>NC_030823.1:33121651-38121651 GCF_001704415.2 Capra hircus | reverse complement strand
TCTACATTATTGTAGGAGGGTGTAATATTACTTGCAATGATAAGAATAAATATATAAATTTGATACCTAAAAGTTTATAAAGGCACTTGTTAACATATGATTTCTTAGAGTTATACAAATTCCTTTTGAGGTGATTTGGTCAAGAATAGTCCCCATTTGATAAGCTAAAACAGAGGTTCAGAGAAGTTTGACTTTTTCCAACACTGGCAGTTAATCATAAAAAATTCACATTCTCTAGTATCTCACCCTTTTCACACCATTGTCTATAGGGTCTTTTGTTCAATTTTTGTCACCCTGTAAAGAGTTTGAACCATTATTCTTTAATCACAACAATACTTCATAAGCCATTTACATTTACTACCTGTCATAAGTTAAATAAAACCATATCTATTTATATGACATAATATGCTATTTATTCAACAGCCAACTAGATCATAATGAAAACATATCAGTCTAAGTATATAATAAAGCAGAAATATGAAGGAACATAGAAACAAACAATAATTCTCTATGCTAATTTAAATGTAAATTATTAAATAAATGACAAACATGTAACTTAATAATATTGTTTACAGGGTCACATTTGCTTTACTGAGAGAGAAAAACTACCATGGAACAGGATTTCCAAAATGGGTAGGTACTGATGTGCGAGATATCAGGGGAAAAAAATACAAACACTCAACTTACCAACAAACCGACTCCAAAAGTTGAGTAAGAACTCGTGCTTATTTTCACAAAGGAAAATTCTAAATTTGGGGTTTTCAAAGTTGCCCACAGAAACATGTTTAATCCATATCCAGAAGCATAGTTAAGCTATGACAGCAAGGCTGGTATGAAATCTAAGCATCATTTGAAACTGCTACTAAGGGGTGGGTGTTGAGGGAACAAATTCAAGAGGCCAGAGACTGATCACTACCTCTAAGCCCCACCCTCCTCACATTTCTCCTGACCTCCTTTCCCCATACCGGCTCTTCCAGCCTCATCTCCCAGCAGATGCTAATAACTATTAATTGCATAACACTGAAGAGCAAGGAACAGTGCTGACACCTCACTTCTGTCCTACCAGCAGGCTCAAAGGTGGCCTGTGGTGGAAGGAAGAGCTAGTAAGAGAAACAGCGCAGAATTGAGAACCAGGGTGACCATAACCAAGAGGCAGTAAGATGGGAATAAATGAGAATAGCTCCAGGGGAATAAGGCTCTGTCCCACTGACACAAAACTTTGAAGATAGGGGTCTTGAGTCAGGCATTAATATTTGGAAATTTTCCTGTTGTTTTGAGCAGTTTTTAATGAGAAACAGTATCTAATAATTACAATATAGCTGTATGTGGCCCATCAAGTTGCGACCCTGAACTTGAGCTCTCCTCTCTCCAGCACAAGCCACCATCTTCTCTTGCTTCAACTACTGATACAGTCTTCCAGCTAGTCTCCCTTCTTCTCTTCTTGCTGACCCCACTCCATCCATATACACATTCCATTCCACACATCATGCTCAACCCAGCAGCCAGAGTGATCTTTCTAAAACAGAAATCCAATCAGGTCACAGGTGGATGGTTTTCAATTATCCTCGGGATAAAATCCGAATCACTGGTGGGCCTGATGAGATACCTCTGATTTTACTTCCTACTTCTCTGTCTTACCCCTCCTCTATCTTAGCGCTAAGCTCCCTGTCCACTCCCACCCTGGAGGGATCTCTAATACAACCTTCTATACAGTTCATCATTCCAGGTTTTGCTGCAGTGTTACTTCCTTCCAAACACTCGATCTAAATGTTCCTCCTCCCATCAGTTTCTAGCTCATTGACCTATTTTCTTCAGAGCACTTAATATCTGATTTTGTATTATTAGTCTAGCAGTTAGCTCCACAGGGTACCAACCTTGCCTGTCATTTTCTCTTTTTTCAATTACTCTAAACTAGGAAAACAACCCTTTTCTTAACTTTCTGCACCTCAATCATCCCAATTTGTTTCAAGGGTCATTGTTACCCACCCCTGCCTCTCAAGACACACACATACAACCACCTTCCACATATATGCCTTTAATAAAAATGTTCTCTGGCACCCAGTTACTAACTGCACACGTGTATTTTCTGTTTATTGTAATCAAGTGCTCATGACAGAGCTTCAGCAGCAGAGATTTTGTAAAAAGCTATTCTGAGTTTATAGCAGAGAGGAGGGGCTGACGGGTGACCATGAGCTCAACAAGCCCTCAAATCCTCCTCCTTCCCTGCAGAGAGCATCATGTGCCTTCAGACTGACTTGTTTCAGTACCCCCACAGCCAAACAATGACAACAACAAAACCCCTAAAGCCACACTCCAACAGTAGTGGCTGAGTCTTCAGAGCTCCTGATACTAGCACTCAGGGAAAGGTCAATGCCAGGATGCCTGGAACGCATCTTAATAAATCCTCAGTGGGATGAGGTTGACTAGGAAAACTCCAACACCTTGGAGGTTCTTGCCTCCATTTGTGGTTGAAGGCATAAACTCTGGAGCCAGACAGCTTATATTTAAATTTCTGCTTTGTCATCAAGCAGTTGTGAGACCTTGGCAAGTGAATTATTCTCACCAACACCAAGTGTTTTCCATAAGAAAAACTGAACCCAAAGAAATGACTTTTCAAAAGATTATGTTTTTTCCTTCATTTACTTACCTGAAAAATGAAGATAATTATAGTACTTATCCTTAGGATTATAATGTGGATTAAATGAGTCATTAGTGAAAGTTGCTCAATCGTGTCCGACTCTTTGCAACCCAATGGACTATACAGTCTATGGAATTCTCCAGGTCAGATATGGGAGTGGGTAGCCTTTCCCTTCTTCAGGGGATCTTCCAAACCCAGGGATAGAACCCAGGTCTCCTGTACTGCAGGCAGATTCTTTACCAGTTGAGCCACAAGGGAAGCCCAAGAACACTGGAGTGGGTAGCCTATCCCTTCTCCAGCAGATCTTCCTGACCCAGGAATCAAACCAGGGTCTCTTGCATTGCAGGCAGATTCTTTACCAACTGAGCTATGAGGGAAGCAAATGAGTCATTAATCAATATAAAACTAGGAATTTCCTGGTGGTCCAGTGTTTAAGAATTCACTTTCCAATGCAGGGAATGTGGATTTGATCCCTAGTTGGGGAATTAAGATTCCACATGCTGTGCACCAACTAAGCCCGTTAAGCGGCAACTAAGACCTGACACAGTCGAAAGTAAATAAGTATGTAAAGAAAAATAAATAAATAAAACTAGTTATAATTATCATGCTTCTTCAGCAAGGTCTTTCACTTTCCCTGGAATAACTGAGAGAGACTCAGAGGCCAATCTGTATTCAAATGTACATAAATAATCACCTAAATGCTTGTAAGCAAATTGTGTCTAAGAGAAGATTTAGTAGGGCAACTGAACACAAAAGAAGATTTTCTATTTCCTGATGTTTATATCTAGGAAGGCATCTCAGAGCTCCAGAAGCTATAGTCTTTAAACACTGGAGCTTCCACAGAATTAAGAGAGTTATCTAAGCAGCCAGCCCAGGAAAGAAACCTGTGCTAATCCTCAGACTCATGATCAATGTCACATTTGACTGAAGTTAGTAAAATACATGACATAAACACTTGAAATAAAGCTTTTGAGTAGAAATTTCCTTTGGATCTTTCTGTAGGATTTGATTTCCTTTTAATTTTGACATCCCTGGTGGCTCAGACAGTAGAGCATCTGCCTACAATGCAGGAGACCCGGGTTCAATTTCTGGGTCAGAGAGATCTCCTGGAGAAGGAAATGGCAACTCACTCCAGTAGTCTTGCCTGGAAAATCCCATGGACAGAGAAGCCTGGTAGGCTACAGTCCATGGGGTCGCAAAGAGTCGGACACGACTGAGTGACTTCACTTTCACTTTCACTGAAGAAAATGTAGTGGCCCTCAGTGGGTCATCTGATACTTATTCCACACACTATTGTGCACAAAGCACTTAGAACTAGGCAGGACACAAAGCTTTCCTCCAACAATTTGAGAAAGTACCTTGTAGTGAAGCTATCAAGCCAAGAGTGAAGGACTTTTAACTCTGGAATGCTTACCATTTACAGCCAAACACAATTGACAATCTCACCTGTAAATAGTTTTGCCATCACAGCATATTCTTAACCAATGTTTGCATGCTGCGTTAAAAGCACCAAAAACTTCTCACCTCAAACCAGAGCTATTAAAATTTCCAAAACACTGCTGAATTTCCATCCATGCCCTCCCAAGTTTACCAGTATCCTTTTATAGTGCTTTAATGGCTCTGTAAGACTGATTTTTGTGTGTGTGCTTTTCTAACTATCAGATTTAAACGAGTAGTAAGTCACAGGACCAAAATTATTAACATTTAACGTGAACCAGAACACCATAATTATCATAATTCATGCTTTTACATAGATATCAAATTCTCAAAGAAAAAATTTGTATAAACAATTATCTGGGACTCACTTGAAGACTAGTGATTTGGACATTTTCAAAAGCCTGTCATTTGAGACAGATGTCACAGCGACAATTCCAAAATGCTTTATTAACTCTGTATCACTGCTATTAACTTTGTTTCTATGATGATCTATTACCTTGAGTATTTTCAAAACATTATTTAATGAAAATAGCTTTCACTATATCAGTAACTTGCCATTCTTACAAAGAAGGAAGTTTTCAACTACAGGTCCCTAACTCCGTTCCTTTAGGTAAACAAACATGTGAGTACATCACAGAAATAAAAGATATTTGAAGGAACTACTGTAAAATTTAAAATCTATGAGGAAAAAAGTGTTTCTTCAAACAAACATCCCAAGCCAAGTCTTACTAAATGAAAACCACTAGCATCTCAAAACTGTATATCACAATAAAATCAATTCATCTGAAACAGAAGCGTTTTAATTTTTAAAATTCTGTCACTTTTGTGACTTACCTCATCATCTTTGTACCAGGACAAACTCTCAGCAGTAAGGACAAACCAGTATCCCTTAGAGCCTCCTTTCATGATGCCAATGTTGCTGATGGTTAGCCATCCCTTGCGAATCACCTTCAAGAGAGCACAGATCGGCAGAGATGTTTAGTTTAATATAAGCCTATGGGGAACACAAGTCTCGTCCTAAGTTAAAAACAAGATACAAGTTACAGTAAGAACAGCATTGTTTCCTCAAAGCTCAACTTCTCTTAAACTATTCAAAATAATATATACTCCAAAAGCCCAGATAACCAGAGGGAAGTCTCTCCCATCAAATGAATAAAATCAAATCAAAATTGCGGATTCGTAGGGATGGTGGAAGCACAGAGACTGAAACAGGAATAAAATACAGCAGATTAAATGCTTGTGCCTGGCCTATTTATGGCACTGCTGCTACAATTAAAATATATTTAGTTGATTGGATGAACAACAATAGATTCTCCATGCCCACTGTCTCTTATCCCTGTCCAGCCCACTGGCCCATTTGTTTGCCTGGTTTGCATCTCAGAATTTCCACCAGAGACTGGCCAGCAAATGGTGAAAAGAAAACACTCAAGCCAACAGCTCTCAACAGGCTGAATGGGAGAGAAAGCTGAAACAATACGCTAAAATTAAATGTTTGAAGTTTTTAATGGTGCAGATTTACCCATCTACTTCTGGTTGTTTTTGCTAAGCTAAAGAATACCCAGAATCATCATAAAAACCTTTAAATGTGTTTAACTTTTCAAACATTAACAACTTAGAAATTATCTACAAATGGCATTTAACTGAAGATCTATTTTTTTCTCATGGTTGTTGCAAAGTTAAATTTTGTTTTCCATGTGGCATAGTTTACCATTTCCTCTATGCTAGATAATTTTTGTCATAGAAATGAAATACTATATGGAACTGTAATATCATTCTAAATATAAAAAAAATCACCTTATACCTACATGTTCATTATGCTAGACATCCTGAAATATTTTTTAAAATTACTTACTGAATGACTAATTGGTGTCACTTCCTAAAGGTAAATGGAAATACCCTAATAATCAGATTTTATTTTTATATTTACATTTTATTTTTAAGTTTTCTAGTTGAAGAAGGAAAGCCAATTCTAGGGAAAACTGTGAAATAAGTCAAGGTCATTATTGATCTTCCAAGACTCATTCCACACTCCCAGTCTCAGTTACCCTTGATTTCCTGTTTCAGTACCTAGCAGCATCAGCTATTTTTCCCTTTTTAACTCTACAGACCCCCAGACAGAACCCCTTTCAGGCCCACACTAAGGCAGTACAACTGTTTAAAATTACTCCTTCTTATCCTCTGCTTCAGAAAGAAGGAAACAATACTTCTCAAAGTATGGTTTATACCAGCTAATAAAATAAAATGGTTACAGTAAATAACCACTGGGATGCTTTCTAAAATCAGATTCTTGGGACAACTACAAATCCACATGAATCAGAATAGATACATATGAAACCCAGGGAACTACAGATTAATACTTTGCAAAGTGAGTATTTTTCATACTAAAGTTTGAAAACCACTGCAAAATTTCATTTTCCTTACAGCAAGTAATCTAATTTAATTTTTAGTAAGAAGGAACTGGTTATTTCCTAGTAAGACTGCTACCCACACCACCACAGCTGACAAACAGCATACTCAATATAGCCCGCTCAATGAAAGTATATTCACTATTTCATTTTATCAGGCATCTTGGATAAAGAAGAAGTATTCCAGACTCCAAACTGCAATAAGAAAATCACCATTTCACCTGTTGATAGAACAGGCTGGCTTCATTAAGAAGAACCATGAATTCAGTCCAGCAAACATTTGCTAAGAACCTATCATATGTCAGTATGAGAAAGGTGATGATGCTACACCCTGCCCTCAAGAATTTTACAGTTTTATAGGGAAGGGAGATCCAGAAAGAGATAATTTCAAAGTAATGGTGTAACAAGAGATGTATGCTAAGTAAGAGAAGGATACTGGATACAACTTAAGAAATGTTAATAGTTACTAGGCTTTCCTTGGAAACATGGTTGCTCAAAAGAGCCTAACGGAATTCCAATTAGACCAGGAAGTAGTCCTGTCTGCCTGTTTATTTGTTCTCCATAAAGAAGGACAAAAAAAAGAACACAATGAAAAAGAGCCACTTCACGCCGAAAATATGAGTTGGGATGAAGAAATTGAGGCTGCAGAGGTAAGTGGAGTAAAGTCAGAGTCAATCCAGTTCAACAGACCCCAAATTCTAGATAAAATTGGCAAAATAAAAATAAATTTCAAGTATACGTGTAAATTTATTAATATATGACCATTGTACTACTAAACTGTGTACATCCACAGAAACATACAAAGAAACTTGAAAGTATGATATGAAGATGAAATAAATATTTTATTTTTTTATTTTGTGGGAGAAATCTATTTGTTACATTTACAACTTTGTTATTGACTTCTCTGTGTCACAGTGACAGTACTGGCATCAGCACACATACACACACACACATACACACATTTTAAATACTAATACATCTTAACTGTTTTCTTGTTTTCTAGATAAAAATATGTATTTAGATGTTCTATTATATCCTCCTGCATTCCAGCGAATTTTCCATGCTCCCTGAGACAAACTAGGTTATGTAAGCTGCTGAAATAACCCAGGTGATAAATGAACAAGGTGTGAAGTAATGTCATGATGAAGAAAGCATAAAAATAAGTAAACCTACTGGACAAACACCTAGAAGATAAAATCAGTAGGAATAATGGCTGGATGAAAGCGGGATTGGTGGAAGGAAAGACTCTGGAACTGCACTGTACAGTAGCCACTAACCACATATGGTTATTGAGCCTTAGTGACTAGTTTAATCTCAGATGTGTGATAAGTGTAAAATGCACAGTGGATTTTGAAAACTTAATACAAAATAAATATAAAATATTTCACTAAATGTTTTAAAATGTATCACATGCAAAAATGATAATATCTAAGATATACTGTGTTAAATAAAATGAGGCAGGTGAAATGAATATTAAGAATAGATTTTATTTAACACAGTATATCTTAAATATTGTTTATTAATGTGGCTTGCATTATATTTTTACTGGACACTGTGCTATTTATTCTAGAAAGATTCTGAAACTCATGGGGCTACCAAATCAGAAGGAATAGAGGAAGAGAACCAAGTTTTAGAAGTGAGGGAGTTGACAGTGAATTCAGTCAAGGCCATGCTGAATATGAAGTATCTGTAGGAAACACATGGGCTTCCCAGGTGGTACTAGTGATAAAGAACCTGCCTGCCAATGCAGGAGACATGGGTTTGATTCCTGGGCCGGGAAGATTTCCTGGAGGAATGCATGGTAACCTACTCCAGTATTCTTGCCTGGAGGATCTGATGGACAGAGAAACCTGGCAGGCTACAGTACATTGAGTCACAAAGAGTTGGACAAGACTGAAGCAACTTAGCATGCATGCATATGGGAAATACAAATAGTTGTGACCTGACCTCTGATGCAAAATGGAAATGTTAGGACTGGACATTTAGACCTGTGAGTCATCAGTATATATACATAAGTGACAAGCATTGATAAAACTGTGTGAAATAGTAGTGGCTCACAGGGGAATCCTTGGGAAAATATAAGGTTGGTACAAAAGTAAATTCAATTTTACATTGTTGAACTTTGCCATTTGATATTAGAATATATTCTTGAATAAATGTGATTAAGCTATACATCATTTTAATGAATATTTATTGCTTTATGTTTTTTGCTAATGAATTACTACTTGCTGTTTATTTTATATGTATTTTCCCCCTAAGAAATGATGTTAGACAAAAAGCAAATTTAAACAATTTTTTTATTCAAGTTCAAAATGAGTCATAAAGCAGTGGAGACAACTCGTAATGTCAACAACGCATTTGACCCAGGAACTGCTAATGGAATGTACAGTGCAGTAGTGGTTCAAGAAGTTTCACACAGGAGACAAGAGTCTTGAAGATGAGGAACACAGTGGCCAGCCATAGGAAGTTGACAATGGCTAGCTGAGAGGATCATCGAAGCTGATCCTCTCACAACTACAGAAGTTGCCTAAGAACTCAACATTGACCTCTCTATGGTCATTCGGCATTTGAAGCAAATTGGAAAGGTGAAAAAAGACTGACTGCCTCATTAGCTGACTGTAAAAAAAAAATCAGTGTTTTGAAGTGTTGTCTTTTCTTAGCCTATGCAACAACAATGAACCATGTCCTGATCGGATTGGGATATGTGATGCAAAATGGATTTTATATGACAACCAGTGATGACCAGCTCAGTGAATGGACCAAGAAGAAGCTCCAAAGCTCTTTCCAAAGACAAACTTCCACCAAAAAATGGTCATGGTCACTGTTTGGTGGTTTCCTGCCTCTCTGATCCACTACAGCTTTCTGAACCCCTGTGAAACCAGTCCATCTGAGAAGTATACTCAGCAAATTGATGAGCTGCACCAAAAATTGCCATGCCCCCAGTCAGCATTGGTCAACAGAAAGGGCCCAGTTCTCCACAGCAACGCCCAATAACACATTGCATAACCAATGCTTCAAAAGTTGAATAAACTGGGCTACAAAGTTTTGCCTTATCCATCATATTCACCTGAACTGTCGCCAACTGACCACTACTTCTTCAGCATCTCAACAACTTTGTGCAGGCAAAATGTTTTTACAACCAGGAGGACATGGAAAATGCTTTCAAAGAGTTCATCAAATCCCAAAGCATGGATTTTTATGCTATGGGAATAAACAAACTTATTTCTCATGGACAAAAATGTGTTCATTAAGATGTGTGTGAGCCTAGTTATAAAGATCTAGAATTCAGAGTTCAAAACCATTAAGGAAGCTAAAGAAAAAGGCAAGGTGAATTTCAAGGAATGTGTGGCTGGGAGTATCAGATTCAGCACAGAAAGGGACATGTAAGGTGCAATGCAGACATCATAGTGTCTTAGCTATGCCAGTTGCAGTGAGGTGGTGGGATGAGTCAGAGTTCACTGGGTTGAAAAGTGAATGGGAAGTGAAAAATGGAGACAATGGCTAGAGAGAGCTCTTTCTAGAGAAGGAGGAAAGCAAGTTAAAACCAGAATAGACATAGAGTCAAAGAAGGTGCTTTTGCTGTTTTTGCAGTTGCTATTGTTTTTTGATTTGTGGATTTTTTTTCTTTTTTGATATGAGCAAAAATTGAGTACATTTATTGCTTAAGGAGAAATAATAGGACAAGGTAAGAGATATAGAAAAAAATGATGTAATGGCAAAGAAGATGGGAGTGGATGAGATGAAGAGCACAGGGAGGGGGCTGTCTTTGAACAGGAATGAAGCTGCCTGATCTTGTGAGTCTGGGAGGCTGAAAGAGTGAGGATAGATGTAGGTTCTCTGCATGGCAAAGCGTAGAAGGTTGACGAAAGTTATAGTTGAGCTTCTATTTCTCTTGATAAGAGAACAGACTGAATTATCTGCAGGAAAGTAAGGATGAGAAGTTGGAAAGAAGGCTTGAGCATAGTGTTAAGCATTGGGACAATCAGTAATTGAATGAGAGACAGCATAATAGGAATTAGTTTAAAGAAAAGAAAAAAGGTTGACAAAACACAACACTGAAAACCCCTAGAAGATAACATAGGGGGAAATCTAGATGACCCTGGGTAATATTATGCCTCTTAAGATACAACACCAAAAACACAATCTGTGAAAGAAATAAGTTGGTAATCTGAACTTCATTTAAGTTAAAATGTCTACTCTGCAAAAGACAGGATCAATGTGTTAGAAGACAAGCCACAAATAGGGAGAAATGCTTGCAAAAAACATATCTGATAAATGACTGTTACCCAAAATATACAAACAAATCTTAAAACTTGATAATAAGAAAACAAAAGATCCAATAAAAAATAGGCCAAAGACATTAACATACCTCAACAAAGATGCAGATGGCAAACAGGCATATGAAAACATGTTCACTATCACATGTCATCATTTCTGTCTTTTATTATGCCCATATTTGCATGATACATTCCCTGGTATCTCCAATTTTCTGGAAGAGATCTCTAGTCTTTTCCATTTTATTGTTTTCCTCTACTTCTTTGCATTGTTCACTTCGGAAGGCTTTCTTATCTCTCCTTGCTATTCTTTGGAACTCTGCATTCAGATGGATATATCTTTCCTTTTCTCCTTTGACTTTAGCTTCTCTTTTTCCAGCTATTTGTAAGGCCTTCTCACACAACCATTTTGCCTTCTTGCATTTCTTTTTCTTGGTGATAGTTTTGATTACTACATCTTGTACAATGTCATGAACCTCCGTCCATAGTTCTTCAGTCACTATGTCTATCAGATCTAATCCTTTGAATCTATTATCACTTCCACTATAAAATCATAAGGGATTTGAGTTAGGTCACATCTAAATAGCTAAGTAGTTTTCCCTACTTTTTTTAATTTAAGTCTGAATTTTGCAATAAGAAGTTCATGATTTGAGCCACAGTCAGCTCAGATCAATAAAGGACAGAAGGGTAAGGACCTCACAGAAGCAGAAGATATTAAGATGAGGTGGCAAGAATATACAGAAGAACTGTACAAGAAAGATCTTAATGACCCAGAAAACCACAATGGTGTGATTACTCACCTAGAGCCAGACATTTTGGAGGCCAAGTGGGCCTTAGAAAGCACTACAAAGAAAAAAGTGAGTGGAGGTGAAGAAATTCCAGCTGGGCTATTTCATATCATAAAAGATGATGCTGTGAAAGTGCCTCACTCAATATGCCAGCAATTTGGAAAACTCAGTAGTGGCCACAGGACTGGAAAATGGTCAGTTTCCCCAAAGAAGAGCAATCCCAAAGAATGTTCAAAACACGGCACGACTGCACTCATTTCACAAGCTAGCAAAGTAATGCTCAAAATCCTTCAAGCTAGGCTTCAACAGTACGTTAACCGGGAACACCCAGATGTTCAAGCTGGATTTAGAAAAGGCAGAGGAACCAGAGATCAAATTGCCAACATTCGCTGGATCATAGAAAAAGCAAAAGAATTCCAGAAAAACATCTACTTCTGCTTCATTGACTACGCTAAAACATTTCACAGTGTCAGTTCAGTTCAGTTGAGTCACTCAGTCATATCATACTCTTTGAGACTCATGGACTGCAGAATGCCAGGCTTCCCTGTCCTTCACCAACTCCCAGAGCTTGCTCAAACTCATGTCCATTGAGTTGGTGATGCCATCCAACCATCTCATCCTCTGTCATCCCCTTCTCCTCCTGCCTTCAATCTTTCCCAGCATTAAGGTCTTTTCTAATGAATCAGCTCTTAGCATCAGGTGGCCAAAAGATTGGAGTTTCAGCTTCAACATCAGTCCTTCCAATGAATATTCAAAACGGATTTCCTTTAGGATGGACTGGTTTGATCTCCTTTCTGTTCAAGGGACTCTCAAGAGTCTTCTCCCACACCACAGTTCAAAAGCATAAATCCTTTGGCACTCAAGTTTTCTTTATGATCCAACTCTAACATCCATACATGACTACTGGAAAAACCATAGCTTTGACTAGACAGACCTTTGTCAGCAAAGTAATGTCTCTGCTTTTTAATATGCTCTCTAGGTTGGTAATAGCTTTTCTTCCACAGAGCAAGCGTCTTTTAATTTCATGGCTCCAGACACCATCTGCAATGATTTTGAAGCCCAAGGAAATAAAGTCTGTCACTGTTTCCCCATCTATTTGCCATGAAGTAATGGGACCAGATCCCATGATCTTTGTTTTCTCAATGTTGAATTTAAAGCCAGCTTTTTCACTCTCCTCTTTCACTTTCATCAAGAGGCTCTTTAGTTCTTCTTCCCTTTCTGCCATAAGGGTAGTATCATCTGCATATCTGAGGTTATTGATATTTCTCCTGGCAATCTTGATTCTAGCTTGTGCTTCATCCAGCCTGGCATTTCGAATGATGTACTCTATATGTAAGTTAAATAAGCAGGTTGACGATATACAGCCTTGACATACTCCTTTCCCAATTTGGAAGCAGTCCGTTGTACTATACCCAGATCTAACTGTTGCTTCTTGGCCTGCATACAGATTTCTCAGGAGGTAGGTAAGGTAGTCTGGTATTCTCATCTCTTGAAGAATTTTCTGTAGTTTGTTGTTATCCACACAGTCAAAGCCTTTGGCATAGTCAATAAAGCAGAAATAGATGTTTATTTCTGGAATTCTCTTGCTTTTTCTATAATCTGACAGATGTTGGCAATTTGATCTCTGGTTCCTCTTTTAAATCCAGCTTGAACATCTGGAAGTTCCTGGTTCACATACTGTTGATGTCTGGCTTGGAGAATTTTGAGCCTTACATTGCTAGTGTGTTGGACAAGTGCAATTGTGAGGTAGTTTCAACATTCTTTGGCACTACCTTTCTTTGGGATTGCAATGAAAACCGACCTTTTCTAGCCCTGTGCCCACTGCTGAGTTTTCCAAATTTATTGAGTGCAGCACTTTAACCGCATCATCTTTTAGGATTTGAAATAGCTCAACTGGAATTCCATCACCTCCCCTAGCTTTGACTGTATAGATCACAACAAACTGTGGAAAGTTCTTAAAGAGATGGGAATACCAGACCACCTTACCTGCTTCCTGCTATATGCAGGTCAAGAAACAACAGTTAAAACAGGACATGGAACAGACTGGTTTCAAACTGGGAAAGGAGTATGTCAAGGCTATATATTGTCACCCTGGTTCTTTAACGTATATGATATATGCAGAGTACATCATGCAAAATGCCAGGCTGGATGAAGCACAAGCTGGAATCTAGATTGCTGAGAGAAATATCAATAACCTCAGATATGCAGGTGACACCACCCTCATGACAGAAAGCAAAGAGAAACTAAAGAGCCTCTTGATGAAAGTGAAAGAGGAGAGTGAAAAAGCTGGCTTAATACTCCATGTTCAAAAAATGAAGACTATGGCATCTGGTTCCATCATTTCATGGCAAATAGATGGGGAAACAATGGAAACAGTGACAGACTATTTTCTTCGGCTCTAAAATCTCTGCAGATGGTGACTGCAGCAATGAAATTAAAAGATGCTTGCTCCTTGGAAGAAAAACTATGACAAATCTAGATAGTGTATTAAAAAGAAGAGACATCACGTTGCCAAAAAAAGTCCATATAATCAAAGCAATGGTTTTCCTGTGGTCATGTATAGATGTGAGTGTTGGACCATAAAGAAGGCTGAGTGCCAAAGAATTGATGTTTTTGAACTATGGTGTTGGAGAAGACTCTTGAGAGTCCCTTGGACTGCAAGGAGATCAAACCAGGCAATCCTAAAGGAAATCAACCCTGAATATTCATTGGAAGGACAGATGCGGAAGCTGAAGCTCCAATACTTTGGTCACCTGATGCAAAGAACTGACTCATTTGAAAAGACCCTGATGCTGGGAAAGATTAAGAGCAGGAAGAGAAGGGGATGGCAGAAGATAAGATGATTGGATGGCTTCACCGACCCAATGGACGTGAGTTTGAACAAGATTTGGGTGATGGTGAAGGACAGGGAAGCCTGGCATGATGCAATCCATGGGGTCCCAAAGAGTCGAACATGACTGAGTAACTAAACAATAACAAAATAGCAGCTTTATTCATAATTGCCAAAACTGGGTAATAACTGAGATGTCCTTCAGTAGATGAATGGATAAATAAACCATGGCACATCCAGATATTGGAATATTATTCAACACTAAAAAGAAATTAGCTATCAAGTCATTAAAAGACATGGAAAAATCTTAAATGCATATTCACAAGTGAAAGAAGTCAATTTGAAAAGCCTATATTCTGTATAATTCCAACTATATGACATTCTGGTAAAGTGAAAACCATGGAGACAATGGGCTTCCCAGATAGCACTAGTGGTAAAGAACCAGCCTGCCAATGCAGGATACATAAGAGACAGGGGTTCAACCCCTGGATGAGGCAGATCCCCTGGAGAAGGGCATAGCAACCCACTCCGGTATTCTTGCCTGGAGAATCCCATGGGCAGAGGAGACTAACAGTCTACAGTCCATGAGATCAGTAGTTGTCAAGGGTCGGGTGGGAAAAGGGAGAGATACATAGGCAGAGTATATAGGGTTTTTAGGACTTCCCTGGTGGCTCAGAGGTAAAGAATCTGCCTGCAATGTGGGAGACATAGGAGGATCCCCTGGAGAAGGAAATGGCAACCCACTCCAGTGTTCTTGCCTGGGAAATCCCACAGATAGAGCAGCCTGGCAGGCTATAGTCCATGGGGTCACTAAGATCAGACATGACTGGGCGACTAACACACAGACATAGAATTTTTAGGGCATTGAATATACTCTGATACTATATGGATATATATCATTATATGTTTCTCCAAACTCATAGAATGTATAACACCAATAGTGAACCAGAAGGTAAACTATGGACTTTGGGTGATTATAATGTGTCCATGTAGGTTCATCTTTGGTTTAACAAAAAATGTACCACTTTGGTGAGTGATGTTGATAATGAGGGAGGTTATGTATGTGCGAGCACAAAGAAAATATGAAAAAAATCTCTGTTTCTGCCTCTCAATTTTGTTGTAAACCTAAAACTTCTCTAAAAACATAAGGTCTTAAAAATAATGGCTGAAAGCTGAGAATAAAGACCATAAACTGCAGGGCCACAATCAGCAATTACATTATCATCTCTAAAAGCGCTCTGCACACTTGATGTAGAAAAAGTAAACGTAAGTGGGAACTGATCCAGTGTTCTAGACCCAAGTGACCAAAGTTCATGGATGTAAAGATGTTGAAGGTTTTCAACATCCATTTCAATGGATTTAATGATCATCCATTTAATCTAAGCCAGGCGGAAAAATGAGGCCAGGAGGGAGCTAATAGGCAGAAAATAAACAACAACAAAAAAGGCAGGTACTACATTGATCAGGTGTCCCCAACCCTGAGGTCATGGGCCAATAATGGTTTATGGCCTGCTAGGAACCAGGTAGCACAGCAGGAAGTGAGTGGTGAGCGAGCAAATGAAGCTTCATCTGCAGGTCCCCAGTGCTCCCATTATCACTGGAACCATCCACTCCCTTCCCACATCCACGGAAAAATTGTCTTCCATGAAACTAGTCCCTGGTGCCAAAAAAGTTGGGGACTGCTGATGTAGGTAAAGGCAAAAATAGAGTTTGGAGAATTTAAGATGATGTGAAGCAATGAATTGCTTGATCTTATTGGCATCACTGGATTCCCCTGTCAAAGATGCACTATTTCTAGAAGTGTTGACCATTATAAGCAAAATGGATATTTTATTAAATATCATTTAGTCCTGAGCTTTATGGAAATTATGAAGTACCGCTGCTGCTAAGTCACTTCAGTCGTGTCCGACTCTATGCGACCCCATAGACGGCAGCCCACCAGGCACGCCTGGCCCTGGGATTCTCCAGGCAAGAACACTGGAGTGGGTTGCCATTTCCTTCTCCTATGCAGGAAAGTGAAAGTGAAGTCACTCAGTCGTCTCTGTCTCTTAGCGACCCCATGTCTCTGTCTCCTCCGTCCATGGGATTTTCTAGGCAAGAGTACTAGAGTGGGGTGCCATTGCCTTCTCTGTTAAGGTACTAATAACAGCTAAAATTAAATTTGCAAAGGCACCACAGGATTTCCAGACAAGAATACTGCAGTGGGTTGCCATTTCCTCCTCCAGGGGATCTTGCCAATGCAGTAATCATACACACATCTCTATGTGTGACATTATGTGTGTCTCTTACTTTCTATGACATTAATCATTTTAATTACAATAGGCTTTCTCACTTGGCAAGAAAAGGAGGATTATAATTACAGTTGCCATGCTGTGAGTACACGTGGCCCACATCCCTTCACAGGAATCCCATGGAAGTGTGTTCAGTGCTAAATGCTGTCAGCAAGCAGTTGTCATAAAAATGTTTAAGAAGCACTAGTCCAATCCCAATCCCTCCTAGGGTAGGGGGTGGGGGAAAGCATATTGGTCACAAATGAACTTCCCCCCTCAATGACAAACAACTCTAAGAATTAAGAAAGAGAAATTCCTAATGTACTTTTCCACAGAAGAATTGAGGGGGAGAAAAATCACAAAATCAGGGAGAAACACTGGAACAAAAGAAAAAAAGACAAGTATTAAGGAAAACTGGTCAAAACACAAGAGATATAAATACTAAAGGGAAATTAATAGAACAAAACAAAGTGAAGGAGCAAGAAAAGGCAAAAACTAATAAAATTTTAAAAGAACGTTAAGACAAATGGGATTGACTATGGTCTCTTCATAGAAAAAGATATAATACATTAATTTGGTATTCAAATTTAAGATTACCAAAATAAATCCATCAACGTTTAGTACAATAACCATTTACAGCCTCTTCATGTTTGAATATCAAATTCTGTCTTGAGTGTCCAAGTAAACAAGACCATAAATATATAACTGGAAGGGACCTTGAGAGCTGAAAGGGCATGTCCTATTTGTAAGGCTTGAAGCAAACCATCTTTAAATATTTATCGTTATAAATATGACCCAAGCTTTTTTGCCAAATACAGATACTTAGAAAGTGGAAGAGGGAGAGTGGAGTGGCCCACCCCTCTCCTTAGTGGTGAGCCTGTATGTTCTAGTTAGTTCCTCCATGCCATGAATTCAGGCCCTGTCAGGGTTGGCAAAATCTGTATCTTAGAGACAACTTCAGACTTCAACATCTGTCTGGCACACTGGATCGTAAAATTAAAACACAAGACAAGGAATAAAATTATGGGAAGAAACCAGTAAATGTGGAAAAGCTTTGGGCATTGAACTTTGTGAGCAGGGCATTCTGACCTTGGCTTAAGTTTTGGTAGACCATACAAGTTTTTCTCAGCTTGGCAGCTGGCTTTTAACTGTTGCAGCCTATATGTGGAGGTTATAACCACAGACTTTCATATTTCGATCTTGGGAGATTACAAAAGGCTTTAACCATAGGTGAGTAGCTGCTTCTATAAAGGTAGTTCACACACCACAGGGCTGACATTGGGGGATGTACAAAACTGCAGAGGCCCAGCAAGGGCACAGGCCAGGCAGGTCAACTGGCTAGTTAGGAGGGACCTTCCTTTGAGAACACAGGCCTCCTCAGGACATAGGCTGCTCATCCTTGAATTTGACCAACAGAGATTTTCCTAAACAGGTGTGCCTGGGGCAAGAATTCAAATCTAGGAAGAAAAGTCTTTCTAAATAAAGGCCTGATAGACTTCAGGAGGGAGAATTAGACTTGCTATGTTTAAACTGTACTGCAGTTGAGGTTCATATATATTAACATATCACAGAGAACTCGAAGGTCTAGCTTTAGTTTATTGGGTTGGCCAAAAAGTTCGGCTAGTGAATGTGTTGTTCAATTAAGCTCTTGGTGAAAAAGAAAGGTCTTTTTTTTTAACATAAAACTGAACGAACTTTTTGGCCAGCCCAATATTCGCGGGCAGGGAAGGGAGTAGGAAGAGTTAGGGACTTCCCACATGGCGCTACAGTAAAGAATCAGCCAGCCAGTGCAGGAAATAAGAGAGTCATGGGTTCAATCCCTGGATGAGGAAGATCCCCTGGAGGAAGACAAGGAAACCCACTCCAGTATTCTTGCCTGGAGAATCCCCTGGACAGAGGAGCCTGGCAGGCTACAGTCCATACGGTCACACAGAGTCAGACACTACTGACGCAACTTAGCACACATGCATGCAGGAAGGGTTAGATTAGCTGCCCTCAGTGCCATCCTTTATCCCAGGCCAGGGCAAGAAGGGAACTGTGGACAGCTGCTCTTAACTGTCTTGCTTATTTAGACTCAAAAGAGTCAATTCCACACCCCCACCCCAGCATATGTTCTCAAACTTCTCTGGCTTCATCATCTAAGCAAAAGAAAGTCTGTTTATATAACAACAGACAGAGAAACAAAAGCCAAAGGGAAGTAAAAATTACGTTTTAAATATGCTTCACCAGAGAGAAAGGTAACTCAAATATGACCTGGTGACTGGGTCTGCCATGGTTGCAAAGTCCTAAACTTTGAAATAGCAATGTTTCAAGCTTTCTTCTCTGAGACTAAATATGTGGATGGCTTTCCCTATTTATGCACAGAGTAGCAATATTTAACTTATAGAGAGATCTCCCCCAATACATTTATAGGTTCACAAACTAGAAGAAAAACTGACTGACAGCAGGGTAGGGCTAAAACCAGCAAGATTTTCTGTCTACCCTCTTAATTCATTCCTCTGAAAGTCTGCTATCATCAGTGCCTATATCTATGAAAAAGGTCTAGAAATATAATGTAACCTGCTGCTGCTGCTGCTGCTGCTAAGTCGCTTCAGTCGTGTCTGACTCTGTGCAACCCCATAGACAGCAGACCACCAGACTCCCCCATCCCTGGGATTCTCCAGGCAAGAACACTGGAGTGGGTTGCCATTTCCTTCTCCAATGTAAGAGTCTATCTGTCTTATTAAATTTGGTTGTGGTGGACCTGGTGCTGCGATTATCTTTTCTGTGCCCTCTTTGCTTTATTTATGAAGGAACACAAGAGACTATTTCAACTTCAAAAGCCCAGAAGGAACAACCCATTTTATGGAGGCCAGATCAGGGTACAGCTGCTGAAAGAATGCCAACTCCACCTGGGCAACAGAGACCCAGAAAGGAAGAACTGCAGGATGACTTTAATATGATGTTCCCACAGCTAATTCAGACTTTGCAAATTCCTTCAGAAATGTAATCTTTGGACTTTAATTTCTGATAATTTCATACTACAAGGGGGCTCATCATCACAAGGAGGACACGTCTATTTTGTTGAGATTTTATTACTGGGGGTAATGCTTTATATTATCGATATCATGTGATCACTGCAGAATCTTTGATGGGCTAGAGGGAAAATATGGCTGTACGTAATTTGAAATAGGAAATAAAATAGGGAGGAAACACGTGACCTGGAGCACAAACTATGCCTTGGAGTGAACTTTATTCATGCGCCATCTAGACTCATTTCAGAATCCTCTAACCACTAGTGGTCTGAGGAGGATGTCCGGACAAGCCATGATTAGCTTTAGAGGAGATGCTTCTAGAAAGTAGTAGCAGGGCTGATGGACTGTTGATCTCTTCTCCCAAAGGAGGCTAGCCACACCCTTAGTTAACCACTACCTTAATGGTTAAACTCAGCGGAATAAAAGGTGGAGGAAGGCTGAGGAATCCCTCAAGAGGTGGGGGAATAAAGACAGCACACCTGTTGTTTCCTCACTTGTTCCAGCCATGGAGGAGGAAGGTGACTTCTCAGACTGGGAAATCTAGATGAATAAATAGAGAAGTATAGTTCCAGGGCCATTCCCTCCCCCACTCTCTCCCCTATTCAACTTTGGAGCTAGCTTGCCCACAGAAAGCACACCCTGAGGAAGAAAGGGGTTCATACATGCAATTTATTTTTTATAAACTACATTGTTCAAAGTGTACAAATTAAGTTTTGACATAATGTTTATATCTTTTAAACCATCTCTAGAAATCAAGATGGTAACATTTTTAACATTCCCAACAGTCTGTTTATAACCCCTTGGTATTGCCACCTCCCAGCCTTCTCTCGTTTTGGGGGTGTTTTTTTAGACTGTTATTATTTTTTTTTAATTTATTTATTTTAATTGGAGGCTATTAAATACTTTACAATATTGTGGTTTTTGCTGGTTTTATTGTAGTCCTACAGTATAAGTGGCTTTTGCCATATATTGACATGAATCAGCCATGGGTATACATGTGTTCCCCAACCTGAGCCCCTCTCCCATCCCCCTCCACATCCCATCCCTCAGGGTCATCCCAGTGCACCACCCCTGAGCACCCTGCCTCATGCATCAAATCTGGACTGGCAATTCATTTCACAGATGATAATATACATGTTTCAATGCTATTCTCTCAAATCATCCCACCCTCACCTTCTCCCACAAAGTCCAAAAGACTGTTCTTTACATCTGTGTCTCTTTTGCTATCTTGCATATAGGGTCATCATTACCATCTTTCTAACTTCCATATACATGCGTTAGTATACTGTATTGATGGTTTTCTTTCTCACTTACTTCACTCTGTATAATAGGCTCCAGTTTCATATACCTCATTAGAACTGATTCAAATGTATTCTTTTTAATGGCTGAGTAATACTCCATTGTGTATATGTACCACAGCTTTCTTATCCATTCATCTGCTGATGGACATCTAGGTTGCTTCCATGTTCTGGCTATTGTAAACAGTGCTGCAATGAACATTGAGGTACACGTGTCTCTTTCAGTTCTGGTTTCCTTGGTGTGTATGCCCAGCAGTGGGATTGCTAGGTTGTACGGCAGTTCTATTTCCAGTTTTTTAAGAAATCTCCACACTGTTCTCCATAGTGGCTATACTAGTTTGCATTCCCACTGACAGTGTAAGAGGGTTCCTTTTTCTCCACGCCCTCTCCAGTACTTACTGTTTGTAGACTTTTTGATAGCAGCCATTCTGACTGGTCACGTGTGCAATTTTAAGAGATAAGTTTAATTCAGGGACATGTTCAAAGGTTTTTCTCACCTAAGACACTTGATAAGTCAGTCAACCCACAAGTATGGAATGCCTATGATGGACCAAGACCTGAGCGAGGAGCTCTGCCCCTTTGTCCACAGATGAGAGCGAATGTGACAATGCCCAGGTGAGTCTCACCAGTGGGCTGACATAACGTGAAAAATATGAACTTATGACTGGGATAAAGAAGCTGTGGAAACAAGCAAAGCAAAGCATATATAAAGGGATTTAAAGAATAATCAAATTAAAATACAAAATAATCACATATTTGCTGAAATATTGTTTTGTTCTCAAGATTCTTTAATAAAGTACCACTATGAATGGATTGACTAACTGACATTTCTATGTTTGGATGTTACTTCCATGGATTTAACTTTTTAGGAAATCAGAGCACTGAGTTTTGTAAGGGTCTGAAATAAGTAAAGCATACAGTTTGACACCATTTCTAGGAATTCAAAAAAATAATATCTAACATTTACTAAACACTAGGACATGAGTTTGAGTGAACTCTGGGAGTTGGAGATGGACAGGGAGGCCTGGCATGCTGCTATTCGTGGGGTCGCAAAGAGTTGGACATAACTGAGTGACTGAACTGAACTGAACTGAAACACTACTCTGCGCCAGGAATTGCGCTAAGAGCTCCGTGTGTCTTATTTCTTTCAATCCACACAGTAATCCTTTGAGGGAGGTATTATTTTCCTGGGAAAGACTGAAGGCAGGAAAAGTGGATGACAAAGGATGAGATGGTTGGATGATATCACCAACCTGATGGACTTGAGTTTGAGCAAGCTCTGGGAGATGGTGAAGGACTAGGAAGCCTGGCATGCTGCAGAATGTGGGGTCACTAAGAGTCAGACATGACTAAGCAACTGAACTGAACTGATTATTTTCCTTATGTGACAAATAAGAAAACTAAAGTCAGGTTCCTATCACACTGCAAACAGGCTTTCTTCCATTTTGCTCCACTTTGCAGAGCACACTCTGAGAATTTAGAACCTTAGTATGCGAATAAAAAATAGTCTCCATGGTAGTCTGATTTCAGAGATATAGTCCTTAATTCATAGCACATACAAAGATGTTGCCAATAGTACAGTGTCTAAGAGCAAACAATGGGAAACAACCTATTTGCCTAACTGGAAATTGGTTAATAGATTATGATACAATCATCTGATATTAAGCTGAGAACAAATATCTACTCTATAATGTGAGAACTGTGCAGAGCTGGAGTGACTGTGGGGAGATACCCCACATCCAAGGGCAGAGAAGCCCCAGCAAGATGGTAGGTGCTGAAGCAACTGTGAGGAGATATCCCACATCCAAGGGCAAAGGAGAAGCCCCAGCAAGACAGTAGGAGAGGCAAAGTTGCATTTAGAAATCAAAGCTCATACTCACCAGAGATGCTCAGAGTGCTCAAACAAACCTTGTACACACCAGAACCCAGTAACCCCACAGAGAATGGGACAGAACTGTGTTTGAGTGTCTTCTGTGAAGGTATGGGTCAACAGTGGACTGCTGCAGGGGCAGGGGCTCTGGGTGCAATAGACTTGGGTATGGCAGAGGCCCTCTTGGAGGAGGTCACCATTAGCCCCCTGTCAGAACTTACACAGGACTAAGAAATAGACTCTTGGAGGGCACAAAAAGAACCTTGTACAAACCAGGACCCAGGAGAAAGGAGCAGTGACCCCACAAGAGATTGACCCAGACTTGCCTATGAGTGTCTAGGAGTCTTCGGCAGAGGCATGGGTCGGCAGTGGCCTGCTGTAGGGTTGGGGCACTGAGTGTAGCACTGTGTGCATGGGACCTTTTGAAGGAGGTCGCCACTATCTTCATTACCTCCACCATAGTTTGGCCCAATGTAAATAACAGGGAGGGAACACAGCCCCACCCATCAAGAGAAAATTGAATTAAAGATTTACTGAGCATGGCCCTGCCCATCTGAACAAGACCCAGTTTCCCCCTCAGTCAGTCTCTCCCATCAGGAAGTTTCCATAAGCCTCTTACCCTTCTCCATCAGGGCAGATAGAATGAAAACCACAATCACAGAAAACGAATCAATCTGATCACATGGACCACAGCCTTGTGTAACTCAATGAAACTATGAGCCATGCCATGTAGGGCCACCCAAGACGGATGGGTCATGGTGGAGAGTTCTGATAAAACATGGTCTACTGGAGAAGGGAATGGCATATCACTTCAGTATTCTTGCCTTGAGAACCCCATGAACAGTATGAAAAAGCAAGAAGATAGGACACTGAAAGATGAACTCCCCAGGTTGGCAGGTGCCTAATATGCTACTGGAGATCAATGGAGAAATAACTCCAGAAAGAATGAAGAGATAGAGCTAAAGCAAAAACAACACCCAGTTGTGGATATGACTGGTGATGGAAGTAAGTCTGATGCTGTAAAGAGCAATATTGCATAGGAACTCTGGAATGTTAGGCTCATGAATCAAGGGAAATTGGAAGTGGTCAAGCAGGAAATGGTAAGAGCAAATGTTGACATTTTAGCAATCAGTGAACTAAATGAGTGAATGAGTCAATGAGTGAATGAGTGAATTTAACTCAGATGACCACTATATCTACTACTGTGGGCAAGAATCCCTTAGAAGAAATAGAGTCCCCATCATAATCAACAAAAGAGTCTGAAATGCAGTACATGGATTCAATCTCAAAAACGACAGAATGATCTCTGTTCATTTCCAAGGCAAACCATTCAATATCACTGTAATCCAAGTCTATGCCCCAACCAGTAATGCTGAAGAAGCTAAAGTTGAATGGTTCTATGAAGACCTACAAGACCTTCTAGAACTAACTCCCAAAAAAGATGTCCTTTTCATTATAGGGGACCCGAATGCAAAAGTAGGAAGTCAAGAGACACCTGGAGTAACAGGCAATTTTGGCCTTGGACTAAAGAATGGAGCAGGGCAAAGGCTAATAGAGTTTTGACAACAGAATGCACTGGTCAAAACAAACACCTTCTTCCAACAAGACAAGAGAAGACTCTACACATGGACATCACCAGATGGTCAGTCCCGAAATCATACTGATTATGTTCTTTGCAGCAGAAGATGGAGAAGTTCTACACAGTCAGCATAAACAAGAGCTGGAGCTGACTGTGGCTCAGATCATGAATTCCTTATTGACAAATACAGACTGAAATTGAAAACCACTAGACCATTCAGGTATGACCTAAATCAAATCCCTTACAATTATCCAGTAGAAGTGACAAATAGATTCAAGGGATTAGATCTGATAGACAGAGCACCTGAAGAACTAAGGACAGAGGTTCATGACATTGTACAGGTGGTGGTAATCAAAACTATCCCAGGGAAAAAGAAATGCAAAAGGCAAAATGGTTGTCTGAGGAGGCCTTACAAATAGCTGAGAAAAGAAAAGAAGTGAAAGGCAAAGGAGAAAAGGAAAGATATATCCATCTGATTGCAGAGTACCAAAGAATTCAAGGAGAGATAAGAAAGCCTCCCTCAGTGATCAATGCAAAGAAATAGAGGAAAATAATAGAGTGGGAAAGACTAGAGATCTCTTCAAGAAAATTAGAGATACCAAGGGAAAATTTCATGCAAAGATGGGCACAATAAAGGACGGAAAAGGTATGGACCTAACAGAAGCAGAAGATATTAAGAAGAGGTGGCAAGAATACACAGAACTATATAAAAAGATCTTCATGACCCAGATAATCATGATGGTGTGATCACTCACCTAGAGACAGACATACTGGAATGAGAAGTCAAGTAGGCCTTAGGAAGCATCACTATGAATAAAGCTAGTGGAGGTGATGGAATTCCAGTTGAGCTATTTCAAATCCTAAAAGATGATGCTGTGAAAGTGTTGCACTCAATATAACATCAAATTTGGAAAACTCAGCAGTGGCCACAGGACTGGAAAAGGTCAGTTTTCATTCCAATCACAAAGAAAGGCAATGACAAAGAATGCTCAAACTACCACACAATTGCACTCATCTCACACTCTAGTAAATTAATGCTCAAAATTCACCAAGCCAGGCTTCAGCAGTACATGAACATGAACTTCCAGATGTTCAAGCTGGTTTTAAAAAAGGCAGAGGAACCAGAGGATCAAATTGCCAACATCCACTGGATCATCAAAAAAGCAACAGAGTTCCAGAAAACCATCTACTTCTGCTTTATTGACTATGCCAAAGCCTGTGACTGTGTGGATCATAACAAACTGTGGAAATTTCTGAAAGAGATGGGCATACCAGACCACCTGACCTGCCTCTTGAGAAACCTGTATGCAGGTTAGGAAGCAACAGTTAGAACTGGACATGGAACAGACTGGTTCCAAATAAGAAAAGGAGTACGTCAAGACTGTATATTATTATCCTGCTTATTTAACTTATATGCAGAGTACATCATGAGAAACGTTGGGCTGGATGAAACACAAGCTGTAATCAAGATTGCCGGGAGAAATATCCATAACCTCAGATATGCAGATGACACCACCCTTATGGCAGAAAGGGAAGAAGAACTAAAGAGACTCTTGATGAAAGTGAAAGAGGAGAGTGAAAAAGTTGCCTTAAAACTCAATATTCAGTAAACTAAGATCATGGCATCTGGTCCCATCACTTCATGGCAAATAAATGGGGAAACTGAGAGGTTTTTTTTTTTTTGGTCTCCAAAATCACTGCAGATGGTGACTGGAGCCATGAAATTAAAAGGTGCTTACTCCTTGGAAGAAAAGTTATGACCAACCTAGACAGCATATAAGAAGCAGAGACATTACTTTGTCAACAAAGGTCCATCTAGTAAAAGTTATGGCTTTTCCTTTAGTCACATATGGATGTGAGAGTTGGACTATAAAGAAAGCTGAACGCCGAAGAATTTATGCTTTTGAACTGTGGTGTTGGAGAAGACTCTTGAGAGTCCCTTGGACTGCAAGGAGATCCAACCAGTCCATCCTAAAGAAAATCAGTCCTGAATGTTCATTGGAAGGACTAATGGTGAAGCTGGAACTCCAATCCTTTGGCCACCTAATGCAAAGAACTGACTCATTTGAAAAGACCCTGATCCTGGGAAAGATTGAAGGCAGGAGGAGAAGGGGACAACAGAGGATGAGATAGTTCAATGGCATCACTGACTCAAGGGACATGAGTTTGAGCATACTCCTGGAGTTGGTGATGGACAGGGAGGTGCTGTAGTCCATGGGGCCACAAAGAGTTGGACATGACTGAGCGACTGAATTAAACTGATTAATGTAAGGATAGATACTAACATATACCAAAATGTCCACTATGATTGAAAATTAGTGGCAAGATAGAAAGCTATATTTCCTCCTTCAATTTTTTTATAAATACACTTTCCTACAATATTCATGTTATTCAAAATGGAAATTGCCACCACATCATTGCTTGCTTTAAAGAAGCAATTTATTACAATTCCCTTTAATGTTTTATGAACACAGCATGTTGGAAAACTGAGGCAGACTACAAATAATCAGGTAGTGAAATAACTCCATAGCAGAACAGAAAAAGAAATAGTTCTGAAATGTAACAAGGGAACTGATCATGATGAAAGAAGCTTGACTATTTTAAATAAGGAGCTGATGTGATTGGCTGAAAACATATTAATAGTATGCAATAAAAACTGACTGAAAATAAGAAACTGACATTTATATTCATATCAAATTCTCTTTTTATTTGGAGACACAGCTGCCAAAAAGATAATAACTTTCTGGTTTGTCTGTAAAAATCAACCTTGATCTTAAAAACATTAGTATAAATTTAAATTATAACCACTTAAATAAAATTTTGTAGGTGAAGCAGAGCTCCAAGTTATTGTTTCATAAAATAACCTCACCAGGTATCTTAAGGACTTTCCCATGGCTTTTTTTGGGGGGGTGGGCGGCCACCCAAATCTACAAGGACTACCTATATGGCGCCTCCATCAGCTTCCATTCATTCTGTCCTATAAAAGCACCTGAAACCCTTTCCATTGAGTCTCCCTTCCAGAGCATCAGCTCACGCCCACATAATGAGTGCATTTTGAATGCCTCTGTGGCTCACGAGGCTGTTAAATTATCTTGATTCTTGAAAATTATTCCTGGAGAATTTCTTCCCTCCTTATTGTTTCCCAGAATTTTCCCAACTGCCTGTTTATGTGTTATTTCTGCCACATGCCCAGCTATTTCTGAAGAATTCTCTAAGAATGAGCTGTTTATTCTCAGAATTTACTCACCTAAACCTCTATAAGATCCAGGCCATTAACCATGATCAAAATCAGGGCTCTACTTTTTTCACTTTTTCCCCTGTGTATCTTTTCCATGTGTAGAGCGCCCTTTGAAGTTAATGGGAACCCTCCATGTGGAAGAGATTCCAAATGATACAAAACAGAATGAAAACTAAGCCTGTCATTTATTTCTCACATTCAAGGACAAAAATACACACACACACACACACACAGAGGAAAAGACATCATATAATTAGCAAGGTCTCAGTAGAATATTAATATTTTACTAAAAGTAAACCAAAGAGCTTCTTTAAAACAGAAAGGAAAAGCACCTTAGTCAATATTTATTAGAAAATTAGTGAGTACCTAATTATATATATTGGTCAGCACAGGAAAAATACAAGGATCTACAACAACAACAAAAGGCAGTCCCTGAAATTCATGGAGCTTACGGACAAATGAGGGAGTAGATACTAAGCAAAGACTCATGCAGATAAATGTAAAATTACAGCAGTGGCTGGTGATGCCACCAAAGAGTGGTTCAGTACGTTCATAGAACTCTGACCTGCATAGGGTACATGAAGAGGCCTCCCTGAAGATGTTAGCACTTGTCCTAACATGAAGGGTATGGGCCTGGAGTGGAGGATGGGATGGTCATAGCACAGAAGGTAAGAGTGGGCCTTATGCAAGACAGACTGGAGAGGAGGCGAATCATGGTTGGCCATGTAATTTATAAGAAGAAATTTGGTCTTTATCCTGAGAGGAATGGGAAGCCTTTGAAGTGTTTAAAGCAGGGCAGCAACATAAGATTTGCACTGTGAAACATTCCCTTTTTGAGCTCTGGTCTGATAAGGAGGTTAGAGAGAGGAGAGAGAAGCAGAGAGAATGTAGGGAGAACAGACAGAGTCCTAAGGATGGAAACCTATGTCATAAACAATGATACCTTTGACAAGCGAGGTAGAAACGGACAGAGCAGTGGACAGATTTGATGATTGTTTAGAAAGAAAATTAAAATGACAATGATAAATTGAAGATGAAAAGTGAGAGAGAATGAGGTCTCAAGGACAGCTCCCAAGATTTATGTTCTGAAAATGAACAAACTGTGGATATAAATTCTCTAAGAGAGAGTAGGAGGAATATGCTTAGTTAAGGGATAAGTCATGAGTATAGTCTGAACATGTAAAGATGTGAACATGTGAAATAAATCACTGGCTATAGAGAAGCTATTCTCAAATACACAGATTTGTGAATTGTTGATTATCAGTGTGATTAAAACCATAGGTATGAAAAATGAGATAAAGTGAGAGTCCAAGTGAGAAGAAAAGAGGACCAAAGTCTGAAATTTGAGGAAAGCCAATATATAATGACTGGGAAGAAAGAATGAACCTACAAAGGAGAGAGAGGAGTGGCTGGAAGGATGGGAGAAAAAACACAGGTTAGTAGACAAGAATGCTTTAACAAGGCAAAAGGATTGAAAAGGTCATGTGATACTATGAGGGAAAGTAAGATTCAATGTAAAAAAAATTATTCCCTGGTTTGGGGAACAGGGAGGTTATTGAAGAGAAAATATTAAAAATAATTAGCAGCTAGGAAGATTCCCTGGAGAAGGGAATGACTACCCACTCCAGTATTCTTGCCTAGAGAATTCCATGAACAGAGGAGCCTGGTGGGCTACAGTCCATGGGGTCACAAAGAGTCAGACATGACTTAGCGACTAATATTTTCCAAGAAAAAGATGGCATCATATAAGTATGACCAATCTGAAGGAGGGTGGGGGTCAAAGTACTAGAATAAGGTACTAGAGTTTCCATTCTGTACCAGAACTTTGCCTTTAATTTCTGGATAAGAGGGAAGATGTAGGGATTCTGAGAAAGGAACCTCAGCATCTCTAATGAAAGGCAGGCACTTAGGGGAGCAGCCAGTTAGAACCAGTGTGAAAGCATTCAATATTTAAATAACCACTGTGGCTCCACCGGTGCAAGCTGGCTGTACAACCTTACCAAGCATTGTTTCTGAGGCTTGATGGAGAATGGAAGCAGCCACATTAGAATGGATGGGTAATAGGGTGAAAATATCCCAAGCAACTCCAATTCTATATAACGAGTCAATACATTCAAAACATCTTCTAGATGTAGAAAAAATTTCTTCCAAAAAAATTTTAAGTTAATAATTGGCCAGAGACTTCCTTGATGGTCAGTGGCCAGACTCCATATTTCCACTGCAGGGCACACAGGCTTAGGGAACTAAGCCCTTGTTGGGGAATTAAGATCTGAAAAATTGCAAGGTATGGCCAAAAAATTTTTTTAATTCAAAAAGTGTTTTAAAAGTTAATAATTGGCCAATGAAGAAAATATATATCAAACAGAGACCTTGTTTTTAAAAAGTTTCTGGATGTTCTGGCCCACAGTAAGAAGCAAGATGATGTGTTGTCCTTTAATTTAGGTTAAAGTGTTTTGAAGAAGAAGGCACTTAATACACTGCCTTATACAATACAGCCATTAAAAAGTGGTAGCTAATTTTATGATATGATTATTTAAAAATCAAATATACCAAAGAGTAATAGGTAGAAGTATAATGGCTCAGATGGTAAAGAATCTGCCTGCAATGCAGGAGACCTAGGTTTGATTCCTGGGTTGGGAAGAGTCCCTGGAGACCCTTCTAGTGAATGGCTATCCACTCCAGTATTCCTGCCTGGAAAATTCCATGGACAGAGGAGCCTGGAGGGCTACAGTCAAAGGGTTGCAAAGAATCAAACACAACTGAGCAACTAACACACATACACACACACACACACACACACACACACACACACACAAATATATGTAATCATTTCTGGATGATAGAACACTTTAAGAAAAAAAAAGAATCCATGATACTATTTTAATAAATATTTTTTTAATTATAGATGATAGAACACTTTAAGAAAAAAAAAAAGAATCTATGACACTATTTTAATAAATAATTTAAAAAGCTCCAGTAGCCCATATGGACCTCTTTTTTCTTGGACATTTACTTTGTTCATTATCTGAATTTAGCATTTACATCATCTTGTTTTGAATTACTAGCAATTGTGTTTGCTGTGCTCCCATTATCCCAGTAAGATTATAGGTTAGTTGAAAGCATGGACTTCTGGGGTTTGTATGTCAGTTCTGCCATTTAATAGATGTATGAACTTGGACAAGTTACTTACTCTACCCAAGCCTCATAGTTTGATCAGGGAATTGGTACTAATAGCCCCAATTTCAAATAGACACTGTGAGTATTAAGTGAGGTGAATGTACATAAAGTGCTCACTAGAATATCTGGCATCTGGTAAATGTTCAACAAACGATAGATTTTATCAAAAGAGAAACCGTACTGTATTCTCCTTTGAAGTACTTATACTTTCCCTAGATCACAGGTTAGTTAGAAATCAGATGGTATAATGGTTCTAAACCAGAGGGAACACCAACAATGGGTGCTTTTTGTAAATGTGCAGCAGGCTCTACCGTACTGTACTGTCACAGTGTCTAGGAGACATCTGCTAGTTAAAGACCAATGATGATAAATGAAGAACTCTCCCATCTAAAATAACAACAGCATCTGCTGGAGTCCAAACACAATGCCTAATTTTGTGGTTAGCTCTGTTACTCAAGTTCAAGTCAGTTTCTTTATAAGACTGGAATTTATTACAATCAGAATCACATTTTAGAGCTATATGTAATCATTTTTTGAGTGGTATACTTAGATGGGAAGCTTAAATAGTCAGCAGAAGCAAGCCTGAAATGGCAACTCTGAGTAACAGTCATAAATTAAGACCCAATTATTTTCCTCTGGATGATAAAAAGTAAAGTTCAAAGTTAATAAGCTGCTATACTATATTCTAGATGTTCCCTTCTGAATGTTAACCTCACAATATTTTTAGAGATCATTTACATACTTGGTCATTTACCTCCAGATTTTAAAATGTGTAATTCTTTCTTTCATTCAGCAGTTCTGACACCTATCATGAGCAGACTGTATGTTAGAGACTAAAGCACTGAACATGGCGATTAATCTCACAGAGTTTACAGGCAAACACGAGAATAACATTCAACAAGAAAATGACACGTCTTCAGTGAGAAAAGGACAGGATCATCGGGAACATAACAGCAGAGAACTGAAAATACTGGAGAAGATAGAGAAAATACTCCTAAGGAAGTGATAGACTAAGGAAAATGAGAAGCTATTATTTAGACAAAAAAAAAAAAAAATGGAAAAGAAGCTGTTCTAAAGCACAGGAAAGAGTGTGTCAAAAGCCCCAGCAGAGAAAGAGTTCAGATCACTGAGGGCACACTGCCTGAAGGTCACTACTGCCCGAACACAGAATTCACCAGTGCCAGCGTCAAGAGAAGGAACTAGAAGCAGGCAGAGAATGGATAACGGATGTTAAAGTTTAGACTTGATCCTAATTAGAAAGAAGTACTTTTCAGTGGTTGTAAGCAAGGGAGTGGCGTGTTCAGACTTTTTGTTTGCACCAAAACAAAACAAAAGAAAATCTCATCCGATGTTTTACTAGCTTGTCATTTCAGCAAAAAAGTTTAGGATAGAGTGTTGAATTCTGGTTAAAGTCTTTTAATTATGTGTGGATCTTAATTACCCATATTCTTCCTGACTTCCTTAATCATGGCTAATTGAAAATTGGCTGTAACTTAAGATACTCGGTAAGGAAACTTAATAAAATGAGGTATGTAACAGATGAAATCCTGATTTCTGTTGCAAACCTAAGAACATATAAGTAACAGGCATTCTAATTTCTGATGGGAAATAGAGAGGCCCTGGTAAATATCAGCCATCCAGAGCAGCTATTTTGCTTAATCCTGTAAACTAGTTGCAGATGTTGGCTCAAACACTAGGCTTTGCATCTGTAATTTTAAAATTGTCTCATATTTCTAAAACCTGACTCCGTATGCACCGGAAATCAGTGACATGAATTATGAACTTCAGGAAGAGGAGAAGCACAAAAAATGCCAGAAGTGATAGGAGATAATATTGGGAGCAGTGGTCAAGCCATGTGCACAGGATGGGTGAAGGATGACACGGTTCCTTCCTCCAGGACATGGATCCTGCAACCAGGCATTTGAAAATGAAACCCTGCAAATGGATGTACCAAACAAGAGGAAGTCATTTATAGATAGTTGAGTTCTCGAAAACAAATCCTCCTTTTCCTTTCTCCCTCCCCCACTTTACAGCAGGTCAATGAGAAGACACAGGGTTGCTAGAGAAGGAAAAGATTTTTGAAGAGGAAAACACACACACACACACGCACACACACACAAATGTACACTAAAGATTTCTTACCTTAATTAAGAAGATTATATTTAGTAGACTGGGCCAGGAAACAAATGACTTGCTCTTAAACTCATGTTTTAGTTATGACAGTGCCTTCTCATAAAAGAGATTGATAAAAAGTCGATAGAGACTCGAATTAACACTCAGAAAAGGAGCTGGGGGGTGGTAGAACACCATAGATAAAGAATTATACTGCAAACAAAGAATAATCACAGTCATTAGAAGCAAATGATGATGACTGAATTTCCTATTCCTATTTGTATTTCTAAAGCTCATTTTTATTTATGTACACTATTCCCAAGTAGTGCTCCAACCAGGCAGTATAAATGGCAGCCATAGTACAATTTACCCACAGGGACTATCCATCACAGGCTGACAATGAAAATAACCTCAAGAATCAGGGCAAAAACTTCAGCCAATCATTTAGTGAGGTAAGAGTATAGTACAAAGCTTCAAGGAACTTAGGCTCAATTATGAAACCAAGACATTCATTTCCTGGAGTGGGAGCATTCATCCCATTGAATTCAGCCTAACGGAATCCCCTGAGGTGGGAATGGATTGGTTACTGAGTCAAAGAGATTTCATAGTTTCTTTGGGGGCAAGACATTTTATTCCCTAATTTAGCTAAAGCTCTACAAAGCTCTCTTTACATTTTGTTCAAGAGGTCATCTCTGGTAAGTTTTATTTTCTGCACATATATAACTAGGAAATATAGGCTAGGAAAATAAAACACATTTGTCTTTCCAGGATTTTTCAGATAAGTCTGAGACCAGCATTAACTCTTTCAATCTACTGGGACTACTGTGATTAAATCACAGTCTTCTCACACCATGCTAACTACTCCTGAGGAAAAGTTAATGATTCCACGAAGCTATTATAGACCTGCCCATTGAAATGCTTGGAAAGAGAAGAAAAAGAGGTACTTCACAAAGGAGTGGAGGACTTAGGGCAAATAAAATTGTGAACTGACATATAGAGCTACTGTCTGGGAAATCTGAGACCCTAAGATTGGAAACCTGGAGGAAGAAACAGCAACCCACTCCAGTATTCTTGCCTGGAAAATCCTTTGGACAGAAGAGACTGGTGGGCTATAGCCCATGGGGTTGCAAAGAGTCAAACTGACTGACTAATCACAAGATCAGAAAACATAAATTTCTGAGGGGAAAAGATCATTCTTAAATGGAATTATCCCATTACAAAACAAAACACTGTAAAAATTACGATAAAATGTCCCAGTAATTTACACTAATGCCTGGATAAATGCTATGACATTTAGGTCCCTGACAATGAAACTCAAAATAAAGCAGTAAGTTGGGAGTGGTGCTGAGAATGGAGCCCACAAGGCTGATGAGCAAGTCCTTCTCTGTCTAACTGGCATGGTCGGCATAAGCATTCTTTTCTATGAACATACATCTCAGGACTCTCAATGAAATATCTTAAGAATGTAAAGATGTCTCTGTATTTTGAGGATCCTGGGCTAAACATTGTGACTCAGGCAAAGTTCTGTAATGTTACTGTGCTGAATGTGAAATGATTCATGCTCAAGGGGCAGAAACTGCAATTTGCCTCGGTCATGGTGAATTGGGGACATAGTTAGGTTGGGTGATTCCCATATTGATCAATCCCATATTGATTTCAATATGGGAAAGCAACAAACAAACAAAAACAAGAGAGCTATATTGGAAAGGCATACAAGAATTTCTCCAAAGAAGACATACAGATGGCTAAAAAACACAGCAAAAGATGCTCAACATCATTCATTATCAGAGAAATGCAAATCAAAACCACAATGAGGTACCATTTCACGCCAGTCAGAATGGCTGTGATCCAAAAGTCTACAAGCAATAAATGCTGGAGGGGGTGTGGAGAAAAGGGAACCCTCTTACACTGTTGGTGGGAATGCAAACTAGTTCAGCCACTATAGAGACCAGTGTGGAAATTCCTTACAAAACTGGAAATAGAACTGCCTTATGACCCAGCAATCCCACTGCTGGACATACACACCGAGGAAACCAGAATTGAAAGAGACACATGTACCCCAATGTTCATCACAGCACTGTTTATAATAGCCAGGACATGGAAGCAACCTAGATGTCCATCAGCAGATGAATGGGTAAGAAAGCTGTGGTACATATACACAGTGGAGGATTACTCAGCCATTAAAAATAATACATTTGAATCAGTTCTAATGAGGTGGATGAAACTGGAGCCTATTATACAGAGTGAAGTAAGTCAGAAAGAAAAACACCAATACAGTATACTAATGCATATATATGGAATTTAGAAAGATGGTAACGATAACCCTGTATGCGAGACAGCAGAAGAGACACAGATGTATACAACAGTCTTATGAACTCTGTGGGAGAGGGCGAGGGTGGGATGATTTGGAAGAATGGCACTGAAACATGTATAATATCATATGTGAAATGAATCATCAGTCCAGGTTCGATGCATGATACAGGATGCTTGGGGCTGGTGCACTGGGATGACCCAGAGGGATGGTATGGGGTTCAGGATGGGGAACACGTGTATACCCATGGTGGATGTATATTGATGTATGGTAAAACCAATACAATATTGTAAAGTAATTAGCCTCCAATTAAAATAAATAAATTTATATTAAATAAATAAATAAATATTTTAAAAAACAAAGATAGTTTCTCAGCTTTGGTTTATTTCTGTTTTCACTGTGACAGTGCATCAGTGGCAACCTTTTGAAAACACCTTCTGATATAGGACATGCATATCATCACTGACAAAAGATCCCATGGCCCTTTTTTGATAATGAGGTTTTATGATTTACTCTTTGCTAATATCAATAACCTCAGATATACAGATGACACCACCCTTATGGCAGAAAGTGAAGAGGAACTAAAAAGCCTCTTGATGAAAGTGAAAGAGGAGAGTGAAAAAGTTGGCTTAAAGCTCAACATTCAGAAAATGAAGATCATGGCATCCGGTCCCATCACTCCATGGGAAATAGATGGGGAAACAGTGGAAACAGTGTCAGACTTTATTTTTGGGGGCTCCAAAATCACTGCAGATGGTGACTGCAGCCATGAAATTAAAAGATGCTTACTCCTTGGAAGAAAAGTTATGACCAACCTAGACAGCATATTCAAAAGCAGAGACATTACTTTGCCGACCAAGGTCCGTCTAGTCAAGGCTATGGTTTTTCCAGTAGTCATGTATGGATGTGAGAGTTGGACTGTGAAGAAGGCTGAGCGCTGAAGAATTGGTGCTTTTGAACTTGTTGGAGAAGACTCTTGAGAGTCCCTTGGACTGCAAGGAGATCCAACCAGTCCATTCTGAAGGAGATCAACCCTGGGATTTCTTTGGAAGAAATGATGCTAAAGCTGAAACTCCAGTACTTTGGCCACCTCATGCGAAAAGTTGACTCATTGGAAAAGACCCTGATGCTGGGAAGGATTGGAGGCAGGAGGAGAAGGGGATGACAGAGGATGAGATGGCTGGATGGCATCACTGACTCAATGGACATGAGTCTGAGTGAACTCCGGGAGTTGGTGATGGACAGGGAGGCCTGGTGTACTTCGATTCATGGGGTCTCAAAGAGTCGGACACGACTGAGCGACTGAACTGAACTGAATCTCTTATTTGCTAAATAGGGTTTTCTCAGTATAACAAAGAAATCAGTAGGTATACACTAGAGTCCCAGCATGTGAACCGGTGGTGAGACCCCCAGCATGGTCAACAGCTGAAAGCCCTTTTGCTCCTCTTTACATTCCACTTGGTACCTACACTGAGTTTTACCATCTTCTTAAAACTCCCATGTAACAGGTAACTGCCACTTCCCTAGCTCCCAATGAACAGCCCAGCTTCCCGTTTATCAAACAGTTGAGATAATCAAGAATAAGGCATGCAATATTCTTTTCTCCTCAGTTACTGTGACATTTCTTTTTCACTAGGAATTTTAATAGTGTTTCTTTATTATTCTTTTTTTCATTTATTTATAATGAAAAATACTATAAAATTTTTTATATTTTCATTTCACTTATTTTTCATTTATTCATTCATTTATGAATATATTCATTCATTTATAAAAAGTAACTTTACTTCTGAGGCAAAATATATTAATCTTAAAATAAATATAGGGAAAACTAATTCAATGGCAAAAGAATCACCTCCTAATGACCAAATAGGGCTTATACTAGGAAAGCAAGGATGGTTAATAAATCTATCAATATAACAAATAATATAATTTGTTCAGTATGTAAGACCATGATCATCCCAATGAAATGCAAGGCTCATTTCTGAAATATCAGGTGCAGAAAAATAGATAAATTTCATTATCACAGTATATTTTAAAACAAAAGCCATCAAATGGTTATAAACATTCCCATCAAGATAAAAAGTAGCTAAGAAAATTTACTATAATTTTATAATGTTCTGAAAGAATATATGAAGGTAGAAATAAAAGCTACTACTACACAAATGAGATAAAAATTATGATTAAATTATAACTAGTAGATAACCCAGTAAATTCCACAGAGCTAAAATAAATGCTTAAAAATCAATACTTTTCATTTTATAGCACTAAGTAATTAGAAAATATAATTGAAAAACACTCCATTTAAAATTACAACATGAGTATTCAAGTTATTTTATATTTTTATAAGAAATGTAAATTTGTATATATTAAGGGAAAACACAGGAAATTATAGTATACAGAAGGAATCATCATCTGGTTGGATAGGACAAAAAGGTATGAAAATTGTGACTTTTTCCTCTATTAGTTTATAAGCTTTACAAATATCTAACCAATATTTAAATAGAATTGTAGTTGCAATATGACAAGATTTTAACCTTCAAATGAAAGAATGAATAATCTACAATAGCAAAATCCATTTTTTTTAAAAGTAATGAAAGAAAATGACCTAGAAAATATTAAAATGTATTAGATACCTGTCATAATTTAAAAATGTGTCACTGTACAAAAATCAACAGAGAAAGATAAATAATCCAGATTCTGGTCCTAGGATAAGAGCTCATCCACAGCCTGGATTGAATCGTGCCACCCATCCAGTCTATGACCTATGGTGAACTATTTAATTTTCCTAAGCTTCAGTTACATCATTTACAAAATAAGAGAAATAATGGAACTTACTTCATAGAGTGGTAGAACTGCATACATTGATGTAAGGAACACATTTGGCAAATTACCTAGCCATAGACTAAGCTTTCAGGAAATGTGAGCTGCAACAATTACTACTATTGTTGCCACTATTATGTAATCACAGAAGTACTGCAAACCAATTAGGATGGCATGGATCATTTAAAAATTATAATTAGACATTCACCACTGAGAAATAAAATTTTAATAATAATTATTATTGTCTATCAATAATCACTGAGTTGTTACAATGTACAAAGCACTGCTCTGGGTGCTTTATATGAATCTATGTGTTTAATCCATTAACCCTAACAGGTAGATACAATAGTTACATCCCTTTTGCAAATGAAGAAACATAGATGTTAAGAAATGTGCCCACAGACGGTGAGCCGCAGAACCAGATGCTGAAGCCTGGCAGTCAGGCTTCAGAATCCATGCTTTTAATACCTTCACTCTGCTCCCCAAGCTAGTGCCTTAACTTCTACCACATGCAATGATAAATCCCAAATGGACTACAGAGACAAATGTCAGTAATAGTCTCATAAAAATGCTATAAATACATGGGTAAATTTTTAATTGCTTTTTAGGCAAATATTACCTTTTAAAACATAAAAGCAGTGGAAAAAATGACAGGAAAAAGAGTAACAGATATTACTATAAAAACTTTTACCTCAAACACCTGATCAGTAAAATTAAAACATACACAAGAAAATAAGAAAAATCCTTCTTAATAAATATGGTAAAAGAACAATATCATTATTACATAAAAATTCTAAGTCAAAAAATAAAAGAAAAATTTCAAAGAGGATATAAGCAAAGGAATGAACAGCTCATTCAGAAAAGAACTCTAGTGGTCAATAAGCATGGAAAAAATTCACTAGTAAATTATAGACATAAGTGGCTTAGGTTTAGAGATGTATGTAATCAACAAGAAAATAATTTTCTTTTTCATAAGGCTACATATAAAAATCTGCAAAACTATGAGAAGATAAAATATACATGTCACAAAATTTTAAAATTTGTCTAAATAAAAATTATTAATTTTATTTTACATATACAGTAAAGTCAAGTGATAGATAAGCAGAAAATATTTGTACTATATATAATACACATAAAATGTCCAGACTATAAAAAAAATTAGTGAGAAAATAATGAAAGTCACTTCAAAATGGACAAAGGACATAATCAGATATTTCATAGGAAAAAGAACACAAATGTCTATTAAATATTTGAAAGACTGCCCCATAACTTGCAATAAGTGAAATGCAAATCAAAATAATGTATTATTCTTCCCATTGGGAAATTCATAATTATATAAAACATAATTATCCAGTACTGAGGATTCAGGTACACACATAAATAGCTGTTGGGTTTATAAACTGGTTCCACTGTTTTAGAAAAACTGGAAACAAAACAAATATCTATCCTTAGGGGAATGGTTAAATTTACTCTGGCACATCTACACTATGGAATATATCATAAAACTATGTGCCAGTAAAAGAAGTTTTGTTGTCTTCTGTCTTGTGTACTTACATGAAAAGATCTCCAAGACATATTGTTAAGAGGATAAAATAAGTTCATCTTCAAATATATTTAATGAGCACCTACTATACATCAGGTTCAAGATATTACAGATATACCAATGAACAAGAGATAGAAGTCATTGCCTTTGTGGAACAAACAACTATAATGTAAAATATGTATAATGTGTGACCATTTTTATTTCTTAAAACCACAATCCATGTGTCTTTATGTGTGTGCATGTGTGTGTGTGTACAGGTGTTTGGATGTGCATGTATATGTATATATATGCTCCAAAATGAAAACAGTAATTATAACTATGGAGGTGAGTGAGACTGGGTAAGAGTCAAGGGTATATTTACTTAATCTGCGTTATTTATTTCACAATGAAAATGTGTTCATGTATTTCTTCTATAACAAAAAAAATTAAGCTTCAAAATCATATATTACACTGAAACTCTGTGCTAAATAAGCTATACAGTCCACATAAGGGAAAGACTGAGGCAAGAGCTATAAAATTTTGAACAGTGATTTCTGCTCTTTTGGAGTAACAACTCTATCCTTAACTAACTACTTAAAGTCATTACGGTTGATGGATTAGATGATGAGCTAGCTGGTAAGGGAAGGAAATGGGGGCAGTTCTACTACAATGAAGTCATAGAAGACTTGAGTGAGACATCCAGGAGCTAACCACTGGCATTCCCCAGGCCAGCAATCAGGAGCAGGAAAGATGGAATGGGAAGTGTTGGGGAAGGGAGGGACTGTATGGGACTATCCTGGGTTTGGCCTAGGCTTCCCTGGTGGCTCAGATGGTAAAGAATCTGCCTGCAATGAATGTGGGAAACCCAGGTTCAATCCCTGGGTGGAGAAGATCCCCTGGAGAAGGGAATAACTACCCACTCCAATATTCTTGGGGTTTCCCTGGCGGCTCAGGTGGTAAAGAATCTCCTGGAAATGCAGGAGACCCAAATTCTATCACTGGGTAGGAAGATGCCCTGGAGAAGGGAACGGCTACCCACTCCTGTATTCTTGCCTGAATAATTCCATGGACAGAGGAGTCTGCCAGGAGTCCATGAAGTCACAAAGAATTGGACCCGACTGAATAACTAATACTTTCACCTTTTTCTTTTCAGACCTGCCTGAGGGAGAAAATAAGCAATTTTTGGTATTGGGCCAAATAGTATTAATAGCAACCCATGTGGAGGTCCTCCACCACCTAGGTGGCTATGTAGAACTAAAGTGGAAACCTTTTTGCTGAAAGTGAAATGGAGATTAAAAAAGAGGGAATTAAAAGGGTGAGAGTTGTGTATCCACGACTGAGGAGATGATACAATCCCAATGCCCATAAACATTGAAAATTGTCATAAACAGGAAGACACTAAGATGCCATTTATCTGAAAATTCAGGGGAACATTCAGGTCTGAAATTAAAGTGGTTAGTAAAGTAATAGTTGGAGATAATAAAATTTTACATGTTACAAAAATTCCAGGGAATTCAAATCACATAAGCATTTAATTTACTTGGAATGAAATATATCATGTTAAAAGAGACAGAGAAGCAGGCAAAGAGGACAAAACTAGAGGGAAGAAAAGAGGGAAGCAGGGAGAAAAGAAGGGTAGCTATGGGATATCAAGAGGCAGGAAGGGAAACCCTTAGTTTGCCCAAGTGCCCAATTTCCTGGTAAAACAAAACCAGGCCTCAACTGCCCAAAGGAAAGACCACACTGAAATGGAAGGCTAGATTCTGCCTACTGAAGGGATTTTTCAAGGTAGTTTTGAACAGATAGCATTTTTCTCCTCACTGATTTTCAGCCCGAATCCTCAAGTGAGAGGTAATTTGGCTTTAAAAATACAGTAAGTACATCTGTGTATTTTCTGGAAAAAAAAATCATGAGACTGACATTAAGTGCTATTTCAAGTAGAAGTCTAGATTTAAAAGACACAGAATTAGTGTGGCTTATTATGTAAGTGTGGTTCATGGACTCCACATTCTGTCAATTTTATTAAGATAAAGATTGCTGTATCTTATAAGCTACTGATCGACCCCTTTAGAGAGATTTTACAGAACTAAGGGATGAAAAGGAAACACATTCTAATAGCTATTATAGTTTGTCATTGTTTATCAGCGGAGTAAATGTTTTGTGATTCCCAAAAATGTATATGTTGAAGCCCTAACCCCCAACAGGATGGTATTAAGAGGAAGTGCCTTTGAGAGGTAATGAGGGTTAGGTAAGATCATAAGGATGGAGACCCCACTATGGAATTAATACCCTTATAAAAAGAGAAGACATGGAATCTCTTTCTCTCTTCACACACCATGCATGCAATGTGAGGACATAAACAAGAATAGGCCCCTCACTAAGAACCCAACCATGCTGGCACCCAGATCTTGGATGTCCAACCTCCGGAACCACAAGAAATCAATGTCTTGCTTATGTCATCAGATCCACGTTACTCTGTTATGGCAGCCTGCAATGACTAAATAAGATTAATTCATACAAACCCAAGTTCATTCTATTCAGGATCAATTTATTTTAGATGAACAAAAATATAAGCAAAAAACAAAAATAATAGTGAATGACTGAAATGATGTGATGCTGTAATTGAGACTATTAAATAAGATTGTTGATGCAATTTATGCAATGTTAGAAAAAGTAGTTAAACACTGTAGTTAAGAGAACAAGATCTAGTATAAAACTGCCTGAATTTTAATCTTGGTGCTTCAGGTATAACTTGTATGACTGGACACATGACTTGGCCTCTTCATGCCTTGGTTTCCTTATCTGTAAAACTGAAATAACTATGATACCTATCTCTTAGGGCTGCTGGGAGGAATTACTGAATTAAGGTGTGTAAAGTACCTATAACCACACCAGAAACACTCAGACGTAATCAACATTAACTGTTGTGATTTTTACAGAATTGGTGGGAGTAGACAGCCATTCACTCTTTTTAGACATTCAATCTTTTTTAGTAAGTAAAACTTTCCTACTTGGTAGATTTTGAAAATGTAGATTCCCAGATCTTAATATGGATTTATAGTTCCACATGATGCTTGTGGAACTTCATGGGTCCATCTTTATGTCAGTTCTTTCTCCCTGCCATCCTCTTCCACTCCACTCTTGCCCTCACTTGAGGGTGGGGTGAAACTGGAGAGAAAACTAGATGACATAGAAAATGACTGAGGAAAAAAATAGTTTTGGTATTACCATTAAAAAACGATAACTGTTTCATTTTTTCCTCATGATAAATTACCTATAAACAATAAACTTTTGTGTGTGTGTGATTTAGTAAAGTTTGACTTGGAGAGGAATATATTTTTTTATTTTTTATTTATTTATTTTACTTTACAACACTGTATTGGTTTCGCCATACATTGACATGAATCCACCACAGGTGTACATGAGTTCCCAATCTTGAACCCCCCTCCCACCTCCCTCTCCATATCATCTCTGTGGATCATCCCCGTGCACCAGCCCCAAGCATCCTGTATCCTGTATCAAACACAGACTGGCGATTTGTTTCTTACATGATAGTATACATGTTTCAATGTCATTCTCCCAAATCATCCCACCCTCTCCCTCTCCCACAGAGTTCAAAAGTCTGTTCCATACATCTGTGTCTCTTTTGCTGTCTTGCATACAGTGTTATCATTACCATCTTTCTAAATTCCATGTATATGCGTTAGTATACTGTATTGGTATACAGAGTGAAGTAAGCCAGAAAGAAAGCAATAAAATTTTAAAGAAAATAGAGAAATTCTCAGGAAGCAACCCTCAAAAACACTAATAAAAATAATATTTTAATAATAGCACCTTGAAGAAGGAGAGAATAGCCCTGGTTTATCCCAGTAGCAGAAGGTATTAGTGTTTCCTCAAGTGAAAATAATAAAAAGAAAATCCCTTTTAAAGTTCCAATGGTCCAAATTATAAATTTAGTTTAATAAACAAAGTTCAGCAGCATATCATAAAGCTAAATCTTAGGTAATGTTTTATTATAACAAGCCATTCTAAAAAGAAGAAAAAAGAAAATCTGCAAGTAGCCAAAGTGTAGGGAGTTGAATGTAGGGAGTGTCTCCCAAAATGTCCATGGAAACTCACAAGGTAATTTAACTTAGAAACAGGGTCTTAGTAGATGTCATTAATTAAGACAAGGTTGTACTGGATTACAGTGAACTCCAAAGCCAATGACTGGTGTTCTTGAAGAGAAGAGGACACGGGCAGACACGCATTGGGAGAAAGCCATGTGAAGATGGAAGCAGAGATGAGTCCTGTGGCCATAAGTCAAGGAATGCCAGGAGCTATCAGAAGCCAGAAGAGGCAAGGGAAGTTCTTCCCTAGAGATTTCATAAGGAATTTAACCCCAACCACACCTTAATTTCAGACTTCTTACCTCCAGAACTCTAAGAGAATAAACTTCTGCTGTGTTAAGCCACCCCAGTTTGTGGTACTTTGTTATAGCAGCCCTAGGACACTAATACACCAAGGAAAATGGCAGTCACAGAATTAGGTTATAAACTTAAAGATTCAACTGCCAGACCAAGTAGCAACAAACAACTCTTTATTATCCTAATAGGAACAGCTAAGAACAATAGATCTCATTTTAGAAACATAGTACATGCTAGAACAGTTGTGATATGTGCATGTACTGTCATGACAAATTATATTCCCATGAACTTGAAATGCATAATTTTAGAAATGTTTTCCTTAAAATGCAATCCAATACATCTAATAAAAATTATATTTATATTTCTTTGCTGATAAGGGACATCTATTTAGTATACAATGAATACAAATAATCATTCTGTGTTCCTAAAAGTATATATAATACCTTGCCACAAATCTTCGAGAATTTTAAAATATTCAATTATTTCTATTTAAAAAAGCACAAACACCTATTACAGCATTCAAAGAGTTTTCATTAAAATTGGCTGCCTTGAAGCAACAAAGCTAGAGCAAAAATTTATTCAATTCTTCCAACCAAAAAAAATGGTTTTAAAGTATTTTTAAGTAAAAGAACTTGATAAAGAACTGCTGATTGGCTCTAAAAATTTATAACATCTATTTAAAAATACATGTTATAAACTGCTTACAAGAATATTGGAGTGAAGGCATTTTTTATTGTTCTGTACTCAGAAAGCTATACTCAAAAATCAATCTATGATGCAGAGGAAGGAACATTTTCAAACTCATTCTATGAGGCCAGCATCACTCTGTTAGCAAAACAAAGATATCACTAGATGAAGATACCACACACACAAAAAAAGAAAATGAAAATCACAAGCTGATATCACTGGTGAACATAGATCCAAAAATCCTCAACAAAGTATTAGCAAGCTAAATCTAACACTAAACTTAGAGGATCATACATCAAGATCAAGTGGGATTTACCCCACAGTTGCAAGGATTTCAAATATCTACAATTGATCCATGCGATAAACCATATTAACCAGACTGAAGAATAAAAAAATGTGTTAATCATCTCAGCAGATGTGAGAAAAACTTTTGAAAAACTCTCCAGAAAGTGGACACATATGTCCAGAGGGGACATACCTCAACAAAATAAAGGCCATATATGACAAACCCACTGCTAACATCATACTCAATGGTGAAAAGCGGAAAGCATTTTCTTTAAGATCAAGAATAAGGCAAGAATGTCCACTCTTAGCACTTTAATTCAATGTAGTATTGAAAGTCTTAGCCATAGAAATAAGAGAAGAAATAAGAGGAATCCAAATTGGAAGAAAGAAATAAAACTCACCATTTGTAGATGACACGATACTATATGTAGAAAATCCTAAAGATACTATCAGAAAAATATTAGAGCTCATCAGTGAATTAAGTACAGTCAAAGGATACAAAATTAATATATAAAAATCTGTTGTATTTACACTAAATTATGGGCTTCCCAGACTAGTGGTAAAGAACTTATCTGCCAATTCAGGAGACATAAGAAATGTAGGTTTGATCCCTGGGTTGGGAAGGTCCCCTGGAGGAGGGCATAGCAACCCACTCCAGTATTCTTGCCTGGAGAATCCAATGGACAGAGGAGCCTAGTGGACTCCAGTCCATAGGGTCTCAAAGAGTCAAATATGACTTAGGCAACTTAGCACATCACAGCACAACAATGAACTAGCAAAAAGAGAAATTAAAGAAATAATCCCACTTACCATCATGTCAAAAAAGAATAAAATACCTAGGAATAAACCCCAGTACTTGGAAAATTATAAGACACTGAAGAAAGAAACTGAAGATAACACAAACAGATATACTCTGTTCTTTGATTAGAAGAGTAATATTGCTAAAATGGCCATACTAGTCAAGGAAATCTACAGGTTCAATGCAATCCCTCTCAAAATATCAATGGCATTTTTCACAGAATGAGTGTAATTCTAAAATTTGTATGGAAAGACAAAAGACCTCAAATAGCCAAAGCAATCTTGAGAAGAACAGAGGTGGAGGAATCCTGCTCCTGGATTTCAGACTATACTACAAAGCTACAGTAATTGAAACAGTATGGTACTGGCACAAAAACAGATATACAGTTCAATAGAACAGAATAGAGAGCCCAGAAATATACACTCATGGTCAATCAATCTACAACAAATAAGGCAAGAGCATACAATGGAGAAAAGACAGTCTCTTCAATAAGCAGTGTTAGGAAAATTTGATGTGCATGCTTAGTTGCTCAGTCATGTCCGACTCTTTGTGATGCTATGGACTGCAGCCCACCAGGCTCCTCTATCCATGCAATTTCCCAGGCAAGAATACTGGAATGGGTTGCCATTTCCTACTCCAGGGAAAATTGGACAGTTACATGTAAAACAATGAAATTGCAACATTCTCTAACACCATATACAAAAATAAACTCAAAATGGCTTAAAGACCTACATTTAAGACCAGAAACCATAAAATTCCTGGGAGAAAATATAGGTAGAACACTCTTTGATATAAATCATTGAAATATTTTTTGGATCTATCTTCTAAAGCAAATGAAATAAAAGCAAATAAACCTAAATAAACTTGAAAACTTTTGTACAAAGGAAATCACTGACAAAAGGAAAAGACAACCTACTGAATGGGAGAAAATATTTGCAAATGATAATACCAATAAGGGGTTAATATCCAAATTATATAGACAGATCCTCAACTCAACATTTAAAAAAACAAACAACCTGATTAAGAAATGGACAGAAGACCTGAAAAGACATTTTTCTAAAGAGGAAATACAGATGGCCACAGGTACATGAAAAGATGCTCAATAGGACTGATCATAAGAGAAATTCAAAGGGAACACTTATTTCTCAAAAAACTAGAACTACTAAATGATCCAGCAATTCCACTCTTGAGCATATATCTGAGAAAAACAAAAGCGCTAATATGAAAAGATACATGTACCCCAATGTCATACCAGCATTGTTAACAATCTTCAAGATCTGTAAGTCACCTGAATGCCCATCAATAGATGAATGAATAAAGGAGATGTAGTATATATACAAAATGGAATACTACTCAGCCATTAAAAAGAATTTTTCCATTTGCAACAAAATGAATTGACTTCGAGGGTATCTTCATATGTGAAAAAAAGTCAGACAAAGAAAAACAACTACTGTATGATATTACTTATGTGCAGAATCTGAAAAATACAACAAACCAGTGAATATAACAAAAAGAAACAGACTTACAGATATAGAGAACACAATAGTGGATACCATGGGGGAAACAGGCAGTCTAGGGGTAGAGAATTAAGAGGCACTAACTGAGCTATTTCTGCTTTATTGACTATGCCAAAGCCTTTGACTGTGTGGATCACAATAAACTGTGGAAAATTCTGAAAGAGATGGGAATACCAGACCACCTGACCTGCCTCTTGAGAAACCTATATGCAGGTCAGGAAGCAACAGTTAGAACTGGACATGGAACAACAGACTGGTTCCAAATAGGAAAAGGAGTATATCAAGGCTGTATATTGTCACCCTGCTTATATAACTTCTTTGCAGAGTACATCTTGAGAAATACTGGGCTGGAAGAAGCACAAGTTGACGTCAAGATTGCCGGGAAAAATACAAATAACCTGAGATATGCAGATGACACCCCCTTATGGCAGAAACTGAAGAGGAACTAAAAAGCCTCTTGATGAAAGTGAAAGTGGAGAGTGAAAAAGTTGACTTAAAGCTCAACATTCAGAAAACGAAGATCATGGCATCTGGTCCCATCACTTCATGGGAAATAGATAGGGAAACATTGGAAACAGTGTCAGAGTTTATTTTGGGGGGTTCCAAAATCACTGCAGATGGTGACTGCAGCCATGAAATTAAAAGATGCTTACTCCTTGGAAGAAAAGTTATGACCAACCTAGACAGTATGTTAAAAAGCAGAGACATTACTTTGTCAACAAAGGTCTGTCTAGTCAAGGCTATCGTTTTCCCAGTGGATGTGAGATGTATGGATGTGAGATCTGGACTATAAAGAAAGCTGAGCATTGAAGAATTTATGCTTTTGAACACTGGCATTGGAGAAGACTCTTGAGAGTTCCTTGGACTGCAAGCATATCCAACCAGTGCATCCTAAAGGAGATCAGTCCTGCGTGTTCATTGGAAGGACTGATGTTGAAGCTGAAACTCCAATACTTTGGCCACCTGATGCAAAGAGCTGACTAATTGGAAAAGACCCTGATGCTGGGAAAGATTGAGGGCAGGAGGAGAAGGGGACGACAGAAGATGAGATAGTTAGATGCCATCACTGACTCAATGGACATGGGTTTGGGTGGACTCTGGGAGTTGGCAATGGACAGGGAGGCCTGACGTGCTGCAGTTCATGGGGTCGCAAAGAGTCAGACACAACTGAGCAACTGAACTGAACTGAACATTACACTGTTGCTTTGTAACAGTTTTCCCACTTCCAAGGGACACAAGCAATTATTTTACTACCTATTTTGAAGACTAACAGAATAATACAAATATAGAACAACAGCAGCAAAAATAATAGGAAATACTTTACATAGCACATACTATCAGCCAGGCCCTGTTCTAGGCACCTAACTTGTATTATCTCATTTAATACTTACAAAAACCTTATGAGGCAATTACAATCCTTATCAATGTACTATAAATTATAAATCTGAGAAATAGGGAGGTTAAATAATTTGCTTGTGGTCACAGAGTGGCTTTACAATTCCAGCTCTAAAGAACCAATGCACCATACTACTTCTCAACTTTGTATAGTCAGAATTATTTTGAAAAAGAGAGAAGGAGGCAGGAGATAGAAAGTCAGAGGATGAATTGGAAAAATTATTAAATTTAATCAATAAGTAAAAATAAGGTTATAATAATGTGGTATTAAAAATCTTACTGGCCTCCCTGGTGGCTCAGATGGCATATATTCCTTTAAGAAGACAAAATACACAAGAATCCCATTATCCAAATTAAATTGTTCTAAAGACAAACAATGCTCAACAAGTACCTGTAGTCATCATCTCCGATGCACCTCCTCCGGGATATATTCTCTATTCTTCTAACAATAATTCTGACTTCAAGTGGAGAGGAAATCACCTCCAATTCCAGTCCATGTGATCTGATCTAAGCTAATCAGTGCAACTCTTTCTCTGGGACATGATTGGTTTAGGAATGAGCACATGATCCAAGCCTGTTCAATCAGAGTGAGCCTCAAGGAGTTTTTCTGAGAATTCTGGAAGACTCATCTATTTCTGTGGAATTCAGACTAGGAATGAAATACTCTGGCTGCCATACTGTAATCTTTTGGGGCAGAAGAATGGAGCCAACAGCAAAGAAGCAGAATCAAAAGCCAGAATTTGTCTAGTTCATCATGGTGTATCAAATCAGTTCATCTTGATTATTGTTTGCATCATGGATTAAATAGTACTTAACTCTATCTATGAACTATTCAATCACGTAAACTAATTCACCTTTGTTTCCAAAGTCATTTAAATTGAGTTCTTCTGAAATTTATATCTGAAAGAATCCTGATATAGATATTGATACCAAGAAGTCACATGAGAGTGAGAATTAAAAGTGACCAGCCCTGAAAGGTAGAATTAGCTGAGTGGACAAAGAAGGAAGGAGGGCTTGAGGAGTTCTCTACTGTAGCCTAGGAAGTTGGCAATCTTTGTTACCCACCTGTAAAATAGCTGACTAAACTCTCACCTCTTTTAACAGTGGCCTCAAACTATCACTTACAGAGACTGAAGAACTAGGGATGTTAATAGAAAAATTTTAGAATGTTGGAGTGTGTTGAGGTTTTTTAGACTTAGAGGGGTCCTAAGGAAAAGATACTACCGTCTACTAAAACTAGCTTTCCAAAAGGAGTGAAGGAAGAGACCCGGTGTTGATAAAAAGTTCTTTTTAACTCAGCCTACCATTCAAGAAGGTTGAGAATCCAGTTATTAGCAGACTTGTAAGTTTGGAAAAACCAAATTTCATACTTGATTCTATACTTAAAGTAACAGAAGGCACATTGGTGGGAAACAAAATGGAGAACAAGGCATTGGGAAGTACCCTGTAAGAAACTGCTCTGCTCCCTGCCAAAGGAAAAGGTCTTCCTAGTTATACAATTGCAAGTGGATGCAGTTTGGGCCAAGAAGCATGTCAACTGTGCCTTCCTGCTCATGTAAAAGCCATATCAATCCTCCTAGCCTCAATATATCCCGACCCTTAACACATTCAACTCCGGAAAATTTCATTACTATTTCTCTTTATTACTCAGACCTTCTGAAGACAGCATTTCACAAATATCTGTAGCTATCATTTGTCATTCCTCTCCTCCAATGTCTGTTCCTTCTTATTCCAATAACATCTATGACTTTAAGGTGGCATTCTCTTCCCTTTTAAACCTTGAGATATGACATCTCATTCACTGACTTCAACCTCCAACCCTACCATTTCCCCCCTTAATCCTGGTACATATTTTCTCTAATTTCAAAAACAAAAAACAGTGCCCTGGTTTGCTAGGTTTCTTTCAATCTTCAATAAATATCATCTTTAGTCTTTTGTTTTTTCTGGGATCAATCTCAGATTATATTTTCCTGTTTCCTTTGAAGTGAGGTGAGGCCATGACTGAAATCTGGTGAATGGCAATGGAAAAGATGTAGCTGCTTCCAGCTTAGTCCTTATAAACCTCCCTCACTCAGGCTTCTTTCTTTCCTATCTGTTAGAAGAATGAAAAGAAATTTAAAGTCCATGACTGATTACGTGAAGGAAGGGTGCCTCAATCCAGCCCTACCAAGAGGAGTTGGTGGGGCTGGATCGAGGCTGACTTGTTATAGCAAGGTGAATTAAATTGTTATTAAGCTACTGAAGTTGTGATGTTGTTTGTTAGTTAACTTCTCCTAATGTCCTGACTAGTACATTAATCAAAAACATTCATATTATATAATCCTTTATTTCAGCCTGTCTTTCTTCAAAACTTTAACTCATTTACTCTCTTGACCTTATAAGCTGCCTACCTGGAAAAACTTCAGTTCAGGGTATTAATTCCATTGTCTGCTTTCTCAGCTTTGTTCTAACCTCCCAGCTGTGGAGTAGTAAAGTAAATTCACAAGGCTGAGAGGACTGGTACTACCTTGGGTTGTCCATGCGATCCATGGGATCTTCTACCAGTCCATTCATTTGACAATTTCCCTGGTGTTTCCTGAGTCCTTGGAAATATCTAATACTACTTGGCCACTCTCTTTTTGAAACTTTCTCTTCCTTGAACTTTTCTTCTACTATTCTCCAAGTTTTCCTATCTCTTTAATCACTTCTGAGGCTCCTTTTCAGTTCCTCGATCTGTCTCAACTCTTCTTTCTCCATTCTCCTTTAAATCCCACATTTCCTTCTGTTCTTATTCTCTGAGGTGATCTCACCTCCTTCTATGGCTTCACCTATGATGTACACATTGATAAAACATATCTCCAGCCTAGACAGGTCATGAACCTCAAACTCTAGTGACATCTCCATTAGGCACAAAAAAATGTATCTGAAAACTGAAATCACTACTTCTCTCACCTCCACTGAAATCTGCTCCTCCCTCATCTGTACTCCCTGTCACCAGACCTTCTTAGCCATAGCCTGGGAGAATGACTTCACACTGCCCCCCACTCCACAACTATTTATAACTCTCTTCATGCTCTAAATATATCTTGGATCTACCCTTCTCCTATGTACCTCCTGCTCCTGACATTTGTATTTTCTTACCTGAATTATTTCAAAAATGTCTTCATCAATTTCCATATATTTAGTTTTATTCCTCCAAATCCCTGCATATGGCTAACACACAGATTTTTCCAACATATAAATCAGATGATATCTGTTCCCTACTGGAAATCTTTAGTGGTCCCCTATTTTGGGAATAAACAGTTCTCTGTCTCTTCTGAAGTCTAGACACTTTAATCCAACTTCCCACTGGACATTTTCACTCCAGTCTTCCACAGTGACTCATACTCAATGTAACTCTCCTTCCTCAGTATGTTCCGTTCTCTATGAAGAGCACCACCACCTTATCTGTGCCTATATCACATGTCTGGAGAGCACCGCTGACAATCCCCAGACTTCTCTTCAGCATCTGATTCATCACAAATCCTTTTGCTTTCTACCTAATACCTACCTAATAACCTAAATTCCTTCCTAATATCTCTTGAATTCATCAGCTTCTTCTCAAACCTAGTACAGAGAGCTTAGCTAGCCCAGATCATCATAATCTTTTGTCTGCAACAGGCTCCTTCCACACTATAAGCAGAATGGTCTTTCCAAAGTACTATTATGATTGCACTTAAAACCTTACAATAATACTCCACTGTTTCCATGGTCACATACACACAAAAATAGCTTTAATGGAGCTTACTGTCCTAGTGAAAGAAAATAAAAAATAATAAATAAACAAGATAATAATGGCAAGATTTGGGGGAGGGAAGGTGACATTAGATTCAATCTTCAGGACCAGCCTCTTACTGAAGTGATGTTTCCATTAAGTGTGAAGTATCAGAAGGAGCTAACCTTGAAAAGGGAGACAGACTTCAGTTACTTACCATCATCCCTACTGGGATGTGAGCTCCCTGATAGTAGGGCCCATGATTTAGTCATCATTCTAATGTCCACCATATTTTTTGACACTCATAGGTTTCAAACACACATGTGATGAGTGAAGAGGTGAATGAATTTTACACTAAAATTTCTGAGCAGTGCAACTTTAGGCTAATTGTGTGTTCACATTTATTTTTTCATACATTTGCTGACACCATCTTGTAGGCAAATTTCTAAGCAAGTAAATTTCTAGGCAGACAGAAACAAATGGGGATTTAGACTTTAAGGAGGAACTTTTCTTTCTTTATATCCTTCTAAAATATTTCAGAACAGATTCTGCATAGCCATCTCTTATAATCAGGAGCCCAAAGTGGATATCAGTATGGATGAAGCATTTGCTAGGATAGTACAGAGTATTTTAGTCCCCCAACCATAAAAGCTGACATCAATTAGCAGGCTGGACTCCAAGGTTCCATGGTTTTGGGCTTCTTGATAAGCAAAAAAAAAAAAAAAAAAAAAATTAAACAGAGCTCCTGGAAGGAGGTTGGAAGTGTGGAAATTTGACAAAAATTATTTTTATATAAATTCAAATCAACCTCAGTTACTCAGATTCATAAAGAAAAGGGTTTCAAATTATGATGGTTTATTTCTATGAAGCAGAAAAAAATTAAGGATTCCTTAAAATATATTGTATTTAACTATTGGATTTGACTCTGAAAAGGAAGACATTCAGGTTTATAAACTCTTACTAGCAAAATGAAATGTTAAAACAACAACAGCAGCAACAAATTTGGCAGCAAAACCTTGAAATGATGTAAAAACTTCTATGTCTTTCATTTAATCTGCTTAGTGTGATTATCATTTGTTTCACTGCAGAAATACAATGTGTTTAAGTACAGAGTACTGCCTCTGACCCCACAGCAATACTGAATAATATATGATAGATACAATATTTTTCTAAAATCCAGAAAGTTCTGACCTTCAAGACACATCTGGCCCCAGAGGTTTTGGATATGTGATCTGTATTCTATTATAACATTCACCCCAATCCTATTATCTTGAGTTATAAAACTTTCATAATGCATGGGCTTTGAAGTACTCAGTGAAAGTAAAGGCACAGAAACACAATTAGCATGATTTTAGCATTTGGAAGCAATATGTTCAGAGTTTCCTTTCAAATCTGATTTAAAATGTGCATTTATGCCACTATACTAATGCTTTTCCAATCAGCATAAACTTCTATGAGCTAGCTTCTGACCATGAACAAAATTTTATAGATAAAACCATTATACCACACCTAGACTTAATCTGGGCACTGTAATCTACAAAATAATTGCTATAGCTTCTAATTTTCCAAATGTTTCATTCTTCTCGTTTTATAACTCATAACTTTCTTATACTTCATATTCTTTTTCTCCCCAAATTTTAAGAAACAACACCTAGTTGCCTGGAGCAAAGTTTCTACTCTTTATAGGGCACATATCTAGTAAGCTGCAAACCTCATTATGGAGGTTATTTTTGGTTCTCACAATCACCTGGCAGAGAAATTTTCTATTCTTCCCATCACACAATTAAGCAAACTCAGGTTCAATTTGTCCAAGGCCAAAGGGCCACTAAGTGACAGAGGAGAATTTGAACCAAGGAATACCTAGCTACAAAGTTTGTTTCTTCCAAAACATCATGAAGAAAATAATTTACCCATCCTCCAATCTCATTCTCAAATTATGCATAGCTGGAAGAAAGACTTCAGGGCTGCCTCACCCATGCTATAAATGAGTATAATTGCTTCTTTCTTCTAATGCCTATGCTAGTAATTTGACAGTATTTTATAATTCCATTAAGTGAAGATATAGCATCTGGTTTTAAAACTTTAAGTCATATAAAATGTCAATCAATGTAATTTTGCTTTTTGTTTTATTATTTTTAAAATAATATAAATAATTGATATTGGGTAGGGTTATCAACAGGTATATCAAAATCAAATGTTTAATATTCACCCACCTTTTAGAAGTGTCATCTATATTTATTGGAAATATCATACAAGGGGAAGAGAAAGGCTTACATCTCATAACAACATAGCATAAAAGGACAGAGATGAAGGTCATTAATGATTTTAATTATTTTAAGGCCCATTAAAATTAGAGAAACATCAAAGCACCCACAGTGTTAAATGTTTATTTTTGTAGCATTTTAGAATTCACTAGTTCATACCTTTCAATCACAGCAAGTTATTAGCAGTGAAGGGATGAACCCTCTTAAGAGGATTTTTATTTCAATGATAGGGTGTTATGGACAAGACAATCTAAGTTTAAAAAAATTAGTAGCAAGCGCTAGTTGAGTTAATCAGTTAAAGACAAACTGTGCCCTTGGGAAGCTAAATGAAAAAGCAACAGTAAAGCTTACAGAACTTAGCTCGTACAATTTGCCTTGAAGGCGGAAGATTGGTTCCCTGAAATAGCAAAGAATTATATGCTTTAGTTCAGAAAAAAAAGTTTTTAAAATAAAGTCTATTATTACCTCTTTTCCTTTCAAAACAATGGAAAAAATTCTAGAGCAGAGGTTTCAATTTGTTCAATAATTGTACCTCTGAATTAAAAAAAGAAAACTATAAAATCATCATTGTTTTGACTTGAAAAGAAATAACAATGCAAATATTCATTATCACATAAAACATAAAAGAAACAAACTGTCAGAGTTAATGCAGTCTCTGCAGAGCGCTATTAGTTGGAGACAGCTGGTCAGCCCAACAGGAAAACTCAAAAGATCAGATCTTCTTAGGAATTAACATCTTCATTAAGCAACATGATTTGGCATGGCAGAGATTAAATCTTATATCCAACAGCTGCCTTCTTTATGAGCTGTCCCTTCACTGTTACCAAGCTGTGCAAATGTGTGAACTAGTCAGCAGCACCAGAAAGCTCATGCAACTACTCACCATATTTTAACCTTGAACTGACTCACAAGTTTGATATTAAATCAAATTTAGGGGTAATATAAGCAAGCAAAGTAGGACACAAGGAGTCAAATTCGAAAAGCAGAGCAAATAGCAGAAAAGTTATTTAAAATAAATCAATAGGGTTAACGGCATAAAAGAGCCAAAACAAACAAACAAACAAAAATGTAATTCACTCCAAAAACTTTAAAAACAAAACAAAACAAAAAGCTGCATTTCCAGCAAAATTTGTACATTATTAATTTGCGTTAAAAAAGTCAATCAAGCAATTTAGTTCAAATTCTTTGGAGCATGCATGCACTGATTCTTTTAAACAATTCCTACCTGATTTCCAATTGTGTTTTTCTTGTGAACCTGACTGCTTCTCTGCTGAGCACTGAGAAAAGCAAAGGAGAGTAGCACTGAAGAAACTCATAAGATTTTTTTCTGAGCAAGTAACAGATACTAAAATAAATACAGGCATTAAATATATATCAACTGAGGCAGAGCTAATATAAAAAATCCAGGTCAGTTTAATTCTGGAAGCAAAACCAACTCAGTGGAACTTCTAGAACCAACCAGTTAATCACAAAACAAAAACATAAAAAAATAATACACCACAGGAAGAAAAGTTGTATTGCTATGTTAATAACAGTATTTGTGATGTCCCACAGGCATACAAGATTGTTGCACTAAAAATTGATAGTTAGCACTTTTTGAGTGTATGTCATGTTCTAAGCACTTTACAGGTATTAGTGATTTTATTTAGGTTTTAACCTTGTGAGGTAGTTACCAATAGTTACAGATGGAGAGGCTGAGTCACAGGGAAGCTACGTGTCTTTCCCAAAGTTACTCAGCTAACAAGTGCTAGTACAGCTTGGACCCATCTTGCCAATACTAGACTCATATGTTTTCAACATTTCCAACTGGATGTCTAATGGGCATCTCAAACTTAATCCACCAAAACTGAACTCGTGATATCCTCCCTAAATTCCTTTCTATCCACACTCTTCCCCTTCTTAATTAGTGGCAGTTCCACATTTCCAAGTGCTTAAGCCAAATCCTTGGTTCCTCTTTCTATTACTTCCACATCAAATCATCAAAAAATGTTATTGATTCTACTTCTCAAAATGTATTTAAAACTCAACATCTTTTTACCACTTCCATTGCTACCACCTTGGTCTAAGCCACCATTATCTCTCACTTGCACCATTACAATCACTTACTCTTTGGTCTCTGCCTACACGTGTCCCCATAATGTCTAGTCTCAACACAGAAGCCAGAGTGATACTTTTAAAAGAGGGTTCATGTCATTCTTCTCCTCAAAACCGTCTACTGCTATGCAACACAATTACACTCAGGGTAAAAGTCAAAACTCTTACAATGGTCTGCAAAGTCCCTGAACCCCACTCTCACCTCTTTGACTCATCTCCTCCTGTTTTCCACTTTTTTCATTAAAGAGGTCCAGCCATACTGATCCCTCTCTTTTTTTTTTTAACCTCACCAGGCACACTCCCATCTCAAAGACTTTACACTAGCTCCTCCACCAGCCTCAAAAATACACTCCCACCATATACCTGCATAGCTCCCAACACCATCTCCTTCAAGTCTTCATTCAAATTTATCTTTTCTGTGAGACCTATCATGACAGAGTCTCATTCTCATTATGCTATTTTATTTTTCTCTATGGCATTTTTCACCTTAAAACACACTATAGAGTTTCCACTGATTTGTGTGTGTGTGTTTATTAGCTGCCTCCCTCCATTAGAATGAAAGCTCCTTGCGAGCAGGCAGTTTTGCCTGTTTCATTCACTGCAAGAACCCCAGTGCCTAGAAACTACCTGGTGCATAGCTGGCTTCAACAAATATCTGTTGAATGAGAAATCCAATGAGGCTGGTATTACGACATAAGCACAGAGGAGATGAGATTCCAGATACAACCCCAACATTTAACTCTGGAGTTCTCATGATTAGGCACTATGTTACTCTATCTCTCAAAAGAATAAAGGCTTTCTTTCAATGAGTCCATAAGTAAACACATATCAATATAAGACAATACAACTCATTTTGGTTATTTTGAGAAGACTAGCAATATTGAGCCCTCTGACTAGTTGTTTAGCTGTTTATAAAAGCTGTTTCAGAGGTCAATGAAATAGTCTAAAACAGAGGAAAGGTAGGTTTAGATCATCAGTCAACTGTTTAAAGTAGTGGGATATTATAGTTCAGTAACATCAGAAATCAACACCACACTTAGAACAGTTGCTCAAAATGGCAATCTTTTATAATCTCCCATGATGTATTTAAGTTGTTTCCCTTTATACTCATAAAAAAAACTGTATACTACATATACCTGAGGGAGGGGAAGAGGTAGGTGCTGAAAGGCCACATTGTATTTGATTACTACAGATATTTTGTGTGCATCTTTCTTTTTCACTTTGCTTTTTCACTTTTCAGAGTTTAGCTTTTCTCCTTCAGTTCTTATTTTTCTAGTTTTTAGTTAAATGTGTAATCTCCTTAATCACTATGAGATTCACCTCTCTCTAACCTTCTCTTCATAATCCACATCTATATTACTCAGGTATTTGTGGTGAGGGTGTGAACAAGGTGAAGGTTGGGTCTGTGGCCCACACTGACTTCTGACTGTCCACTGTACCCTGAGGCACAGAGTGTATCTAAACTACTACTCTCCCTGGGGCTTCAGACCCTATGCTTTCTTTCTCCAGGATCCTCCAAGCTTTCCTCTCTCTTCTGGGAAGAAATGGGAAAACTACAAATACAACATCACCATGCCCTCTTCATGGATATGGCCATCTCTCCCAAGCATCTACTTGTGTTTTGGAGTTCTTTTAAGGGAAACTATTTTAAAATAAATCACTGACTGGTAGTGGTAACTTCAAACTATGGCAGACTTACAGGTGTTTACTTTGGAGTAGGTGAACTATTGGGGACCCTCAACTTATCTATGGGTCTCCTTAAAATCATATAAAAGAAGCTGAATATAAAGCAAAAAATAGATTGTGGATGACTCCTTGCGCTAACTTAGACAAACAGTATCACCTAAATGGACCTTAGTTTCTTGGCTTTCTTGGCTATAAAGTGTGTGTGTGTGTGTGTGTGTGTGTGTGTGTGTGTGCATGCCTGCGTGCGTGCGTGCGTGCGCATGTGTGTGTGTTAAGAGACAGAGACAACGAGTGAGGTGAGGGATTGTACTAGGCACTTCTTAAATGCCTTTTAGATCCAACATTCCTTGAGATGCAAAGTCACTCTCAGATGCTTATGAAATCTACCAGAAGAGACGTTCCGCTGACAAAGAATATTCAGCTACTAAATAATGCATGTATAGGATCTATCACTTGTCACAATATTCAGGGGGAAAAGACATTTATTTTATAAGCTACCCTCAGATATTAGAGTTAGAACAAATACTAAACTACCTTACTTTTCACCTAAAAAAAATAATCTTTTTTGCAGCAACTGGTCCCATGAATCCAAAGATACTGCCATTAATGATGTATTTAGGTACTTAAGGTTACTCCATCAGGTAACATAATAATAAAAGCTGCCTAGTTAGAAAATATCCTTTATCATAATCCTTAGGAATGCAATGATAACTGAACTGAAAGCATCTCAAAATACTTATTTAAAAAATGTGTTCACAGAAAACCATGTAAAGACTTGGAAGTTCATTTAAGTCTTTGGATATATCCTGGTGATAGGTCTTTAACTGGTTATCTCTGCAATATTGTACAACACACCGACATATAATGCTTTAATTTGACATAAGTAAAAAACTAGGGTATCAATTATCTGAAAGGCACTCTGTGGAACATATAAACATAAATAAGGTATGGTCCTTGTAATGAGAGCCTACAATTTATCTAGTGTGGGTAGTGATATACATACACAAAACACAAATAACAAAGGGATAAGCTCTGAAAGAATAAATATGTGAAGCTGTAACAGAAAGCCAATAAAAGTGCCTCTGTTTCAAACATGGGATATAATTACCACCATATCTTATTATCTGTGTATATATTTGTTATTAATCATATAAACTCCTACTACACACAAGTCACTGTGGAAGCCTTCACCAGAACATTAAAATACATGAGAGCAAATTAATGTTGAGACATAATGATTTTGAAAGTATACAACAAGATGTTTAAATTGTATAAAAATAAGAGCAAACGGAAAAAACATGCAAAGAAAAGTAATTCACTTTTACCTCAGCTCAAAAATATTTCTTTGCATTATTTGTTTCTATCCATGTCCATGTGCATACGCAATAAAACACTGTGATAATATAAGAATGCGCCAAGGGGTATGTGTGACCATTTATCAAATAAATTGCACACGGTAATTTCTCTGAATGCTCAGAGACAAAAAGGATCCTTTTTGGTCTGATCTGAGATTTTCATAGAAAACTTGAAGTAAAGTTTTAATAGAGGAAGAAAATCAACTGCATTCTAAGAGAATGCAGTAGCATATGCAAAGCTAGTAGGTAGAAAGACAGGCATGTAGGGAAGCTGTACAGAGAAAAATTATTATGGCAAAAATTATAGGACCATAGGCTTGGGTTTGTAAATGACCTTAAAAGCCACCTAGTACAATAACTCTATGTTAGGGCCAATTATGGAGAATTTGGTCATTACACTGAAGGCAGCAGAAAGTATTCAAAATTTCTGAGCCAGAAAGTGGCATGATCAAAGAAGTGTTTTATTAAATAATACCTCCCTGAAATAGGCAGTATCGACTCTGAGCCAGGGAAGACAGGAAGCAGCCAGCCTTAACCCCTCCCTATAACTGTTGGAATCCTGCCCAGTCTTCAAAATCAAAGCCAGTACCATTTCTAGATTATGCGTTCTCAGAATCTCCAGTTATCTCTCCTTCCCACGAACTCCACAAGCTCTGCGTCTGTGCCTGTATTCTATAAACAGGACTGTGTTATCGGCAGGTCTCTAATTCCCCTCAGCAAGGTCTGCTCTCCGATGGCCAATGGTGTGTTGCATTAATTAGTATCTCACCTCTCTCACCACTTGCATGGTTTACAGTAATTTCTTAAGAAATTTTTGTGGAAAATATTTTGATACCAAGGTTATTGGACAACAAGGAGATCAAAGCAGTAATTCCTAAAGGAAACCTACCCTAAATATTCATTGGAAGGACCGATGTTGAAGCTGAAGCTCCAATACTTTGGCCACCTGATGCAAAGAACCAACTCATTGGAAAATACCCTGATGCCGGGAAGATTGAAAGCAGGAGGAGAAGGAGATGGCAGAGGATGAGATGGTTGGATGGCATCACCAGCTCAATGGACTCAATGAGTTTGAGCGAACTCCAGGAGATTGTGAAGGACAGGGAAGCCTGGCATGCTGCAGTCCACAGAGATGCAGAGTCGGACATGACTGAGTGACTGAACAACAACCAGAGTTATTTACACCTAGATTCTTAATGTTTCTCTGCAATAGGAAATTTAAACAACTTGAAGATGTGTGCCATAGACATGTGCTGCAGTAAGAGTATGGTACATTTAGGAATCCAAAAGCCGCCAGTCTGGCTACAGCACAGAGTTAGAGGGTGGGATAGAGAGGAATAGTAACAATAGAATAGACTGAAGAGATAAGCAAAAAAACAAAAGAAAAGACATTTTCTGTAGGGCCTTGGAAACCACACTAACAAGTTTAGACTTTATTCTGAAAGTAACAGGAATCCCAGAAGGAATAAGAAAGAACATGACAAAGGGCAAAAAGACTGTTCTAATAACCCAACCAAAACAAGACTAACTTTAGTAGTAGCAATAGCGATGGGAAGAAATGGACAAATTCAAAAAATATTATAGGGTAAAATCATATGGACCTGGTTAACACAGAAGGAAATAAGGATGAGGGGAACAAAGAGTAAAAAAGACACTCAGGTTTCTGATTGAGCAACTGGGAGTTACCACCCACAGAGAGTGGGAACAATGGAGGAAGGGTAAATTATATCAAATGATGAGTTTAATTTGGGAATACTAAGTTGAGGCTTCCATAGGATATACAAGCAGAGATGTAGTGAAATATGGTAACAGTCCAAGAATAAGTTCTGCAATGGAGATCTAGATTTAGAGGAATCAGATAAAGCTGGTAACTGAAACCACTGCAGTGGGTAACATGGACAGGGATAGGGCAATGAGTGAGAAAGGGGTCTACAGGAGAATACTGATAAAAAGCAGTGCTTAAGCCATGATCAGAGGATAAAGAGTTCCAAAACAAAAATGAGAAGGAATGGCTAGAGCATAAAGAGGAAAGTCAGGGGACAATGGAGGGCTCTTGAAGCAAGAAGATTTTAAACAGTTGCTAAGATTCCCAGGAATGCAACCTATCACAAGTAGGCTTGGCTCCATCCAATCAGATATAAGAATAGGAACTAGAGACATCATAATAATGGAGTAAGATGATCTATTAGGGACACAGAAAAAAATATAAAGGGAAAGATCACAATTGTTCTGGAATTTGGTGCCAAGGTTCACATATACTTCCTTTTATAAAATGTTAACAGAGGCATTCCAGGGGATCAGGAAAGAGATATAATGAATGTTACCACCCATAGAATTTTCATGGTGCTCACATAACAAGAACTGAAATCTGCACACTATCATTTCAACTGTGAGAAAACAGGTGGAGAGACCTACTCAGCAGATTGAAAAACAGACCTCAGTCTGCTGCTTGTGGCACAGAGATATTATTCTAACGGTCTGTATCTGGAGCCCATTTTTCTTAAACCACTGGACTGCATAAATCTTAGTAACTCAGAAGGCAAACTGTGCCCGTGAAAATGGAGAAGAGCAGAAGAATTTGAAAGTTCAATCCCCAAGGCATTCAGCTAACAAGTTTGCTTTCTATTCAGACAACAGGATTACTGAGAAAGAGAGGAAGTGAATAAAGGAATAATTAGAATAGCTCATTCTCTTAAATAACAAAAACTATGTTGTATTAAAAAAAATAGAATGTAGGGTTGTTTTTTTTTTTTCCAACTGGGAAGAATGACAGATTAAAATCCTTAAGGCATGAGGAAAATTAATATTTCCTTCTGGAATACTAAACTTTTAGGTTCAGAAACTATATTACGACTGAAAAATCAAGCCTTCAGGAAATTCCAAAGTATGTCTACAGCAGTGCTTACTTGGACGCGTTACACATGGTACATATTTTATGGTCCATGTTTAACAAATAGCTGGGAGATGAAAAAAAAAGTTCCATATATTCAACATGGCAGAATAAATTCTACAGCAGAAAGAACTGAAATGTCCTGGACACTACTCTGACACTTAATTTTCCATTAATCCAGTTTTAGCAATTTGCATTCCTTTTTTTGGAGTAATTTTTAGAACAAAAAGTCATCCCAGTTGGAAAAAAAAACTGTATGTGTAAAATACTCTGGACATCACCATCCTATAAATCTTGAGGGGTGGTCCTCCTCTTTTGGCAAATCTCTAAAAATCTCATGAAATTAATGTTTATTTTCCTCAACTCCAGACGTTAATTTTCTATCTTCAGAACTTAAAAATACTTACATTATTGTCTTCAAATATGGCTTGACTTTTCTTCCTTCACGGAAACAGCATTCCTGCCAACTTTAAAATTTATAGCTACAACCATACTTTTTTAATTTTTAAAAGCACACACACACAAAATACCACAACCCCTCAAAGTGATTTTGAAATGAACATTTCTTCATCGTCATAATTATCCCATGTCACACTGAAATGTACTCCAACTTGGCATTCAAAAGGAAAGAACATTTACCTCTGAGTCCCAGTGCAAAATATTACATTTGGAGATAACATCAGCAACTAAAAATTCTTTTAATGGCAATCATAATCCAATCATTAAAATGTCATGATGAAGTAAAATTGTGCATCTTGTGAAACAAAATTCCCCCATGTGCATATATATGTGTATAAATGGGTATGCATGGTACTTTCCCAATTTTAGAGACTACACCACAGTTTTCAAAAGTATTTTCACATAATTTCTGACAATCTTGAAAGGTATATAACACAGGGATTTTTTAATTATTATTCCATTTGATAGACCAATAAACTGAGATACAGAGAGGCTAAGTGACTTGCCAAAAACCCAAACCTCATCAGCAGCAAATCTTGGAAAAAGAATTCAGAACACTGACTCCCAGACTAGCCCTTCAGATGGAAGTTTAGGTGTTCAGTTTAAATTAGATGAAAAATGTGCAAAGTTGCTGGGTTTCTAAAGCAGTTTGAACAATGCTTCGTTTTAGTACCCCACTATCATAAAAGTTCATAATCTATCTCATTGCTGGAAAAATGGGGCTGTTAACTGGATTAGAGAAAGACTGCATCAAAAGTCTGTGCTTGAAGTATTTTTATTTGCAAAATTACATACCTTTGAAAAGTGAAGTCGCTCAGTCACATCCGACTCTTTGCGACCCCATGGACTGTAGCCTACCAGGCTCCTCCGTCCGTGGGATTCTCCAGGCAAGGGTACTGGAGTGGGCTGCCATTTCCTTCTCCAGGAGATCTTCCCAACCCAGGGATTGAACCTGGGTCTCCTGCATTGCAGGTAGACGCTTTACCATCTGAGCCACCAGGGAAGACTCACCTTTGAAAACCTAACCAATATAATAATTTAGTTCAACAGCTTCTGAGGTAGAAAATATTAAAATTTACTGGAGAATATAAACTCTGAACATTTATCTTTAAAAATAAGTACTAGAGGGGAAAACACTTCAAGGGGAACATAGGGGTAAAATTTAAATTGTTCTGGTTACAAAAATGTGTTCAAAATTTGAATCTTTCCAAACTGGTTATGATTTTTTTCTATCTTTCATCCTTGAGTTGGGATAACCACAACAGAACAGCACTGCGATATCCTTTTCACTTTTAAGTTATGGTGTCGAGTTTATATCTACATCTGCTACATTTTTATAAAAATCCAACTGGCATTTGTAACCAATAAAAAATCAACATGAAAGGCAGCATTCCTGTTATTTTGAATGACTCAAGGATTTCTTTTTCTTTGAAATTCCTCAAAGAAGCTAGTGAGAATGTGTCAGTTTAAATTTTTACATGCATTTCTCTGTATTTTTCAATTATTAAGCAACCTCTAAAAGACAACTTTTTTTTTCTTTTGCTCTTATCCCCCACCACCACTGAAGCAATTAGAGTAGAGCCTGGGCACGGGCCACAAGGAGTTCACTGACTACGCAGAAAATCATGTAGAAATTCTTGGGTCCCCCTTCTGGGCCTAGGGACAAGAAGGCACTTCAGAGTCTAGGTTTCTTCCCACTGGTCATTTTGCAGAAGGGAATGAGCAATTCAGACAGTGAGAGCTAGGAGGGCTAGAAAACAAGGTAGCAGAATAGATACCTATTTAGAAGCTGGAGTGGTCAGTGTGGCTAAAAAGACAGTTGTCTAAAGGAACACATTAATCACTTGTTCTAACAAATTTACATTAAGTCACAGACAGAAAACAGTTTTAAAAAACTTGCTGGATGGCATCACCGACTCGATGGACATGAGTTTGAGTAAACTCTAGGAGTTGGTGATGGACAGGGAGGCCTGGCGTGCTGCAATTCATGGGGTCGCAAAGAGTCAGACACGACTGAGCGATTTAACTGAACTGAACTGAATTGAATGTACCAAAAACAAAAATTAGTGTACCAGACACTAGTAATAACTACACTACTGGTTAGGCCAAGTCTACAATGAGCCAATTTTCTGTTGAATAATTGTGCCCTTCCTTTCTAAAACATGTCTATAAATTCTTTAGGCCATTGTTTAGTTTAGATCACATGACCTAAATATCTGTTTCCTCAAACTCAAAATGTAAAACTAGGTCAGTCTAGCTTTACATTTTCTTGTGTTTTATTTTTTCATTTGTCCCTGTTCTTGAATACACAGTACAAGTAACAGTACGTAGGTCTCTTTGTTTTTTATATAAATTATATACTTAAAGTTGGAATCACTCACATGCCATTAGCATATTTTAGAATTGGAATCAAGATTCTTTGAAAGCAATTAGAAAACTGATTCCACTGAAGTGCAGGAAAAAAATGGTAAATTTAGGGTCTTGAAAATGTCACACAATAAATAACCAACCTTGAATAATTAAGAAAAATGTTTACCTGATAATATCTGTGAATACAGCAATAGAATATTGGCATATAATGGAGTACATGTATAACAGAATGGCAATAAATAGACAAGCTTATATAAAGTTCTCTTATGGGGCTTCCCTGGTGGCTCAGACAGTAAAGCGTCTGCCTGCAATGCGGGAGACCTGGGTTCAGTTCCTGGGTTAGGAAGATCCCCTGGAGAAGGAAATGGCAATCTGCTCTAGCACTGTTGCCTGGAAAATCCCATGGATGGAGGAGCCTGATAGGCTACAGTCCATGGGGTCACAAAGAGTCAGACATGACTGAGCGACTTCACTTTCACTTCACTATATAAATATATAGACAAGAGAACGTTCATCCAAAATGACTACATCTAAGTTCACAAAAGGCAGTTTTAAAAAATAAGCCTCAATATTCTGATTTGTGTGTGTGTCTGTATATGTGCTATGTTGCTCAGTGATGTCCAACTCTTTGCGACCCCACGGACTGTAGCCTGCCAGGCTCCTCTGTCCACAGGATTTTCCTGGCAAGAATACTGGAGTAGATTGCCATTTCCTCCTCCAGGGGATCGTCCCAACCCAGGAATCAAACCTGCATCTCCTGAGTCTCCTGCAATGGCAGGCATATTTTTTTTTACCACTGAGCTACCTTGCAACTCCCATTCTGACTTAGGGATGTCCAAATAGCATATATATTGTGAAACATGCTTGATATTTCAAATTTATGTGAGAAATTATTCCCAAACTGATTTTAAATGTGCATCTGTTATTGCTTATCTATGGGAGCTCAAGTACAAACTTCAGATCATCATCCAAAAACAAGGAGTATCTGAGCTACATATGATTTCACATGCTACACAATAAAGAAGTCAGCTCCGTTAGCCAGAGAACATGACCCCAAGGCCATGAGGCTTGGACCTCCTCAGTAGGTTAACTCAGAGTTAATCCTGACACAGAATGTACTCTCGAAAGATGATGAGGTTGTAGGAGAAATTCATAATGTATATTTGAGACAAACCAGCAGGAGAAACGCATATGACAAGCAAGGATTTTCACGTACTTTGCAAAGCCAATGAAATCTTCATGGTTGGTGTTGATGTAGGAGACTTGGATGTCGATCAACAGCAGCACCTATAAGTCAAAGATAATCACTTCAGTAAAAACCCATCTTAAATATTCTCAACAGTAAATTCAGTAATTGCCTACAAATTATTTATCTTTATTCAATTTTAAAAGGATACTTCAGCTAGAATGAAAAGCGGCACTATTTTTTTTCATTACACTCTCATAATTTTTACTCTAAATTCAAAAACAAAAAATCTATGTGAAACATCTGAGTCACACTTGAAGACAACAGCATTATAGTTTTCAGGCATGTACTCTTTGCCAGCTTAACACAGAACCTAGAATTATTCTATGCCCCTAAAATGTAGGCGTAACATTCAAAAGGACATATATATAAAAAGATACATGGCAAAAAGCCCACAGGGAGCTGCTCAGAGCAGTCTGTTCCTGCAGACACTATACATTAGCCACAAAATAGCCACATCATCTCTTGTTTCTCCTCTCCTAACTCTTTAAGCTCCCTCTAGGCGATCAGGAGAAGTATCCCATCAACGAACTCAAAAAGGCAATATCCAAATAAATAGAAAGCCTCCTTATGATCAATAGGCTTCACTGAAGGTGACTTCTGAGTGCATCAAAGCACCATGATAACAGTTCACTGGCAAAGTCAATGTAACGCGCCCCAGTAGGTGCTTCATCAGGATAGCCTTCTCCGATCCTTGCCCAAGGCCTAGAATCATGCTATTTACTCTCATATAATCTATATATCATGGCTATATTTTTATTTATTAAACCCTATACTTTTCTTTGAGGTGTTTACCACAAATGTGATTATTTATATTATATTTTGTTTGATGTTTTGCTTCCATCCAAGACAGTCAGCTCCATGGAGGCAGAGATTATACTTATCTTGTTCATCACTTTATCTGCAGAATCTAGCATGATACACATAACGCAAGCCTGATAGTTTTGGCTGTAAATTCCATAACTATCTACCAGCCTTGAAGAACAGTTTACTTTAAAGGGAGCAATTTATTCCCATATAGTTAATACATGGCCAAGTATTTTTGTTTCTCACTCATTACCCAATGCTCTGGTCTCTGCTTTTATGGCTAATTTCAGTTCGTCATCTGACCAAATATTATGGTGAACCCCAAGGGGCCTACCAAAAAAGAGTAAATGAATCACCCCAAATCATCCCCACTACCAACATAAAGTTTATACCCAGGTACTACTGGGTTAACAATATCATACTTGTATGAAAATTTTCATAGCATCATATAGTTTTGTTTCTTCTCTTAATGAAGAAAACTGAAGAGTTAGGAGGAGTGATAGTTATGAGATTATCTGTGACACTGCCACTATTCTCCCTACAATAAAGCCAGATTCTATTAAATTTTATACCCCCAAATCCATTTGGTCAGGAGTCTGGATCAATAAGGCATAATATTTAAGCACAAATAAATAGTTGTCACCATAAAGAGAAAAATATCTACATAATTCTCAGCATCGCCAAAGGTTGTCATGAGTATCTTGGCCGTTCAACCACATTCACTTGGATTGTAGCACAGGGGAAAAGTGGAAGAAAAATCGCAACTATGGCTGTTCTCATTCATATTCCTGGAAACTGGGAGTCTGTGTTCATCCTAGGAAAAGAGCCAGGTCGCATGTGGGGGATGGAAAGGAAAATAGGACATTTTTTTCTCCTTCTTTTCACTCTCTCAGAGTTTCTCACTGCCTTTCTCACCCACAGCTATTGAATATTTAGTTGAAAAAAAGTAAAGCTACTCCTGGTAGCAGTAATCACCCACAAAGTCAGTCATTTCAACATGCATTTAGATGTATGGGAGCACCTGGAATAACAGGCACACATCAAAGTTCCAAAAAACCCTCTGTTTTAGAAAAAAGTTCACAGATAGATTTATGGTTTTTCATATTTTAATTCTCAAGAATTTTCCCCCAAGAAGTTTCCAGAGCAGAAGTCGGTAATAATTTCATTTTTTGAGAAAACTGCAAGAATACCTCAGAGCAGTTCTTGTACAGAGGCCTATGGAAATGGGTCACTCTCTGACCAATTACTTCAGAAGTAACATATGGCCTCAAGCAGCATGAAGTTCAGAACTCAAATGTGAAATCTATGCAAACTGACATGTTCACATTACCAAAAACATGAACGTATTTTTCTATGCCACAGACATCTGTATTACTTGTAGCAAACACCAGCTTCTTCAGGTGGTTAACTGTCAGACCAGGCTACCTAAGACAGTCACTTAGAAGGGAGATGCTCACTCCCTCCCTTAACTCCACTTGGGGAATGAATTAATCACTCCATCAGAAGTAGATGAGAGAAAGTCTATCTCAAAATTAGGGAAAAAAATGATTTCTCATCTCTACTGTGTGTCATAGCTCTTTAGGAATAACAACAAGAACAACTTAATGAAGAACTAAGAACCTTATTTGGATTACTTTATTTCATGTTCACAAAATGCCTGTGAGTTAACTACCATTATTATTCACTTCCAGATGAGGAGACGCAACTGTAAATAACTTATTCATTTACACATAAAGTAAAATGATAGAGCATGGATTCGAACTCAGGCAGTCTGAACCCAGAACCCACAGTCTTCATGACAATAAGTTTGTCATTTCAGTACAACAAATCTCTGAAACATGAAACATCAAGAAGTTAACAACCAATTCAGATATAAACACAAAAGATAATTTAGATAATAATTGTACTACTTTTTTCGTTGGTATTTTTTTTTACATAGGACCCCTAAGAGTTAAGTAAAATGTATTATCATTTGAAATGCATTGAATAAATACAAATTAAAATGGTTATCTTATTTACTTAAGGTCAGGAGTACAGCTGATACCAGAATTTGTTTCTTGGTCCAGCAATAGGTGTAACATCAGGTATGCAGGGGAACTCCTGGTCTCGGGTCATATATCCTGAGGACCAAGCTAGTTTTCACTGACTCATGAGTTAATATTGATTTGTTTATCTCCACTAAGTCACAAAGCCTATTTCTTCCACTTCTGATCTATGCATGTTGCATATGTCTCTCTCCCTATGGTTTGTGTCTACCTCTCTCTTCTATTCTACCTTCCTCCTTTTACCCAGCTCTTTCTCTCCTCCTTTCCAACTCACTTAAGAACCACAAAATCCCAGAATTCTAACTTACAGAGGACTTCAGAGATCATATAGACCAACATTTCAACATTGTATATGAGAAAACAACAGTCCCGAGAAGTGATTTGCTCAAGAACATGTTATTCTCTGGTGAACACATGGCTAGAGGCCAGTGTCCTCTCCGCACTGTCACACTTGCAGCTGTGTCCTGGAATTGAAGAGCATCTGAAAACCTTTTTGCTTCCCTTTATAAAATGTTATAAGTAACTAAGAAAACATCTACCTAAATTTAAGAAGCTTCTATAATTTTCATGTAGTCCTTTTTTAACGAATTATCCTCACCTGAAAATAATCTTTCATTCATAGAGCTAGCCAAGATTCAAAGACAATTTCAAGGTCACTCTTTACCAACCATATATATAAATAGCTACAAAATAGAAATGCTTAAAACATTATATCCTTAATGTTTTAAATAATTTAAATATTTAAATAATTGTTTTAAATTTTTATATATAATTTAAATATCCTTAAACATTTTTATTTTTTTAGTCATAGCTTCCATGGATAAGCTGATGAATAGCTTTATCCAGTCTCTTCAAGCAAAAATAAATAAATAAATAAATAAATAAAAGCACTAAACATTTTGCAAAACATTTTAGAAATTTATGAATATTTTGGTGCCCATCTGTGCTCATTAAAAGTTAAGACATCTTATTTCAAAGAAAAAATCTGGTATGTTTCTGGATTAGTGGTTTTCAAAGTGAAGTGTGTATTAATACATACTCTATGATGATTCATAGAGCATTGAGGAAAAAATAATGGAAGTCCTATTACTGTGTTTTAAATGTTATCTTTCTAAAGTCTTTATATATGTTTACATTTTTAACATATACATAAGCTGTTAGTATAGCAACACATGTATAATATTCATAAATACATAAAAATAAACATATGTGGTGGTGTTCTCAGTTCTTTTTTTTTTTTTTTTTTTCCATTCAGGGATAGGCCAACTCTTGGAGACCACCAAACAACCTTGGAGAGACCTTCCACTTCCCACAAGGACCCTGCCCACCAGGGAAGGTCTTTCCTCACCTGGTCCTTTGTCTTCCCTTCTCGCTCACGAATGTGGTTAGCAACAATCCTTTCCGTTTCCTCACAGAGTCTGGGGAAGTTTGCCAGCTATCAAGAGAAACAGATCTCAGTGTTAATACTCAAATATTTATACTGCCAAAAAAGAAAGAGATAAGTTATGTTATATTCCAGAAGACATGCATTACCGTTCTGTAAGCAGAAGTGAAATATCCTAAAGAAGAATGGCAGAGTGACAGAAGAGATTTCACAAACTACAAACAGAAGTAACTATATTATCTGAGATAAAACACTTCAAAACCAGCAGAGCAATTCCCTACAAAGAAAACAGAGACCCGGATAGCATCCAGCACTCTGCTGTACAGAGTTAGCACTTAATAAAGTTCAAAGATGAAGAAGACAGAAATGAGGATGAAAAGGACGATAATGACTAACATTTATAGAGCGCTTACCACAGTCCAGCACTGCATGAATTACCTCATTCAAAAATGCACAATAGTCATAAAAGATAGATCTGATTATTAACCTCATTTTGTAGAGGAGGAAAGCAAAGCCCAGGGAGGTTAAATAACTTGCCCAAGACTATACAGTTCAACATCAGTGGGTCCTGAATTCCAACCCAAGGACTTTAGAGTTCATGGTCATGTCCATAACTCTTTGAGGATGATTCATTCCATGAACCAGAGAGATCATTTTTTAAAAAATTATCCCCTAACATATGGGCTTTTATGTACATATTTTTGGCAAAACTGTAGAAATAATACATGTCAATCACTTACCCCATATAAATTATTCAGGTAATTGTCTAAAATTTAGTTTGCAAAAGTGAATGAATGAATTATAGTTGTTCTCAGTGTAAGGAGGAAGAAGAAAAGGTTGATACAAGGATATTCAAGGAAGCCTAATCTAAAAAGAGGATGTAGTTAGGTAAAGTTGTGTGGGAATGGTTGTGGGAAAAATGGAGCTTGACAAGCACAGGAATGGGTATAAGGTGCTGGAGGACAGGGACAATGAGTGGTCAAAGAAGTAAAGGAAGTTCAGTGCAGAGAGCAAGGGTGTGGTCTTCAGAGAAAAGTAGGCAAATTCATGGCTTATGACAAGCAAACTTTAATTCCATTTATATTAAAAAGCACTTGCAAATTAGTAAGATAACACTAATACCTTACATAAAAACAGGCAAAAACACATGACTTAATTTAAAAAGAAATTTAATGGTCAGTAAGCAGGGAGAAATATGACACTGTTCAAAGAGAGTAATGCAAAGAAAGATAAGAACCATTATGCTGTCAAATTGCTATAATTATTTTTATAAGACTATAGATGTGAAGGTATATTAAAACTAGCACAGTTTAAACTTACTGAAGGGATGTCAATGAGAATAATCTTTCTGTTAAGCAATTTGGCAATATGTATCAACAATCTTAAAGGCTCATACAGGCATCAGTCTAATTATTTCATGAGATTCTATAATAATAAGGAAATTCATCATAGCATTACTTGGAACAGCAACAGTAAGACAAATAAACATAATTTTATAAACCACCTAGGTATCCAATGATGTTAAATAAATTAAGGTAAGTCTACTAATGGGATGTAATAAGCCATTCCAAATAATATCTAATATTTGATTTTTAACACTAATTTATAATATCTAATAACATGATAAAGTCTCTAAAATAGATACTGGGTGAAGAAAAAAAATCAGGCTACTAAATACATAATCTGATTACACACAAGTATACGCAAACCCACATACACAGACACACACACATATACACACAAAGGCCATCATATATCCTTCAAGAATATAGCCCAAGACCTTAAAAATTCCTAAATCCTTGAGTAATAAATACTATAGCACATAATATTTCCCCTAACTCATAACCTGGGTCTCCCTGAAATGTGACTGCTCCATGGTCACTGGTGTCACTGAGCACATGGATTTTTCAGCATGCATGATGTACACCAGTGCCTTGGCAAGATAGCAAACTGCACTACTTCATGGAACCATCATGATTACAAATCATATATAATGGTAAATCATCTTGTCCTGTAAGTGTGTGCACAGAAAAGAATCTACACAAATATCAACACTACAAAATATTAATAGTAACAATCTCTTTGAATGGCGGGCTTATGCATAATTTTAATTTTTTTTCTACATACATCTCTGCATTTTCCAATTTTTTCTACAATAACATAAGGTACTTTTATAAAAACATCATTAGAGCATAGAAACCTGGCTGCCTGTTCAACTCAAATTTCACAGCCTAGTGTCTTTTTATGAGATCACCAGAAACCGCTACCCCTTACTGAGACTCCTAGCTGAATCCTGAGATACGTGCTCATTTAAGGGTTTATTTCATGAATAACTTCAAGATACAAATGCAGCTTCCATTCTGAGTTCTGGAAATATTCTTCAAGGAAAGCTCTATCATCTCATAGTATCATCCTTTATACTCTGAGAACATTGCAAGTTATTTTTTATGTGACCTATAAAAAGTTTCTAAGTATGTAAGGGATAGCTGATGAATGTCTGTCCTTTTCCTTGACTAATGAGAACCTAGGTGGCACATGCAGCACTAACCAGTAGCCTGCACTAGACCATCAGAGCAATTGCTCCTCAGACATCATCCCAGGCTATCAGTACACACTTGTTTTGATGATAGCCTCACTAACAGAGAACCACACTCCTGCAAATAAGTGACTGCAAAAGCAATAGTGGTCTACTGAGTAGGGCCGGAAGGCCTATAACAATATTTAGAAAAATGGATTACAGCAGATTATTTCTAAAACACCAAAGAGTGGCAATATAAATATTTATTCAGAAACTAAATACTTGATAGACGAAGGACCCCAGGCTTGTATGCTCATATGTCAAGGAAAGGCCAAAATGACAAGAGTATCTCATGAAGTAGAAACAATTAAGAACCCTCCAGTCTACTGCCCTTGGCAGGGGTCTGAGTTTTTTGTGTGTCTCCTGATCTTTCCAAGCTCAATTTCACCGAGAAAGGAACCCGCCAGAGCCATATTTTTATATATATAATTGAGATGTGTTATGTGTGTTAGTCGCTCAGTCGTGTCCGACTCCTTGTGACTCCATAGACTGTAGCCCACCAGGCTTCTCTGTCCATGGAATTCTCCAGGCAAGAATAATGGAGTGGATTGCTATTCCCTTCGCCAGAAGAACTTCTCAACCCAGGGATCGAACCCTGGTCTCCTGCATTGCAGGCAGACTCTTTACCATTTGAGCTACCAGGGAAGTCTAAATTGAGTAATTGAGATAACTGGAAGTAAAAGAGTTTAAATTCTAAGTGGAACAAAAGGGAAAAGGGAAGAGAACACAGTAGAAGAACTGCCCTCATGGAAGCAAAGGAGGAGAAATATTGAGGGAGACAGTAATCAGTGAAAGATCTAGGCATTACTGAAAGGCAGTAATGAAGTTAGTATGGTTTCTCACTGCTTGATCTTAAAAGGTCTGTAGAAGTGTAAAAAGGTTGCTGCTGCTGCTAAGTCGCTTCAGTCGTGTCCGACTCTGTGCGACCCCATAGATGGAAGCCCACAAGGCTCCACTGTCCCTGGGATTCTCAAGGCAAGAACACTGGAGTGGGTTCCCATTTCCTTCTCCAATGCATGAAAGTGAAAAGTGAGAGTGAAGTCGCTCACTTGTGTCCGACTCTTCAGGAGCACAAAAATCAAAATGATGACTTTAATTGCTGGCCCTCAAATGTAACAGTCCAGTTCTGATTCTTCATGATACATACAGAAAGAAGGCCAAAAATATGTCCTACTGACATTCAAAATTACTTTCTGCCACTCATTTCATTAGTTCATTTAACAGGGTCCCTTTCACTTTTCACTGCTCAGTTTAACTGACTCTCTACTTAGCTTCAAGAGATACTCAACTGATCACTCACTTCAATCCCTCACTACTCTTCAGTATCTCTTACTGAAGATGCAATCAGTTTTCTCAAATGTTTGTCATTATAATTTTCAATCTCTTTTGCTCTGGATGTTGAATTAAAAGCTTACCACTGTAAGAACACATTTATTTTGTCAGTCAAAGTGTTAATCATGTATGCCAAAATAATATTAACCTAGAAGTCACCATCATTAGATTTCTATTCTTTTATTAATTACTTAAATATTCTGAAAATTGATTTATACAGAATCAAGGGATTAAGGCTTTGCTATTGGATATAATGATTTTATATTCTTAAATTTATTTCACAGTCATTCACTTAAACATTTACTGGGCACACGCAAAAGGTAGCTCTATGCTCAGTTTATGTCAAAGCACCTGATCTTAAAAACCACAGTTTTGAGTGGCAGATTGATTATACAGATAATTGTCATACAAGAGAAAGATCTCACAAAAAGCAAGGAGAAACACAAAGTAGTTAGAGGTTAATCTGCTCTGAGAAGGCCTCAGAAGACTTGATGCTTAAACAATGACAATAAAACTTCCAGACAAAGCTGAACAACTGTTAAATGATAAATTACTTCTAAATAGCTTATGTTGAAATTATGTTGCATATTTTTAAATAATAATGAAGAGTCAATGGAGCAATAATACAACATATATGTATTTAGGTATCAAAATTTTAAATAGATAATTCTAAGAGAAAATTTTAATTCTGTTTTCATTTTCATTTTAATTATGTGCAGAACTGTACATGTTCTGAGGCAAAGTATTATAGTACCATCATCTTTTATATACAAAAACATATTTTAATAAAGTCCAATGTTTTAAGTATTATTTAGGATAGTGTTTAATTATTTTGATGAAACATCAATATAAAAATTTAATTTTAAGCATGGACCACATTTTTCCCTAGAAGAAAAAAAAATCACTTGAAAGACGTTTCTATACAATAAAAATAAATCATAAGCTTATAAAGTGTATTAACCATTGATTAATCAGATCATGAGAACCATGCTATTAGGTTTCTCTTGGATCAGATACAAGGTCCGGCAAGATTTCTATACCTTCAAGAGTAACTAGTTCAGTGCCTTAAGCAAAGACTCAGGTTATTAGGTAACTATGTGTTCACAGTTGCATACAAAACATAAATGAGAAAATAAACTAAAAATAGAATAAAATTTCTTTTATGTGCATAACCTGAGTTGATTGATTTGGCTGACCTAAAGTTATGGGCTCTGTTTTGATCAAAATGCTATAAACCATCCAGTGTTGGCTATGTACTACAAACTGAGTAGCAACAATGATTTTACTGCTTATGAAAAGTGAAAGAGAAAAAGTGTTGGTCGCTCAGTCGTGTCCAACACTTTGCAATCCCATGGACTGCCAGGCTCATAAAAGCTTACAATAGTTTCATGCTATTTATGTGAATTAAAATCTGCCCCCAAAACCCTTAGTGATTTTTAATTTCTATGTAGCATAATATTGGCTTTATTCAGGAGATGAGAGAATACTTATTTGGGCACAACACATTTGTTATGAAAAAAGGAAAAACAGAAGTATTCTCATTTACAAAAGTGATCAAAGATGAGGAGAAACTGTAGTACAAACAGGTCAAGAAACTGCACAAGGGTAAATTTATTGATGATTTGATATTTTAGGGGTGGACTTATGAGAAGTCTAGGAAGATCTAAGTAAAGCTGGTAAAAAGGGAAAGGGCCAGAGTCCATCCAGGTGGTCTTAGGTAAAGCAGTCAGAAAGAAACGCTGTTAGCCCTCCTTCTCTCTCCAAGTGGGCAAATCCCAAACCTCAAGTATTGTCTACATATAATGGAAGAAATGGTGAGGTCTGTGAAAGAACATATGTAGTAAGTTTGTATGTTCTCTTTCATGTTTCTGACCTTATCATTTCTTCTAAACAAAGAAATGAAGAGTATGCCAGTGTTATTTAGCAGATGCTAAGGAGTTAAAAGAGCTTCCCTTGTGGCTCCATGGTAAAGAATCCGCTGGCCAATGCAGGAGACAAGGGTTCGATCCCTGGGTCGGAAAGATGCCCTGGAGAAGAAATTAGCAGCCCACTCCAGTATTCTTGCCTGGAAAATCCCAAGGACAGAGGAGCCTGGCAGACTACAGTCCATGGGGTCACAAAAGAGTCAGACACAACTTGGCAAGTAAACAACAGTAACAAAGGAATAGAAACAAAAAGTCCAGCCTTGAGTGAATCAAATCTGAAAGATAGTCAGAAGAGCCATTGTCTCATTAAGTTATTCAGAAAACATCTGAATAGAACTGCAGAGTGGAGTTGGTGCTGGGTCAAAAAAAATCTGAAGACAATAATCAGGTTTTCATCATCACTTCACATTTATTTCTGATAGACATTATTGAGTGGTTAAAATGGAACAAGAAAAATCATACTGAAGGCAAGAGGAAAAGCAGGGGCCAGGGTAAATTATAAATTAAGAGTTAATTTCAAAGATCACGAATCTTTTAATGAACTGTGAAATTAAAAGGTGAGATTCCTATCTCTTGACTTTTAGCCAAGTCCCAGGACTGAATTTCATATGTGCATGCATGCTCAGTCACTAGGTTGTGTCCAACTCTATGGACTATAGCCCACCAGGCTCCTCTGTCCATGGGGTTTCCCAGGCAAGAATATGGAGCAGGTTGCCATTTCCTCCTCCAGGGAATGTTCCTGACCCAAGGATCCAATCCGTGTCTCCTGCATTGGCAGATGGATTCTTTATCACTGATCCACTGAATTTTGAATAAAACTCAATGAATGACTCAAATTTTAATGCACAGCCTGATTTGAAATCTGAGTACCATGGTCCATTACATGGGCATCTGGCTGTATGCAAAGCAAGTGTTTGACTGGACAGCCAACCATTAGAAGAGGCGAAATGTAAGTCTTTATGTACAGATTGAAAACAAGAGCAGATCCACCCAGACCTAAAAAAAAAAATCCTACTTAAGCATGATGTTTTGTAGCTCTTCTCCTTCCTCCTACAAGCTTTCATGGGAGGTACTCAAGTGACTACTTTAGCCAAAATGATAATTGCCTATCAAATCAATGAGACATGATTCTGTATTCAATTATTGATTCCATACTTATTATTGAAAACCTGGTGTTTAGGGGTTATGACTAGAGTGATGAGCTTAACAAATCACATCCCTACTTTCAGGGAGCTTATACTCTACTTTCCAAGCTCCAAGTCCCTTTACTGTCCAACAACAAAAACAAAAGACCTATAGAGTATAATTCATGTGATCATATGTGCTGCAAAGAAAAAGTTTGCTAAGTAGATGAGTGTCTGTGTGTGTGTTCAAAGGGAAGCATATGCAGTTGTAGGCAGAAAAGTCAGAGGAAGACTCTGATCGCATTTGAGCAGAGACCTGAAAGAAGTGAGGATGTGACCCATGCAGGACTCTTGAGGCAGAGTATTTCTAACATTGGGAATGAGAAATGCAAAGGCCTTGCCAACACATCTCCTTGATCTGTTGAAGAAACAAGGAAACCAGTGTAGCTGGAGTGGACTGTGGGGAGGGAGATGGGGAGTTTAGAAATGAAAAGGAGCAAGATCATGTAGGGTCTTGAAAGCCATGGTTAGGTCTTCGGATTCACTCGCTTAGTTATGTGTATTCAGAATCAGATATTTACTTACCTAACATCCCACAGAACTCAGCATTTCTTCTCACAGAACTTTATAATGAAAAATCTTTCCCAGTATTTCTAATAACCAGCTAGCATATCTTTTTTATTTCTTTTAAAAGCTTTTTTCTAAGCAGAGGAAAAAAATCAATTAATTGGTATGATGGTGATCCAAGAATGTGGCTTCCCAAGAGGCCAATAAATGGCACAGTTGCTAAACTGTGGTTAAAAAAAACAAGCTGTTCCTCTCAGTGCTTCCTGCAAAGAAGCTCAAGACCCTGTGATGATGCACTGGAGAAGAGGAGGTAGAGAAAAGCAGCTGAAAGATGATGCCCACCAGAGAAATTCCAAAGTTGAGATGTCCCTGGAGTGGAGCCAAATAGCTCATAAAACTCAAAGGTCCCTGTCCTGTCCTCCAGTGTCCCAGAGACAACAGTGAGAACATATCCAAGAAATAGTTGCACTCCCCCAGTTTAGCTTTGTGCTTTGTTATGTGAACATGCATAAATTCCATGTTTTTCAATGATGTTTATTTATGTGGCTTAAGAAAAATGAAGTTAAATATTTTACACATAAGAAATTCAACATGAGGAATTGTAAATGAAAATACTGTTTTAAGATTATAAATATATATGCATGTATGTGTAATGGGTTGGCCAAAAAGTTTGTTTGGGTTTTTCCATACCATCTTATAGAATATATATATATATCCACAATACAGTGAGAATAACTATACATTTCAGATTGCCTGGAGCAGTCTTGGTTTACTCATATTATTCAAGTGAAAGTACTGGCAGTTCCCCCTTTCAATCTCAAAAATGTCCTATGTTGGCTAATAAATTATATGGTCATCTTATTTATGGGTTGTGCTCAAGGTCAAGTAAATTAAGGTGTGGCATACTCAACTTTAATTAGGATTATTTTGCTTTACAAATGACTTTAATTAGACCAGTTTCAAAGTAAAAAAAGTTTAGGGTAGATAAAATAAGGCCAAAAATCAAGAACATTAGATCAAGGAATAAGGAAAGAATAGAATGAAAGAAAACCTGTCCAGATTTTTATCATTTTAAAAGGGTTAGCTAAAGGTTGCAAGATGGCAAAGTAGAAGAACATGCACTTACTCTTTATTACAAAAACACCAAAATCACAACTAACTGCTGAACAACCATTCACAAAAAACAGAAAGAATGTTGGAACCTATCAAAAAGATACCCTACATCCAAAGACAAAGAAGAAGCCACAGGAGATGGTAGAAGGGCACAATCATGATAAAATCAAATCCCAGACTCACCAGGTAGGCGACACATAAACTGGAAAATAAGTACACTACAAAAGTTCTCCCACCGGAGTGAAAGTCCTGAGCCCCACATCAGAATTCCCAGGCTGGAGATCTGGCAAGAGGAGGAGGCCCCAGAGAATGTGGCTTTGAAGGCAAACAGGGTTGGATCACAGGAATTCCATAGGACTGGAGGAAACATAAACTTCACCCTTAGAGGATACACACAAGTATGCACCAGGACCCAGAGAAAAAGCAGTGACCTTTTAAAAGATTAGGCCAGACTACCTGCTAGTACTGGAGATGAGGGGTTTTGGCTCACTGTAGGGATAAAGACACTGGCAGAAGCTATTCTGGTGAGTACTTATTGACGTGAGCCCTCCAGGAAGCCACCATTTCCTCCCTAAGACCTGGCCCTGCTCAATGGCCTGTAGGCTCCAGTGGTGGGATGCCTCAGGCCAAACAATCAACCAGGCATGAACACAGACCCACTTATCTGCAGATAGGCTACTTAAAGTCTTCCTGAGCACAGCCCTGCCCACCAGAGGGAAAAGACACAGTTCCACCCACCAGTGGGCAGAAACCAGTCACAACTGGCAGGAAGCCTGCACAAACCTCTTAGATAGCCTCATCTACCAGAGAGCAGACAGGAGAAGCAAGAAGAACTACAATCTTGCAGCCTGTGGAACAGAAACCACAAACACAGAAAGTTATACAAAATGAGACAGCAGAGGAATATGTCCCAGATGAAGGAACAAGATAAAATCCCAGAAGAACAACTAAGTGAAGTGGAGATAGCAAAAACAATTCAGAATAATGATAGTGAAGATGATCCAAGATCTGGGAAAAAGAATGGGGGGAGGGATAGATTGGGAGTTTAGGATCAACATTTACACACTGCTATGGATGGAGGTTGCTCAGTCCTGTCCAACTCTTCACAACCCCATGGACTGCAGCCTACCAGGCTCCTCCGTCCATGGGATTTCCCAGGCAAGAGTACTGGAGTGGGTTGCCATTGCCTTCTCCGACAGACAGAGGAGCTTGGTAGGCTACAGTCCACGGGTCGCAAAGAGTCAGACACGACTGAGCGACTTCACTTTCACTTTTTTTCACTATGACCAACCTAGATAGCATATTAAAAAGCAGAGACATCACTTTGCCAACAAAGGTCCGTCTAGTCAAGGCTATGGTTTTTCCAGTGGTATATATGGATGTGAGAGCTGGACTGTGAAGAGAGCTGAGCGCCGAAGAATTGATGCTTTTGAATTGTGGTGTTGGAGAAGACTCTTGAAAGTCCCTTGGACTGCAAGGACATCCAACAAGTCCATTCTAAAGGAGATCAGTCCTGGGTGTTCTTTGGAAGGACTGATGCTAAAGCTGAAACTCCAATACTTCGGCCATCTCATGAGAAGAGTTGACTCAATGGAAAATACCCTGATGCTGGGAAGGATTGGGGGCAGGAGGAGAAGGGGACAACAGAGGATGAGATGGCTGGATGGCATCACTGACTCGATGGACATGAGTTTGAGTAGGCTCCAGGAGTTGGTGATGGACAGGGAGGCCCGGTGTGCCACCATTCATGGGGTAGCAAAGAGTCGGACATGACTGAGCGACTGAACTGAACTGACTGATTTAAAATAGATAATCAACAAGAACCTATTGTTTACCACAGGGAACTCTGCTCAAAGTTCTGTAATAACTGAAATGGGATAATAATTTGAAAAAGAATAGATACATGTATATGCATAACTCAATCACTTTGCTGTACACCTGAAACTAACACATTTTTAATCAACTATGAAAGTGAAAGTGAAGTCACTCAGTCGTGTCCAACTCTTTGCAACCCCATGGACTGTAGCCTACCAGGCTTCTCCATCCATGGGATTTTCCAGGCAAGGGTACTGGAGTGGGTTGCTATTTCCTTCTCCAGGGGATCTTCCTGACCCAGGAATTGAACCTGGGTTTCCTGCATTGTGGGCAGACGCTTTACCCTCTGAGCCACCAGGGAAGCCCCCAAAAAGGCAAGAATACTGGAGTGGGATACCATTTCCTTCTCCAGGGCATCTTCCCAACCCAGGGATCAAACCCAGGTCTCCCGTATTGGAGGCAGATGCTTTAACCTCTGAGCCACCAGGGAAGCCCTTAATACTCTAATATAAAATTAAAAAATTTTTAAAGAAGTGACTTAAAAAAATTTTTTTTAAGAATATTTTAGTTAACCCAGAATAAAATATTCTTTTTAAACCAAGTACAGATTTCTTTAGCATCAGGATAACTTTAGAATATCTAAGTTATTAATAATAATTTATAGAATATCTCTTATATATGGTTAATCATTGCATTAGGTGTCAAGGATAAGACAAAAGACAGCTCTTTTTAAAAGGAGCTTATCATCAGCAATAGGAGGTATTCACCTAAACAAATAAATTCCAAATTGCATTGCAGTATCATAATTGCTATGACAGAAGTAAACACAGGATGACAATTAGAGCACTAAGAAGTGAGTGAAGATAGAGATCAAGAAAGGGTTCACAGAAGCTTTGCAGGAAAAATGATGATTGAGCTGTATCTTAAGGATACTTTCTAAACAAACAAAATCACATGTGCAAATGTTAAAGGCAGGAAAAATTTTTATGAATAAAAAAAATCACTTAGAATGGCTGAAGCAAGCAAAAAGTGACAACAGATGTAGCTGGAGAAGTATTCGGAGATCAAATGGTGAAACTAAAAACAACCATAAATGATTAGAATTTTCTTAAGATATAAGGAGCCATTAAATAATTTTGAAGGAACAGGCAAAAAATATGTGCGCATATATTTTTTTAGCTGTTTTGAGATCTTTTTTGTTGTTTTGTTTGTGCACATGTTTTAGAAAGGCCATTTTCACAACAGTGAGGAGGATGAATTTGAAGATGACCAGATTAGAAGTAATAAGATCAGTTAGGAGGTCACTGGAGTAATTTATTTATTTATTTATTTTGGGGGGGGGGGCCCTGTTTAGGACGTTAAGTAAGAAGAGGAGGCAGTTGCAGTAGACTGTAGAGTAGACCATTTTGGTTAAGAAGCTTGAGCCAGCAGCATAACTCTGGGAATCAACAATGTTTTAAGTGGTAGCTGAACTATGGGAGATATCATCCGGAGAAAGGAAAAGAAGAGAAGAAAACCAGAAGCAAATTTGGGGGACTCTGGTGGTTAGAGGCAGGCAAAAGTGGATAAAGTCTTGAAGGAGATGGAGGAAGAATCATGAGAAACATGAAAGAGAACCAAAAAGAGGTGTCATCTTCAAAAAAACAGTAGAATACAACTGGGAATAAGAGTGCCCATTCAATTTGGTAATCAAGTCGCTGGTTAACTTTTGTCATAACTATTCCAACAGAATGGTGAGTTGAAGCCAAACTTCAGATGGTTAAGGATTTAAATGGAGATGAGAAAGATATAGAAGCATAAACTACTTTTTCTTTTACCAAGAATGTTGGCCATGAAAAAAGGACAGTAATAGAGCAGAAGACAGGTTTTTGTTACTTATAAGTCAGAAGAGACAAAAATATATTTGCTGGGAGCCAGCGTGAGGAACTCTGCCCATGGCAAAGGTCATGAGGAAGGAGGCTTCGGCATACGCAAAGGCAGGATTGAGCCTCAGTAGACCCCCATTCCCGAGCATCTACCCCCATAACCAGAGTGCCTACTTTACTGTTTTATGCTCTCACCTATACCTCTGACTTTATGGGGGACTGACCCCCCACCACCTCTCTCGGAGAAGGAGTTAACTTGCAGCTCCAGTTAATAAAAATTCCTGGGCGTGACAAGAGTGTTTCAACTTACAAACTCCTCTGAAGGTTCTCTAGCCTGCCTGAGCAGGTTCGTCCAGCCACATGTGATTGTTTACAGCCTCCCAACCATGAGAGGCACGAGATGCTTTAAACTTTCTAAATACAGACTCTTTTGAGAAGTTACAAAATTATTAGTATAGTATTAGTGGGTTGATTAGAAATTATATTGGTGAAGGGTTTTTAGCAGCCAATATTTGCTGCTAAATCTCCATATTCCCTGCCCTTATAATGAATATAACTAGCATATAGGAGAAATAAGTATTAACCTTTAAGATTAATCATGTTAAACCTTAGGCTAAGTAAATTCCTTTCTTGACTGTAACCCACTACACCCTCACCCTATAGGAATGCAACTTTATTTGGAGGGTGGCGCCTGGTTTAAGAAAAAATCACCCCTGGAAAAAATAAGTTTTCTGGTTGACTGACCATTATCAGAAAGGGCCATAAAATGTCAGCAGGCCTCATGGCCAGAAGATGATGTAAAACCCCTAAGACCTTTGTATAATTTCATATGAAGCACCTGATTTTGACAAGGGTCAGGTGTGCTGACCCCGCGTGACTCTGTATTCATCCCTATGTATAACAAAAAGTATATAAGCAAACCTGAAAATAAAGAAAACGGATCAGTTTCTGGAAAGACTGACTCCCCCGTGTCGTTTCTTTCTTGTTCTCCGTTTTTCTGGCTGAATTCCCATCTGGAGCGTGGGTGCTCAACAAGCCTGCTAATTTTGCCTGGGCTTCTAAGATCAGACCGGGGAGGCCTCAGTGCCTCCTCTCCTTCGGGAGAATGGAAAGATGCCTGTGGCCTACGTGCAAGCTTCTTGTCTCGAAGCTTTATTGGTATCCCACGTAAACCAAGTTATTCAGCCTCTTTTTCTCCACTAATTTTCCTACTATACTATTCCTTTCTAATCTCTCTTTATACTTTTAATTAAATAGCTTTTTCCTAGGACACCGATTCCATCTCCCCTTCGAATTACCCTGGATCCACCGGGGCTGGACCCCGGCATGTATTTATACATTGACTTATTTTTAAATGTGATGAAGAGGGTGATGATTCAGGAAACCAAGAAATCCAAAGAGTAAGTTCCTTAAGGAGGTGAGAGTACAAGTAGAAACCCAGCCTTGGTCAGGATTAACACCATGACAGAGAAAAGGAGAGGAAGAAGAGACATGATTGGGAATACACATAGGTTTGGGGGCTAGAAATTAATGTTCCCATGTATAGCCTCTATTTTTTCTGTGAAATCATTATTGAAAGCGATGAGCAAAGCATCTTAAAAAGAGTGCTAAAAGTCTGGCATCACTATTGTGACAAACACGGCAAGTCACTAACAAATGAAATGCTGAAGACAATGGCTATATTATGTGGCACAAATCCACACAGATACACAACTATCTTCAAGCTCATCACCAACCTGGGGAAAAGGGAAATAAAAGACAAATAAATTTGACCACCCTTAGTGTCTCAACAGATGACAAAGTTAATCCAAAAGGAATTAATGTGTGCTTAGTCACTCAGTTGTGTCTGACTCTTTGCAACCCCGTGGACTGTAGCCCACTAGGCTCCTCTGTCCACAGGAATTCTCCAGGCAAAAATACTGGAGTGGGTTGCCATGTCCTCCTCCGGGGGATCTTCCCAACCCAGGGATCAAACCCAGGTCTCCCACATGGCAGGTGGATTCTTTACCATCTGAGCCAGCAGGGAAGTCCAGAAGGTAAACGTACTGCTTCTTAATGTATTGCCTCTCAGCTCCAAATTCACGCTTCTTACTCTCTCTGTGAAAATAATCCTGGGCCCTTAAAGTATTTTTTCATCGCTCACTGGCACCATGAGAGGTTTTATCAAGAGAGGCAGAGCCTGGAGAGACACTGTTGGAGGAAAAGATAGGCTGAAGCAGCCTACTTCAGTACAAGGCACTCACAGCCCCCCTGGTAGAGCTGCCCTCACCTTGAACAGTTTGCATAAGTGTCTCCAGGGAGAATCCTCCCCATGGTTACCTTTTCCCTCCCAGCATGTTCCAGAGGGCAGATTTCCAGCAAGTTCTGCGGCATAACACTACTTTTCTGCCATCCAATGAGCCACATCTAGGTCCTCTTCAAGAAGTCCCAGTCTTAGCTCTGGGCAGGGTCCCTCTTTCCTGGGTGTTCCCCTAAAGGTAGCACCTTAGTAACTGCTCCTTATAGCTTCTACTACTCCTATCTTCAGTCATTCTTTTAACTTCTTTTTTGAAAATTAATTACTTAATTTATTTTTGGTTGTAGCACTAGGTCTTCTTTGCTGTGTGCAGGCTTTCTCTAGTGGTGGTGAGTGGGTGGGGACTACTCTTTGTTACGGTACACAGGCTTCTTATTACAGTAGCGTCTCTGTGGAGCACAGGCTCTAGGCACATGGTCTTCAGTAGTTGTGGGCTTAGTTGCCCCACAGCATATGGAATCTTCCCAGACTGGGGATCGAACCCATGTTCCCTGCATTGTCAGGCAGATTCTTAATCACTGGACCACCAGGTAAGTCCTCTCTTATCTTCTTATTAGCCAATTCCTCACTACTTTAAGCCCCTGTTACAGTTCATACTTTTCTTTTATAGTAACTGTTTCCTGTTCAAATTTCTGTGTGGTTTCTCTCTCCTGATTGAACATAGACTGATACAGTAGTCAGGAAATATAATAAAATCAGAAGGAGACAGGTAGCTTAAAACAAACAGAAGTCAGAGGTCTGAAGGTCTCTTTGAACTTAAAGACTGCTTTTAGGGAGAGTAAAGCAGTGATAGAACTGAAAGGGTGGGAGCCTGTGGCATAATTTTAGGTGTAGAAAAGAACCCCTCTTCCTCCTCCCCAGCACCCTTCACACCTCACTCATAAAGTAGAAAGCCACCAATATTTCTTCCCTCTTGAGAAAGTATTATGGGAGATGCCCTTGTCATTTCCTCCACCTGTGAGCACCTGAGTTGTGTCAGCCCACAGCTCTCTGCTGCATGGGGCAGGCGTACTATGTCACTGCTCAAACGTGGCCCTCGCTGGAGAAGCCCATAGGTGTGAGGTTAGCTGAAACATGCTGTGCTGTCTCTGGGTGCACATCTCTCTCCACTGCTGTGGGCTCTGAGGTTTACCACCAGAAGAGAAGGCTCCCACAGCAGCAGTAAATCCCAGCCATGCTTTTCAAGCTAGATTTATCAGCAGCAAGGTGGATCCTAAACTTCAATTCTCCTTTAAGGTTTTCTACTAATTTTCCAACTAATTGAAAACCAAAAAGAGGGTAATCAGTGTTTTGAAAACCCTAGATTTAGAATTTGAGATTTCTGAAGAATCTATTAGTAGAACATTTGCCCACCATGACAAGGACAGAAAGAGGTCACAGGAGTGGGATGCTAGGATGGAATGAATGGAGGATCACTGGAATCATAGGTCTCTAAGAACAGCAGCTAGTGGGTGTTGAACATGATCTCTGCTGAAGTCACCTGAGCCGAAGGTGAGTTTAGGATGGAGAGGAAAAATGTAAGCCAAGTTCTAAGTATCTTGATGAATGCAAGGGAGCAACCAGGACTTGATGGTGACAATGAAGAGAAGGGAAAAGGTTGGCAGAGCTGCTAACACCTGGGCCTTGAAGGAAGACTTGTTATAGGAAGGTGAAGGAATAATGTTTGGAAGCCACAAATGGAGAAGCAGGCCATGTTGTACCTGATCCTGGCCTTTAGATTCTTTGAGTTTGGGCCAATAAATATCCTTCAACAAAGGGAGCCTAAGGATAAACAAGAATCTCAGGAAGAAAGCTAGGCTTTACTTAAGGCAACAAATAAAATGTTTTGAGAAGACAGTATAAATATACAACCACGCCTGATCTAGAGAGCTTAATGAAAAGGGAGGTTCAAAGGGTGGAAACCAAAGAATAAAAGCCAAAAAGTGTCAAAGAACAAGCCGTCTCATCCCATGCCATCGGGACTGTTGGTTTTCCAGTAAGTTGGATACAATGGGAAATGATAAAAAAAAAAAAAAAGATTCATACATACCATAAACATTTTATATAACTTAAAACATAAATGTACACACATGTGCCAATCTTTTGATGTAAGGCCAAGGCCTGTTCTCTGCATATGGATCTGCTGATTGGAGTTATGTGTCTTCTGTGTTACATAAACCACATCCTCTGTCTATGATTTCCAATTTTGCTTTCTTCAAAGAGGACAGGAAACCTAAAGACACTTGGAAAATAATCTGAATGCAGACAGAGCCCATCTAGGTTTTTATAAGTCCTTCCACATCCTTTTAACCTTGTTCTACCTATACCTAGTCCAAAGCAGAGCTTTTGTAGCTAACCTTTATGTCATTCCAAAGCTGTTTTTATGGGGGAAAAAAAAAAAGTCTTTCTTGCATTTGATCAATTTATTTAAATGAGAAGGAGAGCTGGCTAAACAAATTTGAGGACGAACAGCACAACTGGCCATTGGAAAGAAGACAGTCTTACTGGTGGGAGCAGGAAAGCATGGGCAACCTAAAGAGAAACTCTTGGCTGAAGAAGACACCTGCATGCAGCAACCTATGGGGTTAAATCGAGAACATGGTACCAGTTACTTCAACAAGCCAGTTAAGAGGAGACCAATACTGCACAAGTGACAAGACTGACCGCATTTTGGGGTAAAGGCAAGGATATCAGGGATATGAAGTATTAATAAATGGCTTCAAGTTTCCAAACAAAGAGCTGGTGTGAAGAGCTGACATAAAGACTGTTTTGTTGTTCCCCATTTACTTTTTCCTCGGTCCCTTATTGCCTACGGCTTTCCCCATTTTAAAGAAGAGAAAACAACATTAAGGAACAAGGTAGAAGAATAGTAAGAAAACTAGAGAAGGGCTCTGAAGCTCCGGAGCCACTTCTGGGCCTCATGCTAGTTCCAATGAACTCCTGTACTTTTAGCATTGACAACTGTAAATTCCTAAGTTTAGCCTCTTTCACTACTTACATTTTTTCTACTGAGTTTTCCACCAGTTAACTAGGAACCAATACTCATACTCATTCTTCCCACTGGTGTTTTAGGAACATTACTCACTGGAACATTACTTTCTGTAACTACACAGAAAGGCAAGGGTAACAAAACCAACAAAATCAGAAGTAAATATACTTTCAAGAAATGAAGTAACAATATCAACTCTCATAGGGCTAGGCCTACCCTGTCCTAACATGATCAATGATTTCCTTCTTACATTTTTCAATTTGGGTTGTCCCTTTCATGTCCCACACAATTACTCCATGTTCCTCAGTGAAGAGGCCCCAGATTGGGAAGTCTCTTACCTACTATTCTCCATCAGTAAATATTACGAGGAGGAGAATATTGGGTGCTAATAAAAATGGCCATTTATAGATTAGCCACCATTTACTGAGCACTTACTATGTTTAATCAACACGTTAAGTGTGCCTTGGGTTTCTGACATCATCTTGTTTAATCTTCTCTGAGGTGATATTATAACCATTATCATCGTCATCATCCCATTTCACAGAGAAATTGACAAAATTATAAGGATTAAGAATGATGCTCAAGGTCACTCAGCAAGTAAACAGCAGAGCCAGGATTTGAATCTAGATAAGAGCCCAGGCCCTAAGATCCAGTTAAACTGCTACACCACAATGCTCCCTTCCCAGACATCCAGCTTCAAGTGGAATTCATTTAAAACTTAGAAGAATTACCTTTTGATATATACAATTTCACTGGTTCTTTTGCCCTAACAATGAGTCCCAGCCATGCACCACAGGAAAAATTGGTTTAGGGCATTCACTTGGATTATTCTAAAGTGACATTTACCTGATTAAGACAACAACACTATTTGAAATGGGGTGAGACCCAACTATCTTGAAAGCGATTCCCACTCAATACTTTTTACAATCCTTCCCCTTGAGCAAACACAAAACCTTTGTAACAAAGTGGAGGGTCAGTGAAAGAGAGACATGTAGCAGGGTTGGAAAGTTACATAATCCAAACTTACCTTTTTGGTACACTTCTTGACAGTGTTGATTAATTCTTGTATTACCAGATCTACACTCTTCAAGGAAGGCCCCTTCAGCTTTACAATTTGTTTTTTGACTATTGCTTCAAATGCCATATCTGGAGTAAACAACCCTGTCCTGGATATAGGAAAGAAAATAGCATGTTAGATATTTTAAATTGAATGATAATCAGTACTCTTTTAACAATGTTTTAATTGGCATGCTACTTAAACTAAGCATGAAAAATCCTCATTTAAAAGGTACATAGTGATTAATTCTATTCACAGAATCATTTGTAATATCTTTAATACATTCTATAGATGATTAACACTACCTACAAACAGTTTCCCAAATGTTTTCAAGGCCCATAACATGACCTTCAATATTTAACTGTCATTTGTCTCATCTCACTCTTTCACAGCAGGACCAAGGAATGACACAATAGAAGTGGTGTCCTAAATGTACATTTCTGTTTCTAAAGTATTCCAAAAACAATTCCTTCTTGTCCTTCACGGAGTAGGAAATGATCTTCATATTTTGAACACTGAAACATAGCATTCCTGAACTATATAACATATTCTTTCCAGGAGAGCTGTATTATACTAAGTTCAGAGGTTCCCAGTTTGAGATCCTGGGGTGCTGGAGAGAAAAAAGACAGTTAAGTGGAACTAGCTTAGGACCCTGAATGCCTAAATTGTGAATTTACAAAAATAACAAATGATAACCAAGGTAACAAGAATCTTTTTCATCTAGCTGGAATCAATTCAAACTGGTGTCACAACAGGGCTTTTCTAACGCTGTGCAGAAGCTCAGGAAAGCAGGTATATGCATGTGTGGGTGTGTTTCACAAAAAATGAAAAATGATTACTCACATCTAAACAAAAGGACAGTGGAAAAAATCTACTGTAAAAGGGATCTTGAACCCTGACAAACACTATGCCCACAGATATGCAGGCTCCAGACACTGGTGGCTGATCTCCCCATCCTAGACTCTCCTTCCTTCCCCTTATTTGATTACCCTCTCTTCCTTCAACACTCAATTTTATGGTATCTCTTTGGAGAGTTTCCTCTACATTTTCCTTTTAGCAGCCTTATTCTGTGTCTCTCATTTGCTTAGCACTTTGTGCCCTCCTCCATTTCTAATTGCACTGTAGTAGTCATACTATGGAGAAGGCAATGGCATCCCACTCCAGTACTCTTGCCTGGAGAATCCCATGGATGGAGGAGCCTGGAAGGCTGCAGTCCATGGGGTCGCGAAGAGTTGGACACGACTGAGCGACTTCACTTTCACTTTTCACTTCCATGCATTGGAGAAGGAAATGGCCACCCACTCCAGTGTTCTTGCCTGGAGAATCCCAGGGACGGGGGAGCCTAGTGGGCTGCTGTCTATGGCGTCGTACAGTCAGACACGACTGAAGCAACTTAGCAGCAGCAGCAGCAGTCATACTATACTGTTAATTGTAATGTCTCCACTTTGGATACAGAATAAAATACACGTTGTTTGAAGTGAAAGTGAAGTCGCTCAGTAGTGTCCGACTCTTTGCGACCCCGTGGACTGTAGCCCACCAGGCTCCTCCGTCCATGGGATTCTCCAGGCAAGAATACTGGAGTGGGTTGCCATTTCCTTCTCCAAACTACTTCTCCAGACTACATGTTGTTTAGTCTGACATTAAAACTGTTCCCCTGTCTGTCACTAATCTTCCTTGCGGTTCTTTTCCTCCTTCCTCTCATGCACATGAGGTTTCAGCCAAACCAGACCATTTGCCTTTCCACAAACATATTCATGCTAATATTTTATGCTTTTTCCTTCATCTAAGATGTTCATTTCACTTTTCCCACAATTTCAGCCTGTCCAAATCCCACCTGTGCTTCAAACCAAGATCAAAAGCAGCCACTTCCTGCAGCTCGCCTTCTACAGCCCTGCCACTGACTTGGTCTTCCTTCTCTGAACCCCAGCATCTTATTTTGCACTACAGTAATCTGAGCACATATTTTGGTCCTATGACTATCCTAGTAAGAAGAGTCATTAGAGCATTTATCTTTGTTTTCTCCACAAGGAGGGATCCCTTGCTCGTCATTAGCACTCAGTGTTAGCAGAACAAAGAAGGACCATCAAATCCTCACTGAGCAAAGGTGGTTTCTATTATTCAAATATCTAATAGAATCAGTTGAGAACAAAACATTTTAAATTAAGTGTATTTAAAAGCCTAAATAATTGCACTATTAACATGTGTTATACTCAGGACATTGTGCACTTATCATTTTGTGTGTGCGTGCATGCGTTTTAGTCGCTAAGTCATGTCCAACTCTTTTGCAATCCCATGGACTGTAGTCTGCCAGGCTCCTCTGTCCATGTGAATCTCCAGGCAAGAATACTGGAGTGGGTTACCATTTCATTCTCCAGGGGATCTTCCCCACCCAGGGATCAAACCCGCAGCTCCTGCATTGCAGGTGGACTCTTTACCACTGAGTCATCAACCAGCTTATAGGCAAATTAACTCCAGAATAATAGTAACAGTCAAGCTCTTCTGTTGGTGGACATATAAATCAGATATCTATAATCCTGAATTACTGAATTTTTGCAGTTACATTCAATAAAAACGTAATCAGTAAAAACTTTTAAAAGTCAAATAAAAACACTGCATTTAGTTAAGCAAAAATACTTTTTTGATCCCTCTCCCAAAACATAATTTGGTTCTACTGCATTTATCAGACTAATACGTGTGAATTCTAGCTCTGTCCAGCTAAAGAGAAAGACAGAGTTTCTATACCAAATGTCTTCTGGAGTTGAAGGAGAGGGAAGAGAATTAATAGGGAACTTAGAAATTCTGTTGATGGTTAAGAAAAACACATTGGATGTGGTTAGAGATGTTTTCTCCTTTTCACTTTATGAATGCATATTTACCCATACTATTTGAGACTTGTAGAGTAAACTTTCCAAATTTCATAAGGATAAATTCAAATGTCATAACTCCTTTGGAAAATCACCCATCACAGTCACACTCAGTGTCAAGTTTTGCTCTCTCAGCTTCTGTTCCCCAAATTGTCTCAAGCTAGCCCTGAGGCAGAAGCTGAGACACAACCGACCGATAGACTGGGGACCCCCTCCTTCATGTAAGATCATCGTGAAGTAGGCAACCTAAGTCTTCTGACCTTGAATCAATTTAGCATATGCTCCATTACATTGTATTTAGCCCTCTAAACACGAACTCACAAAATGTGCTTTAAATTCATTTATTTTCTTATCCCAGTTCTTTAATGAAAATAACTTTATATGAGGGGGAATTCAGGCACAAGTTCTCCTCCAACCACCTCTCTGCTCTCCTTCTTTATTTCTAACTCCAGTTCAAATGCAGGGCTCCCTGCTCCATGAACACATGCTGCTCTTTGCCACCTCCATGCCTTTGCTCACACTACTCCCTCCACTCTAAGCCCCTTCTCATCTCCTCCAGCCTCAACAATCTCTCATCTCTTACATCTTTTTGCATCGCCATCTACCCCATACACACACACACATTCACATTTATACACAAAGACACCTTTCCTTATTGACATCATTCTTGTTCTCAAAACAGGCAAGGTTTGACTCTAAAATAACCACCTTCATTAATCTTCCCCAATCTTGCTCCATAAATCCAGTCAAAATTAATCCATCTAGTCTTGGTGTAAGTGATGATCACTTATGAGCAAGTCTGGCCTTTGCCTCTGAAATATACAGCCCCAGAGAACAAGGTCTTGTTCATCAGTAAATCCCCAGTTGTCGAGAGCATGGTGCTGTGAGTGCAGACAGGGTTTTTGATTTTTCAGTGGAAAGACAATATGACAATACTAGAAATTATCATTGAACTCAAACAAGAATTTCCTATTTTTCATTTCTTACTCCCACCTCTACATTCTACTCTGCTCAGATGATGAAAAGGCTAATTCACTAGCCATTTATAAACACTAATTTTTTTATTAGCTTGAACTGAAGACAAGGAAAACGTGAAGCACTTGCCTGATACCATGTATGTTTTTGATTGCATAGCTTATTTCTCTTCGCAATTCTTTCTCATTGAACTCCATCTGCGGAAGCAAAATGAGCCACAGTTATGACACTCAATTCCTCTGAATAATAATATTGTTGAATATTTAAAAATGAGAATAACTTGACTCTATTATTAATAAATGGATACTCATGTCTTTCCTAACCTAAATCCAGATGGTCAAGACATCTGTTTATATAAAGTTCAAGGCAACACAGAATGTTAGGGATTTCTGGGAGTTTTAGTGCAGCAGATTTTAACTCTTTTATAGATAAGGAATGCTACACATAAAGGATGTCTTCTGTACATAAATCTGGCCATTCATTTGAAATATATAATTCTTCATCCTTTTGCTGAATGTAGTAAATATATTCACAGACAAATGCATACATAAGTGTCACCTGATGTACAACAATAGTCCAGCTTTGTTGAGAATTAACAATGGCTGTCTCTTCTCCCTGGCCATGTTAAGCACCTGAGTTCAAAATTTATTTAAAAGAGGAAATTAATAATATTTTGCCAATCCTACACAGGATAGATTACTGTATTAAAATTTTCCCAGAAGTTCTAGGTACCTTAAATTTATTGAAAGTAGGATTAAAGTGTCACAGAGCTTAGACCTGAAAGGGATATCAAGAGAACATTTGGGTCAGCCCCTAACTTTTGAGATTTGGCCTCTCCAACCTCAATGCCTGTCCATTTCCCAGGCCGCCCCCCCCCCCGCACCCCCCACTTTATGCCACAGAACTTTGAACAGCTTTAGTTCCACACCTCAGCCTTTACCACTCCTCCCTTTCTGTCTGGAACAATCTCTTCCTCAGCCCCACCCCACCTATTCCTGCTTAACTAGCTGCTCAGCCTTCTTAGCTCAGAAGCCAAGTTCCCTTACACAGTCAGGCTGGGATTCATTTCCATGGACTGTGTTTCCATAACACCCTGTGCTGAAGTTTATTACTTTTCTTAACACATATTAATGAAACTGTCTATTTACCCATCTGCCTCCCACACCAAGATGTAAGTACATGCCTCTGTATGTGAGACAAGTAACATAGTCCCTAAAACTACCTCACTGCCTATGGGGCATTTCAACCTTAACATCTCTGAAACAAAACTCTTGGTTCATACCTCCACATTGAACTTTTTCTCAGTTTCCTCATCTGATGGACACTAACATTTGCTCAGTTGTGTAAGTCAAAATCTTGGGAGTCATCTTGAATCTTCTCTTTTTTGCATTTTCGATAACAATTCAAGCCCCATTGACCCTTCCTTCAAAATCATGAATCCATCCACTTCTCTCAAGCCTCTCTGTTGAGGCATTTCTACTATAAAGCTAAATAAGTTTAAGTTTCAGAACTTCTCTCTTGCATAAATTCCTTACAAGACCCTGTGCCTGTGTGTTTATGATTTTGCATTATTCAAGAGGGGTCCCCAAATTGTATAGACTTCAAGTCCCCCACAAAGTGGATTCACCTCTGCTTCGGCCCTACTGTTTAAGCCATCTTGTCTCCTTCAATTCACTTTTGCCCCTTTACAATCCAACCCAGACAGTGGTCTTTTAAAATCACCAATCAAATCAGGTCACACTTTTTCTTAAAACTCTCCCCAGACTTCCCATTGTTAAATGTAAGCACTTTATCACAACCTAGAAAGCTCTGCATAAACTGGGCACTTCCTTTCTCTGAATTCATTTTCTCCCCGCTCCCCTTCATCAGCTCTGCACCAGCCTCAGTTGTTCCTCACTTGCTACACAGGTGCTTGCTTTAGGGCCTTGTCCTTGGCATCTTGCCTTAAACAACCTTCTTCCTCCAGATCCTTATAGCTGACCTCTTTATGCCATTCTGGTCATGCTTTAAGGGCCCCATAGTCTGAGAGACCTTGCCTGAACATTCCATCAAAAGTGGCTAATCTAATTCCATTCTCTCTCATATTTCATTATGTAATAATACTTGATTTTTTTTTTTTTTACTTTGTCTATTCATCAATTTTCTGTCTTTTGCCACCAGATAGTATCTCTGTCTTGATCCCTGGCACCTAAGATCACTGGTACACAGTAGATGCTCAAGAAACATTTGTAAATGAATTAGACAACAAATAAGCATCACAGGAAACTGTTAGTAGTTGTTGAATTATTGAAATATCATTAGATTCCATTAAATAAAATAAGAACCATCAGTAAGAAAATAACTTCCCTCCTGAATTTCACTACCTGAGTATGGAGGTTTTTGTCTAAAGAATTATTTTAGTCCCATACCATTCACATTTTAGTCCCATACCATTCACATAACATTTTATGAACAGTTATGTAGAACAGAAAACAGAAATGAAATGAAACAAAAAGAAAGAATAACATTTGGTACAAACCTTTACTATCTCAAAAGGAAAGCGTTCATGGAATATACGATTGATTTTAGCACCCCCTGAGAGCTCCAGAGTGTCTACTTGATCCCCTGACCCTTCAATTCTCTTCTCAAAATCCACAGCAAATTGTTGAACCATCCTGTAATTGCAAAAGAGAAATAAATTCAAGTTAAAGTTACAAGGCTTCGCATTTTTCATCTGAATTTGCTATGGTTATCCCTCAGAACTCTTTTCCTGGTGTTCTTAGTGTCACCTACTGGCAGAATTAAAAATGCACTCTAGTCAGTGCTCATAATGTAACTATATGAAATACACATTATCAAGATTTATTTCAGACATCTAATTTAAAATATATACTTTAAATATCTGCATCATTAAATAAACTTTCTGCCATTTAGCTGCAACTATAAAACAGCATTTTAAAATACTTAAATTAGAAATACACTACCATGTGTAAAATTGATAGCTAGTAGGAGGCTGCTGTATAACACAGGGAGCCCAGCCCAGCACTCTGCGACAACCTAGAGGGGTTGGATAGAGGGTGGGGTGGAAGGAGGTTCAAGAGAGAGAGAGCATATGTATATACTTATGGCTATTTTACATTGTTTTATGCAGAAACCAACATAACATTGTAAAGCAATTATCCTCCAATTAAATTTTTAAAAAATCATCTAAGCAATAAAACTTCATATAAAATAGTTAAATGAGCCAGGACTCCTGTGACATCACTATCACCTAGTGTTCCAACTGCTCCAGTAGAGTGCTCTCATACTTTATGAGCTACTCTCTTCCCTGACCTCAGCATCACAGACCTCATTCTGCCAGAACAATGCAAATTTCTGGCCCTCCACCCCTTGCCCCTCTGCAACTAGCTCTAGCCTTGTTTTTCAATGACTCCCTAGAATTCAATAAAATGAAAGCTCCTGACCCCATCACCTAAGATTCTCCAGGGTCTGTCCCTGGATGCCTCATCTCTTACAACTCATCCCCACTCACCTTCCAAACCAACTAAAAAGAAGCTATTTAGAGGTCCCCATAAGTACCATGTCTCTCTGCTTTATGCTCATTTTTCTTTCTGCTCTGCCTTATGCTTCTTTGTCTGGCTAATTATTATCAGTCCTTCAAGACTCAGTTCAAGCATTAGTTTTTTCAGGAAGCTTTCCATGATCCACAACTCTATCCACCACCACCACTCACTGCCACCCAGATGAAGGAACCCTTCTCAGCTTCCTCAGAATATTTTCAGCAGAGCATGTAGCAGAGGGCATCACCATCATTCATCTATCAGTCTCTCTCATAAGGGCATGGACCATGCATATGATTTATTATCCCCTGCTCAGCAAGTTCAATGAAGGAATGAATTACCTCAAGGCAGTTGGTAAAAAACAAAGCAAAAAGATATGTTATACAGAAAAAATAACTAGTTGTATTTATGACTAGTAGGTTTAGAAAGTCTCAATTTTGACACACTGAAACTATTTTTAAATTCAAAATCTACTAGATTGAGAAAAAATTCAAACCACCTAAAATCTGAATCTTTTATTCTCTTTCATTAAAATTATGGATGAAGTAAAAGGAACTTCAAATATTTAGGCCTAAAAATCTAGACTATAACTGGATATAGCTATGTTCATGTACATGCTAACATTAATCTAATTTTAAACACCTGGAAAGGTATGAAACATTGGGAAACCCCTGAAAATTCACCGCCAGCTACTCCATTCCCATTCCCTACACCCCAGCCACCTGGCCCACTGGAACAAGCTGTACCAAAGTTCACACTATTCTCTTGACTTCCTTCTTCCACCCGACAAACACCTCCCATACTTCAGGGTCTCATTCAAGTGAGTTCACACCCTTCCTAGCATGTATCTGCTCTTTATCTGATCTCCCTTAACATTTAATACTTACCAGAAATGTAGCATTTATCAGATTTTAACAGTTAGTTGTTATATATATGTTTCTGCTGCTCTACTGTGGTTTCTTCTTGAGGGTTAAAAATCTTATTCATTTTTGAATCCTCAGTAGATAGCACAGAGCCAGACACCAAATAGAATACAGAGATGTCAGCAAGGCAAGAGAAAGTAATGAAGAAAGGAAGGGAGGGAGAGCAGCAGGAAGGAAAGAAGGAGGTGAATCAGCTCCCTACAAGGGAGGAATCTAACTGTGGAAAATTGTAATGAGTCCAATGGAATCACAGAGGCAAGACCTAGTCTTTACAAAGACAACAGTTTTTCAGTTGAATGTTAAGATGATGACCCAGGGCCTAAACAGAAATAGCTTTCCTTTCTCTGTAACTTGAAGACTTTTAATAGGAGCTTAACCAAAGCCAAGAAGAAAAAGAAAAGATAAACTATGAGAGAGTTGAATCAAAAAAAAAATTTTTTTCCTCTGTATGATCTTACTGTTTTTTACATGGAGGAATATAAGATAATGCATTGAATATGTTACATAAATAATTTGAACATTTAGAAATCCTCCTACAAATAAAAGGAATTATGTTGTGCATTTTAAAAGCCAGATTAGGAGTGTTTGATCACAAGACTGCAGAGAGAAAGGGGCCATAGGAAGTGGCAAGCATCATCTTTAGAGATGGACTTCAGATATCCAGAAATGTAAGCTGGTCAGTGGGGGTCTTCGGGTGGAGAGAGACCTGGGGCAATTTGAAGCATAGCGATAAAAGGATAGATGAGGCTGAAAGGAGGTGAAAGAAGGAATGAGGGTAAAAGACATAAGGGGATGGCAATCCTCTAACAACTCTGCTATCCTAACCCAAGAACCCTCAGGGATAAATCTAATAACCCAAGGATAAGAAGAAAAGATCTTAAAGGAGTAAAAAGACATTTGGCAGTTTTCACATTTGTGTATTTAAAGGTCTACATTGAAATCATTACCAAATAGGAAAAAGAAACTTAAATGTGCCCTACTGTCTGTACTTTTTTAAGTTAAATCCTTGGTTCTCACCGCACTGAAAAATACACACAGAGAGATGATATGAAATGACTGAAATAAAAATGATAATAAATACATGTGACAACCAACAGAAACAGTTGCACAATCCAGATGACATTTTCAACAGGAACCTAGCCCACTTTTAAAGACTAAGGGCAAACAACCCTACTGAGTTATCACTGTTCGTTTTGCTCATTTACTGAATCCAATTAGAAAAACACAATAAAACTGGGCAGAGGATTGGGCATTGGATAAATTTATAATGACAGAATTAAGATCAACAACTATTCTTCAAGAAAACAAAGATTCAAGGCTTATTTTATGACATATACAAAGCCTCATATACTTTACTTCTATGGGAAAAAACCTAGAAACTAGCATGATAAATTGACTAAGGAAAAAGCAAACTGAAGAAATGTGTTTCAAGTGCTAAAAAAGGGAAGGGCAAGGTGACTCACTGCAGCAATGCTTTGGTCTTCCGGGTGGGGTCCTCTGGCTTGAAGTTTTTGTAGGCTTCCACTTCATGTTCTATGGACAGCAACTGACCCTGTAGTTTGTTTCTGAAGTTGGGCAGGGTGTCTCGAATGTGGTTGGTAAGTTGCTAAATAAAACAAAACAAATTCATGTACACATATAAGAGATGGAAGTTCAACTCGGAAGATAAAAATTGGCCTTAACTGTTTTCCAGATCACTCAAAACCTTAGAAAGTCATACACACATGTGAGTCTGACTATGTAGACAGATGTGAGAAGTTCCAGCTCTCTCCTCCACTGCCTACACCCAAGGTCAAAATTCCTTCAGCTAAAGTCACTAGCTGAGACTATCTCTTTACATCTGGGATACCCTGTTAAAGGCAGCTAAGTTTACTAATGAAGCTGCCTAATGACACCTTACTATGGACTAATCTGTCAGATCAGCTACCCTGTCAAAAGGAATTTTAAGTTAGAATGTGATACAAATGAAAGAAGCAGAGAATTACAGGTGCTGCCTGAATTCTCAGAACCAAAAGGCTCACCACCAGTGGAGCACAAACCCATGTACCTGTCAGTTGTTAACTTCCTTTCCATTCTATAACTCAGGCAAGTGTTTCCTCTTTCCTCCATCTTTAGGCCCCAGTCCAACTGTGGTTAGTCCCTAGCTTACACCCTCAACAGGTTGTATATAAAAAGCCCTGGTATTGATAACTCTACCTAACCACTTGCTGTGGTATTTCCAATGAAGTCAACTGCTGACACCTCAAGCTTAGGATAAAGAAAATTTTCTAAGAGATTTTCTAAGAGGGACAAAATTAATTGAGAACAAAGGTGGGATATAAACCCAGATTGATTAGCCCTCTGACTAATGCTCTTTCTGTTACAATATAATTAAGTCTGAATTAACAGGAAAAAAAGATCATGTTTTTGCGTGGCTTAAGAAATAAACTCAGAATCAAGAGAAGAGAAATGTAAACGTTACAGAAATCTAGGAAAAAGAATAATAAATTTAAAGTCAGTGAGTCAATTTAGTCACTCAGTCGTGTCCAATTCTTTGTGACCCCATGGACCGCAGCACGCCAGGCCTCCCTGTCCATCACCAACTCCCAGAATTTATCCTAAATTCATGTCCATTGAGTTGGTGATGCCATCCAACCATCTCATCCTCTGTCATGCCCTTCTCCTCCTGCCTTCAATCTTTCCCAGCATCAGGGTCTTTTCAAATGAGTCAGTTCTTTGCATCAGGTGGCCAAAGCATTAGAATTTCGGCTTCAGCATCAGTCCTCGCAATGAGTGTTCAGGATTGATCTCCTTTACAATTGACTGGTTTCATCTCCTTGTCCAAGGGACTCTCAAGAGTCTTCTCCAACACCACAGTTCAAAAGCACCAATTCTTGGTGCTCAGCTTTCTTCATAGTCCAACTCACATCCATACATGACTATTGGAAAAATAATAGCCTTGACTAGACGTACCTTAGTCAGCAAAGTAATGTCTCTGCTTTTGAATATGCTGTCTAGGTTGGTCATAACTTTCCTTCCAAGGAGTTAGTGTCTTTTAATTTCATGGCTGCAGTCACCATCTGCAGTGATTTTGGAGACTAAAAAAATAAACTCAGCCACTGTATCCACTGTTTTCCCATCTATTTGCCATGAAATGATAGGACTAGATGCCATGATGTTCGTTTTCTGAATGTTGAGCTTTAAGGCAACTTTTTCACTCTCCTCTTTCACTTTCATCAAGAAGCTCTTTAGTTCTTCTTCACTTACTGCCATAAGTGTGGTGTCACCTGCATATCTGAGGTTATTGACATTTCTCCTAGCAATCTTGATTCCAGCTTGTGCTTCATCCAGCTCAGTGTTTCTCATGGTGTACTGTGCACATAAGTTGAATAAGCAGGGTGACAATGTACAGCCTTGACATACTCCTTTCCCGATCTGGAACCAGTCTGTTGTTCCATGTCTAGCTCTATCTGTTTCTTCCTGACCTGCATACAGATTTCTCAGGAGGCAAGTCAGGTGGTCTGGTATTCCCATTCTCTTTCAGAATTTTCCACAGTTTGTTGTGATCCACATAGTCAAAGGCTTTGGCATAGTCAATAAAGCAGAAATCGATGTTTTTCTAGATCTCTCTTGCTTTTTTCAATGATCTAGCAAATGTTGGCAATTTGATCTCTGGTTCCTCTGCCTTTTCTAAAACCAGCTTGAACATCTGGAAGTTCATGGTTCATGTACTATTGAAGCCTGGCTTGGAGAATTTTGAGCATTACTTTACTAGCATGTGAGATGAGTGCAATTGTGCGGTAGTTTGAGCATTCTTTGGCATTGCCTTTCTTTGGGATTGGAATGAAAACTGACCTTTTCCAGTCCTATGGCCACTGCTGAGTTTTCCAAATTTGCTGGCATATTGAGTGCAGCACTTTCACAGCATCATCTTTCAGGATTTGATGGAGCTCAACTGGAATTCCATCATCTCCATTAGCTTTGTTTGTGTGATGCTTAATAAGGCCTACTTGACTTCACATTCCAGGATGTCTGGCTCTAGGTGAGTGATCACACCATCGTGATTATCTGGGTCTTGAAGATCTTTTTTGTATAGTTCTTCTGTGTATTTTAAATTTAAAGTAAGGGGAATAAGATAAGTACACCAAAACCAACTGAAGAACCATTTTAAATCATTTATGTTTTTCCGAGCTTACCCATGTGTGTGCTTAATCACTCAGTTCTTTCCAATTCTTTGCAACACTATGGACAATAGCTCTGTCCATGGGGATTCTCCAGGCAAGAATACTGGAGTGTGTTGCCATGCCCTTCTCCAGGGGATCTTCCCAACCCAGGGATCGAACCCAGGTCTCCCACATTGCAGGTAGATTCAAGGTCATCTGTATATTCAAGGTTATCTGGATATATCTATTCAATAAATCAAGTTATTTAATTGTCAATAGTTCATACCTATCCTATAACCTTGTCCATAGTTATGACTTGTTAGAATAGAAAAAGGAGTCCAGAATGGCAGTGGCTAAAAGACAAGGAAGGGAAAAGTCTGAGAAAATAGAACAAAGGAAGTTCTGAGGACCACAGTGAGGACCTCAGGTAGAACAAACAGCACTCCTGGCTAGCCCAGTATACATAGAGCAAGCCCGGAGGGAAGAGAAAAAATCCACATAAAAAGAGGAGCCAAAGGGCAGAGGCATCTCCCCTCTTCTCTTTGTGTCTTTTGGGTCGGCATGCCCTCACGCCTCAAGGATGTATTTTCCTTTATTTTCTAAATAAAACTGAGCTGTAACACGGAGCTGTAACACCGGTCTGTCTGAGAGCTGTGACAGGGTGTGTCCAAGGGCTGTAATGCTGGTCTGTCACTTCAAATTTCTGTTGGGACGAGACAGAACTGAGGAAAGTCCACACTCCTCCAACAGACTTATCATGTTATTCCCCTGGCATGTATTGCTACTATGGTTTTGAAGTAGAAAATAAAAGCATGGAGAAGACTGCATCTCCAGTAGCAATGCCCAAGAACAAACCCCAAATCTAAGAGTAATAGTAACCACTTGACTGACTTGCCTAACTTCTCTTCTTGGAAGTGTCAACCTCAACATGACTGAAATCAAGTACCTAATATTACCTTCAGAAGTTTCTCTCTCCATCTTGGTGATTTCATAATAACCTGGAACTTGGGAGTTATCCTTGACTTTTCCTCTCCATCACCTACCAGAGCTAATCCACTGCCTAGTTCTCAATTATCCCAAACATGCCCCAAATCTGATTTCTTTTCCATCTCTACTGGCCCTAACCAAGACCAGGCTACCATCATTTCTCATTTGACTCATAAGTGAGAGGTCTTCTCATTTCTCTTTTTTCCCTCCATTTCTACTCTTGATCTTCCTATTTGCAACCACCATAATCATCTTAACCCACAGATGTGACTGTTATTCCCCTTCTCAGATTCCTTAAACAACTGACTCCCCAGGGCTGTTAGGATAACAGCCAAAATCTTTAACATTGCCTACAAACACTATAGGATTCAGCCACTGCCTTCATCTCCACATTCAACTCTTACAACTCACTCTCTGATCACCAGCCATAATGATATTCTTTTCAATTCCTCAAAAATGTCCTGTTCTCTTTCAGTTTTTGCTATAGTAAGGGTCCCTCAGGGTCAGACGTGTTGGTACACATAAGATCAGCAATACAATTATCCTAATTTCAGGAGACTTCCCTGGCAGTCCAGTGGTTAAAACTGTGTGCTTTCAATGCAAGGGTTCAATCCCACATGCCATATGGCATGGCAAAAAAAAAAAAAAAATTATCCTAATTTCAAACACAGTGTGAAGATCCTTGGAAGCAACAGAGAAACTGATTATACAGCAAATGAAAGATCTTTAGTACAATATTTACTCAATTTTCAGTCAACCAGAATCAGTTATGCCATAATTTATGGGTCACTTGTAATAACCAAATGGTCAATCATACCTGTTCTACTTTTCCAGTATTCATATTTCTAACTTTATTATTTCTAATTATTTTAGTGACTTTTCTCTAAGTTTTTTTTAGTTTGTTTGCATTTTTCTTAGCCCAATACAAGTATGAAAGCAGAAATCAAAAAATAGTTTTATCAGAGCTAAATACATTGATAGAATATCATGATTCTTGCATGACAAACCAAAGTTCCTTCTCCAAAACAAGTTAATAATTTTTAAATGACAACTATATTATTGCTTTATGGCTTCCAAATTATTCATCTACCCTTAATTTAAAAATACAAATTTTATATTAGTCTGTGTTACATCACTTAAAATACAAGTATACTACTGTTTTTTATTTTCTAAAACTGCTTCAATTGCTGCCTAAATGGTTCAGATATAATGTTACTAGTAGCCTACTGTTGTGTTAGCTTCTACTGACACCTTCTAGGAGGGAACAATCAGAACAATTGTTAACTACTTGACTTATTTAAGTTTATAAATCAAAGTTTAAACATAAATAAAAGTTTTTGTGAAAAAAGTTGCTCACCATCTGAGTTAATGTAATTAAAACTTGGGGTGGAGTCTTTATACTCAATGACAATGACACAATTCTACTAGGGACTGGAAAGTATATGAAAAAAAAGTACTTTAAGTTTTTATGGAAGAAATGTATACATGCATGAAGTGAGGGGAGGCAAAGGGCCTAATTCTATCTGTTATGGGGAAAGGGGTTATCTGAAAAAGTTTCTTAGATGAATGAAGATCAGTGATTGCTGATGTGTTTTTAAGACTGGAAATTAAGGATCAAACCAATCCTAAACAAAATCATAAAGAAATTTTAACTTAACCATCACAGATTGACATTTCAAAAAAAAACAGATGACAAGAGACCAACTTTTCAGAGAGATACAAGTTTAACTCCTTAAGACAATTATATATTATGAACAAACATGTGCTAAAATGTATTCCCCTGTTCACTGTTTCTAAATAAATACGTATTTCTGCTTAGTACACTATTCTTTCAATAATATTAAGGTGGAATCTGGTCATTTAGAATTACTAATGGCAGGGGTCTAAGTATTCATATTCATCTTTTAACTTTCTATTAATACTGTTATGCTAAATAGTTCAGAAAAAAGTATAAAGATAAGAAATATGGATTCCCATAGCCATTCACATATTTTATAATTGTTCTTGTTGTTTGAAAAACCATTTTTACCTGATTAAGGACCTTCTGAAGGTGTGGGGTCCCCATCCGATCAGCAATATGTCTGTAAGCCGGGTGTGAGAGAAAAAATTTCCTTTCTGCCAACATGGCAGCCTTTATGTCCTTCTTCCCATCTATGTCCTTCTGGCTCCTGTTTACCACCCCTACGTAACCTAAAACAAAACACACACCTATGGAGTTGGGGATACTTTTGGTTTCTTCTTCTGGGGAAATTTTAAAGCTCTTGAAGAGGCCAAATAAGAAAAACAAAATTATTTCAAGAGTCTGAAGAATAGATCCCCTTACAAAACTCAATTTGAGAGATCAGTATTTAATGAAGGCTGGACAATTTGGCTAATGTTGATTTTTTAGCATTAACAAAATAACATCCTTTTGTCCTTAAAAGATCTGTGCATTTAAATAGAGTAAATCCCTAAGCAGCTTTGTCAGACAGCAGCAAGTAAATAATTCAGACTTAAACAGAATACATTTATGCAGACTATGATGAATAATTACACTCTTCCTTCAAACCCCTTCCTTTTCCTGTTTTATTCCTATTGTTTGAAGGAATAGTTCTTTCTTTGGATCAATTTTACTGCATTATTTGGGAACACCCTGTCATTCCATAACATGTTTAATTAAGCTTAAATCCTTTCTTTGCAATGTGGAGGACATAAAAATTCAGCCTTCCACTGGTTTCCCAGTTGTTCCCTGCCACACCATCAAAGAAAGTCCTGTATAGGACACAGTACATTACCCCTGCGAAGTGGCAGCAGCTTATTCTCTAGAACATCCCTGGCATCTGTTCCTTCATCCATGAGATCCAGTTTGGTGATGACTCCAATAGTTCTCAGACCTGCACCACAAACAGAACTCACATTACACAATTTGCAGACACCACCAAGTTTCAGAGACGTATATGTCTCAATGTTAATTGCAAAGCACTCATATTTCTGGTTCTTTCCCTGTTCCTCCCCATCTTATTTTGTTTTCTAATCCACAACTATCCCGTCTGGTAAATGTCAACAGGATGAGACAGAAAGCTGCAAAACGACCCATCCATAAGATAACTCTTGATCCCGGAGAGAAAAAACAAATAGCTGTTTCACCAAAACACTTATAAATGTATGAGTTTATTTTTATACTACATGTACATGGAAATTATATATTTAAATTATCCCCTCAGGGATTTCACACAGTATGGATGCTTTCATTTTATGCATTACATTATTAAAAACAAAAAATAGGTTACACATGGACCAGTGATGTGGGTATGTCAGAAACCAAAGCTTATTACTGATCCAGGTCTGAGCACTTGAGATCAAACTATAAAGAGAAGAAAATCAGGTACAGGATACCATCACTACAAAAAATAAACTCAAAAGTCTCACATATTCATTGTTGCTTAGAAAAGGAAATATGACTTAATGGAAAGAAGACTGAAATAGGAATTCTGAGTCATGGATTCTAGTCTTAAGTCACTTAACTCTCTGAGTCTCAGTTTTCCTCTTCGATAAAATAAACAGTTGGAAATCATGAATCAAAGGTTCCTTTCAGTAATAAAATAATGCAAAAACCTAAACATTTTATATAGCATATCAGATATACTGTTTGTTCTTTGCTCCCATCATTAGATAAAATGAACAATATTTGTCTGATTCATCTGTTTAAGTGTATTTCTTGGCTTTGCAAATAAACATGGTTAACTGAATACAAGTTTTTATTTTCTGCCTGAAACCACTTTCAATGGCTTCCCTGATAGCTCAGTTGGTAAAGAATCCTCTTGTAATGCAGGAGACCCCAGTTCGATTCCTGGGTTGGGAAGATCCCCTGGAGAAAGGATAGGTACCCACTCCAGTATTTTTGGGCTTCCCTTGTGATTCAGCTGGTAAGAATCTGCCTGCAATGTGGGAGACCTGGGTTTGATCCCTGGGTTGGGAAGATCTCCTGGAGAAAGGAAAGGCTACCAACTCCAGTATTCTGGCCTAGAGAATTCCATGGACTATATAGTCCATGGGGTCGCAAAGAGTTGGACATGACTGAGTGACTTACAGGTTCACTCTCAAATAATAATGTTTAATACTTTCTAAAACATTTATCGTTTTAAATGCTTTGCATGTCTTAAATCATTTAATCCTATCAAGTACTCCAACTACTCATTTTTTAAGATGTGGAAACTAAGGCAGAAAGAGATTAAGTCACTAGTCCCAAGGTCATATAAGAAATGGATCTGGGCAGTCTGGTTCTAGAATCCATGCTTTTAACCAATATACTCCTTATCACAGTAAAATAATTTGTTTAAATGTAGAGGGCTTAAACCAAGAAGGAAAAAGAAAATGGAAGAGAAATGCAGATAATTTTTGAAACTGGAAACTTAGCAGGATGACTGCGAACTAACCTAACAGATCAGAAAAGAGGAAAACTTCATCCAAGAAACTCAACAACATGAGATGCCCAGAACCTGAATAATCTATATCACAGCCTTTCCGTAAGAGTCAAGACCTGGGGGGGGCAATAGCTCTGAAAAATGTGGAGAATGGTGGTGGCAGCTGAAGCTGAAAATAGAAACACTGGATGGAAGCAGTTAGACTTCCATGGATAACACAGCTAGGTGCCACCCTGCTCTATCCTGGCAGGACAATGCAGGTTCACTCTCTGGAAAGAATGAACACAGAAAAAACTGAACTCGTGGGCACTGGCCCGGTTTGGAGGGATATAGATCATAACAAACACCCTCTTCCAACAACACAAGAGAAGACTCTACACATGGACATCACCAGATGGTCAACACTGAAATCAGATTGATTATATTCTTTGCAGCCAAAGATGGAGAAGCTCTATACAGCCAACAAAAACAAGACCAGGAGCTGACTGTGGCTCAGATCATGAACTCCTTATTGCCAAATTCAGACTTAAATTGAAGAAAGTATGGAAAACCACTAGACCATTCAGGTATGACCTAAATCAAATCCCTTATGATTATACAGTGGAAGTGAGAAATAGATTTAAGGGACTAGATCTGATAGATAGAGTGCCTGATGAACTATGGAATGAGGTTCGTGACACTGTACAGGAGACAGGGATCAAGACCATCCCCATGGAAAAGAAATGCAAAAAAGCAAAATGGCTGTCTGGGGAGGCCTTACAAATAGCTGTGAAAAGAAGAGAGGCAAAAAACAAAGGAGAAAAGGAAAGATATTAGCATCTGAATGCAGAGTTCCAAAGAATAGCAAGGAGAGATAAGAAAGCCTTCTTCAGCAATCAATGCAAAGAAACAGAGGAAAACAGAATGGGAAAGACTAGAGATCTCTTCAAGAAAATTAGAGATACCAAGGGAACATTTCATGCAAAGATGGGCTCGATAAAGGACAGAAATGGAATGGACCTAACAGAAGCAGAAGGTATTGAAAAGAGGTGGCAAGAATACACAGAAGAACTGTACAAAAAAGATCTTCACAACCCAGATAATCATGATGGTGTGATCATTCATCTAGAGCTAGACATCCTGGAATGTGAAGTCAAGTGGGCCTCTAAGCATCACTAAGAACAAAGCTAGTGGAGGTGATGGAATTCCAATTGAGCTACTTCAAATCCTGAAAGATGATGCTGTGAAAGTGCTGCACTCAATATGCCAGCAAATTTGGAAATCTCAGCAGTGGCCACAGGAATCGAAAAGGTCAGTTTTCATTCCAATCCCAAAGAAAGGCAATGCCAAAGAATGCTCAAACTACCATACAATTGCACTCATCTCACATGCTAGTAAAGTAATGCTCAAAATTCTCCAAGCCAGGTTTCAGCAATACATGAACCATGAACTTCCTGATGTTCAAGCTGGTTTTAGAAAAGGCAGAGGAACCAGAGATCAAATTGCCAACATCTGCTGGATCATGGAAAAAGCAAGAGAGTTCCAGAAAAACATCTATTTATGCTTTATTGACTATGCCAAAGCCTTTGACTGTGTGGATCACAATAAACTGTGGAAAATTCTGAAAGAGATGGGAATACCAGACCACCTGACCTGCCTCTTGAGAAATCTGTATGCAGGTCAGGAAGCAACAGTTAGAACTGGATATGGAACAACAGACTGGTTCCAAATAGGAAAAGGAGTACGTCAAGGCTGTATATTGTCAGCCTGCTTATTCAACTTATATGCAGAGTACATCATGAGAAATGCTGGACTGGAAAAAACACAAGCTGGAATCAAGATTGCCAGGAGAAATATCAATAACCTCAGATATGCAGATGACACCACCCTTATGGCAGAAAGTGAAGAGGAACTAAAAAGCCTCTTGATGAAAGTGAAAGTGGAGAGTGAAAAAGTTGGCTTAAAGCTCAACATTCAGAAAATGAAGATCATGGCATCTGGTCCCATCACTTTATGGGAAATAGATGGGGAAACAGTGGAAACAGTGTCAGACTTTATTTTTTTGGGCTCCAAAATCACTGCAGATGGTGACTGCAGCCATGAAATTAAAAGACGCTTACTCGTTGGCAGGAAAGTTATGACCAACCTAGACAGCATATTCAAAAGCAGAGACATTACTTTGCCAACTAAGGTCCGTCTAGTCAAGGCTATGGTTTTTCCAGTAGTCATGTATGGATGTGAGAGTTGGACTATGAAGAAGGCTGGGCACCGAAGAATTGATGCTTTTGAACTGTGGTGTTGGAGAAGACTCTTGAGAGTCTCTTGGACTGCAAGGAGATCCAACCAGTCCATTCTGAAGGATATCAGCCCATTCTGAAGGGATTTCTTTGGAAGGAATGCTGCTAAAGCTGAAACTCCAGTACTTTGGCCATCTCATGTGAAGTGTTGACTCATATGAAAAGACTCTGATGCTGGGAGGGATTGGGGGCAGGAGGAGAAGAGGACGACCAAGGATGAGATGGCTGGATGGCATCACTGACTCGATGGACATGAGTCTGAGTGAACTCCGGTATTTGGTTATGGACAGGGAGGCCTGGTGTGCTGCGATTCATTGTGTCACAAAGAGTCGGACGTGACTGAGCAACTGAACTGAGTATTAAAAGAGAATAATTAAGCAAAATTCTATATAGAGAGTGGAAGGACCACCCTTCCTCATTCCAGTTCCTTAATCTGACTTGAATAAAGACTTTAACCCCCAGGCAAGAGATTGGAACAATGGTCTGGGAATACTAACCATTCCAACAGAAAAAAATACATATTGACATTCAAAGGAACAATAGTTAAAATAATCCAATAAAACATTGGACTACTACGAAGTCTATCATTCCATAATTCAAATAAACACACACGGAACACCAACCAATAATATTTCACATTTAAATATAAATGGTCAGCCAAGGAGATGCTCTAATACGAAACTAAAAGCAGTAAACATTATACAACTGAACTTGAGGGACTTCCCTGGAGGTCTAGTAGTTAAGATTCTGCACTTCCACAATTCATATGGAAACACAAAAGACCTTGAATAGCCAAAGCAGTGTTGAGAAAAAAGAATGGAGCTTGAGGAATCAATCTTCCTGACTTCAGGTAATACTACAAAGCTACAGTCATCAAGACATTATGATACTAATACAAACACAGAAATATAGACCAATGGAACAAGATAGAAAGCCTAGAAATAAACCAATGCACCTATGGGTACCTTATTTTTGACAAAGGAGGCAAGAATATACAATGGGGGCAAAGATAGCCTCTTCTATAAATGGTGCTGGGAAAACTGGACTGCTACATGTAAAAGAATGAAATTAGAACACTTCCTAACACCATACACAAAGATAAACTCAAAATGCATTAAAGACCTAGATGTAAGACCAGAAACTATAAAACTCTTAGAGGAAAACATAGGCAAAACACTCCATGACATAAACCAAAACAAGATCCTCTATGACCAACCTCCTACAGTAATGGAAATAAAAACAAAAGTAAACAAGTGGGACCTGAGTAAACTTAAAAGCTTTTGCACAGCAAAGGAAACTATAAGTAAGGTAAAAAGACAACCCTCAGAATGGGAGAAAATAATAGCAAATGAAACAACTGACAAAGGATTAATTTCCAAAATATACAAGCAGCTCATAGAGCCCAATAGCAGAAAAACAAACAACCCAATCAAAAATTGGGAAAAAGACCTTAACAGACATTTCTTCAAAGAAGACATACAGATGGCTAACAAACACATGAAAAGATGCTCAACATTGCTCATTATTAGAGAAATCCAAATCAAAACTGCAATGAGATATCACCTCACACCAGTCAGAATGGCCCTCATCAAAAAGTCTACAAACAATAAATGCTGGAAAGGGTGTAGAGAAAAGGAACACTCTTGCACTGTTGGTGGGAATATAAATTGATAGAGCCACTATGGAAGATGGTATGGAGATTCCTTAAAAGACTAGGAATAAAACCACCACATGACCCAGCAATCCCACTCCTAGACATATACCCTGAGGAAACCAAAATTGAAAGAGACACATGTATCCCATAGTTCACTGCAATACTATTTACAATAGCTAGAACATGGATGCAACCTAGATGTCCATCGACAAATGAATGGATAAAGAAGTTGTAGTGCATACACGCAATGGAATATTACTCGGCCATAAAAAGGAATGCATTTGAGTTAGTTCTAATGAGGTAGAGGAACCTAGAACCTATTATACAGAGGGAAGTGAGTCAGAAAGAGACAGAGAAATACCATATTCTAACACATATATATGGAATCTAGAAAAATGGTACTGAAGAATTTACTTACAGGGCAGAAATGGAGAAACAGACATAGAGAACAGACTTATGGACATGGGGAGAGGGGATGAGAGGGTGAGATGTATGGAAAGAGTGATATGAAAACTTACATTGCCATATGTAAAATAGATAGCCAACAGGAATTTTCTGTATGGCTCAGGAAACTCAAATAGGGGCTCTGTATCAACCTAGAGGGGTGGGATGGGCAGGGAGATGGGAGGGAGCTTCAAAAGGGAGGGTGGGGTGGGGTGTGGTGCAAACTACTAAAAAGATGTGTTCCACCAAACATGAGAACAAACTAGCAAGGAAGTAGAAATCCAGAAGGAAATCCAGAAGCAGGGAATCCAATCTAACCAGAAAAAGAAGGAAATTTTCAGGATGGTGTAAATTTTAAGATGGTTTAAGGCCAGGAGAGCAGTCAATATTGATTAGAATAAGATAACTGTGGTGACCCAAGGACAAAAGAGCAGATAAAACCAAGGAGGAGCTTGGAATGCAGGAACAGAAAAACCAGACCCTTATCGTCCTTCCTTCCCCCATGTTGTAACTACCAATGGAATAGTATAACCTGTCTCCCCTCCTTCCTACATAGGGAGGAGGTATTTGCCCTACTCTTCCCCCACCTGGTATACACGCCTCATCAAATCAGGAAATGATCTGCAAGACCCCTATCCCACTACTTGTACCCTGGGTATAAAAGTGGACTAAGGGCCCCTGTTAAACATTGGTTCTCCCTTGAGCTGGCTCACTGTTCTAACAGCGTCTCCCATTCTAATAAACTTTATTTCCCTCTCATTCTGTCTCATATCTGGAAATTCTTTTCCAATCCGCACCCAGACCACGACAAAAACAAAGATACAAAGATAACTTTCCCAACCAATTAAAACAAAAATGAAAGTGATAGAATACTTAAAGCTTAATGCTTTTGAAGGTATTAGAGATTTAGACTTTGGTGGGAAAAGCTGGAAATGCACTGGTGATACCGTTCAAACAAAGAAGAAACAACTATCCACCTCAAAGACAGCAGTATCACCCAAGAAAGGAAATTTAATCATAATTCAACACATGGTTCAGCTGTGGACACTATTTCCAGAATCATAAATATTCATTTAGCAAAATATTATATATCAGTAGAATTGGAGAGGTAAGTGTATGTATATGTGTGAAAGTATATGTGCATATGAGTGAGAGATGTAAGACATTAAGCTGTGTTATGTTTTACCTCCTTAAATATGGAGGTAAATATCAAAGAAAGTTAAAGGGGTGGAAAGTGGTAACCTCTGGAAATCAGTAGTCCAGAGTTAGGAAAACAGACTGATTTTTCTAAAGTGATGTACATTTATAGCATTAATGAAAAATAAGGGTTAAAAAATTTTAAGTATTTTCCTCACTACTCTCTAATTCCAAAAAGGCAGAAAAGTCTAGGCTTAGTGATGTCCCAGAAATGGGTGATAAAATTATTTCCTTTTTCACGTTTACTTATACAAGTAGGCAATTTAAATAATAAATGAACTCCTGCTGGCAGACTCAAGACCTATACTGATCTCAAAAAGATATTACCAGAAGACACTCAAAGGCAACATTTAAAGTGTTTTAAAAGCACTTCCCTAGGAATATAAAGACATAGTGTGGCAGACATAGACTTGAAACAACTCTATGAAATAGATATTATTATTTCTCAATTACACAGATGAGGAAACTGAGACTTGGAAAAGAAAAATAAATTTGTCCAAAGGCTTGCGGGCTGTAGGGTATGGAAGCCAGACAACCTTACTCCATTTTTAATCACACTATTTTCAGCTTCTCAATTCTTAGCTAGATTTTACAAGTGATTAGCTGTGTAATCTGGCAAGTTGTTTACATCATCTGTGTCTACTTTTCTACAGAATCAAAGGTTTATCTCGCTGTCTCTTTCAAGTACAGAATTCTGGGAAGGAGAACAACTTCAAGATTCAGAAGAGATTACATAGAGTAACATATAAGGTAAAAAGTAATTTAATAAAATTCTTGCCCTCCAACTAAAATAAAAATAATAAATTAAGACCTAATAAATAATGTATGATACTGTATTTCAATTCTGTTTCTCTTCAGTAAAGAATAGCCACAATGATGGGTACTTATGAGCCCTGACAAAGACCTAGAAAAGACATAAAAGGCACTTCAATACTCTGATTCTTATGTATTACAGATCTAAAGTCAAGTATTAGATTGTTAAAATCCAAGTCCCACTGCTGTCCCTTATCAGTTCTGAGACATTAGTTTTCTCATCAGGTGTAAACACATCAAAAGGATAATCACATATCACAGTTTATATCTGATGTCTGGGATAATTATTAATAACATCCCCTTTAACTCTCAAAGGACTTCACAGAGGAGAATACATTACATGTTCACTCTAAATCATCAATAAAATAAGGAAATAACAAACCTATGATTTCAAAATTACTTAATAGGACTTCTGATTTCTGGTCCACCACATAAGGAGCCTGGAAGTTTCCACTGTGTCCTAACAAGTGAAAAGTCAACAACCCTTCTTAGATTCATCAGAGTAGTGAGGCCACAGAGCAAACCATTGCCGACCCCCCATATGTGGAGAGACAGATAGGTGAATACAGAGAATCACAGCTTACTGCAGCAGAAAGCCATAAGCAGATAATTCTGTAGGAACCAAGGACACAGGCAGTAAAACCTAAACTGTAATTGATAAACTGCTGGAAGTTCAGTGTGGGCAGTCTTAATAGTTAAAAACTCCAGGGGGACCCAGTCATAGAGGGTACCCATACTTTTTTGAGTTTTGCCTCCAGGAGCTCAACCAGGTTCTCACAGTGAATATCTGAGAAAAAAAAAAATGTCCTTGTGCTTTAGGCAGGGGAAGAAAGAAACAACCTGATTTAAAAATGGGTGAAAGACCTAAACAGAAACCTCATCAAAGATATTTAGACGACAAGTAATTAATTCTTGCCTCTTCACCTTCACAATGCTATCCCTCTCAGCTCCAAGTATCCTTCCCTTTTCTTCTTTTTTTGGTTATTTACTATTCATCCTTCAAAATACTATACAGGCCTGTCCTCCAGGTTCTTAATCAGGCTCCCATAAACGTAAGTTTGGAACTTTTTCTCTGTGCCCTCAAAACTCCCTGTGTACACTGAAATCATAGTTCTTATATGCTGCTGCTGCTGCTGCTGCTGCTAAGTCTCTTCAGTTGTGTCTGACTCTGTGCAACCCCATAGACGGCAACCCACCAGGCTTTGCCATCCCTGGGATTCTCCAGGCAAGAACACTGGATTGGGTTGACATTTCCTTCTCCGATACATGAAAGTGAAAAGCAAAAGTGAAGTCACTGAGTCGTGCCCAACTCTCAGCGACCCCATGGACTGCAGCCCACCAGGCTCCTCCATCCATGGGATTTTCCAGGCAAGAGTACTGAAGTGGGGTGCCACTGCCTTAGGAATCTGCTTATTTGCCTGTCTCACCCTCTAAGTGATGATCTCTTCAAGAATAAGGACAATGTCTAATCTACATATTTCATACATATTCATAAGCAATTCTTATAGGTGCCAAACACAGAGTGGGAAGTCAATAAATGTTTATCTACCAAATGAAGAAATGAGTAAAAAGTATATTTATTTTTAGGTTTAGACAAGGATTGGAATACAAATTCCAAAAAAGAAATAGAATACCATTCTGTTACCTAGGTTTGTCAACACAGTGATTTTCCTATAACAACATTACCATTTCTTCCATTTATATATGCAACTAAATTATAAGTAGTGTGTTGTTTCATCTAATTAAGAAATGGGACAAAACCAAGCCATGAACCACATTAGCAGTTGCCAGAAAAGTAATCTGGGACACTATGTACACTGAAACAACAGCATTGAAAAACAAAATCAATGAAGAGTTAATGTAAACATGTATACAGCTAAATTAAAAACAGACTTAGAAAACTAGATGTCCTTCAGTTAACACATTTTTTTTGTTTGTTTGTTTTGGGCTTTGGTGGTATTCAGGGTGGGAGTTGAAGTAAATGCTCTTCTTTCTGTTTGGCAAGGGATTATGGAATATTTTACTTCTGAAAGCAATCAGTGATGAATAGGAACAGTTTCATCTTTTTTTCCTATAAGTTTTCCATTAACATTATTTTCTTGTTACTTCCAACAATTCTAAATAACACAGTCTTCATTTCCAAAGTCATCTGGTAATACTACTGCATGTGATACTAGGTAAAATATTAACTAAAGAACAGAAAACATAAAAATTACTGCTGCTATAACAGTAGACACTCTATTTGCTCACCTATTTATCCTCAGAATCTAGCAAAGTACTTGAAAGATTTAATATTCATGAAAGAAAGGGAGAGAAGAGAGAGACAGCAAAGGGAGAAAGAAGATAAAGGAGAGAAAGGAGAATTATTCCAAAGAATAATTTGTAATACTTAGATAAGAGTGGTTCTTTCACTGAAAATCTGTATTCCAAAACATACTAAGCCAAGAAGAAACAAAAGAAAATGAATCCACATACTGTAGTCTCCCTACTATTTGCAGTTATACTTTCTATGATTTCAGTTATCCACAGTCAACTATGGTCCAAAAATAATACATGAAAAGTAGGGACTTCCCTGGTGGTCCCGTGGTCCCATCTGCCTGCCAGTGGAAGGGACTTGGGTTTAATCCTTTATCTGAGAGGATCCCACTTGCCACAAGGCTACTAAGCCCATGTGCCATGGCCACCAAAGCCCACACATTCTAAAGCCTGTGCTCCACAAAAGGAGGGGCCAATGCAATGAAAAATTGATGGACCACAACTGGAGAAAGCCTATGCACAGTAACGAAGACCCAGCACAGCCAAAATTGATTAATAATTTTAAATTAAATTTAAAAGTAATACAATAAAAAATAAAACTCAGAACTCAACAAAGTTCAAAACATCCAGGATTCAAACAAAAATCACCATATACACAAAGAAGGAAAAATGTGACCACAATGTAGGGGCTGGGGAAGGTAGGAATCAGTCAGCAGTGTCTCTCTTAAAAACTTGGGATTCACAGATAATGTTAAAATAACTTAAAAACATGCATAAAATGTTTAAAGTCATAAAAGAAAACATGGAAATACAGGCACACCTCGTTTTACTGTGCTTTGCTTTACTGTACTTTGCAGATGCTGCACCTTTTCACAAATTGAAGATATGTGGCAACCCTGCATCATCAGATGATGGCTGGCACTCTTAGCAATGAAGCATTTTTCATTTTTATCTTATAGTTGATTTACAATGTTGTGTGATTTTCAGGTATACAGCAAAGTGAATCAGTTATGATACATGTATCTATTCTCCTTCAGATTCTTTTCCCATATAGGTTATTATGGAATATTGAGTAGATATTGTGCTATACTTGTGCTATACTGCTGCTGCTGCTAAGTTGCTTCAGTCATGTCCAACTCTGTGCGACCCATAGATGGCAGCCCAACAGGCTCTTCTGTCCCTGGGCTTCTCCAGGCAAGAACACTGGAATGGGTTGCCATTTCCTTCTCCAATGCATGAAAGTGAAAAGTGAAAATAAAGTCGCTCAGTCATGTCCGACTCCCAGCGACCCCATGGACTGCAGCCCACCAGGCTCCTCCATACATGGGGTTTTCCAGGAAAGAGTACTGGAGTGGGGTGCCATTGCCTTCTCAGGTGCTATACAGTAGGTCCTTATTAGTGATCTATTTTTATATAGCAGTGTATATATGAGAAATGAAGTATTTCCTGCCATATGAATAAACAAGGATGTCACAGTTGTCTGTGATTTCAGCCCTCCAAATGTGAATTCCTGAGCCCTAAGGGCACTCAGGAAGAAGAATACCTGCATGACCTGACAGCCATCAGGCTGCAGTCACTCCCTCTAGTGAGCTCAGGATGTGAAAAACACAGGATCCTGGCCCCAGGATAGCTGAGGTGCACATGAAAGGGATGATTTCAGTGAGCCCAGACTCTTGTATCTTTCCCTACAAAAAGTGAAAGTTGTTCAGTCGTGTCCGACTCTTTGCAACACCATGGACTATACACTCCCTGGAATTCTCCAGGCCAGAAAACTAGAGTGGGTAGCCTTTCCCTTCTCCAGGGGATCTTCCCAACCCTGGGATCAAACCCAGGTCCCCCTGCATTACAGGCAGTTTCTTCACCAGCTGAGCCACAAGGGAAAGCCAACACACATAAAGGAAAAAATATATAGAAAACACCCCCAATAGAGAAAAGTGGTAAATTCCTTAACTTGGGATAACTGGTTTTCTTTAATTAGCAATAATTTTTGATATTCAGACTACCTGCCCTTTGTTGCTAAACTTCTATGTAACCTGGCTCCTCCCCTTGCCAACTTGGAGCAGTTCTCTCAGGGTCACTTGAGATGCTGTCTCCTGGGCTTGAAGTCCTAAAAATTCCCACTGAATAAAACAACTCTCAAAGAGGTTGTGACTGTTTTTTAGCAGACAAGATGTTAATCCCAAACTCCTAATTTATCCTCCCCAACCTTTCCCCTTTAAAAGCAAACTTATGAAAACGAAGTCTGTGAGTCTGTTTGTTTCGTAAATGAGATCATTTGTATACTTTTTTTAGATTCTGCTTATAAGTGATATCCTATGGTATTTGTCTTTGCCTAACTTACCTCATTTAGTATGATAAATCAATAAAGAATTTTTAAATTAAGGTATACACATTTTTTGCACATGTTGCTGCACATTTAATAGACTGTAGTATACTATAAACATAACTTTTATTTGGAAACAAAAAAAACAGGCTGAATGGATACAAAAACAAGACCCCTATATATGTTGTCTACAAAGGACCCACCTCGAAACAAGGGACACATACAGACTGAAAGTGAAGGGCTGGAAAAAGATATTCCACGCAAATAGAAACCAAAAGAAAGCAGGAGTAGCAATACTCATATCAGATAAAATAGACTTTGAAATAAAGGCCATGAAAAGAGACAAAGAAAGATACTACATAATGATCAAAGGATCAATCCAAGAAGAAGATATAACAATTATAAATATATATGCACCCAACATATGAGCACTGTGATATGTAAGGCAAATACTAACAAGTATGAAAGGGGAAATTAACAATAACATAGTAATAGTGGGAGACATTAATACCCTACTCACACCTGTCGGGAGCCATGTTAGGCATTACTGACAAAACAGAGGCACGGCCCCAGACCCCTCTCCTTATTCTGCAGGCACAGTCCCGGGATGAAGGAGTTAGGCCTTGTAATTCTGACTTGTCTTTTCCTCTCCTCGGCTGAGTTGACTGAAAAGGAATATTAAGGTGCTTAATTGTTCTTGAGAGGAGCATGAGAATGCACAAAGCCTTCTGCAGCTGTGCTCAGAGAATAATTCATAAAGTTAATCATTGATATTTGTTCAAGGACTTTTACAAAGGAGTGTTCCAGGATGAGCACATAGGCCATAGCTTGAGGCAATGGGAGGGATCACTATCTGAAGCCTATTTGTGAGGAGAATGTTTATGGCAAAGAAGTTTACTGAATTTAGGGCTTAGAAATAATTAAAATAGTTAGAAGTTAAAGATTTAAGGAATGTTGTAAAGTCAGCATATTTTACTATAGCTATAGAAGTTAGGAATTTTTAGAGACACTATAGCTAGAAGCCTTTTTAAGAGATAGTGACCTCAGGATGTTAGGGGCAAACAGGATTTAGAAAGATAAGTAGTAAACTGAGGAATGTAGCATGAGTTACAATGTAATCACAAGTTAACTATAGGACACATTACAAGAGGTAGATAATAGATGATAAGGCTGATTCCCAGAGAATCACTGAAGCAGGAACTCTGTTTGAAGAGCAACAATGATTTATGGAGATAATAAATCTGGGAGAGGGGGAAATGAAAATGTCAAACCTCTGGCCTAATGTTTTTGTAAAAGTATAAAAGAGAATTTTAAACTTGAAATAAAGAGGCAGTCCAGAAAACTGAGAGGCTGCCTCATTTCTCTCGCCGACACCTTTCATTCTTCAGGTTGAATCTCTGGCTGCTGGAGCTGGACTCCAGCACACACCTATGGAAAGATCAACTAAACAGAAAATTAGCAAGAAAACACAAACTTTAAATGATACAATGGACCAGTTAGGCCTAACTGATATCTATAGGACATTTCACCTCAAAACAATAAATTTCACCTTTTTCTCAAGTGCACATGGAACATTTTCCAGGACAGATCACATCCTCGGCCATATATTTAGCCTTGGTAAATTTCTAAAAAATTGAAATCATTCCAAGCATCTTTTCTGATCACGATGCAGTAAGATTAGATGTTAGCTACAGTGGTCATGTATGGATGTGAGAGTTGGACTGTGAAGAAAAATGAGCACCGAAGAACTGATGCTTTTGAACTGTGTTGTTGGAGAAGACTCTTGAGAGTCCCTTGGACTGCAAGGAGATCCAACGAGTCCCTTCTGAAGGAGATCAGACCTGGGTGTTCTTTGGAGGGAATAATGCTAAAGCTGAAGCTCCAGTACTTTGGCAACATCATGCAAAGAGTTGACTCATTGGAAAAGACTCTGATGCTGGGAGGGATTGGGGACAGGAGGAAAAGAGGACAACAGAGGATGAGATGGCTGGATGGCATCACTGACTCAATGGATGTGGGTTTGAGTGAACTCTGGGAGATGGTGATGGACAGGGAGGCCTGGCATGCTGCGATTCATGGGGTCGCAAAGAGTCAGACATGACTGAGTGACTGAACAGGAAAAAAGCTATTAAAAATACAAACATATGGAGGCTAAACAACACACTTCTGAATAACCAACAAATCACAGGAGAAATCAAAAAAGAAATAAAAATATGCATAGATACGAATGAAAATGAAAACACAACAACTCCAAACCTATGGGATTGAGTAAAACCAGTGCTATGGGGAAGGTTCAGAGCAATACAAGCTTGCCTCAAGAAACAAGAGAAAAATCAAATAAATAACCCAATTCTACATCTAAAGCAACTAGAAAAAGAAGAAATGAAGAACCCCAGGGTCAGTAGAGGGAAAGAAATCGCAAAAATTAGAGCAGAAATAAATGAAAAAGAAACAAAGGAAAACATAGCAAAAAGCAAAATAAAAGCTGGTTCTTTGAGAAGATAAATAAAATAGGCAAACCATTAGCCAGACTCATCAAGAAAAAAAGGGATAAGAATCAAATCAACAAAATTAGAAATGCAAATGGAGAAATCACAACAGAAAACACAGAAATACAAAGGATTGTAAGAGACTACTATCACATCTATATGCCAATAAAATGGACAACTTGGAAGAAATGGACAAATTCTTAGAAAAGTATAACTTTCCAAAACTGAACCAGGAAGAAATAGAAAATCTTAACAGACCCATCACAAACACAGAAATTGAAACTGTAATCAGAAATCTGCCAGCAAACAAAAGCCCAGGACTAGATGGCTTCACAGCTGAATTCTACCAAAAATTTAGAGAAGAGCTAATACCTATTCTACTCAAACTCTTCCAGAAAATTGCAGGGGAAGGTAAACTTCCAAACTCATTCTATGAGACCACCATCACCCTAATACCAAAGCCAGACAAAGATGCCACAAAAAAGAAAGCTACAGGCCAATATCACTGATGAACATAAATGTAAAAATCCTTAACAAAATTCTAGCAAACAGAATCCAACACCATATTAAAAAGATCATACCTCATGACCAAGTGGGCTTTAACCCAGGGCAGTAAGGATTCTTCAATATTTGCAAATCAAGCAATGTGATACACCACATTAACAAATTGAAAGATAAAAACCATATGATTATCTCAATAGATGCAGAGAAACCCTTTGACGAAATTCAACATCCATTTATGATAAAAACCCTCCAGAAAGCAGAAATAGAAGGAACATACCTCAACATAATAAAAGCCATATATGATAAACCCACAGCAAACATTATCCTCAATGGTGAAAAATTGAAAGCATTTTCCCTAAAATCAGGAATAAGACAAGGGTGCCCACTCTCAACACTGCTATTCAACATAGTTTTGGAAGTTTTAGCCACAGCAATCAGAGAAGAAAAAGAAATAAAAGGAATCCAGATTGGAAAAGAAGACATAAAATTCTCACTGTTTGCAGATGACACGATCTTCTACATAGAAAACTCTAAAGGCTCCACCAGAAAACAACTAGAGCTAATCAATGAATATAGTAAAGTTGCAGGATATAAAATCAACACACAGAAATCCCTTGCATTCCTATATACTAACAATGAGAAAACAGAAAGAGCAATTAAGGAAACAATTCTATTCACGATTGCAATGAAAATAAAATACTTAGGAATCAGTTCAGTTCAGTCGCTCAGTCGTGTCCGACTCTGCAACCCCATGAATCGCAGCACGCCAGGCCTCCCTGTCCATCACCATCTCCCAGAGTTCACTCAGACTCACGTCCATCGAGTCCATGATGCCATCCAGCCATCTCATCCTCGGTCGTCCCCTTCTCCTCCTGCCCCCAATCCCTCCCAGCATCAGGGTCTTTTCCAATGAGTCAACTCTTCGCATCAGGTGGCCAAAGTACTGGAATTTCAGCTTCAGCATCATTCCTTCCAAAGAAATCCCAGGGCTGATCTCCTTCAGAATGCACTGGTTGGATCTCCTTGCAGTCCAAGGGACTCTCAAGAGTCTTCTCCAACACCACAGTTCAAAAGCATCAATTCTTCGGTGCCCAGCCTTCTTCACAGTCTGACTCTCACATCCATATATGACCACTGGAAAAACCATAGCCTTGACTAGATGGACCTTAGTTGGTGAAGTAATGTCTCTGCTTTTGAATATACTAACTAGGTTGGTCATAACTTTTCTTCCAAGGAGTAAGCGTCTTTTAATTTCATGGCTGCAGTCAGCATCTGCAGTGATTTTGGAGCCCCCAAAAATAAAGTCTGACACTGTTTCTATTGTTTCCCCATCTATTTCCCATGAAGTGATGGGACCAGATGCCATGATCTTAATTTTCTGAATGTTGAGCTTTAAGCCAACTTTTTCACTCTCCTCTTTCACTTTCATCAACAGGCTTTTTAGTTCCTCTTCACTTTCTCCCATAAGGGTGGTGTCATCTGCATATTTGAGGTTATTGATATTTCTCCCGGCAATCTTGATTCCAGCTGGTGCTTCTTCCAGTCCAGCGTTTCTCATGATGTACTCTGCATATAAGTTAAATAAGCAGGGTGACAATATACAGCCTTGACATACTCCTTTTCCTATTCGGAACCAGTCTGTTGTTCCATGTTCAGTTATAACTGCTGCTTCCTTACCTGCATACAGATTTCTCAAGAGGCAGGTCAGGTGGTCTGGTATTCCCATCTCTTTCAGAATTTTCCACAGTTTATTGTGATCCACACAGTCAAAGGCCTTGGCATAGTCAATAAAGCAGAAATAGATGTTTTTCTGGAACTCTCTTGCTTTTTCCATGATCCAGCAGATGTTGGCAATTTGGTCTCTGGTTCCTCTGCCTTTTCTAAAGCCAGCTTGAACATCAGGGAGTTCATGGTTCATGTATTGCTGAAGCCTGGCTTGGAGAATTTTGAGCATTACTAGCATGTGACATGAGTGCAATTGTGTGGTAGTTTGAGCATTCTTTTGCATTGAAACAAAAGACCTATATGTAGAAAACTATAAAACACTGATGAAAGAAATCAAAGAGGACACAAATAGATGAAGAAATATACCATGCTCATGGATAGGAAGAATCAATATAATATAAATGAGTATATTATCCAAAGTAATCTATAGATTCGGTGCAATCCCTATCAAGCTACTAACGGTATTATTCATTGAACTAGAACAAATAATTTCACAATTTTTATGGAACAACAAAAAACCTCGAATAGCCAAAGCAATCTTAACAAAGAAGAATGGAACTGGAGGGATCAACCTTCCTGACTTCAGACTATACTAAAAAGCTACAGTCATCAAGAAAGTATGGTACTGGCACAAAGACAGAAATATACATCAATGAAACAAAATAGAAAGCCCAGAGATAAAGCCACACATCTATAGACAAAGAAGGCAAGGATATACAATGGAGAAAAGACAATCTCTTTAACAAGTGGTGCTGGAAAATCTGGTCAACCACTTGTAAAAGAACAAAACTAGAACACTTTCTAACGCCACACACAAAAATAAACTCAAAATGAATTAAAGATCTAAACATAAGACCAGAAACTATAAAACTCCTAGAGGAAAACAGAAGCAAAACACTCTCCAACATAAATCACAGCAGGATTCTCTATGACCCACCTCCCAGTGTAATGGAAATAAAAGCAAAAATAAACAAATGGGACCTAATTAAACTTAAAAGCTTTTGCACAACAAAGGAAACTATAAACAAGGTGAAAAGACAGCCTTCAGAATGGGAGAAAATAATAGCAAACAAAGCAATTGACAAAGAATTAATCTCAAAAATATACAAGCAGCTCCTGCAGCTCAATTCCAGAAAAATAAACGACCCAATCAAACACTGGGCCAAAGAACTAAACAGACATTTCTACAAAGAAGACATACAGATGGCTAACAAACACATGAAAAGATGCTCAACATCACTCATTATTAGAGAAATGCAAATCAAAACCACAGTGAGGTACAATCTCACACCAGTCAGAATGGCTGTGATCCAAAAGTCTATAAACAATAAATGCTGAAGAGGGTGTGGAGAAAAGGGAATCCTCTTACACTGTTGGTGGGAATGCAAATTAGTACAACCACTATGGAGAACAGTGTGGAGGTTCCTTACAAAACTGGAAATAGAACTGCCTTATGACCCAGCAATCCCACTGCTGGACATACACACCAAGGAAACCAGAATTGAAAGAGACACGTGTACCCCAATGTTCATCGCAGCACTGTTTATAATAGCCAGGACATGGAAACAACCTAGATGTCCATCAGCAGATGAATGGATAAGAAAGCTGTGGTACATATACACAATGGAGTATTACTCAGCCATTATAAAGAATGCATTTGAATCAGTTCTAAGGAGGTAGATGAAACTGGAGCCTATTATACAGAGTGAAGTAAGTCAGAAAGAAAAACACCAATACAGTATATTAATGCATATATATGGAATTTAGAAAGATGGTAATGATGACCCTATATGTGAGACAGCAAAAGAGACACAGATGTAAAGAACAGTCTTTTGGACTCTGTGGGAGAAGGCGAGGGTGGGATGATTTCAGGGAATAGCATTGAATCATGTATATTATCATACATAAAATAGATCGCCAGTCCAGGTTTGATGCATGAGGCAGGGTGCTCAGGGGTGGTGCATTGGGATGACCCTGAGGGATGGGATGGGGAGGGAGGTGAGGTGGGGGGTTCAGGATGGGGAACACATGTACACCCATGGCTGACTTATGTCAATGTATGGCAAAAACCAGCACAATATTGTAAAGTAATTAGCCTCCAATTAAAATAAATAATTTTAAAAAATAAAATAGGCAAACACTTCACAAAAGAAAATTTACAAATAGCCTATCAGGACATGAAATGATGCTCAGTGAAAAGGCAAATCAATACCACTGCATAGACACTACAATGACTACAATTAAAATAAAACTCACAATACCAAGTGTTGGTGAGTATGAGGAGCAACTAAAGCACTCACATTGCTGCTGGGAATAAAATTTGTAAAACCACTTTGCAGAACAGCTTAGTGGTTTCTTAAAAATATTAAACAGACACTTACCCAGTAATTCCACTCTTTTTAAGTTGAACTATTGTTGATTTACAATGCTGTGCTAATTTCTGCTGCATAGCAAAGTGATTCTGTTATACATATTAACATTTTTCTTTAATATTCTTTTCCATTATGGTTTATCATAGGATACTGATTATAGCTTTCTGTGTTGTATAGTATGACCTTGTTGCTAATCCATCCGGTACGTAACAGCTTATATCCGCTAACTGCAACCTCCCACTCCACCCCTTCCACAACTCCTCCCCCTTGGCAACCACAGGTCTGTTCTCTATGTTCGTTAAGTCTATTTCTGTTTCATAGATAGGTTCATTTGTATCATATTTAGATTCCACATATAAGTGATATCATATGGTATTTGTCTTTCTATTTTTGACTTACTTCAATTGGCTCTGGCTTTGTACGTCATTATGGGTATGAAAAGGCAAAATGATAGGATACTGAAAGAGGAATCTTCAGGTCGGTAAGTGTCCAATATGCTACTGGAGATCAGTGGAGAAATAACTCCAGAAAGAATGAAGGGATGGAGCCAAAGCAAAAACAATACCCAGTTGTGGATGTGACTGGTGATAGAAGCAAGGTCCAATGCTATAAACAGCAATATTGCATAGGAACCTGGAATGTTAGGTCCGTGAATCAAGGCAAATTGAAAGTGGTCAAAAAGGAGATGGCAAGAGTGAATGTCAACATTCTAAGATTAAGAGAACTAAGAGGACTGGAATGGGTGAATTTAAATCAGATGACCATTATATCTACTACTGTGGGCAGGAATCCCTTAGAAGAATTGGAGTATCCATCACGTCAACAAGAGTCCGAAATGCAGTACTTGGATGCAATCTCAAAAACAACAAATGATCTGTTTGTTTCTAAGGCAAACCATTCCATATCACGGTAATCCAAGACTATGCCCCAACCAGTAATGCTAAAGAAGCTGAAGTTGAACGGTTCTATGAAGACCTACAAGAAATTAAAGAACTAACATCCAAAAAAGATGTCCTTTTCATTATAGGGGACTGGAATGCAAAAGTAGGAAGTCAAGAAACACCTGGAGTAACAGGCATGTTTGGCCTTGGAGTACAGAATGAAGCAGGGCAAAGGCTAATAGAGTTTTGCCAAGAGAACGCACTGGTCATAGTAAACACCCTCTTCCAACAACACAAGAGAAGACTTTACACATGGACATCACCAGATGGTCAACACCAAAATTAGACTGATTATATTCTTTGCTGCCAAAGATGGAGAAGCTCTCTACACTCAGCAAAAACAAGACCAGGAGCTGACTGTGGCTCAGATCATGAACTCCTTATTGCCAAATTCAGACTTATTTTGAAGAAACTAGGGAAAACCACTAGACCATTCAGGTATGACCTAAATCAAATTCCTTATGATTATATAGTGGAAGTGAGAAATAGATTTTAGGGACTAGATCTGATAGAGTGCCTGATGAACTACGGACAGAGATTCGACACATTGTACAGGAGACAGGAATCAAGGCCATCCCCAAGAAAAAGAAATGCAAAAAAGAAAAATGGCTGTCTGAGGAGGCCTTACAAATAGCTGTGAAGAGAAAAGCAAAGGAGAAAAGTAAGCATCTGAATGCAGAGTTCCAAAGAATAGCAAGGAGAGATAAGAAAGCGTTCCTTAGCAATCAATGCAAAGAAATAGAGGAAAAGAACCGAGTGGGAAACACTAGAGATTTCTTCAAGAAAATTAGAGATACCAAGGGAACATTTCACGCAAAGATGGGCTCAATAAAGGTGTAGACCTAACAGAAGCAGAAGATATTAAGAAGAGGTGGCAAGAATACACAAAAGAACTGTACAAAAAGGATCTTCACGACCCAGATAAGCATGATGGTGTGATCATTCACCTAGAGCCAGACATCCTGGAATGTGAAGTCAGGTGGGCCTTAGAAAGCATCACTAAGAACAAAGCTAGTGGAGATGATGGAATTCCAGTTGAGCTATGTCAAATCCTGAAAGATGATGCTGTGAAAGTGCTGCACTCAATATGCCAGCAAATTTGGAAAACTCAGGTGGCCACAGGACTGGAAAAGGTCAGTTTTCATTCCAATCCCAAAGAAAGGCAATGCCAAAGAATGCTCAAACTACTGCACAATTGCACTCATCTCACATGCTAGTAAAGTAATGCTCAAAATTCTCCAAGCCAGACTTCAACAATACATGAACCGTGAATTCCAGATGTTCAAGCTGGTTTTAGAAAAGGCAGAGTAACCATAGATCAAATTGCCAACATATGCTGGATCATCAAAAAAAGCAAGAGAGTTTCAGAAAAACATCTATTTCTGCTTTCTTGACTATGCCAAAGCCTTTGACTGTGTGGATTACAATAAACTGTGGAAAATTCTGAAAGAGATGGGAATACCAGACCACCTGACCTGCCTCTTGAGAAATCTGTATCCAGGTACGGAAGCAGCAGTTAGAGCTGGACATGGAACAACAAACTGGTTCCAAATAGGAAAAGGAGTACGTCAAGGCTGTATATTGTTGCCTTGCTTATTTAACTTATATGCAAAGTACATCATGAGAAACACTGGGCTGGAAGAAGCACAAGCTGGAATCAAGATTGCCAGGAGAAATATCAATACTCTCAGATATGCAGATGACACCACCCTTATGGCAGAAAGTGAAGAGGAACTAAAAAGCCTCTTGATGAAAGTGAAAGAGGAGAGTGAAAAAGTTGGCTTAAAGCTCCACATTCAGAAAACGAAGATCATGGCATCCGGTCCCATCACTTCATGGCAAATAGATGGGGAAATAGTGGAAACCGTGGCTAACTTTATTTTGGGGGCTCCAAAATCACTGCAGATGGTGATTGCAGCCATGAAATTAAAAGACACTTACTCTTTGGAAGGAAAGTTATGACCAACCTAGATAGCATATTCAAAAGCAGAGACATTACTTTGCCAACAAAGGTCCATCTAGTCAAGGCTATGGTTTTTCCAGTAGTCATGTATGGATGTGAGAGTTGGACCGTGAAGAAAGTTGAGTGCCGAAGAATTGATGCTTTTGAACTGTGGTGTTGGAGAAGACTCTTGAGGGTCCCTCGGACTGGGAGGAGATCCAACCAGTCCATTCTGAAGGAGATCAGCCCTGAGTGTTCATTGGAAGAACTGATGCTGAAGCTGAAACTCCAGTACTTTGGCCACCTCATGTGAAGAGTTGACTCATTGGAAAAGACCCTGATGCTGGGAGGGATTGGGGGCAGGAGAAGAAGGGGACAACAGAGGATGAGATGGCTGTATGGAATCACCGACTCTATGGACATGAGTTTGGGTAAACTCCAGGAGTTGGTGACGGACAGGGAGGCCTGGCGTGCTGCTATTCATGGGGTGGCAAAGAATCAGACATGACTGAGTGACTGAACCGAACTGATGGGTGTACATCATGAATGTGTAAAGAGGCTTGGACAAGTGGTAATGTTGGTAACCCTAAGAAGAAACTAGCAAGAAGGAAGCAGAAAGCAATGGTTAACTTCACTGAGTGAGACTTTAGTTCGATAGCTATAGACTTCCTGAAAATCCAACAACTATTGGCTTTTATCACAGAAATTCCTGAAGGAAAAATAACTGTCTGAAACTCAACAGCCATAAACTTACTTTTTAACCAATAAAGAATATTAATTTTATGTAGTCCTTTATATGGAGTAGGCAATGGCAACCCACTCCAGTACTCTTGCCTGGAAAATGCCATGGATGGAGGAGCCTGGTAGGCTGCAGTCCATGGGGTCGTGAAGAGTCGGACACAACTGAGCGACCTCACTTTCACTTTTCACCTTCATGCATTGGAGAAGGAAATGGCAACCCACTCCAGTGTTCTTGCCTGGAGAATCCCAGGGACGGGGGAGCCTGGTGGGCTGCCGTCTATGGGGTCTCACAGAGTCGGACACGACTGAAGCAACTTAGTGGCAGCAGCAGTACATTTATAGGGCTTATTAAGTGACACTTTCCTCAACATTATATAGATATTAACTCATTTAATTTCATAACAATCTAATAAAGAAGGTAAATTATCCTCAATTTACAGATGAGGAAACTGAAGTATGTGAAGATTAAGAAATTTTCCCAAGATCTCTACTATTAAGTGCTGGAGCCAGTATTCAAGCCCAGGCAATATGGCTCCAGAGTTTGTGCTATTAACCACTAGGCTGTACTGCTTTAAAATGTAATTTTTATATCTCTTATGCTTTTGCTAATGTAATTTATTAAGGCAATGTTTCTTAAGAATAGTTCTTAGTTATTTCAGAAGAACAGCTATACTTTCAGGATGCTGCCTACTTCCTCCCCTTGCTACCTTTCTGCCAATCCTTTTCACTGTGCCATCTGAAACTGTCTTTATTGTCACCATATTACTCCAATACACTCATGCTCTGGTCTAAACAATAGCTCTCACCTCTGTGCCTGCATTTAAATCTAGTTCTTTCCTTCATGTCCCTCAAGTGGAAGAAAAGAGAATGAAAGTTAATGAAGTTTCCGTATTCTTCAGTTCTGTTTCAAACCAAAATCTACATTCAACTTCTACCTTCACATAAAACGTTGCTTTGAAGCCTTCCATCATCCGGTTACAGCACCTTCCTTTTTTCCTTGTTGCTACATCTACCAATAGCCCAGACACCCATCTCCAACACTCAGACACACACACACTTTACTGTAGGTTTTAGCATCATAATCTTCACTACCTTTATATTTCATCATTATCCAGGCAATATCAATGTAAGTGAAGATGATGTACCCATTTCTCTTCATGTATTTAGTTTCCTCAGCTCTTATAGTCAATGATTTTCACCTATGTCATTTGATCAATTTCTTTCTATGACAACATCCTAGACATATCTTACCTGGACTTGCTCCAACTATAAATTACAAACTCTAATATTTCCATTTATAACCACAAACTCTTATTCTTCCAATTCCTTTACTCACCTACTATGAATAATGCATTAAGATTCTTCAGTCTTACCAGAACCTCATCCTTGAACCATCTCATTCTCCCCAAAACGTACAGGTCCTTTTGGCTTCACTTTCTTCCCTTCTTCCAAAGATTTTACAGGTCATCTTTCCAACTATTATTTTTTCAATATCCTCAACTCTTGTCTTCCACCCAATAGATTCTGCATAATTCTGACCCCAAAACAATCCAAGTATTTACCTCTCAAAATCCCTAACTGCTGACTGTTTCTGGGAGTCATGTGATCCTGAAGCCTGGTGCAGATGGGCTGTGTCCTCAACGGAGCCCTTCAATGTTGTCCACTTTCTCCTTTTCTCTTTCCCCACAGCGGTTGTCCAAAATATCCTTCTCCTCAAACATCTTACATAATTTCCTTCTCTCCTATCCTCCTTACCATCCCTCTACCCTCATCCTGACTCCCAGTTCCTTCTCAGCCTACAGTCTTGTTTCTTACTTAAGAGAAAAAAAATCTATGCCTATAGGCAATAAAATCTTCAAATGCACACCTCCAGATACATACAAATGAAGCTCTATCTGCATGTACTAAAGTTTTTGCTTTACTCTTGTCTCAGTGGAAGAAATAATTCTCCTTCTACTCAAGGATTACAACAATCACTCAAGAAATGTTGGAGAGGAAAAACAGAAAAGAAAAGGGAGAGGAAGACAGAGCTGGAGGAAGGAGGGAGAAACAGATTCTGAAAGCCAGGAAGAATGAGAATCTTAGAGAAATAAAGAAGAGTTTTGATTTGTTTTAATGGTCATATTTTTATTTTTACTGTCAACAAGATAAATATATAGGTCTGGTCTGGACAGATACTCTGAAGATGGCTTATAGGATATGCTTCCATAGCAACTTTTAAAAGAACACCTTTGTTAATAAGAATGTTAGACGCTTATGGTCATATCACTGTTCAGGAATAAAACTGCATAGGTAACCATTGTGTTTTAATTGTCTTTGAATTTTAAAACTAGGACCACATAAGAATACAATATTTCTAAAATGTTAAAGTCACTTTAATTAAATACTTCCACTCTGAATAGCAAAGCTACACATCCATACATCAATATAAAGAAAATTCTTAAGATTCATATCTGTAATATGCAATTAAGAGAACAATGCTTCCTTTCTTATATATTTTTTAGTCTTTCTAATAAACAGTACTTCTTTTCCACATTAAAATTTCTACATTCAAATGCCACAAAGGCAAGTTTTAGACCTGTTCAAGCAACGTCTTTACAGTGACCCCCAGTGGCAAAGAAACGAATGTGCCAGTTTTAGTAATACACATCTAGTGGACTTTCATACACATTGATAAAATTTGGATAACAAAAACAAGTTCCATTTTAATAGAACATTCACTGTTGCCAGTGCCTTCACATTTTTCTCCTTTATTCAAGTTTTTTAAAAGAATTAAAATTCTATTTATCTATCTATATATTTATATCCAGATTCAAGTTCTCAATCTACTCTTCCTATTTTTCATGATGAATTTCATAACCGAGTTAATTTTTCAGAATCAAGTCAATTTCATGATCAATTTCACAATCAAAATAATAACATGCTTTTGTTGCATGTTATTTTTCCCAACAAATACAGCATATCAAGAAGTGCATTTTTGTAAAAAAAAAACAAAAAAAAAACACTTTCCAAAGCCTATAAGATGAATTTTTATTTTTAATTGGAGGATAATTGTTTTACACCATTGTGTTGGTAACTGTTGTACAACAACATGAATCAGCCATAAGTATACAAATATCCCCTCCATCTTGAGCCTCCCTCGCCCACTATACTACCCCTCTAGGTCATCACAGAGCACCAGGCTGGGCTCCCTGTGTTATTCAGCAACTTCCCTCTAGCTCTCTATTTACTCAAGGTAGTGTTACATGTCAACGCTATTTCCTCAAATTGCTCTACCCTCTCCTTCCTCTGCTGTGTCCACAAGTCCATCTAGTATGTATGTATCTCTATTCCTGCCCTTCATCAGTACTATTTTTCTAGATTGCATATATATGTGTTAATATACAGTATTTTTTTCTGACTTACTTCATTTGTATAACAAGCTGTAGGTTCATCCACATCAGTTCAATTGACTCAAATTCATTCCTTTTTATGGCTGAGTAATATTCCATTGTATATACATACCACAACTTCTTTATCCAATCATCTGTCAATTGACATTTAGGTTGCTTCCATGTCCTGATTATTACAAAGAGTGCTACAATAAACATTGAGGTATGTGTTTCTTTGAATTATTATTTTCTCAGGGTATATGCCCAGTAATGGGATAGCTAGGTCATATGGTAGCTTTATTCCTAGTTTTTAAAGCAATCTCCATACTGGTTCCACAGTGGCTGCATCAATTTATGTTCCTATCAACAATGCAAGAAGGCTCCCTTTTCTCCATATCCTCTTGAGCATTTACTGTTTGTAGTTTTTTGATGATGGCCATTCTGATCAGTGTGAAGTGATACCTCATTGTAGTTTTGATTTGCATTTCTCTAATAATGAGCAATGTTGAGCATCTTCCATGTGTTTGTTGATCATTTGTACGTCTCCTTTAAAGAAATAGCTGTTTAGGTCTTCCACCCATTTTTTGATTTGTTGTTTGTTGTTTTTTTTTTATATTGAGGTTCATGAGCTGCTTATATATTTTGGAGATTAATCCTTTGTCAGTTGCTTCATTTACAATTATTTTCTCCCATTCTGAGGGTTTGCATCTGGTTTATAGTTTCCATTGTTGTACAAATCTTTTATGTTTAATTAGGTCTCATTTGTTTATTTTTTTATTTCCATTACTCTAGGAAGTGGGACAAATATCTTGCTGTGATTTATGTTAGAATGCACTGCCTATATTTTTCTCTAAGGGTTTTATAGTTTCTAGCCTTACATTTAGGTCTTTAATCCATTTTGAGTTTATTTTTGTGTATGGTGTTAAGAAGTGTTCTAATTTCATTATTTTACACATAGCTGTCCAGTTTTCCCAGCACCACTTACTGAAGAGGTTGTCTTTTCTTTATTGTATATTCTTGCCTCCTTTGTCAAAGATAAGGTGCCCATAGATTTATGGGTTTATCTCTGGGCTTTCTGTTGCATTGATTTATATTTCTGTTTTTGTGCCAGTACTATACTGTCTTGATTACCATAGCCTTGTAGTACAGTGTGAAGTCAGGAAGATTATTTCCTCCAGCTTCATTTTTCTTTCTCAAGATTGCTTTGGCCATTCAGGATCTTTTGCATTTCCACACAAACTGTAAAATTTTTTGTTCCAGTTCTGTGAAAAAATGCCATTGGTAATTTGCTAGGGATTGCACTGAATCTGTAGATTGCATTGGGTGGTATAGTCATTTTCATAATATTGATTCCTCCAATCCAAGTACATGATATATCTCTCCATCAGGGTCTTATAGTTTTCTGCATACAGATTTTTGTCTCCTTAGAGAGGTTTATTCCTGGGTATTTTATTCTTTTTTTTGTAACGGTGAATGAAATTGCTTCCTTAATTTCTCTGATTTTTCTTTGTGAGTGGTGTTAATGAAGAGGAATGCAAGGGATTTCTGTGTATTAATTTTGTATCCTGCAACATTACTAAATTCATTGATTAGCTCTAGTAAGTTTCTGGTGGCATCTTTAGGGTGTTCTATCATGTCATCTGCAAACAGAGTTTTACTTCTTCTTTTCCAATCTGGATTCCTTTTCTTTTTCTTCTCTGACTGCTGTGGCTAGGTCTTCCAAAGCAATGCTGAATAATAGTGGCAAAGAATAGGCATCCTTGTCTTATTCCTGATCCTACAGGAAATGCTTTCAGTTTTTCACCATGGAGAATAATTTTGTGGTGAATTTGTCATATATGGCCTTTATTATGTTGAAGTAGTTTCCTTTTATGCCCATTTTCTGGAGAGTTTTTATCATAAATGGCTGCTGAATTTTGTTGAAAGCTTTCTCTGCATCTATTGAGATGATCATATGTTTTTTAGCTTTCAGTGCGTTATTATGGTGTATCGTATGATTGATTTGCATAAATTAAGGAATCCTTGCATCCCTGGGATAAATCCCATTTTATTATGGTGTATGATCCCTTTTACTGTGTTGTTGGATTCTGGTTGCAAGTATTTTGTTAAGGATTTCTGCTTCTATGTTCATCAGGATACTGGCCTGTAGTTTTCTTTTTGTGTGTGTGATATCTTTGTCTGGTATTGGTATCAGGGTGATGGTGGCCTCATAGAATGAGTTTGGCAGTGTTCTTCCCACTGCAACTTTTTGAAAGTTCATGTAGTATCCTTCCTTATTTTTTGTAACAGTTCTTATTTTAAAATCTGTTTGTCTGATATGAGTATTTTTACTCCTAGTTTCTTCCGATTTCCTTTTGCATGGAATATTTTTTTCCATCCTCTCACTTTCAGTATATATGTGTCCTTAGGTCTGAAGTGGGTATCTTGTAGGCAGCATGTACTCAGGTCTTGTTTCTGTATCCATTCAGCCAGTCTGTGTCTTTTGGTTAGGGTAGTTAATCCATTTATATTTAATGTAGTTATCAATATGTATGTTCCTATTGCCATTTTCTTAACTGTTTTGAGTTTGTTTTGTGGGTCTTTTTCTTCTTTTATGTTTCCTGCCTAGAGAAGTTTCTTTGTTATTTGTAGTAAGGCTGCCTCTTAGCTCTTGCTTATCTGTAAAGCTTTTGAATTCTCTAGCAAACTGAATGAGATCCTTGGTGGGTAGAGTAATCTTGGCTGTAGGTTTTTCCCTTTCATCACTTTAAATGTATATCCTCTGACCTGCAGAATTTCTGCTGAAAATTTAGATGATAGCCTTATGGGGATTACTTTGTATGTTATTTTTTGCTTTTCCCTTGCTGCTTTTAATATTTTTGTATTTAGTATTTATTAGCTTGTTTAATATGTATCTTGGCGTGTTTCTCCTAGGGTTTATCTCGTATAGAACTCTCTGCACCTCCTGTACTTGGGTGGCTATTTCCTTTCCCATGTTAGGGAAGTTTTTGAATATATCTCTTAAAATATTCCTTAGATCCTTTCTCTTTTTCTTCTGGGTACTCTATAATTCAAATGTTGGTGCATCTAATGTTGTTCCAGAGGTGTCTGAGACTGTTCTCAATTCTTCTCACTCTTTATTTCACTGATAGGCAGTTATTTCCATCAGTCTATCTTCCAGCTCACTGATCCATTCTTCTGCCTCAGTTTTTCTGCTACTGATTCCTTCTAGAATATATTTAATTTCATTAATTGTGTTTTTCATTGCTGTTTATTTATCCTTTATTTCTTCTAGGTCTCTGTGTTAAAAGTACTAAATGTTTCTTGCATTTTGTCCATTTTAAAGATTTTAGAACTTCTTTACTATTACTCTAAATTATTTTTCAGAGAGGTTATGTATTTCCTTTTCATTTATTTTCATTTACTTGTTCCTTCATCTGTAACAATTTTCTGTCTTTTTTTTTTTTTGTATGGATGGGACTGTTTTCTTACCTTCCTAGGTGTTTGGCCTGAGGTTTCCAGCAGTGGTGTTTGCAGGCAGTTGGATGGAGGCAGGTCTTGTTGTTGAAATGTGGGCCTCTGGGATACTTCACTCCAATTAATATTCCCTGGTGCCTGACATCGTTTGTTAGTCCAGCAGTTCAGACTAAGCACTCCTGCCACAGGACCCCAGGCTTGAGCCCTGGTTCACTGTTGTCATGTTACCAACTCTAAGATTCAACATACTTTTCCATGATATACATAAATCTAGACATGCTTTATATGTGACATATAAATCTAGATAAAATCTTAGATATAATTATAAGACTCAACACACATTTTTAAAGCTCAAATGGAAGTTTTTTCTACACCTGGGCAAGCCTATTTATAAATTGCAGATGAACTACTCTCTTTGCAAAGAGGCTAATTCTAACGTAAGATTTAACAAACTTATTTGAATTGTATATGCATTAAAATCTTAAAATTCAAGCAAAAAGGCAGAATAGCAATATGAATTTGAAATATGTATCTGTAATTTTCAGACTTCAGACTATAATATTATGATGATATATTTCATACATCTCCTATCAAAGTTCTGACACACAGGACTGTAAGGTCTTATGTATCTGTGGTCCCTGCTTTCTTTATAGCAAACATCTAATGTATTCCTTATTTAAGCCTAGTAATAGTAGATGTTTAAGAATAACCTGAAATGAAGTAAAACTACTTTTTTTTCAAAGACCATAAACATTTTAGCCTCTGTTCCTAGCATTTTTCTCCATTTGGGGGAGGGGGGAAGCTAACCTGATTGATTTTAAGAATCTCACTTATGTTCAAAAATAAGCTCAAAAACATATCCCTTAAGAAGTCAAAACATGCCTTCTATGAGATAACACTCATAGAAACCCTCCAGGCTCCATGGACAGTGGAGCCTGGCAGGCTACAGTTAACACTGATATAAGTGTTATGAGTCCATGAACAGTTAACACTCATGGAAGCCTGCCAGGCTCCATGAACCGAGGAGCAGGCTCCAATGCATAGGGTCACAAAGAGTTGGACATGACTGAGCAACTAACACAACATGAGTTAACACACTCAGTTATTTCTTCTTTTTTAAAAAATTTTATTTTTTTACTTTACAATACTGTATTGGTTTTGCCATACATTGACATGAGTCTACCACAGGTGTACATGAGTTCCCAACCCTGAACCCCTCCTCCCACCACTCTCCCCATATCATCTCTCTGGGTCATCCCAGTGCACCAGCCCCAAGCATCCTGTATCCTGTATCGAACCTAGACTAGTGATTCGTTTCTTACATGATAGTATACATGTTTCAATCCCATTCTCCCAAATCATCCCACCCTCTCTCTCTCCCAAAGAGTCCAAAAGTCTGTTCTTTACATCTGTGTCTCTTTTGCTGTCTCACATATAGGGTTATCATTACCATCTTTCTAAATTCCATATATATGTGTTAGTATACTGTATTGGTGTTTTTCTTTCTGGCTTACTTCACTCTGTATAAGACAGCTGGCTTCCTGGGTGGCACAGTGGTAAAGAATCCACCTGCCAATGCAGGAGATACAAGAGACTAGGGTTTGATCCCTGGGTCAGAAAGATCCTCTGGAGTAGGAAATGTTAACACACTCCAGTATTCTTGCCTGGAAAATTCCACGGACTGAGGAGCCTGGCGGCCACCAGTCCATGGGATCTCCAACAGACACAACTGAGCGTGCACACGCACAAATATTGATTTGATCAATACCAGGTAGGATTTGTACTCTTGATTTAATTATTTAATGTCTACAATTGACTTTCAGTATCTGTGGATGCAAAATCTGCAGGTGAGGAGGGCAAACTGTATTCATTGCATTATGCCATTTTACATAAAGGATTTGAATGTCTATGGATTGCGCTATCTGCATAGCCTCTGGCAATCAATCCACCAGAGCACTAAGGGACAACTGTATTAGCTTAAATATCTGACCATTTTCGAAAGAGTTAAGAATTTCAAGGTAAAACAGGAATTCAATGAGGCAAAAAGAATAGCCTCAGGGAAATAGACATTGCCTGAAAATAGGTTTCCTCTATGAATTGCTCTTACATTTGCATTTTGTAACCATATTCATCATATTCTGAATGCTGACTTAATGCCTGGATGCTTGAAGGTTCTGTTTAAATTAGCAGCACTTCCAGCACCTCCATAACCAGAGAGAAAAGTAAACTGTGTTGGTAATTGCTAAGTGTTGCCCAAGGTCAATGAGTATCAGTTTATATCACCTATGAACTAACTTCTTTCCAGACTGATTATGAAGACTTTTGGAAAGGCAAAACCTTGAGGAAGTAGGCTGGACAAATAAAGAAGTCTGCCTCCAGCTTCCTGGTAAATTCTGACCAATTCACAAATTTCATCTCAAGAGAAAATGGTGCCCTCTTTCCCATCCAGAAGTCTAACACTCCTCTTAGAAGTGTTTTTTATCCTTCAGGAAGACTTCTGGTCATACTATAAATGAAATTCGTTTGCTGTGAAATAAATCACCATAAAAAAATTTCCAGACACATTTGTCTCCCTAGTAAGGTGTCTGAACAGCCTTCTATTGCAGATGACAAGCTTGAAGGGTAATGCCTAAATATGCTGTGCCCAGAAGATAAAAGGCACAATGAGAGTCTTCATGGGTAATGAACTCATGCTCAAGTAATAAATCAGTATCATTGTTGGCACTGACTCTTCTGTTTTTCATACAGAAAATGTGAGTGCCTCTTTATGATGAACTGCTCAGTGAGGGTATAGCAGTATCTGTAAAACACACAGATGTTAGTGTCACCTCAGGTCATGTTGAACAGTGGTGTAAACATGGTGTCTTCATTTTATGACCCTTAGAACCTATCAGGACAGGTGGGTATTACATTACCATAAATAAACTCAATATGTTGAAAGCTATCTCTCTACCAATCAATCTAACCAGCTATTGTCATCTTTATCCATATCATCTGCCTTTCCTATTCTTAAAATTGGGAAGAATCTAATTCTCTTCTATCTTTGGTGAGGACTCCCACAGGTGCCCATAAAACACTTCTACTCCCCTGGGATTTTTCTAACATATTTACACTGTCTTTATCCTGTTTCTCCTACATTTATTCTATTTCTATTCTTATTTACCAATTTTATCTCTCTTCTGGTCAGTTCTCATCAACACACAAACATGCTATTAATACTGCTCATCTTTCAAAAACATTCTCTGATTTTAAATGATTAGTGCCCCATTTTTCTCTTTCCCTCTACAATGAACCTTGCAAAAGCTGTCTGTATTCTGTCTCCACATCCAAGTTGCTTTGGAACCTTCTACACTTTCTATTTCTGCTTTATTGACTATGCCAAAGCCTTTGACAGTGTGGATCACAATAAAATGTGGAAAATTCTGAAAGAGATGGGAATACCAGACCACCTGACCTGCCTCTTGAGAAACCTGTATGCAGGTCAGGAAGCAACAGTTAGAACTGGACATGGAACAACAGACTGGTTCCAAATAGGAAAAGGAGTACGTCAAGGCTGTATATTGTTGCCTTGCTTATTTAACTCATATGCAGAGTACATAATGAGAAACGCTGGGCTGGATGAAGCACAAACTGGACAAGATTGCCAGGAGAAATATCAATAACCTCAGATATGCAGATGACATCACCCTTATGGCAGAAAGTGAAGAAGAACTAAAAAGCATGTTGATGAAAGTGAAAGAGGAGAGTGAAAAAGTTGGCTAAACACTCAACATTCAGAAAACTAAGATCATGGCATCCAGTCTCATCACTTCATGGGAAATAGATGGGGAAACTGTGGCTAACTTTATTTCGGGGAGCTCCAAAATTGCTGCAGATGTTGACTGCAGCCATGAAATTAAAAGACACTTACTCCTTGGAAGGAAAGTTATGACTAACCTAGATAGCATATTCAAAAGCAGAGATATTACTTTGCCAACAAAGGTCCGTCTCGTCTAAGGCTATGGTTTTCCACTAGTCATGTATGAATGTAAGTGTTGGACTATAAAGAAAGCTGAGAGCCAAAGAATTGATGCTTTTGAACTGTGGTGTGGCAGAAGACTCTTGAGAGTCCCTTGGACTACAAGGAGATCCAACCAGTCCATCCAAAAGGAGATCAGTCCTGAGTGTTCATTGGAAGGACTGATGTTGAAGCGGAAACTCCAATACTTTGGCCACCTGATGAGAAGAGCTGACTCATTTGAAAAGACCCTGATGCTGGAAAAGACTGAAGGCAAGAGGAGAAGGGGACGACAGAGGATGAGATGGTTGAATGGTATCACCAACTCAATGGAGATGAGTTTGAGTAAATTCTGGGAGTTGGTGATGGACAGGGAGGTTTGGCGTGCTGTGCTTCATGGGGTCACAAAGAGTTGGACACAACTGAGCAACTGAACTGAACACTTTCTTACCAAACCTTCTTACCAAGGTCTGCAATGGCTTTCATGTGCCAAACCCAATAGTCAATTCTCTACCCTCCTCACCATTAGATGAGAACATAAAAGTCTGGTTTAGATATAACAATTGAAAGTAATGACGACTTAAAGACAGTTCAGGACTATTTTCTGTCTACTACTGAATCTTCCTCCCCTGGTTCCTCACAGAGGAGTACTGTAAGTTTGAAGCTGAACACAAGCTGTGAGGACTGTGGAAACTGCCAAGTAAGAGGGACAAAGAAATATGAATGCACTGCCTTTTATCCCATTAGGTTGGGTGCACCACTTCACTACAACGTAAGAGAAATCCTAATACCCCATAGTTACCAAATCCTGTGTTTCATTTCTTATGGTGTTACTGGGCTTCCTTACAATGAGCAGTAGAATTGGCCTTGACGTACCAAATCACCCTCTTGATCTCTCAGCAGCATTTGACACAGCCAATCACAGTATCTTTCTTGAAACCCTCTTTTCCCATGGCTTCTGGAATACGATACTCACTTGGGTTTCCACCCAAGATTCTTCTGTCACCTTTGCTTTTTCTCTTCCCCTTCACCACGACCAAAATACCAGGAAGCCCCAGTGTAACTTCCTTGGCCTTGTTTCCTTTTTTATCAACATTCATCTATGTGATCTCAACTCAATTAGTCTCAAGAAATTAGACACTATCTGAATTGGTTCCCAGGGATGTCACAGCAAATTACCACAAACTGGTGGCTTAAAACAATAGGAATTTATTTTCTCATAATCCTGAAGCCCAGAAGTCTGAAATTAAGGTGTCAGTACATTCCCTTAAATCATTCCCTCAAAGGCTCTAGAGGAGGACCCTTCCTTGCCTTTCCAAACTATAGGCTCCTGGCATTCCTTAGCTATCGCTGTATAGTTCCAATCTCTATCTCCATCTTTACATGGACCTCTTTGTGTCTCTCTCAAATCTCCCTTTCTCTTCCCCTACAAAGGCACTAGTCATTGGATTTTGGAAGCACTGTAAATCCAGGATTATCTATCTCAAGATTCTTAATTACATCAAGACTCTATTTCCAAATAAGGACACATACACAGGTATCAGGAGTTAGATCTTAGACATATCTTTAGGGACGATATAATTTGACTCACTACACTGCCTTGAGGCTAATATCTTCCAGATTCGTAACTTCAGCTTGAAACTGTCCCTTGAATTTTAGTCTCTAAGATCAATACTTAGGCAACTAATAAACATCTCAAATTTTATATGTCCAAAAAAGAACACTTGATTCCCCAAAACATGTTTCTCTCCTAATATTCCCAATCTTAGTAAATGGCATCACCATTGAAACCCTTGGAGTGAACTTGGACTCCTTTCTTTTACTCACAGCAAGTCATCAGCAAACCATCAGCTCTACTTTCAAAATATATCTTGAATCTGACAGTTTCTTCCCTCTGTACCATTACTCTCTTATTCTAAGCCACATCATCCCTCTCCCCACTGGATCTCTTTGCAAGAGTAATGCAACTGATGCCCTTGTTCATACTTGTGCTTCTCTTCTAATCACTTCTTCTCACAGCAGCCAGACTGACCTATGAAAATATAAATCAGATATTGTCTCTACATTCAAAACCCTTCGGGCATACACACCGAGGAAACCAGAATTGAAAGAGACACATGTACCCCAATGTTCATCGCAGCACTGTTTATAATAGCCAGGACATGGAAACAACCTAGATGTCCATCAGCAGATGAATGGATAAGAAAGCTGTGGTACATATACACAATGGAGTATTACTCAGCCATTAAAAAGAATTCATTTGAATCAGTTCTGATGAGATGGATGAAACTGGAGCCGATTATACAGAGTGAAGTAAGCCAGAAAGAAAAACACCAATACAGTATACTAACACATATATATGGAATTTATAAAGATGGCAATGACGACCCTGTATGCAAGACAAGAAAAAAGACACAGATGTGTATAACGGACTTTTGGACTCAGAGGGAGAGGGAGAGGGTGGGATGATTTGGGAGAATGGCATTGTAACATGTATACTATCATGTAAGAATTGAATCGCCAGTCTATGTCTGACGCAGGATACAGCATGCTTGGGGCTGGTGCATGGGGATGACCCAGAGAGATGTTACGGGGAGGGAGGTGGGAGGGGGGTTCATGTTTGGGAACGCATGTAAAAATTAAAGATTTTAAAATTAAAAAAAAAAAAAAACCCTTCAGCAGCTGCTCATCACACTTTGAACAAAATACAAAGTCTCTGCCATGGCCTAGAAGACCCTACATGATCTGGTTCCACCTACCTCTCTGACTGCAGAGAGTACTTTTCTTCCTCTGAGCTCCATCCTTGATGGCCTTCTTGCTGTTGCTTAACATGTCAAGCCAGTTGTACTGCAGTCCTTTGTGCCTGTGGTCCCCTCTACCTGGAATGCACCACCTACAGATATTCACAGGGCTTGTTCCCTCATTTAGCAGTCCTCTGCTTATGTGCTGCTTCCATGGACCATCTACTAAAGTAGCATCCCCAGTATCTCTCTCTTCCTTTCTCCTATTTTATTTTTCTTCATAGCACTTATGATGAGTGGATAGTTGGTCTGTTTCCCCCATTTGAATGTGAATTTCATAAGGCCAACATTGATTTATTACACTGTATTCATGATGCCCAAATTGATGTATGGCATATAGGAGTTGCTCATTAACTACTTGTTAAAAAAATAAACAAGCAACTACAACAATATTTTAAAATTAGTTAAGGCAATGTAGCCATATTGAAAACTGTTATGAAAAGTAAAAATCACATTAAACCAGTTGAAGATAATATTCACTGAGTGCTTTGGGGAAATAATGAAGCATTCAGATGCAAATGTTAACATGAATGCTTCCAAACCAATTCTTTCTTCAGTATTTATAATATTTGCTCCAGAAGTTCAGTCTTAAGTTTGCCAAAAAGTCTGTTTCTAACACAGACTGATACAGAGATATTCTAGTAAATCTTTTCCTTAAAAAGAATTATGAAGCAAAACCTAATCCAACATAACTTTAACAATGCTTCACCATGCTTTAGTACCAAAAACTTTTTCAAGTAGCTATCACTCCAATTTTTTAAAATCTAACATGTTTATGTTTATCACTGAACAAAGTGTTTAAAACACAGTTGGTGTGAGAAAGATAGATGATACAATGGCAAATTACACCTACTGGTATCAGAGATAGGCTCACATCATGTTCTGCTACTCACCAGCTATTATAACCATGAGCAAGTTCCATAGCTTCTTCAAGCTTTGTCTTTCACTCACTCAGTCAAGTCCAACTCTTTGTGACCCCAGGGACTGCAGCACGCCAGGATTTCCTGTCCTTCATTATCATCTGGGGCTTGGTCAAACTCATGTTCGTCCAGTTGGTGATGACATCCAACCATCCGACTCTCTGTCATCCCCTTCTCCTTCTGCTTTCAATCTTTCCCAGCATCAGGATCTTTTCTAATGCTCTTCACATCAGTGGCCAAAGTACTGGAGTTTCAACATCAGTCCTTCCAATAAATATTCAGAGTTGATTTACTTTACAATTGAACTGGTTTGATCTCCTTGCAGCCAAGGAGACTCAAGAGTCTTCTCCAACACCACAGTTCAAAAACATCAATTCTTCAGCATTCAGCATTCTTTATGGTCCAACTCTCACATTCATACATGACCACTGGAAAAAGTATAGCTTAGACTAGATGAACCTTTGTCAGCAAAGTAATGTCTCTGTTTTTCAATATGCTGTCTAGGTTAGTCATAGCTTTACTTCCAAAGAAAAGCATCTTTTAATTCTGTGGCTGCAGTCACCATCTGCAGTGATTTTGCAGCCCAAGGAAATAAAGTCTGTCACTGTTTCCATTGTTCCCCATCTATTTGCCATGAAGTGATGGAACCAGATGCCATGTCTTTGTTTTTTTTAATTTTGAGGTTTAAGCCAGCTTTTTTACTCTCCTCTTTCACCTTCATCAAGAGTCTCTTTAATTTCTCTTCACTTTCTGCCAAAGGGTGGTGTCATCTGCATATCTGAGGTTACTGATATTTCTCTTGGCAATCTTGATTCCAGCTTGTGCTTCATCCAGCCTAGCAATTCTCATGATTTACTCTGCATAAATATACAGCCTTGACGTACTCCTTTCTCAATTTTGAACCAGTTGTTGTTCCATGCCTCTGACTGTTACTTCTTGACCTGCATACAGGTTTCTCAGGAGGCAGGTAAGATGGTCTGGCATTTCCATCTCTAAGAATTTTCATAGTTTGTTGTGATCCACACAGTCAAAGGCTTTAGCATAGTCAATGAAGAAGCAGATATTTTTCTGGAATTCTCATGCTTTTTCTGATTCAACAGATATTGGCAATTTGATCTCTGGTTCCTCTGCTTTTTCTAAATACATCTTGTACATCTGGAAGTTCTTGGTTCACATACTGTTAAATCTAGCTTGGAGGATTTTGAGCATTATTGAAAGGTAGCTGCTACCATCCATGCATGACGCCAGGATTTGTGGCCTCCAAAGGAGAGGAATTTGATCCAGGGCCAGTGACAAGGCTTGATCACTAAGAGCTTTTTGTGTAATAAAGTTTTATGAAATTATAAAAGACATAGAGAAAGCTTCTGACATAGACATCAGAAGGGGACAGAAAGAATGACTCCTTGTCAGTTTTTAGCAAAGAGTTATATACCTATTAGAATGCTGCTAATTAAGAGAAAGGAAATGCCTCAAAACTGAGAGATTTGCACCAGGCCCCTCACCCACAACATGCATTTTGAGATAACACTGGCACAAGGTGAGTCATCCCAGGCCATAAAAAAATTGACATGAATCTTGAAGAAAAGCAGATTTCCAAACAAATATATAGTTTAACATAGCTTAAAAAAAGACATTTCCATGAGAAAAATGCATTGGTTAGCACAAGGTTTGAGATAAAGTTCAGGTGGATCAGGTGTCACCAACGCAACACAGGATAAGAAGAGAAAATAATAAAAAACGTTTGCCACTTGCAGTTTTATTTCCTTCTGCAGTTTGGGGGCCTCTGACCTCCCTACCAAGGCTATTAACACTCTCATTGCCTTGCTACCATGTGAAATGAGTGCAATTGTGCAGTAGTGTGAACATTCTTTGGCATTGCCTTTCTTTTGGATTCCAGCGAAAACTGACTTTTTCCAGTCCTGTGGCCACTGCTGAATTTTCCAAATTTGCTGGCACTAAGTGCAGCACTTTCACAGTATCATCTTTTAGGATCTGAAATAGCTCAGCTGGACTCCATCACCTCCACTAGCTTTATTCATAGTGATGCTTCCTAAGTGATGCCCACTTGACTTCCATTCCAGGATGTCTGGCTTTAGGTTAGTGATCACACCATCATGGTTATCTGGGTCCTGAAGATCTTTTTTGTATATTGCTTCTGTGTATTCTTGCCAACTCTTCTTAATATCTTCTGCTTCTCTTAGGTCTACCATTTCTGTCCTTTATTGAGCCCATCTTTGCATGAAATGTTCCCTTGGTATCTCTGATTTTCTTGAAGAGATCTCTAGTCTTTCCCATTCTGTTGTTTTCCTCTATTTCTTTGCCTTGATCACTGAGGAAGGCTTTTTTATCTCTCCTTGCTATTCTTTAGAACTCTGAATTCAGATGGGTATGTCTTTCCTCTTCTCTTTTGCCTTTTGCTTCTCTTCTTTTCTCAGCTATTTGTAAGGCCTCCTCAGTTAACTGTTTTGCCTTTTGGTATTTCTATTTCTTGGGGATCATTTTGATCAATGCCTCCTGTATAATATTACAAACCTCCACCCATAGCTCTTCAGGCACTATATCTATCAGATCTAATCCCTTGAATCTATGTGTCACCTCTACTGTATAATCATAAGGGATTTGACTTAGGTCATACCTGAATGGTCTAGTGGTTTTCCCTACTTCATTCAATTTAAGCCTGAATTTTGCAATAATGAGTTCATGATCTGAGCCACAATTAGCTCCCAGTCTTGATTTTGCTAACCGTATAGAGCTTCTCCATCTTCAGCTGCAAAGAATATAATCAATCTGATTTCGGTGTTGACCATCTGGTGATGTCCGTGTGTAGAGTTGTCTCTTATGTTGCCGGAAGAAGGTGTTTGCTATGACCAGTGTGTTCTCTTGGCAAAACTGTGTCTGCCCTGCTTCATTTTGTACTCCAAGGCCAAACTTGCCTGTTACTCCAGGTATCTCTTGACTTCTTACTTTTGCATTCCAATCGCCTATGATGAAAAGGATATCTTTTTTGGCGTTAGTTCTAGAAGGCCTTGTAGGTCTTCACAGAACCATTCAACTTCAGTTCTTTGGCATAAGTGGTTTAGGCATAGACTTCGATTGCTTTGATACTGAATGGTTTACCTTGGAAACTGAGATAATTCTGTCATTTTTGAGACTGCACCCAAGTACTGCATTTTAGAGTATTTTGTTGACTGTGAGGGCTACTCCATATCTTCTAAGAGATTCTTTCCCACAGAAGTAGATATAATGGTCTCCTGAATTAAATTCACCCATTCACCCATTCCTGTCCATTTTATTAGTTCACTGATTCCTAAAATGTCAATGTTCACTCTTGCCATCTTGTTCCTGTTTGACCACTTTCAATTTGCCCTGATTCATGGACCTAACATTTCAGGTTCCTATGCAATATTGTTCTTTACTGCATCAGACTTTACTTTCACCACCAGACACATTCACAACTGGGCGTTGTTTCTGCTTTGGCTCAGCTTCTTCATTCCTTTTGGAGCTATTTCTCCACTCTTCTCTAGTGCATATTGGACAACTACCAACCTGGGGTGTTCATCTTTCAGTGTCATTTCTCTTTGCCTTTTCATATTGTTCATGAGGCAATTGTTCTCAAGGCAAGAATACTGAAGTGGATTGCCATTCCATTCTCTAGTGGACCACGTTTTGTCAGAACTCTCCACCATGAACTGTTCATCTTGAGTGGCCCTACACAGCATGGCTCCTTGTTTCATTGAGTTAGACAAGGCTGTGATCCATGTGATCAGTTTGGTTAGTTTTCTGTGACTGTGGTATTTGCTTTGACTCTTCTATGATGGATGAGGATAAGAGGCTTGTACAAGCTTCCTGATGGGAGGGACTGGCTGTGGAGAAACCTGGGCCTTGTTCTGGTGAGCAAGGCCATTCTCAGTAAATCTTTAATTCAATTTTATGCTGATAGGTGGGGCTGTGTTCCCTCCCTGTAGTTTGGCCTGAGGCCAATCTATGGTAGAGGTAATGGCAGCCTCCTTCAAAAGGCCTTGTGCCAGCATGCCATGGCTCCCAGGATTGTTGTAGCCAGTGCCCCCTGATCCCTCAGCAGGCCACTGTCAACCCACCCCTCTGCTGGAGAGCTCCAGGACACTCACAGGCAAGTCTGGCTCACTCTCTTGTGGTGTCACTGCTCCTTTCTCCTAGGTCCTGGTGCTCACAAGGTTTTGTTTGTGTCCTCCAAGAGTCTCTGTTTCCCCAGTTCCGTGGAAGTTCTGTAATCAAATCCCACTGGCCTTCAAAGTCAAATTCCCTGGGGGTTCTCAGTTCCTTTGCTGGATCTCCAAGTTGGGAAATCTGTTGTGGACCTAGAACTTTCACAACAGTGTGAGAACTCCTTTGGTATAATTGTCCTCTAGTTTGTGGGTCGCCTACTCTGCAGCTCCCTGGTAGGGCTAATGGAGACCTTCTCCAGGAGGTGTGGCATAAGTCTCTAAGCTTAGTTTCTCTTACATAAAACTGGGCAATGCTACCTACCTGACAGATACTTGTGGTTATAACATATGACACATAGTGTTATTACACTACCATTTCACTTGAATTAATAATATATGTTGAGGGTCAAATCACATCCCCTAAAATATAAAAGTATTCATTTCATAAAGCAGGTCCTCTATAAACTTTTTTTGGGGGGGAGGGGAACTCTTATGATCCCACAATAAGAGAAGATGCCATGGAAACAGCTTATTTTTTAAGTAGTGAAGAGTCACAAAAATAATCAGAAATATGTACTGTACATCTACCTAGTCTAGCATCCTACTAGATGGTCCAGCATGTAGAATTAACACTACTGAACACAAGCACTTTGCTGGGCTCAATAGATGCCTGATGAATGTCTGTTGAACAACAAATTAATGAATTAGCTAACAAAGGCAGTGACTGAATTTTTAAGACACCTGAGTAAAACTTCTAAATAGCTGGAGGAAGTATTTCTTAGAGAAATCAATGCAAGGTAGTCATCAAGGTGAGAATCATAGCAACCCATGTTAAGAATCCAAGTCTGCCCCTTTCACTCTGTATCTGTGAGTAGCAGTTGGCACAATGCCTTAAACACACTAGGCCAGGTTAAGGATAATCCTCCTTCCACCCAACCCCAGACTCGACCTAGCTAAGGTCTTCTTTCACCTAAAGTTAATCTAGTAATTTGCTGGTGAATCTGAAATTATTTTAACTTTATGGCACATTACTAAAATACTCAAAATAATTCTTTCACAATTCTGTTATCAAGTCTCATTAATTCACATTCCTGTAAGCAACAGTTTGGATTACAGAATACTACTGATTGTTCTACACATTTATTATTACTATAACTGATGTACAATAAACAAAAGAACAGGGACATCCCTGGTGATCCAGCAGTTAATACTCCATGCTTTCATTGAAGGGGTACAGGTTCCATCCCTGGTCAGGGAACTAAGATCCCACATGCTGTGCAGTGCAAAAAATTAATTAACCAAGTAGTGTCCCATGAATATTTTCAAAAGGAAAACAATTGATAGCATCTGACTAGCCATTTAGACTGAGAGTTGTCTTTACAGACAAATTTACCTTATTTATTTATCATAGCAACCTGTTGAAGTAAAGTTTATTATCATTGCATGTCATTTTAGAGTTGAAATAATAAAGTTCAAAAAAGTTAAACAGCCTGCCCAAGAATATATAACCAGGAAGTCACAGATCAGTTTCAAAACCCTGTGTTCTTTCATCTATACCATTTAATAAAGCAATTAATTGAAGAGTGATTTGATGAAGTGCAAAGAGCACTAGATGAAGAGGAAGGGGATATCACAAATGCACTGTGTGGTTGCAAATATGTTATTCAACACTGCGTACATCTGACAGGCAACTTAGCCAAACGCACGCACATCACCTGAACAAATGTCCTCACCCTAAAATAGGACCTCACAATAACCAATCTCAAAGTATTCTGGTGAAACTAAAACCAAAGTATGTAAAAGTACTTTGAAAATTTAAGACTGGGAAAAATATATTAAAACGTTATATCATTCTGATGATTAGGAATTTGACCTTTCAAATAGTATAGTCATTCCTCTTGAAGTTTTACTAAAAATCCTCATTTAGTTAGTAAAAACATTTTTCACAAATTACTCAAAAGATAAGCTCAACCGTTGTCTACCTACAAATTTGTGACATTATACATACACTGGGAGAATAATTCATCATGAAGCTTATTTCAATATAAAACATGTATAACTCTGTCCCAGCATTTTAGTAACACTTATTTTGAAAAAAAGATTTTACTTTTAAGATCATTATGCAAATAATTTATAATTAACTTATCAATAGAAACTTCCTTCTCAAGTATATATTCAAATACATCCAAATACTGCCTAATTGAAAATAGCCTATGTCAAATAGGCTTAATTCAGTGCAAAGCAGCTACTGCCTAAAATAGACCATATCTCAGAAAACTATATAATTATGTACCCTGGTAGATAAGACTATAATTCAGGTATCTTGAATAAAGAATGATCCTCTATTATCTAAATAGGTCATCCTCTTTAGCTAAGGGCAAAACTTCAGGAAAAGAGTACACGAAGTGATGAGAACAGACTTTCAAGCTAGCCAGATCAAACCTGAAGACTAACAGGGTGACAGATGTCACAATCAGATTACCCTCATCATCTCAACTCAAATATCTTTTATATGGAAATGTCCTGATTTCCATATAATGTCCTATAAAGTTACATAGGATTAGGATAAAGAATATTGGACTAGAATAAGGAATGGTGGAATAGAACCTCTGAAAAGATCATTCCTTCATAAAAGCAACAATAATACAGACAATAGTTGTCAAAGTCAACTTTTTCAGACGTCTCAAAATTAATCAAAGGCTTACAACGAAGTGAGGGGCATTTATTCAACAAAATCTCTGGATCTCAGGAAAAACAGAAAGATTTGTGATGTTTCAACTTTCCCTATTCCCATTCTCCTCTCCTTAGCTCTGCAGTAAACTTAAAGACCAAAATCCCAAAATTATAGTGAAAAAACTAGCATCCCAAAGCTACTGGAAGGACTAGAATGGGGTTGGAATACATCAGAAGTACCACTTTCAGAGAACTATAATTATTTAACTTGTCTAGTAATTAAAATACTCATTTATAGGACTTTTCTTTATTTTACCTGGCTCAGAGTTTCCTCAGTAAAAATAGCCTTTGCCCCCAGGAAGCATGTGGAAAACAATAAGTGGCAACTGTTTAACATAACAGCTGCCTCAGGCAGCAGTAACAGTAGGGGCAAAAAAAAAAAAAAAAAAAAAGATGACAACCAAAAAACTTGAAAGGAAAGTTTGGGGAACAAGATGGCCATTAAGGCCTTTGAATTTTATATAATCTAGAATCCAGCAGGCCATGCCTGGGGTTATATACATTCTCAGGAAACATCTCAGAAAGCCCTAAACTCTCATCTCTAGCTAACCTTAAGGGTCTACACAAGCAGAAAGTGAAAACTAAGGCACAGCTGTAAACCACCTGCACACTGAAGGCATATTCCAAAATGCACATCAAATTCTTCAGCAAATGCTAGGAGACTTCCTGGCTCTGAGCATTTAAAAAAATCTCTGTCCCAATAATTAGTTGACCAATGAGAAAACTGAGTAAAGACTTTAATGACCACAAGCAACAAAAAATACAGACATCACAGAATTAGCTCAGGAAAATTACTAAGCAAATAGCAACAACAACCAACAACAAAAACAAACATTGGAGGAGGAGAGGAATCTGATTTTGAGTGGTGCCACATTATACTACTTAAAATATTCCATTTTCAACAAAACATCATAAGATATATGAAGAAAGTATACCTCAGAAAAATATTCAATAGAAACTGTCTCTGAGGAAGTCCAGACATCAAACTTACTAGACAAAGATTTAAAATCAGGTATTTTAAATATTTTTGAAGAACTAGAGGAAGTCATATATAAATAACTAAAAAAGTAAGAGAATGATATTTCACCAAATATCAATATAAATAGAGATTAGTTTTAAAAAATAAAGTCTGGAGGTGGAAATTAAAATAATAGGAATAAAAACATTTCCTAGAAATATTCAACAGCAGATCTGAGCAAGCAGAAAAAAGAACCTTCAGACCAGTCAGCTGAGATTGTTCCTCTCATCTGAGGATTAGATAGAAAAAAGAAGAAAATAAAGGAGTAAATCAAGTATATGAACATACATTTAATGGAAATTTCAGAAAGAGAAGAAATGGGAAAAAAGAATAGTTAAGGAAATAATGGCTGAAAATGTCCCAAATTTGATGAAAACTAAACTACACATTCAGAAAGCTCAACAAACTTCCAGAAAACTAAAAAAGCAAAGAGATTCATACCTATAAACATCATAATCAAACATTCAAAAGACAAAGAGAAAATCTTAAAAGCAACAAGACAGAAGAGATTCAAAGGATCTTCAATGAGATGAATAGCTGATTTCTCATCAGAAAATTATGGAGGTCAGAAGGCAGTAAGGAGATACCCCTCGTCCAAAGTAAGGAGCAGCGGCTGTGCTTTGCTGGAGCAGCTGTGAAGAGATATGCCACATCAAGGTAAGAGAAACCCAAGTAAGATGGTAAGTATTGCAAGAGGGCATCAGAGGGCAGACACACTGAAACCATACTCACAGAAAACTAGTCAATCTTATCACACTAGGACCACAGCCTTGATTAACTCAATGAAACCAAGCCATGCCTGCGGGGCAACCCAAGACGGGCGGGTCATGGTGGAGAGGCCTGACAGAATGTGGTCCACTGGAGAAGGGAATGGGAAGCCACTTCAGTATTCTTATCTTGAGAACCCCATGAACAGTAGGAAAAGGCAAAGTGATAGGATACCAAAAGAGGAACTACCCAGGTCATTAGGTGCCCAATATGCTACTGGAGATCAGTGGAGAAATAACTCCAGAAAGAATGAAGGGATGGAGCCAAAGCAAAAACAATACTCAGCTGTGGATATGACTGGCGATAGAAGCAAGATCTGATGCCGTAAAGAGCAATATTGCATAGGAACCTGGAATGTCAGGTCCATGAATCAAGGCAAATTGGAAGGGGTCAAACAAGAGATGGCAAGGGTAAACGTCGACATTCTAGGAATCAGCGAACTAAAATGGACTGGAATGGGTGAATTTAACTCAGATGACCATTACATCTACTACTGCGGGCAGGAATCCCTCAGAAGACATGGAGTAGCCATCATGGTCAACAAAAGAGTCCGAAATGCAGTACTTGGATGCAATCTCAAAAACGACAGATGATCCCTGTTCATCTCCAAGACAAACCATTCAATATCACAGTTATCCAAGTCTATGCCCCAACCAGTAATGCTGAAGAAACTGAAGTTGAACATTTCTATGAAGACCTACAAGATCTTTAGAACTAACACGCAAAAAAAGATGTCCTTTTCATTATAGGGGACTGGAATGCAAAAGTAGGAAGTCAAGAAACACCTGGAATAACATGCAAATTAGGCCTTGGAATGTGGAATGAAGCAGGGCAAAGACTAATAGAGTTTTGCCAAAAAAATGCACTGGTCATAGCAAACACCCTCTTCCAACAACACAAGAGAAGACTTTACACATGGACATCACCAGATGGTCAACACCGAAATCAGCCAAAGATGGAGAAGCTCTATACAGTCAGCAAAAACAAGACCAGGAGCTGACTGTGGCTCAGATCATGAACTCCTTATTGCCAAATTCAGACTTAAACTGAAGAAAGTAGGGAAAACCGCTAGACCATTCAGGTATGACCTAAATCAAATCCCTTATGATTATACAGTGGAAGTGAGAAATAGATTTAAGGGCCTAGATCTGATAGATATAATGCCTGATGAACTATGGAATGAGATTCATGACACTGTACAGGAGACAGGGATCAAGACCATCCCTATGAAAAAGAAATGCAAAAAAGAAAAATGGCTGTCTGGAGAGGCCTTACAAATAGCTGTGAAAAGAAGAGAAGTGAAAAGCAAAGGAGAAAAGGAAAGATATAAGCATCTGAATGCAGAGTTCCAAAGAATAGCAAGGAGAGATAATAAAGCCTTCTTCAGCAATCAATGCAAAGAAATAGAAGAAAACAACAGAATGGGAAAGACTAGAGATCTCTTCAAGAAAATTAGAGATACCAAGGGAACATTTCATGCAAAGATGGGCTCGATAAAGGACAGAAATGGTCTGAACCTAACAGAAGCAGAAGATATTAAGAAGAGGTGGCAAGAATATACAGAAGAACTGTACAAAAAAGATCTTCACGACTCAGATAATCACGATGGCGTGATCACTCATCTAGAGCCAGACATCCTGGAATGTGAAGTGAACTGGGCCTTAGAAAACATCACTACGAACAAAGCTAGTGGAGGTGATGGAATTCCAGTTGAGCTATTTCAAAACCTGAAAGATGATGCTGTGAAAGTGCTGCACTCAATATGCCAGCAGTGGCCACAGGACTGCAAAACGTCAGTTTTCATTCCAATCCTGAAGAAACGCAGTGCCAAAGAATGCTCAAACTACCGCACAATTGCATTCATCTCACATGCTAGTAAAGTAATGCTCAAAATTCTCCAAGCCAGACTTCAGCAATACGTGAACCGTGAACTCCCTGATGTTCAAGCTGGCTTTAGAAAAGGAACCAGAGATCAAATTGCCAACATCCGCTGGATCATGGAAAAAGCAAGAGACTTCCAGAAAAACATCTATTTCTCCTTTATTGACTATGCCAAAGCCTTTGACTCTGTAGATCACAATAAACTGTGGAAAATTCTGAAAGAGATGGGAATACCACACCACCTAACCTGCCTCTTGAGAAATCTGTATGCAGGTCAGGAAGGAACAGTTAGAACTGGACATGGAACCACAGACTGGTTCCAAATAGGAAAAGGAGTGCGTCAAGGCTGTATACTGTCACCCTGCTTATTTAACTTATAGGCAGAGTACATCATGAGAAACGCTGGACTGGAAGAAACACAAGCTGGAATGAAGATTGCCAGGAGAAATATCAATAACCTCAGATATGCAGATGACACCACCCTTATGGCAGAAAGTGAAGAGGAACTAAAAAGCCTGTTGATAAAAGTGAAAGAGGAGAGTGAAAAAGTTGCCTTAAAGCTCAACATTCAGAAAACGAAGATCATGGCATCCAGTCCTATCACTTCATGGGAAATAGATGGGGAAACAGTGGAAACAGTGTCAGACTTTATTTTGGGGGGCTCCAAAATCACTGCAGATGGTGACTGCAGCCATGAAATTAAAAGACGCTTACTCCTTGGAAGAAAAGTTATGACCAACCTAGGTAGCATATTCAAAAGCAAAGACATTACTTTGCCAACTAAGGTCCGTCTAGCCAAGGCTATGTTTTTTCCTGTGGCCATGTATGGATGTGAGAGTTGGACTGTGAAGAAGGCTGAGCGCCAAAGAATTGATGCATTTGAACTGCGGTGTTGGAGAAGACTCTTGAGAGTCCCTTGGACTGCAAGGAGATCCAACCAGTCCATTCTGAAGGAGATCAACCCTGGGATTTCTTTGGAAGAAATGATGCTAAAGCTGAAGCTCCAGTATTTTGGCCACCTCATGCGAAGAGTTGACTCATTGGAAAAGACCCTGATGCTGGGAGGGATTGGGGGCAAGAGGAGAAGGGGACGACCCAGGATGAGATGGCTGGATAGCATCATGGACTCGATGGACATGAGTCTGACTGAGCTCTGGGAGATGGTGATGGACAGGGAGGCCTGGTGTGCTGCGATTTATGGGGTTGCAAAGAGTCCGACATGACTGAGCAACTGAACTGAACTGAGAAGGCAGTAAGATGGCATGCTCAAAGTGGTGAAATAAAGACCATGAACTAAGAATTTTCCCTCAAAAATTAAGGAGAAATTAAGAGATTCTAAGACAAATAAAAACCAAAAGAACCCCACACTAGCAAATTTACCCTACAGGAAATACTAACTGAAGTCTTTCAAGCTGAAATGAAAAGACACTAGACAGCAATACAAATCCACACAAAGGAGGAATACTGGTAGTCCAGTAAAGAGTCTTCATTTTTATTGCAGAGGGCAATAAATAAATAATAAATAAATACATAAATAGTCCATCAATTTAAAAAAATCCACACAAAGAAATAGAGAACATTGGTAAAGATAACTACAGTTGACCCTCCATATTCACTGTTTCTATACCCATGATTCAACAAACCATGGATCAAAAATATTCAAAGAAAATTCCATAAAGCTGCCAAAAGCCAAACTTGAGTTTGTCACATACCAACAACTATTTACATAGCAATCATATTGCATTAGGTATTATAAGTAATTAAGAGACAATTTAAAGTATATGGGAGGATGTGTATATTCTACAAGCAAATATTGTGCCATTTTAAAGGAGGGACTTGATTCAGATATGTATTAGAACCAATTCCCCATAGATATCAAGGGACAAATGTACATAAATAAATGTAAAAGAAAATATCATGTATTTGTGTGTCTGTAACTTTTTTCTCCTAACTGATTTAAAAGAAAACTACAAAAGCAATAATATCTGTGTTGATAGGCACATGATATATAAAGATAAACTGTGCAATAATAACAACACAAAGGAGAGGGATGGACTGGAGCTCTATGGAAGCAAAAATTTTGTATACTCTTGAAATTAAACTGGTGTTGACCTAAACCAGATGATTCTAAATTAAGAGGTCAATTATAATCCCATAGCAATCACTAAGAAAATAACCTTAAAATACTCAAATAAATGACACAGTAATTAAAATAATACTTTAAAAAATACATTTTTAATAAAAAAAACAAGGCAATAATAAAGAAATATAAAAACAAAAAATATATAATATATACATAAGATAGTAAACCAACAGCCATAAATTCTATCAGTAATTACATGGAAATGGACTAACACTCCAATCAAAAGGAAGATATGGTTGAATAGGCTTTTTAAATTTGATCCAAATATATGCTATTTACAAAACATACATTTTATATTAAAAGAAACAAATAGGTTGAAATTGAAGGATGGAAATAGTTATACCAGGCTAACAGGTACCAAAAGAGTTTAAGTGGCTAAAATCAAACAAAATAGAATTTAAGACAAAATTGTTACTAGAGAAAAAAGAGAACATTATATGATGATCAAAAGGTCAATCCATCAAAAAGATATAATGAGTACAAATACACCTAACAACAGAGTCTTAAAATATATAAAGCAAAATTCAACGAACTTGAAGGGAGAAACAAACAATGTATCAATAATAATGAGAGGCTTCAAAATCTCATTTTCAATAATAGAAGAACAAGACAGAAGAACAAGAAGGAAACAATATTTGAATGGCATTATAAACAAATAGACCTAGAAAACATCAAGAGAACACTCAACAGCAGGAAAAAAAATACATTCTTTTCAAATACACATGGAACATTCTTCAGGGTAGACCATATGTTAGGTCATAAAATAAGTCTGAATAAATTTAAATGGATAAAAATGACACAAAGTATGTTCTCTAATGACAGTGGGATGAAATTGGGAAGACAGAGAGGGTAAATAAATGTATCTATTTGTCAACCCCAATATACTATGTCTCTATATTTCATATTCTAAACTCAAGTTGCATAGAGTCCTACAGCATCTTCTTTTCTCTTTTGCTTATTTTACTACAAATATGAACACTACTGCTGTGGGCAAGAATTCAACCTCTTCCTTTGGAGCTTCAGTAATGCCCAGGACCAGCCAAAGCCTCAGGATAGCAGTGCACAAAAGTGGGTCTCTGGTAGAGACCTAATAACCATGCAAACCTGAGGGTTCTCAAGTACAATAATGTTCAGGAGTTTCAGCACTGAAACTAGGGTACAAAAACAAATAATAAACCCTGAGGTTAGCAAGGAATTTCTAGTAACTAAGCCAAGTAGTGTACTTAAGAGCCTTCAGGCAATGAATTTGTTCTCTTTAGCCATCACTATGCAAAAGCAGACGAGGAAGTAGAATACCACGGCATTGAATATTTTCTCTATTCCTGTAAAATTATCAATTCTCTGCAAAGTTACCTGTCAATTATCTGCAAACTTTAAAAAATCTGTTCTTAGGACTACTGTTTACAGGATATAAAAAATTGGGGTAAAGATGGGCTATCTTTAAAAGCAGGAGTTAAAAAGAGCTGTAAGAAACGAGGTTCATTTGGGATAAATTCATGAATATTCATATGGCAATTTCTAAGCAATATTTAATAAAAATAAGCTTGTAAAATAAGCCAGGTCTGTAACAGAAAGAGAGGCCTCATTTAACTTTCTGGACATAGATTTGTGGCAGATAGACTGGGGATATCATTTGCACTCCTCCATAAAGCTTCACTATGAACAAAGCTAGTGGAGGTGATGAAATTCCAGTTGAGCTATTTCAAATCCTGAAAGATGATGCTGTGAAAGTGCTGCATTCAATATGCCAGCAAGTTTGAAAAACTCAGCAGTGCCCACAGGACTGGAAAAGGTCAGTTTTCATTACAATCCTGAAGAAACGCAATGCCAAAGAATGCTCAAACCACCACACAATTGTACTCATCTCACATGCTAGTAAAGTAATGCTCAAAATTCTCCAAGCCAGGCTTCAGCAACAGGTGAACCATGAACTTCCAGATGTTAAAGCTGGTTTTAGAAAAGGCAGAGGAACCAGAGATCAAATTGCCAACATATGCTGGATCATCGAAAAAGCAAGAGTTCCAGAAAAACATCTATTTCTGCTTTATTGACAATGCCAAAGCCTCTGACTGTGTGAATCACAATAAACTGTGGAAAAATGTTCAAGAGATGGGAATACCAAACCATCTGACTTGCCTCTAGACAAACCTATATGCAGGTCAGGAAGCAACAGTTAGAACTGGACATGGAACCACAGACTGGTTCCAAATAGGAAAAGGAGTGTGTCAAGGCTGTATATTGTTGCCTTGCTTATTTAGCTTATATGCAGAGTACATCATGAGAAACGCTTGGCTGGAGAAAGCACAAGCTGGAATCAAGATTGCTGGGAGAAATATCAATACTCTCAGATATGCAGATGACACCACCCCTATGGTAGAAAGTGAAGAGGAACTAAAGAGTCTCTTGATGAAAGTGAGAGAGGAGAGTGAAAAAGTTGGCTTAAAGCTCAACATTCAGAAAACAAAGATCATGGCATCCAGTCCCATCACTTCATGGCAAATAAATGGAGAAACAGTGGAAACAGTGTCAGACTTTATTTTGGGGGGCTCCAAAATCACTGCAGATGGTGACTGCAGCCATGAAATTAAAAGATACTTACTCCTTGGAAGGGAAAGTTATGACCAACCTAGACAGCATATTAAAAAACAGAGACATTACTTTGCCAACAAAGGTCCATCTAGTCAAGGCAATGGTTTTTCCAGTGGTCATGTATGGATGTGAGAGTTGGAATATAAAGTGCCGGGAGCCAGCGTGAGGAACTCCGCCCATGGAAAAGGTCATGAGGAAGGAGGCTCGGCATACGCAAAAGTGGGATCGAGCCTCAGGAGACCCCCTGTTCCCGAGCATCTACCCTCCAAAACCAGAGTCTGCCTACTTTACTGCTTTATGCTCTCACCTACACCTTTGACTTTACGGGGGGCTGTCCCTCACCACCTCTCTTGGAGAAGTAGTTAACTTACAGCTCCAGTTAATAAAAATTCCTGGGCGTGACAAGAGTGTTTCAACTTACAAACTCCTGTGAAAGTTCTGTAGCTTGCCTGACAGGCTCGTCCAGCCACATGTGATTGTTCACAGCCTCCCAACTGTGAGAGGCACGAGATGCTTTAAACTTTCTAAATACAGATTCTTTTGAGAAGTTAGAAAATTATTAGTATAGTATAGTGGGTTGATTAGGAATTATATTGGTGAAAGGTTTTTCATTTGTTGGGCCAATATTTGCTGCCAAGTCTCCATATTCCCTGCCCTTATACACATAAATGAATATAACTAGCATATAGGAGAAATAGGTATTAACCTTTGATATTAATCATGTTAAACCTTAGGCTAAATTCCTTTCTCGATTGTAACCCACTGCACCTTCACCCTATAGGAATGCAACTTTATCTGGTGCCTTTGGAGGGTAGAGCCTGGTTTAAGAAAATTCACCCCCGGAAGAATACGTTTTCTGGTTGACTGACCGTTATCAGAAAGAAAAGGCCATAAAATGTCAGCAGGCCTCATGGCCAGAAGATGATGTAAAGCCCTTAAGACCTTTGTATACATTTGTATAAAGCACCTGATTTTGATAAGGGTCAGGTCTGCTGACCCCGCATGACTCTGTATTCATCCCTATGTATAACAAAAAATATATAAGCAAAACTGAAAAATAAAGAAATCAGACCAGTTCCTGGAAAGACTGGTTTCCCTCATGTGGTCTTTTCTCGTTCTCTTTTTTTCTGGTTGAATTCCCATCTGGAGCATGGAGGCTCGCCATGTATACTTACTTGCCCTGGCTTCTAAGACCCACGCTAGAGGGAGCCCAAGGCAGGCCACCCTCTGCTATTCAAGCAGGCACCGGTGGCCTATGTAGATGGTGCAAACTCCTTGCCTTGGAGTTTTATTGGTTTTCCACATAAACCAAGTTATTCAGCACCTTTTCTCCACTAATATTTCCTACTACACCATCCTTTTCTAATCTCTCTTTATATTTGTAATTAAATAAGTCTTTTCCTAGGATACCGACTCTGTCCCCTCTTTGAATTCCCTGGATCCACTGGGGCTGAACCCCAGCAATAAAGAAAGCTGACCACTGAAGAATTGATTCTTTTGAACTGTGGTGTTGGAGAAGACTCTTGAGAGTCCCTTGGACTGCAAGGAGATCCAACCAGTCCATCCTAAAGGAGATCAGACCTGGGTGTTCATTGGAAGGACTGATGTTGAAGCTGAGACTCCAATACTTTGGCCACCTGAAGCAAAGAGCTGAATTATTTGAAAAGACCCTGATGCTGGGAAAGATTGAGGGCAGAAGGAGAGGAGACAACAGAGGATGAGATGGTTGGATGGCATCACTGACTCAATGGACATGGGTTTGGGTGGACTGCAGGAGTTGGTGATGGATAGGGAGGCCTGGCATGCTGTGGTTCATGGGGTCGCAAAGAGTCAGACATGACTGAGCAACTGAACTGAACTGAACTGATGGAGTTTCAGCTGAAGTAAGTGTGGACATCTCAAGGATATGACTGTGCTGCACTCTCTAGATTCCACTGATGGAAGTGCTAACTGTTTTCCATCAGATAACCTGATCTTGTCTCTTCAGGACAAGAAGGTTTATGAGACAGGGGTTTAGTATCATTTTTATAACTAGATTCCAGCCCCAATCCATATTCTGGCTCTCCCAAGCCACTAATGCTGAAGAAGGAGTCCCAGTGATGTTCCCCATCTAGCCACCTGGAACTTCTACCTGCTTTGTTTCAAGCTCCAGTCTCAGGGATATAGGTTTAGACTATATTCCCCAGTTATTTTTCTTTCAGCATCTTAAATACAAAAGAGCTAACAACATTAATAATGTCTAATGTAAAGGTCTTCCTAAGGGGATCAATGGTAAAGAATTCTCCTGCAAAGCAGGAGATGTGAATTCAATCCTTGGATCAGGAAGATCCCCTAGAGAAGGAAATGGCAACCCACTCCAGTATTCTTGCCTGGAAAATCCCATGGACAGTTGAGCCTGGCAGGCTACAGTACATGGGTTGGAAAAGAGTTGGATACAACTTAGCAACTATTAACAACAATTTAACTGATAATGAAATAAAGCCATGAGATTTTGTATTATCTTGAAATATACCCAAACTCTTGACATTTGAAACCAATTCCCTTTCATCTAATGGGCCACACACTCACCTTGAGGATCAACATCTTTCGCTAGCTTCAACGCATCTGAGTTTGCAAGATCGGTGTTGGCTGGGGTAACAGCCAGAATCAGACAGTTCTCCCGTGTGATGAACTGCATAATCATTTCTCTGATCTGGTACTCAATATCTGGAGGCTGATCTCCCACGGGCACTTTAGTAATTCCGGGTAGGTCAATCAGGGTTAGATTTAACACTGTGGAAAGGGAAAAAGAGTCTTACATGTACCATCAACACTGAAAGATAGCAACAAGGCAGAATCATGTGTTATTTTCATAGAAATGAAACAAGCTGAGCTTTATATAATGTGTATCTAAAGAGTTCCAACTCATGTGCATAGAATAAAACAGGATAGAATTCAAACTGGCCTTGCAAATTTTCTCTATTTTTATGATATGATTGTGCTAGGCCAAATGATCATTTTAACATAATTTAAGAAGCACTGATTTGCATACCTAATAGCTTTCTCAGAGAGCTACCATGTTTGTAACTAGGGGCCTATAATTCAAACACGGAACAATAAGCAAATATACTGTCTGTCTTGCACTTCCCTTCAAATGGTGTAAAAATTCTCAGAGTAAGGTTTGTCCTTCCTTTTAAAAGCATTATGCGTTATTTACAAAGTGTTAGCCACTTAGCCTGGGCTTCCAAGGTGGCTGAGTGGTAAGGAACATGCCTACCAATGCAGGAGACATGGGTTCGACCCCTGGGTGGGGAAGATTCCCTGGAGAAGGAAATGGAAACTCACACCAGTATTCTTGTCTAAAAAAATCCCATGGACAGAGGAGTCTGGTGGGCTATAGTCTATGGGGTCATAAAGGATCAGACTCAACTTAGTGACTAAACAACAGCAACAAGTCACTTAGCTTATTGGAAAGCAGTTAGTCATGAAGTTAGTGTGTAGCCTCTACAGCCAGACTTACAGAGCACCATTTTGGAAACCCAGGAAACTACTAAGTCAGTGACTCCAGCCCTGACCTGGCTATCATTCTGTCTATACACAAAAGCTCCAAGTCTCTCTATACACTTGGCTCCAAGAACTCTTGGGAAGTCATAATTGAGCATTTCATGGTCCAATTTAAAAGCAACAGAGCTGAGGAGAAGATTAGACATGAAAATCTGTCCCAACAAAATCTTAGTCATTCTGGAGGCTATTTATTCTGTATTACCCACCAAGAATTGGTTATCTAATTTATAAGTTTTTGCTGACAGTCTGGAGAGAAAAAATCACAGTTGATTCCTCAGGAAGAGAATAAATAAGAATATATAGGACTGAAAGAAAATTCATTAAAGAAAACTCAACCATAGAACCAAGCACCTCTAAGATTTTTGCAAAAGCTGAAGCTACTAAAAATGGACATTTTCATGCATTCTTCTTTGGAATTCTAAAAGTTTAAAATATATATAAAGAAAACTTTGTAAAATAATGTACTCAATTCTCTTTTACAAATTATCTCCTTCTGACTCCCATAAATAATTCTATGAGCTGTTTGGGTTATACCATTTACTGAAGTACCTAAGCACAATCTTAGACACCAAGATTTTTTGAGAGGAAAAAAAAAGCCATTTTACATAAATAATGTATTAACATACATAGTAAAAATTTTTGAGGACAAGAATTTGGAATTTTGTTATTTTACTTACCATGTGGGGAATAGACTCGTAAATTAATGGGTATGGAGGAAATGCCTTTATTCATTCCAGTTACTCGATCTGTTTCAGCTTCAATCTCATGGCGAACTTCATCAAAATCTGTAAATTTTTTTCCTTTGCAGTGTAGAAATTCAGCATATTCTATAAAAGACAAATTAATACAATCTAAAATTCAGGTATTTTTGCAGTAATTATAAGGAAACGATGCTTCTTTAATTACAAGTCAAAATATCCAATATTGCCTCTTCAGCCATCATAATGAGAGAACATGGAGGTAACTAAAAAGCACAGTTAACACTTGAGAAATGTCAAACATAGTACAAATGCTAATGGTGCAAAATTGCTAATTTTCAGATTAGCAATTAAGTATTATAAGCAGTCTTTAAACTGCAAAGGCTATTAAATAAAGAGAATTTTGGCCCTCCAAATGATATAACAAATAACAGCAACCAATTGTCAAAGAAATTAGAGCTGGAATATACAAAAAGCCTACTTATTAATCCTATTAACATGTCCTTTCTGAATATCACCACTTTATCATGATGGATGCTAAACCTGGAATGTTAGGTCCATGAATCAAGGTAAATTGGACACACTAAAGAGGAGGTAGCAACAGTGAACACTGACATCTTAGGAATCAGTGAACTAAAATGGACGGAAATTGGTGAATTTAATTCAGATTACCATTATATTTACTACTGTGGGAAAGAATCCCTTAGGAGAAATGCAACAGCCCTTATAGTCAACAAAAGAGTCTGAAATGCAGTACCTGGGTGCAGTCTCAAAAACAACAGAATGATCTTGGTTTGTTTCCAAGGCAAATCATTCAACATCACAGTAATCCAAGTCTATGCCCCAACCACTAATGCTGAAGAAGCTGAAGTCGATTTTATGAAGATCTCCTACAAGACCTTCTAGAACTAGCACCAAAAAAGAAAAAAGATGTCCTTTTCATCACAAGGGACTGGACTGCAAAAGTAGGAAGTCAAGAGATACCTAGAGTAAAAGGCAAGATTGGCCTTGGAGTATAAGATGAAGCAGGGCAAAGGCTAATAGAATTTTGTCCAGAAAACATACTAGTCCTAGCAAACACCCTCTCCAATAACACAGAAGACAACTCTTCACATGGACATCACCAGATGGTCAATACCGAAATCAGATTGATTATGTTCTTTGCAGCCAAAGATGGAGAAGTTCTATACAGTCAGCAAAAACAAGACCTGGAGCTGACTGTGGCTCTAATCATGTACTCCTTATTGCAAAGTTCAGGCTTAATTTGAAGAAAATGGTGCAAACTACTAGGCCATTCAGGTATGACCTAAATCAAATCTCTTATGACTATACAGTGGAGGTGACAAATAGATTCAAGGGATTAGATCTGGTAGACAGAATGCCTGAAGAACTATGGACAAAGATTCATAACACTGTAAAGGAGGTGGTGACCAAAACCATCCCCAAGAAAAAGAAATGCAAGGAGGCCAAACGATTGTCTGAGGAGGCCTCAGAAATGGCTGAGAAGAGAAGAAAAGTGAAAGACAAGAGAGAATGGGAAAGATATACCCAAATGAATGCAGAGTCCCCGAGAATAGCAAGGAGAGATAAGGAAGCCTTCCTAAGTGAATAATGTTAAAAAAATAAATAAAAGAAAACAATAGATTGGGAAAGACTAGAGATCTCTTCAAGAAAGTTGGAAGCTATCAAGGGAATATTTCATGCTGGGATAGGGATGATTAAGGAAAGAAACAGTAAGGACCTAACAGAAGCAGAAGAGACTAAGAAGAGGTGGTAAGAAGTTCTTCTATACAGAACTATACAGAAGAATATACAAGAAGGGTCTTAATTACCTGGAAAACCATGATGGTGTGGTCACTCACCTAGAGCCAGACATCTTGGACTATGAAATCAAGTGGATCTTAGGAAACATTACTACAAACAAAGCTAGTAGAGGTGATGGAATTCCAGCTGAGCTATTTCAAATGCTAAAAGATGATGCTGTAAAAGTGTTGCACTCGATATGTTAGCAAATTTGGAAAACTCAGCAGTGGCCACAGGATCAGAAAAGGTCAGTTCTCATTCCAATCCCAAAGAAGGGCAATGCCAAAGAATGTTCAAACTACTGTACAACTGCACTCATTTCACATGCTAGCAAAGTAATGCTCAAAATCCTTCAACCTAGGCTTCAGCAGCATGTGAAGTGAAAACTTTCAGATGTACAAGCTGGATTTAGAAAAGGCAGAGGAACCAGAGATCAAATTGGCAACATTTGCTGGATCACAGAGAAAGCAAGGAAATTCCAGAAAAACATATACTTCTGCTTCATTGACTATGCTAAAGCCTTTGTGTAAATCACAACTGGAAAATTCTTAAAGACATGGGAATACCAGACTCCCTTACCTGTCTCCTGAGAAATCTGTATGCAGGTCAAGAAGCAACAGTTATAACTTCCCTTAAACAACTGACGGGTTCAAAATTGGGAATGGAGTACATCAAGGCTCTGTATTGTCACCCTGCTTATTTAACTTCTATGCAGAGTACATCATGCGAAATGACGGCTAGATGACTCACAAACTGTAATCAAGATTGCTGGAAGAAGTATCAACAACCTAAGACATGCAGATGATACCACTCCAATGACAGAAAGCAAAGAGAAACTAAAGAGCCTCTTGGTAAGGGTGAAAGAAGAGAGTGAAAAAGCTGGATTAAAACTCAACATTCAAAAAATGAAGATCATGGCATCCGGTGCCATTACGTCAAGGCGAATAGATGGGGGAAAAGTGGAAACAGTGACAAATGTTATATTCTTGGGCTCCAAAATCACTGCAGATGGTGACTGCGGGCATGAAATTAAAAGATGCCTTCTCTTTGGAAGAAAAGCTATGACAAACCTAGAGATTAGGATATTAAAAAGCAGAGACATCACTTTTCCAACAAAGATTCTTACAGTCCAAGCTATTCTTTTTCCAGAAGTCATGTACAAATGTGAGACTTGAACCACAAAGAAGGCTGAGCACCAAAGAATTGATCCTTTCGAATTGTGGTGCTGGAGAAGACTCTTGAGAGTCCTTTGGACTGCAAGCAGATCAAACCAGTCAATCCTAAAGGAAATCAACCCTGAATATTCACTGGAAGGACAGATGCTTAGGCTAAAGCTCCAATACTTTGGCCACCTGATGCAAAGAGCTGACTCACTGGGAAAGACTGAGGACAGAACAAAAAGGCAGTGACCAAGGATGAGATGGTTGGATGGCATCACCGACTCAGTGATGTGAGTTTGAGCAAACTCAAGGAGATAGTGAAGGACAGGGAATCCTGGAGTGCTGCAGTCCATGGCGTCACAAAGAGTCAGACTTGACTTAGAGCAACAACAACATATGCTAAATTATGTAAATACAGCTTCGGAAAGTAGGAAGATTTAGAAACAATGTTTGTTTTACGCTTTAAAAGGAAATAATATATGAACTATTTTAGCTTTAAAATATACTATTCAAAATACCACATCCATTTCTGCAATTAAAAGATATTTTTCTCAAGAAAAAAGACAATATTACAAAGAAACTATTTCTCTGCAATCTAAAAAAAAAATCAGTATCTGTAGGCAGAAGCAAAAACTCTAAAATAACCATATAAGAGAAAATTGGTTATTTTTTAAAATTTCAGTAGCATCTTAAAACCATTGTACTGTCCCTTTCTCTATCTGCTTCCAAAGATATGGAGTAAGTGATAAGCAACACAACTCAGAAAAAAGGGAACTGATACTAGTAGACCTAAAAATGTTATAATATTACAAGGTAACAAGTCTTAACAAAGAGTTTAATTTCTCTAATAGCCAGCTGAAAAACATGCTCCACCAAATGTAGACTAAGGCTAAAGTATCTTGGGCCCAGATATCTTGGGCTCAGCTGAGACAGTTCTTGGTAGTCTTTCTACCATTACCACCATAAATATTTAACCTTCACACACTACATTGCAAGGCCAATAGGGAGACAACTACAAGATGTGGTTTATGCCTGAACAGTGAAAGTATACACAACAATTAAACCTCAGAAGGCTTCAGAAGTCTGCCTGAAGAGATCACCACATTATTTGGCATTTCTTTTACATGTTTAGCCTCATAAGTGCTATTTTTATAAGATTATAAATTCTTAGAAGTAGAGACTTTATTTTGGAGAAGGAAATGGCAACCCACTCCAGTGTTCTTGCCTGGAGAATCCCAGGGACAGAGGAGCCTGGTAGAAGGCCATCTATGGGGTCGCACAGAGTCAGACATGACTGAAGCGACTTAGCAGCAGCAGCAGCAGCAGCAGAGAATTTATTTACTCATTCAGCGGTTAGGCCAGTACCAATGTAAGAGTTTAAGGATAAGTAGAGGATAAAACAATAAGAAAAGTAAAGAGGAACAATAAATGCCAGATTCTGAAAAACAAAGCTTAATAAGCAAAAGTGAGTCATAAATAATTTAGAAGAAACAGAACGGTACTTTCTCATAGCAAGGAGACAGGACTATTCAGTTCAACATAGCCTGTGGAAAATTCAAATCTGAGAACTTCTGGCTATCATAATTATTATGTTCATATAATTTAAAAAAAACAAAAGCTTCTGGATCAAGGGCTACATTTTCAATTTCATTGCTAATCAATAATTCAAGTAACAGAAATGTGTTCCCAGCTGAGCCACGAGGGAAGCCCAACACACTTGTTGCCACTAGATGGCGCCTATTTGCTTTCTCTTTAGGAAACGAAGACCCTTCCAGAAAGTTGTAAAATCAATGCAATTCTCAAATTAGATTTAAATTTACTCTGAACTTCTGAAAATGCTTTTATCTTGGAATTCAGAGACTGGAATTGTGCAGTACCATCTCCAATCTCTGTATCTTGTTAGGTATAGGGTCCCACAAAGAGATTTAGGAATGTCGATATTTATTTATTTATTTATTTAACCAATATTTATTGAACTCCTACAACTTCTCAGGCACTATTTTAGAAAGCTGGCATATAGTAAAGTGAGAAAAAAAGTCTCTAGCCTCATGAAGCTTAAATTCTAGTGAAATAAAACAGTAAACAATGTGTGTGTGTCAGGTAAGTGCTATAGAGAAAATTGAATAAGGGGAATGTTAAACACTGGAGAAGGGAGGTCGCTTTGTTATGTGCAATCAAGGAATACTTCTCTGATATGATAAAGTGACATTTGAGCAAAGACTCAAGAAGCCATGCTTTACATAAGAGGATCCCAGTACACTGACTGATGCAGACTACACTTGGCATATCGGAAGAAAAGCAAGGAGGTCAACGTGCCTGGAGCACAGAGCATGGGGGAAAGGCAGCAGATGAGGTCAGGGCTGTGGTACAGACCCAGACAATGTAGGACCTGTGGGCCATTTTAAGGACTTTGATTTTACTCTAAATGAATGTGAAAGCACTTGAAGCGTTTTAGATAGAAGGGAAACGTGATGTGACCTAGGTTTTAAATAAAGAACTGTACTGTTGTGTTGAGAACAGACAATGAGGCATAAGAGAAGTAGCTGGCTATAAGAATAATACAGGTGGGATTATTATCTCACCTGGGGGTGAGACCCGGGTGGGAGCAGTGGGAGTGCTGAGAAGCGGTTATATTCTAATGAATTTTGAAGGAAAAACCAAAAGGATTTGCTGATGGATTAAAGGAGGGATATGAGAGAAAGAAAGAAGTTAAGAATAACTTCAAGGAGGTTGACCTCAGCAATTGGAAGAATTTTGAAATAGAAAGACTGAAAGAAAGGAAGATGTATGGAAGATGGGGTTGGGAATCAAGAATTCAGTTTGGCAACTCAATCAAAAAATGGGAAGATTTTCACAGACATTTCTCCAAAGAAGATATTCAGATGGTCAAAAAGCACATGAAAACATGTTCAACATGACTAATTATCAGAGAAATGCAAATCAAAACTACAATGAGGTGTCTCCTCGTACCAGTCAGAATCAGTCAGTTCAGTCACTCAGTCATGTCCAACTCTTTGCGACCCCACGGACTGCAGTACGCCACTTTCCTGTCCGTCACCAGTCAGAATGCTGCTGCTGCTAAGTCGCTTCAGTCATGTCTGACTCTGTGCGACCCCACAGACAGCAGCCCACCAGGCTCCCCCGTCCCTGGGATTCTCAAGGCAAGAACACTGGAGTGGGTTGCCATTTCCTTCTCCAATGCATGAAAGTGAAAAGTGAAAGTGAAGTCACCCAGTCATGTCCGACTCTTAGCGACCGCATAGACTGCAGCCCACCAGGCTCCTCCGTCCATAGGATTTTCCAGGCAAGAGTACTGGAGTGGGGTGCCATTGCCTTCGCCACCAGTCAGAATGGTCATCATCAAAAAATCTACAAACAATAAAAAGATGGACAGGGTGTGGAGAAAAAGAACCCACCTATACTGTTGGTGGGATTATAAATTGGTATAGCTACTATGGAGAAGAACAGTATGGAGATGCCTTAAAAAAACTAAAAATAGTTGTGCCATATGATCCAGAAATCCTACTCCTGGGGCATATATCCAGAAAAAAAAAAACATAATTTGAAAAGATACATGCCCCTAATGTTCGTAGCAGCACTGTTTACAATAGCTGAGACATGGAAGTAATATAAATGTCCATCAACAGAGGAATGGATAAAAAAACGTGGTACATATATACAATGGAATATTGCTCAGCCATAAAAAAAGAAAGAAACAGTGTCATTTGCAGCAACATAGATAGACCTAGAGATTATTATACTAAGTGAAGTAAGTCAGAGAAAAACAAATATCATATATCACTCATATGTGGAATCTAACTTTTAAAAACATACAAATTAACTTATCTATGAAACAAAAACAGACCCACAGATATTGAAAACAAACTTATGGTTACCAAAGGGGAAATATGGGAGTTGGGGGAGGGGTGAGGAATAAGTCAGAAACTTGGGATGAACATATACACACCACTATATATTACTATATATAAGATATATAATCAATAAAAGTCTACTATATAGCACAGGGAACTCTACTCAGCATTCTGTGATAATCTATATCAGAAAAGAATCTTAAAAAAGAATGAATATATGTACATGTTTAACCAGATCACTTTGCTGAACACCTGAAACGAATACAACATTGTTAATCAACTATAATAAAATAAAATTTAAAACTTCAGTTGGGGACCTATTAAGCTTGTGATGCCTGCTACACATCACCCATGTGGACAAACAGAACCACCACCAATGGTTGAGAACCATGCAGCTGAAAGACCCACAATTCTCATTGTCTCATCTGATAAGTGTGTATCTATCCTGAAATTTTTCCAGAAGATGGCAGTCAAGGGCTTGAGGAAATGGCGGCTTCTTTTATTCAGCACAAAAATGCCCTGGGGCTGGATATGTGAATCTTTTATCTAAGGAGAAGTCTAAGCTAGGTAAGTCCAAAATAGATATAGATATATGTATTTGGAATTAAAAGTTAGGCAAGTGCATAAGATCACTAGGTCACTAAATGAGAGACAGACAAGGAACAGGTCAGAGCAGTGGACCCTGTATGTTGCAATATTTAGAGGTCAGGAAATGGAGAATAAGCACAAGTGGTCAACATGCTGCTGCTGCTGCTGCTGCTGCTAAGTCACTTCAGTCATATCCGACTCTGTGTGACCCCAGAGACAGCAGCGCGCCAGGCTCCCCCGTCCCTGGGATTCTCCAGGCAAGAACACTGGAGTAGGTTGCCATTTCCTTCTCCAATACATGAAAGTGAAAAGTGAAAGTGAAGTTGCTCAGTCGTGTCTGACTCCTAGCGACTCCATGGACTGCAGCCTTCCAGGCTCCTCTGTCCATGGGATTTGCCAGGCGAGAGTACTGGAGTGGGGTGCCATTGCCTTCTCCAGGTCAACATGATAGGGGGTTAAAAAAAAAAAAAGGAAAACCCTGAGAGACAGGTGACCCAAAGCCACAAAAAGAAAGTATTTCATGAAAGAACTTTCACTCTATCAAATACTGCCAACATGTCAGGTAAGATGAGAACTAAGAACAAATAATAAAATCAGGCAATGTGAGGGTCCTTCAGGATGTTGAGAAGGACAGTTGGAGTGGAGTGGGTTGGGTGAAAATCTGATTGGAATAGATTTTAGAATGACTAGGAGGAGAGGAAGTAGAGACTGGTTGTGGACAAATCGTTTAAGAAATTGTGTTGTAAAGGAGAGGAGAGAAGTAAAAGGGCATCTGGAGAGGGTTATGAAGGGAAAGTTTTATAAAAGTGGGTAAACTAATGCCATGTTCCTAGGCTGATGCTATTAATCCAGCCTTGAGGGAAAGCTGATGATGCAGAAGTAAGAAGGGACAAGTGCTAAAGCTATGTCTTAACGAAGACGGGATAGGAAGCACTAGAAAGGAACATGCTAGTTCATCCCACAGGAATCAAAAGGAAACAGAATAATGAGTATTGATGGATGACACAAACAGGTAGAATTGATGGTGGTGGGAGTATGTGAAATTCAACAGGTGAGAGTGGGGATTTATCATTTTGTTGAGTCATTTTGCACCTTTAAAAACCATTTCTGTATGTATTCTCACTGGTTAAACCCTACAAATACTATTATGTTTACCACAATATACCACACACACACACACACACACACACACACACACACACACACACATACACACACAGTGATCCTAAATGACCTAATAGTAACCCTAGCAGGAATGTCAACTTGGGTCTCAACTACATCCAGGCATGTCCAGCATATCAGAAAGACAAAAGGGGCAGAAACCACAAAATTCCTGTTTCTATGCATCTCAAAGAGCTTCCTGGGAAATAATTCATCCAGTAGGATGGATAACTCAGGGAAAATCTAATCTAAATTGTCATATGGGAGCTACCTGTAATCCATCCTCTACCCAGGTCCAGAGACTCATAGGTCTATGTCCCCCTCATCTCTAATAGTACAGTGATAATTGTCAGACCACACATCCTGCTTTCTTATTAGTAAAACATAGCAATCATAACTACAATTTACAATTCACAGCTACAGGATTATACTGTCATAAGCTGAGTCTTAACAGCAACAAGGTAAGCCAGTCGTATTATGGAATCCCAGCCCTCTATCAAGCAGACTATAAATAGGTGGACAGCAGAGGTGGCTTGTATGTTTTTGAACAATTGCCTGTAATTGCTATTGAAGAGGATTATCCATCAGCTTATCATCATACAAGTCCTAAATAAATCTTGATGAGCAATGCAGAATTTAAAGGTCACAGTTTTACTTCCCTGCTGTCTAAAGCACAATTATAAATGAAAATCTTGGAAAGGATTTTCACAAGAGCAATGAATCATTTACTATACTCACCTCTAAAGAAGAATGTTCACATGAGATGAAGGAAATTCTAACACCCAAGCCAAACTCTACAGAACAGTCTATGCTAGCCAATCAACAGCTAGACTTTTAAAGAACTGGTAAATATGTATCTTCTGAGACTTTCGTACTATCAAAAATTAATATGTCTAAAGTTCTAACAAATCTCATCTTATGGTCCTGAGATAAATTCTGTCTCATAGAAAAGTAATTTCCAATGGCACAAGCTCTCTTGGCATGTTCTCAGTGTTCCTTTCATTCTAAATGCTTAGTAATCGGGCACATGGAATGATCCCTTTCTCAAACAATTCCAGGCTTCAGCCCAAATTCAGCCTGAATGGACAGTGATTAAATTTCTTAGCCACAAGCTCCTATAAAGGATGAAGGTTATGTGCATATAGCCTATGTCCTAATAATGAATCCATGAAATTCTATTGTGTGTCAGTATAACCTATCTTCCTGAAATTCACGGTATGTTTTCAGTTTCAAAAAGGAAGATTCTAGTTTTAAAAATCTTTCCTGTTTTCCCAGTGTTAAAAATAGCCTACATTTGAAGTAAAGGGTAAGATACCTTTTATATCAAAGAGTGATTTGGGAGGAAAAAGAGGGTATTTTTAAAAAAATCAGAGCTTTCACTGTATTTTTATTTTCCTATAAAACATTTTAGTACTGTCATTTCTGCTGACCATGAAAAACAAATTATGCTAGGATAAACAGCTGACAAATTGTTTGGGGGAAGGATGACATGGTTTGTGCCTGGGCAGCATTCCAATCATCTGTGAAAAGCACAGCATGACCATAAGAATTTAAATATTTCCAATATGCCCCTTCCATGGGGAAAAACATGCATATGTTTCAATTAATCAAGGTTAAGTAAAATGGAATAATTATGGAGCACAGGCTTATCTTGCCAATCTTTATTCTAAGAACTGGGGTTGTCCATACTTTAGCTGGAGTTCTGTTTCTAAAAGGCTTTCATAGCAATGTTTTTAAACATGGGGTTCCTGTGAAAATGGAGTATATGGGACACAGAAACAGGAAATGGTTTTGAGTGCAACTAGCTGAATCCACTGGCTATAAATACCACCTGGCAGGACTACATTTAAAAATACAGTTCCTTAAAGGCAGAGGCTACATTTGAGTCATCTTTGTTTCCCTGATGCCTATCATATTTAAAGAACACCTGTAGATTTCTTCCTTCTTCTGTAAAGAACTTCTCTTTGCATACCATTAAGCAATTTAGAAAAATGCTTCCATCAAGCCTTCAAGTCATTCCAAACTGAAGCCAGGGGCCTAGAACTGTGGTTAAGTAAGAAACAAAGCAAGTTAGATATGAGTTACACAGACCCAGATATAAAGCAGAAGTCAGTTGTGTCCTTCTTTTAGTAATTAAAAAAAAAAAAAAAAAGGAAATCTAAAGAACATTTAACCTGAGGAAGTCCAATAGTGGGTGAAAGGTAGAGGTCTCAGTTAGAGGGTGAAGAATAATGGGGTGGAAACAAGAAAGGCCAAGATTTCATAGCAGACTAAAGGTAGGTGCTAGGCAGGTCTCAGAGACCAGCTGCAGAGACTAGGGTTTAGGATCAGGACTCTGGTACTCCTGAGGCAGGGAAGATCAAAACAGAACTCCAGGTCCAAGTGATCCAGATGGTCCAATCAAAAAACCAAGGTGAGACACAGATGTATAGAACAGTCTTTTGGACTCTATGGGAGAGGGAGAGGGTGGGATGATTTGGGAGAATGGCATTGAAACATGTATAATATCATATAAGAAACAAATCGCCAATCTAGGTTCGATGAAGGATACAGGATGCTTGGGGCTGGTGCACTGGGATGACCCACCCAGAGGGATGGTATGGGGAGGGAGGTGGGAGGGGGCTTCAGGACTGGGAACATGTGTACACCCGTGGCGGATTCATCTTGATGTATGGCAAAAACAATACAATATTGTAAAGTAAAAAACACAGAAAAAAAAAAAAACCCAAGGTGAGAATTCAGTCATGAAATGAGAGGTAGTCTTTCATAGCATAGAAAGCCAAAATCACTTACATTGACCTCAGGGCCAAGAGAGATTAATAAGTATTGTGTATGTTTTAGTCGCTCAGTCATGTCCAAGTCTTTGTGATCCCATGGCTGTAGCCCACCAGGCTCCTCTAGCCATGAAATTCTCCAGGCAAGAATATAGGCGTGGGTAGCCATTTCTTTCTCCCAGAGGATCTTCCCAACCCAGGGGTCAAACCCAGGGGTCTCTTGCAACGCAAGCAGATTCTTTTCCATCTGACCCACCAGGGAAGTCCCAAAAATGAAAAACATGAAACCAAATAGAAAGCATGTCAAGCACTTGGCGAAAAACTGCAAAAACCTCAGCAGCATCTGACATGATTTTCCTCCTGTTCCTTGAAACATTGCCTTCTCCTTTTAACATCACATCCCCTCCATCTCCTCCTATCTTCCACATCTCAATTATTGACACTACCATTGAACCAGGTCACCAAATCAAAAAACAGAGGTGTTTGGTTTTTTTTTTTATACCCTTGCTCACCTTTCTCCCAAACATCTCACTGCCTCCACTGTGGCCATCCTCCTCCTATGCTGATGCCAGCTCTTACCTGGACTACCATAAAAGCCTCCAACTGGTCTTCCTGATTCCACTCTGGCTCCACTGAATCCATTCTCTACATGGCAGCTAGAGAGATCTTTATAAAACATATGTCAGATCATGTCTTTCCCCTTTTAAAAGCTTTTTATTGGTTTTCCAGAGAAGTCAGAAATATCCAAACTCCTCCCCCAGCCTACAAAGTCCTAGACAGTCTGATCCCTGTCTACCTCTATTGATAACACTATTTCTACCCTCTCCAAACCCTTGAGCCCCTAAGACTTCCCTGGTGATCCAGTGGTTAAGAATCTGCCTGCCAATGGAGGGGACATGTGTTCAATCCCTGGTCCAGGAAGATCCCACATGACGCAGAGTAGCTAAGCTGGAGCGCCACAACTACTGAGCCCATGCTCTAGAGCACATGAACTGCAACTACTGAGTCTGCACGCTGCCACAACTGAAGCTCTCACACACTAGAGCCTGTGCTTCACAACAAGAGAAGCCACCACAATGAGAAGCCCACACACTGCAGCTAGAGAGTAGCCCCCACCTGCTGCAGCTAGAGAAAGCCTGCACGCATCAGCGAAGACTCAGCACAGCCAAAACCAAAAATAATTAAACAGTTGAGCTTCAGTAACCTTCTTCTGCTCTGTAAGCACACCAGGTCTGTTTCTACCCCAAGGCCTCTCTACAAGCTGCTCCTCTTCTGGCATGCGTAGCTCTATCCTGTCATTTACTTCTTATCTAAAATATCATCTCTAATTTAGACAGCCTTCCTTGATCAAACAAAGAAAAGCAGCAGCTCAGTCGCACTCCATCATATCATCCAATTTATGTTCTTCAGAACATAATCATTACCTGAAGATTTTGTTTTTCACTACCTGTCTTTACCCACTGGAATATAAGTTCTATGAAAACAGAAACATCTGCTGTACTCTTAGTACCTAAAACAGTGAATTGCATCTATTGGGCATTCAATATATATATATGAAATATACAGATATTATATATATTTTTTAAATTAAAGAGCAAATGAGTAAATGAGTGAATGAATCAAAAAATAAACACTGGTGGACACTTGAGGTTTGTGGATACTGAGAAGAAAATGATATTCAATATGGCCTTTGACATACTAAATTTTATACCTTTGAAATATCCAAGCAGAGTTTCAAGGGCTCAGCTAGAAATATGTGTCTGGAGTTTAGCCCAGGAGCTATAAATATGAGAGCCCTAGTGACTGCAGTCATGAAATTAAAAGACGCTTACTCCTTGGAAGAAAAGTTATGAGCAACCTAGATAGCATATTCAAAAGCAGAGACATTACTTTGCCTACTAAGGTCCATGTAGTCAAGGCTATGGTTTTTCCTGTGATCATGTATGGATGTGAGAGTTGGACTGCGAAGAAGGCTGAGTGCCGAAGAATTGATGCTTTTGAACTGTGGTGTTGGAGAAGACTCTTGAGAGTCCCTTGGACTACAAGGAGATCCAACCAGTCCATTCTGAAGGAGATCAGCCCTGGGATTTCTTTGGAAGGAATGATGCTGAAGCTGAAATTCCAGTACTTTGGCCACCTCATGCGAAGAGTTGACTCATTGGAAAAGACTCTGATGCTGGGAGGGATTGGGGGCTGGAGGAAAAGGGGACGACCGAGGATGAGATGACTGGATGGCATCACGGACTCGATGGACGTGAGTCTGAGTGAACTCTGGGAGATGGTGATGAACAGGGAGGCCTGGCGTGCTGCGATTCATGGGGTCGCAAAGAGTCGGACACGACTGAGTGACTGAACTGAACTGAACTGAGGTGCATGAGCTGTAACTGAAGACATGGCATAGAAGAGACTGCTGAAGGGAGAATAAAAAATGACAGAGAAAGGAGCCTTGGGTAGATACAAACTTTAAAGACCAGGTAAAAGATAATGCATCAGCAAAAGAGAGAGAGTGGCCAAAGAGAGAACAAAAACCAGGGGTTTTCTGCATCATGGAAACCAAAGGGATAGTGTATGTTTTAAGGAAAGAATAAGCAATAGTGTCAAAAAGCTGTTGAAAGGGCAAGGTATTAATAAATGCTAGCAAGTGACTAATGGCATTTATAGAAACTGAGTATGTACCCTATAGTTTCTCGTACCCTTAAACAATGTTCTATACATAATGGAAATATTTCTTGTTATTTCAAAGGATTTTGCTATAGGCTATTTTGTTAAAAAAATTTTTTCCATTGTATGTTTTTTTTTATTGTCTCTTCCTTTACATCAGGTTTATATCTGTCACTTCTTACTGTTGACATCTGTTTTTAAGCCATATTCCCTTTCTAACTTGCAGCTTTGTATTTAATTCTAAACTGAGAAGTCCAATAACCTAGTGTGTATGGTCCAAGTCTACACTGAGATGGGAAATGCCCAGAGTAAGGCCACACTGCAAAAATGAGCTTTAGATCATAGATTTTGTATTATTAATTTTGACTGCCCAAGACTCTTCTTGCTTCCTCCTGATAATCAGCTAAGTTAAGAAACTGAAAAGAGGTTTCCAAATAAGTGAGTTATTACAGTATTATTAAAGAGTAATTAAATGTACAATTTCACAAGCAGCAAATGTTTCAACATTCTTTCTTCTTTTAAGAAGAAAAAAAAGCAAGGTGATTTGCCAAGTAAAAATCTATAATTAAAAATGGTATCACCAGACTTTGTCATGAAAGTTCAAGTAATCGGATTGCTATAAAAAAAATACAACAGAAAATCTAGTATTTGCAAAATGAAAAATTTCCCACAGAATCTTAAACACAGAAATGAAGTTCATAAATAAAATTTAAGTAATAATCATATAAGAACAAGTGTATAAATGTGTGTGTACATATGTAAAATGCAACTAAAAAATTCTCAAAATATCAAATTAAATGTTGCTGGAAATATTTGAAGTTTGACAAAAATTTATTTTCTCTAAGTGTGAGCTTCTACACACAATTTGTCAGCAATATTATTCCATCTAAATATTTTAACAATATCTTAGTGTATTTGGTAAGCTTCTCAAATGTCTTCATGACAAATTCCTGAAGGTGGTTGTTAGAAACAAAGTCAACTTAACTTTTGTATACAGTGAAAGGTATAAATAGAAGTTCAGTTTTTACATATGAATATGCTGCTTTTCCAAAACTGTTGAAAATACTACCTTTTTTCTATCGAATTGCCTTTCTGCTTTTATTAAAAGTCAATTATTTATAGATCTGGAGGTCTATTTTTTACCTCTCTTCTGTTCCATTGGTCTATTTGTCCATATTTATCAAGGCCATACTACATTTTTTTTCCTATGACAAGTCTGTTATTTATTTTTTCCACTCATAAAGTGGTTAAATATAAATTGTCCCTTTACTGTAACATACTAACTATAGAAGGTTGAAACACACACAACACACCATGTACCCCTCATATTCTGTATTCACTGTCTGAAAATGCCATGGAGATAGTTCCACAGTGGATAATATAGACATGTGGAGCATTTACTTCCTGTGTTTATTCTGTTTTTTAAAAATAAATTTATATATTTTAATTGGAGGCTAATTATTTTACAATATTGTAGTGGTTTTGCCATACAATGAGATGAATCAGCCATGGGTGTACATGTGTTCCCCATCCTGAACTCCCCTCCCACCTCCCTCCACATCCCATCCCTCAGGGTCATCCCAGTGCACCACCCCTGAGCACCCTGTCTCATGCTTCAAACCTAAACTGGTGATCTATTTCACATATGGTAATATACATGTTTCAGTGCTATTCTCACAAATCATCCCACCCTCGCCTTCTCCCACAGAGTCCAAAAGACTGTTCTTTATATCTGTGTCTCTTTTGCTGTCTCACATATAGGATCATTGTTACCATCTTTCTAAATTCCGTATATATGCATTGATATATTGTATTGGTATTTTTCTTTCTGACTTACTTCACTCTGTATAATAGGCTCCAGTTTCATCTACCTCATTAGAACTGATTCAAAGGCATTATTTTTAATAGCTGAGTAATATTCCATTGTGTATATGTACCATGGCTTTCTTATCCATTCGTCTGCCGATGGACATCTAGGTTGCTTCCATGTCCTAGCTATTGTAAACAGTGCTGCGATGAACACTGGGGTACATGTGTCTCTCAATTCTGGTTTCCTTGGTGTGTATGCCCAGCAGTGGGATTGCTGGGCTGTATAACACCATACTATCTGGAACATTGCAGCTTTGTAACAAGTCTTAAAATCAGGTAGTGTTCATTCTCCAAACTTGTTTTATTTTAAAGTTATTTTAGCTATTCTGGATCCTGTGCATTTCCTAGGAAATTTAGAATCAGTTTGTCAGTCTCTACAAAACAATTTAATTGTTTAAACTTTATCTACTGCATTGTTTACAATATTACTAATAAAAAATAATTTCTCCTCTAGCCCAAACTTACATATACACACACACAAACACACATAGCATGTTTAGCTAAAAACATAAGTATTTTTCCATGAATGCCTGTTCTGCCAGATATATTAAATATTACAAATGAGAGGTACATCACCTCTAAACTCTGTCTCACTAGAACAAATCACTTCAGTGCTGTAGAGAGACAAACAAAAATATTTATTGTCAACTATGGCCCAAGCACCAAGCAATCAGAGTCAGTATGGGATAGCTTGGAAATGAGAGTGCATATTTTTACAACAAAAGTCAGAACAAATGAAAAATTGTGACTATATGAAAGTTCTTGGGCATAATATTCAAAATTCACTGCATAAAATTAAAATGCAAAGTAACCCTTCTGATAAGATGCCTTTGCTTCATAAACTGCAAAAGCTATTCTATGACTCAAACAGTAGAGCCAATCCAACCATTCTGAAAACTTAAAAAGAGGAGGAAAGAGGGTGGGAGAGAACTATGAATTGTTCCTGGTATGAAGAAAACTCAATAGAGCTGGTCAATTAGTGTTTGAATTATCTAAATGGAGATAAGTAAGTTTAAAATGTTTTAAGTGAGTCAGTGAAGTCACTCAGTCGTGTCCGACTCTTTGCAACCCCATGGGCTGTAGCCTAACCAGGTTCCTCCATTCATGGGATTTTCTAGGCAAGTATACTGGAGTGGGTTGCCATTTCCTTCTCCAGGAGATATTCCCGACCCAGGGATTGAACCCAGGTCTTCTGCATTGTAGGTAGACGCTTTACCGTCTAAGCCACCAGGGAAGATAAAGGTCCCCTTAGATAATTTTTTATTTAATTCTAAAGGATTCCCATAAGACCACCCAGCACTTAGCAAAAGTCAATGCATTATGTGGTCAGTTTAAACAATGCTAAAAGAACACCTATACCTATAATACCTATAAAGAAAAACAAAGTTTTCATCTGAAACTCAGTAACTATGTCTTTTCCAACTCAATTTGCCTGTGAATTAATGTTCAGCTCCAATAGTCACCAATTATCTCAACACATGGAAGTAATTAATTACTTTTGCAAAATAGATGAAATTATAAGATTGAAAAAAGCATAATCAGTAAAAAAAAAAAAAAGAGAGAGAGAGAGAGAAATCACCTTGCTTGAAAAACAAGTGCACTTATTTAGAGGGTCCTCAGATACAACTGTATCACATGGATCACAATGAAGAGCATAAGCTCAATAACAATGTATTAATTACTAGATCATCCAAATGTGCCATTATACTAAAACTTGATTTGAAAATATGCTCTATTAATTGATATATCTTCTTAATAATTTCATAACACTAGAAGAGTCCACAAAAAGTATCTGCATCCTTTCTCTTTCAACAACAAAATATGTATGTAAATCATCGCTAAAGTAGGTTTCCCCTTGTTAATGTTCCTGCAGAGTCAGTCATGCTGTACAATATTCTGTAGCCAAGAACATGAGTGTTTAAGACTCCAGAATCAGACCTGAGTTTAAAGCTTCCCCATTTCTTTATCTCATGCCTTGGAAAGTCATTCACCTTGCCTGACCCCCAGTTCCCTCCTCTCTAAATGGTACCTCATTCATCGGTTGCTATGAGGTCAAGGGCATGGCCATGTCTGCTTCTTTCATAAAAGTTTCATAAAAGTTCTCCCAGTGACTAGCTATATAGTCTCAACAAATTTATATTTCATAAAGAATACATCATATACTATTACACATACATATAAAAAACGAATGAAAGCATTTAACATATATGCTGCTGCTGCTGCTAAGTCACTTCAGTCGTGTCCAACTCTGTGCGACCCCACAGACAGCAGCCCACCAGGCTCCCCCGTCCCTGGGATTCTCCAGGCAAGAACACTGGAGTGGGTTGCCATTTCCTTCTCTAATGCGTGAAAGTGAAAAGTGAAAGTGAAGTCGCTCATTGGTGTCGGACTCTTCGCGACCCCATGGACTGCAGTCTACCAGGCTCCTCCATCCATGGGATTTTCCAGGCAAGAGTACTGGAGTGGGTTGCCATTGCCTTCTCTGTAACATATATAGTAAGCCCTTAATTTTAGAATAACCAAAGATCATCAAAAAATCTACAAACCATAAATGCTAAAGAGGGTATGGAGAAAAGGGAACCCTCCGGCACTGTTGTTTGGAATGTAAATTGGTACAGCCACTATAGAGAACAGTATAGAAGTTCCCTAAAAAACTAAAAATAGAGCTACCACATGATCTTACAATCCCACTTCAGGGTATGTACCTGGGCGGGGGGTGGGTGTGTGTGTGTGTGCGCGCGTGTGTGCGTGTGTGCGTGTGTGCGTGTGTGTGTGTGTGTGTTAGTCATTCAGTTGTGTCCAGCTCTTTGCAACCCCATGGACTATGGCCCACCAGGCTTCTCTGCCCACCAGGCTTCTCTGTCCATGGAATTCTCCAGGCAAGAATACTAGATTGGCTAGTCATTCCCTTCTCCAGGGGGTCTTCCCCACCCAGGAATTGAACCCGGGTCTCTTGCATTGCAGGCAGATTCTTTATCATTTGAACCACCAGGTAAACCAAGGGAAAACCATAATTCTAAAAGATACATACACCCAGTGTTCACTGTGGCACTATTTACAATAGCCAGAAGATGGAAACAACCTAAATGTCCATCAATGGAGGTATGGATAAAGAAGATGTGATACATTTATAGAATGAAATATCACTCAGTCATTAAAAAAAAGAATATAGTAATGTCATTTGCAGCAACATGGATGAATCTAGAGATTGTCATAATGAATGAAGTAAGTCAGAGAAGGAGAAATATATATGATATCGCTTATATGTGGAATCTTTAAAAATGGTACAAATGAACCTATTTACAAAACAGAAGAAAAGTTACAGATGAAGAAAATAATCTTATGGTTACTGAGGGAAAGGGAGGCAGGGATAAACTGGGAGATTGGGATTGACATATACCCACTACTATATATAAAATAGATGATAAGGACCAACTTGATAGCACAAGTAATTCTCCTCAATACCCTGTGATGAACTATATGGGAAAAAAGTTTTAAAAAGGGTGGATGTATTTATAGGTATAACTGATTCACTTTGCTGTACAGCAAAAAGTAACACAACACTGTAAATAAAAAAAATTAAATAACCAAAGAAATTTTAGGCAAATATGTAATAGCTAATTTAGACAGCAAAGGTCTTGGTTTCAGAGAGGATAAATAGGTTGCCTGAGGTCACACAGCCAGGAGGTAGCAGTCCAGAATTTAAATTCAGACATTTTGAGCCCAGAGGACAATCAGTTAATCAAATCCTACACTGACTGCTTCTCACTACTTCAAGCTCTCCCCTCTTAAGAGCATCCAGTTTTCAGCCTTTCACAGCTTCTTTGTTCTCAACAGTTCCTTCCTTCCACCTGCCACCCACCTATGTGTACATTTCTCAAAGTCCAGGAATCAAATGCGCTACTCTCTCTATTATGGTTCATGTTTCTGGAAGCTCGGGAACCTTTCCCCACTAACAAATACAAACATACATACACAAGATTTTCAGTGTACTCTCAGGGTATTCACAGGTAACTCAGCAGTACACTCTTCCTCACAGAAATATGTGTTTAAAGCACCTAGTTTACTGACTCTGGCATAGCAAACACTCAACAGACAGTTTGGACCATGACTATAATAGGTGTCTATCAAAATACTACCTAACAAGGTCCTACTCAAAGATCGTTTCCACCAAAAACTTCCTTTGGTCACTCCACTAATTGTGAGGAATATTTTTCTCCTCTGTGAATGTACAACTCATGCAATTTTACTGGTAGAAAGAAACTTAAAGATTCTCAATCCAAAGTAACATGTTTTAAAATATTCATATAATACGTATTACACATTCTACAGCATAGAACTATTTGTTTATACGTTTCATCTCTAATGCTATAAAGAAAGTGCTAAGTGCTAAAGAAAGTGCTTAACATTCCTTAAAAATACATGAATGATTAAAAAACAAATGAGTGAATGAATGAATAATTCCAAATTAAAACTGAATTACTATTCAGTATTTTTCAAAAACACATGAGGCCTAGAATGTCTCTTTCAGCATTTAAAATCACCAGTATTTTTTTTCTTATTCAGTATGAATCAACAGTATGGAGCAAAATCTTTTTCTCAGCAGATCTCTTTAGAATCAATTTATGAGCTATCTCCTCTCGCTTTTGGTCTAATCAGTTATAGAGAAAAGCTCTGGATAAGATGCTTGAGAGTATGTTATTACTCTCGGGAATTCATTTTAGTGAGAAATTTAATATCACAAAAATATTACATTTTCAGTCTTCCAAAAACCTGTGCTTTTGTGATGAGGTTTTTTATTTCCTTAGTGAGCAAGGCTTCAATTACACTTTATGCTTCTGGGTGACAGAACTGAGACTGTTTTCCATTCTGTAATATAATCCTTTCAACTGGCAGTTGAGTTCTGGCAAAAAATCCACTTATTAAGCAACTTCTACTATAGACAACAAAAAGTGATAAGCTATAATTCACAATCTTGAAGAACTTACCAAAGTTGGAAAAAGAAGACAAATTTGTGAAAATTAAGCACAAGATTTAAATAAAATTCCAGGATAGAAAACACTATCATGAGTAATTGACAAATAAATGGTGCACCTTAGTGCCATGTGGATTTGGAAAGGGTGGGGGTCTTTTTAGGCTGTGGTAGATTTATGGAAAGAGTTGGGTGCAAATATAGGAGAATAAGTAGAATTGAGGAAAAACCAAGAAGAGAAAAGAGAACATTTAAAACTACAAATGATAACAAAAGCATCAAAGCAAAAAAGAAAAAGTGAGTTGGAGATAAAACAGCTGGGAAAATAATAACAAATACCCAATTTAAAAATATATATTTGAGTGACTCCCCTGGTGGCACAGTAGTTAAGACTCTGAGCTTCCACTGAAGAGGGCATGGGTTCAAACCAATATGAAAATATATTTGGGGATGAATGAATTAAAGCATAAAGCATTTATGAAGGAGTGTAGAAGACAGAAAGCACCCCTTTTTGTGGGAAGATGCGAAATGAGCACATAAATCAGCACATAAAGCATTTGATAGTGTCCATTCCATACTAGGACTTCCCTGGTGGCTCAGGTTTCCTAAGGTTGCTGTAACAAAGTATCTCAAACTGGGTGGCTTAAAACAAGAGAAATTTTATTGTTTCAGTTCTGTAGCATAAAAGTCCAAAAGTCAGCACAACCATGCTCTCTCCAAAAGCTGGAGAAAATAATGTGTTCCATAACATTCTCTTAGTTTCTGGTGGCTGCCAGCAATCCTTGGCATTCTTTTTTTGTCAAAAGCTAAAAATATATTTTTCTGGGTTCTTACAGGTACATATGGCTCATTAACAGTGTTATACAAAAACACACTACAAGACACAGTATATTTCTTAAATATTGTGATATATGAGGTCCCAACAACAGCATTTGAAAATAGACATGTAAACTGGTGAAAAAACACATTTACTGTCTAAATGAGGTATACCATCTCTTGCCTAATCCTTGGCATTCTTAGCTTGTGGACACATCATCCCAATCTCCGCTAACACTGTCACATGACATTCTCCCTGTGTGCCTGTATCCAAATTTCTCTTCTCATGTGAGGACAAGTTATTGGATTAGGACCCATTATAAGCCAATCTTTACTTGATTCCCCACCTTAACTTGCTTACATCTGCACATATGTATTTTGAAATATGGTCACAATCTGAGGTTGACATGAATTGGGGGGGGGGCGAAATTCAACTCAGGACACTCATTTTTACAAACATTCCTCTATACCCTCTGTAACCAGTGTCCCCCCACTGCTCTGAGACAGAACTCACTGAGGTCAGCAGAGCCTCTCAACTCCAGGCTTCACTTAAGTAAATAGCCCAGGTGCACCTGACACTGGTAATCACTCCTCCTCCATGGAACTCTACCCACTGGCTTCCTCCATGATGCCCTATCTAGGGTTTCCTCCTATCTTTCAATCCATTCCTTCTTTCTGTGGGTTTCTTTTTATCCTGACACTTAAATTCTGGTGGTCCCTAGTATGTCCCTTTTACTATTTTTTGCATTTCCCCCTGGGTAACTGTATTCACCTTTTGGTTTGAAACACAACTGTATGACTTCCAAATCTACATTTCTAGCCTAGATTTCTCCTCCAAACTGCAGACTTGAATATCCATCTGCTTGAGTATGCTTCAAGCACCTCAGCTTATCATATTTCCTGAAACAACCTTCAGTTTTCTCAGTTTACTTGACATCACCATCATTGATTCAGTAATCCAAGCTAAAAATCTGGATATCTTGCTCTTATTTCTAACTGTTTATATATTTTTTTCCTATATTATATCTTTTTTTTAGTTTTATCTCTTTTTTAAGTATCTTTTTTTCATTGGAGGATAACTGCTTTACAATATTGTGTTGGTTTCTGCCATACATCAACATGAGTCAGCCGTAGGTATATATATGTCCCCTCCATCCTGAAAACCTCTCCCATCTCCCACTCCATCCCATCCCTCTAATACAGTGTTTCATAATACACAAGAACACATAGGTACTTAATGGACAAACATATAATGACTAATCGTAATAAAACCAGCATTCTTAAACCCATCTCCAATACAAGTGCCAAAACTGTCCAATACCATTCCATCCACCTGTGTACTTCCTTATCCCATGTCCTTCCCTCTTCCAAGCTCTTGTTTTGTCACCTGAACAGCTCACTCCAGAGTCATGCTCTGAGTCTTGTCCTGTAAAATCCACCCTCTTCCTCCTCATCACAGCAACAGATTTAGCATGTAAAGCTGACTACACTGTCACCTTACTCTGACATGTCTGAGGTTCTCCATTGTCCACCAGTTCTTCATATATGGTATCCCAATCTCACACTCACACAAACACTATATAGTTGAGCAACCTCACTATATGTCTCAACTCCAAGCTTTTCTTCCAACTCACTTTCAGGAATGCTGCTGCTGTTGCTAAGTCGCTTCAGTCGTGTCCGACTCTGTGTGACCCCATGGACAGCAGCCCACTAGGCTCCTCTATCCATGGAATTCTCTAGACAAGAGTACTGGAGTGGGTTGCTCTTTCAGGAATGTTTCACCCCTTTTCTGTGTCATTCTAAACACACACACACACAATATTCACCTGGCGAGCTTCTACTCATTAAGAGTCAGCCTACATCTCTCTTCAACAGAAAGTTTTCCTTTGATGCTACCCATGCTCCTTAGCTGTTAGGTCAGTTATCTCTCCTCGGTAGGCATACCTCAGAAATACTGTAGGTCTGGTTTCTTTATTGCTAAAGAAATACACTAACCATCATCTAAGACTTCAGTTGAGTCCTAATCTTTCCTGACGGAGGGTCTTGCCTCAATGTTGATGGCTGCCAATTGATCAAGGTAGTTGCTGAAGTTGCAGTGGGTTTGGCAATTTTTTTAAAGCCAGGTAACAATGAAGTTTGCTGCATTAATTGATTTTTCCGTTCACAAACCACTTTTCTGTATTAATAATGGTGTTTGAGAGCACTTTACCCACAAAAGTCAGTCCTCTTAAACCTTGCCACTGCTTTACCAACTAAGTTTATGTAATATTCTAAGTGCTTTGCTGTCATTTCAACAGTCTTCACAGCATCTTTACCAGGCAAAGATTCCAGCTCAAGAAATCATTTTCTTTGCCCATCTGTAAGAAGCAACTCCTCACCCATTCAAGCTTTATCATGAGATTGCAGCCATTCAATCACATCTTCAGGCTCCACGTTCTAGTTTTCTATCACCTCTGCAGTTACTTGTTTCACTGAAGTCTTGAGCATTTCAAAGTCATCCATGAGGGCTGGAACCAGCTTCTTCCAAATTTCTACCAATGTTGATATTGTGACCTGTTCCCATGAATCACAATTGCTCTCAATGGCATCTAGAATGCAGAATACTTTCCAGAAAGTTTTCAATGGACTTTGCCCAGATCCATCAAAGAAATCACTATATAGGGTAGCTATAACCTTTAAAAATGTTTTTCTATAATAAGACTGGAAAGTTGAAATTATTCCTTGATCCATGGACTGCAGAATACATGCTATGTTAGCAAGCATGAGAACAACATGTATCTCATTGCACATCTTCATCAGAGTTCTTGGGTGATCAGGTGTATTGTCAATGAAAGTAATATTTTGAAAGGAATCTTTCTTTCTGAGCAGTAGATCTCAACAGTAGGCTTAAAATATTCAGTAAACTGTGTTGTAAATAGATGAGCTGTCATACAGGTTTTGCTGTTCCATTATTAGAGCGCAGGCAGAGTACATTTAGCACAACTCTTAATGACTGTAGAATTTTCAGAATGGTAAATGAGTACTGGCTTCCACTTAAAGTCACCAGATGCATTAGCCCCCTAACAAGAGTCAGTCTGCCCTTTGAAGCTTTGAAGCCAGGCATTGACTTCATCTCTTAGCTATGAAATTCCTAGAGGACATCTCCTTCTAATAGAAGGCTATTTTTTCTACATTAAAATCTGTTTAGTGCAGCCACCTTAATTGATTATCTTCAACAGATCTGAAAAATTTGTTGCAGCTTCTACATTAGCACTTACTGCTTTACCTTTCATTTTCATGGATATGTCTTCTTTCCTTAACCTTCACAAACCAACCTCTGCTAGCCTCACTCTTCTTCTACAGCTTCCTTACCTTTCTCAGTCATCAGAGAATCAAAGAAAGCTACAGTTACAGTCTTTCTCTGGATTAGGATTTGGCTTAAGGGAATGTTGTAGCTGATTTGATATTCTATCCAAACCACTTAAACTTATCAGTAATAAGGCTGTTTCATGTTTTTATTTCTGTGTTCAGTGGAGTAACACTTTTAATCTCCTTTCAGAACTTTCCCTTTGCACTTACAACTTTGCTGCTTGGCACAAGAGGCCTAGTTTTTAGCTTATCTTGGCTTTTAATATACGTTCCTCATTAAATTTAATCATCTCTGACTCTTTGTGACCCCCTGGACCATACAGTCCATGGAATTCCCCAGGCCAGAATACTGGAGAAGGTAGTCTTTCCCTCCTCCAGGGGCTCTTCCCAACCCAGGGATTGAAGCCAGGACCTCCCACATTGCAGGCAGATTCTCTACCGGCTGAGACACAAGGGAAACCCAAGAATATAGAGTGGGTAGCCTTCTCCACTGGATCCCAACCCAGGAATCGAACGGGGATCTCCTGCATTGTAGGCGGATTCTTTACCAAGTGAACCATGAGGAAGCCTGTAATCATCTCTGATTTGATTAAAAATGAAAGACATGTAATTGTTCCTTCACTTGAACATTGAGAGGCCATTGTAGGGCGATTAATTGGCCTAATTTCAATGCTTTTGTGTCTCAGGGAATACTGAGGTCTAAGAAAGAGATGGGGTGACTGCCAATTGGCGGAGCAGTCAGAACACACACAACTTTAATCTATTAAGTTTGCCATCTCTGAGCACTGCTTGTGGTGCCTCAAAACAATTATAATAGTCACATCAAAGATTACTGATCACAGATCACCATAACAAATACAATAATAATTTAAAAGTCTGAAATATTGTGAGAATTACAAAATGTGACACAGAGACACAAAGTGAGCAAATGCTGTTAGAAAAATGGTGCTGATAGACTTGCTTGACACCCACGTTTGCCACAAACCTTCAGTGTGAAAAAACACATCTCTGAAGTGCAATAAAACAAGATACGTCTTTGTGATGTCACATGAAATATAGTTATGGTTATTGTTATGGTTATGATAGTAGCTTTATCATTTTATTGGCTATTTTGTGCCATCTAAGTCTCTGAGCTCCTATAAGGTCCAAGACTATCTCATATTTATCTCTGCATCCTCTATTTGCCATAGAGCCTGAAATATACAATACACTCAGCATTATTGAAAAAATGATTTATAATTGTCCTGTATGAAAGTTAGGATCTTATTTTAGAAAATTATATTATTTTTGAAATGATCAGACTTATCATGCTTCATATCTAAATGAATTTGTCAAATTTTCTAAAGTTTCAGCGATGTGTAACTATCATGACATTAAGTCATTCATTCATGCAGACAATACATTTATGGTAACTTCTCCCTGGCTAAGAGATAACACTTATTCACAAGTTGTTAACTCATAAGAGAGTAAGAACTAAGAGTACATTCAGCTGCAACTATTTGATATTATATAGTAGTACTAGAGGAGAAGGCAACGGCACCCCACTCTAGTACTCTTGCCTGGAGAATCCCATGGACAGAAGAGCCTGGTAGGCTGCAGTCCGTGGAGTCCTAAGAGTCAGACACAACTGAGCGACTTTACTTTCACTTTTCACTTTCATGCATTGGAGAAGGAAATGGCAACCCACTCCAGTGTTCTTGCTTGGAGAATCCCAGGGATGGGGGAGCCTGGTGGGCTGCCATCTATGGGGTTGCGAGTCAGACACGACTGAAGCAACTTAGCAGCAGCAGTAGCACTAGAACAGAGAAGCTTGCTTCAAATTTTTATCTTAACATGTTGAGCCAACGTTTTAAAAAAGAATACCAATTTAAGCTGTCCTAACAGACCTTCTCTACCTTCAGATTGTGGTAACACTTATTAGTAAGCTAAATACCCCTAATTAAAACAGAATTGCTTGACATCTAATCACTATAATTCATTAATTCTCTTCTGAGAACATATTTTTAGCTATCTCAGGAAAAATTGCATAACAAAGTGTTGCCCCAGTTTCCTCAATTCTCGTTGTCCTACTTGACATGTCACAATACGAAAAGACATTTTCTTTAAAAATTATCCTTCTACTGTTGGTGTTTTCCACTAGTATGATTTAGAATCTTCTGGACTCATCACTAAGGACTAAACCTCTTCTTGAGGGAATGAGCAAGCATGCTAATTGAAATGAAAGGTGATCAGATATAAAATGTCAGTGCCCCCAAGGGAAATTGCATTTCAAGTGTGAGAATACTAACCAGCGAAGTGATTTAAAAGCATTAGGCTTGACAGTCCACTTTGCTATCCTAAAAGCACTTTATTTTCCATTTTGTCATCAAGGAATATCAGTAGGCATCCAGGAGTCAAGGACAGTTAAGAAATGTGTAAGAGGGAACAAGGTCTTTGAACACTTCGTAAGGTCCTACAGCCTGTTCTGACAAGCATGATCCCCCACAATGATTTGGGAATGATTAGATGGTAAGCTTATTACAACCACAAAGTGAAAACTGTAACCAAACTGGAAAAGAGAATCAGGACCCAAAATTATCTAGTAGGTTGGAATCACCACTGAAATTTAACAAAAGAAATTTACTATCATAAATATAAAGATCCTGCTCTTAAATCAGTAACACAGGAAGAGGAGCCAAGCAAAGTACAAAGAAAAGGAAAGATTTGGCAGTTACAGTGGACCACAAGTTCCATATAAATCAGTAATAAAATATCCCTACCCAAAACTAATGTGATCTAAAAGTACATCAATTGCAGGTTAATGTCCAGAACATGAAGGGCAATTGTCCCTCTGAGTTACATGCTGGGTAGAGCCCACATGTACTGCATGTATGTCATACTTCATCAGCTTTTCTGAAAAACTGGAATATATTTAAAAGGATGCTGCCCACAATAATAAGGAAATCCAACCCCACATCCCATACTTTCCTAAACAAGATTAAAACAAAACTTCAAGGGGATTCAATGCTTTTTATCCTGAAGATGTTTCTTTCCAAGATACATCTTCTTGGCATCCTTCCTGGATACTAGCATACCTCTAGTTAAAATTTAGGAAAAATAAGGAAGTAAAAAGGTACTGTACACAGAAATAAAGAATTGAGCATAGGATATAGTGAATGCGTCTCTAAGTTTTCATCTATTTAAATCTCGGATAACTGGTATCACTGAAAGTGGAAAATAATTCACCTAAACTTATAAAATCATAAGTGATTACTATAACTAAAGATATAAATATGACATTAATTACAAAGAAAAAATAACATCCAAGTTTGTAATCTGTAGATAATAGTAACAGTCAGCTCGGATATGATATATGAAAGAAATACATCTTCAGGAACTAGATATGAGTGTAAAGGAACAAATATGTTAGTCCTCCAGATATCCACATATAATACAAATTAAATAAACAGACCATTTCTTATTTTATATGGCAATTTTTACTTAATTGGAACTTGACTGTTTTAAAGCTCTGAAAACCGATTCTCTCTCAAAAAAAATATGTAAATTGCTAGAATCAGCAGCCATGTCTTACCAAACGCCATAATAACTACCTCTCTGAATAAGAGAATAAAAGAGTAAAAAGAAGAGTGCTTTTATTCATATGCTGGCAGTAAAATCAGTGCTATTAACAATGAGTTACAGAAGATAGAGAAATGAATTGCAGTCCAGTCATAGAAAGTCCTTTTGCTTTCGACAGCAGTAAAGTAGTAACTGAATAAGCTATTTGATGATTCACATTGTAATATAACTCTATTCAAAATAACCAATAAAATTACTAATCAACCTATTTAAATTTCATGCCATTAAATTTTCATGGAACATGAACTTCTACTGCATTTTCACCACTAAAGTTTATACTGGGTAGAATCTCACAAGACCTCAAATTCAACATTCAGTAGAGATAGAGAGAGACCCTTTCATTCATTCAAGAAGCACTTTCAAAAATGCCTATCATTTTACTGGAGCTACACTTAGATGCTTGGTATACAGGTATAATGGCCTTTGTCCTCAAGAAGCTCACTGATTACTAAATATTATAAAAGAGTCAAATAAACACTAAGTCACAGAATGATGTGATCAGTAGAGTAGCCTCTGTAAGTGTTATGGAGTATAAGGAAAAGCAAAAATCATTAAAGGAAAAATGATGTTGAAGAAGGTGATAAAAGAGGTGGCATCAGAGCTGAGACTCAGAAAACAAAAGCGCATCACAAAAGAGGATGACAGAAGGAATTTTAGTCAGAAAGAACAGCCTGAGAAATGCTGTGCTGCTCACTGTTGCTAAAATAGAGGACTGAGTGAACAACACAAAAGAAAACAAGACTGGAAAGATAGAAGCAAACCTTGATAGATGTTGCTTCACTTGTGTCTGACTCTGTGGGATCCCATAGACAGCAGTTCACCAGGTTCCCCCATCCCTGGGATTCTCCAGGCAAGAATACTGGAGTGGGTTGCCATTTCCTTCTCCATACTTAGCAGCAGCAGCATCAATATCCAGAAAAATAAGCAATTCTAAATAATCTATTCATATTTTAGGTAAAACAACTCTCCACAGCCTTGTCAACACCTCTATCCCTTGAATTTGTATTCCTGCAGTCTTCAAGATGAGATTCTTAAATTTTTCACACATTGTATTTCACTGCTCAGAAACCTACAATGGCTTTCTGTCTGTAACCACAAAACTCCGAACTTCTCTATTAAGTTTTCCGTGTTCTCCCTAAACTGGCCTCACTTGGCCAAGTCAGGCTCATCACCAACGTGAAAGGAGAGGTCTCCTTACTCACTTCTATGTATCCTATCCTCAAGACCTAATTTTAATTCTGCCTCTCCCCAGCTTCTCTCCATTTGTCTGAAGTATGCACCAGATCAGATCACAACACCTTCTCTAATGACTCAAACCAAGCTGAACTCCTTTTGCAGTAAGAGTCATGACAGCACAGCTTATCAATAAAATGCCAGTTCTGCCCTGGTCTCCCCAGTACAGAAGCTAAGCCTTTACTTGAACCATATGCCCATGAGGCCTTGCAAATACTGGGAAAATTGTATAAGAAGTATCTGGTGATATTTCAAACAAATAGTTCTAGTTGACATGGGAAGCAGAAAACATATTTTTTAATCTTTTAAATTAGTATGGAAATCTTGATTTTTGTATACTAACTTTCAGAGGACATCAAAATTTTAATTATTTTAATGTCCTCTTCCCAGTTAGGCATCACTGCTATTACCATCCAAGCCATCTCTATACAGTACAATACAATATTTGAGAAACAAAAGACCTTATCTGAGTGAAAAATGTGCAACCAAGTAAAGAAAGAGAAAATACATTGGCAAACTACTGCTTAAAAATTCACAATGTCAGCTTATAGTACTATGCTTTGGAAACCACATATATTTCAAAGAACAGAAAACTAAGACAAAGTGCTATGCATTGACCAAGGTCACACAACAAATCAGCAATACCATTTTCTTACACCAAGTTTTGCTGCCTAGGCAGAAAATCTGCCTCTTCAGAAATTTGATTATTCAGAAACATTTCTTTACAAATAAAACTTCAGTGAATCAGAATACTTTTATCAAATATAAGCATACTTCAGGAAGAGAAAGGCAAATAGATGACAAATGAGGCTTTTATAATACAAAGCATTGCATGTCAAATATTTTCAAGTTTGATTTCTATTTTAATACTGTACCATTTATAACCAAGCAGTCTCCAAGTCCAACATTCATCAAAATAGGTAGAGATACAAGATTTTCAAGCCTTGAGATCAAAATGTGCGCTCTATCAAAATAGCCTTCATGTTTCAAGTGAAAAAAAAAAAAAAAAGAACAAGAAAGATGAATCACCAGGATCATTTACAACCAATAACAGCAACTACCAAGTCTCATTGTTTGAACTAAGGATTCAGCAAACATAGGAGTAGTAGAGTTTACAATATCTGAAAGAGAATTGAACCTTAGGAAAGTACATATGTGATTAGCCACATAGAGTTTATTACCTAGCATTTTGGGGAAACAGCACAGAAACCAAAGCATGAGCAGGATGGTCTAGCATACCCTCCATCCCCCACCCGCAAAATAAGCAGCAGTTACTGTATACAATTAAGCTGCAAATTGAGAACTGGGTAGGCAGACATATAATATTTTTAACAGCTTTCAGTTCACTTCAGTTCAGTTCAGTCGCTCAGTCGTGTCCGACTCTTTGCGACCCCATAAATCCCAGCACGCCAGGCCTCCCTGTTCATCACCATCTCCCGGAGTTCACTCAGACTCATGTCCATCGAGTCCGTGATGCCATCCAGCCATCTCATCCTGGGTCGTCCCCTTCTCCTCCTGCCCCCAATCCCTCCCAGCATCAGAGCCTTTTCCAATGAGTCAACTCTTCACATGAGGTGGCCAAAGTACTGGAGCTTCAGCTTTAGCATCATTCCTTCCAAAGAAATCCCAGGGTTGATCGCCTTCGGAATGGACTGGTTGGATCTCCTTGCAGTCCAAGGGACTCTCAAGAGTCTTTTTTTTGTGTGTACAAGTCTTTGTAAAGATAAAAGGATCTGCTTCTCTTGAGTAAATACCTAAGAGTGGACTGGCTGGTCATATAGGCAGGTATATGTTTAACTTTTAAAGAAAGTGCCAATTATCTTCCAAAGTGGTAGCACCATTTTACATTAGATACCAATGGAGCATGAGAGTTTCCTCTACGTGCTAGTCAACATTCTGCATGACCAGTCTTTTAATTTTAGACATTCTAACAGGTATATAGTGATACTTCCATCTGGTTTTAATTTCCCTTGCCCTAGTAGGACTAATGATGTTGAACATCTTTTCATTTGCTTATTTGCCATCCTTCCTTATGCCTTAACCCACAGTTCTACTCTCACCACCCTGCCCTTGGTAAATTACTAGTCTTTCTCCCTGCATGGAGAATCACAAACAACATTTCCATTCACACATTTAGCTAAAATTAGGAGCAAATATTGGTAGGATAATGTCCTTCCATTACTGGTACAATTAACAATATCTTATAGTATTTAAAAATACATTCTATAATTTCCATATTAATAGCACTTTATAACTACAACAGCCATTTATTTCATGAAACAGTAAATTTGTGACATTTCCCTTTAATTACAAAAATAACATGATTTGAGTTTTTAGTAACTTTGATGCTTTTCTCTTCTGAAAATTTCATAATAAATAGAATATCCTCTTTAATACAAAAAACAGATAAAATCTAAGTAAGGTAGCTATATTTTTACTTCCTACCCAATATGCTTAAACAAGTTACATAATTGAGGAAGTCACACAATGCTGCGTTTTTCAGAGCTCTTGAATGCATGAATACAAGGAAATAGAATAATTTTCATAATTTAGTTGTAGTTTATAAATCTTGACCCTAGTATTTCCTCTATCTGGATTATGTTTTAAACACAAGAGTGACTTACAGTGTTTTGGTCATATTACCACTTAAGAGTTTGGCTCCTTCAGGAAACGCATCTTTTTAAGGAAGTATGTTAACAGGAGTTCTAGCAGAACCAGTAATATGCAGTAGCTGTTTTCCTTGGCAGCACTTCTTTCAGTTCCCCGTGTTATCAGAGAAGAGCTGCTTTCCTTTTTCTAAAAGTGACCAGATCAATGAGTAGCCCATTCAGATGTGAGTTTATATATATATGGCGGACATTTTCACCTTGGCATTGGCCATTTGACAGTCTATCATATTACCCTTCCCTGTTCAAACACCCAGAATCCAAAAAAATAAAATGATGATTTATGGTTTAATTTAGGCACTCAAAGAAATAAGAGTTCTTAACACAGCTCATTCTTAAAACATCTCAGTGTTTACCTCTACTTTCCTTATCCATTATAAATTAGTACTTTGATGAAAAATTTAGTGAGACTGCTAAAATTGTCAGGGCTGAAACAATTTACCAAGAAAAAATGTATGTCTGTAAAATGTGTTAACCCTTTTCTAAGTATTTTCAAATATGTTATTCTACTTCTCTATAATGTTGTATTTGTTACATCCCCTGTCAAACATATTAAAATATTGTCTCTTCACTACAAGTGGAGTGTTTTAAAGATTAGAAATAATTTATAAAGCACTGAACTAACTGAAGATGGAATTACCTTAAGGTGCTAATTTTGGGTAGAAGCACAGCTGTAGCCACCTGGCTGGTGTGGTTTTAAGAGCTTGAAAAAAAACCCTATAGATTAAAAACAAACAGAAACTCTTCCCCTCTTCCCAATAGAAAACTTCACTACTAGAGATTAATTTTTATAACATAAGGATTCTCCCTTTTTTCTATTACAATGCACAGACCTTTGGGATAATACTTTAAACTGTATCTGTAACTTGTATCTGAGTGTAAATGAACTTATCAGATGATCTTGAAAAGGCTTTCCAGGTGCTAAACAGAATGGAAACTCAGGGACCTGGGAGAAAAACATAAGGAGTAAACATAAACGCAGATATGGCAGACTGGAGCCAAAGGAAATAAATTTAATTTCCTTAACTACTTTATTACTTTATCTTACCTAAATTTTGAAATTCTACATAAACACTAAGGAAAATTATTATTATTAATACACAAAATTGGATCACAATAAACTGTGGAAAATTCTGAAAGAGATGGGAATACCAGACCACCTGACCTCCCTCTTGAGAAACCTGTATAGAGGTCAGGAAACAACAGTTAGAACTGGACTTGGAACAACAGACTGGTTCCAAATAGGAAAAGGAGTACATCAAGGCTGTATATTGTCACCCTGCTTATGTAACTTCTATGCAGAGTACATCATGAGAAACGCTGGGCTGGAAGAAGCACAAACTGGAATCAAGATTGCCGGGAGAAATATCAATAACCTCAGATATGCAGATGACACCACCCTTATGGCAGAAAGTGAAGAGGAACTCAAAAGCCTCTTGATGAAAGTGAAAGAGGAGAGTGAAAAAGTTGGCTTAAAGCTTAACATCCAGAAAACTAAGATCATGGCATCTGGTCCCATCACTTCATGGGAAATAGATGGGGAAACAGTGGAAACAGTGTCAGACTTTACTTTTCTGGGCTCCAAAATCACCGCAGATGGTGACTGCAGCCATGAAATTAAAAGATGCTTACTCCTTGGAAGGAAAGTTATGACCAACCTAGATAGCATATTAAAAAGCAGAGACATTACTTTGCCAACAAAGGTCCATCTAGTCAAGGCAATGGTTTTTCCAGTGGTCATGTATGGATGTGAGAGTTGGACTATAAAGAAAGCTGAGCAGTGAAGAATTGATGCTTTTGAACTGTGGTGTTGGAGAAGACTCTTGAGAGTCTCTTGGACTGCAAGGAGATCCATCCAGTCCATCCTAAAGGAGACCAGTCCTGGGTGTTCATTGGAAGGACTGATGCTGAAGTTGACACTCCAATACTTTGGCCACTGCATGCAAAGAGTTGACTCATTGGAAAAGGCCCTGATGCTGGGAGGGATTGGGGGCAGGAATAGAAGGGAACAAAAGAGGATGAGATTGTTGGATGGCATCACCGACACAAAGGACATGAGTTTGACTAAGCTCCGGGAGTTGGTGATGGACAGGGAGGTCTGGCATGCTGCAGTTCATGCGGTCGCAAAGAGTCGGACATAACTGAGCGACTGAACTGAACTAACATCTAAATTATTATTGATAAACATCTTAAAGTCAAATAAAAACTCCAGTATTTGCTAAGAAAATGGATTTTTTTTTCTCAGCCTGTTATAATGAAATTAAAAACACTTAAACTATGGGTTCAGTTCAGTTGTTTAGTCATGTCTGACTCTGCGACCCCATGAATCGCAGCACACCAGGCCTCTCTGTCCATCACCAACACTCGGAGTTCACCCAGACTCATGTCCATCGAGTCCGTGATGTCATCCAGCCATCTCATCCTCTGTCGTCCCCTTTTCCTCCTGCCCTCAATCCCTCCCAGCATCAGGGTCTTTTCCAATGAGTCAACTCTTTGCATGCAGTGGCCAAAGTATTGGAGTGTCAGCTTCAGCATCAGTCCTTCCAATGAACACCCAGGACTGATCTTCTTTAGGATGGACTGGTTGGATCTCCTTGCAGTCCAAGGGACTCTCAAGAGTCTTCTCCAACACCACAATTCAAAAAAATTTTTTAAATACCTGGATTTAGTCAAATTAGAAGCCTTGACAGATAATGCACACCTCTTTCCCCAATATACATATACACAAAACTTGCCATAAGATATTAACCTAAGTCCTATCAAACACACACCCAAAAATCCTATTAAGTACAACTCTTGAGCTGAGGATAAGGTTGGAGACATAAAGAGAAGAAATGAAGCTTCAATCCAAATGCAGGCTCCTGATCCACAAACCCCAAGAACTGCAAACCCACCATGCTGTCTACCACGAAGCTGCCATTAGAGTTACAGGTATGTGTCTCTGTTCTCTTGTCTCACATCTAACAGATGTCATTGCATAATAATCACACCACTGCCACCAAGTGAAATGGACAGTTAAGAGATAGTTCACTGAACTGCACAGTATTGATCATATTCATGGACATACTTATCACACATTTACAATTACCCTATTATCTAGCCAAGTCAGCAGGGAAAAGATGCTTATCAATCAGCATTAGTTTAGCATTCAGTTCAGTTCAATTCAGTCACACAGTCATGTCCAACTCTTTGCGACCCCATGAACTGCAGCATGCCAGGCCTCCCTGTCCATCACCAACTCCCAGAGTCCACCCAAACCGATGTTCATTGAGTCAGTGACACCATCCAACCATCTCTTTTATCCCTTTCTGCTCCTGCCCTCAATCTTTCCCAGCATCAGGGTCTTTTCAAATGAGTCAGTTCTTCACATCAGGTAGCTAAAGTATTGGAGTTTCAGCTTCAACATCAGTCCTTCCAATGAACACCCAGGACTGATCTCCTTTAGGATGGACTGGTTGGATCTCCTTGCAGTCCAAGGGACCCTCAAGAGTCTTCTCCAAACACCACAGTTCAAAAGCATCAATTCTTCAGCACTCAGCTTTCTTTATAGTCCAACTCTGACATCCATACATGACCACGGGAAAAACCATAGCCTTGACTAGATGGACCTAGTTGGCAAAGTAATGTCTCTGCTTTTGAATATGCTATCTAGGTTGGTCATAACTTTCCTTCCAAGGAGTAAGCATCTTTTAATTTCATGGCTGCAATCACCATCTGCAGTGATTTTGCAGCCCAGAAAAATAAAGTCAGCCACTGTTTCTCCATCTATTTGCCATGAAGTGATGGGACCACATGCGATGATCTTAGTTTTCTGAATGTTGAGCTTTAAGCCAACTTTTTCACTCTCCTTTTTCACTTTCATCAAGAGGCACTTCACTTTCTGCCATAAGGGTGGTATCATCTGCATATCTGAGGTTATTGATATTTCTCCCGGCAATCTTGATTCCAGCTTGTGCTTCTTCCAGCCCAGCGTTTCTCAGGCTGGACTATTCCTTTTCCTATTTGGAACAGTCTATTGTTCCATGTCCAGTTCTAACTGGTTTCTCAAGAGGCAGTTCAGGTGGTCTAGTATTCCCATCTCTTTCAGAATTTTCCACAGTTTATTGTGATCCACACAGTCAAAGGCTTTGGCTGTGACGGGCGCACAAGCGCTGCTGAGAGGAGCTACCCGATGCCCAAGGTCAGGGGTGGGGCTGAGAGGAGCAACCCCACATTGGAGTTCAGGAGAAGCGGCTGCTCTTTGCTGCAGCAGCCATGAAGAGATACCCCACATCCAAGGTAAGAGAAACCCAAGTAAGATGGTAGGCACTGAGAAAGGGCATCAGAAGGCAGACAGACTGAAACCACAGTCACAGACAACTAGCCAATCTGATCACACGGACCACAGCCTTGTCTAACTCAAGTTTAGCATAGCACCTCTAATATCCCTGAGGTCTGTGGAAATACACAAGTGAGGACCCCAGGTGTCAGTGGCCTACATAAGATAGCTCTTAAGACTGAGGGCTATTCACTTCTTTCTTCTCTCTCTAATAATCCCTTTCTTGTTTAATTAGCTAAAGGCATTTAGTTAAAATAATTTATTTGTAACTTAAAATTACAGATGTGAACTACACATTTATGTAATGTGTTACACCTTTAAACAACAACCCTTGTGAGGTTCTCAGTCTTGGTATCATCTAACTTTTAACTTCCACTCTAGTTAGAAGAATTGAAGCAAGGCCACCTATTTCAGGTAGATGTACAATCCCTAGAGTGAGGAGAGGTCTCATGAACTAATTTGGCTTTCCCTACTAGACATGCCATTATTCCTTAGAAGACCAACTTTGGAACAGTCTTTTCAGCAGCCAAGAGTTGATAAAGCAAGTACCAATAAATAGTCCTGATAATATTTTTCTAAGATTGACCTCTCCCCTGAAAAACATGGCCATATCAGTGGTAACAATCTGCAGAGTCTAATGGAGGCAAATTTTAAGGTGGGGTTCTAAACATGACAACCATAAGTGCAAGTCCTTTCTCAATTCAAAACCCCTGCTAACACATCTACCTTGTACCCTGGTAAAAACTCCCTCTGTTACATACACATATGCGGACTTTACATCCTTATAGTAGCTCAGGAGGTATCATCAAGATTATAGCAAAATTAGTGTTTTTAACTTGGGAGAAAATGCCTTTTACCATTTGATATTCTATATTTCTTTGGTAGTTTCCATAATTGAGAGATGTATTACCAAAAAACAAGAGAACAGGTGAAAGAAATAGTTTGAGGTAAACTTTTTACCTGTAGGTATAATTGTAAGGTTTTTTCATCACATCAGAACCATAAACCAATGCCTAAAAATAACCCTGGCAGTGTTTTCATAATCAGTGCAAACCAATGTGATTTCAGTGTTGATTATTAACAAGCAGATTTAATGGTTAACTGAGTCTCACCTCCACTTCCCTCCATCAGTAATCAGATTCACTCTCCCACCTTAAACAATTAGAAAATGTGATCATATACAGGAAAGGACAATGGTCAGACCCTGGACAAGAGCCAATCAAGACAGTAATTTCTCAAAAGAAATCAACAAGCTGAGTGCTTCAACTGCTCCAGTGCACTGCCTGGAGAGAATGTAAATGTAACAGCACAGAGAGGAGAACCCAGTAGACCTCAATTCTCTCACTAAAATAAAAAGACAGAACTCAAGAGTTCAAGGACACAAAGGCAGCTAGAATTCTGTGGTGTGAAACACTGATGAGAACAGAGAGAATGTTCCCAAGACCCTGAGAGAAGTCCCCTGAGTACCGATCAATGAACACATGTAAGGAAAGCTCTGAGGCTGGAGGAAAGAACCACCAGACAAGAGTAGGAAAAATGATATCCAGAGCTCACAAAAAGCATAGCGTAGTTCGTGTTCCAATGTGCAAGAAAGGAAATGCTTACTAATATCTTCAAATAAAGCCAATAATGAGGTCAAGTTTTCCTTTGACTAAAGGCTTCTCTGAACCCATACTAACAAATTTTAAAAGTAAGCCTCAAGAAGATCAAATGGATGCCTGTTAACTGCACATGAGAATAAAGCTCAAAATTACTAAAACAATATCCAGTACAACATGAAATTCACCATGTCCAATATCTAGTCAAGATTACCAAGCATGAACAAAGCAGGAAAATATGACCCATAACCAGGTTAAAATTCATTCAAGAGGAACAGAAACAGAAATTACAAGCAATATTCCATATGCTTTCTTCAAGAAGACTGAAGAAACCATGAAGTTGATGAGCAGAGAAATGGAAAATATTTTTAATAAATGCAAATTGAACTTCTAAAGATAAAAAACATAGTATCTTAAATGAAAACTACACTGGAAAAGTTTAACAGCAGACTATTCCACCAGGCTTCCCAGGTGGCTCAGTGGTAAAGAATCTACCTGCAGGAGACTCAGGAGACTCAGGTTAGATCCCTGGGCCAGGAAGGTTCCCTGGAGGAAGAAATGGCAACCCACTCCAGTATTCTTGCCTGAAAAATCCCGTGGACAGAGGAGCCTGGTGGGTTATAGTCCATGGGATCATAGTATCAGACTCGACCAAGCACACATGCACCATACCATACTATTGCACTGCCAACTCCCACTGTTCCCAATCTTATCCCCTTGTTTCAGAGCAAAAAATAAATAAAAATTATTTAGAAATGTACTTTTTAGTAGTTTTCAAACCATTAAAAAAAAGAAAACTCTTAGACCACCAAAAAATCTAACATCTACCAGTTCATTCTCTTTGCTTCTACTGTCAACTTCCTATACTCCTCCACTGTTAAATAAAGATTTATCACGAACTTTAAATCTTTGAAATAGCCTCTCATAATTACTAAGATCTTTAAGAAATTGATATTAATAATAAAGTATGGGTTGAAAAAATTCATTTTCTGAAATCCCCCTTAAAGAAACATTTTAATTTGTCATCTTACCAACCGTTTTCTAATGATTAATTCTATTTCTGAACTGTTTATCTACCCATCTATCTCTGCTGTATATTGTCTAATAAATTGTTACCTAAATAAAACCTTATGAACCAAAAATGCAAATAATTTGATGTTTTTTCCAATTGTGCATCATCCATTTTGAAAAAACAGACAATGATGCAGCATACTTTTATTTTTTTTTTATCTTATAAATTTTTTTTTAATTTATTTTTTTTTTTTAATTTTAAAATCTTAAATTCTTACATGCGTTCCCAAACATGAACCCCCCTCCCACCTCCCTCCCCACAACATCTCTCTGGGTTTAAAGGAGATTAGAACTTTAATATAAACCCATACCAAAACAATCTTTCAAATATTGTACAATAATAAATGATGCTCACACTAATAGCCCTTAAAAACTATAAGATCATATACTAGTTGTGGATCAACAAAATCTAATTATGTTTAAATCAGGGATTGGCAAACTATTTGGTCTTAGAATCTAATTCAACCCACCAACAGTTTTTATATAGCCCCTAAATTAAGAATGGTTTTCATTTTTTAAATGGGTGAAAAAAATCAAAAGAGGACTATTTCATGGCATGTGAAGATTCTATGAAATTCAAACATCAGAGATTATACATCAAGCTCACTGGAACACAGCCATACCCATTTATTTACACACTTTCTAGAGCTGTTTTCATGACACAACAGAAGAGTCGAGTAGTTGTTGAGACAGAGACCATGTGTCCTGCAAAGCCTAACTTGCCAACCCTTGTTTGTTTAATTTATTTTAATTGAAGGCTAATTACTTTACAATATTGTAGTAGTTTTTGCCATACATTGATATGAATCAGCCATGGGTGTACATGTGTTCCCCATCTTGAATCCCCCTCCCAGCCCACCCCCATCCCATCCCTCTGGGTTATCCCAGTGCACCAGCCTTGAGCACCCTGTCTCATGCATCGAACCTGGACTGGCGATCTGTTTCACATATGATAATATACATGTTTCAATGCTATTCTCTCAGATCATCCCACCCTCACCTTCTCCCTCAGAGTCCAAAAGGCTGTTCTATACATCTGTGTCTCTTTTGCTGTCTCACATACAGGGTTATTATTATCATATTTCTAAATTCCATATACATGCATTAGTATACTGTATTGGTGTTTTTCTTCCTGGCTTATTCCAATCTGTATAATAGGTTCCAGTTTCATCCACCTCATTAGAACTGATTCAAATGTATTCTTTTTAATGGCTGAGTAATATTCCATTGTGTATATGTACTGCTGCTACTGCTGCTAAGTCACTACAGTTGTGCCTGACTCTGCGGGACCCCATAGATGCAAGCCCACCAGGCTCTCCCGTCCCTGGGATTCTCCAGGCAAGAACACTGGAGTGGGCTGCCATTTCCCTCTCCAATGCATGAAAATGAAAAGTGAAAGTGAAGTCGCTCAGTTGTGTCCAGCTCTTAGCGACCCCATGGACTACAGCCTACAAGGCTCCTCCGTCCATGGGATTTTCCAGGCAAGAGTACTGGAGTGGGGTGCCATTGCCTTCTCCAGTATATGTACTACAGCTTTCTTATCCATTCGTCTGCTGATGGACATCTAGGTTGCTTCCATGTCCTGGCTATTGTAAACAGTGCTGCAATGAACATTGGGGTACACATGTCTCTTTCAATTATGGTTTCCTCCGTGTATGCCCAGCAGTGGGATTGCTGGGTCATATGGCAGTTCTAGTTTCAGTTTTTTAAGGAATCTCCACACGGTTCTCCATAGTGGCTGTACTAGTTTGTATTCCCACCCCAGCCCTTGTTTTAAGCAATTTTTTATTAAAATATACTTCACTGAATTTTTACTTGTTGAAAAATCAGTAATACACCTATGGAACAAATGATTACTCCCTATTAATCAAAACAGGAAATCAACCAATCAACTTCTAACCCTCACCCATAATGTATGGAAACAAGAATCTCCTCTGATACACGTCACACTGATTTCCCTACTTTTCCTCAGTAAAGTCAGGCATATGCCCACCTCAGGGCTTTGAACTGTCTCTGGCTTCTGCCTGGAATGCTCTTCCTCAAAACAGCCACATGGTTCACCTCTCAGCTCCTCATAGACTTTGTTACACTCAGAACCTACATGATATTGCAACTCAGTGATCCCAATCCCCTTATCATGAGCATTTTTATTCCATAGCACTTAACATTATCTAACATACTATGTAATTTATATTGTTTTGTTTATTGTGTGTCTTGTCCCATAAGATCAGGGTGACCCACTTTATCACTACATGTCTAGTACAGAGAAGCTCTCAATAAATATTTGTGGAATGAATGAATGACATTTTAATTAATCTAATATTTACCCAATATTTCCCCTTGCACTGGTAGCATTTGTCATTTTATTTCTTTAAAGTTCTATTATTTAAATGTTTTAGTTTCACATTTCACTTATTTCTTTACATAAAAGTTTGCTACATATCTCTACTATTTTTACTTTAACAACTAGAACTTATGTTCCTTGAAAAGAGATTAAACTCAATGCCAGTAATTCAGGGGACAGTAACTTGGATCACACATCTAAGGTCCAGGATACAAGCAGAAAAATACTGTCAGGTATATTATGCCATTTAAAACAAAATCAAGCAAGCAACATTTGAAAACATTCTGGAATAAGACATCAAATCTTTTTCCCCAAGAGCTTACTCAGTAAATACTCAAGCCACCTGTGCAAAATCTCCTCTGCATTTCTCTTGTAAGTTCTTAACCTATGCATCCTCAACTCAAGTTAAGTGAGCATTAAAATTCAAATATATCTGTATAACACAAATACAAACAGATCAGCCCCAATAAAAAGTGAAACAAAAATGCAAAATACAAATTGTAGTAATCATTCCTTATCATAAATTCTTATTATGCAAGAAAGTAAATGATTATAAATGCATTCATTTTTGCCCACAAGACCACAAGAAACTCAGTTTTATTATATAAATATTAAAAGTCACTACTGTTGGGGATAACTAGAAAAAGGACAGCACTGACATAGAAATAAGAAATCTGTGCAAATTGATGAAGGATAATATATTAATATCAGTAAATGTCCTTTATAATTATGTGAGTAAAACAAAGTGTGGGCTTCCCTGGTGGCTCAGATGGTAAGGAATCCACCTGAAATGCGGTAGATCTGGGTTCGACCCCTGAGTTGGGAAGATCCCCTGGAGGAGGGCATGGCAACCCACTCCAGTATTCTTGCCTGGAAGAGTCCCCATGGACAGAAGAGCCCTGCGGGCTGAAGTCCCTGGGGTCACAAACAGTTGGACATGACTAGGTGACTAAGCACAGCACACAAAATGAAGCATGGTTACTATAGGTAAGAACGACATGCTTCATGCACAGGTCTCTACCTTTGAGGAGCAAACATTATAGAAGTATGCACACAGTTATACCAGTTAATGATACACCAAGATGAATTCCATGACAGAAGTCTAAATGTGAAGATGGGGCAACCCAAGGAAAGGACTGGCCAAATTTTCCAATGAAGAATGTTCCCCAAGTCCAGCCTCTAAATCACTCATATCCACTATTCTGTCTCACTTGGTAGTTGCAATATGTAGACCTTCTTTAGTCAGATAACTTCTTAGCCCATAGTTTTCCCTCTGCTATTACACTATCCACCAAGTATTTAACAGAGTGATTATTTTCATCACACTATTCTTTTAGTATAGGGAATGGGTTTTATATATATATGTATATATACATAACTAGATCTGATAGATAGAGTGCCTGATGAACTATGGAATGAGGTTCGTGACATTGTACAGGACACAGGGATCAAAACCATCCCCATGGAAAAGAAATGCAAAAAAGCAAAATGGCTGTCTGGAGAGGCCTTACAAATAGCTGTGAAAAGAAGAGAACTGAAAATCAAAGGAGAAAAGGAAAGATATAAGCATCTGAATGCAGAGTTCCAAAGGATAGCAAGGAGAGATAAGAAAGCCTTCCTCAGCGATAAATGCAAAGAAATAGAGGACAATACAGAATGGGAAAGACTAGAGATCTCTTCAAGAAAACTAGAGATACCAAGGGAACATTCAAGCAAAGATGGGCTCAATAAAGGACAGAAATGGTCTGAACCTAACAGAAGCAGAAGATATTAAGAAGAGGTGGCAAGAATACACAAAAGAACTGTACAACAAAGATCTTCACGACCCAGATTATCACGATGGTGTGATCACTCACCTAGAGCCAGACATCCTGGAATGTGACATCAAGTGGGCCTTAGAAAGCATCACTATGAACAAAGCTAGTGGAGGTGATGGAATTCCAGTTGAACTATTTCAGATCCAGAAAGATGATGCTGTGAAAGTGCTGCACTCAATATGTCAGCAAATTTGGAAAACTGAACAGTGGCCACAGGACTGGAAAAGGTCAGTTTTCATTCCAATCCCATAGAAAGGCAATGCCAAAGAATGCTCAAACTACTGTGCAACTGCACTCATCTCACATGCTAGTGAAGTAATGCTCAAAATTCTCCAAGCCAGGCTCAGCAATACATGAACCATGAACTTCCAGATGTTCATGCTGGTTTTAGAAGAGGCAAAGGAACCAGAGATCAAATTGCCAACATCTGCTGGATCATGGAAAAAGCAAGAGAGCTCCAGAAAAACATCTATTTTTGCTTTATTGACTATGCCAAGGCCTTTGACTATGTGGATCACAATAAACTGTGGAAAATTCTGAAAGAAATGGGAATACCAGACCACCTAACCTGCCTCTTGAGAAACCTGTATGCAGGTCAGGAAGGAACAGTTAGAACTGGACATGGAACAACAGACTGGTTCCAAATAGGAAAACGAGTAAGTCAAGGCTGTATATTGTCACCCTGCTTATTTAACTTATATGCAGAGTACATCATGAGAAACGCTGGGCTGGAGGAAGCACAAGCTGGAATCAAGATTGCTGGGAGAAATATCAATAACCTCAGATATGCAGATGACACCACCCTTTTGGTAGAAAGTGAAGAAGAACTAAAGAGCCTCTTGATGAAAGTGAAAGAGGAGAGTGAAAAAGTTGGCTTAAAGCTTAACATCCAGAAAACTAAGATCACGGCATCAGGTCCCATCACTTCATGGGAAATAGATGGGGAAACAGTGGGAAGAGTCGCTGACTTTATTTTTCTGAGCTCCAAAATCACTGCAGATGGTGATTGCAACCATGAAATTAAAAGACATTTACTCCTTGGAAGGAAAGTTATGACGAACCTAGATAGCATATTCAAAAGCAGAGACATTACTTTGCCAACAAAGTCCATCTAGTCAAGGCAATGGTTTTTCCAGTGGTCATGTATGGATGTGAGAGTTGGACTATAAAGAAAGCTGAGCATTGAAGAATTGATGCTTTTGAACTGTGGTGTTGGAGAAGACTCTTGAGAGTCCCTTGGACTGCAAGGATCCCTTGGACTGCAAGGAGATCCAACCAGTCCGTCCTAAGGAGCTCAGTCCTGGGTGTTCATTGGAAGGACCTGATGTTGAAGCTGAAACTCCAATACTTTGACCATCTGATATGAAGAGGTGACTCATCTGAAAAGACGCTGATGCTGGGAAAGATTGAGGGCAGGAGGAGAAGGGAACAACAGAGGATGAGATGGTTGGATGGCATCACCGATTCAATGGACATGGGTTTAGGTAGAGTCCGGGAGTTGGTGATGAACAGGGAAGCCTGGCATGCTGTAGTTCATGGGGTCACAAAGACTCGGACATAACTGTGCGACTGAACTGGAAATATTGAAACAACCAAACCAGATTCAAAGGAGGTCTGGCTGAAATTCCTAAGCAGTACTAACTGCCTTATTTCCCCCTCAAAAAGTGTGTAAGAACACTGAAAGAGAACCATTTGGCCTCAATATGAAATAGTTTATAAATCTGGAGATATTTCAATATAGCCCTACCTTACACACATTACAGTCTCTGCATCTCTATCCATTTAACAAGAATGTTCTTCCACCAAGGACTTTTGGAAGTTCATTTATTATAATCTGTCCAATATTCATGGAATAATAACCCAGTGCATCCTCCAGAAAAGTGAAATCCTTTGATCCTTTCTATACCAGTGATCAAACTTCTTGGAAAACCTAAGATCCCCTCTTGTCGAACTCCCCCACTAAATATTTCTAATTTATTTTTGATAGTTACATTTTCCAGAGTTAAGATTATGTGCTTGATAACTATGTGACATTCCATGGGGTCCATAGGAATTCCTGGGCTCATGAGAAATCAAGGAGGAGGACCCCAGCTCCAAGGGATGAGTGGAGATTTCACCTGGATGGTTTTTATATTTCTACATTTACACCTGGAAGGAAAGTCAGCTATATTAACAACAAAACTTGGAGATCTTAGAAACTTAACCTCTGCTGGTCTTTGAAGATCCTGCCTGAAGTTCTTAAAATACCAGGGCCAAGTGTACTGGTGTCTGAGCTAGATGCCCAGGCATCAGGAGGAGGCTACAGTTTAGCATGCCTATTACATTCAAAGCAGGGTGCTTATTCTTATAGAAAGACTCCATGACCAAAAATTTGGACAACTTTTTAAAGAACAAGAGGCAATTCCTCAACAGAAAGATCCTGCTATATGGACGAAGGAAAGGTATCTAGAAAAAGAAATGATAACAGCTGTTAAAATAAATAGATGAAACTGTTATAAGTGTTCCTCAAAGTGTAGTTCTTTAAAATGCAGAACCCTGAGCCCTACCCCAGACCTACTGAATCAAAACCTCTGAGAGTGATGCTCAGGAATCCACATGCTATTTTATGCACATTAAAATTTAAGAGTAACTATATTCAAGGGATGTTAACTGTGAATCTGCACTATATGTGGTAACCTGTACATTATATAGAAAGCAATAGGGAACCAGCACTGGAGTAGAACAAGGTCAAAACTATAGTTAAGAAATAATGTTTTCCATGTGGTTAACCTGTTATAATGAAAAACAATAAACATTTCACCCTCTGCAAAAACAGACTATTTTATTGTACAGTATCCAGTTTAATTAAACTCAAATATTTAAATGCAAAACAAAATGACAGGTAGTTTTACAATATTTTCAAAGTTGTTATTCAAAATGGTACTTGAATATTTCCATTAAGTATGTGTCAGTCTAATTTATGAAACTAGAAAACAAGTCCTGGCCACTGTATATAAATCAGGATTTAAAGTCTAACTAATGTACAAACGTCTTTAAAACATCTCAGCTGTGTAAAGTTGACATTTTTCTCTAGAATTAATGATTCCCTGGCTATTGAAGTAGGAAGCCATCTTCTCAAATGCCCTTTGGCTCCGTTCCACCAGGACTCATAGTGCTCTCCATGCTGGCCCATCACTCAGAGCACAGTGATGCTCCACCGTCACAAACCTTCCTGCTGCCTGAACTAAGTGTCTCCACCTCACCCTGTTATTTATCTGGTGCCTTGAAAACAAATTACTTGATTTCTGTCACTGAGGATCTTTAAAAAACAGTTGTTTATAGCAACTCTAATCAAGGACCCAAAATACTGAATAATAATAATTCTCTGATAAATTGTAAGTAGTCTTAGGCAGTTTTAAAACATAGGCATGTTATAAAGTGTTAAATCAAATTCTTATGAACTATTATATTTGACACACGGAAGCAGCAAGGAAATCTTCCACAAAAGAAAGAATGCTTCAGTAATTTGAACAATTACCTTTAATGAATCCAGCTGGAAATTTTCTGATTTTAAATACCTTTCTTTCTCACACTGATGTTATTGAAACAAAGGAGAGTGAAGGATTATAACATTTAGAGAATAAGGACTGTAGTAACATTTAGAGAAATATTTAATGGAAAAGTTCTCCAGGAGACAAAAATCACTTGTCCTTAACCATAACCTACAGGCTTTATTTATATACATCCTTAACAATAACTTTTAATGCAGAGAATGATCTGGAGTCTGATGTCTTTAAAAAAAAAAAAAAAACCTCTCCTTCAGGGGGAATATTAAACTCCAAACGGATCACTTCTTAGAGCAGTGATACTTTCAATATACTCAGTAGTTCACTCAGACATAAATGACAGTCCGACATGCTATTTAACCAGTAAACAATGAGCTCAGGTGTTGAAAAGAAGGAAACCAGTGGTATGCTGGTAAATAGTTAACAGTTGGCTCGCTGGTGCGGGAAGTTCTGATTTGTAGCATTTGCCCTTTTCTTGGCTCAGACGGTAAAGAATTCACCTGCAATGAGGGAAACCTGAGTTTGATCCCTGGGTTGGGAAGATCCCCAAGGATGGCATGGCAACCCATTCCAGTATTCTTGCCTGGAGAATCCCCATGGACAGAGGAGCCTGGCAGGCTACAGTCCATGGGGTCGCAAAGAGTTGGACACAGCTGAGCAACTAAGAACTAAGCACAGCACAGTACCATAAATATTCCCACCATGACCAAATTCAGGTTACCACCATGATGTCACTGATGATAGAGATGGGAACATAGGTACACACCCTGATCTAGGGAGCTGGCATAACCCAGATCCTGCTTGGGACTGGAGGAAGGCCTCAGGTACTGAAAACAGTATTGTCTTTTGAATATCTGCTCCCTACTGCCTTGCTCTTGTTACTGCAGACCTCACCTGACACCTTGCTGATGCTTTGTCCAACTCTGATCCTCCGAAGCCATGCCTTCAGGTATACTTTTCTCTGAAACTCAAACTACCATAACTTTATCACTTACAAATGTTTACAGAGATGGTGATTTTCCTCTCCTTTCTCATAACACTTAGTGATTTCTTGGAATGCCCTCTGTGCTAAATACTAACTGTCCTAAAACAAATCACATAGAATAAGGCATAATGCCTTTAACTAATTTTTGGCTTGGTTTAGCAACTAACATAATAGCAGGTGGAGATAAGCAGTTAAATATTCCTGTATGGGCATTATGTTGGAAATTAAACAATAATTATGAATTAACCAAACAATTTCTATATTTATTATTCACATATTTCTATTTCTTAACATTAAAATGCCTGATAAAAATATAAAGTGTGTCCTGAAAATATAATTCAAGCACGTCAAGTTTCTTATCTTAAAACTGCAATATTAACTATGTCAACAAGATATTATACTAATAACAATCCCCACTCCTACCAACAGTGTAGCTTTGGACAAATAACTTAACCTTGCTGGGGCTCTTTTTCTAAAATAGGAATCATGATATCAATCTCAGAATATTCTTGTAAAAATTAAATAAAGCATCTTCAAAGTATATAGTGCTGATACATAATTAACATTCAAAAGTGAGAGTAAATTGTTAGTTTTCTCCACAGTCACTGTCCTGGCCTAGCAATTCTTTTATAAAAGTTTCTAGTTATGGCAGGAAAGCCTCTGTACCAGAACACTAAGTATCCTCATGGTTTTTAATATTTCCCATTTGCATGACACCCAGGTCTCAGTACCCAGCACAACCAGAGTCTCAAGTCTAACCTTGCCCAGGTTCTAACTGCCCATGGCTGCTGTCTCTAAACCCCTGAGGTGAAGATATAACCCTTTGTAATAAACAACATTAGCAGCCCTTCTGGTTTTTGGAAACAGAAACCAAAATGCATCACTAGTGGTAGTTTTTATTTACTTATTTTTAATTGGAGGATAATTGCTTTATAATGTTGTCTTGGTTTCTGCCATACAAGAATCAGCCATAAGTATACATATGTCCCCTACCTCTTGAACCTCCCTCCCACCATCCAATCCCTCCTCTCTCTCTAGGTCATCACAGAGTACCTGGTTGAGTTCACTGTGTTATATAGCAACTTCCTATTAACTATCTATTTTACATATGGTAATTTATATGTTTCGGTGTTACTCTTTCAATTTGTCCAAACCTCTCCTTCCCCCGCTAGCTGCTACTTCTGCTAAGTCGCTTCAGTCATGTCCAACTCTGTGCAACCCCATAGACGGCAGCCCACTAGGCTCCTCTGTCCCTGGGATTCTCCAGACAAGAATACTGGAGTTGGTTGCCATTTCCTTCTCCAATGCATGAAAGTGAAAAGTGAAAGTGAAGTTATGCCCTACTCTTAGCGACCCCATGGCTAGCTAACAGAAGTCAAAAGACAGAGAATGTTACTCAATTTTTTTATTCTGACTAGTACAGCTTTCACTTGATAACACTATAACATCTACAAGATAAATGTGTATAGAAACAAATGTAAATAACCTAAGTAAATTAGTGAAAATATTGCAAGTACAGTAAAAGAATTAAGTTACTATAATCAAATAAATATAGAAATCTATAAAAGTAAGACCCTTGAAGTAGGAAATGGCAACCCGCTCCAGGATTCTGGCCTGGAAAATTCCATGGACAGAGGAACCTGGCAGGCTGTAGCACATGGGGTCACAAAAAGTCAGACACAGCTGAGCAACTGAGCATACATAGCACACACAAGGTGAACATATCTGAGTATTCTAAAAGATCATCTCAATAAATGCCAAAATGAACTCAATAAAATTATATACCTATTTTTTTTAATCTTTTAAAATTTAGGAATAAAGTAGTTCCTTATCAGGAACCATTAAATAGTATTTGATAGTTAAATAGAAACTATTAAATAGTATTAAAAGGCAAAACAAATAGCAAACAGCATATGCATAATTTAACACAAGAGGCATTTTCATCAAACTAGGAGCACAACCTGGTTCTGTAATGGGGCATTAAAGAGAAATTAATGATATACTGGTGGAAATAAAAAGATAAACTAATCATTATCAGCAAATACTTTGTCTCCTACTTCTAGAGAAAATGAAGTCATCAAAGGAGGACTCTGCAGTAAGTACAGACTTACCTGCAGTTTCCCCCACATTTTCCTCTTTCCATTTGGTAGGAATAGAAGAGGTATCCCTTCATGCTTGCCAAGAGTACAGGAATTATCCTCGCCTAGTTTTCAGTCCCAGAATCACTCTATCATTTCTTTCTGTTACTTTCAATGGCACCTACTTTAAGGCTCTAATCCTCCTATCATGTTCCCTTTCAAGGTCCCAGTCCACAGGACACTACCCAACCAGCTTTCTTCCTGTTTCAGCAACACTGACCCTCCTTACCCCACCTCCTGCTACCCTTCTTCACTCATTCCACCTCCATTCCTACTGGCCTCTGTTAAACTCCAAACAAACAAACAAACAGCTCCGACCTTAGAATTACCTAACTTCCCTATGCCTACACAAATACCATCATGGCTTGAAGTCTCACTTTTTTCATCGTCTAACCTTCTGTTTGTTTGGCCTTTTTTTGGCACTTGCTGCTGGTTTCTCTCTAAGAACACAAACTCCATGATGACAAGGGTATTTGTCTGATATACAGGAATGACTCAATAAACACTGGTTGAATGAATGCATCTAAGTAGTATTTATGGAACTTATCCCAGTTAGGATCTGAAGGCACAAGCAAATTCCATGAACAGTGACATATATATTCCCTTCTTTCTTTTTGTCATTTCGTTAGACTTCCGTGAAGCCAAGCCTATAGTCATACTCCAGACTTCCCTATGAACAGTGTGCCTTTAGGGTAAAAAAAAAAAAAAAGAGGTGGCAGTTCTCAGCTGGCATCAGCTAGAGTACTGCAGTGAAAAAGTCTCATTTTGAGGTTCCTGAAGGATTGTGGGGACAGTAAGTTTTCCATGAGGGGTAAATTTCTAGTCTACTTCACAAGAAGAGAGAGGAGAGGAATGAGGTATGATCCTCACTGATTAACAGGAAGTAGTAAAAGAACGATCAGGGGCTTAGAAGGGACAAGATTGAGAGACTATTGACAAAAGGCTATAAGGAAGAAGCACATGATGTCCCTCCTGAAAAGAGTCCAACGTGTAAGAACATCTTTCCCTGTCAAAACTCAACAAAAAGCCCCCACTGCAACAAAGCTCATTAACATTCTGGTCAATAAGTCTCTTTTCTCAGCCATGTCAGTATTTGCATGATAAGTACTTGCTGAATAAATTAAGAAATGCAAATGAAATTACTATATAACTAAAATACCTAAGAGACTCAATTAAAAATATTTTAATCTGTCAAATGTAGAATAAGATGCTTAATTTAAAAATTAAAATTAAAAAAAATAGCAGCTTTTACTTAGATCAGCAATGAGTTAGAAAATATAATGGAATAAAACCATATTCAAACTACAAGAACAACAAAATAAATATAAATATCCTAACTAGAAAAGGATAGATGCTATATTTTTAGAATTTTACTAAAATAAAATTTAAGTAAATGAAGGGCTTCCCTGGTGGCTCTGATGGTAAAGCATCTGCCTGCAATGCGGGAGACTGGGGTTCGACTCCTGGAGAGGGAAGTTCCCCTAGAGAAGGAAATGGCAATCCACTCCAGCATTCTTGCCTGGAAAATCCCATGGACGGAGGTCCATCGGGTCGCAAAGAGTCGGACACGACTGAGTGACTTCACTTCAATTAAGTAAATGAAAGGATATAGCATAGTCCCTGTATTGGAAAAAATAATGAGTATTTTGAAGATACTGATTATTGTCATGGCAGGTGGGAGGGAGCCTCAAGAGGAAGGAGATATATGTATACTTACAGCTGGTTCACATTGTTGTCCCGTAGAAACTAACAGAACATTGCAATACAATTATACTCTAATTAAAAAAATTAATTATTCTCTAAATAACTCTATTGAAGCTAAAATAATTCTAGTGGCAATAATTTTGTCTTTATAAAATTATTCTAAACCTTGACACAACAGGAAAGAACCCATAAAAAATGGGGGGAGGACTATATCCCTGATAGATATTAAAGCAAATTATAAACCCGCTAAACATAAAACACTGTGGGGACTTCCCTGGCAGTCCAGTGGTTAAGACTCTGCATTTCCACTACAGGGGACCTAGGCCGGGGAACAAAGAGTCCACATGCTGCGTGGTGCAACACTGTAGTGTTGGCACAATGAAACTAATTAGATAGTCAGAAATAGGTTGCAATAAGAATAGAATATAAGATAAAGGAGACTGGGAAAAAATTATTTCTTCATACACGAAAATAAATTTCAGAACTAAGTGTTTAAAAAATATTTATGTATGGAAAGGAAAAATTATGCTAACTATTTACTTTTTGTTAAACATAAATGTTTACATTAATAGCCAAAAAGAGTAAACCTTCTATATTTTAAAAATGATATAACCAGACTATAAATCACCAGAGAGGCAGAGACTTTGGTTAGCCATTGCTATATTTCCAGAACTTCAAATAATATCTGGTACATTGTAGATTTATAAGCAATTTACTTTTTCCAAATGACATCATTTGAGTCCATTCCTTTGGATTAGACTTGGACTTTTTTTACATTAAAAAAGGGGTTAAAATATCTACAATTTTTATCAAAAAGTCAGCTGAATTGTGATTTACCTGCTCAAAGAGTCATGTCCAACTGTTTGAGACCCCATGGACTGTAGTCTGCCAGGCTCCTCTGCTCATGGGATTTTCCAAGCAAGAATATGGAATTGGGTTGTCATTTCCCACTCCAGGGTCTTCCCAACCCAAGGATCAAACCTACATCTTTTGAGTCTTCTGCATTGGCAGAAAAATTCTTTACCACTGCATCACCTGAAACTGAAGTCGCTCAGTCGTGTCCGACTCTTTGCGACCCCATGGACTGTAGCCCAGCAAGCTCCTCTGTCCATGGGATTCTCCAGGCAAGAACACTGGAGTGGGTTGCCATTTCCTCCTCCAGGGGATCTTCCCGACTCAGGAATCGAACACAGGTCTCCCGCATTGCAGGCAGACACTTTAACCTCTGAGCCACCTGGGAAAGCCTGAATTGATATAGGGATTGCATTCAATCTACTGATCAAATTATAAAGTATTGCCATCTTACCATTAATTCTTTCAATCAGTGAACATGGGATATTTTTCAAATTATCTAAATAATAGTTTGTAGTTTTCAGAGTATAAATTTTGCTCTTCTTTTGTTAAATACATTCCTAAGTAGTGTATCTTTTGATACTATTGTATAGAGAATTATTTTCTTACTTTAATTTTTTGATTGTGCATTGCAAGTATATAAAAATAGTTAATTTTTGTATCTTTATCTTGTGTCCTCTAACCTTGCAAAGCTAATTTATTAGTTCTAATAGTTTTTTACTGATTTCCTTAAGAATTTCTATGTACTTGATTATATCATCTGCAAATAGAGATAATTTTACTCTATCCTTTCCAATATGAATGCTTTTTATTTTTTCTCTTGCCCAACTGCCCTAGCTAGAACTTCCAGTACAACACTAAGTAGAAATGACAATAGTGGATATCCTTGTGTTCCCAGTCTTAAAGGAAAAGCATTCAATCTTTTACCATTAAGCACGATGTTAGCTGTGAGTTTTTCATACATGTCCTTGAGGAAGTTCCTTTGTATTCCTAATTTGACAAGTGTTCCATGACAGGGTGTAGGTTTCCTTTAGTGCTTTTTTCTAAGCTTATTGAGATGATCCTGTAACTTCTGTGTTCATTCAATTGATGTGATATAATACATTACTCGATTTTCATATATTAAATCAATCTTGCAATGCTGGGATAAAACAAACCAATTCTCACATTCACATAGAATTTTAAAAGATTCAGGATAGCCAAAGCAATCTTGAAAAGGAAGAACAAAGTAGAAAAATTCATTCTCAGTTTGAAAACTTAATACAAAGTAAAGGTAATTAAGAAAGAATGAGGACTTTCCTGCTGGTCCAGGGGTTAAGAATTCACCTGCCAAAGCAGGTGACATGGTTTAATCTCTGCTCCGAGAAGAATCCATCTACAGACGGGGAAACTAAGCCCATGTGCCACAACTACTGAAGCCTGAACACTCTGGAGCCCATGCTCTGCAACAAGAGAAGCCACCACAATGAGATGCCCATGCACTGCAACTAAAGAGAAGCCCTCCCTTGCCACAACTAGAGATAGCTTGCATGCAGCAACAAAGACCCAGGGCATCCGAAAATAAATAAATTTTTTGAAAAAGGAGAGTATGTTACAGGCACAAATAGAGAGATATAGATCAACTGAATAGACTTGAAAGTCCAGAAATAAACCCATGTATTTATGGCAAATTGATTTTCAACAAAGGTGCAAAAAAAAATACAATGGAGAAAGAATAGTCTTTTCAACAAATGATGCTGAGACAATATACCTGCAGAAAATGAAGTTGAGTTCTTACTTTGTACAATATATAAAAATTAACTCAAAATGGATCAAAGGCCTAAGTGTAAAAACAAAACTATAAAATTATTAGAAGAAAACATAAGGGTAAATCTCCACGACTTTGGTTTTTACTAATTATGAGACATGAACACTACAAGCGCTTCAATCTTAAACATTCAAAGAAATTGCTGGGAAAAGTAGCAAAATCCTCAAAAAGATATGGGGAAAGATAAAAATAGCCAATTCACAAAGGAAGAAATACAAATACCAAATAAATACACACACACACAAAATTCCACATCATTGGTTCTGTTCAGTTCAGTTGCTCAGTCGTGTCTGACTCTTTGCGACCCCATGAACCACAGCATGCCAGGCCTCCCTGTCCATCACTAACTCCCGGAGTCCACCCAAACTCATGTTCATCAAGTCGGTGATGCCATCCAACCATCTCATACTCTGTCGTCCCCTTCTCCTCCTGCCTTCAATCCCTTCCAGCATCAGGGTCTTTTCAAATGAGTCATTTCTTCACATCAGGTGGCCAAAGTATTAGAGTCTCAGCTTCAACATCAGTCCTTCCAGTGAACACTCATGACTGATCTCCTTTAGGATAGACTGGTTGTATCTCCTTGCAGTCCAAGAGACTCTCAAGAGTCTTCTCCAACACCACAGTTCAAAAGCATCAATTCTTCGGCACTCAGCTTTCTTCACAGTCCAACTTTCACATCCATATATGATTACTGGAAAAACCACAGCCTTGACTAGACGGACATTTGTTGGCAAAGTAATGTCTCTGCTTTTTAATATGCTATCTAGGCTGGTCATAATTTTCCTTCATTGGTTACAGAGAAACAAAAAAATGAAAACAAAGCTCATTTGCCTATCAAATTATTATGGTGTTGAGAGGGGCAAAACAGTACATTAGATACAAATTCATATATAGATATAGATACAAATACACCTGTGTTGTGTGTGTATACTTAGTCACTCAGTCATGTCCAACTCTGTGACCCACTGGACTGTAGCCCCCCAGGCTCCTCTGTCCCTGGGCATTCTCCAGGCAAGAATACTGGAGCGAGTTGCCATGCCCTCCTCCAGCAGATCTTCCCAACCCAGGGATCGAATAACACACACACCATTCATATTGATAAATGGAATACTATGTGCCATATCAGTAAACAAAGGATGTCACAGTCATCAGCGATTGGCAGCCACCACCAGAGGGTGGACAGATGAGCCCTGAGGAAACTCGGGATGTGAAAACACAAGATATTGGCCCCAGATAGCTGAGGTGCATGTCAAAGAAATGATTTCATTGAGCCCAGATCTTCCCATACATAGAAAAGCCCTAAATTCCTTAAACTTCAGATATCTAGTTTCCTTTTATTAACAGTAGTCTTTGTTCCTTCTGCTGCTAAGTCACTTCAGTGGTGTCTGACTCTGTGCAACCCCATAGACGGCAGCCCACTAGGCTCCCCCATCCCTGGGATTCTCCAGGCAAGAACACTAGAGTGGGTTGCCATTTCCTTCTCCAATGCATGAAAGTGAAAAGTGAAAGGGAAGTCGCTCAGTGGTGTGCAACTCTTCGCGACCCCATGGACTGCAGCCTACCAGGCTCCTCCATCCATGGGATTTTCCAGGCAAGAGTACTGGAGTGGGGTGCCATTGCCTTCTCCGTTGTTCCTTCTACCTGCCCTCTGTTGCAAAATTCCTATGTATCATAGCTTCCCCCTTTCCTCGTTGGAGTAGTTATCTCAGGGATACTTGAAATGCCGTCTCTTAAGCTTGAAATTGGAAAAATTCCCACAAAAATAAACATAACTTGTGGAGCTCTACACCAAGGTCATATGTGTGGAGCCCTGTACCAAGGTCACAGAACAAAAATCTCTGGAACTCCCAGCACCATAGGAACTGTTGCCCTGAGCCTCAGAATCTAAACCAGCAGTTACCTGATCCTATATGTTGGGTAAAATACTCACCCTATTACCTATCTTATAGCAAACTAACCAATCATCAAATGCCACCCTTTCAGTAGGAATTTTTTCTGTCCTCGGGCTATAAAAACTGGCTAATACCCCATGAAAAGGGTTGGCTCTCCCTTGAGCTGGCCTGCTGTTCTAACAGTGTCTCCCACTCTAATAAACTTTATTCTTCCCTCATTCTGCCTCAAGTTTGGAAATTCTTTTTCATCCCACTCACACACAAAGACAGCGTTCAACTGTTAGGTTGCGTGTGCATGTTGTTTTTTTTCAGTCAACGACATGCATATTCAATGCGATCTTGGCAAGGCAGCAGAGAACAGCGGCATGAATACGTTCAGTTCAGTTTTTCAGTCCTGTCCAACTCTCTGCAACTCCATGGACTGCAGCACACCAGGCTACCCTTTCCATCAACAACTCCCGGAGCTTACTCAAACTCATGTCTATAGACATGAGTTGGTAATGCCATCCAACCGTCTCATACTCTGTCATTCCCTTAACTCACAGCTTCAAATTTTCTCAGCATCAGGGTCTTTTTCAATGAGTCAGTTCTTTGCATCAGCTGGCCAAAGTATTGAAGTTTTAGCTTCAGCATCATCCTTCCAATGAATATTCAGGACTGATTTCCTTTAGAATGGACTGGTTGGATCTCCTTGCAGTCTAAGAAACTCTCAAGAGTCTATTCCAACACCACAGTTCAAAACCATCAATTCTTCTGTGCTCAGCTTTCTTTATATTCCAACTCTCACATCCATACATGATCACAGGAAAAATCATACCTTTGACTAGATGGACCTTTGTTGGCAAAGTAATGTCTCTGCTTTTCAATATGCTATCTAGGTTGATCACAGCTTTTCTTCCAAGGAGCAAATGTCTTTTAATTTCAAGTCTGCAGGCACCATCTGCAGTGACTTCGGAACCCCAAGAAATAAAGTCTGACACTGTTTCCACTGTTTCCCCATCTATTTGCCATGAAGTGATGGGACCAGATGCCATGATCTTCGTTTTCTGAATGTTGAGCTTTAAGCCAACTTTTTCACTCTCCTCTTTCACTTTCATCAACAGGCTTTTTAGTTCCTCTTCACTTTCTGCCATAAGGGTGGTGTCATCTGCATATCTGAAGTTATTGATGTTTCTCCTGGCAATTGTGCTTCTTCCAGCCCAGCCTTTCTCCTGATGTACTCTGCATATAAGTTAAATAAGCAGGGTGACAACCTACAGCCTTGACGTACTCCTTTTCCTATTTGGAACCAGTCTGTTGTTCCATGTCCAGTTCTAACTGTTGCTTCCTGACCTGCATACAGGTTTCTCAGGAGGCAGGTCAGGTGGTTTGGTATTCCCATCTCTTTAAGAATTTTCTACAGTTTGTTGTGATCCACAGAAAGGCTTTGGCATAGTCAATAAAGCAAAACTAGATGTTTTTCTGGAACTCTCTTGTTTCTTTGATGATCCAGCAGATGTTGGCAATTTGATTTCTGGTTCCTCTGCCTTTTCTAAATCCAGCTTGAACATCTGGAAGTTCATGGTTCATGAACTGCAGAAGCCTGTCTTGGAGAATTTCGAGCATTACTTTACTAGCATGTGAGATGAGTGCAATTGTGCCATAGTTTGAGCATTCTTTGGCATTGCCCTTCTTTGGGATTGGAATGAAAACCGACCTTTTCCAGTCCTGTGGCCACTGCTGAGTTTTGCAAATTTGCTGACATATTGAGTGCAGTACTTTCACAGTATCATCTTTTACGATTTGGAATACCTCAACTGGAATTCTATCACCTCCACTAGCTTTATTCATAGTGAGGCTTCCTAAGTGATGCCCACTTGACTTCCCATTCTAGGATGTCTGGCTTTAGGTAAGGGATCACATCATCATGGTTCTCTGGGTCATGAAGATCTTTTTTGTATAGTTCTTCTGTGTATTCTTGCCACCTCTTCTTAATATATTTTGCTTCTGTTAGGTCTACCATTTCAGTCTTTATTGTGCCCATCTTTGCATGAAATGTTCCCTTGGTGTCTCTAATTTTCTTGAAGAGATCTCTAGTCTTTCCCATTCTATTGTTTTCCTCTATTTCTTTGCCTTGATCACTGAGGAAGGCCTTCTCATCTCTCCTTGCTATTCTTTGGAACCGTAGCATGAAGCAAGATCTTAGTTCCCTGCCCGGGAATTGAACCTCAGTAGCCTGGATGAAAATCAGGAATCCTAGCCACCAAACCAGCAAGGGCTAACAGCTACAAGGTGTTTTTCCCTATATCTTTGCCCCCAGTAAAAAATGCATGTATCACAGAGACAGAAACTGTAAATGCAAGTAAAACATTTATTATTAGAGACACAGCACAACAAGTGGGTGAGCACACAGAAAAACAACCTGTTTAGTTGAGATAGAGGCAAGGCAGAGATGCACACTTAGAGAAAGGGTGGGCGTCCCCCCTGGTGAGGAGGAGCGCAGTAAAGAGGCTGTTGGTCATTTCTATAAGGCAGTTTTTCCAGGTCTTTGTCTTCACTCAGGCCACATATCTGGTTCCTTTTACCACATGTGACATAACCTGGGACCCTCCCCTGGGGTGTGTATACACCCCTCAGTCAAGATGAATCTCGAAGTGAAGGCTTCTGAGAAAAGCAAGACTCATTACGGCCTGAAATTATCCTCTGACTTCTTATTTCAGGGAGACTTTATGCAAATGTGTAATGTCTCCCTTATCCTGTCACCCTGATTATTTAACTTATATGCAGAGTACATCATGCGAAATGCCGGGCTGGATGAGGCACAAGCTGGTATCAAGATTGCTGGGAGAAATATCAATAATCTCAGATATGCAGATGACACCACCCTTATGGGAGAAAGAAGAGCCTCTTGATTAAAGTGAAAGAGGAGAGTGGAAAAGCTGGCTTAAAGCTCAACATTCAGAAAACTAAGATCATGGCATCTGGCCCCATCACTTCATGGAAAATAGATGGGAAAACAATGGAAACAGTGATAGACTTTATTTCTTGCGGTTCCAAAATCACTGCAGATGGTGACTGCAGCCATGTATTAAAAGACACTTGCTACTTGGATGAAAAGCTATGACCATCCTAGAAAGCATATTAAAAAACAGAGACATTACTTTGCCGACAAAGGTCCATCTAGTCAAAGGTATGATTTTTCCTGTGATCATGTATGGATGTGAGAGTTGGACTATAAAGAAAGCTGAGCAACAAGGAACTGATGCTTTTGAACATGGTGTTGGAGAAGACTCTTGAGAGTCCCTCGGACTGTAAGGAGATCCAACCATTTAATCCTAAAGGAAATCAGTCCTGAATATTCATTGGAAGGTCTGATGCTGAAGCTGAAGCTCCAATACTTAGACCACCTGATGCGAAGAACTGACTCACTGGAAAGGACTTTGATGCTGGAAAATTGAAAGCGTGAGGAGAAGGGGACAACAGAGGATCAGATGGTTGGATGGCATTGCTGACCTGATGGACATGAGTTTGAGCAAACTCCAGGAGTTGGTGATGGACAGGGAAGCCTGGTATGCTGTAGTCCATGAGGTTGCAAAGAGTCAGACATGGCTGAGCAGCTGAGGAACCTAACTGAACTGAACTCCTTTATCTTTTTTCTCAGAAGGGTCTTTGCCTCTCTTTGTCTTTGCCATGATTATTCCCTTGAGGTGTTAACAAGAGACAAAGACTGGCTATTTACCTTGTTTCTGCTGTTATATCCATCTTCTTCAAGAGCAAATGGGAGGCTGGTGTAAATTCCTCAAATGGAGTCTTCCTATCTCTTGTCTTAGAAATTGCAAAGAGGAAGCTGGCTGATTGTGAATTTCCAACCTGGAGCTCGCCTATCTCTTGACTCAGAAAACGCAAGAGGTGGCTGGCTGACTGGAAATGTCCAACCTGGATCCTGTCTATCTCTTAACCTCAGATGGATATTAAATTACATTTAAAAAATTCTCAGACACACACACACACACATAGGCACAGGAAGAAAGCATACCAAAGAGGTATTAGAAGTTATGCCACACTGTAAAATTACAGATATATTACAATGAGAATAAATGTAATAAAAGGAATTGAAATGTAATAAAAAGAATTTTAAAAGCAATGAAAAAGGGAGTGTTCTAGAGAAACATATCGGCAGCTAATGGTCACCAAAACATTCCTGCTGCTACGACCCAAAACCCAGCAACGAGAAAATAGGTACCACAGATACAGTCATCCATGTAGCAATCATCCTTTTCCGTTACCTGCTTTGGAAGTAATCAGCTGCAGCACTAGAGGCCTTCTAGTTACAATGCCTGACCCTCGAGGGAGAAAGTCCCTAAGAAAAAAAGAAAAAGAAAGAATAGATTAAGGCATTTAAAGGAATTCTTATCACTGATCAAATTACAAATCAAGATCCATAATTTTCAACCTTTCAATGCAAGACCCATTTTATAAAAGAGGTATTTGCAAAACAAAAATGGAGGAGTGGGTAAGGGTCCTTATACTGAATATTAATACACATGCATTATTATACTGACCTCACTGGAATATGTAATTCACTCATTTAGCTGGGATTAATTCATAAAAATTTGCCTTAGACTACTGTGTATTGTCAATTATTTTTTATTTTCAGAGACCATACATTTAGAAAAACACCTGATGTGGAAGTTAATCCTTAAACTCTTTGGTAATTAAAAAATTACCATCGCTTCATCCACCTTTCAGACTAATATTCACACCATCAAATACTGCCCATTTTAAGAGGCAATAAAGGCACACTAAACTGTATTTTCAAATACCTAAAATTTCTCTCCAACACAGTCACACAAAATATGGGATTCAGTTCAGTTCAGTCGCTCAGTCACGTCCGACTCTTTGCGACCCCATGAACCGCAGCACACCAGGCCTCCCTATCCATCACCAACTACCGGAGTGTACCCAAACCCATGTCCATTGAGTCGGTGATGCCATACAACCATCTCATCCTCTGTTGTTCCCGTCTCCTCCTGCCCTTCCCTTCTCCTCCTGCCCTCAATCTTTTCCAGCATCAGGGTCTTCTCAAAGGAGTTAGTTCTTTGTATCAGATGGCCAAAGTATTGAAGTTTCAGCTTCAACATCAGTCCTTCCAATGAACAGTCAGGACTAATCTCCTTTAGGATGGATTAAGTGGAGATAAATGTTGGGTATGTAAGAAGTAACAGCATAAAAAATACTGTAATTTGATTTTTTTTGTTTTCATTCCTGATAGGAGCTTATTAAAACAGAGATTTTTTTTCAAATAAACATTTTCTTTCAAATGGCATGCTAATATGCCCTAGATCAATAAAACTACAGCAAAGAGAGTATTTTATAATTACATCTACACTGCCACATAACTCAGTACAGATTCTGCAATGTTAAAGAGAAATCATAAACATATCTATAACACTGCTTTTAAAAACACTTAGAATGCTTCACAACTTTTAGAAGAGTCATAATTTTAAAAATCACAAAATTCCATTCAAAATAAATTTCAGACTCAATAGCAATGGTTCCCATAAAGTAGCTCCAGGACCACCAGAAAGTATTTTGACCACAGACACCAAGGATCCATCTGGGGAAGAAGCAGCATCGAGACTCTTTAACAAGCACCAGGGGACTGATGTTTACCATGGCTGGAGAACCACTGGCCTCACGATAGGAAATGTTCCTGAACGATCTAGTGGGTAATAACAGCGTGGGATCTCGTCAAGAAAATCAGACATACCAAGGTAACATTTCATGCAAAGATGGGCACAATAAAGGGCAGAAATGGTAGGGACCTAAAGGAAGCAGAAGATATTAAGCAGAGGTAGCAAGAATACACAGAAGAAATATACAAAAAAGATCTTCATGACCCAGATAATCACAGTGGTGTGATCACTCACCTAGAGCCAGACATCCTGGAATGCAAAGTCAAGTGGGCCTTACCAGCATCACTATGAATAAAGCTAGTGGAGGTGATGGACTTCTAGTTGAGGTATTTCAATTCAAAAAAGATGATGCTGTGAAAGTGCTGCACTCAATATGTCAGCAAATTTGGAAAACTCAGCAGTGGCCACAGGACTGGAAAAGGTCAGTTTTCATTCCAATCTCAAAGAAAGGTAATGCCAAAGAAGGCTCAAACTACTGCACAATTGCACTCATCTCACATGCTTAAAGTAATCCTCAAAATTCTCCAAGCCAGGCTTCAACAGTGTGTGAACTGTGAACTTCCAGATGTTCAAGCTGGATTTAGAAAAGGCAGAGGAACCAGAGATCAAATTGCCAACATGTACTGGATCATGGAAAAAGCAAGAGAGTTCCAGAAAAACATCTATTTCTGCTTTATTGACTATGCCAAAGCCTTTGACTATGTGGATCACAACAAACTGTAGAAAATTCTTAAAGAGATGGGACTACCAGACCACCTGACCTGCCTCCTGAAAAATCTGTATGCAAGTCAAGAAGCAACAGTTAGAACTGGACATGGAATTTTAGAAAGATGGTAGCGATAACCCTGTATGCAAGACAGCAAAAGAGACACAGATGTATAGAGTCTTTTGGACTCTGTGGGAGAGGGAGAGGGTGGGATGATTTGGGAGAATGGCATTGAAACGTGTATAATATTATATAAGAAATGAATCACCAGTCTAGGTTCAATGCAGGATACAGGATGCTTGGGGCTGGTGCACTGGGATGACCCAGAGGGATGGTATAGGGCAGGAGGTGGGAGGGGGGTTCAGGATTGGGAACACGTGTACACCCGTGGCGGATTCATGTGGATGTATGGCAAAACCAATACAGTATTGTAAAGTAAAATAAAGTTAAAAAAAAAAATAACTGGACATGGAACAACAGACTGGTTCCAAATAGGGAAAGGAGTACATCAAAGCTGTACATTGTTACCCTGTTTATTTAATTTATATGCACAATACATCATGAGAAATGCTGGGATGGATTAAGTACAAACTGGAATCAAGATTGCCAGGGGAACTATCAATATCCTCAGATGTGCAGGTGATACCAACCTTATGGCAGAAAGTGAAGAAGAACTAAAGAGCCTCTTGATGAAAGTGAGAGAGGAGAGTGAAAAAGTTGACTTAAAGCTCAACATTCAGAAAACTAAGTTCATGGCATCTGGTCCCATCACTTCATGGGAAATAGATGGGGAAACAAAGGAAACAGTGACAGACGTTATTTTGGGGGCTCCAAAATCACTGCAGATGGTGACTGCAGCCATGAAATTAAAAGATGCTTGCTCCTTGGAAGAAAAGCTATGACCAACCTAGACAGCATATTAAAAAGCAGAGACATTACTTTGCCAACAAAGGTCCATCTAATCAAAGCTGTGGTTTTTCCAGTAGTCATGTATGGATATAGGAGTTGAACTATAAAGAAAGCTGAGTGCTGAAGAATTGATGCTTTTGAACTGTGGTGTTGGAGAAGACTCTTGAAGGTCCCTTGGACTGCAAAGAGATCAAAACAGTCCATCCTTAAGATCAGTCCTGAATGTTCATTGGAAGGACTGATACTGAGGCTGAACCTCCAATACTTTGGCCACCTGATGAGGAGAACTGACTGATTTGAAAAGACCCTGATGCTGGGAAATATTGAAGGCGGGAGGAGAAGGGGACCTCAGAGGATGAGATGGTTGGATGGCATCACCGACTTGACACACATGAGCTTGAGTAAACTCTGGGAGTTGGTGATGGACAGGGAGGCCTAGTGTGCTGTAGTCGATGGGGTCGCAGAAGTCAGACACGACTGAGTGACTGAACTGAATTGAATGGCATGGAATTACTATCAGTTTCATAGGAAAGCTGGCAGAACACAGCTTCAACACAGATGGGATTTCAGTAAAGAACAGCTTATACAACCAGTAAAGGTCAGTGAGAAGGCTGCAAAACCCAAGGCTTTAGCTCCACTGATACTTTAAAACAGGGCATTACAGAGATAAAATTGAGCAAAATTTTCTCCACTTACAACTAATTTATTTTGCAAGCACTAGTATAAATTCTAACAGCCTCTTAGGTAGGTTAATGAAATTACTCCTTGACTCCAAAGGCTAAGTTTCATTTCGAATGTCATTGATGTGACTAAAATAGAGAATAGTGAAATTACAGATTTGTTTTACTCTTTAAAAAAAATCTACCAGAATAAATAATATTATTTACTTATCAAAAAATTCACTGAAAAACTAAGAACTCCTAGAGAGATGCTGTGGCCATGGGTCTGTACTGTCTGTGTATGAAATCTAATAGGAAGAGACATGCATGCACGTAGAAAACCATTTAGAAGGGATCAGATAAAATACATTAGAGTTCAGAAAAGAGAGATTAAAACTCTTTTAAAAACATTTTAGTCAGTTCAGTTCAGTCACTAAGTCATGTCCAAGTCTCTGAGACCCCACAGATTGCAGCACACCAGGCTTCCCTGACTATCAGCAACTCCCAGAGCTTACTCAAACTCCTGTCCATCAAGTCGGTGATGCCATCGAACTATCTCATCCTCTGTCATCCCCTTCTCCTGCCTTCAATCCTTCCCATCATCAATGTTTTTTCCAGCAAGTCAGTTTTCGGCATCAGGTGGCCAAAGTATTGGAGTTTCAGCTTCAGCATCATCCTTCCAATAAATATTCAGGACTGATCTCCTTTAGGATGGACTGGTTGGATCTCTTTGCAGTCCAGGGGACTCTCAAGAGTCTTCTCCAACACCACAGTTCAAAAGCATCAATTCTTCGGTGCTCAGCTTTCTTTATAGTCCAACTCTCACATCCATACATGGCTACTGGAAAAACCACAGCTTTGACTAGATGGACCTTTGTTGGCAAAGTAATATCTCTGCTTTTTAATATGCTGTCTAGGTGGGTCGCTTACTCCTTGGAAGGAAAGTTATGACCAACCTAGATAGCATATTTAAAAGCAGAGATATTACTTTGTCAACAAAGGTCCGTCTAGTCAAGTCTATGCTTTTTCCAGTGGTCCTGTATGGCTGTGAGAGCTGGACTATAAAGAAAGCTGAGCACTGAAGAATTGATGCTTTTGAACTGTGGTATTGGAGAAGACTCTTGAGAGTCCCTTGGACTACAAAGAGATCCAACCAGTCCATCCTAAAGGAGATCAGTCCTGGGTGTTCACTGGAAGGACTGATGTTGAAGCTGAAACTCCAATACTTTGGCCACTGATGCGAAGAGCTGACTCACTGGAAAAGACCTTGATACTGGGAAAGATTGAGGACAGGAGGAGAAGGGGAAGACAAAGGATAAGATGACCTTTGTGATCTTTTGGATGGCATCACCAACTCGATGGACATGGGTTTGGGTGGACTCCAGGAGTTGGTGATGGACAGGGAGGCCTGGCGTGCTGCGGTTCATGGGTTCGCAAAGAGTCAGACATGACTGAGCGACTGAAGTGAACTGACTAGGTTGGTCATAGCTTTTCTTCCAAGGAGAAAATGTCTTTTAATTTCACGGCTGCAGTCACCATCTGCAGTGATTTTGGAACCCCAACAAAGTCAGTCACTGTTTCCATCATCTATTTGCCATGAAGTGTTGGGACCATATGCTATGATCTTAGTTTGCTGAATATTGAATTTTAAGGCAACTTTTTCAGTCTCCTCTTTCACTTTCATCAAGAGGCTCTTTAGTTCTTCATCAGTTTCTGCCATAAGGGTGGTGTCATGCACATATCTGAGGTTATTGATATTTCTCCCAGCAATCTTAATTCTAGCCTGTGGGTCATCCAGCCTGGCATTTCATACGATGTACTCTGCACATAAGTTAAGTAAGCAGGGTGACAATATACAGCTTTGACCTTCTCCTTTCCCTATTTGGAACCAGTCTGTTATTCCATGTCCAGTTCTAACTGTTGCTTCTTGACCTGCATACAGATTTCTCAGGAGGCAGGTCAGGTGGTCTGATATTCCCACCTCTTTAAGAATTTTCTAGTTTGTTGTGATCCACACAGTCAAAGGCTTTAGCATAGTCAACAAAGCAAAAGTAGATGTTTTTCTGGAACTCTCTTGCTTTTTTGATGATCCAGCAGATGTTGGCAATTTGATGTCTGGTTCCTCTGCCTTTTCTAAATCCAGCTTGAACATCTGGAAGTTCATGGTTCACGAACTGCAGAAGCCTGTCTTGGAGAATTTTGAGCATTATTTTACTAGCGTGTGAGATGAGTGTAATTGTGCAGTAGTTTGAACATTCTTTGGCATTACCCTTCTTCAGGATTGGAATGAAAACTGACCTTTTCCAGTCCTGTGGCCACTGCTGAGTTTTGCAAATTTGCTGACATATTGAGTGCAGCACTTTCACAGCATCATCTTTTTTGAATCAAATTACCTCAACTGGAATTCCATCACCTCCACTAGCTTTGTTCATAGTGAGGCTTCCTAAGTGATGCCCACTTGACTTCACATTCCAGGATGTCTGGCTCTAGGTAAGTGATCACACCATCATGGTTATTTGGGTCATAAAGATCTTTTTTGTACAGTTCTTCTGTGTATTGTTGCCACCTCTTCCAACATCTTCTGCTTCTGTTAGATCCATATCATTTCTGTTCTTCATTGTGTCCATCTTTGCATGAAATGTTCCCTTTGTTTTCTGTAATTTTCTTGAAGAGATCTCTAGTCTTTCCCATTCTATTGTTTTCCTCTAATTCTTTGCACTGATCATTAAGGAAGGCTTTCTTATCTCTCCTTGCTATTCATTTGCATTCAAATGGGTATATCATTCCTTTTGTCCTTTGCCTTCACTTCAGTCGTTCAGTCATGTCGGCTGCGACCCCATGAACCACAGCATGCCAGGCCTCCCTGTCCATCACCAACTCCCGGAGTCCACCCAAACCCATGTCCATCGAGTTGGTGATGCCATTCAACCATCTCATTCTCCTGCCCTCAATCTTTCCCAGCATCAGGGTCTTTTCCAATGAGTCGGCTCTTCACATCAGTGGCCAAAGTATTGGAGTTTCAGCTTCAACATCAGTCCTTCCAATGAACACCCAGGACTGATCTCCTTTAGGATGGACTGGTTGGATCTCTTGGCAGTCCAAGGGACTCTCAAGAGTCTTCTCCAACACCACAGTTCAAAAAGCATCAATTCTTTGGCACTCAGCTTTCCTTACAGTCCAACTCTCACATGCATACATGACCACTGGAAAAACCATAGCCTTTACCTTTAGCTTCTCTTATTTTCTCAGCAATTTTTTAGACCTCCTCAGATACCATTTTGCCTTTTTAAAAACATCTAAGTACATACAATTAGAAACTCTTTTAATAATCTCCAGAATCTATATTATTAATAGAATATTTGCTATTTTGGATGTTTTCAATAATCACTTTAAGAAAATCAGACCTACTCTGTGTCAAGGCCTAAAAAGAGAAAGTTAATTTGAGAATCAAAATGGATAAAGGGAAAACAAAACAAAACTCCAGAGCAAAGAGCTAGAGGCCATCTGTTTGAGTTATTAGGACCATGAATGAGGTTTTAGTATATATAGATACCAAAAATAAAATACACAGGACTGAGTGATGGTGTTTAACAAGTCAATAAAGTATTTTCTTTAAGAGAAAGAGGTAGAAAGAAAGATGGAAAGGAGGAAGGGAAAAAGGAGGTTTAGTTACTTAATACCTTTGTGCTGGCATCTGTTTCAACTCATGCTTGTGATCATATGTTTATAATGTAGATGTAGTAACAATTCTTTGACATTATTAAAGCAAAAGAGAAGGTATCATACATTTTAAATAGCAAATAATTATCATATGTTTGGCTAAAAAGTAAGCCAACAGATACAGCTTACACTTATCTCTACTTTTGTATTAAGTAAACAGAACTTTTCATTAAGAGTAATAAGTGGTTTCAAGTACCCACTTCGTGGCTCTAACCAGTTCTACCTGCAACACATACATTCCCACCAAAAGTCAAAAGATTTGGTAACCAAATCCTGCCATTTCAAAGTCTTTTCTGACTTCACAGTAGGATTTGAGCACAAGAAAGCACCAAAGAGAAATTTCTTCTGAAGAGTAATTAATCTGGCTCCCTGAAGATTCACATCATTCTGGTGATACAGCAGCATGAAAACCATATGCCCAGCAGCCTCCTGCTGTGAGAGCTGAGGGGGTGAACACTCAAATGAAACACAGAGTACCTCACATAGAGCCCCAGTTCTACCACGGAATGGGCAAAATTCTCTAAACCTATTTCCTTTTCTACTAATTTGAAATAATTCTATGAAATCAAATGAAATGCACACATGGCAAATTTGCAGGATGCATGGGGCTGGTGCACTGGGATGACCCAGAGGGATGGTGTTGGGGGTGGGGGAAGGGGGGGTTCAGGATTGGGAACACATGTACACCCGTGGCAGATTCATGTTGATGTGTGGTAAAACCAATACAATATTGTAAAGTAAAAAATAATAATAATAATAATAAATTTAAAAAGGAAAAAAAAAGAAAAATAAAAACCAAAGCACCACAGAAAAAAAGTAGCACTATTATTATTGCTATGGGGTGTTTTCCCTTATATTTTAGCATATTCTCATCTACAAAAAACGTCTTGACAATTTTTAACATTTCATGAATCAAATGTGGATCTGAAGTGCCTGAGACTCCGCCCAGTTGGTCCTCTTGATGCTGACCAGCTGCACTGGTTTGGAAATCTCAGTTCCTTATTCCAGCCTCAATCAACAGGGAGCCAGGGCACTGATATAAGAATCATGAATAATTCATTAGCCACTAAGTACAACCATCCATTTGAATTTCAGGTGGTTGGTTCTGCTGAAAGCAGATCTAACAGAAAAATTACTTCATTGAATTAATGCTGGAAAAAATGACTGTGCCTTTACTATTATTGTGGATATAAATTATGCAACATTTTCCTCAAAAACGGACCTTCAAGCTAAAGTGCAAAGAGTAATATGGAGAGATGTAGTATTAAATTGACTCTCTTCTTTAGCCTGAATGCCTCACCTATGATCGGACTGTACAGATTTTAAGGCGGGAGTAGTGTCTCCATCTCTATGCCACATAGCAGCCACAATCCAAATGCCCTTCTTCTCTCTCAGCCCACCTCAACAAAGCACTAATCTACACAGTCTTAACAGCTGGTCTTCAGGTAATAAGTCAATTCTCTTTCATGCTTTCCTGATTTCTGAACAAAAAGTAGAGAACAGTTTCCATGCTATGGTCTAAGAACCACTTTGATAACATTTCTTATTGGCTCTTCCAGAAACTTAGTTACCAAGAAATATGATCATTGTTCAATAACAAAATGAGTGACCCTGAGAAACCTAAAAAGAGAGCAATGGCTGTATCAGAAAAGCTAAAAGAATTCTCCCCCTTAGCAAATAAATTATGAACATGTTTTTGTTCAATATAGATGTAATGATGACTAACTAGATGGTCTGTTCAATAAATAAATGTTTAACATCTGCCCTTGACTAAAGTCAAGAGGTATAACTCTTAACCTCCAATAAGTTAATTCAAATAACTGATCCATTCAAACAATCTTAGTCTTGGAGGAAGACTATTGACGTTCAGTCATTCAGTCATGTCTGACTCTTTGTGACCCCATGGACTGCAGCATGCCACACCTCCCTGTCCTTCACCATCTCCTGGAGCTTGCTCAAATTCATGTCCATTGAGTTGGTGATGCCATCCAACCATCTCATCCTCCATCATCCTCTTTTCCCCCTGCTTTCAACTTTCCTAGCATCAGGGTCTTCTCTAATGAGTCGGCTCTTCCCATCATGTGGCCAAAGTATTGGAGCTTCAGCTTCAGCATTGTCCTTCCAATGAATATTCAGGACTGATTTCCTTTAGGATGGACTGTTTTGATCTCCTTGCAATCCAAGGGACTCCCAAGAATCTTGTCCAACACCACAGTTCAAAAGCATCAGTTCTTCAGTGCTCAGTTTTCTTTATGGCCCAACTCTTACATCCATACATGACTACTGAAAAAACTATAGCTTTGGCTATATGAACCTTTGCAGGCAAAGTAAGGTCTCTGCTTTTTAATATTCTGTCTAAGTTGGTCATAGCTTTTCTTCCAAGGAGCAAGTGTCTTTTAATTTCATGGCTGCAATCACCATCTGCAATGATTCTGGACTTCAAGAAAATAAAGTCTGTCACTGTTTCCATTCTTTCTCCATCTATTTGCCATGAAGTGATGGGACCAGATGCCATGATCTTCGTTTCCTGAATGTTGAGTTTTAAGCCAGCTTTTTCACTCTCCTCTTACACCTTCAGCAAGAGGCTCTTAGTTCCTCTATGCTTTCTGCCATTGGGGTGGTGACATCTGCATGTCTGAGGTTATTGATATTTCCCCCAGAAATCTTGATTCCAGTCTGTGCTTCATCGAGCTTAGCATTTTGCATAATGTACTCTGCATATAAGTTAAATAAGCAGGGTGACAACATATAGCCTTGATGCACTCCTTTCTCAATTTGCAACCAGTCCATTGTTCCATGTACAGTTCTACCTGTTGGTTCTTAACCTGCATACAGGTTTCTCAGGAGGCAGGTCAGGTGTTCTGGTATTCCCATCTCTTTCAGAATTTTCCACAGTTTCTTGGGATCTACACAGTCAAAGGCTTTGGCATAGTAAATGAAGCAGAAATAGATGCTGATGTGGCAGGTGGGAAATAACATGCAAATAACTACAATAAGTATAACACACTCTATGGTTAAGTTCTATGATTGATAAGATGAAGTACCAACACACCATAGGGAATAATCTATTCTTCTTGGGGTACTAGTCAGAAACTATTTCAGAAACACATGAGGTAGGAGGGACTTCACAGGAGATCAGGAGGACACAGAACATCGTGGAACTGTAAGTATTAAAGAAAGGTCAGGATGAGGTGAGAAGCGTCTGGAGAAGACCTTAGAGGCTTCAGTTTTGATTTTTTTTTATTCCTATGAAAATAAGAGGGAACTGAAGAGTTTTAATTGATCAAATTACAGATCAATTTCAATTTCATGATTGAAAAATGAACTGTAAATGCCACTAGAGAACATAGTCTTCTGCTGAACAAAATTATGCTAAAAAATAACCTAACAGTGGGACACACTTCCTTAGGGTCTAATATAATGCTTTTTATTTATTTGACTTGCTGCGCTTTGATCAGTGTACCAATCCTATGTCTAGAGCAGTGTGCTGATTTTGTATGCATGCTGGATGTTTAATTTGTAAAATACTACATATTGTATCAAAGAGGGAAAAAAAGCCACGGGCTTCCCGGGTGGCACAGTGGTAAAGAATCTACCTACAATGCAGAAGGCTCAGGTTCAATCCCGTGTTAGGAAGATTCCCTGGAGTAGGAAATGGCAACCCACTCTAGTATGCTTGCCTGGAGAATCCCATGGACAGATGAGCCAGGTGGGCTACCATCCATGGGGTCGCAAAGAGTCGGAAAGGGGGACTCTACAGAGAACGTTGAAAAGGGGGATGACGAAAGATAGGGAGACTAGTCATTAACTAGTCTAGGTCACTGGGGAAGAAGATGATAAAGGTTAAGTCCAAGGCAGTGATAGTGAAGATAGTGAAGACAGAAGACAATAAAGAGAACAGACACTTGACAGGATTTAATGATCACTTTCATGTGGAATGAAATGATATGAAGGAGTTAGATAAATCTCACATTTCTGGTTTAGGGACCTGATTGAAGAGTGGTGCCATTAACCAGAAGAGGAAATACAGAAAGATCTAGTTATAGCTGATGATATGTTTACCGTGTACTAGGTATCATTCTCATTTGATCTTCATAACAACCCTATGAGGTAGATATTATTGTTATTTTCACTTCACCAGGGAGGACACTGAGGCACAGAAAAGCTACATAATTTTCTCAAAGTCACAAAGCTAGTAAGGGACAGATCTAAGACTCAAACCTAGAAAGTCTAACTCTAGCATCTGTGCTCTTGAGTATTAGACTGTGTTACACTATAAAAGTAATAGGAGAAAATGAGGACATGCTGATCTTTAGATACCTAGAGAGTATCTAGATTAAGAGAAGTACAGTTAGACTGAGCAACTGGAACTCAGGATAAATGTCCTGTCTAGAGATAAAAATCTGTGAGTCTTCAATGGAGCAGGCTGTTGAAGCCAAGAGAACAGATGAGTAGGAACAGTATGGAGAAGAGTGATTAATATGGACTGTGGAAAATACCAATACTTAATGAGCACATGAAAGAAGCAAACTAAGAGATTGAGAAGGAGTGCACAGAGCAATGTTAAATATCGGAAGTCAAAGGTATCCCCAAAGTCATACTTGCCTTTTAAGACACCTCCACTTAGATGTCAGTGGAGGTGTCTTAAAATCAGTGATGTCAGTGATGTCTCAAAATCAGTCTCTACAATTCAACTTACTCCTTGGAAGAAAAGTTATGACCAACCTAGATAGCATATTCAAAAGCAGAAACATTACTTTGCTGACTAAGGTCCGTCTAGTCAAGGCTATGGTTTTTCCTTTGGCCACGTATGGATGTGAGAATTGGACTGTGAAGAAGGCTGAGTGCAGAAGAATTGATGCTTTTGAACTGTGGTGTTGGAGAAGACTCTTAAGAGTCCCTTGGACTGCAAAGAGATCCAACCAATCCATTCTGAAGGAGATCAGCCCTGGGATTTCTTTGAAAGGAATGATGCTGAAGCTGAAACTCCAGTACTTTGGCCACCTCATGTGAAGAGCTGACTCATTGGAAAAGACTCTGATGCTGGGAGGGATTGGGGGCAGGAGGAGAAGGGGACGACAGAGGATGAGATGGCTGGATGGCATCACGGACTCGATGGACGTGAGTCTGAGTGAACTCCAGTAGTTGGTGATGGACAGGGAGGCCTGGTGTGCTGCAATTCACAGGGTCGCAAACAGTCGGACACGACTGAGTGACTGAACTGAACTGAACTGAACAATTCAACTCATTAGCATCCATCCAACATGTTTCTCCTCCTTTATTCTCAATCACAATCCACATCATGTTGATGATGTGTCAGCCAAACATCCATGTGACATGTGATACATGTATGTGACATCCATACATGTCAGCCAAACCAAGTACCTGGAAATCATCCACCCACCATCTTCCTCTATCTTCATGCTCCAAATTGGTCACCACGTCCTGCTAGTTCTTCCTTAATATGGCTTAAAAGCATCCTTTCTACTCTATTTCAACCACAGTTTCAGGTGCCTCTGAGTCTCAAACAGACAACCACAAAAATCTCCCAATCAATTTCCCTGCATCCAATTTGAGTACCCTCCAATCCAACCTCAACAGGAACGTAAGTCTCATTACATCACTCCCAGACTCTACACCATTAAATGTTTCCCCACTGTATTAAGCATGAAACCCAAACTATAAACAGAGCAGAAAAAAAGGCCTGACTCCTAGTGGAAGTTTCTGTATTCACTTGGGCTCACAGGTACCTTTTTTGGCACATTCCATGCTCCCTCACAGGTGCTCTCTCATTTCTTCATCTAGCCAACTCCTATTTAATTCTCAATACTCAGCTCCACATCACCTTCTCTGAGAAGCCGTCTTTGAAATCCCCCTGTACATGGCCTCTACTTAAGCTCTCCATACATACTTGTCATACTGGTCTATTTAAATGAGTGCCCCTTCATCCCTATGTTCCTCCCAATGCCTCCTTCAGTGCCCAAGTATTATTTTTTAACACCTTCTAACATCTTGCTTTCAATGAGGATGTTTTCTCATTGCCCATATATTCAAAACATGAAAGGAAAACTTTCCCATATCTAATCCTCAAACAAGCAGACAATAGGCATTTTACATGGACAGAAAATACAGGCAAGATAGCTTTCAATTTACCAGTAATTTCCTAAGACCATTTAAACTAATATCTTAGTTATCTTATTATTATATGTTTAAGATCTGACAGTACTCACCAAAGTACAAAATACACATCACAGAGGTCAATAATACTGAATAACTGAAGACACAGAATAGAATTTGAAGGAAAAAACATTTTTAAAAATCCAAGAACCAATATACTTTTTAAAATCATTCCTTAAAGACAGAGAAGTCCCTTCCAAAAAGTTATACTCAAAATATAATTTTATATGCTCCAAAATAGGCCCTGTCGGATTATCTCATGATCCTTCAAAATGATAACCCAATTTTAGAAAAAGGGAAGGAAAAGAGGGATAGAGAAAAATAGAGAGAAACAGAGATAGGTCACTGCCAAATACTGCCTACCCCCTACCCAAAGAAGCACTGAGGTCATGTATTCCACACACTGAACACAATGGCACTGTTAAAACAGCTTTGTGTTTGCATGCCCTAATCTCGGAGCTTTGCCAGCTATTACAATGCCACTTTAATTGCTGAAGGAAGTAATTATGCCAAAATCCACACATTTAATTGGAAATTTTCCACTGTAGTTTCCTTTTTCCCTAAATTCTTGGCACACAGTAAGAATATTTGCACTTACAGATTTGTAAAAGATCCCATTTTGCTGCTATCATTTACTCTATAATTTGTAGTATTCAATAAACATCACCAGCATTTTGTTCGAAAAACAGTTGCAAATCCAAACGCAGGAAACACAATACTTTTTTTTTTTTAACTAACATCTAAGAAATTTCAAAACTTCGCTTTTGTTCACAAAACTCAAAATTTCTAAGCAATAGTGTTAGTCACTCAGTCATGTCCAACTCTTTGCAATCCCACAGACTGTAGCCCACCAGACTCTACTGTCCATGGAGTGCTCTTGCCTCAATGGAGGCAAGAATACTGGAGTAGGCTGCCAAGCCCTCTGCCACGGGAAGCAATATGTTTTCATTAAATATAGTTAACCAATAATTAATGGTTCCCATTGCAATATTCAAAATGCGAAAGTTTCTGAGTCAGAGATCTGTAAACTGAATGAACAAGCCAGTCCTCAGTTCAAAATACCATGTGTTCTCCCCACTAGGAAATGCTCTCAAGAACTTAATGCCTTCATATTTAATCGATTTTATTTGCTCATTCACAAAGTCAGATTTTTTAAGAATTTAAAGCACCAGATTAATGAGTCTTAGTATCAAGCAGAGGCACTTAGCTGTCACTCTATTTTAAATCACAGATTATACCTTACCCTCGGTAGCTGCCGTGCAAGCGGACAACAAAGGGACAACTAAACAGACTATTAGTTGCCTGCCCAATATCCATTTGCCCATTATTTCTTATTAACAGAATCCCAATTTTGTTGCAAATGGCAATGTACCCAACTTAAATAGGTAAATAAATAAGTCTACACTTCCCAGCCTCCCTGACAAATGAGGTGTCAACACAATTAAATTTTAGTCAGATGTAATTAGAGGCTGTTGAGAGACATCACAGACAGTTCCTTTAAAGGATCTAATTCAGCAGTTGTGTAGCTTTTGCCCTTCCCTCTTCTTTCTTCTCTCTGTCGGTTACACATGATAGCAAAGCTCCGGCAACAACCATCTCGCAGCACAAGGCAACCTTAAAGATGAAAGCTATGCACTAAGAATGGCAGAGCAAAAAAAGACAAAGGTTCAAGAATAGTGGTGTTATTATGAGTCACTGAACCAGCCCTATACTGCCTAACAAAGGGAATGACAAACAAAAAGACATCAAACCAAGAGCCTATTATACAGAGTAAAGTAAGTCAGAAAGAGAAAGATAAATATTGTATACTAACACACACACACACACACACACACACACACACACATATATATATATGGAATCTAGAAAGATGGTACCGAAGATTTTATTTTCAGGGCAGCATTGGAGACACAGACATAGAGAACAGACTTATGGGCACAGGTAGAGGGGAGCGGAGGGTGAGATGTATGGAGAGAGTAACATGGAAACTTATATTACCATATGTAAAATAGATAGCCAATAGGAACTGGCTGTATGTTTCAGGGAACTCAAACAGGGGCTGTGTATCAACCTAGAGGGCTAGGATGGAGAGGGAAAATGGGAGGTACATTCAAGAGGGAGGGGATATATGTATACCTATGACTGATTCATGTTGAGGTTTGTTTGACAGAAAGCAACAAAATTCTGTAAAGCAATTATCTTTCAATTAAAAAATAAAAAAAAAATTTTTAAAGAGAGAGACACCACACTTTAGAAGTGTTTCTCAGCCTTTTTTTTTTTTACTATTGTGTACCTAATAAGGCCTAATAATGGTCTTATTAGCCATTTTCCCCATTAATTTTCCCTTCATTAAATTTAATACCACAGATGTACTATAGTATATTACTGAGTGTACTTTATATATAACAAAAGACTTTATTGACCTCTGAGAATCAATTTTTGACCCATCAGGGGTAGTCTTACCCACACTGAGAACATGCAGGAAATGGCAACCCACTCTAGTAGTACTCTTACCTGGAAAATTCCATGGAGGAACCTCATAGACTACAGTCCACGGGGTCACAAAGAGTCGGACATGACTGAGCAATTTCACGTTCACTTTTCACTACAGATCAAAGAAGAATAAAAGAACCCAGGAAACTAAACAAACACTCAATTCTGTTGGTCATCCTTTCCTGCTGTTTTTGTTCAGATGCTAAGTCACGTCTGACTCTTTGCAACCCCATGGACTGTAGCCAGGCTTCTCTGTTATCCACTATGGCAATAACAAGGTCAGACAGCCTTTGCCTCAAACCCCAGTACATTCCCTTCACAACCCTGGAGACACAGGCTGGATCATATGTAACCTTCATTTGGCTAAGTTAAGACGCAGGCCTAAAGCATGGCTATCAAAGAAACCAAAAGGCATCCTGTTCCCCTTTTCCATGAAGCCCATTTATGATCTTAGACCTTTTAACTTTAACACCAGGATGATTGGGAAAGGCCCGTATGGAAGACCACATCCACTGAGAAACAAGGATGAGAGAACACTTACCTGATGACTAGGGCAAGGCTGGTCTAGGCAGCTCACTTCAACCCCTTCTCTACTAAGGAATAACTTGGAGAAATGTGGCCCAATTACTGTCCTTGTTCTGAATGTGTATCATACCCCAGTTCCTTGGCAGGGAGATGGAAGGAAAGAGTATGAGTAAGAGTAGAAGCTTCTCTAGCCAATACTGTACTCTTCTGTGTTCACTTTTTCTGAGATATTGGACCAAAAAAAAAATAGCCAAAAAGGATAAGTCAAACAGGAGATGACAAGAGTGAACATCTACATATTAGGAATCAGTGAACTAAGATGGACTGGAACGGGTGAATTTAACTCAGATGACCATTATATCTACTACTGTGGGCAGGATTCCCTTAGAAGAAATGCAGTAGCCGTAACAGTCAACAAAAGAGTCTGAAATGCAGTACTTGGATGCAATCTCAAAAATGACAGAATGATCTCTGTTCATTTCCAAGGCTGTTGCCACTGCTAAGTCACATCACCATTCAATATCACAGTAACCCAAGTCTATGCCCCAACCAAAAACGCTGAAGAAGCTGAAGTTGAACAGTTCTATGAAGACCTACAAGCCCTTCTAGAACTAACATCCAAAAGAGATGTCCTTTTCATTATAGGGGACTGGATTGCAAAAGTAGGAAGTCAAGAAACACCTGGAGTAACAGGCAAATTTGGCCTTGGAGTACAGAATGAAGCAGGGCAAAAGCTAATAGAGTTCTGCCAAGAGAATGCACTGGTCATAGCAAACACCCTCTTCCAACAACACAAGAGAAGACTCTACACATGGACATCACCAGATGGTCGACACTGAAATCAGATTGATTATATTCTTTGCAGCCAAAGATGGAGAAGCTCTATACAGTCAGCAAAAACAAGACCGAGAGCTGACTGTGGCTCAGATCATGAACTCCTTATTGCCAAATTCAGACTGAAACTGAAGAAAGTGAAGAAAACCACTAGACCATTCAGGTATGACCTAAATCAAATCCCTTATGACTATACAGTGGAAGTGAGAAATAAATTTAAGGGACAAGATCTGATAGACAGAGTGCCTGATGAACTATGGATGGAGGTTAGTGACACTGTACAGGAGACAGGAATCAATACCATCCCCAAGAACAAGAAGTGCAAAAAAGCAAAACGGTTGTCTGAGGAGGGCTTACAAATAGCTGTGAAAAAAAAGGGAAGCGAAATGCAAAGTAGAAAAGGAAAGATATACCCATTTGAATGCAGAGTTCCAAAGAATAGCAAGGAGATAAGAAAGCATTCCTCAGCGATCAATGCAAAGAAATAGAGGAAAACAACAGAATGGGAAAGACTAGAGGTCTCTTCAAGAAAATTAGAGATACCAAGGGAACATTCAAGCAAAGATGGGCTCAATAAAGGACAGAAATGGTCTGGACCTAACAGAAGCAGAAGATATTAAGAAGAGGTGGCAAGAATACACAGAAGAACTGTACAAAAAAAAGATCTTCACGACCCAGATAGTCACGATGGTATGATCACTCACCTAGAGCCAGACATCCTGGAATGTAAAGTCAAGTGGGCCTTAGGAAGCATCACTACGAACAAAGCTAGTGGAGGTGATGGAATTCCAGTTGAGCTATTTCAAATCCTGAAAGACGATGCTGTGAAAGTGCTGCACTCAATATGCCAGCAAATCTGGAACACTCAGCAGTGGTCACAGGTCTGGAAAAGGTCACTTTTCATTCCAATCCCATAGAAAGGCAATGCCAAAGAATGCTCAAACTACCACACAATTGCACTCATCTCACACGCTAGTAAAGTAATGCTCAAAATTCTCCAAGCCAGGGTTCAGCAATATGTGAACCATGAACTTCCAGATGTTCATGCTGGTTTTAGAAAAGGCAGAGGAACCAGAGATCAAATTGCCAACATCCTCTGGATCATGAAAAAAGCAAGAGAGTTCCAGAAAAACATCTATTTCTGCTTTATTGACTATGCCAAAGCCTTTGACTGTGTGGATCACAATAAACTGTGGAAAATTCTGAAAGAGATGAGAATACTAGACCACCTGATCTGCCTCTTGAGAAACCTGTATGCAAGTCAGGAAGCAACAGTTAGAACTGGACATGGAACAACAGACTGGTTCCAAATTGTGAAAGGAGTATGTCAAGGCTGTATATTGTCACCCTGCTTATTTAACTTATAGGCAGAGTACATCATGAGAAACGCTGGGCTGGGGGAAGCACAAGCTGGAATCAAGATTGCCGGGAGAAATATCAATAACCTCAGATATGCAGATGACACCACCCTTATGGCAGAAAGTGAAGAAGAACTAAAGAGCCTTTTGATGAAAGTGAAAGAGGAGAGTGGAAAAGTTGGTTTAAAGCTCAACATTCAGAAAACAAAGATCATGGCATCCGGTCCCATCACTTTATGGCAAATAGATGGGGAAACAGTGGAAACATTGTCAGACTTTACTTTTCTGGGCTCCAAAATCACCGCAGATGGTGACTGCAGCCATGAAATTAAAAGACGCTTACTTCTTGGAAGGAAAGTTATTACCAACCTAGACAGCATATTAAAAAGCAGAGACATTACTTTGCCAACAAAGGTCTGTCTAGTCAAGGCTATGGTTTTTCCAGTGGTTATGTATGGATTTGAGAGTTGGACTATAAAGAAAGCTGAGCGCCGAAGAATTGATGGTTTTGAACTGTGGTGTTGAAGAAGACTCTTGAGAGTCCCTTGGACTGGAAGGAGGTCCAACCAGTCTGTCCTAAAGGAGATTAGTCCTGGGTGTTCATTGGAAGGACTGATGTTGAAGCTGAAACTCTGATACTTTGGCCACCTGATGCAAAGAGCTGACTTATTTGAAAAGACTCTGACACTGGAAAAGATTGAGGGCAGGAGGAGAAGGGGACAACAGAGGATAAGATGGTTCGATGGCATCACCGACTGGATGGACATAGGTTTGGGCGGACTCCGGTAGTTGGTGATGGACAGGGACGACTGGCGAGCTGTGGTTCATGGTGTTGCAAATAGTCAGACACGACTGAGCAACTGAACTGAACTGAACTGATAGGTCATTTTCTCCCATAGAACAAAACAGAGAGTCACAGCCACACCATATTTTTTTTCTTTTTTTTGCCAATAGGAACCAGATTTCCAATCATTATATACGGCTTAAAGTGAATCCTTGAATCCAGTTCTCCTAACACTCTAGAAGCTTCATCCACTACTCCCCCTAATAAACATTTATTTCCAGAACATATGGTTCCAAGTGACTCCACCCTAAATTCAGACCCCTGTGTTGACTTCTTTACCACAGAAGCCCTTACCCAATGTACCTTTCTGCACTCATCTCACCTTTAAGGATACAGTGTAGGCACAGCTTCCTATGTACGGGAACCATTTCCTCATATAACTGTATCTTGAGATGCTCTTCCTCCATATTCCATTTTACCATGAACCCCAGTCACATCCCCTCTCCTAGACAAGCTCCCTAGGATAGAAACCTCATTTCTGTAAGGCCAGTGTTCAGCATAACTCCTGGCATAAAAAAAGTGCTCAATGGTGACTTCATAAACACATTAAGTCAGCTATTCTAGGAATTAAAACTGAATACTGGGAAGATCAATTTTAATGGGTGATTTTCTTAATACACATTCATAATTAAAGATAAAGCCATGGCTATATCTTTTTTTTGGCTATAAAGATATAGTCAAAGATATAGCCATATTAAAGATATAGCCATATTAAAGATATAGCCATAAAGGTACCATGTATGTGACCTATCACTTTATTTTCTTACCTGAAATGTGCTTTTTCTTGTCTATTTAATTGCCTTTTTTCTGTGATCCTATAACACTGACTATGAAAACTTTAAAAATCAAAGAACTAAGGAATAAGAAAAAGCATTCAACCTTGAAGAGATGATTTTATATATATAAACACACATATATATTTTTTTAAATATACATGTAATAAATATTTAGCTATTTCTTATCTTAAAAGTTACCTTTGAAACTATATTCCCAATGAAAGTTTAGGAAAAATACTTTTCATAGCTCCAAGTCCTGAGATGTACTAGAAATAGCCATTAGAAGCACATCCAGAATTCAATAAATTCCTGCTTACTACTCAATAAACTCTGCTGAGTAAAGAAGGCATATTAATGAGTAAATTTAAGAATTGTATTCTCTATCTACAATTCTCTGGGTATACCCATTAGATTATATTGCTTATTTGTGTATGTCAAGAATAATATGTAACCAACATATCCACCAACAATCAGTAAATTGAGTGTGTGACTAAGGTGACTTATTTTTTTTTTTTTTTACTGTCCAAATTATTCGCTATACTAAACCGATTGGTGGTTTCCTTGGTTATTTAGAGCAGGAGTCCTCAAATCCAGGGTCTAATGCCTAATGAACTGAGGTGGAGTTGATAAAATAATAATAGAAATAAAGTGTTCAATAAATGTAATGTGCTTGAAACACCCCAAAATCATCCTCCTTCCCCCAGTCAGTGGAAAATTGTCTTCCATGAAACTGGTCCCTGGTGCCAAAAAGGTTGAGGACCCTAGTTTAGAGTATATAGCATCTCAAAGTATCATTTGCCTCAGCAACAATGTTTACTTTCTTGTAAGACCCAGCAGCATTAAAAACAAGCACACAAGCTTTTGAAAATTTAAGCAGTCCAAAGAACAGATCATTAGGTTCAAGATAAAACAATCAAAGCTGATAGAATCTACTAAAATATCAATGGCCATTAGTGCTTCAGATAGCATTTAACATAGGAAATGGAACAGAGATATTAATGGAGTAATTCTTTTTGAATCTGAATATAAGAAACATTAATGTTTAATGGTCCATTTTCAAGAATAAATGCTAACTTAAGAATGAGAAACTACCTACCAATGCTACTGCTAAGTCACTTCAGTCGTGTCCGACTCTGTGCGACCCCATAGATGGCAGCCCACCAGGCTACCTGTCCCTGGGATTCTCCAGCAAGAACACTGGTTGGGTTGCCATTTCCTTCTCCAATGCATCAAAGTAAAAAGTGAAAGTGAAGTCGCTCAGTCGTGTCCGACTCTTCGCGACCGCAAGAACTGCAGCCTACCAGGCTCCTCCGTCCATGGAATTTTCCAGGCAAGAGCACTGCAGTAAGGTGCCATTGCCTTCTCCGTACCTACCAATAGCTAGCTTGAATAATGACTTGAGAAGGCAATGGCACCCCACTCCAGTACTCTTACCTGGAAAATCCCATAGACGGAGGAGCCTGGAAGGCTGCAGTCCATGGGGTCGCTGAGGGTCGGACAATACTGAGCAACTTCCCTTTCACTTTTCACTTTCATGCATTGGAGAAGAAAATGGCAACCCACTCCAGTGTTCTTGCCTGGAGAATCCTGGGGACGGGGGAGCCTGGTGGGCTGCCGTCTATGGGGTCGCACAGAGTCAGACACGACTGAAAAGTGACTTAGCAGCAGCAGCTAATGTAGCAACCTTAAGGTTTACAAAACTGCAAAGTCCAGGCAAACAAAGGGAGAGAGGGATGGATGCCTAGGGCTTCACACGGGATCAATCCAATGGTGAATTCAAAACATAAGAATGGGAATAAGTGCCCAGGAAAGGGGGAAACAAGAGGTCAGGAAGGGGCCTGTGCGTAAACAGGAAGAGCATAAACTAAGGCGAAGTCTGAGAAGATGGTTCGCCCCACAGTCGTCAGCCAATGAGGAACTGGGGGAGGGACTTGCATGCTAGGGAATGAACTGCTTGCTGTGATGACACTGGGTGTGCCTGCTCACTGGACACTCATCTTGCAAGACCTTCCTTAAACCACGCTTCTCTCTGCATCTCGGTTCTCCCAAGTCCATTCTTTGGATTTGGGTCAGTGGGTTTTATTTCCTACAGGAATTTATCGTTATTGGAGTTTTATTAGATAAATACTATAACAATTATTTCTGTGAAATGGCTTTAAATACTTATTTTTAAGGCAGTATAGCATTTTTAAGGCAGTATCAGTTCGGTTCAGTCGCTCAGTCTTGTCCAACTCTTTGTGACCCCATGAATCGCAGCACGCCAAGCCTCCCTATCCATCACCATCTCCCGGGGTGCACTCAAACTCACGTCCATCGAGTCGGTGATGCCATCCAGCCATCTCATCCTCCGTCATCCCCTTTTCCTCCTGCCCCAATCCCTCCCAGCATCAGAGTCTTTTCCAATGAGTCAACTCTGCATGAGGTGGCCAAAGTACTGGAGTTTCAGCGTTAGCATCATTCCTTCCAAAGAAATCCCAGGGCTGATCTCCTAGCACAGTGGTTAAGAGTACACATTCTAGAATTAAAAATGCCTGGGTTTAAATTCAGAATCCACTGCTAACTGGCTCAGTTTCCTCATCCGTAAGTTGGGGTGGGGGTAGAGATAATACAATCCTTCATCTGTGGTGGCCATATGTGATACATAACTCAAATTTTTTTCTAATTTGAGAAATAGACGCACAGACACAGAAAACAAATTTATAGTTACCAAAGGGGGAACGGGGTGGGGGAAGAACTACAATATACAAAATAGGTAAACAACAAGGACCTACTGTATAGCACAGGGACCTATATTCAATATCCTTTAATAAACCATAGTGGGAAATATTAAAGATATTTTATTTATACTGTACACCAGAAAGTAAGTAAATCTATACTTCAATTTTAAATTTTTTTTTAATTTTTCTGATGTGAGAACAGTAAAATGATGTATGAAACTTATATTGTATCATGAAATCTAAAACAGCACTGAAATTAAATAGACTAACATATCAAATATATATTTTCTAGTAATAAATCTGTTGCAAAACAAATGACTACTCACAGTAACAGAGATAAAGATAAACTATGAATAATCTCACATCACTCAGGTAAATTTCACCGGTAAATGAGTTTAGGCACAATGTAAGTTTTGCGAAATGAATTACAAAAATACTTCCTTTTCAGAGGACTCTGCATTTCGAAATAGTACACAGAAGACTGCAGTACTTACAGTAACATTCCCCGACAGCTCAGCAGGTAGAAGTCTGCCTGCAATGTAGGCGATGTGGGAGACTTGGGGGAAATGTCAACCCACTCCAGTATTCTTGCCTGAAGAATCCCATGGACAGAGGAGCCTGACAGGCTACAGTCCATGGGGTCGCAAAGAGTTAGACACAAATGGGTACACTAGCACCTCGCACATGGTAAGTGGTCAAAAAATGTTAGCTGCCATCATTAACACCACCATCATCTTTATCATTATTTTAGGCAAAAACAATAGTTATTCTGAAATCTTTTTGGTAATTAATTACCCAAATTTGTTTCAGAACATGTATCTCCATAGCAACAAGTATCTTTGATGATCTTTTGCTAGCCATAGGCATGTGACTTTAGGGTAAACTAGATTCAGTTTGTCACACTGTATGGAAAATTCTGGGTGATATGAAAAGGAAATATATAAAAATAAACACCTATAACTTTAACCTTTTCATCTGCTTCCTGAAAAGTCATTAGCTATCTAAGGACTTCATTCTCTAAGAACTCTCAGTATTGTTCAACTGCTTTCCATGAGAAAGGTTAATGTAAAACATGGAATGAAAGCTTAAACCAACAAACATTCTCCAACTACAGCGTGTTCAATTCAAATACCAAATGAAATGAATCCCCTGGCATCTAGAGTATTCCACAAGCGTGTGGCAAGTGTTATTTCTAGCCACTTAAAAGCACCAGTTAAAAGAGCTCAAATACTTAGAAAAGAAAAGACCTCCATTCCCATGAGGAGAGGCATTTATTAGCTCTTAATGGCCCTCTTTCATTGCCTTTCCACTGACACATCTCTAATTGTTCCAATTATAATTTCAAGTAACAAAACCAATAATGGTAAAAGCCTATAGTTCAATGTGTGCATTGTGAAAAGTGGTCTTTAACAGCACAAACCACATATAAAAATATATGACAACATGGGATCTGGACAGGCAATAATATCACAAAAAAAGAGAGAGGAGGTGGTATAAAAGAGCACTGGTCAAAAAAACCAGCTTAGGTTCCACCTGTGAATTCAACACATCATTTAATCTGTAAGAGATTCAGTTTTCTACATTTCTAAAATGTGAGGACTGAACTAATGTCTTCAAATGCCTCTGCTACTTCCAATGTTCTATCAGTCTCTGATGTTAGAAGTAAATCAAGATACACAGGATCTAATCCCACCCTTGGCTTTCTAAGCAATCTTAAGTCTTTCTGCTTTCACTTCCACAACTGGGGATATTTGTATTCAGTTGAAATCCAGTGAAGGAAAAGGATTATGTCTTTATTTTCTCCCTACTACCATGCATGGCACATAGCAGGTACTCAAAAATATTAGAGGAAAGAAGAAAAGGGAGGAAGGCAGGCAGATAGAGAGGAAGAGAGGGAGAAAGGGATTGGTTGAATAATTTACTATGGCTGGAATGTTGCATATAGGAGGAATTAAAGTGAGCTTGACATATGGATTTCTTACTTTTAAGGAAGATCATAGTAGGAAGTTTTAAATTTAGAGAATATACTATGTCAGAAAATATTACAGAAATAATATGTGTTAAATATTTTCTGTCCTTAGAAATAAGATACTAAAAAACTTAGTATCTTATTTGTGATAGGCTATATAGGGTTATATATTTATAAATTATTATTGTGATACTTTAATGAAGCATAAATTATTTTTTCATTATTAAGTATTTTTCCTCATTGTTAGTATTTAATACATGGCTCAGAGGTAAAGAACCTGCCTGCAATGCAGGAGACGCATGTTTGATTCCCTAGGTTGAGATGATCCCCTGGGGAAAAAAACAGCAACCCACTCCAGTATTCTTGCCAAGAAAATCTCATGGGCAGAGGAGCCTGGTGGGCTACAGTCCCTGGGGTCACAAAGAGTCAGATGCAACTAAGCACACATGCACTGCAACATCAATATAAGTAGAAAAGTAAATGTCAACCAATTGAAAATGGAAGTGAGGGAAGAAAAGACAGAATGAAATCTCTTGATGGATTGAATAAAAGTAGCATCTAACACAAGAGTTTTAACATTAAGCAATATCAACATTAACACAGTATTAACAAAACAGAAGTACTTTAAATTAATTACATATTTATGCTACTAAATCTATTTTGTTAACATGAATGTGAATATCATATATGTTCACTATTAGTCACATGCCAATAACCCAAAAGTAAAGTGAAGTTTCAGTTGTCACTCTCAGTCAATGCTCAAGAGTCACATCTTTTCTCCTGAGTCAATGATGCAATAAGTCAATATATTTTAAACTACTGGATGTAACCAGTAAGTAGGTGATGAAGTCAATTTTATAGATCACGACATATTTTTTTTATAATGGAAAGGAACACAAATCAATAGAAAATATCGCAGTACATCACACGTACAAATGTTAAGCATTTCATAAAACTTCAGTTCCAGTTTTATAAACATTCACTGGGTCACAATGTAAAATGTATCTCTAACAAAGAGATACAGTCAATGTTTGAAAAACACCAGGTACATCTTCACTCTTTCACCCAGGGATCAAACCCAGGTCTCCCACATTGCAGGCAGATTAAGACTATGTATGTTTGTGATATTTTACATCACTTAGGAAATTCCTAGGGTTTTGGAAGCTGTGAACCAGAAAATGTGGATGAAGACCAAACATGTGAGGAATATATTTTGGTTATCTGAATGACCAAATGTATACTTCTTATAAATCATAATATCACAGTCCAGTTCAGTTGCTCAGTCGTGTCCGACTCTTTGCGACCCCATGAATCGCAGCACGCCAGGCCTCCCTGTACAGCACCAACTCCCGGAGCTCACCCAAACTTATGTTCATCCAGTCGGTGATGCTATCCAGCCATCTCATCCTCTGTCATGCCCTTCTCCTCCTGCCCCCAATCCCTCCCAGCATCAGGGTCTTTTCCAATGAGTCAGCTCTTCGCATGAGGTGGCCAAAGTACTGGAGTTTCAGCTTCAACATCAGTCTTTCCAATGAACACCCAGGACTGATCTCCTTTAGGATGGACTGGTTAGATCTCCTTGCAGTCCAAGGGACTCTCAAGAGTCTTCTCCAACATCACAGTTCAAAAGCATCAATTCTTCAGCACTCAGCTTTCTTCACAGTCCAACTCTCTTTTATTAAAAAACAAAAGTAGTAGATTCAGAATTATGTTAGACCCTGGATTTTGTACAAAAGTTTCTTGACAGTCTGGTTCATCATTTCATTAAGACTGAGTTAATGGTGGAACATGAGGAGCAGCTTCTTGATCTTTGAAATGGGAGAAAGTTATTTAAAAAGAAACTCTTATGTATACATGTAGCCTAGTCACTTTGCTGTACAGGAGAAATTAACACAATATTGTAAAGCAACTGTATTCCAATACAAAATTTAAAACAAAATAAATAAGAAGGAATTAAAAGTATTTTTTTATAAAGTACAACTGAACTGCACCTAAAAATATCTTACTAATGTTTGACAAGTTACTTCATTCATTTCTTCAGCTAATCTTTGAAAGCTGTGTTGTTGCCAGACTTGTGAAAAGATTAAACAATCCAGTAGTAGTCCCTTTGCCAGGAAATCCAATCTAGCACATCTATCCTTCATCAGCCGCATATCCTGAAATCATATACTACCTATAAACCTACAAGGTGACTCATCTCCTAGACTTTAAAAATCTCTACTTCAAAAGCAGCCCATAATATTTTCAGTATTGAGATTGCGCTTTTAAACTCACTCATGATTTTTACCCTAACAATCTACTTGTATCCACATTGACTTTCCTATCTCTTTGGCTTCTTCACTCTTCAATAAACTTAATTTTGTGTTAAATTGAATTGACTTGAAATGCTCCCTCATCTATTAAGAAAATGTTTCCTGATAACTGCTTCATTTTATTAAAAGTCCTCTTCCTGATCTTCAAGATACTCCCCTAAATCCAGTTTCACACTAAGTATTTTTTTCATTCTCCTCCCAACCATATATACCCAGAAATTTTTTTAAAACATTAAAAATAAATCTTCAGCTCCATTGAGACAGGTCTCCCTAGAGTCCTGCCTCTCTGCACACCAAATTCCTCATGCTTTTGTATAGTTCCCTCAATCTTTAATACCTTCTGTCTCTTTAAGTCATTTTATAAAACTCTCACAACCAGTCTGTGATTTAAATCAAGGCAGGCATTATCTCTACATTGCAAATTAGGAAGCCAAGAATTATTTTAGCCTCCCTACTCTCTGCTTATTCAAAGAGAAGTGATATTTGACATGAATTCTGAATGATGAGTAAGCATTTTCCAGGGGGTTGAACAAGGGATGAAGACATGTCAGGACAGATGTATAAGTGCTAAAGAGGTATGAAGAAGATGCATATATACATTCACATGCATATAAAGCCATGAACTGCTTTACTATACAAGAGATCCAAGAAAAATTACATCTTTGTGGATTTTTCAAACTCGTCAGTTCAGATTTCAAGCCCATGATTCAGCTGTGTTAGTGAGAGATCCAAAACATGGCACATGTTTAAAGGCTCTTCCTTCCTTCACCTCCTAAGTTGTATCAGACCCTAAAAGTGATGCTGGGAATTCCTCGGTGGTCCAGTGGTTAAGACTGGGCACTTTTACTGCCAGGGTTCAGGGTTCGATCCCTGGTAAGGGAACTAAGGTCCCACAAGCCAAGCAGTGAAGCCAAAAGACAGTAAAGGTGATGCAATGAAGACAAATGAAGGCAAGGCCTGTAGTCAGTGACCCATGATGACTCACCCACCCCACCCCGACCCCGCCCAGAGATGCTCCTTGTCTAAACTCTCACAACCTTGTGCAAGGTGACTTTAGCACCATTTGTAACAGCCATTGCTTATTCTGTACCAAGTTAGGCATGAGGACCTTCACTGTAGATGTCAAAGTCATCTCAGTGCTCAACCCTCCCTAGTACCTACATAATCATACCCACTTTGAAACCTCCAAGGAACTACTTTAACTAGGGTACCTGCTTCAACTTCCAACAAAAATGGACTGTCTCTGATTTCCACTCAATGTCTTTCTTCCCTGGAAGAGGATCAGCCCATCTTCTAAAGACAACTGGCATTTCTTTCCCAATCTCTTTCAACAACAATGGGATTTAGTTATTCTTTCAAAGACTTTAGACCCAAGACAGTCCTAAAAGCCTACACCATGAATTCTAGGACCATTCAAGAATATGAATACCTTCCTTGGGAATAAGAATTCCATCCTTAACTAATAAAACATGAAACAATGCTCAGCACTGCTTATTATTTGTTTAGTGGCTCAGGCATGTCTGACTCTTTGCAACCCCATGGACTACAGCACACCAGGCTTTCCTGTCGAAACTATATCCTGGAGTTTGCTCAAACTCATGTCCATTAAACAGATGATGCAATCCAACCATCTCATTCTCTGTCTTCCTGTTCTTCTGCTGCCTTCAATCTTTCCCAGCATCAGGGTCTTTTCCAAAGTCAGCTCTTTGCATCAGAGGGCCAAAATATTGCAGCTTCAGCTTCAGCATCAGTCCTTCCAATGAATATTAAGGGTTGATTTTCTTTAGGATTGACTGGTTTGATCTCCTTGCTGTCCAAGGGACTCTCAAGAGTCTTCCCCAGCACCACAATTCAAAAGCATCAATTCTTCGGTGCTCAGCTTTCTTTATAGTCCAATTCTCACATCCATACATGACTACTTGAGGAACCATAGCTTTGACTAGATGGACCTTTTTCAGCAAAGTAATGTCTCTGCTTTTTAATACATTGTCTAGGTTTGTCATAGCTTTTCTTCCAAAGAGCAAGTGTCTTTTAATTTCATGGCTGCAGTCACCACACACAGTGCTTTTGGAGCCCAAGAAAATAAAGTCTGCCACTGTTTCCACTGTTTCCCCGTCTATTTGCCATGAAGTGATGGGACTGGATGCCAAGATCTTTGTTTTTTGAATGTTGAGTTTTAAGCCAGTTTTTTCATTCTCTTCTTTCACCTTCATCAAAAGTTTCTTTAATTCTTCTTCACTTTCTGCCATTAGGTTGGTATCCTCTGTATACCTGAGGTTATTATTAGAGAAATGCAAATCAAAACTACAATGAGGTATCCATCACCTCACACTGATCAGAATGGCCATAGTCAAAAAATCTACAAACAATAAATGCTGGAGAGGATGTAAAGAAAAGGGAACCCTCTTGCACTATTGGTGGGAATGTAAATTGGTGTAGCCACTAGGAAGAACAGTACAGAGCTTTCTTTTAAAACTAAGAATACAACTACTATACAATTGTGTCTGACTCTTTGCAAAGTCCCCAGGGACTTTAGCCGACAAGGTTCCTCTGTCCATAGAATTTCCCAGGCAAGAATACTAGAATGGGTTGACATTTCCTTCTCCAGGGGATTCTCCTGACTCAGAGATCGAACCCACATATTGTGCATCTCCTACACTGGCAGGCTGATTCTTTACCACTGTGCCACCTGGGAAGCCCTATATGAAACAGCAATTCCACTACTGAGTATCCTAAGAAAACCACAATTCTAAAAGACACATGTACCCCAATGTTCACTGAAGCACTACTTACAATAGCCAGGACATGGGAACCTAGACATCCATCAATAGATGAATGGATAAAGAAGCTGTGGTACATATATACAACGGAATATTACTGCTATTGTTGCTCAGTCGCTAAGTCATGTACGTTTCTTTGCAACCCCATAGACTGCAGCATGCCAGGCCTCCCTGAGCCTCACAATTCTTCCAGAGTTTGCCCAGGTTCATGTCCATTGAGTAGATGATGCTATCCAATCATTTCATCCTCTGCCATTACTGAGCCATAAGAAGGAACGAATTTGAGTCAGTTCTAGTGAAGCGGATGAACCTAGAGCCTGTTACACAGAGTGAAGTCAGAAAGAGAAAAACAAATACCGTATATTAATACATATATATGAAATCTAAAAAAATAGTACTGATGAACCTATATGTAGGGCAGACATAGAAAACAGGCATAGAGATGCAGACATAGAGAACAGATTTGTGGACTCAGCAGGTGAAGGAGAGGGTGGAACTGAAACATAGACATTACCCTATATAAAACAGATAGCTAGTGGAAATTTGCTGTATGATGCAGAAAGTTCAACCTGATGCTCTGTGACAACGTAAAGGGGTGGATTGGGGTGGGAGATAGGAGAGAGGTCCAAGAGAGAGGGGATATATGTATACCTATGGCTGATTAATGAATGTTGTTTTATGGTAGACACCAACAGAACACTGTAAAGCAATTATACTCCAATTAAAAACAATTTTTTTAAAAAAATGAATTCCATCTTTAGGAATGGAGTATCATTCCCATTCCTAAGGACAGACTGCATGTGTCTCTTAACACTGCAGAACAAACAACAAAGTTGTGTTTTTCTACTATGCCTTAGTGAATTCTTGATAAATTGCCCTACTACATATATATAAGTAACTAAGTCTTTTTTCCTCCAACTAGACTATGGGCACCTAGTATAGTTGCCATGGTTGGCACTCATATATATTCTAGATATATCTTAGCTGACCATTACATAATCCTCTATTTTTGACATATCAGAAGCCTATCTGTCCCTTAAAGTATAGTTACGTACAATATATGTTACAAAGCTTATAAAATAGATATAAGGATTATCCTTTAACTCCAGCATTAAAATGGAGTCACATTATCTATAAGAGTAAATCAAATCTGTTTCTCTGAAAGACTCTAAACTTGGTCAATAAAATATTCTCCACAATTATCCCTTTACTAAGTTAGTTACAATAAACACAGGGCATATGAATCCATATCTAATGGATAATGCATTCTAGTTCTATGATGATTTTGCCTTTAATAGACCATTTTAAACTTTTTTATTGGAGAGTAGTTGATGTACAATATTATATAAGCTACAAGTGTAGGATACAGTAATTCACAATTTTTAAAAGTTATATTCCATTTATGGTTATTATAAAATACTGGCTATAATTTCCATGTTGTACAATATGTCCTTGCAACTTACTTTATACATACTAGTTTGTACCTCTTAATCCTCCCTTTTCCCTCTCTCCACTGGCAACCACTAGTCCTCCATATCTGTGAGTCTGCTTCTTTTTTATTATATCTACTAGTTGGGTTTTTTTTTTTAGATTTCAATTTTTAGATTTAGAATTTTTAGTAAGTGATATCATACAGTACTTATCTTTCTCTGACTTCTTTTACTGAGCATAACACCCTCCAAGTCCATCTATGTTGCTGCAAATAGCATTATTTCATTCTTTTTTATGGCTGAATAGTACTCCACTGTGTATATACATACCACTTCTTCTTTATCCTTTCATCTGTTGATGGACACTTAGATTGCTTCCGTATCTTGGCAATTGTAAATAATGCTGCTATGTACATTTGAATGCATGTATCTTTTCAAACTAGTTGGGGTTTGGGGGTTTTTTGACTATAGATCCAGGAGTGGAACTGCCAGTTCACATGATAGTTTTATTTTTAGGTTCATTTCAAATAGATTTTAAGCAAAATATTATAGTATTTAAAGACCTATGTAGAATATCAGCTATTGTCTCCTTTTAATTTAAGATTAATTAAGCCCCTCTTTCCAAAATTGACAAGTCTACGAGATAAATAATCAAATTCCAAACTCAGTTAAGATCTCCAACCTTGAAAATCGGGAGAACAAGATAGCAAAGGAGTAGGTGGACGTGGAGTACATCTCTCACCGTGGATACGTCAGGAATACGTCTTCAGACACAGAAGTGCATACATAACACTAGCTGAGAGTGAACAGGAGTTCCTGACCAGCAGAAAAGAATATATAGAATCACACAAAACTCAGTAGGACAAAGGAACTAGGGGGAAGACCAGGAGTGTTAGTAGGACTGGACCTGCCCTCAGCAGGTGGGGGAACTGAAGTGGGGGTCTGATCCCCACATGGGGGCAATTGTCTGAGTCAGAGGAGAAACATTTAAGGCTGAGAATGAAATAGCTGATCTGTGGCAGCCTAAATGGCATGAGAATCAGACAGTCCTTGCTGCAGCCATACATACCTCAGAGAGGGACACAGGTCTCCTGGAAAGCACAGTAGGTGGGAGCTGGAGTTTAAGGATTGGGGAGCAATCCCTGGGCAAGGGCTGCTGTTGACTGCAGAGAGACAGATCGAGGGGATATGAGGAAGGATACTGTGGTGGGAAATGTCTGTGAAGGAAAGCCAGGCAGCCATGGAAGGCAATACTGCTGAGTCACACGTAGAGGGTGGAGCCATCAGCATAGCCTCTCTCTCCCCACATGCCAGAATCAGCTGCTGAACAATAGAGAGGCCGGCCCATCAAACGCTTCATGTACTGAACTACAGAGTAGGACCTCATCCAGGGTGCTCCTTTAAGTCCCTGACATGCCAATCTACAGAGTAGGACCCCAGGCAGGACCCCTCTATATATGACGATGTGCCAAACAAAAGAAAAGGACCCCAGGCAAGGGGGCCGTCTAAGTGCCTGAATCAGGCAGAGCTACGGAAAAAGACCATGCAAAGAGGCCTTCTGATCACCAGCTACAAAAGGCTCGAAAAAAGACTCTGAAAGGGCCATAACTCCTGCAAGAGAGTCCATGTCCCTGCACACTTGGCACTGCCAGGGTCCCCACAAGCCAAGCAGTTGCACCACCTTCACGCTCAACCCTCACTGGAGCAGAGCTGCCACAGGCAAAAAAAGTCTTGAGTCTATGCACGCAGGGTCACTTTGGTTGGACACAACCAAACACAACACAACACAACACAGATGTCACCCTTCGTGACCCTGTGGACTGTGGCCTGCCAGGCTTCTGTGTCAGGGGGTTTCTCCAGGCAAGAATACTGGAGTGTATTGGCCAATACTGGTTGCCATACCATTCTAGAGCACTATATTTCCTGCTGCCCTAGCCACCAACTCCCCTGAGTACCTGGTGCTGCTAAAATCCCTGCAACTCAAGCAGCTGCACTACCTCACACTTGACCCTCACTGGGGCAGACCCAAGTCCTCCAGGGCAGCCTCACAAGCAAACCCCAGTGGATGACCTACATGCAGAGGTGGAAATAAAACCACAATTGAAAACCAAGGGCAGTGTAGCTAGGGAAGAAGACCCAAAACCTTCCCACCAGCTTCAGATTAAATCCTCACGATCCACTAGGCAGACTCTGTATCTACGGAAAATATAAAAGGACAATGAGAGTTCCCACCAAAGAAAATGCATTAGTTCTGATAGCTGCAGACATTGGAGGCAAGAACATACAGCAGTAGGACCAGATTAGAATCTGAGCTGCCCCCACAGCAGATCCAGAGACCAGCACAGTGTTGGAAGGCATCCTAGGGAGGTGAGGTGGACTGTGACTCCCGGCAAGGGAAAGGACTCTGACAGCAGTGACTCAAGAAAAACATTTATTATTCTTCTGTTTTGATTTGTTTTGTAAATTCTTTTGGATTTTTTTTTTTACTTTTTTACTTCTCTTTTCTCTTTTTCCCCTCCTCTGCTGTAGTTGTCAATTTGATTGGCTCTATGAAATCTAACTAAGCTTTTGAGCTTTTTTTTTTTTCCTCAGTAACATTTTTTATTGTTATAAACCTCTACCTCTGCGTTGGGCTTTTGCAGTTCTGTGGAGTTTTCCTTTTTTTTTTTTTTTTCCCTCTCTTTTTTGATTTTAATTTTTTTAAGCCTATTATTACTTTTTCTACATTTATTCCTTTGTTTGTTTTTCCTACTGTTCTTTTCCCCTTTCAGTTAATCTTTAATGTATATAAATCTTCATCTACCTCTGTTTAACTTTGCGTATCTATTCTTTATTTCTTTTCTTTCTTTCCTTTCCTCTCAACATATTTCTTAGTTTTCTTTTCATTGCTTTATTCCCCACTTGGCACCTTGCTTTAGTTTTATTTTTCAGTTTGTGCTTTAGTTAGTTTTGTTCTTAACTGGTAGGTATAATTTTTTATTTCCTTTGTTCGCTGGCTCAATCTACTGCTCTTTATTTTTGTTAGACTGTTTTGATTTTGCTTATGGGTATATATATATATACCCATATATATGTGTGTGTGTGTATATTCCATTATTTTAATTATAATTTGCCTGATTTTGCAACTGCCACTTGTCCGGGGTTCATCTTTGGTTTCTCATTTTTGGGTATTTGTTTTAATCTCACTTAACGCCATAACAAACCATTTCTGGAATCTTCATTCCTGACTGGAGATCAAGCCCTGAGCCTTTGGAGTGGAAGCATTGACTCCAAGACCCCAGACTACCAGAGAACTAACTCTAGGGAGTATCAAATAGTGACAACTCACACAAAGGAAACCACTTGAATACAAGACCTGTCACCACCCAACCACCAGTAGCACCATGTGCTGGAAGCCTCATCTAAACAATAAAAAAAATAAAAATACAAATATAATCATCATCAGACAGGATTACCACCTCACTCAGCCTTGCCCATCAGAGGAAAAACAAACAAACAAAAAAACTCAGCAGAAATTTCACCCTATACAAAGCTTATACAAACCAATAGACCAATCTTAGGAGAGCAGAAACCAAAAGGAGGAAAGAATTCAACCTTGAAACCTGGGAAAAGGAGACCTCAAAAACAGTAAGTAAAACAATAATAATAATGAAAAGGCAGAGAAATACTACACAAATGAAGAAACAAGCTAGAAACACAGAAGTCCAAATAAATGAAAAGGAAATAGGCAAACTATCTGAAAAAGAATTCAAAATAATGATAGCAAAGATGATCAAAAACTTTGAAAACATACAGGAAAAAATGCAAGAATCAAAGAATACACATACAGAGACAAACAACAATTACTGAAGTTAAAAATACTCTGCTGCGAATACAGGATGCTTGGGGCTGATGCACTGGGATGACCCAGAGAGACAGTATGGGGACGGAGGTAGGAGGCGGGGTTCAGGATTGGGAACTCATGTACACTTGTGGCAGATTCATGTTGACGTATGGCAAAACCAATACAGTATTGTAAAGTAAAATAAAGTAAAAAAAAAGAATATTAGATTATCCAAAAAAATAAAAATAAAACTTAAGAGCCATTAAAAAAAAATACTCTGCTGCTACTGCTGCTAAGTCGCTTCAGTCGTGTCTGACTCTGCGCAACCCCATAGACGGCAGCTCACCAGGCTCTGCCGTCCCTGGGATTCCCCAGGCAAGAATACTGGAGTGGGTTGCCATCTCCTCCAATGCATGAAAGTGAAAAGTGAAAGTGAAGTCACTCAGTCATGTCCAACTCTAGAAGGAAAAATACTGTAGAAGGAATCAATAGCAGAATATCTGAAGCAGAAGAACAAATCAGTGAGCTGGAAGATAAAATGGTGAAAACAACTTCTGAAGAGCAGAATAAAGTAAAACGAATGAAAAAGAACTGAGAAATAGAAATCTGGGACAATATCAAACACACCAACATTCAAATTATAGGGGTCCAGAAGAAGAGAAAAAGAAAGGGTATGAGAAAATTTTTGAAGAGATTATAGTTGAAAATTTCCCAAATGTGGAAAAGGAAATAGTCAATCAAGCCCAAGAGGCACAAAGAGTCCCATACAGGGTAAGCCCAAGGAGAAACACACCAAGACACATACTAATCAAACTAACAAAGACTAAACACAAAGAAAGAATATTAAAAGCAGCAAGGGAAAAAGCAACACATAACATACAAGGGTAATCCCATACATTTAACAGCTGATCTTTCAGCAGAAACTCTGCAGGCTAATAGGGAATGACAGGATATATTTACAGTAGTGAAAGGGAAAAATCTACAACCAAGGTTACAGTACCCAGCAAGGATCTCATTCAAAATTAATGGAGAAATAAAAAGCTTTTCAGACAAACAAAAATTAAGAGATTCAGTACCACCAAACCAGCTTTACAACAAATGTTAAAAGGACTTACATAGTCAAGAAATACAAGAGAAGAAAAAGACCTACAAAATCAACCACAAACAATTAAGAAAATGGCAATAGGAACATACATATCAAAAATTACTTTAAATGTAAACAGATTAAGTACTCCAACCAAAAGATACAGACTGGCTGAATGGATACAAAAATAAGACCCATATATATGCTGTCTATAAGAAACCCACTTCAGACCTTAAGACACATATAGACTGAAAGTGAGATGGAAAGATATATTCCATGCAGATGGGAAGCAAAAGAAAGCTGGAGTAGCAATCCTTATAGCAGACAAAATAGATCTTAAAATAAAGAATATTATAAGAGACCTTATCTCTTATAATAAGGTCTCTTATAAGGACACTACATAATCATCAAGGGATCAATCCAAAAGGAAGACATAACAATTGTAAATATCTATGCACCCAACATAGGAGCACCTCAATACATAAGATGAACACTAACAGACATAAAAGAAGAAATTGACAGTAACACAATAATAGTAGGAGACTTTAACATACCACTCACACCAATGGACAGAGCATCAAAACAGAAAATTAATAAGGAAACACAAGTCTTAAATGATGCATTAGATGAGAAGGATCTCATTGATATCTTCAGGACATTCCATCCAAATGGAGAATACACCTTCAAGTGCACATGGAACATTCTCCAAAAAAGACCACATCTTGGGTCACAAATTTAAACTTTAGTAAATTTAAGAAAATTGAAATCATATCAAGCATCTTCTCTGACCACAACACTATGAGACTAGATATCAATTACAAGAAAAAACTGTAAAAAACACAAACACATGGAGATTAAACAATACATTTCTGAATAACCAACAGGTCACTGTAGAAATCAAAAGGAAAATCAAAAAATTTCTAGAAACAAATGACAATAAACACTTCTTAATACCATATACAAAGATAAAATGGATTAAAGACCTAAATGTCTTTAATGTAGGACCAGAAGCTATAAAACTCTTAGAGGAAAACATAGGCAGAACACTCCATGACATAAATCAAAGCAAGATCCTCTATAACCTACCCCCTACAGTAATGGAAATAAAAACAAAAGTAAACAAGTGGGACCTGATTAAACTTAAAAGCTTTTGAACAGCAAAGGAAACTATAAGCAAGGTAAAAAGACAACCCTCAGAATGGGAGAAAATAATAGCAAAGGAAACAACTGACAAAGGATTAATTTCCAAAATATACAAGCAGCTCATACCAACTCAATACCAGAAAAACAAACAACGCAATAAAAAAGTGAGGAAAAGACCTAAACAGACATTTCTCCAAAGAAGACATACAGATGGCTAACAAACACATGAAAAGATGCTCAACATCATCCATTATTAGAGAAATGCAAATCAAAACTACAATGAGATATCACCTCACACTGGTCAGAATGGCCATCATCAAAAAGTCTACAAACAATAAATGCTGGAGAAGGTGTGGAGAAAAGGGAATGCTCTTGCACTGTTTGTGGGAATGTAAACTGATACAGCCACTATGGAAGACGGTATGGAGATTACTTAAAAAACTAGGAATCAAACCACCATATGACCCAGCAATCCCACTCCTAGACATATACCCTGAGAAAACCAAAATTGAAAAAGACACATGTATCCCATTGTTTACTGCAGCACTATTTACAATAGCTAGAACATGGAAGCAACCTAGATGTCCATCAACAGATGAATGGATAAAGAAGTTGTGATATATATATACTATGGATTATTACTCAGCCATAAAAAAGAACGCATTTGAGTCAGTTCTAATGAGGTAGATGAACCTGGAGCCTATTATACAGAGTGAAGTGAATCAGAAAGAAAAAGATAAATATCATATTCTAACACATATATACAGAATCTAATAAAATGGTACTGAAGAATTTCTTTGCAGGGCAGCAGTGGAGACACAGACATAGAGAACAGACTTATCGATGTGGGGGAGAGGGGAGGAGAGGGTGAGATGTAAGGAAAGAGTAACATGGAAACTTACATTACCATATGTAAAATAGATAGCCAATGGGAATTTGCTGTATGGCTCAGGAAACTCAAACAGGGGCTCTGTATCAACTTACAGTGTTGGGATGGGAGGTAGATGGGAAGGAGGTTCAAAAGGGAGAGAATATATGTATATCTATGGCTGATTCATGTTGAGGTTTCACAGAAAACAACAAATTCTCTAGAGCAATTATCTTTCAATTAAAAAATAAATCAATTTTTAAAAAGAAAGAAAAAAAAATCTCCAACCTCTCATCAATTCCCACATTAACAGTGTCCTACAAATAAAGGACAGTGGATTAATTACCAGGAGGAAAGGGCTTGGTCCTGACACTAGTTCTAGGGCCTTAAACAAGTTACTAAACCCCTTTTACCTGTTCTCTCATTTGTAAAATAACGGGTCACACAGAGTCGGACTTGACTGAAGCGACTTAGCAGCAGCAGCAACAGCATACTTGCTTTTCATCAACGTAGTACTTATGTCATGTATTAGCAAATAAGATAATGCTAGGGAAAGCTCTCTAAAAATTGTAGCATGAAAAGAAAAATAAATTAAGTCAGTAATATTGTCAACATCCACCTTAAAGCATAAATTTAAATGAAAAAATTACCTCCAGAAAAATAAAATTCAGAAAAAAAGCACCAAGTACAAAGGAGAAATCAATACCACAAAAATTTTATCTCTAGTCTCTCAATTAGTACTTCTCTTATGGTATCACCCCATTTTCACCCCAGTTCAACCTGATAAAAGGCTTTTCTTAGAGTAGGTCATGGTTTAGTCATACACAATACACAGCAGTTAAAATGCATAAACAAGATTTGGGAGAATCAACAGGGATAACTTTCAACAAATGTTGAAATGTTCAGTTGAAAAAAGAAAGGTATATATAGACTGATAGATTTATGCAGATTTTTTAAGCATACAAAACTATTCTGCATTTTGTGTATTAACATATATGAAGTAAAAGTATAAAAATAACCTTGAAGGACAAACACAACTTTGTTTAAGGTGGTGATTAGTTGTGGGCTAATGGGCTGGAGAAAGAAACAAAGAAGACATCACCATACGTAATATCTGTTTCTATCATATTTGTAATGCCATTCACATCTGTAAAGCCAAAATATTAACAACTTACTAATTCCAGGTGATGAGTATATTCGCATTTCTTGTAAAACTATTTGTATTTACTGATTTTAAAATTTTTTCCAGTAAAATCAAAAGTATTAAGAAAAACACTTTTCTTAACATAACTGTTGTAGAATATTCCCATTCAGAGAACAGAAAAATCCAAGTAGTTATTAACCACTAAAATACTTTTATATGTCCAGTCCCTAACACCTGTCAACCTGTCACCATCAGCAGATAAGTCAATCACCAAAATATGTTGCTTCTGACACAACGACTTTGTCTCAAACTTATCTAATGCTCAGCAAGTCAACTTCTCGAACTTATCAAATGTTCAGCAAGTCAACAGTAGCAAATGTGCACTAAACCAACTGCTAGTAAAATAATGATAGATTTAAGTCTTTGATCAATTTAAAAAATTGTCTCTCCTTTTTAACAAAGATTACAGGGGAGCCTGGTGGGCTGCCGTCTATGGGGTCACACAGAGTCGGACACGACTGAAGTGACACAGCAGCAGCAGCAGCGTCACTCCTGAACACGTTTTTTCTGAATCAACAACACTCAGGTCATTACTTTGATACTAAGCCATTGCCCAGCTTTCAGACTCTCGCTTATAAAAGACAAAGACATTTCTCATGGCAGGAATTTGGGATCTTACAAGGTTTCAAGGCTTGTCCTTCCTGAATGTTAACAGGGCTACCACAGTTCAATAATAAACATTTTTACTTTCATTTTACAGAAGACTGATTTTGATCACTGGCCATTCTCAATGGATAAATAAAATAATCATTTAACCGCTAAAACAAATCTAATGAAACTTTTCATATTTGATTCTCACAATTTCTAATATAGGTAACTATCTCAATTAAAGATATTAAATGGAAACAACATTATATCTCAGATTTAGAGAGATGAAGAATTATTACTCCAATGCTGATAATATGTTCTCCAGGGTCAGAATCCAGTCTGAGATATGGTTGTTTTATTCTTGAAAAATCCTGACTATTGACTAACTTTTTTATGACCCCATAGGGCAATATAGACTTAAGATGTTTTTTAAAATGACTGTGAAGAAAACTGAACGCCGAAGAATTGATGCTTTTGAACTGTGGTCTTGGAGAAGGCTCTTGAGAGTCCCTTGGACTACAAGGAGATCCAACCAGTCCATTCTGAAGGAGATCAGCCCTGGGATTTCTTTGGAAGGAATGATGCTAAAGCTGAAACTCCAGTACTTTGGCCACTGCATGCGAAGAGCTGACTCATTTGAAAAGACTGCTGGGAGGGATTGAGGGCAGGAGAAGAAGGGGACGACAGAGGATAAGATGGCTGGATGGCATCACTGACTCGATGGACGTGAGTCTGAGTGAACTCCGGGAGTTGGTGATGGACAGGGAGGCCTGGCATGCTGCGATTTATGGGGTCGCAAAGAGTCGGACGTGACTGAGCGACTGAACTGAACTGAACTGATGGAAATATAAACTTGAACTGACAATACGAAGCTTCCTTGATATTCCCTTTAAAAATCACCAGGTTTTGTATACTATCTACCACATACAGGAGAGATAGAAACCAGCTCTATCTCTCAGCAGTTTATAATAAACAGCACTAACTCTTCACCATCCTTCAAATAATAGTTGAGTGAGACCCTTTGGGAAAGGCCCCAGCTGGCACTTCAATTGTCAAAATTTTATTTTAATGAAAAACTATAAATAAAGTTGATATTTTTTTCCTGGCATTCTTAACATACAATATTTCAAATATTTAAATATTTCTTTTATCAAGTCTTCATTTGAAGCATCACCTATTATATTAAGCTAAAACACAGCTATGTCCACAGCAGATCTTTAAAAGGCCTGATAATCCTGCACAAATTGTGAGCTTTTATTATTGTTGTTGTCCCCTCAGGAGATATTACACACTGGGTGTCACATCACTCTGCTGTAAGTGTGTCTGCTCTTAACCATTCTTTCCTCTTAGTTCCTAGTCTGCAATTCCTACTCCATATTGGGTGTAGATGTCAAAAAATTCAACCTATGAGAGCTGTGTGGAAGCGAGTGGGTTCTGGGCAACAGTCTGCATTGCTCACCTGAGGGGACTCTAGAAGAACTCTGCTACATCACCATGGCTACACGGAGCCTATTTAATTCACCTGTTTCTTTACAGCTGTCTTCTTTCAGGGTTACATGGAAAACCAAGGATGTGAAAATGCTTTCTACCACATAATGCACAAAGTTGTTAAACTATCAATACTAGGGATCACTGAATTTGTAGATTTCTGAATTCTACCCAGGTAAGGAACAACTATGATAATATCAACTTTCATCTGTACTGCATGCTATACATTTCCAAGCATTAATAATATACATATATATTATCTACTTCAGTTCTCTCAACAGCGAAGATGGTAAGTACAATGGCACTTACTACTCGACTGTTACAAGTAAGGAAAGAGACAAAGAGGGGTTAAGGAACTTACCAATGTCACAGGAGCTGACCAGTGACAGAGCTGGGGCTGGAGCCTAATTTCCAGGCCTGTACTTTTCTAAAAGTACTGCCTCCCAAAGAAGTTGCCTTACCCATGATGTTCTCTCACAAGGGATTCTCCATCACTTAAGAAAGCATGTCCCTAATAGGTCAAGAAGTATATGTCAAGAAGTTTTATTCTTTACTTTTTACAAAGGTTATTCAGTAGATATTAGGGGGAAATTGTTTACATCACAGGTTAAACTAGAGAGAGGACAAATGTCTGGATAACAGGAAAAACTAAATGGCTCAGATTAGTAAAGATTTAGAAATAGGAAAACACACAGAGTTAGGTCCCACTTAGAATAAAGTCTGTGTACTCGTATGTGTATATTTAACATCACTTAGACATTTTTGAAAGAAAGATCTCAGTACAATTATGCATCTGTGTTCATAATCTCCCTCCCTCCCTCTGAGACCTCTCTCCAGCAATTTCCATCCTCTCAGACTCTCTTCTACATTTTCAACCTCCCCTCTCAAGTGGCTCTTAAAAAATATTCCAGTTTGCCATCATTTCAGGGAAAATACAAGCAAACTAACACCATCATCTCTCTCAATCCTTATTTCATTCATCCACTCCCACCTGCTTTATCCCTCATCACTCTCTCTACAGATGGGTTTCGCAAAAACCACCACAATGCTATAAAGTAACTAACCTCCAACTAAAATAAATTAATTGTTTTTTAAAAAAAACTGAAAAAGATTATTCTAAAACCATGCCTCGTTGACCTCTAATGCATGCCTCAAACACTATAAATCAAGTTAATCTTCTACTTCACCCTGAAAACTGCCCTCACCAAGATCACCAGGACCTTTTTAAAAGAAAAACTTTTTATTTTGTATTGGCAAATATAGCTGATTAATAATGTTGTAACAGTTTCAGGTGAACAGCAAAGGGACTCAGCCATACATATACATGTATCCATTCCCCCCAAACTCCCCTCCCATCCAGGCTGCCACATAACATTGAGCCAAGTTCCATGTACTATACAGTAGGTCCTTGTTGGTTATCCATTTTAAATATAGCAGTGTGTACATATCCATCCCTTACATGTGGAATCTAAAAAGAAATGATACCAATGAACCTACAAAAGAGAAAGAGGCAGACTTATAGAGAACAGACTCATGGTTTCTGGGGATAGGGCTACTTAGGGAATTGGGGATGGACATGACCTTCTTATGTCTAAGAATGATGGGACTCCCAGAATTTACCTTCCTTCTTCTTTCAGCAACACTTAATATTTTTGACTTCTCTCTCCTCTCCTTTCTCCTTTCCTTTCTTCTCCTCTCATCCTCTCCTTGTTTTACCTCTCCTTTCCTGATACTTTCTCAGCTAACTTCCCTCACTCTATTCCCTTCTGCTTTGCCTCCAATCTCTCTCCTCCTCCTCAGTGTCTTTCATTGTCTAGTCCTTCCTGGGTTTTTATCAGCCCTCCTCTCACTTCACACGTTCTCCTTCAATGGTTTTGTCCATTCCCTGCTAATGGTTCCCAATTAGATCTCTGCAATCTTCATCTATCTTCTGAGTTCCAGACTTCCACTTTGTATCACAAGCACCCTAAACTCATTCTGTCTCAATCCAAACACAGTGATGTCCCAATCTGCTGCTGTTGCTAAGTTGCTTCAGTCGTGTCTGACTCTGTGCAACCCCATAGACGGCAGCCCACCAGGCTCCCCCGTAATCTTTGTTAAAAAGGCAAGAACACTGGAGTGGGTTGCCATTTCCCTCTCCAATGCATGAACGTGAAAAGTGAAAGTGAAGTCACTCAGTCGTGTCTGACAACCCCATGGACTGCAGCCTACCAGCCTCCTCCGTCCATGGGATTTTCCAGGCAAGAGTACTGGAGTGGGTTGCCACTGCCTTCTCCGTGTTCCAATATAGTCCTCCTTTTTTAAATCCTATAATAGTGAATGGTACCACCAACCAGTCAACCAAGTAAAAGATTGCAACATCATCCTTGATTTTCTCCCCATCTGTCTTAACTCAACCCCTCATAAATTACTTATTGCCAATTCTCCTCCACCTCACAGTATCCCTTTTTGCTATACGCTTGGCTTTTTGTAGTGTTCTGAAGATTCCATCTACCTTCTTGCATCCTTGCTTTTGTACATGCAGTTTTCTCTACCTGTAGTATCCTCACTCTCTGCCCATGGGTCCTTTAAGACTCAGCTCAGGTATTAGCCCTCCAAGACTTTTTGTTACTTTGCCTAAGCTGGGCTGCTGCTGCTGCTGCTAAGTCGCTTCAGTCATGTCCGACTCTGTGTTACCCCATAGACAGCAGCCCACCAGGCTCCCCCATCCCTGGGATTCTCCAGGCAAGAACACTGGAGTGGGTTGCCATTTCCTTCTCCAATGCATGAAAGTGAAAAGTGAAAGTGAAGTCGCTCAATCATGTCCGACTCCTAGCGACCCCATGGACTGCAGCCTACCAGGCTCCTCTGTCCACGGGATTTTCCAGGCAAGAGTAGTGGAGTGGGTTGCCATTGCCTTCTCTGCTAAGCCGGTCTATCATATCCCTATTCTGAACTCCCTATTATTATATTTGCAGAGAACTACATTATAAAGCCACCTTTATATGCTTATCTTCTACCTTCCCAACCATACTTTTAACTCCTAGAAAGTAGAAACCATATCTAATTAATCCTTATATAATCAACATTTAGTATAATTCCTGGAACACCATAGACTCTCAAAATTTTATGAATGAATTAAAACAAATTCTGAGTAACTTCCACTGTCCAAATTTCTGTGCTTGTTATCTGTTTCTACTCTCAACAGTCCTACCCATTCTTTACCAGCCTATTCAAATATCATTTCATTTATGAAAACTTCCCTATTTCCTACCCTACTCATGTTTCTCACCTCTTTCATCGTGATTAACTACAATGCAAAACAGAGAAAGAAATCTGAGTACTCACTTTCCTATTGAAGGACAGGATAATTTAATTAATCTTTTAGGTGCTTTCCTTACTTAGGATTCTTTAGAGGAAGGCATATTCACATTTGAAAGAAATCAAAAGCAAAACGCTAGCAAAACTCTCCTCTGCATTAAAACTCAGCAGCATCTCACAATAGAGCTTTCAAAAGGAGTTACAGATCCCGTGTGTAGCGCTGCTCACAAGCCATCACATGGCAGCATCGGGGACAACACACCAGCACCAAATCCAAGACAAAGAGCAGAGATGAAGCCTGCTCTGTTCCTGCTGACACGACTGCTCTCTCAGTTGGACTATCAGCAAACAGGCCTCAGCCAGCCCACAGCCCAGCTCGGGAAGCAAGCAGACAAATCCCAGAGCAGTGATTTCAAGCACTTAAGGGCACCCACTGCCCTACAACAATAACAACATAATACCACTCATCTTCCCTTTCTCTTAAAAACTCAGCAGCATAATTTCCTGTTGAATTAACAAGAATTAAAGTGAAATTGTCGTTGGAAACAAAACAAACATGCAAAAGGGGGACCTAGCACACAATTGTTGTTGTTGTTTAGTCTCTCAATTGCATTCAACTCTTTTGCGACCCCATGGACAGTAGCCCACCAGGCTCTGCTGTTCCAGTGGAATTTCCCAGGCAAGAATACTGGAGTAAGTTACCATTTCCTTCTCCAGGGGATTTTTCTGACCCAGGAATTGAACCCATATCTCCCACATTGCAGGTGGATTCTTTACCACTGAGGCAACAGGGAAGCCAATTTATCACATAATGGAATACTAGTAACTATTTTAAGGGGCTTCCTTTGTAGATCAGCTGGTAAAGAATCCACCTGCAGTGCAGGAGACCCTGGTTTGATTCCTGGGTTGGGAAGATACCCTGGAGAAGGGATAGGCTACCCACCCCAGTATTCTTGGGCTTCCCTGAATTTGTCTATAATGTGGGAGACCTGAGCTTGATCCCTGGGTTGAGAAGATCCCCTGGAGGAGGGCATGGCAACTGACTCACTTCTTGTCTGGAGAATCCCATGGACAGAGGAGCCTGGCAGGCTACAGACCATGGGGTTGCAAAGAGTCCAACACGACCCAGGGACTCTCACTTCCACTTCTTACACGTCTCACTTTCATAGTATAACAAAATAGTTAATGAAAACATTCATTCTCTACATAGAATAAAAACATATAAATTACATTTTAAATCATATAGTATAACAGTATACTATCGGAGAAGGCGATGGCACCCCACTCCAGTACTCTTGCCTGGAAAATCCCATGGATGGAGGAGCCTGGAAGGCTGTAGTCCATGGGGTCGCTAGGAGTCGGACATGATTGAGCGACTTCACTTTCACTTTTCACTTTGACGCATTGGAGAAGGATATGGCAACCCACTCCAGTGTTCTTGCCTGGAGAATCCCAGGGATGGGGGAGCCTGTTAGGCTGCCATCTATGGGGTCGCACAGAGTTGGACACGACTGAAGCAACTTAGCAGCAGCAGCAGCATACGCTAAATCTATGCCAAAATGTTAAAAATGGTTAACTTTCAACTGACTATTGGTGATTTTTGTTTTCTTATCATTTAATCTGTGTTTTCTAAATATTCTTCAAAGAGCATATTTAAGAAAAAAAAAACTAGTTTCTTTTTTTTTTTTTTTTTTACTTTATTTTACTTTACAATACTGTATTGGTTTTGCCATACATTGACATGAATCCGTCACGGGTGTACATGAGTTCCCAATCCTGAACCACCCTCCCACCTCCCACCCATCTCTCTGGATCATAAATGAAAAGCTCATCATTTGATTAAATTCTATAAATCGCTATATATCCTCATAAATATATTTGATTTTTATTTATATCCTAAAGACTTAAAACAACTTGTTTCTTTTAGCTTTATTAGGTCTCAGAGGTGATGGTACAAGATTTGTAGAATCACTGGGTTCACAAAATGGTGCCTTCTCATGCCCAATAAAAGGCTTACTTGTGAAACTAAGTTCAAAATCAAAATGAGAATGAGAAATATACTAACTTTAAAATAATGTCTTATTATAAAGAAGTTAAGACAAAGTCAGAAAATCAAGCTTAAATTCTACCACTCATTAATTAGGAAAAATATCTTGCTTTTATTATGTTCATCTATAAAATGTAGAAGGAAGTTCTTGTCCGATGCTAGATTCTATATCTCCATATGAATTAACAAGATGATTTGAGAAGGTTCATTTTTTCATTCATACTAAGCTTTCACTATGGAATACCATGTGCTAACCTAGGTTTCCAATCAAAGAAGCAATTCTCCAAAGCATTTCCCTTACTTAGAATCCAAAGATTGACAAGAGATAGACATGATTATTCACAACTGTCAAATTTCTGACATCTGTTCTACTCATTAAAAGTCTACCCCTGACATCTGTAGAGTAGGATAATAGCTGAAGTTGTTTTAGAAAACAACCTTCAAATAAAAGTGGATTAGGGTGAAAAGCTTTTATTAATTAGAGAAAAATACCTAATATGAAATCTAAATTTGACATTCAGAAGGGGCAGAACAAATCCTACCTGATCAAAGTCTTGCTTGTTTGGTTGTTCATGTCTAATGATCAGACTTGACAAAATAAAAGGGTGGTAAGTATCTCCATGCCATTTTTCTTTAACTGTCTCTTAAAATGTAGCAGTCTGGGAGCCACTAGTTCCAAGAGCATTTTAGCCACCCAGAAGGTGGCTGATCTACAGTTTGGAACCCTGCCCCTAACACAGTATCACACTTATAGAACATGCTCAAAAACATATTTGTTGAATGAAGAAATGTAATCTTGTTACCTAAAGATGATGTGGTTTGAGGATAACTTTAAAAAGTTTAACTCTAAGAAGTTTCAAAACAAAGTAAGAAATAATACATTAAGGGAGGCTGGCCTTAGAGAGCAAGATTTCCCTACCCTGCCTACAAGTTTTTAAGTCGTTGTTAACACTGCCTAAAAGTCTAACACTTGGTAGGATATATTTGGATTAGTATGTACTCTTCTTTGAAAACACAAATATTTGAAGAGGATTAATGAATGTAACCATTTAACATAACTGTTTTATTGCAAAAGTTACAAGAGTTTTGTCACCAAGGGGTTCACCGAGTATGTAAAATATAACTATATATTTAAGATTATGGGATATATTTAGGATAACTTAAAATAAGTAAATAAATGAAAGAGGAGCCATTGTTGGAATGGGGAAGCTACAAATAAGCAAGAGGAACAGGGTAAATTATCCATATAATAATAGATTACAACTGACATCAGTATTAACCCATGTTTAGTTTAACATAGGTACAGACGGTCACACATCTGTAATATCTAAAATATCTATATTGGTATTTATGTGTGTATACATAGGTTCAGTTCAGTTACTCAGTTGTATCTGACTCTTTGTGACCCCATGGACTGCAGCATATGTCTATGCTATACTTAGGTTAGTATACACGTATACACATCTCCTTGTTCTGTCAGCTGGAAAGGCCGAGAAGCAACTATATCCCAGTAGCAATGAGCACAGCTAACATCCATATCTTGGTTTCTAATACCATTCTCCAGGGTTCCTTGGAGAAATAGAAGACTTTGAGATTAGGACAGGAAATATAAAAGATGATCCTAGAGCATTTTACACTGGCAGAAAGTAAGGGAATGCTCAGAACACACACACACACACAGAGATGAAACAAGCAATGAGTCAGAGACACTGAAACCAACTGAAAGAGTTCCCAAGGGAACAGACTGAACAACAAATTGAAGGAGTATTGGTTTGTAATCCAAAGTATAAAATGAATATCCATGAGTCCATACTGATATAAATGATTTAGTGACAAACTAAACGGAGAACAAACCAATCTGCCATTCAGAAGAATTCCTAATAATTTATGTAAAGAAGCCACCCTCAGGGAAGTGGAACAAAACTTATACTCCTCAAGTGTAGGTTGTACAAGGTGATGTCTTTCCTAAGAGGATAATATGGAAAGGGAGAAAACTGGCAAATGGTGTTTCAGTCAGGTAATAATGGTCAACATAAATTGCAATAAGTCATTTTGATAGCTTGTGCCCCTGACATGATGTCATGAAAGTGGCAATTTCCCTCTGTGGTCTTTCTCCAAAAAACACATAACTCCATTATAAAAACATCAAACAAATCCCAATTGAAAGCCATTCTACCAAATACTTGACCAGTACTCCTCAAAACTGTCAATATGATTAAAAAAAAAAAAAAAGAACAAGGAAAGTCTGATAAACTGTCAAAGTCAAGAATAGCCTAAATAGACACAATGACTAAATGCAGAATCCTATCCTGGATGGGATCCTGGAATAGAAAAGACCATGAGATTAAAAAAACAGGAAATCTGAAAAAATATAGACTTTAATAAAAATTATATCAATGTTAGTTTGGTATATTAATATACCATACCAAAATAAAATTTCAATAATAGCAGAAACGAAGTGTGGGATGTATTAGAATTCCCTTTACTATATCTGCAGTATTTCTGTAAATCTAAAACCATTCTAAAATTAAAAGTTTACTTAAAAACAGTTTGGGACGAGAGAAGATATTTACTGCATACAATTACTAAATTCATGCATCTAGCCTCATCTTAAATACTGTCTATTGACATCAGCCACTTTCAGCTTTCTAAATGGGAAACTCTTAGATCTGATGTTTTAACCACTGTGGCCTTTTCACTTTGATGCTCTTCCTCTTGTGGGTGGGCTGTTGGCAAGCTCAGCACAATTTGGTTGCAAAACCATATAAAGTCAATCGTACGGGAAAATTTTCAGAAACCAATATATTTTTAAAATTAGATTTTTCAATAACCACATGGAGTGACTCTTAGAAACTATATCCATTGTTATTTTACCTTCAAGAATCATGGCAATTTTTTGCTGATGTGATGGGTATCTAATAATCAAGACCAAAAAGATGTCCTAGATAGATTTATACTCATCCATCCCCTCCACACACACACACAGAATTGGAAGTTACTATTCTAGCATAAACTATGTCATCTTTATAATTCTGAAACTTATTTTGCAGGAGCAGAGTCAAAAGAAAAAAAGGTCAATTTAGCAATTTCTTTCCCCATTGCATGTTGCTATAAGTTAATTCAACTGACATCTAAAACTGCATATGAATTATTTTTAATACAAGAGGCTCAGGGAGTAGCTGGTAGTCATTGTTCTGACTTTTAAATATGTTCTGTTAAATGCTTATTTTAAAGCCAATTTTACTATAGGAAAGTCACCAACTCAATTTTAAATAAATTTCATTACATTTTATCTCTAGGAAAGCATCTGTTAGTTTTCTGGGAAAAGAAACAAACCAGTCTTTTTTTTTTTTTGCTACTTGACTAGAAATGCTATTTCTATACAAATTTATAGACTAAGTACTTCCATTTAAGACTGAAGATAGTTTTTAAAAGCCAAATCTTAAAACTGTACAACAGATTCACTATGATCATTATTTTAGCACCCTTCTTATAGTACAATATCAACCTAAGCTTTAAATATGTCCAAAAGGGGTTGCTACCCAGGCTCCATTCTTCTCTTCTGATGTGAACTATAGAGAATTTGAACATAAAATGTAAATAAGAAAGCACAGCCAAGTAAACAGCTCATTTTAAGGCACTACCTGCCAGCTTTGGAAGAGAGATCTGATTAAGGATATAAGGATCCCCAGGCAAGAGCAACAAGGTATCCTTAATGTTCAACTACCTCTCTCTTTCTCTGGCCCTCAACAGATCCCACACTGTTTGAAAACAGTTATTTGAAGAATTGTACATATGCCGAGTACATCATGCCTGGAATCGAGACTGCCAGAAGAAATATCAATAACTTGAGATATGCAGAAGACATGACCCTTATGGCAGAAAGCAAAGAAGAACTAAAGAGCCTTTTGATGAAAGTGAAAGAGGAGAGTGTAAAGAGTTGGCTTAAAATTCAACATTCAGCAAAATAAGATCATGGCATCCGGTCCCATCACTTCATGGCAAATAGATGGGGAAATAATGGAAACAGTGACAGACTTTATTTTCTTGAACTCCAAAATCACTGCAGATGGTGACTGTAAGCCATGAAATTAAAAGACGCTTGCTCCTTCAAAGAAAACCTATGACCAACCTAGACAGCATATTAAAAAGCATAGATATTACCTTCCAACAAAGGTCCATCTAGTCAAAGCTATGGCTTTTCCAGTAGTCGTGTATGGATGTGAGAGTTGGACTATAAAGAAAGCTGAGCATCGAAGAATTGATGCTTCTGGACTGTGGTATTGGAGCAGACTCCTGAGAGTCCCTTGGACTGCCGGGAAATCAGACCAGTCAGTCCTGAATGAAATCAGTCCTGAATATTCACTGGAAAGACTGATGCTGAAGCTGAAACTCCAATACTTTGGCCACTGATGTGAAGTGCTAACTCATTGGAAAAGACCCTGCTAGGAGGGGTTGGGGGCAGGAGGAAAGGGGGACGACAGAGGATGAGGTGGTTGGATGGCATCACTGACCCGATGGATGTGGGTTTGGCAGGCTCCGGGAGCTGGTGATGGACAGGGAGGCCTGGCGTGCTGCAGTCCATAGTGTTATGGGGAATCAGACGCCACTGAGCAACTGAACTGAACTGAACCCAAGAGTATTCTTTGATTCATTGAGCCTAGTGCAAATAATAGGGGTGGTTTGGAGACTAGCAGTTGGTACACTTGTTTTTCTGAGTAACTTTTCCATACATCTTATTTCTGAGTGCTCAATATCACTATAAATGGCAGGTAAATTCTAATTAGAAGAAGACAAATTGAGGCTTAAACTCAGATCAGGGTGTTTACAACACATCTAGACATCCATGCAAGCAAGGCAACTACACTTAATACATTAAATAGTAATCTTGCACCTTCTTCTACAACTATCCCTGGTAAATACTCAGTTTCTGTTAATATATTTTCAGTAAAGAATAACTTTGAGGCTTTCCATCCTCCCTAGTAAGTGGCTTTATCCCCTTCTCTAGCATCTAAAAGAAACCTTAATTTAAAAAAAACAAAAGCCCTTTCTCCTATCTTTAGCCTATTTTTGGTTTTTTTTTTTTGCTCTAATCTTTTCATAAACTTCAGCTAATTCTCAGTTTAAGCCAACCTGACACCATCGTGCCTAAACCTTCTTATGAATTCTTTTCCAGAAAGTCAGAGTTAAGGAGTAGCCAGTAGTCATTGTTTTAACTTTGAAATATGTTCTGTAAATGCATATTTTAAAACTAATTCTACTACAAGAAAGTAACCAATTTCATTTTAAATAAACTCTATGCTTGTAATTTTCTTTAGTTTTATGCTCCTCCCTTTGGTATATTTTCTATACACTTTGTGCTCAGAGAATTGCCTCTACCACTGGCTTTGTTAAGATAAACCACCTTGCCCATATACCTTTCTCTCCTGTTTAGATAATTTACAAGTAAATCATCAGAATTTCATTTTTTTGCTATAACCATCTTCATGAGTCACAACCCTTCCAAAATACCTACTTTTTCTCTAAACTTCTTAAAATCTACTTTAAAAAAATAATATACAGTAGTGTTGCCATCCAACAATAACACCAACACAATGGACATGAGTCTAAGTAGGCTTCAGGAGTTGGTGATGGATAGGGAAGCCTGGCGTGCTGCAGTCCACGGGGCCGCAAAGAGTTGGACATGACTGAGTGCTGAACTGAACTGATCCAGTAGTGTCTTGCCTTGACATTATAAAGTCTAAGGTGACCTTTCCCCAAGTTCTTTTAAAGCTGTATATTACCAATACATTCTTTGTCAGTCATTAAAAGATAGAGGACAACAATTCCCTCCATTGCTTCTTCCACCTTCAAAGAGATGACACTGCTGGCAATATGAAAGAAGAATGCATCAGACGCTCTGTCTCTACACTAAGTCACATCTGTACTGTACTGTTTTCAATACTTTCACATGCCTTACCACACTTGATCTTCACAATAACCTTAGAAGTTTGGAAGAAAGGTGCTAACATCCCATGAATGAAAACAGTTAATGACTGCAGATATTGGAACCTATTTCAGGGTCCTTTCCATTATGCTGCCTTTCTCTTCTTTTAGCAGAATTAGACTTTCAGCCAACATCAGGAATGCTAGAAGTTTCCCATCACTATTATTTCTTGCATCTATGCCAGTCTCATAATCTATATTAAGAACTCTTAATTGTTTCTAATAGCTAGAGAATTCATTCTCTGGGAAAATGATATTTCCTCTTCTCTCTAAAAAAAAAAAATGAATTTCATATGACCTTGGTTTTATTCCCAGCTCCACTATCTTTTCACTATAGAGCCCTGGGAACTGGCTTCAGGACTACTGCAAAAAAAAAAAAAAAATTACTATTTCTTCACACTTAACCAACAAATGATATTTCTAATCATAAAGAGAACCAAAAATTCCTCTAAATTCTTAGCAAATGATACTAAGTAGCTGACTTCTAACTATAGAAATAGAATAAGAAAAAAAATGAAAACTAAGAAATAAAGAAAAAACTTTATTTTGGCAGGTAACCAAGAATGTCTTGACCAAATGGATATTAAAATACAACACAGGTTACAGAGAGCATAATGGAATCACAATCCTTTTTGACTTCTAAAAATCAGATTATAAATATTGTTTTACATAAATCCTGAAGGTTCCATGGGATCCTATTGAGAAATAAACAACAATGCAAAAAAACAAGAGCTATGTATCAGATGATGCTTTAAAATAAGTTAACAATCTAGCTATAATAAGTTAACAATGAATGAAATAAACCCCAAATTTTTTTCTGATATTAACAGGTTGCATCCATATATGTAGGTTGCATAAATATGTATATAATCAAAAAGATTTTTAAACAGCAAAGATTTTGTGAAAGAATTGTCTATTTAGTAAAGTAAATAAAACATAATAAAAATAAATATAAGGTTTACCTATTTTTAACAGGTACCACAAATCACTGGGAAAGGATCCATAAAGAATGGGATGCTTTTGCAGTAATCCTAGCAATAATAAATGCAAACCAAAGAACTTGTAAAACAGGCTAACAACTGACTTTACTGATCATGCATCTGTTAAAATTATAAAATAACTTTTGAATAATAAACGTTTGAAAAAGACATTGCCTCCAGAATGTATATCTAATATTAAAAAAGAGCAAATACTCTCTGTATTTAGAAGTAATTGTCATTAGCTTGGGACTACGGTCCTTGGGTTCTGACTACAATGTAACTTAGAACAAGAGAAGTTTCACCTCAATATCTTTACTTTTTAAATGAGGATGTTAGACTAGATGATTTCTAAAATCCTTCTATATAATTCTGTGATTCCTTAAGTAACGGTAGAAGTCTACTGACCTGAATCTAATAAATTTTAGATCTTGTGTAGAAAATAGGAAGCACTTTGTCTATAACCCACAGGCAATTAGGATTTCTCTCACAGCAATTACATCTGCAGTAATTCAATTGCCTGATAAATCTACCTTCTCTTGCCCTTGTATATAATGATAATACATTATTCAACCGCAACACATTAAAATATAATTCTACTATAACCAAGAGGAAATAACTTTCTAGTGAGGTGTGTAATGACTCTTTTAAACTTGAACCAGAAAAGATGATAACTCTGTGGTAACTTCCAAAAAATTTTTTAGCTTTAAGAGAGCTATGTAAATCTGAAGAAATGCTTATAGTCATTAATCAAATGCCTTGTAAATGAAATTACTAGACATATGTTCACCACTAATGACTTAATCTAATACTCATGTTTTAAAGATTAAGACTTCTATGTTTGCCCTTTCTTCTTTCAAATTCAAGCCACGGCCAAAAACAATGATCTTTGATTCCAGCTCTTCTGTTAAGAACTCCTACACTATTCTAAATTCCTAAATTCCTAAGGCTAATAGCAAAGGCAAAGTGACTGACCATGGTGATTTTGGAAAAAAAAAAAAAAAAAGCAGAAGAGAGGGCAGACACATAAAAGCCATCACTAAAATTCATTTTAGTCACCCAAGTCCCCTAAATTGTTTCTCATAACTGCTTTGCCCTTAAAATGCTTTCTATTTCTTAAAACTCTTTTAAATGCCTCATTATGATGAACCTCTAGCATTTCCCTCCATTATACACCCATTAAATTACCATCTGACTTATAAACAAACACTAAAGTGATGGAATTCCAGTTGAGCTATTTCAAATCCTGAAAGACGATGCTGTGAAAGTGCTGCACTCAATATGCCAGCAAATTTGGAAAACTCAGCAGTGGCCACAGGACTGGAAAAGGTCAGTTTTCATCCCAATCTCAAAGAAAGGCAATGCCAAAGAATGCTCAAACTACCACATAATTGCACTCATCTCACATGCTAGTAAAGTAATGCTCAAAATTCTCCAAGCCAGGCTTCAGCAATACCTGAAACCTGAACTTCCTGATGTTAAAGCTGGTTTTAGAAAAGGCAGAGGAACCAGAGATCAAATTGCCAACATCTGCTGGATCATGGAAAAAGCAAGAGAGTTCCAGAAAAACATCTATTTCTGCTTTATTGACTATGCCAAAGCCTTTGACTGTGTGGATCACAATAAACTGTGGAAAATTCTGAGAGAGATGGGAATACCAGACCACCTGACCTGCCTCTTGAGAAACCTATATGCAGGTCAGGAAGCAACAGTTAGAACTGGACAGGGAACAACAGACTGGTTTCAAATAGGGAAAGGAGTAAGTCAAGGCTGTATGTTGTCACCCTGCTTATTTAATTTATATGCAGAGTACATCATGAGAAATGTTGGACTGGAAGAAACACAAGCTGGAATCAAGATTGCTGGAAGAAATATCAATAACCTCAGATATGCAGATGACACCACCCTCATGGCAGAAAGCGAAGAGGAACTAAAAAGCCTCTTGATGAAAGTGAAAGAGGAGAGTGAAAAAGTTGGCTTAAAGCTCCACATTCAGAAAGCAAAGATCATGGCATCTGGTCCCATCACTTCATGGGAAATAGATGGGGAAACAGTGGAAACAGTGTCAGACTTTATTTTTGGAGGCTCCAAAATCACTGCAGATGGTGACTGCAGCCATGAAATTAAAAGACGCTTACTTCTTGGAAGAAAAGTTATGACCAACCTAGACAGCATATTCAAAAGCAGAGACATTACTTTGCCAACTAAGGTCCATCTAGTCAAGGCTATGGTTTTTCCTGTGGTCATGTATGGATGTGAGAGTTGGACTGTGAAGAAGGCTGAGCACTGAAGAATTGATACTTTTGAACTGTGGTATTGGAGAAGACTCTTGAGAGTCCCCTGGACTGCAAGGAGATCCAACCAGTCCATTCTGAAGGAGATCAGCCCTGGGATTTCTTTGGAAGGAATGATGCTAAATCTGAAACTCCAATACTTTGGCCACCTCAGGCGAAGAGTTGACTCATTGGAAAAGACTCTGATGCTGGGAGGGATTGGGGGCAGGAGGAGAAGGGGACGACAGAGGATGAGATGGCTGGATGGCATCACGGACTCGATGGACGTGAGTCTGAGTGAACTCTGGGAGTTGGTGATGGACAGGGAGGCCTGGTGTGCTGCGATTCATGGGGTCGCAAAGGGTCGGACACGACTGAGTGACTGAACTGAACTGAACTGAAAGTCTCTCAAACACTAAAGTACTTGGTACTTACTGCATTATTATCTGTCACTCTTCATACATTAATTACTTGGACCACAAATAAAAGATTTTACCATTGAGGAAAAGTAGCTTAACAACTTGACAGTTTTCCTCAAAGAGAATATAAACTCATAATTTTGACACATATTAATAGGAACAAGCCTTTCAGCTCACAATCTCACAAAAGAAAAAACAAATTTACTTACTGCCCTAAAGTGTAGTAAGTTAAGCATCTATTAGCAGTGTTTAGGTCATAATATCTCAGAAGTCTTTTGATTTCTAGCAAAACTCCTAGATATCAAAACAGACTAGTCTATGCAGCCACTTGGAAAATAGTATGGAAGTTTCTTTTTCTTTTTAGATATTTTTCTTTCTTTTTTTTTTTTGATGTGGACCATTGTTGTTTAAAGTCTATAGAATTTTGTTACAATATTGCTTCTCTTTTATGTTTTGATTTGTTGGCCACAAAGCATGTGAGATTCTAGCTTCCCAACCAGGGATGGAACCAGCAAACCCTGCATTGGAAGGCAAAGTCTTAACCACTGGGCTAACAGGGTGATCCCTGGAGGTTTCTTAATAAACTAAAAGTAGAACTGCAATTTGGCCCAGCAATTCTACTTCTATGTACATATCCAGGAAAAAATTAAAAACACTAATTTGAAAGAATACATGCAGCCCAATGTCACAGTACTACTATTTACAATTATCAAAATATGGAAGCAACCTAACTGCCCATCAATAGATGAATGGATAAAGATATGGTGTGTGTACATATATATATATATATATTCATTATGAAAGTTGCTCAGTCATGTCTAACTCTTTGCAGTCCATGGAATTCTCCAGGCTAGACTAGAGTGGGTAGCCTTTCCCTTCTCCAGAGGATCTTCCCAACCCAGGGATTGAATCCAGGTCACCCTCATTGCAGGCAGATTCTTTACCAGCTAAGCCACAAGGGAAGCCATATTCATCATACACACACACACACACACACACACACACACACACACACACGCACATGATGAAATACTTTTTGTTGTTGTTCAGTTGCCAAGTCATGGCCAATTCTTTGCAACCTTATGGACTGTAGCCTGGCAGGCTCCTCTGTCATTCACTCTCTCCCAGAGTTTGCTCAAATTCATGTCCATAGAGTCAGTGATGACATCCCACCATCTTATCCTCTGTCATGCCTTTCTTCTGTCTTCAGTCTTTCCCAGCATCAGGATCTTTTCCCATGAGTTGTCTCTTCACATCGAGGGGTCAAAGTATTGGAGCTTCAGGTTCAGCATCAGTCCTTTTAATGAATATTCATGGTTGATTTCTTTTAGGATTGACTGGTTTGATCTCCTTGCAGTCCAAGGGACTCACAAGAGTCTTCTCTAACACTACAGTTCAAAAGCATCAATTCTTCAATGCTCAACCTGCTTTATGGTCCAACTCTCACATCCGTACATGACTACCGGAAAAACCATAGCTTTGACTATATGAATCTTTGTCAGCAAGGTGATGTCTCTGCTTTTTAATAAGCTGTCTAGCTTTGTCATAGCTTTCCTTCCAAGGAGCAAGGGTCTTTTAAATTCATGGCTGCAGTCACCCTGTGCAGTGATTTTGGAATCCAAGAAAATTAAGTCTGTCACTATTTCCATTCTTTCCCCATCTATTTGCCATGAAGTGATGGGACCAGATGCCATGATCTTAGTTTTTTGAATGTTGAATTTTAAGCTAGCTTTTTCACTCTCCTCTTTCACTTTCATCATGAGGCTGTTTAGTTCCTCCTCACTTTCTGCCATTAGAGTGGTATTATCTGCATAGCTGACATTGTTGATATTTCTCCCAGAAATCTTGATTCCAGCTTGTGATTCCTCCAGATCAGCATTTCCCATGATGTACTCTGCATATAAGTCAAATAAGTAGGGCGACAATATATGACCTTGTTGTCCTCCTTTCCCAATTTTGAACCAGTTAGTTGTTTTATGTCCGGTTTCAACTGTTGTTTCTTGACCTGCATACAGGTTTCTGAGGTGATGGTAAGGTGGTCTGGTACTTTCGTCTCTAATGAAATACTACTTACCCATAAAAACACAATGAAATTTTGCCATGTATAAAACGTGGATGAACTTGGAGGGCCTTATGCTAAATGAAATAAGTCACACAGAGAAAGGCAAATATGGTATGATATCACTTGTACGTGGAATCTAAAAATTACAACAAACTAATAAATAAAAGACAAGCCAAATAACAGATATAGAGGCGAAACTAGTGGTTGCCAGAGTAGAGAGGGAAGAGGGGGCGCAGGGGTAACAGATTAAGAGGTACAAACTACTGTGTATAAGCTGAAAGGATATATTGTACAAGACAGGGAGTATAACAAATATTTTATAATAACTATAAGTGAATATAGTCTTTAAAAATTATGAGTCACTATATTATATACTAATATATAAAAACATTTAAGGCAGGAGGGGAAGGAGGCAACAGAGGATGAGATGGTTGGATGGCATCATCGAGTCAATAGATATGAGGGAGAGTGGACACTCAATGGTCACTCTCTCCCAGATGTAAATGGACATGTCAATGGATGGACAGGGAAGCCTGGGGTGATACAATCCAAGCGGTCACAAAGAGTCAGATGCAACTGAGCAACCGAACAACAACAATATCAACTATACCTCAATTAAAACAAAACAAACAAAAACAAAGAGACTAGTCCAGCTCTTGCTACTCTAGAATACTCCACGACTGTCAACAAACAGCCTTTCAAGATTCCTGATCAGATCATCCACAACCTTTGCAGTTCAAGGCAAAGTGCCCCTAGCCTAAGACCTGTCAACATCTCATCATATACCCAGTTCCAACCCACACCCTCAGGAGCCTCCAAAGCATGGTTATGGGCACCCCAACCCAGAGTCCAGGATCCATCTGCTCCCCAACCCCTCACTGTGCAAATGCTATGCCTTGGCCATCTCTTGGGCCTCAGGAGTATACTTTGATGCTATCTGCCTTTAGGAGAAAAGCAAAGAGGTCCACATTAGTCTTGAAAGCAACTGAAGGTCTTTTAGACAGAAAACAGAAAACTGTGGAGTCTGAGTCACTGGAACATAATTTAGGAGCAGGAAGGGTACAATCTCTAGGTGGCAATGTGACCCTTGGCACATCCTTGACCCCTCCAACTCCTAGTCCCATGAAGCCAGAGGAAGCACAGAGTAAGACCTGCTAAAGTCAGAGGACTACAACAGAGACCCTCAGTGCATAGATCTAAAGGAGGAACAATTTATACTTATTTGAAATTTCAAGACTTCTTCAGAGGCTTTGACTCTACAGGATATGGTCTAAACACAGGTGTATGCTCTCTAATACAGCTAATACAGCCTAATAGTTTCATAGAACATAATCAGATTAAAATAAACATCATGGACATCTTTTTAAGAAAATTAAGGGTACAGTATAGCTATAAAAGTATGTATGCTTTACCTAGAAGATAAAGGTTATTAGGATTCCATTAAAAATCTGACTTAACCAAGCTCAATGCATGAAACAGGGCACTCAAAGCCAGTGCACTGGGACAACCCTGAGGGATGGGATGGGGAGGAAGGTGGGAGGAGAGTTCAGGATGGGGGATACATGTACACCCATGGCTGACTCATGTCAAGGTATGGCAAAACCCACTAAATATTATAAAGTAATTAGCCTCCAATTAAATAAATTATTATTATTATTTTACCAAGTGTGTACCCACCTTCTCTCCTTAGAACGTTCCTTATCAACTAACTGGTCAATAGCCAGAAGCAGTCTCCTAATGTTTGGCACCCAGGAGTATTGCCTTAATGCTCTCGCTATACTGTAGAGTCTGGAGAGATGTTAAAGGAGTCAGATAACTATATAGATCAGTTCAACTTTTCCCAAGGACCTAACTTGTGTCAAACACATGACACAAGCTAAGGGTAGAAAGATGGATAAGTTCAACCCTGACATCAAGGACCTTATAGTGGACTGACTGAAGAAACGGCCCCATTTGTCCACGTATCTATACCCTTTGATAGTGCTCTCTCACACTGACTCTGGGGTCAGCCATATGACTTGCCTTGGACAATGGGACAGTAGCAAATGTATCAGAAGCAGAAATCTGAAAAGTCCTTGCACACTAGAGTTTGCCCTCTTAATGCTCTTGGGAACCACAGGGTGAGTCACAGCCATATATCAACAAGAAATTACAGCCATGAGTCAATAAACCCAAGTAGCTTAAAAATGAGATACCCCAAGAGAATAATGGATAGTCATCAATCAGCCAGCCCCCAGCTAACCCAGTGGCCATCTGTAAGAGTTAATTCCAGCAAAAATTAACTGAGCCATGCTGAGCACAGTCCAAACTGCTGATTCCACAAAGTCATGAGCTACTTTAATGGCTACTGTTCTAAGCCACTAACCTTTAGGGTAGTTCATTACAGGGCAAAGTTTAACTGATAGAAAACTCAAAACTTTATGGGGGAGCCAGACTTGTACACAATACAGCATGAGGACTTACAGTAACAGATCTAAGGACAGACAGTAACAGACCTAAGGACAGGATTCATGGAAAACTCAGAAGTAAGGGTGATTAACCCTGCTGGGTCCAACATGGAGGGTTGGACAGGAGTGTCAAGAAAAGAATCACAGAGAACATGATGCATATTCTTTATTCTGAAGGAGGGAGAAAAAGTACTTCAGGAGGCAACAGACTCAGTCAACCTCTTCTTTCGTCGTTGCTATAAAGCATCAAAGGGAACACCAGAACCAAACTGGAATCCATGGGCAGCTATTTCCACTGAAAAACTATGGGGTGTTCTTCCAACCAGAAGCTTTCTCTTTCTCTCAAAGTCAAGAAGTTTTTATAGGACTGCAAGAAGATAAGACTTTGAATATGCATTCAAGTTGAACATCTGTTTGACTCAGCTATATTCAACTCCCTGTGATCTCCCAGCAGGCAAACTGAGAAAATGAAAATACACTGTCAGTACAGATTGTGTGACAAGCACTCTGAACAGACAGGTACACTGGCACATTGGGAACAAGCAAATCTTACTCAAAAGTCAGACTGGGAATGTCCTGAGCTTCTGAAGCAATTTAAATGTCCAATAATAAGAGAATATTTAAATATGTTACTATAACTGTAATAAGGAATATGAGGGAGTTATTAAAATATGCTTTCAGAAAGCATTTCATAAGATGGGAAATTCTCATAAAATCAGATATAAAAAACTGTATATACAGAATGAGATGTTATGGGGAGGGAGGTGGGAGGGGGGTTCATGTTTGGGAACGCATGTAAGAATTAAAGATTTTAAAATTTAAAAAATAAATAAATAAATAAAATTTTAAAAAAATAAAATAAAATATACAAACAGCTAAAAAAATAATAATAATAATTTAGAAAATATATTCATAGGGAAAGAAAGGAAATACATCAATGTCAACTATATTCTTGGATTAGCAGGATCATAGGTGAATGTTTTCTTTCTCATATATTTCTGTTTTTCAAATTAAAATATAAAGGCATTTATTTGTTAAAAATTGAATCACACAAGCCAAAATTAATGGTCAGTCTGTAACATAACTGGCTTATACTCCTCAGGAATATCAGTGTCATGAAAGAAAATGAAAAGCTAGGGAAATGTTCCAGATTAGACAGCTAGAAAGACACGAAAATTAAATGCAATATGTGATCTTGACTTAGAACCTTGATCACAGGGAAATATGCTCTAAAGAATATTATTAGGACAACTGGCAAATTTTGAATAGGGACTATATATCCATGTGGTTATATTAAGAGAATGTCCTTGTTCTTAGGAAATATACACAGAAGTGGTTTTGCACATATGTGTACAAAACATTAAAAAATGGTTAATCTGGGTGAAGGGTATACAGAATTTTTCTATACTATTCTTGTAATTTTTCTATTTTGAAATTATTTCAAAATAAAGTAAAAACTGATAATTCTAGGTAGGCCTGAAAAAATCTATTTAAAGGGAAATAACATTTGATTGGTATTACAAATTCATTATTTACTAGGAAACTCTAAGATCTGGTTCCTAAAACATTATGTAACATTTTCAGGTCAAATAACAAACTGTCTCTATGGAGAAACTGAGGTAGGAGATGGACAAATTCCTTCACTAACGGATGCTTTCACTGAGGCTGGAATTTCTCCCCATTCAGTAGCCACTAGAGGCCAAAGGTGCTTGGCAACACGTCAAAGTACGGCTCTCTGGGTGCTCGTATTTACACATATATACTGTATGAAAAAGGCTACAATTTCAGTGACATACACAGAACAGTAGTTCCCCCATGGCCTTCATGCTGACTCCCCAGCTCTCTCAAGCCCAGCCTGGTTCTATGGTGCCACTTATGGCTCGGCCTGGCCCTCTGCCTGGAATCTCGCATTATCTCATCTGAAAATTTCCCAGTCACATAAGTATTCCCAAATACAGCTGAAAACCACACCCCTCAGCCTCTCTGCTCAGTTTTACATGAAAAGATAAAACTGGACAGAAGAATTTTCAGATCAAAAAGCAATATGTATTGTCTGTTTCCTTAAATGTTAAGTTCCTCCAGAAAGAAAGAGCTCTATCTTAAGTATATTCTACTTAAGAATATAGAGGCACCCCAGACTCTCCGCTGCCATTGTCTGCCCTGGGGCTGAATATTCTACACTATACTTAATGTGTATTCAATATCATGATCACAAAATTAAAGAGGTTAGTAAACTAATACTGTTTATGCTCTATTTGATGCTCTCTATGGCAAATTATAATAATTTTAATTAAATTCACTAGCATAAGTATCAGTGGGAAAAGTTCAATTTCAAAAGATAGCCAAGTTCTAAGGAGAATACAGTGAATACAAACTATAACTACACGTATAGATACTTCAACCATTCCAGCTGGCACATCTGACTACATAACTCCTGATTACCTGATACTCTTCTGAAGACTTAATTTTTTTAAAAAATCTATTTTAAAAATCTGCATGGAGATATAAATACAAAATACAGGTCTATATCTGAAAATCATTTCCTTTAGTCAAATTCTAAATTTAAGATTATTTCCTAGAAATCATAGGGAATAGTAAGAGCATTTGTGGTAGAGAAAGCAACCAGCTAACTCAACTTCTATTCCAATCTCCTTGTTTATCTTCCTATACTACAGAGGCTAGAGTGCCAAAGCCTTGTTTTCCAGACTCCTTTTAACTAGCATTCTCAATGCAGTTTAGGTTTCACCATTCTGAATTTCACCTAAAATCAGAATCAAGTTAAGTAGGAGAGAAGCAGCACTCAAGGTTGTGTTGAGTTTTGTTTTGCTGCTCTAGATCCATTGGGTTGGCCAAAAAGTTCACTTGAGTTTTTCCATAAGATGTTACGGAAAAACCCAAACAAACTTTTTGGCCAAACCAATAAAAAGCAGAAGACAGCTTTGAAGCTAATAGTGCAGGCAGCAGTGTGATTGAGAATCACACCTAAAAGACAAAAAGACAAATCATCCCAAAAGACAAAAGTTGTTTGTGACTACTGGTTATGACTAGAGTGGTCAAACCAGAAATTAGCAGAAACATCCTGAGCCCCAGCTTCCTAAACTTAATAAAGGTAGCAATTCAACAGTTCCCTTGGCAGACCATTTTTTTTCTTTTGTGCTTATATAGCTAGAGTGGTTTCCATTATCTGCAACTCCAACACACACTTGTCTGAAAGCTTTCATGCTTTCAAATATCCAAAGTAATCTAAAGTGGTAGAGACTCTCAGTGGATAGCACTAATTGCACACATCATATAATTCTTTGTTCTATTCTCTGATCTGTAACAACAAAAATAAAGCCTAGATCTTTAAAACACAGCTACTCAATAGAGTGAGTTATTTTTTCATTCAAACTCACTATGATTTGATATTTGAAAATTGTAATAAAGAAAGGACATCCTAACTACTTCCAACTCTTGCTTCCTTGAACAACTAGAACAATGCCTTTCATACATCAGACCCTGAATACATGTTAGCAACTGAGTGAGGGCAGAATGATACAGGTGATTCAAACTAGTAGATAACCCAAAAGTACATTAGTTTTGATCTGGAGACACCATATTAAATTGTGGGAATATTACAGATAAAATTACTAGCATGAAATCTGTTTACTTTATTTTATAACTAGAAACACTGACAGAAAATACAGGGGGCTCCATGTTAAAATTTTAGGAAATTTTTACAAAAGTTGTTATAGTGTAATTTCCCAGAATGACAGAGGATCTCATCATATGGGTACTTTCCTCAGGATATTTCTGGTTTTCCATAGACTTATGTTTTTTTCCATTAAAAAAAGAACTTGATCTTTAAAGTCAAAAATCCACTTATAGAGGTAGATCGAATTTGTTTGATGAAAGGTCCCAACAGTACCAAGTACCTTTAGCCTGTATGTGTGCTAAATCACTTCAGTCATGTCTGACTCTTTGTAGCCCCATGGACTGTAGCCCACCAGGTTCCTCTGTCCATGGGGATTCTCCAGGCAAGAATATTGGAGTGGATTGCCATGCCCTCCTCCAAGGGAGCTTCCCGACCCAGAGATGGAACCCAAGTCTCCTACAGTTGCTGCACTGCAGGCAGATTCTTTACCAATGAGCCATGGGGAAAGCCCCAAATGAAAGTGAATTCCTGAATATTCAATTTGTGCAAAGCACTTTATTAATTGCCAAGGAAGGATTCAGTGGCATAGGGAACAAGGTCTCTATCCCGAAGAAAGCATGAGAGAGAAAAGCTCTGACACTCTTTTGTTTCATCTATGTAAAAAGAAAAAAAAAATCATTAACACTTCTGCAAACTGTTAGTAATCCTTATTTGGAGGAGTTGTTGGACATCTTATCTTCAATACTTACTCCTTCATTCTTCTTAATAATATCATGTGATATATTTTTAAAAACTCTTTTTTTTTAATTGCCTCAGAGCCTCATTAGTCAGCCAAAAAGAGCATAATGTTTCACAATGCCTACACTGAGAATCACTGTCCTTAGTGCTACGGAAAAACTAAATGAGCAAAGGAGTGAATGGAAATGATACAGCTTAGCAAGCACAGATCCTCACTAAGGAACACCCACTCTCACTTGCAGCCTGTTCACAATCAGACACCCGCCTAAAACTTAACATGATTCGAACCTTGCACATATGAATGAGGCAATTCAATTCTTGTGAACTTGAATTCTTTAGTGCAGTAGCTAAAAGGTCAAGGAAGTCGGTTAATGAGAACATGTCACTGGGGTGGCAATGCAGCAGTGAGTGGAGAAAATCAAAGCCAGAGACTCTTTACTCTCCGCTGCAAGTGAGAAAGTCAAGGCAGTATAAATGCTGTTAGGCAATATGACCTCACTTTTAATTTTTTTAGAAACATGATTATTTAGTTTTTAGATTGCTGCTGCCCTTAGCGCTTCTTTTTGCTGTTAGCATCTTTTTTTAACCATTTCACTGGAGATTCTCACCTCTATAGAGGATGTATTAATACATGAAAAAGAAACTGAAGTGAAATTCAAGGTAGCCCAATTTCACTACTTAGCAATAAATTCAGCAAGAAAGATTTACTGTAAAGAAAAGACTAAGATGAATGGACTCATCACCTTGGGTAAGCTCAACTTATTAAACAAGCAAACTTAAAATACTTAAATGGGAGGTTAATTATAATTTTTTGCTTTAAAATAGTCTCTGCTTTATAAAAAAGATTCCAGTTACAACTGTTTAACAGACATAAAATCTTTGGGTTTAAAGCATACTTTAGGGAGTTCCCTGGTGGTACAGTGGCTAACACTTCATGCTCCCAATGCAGGGGGCCCAGGTTCAATTTCTGGTCAGGGAACTAGATCCCACAGGCCGCAACTAAGTGTCTGCATATCACAACTAAAGATCCTGCACACCACAATGAGATCGGAGATCACATGTGCTGCAACTAAGACCCAATGCAGCCGAATAAGTCAATTAATAATTTTTAAAATAATAAAATATACTTTAACTTAACAAAACGTATTTTATATGTTTTACATATTTCAAGACTATACCTAAAGAAAACCTTACCTGTGTCATGGGGGGAGCTAGATGACTAAAATTATGGTTATTTTATTTCTATGGTTGCAGGGCCTATCCGGAAGCAAAACTAAGTCCAATGATTTAGGTTTTCAACATTAACTTTATCTAATTTCATACCAGACTCTTTTTTGTATCATTCAAGTCTATAAGCAGAAAAAATAATGTGGATCACAGATGAAAAGAAAATCTTATTTTCCATAACTACAAAACAGAAAACAAGAATCACACATGTCAGAATCCCTGTATTCCAGAATTAGATGGATATTTCTGTAAGCTAGCTAGTAACCTTGGACAACATTAACTTTCCAAATGAAATCCCTGAAATGATAAAAGGAAATACTTCAAAAGACAAAAATACTTTAAAGTCACAAGTATCTGTTTGGAACTACCATTATAAAATCTTAATAATAATCTTTCATCCAGAAACACAGTACTTAGTAAAAACTGTGACATCAAGTTTTTACATTCCTTCTCAGTTATAGTCAACAAATGTCATTTGTTCTACGAAGATGTGATATGTGAGGTGTTTGCCATGGGAATTACATGATTATCCTAGCCCCCTTGGAGTTTAAGCCTAGAAGAAAAACATCCAGATGGGAATAATCCCAGAGCCACACAGCATGCCACAGGCAGGCCCAAGAGGGGTCTGGGGGTTACATTAGTCAGAAGAGAAGAGGTGGGATGGGGCTCGGGTTACCAAGAAGGGCTTCATACCAGGTGGCATTTGAACTACACCAAAAAAGACAGAACTGGTATATCAGATTTAGACAAGGAGTGATATGGAAGGAGGAAGGAAGGAAAAAGAAAATGGGAGGGGACAAAGTACCCTTTTCTGTTGTTTTGACTTTTTATTGGAAAATTCCAAGCTTTTATTAAAAAGAATAGTGTAATAAATCACATACCTACATTCCACTTCAACAGTTACCAACACATGAACAACCTTGTTTCATCCCTTTTCTCACTCACTCCCATGTTCCACTCTGCTATGAGATTATTTTGAGGCAAATCCCAGATACCACATCATTTTATCAGTAAGGATTCCATATATTTCTTTAAAAGATAAAGACTCATTTTCTTTTACTTACTGTGATACCTGTTTTCATATTTATTTAACAAGCTGTCTTAAGTGCTTTACAGATATCAATTCATTTAATTCTCAAAATGATCCTAAAGGTAGACACTATTATTCCAATCATTTCACAGATGAGGACACTAAAGCCCAGAAGGCTAAGTAACTTGCCCAAGATTAGCCAGCTAGAAAGTAACAAGACAAAATTTTGAACCCAGTGTTCAAATTCAGATCAATGCTCTTATACATTGCACAACTCTATACTGTCAGTAAATACTTGGTTTACTTCTTCAGAGTCCAGTCATAACTTATGCAAGGGTCATTTTTACATCCTATGTTCCAACCTGTCTTCAAAAGGAGATAGTCTTAGTCCTTCCACCAAGTAGGAAAAGATACAATTGCTTGCTTCAGTTCAGTCGCTCAGTCGTGTCCGACTCTTTGCGACCCCATGAATCGCAGCACGCCAGGCCTTCCTGTCCATCACCATCTCCCGGAGTTCACTCACACTCACGTCCATCAAGTCCGTGATGCCATCCAGCCATCTCATCCTCGGTCGTCCCCTTCTCCTCCTGCCCCCAATTCCTCCCAGCATCAGAGTTTTTTCCAATGAGTCAACTCTTCTCATGAGGTGGCCAAAGTACTGGAGTTTCAGCTTTAATTCCAAGGGAATAACACCGGCCTTTTTAGTAGCTTTAGTACATATAATTCAAAGCAACCATGAACTCTAGAAATTGTAGAATAAATGCAAGAATAGCAAGTCATTCAGACTCACTAACTATATATATGCATTTGACAAGTAAAGAACTATTTGAATATCATATTTTGATGACAAAAGTATGGAATTCTCAAACTACTTTTGAAAATCCAGTCTTATAGATTATACCACTGTATACCTTCTCACTGCAACACAGAAATGTAAGAACTCTCAGACACTACTGGAACATTATTTTGACTTGAACAAATGCCACAATTAATTTATTTTTAAAGAATCTGATGGTTTTCCCAATTCTTTCAAACAAGAGATTAACTGAATTAACTTAATTACTAAAATATGCTTACATATGTATATATAATATCTATACACTATATATACATATATATAAATGGCATCCAAGTTTATGTCTGAGCACCTACGTGTCTGAAAAATACATAAGTGTTTGTATATTCTGTGTATGGATGTGACATACGATTTTAAAATACAGAAAAACTAATATCTGATTAAGAATTTTTAAAATTGAATTCACATTACATTAAGTTTTAAAGTGAGTTCCAGACAAAGAACTGTCTACCATAAAGTACTAAATAATGTACTTAAATAACTACTTTAACTGTGATAAGAGGCCTTCTCACATTCCTTTCCTGCAGTCAAGTGACACTCAGGAGAAAAACAGAAACATTCTTACTTTTGAAAACACAGTAATAATGTCATATGATGAGAGGTTTAATATAAATGTGCCTCTGGCTTGGATTAGGGCAAAATCCATTAGGAAGTAAAGGAAATAGCTCCTAAAGGAAAGATTTGATAATACTATGAGGAATGCTTATTTTACTGTCACTGAAAAGATAAAAAAATACTATTTTTTCTTACTTTCTGGAGAAAGGAAAAGTATATAACTTTTCACATGTTTTAAGCCTAATAATTAACATCTGGCATTTCCACAGCCTCTAGAGCATAACGACTGTTCTTCAGAACAAAAGGGTTGAATACTTCTTTGGGAGATGTAGGCTTCTCACTCCCAAAACTATCTGTTCTTTGCTTGGGACCAATTTCTCACAACTTAAGTAATTTATGTTGCTATTTGCAATGCCAATTCACAACTCAAGAGACACAATTAACGCCGTCATCTCCAAGGATTTGTCTCTTCCCCCTGAACAATACTGATCCCCCATGCCCTGCTTCACCTTTCCTTAGGTCCATAGACCTAACCATCCTGTAACCTATCATATAATTTACTTATTTATTACACCAATTGCTTACCCATCTCTGCAGTTAGAATGCGAGTTTCTAGAAAATAAGAATCTATGATCCCTTTGTTGGCTTTGTTCTCTAGTTCTTAAAATATTGTCTGATACATACTAGGTATTCAATAAATATCTGTTAAATTGGGGGTTTTAAATAACATTAATAGTAATGTTTTATGGCAAGCATGTATGGAAATATGGAACCTATTACGGGTCAGGCATCAAGCTGTGCGCCATATATCCATTTTAAAAACTCTTAACAGACTGGGGAAATACATACAATTTTACTGATGAGAAACATATCACCTACAGAAATCAAGTAACATCACAGCAAGTAAAGCTCATTCAAGATATTTTCACCTTGAAATATGACTCAACTTGATTTCTTAAAGGACTATTCCATTATATCTTTAAATATCCAAACACATCCAGTAAGTACAACATGTGAGTTATAAATAAATAAAATGAGTTATAAATAAAATCTGAGTTAAAGTTTGTCAAGTGTCTTCACAAATTATGGCAAACACAAGACTCAGACCCTAATAATAATTATAGAATTACTTTGCTCCTCTTTGCTATGATTATACTGTTTCCTCAGTCTTAACATCAGAAGAATAATTTCTGTAATCCTTTCCAATTTATAACATGCTTTACAATTATCAAATTGATCTACGAATTAAAAAATACATCTATAATTCTTACTCTTCAACTGAGTCTAAACTGAGAACATCTTACCCAAGTTGGACCTGAATGAGACAGATACTCAGAAAGAGATTTCTTAAGTAGCAATGTCTATAAATTTTCAGAACAGATAATAGTTTACAAATTTTCTCTTTTCTAAAGAAAGAGACTAGGAGAAAAGCAACATAGTTCTACAAACTGAGTCGGAGTACACCTGGGGCCTGGTCAGCATGCCAAAATTGGTGGAAGCCATCCTCCTACTGTCCCAGTTACTAACATCTTGACTTCACTTTTCCTACGAAACGCTAATAGGAAAATAAACAGAAAAATTTTCCAACTAAGAATCATCCCTTCATTCTTCCATAAATTACTTACTTTGCTTTTTTTTATATGTATTTTTTTATTGAAGTTTAGTTGACTTACAATGTTTCAGGTGCACAGCAAGGTGATTCAGTTATATAAATACACATAAATTATTTTTTAAACTATTTTCCATTATAGGTTATTACAAGATATTGACTACCGTTCCCTATACTATACAGTAAACCTTTCTTGTTGCATATCTATTTTTTAATCAGAAATCAAGCAGTTTATTCATACTAAGTCAAAGAAGTGGAGTCAAAATGTCATAATTTTTTAGTTAGGCAAAATTTTGTAAGTTTTCTAAGACATATATTATACAAATTAACATAAATGTATACAAAAGCTTTTCTACAATAATTGATAAAGGCTTTGGAAAGAACATCAAAAAATAAAAGATGGGGAAATTAGAGAACATAAACTAAATATAATGGGATCATTGAATATGAAAAAGAAAAAGTGAAACAAACTAGACAAAAGCAAAAGATCATCATGTAGTCCAGTTGTTTTTAAACACGACTGCTCATTAGAAACATATCTGGAGCTCTGGAGAAAAAAAGCAATACCTGAGCATTTGTATTTTTTTAAAAAGTTTCAAGATAATTCTGAAATGCATCTGGATTTTATTTTTTTTTTTTTGCATCTGGATTTTAAAAAGTGATTACAGGTTTTTCTATTAAATTGTAGCCTTGGTGATAAAGTTCTATTATTTTTCTGTTGATCAATCTTGATATAGTGGTATTAAGTGAATAATAGTTACATAATCACAATAGTAAAAGATGTTTATCAGGTTTTCACAAGCAGTAGCCAGACAAAATATAAAAGATAACTACAACTGCATGCCATAATGGGAACATAATTAACTTAATATAAAATAATTACATATAATTTGGTGGGGGTGGGCATCGAGCAGAGTGATGTGGTAAGTGGAAGTGCACATGTTTGCACCCAACCAACCAGTCTATGTCTTTTGGTTGGTGCATATAATCCATTTACATTTAAGGTAGATATCAATATGTACGATCCTATTATTGTTTCCTTAATTCAGTTCAGTTCAGTCACTCAGTCGTGTCCAACTCTTTACAACCCCGTGAACCACATCATGCCAGGCCTCCCTGTCTATCACCAACTCCCGGAGTCCACCCCAACCCATGTCCATCGAGTCGGTGATGCCATCAAACCATCTCATCCTCTCTCATCCCCTTCTCCTGCTCTCAATCTTTCCCAGCATCAGGGTCTTTTCAAATGAGTCAGCTCTTCACATGAGGAGGTCAAAGTATTGGAGTTTCAGCTTCAGCATCAGTCCTTCCAATGAACACCTAGGACTGGTCTCCTTTAGGATGGACTGGTTGGATCTCCTTGCAGTCCAAGGGACTCTCAAGAGTCTTCTCCAACACCACAGTTCAAAAGCATCAGTTCTTCAGTGCTCAGCTTTCTTCAGAGTCCAAATCTCACATCCATACATGACCACTGGAAAAACCATAGCCTTGACTAAATGGACCTTTGTTGACAAAGTAATGTCTCTGCTTTTGAATATGCTATCTAGGTTGGTCATAATTTTCCTTCCAAGGAGTAAGCATCTTTTAATTTCATGGCTGCAATCACCATCTGCAGTGATTTTGGAGCCCAGAAAAGTAAAGTCTGACACTGTTTCCACCATTTCCCCATCTCTTTGCCATGAAGTAATGGGATCTTAGTTTTCTGAATGTTGAGCTTTAAGCCAACTTTTTCACTCTCCTCTTTCACTTTCATCAAGAGGCTCTTAGTTCTTCTTCACTTTCTGCCATAAGGGTGGTGTCATCTGCATATCTGAGGTTATTGATATTTCTCCCAGTAATCTCGATTCCAGCTTGTGCTTCCTCCAGCCTAGTGTTTCTCAAGATGTACTCTGCATATAAGTTAAATAAGCAAGGTAACAATATACATCCTTGACATACTCCTTTTCCTATTTGGAACCAGTCTGTTGTTCCATGTCCAGTTCTAACTGGTGCTTCCTGACCTGCATACAAGTTTCTCAAGAGGTAGGTCAGGTGGTCTGGTATTCCCATCTCTTTCAGAATTTTTCCAGTTTATTGTGATCCACACAGTCAAAGGCTTTGGCATAATCAAATTAAGTTTCCTTAATTATTTGGGGTTTCATTTTCTGTAGGTCTTTTCCTTCTCTTGTGTTTCCTGCCTAGAGAAGTTCCTTTAACATTTGTTGTGAAGCTGGTTTGGTGGTGCTGAATTCTCTTAACTTTTGCTTGTCTGGAAAGCTTTTGATTGCTCCATCAAATCTGAAGGAGAGTGTTGCTGGGTAGAGTATCCTTGGTTGTAGGTTCTTCCCTTTCATCACTTTAAATATATTATGCCATTCCCTTCTGGCTTGTAGAGTTTCTGTTGAGAAATCAGCCGATAGTCTGATGGGAGTTCCCTTGTATGTTATTTGTCGTTTTTCCTTTGTTGCTTTTAATATTTTATCTGTCTTTAATTTTTGCCAGTTTGATTACTGTGTGTCTCAGTGTGTTCCTCCTTGGATCTATCCTGGTTGGGACTCTCTGTACTTCCTGGAATTGGCTATTTCCTTTCCCATGTTAGGGAAGTTTTCAGCTAATTATCTCTTTAAATATTTTCTCAGGTCCTTTCTCTCTCTCTTCTCCTTCTGAGACCCCTATAATGTAAATGTTTGTGCATATAATGTTGTCCCAGGGGTCTCTTAGGCTCTCTTCATTTCTTTTCATTCTTTTTTATATATTCTGTTCTGTGGCAATGATTTCCACCATTCTGTCCTCCAGGTCATTTATCTGTTCTTCTGTTTCAGTTATTTTACTATTGATTCCTTCTAGTGTATTCTTCATCTCTGTTTCTTCTTTAGTTTTTGTAGGTCTTTGGTAAATATTTATTTCATCCTCTCAATCTTTGCCTCCATTGTATTCCCGATCCTGGTTCATCTTCACTATCATTATTCTGAATTCTTTTTCTGGAAGGTTGCCTACCTTCATTTCATTTAGTTGCTTTTCTGGGGTTTTATCTTGTCCCTTCATCTGGAACATAGCTTTCTGCTTTTAATTGTGATTAACTTTCTGTACTGTGGTTTTTGCTTTATCTGCTGTGAGACTGTGCTTCTTCTTGTTTCTTCTGTCTGCCCTCTGATGGAAGCAGCTAATATGTTTGTGTAAGCTTCTTGATGGGAGGGATTGGTGATGGCAAAAACTGGGTCCTGCTCTGATGGGCAGTGGTCTTGCTCAGTAAAGTTTTAGTTGCAATTATCTGCTGATGGGTGGGGTTTTACTCTCTCCCTAGTAGTTGTTTGGCCTGAGGCAACCCAGCTGTAAGGTTAATGGCAAACTCCAAGAGGTATGCCAGAGGGGAACCTTCCAGTACCACTGTCCCTGTAGTGAGCCCTGGGAACCCACGCCTCCACAGCGGGCCCTCCAACACTAGAAGGTAGTGAAATTCAACTTTCTGTTACAAAACAGTATGTTCCTAAATTCTGTAAAAATTATCCTCATTCCTTAAGACCTAACTCAAATGTAACAATCTCTGTCATTTCCCCTGACCTTCCCTCAACCCTCCACAAAGTATTATCATCTGTCCAGTTCTCCACACACTCATCACACAACTGATTTTCCTGATGGGCTGTTATTAGCCATCCACATAAGAGCAAAAGCCATAGCCCAGACCTACATGGTACCTAGTTTAGCAAATGTGGCTAAATTGAATAAAAAATGTACTACTTATGAAATCCACAGAATTAATCTTCCCGGAGAAAATATTTAAATAACACATGACCTTTGACTTATTAGAGGATTACATTTTAAACATCCTCTTTGGCAGCTAAAAATCAAAACAGCAACAACCAAATACTTAAACAAAATGGGAAAATTGGGATACAGAAGTTACATAGTGATTGATATTACACTAAGGCACTGGCTGTCAAGGGAGGGCAGTCTGGAAATTATTGAAGATATTTCACAGTGACTGCAGAACCAGGAATGTTAAACATCCTGAATCAGGGAGAGAGTCCTATACACTGAACATCTACCCCACATCCTGTTAATTTTCTAATCAAATTTTCTACACCTCCATATAGGTGAAGCTATCTGAGCTTGAGTCTAATTCTGCTTTATATACAAACAAGAATTTAAGCAACACACTGGCTTTTCTCAGAATAAAACTACCATGTAATTGAGAGAAGACTGTACTTTATTTTTGGAACTTCATGAAGAATTGTTGAATATTTGGTAAAATCAGATCCCTAACAGCAACATACCCATCTGTTTTTAGGGCTCCAGGAATTGAGCACAGAGTACATATATGACTGTGTATTATATCTATACAATATCTATAATTAAAAGATGCTTATTCCTTGGAAGGAAAATTATGACCAACCTAGACAGCATATTCAAAAGCAGAGACATTACTTTGTCAACAAAGGCCAGTCTAGTCAAGGCTATGGTTTTTCCAGTAGTCAGGTATGGATGTGAGAGCTGGACTATAAAGAAAGCTGAACACCGAAGAATTTATGCTTTTGAACTGTGGTGTTGGAGAAGACTCTTGAGAGTCCCTTAGACTTCAAGGAGATCCAACTAGTCCATCCTAAAGGAGATTAGTCCTGGGTGTTCATTGGAAGGACTGATGTTGAAGCTGAAACTCCAATACTTTGGCCACCTGATGCAAAGAGCTGACTCATTTGAAAAGACCCTGATGCTGGGAAAGATTGAGGGCAGGAGGAGAACGGGACAGCAGAGGATGAGATGGTTGGATGGCATCACCGACCCAATGGACATGAATCTGGGTAAACTCTGGGAGCTGGTGATGGACAGGTAGGCCTGGCATGCTGTGGTTCATGGGGTCACAAAGAGCCGGACACGACTAAGCAACTGAACCAAACTGAATACAATATGCAACTGTGTATTGCCCATTTCTAAACAATGGGCACCAGTTCCTCCCTGACCTCCACCCCAAACCTCCATCCCAAACAACCCTCTCTGCCTCACCACTTAGGACAATATCCAGTACAAACTGGATATTTTTACTTTTATTAATAGCATATAATTTTGAGTGCAGAAACCATTCTATATCTCTTGATACATAATCTGTTTTGCAAAGTAATTGGTATATAATAAGTGTTCAATAGAAACCATTTTACTGAAGCTCAACTCTTTACTTCCTATTTCAGGCAACTAGCATGAACCTTCTGCAGAACAGTGAACAATGCACAAGAGATTTCAAAAGTATACAAGTCCCAAATGAGAAAAAGACTCCCAGATCATCAGCTAGTTCACAATTAAAATATAATCACATTAGTTTTCAACTGGTTCCAGCTAACATTTTCAGTCATGTTTTCTTAATGTGGATATAGTAAAAGTCCACAAAAATTATATATATGTCACCAATTTTACTTTAAACCAGTAAGGAATACAGGGGGTAATTTATGTCAAACAGATACTATTTAATATTTTCATAATAATGGAAAACATAGTGATAGCAAATATACAAGTATTTAAATAGGTTCTGAAGCAAGCCATCAGAACCAATAGCAAAAATAGTTCTTCAAAGCACATTTGTCTTCCTAGGTACTACTAATACATATTCACTTCTAGTAACTCCCACCAATGGTACCTAATTATGGCTTTATGATCAAAATGATTAGTGAAGAAAGCTGAATATCAGATATGAGCTGCTGTACCTAAAATTACAGGACATGTTAGGACTTTCTATATTAAAAAAATTAACTTGAATTAGCAGACATAAACTACTATATGGGCTTCCCAGATGGAGGCTGAGGTAAAGAATCCACCTGCCAATGCAGGAGATACAAGAGAAGCAGGTTCAGTCCCTGGTTCAGGAAGATTCCCTGAAGTAGGAAGTAGTAACACAGTCTGGTATTCTTGCCTGGAAAATTCCATGACAGAGGAGCCTGGCAGGCTACAGTCCAAGGGACCACAAAGAGTTGGACATGACTGAGTGACTGAGCACAGACACATACCCAAACTACTATATATATAAATAGATACACAACAAGGTCCTGCTGTATAGAATAGAGAACTATATTCAATATCCTATTATAAACCCTTATGGAAAAGAGTATGAAAAAGTATATATATATATATATATATATACACACACACACACACACACACACACACACACATATATAGCATTCACTTTGCTGTACACCAGAAAACTAACAACATTGTAAATCAACTACAATTTTAAAAAATTAACTTGAGCCTATGTAAAGTTATGTTTCCACCTTTAACTAGTTGAAGGTTAAATTAAACTGAAAGTAATTGTTAATAAGTTGATTTCTATCCTGAGGTAGCCCAAAACATTTCACACCTATAAGCATCATTTTAATTTCTCAAACAATAAAAATGAGGTATGACAGTAAAATATTTTAGTGATAATAACTCAGCATCATATCTCCATGAGAACTAATGATTATAATTCATGACATGAATCCATTTATAATTAAGTAAATGGAAAAAGAGAAAATAAACAACCAGAAAATTTCAGGTCAAGAGCTTATGTTTCTTCATAGATATGGGTGCAGGAAAAACATGGCTAGAATAAACTAAAGAAAAGGGATTCTAGAATGAAGCAGCACAATTCAATAGTTAACTACGAATGACAGATACAGCTATCTGCTTCCCTTATGAGGAAATGCCTCTGAAGAGACAAACTCAAGCAAGAGGGAAATTCACTGGAGATCTTGGGGAACAGGATCTTGGCCAGATCCTATGTGGCCAAGCAGTGAGCAAGCAAATGACAGTTCCTCGGGCATGTTCAGGGTAGCAACAGATAGGGGAGCACAAAGGAAATAGCACTTGGGCTATGTGCCAGTTGTTTTCACATACCCTAATTCAAAGGGGAACAGGGTAGTTTGTAGCCAAAAGCATTCACAAAATTTTTTTCCCATAAGACCAAATACATGATGTTCAAATACACAGCCTCAAAAAAATCCCATGTAGTAACAATTAGCCCCTGCAACTGTAGTCTGAGAAATTATATAAAGGACACCAGGGAGTTTCTTTTGTCTTTTCTCATACTGCAATTGCTCTATCAATGAAAGACAAAATAAAAAATTACATTTTTCAAAAGATAGAGGCTACTCCTTGCTTAATAAAACAAGCCACAGTTGCCAAAACGAACTGATTTACAAAAGCTAATTCTTTTTTCCTTTCTGGCAGAAAAAAATTGCCTAGATTATGACATCTCTAACTCAGTTACGCATGTCTACAAAGATGCCATTAAAGAGGTGGATTTGAGCATTTGAAAGAGATCTGGCAAGAAGTTACTTCTTGCTCAAAATTTTCCACTCATTCACGCAATGAGCAGACTACAGTGTCAAGGTTGAAAACAGGAAAAATCACTTGGCTTAGCGCCAAGTACTTCAGTGTGTTTCGGTTTCTACCCCTTGGCCTGGGCAAGCCAGAGAGAAGATGGATGCCTGGCATGCCAAGATCTGAGATCAGGACACCACTCCACACTCTCACCATGAAGGGTGGGTCCCAGGGAGTGAACCAAAGAATTCTAAAACTCATTAGCTTTAAAAGTTTCTATGTCTTAGGAAGCAACATTTATTCAACCACGAAGCACTTTTTAAAAAATTTTTAATTGGATGATAATCACTTTATAATTTTGTATTGGTTTCTGACATTCAATGACATGAATCAGCCAAAAGTATATATATGTCTCCTCCTTCTTGAACCTCCTGCCCACTGCTCCATGCCATCTTACCCCTCTAGGTTGTTATAGAGAACCGGTACAGCAACTTCCCACTAGCTATCTATTTTATACATGATAATGTACATGTTTCAATGCTACTCTCTCAATTCATCCCACCCTCTCCTTCTCCCGCTGTGTCCACAAGTCTGTTTTCTGTGTCTGTATTCTTGCCCTGCAAATGTGTTCATCAGTACCATCAATTTCATATATATACAAATATCATATAAGAAGCACTTTTTAAAGAAATGCTTCACCATCAACATTCTTAACAGTATGGGGGATGATACTGGGTGGAAAAACACAAACATTAGTCATGCCTGAAGAGTAATTCACGAGTTAGAGCCAATATGAAGTTTGGGGAATTAACCAATTTATTTTATTAACTTCTTACAACTTACATATACATATGAGTGACATATGATAAAAAATATTTTTCTAAAGTCTGAGAGCTTTTCCAATAAGTATAAATCACAGGAAAGTGTCCGTTTAAATAACAGTGGTTTTTTTTTCTTAGCTGTATGTAAAATAATGGTGCATCTTAAAATTGTGGCATATTTGACAGCATATAGGAACTATAAACGTGCCATATATGATCAAAGGTAATCACTGAAGTAAGAACCCAAAAATGCCAAACACTGGGATGATAAGAATTCCTTCAACACTTAAGCATGTAAATTTGGGGCTTGTTAATAATTTCCAAAGTGGGACTTCCCTGGTGGCACAGTGGATAAGAATCCACCTGGCCAGACACGTGTTCCATCCCTGGTCCAGGAAGATTCCATATTCTTTGGGGCAACTAAGCCAGTGTGCCACAAGCACTGAACTCACCCTGTAGAGCCTGCGAACCACAACTACTGAAGCTCACTCACCTAGAGCCTGAGTTCCACAACCAGAGAAGACACCACAGTGGGAAGTCCGTGCACCACAATAAAGAGCAGCCCCCACTTGCCGCAACTAGAGAAAGCTCTCTCAAAGCAACAAAGACCCAGTGCAGCCAAAAACAATCAATAATGTGTAAAACAGACAGCTAGTGGGAAGCTGCTATATGACACAGTCTGGCACTCTGTGACAACCTAGAGGGGTGGGATGTGAGTGGGGAGGGAGGTTCAAGAAGGAGGGGAGATATATATATATATATATATATATATGTAAAATTATGGCTGATTTGCATTGTTTTATGGCAGAAACCAATACAACCTTATAAACCAATTATCCTCCAATTAAAAAAGAAAATAATTTCCAAAGTGAATTACACATATGAAGCATACATTATTCCACGAAGAAGTCAAGTTTAAATAAAAGCAAATTCAAAGAAAATGTAGAAAAAATACAATATGAAAAGTATATGAAAAATATTTTAGGTACATTTAACCTTAGTTTAGGATTAAGATGAAAATGAGGCCATGCGCCCAGTATCTCCCCACAGCACAATACTTCAATATATATTAGCAGAAGAATCCTGGCCTGGATGAATCATGGATACAACCGAGTAAAGCCTAAAACAGATTTGACCTCTATATTTCAAACACTGGAGGCTCGAAACGTGAACAGCCATATTAAAATATTGAGTTTTCTTAGGGGAACTCCATGGCAGTCCAGTGATTAGGACTGCTCACCTCCACTGGGGGGGCAGGAGTTCAAACCCTGATCAAGGAACTAAGATCCCAAATACCATGGAGGCCAGGCAAAAGTAAAAAATGAAATATAAATGATTTCAAAAAATAAAATACAGGTTTTGTAATGAAATGAAGTAATCATAGTAGGGATAGGAAGACGGGGATTCTTCAGTTACTTAACCAGTAACCATTTCCACAACAGACTAGTCAGTTATTTCAAATTGAAAAAGCCATTATCTCTCATGTGAATACAAGTTTGGTTCAAATCCATTCTAAGCCTGATCTTCAGCTCACCTGTCCTTTTGGGAGGCCTTCCCTGAAAGTCTGACTCCTTTCTTTGTCCAAATTATTTCAGGCTCCTCTCCACATGCTATTAGAGTTCCTGATGACTTCAAAGCCTACACTCCATATGTGGTTACACACATGGTGGAAAACTTTTTAAATGTCTGGTCTTTGTTGAAACTTACACTCACCTAAGCTTTTAAGAGGAGAGTGAAAAAGTTGGCTTAAAGCTCAACATTCACAAAACTAAGATCACAGCATCTGGTCCCATCACTTCGTGGAAAATAGATGGGGAAACAGTGGAAACAGTGTCAGACTTTATTTTGGGGGGCTCCAAAATCACTGTAGATGGTGATTGCAGCCATGAAATTAAAAGATGCTTACTCCTTGGAAGGAAAATTATGACCAACCTAGACAGCATATTCAAAAGCAGAGACATTATTTTGTCAACAAAGGTCCATCTAGTCAAGGCTATGGTTTTTCCAGTGGTCATGTAAGGATGTGAGAGAGTTGGACTATGAAGAAAGCTGAGTGCCGAAGAATTGATGCTTTTGAACTGTGGTGTTGGAGAAGACTCTTGAGAGTCCCTTGGACTGCAAGGAGATTCAACCAGTCCATCCTAAAGGAGATCAGTCCTGGGTGTTCTTTGGAAGGACTGATGCTGAAGCTGAAACTCCAATACATTGACCACCTCATGCAAAGAGTTGACTCATTGGAAAAGACTCTGATGCTGGGAGGAATTGGGGGCAGGAGGAGAAGGGGATGACAGAGGATGAGATGTCTGGATGGCATCACCAACTCAATGGACATGAGTCTGAGTGAACTCCAGGAGCTGGTGATGGATGCGGGGCCTGGCGTGCTGCAATTCATGTGGTCACAAAGAGTTGGACACGACTGAGTGACTGAACTGAACTGAACCTTTTAAGATAAGACCTAAAAGCAAGTTTTCAAACAGGACCCTAAGAATACCCTCTGTGGGTAATTTGACAGACAATAATACATACTTTTCAGTATGCATCATCTTAGCCAACTGACTATGTATGCAACCCTGCAAAAAGTTATTGAACACCTACCATACGAAAGTTATAGCATGTCATGCATAGGGACCTAAGGATGCAGGTAATGTGATGCACAGAAGCTTATAACATAATGAAGCATATAAGGCCTATATAAAATTTATAAGTGAGAGATACAGAGTACAAGTTAGTGTTACCAGTGCAAAGTGGAGTGAGGAGCCGGCAACAGAGATGGGGAAGTGAGAGGCACAAACTACTGGGTATAAGATAGGGATAGTTGGTATAAGATAGGTAGACTCGAGGATATATTGTACAACACAGAGAATATTGCTAATATTTTGTAGTAACTGTAAATGGAAAGTAACCCTTAAAGCTGTATAAAAAGCTTGAAAAATAAGAAAGAGAAGACTTTTAAAAACATGAAAGAAATAAAGTTAATTTAAGCTAGGAAATTAGAAAGGCTTCACAGAGGAAACAACATGTAAACTTCAACTTACTGATGCCTCTGAAAACAGCTGTGACGTCTTCAAGGGAAAGAGTAATCGTTCTTATCTCTGAATCCACAATAGCTAGCACAATCCACTGTTTATGACAAAGACTCAGGAAAATTTTCATGAGTTAAATTAAAATGGGAGGAACAGGAAGAGCGAAAGCATTCTAGATGGAGGAAACAGTATAAGTAATGATGCAAGGGAATGAAACATGTAAAAGGAACATTCCAGAGAGTGGTACCTACAGTGTGTGAGTGAGAGGAATGGAAGACTCTGCTAGAAAGTAGTTGGTGGCCAGATTATCAAAGCTTTAAATGTCATGCCAAGGAGTTAGGATATTATTATGTTGGAAAAAGGAGCTAATGATGATGAGAGTTGTGCTTTAAGAGAACTCTGGCAAGAGTATTTAAGACGATTTAGACAGGGGTTGACACTGGAAGAACTGAGGCTATTAAACAAGCTATTGTAATGGAGCAGACAAGAGGAAAATAAGTTCAGAACTGAGCCACAAAAGTGGAAAAACACCAACAGAATGCAAAGGCACCACTGAAATAGAAGCCCCACATTTAGCTTGTGTGGGGAGTGGAGAGTTGAAAAAAATATGGAAGTTTTAAGGTTTGTTGATTAAGAGAACAGAAACGCACTAACACACATAGGAAATGAGCCATCTGGGGAAGATGATGAATCTCTGACTGAAAGTATGAGCATTTAAGTGGAAATTTCAGCATGCATCTGTAATATGGAAATGAGATCCAGGCTCAAGATTCCAAAGTCACCTGCCAAGCTGAACTCTGATAATGGATGAGATCACAGAGAGCTACTGTTGTTGCTGCTGCTGCTAAGTCGCTTCAGTCATGTCCGACTCTGTGCGACCCCAGAGATGGAGCTCATCAGGCTCCCCTGTCCCTGGGATTCTCCAGGCAAGAGTACTGGAGTGGGTTGCCATTTCCTTCTTCAATAAAATATGAGAAAATACTCTTGACTTAGCTAGAAAAGAAAGTGTATGGATATGAATGTTTCTTCCTTTCTGATAATAAAATTAATGATCATATTTTGCTTTTGCATTCAACTCCTCCTGCAAAAGTACCAAAATTGCAACTAGCTGTTGAACAATCATTGACAGGAGGACACTGGAATGCACCAGAAAAGATACCCCATGTCCAAAGACAAAGCAGCAGCCACAGCAAAATGGTAGGAGGAGCAAGTTCACAACAAAATCAAACCCAATACCCACCGGTTGGGTGACCCATAACCTGGAGAACGATACCACCAAAGAAGTTTTCCCACTGTTAGGAAGGTTCTGAACCCCATGACAGGCTTCCCAGCCTGGGGATCTGACAAAGAGACTGGCAATCCCCAGGGAATCTGACCTTGAAGCCCAGCAAGATTTGATTAAGACGTCCATAGAACTGGGGGAAACAGTTTTAGAGGGTGCAAACAAAATCTTATGCACACGAAGACCCAGAGCAAAGGAGCAGTGACCCCACGGGAGACTGAACCAAAACTAGCTGCTAGTGTTGGAGTGCCTCCTGTGGAGGCATGGGTCAGGAAGAGCTCACCACAGGGATGCGGGCACTGGCAACAGCAGGAAGAAAGGTCCCCCTTGGCATAAACCCTCTTGGAGTTCACCATTAACCCTATAAAAGAACCCGTAGAACTAGACCCAGTTTTTCCCATCACCAGTCCCTCCCATTAAGAAGCTTACACAAGCCTCTTAGTCTCATCATCAGAGCGAAGACAGAAGAAGCAAGAAGAAGCACAGTCTCACAGTGGCTAAAATAAAAACCATATTACAGAAAGTTAAACATGATGAAAATGGAGAAAGTTATGTCCCAAATGAAAGGACAAGATATAACCCCAGAAAAACAACAAAATGAAACGATGATAGGCCACCTTCCAGAAAAAGAATTCAGAATAATGATAGTGAAGATGATCCAGGATCTCAGGAAAAACTATGGAGCCAAAGACTGAGAAGATGCAAGAAATATTTACCAAGACCTACAAGAACTAAAGAAGAAACAAACAGAGATGAAGAATACACTAGAAGGAATCAACATCAGACTAACTGAGACAGAAGAACAGATAAATGACCTGGAGGACAGAATGGTGGAAATCATTGCCACAGAACAGAATATAGAAAAAAGAATGAAAAGAAATGAAGACAGCCTAAGAGACCTCTGGGACAGAATGAAATGCACCAACATTCACATTATAAGGGTCCCAGAAGAAGAAGAGAGAAAGGACCTGAGAAAATATTTGAAGAGACATTAGCTGAAAACTTCCCTAACATGGAAAAGGAAATAATCAACTAAGTCCAGGAAGCACGGAGAGTCCCAACCAGGATAGACCCAAGGAGGAACACACTGAGACACACAGTAATCAAACTGGCAAAAATTAAAGGCAGGTAAAATATTAAAAGCAACAAGGGAAAAATGACAAATAACATATAAGGGAACTCCCATCAGACTATCAGCTGATTTCTCAACAGAAACTCTACAAGCCAGAAGGGAATGGCATGATATATTTAAAGTGATGAAAGGGAAGAACCTACAACCAAGGATACTCTATCCAGGAAGACTCTCCTTCAGATTTGATGGGGAAATCAAGAGCTTTCCAGACAAGCAAAAGTTAAGAGAATTCAGCACCACCAAAGCAGCTTTACAACAAATGTTAAAGGAACTTCTCTAGGCAGGAAACACACAAGAGAAGGAAAAGACCTACAGAAAATGAAACCCCAAACAATTAAGCAAACGGTAATAGGATTATACATATTGATAACTACCTTAAATGTAAATGGATTAAACGCACCAACCAAAAGACATAGACTGGGTAGGTGGGTGAAAACAAGTACATGTATGCACTTCCACTGACTTTCCTCACTCCGCTTAAACAGCCCCCCTCAATTATATATATAATTATTTTATATTGTTAAGTTAATCATGTTTCCATTATGGCATGCAATTGTAATTATCTTTTTTTGTTATTGTTAATTCCAGTGCTTTATTATTCTTTTATTCAATTTCCATAGAAGTCTTGGCACAACTCTATTCCCTGAGTCCTCTTTCTACCTCTTTGAAACTGATGGTCACACATTTTCCATAAGTCTTCAAGACAACCTTCTACCTGCCCTTCCCAACTTCCCCCACAAACTTTTTATTCTAATCCAAACTTCTATCAGAACTTATATGTTAACTACAAAGAACAAGAAACAGCATAAAGTGGTAGCAGAAAACAAATCCCAAATCCACTCTTTACTAGGTGACTTTGGAAAGTTCCTCAATACTTAAAGTTTCTGAACCACAGTTTTCCTGTGTATTAAATGTAATTATCTTTTATATTTTGTCTGGCTACTAACTTTAAAAACCGATTAACATCCTTTACAATTGTGATTATGTAACTATTACTTACTTAATACCTTTGTATCAAGATTAGTCAACAGAAAAATAATAGAACTCTGTAGCACCAAAACTACAATTTAATAGAAAAACCTGAAATCACATTTTTAAATCCAGATGCATATCAGAATTATCTTGAAATTTTTTGAGAAATACAAATGCCCAGGTATTGTTTTTTTCTCCAGAGCTCCAGATATGTTTCTAATGAGCAGTCATGTTTAAAAACAACTGGACTATATGATGATCTTTTACTTTTATCTAGTTTGTTTCACTTTTTCTATTTTATATTCAATGATCCCATTTAATTTAGTTTGTGTTTTCCAATTTATCCATTTCCTTTGTTATTTTTTTTTCTTTTCAAAGCCTTTATCAAATCTAGTAGAAAAGCTTTTGTATATATATATATATATATGCATAATATATTTTAGTAAACATGAATTTTTTCCTAACTAAAAAATTTATGACATTTTGATTCCACTTGTTTGACTTATGAATAGAGTGCTAGATTTCTAATTAAAAAATAGATATGCAACAAGCAACAAAGGTTTAGTGAGTCACACAGAGAACTATATCAATATCTTGTAATAACCTATGATGGAAAATAATTTCAAAAATAATACATTATATATGTATAACTGAATCACCTTGCTGTGCCCCTAAAACACTGCAAGTTAACTAAGCTTCAATAAAATATATATATTAAGACAAAAAAAAAGCTTAATGATGAGACTTAACTGACAGGCAATAATTACATAGACAAGTAAAGTTTTACATGAGTGCATCTTAACGGCGCTGTTTCCTTGAACGATTAATGTTAAGCTTGATGGCATAAAATAGGTATGTTTTTCCTCTGAAGTGAGTTTGCTTAGTGAATGCTAACTTTTCTCTGATGATGCTCTAAAAGATCTGATACACTGTAAGAGGAACAGAAGTAAATTATATCATATTATGGTGTGGTATAAAATGGTATAACTGGACAGCATATTAAAAAGGAGAGACATTACTTTGTCAACAAAGGTCTGTCTAGTCAAAGCTATGGCTTTTCCAGTAGTCATGTAAGGCTGTGAGAGTTGGACTATAAAGAAAGCTGAGCACCGAAGAATTGATGCTTTTGAACTGTGGTGTTGGAGAAGACTCTTGAGAGTCCCTTGGACTGCAAGACCCAACCAGTCCATCTTAAAGGAAATCAGTTCTGAATACTCATTGGAAGGACTGATGCTGAAGCTGACACTCCAATACTTTGGCCACCTGATGTGAAGAACTGACTCATTTGAAAAGACCCTGATGCTGGGAAAGATTGAAGGCAGGAGAAGGGGATGACAGAGGATGAGATGATTGGATGGCATCACCAACTCAATGGACATGAGTTTGAGTAAACTCAAGGAGTTGGTGATGGACAGGGAGGCCTGGTGTGCTGCAGTCCATGGGGTCGCAGAGTCAGACATGACTGAGCAACTGAACTGACTAACTGACAGAATGGTATAATTCTAAAATCTACTTTTATCCACTTGTGCTAGAGTAATTTTTTAAAATCTGGCATAAATATCAGACTGTTAAATTTCTCATGCTTAGATGAAATTCAGAAGATGGTATTCTAATCTTAACGTATGCCCTGAATAAATATTGTTATATTGTGTTTTGTACTGCAAAAATGAGTTGCTTCTAATAGAACTGCCATATGACCCAGCAATCCCACTGCTGGGCATACACACCGAGGAAACCAGAATTGAAAGAGACACATGTACCCCAATGTTCATCGCAGCACTGTTTATAATAGCCAGGACATGGAAACAACCTAGATGTCCATCAGCAGATGAATGGATAAGAAAGCTTTGGTACATATACACAATGGAGTATTACTCAGCCGTTAAAAAGAATACATTTGAATCAGTTCTGTTGAGATGGATGAAACTAGAGCTGATTATACAGAGTGAAGTAAGCCAGAAAGAAAAACACCAATACAGTATACTAACACATATATATGGAATTTAGAAAGATGGCAATGATGACCCTGTATGCAAGACAGCAAAAAAGACACAGATGTGTATAGCAGACTTTTGGAATGAGAGGGAGAGGGAGAGGGTGGGATGATTTGGGAGAATGGCATTGAAACATGTATACTATCATGTAAGAATCGAATCACCAGTCTATGTCCGATGCAGGATACAGCATGCTTGGGGCTGGTGCACAGGGATGACCCAGAGGGATGTTGTGGGGAGGGAGGTGGGAGGGGGTGTTCATGTTTGGGATCACATGTACACCCGTGGTGGATTCATGTCAATGTATGGCAAAACCAATACAGTATTGTAAAGTAAAATAAAGTAAAAATAAAAATTTAAAAAATAAAAAAAAATGAGTTGCTTCTTTTAGAAAAATCCAAAGTTTTAAGTTCATATCTCAAAATGCTAATAAATAGTTATTTTCTTTTTAAAAAAGTATCTTCTATGATGACATGGGAAGTATACATCAAGTATTCCTGCTATATTCTAAAGTACTATGTCCCAAGGAAAATAACTTGTATGAGCTGATCTACTCTCTTTTTAATGAATATAATTTCCACTTGAAAGCATAAATAACACTGGAAGATCTCTAAAACCTAGTGGACTTCCCTGGTGATCCAGTGGTAAAGAATCTGCCTGCCAGTGCAGGAGACATGTGTTCAATCCCTGGTTAGGGAAGATTCCACATGATGCAGAGCAACTAAGCCCATGAGCCCAAACTACTGAAGCCCATGGGGCATAGAGCCTGTGCTCCTGTTAAGGAAGTTAAAATTGAAGTCTTGTTCAGGCTACAGAAACCACAATAAGCAGAACAGGCCTCTGACTTGTCTCTGACCTTCCTGGACACTGCCCTGCCTACCTGCCTGCTGTGAGTGCAAGCTGCGTGGCACCATAGATGGGATGGATCTTGAGACTGTTGAATCCCTGGAGAGGGTCTGCCAACCAATCCCCAGGCCTAACAACATTCTAAGTTTTACAAGACAAAACAAACTACATTAATGTGAAGCCAGAGCTGCAATTAGCTCAAACATCAGTGATGATGTCAGTCTGTGGCCTGGGATTTTAAAGAGGAACCCCAAACTGCAAATTTTGAACTCTCACCCTTGGAGTAGACCCACTACCTAGGACCCTTTCCCAATTGGGACCCCAGATGTGCTGTGACACAGGACTTCCCAGCACTGTTTAAATCTGGATGTTTGTCAAAACCCAATTTGGTGATATATCCTCTGCTGTTTCTATTTCTCTTTTCTTTTCAGTTCAGTCACTCAGTCAGGTCCAACTCTTTGCAACCCCATGGACTGCAGCATGCCAGGCTTCCCTGTCCATCACCAACTCCCAGAGCTTGCCCAAACTCATACCCATCGAGGTGGTGATGCCATCCAACCATCTAATCCTCTGTTGTCCTCTTCTCCTGCCTTCAATCTTTCCCAGCATCAGGGTCTTTTCCAAGGAGTCAGTTCTTCACATCAGGTGGCCAAAGAATTGGAGTTTTAGCTTCTGCATCAGTCCTTCTTTTAACGATAGTATATTGAAAAATATATTGAAAAAGTATAATGATATTCTTTTCTTTTAATGATAGCATACTGAAAGTAAGCTAAACAATTCTCCAATAAATACTGGCATTGTTTATTTGTTAAAAAAAAAAAAAGAATGACTATAAGAAGCTATTAATGCCTCAAATCCTCCGTGGAAAAAGAGGATATAAATAAATCTAAATTTTAAATGGTTTTATTTGCAGTGATGATAGCTAAGTTCTTATAAGGAATGTTTCTTACTAATTAAGAAAACCTGCTAGATTTTAAACATCCGTTATAAAAGAGAAATTAAGGAATGATCAATTATAAAACAATTTAGCCTCACAAAGATTCTCACTCTAAAACTCCAAACTACATGCTAAGAAAAACTTTTCAAGCAAAAATTAGAAACCTTTGCAGAGCAAAATCTGAAAATTAAAGCATCTCTAATATGATAATACAAAATGTTAAGAAAACAATTTACAAATATTCAATTTATATACAATTTTTAAAGGGAAAAGATGCTGAATAAACAGGGCACACAATGACTCAGTAATAAATGTTGCACTCCATTCCAAATAAGAGTTTTTGCGCATGTATCTTATGTAGATAAACTATGACCTCTTTGTGCTTTTCTTGGTTCTAGCCTAATAGAAAGTCCCTTTTCCCAGGGGGCCTCCACTTAACACCATTTTCCACAAGTCCTTTCTGTTCTGTAGACAACTGAGAGTTTGTCCTCCTCCCAGTAAGCCTCAGCATAAGCTCCGTTAGTTCTTTTAACCAGTTACCAGGTCCTGTCCTCCTCACAAGCACAACTTGTTAATCCTCTAGTAGCTGGAAACCTTAATGGAAAATTTGCAGGGTAGGTCCAAATATACATATTTTTCTTCTGCACCAAATGTTTTCCTCCATTCACCCATCCACAGGTCCAAACCAGGAAATCTACAAGTCATTCTGAAGAAATATTACCTTTTGGAAAAACAGCTTTCAGTTACAGGTCTTTCAAAATCTGTCTTAAATGTCATGCCAAGAAAATGTAGGATTTTAAATAAAGCAAGTATCCTGTGATCATTGCATGGTGACACTCTCTTGGGCTACATATAATTCTTTTCTAAAGTACTATTTTTAAAACTCTCATTTATTGAGGAGTCTATGTCTTACACATTTAAAACCCACTTCATAGACTTTGCAAATGAAGAAACAAACTTAGAAAGCCACAAAACCTCAAGAGCCCTTGGCTTTTGGTGCATACAACAGTGCCTTTCTGGATAATTCTTCTGTGTTCAAAAAGCTTACGATCAGTTCAACAGAGCTCTAAGCATCTCCAGTCTTTCAACATACATTTAGTGAATATCTTCTAGCTGTGAGTTTAGTAAAGTCTTCCCAGAAGAGATGAAAGCTCTCTCTTGAAAAGTAAGGCAGACAAAAGAGAACCCAACGAGCTTTCCAGGTAGATAGAAACATGTGTTAAGCCATGGAGGGATGAAAGGGCTTGATGCATTCTAGGAACTCTAAGTAGTGCAGTAAGACTAAACACCATAGTGAATGACAGGAGGAGCAAGAAAGGAGAATAGACAGAGGCAGATGGCTGATCATGAGGGGAACAGTGTATCATGCTAAAAAGCCGAGTAACAGACTTTAACAGTAAAGTAACTTGATAAAACTTGCATTTTAGAGAATCCACTTAACTGTTTTTGACTTATGAAAAGGCCAGTTTCACATACATTTTGAATATATTTCTCTACTGAACTCACATTCCCATTCCCTCAGATATTCTTTGCCTATATTTTCTTCTTTCTATTCCTCCCTCTCCTCCTCACTCTATCATGAGCTAATGCTGTTATCTTAACAAACTGGAACTTCCCTATCCTCCCCCTCTCAACTCTATGTACCTCTTATGCCTACACCAACTTCTTTATGCTTTAGTCCCAATGGATGATGCGCCCCTCCTCCTCTTTAAGAGCCTTTCCACAACAGAACCTCTGGACTCCATCCCACTGCATTTTCTCAAGACTTTCCTGACCCCCCTTCTCCTGTCTTTCTTCCCTATATCACCTGTCTTTTCCTGGATCATTCCCACTAGCAAACAAAAATGCTCTTTGTTATTGTTTAGTCTCTAAGTTGTATCTGATTCTTTGTAACCCAATGGACTGCAGCACGCCAGGCTCCTCTGTCCTCCACTATCTCCCAGACTTTGCTCAAGTTCATGCCCATTGAGTCGGTGATGCTATCTAACCATCTCATTCTCTGCCTCCCCCTTCTTCTTTTGCCTTCAATCTTTCCCAACATCATGATTTTTCTCAATGACTTGCCTCTTCTCATCAGGTGCCTAAGTACTAGAGCTTCAGCTTCACAATCAGTCCTTCCAATGACTACTCAAGGTTGATTTCCTTTAGGACTGACTGGTTTGATCTCCTTACAGTCCAAGGGACTCTCAAGTGTCTTTTCCAGCACCACAATTTGAAAGCATCAATTCTTCAGCGCTCAGCTTTCTTTGCGGTCCTTCTCAGACCCTCTTGCACCTTCTTCTCAGAAGAGCTATCTACACACATTATCCCCACTTACTTCCCATTCCCTTCTCAATTCACTCCAAATAGGCTCCAAGTTGAGATTCCCACCACTCCAGTAAAACTGCTCTCTACTCTCAGTTCTAAACAGCCTCTTGATTTACCTCCTACCTCTTTGGTTTCTCCTTCTTGGCTCCCTTTGCAGAGTGTCTTTCTTCTGCTTTTCTTCTTTTCCCCTTCTTTCCCATAGTCTCTCCTGAAGTGATTTAATCTAGTCCCAAAGGTTTTCTTTTACTTGAGATGCAATTTATATACCATAAAATTCACCCCTTGGGAGTATACATTCAGTCACTTTTTAAAATGTGGATCTTTTTAATTTTTATTGAATTTGTTACAATATCACTTCTGTTTTATGTTTTGGGGTATTGGTGGGGAGGGGGCAGGAATGTGAGGCATCTTAGCTCCCTGACCAGGGATTGAACCCACATCCCTTGCATTGAAAGGCAAAGTCTTAACCAATGGGCTGCCAGGGAAGTCCCAGTCATTTTCAATATATTCACAATATTGTACCAACCATGAACACTATAATCCCAGAACATTTTCATCACCCCAAAAAGAAACCCATATCCATTGGCAGTCATTCTCCATTCTATACCCTGCCTTAGCTCCTGGCAACCACTAAACTGCTTTCTGTCCCTACGGATTTGCCTATTCCAGACATTTCATATAAAGGGAATATGCTATGTGGTCTTCTGCGTTTGGCCTCCTTCACTTAGCATAATGGTTTCAAGGTTCATCCACCTTGTAGAATGTATCAGTTCTCTATTCCTTTTTATGGCTGAATAAAGTTTCATTTATGAGTATACTACATTTTGTTTATAGATATACCACATTTTGCTCATCTGTTCATCAACTGATAGATATTGGGGGTATTTTCACCTTTTGCCCTGTTACAAGTAATGCTACTATAAACATTCATGTACAGGTTATTTTGTATACTTAGGTTTTCATCCTTGTCAGTGAATGCATAGGAGTGGAATTGCTAGGTATTATGATAACTATGTTCCATTTTAAGAATCTGTCAAACTGTTATCCAAAGTGTCTTCACAATTTTACCACCAACAATGTATGAGGATTCCAGTTTCTCCATATCCTTACTGAAACTTGTTATTACTCATCTTTTTTTAATAATGCCCATTCTAGTATACATGAAGTGATCTCTTATCATGGTTTTAATTTGCATCTCCCTAATAACTAGAGATATTGAGCATCTTTTCATGTGCTTATTGGTCATTTGTATATATTTATTAGAGAAATGTCTATTCAAATCCTTTGCCCATTTTTATTTATTTTTTTTAAATTTTAATTGGAGGCTAATGACAATATTGTGGTGGTTTTGCCATACATTCAGATGAATCAGCCATGGGTGTACATTTGTTCCCCATCCTGACCCTCCCTCCCCATCCCATCCCTCAGGGTCATCCCAGTGCACCAGCCCTGAGCACCCTGCCTCACGCATTGAACCTGGACTGGCAATCTATTTCACATATGATAATATACATGTTTCAATGCTATTCTCTCAAATCATCCCACCCTCACCTTCTCCCACAGAGTCCAACAGTCTGTTCTTTACATCTGTGTCTCTTTTGCTGTCTTGCATATAGGGTTATCATTACCATCTTTCTAAATTCCATAAATATGCATTAATATACTGTATTGGTGTTTTCTTTCTGACTTACTTTTCTCTGTATAATAGGCTCCAGTTTCACCCACCTCATTAGAACTGATTCAAATGCATTCTTTTTAATAGCTGAGTAGTATTCCACTGCATATATGTACCACAGCTTTCTTATCCATTCATCTGCCAATGACATCTAGGTTGCTTCCATGTCCTGGCTACTGTAACAGTCTTTGTCCATTTTTAAATTGGATTATTTGTCTTGTTGTTAGGTTACTAGTCCTTAATTGGATATATACTTTGCAAGAAAAGTTTCCCATTCCCTGAGTTATCTTTTCATGCTCTTAATAGTGTCCTTCAAAGCACAAAAGTTCTTAATTTTGATGAAACACAAGGTATATTTTTTAACTTTTTTGTTCACTTATATTTTAATTCTCATAGCTAAAAACCACTGCCAAATCTAAAATTATTAAGATTTACACTTGTGTTTTCCTCTAGGAGTCTTATAGTTTAAACTTTTATACTTAGGTCTTCTATACATTTTTAGTTTTTGTATATGATTTGAGGTAGGGGTCCAAATTATTCTCAATTAAAAATAAATTGTAAAAAAGAAAAGTTTTCACCCAGATAGTGATACATTTAATTTTAATTTTGCATCAATCATATCATGGCCATGTGGAAGTTAGATTGAAGAGTTATGGATGGGGAAAGCATTAAGTGAATCCCTATAGTCCAGAAGATAAAAGATGCTAACTTGAACTCAGTCAATGATTGTAGGAATTAAGCATCACCGGTTGTAAGAATGAAGCACAGGTGATGAATTTTAGAGATACTTAAAAAGTAAAGCTGTTTGGAGATCAGGGACCTTGGCAAGGGCAGTTTCAGTGTACTGATGGGAAATGAAGAGAACATTTCATTCCTTATACACAGCTGCAGAAATAATAGAAATTTCAGAAGTGATAAGAAGCCAGACTTTGGGACTACTAACAGGAGCACCAAAGAAGCTTTTGGAAAAACACAGATTACTCTGGTTTTACATGAGACCCAATGAGTCAGTCTCCATGAGTGGAACCCAGGAAGCCTCATTTTGACAAATTCCCCAAGTATATCATACACATATATTTATACATGTACTTGCTTTTGGAATGCTGAAATGGACCAGCCTTTCAAATATAATCATCCCTTGTAATTCAAATATATTTGTTCCTGGGCTCAGCAAGAGTTCAGATAGCAAGGGCTGGAAAGATAGGGAATTCCCAGGTGGTGCAGCAGTTAAGACTCCATACATCCACTGCAAGGGCTGCTGGTTCAGTCCCTGCTCGCAGAACTAAGATCCCACATGCCAACAAGGCACTGCCAAAAAGTTTTAAAAAAGAAAAGATAGGGAAGGAAAGAGCTAAGCCAACATAGCTAAAGAGGGGAGATGACAAAATAGGAGAATCATAAGTAGATTTCTATCATTAAGAAAATGGAAGGGAATTACATCCAATATCATATAATAACTTAAAATATAATCTGAAAAATGAATCTCTATACTGTACCTTGTGGCTCAGCTGGTAAAGAATCTGCCTGCAATGCAATACACCTGGGTTCAATCCCTGGGTTGGGAAGATCCCTGGAAAAGGGAACAGCTACCCACTTCAATATTCTGGCCTGGAGAATTCCATGGACTCTATAGGTCATGGGGTCTCAAAGAGTTGGACATGACTGAGCAACTTTCACTTCACTTCACCATACTGTACACCTGAATCTAATGCAACACTGTAAATCAACTATACTTCAATTTTTCAAAAAAAATTTAAATAAGAAAAATGGTAAAGTTCAGGTAAGAGAAAGGACAGTTTAAAAACTAAGGCACAAGGGCTACAAACAGTTTTTCAGCTAAGAGCATTCGTTCATCAAACATAATGTTATCTCGTAAGTGTCAAATAGAAATATCTTTCTAAAAGTCATGATCTTTATGTCCAGTACCAGCCCATCTTAAGTTGGGCCAACAATTTAATTCATGAAAATTCAATAAAAATTAAGTATATAAAACAGAATTGCATAAGTTACTATGGGGAATACCAAAAGAAGTTTGCGGTCTGCCTCAGGGACCAAAAACTACAACTCAGTTATAAACCTTGAAGTGCTAAGCAGCATGGAACTAAACTTAGAGAACCATCCAGAGGTCAGAGAAGGCTACAGTCTGTGACTTCTGGCCCCATCTCAACTTATCAAAGTCTTATTCTCATGCACATTTCAAACCCTGCTCATTCACTCAGTCGTGTCTGGACTTTTAGTGACCCCATGGACTATAGCCTGCCAGGCTCCATTGCCCATGGAATTTTTCAGGCAAGCATACTGAAGTGAGGTGCCATTTTATTCTCCAGGGGATCTTCCTGACCCAGGGATCGAGCCCACATCTCCTGTATCAGCAGGTGGACTCTTTACCACTGTGCCACCTAAGAAGGCCCTTTTCAAATCCTACGTCTCTTAAAAAATCTTTCCTGGACTCTCCAAAGACATGTGACATTTTCCTTTAAGCATTCAGACCACTCTGCACCTCCAAAGGTGTTCAAATTCTGTCTAAACCTTCACCTCCAGTAATAATCATAAACAAAGAACTATGCGATAGCAAGAACCTTCAACATCAAAAACCTTCAAAGAGGCTCAACCTGCTTCCCATTTACACCATGCCAAGAAGCCAGTCAGTCTTTACCTCCAGCCTCTATCCTTCTGGTGATGAAATACTTACTGCTCCCCAGGTGACTCATTTGATTTCTTAGTTGTTCCGCTGAGCAGTCTCCCTTACATTAAGTTTAAATCTGTCTGCCTATAACTTTCAACCATTTATTTAAATTCTGTCTTCTGGGGACACAGAGTCAATTTAATCCCTCTCCAATTAATGGCTCCTCAAATATTTGAAGACATCATCCTGACCCAGCCAACAACTTTCCAATAAATGCCTTGCATAAAAATTGTTAGCCTCAATTCAGTTCAATCACTCAGTCCTTTCCAACTCCTCCTAACCCCATGCACTGCAGCACGCCAGGCTTCCCTGTACATCAGCAACTCCCGGAGCTTGCTCAAACTCATGTCCATTGAGTCAGTGATGCCATCCAACCATCTTATCCTCTGTTGTCCCCTCCTCCTCTCACCTTCAATCTTTCCCAGCATCAAGGTCTTTTCCAACGAGTCAGTTCATCACATCAGGTAGCCAAAGTATTGGAGTTTCAGCTTCAGCATCAGTCTTTCCAGTGAATATTCAGGACTGATTTCCTTTAGGATGGATTGCTTAGATTTCCTTGCAGTCCAAGGGACTCTCAAGAATCTTCTCCAAAACCACAATTCAAAAGCATAAATTCTTCAGTGCTCAGATTTTTTTATAACCCAACTCTCACATCCATACATGACTACTGGGAAAACCATAGTTTTGACTAGACGGACCTTTGTTGGCAAAGTAATGTCTCTGCTTTTTAATATGCTGTCTAGGTGGGACATAGTTTTTCTTCCAAGGAGCAAGCATATTTTAATTTCATGGCTGCAGTCACCATCTGCAGTGATTTTGGAGCCGCCCAAAATAATGTCTGTCACTGTTTCCATTATTTCCCCATCTATTTGCCATGAAGTGATGGACTAGATGCCATGATCTTCGTTTTTTGAATGTTAACTTTTAAGTCAGCTTTTTCACTCTTTCACTTTCATCAAGAGGCTCTTTAGTTCTTCTTCACTTTCTGCCATAAGGGAGGTGTCATTTGCATATCTGAGGTTATTGATATTTCTCCCGGCAATCTTGATTCCAACTTGCGCTTCCTCCACCCCAGCATTTCATATGATGTACTCTGCATATAAATTAAATAAGCATGGTCACAATATACAGCCTTGATGTACTCCTTTCACGATTTAGAACCAGTCTGTTGTTCCATGTCCAGTCCTAATTGTTGCTTCTTGACCTGCATACAGATTTCTCAGGAGGCAGGTAAGGTGGTCTGGCATTTCCATCTCTTTAAGAATTTTCCACAGTTTGTTGTGATCCACACAGTCAAAGGCTTTGGCATAGTCAATAAAGCAGAAGTATATGTTTTTCTGGAATTCTCTTGCTTTTTCTATGATCCAATGAATGTTGGGAATTTGATCTCTGGTTCCTCTGCCTTTCTAAATCCAGCTCGAACATCTGGAAGTTCATGGTTCATGTACTGTTGAAGCCTGCCTTGGAGAATTTTGAGCATTACTTTGCTAGTGTGTGAGATAAGTGCAGTTGTGAGGTAGTTTGAACATTCTTTGGCATTGCCCTTCTTTGGGACTGGAATGAAAACTGACCTTTTCCAGTCCTGTGGCCACTGCTGAGTTTTCCAAATTTGATGGCGTATTGAATGCAGCACTTTCACAGCATCATCTTTTAGCATTTGAAATAGCTCAACTGGAATTCCATCACCTCTTCTAGCTTTGTTCATAGAAACGCTTTGTAAGGCCCACTTGACTTCACATTCCACAATGTCTGGCTCTAGGTAAGTGATCACACCATGGCGGTTATCTCGGTCATGAAGATCTTTTTTGTACAGTTCTTCTGTGTATTCTTGCCACCTCTTCTTAATATCTTCTGCTTCTGTTAGGTCCATACCATTTCTCTCCTTTATTGCGCTCATCTTTGCATGAAATGTTCCCTTGGTATCTCTAATTTTCTTGAAGAGATCTCTAGTCTTTCCCATTCTGTTGTTTTCCTCTATTTCTTTGCATTGATCGCTGAGGAAGGCTTTCTTATCTCTCCTTGCTATCCTTTGGAACTCTGCATTCAAACGGGTATATCTTTCCTTTTCTCCTTTCATTTCCTTTTTCATATCTTTCACATCTCTTCTTTTCTCAGCTATTTGTAAGGCCTCCTCAGACAACCATTTTGCCATTTTGCATTTCTTTTTCTTGGGGGTGGTTTTGATCACTGCCTCCTGTACAATGTCACAAAACTCTGTCCATAGTTCATCAGGCACTCTATCTATCAGATCTAGTCCCTTAAATCTATTTCTCACTTCCACTGTATAATCATAAGGGATTTGATTAAGGTCATACCTGAATGGTCTAGTGATTTTCCCTACTTTTCTTCAATTTAAGTCTGAATTTCACAATAAGGATTTGATGATCTGAGCCACAGTCAGCTCCCAGTTTTGTTTTTGCTGACTGTATAGGGCTTCTCCATCTTTGGCTGCAAGGAATATAATCAATGTGATTTCTGTATTGACCATCTGGTGATGTTCATGTGTAGAGTATTCTCTTGTGTTGTTGGAAAAGGGTATTTGCTATGACCAGTGCATTCTCTTGGCAAAAAATGTGTTAGCCTTTGCCCTGCTTCATTTTGTACTCCAAAGCCAAATTTGCCTGTTACTCCAGGTATCTCTTGACTTTCTGCTTTTGCATTCCCGTCCCCTATGATGAAGAGGACACCTTTTTTGGTGGTTTTTTTTCTAGAAGGTCTTGTAGGTCTTTATAGAACCGTTCAATTTCAGCCTCTTCAGCATTACTGGTTGGGGGATAGAATTGGATTACTGTGATATTGAATGGTTTGTGTTGGAAACGAACAGAGATCATTCTGTCATTTTTGAGACTGCACCAGGTACTGCATTTCGGACTCTATGGATTATGTGGACTACTCCATTTCTTCTAAGGGATTCTTGCCCACAGTAGTAGATATAATGGTCATCTGAATTAAATTCATCCATTCCAGCCCATTTTAGTTCATTGATTCCTAAAATGTCAATGTTCACCCTTGCCATCTCCTGTTTGACCACTTCTACTAATTTACCTTGATCCAAGGACCTAACATTCCAGGTTCCTATGCAATATTGCTTTTTAAGCACTGGACTTTACTTCCATCATCAGTTACATCCATAACTGGGCATTGTTTTTGCTTTGGCTCCATCTCTTCACTCTTTCTGGAGTTATTTCTCCACTCTTCTCCAGTAGCATATTGGGCATCTACCAACCTGGGCAGTTCATATTTCAGTGTCATAATTTTTTGCCTTTTCATACTGTTCACAGGGTTCTCAAGGCAAGAATACGGAAGTGGTTTGCCAAATTTGTTAGCCTCATTACCCTGATAACAACAGCCTGTGCATATCAACCCTTGTACCCTTCGGGGTCACCAGGTTCTTTGAAGGATCTGTTATATGCATAGAATCTCACATTTTCTGGCATGTAAGGGACTGTAAATGACACACTGGGTGAATACATCCATCTGCTAAAAGAATTTTCAAACATGTTATTTTTCAACTGGTTTAATCATTTACCTACAATCAGACAAGTTTCTTAAACTCTCTCTGCCCTCAAAAGTCAGATAGACATCATGTAAAGAAAATATAACCCAGAAATAATCTGTCAGATATGCATATTAAACACCTTAATAAATAAGAAACCTTGGTGAGAGACAATTTTTACTATATGCACTATTGGAATGTCAGAGGTGTAATCACATAGGCATATTCCTTTTTCAATTAATTTTAAAAAATAAAAATAATAAAATTATCTTCATTTTAACTCACCTAGTAAAGCAGTATACTGTGAAATTTGCCTTCTGTTACACAAAGATATGTCCTACCATGGAAATATAGAATAATTAAATAAATGACTAAAAGTAACATTAGATTTAATCTAGTCCAGAGGCATTCAACCATTTTGAGGACAACCATAGTAAGAAATACATTTTATACTGCAGCATGGTACACATATACAAATATACAACTAACACAAAAGTTTCACAATACAGTACTTATCATTACCTGGAAGGAACTCTGATACTCTTGTTTGAAAAAAAATGCATCCAGTCCAACATCCACCCTATCCTCAACAAACATATTGATGAAGAACATATGCTTTAGTTTGGATAAACATATACAGTCACATAGCTAAATCATTCATTTAGCTCCTACTACGTGCCAGCATTGTTTATGGAAGATGACAAATGAAGTGCAAGCATTCCTGGCCTCATGGAAACTGCAAATGGCTGGACAGACAGACAAGGCAACAAACTGTACAGTAAGATCCCCATGCAGTGAAGTATGAACAAGGACCACTAAAAAGGAGCCTCTAAATCAGATAGGGAGAGTGGAGGAAGACCAATGGGATGACAGTAAAGACCAGACTAATCCTAGCTCTCCTTGATTTCCATCATGTTACCTCAACTCATCCGAGGTATTTCCTTTAACAAACATCCAGGGAACATCTACTGTGGGTATAAATTAAATCTACCTCAAACTAAATAACTCACAATAACTCATAACTCCCTCCTTTTTAGATTCTATTTGTGTTTTTTCTTCAAATCTTTTCTCCTCCTTAAAATATATGAAAATAATGGGCTTCTGTTTTATTAACTAGAAAACAGATGCACATACACACAAAGCTCTAAGCCTCCTCTGGATAATCCAAAACTATTCTTACACAAAGCTTGAGGCATACCTAGAAACATACAGAAAATGTAATTCCAAACGGAACCAGTTAACTAGCTCAGAGCTAAAACTGGAGGTTAACAAGTTGTGAAAATGTCAGTCAACTCAAGATATGAATCTTTCCAATGAAAATAAAGTCACTGGGTATTACTTCAACACCTACTTCGAGAAGTTTGATACTTCTGTAAGGTCTAATAGCACCTGACACTATTTTTCTTTTTTTAATATAAATTTATTTATTTTAATTGGAGTTTAATTACTTTACAATATTGTATTGGTTTTGCCATACATCAACATGAATTTGCCACAGGTATACACGTGTTCCCCATCCTGAACCCCCCTCCCTCCTCCCTCCCCGTACCATCCCTCTGGGTCATCCCAGTGCACCAACCCCAAGTATCCAGTATCATGCATCGAACCTGGACTGGCGATTCGTTTCATAATGATATTATACATGTTTCAATGCCATTCTCCCAAATCATCCCACCTTCTCCTTCTCCCACAGAGTCCAAAAGACTGTTCTATACATCTGTGTCTCTTTTGCTGTCTCACATACAGGGTTATCGTTACCATCTTTCTATCTTACCTCCTGATCCCTTGGCTATAGGTCATTTCTCTTCGTTGACCTTCACTAATATTCTTGCTAAGTTGTCCTCCTTCACCAGTCAGACTCAGCTGTTTTTCCCACTTCTACCTCCATCTTTGCCTACAACTTCATCTAACATTTCCAAAAGATAAAGATATGCTAAGAATGGTTGTGAGAATTGGACTGTGAAGAAAGCTGAGCGCCGAAGAATTGATGCTTTTGAACTGTGGTGTTGGAGAAGACTCTTGAGAGTCCCTTGGACTGCAAGGAGATCCAACCAGTCCATTCTAAAGGAGATCAGCCCTGGGTGTTCTTTGGAAGGAATGATGCTAAAGCTGAAACTCCAGTACTTTGGCCACCTCATGCAAAGAGTTGACTCGTTGGAAAAGACTCTGATGCTGGGAGGGATTGGGGGCAGGAGGAAAAGGGGATGACAGAGGATGAGATGGCTGGATGGCATCACCCACTCGATGGACGTGAGTTTGGGTGAACTCCGGGAGTTGGTGACAGGGAGGCCTGGCGTGCTGCAATTCATGGGGTCCCAAAGAGTCAGACACGACTGAGTGAGTGAACTGAAAGAATGGTTTATCAGTATCACAGAATTAAATACTTTGCTTAAAATTCATTCTCTAGGAGAGTATCTGAAAATAATTTCAACAAAATTCCTTTTAATTGTATTATCTCTATGTGATTAATTCTACTATGTTCATTATCTCTGGTATTTGCCATTCAAACCCTAGCATGTTACTTAACTTTTTCCAGTTCAACCATCCATATTTCTAAATTGAAGTTAATAAAACATGCTTTTACTATACTCTCAAGGATACTGTAAGGATTAATAAAAATAAATGAGAAGTACTTTGGAACTCTTGAGAGGGAAGAGTATACAAACTGGACTTGTATATATGTGTTTAAATATACACTGGAGTAATGCTAAATGTGAGTAATGCTTTCTTTTAAAAAGATCCAAATATACTTTAAGATCTAGAACTAACTGTAATTTTTAAATCTTTAACTTAGATCTAAAAGTTAGCATTTTGATGCAGCTGTAATCTTCCAACATCCACAAAAAAATTTGTCAATAGACATTACTATCTATTGTCTTTCCTAAATTTGCTTTTGTTTCAGAAAATGCCGAGTTTAGATAAAAGACTTAAACTAATAGCAATCATTTATTGAATGCACTATTACAGGCCATGCACATTAAACACTACTATCTATCTTCTCTCCTAGATTTACTTTTGTTTTAAAAAGTTAGAAATTGTCCATTTCTAGATAAAAGACTAAAACTAGTAACCACTAAACAAATGGATTCCAGTACCAATTCCAACATGCGGAGGTTGTTTCTCACACCAGCAATAAGCAGTGCTCTGGACAACAGCTGGGTATCCTACAATTCAACTCAGTTCTGACATGATCTACCTGGAGAAACCCTCAGACTTCACAGGTTGACAGCTCAGTTCCACAAGACCACCCTCTCCTGCAACTTCAGGCACCAATCTAAAGCCCAGGTTGTTAGAAATGTTTCTAACCAACTAGCTACAGATTAGATGTTCCCACGACCTCCTCCTTGGTCCAAACAACTTGTTAGAGAAGTTCAGAAAACTCAGAGAAGCATTGTATTTATTTTACTACTGTTTTATTATAAATAGGTATATATCAGGAAGCCATATGGAAGAGACATATAGCACAAGGTATGAGGAAAGGGTGAGGAACTTCCATGCCTTCTCTACTCTCCCCAAATCTCCATGTGTTTGCCAGCCCAAAAGCTCTGTGAATTTTGCCCTTTTTGGGTTTTTTATGGAGGCTTCATTACATAGTTGTGATAGAGTAAATCATCGGCCACTGACAGACTTCCCTGGTGGTCCAGTGATTAAGAATCCACCTTGCAATGCAGGGGACTCAGGTATGATCCCTGGTCCCAGAAGATACCACATGCCATGGCGCAACTAAGCCCAAAAGCATCAACTATTGAAGCCCACATGCCCTAGAAGCCATACTCCGCAATAAGCCCATGCACCGCAACTAGAGAGAACTCTCACGACAACTAGAGAAAGCCAGCATGCAGCAATAAAGGCCCAGCACAGCCATAAATAAATAAATTTTGTTGGTCATTGGTAACTGATTTGACTTCAAGCCCCTCTCCTCTCCCTAGAGATTGTGGGAGGATTGGGGGAGGAGCGGGCATGGGGATGAGACTAAGACTTCCAACCCTCTAATCACAAGGTTGGTTCCACTGGCAAAGAGCCCTCATGCTTGGGTGCTTTCCAAAAGTCACCTCAGTAACCTAACAGAAGACACCTTTTTTTCAAAACTTAGGAAATTTCAAGGGTTTGAGGAAAAATAAGTGAGAAACTATGAACACAGACCAAATATATTTGAGAATTATATTTTGGTCATGTGAATGATTAAATACATGTTTTTCTAATAAATCTCAATATCATAGAAATCACTTATTAAATGCTTATTATGGGTCACACACTTTACAGCATCTTACTTGGAACCCAAAAGCACATAAAACAATGAAGTCTGTATTACTGTCTCTATATTGCAAATGAGGAAATTAAATCTCAGTGAAGTTCAATGCCTTGCTGAGATGCCATGTTTGTATCCATTATGGAGTCAGAGGTGGGACTGATATGCCTAGCAGCAAAGTCTGCCCTCAGTTACCAGAATATGATGATGATGATTTCTTTCCAAATTCTGGCTTTTTCAGGGTCTAAGAAAACAAATATATTAAGTAAGATAAAGCACACATCAAATTATTTAAATGGATTAGTCTTTTCAATTTCAAGCCACAAAAACAACAGACAATAAAGTCCTGCAGAAGCCCTACTCACTTCTAATAGGTATGAATGTGTTATTCCCAGAGATAGCACGACCTTTAAGCTGTGAGAAATGAAAATAAGACACCATCACAAAGAAGCATTGAGACACACACTTTAAACTCCTGGAAATAGAGAATCTTCAGCAGGGATGTTTATAGGAAAGACAAAATCTAAAGCAATACTGTATCATTCATATAATTCATGGATTAAATAAATCATTCTTTCTCTCAAAAATCTCATCCACTTCTGAAATAGTAACCTTTTCATTATATTACTTAACTTACACACAATGTTTCAGAAGCTTTCCCCAGTTTAAGCAAGGCCAATCAGTGACCAACCCAGGCATGACTTTCTAGATATGCACAGCTGGTAGGAAAATATTAATAAAGTGTGAAAACATCTACTATTTCATATAGTCTTTTCCCCGGGCCCATCTGTTTCCCAAAACTTACAATTTACTCTAGTGTATGTGTTGTGTTTGGTTGCTCATTAGTGTCCAACTCTTCGAACTACAGCCCACCAGGCTCCTCTGTCCAGGAAATTCTCCAAGCAAGAATACTGGAGTGGGTTGCCATTTACTCCTCCAGGGGATCTTCCCGACCCAGGGATTGAACTTGGGTCTCCAGCGTCTCCTGCATGGGCAGGCAGGTTCTTTGCCACTAGGACCAGTGTATTAGCCTGAGAAACATCCTGTTCCCTGTCTCTTTACCATATTATGTATGGAGGAAAAAAAAATTCATGGCTGGTCTACCATCAAGAGAAGTAATGGAGAGGAGTAACAAGCAGAAGGAAAGATTGGTCCAATGAAAAGAAATGGGAAAAGGAGGTAGTAAGGATGAGAGGGAGATAATTTAAAATGATAAGAGGAGAAAGAGAAGATGATGAACTGCCACTGGGCTCCCAGTTCTAAACACCAAGTTCCAAACTCAACTCTGATTCTATTTCTGACCTTGGGCAAATCTCTTGTTTCTCTGTAACCTAATGTACTCCAAGAAGTGAGCAAAAGTAAAGCCAGAAGAAAGTTTCTTATAGAACCTACTGAAATGCCTATTTTCCTACTGATTTTAAAAAAGCTAAGACAGCTCTGACCAAAAAAAAAGAAAAACACCAATTTGGTATTAATAAACCTTCTAATTTTCTAGAATGGTGTTTAACTCAGTAATGCAAATCACTTAGTATCAACCTTCCCTCTGCCTGTACCTTCCTTTGTAAATACATTCTATTCTCAAGTTTGCTTTTAGAACATTTTCCCTAACATTTTGTCTTCTACTTACTCAACTCCTTTAACTAAACGCCTTATTCTTAAAAAACAGAATTCCATCTCCCTTAAGTATTAGTGCCTTCAAGGTCCTTAGTTAATCTGATCCATCCCACCCTCAATGTATCCAGTTATATTTTTAATCTCCCCAACCTCTATTCTTTCCTGCTACTCTTCTCACAGGCCCTATGCAACATACAGTGTCTCTTTGTGATAAACTGACAATCTAAATTCAATGCCTTGTTGTCAAGTCAGACACTGAGACACAGATTACCACCTCCCTGCTTTGACATCGATACTTCAGTGCATGCAGCCTTGAGCTAAAATGATACTGGCTGCCAAATGACACTGAAATCTCCAATACTGTCTATTTTCCACTACATCGCAACTCAATTTCAGAACTGTAGTTTTTCAGAGGTTTTTCTTTTCTGTTGGAATAAACTGACACAGTATAAATTATTTTCTCCCATTTAATTTTCATTATACCCAACTGTCTTCATTTTGCAAAATCTTTGAAAGTTGTGATCTCGTACCTTATGCTGTCAATTCTCATTTTATATATACATCAGCTTCTGTACATTCATACTTCCTTCTACATTCTTACCCAGGATACCTAGAACTCAATAATACCCACTCATTGACTTTATTTGCCCACATTTCTCCAGAGTTATCAACCAGAATCACACCCAAAACTAAATCCCTGCTTGGCCACTTGCTAGTCATGTGACCTTGCACAAATTACTTGTCTCTCTAACCATGAATCTCCTTTCTTATTAACATGGGGATGTGAAAACAAGGTACAGAAGGCTTGAAGCAGGTCTAACAGCATCCGTGCCTGCCAACAAGTAAGGCGAAACAAATGCTAGCCTCCTCCTTCCCTCCACTTTATAATGTTCATTTTTGGAGAAGGAAATGGCAATCCAAATCCTTTAGAATTTTTAAATTAATGCTGAGTGTGAGAAAAAAGCAAAGCAGACGTAGACAAAACTTCGGCCATCTAGAAAATAAATGGTTTGTTCTACACAGTACACTAGCACAGAGTTCTCTTGTGGCTCTGGTGGATGAGGAAAAGAAAAACTCTTCTATTTCTTTGAGCTGTTTGCAGTTCTTTCTTAAAAGCAATCATAATTTAAGCAAAACATCATAATTTAACTCTACTTATTAGGCCCAGCACAAAGTACTGACTACCTAAGACAAACAATTTACTAAATGTATGTCCCATTGGTAAAGGACCCAAGAACCTACTCTCTAGAATAGCTAACTATTAAGTTCCCATTCCTTCAAAGTTTTGGGTAACAACATCTGCCCAACTTCATTCTTAAAGAAGTTAATCCAGTGCATTTTTTTATATCTGTTAATCATAAGTAAATTTCAAAACAGAGATATACTATCCAGTCCAGTTCACTGAGGTATATTGCTTCTCAGGAATTATTACTAGTTGATTGTTACAAGTAAATCCTACCAACTGAATTTGTGATAACCTAAAAGTATATTACACAATGTGAATACAGTAAAAATATCTTTGTAGTTTCAGGTTTTAGCAATTAACTGTTGAATAAAACAGAGCTCATGTTTCTGACACTTTAAATAGGCTCTTGGGAACCATGAAGTATGATTTTCAACAATTATCACATTTTAATTGTTAGCACTCATTTATCTAATAACTTTAATAGTTGGAAGCCATTTATTGAAAAATATTCACTAATCAAATGCTTTGATATTTTTTTAAATAAAACTATTTCAGAATTAATAATTTCACTAAAATGCATGCTACTGCTTCAATTTTTAAAAACTCTCTTGAAATTAGTCAAAGGATTTAAGAATAAATTAGTATCTAAGACATATAAGTGGCTTTGAATTTTTAAAAAATTATCTGGTCATGTCTATTCAACAACAGCATCAAATGGTTCACTTTTAAGGTTCTCCAGCAAAATAACTCTAATTTGATAAATCAACATACCCATGTTTAGAAACTTTCAACAAAATAAATATACCTTATATGAGATTTTCACATTGACACGAACTCCCCTCAACATACTCACTTTATCTTTTATTTGACCCCCACTCATCAAAAAACCTACTTGTGCACAATTGAAAGTCTATTTTACCATTTAGGCTAGAATAGAATAATGTGAATCCTCTGCCTACATAATTAGCATTGAAGAACTAATGTTTCTAACAAGTATATCATTAAAAAGCATTTACACATTAGCAACTAGTACAGTTTCACTTAACACCACTATAAACAAGTTATATTCCCTCTCAACACATACTTAAATAAATAATCCAATTACATCTTAGAGCTCCCTTCAAGAATGTCTAATATAGTAAAAAAACAAAACAAAACAAAAAAAACGACTTATCTCTTAACTCATGTTGCTTCTACTTAAGGGGTTGCCTCAAACCCTCTGTGAAATGAGGCAAGACAGACTGATTTAAATAAATTATGAATTAAATTATTAATATAGCAGTTTGTTATTATTTTAGGTGGTAATTTGAAGTGTGATCAAAGAAAGACGTCAAAAGTATTTATCAGAGAAAATGGTAAATCTCAATATGGAGGAGTTCAATACAGCCCAGAGGTTTTAGAGCACAAGTATAAAGCTCAGATACCTCAAGCTGAATCCCAGCTCCACTTGATGTATTACAAGTATTCTATAAACGTTGACCATTATCATCATCTCACTGCACTGTTTAAAAAAAGGTAGGGTGTAAAAGTAGTTGAATAAGTTCTTCTACACACAAATAAGACCAATGGACAGACCCCATGCCATATAGTGAACCCCTATATTCAGACAGCCCCTATATACTTAGACCACTGAGTCTCAGCTTCTATTCATTAGACCTTAAGCTGCCTCTCACTGAGAGCCTATATCTCATCTGAACACCCAAAAGAACAATTTGGTTTCTCACACTATATTACATTATATTAATATGTAAATTAATCACTTTAACAAGAAAATCACAAACAAGTAGTACATTCAAGACTCATTTTATTCATAACAGTCTCAAAACTTGTCAACCCAAAATTAGATTTTAGAGTTACAGCTAAATGAAGTAAACAAATTCACATCCAAATTCATTCAGTGGTGTCAAAAAATCAATATAAACAGACAGAGAAAGAGACAGTCCACTAAACATGGATTGCTAAATGTTAAGAAGAAAATGCATCATTATTTAAGAGGACAAGCTTAAATGGTGAACAAATGCTACTAATTTACCCAAGTAATGAGCCCTTGTTTTATGACTGCATTCAATAACTGCATAGAGGTCAGAGCCTTAAAATGAAAACAGCTATATGTAAAAGAGGAAAGTTTCATTCTTAAAGAACCTTATCTTTATTGAAAATTTTCTGGATAATAAAAAGATAAAAGGTTACAGTATAATATGAGCAGTTTTTTCCACTTAGAATGAATCTCCTAAGAAAATACAGAACTCCTTTTTCCCTAAGGTTTGTTTATAATTAGAAATTAGATTCCTCAATAATTCAATGACTGAAACCTTTACTAAAATCAAATTACTTTTTTAATTAAATTTTCACCTAATATATAAGTTCTGCTGGCAGGTGTCATCTCTACAGATAAAAAAGCTTGCTATATTTATTAAATCAGTTTTTTCCTTTATGCCCATCCTTTCCTTTGACTTGACATTCTTATAGTATTTAATTATTGGTAAATTAAATTACCAATAAATTACTAATGTATTCTGATAAATATGCTGGTATACATACTATTTACAATGTCCCTATTTTTCATTCTATCATAAAGAGTATTCAAGCTAAAATATTTTACTCTTTCAGATTTTTAAAATTCTCATTTGGAAAGAGGATAGCTAGTGAGGAAAGATATTTACAATTTTATTACAGCATCAGTGACTATGTTCAGGATTGGAAAATCTGAAGAACAGAATCAAGATATGTGGATAAAATCAACATTAGGTTCAAAAGTTCTTGCCACAAAAAGTGCATTTATAAGGCAGATTCATCCAACTAAATATATGAAAGATGCATAAAATATGGTCATTGCATTTGAATTACTTACAATTTTAATCTTTAAGTATTTGTTTAAAAAGCAAAAGTAATTAAATGATTATTAAGGCTTCCTGTTAAATGCTCTGGAGTTTGTAAATCCCAAAAAAAACCTCACCAAACCTCACTTTCACTATAGATACCACTTTAAATTTACTGAATTTCATTGACAATAAATCAAAGAAAGTAAAACCCTTATGTATGTGACTATTTTGTGTACACGTTTGAAATCACATATTCATCCGTCACTAGACCATAAGTCTATGATGACGTAGGCAAAATGCTTTACCATCACTTTTCTCACCACTAAAATTAATGATAAAACTGAGAAAAGTGATTAAGTGACTTAGTCAAAGATAACAGCCAACTGTCAGCAATCTTACTTTTTTAAAAACTAGGTTTCTTAGCTTTCTAGTTCATCAGGAAGGGGAAAAAAAAAATCCTTAAGAGTATCATCTGAGAGAAAAGAATATACACTTTATGGATACTACCATTCCCAAAGATGTGGGAATATCTAAATTTTACACAAACACTAACAAAAAAGAAAAGAAAAGCCAAAAAACAAACAAACCACGAACCTTCTGAATTCAAAATCACTAACCAGTCAAACAGAAAGAGTCAAGTACAGTCTCTGTATTGTACCATCGCTGGCCCCCTCCATCAGCTATTGTACATTTCTACCTAGTTTATTACTAGGAAACAGATTTCAGTTTTCATAATGCTTTCCAATGGGCTTTTCTTAGCAAATGTCTGCACTCCTCAGGCAAGGCCGTTAAGGTAACTTAATCTCTCATGCACTGCTCAATCGGGTGGGGGGGCGGGGAATGCTGATTCCCAATTTAAAAATGTATTATTTGGGTTTTTCAGAATTAAAAGTAACTACGAAACCTGGAACCATAATTTCAATTCAGCTGTTAACTTGAAGGTTCGCAGGACAAATAAAAGCTTATGGAATCGAAGATGATGCTGGGGAAGGGGGTGCAGAGAGAGTATGAGAAAGATGCTGGTCCATTCCGAGATGATGCAGGAATGACATGGCACCTGGACAACACAAGTCCCAGTTCACCCCCCTCTCAGAGTCTCTGCCTCGGTTTCTCTCTATGCCTGGAGCTGTGAGTAGGTGCACACGCAAACGCAATCACCTTTTACTGTTGGACTCAGTGAGGAGAACGGTGGGGAAGCGTCGTGGGTTAAAGCCTCACCACAACAAACGATTTCTTTCTCCTCGAACCCCGCCTCCCCTGCTAGGAGCAGGCGACGACTGTCTCGAACAGTAGACAGCTGACAGAAGCCGAGAACCAGGGCGAGAAGGAAAGCATCTCCAAGGGGGGAGGGGCAGGGAAATGAACCCCACAGCCTCGCGGAGAGCCTGGGGAGGCTGACAGGAAAAGGAGGAGGATATTGAGCCGGGAAAACAGAAAGGGGACTGGGAAGCTCCCGGGAGAGCTACGCATTCAGGCTGTCCCCGGGGCTGGCGCGCAACGGGCGGGAGGGGGAAGTCATCCTGGGGCGGACCCCCTCCCCGACTCCCAGACCGGAGGACGGGGAGGAAATGGCTTTGTATCGCAGGATGAAAGGCAGACAGGAGGGCCACCAGGCGGGGAGGGACAGAGGATGCCCGGAGCCGGGACGACCCCGCCCGCCGTCACGGACACTGCCGCTCTTCCCTCCCATCCGCTGCAGCCCCTGGTCCAGCCTCCGGCTCCTGCCCTCGACTCTCCAGCAGCCTGAAGTGGGGTCGCCCCCGCCTCCTACCCTCCCCCTCGCGTGCTCACCTGCCCACGAAGTTCTCGAGCACCGAGCTCTTGCCGGCGCTCTGGCCGCCCACCACGGCGATCTGAGGCAGCTCCAGCAGGCAGCTCTGTCCCAGGGCGGAGAAGGCATCCTGCAGACGGTTCACCAGAGGGATGAGCTCCTCCATCTCCCGATTCCCCATTGTGCCTGCCCCGCCAGATGCCCGCTAGTCCCTGCTAGTCTCTGCGACCTGGCAGGGAGCCGGGGCCGCGCCACCCTCGCCGCCGCTGCCGCGCTGGGTTTAGTCAGCCGGGTACAGCCAGACGTCGGATCCCGCCACGGTCCGGCCTCTAGTGCGCTCCTGACAGCAACGGCCCCGAAGCGCGCCTGCGCAGGCGGGTGGGGGCGTGGCCTGATTCGACCGCCCCGCCCTCGCCGGGATGGGCGGCTGCTGTGCCCTAGGCTTCGCCAGACCTCCCCGCCCAGCGCGCACGCACTGCCTCCCAGCTGCGGCCAGATGCCACCGCCTCTGTCGTCTGGTGCCAAGGTTCAGAGATAGAGTTAACAGCACTCGGTCAGGGAATGGCATGAAATAGCAGCACCAGCCGACAGCACTGTTCCCTTTCAGTAGCTACTGTAAGCGAAAGTCCAGTGGAAAGCACTCCACCGGTAACAGCTCAACACTGTCGCCAGCGGCGGCGGCAGCAGCTCAGATGCCACCACCAGTGCAATGCCTCCAGAGTGCACCTCCCAAAAGGAAATCTCTTGTTCTCACGGCCCACTCCAGAACCTTGGCTTTTCTTGGGGTGGCCGGCCTTTTGGAGTCTAAATTCTTCAATCTGACATCCGTTTCAGGCCCTGCGTATTCTGACCCTACCTAATGATACAACTTGAACCGCTGGGTTCTGCTGGCCCTGCAGAAGCAAAGGTAGAGTCCACTGTGCTTACCCAGCACGACTCGCCCTCTTCAGTCTACCAAGTTCATTCTGTCTTTTGTGACTCTTCATTCCATTTCTCCTCCTAATCTACCTCCTATGGTCTCTATCAATAACCATGTATTTTGCTCCCATTCTCTTAAATCTAGCGAACTAAGTGACTGCATTGGATCCTGTGCTTTGTGTTGGGGACACAGAGGGATAAATGGTCATGCTTCCCTCAGCCTCCTTGGACAGATCCTCATTTCAAATACTCATACTACTCAGGATTTAATTCATGAACGTTTTAGTCTACCTGAAGACTTCCCCATGGCAATAACTACACATAATGTTCAGTTCAGTCACTCAGTCATGTCCCACTCTTTGCAACTCCATGAATTGCAGCATGCCAGGCCTCCCTGTCCATCACCAACTCCAGCAGTTTACCCAAACTCATGTCCATCGAGTCAATGATGTATTCCAGCCATGTCATCCTCTGTCATCCCCTTCTCCTTCTGCCCCTAATCCCTCCCAGCATCAAAGTCTTTTCCAGTGAGTCAACTCTTCTCATGAGGTGGCCAAAGTATTGGAGTTTCAGCTTCAGCATCAGTCCTTCCAATGAACACCCAGGACTGGTCTCCTTTGGGATGGACTGGTTGGATCTCCTTGCAGTCCAAGGGACTCTCAAGAGTCTTCTCCAACACCACAGTTCAAAACCATCAATTCTTCGGTGCTCAGCTTTCTTCACAGTCTAACTCTCACATCCATACGTGACCACTGGAAAAACCAGAGCCTTGACAGCACAGACCTTTGTTGGCAAAGTAATGTCTCTTCTTTTTAATATGCTGTCTAGGTTGGTTATAACTTTGCTTCCAAGGAGTAAGCGTCTTTTAATTTCATGGCTGCAATCACCATCTACAGTGATATTGGAGCCCCCAAAAATAAAGTCTGACACTGTTTCCACTCTTTCCCATCTATTTCCCATGAAGTGATGAGACCGGATGCCATGATCTTAGTTTTCTGAATGTTGAGCTTTAAGCCAACTTTTTCCACTCTCCTCTTTCACTTTCATCAAGAGGCTTTTTAGTTCCTATCACTTTCTGCCATAAGGGTAGTGTCATCTGCATATCTGAGGTTACTGATATTTCTCCTGGCAATCTTCATTCCAGCTTGTGCTTCTTCTAGCCCAGCATTTCTCATGATGTACTCTGCATAGAAGTTAAATAAGCAGGGTGACAATATATAGCCTTGACATACTCCTTTCCCTATTTGAAACCAGTCTGTTGTTTCATGTCCAGTTCTAACTGTTGCTTCCTGACCTGCATATAGGTTTCTCAAGAGGCAGGTCAGGTGCTCTGGTATTCCCATCTCTTTCAGAATTTTCCACAGTTTATTGTGATCCACACAGTCAAAGGCTTTGGCATAGTCAATAAAGCAGAAATAGATGTTTTTCTGGAACTTTCTTGCTTTTTCGATGATCCAGCGGATACTGGCAATTTGATCTCTGCCGTTTCTGAAACCAGCTTGAACGTCTGGAAGTTCACAGTTCACGTATTGCTGAAGCCTGGCTTGGAGAATTTTGAGCATTATTTTACTAGAGTATGAGATGAGTGCAATTGTGCGGTAGTTTGAACATTCTTTGGCATTGCCTTTCTTTGGGATTGGAATGAAAAGTGACCTTTTCCAGTCCTGTGGCCACTGCTTAGTTTTCCAAATTTGCCAGCATATTGAATGCAGCACTTTCACAGCATCATCTTTCAGGATTTGAAATAGCTCAACTGGAATTCCATCACCTCCACTAGCTTTGTTCATAGTGATGCTTTCTAAGGCCCACTTGACTTCACATTCCACAATGTCTGGCTCTAAATGAGTGATCACACCATCATGATTATCTGGGTCATGAAGATCTTTTCTGTACAGTTTTTCTGTGTATTCTTGCCACCTCTTCTTAATATCTTCTGCTTCTGTTAGGTCCATACCATTTCTCTCCTTTATCGAGCCCATCTTTGCATGAAATGTTCCCTTGGTATCTCTAATTTTCTTGAAGAGATCTCTAGTCTTTCCCATTCTGTTGTTTTCCTTTGTTTCTTTGCATTGATCATTGAGGAAGGCTTTCTTATCTCTCCTTGCTATTCTTTGGAACTCTGCATTCAGATGCTTATATCTTTCTTTTTCTCCTTTGCTTTTCACTTCCCTTCTTTTCACAGCTATTTGTAAGCCCTCCTCAGACAGCCATTTTGCTTTTTTGCATTTCTTTTCTATGGGGATGGTCTTGATCCCTGTCTCCTGTACAATGTCATGAACCTCCATCCATAGTTCATCATACACTCTGTCTATAAGATCTAGTCCCTTACATCTATTTCTCACTTCCACTGTATAATCATAAGGGATTTGATTTAGGTCATACCTGAACAGTCTAGTGGTTTTCTCCACTTTCTTCAATTTAAGTCTGAATTTGGCAATAAGGAGTTCATGATCTGAGTCACAGTCAGCTCCCGGTCTTGTTTTAGCTGACTCTGTAGAGCCTCTCCATCTTTAGCTGCAAAGAATATAATGAATCTGATTTTGGTGTTGACCATCGGGTAATGTCCATGTGTAGCGTCTTCTCTTGTGTTGTTGGAAGAGGGTGTTTGCTATGACCAGTGCATTCTCTGGAAAAAACTACTAGCCTTTGCCCTACTTCATTCTGTACTCCAAGGCCAAATATGCCTGTTACTCCAGGTGTTTCTTGACTTCCTACTTTTGCATTCCAGTCCCCTATAATGAAAAAGACATCTCTTTTGGGTGTTAGTTCTAGAAGGTCTTGTAGGTCTTCATAGAACCATTCAACTTCAGCTTCTTCAGCGTTACTGGTTGGGGCATAGACTTGGATAACTGTGATATTGAATGGTTTGCCTTGGAAATGAACAGAGATCATTCTGTCGTTTTTGAGATTGCATCCAAGTACTGGATTTTGGACTCTTGTTGACCATGATGGCTACTCCATTTCTTCTAAGGGATTCCTGCCCATAGTAGTAGATATAATGGTCATGAGTTAAATTCACCCATTCCAGTCCATTTTAGTTCCTGATTCCTAAAATGTCAATATTGACTCTTGCCATCTCCTGTTTGACCACTTCCAATTTGCCTTGATTCATGGACCTGACATTCCAGGTTCCTATGCGATATTGCTCTTTACATCATTGGACCTTGCTTCTATCACCGTCACATCCACAGCTGGGTATTGTTTTTGCTTTGGCTCCATCCCTTCATTCTTTCTGGAGTTATTTCTCCACTGATCTCCAGTAGCATATTGGGCACTTACCGACCTGGGGAGTTCCTCTTTCGGTATCCTATCATTTTGCCTTTTCATACTGTTCATGGGGGTTCTCAAGGCAAGAATACTGAAATGGTTTGCCATTCCCTTCTCCAGTGGACCACATTCTGTCAGACCTCTCCACCATGACCAGTCCATCTTGGGTGGCCCCACACGGCATGACGTAGTTTCATTGAGTTAGAAAAGGTCCATGTGATCAGATTGGCTAGTTTTCTGTGACTATGGTTTCAGTGTGTCTGCCCTCTGATGCCCTCTCACAATACGTACCATCTTACTTGAGTTTCTCTTACCTTGAACGTGAGGAATCTCTTCACGGTTGCCCCATAGCCAAGTGGGACTTTACAGCCGCTGCTCCTTACCACGGACGAGGTCGCCCCTCCTGACCTTGAACGTGGAGTAGCTCCTCTCAGCCCTCCTGTGCCCATGCAGCCACTCCTTGCAGTGGGGTTGCTCCTCTCAGCCGCTGCCCCTGACCTTCACCTTGGGGTAGGTCATCTCAGCCACACTTCTGCGCAGTCTGTTGCAGCTGCTGTGCTTCTGCAAGGTCAGTCTAGATAATGACTAGAGACTAGTCTAAATAACTCTTCTGAGCCTTAGATTGTATTCCAAGTTGGTCCTAGACCTCACTGCCTGTGCGTCCCACAAGTACTTCTGCTTAATTTATTCATATTTTAACTCATTTTTTCTAGTCTCAGCATTTAATGCTATAAACTTCCCTCTAACCATACAAATACTCATTTAAAAATGCCCATTAAAATCAGAAGACTAAGAACCCAGATGTCCATCAATAGGTAAATGAATAAACAAGTGTGATATATGCATACAGTGATAGATTTTATATGACAACCAGCAATGACCAGCTCAGTGGTTGGACAGAGAAGAAGCTCCAAAGCAAAATTTGCACCAATGACACGTCATGGTCACTGGTTGGTGGTCTACTACCTGTCTGATCCACTACAGTTTTCTGAAACATGGTGAAACCATTACATCTGAGACGTATGCTCAGCAAATTGATGAGATGCACTGAAAACTGTAACACCTGCAGCCAGCATTGGTCAATAGAAAGGGCCCAATTCTTGACAACAATGCTCAAGCACATATCACAACCAATGCTTCAAAAGTTGAGCAAATTGGGCTATGAAGTTTCGCCTCATACACCATATTCACCTGACCTCTCACCAACTGACTGCCACTTCAAGCATCTTGATAGCTTTTTGCAGGGATAACTTCCACAACCAGCAGGAGGCGGAATATATTTTCAAAGGGTTCATCAAATCCCCAAACACAGATTTTTACGCTATAGAAATAAACAAATTTATTTCTTGTTGGCAAAAATGTGTTGATTGCAACGGTTCCTATTTTGATTAATAAAAATGTGTCTGAGCCTAGTTATAATGATTTAAAATTCACAATCCAAAAGCAGAGTTACTTTGGTAACAGCCTAATACCTCCCTGGAACCCATCTCCTCTCTCCTCTTCATTTCTGCTCTAAATGCCTTATTTTTTATTGTCATTGGTTGAACAGCCACCTTCTTCTATACTTCCCAAGTCTCTGTACCCTGAATAGATAGATCTTCACATGGCACTTGACACATTGGATTGAGTCTCTAATTTACATCTTTGTCTTCCACTAACCTGGTAGGCCGAATAATGGGCCCCAAAATATTCTAACCCCTGGAACATTCTAATCCCTACAACCTGTGAACATCTTATCCACCATGGCCAAGTGGGACTTTACAGATGTGACTAAATTAAATAGCTTTGGATGGGGAGATTATGCTGGATTATCTAGATGCGCCCAGTTTAAGAAAAGAAAGCCTTTCCTGGCTATGTCTTCTATGACCACAGAAGAGTGGTGCAACTTTGCTGGGTTTGAAGATGGAGAAAGGGGGGATCACAAGCCAAGGAATGCAAGCAGCCTCAAGAAGCTAGAAAAGGTGAGTAAACAAATTATCTTTATCCCCCAGAGCCTCCTAAAGAGCCACATCCCTGCCAATACCTTGGTTTTAGCCCAGAGAGACCAACATTGGACTTTCAACCTACAGAACTGTAAGTTAATACATTTGTGTTGTTTTGAACCACTAAGTCTGTGGTCATTTGTTAGAACAGCCATAGAAAGCTAATACAACTAATGACAAGCTCCTTGAGGGCAAGGTTTACCTTTGTGATTCTCAATGCCTAACACAGTGCTTCATACCTAAAAAGACCACAGTCTATTGGGGACATAAATTATTACAATACAATGTTATAAGTGTTCTAAGGGTGCAATGGACTAAATTGTACGCTCAAAATCCATAACTGAAGCCCTACCCCGACAGTGTAGCTGTATTTGGAGAAAAGAAGTAATCAGGATTAAGTAGGGTCATAAGAGGTGAGCCTTGATCCAATAGGATTAGTGTCCCTCTAAGAGGAGAAGGCAATGGCACCCCACTCCAGTACTCTTGCCTGGAAAATCACATGGACGGAGGAGCCTGGTAGGCTACAGTCCATGGGGTCGCGAAGAGTTGGACATGACTGAGCGATTTCACTTTCACTTTTCACTTTCATGCATTGGAGAAGGAAATGGCAACTCACTCCAGTATTCTTGCCTGGAGAATCCCAGGGACAGGGGAGCCTGGTGGGCTGCCGTCTATGGGGTCACACAGGGTCGGACACGACTGAAGGGACTTAGCAGCAGCAGCAGCAGCAAGAGGAGACCCTAGAGAGCTTGCTTGTTTTCTCTCCGTGCCATGTTAGGATACAGTGAGAAGACAGATATCTACAAGCCAGGAAGAGGATCCTCACCAGGAACTGAATTGGTCAGTACCTTAATCTTGGACTTCTAAACTCCAGGATTTTGAGAAAATAAATTTCTGTTGTTTAAGCAAGCAAGTCTATATTTGTTATGGCAGCCCAAGCTAAGACGCAGGGTTTGGTTAAAGGAACACAAGATGAAAAGCAGTAATTCTATCTAGAGAGCATCATGGAAGTTTCAGCGATGAGGTGACTGTTGAGGTGAGCTTTAATGAGACTGTCCTGCACTCTGTATGCTGTGAGGAGTATAAAAGCTTGCTTCATCTGTGCTTCAAGTATCTTGCACTTGACTATAGGAGACAATGTTACATGCACTAGACAGAACATCTATCGTCCTCATATACATTTGAATTTCATGTATGGTGAAGCGATGCATGCCATCTCTATGCTCCAGAACTTAGTAAAAGTCAGCCCCACCCACCTGCTTCAAGAAACCATCCTGAACTACTCTTGCTAATTGCTTTCCTTCTTTACTTCCTATTTCTAGAATCAATCCTACAATAACTTGCAACCAAGATAAATTAAACACACACAGACACACTCGACACCATTTTTGCATAAATTAATCTGGATGAAACAACTAGCGAGGGAAAACTTGAAAAGCAGGGGAAATTTTGACAGAAAGACAACCTACACCTTTGAGGGTGAGTGCAAAGCTGGAAAGGGGAGCCCTGTCAGGCACCCCAGCTTCCTGACTGTATCACAAGATATCTCAGCCCTGTTTCAGCAACAAGTAATTAATGCCAACTCCTACTTTGACTCTGACACTTGCTTCCATGCCATCGTCTTGGCAAAGCAGAAGATTCCAAAAGTTGAGAGCCTTCTTTAGGTGTGGTTCTCTAGTTAAAAAATTAGAATTATTTATAAACGCTTCAGAACTTTTACATTTAAATGAATATTTTTCTTCAGGGTCATTTTGAGAAGCAACAAGCTTACTACAATAATACCACATTTCTCTTCTTTTGAAATTGACAAACCTTACCCCAAATATCAAACTCAGTTTTCCACAGTTACTCATCATTTTAGATGAACAGAATGTTAGCCACATTGATCTACTACCTCATTCATAGGACTTAGCCTATTAGCCAAATAACTTTTGGCTAATTTTAAGAATTAAATATATATTTATATACATGTGTATACACATATTATATACATAGTTTTTAAAATATGCTATAAGCTTGAAGGCAAGCTCTAAGAGAGGAATTTGAAATTTCTGAAATGATAAAAATATCCCTAGAAAAATGTTTAACCTCTCAAAAAACAACACATACTTCAATATATGAATTCAGGAATTCATTTTTTTAAATCAGTCACATTTCCGCAAAATCATATTCCATATATTTCCCACAGTGCCTAGCTTGGTGGCCAATAAATATTTATGAAGCAGAACTGAATAAAAACTTAAGCATTTGTCATGTTGTCCATTTTGAGCATCATTACATAAATAATATTCTTAATCTGTGTACTATTTAAGACCTATTCTGGTCCTTTGAAAAATTATCACATAGATGGATTTTAGGTCTTACTGCAATATCATCCTGTCTGAGGGCATCTTTTGAGTTCTATTAAACCCAGTGAACCTCCAATATAGGTATACAGACTTTTAATACTGTAGCCATCATAGTTGACATTTATGCCTCTCAGGGTTTCTCTCCTCTAGCCTGGGGGGTGATGAGAGGGCAAAGACTCCCAGTTTCATTGCCCATATTTTTTATCAGCTGTCATAAAGAAGCAAAATAACTCTGGAAGCACCTATAATAATCTCCTACACCTATAACGTCTGTCAGTTTGAGATCTAACAGATGGAAACTCACCAGTAGTCTCATGGAAGCATAGCTAAATCTACACACATGCAGAGCAGAAATACCAATAGGCAAGTGTAAGAGAAGGGTTAAGGAGAACTCTCTATATTAAGTCTGATTTAGTAGCCAGTTTGTGCGTCCTTCTATCAAATAGGTATAACTGTTTTCTCCTGTAAATATAATCCCCATATACTAATGTTAGAATAGGAATCACATAGGATATTTTTTTTTTAGGACATAGGGTTCCTTTTAAAAGTGAATGTCCCTCTAGTGCTTTTAAATTCTCATGTATTGAATTATAAATCTCTGTCTCTACATACAAATGTGCATATGTATAATTATAATAAAATAACACATATTTCATAAGCTATAAATGGCTATTTAAGTTTTTATGAAGACTTTTTAATGACACAAAGAAATGCTATGACTGAAATATTAAATTTAAAGAGCAGGGTACAAAATTTTGTATGATGTATTATCAAAATACATAAAAGACCATATCTAGGAAAGAAAACTGGAAAATGTGCCCAGAAATGTAATGTTATTCCCTCCAAACAGGAAAAGGAGTCTGTCGAGGCTATATACTGTCACCCTGCTTATTTAACTTATATGCAGAGTACATCATGAGAAACACTGGGCTGGAAGAAGCACAAGCTGGAATCAAGATTGCTGGGAGAAATATCAATAACCTCAGATATGCAGATGACACCACCCTTATGGCAGAAAGTGAAGAAGAACTAAAAAGCCTCTTGATGAAAGTGAAAGAAGAGAGTGAAAAAGTTGGCTTGAAGCTCAACATTCAGAAAACTAAGATCATGGCATCTGGTCCCATCACTTCATGGGAAATAGAGGGGAGACAGTGGAAACAATGTCAGACTTTATTCTTTTGGGCTCCAAAATCACTGCAGATGGTGACTGCAGCCATGAAATTAAAAGACACTTACTCCTTGGAAGAAAAGTTATGACCAACCTAGACAGCATGTTAAAAAGCAGAGATATTACTTTGCCAACAAAGGTCCATCTAGTCAAGGCTATGGTTTTTCCAGGGGTCATGTAAGGATGTGAGAGTTGGACTGTGAAGAAAGCTGAGCACCAAAGAGTTGATGCTTTTGAAGTGTGGTGCAGGAAAAGACTCTTGCAAGTCCCTTGGACTGCAAGGAGATCCAACCAGTCCATCCTAAAGGAAACCAGTCCTGGGTGTTCATTGGAAGGACTGATGCTGAAGCTGAAACTCCAATACTTAGGCCACCTCATGCAAAGAGTTGACTCATTGGAAAAGACGCTGATGCTGGGAGGGATTAGGAGCAGGAGGAGAAGGGGACAACAGAGGATGAGATGGCTGGATGCACTGAGTTTGGGCGAATATGCACTCTATGCATATGAGTTTGGGCGAACTCCGGGAGTTGGTGATGGACGGGTAGGCCTGGCGTGCTGCGATTCATGGGGTTGCAAAGAGTTGGACACGACTGAGTGACTGAACTGAACTGATGAGAAAGTATGGGGAAAAATTATTGTCCTTTTCCATTTATTTCTCAAACTCTCTATAATGAGCATATTCTTACAATTTAAAAAGTTGAATAAATGCCATCTGATGCAACCATAATGGTTTCTATACATACCACTGTATCAAAAACAGAAGTGGCATAATGGAAGGTTAAAGGATCTTTGCAAGTAGAAGCAGGACAGTCTGCAAGCTCCCCTATTCCCAAAACTTTGCCATTCACTGACAGCAGATAACCAGCTAACTGTAAAATTTTTAAAGGGGAAAGATTTCTTTCTGATTTAAAGAGAAAAAAGGTCACAAGCCCAGGCCACCATGATCCCACGGACAACCACTAGCCAAGAGTTCATTCCATACACAAAAGTGCAGACTATTCACAATTGTAGGAAAGTAGTTACATGCATTGAATTTGGTTTGCTTAAAGCATAGGCCATAATCTATGGCATCAGCAAGCCAGACTTTATATAAATACATTTATATGACATTCTAGACAAAGCAGAACTAATCTACATTGACAGAAAGCAGTGTGAAGCTGAGGGTGGGCATGTGGAAACTATGTCTTGATTGTGATGGTGGTCACCTGGTTGTATGTTTGTTAATACTCATTGAACTGTATGCTTAAAATGGTGCATTCAGTTTTATATAAATTATACTGCAATAAAAATAAATAACCTCTGCATTTAAGAAATGGAAATATAAAGCATGATAGTCTGGAGACAACCCAAATGATAGCCACAATCCAAAATAAAAGCATACCTACCCCTCCAAAAGCTTGTAATGACTCCAAAATTCTGCCAATGTAGAGGCATTCTTAAGAGATTTTGGAGTATCATGTTAATGGGAAAACATCACTTGTAAATGGAAAAATAAAAATACCTTAACCCATTATTAGTTATCTGTTTCCCTGGTGGCTCAGAAAAGGAAGAATCTGCCTTAATGCAGGAGACCTGGGTTGGGAAGATCCCTGTAGGAGGGCATGGCAACCCACTCCAGTATTTTTGTATGGAGAATCCCCATGAAACAAGGAGCCTAGAAGGCTACAGTCCATGGGGTCACAAAGAGTCATACATAACTGAGCACATATAGTACAGAAAATATTACCATAGTGCCAGCTCAGAAGTGGGGGTCTAGAAGTGGGGCAGGGGGACAAGCCTGGAGAGAGCCTCATAAACACCCCACAGTGAGAGTGCCCTAAGACAGCTTTGCCTGGTTTACCACATCTCCTCTCTCTTATTTTACCAAATTGTAAACCTCAGAAAAGGTTCATACATGCAACACCCAGCTGAACCCCAGTTCTCTCCCTCCTAGACCTTTTGCCAAAGACAGTGGTGATGAACAACACTGACAGCTTTTGTGCACTGCTTTATAGCCTCAAACAATTTTCATGTCAGTTATTATATTTCATTAGACCAACATAGCTGCCTTTGAAGAAATAAGTAACCATCAAATAGCACCACCATTCCCTCTTCTGTTAAGGGAACAGAGAACCTAGAGAGCTCAGGTGGTTTGGCCAGTGCCACACAGCTAAGAACTACCGAGATGCTTCCTGCATTTGCTTCAGGGGGCCCATACGTGGATCCCCGTGTAAAAAGCTTGAAACAGGGAAAATTTAGTGTCTGAATTTGCCAACCTAATATTGATAATGAAAAATGCATGGTAAACTTATATGTAGAATCTAAAAATACAACAAACTAGTGAACAAAAAGGAAGCAGACTCACAGATCTAGAGAACAAACTAGTCGTTACCAGTGGGGAGAGTGGCAGGGGCAATAAGAGGGGGTAGGAGAGTGGGTGGCATAAGCTATTAGGTGTAAGATAGGCTACAAGGATGTACAACACAGGGAATAGAGCCAATACTTTGCAATAACTGTAAACAGAGTGTACCCTTTAAAATTGCATCAAAAATTTTAAAATAAATTTGAAAAAATATGCAGCAAAATACTGTTTGTGAACAAGAACAGCTTTTATCTTTACATAAATTATTTCAATTGCCACAAACTTAAGTCAGCATACTGGGGTTCAAGTTCCTACTAGCTGTGTTATCCACCTTCCTTGCCCTTAATTTCATGTGTAAAATGGGTATATTAATATCCATTCCTTTAAATTCATAGAACTGTTGTGAAATCAAATCAATTACGAACATTAACATATTCTATAAACTGCATAGTACTAAATCACTATTAGATGTTTTGCTTGTAATTATCCAAACCTACACAGGGATTATATATATGTTTTATTAATTACCAAAAGGTTTTTCATTAACTAATTTTTAAATGACTTATGTAAAAAAGAATCTACATGAGAAAATACCTTCAAGAATCTTACTATTCATGGATCTCAATCTCAGGATTCTTTCCTCTGGTAAATAAGAATTGTGGAAGAGTTTACTCTTAGGAAGAGCCCAGAAATAACCAAATGCGAAGTGTAGGGGAAAGTAACCTTTTACTAGAGATCAAGCATGACAAAGTAATGGAAACCAAGATGAGTTTTCACAAATAGATAAGAACATCCAGGAAGCAGCAAGTTAGGTGGCAAAAATGGGCCAAGATTGACTTTGATGTAGAAATTACAACTAAGTTTAATTGCTTTACAGCTTCTGTTGTTCTCCATGTAGAGCTGGAAAGGGCTTAAAATGGAATCAAGATAGCCAATGACACAAGGATATTTTTGTGTGAGACAGAATTTTCAGATTCTCAGTCAAAAGCAGGCAAAGTAATACGGTATCTCTGAAACCAAAGATCTTCAGAAATTCCCACTCTCTGTGGAGGCTTCTTTTATAGTTTCCGTAATGACCACTCAAGAAGGAATTCCACTCAACCCTGTTACTCTCAGCCTGCAGACCCTCCTTCAGCTAGCATCCTCACTTGTCTTCAAAAAATATTTGCAGATCTAAGAATTAGTCCTGTATCCATGCTGCCAAAGAACAATTCATTGTGAGAAGTCAGTACTTTGAGGTCTCGAGCTGAACCTGGAAAAACTAAAATCAAAACAGTACACCCTTGATTACCACCACATCACTATTCCATGCACCAGTCATTCTGATAAAATCCTCTGTGATTCCCTAAATGACCTTCAAAATCTTCTTTTAGAGTAGCTAGAAGAAAATTCTTTTTCTGTTTTCCTTTCATTCTCATATAAATTTTAGGAGTATAAATGCTGCTTGCTATGTGCTAAGAGAACAGAAAGAAAAGAAATCACATAAAAAGTAATAGGCAGCTTGGACCCTATCTCCATCTTATGTAATTTATTTATTTCTATTGGTGAAAAATTCAGAAAATACCTTAATTGCTGAAGAAATATATTCTGAAACATTTCAGCTGGGAAGACTGAATCCCAACCTCAGTGTGCAATGCCTCTGATTCCATTAGGGCATGCTCTACTTATATTCTGCTGCAGGACAGGAATTTGTCACACAGACACACACACACTGGGACCCTTCAGGCCCTTGACATCTGCAAAATGACAGCTCCACCAAGGAGGCCATAGAAGCAGCAAGAAAACAATTATGTTTTCTGTGAATGAGCGTGCATATGTTTCAGATGAGGCATTTATCACATATCCTATTAAATTTTTTTCTTTTTTCCTTATTTTTCTTTTTAAAATCAGTCTTCAACAGTGGCTCACTGGAGAAGGATCTGGCTGTAGTGTCGGTGGTGGCCCTCCATCCACTGACACCATTTCTCTCACAATCCAAAGGGATTAAACATGGCCATGGATGGGAAAAGTTTCCCATTGCCAAGTCTTTCATGCAATTGAGACGGGCTCTTCAAAGATTTTTCTGACCTATCCAGATATCTTGATCCAAGCAGAAGAAGAAAATCAGAGAAGTCTCTTTTAGGGCAATTGGTTAGAGAACTGATGGACAGTTAAGTCTAGTCTTGTTGGCTGAGGGCTCTTGTATTATCTGCTTCTTCTCCCTGTTCCAAAAATTAGATCTATTTTACACAGGAGAGAACTAGGACATCTACTACCTGCTGCAGGCAGAGCCCAGTTCATAGAAATAGTCAGAAGCAAATAAGGGAAAGAGCTTTATCATGCTAACATTGATAACCTTTATGTTAAATATGGAACCTATATTATTTTCATAAGTCTGCTCATCTCTTCTACCTCCATCTCCCCCTGCTCCTGAAATCCCTCCACTGTGCCTTCTGCACCCCGTAGTCTATTAGCAGTAAGTTCTCTTTCACCTTCAACTTTTCTCCGAAGTTTCTAACAGAAACCTTTTTCCGCTCTGAGGACACTGTCTACAGATTACTGGAGTAGTCTCTAGTGGTAGTCTCCTTCAAGTGACCTAAATTCTTAGAACTGGAAGTAAAGTATGTATATTCCATGCTCCTCATTGCTATTTCTAAATCATTGTCTTTCCCTTTCCCTAAAGTTTTCCAGCTTTGAATCTATATCTTGGTCTATTATTACCTCCCCTCCCTTTTGTAGATATCTACCCACTTCTTGGTTGTTTTCTCTCATGTTTCAAGACCACTGCCACTCTCTCTAACAACATGCATGTCTTAATTCTTAGTGATTCCAATTCCATGCTGTTGATACTTTCAACGCTATCCTCTTTGTTCTTCCTCTCTCCTCCAATTATTTTGTCCTCTACCTGATCTCAGTCCATCTCCCCTTGTCATTACCACAGCTACAATTACCATAATCTCAGATTCAAACATCCCACACTCAGACCTCCATCCACTTCTTTTTCCAGGTCACTCTCTACTCTATAGAATTTATAGTGCCCACCTGCAATAATCCATCAGCCCCACTAGGACCTACAGTCAATTAATTCTACCCTCTGTTCACTGTTCCTCACCCCCATCATGCCTTCATTTCCATTATCCTGTTTAAATGCCATGATTTGTCATTATAAACACTCTCTTACTTATACCCTCCACCCTCTTGCTTCTCTCTCAATTTATCACACTTAACAAAACCCAGCCCTGGGAAAATCCAACTCTCCTGCTACTCTGTGCCTGCACCCAAGAAGCTGAAAAATGGCTAGGAAAAACACGCAAACAAACATACCATCATGTTGATAAGGAACCACTTTATGTTAATATTGCTGAACCTCAAATAGACCTGGCAATACTACAGATTTTCAATAGCCAATTCACTCTCACGCATCTAGATGGCAATTTCATATTTTCTCCTTTATCCTTGGTGGTGGTTTAGTCACTAAGTCAGGTCCAACTCTTGCAACCCCACGGACTGTAGCCTGCCAGGCTCCTCTGACCTCCATCTCTTCCCCACCCTCACTCTCAAATGAGGAATTATATCCTATTTTTTGGCCATACATTCTGCCTTCCCTAGTTTTTTGTAGATGGACTACTGAAAATTCTAAGACAGGAGCTCCACACATAAACTAGATTCTACTCTCTTCTTAATTCAGTCACAACGATTCTCTTTTCTTTACTGCATGATTAATTTCCCTATTGGATCATTCCATCAACATATAATTATTTTTTTCTTACCTATTTCAGTTGGTGGAAACTCCCTCCTTCCAGTTGAATAGGCAAAAAAAAAAAAAAAAAAAAAAAAAAGGTCATTCTTGAATTCTGGCTTTCTCCCACACCACGAATTCAATCCATCAAGACATCCTACTAGCTCTACCTTCAAAACAGATCTAGAACCTGACTACTTCTCACCATCTTTGCTATTACACCCTAATCTAAGCCACCACCATCTAGCACCTAGATTATTATAACAGCTTCCTGTATGGCCTCTCTACTTCTATCCTGACCCTCCTACTAACCATTCCCAATGCAGCAGCCAAACTGATCCTTTTAAACAAAGACCCTATCTTGCCCCACTTACTCAAAAAGCTCTCAACTGGTTTCCCATCTTACTCAGCCTGAAAGACCTACATGGCCCTTCACTTCTGATCCCCCAGCCCATCCTGCTCCCCCCTTGCCTTTATTTCCAACTCTCCCCTTTACTCGCTTTGTTACTACAGTCAGTTTCTTGATGCTCCTTGAAAACACCCAACACATTGCTGCATATGGACTTTTTCACTTGCTCTTCCCTCTGCTTGAAACATTCGATTCAAATGGTCACAGGCTCATTCACTCACTTCTACACCTGTGTTCAAATATTACTTAACCTGACGATTGTACTGTAAAATTGTACTGCCTCACACACAATTTCTACTTTCCTTTCCTCTTTTGTTTTTCTCCATCACATTTTTATCTTCTAATATCCTATACAATTAACTCTTAGTTCTTTGTTATCTGTTACACACAGACACACACAGAGCTAAAAGCAAGCTCCATGAAGAAAGGAACGTGTCTATCTTGTTCACAGTTAGATATCCAGTTCTCGTAGCGTGCTTGGAACATAGTATATATTTAAGTATTTGTTGAATGATGATTTTAATACCTTAACTAGGTGTTCTATATTATTTTATACCTGTGTGTGCAAGTCGGATAGTATTGTAAGCTTCCTGATGTTCAGAATCATGCCATCTACTTTTCTGACTTCCCTCCACAGCACAAATCATGGCTTCCACAAGATGAGTTTCCACATTAAGTACTAACTGAATAGAACTTCAGTATATATAACATCTGATCAGACAGCCCTTTCCCAAATTCCTCACCCACAGAACCTGAGACAATAAAATGATTATTGTTGTCTGAAGCCATTAAGTTTAATCAGAGTCAGTGATTACATAGCAAGAACCTATTGTCACACTTTTACAACTTTTGGATGACACAAATAATTCCCATCTTAAATTAGCTATTCCATACTAAGTTCTCTCTTTCTCTAGCAATTCAGTTCAGTTAAGTTGCCAATAAAATCACTTAACCCCCTGCATATATTTATTGGTCAAGTAAACTATTTATGTGTTAAATATGATAGATTCCCAAACTACATAATAATCCAATTATAATAAAAATGTATTTTTTTGCTCACAAAGTATAGAAAAGTGAGTAAGTTATGGGGTGGTCTTCCTTTGTGCAATCAGTCTAATAGCAGCCCCACTAAATTCAATATGTGGTTTCCAAAGTCACCCTAGAAGTTTTCCCCATCCTGGCCGACTACAGAAAGGAAAAAAAAACATGCAGGAGCACACACGGGAGGTCTTTAGGGGCCAGTCCTAGAGGCACACCACTTTCTACAAACATTCCACTGGTAGGGTCCAGTCCCACGGCCAGCCTCAAGTGTAAGGAACACTGGGAAGTATAATCCCGCTAAGTGCCCAGTAAGTAGAGTTGCCAGTCTTAAGTAAACTATAAAACAAAACAGTGTATCCTATATTTCTCTGCAATCCTACAAGGAGAAGACAACATTTCTGTTGAACAAGCAATATCCAAATGAGCAGGAATGATATGTCACTATATATTCTTAATATGTCACAGTCTCGATTGACATCTACATACTACTATATTTAAAATATCAGTAGATAACCAACAAGGACCTATTGTATATCACAGGGAACTCTGCTCAATATTCTATAATAATCTAAATGGGAAAAGAATTTGAGAAAGAATAGGTAATGTATAACTGAATTACTTCACTGTACACCTGAAACTAACACCACACTGTTAATCAACTATGCTCCAATATAAAACTGAAAAGACATGTCCCAGTCTCAGAATACTTAAGACCAGATACAACAACTCAAAATCAATGCAATTGCAGATTACACTTGAGAACTCAGAGGAATGGTAAGATTCACAGATAACACAGAAGCAGGAAACTGCAAAGAAATGGAAATGAAGTCTCTAGTTCTGCTAAAGATAATGATCATATCTGGAAAGACCTTGTAACTCATCCACAGAAAATCATCATCTAAGCATCTAATGCAGATTCATGCAATGACTATTTATCGACCTGATATTTTTCTGGCGAAATGACCTTATATGTTGCTAACAGGAGATAGAAGAGAGCAGAGAAATGACAGCAGATTGTAGGAAACTTCTCATGACCTGGACACCATCAGTTCTCCTTATCTGATTTCCTCTCCTGACTAAGATAATCATTTTGACATATCTGGCCTCCAGAAAAAAAACAATTATTCTTACAATTTCCATTCAGGCAGGCATGTTCAGCCTACAAGATGCCCCCTACTGATTAGGTAACTAACTTAGAGAAAGCTGAGTTCAGGTGACAAAATGAGAAGAATATCATTCTTCTTGAGAGTGAGACTGAAATGCTATTTGTATGAAGATCCAGTCTTGGACTTGGTGATACAGTGTTAAGAATCCACCTGCCAATGCAGTGTTGATCCTGCATCAGTTGATCCCTGATCTGGGAAAATCCCACATGCCGTGGGGCAACTAAGCCACAACTACTGAACCCTACATGCTCTAGGACCCAAGAGCTGGAACTGCTGAACCCACACGCTGCAACTAATGAAGTCTGTGAGCCCTAGAGCCTGTGCTCCACAACAAGAGAAGTCACAGCAATGAGAAGCGTGCACTCTGCAGGCTAGAAAGTAGCCCCTGCTTGCCAACAATTAGAAAAAGCCTGAAGGCAGCAACAAAGACCCAGTGCAACAAAAAATTTAAAAAATAAATGACAATTCTTTTAAAAATTCAGTCTTGGCTCTCAAAAACATTTCAGAATATTCCCAATTTTGGAGGAAAAGATAAATGTTATGGATAAGAAGTTGAGCTCTAGCTGTAAGAAAATATTACAATCAAGATAAACTTAATCAGGGTCTGATTGGAGACATGACCTTAATACCTGGTCCAATACCAAATCAAGTGAGGAGCTTAGTGCTATATTATTTAGGTTTTTTAATCTCTTCTAAATCTCAGAATTCTAACCTACTTATCAAAAAAAACTAGCACACAATATGGTTTCTATTTTCATACCATTTTCAACATTGTTTTAATGTAGGTCTATTTTTGTAGCTAACAAACCTAGCTGTGAGACTATTCTGGGGATGATATGAAACTAGATATGAAACTATTCTGGGGATGCTAAATTTCCTCTTTCCCTAATTGGATACACATTACCCTATCCATTTGCCTCAAGAAGTTGGCATAAAAAGAAGGAATGGCCCTAATGAAGAAGAAATCCAGTCCAAGCCAGCTGTATGGACGTGGATGGCTTCCATGGGAAGATCCTTACAACTCACAAGGAGTTCACTTGTGGGTTTCTTCTTGAAATTTCTCAAGGGACCCACCAATGCTTATAGGAACTCATTCCTATCCCCCACACTAAAGCCAATGGGAAATTCTATATTAAACACAGAAGGTTGTCTTAATATAGAATACAAGTCAGAAGTACTGTCAAATGTCAGAGGTCACTCAGCAACAATGGCAAGATTGAAACTCATGAGTTTCAATTGCCGCATTTTAAGAAACATTCAAGCCCATGATGTGGGAAATTTGCTATCCGTCTCATTTGTTTTCCTAGAGTAGCTTTTAAATAAAACTTCAGAGCCAAAAAATTTAATGTTCTAGTAATTGCATTTGTTGTTGTTTAGTTACTAAGTCCTGTTTGACTCTTTGTGACCACATGGATTGTAGCCCACCAGGTTCCTCTGTCCATGGGATTTCCCAGGCAAGAATACCAGAGTTGGTTACCATTTTCTTTTCCAGGGGATATTCCTGATTCAAGGATGGAACCCACATCTGCTGCATTGGCAAGGGGATTCTTTACCACTGACCCACCAGGGAAACCCATAATAGCATAGTTTTAATAAATATTGCTTCTGAAAAGGTTCTTCATCTATTTCCATATCCACACCACCATCCAAGAGTTTTTATTAGGATCTATTTGCAAATAGTAGCCTACTCCACATGACTTAAAGAGAGCTAAGCAAATCTATATGAGAGAATTTACCATGTAAATTATAGTACAGATCCCCCCAAGGGCAGAAACGTACAGCTCAAGAATATTTCTGTTGAGTTAAAATCTAACAGAGAATGAGAAGATGCTCAGTATTATTAGTCACTACAGAAATGCAAATCAAAATAACACACTAAGATGGCCAAAATTTTTAATGGGAAATAAGTCTTGGTGAAGATGTGGAGAAATCAGAATCTTCCTACACTGCTGATGAGAATATAAAATAGTGCTATTGCTATGGAAAACAGTTTGCTATTTTCCTTAATAAGCTAAACACTGAATTATCATGTTACCCAGTAAGCAATTGCACTCCTAGGTGTATAACCCCCCAAAACTGAAAATAGGTATTCAAAAATGCCTGGTATATGAATTCCATAGCAGCATTATTCACAAAAGCCAAAGGTGGAAACAATCCAAATTTCCATCAACTGATGAATGGATAAACACATTATTTAGCCATATAAATGAATGAGGTACTGATATATGCTACATCAGGATGACCCTTGAAAACTTTATGCTAAGTGAAAAAGAAGCCAGACATAAAATGCTACATATTATAGGTTCTGTTTATATAAAATATCCAGAATAGATAAATCCATAGAGATTAAACCCAGATTGGCAGTTACCAGGGACTGAGAAGAACAGGAAATGGGGAGTGAAGGCTTAATGGGTGTGGAGTGTTTTTTAGGATGATGAAAATGTCTTAGAAGTAGATTATGGTGATGGTTATACAACACTGTGAATGTACTAAATGCCACTGAACTAAATACCACCATGTGTAAAATAGATAGCTAGTAGGAAGTTGCTGTATAACACAGGCAGCCCAACCCAGCACTCTGATGATCCAGAGGGGTGGGATGGGGAAGGGTGTGAGGGAGGGGATATATATATATAATTATGGCTGATTTGCATTGTACAGCAGAAACCAGTACAACATTGTAAAGTAATTATTCTCCAATTTAAAAAATAAATTAGGCACACACACACACACACACACACCACACCACACACCCACCCACCCACCCACCCCCCTCTGGTCAACTGTGGTCCGTTACCAGGGTTTGGCAATCTTGTATGTTAGGTGGAGCTGTGGCACAAATCATTCTCCGGTCACCAGAGGCCTGATGTCAGCCCCCACACACCCTCAGCCCTGAGCCTGGGGGAGAGCTGGGGTTGAAACAAACATCCTCTATGACCCCCAGGCTTCTGAGTGGGTGATGTTCTCCTCTTTTTTCTTCAGGGAGATGACAGGAAGTGCAGGCTGTGATTTATTCTGCAACCTTCAGCCTGTTTCAAGAGCTCCTACCAGCTACAGACTCATCTCCAAGCCCAGGAAGCCTCGGCATGGCTCCAGGGTGCCCAGGTTGTGTCCCCAAGAGCTCAGTGCCAATGCTTTGTGTGTTCATTGCAGTGTTTCTGAGCAGTTCCACATCAGTATCATTTCCACTGATATTTGCACAAACAAGTTTGGACAACGTTACTTTAACATTCCTTCTCATTCCTACATCCTGAATTCTTGACCAGTAACATAAACGGGACAAGTGCTTGAGGGCTAAACATTGCCTTTAAGTTTTTCAATAACATGACAACTATTTGAGAAGACTATCACTGCCCTTACTCATCTCTTTCTACTGAGTCCCAGAAATGAAGAATAGGGGAAACATGTCTGGCATGTCATAAGGCTCTTAATAAACTAAACATCTTCTGGAGAGCAATCATTTTCTGTCTGGAAATTTTTTAAGATTGCAGTCTATGCACACACTAATCTTATGCAAATCACTTATCAAAAGCATATGCTAACCTCACTCACTGTGGCTCCTCTTTTGCATGCAGTGGGTTTTGAAACACCCTTGGAAGAACTCTCAGAGCCCAGTGCTGAAGAGAGTGCTGTAATCATATGTATTCTTTTACTTAGTAAAATAGCACAAATACCAAATATTTCTTTACTGATTCAATTAATAAACATTTCTTGAGGGCCTTCAGAATACCATGCCTGGCACTGGACATAAAAGAAACAAAAGAGACAAGTCAAAAGAACACAAATATTTAATTCTCTTTTTGAAAAGATCTATTTCTAAACACAGAAGGAGAACAAGTCAACAACCTGGACAGGTCAAAGGCTGGCACCTCAGGATCGAGATTCCAACTCAAACTCCATTCTTCTGGACCCCTTTTCTGACTGACCCTAATCAGCTCTAGTCATCTCTAACTGTACTGCTTCATCTTGTTTATGCATTATGCATATTGTATATGCAATACATATATGCAGTATACATTTTGTATATGCAATAATGTATATGACTGCATTATTCTGTGTGTGTGTATGTATTCACATGATAGACATGGATATCATCATCTCTTTCTATGCACTCCATATATAGATAAAAGAGTACATGCACAGGCACCTTCATATCTTTCTAACTATAGTACAGGCTTTTGAGGGATAAGTGGCTATGCCTTGTACCTATCATCACCTTTTTTTTAATAGCCCACCCATCTTTGGTCCCATGTTCAGCATCAGGTGTGGGATATAAACTTAATAGGGTCTCAAGAGGGGCTGGTGCCATTAAAAAGAATGAAACAATGCCATTTGCAGCAACACTGATGGTCCTAGAGATTATGCTGTGTTTGGCTGTGTTAGTAGCTCAGTCATATTCGACTCTTTGTTACCCCATGGTCTGTAGCCCGCCAGGCTTCTCTAAGAATACTGGAGTGGGTTTCCTTCTCCAAGGGATCTTCCCAGGAATCAAACCTGGGTCTCCTGCATTGCAGGCAGATTCTTTACCATCTGAGCCATCAGGGAAGCCCTGTGCTATTTATACTAAGTGAAGAGGAAGACAATATCATATGGTACCACTTACATGCAGCATCGAAAAAAATATATACAAATGAACTCATCTACAAAATGGACTCACAGAGAACAAACTTATGGTTACCTGTGGGGAAGGATTTGGGGGAGAGATGGAATAGATAGGGAGTTTGGGATTGACATGTACATACTGCTACATTTAAAACAGAAAACCAACAAGGACTTACTGTATGCCACAACGAACTCTGCTCAATATTCTGTAATAACCTAAATGGGAAAAGAATTTGAAAAAGAATCGATACGTGTATATATAACTGAATCATTTTCCTGTATAACTGAATCACTTTCCTGTATACCAGAAGCTAACACAACATTGTTAATCAACTATTCTCCCGTATAAAATTTAAAAAAAAATTAAGGGCTGGTAAACCAACTTGAAAGTAAGGAAATTACTCTGGTCACTACATTTTCTTCCTTGAAACATAGCAGCTATTCAACAACTTCATAGGCAACCTTCACAAAACCATCCTACATTATCTCATTTCATTCTCATAACAAAGCAGGTTGTGCGATTTCCCCATTTTACTGATGAACAAAACCAAGAGCCAGAGAAGAAGCTAGTATGTCTAGCTAGGAGGTTGTACTATTTTGTTTGCCCTTCCAGATCCTCTCCCCCCTTTCTCCACCTGCTCCCTTTCCCAGGAGGCTGACCTACCTCAAATGCCTTCTTGCTCACTGGCTTCCAGTTAAAGTTGGCCAGTGGAAGGATCTAAGGAGAGAGAACAGAAGGAGAGTAAGGTTGGGTATTTATTTCTCTTATTCTTTTTCTATTGGTTGACCAGAAATCAACTGTGACCCTTAAATGATGACAACAGCTCCTCTCAGGTGGCCCTCTCCATATTTCCCCTCTCCCAACCCCAGTAACCACTCCCTCTCCTTGGTTCTTCAACCTGATGATGGCTCCCCACTTTTGCTTTCCAGGAAACCCCACACCATCCTTGCTGTTTCCCTCAACCCAGGCCACACCTTGTAAATAATCTTTCTTTTAAGTGCTCCTCGACTGCCCAGTATGAACGTGCCATCTTCCTTGCTAGGATCCTGAGCGATGTAATTAGTACTAGTCACACCTTCTACCTCTTGCTCAATCCTTTCGATTCCCAGTCTAAATGCTTGCTCACAGCAATATCAAATCAAAGCAAGGGGTATTATCACATCACATAGGCCACCTGTTCCACATCAGGACCTCCCAGGAGTGCAAACACTCCCAAATGGAGCCTGCTGGTGAGGTCTGGAATATAGAAGCCTGTACCTGCAGACAGCTGTAGCTTGCTCTCAGTAAACAAGTCAGCCCTGGCCATCAATATTAGTGGAAGCAAGATAATGACTCATCAGAGAAGCTGCAGTCACTTGACCCCCCATGACTCAGACACATATTGTTAACAGTCTGCTGAGCTGCATAAAAGCTGAATAAACCAAGGCTCTGCCTCATCCAGGTTCCTGGCAATTAGTGAGGTGAAAAGCACTAGAAATCTGAGTCTATTTGGTTCTGTCCTCAAATATTCTCCCCCATCAGCCCTTCAGTGTCCTTCTATCATCTCTCCTTTTTCCACCCCACGCACACAAAAAACACATTGCTGAAAATGCATCAGATAGAGGCACACAAGGGCTGCACTTCTGAGATAACAAGCACAAGGCCACCAGCCAACACTGCATTTTGCTCTAATCATTTTGTGGTACACAGAATCCACAGCTCCAAAGTCAGCTTTCTCTTGTCTTCCGGTTATAGCTTCAGCAAGGAACTCGGTTTAAAGAAGACATACAGATGGCTAACAAACACATGAAAAGATGCTCAACATCACTCATTATTAGAGAAATGCAAATCAAAACCACAATGAGGTACCACTTCACACCAGTCAGAATGGCTGCGATCCAAAAATCTACAAGCAATAAATGCTGGAGAGGGTGTGGAGAAAAGGGAACCCTCCTACACTGTTGGTGGGAATGCAAACTAGTACAGCCACTATGGAGAACAGTGTGGAGATTCCTTAAAAAATTGCAAATAGAACTGCCTTATGACCCAGCAATCCCACTTCTGGGCATACACACCGAGGAAACCAGAATTGAAAGAGACACATGTACCCCAATGTTCATCGCAGCACTGTTTATAATAGCCAGGACATGGAAACAACCTAGATGTCCATCAGCAGATGAATGGATAAGAAAGCTGTGGTACATATACACAATGGAGTATTACTCAGCCGTTAAAAAGAATTCATTTGAATCAGTTCTGATGAGATGGATGAAACTGGAGCCAATTATACAGAGTGAAGTAAGCCAGAAAGAAAAACACCAATACAGTATACTAACACATATATATGGAATTTAGGAAGATGGCAATGACGACCCTGTATGCAAGACAGGGAAAGAGACACAGATGTGTATACCGGACTTTTGGACTCAGAGGGAGAGGGAGAGGGTGGGATGATTTGGGAGAATGGGAATTCTAACATGTATACTGTCATGTAAGAATTGAATCGCCAGTCCATGTCTGACGTAGGGTGCAGCTTGCTTGGGGCTGGTGCATGGGGATGACCCAGAGAGATGTTGTGGGGAGGGAGGTGGGAGGGGGGTTCATGTTTGGGAACGCATGTAAGAATTAAAGATTTTAAAATTTAAAAAAAATTAAAAATTTAAAAAAAAAATCACATTTACACCATTAAAAAAAAAAAAAAAAAGAGGCAAGTACACTCTGCTGATAAGTTTCTCATCCAGTTTTTCCACCTAAGTTCCTCTCTCGGTTGAGGCTTTCTCAGATTTCATGAGTTTGAGACCTATACCATTGATCTGACCTTGAAAAGTTTTGTTATAGTAAGTAGATATCATAATCAGAAATAACATGGTCAGTAAAGCAGCACTGAGTAATTACTTTCTTTCTATAGAAAGTAATAGAAAGAAACAACACTGAGTAATTGCTCAGTGTCAGGCATCGTGCTGAGGCCTTTACTTTGTTATCCCATTCAATTGTCTTACTAAGCATCTGAAACTAGCGTTTGTGTATACATGTGTGCACACATGTTTTACAGGTTAAAAAACAGGCTCACAGAAGTGATTTAGTGAAGGTCACACAGTTCTTGGTTAAAAAAAAGAAGGAATTTGAGCCCAGGTCTACCTGTCCCTCAGTTCCTTGCTCTTAACCATTTTTCTATTTCTGTGTATATGCCATCATTTAATTTTCAAAACTCAGTTCTTCTCCAGACAAAAACTCTTAAGGAAGCACATGCCCTTTTAGATTTTTTTTTAATTAAGTTTAATACTCATTTATTGAGCACCTACTGTGTACTAGCCACTGTGCAAGGTACTAGGGCCACAAAGGTAGAAAAGACAGTTTCTGCTTTCCAAGAGCTCACAATATGAGGAAGAGCTTCTGAATTTCTTTTAACGCTTCTGGTTTCCCTTTGACCCTGGTATTATGTAAGAGTGAGTTTTTGCCTTTTGTTTATGTCAGCCTCATAGCTGAGAGATTTCTGCTTCTCACTCTATGACTGAGATAATACAATTGGTGATAACGTGTATATTTTAGAAAGAAAGAAAACAAAGAAAGGAGGAAGGGAGGGTGGGAGAGAAGTATTAACAGAAAGAAAGGAAAAGAAGGAAAAACTAAGTTAAGGTAGAAGGGAAGGTTTTTTTTGGGGGGTGGGGGTGATTAGTAGGGAAACTCCAGAAAAGAGGTGAGTTTTGCAAAGAGAGGTGTAAGAACCCCTAGGACTTTTGTTGGAACCCACTGGACACATGCTTGACATTCACCCATTAAAGTATGAAAAGGCAAAAAGACAGGACACTGAAAAATGAACTCCCCAGGTCTGTAGGTGCCCAATATGCTATGGGAAATCAGTGGAGAAATAACTCCAGAGAGAGTGAAGAGACAGAGCCAAGGCAAAAACACACAGTTGTAGATGTGACTGGTGATGAAAGTACAGTCCAATGCTGTAAAGAGAAATTGCATAGGAACCTGGAATGTTAGGTCCATGAATCAAGGCAAATTGGAAGTGGTCAAACAGGAGATGGCAAGAGTGAACATTGGCATTCTAGGAATAAGTGAACTAAAATGGACTAGAATGGGTGAATTTAACTCAGATGACCATTATATCTACTACTGTGGGCAAGAATCCCTTAGAAGAAATGGAGTAACCATCATAGTCAACAAGAGTCCAAATGTTCATAGTCAACAAGAGTCCATAATGCAGTACTGGGATGCTATCTCAAAAACGACAATGATTTCTGTTCATTTCCAAGGCAAACCATTCAATATCAGAGTAATCCAAGTCTATGCCCCAACCAGTAATGCTGAAGAAGCTGAAGTTGAACAATTCTACAAAGACCTAGAAGATCTTCTAGAACTAACACCCAAAAAAGATGTCCTTTTCATCACAGGGGCCTGGAATGCAAAAGTAGGAAATCAAGAGATACATGGAGTAACAGGCAAATTTGGCTTTGCAGTACAAAATGAAGCAGGGCAAAGACTAATAGAGTTTTCCCAAAAGAATGCACTGGTCATAGCAAATACCCTCTTCCAACAACACAAGAGAAGACTCTAACATGGACATAACCAGATGGTCAATACCGAACTCAGACTGATTATATTCCTTGCAGCCAAAGATGGAGAAGCTCTATACAGTCAGCAAAAAGAAGACGGGGAGCTGACTGTGGCTCAGATCATGAACTCCTTATTGCCAAATTCAGACTTAAATTGAAGAAAGTAGGGGAAACCACTAGCCCATTCAGGTATGACTAAATCAAATCCCTTAGGATTATACAGTGGAAGTAACAAATAGATTCAAGGCATTAGACCTGATAAAGTGCCTGAAGAACTATGGACAGAGGTTCGTGACGTTGTACAGGAGGCAGTAATCAAAACCATCCCCAGGAAAAAGAAATTCAAAAAGGTAAAATGGTTGTCTGAGGAGGCATTACAAATAGCTGAGAAGTGAAAGATATGAAAAAGGAAATGAAAGGAGAAAAGGAAAGATCAGTTCAGTTCAGTCGCTCAGTCGTGTCCAACTCGTTGCGACCCCACGAATTGCAGCACGCCAGTCTTCCCTGTCCATCAGCAACTCCCGGAGTTCACTCAGACTCATGACCATCGAGTCAGTGATGCCATCCAGCCATCTCATCCTCGGTCATCCCCTTCTCCTCCTGCCCCCAATCCCTCCCAGCATCAGAACCTTTTCCAATGAGTCAACTCTTCGCATGAGGTGGCTAAAGTACTGGAGTTTCAGCTTTAGCATCATTCCTTCCAAAGAAATCCCAGGGCTGATCTCCTTCAGAACGGACTGGTTGGACCTCCTTGCAGTCCAAGGGACTCTCAAGAGTCTTCTCCAACACCACAGTTCAAAAGCATCAATTCTTCGGCGCCCAGCCTTCTTCACAGTCCAACTCTCACATCCATACATGACCACTGGAAAAACCATAGCCTTGACTAGATGGACCTTAGTCGGCAAAGTAATGTTTCTGCTTTTGAATATGCTATATAGGTTGGTCATAACTTTTCTTCCAAGGAGTAAGTGTCTTTTAATTTCATGGCTGCAGTCATATACCCATTTAAATACATAGTTCCAAAGAATAGCAAGGAGAAATAAGAAAGCCTTCCTCAGTGATCAATGCAAAGAAATAGAGGAAAACAACAGAATGGGAAAGACTAGAGATCTCTTCAAGAAAATTAGAGTTACCAAGGGAACATTTCATGCAAAGATGGGCTCAATAAAGGACAGAAATGGTAGACCTAACAGAAGCAGAAGATATTAAGAAGAGGTGGCAAGAATACACAGAAGAACTGTACAAAAAAGATTTTCATGACCCAGATAACCACTATGGCTTGATCACTCACCTAGAACCAGACATCCTGGAATACAAAGTCAAGTGGACCTTAAGAATCATCACTGTGAACAGAGCTACAGGATACGATGGAATTCCAGTTGAGTTATTTCAAATGCTAAAAGATGATGCTATTAAAAGTGCTGCAATCAATATGCCAGCAAATTTGGAAAACTTAGCAACGCCCAAAAGACTGGAAAAGGTCAACTTTCATTCCAATTCCAAAGAAAGGCAATACCAAAGAATGCTCAAACTATCACACAATTGCACTCATCTCACATACTAGCAAAGTAATGCTCAAAATGCTCCAAGCCAGGCTTCAACAGTATGTGAACCATGAACTTCCAGATATTCAAGCTGGATTTAGAAAAGGCAGAGGAACCAGAAATCAAATTGTCAATATCCACTGGATCATCAAAAATGCAAGAGCATTCCAGAAAAATATCTACTTCTGCTTTACTGACTATGCCAAAGCCTTTGACTGTGTGGATCACAACAAACTGGAAAATTCTTCAAGAGATGGGAATACCAGACCACCTTATCTGCCTCCTGAGAAATCTGTATGCAGGTCAAGAAGCAACAGTTAGAACTAGACATGAAACAACAGACCAGTTCCAAATCGTGAAAGGAGTACATCAAGGCTGTATATTGTCACCCTGCTTATTTAACTTACATGCAGAGTACATCATGAGAAATGCTGGGCTGGATGAAGCACAAGCTGGAATCGAGACTGCAGGGAGAAATATCAATAACTTCAGATATGCAGATGACACCATATGGCAGAAAGCGAAGAACTAAAGAGCCTCTTGATGAAAGTGAAAGAGGAGACTGAGAAAGTTGGCTTAAAACTCAACATTCAGAAAACTAAGATCATGGCATCTGGTCCCATCACTTCATGGCAAATAGATGGGGAAACAATGGAAACAGTGACAGACTTTATTTCTTGGGCTCCAAAATCACTGCAGATGGTGATTGTAGCCATCAAATTAAAAGACACTTGCTCCTTGGAAGAAAAGCTATGACCAACCTAGACAGCATATTCAAAAGCAAAGACATTACTTTGCCAACAAAGGTCCATCTAGTCAAAGCTATGGTTTTTCCAGCAGTCATGTATGGGTGTAAGAGCTGGACTATAAAGAAAGCTCAGCGCCAATGAATTGATGCTCTTGAACTGTGGTGTTGAAGACGACTCTGGAGAGTCCCTTAGACTGCAAGGAGATCCAACCTGTCCATCCTAAAGGAAATCAGTCCTGAATATTCATTGGAAGAACTGATGCTGAAGCTGAAACTCCATTATCTTAGCCCCCTGATGCAAAGAGCTGATTCACTTGAAAAGACCCTGATGCTGGGAAAGATTAAAGGCAGGAGCAGAAGGTGTCAACAGAAGATGAGATGGTTGGATGGCATCATCGACTCAATGAACATGAAGGTGAGCAAGCTCGGGGAGTTAGTGATGGACAGGGTAGCCTGGCATGCTGCAGTCCTTGGGGCTGCAAAGAGTTGGACACAACTGAGCAACTGAACTGACTGAACTGAAAATCGCCCAGAATTTTTTTTATTTATTGATGTGTTGTTTATTTACAATAATAATGTGGACTGCCAATATCCACCGGATCATCAAAGAGATGAGGAGATCCAACCAGTCCATTCCGAAGGAGATCAACCCTTGGATTTCTTTGGAAGGAATGATGCTAAAGCTGAAACTCCAGTACTTTGGCCACCTCATGCGAAGAGTTGACTCGTTGGAAAAGACTTTGATGCTGGGAGAGATTGGGGGCAGGAGAAGAAGGGGATGACCGAAGATGAGATGGCTGGATGGCATCACTGACTCGATGAACGCGAGTCTGAGTGAAATCCGGGAGCTGGTGATGACAGGGAGGCTTGGCGTACTGCGATTCATGGGGTTGCAAAGAGTCGGACACGACTGAGCAACTGAACTGAACTATGGTTTATCAGAGGATAGTGAATATAGATGCCTGTGCTATACATTAGGAATTTGTTGTTTATCCATTCTAATTGTTTTACTTTAATGTTTTAATATACAGTCAAGATTCAAAATTAGGACAATATAAAAGAGTGTGCATTTTAAAATCTTGTTCCCATGTCTCTGTTTATCATCCCATCTACTCTTCCCACATCCCATGCTCCCATCTGCATCCCTGAGGTATTTATAAGTTTATTTTATATCCTTTCTCTGTTCCTTTATGCAAATAACTGAATACAACTATACAAACACACACATTTCAAGACTTCCTGAAGATGCATGCATTTTTTTTACTATGCTAAAGCATATGTATTAATTGGGAAAATAAAATAGTATGCATTTTAACATCTGAAAGAATGATTTTCATGGGTTATTGTTAGCCTTCATGGGTGGAATACCTCCTACATACCATTATTTCTAATGCTGACAACAATTTCATTTTATAGATGAAGAGAAATGAGAGTTGAAAAGGTCAGGTAACTTGTCAACTTCAGACAGCTAGTGGCAGAACCAGGAGAATGCCTCCTCCCTTCAGCATCCTATTTTGGGGAAAAGGCCCAAGCATTCACCTAATTACTTAAGCAAAAAAAAAAAAAAAAGTCCCATATCCAGTCAGTCACAAAGCATATCAAGTCTTATTTGCATGAACCTCTAATTATATTTCAAATCTATCCTTTCCTCTCTATTTCCCTTACTAGCTCCCTCAATGACGCTCATCATTATCTTTTTGATACACCATCATACCTGGTCAAAAACACTGGCTTTCTCACAGGTCCTTTTTTTCCTAGGCTGATGTTCCCTGCAATTTATTCTCCCTTCTTCTCCTAGAGTGAGCTAATACACAAATCCAACAGTGCCTATCTGCTTCAAATACTTCCATGCTCCCAACTGCTAAGAACATGAAACCTAAACATTTGTGTGGCATGGTTGAGTCCCAGACATGTTTCCTGACCATCCCACCATATACCTTATGATACAGAAAAAAAAAACAAAGTACTACAAGTCTCTAGAGCCCTCCAGGTCTCCTGCTCTGGGGTTTTGCCCAGCTGAATCCTCTGCCTAGAACACACTTCTTTTTCTTGGCAAATTCCTCATCCTTCAGCTTAAGTGATGCCTTTTCTGGAAGCTGTCCTTGCTTCCCCCGAACAGACCTAGATACATTCTCCCTGTGTTCCCATTGCTTTTTGTTCATACCACATGAAAGCAGTCATCTCATCATAATGAATGGACCAGAAATTTCCTTTTCTAAACAAGCAACCCAAGTAACGGTTGCAGTGGTCTCAAAACCTTTTTGTATTATGCACCACATGAATGCATGCTAAGTCACTTCAGTCGTGTCCAACTCTTTGCGACCCTATGGACTGTAGTCTACCACGCTCCTCTGTCCACGGGATTCTCCAGGCAAGAATACTGGAATGGGTTGCCATGCTCTCCTCCAGGAGATCTTCCCAACCTAGGAAACGAATCTTTGTCTCTTATGCCTCCTTCGCAGGCGGGTTCTTTACCACTAGTGTCACCTGGGAAGCCCCTTTCATTATGCACTACAAGCATTTCATTTTCTTATTTTTAAATTATATATTTCTATACTTATAGATAAAATGCACTCAAAATAGAAATGTTAAAAAGGTAAGATACAAACAAATCTAAATAGAATTTAGAATTTCTAATATTTTGTTTTCACACATAAGTGGACTGTCTTGTGCATCCTTACTATGGAATCTGCCTATCAACAAACTGACCGTCTTTTCTAATGGTCTCAAGGGCCACATGTAAGATCTCCAACTACAAAAAAAAAAAAAATCAAAGAAACATCTATTGAGGTCCTTCTGTGTACCAGACAATGTGTTGGGCAATTTCATTCATATTATCTCACTTAATCTTTCCAAAAGCCTTGTAAGATAAGTATTATTGATCTTTAAGGTTGACATTTCATGAGATCATGTAACTTGCCTAATATCTCATAAATAAATGATGAAAAGAGAATTTAAATTCAGGTAATGTTTTTCACTATATTGTGTATATCAGTTAAGAGTGTATCTTGCTACAAGTAACAGAAATTCAATTACAGTGATTTAACCAAATAGTGGTTTATTTTTTCCTATGACAAAAAGCTCCCATGTGTGGAATTAAGAGTGGTAAAGAGTATCTAGAATGGCATCAAATACAACAGGTTTTTCTTTTTTCTGTCTCACTATCTTTAACAAAGTGGTTTTTGTCACAAAATGGCGATTCCACCTCCAGGCATAGCAGCCATACTCTTAGCATAAAATAAAAGTTGGAGAGGGGACAAAAGATAAAATGTAAAAGCTGAAAAGGCACTTATCAGATGCCTCAGCCTCCTTTAACAAGCTGTCTCAGAAGCCCCACTTGGTGACTTGATCTTGCATCTCACTGTCAGAACTATGTAACAAGGTCACCTCTAGTAGCAAGCTGAGTAGCTTAAGCTGGGCATAACTGGGACAAACTTGGATTTCTCCTAGTTAGGAAAGGGAATAAATTGGGGGGAGGCAACCAGGAATATCTGCCAAGTCATTCCTGCCTTAATGCCAGAAATACCACTACATTGTAGCCACTGCATGAATAGTCCTTAGCACTCCAGCAAGAGACTATGTCCTGGTCATGTAGTCCCCATCTGAAGCAAGAATCCAATCATGACCAGATGGTTATTCAGCTTCTGCTTGAAATTTAGAGAGACAGGAAAGTTCATGACTTTACTTTGTAACGTATTCTAAATGAGGGAAGCTTTAATTGTTGAAACTTTTATTCTAGTAATAATCACAGTGTATCACATTTACAATTTTACATTAGACCTAGGGGTTGTTTCTTATTCATCTCTGTACCAGGTCAGTTGATTGCCATAAAGAGGTGACTCAAGAAAAGATCTGAGGCATAAATTGAGCTATCTTTTTCATATTGAGATTAAATGATTCTTTAAGCCATTAAAAAATCTTTTCTCTCCTAGCCTACTCAACTAGGCTGTCATGTTCAGTTAATAAGCAGTATGAAGAGTGAAATATTAGGGTCACATCCCAGGAGATGGTCAGGATGTAGAAGAAGCCCTGCAGAGCTCTGGAAATAAGCACTGTTTCAGGAAGAGGTGAATGTGCTTTAGGGAACAGCTTGTGATCGTGACCCACTCTGTTGAGAAGAAACGGGGCCCCTGCAGAGCAGTTCCCAGTCCACCCACCTGTCCTCTCTGCTCATCTGGGTTTCCAATATTGCCTTTGGAAAATTTTTGCTGCCAGGGAATGACCAGGAAATCAGCAAACATGAGGTGTATGTGTGTGTCTCCAGGACTGTAGTCTTTCTCCACTTCTTCTCCAGGGCAAGAACCTCTCAACCCAGGCCACAATACCACACACCTGGTGTGTTCACCTACAGAATGAGTTTGTATTCCAGAGTGAAATATTTGGAGGAAAACAAATGAAGTGGAGACATAAGCTCCCAAATTTCTAGAGAGTAGGACATAATGCTTCTGAGTTAGGATCTGCAGTCAGGCCAGAACAAGATCTGAGGGCTTCCCTGGTGGCTCAGCGGGAACGAATTCACCTGCCAACGTAGGAGATGCAGGTTAGATCCCTGGTCCGGGAAGATCCCACATGCTGTGGAGCAACTAAGCCTGTGGGTCCCAACTGTTGAGCCTGCACTCTGGAGCCCGGGAGCCACAGCTGCAGAGCCCACGTGCTGCAGCTGCTGAAGCCTGTGTGCTCTAGAGCCCATGCTCCACAACAAGAGGAGCCGCCACTATGACAGGCCCGTGCACCACAGCTAGAGAGAAGCCCCCTGCTCGCTGCAACTAGAGAAAAGCCCACGCAGCAGTGAAGACACAGCAAAGCCAAAAGCAAGCAAAATAAAAATTAAAAAAGAATAAGAGCTGATCTTGGGCTGATTTAACTTCTCAGTGCTTCTGTTTCCTCACCAGTAAAGCAGGGAGAGCAGTATTGCCTACCTCAGAGGTTGTTGTGAAAATCAAATGATACAGACTGGAAAATACCACGGTGCCTGGTGTATATACACTTGGTAAATAGTTAACCATTGGCACATGGCCCCTTGGATTAGCACAGGCTCTACTCCTACTATGGGTGCTTTCTATATCTCTGACCCCTCAAGATCATACCTGTTTCTTGCTCTTCCACCCCACATCCCAAACCATCTTAACTCTCTCAATATTCTAGTCCTCTGAAAAAGCAAGCCTTTTTATTTCTGATTATGATCCTTCTCTGCACTTGGCCCGTAAACTTGCTAGTATCCTCAAGTGTCCTTCCTCAAATTGTCTTGCTCACCTTTTTTCCCTGACTCTATATAAGCACAAATTGGGTAACTCCAAGTTAGCTCTCTTTTTACTTTATTTTATTCTTCTCGGTCTTTGTAAAACAGTAAAAACAAGGATCTAAATCCTTCTTACTAAAAATAATTTTTAAAAGATTTTATAGCACATTACCATTTACTCAACACTTGCACTTAATAAAGCTCATAGGAAATGGAAACCCACTCCAGTATTCTTGCCTGGAGAATCCCATGGACAGAGGAGCCTGGCAGGCTACAGTCCATGGGGGTCACAAAGAGCCAGACATGACTGAGCGACTTCTCTTCACTTGTCTTTATAACAGCCTGGCAAAGAACCATTATCCCCATTTTTTAAATGAGCAAACAGATTCAGAGGGCTGATAAAACTTGCCCAAGGACCCAAAGATTGTCAGAATGGATGTAAGATGAAATGTCTGATGCTCTGAAACTCATGGTTTGGTCTCACAGCCGGTTTGACTCAGTGCAAAGGTCACTGTGGGCTGGGCAACCTGGACAGATGATACATAACCAAAATCACTTATCAGACAGGTAAACTGGCACCTATAAATGCTGCCTTTACCCTCTCAGTCTCTATGACATGAGCTGGACATGTTAGCACAAGCCAGTGGCACTGGGATAATCTGTCTTCTTCCTTCTACTGTGACTATTAAGATACGCCACCAAAAGAATCTAAGCCATTGCACTCCATCAAGTATTTATTGCACACCTGGAATGTATTCAATACCACAGAACAAACAGAGGTCAGACCTAGTCCAGTAGCTCCCCCGAGCTTCCACACTAGTCAGAGACAGAGACTAAGAATATAAAGTAGTAATTAACTGTTAAATTGAACAGCAGGGGTTGTAAATGCTGAAATAACTCAGAAAAGACAGATTCACGAGGTCTGAAATAATAAGGGATGGTTTGATGGAATGAAGTTTCAAGTGGAATGAGAGGATACGCTGTGAAAGAAATGGGAACTGTATGTCTAGTAATAGTTACTCCCAGTGTATTTCGTGCGCCAGGCATTTGTATACATAATGTCTCAGAGTATTCAAAATAATCACCCTGGAAGGCAACTGCTTTTATTCTAAAGAAACAGAGTCAGAGAAGTTAAACAGTTTGCCCAAAGTCACAAAGCTTTTAAGTGATAGATCCAGGATTTAAAATAAGGCTGATCTAACGCTAATGTTAGTGGGGTTTTTTCTACCTATGCTGCTCACTACTGACAGGTAAATCCAAGAACTAAAACAAATGTTACTGGCCCATCAAGAGGTCCCTCTGAGAGGAAAGGGTATAGTGAGAAGAACACTGGAGCTAGAATCAGCAGACCGAATTTTAATACGTTTCTGTCTCTAACCTATTTGGTAAATGCCTTAACCCTTTTCAATTTCCTCATTTAAAGAAAATGGAGAAAATTCTGGCAGCTATCTCAAATAACCATTGTAAGTATGAAATGAAAAACATGTAGATATGACTAACACATATAAAATATCCACTTTTAAGTTTGAATTTTAATAAGCAATTAAGATACAAATTGAAGCCCTTAAACTATGTGTTTCATTGGACTTACTTCAACTAATTTCCAAACACTGTATCATTTTCAGGCCTTTCAGGAGATGGGAGTAGGGAGCAGGGTAGGATCAGAAAGGGCAGAGAACCTTCTGGGCATTTCTCAAACTATCAGAGGCCCTTATGTTATTGGAGCTACCAGTCCCCTTTGCACAACTGATCCTCCCAGGCCCCAGCGTGTTTCCTCTCAGTGTTCTCTCCTCGGAAAGAAGAACTAAGGAGTGAGCCATCTCCCAAACAGAGAGCCAAAGACCACCTCGAGAAGAGCACCAAGCTGAGCACACAGCATATGGTCATAGACAGTGGTCAAACTTAACTGGATTCTCAAGGATCCTAAAAGCCAGCCTCTAAGACTAACCGTTTTGCGGAATTCAGCAATAGATGGGGATGTTCCTTGCCTGAAGGACAGAGAGGTGTGCAGGGCATTGAGCAGAACTTTCTATTCTGGCCCCTCCTCTTCATCCCACAACCCACTGAGCTGTCTCCAAGGAAGTGAGTGCTCCTGGTGATGGCCGAGTGTGCCAGACAGGGGCCTTGACTCATCCCATCACTTGGTCAGCAGGAGCTATGTAAGCCAGAGGGATCTTAGGGGAAAAAAATCCTTTTATCAATTTCATGACTTTCTTTGTGTGTGTGTGTGTGTGTGTAATAAAGTTTTATTAAAGCATAAAGGAGATAGAGAAAGCTTCTGACATAGGCATCAGAAGAGGGTAGAAAGAGCACCCGCTTGTTAGTATTAGCAATGAAGTTATATACTTTCCAATGAATCCAAAGAATGTCTGGAGGTTGTAAAGACCTCACCAGACCTACTCCCATAATTTACATTTTAAGATAACAGAATTAGCCAGAAAGTTTAATCCAGAGACTGTCCTCAGGCAGAATATATTGTTGTTATATAATCCTTGTAAAGAGCAGGTCTACTCCCATAATTTACAGAACTAGCCAATTTCATGACTTTCTTGCTGACTGGTGACATTTACAGTCCAAACCTAGTACAATCAGAATTTCAGGCTTTGGTTCATGAATTGATGGAACAAAAAATGACCACCTTCTATTTATGTAACTATAATTAGTGCCTTTTTTTCCCAACAGTTCAAAATACTGAATAGTATTCCGTTCTGAACTCTTAAAAATTCAGAAATACTGTTACTGGATGGGGGAAGAGTTTCAAGAGCACTAAAGGGCCTGCTTGACTGAGTGGAGCCAGACTCTGGGGGTCGCTGATACTAATGTGATTCCACTGGTGTCCAGGGACCCTCCTGCTGTGCTTGCTGGGAGAAGACAAGGAAGTGGACAGTACTCTTCCCTTCAGTCAATCATACATGCACCCATTTATTTATTCACTCAATAAGCATGTATTGAGGACTTTTTTGTGTGCCAGGCTCTGCGCTAAGCATTTGAGAGAGAAAGGAGTCATAAAGGAAACGAACTTTACAGGTAGGGTTAAAGGGGACAGAAAATCAGGCCGAAAACTGTGGCCTATAGGAAGAGAAGTTAGTCATGGCCTAAAGCGTAGCCTTGGAACAGAGCAATTGAAAGTTTCCCTTGGGTTCCCTGACACAGAAAATATTCATGACTTGACTAAGATCATAGATATCATTGAAGTCAGAGACTGACCTAAATTCAAGCCCTGAATGCCGTTCTGACAACACCATGAGCCTAACACAGTGAGAGGAATTCAGGCTTTGGAAAGAAACACCTGGATTTAAGCCCTGGGATTACCTTTAATTAGCTTAGCTAAACCTAAATATTCTTGAACCAAATTTTGGTCTGAACCAAAATATTCTTGTGTGAAAATAGAATAGAAACTCATCGTAAAATGAGGCTGTTGGGATTAAGTGATATACTGTGATTTACATTTCCAATTAAATGGAGTAACAGGGGCCAAATTTTCCCTCCTACTTGAAACAACTGAAATACAAGACAGCATATTAATATATAATTAAATGGTTTCTAAGACATTGGACATCAAGCAATTAAAGACAAAGGAATACTCCAGCTGCAGCCAGGGCCAGCCTGCCCAGGGATGCACCTGATCAAGACTGATGGTAAATAAATTATGTGAGTCCCACAGCTGAGCCAGCTTACTGTTTTCAGAGAGTTCCCAGGCCATGGAGTCAACATGAAGCCTGCTCAACTCTAAAGACACAGAGATTAGACTCCAGAGATCAACTGACTAGCAATTTCAAGGCTGAGGGTCACTTTAAGTATGTAGTAAAGGACTTAAAGATCAGGGAAAATAATACCCAGAATCAGGAATAATACACAGAATCAGGAATAATTCTTTCATCCTGAGTAGAGAACTCCATAATTCCGAGGGCATTAGAGTATTCAGAAGGATTTTGCCTCAATAGTAAGACAAAAATTAACCTTACACTAAAACACTTCTGTGTTTCTAACAAAGCTTAAAACATAACCCAAATATCAAATTGTTTCCAAGTAATTTAACTTTGTCTTGAAAAAAAGCTCAAGAATATTTACAGGTATATATATCTCCAGCACTCAAAAACACAAAATTCACACTGTGAAGCATCCAATCAAATATCAACAAGCATTTAAAGAAGCAGAAAAACACAACCCATAATGAGAAGGGAAAAAATCAGCCACAAAATAGCACAACTGATACAATTAGTGGACAAGGACATTAAAACAATTATTATAATTGTGTTTCACACAACTAAGAACTTACAGGAAGATTAAATATGTTTGAGACTTGTAGGATATAAAAAGACCCAAACTTCTGCTGGTGAAAAACCATAATATCTGGGATAAAAAATACAGTGGATGGGATCAATGGCAGATTGAAAATTATAGGAAAAAATAAGTGAATTTGAAGACTGAACAATAGAAATTATCAGAAGTAAAAATGAAAAAAACAAAGCATCAGTGAGCTGTAGAATAACCTCAAGAATCCTGACATATACATAATTGGAGACATCAAAATAGGGGAGAGAAATTTCTTTAAAGACAGAAATTACCAAAGCTCACTCAAAAAATTTGTGAAGCCCGAATATCCCTATATCTACCAAAGAAATGGAATTCATGTATATTAAAACGGTTCCATAGAGGATATTCCAGACACAGAAAATCCACCAATGAGTTGCACTAAAGGAAGAAACAATTCCAATTCTGCAGAAATGCTTCCACATAGTTAGAAACAAGTGAGAGTCAAAAAGTACAGTGTGAGTAGCTAAGTCTTGTCTGACTCTTAGTGACCCCACAGACTGCAGCCTGCAAGGCTCCTCTGTCCATGGAATTTTCCAGGCAAGAATACTGAAGTGGGTAGCCATTCCCTTCTCTAGCGGAGCTTCCTAATCCAGGGATCGAACTCAGGTCTCCTGCCTTGCAAGCAGATTCTTTACCATATGAGTCACCAGGGAAGCCCAGAAATAAGGGAATATTTCCCAATTCATTCTACAAAGTGAGCCTTACACTGATACCAAAAGCAGTGAAAACATTTCAAGAAAATAAAATTATTGACTATTTTTCATGAACATTGATATAAAAATTAACTTTAGCAAGGAGCTTCCCTGGTGGCTCAGCTGGTAAAGAATTAGCCTGCAATGCAGGCGACCCCAGTTCAATTTCTGCGTCGGGAAGATCCGCTGGAGAAGGAATAGGCTACCCATGCCAGTATGCTTGGGCTTCCCCGGCTGCTCAGATGGTAAAGAATCCGCCTGCAATGCGGGAGTTCCTGGCTTCAATCCCTGGGTTGGGAAGATCCCCTGGAGAAGGGAAAGGCTACCCCTTCAGTATTCTGGCCTGGAGAATTCCATGGACTATATGGTCCACGGGGTCACAAAGAGTTGGACACAAATGAATGATTTTCACTGACTAATCAAGCAATATTTTAAGAGGATAATGCATCACAATCAAGTGAGCTTTAACCCAGAAATGCAAGGCTGATATTTTTAATCAACTAGTATAATTCACCATATTAACAGACAAAAGGACAAGAAATCTAAAGAAATATTTGACAAAATTCAACATCCATTTCTGATTTTTTAAAAATCTCAGTAAACTTGTGTAGAAGGAAAACTCTTCAACCTGAAAATCTATGAAAAACGTACAGCCAATGGCACTTTTTGATGGAAGCCTGAATGCTTTCCCTTCAGCAGAAACAAGGTGAGGGGGTCTGCTCTCACCATTTCTGTTCAATATTGTACTGGAGATTCTAGTCAGTCCAATGAGGCTATAAAAACACAAAAAGTTTAAAATTGGAAAGGAAGAAGTAAAGCTCTTTACTCACCAGTCACATGACTGTCTACAGAGAAAATCCTATGGAATTTGGTGGGGGGAAGCTACTAGACTAAATGAGTTTAGCAAAGTTTTAGAATGTAAGACCAATATACAAAAATCAATGTATTCCCCTATGCTGATGACAAATAATCAGAAATTGACATTTGAAAATGCTTTTTATAATAGTATGAAAATATAAAGTATTTAGAGAGAAATATGACAAAGGTATATAATGCTTGTACATTACAATTTACAAAACATTGCTAAGAGGAATTTAAACATACCTGAATAATGGAAAGATACATAGTGTTCATGGATTAGAAAATTCAATACTTTTAATTATATAAATTCTCCTCAGGATGATCTATAGATTCAATGCAAACCCAGTCACAATCCCAGCAGAATTTCCTGTGTGTATGAACATTGACAATCTGATTCTAAAATTCATTTGGACATGCAAAAGGCCTACACAAGCCAAAGCTACTTTATAAAAGAAAGCTTTGGAGAACTTATACTATTTGACTTCATGACAGTATAAAATTATATTCATCAAGACTGAGTGATATTGGCATAGAGATAGACAAATAGTTTGATGGAACAGAGACCAGAAATAGACCCACACATATCTGAACAATTGATTTTGACAAAAGTGCAAAGGCAATTTAGAAAGAAAAAGACAGTCTTCAGCAAATGGTGCTGGAATAATAGGATTTTTTTTCACATTGGATCTATACTTCATACCATACATCATATTAACTCAAAATAAATCCTAGACCTATATATAAAACCTAAAACTATAGAACTTCAGGAAGAGAAAAGAGAAGATAATCTTTGTGACCTTGGGCTAACAGCCAAAGATTCTTTGTGTGTGTGTGTGTGTGTGTGTGTGTGTGTGTGTGGTGTGTGGTATGTGGGTGTGTGGGTGTGTGGGTGGGTGTGTGTGTGTTAATTTCTCAGTCGTGTCTGACTCGGGGACCCCATGAACTGTAGCCCACCAGGCTCCTCTGTACATTGAATTTTTTAGGCAAGAATACTGGAGTTGGTTGCCGGTCCCTTCTCCAGGAGATCTTTCTGACCCAGGGATTGAATCCAGCTCTCCTGCACTGCAGACAGATTCTTTACCTACTGAGTCACCAGGGAAGCCCAAAGATTCCTTAGATATGGGTCAAAAACACAATCCACAAAAGAGTAAATTGATAAATTGGACTTCATCAAAATAAAGAATCTCTGCTCTTTAAAAGATACTGTTAAGAAAATGAAAAGATAAGGTACAGACAGAAAATTTGCAAATCTCTTTTCTGAGAAAAGACAGAAGTATAGAATACTTAAAGAACTCTCAAAACTGAATAATAAGAAAATAATTTAATTTTTTGAACAGGCAAAAGATTTTTAAAGAGATACTTCACCAAAGAAGATACACACACAGTAGACAGATACTCACCAACATTAGCTATTACCCCTACATACCTACTAACAATGTCTGAAATAAAAAAGACTGACCAAACTTAAGTGCTGGCAAAGACATGGAGCAATTGGAGCTCTCCTCATTGCTGGTAAAAATGTAAAATGATACAATCATTTTGGAAAACAGTTTAATAGTTTCTTAAAAAGTGAAATATACACTGATCATAGGACACAGCCCATTCCACTCTTAGGTATTTATCCAAGAGAAATGACAGCATGTGTCCATTCAAAAACATAGCAGCTTTATTTTTAACCGTTAAAACTGTAAATGACATAAACAAGAGATGAAAGGATATAAACAACTTGTGGTGTATCCAAGCAACAGAATACTCCTCAGCAACGAAAGTGAATTAACTATTGACACACACAACAATATATTGAATCTTGAATTATGCTGAGTGAAAGTCAAATAAAGAGTATATACTATATGATTCTGTTAACATAAAATTCCAGAAAATGTAAATTAATCAATAGTGACAAAAAACAGATCTTTGGTTACTTGAAGATAAGACTTAGGGTGGGAAGAAATAAAACCAAGGTATTACGAAGAGACAGAAAAATAATTTTGAGGGTGATGGCTACGGTCATTATCTTGATTGTGGTGATGGTTTCACGGGTATATACAAGTTATAAAAGATTAAATTGTATGATTTAAACATGTGCAGCTTGTGGCTTGTCAATTATACCTCCAAAAGGCTGCTTCTTAAAAATTACGTATTTGTATGGAACCCCCCACATAGTGGGCCATAAATAAATGTTAGTTTTCTTTAACAATTACGTTTTGCAACTATGGACAAATAAGATCTTAATTCCTGGCTAGGGGAGCTCTTTTTTCACCAGAAAAAGGGCAGAAACAGTTTCTGAAAAGCTAAACTGCTCAGTCATCTTTCCTTTCAATTTTCCTAAGCTGGCAGCTCTGTATCAGCAACGCCCTAGAGAGCCAGGCAATAAGAGAGGCCAGCCCAGCTTCACTTCTCACCACCTTCACCTCCCAAAGCCGTTGTCTTTGACAACCTAACCCAATTTGGTGACTTATCAAAATGCAAGGGTCTTGATTATATATCCTACTGCCCCAGAATGGTGTCTGGTATTTAGCTGGTGCTTGATAAATGCTGAGAGAAGATATCAAAGATTACAGTTTCTATCCCTGTTCCTGTGTGCCTGCATGGTGACCTCTGGTCCTCCGTCTAATATAGGTCCCAGCAGAACCTCAGTAAAGAGGAGACTGAGAAGCCCAGGTAAATCTGATAAGGGTGAGGAGCGCTCCAGGCTGCAGCCATGGCTTTGCTTGTGAGGGGAGAGTAGGTTTATGAGGGCAAAGTTGATGCAGAGAAGTTGGTGCCACCTGAGGGCATTCCAGGCAGAAGCTGATGAGCTTCTGAAAGGCCTGACTTGGCCCCCGGCAGCACTATTTTAGAAGATGAAGAAATACCACTGAGTACAGGAGAGAGAATCCTTCCCATTTCTACACAGGATCCATTTACAATGGCATTAAAAATATAAAGTCTTTAGAGAGGAATCTGTACAATACTTGTGCATTCTAAGTTATAAAACGGCTGAGAGAAATTAAACTTGAAAATTGTACTTCATGACTTTTGTGAAGCTTTTTTTAATTTTCAGTGAGAGGTCAAGTTGGGTTTTCTGCTGGACATGTTGACATAGGTGCCTTTAAAATTAAATTAATACACGGAGAAGGGCATGGCAACCCACTCCAGTATTCTTGCCTGGAGAATCCAACGGGACAGAGGAGCCTGGTATGCTATAGTGCATGGGTTCGCAAAGAGTCGGACACGACTGAGTGGCTAATACTTTTCACTTTCAGATATAAGAAAAGAATTTAATAAAATTCAATATTTATTTATTAGTTTTGAAAACATCTGGAAACTAGAAATAGTCTTTAACTTACTGAAAGGTATCTAAAAATAACCAATAGTCAATCATACTTAAAGCAGTGGTTTCAGGACAAATACTGGGACTTCCCTGGTGGTTGAGTGGTTTGGACACCACATCTCCAGTGCAGGGGGCATGGGTTCAATCCTGCTCAGGGAACTAAGAGTCCACTTGCCATGTGGTATGGTCAAGAAAATTTTTTTAATTTTAAAAAAAGAACAAATACTGTAAGATTTCACTTATATGCAAAATCTAAAAACTAAAGCTGATAAACATAACAAGAACAGACTCATACAAAGAACAAATATGGTCACCAGAGGGGGGATAGCATGGTGAATGACAAAATAGGTGGATTAAGATGTATAAACATCCAATTACAGAATAAATAAGTCATGGGGATATAATGTACAACATAGGGAATATGTTTATTAATATTTCAATAATTTTGTATGGTAATAGACTGGTTCCAAATAGGGAAAGGAGTACATCAAGGCTGTATATTGTCACCCTGCTTATTTAACTTATATTCAGAATACATCATGAGAAACGCTGGGCTAGATGAAGCACAAACTGGAATCAAGACTGCCAGGAGAAATATCAATAACCTCAGATATGCAGATGATACCACCTTATGGCAGAAAGTGAAGAACTAAAGAGCCTCTTGATGAAAGTGAAAGAGGAGACTGAAAAAGTTGGCTTAAAACTCAACATTCAGAAAACTAAGATCATGGCATCTGGTCCCATCACTTCATGGCAAATAGATGGGGAAACAATGGAAACAGTGACAGTCTTTATTTCTTGGGCTCCAAAATCACTGCAGATGATGACTGCAGCCATGAAATTAAAAGACGCTTGCTCCTTGGAAAAAGAGTTATGACCAACCTAGACAGCATATTAAAAAGCAGATTACTTTGCCAACAAAGGTCCATCTAGTCAAAGCTATGGTTTTTCCAGTAGTCATATGGATATGAGAGTCGGACTATAAAGAAAGCTGAGCGCCAAAGAATTGATGCTCTTGAACTGTGTTGGAGAAGATTCTTGAGAGTCCCTTGGACTATGAGGAGATCCAATCAGTCCATCCTAAAGGAAATTAGTCCTGAATATTCGTTGGAAGGACTGATGCTGAAGCTGAAACTCCAATACCTTGACCACCTGATGTAAAGAACCGACTCATTGGAAAAGACCCTGATGCTGGGAAAGATTGAAAGTGGTAGGAGAAGGGGACAACAGAGGATGTGATGGTTGAATGGCATCACCAAGGTGATGGACAAGAGTTTGAGTAGGCTCCAGGAGTTGGTGATGGACAGGGAAGCCTGGCATACTGAAGTCCATGGGGTCGCAAGTCAGACATGACTGAGCAACTGAACTGAACTGAAAGTAATAGATGGTAACTAAACTTACTATGGTGATCATTTTGTAATGTAAAAGGACAGCAAATCACTATATTGTACACCTGAAACTAATACTATATTGTAAGTCAATTATATGTCAATAAAAATATCTAAATAAAGATAAAACTTTTAAATGTAAAAAAAAGTTAATATAATCCATAGAGTAAGCATGCTTCCTGTGAAAAGCACCTGCCACGTATTAATGAACCTATGCTTGTTTTTCATCAGACATATAAGGTTCATGAGGACAGGAACTAGAACAGTACCTGGCACATAATAGACAATAAATGTTTATTGAATGAAAGAATCATTTAACAAGTTATTTGTCAATTGTATGCAATGTTTGAAGAACTGCCAAAGTTATGTAAATTTCCTTGATCAAAATTGTGATAACAACTTTATTTAAATACCCTCCCATTTCCTTATTCATTCCTTCAGGGGGGTCTACTAGCATCCCCAGGAGACTGGTAGAGATATAGACCTTATTGCAAAGAAGAAAAGCTAGAAATAGTTGTTTCAGAATTGTAGATTACATCTCAACTTAACCAGTATTATCCCTGGAATATGGTATTATGCAGGCCCGATCAGCAGTTCAGTAGGGATCTCAGCTTGTTCCCACTCACCATCGAAACAGAGAAAAAAGGTTTTATGAATATACTGTCTAGATAAATAAAATATATCACTAACATTAATTAGTTGTTATTTCTCTGCTCTTATTAAAAGGAATTACCTTGTTTGGCCACTCTTCACTTGTAGATACTTAAATACAACGAATTTAACACATTTCAAACCCTTAGTTCTGCAAAATGTTGCAAATCATTCCAATTTTATTGAAAAGCCTTTTCAAAAAACAAGCTTCAAAGATCTCCAGTGGGATAGGAAATTCATACTTCAAGAATCACCTGAGAGCTTTGAAAAATGCAGATTCCTGGTCTCTACTCCTGTCTTACTCTATCATCTTACACATAGCCACGATTCTGATGTAGGTGGTCTGGGATTCAGTCCACAATCTGCATATGGAAAACGGTCTCCAGGTAGTTTTATTGAGTAACCAGATTTCAGAACCACCTTTTACATTGTGTTGCTTTATAAAAACCTTCCATAATCACTGACTGCAAAATCAAGGGCTTCTTTCCTCTTCTTCTAAAAGAGAGGACTGGATCTTTTAAACACACCAAGCCTGACGCATATATAGGAGCTACAATCTCACATCCCTGCAAGACCAGATGTGTAGCATAAATACATGAGGGAGAGATAGAGCACAGTGGGATGGCAACAAATATGACTGATCTAAAAGGGACAGATATTTACCAGTTCTAGCCAAAGGTCAATGTGAGCATAGCATTACCAGAGTTTCTACATTTTCCAAAGAAATCCATTTCACATAAAATGTCCTGTGAAGGCTAAACTAAACACATCTGTGGGTAACACGTGGCCCAGAGACCAAACAATCTCTGGTTCTGAAGAGTGGCTGGGATAAAACCCTGTTAGACCATTGTATTCATTTACTGGTGGCTCAGCAGGAAAGCAGCAGCCTGCCACTGTGGAAGACCCAGGTTTGATCCCTGGGTCGGGATGATCCTCTGGAGAAGGGAATGGCTTCCCACTCCAGTACTTCTTGCCTGGAAAATCCCATGGACAGAGGAGCCTGGCAGGCTACAGTTTATAGGGTCGAAAAGAGTCAGACACAACTTAGTGATTAAACAACAACGTTCATTTACTGAGGCTGCCAAAACAAATTATCACAACTAGGAGGCTTAAAACTACAGAAGTTTGTCCTCTCCAACTATGAACCAGACGTCCTCAGTCAAGGTGTTGGCACAGCTGGTTCCTCCTGGAGGCTGAGGGAAATGGCTTTAGGCCTCTTTCTTCACTTCTGGTGGCTGTTTATAATCCTTGACATCCCTTGACTTGTAGATACATTTCTCCAAACTGCCTCTATTCTCACATGGCCTTCAGTCCTGTGTGTCTCCCCTCTCTCGGTCTGTTTCCCCATCTATTCTAAGGCCTTGTCATAGGATTTAGAATGGCCCCAATCCAGGATGATCTCATGTCCAGATTCTTAATTACATCTGCAAAGACCCTTTTCTGAATAAAGTCACATGTGTAGGTTCCAGGGGTTAAGGCTTGGATGTTTCTTCTGGAGAGCCACTGTTCAACCCACTACAGGCAGGTTTACATTAAAAAATATCCAAACCATTATTTCAATCAAATTTGATTTTTTTAAACCAATCTTTTTCTTATCTAGTAATTTACTACTATAATAGAAATGACATCTGGCAGAAAATGTGACATGCCCAGGTGAGTATTGTTACAGTTTTATTTCTTATATGTTTCCTAGCTTTAAGCTGTTAGAATTATCCCATTGCTCCACTTTCAACCATTGTTCCTAAAATCAGAGTTGCTGGGCAAAGGGGTTCCTCCCTGTATGCAGTGCTCCACCATTGAAGACCTCCTTGACTGGAGAAAAATCAGTCTGTGTCCATAGGAAGGGGAAAAAAAAATGATGAAAGAGCAGAGTGGTTAGAGTATTGGGTAGAGAGAGAAAAATAGGCAATGGAGGAGTCTGTCCTCAGACACGAGAGAAAAAAAGCAGGAAATGTGATTTGGGTAGAACAAGTCCTTGAAAGAGATCTGCCTCTTCCAAGGAAATTTTGTAGCCACCCCAGAACTTAACTGTGATTTCTCGCGCCATCTACTGGGACGTATAGGAACCAGCTCAGACGGGAGCCAGAAAAAAAACAGTTGGCCACACCTTCAGTCATTTTAAGGGGGCCGCGTTTATCAAGACTTGACTCTTTCCTGTCCGTCCTAATAAGGATCTAAGAGGACTAACCAAACACCTGGCCGTCTTCTGTACATTCTTCACTCTTTAAGTACATGGGGGAGTGGGAGGCAGGGCCCGGGTTCCAGAATTCATCCAGGGTTCCAGAATTCATCCAGGTGTTAGTGAGGCTTGTAACAACAGGGTTTGTATCTCTATCCTCCACGGATCCTTACCAAGAGCATGGTGTCTGGCACAGAAAGTGAAAGTGAAGTAGCCCGGTCGTGTCCGACTCTTTTCGACCCTATGGACTGTAGCCTACCAGGCTCCTCCATCCATGGGATTTTCCAGGCAAGAGTACTGGGGTGGGTTTCCACAGAGCAGCCTCTCAAAACAAACAAAAAGCCTATTAAGTATAAAAAGGAAAATCCAACTTAAGAATTCTACTTCTTAGCAAGGTGGGATGGGGAGGGAAGAGGGAGGGAGATTCAAGGACATATGTGTACCTATGACTGATTCATGATGATGTTTGGCAGAAACTAACGCAATACTGTAATGCAATTAGACTTCAATTAAAAATAAATGTAACAAAAAGAATTCTACTTCCAGATTTCCCTGGTAGTCCAGTGGTTCCTGCAAATGCAGGAGACACAGGGTGGATCCCAGATCTGGGAAGATTCCACATGCTGCACGGCAGCTAAGCCCATGCTCCACAAGCCGAGCCACTGCAATGAGAGGCCCGCACACCTGCCATTAGAGAGTAGCCCAAATGCACCAACAGAGACCCAGCACAGCCAAAAACAAATCATTTTTTTAAAAAGAATTCTACTTCTTGTTGACCATTACTTGTGGACAAATTTATTAAAAACCAAATGGCAAGCCAACCCACAAGAGAAAACTGGACTACCTATGACTTACTCAAGTCTTTGGATTTTATTAAGCAGTCCACAGGATGCTCACTGAGGCCCAGTTACAGTGGAAAGAGTGGCCACTGTGCTCCATGGAGGAAATCACCCCTTAGCGCAGCTGACCTCACCCTACTGTCCCCCACTCAAAGGGCAAAGAGCTGAGGTGTGCACCAGTGTACAGGCGTGTGAAATACTAATATAAGTCTCTTTCCAAGTGGTGCAGTAATAAAGAATCCACCTGCCAATGCAGGAGACTCTAGAGATTCGAGTTTGAACCCTGGGTTGGGGAGATTCCCTGGAGAAGAAAATAGCAACCCACTCCAGTATTCTTACTGGAAAATTCCAAGGACAGAGGAGCCTGGTGGGCTACAGTTCATGGGACCTCAAAGAGTTAAGACAGGACTGAGAACACACAGACTCATATTGGTCTCTGACCTGCCATAGAGAGTTGCCATTGGTACTTGCCATAGAGTTCCTAAAACTTCTACCATTTCCTGGATGATAGGATAATTTTTCATTCTAAGGGGTGACTCTTGGTAGGTGCCTGGATGAGAGCTAGACATCAGAAAGATCAGGCTGAGGCAGGTTGGGGGGAACCCAGGATCCTTAACTGCAGTGCGTGTACCTGGACACACATCTCCTGGAGCAACAGAATACAAAGAAACTATAAGGAACTAAAAATAACTGCCTGCATGTGCAGCTGGGGCAAATTATTTAACAAGATACAAAAAGACCAGAACTCAACTGCCACTTCTGATGAGCCAGGAACAGAAGCAGGGAGCTGGGCATGATTCCTGCACACAGCGCCACCAAAGGGTAGGCAGACCACCTAAGCCACCCTCCAACTTGACCCGCAATCAGCCCCAACCTTCACCCTCTTCAAGAGACCAGCTTGCCCTGTTGGAGAGTGAGCCAGGCACCTGTTACTTGTCCTCGCTCCCTCCTGCTGCAACACAAATTCCAGTAAAGACTTGCCTGCCATTCTTGTCAGGCCTCCTACTCATTTCTGTTGATTAAAGACTCCAAGAACCTGGGCCGGTAATAAAGCCTTGATATGACAGAAGCTAGGAACTTCCACCCCCAGCCCCACTCCCATCCACTGGGGAATGGAGGGTTAGTAATCGCTGGTGCCTCCAAGATGAGGACTCCAAAAGCTCCCATGAGCACAGGGCTCTGAGTGCCTTTAGGTGGGTGAACACACAGAGATACAAGGAGGGGGGCTGCCCAGAGAGGGCGTGGAGCCCCACACCCCTTCCCACAAACCTTGCCCTCTGTAGTGTTTCTATCCGCCTGTTCTGAGTAGTATTCTTTGATAATAAACTGGTTATCTAAGCAAACTGTTTTCCCAAGTTCTGTGAGGCACTCTAACCAATGATCAAACCTGAGGAGAGGGTCATAAGAACCTCAGTGTACAGCCAGTTGATTAGACTGCCATGCCTGCGTGCTTAGTCATGTCCAACTCTTTGTGACCCTTTGGGCTATAGCCTGCCAGGCTCCTTTGTCCATGGGGTTTTCCAGGCAAGAATACTGGAGCGGGTGGCTATTTCCTCTCCAGGGGATCTTCCCAATCCAGAGACTGAAACTGCGTCTCCTGTGTTTCCTGCTAAGCCATTGGGCAAGCCCATTAGTTGATCAGAAGCACAGGTAACAACCTGGGCTTGCAATGTGGAGAGAGGATCTGAAGCAGAGTTGGGGGACAGTCTTGTGTGGTCTGCACTAACCCCAGAAAGACAGTGTCAGGTTTGAATTGAATTGTATGACAGAGTTGGTGTCAGAGTTGGGGAACTGTCAAGTATGGTGGTGGGGGGGGAAGGGGAGGGGACCCACACATGATATCAGAGTATTGTGAATGTGAATAGAGGCAAACCACAAGGTGTTTTTCCTAGACAAGGTGGGAGACAACAGTCCAGGTACCAAGTGACAGTTGCTGCTTGCATCTCAGAGCTAAGCTATAGTCACTGATGAGAATAACATCCCATCAGTTAGGGCTTCCCTGGTGGCTCAGATGGTAAAGAATCTACCTGCAATACAGGAACCTGGGTTCAATCCTGGGTTGGGAAGATCCCCTGGAAAAGGGAATGGCAACCCACTCCAGTTTTCTTGCCTGGAAAATCCCCATGGACAGAGGAGCTTTGTGGGCTATAGTCCATGGGGTCACAAAGTCAGACACGACTGAGCAACTAACACTTCCCCTTACCTCAGAACACAGCCACTCATAGAACCTACCCCTCAGTGGGCTTCAACTTTGGCTGCACAACACTATCATCTAGAAAGCTTTTTTAAAATTCTGATGCTGCACTCCCATGTCCACTGCAGCACTGCTTAACAGTAACCTACACATGGAAACAACCTAAGTGTCCCCTGATGAATGAAAAGATAGACACGAGATACATGCACACACACAATGGAATATCATTCAGTCATAAAAAAAAATGAAGTAGTGCCATTTGCAACAAGGACGGAAACTGAGGGCATTATGCTCAGTGAAATAAGTCAGGCAAAGAAAGATAAATTATCATGTAGTCTCACTTAGAGGTGCAATCTAAAAACAGGAAAACAAGCTCATAGATGCAGGGGACAGACTGGTGGCTGCCAGAGGCAGAGGGGCAGGGACAAAGAGGCAGCAGTGGTGGCAAAATGGGGGTCAAAAGACATAAACTTCCAGTTAAAAAGTAAGCAAGTCAGAAAAAAAAAAAGGCAAGTCATGGGCAAGTAATATACAACATAGTTAATCATACTGTATTAGTGTTAGTTGCTCAGTCGTGTCCAACTGTTTGTGACCCCATGGACTGTAGCCTGCCAGGCTCCTCTGTCCATGGAATTCTCTAGGCAAGAATACTGGAGTGGGTTGCCATTTCCTCCTCCAGGAATAATACTGTATTGCATATTGGAAAGTGGCCGAGTAGATTTTAAAAGTTCGTATCACACACAGCTCTCTTAGATGCCTATTGTTGCTATAACAATCTACCACAAACTTAGTGGCTCAAACAACCCAAACTTATTACCTTATAGGTCTACAGTGCAGAAGTCAGAAATTTCTCTGACTAAATTATTGGCTGATTTGCATTCCTTACTGGGGGCTCTAGAGGAAAAATGGCTTTCTTACCTTTTCCAGCTTCTAGAGGCTTTCGAGTTCCTTCCATCTTCAAAGCCAGCCAAGCATTACTCATATCACACTGATTTGGCTTTACTGCCTCGCTCACCCACATTTAAAGACTCTTGTGATTATGTTAGGCCCACCTGGATAATCTAGGATAATCTCCATATATTAGAGTCAGCTGGTTAGTAAGGTCAAGTCTTTCCGCTGCCTTAATTCCCCTAGCCAAGTAATGTAACATATTCCTGGGTTGCAGGACAAGCACTTCTTTGGGGACCATTTTCCTGCCTATCTGGGCTTCCCTGATGGCTCAGCGGTAAAGAATCCACCTGCAATGTAGGAGACACAGGAAATGCAGGTTCTATCCCTGGATTGAGAAGATCCCTTGGAGAGAAAGGCAACCCACTCCAGTATTCTTGCCTGAAAAATCCCATGGACAGAGGAGCCTGGTGGGCTTCAGGCTATGAGGGTCGCAAAAAGCCAGACACGAACTTGCAACTGACCACGCATTCTGCTATCAACATGAAGCTGAGAACTACTGGTTTATCTGTAAGAAGGGGACTCGAGAAGTAGCTGTCACCAAGCTGAGCCATGAAGGCAGATTGGAGACACACATTGAAAACTTGATGTTGGGGTTAGGGTGGGGGTAGCTATAGCCAGCCTCAGCAACTTTACATTGTTGCAGAATGTGTCTTGGTGGGGGAGCTGGTGGTGTTGTCATGTGATATACTCACATTCACTTCTCTGATAATCCTGGGAAGTTTCAATTCAGTTCAGTCGCTCAGTCATTTTGTGACCCAGTGGTCTGCAGCACGCCAGGCTTCCCTGTCCATCACCAACTCCCGGAACTTGCTCATACTCACATCCATTGAATCGGTGATGCCATCCAACCATCTCATCCTCTGTCGTCCCCTTCTATTCCTGTCTTCAATCTTGCCCAGCATCAAGGTCTTTTCCAATTAGTTAGCTCTTCGCATCAGGTGGCCAAAGTATTGGAGCTTCAGCTTCAGCATCAGTCCTTCCAATGAATATTCAGGACTTATTTCCTTTAGGACCTACTGGTTTAAACTGGGAACTTTAATTGTACACTATCCCAGAGGTGACGGACACCAGCCTCACTGAAGAACAGCTGTTACAGAAAATGTAGGTCATAACACAGGATGCAACTTTTCCAGACTTTTGAGACCGGTAGCTATCAGCTTGTTCTTTGTTTTATGCTCACGGTATGTATACCAGATTCTCAAGTGCTCCGTAGGCCATCCTGTGCAGTGGAAAGTGACTGGCCAACTGGATGAATGTGGCTTGAAGACAGGTTCTGATTGGCCAACACTTTAATACTCACACATACGTATCCACTCAGGATTTCTGGGGTCTCTTAAAAGATCTAACACTCGTGCAAGACAACACTCAGCTGGAAGAACAGCTGCCGCCTTTCGATGGGGCATTTATTCTCTAGTTCACAGCAGGCTTTATCCGAGCCTTTCTGTTTTACACCTGGCTCACTTCACACATTTGTTACCTGCCTGATCTCGAAGGAATCTGACTTTACAAACTTCCCTATCCTCCAGAGTTCATATGCCTTTGTTGCTGTTTAGTCGCTCAGTCGTGTCCCACTCTTTGTGACCCCATGGACTATAGCCTTCCAGGCTCCTCTGTCCATGGGATTGTCCAGGCAAGAATACTGGCATGGGTTGCCATTCCCTTCTCCAGGGGATCTTCCTGACCCAGGGATCAAACCTATCTCCTGTTTGGCGGATGGATTCTTTACTACTGAACCACCTGGGAAGCGCTTCATATGCCTAAGTTAGGCAAAATTCTTATAAAGACCCATTTGCATCAATGCAAAAGTGAATAGCATACTGTGATCATTTCACAATATATACAAATATTGAATCATTGTGCTGTACACCTGAAAGTATCATAATGTTGTCAGTTACACTTGTTTTTAAAAATATGTAATAAAATGAAACACCACTCTCACATTCTCCACAAACACATATACCCACACAAAAGTGAATAGCTCTCCAAAGAGAAAGATGGCATACAGCCAATGGCATTGCCTTGTACACACAAAACCCTTTCCTCACAACTTAGTGAGCCACACTGAGCAGAGTTAGTCTACAGTTTGAGAAAAGTCTGAATCACATGTCCTGGTGAACACAGTGGTCTCTATTGACACAAATCTTCTAGGAAATTAAGCTGAAAGATGCCCAACTATAATTTCTGCACATTGGTCTTTCTTCAGCCTTTAAAGTTAGTCGCTCAGTCGTGTCCAACTCTTTGCAACCCCATGCACTATAGCCTGCCAGGCTCCTCCATCCATGGGATTTTTCAGGCAAGAATACTGGAGTGGATTGCCATTTCCTTCTCCAGGGGATCTTCTCCAGGGGACTGAATGCAAGTCCCCCGCTTTGCAGGCAGACTTTTTACCGTCTGAGCCACCAGGGAAGACTTCAGCCTTGAGAGACACATGTAACCAACCTTACTCATCTTACATACCCAGTCTTTCAAAAATTTAAAATGATTATCATCGCCCCTGAGTGCCTCTTCCCACTTCCAAATGCTTCTTTCCAGTGAGGCTAATTCCTTGGACTACTCTTCCTAAGACATAGTTGAGACTTTGTTATCATTCTGGTAATTCTGGTGGCTATGCCACCAAGCTAGAGAATTGTGCTGTTGAGTCTGCACAGCACTAGAGGGTGACCCTCCATCTCAGACCCTCTATAACCTATCCCAATAGCGGATGAGTTTACAAACTAGACAATGATGGAGGATGCCAAAGCTGAGTCCCTTGGGGTAGAAGGCAAGCCAAGAGATAACCTTCCCTTTACATGGTGCCAGGGAAGCCCCTCTCCTGAAGAAGACCTAGTATTTCTAATGGATGTGATCTAAAAACATTATTCTGCACATATGGACTTCTTCTCAACGGGCTGCAAACTGTGTAAGGATGACAACACAGTTTTGAAATATGCTTTGCCTCAAGAGGGTAGAGTCCATTTAAAGGGCCTGTGGGGAGAGGAGCTGGGCTGGTGGATTTCCCATAGCACTGCTATTAAGTCAGTCTTGGCTTACTTACTATTAGAAGAGATGAATTGGCATAATAGTTTCAATTGGCTCAAGTGAGATTTGGGTTAGATGTAGTTTTGGTTTAACTATCCTTTATCTGAAATTACATGAGACAGTGTATTGAATCACTCACTTAGAAGTATTTCTGGAACATGTTCATTTTTATTACTAATTTGTGCTTTCTGGCCATTCTTAAACATCTTTACTTCCACTACAACTTTTTACAGTGAGTCTGGCATGTAGCTGCCACTCAGTAAATGTGAGTAAACCAATACCAGAGGCTTCAGACTGCTAAGACTCTGACACACGAGATCATGGGGCCAGATACATTCACTCCTTTTGGAGGAACAGAATAGACGGCTTGAGCTATGAGAAAAGTTGTTAGAATGGGTCGAACTTATGGTTGCAGGGGGAAGGATGAGGGAAGGGTTAGGAAGTCTGGGATGGACAGGTACCCACTGCTCTATTTAAAATGGATAACCAACAAGGACCTACTGTATGGCACAGGAAACTCTACTCCATGTTACGTGGCAGCCTAGAGGGGAGGCAAGTTTACAGGAGAATGGATACCTGCATGTATATGGCTGAGTCCCTTTGCTGTCCACCTGAAACTATCACAACGTTGTTAACTGGCTATACTCCAATGTAAAATAAAAAGTTTAATAAAAAATTGAAAAAAATAGAGGAGTGCGTTACCAGATTTTTAAAACGTAGGAGCACGTCAGCAGTAGTTTCATCTCCAGGAAGACAAAGTAGACACTCTCTTAAATCTGTCTCACATCTATAGGGAGGCTACCCTATTTACAGTCTTTTGGCACAAAATGCTCTACTGTCTATCTCACTTGAGATGGTTCCTATAGGACCAAGAGAGGGAAAAAGCAAAGCCAACCGGTAATCACGCGTGATGTCTCCAGTCCTAAGGAGCTTGGGACACACTTGTTAAGGCATCACACCTGCTGGAGCTCCAGCAGGGAACCTACTCAAGGACGCGGCACAGGAAGCAAAGGCGATCAACCCAAGCAGTACTGAAGAAGACAGCGCAGCAAAGACTGTTTTATTCTCCCAGACCTTCAGGCAATCTCACGAGCAGGAGGGCGCACGTAGGTGAGTATGAAACTAAGAAAAATACGAGGCTTAATACACATTGTATTTCTTCAGTCCCTGGCAGGCCAGCAGCCTGAGGTCAGTCTGGCAGGAAGCTGAGAGGACTGCCTGGTCCGGACACTCACACGATCTTCACAGTGTTGAGCATGTCTGACAGGACATACGTGTCATCCCAGCCCTTTCCGGGCTTCCTCAGGGTCTGCTCCAAGGCCCGGGCCATTTCCAGGAGCTCTGGTGTAGCGAGTTTGGACTCAGAGTGCAGCTGACAGAACAGGATCTCGTTGACTTCACCCTCGATTCGCCGGACGTACAGGAGGGGGAACACCGCCTTAAGCCCGGCCAGCACCGAGTCCTTTAGCCCCAAGTCTCGGCACACAAGGTTGAGGATGAAGACACCTGCAGGGTGAGAAAGGAAGAGAATGACCGTGATTCAGGGAACACAGGAGACAAGGTTCTGCTCTGAGGAATATGGCCATTCCTGATCCCAGGAGGCAGGTAGAGCAAGGGACACATCTGTGGCAGCAGTGACTGTGCCAGGAACACACAGCATATGAAGGGAGAGAGGTAGGGGGTGCGTGAACCATAAGAAGGCTTCAGGCTCATTTCTTGCTCTCTTGTGCTGCTAACAAATATGACCATTCTCCATGCCTCTGTTTCACAAAGAATTGCTTTGAGAAAGAAGAAATTAATACCCCCAAGTAATTAATATCAATTTCAGAGAAAAATTATATTCCTGACATATATAACACATACCTTCATTTGTAACAATAAAGGTTCTAAATCAACTCTGTTTGCAAACCAAATCAAAACACCTGGGAGGTGGTGAACATACGGATTAACAGCTCCAGCTTTTTTAAGTCATAAGGACCTGGGTTGGAGCCCTAAGTCTAATCGTGTGTCACTTTGGCAAGTCTCTACCTCAGTTTCCTAATCTGAAAACAGGCGGCTCTGAAGATGAAAAAGCATACTGCCCAGTCCAGGACATGTGGGGTTGCTAGCATCACATGCTGGCAGGGATGTGAACTGCTATTAATACAACTGCTTTGTGACACTGTGTGTGACTGCATCTACAAACTGAATAAACGTATAATTTGTGATCCAACAATTACAACCCCACATCTATGCCCAATAGACCGGCACACACACTTCACCATAAGGCATCTACCAGAATGTTAATGGCAGTTCTAGTTCTAGTTCAGTCGCTCAGTCGTGTCCGACTCTTTGCGACCCCATGAATCGCAGCACGCCAGGCCTCCCTGTCCATCACCAACTCCCGGAGTTCACTCAGATTCACGTCCATCGAGTCGGTGATGCCATCCAACCATCTCATCCTCTGTCATCCCCTTCTCCTGCCCCCATCCCTCCCAGCATCAAAGTCTTTTCCAATGAGTCAACTCTTCACATGAGGTGGCCAAAGTACTGGAGTTTCAGCTTTAGCATCATTTCTTCTAAAGAAATCCCAGGGGTAATCTCCTTCAGAATGGACTGGTTGGATCTCCTTGCAGTCCAAGAGACTCTCAAGAGTCTTCTCCAACACCACAGTTCAAAAGTATCAATTCTTCGGTGCTCAGTTCTCTTCACAGTCCAACTCTCACATCCATACATGACTACTGGAAAAACCATAGCCTTGACTAGACGGACCTTAGTCGGCAAAGTAATGTTTCTGCTTTTGAATATGCTATCTAGGTTGGTCATAACTTTTCTTCCAAGGAGTAAGCGTCTTTAAATTTCATGGCTGCAGTCACCATCTGCAGTGATTTTGGAGCCCCCCAAAATAAAGTCTGACACTGTTTCCACTGTTTCCCCATCTATTTCCCATGAAGTGATGGGACCGGATGCCATGATCTTTGTTTTCTGAATGTTGAGCTTTAAGCCAACTTCTTCACTCTCCTCTTTTACTTTCATCAAGAGGCTTTTGAGTTCCTCTTCACTTTCTGCCATAAGGGTAGTGTCATCTGCATATCTGAGGTTATTGATATTTCTCCCAGCAACCTTGATTCCAGCTTGTGTTTCTTCCAGTCCAGCGTTTCTCATGATATACTCTGCATATAAGTTAAATAAGCAGGGTGACAATATACAGCCTTGACGTACTCCTTTTCCTATTTGGAACCAGTCTGTTGTTCCATGTCCAGTTCTAACTGTTGCTTCCTGACCTGCATACAGATTTCTCAAGAGGCAGGTAATGGCAGTACTTCCTAGCAAATCCTCGAAAAAGAAAAAAGCCCAATGCCAACAGCGGAAGGGATAAATTAATCGTGGTAGTCACCCAGTGATATGTCAGAGCAATAAAAAGGAACGATGTCAACACAACACCATGAGTGAACCTCACAAACATCATGTTGAGGGAAAGAAAAGAGAGAACATTCCATATGGACAAAACTAAGCTGTGCTGATAGAAGTGAGGATGGTGGGCTTCCCTGGTGGCTCAATGGATTAAGAATCTGCCTGCCAATGCAAGGGACATGGGTTTGATCCCTGGTCCGTGAAGATCCCACACGCTGTGGAGCAACTAAGCCCATGAGCCACAACTATTGAGCTTGTGCTCTAGAGCCCGTGCTCTACAATACGAGAAGCCACCACAGTGAGAAGCCCACGTACCACAAAATAGAGCAGCCCCCACTCTCTGCAACTAGAGAAAGCCCAAGCACAGCAACGAAGACCCAGTGCAGGTAAGTCCTCTCACCTCCTTTCCTTACCTGAAAGGAGGTAAGAGGACTTGTAGGGGTACTGGTAAACGAGTACGTTCAATCTGGGGAAACCAATCATGCTACACACTTATGAGCATTTTTCATTAAAAAGAAAATCTTCCTAAAGGGCCCATCCCTTCTCCCTCGCCACCTTCTGTTCTTTATACCTTCAGAAGTCAAGATGCTTTTGACCTTCTGCAGGAAAAGCTGGGCCACAAATGCTGGGGGTGGACAGCTCATTCCCAGGGTTGGGTCCTTACTGTCCACATCGAACATTATGACGTCGTAGTGAGGCCGTGCTGGGAAAGAGAAGCAGACAAGTCTGTGTTTTTTGCTGGATAAAATAACACCATTCACATTCCTCCACATTTCCTCTGTGACCTGTGGTTGGCACAGGTGGCTAAGTCAACAGGAATGACATGGAGGATATGGTGCCTAAGAGCACCAAAGTCACTGTCCAAAGCAGTTACGTCATCAGGGCTCTGCTGGGAGTGCCCATATCTAAGTTGGCACCATCATCTCATCTTCCTCTACATTTTAAAGCCCCTTCTACAGACACACATTTCTGGGGTCCACTCCAGCAGGATCATTACTCAGAGTCCATCTATACCAGTGATTTTCAACCCTGTCAGGACGCTAGAGCCAAATGGGAAAATTCTTAATACTCAAGAGAACCTGGGCTCCACTCCTGAACAACAGAGTTAAAAACTCCTGGGGTGGAGAAGAACAGATGGGATGGGCAGTGAGACGCCTCTGGTACTTTTCTTAAGCTCCTCGGGTGATTCAAAAGACAGAGATGAGAACCACTGATTTAGACAAAACAGCTGCCTCTGCCTGTAAGGGCTGACCCAGCACATGGTATCTTGAACTTAACTCTGGAGAAAAATGTTCTCAAATTAAAGTCAGCAAATCTTTTCTAGTTACTTGAACAATTATTGGCTCAAGAAAGAAGGCATTTGTTCAATGGGTGAGAAAGAACTGATGATGAATCTGATCCACTCCTTACTAGAATGTTAGTTTTTTTAAGGGGTAGGCCTACAATATGAACGATTGGTTTTTAGCAAACTGAGACGGTGCTAATGATTATTTAATAATCAATATATATTTACTTAGGACTACAGCATGTCCATCACTGTTCATAGCACAGATTTGATTTTGGTTTTTCAAGAGCAGAACATGTTGGCTCATCAAAGTTCAAGGACAACCATGGCCCCCACCTGTGGCACTGAGTCCTCCAACAACCTGAAAGGTTGTTGTTAGAGACAAAGGCCAGGGCTGTTCAGATCTGGTTTAGAGGTCCTAACAATAGCAGCACATCCTGGACTGAGTACCTACCACATGCCTGGCACTGTTTTAAGTGCTTTCACATGTATTAGCTATCCTGGGTCTGGGCCCCTACTTTGGCCCCAACTACAGAGAGCATATCTGGGAAACTCTGATAAGAGTTCAGCTCACTTTGCAATTAAGGCAGCATCTGTCTATCCCTGCACCAAAATACTTCGGAGAAGGCAATGGCACCCCACTCCAGTACTCTTGCCTGGAAATTCCCATGGATGGCGGAGCTTGGTAGGCTGCAGTCCATGGGGTCACTAAGAGTCGGGCACGACTGAGCGACTTCACTTTCACTTTTTATTTTCATGCATTGGAGAAGGAAATGGCAACCCACTCCAGTGTTCTTGCCTGGAGAATCCCAGGGACAGGGGAGCCTGGTGGGCTGCCATGTATGGGGTTGCACAGAGTCGGACAATACTAAAGCAACTTAGCAGCAGCACCACTACCAAAATACTTACCCCAGCATCCCGTTTTGCCACACCCTTCCTAGAAAATGCTCTAACCCAGAACCAGAGCAACTATGGCAGAATGAGCAGACTAGGAAGGGTGGGTGGCCTGGACTCCCCAGTTTCAGGCAGGACTGAATCAACCTAACTTCTCCTTAAGGGGCTCATGCTCTGTGAAACATCAGTCACCAGGAGCCTATACATTAAGTTGCAGAAGCATCAGCAGAGCTATTAGAACACATTAACATGCCTTTTGTCCAAGTCTGGGATACAAATTATTAGAGAAAAATGGAGCCTTAATCCCAGCAGCAGCAGGGCTATTGGAATTCCCACTAACACCTGCATCAGGGTTTAATCTCAGCACTGTTGACATTTGGACCAGATCATTCTTTATCATCGGCAGCCATCCTGTGCATTGTAGGATGTTTAGCAGCACCCTTGGCCTCCATGTGCCTCCACCCACTATTATGCTGGAAGCACCCCTACCTAATGGTAGGCTGTGCTTTTACAACCAAAAATTGCCTGCCAACATTGCCAAACATCTCTGGGGCTTAGAACTACTCATCTACATGAATGATGTTTTACTCCATTTCTGGCTTCACCTTGAGCTGAAAGATTTACAGAACACATCTTCCAACACACACCCCCAACATTTCTTCCCCTTTACCTCACTCAGCTCCAGACACTGACTCTTGGGATGATGAGGTGGTGGCAAGATCACAGGGTCAGAAGAAATTCAGAAGAGGAGCCCACTGATTTTTCAGCACGATGAGGGCAGGAAACAGTCTGTTTTACTTGTTGCCGTAGCCTAACCCCTAACAGCACTGAGCATGTGATAGACACTCTATGCTGCTAAGTCGCTTCAGTCGTGTCCGACTCTGTGCGACCCCAGAGACGGCAGCCCACCAGGCTCCCTTGTCCCTGGGATTCTCCAGGCAAGAACACTGGAGTGGGTTGCCATTTCCTTCTCTAAGACACTCTATATTTACTGAATAAATATGTCAACAAATGAGGGAACAAATGAACAGGTGAAAGACTGGGATGATGCTCATATCTCTTAGAGAGGAATTCTACAGACCCTTGCAGGCCTGACAACCTTGGATCAATCTTTCCTCAACACCCCTCCAAATTCTCCAACAGCAGTACCTTCTTCTTCTGCCAGGCGGGTTATAAAGTCCAGACCATCTGCAATGTGGACCTTCATCCGGTCACTCTGGGAAAAGCCAAACCACTGGGTGGCCACTTCCAACATAGAGGGGTCGATCTCCACAGCATGGATGCAGGACTTTGGGAAATGATCGTGGATAAAGAGAGGGAGGCTGCCCCCGCCCAGGCCCACCACCAACAGTGCCAGTGGGGTCTCTGTAATAAAGAATAAAAGCATTATGTTACCATCTGCTCACTGTAAAGTTCTGCACCAGCCTTAGAGAGGACAAAAGAGACAGTCGGATTGTTCACTCTAGCCAGAAGATACAAGATTTAGAGACTTGGCCTCCCTTGTCTCTTTCTAGAAATTCAGGAGTCAATTTAATATATGTAAATTCAACCCTGGCCTCATGATCCTTCCTTTACTAGTTCCAGAGCGATCAGTATATTATTACTATGGTTCCTTAAACATCTCAAAGCCCTCAGCGGACATTACAGCAATAATCCCCACCATCAGCATCATTAAACCCCTCTAGGAAACAGGAGGGACAATGGGTAACATCTTGTCCATGATCACAGGGCATGTAGATGTGATGCCCTCTGCCCAGCTTCCAACTCAAAGGCCACAGCTACCTTTAATAAGACACACCCAACAAGTGAAGGAAGTCCATCCAAGTTCCAGAAGTCACAGGAAAACAAAGGCCCAGATCCTACACTCAAGTTCAGAGAAACAGGGGATGAAAGAAGATGTGAAACCAGAAAGAATCACCAAAGAGAGAAACCCTGAGGATTAAATGTAACAACTGAGAATCCACTGACACACATCAGCACCAAGATAGACCACAAGTATAGGGTATTTCAGCAGGACATACTCAGGGACTTCAGGGAGAAGACAGCTACAGGAGTGGACAGAAACAAATATTTTTGCTCCTGTGGTTAGATCCCAACCTAGCAGTAAGGCTATGACTATACTACCTATACTATGGATTTTTTTAAAAGCAGAAATTCAAGAAAGAATTACATCTGGCACTCAAAGAATGCATCACTGAAAAGCCAGAAATTTTCCTAAAGTACACAGGTATTTCTCTGGAGATATGATTTTTAAATGTTCCATCTGGATACAGGGTATATGGATATGCAAAAATTCATCAAGCTGAACAATTTAAGATCCGTTCACTTTATAGATTTCACTGAAGATATTTTATACATTAATTTTTAAAACTGTAGTTAATTTTACACTAATTTTTAAATAAATGCATAGAAGAAAAAAATATAGATATCAGCATGTATGTCTATTTCAAGATTACAATTTGAGTTTGTAGGAAAAGTTACTTGGATGTTCATGAATGATGCAGAAAGACAGTTGGGAATAAGAAAGACATGAATATATGGGCATCTGTTGGTCTGTAATCATGGTTCTTAAGCTGCAAGGCAGCCAACTCTGATGACATCTGTAATCTTACACATTTCCTACTGTGGAAGGCTGTGGCGACCTCCTCACCTAGGAGCCGCTCCGGGTTTTTCAGCAGCGCAAGGCCGGCGATCATGGCTTTGTGGTGTTCACAGCACAGGTAACTCTTATCAATGGACTGCCCCGGGGCTGCAGGCAGGTCCTCTGGGGTATCAGCAGGCCGATGCTTCTTCCTGTCCTTTTTCCGTTTCTTCTGGGCTAGATCAGAGACACAGACGAATGAGGTTGTGTGAGGTACGCCACTCCTTGGAAAGTAAGGCACACGAGCAGCAGTGTGCTGTAGCTGGCTGAGACTCGGGAGTCAATGGTGAAATATGCAGGCATTCTGTGAACTGGCTGACATGCTGGTAGCTTGAAATCTGTCCGTGGTGGCCATTTTCATGCACAGAAATTAGGGAACAGTACAATTCATGGCTTTTTCTCCCCAAAGAGCTGGTGGTCCAACATTTAACATGTGCCAGGGTGTCAGAAAAGGGAAGTGGCAAAGAAAACACCAAAAAACTGATAACGCTGGGAATACTTGAGTGAGGGGTGCTAGTACTTCTTTAGGAAACATAAAGCCGCTCACAGGAGAGTTTATTCATGAGTTTTTTTAAGCAGAAAAGAACTTAAAGTTACTAATTACTGCCTCTGTGCCAATTGTTGTACCAGGACTCTCACTCCTGTAGCTTTTATAACAACCCTCTTATTCCAATTCTCAGCAGATAGAAAATCTGGCAGTGCAGCTAGGATTTGAATGTGGGACTGCCTGTCTCCAACACCTACCATCTTTCAATTGCATTACACAGATGGTAATGCACACCACCCCAGTGGACAAGGACATCACAAATGTTCACAGAAGGGGAAAATCCTACAGATGGTCCCTTTACATTTCCTCTCCTTACTCTCTCAACTGCACCAGGACAGAGTGAACAGCTGGTTTTGCCGTTTTCCTAGGGACCAGCTGCACTCCACAGCAGCATTGGGCAGCGATGTGTGAGGCCAGCCTGATTTAACATAACAATCAGAAAGGTTAAATCACTTTTTAACACATTCTCCTTCTTCTCACCAATACTCCCTTAGGAAAATCATTCCCATGAAAATTAAGGATGGTAAGAAGACTAGGATCTTGACAACAATGGGGAAAAAAACTTGAAACCCAAATTGGAGGGGAATATCTTCTTTGAAGCAATTTTACTGATTTTTTGGTGAGATGAAGCTGACCTCAAGTGACCCAACGACAGCTCGGGAACCCAGCAAACACAGGTGCACTTGACCAGGGGACACCCCTCAAGAGAAAACTGTCCTGCAGAGAGTCACCTGACCCTGAGCTCTGGGCAAACCCAGGACCTCATGAGGTTCTGAACTCTCTCTTTTCACTTTCCTTCCAGACGGCCTTGCCAACACAACAGCACGGTCATCAGGCAAAAGAAACTTCCAAGAATCAGAAAAGCCAATTTCAAATTCCAAGCCTGAGTCTCTGGGCCTCAAAAGGAAAGTTATACTGGAGAGGTGGAGGGGAGGAGCGTTCACTTCTACTCTATGCATCTGATTTGTGAACTAATTACAATAAGCAAGTATTGCTTTTGAAGTACAAATATATACATGGGAGAAAACAGCAGGCGAAACAAACGATTGCTTTCCCCCTTAGGGGGTGTTTCTGAGGAGCACATGAGAGATCACTTAAAAGGGATCCTAGGGAACATGGTCTGGATCTACCCTGTCCAAGCCTGTAACCCTGGCTACCTGTGTCTATTTACATTTAATTATAAGTTCATTGGAAATAAATAAGATTAAAGATGCAGCTCTTTAACAGTCATACCAGCCATGTTTCTAATGCTCAGCATCCACACTGGACAGCTCACTGGGTATTAAATATTTCCCACTGCAGAAAGTTCTACTGGACAGCAGTGGACTAGGTGACGTCTAGGGCACCCACCAACTCTACAATCCTCTAAACCAAGTGCTAGGAGGTGGCTGTAAGGAGGAGAGCAGGCCTACTGAGTTAATATACAGACACATATGGAGTAACTTATAAAATAGGTGGTCTCTGAACTTCAGGCATGTAGGCGATGATCACATTTATTTGGTAAACCATCGCACCCCCTCCTTATCATTTTACAGCCAGGCTTTGCTCAAGAAGAGAATATCGACCCCCCTTCTGTTCATCACCACTCACACTCTAACAGCCCAGAAGATAAGAGGATGACCCACGGAGCCATGTGCCTCTGGTCACAGATATCCACGTCTGTCCTACAACTCCGCCAAGCTCCCAAGTCTTTCTGGCCACCCCACCTTGTCCATATATCCACAGGGATACCGCCACCGCGTCCACGCTGCCTCACCTCTGTGAGACACATCCTGCAGCAGCCTGGCTTCTGACTGCACCACATTCCTGTTGCTGAGGAAGATGAGCCGCCGGAAGTAGCGCCTGTCATCTCCTTGCACGTCCTCGATGACGTAGTCACCGCTCAAGGGGCTGCAGTCTTGGTGCTGAACGATGCGGACCCCAATGTCCCCACCCACAGACAGGAAGGGCACCTGAAAGAACAGCAGATCTGTGGTCGAAATGCCAGCTCCATCGAGAAAGATGAGAAAGTCTAATCCCTTGCCTTCGTGTCTCTGTGAGGAATCCCCACACCAAGGTCCTGTGTAGCAACGACTCCAAAGATTCGCCATTCCGTCAAAGTACTTTTCTGGGGCATTTGACTAGATCTCAAAAAGCTTAATCCATCTTTTTGAAAACCAACTGAATAAAGATTCCCCAAACCATTAGTGAAATCAGTTGGTTCTCCACAAGAAAAACAGGAGTTTCTCAAGAGTAATTCCTAAAAGGACTTTTAACAGTCCAAGACAATGAAAGTGAGAAGCAACTCTGAAGAGGGACCAGAACCATGAGAGAAGGAATGTGAGCTGGGATAAAGGTACCAAAATCTATGTGCAAAGCAACCTTTCCAAATTTGGAGAAATTTCTCCCTTCTCCCAGTGATTCTCATCTTTTTCCTGCATTTTACTAAACAGGAAAAAAAGAAAATGAGGAAAAAAATACATTTCCCCCAAACTTTTCCATTCCTTTCCCAATCTTTACACTTAATTCTTTTTAAAGACTTACAGGAATATTTAATCATCATGAGGGACTCCAAACTTTGAGAGAAAATTCACAAAATAACCTTCCCACAAGCTCTGGGTCTCTCTAATGACACTAACCCCAGCCTTCAGGAAGCATCACAGACTTACTAATCTGTAAGCACAAGTCAGCCTTGTGGGCAGAACCACAGGCTGAGAACCCAGGAGACTGGCTTCTTCCTTCCAGGTCTGTTACTATAGCACCAAGACTCCAGGTAGGTTGTCTTTCCCATCTATCAAGAAAGAGCAACTTTTTCTATAAAGTCCTTGCAGTAAAGTCAATCACCCTGTCTTATGACCAGGATAGCACAAGACAGACAGTGTCAACTGATAATACCATATCATCATTTTGGCAAAAACTTCAGTTCCCTTCCTAGAAAAACATCAAACCCACGGAGTTAATGTTCTGAAAATTAAAGTGAGCTCTTTTGGCCCTTTCCCATTCTACCTCACACAATGACAGTTCTAAGGAGCAAAATAGCCAAGGAAATCCTGTGCAAAGTGCATTAGGAGAACTGTCTGAGTAATCCACATTGTGAGGAGCTGGAGGACTTCCTTCATGCTGTCCAAGAGGCCCTGCAGACAGATGCTACTATGGGTCTCAATAGAGGCAATCACTCACCTTCCGCTCACTGCCTGGGACATAATTTCTACCCACTTAGCTCTTAGCTGCTGATATGCCCTCCAGGAACAGTCTAGGGTCACAGACCCTAGTCCTAGCCTCTTCCAAGACAACCTCTGCCTTCCTGACTCTTAATACGACTTCTCCAGAGACCCTGAAAGCTGCTACCCAAGCCTTCTTACCTGCAGCTGGGCGGGCATCCCGGCTGGGGCCAGCTCCATGACTCTGGCCGACAGCTCAGCCTGGATGCTGTCCATGCCTTCATACTGCTGACCTCGGTGAAGGGCCACTGTGATCAGCCTCCTGAAGCCTGCACTGGCTGCCAGCTGCTTCCGGCCCTCCTCCATGCCAAACAGCCACTCTGTCTCCCGACCCTGGGGGACTGGAAAGAGGCATTTTTTGACAGGGAGTCCTGGGAAATGTTCAAGCCCACAATAAACATGCCCCACGTGGCAGAGAGCCAGGCCATCCCTTCCAACTGTGACCTACTAAGGGGCTATCAATTCCCTAGTGCACAAGGCCCACTGCCAGCAGACCCATGGCAGGACCTAGCGTGGAAAAAAGTGTGGGCGTGTAAGGGGAGGGAGGTGAGTACCAAGTGTAAGAAAAATAGTAATAATGCTAACATTTCTTATATGCCAGGCATGATTCCAAACAGTTTACGAACAGAAACTAATCAAATCTTCACAACAGCCCAAGATACAGGAAGCATTATTACTATTTCCATTTTATAAATGAGAAAATTAAGACACAAAAGTTACTGTATTTACCCAAGTTCACGCAGCTAGTAACTGGCTAAGCTAGGACTCAAACCCAGGCAGTCCAGCCCCAGAATCCATGCTCACATCCACTGTGCTATTTGTTCCCACAGGTGGACAGTCAGGATAAGAGAATACTTGGAAAAATGGATTCCATGTTGGGAAACCAATTACCAGCACGACGTATCAATACTTCACATTTGTCTAGAATATTCTACTTTTGAAAGCATTTCCTCATACTATCTCTGTTGATTATTACTAAGGTGAATCTGGTATCATTTACCCCTTTCAATAAAAACACTAACATTTGTAAAACTATTCTAAGGCACTATTCTAAGAGTTTTTATGCTTTTCACAACTACTGAAGACAGTCACTTTATAGAGGAGAAAACTGAGGCACAGAAAGAACACTAACTCATCTAGTAGCATTCCAAAGGGATTAAGCCAGAAAGGGAAACCAGCCTGGTCCCAGAGCTGCCTTTTTCAGCAGCTACTCTGTCCTGTTTGCATAAACTCAGCAAAGAAGCACAGAGACTTCCCCAGGTCATGGGGCTCACAGGCTACAAGGCTCCTTGCTTCTACTACTCTGATACAAAGTAACATCTCTACAACAGCCTGACCTGCCTAAACTTATCTGTATTACTTCTCACTATTCCAGGCCAACCCCATTCTCACACTTCATCAGGCCTTTGCCATGGAAGATGGGAAGACATAAACTTCAGATTCAAGCAGGCAGCTCCCCCTTCCTTATGCTGTGGCCAGTCTAACCTCTCAAAGTACCACCCCTTTGCAAGATCAAGCCAGCCAAGGCATACCCATCCACCAAATCCCAGATCCAGCCCCTGTAAGCCAGCCCCCTTCAGGAAAGAGAGGGAGCAATCCCAACTCACTGATGAAAATGGCAAAATGATTGTCCCGCGATGGTTTCACAGTGGGGCTGTCCACCACGTGGAGGGTGTAGCGTGGCTCCCCCGTGTCCCCATTGCACAAGTCCAGGGACACACTCCCCAGCCCGGCCTTGCGGTACAGCTGGCTGCACAGCCAGGCATATTGCTGCCGCTCCCGCACCGCCTCGGCCAGCCGCTCGGCACTCTCCAGCCGCACAGGCTTGCCCTGCTCCTGAGCACACAGCTCAAAGATCTGAAGGGCAGAGCCAGTGACCGGCCTGAACTTGGTCATGATGAAGGCAAAGACAGGCAGGGAGAACCGAGGCTCTGCTTCCAACAGCTGGTCCTGGCTGCTGGCCACCTGGTGCACCCTCACCATCCACCCCTCCCGAGAGAAGTGACCCACTGCTTTCTTCAGGACGTGAGCCTGAGCCAGGGAGATGCAGAGGTAGCGACCGCCCACCTGCAGGACACGGCCAACCTCAGCCAGCATCCTGTCCACCTGCTGCAGGGTCTTCTCCTCCTCATCTGTCAGGACAGCGTCCAGGGTGCCCTTGTCCAACACCACCTGGAACGAGGCGTCGGGGAACTCCATCTGTGTCATGTCCATCTTCAAGAAGCTCATCCTGGGCCGTCGACTGGCATTGCGCTCCTTCATTTGCTTGATGACGACCTCGCTAATGTCAATATTCACTATATCCTGATAGCCCACATCATACAGCTGCTCGCTTAGCTCTGAGTTACCACACCCAACCACTAGCACCTAGGGAGAAAAAAAAACGAGATGGAGGTGATCAAGGCAAAGGAACGAGAACACCATTACAGAATTGATTCTAGGTTCTACCGGAACTCACTAGTAACAAATCACATTTAGCTATAACAATGCAAGTTACACAGAAGCCGACTAACCAGGGTTGTTCTTTTCTCTGAAACAAGCCTTTATTTATCAAGTATAGGAACAAACTAACCATGGTTGTTCTTTTCTCTGAAACAAAATTCACTACTCAAGAATTGATAGAAAGTCACAGAATCCAAACACAGTAGTTGCAACTGAAATCTCCTATTTGTTTTACCACTGAAAATGTAACTTACAAAACAGAAAGAGACTCACAGACTTAGAGAAGGTACTTATGGTTGCAAAGGGGAAGGACAGGGGCAAGGAATAATTTGAGAGTTTGCAATGAACATGTATACATTGCTATATTTAAAATGGATAACCAACAAGAAACTACTGTATAGCACACAGAACTCTTCTCAATGTTGTGTGGCAGCCTGGATGACAGGGGAGTTTGGAGAATGGATAATGTATATGTATGGCTGAGTCCTCTTTGCTATTTACCTGAAACTATTGCAAAACTGTTACTTGCCTAGGTGGCAAGAATACACAGAAGAACTACACAAAAAAGATCTTCATGACCCAGGTAACCACAATGGTGTGATCACTCACCTAGAGCCAGATATACTGGAATGTGAAGTCAATGGGCCTTAGGAAGCATCACTATGAACAAAGCTAGTGGAGGTGATGGAATTCCAGTTGAGCTATTTCAAATCCTGAAAGATGATGCTGTGAAAGTGCTGCACTCAATATGCCAGCAAATTTGGAAAACTAAGTAGTGGCCACAGGACTGGAAAAAGTCAGTTTTCATTCCAATCCCAAAGAGAGGCAATGCCAAAGAATGTTCAGACTACCACACAACCGCACTCATCTTACACGCTAGCAAAGTAATGCTCAAAATCCTCCAAGCCAAGCTTCAACAGTATATGAACCATGAACTTTCAGATGATCAAGCTGGATTTAGAAAAAGCAGAGGAACCAGAGATCAAATTCCCAATATCCGTTGGATCATAGAAAAAAACAAGAGCATTCCAGAAAACACCTACTTGGGTCTTATTGACTACACCAAAGCGTTTGACAGTGTAGATCACAACAAACTATGGAAAATTCTTCAAAAGATGGGAATACTAGACCATCTTACCTACCTTGTGAGAAATCTGTATGCAGGTCAAGAAACAACAGTTAGAACCGGACATGCATGGAACAACAGGCTGGTTCCAAATTGGGAAAGGAGTACGTCAAAGTTGTATATTATCACCCTGCTTATTTAACTTATATGCAGAATACATCATGAGAAATGCCGGGCTGGATGAAGCACAAGCTGGAATCAAGACTGCTGGGAGAAATATCAGTGACCTCAGATGTGCAGATGACACCACCCTTATGGCAGAAAGTGAAGAGGAACTGAAGAGCCTCTTGATGAAAGTGAAAGAGGAGAGTGAAAAAGTTGGCTTAAAACTCAACATTCAGAAAACAAAGATCATGGCATCCAGTCCCATCACTTCGTGGCAAATAGATGGGAAAACAATGGAGACAGTGACAGACTTTATTTTGGGCTCCAAAATCACTGCAGATGGTGACTGCACCATGAAATTAAAAGATGCTTGCTCCTTGGAAGAAAAGCTCTGACCAACCTAGACAGCACATTAAAAAGCAGAGATATTACGTTACCAACAAAGGTCTGTCTAGTCAAATCTATGGTTTTTCCAGTAGTCATGTATGGATGTGAGAGTTGGACTATAAAGAAAGCTGAGTGCCGAAGAATTGATGCTCTTGAACTATGGTGTTGGACAAGCCTCTTGAGAGTCCCTTAGACTGCAAGGAGATCAAACAAGTCAATCCTAAAGGAAATCAGTCCTGAATATTCATTAGAAGGACTGATGTTGAAGCTGAAACTCCAACACTTTGGCCACCTGATGTGAAGAAATGACTCATCGGAAAAGACCCTGATGCTGGGAAAGATTGAAGGCAGGAGAAGGGGACAACAGAGGATGAAATGGATGGATGGCATCACCGACTTGTTGAACATGAATTTGAGCAAGCTCTGGGAGTTGGTGATGAACAGGGAAGCCTGGCATGCTGCAGTCCTAGGGGTTGCAAAAAGTTGGACACAACTGAGTGACTGAACTGAACTGAACTGAACCCCAATACAAAAAGTTAAAAAAAAAAAATTCTAGGTCTGGCATAATCCTATTCCACTCATGCCTTGGGTTCCAACTCATGATATTCTGCTATTTCATGAAGCGAAACTTAAAACACAAGTTGTTGGCTCCCTCTCTACTGAGCTATCTCCCATTGATCCTTCAAAATTCTGCCCCATCTCTGGAAAAGCACGGTACTGTGACAATTGCATAAGCTTTTAAGCTAGGTAGCCCTAAGTCTAAATCCCCACATGACCATGTACCACATTTATGATCTTGGGCAAGAAACTGGCTCTCAGAGCCTCAGTTTCCGCATCTGTAGAATTCTTGTACTATCACTCACCTTGAAATGTATTATGAGAACTCAATGACTGAACACACACACACACACACACACACACACACACACACACACACACACACAGCACCCAACATAAAGTCTGGCTCTTAGAGTTTCTTCCTTGAATGTTCGTTTTCTACCCTCTTCCTTCTCTACTTCCAGTACAACCCCATCTCTGTCCAACCTATTACTGTACTTATCACCTCTGGAATGTGCCCAGGGTTTATGTATCAACGCATTTGCCGCTAAAGGGATGAGCACAGCGCCTTAAAGTGTGGGCTCACAACAACTATTTGGTAACAGATTAATTTATCAGTAAAGCCACGGATTCTACCAGTTCCCCGGGCATTCACAGTGACAGAAAAGCACACTTTCTTCACTAGGAGGAGCTACCTAGTTTGCACTACTTAATAAGTCATTCTTTCTTTGAGGTTACTAATTCAAGAATGATCTGGGGTTGGAAGCTGTTATCTGAAAACTGTATAAGGATATTTTGACCGGCCCCCACGCCGGTCACGGTCTACCAAATGCAGGATTTCTGTTTTCAGTTCCTACTTTCCAGAGTACACACCGGGCTGCCAGGCCGCGCTTACCTTTTCCCTGGGCTTGATGTATTTGTGCAGCACCCCGCACAGTTCCAGGTAGGTTCCATACCACTCGAAAGCTTTCTTTCCTCGCTGCTGGAAGAACTTCTCCCAATAGTCAACGGAGCCAAACTCCTTCGAGCTTTTAGGTAAGAGATTCATAGTCCCACTACCCGAGCTGCGTCTTCAAGATTCCTGCTCTCTGTGTGGTACCATGAGAGGGGCTTCCCCACACGTTGGCTCTGGGACACCGCTGCGGGAATTCTTTCCACGGACAAACAGCCTCATTTATTTGTTTCCAACTCAAAATCCAAAGGGATGATCCTTACACGCTCACCGCACCCGCGAGACACTGACCCTACTAAACGTTCATCCTTTGATCCACGCCCCAGTGCCCCGACCCACGTGGGGAGCCCCTCACACTTTTTCAGAGTTCGGTTTCAGAACCGGCGATCATATCCGGGTGCGAGGCTTCGCGATTGGTCGGTTGCCCAGACCATCCAAGCAGCTCATTGGTCAGTGATTTTCGTTCCTGACACCTAAGTGGTTACAACGACCTCGCCTCACACCCGCGACTCCGTCGCCGGCTCCTCGCGTTTATTTACGTGAGCCGGAACGGGGCGGGGCCGCGGGCTGGAGGCGGGGCGGAAGCCCGGCTGTCCCAGTGAGCCCCTAACGTGGGCAGCCTTTACAGCTCTGGCCGTTCCATCCTTGGGAGAGAGCTCCGCCCGAGCTCGGTGCTCCTGACCTCGGTGTTTCGTCTCTGAACTTTCTAATCAAGAGCCACCCAAGGGCTGAGCGCCGCTGCCAGTGCGCACACTGGAGGAGGGGACCTCCGAAAGGAAAAACCTGTAGATTAGAAGGAAGGGGCCTGTGCCGATTCACCAGGTCTATTTCCCAATAATTTGCATTTCTAACCAGTTCCTTGGTGATACCAACGATGTGCTACCCAGGGACCACACTTTGAGAACTGCTGTTAAAAGATAAGGCAAAATGGATGTTTCCAACTCCACAATTTTAAGACTATCTAAAAGCCCTCTACGAGAACCTGAAAAAACATGTATTTTCATGTACCACTTGCTGAGTTCGCATTATTTCCTCTCTACTTAAGATAAGGTGAACCTCAGAGGCTTCAGCTATGGCAGCATGCAGGGTTCCTAAGGGGTGTGACATCTGTTCTTTCAAAGAGCACTTATTGAGAGCAGAGGACACTGCTTGAATTGTTCCCCAATACCAAACTAACAAAATAACATACCTCTGCCTTCTCCCCTCAAGTATTGATTCGCCATTTTAAGGGTGTAAATTTGAGCCCATCACTGTGGTGAAGGCTAAGGACGCAGTAGTAAGGAAGACAACGGTATGGAAGAACACATCAAACAGTTATAAAAAAGAGTCTGTAATGAGGATCTGAGAATAAGTGCTGTGAAGGAGAAGTATAAGCGTCCACAAAAGGAGATCTCTTTCGAAATGTCTTAATTTAGGGGGTAACTAGAGAAGGCTTTCCTAAGGAAGGGACAAAAATATTTTAAAAGATTTTGTAATCTTACTGCTTCGGTAAATATTGCACACCTAAACTTGTTCCAGTAGTATCAGGATGACATAGGAAAGAACCAAGAAGTATTCTCAACCGCTGGGTCTTTGCAGGAACATTTGGCTGCTGCTTTTCCCTCTGTCTCTATTGTCCTTTCTTATAAGGAAACGATATTGGAAAAGGTTGTAAGAAGTGATTTTGATCACAGCCCAAACTCCAGCCCCTTATTTAATGCCCTAAAAATACAATTAATGTTTGCACTGTGTCTAAGACCAAGAGGGGAAGTAACTCACCTGTCTCCATCTGTGTGCTTGCTCCCTTCTTTAAGCTTAGGAAAGCAGTAACAACCAAAGCACTTTAAACTAAAACATGTAGGGAAGTTTCCTAAAAGTGTTTGAATGACTAATGCAGAAATATTTTAGATATAACACTAGACTCTGTCTTTTTAAATACCCATAAGTAAAACTTTTCTTTCAAGTTTTGCCAATGAAATGTAATTAGTAGGTATGTTGTCATCAGTATCATTATTTAATTTAAACCAATTAGATATTAAAATATTTTGTGTTTTATTAGGATCCTCTGAGTGGTTACCAGTATGTATGATTTTTTTAATTGAAGTATAGATGTACAACATTATATGTTACAGGTATAAAATACAGTGATTCCCAACTTTTTAAAGTTATATTCCATTTATAGTTAGTGTAAAATATTGGCTATATTGTACAATATATCCTTGTAGCTTATTTATTTAGTTAGTTTTTAATTTGGGCTGCACTGAATATTCATTGATGTGCACGGGCTTTCTCTATTTGCAGGGAGTGGAGGCTATGCTCTAGTTGTGATGCATGAGTTTCTTTTTGTGGTGGCTTCTCTGGTTGCAGAGCATGGCCTCTAAGGCCTGTGGGCTTCGGCAGTTGCACCTTGTAGGCTCTAGGGCACAGGCTCCATAGTTGTGGTGCACAGACTTAATTCCCCTTGGCATGTGGCATCATCCCAGAGCAGGGATTGAACCTGTGTCCCCTGCATTAGCAGGCAGATTCTTAACCACTGGACTACCAGGCAAATCCGTGGTACCTTATTTTATACCTAGTAGTTTGTACCTCTTAATCCTGTACTGCTATTTTGCCCCTCTCCTCCCTCTCCCCACTGGTAACCACTAGTTCTCTACATCTCTGAAACTACTTTTTTATTATAGTCTTTAGTTTGTTGTACCTTTTAGATTTCACATATAAGTTATACCATATAGCATTTTTCTTTCACTGATTTATTTCGGTTAGCATAATGCCCTCCAAGTCCATCTACATTGCTTCAAATGGCAATATTTCACTGCCATTTTTTATGACTGAGTAGTATTCCATCCAGTGTGTGTTTGTGTGTGTGTGTGTGTGTGTACTACATCTTCTTTATCCATTCATCTGTTAATAGATACTTAGGTTGCTTCCATATCTTGGCAATTGTAAATAATGTTGCTATGAACATTGGGGGGCATTTATCTTTTCAAACCAGTATGATTTAAAATGTAAACTGAGCTTAGATAGAGACATTCAATATTGTGAGTTTTTTCCCTAAAAATATAAATCCAGACCTCTGAATGTGTAATTTGCAGTTCAGTTCAGTTCAGTCGCTCAGTCATGTCCTACTTTGCGACCCCATGAACCGCAGCACGCCAGGCCTCCCTGTCCATCGCCATCTCCTGGAGTTCACTCAGACTCACGTCCATCGAGTCCGTGATGCCATCCAGCCATCTCATCCTCTGTCGTCCCCTTCCCATCCTGCCCCCAATCCCTCCCAGCATCAGAGTCTTTTTCAGTGAGTCAACTCTTCGCATGAGGTGGCCAAAGTACTGGAGCTTCAGCTTCAGCATCATTCCTTCCAAAGAAATCCCAGAGTTGATCTCCTTCAGAATGGACTGGTTGGATCTCCTTGCAGTCCAAGGGACTCTCAAGAGCAGTTAGTCTTACTTAATTGAAACAGGTTTTTTTTGTAATAACATTCAATTAATTGATTGTTGCAAAATGAGGAATAGATAATTAAAATCACTTCTGACAATTTAGGGGGCAGACGATGGGAGAGAGTTTGTGTTAGGCAGAATAATGTCCCTCCAAAAATCACTGCAGATGGTGACTGCAGCCATGAAATTAAAAGACGCTTACTCCTTGGAAGAAAAGTTATGACCAACCTAGATAGCATATTCAAAAGCAGAGACATTACTTTGCCAACTAAGGTCCGTCTAGTCAAGGCTATGGTTTTTACAGTAGTCATGTATGGATGTCAGAGTTGGACTGTGAAGAAGGGTGAGCGCTGAAGAATTGATGCTTTTGAACTGTGGTGTTGGAGAAGACTCTTGAAGAGTCCCTTGGACTGCAAGGAGATCCAACCAGTTCATTCTGAAGGAGATCAGCCTTGGGATTTCTTTGGAAAGACTGATGCTAAAGCTGAAACTCCAGTACTTTGGCCACCTCAGGCGAAGAGTTGACTCATTGGAAAAGGCTCTGATGCTGGGAGGGATTGGGGGCAGGAGGAGAAGGGGACAACAGAGGATGAGATGGCTGGATGGCATCACTGACTTGATGGACGTGAATCTGAGTGAACTCTGGGTGTTGGTGATGGACAGGGAGGACTGGCGTGCTGCGATTCATGGGGTCACAAAGAGTTGGACACGACTGGGCAACTGAACTGAACTGAAAGGTGTTCATCTTCTAATTCCCCAAATGTGAATATGGGAGGTTACATAGCAAAGGGTAAGATAATCAGCTCACATTAAAGTAGAGAGACTAGTCTAGTTTATCCAGATGAGCCCAGTGTAATCACAAGAGTCTTTAAAAGTGGAAGAAGTGGAAGAGGGAGGCAGAACCAGATAGGTGGTAGCATGAGGAGAAGGACTGGCTTAGTGTGGCTAGCTTTGATGATGGGGGAGGAGGACCATGAGTCAAAGTAAGTGTCTCTAGAAGCTGCAGAAGTCAAGGAAAAGGATTCTTTTCTAGAGTCTTTGTGGGAGCACAGCCCTGTGGACACCTTGATTTTAGTCAATACTTTCAGACTGCTGACCTCCAGAACTATAAGGTAATACATTTGTATTGTTTAAGTTACCAAGTTTTTGTTAATTTGCTACAGTAGCAACAGGAAAAGAACAGAGCATAAACATGAGAGGAAGTGTGTGGTTGGGCAGGTTACAGTGGAAGGGGAGCAGCAGAAGATAAAGCTAGAAACTAAAGTGAAGGTCAGGCTTTGAGAAGAATAGAATTCTTCTGTTCCAAGCATTTGGACTAAACTTGTCTGGCTGCAAGAAGCCAATGGAGAACCAGGTTTGTTACAGTTGAAAAGAAGTGATAATATGAGAGATGTTCTTAGGAAGAACGAAAGCATTTTGATGACTAATTATCTATATAAGGTATAAAAGACTGTGGAAACAGTGACAGACTTTATTTTGGGGGGGCTCCAGAATCACTGCAGATGATGACTGCAGCCATGAAATTAAAAGATGCTTGCTCCTTGGAAGAAAATCTATGACCAACCTAGACAGCCTATTAAAAATTAGAGACATTACTTTGCCAATAAAGGTCTGTCTAGTCAAGGCTATGGTTTTTCCAATAGTCATGTACGGATGTGAGAGTTGGACTATAAAGAAAGCTGAGTGCCAAAGAATTGATGTTTTTGAACTGTGGTGCTGGAGAAAACTCTTGAGAGTCCCTTGGACTGCAAGGAGATCTAGCTAGTCCATCCTAAAGGAAATCAGTCCTGAATATTCATTGGAAGGACTGATGTTGAAACTGAAATTCTAATACTTTGGCCACCTGATGCAAAGAACTGACTCATTTGAAAAGACTCTGATGCTGGGAAAGATTGAAGGCAGGAGGAGAAGGGGATGACAGAGGATGAGATGGCTGAATGGCATCACCAACTCAATGGACATGAGTTTGAGTAAACTCCTGGAGTTGGTGATGGACAGGGAGGTCTGGTGGGGTCGCAAAGAGTTGGACATGACTGAGCGACTGAACTGAACTGATAAAAGACTGAGGGACTCAAAGTGGCTTCCACCTAGGCCTCTGGATAACTAGGGAAGTCATCTATAGAAATGGCATGTTTCTATGTGTAGAACTGTTGTTACAAGGAATTTAGAGGTCACTACACTAGTAAATGGCAAGCCACTCCAGTACTCCTGCCTAGAAAATCCCAAGGACAGAGGAGCCTGGTAGGCTGCAGTCCGTGGGGTCGCTACGAGTCGGACAAGACTGGGCAACTTCACTTTCACTTTTCGCTTTCATGCATTGGAGGATAAATGGCACCCACTCCAGCATTCTTGCCTGGAGAATCCGAGGGACGGGGGAGCCTGGTGGGCTGCCGTCTATGGGGTCGCACAGAGTCGGACACAACTGAAGCGACTTAGCAGCACACTAGTAAAACCCAGAGCCAGAGCTAAAAGCCAGTCTCCCCATCCTGCATGCCTATGCCAGGACTCATACCCTTTTCAAATTCTGTCAGTGTTATCCAATTGGAGTTAGTGGTCCAAACATGAAAAGGCTTCATGAGTGGGATATAAAACTGTTTAAAGGGAATTTCTCCTTGGTGTACAGGGAGTGTCTCATATAATGCTGGAAACTATTTTACACTGGAAATCTCCTTTGCGAATGGGTTTGTTTCCACATTTGAGAAGTTAAGAAATAAACGGTTTCCTATGTCTTTGAACAATTAAAGGCACACATGATATCTTAGGATAACGTGGTACCATTTTATTAGCTGGCATCAACAATTTTTGAAGGTACTGTTGACCTGAGAAGTCATTCTTTAGCTGACATTGGATTCCTAAGATTGGGAATAACAGTATTTTTTTAGGTTGTATATATCACTTGCAGTTTACCAAGAATTTTCTCTTCTATTACTTTGAATTCATGTGATGGACACACACATACATGCACACACACACACATAACTAAGGCAAAACTCCAATTGTTTAAAAATAAATGAAAAAGTTATATGTGACTAAGTGAATTCAGCCATGCCTGCCTCTTGGTACAATACTTGATTCCCAGGATTTTATTTGTTTGGCAGTTTCCTGCTCTGTCACTGTAGACATCCATTGTGTTCTAATTTTCTGATATGCATGGACTACAAAGTATTTGTATCCACTTTTATGGGGGGAAAGCAAAGGGCATAGTGTACAAGGCAAGTTGTTTACCTTCAGGACCAGCAGGCTATAACATTTTGAAAACTAAAAAGCCAGGAAAGATGAGGGAATGATGCCAAAGACAATGGCCTGTCTCTGTGCATTGGACCCCTACATGAGAAGGCTCATAAAGCCATCCTTTTGGATCCTGCCTTTGTATTTTGCAATCTGGATACTGGGAAAGATTACAAGGTTAAATCATTAAAATGTTTTCTCCATACAGACTCACAGATTTCGAAAACAAACCTGTGGTAACCAAAGAGAAAGTTTGTGTCAGGCTGGTGGGGAGGGGAGGGTGGATAAATTAAGAGTTTGGGATTAACATACACACATTAATATATATCAGAGAAGGCAGTGGCTACCCACTCCAGTGTTCTTGCCTGGAGAATGCCATGGACAGTGGAGGCTGGTGGGCTCCATGGGGTTGCAAAGAGTCGAACATGTCTGAGTGACTAACAAGCGAGTACTAATATATATAAAATAGATAACCAACAAGGACTTACTATATTGTACAAGGAACTTGACTCAATATTCTGTAATAACCTATATGGTAAAATAATGAATATATGTGTACGTATAGAGTCACTATGCTGTATACCTGAAACTAACACAACATTGTAAATCAACTATACTCCAATAAAACTTTTTTAATGTTTTCTCCATAATTTTATTCCTAAATTTCAGTTATTTTGCAGGAAATGAAAAAAACCTTGGAAAATAAGTTATTTTTGTATCAAACTAGCACTCAGCACACCTACCATGAGCAACTCATTTATCCCATTTTATTGGATGCTCTCTGTTCTCAGCCCATAACAAAATATTTTTCTACCACCAAAGAAAAGGATTTTAAAACAACATCTAATAAATAAAGATTTCTTAAGTGCTCCACCTAAAGTCATTTTAAAAAACATTCAGATCCAGAGAACTTCCCAAACACCAGAACAGAATTCCCTGTAGTACAACAAAGAAGTTATATATAATCTTTCTCTAAAACTAAAATACTTTTCTTACCATGAGAATGCAAGGAAGTTCTGCCCCTAAAAATCATCTCAAACAATGGTGCCAAAACTTTTTACTGTCTTTAATCCATCTCATCTTTGAGCAGTATACCTTTATGCTCATTGTTCTGATACTACGAAGGGAAAATTTTTCCCCAGTATGTGGAAATTTCAGCCAAGAAGCTGTTCTAGTTTTGAAAACTCAACAGAGAAATGTTCTTAGGAAATATGGTGTGGGCATTTTTGGAGAGAGATGGCAGAAAGGGGACTCTTGGCTAAATTTAACCCCTGTCATGTTACAGGAAACTCTGTAGTACAGAGGTTCAGAACTTTTGATTTAGAATCAGAAAGATCTAGCAGTCTCTCAGTATGTAAATTCAATCAAACCTCAAGCCTTCTGATCCTTTGCCTAATGGCCCCCTTTGCTTCCTTTGCCCTTGTCCAACCTCAATCCATTTACCACACAGCAGCCACAGTGATTTTTTTTTAAATATGTAGCAATTTTCCCAGTGAGATATATTTCACATAATAAAATTCACCATTTTAAAATGTATACTTTTGTTTTAGTATACTCACAATGCTATGCAGCCATCACCATCTAATTCCAAAATATTTCTACTGCCTTGCAATCATTAATCTAATCTTTCTATAGATTTCCTATTCTGGATATTTCATTAAAAAGAAATCATATAGTATGTGGTCTTTTGTGACTGGCTTCTTTAACTTAGTATAATGTTTTCAAGGTTTATCCATGTTGTAGCATGTAACAGTACTTCATTCCATTTATTGGTTGAATGCTATTTCATTGTATGGATAAACAAAATGTGGTATTTCTACTTATCCATAGATGAATATTTGGGTTGTTGACACATTTTGGCTATTCTGTACAAGTTTTTGTATGGATGTATGTTTCAATTATCTTGGATATATATCTAAGAGTAGAATTGCTGGGTCATATGATAACTCTATGTTTAACTTTTTGAGGAAAACAATGATCATTTAAAAGTATAAATCTGTTCATGTTACTCTCCAGTAGATTCACAATGCATTGAGGGTGAAATCTAAACTCTTTGAATGTTCTATAAAGTTCTTTCATGGCCCAGACCCTGCCTACATCTCCAATCTCCTCTTCTACCACTCTCTCTGTTTACCAAGCTCTGAAGGGAACGGCAACACACTCCAGTATTCTTGCCTGGAGACTTCCACGGACAGAAGGGCCTGGCAGGCTACAGTCCACGGGGTCACAAAGAGTCAGACTTGACTGAGTGACTTTCACTCACTCACTCAGACACACTGGCCAGCTCCATCATCCACAAAAATCCCAAACTCCTTGGTATTGGGAAAACTGGATATATACAAGCAAAAGAATGAAATCAGACCCTATTCTCACCATATAAAAAAATAACATTTACATCTTTAATCCATTTTGAGTTAAGACCTAAAACTACAAAGCTCCTGGAGGAAGACATAGGAGGAAAATTTCATGACATTGGATTTGGCAATGACTTCTTGGATAAGACACCAAAAACACAGGCAACAAAAGCAAATATATACAAAATGGACTACATCAGACTCCTGTGCATCAAAGGAAACAAGAGTGAAAAGGCAACCTATTGGGGGGACAGGGACTTGCAAGTCATATGTCTGATAAGAGGATTAATATGCTGGCCACTCCTAACACTTGCTCTGTACCCGGTTCGCAGCCATGCTGATCTTGCTGAATGATCATGCCCAGTACATACCCTTTCACCTGGCCTCAGGCAGCCAGAGCCCTCCAGGCCCATAAAGCTCAGGCCAGTTCCCAACCACCTGCATAATCCCAAGGGTAAAGGGGGCCCACCACCTGAAAACCCTTCTGATGTGACAGATTTAAACTAGGGACACTCAGTCCTCATTTGGACGTGCTGCCTGATGGAGTCCAGCAAACATAGTTCCCAGTGTGTCCTATTGGAGGATACTCTGGCTAGCCTGCCCAGCCACACCTGCTAAGACCAGATTCCTCTAGCTCTACCTTCAAGGGGAATATGCATATTTGTGTAGGTTAGGGTTTGGAATTAGGCAGATGACTTGTATCCTTAAGAGCCGACTCCATTGACCTGCATCTCCTAACACCTGCCTTGTTCCAGATTCCTGGCTGTCACTGAGTTGGTTGTATGGAACTCCACCTGGCTCCTAGCTCAGTCAAAGCACCTTGCCTGAAAGGTTCTATTCCCATTCAGATTTGAACAGCCAATAACAAAACCTATGGTGAGAGTGAAACAGCACAGCTTTCATCAGTGGCCAGATAATGGAGAGGCAGGAAGCTAAATCAGAAATCAACTTCTCAGCTCAACTTGGGTTGAGACACCACATTTATGGTGGGTCAAGGTAAAAGAGATGGAATTGAGTAAAGAGAGGGAGGACTTGTCAAAAAAAAGAGAGAGAGAGAGGGAGGACTATTTATGACTCATCTGAGAACAGGAGTGTGGTTTGCTCAGAATTGAAACAACATTCCATTCTAGTCCTTGTGTGGATTCTTCCAGGGCTTCCAGGTCTGTGGTGCTCTATCTGGCCAGTCCTGGATGCTGAAAGTTCAGCTTCTCTGTACGCCAGTATCGAATTAAATCTCTGAGACAGGGTTATGAGTGAAGTAGAAAAGGATAGCTTTATTACTTTGCCAGGGAAAGGGAGCCACAGCAGGCTACCGCCCTCAAAACTCTGAGTCCAAACTTGGAGAAAACGGTGAGAAGTTTTATAGTAACTGCTCAAAGAGGGCGTGGTCAGCTCAGGGACATTCTTCTGATGGGTTGCTGCTAAGTCACTTTAGTCGTGTTTGACTCTGTGTGACCCCATAGACGCCAGCCTACCAGGCTCCCCCGTCCCTGGGATTCTCCAGGCAAGAACACTGGAGTGAGTTGCCATTTCCTTCTCCAATGCATAAAAGTGAAAAGTGAAAGGGAAGTCGCTCAGTCATGCCCGACTCTTAGCAACCCCATGGACTGTAGCCTACCAGGCTCCTCCATCCATGGGATTTTCCAGGCAAGAGTACTGGAGTGGGGTGCCATTGCCTTCTCCGGTGGGTTGGTGGTGAGTTAAGTAGGAGCATCATCACCCTTCAGGTCCAAATGGCCTGGGGTCTACATGCTTGTGGACAGCATACCATCATTAATTGTTAACTTCTCCCACCGGGAGGGATTTTCAGTATCTGCAGTATAGCTCAAAGATATTGTGTATATCCCTTGACGTGGAAAGAGGACTTGCCCCAGGGATGTTCTTGACAGTTTGTCCAAGGTCTCTCATCCCCTCCCTTCCCTAATTAACAACTGCTTGAATCTGCCCATTGGAACTCAGGGAAGGTCTGGAAGGCTGAACGAAGGCGGTTTCCTGTAATCCAAAAAACAGGGGACACATAAAGGCCTTCTGCCCAAGAGCCCCACAGGGCCCTGCACAGTATCATCCCCACCCATCTGAATAGCCTCCAAGGTGGAAGAAGCCCACGCCCTAAAGATCATTATGAGGTGACAGCCTTAAACTGGTGAATCAGCCCCCATTGGGACTTGGTGCCTGATGGGTTTCAGGCCTCTCTAGCAACCAGAGCTCCCAGGTGTCTCTTGATTGAATGATACTCTAGCCAGTCCGCCCAGTCCTTCCCTCCCAAGGCAGCAGTCACCTGGAAACCTGTCTTCTGAGGGAATATCCCAATTGGGTAGATTAGGGTTTGGGATTAGGTATATGCCTTGATTCCTAAAATGCTGCTCACATTGACCTGTCTCTCCAGACCCTTGCCCTCTTCCAGATCCCTGGCCACCTTGAGCTTCACCTCATGTACCTGTGCAACAGGCACCTTTTCATCAGGGATTGGGCAGCCTGGGCCCTCACAAGTATTGCTGAGGAGGTGGAGAATTTGGAACCCTGTGCACTGTTGGTGGGAATGTAAATTGGTGCAGCCACTATGGAAACAGTATGGAGGTTCCTCAAAAAAGAAAAAAAAAATTAAAGATAGAATTACCATATGATCCAGGTATCCCACTTCTGGTTTAAATAACTGAGAGCAAGATCTCCAAATGATCTTTGCACACGCATGTTCACAGCTGCACTATTCACAGTAGCCAAGAGGTGGAGAAACCCAAACATCCACTGATGGATGAATGGATAAAGAAAATGTGGTATATTATATACACTTTTTTAAAAAGTATTAGTGTTTTTAGAAAAAGGAACTCTAATATGTGCTACAACACGGATGAACTTTCAGGATATTGTGTTAACAGAAACAAGCCAGTCACAAAAAGACAAACATCGTTATTATTACACTTATATGAGTTATCTAAAGTAGTCAAAATGCATAGAAATAAAGTCAAGTTTTCACTGTCAGGGGTTTGGGAGAGGGGAAACTGGGGAGTTGTTCAATGGGTGCAGTTTGAGTTTTACATGAAATATTTCTAGAGATCTGTTGTACAATAAAGTAAATGTAGTTAACACTACAGAACTATACAGTATAAAATAGTTAAGATGATGAATTTTATATCATGTATTTTCTACCACAATTTAAAAATTGTTTTTAAAAATGCCAAATTTTCCTGCCTAATAATCTTTGCTCCTGCTATTCTCTCAGCCTGGAATACTCTCTCTTGCTTTATGCATGACTGGTTTCTCTCATACTTGTGGTTTCAGTTTAAATGTTACCCACTCTCTTGACAACCCTAACTTTTAAAATAGGTCTCCTTCATTCTCAGCCACTTGTTTATTCTTTTCAAAACAAGTGTTCTTTTACATTACGTTATGTAATTATGTAATTTATTTCTGCTTGTCTTTCCTGCTATATTATAAAGTCTGAAGACAGCAACTGTGTCTGTACTTAAACCACTGCACCTAGTTTAGCAACAGAGACAACAGAGGTTCAATATACTTTTTCGGAATGAAAAATGAGTTACAAATGAGTCTATGTAAACTGGGAATAATAACATTTGCCTCATGGGGTTGCATGATACTTGGGTGCATAATGTATATGGCATAGGGCCTGATACTTAATAAGAATTCAGCCTGTATTTTCAGGGAGGGAAGGATATTTTTATTGTACTAGACTCCAAGATTCTCAGGAATGGTGCAAGGACTTTGGGCAAGGCAGATCTATGAGCATGTTAATAAGAAGTATTCTAATTAGGAGGGGCAACATTCTGTGCCTAGGTGTATAAGAGCAGAAACAATTGTTTATTCTTTGCTCAGAAACTTTTCTGTACCCAGTGCCATCCACTCTGCAGGAGAAGATGAAATACTTAAAGCATAAGTTCCAAACTGGGGGACCCTTGATGACCCATGGATAGAATTCAGGGGTGTGTGAATTTGGATGGGAAAGAAATTACATTTTTATTTTCAGTAACCTCTTAACAGAAATTATTAATTTCTTCAACTATATAGCTCAGTTGGTAAAGAATCCACCTGCAATGCAGGAAATCCTGGTTCAATTCCTGGGTCGGGAAGATCCTCTGGAGAAGCGATAGGCTATTCACTCCAGTATTCTGGCCTGGAGAATTTCATGGACTGTATAGTCCATGGGGTTGCAGAGTTGGACATGACTGAGTGACTTTCGCTTTCAACTATAAATGGAGCCTCTTAAAACCACTCAGTAGTCCTAGTGACTGTGTCACCAATAGAAATCACTAAGATTTTCATATCACATTACAATCAGATATCCTGAAATACTGTTTATGCTCATTACTAATTCAAAACAATGGTAGATGTTAGTCCTGACACTAGATTTTTTAAAATTTGAGTTAATAAGTATGTATCTTTGCATATCACAAATTTTGCTTTTAAAATGTTTTGTAACATTATAAATTTCCTTCCTTTGTAATTCTGTATGTTTTATTCTGAGGCATTTATAAATATGATTTTATTAATAATAAGGGGTCCCTATTCACAAGATTGCCAAGGTTTTTGGCTTATGTGTATATACAGTGCCTTTCATTTAATAGGTCTTTGAATGATTCTTCATGGTCATGAGAATTTTTCCTTCTGGCACTGCCTTAAATCTATAATAACATAAAGAATAAACAAGAGAGGCCAACTTGATCTCTAGAGAAAACTTGACTATTTTTAAAAATTGGTATGGAAAGATTTCTTTCACTTTAACTTTTCATCCTCTGAAGAAAGTTTGAAATATATCTATTTGAGGTATTTTGATGGTGTAATTTCATTCCTTCTAAATAACTGCTCAGATGCCACTTGTGACATAGCACCTAAAGCAAGGAACTATGATAAAGGAACCCTCGTGATTTCTGATGTCAGTGAAGTGTGACTGTGACTCTGAGACCAACTTCATGGATTGTTACAGGCTTTGAAATGAGCGTGACCAGAGTATGTGATATTTTCTTTGCTGAAAAAAAAGATTGAAAATTAAAAACAGAAAACCATTCAGAAGTCTAATAAAGGAAAATAGGAATGATAAATGTGTATATATTATGCACAAAAAGGTTTAGATACAGCCTATACATGTATATATAGAGAGAAAAATGTAGAGTAAAAAGAGACCCTACTTCTCTTTCTACCAACTCTGTAATATGTGGCAGAAGGGGAGCTGACCCAAGAATTTCTGACTAAACAATGCTGACTGAATGTGCCTTCATTGCCTAAAGAAACCAGAATCTTCTCATTCTGGCTCACCCCCCTTCACCCCCCTCTCCCATCTCCCCTCGTCAGAGTCTGTAAGTAGTGAGTTTTAAGTACCTGCCTGTATGTGAGAGGCATAAGAAATTCTTCCTTTTGGAAACCCCTCCTTCCCATTTTCTTGTGTAGTCATGGCAAGTAAACTTATCTCTTTACAGTAGTGTAAGAGTGGTTTGGATATAATTCTACTTTCAGGCCTGATGGAGTAAACTGAGACACACCAATTCTCTAAAAATAAATGGAAAAGCCAGATAAATACAAACAGCATCTCTATAAAGCAATCCAAGAGCTGCTAGAGCATTGAGGCTGGAGGAGCCAAGGTTCCGAGGGGGATCTGCAAAATGGAGAGCTTTTTCCTTGGCCAGGTGGAGGTGCTTACTGATTCTCGGTAGAAGGCTGAGCACCTGGGCTTTGCCTGGGTCAAGGGTCATCAATGGGGGGGGCGGGGCAAAAGAAAAAAAAACAGTTATATTTTGGGTTCTCACAGGACTGAAGAGACAAAACTGAAATCTTGGAGAGCCAGGATTTCAGAAAGAAGGAAGGAAGGAAGAACTGAGGGACCCTGATGGTTTCCCCTCAAAATTTTGCTGAATTAGGAAGCTGTAATACTTGGTACAGGAAGTTAGGATGAGAAAATCACTGTTTTTCAGTTTTCTGCTTAGCCTCTTTACCTACCCAGCAGAGATGAGAGTCACAGCACCAAAATCCAAGAAAAAAAATACACAATAGAAACCAGCCCACAGGTAATTCATGTATTAGATTAACAGACAAGGACTTTGATTCAAATATTCAAAAATAGAACTTCCCTGGTGGTCCAGGGGTTAAGACTCCATGTTTGTAATGCAGGTGGGTATGGTCTCAATCCATGGTTGGAGAACTAAGATCCCACATGCTGCACAGTAGAGCCACTCCCCTAAAAAATTTACCCCAAAATGACAAAAAGATAAAAGGGGATCAGAATTTATTTTTAATGGAAATTCTGGAACCAAAAAATACAATCACTGAAATCGAGAGCATCTGGGAAATCAAGAGCAGGTAGAACTACGTCTGCGCACACAGATACTGACATTGGCTCAGGACGTGACTCAGTTGCATCTCTGGAGCTCGGTCTCAGTGCTGGAATCCTAAAATCTAGTGCAGACTCAAAGGGTTTGTGCACACATCAAGGAAACAAAAACAAAAACAACTCTTCACAGAGCGGAAGGAGCAGGTGGGATGAACTGAGAGAGTAGCAGTAACATATACATACTACCATGTGTAAAAACACGGCTAGTGGGAAACTGCTATATATAACCCAGGGAGCCCAGCCCCCAGTGCTCAGTGACAACCAAGGTATCTTTCACTTAGTGTTTGTTTGGCTTAAATATGCACTAAATCAAAACACTATTCAACAAAGAACTTAAAAATATTTGGTAAAAATGACATGTAGAAAAAAAACTGATAGAAAAAAAAGATTAAGAACAATCCAGCTGGGGCGTATCTGGGAGGAATGGATAATAAACAAGACAAAACAAAAACAATGCTGGAACCGTTATGGATTACTATGCCCAGGCACTATCGGCTTAAATAAACCACTAACTCGGGGGGAGAGGAGGTGGGCAGAGTCAAGAGAACAGGAGAATGGATGTGCAAGGTTGATTTCCCACGATAAGGCTCCGGTGCCTGCGTGGTGTCTGGACCCAGGCATTTTAGGTTAGAACTCTACAGCATGCTTACTGGGGAGAGAACACTGAGTCCTACCTAGACTCAAAAATCTGTCCACCGAGCTGGGCAACCTCAAGGAAATCTCTTTGTAAGAGAGATTCCTAAAGTCTAAAATAGGGAGACGGGATTAGTAACCCTGACGATCTATATGTCTAACTCTGATGTTATAAACAAGGGATCACACAGATCTCCTTCCTTCAGAAAAGGCCAGTCCTCAGGCTTCGAGCCGTCCCGGTTTTTCGGCAAATCTGCTTTAGCTCGGGGGATGGACCCCGCACAAAGCGCCGCCTCATTAACGCCGCATCAACCCCAGTCTCGAGCAGGCCTTCAGCGCCCAGCGCTGAGTGACTTCTCAGTCCTTCCTCCACCTCCCCGGAACGCCCGACCTCGGCTGGGACCCGGGAACCCGCGACTGTGTTTCCTCCCTGAACAGACAAAATCACCTGGGGCATCCATGCCTAAGCTTCGCGTCCGCGGCGGCCTCCAAGAGGAGAGCTGAGGGGAATAATCGACTCCCTCGACGATCTCCGTGGCCTGGACCCGCCCCCTCAGCCTGGAGCCAGGCTGCGGAGGGCCGATCGGCTCGATGAGCGGGGGCGCAGCTGCGGCTGAGCGGCCGACGCCGGGTCCGCGCCCACTGTCTCCCCCTCCCCGAGCTCTTCTTCCGATTCCCACTCCTTCCCCTGCCCGTCCAGCGCCGCCCGCCCGGGAGAGTTGACGGGAGCTCCCCGGGAGACTCAGGTACGGCCGTCCTCCCGGGCCCGACGGGAGGGGCGGATGTGCGGAGGAAGGAAACGGAGACGGCGTCCGTGCCTCGCCGCCCCCAACGTCCGCGTCGGGCTGAGGGGCTGGCCTCGGGGGTCGCCGAGTGGGGAAAGGCTGGGGTCGGAGGGGCGGGTTACCCTGAGGAAGAACGATCAAGACCTGGGTGTGCAATAAGGGGCGGTTAAGGGGGAGAATAGGAATTGTAGGGTGCTCTGGGGAGATGGGAGGACAACAGCGGCGGGGATAGGGAAGACGAGAAGAGTGGGAGGCAGCCCGGAATGTGAGTGCGTATCTTGGGGTAAAAAGGACTAGAGTCTGGAGCAGATGGCGGGGGACGTGACCCGGTGCGACTGATGCGGGGGGCGGGTGAACGGGGCTGCTCGCTGGAGGGATGAATTTGTTTCTTTATTCAAAGACTGGGGAGAGAGCGCGCCAATCCCGTTGCGTTTATAATGACCGGAAGGGTAAGGTGAATCATTAACACTTTGACAGCTTTTGTGAAGAACATCTTCAGGCGGTGTCCATCCAAGTCACTTATTTCCGTGAAACTGCACCAACCACGATTGCTGATGAGAGTTGAGGAAGAGGAGTCAGAAAGGCAGCGGAGGCTGGGAAAAGGGAGCCCTCTATACAGATTTCAAGCTTTTTCTAAAATGAAATACTAGGGGTTTTGGTGTGCTTGTTGTTTGCGTAAAGCAAAAAAGAAGCCAACATTTACTAAACAACAGGTTAGAAGTTTATTACGTACTGCCTCTTCAAAAAATACAGGAAATTGTGAACGTATGATGATGGCATAAGAAGCTTATGGTGATGTGACATAAAAATGTATTGGTGATGTTGAAATACATCACTGAAGGTTCTGTTGTTTACATATATACCTAGACACAAACACCTGAATTTATATGTATTTTGGGCAGGAGAGATCTAGGGAGAATATATATAAGTCTAATTTCTGGGCATGGTTTATTTCTACTAGTCGTCTGGTGCAAATATCATTTGCCCTGTCGTTCATCAAGTGCAGTTAATAATCTGCCTGCTGCTTTGTTGATGCCTTTTATGTTTGTCAGTCACTGATTTCTTGCCTTCATGAAGCTGATTCTTGGATTATGGACCCTGAATTTGGGTTTGCTCATCGTTAAACTTGTAGTTTTACTGTACGTTTCACAAAGATGTTATGTAAGTCTGCCTGCTATTTGTTTTTGGATGTTGAAGCAGCCGTTTTGTAAGGTTTAAAATATAAATAAAATACAGGTATAATTAAAAGCTCGAGTCCTTTGGTTGCTTCTTTTGTCACCTGTTTCTCCATACTTTCTGTAACATTCTGCATGAATGAATTATTCAGAAATCGAAGTATGAGGAATAAAATGGGTCAGATGCTGAATGTGCGTGACAGAAATATTGTAGAATGAAGAACTCGAGCTGTTACTTAGGTAGCAAGTACTTGGTTTTTGTTACAAGTGATTAAGTTTCTGGTTTGGAAAATTATTTCTTATCAAAGAAGAGTGTTTTATATCAGTTTGTTTGGATGGGAAGTCAACTTAAAATTTTACTTTATCTTTTATGAAACTGGACTCTGGGCTTGTTTTTTTCTTTTTTAAGTGAATGATTAACCACCAAACTGATGTCTTATGCTTAAAGATCTTAGAGGTGGTTCTGTGCAAAGGGAAAGAGGGCTGCTCGGTTGTTACAGGGAAATGGTCTTTATAGAACAGAATTGTGTAACCTGATAGACAGCTTATTGAGTAAATACTAAAATTGATCATGCACAGTCATTAATAATTTAGGCCTATGTTTCTGCTATTTCAATCAGTAGAGTGACTAATGCTGTTATCTTTTACCAAGCCTTAGTTTTCTCTTGGTTTCTTGGTGCTTACTTCAGAGAAGTGTTGTAAAGAATAAAAAAAAATGTGTGTAAGTTACTGAGCACAGTGCCTAACACATAGTAAAATATTCAGTACACCTTAGCTGTTCTCATTATTCATCCATCTTCTTGTCCAAGATACTGACAACTTCTGTTTGCATATGTCAGCTTTTTCTCAAGAAAATTTTGAGTATGATGCATATTCAAGCATGTTCCTGGAAAAACTCAATGCAAATAAACATTTTAAAAACAGACTTTCTGTAGCAAACAGAAAACCTGACTTTGTTTAACCCAGCACTTAGCAAACATATCCCTTTCCTTGGAGCACCTGGGGTAATGCATTAGAACAGGGCATTATAATTTACAGAATGTTTTTGCATGTATGTATTAATCTGATATGACCATCCCAACTCCATGCAGAAGCCTAGAAGTCACTATTTTACAGATGAGGAAATGGAATCATTGTTGATGCAACTCACTGAAAGTGAGTGAGAGAATTTGAAGTGTTTTCTGTCTTCTGACTCCAAATTAAAATCTTTAAGCATTTGATGTCTCACTTGCAAGGGGACAACCTCCTGTTTTACCCTCCTCTCCTGTGGAGTCTTCTGTTTCATTTTATAAAAATGTTGTCACTGATTTTCTCCACATGTTCTCTAAAAGTTGCCTCCATTTTTCTCAGGGTTTTAACTATTTTTTGTGTACTGAGTCCTCGCATGGAGGGAGGCCAGGGTCACTTGTGTGGAGACCCTGTGAGAGAGAGCAGTTAAAGTCAGAGAAGTGGAGGGGGCCCCATCACATCAGGCCTTGTGTGCTGTTTTTACTACTTTAGCTTGCACCCCTAAGTTTCAAATCTGATGAAATTTATTTTCTCTTTAAGGTGGTAAAGATTTATCCTGCTTGGAAGTAGAAGAGTACCTCATTAAAAAAGATGCCTCCCAAGTTCAAGCGCCACCTAAATGATGATGATGTCACAGGTTCTGTGAAAAGTGAAAGGGTAAGTTCAGAATCTTAATCTTGAAAAAGGAAAGATTAAAAATTTGTTTTACTTTGTAAATAATTTTAGAAAAATCTAATGTTTATGGCTATATTTGAATCCTATATGTTTTCTTCACAGAAAACATTAAAAAATATATGTCACTTAGATTGGGACTCAGCCAAATTCTGTTTCTATTAGTGACCACATTTTGTTCCCAGTTTCTTTCTAGTCTTTCAAGGGGAATTTCGTATAAATACACAATATCTTCTTTCGGACTCTGGAGCCAAATGTGGTTGGAGTTCCTCAGAATTTTTCAGATTTTACAGAGGTAGTTAGTGCACATTTTAAAAGAGTCTCCTGGGGGAGTCTAGAGCAGCACCTCCGAACATACTAATGTTTCTCAGTGAAATGTCTGGTTATTCTAACTAAGTCTATAAACAAATTAGCTAACATCAATTCAGGTCAGCTTTTCCTCCAAGTGAGTTTTGACTGCAAAACTTACAAAATCTCTTGGTTTTCAAAACTTTTTAGATTTTGGAATTGCAGATAAAGAATTCTGGTCCTGCAGTTGCCTCAGAGCCAGAGTAGCTTTTATATAATGTTCAATTTCTTATTTTTTTGGAATATTCTATGTAGAGTTGTATAAATCTAGAAATTATGCAGCATTTTGGAAGACAACATTGATATGAATATTGTAGATAACTTTCTTTTAGAATAAGTAATCAATAAGGATTTATTGAGGGAAGAAATTAGAGCTGTTGTTTTTCATTCATCCACCTGAAGCCCTCCCTCGCTTCCTGTCTTCCTACCATTCCTTTATTTGCTGGTTCATGCAACAGATAAATATTGCTACCCGTTATATGCTAGGCATCATGCTAAAAACTGGAGGGCATGGTCTCTCCTCTACTTGACTTCATTTTACACACTCCTTTTTCGCACAGAGCTTCTGTCCAGCATGTTATGATATAGAGGTATCTTGAAGTATAGTATAGGAATCATTTGTCATCCCTTTATTCTCTTTCTGCAGTTTTTGTTTTTGTTTTTCTTGAAGCGGGATAGAATCCACCAATAGACAAATTGCTAGTAAACTTTTTAAATCAACTTTATGTATATACTCAACAATATAAGATATGCAGTCTCACTCGGTTCTACTTCAGAGAATGGCACTTCCTTTCTACATTGTTGGTTGACTGCTACCACAATTTGATATAAAAATAGGATATTAGATATCAGAATTGAACAAAATTGGCTGTTTAAATAGAGTCCTCCTTTTGAATGTTTATCAAATCATGACATTTGATAACGGGTTCTAAGAATTTATAAATCACTTTTATAAAACTTTTTAACTTTTGTTTCTCTTTTCTATGACACTTTTTTGATAATAGCTTTATTGAGACATAATTCACATGCCATACAATTCACTCATTAAAAGTATACAATTCAGTGGATTTTAGTAATTAATATTTAGTACAGAATTATGTAATCATCACCACAGTCAACTTTCATCATTCCAGAAAGAAACTCTGTACTTTTTAGCAATCAACCCCTGTTCTCCTCATCCCTGCAACCCTAGGCAACCATAGATCTATAGCTTTGTCTGTTCTGGACATTTTATATAGATGGGAGCATACACTATGTTGTCTTTTGTAAATGGCTTCCTAGCATGATATTGTCTAAGTTCATCCATGTTGTAGTATGTATCAGTACTGCATTCTTTTTTATTGCTGAATAATATTCCAATATATGAATGTCCCACACTTTATTCATTCATCAGTTAATGAGCATTGGGGCTTATTTACATTTTTTTGGCCATTATGAAGAATACTACTGCTATGAACATTCACATACAAGTTTTGTTTTCATTTCATTACACATATTTTCATTTCTCTGGGGTAAATATCTAGGAGTAGAATTACTTGGTACTATAGTAACTCTGTGTGCAGCCTTTTGAAGAACTGCCAAACTGTTTTTCAGAGTGGCTGCACAGTTTTTACATTCCCCCCCAGGAATACGTAAGAGTTCTGATTTCTCCACATTTCTCCTCACCACCAATCTCTCCTCACCAACACTTGTTATTATCTGCCTAGTGGGTGTGAAATGCTATCTTATTGTATTACGTAACCCTTTTTGTGATAATGTATACTTAGCACTTGTGTTTGTTCAGTGGATAAGTGTAAAAACATTGGTTTTCATTGTGTTTCTCATTCGGCAACTATAATAAACACTGTATCTTTAATATACAGGGCAAATAAGCTGTGTTATGAATGTAATGATTGTCTGTTACTTATTAGCTACAATAGCATTCTAGAAATATTTGTTGAAAGAAGTCACTAATGTATCTTCCTAAATATTATTAACTTTGAACATCTTTTTATGTGGTCATTGGCCATTTTTTTTCTGTTAGGAATTGTCTATTTCTCTCCTTTGATGATTTTTCTGTCTTGTGTCTTTTTCTTACTGGTTTGTCAGAGATCTTTATTTAATAGAGATAATCAGACCCTTTAGTCTGAAAGTATATTGCAGATTTCTTTCCCAGCCTGTTACTTTTTGTTAGAATTTGCTAGCATATCTTCTCCATCTCTCTCTTTTTTCCATTCTTTATTTGACATTTATTTTAGGTCAGTTTCTTATAAATAGATACTGGCTGGAATTTTTTTGAACTTCACATATAGTTTTTACTTTTAATAGGAGCATTCAGACCATTCATATTTATTGTGATAACTAATTTACTTGGATATTTTCTGCACTAGCTGGTCCCTCTGCTGGCAGTGAATGTGCTTCACCTTAATCTCTGGTTGGCTCTTTGATATTGTTTGGATCTGAGCCTAAATTTCACTTTTTGAGAATGATTTTCTTTGACAGCCTAATCTCATTTAGTCACCCTGTCACTTTTTATCCCATCACTGTTTTAATTCTCTGCATAACTTTTATCACCATCAGATATTTTTCTATAAGAGCTCAGACCTTATCTGTCTTGTTCAAAGCTGGTGCTTGGTCCTTAGAACAGTGCCTGGTACACAGAAGATGCTCAAACATATTTGTTAAATAAATATTGAGCAATCCTCTTTTCATTTTTCTTGCTCATTGTGTATTATTTATAATGATATAGAGATAATGATATTCATGATGTTATTTTTATTTATTTTTTAGCTGTACTGGGTCTTTGTTGAAGCTCATTGTCTCTTTGTTGTGGCACGTGGGCTTTCTCTTCAAGAAGCAAGAGCTTCTCCTTGAGATGCATGACGTAGTTGCGCCACAGTGTGTGGGATCTAACTTGGACCAGAGAGCAAACCTGCGTCCCCTGCATTAGCAGGCAGATTGTTAACCACTGGACCACCAGGGAAGTCCTTCATTATATTTCTTAGGTTTTCCCAAGTTTCCCTAACTTCTTTTGCTAAGCTGATTATTTTTCCTTACTTTTCCCCTACCCGCAGGACCACTAGACAGTTAAAAAATTTCTTCCCTTTCTTCCTTTTTCCTTCTCTTTTACTAACTTTGCATGTTAACATGTGTGCGTGCTAAGTTGCTTCAGTTGTATGTGACTCTTTGCAACCCCATGGACTGTAGCCCACCAGGCTCCTCTGTCCATGGAATTTTCCAGCAAGAATACTAGAGTGGGTTGCCATTTCCTTCTCTAGGGGATCTTCCCATCCCAGGGATTGAACCCATCTCTCCTGCATTGGCAGGCTCTTTACCAGTAGCACCACATGGGAAACCCATACATGTTAACAATAATGTTTAAATTTGTGTTTTCTGTCAACATGCTGAGAACTATGCCCCTCTGGACTACTTTTCATTCCAGGCCTCTTCCCCTTTCCTCCACTTCTCTCTCCACCAAGATGAGCATGTCACTTTGCTGTTACTTCCTCACTTTACTCTCCTCTTCCTGCTTTTGGGTTTTGTTAGAAAAGTTTGAGATTCTTTTAAAGTTTTTCTTTATATTACATGTTTTCTTTTTCAATAGCTGTGCATTATAATTCATAATCACATTATCATCTTCCCTTTAGATTTGACCACACATTTTATTAGACCTACTGAGTATATCAGTCTCCATTTTAAGATCTTTGTTGTGATTGAATCTTCTTCTTAGCCAGTGTAATTCCTTGGGTAACTTCCTCAGAAAAGGTACATGGGTGGTGTATTTGCTTCCTATGGGTGCTGTAACAAATTATCACAAATTTAAAACAACACAAACTTATTATCTTATAGTTTTAGTGACCGGAAGTCCAAAGTGGATCTTACTGGGCTACAATCAAGGCACTGACAGGACCGTGTTCCTTCAGGAGTCTAGGAAAGAGGCTGTTTTCTTTCTTTTTCCCAGCTTTTAGAGGCTGTCTGCCCTGTGTGGCTCATGCCCCTTCCTATATCTTAAAATCCAGCTGTGTAGCATCTTCCAGTGCCCCCTGCCTCTTTCACTTCTGCCTCCTTGTCTCTTTTTTGGAAAGTTTGTTTACTTTTATCTGTTTATTTGTTTTTAGCTGTGCTGAGTCTTTGTTGCTGCATGTGAGCTTTCTCTAGTTGCAGCAAGTGGGACTTCTCTTTTTGAGGAGCACAGGCTCTAGAACGCACGGGCTTCAGTAGTTGCAGCATGTGGGCTCAGTAGTTGGGGCTCATGGGCTCTAGAGCATGAGTTCAGTAATTGTGACACATGGGCTTAGTTTACTCAGGGGCATGTGGAATCCTCCCAGACCAGGGATCCAATCCTTATCTCCTGCATTGGCCACTGAGCCACCAGGCAAGTCCCTGCCTCTCTTTTTTAAGAACTCTCTGATGACTGGGCTCACATGATTAATCCATATTGACCTTCCCACCTCAGGATCCTTGGTTTCATTGCTTCTGCAAAGTCCCTTTTATCATGAAGGGAACATAGTTAAGGTTTCCGTGATTAGCATGTCGACATCTGTGGGGAGGCAGTATTCTACCTACAAGGTATATACTGTTGGAGGTCTTGTATGCCGAAAAGTTTTCGTTTTTGCTCTTCTTTAGCCTCCTTTTGAAACTTTATATATTCGCCTTTGGGGGAGGAGGTGAGACATTCCTCATTTTAAGAAAAACGATTGTATCTTATAAGGTAAAAATATAAAGTTGTTTTTGTTTGGAAGTTCAAATATGTGTAGAGGGCTATTCGTGGGCTGAGTCACTATTAGGTGCCAGTTGTTAAGCCTTGTCTCTGAGCTCCAAAACCTCCTCTCTCTGATGCTGGAGTTGGACTCTGCAACTGCAGTACATTTCTCCTTTGCCTCCTGACTCCTTCTTAGGTTCTGTAAATAGATAGAAACTGGAAGGCAGAGGGAGGAGAAAGGACTTGCTCCTTCCTGATTGCCTGCATTCCTTACTCCCACGCCAGCTTCAGTGACCTCTCTCTACCTTGTGGTCAGTCAGTCAGAGGATTCTGTGTTATAAGCATTTTCTTAGAAAGTCTGCACTGCGGTTCCATATCTTTTAGCTTCTGGTGAAGCACATGTAATTATCCTTCCCTCTGTCTGGAAGCTTGGAGTTAAGAAATTTCACCAGGATAGAACTTGTTTCACTGCTCTGTCCCTAACAGTTTGTAAGCCCCTGGGAATCTGAAAACTCAAGTCTTTTTCTTTTTTTGACAGAGAAATCTTTTAGAAGATGATTCAGACGAAGAAGAGGACTTTTTTCTGTAAGTTATTTTTGTTTGTTTTACAGCTTTATTGAGGTGTAACTGACATACAGTAAAATACATATAAAGTGTACCATATGCATTTTGACATATCCATTGTATGCCTGTGAAATCATCAGAAAAATCAAATAATGAACATTGCCATCACCTCAAAAGTTTCCTCAAACCTCTTGGTAATCTGTCACTTTTCCAGTCCGCCGACAGCCAGTAGTCTGCTTTCTATCACTGTTCTTTGTATTGTCTATATTTTTTTGGTAAGTCGAATCATACAGTATGCGTCTTTATTTATTTTTCTTTTTACTGACTTCATTCACTCTGCACAATTATTTTGAGATTCACCCTTGAGGTCACATGTATTAGTAGTTTGACCCATGCTGTCCTATGTGTCAATAGTTAGTCTCTTTTAATTTTGGGTAGTTGTCCATTGTATGAACATTTACCCATTCACTTCTTGATGGATATTTGGGGTGTTTCTAGTTTTTAGGTATTATAAATAAAACTGCTGTAAACATTTGTGTACAGGTTTTATGTGGACTTATGCTTTCATTTCTCTTGGGTAAATACTTAGGATGGTAAGTATGTTTACTTAACATACATTAAATTTATGTTTAAATGGCTGGCATATGTTTACAGCTGTTTCCCAAAGTGGTGTGTACCACTTTACGTTCCCACCAGCATTGTATGGAAGTTCTGGTTGTTCCAAATCCTCATCACCACTGTGTATGGTCAGTCTTTTAATTTTAGCCACTCTTGTCGGTGTATAGTGGTATTCCGTTATGGTTTTTATTTGCATTTCCCTAACTACAGATTATGCTAAACAACTTCTTTTGTGCGTGTTTACCATTCTCATGTTTTCTTTCATGATGTATGTGTTAAAATCTTTTGCCCAATTCTAAGTTTGTCTTATTAAGTTGTAGGAGCTTTTTTTTACATATGTTTTACAAGTTCTTCATCAGATAAATGTTTTTACAAATATTTACCCCTAGTCTATAATTTAATCTTTTCATTTTCCTAACTATCTTTTGAAGAGCAGAGTTTTAATCAGTTTATTAAATTTTTCTCTTATTGTTTTTGCTTATTCCAAACCCAAAGATTCTAAGATTTTTTTCTTTGATTTCTTCCAGAAGTTTTAACATTTTGGCTTTTACATTTAGGTCTATAATCTGTTGTACATTAATTTTTTATATATGGTTGAAGTAAAGGGACCAGGGGACATATGGCCTTTTGTGCCACCACCATTTGATGAAAAGATTATCTTTTCCCCATTGAATTGCCCTGATGCTCTGTCACAATTAATTAACTTGATCCATCCTTTGCAGTTATAATTAGAAAGGGCCTAAGTTTTAATTGCAAAGACAGGAAGGATGACATACTGTTGCAGGAGTTTTCTCTGAAGGTTGATGTAGCACGGTAAGCCTGGGAGGAAGCATTTACCTCCCTCTGCTGTAATGTTGTGGAGTTTTTTGTAAAGACTTTCCCCCCACCCCCAATAAAAAACACTTTATAAAAGTAATTGACAGTCATGAGGCAATGGACAAAAAGAGCCTGTAGGATGGAAGGCAAATCCAATAAGAGGAGATAGTACCATTTTTGGCAGGAAGGTCAGATGAAGTGGGAAGAATATTTCCTATAGGTAACAAAATTTCCAGAGTCGAAAAGCTAATTGCTAACAGTGCCAATTACAGTGAGAAGCCTTAGACTACAGCAATAGCTACCTGTGAACAAAGGACTCATTATTGAAAAGAAGGTCAGATGCTTTGGCTACATAAGTGATTACCTGAATGTAAGCAAGAAACAAACTTTTCAGGCCAACTCTGTACACTGGAGATTTACTCCCAAATAATGCTGTACAACTTCTGAAGGGCCTGATGACAAAACCGGCACACTTATCAAAATCAACGCCTGTACACTGTGGTTCTGTCTGTGTATTGAAAGGGAGACAAATAAAATTCCAAAATAATTTTTAAAGATTATTCAACACTACATTCATAGCAGGATTATTCATAATTGCCAAAAGGTATAAGTAACCCAAGTGTCTGTCAATGGATAGATGGGTAAAATATTGTATGTACATACAATGGAATAGTTCAGTACTCAGTCTTAAAAAGGAAATTCTGAAACATGCTACAAATGAATGAACCTTGAAGACATTATGCTAAGTGAAGGAAGCTGGTCATAAAGGATACATTTCACATGATTCTTCTTACCTGAGACACCTAGAGTAGTCAGATTCATAAGAGACACAAGGTAGGATGGAGGTTGCCAAGAGCTGGGAGTAGGGGAAAATGGTAAATTAATGTTTAATTGGCCAGAACCTATTCTTTGAGTTTAGTGGTTTATAGCTTGTTTTCTATCATCAGAAGAAAGAAAATTCCTTAAAATATCCAAAAATTTTTATTTCCAGTGTATTAAAATGGATTGGTTTAAATGATACAACACTTGATTATAATGGAGAAATAATTTGAGAAATGTTAATATTTTCATAGACTCCATTTCCCTTTAGTTATAAGTTTAAGATAAGTAATCAAAAAACATACTTTAAAGAACTTAGTGTTTTGAATGGATTTTCCTCTATAGTCATCCCTGAAAATTATCATTTCATTAGAGCCTAAATTCAAGGTAATTGGACTTACAGTGTTCTGTGTGCTTAGTTGCTCAGTCGTGTCCAACTCTGTGCAACCTTATGGACTGTAGCCCGCCAGGCTCCTCTGTCCATGGGGATTCTCCAGGCAAAAATACTGGAGTGGGTTGCCATGCCCTCCTCCAGGGGATCCTCCCCACCCAGGAATCAAACCCAAGTCTCCCACATTGCAGGCGGATTCTTTACTGTCTGAGTCACCAGGGAAACCCAAGAATACTGGAGTGGGTAGCCTATCCCTTTTCCAGGGGATCTTCCTGATCCAAGAATGAAACCGGGGTCTCCTGCATTGCAGGAGGATTTTATAATTGATCATAAAGTTATTCATAATCCCTAGCACTTTGGTTGTGGTATTTCAAAGTTTAATGATTAGAATATCTGTGTGTAACTAAGAATTATATTGAAACTGATAACATTCAGAAGAATTGGGTTGTGACAGCCTGTACTAAGTACCAGTGAAGTACAGACATGATTATATATTGTTAAGGTCTGTCAATACTAGTAAAATCTGGTTCCTTATGATGAATGATCCATGTTTAGAATTCAACATGTGTGTATTTTCTGCTTTGGGGTTTGTTTTAATGCTCTCCTTATTAATTGTATTTGGTGTTTTTTGGGTTTTTTTCAGAAGAGGACCATCTGGACCAAGATTTGGACCTAGAAATGATAAAATTAAGCAGTAAGTTTGTGAGATACTTATTTGTTTAAATGATTATCATATTTGTACCTGGACCAGGGATTGGCAGACTATAACCTATGGGCCAAATCCAGTTTTTTAAAGTTTTATTGAAACAGCCATTCCTGTTATCTTAGTTGCTTTCAAACTATAACGACAGATTTCAGTAGTAGTGACAAGAGACTTTATGATCCACAAAATCTAAAAACTCTATTCTGTCTTATCTTTTACAGAAAAAAATTTGCTGAGCCTTGATGTAAACTGATATTCTAGGTTGTAAAAACCCAGTCATTTTTTTTTTTTTTTTTTTTCGCAGAGCTACCTCTTAATTATAGCTAAGGAAATGCAGTTCCTGGTTGTTGATTTTGATTACTATATATCAAATTCATTTATTTAGTATAATCTCAAGGTCTGTTTTGCTTCTAAATCTTATAACATGATTCCCATTTTCAGCATGACAATAAAAGCAACATAATAGATTTAGTTTTCTGAATTACAGTATCTTTATATACTCCCAGAATTTATTCATATCTATTGCTTATTCTAATGACTTAGCAGTGGCAGCAACCCATTTATTGATCTAAGGGTTTTTTTTTTAATAATTTCATTTATTTTTGCTTGTGCTGGGTCTTTGTTGCTCTGTGGACTTTTCTCTAGCTGTGGTGAGCAGGGGCTACTCTAGTTTGATATGCAGGTTTCTCCTCATGGTGGCTTCTCTCGAGGTGCATGGGTTTAGTTGCTCCGAGGCATGTGGGATCTTCCCAGTTCAGGGATAGAGCCCATGTCTCCTGCACTGGCAGGTGAATTCTTTACCAGTAAGACACCAGGGAAGCCCTGATCTAAGTTTTGTGGCTCATTAATTTTCAGTTTAAAGCTTTTCTGTATATATTATTGGTGGGAGATGGTGGGTAATGCTATAATGAATGTATTTAATGTAAGAAGTATGTGAGTCCAGACAAGAAGGGAGAAGGAATAACTGGAGAAGTGAAATAGCCCTAGAAAATTACCACGCTATAAAAGATAAACTGGAAAATAAACGGAATGGCCCAGGTTCAAGATCTAAGGAGGGGTAGTTGCTCCCCTAAGTCTGGATGTAGATGGCACATAGTGAGAAGGGTGCTATAATATGGTGTCAAGTTATTGATGAGATACTTGGGTTTTAGTCACATAGCCTTTGGAATGAAGAAATAGGCCCACACTTAGCCAAATCCTAGTTAATGGATTCTGAAATACAGAATCAAGGTACCAGCAAATTAGTACACTAAATGGGATGTTTTCATCTTTTCTTGCTGCATAACAGGTTACCCTGAACCTAGCAGCCTGAAACAGCACACTTTCATCAACCCACATTTTCCATGGGTCAGGGGTTCAGTCACTGCTTAGGTGGGCCCTCTGTGCAAGGTCTCACAAGGCTGAAATGAGGGCGTCGCCCAGCCTTTGATCTCATCTGAAGCTCCTGACCAAGTTCAGGTAGTTGTTGATAGGATTCACTTCCTTACAGCTGTAGAACCCACAGTGCTTGCTCCTTCGAGGCCAGCAGAAGAGAGTCTCTGCTGCTTCAAGGGTCTGTTTCGACAGTCAAGATACAATGAGCCACTTAGATCCAGACAGTTTATTACTCACATAGGTTGTCAAAGGAAGAGTAGCCAAAGATGCCAGTTCCCTAGGTTCTTGTCCTATACACCAAAAATGATTATAGGAAGCTGCAGTCTGAGTTGTGAGATACCCTGTTACAAAGGAGCCAGTTCTAGCCCAGGTTTATAGGGGTTTATAGTCTGCAGATAGATCCTGCAGAAAGCTTCATGTGTCATCAGACTGTTTCATGACAGTCTTCAGAGGGAGATGGAGAGGTGAGTAAGACCACCTCATAAGTCACTCACCCTGTCGTGTTCCAGAAGTACCACAACACATTGAAGGTTGCAAGGATGCCATGGCAAAGAGGTTCTCCTTCTTTGAGCCGAAGTGACTCCTCTGTCCACCCACATACATACCTCACCTGCCATTGGAGAAGAGGACTCCACTGATGACACATCTGTTTTTTCCCTGCCAATATGCTTCATTTCCTGTCTGACATCTTTCCTCAGACTGAGCCTGGTACTGAGTATGGCCCAGTGAATCTTCTCAGTATGACTTCCCGGCTGAACTCCTAAACCAGTGTTGGTTGTACATAGTGGGCATTGCAGACTATGTCTATATTAGTAAGTGCCAAGCACACATACATGTGAATATGGATATGTGCATAGTAAATTATCACAATAACTTTGATCACAGAATTTTAGAACAGTAAGGGACTGTTGAGTTCTTACTCTAGAGCTGAAGACTTATCAGATTTACTTAGAAGGTGATCAGTCATCAAACCACACAATTTAAACCTTATTGGCACAACCCCATGAGTTCCTATCTAACCAAGGCATGACTCAAACGTGTGTCCAAAATGGTGGAGCATAACATGCCACACCACTTGCCCAAGGACAAATACCTGGGATTTGTTTATGAATAGTAACTAAAATTGCCAGCACTGGTAAGTTTCTTTAAGGTGTGTTATTACCACTTAATATGTAACATTTCCATACAAGTGTGGGTCCGAAGCATTGTTGCTTTGTTCAAATTTGATTGACATACCGATAACATTAATTCCACAAAACATGCCCAGTGTCCCTTTTTCTCCTTTACTGAAGTATAGTTGTTTTACAGGGTTTAGTTTCAGGTGTACAGCAGAGTGATTCAGATATATATATATATATATGTATATATATATATAAAGAATCTGAAAAAGTATATATATTCTTTTTCATATTCTTTTCCACTGTAGATTATTATAAGATATTGCATATAGTTCCTTGTGCTATACAGTAGGTCCTTTTAATGGGTTTGTTAGTATTCCAGTGTTACTTTTTAGGGAAGATTTTTGGGAAAGATCTTAAATATTCACATGCCTATATAAAGACTTATGATTCTCTTTAGAATGTTTCCTTTGCTTTTAAATTAAATAATAGCCTTATAAATGCCACTGTAGTGAATTGTAGACATTCTCTTCCATGGGTAGGAAATCTCCTAACTATATATAGCCTTGGTTTAAACTTTTAATTTTATAAGGTCCCCAAAGAATGTTCCATGATGAACAGCAAAAATATAAAACTGCAATACAACAGACCTTTTAAACTTTTTTTGTCAACAGTACCTTAAGAGGCCACAAGATGGGGTGTTAACTATGCAAATAAATATTTTCTTTATAAAATAAGGGACGAGTGTATGTAGCAGAGCATGAACTTTTTTGCTTTCTTAATGAAAGAACACTGACATTAAACACACACCAAACATTAGGAACCATGCTAAGTGTTTAAAAAACACTGTCACATATAATTCTCATAAGGGAAAAATTATCATCTTCATTTTAAAGGTGAGAAAATACGAGGCTCAAAGAGGCTTGCAAAATGACCTGCAAAGCCACATACATAGTAAGTGATGACACTGAATTGCAAACCCAGATCTGTCTGCATCCAGAGCTTGGTCTCTCTATACTATACCATGCAGCTTCCCTGTAGTGGTGATAATTAGAGACATTTCAGGAGCTCAAGTGCTGTCAAACTCCAAGGAGGATTAAAAACAATGTTAAAATGTCTTTTCTCTGTGTGCCTTTATATTTTCCAGGGTAGGTTCTGTCTTGTGTCCTTTCTTCTACCACATGACTTTTTAACTGGAAATGAGATAAATCTCCACCCCTTCCTTCAAAAACTTGCTTTTCCTTTGAGTCCTTAATTTTCTTTTCCAGTTAATGACCATCATCTATATCTACTCAGTTGCTCAGTTTATAAATCTAGAAGTTCTCTACCCTTTTCTTGCCCTAACTCCTTCACCCATATCCAGCTAATCATTGGTTCCTGAAAGATCCCCTCCTCTTATTCCTTTAGCCTACAAATTTCCCACCATCCATCACCTTTTTCTTCTTTTAACTATGCCCAATTTACTCTTACGCCTTAAAACTTAGCACCAGAATGTTGATGGCATCTCTGGTCCAGGCTGGATTGATTTAGGCTGCATGACAGATACCATGGACTTCCTTCCATTATAGCACTTAACATATGGTAGTATAATCCTAGCTGCCAGTGTTCCCCACTAGACTGTGATCTTGCTGAGGATCAGGCTCAAAACATTCACATGGGTGTCCACAATGAACAGCATAATAATAACTCCTTAGTAAGGAGTTTTGAATAAATGAAATACATAATTCAGATCAGAAAATATTTGTTGAATGCCTATTTTCTACCAGGCCCATTTCACATGACCTGGGAAACAGATGAGTGAGTGTGACAATTTCTGTTTTTACTGCATTTATGGTATAATAGTGAAGATAGGACCAACATAAAATACAAATAGAAATCAAAGTATTATAACTGCTATGAAATGTAAAAGATCATGGGAAAATATGTTTTTACCTTTTTAATCCTTTTTATTAAAGTAAATAAGTATATAAGTTTTTTTTCTATAAAAGTTGTGTTCTGGGAATGAAAATATCTTGAAATATAGAAGCACAGTCATGAGATTTTCCATTATCCTAATTGAAAGTGTATTGTATTGAATGTATTGGATGAGAGTTATACAATAGCTGGATTGAGAAGGTTATACCAGTGGAAAGTATTATCTGAAGGAGAGCATAACAGTAATTTGTCACTTGATAGAAAAATTAAATGTTGGGTAGTTTCCATTAGCCATAGAGATTACATGTATGTCATACTGTTGAGATAATACCCCTAGGTTTATGATCATCTAGTAAGAATTAATCTGGAATTTTACAAGTTCTATTCCAATTATCTGTTTATATCCATGGAGTCTTTTGCTTATAGGGATTCTAGGATCGTAATGATTGCTTCAGTTACGTTGGTTTTGTTTTAAAATCACATGTAGTGTTGGTATATTGATATAAAGAATATCTGATCGTGTGTAGGAGTTGCCGTACATTTTGTCCATTTCCACCCTGCTGCACCTTGTTTAGGCTATTGTCTCTGGCATCTCATGGAAGAGAACTACCTAGAAATTTCAAGATTGGTCCTTGATGAGCAATAGCTCTGCTTCCATTACAGTTAAATGCAGATCTCTACATTCACTGCCTTGTATCTCTTTCTCAAGTAGCTGGATGTGCTTGTCAGGACTTATACCCAAATTGTTCACTTATTGAACTGATAAGTCTTAAGTGCATACTCTGTCCCAAGCAGTGTAACAGGTACTGGGGCTACAAAAATGAACCAAATAGGCAGTTACTGAGCTTTCTGACAATGCATTTAATTTGCAGAAACCGGACTAAGAATAAACTATCTTTAAGTTAAATATTACTTTTATTTATATTATGTTGTCTTCTAATTTTGTGAGTACTCAAGCCCACAAATGGAAGGAATGTTGCTACAAGCCCTAAACTTAAAAACTTTAGACTTGAATGATTCTGAGAACTTGTTATTTTCTACAGTATCTAATGAAATTTTCAAAAATTGTAAAATTCTCAAGAATACATTATTTTTTAATCTTTTTTTTTAAACTAGTGTTCAGAATCAGGTGGATGAAGTCATTGATGTCATGCAAGAAAATATTACAAAGGTAATAGAAAGAGGGGAGAGACTAGATGAACTACAGGACAAATCAGGTACAGATACCTCATATATTTCTTGAAATTCTTAATCTGTATTTTGATAGTGTACTTCTCCCATTTTTTTAGCCAAAGTTTAGAAATCCTGTCTTAGGAAAAATGGTATTTATGGTTTTAATGTTTTAACTTTAGCTTCCTTTACTTTTTTAAAAAATTATTTTATTCAAGTATAGTTGATTTATGTGTTAATTTCTACTGTATAGCATTTATATATACACACATATATATACTTTTTCATATTCTTTTCCATTATGGTTTATTCCAGGATATTGATTATAGCTCGCTGTGCTACACACTAGGACCTTATTATTTACTCATCTTATATATAATGTTTTGTATCTGCTAATCCCAAACTCCCAATCCATCCTTTCCCACTGCCTCCCACCCACTGCCCACCCTAGGCAACCACAAGTCAGATTTCTACTTAGGTCTTCCGTCCATTTTTCAATTGGGTTGTTTGAAACTTCATTGTTAAGTTGTATGTATTAGCTCCCTTTAGTTTGAAACATCTTATTGTTGTATTATTGCTTTAATTGATTGGTTGAGAATGGAAAAATTAAAAATTCATTATTGAAGAATTAGAGTATTTTTTTCTTTTGTCCTGTTATGTTGATGTACTTTGTATCTCTCCTGATCTCATGAAAAATAGGCCTAATCACTTCTATTCAAACTTATTTCAAACTTATCCAGCGTATTTATCTCATGCTTTGTCTGGTGACTTAGTAACCTTTGTTTACTGACAGATGTTAGTCTCTATTCTTTTAACAGTTCCTGGCACTTATTAGGTACTCACATATCGTTTAAATGATGAATGGCTGAATGACTGTCTGATTAATCCTTCACAGACTTGTTTAACAAAAAATATTATTCAACCACTTTAAAAATTCATACTGTTTTGCTTCAGAATCACTTTTGATATCATCTAAGAATCTGCTTTCTCCACTTGTAGATTTTTTCTATAGTTGTGCCAGGTATTTGAGTTTCTAGAGAGTATTTTCTAACAGAATTCATAAGTTTATTGAAAGCACTGAGGCCCTAGAAGACTTCTCTTACTCTTATCATAAAAGTGGATTGAGCAAACTGACCTGCAGCCACTTTTTCCTTTTTTTTTTTCAAGAATACAGAATGCCAGAGTTTGTGGGTGGAGGAAAGGAAAGATGTTGTTTTCATGCTTAAAGGGGAATAAATTTGCAGAAGTAGAAATTCATATTTTCTTGTCTTTGTGTGACTAGATAAAAGAATCCTGTTATGTCGTTTAATCCTTCTCTCCATCCTCTATGTGATATAGAAAGCTTATCGGATAATGCAACTGCTTTTAGCAACAGATCCAAACAGCTTCGAAGGCAAATGTGGTGGCGCGGATGCAAAGTAAGTAAATCAGAAGATGCTGGATAGGTTGGCCAGCATATCCAGTGGTGATCAAAGGCATAAAGGAAAAAGGGCCTCTAGATTATAAGCTCTGTAAGGACAGGGGCTACAACTCTTGCTCATTATTACATATTCTGAGCCTGAGACACGGTGGAACTCTGAATATTTGTAGAATTATTATCTTTTGGGCTAGAAATAACTAAAGGAATCAAGCAGTGCCTGAAAGGATGTTTTCATGGGTTTCTTCGTAGAGAATAAACCACATTTTATTAATAATTTAGCTTCCTCTAGACTTATAAGAAATATTAACTTATAATTTATTATTAGTACCTTTTTGGAGCAACCTATACCATTATATACAGATGTTTAGAAAATAGAATGCAAGCTAGAGAAAAATATAATTTTCTGTTGGAAAGGAGGAAAAAAATAAAAGCAATTGAATGTGTCAGAATTCATATGGCAAATGGGGGGGCTAAAAAAAATCCCACTGTCCCTCATTATTCTAGAGTCTTCTGCCATACGACCCTGAACCCATCTGCCTGATCTCAGAAGCTTGGCAAGGTCAGGCCTGGTTGTACTTGGATAAGAGGAATAAGAAGTAAAACATTTTAACAAGGAAAAAATTAGGAATCATTATATGCTGATATATTCCTGCAAAACATCTTATAGAAATGAATTTACTTCTTAAATCAAGTATGGCTACTGCTTATCAAGCAGAAAAATGTTTCTCTCAAGATTTTATAGAAAATTTCATGTCATATGAGCACATCTCATCTTTTTCCTCCTGATACTTTGTATCATTTTAAAGTCTCTCATTTTCCAGTTTAGGAATAACTTTCAAAACATGATGTTGACATATGCTGAGGATTTCTTCCAAGAGTTTCATTAGATTTCCTTCTTTTTGTCTGTGTACCTGTTGAATCCTCTTATTTTCAGAAATAGAACTTAGGGGAAGATACAAGTTTCATTGCTCCTCTTGTCTAGAATTTAAATTTTCTGGGTTTTTTAAATGAGTAAATTTTCTATCTCTATACAAATATTCTGTTCTGGAAATTAGTTTGGTGGAACAAAAAGTCAATGAGCCATTAACCTCCTCTCCCCATACATACACATGACTCATTCACATGGCCATTAATAAAATGATAATGTACATTTTGTGTAGCTTTTTTTAACCATAGCTATAGATTTTCATTTTGTACTTCATGGGGTCCAGATCAAAGAAATAGCATGCTTTTAAGGGGAAAAATTAGAGTATATTTTTAATTTATATTTTTAATAGTCTCTACATCACTGCCATTTTCTGGTTTAACTTCAGAGTTATTATTTAGGAAGGACTAAGAAAAGGGCTATAGAAATGGAAAAGAGATTAGAGGTTGCCACTGGCTAAGGGTCGAGGAGTAGAGATTGACTACAGCAGGGTATGAGGGCACTTTCTGAGTGATAAAGTGTCTTATGTTCAACTGCGATTGACAACTCGATGTCAAAATGCATCAAAATGAACTCTGAAAGGGGGAGTTTTATTGTATGTAAAGTATATCTCAATAAACCTGACTTCTAACATAAATAAGTGAACATGTTTAATGAGAAACAGATTTTTGTCCATGTCGTTTGGAAGAAGTGCACTTTGGACACGTGTGAATACTGCCATTTTTGATTGTAAACATTTCCTGGCCAGTGTTAGAAACTGTTTATTTCGGTGTTTTTAAATTGTTATTAATATTTCCATTAAAATCTTGTAAATATTAAGCCCTAGCACAAATTAATAGGGCAAATTAATATGTATTTTTGGTAAATTTGAAAAGCTATTGTAAAATTCAAAATTACTTTAGAAATGTTTTAAGGTTTAAAAAAAAATGCAAAGCTTCCATATATTCTCTGGATCACTTTTGTCACTAAAGTACTTTATAGTGTACTGTGGACCCAGACACCTGTTGAAAATGTGCCTATATTCATTTGATCTGAGTCTGTGTCTACATTTTTTGGTTATCATATGATAGGTCCCTGCAATTCAAATTGCAAAGCTTCCATGTATTCTCTTGGTCACTTTGTTTTTGTCATGAATATAATGCTACTAAAATGTCAGCAGTATTTTTATCTTAGAAACATTTCATTAGCTACTTCTAGTTGCTATTTGTGATATCCACCAGAATGTTTCATGTGTTTATAACAACTGGGTACCTTTTTTCTGAATGAACCATCTTTAATCAGTTATCTGTGAAAATTGTTGATGATAACACTTTCATTTGAATTTAAATCAGTTTATAATTAATGCATTTTATGATTAGATAAGGAATGTGACAATTTTATAGAGAGAGATGATGTGGACCTAAAATATTAAGTAGCTAAGGACTAATCTTAAGATTTCTCCTATCTGTGAAACTGACACACAGAATGCTCTTAGGCAAGTTATTTATTAAATGAGGTTTATTCATGAAAAGTTTAAATTATATTCCTCAAAATGGAGATAAAAATTCTAAGAAAACAAGGGGAGCACAAACTAACAGAATTCCAATATATTAATACTTTGAGAATAATTTCTATAAGAAATGCTGCTTTATACTATGTATATTGAACCATCTATATTGGATGCCAATGGTATTCATAATATCCTGACATTTTTGGACAGAATTGCTAAACGATTATTCTTTTCCTAGCCTTACATTAGAAATATTTGTGAAATCAGAGACAAAAAGACCAGGCCCGTGAAGGCTTTGATTATTACTGTTTACTCTGTAGCCTTGAACAGTAAAATCTACACAAGCATAACTCTTCAAATTTGGGGAACTCTGATTATTAATTGCAAATAGTCAAGTTTATATGAAAAAAAAATTGGAAACCTTTCATAGAAGGAGATTGTCTGTTGATGAGTTAGTGTAATGTGGTAAATAGAATGACAATAAAGACGTGAAACATTAATCTTTTCTGTTTTTTGTGTGTTGTAGATAAAAGCCATCATGGCTTTGGTTGCTGTTATCCTTTTGTTAGTGATTATCAGTAAGTATTTACTGGATTATTAATTTAGTGGAGTATCATTTGAAGTTTTTAAAACTTTCCTTTTTATTTTCAGTTGACCTAGTATGATTGATGCCAGGGTTGAGTAATGATTTATGGCTCCAGACAGGAGCTCTTAACCTAGAATCTGTAACTCTGAAAATGCATATAAATTGTATATAAAATTTTACATGAGTATGCATATGTACAGGTTTTTTTTTAAAACATAAATATTTATTTATTTATTTTGGCTGTACCAGGTCTTAGTTGCAGCATGGAAACTCTTAGTTTCAGCATGTGGGATCTAGTTCCCTGAGCAGGGAACGAACCTGGGTCCCCTGCATTGGGAGCACAGAGTCTTAGCTGCTGGACCACCAGGGAAGTCCCCATAAGTACGTCTTTATAGTGAGACTATCTTTCATCAGATTCTCAACAAGAATGACAGGGCTGCGTGATTTGTTTGAGGCTATATATGGCTACTGTTACACTCAAGACCATAACACTCATTTTCTATTTATTATTAACTTTTAGGTATGGCTGCTTCATTTCATAATACCATGTTTGAAGAAAATCCAGATAAATTGTCTAGATAATTTTTGCGTTTGAAGAAAATCCAGATAAATTCTCTAGATGATAATTTTTGTTTTGGATTTGAGCTTCATTTCCATCATTGAAGCATAACTCTTGCCCTTCCTTTTTTCCCTTTTTAAAGTCAGATCATTAAAAAAAATTTTTTTAGTATAGTTGGTTTATATTGTTGTGTTAATTTTGGGTGTATGACAAAGTGATTCAGTTTGTTTTTTCAGATTATTTTCCACTGTAGGTTATTACAAGATATTAAACATAGTTCCCTATGCTGTATAGTAGGTCCTTGTTGCTTATCTATTTTATTTATAGTAGTTTGTATCTGTAAATCTCATTTCCTAATCTGTCCTTTCCCCCTCTCTTCCCCCTTTGGTAACCAGAAGTTTGTTTTCTATGACTGTAAGTCTGGTTCTGTTTTGTATGTAGATTCATTTGTATTACTTTTCAGTTTCCACATATAAGTTATATCATATATTTGTCCTTTTCTGGTCAGATCATTTTTAATATCTCCTTTTCTCCCAAAATTCTTGCTCTGTGTTTACAGGGATTTTATAAAGATCTGGACAGTATCTCAGAATAACCATTTGAAAAATTCCATGGTGATACTACTTTTAAACAGACAAAAAAAAGTTTTGTTTCAAAGACAGAGTCAGTTCCCATTATCCCCATTTGTGGATTCTGTGTTTGTGAATTCATCTACTAGTTAGCATTGATCATTTACCCCAGTGCTTTGGAATCATTGGCAGATGCAGTCAGAAAGGTGGAAACTTTGGATCTCTTGATGTGCATATCCCAGCTGATGTCTAATGTCATGCTCTGCCTCAGTCCCACCTCATGAAGTAAACAGGTGTCCTTCAGAGACTGTTCAGTGCCACATTGCTCACATTTCTATCAATCTTGTTAATGGTTTTGCTGTTTCACATGGCCCCCAGGTGTACAGGTGCTCCAGTGCTGTCTAGTGTTGCTGAGTACAAGGCTGTAATGTGCCTTGTGGAGGAAGTATGTGTGTTAGATAAGCTTCGTTCAGGCATAAGTGACAGTCCTGTTGGCCGTGAGTTCAGGGCTAATGAGTCAACACTGTATAGTAAATAAGGTGTCTCTACCCAGAAACTTATAAAACAAGGTTATGTACTGTGTTTTGTCAAAAACATTGTAGCCAGAGGCTGGCAGGAATTTAAGCCTATGTTTGCCCTCAGAGCAGTGGTTCAGTATCCACTCTTTCAGTGTTTGTGGTGACTTTATAGAGTATAACTACTGCCAGTACCAAGAATCAACCAGTGGTATGTTGAATGGCATAAAGAAGAAAATAAAATCCAGCTATTCTGTTAGCACACAGAGATAGCTACTATTAATATAACTATTGTATATACTTCGTCTTTTCCTATTAATAATATATAAACATGTTTTTCAAAAACTAAGATCATATGTATACTTTTAAATCAATATTTTCTAAATATTTTCCCATGTTATTAAATATTTTAGCCTCTTTATACTATGATTTTGTATTAATCTATTTGATCAAAATGCTAATATTAGACATTTAGGTTGTCTCATTTTTGCTTCTCCATTCCCATGTGTTATCTATCATTTCAGATTAAAATTGTCCCCATTACCTCTTTTCACAATGGAAACTACGTTTAGGAATATTGTTTCTCACATAACATATGAATCTGATTTTGATGTTTCTTTTCCATTTTTTTCTCTTGCAGTTCTTATAGTTGTGAAATACCGTACTTGATTTGATGACAGATCTTCATTAAACAAAATCTGGGACAATAATAATAAAAGGTTGCTGCATAATTTAAATGAAACCCATGTATATAAAACTTTCACAGCTTCTTTTTCAAGAAATTAAGAGGCAAGTATCACTTCAAATTGGAGCACTGAGAATGTCCAATTATCTCCCTCCTTTCCAACAAAATGTTGCTTTTAATAATTATGTTTGAGGCAAAGATAACCAGCCTTGATTTTGCCATATTCCAAGGGTCTAATTTGAAACTAGATACTTGCCAATTCACTATTGTATATATAGTTAAACACTGATGAGGATATTTCATACTGTTATTTTAATGGCATAAGGACTTGTATTTATTGCATCGAGGTGGGGATCAGGCTGGTGGTCAGGGAGCCTCTGCAGAGTACCAAATCATCATGCTGAAAGATGAGTATAACCATTCCATCGAGATTTGCAAGATTCTTCTCAATTAACAATTGCTTTGTAAGCAATGTTCACATGTTTATAGATGTAACAAAAGTTAAATGTTGTAAATGTTGCTGCCTTCAGCTATAACTAAAAACATTCCAGTAAACCTATTTTTGATTGTATAAGGGAATGTGTAGTGATTTTTTGACATTTGGATTATGGAAATGGGAAATTTAAAGTGTGAAAAGCATAGTATGGTGTCATAAACTGAAGGTAATAAAGTTATTGGAGAGCATCATTGGAGTATTTGAAAATGCCAAACATACAGCTGAAAGTCATGGTCCAGTCTGTTTTCAGTTAGCTTCCAATAAGGAGGACCATTCCTAATGTGAGTAAATGAAATCCACAGGTAACTTGTCCCCATGATTTTGTTTATTAGTAGCTTTCTTCTTTAACTTCAACTAGCTATTTTACCAGAAATGCTTAAAGTAGCAAAATCACCTGCTTAGGATTTTTTATTTTTGCATTCCCTGATTATCTCCTGGGAAATGCATGTTATACATACAATCAAATGTGAAATTAGCCAATAATAATGAGTATTAGAAGTCAGGAGCCTAGCTAATCAGTCAGTAACCAAATGCTAGGGTCACCATTTAATCTCAGCCTGTTTTTATAATGATAAAAAGTGTCAGCTTTAAAGTGTGCCAACTTTCTTGGGTTGTTTAAACATGTGAAAGTGAAAATACAGTTCTCTAGTGTGTGTGTGAGGAAGTTTTAGAATAAAACTGGAGGTTCTGTAGAGACTTGTGTACGTGGACGTCTTCACAATGTATATACAACTCTAAATTTGAAATAGGGTTAATAGAAAGTAGCAGTATTTAAATAGGAAAAAAAATAGTCCATATAGGGTTTATTTCTTTGGTCATTTTCATTCAAAATGTATGAAACATAGAATCTTTTTTTTTTTTTTTTTCAGTTCTACAGCATAGTACTAAGATACAAAAATGTTCTCTTTAGAATGAAAAGACATTTGAAGGGAGAAGCATATTAAGAGATATTCAATACACCTGCAAGTTAAGAAGGTCTAAGCATTATAGTCCACTAAGAACATTTAAAAAGAAGGTCTTAACATACTATGGAGTGTGTTCTCTTGTTTCTCCATCCTTTGTAAATGTCAGTTACTGTAAATAACATCATAAATACTAAACCCTTTGACAGAGGATACCCAGGAGAATGAGCATTTTTAGAATTTCAGTAGCTAATGTAGTTCAGGAATGGAAATGTTTTAACTGAGTGTACAGAATCAGTCCTAACATGTTTGTGTGTCCTTCATTTGGGATTGGAACTAGACTCACCAATGGTTAATTTTCTATTGGTTAGTATAGAAATTTGGTTTCTTCATATCATCTGTCAGTGAAGATGATTATTTCTCAAAAAGAATCCACATTTCCAGTGTTTCTTTAATAAAGTATGCTTTTAAAGAAATAAAAACAAAATTTTTAAAAATTTTAACAATGAAAAAATAAAAGGAAATATTTATATGACAATATCATATATATGTAGTTCTTTTTGTGTTTAAATATATTGCTGCTGAGAATACTGGTGGTGGATATGTTACTCTGTTAGGGATTTGCACTAGTGGTAGCCTGTTTAGTGGTAGCTCAGTTTATCATTTCATCCTTCTCAGTCTTCATTAGTACTAAGACCCTTAAAGTGATGGACATGTTTCTGACTCTATTATCATAACCGTGGAGACATGCACCTTAGGAAAAAGCAAAATGTGTTCAAATTGATGCCAGGCCTGCCTTCCTTCCCTCCCTTAATCATTCTTTTTCTCATTCAGCTCAGATCATCCTGCACTTGAAAAATGAAGTTTCCCCATCATCAAAACTCTCATTACTTGACAACAATGAAGAAACAGGACAATTCCAAGTAGCTTTGTAAATACTAGTTGATAACCCAGTGAAATCAGGTCACCCCTTTTATAATGCCAGAAACAGACCCTTGTGATTTATGTTTAACTACTGAAACCTGTTGCCCTACAGTAGTTTTGTGCTAATGCTGATTAATTAGTTTTTCCTACAGATTTGATCCAGTATTACCTGTGGTCTTTTTGCTCCTCTATCCTGATAAAGCTCACTGGAAATCACCCTCAGGTTTTTATAAACCTAGGGATTATTTCTTGACTAAAGAAAAGTTCAGTATTGAGAATGGAACATTATAAAATGGAGGAGTATAGGTAATAGTACACGTCAAATTCAGAAATACCTTCTGTTAGCACTCCTGTGGATGGCTTCTATATAGTCTCTATGTGCAGTTACTCTGCATTAAAAATTATAACTTCAGCATTTTCTTATAGCAGAATTGGGCATCTTTCAATTTTGTATGACATGTGGGTATCCTGGAAATGATTATACATATACAAACTGAGAAGGAAAAAAATTGAAATTTCTCCTTATCAGTACACTCTTAAACATGCTAGATGGCCTGTCAGCATTTTTATCCACACTCTTTACACTTATGTGTATGCATACTATGATTAAAAAATATGCTAGAAATTGTTTTCTCATGTTGAGACCGAGTGCCATTAGAAGCTAACTGTATTGAGTCAGTATTCCTAAGTCTAGGAAAAGCAACTCTCCTCTTAGTCTGATTGTATGTTTTCATGTAGAAATGTGATTGGAGTCTTTGAAGTCAATTTTATTTTTCTGTGAGTGAGGAGTTAGGACATAAATCAGTCGAAAAGCATTTATACACTTTTGTTTTAGAATGCAGTAGAGTACTCATATTTGTGTAGAAAGTTGCCACAAGGCTGTGTGAAGATACTGAGTCAGAAGGAGCTGGAAGGTGCCCTACTTCTCAATCCATCCACTGTTTCTCCCATATTGTAGACAAATGGAACCATAGGGGACACAATCTTTTTATTCTGGCTCCTGTTTTAAGAAGTTGCTTAGAACAGGTCAGTAGGAATTGAAGGGAAAGCATGACCAACTCAATTGAGGGGGATAAACGTAAGCTTGGGAAAACACAGATCACATCGTACTTGTGTCCCCACAGCACCCAGCCCAGTGCCATGCACCTGGCTAGATGAATGTGCCTAGGAAATCACAGACACACCGGTGTGCTTGTGTGCTGGTTCACCAGTGACCTCTGCATTGCGAAAGTCGAAGGTCCACTCTCAGCCCTCTTCCCTGAATGTCAGCAGGATTTGATGATGCAGCTGATTGCTCTTTTCTCATTAATGCTTGCTACCTGGGCTTGATTTGTTCTTAACGTCAACGTCCATGGCCCTCCCTGCAGAGGTGACACGACTGACATAACTGGGTCTTTTGCCTTTACCAGGAGATAGTAGTGTTCTTTTATAATGGGTAAAGAAAAATTTTGATTTTACATGCTCATTAGGTTCTTTTCACTTGAAAAGGTCTTGAAATCAGACCGTCTATTAAATATTTTAGGGCTACAAAGTAAATTGCATAAATCAGTCAAATGTCAGAAATCAGACTCTAAGAAAACTCAAGCACTTGGTCTTATGCCTGGGGTATGTGTCACTGTTTTAAATTCCACACTCCTCTATTTAATCGTTTTGATAAGTGCCTTTGATGTTTCAGATGTGTGGTGGGAGATGAGCAGTGTAAATGGTGTGCACCCTGTGCTGTAGACTCTCAAGTCTTCATATCCGTTTTCACCAGTGCTGCAAATCTTAGTCCTCGGTGTTCCTGTCAGGTACATATTTGTAGTTCCTCCATAGTAAACAGTAAAATAAACTATTTCATAGAAAACAAAATAAAACACTTTTTGGCTTATTCAGTATGTTACCTGTTGCCTTAACTTCATAGCGTAACTTATTTGAAATACCATCTGGCTAACCTGATTTGGGCTTCCCTGGTGCTTCAGCTGGTTAATAATCTACCTGCAATGCGGGAGGCTTGGGTTTGACCCCTGGGTTGGGAAGATCCCCTGGACAAGGGAATGGCTACCCACTCCAGTATTCTGGTCTGGAGAATTCCATGGACTGTATAGTCCATGGGGTTGCAAAGAGTCAGACACGACTGAATGACTTTTGCTTTCACCCTGGTTTAGTCCATCCCAGTTTTCTAATAAGGTACATGGAGGAAAAATAAATAGAAGATGTCCTGTCACCAAAAACCATGCCCAGTGCCCAATATATTGACAGAATCTGGTAAGAATGTCTCAGTGTAAAATTACTGAGTCTCAACTGCAGAAAGAACAATTGGAATACTCATGCTTTTGAAAGAGAGGAAGGGGGTCAAATTTCTCTTGCACTTTTTGAGAAGTTTGAGTTAGACGTCAGATGCATAACTGAGCAGGGCCAGGCGCAGTGCACTCACCATGTGTATTAAGCAAAAAGACTGGATTTTGTCTTGTCTAAGGATGTGTAAAAAGATGTGCATGGAGCCTATGAGCACATCCTCCTGGAATCCCCTGTAACATACAAAAACACCTGTCCTCCCCAGTTAGCCTCCACCGCCTATCCAAAGATAGCAATCTTTCTAGCAGTCGTCCTTGAAGAAACATCTATGCTTGCAATTTCTAGTTCTTTTTCACTCATTCTCTTAAATACTTCAGGAGACTTTTTGCCTCCTAACTTAAGCTCTTGTCAGGATCACCAGTGACCTCTGCATTGCTGAAGTCGAAGGTCCGCTCTCAGCCCTCTTCCCTGAATGTCAGCAGGATTTGATGATGCAGCTGATTGCTCTTTTCTCATTAATGCTTGCTACCTGGGCTTGATTTGTTCTTAACCTCACTGATTGCTCCTTTTCCCAACTTTTAACATTGGACTGCTCCAGGGTTCACTCTTGGTCTGAACCACATATATGCCCTTTGGTAATCTTATCTAATCTCATAATTTGGATAACATTTATGTGCTGATGAATCCCAAGTTTATGTCTCCTGCTTGACTTCTGAATACAGACTTTATCCAATATTCTAGAGGACCTCGGCCGAGATGGCAGAGTAGGAAAACCCTGAGCTCACCTCCACTCACAGGCACACCAAAACCACAAGTATCTACAGAGTAACTATTGATCTAGCAGAAAAGACCATCTCCAGGAAAAGTTATAAAGAAGGAACCACAGCGAGATGGGTAGGAGGGGAAGAACTGCAGTAAGCTGAGACCCACACCCCTGGGTAGGCGACCCACAAACAAGAAGATAATTACAACCGCAGAGGTTCCCCCCAAGGAGTGATGGGTCTGAGCCCCATATTGTGCCCCTGAGTTCATGAGTTCTGCACCAGGAAGATGAGCCTCCAGATGCTTGGCTTTGAAGGCCAGTAGGGTTGACATTTGGGAGAATCAGAGGGCTGTGGGAAACAGTCTCCACCCTTAAAGAACATAAACGGAAATCTCACATGCTCTGGGATCCGGGGCAGAAATCATTTGATAGGAACCTGGGTCAGACCTCCCTGCTTATCTGGGGGAACCTTCTGGAGAGGTGGGAGACACTACTGGAGCTCCCCTTGGGGACACAGACATCGGCAGTAGCCATTTTTGGTAGCTGGCTCTAACATGACACGTGCTGGTGAGCACCATTTTGGAGTCTTCCCTCTAGCCTGTTGGCACCGGGACCTGGCCTTGCCCACCAGCCTGCTGGCACCAGTAGTGGGAGACCTCAGGCCAAGCAATTAGCCAGGTGCACACACAACTCCACCCACCAGCAGGAAACTACCTTAAGGCTCCCTGAGCCCACAGCCTGTCTAGGACACAATGCTGCCCACCAGAGGGCAGAGGGCACAGGACCCAGTCCCCCACCCAAAATGCATTGGCAGGAGACCGCAGGATATGGCTCTGCCCACCAGTGAGCCAGCACTAGCCTCAGGAAAATCACACACCCGTAGGCAGGAACCAGACACCCTGGGCCCTAGCCCCACTCACCAACAAATGAACACCAGCCCCAAGACCACCATAGCCCTGTAGCCTGGCATGGCAGGACCCAGCTCACACCAGCAGGTCAGCACCCACCTGAGGGCTTCCCAGACTGCAGCCCCACCCATCAGGTCAACCCAGCTCTAAGACAACTTGGATCCCTCAGCCAGCTGCCCCAGGATCCAGCCCTACTCATCAGTGGGCCAGCACCAGCTTTGAGACACCCCAAACCCCACAGCTAGCCATGTCAGGAACCAGCCCCAACCATTAGCAGGATGACACTAGATCCAGGAACACCGGCCTTGCACCTACATACTTCAGAACCCAGTTCTCTCCAGCAGCAGGGCAGCGCTAGCCCTGCACTCACCCAAGACTCCACAGCCAGCCACCTTGTGACCTGGCCCTGCCAGTCAGTAGCTTCACCCTCTGCACAAGGCAGGGCCTGCAACCAACTGGTCTGGGAGCCAACCATGCCAACCAGATTACCCACAGTAGTCAGCTTGCCACAAGAGAAGGATCCATGCAGCCCACATGCCACATATATATATAATATGGCATCCAAAAGCTGCAGAATACAGCAGAAAATTCTTTTCAAAGCACATGGAACATTTTGCAGGATGAATCTAATGTTAGGCTACAAAACAAGAAATCACATCATTCATCTTTACCAACCACAACACAATGAGACTAGAAATCAACTACAAGGAAAGGACTGCCAAAAGCATAAACACACGTGGGCTAAACAATATTCTACTAAGCAACCAATCGATCACTGAAGAAACCAAATCAAAAAATACCGGAGACAAAAAGAATTAACACAATGGTCCAAAACTATGGGACTTAGCAAAAGCAGTTGTAAGAGGGAATTTTGTAATAATATACTCCTACTTCAGGAAACAAAATTCTGAAGAAAACAACCTAATCTTACACCTATGTGAACTAGGAATAGGACAAATGAAACCCAAAATTAGTAGAAGGAAAGAAATCATAAAGAGCAGAGCAGAAACAAATTAGAAATTTTTAAAAGCAATAGAAAAGATCAATGAGACTAAGAGCTGTTTCTTTGAAAAGATAAAACTGATAAACCTTTAGCCATACACATTAAGAAAAAAAGTGAGAGGGCCCAAATCAATGAAACTAGAAACTAGAGATTTCCCTGGTGGTCCAGTGATTAAGAATCTGCCTGGAAATGTAGGAAACCCCGGTTTGATCCCTGATCCGGAAGATCTCACATGCTGCGGAACAGCTAAGCCTGTGCGCCACAACCACTGAGCCTGCGCTTAGAGCCTGTGAGCCGCTACTACTGAGCTCACATGCCTAGGGCCCACGATCTTAAATGAGAGAAGCCGCCACAATGAGAAGACTGCACACCGCAACAGTGAGTAGACCCCCACTCACCACAATTAGAGAAAGCAGTGTGCAGTAATGAAGAACTACCCAGCTCTGCCAAAAAATATAAATGAAAAGATTTAAAAATAAAATCAGAAATTAAAAAGTTACAGGTACTTCAGAAATACAAGGGATCATAAGATTACTATGAACAATTATATGCCAGTAAAATGAGCAACCTGAAAGAAATGGGCAAATTCTTAGAAAGGTACAATCTCCCAAGACTGAGCCAGGAAGAAATAGATAGTATGAACAAACCAATTACCATTAATAAAACTAAATTAGTAATTTAAACTCTCCCAAAAAGCAAAGTGTAGGGCCAGAGAGCTTCACAGCTGAGTTCTACGAAATGTTTAGAGAGGCATCAATATCCATTCTCAAACCATTTCACAAAGTTGCAGAGGAAGGAACGTTTCCATACTCACCCTATGAGGCCAGAATTACCCTGATACCAAAACGGGACAAAGGTACTCAGTCACTCAGTCACACACTCACACACTCACACACTCACTCACTCACTCACACACACACACACACACTCTCTCTCAACATAGTCCTGGAAATTCTAGTCACAGCAGAGAACAAATAAAAGGAATCCGAATTCAAAAGGAAGAAGGAAAACTGTCACTTTTTGCATACATATAAAATCCAAAGATGCCACCAAAAAACTACTAGAGTTCAATGAATTTGATAAGAGTTGCAGGATGCAAAATTTATGCACAGAAATCTGTCACATGTCCATACACTAACAACAAAGCTATCAGAAAGAAGAAAGTAAGGAAACAATGGCATTTACCATCACATCAAAAAGAGTAAAATATCTAGGAATAAGTCTAAGGCGGTGAAAGACCTCCTTGGAAAACAGTAATACACTGATGAAAGAAATTGAAGATGACACAAATAGATGGAAAGATGTACTGTGTTCTTATACTGGAAGAATTAATATTGTTAAAATAACTATACCTTCCAAGGTAATCTACAGATTCAATGAAATCCCTATCAAAATACCAGTGGCATTTTCACAAAACAAGAACAGAAGTTTTTAATATGTACACAAACACAAAAGACTCTGAATAGCCAAAGCAATTCTGAGAAAGAAGAGCAGAGCTGGAGGGAGATATCATATTCCCTGACTTCGGATTATAGTACAAAGTTACAGTAATCAAAACAGATACAGAACCGTGGAACGGAATAGAAAGTCCTGAAATAAATCCATACACTTATGGTCAATTAATCTATGACAAAGGAGGCAAGAGTTTACAATGGAGAAAAGACTGTTTCTTCAATAAGTGGTGCTGGGAAAACTGGACAGCTACATGTAAAAGAGTGAAATTAGAACATTTTCTCACAACGTATACAAAGCTAAACTCAATATGGATTAAAGACCTAAATGTAATACCAGAAACCATATAACTTCTAGGAGAAAACATAAGCAGAATGATTTGGATAAATTATAGCAACTTTTTTTTTAGATTTGTCTGCTAAGGCCAAGGAAACAGAAGCAAAACAAGCAAGTAGGACCTAATTAAATTTAAAAGATTTTGCATAGCAGTCCAAACAACCTGACTAAAAAATAAGCAGAAGACCTGAACAGACATTTTTCCAAAGAAGACATACAGAGGACCAACAGGCACATAAAAAGATGCTCAACATCTCTAATCAGAGATACATAAATCAAAACCAAATGATACATCACCTTGCATCTGTCAGAATGGCTATTAAAATGACCACAAGTAAGAAATATTGGCAAGGATGTGGAGAAAAAGAATCCTTGTACAGTGCTGGTTGGAATGTAAATTGGCGCAGCCAAGAAAATATGTCAACAATTTCAAATCAGTGGAGTGGTACTCACAAACCACTGGCTATCCATTTTACATTTAGTAATGTCTATGTTTCAATGTTACCCTTTCAATTCGTCCCTCCCTCTCTTTCCCCCACTATCTCTGCAAGTCTCTTCTCTATGTGCATTGCAAGTTTTAAATGCAAATTATAAAAACTTTTCCCTTGCGTCCAGAATCACCAAAATTACAGTTTGATTTTAGTTCTGACATAGAGCAATTGCTTCACATTTGTCACATGATAATCGATTAATTATCTCATTTAACCCTCCTAAAAGCAAATATCCTGAGGTGGTTCTTCTACTTGTCATGTAGTCCGGTATTCAGTCACAGATACGTATTGAACACTACTCTGTGTAGCCAGGCACTCTCCTCTTTCTCATCTTTCCACTCACCTTGCCCTTTGGAGCACAGATGAGGAGTGGCAATGATCATCATCAGAGTCAAAGTGCGGAGAATTTACTGCCATATTTCTACCCCACTCCTCTGAAACCAATACCCGTTAGTTACTAGCCATTTACCCTATGTGACTGGCAAGTTTGTCTTAATATTTCACTCACCTTGGTGTGATCTGCAAAGCTCATTGAATTTATTTTTATTAGAACTTGGTCATTTGCTAAAATAATTAAACACACTAGCCGGAGCAATATATTCAAAAAATTCAAAATGTTTTAAAATATTTGAGAGGACTGGGCCCGGGATCAGGGCGGGACCCTCAAAGGTTTAGGGCAACAGCTATTCACCAAAGAGAAGAAAATATGTCAACAATTACAAATCAATAGAGTAGTAGTCACATCTACAGCTTGGCAAGACGGTAAGGTCCTGCTGCCATGCTGTGAGTCCCTTTTCTTCTCTTTGAATGATGCAAAACCAAGATGGAGTCACCTCGCTTAGACCTCTCCGAAGGGTTGTATCTCAGAACCTCGGAGACTCAAGTGGAAATCCACGTGAACTCTTGATCTCTGACAAGCGAGCAGCAGGATGCTACTGAGAGGCTTCAGGGACTGAAAAGGAGGGATAGAGGGAAAGAGAGACCAGAGAGGAGTGAGGAGAAATTTTGCTGTCTGCCATCTCTCAGGAGCTGTGGTTCACCTGTGCTGAGTTTTAAGCACACAGTTCATGAGGAGCAGATGTGGGACGGCAGGAAGACCTGTGCTCCCATGTGAGGATAATCCCAGACTCACCTACTCATTCAACTAGCTGAACTTGTGCGTGCATGCTCAGTCGCTTGCTGCTGCTGCTGCTAAGTTGCTTCAGTCGTGTCCGACTCTGTGCGACCCCATAGACAGCAGCCCACCAGGCTCCCCCATCCCTGGGATTCTCCAGGCAAGAACACTGGAATGGGTTCTTGTCCCACTCCTTTTTGAACTCCACCCGGGTTTAATCTCTAGGTTGGGAAGATCCCCTGGAGAAGGAAATGGAAACCCATCCCAGTATTCTTGCCTGGGAAATCCCATGCACAGAGGAGCCTGGCCGGCTACAGTCCATGGGGTTGCAAAGAATTGGACACTACTAAGCGACTGAGCACCCTACTCCAGTACTCTTGCCTGGAGAATCCCATGGATGGAGGAGCCTGATAGACTACAGTCCATGGGGTCGCAAAGAGTCGGACATGACTGAGCGACTTCACTTCACATCCTACATTCCAGGCAGATTCTTTACTGTCTGAGCCACCAGGAAAGCCCAGCAGCTTAACTCACTTGGTTACATTTTCTGAGTCTCCTATCTCTTCCTTAAATGCACAGGACAACATTCACGTCAGAAGACTCTTCACTGCAGTAAAGTTCATAAACTGCCTGCAACTACTGTTACCTCCTCAGTGAGACATAAGCTTTGCTTTCCTTTTTAGTCAAAACAACAGATTTGTTATGAGTTATTCATTTTCTCCATCTAAACCCTGTGTCTTCCATATATTTCTGAAATCAACTGGGTTGCCAGTTAAGTCTATTACTTTGCAACAAAGTAAAACAAATAGCTTTATCTATAAGGCTATCAAAATGTCATTTTTAATCTCATTCTTTAGTCCACTAGACTGCACACACACTATTCAGTGCAAACTCTAGTTAATTTTCTGAATATATTCCACATTTGATTCATGACATGTGTGTCATACTAACTGGTTTTACTTTGCAGTCATCAAAAACTTTGGATGATCACTGGCATTTTCAAATAAAGAATACTAAAATATTATAATAACATGGAAAGGTAGCCTATGCAGAAACTGTAACATGGTGGTTCAATATGCTGGCTCTAGGCAGACAGATCTGACTTAGGGTTAAATCTCAACTTCATTACTTGATAACTTTGGGATCTTTACAAATTATTTAACTTCTCTGGGCCTCAGTGTCCTCACCAATAAAATGGAATTTTAAAAAGTACATGCAATTAACATTTATTGAGTGCCTTACATCCAATAAATATTTTTTGAATCTATATGCAAAATGGATGTGGACATCAAGAGAATCTAAACATACGAATAGGAAGTATAAAGCATTAACTGAATCAGTGAATAATTAGATCTATTTTCAATCTGCCCTAGAAATAAATCCAACATATCTGATAGGTATTTTTCTTTCCCCAAAAGCCAAGTCAATATTAATTGGGACCAGAAAATGCCCTGTGTGTAAAGGAATTAAACCTTAGAGATCATTGTAACAAAGAACACCAACATTTTGAAGAAATACCCATCAAATTATTTTATGCCCACCTGACTGCCCTGTTTTCTGCTGTCTTCTTCCTGGTCACAGGTTCTGACCCAGGGCCACTCAAGTGTCACACATGTCTGAGTATGAGAAATACAGCATATGCTCTTTCTTAATCATCCTTTCACTCCCTCTTTTCTCCTTCCTTCCCTCTCACCCTCCTCCCATCCCTTCTCTCTTTCTGTCATCTTCAGGGCCATCGTTATCATCACTAATATTTTTAAAGTACTCAAGCCATGCCAGGAACAGTCCAGATGCTTTATATGCAACATCTCAATACTCACCACTTTGTCACAAACACTCCGTTCTTGAGAGGGTCAACTAAGAAAATAAACTTACCTGTATTTCTACTGTAATTAGAAGGCAAATCTTAAAGACCTCCCTGATGGTCCAGTGGTTAAGACTTCACCTTCTGGAACCTTCCTACACTGTTGGTGGGAATTTAAATTTGTAGTCACTATGGAGAACAGTATGGAGGTAATTCCTTAAGAAACTAAAATCAGAGCTACCATATGACCTTGTAATCCCGTTCCTGGGCATATATCCAGAGAAAAACATGATCCAAAAGGATACATGCACCCCAATGTTCATTGCAGCACATTTACAGCAACCAAAATATGGAAGCAAACTAAATGTTCATCCACAGAGGAATAGATAAAGAAGTTGGGGTACATATATACAATGGAACATTATTCAGCCATTAAAAAGAAAGAAATAATGCCATCTGCAGCATCATGGATGGACCTCAGTTCAGTTCAGTCGCTCAGTCGTGTCCGACTCTTTGCGACCCCATGAATTGCAGCACGCCAGCCTCCCCGTTCATCACCAACTCCCAGAGTTCACCCAAACTCACGTCCATCGAGTCAGTGATGCCATCCAGCCATCTCATCCTCTGTCGTCCCCTTCTCCTCCTGCCCCCAATCCCTCCCAGCATCAGAGTCTTTTCCAATGAGTCAACTCTTCGCATCAGGTGGCCAAAGTATTGGAGTTTCAGCTTTAGCATCATTCCTTCCAAAGAACACCCAGGACCGATCTCCTTTAGAATGGACTGTTTGGATCTCCTTGCAGTCCAAGGGACTCTCAAGAGTCTTCTCCAACACCACAGTTCAAAAGCATCAATTCTTCGGTGCTCAGCTTTCTTCACAGTCCAACTCTCACAACCCTACATGACCACTGGAAAAACCATAGACTTGGCAGGACGGACCTTTGTTGGCAAAGTGCCCGGAGCCAGCGTGAGGAACTCCGCCCATGGCAAAGTCATGAGGAAGCAGGCTTGGCATATGCAAAGGCGTGATCAAGCCTCAGGAAACCCCCTGTTCCCGAGCAGCTAACCCCAAAACCAGAGCCTGTTTTATGCTCTCACCTATACCTCTGACTTTACGGGGGACTTTCCCCCATAACCGTTTCTCTCGGAGAAGGAGTAAACGCGCAGCTCCAAGGCAATAAAAATTCCTGGGCGTGACAAGAGTGTTTCAGCTTACGGACTCCTCTGAAGGTTATCTAGCCCGCCTGTATAGTTTCGTCCGGCCACATGTGATTGTTTACAGCCTCCAAATCTGAGAGGCACAAGATGTTTTAGACTTACTAAAGGCAAATTCTTTTGTGGAGTTAGAAATTATTAGTATAATGGGTTGGTTAGGAATTATATTGGTAAAGGGTTTTTCATTTGTTTTGTCAATAATTGCTGCTAATTCCCTGCTCTGGGTGGGACAAGGGTGTCTCAGGTCAAACCTCTCTGCTGACAGACTAGCTTGTGTGACAGGATTATCCATACTCCTGCCACATGATTGTTTACTACCTCTTAACCATAAACAGCACAGAGAGTTCTGGAGTATTTTGAGAGTCTTAATTAGCATAGGGCTTTTTCTTCTTGAGTCAATGATTGCCGCCAGGCCTCCATATCCTTAGGCACCTGGGAATATATTAATCAATGTATTTGGAATATAGAAAAGGAAATATGGTAGTTTTTGATGTTAGCAATACTAGACTTTTTGAGTTAATGGATTTTCTCTTTTGTAATAGATCACTGTACTTTGTTATAAATCACTGTGTCCTTGCTATATAAAAATGTAACTTTATCATATCTTAAGACTAAATAGATCTTAAGGGGAGCATTGGTGAAAGGATTTTCAGTTGTTGGGCTGATGTTTGCTGCTAAATCTCCATGTTCCCTACCCTTATAATGAATATAACTAGCATATAGGAAGAAATAAGTATTAACCTTTAAGCATATAGGAGAAATAAGTATTAACCTTTAAGACTAATCATGTTAACCTTGGGTTAAATAAATTCCTTTCTTGATTGTAACTCACTACACCCTCACCCTATAGGAATGTAACTTTATTTGGAGGGTGGTGCCTGGTTTAAGAAAAAACACCCTTGGAAGAAATAAGTTTTTTGGTTATCAGAAAGAAAGGATCATAAAATGTCAGCAGGTCTCACTCACGGCCAGAAGATGATGTACCTTTTTTTTTTACATTTATGTGAAGCACCTGATTTTGATAAAGGTCAGGACTGCTGACTCCCGCGTGACTCTATATTCATCCCTATGTGTAACAAAAGGTATATAAGCAAACCCAAAAATAAAGAAATCGGATCAGTTTCTGGAAAGACTGATTCCCCCATGTCGTTTCTTTCTTGCTCCCGTTTTTCTGGCTGAATTCCCATCTGGAGCATGGATGCTATTCCATGTAATCCAAGTTATTCAGCCTCTTTTTCTCCACTAACCTTCCTACTATACTATCCATTTCTAATCTCTCTATATCTGTGATTAAATATGTATTTTTCCAAAGACGCCGACTCCGTCCCCACCTTCAAATCACCCTAGATCCACCGGGGCTGGACCCCGGCAGCAAAGTAATGTCTCTGCTTTTGAATATGCTATCTAGGTTGGTCATAACTTTCCTTCCAAGGAGTAAGCGTCTTTTAATTTCATGGCTGCAGTCACCATCTGCAGTGATTTTGGAGCCCCAAAAAACAAAGTCTGACACTGTTTCCACTGTTTCCCCATCTATTTCCCATGAAGTGATGGGACCAGATGCCATGATCTTCATTTTCTGAATGCTGAGCTTTAAGCCAGCTTTTTCACTCTCCACTTTCACTTTCATCAAGAGGCCTTTGAGTTCCTCTTCACTTTCTGCCATAAGGGTGGTGTCATCTGCATATCTGAGGTTATTGATATTTCTCCTGGCAATCTTGATTCCAGCTTGTGCTTCTTCCAGCTCAGCGTTTCCCATGACGTCCTCTGCATAGAAGTTAAATAAGCAGGGTGACAATATACAGCCTTGATGTACTCCTTTTCCTATTTGGAACCAGTCTGTTGTTCCATGTCCAGTTCTAACCCTAGAGGTTGCCAAAAAGTAGATTTTTCAGCATTATAAAAAATATAATTTTGTTAATTAAAAAACAGTAGCTCAATGAACAATGCCTTCTTTTATTTTAAAAAGCTGGCGAAAATGTCACAGTTTTGCAACTTTTTCCTTTTAACCTTCAATTTTACTGACAAGCACTAAACTGAACCTGTTAACTTTTTTTACAATGAAATCCTTATTGCTTATCTTCCATTGACTCAAGGGGCCTTTTCATCATTGTAAAGGCAGAATTAAAAGAAAAGTTTAAAAATCCTCTATTTCAAGCAAATATTAGCCAACAACAGCAACAATGAAAAATGCCAGTCGTTTTCTTTCTTCTCTTTCATTGTTGGGACTTAGCCTCCTACTCTTCTATCTGATTTATTCAATGGAACATTTTTCTTATTCTGTATCTTAAGTAGTGTAAGTTTTCCTATGCCTTTCCTAAAGAGATTACATTTCCCCAAAAGAATATATTTTCCTGCTTTCCCCAAAGAATATATTATGTTACTTTCCCCAAAAGCTTATGTTCTTGTCTAAAACTCTTCTCTATACCCTCAGCCCTAGTCTCACTTCTTGATGGCTTTCAATTTGGGATTTCTTCAGATCTACAGCCAGGTCTGGGCTTAGCCAACTTGACTCAGATTTTATAACACATGTCCAAAATCGCCTGGAGAAATACTGGTGCCAGGAATGAAATCCAGGTATTATTAATTTTAAATTCCATATCCCTTTTCATTTAAGAACTCCTCTCCCTTTACCCCTGTTTCCAAACTAAGTCAGCTTTCGAGACAGGGCTCATTCTAGCACCGCAAAGTTTTGTTTATCCTAGAAACTTGGCCAGCAGATTCGAATTCTGAACAGTATGCCCTACTTTAAGAGGGGAGGTGACGGGGAGAGAAAATAGCTTTTCCAGAAGCACGTTGTTAACATTTTTACCAATCTACTTTTAAGATTTGGAATGATTTCTTGCTTCCTTAGTTTCCAAGAAAGCTTGGTTGAAGGCCATTGTTGCTTGATGACTTCCAAAAGCAGCCCAGTCCTATGTCTGTAAATATGTTGTTTCTTATTAAAAGCCTTCATCCTAAGTATCTCCTGCCTTGGTCCAACCACCAATAGTTTATATTATGTATGAAGGAAATTGTGACCAGATACGTGTTGTACTGTAATAACTGAAAATACAAGTCAGTTCTGAAAAGATTGATGACTTCCTTCTTGGCATTCTGCTTGTGATTATAGTTGATATTGCCAAGTAAACATTGGATCCCAGTGTTTGGCAGGGGTCCGTAATCGTAAACTTGCTCCAGATGTGGCTGTAATAATCAGGGTGATTTAATAACAAAAAGTACAAATATGAGCATAACTTTCCCATTTCCCTGTAACTATTTTGCTTAATATAAATAAATATTTGGAGTAAGACGAAGTTTATTCACCAAGGTACAAGTTAGGCTCTCTTCTCACATTAAACCCAAGCATTAAAGATCATCACTTAACTACCATTTTTCCCATTCTCCCATAGAATTTTTTTTAACTTTTTCCATTTAGAGTTTGGGTATCAAATGCCTAAACATAAATTCTGTCTGTCCTAATTATAGCAACTATATTCACAGCAACTATATTCTTCATTTAATCACCTGTATATGTATGGCTGAGTTCCTTTGCTGTCCACCTGAAATCATCACAACATTGTTCATCAGCTATGTGCTGTGCTTAGTTGCTCAGTCATGTCCAACTCTTTGTGACCTCATGGACTTAAGCCCGCCAGGCTCCTCTGTCCATGAGGATTCTCTAGGCAAGAATACTGGAGTGGGTTGTCATGCCCTCCTCCAGGGGATCTTCCCAACCCGGGTCTCCTGCATTTCAGGCAGATTTTTATAGCTCAGTTACCTGGGAAGCCCATTCATCAGCTATACTCCAATACAAAATAAAAAGTTTAATAAATAAAAAATTAAGATCCAGGAACTACCTGTAAAGAAAAATCACCATGCTATTAATTCTAATTCTCTAATAAAAGGCCTTTTGATGGGGTTGCAATCTGATATTCCTAGTCCATATTTCTTTGGGAGACATTTTCTCTAGGTTATTTTCTTTTTTTAGTTCCCCAAATAAAGAAAACTAAGGAAATTATTGCCTTATAATAGCCTCTATTCTATCATGAAAAAACTGCTAAGAAGCCACATCTGGAGATCCCAGTTCGATTTCCGGGTTGGGAAGATCTGGTAGAGAAGGGATAGGCTGTCCACTCTAGTATTTTTGGGTTTCCATTGTGGCTCCTGGTAAAGAATCTGCATGCAATGCAGGAGACCTGGGTTTGATCCCTGGGTTGGGAAGATCTCCTGGAGAAGGGAAAGACTACCTACTCCAATACTCTGGCCTGGAGAATTCCATGGACTATATAGCCCATGGGGTCGCAAAGAGTCAGACACAACTGACAGACTTTCACTTTCATTTTCTGTCTCTTTATTTCTCTGTGGAGCCCACCTTGGAATATCTTCCAATTTGCTTTCCAGCTCATCAGCTTTCTCTTCATCTATATCTGATTGCTATTTAACCTATATATTTCAGGTTTTAGTTGACTGTATTTGTAATTTTTTAGAGGTTATGTTTATTTTTCAAATCTGCCTCTCCTTTTCTGAAAAGTAATAACTTGGTATTTTCTTAAGATCTGCAGTCTTTTGAGTTTTCAATTATTTTTACAATACCTGTTTTTTTAAGACATATTTTTAGTTAAGTCATATTGCGTTAAAACACTAGTATGAAGTTCTTGGCTGTTCTTCCCCCGTTGCAGTGCCTGCTGGTTCTTGCTGATGATAGATGATTTCTAGGGCCACCACAACACACAGCTCCAAGAGCTTCATTCTCATCAGTGTGCATGTGCCCCTGCTGTGTGCAACACACAACCTGACAGGCATCTGCAGTGGACCTAGTGGGCTCTGCCTACATGAGTTTGAGTGGGCTCCGGGAGTTGGTGACGGACAGGGAAGCCTGGCATGCTGCAGTCTATGGGATCGCAAAGAGCTGGATACGACTGAGCGACTGAACTGAGAACTGATTGGTAAACTATCTTTAGGAGGGATATTTTTTCTTGTGGGAACCCCATAGAAATTGCTTTCTGGTTATACATTTCTGCTAAGCATTCTAAGAATATTATGAGGAATCCATTTTTACATTTTTTCTCACCTTGTGGGGTTTCTGGACCACTCAGATAGTATCAATTCAACCCTCAGATCTGTACAAAGTGAAAGACAGTTTCAGTTCCTCAGAAATCTTCTCAGGGAGACTTCTCAGGGAACAAACTCAAACTTCCTTTCATTTCCTTGAGTTGGCGAATTTCTTTTTTTTTTTTTTTTTGTCATTCTTTTAGTGTTAAACAATACACTTTTGTTGTTTAAGCCACACAGTCTGTGGTACTTTTGTTATGGCAGTCTTTGTAAATTAATACATTACTATTAGTTCAAGATTGAAAACAACCCAAGTGTCTGCTGCTGCTGCTGCTAAGTCGCTTCAGTTGTGTCCGACTCTGTGCGACCCCATAGACGGCAGCCCACCAGGCACCCCCGTCCCTGGGATTCTCCAGGCAAGAACGTTGGAGTGGGTTACCATTTCCTTCTCCAATGCCTGAAAGTGAAAAGTGAAAGTGAAGTCTCTCAGTCGTGTCTGACTCTTAGTGACCCCATGGACTGCAGCCTACCAGGCTCCTCCGTCCACGGGATTTTCCAGGCAAGAGTACTGGAGTTGGGTGCCATTGCCTTCTCCGACCCAAGTGTCTACCAGGTGGTAAAAGGATAATGCATCTGTACTGTGGAATATTACTCATTAATAAAAAGGAATGAACTTCTGATACATGAAGCAACATGGATGATCTCAAAAGCATTCATGCCAGTTGACTTGTTAAAACTCACACACATAAAAAGGGTAAATTTTTCTGTGTGTAAATTACACTTCAATAGGCTGGCTTTTACTTTCTTAAGTCTAGAATATTTTTAGAATTGAGGAATACTTGATTTACAATATTATATAAGTTTCAGGTGTACAACATGGTGATTCACATTAAATAGCCTGGCTTTTAAAAATTAAATTATATTGCAAAATAATACAAAAGTGAAAACCAAAGTATCATATAATCTCATCATCTAAATATAATCACCATGAACATTTTGGTATATGTCTAGCTTTTATATATAAAACATAGGTTTATAAACTTAGCATCACATTATATACACAATCTTATAATTCAGTTTTCATATAATAAAATATTGTTTAAATATGAATATTCTTTTGAAACTTTATTCCTGACTGTTCTACTTTATGGTATATGATTTTTTCAATCAACCCCCTTGTTGAAAATTAAGATGCAGACATAGAGAATAGACTTGTGAACACTGTGAGGGAAGGAGAAGGTGCAACAAATTGAAAGGACAGCATTGACAATATACACACTACCAAGTGTAAAGTAGATAGCTAGTGGGAAGCTGCTATATAACACAGGGAGCTCAGCCTGGCACTCTGTGACAACCTAGAGGGGTGATGGGGGAAGTGGGAAGGAGGCTCAAGAAGGAAGGGCTGTATATACTTATGGCTCATTTGCATTGTTGTACAGCAGAAACCAACACAACATTGTAAAGTAATTACCCTCCAATTAAAAATTTTAAAAAATAATTAAATAAAAAATTTTAAAAAGAAAATTAAGGAATTCCCCCTAGTGTTTTGCCATTATAAACAATCCTTCAATCAATACCTTTAAACCTTAGTTATTACACACATTTATAAAAAGAGAATAATAATGATGGACTTCCCTGGTGGCTCAGACAGTAAAGCATCTGTCTACAATGCGGGAGACTCGGGTTCGATCCCTGGGTTGGGCAGATCCCCTGGAAAAGGAAATGGCAATCCACTCCAGGACTATTGCCTGGAAAATCCCATGGACAGAGGAGCCTGGTAGGCTACAGTCCATGGGGTCGCAAAGAGTCGGACACGACTGAGTGGCTTCACTTCACTTCACTTCATTAAGCAACAATGATAAATGTATCATACTATATTGATATAAAGCTACTGGTTTGAATTTGATCTGTTTAGAATATATCCCTGTTGCTCTACACTTTTAACTATTGTCTTCTTCCTAAGAGAAATTTAGAGAGACTGAGGAGAACAGTGGAAATTAGGTGCTGAGACCAGGTCATCTAAGTTTGTGCCCCAGCTTGACTGATAAGCATGCATGCTAATCTTTCCCATCTGTACAGAATACTATGTAGCCCACACTATTGGTTGGCTAAAGAGACTTTCTTGTCAAAATTGTTCTCTCTTGCTCACCTTCACTGGAGATGAGCTGAAAAACCTAAATAATTGATTTCCCACTCTCCTTTGCAGCTAGGTGTTCCCTAGTAGCTCAATTGGTAAAGAATCCACCTGCAATGCTGGACACCCTGGTTTAATTCCTGGGTCGGGAAGATCCCGTGGAGAAGGGATAGGCTACCCACTCCAGTATTCTGGCCTGGAGAATTCCATGGACTAGGGTTGCAATGAGTCAGACACGACTGAGCAACTTTCACTTTCACTTTGCAGCTGGGATGGCTGAGTGACAGAGTTCTGGCCAATAAAGGCCAGTGGGAAAGTTTTATGCTTTTCTTTCCAAATAGGAAAAGGAGTACGTCAAGGCTGTATATTGTCACCCTGCTTATTTAACTTCTATGCAGAGTACATCATGAGAAACGCTGGGCTGGAAGAAGCACAAGCTGGAATCAAGATTGCCAGGAGAAATATCAATAACCTCAGATATGCAGATGACACCACCCTTATGGCAGAAAGTGAAGAGGAACTCAAAAGCCTCTTGATGAAAGTGAAAGAGGAGAGTGAAAAAGTTGGCTTAAAGCTCAACATTCACAAAACTAAGATCATGGCATCTGGTCCCATCACTTCATGGGAAATGGATGGGGAAACAGTGGAAAGTGTCAAACTTTATTTTGGGGGGCTCCAAAATCACTGCAGATGGTGACTGCAGCCATGAAATTAAAAGATGCTTACTCCTTGGGAGAAAAGTTATGACCAACCTAGATAGCATATTCAAAAGCAGAGACATTACTTTGCCAACAAAGGTCCGTCCTGTCAAGGCTATGGTTTTTCCAGTGGTCACGTATGGTTGTGAGAGTTGGACTGTGAAGAAAGCTGAGAGCCAAAGAATTGATGCTTTTGAACTGTGGTGTTGAAGAAGACTTTTGAGAGTCCCTTGGACTGCAAGGAGATCCAATCAGTCCATTCTGAAGGAGATCAGCCCTGGGATTTCTTTGGAAGGAATGATGCTAAAGCTGAAACTCCAATACTTTGGCCACCTCATGTGAAGAGTTGACTCATTGGAAAAGACTCTGATGCTGGGAGGGATTGAGAGCAGGAGGAGAAGGGGATGACAGAGGATGAGATGGCTGGATGGCATCACTGACCTGATGGACATGAGTCTGAGTGAACTCCGGGAGTTGGTGATGGACAGGGAAGCCTGGCGTGCTGTGTGATTCATGGGGTCGCAAAGAGTTGGACAGGACTGAGCGACTGTACTGAACTGAACTGAATGAAAGCAAAGATTCCCTTGGTACCTGCTCCTTCCCTTCCTCCTTCTTCCAGCCTTGAACTACTATGTGATGCCTGGAACAACTGTCACATTGTGAGGGTGAGAGGCCAACATTTTTTTCAGGCTGGTAAAGTGGGAGTTAAAGAAACATGGATCCTTGATGACACTGTTGGGCTCCACACCAGTTCCAGAATGCACTTCCCAGATCCTTGTTAAAAAAAACAAGCTCCATCTATTCCCTGTTCCCTGTTATTTGTAGATGAAAGTATTTCTAACTGATAGGTCCGTTGTTGTGAAGGCCAAACGAGGTATATATGGGATTGTGCTTTGGAAAATGGGAACCAATATAAACATTTCAGATATTAGTTGCTGGTCAACTAAATATAAAGTTAATAGCATGCAGGCTGTCTTACTCAGGATCCTTTTTCTTTCTCCAAGCTTCTCATTCATCAAAAGTTTATATTACATTTCTTATACTCTTTCAACATTTTTTCAGTTATTTAGTACTTATTGATTGTTCCTAGAAACTTTTTATGATTAAACTGAAATATACTGTGCATTGCAATTTTTAGAAAATAAATAAAATCAGTTGCCTCCTTGAGTGAAATGAGTGCTATAAACAGTACCATACCTGTATCATTAAATGTGGATTATGAATTCCATCTACAGATGAATAGATAAAGAAGATAAGGTATATATAAACAGTGGAATACTACTCAGCCATAGAAGAGAATGAAATAATGTCATTTGCCGCAACCTAGATGGATGGATGTAGAGATTATCACAGTAAGTGAAGTAAGTCAGAAAGAGAAAGACAAATGTCTTAGAATCACTTATATGTGGAATCTAAAATATGACACAAATGAACTTATCTGTGAAACAGAAACAGAGTTAAATGCATAGAGAACAGACTGATTGCCAGAGGTGAGAGGAGGAGGGATGGAGTGGGAGTTTGGGATTAGCAGAAGCAAACTGTTATATACAGAATGGATAAACAACAAGGTCCTACTGTATAGCACAGAGAACCAGATTCAGTACCCTATGATAAACCACATAGAAAGAATATTAAAAGAATATATATATGTAACTGAATCACTTTGCTGTATAGGAAAAATTAACACATTGGTGTCTCAATAAAATAAATTTCAAATAAAGAATTCCACTGTCAAAAGCAAAGATATAATTGCCAGGAGCATCTCTATTCCAACAGTTGAGTCAAACCTCCTTAAGAGGGTAGTGCAGCCAAACTATCCTAAACTATTGCTCCAAGAACATCAGTTACTGAGCTAGGAATTCTCATTCCCTTTCCCTGGATGAAAACTGTTGGAAACAAATACTGATCATGAAGTGAGGATGTAGAGCCCTACATTTATCATCATTCATGACACTGTGTTTAAAGAGAAGAGATGAAGACTTGGAAAAAGTCACTAGCCACAGAGGTTCAATTTTCTCACTTTAATATGAGGATTGGGATGGAGGTATTTATCTACCTACCGTGAGGGATATCATTAAGTGTCAAAGTAATGTAAATAACGCATTTACTGTGTGCTTCGTAAACAGAAGCTTGGCTCCGGTACCAGGGAAGGTATCTACCTCTGCATTCATGAGCCTCGTGGATCAGATCCCCTCTGTTTAAATCCCCCTCATTGGGTGATCTTGGACAAAGTCTCACTCTTCTCATCTGTAAAATATCATAATAACAGTACCTACTTTATAAGTATGTTATGAAAGATTAGAGATGTAATCCTGCTAAAGCGCTTAACCTGGCCCCTGGCACGCGGCTGTGCTTGATAAGTGCCAGCTGTCGTTATCGTCAGTACTTGCCTTTCTGCTCTGCTGGCGCTTTCCCTTTAGCATATAAACACATCAAGTTTTTTTCCATCTTAAAAAAAGTAATAGACCTTAGATATTGCCTCTTAATTTTTTCGCCTGTTCAGTTAAGTCTGTGCTCATGCCCTCTACCTTGCCCCTAGCCACACACACAGGGTGCAGTGCTCGGTTGCCCAGTAGTCTCTTTGCAACCCCACAGACGGTAGCCCACCAGGCTCCTCTGTCCCTGGGATTCTCCAGGCAAGAATACTGGAATGGGTTGCCATTTCCTCTTCCAGGGGCTCTTCCCATCTCAGGGACTGAACCCATGTCTCCTGTGTCTCCTGCATTGGTAGGCAGATTCTTTACCACTACACCACCTGGGAAGCCCATAGCTGCATACACAGAGCCTAGGTCAATGGCCTATGGAGTCAATCCCACCCACCGGACCACAGCCCAGGGGCAGGGCAAGCGTATGACACAGGGGATGAGCAGGAGGTTAAGAGCCAGGGGGTCATCTTTTCAAATCCTGGCTCCACAGCTTCAAATCCTTTGTTTACCGTGGGCAAATTTCTTGTCAACTCTGAACCTCAGCTTCCTCATCAATAAGCTGGGGGTGAGAAGAGCTGCCTTGCTGGGTAGCATCAGTTCAGTTCAGTTCATTTCAGTCGCTCAGTTGTGTCCGACTCTTTGCAACCCCATGAATTGCAGCACGCCAGGCCTCCCTGTCCATCACCAACTCCCGGAGTTCACTCAAACTCACGTCCATCAAGTTGGTGATTCCATCCAGCCATCTCATCCCGTGTCATCCCCTTCTCCTCTTGCCCCAGTTCCTCCCAGCATCAGGTTAAAACAGACAATGCGCATAAGGTATACAGCACAATGTTTGGAACATTGCAGAAACTCAATGCAGGTGAGATATGGTTACTACCTAAAATGTAAAGTGCATTATAACTTGCAGTCTATACCCGCAGATATGGAGCAAAAGGAAGAAAAGAACTCAGCTAAGGCAGAGGACGAACAATCAGAAGGTCATAAGAGACCAAGGGAAAGTCAGTGTTAGGGCAACAAGAGTAAGCAATATTTCAGAAAGACTGCAGAATCAACATCAAATGCTACAATGATAGAAAAGATTATAAACTCTTAAAAAAAAGAAAGAAAGCAAAGTTACATTTAACTTGGATGGTACTATGTTCTTGGTTTTATTGTTTAGTTTTGTTTTAGCAGATTTACCTTTTTATTCAGTCTTGCTGGTACTAACAATAAAATCATTCTGAGTTCCCTGACCATGGGCTAGCTCGATTTTGTGGAAAAGACTCCTGAGAGATTGGGAGTTTGTTTAGGAAGCTCGCTGGATATGAAATACATCCACAGATAATCTGCAAGGCACAGCATTCCCAGAAGGATGCTAGGGGTCACTAACATAAGGTCATTTCCTAATTTTCCATACTGGATGCTTGTTCACTTTCACAGAGGACAAAAAGCCACAAAGAAGATAGCTCTTTCAAGCTCCCTTTCCCTCTGCTCAAACTTTGGATATACCCTACCAGCACTGAGATTTTAAAGGACAAACCGTTCTCACTTAAACCCAGACTGCCTACTGTAACTGAATGTGGTGCCTGCCTCTGTGGCATTCTCTCATCTCTCAGTTTTGCTGGTGGGAGATCATAGTTCCCTCTTTAAAAACAAAATAGATTGCAATGATTTCTTAATTAAAAACCCTTTGAATCATTACTGAAATCTGTTCCGTGGATTTAACTGATTGGCAGGAAAGAGATTTTCTGTTCTCTGTGGACTAAAAGAATTCAGAAAGAAACAAATGGCTGAAAATGTTCCAGTAATGAAATCCCCCTCTTTAGTACATTTAGTACACTGACGAATTATCGACTGGTAAATTTACTTAACTTCACTCAAATAAGGAATAAACCAGCCACTCAGGAAGCCCAGACCCTGAGGAAGAGCTGGGTGCACACACCAGCTCCCTTTAGCACCAAATGTGTTTTTCTTTGAAACTCAGAAACTGAATTTATTCAAAAGTTATGTGGGGAAGTTACTAAGCATCTAATAGGGTGGTTGAAAGATGATTGTACTTAGTGTGTGATCAGGGCCATTTTAGTAGGAAATGATTCTTTTCTCCTGTATCAGCCAGCAATGTCTCATGAAAAGAATTCAAGAGAAACTTCCATCCTTATGGGGTCTCCCTGCTCCACTAGAGGTACAACTGAGTAATAGCCAGCGTTAAAGATCCTAATAATATGCTTTCAAGGCTTTCAGTCTAATCTGGCATATGATCTTCACAAGAACTTTCTGAAACGTTTTAAATCCAGAGAAACTGAGGCACGTCAGTTCACCAGGGCCCCGGGCACACAGGAGTGAACAGACAGTGTGGAGATATCTGGGTCCCATCCTCCTTTTGCTATAATATACTGACTCCTAAGGCTTCCCTGTGGTGCAGTGGTAAAGAATCTCCCTGCCAATGCCAGAGATTGATGCAGGAGATGCAGATTTGACCTCTGGGTCAGGAAGATTCCCTGGGGAAGGAAATGGCAACCCACTCCAGTATTATTGCCTGGGAAATTCCATGAACAGAAGAGCCTGGAGGAGTACAATCCATGGGGTCACAAAGAGTCAGACACGACTGAGCATGCATGCACTGACTCCTGAAGAGCAGAAAAATAAGGAATAATAAAAAGATTGGAAGAAGCTAAATGTTAAGTTACTTAATAATCACTTAAAACCAGTTCAGGTTGATGATTAGTCTTCTGCTATGAGACTAAAAGTAATACAATAGGAATATTTGAATAATATTTTATCATTGTCTATTGAAAATATTCTGCTTTTCTGTGAAAACAAAGTTTATATTTATTGATTACCTGTCAGGAAAAATCAGTATAAGCTTAATATAGATCAGGGCTAAATTTGTTTAATTTTTATATGATTTTGATGAAGTGGAACAGGCGGTGAGCAGTAACATAGGAGAGCACGGAAGATGCCCTAGTGGGGTGGTGTGTGGTGGTGCTAGACTCTGTAACCCATTCATGGATTGACTAGTCAATTTCCAGTTTCCTCCTTTGTAAGATGGGGTTAACGGCACTTATCAGGATGATCATGAGGTTCAAGACAAAAATCAGCTGGTACATGTGAAAATATGTTTATGTGCAAAGATACTATTTAGAGAGAAAAGGCAACATTTTATTTATTTGTAAATATTCTCAAAAGCCCACAGATTTGGTTCATGTATTTTTACACACCAAGCTCAGTCTGATGTGTTGCTCTTGCGGCATGGGGCTCTCTGAGACTCTCATCCCCCCTCCACTGAGTACTGACCATTTATTTCATTAATAATAGACTCAAGAACCACCTTGACTCTACCCCAAAGATCACAAGTGGATTATGCACCATTAGTAGTTTATAAACTTTTAGCCTATATAACTGAATCACTGTGTTATACACCTAAAACTAAGATGGCATTGTAAATCAACTATACTTCAATAAAATAAAAAATAAAAGTAAAACAAAAAAGAAGCATGTTTTTCTCTTTGATGTGAGCCAGGAGAATTCAGCATTTTCCTACTATTCCTTATTAAATGTAAATAATAAGTAGAGTCCCCCGAAACTCATAAAAGTCTATTTTACCAAGGCTCTTTCTATTGGCTATTGGGTACCCAATTTTTTTCCCTCTTTGTGGGTGAGAAGGAAAGTCAAAATCATCAAGAAGTTGTCTCTGTCTTCCCCTTAACTCCTAAATTTGAAATATCTGTCCCATGTCTAATACAGTGCTGGGCACACAGAAGGCCCTAGAATATTTATTAGATGAATGTCCCACCATTTTTCCTTCTGAAGTAGGAGGGAGACAGGCCCCAGCTGGTGTTTGTCAAGTTGAGTAAAATTGCAGCTCTGTTCTCAACCAGACATTCTAAGGACAAATGTAGAGGCAGAAGCCAAGCTCTGCTGCAGTAGAGATAAGATAACCACTCCCGGGGTCAAGAAAAACTTCCCTGTCTGCACATGTGCAGGGAGGCTCCTTGGGGGTCAAAACCTCCATACTAAGTGGGGACATACCCCACGTCTCTCCAAGATTACTTCCATGGTAATAAATATCGCCTAAACACAGTGAGAAAGGTATTACCAAACAAGAACTGCTAGCTATCTCTTGCTAACTCGCATCTCCTTCTAAGGAAATCTTTTTTGCCAGTAGACTTTTCTATTCTAAATAGTCCCCTCATTCCCCTCTACAAAACATAATTAAATGGATTAAATTTGAGTTTCTGTCTCAAGGACAGAACTTCAGTAGGCTACTGGACAACCTCTGTCTATGGTTGGCTTGAGAGAAACAGATCAACCAGTCAAATCTCTCAAGAACATGGTCTGGGAAGCAGAGGCTGAGTCAGAAAGCAGAGCTGAAAGGCCCTATGTTAGGAGGTGGGCTCAGGCCTGGGCTGACCATGGGGGCCTGGATGAAAGCTGAAGTCAGCAGGAAGATGCTGGTGAAGCAGTGAACAGAGCTGACGCAAAGAGAAGCAAAGCTGCCATGAATGAGATCTTGCAGGTCCTGAGAAGCAGGGAGAACAGTGCACCTGATCACGTTTCAAAAGCTCAGTTTCAGTTTAGAACACACTCTATTCCGCTTCCCTACCCACTGCTCCCGTTGCACACATCCTTTCTTTTTCTCAGATTCTTCTTTTTTACTTTTATTTTTTAATTGAAGGATAATTGCTTTACAGGATTTGGTTGTGCACACATCCTTTTCCTTCTTTCAACCCCCCACCCCCACCCCGAGGGAACTTGAATGGGAATCTGCACCTTGAAACTAAAATAGGAGAATTTCTGTGCTCAACCAAAGGATGAGTTACATCTGCAGCTTCCACACAGTCTCAGGAGGAAACTTGGATTGCCCTCAGGGTTAGTCCAGGACTCCCCAGGAACATCACAAGCCGCAGAACAACTGCTCATGTTTCTGCTTCGGCCCACACGCTGTAGGACACATGAGCCCACTCTACGGAGTGAGCCCAGAGCAGCCATCCCCATATACATTTGGGCAAATCTAGTCTTCAAGTTGCCATTCGATAGAATGGGTGGAGGGGAAAATACCTGGAGCACATTTGTTGAGTTCATTCTTGAGGGCTTCCCTGCAACACCATTAAATTTAAAAGATTGGATTGGAGTAGGAAGGCTGGTATCCAGGTCCTAGTCTCATCTGCCAGCTCTATGATCTTGAATGAATCAGTTAATGCACAGTTTAGCTCTGATCTACAGTTTCTTCATTTGTAAAAGAGGAATAATGGCTTTTGCCCAACTTACTTCAGGGTTATTTTAAGAAGTTAGATAAGATGAGGATGTGAAAGTGTCCCACGAACTCTTTGGCCCTTATTCAGATATATGTCTTTGGCTGAATGATAAAGAATTGAACAAGGAGTGTCCACCCCAGGGAAGTGCTTGGGCTGTGTCTGCTCCTGTTTTTTAGTGTCTGATGCTCCTCCTGACGAAAGCTGACCTTCAGGAAGCATGAGGACCCATAAGGTAAGCCCATCAGGGAGGAGCTAAGAAACCAAACATGACTGCCTTATGGCACTTGTCCATGTGAAAATTCCAGGAGAGCAAATAATAATGGAAAATAAACTTTTCCCTTGTTTTTAATTTCAGGAAAAAATGATGAGAACCAAAGGTTGGTGAATAAGGAAAACAGCTCAGAAAAAGACATTTCCAAATTGATAATTAAGTACCTGTTCCTTAGGAAGGGACTTCCATGGAAACTTAAAGGAAAATGAGAAAAACATAAAAAACATGATCTGCTCAGATCCCAAAGTGGATCCTTATTTAAAAAACAAAACAAAAACAGACAGTGTCACAGTGCGGAGGCATGCTCAGGAGTGTAAGGCAAGTGAAGGACGTAAACATCAAAGCAACACCAACATTCTCCAAATGCAGGAAGCAAATAGGGATCAGGAGATTTTAATAGCAGAACATGGTTAAATATGTTCATAATATCTCCTTGTATCCGGAGACACAAACAACTGACTGGGTTTTAAGGGAAAGATGAAACAGCATCGGTTAAAACATAGACTGTTCAAAAGTACCTACAACGCTGGATGTATTCAAATCAGCGAGGGTCTGCTGGCAGGGACCCTAAGTCCTTTTAAAAGTCCAGTTTTCTTAAAGAATCTCAAGAAACTCTTGAAAGAGAACTAATTTTAGTAATTTTAAATATAAATATGTGATACATAATCAATTTATACAAGGCTAACAGTTTTGTAAAGTCAGGCATACACGAATGGCGTATCCCAGCTACTGACTGGTTAGAAATCACTGTCCTCCCAAGCCTAGTTCTCCCACCCTGATCTATCATGGCCTTTGTAACACAAGCCGGATGCTTTTTTCAAACTGGGCTGTTGTTTGGTCTTTTGAAAGGGTCTCATTTTTCTCTTTCTGTACTTGCTTTCAAATATCCATATTCCACCCCCACTTCAATACCCAATACCCTGTAGAAATCCTACCCATTAATTGCTGGAAGAAAATCAGCATAACAGGCCATATAATAAGACTTTATGGGATGTTCATGGTACTAGTGGTTTAGAATCTATAGGCTAAAAATTGCCAACAGTGTATTGCAATCATTTAACTGTGATTTGACAGTATTAGATGCTGGCATGACATCTGGAGCTCTCAGAACTGCCAATAGGGCTGTCTCCACACACATTCAGCCCACATAAAAGCCTTCCTCTGCAGGGAGGGACAAACTCCTGGGCTATACTTTGTGGCTGCAACTACTGGGTCCTGCCTTTGCAAGTCTCTCTCTCTCCCCTAAAAGGAAGAGCATCCCCAGTGCCCAGGACCAGTCCGCCTGGACAGCACTAGACTCCCCCTGGACAAGCACTGGATGAAAGAGAATGTGCAAGGTTCACTGGCTTAAGACCTCCGCTTCTTTTGTACTTTGGGCCAAAGGATGGTGGGAGGCAGTGCCAAAGAAAATAGACATGCTTAATCTGAAAGTGATTCTGCCTGCCTCATCGTTAGACACAATGTACACGTGAAGAACTCAAGGCTGACCTGTAACCAAGCCACAACCGGAGTGCCTGAGCGATTGTTTACATGTCATCTAATTAAGTCCCATTACAAATGCATCTCCCCTGTGAAGCCCTTCCATTCATGAGGGACATGAGCGGCCCCTAGGCTTCTCCAGCACTTAGGTTACTCCACTAGCCATACAGTGTTAAGGCCTAAGAGATCCTTGAGGGTGAGGGCTATTTCTTATACAGTTCTGTGTGCGACACAGCCTTTAATACATAATAGGTGCTTAACAATGAGTCATTTGAATGATGAACCCCCGGGGAAACAGAGAAAAGTGTTGGGTGGAGAAAGGTGCCTTGAGCTGGCCAGTCAAGACTGCTTCTCTTCAGTCCCTTCCATGGGCCTCCTTCTCATGCTAGTAAGTTATAGTTTTAGTTCACTGTGTTCTGTAGTAAGCCTCCTTAACTGTAGCGAAATAAAGGCATACAAAAAATAATCTCAATTAAAGCTATGTGTGTCCGTTTAAGGGGAGAGGAGTGTGCCCCCAGCAAACACTTCTTCTCCAGCTGGGAGAGCCCTGCATGCAGACTGCAGTGTTGTGCCCAGAGGATCCTGAGCAGCCCAGAAGATGGCACCACCTGTGGGTTTGCTCTGAGGGCTCTCTTGTTTTCTATTTCTGCTTGAATGATGTACCCATCCATGAATCCACTGAAATTTTATTGAGCACTTGATGCTACCCTTATGGCAGAAAGTGAGGAAGAACTAAAGAGCCTCTTGATGAGTGTGAAAGAGGAGAGTGAAAAAGGTGGCTTAAAACTCAACATTCAAAAACCAAAGATCTTGGCATCTGGTCCCATCACTTCACGGTAAACAGATGGGGAAAAAATGGAAGCAGTGACAGATTTTATTTTCTTGGGCTCCAAAATCACTGTGGATGATGACTGTAGCCATGAAATTAAAAGATTCTTGCTCCTTGGAAGAAAAGCTATGACAAACCTAGACACTGTATTAAAATCAGAGATGTCACTTTGCCAACAAAGGTCTGTCTAGTCAAAGCTATGGTTTTTCCAGTAGTCATGTAGGGATGAAAAGTTGGACTGTAAAGAAAGCTGAGCTCCAAAGAATTGATGCTTTCACACTTTGGTGCTAGAGAAGACTCTTGAGAGTCCCTTGGACTGCAAGATCAAACCAGTCAATCCTAAAGGGAATCAGTCCTGAATATTCACTAAAAGGACTGATGCTGAAGCTGAAGCTCCAATACTTCACCTGATTCAAAGTGCTGACTCATTGGAAAAGACCCTGATGCTGGGAAAGATTGAGGGCGGGAGGAGAAGGGGACAACAGAGGACGAGATAGTTCGCATTACAAACTCAATGGACATGAATCTGAGCAAACTCTGTGAGATAGTGAAGGACAGGGAAGCCTGGCATGCTTCAGTCCATGGAGTCACAAAGAGTGACAGAACTTAGCAACTGAACAACAACAATTTGCCAGACCCTGGGGACAAAATGGTGAACCAAACAGTCGCAGCCCTACCCTCATGAAGGTTCCAGTTTATCCTGGAAGAACTGCAGAAGAAAACCAGTAGGCAGTCAGCTTAAACCCAGGTTGTGCTTAGTCACTCAGTCGTGTCCGCTCTTTGCGACCCCACAGACTGTAGCCCACCAGGCTCCTCTGTTCATGGTATTCTCCCGGCAGGAATACTGAAGTGAGTTGCCATGCCATCCTCCAGGGGATCTTTCCAATCCAGGGACAGAACCCAGGTCTCCTGCATTGCAGGCAGATTCTTTACCATCTGAACCACCAGGGAAGCCCCGACTCCAGGCTACAAGGACAGAAATAAACACAAACTTGAATCGAATTGCATTAATGGATACGCCTTAAGAATGCTGCTCCCTAGCGCCCCCTGCTAGCCCCATCTTGCACGAGAGGCCCCAAGCCAGCACCTTCCGTGCCTGCTCCAGACACAAGCTTAGCTCTGTGGTTGGCTGCCGGACACACACCTTCCTGGCTACAAGAGTCTGAGCTGGAGACACCCTGGCTCCAGGTTCTAGGAGCTGGAGCACACAGTTTAACAGTGAATCTGGAGTGGACCGGGTTTCCTGACAGAAAGGGGTCTGCATGTCCAGAGTTCTCGGAGGTGGGGGCTCGGGGAGTCGGGGTGCTGGTCGCAGAGGGTAGTGAAAGGCAGAGTGGTGAAAAGGGCAGAAGGAGGCAGCCGATCAGATGTTTGCTGTTGTTCGGGGGGCTGGAACTGCAGCAAACATCTGCTGTGCCTTCTAGTGAGTCCTCTTCTCTGCTTTTAGGAAAATATTTCATGAAAGGATGTAGTTTTCTAAAATCAGCTGTGAAAACTCAAGGTATGCATGAGGCCTTCACTGAAGGCCTTTGTTTAATGGGATTATAGGAAGCTAATTCCTCTATGGCTCAACTGCTAAATAATCTGCCTGCAATGCAGGAGAAATAGGAGACACGGGTTCAGTCCCTGGGTTGGGAAGATCTCCTAGAGGAGGAAATGGCAACCCACTCCAGTATTCTGGAAAATTCCATGAACAGAGGAGTCTGGCAGGCTACAGTCTATGGGGTCTCAGTATCAGACATGACTGAAGTGACTTAGTACACATAGCAAGGTAGCTCATTTTCCTAGAGCACTGATTCCTGGAAGAAGTGTCTGGAGTCTTTCCTGTATTCTGGGCAGTTAGTGTGCTCTTGAGTGGACTTGGCTTATGTGAGAAGATGGAAAACCTTGGAATCTGGAGACCTGAGTTTTCGTTCTGGTTCTGCCACTCACTGGCTGTGTGACCTTGGGCAAGTTCCTCTCCTTCTCTGGGCCTTAATTTCTCATCTGGAAGTACCCTTGTGACTCTAGTGTTCCCTGAAGGCTTTGAGAGGGAGATGCTGGAAGCAAGCAGCGAGCAGAGCTCCAGTGGAGGTGGTGGTAGCAGGTCAGGGGAGGCAAGATGTGGGGGCCTGGTCAGTTCTTACCACATCAGCCTCCAGGGGAAGACAGGACAGTGAACCACAGAGAGAGAAAAAAGGTCAACAACCCAACAGTCACATTTCTTTCCTTAAGCACAGTGACTTTTGCCAGGAACCATGAAGAATATTGAGAATGATTGCTTTCGCCTGGCATTCAAAAACTGGGTTGGTCCAAGTGAAAATGCCAGGGATTGTTAAACTCTTCACCCCTAACTGGCACTCACACAGCACAACAGTGACTGGCCTGTAGCTTAGGGGAGATAAAAATAAAGATAGATGAAGTGTGGGTAAAAAAATACAAAAATTCACTAAAGGGCAGTGGGAACCGACTGGTAAAGCCCTGAGAAATACAGATTGTGTGTTTCTGGATTATCCAAGGCAGAGCTGTATTGCAAAAAGGAAATCAATATAAGGGAAGTTCAGAAAACCTGATTTCTAGTCCTATGTTTGAAGGACAGGGAAGCCTGGTGTGCTGCGGTCCATGGGGTCGCAAAGAGTTGGATACGACTTAGTAACTGAACATCAACAACAGTCCTGTGTTCTTCATTTACAAGCAGTGATACTGAGCAAGCTGAAGGCAGTAAAATTACTTACATTTCTCTTTATCCATAACTCTTTTTCCTCCATGAAGCTGGCAGCCCAAGAATGATCTTAGTCCTTCCAACAGAAAGAAAACGTACCTAAGAGTAAAGCCAAACAGATTTGAATCGGTTCTTGCTGACTAAAAGGTATTTTAAAAAAAAGTCATTTTGGTAATGTTTATTATCTGATTCAGGAGCTGAGAATAGTAGCCTTTAGTCAGCAGTAAACAGACACCTACCTGTAAGTATCTCAAGTTCAAGACTAACTTTAGAACCAATCAAATAAGAATAGACTTTTTAGAGCAAAATGTGTTTTTTCAATCTTGAGGTGGTCTGCCCCAGGGCACATCTGAAATATTTATTTCATGAATACTGGAGATGTTATCAGTATTAAACAACATCAATTGCTTCAATGCAAACATTATTTTAAAAGTTACTGATGAGGCTGTTGCATATGTTCTGATTTGTATACTTGATGGATTTTGTTTGTTTTATTGGTGGGGGGGGAATTTTTCTCTTTAGGTTTATTAATATAAAGCAAGGATTATTAACCTAGTGTCCAGAAAGCCTGTGAATTTAAATGGAAAAAAATTACATCTTTTCTTTTTACCACTTTTAAACTAAAATTAGACTTTAACATTTCCTTCCATAAATCCAAAATTGTATCAGCAGTATCTGTGACTTTGTTACCACCAGTAGAGATCACAGACATTTTATATTTCAAATTACAGTTGTTGCCGACAGCATACAATAGCATTTACACTCAAAACTAGTTTGAAATTAGACGCCCCCCCAGATCTTGTTTTAAATATGTTAATGAAAAGAACATGAATATTTCAATTTTTAAAATCTTTCAGTAGTAGTATTTCAATATCATATGTTTTCTTTACAATCCTATATGCATTTAAAAACATCTTCCTGGAAAGGGGTCCACAGATGTCATCAGTGAGACTGATGGCACTTGCACACGCACGAGTGCACACTCATAGTAAGAGAACTAGTGTAGAGGTGATCATTGACTTTGGTGCCTGAGATGCAAGACTGAAGTCAGAAAGTCCTTCCGGAGACACACCCACTCTTGTTTTATAGTGAGGGACAGGGGAAGAATTCTGCTTCTAACTGCTTTTAGAGGATGGCTACTCCCTGAAACCTGGTGGCATTCTGCTCTTGTACCAGCTGCTTTCATCTCTGTGACTGCTACAGGGACAGAGGGGCTTGTCTTAGCTATGGATGTATCCTCATTTTCTAGGACACAGCCTGACACCAAGCGGGTTCTCGAGAAAGTTTGCAGAGTACATGGAAATATGAACTAGAAGTAAATCCTTGTTGAAACGGATTCACAAGTAGTGGTGCTGGATGAGGTGGGCACGTGTGAGGGTGTGTGAGAAAACAGGCCCGGGATACAGCGACTGTGTTGGGGGTGTGGGCTATGGAAAGTGCGGCATTCTTTTTTAAAAGAAATTCAAAACAGACTTCTGGAAGGTCATTTTTTAAGAATTTTGCTGGCAGTGTGAAAACACACCCCCCCGCCGGCCTGTGCATGGCCCCACCCGGCCTCACGTGGCCACCTCGTTCTCCCCCCACGCAGGGCTGGCTCCCGGCATATATGAGTCTCTGTGGAGCTGGGGCAGGAACCAGCAAGGCCACCCATCCAGACACCTCTCGGCGAGGGGAGAGTGTCTGAGGAGCCTCGCCCAGGCTCTGCACTGAAGGCCTCCGAACACATCGCTGCCACCACAGTCCCAAGATGCCAGCGGTCCAGCTGCTACTGCTGGCCTGCCTGGTAGGGGGTGTGGGGGCCAGGACAGCCAAGTTCCAGAAGGCCAACGACCGGAGTGGCCGATGCCAGTACACCTTCAGCGTGGCCAGCCCCAGTGAGTCCAGCTGCCCTGAGCAGGGCCAGGCCATGTCGGCCATCCAGGAGCTGCAGAGAGAGAGCAGCGAACAGCGCGCGACCCTGGAGTCCACCAAGGCCCGCCTCAGCTCCCTGGAGGCCCTCCTCCACCGCCTGACCTCAGGCCAGCCTGCTGCGCCCTTGGAGACCCAGCAGGGGCTGCAGACCGAGCTGGAAGCCCTGAGGAGAGAGCGAGAACAGCTGGAAACCCAAACCCGGGAGCTGGAGTCAGCCTACAGCAACCTCGTCCGTGACAAGTCGGCTCTGGAGGAGGAGAAGAGGCAGCTGCAGGCGGAGAACGAGGATCTGGCCAGGAGGCTGGAAAGCAGCAGCCAGGAGGTAGCAAGCCTGAGGAGGGGCCAGTGTCCCCAGGCCCACAGCAGCTCTCAGGACGTGCCATCAGGCTCCAGGGAAGGTAAAGATGTGGGGTGAAGGTGACAGGATTCATGGTGGCCTGTTATAGGTGGCCCAGGCCTGTCCTTCCTGCCCTGTCCTTTCTCCCGGAGACCACTCATGTAGCATGAGGCAGACAATGAAGGAGGGCAAAGCAACCACTTGCACATATTCCTAGTACGTTAGCTCCTGAAAATTCTGTTGAGGTTAGTGGTTCTGGGTTCTTGTGCTCACCCATGACGGTTTTCACCATTCACAGCAAAATAAGAAATAGAAGGACCAGATGAGATGCCTATATACACGATCAATAGAAAGTTGCCAACTCTCCTTTTAGAAAAGTATCCTTTTGTGAATCTTTGTTCAGAGGTTATTGATTCTTGCCTTTTGTTGTTAAAATGCCCTCTATTTATGAAATGATTATAGGTGATAGGGGTTTTTTTTTGTCCTTCCTTAGCAAAACAAAGAGGCAGCAACCCTTTTGTGTGTTCCCTCGCTATGTTGTTTTGGAAGTTTTCCTGCTCTTTGGGTAATCTGATAGGGATTGACTTAAATCTGTAGATTGCTTTGGGTAGTATTGCCATTTTAACAGGGTTGATGTTGGAAGTTTTCCTGCTCTTGATTCAGTCTGAGAACCTCTACTTTTAAGTCACTTTGAGGTGGCTTTTGCTACCTCAGATGCTGTTCTGTTCATCCTGCCCATGCCAGAAGGTGAGTCCCTGAGTGTCTGGGCTGGGGGCGGGGGCACTCTTCCCAATAGCTGGGAAGACAGTATTGTTGTCACTTTTTGTGAAATTGTGCTCCCAAATATTTGCTGTTTAATAAGTTTTCCAGCCCTGAGGAAATAAACAAGCAAATCCAGTTATGAGACAACTACCCCAGAGTCTTCAAAGATGTTGACATCAAGAAAGGAAAAAAGGGAGGTGGGGGGAGACCTTGTTTTCGATTAAAGGGGACCATAGAGATGAAGTGACCAAGTGCAGTGCGTGACCCTGGAATGGCTCCTGCATCAGGGGCACAAAGCTGCAGAGAACAGGTTTGGGATCCTTGAAGAAATTTGAATATAGACTGCTTGTCAGATTACATTACTGGGTTAATGTTCAGTTTCTTGGATGAGAGATGGTAGTGTGGTTATGAAGAATAGCCCTGTTCTAAGGAGACACTTACTCAAGTACTTAGGGGTGAGGTGTCAGAATGTCTACAGTTTAGTTTAAAATAGATAGTCTGACAAAGATTATGAATATATAAAGAGAGAAAGAAAAAGAATACAAAGTGACAAAGTCTGAACAATTGATAAATCTAAGTGAACAGCACATGGGGATTTATTGTATTAATACTATTCTTTCAACTTTTCTAAAGGTTTGAAAATCTTCAAAATAAGATGATGGGAAACTTTTCTAAAGAGAGGCAGGTGTGAGATCAGAAAACCTAAGAGCTGATGCTTGGGTATGACCTCGGGCAAGTCATCTAGTCTCTGCATCTTGGTTTCTCACCTATAACATGGCAATGAAAATTCCTATGATGAATAATGATTTTTGTGGGGTTCAAGTGAAATGACTCTAAGGTATAAAGGACTTTTAAAAATTTTATATTGCTAGAGTTGGGAGAGACTCAGTTCTAAATTTTCTTTTTTAAAATGTATATTTATTTTGCTTCCTTGGGTCTTGTTTGCAGTGCACGGGATCTTTAGTTGTGGCATATGGGATCTAGTTCCCTGACCAGGGATCGAACCCAGACACCCTGCACTGGGAGCATGGAGTCTTAGCCACTGGACCATCAAGGAAGTCACCTAAATTTTACAGTGAAGGAAAGTAAGATGCCAAGGGACCCCAGGTTGAAGAGCTGATCAGTGATAGAGCTAAGATTTGTTGAACTTAAGTCTTCGAGCACTGATGAAAGAATCATTATTAATGATTATGAGTGTTAATGAGGCATTATGTATTTCAGACTGTTTATTGAATGAACAAAAGCAGTGTGTGTTTATGAAAATGGAGGCAACTTTTTTTTGTTGTCTTGTGGTCATTTAACAAATCTTTGGAAATTTATTCTACGTGTTTTCTGATTTTATATTTCTTTTTGTCCTTCCAGCCGCTCTACTTTTGAAATAAAGACAACAGCCTATTAGAGTGAAGTCCAGACTTGGAAGCTCTTTTCTAGCAGTGGGATTTTCCTGAGCAGGATATTACATTAGTACAAGAATGTAGAGCTGGAAAGGGGGCCTCGAGAGCATCTGGCATCTCTGGCTCATTTGGGCAGACGTGGAAACTGAGGCCCACAGAGGTCACTCGGTGGTCCCCAGCTGCCAGCCCACTGGTGGCAGAGCTGGGACTAGAATTCAGCCCTACCTAGAGGTTCAGTGGCTCCTAGGACCCTGATGGGACCTCTGGTTTGTAGAACCTAAAGATGAAAGACAAAAGGGTTACATTGAAGTGACAGGGAAAGGAATACTTGGAACAAAAGATGTGCTTCATGGTCCTAGGTTTGAGGGTGCTTGGGTGCTGGGCCTCAGGTGTGGGTGTACATATGCAGGAGGGGCAATACCTGGGGAATGGAGGCTGGGGGTGAGAGCTTCCTGAGTGAGCAGAGGAAAGAAGCGGGGACTAAGAAGGGGGACTTTTTCTTACTCCACCTGTAATTCAAATAGTCACCACCACTTTATTGGGTAATTGTTACATAGCGAAAAAGTCTCCATAGAATTATGGAAGACACTTGCTTTTGCATGTGTGTGTGTGTGTGCGAGTTGAAATAAAATACACGTATAAAATGTTGTAGTAATAGTTTTGTAGTGAGATGTCTGGAGGGACTTCCCAAGTGGTCCAGTAGTTGAAACTCCCTGCTTCCTACTTCAGGGGGCATGGGTTCGATCCCTGGTGGGGAAATTAGATCCCACATGCCTCACAGCCCAGCCCAGAAGTTAAAAAAAAAAAAAAAAATGTCTGGAAATCTTTTAAATAACCCCTAAGTAGAAAACACAGATTACCAGAGAAAAATTAGTATCACAAGAGAAGCCCCACTTCCCCCTTTATTTCTCCTCTGCTTTGGATTGGTCATCTCAGAGAACAGAATCCAGCATGTGGGCAGCGTCTGTATGACCACATCCCAGGGAGGAGATTCGGGGATGGGGGCATGTGACAGGGAAGGAAAGAGAACCAACAAGGGGTGGCGGTGAGGGGCACTCTCCAGCGGGTCCCCATGGTGAGCAGCAATGGCTCGACGCCACAAGACTTCTGAGGAGCGGAATGCAGCAGAGGAGGGGAGCACTCCTCCCTGGACCCCGTGCTCTGTCAGCCAAGGACCATCCCATGGGATGTATCACATTTCCCTGATCCACAGATGGGGGCACCAGGCTGGCTCTTGCAGAGCCCTCCAGGCTCCTCTGTCCATGGAATTCTCCAGGCAAGAACACTGGAGTGGGTTGCCATGCCCTCCTCCAGGGGATCTTCCCGATCCAGGGATCGAACCCCGATCTCCTGCACTGCAGGATGCAGAGAATGACCACCAACTGGAGGTAAAGTGGAGAGCATGCACTGAGGTGCTTGGCACACGGTGACCAGCCAGGGGATGGACTCTAACTACGAAGGGCTTCTTTTGCTTGAGTTCCACTGTGGTTTAAAACTGTCATTTATAGATCAAAACATCAACACATATGTATCGTTTCTGTAACACGCATTGATTCCAGAGACAATAGGTGTTGGAGCAGCACTCAGGATAGTAGTCTGCTAGCAAATCTTCAGTTTCCTAGAGTATTCATGACAACCTGTGACTTCGTCAGCACCCTTCTTTTTCCTCATCTTCTTCATGTATACAATACTGACCTAACTTTTTAGGCAGATAGAAAATAGCTACACTAATGATTATAATGTCATTTGCATATAGATATATATGTTATGAAACCTTATGTACCTTATATATATATTGCCTCTGTGTGTGTGTGTGTGTGTGTGTGCATGGTATGCAAGCAAGTTAATCAGCTTAGGTTAAGCTCTCTAGCATGTGTCTATAAAGCAGTGGTGAGGGAGTCAGGAGAGAGCATGAAGAAAATATTTCCAAAATTTTGTAACCGATATGAACTTTTCAACCATACAAAGACTGGATTTTCACAGAAACAACCCCCTAAAACTTTTTAGCTGTCTGATACAATATAGTTCTTAATCTTTTCATAACCTCTTTTTGTTTCCCCCCACACATTCAGAATGAAATTTGAGTGATTCTGAAACATTCCAGAGAAACTTTAGCTTTTTGTTACATTTCTTATTGAAGACCATTTCATTTTCAGTTTGAGCTAAGACTTCTGAGGGTCAGAGAGTTCCTCAAACTTGTCCAAAGTCACACAGCTGGTACATGGCTGGACTGAATTAGGAAAGTATGACTTCTGGCCCTGCCAGGCCCCTTCACACAACAGCTCCGCTGCCTTTTGGGCTCTGTATCCCCTCCCACAGGCTCCAGTTCTCATGCCTGGCTCTGCTCTGGGAATTGGACCGTTGCCAGGTGCTGCTGGCTGACAGCCACGCAGCAGCCAGCAGGCTTGCAAGCCAGCCATCCCACCTGCCAAGTGAGAACTGGCCTTGCAGTCATTCTGGAAGCTATCATCTGACATTATATTTTATTGTGATTCTTGTTTACTCCAAAGAAAGCCATGAGGCGTGGTTCCTGCAAAAAGTGATTAAAGGGGTTGGATGGAGGGTGGGGGAGGCAGGGAGAAAGGCCCCTGGTCAGAGCCCTGAGGGCCTTGGTGGGACCAGGAAAGGAACTGGGAACCAGTCAGGCATGTGTAGGGGGAGAAGAGTTGATGGCAAGATAGCTCTTTGGGTGTACCGCCTGGGAGCTGTGCGTGTATGAGTCACCCGCTGGAATCTGAGTCAGCTCCAGGCGTGGGTCACCCCCCACCCCAAAGAGCTAAGCAGCATCTTCCAGGCTGTTGTAGAGCTTCTGGTAGCAGTCTGGGTTCATACTGGAGTTAGAAACCACACAGCAGACTAGGTCAGGGATGTGTCACATAAAGAACAACTGATGAAAGAGGAGCAACTATGAGATAAAGTAAACTCTGCATGGCACCCTAGGTCTGAGTGAAGGGAACCAGAGGGAGCACAGACTTGGAATGGTCCTGGCTTCATGGAGGAAGGCAGGTTTCAACCCATGAGACAGCAGAGAGGCTGGCCGGTTAGCCTGAGCTGCAGCTGGACTGGCCACCTCTTGAGTCTAAGCCAGGCTGCAGGAACCCTGCAGAACCAGCGTGGGGGCTTGCAGAGGTCCAGAGAGTAGGGGGGTGTCTGTGCAGGGACTCGGGGTGCCATGTAGCGAGGGCTGTGGAAAGGTTATGACCAATCTGAGGTGGCAAGGTCACAGAGGAACCAGGTCCTGGACTCCTGCCTGGGCAGGGCTCCACCAGGTGTCCTCCAGCCCAGCCCCTGCAGGAGACCCACCCACTTCCCCTGCAGTGTCCCTCCAGCACCCTCTACTGAGAAAGCTTAGCATTGTGCTCACTTTAGAAGAGAGATGCCTTGTGTTTTAGAGAGCATCTATGAAAGGGTACGTCATCTATGCATTCAGCACTGACAGGCAACACATGTGTAACTGACACACAACCCCACCACAGGGTGGAAAGGTTCACAGATGCCATGGCCATGAGACATGTGGGTTCAAGTCCCAGTCCCACCACTTACCAGCTGTGTGACCTTGGACAAGTAACTTAACCTCTCTGAGCCTGTTTCCTCTTCTGCAAAGTGAGGATCATAATATTCCCTTTTAGGACTGCTATGTGGAATAGAAGAGCCTAGCATGGTACCTGGCTCATAGGAGGCACTGAGTAAGAGGCCATAGTTACATTAGGTGCAGACTGCAGTTCTAAAGCCTTATTCTATTTCTCTAAAACTTGTGAAGGCAACAGATCACATAAATAATGTATATAAAACTGCTTTGAAATGTGGAAGGAGCTATAAATACCTCTTAATCATCTCTTTTCACAAGTAAACTGTTTTTCAGTATTTCGGTGCCAGTACTTTAGCTGTCTTCAAGGAAGTTACCTGAGGAAATGCACGTAACTTTGGGTTCCTCCCCCTTCACATTTCTTTATTCCCTGTGGCTAAAGATGGGGTTTTTCTTTTTTATTTCTCTCTCTCTCTTTTGGCTGAACTACACAGCTTGCAAGATCTTGGTTCCTCAACCAGGGATTGAACCTGGGTCCCCCTGCATTGAAAGAGTCTTAACCACTGAACCACCAGCAAAGCCCCCCATTTTTCTTAACTTTCTTCTCACAGACTGGCAGGTATATGCCTCTACTTTTATCACTATACATCTTTTTTTCAGTAAAATTTCTCACTGAATTATATGACCATCCTAGTTACATTCAGAGAGTGAAATAATTTGTGTCAGATGCACAGAGGAAGGAACTAGGTGCAGGGGAGGGTAGGCTCACAGTGACCCTCAATGGATGGCAACTGTGGGTCATGGAGCAGACGAACGGGGAGCTAGGGAGGGGTGAGGGAACTCTCTAGCTTTGCACAGATGCCACTGCGATGATTTTTCTTGCTCACCTGAAACCTCACCTCCACAGCTCTGCAGACAGGGAGGCGATTCAGGGAACCGAATTAATGTCCCAAGACTCCCAAGGAACCATTTGGATTGAATGTTTCTGATTCCCAAAATGAACCCATGTTACTTCTTGGCCAAGAGGACTTGCCAGACTGTGGGAATTCTGGAAATTCTGAAGGGAACCAGGGAACCAACTGTATCTTCTTCACCCTTTTTCTCCATATCTAGCCTTGCACGTCTGGAGAAGGAAATGGCAACCCACTCCACTGTTCTTGCCTGGAGAATCCCAGGGATGGTGGAGCCTGGTGAGCTGCTGTCTATGGGTCGCACAGAGCCGGACACGACTGAAGCGACGCAGCGGCAGAGGCAGTAGCCTTGCTCCTCGTAGGTGCTCCAGAGGGGCTGGCTGACGGGACGGATCAACCGCTGGCCAAGGCTGCAGACGATGACGACCTTCCACACCCCTAGGGCTATTCCCAGTTACCCCTGGAGTTTGGGTGCATAACCAGGATGACCTCAGCTGGTTACACATTTTGACTGAGAGCTTTTAACCCCTCAGGCAGCCCAGTCTAGGAACATCCCCAGGTGTGAGGATGGTGCCCCCCCCACCCCCATCCCCAGGGCAGTCACAGTCTCCAGGAGGCCAGCTGAACAGCTGCACTAAAGGCAGGGTGGAGACTGCGTTGGGATCTGGGATGGGGATCAGGTTGGGTCAGGGCTGGCTGTGCTGCGGGGCCACACAAAAATACCACCCCCAGCGCCCTGGCCCAGCCCAAGCCTCAGGGCTTCTTAGCTGGGTGGTTTCCCTGCCTCCTTCCAGGGAGAAACATTTCTAGTACTGTAGTTCACTGAAACTAAACTCCATGGACTATAGCCCACCGGGCTCCTCTGTCCATGGAATTCTCCAGGCAAGAACACTAGAGTAGGTTTCCATTTCATTTTCCAATCTTTCCAACCCAGTTATTGAACTTGGGTCTCCTGCATTGTGGGCAGATTCTTTACCATCTGAGCCACCAGGGAAGAGCTTCATTGAAGCTAAATATCAGCAACCATGAGAAGGAACCTTGATTCCAGACATGAGAAAATGTGAAAGACTGTGTGGCTTAAGATGACTGAAATGTGGGCACATCCAGGAGGGTTGAGTTCCATTACCTGAGAGGTCAATTTAGAAGGGTTAAGCTAACAAGTGATGAAAGACAGAGAATGTCTTCCTGACTTTCTGGGCTGTAGCCTCAGGCATTGCACTGACCACCCTCCTCCACTGTCCTGCATACCTGGGAACGCTGGGCTGGGAGCCAGGTCAGACTGCCTGAGATGGTCAGCAAGAGAAAAGGCCGATGATTTAAGCATATCTTTTTTATTCCAATACTTTGACATCTCAGCCTTGCTGCTACAGAAGGGACTGCCCCTCACAGGGTAGTATTCCTAATGATAGTAAATGACTCAACTGTAAGCACATCTTTCATATTCAAACCAACCAATCCAGAGTCCACAACCTACCCACTCTTCCTTCAAACTCACACTCAGGGCCACTATTCCTCCACCCTGATCAATGGGGGCCAGGTACCAGACACCTAGGGACAGCTCCTACACTTCAAAACCTTGCAGAAATTATCCAAAGTAACCAATTCTAAACCTGCTTATCCTGCCTCATTCATTCCTTCCCCTGGAAATCACAGTAAAGTGCTCGCCCATGTTCCCCCTCCCTCCTGACCATCCTGGTGCTACCCTGGGTGGTCCCCTGTGGAGTGGCGTACCCCCTCCTCTAGAGATCAGTGAGTATAACAACTGTCTTTTCAATGGCAATGTCTCCTGATCTGTTGGCCTCACCATTGCTATTGTTTAGTCTGAGTCATGGACTGTAACTGACCCCATGGACTGTAATTTGCCACGCTCCTCTGTCCATGGGATTTCCCAGGCAAGAATACTGGAGTGGGTTGCCATTTCCTCCTCCAGGAAATCTTCCCAACCCAAGCATCGAACTCTCAACTCCTGTATTGCAGGTGGATTCTTTACCACTGAGCCCCCTGGGAAGCCTGGTGGCCTCACTATACCTGAACTGCAATCCATCTTACATTTTAAAACAGCTGCTCCTATTATATTCAAGGGCCATAATGCTAATCAAAGTAGTAATAGCAGTAACTTAATATCTAACCAATGTCATCCACACCTCTCCCCTTCTCCATGGTTCAAACCCTCCACCAAATTCCTATAGGAATCCTTTCTTGTCCACAACTAGCTTTGGAAAGGGATCTGACAGAATATTGCAGCTGAGCATGTAAAGCTTAACATGTTACTTCTTACAGACACATCTGTATTGTGACAAGGGAAAAAAATAAGTCATGTAGGGAATTTGTTCATTGTTGAATTTCAGGCATCCCAGAAGAAGCTAAGGATCTTCCCAACATCCCAGCATCAGACCTCACCTACTCATAAGTCAGACCTTCTAGTGGGAACCATTTTAACTGTGTACAAGCTTACTTTATTTTGAATACTATACTCTGTGCTAGGCATGCTGCTATCCAATTTATTATATGTGAGCTTTTTATTATGGGCTTCCCAGGAGGTGCAGGGAATGAGGGTTCAATCTCAAGTCAGGAAGATTCCCTGGAGAAGGAAATGGCAACCCACTGCAGTATTTCTCTTTGGAAAATCCCATGGACAGAAGAATCTGGCGGGCTATAGTCCACGGGGTCACAAGAAGTCGGACATGACTTAGCGACTGAGTGCACATGCACAAGTATTTTATTATGGAATTTTCCAAGCATTCACAAAAGTAGAGCAACACAAACCCTACATACCCATCACTAGGCTGTGACAGCTGTCAACACAGCCCAGTCTTGTTTCATTGTCCTTCCTCCTCCCCAATCCCACTTATTATCTTAAAACAAATCTCAAACACGGTCATATCTTTGAAACCCTATTTAAATCCCATCCTCAATATAGTCTAGCCTTAGACCTTCTTCCTCATGGTACAATCTTGCCTCTTTCTTTTAATATAGTTGCTAAATGGAATTTGGAGAACGTGGACTTCCAGGAACTGAAGTCAGAGTTAACAGAGGTTCCTGCTTCCCAAATCTTGAAGGAGAGCCCGTCCGGTCATCCCAGGAATGAAGAGGGAGGCACTGGTATGGAGTGAAGTTTCTCCTCTTCTGTACCCACATGGTCTAGTTCTGTGCTCAGAGTTGGTCAGTTCACTATGAGGGAGGCAGGTGGACAAGTCACCTCCCTGGGAGCAGAGGCAGGAAAGGGGGAAAAGAGCAGAAGCCCTTTTCTGCTCCCTTTCCAGGGTACACTGGCAGGGAGTCGGTCTTTCCTGGCAAACCTCTGTATTTTGTCACTTACACTTATCATGGAGACTGCACTGCCCCAGGGGAAGATGAGAGATGTATCCATTTTTCCCACTTGGTTGTCATATAGAATGGATTGCATCTGAAAAATGACATTTTTCAAGTAGATCCTTCATATCTTTATCTTGGGCCAGACAGGTACCATGTACCATCCCAGCATATTGTTAACTAAAGGTATCTTTCTTTAATTTTGGGTGCTAAGGAAAAGTAGCATTGCCCCTCTCCAAGGTGTTCCCTGAAAGCCTGACTTTAAGATGATGAAGACTGTGTCTTTTAGAAACAGGGACTATCTGTAATATTGACAGTTATTGCTAGCACAGAAAGGCATGCAGGAGGATGGGGAGTTTTAAAATATTCAAAATAAGATTCCTTGAGATATGGGCAACAAAGAGCTTCCACTTTCTCTAAGGAGATTGAGATATCCATTATAATACAGAGATGTGTTGTGATTCAAATAGTTCTCAACTATCTTTTCATTTTAAAAATCATATTCAGATTTTATTGTATTAAAATAATGGTTGAAGTATGTGGTCCATTGGGGAAGGGCTTGAAGAACTTTTTTTATTGAGATTATTGTAATGACTTGATTTTAATCTCACTATTTAAAATAATGAAATAAACCAGACATAAAAATCATAAAGAGAACTTGCCCAGGTTTAGAAAAATATACAAATACAGTGTGAAGTGCTCTGTGCAGCCTTTATCTTTACAACCAATACCAAGTTGAAGTATTTATTGAAAACAATCCACGTATAAATGGACTCATATAATTCAAACCTGTGTTGTTCAAAGGTCAGATGTACTTGGATTCATAATACATGGTGATCAAATAATATTTCCTGGGCATTTTTACTCCATACCAAGCACTTAACATGTATAATTACATGGAAAACTTACACCTTACTACCCAAAACATTACTCTTATCTCCCTTTACAAATGAGAATACTGAATCTTAGAGAGTAAAGTAACTTATTGAAAGTCACACAAGTGGCAGGTGGCAAAGTCCAGGGTTTTTTTTTTTTTAGTTGTTTTGTTTTTTTGGCATTTTATTTACTAGGGTTGGGGCTTCCCTAGTGGCTCAGATGATAAAGAATCTGCCTGCAGTGCAGGAGACCTGGGTTTGATCCCTGGGTCGGGAAGATCCCCTGGAGGAGGGAATGGCAACCCACTCCAGTATTCTTGCCTGAAGAATTCCATGGACAGAGGAACCTGAAGGGCTACAGCCCATGGGGTTGCAGAGAGTCAGACAAGACTGAGAGACTAACACTTTCACTAACACTTTACTAGTGTTAGCTTTTAATGTCATTCATTAGCCAGGATAAAGTTTGAGGAGAACTTTTGAGGACAGTTTGGAGTATTATGGAAAAAGATTTTTCATAATCTGAAACCACCCATTTGTGCTTCTCTGGACTGGCAAATAGAGGCCTGGGGTAGGGGTTCGTGTGCCTTAGTTTCCTCCCCAACAACAACTGAATTTTTATAATATCTGAAAATTGAGGGGGCTTCCCTGGTGGCTCAGACAGTAAAGAATCCATCTGCAATGCAGATGTGGGTTCGATCCCTGGGGATCCCCAGGAAGATCCCCTGGAGAAGGAAATGGCAACCCACTCCAGTACTCTTGCCTCGGGAATCCCTTGGACAGAGAAGCGTGGCAGGCTACAGTCCATGGGGTCACAGATTTGGACACCACTGAACCACTGACAAAGGCAAGGCACCCCACTCCAGTACGCCTGCCTGGAAAATCCCATGGACGGAGGAGCCTGGCGGGCTGCCTACCTAACAGTAATCAGCGGAGAAGGCAATGGCACCCCACTCCAGTACCCTTGCCTGGAAAATCCCATGGACGGAGGAGCCTGGCGGGCTGCAGTCCATGGGGTTGCTGAGGCTGGAGCACGACTGAGCGACTTCACTTTCCCTTTTCACTTTCATTCATTGGAGAAGGAAATGGCAACCCAGGGATGAATCCCAGGGATGGAGGAGCCTGGTGGGCTGCCGTCTATGGGGTCGCACAGAGTCGGACACGACTGGAGCGACTTAGCAGCAGCAGCAGAGCCACTGACACACACACAAACACAAAGGAAAAGAAAAGAAAGAAAAGCTTAGGTTTAAACCTGGACCTTTTGCCTCTGGGGTTCTCACTTCTGTGAGCTCTGCCATGCTCCACATCCAGGAACGATGGTGAATACAGTTTTTGTTTTGTTTTCATTCACCAGGATGCGGAGAACTCGTTTGGGTAGGAGAGCCCATCACTCTGAGAACAGCTGAAACAATCACCGGCAAGTACGGCGTGTGGATGAGAGACCCCCAGGCCGCCTTCCCCTATACCCCGGAGACCACCTGGAGAATCGACACCGTGGGCACGGCCATCCGCCAGGTCTTTGAGTACGACCTTATCAGGCAGTTCACGCAGGGCTACCCGTCCAAGGTGCACGTGCTGCCCAGGCCGCTGGAGAGCACGGGCGCCGTGGTCTACCGGGGCAGCCTCTACTTCCAGGCAGCCGAGTCCAGGACAGTGCTCCGGTATGACCTGCGCACCGAGACGCTGAAGGCGGAGAAGGAGATCCCCGGAGCCGGCTACCACGGGCAGTTCCCCTATTCCTGGGGCGGCTACACCGACATCGACCTGGCGGTGGACGAGATAGGCCTCTGGGTCATCTACAGCACCGAGGCGGCCAAAGGCGCCATCGTCCTCTCCAAGCTGAACCCCGAGACACTGGAGCTCGAACAGACCTGGGAGACCAACATCCGTAAGCAGTCCGTCGCCAACGCCTTCATCATCTGCGGCACCTTGTACACGGTCAGTAGCTACTCCTCGCCCGACGCAACTGTCAACTTCGCCTATGACACGGGCACCGGGAGCAGCAAGGCCCTGACTGTTCCGTTCAAGAACCGCTACAAGTACAGCAGCATGATCGACTACAACCCCCTGGAGAGGAAGCTCTTCGCCTGGGACAACTTCAACATGGTCTCCTATGACATCAAGCTCTCCCCGATGTGAAAAGCTGCCAAGCTGTCAGAAAAGGCAGGAGATGATGTTCAGGGCTCTTGAAGGGAGAGCCAGTCAGCCAAGGCCCACACAGCTTTCCTCTGCTCTCCAAGCTTGCATTAACCCAGAAGAATGTGCATGGTCACCAGGTCCAACTGGGCGGGAAGAGCCGTCTGGGGATTGAGACGATTCCATGTTATCATAGATATTCTTTTCCTCTGTCTGCTCTTAAATGGATATTAACCAAAATAGTGTAAGTTTTCTGGTGATTTGAGGCAAAAGCTATAATGTGTAGGGGGTTTCTTCATGAAAACCACAAGACTTTTGATAAATGGGCCTCACTAGCTAAAGAATATGTTTGGAGAGGAGGGTGGGAAAAACAGGTTGCCCCACAGGGAGCCCAGAGCCAGCGCCTGCCCTTGCATGTTGCCTGGTTACCACGAGCTACAATAACAAGCAACACTTCTGAAGGAAAAGGGATGGTTCATACGGTAGCATGAACATGCATCAGATGTGTTTACTGTAGTCGGCTTCTAATGCTTCAGGCGGATCCAGTTGCGTATGACAGAATCTTTGCCCCATGAAATAAAATAATCTTACACAATGTTCTCCTTGAACTTTGTGTGATAGTTTGTGGAAGAGAAGAGTACAGATTCTAACCATCAGATAATTCCTTTGGGTTGGGAGCGGTGATTGCAGGATGCTAAAGCTATGTAGTATGTGTGTGTACGTGTGTGTGTGTGTAACTGAAAGGTTTGTGCCTGGTTTTGAAGTCTTGCCCATGATGACACCAGGAAAACTGCGGAGTTCATTCCTTCCCACCACCATCTCCTTTTGCTTTTGGTCCTTCTCAAACAATCTTTCCATCTTTTCTCCAACTTACCCTCTTTCACCCTACCTGTATTTTGGTTTTTATTTGCTGTCATGGGTATAACTTTCAAAAGCCAAGACGTCAGGTGAGCAGACCTAAGGAATTCAATGACCTCTTTACCTAAATTTAATTCTCTCTTTAAAGGTCTGTCTTCACAGACATCACAATATGAGGTTCTGGGGGCTAAGACTTTAACATATGAATAGATGGGAAAGACAATTGAACCCATATCAACTGTGTATTACCACTCTACTCCACTGGTAGCAAACTCTTGAAGACTAGAAAATCCAGAAGTCAGTGCATGAACCCATTCACTTCTAAGCCCCTTTAGCTGCCAGGCGTTGAATAAAAAGTGGAAGGTGAGGAGACACCTTTGGGTGGTGAGTAAGTGGTCACAGCACAAACACAGGTGAGGCAAAAACCCTGCTAGCACAGCCCTGCCCACGTTTCTTTCCTTCCACCAGCTACTGCTTCCAGTTTTGGGATGGAAGAGGAGAGTGAAGAAAGGAGAAACAGAAAGGAGAAGGAAACTCTTAGCTTAGCTTCCAGGGCGTTAGATACTCCTCCGCTGTGGACTGTTCCTTCTGGGGTTTTGCTTGTTTTGCTGGTTCCTCTTTTTAGTCTGTATTAGTCAGGGTTCTCCAAAGACATAGAACCAATAGGAGATATATAGGTATAAGTATAAATGTAACGCCAGGTCTTTCCTGGTAGCTCAGAGGTTAAAGCATCTGCCTGCAATGTGGGAGACCTGGGTTCGATCTCTGGGTTGGGAAGATCCCCTGGAGAAGGAAATGGCAACCCACTCCAGTATTCTTGCCTGCAGAATCCCATGGACAGAGGAGCCTGGTGGGCTACAGTCCATGGGGTCGCAAAGAGTCGGACACGACTGAGCGACTTCACTCACTCACTCACTCATAAATATATAAAAAAAGAGATTTATTATGAGGAACTGGCTCATGCAATTGTAGAGAAGTCCCCCAGTCTGCCCAGGAAAGTTGGTGGTATAATTCAGTCCGAGGGCTTCCCTGGTGGCTCAGAGGCTAAAGCGTCTGCCTGGAATGCGGGAGACCCGGGTTCGATCCCTGGGTCAGGAAGATCCCCTGGAGAAGGAAATGGCAACCCACTCCAGTACTCTTGCCTGGAGAATCCCATGGAGGGAGGAGCCTGGTAGGCTACAGTCCATGGGGTCACAAAGAGTCGGACACGACTGAGCGACTTCACTTTCACTTTCAAAAACCTGGAAATTAGGGGAACTAATGGGATAAGTCCCAGAGCAGCGGCAGAAGACCGATGGGAGGCCAGCAGGGAGCACAACTGGTGAATTCCTCCTTCCTCCACCTTTTTGTCCTTTTCAGGCCCTAAATGGATTGTATGATGCTCACCCTCCTTGGGAAAGGAGATTTACTTTAGTGAATCCAGCAATTCAAATGCTAATCTCATCCAGAAACACCCACTCACAAACATACTCAGAAAGGTTTAATCTGGCCACCCCCTGGTCCAGTCAAGTTACATGAAATTGACCATCATAAAGTCCCAACCTCCCCAGGGCTTACTTTAGGGTTTATCTACTCATTCCTCTGGTGATCTTACCCAGCATCATGGTTTTAAATGCCACCTCTATGAAAAGGAGCAGTCTGGGCTGAGGATATAAATTTGAAGTATCTACCTGCAATGCAGGAGACCCAGGTTTGACCCCTGGGTTGGGAAGATCCCCAGGGGAAGGGAATAGCAACTCACTCCAGTATTCTTGCCTGGAAATTCCATGGACAGAGGAGCCTAGTGGGCTACAGTGCATGGAATCACAAAGAGTAGGACATGACTGAGTGATTAACACACACTCAAACCACCATATTTAAAATTGCAACTCACCTGGTGCTTCCCCTGCCACTTCTATTATTACTCTTATTATTTTTAAATTTATAATTGGAGAATAATTGCTTTACAATGTTGTATTGGTTTCTGCCATACAACAATGCGAATCAGCCATAGGCATACATATATCCAGGAACCTTCCTTCCATCCCCACCCATCCCACCCCTCTAGGTTGTCCCAGGGAACTGAGTTTAGCTTCCTGTGTTATACAGCAGCTTCCCACTAGCTATCTGTTTTACACATGGCAGTGTTTATGTTTCAATCCTACTCTCTCAATTCATCCCATCCTCTCCTTCCTCCACTGTGTCCACAAGTCTGTTTTCTATGTCTGCATGTCTATTCCTACCCTGCAAATAGGCTCATCAGTACTATTTTTTTAGATTCCATATATATGCTTTAATATATGATGTTTGCCTTTCTCTTCCTGACTTACTTCACTCTATATAACAGGCTCTGGTTCATCCACCTCATTAGAACCGACTCAAATTTTTTCCTTTTTATGGCTGAGGAACATTCCATTGAGTATATGTACCGCAACTTCGTTATTCATTCATCCATCAGTGAACATCGAAGTTGCTTCCAGGTTCTGGTGATTGTAAATAGTCCTGCAATTAACACTGGGATACATGCATCTTTTTGAATTATGAGTGTCTCAGAGTATATGCCCAGTAGTAATTGCCCTTATTATTTTTAAATGTCTCTTCCATTATATTTATCATCTCCTAACATATAATTCCATTTATTCTTAAATACTTTTTTCTGTCTTCTCCAACTGGAACATAAATTCCATGGAGGCAGGTATTATTTTGTTCAATAATATGTCTCTAGAGGGAGAATGCTCAAACTACCGCACAACTGCACTCATCTCACACGCTAGCAAAGTAATGCTCACAATTCTCCAAGCCAGGCTTCAGCAATACGTGAACTGTGAACTTCCAGATGTTCAAGCTGGTTTTAGAAAAGGCCGAGGAACCAGAGGTCAAATTGCCAACATCCGCTGAATCATCAAAAAAGCAAGAGAGTTACAGAAAAACATCTATTTCTGCTTTATTGACTATGCCAAAGCCTTTGACTGTGTGGATCACAATAAACTGTGGAAAATTCTGAAAGAGATGGGAATACCAGAGCACCCGACCTGCCTCTGGAGAAACCTATATGCAGGTCAGGAAGCAACAGTTAGAACTGCACATGGAACAACAGACTGGTTCCAAATAGGAAAAGGAGTACGTCAAGGCTGTATATTGTCACCCTGCTTATGTAACTTCTATGCAGAGTACATCATAAGAAATGCTGGGCTGGAAGAAGCACAAGCGGGAATCAAGATTGCCGGGAGAAATATCAATAACCTCAGATATGCAGATGACACCACCCTTATGGCAGAAAGTGAAGAAGAACTAAAGAGCCTCTTGATGAAAGTGAAAGAGGAGAGTGGAAAAGTTGGTTTAAAGCTCAACATTCAGAAAACGAAGATCATGGCATCCAGTCCCATCACTTCATGGGAAATAGATGGGGAAACAGTGGAAACAGTGCCAGACTTTATTTTTTTGGGTTCCAAAATCACTGCAGATGGTGATTGCAGCCATGAAATTAAAAGATGCTTACTCCTTGGAAGGAAAGTTATGACCAATCTAGACAGCATATTAAAAAGCAGAGACATTACTTTGCCGACTAAGGTCCGTCCTGTCAAGGCTATGGTTTTCCCAGTGGTCATGTATGGATGTGAGAGTTGGACTGTGAAGAAAGCTGAGCGCCAAAGAATTGATGCTTTTGAACTGTGGTGTTGGAGAAGACTCTTGAGAGTCCCTTGGATTGCAAGGAGATCCAACCAGTGCATTCTAAAGGAGATCAGTCCTGGGTGTTCTTTGGAAGGAATGATGCTAAAGCTGAAACTCCAGTACTTTGGCCACCTGATGCGAAGAGTTGACTCATTGGAAAAGACTCTGATGCTGGAAGGGATTGGGGGCAGGAGGAGAAGGGGATGACAGAGGATGAGATGGCTGGATGGCATCACCGATTCGATGGACGTGAGTCTGAGTGAACTCTGGGAGTTGGTGATGGACAGGGAGGCCTGGCGTGCTGCAATTCATGGGTTTGCAAAGAGTCAGACACGACTGAGTGACTGAACTGAACTGAGAGCAGGGATCAGCTCACATAGTAGGTATTTGATATTTTTTGAACAAAGAAACAAACAGAAAAAAATATCCTGGAACTTGCTCAGAATAAACTGGAAATAAAGCTACCACAAAGGGTACCCCTTCCCACCCTTTCCCCTCCTTGATTCTACTCTTAACTGGCTGTGTGACCTTAGGCAAGTCACTTAATCCCTGTTTCAGAGCTAATAGAAATTTCTATAATGATATTCATGCTATCTTAACACCCAGTATGGTAGCCACCAGTCACATGAAGCTATTGAACGCCTAAAATATGACTAGTGCAAGGAACTGAATTTTATATTTTATGTAATTTTGATGAATTTATGTTTAAGTGGCCACGTGTGGCTAGAGGCTACCCTATTGGAGTGTCTACGTGTGTTCTCTCATGTTTACTGAGGATGAGGTGATGTGTGTTGAGTCCCCAGCTGGCAAGGACAAGTGCTCCAGGCATGCTCCCCCCACCCCACGCTGCTGCAGCAGCAGACACAAGGGGAGGAAGCTGACTTCCACATCAATAGCAGAGCCCTCTGACTAGGTGGGGAGGGGGACATGGGCACACTTACAAGGGTGGACTTGGAGACAGAACACCCACAGGGGCTCTATAAAGAAGTGAATGCAATAAAAGATGGCCTTGTTGGGGCCCAGGGCAGTTTCCCCCAAAATGTGCCTCAACAGCATATGGATTATCTTGAATTAAAGTTATCTAGGGGGCCAGTGCAAGAGGAATACTCTGACCCTCCTTTCAGTCTGACCCTAAAAGCAGGAAATAAACCTCTCGTATAAAAGGACATCCTTATGGTCAGAGAGAGAATTCAAGCTGAGAAGCCTATATAAACAAATCATGGTGTTTTTTTTTCAAATTTACTACTCGGAGCCCAAACTCTGTTTAGATTCTTTAATTGAGCACCCAAAACCTAAATTTATTTGTCCTGTCCACTCCTCACAAATGTATTGTTTCTTGGTCTAAAAACTATAAAACTTCCTGCTTTGGTCCCATTTCCATGACACCTTCATGCGCATGAATCAAAATTTGTTTTTCTTTTTCCTGTTCATCTGTCTGGCATCAATTTTATTATTAATCCAGTCACCAAAACTCAAGAGGGATAGAGGAGGAAATTTCCTCCTCCCCAACAGCACCTGAGGACATTTCTCAGATGTGGACTTGGATGATCACCTCTTTGATGCTTTCAGACTCTTCACAAGAGCCCTTGGGAGTCCTTAGAGGTGATTTGGGGTGTCTTGAGCATGGGATCTGAGCAGTATTCTTCTCCTCCCTAACAAGGTCACTTTGCACTTGGCTGCTTTTCCAGGTAAGTGTCTTCTGTTAGAGTTTGAAGTTCACTTACACCTCTGAGAAGCAAATTTAGAATATGTTGTCCATAAATATGAAATATAGCCCAGTCCCAGCCCAGAAGACAGGACACAGCTACAAAAGAACATAAAACTATTGTGCCCCAGGCTGAGCTTTGAAAACCCAAACCCCTCAGAGTTCTCTGGAACTCAGCTCTTTAAATTCACAGAGGCCTAGACTTATCACTCATCCAAATTTATTAACAAACATTGGAGACCTGATATCGCTTTTTAAAAAATTCAAACACAACTGACTACCATAACTGTTCTCTAGCACAACAAAAATTGACTAGTGAATATGAACATCAGAGACTTGGCTTGAGACCAAAGATTAAGCGCACGAGGAAGGGTAAACAGTGTTCAGTGGTGGTTGAAGAAAACTAGAAAAGAAAGAATCAAGATTTGCCAAGACATTCTTCAAAGCCAACCCCAATGATTTCGCAGAAACTGTTTTCTGTCAAAGTTCAGTTCAAAATGACCGATGTTTTAGGTGCTTAGGAAGTCTTCAGCTGGAGAGGGAGGTGGGGCTGGGGGTACTTTGGGGCTAGCTGCACTCGGAAGGGCTTGTCTGGATTCCACATCTGAAGGTATTTCCCCAGCGTCATCACTTTGCTTGGTAAATCTTTCTTCTCTGGGAGGAAAGGCACACTGAATGTCATTTAAATAAAACCGGGATTTTTAAAAAGAAGGAAAAAAGAACACCCAGATCTCAGCCCCTAAAGAGAACATTCAGCATTTTAGATGACATCTTGCCTTACCTAAAATGACATACTCTCTATTTACACTTTGCGTGTCATTTCTTCTCAGAGAGAATTGAACCATCTCCTCTGGTCCCACGGAACCAACGTAGCTGGGGTTCACCCCTACCAGCCAGCTCTCTGTAGTTTCTCTAGGGTAGTAGGCTCTCTCTCTCTCTCAAGATTTTATTTGCATCTGGCCACCTGAGTTCAGTCCCTGGGTTGGGAAGATCCCCTGGAGGAGGAAATGGCAACCAACTCCTGGAGAAGTCCATGGAAGGAGGAGCCTGGCAGGCTACAGTCCATGAGGTCTCAAAGAGTCGGACACGACTGAATGACTTCCACTTTCATTCTCTGGCCAGTTCAGCCTAGCTCACTTCAGCTCTTCTTTCTGCCTAGACCCCACCCCACCTTGTATATACCCCTTCCCCGCCCCACACCCAGTCTGCTGGGTTCTCCTCCCCTTTTGCTAGAATGTGCCATGCATCTCCATTCTACTCAGGGCTGGGCAAACCCTGCTGTCAAGGGAATAGGACTAGCCAGTCAAGTGATTCAAGATTCAGATTTAACATTTCCCGGAGTACCTGCTATGGTCTAGGACTTGGAAATTAACTAGAAACTAACTCCATTCAGATTCTCAGTGGCAGCTCACCCCTACTAGCTTTTTTTGCTGAGGAAGCTGAGACAGGTGATTCACCCAGGTCATGCGGCCAGTAAAAGACAGGACTGGAATCCAGACTCAGATCTCTCTTGACCACAAGCTCAGTGCTGCATCTCCCAGTCAGAGCTGATCCCTAATGTTGCTGAGCGGGTGTGGGTAATGGGGGAGGGGCTAACAGGGAAGGAAGCCAGAAGAGGCCCCAGAACTGTGAAACCTCTTTCTTCGTGAATGGATGTTAAAGCATAGTGACCACAACCCCCTGGAGACAATGCCCACTCTCATGGTCTAATCAGTCACGTCAAATTTGCCATGTAACCCCATCAGTAAAATGTGACACCTCCATGATAGGCCGTATTGCGCAGTCGTGTCTGACTCTTTGTGACCCCAGGGACCATAGCCCACCAGGCTCCTCTGTCCATGGGATTTCCCAGACAAGGATACTAGAGTGGGTTGCCATTTCCTTCTTCAGGGGATCTTCCCAACCCAGAGACTGAACCTGCATCTCCTGCTTGGCAGGTGGATTCTTTACCACTGAGCCTCCTGGGAAGCCCTTAACACTTCCATATCTATGATAACTAAGAAATTGCACATGATTTTTAAAATCAATTCACTAAAATCTTACATTCCAATAAACACTGAAGTCAAGAAGCACTGTGAACAAACTGGATGGAGGTCCCTATTTCAAATTTTTTACTTTTGGCCAAATTTTTCAGGTTTTATAAAATCACCGTTTTAAAGCTCATACTATATCCATAGAACTCAAAAGTGTCAGCTCTGATGATTGTTGTTTACTCATATTTGAATAATTAGAATCATTTCAACCCACGTTTCTTGGCAGAAATTTATGTTAGGCCACTTGTCTCTACTGAGGGTTACATTCGTTGAGACTAGATGCTATAACTTTAAAATCACAGAAACCACCCAGACAAACTGCAACTTGTTAGCATGTGCTGCCAGTGACTGAAGCAGGGCAATAGAGCTGGACTTCCTCCAGCTTTTTATCTCCCATCGGGATAGTCTCCTGACACACAGTGAAGGTACAGCATCAAGTCAAGTCAAACATCAATTTCAAAAGAGCTCAGTTTTTATAGAAATTGGAGTCGTAATGTTTTTGTTATAAATCTTTATATATGAGATGTCTTGGGCATCCTACTGGATCTGGGGATTTCGGACCAGAGAGAAGACAGAACAGCCTACTGTGGACATTGTAGGCTTGCCAGATTTAGCAAAGTAAAACATAGGTTGTCCAGGTAAATTTCAGATAAACAACTAACATTTTTTACTGTATTTGATGTGTGTGCTCAATTGAATCCAACTCTTTGTGACCCCATGGACTATATAGCCCAGCAGGCTCCTCTGTCTATGAGATTTCCCAGGCAAGAATACTGGAGTGGGTTGCCATTTCCTCCTCCAGGGGATCTTTCTAACCCAGGAATCAAACCCGTGTCTCCTCCATTGGCAGGAGGATTCTTTACCACTGAGTCACCTGAGAGTTCCCCTCTTTTACTGAAAGTATATCACAAATCACACAGATTAACTTAGACCAAAAAAACTCCTTCTGGTGTTCACCTAAAATTCAAATTTAACTAGGCATCCTGTATTTTATCCACTGACCATACCATCCGGGGAAGACGTCAGATGGTGGACTTTTTGAGAACTCCAACATGCAGCTCAGGCGGCTAGCTACTTCAAGGCAGACAAACTCTCTTCTGTGGGCCAGACAACCTGCTGAGGTCTCCCCTATCTGAAGGTGTGCTAGCCGAGTCCTGAGCATCAGGCATAGAGTGGTGAAGGAGACAAATAGTTCTTGCCTTACAGGGAGCTGACCATCTACTTGGGAGAGAGAAAGAGCTTCCAGGAATCCAAACTGTCCCCAAATCTTGCAGCCACATACATTTTCATACTGGGAGGGCACATCAAAACTTCAAAGTTGTTGTCAAAGTGATCCTCAACCCTCAGTCAAGAGCCACCGATCTGAAGTCCATCCCAGTACCCTTATCATTGTCTACTGAAGGACCACGTGACAAAGGTCTGCTTCCCACCATGGGTGACAGTGTCTTCTCATCCATAAAGTCTGCCCTGCTGCAATGGATGGATGCCTTTACATAAACCTGAATCTAGAGGCAGTCCTTGGCCCTTGGTGGGCATTGGCATGTGTGTTCCATCCCAGCCCCCACCACAGATCCCAGGAGTACCTCCTGGTCATGGTGATCCTGCGCCTCATCACCTCGGAGGCCAGGTCTCTGTAGGGGAGGTTAATGCTGTAGCCCGTGGAGCCTTTCCCAGCCATGGCTTTGCACTCAGAGGGTTGAGATTCACCAGCACCTGCGAATCTAAAATGAAAGCACCAGCAAAGCTGCTTCAGGGGTCGAAATAGCTCAGTCTGGGTCCAGCATGGCAGGGTTTGCAGAGGACTCTCCCTGCCTGTTTTTTCAGTGGGTTCTCCCACAGCCCACCCCTCTTCCACTCCCTGCCCCACCCCTATCCTGAGGCAGATGTCTTCCCATTCCAATGCCTGCCCTGGGGAAGAGCCAGGTCTCCCCACAATTAGATACAGCCGGTATTATTACCCCAGTCTGGTGATATGGAAACCGAGGGCAGCTATGGCTCCCCCCAGGGCACAGCTGAGGAAACAGAGGCCCAGAGAGGTGAACTGTCTTTCCCGGGGTTGCACAGCTGGGCCCTGTCCTGGCTGCTTCCCCTGTCGCGAGCACCACTCCCTCAACAGCCCTTCCCTCACAGGGCTGTTTGGCATCACTGAGGCACACAGAGCCCTCTTCCTGGAACACTTCGAAAGAACAGGAAGAGGGGGCTTCTCTGGTGACTCAGTGGCAAAGAATCTGCCTGCCAATGCAGGAGACATGGGTTTGATCCCTGATGCGGGAACATTCCACATACCGCGGTGCAACGAAGTTTGTGCACAAATACTGAAGCAGTTGACCCCTAGAGGTGGTGCTCCGCAACAAGAGAAGCCGCTGCAACGAGAAGCCCACACCCAGCTAGAGAGCAGCCCACCCAGCAACGAAGGCCTAGCACAGCCAGAAAAGAAGGGACATGGGGTGGACAAGGCTACTTGTTCAAAGGCACTGGAGGCTTGATATTGAGAAGGGAAACAGCAGCAGTGGGAGCTCTTAAGAGTCAGACATTGTGGGATATCCTTTTACAGTACCTCATTTGATAACCACAGTAACTGCAATATAAGTTATTGTGATCCCTACTGAAGCAATTGATGGGGAAACAGCAACAGAGAAGTAAGGCAGCCTTCCCGGGGCACAGAGCTACAGTCTGAACCTGAGGTCAGTCTGGCTTCAAAGACACCACTGCAGAGCCAGGCGACTCTCCAGTTCTGCCTCGATGCCAAGCCATTTCCAACGGAATGAGAAGTGAATCTCCATTCCTGGACACCCGGTCACACTCTTGAGGTGACATGGCTGTTCTCAGAAAAGGAGTTGCAAAGGCCTGAACTCACCAGCCTGACATTCCGTCTGCAAAAGTCTGTTCTTAGGAGGAAGCCCAACAGACTCACCTTTGATGTCAGATCAGCTCAGGATATGACCCCTTCCATACCTCAGCTCATGGTCTTTAAAGAAACACCCTTATTCTGCACAGACTCTGTTCCCACACATCAGTTACTCCACTGCCTCTGTGAAGGAAAAGGCCCAAACCAGCTCACTGCTGCCAACTACCTCCTGGACCTTTTTAACCTCTTGTAGTCAATCTTTCTCGGCAGCTTGTGTTAGTCGATTGATTCGCGCCCTTTGAAGGTAACAGCTGACAGGTGTTCCCTGTGACCTTGATGAGAAATCCCCAAAGATGTTGCAGGGAGGAGACAGGTTTTGAATGCAGAACAGGGGAAGGGACTTCAGCCACATGTGCAATGAGGAAGCACAGAGGCCAGCAAGCATTACATCTCGACCTGTTACCTATTGACATTTAAAAAACTGATTCATGTCCTCCCCTCCTCCCAGCAGCATCATGATTGATTTCCCCTCCTTCCTGATGACTCAGCACTTTGAGGTGGTAGGTGCTTTGGCTTTCAAATAAAAGGGGTTGATTGATTTCATGACTCTCAATTTTGAGCCAAATGATATTGAGCAAGTAATTTTAGCTTTTATGAGGCTAGGTTTTTCTACCTGTAAAAGAGGGGAGTAATATTCATAGCAGTGCTATTCATAATATCCAAGACATGGAAGCAACCTAAAGGCCCACCGACAGGGGACGGATAAAGATGGGAGCGCACACACACACAATGGAATACTACTTAGCCACAGAGGATGAAATAATGCCATTTGCAGCAACATGGATGGACACAGAGATGGCCACACTAAGTCAGAAAGACAAAGATAAATACCATATGATATCACTCTAATCTCAGATATGACACGAATGAACCCGTCTACAAAACAGACTCACAGACATAAGGAACAGACTGTGGTTGCCAAGGGTGAGGAGGATGGGGAGCGAGGGGTCTGGAATTTGGGGTTAGCAGACACAAACCACTGTATAATATAAAGAATGGATAAACAATGAAGTCCTATTGTATAGCATATGAAACTATATTCAATATCCTCTGATAAAACATAATGGAAAAGAATATATATGTGTATAATTGAATCACTTCGCTGTATTGCAGAAATTAACACTATAAACCAAGTTACAATAAAGAAGCAATACTCTCTTCCAGGGGAGTTGTGAGGATTGAGAAAATATTTGTAAAAATCCCTAATTTAACCCTGTTTTGGTCTTAAGTATTTAAATGCATGTCTATATAAACATATTTGTATATATGTGTGTGTGTGTATATATATATATAAAACCCAGGATGAATATGAACATATATGCATACTGCCTCTCATGTACTACCATGAATGTAAGCTTTTTCTCACAAACCCTCACAAATTCCTCATAAATTTAATGACTACAGCTTCCCACTCACAAAATAGAACACGAGAATATGTATTCTCTGTAACATAATAGAAAAATGTACAACTATCAATATTATTACTAACTTTACAACAAGGGCACTGAAACTTCTCTTAGGCTCCCTTAGTTGTGTGGAACATAGACCAAGGGTATCTCTCAGCCTTGCAAATAGCTGAGAAGTGAAAAAGAAGGGGAATGCAGAGTTCCAAAGAATAGTAAGGAGAAATAAGAAAGCCTCAAGTGAACAATGCAGAGAAACAGAGGAAAACAATGGAATGGGAAAGACTACAGAGCTTTTCAAGAAAATTAGATACCAAGGGAACATTTCTTGCAAAGATGGGTGCAATAAATCACAGAAATGGCAAGGATCTAACAGAAGAGAGTAAGAAGAGATGGAAAGAATATACAGAATTGTACAAAAAAGGTCTTAATGACCTGGATAAGCATGATGGTGTGATCACTCACCTAGAGCGTGTGGAGTGTGAAGTCCACACACACACTTCCTGGAGTGTGAAGGCAAGCAGGCCTTAGGAAACATTACTATGACCAAAGCTAGTAGAGGTGATGAAATTCCAGCTGAGCTATTTCAAATTCTAAAAGATGTTGTTAAAATTCTTCACTCAATATGCCAGCAAATTTGGAAAACTTAGCAATGGCCACAAGACTGAGGTCAGTTTTCATTCCAGTGCCAAAGAAAGGCAATGTGAAAGAATGTTCAAACTACCCCACAATCGCACTCATCTCACACACTAGCAAAGTAATGCTCAAAATTCTCCAAGCTAGGCTTCAACAGTATGTGAACTGAGAACTTCCAGATGTTCACGCTGGATTTAGAAAAGGCAGAGAAACTAGAGATCAAATTGCCAACATCTGTTGGATCACACAAAAAGCAAGAAAATTCCAGAAAAACATCTGCTTCATTGACTACCCTAAAGCCTTTGTGTGAATCACAACAAACTGGAAAGTTCTTAAAGAGATGGGAATATCAGATCATGTTACTTACCTCCTGAGAAAATTGTATGCAGGTCAAGAAGCAACAGTTAGAACCGAGCATGGAACAGACTGGTTCAAATTTGGGAAAGGAGTACTTCAAGGCTGTATATTGTCACCCTGCTTATTTAACTTAAATGCAGAGAAAGTGAAAGTGAAGTTGCTCAGTCGTGTCCGACTCTTTGCGACCCCATGGACTGTAGCCTACCAGGCTCCTGTCCATGGAATTTCCCAGGCAATGGTACTGGAGTGGATTGCCATTTCCTTCTCCAGCGGATCTTCCCCATCCAGGGATCGAACCCAGGTCTCCTGCATTGTAGACAGACGCTTTACCATCTGAGCCACCAGGGAAGCCACCATGCAAAATGTCTGGCTGGCTGAAGTGCAAACTGGAATCAAGACTGCTGGGAGAAATATCAACAACCTCAGATATGCAGATCAGTTCAGTCACGGCTCTCTTTGCGACCCCATGGACTGCAGCACACCAGTCTTCCCTGTCCATCACCAACTCTTGGAACTTGCTCAAACTCATGTCCATTCAGTTGGTGATGCCACCCAACCATCTCATCCTCTATCGTCCCCTTCTCCTACTGCCTTTAATCTTTCCCAGCATTAGGGTCTTTTCCAATTAATCAGTTCTTCACGTCAGGTGGCCAAAATATTGCAGATACTATCCTAATGGCAGAAAGTGAAGAGGAATTCAAGACCCTCTGGATGAAGGTGAAAGAGGAAGAGTGAAAAAGCTGGCTTAAAACTCAACATTCAAAAAATGAAGGTCATGGCATCTGGTCCCATCACTTCATGGCAAATAAATGGGGGAAAAATGGCAACAGTGGCAGACTTTATTTTCCTGGGCTCACAAAATCACTGCAGATGGTGACTGCAGCCATGAAATTAAAAGACGCTTGCTTCTTGGAAGGAAAGCTATGATAAACCTAGATAGTGTATTAAAAAGCAGAGACATCACTTTGCCAACAAAGATCCTATAGTCAAAGCTATGGTTTTTCCAGTAGTCTTGTATGGACTTGAGTTGGACCATAAAGAAGGCTGAGCACCGAATTGATGCTTTCTAACTGTGGTGCTTGAGTCCCTTGGACAGCAAGGACATCAAACTAGTCAATACTAGAGATCAGTCCTGAATATTCATTGAAAGGATTGATGATGACGCTCCAATAACTTTCACCACCTGATGGGAAGAGCTAACTCATTGGAAAAGATCCTGAGCTGACAAAGATTGAAGACAGATGTGGGAGACAAGAGGATGAGACAGTTGGATGGCATCATCAACTCAATGAATAGGAGTTTGAGCAACTCCAAGGACGGTGAAGTCTAGCGTGCTGTGGTGCATATGGTCAGAGTTGGACATGACTGACTGACTGAACACTACCAAGACTAAGTTATAAAAAGATCGTGACTTCTGCCTTGGGTACTTTTTTGGGATATTCCTGGAATACACAGGAGTACCCATGTGCCTTTCCCTATGGTTAAGAAAGTGATTGCTTTGTGTGGGAGGCCTACTTAGCCATTCTATTCTCCCTAATTTTACCTCAATGTACCTTTGGCAGGAAGGTTAAAAAAAAAAAAAAAAAAAAAGGCAGCACCTGAACCACGTCATTCTGGGCTGCTGAGGAATAAAAGTTGGTAGTATCTATGAATAGTTGGTTTTCCCCCCGAGATTTGAAATTGAACACCCTCTATTGGCAAGGACTTCCCAGGTGGTTTAAGTGATATAAAGAACACGCCTGCCAATGCAGGAGACTTGGAAAGTGGTTTTGATTCCTGGGTTGTGAAAATCCCCTGGAGTAGGAAACGGCAACTCACTCCAGTATTCTTGCCCTGAGAATCCCCTGGGCAGGGGATCCTAGTAGGCTACAGTTCCCATGAGGTTGGACACAACTGAGTACATCTCTTGGCAAAAAAGAGAAAGAATACATTGACCCATCCTTTTTCTGTCCCTCTACATCTTCCCTGAACCTAGGACTTTCTCATCTGGAATCTCAAGCCTGATTAATGAAACTTCCTTCCTTTAATTCTCCACTGAATACTAATGCATTTGGGAGCTCCCTTTTCATTTCAGATGAATAAATTGTTGACTTTGCTTTTTTTGCTCAGCAACCAGTTAAGACCAAAATTTACATATAAATCTACTTATTAGCTAGCGTGTCAATAAATCAATTAGTATTACCCAAATAATTTTAGGTTTTAATCATACAATCAAGTTAAGCAGTAGGGTCATATTTAGGCAGGGGAAAGACAGAGTGACGGAAAATGGTCCCAGGAAATAGAGGTCAGGTATCAGTGATGGCAACCTGCAAGACTTCAAGCCACCACTGTATTTACTCAGGTAAGAGCCGTCTTCTACATTCCCAGCACCTGACACATATATGTACTTGTTCAACTGACTAAATTATATCAAAGCCTCATCTCTTGCTTAAACTCTAGTTCAGGTAAAATATCCTTCTCCTTTGATATTTCTCTGTCCAGGAAAATGTGTGTGCTTTTGACAATAATTCTTTGGAGTAATTCTATGTTGGAACATGGAGTAAATTAGTGAGCCTTACCCAAGCTTTACTAAGATTTATTTTGGGTCCTTCCATTTCCAGCCAGAAGAATGGTGATTCTATTGTCTACATTCAGCGGTTTACAACACCAAAAAAGACAACTCTCCTCTTCCTTGACAGACTGTTTTCAAATGAACATGGCTACCTTGAGAACAGGGGCCATAAATACTATCCTCAAAAGACAGTCTTATTTTGACTGAATAAGCTTTATAGTTCTTCAAAGTCAGAAATCGAGTTTTGGGGTGGTATTTTTCCCCCTAGAGCATTATGTACTCTTACTTCAGATTTTAGGAATTGATAGGAAGCTCCAAGACTCATTATTTAGAGAATACTTTATTAGTTTCTGTAATCAAACCCATGTAGATAAGACCTTACATATTTAATACAGTGTGTTACCCCTGTACAAATGGAAAAAATTATGTTTAACGTTTCTAGACCAATATGGCTGTTAATTTCTGTACAATGCCAACCCAACACGGTACAACTGGGATACTTTTTCCAAAGTTGACAGCACAGCTAAAGTTTCCAAAAATTCAAATTATATATATATGTATATATATATATAGATTTATTTATTTATATAAAAAGACCAATAGCAGTATGTTATGCATCAATAGCAGCAACAGCTTTTCCAAGTTCTGCAGTCATCTGAACAAAATTATAGAGACATCCAGCACACTCCATTTAAAAAAAAAAAAGTAAAAAAACAAAACCTCAGAAAACAGCAAAGTTCTGTTACTGTTGTGGTACCTGGCACCATTTTTTTTTTTAATTACATTTCTCAATCATCATCTGGAAAGAAAACATTCTAGAATAACGTCATTAAAAACAGATCTGATAAAGCACAGTCACTACTACTTATCATAGAGCAGGTACAAGATATTTTACATTCACAGAGGTATGATACAGTACTGTCCTACATCTAGAATGCTAGAGGATATAATTAAAAAGGCATTATTTGAGACTTGATTCTACTTTTCCAGCAGAGGGCCCAAAGGATGGTTATGACACAGCTCTGGTACAGAAATGCACCTTCTTAAATAGGATTTCCTTTCTTTATTGGCATAGTTCTAGGTACTGCTCTTCATGAACATCAGCTAAAAACCGTTTAAAAAAATAAACAAAAACCAACCATTGGATTCATACAAAGATGACTGAAGAGAGGCAAGCAGGACTCAACCTAAGTAGCATTTAACCAACTCCATCATGTCTGAATGGTTAAGAGCTTCATGGAAGAAAGGAGATGCCAAGTAGCACTTCAAAGCTTTGGGCCACAACCAAAACACAGCATCATTTCAAACAGAAGCAGTAGCCAAACACTGCCCACTTGGATATGTTCAAGGATGTTGACGTCAATATTTCATCATCTGCTCACTCATCCAGGAAGAAGGGGAGATCAGTTACTATACTTTGATTGTGTTCAACTCAATCACCATGTTACAAAAATAGCAAGCTGCCATAATAAAAAATAAGGCTCCTCTATCCAGCACCAGTTGTCTTCTGTTCTTCACCACCAAGCCCATAAATGCTATAACCATATTCCAAGAACATGAGGGAAACCACATCTGATGTCTTAGCTGGGACCATCACATTGTTCAGGCTGAGCTATTCCTCTGTGGTGTTATTTCCCTCATATTTCTGGTGTGTCATCTAACCATAAGGGTTTTAGTTCTACATTATATGCACTCAAGGAATGTGTGCACGGATACATGTACAAATTCTGGCTGAAGATGCATGGCCGTCAACAGAGTGCACGTTATACAGCAGGTGCAAGCTGGCAAAGCCTCATTTTACTGGTGCAGCAGCTCTGTGTCAGTGTAAATTGCTCCTATGTCCCTTGTGCACCTCCAAGCTCTGGACAGGATAATGTCAGAGGCCACTTTACCCCTTTGGCTGACGGCATTGTCTAACTTCATTCTCCCTCTTTCCCCTCTCCCTTCCCCTACCCTCTGCAATAACCCACAGACTTTAAGATTTTGTTTCTTCGGTTTTGATCGCCTGAGGTTTGATTGGTCCAGTTCTAATAGGTTTGGTGGCTATGGTGGGTGCAGGGGGTGGCTTTTCTTCTACTTTTTCCTGACAGACACCAGGAGGGTCGGTCAGGGTTTCAGGAGGTTTACTTGAGTCACTGTCCACTTTCTGGGCTTTGCCTCCTATCTGTTTGTTCTGTTGCTGTTCAGAGAAGAACCGTTGCGTGGACTGAAGAACCTCTGCTCTCTGCTTTGCCTTAAAAAATGAGAAACAACAACTGAAAATGCTGCAGTATAACCAAAGCCTGTCAATCAATCTCAGTTCAAATTTTTTTACCAATCACAAATCAGTTTTCCCCACGTTGGTTTGGCCCCAAAGTACCTCATTGATCTGTCAGCTTTTAATGGATAGATTTCTTCCTATTTTTGAAAACATTCCATGTGATTCAAAACAAAACAAAAAAAAAACTGAAAAGAATAGGACCACCTCCCACCATCTTTCCAAAGTTTGCCCTTGTAAAAAAATAATAAAATATAAATTTCTGTTGGTTTGTATCTTTTCTGTAAAAAACATTGATATCAAATTTTATTTAGGGAGTCTGCTTGCAAATTTGAAAACATATAAATGTAATACTTAAAACTTCTATTTATCAATATGTGGTCTACAATAAAATGAAAAGGAAGCACTTATATTGTGGCATTACCAACACCTAGGACCAAATGTCTTGTGGCTGAGTCCTCTTCCCACAGCTCTCTTCTGCAGGGGAAGAGCATCAGAAATTAGTAACTACAACTTCACTTGATCACTAAGTTCTGATAGCTCCTACCACATTCTGAGCTGGTAAAATAATTTCCTAGTTTTATTGACGCTGTGCCCCCAAAGAATATACTTACGTCAATCTGTAAATTATACCACCATAATATACACAATTAAGACTAAAGTTTCTACACTTCTTGCATATAACAAAAGCTCTTCATGTTCTACAGGTAGCCTGTACTATTCAAAGATCTGAAGCAATTTCATGACATCTGTATCCTTTTCCACCCCATTATTAAGCTCTAATGTAATTTCCAACATGCGGATGTAGGAAAATCAAGTGGCAAGGAGGCAATAGAACTGGAAACCAAGGCCAAATGGTTTCCACAGATTTCTACACATATAGTATTTTTAATAGTTACAAATGGATGGAGATTCTAGGTATGCACCATTAATAAAAGTAGATAACATTCAACAAGTGTTTCACTGCAGGGCAATCTTTAAATTCAGGATCACAAAACAAGGGACATCAACCCAGAAAGAAACTTTACTGAATCAACTGAATTTTCTAACAGGATTGTCCTAAACATATTTCTAATTCAGAATAAAGTGTGACTATGGACATTTCCCATTTGAAAGCAGTAAGCTTTTTTTTTGTTCTCATCTAGCCTGATATATATAGTGACAAAATTGGCAGGAGTACTAAGACTTCAAAAGTCAAGTCTAAGTAAATATAGAAACAGAAACAAATTATTCAGCTAGCTGTCCTGGCAGACAGGTTAAGTTTAAGCTGCAAGGACTGTCCCCACACAGACTCCTCAAGGCACCCTTCTGCGTTTAGCAAACCTCATGTTTATCAGTGCCTTTTATCATGAAGGATCCCAAAGTGCTTTTTGAATTCTTCATCTACAACTACACAATCAGTTGTGGAATACAGATGCCTCAGATGGCAGGCAAAAAAAAAAAAAAAAGATATGAAACCAGTTTGAGAAGAAAACTATACTTGAATGCTTGGATGACTCATGAAGGAAGAAAAATCAAGATAACATGCCTTACCCATTCCAGAGTTTTCACATAACAATGATTTATATCTTGGGATGGGGGTGGGGGTGGGAAGGGAAGAATAAACAAAAAGAAAGAAAATGGGGAAGCCTGTAATAATTCATATTAATTATTTGCTCTTCCCAAAAAATAAAGCAGCTAAACTCAGATCTCAAACATTTATTCTATAAACAATTCATTTGGCCACAGAGTTTAAAATGTTAACTTGCTTGCTGACTATAGTTGCAAAAACAAGAAACAAACCAAAAAACAAAAACATAAAAAGAACAGTGTGTGTGTGTATGTGTGTGTGGGGTGGGGGGAGTAGGAAGAAAAAAAATTAAATTAAAAAAAGGAGGTGGGGATGAACAAAAGTAGTTAGTCTGGTTAAGTCTGCTAAGACAATGAATGCCTGGATATGCAGTTATGGGTCCAGAGGCATCTTAAGACATGGTTCAGAGACAGATTTGTGCTCTGTTGGCTGTTAACACTGTACTAACCTTCATGTCTTGTTCAGCCTTCAACGCAGCCTGGGCCTGATTACCTCTGACTCCAGATAGTGATCCACAAGGACCCCTGGCTACATGTGGCAAACGAGCATGGCTCATGAGGCCTGTGGTCAGCGGAGGAGGCATCTGACTGGCCAGTGCCATTGGTGGCCTCTGAACAGGCGCTGGGAAGGTGTTAGTATGTGGGGCTCTTACCAATGGAGGGACCAGGTTAGGTTGAGAGAGAATCTGAGTGAAAAAAACAAAACATACAACATTGAACTGTTACAAAAAAAAAATTGCCAACTAGACTAGGTTGGCTTATCCCAGAGTAAATCTGTGCCCATTCTGCCAGCGAAAGGAAGTGTATGGGTTTGTGCCATTCTATTACAGGACCAAGAAGAAACATTCTCCATGCTTGGAGAATCTGACAAAAATTAGGCAAAGCATGCTATGGCACTTCAGCTGGTTCTAGCATTTCAGCTACAAATTCTGAAGGGGAAATAGAAAAGCTATTAAATAGGATATCTTTTAAAACAGATACAACTGCAGAAAAGGCACATATACCAAATATAATCTGAAGATAAATGAAAATAGTACTGATCAACAAATATATGAGAGTTCTTATCAACTTTAGTTAGTCCTTCCAAATGATTAGCGAAGGGAAGAGAAGCCAACATGTTTACACATATATTAGAATGTCTTTTAGAATTTCTGTATCAATTGCATATAGTTGCCTATAGAAAACAAAAACCAAACCCCCTCCCCAACTTTAAAACTAGAAAATGTTAAGCACTGGGACCCTTCTCTGAAAAGTCAGCTTCTTCAAAAGATAAAAGGTTTGGGACGGAAACAAATTTTTAGAGCTGTGTGGGGAATCTTCTGACTATATTTCAATTGTCTGCTTTAGAACTATATGGTTACTACTTGTGTCTAGCTAACAACTGTACAGAATATATTTGAATGTCATAAATTTACTAAAAACTGTTTCTATATAATATGGCAAGATTATAAAGTCAGAGAATTAGCCAGATTAGCAATCACTTGCAAGTAAGAAATATTCATTTCTCATTTATATCTGCCCACCTGGGGTGCAAACTGTGTAGGGAATGGCTGTGTCATTCTCACAGTGGCAGGGGCTGACTGGAACTGCTTCTGATAGACAATGCTGTTCATTTTGCTGGACTGGCTGTTCGGACTTGTGGAAGTAGCCCTTGGAAAGAAGCCATCACTGGTCAGTAACAGTAGTGCCACGTAAGTAATGCTGTTAGATTTTTAGAGACATTGCTTTTGGCAGATTCATCATACTTGGTAGTTGATGAAAATTTACTGGAGTTATCAAACATTATGCTGGGAATGGAAGTGCACATGTGAGAAAGCATACTAGCTTGATTTTCCCAGGGTTAAATTTTTTTCCCCCTTAAAACAGAGTATAACAAATACATTCCTTATTATAATTAAGCTTAAATAATAGCTTAACACTGTGGGTAAAACTATGAGAATGTCTTATGCTTATTATAGGAAAAGTGACATATTAAGTATCTAACAGAAACATGGTACTCAGTTATTTGGAAATTCTATAAGCAAATTTAAATGCCCATTTTACCGGAAAGGACTAGATGTTGGTGTGGTGCTTCTGCCACTGATTGGAGGAGTGCCTGGCTTTATATCAATGCCACTTCCAAAGGCTTTTAGTTCCATTTCAGACATCTGAGGAAGAGCATAAAGTAAACTTAACATTTTTTGCAATTCCATAAATTAAAGTGCTGTGTTTAGTATTTTATCTATAATTTCATCTGGCACAGAGCAAAGAACCTTAGAACAAGATTTTATGATTTCTTTGTTATAAGGTAAAATCACAGGGCCTAAACACATTAATAGTGAGTGGATTAAAAAATAAGTATACTGAGCCTGACATTTTTTGGGGAGTGGAAGAAGCTGATGGACTTGATTCTTATAGACTATACAGATACATAAATCTAAACTCATGGCCTTAAATTCTCAAAGAAACTGCATACATTTCTCTTCACTTACTTTTCCTGTGGTTGCGATCATGCTATGCTGTGTTCCAGCAGGGATCAATCCCCTGAAAGGCTGGCTTACTTGTGCAGTACGACTCATGCTCTGGGCCTGTGCTTGTGGGGCAGTATGCTGTAATGGGGGCTGAAGAGTCTGAGGCAGAGCAATTAAAGGCTGCCCCGTAGATCCAAAATTAGGTAAAGAAAGCTGGGATGCTGGTAAAGGTACTGTAACCTAGAAAATAAGCAAACAGAAACTGCAGCAATTTGCTTATCTGTTGTATGTATATCCCTTTAACTATACAAATGACTCTTCAAATACTTGTGAGTAAGATTTTAAACAGAATACTTCAATCTATTAATACATTTCACATGTAAATATCTTGATTAGTGACCACCTCCATTCTTTTATTAAATGTGCAACAATAAAACAGATTAGCAGTAGAGAAACTCTGTATGAAATAATTACGACTGTCTTTGAATCCACAATACATCTTAATAACCCCAGAATACAATAAAATCATGAACATACACTTTAAGTAGTTAGAACTTTCATTTTTACAATGGACATTTTTTATATTATTTTAAGGTGTGGTCAAATGAGCTTTGACAAAAAAAAAATCCTTCTGGTGTCACACAAATAGTATTTAATTTGAATGTCAATACGGTATTATTTTCTCAACTTCCCCCCTAAAATACCACAAAATAGCTCTGAGAAAATGACTAGTGGTCTGCCTCTCTCCTCCAGCCCTCCACCAGCTTTTTAAAGAGTAAGATGATTTATGAGACTGTCAGAAGACAGTTTCATAAACATACACATTTCACTGAAAATTATTATTACATTCATATACTTAAGAAATGTCTTTGTTATTTTTACTCTATCATACTCTGCTACACAGTCCTATGTATTATATTAACTGGTGCGGGTGGTCTTCAGGGTCTTCTTTCACCTCTAGCATGGATGGGTAACACATTTATCACACTTACATGTAACTGCATGTCCTGGACAATGGTTTTCAAATCTTTAGACTTGTGGAATCTTTTGTGAAAATAATTGATTATAGAAAAATCCATTTTAGGGACTTCTCTGGTGAACCAGTGGCTAAGACTCCACATCCCCAATGCAGGGGGCCTAGGTTTGACACCTGGTCAGGGAACTAGATCTTACATGCCAAACTACAGATCGTGTATGCCACAAAAAAGACCTTGTGTGCCGCAACTGATACAAAATAAATATTAATAAATAAATAAAAAGAAGTCCCCTTTAAAAAGAGGTAAAGAGCATAACTGATTTTATGGGAAGTGGGGGTGAGAAGAGGGGTGGTGTAAGACTGAAACATGTCCCACTACCAGTGGACCCGAGAGAATTCCTAAATTCCTCAGAAAAAAAGCCTGAGGCCACTGGACCATCTCCCCATCTTGGTTCTATTTTAATCCCCCAACAACAACAAAAGCAATAGCGACAACAATAATAAAGAAAATTGAGGAAATTTACCATGCCATAGTTTACCTGCTGGAGAGCACTTGGTGATTGGGCAGTGTTATAAAAATTTGTCTGACCAGGCTGTTGTACTTGTCCAGAATAAAGATTTGAAGCCTGGGTAAGATTCGCTCTAGCCTAGAAAATATTTTGTAAGAAGTAAGATTGAAATACTTTCCAATTCAGATATCAAAAGGTTATGACTTCAAAGTAATCTCAATGAATCTTATTAGCATTAGACAGAAAGGAAGATCTTGTTTTTTCATTGTGTGTTTTAACATTTTTTTTCCTTTCAAAATTATTTCTTAAATAATGTGCTGAATAGGAATACAAATACAGTGCGTGATTCTAGCTCTTGCCTTACCTGGAGAAGATGTGTATCGATCAGTTGAGAACCTCCTAGTCCTGATGCCTGACCCAGCTGATGTTCATACAATATGGGAATAGGTTGAGTATTTGAAGTTTGTTGGAAGGCAAGACCTGACTGTGCTTTGGCGAGTTCCTGGTGTTGGACAGCTGGAAAGTTGTGGATGGCAGTACCAGAAAGGACCATAGATGGCTGGGACAGACTGCTTTGCATAAAGGCTGGCTGAGATCTACAGAAATGTTACAGAGAAAGGCATGTTTTAATCTGGACTCTTAAGAATGACTATCTCAAATGACCAAATACTCTACTTAGCATAACTAAAGAGGTAGAGAATACAGACAGTGTCTAAAGCACTTGTTTCAAGATTTATTGAGCCCTATATACAGCAAAGCTCTGCACGTTAAACTTCTGGGAAAAGGCTTATTATTACTCTTGCTGAGAAAATGCTAAAGATTTTCTTCTCTTTAACAATGAGAATAATTCTATTTTCCTGTGTTCATTAGCAAGCTCAGAACCAAATCTGTTGTTTTTCTCTTTGGTATTACCAGTCTATTCGAATTTATAGCACCAACAGTTCTGATTTTTAATATCTGTATTTCATTACAGTAATATATACATAGTATACATATATAAACATGTAGTACATATATTTCAAGACCTCTATGGAATAAAGCAGATAGTAGTTAACAACAGAAGCACCCACAAAATTCTGTTTTGTTAATTGAAGCATAACGGACTCATAACATTACGCTAGTTTCAGGTGTACAATGTAATGATTTGGTATTCATACATATGCAAAATAACCACCACAATGAGTCTAGTTAACATCAGTCACTACACATAGTTACACTTTTTTTTTCTTGTGATGAGAAACTTTTCAAGATCTTATTCTCTTAGCAATGTTCAAATATGCAAAACAGTATTATGGTCAAAGGGTATATGACTCCCTTATAAAGGGGATGTAATGTACAACATAGTGACTATAGTTAATAATACTGTATTGCATATTTGAAGGGTTTTTAAAAACATACAACGCTGAAATCTAACCCTAGACTGCCCTATTATTTCTGGGATGGAGGCAGGAACAAAACCCATTAAGCAGGAACACCTTTCTAGGGACACAACTAACTTTTACAACATCTACTTATAATGCTTCAAACATAAAATGAGAAAACATCAGGATACAGTTAAAACTACCCCATCCCGGCAGAAATTAATTCCAACGATTCCCTGTTAATAAATACTACGCTAATTAGGTTCAGAACATGAAACAGCAGAATGATGTGGAAGGGATACAAACAACTACTTTCAAGTCAAAACTGGTGCCTTCCAGGTAGCAATTTGTCACAATTACATAGATATTTACATACACACACACATATTACTTATCACATATATATACTTAAAAAGTTCATCTTCCAAGGCAATTGTTAAAATGGGGGTTACAAATACAGAATGTCGGGGCATTGCAAATCCATCCCCCATGACTACTGAAGACATTACTAATTACTGAACTCTGTTTAACACAGCTCAAAGGTAGCAAACGTTTCAACAGTGTTTCAAATAGCCAATTAAAAGGAGATTGGTTTTGAGATTAAATCCATTTGCTATTTCTAAATCTACTGAAGTTTTTTAATGAATATATATTTTCTGGATTTTTACATTTGTGGAGTTTGGTTTTTTGGTTGCTGTTGTTTTAAGTGCAGAGTCTTAACCACTGGAAGTCCCTCTACTCAACTTTTAAGTTTTACTACAAATTTCAATATAATCTCAAATTTAACAACATGAAAGAGACTGCCTATAATTATATTTAGGGTAAATAATTTTACTTGTACTGAGAATTTTTTGGAATAACCAAAGTAAATGACAAGAGTAATATCAGAATTATATAATTAGTATTAATTATACAGATGTACTCAATGCTACTGAATAATCTTTAATAAAAAACAAAAGTGAGAGCCACATTTATTAAGTTACCCATAATTCTGCTCCTTTGAGAAAGTATGACTAGCTGAAAACACCTGCTTTAGGAATGAAACATGAGCTAGAAATGAGCTGTATCAACTGATGCCAATTTTAATCTATAAAGTATGGAAATTCTACCTGAATCACTTAAAAGCAAATTTCTAAAAGGAAATGCCTAATTTTGCAAGCTTATTTACACTGAATGTCCTGAACGGAATTTCTTTTTCTTTTTGATGGTTCATAGCCATTACCACGAGTACTGATGATGGATGTACCATGATGACGACTGAGTTATGCCATGATCACTGCTATCATTCAACTCTTACCACACCCTGCCAGTCCCATTAAGTTGGAGATGAGAGACACCTGGGTTAAGTCCAGGACCTGCCATTTATTTGTACTGTAACATTAGGCTAAAAACAAAATAAAACCCACAACCTCTTCAAATGTCAAATAGGGATGACTTAATCTACTTTATCTGGTTTTGGGAAAACCAAATAAGTTAGTGTATGTCAAGGGCTGAGTAATATATATAAAGTTAGATAAAGATCAGTTTTTATTACTTGCTTAATTGCAAAGATAACAGGATGAATCTTTCAAAAGAATGGTTTCTTCTATATTATACTCATATACTACAACATACTCATCACTACTACTTCTGTTCTCTGTTTTAGACACTCCACTTCTCTCGCTTTTATTACATTCCATCCTGGCCTCTGCCTCCTTACATACTGCTATCATCTGTCGTATGTTAGCTCTTACACAGAGCAAGTCTGATTTACAGCTGTTAGCAGTGAGGTGGCACTTACACCTTTAGGTCCTTAAGCAGTTTTCCTCTGTGATTGCTAATTTTTATGGGACTGCCGTTAGCCTCTTCTTCAAGAAGTTCTGAAGCTTCACTTTGTTCAATAAAGTCTGATAGAAATTACCAGAGGCTGAAGTTCATGACATACATGCAACACAATTATATAATGCAGTTTATAAGAAGGTCATCTTGCTTTTGGGGGGAAGGAGGGAATAGACAGGATATGGCAGGAAGGTTCAGCAATTACATTGTTTCCAACATCATCACAAACATAATTATAAAGCATTTACCTGTATGGCTGAAGTGAAGAACTGAATAGTTCCTGAGCCTGGGAAACAGCAGGCCCAGCACCCAAACTCAGCTGGGCCTGATGCTGTCCTTGCAGTGGGGCATAAATAGGGATTGGGATCTGCTGCACTGAAGTTGGCTGCAATGCAATGTAAAAACAGTATGTGAACACCATATACACAAGTGACACACTTAGAAAATAAAAATGTGAGACATGAAACAAAACATTAATGCTATGTATCAGTTCCTTTAGAAAACAAAACAAAATGCAAACACCTAAAATTCCTTTTCAATCCATTACTAGTCCTAAACTGAACCCCCAAATACTGTTACACCATAAACATGATAGGGTGAAAGAAGCCTGTGATATTTACCTGAGAGAGACCTGGTTGGAAGCCTTGTTGCTGAGCCAAGGATGGTGGAGCCAGTCGTGCATGTTGGGTACTGAATAGATGACTTGTGTCCATGTAGAAAGCCGGGATCTGAGCTACAGATTAGCAGCAAAAACAAGAAGCAATCAGTGTCTCACCTTCAGAATCTTCCAAACAATAACCTCAAACCAAACTTTAAAGCAGACTTCATATTAAGTGAGCCTTCTGAAAATTCAAATAGCTAAGGAAAAACTAGAAATGTGAAAAGATGCAAAAGGAAAAATATGTAACACTTCTACCTGACAGGTTATGCAAGTTAAAACAATGACACTCTTGTACTTGTGGAAGGTAAGAAAAAAACACTTTCATATACTGCCACTGGGGTATAAACTAGCAAAATTTTATATAATCCACAAAAATTGAAAACGAACCAGCAAATCCACCCTAATTTTAAATCTACCAATTAGAAATTAGCAAACTATTTCAAAAGAATTATGCCAATTTATACGCTCCTTGGAAGAAAAGCGATGATCAACCTAGATGCATATTAAAAAGCAGAGACATTACTTTGCTGACAAAGGTCCGTCTAGTCAAAGCTATGTTTTTTTCAGTAGTCATGTATGGATGTGAGAGTTGGACTATAAAGAAAGCTGAGCACTGAAGCATTGATGCTTTTGAACTGTGGTGTTGGAGAAGACTCTTGAGAGTCTCTTGGACTGCAAGGAGATGGAACCAGTCAATCCTCAAGGAAGTCAATCCTGAATATTCATTGGAAGGACTCATGCTGAAGCTGAAACTCCAACACTTGGGCCACCTGATGCAAAGAACCTACTCACTGGAAAAGACCCTGATGCTGGAAAGATTGAAGGCAGGAGAAGGGGACGACAGAGGATGAGATGTTTGGATGGCATCACTGACTCAAAGGACATGAGTTTGAGCAAGCTCTGGGAGTTGGTGATGGACAGGGAAGCCTGGCATGCTGCAGTCCATGGGGTTGCATAGAGTAGGACATGACTGAGCGACTGAACTAAACTGAACCAACTAGAATTTGGCAAAATATTTCAAAAGAATTATGCCAATTTATATGCGCACTAGCAATGTGCTTTAAGAGCATAATAACTGAAAGAATTTGGTATAGATTCTTATCAGATTTCTTCTCCATGTTTATATTCACTACTTTGTGTTATGTTGTTTTTATGTAACAGTATGTTTGGGAGAACTTTCCATATTGCTTTTATTATCATTATAAACAGTACGGCAATGAATGAACACGCCCATACATATATCTCTGATTAACAAGTAGGTTTATCTATAAGATAAGACTCCAAACTGGCTTCCCTGGTGGCTCAGTGGTAAAGAAACCACCTGCCAATGCAGGAGAAACGGGTCTGATCCCTGGTCTGGGAAGATCGCACATGCTGCAGAGCAGCTAAGCCTGTGTGCCACAGCTACTGGGCCCAAGTGCCCAGAGCCTGCGCTATGCAACAAAAGCAGCCACTGCAGTGAGAAGCCCTCAAACCACAGACAGTGATGATGAACACATGGAACATTCTGAGACACTTTTCTAAAAGAATTATGCCAACTTATACGCTCACTAGCAATGTGCTTTAAGAGCCTAGTAATAATACCTATGGATCCTTACAGATACTGGGTATTAAATATGCTAAGTATTATCAATCGTCCTAATATTTTCCAAATCGCTTTACTGTCCTTTTATGTTGAATTTAAATCATGAGTGAGCCTGAATATTTTTCAATCGTTTATTTACAATTTAACTCTGATTAACGTGTTCAGTTTTCAAGGCAAATCATTCAATATGATGGTAATGCAAGTTTATGCCCCAACCAGTAAGGCTGAAGAAGCTGAAGTTGAACAGTTAGTTCTATGAAGGCCTATAAGACTTTCTAGAACTAACACTCAAACAAACGATGTCCTTTTCATTATAGGGGACTGGAATGAAAAAGCAGGAAGTCAAGAAACATCTGAGTAACAGGCAAATTTGGCCTTGGAGTACAGAAAGAGGCAAGGCAAAGGCTAATAGAGTTTTGCCAAAAGAATGCACTGGTCATAGCAAACACCCTCTTCCAACAACACAAGAGAAGACTCCACACATGGGCATCACCAGATGGCCAACACCGAAATCAGGTTGATTATATTCTTTGCAGCCAAAGATGGAGAAGTTCTATACAGTCAGCAAAAACAAGATCAGGAGCTGACTGGCTCAGATCATGAACTCCTTGTTGCCAAATTCAGACTTAAACTGAAGAAAGTAGGGAAAAGCACTAGACCATTCAGGCGTGACCTAAATCAAACCGCTTATGATTATACAGTGGAAGTGAGAAATAAATTTAAGGGACTAGAACTGATAGAACTATGGACAGAACTATCTGATGAATTATGGACAGTTCTACAGGAGACAGGGATCAAGACCATCCCCAAGAAAAAAAAATGCAAAAAAGCAAAATGGCTATCTGAGGAGGCCTTACAAATAGCTGTGAAAAGAAGATACTTGAAATGCAAAGGAGAAAAGGAAAGATATACCCATTTGAATGCAGAGTTCCAAAGAACAGCATGGAGAGATAAGAAAGCCTTCCTCGCGATCAGGGAAAAGAAATAGAGGAAAAAAATAGAATGGGAAAGACTAGAGATCTCTTCAAGAAAATTAGAGATACCAAGGGAACATTTCATGCAAAGATGGGCTCAATAAAGGACAGAAATGGTACGGACCTAACAGAAGCAGAAGATATTAAGAAGTGGCAAGAATACACAGAAGAACTGTACAAAAAAGATCTTCACGACCCAGATAACCATGATGTTGTGATCACTCACCTAGAGGCAGACAACCTGGAATGTGAAGTCAAGTGGGCTTTAGAAAGCATCACTACGAACAAAGCTAGTGGAGGTGATGGAATTCCAGCTGAGCTATTTCAAATTCTAAAAGATGATGCTGTGGAAGTGCTGCACTCAATATACCAGCAAATTTGGAAATCTCAGCAGCAGCCACAGGACTGGAAAAGGTCAGTTTCCATTCCAATTTCAAAGAAAGGCAATGCCAAAGCATGCTCAAACAATTGCACGATTGCACTCATCTCACACGCTAGTAAAGCAATGCTCAAAATTCTCCAAGCCAGGCTTCAGCAATACGTGACCCATGAACTTCCAGATGTTCAAGCTGGATTTAGAAAAGGCAGAAGAACCAGAGATCAAATTGCCAACATCTGCTGGATCATCGAAAAAGCAAGAGAGTTCCAGAAAGACATCTATTTCTGCTTTATTGACTATGCCAAAGCCCTTGACTGTGTGGATCACAATAAACTGTGGACAATTCTGAAAGAGATGGGAATACCAGACCATCTGACCTGCCCCTTGAGAAATCTGTATGCAGGTCAGGAAGCAACAGTTAGAACTGGACATGGAACAACAGACTGGTTCCAAACAGGAAAAGGAGTACGTCAAGGCTGTATATTGTCACCCAGCTTATTTAACTTATATGGAGAGTTCCTCATGAGAAATGCTGGGCTGGATGAAGCACAAGCTACAAGCATAAGCTATCAAGATTGCCAGGAGAAATATCAATAACCTCAATATGCAGATGACACCACCCGTATGGCAGAAAGTGAAGAGGAAGTAAAGAGCTTCTCGATGAAAGTGAAAGAGAGTGAAAAAGTTGGCTTAAAGCTCAACATTCAGAAAACTAAGATCATGGCATCTGGTCCCATCACTTCATGGCAAATAGATGGGGAAACAGAGGAAACAGTGGCTGAGTTTATTTTTTGGGGCTCCAAAATCACTGCAGATGGTGACTGCAGCCATGAAATTAAAAGATGCTTGCTTCTTGGAAGAAAATTTATGACCAACCTAGACAGCATATTCAAAAGCAGAGACATTACTTTGTCAACAAAGGTCCGTCTAGTCAAGGCTATGGTTTCTCCAGTAGTCAGGTATGGATGTGAGAGCTAGACTATTAAGAAAGTTGAGCGCCGAAGAATTGATGCTTTTGAACTGTGGTATTAGAGAAGACTCTTGAGAGTCCCTTGGACTGTAAGGATATCCAACCAGTCCATCCTAAAGGAGATCAGTTCTGGGTGTTCATTGGAAGGACTGATGTTGAAGCCGAAACTCCAATACTTTGGCCACCTGATGCGAAGAGCTGACTCACTGGAAAAGACCCTGATACTGGGAAAGATTGAGGGCAGGAGGAAAAGGGGACAATAGAGTATGAGATGGCTGGATGGCATCACTGACTCAATGGACATGAGTCTGAGTGAAGTCTGGGAGTTAGTGATGGACAGGGAGGCCTGGCGTGCTGCGGTCCACAGGGTCAGAGAGTTGGACACAAGTGAGCGCCTGAACTGAATGTTGTGGAATTTAGTAGGATGTTACCCCTCCCAATATATAAATTTCTTTCTTTGTCGTTCTTATGTTTTATCCTTCCCTCATGTACTTTATCATCAATTTGTCAGGTTTCAGATAACAAACTTTGGCTCTCCGTAGAAGCTTGGTTCCAGGATACCACCCTCACTGTCCCCGGCCCAGATATCAAAATCTGTAAATGCTCAAGCTTCCTATGTAAAATTGGGTACATTATTTGCATATAACCCAAGCATATCCTTTCATATACTTTAAATCTCTAGATTACTTATAATACCTAATACAATGTAAATACTACATAAATAGTTATCCTACACAGACAATACAACCTTAGTTTTTTGGAACTTTGTGAAAATTTGTTTGAACACTTTAAATCCACAGGTGATTATCTGCAGACTTGGAATCCATAAGTACACTAATCTGTCTACTATCTATGTAACATATGTGTAAGAAACAACTGTCACGAGCCCCTGAATACTTACCAGAGACAGCATTCAATTCTATGAGGAAACAAATTTGCAATGCAAATAAAAAAACAAAAACTTGAAAAGGTAAGGGAAAGAGAAAAAAAAAAAAACCAGAAGCATTAAAACATCTTCATTTTCTAAATTCCTTCTATTCAGATCTTAAAAATCTTACCTGCTGCAGACTGAGACACATAGACTTGTGGACTCTGTTGTTGCTGAGCAATAAGGGAAGGCATACAGCTTAACTGTGAAAAATGACTTGCAGAAGGCAGGCTGCTCGTTTGTAATTGTTGGGGTTTCACTTTACAGATATTAGGAGGGTCTGACGTGGTTGTAGATTTTGTACTCAAAGAAGAGGTAGTGTATGTACCAGCTCCTACATTGGGGAGAGGAATAAAATGAGAGAAGTGTAGTGTATATTTAAGTAAATTCAAGCAAATTCAAGTAAATTCAAGCACCAACTGGAAACTGGAAAATTAATATGTACGCCAAGTAAGTACTTATTATGTTCTTATATACTGCATCTCAGACAAAAAGTGGATATGAAGTGGCTTATAATAGGAAGAAACAATTATCAGATGCAAATAGGACTACAAAATCTGAAGAAATATAAATCGAAAATTTAAATATAAACTCACAAAACAAGGAGACTGAGAGCCCACAACACTGTCATAGCTTAATGTCAAACTAATACATAATTTTCAATCATCACTAAGGATAATCAAGAACTTTATTCATTTATGGTGAGACATAAATACAAGCACATAAATGGGCCCTGACAGACCACAACTGCCCCCAAATGTCACAGAAACTTAAGATTAGATTTTTTTCCTCTTTGTGGCAAAATACCTTAAGGAGCTTTAGAACGTCAAATGAATATTTGAACATCTATTAAAGGCTAGGCATAAACATGAACAAATGAAAAAGTGCTGTACCTTAAGAGTAATTATTATTAATGTAATACAAAAATTTAATGTAAACTGCTCCTAGAGACACAAACTTAAGACTATTCTTTTCTCTCCTTGTATTTAGTAATACTTTAAAAACAAGACAAACAATTAGTAATACTACAGTAAATAACAATACAGGTATTTGATTCAAAAGTCAGATGTAGTAGTTATTATTATTTTCAGACATCAAATGATGTTCTAAGAGAGGACCAACACTGAGGTATCTCTATTCTTCCATTTGGATGACCAGGCAAGAAGGTCCTTGTTAAAAACTTATCCTAGTTGAGCGAAGGGTAGGGAAACTAGACTCCAAGGAAAGGAAGTAGTTGGGTTCCAAAGAAAAAGGCAGGAAACTTCTCAATCTCTTTATTTCCTAATCTTCCTACCATACTCTCCTCCTGGTTCCTTTACAGCCTCACTCCCTATCCCCAAGCAGTCTGGGGCCTAAGCTGTTAATATTTATATAATGAAGATGTCTTGCAAATGGGTGGTGGAAGAAGTACAGCTGGAATACTGTCTTTGATGTGAACCTCTGGGTTTGTCTTAATACACATGTCTGATTCCAGATAATATCAAATAACTATAGTACAACCCAAAGTCTAGTCCTTTTGGTGCTTAAAACTAGCACAGAAAGCTGGAATACTGAGAATCATTACTGCAATCATTAAATGAAAACTAGCCAGAGAAAGTAAATTCTGTGCTGTATACATTTTACAGGTATTGGAAAAGGAGTTTCCTACTGTTTCAGAAATATAGACAGTATTAGGAAAGCTTAAAATGAACTTCTCTTTTCAGAAGAAACATGGTTATGCATATTGTAAAAGGATGTACCTTCACAGAGTCAAATACTTCAGAACCATCTCTGGTTCTTTAAGAATGATAAAGCCCCATATGAGATAAAGGATTACACACTAGTGAAACATTTAAGAAAAACATCTTCTCATTTGGGGTGTTGACGGACTCTCCTTAAAAACAACATAAAACCCAAAACACCAAAGCCAATGGATATCATTTATTCAAGTAACAGACTGGAAAGTTTCTACCCTGTAACTCTTTCCCAGAAAATATGTTAAATCAATAGACTCAGGCCAAGAGCTCCTTCAAATTAGATACAGATCACAGAAAACTTAAAAGCTTTGTGATTCTGTGTTATTTCTTTCTTTCTTTTTAGTATTTTTTTGATGTGGACCAGTTTTAAAGTCTTTATTGAATTTGTTACTATAGTGTTTCTGTTTCTGTTTTAGTTTTCTGGCTGCAAGGCATATGGGATCCTAGCTCCCTGGCCAGGGATTGAACCTGCACCCCTTGCATCGGAAGGTGAAGTCTTAACCACTGGACCAGCAGGGAAGTCCCATCTGTGTTATTTCTGAATAGGTCTAATTAGCTGTATGAGTTAAATAATGAAAATCAAAATGCAAACTGGTAAGAAGTTTATAAAAGAGCTGATAATTATCTCATGTACAATTTTACGCCTTTTATAAATATACTTTTAGGAAGAGTAAATAGGAAAAGATGTTAAAGAAATTTTAAATAATTTAAGATCATTACAGAAAAGGTACACGAGGATTTCTACCTGATAGTGAAGTTGTGGGAGTGACTGAAGCAACAGGAATCTGAGGCATCGATGCACTTGAGAACGAATTGTAATTAGCAGTGCTTGGTCCACTGGCACTACTGCTGACCCCACTTGCAATCGGAGGTGCTGTGGAAGTTACTGGGGATCCCTTTTCCCTTACATTTGGAGAATTCTCCCACGCCTTGCGAGCAGACTCCATCTGGAACAAAAAGAACATTTTTTAAAGCCAAAAAACAAAAAAACTCACTATCCTAACACAGAACTAATACACATATATAAACAAATATATATACATAAATGTATTCCAAATACAATCTTTCAGATTAGGACCATAAGGCTTTTAAACCTTTCATTTTCTTCTCTATCTCCACTCCTTTACTCAAATTGCAGTGGGTTTTAATTTTGTCTCTATAGGGTTTGTTGCTCTGGCAAGCAGGTCAATGAAATATAGTGACAGCTTTAATCATCTAAATATGAGTCCCTATTCCTACCAGTGAATAAGGAAACAGAAATACCATGTCCTTTCGGACTGATTTAAGGCTCTGATTCTAGTAAGCAAGACATTAAAGGTCCTCCATTAAAATCCATTCTCTCCAATCTTTCTTTTTAAGCCTTTAAGCCTTCAAGTGAGATAAATCTGAATGGCAAGTGAGATGTATCTTCTGTTTGGCTATTTTATGTTCACAGTGTTTTAAAGGCAATGTAACCAGACAGGCTTTAGGCTTGGGCTCAGTAGAATTATTATTTCTTGTTTCATGTCCAGACCCCATTAAGCATTTCAGGTCTGACTGCCACCATTTGTATTTGTGGGTGCTGATTTTACCTGTAGTCTTGGTTTCTTAAAAAGAAGAAATGGGTCTTATTTAATCTATATAGAGCTGTTCAACAGACATAAATGCAAGCCACATGTAATTTTATATTTTCTAGTAGCCACACTCTAAAAAATAAAGAGGTAAAACTAATTCTGGTAACATATTTCATTCAACCCAATATATCTACAATAATAATTAAAAGCTATAATCAATATAAAAATTGAGATGTTTTAATTTAAAAAGTAACATTTCAAATCCAGTATCTATTTCCTTTTACACTTACAGCACACACCTCAACTTGGATTAGCCACATTCAAGTGCTCAGTAACTACATGTGGTATGTAGATACTGGATTGGAGAGCAAAGATGCAGATCCTCAACTATCCTGAGGCTCACTGAACAGGAAAGGAACAGATACAGAAATTTTGAAGTTTCTTGTTCTACTAGTCAAAATATTGAGTGGAAAGGAAAACTCCAAGATAATCTACAAAATTCAGCAGCAATGACTTACATGGGTATATGTATACTATGTGTTAGTTGTATCTGCCTCTTTGCAACCAAATAAGACTGCAGCCCACCAGGCTCCTTTGTCCATGGGATTTTCCAGGCAAGAATACTGGAGTGGGTTCCCATTTCCTACTCCAGGGGATCGTTCTCAACCAGGGATCGAACCTGGGTCTCCCATATTGCAGGCAGATTCTTTACCATGTGAGCCACCAGGTAAGCCCCATGAGAATACTTTTCACAAATAAGATTTTAAAATATCACTGCTGGGAAGTTTGTAGGTCCCTGAAGTACCAACTTTATAAAAATTTCAACCTGATTTTAATAATTTTAGAAATATTACATATCTCCCTACTTTCCTCTTAAAACACACACTATATACAATTTAACCTTGATGGCTAATATCATTACTACAAATTCAAAATATAAGACACTTTTAGGTTTGCTTCTTTCCTTTTCTTCACAGTCCCCTTGCTGATTTCTAATGTGTTTTATTTTAAAACGAAAGTCTTAAGAGGGTAAGAAACAGAAGCAAAAAAATCCCACACTACCACTTAAGAAGTCCAACAAAATGCAATTTGCTAGAATTGAGATCTTATGACTTAGAGCAGTTTTAACGACTACAATGACTTTGAAAACCAGTTTTGTTGTACTGGAAATAAATTATAGCTTACTAATTCTACATAATATTTAAGCCATACACATGGTTTCATTTCTTAGGCAGCAAGAAAATTTAGATTCTAATTTTAGAAATTCAAAGAACCTAAAAGGTATAATTACTTAACTATATTCATTTTTCCTTTTGACAAATATACTGTCAGTAATACCCATATAATATTAATAGAGATTTCCATACTTTATAAATCTCTCAAATAAAGAGAGGCATTAAAAAAAAAAAGTAAACACAGATAATCAACAAGGACCTACTGTATAGCACAGAGAACTTTACTCACTATTCTGTAATAACCTATAAGGGAAAAATACCTGAAAAATAATGTATATATGCATATGTAGAACTGAATCACTTCACTATACATCTGAAACTAACAAAACATTGTAAATCAACTATATTCCAGTATAAAATAAAGGTACACTAAAAAAATAAAAATAAACTAGAAAAAGTCTTAAGCTAATACAATTTAAATTTAGTTTAATTCAACTGTATTTTGGGGGGTATTAAAAACATCCAGTGAAAGGCAATGTGAAGAATCAACACCCAGCCTAAAGAATAACTAATGATATTATATTTGCTTATTCGAGGAATCAAATGTAAGATATAAGTATGAAATACAGGTTGAGAGTCATTCAAGGGGAAAAAAACCAAAAAAGGCTGAGTATGAGGTTCAGTTCAGTTCAGTGGCTCAGTCGTTGTCCTGCTTTTTGCGACTCCATGGACTGCAGCATGCCAGGCCTCCCTATCCATCACCAACTCCCAGAGCCTACTCAAATTCATGTCCATCACGTCAGTGATGCCATCCAACCATCTCTCCTGTATTGTCCCCTACTCCTCCTGCCTTCAAATCTTTCCCAGCATCAGGGTCTTTTCCAGTGAGTCGGTTCTTCACATCAGTTGGCCAAAGTATTGGAGTTTCAGCTTCATCATCAGTCCTTCCAATGAATATTCAGGACTCATTTCCTTTAGGATGGACTGGTTGGATCTCCTTGCAGTCCAAGGGACTCTCAAGAGTCTTCTCCAACACCACAGTTCAAAAGCATCAGTTCTTTGGTGCTCAGCTTTCTTTATAGTCCAGCTTTCACATCCATACACGACTATTGGAAAAACCACAGCTTTGACTTTGAGTAGGAGGAACTGGCAGTAAATAGTAAGGACTGGGTAAAGATGGAGATGACACAAAGCAGAAGTGGTTGTCTTGTAAAAATTTTATCATCTCAAACTTGTATTTAAGCAGCTTCTTAAAAAGAAGTTGGGGATATTAAAAAAAAAAAAAGATGTTGGTGGGGGTCAAGGGGACAAGTGATCAAGAGGCTGGAGAATCAAACACCAAGAGTCTAGAAACAAACATTGACCACATTATAAAACAACTTAGTTACTTCCTCTCTTGACCATCAAAAAGATTCACTGGCAACCAGTGCAGCATGAGAAAGTCCTGCTATATTAGAGGATAAATACTGGTCCAGGTTATAAAACTATAAATACATAGCACCAAAGAGATAAATAAATTGCAGCTAAAAATAACCCTCACTTAATTCCATATCTGTACATCTGTTCTTTTTAACCACTGACTACTCTTGAGGTGAACAACTGATATAAAATAGTCTCAAATAACTCAATTGTACAAGAGTATTAGTAACATGTAGCACAGTTCAAAATTTTAAGTGTAATAGGAGATTAAAAAAAAAAAAAAAAGCCGAAACTCCTTGACAACAAAAAGCATGTGCTGTGTAAAATCTCTTTTGGACTCTTATTCAATAATTATCCAACAAAAATTAAATCAAAAATTACTTGTTTTAATCAATTACATCTTTAGAACTACCACTTTGCATCCATTCAATTCACACATGACTTACAGGAAAGACAGAAAACTAGCATTCTTAACCATTATTGGTACTTACGATAAAAAACAAACAAACATGCAACACCAGGTTACTTGGTTTCCAGTAACTATTATAGTCTCTAAGAGGAACCCAACACAAACCAAACATAAAACGCTCTCTTGTATTTTTAAGACAAAATTCACAAGCATAGGCCTCATTTTAAATATGAAGATATCAACCTACTACTATGTGGTGTTAAAAACTAATAAAATTTTAAGGTGTAATTTGACATCACTCCATTTCTTCAGCTTAGTATTGCTGATTATTGCACTAAACTAGTAAGAATGCCGAGAGTATTAACTTATGTCCCCTTGCATGCAACAATCAAGGACCTTTAGAGATGGATGTTGTACATACCTTGAAGGTGAGGCTGAAAGTAGTGGGAGGAACTGAAGTTAGGCTGGAGCTCTGTTGTATAGTCTCCCTCTTAGGGAGGGGGAGGGTGTTGGGCAGGGGCACCTGAAAAGGTAGGCAACACATATCACAATCTAACTAAGTCCGCTGCAAAAGCCCCCATCAAATATAACGCTAATATATTCTAAGGTTATTTTCACTAGAACCAACAGGAATATTTGACTGAAGTTACACTGCATTTACACTAATTGATAACTCTGGACATCTTAGATCAAGTGTCTGAAAAGAAATACCACCTGCTTATCTATACATCACTGACAGAAAAAGAATCTGTCACAGATATAAGGTATAAACTTAAAGGCCATGCTCCTATATTTTAATGTATATACAAAACACTTGGGGTTTTTGTTGAAACACAGATTCAAATTCGCTTAGTCTGGGTAAGTCACAAAATCCTGCCTTTCAACAAGCTCCCAGGTAATGCTGATACTCCTGGTCCCTGGACCATACATTGTAAAGCAAAGCTCTAGGGAATATAATTTTTACCATTTACAGAACCCACAGGTTCTATATGAAGCATTTAACATGATAGAGTAAATATAAGAAAGTCTCTCTATAGCAACCTAGTCAACTTATAACTAGATTCAAGAACAAAAGTAATGTTGGGAGGAAAGGCTATAATTATCACCTCACCTCCACCTTGTTACACTAAAGAAACTGTGGTAGTAATACATAATTGTGATAAGTACTGTTATTTAATAGAAACTTGAAGATATTGGAAACTTGCTACCTTTATCTCTTTTTTTCTAATTCTCTGGATCTTACGATTTTATTATGTACTACTACATGACTGATTCTGATGGTTCAGTCAGTTGTTTAAATAAAATGAAATGCTGGGGAAGGGTTTAAGATAATCACTTTGTGATACTATGGGCAATCTAACGGAGACTATTTTATAAATCTTTAAAACAGCTGCGCTTTAATGATCAAAAAGACCACCTGCATTTAAATCTTCAAGATTTAAATTGATTTGAATCATTGAAGATTCAAAACAACTATAATATTAGGTACTACAACCCATAAATCCGTTAAGATCCTTAAAAAAAAGTGTGTTAAGCCTCAACAAGGGAAATAAGCCATCTTTCAGTTTAATTTTTATTTTTTAGACACGCCAAGTGGCTTGTGGGAATCCTAGCTCCCTGACCAGAGATTAAACTCATGCACTCTAGAAGTGCAGAGTCCCAACCACTGGACTATCAAGGAATTCCCCAGTTTAATTTTTAAAAAGACCACAGTTCTATGCATAAAATGGAACCCCTAGCCTAATGAATAAACAAAGGACATTTCAAAAAGTCCTAAAAATTTCCCCATACAGGAAATTTGTTTGTTTCTAACACTATATTAAGCTCAGAATCACCACCAAACTTGGCACAAATAAGCAACACTGTGAAATCATTTCACACTCATGACTTTTTATAAATGCTCCCTGACCCAAACTGAGCTTGTTTTCAAATACATTCTGAATACATTGCTAAAAATCAAACACAGACTATTTACTTATACACAAGATGGAGCATCTTCCCTTCAGTAGTCCTCTGTATACAAGTCACTATGCAGATCAGACGGAAACCATTAAAACGTTCATGCGGATATTTAATGAGTTTTAAGGGTTTTGAGTTTAATGATCTTTCCTTCCATATTCATATTTTATACATTAAATTTTTAGAAAAGGGTAGTTTGGCAGAAGGCATCATAATACTCTGGAAAAGGTAACATATTCTATTCTCTATTTTTCTAAAATGAGAAAAGACACAATTCAAATGATAATCCACATAGTGACACTAGGAATTAAACTGACCAAGCCTTTTTGCCCTTCCCTAGTATTCCATTGCTTCCTACAGAAAGTTAAAGAAACCTTTCCTCAAAAGGTCAGGGGAAGAAGAAATTGGACAAATTACATTCACCAGCTCCAAAAGTGCTCTCCTATCACAAAGACAAAATGTGTGACTTCTTCCTTTCTATACCTTTTCCTTCAGCCAGACTACAAAAGCTGGATTAAATGATCCCTAATGCATTTCACCTAAAAGTCTCTATACCTGACACTAAAGACAAAAACAGAAAACACAGCAAAGACATTGTAATAAAACACAATCGAGAATTTTTATTCTCAAAGTTATAGAACTAAAGCCTTTTAAGAGCTCTCTAAATATATTTGTAAAGGTTATTATTATTACTTTTTAAAGAAAAGCCTTTATTTATCGAGGACTATATTTAAAAAAGAAAGCAGATGACCAAATTTCCACCATATCTGCTCTACAAAACAAGAGCCACACATGTAACTTCTAAACGCTTTTCTTTTTTTTTTTCCGCTTACCCATTTTTCACCCGTCAGTCTATGAACTATGCAAAGTACTGGACTGTACCAATATTTAACAGATTCTTAAATTATAATATGGTTGCTTTGGGAGGTGAGAGCCAGGTTTATATAACTGACTGTCATCTTTTAATAGAGTATTCAAGGGTTTATGAAGATAAACCCTTCAGTCTTCAGAAGAGGAATGAAGTCGTTAATGTCCAGTATCATTTTTCAAATTAAAAAAGAAACACATAAATCTTTAGTAATAATCTAATTGTCTTTTTAAGTGAACGACCTTTCACAGCATTATAAAAAGGTGTCATTTAAGAACAAAATTACCAACAAAATTAAATGCTGAATCAGTAGAATGTGAAAACTAAGAATAAAATTTTTTTACCAAAATCAGGTTAACAGGATTAGTACATATGAAACCAAGCCTAAGCATCACAAGCCTGGGTATTAAAGTGATGATTTTCAGGGGAAAAACAACAACTCAGCTTTGACTATTTCCTCTAATTACCTTACAGTGCTCCTAAATACAAACTTACTACCAACTCTTAGGTAGGTTAAGAGTTCCAATAGCCAGGTTCCTATCCAAACCTGCAATATCTCCAGTTGGTTACTTACATTATTAACCAAAGTATCCTCCATCTTTGCATTATTAGTAGCCACAGTGTTAGGCAGAGAGGAAGAAGGTGTAGTATAGTCTGTTACAGACTCCTGTGGAGTTGTAAGAGAAAAAAAAAAAGTTTTAAATTGAGTTAGTCACTTTCTAATGACAGCCTAACAGTTGTAAAGTTATTTTGGAAGAAAGCAAGAGAGGATACCAAACCTTAACACTCAAATCTTAGAGACCAACAGTGGGATAAAACAAACATGGACCTACCACATTTCAACCATTGCTAGAGTCCTATACATTTAAAATATATACTGCAATATAGGAGGCTGTCAACAGTACCAAATATTTATTTCTCTGGATTTCTAAAATAACTGTGTGGTTCTTATACTCAAATCTATAGCTTACTTTCAACTACTGATTTTTTGTTTTCTTCAAAATAAAACATGGATAATGAATGTCAAGATCTTAGTTGTCACAATTAGATTTTAGGATAAACTCCGTGTTTATCATCATGAATCTCTCCTTTAAACATGGTAGAGTTAGATCACACGAGCTTTTCACCTCCATGAACTAAGTTGCATGGCAATTAAAAAGAGAAAAATATTCAAGTAACACGAAAGGTTCCATCCACCTTTCTTTCCAGTGAGCATATGTTCCAGAGTGAACACCAAATGGCAGACAGAAATCTGCTACTCCCACAAGTGTCAGTCCCCATCAGTCACTCAGTGTTATCTTGCCTTAATGAGTATTTTTAAAGACACACATTTTTCCATTCAATGTAGACCCTAAATGCAAGTCAGTCATTCCTCTGGTGCTCAACCAATGAAACAAGACTTATTCCAACTCTAGAAGAAAGCTGGCTATACTGGAGTTACTCTGGCTTGTGAAGTCGCTCAGTTGTGTCCAACTCTTTGCGACCCCACAGACTGTAGCCTACCAGGCTCCTCCGTCCACGGGATTTTCCAGACAAGAGAACTGGAGGGGGTTGCCATTTCTTTTTCCTTCTCTCAGTACCTGGAGTTACTAAGTTTATGTTATTTCCTGACCTCAGAATCTCATTAGTGTGCAAGGTAAGGAGGGGGTCCATTATAACTCCATGAACAAAATAAAAAGAAATATGCAGCAATTCTTTCAAAGTCTATAAACTCACTGAAAAGCATTCTGCTGCTGCTGCTGCTGCTGCTGCGTCACTTCAGTCGTGTCCGACTCTGTGCGACCCCATAGATGGCAGCCCAACAGGCTCCCCCGTCCCTGGGATTCTCCAGGCAAGAACACTGGAGTGGGTTGCCATTTCCTTCTCCAGTGCATGAAAGTGAAAGATGAAAGCGAAGTTGCTCAGTCGTGTCCGACTCTTAGCGACCCCATGGACTGCAGCCTACCAGGCTCCTCTGTCCATAGAATTTTCCAGGCAAGAGTACTGGAGTGGGGTGCCATTGCTTTCTCCGAAAAGCATTCTAATCTTGTATAAATATTTTTTCACTTTAAACTACTCAGTAGTTCAGAATTAAGAGTTAGTTTCCAAAGAAAGAAATAATTTACTATAAGGAATTTTAGATCACATATGCACACCATGAAATAAAATCTCTGTAGAAATAATAACCCATATAAGCTATAGAATTATATGCCTCAAGCAAAAAAACACACAAAAAGTATATTACTGCTGTTTTCCCCATTCATGTTAGACCTGGCTTCCATCAGCTGACTTGGTAATCACTGCCTGTTGCTTACCTTCACATTAGTGCCATATTCTGTGGATGAAACTGAGATCATTGTTCCTATTTCAGTAGACATTTCTGAAACTGCTTTGGTTTCCTTTGTTGTCACAGGATCTGTACTTCTGACTGTAGCAGGACTTGGTTTCTCTTGTCCTTCTGGCTCCACCTGTTGGGCATCTTTTACTTTTCTATTTTTTAATGAACGTTCCTTTCCAATAGGACCAGGTTTATGTTCTTTGTTTTCAACTGGACTCAAATCTGGAAGCTAAATTCAACGTTTATGACAAAAACACATCATGATCAAAGACAATTCATTGAAAACTAAATCCAATTTAAAAACTTATTTATTCTCCTTATATGTTAGTGGCTGGAACACGAACGGTATTTACCTTCTGGGCTTTGATAGGGCCTGCCCGTGGTTGCTTCTGCCGTTGTTCTTTAGGTTCAGATATTTTGTCGGTAGTTTTTTCCGAAAGCACAGGAACAATTTCATTTTCATTCCCATTTGAAGCTGGAGCACCAAACTGAATTGTGTCAATTCCAATTTCAACTCCACTTTCTTGACTATTCTTTGTTCCCTAGTAAAAGAACATTTAAAAACTTGCTTCAAAGTAGAGTTCAAATTTGACTGAATGATTTATGTAATACTACAAATTTTAAAAGTACAATAGGAGGTTTAAAGCAGTCTTCATCTAATTCAGATTAATTGATAATGCATGCATGCTAGTCGCTTCAGTCATGTCCGACTCTTTGTGACCCCATGGACTGTAGCCTACCAGGCTCCTCTGCCCATGGGATTCTCCAAGCAAGAATACTGGAGTGGGTTGCCATGGCCTTCTCCAGGGGATCCTTCCGACTCAGAGACTGAGCTCATGTCTCTTACATCTCCTGCACTGGCAGGCGAGTTCTTTACTATAGCACCACCTGAAAAGTCCCATAACTGACATTGGTTGTATTTTAAGAAAGTATTCCTTTAACCACTACTGATCTGTATTAGAAAACAACTGATAAAATAAAAAGTAGGGCAAGACTTAAGTTTTAACGTTCTGGCTTTAATTGCCCTGAACTGTAGGGCAAATCACACCCTTAAATGTAAAAAATCATTTAAAACAAATGTAAAACAACAAATAGATGAATAAATTAATGGAGGAGCAGAAAAAAGATAGGAATCCCAGTGTTATCCACTTCTGCTCTGAAAATAAAAATTAATATACATGAAAGCACTTCGTGATTGGTAATGGAGTGCACATACCCGAGGAATTTATCAATTAAACTTCTAATTTATGTAACACCTTGTTTGTGCTAGGCACTACCAATCTAACTTGCAGAATCTGCATTATAATGGATAAAGAAAATAACAAGTTTAGATAAAAGATGTGCAACAATTAAAATATGGTTAAATCACTTAGAAAAAGGTCCTTAAGAGGTCACACTGTAACTGAATCTAAAATACAAGATTAGTGGAAGGTGTATTTTTACAGACTAAGGGTCAGGAATTAAGCTCTCCAGGTGATTCTGATACAGGCCAAAGTTTGAGTAACTGTTTTAAGGAAACTGCCACAAAACCCCACAAAAGCCATTACTAAATCTGCTCCTACCTCTGATGAAGTAGCTGATCCAAATGACGTTAGGGGCTTATTCCACGCACTGACAGAAGGTGGCTGTGGTGGACTGATGGGACCTACTGAAAAGAATAAGTCATGGGAAATACGACCATTAAAATTTAGAGGTTAATAATTCATAATCTATTTAACCCTTTCTTTTAATGGTAGCTAGACAATAAAAGAATGAATTTTCACATGCTATTTAAAGAGATTCTTGCACACCAAAATAAATGATTCCCCCAAAAAACTACATTGTTTTATCAACAAAAAGTTGTGTCCATAAAATACGGCTGTTAAAAGTATAACACACTTGTCTTAGAAATAAAGGTTTTAAGAAAGGAAGCTAACATTACAGATTACTGTTACTGCTTTCTACCAAGAAAAAAAGAGATGGCTAGAAAAAAACTTTGAGTTTATAAATAAAATTGAAAACAAACTCTCAATTCCCACACCATTCCCCACCCCTCACTTCTCTGTTGCACACTTACATTTCTTAGAAATGTCATTCAGCACAGCTGGTGGGGCCACCTTGTTCTCCCATAATTCAGCTGTAAGAGTGCCATGTGACTGAGAGGTCTGGATGGGTTTTCCTGTGGCTACATAATCTGTGCCATTAGGTGTCTGAGCTGAAGGTAGTCTAATTGAAGGAGGTGGTTGTTTCGAAGATTGTGTTGTAGTCTGTAGTGGACTCTGGACTGGTTTGTGAGTCTGTCCCTGCGTCTGACCTGGGGCAGTGGGAGCTGGGACTGGGACTTGGACTAGGGTGGGGGTTGGGGCTGGGGCTGGGGCTGTCGGGGCTGAGGCAGGGACAGTTGGGGCTGAGATGGCTGGAGGTGGAGCTGAAGCTGGTACTAGGGCTGAAGCAAGGATGGGAATTGAGGCTGAGGTAAGGATGGGGACAGACGCTGGAGAGGAAGCTGAGGCAAGGATTGGGGTTGGAGCCGGAGCTGGAGAAGAGGCTGCGGCTGTAGCTGGGGTGGAGGCTGGAACTGGAGCTGAGGCTGAGGCTAAGGCTGGGAGTGGAGCTGAGGTGGAGGTTAAGACTGGGACTGTAGCGGGGGCTGGAACAGAAGCTGCGGGTGATGCTAGAAGGGGAGCTGGGGTTGAGGCTGGAACTGGAGCTGGGATTGTGGCTGGAACTGGAGCTGAAGTTGACCCTGGACCCGGAGCTGAGGTTGGAGCTGAAGCTGGAGGCTGTACTTGCTGGGTTCCTGTAGCCTGTTTTTTGGCAAATCTTGGTGGGAGCTTAGAAGTCTGATTTCTTCCCTTTTCATTTGCATTCTTTTTATTCCAGACCTTAAAAAATTTGCAGGAATCATTTGTGTCAATAACATAGCTGAAATGTAACAGTTCATGAACAGATCTTCCAACAAAGTCGCCTACTACTAATTTAGTTCTTTTACAAAATACCTACTCAATAAAATAAAAACATCAAGGTTGCTAATGAGATTTTAAATTATGAGAAGCCAATATGCTATAGGGGAAAAAACATATATTCTTGATACACAGGTCCACAAGCTCTTTTCCACAATTCTGAAATCAAAGAAATTAAGTAAATTTGCACTAATTTCATTTGGCAGCAAAATCAGATTCTACCTGACAAAAAATTATTGGTTCCACTCAACTGATGTTTGCCACAAAAACATTAATTCTGGGAGTGTTGGTGGGTGTTATGCTATATAGAATGTATGCACTAATTTACCTTCTTAAAACACAGTAACAATAAATGACTTCTGAAAATATCTAGTTCAAGGACTATGCTCAGTTAAACTCAATATTATTACACACATAGGATTTTTACAGTGCTTCCTGTTTTAGAACCTTCTAATCTATTAGGGCTCTTTATCACTGTGACCCACGTGCTCTATTCATGTTTATACTGGTCCAGCATTTAGCAAAATGGGTGTTTGGGTCGGTAAAAAATTAAACTTACTGTGATTCATACTATGCATTTAAATAAACTAATTTAGATTTTAAGAGAAACGGGCTTAGGTCAAGAATCTGCAAGTTATTAGAGATCATGGGAGTTGTGTTAGCTAGATTTCCAAGATGATTTAAAAACTTTAACACTGCAATGAAGTAAGATGGGGCAAATAAGTTGCTCTGAAATAAAGATGATCTTCTCTAAGGCAGATAGTAAGATACAGTAATTACATTTTATTTAAAACTGATCTCACTGCAGTTAAAAACAGTTTAAAGTTGTGAAAAATCAGGTCATTCTCAGCACTTGAGTAATAAGTAAGGCCCTGACCTTATAGGTGGGAAGAAACCTCAACCGTTTCCTAGTATATTTTGAGCAATAATAATCCAAAAAAGCAGCAACAAATTGAAACACTAAACCTGTATGATTTGTTCTTCCTTCTTCCGGCGTTCTTCATCCTGTAAACGCTTTTGCTGTTTTTTGGATACCACTTCAGTAAAACCATCATCATTCAAATTTGACTGGGGGTCTTCAACTACTGTTACTTCAGGATGGTCATCAATTATAACAACACCTATAGGAATAGAATAAGATTTAAAGTGAAATTTTTTCAACTGAAAAGATAAAAACAAATGTTTACTCCAATAGTGCTTAAAAATAAAAAAGGCAAAAATCCAATACTTATAATTCATAAAATAACCCATTTTCCACAACATAAAATAGCTATTACTAAAATTTGAAAATTTCATAGATAAACCAAGCCCTAAAACTATCTGCTGTGAATGATACACATCTTTTTTCTCCTTAAGCAATGAAGTGGCAATGCCTTTTTTTTTTTTAAAGAAAAATAAAAAAAGTCTTTTATCTTATAGTCAAATCACTTTACCTCTCCCAGTCTCAAGACGTGTATCGTGCTATGAAGACCTATGTTAGCACTTTTATCTTATTTGCATCTAACCATTCTAAGAGGTGGGCATTATTAGTTTCCCCTTCTCAAAGGACGCAGTAAGCTCTAAGAGGCTGATTTGCTAACAACATGGTGCTGACAAGCTAAGCTGCTCTTTTGATTCTAAATGACTTTAGTTTATGTAGACTATTGTCTACAATGTGAGCTGTATCATATATTTAAAAACATGAAATATATGTTACAAAGTTCCATGGGAATATAAAGTGATATAGATGTACATATATCATAATAACCCAGCAAAAGAATAATTCAAGATACACTTTCAATGCATTGTCTAACAATTATTCTACTTTGTTAAATTATCCTATACATTCTAGTGAGTATAAGAAATTTAGACCCATTAACACTTAGAAGAAAAATAAAAACAGTTCAGGTGATGTGATTTTGGGTTGCAGGTATAAAGCTTACACAATGAATGTAAGAAAAGGGTGAGGCAATTCAAATTAATTTTGCAAACAATATAAATATATGGGTTTTTTTAAGCAGGTGGACTCTTTTTTAATATAATTAATTTATTGTGATTTTTTGGTTGCACTAGGTCTTTTGTTGCTGTGTGTGGGCTTTCTCTAGCTATGGAGAACAGGGGCTATTCTTTGCTTGTGGAGCACAGGCCCTATGAGGGCTTCAGTAGTTGTACACGGGCTTAGTTGCTCCAGGGCATGTCGGATTTTTCCAGACCAGGGACCGAACCCATGTTCTTTGCATTGGCAGGCAGATTCCTATCCACTGTACCATAAAGTCCTATACTATGTTGTGATTGGGGAACACATAATTAAAAATTGCTTGGCAATGATATACACACAATTCAGAACGGTGATAACTTTTGGGGGTTGCCAAGAGAATATGACCCAGAGTAGATCAAAGGGAATGTACCTGCAAACAGTTCTTTTTAAATAGCTACAAATTCACATTCATAGAAATACTGACAGGGAAAAAAAATACTAAGTTTGGCTTTCACTCTTTACAAACCTATTACTGTTAGTCTGTTCAGTAAAAACCTGATTTAAAAGGAAAAAACACTGATTCTGATTTACCTATAGCACTTCTATTTATGTTTTAAATCCTTCTGAATTTGTCTTGGTTTTTCACTTAAACTAGAAAGTATGTGTAAAGCTTGTCTTCATAGTCATACCATCACTAATTATTTTCATTTTCTTGCCAAAAAGCTCCTTTAGAAACCTTTTGAATAGTTCACTCAACTGCATAAAGCTTTATGGACATGAGAACAATACTTTGTGATCAACGCTCTGTTCTTGTCTGGTGCTACATAAGATTTGGAACTAATTTTAGGAAATTCAGATTATTTTAAAGAACCTAAAGAAGACTCAAAATTAATTAAAGGACTTCCCTGGTGGTCCAGTGGCTGAGAGGTCACCTGCCAAGGCAGGGCACATGTGTTTGATCCTTGGTCCAGGAAGATTCCACATGTTGTAGGGCAACTAGACTAGTGCCTCACAGCTACTGAAGCCCGTGTGCCTAGAGGCTGTGCTCCACAATAAGAGAAGCCTTCACAATGAGAAGCTGGTGTTTGCAGCAATGAAGATATAGCAGAGCCAAAAACATTTTTTTTAATGTTGTAAAAAAAAAAAAAAAACCACAAAACTTCAACAAGTTAAAACTAATGGCTCAATTTTCATTATCAATTCAGAAACAATACTTACCTTTTTATACTGTCTTAATACTACTATGCAAACGTACTCCAGAAGTTGTTTGGAAAAACTAGTAAACAAATATTTGAGAAGACAAATCTGCCATGTTCTGTGGACTTTTGTCATTTTCCAAATATGAAGTCTAGATGGATGCTACTCTCTCTTCTCATGGACCACACAATCATCCAAATTTCCTATGGATTTACTTTAACCACTTTAAATCAAAGCTTTCTAACTTCAGCACTACTAACATTATGAGTTAGCTGTTCTGTGCACTATAAAACATTTAACAGCATTTCTGGGCCTAAACCCACGAATACGTCAGTAGGTGACTTTTCTGGAGGCCCAGTGGTTAAGAATCCACCTTCCAGTGCAGGGGACATGGTTCAATCCCTGGTCACAGAACTAATATCCCACATGTCAAGGAGCAACTAAGCCTGTGCACCAACTACTGAGACCTCGAGCTCTAGAGACTGTGCACCACAACCTGAGAGAAGCCCAGGTGCTGTAGCTAAGGCCTGAGGCTGACATATATATATATAAATGTCATTAACATCTAGCCACCAGCTGCAACACCAAAAATGTCTCTAGAAATTGTCACATGCCCCTGGGGTACAGAATCATCCCTATTAAGAACCACAGTTCTAAAGACTCTAAAGATTCTTAAAACATACAGTTAAGATTCTTTCTTTTCCACATGAATCCTAAAATGATAGTCCAGAATTAGCTCTCAAGTTTGCGTGCAATGGAATTAGAATCCCCTGGAGAACTTGTTAAAACACAGATTGCTTTACATGCCAGGAGTTTCTGATTCAGTAGACCTGCGGTAGGGCCCAAGATTTTGTTTTTCTCACAAACTTCCAGGTGATGTTGATGGTCTGAAGACCCTGTTTTGAAAATAGCTGGTCTATAAATAATAATGTCAAGGTCCTGGGCCCAAATCAAATTTAATATGTATAGAAAGTGAAAGTGAAGTCTCTCAGTTGTACCTGACTCTTTATGACCCCATGGACAGTAGCCTGCAACAATCTCCTCCATCCATGGGATTTTCCAGGCAAGAGTACTGGAGAGGGTTGCCATTTCCTTCTCCAGGGAATAGAAGGAATCTTCCCGACCCAGGGATCAAACCCAGGTCTCCTGCATTGTAGGCAGACGCTTTACCATCTGAGCCACCAGGAAATATGAGCCACCATTAACTAGATGAAAGAAAACTCTTATCAACATCTCTAATATGCAATAACAACAGTACCTAACCAGTTTCCCATACTACTATCTAGTCTCAACTTAGTAAATCTCTCAATCTTATTCAGTATTTCGAGCTTAAGGCTCATCTGAATGAATGGGAAATACCAATATTCGTCTGTGTAAGTGTCTACTCTTAGAGATTCCTTGTTAACGTCTTCATCATATATTTCCTTCTGGCTGTGTTAATCCTTCACATTTGACATCCTATCACTCCATGGCTTTCTGAAAGTATTTATCCACAGCAACACTACCTCCCATCCTATTGTTTATTCTCTGTTTACCATATCCTAGATACCAATTTTCTCAAGGTCATAATTCATTGAGGTTAACACTTCTCTCTTTTCAAACACAGCATATATACAAAGCATCTTCATTTGATTTTCTGTGTGTCCCCCCACATCTGTTTAGCAAGGAAGAGTGGTTAATTTACTTTCCTAAGAAAACTGAAACTGTGGATTATCTTTAACAAGAATTTTATCAAGCACGCACAGGTACGGTAAAAGTTGCTGTTATTTCAGTTAAAGCTCTATCATCATCATCATCATCATCAGTCTCTACCTCTACCTTGAAGTCCAACTTTCTTTTCTTGATGCCTTATTTACTTATAGTATCTACTTAAATGTAACAGATGGACAGACAGACAACAGACAGACAGACAAAGGTGATCTGAAACGCACTTGCATAGTTGTTGAGATCAAACTGTGACAGCGCATCCACTTTCTCTTTGGGTTTTTTAGGGCCTGGTTTGGGGTCTTCTCTTTTTTTCCCAGTAGAATCTTTGGAGTTCTTTTGTCCTGCACCATTAGGTGCTCCTTCTTGATGGTGTGCAGAGCTGCCATTGACAGGATCAGCACCACTGGTGCCTGCCGACTGGTCATCAAATGGCCTACAAAATAATCATCTGAGATTTTACTACTAGCTCCACATGTGTGTGTGGCGTGTGGCTTAGCTGCTCAGTCATAACCGACTCTTTTGACTCCACAGACCGTAGCCCGCCAGGCTCACCTGTCCATGGAATTTTCCAGGCAAGAATACTGGAGTGGGTTGCCATTTTCTACTTCCCAAACCAGGGATCAAACCTGTGTCTCTTGCATCTCCTGCATTGGCAGGTGAATTCTTTACCACTGAACAACCTGGGAAGCCCACTGTCACCATATCCTTGATCAAAAGAAAAATGCCCTTAGTGGCAGTTTCTAAAGTTCAGTCTAAGAAGAAATAACAGTGGGATAGAAATGCCTCAGTGATTTTTGTTGGGTACAACTTTTCTAAGATGGAGTTTCCCAATAAAGGAAATAAGACTAGCTCCTCAGAGTTCTTTCCAGAAATTAAATTCTAGAATTCTAATTATTCCCTGAAGGTTCTTACTGTGTCTATTCTTATTGTGTTCATTATGTTTATAAATGAGCTAATCGACATTGTTCATAGCAGAAAATTTCTGTGATCTAAGCTAGTCCAAAGTATTCAATGGTGGATCTTCTCCACAAGAGGGCGGTATATGAAAAAAAACAGTGTAAAGAATTCTATGCTTACAAGTCTTTGTTTTAAAAGTTCAATCAGATTTATACATATACATACATATATATATATAAACATTTTAAAAACCAGTTTTAATATGGAAACCAATCCACTTCACAAACCAAAAGTATTTCTATAGGGTTTTTTCCTGTTAAAAAATTCTTTTCTTGGGTTCATTTTATAAAAACGTCAAGAACATACACCATGAAAAATGGGCTTATCAATTCACTTTCAGCTCAATCTATAGTATTACTCAAGATAAAAGCTTATCAAGAGCCTGAAAAAAACCATGATCTCAAACATGTGAGCTATGAATTCATTTCTTCTAAATGTGACACTTAGAAAACATTAATCTATAGCCTGTAACTGCTATGTCTGCAGGTCCAGGCTGCTACCATCTATATGGTACAAAAGACTTGCTAAGGTAGCTGAAACCTTGAGTATTACTACTTGAAATTCGAACAGCTTGGTTATAGTCAACAACTACATTGTTAATGTAACTATATATATTATCCTATTCTTTTGACTTTTAAAGAGAGGTTTAAATTCTGTGATAAACTGGTACTCAATAAACACAACTGGTAGTATTACTTTCCTAGAACTTTTTCTAAATTATCAGGAAGTGAAAATATTTTTTACTGACTGATATAGTAACCTGACATGCTAAGTGTATCTAACCAGTACAGATTAAGATAATATTTTGTCTGAATAAATTTCTTATCAGCTCAGGCAGCAAATCTGGGAATTTGTTTTTTTTTTTTTTTTTTTTTTAAAAACGGGCACACCATAATAATAGTTGCTGACTATATACCAGGTGTTACACTGTTTTGTAAATATCATGTCACTGAATCTTCACACATTTTTAAAGTTCTACTGCTTTCTCCTCATTTTACAGGTGAGGAAGCAGAGAATTTATACAAATAGAAGTACCAGAGCCTAGATTTAAAACTAGAAATAATGCTACTTTAGAATTTTTTTAGTACTAAAAAATAATTTACTATAAACAACATTTTAATATTTAAAAAGAACAGACCAAATTTAGAACAGTTGAGAAAAATTCTTTTAAAAACACCAATGTCATGCTATTTGTTACTGGTGGTGGGGCAGGACTTTGCTTTCTAGGCCTCTCTGTAAGCTAGATGGTTTACTGTAGGTTTGCAACTTGAGAGGGGAATATAATGTATCCTTCAGTTTCAACATTCACTCTCTAGAAACCAGTACAGAGGTACTGAATATGATTAAGTTCCAGAGGACACCTGTGAGCCCCACAGTTTTCCAGAGAGAAATCAAGAAAGGCAGGCTACTCATCATCACTAAGATGATCTACCAAATGGAAGACATTGCATACATCCTGTCCTCGGGTGTGTCGATTTTCCCAAAGCTACAAATTTTTAACAGGACTCTTTTAGGAGATGTACATGAACTTCCAGATGTTCAAGCTGGTTTTAGAAAAGGCAGAGGAACCAGAGATCAAATTGCCAACATCCAGCGGATCATCAAAAAAACAAGAGAGTTCCAGAAAAACATCTATTTCTGCTTTACTGACTATGCCAAAGTCTTTGACTGTGTGGATCACAATAAACTGTGGAAAATTCTGAAAGAGATGGGAATACCAGACCACCTGACCTGCCTCTGGAGAAACCTATATACAAGTCAGGAAGCAACAGTTAGAACAAGACATGGAACAACAGACTGGTTCCAAATAGGAAAAGGAGTGCGTCAAGGCTGTATATTGTCACCCTGTTTATTTAACTTCTATGCAGAGTACATCACGAGAAACGCTGGACTGGAAGAAGCACAAGCTGGAATCAAGATTGCCAGGAGAAATATCAATAACCTCAGATATGCAGATGACACCACCCTTATGGCAGAAAGTGAAGAGAAACTAAAAAGCCTCTTGATGAAAGTGAAAGAGGAGAGTGAAAAAGTTGGCTTAAAGCTCAACATTCAGAAAACAAAGATCACAGCATCTGGTCCCATCACTTCATGGGAAATAAGATGGGAAAACAGTGTCAGAATTTATTTTGGGGGGCTCCAAAATCACTGCAGATGGTGATTGCAGCCATGAAATTAAAAGATGCTTACTCCTTGGAAGGAAAGTTATGACCAACCTAGATAGCATATTCAAAAGCAGGGACATTACTTTGTCAACAAAGGTCCGTCTAGTCAAGGCTATGGTTTTTCCAGTGGTCATGTATGGATATGAGAGTTGGACTGTGAAGAAAGCTGAGCACCAAAGAATTGATGCTTTTGAACTGCGGTGCTGGAGAAGACTCTTGAGAGCCCCTTGGACTGCAGGGAGATCCAACCAGTCCATTCTAAAGGCAATCAGTCCTGGGTGTTTTTTGGAAGGAATGATGCTAAAGCTGAAACTCCAGTACTTTGGCCACCTCGTGCAAAGAGTAGACTCATTGGAAAAGACTCTGATGCTGGGAGGGATTGGGGGAAGGAAGAAAACGGGACCACAGAGGATGAGATGGCTAGATGGCATCACTGACTCGATGCACATGACTTTGAGTGAACTCCAGGAGTTGGTGATGGACAGGGAGGCCTGGCGTGCTGTGATTTATGGGGTCGCAAAGAGTCGGACATGACTGAGTGACTGAACTGAACATAACAACAGGCAAGAACTTTTGTGATCCACTAACCTCTTTCTCAAGCACTTTTACACTTTTAGTATAGGGAAAAAACAACCCTACAGGACAAGAATGTCTTGATCCTCTATAGAGCGGTGCCTTTGCACAGTTCTACCAAGAAGTATAGTTTAAGTTTCTCTAAAGGTGCAAAAGTAGCCATTCGTGGACCCTGCGCTTCCACTGCCAAGTGCCTAGGTTCAATTCCTGGCTGGGGAATTAAGATCCCACAAGCTGAGTAGCACGCCCCACATCCTCCCCCGTCAAAAGATGCAAAAGTAATTATATGTAACATAAAATACTCACCCTCGCTTTCCACTTTTTGATGGTGGGCCACTTCTCCTTTCATTCCTAGGACCTGAGAAATTCCTTCCGGATTTGGGTGGACCATTGTTACCACGCCGATTCTGGCGATCTATGCCAGGTCGCTGACTAGAAAAACTTCTCTTTGCTATTTCCCTCTTTGGAGGTACAACATTCTCTCCCGTCTTTACCACCACTTGCGCATTCAAATCAGCATTTTTTTTTTCGTCCCTCTCACGCCTCTCATTGAAATCACTGCTTTCAGAGGCTGTTTCCCATTCTTCATTTGCCTGATCAGAAGAGTTCTGGTTAGATAAGTCTGGTGTCTTATTCCCAGAAATATCTCCAGTAGCATTAACTGGTTCCTGAACCACATTATTAACTGTGCCATTTGTGGGCACTGCCACCTCACTGGTTTTTGAAGCAGCCTCCCTCTCCCTTAGTCGTCTAAATCGGGGAGGTTTATCTTGCCTTGGTGGTCGCGTAGGACGCTGCCTTCGGGGCCTCTCTCTAGCTGGGTCAAACTTTCGTTCAAATTTTGGAGGCCGTTTATCTGCTGGGATAGGGATAAACTGCTCATGTCTCCTTGGTGGCTCCCCACTGTCTGGTTTAGGAGCTTCTGTCTGCCTTGGGTTCCACTGATTATCCCGATAAGCAGGTCTTCGTAAGGTAGAAGGGCGTGATGGGCGACCTCCAGGATCTCTTCCACCACGTCTGAATGTTCCCCCTCTGCCTCGCCTTGTAGGCTCTCCTTTAGGAAGGAAGCCTGGTTTAGGTTTATCATCATCCCTTACAAAAGGTTTTTCTAAAGGTCTACCATCTATTCGGACATGATTTTCGGGCTTGAAAGAAGACTGTGGCTTTCCCGGCTTTCTGCTCTCAGGCCGCTCCTCTCTTTTGGGGAGCTTACTCTTGCTCAAGCTATCCCTGTCACTTGCGCTCTCATGAATTTCACTGTCTGTGTCAGTCTCTGAACCTCGCTGCCGTCTTCTTTTGGGAACAACTTCAAAGTCTGAGCTCTCACTTCGTGTTTCACTTTCTTCTCGCTGCCTGAGGGGCCCTGGGGCCACGTGCTCTGCTCGTGGCTTGCTGTCTCTGTACTGAGGATAATCTCGAGTGTGCCCTCTGCCACCCCTGCCGCGTCCTCCGTAAGAGCCTCTGTAGCTTCGCCCTCTGGAGTAATATTCACCTCGGCCTCGACCTCTGTATCCCTGATCTGGAAACCAATCTCTATCTCTAGCTTCTTTCCAGTAGGTCCTAGGGGGTACAGTGGATTCTTTTTTAGCTGCTGGTCTTGAATCTGGTCGAGTCCTCTCTGTAACAAGGTCTTTGCTGATGACTTTCTCAGGCTGCTTTTCTTCCTTGACTGTTGGTGCTGTGATAGTTTGTTGGTTTACGGTTTTGACTGCAGGCTCTATCTCAACACTACTTACAGATTCCAAAGGCTTCTCAGTATCTTGAGGTGGCTTTTGTACCAAAGTTGAAGGCGAAGTTTCTACTGAAGGAAGTTTCTCTGGTTCTGGTTGAGGTTGTGGTGGAACTGACTGTGGCTGAACTGGTGCTGCAGGTGGTGCAGGTGGTGGAGGAAGAGCTTCTTTCTTTTCTGTCTTTTCAGGTTTCACCACTTTTTCAGTGACCTTTTCTCCTTTTTCTCCCTTTTCTCCTTCTTTCTCCTTTCTTTGCTCCCGTTCTTCTTTCATATCTCTAAGTATAGGTTTTTTAATAGGACCTGATCTTCTCACAGGCCTGTCGTTACCTTCTTCTCTTCTGTTGGAACTAGGCCTTGGGCCCCAACGAGTTTCCGATTTAGATTTATACAATTTCTCAGGTTTTGGTCCATCAGAAGATCGGATAAAGCCCTCTTTTTTTGTTTTTTCCTCTGGCCTTTCTGCTGGTTCTTTTGAATCAATACCTCTGCTAGTTACTTTAGGAATGCTTGCAGATGGCTCATTCCTCAGCTCCTCTGATTTCTGAGTATGGTTAGATCCATGGCAAACACTTCTTTTCCGGGCAGGCTGACTTTCTCCAGCTGAAATTCGCTCTTCTTGAGGAGTGGCTATAGTCTTTTGATCAGGTACATCAAAACAAGTAGACTGACTATTTGTGTCAGTATGACGAGGTCTAATGTCTTCCACTGATCTACTTAAAAACTTTTGTACGTCTGTCTCACTTGATTCTCTGACAAAGTCTGGTTTTGGATGAGCCTCTAACTGACCATGTTCTACAGGATAAGCAGCAGTTATCTGTTCCTGATCCAATGGAGCTTCAGGCCTACGATAATGAGAATTCAAAGAAATAATAGCCATCACAGCAAAAAATCTTTTCCACATGTACATGTAGAGCAAAATAATCCCTTGAATTTAAAAACAAAAAATGGGTCCTAATCATAAAGAACCTTATGTCTCTACAAAAAGTTCAGTGCAACATTATTCATAAGAGCCAAGAGATAGAAACAACCTAAATGTCTACTGCAGATGAATGGGTTCAGAACATGTATATGCATACAAACAGCATGTTGTTTAAAGAAAGAAAATCCTGCTATATGCTACATCATAGATGAGAAGATTACACTAAGTGAAATAAACCAGTCACAGAAGAACAAATACTGTATGATCCCACTTATATAAACTATTAATATAATAAAACTAGTCCATAAAGAAGTAATTACCAGGGACTAGGAGGAAATGAGTTGTGATTAAATGGGTAAAAAATTTTGGTTGTGCAAGATGAAAAAGTTAGAGATCCATTATACGATGTTATGCTTACAGTTATCAACACTGTACTATATACTTAAAAATTTGACAGGAGGGTAGATAGTGTGTTATGTTTCTACTCTCCTCAATTAAAAAGAAATGAAACTCAGTCTTTAAGAAAAAGAAATTTAGACCATGCTTATGTGAAAGTTATATCTATCAAAACTGGTAATTTTCACTTATAACCAGAATACACTAGAGTAGGTCCATCTTTCCCAATGAATCAGAATTTTAAAACATCATAAAACAAATTCGTTGAAAAGGCAAAAGCTCTAACTTATCATTATAAATTAATGAAGATCACCAATTGTCTGATACTTCAAAGTAACTGTAAATTAGTGTTTATCCTTAACTTGACCTCAGAAAATTTCCATAAGATATTGATAATTGAATGTCTAACATTTCTAAATAAGTGGAAGAATTATATCAACACGTTAGCCAGACTATATGTCAAGTACAGGAGAATCTTGACAATTTTGACAGCTACCACTAAATTTTAGTATTTAAATAAACGTACAGAAAGAACTATGTTCCAAAATGCCCTAATCAATCAATACTAAATGCTGGGAAAAGGAAAATACATCCTAGAATGAAATAAGGCATATTAAATGGGAGAAAATCAGATCTGTGGCTCAGTCCTAAGTCAGAATGATCTCCAGGGAGACTACACAGTTTTCATTTCCCCACAATATTCTATTGGCTTGCTAATGACTTTAATAATTACCTTACATCCTCAGGTTCTTCTGTTGCTTTGGGAGTGGTGGCCTGCTGAGGCTCAGTATGAGGATAAGGATCTGACCCCCACATCATTCGAGGCTCAGAGAGCGAAATCGCATGATCTCTTGCAGAGCGAGCCAAATGCTCAAATGACTCAGAATTGTTTGGTGACCCTTCCATCTGATCTCGTCTCATTAATGGCTTAGGAGGAATCATTCCTACACAAAAGATCAGAAAAAGATGGGGGTGTGGGGAGAAAACAAAGGAAACAGAATCATTATAGACACAGTATCCAGGTTAATACTTAATTACTATTTGGACATCTCTATATTTAAAGAAATACTTTTGGCAAGTAAAACTGATTAACTCAAAAAACCATCAGTGAAAACTGAATTTTTCTGTGAATGAGATTTTTATTGTTGCTGTTAAATAAATAGATTTAAAAATCCAGGAAGCAACACAAGCAAAACCATAAAAACAGTCTATTTTACTTTAAAGGAAAGAAAAGGTAATGCCTATAAAAATCAGATAACAAGTACCATGATTCTGTGCATGTTAAACATTTTGAGAATTACACCAAGTGATAAATTTTCAGAAAAACATTTTCCATAGAAAATTCTATTAATTTAATTAGTTGATCAGTATGCCATACATTATGTCTCTTAAATTTTAAAGTTTTCATATATGATAATATATATGTTTCAATGCTATTCTATATGAAACAGATCACCAGTCCAGGTTCAATGCATGAGACAGGGTGCTCAGGGCTGGTGTACTGGGATGACCCAGAGGGATAGGATGGGAAGGGAGGTGGGAGAAGGGTTCAGGATGGGAAACACATGTAAACCCATGGCTGATTCATATCAACGTATGGCAAAAACCACTACAATATTGTTAAGTAATTAGCTTCCAACTAAAACAAATAAAAATTTTCAGTATAAATTTAAAAATCAAGATGTAATTCTTGATCGTATTTTTATCACCTCTAAATTTTCCTCTATGCCATCTTAGTACTGGATTATCTGAGTTTATTCTGATAAACACAGCTATTTGTTTTTAGCTAACCTATTAGGAAATTCAGGTGGTAGGCTGAATGACAGAAAAAATAGCTGTAATATATAACATATGGATAAAATTAAATGCTGAAACACCTGAAAGAATGAAAACAATGCAGCAAACAACAGATGTTATAACTAAGACAGTAATTTTCCATCTGAAATTTTTGAAATAATATTCACAAAACAGAAAGTACAGTATTTTGGTCTTACCACACTGTAGGTACAGTAATTGGAATTTAACTACTCTGTGCTCAAAGAAGATACATCATTTTATGACTAAGAAGTCCTATATAAGTTCTTACTAGATTTTATCTCTCAAAGGAAGTAAGATTAAAATTGTGGGGAAAATGAACAACTCTAAACTTGCACAACTGCAAGTAAGCCAGGAGACAATGCCAATTTCAACTTACCAGGATGAATGGGTGGAATATCCATAGCAGGTCTACCTGATATCATCCGAGGATCCATGTATGACTGCATCATGAGCCACCTTGGATCAAAACCCATGGAAGCCAAATGCTGGGGGTGAGGTTGCATGGGCTGGTAAAGAGGTCTATGTGGTGGTGGAGGGACAGCATTGCTGGATGGCTGAGAAGGAACCGTTTGTGGAAGCACACCTTGCTGTTGCTGCTGCTGCCACTGCTGCTGCTTCATCTGTTCCTGAAAAAATAGGCAGGATCGCACATTTTGAGCCTTTAGTTCCATGTGATAAATCAATACAACCAATCATATTGGAAAACAGGCTTTTTTGAAACCCTGAGGGAAAAGAACTCAAAACACATTTGACAGTGAGAGATGGCAAGACAAGAGAACAAAGGTTCAGTTATGACATTCTGCCTTATACTTCAGTAACTAATCACTCATCAATTACACTGCAAGAAACCATCTCCTAGAAAGGAAGATGAGGCATAAGAAAAAAAGGAACGTATAAAGCCCCTATCAGCAAACTTTTACTAATTTAAAAGAGGCAAACTTTTCAGAGGAAATTTGTATGTTTTGGTATTTTGAATTTTATGTTAAATTATTTCTCATACTACTGAACAATATACCTTTCAAATCACACGTACAAGATAAAATGTTTTTATTGTTACCTGCTGCCGCTGGAATCGTGGTGGTAAAGACTTCTGAAACTGTTTAAAATAGCCAGATAATACAGCAGGCCGAGGCTGAGACCCTGACTCTGGTTCTGTTTCATGTGCTGCCTGCGTGGTCTCCTTTTCACCGCGATTGCTATCTTGTCTAGTGAAAACTGGGTCGTCCTCTGTCCAAAGAAAAGGTGAAAGATAATTATACTCATCTCTGACACTTAACATTAATACATGCTGTTCATACTGGAGTGAAATAATCAGACATATTTTAAAAGTTAATGAGGAAGAAAGTATCCTTACTCCAAAAAACCATTTTGTACTTTAATATTGGTAACCATCAATGCAATGAGGTAACCTTAGTTTAACAAAACCTCAGATTTTCTCAAAGATGGATTCTTAAGATAGAACTCACATGCCTAGATGCTTTATCATGCAAAAGTCTGTATTTGATATTTTGCGATAATAAACCATTTCCAACTCTATTTTTCACTGTTTCAATAAATGTTAACACTGCTGTCAACATTTACTTGTGGTTCACTAGCATTTAGATGAAAACAAGAATGGCCTATAAATACTTAAAATAGAACATGTTGGTTTATAAAATTTTTTTGATTAGGGGATTATCTATAGAGAAAACTAATGAATCTAAACTATGATCATTCATTTTAATGATCATAAAACGAATGATCATGACAACCAAATGATCACCGATATCTTCAAATATATAAATCATTGTTCTATGTAAAGGTATCAACTATGATACACAAAAAGGAGAACGATACACATCCCCTCAACCAAAAAAAGTTCTCATCGCAAAGAAAACCAGAGTTATATTCATTCTAGAAAATGACATTTGTTACAACTACAAAGCCATGTTATGTTATAAATTCTTTTCTCAGAGAATCAGAGGTGAATTTTAAGGGGAAAGCTCATGTAAAGCCAATGTAAAACCATGCAGTAAAGAATCAAAAGTCAAACTTTGTATTACATTCAATATTAAAAATGTTTTAAAAATGATAAAATATTAGAGGGAAAAGACAGCCAAGAAGGTGCAACCTTTAAAAATAAAATGGGTACATGTTACTGGTAAACCCAGCTAAAGTTAAATTGCCATCAGAGGACATATAAAATGTGAATGAAAATATAAGTGCCACCAAATAATGATCACTAAAAACAAAACCAAAATTAGTTCATGTACAATATATAGTCGCTGTTGACGGTAAATTAATCAGGGTCAATACATGTATTTGCTTGCAAAACTATGACTAAAATGAATTTCCTTATTTCTAATTCATGGTTTTTTCTCATTAACTGTGAATAAAATTCTCTAAGATTGTTCTTTCAGAATTCATCAAAGTATAAAAATATTTTTCATTTCTGTGGTGAGAAATTTTGCTTTACCTTTTTTAAGCGTTTTGAGCTAAGTGCTCAGGATACATAATAAAAGCCTATAACCAACATCAAATTATCTCTAGACTGCTTAATATAAGAAATCTGTGCAATTTGGTAACTCAACAATCTGCACGGACTATATCTTATTTTTTAAAAAAGTTGAGATAAGAAAAAGTTGAGACAAAACACTCTTACTTCTCTTTATAGTGACATTAAGGACCAAATTTGAAGGCAACTTAGAATACAGATTAAAAACTTAAAGGAAAACTTTAAATAGCTTTATAACTTCAAGCAGCATTGTCTTACAGAAACAGCATGGGTTTTACGGAAAAAAAAATTTCAGTATTTCCATTAACAGAAATGTACTGAAATAAAACTCTTTCTATTTTAAATCACTGTTAACTCTACTAAGACCAAATGTTAAATTTGGAACACAGTTCTAATAATTAGGGTTTTTGATCCAATTTTGGGAAGAATACATCAGCTGATTATAGCTAGCAAAGAAATAGCTTTTTTGGGGGGGTGGGGGGGTGTGTGGTGCCACACATCAACAGGTATGAACCCATGCCTCCTGTGATGGAAGCAGAGAGTATTAACCACTGGACCACCAGGGAAGTCCAGCAAAGTTGTTTTTTTTGGGGGGGGGGGGCGGGGGAGGGGAAGCATTCTGGTAAGCATATAGATAACCTATGAAAGCTTTTATATATCCAAGCTGGTAGAAAAACAAACATGAAATTATGAACAGAGCAGTCATTTAATTATGACAATCCAAAATTCCCATTAAGCTCTATTCAACTTAAATTTTAGAGGTATTAACCCATGTATAAACAAAGGAGATTTCATATAGTTAAATGCTGTGGAATCATAAAAGAGTAAAAGAATCAGCATCTAAGTATGAAGCCAATACTATTTTGCTGACAAAATAGAATTGAAGGTCATCTAACTATATGATATCTACAATAAACTCACTTTAGATCCAAAGATACAAATAAACTGAAAATGAAAACATATTCCATGGAAATAGTAACCAAAAGAGAGCAGGGTGGCTACACTGAGATAAAACTGACTTTAAATCAAAGTTTTACAAAAGACAAAGAAGGTCATTAAATACTAATAAAAGGTTCAATACAGCAAGACACAACAGTTATAAACATTTACACACCTAGTAACAGGACCATCAAAAAAACTATGATGCAAAATACTAGGGGATACATACTTGTACATTCAGAGGCTTCAACAACTCCATCTCAATGATGAGTAGAACAGCCACACAGAAGTAAGGAAAAAGGACTTAATAAACCAACTAGGGCAACTCTGGACTTCCCTCGTAGCTCAGTTGGTAAAGAATCTGCCTACAATGCAGGAGACCCAGGTTTGATTCCCAGGTCGGGAAGATCCCCTGGAGAAGAAAACGGCAACCCACTCCAGTATTCTTGCCTGGAGAATCCCATGGACAGAGGAGCCTGAGAGGCTACAGTTCATGGAGTCAAAAGAGTCAGACACGACTTAGTGACTAAACCACCACCAAACTAACTAGATTCACAGACACATACAGAACACTCTACTCAAAAACAGCACATTCTTTTCAAGGACATTTTCAGAACAGACAATGTTAGGACCCAAATTAACTCTCAAAAGAGCTCAAAAGACAGATATAGAAAGTTTTTTCTCTAACCAAGATGGAAAGAAGTTCAAAACCACTAGAGAAGTAAGGAATATTCATAAATTTGTGGAAATTAAATAACTTCCTTCTCCAAGAAATTAAATAACACTCTTAAACAACCAAAAAATTAAAAAAAAGAAAGTGCAAGGGAAGTTGGAAAATACTTAAGAGATGAATGTAAACAAAAACACAACATACAAAAACTTACAGGATACAGGAAAAGTAAAGGGGGGAATTTATAACTATAAATGGTTACATTAAAGACCAGGAAAGCTCTCAAAATCAATAACCTAGACTTATGACTTAAGGAATGAGAATAAGAACTAAACCCAAGGTACCAGAAGGAAATAAAATTCACAGCAGAGATCAAGAAAATAGAGAACAGAAAAACAGAGAAAAATCAATGAAAACAGAAGTTGGTTCTTTGACAAGCTCTACAAAATTGACAAATATTTAGCTGGGACAGTAAACTAAGGGAAAAAAAGACTCAAATTACTAAAATTAGAAATGAAAATGGGAAATTACTACCAATTATACAGAAATAAAAAGGATTATGAGAGAACTATGAACAACTGTACACCAATGAACTGGATAACCTAGATGAAATGTACAGTCTCCAAAACGAAAACATCCACCAACACTAAAAATCACGAAGAAACATAAAATATGAACAGACTTTTTTAACTAGCCAGGAGATTGACTTGGCAATCAAAAATCTTGCAGCAAAGTCAAGTCCTGGACCTGATGGCTTCACCGATGAATTCCACCAAACATTTAAAAAACTAACATCAATTCTTCTCAAACTTCCAAAAACAGAAGAGGAGGGAACACTTTCTAATTAATTTACAAGACCAGCATCACCATGATAGCAAAGCCAAACAAGGACACAAAAAAACTGCAGATAAATACAAATATCTCTTATGAACACTGATGCAAAAATTCTCAATAAAATACTAGAACATAGAATTTAGCAACATACTGAAAGTATACTAATTACCACTACCAAGTGGGATATATTCCTGGGATGCAAGGATGGTTCAATATATACAAACTGATCAATATACTACACATTGACAGAATGAAAGGAAAATAACATGATCATCAAAATTAATACAGAAAAGGATTTTTGACAAAATTCAACACAATTTTATGATAAAAATACTCAAACTAGGAATAGAAGGAAACTACTTCAATATAATAAAATCCACTTATCAGAAACCCACAGCTAACACCACACTCAATGCTGACAGCCTGAGAAGTTTTTCTGCAAGGTCAGGAAGAAGACAAGGGTGCCACCTTTTGCTACTTTTATTCGACTTAGTATTGGACGGTTTTGAGGGGTTCAAGACTGCAGTGGAGGAAGTAACTGCAGATGCGGCAGAAACAGCAAGAGAGCTAGAATCTGAAGTGGAGCCAAGATACAACTGAATTGCTGCAACCTTATGACAAAACTTGAATAGACAGTAAGCTGCTTTCTAATGGATGAACAAAGAAAGTGGTTTTATGAGATGGAATCTACTCCTGGGGATGACTATGAAGACTGTTAAAAAGACAACGAAAGATTTAGATTATTATTACATAAACTTACTTGGTAAAGCATCAGCAGGGTTTGAGAGGACTGACTCCAATTTTGAAAGATTTTTTGTGGATAAAGTTATGAAACAGCATTGATGTTATAGAGAAATCATTTGTAAAATAAGAGCCAATTGACGCAGCAAACTTCATTGCTATCTTACAGACATTTGCCACAGCAACCACTCCAACGTTCAGCAACCACCACTTGGATCATCAGCAGCATTAACACTGATGCAAGACTCTCCCACACCAGCAAAAAGATCATGACTCACTGAAGGGTTAGTGATGGTTAGCATTTTTAGCAATTAAGTATTATTAAGGTATGCACATACTATATATACACACATATATATCTCTAAAGAAAATGCTATTGTACACTTAATAGTCTACAGAATAGTATAAACATAACTTTTATATGCACTGGCAAATCAAGAAATTCACATGACTTGCTTTATTGCTGTGGTCTGGAACAAACCTACAACATTTCTGAGGTATGCCTGACTCAAAAGAAATGAAAGTAGGGTCTCAAAGAGATATCTCTGTACACTCACAGTCACATCAATATTATTCAAAATAGGTAAAACATGGAATCAACCCAAGTGTTCATCAACAGATGGGGTAAGCAAAATATGGTGTGTGCATTTATGTGATGGATTAGTAGACTTAAAAATGGAGGAAATTCTATCCTTTCTTTTTTTCTTTCACTCATGCTACAACTGATGAAACTTAAGGACATTATGATAAACAAAAATGTCAGTCACAGAAAGACAAATACTATATGATTCCACCCACATGAGGCACTGCCAACAGTTACAATCACACCCACAGGAATCACCACCCAGGGGCTGGGGAGTTATTGTTTAATAGATATAGAATTTTGATATCACAAGATGAGAGGAGTTCTGGAGATAGATGGCAGTGATGGTTCATGATGAGTGCTTTTAATATCATTTTAATAAAAAATGGTTAAGATGCTAAATTTTATGCTACATGAATTTTATCATAATAAAAAAAAATTACAGAACAAAACCCACATTTTCAAGTATTCAAATAAAAAAAAAGTATCCAGTAAAATTCAACCTATAACCAAAAAACATCAATCACTTTTATTTGGATTACATATTTTAAAAATACACAAACATCCAACATTCACAATATAAGTTAATAGGAAGCCTTTTGCAAAGCTTACATAAGGACAAACAAGACTATCATACCTTTGTTACAGCTGTTTTCACTTTCTGGTTTTTCTACCATAGGTTCTGAAGTAGGTTCTTTGTGTTCAATTTTTTCGTCCACTTTGTCTCTCTCTCTCTTCTCCAACTCACATTCCTTTTCCTGTTCTTTCGTCTTTTGCAGCTCTTTTTCCTTTTCTTGCTGCCGTTCTAGCTCCTTCTCTTTTTCTTGCTTCCTTTCCTTCTCCATTTCTCTCTGTTTTTCCTGTTCTCGCTCCAGTTCTTTTTCCTTTTCCTGTTGCCTTTCCCTTTCTTTTTCCCTCTCCTTCTCTCGCTCCCGCTCTTGTTCTTTCTCAAGTTCTTTCTCACGTTCCCGTTCCTTTTCTCGTTCTTTTTCTCTCTCCCTTTCTCTGATTTCCTCTGGAGAGGGTTGTTTGTCCACTATGCCAAGCTTTTCATCCAGTCGTTTAAGTTTCTCTGCACATGCTGCTTTCCTTTGTTCTTCCATTCTTCGCTCTTCCTCTTCACGCCGTTTACGAGCACGTTCCACTGCTGCAGAAAGTTCTGACTGTTGCCTTCTTCTTTGCTTCCATATTTCATCTTCATCTGGGACCTGCTGCTTGGGAGGAAAAGGGCCTGGTCTTCCAGGTACTGCCTGTCGGTCTGGAGGAGGATGCTGAAATTTTAAAATAAATTCTCAGATGAGTATGACAACACAGGATATATCACAAACAGCAGGAGCAAAATTCTCCATAGAATATCAGAAAATTTCCCTGAAAAACATACACATTAAAGGCAAAATGTGGGGAAAATAGTATATCTAGATAAGTTTCTAGAATAGTTAATCCAGCCATCTAATATTAACTGAGCATGTACCTGTCTATTGTGCCAGACATTAATGCTCACTCAGTATTTGCTGAGTAAAATTAGAAGCTGCCACAACTAGTATTTCAAAATCTAAATCTAGAGACAAAGGAAATTTAGAATATGAGTGCTTTAGCAGTAACTGCAAGGGATGGAATGCTAAAGAGGGGGAAAGGAAGCCCATAGAGACGCAACATGGCACCACACGAGCCAAGACCGGGGTGCAGTTACAAGCAAAGAGTGGACAGTCAAAGAAACTAAGTGAAGTGCACAGAGACACCGCTGCTGCTGACACACCAAAGGAGAAGAAACTCCTAGAAAGCAGCCTGGGTAGAGAATCCTTTTTTTTTGAGAAGTCTATGTTTAAAGAGAGATTCATATCTGGAGCCCATGGTGGAGAGGGAATCACCTTAGAGACTGAGTTTTACTGATTTAATTTTCAACTGATGTGCTCTAAAACATATTACTACAAAGTCTAAAATCAATGCCAACAACTATGCAAAGATAAGCAGAATGAAAAAAAGCACATGAAGAGCTGAAACATCAAGGAACTAAAAATGTGCTTTTAAAATACTGATTTTTAATAGCTACTAGGGTGAAGAAACCTTAAAAGCCATGTAACTATTCAGAATTCCTACAAAAGAGAAAACAATGATATGGTGAAAACACTGGACTGAATGCTACAACCAACCAACCAACCAAACCATGAATCCAGACTCTACCATTTACTAACAGTGCTACCTTAGAAAAACTGCTCCATCTCTCTGGTATTGTTACTTAATCCATACCTCAAAGACAAGCTGCAAAAACAAAGTAATTATATAAGCACACCTAAGTTGAGCATTTTTTTGAAAAGCAACTTTACTGAAGTATAATTTACATAAAATGTGATGTATATATTTTAACTGTATAGTTTGATGACTTTGGACAAATGATAAACTTATGTAACTACTGCCCCATTCAACCTATAGAGCATTTTCATCAGTCCTCTTTATGAATCCCTGACCCCATGCAACCAGTAATCTACTTCTGTAGTATAGAGTAGTTCTGCTTTTCCTAAAATTTCACAAAAATGGACACAAAAAGTTTTGTTGTTTTGTATCTGGCTTCTGGTGCTCAGGGTAGTGGTTTTGGGGTCACTGTGTGCAACAACTGTTTGCTCAATTCTATTGCTGGATACTACAGCATCAGAAACATACTGTTTTGTCTGTGGACAGACATACTTTTGGATTGCTTCTAGTTTTTTAACTAGGAATAAGACAGCTACAGCTATTCCTGCTTAAGTATTTGTGTAAATGCATGTTTTCATTTCCTTTAGATGAATACCTAGGAATGGAACTGCCAAGTCATATGGCAACTATGTGTTTCACTCTATAAGAAACTGCCAAACTGTTTTCCAAAGTGATCACAGGTTTTATGGCTCCATCAGCAATGTATGAGGGTGTCACCTGCTCTATACCTTGCCAACATCTGGTGCCACTGGTGCCATCAGCCTTGAAAATTCAGGACATGTAACAAAATTTCAATGCGGTTTTAGTTTTCATTTTGCTGGGAACTAAAAATATTGAACATTTTTTCATGTGTTTATTAGCCATCTGTATACCTTACTTTATGAAATGAATGTTCAAATCATTCTGTTGGACTCTTTGGTTTCATTGTTGAGTTGCAAGAGTTTTTCAATACACGTACGTGCACCCCCCACTGCCCAATATAATTTCCTTGTCAGATGAAACACTAATATTTTTCCTGTGATATCTTTTCTTTGCCTTAGAGATGTTTTTCAAAAATCAAACTGATCAATCTCTTCTTTCTAATTCATGTCTTTTTTGTCTCATCCAAGACATTTTTGTTGGCCCACGTTCATAAAGACTTTCTTCTACATTTTCTGCTAAATGTTTTAGTTTTAGCTTGTATGTGTATAGAAATGCTACAAAGAGCATGCAACAGTTAAAAGCAAAATGACTAGTGCAGATGATGGTGATGGTACGTGCACCTATCACAACAGTGATCAGGGAAGGAAGGCCTGTGAACTGTTAATATCTGTGATATCTCAAAAGCAAATTTTAGAAGGATGGAGGGACGAAGAGATTCCCTATGCTAACTGCTGCTGAGATTAAGTAAATGAATATAAGAGAACTGACTGTGGCAAGATGGAACAGTCATTACTAACCTTGATAATAACATTTTTTCAAAGGTATACTGGGAGACGAAAGTATAACTGGAGAGGGTTAATGAGAAAGTGATGGCAGGAAGTGTAAAGAACTCACTAAAACAATTTTGCCATGAAGGAGAACAGAGATATAGGGAGGAAACGGGTGGTGGTGATGGGGAGGTGTGAACTGTAGTGGAAGTTGAAGAAGGGTTGGTGTTTAAAACTTTTCTTGAAGGTGAGAGACAATATTATTGGTAACCGACAAAGATGGGATCCAGGGAACAAGTAGAAAGGTGGTCCTAAGGAACAAGGACAATAGAAAACAAGTACAGGAAAGGTACTTGATTAGGAAGAACAGGTGCTTCTTATTTTCTTAGAAAAATTAGGAGCACGCTAATCAGCTGAGAAGGAAGAGGGACAGGCTAAAGCAAGAGGTGCAGCTACAAGGTACAGTTGGTAACTATTTCATAAAAATTATCAATAAGAAACACAGAACCTTTCCACTATAATAAATAGGGCAAATAATACCTACAGACCATTAATAAGCATTTAGTTAAGATTTACCTGCTGTGCAAGCAACTTTGGAGGTGGTGGCAAGTGTGATGATGGTCCACGTTCCTATTATAAAGAAAAAAATTTTTACAAAGTAAGATAAAAAGTATCTACTTCAAATATTTCTGACTGTAATGTTTTTCAGTGAGACCAAAAGACTGCAAAACATCATTACTCTTTTCCTTTTTAAGTAAAAGTACATCAGTCCCTATAATATAACTACATTCTATGGAGTCACTCAGGCATTTCATAAGGTTACAAACACAAAATAACTTTGTTAAAAATAGATTCTTAGTGTAAAAATTCTAGAATTGTAGCCCAAGTAATCCGGCTGTGGAGAATTATGCCTTTAATTTCAAATTTTTATTTATATAGGTCCAATTCTTTTTATGGAATTTTTTTCCTAACGGCAGACTAAACTTTTTAAGTTTATATAGAGAAAAGAAACATCTAAAACACTGGAACCAGATATGAATGGATTAGTCACTTGTTTTTATATATCAGTGTCTCACACACACACATAAAGATATTATTTATATTTCTCCGTTCATCATTCCCTATTACGTCAGTTAAAAGTCACACGAAATACAGGTTTTACTTAAAAATTACTTAAAAAAACCTGCTTTTCCAGAATTTACAGATTTACTTTCCAATGACTCACCAATGGCTTATGAAATGCAAACTTCTGATACAGCATCTACTACTCGACAACTACTAGCTCTTACACAGCTCTCTTACTCCTCTCCAATATCACACTGCTGGGGACTTCTTCACAGGGCCATGTTTCTCCATGAAGCTTTCATACTTCTCCACTCTGGTAGGAACTGGTCCCTTCCCTTTGGAATTGCTCCTTTCCTTTTACTGGCTATTTCTTGCTTTAAGTAGCACGTTTTTTATGAAATCTTTTACACAGAAGTTTCTAAGAACTATGTGCACTCTGTCACTGCACTGTTAGCTACTTATTTTTAACCTCCCTGAAGGCACCATTCCTCCATTTGTTTTGTATGAATTCAACAAATTCATGCTGAGTATACCATGAATTACTAAAGTAGGCTTTCTGGAAGACAGTCCCTTTAAATTCTCGCATTGTAATGTAGTTCTTACTACATTTTAGAAGCAAGATCAAGTGTATCTACCGTCCATATGCTTCCTTGAAAAAAAAATGTTTTTCAAAATAGCTCAGACTTCATAGATTTCTTTACACCCTAGTGTGATTTCCCTACTGGGAATATATATAATTTCACACATGAATACTAACTAGGATTTACAAAGCATCCAATAAACTGAGGAGCACTTCAGGTATGTTTGTTTGGAAAAACAATTTATCCTTCCACTCTGACCTGACCAAGCTGCTATAAGAAGGAAAAGAGTGAAACTTTAGTTTCTACTCGATATTTTTAGCTACTATAGTACTGATAGTTCCCGTTGGTATGCAATAAATCTATGGTTTATGTCTCTTTAAGAAAAAATATATAGTTTCCATTTCCTAAGTCTTTTTCCAACTCTATGATTATAAGACTAATTCATCCTTGTCCCTTATCTGCAGTGACAAGAACCTCATGATTCCCACAAACCTGATTGAACGGTGGTCCTTTCCCATAGGGGCCTTTTGCTACTGATGGCTGGGTAGGTATCTGAGAAGATGATTTGGTGCTGGAAACTTCATCTGGTTCTTTTCGGTTTTCAGTGTTTTCAGAGGCTTTTGAACCTTGATCCTCACTGAAGAATCAAAACCCAAGTGAAATAATAAGTAGAATGGACAAAATATAAATGTTAAGTAAATGCATTTTCTCAACATAAAAAAGACATTACCTTCATATAGTTTTGGGGGAAAATGCATTAAGGAATGAGATGGCTTTTTAATTGAGCAATGCAAATTTATTCACTCGAGAAATATACACTATTATCTACAATGTGATGGGGCCTGGGCTTGGCCAGATTATCACAAGATATAAGCTGCAATAGAGTACTTGTCAAATACAGACACTCACACTTGACACACAATATGATTCCATCATTTTCTATTAATCTATTATTCTCACCCAAAACTCTCATCTGAATGCAACTAATACTCCAGACAATTAATTATTCTTATTTACTCTAATTTGCTCTGATTTAATGAAAAACAGCAATCAAGCTGTAGTATTTAAAAGTAATGACAAATCACAGGCATCTCACAGCTGATCATCAAACAGCAATGATTACAACATATGGCTGAAAAACTATACTGATACGTACATGCAAGCTCCTATTTAAGAGCCCAATTTTTATGCTTTATGACCCATATATTCCTGACCTCGCCCCTACATTTAAAAAAAAAAAAGAAAGAGGAAAAGCTCCCATTTCCCAAGAACTTATTGCTCCTTGCTAAGTTTAAAAAAATCAAAGACTTGAAACAGCTATTGTAACCCAAGTAAGTTTTCTCCAATTTTATAAATATGGATTAGGTCAAGCAAGTAAAAAGTTTTAAATGATCCCTGATACTGTCTCTCAAAGTATCTCCATTAGATGATGAGCATCTATGTAGTTTTTAACTTTTTATTTTGTATTGCATATAGCCAATTAACAAATAACGTTGTGATAGTTTTAGGCGAACGGGTTAGGGACTCAGCCATATAAACAGCTTCTTTTTTAAAAATAAATATTTTCTTTAGAAACATCAGACTGTTAATTCCTTGATTATTCATACTTTGAAAATTTGGCTCATCAATCACCTTCCCACTCAGTAAAAATCCTCAGAGTAGAACGTAGAAATTCTATAAGCAGGGAGGAAATGCCTATCAATGAAAACTCTTTGCATAAATGGCTCTTATGGGATTTCCCTGGTGGTCCAGTCCTTAAGAATCCAACTGCCACTGCAAGGGACAGGGACTCACTTCCTGGACTCCCTGGTCCAGGAAGATTTCACATGCCAAGAGGCAACTAAGCCCATAGGCCATAACTACTGAAGCCCGCACTCTCCAGAGCCCGTGCCCTGTAACAGAAGCTGCCATCGCAAAGAGAAGTCAGTGCACGACTAGAGAACAGCGCCTACTCGCCACAACTAGAGAGAGCCTGCGAGCAACAAAGACCCAGAGCAGGCAAAAATAAAATTAAATAAATGGCCCACATTACATTAACAAATTCACACTGTTATTAGTAACAGATATCACAACTTACCTGCTGTTTTCTTTAGGACTACTACTTCCTTGCTCATCATCATCACTGAAATTCAGCTGTTCTGTATAATCCACTTCCATCTGAGCACCTATTAAATTAAGGAGAATTCAGACTGACTGTTTCAAAGTGTATAAAATCTAAAAATGCTTTATTAATCTTGTCTCCTACCTGCCCAACCTTCGTCAGCTTCAGCATCTAGGTTATCAAATTTATCAAGCTCCTTTAGTTCTGACGCACTAAGGATGGAGGGACGTTCCGGCTCAGAGGCCCATGAAGGAGGTGGGCCTCTTCCTCGAAGGCCTCTAAGCAGTGACAGGTTATGAGGGAAAAAGGATACTAAGTTTTAATGATACTAAATTAGGAAAATAGTAAAAGATTGGAATTTAGTTAATTTCAATTCAACATTAATGCTTTCTACGTGATGATATACAAAGTATTCTGCACTGACATGTGTATGAAGAGACTGTAAGATTAACACACAAATTTAAGACAATACATAATGATATTTCTTATGCAGATATTTAACAGCAAAATTTTCAAGCATTTAAAATACAACAAATATACATTAGAAGTCTATATGGCTAAGAGTACTACTCATCTGAAAATAAAGAACTTGAAGGAAAATCATCATTCAGGAGGCTGCTCAAGGTTTACAATTAAGAAAAAAAAGAATGGGGGTTATCAACGTCATGGAAGGAAGAAAGAGTAAACAAGTGCCATCCATTTCGGGGGCCACAATTTTCAGTTTTCAGTATTTTATGTCAAATGATTTAATGTTTTAGAAGATTAAAGTAGTTTTGTTCTATCTTGAGGAAAGTTAACCAATTACTTGTTGATGACAAATGTACCTTGAAGACAGAATAATAAATCCCCACAATCTACTCAACCTCCTGAAAATTTTAACAAGCATATATATATATACACATATATATATACATATACCCTGCAAACTTTAATCATTTAATAGTCTTACTTGTTTGTTTCAGATAAAGAAGGTGGAAACCTCATGGGACCATGTAGAGGAGGATAGGCCATCCTAGGATACTGCTGAAACATCTGCATAAAGGAAACAAAAATTGGTAAATTTAGCTACTAAGTTATTAAAAAAAAAGTTAACCCAAGCCTGAAATTGTAATACATAGAAATGATTAAATAGCACTGTGAATATAGAATTTTATCTACTGGTATAGATAACACTGTCAGTAACAAGCCTTTTATAAAACTACTGCCTCTACCAAGTCATTACAAAGAGGTAAGAACTAGGACACATCATATTAAGAACTTCTGTTATCTCATTAACAAAGTTTCATAAAAATAACTGTGCACGGAACTGAAAATATAACAAACACAACATGCATGCACCTCAGAAAACTTCAATTTTCTTAACCAAGTTTAAAGATGTGAAATGATACAATGTGAAACCTCATCCTAATGCGGTCTTGGTAGATTAACTGAGAGCAGATTTGTTGGTAAAGAACTCAGTTCAGATACAAGGATAGCCCATAACCAGAGAAAGGTGAGGGAGGAAGTGGGGAGGCAGCTAATTGAGGGATTTTCTATGGGTAGGGCACAAGTGGATTCTGAGTCAAGTTATTACACAGATAGTAGTTACATACAAAGGCCCAAAGATGATGCTCTCCATGGGAACTTGGCTCTGTGAATCTGACTTTAGGAGAATTTGTATGATAAGTTTATGAAGACAACTAGTAATACCAAGGGAATTATCCTATGGTTTCTAAGGGAAGAAATGTCAAGCAGTGCTTGGTTATTTACTCTTCTCATATCCAGGTTAAATTATGTTTTAAAAAAATGAAATTGTATTACCTTAAATACATAATTTATATCCTGAAATAGATTAGTTTTTCTTTAAAAACAAAAGAACCATTAGATGAGGAAATTAGTTCATACTTGAAGAAAAGCTATGCTTATATGATTGTGCTATGTAAAGAAGAAATTTCTAAGCAGAGTTGGAGCAAAGGTTAATTAAGATAAGCAACAGCTGAAACTCAACTGGGGAAGCTTTGTGCCTGGGGAATACTCCAGAGAATTTTTGGTTCCATCTCACTTCCACACTGAAATTAGCAAACAGATGATTGAGGGCAAATGGTCATAGGTTAAGTTGCATTAGATCCTTCTGATTACTCAGGCATAGATATTAATTTATGTGGTGTTAAATGTTTAAAATTTAGGAATTTGCCTCAAAAACATTGTAGAAACAACTTCTCAATATATAATATTTTAAAACATGTTTGTTTAGTGAAACACTTTATTTGAATAAATTCATTGATCAAACTGGTAACAGAGCTCACTTGATCTTCCCTCTTAACTTCCCTTATCCCACCCCCACATCTGGAAATTCAGGGGTCCTTGGAAGCACAACTTGAAAAATACCAGGAGACAAGTATTTGGATACAAATCATTACTCAAGGTCAGGTTAGCATTTAAGACTGACCTTATTATACACCCCAACAATTAAAGAAAATACTCAATAAGCAATTGTACTAATAATTTATTTCCTTCTCTCTTAGAATGGTTAAATAAAACGTAAATTTATTTACTTGAATACATGTAACACACCATATAATTTCACAGTAGACTGAGAGCAAACAAAAAGAGGGCAACAAATTTATAGGAAATACGGGGGTCAGAAGTATATATAGTAATATATACTTTCAAAATTAAATTTCCCCTGCCACTCTTAGGTTCTTTTTTTTTGAGGTGGGGGTGCAATGTGTGGCATGTGGAACCTAATTCTCTGACTGGAGATCAAACATGTGCCCCCTGCACTGGGAGTGTGGAACCACTGAACTGCCAGGGAAGTCCCCTCAGAAATATATATTAAATGAAACTATAAGGACAGAATCAGCAAAATCCAGACTATGAGAAACTCCACGGGATAACAAACTGTAACAGATATGCTCCTAAGAAAATAAGAGATGGAAGAAAAGATAATCATAGATAATAAAATTGCTAAGAAAAATACCAACCAATCTCAAGAATAGATGGTATCTGGATCCTAATTAAGAGATAATCAGGGAAACTGGAACAATGATTTAGTATTTAAAGAATTTTTTTTTATATATGTGTGATAATGGCACTGTGAATTTTCCCCTAGTCTTTCTCTTTTAAAATCTAATCTAAAATATATATGGATGAGATGATCTACTAGGATTTGTTTAGTAATCCCAGATGGTGAGAAATGTTAAGTGAAGCAAGATGCACCACAAATTGGTAACTGTTGAAGATGTATGGCAGATATGGGTGGAAGAAAGTTCATGCTTTCTATTTCTGAATGTTAAAAATATTTCATTATACAAAGATTTTAAAAACACTTAAAGGTATATTAATAAAAATTTTAGAACTAAAGCAGGTATTAACCTTTTTTGTGCCATGAACAACCCCTTTAGCAGTCTGATAAATCCTATGGACCTCATCTCATAAAAATGTTTTTAAATGCCTAACTGAAAACACAGGATTACTAAGAAATTAATTATACTAAAATTCTGTCACCACGATATTTAAAAAGCAAAATTTGTGATATGGTAACATGCATGCTTCAATAAGTAACACTAATTTGAATTATGCTGAGTATAAAAAATATTTGCAGTATCTTAATGTAATGTTATATGAAAATACCTATGATGCCTATTAAGGGTAAAACTCAGGTACTGCTGTGATTGATTCCTAAATTCATAATCAAAGGAAATGTTAATTTTTAGTTAGATGTTAATGAAAATAAAGACCTAAATTTTTCCCCATTCCAATTATTTCCTTGGTATCCAGATCAAAAACCTCTTATTTAGCCCCTTGCTGATTCAACAATACTCACATAAGGAGGCATCATAGCTCTGTACTGCGAAGCAAGGGCAGGCTGCTGTCCATTCAGTTTAGCCTGTGGAGGACCACAAGCTATCCTCTTTTCTACCACTTTGAGGATATCACTTTGCTCTGATGTTCCAGCTGTGCTTTCATCCTGGCCAGGCTTTTCATCTTGGTCAGACGTTAAAGATGAACTAGCAGATTTACCACCATCTCTCCAACAAGCAACATCTGGTGTGAAAAGAGATAGGAAAATAAGAAGACAAAGAAAATCTCAAAATGTAACAGAGTGCAACCAAGTGAGGCGTATTTCAAGAATATTTTAGCAAGTAAGCACAGTGAAGGAACAGTAAAGTCTAATCTACTCTGTACTAGAAATCAAGTAAGCATAGTGAAGAAACAGTAAAAGTCTAATCTAGTTTGTACTAGATATCTAGGCTTTGAAGGTGTTTAGGTAGTCAGAGCAGTGACTTCCAAAGTAGAGAGGATATACCTCAGAGGCTACCTCCAGAAGCAAACACTGAGGTTGGGGAAGAAAATATTAAGAATTCCCTATCAAGCTTCACCAGTTTTTGATACAGAGATTAAAATCAGTTATACCAGAGCAGTCCTGAGGGAAGGGAGTTCTATACCCCAAAAGGACTGATAGTGATGCATGCTCTTATTCATTTTTCGTCTATTACTGCCTATTACATGTGCCCAAGTGCACAGATTTAGTGTCTGTGTAACCCGATTCAACTACACGTAACCAGATAAAACAGATAATTGGTTTTACAAGGAAACTCTGGTTCAAGCGGTCTCTACTCCTTCTATTCACACCTGATGTAGTCCACTCAACTGTGTACCAGGATTGGTCTGTGCAACCTGTACAGTAAGATAGATGTGTTGGCGGTCTTCTCTGAAAACAGGCTATGAAAGCCTGGGGGTTTCCATCTTGAGTGAGAGATGTCTGTCTGTCCCTCCTTATTTTTTCTGAGGAAGTCATGTTGTGAGCCACCCACACACAAATGAGCCACGAGAGAGCTTGACACAGCAGCCCCAGTCAGGCCAGCATCAGATGAGGGCTTCACTGTAATTTTGAAGAGAGAGAACCCCCAGCTAAGTGGCTGCCAGATTCCTAACCGTCAGAGACTGAAATGTCCAGTTCAGTTTGTTATCTTAAGCTGCCAAATACATTACACAGCAACAGATAACTGGTGAAAAGAAATTAAACAAGAAAATAGTGGAGCTGACACTATTATTCCTAATATAAACTCATCAACCACATAACTATAATTAAAAATAAAAATAAAAAATTAATTAGACATTTTAAAATCTCTCAAAGATTTTACATTTCTATTTTTAGTTTATGCTTTATAATGCACATAATACAAGTATCTCTTACCATTCAAACTGATTAGCTCCTCAGTTTGAATTCAGAAAGCAAGGGATCCTTGAATATTAGCAAGTGAATGGACATAATTTATATATAAATATTGCATATTGGGGAGGTTTGATAAAAATTTTGACTATTGTAAAAATAACCAAATACTGATGTAAGTTCCCTAGTCATTTTGTTAAAAAGCTAACTTTTGATTTAGTAGGTTGGGTGTGAGGCCCAAGACACATACTTCCAACAAGTTCTCAAGTTAAACTGATGCTGTTCATGTAAAAACCATACTTGAGTGGCAATCAACTATAGTTACTGTCTGCCTTTTCAAACTACATACAACAGCAGCAGGCAGGAGGTTATATCAAAATAGAACACAAATATAATCTTATTCTATACTTTTACTAAGAAAAAATATTCTTACTTGGTGGGCGTAAACTGGGTCCAGGTCCATAATTGTCATCATTTGCTTCTTTTTCTTTTTTTTCCTGATCCCCAGCTGCCTGTAGGCTGGGAAATTCTTGTTGAAAATGACTATTCACCTGGATTCCTACGCATTAAAAAAAAAAATACATACAATACTGAAGATAATACAAAAACTCTCCCAGGACAGAGCTCTCTCCTTTTTTTGGTAATTTATTCCACACTGCAATGGTAACTGTTCATATCCATAAAATTTTCAATTTATCTAGAATTAGAATCCCTTGGAAAGTTAATGAACAGCCATGAGGAGAAAAACAAAGTCTGAGAAAGGCATCTGCCAGACATCATTCTGGCAGACTCATTAAAATTGGTGCAGCAAACAAGTAGAGTTTCACTTCTGTTTCTCTTTTATTATGACTCCTTTCATTTTCAACACAAGTTAAATTATTTTGCTAATAAATAACACTAAGAACCAGTTTAAACAACATTACTAAAACAGAATTTATGAGTCAACACTACAAATATGGTGAGGCTATGATGTTTTTGTTTAACTGCTGAGATACTGATGGCACCTCACTATTCACTCATTTGCCTATCTACCTGCCTGCCTATTTATTTTACACTTCCATAAACTAAAAGAACTGACTTTATTAGCTTGAGGGCCTAGATGGGTTTCTCTATATGTTTTACAGACATATTTGCAAGTGGGGAAATCATATTTTGTTGGGGAGTCCATCATTCCTATCGGGGAGGGAAGTATCACAGCTACTGTCCTTGATGGCTATTCTCCTAGATCTTCCCTACCGTGGAAACTGGGAGTAGCATGCTTGAAACAGGAAAGGCTGAAGGGCACGCATGGAAATTAATATGGTTTACAGCAATCAACATTAATGTCTGGGTATTTTCTGTCTCAGAACTGAAGGCACAAGATTTTGTCTGGTTACAGAGGGTAAAGACAGAGTAATGTGGGGCTTGGGGTATCTTAAAGACTACTTCTTTGATTCCTATTACTGGCTCATACATAGGTCTTAATACTGAAACTTAACTAGACCAGAAGATTTTTTTAAAAGATCCTTTTTTTTAAGGGTCTAATAATTTCTTTTGACAGTGTTCTCTGCCCCTGCCAAAACAGTATAATTTGCCCCTTATCTTCTGTATGGCTGTTCAGTAACTATCAAGCCTAACCAGTTTCCCCAGCTAATGTCTACTTACCATCTCCTTGCCCACCTTGCTTGTTACTGGCCCATGATTTGGGAGCAGGTGCTACTTCTGGGGGAGCTGCAACCCCAGGTTTTGGTTGTGCTGGTGGAACTTCTGGTGCTCTTAAAAAAATATGAATCCATTATTTCAGATATTGTATGTTTAAACAAAATAATTATGTCACTTAAGCTAACTCTGTATACAAATGATTTTAGCTACATATTTACTCAGATGCACCCCCCATGCATTCTCTCTGCAACATTCCTTTAAAAGAAGTACAGCTATTTTTGTCCTCTTTTATTTCTACCCTTGAATAACCCAAGGAGATGACAGCTTTGTTTTTAATTTTGGAAGGAAAGGAAGGGAAGAGGAAAGGAAGAGAGAGAGAAAAAAATAGCACTCATTATTGAACATAGCTACCAAAAATTACTTTTGATGAAGTAAACATTTATAATTAGAAATAACATTACAGGCATACATACAGTCTGGATTGGTGGGATTAGCCAGGAGCTAAGGCTAATAAGCAAGCTCTCCATTCAGCAGTCAATAGGTTCACCGCTACATATTACTGTTAATCAAAAGAAGTCATAGCAACCTGACTGATGTGTCCCCATGAGTATAACGTGTTTTACAAGGGTCTACAGTTTCAACTGACATCCCTGGTGGCTCAGATGGCAAAGCATCTGCCTACAGTGTGGGAGACCTGGGTTCAATCCCTGGGTCGGGAAGATCCTCTGGAGAAGGAAATGGTAACCCACTCTAGTACCCTTGCCTGGAAAATCCCATGGACGGAGGAGTGTGGTAGACTACAATCCATGGGGGTCTCAGAGTTGGACATGACTAAGCGACTTCACTTTCACAGTGTCATTCAATCCTTGCAATGAGTTAAGGCTTAAAAATAAAACAGTTAACAGACTTAAGAAATGCAATATATTTCTGGTATACTCAGACCTAAAACTGACTTGCTACTACAAAATAATTCTATTAACTAAGAAGTAGAGAACAATAAGCCTTTGATAAGCTTCACCCAAGTAGTAGCATTTATCATATAAAGTTCTCCAGAATACAGAGCTTTAGTAACAGTTATAGACAAAAAGTATCAAGTACTCATTTTCTTGCCTTATTTTTAAAAATTACCACTACTTGGCTTGGTCGTTCAATAAACCAAGAACCCTGCATCGTTCTTGAAACAGAATACTAAATATTTATTGAATGAATTATGATTAAGAGGGACATTACTAATTCCATGCCAGTTTTCTTGTTAATTCTTTATTCATTCAAATAGTATTACTTGATTACCTATGATGTACATCAGGTAGTTTCAATGAGGCAGACAGGAACTCTAAGCTTTGTGGAAATTATTTAACAGAAGCAGCTCTTAAATCATAGAAAGAGAATGCCTGATTTGGTGAGGAATAGGAGGGAGCCTAACACAGTGTACGATAAAAGGAAACTTATGATCAGTATTTCTGTCATCTGTCCTATTCTGACACCTGAAAATACTGCCACTAAACCCACTCCTAGTAAAAATTACACAAGAGCTGACTATATATACAACATTTTAAAGGGCATGATATATGTAATACACATAGCATAACACCTAGCACATAGAAGGGACTCAAAGAATGGGGAATGATTTCATTTTCTTAGTAGACTTCGACTTACTTTTCTTCTTCGTGTTGCTCTTGTTTTGATGCCCATCCTGTGCCGTCTTTAGGTACAATGTTCACATTAGGATCGTTGCCTTTGTTTTCTGCTTTGAGACTTGGGAGGTTAGCAGGTGGAGGCATACGCCGAGAAATACCAACTTTTCCAAGACTCTGTAATCCATGGCGAGCTGCAACTAAAGATCAGTAACATCAACTTTCTTAGTAACTATTTTATTCTTAAAACAACACAAAAGACAATAGGAATTAATGGGAATCTTGAGCTATTATTTTCTAGTATTTTAAGAAACAAAATGTAAAACTAAGCCACAAACCTGCAACATAACCCAAGGTAGAAGTTGTATTCAAATTTAACTATCAAGTCACTGAACAGATGCTTGAAAAATTCTAACAGATGAACTAACTCTATAAACTACAAAAAAGAAAACACTGAAAGTGCTGTTTTGTACTTTTCCCTAAGGAACTGATTTTAAACTCAAAACTTCATATGTGAAACAATAAATATGATATAAAACAATCTCACAGACATATAGGACCGACCTGTAGTTGCCCAGGGGAAGTGGGTGAAATGGGAGTTTGGGATCAGCAAATGCAAATTAGTATATATAGAATGGAGAAACAAAGTCCTTCTGTATTCAATATACTGTGATAAATTGTAATGGAAAATAATATAAAAAATGTATATATATGTATAACTGAATCACTTTGCTATACAGCACAAATTAACAAACACTGTAAATCAACTACACTTGATTAAAATAATTTTAGCTTTATACCTATTAATCTCATTAACCAAGTCTCCCCTTTGGAACCATATAGTTTAACTTATTTTCTGCTGACAACAAACTGGAAAAAAACAAACATATTTTAAAACATTTATAAACTTTTAACTTTAAAAACTTCATATCCCCTCAAAGATATGTACATAAAAAGCCCAATACAAACAGGGCTGCTTTAACACAGATTTGCCTAGATCCTAACAGCAATAGCTCTAGTTTATCACTTAGAGCAATAAAATGAAACCATGAAAATTACAAAAAACATAAAAGCCACCTGATTTTACTCACCTGTGGTTTTCTGAGTCTCTAATGATTTACCCTTGTAAGTATTAAATAAACTGAGTGTCGCATACTTTTTCCCATCCTTTGCTTTCGTGCTCTGGCCTGACTTCTCCGACATTTCGGTGGAAACTCATCGAGTCTAGAACCTTCTGCCACACCCTTTAAAATCAGTCTGTAAGATTAACAGAAGAAAGAGAAATAAGGAGGAACATTTTAGAATTAGTTTACTAAAAACTTAGTAAATTCAAATGATCACAGAAATTCTGAAAAATAAAAACGAGACGTTAAATCATTCTTTAATAACTCACATTAATAATAATTTCATGAGCCTGTTTAATACTGTAAAATTCCAATAACCAACATGTGACAAAGTTAATCAAAATAAACTGCCGTGTGCTTGGTGAGTATATTATTTATGGTTTGTAACCACTTAACTATTCTACAGAGAGTAAGGGTTTTAAGCCATACTGAGATGAACAGTTGAACTACAGTTAATTGATGGAGAATGTCTTTCTATCTAATAAACAAATATTCAACCTAATAGGACTGAGATGACTGGCATGATCAGCTTACACATATGGAATCCAAATGGGACAGAAGGATAACATCCTCTTCTTATAAACTGCATGCCTGTGTTTTCAGGCAATATGTGTCTAACAAGAATCTTTTATTTAACAGTCTAGAATAGAAAGAACATTCTATTTTCTCTGCATTCTGCAAAGGGTAGAACACTCCCTCATAAATCTAAGACATAGTATTCTATTTCACTACAGAGTAAGTGTTCAAGAAATAGTGTAAAAAAAAAAAAGAAATAGTGTACACTTGTCAAAAGTCTCTGTATATGAGAAGTAAAGAGTACTTTAATGAACATTCATATACAAAGAGAATGTTCATCTTTGGAATTAATATACCCTAATTAAAAACTAGCCTAATAATACACAGGGGAGGAGATACTGATTAGCTCTCATACTATTTCTCTTCAATTTATTAAGGTATGCACTATCAATCTTAGGAATTGTTTCTTTTTCTGTGCATGTTTGCTTTATTTGTTTTGAGAGTAGAAGTAGGGCAGGAGGTAGTGAATCTAACAAGAAACCAACAATAGCTATAAGCATGGGAGCTGAAGAGTACAGAACAGGATATAATGCAAAAAGCATTCAAAGTCAAGGAATGCCTGAGTAGATCCTATCATCATAAAGATCCTTTCATGCACTGGTTTTACATTTGTCAATTACAGAATAAGCATCACATCCAGAGGGATGATTTTACATTCATATCAACTAACATACAGTATTCATGTAGTGCCATAAAGTTTATCTGTAATCTTCACATCTATTATCTCATTTTAGACTAAAAATGTTATGATACAGTTAGTATTCTGGTTTTACAGATGAGGAAACTGATGTTCATAGATAAACGAGACTGGCTTTGAAATCAAGGCTACTGGTCAGTCGGTTTATACCATGCTGTCTCCTATAACTAATTACTTAGCTTCTCCAAGTATACATTTACAATTTGAAATAAACTGTGTAAACCACTTACCTGCAACCAAAAGAACTACATTAACATATAGATCGCTTGCAATCACAGGTGCAAGTGAAGTGAAGTTGCTCAGTCGTGTCCGACTCTCTGCGAACCCATGGACACCAGGCTCCTCCATCCGTGGGATTTTCTAGGCAAGAGTACTGGAGTGGGTTGCCATTTCCTTCTCCAGGGATTCTTCCCGACCCAGGGATCGAACCCAGGTCTCCCGCATTGTAGACGGATGCTTTACCATCTGAGCCATCAGGGATTTAACATGTATATAATTAATTTTATCCCAAGGGTGCTAATGATCACAGTGTGAAAACAGCTATACTCACGAGAATCTCTCTTGTTGACATATTTTTACCAATAACATGGACAAAGATATACAGGAAGAATATTCCTCTCCAGTGACAAAAAAGGAGACAGTGCATATTCACTAGATGACAAAATTAAGATTCAAGGGTATCTTTCTTCAGGTGAAAATAAGGTAACTTGTGTAAAATAAAAACCGTCAACTTCTTCTTTCACCCTCATTTGATGGCAATTTAACACCTAACAATCTCCAAACTTCTCTTAATACCACAACTACTAATGGAGACCTTCACCTGCCTATATTATAAAAAAAGCAATAACATTAAGAAACTTAAATTTCCTTAGGGCAAACCTACAAGCCCACCTGCATCTACATCCGTCTTTCCGAAGGGTTGCCTTTCCTTCACCTGTTGTTGAAAGTGGTTCTCAGGATCATCCAGAAACTTGTTAGATATACAAATTCTCAGGATCAAAGTCATACCTACTGAATCAAACTGAGGATAAGACCACTGTGCTTTAAAAAGCCCTCCCAGTAATTGTGAAAAAAAAAAAACAAACACAAAAGTGCGAGATATAATGATTTACTATAACCATGTATATATGCTAGGGCATCCCTGGTAGCTCGGCTGGTAAAAGATTCTGCCTTCAAGGCAGGAGACCCGTTTGATTCCTGGGCCGGAAAGATCCGCTTGAGAAGGGATACGCTACCCACTCCAATATTCCTGGGCTTCCCTAGTGGCTCAGGTGACACGACTGAGCGACTTTCATCTTCATATATATGCTAAGCAGTGGTCCTTAATCCTTGCTGCAAATTAAAATCACTTGGGGATTTTAAAACATACCAGTTTCTAGAGTTGTGAGGCGGGGTCTGATTATCAATTCTTATTTTGAAAATGCTCCTCAGGCAATTCTAAACATGTAAGCAGTCTTCAGAATCACTGCAATAAAGGAAGTGTACCTTTCCTTACATTCCATCAAAGACCAATCCTTCCTTCTGTGTTACCCATCCTCTCACCACTTTCTTTTTCCTTCTAAATTTGTCTGCAGGAAATCCCACCCACTTCTAAGGCTTCAACTACCAACTGTGTATGTCAAATTTGTATCTCCAGCCCAGAATTCTGTGTTCCTAAAGAATCCCACTGCCTGTTTACATTTCTCCTTTGTTTTGACTTCCCTGGTGGCTTAGACGGTAAAGCGTCTGTCTAGAATGCAGGAGACCCAGGTTCGAGCCCTGGGTTGGGAAGATCCCCTGGAGAAGGAAATGGCAATCCACTCCAGTACTATTGCCTGGAAAATCCCATGGACAGAGGAGCCTGGTAGGCTACAGTCTATGGGGTCACAAAGAGTCCGACACGACTGAGCGATTTCACTTCACTTCGTTTTGAACAGTGTTTCAACTTTACCTGGAACACAGGCATCTACTTCACATTAAGGGTTTCAGATGCAGACCAACCAAATGTTTACAAAGCATGTGAGGAACTGGAGAGGCAGGGAGGAGAGGATATGAATTGAGAGAGTAGTACTGAAACATATACAATTACCACAAATTCGCAGGGAGCTCAAAACGGGTGCTCTGTGACAACCTAGAGGGGTTGGATAGGGCGGGGTGGGAGGTGGGGGAGAGGTTTAAGAGGGAGGGAACATATACCTATTCGTATGTTGATTCATGTTGATACATGGCAGAAACCACAATATTGTAAAGCAATTATCGTCCAATTGAAAATAAATAAATAATTAATTAATTAAGTTGGGGGGCTTCCCTAGTGGTCCAGTGGTTAAGAATCCACCTTCCAATGAAAGGGACAAGTGTTCAATCTCTGGTCGCAGAACTAAGATCCCACATGCCAAAGGACAATTAAGTCCACTCACTGCCCATGTACTACATAGAAGACCCAGCATAATTCAACCCCCACAAAGCTAAGTCAACAGGAAAAATATCTCAACATTTGACAAAATGCAAATGTTATACAAGAGCTCACAAACTGAAGAAAAAACTTGAAGAAACCCAATTATTAATTATTAATGCTATGTTAACGGACAATTCACTAGAGAAATAATACCACTAAGCAAATGTATTGAAATGCTCAATTTTATAAATAAACAAAACTAACAAATTAGGGCAGTTCAGCCTGTCCGTATGTTTACACAAGGAAAACAAAGTAACATAACACAATTCAACCATAGGGTGATAGAATATCTAATTCAATTCAGTCATCACAAAACATTTAGAGCTTGGGAAAAAAAAAAAATCACAAAATGAACTTTAATTTTCCTACTTAAAAGTAAAATGAAATAAAAAATGTCTTATAAATTATAAGGAATTTCCAAATACAAAGAAAAAGAAAAATTCCAGAAAATATACTAAGTAGTTCTTTTTTTAAAGATCAAACTTCTGTACAGAGTTTCTTCCACTATTAACAAACTACTGCCTATATGGTACTCCCTTCAGTGCATGCTCTTTCACCAAACAGATAAACCAAATCCATACTGGATGTATTCTGAGGTAAGAAAGATGGGGAGAGTCAAATTCTCAGGCCAACAGAACAGAGAATTTATTCTTTCATATGCATATGAGTCTCTCTAATATAAAACCCAAGAAAGCTTTACAGTACCAACTAACTCTCCCAAAAAGTAAATCATCAATACACATGACTGAAGCTAGTACAAATGATAATTATCAAAAGATAATTCAAAGATGAAACTATCACAATGTATCCATTTCTATAAGAGAATATGCATTTCTAAAGACAAAGAATTTGTAGCCATAAACAATGCTGGATACATGAGAAAAGCCAACTGCACCATCATGGTTTGCCAGTTATGTGTGGGCACTTTTAGCAATCCCATTCCTAGGCATATATGCCAAGAAAAGTCTAGTGTGAAAACACACATGCACCCCCACTCCCGCTACTTCATACCAGCACTATTTACAATAGCCAAGAAACGGTAGCAACCTAAATGTCCACCAACAGATGAATGGATAAGATATACATATACACAATGAAACACTACTCAGGCATAAAAAGCAATGAAATAATGCCACTTGCAGAAACATGGGTGGGTGGACCTGGAGACTGTCATACTAAGTGAAGTCAGAAAGAAAAAGACATATACTATATGATGTCACTTATATATAGAATTGTGAACTTCCCAGGTGGTCCAGTGGTCAAGAATCGAACTGTCAATGCAGGGGACATGAGCTTGATCCCTGGTCCAGGAAGATTCCACATGCCATAGGGCACCACGTGCCATAACTACTGAAGCCCTCGTGCCCTAGAGCCTGTGCTCCGCAACAAGAGAAGGCATCACAATAAGAACCTGCTCACGGTAACTAGAGAAAGTCCATGGGCAGCAACAAAGACCCAGAGTAGCAAAAAACAAATAAAATTAGAAAAAAAAAAAAAAAAAAAAGATGGGTTAAGTTCTGGAGAGCTAATGTACAGCATTATGATTACAGTCAACAATACTGTATATGTATTGCAAAGCTGCTAAGATGTTAAATGCTGTCACCACACTCAAAGTAATGATAATTATGCATGTGATTTGTGGAGGGTTTAGCTAATGCTACAGCCATAATCACCATTCACCTTAAACTTACACAATATCATATGTCAATAACTATTAAAAAAAAAAAGAACTACAGACACAGACAAAATGTAAAACCTGAAACTATAAAACTTTTAGAAAAAACAGGAGAAAATCTTTGCGACTCTGGATTACATTATATAAAGACTGCTTAGTACTCTAAAAGCACAATCTATAGGGAATTCCCTGGCAGTCCAGTAGTTAGGACTCTGAACTTTCACTGCTGAGGGCATGCATTCCATCCATGGTCTGGGAACAAGCCACATGGCGGGTGGGGAACACAATCCATAGAAGGTGAAATTTCTGAATTGGACTTTTGCCTTTTGAAAGTTCTCATTGTTGAGAATGAAAATGAAAGCTACTCTCTGGGAAAAAAACATCTGCAAATCATGTATCTGACGAAAGACTTTTATCTAGAACATGTACAGAACTCTCAGACCTAATAGTAGAATCCAGTTGTTTTTTAAAGGGTACAGGATTTGACACCAGAGATACATAAGTGGCAAATAAACACATGTAAAGATGCTCAGCATTCCAGTATCTGGGAAATTCAAATTTAAACCACAGTAAGATACCTCTATACTTCTACTGTATTGGCAAAAACTACAGATTAAAGCAACTGTTGATAAGGATGTGGAAGAAATGGAACTCGCAAAGTCTGCTCATGGGGGTGTAAAATGTTATAACCATTTGGGAAAACAGTTTGGAGGTCCTTAAAGAAGAAAAAACATCCAACAACCACACAATCACAATTCCATATGTGACTGTCCATATGGAATTGTCCATATGTCCATATGAAGACAGACTTGGACTCTGGTTCATAGTTTTATTTGTAACAGGCAAACACTGGAAACAATCCAACTGTTTACCAACAGGTGACTGGAAAACCATATTGTTGTATATACATAAAAGAAATGAATATCCAAGCAGTAAAAAAGAATGAATTACTGGTAAATGTAACTACATGGATAAATCTCAAAGTGATTATGCAGAAAGAAGCTAGATTTCCAACATATGCACTATATACAGAATTTAACTCTGGATGAAAAATATTGCCTTCCATTATCAGTAAACAAAGAATGTTACTGCCATCAAGCCAGCAGCTACAGCTGCCAACGCCAACTGTGCACCCTGAGGGCATTCAGGATGAAGAAAAGGAGGACACTGGCCCAAGACAGTTAAGGTGCATATAAAAGGAATGATTTCAATGGGCCCAGACCCTTGAATCATACATAGAAAAACACTAAGTTCATTAACTTGAGATGTCTGGTTTTCTTTAATTAACAGTAATTTTTCGATGTTCCAACTACCTGGGTTTCTTTGTAAAATTTCTACTTATCCTGGTTCCTCCCTTACCTCTTTGGACTGATTTCTAAGAGCCACCTGAGAAGCTAACTTCCAGACTTAAGTCTTCAGTTTTGTTCACCAAATAAAATGTAATTCTCAATTTTTACGTTGTAGTCGACTCTACAAAATGCAAACATATCTATGGTACAGGGAATGGGTAGGAACAGAAGGAATTTTTATTGATATGTTCCTTATCTTGACTGTGGTAAGTTTCATGATGCGTATATGCAAAATATCAAATACTTCACTTTAAGTATGTACAGTTTATTACTTGTCAATAAAAAATATTTTTAAAAAGATCAAGGCCCTCTAGATTGAAAGCAAACAAGAATATTACCATGCAAATCTACCAGGGCAAATTAAGAAAGAGAGGGCTTCCCTGGTGCCTCGGACAGTAAAGAATTCACCTGCAAGTAGGAGACCTGGGTTTGATTCCTGGGTTGGGGAGATCTGCTAGAGGAGGGCATGGCAACCCACTCCAGTATTCTTGCCTGGAGCATTCCATAGACAGAGGAGCCTGGTGGGCTACAGTCCACGGGGTCACAAAGAGTCTTTAATACTTTGTAATAAACTGGTGATCTAATAAGTAAATTGTTTTCCTGGACTCTGTGAACTGCTCTAGCAAATTAATCAAACCCGATTTATAGCCAGCCTGCCAGTCAGAAGCATGGGTAACAATCTGGACTTTCGACGGGCATCTGAAGTGTTGGGATAAGGGACAGTCTTGTGCGACTGAGCCTGTACTAATCTTTGGGATGTGATCCCATCTCCAGGTACCTAGGTCAGAAATGTGTTAGATTTTAAGACACCTGGAAAACGGCTGGAGAATCTAATTGCTTGGTGTGGGGAATCTCCCCCCATCCCACAAGGCAAACAGAAATGTCAGAAGTAGAGTATTACAAGTATAGGAGACATAAAATAGTGTTTTTAGTTTGTACAAGTGAAGAAGATGGGGACAGCAGGGAGGGAAATAGGCTGGCAAGATATGAAATTGGAATCGGTAGGCCTGATAAGGAATAATGAAGAACAATGTAAAAATAGGGCTAATACTGGAGCAAAAGAAAATGTCAGAACATAATAAACAAGAAATCAACAAACTGTTTTTGTTCCTGGAATTGGTAAGAAAGCAGTTTAAGATTCTTGTGGCTATAAAGTTAACCAAAGGACAAAACTAGAAACATATAAGAAAATCAACTGGAAATGAAAAATAAACACATCTCTTGTCAAACTATGTTGCATACATCATATAACTGAAAGGAATGCTCTTAAGTACTTTCGTTACCAGACAAATCATTTTAAGTTACCTCAAAAAGAGCAGAAAAGAAAAATCAAATTAAAAACAGAATAATAATAACTGATACATTCAAGAGCTGACTCTTTTGGAAAAAATAATATAGAAATTAGCTGAATCACTCTAATTTTAAGTTAAACACTAAGAAGAATGAGATAAATACAATAAAATACACACACGAAGAGAATGCTCTGAAATAAGTATTTTCTAGGAAAACAGAAATTACCAGATTTGGCTGAAGATAAACAGGCAAAAACAATAAAGGAGAAAAAAAAACCAACTTTGTTCAAAAACTGCCCATCCTCAAACAGTGTCTGGCCCAGGTGATTTCACAAGAGAATTCTGACATTAAACAGAGACAATTCACATGCTATTTACAGTGAACTAAATGCAGGCTTTGGCAAACTAAGGCCTATGGCTAAATCCAGTCTGTGGCCTGTTTTGTAAGGCTTGAGAACTAAGAATGTTTTAAGCTGTGCTGCTGCGTTCTAAACTGAAGTCTAACGTGTAAAATACATACACATAAGGATATTCACTATGATATGGTATGTGATAAGGTCAGTCATTAAGTGATCCATATTTTGAAACATTACTGAACTGGAGATATAAGAGCTAAGTATCTGCTCTCACAGATCTTTTCAGTTTGATAACTCAAATAACAGGTAATCAGTCATTTCACATGATGACAAATACTGTAAATAAAACCAAACAGGACAACAGGAGAAAGTACAAAAGGGCAGGCGATGGACAGGGAGGCCTGGCGTGCTGCAATTCATGGGGTCGCAAAGAGTCGACTGAGTGACTGAACTGAACTGAACTAAAAGTACTTTAGATGAGTGGATCATTATCAGCCTCTCTAGAGAGAGAGCTTCTGACTTGAATCTAACAGAGAAGCAGGCAGCTTCAAGGCTTAAGAAAACACAAATGCAAAGGCCCTCCCACACTGATATGCTAATCATGTTCAAAAACAAAAAAGCGGTGAAGTGGAAGCTATTAAGAAAGGGAGGATTGGCTGGATGACCATTAGGATTTAAAATTTTATCTTTGAAGCAAATGAACTCTGAGTAGAGGCTTTTTGTTTTAAAGATATTCTGGGAGTTCCCTGGTGGTCCTGGGGTTAGGATTCGGCACTGTCACTGCTGTGGCCCAGGTTCAATCCCTGGTGGGGGAACTGAGATCCCCACAAGCCTCTTGGCATGGCCAAAAATATATGTCTCATTCTAGCAAGAACGTGGAGAATGGATTGCAGGGGCTCGTATGTGGAATATGAGGATACCAGACTGTCACAACCTAGGACAAGAGGTAGGCCGTGGCTGAAAAATGGAGACTGGACACAGGAGTGTAGGAAAGAGGAGTCAAGGACAAGGAGTCAAGGAGTCAAATTTTACGTTAACACTAACAAGAATGAAAAAGATGAGTGTGAAAAACTAGACATTAAGTAAGGTGGAAAGCTTAGATTTAGAGAAGATGGGGGAAGAAAGAAGCTTCCCAGGTGATGTTAATGGTAAAGAACCTGCCTAAGAGATGAGAGTTCAATCCCTGGGTTGGGAAGATCCCATGGAGGAGGACATGGCAATCCACTCCAGTATTCCTGCCTGGAGAAATCATAGACAAAGGACTCTGGTGGAGAGGTGGACACGACTGAAGCGACTTACCGTGCATGTACAGGGGAAGAAAGCAAAAGAAGCTGGTGAGTTCATTTGACTTCTGATCTGCCTTGTAGTTTACACAACAAATAAAAATCAGAAAGTAGTAGTATCCAAATACATGTATGAAAATACTTTGTGTTCATTAGGTACAACACCATTGTCATTATTTCTCCCTATATCGTAAAAGGTGCTTCCAAGTGTGGTAGTGAGAAATGCCTCCTCCTTCTGAGCACTGGCATGGGAACCTAACCCACATCAACAACACTGTATCCAAGGGACAACATATCTTCTCTATTGTGTGCTCTTGCCCTTGGATACTAAAACCTAAAATAATGAAACCTACGTTCTCTTAAAGCCTAATTAGTATAGTCTTGAAATATAATTTAGCAAAGCAACCCTCTACAGGTTACACAGAAACAAGTCTTCTGAAATACCTCCCTATTGCTGCAGTGACAATAGCCATTCAACACTTATATAACAAATGTGCTGAGAACTAATAAACTGCCAAATGTTGTTTTAAATGTTCAGTTGCTCAGCTGTGTCCAACTATTTGCAACCCATAGACTGCAGTATGCCAAGTTTCCCTGTCCATTAGCAACTCCCCATGATGCCCCTGTGTTCATGGAACTTGTAATAAATAAGTACATGAAAACATGGAAGCGAAAAAACTGGGTAAAGAGACAGCAGAGAGGAAAGAGACTTTAGACAGGATGATGAAGGTTTGAAAGACCTCTATGCACAAGGGGATATGAGTTAAGAAAATCCATCTGTGGTTCTCAATGTAGGTTGCACAGACTTATTCAGGAAGATTTTGAAAGGTAATGTATGTCCAGGTCTCAGTGCTAGACCAGTTAAATCAGAATTTCTGGGGCTAGGTCTGACAATGGCATTCTTTAAAAAGCTCCCCAAGTGTCTCTCAGTTCAGTTCAGTCGCTCAGTCTTGTCTGACTCTTTGTGACCCCATGAATCCCAGCACGCCAGGCTTCCCTGTCCATTACCAACTCCCAGAGTTCACTCAAACTCACGTCCATCGAGTTGATGATGCCATCCAGCCATCTCATCCTCGGTCGTCCCTTTCTCCTTCTGCCCCCAATCCCTCCCAGCATCAGAGTCTTTTCCAATGAGTCAATTCTTCGCATGAGGTGGCCAAAGTACTGGAGTTTCAGCTTTAGCTTCATTCTTTCCAAAGAACACCCAGGATGGTTCTCCTTTAGAATGAACTGGTTGGATCTCCTTGCAGTCCAAGGGACTCCCAAAAGTTCAAAACACCACAGTTCAAAAGCATCAATTCTTCGGCGCTCAGCCTTCTTCACAGTCCAACTCTCACATCCATTCATGACCACTGGAAAAACCGTAGACTTGACAGGACGGACCTTTGTTGGCAAAGTAATATCTCTGCTTTTGAATATGCTATCTAGGTTGGTCATAACTTTTCTTCCAACGAGTAAGCGTCTTTTAATTTCATGGCTGCAATCACCAACTGCAGTGATTTTGGAGCCCCCAAAAATAAAGTCTGACACTGTTTCCCCACCTATTTCCCATGAAGTGATGGGACCAGATGCCATGATCTTAAGTTTTCTGAATGTTGAGCTTTAAGCCAACTTTTTCCCTCTCCTCTTTCACTTTCATCAAGAGGCTTTTTAGTTCCTCTTCACTTTCTGCCATAAGGGTGGTGTCATCTGCGTATCTGAGGTTATTGATATTTCTCCTGGCAATTTTGATTCCAGCTTGTGCTTCTTCCAGCCCAGCGTTTCTCATGATGTACTCTGCATAGAAGTTACATAAGCAGGGTGACAATATACAGCCTTGACGTACTCCTTTTCCTATTTGAAACCAGTCTGTTGTTCCATGTCCAGTTCTAACTGTTGCTTCCTGACCTGCACATAGGTTTCTCCAGAGGCAGGTCAGGTGGTCTGGTATTCCCATCTCTTTCAGAATTTTCCACAGTTTATTGTGATCCACACAGTCAAATGCTTTGGCTCTAAAGGATAGCTATGGTTGAGAACCACCACCAGAAAAACAAAGCAATTCTGATCTTGAAAACAAGGCAGGAGAGGAAGTCAGGTAGACAGAGGTCAAATTTTGCAGAATATTTTAGGCTAAAATAAAGAATATCGCCCATGTGTTTGTTCTAAATGACATGAAGAGCCAATGGAGGAGAAAAAAGAAAGAAAGAAAATAAAGTCGCTCAGTCATGTCCAGCTCTTTGCGACCCTATGGACTGTAGCCCACCAGGCTCCTCTGTCCATGGGGATTCTCCAGGCAAAAATACTGGAGTGGGTTGCCATTTCCTTCTCCAATCGAGGAGAAAATAATAATAATAATAAAAAAAATCTCAATTTCTGAGTAAATGCATGGCTGCATTCAGCAGACCCACATCTTAAGTAACAAAAGGGTACAATTTACATAAATTACTAATTAAAGAAAAAAAAACTTTTGAAGCTGTCAGCTCAAGAGGAATGCTCTCTTCAAACTTGCTATCTTCAGATTTCAAAAAAACACATGGACAGTTATGAGAAACCAAAGAACTATATCCTCTACTTGTATCCCTTTGAAAGCTTTTTATCATTTGTATACTATAAAGAATAGTTTTTAGTTCTGTGGTGGCCAGGGTTCAATCCCTGGTCAGGAAACTAAGATTCCCATAAGCTGCACAGTGAGGCCAAAATAGAAACATACATACATATTTATATTAAATATATATATATCTTATATGGCTTATACATAATAAACCACAAATATTTGCATTTTCTGGACATAAAACTGATTTAAAAAATTTATATATATATAATGTTACTATCCTGTCTACTATGTACTTAAAAGTCTAAATCATCATGATTTGAGGGTCAGTCTGCAGAAACAAAGCTGTGTGAATAATATATCCTCTTTCTCTGTTTAACAAAAGAAAAAATGAACATCTAAATTCAAAGTTCTATGACTCTGAGCAAAGCTGGTAAGAAACTAGTTGTTTTTCCCACTGAAATTAGATGTAGCAAAACGTGCACCTACATTTTCTAAATTTTGAACAGTGAATATGTTACCTTTTTTGAGCAAAAACCAAAAAAAAGTTAAAATGAAAGGAAGAAATGGAGGAGAGCGGAAAAAAAGGAAGTCAGTGCTTTCAAAGCAAACAGTCTGTTCTCAAAAGGTCTTAAGGGAAATTTGAAAAGCAGCAGTTTACCATAATATAACGATCAACCTTTTGAAATGAAAGAATGAAACAATAGTAACACGAATATGGTTTTCATGAAAGAATAGGTATTGCAGGCTGAATATTTGTGGGGAAAAAATCTTAAGGGATATCCACACATCGAGAGATTAGGTACCATTTCTAAAATTTCTTCAGGTGACTGATTTGTAATTACAAAAGTATTTGTAAGTATTCCATACCAAAAATATTAAGTAATATTTAAAATCTAGTATATTAGGGGGGCGAACACCATACTTTTGTAAATCACCAACCTGCAAAATTTCAATTAAAGGACAGAATTATAATCTTTCTGGCCTCCATGAGCTTCTAGGTATCCAAGACCTGTTTACCTATCTTCTCTCGTTGTTCTTATGGTGATTGTTTAGTTTCTCTAGGAAACACAGCACAACGTCCCACTCATTTAACTCGCTTAACATTAAAAAGAAACTGCAAACATTTCCAGAGAAGCGCACTGGACGCATTTAACAAATGTTTTATTGAACAAATAAAAGAAGAATATATACTAATAATAGTCATGTATCACATACAAATATAAAGACCTTATGTGTAAACCATTTTCACTGGTTCCTGTAACTGACATCTGTATCATTTTTTTTCCTAACCCTATACAGGAGAGTTGGTTTTGTCAGCTTTCTCTTCTCTATGTGTTTTCCTCTTTGGCCATCTAATCTACTGTTCACTACTTCAGTAAGTATAATTCCCAACCAAACACTTTCCATCAAGCTTTTTAATTGTGTATAAAACAAAATATCCTCACTTAAATTTACTGACAGAATTACAAACTAAAAATGTTTAATTTCCCCACTCAAGCACAAAAACATTTACTCGTGTACTATATTATCTACCATTAGTACTAGGAACAAATGAAAGAGACATGCTGATCTCCACCAACTGCGTATAGGTTTGAGAAGGCTGGAAAAGATGTTCAAAGAACTGGGAGGAAAGAAAGTCAACAATTAAAATGAGGCATTGAAACGCAGAAGAAGCTGGAAACCAGGGACACAAGTATTCCCAAGACTGTGGTTTGAAGACTGTTAACAATGAAAAATGGAGAAGAAAATGGCAACCCACTCCAGTATTCTTGCTTAGAGAATCCCAGGGATGGGGGAGCCTGGTGGGCTGCCATCTATGGGGTCGCACAGAGTCGGACATGACTGAAGCGACTTAGCAGCGGCAACAATGAAAAAACCTGGCTTAAAACTCAAAATTCAAAAAACTGCGATCATGGCATCACTTCATGGCAAACAGATGGAGAAACAATGGAAACAGTGAGAGACTGTATTTTCTTGGGCTCCAAAATCACTGTGGACTGACTGCAGCCATGAAATTAAAGACTCTTGCTCCTTGGAAGAAAAGCAATGACAAACCTAGACAGCATATTTAAAAGCAGAGACATTACTTTGCCAATAAAGGACCATATAGTCAAAGTATGTTTTTTTCACTAGTCACGTATGGATGTGAGAGCTGGACAATAAAAAAGACTTGAGCGCTGAAGAACTGATGCCTTGGAATGGTGGTGAAGAGTCCTGAGAGACTCCTGGACTACAAGGAGGTCAATCCTAAAGGAAATCAACCCTGAATATTCACTGGAAGGACTGATTCTAAAGCTGAAGCTCCAATACTTTGGCCAGCTGATGCTGACTCGCTGTAAAAGACCCTGATACTGGGAAAGATTGAAGGCAGGAGAAGGGGACGCGACAGAGAATGAGATAGTTGGATGGCATCACCAACTCAATGGACATGAGTTTGAGCATACTCTGGGAGATGGTGAAGAATAGGGAAGCCTGGCATGCTGCAGTCCACAGGGTCACAATGAGTTGGACACGACTGAGCAACAACGTTCAGCAGCACGTCTAGGAGTGGGGAGTAATGGGAGGCTTTGTAAGCAGCTGGACTGAATGTGAGTTGTGTCAGGTAAGTGTAAAGAAAAGGGAGGTAAGGATACTGCCAGAATGATTAACATTTCAAGAAAGTCTAAACTTCACAAGAATGAAGAGAAGTTGGAAAAAAATAAGGAGGGTAGAAGGGACTAGAAATTTCAAAAAGACTGAATTAAAAACTCTTTAACAATAGTGATTATTTAATGCTTGCTGAATCAAGTTTATTACTGATTGCTTTGATCGTTTAACAACAACAAAAGCCCAGGAGAAAGTGTACTATCTGTGTGAGAAAAGTGGAGGCATAGGAGCTTGTCATTTGAATTTAAGTTTACAGGTAATGACAGGGTTTAGATCAAGACATTAAAAGTTAAGTACACGTAATATGCACTGAGTGCATACACATGTGCAACACAGAAAACGGTAAAACAAATCCACTAATAAACCATTAATAGTCAGGGAATAGGGATGAACAGATGTGGAAATTCTTTGTACTGTTTTTTTAAAATATTTATTTTACTGCGCCAGGTCCTAGCTGCAGCATGTGGGATCTTTGAGAACTTCACTGTGGCACTGAGGATCTTTAGGTCGCATGTAGACTCCTAACTGAGGCATGGAGGATCCAGTTCTCTGACCAGGAATCAAACCCAGATCTCCTGAATTGGGAACACGGAGTCTTAGCCAGGGAAGTCCCTCTTGGAACTATTTTTACAACATTTTTGGGAGATTAAGATTATTCTCCCTCCCCTAAAAGAAGTTTTCAAAAAATGTTTATCTGCTTTCCAAAACATGTTCTTCTCCCTGATTTTACCATAACCTTTTCCGATAACCTCTGGTTTAAAACCCTGAGTAATCTTTGATATTTATGTCTCCCATTTCTAACATAAAGAGGGATCCAAGTTCTATACATTCTAATTTGGTAATGTCTCTTGAAGCCAAACTGTTACTTAAATCTGAACTACAGAGATGGAGAATGTAAAAATATCAGGTTGGATATAAGAGCTCAAAGCCTAAGTCACCAAAACTTATCAATAAAGAAACAACTTTAATAAAACTCATAATGTAGGAAGTGATGACTTGATGTCAAAGCCAGCAACCAAGGGAAACTCACCATATGAAACTCAGAACTCAATTTTCATTACAGAAGAAATAAACATCAAACATGTAATAATAAATATCATTTGAGGTTAAGAGATTTTAAAAGATTCAAGTTTTTATTATCAAAACTTACTGTATTATAATAGAGTTGAATATAAAGGATAAAAAGTTAAAGCAACAAGACAGTGATATCTCAATCAACAAATGTATTTCAACTGTTGTAGAAACATCATTTTGAAGTATATTAATGCAAAAAGCATAAGAATCAATGCACTATAGACTGTAAAAGGAGGGGTGACTAACTGAATTGTGTCTCCCCAAAATTCACATGGTGAAGCCCTAAACACCAATTAACATAAGGTATTTGGAGCTGGTACCTTTGGGAGTTAACTAGGGTTAACTGAGGTGATGAGAGTGGGCCTCATATGGGATTAGTACTCTTGTAAGTACTATAGAATGGGAACATATATATATGTGGGTTAGAATGGGACAAACGTAGAATGGGAAAGACTAGAGATCTCTTCAAGAAAATTAGATACCAAGGGAACATTTCATGCAAAGATGGGCACAATAAAGGACAGGAATGGTATGGATCTAACAGAAGCAAAAGATACTAAGAGGTGGCAAGAATACACAGAAGAATTGTACAAGAAAGATCTTCATGACCCAGACAATCACAATGGTGTGATCACTCACCTGAGCCAGACATCCTGGAATGTGAAGTCAAGTGGACCTTAGGAAGCATCACTACGAACAAAACTAGTGAAGGTGATGGAATTTCAGCAGAGCTATTTCAAATCCTGAAATATGATGCTGTAAGTGCTGTACTCAATATGCCAGCAAATTTGGAAAACTCAGCAGTGGCCACAGGACTGGAAAAGGGCAGTTTTCATTCCAATCCCAAAGAAAGGCAATGTCAAATGTTCAAACTACCCCACAACTGCACTCATCTCACATGCTAAGAAAGTAATGCTCAAAATTCTCCAAGCCAGGCTTCAACAGTATGTGAAACAAGAACTTCCAGATGTTCAAGCTGGATTTAGAAAAGGTAGAGGAACCAGAGAGCAAATTGCCAACATCTGTTGGAGCATACAAAAAGTAAGAGAACTCCAGAAAAACATCTACTACCCTAAAGCCTTTGACTGTGTGGATCTCAAGAAACTGGAAAATTCTTAAAGAGAAGGGAATCCCAGACCACCTTACCTGCCTCCTGAGAAATCTGTATGCAGATCGAGAAGTGACAGAACCAGACATGGAACAATGGACTGGTTTCCAACTGGGAAAGGAGTACATCAAGGCTATATATTGTCACCCTGCTTATTTAACTTATATGCAGAGTACATCATGCAAAATGCCGGGCTGGATGAAGTACAAGCTGGAATCAAAATTGCCTGGAGAAATATCAATAACCTCAGGGATGCGGATGACACCATCCTTATGACAGAAAGCAAAGAGGAACTAAAGAGCCTCTTGATGAAAGTGAAAGAGGAGCGTGAAAAAGCTGGCTTAAAACTCAACATTCAAAAAACGAAGATCTGACATTGAGTCCCATCACTTCATGGCCTATAGATGGGGAAACAAAGGAAAGAGTGATAGACTTTATTTTCTTGGGCTCCCAAAATCACTGCAGCCATGAAATTAAATGATGCTTGCTCCTTGGAAGAAAAGCTATGACAAACCTACACAACATAAGTAAAGAGATGTTACTTTACGAACAAAGGTCTGTCTAGTCAAAGCTATGGTTTTTCCAGTAGTCATGTATGGATGTGAGAGTTGGACCACAAACAAGGCTGAACACTGAAGAATTCATGTTTTTGAGCTCTGGTACTGGAGGAGACTCTTGAGAGTCCTTGGACTGCAAGGAGATCAAACCAGTCAATCCTAAAGGAAATCAACCCTGAATATTTATTGGAAGGATTGAAGCTGAAGCTCCAATACTCTGGCCACCTGATGCAAAGAACTGATTCACTAGAAAAGACCCTGATGCTGGGAAAAATTGAAGGCAGGAGGAGAAAGGGATGAGAGAGGATGAGATGATTGGATGGCATCATCGACTTGATGGACATGACTTTCAGCAAGCTCCAGGAGTGGGTGACAGACAGGGAAGCCTGGCATGCTGCAGTCCATGGGGTCAAAATGAGTCAGACATGACTGAGTGACTGAGCTGAACTCTTCTAAGAGGAAGAAATATTAGAGCTCTCAGTCATGTGAGGACTCAGCTAGAAGGCATTCAGCCATGTGCAAGCCAGGGAGACTTCACCAGAACCTAGGTAAGCTGGCATCCTGGTCTTGGACCTCCAGCCTCCAGAACTGTGGTAAACACATTTCTGTTGTTTAAGCCACCTTGCTTATGGTATTTTTCTCATGGTAGCTGGAGCTAACAAAGATAGAGAAGATTGATATATAACTTCAGAAAACAGCATTCATCACTCAAATTTTAACTTGATCTTCCATTTAAAGTAAAGAAGTCAAGACATTCACCACTCGAGTTCCAGGTCAACTAGCTGTCACAAAATTCTACCTTTCTTTTTAAAATTAACTTTTGTTGGAATATAGTTGATTTACAATGTTGTAAAATATTATCTTTCTAAAAACCTTACTTTTGATTAATCCCTCCTCCAGTTGCTTGACTTTAAACACACTGATCAAAGTACTCATCTTTATGTACTCCTTAAATACAAGACAAATGAAAATCACAGAATATTTGAAGCTGAAAATTATTTTACATTTGAACAGTCAATATGAATTAATGGGACCAGAAATATGAATATATTGGACCCTGTCCTTTCTTATTTGTCAAAAACCTCAATAAAGACCTGGAAAGTAGACACCACATATGACACATACATCTGGAAAAGTAACAATGCATTAAATGACTCTCTTAAGATTTAAAAAGATCTTCAAATGTTGAGTAGAACTAAACTGGATCTAATAAATAGCTATATAGTCATACTTCAAGAACGGACTTTCATAAATATAGAATACAGATTTAGTCTGTTCATATCAAAAAGGACAGTTAGTGAACAGCGAGCAGTGTGATACTACTGTTTTATAAACATTGCTACTTTAACAGAAATCTAATGTACAACTCTGGAACTGTGACAGTTCTACTGAATCTTATGCTTATCACACTGTTTATAGAGTATTACGCTCAATTTTTGTCTTCATTAAGATAACCAATAAAAACAAACTAAACTGGATACAAAAGAAAAATTTTCTGTTCAGTTTATCCACAGGTGGAACAAGTTATATCTTAAACTCATTCTCTACTTTCACCATTAGCCAAGCAACCCAAAGAGCTGTGAAATGAAGTGATACGTATTTTTGCTGAGGCACAAAATGTGCGTCCAATACCATGAGGTATGTGAGAGAAGAGTGCTTCTAGGAAATAAACCTAAGATATTCTCTCTCTCTCCTGTTGTTCCATGCCCATGGCTTGTTTTGGTTTTTAGAGAAACAGTAACTCTTGTGAAGAGATACATAACTGTTTCTGTGTGTGGCGGTGGGGGGGGGGGGGAGCGGGGGGGGAGGGGGAGGGGGGCAGGGAGAGGAAGAAGAGCTCTGAAAGGAAAGCCAAATCCTGGTGCAGATGACGGAAGCTGAGAGAAAGTGAAGAGGTCTGAATAATATTATGGTGTCCAGGTATCTGGAAACTTAGATCTTAAAATATGAATGTTAAAGGTCAATTACAGCATCTTCCTGGGCACCAGATACATTCAAGCAGAAGCAACATAAGCCTTTATCAAAAATATTTTAAAAGGTAACTTATGCTTTGAATGAGAAGCTGCACTGGTCAAGTTCTATGGTCACTTTCATTTTTAATTGTTATAATCACTTTGCTGTTGTTTAGTTGCTAAATTGTATCCAACTCTTTTGTGACCCCCATGAACTGTAGCCCACCAGGCTCTTTCTGTTCATAGGATTTCTCAGGCAAGAAACTGGAGTGGGTTGCCATTTTCATCTCCAGGGGATCTTCCTGACCCAGGGATCGAACTCACATCTCCTGAACTGCGGACAGATTCTTTACCACTGAGCCAACCAGGGAGGCTCATAACCAGTAATTCTAAAGTCAGAATGACATAACGTTATTTGCAGCAACATGGATGGGCCTAGAGATTATCATATTAAGTAACTCTGACAAGAAAGACAAGGATATGATACTGCATATATGTGTAATCTAGGGAAATAACAAATGAACTGACTTACCAAACAGAAATAGATTCACAAAGAAAACAAACAGGATTCCCAATGAGAAAAGGGTTTGGGGGTGGGGTGGGGCAAAAATTAGGAGTTTGGGATTAACAGATACATAAAAGAATATATATGTATAACTGAGTCACTGTGCTGTACACCTGAAGTTAATATTGTAAACCAACCACATTTCGATAGAAAATAAATTAAAAAAAATAAAGCAAAGAGTGACAGCCAGTATTTCTTAAGATCATCTGCTTCTATAATAGTAAAGCTAAGAATATCGCTATATGTTGAATGCCTCTACTACAATATCACTGCAGCAAAAGCATTAAAAATTGTCATTTTAAAAAACAAAGTGTAATATAAATATCTGTTGGCATTCTAATCAAAATGGTTGAAGCAATTCTTAGTAACTGAAACGTAAAATTAAGACTCTGGGGCCAAGAAAGCCCTAATAATAATCAGAAAAGAAATGTAGCTATCAAATCTTCTGTACTATAAACTACTATAAACCAGCAAAGTGAAGGTGTGTGCCTATCACTTCCTCTGGAAGGTGATTGTCAGGGCACTCTTTGGACAACCTGAAATATTTTAAAATTGTTCCTATTTACACAATTACTTCTCTTAAAAACTGATTCAGTTAAAATCTCAGCTCTAACATTTAGTAGTTGGGTGATATTTTTATAGCATAATTGTGGCATACACATATTATGGCATAATATTAAATGTAATTAAATGAAATTCATTAAATGTAATTCTGAATTTTTCTTTCCCCATCTGTGGGCTACATCTTCTGGCCTGCTGTGAGTCTTAAGTGTGTACAGAGCTGTTAAATGGTGTCTAGTACTTAATAATGAGTTTAATAAATGATAATTTAACACTTTCAAACTCATATGTAATAAATAAAAAGTAACACATAAATAATTTCTTAGTCAACTTTGTTTTTTTGCAAGGTTAAGTATACTGGGTATTATGGAAGAAAAAGAGAACCACTCTCATAAGATAGTCATCCAACATCATTAATCATTCAAAACTTTTCATGACTAAAAAGCTGTCTTTATGGGTTGGAATTTAAAGTTTAAATTTTTAAGTCTAGAAAATTGGTTAGCATCCCTCCCCATCAAGCACTGGCTCTATTCCTCCACCATTAAAATGATCTGTCTTGAGACATGTTAACTTACCCAGCTCTTTCTATTTCCATTTTTATACTATGTTTTCAGGTTTGTGACAAATACAACCAAAGAAAAAAAACTGAGGGGGTGGTGGGGGGGTTGGTGGTGGTTATGGTGAGGTCAGAATTTCAAGCAATCGGCACATGTAAGCTGTTCTTGACTTTTCAATCCATATTCAACAGTTCTTTCTTCAAGAGAGATAATTTGTCTCCAAAATGTCAGAAGACTCTGATTCTACAGCTGGGAGATATTTCACCTTTCTACATTCTGTATTGTGCAGCTACATGTAACTGCTGCTGCTGCTAAGTCGCTTCAGTAGTGTCTGACTCTGTGCGACCCCATAGATGGCAGCCCACTAGGCTTACACAACTGTACATTGAAAAATCCAATTTTTCTTAATCTAAATTTTAACACTTATACAGCAGTATAACCAACCTTCCATATCTCTGTCAAAAGCTTTGTTTCAATAACATCCTTTCCCTGCTTTTGAAACAAAATTCCGCTATCTGTCCCATTTCAGAAGCAATTTTTCATGTAATATTCTTCAGCTAAGATCTACAAAATTTAAACCAAACATTAAGTTACTTAAAAGTACAGGTCAAGAAAAGCCAAAATATTTAGTTTTTTTTAAAAAGATTAAATAGTAACTATAGTTTTACTCGTACGCTCTTGCCTCTCTGAAAGCTGATAATCTATGTATATTTTAATATACTGTTCCCAAATTACTAGAAATATTTAATACGTGACAGTGCCCATCTTTAAAATATACTAGATAAACTGAAATTCTGTACTTGCTGTTGTGCAACTACTTAACCCATCTTGGTAGTAAGTTCTAGGCTTTCTGTTCCTAGAGACCATTTCTCCAGTCTCCCAATTGTTTTTGACGTTCTAAACGCATCTTTAACATCTCTCCTTAAGGAGCCTTTCAGAGCACTGGCCTTCACAGGGCCTTTGTGCAAACAAACAGGTACTCTTCTTGGTGAGGGGGTTGATGCCTTGGGAGGGAGAAGAGGAAGCACGACTTCCCCTAGGAGGCCTACCTAGGGCACAGGACTCTGCAAGCAGATTACGGATGGATTTCAGTCCTTGCTACCTCCCTTAGCCTGGCATCTCTGTGCAGTACACAAATGGTACAACCATAGCCAGCAGCCCTGCACTTTCAGATTATACATTAGGAAAGAATGAGGAAGGAAAATCAATTTTAACTTCTGTAAACACCCATTCTCTAACTACATATACACCCATGGGGTGATCTTCCAGTCTCATTGAGAATATCCTCAATGGAAGCCTTCCAATTTCTATTTTTCATGTTTTTCTGTTTTAAATGTCATTAAGACTCATGTTAGTCACTCAGTTGTGTCTGACTCTGTGATCCCATGGACTGTAGCCCACCAAGCTCTTCTGTCCATGGAATTCTCCAGGCAAGAATACTGGAGTGGGTAGCCGTTCCCTTCTCCAGGGAATCTTTCCAACCTGGATCAAACCTGGGTCTCCAACCTTGTAGGTGGATTCTTTACCGTCTGAGCCATCAGGGAAGACTCATGTGATATCAAAGAGTACATTCAAAAAGCATAGGAAACACATTTAATGTGATCTTTGTAACAATCCTCTATGATAGGGAAAACAGGTATTATCTTTATTTTCCAGATGAATACAGTGTATCTACAATTTGAAGAAACCAAGTCACTTGCCCCAAAAGTTTAACAGCTTTTGGCACAAAGTGACAAAAGGACTAACCCTAGGTTTTAAAACTCCTAGTCCAGAGCTTATTTGAATATTCAACCTACCTAAAAATTAAGAAGTCTCACTACTAATTCCTCCATGCTTAACCTTTCAACCTCATTACCTGACCTACATTCTCTTAGGGTCCACCACCAATCACTCAAGCCAAAGTCAAGAGCCAGTTTTCACATATTTTTCTGAACTTGGCTACATTTGGCTCTAACAAAACCTAATTTTCAGACTTTTCTCTTCCACTCTGATTTCTGTAGTGACAAGTTACTCATCAGTGTTCTCCTTCTCTTGCCATAGATTGTCTTAGACATCTTATTACATTTCTCTGTCTAAATAAACCCATTCTACCTTGCAGTTTATCCTGGTCATGGCTGACCCAAGTATGTAGTTAAGGTTCTAATTCATATCTCTACTCCTGCAGTGCTACTATTTCCTGTTTGATGAATCTACTTCTAGACTTTCATCACTTCTGGCCTTCATTAATTCTAACTGCTGCCTCATTCTATGCAGTATTCATTTCTTACAGCAGTTCTGTTCCAAAGGGTGGAATACAAATGACTACTGATGGCATATTATATGGTTTTAAGTGGTCCATAGAGGGATATTTAAAATTACATATTTACTTCAACATGTTGAGGGAAAACTCTAACACCAAATAATCATGTAAATTTTTCTTTCAAAATCATTTGATTAAAAGACAGTGAGCCGAATTAAAGAATAATGTTGACAGATGGTTTGAAGATAAAGCAAAAACTGTAAATGACCAAAGTTTGGGAAACAATGGCCATTGGGAAATTCATGTAGTATACAAGTTAAGCACTGAGGCCCTGGGTCAATGATTCAAACCTCACTTACTAGCTAAGTAACTTTGAACAAATTACTAGATCTCTTTAAATCCCAGTTTTCTACTTGTGTCATGTTAATAAAGTAGTCCACATTGTAGGCTTACTGTATGGACTGAGAGAACCCTCAAAGTGCTCTTGGTTCAGTACCTGGCATGGTGAGTGCTCACCGAATAGTAATAACTACAGTTCGTCTCTTCCGGCCATCACGCCTTTACCTGTCATCAGCTGGACACGACCTGTACTAGAGATAGTTTTCCATATATGAATTTTCTGCCCAAATTTTCATTGCCTGCCTGTATATTTTTAATTTTCCAGTATGAATCCAAAGATCACGCAGTAACTTTTAATATTAAAGACTGTGAGCATCTTGGAGGTAGGAACCAAAAGCCATTTTCCTCTGATGCACTGTGCCTTACAAAATTAAAAGAATCTGTAATGTTTGTTGAATAAATCTAAAAATTAGGAAGGATAATCTAATGCAAGTAAATCTCACAATGTACAGTACAGAAACACAAACTACCTGAGAGCATTTGATTCCAATAGGTAAATAAAGGTGGGGGGGGGATGATGGGGTATTCTTTTGCCCCACTATTTGTCAGCTGAACCTTAGTTGTGGGTCTAATCTTTGTTTCCTAATCTCATTCATTAGCATATAATAAACTCTAGGCATATGCCAACTATTGTACAAAGTGATAAGAACACAGAAACTGTCTAGTAAGGGAAAACAGACTAGTATCAGAACAGACAAGTAAACAGAATACTACTAGATAATGTTATGTAAATAATACCCAATAATGTTTTGAAGTGCTCCACAAATGCTGATGATGTCCTACTCTTCTTTAATGTAGAACACCTGGCACTACCACATATGGATCAGTATATTACAATGACAGAAATAATTTCATTGCTATCTTGTGTTCAACTCTAGGTACAGACTAACCACATAAACGTTTGTGTCTGCCAACCAGACAACTGTTGAAACTCAGTAACAGCCTTTCTTCTGATTTACCAGCAAATATGTTCACACACAGGCCCCAAAATGTGATAGGCATTCTGTCAATCAAGAGCAAAATAATGACTAGAAATATAACTGGCAAAAAGGTCAGACTATATTTAGCCTGGGGGGAGGGTGGTGTGGTGGATAGATACACAATAAAAAGTTTACTGTAAGTTAGCCTCCCCAGAGAACACTTTTACCCCAAAAGATGTACTGACTGATGCAACAAGGGCATTACTGAGAATTTTCAAATGTTATGACTCAAAACTAACATATCAATTCTCAAGACTTCTAAACAACAGTTAACACAGACTGAGAAGTTTTCATGGGGTTAGCCAGTTCATAAAGTGACAAGTTTTGCTCTACTGAAGGTATATCAGTCATAATTCAAGCAGACACAACTTTTGGATCTCCTTCATAGTAAGAATAGGGTTCTATACCAATTTATGTTAACATTTTATCAGTGATCAATCCTTGCCTTACACAAATACGGCATAAACAGAATCTGAAACACAAGTTACTCAAGTGACTTACATACTGAAGTGGTGTTTGGGGGATGACAGAGGGAGGAAACCACTTGGAGGCTTAATATAGTCTTGGAGGACATAATTTAGTCTTCAAAGATATATTACCAGTAAAGACAGAGGGGTAAGTGTAGAGGAGAGACAGGAATTGGGATGAGCCAGAACTTCTGTATTTTCAGTCATGCCCAATATATTGATACCAGGTGTACTGACTCCAGAACATGAAGAAATCTTTAAGAAACAAAACCTAACACACAAGTGTTTTGTAAAAAAGATATTTAGGTCTAAAAATATCTTTAAAAAAAGGGGGGGGGGACTATTTATTAAGTTCTCAAAGAAGGTATACCCTATTCTGAAAATATACAGGTTACCTTCTGCTGAGAGTGTTTTCTTCTACCATTATCCTGCCATTTTCCTTCCACTGCTAGTTGCTGTCTTTGTATGAGCACAGCAATAAGCCCTTTCCATACATTATCTATGATAATCCTATGACAAGACTTGAAGGAGTTATTATAATCATCTCCAGTTTATAGATGAGAAAATATTTTATCATAGATGAGAAAATATTTTATCAATACAGGCCATATAGCAGAATTTAAAACTCATGTTGTACCATAGAGTTTTACTCAATTGGCCTTTAAATCATAAAAAGTACAAAAATTAGCTTCTACCCCATCCCCAGAATAGCTGTAATCTATTTTTTACATCTTGCAACACTTTAACCTTAACATGCAACAATGTTTCTATACTGACTCAAGCAAAACAAAAAATAGGCTAATAATACTGTATCTTAATTTAGTTACTATAGTTTACAAAATTACAAAGAACAGGGAGACAGCTTGATAGCTCAGAGCATCCCCTTTCTGTTTAGACAATCTGGGTTTGAATCTATGCAGCACCATCAAAAACTGCCCTGTGACCTTGGTCAAACCACTTTAATTTCTCAAATTTCATTTCCTCATCTGTAAAATGGGGATGATGACAGTACCTTCCTCAAAGGCTTGTTGTAAGATTAACAAAGAGAATGTCTGTAAAGAGCATATTTCTGTGCTCAGTAAAGGTCAACTAGTGGAGGTGGGAAAACCACCATATATAGAACTCACTCGACCAAAGTATAAACGTAAAATTAAAAGTCTATATTCTGAAAATTCCACTACGGAAAAGGAGAGAATTATTAGTTGACTATATGCTAGAAACTCAAATTCAATCTATTCCTCCTCTTTTTAGGAGATCAACGCATCTGAGGGGGGCCAGAAAAGATGCTGCAGTGCATCTGATGGCACACACCTAAAAATGGCTCCAGTCAGAGCAGCATCTTAATTACCAACAGGGGCGGTTAAATCTACTTTTAACAAATGCTGGAGTTGGACTTGGTGGGCGCTTAAGTTATCATCCTATCATTTCTATCTGCAGAAGTACGCTATCAAGCCTTCAAATCAAGAATCCTGATTCTTCTGAGGGCATTACGAATGAAAATCCTACCGCACAGCCGCCTACTGTACAATTCAAAGTACCCTGGCGAGGTATGAATCTATGGACCTAGGTTGAAGATCGGTCAATGCGGAAATCCGGGTAGCCTTAGAAGCCAGCAAACATCAGGCATGTCAGAAACCTCAGAAGAATCTCAGATCAGGTCAAAACAAATATACATCCCTTTAAAGGAATTAGACACATTCCCCTCGAGTAAAGGAAGAATTTAACAGGATTCCTATTGCCCACTCCCACCCACCATGCCTTTTTCTTCAAGTCCTGAAGTGGGGCCTTTACCGTAAAACCAATACTAACGCTATCTCTCAAAGCCAGGAAGCTGCAGGGTGGGATTCACCCTGCAGGTTAGGGGATGGAGGCCTAAGGGGAGAAAAGGCTATCTGAACCTGCCTCTGGAGTGGGGGCAGCACGTCCCTAGCGGAAGTAGGCTGATTCCCTCAAGAGCCCCTGACCGAGCCGATCTTTAACCCGGTCTCTCCCGCACACGACTCATTGCAAATTTCACCCTCCACTGAACGCGAAGAAGAGGCAGGCATTAAAAGGCCTACATGAGCCCTTCAGTCTGGGGAACGCGCACCCGTCTATCCTGCGGGAAGGAAAACTCCCTTCCCTTAACCGGCAACACGCGTAATCCCCCTGCAGGGCCTGAGCTAAGGCCTGGGTGGGAGGAGACCGACGGGTCCGGAACTCCCGCTGCAGACCACATGGGGCGGATCCGACTCCGGTTTCCCGCTCCCCGAGCAGGAGGCCGAGGCTCCCCCAGGAGCAGAGATGACGGTAGTAAACGAGGAAAAAAGGGGACGCCCGACCCGAAGGCCCCACTGCACGCGGCTCCCCCGACGCTGGGCACCAGGGTCGGGCTGCGCTCCCATGCCCCGGGCCGCCCCACGCCAGCCCTCCCCGATGGGGCCCGCTTTGATCGCAGCTCCTACGCCCTCGCTTTCCTTACCCGCCAGGGTGAGTGTCAAGCTGAGTGTGTTTGCGCACTTCGAGGGGTTCCGCCGAGTTCTGATACGGGGAAAGGGAAGGGGGAAACAGGGGTAGGGGGCGGCTGGAAGGACCACGGGATCCGGAAAGCCTAAGCTACAGGGTGGACAAACCGCCAAAGCACTTTCGCTGCCGCCCGAGAGGGAGATAGCGAGCGAGAAAAAGAAACAAGATGGCGGCTAGCCAGCCCCTACGTACGACGTCATGCGGCGGCGTGCGTAAGGCGAATCCCCGCAAGACCGCCCCCACTGCGCGGAGACGGCCGGCTCACGTGAGAACTCCGTGGCGGCCCAACCCCGGCGGAAGGCTACGGCGCCTCTTGCTGGACGGGGGGAGTTCCTAAGATTAGAGCTCGCGCTGCAGAGTAAAGATTTTGTCTGAGGCCTTTCCAGAAACTTGGAGAGACCTCAGTTACAGGTTGTTATCCTTCAGACAAGTGAGCGCTCTTGGTAGGTGCTGGATAGTTGTGTGACTTGGTTCAAACAACAGTTTGACAGTTTAATTAAAATTAAGCTATGCATAAAATTTAACCTTGATATTTGGCAATATGTTGGTATTTTCTAGAAAGGTGCAAACACAACACTCAGTACTCATAACACCAATACTTGTGTGTTGATAAAGATATAGAGATAAATGCATTATGATATATTTATATTATGGAATATTTGGAAGCCATTAAGTTTTGAGTAATGTCTAAAGATAAGGGAAATGCTTAAGCCATAATATGCTTATGCCGTAAATATGCTATAAAAACACACATTATAAACACACATATATGCATGTTTATAGGAAAAAAAACTTTAAAATGTATTTTGAACTATTTGTAATGGCAAACACATTAATAGTGTTTAGAGCCATCAGATTTTATAAAAAAAAATGTTATGTTCACCTTTATATAATACCCAGATTTTACAGTCAGAAAAATGGTTGTTTGTGTGTTTTAAAATTTTTGGCTGCACCCACGGGCGTGTGGGACCTTAGTTTCCACACCAGGGATTGAACCCTTACCCCAACGTTGGAAGGCATAGTCTTAACCTCTGAACCACAGAAGTCCCAGGAAGAGTTTTAATGTGTAATGAAAAAAATTCATGACTCATAAAATTGTTATGAGAAACAAGTGATAATTGTGTACGTACATATATACAGTGTATGTATATGTAGTGTGCATGCATGTGCAACTATAGAGCATTGTGTTTCAGATTTTAACAGATGGCATTTTTTTAGGTTTTAAATGAAGCTCAAACAGGTTAGTTGTCTTCTACACCATTATGATTATGAAATTGTCACTGTAGAAGTGTTGGAACAAATGAAATAAAGAGAGGTAAATCACAGGCATTCAGTCCCCACACCGTTGATGTCAATGCTCTTTTGAAATGGAAGTGCTTGGCTGGTATAGCCAGGGAAAGGCCTGCTGGCTGCCCTCAAGGAGACAGGAAGCATTACTTTGGTGAATTTTCCAGAATACTCTAGAATGTTGTCTGGAGTTTGTTAGAACAAAAATATTTTTCATTAGCAACATGGAACAGCTCCAGCAATCAGATGAACTTACCTTAACCAAGGTCACAAGACTGGCACGTGCAACCAGAATAGTTATTAATTTCCAAGAGCTGTAATTTGTATACCTGAATACTCACGATGGAAAGCCAGTGCATTTTCTATGTAGACAAACTTATTCAGGAAACCAAAGACATTATCAGAAGGTTGCTCGATGAGCACAAATTCAGAACAAGCTGAGTTGTGTGTATAGACTGTTCTTGATTCATCTGTCTCCATGACAGGACAGTTTCATCCCAAAGATAGAAATACTCAGTTTCCAATAGTTCAGCTTTATATATTGATCTCCAGTACAGTAGGGACATCTTGCGAGTCTGTTGATTTGGGCTGCTTCTCTCCTGACAGCATTTGGATGGACACTAGCCCTCAAGTGCCTCTGTATGCTCTTTTCTCTGTTTCCATGGCTACCCAAACCTTTTAGCAATATTCTTCGATAAGAATCAAGTCACAATCAAGTCAGCCAAGTTTGCATTTTAAAGGTGACTTTGCCTACTTCTGCTCGTGTCCATTGTGTATAATCTTAAAGTTTAACTTTCAGGAAGCGGTCTTACCATCCCTATTTCAAATATCTTGGGAAAAACCTGACTGCCATCACTAGGTTTTGGACAATGTCCAAAGCCAAATAGTACTCTTTAAAAAGTTTTATTTTGTTTCGGATTATTTGCAAATCTCCCCTAACACCCTTTTGGTGTAGATAAATTTGTCATAACAAAAATGTTTTCATGACAGTTTGAATGAAAACATGCATTTAATTTCCTGTTCTACTTTTTAAACATTAAGATAACATTATCAAATTGCCAACTGATATATGAAATAAGGACAGTCTAGTTTTTTTACTGAAAACAAATTGATTCTCCAAACAATATGACCTACTTTGTTTGTGATTGTCCAGCTTTATTTCCTAGTGGTTTCATTGAGTTTCTACCCTTCTCATTGGAATTGACTCAGTAAACCTGTAGATACTGAAAATGTATGAGGTATGAGATGAAAAAGAACCAATGAAGGTTTCATTCTTCATTAGTAATGGTGTTTCTTAAATGTTTGTGTGCACCTGACAATTTTAGTTTCCTTTCACCAATAGTCCAGCAAATCATATTTAGTAAATTGTGAAATAGTATGAGTCTGATGTAATGAAAACCATAATTCCCAAATACTGAATGAAATTGTAAGCTCATTTTATAAACCTCAACAGATATTGTAATTTTTCCAATAAAGAAAATGTATTGCCAGTGCTTTGAAAAATTACTTTTGTGAACTTCTAAGAAGTTATATACTAAATATATTGTATGTTATATAAAAATATTCCATTATGTATAAAATAATGGAATATTACTTTAAAGATTTTCATTATTTATCAGACTATTATTAATTTGCTTAGCAGACCCTTTTTTAAAATAATAGAATAAAAGGTACTTTTTGGCTAAAAGCATTGTTCATTCATTGCAAGTTGTGTGTCAAAGAAATTTGAAAAATTGGGATTTACTGTCCACCCCCCAGAATTTACTTAGCTGAGAAGAGAAACTAAGTTCTTGGAGCAGTGGATTTAAGTCAAGAGGGTATAATGTCATTAATGAACTGAGAGTACCATGGAGAAGAAAGGAGGGGAAGAGGAAGGAGATGGGGGAAAGAGACTTACTGGTTTACAGTTTTGCCTCAGGTTGGAAGTTACTCACTGAAGTCAGGAAGTGAGTAATGTTATAGGGCAAGGATCCAGAGGCCAAAAGGAAATGGAGAGATCTAGGGAATGCAAAGTAGAAATGATTACAAAGAAGCTATGCAGGTGGTAATTGAAAATACAGAAAAGGTGATTTCTAAATGTTTTAGGCCAGATAAGAGAAACTTGAGATGTTGCTGATAAACATAAATACAGTACTCAGTTATTACGTCTAAAATTGTAACTTTGGTTGCTACCTGTAGCATTTCTGAAAGTATAAGTCACTTTTAACTTTTTTGTTGCCCAACCAATTGTATATAAAATGTGTAAATGAAGCCACAAATTCAAATCATTTATTGCCACATAGTAATGAAAAGAAGTAAGGTTGATAATACATTTCTCTTTTTTAATTGTCATATATATATATATATATATACACACCTGTGTTCTCAGATTCTTTTCCATTATAAGATATAGTTCCATTACAAGATATAGTTCCTTTATCTATTTTATATAAAGTAGTATGTATCTGTTAATCCCAAACTCCAAATTTATCCCTCCCCCACCCCTTCCACTGTGGTAATCATGTTTGTTTTGTCTAAATCTGTTTCTGCTTTGAAAATGAATGAATTTGCTTCTTTTTTTAGATTCCACATGTAAGTGATAGCATATGATATTTGTATTTCTCTGACTTAATTTCTCTTGGTATGATAATCCCTAATCCATCCACAGTTCCTGCAGATGGCATTGTTTCATGATAGTAGAACTAGATATTTTGAATAACCTTTAGGCTTCTATAGAAGAAGAGAATTCCATGTGGTACAAAATTTCATGCCCAGTTCAGAGTCTGTTTCTTTGTATTCTCCATTCTTATTTCTGCTGGGCTTAATTAAACAGTTATTTGAGAAATAGTTCTTTGTGTTGCTGAGAGTATCAGTGAGTTAATTGCTTCAAATGGGAATTAATAGCACAATACTCGAAGGATTGGACCATTGTTAACTTTGTAAAGAAAAGAGGAATAGTGATTCAAAGAGAATTGAGAAAAATCTTCTCAAAAGTTTTCAACAGCTTGGGTAAATTGCAATGAAATGAAACTCTTCATTTCAATGTTCATTATTACCTACATGAGAGTTTTAATTGAAAAGTGTTAATCATTATAGGATTAATAAAATTTATTGTTGTTCGATCACTTAAGTCATGTCTGACTCTTTGCAACCTCATGGATGCCAGGCTCCTCTGTCCTCCACTATCTCCTGGAGTTTGCTCAAATTACTGTTCATTTAGTCAGTAATGCTAACCATCCCTCCACTTGTTAGGCTACATATTATCAGGCCACCTGCCCAACCTTGGAAAATGCTAGGATGATAAGTCATCTCAGTTTGCCTGAGATTGTCATGATGTTAGTACTGAAGGTCCCATGATCCAGGAAACAGTCCAGGGCAGAATGGGGCAGTTAGTTACCCTATGCTGGCCACAATGAAGCAGAAACATAGAGGTTAGTTCTAAAGTTCTTCCACATTAAGGTCTCTTTCTGATCTCTATGATCTGCTGAGAAGATGTGCTTTCTGGAGACCACTAACTCATCTGCCAAGACATAAGAGACACGGGTTTGATCCCTGGGCCTGGAAGATCCCCTGGAGGGGGGCATAGCAACCCACTCCAGTATTCTTGCTTGGAGAATCCTGTGGACAGAGGAGCCTGGCGGGCTACAGCCCCCTGGGTCTCAAAAAGTCGAACATGACTTAAGCGACTTAGCATGTGTGCACGCAAGAGGAAGGGAGCCTTGTCTGATAAACAGAGAAGGTTCTTTTAATCTTGAGGAGTTAGCCAGGTTGCAGAAAACCAAGAAGTTTGGCCTGAGGAGCCCCTGGCAGCAACTGAACACATCAGTGCTGTGTTTCTCACTTGGCTGTTAGTGCTGCATTAACTACTGTGTATAACCCTGGTATAGCTGCAGATTATTACATGCTGGGACTTCCCTGGTGGTCCAGTGGTTAAGACTTCATCTTCCAATGCAGGGCGTATGGGTTTAATCCTTAGTCAGGATCCCACATGCCTCGTGACCAAAAAGCAAAACATAAAATACAAGCAATATTGTAACAAATTCAATAAAAACTTAAAAAAATTATCACATGCTTAATGGGGGCCAGCACTATTCTAAATCCTTTTAATACAGTTCAGTTCAGTCACACAGTCATGTCTGACTCTTTGCAACCCCATGGACTGCAGCATGCCAGGCTTCCCTGTCCATCATCAACTCCTGAGGCTTACTCAAACTCATGTCCATTAAGTCAATAATGCCATCCAATCATCTCATCCTCTGTTGTCCTCTTCTCCTTCTGCCTTCAGTCTTTACCAGCATCAGGGTCTTTTCCAGTGAGTCAGTTCTTTGCATCAGGTGGCCAAAGTATTGGAGTTTCAGCTTCAGCACCAGTCCCTCCAATGAATATTCAGGACTGATTTCCTTTAGGATTGACTGGTTGGATCTCCTTGCAGTCCAAGGGACTCTCAAGAGTCTTCTCCAACACCACCATTCAAAAGCATCAATTCTTGGGCATAGCTTTCGTTATAGTCCAACTCTCATATCTGTACATGACTATTGGAAAAACCATAGCTTTGACTAGACAGACCTTTGTTGGCAAAGTAATGTCTCTGCTTTTTAATGTGCTGTCTAGGTTGGTCATAGCTTTTCTTCCAAGGAGCAAGTGTCTTTTAATTTCATGGCTGCAGTCATCATCTGCAGTGATTTTGGAGCCCAAAATAAAATCTGTCACTGTTTCCATTGTTTCCCCATCTATTTGCCATGAAGTGATGGGACCAATGCCATAATCTTAGTTTTCTGAATGTTGAGTTCTAAGCGAACCTTTTCACTTTCCTCTTTGACTTTCATTAAGAGGCTTTTTAGTTCTCCTTTGCTTTCTGCCATAAGTATGGTATCATCTGCATGTCTGAGGTTATTGATATTCTTCTGGCAATCTTGATTCCAGCTTGTGCTTCATTCAGTCCAGCATTTCTCATGATGTACTCTGCATATAAGTTAAAAAGCAGGGTGACAATATACAGCCTTGACATACTGCTTTCCTGATTTGGAACCAGTCTGTTGCATGTCCAGTTCTAACTGTTGCTTCTTGACCTGCATACAGATTTCTCAGGAGGCAGGTCAGGTGGTTTGGTATTCCCATCTCTTTAAGAATTTCCCACAGTTTGTTGAGATCCACACAGTCAAAGGCTTTGGCATAGTCAATAAAGCAGAAGTAGATGTTTTTCTGGAACTCTTGCTTTTTTGATGATCCAACGGATGTTGGCAGTTTGATCTCTTGTTTCTCTGCCCTTTCTAAATCCAGCTTGAATATCTGGAAGTTCACCATTCATACAGTATTGAAGCCTGGCTTGGAGAATTCTGAGGATTACTTTGCCAGTGTGTAAGTGAAAGTGAAAGTGAAGTCGCTCAGTCGTGTCCAACTCTTTGCAACCCTATGGACTGTAGCCTACCAGGCTCCTCTGTCCATGGGATTTTCCAGGCAATAGTATTGGAGTGGATTGCCATTTCCTTCTCCAGGGGATCTTCCCAACCCAGGGATTGAACCCGGCTCTCCCGCATTGTAGACAGATGCTTTACCGTAAGATGAGTGCAATTATGTGCTAGTTTACATGTATCATTCTACGTGGCAGATTGCAATGCAGTTAATAAAACTGTGCTCAAAAGGATCTGGGGCTTACTTTGAGCTCACAGTGCTGATTGGTGCTAGAGTTGGTGTTTGAACTTAGGTCTAGCTTCAAGCAAGGCTGATATCATTCTCCCAGCTTGTCTGGAAGGCTCTTTGCATACTTTCTCTGACCCTTCACTCAAGGACTGTATCTCTTCATCACTTGCTGTCTAACCTGGAGGGACAGTGATGATGCCATTGACTAGATTAGGCTCTTTTCTTGCCAGTAGAGCATTATGCCACATGACCATTACTAGTGAATTCTCCCTCAACTCAACGACAGGATGTGATTTAAAGTGATTATTTACAAAGCACAGAAAGAATAAGCATGAACAAATATTATTCATTGTTATAAGGTCAACACCAAAAGCAAGAAATACTGTTGCTTAAAATCATTAAGTAATACATCATCAGTAATTTGGTCTGATGCAAATAAAAACATTGAAATAACCAGCTTATTGATTTAGAGAGTGAAATCCACAGTCATTCTCCTTAAAATTCAAGTTGAATCAACAATTCAGCAATGAATTAATTATCCAGCTTTACCAGTGTTATGAAAGGAGGAGGTAATGAGAAAGTATTTATGTTTATTTGGTACCATGCAAATATAAGTTCTAGTTATTTGCTTGACATTTTGACTTTTTTTTTTTTTTTTTTTTGCCAGACTACATAACATGCAGGATCTTCATTCCCTGACCAGGGAGTGAACCTGTGCCCCTGCGGTGGAAGTTCTCTGGGAGTGCAGGGGAAGTGGGCCACCAGGAAAGCTTCTTGACCTTTATCTTAGGTCAAAATATGAAAGAAAATTTGGGCTCAAGATTATCATTACTTTTTGCTCACTCAAATTTGCATAAGGTAAGTTTTTTCCAGGTACCGTGGAGCAAAAAAACAAGGAGCAACAACTTGTTGCCTGTTCTCTAGCAAAAAATGTGACTTCTGGGCTGGCCAGCAAACCCCTGGTAATAGTTGAGGGTCTAAGGGCTTATTAAGATGAAGTGGATTGTTAACAAATCATAACTAACTATTGTCACCTTGTATTAGAAGAAAGTTTCCCTAAATCAGCCTAGAGGGAATTTTGCTTTAAAGAATTGACATCAATCTTGCAAGTAAGTGTTGCATAGAACTTCATGAGGTCAATGAGATGACCTCATGTCATGGGGATAATTCACCTTTTTGAAGTGGATAGCAGAAAATAAATGGAATGGGAATTCTTAATACATTACTTAAATGGCATATTTGCTATTTGTCTATTTGTAAATGTCATGATGTGTATCATGAATCTGTATTTTTTGCTTTGATTTTAATACATAACATTTAATATATGTTATGCTTTCTTTTTCCTTCAACAAATATTTATTAAGAACTTACCAGGTGGCACAGTGATACAGAATCCGCTTGCCAATGCAGGAGATGCAGGTTTAATCACTGAGTTGGGAAGATACTCTGGAGAAGGAAATGGAAACCCCCTCCAGTATTCTTGCCTGGGAGATCCCAGGGACAGAGGAGACTGATGGGCTACAGTCCATGGGGTCAAAAAGAGTTGGACGTGACTGAGCATGCATGATATTCTAGGCACAGTGCCAGTCACAAAGGAGATAAAAATGAATAAGACAGTCCAAACTCCTGCTCTCAGGGAGAGTATAATCAAGTGGGGTGAGAAAGGGGTGAGGTTAAAAAAATTATAAGCAGTTTTAATTAATGGTGATAAATGGTCTGATGAGGGAATCAAAAGGTAGCATGTGAGCCGAAAGAATGGGCACCTAAACCGGATTTGCAGAGAGGGCTGGTCAGGGAGCATGGATCCTAACACTGTATAGGAATTAGCTATATATGTGGATGTATGTTAAGAGTGAGTGTGTGTCTGTGATGGGGGAGGTATGGCAATATTTGGTGGGACAGTGTTTAGGGAAAGAGAGGCAGTTGGCTTGTATATGGAGAAGGGTGAAGAATGGCCCAGGCAGAGGAAACATCATGTGGAAACACACCCCTAAACCAAAGGGAACATGGCATATCTGAGGACTTAAGGAGAGAGAGGAGAGGTAGGAGTAAAAAGCAAAGGTGCAGAGGTGATCAGAGACTACACTGCCAAGACCTTATAGACTGGGTCAGATTCTGCCCCAGGGGCAAGAGGAGTCTTTGGATGAATTTACACTGGGATATTAATTTAGTCTAGGTGAAATTCATGAATTTTCGTGGCATTACACATTGAATACAGTGTAATGTATCTTATTCCTTAGTCATTTTTTTTCTTTCAGCAAGTATTAATTGAGCAGGTACTATGCACCAGGCACTGTGCTAGCTGCTGGTTAGTAGTTAGTATAAATGGTTAGCATTTGAAATGTAGAGAACAGGTTGGCTGAGCATAGGAGCAACTGTTTTAGGAGGCTAGAATGATAATCAAAGGAGTAGTCAGGGCTTGGGGTGGGGAGGTGGGTTTGAATCCTGCAGTGTGGATGGAGAGAAATAGAGAGTAGACAGAGTCAGTCTCCTCAGATTATTTTTATTTCCAAAGAAACTTCATCATTATCATCTTAAGAAATTGGAGAGTTTTTCCTGCAGTGGTGTGATTTCAGAAAGTGAGGCTTCTAAAACCCTTCTGTAACCATCAGATTTAAACTTTGTTATCAAACTATTTATAGAATCCTCCTTGAGTGCTGTTTGTGCCTTCATTATATGTAAAGTTGTTATCAGTCTAAGAACTAAGTGTCCTGTGTCTCTCAGTGAGAGGGTCCCCAACAGTGGAGGACCCTGATATCTGCTGCCCAAATTAATGACTTATTTTTGTGGTTCCTGAGAGATGGCTAGCTGGCAGTGGCCTGCAGATATGAGTCCTCTTTGGGGATTGCCTCATCTGAAGAGAGCTGCTTTGCCCAAGGCTGTTCCTCCGTCCTCTTGTCCCATTGGTGTGATGGTGTAAAGGTCTGGCCTTTCCACCTCCTCTGCAGGCTATTTGAAGGGCCATCTCTGTTCCAGAGCTCCACAAATGGCTAGCTAATTCTCGGTCTAATTCTGCTTTCTTCTCCCCCTTTCATTGGTGTTGATCTCAAGAGCAGTCTAATTAAAGTTCTGCATGCTAGTTTTTGTTTCTTGTCTGGGGAACTTAACTTGCAGTACCACCATCTACCTAGCTTGCTCAAACTAGTAATCTGAAAATCCCCAGATTCTTCTCTTTCAGACTTTATCCTTCATACCCTCCATATCCAATGAAGCATCAAGTTTTTTCTCCATTCCAGTTGCCACCATCATGATCTAAGCCCTCACCATCCGTCATCTAAGTAGAGTATTTTGGCCACTGCTGATTTGTCTTCCTATCTTTGATAAAAATTGTTTATTTTTTAAGAAAATAATTTATTATTTTTAATCCCTGTCATTGATCACAACCTTGTCATGGCGAAGGGGCTTGTGTAACTCAATAAAGCTATGTGCAGGGCCACCCAAAATGGATGGATCGTAGAGGAGAGTTCTGATAAAACATGGTCCACTGAAGTTCATGGCAACCCACTCCAGTATTCTTGCCATGAGAACCCCATGAACAGTATGAAAGGGCAAAAAGATCATGACACTGGAAGATGAACCCCCCTAGGTCAGAAGGTGTCCAATATGCTGCTAGGAGGAGTGGAGGGCAATTACTAATAGCTCCAGAAAGCTGGGTCAAAGTGAAAGGTATATTTGACATAAAATATACTGCATACGCTTCCCAGGTGGTGCCAGTGGTAAAGAACACACATGTCAATGCAGGAAACATAAGAGACATGCATTCGATTCCTGGGTAGGGAAGATCCCCTGGAGAAGGTCATGGCAACCCACTCCAGTATTCTTGCCTGGAGAATCCCATGGACAGAGGAGGCTGGCAAGCTACAGTCCATAGGGTCACAAAGAGTCAGATATGGCTGAAGTGGCTTAGCACGCATGCACATACTGCATACATTTAAAGTATAAAAGTTGATCAAATCTGACTTATATCTGTGAAACTATTACCACAATCAAGGTAACGCATTCATCACTGAAATTACTAAAGCTGCATGTGCAAACTAATTGGAAATTATTACACACACATACATGCATATATAGTTGTTGTTCAGTTGCTAAGGTCTTGTATCACTCTTTGTGACCCCACAGACTGTAGCCCACCTGACAGCCTCCTCTGTCCATGGGATTTCCCAGGCAAGAATACTTCAGTGGGTTGCCATTTCCTTCTCCAGGGGAATCTTTCTGGACAAGGGATAGAATCTGAGTCTCCTGCATTGGCAGGCAGATTCTTTACCACTGAGCTCCCAGGGAATCCTGTCAATTCAGTTCAGTTCAGTCGCTCAGTCGTGTCCGCTCAGTTGTGTCCGACTCTTTGCAACCCCATGAACCGCAGCACGCCAGGCCTCCCTGTCCATCACCAATTCCTGGAGTCCAACCAAACCCATGTCCATCGAGTTGGTAATGCCATCTAGCCATCTCATCCTCTGTCGTCCCCTTCTCCGGCCCTCAATCTTTCCCAGCATCAGAGTCTTTTCCAATGAGTCAGCTCTTCGCATCAGGTGGCCGAAGTATTGGAGTTTCAGCTTTAGCATCAGTCTTTCCAATGAACACCCAGGACTGATCTCCTTTAGGATGGACTGGTTGGATCTCCTTGCAGTCCAAGGAACTCTGAAGCGTCTTCTCCAAAACCGCAGTTCAAAAGCATCAGTTTTTCGGCACTCAGCCTTTATAGTCCAATTCTCACATCCATACATGACTACTGTAAAAACCATAGCCTTGACTATACGGACCTTTGTTGGCAAAGTAATGTCTCTGCTTTTTAATATGCTGTCTAGGTTGGTCCTAACTCCTTCCAAGGAGTAAGCATCTTTTAATTTCATTGCTGCGATCACCATCCGCAGTGCTTTTGGAGCCCCCCAAAATAAAGTCTGACACTGTTTCCACTCTTTCCCCATCTATCTGCCATGAAGTGATGGGACCGCATGCCATGATCTTCATTTTCTGAATGTTGAGCTTTAAGCCAACTTTTTCACTCTCCTCTTTCACTTTCATCAAGAGGCTCTTTAGCTCTTCTTCACTTTCTGCCATAAGGGTGGTGTCATCTGCGTATCTGAGGTTATTGATATTTCTCCTGGCAATCTTGATTCCAGCTTGTGCTTCTTCCAGCCCAGCGTTTCTCATGATGTACTCTGCATAGAAGTTAAATAAGCAGGGTGACAATATACAGCCTTGATGTACTCCTTTTCCTATTTGGAACCAGTCTGTTGTTCCATGTGCAGTTCTAACTGTTGCTTCCTGACCTGCATATAGGTTTCTCCAGAGGCAGGTCAGGTGGTCTGGTATTCCCATCTCTTTCAGAATTTTCCACAGTTGATTGTGATCCACAGAGTCAAAGGCTTTGGCATAGTCAATGAAACAGAAATAGATGTTTTTCTGGAACTCTCTTGCTTTTTCAATCATCCATCGGATGTTGGCAATTTGCCTATATATGTATAGTGAAGGTGAAGGTGAATTCTCAGTTGTGTCTGACTCTTTGTGACCCCACGGACTGTAGCCTACCAGGCTCTTCCGTCCATGGGGTTTTCCAGGCAAGAGTACTGGAGTGGGTTGCCATTTCCTTCTCCAGAGGATCTTCCTGACCCAAGGATCGAACCTAGGTCTCCAGCATTGTAGGCAGACGCTTTACCGTCTGAGTCACCAGGGAAATCACATATATATATATATATATCGGAGAAGGCAATGGCACCATATATATATATATATGTATATAAAATGAAACAGAAATTGTCTCCACCCTCCCTTGGGGTTGTCTTTTAAAATTTGAATCTCAACACGTCTCTTGTCTTAAATTCCTTTAGATGCTTCATTTGCCTTTGTACAAAGATAAACATCTTTACTTGAAGGCTTGATGTGGTCCCCACCTACCTGTCCAGCTTTCTCTGGCAGAGCTCTCTACAGCAGGGGACCCCAGCTTCTGAGATCTAAGGCCTGATGATCTGAGGTAGAGCTGATGTAATAATAATAGAAATAAAGTGCATGATAAGTGTAATGCACTTGAATCATCCTGAAACCATCCCCCTTCCCCAGGCCTGTGGAAGAATTGTCTTCCATGAAACTGGTCCCTGCTGTCAGTAAGGTTGGGGACCTTCTCCAGGACTGGATCTTATAGCAAGTTATGTGATACTTTGCCTCTCTTGGCTTAGGGGCTTTGCCCTGCATTTTCCTTCTCCTACTGCTCTTTTCTCTGTTTTACCTCTGCTTTTGTGTATTCTTATTGTCTTCAAATATGAATGAAAATTTTAAATAGCTGTTAATTAATGATTATTGAGTGGTTACTTTTTGTCAGTTTCTGTGCTTTACATACACTGTATCTCTTAACCTTCACAAAATCTGTAACTGGTGTTATTGTCATTATTTTGCAAATACGGAAGTGTAATTCTCCCCAGATCCTGCAGCTGGGAAGTGAAGTTCCTGACTTTAGAAGGATTTGGCTACTTCCTGAATCCTTAGACCAAAATAAGTTCCTGGTTACCCGCTCCTAAATAACATCCTGTAGTTTTCCCTTATAATCGTCATTGCATTTACTGTTAAATACCTCCTTTTCCAGTTAAACTAGAAACTGTATGAAGACAGAGACCCTGTGTATCTACATCTATGCCAGGACCTACTATATAGTAAATGCTTATTACATACTTCTGGAGTGGATAACATTGAGTGGATAGTAATCTCCATTGAACAATATATAGTAGTTTAGGGTTTATAGCTTCAATTCTAGAGTCAGAAAGAAGAGAAGTTCAAATACAGACTCTGTCAGTATATAATTGTGAGATGGTATTTAACCTCTTTAAGCCTCAACTTCTTCACCTGTAACCTAAAGATGATACTTTTCTCCCCTGGAGAACTGCTCTGAGGAATGAATAAGATGGTATCAAAAGGCTCCCAGCACAGGATGTGACACGTTCTTCTGTCTTATCAACTTGAATATTCAAGGTTAAGTATCAAGTCTTGTAATCATTCTGTATCCTCTACTGTGCCTGCCACGTATACAGTCTATAGTAGATAACCAATAAGTTGTTATGTTGAATATCAGGAGGTATTTCTGTGAGGCCAGGGTTTATGATTTCAGTCTATTTACTTTACTGGTCGAGGGGTAAAAATAAAGCAGTTTTCTTATCACTGTTTTTTGGCTGAGTAGGATTGTTGGTGGCTGCTTGGGGTGGAATGGGGTGAGGTCACACAGATCAGAATTCAGTCAGCATCTGTCTAGGTCAGACAATGCAAGCTGCAAGACAGAAGAGACTAGACCTTATCTGTACAAGAAGGCTGAGATCAAAGGTTCTTTAGGAAAATTCAATGAAGTCATACATGTAAAAACAAAAAAAAGAAGAGACTAGACCAGTAGATCTTGGGTGTGGTTAGAACTCAGAGAGTTGCTGATTTCCACAGTCTTGACTTATTCATTCATTCATCAAATATATGTCTCTGTGTGTGTGTGTATAAAACATTTGTTGGGTTTTTATAGCCCTGGTGGTCCAGTGGCTAAGACTCCAGCCTCCCAGTGCAGGGGACCTGGGACCTGGATTTGATTCCTGGTCAGGGAACTAGATACCACATGCCAGACGCCAGTGTAGCCAAATAAATAAATATTTAAAAATTTATATAAAGTAACTGTATATAGAGTGATGTTCTAGGTATTCTGGGCAGTGATTCTCACACACTCTTGGTGCTGGCCATGGGAAAAGCATCTGAGGAACTTGACATCACAGATTCTTGAGTCTCACACTTTGGTATTTGTGATAAAGGGCTGGGGGTTCCTGGGGACTCATGTTTTTAAAAAATTCTTTCTATGATTCTGATGTAGTTTTCTAAGAAAGCAAATATACTGAAGGCATTATTCCTGTTCACAAAGATGATTGAGAAAGGAGTATAGCTAATAAGAAAAACTTGGTCAAGCCACATCAGTTTCTTTAAAAAATTCAGTTAGTTGTTTTTGGCTGTGCTAGACCTTCTTTGCTGTGTGCAGGCTTTTTCTAGTTGCAGTGAGCGGGGACTAGTCTTCATTGTGGTGGTTTCTCTTATTGCAGAACACAGGCTCTAGAGTTCCTGGGCTTCAGTAGTTGCAGCTCCCAGACTAGAGCACAGGCTCAGTAGTTGTGGCACATGGGCTTAGTTGCTCTGCAGCATAAGATCTCCCCAAACCAGGGCTTGACTCTTAACCACTGGATCACCAGGGAAGCCCAAGACACATCAGTTTTTGTTGGTTGGTTGGTTTGATTTTGGCTCTAGGTAGTATAAATGGAACCAGAGATCAAATTGCCAACATCCGCTGGATCATCGAAAAAGCAAGAGAGTTCCAGAAAAACATCTATTTCTGCTTTATTGACTATGCCAAAGCCTTTGACTATGTGGATCACAATCAACTGTGGAAAATTCTGAAAGAGATGGGAATACCAGACCACCTGACCTGCCTCTGGAGAAACCTATATGCAGGTCAGGAAGCAACAGTTAGAACTGCACATGGAACAACAGACTGGTTCCAAATAGGAAAAGGAGTACATCAAGGCTGTATATTGTCACCCTGCTTATTTAACTTCTGTGCAGAGTACATCATGAGAAACGCTGGGCTGGAAGAAGCACAAGCTGGAATCAAGATTGCCAGAAGTATCAATAACCTCAGGTATGCAGATGACATCACCCTTATGGCAGAAAGTGAAGAACTAAAGAGCCTGTTGGTGAAAGTGAAAGGGGAGTGAAAAAGTTGGCTTAAAGCTCAACATTCAGAAAACGAAGATCATGGCATCTGGTCCCATCACTTCATGGGAAATAGATGGGGAAACAGTGGAAACAGTGTCAGACTTTATTTTTAGGGGCTCCAAAATCACTGCAGATGGTGACTGCAGCCATGAAATTAAAAAAAGAAGCTTACTCCTTGGAAGGAAAGTTATGACCAACCTAGACAGCATATTAAAAAGCAGAGACATTACTTTGCTAACAAAGGTCCATCTAGTCAAGGTTATGGTTTTTCCAGGGGTCATGTATGGATGTGAGAATTGGACTGTGAAGAAAGCTGAGCGCTGAAGAATTGATATTTTTGAACTGTGGTGTAGGAGAAGATGCTTGAGAGTCCCTTGGACTGCAAGGAGATCCAACCAGTCCATCCTAAAGGAGATCAGTCCTGGGTGTTCATTGGAAAGACTGATGCTAAAGCTGAAACTCCAATACTTTGGCCACCTCATGTGAAAAGTTGACTCATTGGAAAAGATCCTGATGCTGGGAGGGATTGGGGGCAGGAGGAGAAGGGGACGACTGAGGATGAGATGGCTGGATGGCATCACCGACTCGATGGACATGAGTTTGAGTGAACTCTGGGAGTTGGTGATGGACAGGGAGACCTGGCATGCTGCAGTTCATGGGGTTGCAAAGAGTTGGACATGACTGGGTGACTGAACTGAGCTGAATATAAATTTTTTTGCCCATATCATCCCTCCTGCAAAATTCAGTCTACAGCTTCAGAGAGAGGCCAAGTGCTATTGTTTTATTCATATTACTGTTGGGAGTAACGCTGTGCTGCCAAACTGGTATGTGGGCTGATGGAATGTGTTTATGTACAAGCTGGTATGTGATTAGAAGCATACATGATAATGTAAAGTGTACTTAGGTCTAGTGAATTCTAGGTCAGGAAAAGATGAAGCAGAATTGTCTGGAGAGGTCTGATGTTCTTACCGAGTAGACTTTCTGGAATTAGTAGAGTAATTCCAGAAGAATTAGTGTAAAAATAAAATGTTGACCAGTACCTTCCTATCAGTGTCCAGAAAATGCCCCCATTATCACCTACTCCATGGACAGTCCTCTGGCTTTCCTGAAATTTGGGAGTGGGGTTGAAGTAGAGACGCTGCAGTCTCCATTCACACAGATGCAAATTCAGCATGAACCCTGAATATAAATGTATAAATTGGGGACAGCAGAAAAAGCACTGAGTGCAGAGCAAAACACATATGAGAAAAAAACTTTTCTCCTCCTCGGTTCCAGAATGTGAAGTAACACATATCCATTGCATTTTACATAATCAGGAATTTAATAGTTACTATGTCGAAAAAGTTTAGTTCCAGTGTTAAACCCAGTCAGCAGGTGTTCTTGAGCACCTTCTGTGTATGGCGGGGCCTTCCAACAGAAGCAAAACGCTAGCACTTTGACTCCAAAGTTTACTCAGAGATTTTTTTCTTTTTTACAAGCTATCTCAAAATTTCTGTTATTAGCGTCTGCTTTTAGTATGGAAGGTAATGTGACCTGTCACCCAATTATCATTAATTTTTTGTGACTTTTTACATTTCTAGGTGTGAATTTTTTGAGGGTGTTTTGTGAGGGTGTTATGAGGCAGATAGTTGAGTCATAGGACAGATTATTAATATAAGACTTTCCAAGTGACTAAGTAACACTTCATCCAAGGTCGTGGATACAGACTCTGACAACCACTCTGATTTAGCTTTCAGTGTATCTTTTGGTCAGAATTTTCCACCTCAACCTAAAATATTTTTTCCCTGAAAAAAAAAGTGTGATTAGACATATTAAACTGATTTTGAGTTAAAATATCAGGAAGAAACATAACTAAAAATAACAGGATATGATTAATGGTTTTGATTCATAGACTATTTTTATCTTCTTTTGGAATCTGAGTGTCCAGATTTATATTTGCAGAGCAGCACAAGAAAAAAATGAGATTGCAGTCTTTAGTTTTGAAGTTCTTTTCTTCTGAATTCTTAGCCTTATTGAAAGCTTATCAAGCCTTATTGAAAGACTTGTAATCTTGATTCATTCTTGAAAACTTCCATACAGCTAAATTTCTCCTGAACTAGATGTTAGCCGTTTTTTATTGTTAATTTTAAGGGGTATGATAATATTACTGTGAAGCCATGCAATTCAAATTGGGACCTGAACCCACAGTTTTTTAACTGAGATCATACACCTGGTTTCAAGACTTAATAAAGCTCAGTTGATGTCTCATTGCAGAAAGAATTCAGTGAGAGACTGATAGGTAAGAGATGGATTTATTTAGAGAGAAACACACTCCATAGAGTGGGCCATCTCAGAAAGTGAGAGGTCTTGAAATACGGCTTTGTTAGTTTTTATGGACTGGGTAATTTCATAGGTTAATGATGGGAGGATTATTCCAACTGTTGTGGGGAAGGGGCAGAGATTTCCAGAAATTGGGCTGCCATGCATTTTTTATTTTTATCACCCGTTTTTTGATCTCTTATGGTTATACTTGGAATGTCTTGGCAATGGTGGGTGTGTCACTTAACTTATGCTAATGCAACCTAGACAGCATATTAAAAAGCAGAGACATTACTTTGCTGACTAAGGTCCGTCTAGTGAAGGCAATGGTTTTTCCAGTGGTCATGTATGGATGTGAGAGTTGGACTGTGAAGAAAGCTGAGCGCTGAAGAATTGGTGCTTTTGAACTGTGGTGTTGGAGAAGACTCTTGAGAATCCCTTGGACTGCAAGGAGATCCAACCAGTCCATCCTAAAGGAGATCAGTCCTGAGTGTTCATTGGAAGGAATGATGCTGAAGCTGAAACTCCAATACTTTGGCCACCTCATGCGGGGAGTTGACTCATTCAAAAAGACTGATGATGGGAGGGATTGGGGGCAGGAGGAGAAGGGGACGACAGAGGATGAGATGGCTGGATGGCATCACCGACTCGATGGACGTGAGTTTGAGTGAACTCTGGGAGTTGGTGATGGACAGGGAGCCCCTAGCATGCTGCAATTCATGGGGTCGCAAAGAGTCAGACACAACTGAGCGACTGAACTGAACTGAATACTTTCTCAAACTTAATATGATTATTTTCCTTACCTGCAAAGAGTGAGATCAGGATGCAGTAACATCCTGGTATTAGGACATTGGGACTTCAATTTTACATACTATGAAAAGAACAAATAACCAGGGTATCCTGAAGAAATGAATTTGAAGTAAATGTGGAAAATGTGTTTAGCAGAAGCATGAGGTTTACAGGGTGATAGCTTACGGTGGACAATGTGTGATTCGTGATCTTTGAGGAAGATTTAGCTTCGGGACCAGGGACCGGGCTTGATCACTCAAGAGCTTTTGTGTAGCAGAGTTTTACTAAAGTATAAAAAGGGACAGAGAAAGCTTCTGACATAGACATCAGAAGGGGGATAGAGAGTGCCCCCCTTGCTAGTGATAGCAAGGGAGTTATATACTTTTTAAATTAGTTATTACAATAAATCAAAAGAATGTCTCAAGGTTGTAAAGATCTTACTAGACCCACTCCCATAACTTACATTTTAAGATAGCAGGATTAGCCAGAAGGTTTTCAGGAAGGAGAAACTGTCCTCAAGCAGGTTACATTGTTGTTATATAATCCTTAGTACATCATGGCATCATGGACTCGATTGACATGAGTTTGGATGAACTCCGGGAGATGGTGATGGACAGGGAGGCCTGGCGTTCTGCGATTCATGGGGTCGCAAAGAGTCAGACACGACTGAGTGACTGAACTGAACTGACAGAGTTTAAGGTGAGTTGTTTGTTGTGTAATCATCAGTTCCAGGCTTTAAAAACAACAACAACAAAAAAAAACGTTTTATGTGACTAGGAATGTAGAGGAAAAAAAAACCCCAACAACCTTTGTCCTTTCCTTCTCATTGCAAATTCCAGACCCCTGTCTCCTCAAGAACCCCAGACCCCTTTCTCATCTTTGGGGACCCTGGACTTATTATCAACCTTCCTAAGAATTAGCTCTCTAAAGAGTTAAAATTTCTATGGAGAATTCAGAGGTTAACTATATATATATATATATGTCACCATAGTAAAAGATAAACCAATTCCCACAAACCATCTTTTCTTTGAAGTTTTCCGCACTAAATCAGAATTGTTTGTATTCTTTGGTTGGGTTTTGTTGGTATTATTACATACAACAAATACTTCTTCTAAATACTGTCTAAATAATATTTTACTGGGGAGGATTAGAGATATATTTTGCAACCTACATGACTAAGTGTGTGTCCTTTTGCGACCTTTTCCTGGGAACTAGGAGTACAGAATGCAACTGTATGCCTTGGTTAACATTTTTATTTGCAGGAAATGTGCAGCTGGGCTGACAGGAATAAACTTAGGTAAGTTGGTAACGTCATTTTTCTTCTGTTTTACAAATGAAAGAAAATGTCTGTTTGTTTATTTTTATAGATCCTTTACCCATTGTTCTTTTTTTCCCGCAAATATTTATGAAATTCTTTCTGTGTGTCAAGTTTTAGGGATTTAAAAAAGTGAAGATGCGGTTGTGGTAGAGAGGAGGTTCTGACATTCCAGTCATAAAGAAAATTACAGGACTTCCCTGGTGGGCCAGTGGTTAAGACTCGGCCCTTCCACTGCAGGGGGCACAGGTTTGATCTCTAATCAGGGAACTAAGATTCTACATGCCCAGAGGGGGAAAAAAAAGCCGTGAATTTAAGACAGAGCTGTGTATCACTGCTTTCCAATCAGCAGCTCATAGTTCTGTTTCTCTCCTCAGCTCTGTAATTATATTTCCAATTTTTATTTGGATATTTTTCTAGCTAGTGATTGCTAACAATATTGAGCTTTATGTGCATTTTCTCTTTAAATTCTCCTAAGAAACCATTAAGATGAGTACTCCATGCTTTGTGATAAGAAAATAAAGGTTTAAAACAGTAAAGTAAATGGCTGAACCTTGGATTCAAATTAAGTCTGATGGCAAGCATCCATGCTTTTCTGCCATCATCACTCTGCTTTTACCAGGATCCCAATCCCAAATGTCTGTGAGAATGAGGGTCCAGTTCAGACTGTGCAGAGCTGGGGAACTCCTGCTACATTAAGTGGTAGGAGCTGTTGATGGGTTCTATGCAACTGAGGCCAGACAAAAATGTAGTTTTGTTGTTACAGTCATCCTGATCTTTTGAAAGAAGCTGAATGTAGATCTTTTTTTTAAAAAAATAAGACCTCCCAGCTGTCAAATAATGTTATTTAATTACACACACATTTTAAAATAATGTGAGGGTCAAAATATGTCTACAGGCACCAAAGCCTCAACATTTCTACAGCTGTATGCATCTCTTCAAAACCTGTTCACACTCCTGTCCTTATCTCAGTAATTGCACCTCTTGCCACAGAATGTGCTAGATTCAAAACTGAAGTTGTTTCTGGCTCCTTTTTCTCCTTCACTCCACGTTTCCAATCTCCGATACATCTCTCAAATTTGATACTCCTCTCTACCCTCACCCCAAACCCTCATACTACTGTCTTGGTCACATCCTTATTTCTGTCTGGACTGTGGCAGTATTTCTTACCTGGACATCCCTGCATCTCATCTCTATTCCCTGCAGAACTGCCAGTTAATTTCCAAAAAAAGAAAAAAAACAAAACTGTTTTGCTCCCAAGTCAATAAGAGAAAGAATGGATTGTTAAAAAGATAATTTGGGGGAAATTGGCCCATCATATGGGGAAAATTAAGACCGACTTTCACCTAACACCATATAAAAGAATGGACTATGGATGGATGAAAGATCTAAAAGTGAAAGGTTAAATGACAAAGGTAATAGAAGAACTTGTAGGTGAATATATTTGTGATTTCAGGTCAGAAAGGACTTTTTAAATAAAAGCTTCAACTGTAAGAAAAAAAAAATTAACAAATGTGATTATATCAAAACTGAGTAGTTCTATAAATGATGTTAACAAAGGAAAGAATAGGAAAAAGTATTTGTAATGTCTAAACCTACCTGAGGACAGTAGAATGTAGACTATTTTGAAAGTATTCTTACAAAAGACAGCAGCCCCAATGGGAAAAAATGGCTAAGAATTAAAAGGGCAGGGGGCAAAGATGTTTACAGAAGAGGAAACTTGCAAAACCAATCAGTTTATGAAGAGAAGCTGGTTGGTAATCAGAGAAATGCAAATAAAAACAGGAATGAAATGTCAGTTTATACCAAATAAACTGGTAAATACTAGAAAGCGTAGGCAAGGGGAGGGAATTTACCCTCATTCATTACTGGTGAAAGTGTAGCCTAGTGTAGCTACTTTGGAGAGCAGCCTGGCATGATATAGTCAAATTAAGTATATGCATGTTGTACAGCAGAAACTAACACAACATTGTAAAAAAGCTATACTCCAGTTAAAGAAGTTTTTGAAATATTAATTTCAGGGGAAAAAGTATATACATACCCTGTGACCAGTAATTCTGCTCTTGAGTATGTTTTTTGGGTTTTTTGTGGGGGTGGGGTGGGTGTGCAGCATGTGGGATCTTCTCCAACCAGGGATAGAACTATTTCCCACTGCATTGCAAGCATGGAGTCTTAACCACTGGACTACCAGAGAAGTCCCAGCTCTTAACTATATATATGCCAAAGGAATTCTCATACAGATGTATGAAGGACACATAAGGGGACTTTCACTGTAGCTTTTTTTTGGTATGATAGTAAGAAGTTGGATGTTTATCATCTGAAGAGTGAGTAGTAAAATGTAATGACTGCACACCCTTATGTACTGTATAGCAATTACAGTAAACAGATTAGATATACACAGAGCCATATGGATACATTTTAAAACCATAATGTTTAATTAAAAATGCTAAAAAATGGCAGCAAAAAAAAAAAGCCCACTAAGAATGAACTATGTGACAAACTATCATTTACATAAATTAAAAGTGTACACATTTTGTAAGAACATATAAAACAAAAAAAAATATTGTTAGAGCTTCCTTGGTGGTCCACGGATTAAGAAGTCAATGCCAGTGCAGAGGAGTTGGGTTCAATCCCTGGCTGGGAAGATTTGCAGTGCCACCTGGCAGCTGGGCCTGTGCTCCACAGCTACTGAAGCTCCCACACCTAACGCCCATGCTAGGCAACAAGAGAAGCCTCTAAAATGAGAAGCCTGTGCACCAAAATGAAGAGTAGACCCTGCTCACCACAACTGGAGAAAGCTCTCACAGAGCAAAAAAGACCCAGTGCAGCCAAAAATAAAATCTTAAAAATATATATGTATCGTTATACATAAATCTTATGTATATATAACTGCTTATTTAACTTATATGCAGAATACATCATGTGAAATGCCAGGCTGGATGAAGCTCAAGCTGAACTCAAGACTGCTGGGAGAAATATCAATAACCTCAGATATGCAGATGGAACTAAAGAGCTTCTTAATGAAGGTGAAAAAGGAGAGTGAAAAAGCTGGCTTAAAAGTCAACATTCAAAAAACTAAGATCATAGTATCCAGTCCCATCACTTCATGGCAGATAGATGAGGAAACAATGGAAACAGTGACAGACTATTTTCTTGGGCTTCAAAATCACTGTGGACAGTGACTACACCCATGAAATTAAAAGTCACTTGCTCCTTGGAAGAAAAGCTGTGACAAACCTAGACAGCATATTAAAAAGCAGAGATGTCACTTTGGCGACAAAGGTCCGGATAGTTAAAGCTATGGTTTTTCCAGTAGTCATGTATGGATATGAGAGTTGCACCATAAAGAAGGCTGAATGCCAAAGAATGGATGCTTTTGAACTGGTGTTGAAGACTCTTGAGAGTTCCTTGGCAAGCAAGGAGATTAAACCAGTCAGTTCTAAAGGGAATCAACCCTGATATTCATTGGAAGGACTGATGCTGAAGCTGAAACTCTGATACTTGAGCCTCATGATGCGAAGAACTGACTCATTAGAAAAAGACTCTGTTGGGAAAGATTGAAGGCAGGAGAAGAAGACGACAGAGGATGAGATGGTTGGATGGCATCACTGACTCGATGGACATGAGTTTCAGCAAATTCTGGGAGATGGTGAAGGACAGGGAAGCCTGGCATGCTGCAGTCATGGGTCACAAAGAGTTGGACACAACTGAGCAACTGAACAGTGAACAGCAGTGTGTATCATTAAACCTAATATGATTGCATATGGTAGGCGTTAAGGGCAATGAGTAAGAGTATTAGGATAAAAAGAGAATAAACAAAAGGAGTTTTGTCAGGATAAAAAAAAATGATAATAAGCCATGACCTATCAAGTATGATTAACTCTCCCTGTGCGTCTGAGTTCTAGTAAGACTAATACCCCTACACATGTGAACCCACAGAACAGAGAGACACACTGTCCTTATCACTCCCAAAGTCAAAACCTTTCATTGAAAATTTCTGTCACCTATAATTGAAAGTCAAATTTCATAATGATCTGGTCCTAAGGTCCGCCTCTTCCACCTCTCCCTGAAATTCTTGCCATTCCTAAATATACCTTTCCTATTGTTTCTATCTTGATAGTTCAGTTCAGTCGCTCAGTTGTGTCTCAGACTCCTTGCGACCCCATGGACTGCAGCACTCCAGGCTTCCCTGTCCATCACCAACTCCCGGAGCTTACTCAAACTCATCCTCTGTCGTCCCCTTCTCCTCCTACCTTCAGTCTTTCCCAGCATCAGGGTCTTTTCCAGTGAGTCAGTTCTTTGCATCAGGTGGCTGAAGTATTGGAGTTTTAGCTTCAGCATAAATCCTTCTAATGAATATTCAGGATTGATTTTTTTAGGACTGACTGATTGGATCTCCTTGCAGTCCAAGGGACTCTCAAAAGTCTTCTCTAACACCACAGTTCAAAAGCATAATTTCTTTGGCACTCAGCTTTCCTTATAGTCCAACTCTCATATCCATATATGACTACTGGAAAAACCTTAGTTTTGACTAGAGGGACCTTTGTTGGCAAAGTAATGTCTCTGCTTTTTAATGTGCTGTCTAGGTTGGTCATAGCTTTTCTTCCAAGGAGCAAGCGTCTTTTAATTTCATTGCTGCAGTTTTAATTTCATTGCTGCATCTATAGTGATTTTGGAGCCCCCCAAAATAAAGTCAGCCACTGTTTCCACTGTTTCACCATCTATTTGCCATGAAGTGATGGGACTGGATGCCATGATCTTAATTCTCTGAATGTTGAGTTTTAAGCCAACTTTTTTAGTCTCCTCTTTCACTTTCATCAAGGGGCTCTTTAGTTCTTTGCTTTCTGCCATAAGGGTGGTGTCATCTGCATATCTGAAGTTATTGATATTTCTTGATATTTGACCCTTATCAAATTCTGTTATGATAATTTGTTTACATGTTTTTCTTTCCTGTTAGTCTGTGAGCTTCTAAAGATCCCAAGGGCATATAAATTAATAGAATGTGATTTTAATCCTCAGGAAAATTACAGGTTGTCAGATGATACTTCTGTTGTCCACATATACAACCATTTGTTGAAAAGTTTCTAAATGTTTGTTGAATTAAGTAATCAGTGAGTTATCAAATCTAGCCACAACCTTGAGAAAAGAAATCTGTATCCAATCAAACCTCTAATGTCTTCTGGAATTGAATATTGCTGTGGGGTAATCTGGGGCTACCCTGACTTTTTTCCTCGTTTATAAATGGTTTAATCTTTTGCCTCACTGTACAAAGAGTTTTTTTATTTATATTTTCAGCCCAATAACTTTGCTAGGATATACTTGTGAAATAAAATCTGTATTTTGTAGCAAGATAAGAAAAATGTCAAGAAAAAAAATTTATCTGCCCTCTGGCCTTCTCTCGTCCCTCACTGTGCACTGCATGTCTGTATTAAGCAACATCAACCTCACTTCCCCATTGGCAGGAATACCTGCTCAACTATAAAGAACAGTATTCTTCTAGCATCAGTAAGGCATCTCCTTGAAGGGAACTGTCCTACATTGTTGGTGGGAATGTGAATTGGTTCAGCCACTATGAAGAATAGTATGGAGTTTCCTTAAAAAAAGCTAAAAATAAAGCCACAATAGGGCCTGGCAGTCCCACTGGGCATGTATATGGAGAAAAACATGGCCTGAAAGGATATATGCATCTGAGTGTTGACTGCAGCACTGTTCATAGTAGCTAATACATGAAAGCAACCTAAATGCCCACCAACTGAAAAATGAAGAAAGAAGAATATTACACAGCCGTTAAAGAAATGTCATTTTCAGCAACATGAATGGACCCAGAAATTGTCATACTGGATGAAGTACGTCAGACAGAGAAGCAGAAACATTGTATGATGTGGAATCTAAAAAGACATGATATAAATGAGCTACTTACAAAACAGAAGCAAACTCAGAGAACAAACTTACAGTTGCCGGGGGGAGGAGGGGAGGAAAAGGGGGAAGGGATAGTGAGGGGGTTTGAGATAGACAGGTAAACGGCCTTATATTTGAAATGGCTAACCAGCAAGGTCCTACTGTATAGCACAGGGAACTCTGTGTTATGTGAAGACTGGATAGGAGGGAATTTGGGGGAGAATGGATATGTGTGTATATGTATGGCTGAGTCCCTTTACTGTCCCCTGAAACTATCACAACATTGTGGCTATACTCCAATACAAAATAAAAAAATTTCTTTAAAAAATAAGGCATCTCCTTAAAGATAACATTACTTACATGGTGCTTAAATCTGGATTATGCAAACTGTCAATAATACATCATTTGATGTACAGCCCCCATCTCAAAAAAACTTACATAACTATACCATGACTTCTAATGGGCAGAGTTCTCAGAGGTTTCTGAGATGTTCTTCCTAGGTTATACTCCTCAACTTTGATTCAAATAATATTTTTTAGATTGACTGATTTATTTTTTATCACCATCTTTTTTGGATTGATTTTCTATGGTATTTAATATGTTCTAAAATGTACACTCATGTCCCCATGTATAAAGTTTTCGTGGATATCTTTATTTTTTATAACATTATTTTGATTTTCTTCTTCAAGGTTTTAAATTATGTGTATGTTGATGCCTCTTTACTTGTTTCCTATATAATTTGCCTTCGTTTAAAATCTTTATTTTACTTTTTATAAAAACAATTCAGTATTTATTTGGCTGTGCCAGGTCTTAGTTGTGACATGTGGGATCTACTTTCCTGACCAGGGATTAAACCTAGGTCCCCCACATTGGGAGCAGAGTCCTATCCACTGGACCACCAGGGATGTCCCCTTATTTCACTTTTCTTATTGTTATTCTCTGTGATCCTTAGTTTTCCTTCTGTGTCTACTCTCTTTTTGGTTGCTCTATATTGTCCTAATCTCTTTTGGGTTTACTTATTTCCTGTACTTCTTTCAGTTCATAAATTATCTCCTATTATAGTTTCATCATCTCTTTCCAGAATTCTTTTTTTTTTTTTTTTTGCTTCGTGAGTGTCTTCCAGATATACAATTACTTCATTAAGATTTCTTAAATTAATGGTGAAAATTTTGGTTACAGTTTCATGTTTCTTGATAGCTATTTTTCTCCTGGTTGGTATGATTTGCCCATTGATAACTTTGTAATGTTTTTACATTTAAAAAATATGTATCAGTGTTGGGCCAGAAAATTTTTATTGCCTAGTAATGAATGAGTTAGGTTTTCTTAAACCATCTTTTTGCATACTATTGCACAGCAAGAGAAGCAGGTCAGGGTGGCCTTTCATGCTTTATAACCAAAGGTTCTCTCCTCTTCTGTTGGTACAAAAACATACTGCTCCCAAAGATTTGAATTAGCTGTGTGATTTTTGGGTAGTCCCTCCACCTCTACTTCTCTGGACCATACGGTGTCCAGGAAGGCTGCTATTAGAGCCTTGATCATCCAGATTTCCACAACACTTTTTGCAAAGAAGTGATACTACCTCTCAGCTGCAAAGTGAGTTCCTCAACTTCAGAAAGTGAATTTTTTTTTTTTTTTACTTGTTGGTTGCACTGGGTCTTTGTTGCCTCACATGGGCTTTCTCTAGTTGCGGCTCACGGAGGCTATTCTTTAGTTGAATTGCACTGACTTCTCACTCCAGTGGCTTCTTTTGTTATGGAGCGCAGGCTCTTGGCACTTGGGCTTGGTAATTGCGGTGCATGGGCTTTAGTTTCTTCTCAGCTTGTGGACTCTTTTCCAGACCGGGGATAGAACCTGTGTTCCCTGCATCTGCAGGCAGATTGTTACCCACTCTACCACCAGGGAAGTCCAGAGAGTGAATTTTTTTTCCTGCTGTTTTCTGAACTCTGTTATAAGGATCTGTGCAGCTATCCATTGCAGGACTTTTTCATCCTCCTAGGCTTCATCTCTGTTAACCTATTAAACACTAATTCTCCATCTTCCTCTTGCCCCAAAGGAAGATGTTCTACTGTTCTACTTCCTGTCTCTCTAAATTTGAATACCCTGGGTAATAAGTGAAATCATACAGTATTTGTTCTTCTGTGTCTGGCTTGTTTCAGCCATCCAGCACATATCAAGTTCATTCCTTTTTAAGGCTGAATATTTCATTGTGTATCTATGCCACATTCTGTTAATCCATTCATTCTTTGACAGATATTTGGGTTATTTCCAATTTGGGGCTACTGTGGATAATGCTGCTATGAACATCTATGTATACAAATTATATATTTGTTTTTATGTTTTTTTATTGTTTTCTTTTTTGGGGGTGTGCTTTCCAGGAGGTTTAGGATGCTAATTTACACAGCTTTAATTATTCTGGCAGTCTCTTGGAAGCTACTATCGGGCTTCTCTTGTGGCTCAGCTGCTAAAGAATCTGCCTGCAATGAGGAATGAGGTTTGATCCCTGGATTGGGAAGATCCCCTGGAGAAGGAGAGGCTACCCACCCAGTATTCTGGCCTGGAGAATTCCATGGACTTATAGTCCATGGGGTCACAAAGAGTCAGACACAACTGAGTGACTTTAATTTCACTTGGAAACTACATTTAAAAATAAATATTTCAATCCTGAACCCCTCTCCCACCTCCCTCCCCGTGTACACTTGTTGTGGATTCATGTTGATGTATGGCAAAACCAATACAATATTGTAAAGTAATTAGCCTCCAATTAAAATAAATAAATCTAAAAAAAAATTTCAGATATTCTTATGATCAGGCAAGTTTTTACCATTTCCATCTGAATGAAATGAAACAAAAATAGTATAAGGGATAATCTGAGAAGAGAAGGAACACTCAGAAATTTGGGTGAGTTTGGAACAGGAGAAGCATTGATGGCAAGAGAGAGGACTCGTGCTTATGCGCAGGCTACATGCAGAGAAACCAATTGTTCCTATTAAGCAGTGTCTGCCAGGGCAGCTCCTGCTTCTGTGAGTCTCTAAGCAGGCAGAGAGAGGGTGAGATAGATGGATTAAAATTGCCCAAGTGCATTTCCGGGCTGACTGTACCTACGGAAAATCCCTATTTGGCTCTGCTTTCAAGAATGCCAAGCTTAGCTCAGCACTTCCTCTGTACATCTGCTGACGCTTATATTTTGGACTGGAGGTAATCCAGTCTATGTCAGAGTAACTGTTGGTTCTTAGTTTTAACATCATAATTTAAAAACTTATGAAGTTTTCCAAGAGTTAGCATCTAGCCTGAACTCACTCTTATGTATCTTTTGGATTTGCACCAAAAGAATATTATGAGTCCCCCAAGGGAAAACCTTGATGATGTAACCAATTTCTAGTCTTGGGAGTATCTCTGAAGCAGTTGTTACTGAACTGCTGTTCAAACTCCATAAATCAATGTGATAGCAACTCAGGTAAAAGCAATTTGGGATTTTATGGCCAGGAGGGAGACATTCAGGTGGCTTTCTAGAGGGAGAAAAAACATTTCACTAGTTGCTGACACATTTGTATTTACTCAGCAAATATTTATTGAGCTCCTGTTATGTTCTAGGTGCAGTAGATAAAGCAGAGGAAAAGATAAAAAAAAAATGTTCCTGAGCTTTTATTCTGGTGTGAGAAACATAATAAACAAGTGAACAAATATAAAGAGGTTTTCAGACAGTGAGTACAAAGAACCCAGTGGACCTAATTAAATACTTAATAGGGATTGATTAAAGATATTGCAAAAATCCTTAAAGTGTAGGTTCAATAGTTTATTTCAGTTATGTTTTATGTATATAATTTACAAACAAAAAGAGAAAGTGAAGTCACTCAGTCGTGTCCGACTCTTTGCGACCCCATGGACTAGCCTGCCAGGCTCCTTTGTCCATGGGATTTTCCAGACAAGAATACTGGAGTGGGGTGCCATTTCCTTCTCCAGGGGATCTTTCAGACCCATGGATTGAACCCAGATCTCCCGCATTCCAGGCAGACTCTTAACTGTCGGAGCCACCAGGGAAGAATCTAATTTAAAAACAAATGTTCCTGAAAAAAAATACTTTGCAAAGTAAGATCTTCCTTTTTCTTAATGACTGAGAAAACATGAAGATTTATACGTAAAGAGAACTAACCATATCAGTTAATAATAGGGTTAAGTGCAAACTGGCTAGTACAGATTCTAAGTGCCATGACATTTCATGTAAGCACCAAGGTTTTAATTGGTTTTGAAGTCTCACAGTTTGGAAGCTTTTACGTCCTCAAGCAGGTTTCTAACTTCACCCACAATTTCTTAAATTGGCTTATCCACTCGTTCACTTTCTTCAGCATTTCATTCCTCAGAAGGGAGTGGGAGGTGCGAGGAGGTGGATGATGTTATTATGTACTGCTCCCTGTGGGCTGCATGTATATAAAAATGGCATACTGAAATTGTTAGGGTAGTGCTTGTTGTGTCTAACTGGGGATGGCAGTGGTTGAATTTTTTTTTTTTTTTTTTGAGGAAAATGTAGAAAGAAAGATCCCTGGATATTGGGTGCCTTGATGTCTATACCCTTTAGTGGAAAACTGTAATGCTACTCTGGGATTTGACAAACCCCTTCAGAAGTGAAACATTGGTCATTCTGACTCTGAATGTATTTTACTTCTTTTTGATAATTCTGCACAAATTACTTTTCTGAAATATTTAAGTTGAAAGAATGATTAATGTTCAGGAACACTGCCTGAAAGATTAGAAAGGGACTCATCACTACAGATTAGAAGCATAAGAGATTAAACTGGTGTGTATCAAAGCGTAAAATCATTAAATCAGGTGAGATGTCACCACTGAGTCTAGACTGTTCATGTATAGGTGATTTTTTTTTCTCTAGATGACTTTTGAACATGAATGAAATTCCTCTTTTAATTATCCATGTCTAATATTTGGAATTTCAATTTTTTAAAAAATAGAAGTGTCACTTCCAAGTTGGCTTCCTTTCTGAAGAAACATTTAGAAAATAGGAAACTATATCCAAATTTTTAATGCAGATTAGCCAGTAGACTTCACTTTTATGGTGTTCAATTTTATGTCAAACAAAGAGAATTTCATTTTTCTTATGAAAGAATTTAGAAATAAGAGAAAGCATACCTATTATTCAGCTAAGTATTATCTGGTGAGTATGTCATTATCTGTTTATATCATAAAGTCCCAAAGGCATAAGGGAAATAACTGTACACAAATTTCTGTCCTTCATGGACTGAAGCAATTAGCCTGAAAACTATTTTAGGACTACTTCACAGACTTGTTTATAAGGACTTTTTTTTTTCTTCTTCCCCCATTGAGGGGACCTGGGAAAAGCTGTTGACAGCGGAGATGATTAAAGTTTTTCAGTCAATTTTTTTTTTAAAATCAGAAGAGTAAAAGAATCCTTTACACAGACTAAAACCTATTAATTATGTTGATAGTTAAAAATCAAGCTTAAAAATTTCACTTTCAACATAGCTTTTAAAATATGATTTTTTAAAAAATGGTTTGTACAGTTTTTCTTTTCACTTATTTGTAAGTGCTGGTGGACATTGAACTGATCAAAATTGACTGCTGCTTCTTTAGTCAATAAAAATTAATAAAATTAACTTTTTTGAAATTGTGTTATGTCCTTCAATACCATTAGCACATGGCTTGAACATGTAATCTTTGCTTTTTCACTGTTGGTTTTATAATTGCAAGACAAATCAAATAGTAAATTATATTTATATAAGAAATAGATTGCTTATTATAACAGAATCATTATGAAATAATTAGAAAATATGTTTGGTATACTAGGAAGAGTATAATGAGTATGGAAATCTCATAATTTTGGTGGTATGATTGTTAATACAAATGTCCTGGAAATCATTGGAATAATTATGAACCTAAAATGTACAGACTGATGATCTACTCCATAAGTGTACAGCTTCCCTCCCACCTCCTTCTTCTTTTCCTCCCTTCTTCTCTCTTCTGCTTCCTGCTTTGTCTTCTCAACTCCACAGCATTGAAATCATTTAGTCATTTGTTCAGCATGTTCTTTTTGAGTCTCTCTGTGTCAGGCACCATCCTAGGCTTTGGAAATACAGCTGTGAATGGAATCTACAAAGCAGGAGATAACATTGGTAACTTTGGGACAGACCAACATCTTTTGTCTCTGAGGACACATCGCTTCTGCAGTATTCCCACCAAAATCCCACAATCTGAGTCTGATCATGAGGAACTAGATGCAGGACAACTACAAAATAAGTGGCCTGAGCTCTTAGGAGATGTCGAGGGAAAGAAAGGCAGAAAAAAAAAAAAAGACTGAGGAGCTTTTTTTAAAGTTCCAGATTAAAGGGGACTAAAGCTACATGACTACTAAATGCAATGCGTAAACCTGGATTGAGTCCTGGATTAGGAAAAAATAATTATAGAAAACAGTATTAGAATAATTGATGCTACTTGAATATGGACTGTGAATTAGACAATTGTTATTCAGTCGCCCAGTCATGTCTGACTCTCTGCAGTCTCATGGGCTGCAGCATGCCAGTCTTCCCTGTCCCTCACCATCTCCCGGAGTTTGCCCAAGTTCATGTCCATTGCATCGGTGATGCCATTCAGCTAGCTCATCCTCTGGCACCTTATTCTCCTTCTGCCCTCAATCTTTCCCAGCATCAGGGACTTTTCCCCATGAGTTGATGTTCATCTCAGGTGATCAAAATAGTGGAGCTTTGGCTTCAGCATCAGTCCTTCCAATGAATATTCAGAATTGATTTCCCTTAGGATTGACTGGTTTGATCATCCTGTCCAGGGGACTCTCAGGAGTCTTTTCCAGCACCACAGTTTGAAGACATCAGTTCTTTGGCACTCTGCCTGTTTACAGTCCAGCTCTCACAGCCATATGTGACCACTGGGAATACCATAACCTTGACTATATGGACCTTTGTCAGCAGAGTAATGTCTGCTTTTCAACACACTGTCTAGGTTTATCATAGCTTTCCTGCCAAGAAGCAGTCATCTTCTGATTTTATGGCTGCATTCACCATCTGCAGTGATTTTAGAGCCCAAGAAAAGGAAATCTGTCACTACTTCCACCTTTTACCCCCTCTATTTGCTGTGGGTGTAATGGGGCCAGATGCCATGATCTTAGTTTTTTTAATATTTAGTTTTAAGTCAGCTCTTTCACTCTCCTCCTTCACCCTCATCAAGAGGCTCTTTTAATTTCTCTTTGTTTTCTGCCATTGGAGTGTTATCATCTGCATATCTGAGGTGGTTGATGTTTGTTCCGCCTATCTTGATTCCATCTTGTAACTCATCCAGCCCAGCATTTCTCATGATTTGCTCAGTGTATAGGTTAAACAAGCAGGGTGACGGCAGACAGCCTTGTTCTCCGTTCTCAATCCTGAACCAATCAGTTGTTCCATAAAGGGTTCTAACTGCTGCTTCTTGACCCACATACAGGTTTCTCAGAAGGCAGGTAAGATGGTCTGGTATTCCTATCTCTGTAGGAGCTTTCCACAGTTTGTTATGATCCATAAACCCCTTCATGGATCACTACCTTATTGTGACAAAGGGACTTGGGTAACTCAATGAAGCTATGAACTGTGCTGGGTAGGGCCTCCCAAGATGGGCAGGTCATAGCGGAGAGTTCTGACAAATTGTGATCTGCTGGAGGGGGAATGGCAAACCACTCCAGTATATTTGCCACGAGAACCTCATGATGGAGAAGGAAATGGCAACCCACTCCAGTACTCGTGCCTGGAAAATCCCATGGATGGAGGAGCCTGGTAGGCTACAGTCCATGGGGTCTCAAAGAGTCTGACAGGACTGAGCAACTTCACTTTCACTTTTCACTTTCATGCATTGGAGAAGGAAATGGCAACCCAGTGTTGAACCCTCCAGTGTTCTTGCCTAGAGAATCCCTGGGACGGAGGAGCCTGGTGGGCTGCCGTCTATGGGGTCGCACAGAGTTGGACACCACTGAAGTGACTGCAGCAGCATCAGAACCTCATGAACTGTATGAAAAGACAGAATTAGATCATAGTATTGTATAAATGTTTAGTTTTGAGGTTTCAGTACTTCTACGTATTATAGTTCTATATATGTATATAAAATATATATAATGAACACATGATATATAGCTAAATATATATTTATCATGTATTTTCTATATATCATATAGAGTGTATTCTTTAAATTTATATTTGTATATAAATATTTATATAGACTCACATATGTGAGCGAGAGCAAGAGAAAGGTGAAGACAATGGGATCAAAGGGATAAATGTAAATAAGTGGTGAAATTAGCTAAATAATAAACTGGAATTTCTCAATCTATTCTTGAAACTTTTCTATAAATTTAAGTTGTATCAAAATAATGGGCTTCCCTGGTGGCTCAGACAGTAAAGAGCCCACCTGCAATGCGGGAGACCTGAGTTCGATCCCTGGGTTGGGAAGAGCCCCTGGAGGAGGGCATGGCAGCCCACTCTAGTATTCTTGCCTAGAGAATTCCCATGGACAAGGGAACCTGGCGGGCTGCAGTCCATGGGGTCACAAGGAGTCAGACACAACAAAGTGACTAAGCACAGCACAGAACTTAAATTTCCTGGTCTAGTGGAACTTACCTTTGTGTGTAAGTGGGTGGGTGAGGTGGGGTGCTGTGTCAGATACCCTTTAACCTCCGACAACTACAGATTATTTGCTTTTTCCAGAATGATGTACAGTTAGAATCATGCCATATGTAGTCTTTTCAAACTAGCTTATTTCACTTAGAAATGGCTGTACCATCTTACATTTCCACCAGCAATGAATGAGAGTTCTTATTCCTCACCAGCATTTGGTGGTGGTAGTTTTTGAGGATTTTAGCAGGTGTCTCATAGTATCTCACTGTTTTAATCTGCATTTCCTTTTTGACATATGATGTTGAGCATCTTTTCATTTTCTTGTGTGCCATTTGTGTTTCTTCTTTGGAAAGGTGTCTGTTCAGATCTTTTGCCCACTTTGTTCAAATATTTTGTTCACTTGAGGGCTGAAGTTTTAAATAGTGTGGTTGGAGAAGGTTTCACTAAGACTTCTAAATAAAGACCTGAAAGAGGTGAGGGCATGAGTTGTTTGTAACTCTAAAGAAAGATCATTCCAGGAAGCAGGAACACCTACCTACAAGGGCCCTAAATAAAGGGTGTGCTTGGTATGTACTAGAATAGCTGGAGGCCAGTGTGGCATTAGAGAGTGGCCAAGGGGAGAGGTTAGGAGATATGGCGAAAGAAGCAGAGATGTATGAGTGGTGTGTAGGGGGGGCATCCAGCTCATGTGGTCTTGTGCATCCTTAGGACTTGGCTTTTTTATTCTGAGTGAAATGGAAAATCAGAGGATCTTGAGCAGAAGCTGATGTGATCTGACTTGTTTAATTGGGTCATTCTGGTTGCCATGGTGAAAACAGACCAAAGGCCATCAGATGCAAAAGCAAAGAGACTAGTTAAGAGACTGTTGCCAAAATTAGCTGGGAGGTGATGGTGACTAAGCCCAGGGTGCTATTGATGGAAAGAATGACAAATTATTGGATTCTGCATAAATTTGGAAAATAAGGGATGTATTAAAGGATCGGATGTGTGAGAGAATGAAGGAAATCAGGGATAAACGGCAACCCACTCCAGTACTCTTGCCTAGAAAATCCCATGGACGGAGGAGCTTGGTCAAGGCTACGGTCCTTGGGGTCACAAAGAGTCAGGCACGACTGAACGACTTCACTTTCTGTTAAAAGATAAACTATGACATATTAAAATATTTATGTTTATCTGAGCAAGCACTGGTTTTAATCAGGCAGTGCCAAACTGGGAGTGGTTAGGGGCAAGGTTTTTTATAGAGGAAACAAGAAAGCAAAGCAAGGGAATGGTTTGAATGACTTTAACTTAAGGGATGTATTGTTTGGGAAACAGCTAGTTGGCAGTTTGTGATTGGTGGTTCTTCTTAGCCCTGAGGCATTTACAAGATTGACTCTTGATTAGGTTTGCTTACGTAGGCTATGCAGGCATTAGATTCACCTCAGACTTATTGTTTGGTTATTTTTAACAGTTCCAGGTTTGTTTTGTTTGTTTTTCCCCTAAGCAGCTGAAAGAATGGCATCAATCAGTCATTTTAGGTCTACACTGGGACTTCTTTTTTCCTCTTTATTCCTAATCTCCATTCTCATTACTTTTATGTCTCTCACTGGCATCCGCCAGTATGCTTGAGACTTAAATATTATTTAGAGTGTTTTAAATTTACATGGTTACAGTACTATCAGTTTTACTCTGTTTTTTACCTGTTTCTTGATAGATGCTATGTCTTAAGAGCTTACCATACAGCTGAATATATCTGATTTATTAATTCTGACTGCTGCCTAGTTTTCTGCTGAATGAATACATCACACCTGATAGAGTTAGCTCCTTGTCTACTAGCCCCCAGGTGGCTTCCAACTCTGTGCTGTTGCAAACAATGCTGAGATGCACACCCTCTTACAGATTCCTACATAAAGACCTGCTTGCGTGTTCTGCCAGGTATATTCCCAGGAGTGTGTTGCTGGGATGTATTTTGTTGTGTAACTACTAGTAATAAACTCTCCAGTGTGGCTGCATCAGCTAATAGTTGCAGTAGCTTTTGAGAGTGGGGCTTCCCAGGTAGTGCTAGTGGTTAAAAAAACTGCCTGCCAATGCAAGAGACGCAAGTTTGATTCCTGGGTCAGGAAGATCCCCTGGAGGAGGGCATGGCAACCCACTCCAGTATTCTTCCCTGGAGAATCCCATAGACAGAGGAGCCTGGCAGGCTAGAGTCCATAGGGTCACAAAGAGTCAGACACGACTGAAGTGATTTAGCACAGCACAACAGACACCATTTGAGAGTAACCTTCCCCTGCATTCTTACCAGCTTTTTCTTTTTTTGGCCACACCATGCGCTGCTTGTGGGATTTCAGTTCCTCGACCAAAGATTGAACCCAAGCCCTCGGCAGAGAGAGTGTGGAGTCCTAACCACTGGGCTGTCAGGAAATTCCTATCAGTTCATGATATTAAGTTTAAAATTTCTTAAAAAGTGCTATCTCATTTTTATTTTAACTTGCATTTTCAATTAATAGAGAGTTTGAGCATCTTTTCATAGATTTTTTTTTTTAGACATTACGATTCCTCTTTTTGCCATTTGCCTATTCTAATTCTTCGTCCAATTTGCTATTGAATTTCCTGCTTCTTACTTGTTGATATACAGAAATTCTCTGCCTTCCTACATACTAATTACTTGGGTTTTAGAGGTGGCAAATATATTCTTCTAGGTTGCCATTTTTCTGTTAACTTTGTCAATAATGCGCCCTTCTTTGAAAAGAATTTCTATTTTTATATACTGAAATCCACAGAGTCTCCCCCATCCTTGATGATTTGTAGTTTTTAGGTTTTTCTTACTAACTCCCTCATTTCAAGGTCAGAAAAACATTATTCTATAATTTTCTATCTTTTTGTTTTCTATTTCAGATTAAAGTATCTCATCTACTACAGTTAGCATTTCTATATAGTATGAGGTATGAATCCAACTGTATTTTTATCCACATAGTGAGTCAGCTCTCCTAGAATGATGTTCTAAATAATCTTATCTTTTCTTTGTTGGTTAGAGATATCACTGCTATCATATAGAAAGTTTTCATATACATGTGGGTCTATTTCTGTATTATTCCATTGATCCATTTGTCTATTCTTATGCCAGTATTAAATTATTTTTGTTGCTGTGGCTTTGTAATATGTCAGTATCTGGTAAGAGAGGTCCTCCATCTTTGTTCTTTTTCAAAATTGCCATAGCTACTTGCGCCTTAGCTGTTCATTGTACTTTTTTTGAATCAATTTGTCACATTCGCCTCAAAACTGGGCTGGAAATTTTGACTGAAAATATATGAAATGTATGTTATTTTTAGAAGAACTTACACATTTTTACTGGTGAACTGTTCTTTATGAACGTTGTATTCTTTCTTTTCTGGCCTTTTATGCTTTAACAGGATTTGTAAGACATTTTTAGAACTCTTGAGTATGGAATTCATTAGAGATGTATTTAAAGATACTTACACAAGTGTGGCTGTGGTTTTTCCAATGGTCATGTATGGGTGTGAGAGTTGGACTGTGAAGAAAGCTGAGTGCTGAAGAATTGATGCTTCTGAACTGTGGTATTGGAGAAGACTCTAGAGAGTCCCTTGGACTGCATGGAGATCCAACCAGTCCATTCTAAAGGAGATCAGCCCTGGATGTTCTTTGGAAGGAATGATGCTGAAGCTGAAACTCCAGTACTTTGGCCACCTCATGCGAAGAGTTGACTCATTGGAAAAGACTCTGATGCTGGGAGGGATTGGGGGCAGGAGGAGAAGGGGACGACAGAGGATGGGATGGCTGGATGGCATCACTGACTCGATGGACATGAGTTTGAGTGAACTCCAGGAGCTGGTGATGGACAGGGAGGCCTGGTGTGCTGTGATTCATGCGGTCACATAGAGTTGGCCACAACTGAGAGACTGAACTGAACTGAGTATTTAAAAACTACATATTCTATTTGCAACTTTTTAAGGAATCTCCACACTGTTCTCCATAGTGACTGTACTAGTTTGCATTCCCACCAACAGTGTAAGAGGGTTCCCTTTTCTCCACACCCTCTCCAGCATTTATTGCTTGCAGACTTGTGGATTACAGCCATTCTGACTGGTGTGAAGTGGTACCTCATTGTGGTCTTGATTTGCATTTCTCTAATAATGAGTGATGTTGAGCATCTTTTCATGTGTTTGTTAGCCATCCGTATGTCTTCTTTGGAGAAATATCTGTTTAGTTCTTTGGCCTATTTATTCAACCATGAAAAAGAATACATTTGAATCAGTTCTAATGAGATGGATGAAACTGGAACCGATTATACAGAGTGAAGTAAGCAAGAAAGAAAAACACCAATACAGTATACTAACACATATATATGGAATTCAGAAAGATGGTAATGATGACCCTGTATGCAAGACAGCAAAAGAGACACAGATGTGTAGAGCGGACTTTTGGACTCTGAGGGAGAGGAAGAGGGTGGGATGATTTGGGAGAATGGCATTGAAACATGTATACTATCATGTAAGTAACGAATTGCCAATCTATGTTTGATGCAAGATACAGGATGCTTGGGGCTGGTGCATGGGGATGATCCAGAGAGATGATATGGGGTGGGAGGTGGAAGGGGGGTTCATGTTTGGGAACTCATGTACGCTCGTGGTGGATTCATGTCAATGTATGGCAAAACCAATACAGTATTGTAAAGTAAAATAAAATAAAAATAAAAATTTTAAAAATAAATAAATAAATAAATAAATAATGCCCCAAGGCGGAGCGGGTGGCGGGGGGGGGGGGGAACTACATGTTCAATAATAGAGGAATGGTTAAATAAATTGAAAATAGTTTAATGTGTTCATTCATAGAAAATTACATCAATAAAAACCATACTTTACAGAATTTTGCTGTTTTCTGTAATGCAGTTATCCTTCAATAAAAATAAATTAATTTAAAAAAACTACTACTGGTTGACAATTGAATAAAAAGATTGTGTTGCAAAAACAAGAAAACATATTTCAAAGAATCTTCAATGACATGAGAAAATGTTCTTGCTAAATACTACATCATTAGTAAGTGACAGTATAAGGATTTAAATTGTCTTTATTATGTGTTTCTGAGTATGTCCCAAATTTTCTAAAATGAACAGGCTTTATTTTTGCACTGTTTTCTTTTTTTCCTTTTGAAAAGTTGTTGAAAGCAAATAAGGTTTGCATTTGCCATCTGACTGTACAGGAACATTGGGAAAATGGCTTCTGACTCATCTGATGAGCTCATCAAGTAAGAAAGGATAACTCATATGCAAACTTCCTAGCTCGACTGTCAGCTTGCTCCATCTGCTGGGACTTCTCATACTTTGTCAGACCACCTGACTCAGCTGTGTGTGAGTAAATGTAATTTCACACATCTGCTTTTTCATGTAGCAAATATTTAATAATATGCTGCTATGTGCAGAGCACTCCATTAGAACCATTGAAGAAAAGGGGTGCATTAAATTGCTTTAGCCCTGAAGGGACTTAGCATGGCATATAAAGATCAAGAATTTGCCAGAGTTTCAGGTCTACCTTTTGTGTTAACTCATAATTCTTTGCTCCAGGCATCCCAGACTTTTTTCACTTTTCTCCTACTGTTCCCTGACTTAGGATGCTTTCCTCTCCTTGTCCACCTATAAAAATGCTACTTATTTCTCACTGATCTGAAAGGACTTCCATGATCCTCTTACTTCCTCTAACATTCCACCAGCAATTTAATAAAGCACAGACTTGGCACACTCTGTGTGTTTTTTTTAAAGCAAAAGTTTAAAAAATTATATGTTTATTTTTGGCTGCACTGTGTCTTTGTGGCTGCATGTGGGCTTTCTCTCGTTGCAGTGAGTGGGGGCTACTCTCTAACTGTGGTGCACGGGCTTCTCACTGCGGTGTCTTGTCTTGTTGCAGAGCACAGGCTCTAGGGCTCAGGGGCTCAGTAGTTCTGGTGCACGGGCTTAGTTGCCCCATGGCATGTGGGATCTTCCTAGACCAGGGATCAAACCCGTGTCCTCTGCATTGGCAGGAGGATTCTTAACCACTGGGCCACCATCGAAGTGCAAGTGAAGTGAAGTCGCTCAGTCATGTCTGACTCTTTGCGACCCCGTGGACTGTAGCCTACCAGGCTTCTCCATCCATGGGATTCTCCAGGCAAGAATACTGGAGTGGGTTACCATTTCCTTCTCCAGATCAATGCCTAAAGCAAAAGTTTTTCCAAAAGCAAAGATAGAGGCAAGATTGTTGTTTGCATTAAGTACTATATTTCTGGTCTTAGGGGCCAGGAAAGATGGAAATTTAAGCAGCTGTGTTTTAGAACAACTCCATAACATTTTTTCCCTTGTGATGTTGGTCAGCAGATAGGAGGAGGAGGGAAAATTGTGCTGGTAATCTTGGGCAAGTATAGGACCTCATTAGCAACAGGCCACCTGTGACTATTTTTATTTAAAAATTTCTATCAAAAAAATTGTCTGATGTCACTGAGTCTGAGGAGATATTTACAGAGACTTGAGGGAAGCAACAGATCTTGATAACTTGAGACTAAAAAGAGTGAATCCGTCAAGAGCTGAACAGACAGGGCTTGTGGGTGTGCCTGGGGACCTCGTCCTGGGCTCCATCCACTTGGAGAAAGTGTCTTATTCTAATTCCCACAGGTCACCTTCCAGTCACCATGCTTTGCTCCCTAGGGCTGTGTTCACCTCTGAAGATGCCTCTTTGGACTTTTCAGACAGGAGGTGTATAGGTTCCAGCTGGCCGTTGAGCAGAGTGGACTCTGCTCAGTCTCATCCAGCAATTTACCCTCTTCTTCCACAGGGAGGAGTGAGTGAGGAGAGTGTTTCTTCCACAGTTCTCTCTCCTGGGATGTGAAGTTGAAGTCCTTTTCACCTTCCTCCACTATGGAAATATGGAATGCCTTCTAACAATCATCTTAAATCATTCTTACAACTACTTGGCAGTATTCTTACCATCCGTTTATAAATCTGAGAAACTGGAGACAATAAGGATTGACTGATCACTTTGGAATTTTGAATGAAAAGAGCAAAAAAGAGTTTGAGGTGCAAAGTCAGGGAACTTTTTTTTGGTGGGGGGGAAGTAGAGACTTGTTTATATAAACAGAGAGAGCTTGTTTCTCTTGAGTGTCTATCAGAGTCACCTGGAGGGCTTGTTAAAACAGATTGCTGATTATACTCACAGTTTCTGATTCAGTAGGTCTAGGATGGAGCAGGAAAATTTGCATTTTCAACAAATTCCCATGTGATGCTCTTTCTGTTGGGCCCACACTCCAAGAACCACTCCTATGTAGGCTAAGGCAGAGGTTGGCAAAATATGGCCCATCACCTGTTTTTGTATCACTCATGAGCTAACAGTGGTTTTTACATTTATAAATGGTTGAAAAAAATCCAAGGAATAATATTGCATGTGAAATATGAAATTCAGATTTCATTGTCCATAAATAAAGTTTTATTGAAACACAGCTCTGCTTATGCATTTTGAATTGTTGAAGGCTCCTTTCATGCTAAAAGAGCAGAGTTGAGTAGTTGTGACAGAGACCATATAGCCTGCAAAACAGAATATTTACTATCTAGTCCTTTATAGAAAAAGTTTGTTCTCCCATCCTGGCCAGGAGTCCATTGTGATGAAGAGGTTAGTAATAAAGGAAAGAGGTAGCTGATTGAAGGGGCAGCATCCTGCTTGAGGCAAGAGGGAATGCAGTTAAGAAAGGATGTCTCATCTGAAACTGGAAGGAAGTGAGGATTAGAGTGAATTTCAGTAAAACTGTAGATGTGCCAATTGGTTGAGTTTGATAAACATCAATTGCTGGAAGTGAGGGGGAAGGAGAATTGACAAAATTTGTTAAGGTTTAGAATAACATTTAAGGGGAAATAATAAAAATCACATGAGACCCAGCTGAGAATGAAGACCATTAATTTTTAGTGGTCCACTCTTATATTGTGTATCATTCTATCCAATTTTGCCTATTGTCCCAATATATTAGTAGCAGAGAAGATAATCATAGACACAGAAGATAATCCAGAGTGTAAAGATGTGTGTCTTGAAATTAATGATTTCATGAAAGAATTGTGCATATGATAAATTACATGAGTATCACTTCAGGGCAAATAGATAAGGAAAAAAATGGAAGCAGTGACAGACTTCATTTTGGGGGGCTCCAAAATCACTGCAGACAGTGACTGCATCCATGAAATTAAAAGATGCTTGCTCCTTGGAAGAAAAGCTATGACAAACCTAGCATATTAAAACGCTGAGACATTACTTTGCTGCCAAGAGTCCATGTAGTCAAAGCTATGGTTTTTACAGTAGTCATGTACAGATGTGAAAGTTGGACCATAAAGAAGGTTGAGAGCTGAAGGATTTATGCTTTCGAACTGTGGTGCTAGAGAAGACTCTTAAGAATCCCTTGGACTGCAATGAGATCAAACCAGTCCATCCTAAAGGAAATCAGTCCTAAATATTCATTGGAAGGACTGATGCTGAAGCTGAAACTCCAATACTTTGGCCACCTGATGTGAACAGCTGACTCATGGAAAAGACCCTGATGCTGGGAAAGATTGAAGGCAGGAGGAGAAGGGGATGACAGAAGATGAGATGGTTGAATGGTATCACTGACTTAATGGACATGAGCTCCAGGAGATGGTGAAGGACAGGGGAGCCTGGCATGCTGCAGCCCATGGGGTCACAAAGAGTTGGCCATGACTTAGCATCTGAACAACAAGGGGTGCCAGGTTTTTGTGGAACAGTAACTGTTGAGGGAGGGAGGTTATCCAAGTGTATGAAGACGAGTCAGGAGGTTGAGACCATTCTATAGTGACTGGGAAGCTGCAGGATTGTCTTGGGAGAAGGCAAGGTAGATGCTATCACTATTCCCTAAAGGTTCTGAGAGAGAGCAAGGGGCTTGGACTAGGTTGGGAGTTCCCAGTGTGGGAGGGAGGATTCAGTGAATAAATGAAGGGTAGGGAACAGGAGTGGCAGTGATAGCAGAAACCCTGTCCTCCCCACTGTATTAACAAGTTGTTGTGGCCCAGAGGAAAATACATTTTTACACAGTCACAAACTAGAACAGTAGAGATTATGATTATTGTTATATTTATATCTAATTTGTATCTAAAATTCTGTCATGGCTAATAGAAAAATATGAGGTTTGTGCTCACTCTCTCGTATGGGAGAGGGTAGAAAGGAGGTTTACTTCTAGCTTTTAGAATTAATAATACTAATAATAGCCAACATTTTAGTGAATCATAAAGAATTTATCGAAGGCCTAGTGCTTTGTGATAAAAAGTAATTTTTTTGCTACTATATTCCCTAGACATAAGGTCTTGTACAATATTGGATTACGCACATTAGACCAAAATGCTCTCTTCTTCAAACTTTTATAATTCTGGAGACTTTCTGCAAATTTTATGTAAGTGAAGGAATTCGCTTACAAGTCATTACAAACAACTTGTTCTTTTTCTTCATGAGAAGTATAAAGGGACTATTACTGAAATGCAATAGGATAAATATGAGGAAAAAAGAAGTTGAAAATGTTGATTATTTTACTCATAGATGCTAAAATTAGAATATTGAGAAGGCTGAACTTTTCTGCCATAGTATTTTTTAAACACAGTGGTTTATGAAGCAGTTTACTTAAAATGTTATGTGTAGTCATAATTGAACATCTTAATTCATTTTGCTAAATGCATGTATCAGTGTACCCATAACCTGGTTAAGGTATGGAACATTGTACTGGGAAAGATTCTTGTCTGCACTTTTCATTTAGTTTATCTAAAAAGCAATCATTATTCTGATTTCCAGATTGTTGATTAGCTTTGCTTGTTCTTGAACTTTATAACTGACAACCTGCAATAGGTAAAAATAATAATATCCAACATTTATTGAACCATCACTATTGTCAGGTGCCACATTTAATTATTAATATTACAGAACTCAAATAGGTACTTCTATATCCTTTTAGAGATGAGAATCTGAGGTTTAGTAAAATATTAACAGCTTGGAAGTGGTTAAGTCAACACTCCAACATTGACCTATGGGTTTCCAAAGACCATGCTCCTAACCACTAGGCTCTATGGCTTCCTTATGGCTTGTACATCAAGGGCTTCTGTACACATCCTGCCTCAGGTGAGCTCTCATAGAAGGCACTCTGGCTAGGGACACAAGTTTTTGTTGAGGTGGGAAAGAAGAGGAGCTGGGACTGACTCAACACAAGTTCTAGTTAGCTTTGCCCTGAGAAGACCAAGTCCCCTTGGGCATGACAAATGAGCCGGGAGGAAGAAATGTGAGGATTTTGAGAGGACATGAGAAAACCCCAGGTTGTAATTTGGTGAGGGGTGTTTTGTCCTCCCTGCAAATAATGTTCCTATAAACCCATCTATCTCTAGGGACCCTCTACCTTCATCATGTCAGATTCTTTCCCCCATATACACATTCCAAAATATTGGTCTATGGCATTATGTGAAATGGGAAGGTATTGAAGGATTTTAAGCAGGAGTTTAAATTTTCATTTAAAAGCAATTACTCTGGCAGGCTGAGAGAGAAGCACCTCTACATTTCTTGTAATGAACTGCTTTCTGATCCTCTGTGACCCAGGGGTAAGGAGGGAGAGGAAGGAAGAGTTCGCCACCTCTTCCCTTCCACCAACCCCTTCATAAAGTTCCAAGATTTCCCAGAAAGCTTCTCTTTTTGCTCACTTCAGCAACTTAACCTGACCCATCCTGGAATGCCAGTCAAATTACCTTCACTGTGCCTCATCAGGGCCCTTTGGACCTTACCAGAAACATCAGTGCAAAGAAAAGTTGTACATGTGTTTTAAGTCATTTCGGTCATGTCTGACTCTCTGTGACCCATGGCCTGTAGCCCGCCAGGCTCCTCCATCCTTGAGATTTTCCAGGGAAGAATACTGGAGTGGGTAGCCATTTCCTCCTCCAGGGGATCTTTCTGACCTAGGGATTGAACCCCCATCTGCATTGGCACACAGATTCTTTATCTCTAGCACCACCTGGGAAGCCTGCAAAGAAAAGTCATGCCTTTGTAATGATGTATCACTGAGTAATATCCTGTATCAGTAATTCTAATAAGGGCACAGGTGCACTGGAAGTGGTGCATAGTGCTACAGTTCAGTTCAGTCACTCAGCCATGTCCTACTCTTTGCGACCCCATGAATCGCAGCACGCCAGGCCTCCCTGTCCATCACCAACTCCCGGAGTTCACTCAAACTCATGTCCATCGAGTACGTGATGCCATCCAGCCATCTCATCCTCTGTCGTCCCCTTCTCCTCCTGCCCCCAATCCCTCCCAGAATCAGAGTCTTTTCCAATGAGTCAACTCTTCGCATGAGGTGGCCAAAGTACTGGAGTTTCAGCTTCAGCATCATTCCTTCCAAAGAAATCCCAGGGTTGATCTCCTTTAGGATGGACTGGTTGGATCTCCTTGCAGTCCAAGGGACTCTCAAGAGTCTTCTCCAACACCACAGTTCAAAAGCATCAATTCTTCGGTGCTCAGCCTTCTTCACAGTCCAACTCTCACATCCATACATGACTACTGGAAAAACCATAGCCTTGACTAGATAGACCTTGGTCGGCAAAGTAATGTCTCTGCTTTTGAATATGCTATCTAGGTTGGTCATAACTTTTCTTCCAAGCAGTAAGCGTCTTTTAATTTCATGGCTACAGTCACCATCTGCAGTGATTTTGGAGCCCCCCAAAATAAAGTCTGACCCTGTTTCCACTGTTTCCCCATCTATTTCCCATGAAGTGATGGGACCGGATGCCATGATCTTCATTTTCTGAATGTTGAGCTTTAAGCCAACTTTTTCACTCTCCTCTTTCACTTTCATCAAGAGACTTTTCAGTTCCTCTTCACTTTCTGCCATAAGGGTGGTGTCATCTGCATATCTGAGGTTATTGATATTTCTCCTGGCAGTCTTGATTCCAGCTTCTGTTTCTTCCAGTCCAGCGTTTCTCATGATGTACTTATATAAGTTAAATAAGCAGGGTGACAATATACAGCCTTGACGTACTCCTTTTCCTATTTGGAACCAGTCTGTTGTTCCATGTGCAGTTCTAACTATTGCTTCCTGACCTGCATATAGGTTTCTCAAGAGGCAGGTCAGGTGATCTGGTATTCCCATCTCTTTCAGAATTTTCCAGTTTATTGTGATCCACACAGTCAAAGGCTTTGGCATAGTCAATAAAGCAGAAGTGGATGTTTTTCTGGAACTCTCTTGCTTTTTCAGTGGAGGCAAAAGTGGGAATTTTGCTCACAGGTAGTTGGGAGAAGTTTTTTATCTTTTTGGAGATGTTTCTCTATCTTAGTAATGACTCCTCCGGGTAAACTCAGCAATAACAATGAAAGCTAACACACATATGTACTCCTTATCTCATGATCTTCACTATTTCAAGCACTTAATCTCATTTAGGCACTATTATTGCCCTATTTTATAGATAAAGAAATGGAGGCACAGGTAGGTTTTATAACTTGCCCAGGGTCCAAAGATTGTAAATACTCTTGATCACTATGTCATTCAAAGAATATGCCAATATCAAGCAAGTTTAAAAATATATGTGTGTATATATATTTATGGGCTTCCCTGTGGCTCAGCTGGTAAAGAATCTGCCTGCAATGTGGTCTATCCCTGGGTTGGGAAGATCCCCTGGAGAAGGGAAAGGCTACTCACTCCAGTATTCTGGCCTGGAGAATTCCATGGACTATATAGTCTATGGGGTCGCAAAGAGTCAGACACAACTGAGCAACTTTCATTCACTCCCTCATATATATTTATATGAGAATAGATTCTTAAAAAGAGCGGATATATGTATATATGTAACTAGTTCACTTTCTGTACAGCAGAAACTAATGCACATTGTAAATCAACTGCACTCCAATAAAAATTAATTATAAATATATACTGCATAACTTAATGTATTATATACATATAGTGATAAGAACGCTTAACATGTCATCTTCCTCTTAACAGATTTTTAGTGTACAGTACAGTATTGCTGCCTATTAGGCGCAGTGTTGTACAGCAGATCTTTAGAACTCATTCCTCATGTGTAACTGAAATTTTATACCCATTGACTGGCAACTCATTTCCCCTTCCCCTAGCTCCTGGTAATCACAGTTTTTTCACTTTATAAGTTTAACTATTTTAGATACCTCATGTAAATGAAATTGCACAGTATTTGTACCCCTGTAGCTGACTTATTTCACTTAGCAAAATGTCTTCAGGGTTCATCCATGTTGTTGCATATGGCAAGATTCTTTCCTTTTTAAGGCTGTATAATATTCCGTTGTGTGTGTATATCACATTTTAGAAAATCGTTGTCTGTCAATGGTCATTTTACTTGTCTCCACAATTTGGCTGTTGTGGATAGTGCTGCAGTGAACATAGAGTGCTAATATCTCCTCAAGATTCTGATTTGGTCAAGAGTTACATGAAAAGATCCTCAGCATCTCTAATCATCTGGGAAATGCAATCAAAACCACAATGAGATAGCACCTCACACCTGTTAAAATGGCTGTTATCAAAACTAACAAATAGGACTTCCCTGATGGTACAGTGGATAGGAATACACCTGTCAATGCAGGGGAACGAGTTTGATCCCTGGTCTGAGAAGGTTCCACATGCCTTGGAGCAACTAAGCCTATGCACCACAACTACTGAGCCCAAGTGCAACTACTGAAGCCCATGCTCCTAGAGCCTGTGCTCCATCAGCGAGAGAAGCCACTGCAATGAGAAGCCCGGGCACTGCAAGGGATGGTAGCCACCATTCACTGAAACTAGAGAAAGGTTCATGGACAGTAATGAAGGTCCAATGCAATCAAAAGTAACAAATAGATAAACAGTGTTAAAAAACTAAGCTGAGTTATCCAAAGCCCATAAACAACCAGAAAAAACAAAACCCCCAAACCCCCTTAAGTGCTGGCCAGGCTCTGGAGAAAGTGGAACACTTGTGCACTGTTGGTAAAAATGCAAAATGATACAGCCACTGTGCAAAACAGCATGGAGGGTCCTCAAAAAATTGAAAATAGGACTACCATATGATCCAGCAACCTCACTTCCAGGATTTTGTTCAAGGGAGTTATTTTAAGGTGAGTGTAATTCTGTCCAACTCTATTGCTTTAACCATCTGGGTGGAGCTATTTCAGCATTTCTCACCCCATTTCCTTTTATGGGAAACAGCAGAAACAGAGGAGTCAGAAGTTCTTTAGTCACATAAGAAGAACAGATCACGCCAGAGTAAAACGTTGGGTTAAAATACTGGATGAACTGGAAAGTGATGCAGTGGCTTTAGGAGAAATTAATGTCCTGGGCAGGAAATTGGCTTGTTTTCAGGCAACTGTCTCTAGCTCTCACCATAGGTACTTCCTGTTTCTCTTTCACTCTCAGTTACCTGAGGTGAGTCACTCAGATAACTTAGGATTTAGCCTTTACTACCAGAAGGCTCAAGTCAGGAATGAAAGAAACTGAAAGCTGAAAGAGCCTTCAAAAGGAGATCAGCTGCTGAAACTTAAAGCTTTATTCCAAGGAAACGTAAGTAAGAAAATACCATTAAAGTAATCAGTGCGGCATTGTCTGAGCAATCCCACTCTGGGTTTTCTCCTACTAGTCACATACAAAGGTTCCTTAGTCAGTGACCACTGCTATACTGATAGTGATTATGGTCACAACAAAACCCACTCAGTCTTTCTGCTGGCTGTGGCTGTGAGGTGGTAGAGTTGGATTAATGCCACTTGTACGAATCAACAATTTTAACTTCTTGACATAACTTTAAAGCTGGGATGAAAGGAGTTTTATAAGTCACCTAGGTAAATGATTGTCTTAGCTTGGGCTGCTATAAAATGACTGTAGTTTGGGAAGTTTAGGCAACATTTACTTCTCACAGCTTTGAAGAAAGACACTCAGTGATCTGATGATGACCCTCTTTCTGGTTTGGAGACCACCATCTTCTTGTATCAGAGAGAGGGAGGGGAAGAGGGGGAAGAACAAGAGGGAGAGAGAGAAGAATCTCTTTTTATAAAGGCATTAATCCCATTATGAGGGCACCACCTTCATGACCTAATTACCTCCCAAATTAAAAAGATTTTTAAAAGTTTATTAGTGGATTCCTGTTTTTGTTTAATTTGCCATGCAGCTTGTGGGATCTTAGTTCCCCGACCAAGGACTGAACTGGGCCCTCTACAGTGAGAGCATGGAGTCCTGACCACTGGACTGCTAGGGAACTCCCCAGATTCCTGTTTTAAATAAGACCTTAAATAGACCCTTTATATACAAAGCCCACAATTCAGTTTGCCTGACTTTCCTCCCATCTCCTGAACAGCCTGCTGAGGTACATGCACCAAACACAGTAGGAGGACTTCTAATTTAGTTTAAATCTCTCATAGTTTGTCTAAAATTATTTAGATTATTAGTGGCAAAGTTGAGGCCATGCACTTGAATGTTTCAGTTCAATTCAGTCACCCAGTTGTGTCCATCTCTGAGACCTCATGGACTGCAGCATGCCAGGCTTCCCTGTCCATCGCCAACATCCGGAGCTTTCTCAAACTCATGTCCACTGAGTCGGTGATGCCATCCAACCATCTCATCTTCTATCATCCCCTTCTCCTCCTGCCTTCAATCTTTCCCAGCATCAGAGTCTTTTCCAATGAGTCTGTTCTTCGTAACAGGTGGCCAAAGTATTGGATTTTCAGCTTCAGCATCAGTCCTTCCAATGAATATTCAGGACTGATTTCCTTTAATATTGACTGGTTGGATTTCCTTGCAGTCCAAGGGACTCTCAAGAGTCTTCTCCAACACCACAGTTCAAAAGCATCAATTCTTTGGCACTCAGCTTTCTTTATAGTCTCAAGTCTCACATCCATACATGACTGGAAAAACCATAGCTTTGGCTAGATGGACATTTATTGGCAAAGCAATGTCTCTGCTTTTTAATGCTTTCTAGGTTGGTCATAGTTTTTCTTCCAGGGAGGAAGCATCTTTTAATTTCATGGCTGCAGTCACCATCTGCAGTGATTTTGGAGCCCCACAAAATAAAGTCTCTTACTGTTTCCATTGTTTGCCCATCTGTTTGCCATGAAGTGGTGGGGACCAGATGTCTTGATCTTAGTTGTTTGAATGTTGAGTTTTAAGACAGCTTTTCACTTTCCTCTTTCACTTTCATCAAGAGGTTCTTCAGTTCCTCTTCACTTTTTGCCAGAAGAGTGGTGTCACCTGCATATGTGAGGTTATTGATATTTCTTCTGGCAATCTTGAGTCCAGCTTGTGCTTCATCCAGCCCGGCATTTCACATGATGTACTCTGCATTTAATTTAAATAAGCAGAGTGACAATATACAGCCTTGACATACTCCTTTCACAATTTGGAACCAGTCTGTTCCATTTCCAGTTCTAACTGTTGCTTCTTGACCTGCATACAGATTTCTCAGGAGGCAGGTCAGGTGGTCTGGTATTCCCATCTCTTTCAGAATTTTCCAGTTTATTGTGATCTACACAGTCAAAGGCTTTGGCATAATCAATAAAGCAAAAATAGATATTTTTCTGGGACTCTCTTGCTTTTTTTATGATCCAACAGATGTTGACAATTTGATCTCTGGTTCCTCTGGCTTTTCTAAATCCAGCTTGTATATCTCAAAGTTTACATTTCACTTGCTATTGAAGCCTGGCTTGAAGAATTTTGAGCATTACTTTGCTATCATGTGAGATGAATGCAATTGTGCAGTAGTTTGAACATTCTTTAGCATTGCCTTTCTTTGGGATTGGAATGAAAACTGACCTTTTCCAGTCCTGTGGCCACTGCTGAGTTTTCCAAATTTGCTGGCATATTGAGTGCAGCACTTTCACAGCATCATCTTTTAGGATTTGAAATAGCTCAACTGGAATTCCATCATCTCCACTAGCTTTGTTTGTAGTGATGCTTCCTAAAGCCCACTTGACTTTGTATTCCAGGATGTCTGACTCTTAAGTGAGTGATCACATCATCGTGGTTATCTGAGTCACAAAGACCTTTTTTGTATATTTCTTCTGTGTATTCTTGCCACTTCTTTTTTTTTAATTTTTATTTTTACTTTAATTTGCTTTGCAATACTGTATTGGTTTTGCCATACATTGACATGAATCAGCCACAGGTGTACATGAGTTCCCAATCATGAACCCCCCTCTCACCTCCCAACCCATATCATCTCTCTGGATCATCCCCATGCACCAGCCCCAAGCATCGTGTATCCTGTATCGAACATAGACTGGCGATTCGTTTCTTACATGATAGTATATATGTTTCGATGCCATTCTCCCAAATCATCCCACCCTCTCCCTCTCCCACAGAGTCCAAAAGTCCGTTCTATACATCTGTGTATCTTTTACTGTCTCTCATAGAGGGTTATCATTACCATCTTTCTAAATTCCATATATATGTGTTAGTATACTATATTGGTGTTTTTCTTTCTGGCTTACTTCACTCTGTATAATAGGCTCCAGTTTTATCCACCTCATTAGAACTGATTCAAATGTATTCTTTTTAATGGCTGAGTAATACTCCATTGTGTATATGTACCACAGCTTTCTTATCCATTCATCTGCTGATGGACATCTAGGTTGTTTCCATGTCCTGGCTATTAAAACAGTGCTGCAATGAACATTGAGGTACACGTGTCTCTTTCAATTCTGGTTTCCTTGGTGTGTATGCCCAGCAGTGGGATTGCTGGGTCATAATCTTGCCACTTCTTAATATCTTCTGCTTCTTTTAGGTCCATACCATCTCCCTTGAATGTTTAGAGAATGGTATTTATAATCTAGTTATCATGGTCAACAATATTGGAATCATCCTGTATTCTTTTCCTTCTTTCACACTACACATCATCAAGTGCCTTCAAAATATATCCAGAATCAGTGAATCTCTCCCTTCCTCTGGGCTGTGACTTTGGTCCTAGTTATTATCATTTCTCTTCTGCAGTGGCATCTGGGAGATGGAATTGTTGTTGTTGTTCAGTTGCTAAGTCACGTCAGACTCTTCGTGACCTCATGGACTGCAGCAAATCAGGCTCCTCTGTCCTCCACTATCTCCCAGAGTTTGGTCCAATTCGTGTCCATTGAGTCAGTAATGAGAAATGGAATATTTCCTGCCATATCGGTAAGCAAGGATGTCACCATTATCAGCGATTGCAGCCCTTCAATGTGAGCTGGTGAGCCCTAAGGGAACTCAAGAAGGAGAATACCTGCTTTCTAACAATCACCAGACTACAACCACTCTCTACAGTGAGCCCTGAGGAAGGGAAGTTCAGGATGTGAAAACACAGGATACTGACACCAGATAGCTGAGGTTCATATGAAAGGAATGATTTCAGTGAGCCCAGACTCTTGCATCCTTCCATACATAGAAAAGTGCTAATAAATTTCTTAACTTGAGATATCTGGTTTTCTTTAATTAACAATAATCTTTGGAAAAGGAGGAGGAGGTGGCAGAGGATATGATGGTTAGAAAACATCATTGACTCAATAAGACATAAATTTGACCAAACTCCAGGGAATAGTGGAGGACAGAGGAGCCTTCATTGCAAAAGAGTTGGACTCGATTTAGCGACTGAAGGACAACAGCAACACAAGAACAGATCTTTTGATGTTCAGACTACCTGTTCTTGCAAAACTTCTATGTAACCCGGTTCCTTCCCTTGCCTCCTTGGAGCAGTTCTCTCACGGTTATTTGAGATGCTGTCTCTCATGCTTGAAGTCCTAAAAATTCCCTCCGAATAAAACAAACTCTCAGGTTGTGAATGTTTAAGTTAACATATCCTAACTCATCTCTCTGCTTCTGTTTCTATCCATTGTTGACACTCCATCCCACACTTTACTGGCTTTACTTAACACAGCAACTAAATTGATCTTTTTAAAAACACTGTATTTAGATGGCCAGTGGGCATATGAAAAGATGCTCAATATCAGTAATTACTAGAGAAAAACTACAGTGAAGTATCACCTCACATTGGTCAGAAAGGCCACGTATGTGTGGTATGTAAAAAGTTCACAGAAAATAAATGCTGAGAAGGAGGTGGAGAAAAGGGAAACTTCCTACACTGTTGGTAGGAATGTAAATTGGTTGGCTCTTGGCTTGGTTGTGGAATCAACCAAGAGCGATGACAACAGTTTGGCTAAAAAGAGCATAGAAAATCCAAGGCTTCCGATCTTTGGAGAACGAGGGTGGGAGATGGGAGGTTGATGGATGGTTGTAAACTAAAGAGTTAATAGACTCTGGAGTCTAACGGTGTGCTCTTTAAAGGGCTGAATTTTTGTTGGCACAGGGAGGGGAATTGGTTTTTATATGAGAAAGAAGAACAAGGATATTTATACCATCTCCAGACATTGTGATATGTTGAATGTGGGAAAAAATATTCACTTGGAAAGGATGCAGAGGCAGCAGTATATTCACAGAGGCTATTGGGAAGCACGGAGTAGGGCACACTCAGAGAATTATTTCAGAAAAAGGAGTTTGATGGGAGTTCCATGGGACAGAATGGTTTGGGAGCCTCAAGAAAATTGGGCCAGTCAGGTATGTACAGTGTCCTATGAGAAGACCCAATGATGATGGGCGATCTGGAAGCTTGGGCTTTTGTGGGTGACTAAGGTAAACAGAGAGGAGAGCCATGTGGACATTTGTCCAGGTGAACTCTAGGGAGAAGGTGAGCTCTCTCAGTTCATTTATAACCTCTTTCTCTGGTTTGGATTCCTAGATGGTTTCCAGTGGTAAGGCTGTAGGAGGAACAATCTTTCCAGGAGCTGGAAACAAATATTCCATAACCCTCCAGCTTCCTCCTGGTATTATTTCTAGCCTGGATATCCTGATGCCTTACCATCCTGATCACCATCTACTGGTTACATTTTACTTTATCAGCATCATTGTTAGAATGTGTTTTTTAGAACTGAATGTGAGAGTTGGACTGTGAAGAAAGCTGAGTGCCGAAGAATTGATGCTTTTGATCTGTGGTGTTGGAGAAGACTCTTGAGAGTCCCTTGGACTGCAAGGAGATCCAACCAGTCCATCCTAAAGGATGGGTGTTCAGTCCTGGGTGTTCTTTGGAAGGACTGATGCAAAAGCTGAAACTTCAGTACTTTGGCCACCTGTTACAAAGAACAGACTCATTGGAAAAGACTCTGATGCTGGGAGAGATTGGGGGCAGGAGGGGACAACAGAGGATGAGATGGCTGGATGGCATCACCAGCTGATGGATGTGAGTTTGAGTGAACTCTGGGAGTTGGTGATGGACAGGGAGGCCTGGTGTGCTGCGATTCATGGGGTCACAGAGTTGGACATGATTGAGCGACTGAATTGAACTGATGATATTCTGAAAGTGGGCTGGGAGGTACAGAGTGCTCTTAACTTGTAACCTCCTTTGATTTAGGTGCTATTGTTACATTCATCCACTTGTTTGCATTTCTCAGCTCATCGTGAATAATCATTCTGGGACAGTTTTTTTTTCCCCCTCAGAAACTGCTGTTGTTCCTATTCTTCCTACAACTCTATACTTGTAGAATTGTATAGTTCTTAAGCAAGATGAGTACAAGGTATCATTGACTCTAACATATTTGATACATGAGAAACAGAATTCTAGTTAGAATAAGTGATGAGCATGATTTCATACATTTAATCAAATACCGGACTGGTTTAGAAAAAAAAGGATTAATGAAATCATGTGCAACTAGTCTTAGTTTATTAATAGGAGTGTGAGTCCAAATCTCCTCCTCTTAGACAAGTTTAGACTGTTCTTTAGGGGGAAAAGGGTGTTCTCGTGGTGTAGGGATTTACCTTTGCAGTATTTCTTTTTTTACCTGCAGTATTTCTTTTTTTGCCTGCAGTATTTCTTTCTTTACCTGCAGTATTTCTTTTTTAAAAAATCTTTTGGCCATACCACATTGCATGTGGGATCTTAGTTCCCCAACCAAGGATTGAACCCACGAGTCCCCTGCATGGGCAGCTCAGAATCTTAACCGCTGGACCACCAGAGATGTCCCTACCTATAGTCTTGATAGCTCAGTTATGTGACTTGGAATCAGGACAACTGATCCAGCTACTTTATGGAAGCTGAACTGCCTTGACATTTTGATTTAGTTCCTTTACCCTCTTAGCCCTTTTATTTGAAAGATGAAATGGTCGATTAGACATCCTGAATTTCATCCTGTCTTTTAAAAATTACCCCACTCAACAAAGTACTGCTCTTTTCACTTATTGTGACTTCTAGATTATATTTTTATCAGGGACACTGAGTATTTTTCCTGTGGCCTACTCTGACCCACCTAATCTGACTTGATCTATTCAGCAGATTTGGCTAAAGCCTGCTGCTTATATTAATAATTGCTGCTTATGTAATAACAACCAACTTACACACTGCACTATAGATGTCACCTATCTATAATAACACAAAATAAGAAAACATGCATAAAATGGACTTGTTTGGAGCCTATGCCAGCAATAAATAATAATTATTAAAAAGTAACACTTTCTAATTACAGTTTGAAATTAAATTGAACATTTGATTGTGGTAGGAGGATGAAAATTTTCGCCAAATTGTTGGCAGTGCAGGCTGGCTTAATGAGCCTGCCTTTTGTTGCACAAGATGAACAACAACAAATTAAAAGTTATCTAAATTATTAAAGATCAACTTCTTAAACACCACAGCTGTAGGATAATTCATGTACTTTGGTTTATTGAGAATCAACATTGCTTCCTCTATTTTCTCTCTAGAGAAATCAGATAAAATCTACTCTCTAATAGTCTCCTTGCTACACGAGGATGACAACATACTTATCTCACACCTGTAGCCCTAGTCCTTCCATCTGTTCCCTTTGGGCTGGTATGGTACAATGGTTGAGAACTTACACTCTGGAATCAGCTGGACTGGATTGGAACCATGTCCACGCCATATACTAGTTTTAAGTTACTTAACTTCTTTGAACTTCAGTTTTCTATAAAAGGGGGACAATGAGACTTATTTAATGGTGGTGGTGGTTGAGTCACTATGTTGTGTCCGACTCTTGTGACCCGATGGACTGTAACCCACCAGGCACCTTTGTCCATCGGATTTCCCAGGCAAGAATACTGGAGTGGGTTGCCATTTCCTCCTCCAGGGGAATCTTCCTGACCCAGGGATCAAATCTGCAACTCCTGCATTGCAGGTGGATTCTTTTACTGCTGAGCCACCAGGGAAGCCCACTTATTTAATAGGATTGTTCTAAATATTAGTGAGAATTAATGTATAACAGGATGCTGACTGGTACATGCAAAGAAATTGCTCAATAAATACTATTTTGATTTCATGGAGTTTGAGAAGCAGGTATCTAGTAAATTGCTCTTGTTTTAATGAGAACATTAGAAGGACAAACTAAAAATCCTCGCTCTTATTTTCTTAGGATTATATCCATAGAGGAAGACCAAGTCAGGAGATCAACTCTGAGTCTTTTCCTGATTGATCACACGTTCACACAGCACAGCCACAAGTAAGCAAAATGTGTGGTGTAAATCTCCTTCCTCTAGGATATTCAAGCCTTGTGGAATAATAGTTTCTCATTTGTAGCAGTTATTTGTATTTTAGCCCTATTTGGAGGTCCCATCTGGTAGGCCTTAAAATGTCTATTCCATTTTTTAAAGGTCATTTCTTCATTCCTCACAGATTATAGACCTTTAATTCATCAGTTGTTAAATCTAAAATGCTTGCCAGTAAGTCTATTCCTGGACAAACTCCATTTGAAATCTCTTAGGTAAATAGTTTATAGGACAAGCAGGAGAAAATTTTGCACTGCTCTTCCATTATTGACCATTGTCTTACTCAAGTATCACCTTGTGATGAAATCTCTTAAAAACCTCATAAAATTATGTGCAGCTCTTATTGATCTTTCTTTGGCCTTTGTCTCTGTGGTCAGGAATCTATTCTGAACTTAACTACTTAGCTGCATATAGTCCCCATAATTGCTGAAGCTAATATAGAACTTGTACTTTAAGAGCATCAAGAGAATCTAGGTCAATAGATATTTAATTCAGTTGGAAGTAAAATGTAGTGTGATGTAGTTTATATTGTGATATAGCCTGATGATTTGTATTGAAAGAAATACAAATGAAGGAAGAAAAAAAGAAAGTGAAAGTTGCTCAGTCGTGTCTGAATCATTGTGACCCCATGGACTAAACAATCCATGGAGTTCTCCAGGCCAGAATACTGGAGCCTTACTCTCCTCCAGGGAACCTTCCCAACCCAGGGATCAAACTCAGGTCTCCCGTACTGCAGGCTGATTCTTTACCAGCTGAGCCACCAAGGAAGCCCATATACCCTCCTTTTAAAGTAGCTCTTCCATAATGTCTTAACATCCTGTCCCTTTGAGCTGGGTACATGATCCCTTGCTTGCTAAGGTGTGCTAAGCACACCTATATGCTGATACTATGATTTTATTATCAGGAATAACTGTAATTCTTATTGTGAAAAAAAAAAAAAAACTTAGATCAACTTTGGAGAATCTGGCTTCACTTGTGTATTTATGAAAACTTAGTATATTAAAGGTAATATTTCAAATCAAAGGGGAATAATGCAGTATTGAATAAATGCCATTGAGAATATCAGTCATTATTTAGAAAAAGAAAAAGTTTATTTTTATCTCACAGCATATCATAAAATAGTTTCAAATTGTTTAGAGGATTAAGCTTAAGAAACTCTACTATGATGCACTCAAATAAAGCAAAGATTATTTTAGTAATTTGGGAGAGAGAAACACACAAGCAAGACCCCAAGCCCAGAAGCTACAAAGAAACAGAGAAACAAAAGTTCTCTTGTAAAATTAAATGTTTTCGTGATGAAAGTTATCATAAACTAAAGATAGAAAAATTGGGAGAAAAAAATATGTGCAACATATGTAACAAGCAAGAGGATAATCATAAAAGAGTTCCTATAACCATTAATTATTAAGCAAACAGGAAATAATAGGAATTATGAAACCACAAAGGAAGAAATACAAATGGCTTCTTTACTTAAAAAGTTGCTAAAGTTTCCGCACCCAGTTCCAATGTATGGGACCAATTCCAATGTGTATGGAAAGGGGCTTTTTCACACCAGCACCAACTAGCAATTCTCTGACACCAGCTAGATATAAAATTCGATTCAACCTGACACTGTCTACACAGAGACAGCAGCAGATTCTACAGGCAAGAACTCAGTCCCACAAGACTGCCCCCAATTTCAGATGCCAATCTCAAGTCCCAGGTTGTTGCCTGTCTGACCTATTGGTTATAAATAATAGATATCAGAGGTTCCCGTAGTCCCCCTCCTTTGGTTAGATTAATTTGCTAGAATGGCACATTTTACCTACTAGACTATAAGTTTATTATATAAAAGGATATAGTTCAGGAACAGTCAGATGGAAAAGAATCATAGGGCAAGGTGTGGGGGAAGAGTGTGGGGCATCATGTCCTCTCCAGGTGAACTACTCTCCCTGAATCTCCACATGCTCACCAACCTGGAAGCTCTCTAAACCATCTCCTTCTGGGTCTTATGGAGGCCTTATTATAGAGGCTATGAAATTAAAAGACGCTTACTCCTTGGAAGAAAAGTTATGACCAACCTAGATAGCATATTCAAAAGCAGAGACATTACTTTGCTGGTGTGCTGCAATTCATGGGATCGCAGAGTCGGACACGACTGAGCGACTGAACTGAACTGAGTGCCGTAAAGAACCATCTTGTCTGTGTTTCAATGCTAGTTTCTTTTACAGTACGTAGATGGGTGGAGGGGTGAGGAAGTAAAGTGAAAAAGCAGTAAGCTGCTGCAGATATTTCCTGGTTCTGACCATACTCCAGAGGAGATGTGCTAGTCTTTCCTGCAGCTATTTACAGGTGGGCCTGGTCAGGATGTTTTTTGTGAGCTAAGCAAAAGTGTTTTAGTGTAACACTCAGATATAGCAGCAGGGTTCCCAGAGATGGATCTTAATGTATATTTTAAGCTATAGGCAATCTTCCTTTGGTGATTCAGTTCAGTTCAGTCGCTCAGTCGTGTCTGACTCTTTGCGACCCCATGAATTGCAGCACGCCAGGCCTCCCTGTCCATCACCATCTCCAGGAGTTCACTCAGACTCACGTCCATCGAGTCCGTGATGCCATCCAGCCATCTCATCCTATGTCATCTCTTCTCTTCCTGCCCCCAATCCCTCCCAGCATCAGAGTCTTTTCCAATGAGTCAACTCTTCACATGAGGTGGCCCAAGTACTGGAGCGTCAGCTGTAGCATCATTCCTTCCAAAGAAATCCCAGGGCTGATCTCCTTCAGAATGGACTGGTTGGAACTCCTTGCAGTCCAAGGGACTCTCAAGAGTCTTCTCCAACACCACAGTTCAAAAGCATCAATTCTTCGGCGCTCAGCCTTTTTCACAGTCCAACTCTCACATCCATACATGACCACAGGAAAAACCATAGCCTTGACTAGACGGACCTTAGTCGGCAAAGTAATGTCTCTGCTTTTTCAGCTTGCAGTAAAGGCAGTAGAGTATAGTGGTCAAGGTAAAAGAAACATCCAATATGGAGTCAGACTTGTTCTTCCCTATTATAAAAAAATTATCTACCAGCATGCACATGAAAAGGTGCTCAACATCACTAACAGAGAAATGCAAATCTAAACTACAGTGAGGGCTTCCCTGGTGGCTCGGTGGTAAAGAATCTGCCTGCCAATGCAGGAGAACATGGGTTCCATCCCTGATCAGGGATGATCTCACATGCTGCAGAGCAGCTAAGCCCATGTGCCCCAACTGTTAAAACCTCTGCTCTGGAGCCTGGAAGCCACAACTGCTGAAGCCCTCATGCCCTAGAGCCCTTGCTCCCCAACAAGAGAAGCCACTGCAATGAGAAGCCTGAGCGCCGAAAACTAAAGAGTAGCCTCCATTCACCACAACTAGAGAAAAGGCTGTGCAGCAACAAAGACCCAGCACAACCAGAAATAAAACAAATGAGTAAATTTTGAAAAAAAACAAAACAAAACAAAACACAATGAGATATCACCTCACACCCATCAGATTGGCCATTATTAAAAAGTCTACAAATAACAAATGCTGGAGAGTGTGTAGAGAAAAGGGAACTCTCCTGCACTGTTGGTGAAAGTGTAAATTGGTATAGCCACTATGGAAAACAATATGAAGTTCCCTCAGAAAGCTAAGAAAGCTAAGTTGCCAAGATGGTAAAGAATCTGCCTACAGTGCGGGAGACCTGGGTTTGATCCCTGGGCCGGGAAGATCCCCTGGAGAGGAGGATGGCAACCCACTCCAGTATTCTTGCCTGGAGAATCCCATGGACAGAGAAACCTGGTAGGCTACAGTCCTTGGGACTGCACAGAGTTCAACATGACTGAAGTGACTTACTTGAACTTTACTATGATCCAGCATTTCCGCTCCTGGGCATATATCCAGACAAAACTATAATTAAAAATGAAACATGCACCCCAGTGTTCATAGCAACACTATTCATAATAGCCAAGATATGGAAGCAACCTGTCAAAGCTGACCTATTGACAGATGAATGGCTAAAGAAAATTAAATGTTAGATAAATATTATACTGCTTACATGTGGAATCTAAAAATACACAAATTTACAAAACAGAAGAGATTCACAGACATAGAAATTTATGGTTACCACAGGGAAAAGGAAAGGAGGAAGGATAAATTAGGAGTATGGGATTCACAGATACACAGTACTATATATACTATATATAAAACAGAAAAACAGCAAGGGTTTACTGTAAAGCCCAGGGAACTGTATTCAGTATCTTGTGATAACCAGTAATGGAAAAGAATCTGAAGCTCTATGCCTGAAACTTACATGATATTTTAAATCAACTACAGTTACACTGAAAATAAATGAGATATTAAACATCATTATTCATTAGGGAAACACAAATTAAAACCGCAAGTGATATTAATACTATTACACACCCACTAGAATGAGTAAGATGAAAAAGGTCGGACTGTCCACAAAAAAATTAATCAGTCAATTTAAGAAAGAAATGGAAAATTTATTCTAACCAAATTGAGAATGATAACCCAGGAAGAAGTCTTTCAGAAAGCTGAGGACTGTTCTGCCCATTAAAGGTCAAAGCATAGTTATATAGGTTTTTGAGATAGAGGGCTGTACCTTAAAGGATATATTCTTGACAGATTACACAGTCTGGATCTACAGGTACAAAGTAATGGGTCATGGGTCACTGTGGCCTCTTAAGATCAAGGAAGGTTATCTCCTAAGTGGTTGTGACCCTTGAGATTAAGAAGGGATGTTATCTCCTAAGGAGGTCTGTTTAATGCAGAGGCATGATACCTATGAAATGGGAGGAAGGTGGTTGAAACAGCAAAGAAAATTTTTATATTTCAATTTTTCTTATCTTGCCATAAAATATGAACTTTATTTCATCAAACAATAGCAAGTGTTGATGAAGATACAGAGAAACTGAAAGTCACATGTATTTCTGATGGGATGGAAAATCATGCAGCCGCTTGGCAGCTTCTTAAAATAGTTAAACAGAACCTTGCCTTAGGACCATGCAGTTCTGCTTCTCTACTTCAGAGAAATAAAACATATTACGAGACCAAGATTAATGAATTTTCACAGCATTCTTATTCATAATAGACACCGCCTGCAGATAATCCAAATGTCCTTTGACTGTGAATTGATAAACCTGTTTTATGTACACATTTGAATGCTACTCAGTAATAAAAAGGGACAAACTACAATGACATTGCTGAATCTCAAAAACTGTGCTAGATGAAATAAGCCAGACACAAAAGTCTACATATCATATGATTCTATTTAATAAATCTTCCAGAAAAGAGAAAACTATGGCGACAGTCATTGAAGCTGAACAGGATCCTTTGGGGGCCCTCCTGGGTACAAAAGCCCCTCTGTGTCCCCCATTTCTTATTTGTAGAAGAAGGCTTTAGTCTCTTAGGCCTTCCCTGAGTTCCAAAGAGCATACTCTTTAGAGCAGTTACTAATTAGAGAAATGAGTGAACGTAAAAACAAAAGCAGTCAAGCAAGAAAAGTAATGATAGTTTAAACAATAGTTCAGAGATAAAGCAGTCTAGTTTTTCCTCAGGGGATATACATAACAACCTGACACGTGTCTCTGAGTTGTTCTGCAGAAACTAAAGTAGGTGGAAGATAAAGCAGGTAGACCCCAGACTGGTTGGAACCAGAAGGTAAATGATTAAGATTTCTGAAACATCACCCTGTTACTTCACCACCAGCCAATCAGAAACCTAAAAGGTGCTCCTGTAACCTACCACCCTCAACCGCAGTGTTGCCTTTAGAAACGCTTCCCTGAAAGCCTCTCGGGAGTTTGGGTCTTTTGAGCATGAACTACCCATTCTCCTTACTTGGTCCCCTGCCTTACACTGTGCTTTCCTTTACCATGATCCAGCATCAGCAAATTGGCTTTGCTGTACATAAGTTAGGTTCAGTAACAACATCAGATTAGTAGTGGCCTCAGGTAAGGGTGGGAATGAATGGGTGCAAATGGGCACAACTGAACTGTTGGATGATTGCAATAATGGTTGCACAACTGTATAAATGTAATAAAACTCACCAAACTATATGCTTACAGTGGATTAATTGTATGTATGGTGGATCAATTATACCTTAATACATCTGTTGTTCATTGTTTAGTTGCTAAGTCGTGTCCAACTCTTTGCAGTTCCAAGGACTGCAGCACACCAGGCTTCCCTGTCCTTCACCAGCTCCTGGAGCTTGCTCAAACTCATGTCCATCAAGTCGGTGATGCCATCCAACCAGCTCATCCTCTGTCATCCCCTTCTCCTCCTGCCTTCAATCTTTCCCAGCATCAGGGTCTTTTCCAGTGAGTTGGCTCTTCGTATCAGATGGCCAAAGTATTGGAGCTTCAACTTCAGCATCAGTCCTTCTAATGAATATCAGGGTTGATTTCCTTTAGGATTGACTGGTTTAATCTCCTGGCTGTCCAAGGGACTCTCAAGAGTCTTCTCACCACACTTGAACACCACAGTTCAAAAGCATCAATTCTTTGGCACTCAACCTTCTTTTGGGTCCAGCTGTCCCATCTGTACATGACTACTGGAAAAACCATAGCTTTGACTAGATGGACTTTGTCGGAAAAGTAAGAAAACCTTTTTAGTACTTAAAATTTTTATTTACTTATTTATTTTTGGCTGTGCTGGGTCTTCATTGCTTTGAGAGGACTTTCTCTAGTTGTGGTGAGCCACGGCTACTCTTCATTGCCGTGCATGGGCTTCTCATTGTGGTAGCTTCTCTTGTTGCAGCACACAGGCTGTAGACATGCGGGCTTCAGCAGGCTGAGGCATCTGAGCTTCAGTAGTTGCAGCAGGCAGGCTCAGTAGTTGTGGCACATGGGCTTAGTTGCTCTACAGCATGTGGAATCTTCTCAGACCTGTGCCCCCTGCATTGGCCGGTGGATTCTTATCCACTGCACCATCAAAGAAGTCCAGTAGTACTTTTGTTTACAACACTTATCTGCTGCTGCTCCCACTGCTGCTGCTAAGTCTCGTCAGTTGTGTCCGACTCTGTGCGACCCCATAGATGGCAGCCCACCAGGCTCCGCCATCCCTGGGATTCTCCAGGCAAGAACACCGGAGTGGGTTGCCATTTCCTTCTCCAGTGCATGAAAGTGAAAAGTGAAAGTGAAGTCACTCAGTTGTGTCAGACTGTTAGCAACCCCATGGACTGCAGCCTACCAGGCTCCTCCGTCCATGGGATTTTCCAGGCAAGAGTACTGGAGTGGGGTGCCATTGCCTTCTCCGAACACTTACCTAGGTAAAAGCAAATATCCTTCCCATGACCTGTAAGGTCTTGCTTTGTTTGGTTTGTTTAGTTTTACCTCCTGGCCAATTACCTTGCTTACTGATTTCCAGCAGCACTATACCATCTTCTGCCTCAAGGACTTCCTGCCTGCTGGCCTTTGCCTGAGATGCCCTTAATCCTCCAGTCTTCAGCTGGAAAGTTATTACTAATTTTTTACATTTTAGTTTAAATGTCACTTCCTTAGATAGCTTCCCTGATAACATTCCTTCACAGTTTAAATTAGGTCACTCTGTCATTTTCCTTTTATTAGACTGCTCCTTCAAAACTTCTTTCAGTCTATAGTCACATATTTACTTATGATTTGTTTAATTTCTATCTCTCCACTTGAATGTAAGCTCGAAAAGGGCAGGAACTACACCTATTTTGTATATCACTTTATATATCATTTTCAGGAAGTATGTTCTAGTGTTAATTCATATGAAATGAACAGATTAATTCATTTAATTACCCAGGATTACATATTGCAACTGTAATATCTTGAAGGGTTCACTGCAAAATGCACTGCTAAATTTAAAATAAAAACATTTCATTGAAATATTCTTTTCCTTTTTTTTACCAGTTGGGCAATTGGTAATATGAGCAAGAAGGTTTTTTTTTTTTTTTTTTTTTTTTAGGCTAAAGTTATTGCAGGTATAGAGGACTGAGTTCTCAGAGTTGTATAAATGTTTCTGTATACATTGGTAGAGTTGATTGTCAAAGTGCAGAGAATTACTCCCTTAATTTGCCACATATCTGTAAGGAGCTAAACCCTTGCCAAAAGCTCATTTGAGAGGAAAATAATATTCAAGGAAGTTTTCTAAAGGATAGGTAGTCCTTCCAGACTGTTCGGTGCCTCTTACTCGTACTTGGCTCTTTTGGTCCCTCCTAAAATTACTTTTAGTGACTTATGCCATCAACTAATACAACAGCATTATAAGAAATGCTCCTCCTGAATTTATCACAGAAATGCAGTGTTCTATATTATCCAGTGCTTTTCTTTGAATGAGAACCCACTGTCTTTTGGGGGCTTCAAACTTGAATATCCACCTACTTCCTGGGCATCTCCACTTGGATGCAGGACTAGGGATGAGAGTGAGCTGACTGAGTATAACGTTTTTACACAGAATCCTTTTCTGTGTAATCCTTTGAATTAGTAGGAATGAGTGGCCTCTAAATTTTCTGCTGTTGTTCATGTGCTAAGTGGTATCTGACTCTTTGCCACCCCATGGACCAGAGCACACCAGGCTTCTCTGTCCTCTGTTACCTCCTGGAGTTTGGGGAAATTCATGTCCATTAAGCAATACAACCATCTCAGCCTCTGCTGTCACCTTTCCCTTTTGTCCTTCTTCTCCTGCTGTTGCCTTCAGTCTTTCCCAGCATCAGGGTCTTTTCCAAAGAGTCGACTCTTTGCATCAGGTGGCTAAAGTATTGGAGCTTCAGCTTCAATAACAGCCCTTCCAACGAACATTCAGGGTTGATTTCCTTTAGGATTGACTGATTCGATCTCCTTGCAGTCTAAGAGACTCTCAAGAGTCTTCTCCAGGGTATAATAGTGCACCCCAATATATAAAGCAGATAAAAAAGCAGGGGTGTGGGTTGAGTTGAGGGGAAGCCATGTTTTAATTTTTCCTCCCACCCAGTTATCTTTGATCTCCCGGAGGAGATAACAGGAAAGTTAAAAACCACTGACCTAGTCGAATCCCTTCATTTGGGACAGTTGTGACTCTCACTGAAAAACAGGCATATAATTCATTTAATGGAATGCAAACATAGTAAGTGACTTCTCAGAAAGCTATAGGGGAGAATTTCCTCAAATATTTACAGACATTAATACAGTATACAGTGACAGGAGGCTATCCAGGGTTAGCAGTATGTGAGCTGGACCCAACCATGGTCCAGGGGATTCACCAAATGTGCCCTGGCTTGTCAGCAATCTTGTCTCCTGAAGCGTGACTTTTGTTTCTTTTTTTCAAAAACCTGACTTTTCATATTTCACCCCAAGTGGTTTTTTTTTTTTAATTTTTATTTTATATTGGAGCATGCTTGATTAGCAATATTGTGTCAGTTTCAGGTGTACAGCACATAATTGGAATATAAATACATATTTATCTATTCTTTTTCAAATTCTCTTCCTATTCAGGTTATTACAGAATATTGATCAGTGTTCTCTGTGCTATACAGTAGATCCTTGTTGATTATCTGTTGATATTTTCAATATAACAGTGTCACTTTTGAAGGTTTCTCTAAAACTCGAGTCACCAGTAGGAGCCATTTGTTAATGTATTCATGTTTTGGGTGGGGCTTCTCAAACTTTCCCATAGAATTATTTTATTTATTTATTTTTGACCTCAGTGGATCTTTGTTGCCGGGCATGGGCTTTCTTTAGTTGTGGCCAGTTGGGGCTACTCTTCCTTTGGTTTGTGGCTTTCTCACTGCAGTGGCTTCCCTTGTTGCAGAGCATGGGTTCTAGGTGAGTGGGCTCAGGCGTTGTGGCTCACAGGCTCAGTTGCCCCGACGCATGTGGGATCTTAGTTCACCCCTGACCAGGGATCAAACCCATGTCCCCTGCATTGGCAGACAGGTTCTTAACCACTGGACCAGCAGGGAAGTCCTCCCATAGAAGTATTAACATATTAATATTACTAGGTCTAGGCAGCCCTGGGTGCTGAGCAAAATACTTCTGTGAGGTTTGGGAGAGAAGGACCATATGGCAGCAAAGCCCTCACATGGCCCAGTTTCTCTGAAGTCTCCTAATTTATTTCAGAAATTAATGTAAATACTGTATTCTGTTCCATAAATTGTCCACATTTATTTTAATATCTAAACAGTGTTTTATATTATTTGGCACTTAAATTGTTAATATCCTACATCTTTCCCTATCCTACCATGTTGTTGTTGAGTTGCTAGGTTGTGTCTGACTCTTTGAGACCCTACGGACTGTAGCCTGCCAGGCTCCTCTGTGGGATTTCCCAGGCAAGAATACTGGAGTGGGTTGCCATTTCCTTCTCCATTATCCCACCATACTCCAACTGTAATCTTTGAAAAAATTAATGCTTCTAAAAGATGTGCAGTTCTTACTAAGATGACTGGTGCTCTCCAGTCAGTAAATACAAGAATTAAATCTCCTCTATTTCCCTCCATTGTGGTTGCCTTTGATACAGCTGATTTTGCTCATCATCCGAAGTACTCTTTTCTCTGGTTCTCTGAGACATTGTATTTATCTCCTCTGCAGGACTTTGCTCTGAGCTGTAGTCTCTTCCCTTCTCTCTTTTCTGTTTCTCCTTTTCTATTTAACTCTCTGTAGGTTATTTAATCCAATATTTTGGCTTCAAATACTTGTTTTTTAACAAGCTAATGGATTCCTATTTGTATCTCTAACTTGATTTCTCCCCTAAGCTCTGGGTTCCTATATTGAACTATTTATGTGATATCTTTTCACTATTATTTGTAACAGCAGCTCAAAACTCACATGTCTAAAACAACTCCACCATGCTTTTTTCATTCATTATGCTGAATGAAATGAGTGGGCTTTTCCACGGGGTCTTCAGTTGAAGGAGGGGAGGTTGTATTATTTCTTTAATCATGTTGGGGAGGAAAAATTTCCTCTACTCCTTTAGGTTCTTCTGGCTGGAATGAGAATTACACTGACATGCGACAGATAGAAGAAAATTGAACCAAAGTTTAATAACATAGATACATGGGAGAGACGCAGGAAAACTGAGTAACTCATCAAAATGGCTGAAGCCCTCACATTAAATACCATCTTCAGCTGAAAACCAAACAGGATTGAAGTAGTAGTTTGAGGAGGCAATTGAGTAGTTGAAGGTAATTGACATGCAGATGGAAAAGACAGTGTTTGGTAAACAGATGTTTGCTGGGCCAGGCAGAGACAACAGGACACCGAGTGGGCTCTGATATCTGGGCCCTGCCAAGTCTCCCCCACCAGCCCAGCCCATGTTTTATGTAGATGTCTTTGGTTGGAGAAGGAAATGGCAACCCACTCCAGTACTCATGCCTGGAAAATTCAATGGATGGAGAAGCTTGGTGGGCTACAGTCCATGGGGTCACAAAGAGTCAGACACAACTGAGCGACTTCACTCACTTCACTGGTGATAGCTCAGTTCCAGGAACAGACCCTTTATCTATTCTTTAAGTAACTAAGGGAGAGATAAAAAACAAAAACTTCTTGAGACTTCTGGTTCTTAAAAATAATCAGCCTAAAATAATCTTCATGCCAAAGAGACCCATTTTGGGTGGCAAACTTTACTTCTCCACAATAATTTAATCATGCTTAATCTCTTCTGAAAGTCCTATTATTCAGATGTTACATTTCCTAGATGGGTCCTTACATTTTCTTTGCTTTTGTATTGTCCATCATTTTATTTGTCAGCCCCACTTTCTATGAGAATTCCTGAACTTTATCTTCCATTCTTTTTTTTCTTACAAACTCCTTGTTCTGTTGTTCTTCTTACAATAATATTGTGTTCTTGTTTCACGGGCCCAATACTATCTTTTATCTCTCCGAGAAGATGGATTATAATTTTTTTTTTTGGCCATGCCTCACAGCGTGTGGGATGATGGTTCCCTGACCAGGAACTGAACCCAGACCCTCAGCAGTGAGAGTGAGGAATCCTAACCACCGGACTGCCAGGGCATTCCCTGGATTGTAATTCTTTTGATGATAACTCATACATTATTTTTATTCCTCCAAGTTCTTTTCTTCTGTGTTTGTTTTGGCCCCTGCCTTCTGTATTAGATGATTTCCTGAAACGTACATTGGCCCTTGTCTTTTGTTCACATTTCAGAGAACAGAATCAAACTGTTAATTTGTGACTTTGTATGCTTAGGCAACAGTTAGAACTGGACATGAAACAACAGACTGGTTCCAAATAGGAAAAGGAGTACGTCAAGGCTGTATATTGTCACCCTGCTTATTTAACTTCTATGCAGAGTACATCATGAGAAACGCTGGGCTGGAAGAAGCACAAGCTGGAGTCAAGATTGCTGGGAAAAATATCAATAACCTCAGATATGCAGATGACACCACCCTTATGGCAGAAAGTGAAGAGGAGCTAAAAAGCCTCTTGATGAAAGTGAAAGAGGAGAGTGAAGAAGTTGGCTTAAAGCTCAACATTCAGAAAATGAATATCATGGCATCTGGTCCCATCACTTCATGGGAAATAGATAGGGAAACAGTGGAAACAGTGTCAGCCTTTATTTTTGGGGGCTCCAAAATCACTGCAGATGGTGATTGCAAGCCATGAAATTAAAAGACACTCCTTGGAAGGAAAGTTATGACCAACCTAGATAGCATATTGAAAAGCAGAGACGTTACTTTGCCAACAAAGGTCCATCTAGTCAAGGCTATGGTTTTTCCAGTGGTCATGTATGGATGTGAGAGTTGGACTGTGAGGAAAGCTGAGTGCTGAAGAATGGATGCTTTTGAACTGTGGTGTTGGAGAAAACTCTTGAGAGTCCCTTGGACTGCAAGGAGATCCAACCAGTTCATTCTGAAGGAGATCAGTCCTGGGTATTCTTTGGAAGGACTGATGCTAAAACTGAAACTCCAGTACTTTGGCCACCTCATGCGAAGAGTTGACTCATTGGAAAAGACTCTGATGCTGGGAGGGATTGGGGGCAGGAGGAGAAGGGGGCGACAGAGGATGAGATGGCTGGATGGCATCACTGACTTAATGGACGTGAGTTGAGTGAACTCCGGGAGTTGGTGATGGACAGAGAAGCCTGGCGTGCTGCAATTCATGGGGTCACAAAGAGTAGGACACGACTGAGCAACTGAACTGAACTGATGCTTGTGCAGGACTTCTCTACTAGTGGGACTGATTAGGATGTGATCAGGCTGGGATTTTAGGCACTCCACTTTTTTTGCTGAGGTCCCCTGAAAGTTAGAATCCAGATATTTTTTGCTAAAGCCATTCCAGAGAAGTGAGTGCCACACTTATGAAGGGCAGGAAGATAGGATCTGGGGCTTCTCCTTTAGAATACAGACTTTACCTCACCTGGTTTTATCTACTTGCCCCATCCCCGTTTGCCACGCTAGATGCCTTTATGTTAATTTAAGCTATAAAGTTCCTCTACTTTGCTAGTCAGTTGCTTACCTTCCATATGCTTTTTGTGTTTTGTGTGTGTGTATGTGTGTCTGTTTTTCTGGTTGCACTGTGCTGCATGTGGGATCTTAGTTCTCCGACCAGGGATCGAACCAATCCCTGCAGTAGAAGCACAGTCTTAAGCACTGGACCACCAGGGGAATCTCTTCCATATGCTTTTTTTTTTTTTTTTAGTGAATAGCTTTTTAAATTTACATCTTTTTTTTTTTTTGGCTGCCAGACCTTCGTTGCGGTGCAAAGGCCTTCTTTAGTTTGGTGAGTGTGGCTGCCCTCCGGTTGCAGGGTTCTGGCTTCTCATTGGGGTGCTTGAGCTTCAGTAGTTGCAGCTTGTGGCTCTAGAGCTCAGGCTCAGTCCTTGTGGCATCTGGGCTTAGTTGCCTGGCTGGATGTGGAATCTTTCTGGAACAGGGATCGAACTCATGTCCCCTGCGTTGGCAGGGAGATTCTTTAACCACTGGACCACTAGGGAAGGCCCTACCATATGCTTTTTGTTTGCTGAAAATGTGATGACATCGCCCATCTGCTGTTGTCTTTTTTTCCCCTTTATTGTTGTTTTAAAAAGATGACATAAAAATTATCGTGTGTTCTGCCATTAACCAGAAGTTTTAAAAAGACATTTCTTATACAACACTCTAGAAAGTACTTCAAAATAAGTGTTTCTGTTTTTGGGGGGTATGCTTAGTTTAACTGTGTTGCCTTTGAATAGTGAAGATGATAATTTTGAATATAGAAAAATACTTCTAGTTATGAATGAAAATTATTTCTCTGGAACAAAGTCAAGCTGAATAAATGTTGATCTTAATCTATAACTTGGATAGAAGGCATTTTGTATGAGTAGTGGTAAGAAATGTTGGACCTAAAGCAAAGAGACTGCCAGATATTTCTGCAGCAGAGATGAATTTGTTTGGGGTCAGTGTGCATGTATGTGTGCTAAGTCCCTTCAGTCCTGTCTGCCTCTTTGAGACCCTGTGGACTGTAGCCCACTAGGTTCCTCTGTCCATGAGATTCTCCAGGCAAGAATATTAGAGTGGGTTGCCATTTCCTTCTCCAGGGGATCTTCCAGACCCAGGGATCAACCATATCTCTCGTGTCTCCTGCACTGGCCAGCGGATTCTTTACCACTAGCACCACCAGAAACCCAGCAGGAAATGGAAATTCTGGGTCTGCAACCATGGTAAGCCACATGAAGGTTCCCACATGGCAAGGGAGGAAGAACATTTTTATAGTGGGGAAAAGGGCAATAGTAAAAGTGAGTCCATGGCTTTTCATCACCAGTCCTTACCGGGGAAGAAGAGAAGTCTTTCTTCCTGTTGAGTTCTGCTATAATCAAAGGACAAGAGAGCTCCCTCTCCTGGTTTTCTGACTCTACTTAATTGAAGGCTCTACTTACTATTATCCTATTTATTAATTTTTTATTTTTACATAAATATATGAAGAAGAGAAGGAAATTGGATGTGGACTCAAGTTCTGAAGTGGACTCTGGAGAACAGTCTCAATCACAGAGACATTACAGGTGACTGCCATTCAGAAAGTTTGCCACTGTCCTGCACTTCTCTAACCATCAGAAAATTCTTTACTTCCAAAGAGGATTTATTTGACCAACTTTGTGCCTAAATATTTAGAGGAGGACTGAGCATCTGTTAGAGGGGAAATAACTACATAAAATTTGGACAAGGGACAAAAAACTCAGTTCTGTCTATCCATCCATCCATGCATCTATCAATCCATTCACCTATCCATCTTCAGTTGTTTGGTTGCTTGATTCATTCAACAGATACTTATTGAGGTGAGTCCCTTTTTTTGGTACCAGATTTGAACTAGATGCTGAGGAAATAATGGAGAGCAAAACAGATATATTCTCTGTCTTTCTGGCACTTACAGTCTAATCAGTGTGATAGAGGTTAATTAACTAATAGTTATAAATGTGTAATTACAAATTGTGAGAAGAGTTCTGAACTAAAGGCACACAGTACTATGAGGAAAAATAATAGGAGACGTGACTTAACTTGGGAGTCAGGGCATCTCCTCTGATGAAGAAGTGTTTGAATTGAGATATGAAAGAGGGGAAAGAATTGCAGAGATGGAGAACAGAAGGAGAAAGAGCCAGCTCATATAGCAGTGTGAGGGTCAATTGTATGTTTATTTCCAACTCTGTGTTCAGGTTGATGGGTTGAAACCAGTCATGGTGGGAGTGTTTATACTGTGAGAATCTGCATACACTACATTTTCTTTAGACATTTGCCAGCATCCCCTTGGGAGAAGGGGAAGGTGATGTATGTACTAACCATCTACTAGGACTCAGACACTATGTTAAATGCAGGACGTATTATTTCATTTAGCACTAACAGTAACATTCTGTAGAAGAAATATGTATCCTCATTTCATGAACATAGAGTAGAACTAAGAGAAAAAGAGTGAATTTCCCCAAATTGTTGAGCTAGAAAGTGGCAGTTGTTGTTCACTTGCTAAGTCACGTCTGACTCTTTCAACCCCATAGACTGTAGTACGCCAGGCTCCTTCCTCCAGTATCTCCCAGAGTTTGCTAAAATTCATGTCCATTGAGTTGGTGGGCATGATCATATATGAGCTCAGGTCTGACTTTGAAGGTCATGTCCTTTGCCTCATATCATGCTGCTCATGACCTGAGCAGTAGCAGGTGCCAAGAAAGCACTTCCGTACCAGATTTCATTGTGAAAAAGACTTACTTAGATGAGTTCTCATCAGTGGCTCACTCACTTCTACAATGTGAAAGTGTGATTTTCAGAAGTTAAAAACATAACCTTTTTTTTTTAGAGATGTAAACTGTGAACCCATGTCAAAAATTTAATTATCTCATTAATTGGTGAGGGAATCAGTATGTAAAGCTGGTTCAAAGAGCATTTAAGGAGCTGAGTATTTATAGGCAGTTTAATAAAGAAAAGTTAGAATAAATTACTTAGGTTAGAAACAAGCTGATTCATGTTTAGCAGGGCATTAGACCATAGCCTTTGGGATTATCTCTTTTGCTAGGGAGGAATCATTTTATCTTTATTAAACATAAATCTACAAATGAACTTTACAGAGTCTGAGTCTCTAATAGTTAATTAGAACATTCAGACTTCTCTTAGAAAATAAAATAATCCTTGAGAGGATTGTTAAACAATGCTTCAGTGTGACATTGAAAGGACAGGCAGGTATCATCTTGGCCTTGTTACCTTCTTTTGTGTGATTTTGCTTAAGAAGTGTGAGCAGGAAATTTTGCTGTATCCTGGGTCCCTGTGGTGGTCTAACTTTGTGTGGTACAAAGTGTGATGACAGGGTTCAGGGCATGCTAGCCCAAAATATGGCACTTAGGCATATTGAATGGGCTTCCCTGGTGGCTCAGATGGTAAAGAATCCACCTGCAATGTTGGAGACCTGAGTTCAGTCTCTGGGTTAGGAAGATCCCCTGGAGGAAGGCATGGCAACCCACTCCAGTTTTCTTGCCTGGATTTTGATTTCTTGATTTTCTACTAAAGCCCCACAGTGCTTAATAATCAAAACAGCAAATATCATGAGATAAAGAAGACTCTAAGTCAGGGAGGGGATTTTCTCAACAGCTTCTCAGAGGAAGGAGTTTTTGTGTAGGGAAAGCAGAACTGGCTGGAAGTGAGGAAGCCTGAGGTTTAGGTTTAGTTCTGTGAAAAGCCAGATCTGTGAATCTGTAAGACTTATGGCTCTTTAGTTTCCCTCTTGGCTTCAGTTTCCTATCTTACAAAATAACTAATTTTAGAATATTTTACAATTGACAATTATTGAGGACACAACTTTTTAACCTTGTCAAATAAGGACAAAGAAAAGCGAACAAATAAACTGCAAAACCATAAACTGTCATCAAACTCCATCATCGTTTTACAAATGAAATAACACACTAGCACCAAAAATGCAAGGACACAATCTCACATTTTAAAAAATTAGTTTTGTGTAAAAAACTCTCAACATTTGCTCTTGTTTGTTTCTTTCCTCCATGGGCAAGTACACATTTGCCTTGGACTCACTTGGGAACCTCAGCAATAAGCTCTCTCACCTTCCCTTTTCATGCTATCATGTTGTGGCCCTGAGTCACAATCCCCATGGACAGAGGAGCCTGGCGGGCTACATTCCATGGGGTTGCAGAGTCGGACATGAATGAGCAACTAAGCATATTGAGTATCTTAAGCTGAAAGAGTTTGAGACAACAGTAGGAGCAGAAAAGTCTCTATGACACTCACCAGTCTCCATGTGAAAGGTACCCTCCCTATACCAGAAGGAAGGAAGATATTCTTATCACCAGAAATAGGAAATTTGGGGCTGAGAAATCTTTACAAACAAACCATGTCAAACTAACCCTTGCCTTCCCAGTTATATTTTCACCATTTATGATCCCAGCCCAAACCCCCTTGCCTTGTCAGGTCTTTACAAATGTATTGTTTCTTTGTCTAAAAGGTATGAAAGCATCTTGCTCTGGTCACTTCTTTGGATTTTCATTCTTCATTCTTTTGCTCTTTCTCCATTTTTCAGACTTATTGTTTGGAATCACAGAAGCAAATCAACTTTATTATTAATATCATGTTTCATTTTCAATCAAAAGGAAATTTCTCAGTTTGTCTTTACATCTTATACACTCATACTGAGTCCTAAATGATTTTTAGCTGCTTTCAGAAACCAAATTTCCTCTCAAAAGATGATTCAGGCTAGGAATTCCCTGGTGGTTTAGTGGTTAGGACTCGTTGCTTTCACCGATAGGGCCAGGGTTTGATCTCTAGTCAGGGAGCTAAGATCCCACAAGTTGTGCACTGCAATCAAAACAAAATAATCCCCCCCTCCTCCCTCACACACACAAAGAAAGATTTAGGCTTTAGAACAGTACAGGCTGTAATTCAGCACGTTCCTTCTGAACCACTGATGGAGAGACTGGGCGCCCTCTGCTGATTGGGCCCAGAAAACTGTTACTGTGGTTGACTGGTTTTCTGTCTTTCAAGTTAGTGGTGGTCTTAAAGGTTATTGGGAGTGATTTATTTCTCCCACGTGACTCTAAAGAGCTGCCTCTTCCTGTCTTCCTTCTTGGTTACACCTCTTCTCTGCTTTTGTCTGTTATTGTTTGTCTGCTGCCACTGAACCATTACATCTGATTATTTGCCAACTGTTCACTTGCCAGGTACCTGAAAGTTAACTGAAGGTGGCTGAGGGAGGCTGGATTGCCTGGGTAAAGTGAGGTCAACTGAGTGCAGTGGATTGTGTGAGTGTGAATATAGTTCCATTTCTATCCTATGGAGTGAATGGTAGGTGCTCTGATTACTACCTGCATGGAGACTCAGTGCTGACCTGAAGAGCTAGCGTGAGCTCAACGTGGAGAGGGTGTTAGAACTTGTATGCATAAGAGGAGTCCAAGAAAATGTTTTGGGGCTTATTTCCTCTTACGTTGTTATATGTATGTACGTTATGAAACTAGAAAATGCAATCTCTGAAGCTTAATCCTTTCAAAAAAGAGACATCTCCTACACTTGAAAAATTTCTTTTGGGAGAGATAAATCTTCAGAAATTATATAACAGAAGTATGTTATTGTAATGCTGAGCTTTGAGCACATTTTATTGTTGAACAAGAGACTTTTACAGCTGGCTTATTTTTGATTTCCTTGAAAGAACTTAGGAAATGTGGTTTGCCTCCTAATTTTTCTTTAATATTGTCAATTTCATTTAAATTACACTTTTATGTTTTAAAATATGGATTATATGATAAGTGATAAAAATTAAAATGACTTTAATAATATTTCTAAATGTTATGGGACTATGAATCACCCTTGGGACCTGTGTTTCATTGTCAATCAAGGAGGTGGATGGACCCCTAGCTGCTGCTCTGAGGGTTATTGTAGGTCTTTACAATTTCTCCCGTCCTTTCATTGACCCTACCCAGGACTGTGCAGCAGATCACTTCTCCATTGTCAAGGGCTTTATAGTTAATAGATATTGTTTAAGAATCATTAAGGCCATAGAGGTGGCCTCTATGCTCTGATAGTCCCCAAACAATGAGGAAAACCTTCCTTGACGTATTCTGGTACACATGAGACTAGTTAACTTGTTCAAAGATCTTAACTTAGGAATGCATGTCCTGTTTCCAAGGACATATGCTCAGAGCCTAGGTAAACTGTAAAATTGTTCCAAGACCCCTTGGTGGTATGGAGTGCAGCTGTGAACACTTCGGGATCATTGTCTGCTTGATCCAGATCCCACCCGGTGAGTAAGCTGCCTTGTAATATGTGATCCAGTGAGTACATGGAGCTGTCCGCCTCATTTTTCAGTCTCAAGATACCTTCTCGGTTTGGTGGGCACTTTTTGTTCCTTCCATCCTCCAACACCACTGCTCCTGTTGGTCAGTTTTAGTTGGTTTTGAAGATCTGGAATTAGGTTGCTTCTTTGACCAGGGCTTGTTGGCAATAAAACCCTAGAGACACAATCAATAAGTTATGTCAGGAGGTCCACTCCTAATGATGGTATTGCTGGCTTGCTGCATCCTGGAAGGTCTGTCTGAAAAGCATGGGAGTGGTGCCGTGGCAATGGTAGCAGTGGTGGTGCGGGTGGACTCAGGTCCTGGGGGGAGAGGGGGGCACTGGGACACAAGAGTGATCCTAGCTGGAAGGTGCTCCCAGGTGACCCACAGACAGCAGAGGCCATATTCCCTGATTAGGCAACAGGGAATAGAGCCAGGTCGTAGTCTGCAAATCCTTTAATTCAGAGAATTAAAATGTCCTCAAACTCTTCAGCTGTTAACAGTTAACTTATTATGTAAGTAATACCCTATATCGTCTCACTTCATGTTTACTTTCGAGGTAGGTGATATTCTTGTCGCCTCATTTTCCAGATGAGGACACTTGAGGCTCACAGAGGCTAAGTAACTTGATCAAAGCTTCACAGTTAATAGCAGAGCTGGGATTATAATCCAGGTGGAATTCTAGAGTTAGCACTTTCCTTCAGTACCCCTGGCTCCCAGTTGCTGATCGGTTGTATACATTCTGACTGCCACATGGACTGTCTTATAAAATTAGATGTTTGTGGACGGTTCTTGTTCATTTGCAGAGCTGAAGTAGTCTGAAGTAATTTATCAAGTTGGCAGAAGAAAAGAATGTGGGTAGAAGAGAGACAAGGAATGTCAGCCAGTGAAGCCACTGTTTAGTCATCAAATATTTATTTTGCAGTATTTTTATCAGGCAGTGTTTTAGCTGAACAAGATGATGGTTCCTCTCAAAAACCCACCATTTATTTGGAGACGGACACAAAAAGAGAATTACACTGTTAGAACAGAAAAATGATGGAGTGGTGTGTGAGATGGCAGTCATGAAAAGTGAAAGAAAGTGAAAGTGTTACTCAGTCATGTGCAACTCTTCTGCAACCCCACGATCTGTAGCCCAACAGGTTCCTCTGTCCATGGAATTCTCCAGGCAAGAATACAGGAGTGAGTTGCCATGCCCGTCTCCTGGGAATCTTCCCAATCCAGGAATTGAACCTGGATCTCCTGCATTGTGAGCAGATTCTTCACCATCTGAGCCACCAGGGAAGCCCAGTCATTATGTAGTGGCAGTCAGCTCTGCTTTGGGGACTCAGAGAAGGCTTCATAAAGGGAGATAATCAAGCTTGCCCTAGAAAGACAGGTGTGAATCTGAGTAGCTGGAAAAGGCAACAGCTTATGCCAAAGTGAGGAGGTATGAGTGCTAGATGGTAGGATTTTGAAGAGGAGGGGTAGCTACAGCCCAGGATTCTGGTTACCTGGGCAAATGGACTCAGATCAGGAGGAGTCTCCTCTTCAGGGCTAAGGAATTTATTATCTCTAATCCAGGGAGAAACTTTGAAGGATTTTTGAACTGGAAAGCAACATGTCTGCTCTGGATCCTTTCTGGTTGTCCTTCCACATACACCCTCCATCACCTTTGCTCTACCCTGTGGCCTAGGAGGCTGACCTCCACAGGAAACATCAGTTGGTGCATCGTATCCTAGGATTGCCGTAGCAGAGTGGGTGGCTTCTTCTTTCACAGCTCTGGAGGCTAGGGTTCTGGAATTGTTGTTGGCAGGGCTTTTTTCTTCTGTGGATTTTGAGAGAGAATCTGTTCTGTGTCTCTTTCACTGTTTGCTTGCTTGGCGATCCTTTGGGTGTAGATGCAGCATTCCAGCTTCTGCCTGTCTTCACATGGTATTCTCTACTACGACTGTGTCTCTGTGTCTTATCCTCTCTCTATAAACATTTTATTTATTTGGCTGCACTGGGTCTTAATTGCAGTATGCGAGATCTTCAGTTGAGGCATATGGAATCTAATTCCCTGACCAGGGATCGAACCTGGGCCCCCTGCATTGGGAGCCTGGAGTCTTAGTAACTAGATTGCCAGGAGGCAGCTTTATCCTCTTTTTATAAGGATCCTCTTTTTATATTGGATCTAGCTCACCCTGTTTCAGTATGATCTCAACTTATGTACATTTGCAAAGATCTTATTTCCAACTTATGTACATTTGCAATGGCAACCCACTCCAGTATTCTTGCCTGGAAAATCCCATGGATAGAGGAACCTGGTAGGCTACACAGTCCATGGGGTCGCAAAGTCGGACATGACTGAGCGACTTCACTTTCGTCTTTTCACTTTCTATTTCCAAGTAAGTTACCTCTGGCACCGTTCACAGGTACCAGAGATTAGAACTTGATTATATTTGGGGGGGAATGAATGCAGTTAAATCCACAATAGTCAGTAATGTTGCCTTCTGAATTTTGGTTGGGTTAGGCCATTGAGAAGCATGGGCAGAAGATCAGAGGGAGGGAAGAAGGTAAGATTAGGAAATGAATTTCCCTAGCTCTGTACTTTTGGGGTCACCATGGACTGCCTTCAGTGGTGAGCTGGAGATCACAGCTCTTGAGAGGTGGTCCTCTCTACATAATCTCACTCTCTTATTCACATTTGTTCTCCCTTTGCCTCATTAGAAAAACTATGGATGGTAAAAGCATCTCATCATTCCTAGTCTGGAAGTATTTCATTCTACTTCTGATTTCCCTACACTCTGCTCAAACCACTGGACATAATCTTTATATTAAAGTTTCCACAAATTACCTAATTTGAGTTCTATCTTGTTGCTACCAAGATCTTGATGGAAACGATGACAGTATTTTTTATTTTAGAACAACTGCTTAAGTAAAGGAGGCAAGAAAGGAGGTACTGAGACTTGAGAGGAAGATAGAACAGTAATTCAGGTAAGAGATGATTAGACCTAAACTTGGATGATAACACCTATGATGGAGAGGAGAGGGGAAAAACACAAGATATTTGGGAACAGAATTAATATGACTGGGGACAATCCTCATAACCCATCAGATTTATCCTCACCAAATACTTATTAATTAAGGGGATAACCGGTCCTGTAGTTTTTCTGGCACCAGTTTCAAAAAAATTGAAGATTTGTAGATCAGTAGAAGGGAAGCAAGCAGTATAGGTGCCCCCCAGGCTTTCAAATAATGTGACGTGGAGGCAGGTTTGAAGGAACCAGGAATGGTTCGAGTTTTTAAGGGTTTCAGTGTCCTGTCCCACTGGGTCAAGATGGCATTTCGGGCTCCATCCCATTTCCCGGGGCCCATTAGGCGATACTGGTAAGGAGTACATGGTCCAAAGAAAACCTCCCATGCTAGTCTGGGATCCTTGATGAACAGAAGTGGGATGTTGGGCTTTACGCCTATGAAGGAAGCGAGGTCATCCAGGTAGGAAATGTAGTCAGCTTTGTCTACACCGGGATCTTTCATCAAACCCCTGAGAGGGAAGAAGATGGATCACTTGATTTTCAAGTTATGAGTTTCCCCACCTCCCACCATTGTGTTTCTTTCTACTGGAGTCAAACCATGTTGGGAATGTTTTCCTATGTTGGAGAGAAAAAATAAAAGGAGTTTATTTCCATAGGGTATTTGTGAGTGTAATTAATTTTGTTAAAGGAGATGGCAGAAGAAGACAATGCAAAGAGGAGCTTTAAATAATGTTTCAGGTTCTTGAATTTGATATGAGGGTAAAATCAGATCAGTCCAGATACCACAGTTATTGAACAAATAAAGATCATCAGGAATCATCTCATATATAACCACCTTAATTATTTTTATTGATGTTAATTGTGAGTTGAGAGGGTCATACTTGGTATAGCAGAACTGAACATGACACAGATGTAAGTACAGTTGACCCTTGAACAATGAGGGGTTAGGGGTATCAATCCTCTGGATAGTTGAAAATCTAAGTGAAACTTGATTCCCCTCAAACCTAACTACTAATAAATTATTAGTAAACTAAAGGCCATACTGATAGCATAAATAGGTTAACGCATATTTTATATGTAATATGATCCTATGCTGTATTCTTAAACTGAGAAAAGAAAATGATATTAAGAAAATCATAAGGAAGAGAAAATACATTTACAGGACTGTACTGTACTCATCAATACCATAAGTTTATGTTGTCTGTTTATAAGATGACTCATCTATCAGTACCTACATCAATATTGTCTTATATGATACAAAACACCATAGATGTCATTTGTATTCCTAACACTGGACATCAAAAATGAAAAGATAATGTGAAGAAGAAATTCATATTTATTTACAAGGATAATGAATCATACCTTGATAATGAAGAAGCAGTAGCAATATTGTTTCATGGAAGCCTAGCCTATATAATAATGAATAATCATTATAAAATTTTTATGGTATATGGTATTATAGTCATATTCATAGTGTATTGGAAACATCGTTACATTAAAAAAATCCCACTTACCTGTGATGATGGACTGTTTCTCCAAATATGAAAGAAAGAGGCATATTGTATAGTAATATAATTCTTTGAAAGCAAAGTTAGAAACCAATAAGAAAGCTAACACATTATTAATTTTATATTACTGTAAATGTCACTCACCTTATGCCTAGTAAGGATGGGCTATCCACTCCCTACAAATCTTACACATCAAGTTCTATATGATAAATACTTAAGCAGTGATGACGATGATGACACAAAAACTTCTCATTCAGTTCTTGCTGTGCAGGTTTTAGATTTTCACATCAAGACACATACACAACAGATAAATTATTAACAGTGGGGTATGATGATTATTTACTATTCATTAAGAGGAAGTGGATCATCATAAAGGTCTTTATCCTTGTCGTCTTCACATTGAGTAGGCTGAGGAGGAGGAAGATAAGGGGTTGATCTTGCTGTCTCAGGGTGGCAGAGGGAGAAGAGGTGAGGAGGTGGAAGGGGAGGCTGGAGAGACAGGCACATGTGGTGTAACTTTATGGAAATACTTGTATAACTTTACGGCAATACACTATAATTTCTGTCTGACTTTTTTGCCTTTTCACTTTTCTTAAAAATGTTTCTATATGATACCAATTTTTCTTCCATCGTTTGCTGTAGTTTCATTGCCTATATCATAGAAGGGTCCATGCTGTAAAAGAAGTCAAAATCAGTCTTAAATAACTGGAATCCTTTTGCCGGGTTGTCTGATGTCAATTTGCTTTCTGGCACTGCTTCTCCTATGTCTTCTTCCTCAGCCTCTTGCCCTGGTTTGGAAGCACTCATCCCCCTATCAAATTGTCTTCTGTTAATTCCTCTGGCATGGGGTCTATTAGCTCTCGAATTTCTCTAAAATCCTTATCTTGAAAGCCTTCACTCCCAACCTTTTTTTTCCCCCCTCCCATATCTACATTCTCTTTCAGGATTTCCTTGACTGGCTTTGTTGTAAACCCTGCAAAGTCACACACAACATCTGGACACAGTTTTCTCTAGCAGGAATTCATTGTTTCAGGCCTGGTGGCTTTCATAGCTTTTTCTATAACAATGATGGCATCTTCAAAGGTGTAATCCTTCCAGGCTTTCATGATATTTTCTGTATTGGGATTCTCTTCCATAGCACTGACAATCATTTCCATAGAGCACTTCAGATGCTTTGTGTTCTGGGTGGCCAGGGGATTATCCAATATCAAAAGAACTTTCAAAGACAGTCACTTATTGGCAAGGTACTTTCTGATTTTAGGGACAGAGCAGTGAAGGAACTAATCCGGAAAAAGGGTTGTCATTGTCCAGGCCTTCTTGTGTACAATGAAAAGATGGGTAGCTGGTATTTATCTTTTCCCTTCAAGGCTGGGGGGTTAGCAGTTTTACAGTTAAGGGCAGTCCTGACTGTGAACCCATCGCCTAGAGAAAGGAATGGCAACCTACTCCAGTATTCTTGTCTGGAGAATTCCATGGATAGAGGAGCCTGGCAGGCGTGTTCAGACACGACTGAATAACTAATATGACCATAAACCCAACTGCATTTACACATGAATGGAGAGTTAGCCTATGCTTTCCTGCCTTAAATTCTCATGCTCAGTTTTCCCCTTTAATAATAAATGTCTTTTGTGGCATTCTGCTACCCGCCATCCCCAGGATAGGGCACTTTTGTCTGCATAAAACACTGTTTCAGGCAGATATCCTTTTTCTCCAGTGACTGTCTTCATGGCATCCTGGAACTCTGTCTGCTTCCTCTTGGTCAACAGAAGCTGCTCCTCCTGTTATCTTGACATTTTTTTTTAAATACCCTGCTTTCTAAAATCAGGAAACCATCCTTCTCAAGCATTAAATACTTTACGTTTCTTTTGCTTTCAGTTGTCATATAATGACTTCACTATTTTTCAAATCTATAAAAGTCTATAAGTATGCCTTTCTTATAGCAATCCTGCACACACATAAAAGCTGCATTTTCAACACAAGATGAAAAAGTATTTCACAAAAAGGGCAAAGTTTTCATGCCTGCTGACACAGGTACAGTGATGGCTTCACAAATTTTCTTTTTTATAATGGTCCTTATGCTGAATTCATTTATTGTGAAATGACAGGCCACTGCAGCTGCAGACCTCAGTCTATAGTACATGTTGAGCAATTCAACTTTTTCTTGTAAATTCAGGACTTTTTTCTGCTTCTTGGGAGCACTTCCAGCATCACTAGTGGCACTCTAATGGGTCCCGTGTTGTGATTCAAGGTTTACATTATTGCACTAATCACGATGGAAAATACATGAGAAATGCGAGAGATCACTTTTTACTGTGATACGAAATTTGCTGGAGAGTGAAGTGTTCATGCAGAGGTGATTGGTGTCATATCACATATTAAGCAGCTATGTGAAACACCTGAGCTCATCACCACAGCAACAGAAGGTAGCTGTGAAATTACTGCAGTAGCGCTACAGTTAATTTTATGCTGTTATGATTTAACACTGCATCTTTACCCTGTTTGGGCTTCCCATGTGGCTCAGTGGTAAAGAGTCTACCTGCCAATACAGAAAACACGGGTTTGATCCCATGGGTTTGAGAAGATCCCCTAGAAGAGGAGATGACAACCCACTCCAGTATTCTTGCTGGGATAATCCCACGGACAGAGGAGCCTGGAGGGATGCAGTCTATGGGGTCACAAAGAGTCAGACACGACTGAGTGACTGAGCATGCATGCATGCTTTACACTTGCTTATATTTCTCTTGCTTGCGAATGGCACAATGTGTGATCTGTGTTTATGTGTGTAAGTTTTGATAAATTTTAAATTTTATAATAGATTTTTGTATATTTGATGGCAGTAAATGATAAAATAGACTAATATCTACCTGTATTTTACACATTCATGACATATCTAACTTTTTATTAATTTTTTCAATATTTCTAGGCTTCATGATTTATCTGCAAGTGTTTTCAAATTGTCACAAACCTCCCTCAATTTTTCCAATATATATATATATATATATAAATCTGTGTATAAGTGGACCCATGCAGTTCAAACCTGTATTGTTCAAGGGTCAAATGGACAGTGTATAGGAATGTTCTACCCCTATCTATTTCTGTTATTCATACATTTTCATGATGTGCCAATGTCATTCTTTCACTTATTCATTCATTCCTCCAATCAGTCAGTCAATCTTAAGTGTCTGTCACATGACAGGCATTATCCTAGGTGTTGGGACTCCAACAGTGAGTAAAACAAAGTCTTTGCTGTCAAGGAACTTACAGTCCAACAGGCAGAGCAGCAGGCTATGAAAAACCCAGCCAGCGACTTTCCTGCTGGTCAGTGGTTAAGAGTCAGTTCTCCCTCTATAGGGGGCGCAGGTTCTATTCCTGGTCAGGTAACTAAGATCCCATATGCCACTTGGCACAGTGAAAAACAAATTAAAACAGCAACAACAAAACCCCAGCCAAACAGATATAGAATATATCAAGTAGTAAGAGGAATTAGGAAGATATTCAAAGAAGGGGAAAGGGGAAAGACGATGAGAATGGGTGGGTTGCCATTCATGCAGTGTTCTCAGAGAAGGCCTCTCTCTTATGAGGGGATATTTGACCAGAGTGAGCCAACAGGTACGGGGTAGGGGGCAGAACATTCCAGGCAGAGTAAGTGCAAAGGTTCCGAGGCATGCCTGAAGCCCAGGGAGCTGTCTGGAGGGACTGGAGCAGTTTGGGTAAGGTGGGAGAACAGGAGACAATGAGGGCATAGAGAGAGCTGTTGCCTGGATGGGTGCAGAGCTGCAGGAAGTTTTGGGGAATGAAATGGGAAGCAGAGGGTTTTCAACAGAAGAGCAATGTGGCATTGGTCACTCTTATGTGGAGTCAAGAGTAGACCACGGAAGAGAAGAGAGGAGGCACAGAGACCAGGTAAGAGGCGACAGCAAGTGTCCTGGTGAGAGACCGCAGTGGCCTGTTCTGGGGTGGTTAGCAGCCAGGGTAGTCAGAGGGGTCTGGATTCTGAATTTATCTGAAGGTAAGAGTTAACAGCATTTGCTGAGGATGTGAAAGAAAAAGAGGAAAAAAGATCACTCCAAGGTTTTTGACTGTTCAACTGGAATAAGTACCCATTGACCAATCAGAGTAGCCCATGTGCAGGTGGAGGTTGAGGGTTAGTTTCTAGACATGTTAAATTGGAGATACCGGGACTTCCCTGGTGGTCCAGTGGTTAAGAATCTGCCTTGAAAAGCAGGGGGCACAGGTTTAATCCCTGGTCAGGGAACTAAGATACCACAAGTCACAGAGGAACAAAGCCCACGTGCCACAGCAAAAGATCTCATATGATGCAATGAAGATCCTGTGTGCCACAATGAAGACCTGAGGCAGCCAAATACATAAATAAAAATTTTTTTTTTTAATTTTGAGATACCTATTACATTTCTAAGTGGAGATACCTAGAGGGAGTTGGTTTAGGATTTGGAGTTCCAAGGAGAGATCTGGGTTAGAGACCCAAGTTTGGGAGCCATGAGTACATGATGTCATTTAAAGCCACAGGCCTGGTGAGGTTACCTACTAGTGTTTAACAGAAGTAAGAAGAGGTTTGAGGATTAAGGTTGGGGTTCACCAATGTTTAGGAGTGAGGAAGAGGAGACACTTGTAAATATAGAGAAAGAATAGCCTGAGAAGTAGGAGAACAAAGAGAACAGGGTTTTGGGGCCAAGTAAACAAAGGATTGCCATTGTCTAGGGCCAGGTTCTGTGTTCTGCTGAGGCAACCTGATGTCCCCGCCAGGCACATCATCTAAAGCCAAAAATCAAATTTTTTTTTTTTTTTTTGACTACACTGTGTGGCATGCAGGGATCCCAGTTCCCTGACCAGAGATGGAACTCATGCGCCCTGCAGGGAAAGCATGGAGTCTTAACCACTGGACCACAAATCTAGCTGGTGGAAGAGTTAGCACTAAAATTATATTCTTTTGGCTCATAATGCAATTATTTCTAACCTGCCCCACTGCTTCCCAAGTTTATAATGGTAAATTTTCCCTGTAGCAGGGTATATTTCATACCTTTCTATGAGCTGCTCCTTTTTCATAGCCTCAGCCATCAGTTTTTGAGATGGTGGTATCTTACAGAGTCCTGTGAGAAAACCCAGAAACAACACCAAAGTCACATGTGGCTCTTCCTTTGAGTTCTCTTCCCCTTCATTTCAGGCCTCCCACTGCTCCAACCTCAGAACATGTGATTGCAAAAGCTTAGAATGGGATTGGGGTTTTCCCAGGGTGGTAAAGAATCTGCTTGCAATGCAGGAGCTGCAAGAGATGTGGGTTTGATCCCTGGGTCGGAAGATTCCCTGGAGGAAGGCATGGAAACCCACTCTGGTATTCTTGCCTGGAGAATTTCATGGACAGAGGAGCCTAGCAGGCTAAAGTCCCTGGGGTCGCAAAGAGTCAGACACGACTGAGTGACTTAGCACAGCACACAGTACAGAGTGGGAATAGAGCACAGAGGATAATTTTCTGGAGGTAAAATCCCTCTCTGAACTCACTTAACCTGGGTACTTACTAATCTACATGAGAAAGCTCTGACTTAGCCCTGGAGTGTACTTGCCACTGGGATCATTGTATCCTGTATAAAGCTGTAAAGACTTCACTTGGTGGTACCTGGTCTTTTGCAGGGTCTCTGGAGAGGCATGCAATCACTACTGTGGTGTGATCTAATCAAGTTTTGTTTTGTCAGCTCTATCATTCTCATAAGCATTTTTGAGCTCATTATAAAATACTTTAAAAACTCAGGTAATATAATTCAAAAGAAGACACACGTACCCATGTACCCCAATGTTCACTGCAGCGTATTTACAATAGCTAGGACACAGAAGCAAACTAGATGTCCGTTGACAGATGAATGGATAAAGAAGTTGTGGTACATATATACAATGGAATATTACTCAGCCATGAAAAGGAATGAATTTGCATCAGCTCTAGTGAGGTGCATGTGTGCATGCCAAGTTGCTTCAGTCATGTCTGACTCTTGTGACCCTTGGACTGTAGCCCACCAGGCTCCTCTATCCATAGGATTCTCCAGGCAAGAATATTGGAGTGGGTTGCCATGCCTTCCTCCAGGGGATCATCCCAGCCCAGGTGGATGAACCTGAAACCTGTTATACAGAGTGAAGGAAGTCAGAAAGAGAGAAATAAATATTGTATATTAACTCATATATATGGAATCTAGAAAATTGGTACTGATGAACCTATTTTTGGAGTAGGAATGGAACACATAGAGAACAGACTTGTGGACACAGCAGGGGAAGAGAGTGGGACGAATTGAGAGAATAGCACTGAAACATATATTACCATATGTAAAACAGATTGCTAGTGGGAATTTGCCAGTGGGAACTGGCACTCATCTTGGTGCTCTGTGACAGCCTAGAGGGGTGGGATGGGGTTGAGGGGGTCGGAGGGAGGCTCAAGAGGGAGAGAATATATGTATACTTACGGCTGACTCATAGTGTTGTATGGCAGAAACAAACACAACATTGTAAAGCAATTATTCTCCAATTAAAAAAAATAAGCCTCTCCCCCAAACCCAGGTACTTAAGAGTCTTCTGTGTTTTTAATATAATTGGAAAATGCTGTAAAAGCACTTTAATTTGCCTTAAATAATCATTTGGATAGTTTAATAAAAGGCCATGGGATTTTTTGTGTAATACAAATAAATGAGATTCCTAATCACCTTCTCCTCCCTCCACTCCACGCCCCCTCCACCACCCCATTAAAATACCATGTCTGTCAATTTAGGAGAACATTTTAAAGTATAGTTGATATACACTACATTTGTGCAGTATGAGAGAAGTCAGTACTACTTAATACTGTATTATATGCTATTTATAAATTATTGATTTTTATTCATGAAGGGCAAAATTCTGCTAAAGGACAAATTATTGGCTCAACTGTGATTATTGTTTATAATTATACAAATGTAATAATACAAATCCAATTCTTTACAATGCTTACGAATCTAAAACTTGCCCTGGAGAGGTATAACAATAGAAAAAGTAAGAATAACACTCTGTGCCAAGTACTGTGTTAATTGCTTTATAGACATTATTCATTTTACAAAACCCTTATGAAAGAGGTTTTGTTATTCCCATTTTAACAAAGGGGCTGAGATTTAAAGAGGTTCTTGCAAAGCTAATGAGTTGGGATTGGACTGGGATTGGACTCTGGCAGCCCTGACTCTGTCACCTGTGTTCTGACAGTGATAACTGACAGCCATTAGTGCCCAATGTCTACAGTTTTTATGAGCATTTCTTAAAAGTCACTACCTTCTTAGACCCCAACTTTATTCACAGTGTACATTACTCCCAATATCTTTCTTAAGAAGCAATATAAAACTCTACTGCTAGTGATAAATGGAAAGACAGGAGTAAATAGACTGGATTTGATTTGACTACAGCAGAATCAAACGGGATCCTGAGTACTTCCTCAGCAAGTGTGATTATTCTGTTGTCTAGATTTATCCTATCCACAGAGTCAAATCTTCTTTTTCCACTCACATTAGTGATATAAGCATAGTCACCATAATATTACATGCATAGAAAATTAATTCTTCATTAAATTTTTTTGGATATTTTATGGTACTTTAGCTCACATTTGTTGGATTTTAGATAAATCTCAGGGGACTGATTTCAAGACTCAGTTGTTCACACAGGGCTTTAAGTAGAGTCCAGGTACCTTTGAATACTCTTGTGGCCCATCGTGCTTGGAGCTCTGTGCCTGCTAAGATGGATCCTGTAAGGCTGATGAAGCCAATCATAGCTAATGTTGTCTTCTCTAGGTTTGAGGGGAAGACCAGCTTATATAGGAAGATCTTCTTTGTACAAAGGGTTTTGAGAGGTTCTTCAAAAAAGGGGAAAGAATACGTGTATCCTGTAGTGAAGATCACAACATCAATGTTTTCTTCCACTGTCCCGTCTTCAAAGACAGCAGAGGTTTCAGTAAACTCCTTCACGCTGGTTTTAATAGTGACTGTCCCACAGAGGATACAGGTTGGCAGCGCATCATTCACAATCTTTTTTGGTTTTTTCCTTTGACACAGAGGAGAAAATTATTCACTGTAGCTATATTTATGAGACACTCAGCACATGATTTACTTAGTCAGTTCAAAATAATTATGTGCCAAGTCAAGGGAGTAAATCGACCAATGTCTAATTCAAAGTTGTCAATTCTCAAGTTGTCACTTGACAGCAAGTGCCAATTCTCAAGTTGTCACTTGCTCTTTCTATAACAAGCTTTGTTTTCCTGCTCCCAGTAGAAGGCATGTAGAAATTGACTAAACCTATTTTTTCCCTGTGGGGTTTAAAATTCTCTCTCTCTCGAAATTAATTTCTGGAGCAATGTCAGGATCAAGTATATGACAATCCATTTGATAATCAGTTTTGGATCTCACATCACCCAGGCCTCAAAAGATTTGGCAAAGAGGAAATTGCAAAAAACTTTTTGGATTAAAAAAATTGTATCTATTTACTAATGGATTTTCATAGTGAACATATTTTCATTATGAACATTTTCATATTTTCATTATGAGCATCATTCTACCTAATTGCAGCAGACATGATGCCTATAAAATTTATATATTGAATCATTCATTGTTATTCATTTTTTCCATAAGTGAAAGCCATCTTACCAAAGAAAAAATATTTGGGTCAAGCATTTAATAAAAATCATAACTTTATATGCATTTCCAAGGTTTTCTTTTTCCTTGCCAATGTGTAGGTCTATACAGATGTATATTAAAATATATAATTCTAGGAAGTCCTTTTGGCAATTCATACCTCTAATCATTCAGCCAGTGTGGACATTTATTAAAGGTTAGTGAGAGCTAGCCATCTGTACTCACTGGTGCTGTCATTTACTTGTGAATGGTAGCCAACCTGAGGATACTCAAGGCCAATTTAATCCTGATTTTCAAACTGGAAATAAAGTTTCCATCCTTCATTTTCTTCATTTACTAGTCTGCTAGCAGACAGAGAATACTCCTATTTCAAGACCTTCTGTGGTACTGATGGACATTGTCGTAAGAAAATAAGCTTAGAAAAGGATAAACGAAGGCAAAGTCACAATTATTGAACATTTTAAGATCTGAATTAAAGAGAATGAGAAATATTGATTAAATAACTTTACCATTAATTAAAAATATAATTCAATACCCCTTAGTAATATTTAGTCCATAATTCGCATGGTCAAATCTTTTATTGAGGTGCCTCTCTTGAATCCACTTCAGAATACAGGAGGGCAGAACTTGTGCAATAAAATTATGGTGTCTTCTTGTAACCATCATATTAAATGGGTAGCCCCCATCTGAAGAGCGGTTGATAACCCAGGTACCAGTTCTAGTACTGAGAAAGACCTAAAAATAAGGCAAGAACACTAAATACATGTATATGATTTTGTAGTATTTTTCTCCAATATATTTTAAATGGTCTTATAACATTCTGGTCTTATAACAACAGAGGACTAGTGAATTTGTACACAGATCTGCAAATGACTGGGCTTCCCTGGTGCTCGGTTGGTAAAGAGTCTGCCTGCAATGCAGGAGACCCAGGTTTGATCCCTTGGTCAGGCAGATCCCCTGGAAAAGGGAATGGCAGCCTGCTCCAGTGTTCTTGGCTGGAGAATTCCATGGACAAAGGAGCCTGGTGGTCTATAGTCCATGGGGTTGCAAAGAGTAGGACATGACTGAGTGACTAACACTATCTACAAATGACTAGTTATTCCAACTGCTGTTATTGTTTTCATAAATCACTTTGACTAATCTATGTATCAGTTAAATATTCTCATCATGTTTAAAGAATAGTAGATACATACTGTTTATCAGGCAATTTTTTTACATAGATAATAAGGAATTTAAAGTGAGTTTTGAGATAGCAATTTTAGCTGAATTAAATAAAAATCTACTATTTCCACATCTAATCATTTTTCTATAACTTATGATAAAGTGGAAGATTTCTAATTGGTGTACCTCTGCTTGGGATTTTTAAAATCATTATGTATACATCTTGGGCAAAGTAAGAGGTGCTTTTACCTCAAAACAAAGTATAAATCTGATTTCTAATTGAAGAGATGTTCAGAAAGCAAACTCCCCTTTCTCTTTGTATGTGGGAGTTTTTTCCAGAATTACTGAGAGTATGTAAAAGAAAGATAGTGGATATGGGCAGAGCAATTTGTCCATTTGACCTTTTTCAGGAGCCCCTCTGAAAAATACCTAGTGGTTTGGCATCCATACAGTTTTCCTCGACCCTTTTTGGAGATGGTTCAGTTGTGTAAAGCATGCATCATGAAAGGCTTTATGGATTTTTAAGATTTTCTTTTCCCATTTACCCTGTTTCCACATAATTTAGCAAATGTGGAATTCAGCAGTTCCACATAATTTCCACATATTTTGGCCAGTGTGTTTTATACCCTTGAATACCACCTTCTGGACACCAGAAGTGATCTAGGGGCGGGAGTGCAGATTCAGAGATGATGTACCTGAGATGCGGTTCTACTGAGCTCCACTGCAACGTCTCCTCCAGTGTTTCCAAGACCGATCACTAAGACGCGTTTGCCCTGAAAGCCTGCTGGCATCTTGTACTCTTGGCTGTGTAGGATCTGGCCTTTAAACCTATGGATTCCTGAGGGGAAGGAGGGATCAGAAATATCTAGAGTTATGACTCCTTTAGTTGGCAGGCATAGGATCTTTGGGAAAAGGGACGTCTCAGAAACATGGCAGCCTGTTGCTTCTGCTGCCAATTGCAGGAAGTAGAATCAGTATACCATCTGCTAGCCCACTGGATTCTGTAAGCCCAGATATTGGTACAGTACAAAATGCCTTGATAAAAACATAGGAGAACTTATATTTCTGTGTGTTCCATTTTAAAGCAATTACTTAGGGAAATCAAGCTTACTGTAGACGATAATAAGAAACATCTCATGCGTGACCCTGAACATCCTAGACAAGAAGCATTGGGTTGGCCAGGTTCATTTGGGTTTTTCTGTATGATTGTATGGAAAAACCCAAACAAACTTACTGGACAACCCAACAAATTGTTGATGCTTTATTTTACCCAACAGTATATTCTATCAGAATGTGATTTATGAATACATTAATAACATTTTTACAGATTGAATTAAAACCCCTTTTTTGCAAAAAGAAATTTTGTAGCATGTTTTCATGTAAATAATTACTCTTGTTATTTAGGCTTGTTACTTAGCGCTTGTTTTACTTTGTGTTTTATCACACACTTACTGAGCTTTCCAGGTGGCTCAGTGGTAAAGAATCCGCCTGCCAACTTGGGTTCAGTCCCTGGGTTGGAAAGATCCCTGGAGTAGGAAATGGCAACCCACTCCAGTATTCTTGCCTGGGAAATCTCATGGAAAGAGGAGCTGGTGTGCTACAGTTCACGGCATTGCAAAGAGTTGGACGCAACTGAGCATGCACTCATACACTTACTGTTTTATTATACTGTATGCTTATTTATACTTTATTCTTTTGTTATTTATATTTGTATTTCTCACTGATCTTTCAAGCTCCAAACATTGTCAATAGAAGTATCACTATTATGATATTTATATACTGTATATGAAAAGGGCTACCAAATATTTCTTCTCTTGATCTTTTTTTTTTTGGTGGTTATCTTATTGGCATCTATAACAGACATAAACTGTGGGTTCATAGAAAACTAGGAATTGTGGTAACAGTGGAAGCAGAGCTATTTACAGTGGTGGCCGTCACTGGCAAAGTCCATTAACAATTCCCAAGAAATTAAAGTAGAATCTGAGTAATAAAGTCTAACCTTTTTCTTTTCCTTTGTACTTAGTCTAGTTTCACTTGATTATAGGATATCCTGTGCAGAGGCCTTGTGCTCAGCATTTCAGACTAGAGTTCCTAGTGTGAAAAGGCTGTGCCTCATCCTTTCGCTCAGCAGAACATGTGCAGAAGTGCTGTGCAGGATGCCTCAATTCGAGATGGTGGCAGGGTACCATGGGCAGAGATGCTGCAATGGGCACTATGATCTGAAGCCATGAGCAGCACGGCTGTGCCTGACCCTTAAGAACTCCACACTCTTTCCTACTGATGAGGTACCTATAAAGCAGCCCCAGAGCTGGCCTGTTGGGGAAAGATGTTCCTGAGAGCACAGTCTCACACATCTCCATTCTCTGATGAGAGAATAAAACTTACTTTTGCTTTTGATCTAACTTGGTCTCGTTCTTATTGGCTTGAATGATTTGGGGCAGGAATATTGTTGGGGACTGACTCAAAAGGGTCAGTCTAACCCCCAGTTAGATTGGAGTCCAGGCCATATTGACACCTCCCATTTTAGTCTTTTGAGAAATCCATTAACAGTTTGGTGCTGGTTCCAAATTTCCTGAACTGGAAGTCTTAGTAGTAGTTGTAGTCTTTTTATGTCAAATCATGTGGAATTTGTGTGCCAACAAATCACTTCAACTGCTCCCCTTGATAGTTTGAAACAAACCCAAAACAGAACATCTAAGTTATAGGGAACCAAATGTCTGCCATATGAAGGACAGCTCATTAGGGTGCATCCTGCAGAACTGGAAGTTTCTGAGTATCACCCCCTGACTCAGGAGTGTTTCTGTAGGAAAGAAACCTGTGCATTGGAATGAGATTACGGAAATCAATCAAGAGTCTACAGAAAATCTTTGGCATTCCTTCAGGTGCTTCAGGTAATACCTCCAAATCTATACTACCACTTATCCTGAGTCATGGGATGGGAATGCCAAACAAAAGAAGAATGATGGGGGCAGGGAGCTGCTAAGCTGGCACTCCAGCTGACCCCCAGGAGCCCCAGTGGACATTTGACAGAGAGAGAAAGCCTGTCAAATTCTTAGTTGACACTGGTGCTACCTACTCAGTTCTGAACATCAAATCAGGAACACTCAGTCACAAGATGTGTAGAATTATGGGGCTATCAGGGAAGGCTCATGAATGGGTATTCATAGGACCATCAGAATGTAAAGTGGGCAATCATAGGCTCACCCACTCCTTTCTGTATGTTCCCACATACCCCATACTCTACCAGGAAGGGATATCTTAATAAATTGGGGGCTACTATACACCTAATAGGAAACAAATTGGAGATTGGTGTCCCCTTAGACAAAGGGCACAAGATGATAATGTTAATAATGGCTGATGACAAACCTTCCCAGACAGAGCAAGTTAATCTCCTTGAAATAAATCTGAGGTCTGAGCCCAGGGATGGGTGGGATAAGCTGCAGGAGCCAGTTTCATGATAATCCATCTAAAATGTATATATAAATGGCCAAATAGAAAATAGTACCCCCTCCCTTGGGAAATCTTGTTCAGTACTGCCCTGTCACATGGCCTAATTGTCCAGGGCCTTATTAGAACATGCCTAGCAGCATATAATACCTCCATTCTCCTCCTAAAGACACCCAATGGGAAATAACATATGGTACAGGACCTCAGGGCAATCAGTGAAGCCACCAAGGATATACATCTACTGTGAAGAAAGCTGAGCGCCAAAGAATTGATGCTTTTGAACTGTGGTGTTGGAGAAGACTCTTGAGAGTCCCTTGGACTGCAAGGAGATCCAACCAGTCCATTCTAAAGGATATCAGTCCTGGGTGTTCTTTGGAAGGAGTGATGCTGAAGCTGAAATTCCAGTACTTTGACCACCTCATGTGAAGAGTTGACTCATTGGAAAAGACTCTGATGCTGGGAGGGATTGGGGGCAGGAGGAGAAGGGGACGACAGAGGATGAGATGGCTGGATGGTATCACCAAAATGATGGATGTGAGTTTGAGTGAACTCCGGGAGTTGGTGATGGACAGGGAGGCCTGGTGTGCTGTGATTCACGGGGTCACAAAGAGTTGGACACGACTGAGTGACTGAACTGAACTGAACTGAACTGAGTCTTTAATACTACACACTGCTGGTTACTCTACTGTCCCCTGGGACCTGGAATTCTGTATCAGATTTAAAAGATGCTTTACATGTATTGAAAACAATAATACTGCTGGGCAGTCCTGCCTTAAAGGGTCAAAAATTCCTCCACCATCTTTGGATAGACTTTAACTAAAGACCTAAAAGATCTACACCAACACTCCTCCAATGTAGACAAAATTCTGATTGTCAGCCCTACTGAGGAGGCCTTTGATAAAAAATACTGTAACCGCCTTGAACCACCTGGGGGATAAAGAATATAAGGTATCCAAGAAAAAGGCTCAAATACCACACACTAGGGTGACCCCTAGGCTTCATTCCTACAGAAGGTAAGAGAAGTGTAGAAAGCATTGGCAGCCTCGTCCCTCCTAAAACTAGAAGATAGCTTAGGGGTTTGTCCGGGGATGGCTGGGTTTTGCCACGTCTGGATTCCTAACTTTGGTCTAATAGCTGGGACTCTATGAAAAATTAAAAAGAAAGGATGATTTTTTTTGAATGCAATTCAGAATGTGAAAAGATCTTTCAAGAACTGAAAATGTAATTACTTTACGCCCCTGTTCTGGCTCTCTAAAATTTAGCTAAACTCTTTTGACCTTTACATTCATAAGATAAAGGGAATCATCTTTGGGGTATTTGCTCAAAAACTGGGGACCCCTTACTCAGGTGGTTGCTTATATCTCTAAACAATTAGATCAAACTGCTAAGAGGTGGCTTCCTTGCCTCCCAGCAGCAGCAGCTACTATAACCTGGCTAAAGGAAGCTGAAAAGTTAACATTTGGTCAGCTGATCACTATATGAACTCCATACCAGATTTAGACTTTGGCTAGTCCCCAGAAAGTCAATTCAAGTTCAGGCTATGCTTTTAGACAATCCAGTAGTTACCATAAGAAACTGACAGGCTAAATCCTGCTACCCTGCTACCCACAGAAACAGGGCCCTGGAGCATTATTACACAGAAGCCATAGATGATCTATTCCAGTTGCCCCGACCCAGGAAATGAGCCTCTCCCACATGCCAAAGAGGAATGATTCATGGACAGGAGCAGTTTTATGAGAGAAGGAAAAAGCCTGGCAGGATAGGCAGAGACCTCCCAGGCCTATGTCTTAGAGGTGAGAAGCCTACCCCCAGGGACTTCTGTCAAAAAGGCCTTGCTGGAGCCTTTGGGATGGGGAAGATCTTTGATGTTCACACAGAATCCCAGGATGTGTATGCCATCCTACACACATGGGGCTATTTGGAAGGAAAGAGGCATGTCTGCTGCAGAGAATAAACAGGTGAAAATGGCTTAAGCATATTGAAGCAGTGTAGCTTCCAAAAAACATGGCAGTGACTCACTGTAGAGGTCACCAAGAGAAGAATGCAGAGGTAATAAAGGGAAACAACAAGACGAGTGCAAGTGCCCAAAGTGCGGACCCAGAACCAATAAGCTGGCAACTATTCCCCCACGTCCCCATTCCTCAAAGGCCAGATCCATCCAGTTATTCCTCAGTCTGCACCAAGGAAGAATTAGACGCACCTGGAAATGGGGATTCACTAGAGATCTAGGAGGCCGTGGCTGGCAGGTAGTGAACACAGGCAATAGTTCTTTTCCCAAACTGCAGCTTCTCAAACCATCAGGGGGCTCATCAAGGAACTCACCCCGGGTATATAATTGGTTCTCTGGGTTCATGGTCACTTCTGGCACGAGAAGTATAATCAGTCAGATAGTTGAGACCTGCCCCATCTGCACAATGAACAACCCCAACACCAGACCCCTCAGAGGTCCCCAGATCAGGCCTGTTCAGACCCGAGGAACATGTCCTGGGGAAGACCGGGGGGCTGATTTCACTGTCATGGCGAGAGTACCCAGCAGTTTCAGCTATCTCTTGGTGCGAGTAGCCTCTTTTTCTGGGTGGATAGAAGCATTATTAGGGCTCCCTAGGTGGCACTAGTGGTAAAGAATCCGCCTGCCAATGCAGGAGGCAAGAGACGTGGGTTCAGTCACTGGGTCAGGAAGGTCCCCTGGAGTTGGAAATGGCAACCTGCTCCAGTATTCTTATCTGGAAAATTCCATGGACAGAAGAGCCTGGTGGGCTTCAGTCCCTGGGCCTGCAAAGAGTCAGACATGACTGAGCAACTGAGCATACACACACAGAAGCGTTATTAACAGAAATAATTCCTAGGTTTGGGCTCCCAGGGTTCTTGTGTCTCAAATGATGAAAGGGATAATGAGTGCCATGGGCAGATCCTGCTTTTAGCTTGGAGGCCTTAATTGTTGGAGAGAGTAGAAAGATCTAAACAGAGCTTGAAATGGACCTTAGCCAAGCTGTGTCAGGAAGCTCAAGAAAACTGGATTCGGTAGCTTCCAATTGCCCACTCCCTATGTGGTTAGCCCCAAGGGTAAGTTAGAGTTAAGTGCATTTGAACTCAAGTGTGGTAGACCCACCCAGTACCCGCCACCACCGCCCCCACCCCTGCCCCAGCCCCAAAGAAGGGAAACCTTAACTTGAAATGGAACAACTCTAGTATGCCCTCCAGGTAGGTAACCAGGTGATTACCCCACCCACCGACCTGGCTCTCTACCCATTCTGGTTAAGAGACTGGGTGCACCTAAAAACCTGGAAAACCAGCAGCCTGCAAGACCAGCTCAGTCCTAAGTGGAAGAGACCCCACTTGGTGATCCTAACACCCACACTCTGCCCTGAAGTTGCAGGGGACCACCCCGTGGGCACATCACCCTTGAGTGAAGAGGTTCCCGAGCCCCAACCTGTGGAAGGACACCCCGGGGCAACAGACCCCCCCCCTCCCCACCCCGCCCCCAGCCTACTCAATTGAACCTCTCTCTGACCTGAAGCTTCTCTTCCGGAAAACAGCAAACTATGGCCAGGAAAGCTGAGGCCACAGCAACGAGCCTCCACATTGGGGGATGCTTGCCTACAGGCAAAAGACCTAGACACTTGCATTATTAGGAAAAATTTGCTCTTGCTAATACTTGGGCCATGTACGTTAAATTGTCTGGTGTCCTCTGTCTCCAAAAGGTTAGACAAATTGTTGCTCAGTGATACGAACAGTTAGGGTTCAGGCCTGGTGACCATCAACACATCTAAAGGCAGCTGGGAAGAAGCTCTGGTCCTTTACTCGGGGTTGTGAGGATGCCTGGAATTAATAGGAAGCAATCACAGAAGACAGACCTGAGCCTCTAATACCTCAGGGGAAGAACAGGACAAAAGACAGAGGAGGGATGTGTGGTGGGCAGAGCCCATTCTGGGTGATAAAGTCTAATCTTGTTTTCTTCTCCTTTATGCTTAGTCTAGTGTCACTTGCTCACAGGGTGCCACATGCAGAGGCCTCAAACCTGGCCCTTTAGACCTGAGCTCCTAGTATGAAAAGGGTTTCCCCAGTGGCTCAGATGGTAAAGAATCTGCCTGCAATGTGGGAGACCGCTGGGTCTGGAAGATCTCCTGGAGGAGGGCATGGTACCCCACTCCAGTATTCTTGCCTGGAGAATCCCATGGCCAGAGGAGCCTGGTAGGCTACAGTCCAGGGGGTCACACAGAGTTGGACATGAGTGAGCGACTAACACACTCCTAAACTGTGCAGATTCCTCAGCGCCGGGGTGTATGCAGAAACATATGCACATCACTGAATTCAAAATGTTGGCGGTGGTGGGCCTCGTGCAGAAGTGTTGCTGCTCCCTGCAATCTGGAGCTGGAGCGTGAACATCACGCCGGTACCTGTCTGGCGAGAACTCCACCCCATCCCCACTACAGAACTCTACAAAGCAGCCCCGCCCACGATCGATTGTTCCTGGAGAGCTATTCTCTACAGCCAGATTGCACTCCTTTCCATTCTGCAATCAAAGAGTAAAGCCTTCTGTGCTTCTGAACCGAATTTGGTCTCTAGGCTCCAAGCAACACCAGGCAGGAGGACCCTTTTTGGGGACCAGTTAGAAAGAGTCAGTGGTCACAGATGCAGCAATGGAAATTATGAGAGGTGGCAGAGGGAATAAGAGCCATGGGGCCAGTGACCTTCAGACCCACTGATTGGTGAGATGACAAAGAATCAGAAAGGGGGGCTCTGCACTTTAGAGGACTCCTCAGCCTCTCACCCTAATACTTCAAGTACTTTTGCAATTTTCATGTAAAAAGATAAGACTGTCTCACCTTATCATTCTCCAGTCACTGATTCATTCATTTACTCAATTACATTTATTGAAGAGCTACTATATAAAACACAGTATTTTAATTGGGAGTCTTTGCCTGCTGAGGACCCCAAAGCTGAAAACAAAATGCAATAGTTGCCACATTTCTAGGGCCCTGCTAAACCAGCTAGGCAGAATTTGCACAGGTGTATGCAGACCAGTTCTGTCATCCTTAGCCCCTTACTCACTTTCAAGGATTGAGTTGAAGTGGCCAGAGGTTGGAAACAGGAGACTTTCAGGAAAGGATTTAAAGTGCTGTTGCATTTTCGGTCCCCTTGACATGAAGCCAGATTTGAGGGGCTTCCGGGAGACCCCGGTATGACCTCGACCCTTGGAATCTATGGAGCACAGAGACTGGTGTGTGGCCCATGCTTGACAGGTCGTGACAGCAATTGCCTGCAAGGGGTGGTGGAAAAACTTGCTGTACTGGTAACAAGTTTTTCTTTTAAATGCTGACAGTGTGGAATGCATGTTTCATGTGGACCAGATGAAAGTTATGTAGGAGAGAGCCTGTGTGATGGCAGTTTAAAGGGACTTTGCACATGGTAGCCATCTGGACTGACAATGAGACCTTAACCTAGTTTGTATGGAGATGACCTGGGGAGAAGCTAGGATTGAAGGACTTGTCAACTGGGCAGCCCCAGAGTGCTTGGTCTATTAACAGGGGCTGCACTGAGAGATCCTTAGTAGTGGGGCTGGCTAGTCTCTGGAGCAGAGCCTTGGAGAGAATCCCGCAAAGCATGGATCTTAAACACCCCCGAGGGCTGAGAGAACTAGCACCTCATTGGTGCCAGTCAATAAAGAACTTTCCTGCCCCTGTGCTTCTTCATGTCCTTCCCCTGACTTCAATTCTGGAAGTGCCAGAGACTGGAGCAGGTGGGCAAAGCACTTGCAGGAGGAAGAGAGTCAGAGAGGAACAGAGAGGAAGTCAAAGGAAGAGAGTAGGCAAGCACACCATCTCTTTCCCACGGCCACAGTCAGCACAAAGCAGGCACCGGCTGAGGAAGGGGAGAAACCTCACCATTACAGGTAACTGCAAGTTTTTATTATTACACAACATAGAATATTTCAGTTATAAAAATGAGAAGTTGGGGGAATTCCCTGGAGGTCCAGTGGTTAGGACTCTGCTTTCACTACACGGGGCATGGGTTTGATCCCTGTCCCTGGTTAAGGAACTAAGATTCTGCATGCTATGTGGCAAAGACAAAAAATAAAAATAAAAAAAAAAAAAGATGACAGAGGACTTTTTATTATTTGAGAGTGAGGAGAAAATTGGTGGGAATAGCCTGCAATTGCAACCAAGGGCAGGATAAGGACAAGCCCCACAGATGAGTCCTGCAGGCACGTTACAAGACAAAACACAATTGGTTAATAACTACCTTACATGACCTTTACTTTCAACATTGTACAACTCAAGGCACTGTTTCCTGTTTTAGGCTTAGGAGATGTGAGGATAAAAGGCAGTCTCTAAGCTCAAGGAGTTCATCCTTGGGCAAGAAATAGGTAAATAGACAATAGATAACTAGTATTTATTCAGCCCTTACTAGCAAGTCCCAGACACTCTGCTAAGGACTTTATATATGTTAATTAATTTAAACCTCACAACAACCCTACAAAGTGAACAATATTATGATTCAGTTTTACTAATGCTGAGAAAATGACACAGAGAGGTTAAGCAACTTGCCCAAGGCCATACAGTAAGTAGCAGTGCCTGGAGAAGTCAGGTCATCTGCCCCTGGGGCTCAGCTGACAAGAATGCTTCTATACTGCTTCACAGAACAAGAGGTGTTACAATGGCTCCCATGGGGCATCAGCCTGGACTGAACCAGGGCAGGCATCCTGGAGGAGGTGAATTTTTTTTCCCAAAGAATGCCATTAGAAAGATGATTAGGAATTTGAAAAGGGAAGCACTAGAGAGTTTCAAGAAGAGGGAAAAGCCTGTGCCTCAAACACATTAGAGAGTGGGGCTTCAAGCCATTTACTGGGGTTTGGCTGGAGAGAAGCTTGCTGAAGGCTTGACCTTGGTTCATAGATTTTGTATGTATCTAACACAATGCTTTTCAAATAATAGATTCTCCATAACTGTCTACTTGAGTAGGGCACCCAAGAAAAAGTGTAGAATGCACAGGTAATTCTAAATCAATGATTATGTCAATAATGCAATGCCCTTCCCTTCAAAGGAATCTATTTGGTAAATCAAAACAACTAATTCAGAAAAAGGGGTTCTGCTGAGGGGTATAAGGCTTGGTTTGCCTTGTCACCAAATATCTCTGGAGTACTTTGCTGCTGTGGTTTATTCATCTTATACTTATCACCCTAATGTTATGTGTTGGAAAATGCTTAGCGGCTACCTTAGGAGAAGGAAGACCAGGCATTTGAAGTCCATGTACACCGCTGACAAAGTTCAATGACATTTGTTAATACTTGATTAAATATAACTAGGCATTTGTGATCATTAATCTGTAACTAATGATTACAACTGATGTGTTTAAAGAGTCACTCTTACACAACTTCTGAGTGGGAGAGAGAGAAGAATGATGAGAGGTGACCTGCAGAGCTGGACTTTGTGCTCCCTGTCCTGTGATTCCTGTGTGGGCTCTGGGAGGGTCCAGCTCTCTGAGGTTATAACTGAGGTCAGGGTTATAGCTTAACTAAGAAGGAGAAACACTTCTTAATCTGGGGAATCATATGTTTCTTTCAAGCAGTTTTCAGATAGTGGATAATAACTTACCAAAAAGGACATGATTCATAACAGTAGTAGCTGTTGTTTACAGAGAGTTTATTGTAGGCTCTGTATTATACTGTTTTATTTTTAAATTTTGTTTTATAAAACTTTTTATTGGAGTATAGTTGCTTTACAATGTTGTTAGCTTCTACCTTACAGCAGTGAATCAGCTATGTCATGTCATGTGAAAGTCACTCAGTTGTCCCATGAACTGTAGCCTGCCAGGCTCCTCAGTCCGTGGAACTTCCCAGGCAAGAATACTGGAGTGGGTTGCCATGCCTTCCTCCGGGGATCTTCCTGACCCAGGGATAGAACCCATGTCTCTTACGTCTCCTGCATTGGCAGGCGGGTTCTTTACCACTGGTGTCACCTGGGAAGCCCAAATCAACTATACACATACATATACCCCTCCTTTTTGGATTTCCTTCCCATTTAAGTCACGACAGAGCACACAGTAAGAGGAGAGTTCCCTGAGCTATGCAGTAGGTTCTCATTAGTTATCTATTTAGTATATAGTATCAATAGTATATATATGTCAATTTCAATCTCCCAGTTCATCCCACCCCCTTTTTCCCCCTTGGTATTTTAAGATATCTAAAACAAGAGCAACAACAGTAATAAAGCAAGCCAATGTTCTGGGAAACAATCATGTTTGTCATATAATGTTTTGAAGGACCCAAGAAGGAGCCAAAATTATTTATTAGATTTTAGGGTCTCATTGTTGTATTGGTCTAGCCCAGGTATGAAGAGGCCCTGTTGTATCAGTGTCAAATCATAGAATCTGCATACAGGAAACAGATTTACATTCTGTTTCTGCCTGCCATTCACCAACTAGGTGCAATATTTTGGGTTATTTTTTCCTTTGGGGCTATATTTCATAGTATTTCACATTTAATCCTCATCAATATTCTGAAATGGGAATTTGTATTTCCACTTTGCTGAGGCTTAGGCAGGTTATGTTTATCCAAGATTATGCAAATAGCACCACAGTCTGGATCCAGAACTTTGTTCATAACCATCATGCTAAATGCTACTTATCCAGGGCCATTGTCTGCAGGGAACCATTGCTGTTATTGTTTGGTCGTTGAGTTGTATCTGACTCAGCAAACCGGAACTTCCCAGAAACCTTACACCATATCCACTTACCAAGGTACCTCACTCTGGAAACATGGAGGAAATTGGGATTATCTGTCCTGCTGTTCCATGTAACAGACTCTTCCAAAGTCTGGACATAAACCAAAACCCCTCTCAGGACAAGTCTCTAAAATCTGTATGTGTGAGTTTCTTCCTTCACCAATATCTGGGTTTTAGGGCAAAATAGAGGGGGACCTCAGAGAAGGCAATGGCACCCCACTCCAGTACTCTTGCCTGGAAAATCCATGGACAGAGGAGCCTGGTGGGCTGCAGTCCATGGGGCCGCTAAGAGTCAGACACAACTGAGCGACTTCACTTTCACTTTTCACCTTCATGTATTGGAGAAGGCAATGGCACCCCACTCCAGTACTCTTGCCTGGAGAATCCCAGGGACAGGGGAGCCTGGTGGGCTGCCGTCTATGGGGTTGCACAGAGTCGGACACGACTGAAGCGACTTGGCAGCAGCAGCAGCAGCAGAGGTGGACCTCAATATTTCTATTACGATAATTCCTCCCCTACCTCTCTGATTAAAGTTTTCCCCATAGAAACATTGTTATGAGTCAGCAGTTAGATATTCCTTTAGTACCAGGTGATTGTCTGTTGAGCCCCTAGATTAACAGCAAGCCTGAAGCTGGCCCACTATTTACAACATTGCTTCACTGCAAAATTATATATTGAAGTCTCCCTCGATCCCTAACACATTTGAAAAATAGAATATCTTGTTAATTTGAGATTATGTTCATCAGATTTATTTAACATTTTATTGGCTAAGGCTTGCAGACTTTGTTCTTTACATCTTCCTTTTTTGAAAGTTCTTTTCATTCCTCAGAGAAGTTTCAAAAATTCATACTCCACTGCCTTTAGGGCCACTTATAAGTAACAGAAGAAGAGTAGCTTTGCTACATTTTAGTAATCCTCATTTGACCTCAAACGATGGAGTTTTGCCAATTGTGAGTATATTAAAAAGAATGTGCTATTGAATCAAAAGCATTTACAAAGGGGAATTTCTAAAACTGCTTTGTGTGGATAGTTTAGGAGGTGGATGGATTCTTATTGTGATGATTTTTTTAAAAAATTAATTAATTTTATTTTTGGCCGTGCTGGATCTTCATTGCTGCAGGTGGGCTTTCTCTGGTTGCGGTGAGAGTGGCTACTATCTGGATGCAGTGCGCAGGCTTCTCATTGCAGTGGCTTCACTTGTTGTGGAACCTGGGCTCTAGATGCAACTACTGGGCTTCAGTAGTTGTGGTGTGTGGGCTTTTAGCTGCCCCGCAGCACATGGGATATTCCTGGAGCGGGGATCAAATCCACTCCCCTGCTTTGGCAGGCAGATTCCCAACCACTGGACCACTTGGGAAGTCTGAAATGACTACCTTGAAGGGTGACAATATTTCTTTATATGTATAATTTCTGGGCTAGTTCCTTAAAAAAATTCTGTCAAATTTCCTTATACTGTCACTTCCTTTAAGTTATTGAATTTCAGTTCACTTCTGATTCAAATGACCTGTAATTTAATGATAAAATTCAAAGCCTATCCTTTTTCATGACAGATCTGATGGTTTTGAGCCCTATGTGATCACTAAACTTGAATCAGACAGGCATGATAAAACTTAAATGATAACATCAGCATTTATATTTATAAGTACATAATAAACCCTGACACCTGTATAGTACTTCAGCCTTTCAAAGTTATTTGGTACATATTATTTCTGAGGGTGGACATAAAGTTGTCTAGAATCACGAGAAAATATTTCCAATTACAAATCAGCAACTTCTAGTAGAACCTGGAAGAGCAGGCATGGTTTCAAGTAGAAATGACTCACCAGGAAATGACTCCAGAGGTAAACGGGGATTCAGGAAATGTCCAGTGCAAACCATGACAGCATCAAAGACAGCTCTGTCCTGCCTCCCCTCTGTCTCTGTGACAACATCCCATTGACCAGTTTCAGAGAAGTCAGGACGCTTTGTTATGCTGCACACGGTGGTCTGAAAGCAAAAGACAGACACTTGTTTTCCACCAGTCCTCTTGGGACTTCATGCAATGACTGTATGGTAACCATGTTTGTTATTTCAAGTGGGTCAAGTGAGTCTCATGTTAGAAGGCCTTTCAATATTGGTTTATCTTCTCCCTAGAGAAGTTAAATAACTTGTGCAAAGTCTCAAAAGTGGTCATAAAGATTAGGACCCAAAACATCTGAATGACTTCACTGCAAGGAAGAAACATTCAGTTTTTATTTCTGGTGAGAAGAAGATGAGTTAAAATACTGAATGTTGGAAAAATTTAGGAAAATGAGTTTTGATCCATTATAAATTCTGTGGTTCAGACTTCTAGTTATTTCTTTCCAATGGGTTTCATGAACAAAATCCAGTTTTCCTTTCCTTTGAAAAAAATTCTAAATTTCATCCTGAATGAGACTTTGGATTTAGAAAAGGAACCAGGAAATTCAGTATTTTAGTGACTTCAGTAAAACATGAACAGCAGGATTATTATCTGCCTTATTCGTAGAGAGAGAAAATTAGGAAGAAGTTTTCTTAGGCATCCCATTTCAATTATATTGGTGAATGGGCCAGCCCCTATTCATTAACCTTCCATAACCCAAGCCATCTTACCTTAAATTGAATGTATTTCAGAAGGTCAAAGTGCTCAGCAAACTCTTTGAGGTAGTTCCAAAATTTTTCTTGGTTCATGAAATTAGGATAATCTTCTTGGAAAGGGAAGTCGCTGTAACATGACATTTCTTTGCAGACATTCGTCACTAGTGACTTGTAGACCCTAGTCATCCCATCTTTAGAAGTTTCCTGTGTAAAAGCACAGGAAACTTGATGGAGTGGGCTGAGGGGGCTAGGAGGAAGAGAACAGCGATCACCAGCAGCTAGCATTCCATATGTCATTCCAAAGAGTTTCTGGAAAATTTAGCATTGGATCCCCTTGCTATAGATATAAAAAATCACTGGTGGGGTTGGAATTGTTAAATATAATATCTTCATCAAACTACAAAGAAGCTAACAACATGTAACAGGGCTCTGCAGGACTAACACTGTCTTTAAACAGATCCATGAACATGGGCCCGTGGTCCATCTTGCTTATCTTCTCCTTCCCTTGCCATGATTACTCCCTCCTCTCAGGTTCTGAGCCTCTTCTTCTTGCCTTTGCTTAAGGAATGCCTCACAAAGTTTTCTAGTTATTGTATATGTATATATTCAACCACTCTCTCTTTATCGTCTTTCCCATCCACACTTAAAATACTGAAGACTCAAATTTTCAAAACAACCCCCCACCCCCACCCCACCCCTTTCAACTTATATTGAAGGAGGAAACAGAACAGGCTCCGTCTCGAAGGCAGGTCTCCATCTTGGGGCAGACTGTGGACTTGAGCTATATGCCCAGTATCTATGGAAACGACATACCAACTGGAAAACCAGATCCCTGGATGGAAGACTCCCAGGGCTCATACCTAGACTCTCCATGCCTAAAAGAATACCCTAATTATCTGTATAACTGAATAGAATCATACATTCTATTATGCTTACTGGGCTATGACCACAGGCCTATTGATAACTGTCCACTGTTAACTGCCTAGGCTTAAGGCTTATGAATCACAGGTTAACTTTGATTGTATCTTTCTTTTCCTTTGTTCAGACTAGTTTCAGGGAATTTGGGGAGGTGGGTTTGGGCACGGACACTTAGGGTATATGAGGTTTTCACAAAAACTGGTCGCAGTCCTTGGCTAAGAGGAGACTCTGCCTCGGGCCTGCCAGTGTGATAAACTGCACTCCACTATTGCATTGTCCTTCTGAGTGAGTTTGTTTCCCGGAATGTGTGGCTACAACAGTAGCCTCTTAGACCCATGTCTCTCTCTGTCTCATCTCAATTTTCATGAAGGGGTCATCACACACTGACTCTGTTTTCTCCTGGACTCCTCAACTTCTTATCTTGGTCTTTGCCATCCAAAAACAAAACAAAAAGACCTGTATTAAGGACACCAATGAACTTGTTCAAAGCTAATCTCTTATTTCTTCTTCAAGTCTCTTTCTTTGCTATCACATTCTCTAAGAAGCCTTCCATAACGCTATAGATCTTCACAAGGCAGCTATCGCACTTGCTGCCCCAACCTAGTACCCTGAACTTTGAGCACAGAATTGATTACACTGCATTGCAATGATCTGTTTACAGTTTCTGTTGCCCACTAGCTTCTAAGGAGGGTTGGGGCCCTGTCTCTCTTGTTCCCTGTGTGTCCTGGGAGAGGGACATCGCAAATACTTGAATGAATGAAAATGAATATTATCATTGCATTTTTGAAAAAAAAATGTGTATGACTGAAAGAAATTACATCAAAATTTAAATAGTGCTAATTTATTTAGTGATCATGAGTACTGATATTATTTTTAATTTATATATATATTTTTCTTTTTTTTTTTGGCCCTGCCTCATGGCATATGGGATCTTAGTTTCCCAACCCGGGAATGAACCCATGCCCCTTGCAGTGGAGGTATGAAGTCTGAATCATTGGACTGGCAGGGAAGTCCTGTATTTTTTCTTTTGTTTAACTCAATATTATTTTTTATTTTTAAATTTATTTTTTACTGGAGTATATTTGCTTTACAATGTTGTGTCAGTTTCTGCTGTACAGCAAACTGGATCAGTCATATATACACATACACCCACTCTTCTCTCGATTTCCTTCCCGTTTAGGTCACCACAGAACATTGAGTGGAGTTCTCTGTGCTATACAGTAGCAATATTATTTTCTAAAATTAGTTTATATCACTTTATAATAGGAGAAGGAAACCAAGCCAACCACAGTGTTAGGGGAAGCACACTGATTGAAACTGCCCACCCTGGCCAGGCACCACAGTAATCATTTGCACGAGTTGTTTTATGACAGGAGATCCTGATAAGGAATACGGAACTAATAAGCCACCACCAACCGGAAGAGTTGCCTAGTTGCTGAGTCGTGTCAGGCTTGGATGCCACCATTCTCAGAACAATGTCTGCTGGAAGCGAGTAACTGCAACCTTGCTTATTATAAAACTAGCCAACCGGCTACCTGGCTACAAGTCTCCCTGAAATCTTTCTCCCGAAAGGAGACACTTCGTGTCTGTCCACTTCCCCGGATCCCTCTCATTAGCATCCATCTTGGCTGAGCGATGCATGCGCCACCAGGAAAGACTCTGAATTAGAGTGATTGGCCAAAGACCACCCGGAAACTAATCCCATCACCATAAAACCTGAGACTGCGAGGCACGCAGCAGAGCTGTTCTCCTGGGTTCTCTTACCCTACAGCTCTCCACCCGGGTGCCCTTTCCCAATAAAATCTCTTGCTTTGTCAGCAGATGTGTCTCCCTGGACAATTCATTTCTGAGTGTTAGACAAGAGCCCAGTTTCGGGCCCTGGAAGGGGTCGCCCTTCCTGCAACAATAGGGTAAAATAGCAGAAAAGTATACAAACCAGACTGAATATTTTCTTCCATACTGACATTTGGTGGCTTGATGAGGCCCACAGTACACAAGAAAAAAAAATACTAAATTTTTTTTCCTAATGGCAAGCCACTCCAGTACTCTTGCCTAAAAAATCCCATGGACGGAGGAGCCTGGTAGGCTGCAGCCCGTGGGGTTGCTACGAGTTGAACACGACTGAGCAACTTCACTTTCACTTTTCACTTTCACACACTGGAGAAGGAAATAGCAACCCACTCCAGTGTCCTTGCCTGGAGAATCCCAGGGATGGGGAAGCCTGGTGGTCTGCCGTCTATGGGGTCATAAGAGTCGGACATGACTGAAGCGACTTAGCAGCAGCAGCAGTATACTATGGGTTTCCCTGGTGGCTCAGAAAATTCTTTCCCTGGTGGTAAAGAATCTGCCTGCAATGTGGGAGACCTGAGTTCGATCCCTGGGTTGGAAAGATCCCCTGGAGGAGGGCATGGCAATCCACTCCAGTAATCTTGACTGGAGAATCCCCATGGACAGAGGAGCCTGGCGTGCTACAGTTGACAGTGTCACAAAGAGCCGGCCATGACTGAGCGACTAAGCACAGCACAGTACACTATAATCCTAGAGTTGTGATCATTTACATACATTTGCTTATTCTGTTTTCTTCACCATCCATCCAAGACTGGCAAATGCCACTTCCTCCATGCAGGCTTCCCTCATTCGTACCAGTGTAAAGTACCTCCCCAGCCCTGAGCTCCTGCCAAATGCTGCTCTTCTCTTCCCCCTGAAGCACTTACTACTTGGGCCTCCATCTTTTGACACCTTATACCCTACCAGAGGCAGATCCCTTTATTCCCACTGAAGACCCTGATATTCCCAGTAACCAGGACCAATTCTGGCCAGAGGCATGTGTGAGAGGGTAGCAGGTAGGGAGGCTAGGGGTCTCCAAATGGAGGAAACAGGCTGCAAATGTCAAACGTCTTTTATCTCTCTCTTAAGTGGCAGGAGGAAACAAACTACTCAAGTCAGATTTTTTTCCTTTCTCTATACAAAATAGATTTCCTTTAAAATTCTTTGTTGCCATGACGACACACCTGTTTCCACCTGAACTTAACTTTTTTCAAACCTTGAGCTAACCAATGTGTTTTTCTTATGGAAATATTTTTCTTAAGTTATGTTAATGAACTATATTTACCCTAGACTCTCTTTCTTCAAGTAGGTTTGCCTAAGTAAGGCTCAGAACCAGTATGTTTTATTGATGTAAATATTCTCTTAAGCTATGTTAATGAAACTATGTATTTGCTTAGAATTTGCTATATATTTGCTTGCCTTTCTTCAAGATTCATGCCAAGCATTTTATGGCCTGGGACAACTCACCTTGCGCCAGTGTTATCTCAAAATGCATGTTGTGGGTAAGGGGCCTGGTGCCAGTCTCTGAGTTTTGAGACATTTCCTTTCTCTAACTAGCAACCTGCTAGTAGCTATATAACTTCCTGCTAAAGACTAGCAGGGGGCACTCTTTCTTCCCCCTTCTGCTGTCTATGTCAGAAGCTTTCTCTCTCTCTTTTATACTTTAATAAAACTTTATCATACAAAAGCTCTGAGCAATCAAGCCTCATCGCTGGCCCCGGATTAAATTCCTCTCCTCTGAAGGCCAAGAATCTCAGTGTCTTTCATGACTCAGCAACAACCTTTCATGTGTCATTTAGCCATTTCCAGCCCTACTTCCTGATGCTCAAGTCATCTAGTGGCTGACCGAACCTTGAGCATACACCGTGGGCTGCACATTCCACTCTTAAGAAGAGAAACAGTGCCTGGGTTCTTCTGATAATGTAAAAACTGCCCCCTAGACCTAACAAGGTCTAGATTCTTGCCTTTCCCTTGGCAATTCTCTTCCAAAAGACATGAACAACGCCTTGGGGCTGGGGCTCCACCCCCTGACGCCAACTTCTGTCCTTCTTAAGGTGCCATCTGCTTCACATTCACCAATGAGATTCAGCTTACCCAATGTGATACTCCGCTACTTTGTCTTAGGATGTTCATGGTCCAGAAATCATCGTAACGTTCAATCCTATGTTTGTGTATCAGACTTAACTCTTTCTTCCTCTTTCCTCCAAATTCTCTTGCCCCTACCCCGCCGATTCTCCAAGTTCATCACCTATCAGACTGCATCCTGCGTGGGGTCAGCACAACTCCATACACAAAGCTGTGATGCTGCGATGCGCGGCCCCCTTAACGATCACCATGCATGTGTGTTCAGTCATGTCCGTCGCTTTTGAGACCCCATGGACTACAGCCCACCAGGCTCCTCTGTCCATGGGATTTCCCAGGCAGAATACTGGCGTGGATTGCCATTTCCTTCTCTGGGGGATCTTCCCTGACCCAGGGATCGAACCCTCATCTCTCTCTTTGGCAAGCGGATTCTTTACCACTGAGCAACCTGGGAAGCTCTTAATGATCACCAAATAGACTACAGCCACCATGCCTGGGCAGGGACAAAGCAAATGGCCAGATTATGGTTGGTGGAGGGGGGAGGGTATGAACTACGCACAGTAAACTTCCATAGTCCGCCGATGTCATTACTTCTTTCAAAGCAGATGGGCTCCAGGTGTTCATCTAAGCAGCATTTGATGGAGGACAGGCCACTCACTCCAGCTCCGATCACCGCAACTCGCTTGGCCATGGTATGTTCTGAATGATACAGATTAAGCAGAGCTTCTTCATATGACAAGGCTAGAAGGGAGCCCTCGTCACAGAATTCAACTTTCACAATGGTATAGATACCCTCCTTTTGTCTCTGAGCTGAGGCAGAATCATATTTTGGCTAAATATGAGGGCTCTGAAATCAGACTGTTTCAGTTTGGATGCTGGCTTCATTTATTTACAGGATGATCTTGGGCTAATTGTTTATCCTTTCTGTGCCTCAGTTTTCTCATCAGTACAATGAGAGTGGAAATAATAATGCCTATCTAAAATAGGCATTGTCCTGAAATTAAATGACCGAGATACGTTGGAAAGGTTGTCGAAGTGTGTCTGCTACACAGTAAGTACTCAGTTAAATTTTGCTCTTATTCTTAGCTAGTTAAGCCAAGACCTAGCACCAAATATTTAGTCAGCTTTCGTTTACCACTTCCTAATGACTTCTTCCTTTCCTCTCTTCTTTCTGGAAAAGGCAGCTCACCCAGATAAAATTTATCAACGTTTGGGAACACATACGTAGACACACCTGTTGCTTCCTTTGGACTGAGGAGTAAAAGGTCTTGATCCCCTTAAGATTTTATATTCCCTCAGTATTAAAAACACTGCTATCACCTAACCCTCCCAAAATCCTAGAAACTGCAACCAGCAAAAATGTTCATTCTTATTCAAAGCATCTAAAGTCCTAAAGAGTAGCTAGTCATGGGTCATGCCCTGCCAGCAAAAAAGATACTACATGAATTGAGGGGAAGTTCTTAACTTTGAACAATGAAAGCTTGACTGACCGTAATACAGAACTGGGAGGGTGACTTTTTGAATGCAAACCAACCAATCCAGAGCCCATTTCCCCCAGTCACCTCCTTTACTGACACTCACTCTTCTTGTGCCTGAGGATTCTGATTTGGCTAAAGAGAAACTGCAAAGCCCTGAGGACAAACCCCCCACCACAAACCCAACCAGAAAGCATGGCAGCAAACCTGAGCTCAAATTAGGGAAGAGGCTCAGTAGCAGGAATCATGGGACACTTCAGACTCTCATCCCAGTGAGATGTGCACATCGAGACTCATACTCAGATACGTAGAGTCTCTCTCGACTCAGCCTCTTACTAGCAGACTGGCCTTAAGTCATGTTCAAAGACTCAGCAGTTACACCTGAGTCCACCTGACACTTCAAAGCCCTCCATGTGACATAAACCTGATTCGCTGGAATTAACTTAGTGTTAACCCATCTGATCAAAGAAAAATGTATGTTGATATCGCATATGCCCAAAACTACAATTTTAAAAACCTGCTATAAATTGTCATGACACCATGCTTCCTCCAATCTTTCCTGACAAGGATAACATCCCCATTTCCATGTGATCTCATCTTGGTCTGTAGAATCTGCTATATGGATTTCCATGGAGGGCTTTGAAGTGTCAAGTGGACTCAGGTGTAACTTCTGAGTCTTTGAACATGACTTAAGGCCAGTCTGCTAGTAAGACGCTGAGGCGAGAGAGACTCTAGGTATCTGAGTATGAGTCTCGATGTGCACATCTCACTGGGATGAGAGTCTGAAGGGTCCTATGATTCCTGCTACTGAGCCTCTTCTCTAATTTGAGCTCAGGTTTGCTGCCATGCTTTCTGGTTGGGTTTGTGGTGGGGGGTTTGTCCTCAGGGCTTTGCAGTTTCTCTCTAGCCAAATCAGAATCCTCAGGCACAAGAAGAGTGAGTGTCAGTAAAGGAGGTGACTGGGGGAAATGGGCTCTGGATTGGTTGGTTTGCATTCAAAAAGTCACCCTCCCAGGAGGGCTGTTTACTACCTCAAGGAACTATCTAAGCCTGGGAGCAGCAGTCCCATCGGCATCAGCAAGGCCTTAACTGTCAAAGCATCAAAATTTAGAAAATAAAGAGGTATGGTTAATACAAATGAGAAAGGGGAAAGCTCTGGGAAAAAAAAAAAAATAATAACCCCTCGGCACAAAGACAAAGGGAGTTAATGACTTTACAGAGGGCAGAAGACTTCTGAGCCCTTGGACCCCTTAGACTTACCTGGTTCCAGAGGAGGACACAGGGATTTGCAGCATCAGAGGGCTTTTCCAGGCTTGCCTGTTTCAAAATCTTACTTGCCATCCCGCCCTTTGTAAGGTTGAGAACTTCTTGCCTGGCTTCATTATTTACAGCAAACTTAACACTCTTCCCCCTCGAGACTTTTGGTTTATTTAGGAGTCTCTTTTTGATTTTGAAAGAGTTGAGTAGTCTGCAGTAAGAATGGACTCTGGAGGCAGCAGAACTGGGTTTGAACTCTGTCTCTGCAACTGACGAGCCATGTGCCCCCCAAACAACTCACTTACACACTTTAAGATTTACTGTTTGCAAATAAGACACAAAGTCACACAGAAGGATTGTTTGAGTCTGAAACTGTGATAATAATTACACAAAACTGTCTGGCACCAAATATTTACTTAGGATTCATTTCCCACTTCCCTAACTCTTCCCTCCTTTCTTCTTTCTGGAGAAGATATCTCACACAGATAAAATTTATCAACAAGTTTGGAAACACATAGGCAAACACACCTCTGGCTTCCTTTGGACTGGGGAGTAAAAGGTCTAGAAATCTTTTAATCAGAAATAAATGGCCTCCACCGATAACACATACATTTCTAGGGCAAGAGGGAGAAGTCTGGAATTGGCAGATCTTGCTGTGCTGTGCTTTTGCAATAATAAGATGAAAGAAATAGTTGTTAAGTGATCTGGTTAAAATGCAAAAGGTGCTGCAGTGAAGAGACTGCAAATTAATTCACTCCACACGTGCACTCTGTGTAACTCTAAGGGCAGATACCAAGTTTGGGGGCCCCCAGAATGATTAAGAATCAGTGACTAAATAACAGTAATAAATACAGACCCAGCGACTGTCCACAAGAAGATGCTACTATGTAGACAGGGGCTGACACACATGATATCAGGCAATATGTCCTATAATAGCAGCATGCTCTGGGTACAAATGCATACAGACACTCTTGGGCTGCTTATCTATGCCTGGAGACCTAGCTAGAGACACCTACTACGCTGTGTTTTTCCTGAGCAAAAACACCCAAGTGCCAAATAATTGATGCCCCAAATAGATGTAAATTGAAAGGCTGGGGAAAATACTGCAGGTTCGACAGGCCGGGAAGACACAGTACTGCTAAGCTCTTTGTAAACTATAAGAGTGTGCTATAATCGTAAGGTTCATTGTAGGTCAAAGGTTGCTGATATTTATTTCCTTAATAGAAGAAGCCCTAATCAACTGAGTTGGATTTTTGAACAACAGGAAAACCCTATCCCATACCTGACACACCATAAAATGTAGCAGTCATTTTTGAGAGCTGGAGAGACTTGGATGATTAGCAAATCATACAGCTGATTATGATTTATATAAATACAGAGGAAGAGGGGAACAATAGTACAGAAGGTGGCAAACACTAACAGCTGGCGAATACGGACAAAATGTTCTCTGAACCTGGGTCCTTTGATGCATTTGTGAAACGTCTGTGTATAAATTTGAAATTATATCAAATTTAAAACTTACAAAGAAGCAAAGGCAGGGGTTATGGATTCTGCTTAGGGCTAGAATCTAAACTCAGGGTGAGAATAAACTCAACTTTGTGAAGGGAGCAACTGAACCAAAGTTGGGTTTTTTGCTTTCTTTAGAATCATTCTTTGCAAAAGACTGACTTAAACGTGTTCTTCAGATGTTATTAATAACAATTATCGACCATTGAGCTTCCTTTATAGCTCAGTTGGTAAAGAATCTGCCTGCAATGCAGGAGACCTGGATTTGATTCCTGGGTTGGGAAGATCCCTTGGAGAAGGAAATGGCAACCCACTCCAGTATTCTTGCCTGGAGAGTTCTGTGGACAGAGGAGTCTGCTGGGCTGCTGTCCATGGGGTCGCAGAGTCGGGCACGACTGAAGCGACTTAGCATGCATAGCATAGCATGGACTTAGATCTGTTTATATTTCTTATTACATCACTCTACCAGTGTTCTTCCTTTGGTACCGTCTTTCCGAACGTGACACTTGTGGAATATTTTGTGTTTCTCAGTGACAGGCAATTCCATCTCATCCAAAAGATGAAATCAGAAAGGAGTCTGGAATCACAGACAGTCCCACAATTCTGTTATTCTCACCACATCTTCCTTCCGGGTGGCTTCTCCCTACAGCATAACTTTGTTTCCTTAAGAAGTTCCTTTGCTTCCTGGTTTTCTCCCTAATTCTGCTGCCTTAACCCTAATCAAGAGACTCTCCAAAGAGAGGATCACACTTAGCTCTAAGGAGTGCACTCACCAAGGGGAATATTTACCCTCTGTGAAAGCAGCTTCTGGAAACATTTCCCCATTAAAAGAAAAAAATCCAGGACACTTACCTTGTTGGCACAGAGAGGTACTTTTACAAATTATTTCTCAAAGCCAATAGCCAAAGACAGTGTTTGCCTTAAAAAAAAAAAAAAAAAATTCCAAACGCAAACTGTTTGCTCTAAAAGAAAATAAAAAAAATAAAGGAATGCTGACTTTACTCAAAGTGCTCTCGGTTTAAAACAAAACCTGCCGTTTTTCCTGTCATGTTGATGACAGGAAATATACTCGCTGAGGGAAAAAAAAGTTGTGTAGGGCACCAGTTGAAACTTCCGTGATCTCGACGGAGAGCTCAATGACGAATTAGAATACAGCTGTCGGATTGGAAAGCCACAAGCGACTTCGGCCCCTTTCGCCCACCCTCCTAAACGTCACAGTTCCGACGGAGCTCTAACCTTAAAGGGGAGCACGTGGTAAGCGACTGCTCTTCTCGCGGTAGCCTTTAGAGGGCGCCAAATCACCCCAAACCACAATCCCCAGTGAATTGGGCGTTCTGCTTACCTAAATTGTGACTCTTGAGAATTAGTCTCTTGAACTATTATAGGAACTGTGCGTAGGAGAAGGCAATGGCACCCCACTCCAGTACTCTTGCCTGGAAAATCCCATGGATGGAGGAGCCTGGTAGGCTGTAGTCCATGGGATCGCGAAGAGTCAGACACGACTGAGAGACTTGACTTTCACTTTTCACTTTCATGCATTGGAGAAGGCAATGGCAAGCCACTCCAGTGTTGTTGCCTGGAGAATCCCAGGGACGGGGGAGCCTGGTGGGCTGCCGTCTATGGGGTTGCACAGAGTCGGACACGACTGAAGCGACTTAGCAGCAGCAGCTGCAGTGCATAGGAGGAGGCCAATTAGGTGACTACTGTGTCATCAAGTTCTCCCAACTAGGGTTAGTTCCCTAACGCCAAAAGTGTGATTTCAAAATTCAGAATTTATAAGGAATTTAAGCAGCTTCATCTTTTCAGGAAAGGTCAGCAGAGGGAGCTGGTAAACCATGTTTGAAAAAGCTTAAAATTGGTTTTAGATGTTAGCCTAGGGCAGGCAGCCTAAGAAGAGAAATAATTACATAAGCACAGGCAATAATAGAATAATAGAATACAGCCATGAAATTAAAAGACGCTTACTCCTTGGAAGGAAAGTTATGACCAACCTAGGTAGCATATTCAAAAGCAGAGACATTACTTTGCCAACTAAGGTCTGTCTAGTCAAGGCTATGGTTTTTCCAGTAGTTGTGTATGGATGTGAGAGTTGGACTGTGAAGAAAGCTGAGCACCGAAGAATTGATGCTTTTGAACTGTGGTGTTGGAGAAGACTCTTGAGAGTCCCTTGGACTGCAAGGAGATCCAACCAGTCCATTCTAAAGGAGATTGGTCCTGGGATTTCTTTGGAAGGAATGATGCTAAAGCTGAAACTCCAGTACTTTGGCCACCTGATGCGAAGAGTTGACTCATTGGAAAAGACTCTGATGCTGGGAGTGATTGAGGGCAGGAGGAGAAGGGGGTGACAGAGGATGAGATGGTTGGATGGCATCACGGACTCGATGGATGTGAGTTTGAGTGAACTCCGAGAGTTGGTGATGGACAAGGAGGCCTGGTGTGCTGCAATTCATGGGGCCTCAAAGAGTCGGACATGACTGAGCGACTGAACTGAACTGAACTGAACTAAAACACCTTCCATTGAGTGCTTGGAATTCAGTGTCAAAGACCATCTTAGTCTCACTGAACATTTTCTAGCCCAGTGGCGTAAATGCAAATACTCTCAGGAGTCAGGAAGGTAACCTAAATGAGGGAGGAGGGCCTGGGCAAGATCTGACTGGAAAGCACTTCCCCCATGTATTAGGTTTAACGCAATAAACTGTGGAAAATTCCGAAAGAGATGGGAATACCAGACCACCTGACCTGCCTCTTGAGAAACCTATATGCAGGTCAGGAAGCAACAGTTAGAACTGCACATGGAACAACAGACTGGTTCCAAATAGGAAAAGGAGTGCATCAAGGCTGTATATTGTCACCCTGCTTATTTAACTTCTATGCAGAGTACATCAGGAGAAACACTGGGCTGGAAGAAGCACAAGCTGGAATCAAGATTGCCGGGAGAAATATCAGTAACCTCAGATATGCAGATGATACCACCCTTATGGCAGAAAATGAAGAGGAACTAAAAAGCCTGTTGATGAAAGTGAAAGAGGAGAGTGAAAAAGTTGGCTTAAAGCTCAACATTCAGAAAACGAAGATCATGGCATCACTTCATGGGAAATAGATGGGGAAACAGTAGAAACAGTGTCAGACTTGATTTTTTCAGGCTCCAAAATCACTGCAGATGGTGATTGCAGCCATGAAATTAAAAGATGCTTACTCCTTGGAAGGAAAGTTATGACCAACCTAGGTAGCATATTCAAAAGCAGAGACATTACTTTACCAACAAAGGTCTGTCTAGTCAAGGCTATGGTTTTTCTAGTAGTCATGTATGGATGTGAGAACTGGACTGTGAAGAAAGCTGAGCACCGAAGAATTGATGCTTTTGAACTGTGGTGTTAGAGAAGACTCTTGAGAGTCTCTTGGACTGCAAGGAGATCCAATCAGTCCATTCTAAAGGAGATCAGCCCTGAGATTTCTTTGGAAGGAATGATACTAAAGCTGAAACCCCAGCACTTTGGCCACCTCATGCAAAGAGTTGACTCATTGGAAAAGACTCTGATTCTGGGAGGGATTGGGGGCAGGAGGAGAAGGGGACGACAGAGGATGAGATGGCTGGATGGCATCACTGACTCGATGGACGTGAGTTTGGGTAGACTCTGGGAGTTGGTAATGGACAGGGAGGCCTGGCGTGCTGAGGTTCATGGGGTGGCAAAGAGTTGAACACGACTGAGCGACTGAACTGAACATGTCATGCAACAGTGTGAACACCCAATCATCCTGCTTATGAACTTCATTTTATTTTATTTTATTATTGTTTTTAAGTTTAAATCTATAATATTTTTTAATTTTTTTAATTTTTTTAATTTTAAAATCTTTAATTCTTACATGTGTTCCCAAACATGAACCCCCCTCCCACCTCCCTTCCCATAACATCTCTGTGGGTCATGCTTATGAACTTCAAAAGGATCATAGCTTCTTAATTGTATAGCCTGGATTCTATACCTCCTGGGTCCCAAGCTCCTCTTATTTAAACTGAGCACATTGGCTCCATTGCTTTCAAGCTATACTTTATCCTAATCTGACCTGACTTGAGTAGCATCTGCAGGGCAGGTCCAGGACCATTTCAAGTACATGAATTTGTTGTAAAGTGAGTATTGCTGTCATTACAGGTCATAAGTAGACTGCGATTCCTCCACTGGGCCCCTGTAAAACTCTTTTCTTTCCTTTCGTGCAGGCTATGTGTTGTCTCATCCACTTCTGCTGCGGTTCGTGGGGCCTCAAAGAGTCGGACGTGACTGAGCGACTGAACTGAACTGAGATTCCTTTTACTAGAAACTACAATCTCAAATTTTTATATAAAATCTTCGGTTGGCAACAAATTAGTTTTTATTTTGAAAAATGTTAAGCCCAGAGGAAAGTTGAAAAAACAATCTGATTAATGTGTATCAACATATCCCTCACCCATTTCACCAACTAGCAACCTCTTGACACATTGGCATTTTCTTCATCTCTCTTCCTCTTTCTCCACACACATGTACCCAGAGACACAGACACATATACACCTAAATACACAGATCTGAATGTAGTCTTCAAACATCAGGATGCCATCAGAATATTTCAGCATCTATTTCACAAAGATAAGGGCATTTCCCCACAGAATCGTTATCATTACTACGTCCAAGTCAATATAATTTCAGTATCATCCAACATACAGTTCACTTTCAAATTTCTCCAGTTGTCCCCAAAAATGTTCTCATCCACTGGTGTACTGAAGCTGGTCTGCACAAAGGGAATATATATGTCTTCCAAGTTCAGTGATAGCTTGGCATTATGCATAGTAGTGCTTGACACAGTAGCTTGACATTGTTCATGGTGGGGATGTTTACATCATGGAAACTGGCAAACACTACAAATTTGGGATGTCCCCCACCCCAGCCATTTGTTAAATATTTACCCTCTCATTTTTGGCAAATGGCTTTATTGGGGCCTAACTGATATACAAAAAAACCCCTGTATATATTTAATGTATATAATTTGATGAATTTGGACATATGCCTGCATCTGTGAAACCATCACCGCTCAAGGTAATAAACACATTCATCACCTCCAGAAGTTTCCTTATGGACCTTTGTTTGTTTTTGGTTAAGAATATTTGACATGAGATATATCTACTTGCTGCTGTGCTGTGTGCAGTTGCAAAGTAGTGTTCAACTCTTTGTAACTCCATGGACTGTCGCCTACCAGGCTTCTCTATCTATAGGATTTTCCAGGCAAGAATACTGAAGTGGGTTGTCATTTCCTCCTACAGGGGATCTTCCCAACCCAGGGATTGAAACCAAGTCTCCTGCGCTGGCAAGCAGATTCTTTACTACTGAGCCACCTGGGAAGCCATACACTCTCTTAACAAATCTTTTAACAAAATTTTAAAATCCACAATACACTATTGTTAACTATTGGCACTACATTGAATGGCAGATTTCCAGAATTTATTCATCTTGCATAACTGGAAGTTTATATCCATTGAACAACAACTCTCCATTTCCCTCTCCCTCCATTCTCTGACAAACACCATTCCACTGTTTCCTTCTATAAATTTAACTATTTTGAACACCACATATAAATAGAATAATACAGATTTGTATTTTTGTGACTGGTTTATTTCACTTACAGTAATGTCTCCAGGTTCATCAGTGCTGTGCCATATTGCACAATTTCTTTTCTTTTTTAAGAGCTGAATATAGTATGCTGCTGCTACTACTGCTAAGTCGCTTCAGTCATGTCCGACTCTGTGCGACCCCAGAGATGGCAGCCCACCAGGCTCCTCCGTCCCTGGGATTCTCCAGGCAAGAACAATGGAGTGGGTTGCCATTTCCTTCTCCAATGCATGAAAGTGAAAAGTGAAAGTGAAGTCACTCAGTTGTGTCTGACTCTTCACAACCCCATGGACTACAGCCTACCAGGCTCCTCCATCCATGGGATTTTCCAGGCAAGAGTACTGGAGTGGGGTGCCATTGCCTTCTCTGTATATAGCACATCTCTTTATTCGTTCATCTGTCCATGGACATTTAGGTTGTTCCCATATCTTGGCTATTGTCAATAATGCTGCAATGAACCTGGTAATGCAAATACCTTTTTGAGATCCTGATTTCAATTCTTTTGTACAAATACCCTGAAGTAGGATTGCTGGATCATATGGTACTTCTAGTTTTAATTTTTGTGAGGAACCTCCATACCATTTTCCATAGCAGCACTATTTTACATCCCCATCTACTGTGTAGAAGCGTTCTGATTTCTTCACATCCTAACACTTGTTATCTTTTATTTTGCTTTTGATAACAACAGTCTTAACAGATGTGATGTGATATCTCATTGTGGTTTTGATTCACATTTCCTTGATAATTAGTGAAACTGAATACTTTTAAATATACCCATTGATTATTTGTATATCTTCTTTAGAGAAATGTCCATTCAAGTTCTTTGCCCATTTGTGAATTTATTTATTTATTTATTTTTTAGCTGTAGAAGTCCCTTGTATATTTTGGATGTTAACCCCTTATCAGATGTATGGTTTGCAAACACTTTCTCATTTTGTAGTTGTAGAAAAGACAACTTTTCTACAACTACAAAATGTTTATTTTGCTGTACAGAGACTTTTAGTTTGATGAAATCTTGCTTGTCTATTTTGTTTTTGTGTCTTTGGTATCATATTCATTGCTAAGAACAATGTCAAGAAGTTTTTTCAATATGTTATCTCAAGAGTTTTTTTAAAAAAGATGTTGCTGCAAATTATGTTAAAGAATGTTCTGCCGACAAAAAATAAAAGAGTTTTATAGTTTCAGTTCTCATATTTAGGTATTTCATAGATTTTGAATTGATTTTTTAGCATGGTGTAAGAGAATGGTCCACTTTTATTAGCACGTGAATATCCAATTTTCCCAGCACCATCTGTTGAAGAGACTGTCCTTTACCCTTTCTGTGATCTTGGCAGTTTTATCAAAGATCTACTAACTATATATATGTGGGTTTATTTCTGGGCTGTCTATTCTGTTACATTCCTCTGTATGTCTGTCTTCATGCTAGTATCATACTGTTCTAATCACTATAGCTCTGTTTATTATTAATAGTTCTAACTTTTTTTGTGGAGTATTTAAAGGTTTTCTATATGCAGATCATGTCATTTGCAAACAGAGATAACTTACTTCTTCCTTTATGATTTGAATACTTTATTTTTGTTGTTTAATTGCTCCAGCTAGAACATTGAATCTAAGTGGCAAGAGTGAACATTCTTGTCTTGTTTTTCACAACTGAGCATGATGTTAGCTGTGGACTTGTTATATATGACCTTTACTATGTTGAAGTAAATTCCTTCTACATCTAGTTTGTTGAGAGTTTTAATCATGAAACTGTTGAATTTTGTCAAATGATTTTTCTTTATCTATTAAGGTGATCATGTGATTTTTATCCTTCATTTTGTTAATGTGATATATCATATTAATTGACTTGTATACATTGAACCATATACCACTCTTTATGGTTATATTTCTCCTGATTGAAGAGTCAGTCAAAGTTTATAAGTTATGTTTAACTATTAGATATCTTTAGTTTGTCCTATTCCATAATAGTTTTCCATCCTCCAAAGGGTCTAGTTTAAGAATGATCAACATTATCGAGTTTGCTACTACTGGAACTAATCTCCTAAAATAGCCTTTTACTTAGTTTTCTTACTTCTACTTGCTCTCCTACAAACTGTTCTTCAGAACTATCTTTCTAAATCATAAATCAGATCGTATTTTTTTTTTTCCTGTTAGTCACTCAGTTGTGTCTGACTCTTTGTGATCCCATGGACTGTAGCCTGCCAGGCTCCTCTGTCCATGGAATTCTCCAGGCAAGAATATTGGAGTGGGTAGCCATTCCCTTGTTCAAGGGATCTTCCCGACCCAGGGATCAAACCTGGGTCTTATGCATTCCAGGCAGATTCTTTACCATAGTCTGACTGAGCGACTTCCTTTCACTTTTCACTTTCATACATTGGAGAAGGAAGTGGCAACCCACTCAAGTATTCTTGCCTGGAGAATCCCAGGGACGGGGGAGCCTGGTGGGCTGCTGTCTATGGGGTCGCACAGAGTTGGACACGACTGAAGCGACTTAGCAGTAGCAGCAGCAGAGCCACCAGGGAAGCCCTCTGATGTATAAAAGTGTTTGCTGAAAGAGTTGAGTGGTTTGGGAGGGTTTTTAAAATCAGGAATAGTAAGGCATGTTTATGTACTGTGGCAAATAACCAAGTAGAGAGGAAAACTCAACAATTTTGGAGAGAAGTTGGTGGAAATCTGTCAAAGTTATCTGCTAATTGCTATTATTTTTTCTCTGAGAGTGAGATGAGAAGGAAGTGGTAGAGATTTGTGGTAAGAGCAGATGATATAAAATAGTCATTTAGGACATGAGATTGAGAAGTGAAGGAATTAAAGAAATCTACCAGGATTTAGGGGGCAGTAGGATAGGCAGGAGTTGAAGAGTGATCAGTTAGGAAGCTGAACATTAAGATGAAGTGCTCAGAGAAGAGTTGGATTTCGGCCAGAGTTCGAGTCCTGCCATGCGAGTGTGAATGAATGAGAGAAGACAATGGAGCTGAGAAGGAGACAATGGAGCTGGTAAGGCGGCTTTCTGGCCTGAGTCACTCTTGTTATTCTGTCATCTTTGAGGACTTTGCATGATTGAAACTGGCTTGCTGCCATGACCACGATACAGCTCTCAGAAAGGAGAGACTAAGGAAGTCCAGAGTAAGCAATTCCCTTTTAAGTATGCAAATGTGATGTTATAGAATCATGAACTCTAAACTGGGTAATGAAGGAGATGAGAAAATAAAGGGAGGCTGGACAGTGAAAGATGGTGGAATGTTTGGATTGGAAGTCCCAGGAGTTTTAAGGGAATATCACACTAGGAGAGTAAACCAGAAGAATACAATGATGTTGGTGGAGAGTGGGATGTTTGTAATTCAGATTGTGGAAAATCACACTTGTTGAGAATAGTATAGCCAAGACCAGCACTGTCTAATACAATAGCCACTAGCCATATATAGCTTTCTAAGTGTGTTCCTAATTTCTGCAAATGTTAATCATGCAGTTGTGTCCAACTCTTTGCAGCTCCATGGACTATAGCCCACTAGGCTCCACTGTTCATGGAATTCTCCAGGCAAGAATACTGGGGTAGGCTGCCATTCCCTTCTCCAGGGGATCTTCCTGACCCAGGGATCGAACCCAGGTCGCCTGCATTGCAGACAGATTCTTCACTGTTTGAGCCACCAAGGAAGCCTATAGCTTTCTAAATTTACATATAAATCAACATTAAGTTAAAAATTCATTTTTATTTGGCACTAGCCACATTTCAAGTGCTTAACAGGCACACGTGGCTAGTGGTTACTGCACTAAAGAGTGAAAATTGAATTTTTCTATCATGGCAGAAAATGCAATTGGACAGCACTGGTTTGGCATATGAATATAGTACTATGTGGGCCTCCCTGGTGGCTCAGTGGTAAAGAATCTGCCTGCAGTGCAGGAGCTGCTGCTGAACCAGCAGTTTCAATCCCTGGGTTGGGAAGATCCCCTGGAGGAGGGCATGGCAACTCCTCCAGTATTCTTGCCTGGAGAATCCCATGGACAGAGGAGCCTAGCAGACTGTAGTCCATAGGGTCACAAAGACTGAAGTGACTTAGCATGCATCCAGGTATAGTAGTAGGTGATTGAGACAGGTGGAGGATAAGATTGTTAGAGGGAGCTAGGTTAAGGAGCTGATTGGACATGACGTGGAAGGATGGTATATCTGATTTTGAAATCACTGAGAATTATGACAGGCGTCACAGGAAAGAGAGAGACATTGAGTCGGAGGTTGATTCACAGCTTCTCCATGCTGCTCTGAGCCTCTTGGAGACAGCTGACCTCACCCCCAGCTCTGTGTGTGGGTCTTTTAACCAAAGGAGAATCCCATCCCCCTAGCACATGATTAGAAGGAGGCTTTGATGCAGTTTTTATGTGAGGACTTGAAACATGAGGAGAGATGCACTGGAGATTTTAATTTGTTTCCATAGTGCAAAGGGAAGCTGATGTAGCAGAGACTCGTAAATACAATGGAACAAATAAGACAACATTTTATTTGTCTGCCATGCAACCATTTGCCCACTCTAGGCTGGTAAGGCAGCTTTCTTGCCTGAGTCACTCTTGTTATTCTGTCATCTCTGAGGCCTTTGCATGGTTGAAACTGGGTTGCTGCCATGACCATGATACAGTTCTCAGAAAGGAGAGAGTAAGGAAGTCCAGAGTAAGCAATTCCCTTTTAAGTAATTGAAGGAGAAACCACACACATAATTTCCATTCACAAGAAAATGATCACATGGCCATACCAGCTGCAAGAAAGACAGGGAAATGTTGTCCTTAGTTAGGCAGCCATGTGACCAGGAAGAAGAGGTAAACAGACTTTTAAAGTACAAGTTGCTGTGTGCCATATTCTGCTTCTGAAGGAATTCTGGAGGCAATTCTCTCTTTTCCTTCAGGTTGTAGTCTGGAATTGCAGCAGCTGTTTTCTTAGCATGCTGAGGATGAGCTGAGTAAAGGCAGAAGGGCAAAGCCAAGGAAGCTGTGGAGAAATGGCACTAGAGCCACTGGTTTGCGAAGCCCACGTTACCTCTGGACTCCAGTTAGATGAGCCACGATGTTTTCTTGTTATGCCGGTTGGAGTTGAGTTTCTGTTTCTTGCTGTTAGGATGCACCCCAATTTATTTAACCACTCCACTGCCTACACTATTTCTCTTTGTCATTGTTACAAGCAATGCAATAAACGTCTTTGTACACATGACCATTTCTATAGATAGAGTCTAAGATGAATCATTGCTGTGCCAAAGAATATGTGCATTTAACATTTTGGTGAACACTACCAAGTTGCCCCAACCTATGTTTAATATCATTTACATTTCACAATCACCACTCTCCTCTAATGTTCTGAGATGTCTCCTTTTGTCTAGATTTTGTAGGATAGCTTTTACAGGAGAGAATTTTGGTGATGTATCCTCCTCTGCTGATGTTGAGGCTTAGATTCTTTTAAAATTTATTTTATTTTATTCTTTTATTTTTGGCTGTGTGGGTCTTTGTTGCTTTTGTTGTGTGGGCTTTCTCTGGTTGTGATGAGCAGGGGCTACTCTTTGTTGTGGTGCACAGGGGTTAATAGCCACCTGTTGCTCTGGCTAAGCCATGAGAAAATCACCATGGGAACAGAATAAAAGCAAAATTAATAGCAATAGAGCATAACCCAAATAAAAGTACATTGGGTTGATCAGTTGGAGTGGTCATGCCCTGCTAAGCTAAGGAAGAACATAGTGTGGACCTTGGAACGCCAGGTCAGCACCAGTTCAGAACACTGCCTGTGCACACACTAAGATGTTTCCCCAAGGCATATGCGGGTCTATGACCTACAGCTAGGTGATAGCCCTTGTACAAGAAAATAACAAAGATAGTTTAAAGTAATTAATAAAATGGTAGTCCTGACTGGGGACACAGGAGGCTGACTTCATCGTAACACAACAGACGCTTTCTGCTTGCCAAGACACTAAGTAAAAGTGATGTGGCTCTGAGGAACAGGGCTCTTGACCCAAGAGGTCTTGAGTCACTCGTTCCCATCTTTAAAACTTTAATTCTGTCACTAGTTTCTTTTTCCTAAACTGTGCATTGACCACTTTCGATCCCTAGCTGCTGTGCTGGACCCAGCAAAGGTGCACGGACTTCTCATTGCAGTAGCTTCTCTTGTTGCGGAGCTCAGGCTCTAGGTGTGCAGGCTCGGTAGTGGTGGCTTGTGGATTTAGTTTCTCTGGGGCACATGGAATCTTCCTGGAGCAGGGAGTGAACCCGTGATCCCTGCATTGGCAGGCACATTTTTGTCCACTGAGCCACCAGGGAAATCTGAGGCTTAGTTTCTTTCTCCATTCACATACTGTTCTTGCTCCTTCGCTATTTACTAATCTAGCTATGACTGAGAAAATCCCATGGATGGAGGAGCCTGGTAGGCTGCAGTCCATGGGGTCACTAAGAGTCGGACACGACTAAGTGACTTCACTTTCACTTTTCACTTTCATGCATTGGAGAAGGAAATGGCAACCCACTCCAGTGTTCTTGCCTGAGGAATCCCAGGGACGGGGGAGCCTGGTGGGCTTCCATCTATGGGGTCGCACAGAGTCGGACACGACTGAAGCGACTTAGCAGCAGCAGCAGCAGCAGCAGCAATGAGTGATCATAGTTACACTCTTTATAAGTCTGCTGGCACTTCCATGAAAACAGATGTCAAAAATAAATATATGACATAGTTAGATAGTATAACTTTGTAGGAAAATGTGCTCAGTAGTCTTATCCTATTGATACAAGCTAGTTGTCTCATTATATTTTCCCTTTTGCCGTAAAATTTTGATATCTATTTTTAATTATCTAGCAAGTTTTTTTTTTTTAAAGAAAGGACTAAGTGTAGACTTTTTTAAAAAAATCAAAATGCTTTCAAGTTAGAGACTGTTTTAAAATAATGATATATCGTGTTAAGGACAGGACAACTGTGGAGGGTGTTGTTTTTCTCAGTTGTCACAGTTTTCATGTGAAACTGTCAGTGATTGGGAGTGGGCACTAGGGCTGGTCTTTCCTGGTGGCTCACATGGTAAAGAATCTGCCTGCAATGCAGGAAACCTGGGTTCAGTCCCTGGGTTGGGAAGATCCCCTGGAGAAGGGAACGGCTACCCACTCCAGTAATCTTGCCTGGGAAATCCCATGGACAGAGGAGCCTGGTGGGCTACAGTCCATGGGATCACAAAGAGGCGGACATGACTGAGCGACTTTCACTAGGACTGGGAGAACACAGAAGCTCTTTAATTGATATCCTCTTACAATGATCACTACAGGGAATGGGGAGACCCTCACATTATTCTATGGTGGGGCATGGGGAGATGGGGCCAGGGGGACCAATGGAACAGGAATCAGTAACCTAGACAGGAAATGAAATGGGCCTGAACTAGGCAGTGAAGAAAGGGGGAAGATAAGGAACAGAGTCTGTGAGTTTAATAATAGTTACCTTTGTGTGAGTATTTACTGTACGTTAGGTACAGTAAATAAGCTCTATTTCTTTGCATTGGTCATGGAAGAAGGCTTTCTTATCTCTCCTTGCTATTCTTTGGAACTCTGCATTCAGATGCTTATATCTTTCCTTTTCTCCTTTGCCTTTCACTTCTCTTCTTTCATAGCGGTTTGTAAGGACTCCTCAGACAACCATTTTGCCTTTTTGCATTCTTTTTCCTGGGGATGGTCTTGATCCCTGCCTCCTGTACAATGTCACGAACCTCCATCCATAGTTCATCAGGCACTCTGTCTATCAGATCTAATCCCTTGAATCTATTTGTCACTTCTACTGTATAAGTGTAAGGGATTTGATTTAGGTCATGCCTGAATGGTCTTGTGGTTTTCCCTGCTTTCTTCAATTTAAGTCTGAATTTGGCAATAAGGAGTTCATGATCTGAGCCATAGTCAGCTCCCAGTATTGTTTTTGCTGACTGTATAGAGCTTTTCCATCTTTGGCTGGAAAGAATATAATCAATCTGATTTCAGTGTTGACCATCTGGTGAAGTCCATGTGTAGAGTCTTCTCTTGTGTTGTTGGAAGAGGGTGTTTGTTGTGACCAATGCATTCTCTTGGCAAAACTCTATTAGCCTTTGCCCTGCTTCATTCTGTACTCCAAAGCCAAATTTGCCTGTTACTCCAGGTGTTTCTTGACTTCCTACTTTTGCATTCCAGTCCCCTATAATAAAAAGGACATCTTTTGGGGGTGTTAGTTCTAGAAGGTCTTGTAGGTCTTCATAGAACTGTTCAACTTCAGCTTCTTCAGCATTATTGGTTGGGTCATAGACCTGGATTACTGTGATATTGAATGGCTTGCCTTGGAAATGAACAGAGATAATTCTGTTGTTTTTGAGATTGCATTCAAGTACTGCATTTTGGACTCTTTTGTTGACTATGATGGCTACTCCATTTCTTTTAAGGGATTCTTGCCCATGGTAGTAGATATAATGGTCATCTGAGTTAAATTCACCTATTCCAGTCCATTGTAGTTCACTGATTCCTAAAATGTCGATGTCACTCTTGCCGTCTCCTGTTTGACTGGTTGCAATTTGCCTTGATTCATGGACCTGACATTCCATGTTCTTATGCGATATTGCTCTTCACAGCATCAGACTTTGCTTCTATCACCAGTCACATCCACAACTGTGTGTTGCTTTTGCTTTGATTCCATCTCTTCATTCTTTCTGGAATGGTGGATTACACTGTTTAATCCTTATGAGACTCTACAATGTAGGATGTGTTACAACTTCTATGCAATAGGAAAGAAAACTGTAGCTTCAGAAAAGTACATTGCTTGCTCAGGTTCACACAGCTAGTAAATGGCAGGACTTCTGCACTCATTTCAGTTCTCTAAGCAGCCCCTACAGCAGGGTGTATTAAAAGATCTGGAGTTTTGGACAGTAAAAAAAGATAAGTGCAGTAGGGGGTACTATTTGTATACACTAAAAAGAATTTCTGACAATGTAAAATTACCCTTGAGTTGAAATGCCTTACCAGTCTTTCTGATTTAAAGGATGTGCTGGAGGCCAAAGTGTTTAATATGTTTTCCCTTTTGCTAGGTTTCTGGGACCTAACTTGTAGTGGGAATTCCTAATAATGTACTTTCACAACCTTGAGAAATTTCACAGAAATAGCACCTGGCAAAACAGCATATATTAAGAGATTATGTTAATGATTATCTTTCATGTTTTTCTTAAGAATAATTGCCTTGCTACAAACCCCAAGGCCAGATCCAGAAGGGAGTATGACTAGGATCCTGAAAGCATGGACATTGGAACACCGGGTTGGTGCCAGACATGAACACTGCCTACTTTCTAATTGTTCCCAAGACTAGCCCAGAAGGGAATGGCCTGGGGTAAACACAAGGAGATCTGGACTATGTCAGTGTAGTCCAGGACATTTAGGAGTAGGTGATCAACAACACAGCATGTATCTTGAGAAAGATAAGTTCTGAGAAAGTCTTGTAGTCAGCAATTAGGAATAAAAGCTGGAATCAGAGTGGACTCTGCACATCAGTCTAATAGAGGCTACAGGTCCCCTGACCCATTGCACCAGATTTCGTGTTATGTCTTCATTCTCCTTGCTCGCTCCTGGACTATTAGGGCAACAATAACTAAATTCATTTGTTTTTATGCATGGGTTGTATTTCAATCAGTAATTGAAAAAATGTATTTCAATAGGTAATTATGTAGAATTAAATTGGCAATTATGTAGAATTTTGGGGGCTCCAAAATCACTGCAGATGGTGACTGCAGCCATGAAATTAAAAGATGCTTACTCCTTGGAAGGAAAGCTATGACCAACCTAGACAGTATATTAAAAAGCAGAGACATCACTTTGTCAACAGAGGTCCATCTAGTCAAGGCTATGGTTTTTCCATTGGTCATGTATGGATGTGAGAGTTGGACTATAAAGAAAGCTGAGCTTTTGAACTGTGGTGTTGGAGAAGACTCTTGAGAGTCCCTTGCACTGCAAGGAGATCCAACCAGCCCATCCTAAAGGAGATCAGTTCTGGGTGTTCATTAGAAGGACTGATGTTGAAGCTGAAACTCCAATACTTTGGCCACCTGATGCGAAGAGCTGACTCATTGGAAAAGACCCTGATGTTGGGAGGGATTGAGGGCAGGAGGAGAAGGGGACGACAGAGGATGAGATGGTTGGATGGCATCACTGACTCAATGGACGTGGGTTTGTGTGGACTCCGGGAGTTGGTGATGGACAGGGAGGCCTGGCATGCTGCAGTTCATGGGGTCACTAAGAGTTGGGCACGACTGAGTGACTGAACTGAACTGAAGAATTGATGCTTTTGAACTGTGGTATTGGAGAAGACTCTTGAGAGTCCCTCGGACTGCAAGGAGATTCAAACACTCTATCCTAAAGGAAATCAGTCCTGAATATTCAATGGAAGGACTGATGCTGAAGCTGAAGTTCCAGTACTTTGGCCACCTGATGTGAAGAACTGACTCACTTGAAGAGACCCTGATGCTGGGAAATATTGAAGGCAGGAGGTGAAAGGGACAACAGAGGATGAGATGGTTGGATGGCATCACTGACTTGATGGACATGAGTTTGAGTAAGCTCCAGGAGTTGGTGATGGACAGGAAAGCCCATGGGGTTGCAAAGAGTTGGACATGACTGAGTGATGAAACTGAACTGATGTAGAATTTCACAGTTTAAAAATAAACAGTACTCAATAAATATTTGTTTTCTTCTTTCACAGGTAAATAAATGAGTACGCATTGTCAAGAGCACTCCTTTCAAGGTTATCTAATTTTGATTCTGAGACTTGTTTGGAAACTCTGTATAACTATAATTGAGCTGTTTCCCAGTATGATTTATGGACTAATTCCAAGGTGGGAAATGAGACCCCTTCTTCCTATTGAACTTGTTCTACACTATGGCCACAGAGTAGGTCTAGAATAGTCATGGTCAGAGAAGAAGAGGGAGAGATGAACAGTGAAAAAGATGCATGTGGAGATTCATAAACATAGTGGTTTACATGGAGGAAATTAGCTGCAAAATCCAAGACACAGCAGGGCAGATGTGCTTGGATAGAGAGGCAGGTCTGTACACACACTCAGGCAGAGTGAGAAAGGGAGACATATGGATGCTTTCATGGAGCAATATCCTTGTAATATGACTTTCATGTTATCACTATTAAGAATTCTGAAGTCATTTGTACATTGGAAACCACGGGCTTAATTGCTGAAGTTAAGAAGATCCCTGGATGTATGTTTTGCAGATCCTTGTCTTCACTCAGCCACTTATTAGCTCTGTTGCCTTGGACTAGGGGCTTCCCAGGTGACTCAGTGGTAAAGAATCCGCCTGCCAATGTAGGATATACGGGTTCAATCCCTGGGTTGGGAAGATCCCCTGGAGAAGGAAATGGCAACCCACTTGGGTGTTCTTGCCTGGGAAATCTCATAGACAAAGGAGCCTGGCGGGCTACAGTCCAGGGGGTTGCAAAAGAGCTGGACAAGACTTAGTAACTAAACCACAAACAACAACAACCTTGGAGTAATCAACTGATATTTCCTTGTCTGTTTCTTGGTAAATTGTGTAGTACTGACCTCCCCATGAAGACAGAGCTTGCCATAGTAAGAAACTCAGCTACCGTCATTACATTTAGCAGAGATTCAGAGGCAGGAAGGGGAATTTTTTTAAAAAAATTAGAAAATGGGAGGGATTCAGACATACTCTTATTGGAGATTGTTAGCATGGAAAGGTGGAGGTGTGTTGGAGATTACGAGTGAAATGACACAAAACAAGACACACACACACAAGAGACAGACGATACACACACTCCAGCTGGAGAAACAGAACTGCACAAACTGTTCGCGCTTTATTATTATAAAGCCCCTCTATGTGCTGCTTACAAACAAGATGTTCTGCCAAGGAGACAGACACAGCCTTGAGACTAATGGTCCCTTGCAAACGAGGGAACATTTCCTTCTTGTGATGAGGGCTCTGGACAGACTCTGCAGTAGGCTGAAATTTCACTCCCTCTTGCTGTACGATAACATGTATGCACCTGCGCTGTACTGAAAAGGCTTATTCATGCAGTCTGGAATTCTGCCTAGGGGGGCTTTATAATAATAAAGCGCAAATAGTTTGCGCAGTTCTGTTCCTCTGGCCGGAGTGTGTGTATCGTTTGTCTCTTGTGTGTGTGTCTTGTTTTGTGTCATTTCACTCGTAATCTCCAACAGAGGTGGGTTAATGAGAAGCAAGGCATCACATGTGCCTGTGTTTGGGGATTATATTTGATTTTCTTTGTTGCTCCTGAGTTGGAACTGGGGCAAGAGTTAGAGAAGCTGGCACTTATTGACAAAGTCTTGGTCCTGAATATTCTAATCTGATTGTTGCAGAGGTTATGGGTCAGAGTTCTATTGTTGTAAATGGTTTGGCAATAATCTGTTTGGGTATTCAGTCTCTTGGCACAGTGTGTGCAGCAGATGAGATTAGATTCAGGCTCCAGCTTGTGTTCCCATAGTTTGCCCCATGGTTGCCCGGATAGTTTACCTTGCCATGCTTCATCCTGGGTACCCAACTTTCCCAGCCAACTTTATGAGGAATGCTAAAGTGTCAGCTCTGCTTCACAGGAGAGAAAAGCATTTCCCAAAGTCATTTCTATTATATTCAGAAGAGCAATTTTTCACTATGAGTTCCTATATTAAATGCTCTGCTTCCAATTCCAATGTGTGTGTGTGGGTTTCTCTCCACACCATTGAGCAGTTCTTGGAGACCAGCTGGGTTTCCCACAGTTGAACTCGATTCTGACACTATCTATCTAGAGATAGTATCAGGTTCTACACATTAAAGGCTTGGTCCTACAAGATTGCTTTCTCTTCAGATGTCAATCATGAGCCCAGATTGTCACCTGTGCATCTGAGAACCAGTTGTAGGTAGGAAGTTTCAATGAGGCCCTAATTGGGTTCAACCAATTTGCTAAAATAATCAGTGCTTTTGTGAACTAGTTTGGCTCCCAGAACTCAGAGAAGCATTCTATTTACTAGATTACTAGTTTATTATAAAAGGATGATATAATTTAGGAATAGCCAGATAGAAGAGAAACACAGGGCAAGATAGGTGGGAAGGGAATGGAATTTCTATGTCCTCTCAAGGGCGCCACTCTGCCTGAATCTCTGTGTGTTCACCAACTCAGAAGCTCTCTGAACCTCATCCTTTTTGGTTTTTACAGAGGTTTCATTACATAGACATGATTGATTAAGTCACTAACCATTGGTTATTGATTCAGCCTCCAGCCTGCCTCTCCCCTCCCCACAGATCAAAGGGGTGGGAAGGAAAGTTCCAATCCTCTAATCACATGGATGGTTCTTCTGGTGATTGGCCCCCATCTTTAGGTGTTTTCCAAAAGTCACCTCATTAACAAAAGATATCTTTATGTTCTCATCACTTAGGAGATTTCAAGAGTCTTAGGAGTTCTGTGCTGGAAATGAGGAAGACCAAATATACAGTTGTTATTACATATCACAATATCACATATGTTAAGAAGTGAAATAGGTTGGAAGTGTTAAAAAATGGAACAAAGAAGAGGAGCTGCAAGAGCAGACCGGAGTGAAGAGCCACAAACTAGATCTTTTCTTACCTACACAACTTCCTGATTCTGTAGGTTTTGAATTTCCCCAAGTGTGCAAACCATGGGCCTCTCTGTGAGATGAAGTTTGCCATCTGAGCCCCTCAGTGAGATGATGGGAAGGCAACACCTTCTCTGGCTGAGTCACATTCTCAAATGTTTAACTGTGAGAGAGGATCCAGGGTTGGTATAGCTTGGTCAAAAACTGTTTTTGACATGGTGTTTGCCTTTGCTCTTCTTTTCCTAGCTTTTCTTCTATTATCTCTCTGAAAGACGTCTCAGCTCTGTCTTTTCCAACTGGATTTGGTTGACTCATAGAAGAGGCAGCCATTTGCCTCTTTAAGCAGAGTTATAAAGGTGTATGTGAGTGGAAGGTGTTTTTCCTTTGGGTGCTGGAGGCCGGTTCCAAGAGTGGGTGGTGGAGGTGGTTGCTTTCTGTGGAATAGATCTGATTGGGTTTGTTCTTATGTCAGCTGGAGACTCTGTTTGGTTGAAGAGTGCATTCTAGGGGGATGGGCACTTCTAGGCAGGTACATTCCTTTAGAAACACTCCAACCAAGCCGTTGACACCTCGCATCCTTTTATGGTCTTTATTAATGGACTTCTCATCCCCTTCTCTCTTTTCCCCAACTCTTAAAAAGAGAATTAAAGACCACTCAAAAATAATCCTAGGCTTTTTCTTTCTTTTTATTTTTAATCAGCTGATACCATAAGAGTGCCATTTTAGTACAACCATTTAGTATTTCTTTCATGAAATATTGAGTTTTAACTGAGATCTATGAACATAGGAAAGAGGTCTAATTGCTCAGAGTGGTGTCTGAGGCAGTTCTCTCCTCTAAAATGAACCTTGAACCTTCCAGCAGCCTTCAAATGCACAGAAATCTTGGTTATCTTTCTATAGCGTTAGAAGCAGGTGGAGCTGGGAGACACTCAGGAATAACAGTGGGCCCTCGAGCCAGCCAGGGAAGGGGAGGGGGTGGCTTTCATTGCTCAGATATATATTTTAGTCATGAAGGCAAAGCTGTTGTAGTGGGGGAACCAGATTGCTGTCCATCTACTCCGTGCATTTGATAGTTTATTTAGGTAATTTTTTATTTATAGGAAAATCAGGAAAATGGCCACAAGCAAAGCTAGAAAGCTGAAGAGTTTAAGTAAGCTTGCAAAGAGAGACGGGGATTCTTGTACAATTCGAGTTTTGGTGGCCTTGAATGTTCGGTCCCACTGGGTCATGATAGCATTTCGGGCTCCTTCCCATTTCCCTGGACCAGTCAAACGGAACTGGTATGGTGTGCATGGGCCAAAGAAGATGGCCAAAGCCAGGCGTGGATCCGTCAGGAGCAGAGAGAACAAGTTGGGCTTTGCATTGATAGCGGTCAGGAGTTCATCTACATATGTGATATAATCGGTTTCCAAAGCTTTGCAGTAACGCAAGCCAAACCTTTATAAAAGGAAGATTGGGATAAAGGGGAAAACAGAAAGATTAAGTAATGGTAACCTTAGAACAAGTAAAAGTGCCAGAAGCAAACAATGAGGCTACACAATTTGAACTGGTTTCTGTGTTCTTCCCTCCATGCCCATAGCTATCTAATGGTCTCATGGTATTGTTTAAATACAAGACAGATCCTTTGAAAAAACACCCTGTACACATGGTTCGTCAAATGCTGATAATGAATCTAGTATTACTTTAGTCCTATTGTCAAATGATAAGCAATTTCTAGAAAAAAAGGTTTTACATAATTTTACTATTTCTACGTCTTCCTGAAACTCAATTATTGCTTGATTTGTATAGTGCGAAAAATCACAGAACTCAGTAGGGTGAAATTCTGTGTAATGCTGGCATTAATCCTTAATTAATTAATCCCTTGACTGACCAAAGTGACAAAAGCTTTTGCTTCATGTAGTTCTAATTAGTGATCTATGTTATACTAGAATTGCATAATGGAGATCAAATCATATCCCAGGTTGAGAGACACTGAAAGTGCTTTTATAATTTTGGGATTTAGGACTTTGACAAGGATACAACAACATTTGAAGTTTGGAAATAAATATGAAGGAGGAAAGTGTTTCTTAAATGCAGTGATTTTAAGACTTTTTTCTCGGCTACAAACCCCTTCTTTTTCCCAAGTGAAAAATATATGTCAAAGTCTGAAACATAAACAGTAAAACAGAGAAAATCAGAGGTGCTTTAGGATTAGGAGTTGGGGAAAGCAAGAGTCCCCCCTAGCTGGCCATCTGCCTTCCACTGTCCTGGCCCTTCGTGGTAGCCAAAAAGCGGAGCACAAGTGGAGACCTCTCTCTGGAGAAGGGCCGACAAAGTTTTTCTGCAGAAGACTAGATGCTAAATACTTGAGGTTTACGAGGGCCATGTTACAGTCTCTACCTCAGCTGGTCAACTTTACTGTCCTAACACGAAAATAGTCTTAAACAATATGTAAATTGAGTCTGCTCAGTCAGTCGAAGAGTGTCTGACAAAGAGTGTCTGACTGTAACCCGATGGACTGTAACCTGCCAGGCTCCTCTGTCCATTGGATTTCCCAGACAAGAATTCTGGAGTCAGGGGCCATTTCCTTCTCCAGGGGAATCTTCCCCACCCAGGGATCAAACCTGTGTCTTCCATAATGGCAGGCAGATTCTTTACCAGGGAGCCACCAGGGAAGCCCAAACTTGAGTGGGGCTGTGTGCTAATAAAGCTTTACTTATGGCCACAGTGATCTGAATTGTACATAATTTGCACATATCATAAAATCTTCTTTCCAATGATTTAAAATAGGAAAATAGGTGGTTGGCCTATTTGGTCCATTGGCCCTGTTTTGACTCCTGTTCTAGAGTGGCCATCTGAATAAAAACAGGAAAGCTGAACATAGATTTGCTGAAATGAGTGAATGAGCAGACCCTTTGGTGTCAGAGTGGATAAACACAACAGTTTGCCTTCTGATTATGGATAGAAGTATAGAGTAATATCTGGTAGATGAGGATTAATTACATTTGGTTTAGAATATAAACTCCACGTCTCCAAGTCGTGCTAGATGACCATGGTCTAAAGTGATGGTTTAGGACAGTAAAACCTCAGTTTCCTTTTCCTTTCCTTAAACAGGCTGGCTTAGTCTTTTTTTCCCCTCTTTTGAGTCCTAGCCCCTTCTTTTTTCTCCAGTGTAACTCGCACCATTCTTTACTCTTGCTTTACCAGTTTTAGTTATGATTCAAAAAGAATGCATAGCATTTAACTTACCCACTGGGCTTGTTTTTTTTTCTTTCATTAACTTCCTCGATCATTATGCTTGATGGTGGTAACTTAATCACACCTATAAAGCAAACAAATAAACAAAAATGCAATGTAACTTCAGTGCTTGCTTAGCAGGCAAAGGTGCTTTACTACTGCACATCTTTTATTTCTAGTACCCAGCTAGTCATCTGTTCTTTTGGCAGAAATGTCAGCAGAGTAATGTTAACTCCTGGTGATTATGCCACCAGTTGAAGAGATAAGAATCAAATCCCCTCACTACGTATTTGATGTTGCAGAACCTCACAACTGGCTTGGCTGAATTTGTCATTCAATTGATTGAGCTTTTAAAATGTTAAAATGTTAATTGAACCAGTTGATTCAGTCAGAATAGCAGCTGATATTTTTTGATCCATGATTTATCTTCTGTGCTTGTACTGGCACAAATTCATTATGATATTGTAATTCAGTGAACAATAGATGGATTTGCTTTAAAAATTCTATTATTTTAGATGGGAGGTGGGAAAAGTCTCAAAATTTCCAGTATCTAAAATAACATGGTAAACTGAACACATATATTCTATTATTTCTTTTTTTAAAATTAATTTATTTTACTTTGGCCACACCATGTGGCTTGTGAGATGTTAGTTTCCCAACCAGGGATTGAACCTGAGCCCTCCACTGTGAAATGTGGAGTCACAACCTCTGGACTGCCAGGGAATTCCCATGTTCTCCTATTTCTTATACACTTACCTTTCAGGACCCGAACAGCCCATCGAGCTTGCGTATCCCCTGTGGGTAGTAAGGAGCCCAAGGGTTTGATGAGACCAATGACAGCCAGGGTTGGCTTTGGCAGATGTGCAGGAAAGATGTACTTGTATAGCGATGCCTGGCCATCTTCGACTTTCACTACAGTCTCGTCAAGGAAGGGGAAAGCAAAAGTGTATCCAGTGGCAAAAACAATGATATCGATGGGCTCTTCCTTTGGGGTGTTGCTAAATACGACAGAGTTTTCCTTCACTTCCTTAATTCTTGGCTTGATGAGTACTTTCCCAGTGATGATACGGCCTGGGAGCTCGTCATTTAGCACAGGCTCTCTTAGCTGTACCCTAGACATTAAAATGGACAAGGAAGAGATCTGCCAGGGACTGATGCAGCCAGCCCTCTCTCCTCCTCCCCTTCTCCTCTTCATTCTGTGTCTCGCCCCTCAGCTAGGCAGGAGGTAACAGTACTGTGGGAGATTACCTCTGTGGGAGTGGATTCATGAATGACCAAGAGGGATGATGGAACCATGCTTACTGTTTACAAGAATTTAGAAGCCTGGGGAGAAGGAGGTCAGAGTTTTCTCTAACTCTCCTTCTCCTGCTGAATTCTAGCAGCCAGCTATCCCTGTCATTTTAGAGATAGCTGAATGCTGAAGAACCACAAGGGAAGCCAGGGACTTCTCTATCTGCTGAGAAATGCTAGAAACTCTTTCCTCCTCAGAAGCAATTGTACAAGGAAAACATGCATGTGTTTAAAAGGAACCAGGGCAGAATTAGCTTTTTCTGGCTATGCCTTTGGAATCACCCTTTTCTGGCTGTGTCTTTGGAATCACAAAGCAAATGCTGTGCAAGATGATTTTAAGTAAGCTGAGTCATTTTGGGCTTATGGCAAATGCACAGAAACAGACAATGTGATAAAATGGAGGGAGCTCTGGAGCAGGAGGTAGTTAGGGTGGCTTTGTGTCCAAATGTTTATACTTAACAGAGCTTGGGAAAACCATTTCGTCTTTGTAGGCTTTCTTTTATTTACCTGTAAAATAGGGATGCTAATACTTGCCATCCTTGTTAGTTGATTGGGTAGGATGAAGAACATATGAAATAGTGTATTTCTAAGAACTTTGGAAATGAAAAAGAATTAGCGAAATCTACCAGGGAAGATATTATAATTCCTCAGCTTCTTTTACATTTTCTAGGCTTTGTGGGATTAAATAAAGTCTTTCGAGTGGCCATTTAGGCTAAATCAAGCTTATGATAGGAAAGGCTCTGGTGAAGTTTAAAACTCCTAGGGGACCTGGAGTTAGGCAACAGAAGAGGGTAGGTAAGAAAGGGAAAAAATGGAGACAATAGCAGGACTAGAAGAGCAAGGAGAGAGGAAGGTACATGAGAGAAGGATGAAGAGACCAGAGGAATGAAGTACATGTAGCAGGAAGGGGGCTGCCTGCCAACCCTGGTGGCTTGGGTGCTACCTGATCCATCCTGGTCCACAGTGGAATCTGGGGGAAGATCAGACAGGATCTCCAGGCTGTGGTGCGACCCAGGCAATGGAATATCATTGTACAGAGTCAATGAATGAAGAAGTAAAATAAAGTCACTGGTTCTCATTAATGGGCTAAGTAATGTGTTGTAACTGAAAGGACAAGACTGAAATCAAGGTCATCTTGACAAGGGGAAGAAGGCACTGTCCTTTGAAAGATGGTGAAGGATTCAATTTTTCCCACACTGTGAAATAAGCAAATATGTTGCTTTTGTTGGAAGAGTCATAGACAAATTTTTCTCTTTTGATTGATGCAACTAAGGTTTATGTAACTTGCCAAGGTCACAGAGTCTGCTTGGTACGAGATTAACTTGGGCAAGTGACTGAGCTTCCCTAAGTCTTAGTATACCCACTCTGAAAGGGAGGTTATATGGCTTACGTTAAAGGGTTGTTGACAGTTATGTATCACATAATTCTACTTACCAAGCACTAAAAACAGTTAGCCATTATGACTAAGTAATTCATATGACGTTTTCCTTCATACTCAGTCTTGTTGCTGTATTATGGTTGCTGGAAGGACCAATGCTCCTCCCTAACAGCCTTGCGCAGACCCTCCATATTTACCTGTCTTCTGGTATCAAGCCATAATTTGCATGATTGAACCAGCTGTTCATCCTTCTTGCTATCAACCAATTCACAATAGGAGTTGGAAGAGAATTTCTGAATGTGTTCTGAAATCGTGTCATGAAAACCATGTCCCATGGGTACCCTGAGTCAAAGACACGGCTGATCACCCATGCCCCTCCGGTGGTGCTGAGGAACACCTAGAAGCAATCAAAGAGGTCACTCAGTTTGACACAGTGAACAGGCTGGTTCTGTCAGAGATGAGAGAAGTTTCATGAATTGAAAGGCACCAAATAGCCAGCCACCCCCAAAATACCTCCCTGACAAGACAGTTTTGGCTTCTCTAACTCCCACTTCAAAGTTATTCTTTTGAGATAATGGTTTGAGTATCTAGAGTATTAAAATGCCTTAGCACATATTATTGAGCACTTTTTATCTGCCAGGCTCAGTGCTAGACACCATGGTGAATTATATATTGTGGTTGGCCATAGGAACTTGGAATCTCATGTGAGAAGATAGTGAACAGGTGATAACAACTTTGTACGCTAGTGACTATAAACAAGAGCAGGGCAAGGATGCAACTGAAACTTGTCTGCAGGGACTTCCCTGGTGGTCCAGTGCTTAAGACTCTGCCTTCCTGGATCAAACCTATGCAGGAAGCATGAGTTTTATCCAGGGAATACCACATGCTGTGCAGTGCAGCTTAAAAAAAAAAAAGATGTCTGCAAAGAGTTTCAACATAAACATTGTTAGAACTGACAGTAAAATTCAGTAATACAACTAGTTTTAGTGGATTTTTAAAAACCTTATTATTTAACTATTTGAGTTTACCAGCTGACATAGTTCATTAAGCTAATAGTTGCTTTGGAACCTATTCAACAAGGAGTTGTCTGTATAAGTTATTAAAAGTTGAAAAATTTAGTCAACCGATCTGTTGCTTTGCAAATACAAAACAACTGGTTTAATGCCTGGTTTTCTTCTAATAAACTGGGGCATGGTGGCCATAGCTGGAATGTTAGTGTTTTTATGATACATTTTGTTTGACTTTATAATACTGGAGTGGGTAGCCATTCCCTTCTCCAGGGGATTTTCCCCACCCAGAGACAGAACCTGCATCTCCTGCATTGCAGGCAGATTGTTTACCATCTGAGCCACCAGGGAAGCCTAATAATATGATGGAGCCTTATGGTGGCAAGAATTATGAGCACATCAGTAATTCTGACATTAGACATATTTGCACCTGCCTTTCTTCATCATAATGCAGAATCAGATATGATATTTTGGTAGAAATGAATTATATTCTGAAACAAGGGGAATTTCTTTGTCAATATAGAAATGGTGTGTGCCAAAGCATGTTTTCAGATTGAAGAAATTTCCAGTGGTTAGAGAAATAGAAGTAGTAATGTATGACTCACATGTGGTGGTCATTGTGAACGGGCCTGTGCTGATTTTTGCTTCAGAACCTCCTTTCCCTTCCTTCGGCATAACTCTACCAAATTGCTAAGTTTCTCCAAATCAGTCAACCAATCATCGAGTTCTTTCCTTAAAGTTCCAGAAAGGAACACACTCCCAATTCTTTTTCCTCATACCTCATTCTTGCAATTATTGATCTAATTATTTACACTTATTTACTTGCCATCTGTTTTCCCCATGACTATACCATCTATGACAGCAGGAATCCTGTTTGATTATTCTGTTCTTCCGTGTAGCCTCCATGCCTGGCACAACATTTGGTATAGCAGAATTCAACAACTAATATTGATTTGTTGCCTGAATGGCTTTCAATGAGTTTATAGCATAGTTGGAAAGAAAATACATACTATAAATAATAAATACTATATATTTTACCTATATATTAAAGGTAATTGCTGTGCCATGCTAAGTTGCTTCAGTCATGTCTGACTCTGTGTGACCCTATGGACTGTAGCCCGCCAGGCTCCTCCATCCATGTGGATTCTCCAGGGAAGAATACTTGAGGGGGCTGCCATTCCCTCCTCCAGGGGATTTTCCCAGCTCAGAGACTGAACCTGTGTTTCATAAGTCTTTGCATTTGGCAGGCAGGTTCTTTACCACTAGCGCCAACTGAGAAACCTCATAAAAGGTAATGAGCAACACCAAGAAATAAAAGTGCCATCTGAGGAGTGTAAATTTCAATTCTTACATAAATTCATACTGGAGAGATGATTTTGTGTTGGGTAGAGGTATCTGGGAACGCAAATGTAAATTGTAATAAAAGAGAAAAGGGCACTGCAGAAGGGAGGGCTATGGTGTGGATGAAGGGGAAGATAGAAGCTTGGGGGTGGGAAAGGTCACAGAGGAGACCAGTCAGCTTTCAGTTGATGATCACGTGGGAAGTAGCACAGGATAAAGTTAAAATGGCAGATCTGGACCAGGTGATGGAGAGCCCTGTAGTTTATGATTTTTTCTTTTTTTTAGGTAAGGAGGAGTTGTTAGTTTTTTTAACATGAGGGCCATAAGGAGAGCAGTCTTTTCAGAGGATTTGTTTGTTGGTGGTTGGGGATCTGGATGAATTTTCGTGTTCTAGGGGGATGGACTGGGATAGGAGTACAGGCACTTAAGGCAGAATTAGGAGCAGGGGCTTTGAATGGAAGAGACTTGGGCTTGAGGACTGGCTCTACCAGCTGCTGGTGGTGTGCCTTTAGGCAGCTTGTTTAACTCTGGGTTTCAGCTTCTTCACTGGTGGTTAAAGAGTCTTGTACCTACTTCGTGGCTTGTTTTCGTGATTGGCTGAGGTCATGCAGTAAAGCCTTTAGTGCTGTTCTTGGTACAGAATAAGTAAGCCCCAGTAATAGTAACTCTTTCCATAACTGTTGTCAGGGGGACTGTGTAATAGATCCCACGTGAGGTGGTATGGAACTGATGAGGATGGTGGCGATCAATAAGGAAAGGAAGGAGCAAATGGAAGATCTTAGTAAGAAAAACTTAGCCAGAATTTTCTGACCCATGGGACTGAGTAAGAAACAGATGCTTCCTGTAACTCACTTTGGCTGGGAAAATAGCAAAAATAGGAAGTGAGAGAACCCGAATTTTTGAGGAAAAATGACACCTGGAATTTATAGTAACATTTATGAACATTCAAGAAAAAAGTACCTAAAAATCTGTATGTGTGTGTGTGTGTTTTAGGAATTCTTTTTTCCTTTCATCATTTATCATGGTGTCAAACACATTTGTTTGAGGCATGCATCTTAAGATAAAGCCCCTCATTAGGTAACACCAAGAACAATACCTTCTTTGCCAGGTGGCTGGCCTCCACAGCAATGTCTGTGCCAGAATTTCCCATTCCAATAACAAGAACGCTCTTGTCCCTAAATATATCTGGATGTTTATACTCTCGGCTGTGGAAATACTGGCCTTTAAAAGTATTTATACCTATAGAAAAAAAAAGGAAGTCAAATAGAAAGTTTACAAGATCTGTGAATGAAACACATATATTATTCAGCTAATAACATCCTTTTGATGGGTGACTTAGGTTGTTTTAATAGCATACTCAATTTAAGAAAATCTGAAACATGGATACATAATTATGCAAGATACGGAAATTGGTGAGTGATTATTTTATGGAGATACCTACTCCCTCTTACTAGATGGCCCTCTAGTTTTACCTGCTAGATGATTACTAAGTTAAAATATCATGGCACTGTAAAAAAAATCCCCCCGGCCCCAGCCCACTGGGGATTTCAGTTTTTGAGCATGAGCACCCATCCTTGCTTTGCCCTGCAGTAAACCATTTTCTGCTAAAAAAAAAAAAAAAAAAAGGAAAGACAGACAAAAAATCATGGTATTAAGACTTATTAAGCTGAAGTACAAGAAGTCATTACTTTTAAAAATTTGATAGAAATGAATGGGACAGAAATACTCTATTTACTAATTTGATTATTTAGAACTTTTCATAAGCAAGGAGAAAGAGCAGAGAAGTTAAATTGAACTATGAGTCAGTGCTTCCACTCTATTCAGCAAAATGTTTGGATACCTTTTATGTGCCAGACACTGTGCTAGATAATATGGGAAATAAGAAATAAAAATATGGGACTTTCCTGGTGATCCAGGGGTTAAGAATCTGCCTTCCAATGCAGAGGATGCAGGTTTGATCCCTGTTTGGGGAACTAGGATCCCACATGCTGCAGGGTTACTAAGCCGATGTGACACAAGAGAAGCTTGAGCGCCACAGCAAAGACCCAGTGCAACCAAACTTTTTTTAAAAAAGGAAATAAAATTACGGTCCCTATGTGAAAGATCCTTGTGTGTTTACTTTGGTGACTGACGGTAACTCAGGCTAGGTTTGCTGAGTTAGCCAGAGTTGGCTCACAGAAAAAGGAGTTACATTAGTTATACTGGGATCAGAGCTGTTTGAACTAGATAAAACATCTCAGTTGATGCCAAATCTTATTGAAAGATCAAATGCTTGTGGAGGGTTTTGGAAAGTACTCTTAGGTTGCATAAAACAATCAAAAGTAATACATCCTGTGCAAATAACTTTTTTTTAAAGAAGAAAATATAACAGCACATCTAGATTCTCAGTGATTTCTCAGGATATGGACACTGTGGCACATTAGTGGCACATTATTGGGCCTTAACCAAGGCCAGTAACTCTATTTCACCTTAAATCTTTAGAAGTCTAACATGAATCTCAGTTAAAACCCAACCACAATCTAGATCATTTTGAATTTAGCAATGATGCAATCAAATTCAAATATTGACTTAGCTCAACATTTGACCCAATATGGATCCAAGAAACTGCCAGGAATGGAGAGCTGGACAAGTTTAATTAGAATAATAGAATTATCTGTGAATGTTAGATTGTCTTAGATTCTCTCTGGATCAGGCTTTTTTGGATCACAAGTGGACAAATATGAGACTCTGTGGCTGAGTCTTCTATCAGATTAATACTTTCCCGACTTATATTACAGGAGAACAGAGCAAGAACTTTTGTTAGGTGAAGGGGCTGTGTTAGCAAACATAGCTGAATGTATATGGCTTCTGAATTAAAATAAGTTACCTTGGGAAGTTATATATTTATTCCAGCTGTAATACCTATTATATTTATGAAGACTTTTTGGAACACTTTCTTCTGGAATTGCCTCCAGAACTGATGACATGTCTTTTTTGACTAATTTCAATGAATTTAATTTTTGTGACAATTAACAACTACTCCAGGGTGTATGCAAATCTGCTGTGGGGCAGAGAGAGAGATGATGAGGTTTACAGGACTCCATTTCAAGTCTAACGTCATGAAATTTTAGTGCTCAAAGGCTCCTTAATAATAATTTATCCATGGATTTGAAATAACCAATTGGTGGTGGCTGGTAATATGGATATAGAGAAAGATGGCAAATACTGATAGAGTTCTGTTTGCTTGATTTGTGATATATGCTGTTGGGTAAGGTAGTTTCTAGGAAGGAAAACAGAGGCTTAGAAAGGTTAAGTGGAAAACCCAAGATTATATAGTTTTTTTTTTAACGTCTGATGGGTAATGTGCTGGTGTCCTAACAAGGTTTAGGAGAGAGCACATGTCATGCTGGCTGGAAGAAGCACAAGCTGGAATCAAGATTGCCAGGAGAAATATCAATAACTTGAGATATGCAGATGACACCACCCTTATGGCAGAAAGTGAAGAGGAATTAAAAAGCCTCTTGATGAACGTGAGAGAGGAGAGTGAAAAAGTTGGCTTAAAGCTCAACGTTCAGAAAACTAAGGTCATGGCATCTGGTGCTATCACTTCATGGGAAATAGATGGGGAAACAGTGGAAACAGTGTCAGACTTTATTTTTGGGGGCTCCAAAATCACTGCAGATGGTGATTGCAGCCATGAAATTAAAAGACGCTTATTCCTTGGAAGGAAAGTTATGACCAACCTAGACAGCATATTCAAAAGCAGAAACATTACTTTGCCAACAAAGGTCTGTCTAGTCAAGGCTATGATTTTTCCAGTAGTCATGTATGGATGTGAGAGTTGGACTGTGAAGAAAGCTGAGTGCTTAAGAATGGATGCTTCTGAACTGTGGTGCTGGAGAAGACTCTTCAGAGTCCCTTGGACTGCAAGGAGATCCAACCAGTCCATCCTAAAGGAGACCAGTCCTGGGTGTTCACTGGAAGGACTGATGCTGAAGCTGAAACTCCAATACTTTGGCCACCTCATGAGAAGAGTTGACTCATTGGAAAAGACCCTGATGCTGGGAGGGATTGGGGGCAGGAGGAGAAGGGGACGACAGAGGATGAGATGGCTGGATGGGATGGACATGAGTTTGGGTGAACTCCGGGAGTTGGTGATGGACAGGGAGGCCTGGCGTGCTGAGGTTAATGGGGTTGCAAAGAGTCGGACATGACTGAGCGACTGAACTGAACATGTCATGCAACAGTGTGAACACCCAATCATCCTGCTTATGAACTTCAAAAGGATCATAGCTTCTTAATTGTATAGCCTGGATTCTATACCTCCTGGGTCCCAAGCTCCTCTTATTTAAACTGAGCACATTGCCTCCATTGCTTTCAAGCTATACTTTATCCTAATCTGACCTGACTTGAGTAGCATCTGCAGGGCAGGTCCAGGACCATTTCAAGTACATGAATTTGTTGTAAAGTGAGTATTGCTGTCATTACAGGTCATATGTAGACTGCAATTCCTCCACTGGACCCCTATAAATCTCTTTTCTTTCCTTTTGTGCAGGCTATGTGTTGTCTTATCCACTTCTGTATTCTTAGCAATAAACACAGTGTACTCTCTATGTCATGACATTTTCTGGATTCTTGGAGTGATCCTGTACCAGGCACTCCTACCTGGGAGTTGGAGTAACTTGCCTACTCAGGGATTTTCTCTGTAGGCAGGCAATGGGTGAAGTGGAAAGAATTCATAGTTGAATGCATTTAAGCCGAGGCTGTTGAGTCTTTCTCAGGGATGCTGAAGCGTTTCCTCCACCAGGAAGAAGGCTGGACTGCTTTCTAATTCAATGATTATAGTCTATGACAGTTTTCAGGATATGTTTTATCTTAACATGGCCTGACTTCAGTAACTGCTGGGGGCAGACCAAGTATCACTGGAAGTAGATGAGTTAATTGTGAACTGAGTCTTGTGATCACTACAAGTGATATTTAGATGATTCAGAGAAAAATTTGCTAAAGTTTGAACCTTTTGAATCCTTTGTTGCAGATTGAATAAACGAAACCACTGGATTTCCCATTCCCTCTGAGTTGTAATCCAATTGAAATTTGACATAGGTGAACCATGGTTGCAAAAGCCAGATGAAGAAACTGAGGACCAAAGATGTCTTAATTTGCCTCCCAAGACTTATGCCCCTGGTGACTATTAACCAGTGCCATAAACCTTTGATCTAGTTAACTGCCATGACCCATAGACATAAACAAACAAAAATCAAGTTATTTTTTCCTTTATTCACGGATTGACGCTTGTGACCTCTACTCTCACCTTTGTCAATGCGCTACTGCTGAGGCTAGCAAGCTGTCTAGGCCTCCTATGTCTTAGAAGGCTTTCTGGTGCTGCCAGTTACTTAGAGATGGACACTGAACTTCAGTGAAGCATAAAACTGCTTCATAGTTATTCATTCTGCTCTTTGGTACTCATAACTTGTTTGAAACTGATGAAAACCAAAATCTGCCCAAATAGCGCTGGTCAGGGGAATAAACCCTCTTACCTCACTACTTTAACTGTTTAATGGAGGAAATCAATAGGAATGTATTTCCAGAACAATCCAGTATCAGGGTGGCTCACATAAGACAAATTAGTCAGTTGTGGAAAGGGCTATACCTGGAAAGGAGTCCAGTGGTAAATACGGATTAGTAAGATACCCAGTGCAGACCATGACAGCATCAAAGATGGCTGACTCTTGCTTCCCTTCGCACAGAGTGACTACCTCCCATTGGCCTGTGGCAGTAAAATCTGGGCGTTTTCTCACACTGCAGACTTTTGTCTGAAAAAAGAATCATAGACAGGGTTAATAGTTTTCAAGATTCCAGAAAGGGCTTGCTGGCTGACATGCCAATCATTTCAAATATTCTCGAGCACATACATATTTATTATACTATAAATATAATAAGCATAACCCTAGATATTGAACTGGGCTCTCAGGTGAATCACAATGTTCTGGATGGAAGGATTCTAAACTTAGAGTTGTAGAGGGGTATTGAAGAGAGGTGATAAGGTCCAAAAATTTTAAGTGATTTGCTCCAAGTCTCACAGTGAGTAATAGAACCAAGATTATAACCTAGGTATTTCTGTATTTTTGAAATTCTTTATCTGCCATGTCTAGTTCTCATAGAAACAACTCTTTTTTTTAAACTTTACTATTTCTTTTTTCATTTATTTTTATTTTTATTTTTTTTTTAAATTTTAAAATCTTTAATTCTTACATGCATTCCCAAACATGAACCCCCCTCCCACCTCCCTCCCCATAACATCTCTCTGGGTCATCCCCATGCACCAGCTCCAATCATGCTGTGTAGCCAATTAAAAATGGTGTGGTAGTTTCAGGTGAACAGCAAAGGGACTCAAGAGACAATTCTTTTCAACAGTTCCTTTAATAGAGACATGGATAGTATATAATTGAAAATATAAATCTGGTCACAAGCAGCTTATGAAAGGCCTTATAGGCTATGGTACTGAAATTTGCCCAGATTGGGGGAACTGTGGAAAAGTGCTCGTTTTATGCGTGAATTTCCGTGGAGTTGTCTGAATTTCAAATACAGCTGATTCTTGAACAACATGGGTTTGAACTGTGCAGGTCCACTTATATGTAGATTTTTAAAAAACAGTAAATATTACAGTAAACAGGATTCATAAGTGTTTGAATCCATGGATGAGGAGCTGTGGATACAGAGACAGCACAGAAATGGAGGAAATGGGAGATTTCCATTGTGCAGAGTTGGCACCTCTAATCACCCATGTTGCTCCAGGGTCAACTGTAGTCTATTTTTGTTCTCTTCGAGTACATGTATGTCCATGGGTATGAGGTTCTGATTCAGAAAATATATAAAAGAAATTTACAAGTCAAATTTAAAAGCATGAAAGAGACTTTGCTGCCTCATTTTCCTCTTCAGGTTTCAAAGAAGGCAGACTTCTCAAGTCCCACTTAATGGTTCACTGTCTGGTTTATCATACTTGAAGTGCTTGTTGGGGTCTACATTTGTATTAGCAATCATCTTTTTAAAATGTACATTTTCAGGTAATTAAAAAATCATTCAAGATAAAATTTATTTTTATCTTGAAAATACTGAATTTATCATTGAAAATTTGGAATGTATAGAGAGGAAGGAAAAACAAAACCTCTCACAGACAGCTGCTTGTGTGTACTTTCTTAAAACTTTGATGGACATCCAGTTTTATATATATTTTTTAAAACAGGCTTGGAAAGCATGTAGCAAAGGAAATACTTCAGGTTCAGAAATTCTGACACCTTAAAAATATTTTTGTGGATTATATCCATCAATTATGGTACTGTTTTATTTTTACTCTGTCTCATGGGAAATAAGGAAGTAGGATGAAATATTCTTTGGACAACTAGAGTACTTTTAATTTTCTTCAGTTTTATTGAGATATAATTGACATATAACACTGTAGAGGTTTAAAGTGTACAACCTAATGATTTGACATGTGTGCATATTGTAACATGATTACCACAATAAGTTTAGTTAACATTTATCACCCCACATAGTTACAATTTTTTTCTTCTGATAAGAACTTTTATGATCTATTCTCTTAGCAACTTTTAAATATACAGTATGGTATAATTACCAATACATCTCCAGAATTGATTTACACAATATAGAATGTATCTCCAGAACTAATTTGTCTTATAACTGGAAGTTTATACCTTTTGACCACCTTCCCTTACTCCCTAGCCTACTTCTGGCAGCCATCAGTATGTTCTCTATTTCTATGAGTTTGGATTTTTTTGTTTGTTTGTTTTGACCATGCTTTGGGGGCATGAGGAATCTTTAGTTTCCCAACTGGGGATTGAACGCATGCTCCCTGCATTGGGAGTTCAGAGTCTTAGCTGCTGGACTGCCAGGGAAGGTCCCTTTTTATTTTTTGGATTCTACATAAAAATGAGATCATACAAATTTGTCTTTCTCTGTCTGAGTTATTTCATTTAGTATAATGCCCTCAAGGTTCATCCATGTGTTTGCAAGTGACAGAATTTTTTTTTAACCATGGCTAATAATATTCCATTGTCTACCTGTCTATCTATTAATCATCTATCACATTTCTTTATCCACTTATCCATCAGTGGACACAAGTTATTTCTATAGTTTGGCCTTTGTAAATAATGCTGTAATGAATATGGAGGTACAGGTAGTGATTTCATTTTGATCAGGAACACTTTAAAGGTTGTGAATGTGAATCTTACATGGTACTTGTTTTGGCCAATCTTTCCACTCATGTTACTTTTTCTGTGTAATTCTCCATGAATTCCTAACCATCCCTACCTCTTATAGGGAGGGTAATGGGAGAAGAGAATCACATGAATTTTCATGTGTTTCTTGCAGAGAAAGGAAAAACAGGAAGAAAGAAAGAGGATATATTTATTTGCTTCTGTCTTTCTACCTACCTCCTGTCTCTTCCCGTAAAATGGGAAAGGAGATGGGTATGGTCAATGAGAAGAACAATGTCAAAGATTTTTCTAATTCCAAAGATATCTAGAAAGGTTTTCCTTCAAACAGTGAGATTCTCTTGTGTATGAGCCCGTGCACACATCCATTTCTATAAACGGACAGTAAAAAGGGAGAGCCCTGGAGCTGGTAGGAAGTTCTCAATGTCCTTGTGTATAGGCATTTGGCCCAAACTGAAAATGCGGTTTGACATTTTTAAGGTCCATTTGGATACTTGGATGGAAGCATTGCAAACTAAAAAAATTCTACACATGAATCCTTAAACCAAGTATTCACTTCTACCTCCAGATTTACTTAGGGTGATTGTAAGTAAAAGGGGAAAAGAATCCAACCAGGTGTTGTTGGTCTTGCCAGTTCATTCTCTCATTTATAGAATCCCAGGTAGAGAGAGATAACACAAAATAGGTAGGAAATATTTCCTGACTGCTAACTGATGTTTTGTGCCTTTCTTACCTTGAATTGAATGCATTCCAGGAGATTGAACCGGTTTGCATACATTTTGAGATAATCCAGGAATAGAGAATTTGGCACATAGTTTGGATAATCTTCTGGGAATGGAAAGTCCGGGTAACAAGACATCTCCTTGCAGCTGTTGGAAACCACAGACTTGTAGAGGCTGGCTCTGCCTTCTTCAACATGTTCCTGTACAAGCAGTGCATGCGCGTGAGTGTGTATGCATGTGTGCATATTGCGTGCACACACATGAAATGAATACTAATTTTTAGACATTTGAAACATTGACTAAGATTAAGGTGACCCAGACAATTTATGCATGCAACCTTCTACTTTCTAATGGGATTTGGTAACCTGCACTTAACTTGAAAAATGATGAATATCATGATCAGAATTACAATTTCATCATTATGTGCTAACAAACATAGGATAAGCTTACCTGTCTAGATTTACACAGTATCACTGCAAAATAAAGGAGAATATGGAAATACACCAGACTCAGGAAGTAGTTTCTAGATGATGAATGGTTGCTAGGTATGTTGATTTCATGAGGTATTGTCAAAAGGATTATGGAGAAAGGGCATTCAGATTATGAAGGATTTTGTATCTAAAATTAAGAAATTTGAATTTTGTAGAAATCGATGGAAGTGATTCATATTAAATTTTGAAAAGATAATTCTGGTTTTATAAAAGATAAAGGGATCTGGAAAGGAAGGGAATGAGGCTAGTTAAGAACTTGAAATACAAATCCACACAATTGCCAATAAGAACCTGAGCAAAAGCAATGACAGTTGAAAGTGAAAGAGATGGGATTTGTTAGGTAGCAGAAAGGTAGAATGCATAGGATTGTGAAACTGATTAGATTTAAGGTTTGGGAGAAGAAGCAGGTCAAGGGTTTCCAGACTGGACAACTGCAAGCATGGCAAAATGCTAAAGAATTTCCCATCCCAGTCTGAACTTAAATAACTAGCAAATAACAACATCTCAGACAACTAATACTACAAGGCTGAATAGTGGGCAGTTTTAGTTACTCATTTAGGCATATACATTATCTCTGTTTTTTTGGATGTATTATAAAGGATTGTTCTAATTTCAGTGGGAAAGTTCTTAGCATTTTAATATTATTTGCCATCTTGGATATGTATAGCTCCCTTTTCCTGTGAAATAAAAATCATTTTTATAATCAAGTAGAAATGTGAACATAAACCTCACATATGGAGAGGATATACTTTGTTCCCTCAAAAGGTATGAATCTAGAGCTGTATGAAATGGGACATGTGTTGTGATAACAGAAAATAAAATTATAACATATCTTTGTAGTTTGAATTAATGATACAGATCCCATCAACTGATGAGTTCACCTTATCTTGCTTATCTGTGGCTCCACATCTGGCAGTCTTATTTATCCAGAACACATCTAGAAAACTAAAATCTAAATGGCTTCCGAGAAAGATGACTGTTTAAATCCTGACCTTTTATTCTGTAGGAAGATCTAAAGCAGTGCTGTTCAAAGAAGCCAGACTGGTATGAACTCTTTGCTACCAGTTTATGACAACGTAGGTACAGAAATTGAGGGCAAGCATCTTAAAACTTTTATAGCAATAATTCGACATTGTTCAGTATTCACGCATGTGGACCCCTTAGTGATGAACGGGATCCATCTTGTCTTTGTCTAAGTCATGTGATGAGTTGTGTAGGATTTGAACTGTGTAGTAGTCATGTGAGTAGGACTCCATTACAGTGTGTGACATTTCAAGGTTTGAAAACTGTTACCCAATAGTGCATAAAAGCTATAAGCTATTTTCTTTGACTGGAAGATAATTGATATTTGATTATAACTTTACAGAATAAATGGTCAGAACTGACTACTACTGATAAAAGACTGAAGATAAGTTTTAAAAATACAGTGCCACTTGCTTCACTTTGGATAGCAGTTAAGAAAATGAATATCCTGAGCTTGCTGAGGTTGCTTTGAATTTTCTTCTTCCATTCCATTCTTTTTAAAAAATTTTTAAATTTTACTTTATTTTACTTTACAATACTGTATTGGTTTTGCCATACATTAACATGAATCTGCCACGGGTGTACATGAGTTCCCAATCCTGAACCCCCTTCCCACCTCCCTCCCCATACCATCTCTGTGGGTCATCCCAGTACACCAGCCCCAAGCATCCTGTATCCTGCATCGAACCTAGACTGGCGATTCATTTCTTACATGATATTATATGTGTTTCAATGCCATTCTCCCAAATCATCCCACCCTCTCCCTCTCCCACAGAGTCCAAGAGACACAGATGTATAGAACAGACTTTTGGACATTCCATTCTTATATTCTGTGAGCCTCATTTCTCTATGTGTGCTGTTAAACAAAACTTAGAAATGGTTTAGATATATGTTAGGTCTTGGGAGGAGTGTTGTCACCCATCCAATCCAGATTAGATAAAATGACAAACAAGAAGCAAGCTTAATTACCACATTATAAGCCTTAAGTATTAATATGTACAATGCATAGAGAAAGTGTGGCTATAGGTGTTTAATGGAGAACTGATATTTCACACATAATGTTTTGTTCAGGAAAAAATCACAAGTATAATAGTGATTCTCTACAGTAATTGTCTTGTACATACTTTCAAAGAAATTTGAATTTATGTTTTGTTTCATTTTCACCTTATTATAGCTCTTTTTATTGTATTTCACAAATATAAGTGTCTATACTTCCTTGGAAATTAAAACAAACAAATCTGATTCTTTTCCACAGCTTGAGAATCACAGCTCTCTAGATGAGTTCTTCTAAATCTTATTAAGAATTGCTTGGGGAATCTTATTAATGTGTAGATGTGGACTTAGTAGGTCTGCGTGAGCCTGAGATTCTGTATTTCTAACAAGTTCACACGCAGATGCTACTGGTCATGGACCATGCTTTGAGTAACAAGACTTTCGAGCAGTCCTACCTGGTAAGAGTGGGAAGTAGGCCACACATGCACTTTAAAAATTTCCAATAGCCACATTAACAAAGGTAAAGAGGATACTCAATAGTTCCAAAACTTTATAATTTCAATATGTAATCAATCAAAATTATTAATGAAGTATGAACTTTTTTTTCTCATATGAAGTCTTTTAGGTCTAGTGTATATTTTACAAATCTGAATCCAAATACTAAATTTTCACTGGAAAAAAGTGGATTTGCATACCCAAATTGTTAACAAATGTTTAAAGATTCACCAATAACTGAATTGAGTATTGGCTTTAAAATTAAAATTAATCAAAATTAAATGAAATAAAAAAATTCAGTTCCTTAATCAAATCAACTGCATTCCACAGTTACACATGGCTGGTGGCTACCTTACTGGACAGCACAGCTTTAGACCATCCTTAAACTTGAAGCCAGGTATTAGAATTAAATTTAGTGTTGGTCTGACGTAGTTAAACATGATCAAGTTTCTTCTGGGTTATAGGAATGAAGAGAATGTGAATAGCTCTAAAGAGCTGTAATATTGAGAAGTGAGAGCAAATAGCAAGGGAAACAATTAGAGAGTAAGGATAAAAACATCAGTTGTAAACATTTTGGGATCAGTCAGTGTGTGACCAAAGCTCATTCACTTTTCTCTGGCATCTGAGAGCATCATATTGTAAACAATACTTTGTTAATACTGCTGATTTCTAGTTAGCAGTAATAAAAGGCTAAATTTGGAATATACACTGTTAAAGAAGGGTAGAGATGTGTATAATATCTTGTAAAGATTTTCATAAAAATAGTTCAAGAAACTTTAAAGCATTTAGTAATGGCATGTTTAAAAATCAAAGAGCAGTGGCGACTCACTGAAACTGGATAAGTCATGAAACCATGGAGACCTTAAAACAATTGAACCCACAAACAAAAATAGAAAATAAAGAGACCAAAACCAACTTTGTTTTGCAAAATTTTGGAAGATAATTGTAAAAGCAGGAAGAAGAAAACTTTACAGGAAACACTGAAGCCTATTGTGAAAGAATGTATCACAGATGTCAGCCTATAGGGTGGAATCCAACATGCTCTGTCTCTTTCCTCTTCTGCTTGTTTCTCTTGGTAAAAACACAAGGTCTGGTGTGTTTAAGGTATATACAGAGATTACAGGTCCATGGCACTTCTGAATGAGGTCTGCAAGTCCTAAGCCTCCCCTCCAGGTTTTGCCTTGGTGAAAAAAATGTCCCAGTGATTCCCAGGCCCCACTGGGACCCCTGGCTGTGGGCACTCTTGGCATTCTCTCCATGTCAGTCTGCCAGTTGTCATGGTATGCTGTGTGTGGACGCATGTTTCTCCTGAGAGTTGATGAGGGCACTTAGGGAAAACATTTTTGTCTTGAAGGGGCAACTGAATGAGAGATGTGTGTATGTGAAAGTCGCTCAGTCATGTCAAATTCTTTGTGACCCTGTGGACTGTAGCCTGCCAGGCTTCTCTGTCCATGGAATTCTCTAGGCCAGAATACTGGAGTGGGTAGCTTTTCCAGTGGGTCCCCTTTTCCAGGGGGTCCCCTTTTCCAGGGGGTCTTCCCAACCCAGGGGTTGAACTCAGGTCTCCCACATTATGGATGTATTATTTACTGTCTGAGCCACCAGGGAAGCCTGAATGAGAGGAGGGAAAAGGGGAAATAATAAGGGCAAGAATGGAGGAGTTTTTGGCTTCTTGGTCCACTTGGTGCTGCAATACAATAGTAAGGACATTATATTCAGTAGAACACTTCATGGGATTTCATGAACAGTCCAGGATTTGCATGCCCTTATCCCTGAGCTATGGCACAGACTCTGGAAATGAATGGAGTATAGTTCTTGACAGCACAGGTCCTGGAGTCAGACAGCCTGGGTTCATATTTAAGCAGAACATTTTTAGCTGGGTGACCTTGGGAATTTTCTTAAGTTCTCTGTGTCTCAGTTTTCTCCTCTCGAAATAGGAATAACAATAGTACATGTAACCCTAGGATAAAATGAAATGATAGCTCTAATCACAAAGAGTCGGAGACAGCTGTGAGACTGAACTGAACTGAATGCATTTAGAACAGTGCCTGATAAGCTCTCAAAAAATATTAACTGTTTTGTATTATTTTTCTATAATTATCATGGAGATTTACTTTCTCAAGTTCTGTGTCCTCCAGAGAAGATTGTTGGCAATGGGAAGAAAGCTTTGTCAGGTCAGAGGTCTCTCCTTTCTCATTTAAAAAATGGATATAAAATGATAATTAAAGTGACTACTATGTAGACACATTAGAGACTTTCTCTCAACACTGAGTGTGGGGAACCCTGAGCTAGGTTGTTCATAGCTCTTGTCCTCAAGAACAACTGTTTCCTTCTTTTCCTCTCCTTTGAACAGTCAGAGCCCATTTTACTTTGTCACTTCTTTTCCCTATAGTCAGACTGCCTATATATAGTCTGTCTACAATCTGTAGATCTGTCTTCAGATCTACAGCACAAGCGGGCTGTGGAAACCTCAGAGAAGGCTTGAGGAACCCCATGAGAGGGTAGGGGCCTATCAGGTGGATCTATTCCAAGATGATATGAATCCAATAAATGTTTGTTTAATATATGAATAAAATGAAACCTACTAAGATTACTGAACTTAAAAAATAAATTTTTAAGAAGAAGTAAAAAGGTATCCATTTAACGGATCATTTTGGCCCCCGTAAGAGTTAGGCTGAACACACCTAAAGAAATCTTCAATGATTTAAGGGCTAAAGTATTATACTTAATCATTGCCCTCACTGAATCCAAAAATATGTGGTACATAAGGTGCCTCGTGGGTTTGCTGGGTTGCTCAGCTGGTAAAGGGTCCACCTGCAATGCAGGAGATCTCGGTTCAATTCCTGGGTCGGGAAGTTCTCCTGGAGAAGGGATGGGCTACCCACTCCAGTATTCTTGGGCTTCGCTGCTGGCTCAGCTGGTAAAGAATCTGCCTGCAATGCAGGAGACCTGGATTCGATCCCTGGGTTGGGAAGATTCCCCTGGAGGAGGGCATGGCAACCCACTCCAGTGTTCTTGCTTGGAGAATCCCCATGAACAGAGGAGCCTGGCAGACTACAGTCCATGGAATTGCAAAGAGTCTGATACAACTGAGTGACTAAGTACAGCACAGCACAAAGCACATAGTGGGTGCTCAATAACTGGAGTAAGCAAAAGGATACATGTGTGGAGGGAAAGACCCTGATGCACAGAGGAAGAATGTCATTCCAGGGGAGGATTATTGTTACAGAGATGTGAAGGGTGAAGCAGAATGTGTTTCTGTCAGCATAGCATAATTACCTCTAGATGATGTCAGTGTGGTTCTACATGAAGGCTGTTTCTCAAGGCTCCTTCCTAACCTAAAACACTCTAAGAGTAATATCAGTTATGAGCGACAGGATAATTCCTGGCATGTTTTTCTTCAGTTATTCCTCTACAGTTGAACAATCAGCCATTAGCATTACTATTCTAAGCCCCTTTTCCCCCTCCAGAGCCTGAGAGAGTTGGTTGTAGAACAGATGTTCCACACTTGCCTCCTGCTGCCACTGGATTTGGTGCTCACAAGTGGGTTCTTTTCTTTTGAAATATTGCCAACCCCTCCCCCGTCCCAGAAAAGAAACGGGCTTTCTTTTCCATTGCAACCTTTGCTTCCTCTTTAGGACTGTGGTCTGGCCCACGTGAATATTGAATTAAACTGCAGTAGTCCATAATCTCTATAATGTTGAGGGCATCTCTCCATTTGTAAATGGAAACCTTCTCCATATTTGTTTTATTAGGTTTCTGCAGTTTGCCTGTTTATTTTTGCTTTGTGGCCCCTTCCACCCAGAACAGGTCCTAAAGATAACCCTTGCACATTTTGTGGCAAGGGCAGCCCTTGCCTGGGCAGACTCTAATTCTACAGGTTTTGAATGTGCCGCTTGCTTTGATTGCAAAGACATCTCTAACCATCTTGTGTGTGTGTGTGTGTGTGTGTGTGTGTGTGTGTGTGTGTATCTGTTGAGGTAGGAGCTGGAAGGGATTTCTCTAGAAAGACTCAGGAGACTCATAGCATGTTAGAGCTGAAAGTCCCCTATAAGGTCACTTAGTTTAGAGATTTTCAATCAGGCTTTAGAGGAATCTCCAGGTAGCACAGAGGTGCCTTAAAGACGCTTCTGTATCAAGAGAGAGCTGCTGAATGAAGGTGGAGGTGATTTTTCCTGCCTCCCAAGACCCTAGTAATTTAGTTTTTATCTATTTTTTAAACTGACTCCATGTTCTCATTTTACAGACGAGGTAATGTGGACTGAAAGGAAATGTTAATAGGGTACCGTTTTACTTAGGCTACTGCTGGGTCGCCCTCTTTCTCATCCTTTTGATGTACTATCACGTGCCTCACAGTGACCTCTTTTTTCCTTCATTCTCCACCCTGACTTCTTCAGCCTCCACAGATGCCATGTTTTCCTGAAAGGATTGAGGCCTCCATTGTGCTTGCTCCTGTGTCTTCTTTCCCCCACCTCAACATCTCTCGCCCATGTCCCTTTTTCCTTCCTTTCCTGTCTCTGAGGGAAGTGCGCCTCTGCGCTTTCCCAGGGCGAATCCTTCCGCTTGGATCTGCAGCTCTACTTCCTCCTTTCACTGCTAGGGTTCTGTCTCAGTTTGGGCTACTGTATTCAGTCATCTCCTGTTATCCCGGTACTTTCTCTTTACCTGAGAGAAACATATGTGGGTCTTCCTATCATGCAAACAAAACAAACGCAGTAGCAACAAAGAAAGACATTCGTTCTGCTTCTTATCCATTGCTTTCTAAATGGAGTGCGTGCGTGTGTGTGTGCTCAGTTGCTTCAGTTGTGTCCAGCTCTTTGTGACCCTAAGGACTGTAGCCCTCCAGGCTCCTCTCTCTATGGGATTCTCCAGGTAAGAATACTGGGTGGGTTGCCACGCCCTCCACCAGGGTATCTTCCCTACCTGAGGAGACCAGCATCTCCTTCATCTCCTGCATTGCAGGCAGATTATTTATCAGCTGAGCCACCAGGGAAGCTCCTTCTAAATGGAGTGTGAATCCTCAAACATTCCACCACTGTCCTCTTCTTCCATGTTTTCATACTCCACGTACCAATAAACTATTTTTATTTTCCAACAAGGACAGTACATTTTCTTTACAATCTCCTCCCTGGTATTTCCCACTCAATCTCATTTGCCTGTTGAAATCTTCCAGAGTCCATCACACACTCTCTCCTCCATGAAGCCTTCCTTGGCTTCCCTCAAGTGAATGTTATCCTGACCTCATTTAAATGCCCATAGTACTGCTCCTGAATTACAAGATCCTGCCCTTTTCTATCAGTCTCATTGTAGCTCTGCAGGGCAGGATGACTGTTTCTTACTTTTGTGTCCCTCACAGTGCTTTGTACATAAGTGTTTGACCTGTCCAATTACATAGCCAGCTGGGCACAGATGGATCTAGAACACATTTCTCTTGAATCTTCATCAATGTTTTTTTTTTTTTTTTTTTTAGTGTGTTAATAATTGGGTATATGTGATTGATATAAGGGGCATTTTTTCTCTGGTATCCCAAGGTCTCTGGGCTTACATTTTGCTATGACTGAGATTACTTTAACCAAACAACTCTACTAATTGTCCCTCTATTCTGGCAATTTATTCTGCAAGCCAGCTCTCAACTCTGATGGATTAATGCTAACCCATCAGATTAATTAGTGGTAATCTGGGTTATTGTGTTAAGAAGGATTCTGAGGTTAATTAGGTGAAGGGCATAGTGTTTGATTGGGTTTCCCTGATGTCTCAGAGATAAAGAATCTCCTGCAATGCAGGATACATGGGAGACATGGGTTTGATCCCTGAGTTGGGAAGATCCTCTAGAGGAGGAAATAGCAACCCACTCCAGTATTCTTGCCTGGAAAATCCCATGAACAGAGGAGATTGGCAGGCTATAGTCTAAAGGGTCGCAAATGTCTGAGTATGAGTCCCTGAGTCCTAATAGTGTTTGATTAGCAGTGTCTTCAATGGCCATGAGAGGCTAGAATTGTGGCATACATGTCAGGTTCTGCTTGTCTATTGGAATATATGTGGTTTGAATCATAGGAACAGAAGTTCTCTTTCCCCTAGGCCCCTTGGGGAGGTCTCTGTGCATCGATGGTCACATTTGGTGTTTGGACACATTTCAAGATATGCAGTTTTTCTTTATGTGACCCAAGCTGGTTTATGCTGGGACTAAACTAGCATCATGGAAAAGAAATGCAAAAAAGCAAAATGGCTGTCTGAGGAGGCCTTACAAATAGCTGTGAAAAGAAGAGAAGTGAAAAGCAAAGGAGAAAAGGAAAGATATAAGCATCTGAATGCAGAGTTCCAAAGAATAGCAAGAAGAGATAAGAAAGCCTACCTCAGCAATCAATGCAAAGAAATAGAGGAAAACAACAGAATGGGAAAGACTAGAGATCTCTTCAAGAAAATTAGAGATACCAAGGGAATATGTCATGCAAAGATGGGCTCCATAAAGGACAGAAATGGTATGGACCTAACAGAAGCAGAAGATATTAAGAAGAGGTGGCAAGCATACACCAAAGAACTGTACAAAAAAGATCTTCACGACCCAGATAATCACGATGGTGTGATCACTCACCTAGAGCCAGATGTCCTGGAATATGAAGTCAAATGGGCCTTAGAAAGCATCACTATGAACAAAGCTAGTGGAGGTGATGGAATTCCAGTTGAGCTGTTTCAAATCCTGGAAGATGATGCTGTGAAAGTGCTGCACTCAATATGCCAGCAAATTTGGAAAACTCAGCAGTAGCCACAGGACTGAAAAGGTCAGTTTTTATTCTAATCCTAAAGAAAGGCAATGCCAAAGAATGCTCAAACTACTGCACAATTGCACTCATCTCACACTCTAGTAAAGAAATGCTCAAAATTCTCCAAGCCAGGCTTCAGCAATATGTGAACAGAGAACTTCTGATGTTCAAGCTGGTTTTAGAAAAGGCAGAGGAACCAGAGATCAAATTGCCAACATCTGCTGGATCATCGAAAAAGCAAGAGAGTTCCAGAAAAACATCTATTTCTGCTTCATTGACTATGCCAAAGCCTTTGACTGTGTGTATCACAATAAACTGTGGAAAATTCTGAGAGAGATGGGAATACCAGACCACCTGACCTGCCTCTTGAGAAACCTATATGCAGGTCAGGAAGCAACAGTTAGAACTGGACATGAAACTGGTTCCAAATAGGAAAAGGAGTATGTCAAGGCTGTATATTGTCACCCTGCTTATTTAACTTATATGCAGAGTACATCATGAGAAACGCTGGGCTGGAAGAAGCACAAGCTATAATCCAGATTGCCAGGAGAAATATCAATAACCTCAGATATGCAGATGACACCACCCTTATGGCAGAAAGTGAAGAGGAACTGAAAAGCCTCTTAATGAAAGTGAAAGAGGATACTGAGAAAGTTGGCTTAAAGCTCAACATTCAGAAAACTAAGATCATGGCATCTGGTCCCATCGCTTCATGGGAAATAGAGGGGGAAACAGTGGAAACAGTGTCAGACTTTATTTTTTTGGGCTCCAAAATCACTGCAGGTGGTGATTACTGCCATGAAATTAAAAGATGCTTACTCCTTGGAAGGAAAGTTATGACCAACCTAGACAGTATATTCAAAAGCAGAGATATTACTTTGCCAACAAAGGTTCATCTAGTCAAGGCTATGGTTTTTCCAGTAGTCATGTATGGATGTGAGAGTTGGACTATGAAGAAAGCTGAGCACAGAAGAATTGATGGTTTTGAACTGTGGTGTTGGAGAAGACTCTTGGGAGTCCCTTGGACTGCAAGGAGATCCAACCAGTCCATTCTAAAGGAGATCAGTCCTAGGTGTTCATTGGAAGGACTGATGTTGAAGCTGAAACTCCAGTACTTTGGCCACCTCATGCGAAGAGTTGTCTCATTTGAAAAGACCCTGATGCTGGGAGGGATTGGGGGCAAGAGGAGAAGGGGACAACAGAGGATGAGATGGCTGGATGGCATCACTGACTCGATGGAGGTGAGTTTGAGTGAACTCTGGGAGTTGGTGATGGACAGGGAGGCCTGGCATGCTGAGGTTCATGAAGTCGCAAAGAGTTGGACATGACTGATTGAACTGAACTGAAACTAGCACCCTTGGTCTCTCCAGAGCTTTGCTCACTGAATTAGAAAATGAGTGCTTTATTCCTGGTCCAAGTTCTACCCTACTATAATAGACAGCTAGGTCTTTCTCTTAATCTCTTAGGAGCTCTGAGGCCAGGATATCTGACACCATGCTCCTTTTCATTCTTTTGACATCTTTCATTAGCACATTTAAAGCTCATGGGAAATGTTCTTGTTCTCCTGAGAAGAAGGAAAAACAGAAGGTTTGAGGAAATCTGGTGCAAAAAAACTGTCTGGCTGAGCTGTGGAGTTCACAGAGTTTCAGTGACCTCCAGCAGGGCCCCTGTGATTCTCCTGGGTCCCAGGCCAGTCAAGGATGAGCTTTATAGTTGCCTCTCCTCCCTCCTCCCTTCTCCAATCCATACTGTAGTCCTGAGAATATTACTTTTATTTTCCTCCAGCAACAAAAATGTCTCCAAACTCACATCCTTTACTTGTGATTGTTCTTGGCATGGGTGGGAACTGCCTGGACCACAAGACCTTGAGTACAGAACTCCCCCTACACTGAGTCTTATGCTGCTTTACTTCAGATAGAGCAGGGCTGGAAAAAGAAGTTGGTATAAGCGGCTCAGTCTTGCAGGCAGAGGCAGAAATTCCTGCACTGTATTCATACTGTTGCCCCCACACTGCAGTTTCTTGCTTCAGACCCCCAGAGTTCTGCTGTTAGCCTCCCTTGTCCTGAGCTTTCCTGGCTTGTCTCAGCCACTTCATACTCTTCTACCCTTCACGGACATCTTTCCTCCTCTTGGCTTTGGGTGTAGTTTATAAGGCAGCTGATGCACTTCCCACCCAAATTCAGGCAGTGCCCTGCTTAGAGGGAGAGGGTGGGATGATTTGGGAGAATGGCATTGAAACATGTATAATATCATATATGAAACGAATTGCCAGTCCAGGTTCGATGCAGGATACTGGATGCTTGGGGCTGGTGCACTGAGATGACCCAGAGGGATGGTACGGGGAGGGAGGTGGGAGGGGGGTTCAGGATGGGGAACACGTGTATACTCGTGGTGGATTCATGTTGATGTATGGTAAAACCAATACAATATTGTAAAGTAATTAGCCTCCAATTAAAATAAATAAATTTATATTAAAAATTTTTTTTCAGTGGCCCTTTCTGTCTCCCTGTTCAGCAGATGTTTCTATCTCCTCCTCATGGGTGCCAGCCCTTGTGGAAGAAATTCAGTCTCTTTTTGCACCAGTCAACCATTTTCCAACAGACACACAACAAAGTCACGGAAACCCTACTTACGGTGAATCTCCACAGCCCGCCAAGGTCATCACTCCTCTCAAAGCAGGTGGGCTTTAGCCCTTCCTCCAGACAGCACTTGATGGAAGCCAGGCCAGTGACCCCAGCGCCCACAATCGCAACTCGTTTGGCCATGTTGTCCTGTGTGGGGACAATGAAGCAGAACCATTTATTCATAAATGAAAGCCCCACCCCATCCTTGGCTGCTCTAGCGAACCAGGAAAAAGAATCGGAGAGATTAAGGGATTTGCTCCTTTTGAATCCTCGGTAGCTGGTTTCTGGTGTTGTGAATGCTAGGAGGGCAATGTTCAGGTCACTGGTTTAACCCTGTGCTTCGTATGTTCCCACCCCCTCACTCAGAACTCGTGCTAAATAACAGTACGGTTGTCACGACTGTAGCTTTTGGCAGAATAGCTGGAATCGGATCCTTCAGTACACGGAGTTTCGCGTTCTGCACTGCGCTGCTGCCTCCAGCCTTCCTCCACAAACCTTCGAGTGAAATAATAGAGCAGCAGCCCAGGAAAGGGTCACCTTGGCAAACTCAGATTTTTATAAACACACGAGATCGAATCTCAGATTGGTGTGATGTGATATGAGGTCACCCAGAAGCTGGTGGAGTGGGGATGAGATGCAGAGCCAAGACACTGGCCACCAAGAGCGCTGTTACAACGCTGCCCTGGGCTGGTCCCTGTCCTTGGCCAGCTGCCAGCATTCCAGCTGTGCTGTCGTCCTTCTCCTGACTGCTGCCAGTGGATGGTCATCAGTGGGAAAGGGAGAGTGTGTGGTGGAAAGGTAGGCATGGGGCACTCTCCTCCTGTCTCCACAGGGTCCTGATTCACCTCTAGGACCATCGTGTCACCACTGGCACTGATGGAGGCGTATCTGACCTTGGCCATGAGCTAACATGAACTTGTAAGAATGATGAGAGGCAATATAATGTATTGGTTAAGCCAGTGGTCTCCACCAGGGAATGATTTCATGGAAGACAGTTTTTCCAGGGATTAGGGTGGCTGTGTGGATGGTTCAGCTGGTAATGAAAGCAATGGGGGGAGTGAAGGCCAGGGCCAGATGAAGTGTCACTGCCCTTGCTTGCCCACCCACCCTCCGCTCACCTCCTGCTGTGTGGCAGGGTTCTTAACAGGCCACAGGGGGTTGGAAACCTCTGGGTTAAGCAACCAGACTCTGGACCACATTGTGACATTGGCAAATTATTCTACTCCTCTGTGTATCATAAAAAACGAAAAGAATGGTAGTGTTTTCCTTGCGGGTTTTGTTAGAATCAAGTGAGTCAACAACACATGACAGTTGGCTTAGAAGTGCTCCTGGGACATAGAAGATTTGTATGGAAATACAAAAAACCTCAAATAGCCAAAGCAATCTTGAGAAAGAAGAATGGAACTGGAGGAATCAACTTGCCTGACTTCAGACTCTACTACAAAGCCACAGTCATCAAGACAGTATGGTACTGGCACAAAGACAGAAGTATAGATCAATGGAACAAAATAGAAATCCCAGAGATAAATCCACACACCTGTGGACACCTTATCTTCGACAAAAGAGGCAAGAATATACAATAGATTAAAGACAATCTCTTTAACAAGTGGTGCTGGGAAAACTGGTCAACCACTTGTAAAAGAATGAAACTAGAACACTTTCTAACACCATACACAAAAATAAACTCAAAATGGATTAAAGATCTAAATGGAAGACCAGAAACTAGAAAACTCCTAGAGGAGAACATAGGCAAAACACTCTCTGACATAAATCACAGCAGGATCCTCTATGATCCACCTCCCAGAATACTGGAAATAAAAGCAAAAATAAACAAATGGGATCTAATTAAAATTAAAAGCTTCGGCACTACAAAGGAAACTATAAGCAAGGTGAAAAGACAGCCTTTGGAATGGGAGAAAATAATAGCAAATGAAGCAACTGACAAACAACTAATCTCAAAAATATACAAGCAACTTATGCAGCTCAATTCCAGAAAAATAAAGGACCCAATCAAAAAATGGGCCAAAGAACTAAATAGAAATTTCTCCAAAGAAGACATATGGATGGCTAACAAACATATAAAAAGATGCTCAACATCACTCATTATCAGAGAAATGCAAATCAAAACCACAATGAGGTACCAGTTCACACCAGTCAGAATGGCTGCAATCCAAGTCTACAAGCAATAAATGCTGGAGAGGGTGTGGAGAAAAGGGAACCCTCTTACACTGTTGGTGGGAATGCAAACTAGTACAGCCACAATGGAGAACAGTGTGGAGATTCCTTAAAAAATTGCAAATAGAACTGCCTTATGACCCAGCAATCCCACTGCAGGGCATACACACCGAGGAAACCAGAATTGAAAGAGACACATGTACCCCAATGTTCATCGCAGCACTGTTTATAATAGCCAGGACATGGAAGCAACCTAGATGTCCATCAGCAGATGAATGGATAAGAAAGCTGTGGTACATATACACAATGGAGTATTACTCAGCCATTAAAAAGAATACATTTGAATCAGTTCTAATGAGGTGGATGAAACTGGAGCCGATTATACAGAGTGAAGTAAGCCAGAAAGAAAAACACCAATACAGATACTAACACATATATATGGAATTTAGAAATGGTAATTTTAAAATTTTATTTTTTTAATATGCTATCTAGCTAATGGTAATGATAACCCTCTATGTGAGACAGCAAAAGAGACACAGATGTATAGAATGGACTTTTAGACTCTGTGGGAGAGGGAGTGGGTGGGATGATTTGGGAGAATGGCATTGAAACATGTATACTATCAAGTAAGAAATGAATCATCAGTCTATGTTTGATACAGGATACAGGATGCTTGGGGGTGGGAGGTGGGAGGGGGTTCAGGACTGGGAACTCATGTACACCCGTGGCGGATTCATGTCAATGTATGGCAAAACCAATACAGTATTGTAAAGCAACATAAAGTAAAAAAAAAAAAAAACATAAAAAAATAAATAAAATCTACAGTAGAGATTTGCCATAAAAAAAAGAAAATGCTCAATAAATAGAAGCTATTGTAAGTATAAAAACATTTCCCTAAATCAGCTTCCTCTTTGCCTTTCCCATCACTGATCCTCTGTTCTTTAAATTCCTATAGCATTTTGGTCAATACACACAAGCTCAACTCTTTCTCATGTGATTTTAGCTGTTGTTCCCCCCAATTTTTTTGGGACATTTTTCTCTCCCCAAGTTAGTAAATTTTTAAACCAGATGGATCAAAGAGTAGATGCAAAATTACCTCAAAGATACTATCTTCCTGAACATTTGCATTTCCTTATCTCACAGATGAGCTTGTTCCACAAAACTGAATATACATTTTTGTTTTTCAGGATTGAGACACAGAGTAGTTCAAGTTCAGAGACTTCATCTGATTCGTACTCTGCTGTAACCCCAGGGTCTAGGGCTGCGCTTGGAACATAGTAATTGATGTTTCAGTTCAGTTCAGTTCAGTCGCTCAGTTGTGTTCGACTCTTTGCAACCCCCAAAATCGTAGCACACCAGGCCTCCCTGTCCATCACCAACTCCTGGAGCTTACTCAAACCCATGTCCATCGAGTCGGTGATGCCATCCAGCCATCTCATCCTGTGTCATTCCCTTCTCCTCCTGCCCCCAGTCCCTCCCAGCATCAGGGTCTTTTCAAATGAGACAACTCTTCGCATGAGGTGGCCAAAGTATTGGAGTTTCAGCTTCAGCACCAGTCCTTCCAATGAACACCCAGGACTGATCTCCTTTAGGATGGACTGGTTGGATCTCCTTGCAGTCCAAGGGACTTTCAAGAATCTTCTCCAATACCACAGTTCAAAAGCCTCAATTCTTTGGCACTCAGCTTTCTTCACAGTCCAGCTCTCTCATCCATACATGACTACTGGAAAAATCATAGCCTTGACTAGATGGACCTTTGTTGGCAAAGTAATGTCTCTGCTTTTTAATATGCTATCTAGGTTGGTCATAACTTTCCTTCCAAGGAATAAGCGTCTTTTAATTTCATGGCTGCAATCGCCAACTGCAGTGATTTTGGAGCCCAAAAATATAAAGTCTGACACTGTTTCCACTGTTTCCCCATCTATTTCCCATGAAGTGATGGGACCAGGTGCCATGATCTTAGTTTTCTGAATGTTGAGCTTTAAGCCAACTTTTTCACTCTCCTCTTTCACTTTCATCAAGAGGCTTTTTAGTTCTTCTTCACTTTCTGCCATAACGATGGTGTCATCTGCATATCTGAGGTTACTGATATTTCTCCCAGCAATCTTGATTCCAGCTTGTGTTTCTTCCAGCCCAGTGTTTCTCATGATGTACTCTGCATATAAGTTAAATAAGCAGGGTGACAATATACAGCCTTAATGTACTCCTTTTCCTATTTGGAACCAGTCTGTTGTTCCATGTCCAGTTCTAACTGTTGCTTCCTGACCTGCATATAGGTTTCTCAAGAGGCAGGTCAGGTGATCTGGTATTCCCATCTCTTTCAGAATTTTCCACAGCTTGTTGGATCCACACAGTCAAAGGCTTTGGCATAGTCAATAAAGCAGAAATAGATGTTTTTCTGGAACTCTCTTGCTTTTTTGATGATCCAGCGGATGTTGGCAATTTGATCTCTGGTTCCTCTGCCTTTTCTAAAACGAGTTTGAACATCTGGAGGTTCATGATTCACGTATGCTGAAGCCTGGCTTGGAGAATTTTGAGCATTACTTTACTAGTGTGTGAGATGAGTGCAGTTGATGCTTAGTACCCCCAAATGTTTCTCTTTATATATATATATGTTTTTAAAATTTTTATTTTTTTGGCTACTCCGTGTGCATGTGGGGTCTTCATTCTCCAACCAGGGATTGAATCCTTGTCCCCATGCAGTGGAAGTGCAGTCTTAAGCACTGGACTGCCAAGTAAGTCCCCACAAATATTTCTTAAATGAAATGAAAAGGCCCATTTGTTTAGGTATCATATGAAAGTGTTATAGAGCCAATTTGCTTCAGCTGGATTTGATTTACTGGGGAAAGTTAGTAGATTCCCTTTGGGGGAAGTCATGCTCTAGCTGCTAATGGAATGGCCTTGAGCTCACTTTATAAAAGAGAGTATCTGTACTGACTCTTATTCCAAGGGCCTGACACAGTACTTTAAGTATTTGCCTTTAAACATTTGAAGAATCATCATGGACAGATTAGAATTATGGCCAATTATGCATTTGAAGATGTTACAGGGAGGCAAATTTTAGGTCACTATAAGCACTTTCCAGCATTTCAAGCTCTGATATTTATTTTGTTCATTCAGAGTCTGTATGATGGTGTTTGGGGGAGATTTCATAAGTAGGAAATTAGTAGGTAATGTGGAGGGTGGAATCTAATGCCCTAGAGGGTCTTATCAAGCCAGATTCTATGATTCATCTTCTGATTACCCTTCAAACACTCAACGAGGGGCTTCTACGCTGCTAAGCCCTAGGCAAGGTATTCAGGCGTACAAAAAAATCAATAAGGCATGATGCCTTCTTTAGCTGTCATTCAGTGGGAAAGTAAGATTTGAAAATAAATACCACATTCTGTGTCAAGTACTAACACAGAGATATGTTTCACATGTGCTTTGCAATAAGAGCATGATGAAAGAGGTGGTAATACTGACTTTGGGTAAGTAGGAAAGCAACACAGAAGTGTACTGTTGCTCCAGGATTTGAATGATGAAAAGAAGTCCAGTGGGCAGAGGAGTGGAGGAAGTGCCCTCCAGAGAGAGGTAGCAGTGAGAGTAAGGGCCAGAGATTGGCCATAGAGGCATCATGACCACTTGACTCTATGGAGGCTGGACTCTAAGAAGGGCTATTTTTTTGACTCCTGTTAGAAACAGCATGTTCCCCACATGAGAGGACTATATTACTGTGTTGATTTACTGGATTGTATATGTTTAGTCTTCTTTCTGCATAAGCCTATATGTTTCTTCACAGAAGGCCATTTTCTTTGACTAGTCTCTTATTTTCTCATAGCATCTAGCTGCGTGCTTGGCCTGGACTAGTAGCTGCATAAATATTTGGCAATGGGTTGATTTCCTGACAGGTACAATGAGTTAATTCATCACCTTATATCTTTTTAATTAAAAAAATAGTTGAGTAAATATCTTCTGGGAGCTAATATCCTGGGTGAGACAGTCTGTCCTCAAAATGACTTTCTATCAAATGTACAATCCATAGACATTCCCTCCGCAGGTCATCACTGCTACTCAGTGTGGGCCAGATGCAGCCAGCCTTTTTGGAGGAGCAAACAGCCCTGGGGATTTCTTATGGGACAGCAGGGTACTTGGGAGGTAGACCTGAGCTGGGAGTTTAGTGTTGGCTAATTGCCAGCAGTGTGATATTATACAAGTAATTTGTTTCTGGGTCTCAGTTTCCTTCTAAAATGAAGCTGGTTGCGATTGACATATATACACTTGGTTGGTGTGTTGCTGTGTGTGTGTGTGCGCGATTTTTTTTCTGACTCTTTGTGACTCCATAGACTGTAGCCTGCCAGGCTCCTCTCTTCCCAGCAATAACATATATACACTGCTGCTGCTGCTGTTAAGTCGCTTCAGTCATGTCCGACTCTGTGTGACCCCATAGACGGCAGCCCACCAGGCTCCCCTGTCCCTGGGATTCTCTAGGCAAGAATACTGGAGTAGGTTGCCATTTCCTTCTCCAATGCATAAAAGTGAAAAGTGAAAGTGAAGTCGCTCAGTCATGTCAGACTCTTAGCACCCCCATGGACTGCAGCCTACCAGGCTCCTCCATCCATGGGATTTTCCAGGCAAGAGTACACTAGATATGTTAAAACACACTAGATAAATGGAAAATAGATGACTAGCGAAAACTTGCTGTATAGCACAGGGCACTCAGTTTGGTGCTTTGTGGTGACCTAGATGGATGGGATATGGGGGAGAGCAGGGAGGGAGGCCCTAGAGGGAAGTGATATATGTATACATATAGCTGATTCATTTCACTGTACAGCAGAGACTAACACAACATTGTAAAGCAATTATATTCCAATAAAAATAAATAAAAAATATAGCTATAAGTTGAACCTGTTGTAGGAATGAATCAACAGATGTGTAAAACACTTTAGCACAGTACTTGGGACATTCTTATCTCAGAACAGAAGTTGCTATGTTATTTTTACATATTCAGGAGCATTCTCTTGAATCTGATATTTTTGTAGATATCTGCCTTGACAATTTTGGGTTTATTTATTTGGAATAAGAGAGTATTGGGGCAACTAGAAATATATAGCTAAAGGTTGTGTTCTAGCAAGTGAAGGAAATGAGTAGGGAAATAAAAGAATTGATGATAAGAGAAGGAAAGAGAGAAAAAGATAAAAGGAGAAAAAATAGGTTCCAAATCACCCTTCAGGACTTTTCTTTTTATTTCTTTCCGTTTTCATTTCAGATCTACTTGATGTGTTTCCATATTCTCACATGAATTGTTCTCATGTCTGGAAAAGCGAACATGAGCAAACACGAGCACATATGCCCTCAAGGTGAATACCGCATTCACATGCTAATAAAAATTAATGCTTCCAATCATTCCTTCAAGTATTGATACTTCTATGAAACCAAAGTGATTAAAAAAATTAATAAGTGCTTTTTAGAAAAAGTATTGTCTGCCTTTATTATTTCTTTTAACTAAAAATCATTTCTAGTCACTGACTGTGGTAGGTTAGACAAAGTGACTGATAACAGAGTAGGAAATTTTGTTAAGGTGAAAAATACTCTAATGCCACTGATTAGTGTTATTTCACGTGCTAACGCAAAATGAATATTAAAAATACTATTGCTTCTAATGTGAATATACAATAAAAATTTGGCCATTCCTTTGCCGGAGATTTTAAAAGCATTGTATCATCACCATCATCATTATTATTTCAATGAAGAAAGCCTCATCAAAGCTGACTAAATATCAAAAAAGTAATAAAAAGTATGACCAAATTGGTGACGTGTCCACTGGATGAAAGTGAGTTTATAAAAAACATCAAGCAAAATAACTTAAGCAACACAAAATTGCTAAATGAGTTGAGAAATTACTGTCGGTTACATCAAAGTTACCGATTTTTAACCATGGGGGTTACAAGCAAACCACTGGTATTTTCCTAAGCATTTTACATCACTGCCTCTACTTCAAAAGAAGATGGAAAAATACAATGTACCAGCCAGCCTTTTTGGAGAAATAAACATCCCTGTGGATTTCTTATGGGAAAGTAGGGTACTTGGGAGTCACACCTGAGCTGGAAGTTTAGTGTTGACTAATTGCCAGCAGTGTGATGTTATACAAGTAATTTGTTTCTGGGTCTCAGTTTCCTTCTAAAATGAAGCTGGTTGTGATTGACATATATACACTTGGTTGGCGTGTTGCTGTGTGCGTGTGCGAGACTGAGTGCCTCTGTTGGTTTATTAGGATGATATAGGGGGTTAGAACATGAGGCTAGAGCTGTCATTCCCAGAACTGTGTGCAGAGGTACTGAGTTATTTCAAAAATTTGAGGAAAGTGTAGTAATTCTCCATGTCTTTTACCAAAGTATTAGCTGGAGGTAGTTCACAATTTTTGTATCAGATAGGGATGTGTTCTATTCCATGATGTAACATCTTTGCAAAGCTAGGTTTCTGACTGTTGCAATGTTAAAAAGTGAACAGTTGAGGTAGAACAGAAAATGAATATTTGATCTGATTCCAAGAGTTGAGCAGTGCTGTGTGCACCTCATTATTAAGTAAGTGCGATTATTCAAATATAAAATAAAAATACCACTTTTCTTTAAGTTTGTGTATTATTATTTCAAACAACTACAAGGTTGATTGAAAAAGAACAAAAGTATAAATAGAGAACAGAATAAAAATACAAATACAAAGAACAGAAATACATAAGTTGTTTGGATGTGACTATTTAATAAGAGGAACTATAGCTTGGGGGCCCTGTGACAAAATTACTTGCACACTAAAGAGCCCCTTGAACCTAGGAGGTTTGGGAATCTTTGGGTTATAGTCTTTCCTTCTGAATATATTTTAATTGATCAGGAGACCTTATCTACTGGTGTCAAGAAATGCAAGCTATCCTATACCTAGTCCAGCAGTTAACCAGTGTTAAAGGTTTCTGGTGTGACTCATCTATGTATTTCAAAGGAAGCCATCTTCACTGGTGCTGACAGGCTTCTTGTTTAGTCGCTAAGTCATGTTTAGTCACTAAGTCATGACTCTTTTGCGACCCCATAGACTGTAGCCCGCCAGTCTCCTCTGTCCATGGGATTTCCCAGGCAAGAATACTGGAGAGGGTTGCCATTGCCTTCTCCAGGGTATCTTCCCAACCCAGGGATCAAACTCTCATCTCCTGCACTGGCAGGCCGATTCTTTACCTCTGAGCCTCCAGGGAAGCCAGACAGGCTTGTAACCAGTCCATCATTTGTACATTACGCATCCGCCACTTCCCCTTTCTCTCTTTCTGTCTCTCTGTCCTATGTTGTGTCTCTCGTCCCCTCTCTCACACATGGACATATACACACATTTCTTATCAGGTGGTTGTTTTGGAAGAGGCTGGAGGAGGGGGGACCAGCTGCTGGAGGTTAGAAATCCCAGAGGATGGCCCTGGCCCTGCTCTGGGATTTCTAACCTCCAGCAGCTGTTTCCCCCTCCTCCAGCCTCTTCCGAAACACAACCACTTGATAAGAAAAGTTCTGCCAGGTTCTAAATTCACCATACCAGTTACAAGGCCACAGATATTCCCTCAGCTGGAGGGGAAACTAGCAAATAACAAAGGATAGACAGTCTCTCCATCTGTAAATCAGATGGCATTCAACCGGATATCTACAAGAGAGTTTTGAAACTCTTAAAATTACTACTCCTGTGAATTTAACTGAGTGAAAAAAAGACAACATGCAACATAAATTGGTCAGATTCAGAAGGGAGGGGTCATTGCCTCTGTCTTCGAGCTTAGGCCAATATTTGGTAGACAAACCCCCAAAGCATTGTCTGACACCAAGTTAGAAGCTATTAATGGAAGCTGTTAAGAAAAAGTACTGATTTCCCTTTGCATTAGGAATACATGTTTTCCCCTTGATTAACCACTTAGTAGTCTACCCAGCAATGTACTTACCAGTGTACACAGAAGACTTGGTACTATCTGACTTTACCGTCCCGTTACAAGTACTCAAGCACATACCCCTCTTTGTCCTTTGGGATGGGGAGTGACTTTATAGCTCTCCACAGATCAAGGGAGTGGCATTCTGCTGAGGGGACTCTGTCCTGAAGCACAATAACAAAACAGGAAAAATCTGGGCCCCACCTCCCTAAAGCAAAAGAATCAGAGGTTATATCTGATTGTTTACTTTATGTACTTGAAATTCCTGATGCCAAGTCCTGGCCACAGTTAAAAGTTTGCAGAAATGAAACTGAATGATCCAGAGCCAGTGTTGTCCTAGGCATCCCTGGTACACCGGATGAACCCTGTCTAGGATAAGGAATGTTATGCAGAATTTGCAATCTAAGTTTAGCCATTATTTATATTTTAACTTGATTAATTGCAACAGTGAAATGCTAAGATAAATACTGGTGATATGTACTTTAGACTCACTCTTTTCCCTGCAAAAGAGAAATTATTTTAGGGAGTAACAGCAGCATATTCATTGTTCCTAGATTTCATTCTTAAAAGAGGAGGGAATAAATAAAATAAGGCAATTATGACAACAGCTGCTTCACTGAAGAGTCACTTTTAAACATTTTGATCCATTTCTCATTTAGAGAAAATGCTTATTGTTTCCAAGTCATGCTTCACCCATATTAGTATTCAGTTTTTTCTGTGTTAATTAATTTATATATTTTTATTATTTTTTTAAATTAATTTCTATTGGAGTACAGTTGATATACAATGTTGTGTCAGTTTCAGGTGTACAGCAAAGGGAATCAGTTATACATTTACATATATCCACTCTTTTTTAGATTCTTTTTCCATATAGGGCAGTACAGAGTATTGAGTAGAGTTCCCTTCGTTATACAGTAAGTCCCCATTAGTTATCTGTTTTATATGTAGTAGTATGTTTATGTCCATCCCAGCTTCCCATCTTTAAGGACTTGACTGCAGATGATTCCCAAAGCACTTGGGAAATATAACAAATGTATGGAAAGAGCACAGTCTTTGGCATCAGAAGTCCTGGGTTTAAGTAAAGTTTCACCAGGCACTATTAGAGTAATCTTGGGAAAATTATTTAACTTTTTAAACCTTTAATTTCCTCAGTTTAAGATAAGCATAATAATACTTGCTTCACATAGTTGTGGTGGGGACTGGATGAGGCATCTGTATAGAGTCTTATACACAGTACACACGTTGCGGATGGCTGTGATGGTGATGATGGTGATGCTACTGCTAGAACAGATAAGGAGTCTTGATTTTTGATTTACAATATTGAAATGACTTTCACAGGTACAGAGACTACACTCCAAGACTGATTGGTAAGACTGAAGCATGGAGAAGGTTCTGGAAAGACAAATCTTTTTTTTTCTTTTTCCCTTGATTTTCAATGTAGTTTCACTACACCCTTTAGCCCTATATTCAGAGGGCCTTCTGTATCATTGGGTCTGTTGCTGGCTCACAACACTTACCCTTTGCCTTGTTTCTGGCTTATTGAAGACTCGGCACCGAAATAGCATTGTTGGCTTTGTTGAGCCCAGTTGCCTTCCTGTAGCTGTGAAGATGAAAGTATTTGGATGATTTCAAAGTTAAATTTTTACCCTGAAATTAAGGCTTCAAGATGACTGTTAGTTCAAGTGTTTTTAAAAATCGTGAGTCATGGATACCTTGAGAGCCAGGGCCACGATTAATGTCCCAAACCCCAGTGCTTAGGCGCTTACCTTGATTGTTCATGCACCCTTGGTGCCCACCAAGGAGGTCCCAAGGCCTTACCAGGCAAGCTGCTAACATGAGTGGAAACAAAAATTTTATCGTGTTGGTTGTGTATAAACCTAGCCATTGATCATAGCACCTCATTTTCCATAATTATCAAGAAAATTAAGTAATTAAAAATGAAAAGACTGGCCTTCAACAGCACCTTCCTGTTTTTTCTTCCTTCTAATTTTAGGGTTTATTGTCAATTAGTTGTACTTGAGCCCTTGGGATGGTGAAATCTATCTGGGCCCCCTTTGGAAACAAACCTAGGCCCTAAGAAACTGAACTGGTGGATGACGATGATCTTTAGGAAGCAACTTGGAATTTCTGCCCTTTAGGTTATGGTGGGATTGAACTTCTTGGTCCCTTAGGGGTTGGTTGGGAACATGTGACTAGTTCTGGTCAGCGAACTGTGAACCAAGTGTCTTTTCTGGGCTCAGAGGATTTAATTGCTGGTATGAGATCCCATAGAACTTTCATTTCCTTCAGTGTGGTAAGGAGAAACTTTCAACATGGCTGTTCCATTAACCTGGATGCTTTGAGTAACTATGATGAGCAGAGCTTAACTCCCAATGGATATATAGCATGAAAGAGAAACAGTCTTTGTTTTATTTCAAAGTTTTGAGATTTAAGGATTTGTTGTTAATGCATCACACCTTGCTTGTAATGACTGATGCGCTAGAAGGATGTTTGTTTGCTCCTTCATTGCATTTTTAAGTAATCTTCTGAAGTCTCACTTCCCTTCCTTTCTTCCCCTTGTTCTGTTCATATTTAAAGCCACAGAAATTCAAAGTTAAAAGAGAGCATGGAATTCACTCAGTTTTAGTCCCAGTTGTAAATTGGACCTACCCATTGCAATTCTTTTCTTTCTCCCTCTAAAAAGTTAAAACAGTCACAACTCCTTACTCTTCAACTCCCCCACACCAAAAGCATCAAGAAGCACCCTGTGCCATTGTCTGTATATATATAAATACACGTGTTCTTAAGTGGAGTTAATTCCCTAAGTGCCTTTCATGTTGAGGTTGTTTTTCTTTTTGTGAGAATACACCTACAGAACAGTAGCATTGAAAGGGGAGGTGGAAATAGTACCATGCCTACTTAAGGCCAATTATTTTGCTTGAAATGGGTCTTTTCTCTTCTACAGTGGTGAATCAGTGATTCACACCTCTGCCATCTAAGGATGAGAGCAAATAGCAGCCACTTTAAGTTCCCTTAGACGTCTTTGTAGCTTGATGAAAATTTTGTGGGAAAGTCTGCAACAGTGAGTTAGAAACTGTTATAACACTTGAGGTGCTATTATATTTTGTAACTGCCTAAGAAGTTTGTATGGATGTGAGAGTTGGACTGTGAAGAAGGCTGAGCACCAAAGAATTGATGCTTTTGAACTGTGGTGTTGGAGAAGACTCTTGAGAGTCCCTTGGACTGCAAGGAGATCCAACCAGTCCATTCTGAAGGAGATCAGCCCTGGGATTTCTTTGGAAGGAATGATGCCAAAGCTGAAACTCCAATACTCTGGCCACCTCATGCAAAGAGTTGACTCATTGGAAAAGACTGTGATGCTGGGAGGGATTGGGGGCAGGAGGAGAAGGGGACGACAGAGGATGAGATGGCTGGATGGCATCACTGACTCGATGGACATGAGTCTGAGTGAACTCCGGGAGTTGGTGATGGACTGGGAGGTCTGGTGTGCTGCGATTCATGGGGTCGCAAAGAGTCGGACACGACTGAGCGACTGAACTGAACTGAAGAAGTTTGTAATTAATGGGAAATGTTTACATGGTGACATATGTGGGAACCTTCAATTTGTGAACTTTCAAAGACACAAATGTGCATTTGTGTGTCTAATTGTGTAAGGTAGTTCACATGTCTGGTGTACATTGTCATGTGTGCATCTTCTACAAGTGGTTGTGCTTTTGTGTACTTTACTGTGCAAAGTACAGAGTACAGTATCTTTACTTCAAGCTCAGGATATCTGGAAGCAAGCATAAAGCAGTGGTGATGTAAGTGGTTCTACTGTCCTTTTCAAGGTACTGTATCATAAGATTAAATTTTTTATTATTTTTTGTGTTTTTTTAAATGTATTATTTGTGTGAAAAGTATAATAAACCTATTATGGTATGGTACTATACAGCCAATTGTGTTGGTGGGTTCCTAAGCTAACTTGGTTGGACTTACAAACAAATTGAACTTACCAGTGCACTCTGGTAATGGAACTCATTTGTACCTAGTGGACTTACTGTATTTAGAATAGCAGCGAGGGGTGAAGCAGAAAGAACACTGGTGAGAAATCAGGGTTCGTTAGTATTCTGTGCAGAGTAGAACAGTCATCCTTGTTTTGCCTAACACCTGAGGCCGTGGTAAGGATTAGGTTAGAGAATAATTGTGGAAGTGCTTTGTAAGTACTACAGAACGCAATTATCTAAATCTTTAAAGTGTGCATCTGGCTTTTCTTGCTCATCATGGTATTCCCAGCTATAGCACGGTCCTCTCTATGTCTGCAGTAGACTCTGCGCTATTACTTTTTTGTTCCAAACCAATGTAAGTGCAGGGCTTAGCTCCTTCTCTATTCCACAAAATGTCTAGCTCCACTCAGTATTTGTGTGTGTGTGTGTGTGTATTTAATAGCTCTACTGACTAGCTGAAGAATCACAAGGAGAGGTTGCATGGGCTCCTACCCAACATTCTGCTATCCTGCTGGTTCTTTTCTTTCTTTTTGTTCTTATTTTCTTTCCTTCCATCCTCTTTTAAAAAGCCTGAACCTTTCTCTCTTCCAAAGAATTTCATTTTGTTCCAAACTCAAGTCTCTCTTTTTTGCCCCCAGGCACTTGTAAGAATTTTTTTTTCAAACAAATGTTGTCTCCATTCTTATTTAGATACCTTAATACCTAAGTTAACATACTTATGACTGTAGATATTCATACAATTTTATGTGATTTTATTAGACACACAAATGTATTAAAACTATTTTTGAACCTTCTTTGACAACTTGCATTACATCAGCTTCTTAGTTCTCTTGTGGATCAGCCCCATTCTTGGTGTGTAGAGAGGGGATAAAATTGATTAACATGACATTTTACCTTGGATATAAGATGGACAATGGAAAATGAAGAAATAATAAATGGTTCTTTTGTTGATTCATCATCCTTCAAATCATCATTAGCACAGGCTGCAGAGTCAGACAGTTCTGGCAGTAAAACCCAGATGGGCTTGCTTATAACCCACATAACTTGGAAAAGCCCTTTTGCCACTATGTCTCAATTTCCAGGTATATAAAATAGGTTATGAGGATTAAATATGATGAAATTAAATTGAATTCTTCATAATATTTAGAACATAATAAATGATCAGTATATGACTTTTTATTATTTTCTCCAGTTTCTTTAGGTTGCTAAACTTGAAGTAGTTCCACAATAAGAGAAATTAATGATCCTATAGAATCAATTACTTTCTACTTGGCTAGTAGCCCAAAGAATAGGAATGTCTAACAATTAAAGCTCTGTTTAATAGTTATAATTAAAATTCCTCTCCCAGAATATGTGACAGATATAGATGGATATCTGGGTGTGAAAACACAAGTTTTAGGTGTATACTTCTCACCCACAAGATACAGCAGCCAGTCTTTATTGCAGTTTATTTGAACTGATAGAGGAAGCAATACCAGCTGGTATTCAGGAGACATGACTATTCATGTGGCCCCGGATGGTGACCTGAGTTCTTTGAATCTCTGTTTTCATATCTGAGAGCATTCTCTTTAGTCTCTTCCATCCTTAAAATGATCCAGTGACTTGCAGTGATCCTTTGGTTCCAAAATATGATTCCTATTACTGCTTTACCCTGAGGAGTGCCAAAGCAGCCTTTTCTGTGTGTTTTCTGGAAGTTGGGTTTGGTAGCTTCTTGGCACAAAATTGTTACCTTTGCTGTTTGTGCTGCTGCTGCTGCTGCTAAGTCACTTCAGTCGTGTTCAACTCTGTGCGACCCCATAGACGGCAGCCCAACAGGCTCCTCTGTCCCTGGGATTCTCCAGGAAAGAATACTTGAGTGGGTTGCCATTTCCTTTTCCAATGCATGAAAGTGAAAAGTGAAAGTGAAGTTGCTCAGTCGTGTCCGACTCTTAGCGACCCCATGGACTGCAGCCCACCAGGCTCCTCCATCCATGGGATTCTCCAGGCAAGAGTACTGGAGTGGGGTGCCATGCTGTTAGTGCTAGTGAACTACAAAAGGCATTCTATTTAACCAATTATTAAAAAATTGACAGTTAACGAATTATGATAAAACCATGGAATATTATACTTACTGGGAATTAGTGATCATCTGACCCCTTTTCTCTGCTCAGTTGAGAAAACTGTCTCAGAAAACTGAGGTGACTTCTTTAGGAGCTACAGAAGTAACCTAATAGAAGGCAGGAGTGTAAACACTATTGCAAGATTGAAACAAAGTGGTTTGGGAACACAGAGGGGGAGGAGATATATTTTGGCTGGAGTGACTGGGGAAAGCATTTGACCTGGCACAGTAGGAAGGATGGGATCTTATTAGAGTCTTGGGGAGGCAAGAGTAGATAGCGTGGAGAAAGGGCAGCAAGGTGTGAAGAAAGGTGTGAAGGCATCACAGTGGGAGGAATGCTGGGAAGGGAAGTGACAGCTGGTGTGGAGAATTCTGAATAATAAATGATGGAGAGCCACTGAAGGTTTCTGAGGAAAGGAGTAAGGTGTCAGCAGGAAAGGAGAACTCCATAGCGTCTCCTCGTTGTACTCTCACAAATACCTTTGAGTCTGGGCTTTTAGGGACTGGAAGTTTTGGGGCAAGGGGAAGGGACACTAATATCTCAGAATTGGTTGTGGAAGAAACTGATGACTAACTAGGTAAATTAATCTAAAAACGCTGATTCCACCAAGTAAAGAATATAAAAATAATATTATGAAACTATGGTAACCATGAGAATGCGTTTTATAGATATTTCACAATAGGGAGTGTGATTAACCAAGGGCGTTAGCTACTGTACTTGAGATGCATTGCTGCACTCATGCTCAGGTCACTTTCCCCATGAGCTGCTTTCAGTCAGTGATGACAGCACAGAGACTGAAGCATTTCATTCACAGGAGAGTCAGGGCTTCTCTGATGGCCTAAAGTGTCCCCAGTGGCTCCGCCAATTCTTCTTTAGACTGCACAACAGTCTACGATGTTTCTATCCACCCATCTTCCCTCTCTCCTTCATTCAGGGTCAGACTTGCATTGCTGTTCAGTGACTCGTTCAGCCTTTTCTTGCACAGCTCTCTCTCTTTCCTCTCATGCAGTCATTTTCCTTAATAAAACCCTTGCATATTTAATCTCATTCTAGCACCCAACCTGAATTAAGTAGAATCTAATCTCAGGATTAGAGATTAGAATCTTAAAATCAATCTTAAAGGAAATCAACCCTGAGTATTCGTTGGAAGGACTGATGCTGAAGCTGAACTCCAATACTCTCGCCACCTGATGTGAACAGCTGACCCATTGGAAAAGACCCTGATGCTGGGAAAGATTGAAGGCAGAAGGAGAAGTGGGCAATGGAGGATGAGATGGCTGGAAGGCATCAACGATGCAATGGACATGAACTTGGGCAAACTTTGGGAGATGGTGAGGGAAAGGGAAGCCTGGCATGCTGCAGTCCATGAGGTCTTGAAGAATTGGACATGACTTGGCAACTGAACAACAACAATCTCAGGAGCTTTTGTTTTAACCTCATTGATCCGTGATCTGGTCATAAGGCAGACTGGACCAGAAAGTGAGGTATGTTGTGTGTAAACATATTCTCCCTCTTGGGAAATAGCCAAAAGTTCTGTACAAGGTGTTGCAGGCCAGCAGCAACATCTTCCAGGAGGAAAGACCAGTTATGAAGAAGAATCTTCTTTTGCCATCCTCATTATAATGTGACTGCTGGATTATAATTCAATTAAGCTTTGAAAATCTTTATTACTTGGAATGTTATTACATATGATGGTCCAATTGTTTTATTTTTAAAATATCTTTATTTTTCTGCAAATATGACACATTTGGCTTTGAGAGTGGAAATTCAAGGACCAATCATCTGGAGAAGAATAGTTAAAATCAGAAGTTAGTAAAAGGGAACCATCACAGGAAGAGATTTTGCAAGAAGATGGTAGCTAGCTAACATCCTTCTCAGGAGAACAAACATTGTACAGCAAGAAATTGTAAGACTGAATCTAAGGAGGAATTTGGGCCTTAGGAGTGGAAAAATTCATGGACTAATCTCTGAAAGCAGTGTTTTTTTGAGAAGCCTCAAACCAATATTTCCAAGATTTAATGTGGACAAGAATCTTCCAGAGAATTTATCAAGACTGTAGATTGCAGTGGAGATTCTAATCCAGCAGGTCTGAATTATAGTTACATTTTATTTAGGAATCTGCACTTCTAAAAACTCTCTGAGATATTCTGATGCAGAAAATGTCTCTGTGGATCATAGTTTGGAACAAACTATCCTAGATGGTTTGTTTATCTAGGATACTTTCATGTTTGAGGATGTATGGAGGCAAAGGAACAGAATTGAATGAGTCTTCCTTAATCAATCTCAGGCTCTGGATGTGAACTATTTATGTCTAAAAAATATATCAGAATACTTGGAATGATTTCAAGTGATCATCTTCTTTCTAAACATTTTCAAGAATGTAAATTGAATAACAATTTTGTCCTAATGGCATTATTCCACCCCACCCCCCCACCACCCCACTGATTCAGCATCGACCTGACAATTGATTCTCAATCTTCCACTATAGAAATAGAATAATAACCATAGTCATTTCACTGGGTAGTGGTAATGATGAGTGAGTTATGAAAAAACAATTAGGGCAAAGCTTTGCACATTACAAAGCAGGGACTGGCAAGCTTTCTGTCTTTACAAACTTTCTGTAAATATTTTAAGCTTTGTGAGCCATACTGTTTTTGTTAGCAACTACTCAACGCTGTCATTACAGCTTCAAAGCAGCCACAATCAGTGAAAAGGAATGGCTGTGTTCCGGTGAAACTTCATTGACAGATACAAGTAGTGGGCTGGTTTTGACCTACAGGCAGTAGTTTGCCTACTCTTGTTATAAAGTCTTGATAAATCCCATTCTATTATTATTACTAATATAATGACTTGTAAATGATTTTTAATAATTAGCAAGGTAATTGGTTTTTAATTGATAACTAAGTATATATACCATATACACTTTTTCAGAGGAATCTGCTTGTAGGAGCAATGAAAAAAACAAACAAACACCTGTATTTAAAGGCTGGTATCATTTCAATAGCCTTTAAAGAGGTTCCACTGACAGGATTGCCATCACCTTGTTCTGGGCACTTGAGAGAGAAATCTAGGCCAAGTGACGAGTGATGACCCCAAAGGCTTTGGAGGAATAAAAGGAGAAATTTGTCTAAATCTTGAATCTCTGACCTTTCCGCTATCTTTGAAGGTCTTGTCCTGGGCTTGTGGCATGGTTTAATCTCCCAAAGTACAATTTGTAGAAATAACGGCTGTGATGAATGTTTTATAACCAGATGTTTATCTATTATGTTGCTCAATATCTATTGACATTGAATTGCTTGTGACATTTTTGAAGTTCAGTTCTAAGCAAATGTCTGTCTCTCCTAACAAGCTGGTATGCTTGCTTTTATCAGATGACAAAGATTACATACTGTTTTGCTTTTTGCCTTGGTTATTTGTTGGTTAGAGCTAAATACAAGGTCCAATCATTACAATACTTTTCATCTACTTGGGAAATATACTTTTTTTCCCTTAACACTTGTTTTTTGAAAATGTAAATGATTATCTTTAATGTTATTATATAAGCATTTATTTTGTTGTAAATTCCTTCAAACAAATGTTAGACCTAGCTAAAATATAACCCAAATATTATAAATAAAATTAATCAGATCTTATTTGTGAGAAGAGTATTGTTTTCTATGTAAAGGACCTACAGAAGTAATACATATGTGATTATAAATAGAACTTTAGTAAGTATTTTTGTTAATAGTAGAGGTTTTTGTAAATAAGTATTATGGGGCAAGGTTATGATATTCAGTTCTGGAGTCAGGCAAACCTGAGTTCCAGTTCCAGCTCCATCACAAGATGGGTGGGCCTGGGCATGTTACCTAACTTGAGTCTCAGTTTCATAGCCTGTAAAATGGGTACAAGAGCTGCACCCATCTCACACAATTGTCATGAGAATTAAATGAAATAATATACACTGTGCACATTGGTATATGATAAGTAGTCTCTCAATACATATATGGTAAATACATATTATATGTATATAATATTATAAATATATCTATCCATCTATTATAGTATGCTTATTTTTAATTTTACAGCAGTGTCTCTATCAGAATATAGTGAAGTGAAAGTGTTAGTCGCTCACTTGTGTCCAGTTCTTTGTAACTCCATGGACTGTAGCCTGCCAGGCTCCTCTGTCCATGGAATTCTCCAGGCAAGAATACTGGGGTGGGTAGCCATTCCCTTCAGATCTTCCTACCCAGGGATCAAACCCAGGTCTCCTGCATTGCAGGCAAATTTTTTACTGCCTGAGCCACCAGGGAAGCCCTTCAAAAATATAAGACAAATGTAAGAAAAGTGGCTATTTGCTCAGCTTTTAATGTGAGGCCCTAAAAACCTGTCCGAATGTTGCTGTTTTCTAAGTCTATCTTCTCATTCTTTTTTTTCCTCCAGTATTTTTGAGTGATTCTCCATGAAGCAAATGGAGCCTGACTTAACATTTGAGAACTTTGTGACCAAATAAAGTTTGGCTAAGAGGACTATCAAGAACAACATGCAGAAATTTAAATATTTACCCATAATTTAAATTTTCCAATAATTTAAACCATGGGTGCTTTTCATTCTGTGTAATTCTACTATTTTTCCATATGGCTCTCCTTTATTCAGGCTTGGCAGCACTATTCAGCCAGTGTTACTATACTGATTTTTTTTTTTTTTTGGAGAGTCTGGTGAGCTTGAGGGAAGGATGGATGGCAAAGAAATTTCATGACACAATTTTGGTTTTATACATTTTATACCTAATTCTTCTAACTCTTTCTCTCTCTGTGTTCTTTCCAACTCTGAAATTTAGACTTTAGATTTAATATTTTTTCTTTTTTTTTCTTTAAGATGTACTGACTGCCATTAAAACTTAAAGCATTATGCTGATAGATTAAAATCACTGAAGTTGGGAAAAAAAGGCCACCACCACAGCAAGAAGCCCCAGGATTTTCAATAGGAAGGAAACTGGGAAAGTTGATGAGGTTTTGATAGCCCGTGTCTTTAAAGGCTTCAGTATCCTTCGTTTCTGGGTGAAGATGGCATTCCTGGCTCCATTCCACTGCCCAGGCCCAACCAGGCGATACTGATAGGAGTTGCATGGCCCAAAATAGAGTTTCACAGCCAATTTAGGATCTTTTAGCAAGAGAGAAAGGATGTTTGGCTTCACACCTATCTCTACAGCGAGCTCGTCCAAGTATTCGATGTAATTGGTCTGCAGTATCTGGCTATTGCTCTCTCCAAACCTTAATGTAGAAAAAAGGACAGAGTCACAAAATATTCTAAGTTATATAAGAACATTAGGTATTCAATAGCTGCTGAAAGAATGGAGAGAGGAATGAATGAATAAATGAGTTTTGAATGACTCTGGTGGCAAGTGTTAGTTTATTTCATCAGGAGACCCACATTCCAGATTGAGAGTAGGATATAAAATAAATAAGTATGAATTTGTGGAAGTTCTAGGAATGTGATGGGGTTTATAACCATTATTATTATTTGGTATTCAGCAAGCAGCTACAAATCTTCTGGCAAGTAAAACTAGTCAGGATGGTTGCAAAGATTCACCAGATTACAGATGAAAGTGTAGCTCGATGTCTTGCACAGAAGAGATGCTTAATATTTTCTTGTTAAATTATTAAAGTATCTGGCACTCTGGTTGGCATATAATAGATAATTGAGAACTTGAAGAGATGCTTAATATTTTCACGTTAAATTATTAAAGTATCTGGCACTCTGGTTGGCATATAATAGACAATTTAGAACTTGAAAGTAAGATAATCCCTACATGTGATATAAGGCCCCCGAGTAAACCTTCCAATGTACTTAATCACCTATGGCATTTTGTGTATGGAATGGATTCTTAATGGGTCCTTAAGATCACTTAGGGATTCTGCTGTGTCACAAAGTATAAATCCTTGACTTTCATTCCATACCAACTCCTTTCTAATTTGCTTTGATGGGAGTTCCCCCAGCTAACTTTCCAGAGATCCTCAGGCTGCTGTCACCACCAGTGCCCCATCCCATTTCCTCTTTGCCACAGAGTGTGAGAAGATATAGAATCTAGCACAGGCATCATACAAAGCAAATGAAAATACGTCAAGGAAAAATGTTCTCGTTTGGTGAAATGACTATTTTTAAGAAGTTGGATCTTAAACTAGCATATATAAGAATCACCTTGGAAGAACACAAAAATACGAATTTCCAGTCTCACCCAGATTTTGATTAAGCTGGTCTGGGTTATGTCCCAGGAATCTGCGTTTTTAAGAAGCAGCTAGGTGATTCTTGTGACCAGTTCAATACTGTTCTATGTAAAAAATTAAAAAAAAAATCCTTACATGTCAATTCTTTTTTTATTCCTCTTGATAATGTCTTCCATCATAGTTCTCTCTGAGGGCAAGGTACATAAGCCTAGAAAATAAAAGGTTGGTTGAGCAGTTGGTTTGAATCAGTATCATTGCTTTCTCTACTAATTGATTCTTACATGTAACTTTTGGCCACTGACCCATGTTAAACCAGTCAGGGAGGCTGTGCTGTTGAACTCCAGCATGTGCCACTCACATTGAGTTCTGTGTGATGTTGTCCAGGATTCACCAGACTACACCATGGACTCTGAGGTGGGGTGGTGGCAGTTAAGAGGGGAAGCTGAAGAGGGAAAGTGAGCCTAAGAAGTCAAAGAGCTGTGCCAGGTGGCTTGAGCTCCATTCTGAAGGTGGTGGGAAGCTGTGGGAAGTGACCTGATCAGGTTTGCCTTTTGGAAAGATTCTCCTAGGTATTGAATTTTGGAAAATGGGTCCAGGGAGGTGAGTTTAAAGGCAGAAAGACCAGTTAAGAGGCTGTGAAGTAAACCAGGTGAGGGAGAGAGTGGCACAAGCTAGGGTAGGAAAGTAGGGGTGGAGAAAGATTGATGTGAGTTATCATTCTGTGCTTGGGAGTCCATCTGTGTTACAAGTGTCCCTGGAGCTTCAGACATGCTGAAAAATGGTCAGTTTCTCAGGCAGGCTACAGTCCATGGGGTTGCATAGAATCGGACATGGCTGAGCAACTAACACTTTCACTTTTTTTGGCTCCCTGGGGGGTCAGACAGTAAAGAATCTGCCTTCAGTGCGGGAGACCCAGGTTTGATCCATGGGTCAGGAAGATCCCCTGGAGAAGGGAATGGCTCCCCACTCCAGATTCTTGCCTGGAGAATTCCAAGGACAGAGGAACCTGGTGGGCTACAGTCCATGGGGTTGCAAAGAGTCGGACATGAATGAAGAACTAACACTCCCTGGATATGGCTAGTCATCAGACATCTCAGATTCAGTGAGGCCAAAATTGAGCTTATCACTGAAGTCCTCCTGCTCAGGCTTGCATACCCTTCCACACGCCTCCCCTCATCACAGCCCCACTCTCAATCCAGTTTCCACTACCTGAGATCTGCAAGTCACCTGTGATTCTGCTCTTTTCCTCTAATTTTTCTTCTTGGAGCCAGTCATTATGTCCTGCTGGTTTTATTCTTAACTATTTGTCTCCTCCACCTTGTCTCTTTGCCTGGCTGAGGGGGTATCATGTTTTAGTATAGACCATTACATAGCCTTCTCACTGGTCTCTGGTCACTTTAAACTTTCAAATCTATCTTTCACACTAATGCTGAAATAATCTACCAAAAATGTAAATCTGATAATGTCTGGTCTTTGCTTAGAACCTTTCACTGGGTCCTCTGGCAGAAGAGCTTTCTTAAGTGGAGACTCTAGGTCTTCAAGTCAAACTTAATTAGGATTCCTAAGGGTCCACTGGATGGTTTTGGGTCTACCAGCTAAATTTGGGAAGGGGGTTCAGGTGGCTCAGCAGCAAAGAATTTGCCCTCAATGCAGGAGATGCAGGTTCGATTCCTGGATTGGGAAGATCCTTTGGAGAAGGAAATGGCAACCCACTCCAGTATTCTTGCCTGGGAAATCCCATGGACATAGAAGCCTGGCAGGGTACAGTCTACAGAGTCGCAAAAGAGTTGAACATGACTTAGAGACTAAATAACAAGAAATTAGGAAAGAGCTGATCTATATTTTGTATTCAAGCTTGTTGCTGCTGCTGCTGCTGCTAAGTCGCTTCAGTCGTGTCCGACTCTGTGTGACCCCATAGACGGCAGCCCACCAGGCTCCCTCGTCCCTGGGATTCTCCAAGCAAGAACACTGGAGTGGGTTGCCATTTCCTTCTCCAATGCATGAAAGTGAAAAGTGAAAGTGAAGTTGCTCAGTCGTGTCCGACTCTTCGCAACCCCATAGACTGCAGCCTACCAGCCTCCTCTGTCCATGGGATAGTCCAGGCAAGAATACTGGAGTGGGGTGCCATTGCCTTCTCTGAAACTTGTTAGTGTGCCTTAAAAGCTTCCTCTGTTTTGGTCCCTTGCTCTCTAAGAAGAATCTTTCACCCCTCTCTGCCTCATACCCCATGTTCTAGGAATATCAGATAGCATGTAACTCTCCATCTATATCATACCTCTGTGCTCTCACTTAAGGGTTCCTTTTTCTGCCCCTGGGAAACCCAGCTATCTAGGAGTCTTCCTTGACCACATGCCCTTCCTCAGCCCCACTCTGCTGTTGCTCAGCACCGTTTCTCTTCTTTCCAAACACTCCATGCATTCCTCTGACAAAGCATTTGTCTTACTATCTTGAAATGATCCATTTAAATTTGTCTCTATGCCACCAAGTTCCAGCACAGGGCTGAATATTCAATAAATTTTTGTTTAGCTGAATTGAACCCTGGGATCAGGGAGATAGTAACAGTCTTCTGAGAAGTGCAAAGTGCTACACAACGCTCAGAGAGAAATATTTCAATAATTTTATAGCTTTGTAGGGATCTGTGAGGTTGAGGTGCTTAGATATTAAGAGTTAATTTGAAGTTAAGTATGGAGTAGGCCCTAGGTCTCTTGATTTGCACATATCCCAAGGAATTTATAAATATTTTATAGGTAAAACTTGGAGTCATAGATGTCTTCCTTCTTCACTGTTCTCTCATTAGTCCAACAAAAAGTAATAATGTACTTAACACTATGCCAACTGAAATTCTCTGAATTTTCTAATATTTTAAAGGAATGATTATGGATATTTATTCTTGTATCCCAGTATTGGTTATTTTTTGAATTCTCTGCTAATTTTTTAGGATGCCAGTTTTGTGAGAGCAGCCAAGGTTGGAAAGCTTCTTTTTGGCAACCTCCTTTTCTAAACTTGTTTTTGAGCAAAGTCCACCAAGTATGAAACCTTCAGCCACTCACCTGCCTGCTAACTCACTCACTTACCTTTGAAAACTCTGGTTACCCAACGAGCTTGAAGTTCAACAGTTGGGAAAATGGAACCTAGGGGCTGGATGAGACCAATGCATGCAAGAGTTGACTTCTCCAGTTGAGGAGGGAACATGAATTTGTACAGTGAGACCATATTATTCTCTACTTTAACAAGATCTTCAAGGAAGGGAAAAGAGACAGTATATCCTGTTGCAAAGACAATGATGTCAATGTTCTCTTCCACTGTTCCATCTTCAAAGATGGCAGATGTTTCTGTGAGCTCTTTCACTCTTGATTTCACCTTGATGGCTCCATAGAGTATACGACTTGGAAGATCATCATTTATGACGGGCTCTTTAACAAGGTATCTGAAACACGCAGAAGAAAATACTCAGAAGGGAGTATTTAGTGAGGAGTTTTGAACTCTGTTAATATTTTATGGGGTTGGATCTGAGAAAATTGTAAAACTTTCTAACTTGACTTTCTAACTTGGCCTACCCCAAGCTTTACTCTCAGACTTTATTCCCATGTCACATGAGACTTTATTCACATGTCACATATCTCTTCCTTCAACAAATAAGGAAAACATGCATGTAGATGATGTGGGCAAAACACATTGCAAAAAAAGACATCCTAAGGGTTTGGACAAAATGCCAACGCCTGTGATCAACTCCTGAGTTCTCCAGTTGTCATTATCCTGCTGATATTTCCACTGTTGCTTTATGTTATCTACCTTTAATTATCTTGCTGCTTCATTTAATCTCTATCTGATCATAAGTAAGGAAGAAAAAATTTGTTAAATTCCCATCAGTTTTGAAACTAATTAAGAGGATAGTGTGAAAATTAATGCATAGAATTAAGTTTGGGGATATCTCAAATATCCATGGATAGCATGATAGCATGAATAGTGGGGCAAAGTCTGATTATATGTCTAGAATTTCCTTTTTGTTTTTAGATTTGAGAACCACTTAAAAAAAAAAAAAGGCTGCATGGCATATATATCAGATCTCAGAATACAGCAGCCACACTGCATTTGTTGAAAGACTGCAAAGCTCACCTGTTCTTTTTTTTTGGCGGGGGAGGGGAGAAGGAGCCTGTTATACTTTGTTGACTCTACACCATAAGAGTTCTTCCCATGGGTAGCTTTTGAGAACATATTTATTGCCTGTTAATCTCCAAGTTATACATCACTGATCTTATGAACACAAGCAAACAATATGGATGTTTATTTTTCTTTATTTGATAACAGGCTCCTGTAGAATTTGGATCAGTTTTCCCACCCCACCTTCTGAAAGGAAGGTCACAATCTCTTAAAACAGCCTTTTCCAATGTTGGATAGCTCTGGGTATTAGGAAGTCCTTCCCCAATCCTAGTTCTACTCTCTGGAGCAACTCATAATATTTATACTTCATCTTCTCAAATATTAACTTTTTAAAAGACATACAGAATGAATCTGGGATTCAAAATCTGGGAGCTATATGATACCCTTACTGTTAGATTGTGGTTTGAACTACCATGTTAGCGATCTGGCTCTTTTCAAAGAGAAACCCTTCTGACAACCCTGATTATCAATGAGTATACCATAAAAAAGCAAAATAACTCTACTTGTTTTGAGGGACAAGGCCATAATTTTCATGGTTGAACCATTGATTCATCCCTTTTTCCATCATCCATTTTACAACTCTTCGTGGCACGGCATTTCGGAGCATGGTTTTAAACCGGGTGTGGTACACCAAGTCCCAGGCATAGCCATCTTTAGAGATACGACTCATGACCCAGGAACCATGTCTGGTGCTGACAAAGACCTGGTGAGCAAAAAGGAATGCAGTTCACATTAGGGCATCATCTTTTTTGGGAGGAACCCACTGTGTAGATAATATACCACATGTATGGCCCCAGAACTGGCTGAAATGCTTTGTCTTAAAGGTGATTGACTTCAAAGTGAAGGATCTTCTAGTGTCCACTGCTCTGGGTCAGCTTTATCGTACAAGTGGTGCCCAGGGGTATTTACGCTGATAGAGGAAGACTACCATAGTCTTGAGAACTTCAAGGAGACCCGAGAAAATCTCTGGGCTAAACTAACCATAAAACCCACAAATCTATGTTTGCATTGTGGTTCGATACGTCTTCCCTCCTCTCACTTTTCTATCCAATCCAAGTTGTTTTTATTGCAAAGGTATACAATTATAATCCAAGGAAATATATATGATTGCAGCCTAAAAGCCAGATTTTTAACTCAGAATTTATTTTAAAAACTCAGAGTTTAAAAATCTAACCTTTACTATTCATAGATATAACTTTATATGGAAGTTAATATGGGAGGTAATCAGTTATATTAATATATATATGTACATATATTTATTCTTTTTCAGATTCTTTTCCCATATAGGTTATTAGAGAGTACTGAGTATATTTCCCTGTGCTGTACAGTAGTTCCTTGTTGATTATATATTTTACAGATGGGCTTTTATTTTATATCTAGTCATGTGTTTGTGTATATGTCAGATGTATTCTTTACCTTGTATACTCATATTGCCCTAGTTTTCAAGATGTACATTTAAATCTCTTTTCAAGTGTGTATTTTACCTTGTTTACTGTTACTTCTCCATTGACAAAATACATATTTCATTTGCTTCTTAAAATTTTGCATGTCAGTATTTTTACAGGCTAGAACTCTGTGAGTTCTATTGTACAAAGACTTGATAAACACGTTAATACTCCCTTGTAACGAACTGATTGACTTAAGAGTTGAAGACTGTGAATTCTAGATCGAGGACTCTGGATTCAGACTACCTGGGTTTGACTCCCAGCCTTACTACTTACAAGCTGTGTTGCCTTGAGTGAGTTACTTCAACCTCTCTGTGTCTCTGTTTTTCTCTCCATAAAATAGGGGTAGTAGCAGTACCTGCTTCATAGAATTATTGTACCAATTAAAGGAGATGATACATGTAAAGGACTGAAATTATTGCTTGGCCAGTGACAGGTATTGCTAGCTATTATTATTTTGTAAATTTAGGCTGGAGGAGTTTCATGTAGTGCCTCATATCTGAAGTGAGCCAGAATTTGGAGACAAATTTTTCTGGGTCTCAACTCCTTAACTTGTAAAGTAGCACTTATATAAAATGGTGTTGAATTGTTGGTCTGTGCGTAGCAATATACTTAACATCCTGACTGTTTCTGCTGCTATCCTTTTGTTGGCTTAGCCAATACTTTGGCTAGGCATTAGGTAATATACTTAGATATTTCTGTGAAGTCTCTTTCCATTACTTATCATCTGCCCTTCTTCTTTAGGGCTTCCGTGGTGGCTCAGTTGGTAAAGAATCTGCCTGTAATGCAGGAGACTTAGGGTTGATCTCTGGATTGGGAAGATCCATTGGAGAAGAGAATGGCTATCCACTTCAGTATTCTTGCCTGGAGAATTCCATGGATGGAGGAGCCTGGTAGGCTACAGTCCATGGGCTTGCAAAGAGTTGGACACGACTGAGTGAATAACACACTTAGGATCAATCCATGTTCACACTGGAAGCTCTGCCTATTTTATTCCCTTTCTTTCTCTGTCACCATACCTGCAGCAGGGGAGTCTAATCTGGCTAGCTCCACTAGCTGTATCAGTGTGATATGTCTGAGGATTTAGGATCAGATGTATACTTCAGGCAAAGGACCAGAGATTTGGGTTTTGGTGGGAAAGTGTATGGATGACTCAGCACCATCACACAGCATTTTGAGTGGGTGGTTGGACTGTGATAGAACAAGTCATATAATTATGAACATGAACTTCCTTTAACAGAAGCAGGGCACACTTAGGACTAAGGTGAGTTTAGACGGTAATTTTAAGCTTTGCAGGTGCACCTGGTTCTAACTCTTACCTACACAGCTCCTAGAAAATCTCTGGTAAGCCTTGTCAAAGAAGGATTGAGAGTGCGTTACTCTGTGTAAGATATTTTATCATAATGATCAATTATGTTATTAATCTAATAAATGTTGGAAAGACACTATTTAAAGACTAATGAGCTGGAAGGCACACAAATATAGCTAAGGTGCTTACTTAATACTGAATCTCCTGTGATAGACAGGCTTTTACATGGCAAAGCCCATATGAGGAAATAGGCTCTTGCAATCTAAGATCTTTGGATCAGCTGTTCTAAGTCCAAATCGCTGACCTGCAAAGTGTAGCGGTCTAGTATGGAGCTTCACTTAGTTGACGGCTAGGTCAGCTCCTTTCATCATACTCCCTTCCTCAAGCTTGTCAGGTTTTCCAAAGAGCAAGGGGACTGAACTTGGCACCTCCCCCACCTGAGCTGGCTCTTCTCCGAGCCTTTACAGTTACTGCCTCTTTACTTGTTCTTCACATGAAGGCCTTAAAACTTTGAAAAATGAAAAGTGGTTTCTTTTCATAAATAAGGTGAGGACCTCCTGTGTCTAGTACAACTCTTTCTGGTGTTAGTGACCTGCTCTGTCCTCAGGGTGGTAACTCTGACAGGTCCCAGTGGAACCCCTTCATTAACCTGCTGGGTAAGCACCACATATGTTTATCACACGTGGTTTGCTACTGGGCATCTGAGCCCTGGGGCTTCCTTGGTGGCTCAGGGGTATGAACCAGAGCCTGCCAGTACAGGAGATGCATGTTAGATTCCCAGTCCAGTAAGATCCCCTGGATAAGGAAATGGCATCCCACTCCAGTATTCTTGCCTGGGAAATCCCATGGACAGAGGAGCCTGGAGGACTATAGTTCATGGGGTCACAGAGTCGAATACGACTGAGCGACCCAAGAGCGACAACAACCTCTGAGTCCTGACAGTGTGAGTCTCAGGATAGGGCACTTTTGGCAGTGGTAGACATGGGCACAATAAATCCTGAGAATCCAGAAGATGCCAGGCTAAGGAGGCCCGTGTAAGAGTGATAGAGCCCCTGGAATCCAGACCATGTTGAAAGGGCTTGCTGTGGGGAGAGGAACCTAAGCTATTTTCCCATCTTTGCCTAGGCCTGTTCTTCTAAAAGGGATTTAGTTTCTGCCATTCCCAATCATCTCTGTCAGCATCATCTGCATCTTGTAATGTTTGACGCTGGCAGCTAAGCTGTGTCATTCCTGAACAGGTGCAAAGATAACAGTGGTCGGAAGGCCTCAGGAAGCACCTAAATATTTATGATCTTGTTTGGGAGTCTTACTGTCTATTTAATCTCTCTTTTTAAAAAAATGATTCTTGGGAACTATGGATTGTTTACATTTCAAATAGAATTCAAATATGCGTTAAATTTCTAAAAGGCACTCCTCCAAAGATGAGCAGGTCAACTCATAGAAGCCCCTGGGTAGAAACAAGGCCTCCTGTGCTGAATGTTGTCTGATCCAAACTTAAGCGAGGAGAAGTCCAGAGAAGTAAAATGACTTGCTTTAGGTTACACAGCTGATTAATGGCAAAGCTGGGAGATTGACTGGCTTCCTGATTTCTAGATTTCCTATGATACCACCCTGGGCAACCAACTAACTAATCAACAATTATTAAGTAATGGAGCCTTGGTTATATGGCTGTGATTTTCTGCTATGCCCTTCCCTTTTCCTCTCCTCCCACCCCCCACATCTAGCAGACAAGGTAATCAGGGAGCAGCTTACCTGAGCAGCTTTCTTACACAACTCAACTGCAATATCTGAGGCTGAGTTTCCTATTCCAATCACCAAAATGCGTTTCTTTTCAAATCCCTCTGGGTGCTTGTATTGGCGGCTATGGAAATACTGGCCTTTGAACTTCTGGATACCTTTGGGGTGAAGAAAAGAGAAATCTATGAAATATGTCAAGTTAATTTCAACTTACTAGAGGACAGATGGTTTTGATGAATAGAGCAGAGTCAGGTATTGATTTCCAGCCATCCATTATCCTATTTTGGACTATACAATGATACTTCAATATCACATAGCATATATTCTTTTAAATGTTTCTTAAACATATTATTAAGTGCTATTATTATAATTGTGTAATAATTGGAATAACATTCATCTTTCTTATTTTGCAAAAGCAAATAAAAACTAAAATAAACTAAAAACAAGGCACATTTAAGTCAAAGGATAGTTTCCACATTACACTAAGTCAGCAACTTACTGGATGAGCCTTTTTCTTTAATTAATTTTTTAATTGAAGGATTACAGAATTTTGTTGTTTTCTGTCAAACCTCAACATGAATCAGCCACAAGTATACATATATCCTCTCCCTTCTGAACCTCCCTCCCATCTCCCTCCCCATCCCACCCCTCTAGGTTGATACAGAGTCCCTGTTTGAGTTTCCTGAGCCATACAGCAAATTCCCATTGGGTACCTATTTTACATATGGTAATATAAGTTTCCATGTTACTCTCTCTTTACATCTCACCCTCTCCTCCCCTCTCCCCATGTCTATAAGTCTATTCGCTATATCTGTTTCTCCATTGCTGCCCTGTAAATGAATTCTTCAAAACCATTTTTCTAGTTTCCGGATAAGTGCATTAGAATATGATATCTTTCTTTTTCTGATTCACTTCATTCTGTATAATAGGTTCTAGGTTCATCCACCTCATCAGAACTAATTCAAATGCATTCCTTTTTATGGCTGAGTAACATTCCACTGTGTATATGTACCACAACTTCTTGGTCCCTTCATCTGTTGATGGGCATCTAGGTTGCTTCCATGTTCTAGCTGTTGTAAATCATGCTGCAATGAACAATGGGATACATGTGTCTTTTTCAACTCTGGTTTCCTCAGGGTATATGCCTAGGAGTGGGATTGCTGGGTCATATGGTGATTTTATTCCTAGTTTTTTAAGGAATCTCCATACTGTCTTCCATACTGGCTGTATCAATTTACATTCCCTCCAACAGTGCAAGACCATTTCCTTTTCTTCACACCCTCTCCAGCATTTATGGCTGTAGGCTTTTTGATGCTGGCCATTCTGACCACTGTGAGGTGATATCTCATTGTGGTTTTGATTTACATTTCTTTAATAATGAGCAATGTTGAGCATCTTTTCATGTGTTTGTTAGCCATCTGTATGTCTTCTTTGGAGAGCCTTTTTAAAAAAATTTGTTTTTAATTGAAGGATAATTCAGAGAAGGCAATGGCAATCCACTCCAGTACTCTTGCCTGGAGAATCCCAGGGATACGGGAGCCTGGTGGGCTGCTGTCTATGGGGTTGCACAGAGTTGGACACGACTGAAGTGGCTTAGCAGCAGCAGCAGCAGGATAATTGCTTTGCAATATTGTGTTGATTTCTTCCATACATCAGTGTGAATCAGCCAAAGGTATACATTTGTTCTCTCGCTCTTGAACCTCCCTCCCATTTCCCACCCCATTTCACCCTTCTAGGTTGTCACAGAGCCCCAGTTTGAGCTCCCTGAGTCATACAGTAAATTCCCACTGCCTATCTATTTTGCATATGATAGTGTATATGTTTCCATGTTCCTCTCTCCATTCGTTCCACCCTCTCCTTCCCCCACCTCAACCCATATCAACAAGTCTGTTCTCTATGTCTGTGTCTCCACTGCTGCCCTGAAAATAGGCTCATCAGTACCATCTTTCTAGATTCCATGTATATGTATTAATATACTATATATTTGTTTTTCTCTTTCTGACTTCACTCTGTATAATAGAATCTAAGTTCATCCACCTCATTAGAACTGACTCAAATGTGTTCACTTTTATGGCTGAGTAATATTCCATTGTATGAATGTGCCACAGCTTCTTTATCCATTCATCTGTCGATGGACATCTAGATTGCTTCCCATGGACAGGCCTTTTTGAAGATAAACATCGGTGTCTTTTCCCAGGAAAACATGACCTTATTAAAGTCTTTGATGATGGGTTGCTTGACAGAACCTTTAGATCACGTGCTCAGTTGCTTCAGTCGCATTGGACTCTGCAGCTCCATGGACTGTAGTCTGCCAGGCTCCTCTGTCTATGGAATTTTACAGGAAAGAATACTGGAGTGGTTGCTCTTTCCTTCTCCTTTAAATGATTTGAGTTCTCAAAGTGTTGGTCCCTTGGCCAGCAGTATTAGCATAACTTGTTAGAGATGCAAATTCTCAGTCTAGACCTACAGAGCTGGAAATGCTAGGGGTGGAGCCTAGAAAGTTGTGGTTTTAAAAGTCCTCCAGGTGATTGTGTTGGAAAGTTCCATTGCTTTAGATCAGGACGTCTCAGTCCTGGTTGTATATTGAAATCACTTGAACAAGTAATTGACCTAGGCCTACCCTAGACCAATTGAATCTTTGAAGGTTATTTGAACTTTAAAACCTCCTCAGGTGGTTTGAATAATGTGGGGCTTGGACTGAACCACCCTATTAAATGTTTTCCTAAAGGCCTTGGGAAGAAAGTGTGCTCTCTTAAGGAGGAGACTGGGAGGGGCCATCCTCCCCTGCACTCCCAGCATCCATCACTATCGTATAGGAGCACTGATGTCCAGAAACTACCCCCAGAAACCCTGGCTGTGGGCATGGCTCTGTGGAAGTCCCCAGAATGAAACAAAGTCACAGGTGTTTGGCAGGATAGAAAAAGGTCAGGGTAAGCTTTTGTTATTGTTCAGCCCCTCAATCCTGTCCAACTCTGCAACCCCATGGACTGCAGAATGCCAGGCTTCCCTGCCGTAAGGTAAGGTATATGGCTGAAAGGATCTCTCCAACAGAAAACCAACTTGGGTGAAAATTCTCTGAAATTCTGAGTAACATTTAGTCACTTTGGGGGAGGCTGAACTTTGGCTGAACTCTGATAATGAAGACCCGGAGGGCTCAAAAGAAACAAAGGTGGTATTTGGAGTCTTTCATCTTTCTGGCTCTATCCTGATTTTAATATTATGCTGAATTGCAGTAGCTAGCCAGTTTTGCTGTCAATCCAGCCTGAACATTAAATGCTTGGACACCTACTCCCAAAAGCCAGGGCTCTACACAGGCCTCACCTGGAAATGACTCCAGTGGGAGATGAGGAAGGATGTGATGGCCGTTGCAGACCATGACTCCGTCAAAGACAGCGCTTTGCTCCTTGCCATTGTTCTCTGTAACAACCACCCACTGGCCAGAGGATGCAAAATCTGGGTGTTTTTTCACACTGAGGACGGTTGTCTGGAATCAAACACAGAGAAGGCATCACTGAGAATTACTCCGGCATAAAAGGGGTCTTGTCCAGTGCCGGGAGTGGGTAAGGGTAGAGTGCAATGTCTGGCTCCATTGAGATTCCATTTGAAGCCATTTCAAGCCACTTAAGGCAAAGACTGCTAAGTGCACCCTGCTGCTTCTTCCTTAGCACATGCTACCAAGGATGTACTGCTTTGTGTGAGAGGCCTGACTCAGCAGTGGGAATCAGCGTTAAGGACTGAATAAGGAGGGAGACTTAGAAAATCACGGCAAAACTCTGGGCAAGATACAAAATACATGTTCATCATTCAAGTGATCGCACAATCAGCATTTATCACAAAACTTTTGTGTTGACCTCTGTGCAGACTCTGTGTTAGAGAAGATATTCCATGTATAGCACCTGGTACCATGACAGTACGCCATGAATGGTGAGTTGTTCCTATTTATTTTATTAAAGGCATCATGTGGTTTTTTAAAAAAAATTAATTTATGTTTGGTTGCACTAGGTCTTCATTGCTACTCACAGGCTTTCTCACATTGTGGAGAGTGGGGGTTACTCTTCATTGAGGTGCATGGGCTTCACGTTGAGGTGGCTTCTCTTGTTGCTGAGGATGGTCTCTAGGGCATGAGAGCTTCAGTAGTTGTGGCACACAGGCTCAGTATTTGCAACACACAGGCTCAGTAATTGTGGTGGATGGGCTTAGTTGCCCCATGGCATATGGAATCATCTTGGACCAGGGATCAAACCTGTGTCCCTGCATTGGCAGAGGGATTCTTATCCTCTGTGCCACCAAGGAAGTCTGCATCATATCCTTTATTTTGGATATTGTTGTTTACTAGTGAGTGCAGATTATTTTTTTTTGGTAATATTTATTGTTACATTTGTACAACATTTCTTGCTTTGTGAATTGTCTGTTCATATCCACTATTTTTTTTTTTTTTTTAAAGATGTAGTGTGTGGGCTTCTCTTGCAGAGCACAGGCTCTAGGAGTGTGGGCTTCAGTAGTTACAGCACGTGGGCTCAGTAGTTGTGGCTTGTCATATTTTTAAAATGTCTTACTAGCAATACATTTCATACTCTCATTTGGATTAAATTACTGGTTTATTGATTTTTTGTAAATGTTGTTTGCTGTGTGGAGGTTTATGGATTTTTAAAAGTGTACATAAATGGTGTGTTTGCTGTATTTAAGAAGCAATGTCAAAGGAAGTGAAGAGTTTCTCCCAGATGAACAGCATGCATCCCTCTTGATGGCAAGTGTTTGAGCCCCTTATACATGCTTTTCAAAATTTCAGATATTTTTCAAAATGCTGTGTTGGCAATTTTGAAACTTTTACAGTTTAAAAAAATGTATGTGGAATGTTGTGAAAAGCCTACAAAATATCTGGATATTTTCAGTTGAAAGATTTCAAATTTGAAGTTAAGCATAGTATATTCACTAAGGTACTCCAGATTCTTGGTTATTCAAAATGTGGTCAGAGGACCAATCTTCACTGTCACTGGGGAGGTAATTAGAAATGTAACTGACCTGAGCCAGTTCACTCCTCCCCAAGCAACCTGGTGGTTTCCTATTCCTGGGAGGTCACCGTATTGATACTGAACTTAGTCTGGACATGTCCTTTTATAGTTTGAATTGAGTTCTTGCATCTTATAGCTTGTACCGATTCAGAGACCAATAAATGGGAGTGAGTTTTCTTAACCCCTCTCCAACCTCCAGAAAACAATGTCAGTAAAACGATAAACAAGAGAAGAAGCAACTAGGGGAACTCTATATTAGATAGGTGGAAACATTTTCATGGTATTTGCATATGTTTATGTCCACCAAATCAATTATTACAAATAATGTAATACAAATCTATAGTAAAACAAAAATTACTGAGAAAATGAAATGTGTTAAAAAATAAGTTCTACCAATATTTATTCAAAGCTATAATTTATTTCCTAGACAGTTACTAGTTTTCAGAGTATAGGTTATTGATACAAATTTAGGATGTTTAATGAAGATATTGTTTTTTTTCTTGTTGATTATTTGTTTTTGAGGAAACAAGGGAAAGGTAGTTATAATTGCATTTCAGAATTATCTGGCCATTCTTAGGTTGCTAAAGAATGCATCAAAAATTAATGAAAATGGTTTCTATAGGGTTCTGAGATGAATGGGGAGCTGTGGGTTTATCTAATCCATTTTCTAAGATAATCCATTTCTATGGAGAAGGTAAGAAAATAAAACAACATAACTTGTTTTCATATACCCTTTCAAAGGAAATGAGGCTAGTCATCTTCAGTGGTTATAGATACTAATTTAAATGCAGTTTCACTGTCAAAATATCATTCAAGCCTTAATTTTGACAAATGTTTTTCTTCTGTTTATGCATATAGCCTATAATATCACAGGTAATGACATTACTTTTTGAGTTTTCTATCATGCTGTTTTGGAGAAGGAAATGGCAACCCACTCCATTGTTCTTGCCTGGAGAATCCCAGGGACGGGGGAGCCTGGTGGGCTGCCGTCTATGGGGTCGCACAGAGTCGGACACGACTGAAGTGACTTAGTAGCAGTAGTATTGTGCTGTTTCCCTCCCTCCTACCCAAAATACAATACCTGGAACTGAATATACTTTAGTAGATCAAACTTCTTGGCAAAGATTCTGAAATATTCCAGGAGTTTAGAATTGTGCAGGAAGTTTGGAAAATCTTCAGGCATTGGAAAGTCACTGAAACAGGACATTTCTTTGCTGGTGTTGCTGATGACAGATTGATAGATACTTGCTCGGCCATCGTCAACATTTTCCTAATGAAATAAAGGAGTAGTAATAAGATATTAAAGAAATCCCTTGATTTCCTATTCACCTTCCACATCTAACTCCTGCGTGATGTGAAGCTCTCTCATCGTTGTTTAGTCATGTTCAACTCTTTTGTGACCCCATGGACTATAACCGGCCAGGCTACTCTGTCTATGGGATTTCCCAGGTGAGAATACTGGAATGGGTTGCCATTTTCTTCTTCAGGGGATCTTCCCAACCCAGGGATTGAACCTACCTCTCCTACTTGGCAGGTGGGATTCTTTACCACTGAGCCAACTGGGAAGCCCCTTTCACTGCTGCAGTATGACTGAAGCGTCTGGTGGATGAGGAGCTGTGTGTGTGCCATTCTTATGTTGCTTAAGAATGCATCAATAATTAGCTTCCCAGATTTCTAACTGTTTAGTGTCAATCACTGTGACAACTGATGCTGAAGCTGACACTCCAATACTTTGGCCACCTGATGTGAAGAACTAACTCACTGGAAAAGACCCTGATGCTGGGCAAGATTGAAGGCAGGAGAAGAAAGGGATGATGGATGAGATGGTTGGATGGCATCACCGACTCAATGGACATGACTTTGAGTAAACTCCAGGTGTTGGCAATTGACAGGGAAGCCTGGTGTACTGCAACCCATGGGGTTGCGGAGTCAGACACGACTGAGCAACTGAACTGAACTGAACTGATTGTGACAATCAGTCCCCTTCCAAAATTTTCCCTGGGGAGGCTACACCTGTCTTCCACATCTTTAGGAACCAATAAACTCTGCGTCACTGGTCAGAGACTATAATGGAGAATTTCAGTTAAAATGAGTACTTTGGGGAGCAGGAAGTGTTCACGTCTTAATTTGAATCCCCCGCCTTTATCTTATGCTTTATGTGAATCAACCTTCCTCAAGTGATAATAGTAAGTAGTAGTTTTTTTGTTTCTGGATGCACTGGGTTTTTGTTGCAGTGCGTGGGTTTTCTCTAGTTGTGTCAGTGGCTTATTTGCTCTGTAGTATGTGGGATCTTAGTCCCCGCAGTGGGATCAAACCTACATCCCCTGCACTGGAAGGTGGATTCCTAACCCCTAGACCACCAGGGAAGTCTCAAATAAGTAGTATTAATGCCAATCAAGTGCATTTTTTCCTTTTGAACTTTTTATTTTGTACTAGAGTAGAAAAATATCGATTTCTGCTTTATTGACTATGCCAAAGCCTTTGACTGCATGGATCACAATATACTGTGGAAAATTCTGAAAGAGATGGGAATACCAGACCACCTGACCTGCCTCTTGAGAAATCTATATGCATGTCAGGAAGCAACAGTTAGAACTGGACATGGAACAACAGACTGGTTCCAAATAGGAAAAGGAGTACGTCAAGGCTCTATATTGTCACCTTGCTTATTTAACTTATATGCAGAGTACATCGTGAGAAACACTGGGCTGGAAGAAGCACAAGCTGCAATCAAGATTGCTGGGAGAAATATCAATAACCTCAGATATGCAGATAATACCACCCTTATGGCAGAAAGTGAAGAGGAACTAAAGAGCCTCTTAATGAAAGTGAAAGAGGATACTGAGAAAGTTGGCTTAAAGCTCAACATTCAGAAAACGAAGATCATGACATCTGGTCCCGTCACTTCATGGGAAATAGATGGGGAAACAGTGGAAATGGTGTCAGACTTAATTTTTTTGGGCTCCAAAATCAATGCAGATGGTGATTGCAGCCATGAAATTAAAAGATGCTTACTCCTTGGAAGGAAAGTTATGACCAAACTAGATAGCATATTAAAAAGCAGAGATATTACTATGCCAACAAAGGTCTGTCTAGTCAAAGCTAAAGTTTTTCCAGTAGTCATGTATGGATGTGAGAGTTGGACTGTGAAGAAAGCTGAGGGCTGATGAATTGATGGTGTTGGAGAAGACTCTTGAGAGTCCCTTGGACTGCAAGGAGATCCAACCAGTCCATCCTAAAGGAGATTGGTCCTTGGCGTTCATTGGAAGGACTGATGCTGAAACTGAAACTCCAGTACTTTGGCTACCTGATGCGAAAGAGCTGACTCATTTGGAAAGACTCTGATGCTGGGAGGGATTGAGGGCAGGAGGAGAAGGGGATGACAGAGGATGAGATGGTTGGATGGCATCACCGACTCAATGGATATGAGTTTGAGTGAACTCTGGAAGTTGGTGATGGACAGGGAGGCCTAGCGTGCTGTGATTCAAGGGGTTGCAAAGAATCAGACACGACTGAGCGACTGAACTGAACTTATAGCTGATTAACCATGTTGTGATAGTTTCAGGTGAACAGCGCAGGGGTCAGTCATACATACAGAGGTATCCATTCTCCCTCAAACCCCACTCTCATCCAGGCTGCCACATACCATTGAGTTCCATGTGCTACACTATAGATCCTTGTTGGTTATTCATTTTAAATATTGCAGTGTGTACATGAACATCCCAAACTCCCTAGCTATCCTTTCCCCACCTGCCCATAGCAACTGTAAGTTTGTTCTTTAAGTTTGTGAGTCTCTTTCTGTCTTGTAAATAAGTTCATTTATATCATTCTTTTTAGATTCCTCAATCAAACCTTAAGTTTGATTCTGAGTGTTGTTGACTATGCTTTGATAATTCAGGAGATAGCACATGCTGTGTCTGAGTTTATAATTTCCTCTACAAGAAGTGGTCTGTGTAATGATTTAATGTTAAATCATGTAAGAGCCAAGTGTGGTGATTCAGTGTTTGTGAAGCCAGAATGTTATCAAACAAGCTTTATAAGAAAATGTAAATAACGCCACCCAAAAACTCAACAGATGCTTCTGCACAGACAGAGACTAAGTATATTCCAGCATATAGTAGTTGCTATAATGACTCAGCACCAGGGTAGGATGTAAAAAAAAATGGAAAGATTATAGGAACTCATGAATTAATTGTAATAAATTACCTAATCTTAACATAAATCGCATTATAATGTTCTCTACGGAATAGTAAATAAAGGACAGTAAATATCCAACTCTAATTCTACCATTGTAATAAATCAGTTGTATATGTTGCTTTCTTACCATTACTTATGGACAATTATTACTTTCCTGCCAGATCTTTAGGTCAAGCCTCCTTAGATTTTTGGACATGGAAAGAGGCAACCTGGACTAGCAGCAGGGGCCTGGGCTTTGAGTTAGACACAGGTTTGAATTAATCTCTTTCAGGCTGTATGAGCCTGGACCAGTCAGTGCCTCTGAGCTTCGGGATGTGCTAGGTGCTCAAAAGTATTGTTACTGTCTATTGTTACAGAGGAAGCTATAAGTTTCAGCAAAGTTGTCAGTGACTCCTCACTGTTCACCATAAAATAAAGGTATCCAGACAGCTGCTCTGATACCACAGGAACTGATACAAACACAGTCACTATCATCTATCACATCTGAATTTTCTTTACAAGAGGCTATACTTAATTTCAAAGAGTTAAAGATTAAACTGTGGGATCTTTCCTCTTTTATCAGCAAAGCTCTTTATATGTGTTGGGCTTCACTGTGTCCAGAGATTATCAGTACTAACATGATTTTCCAAGGCTAAAACGATGTTTGCTCTCAGATCATGCCATTTAAGACCAATAAAATCCGAGTTTGTAAAGATCCTCCTCCCTCATACATTGCACTCTCTTCCTCATTCATTCATTCGCTCATGCCTACCATAAGCCAGGAGTCAGATGCCTTTTTTCCCATGAGCAGATTGTTTATCTTTCCTAGTCCATAATTAAGGTGCAGATGATAGCTTTGTTGCAGTATTAAGTGGCTTGGTAAAAACTAGTCATGCTAGGGCATGTCAGCTTTCTAGGTGATTAATTTGGTGTGGTCTTATTATTAACTGTATGTATTTACAGAAGGCAAAGGGAGTTTGTATTCAAATATGAAGTGCTTTCTGTCTCATATACAAGGATATAATCTGAACTTTGGATGAATAAATCATGGTATTTTTGTTTTCCAACCTAGCTTCAAATTGCATAATACAGTCATCCCTTAGTATTCATAGAGGATTAGTTCCAGGACCCTCTGTGGATACCCACAACCAAGGATACTCAAGTCCATTATATAAAATGGTGTAATATATGCACAAAGCATACACAAGTTACGTAAGTCAGATTCCTCCTTTTCTCCTGTAAAATGGAGTTCATCAATTGTTCCGTTAGACAGCTGTCATGAGGCTTTGATGAGATTAGATAAAATGCTTCGCACAATGCCTGACTTTAAATAAGTGCTCCATCCACGTTTGCCTCTCTTGCATTACTACTGGCCATTAGAGTTAGTCTTACTGAACCAGTCATAGTTTTGAGACAGAATAACACGGACTGTTACAGTAGATCTAACATGTTAGTTTTTACAAGTGCTTTAAATTGGCTTTAACATGTGGTTAGCTCCTCTGTCAGGTCATTTTAAGGGAATTTTGAGTGATGACAACTGGTTTTGATGTCTGAGCCCCTATAGTAGTTTCAGGGCCAGGGCAAGGCTCTCCTTTGGGGGTTTTACTTGTGTAATTTGACACAACTGATGATGACATCAAAATTCTTTTACTGAACATCAAGTAATGTTTATACTTAGGTTGATTGGTAGACAACTATTAAAAAATGCTTTCTGTCCATGTGCGCTTCTTCCTATACTGGCTGAAGTAGATGTCTATAGGCTTAGATAAATTTGGGTATAATTGAGTTTTCCTGGGGTTATAAAGGGAAGATGATTCTTATTAATTCTCCAGGCAAGAACACTGGAGTGGGTTGCCATTTCCTTCTCCAATGCATGAAAGTGACAAGTGAAAGTGAAGTCGCTCAGTCATGTCTTCGTGACCCCATGGACTGCAGCCTACCAGGCTCCTCCATCCATGGGATTTTCCAGGCAAGAATACTGGAATGGGGTGCCATTTTCTTCTCCAAAGTAAATAAATAAATGTCTATCAACTATATATCTTGTTTAGGCCCTGAGCTTGGAGTTAGGGGTAAAGTATTACCAGGACAAACAGTTTTCTATCTTCATGGAGCTTATTGTCACATTGAATTAAAATCAGTTTGGGCTTTGGGGATGGAAAGTAGAGAAATAAGATGGGAGGCGTTGCTCTCAACCAAGGCAAGGACAGGAGACATGACTTTCAAAACAGATAAATTTAACTCATGTATTTACTTAAAATACAAGCACAGACTAAAAATGAGCCAAGCACAAATACAGATTAATAGCCTGAATTTCCTAACAAACAGAATTAGTGACAATTTACTTGTTTAAGATAATTGATCGTATGGTAAGTATTTTTCTTAATATAAATTTTTTTGCAAGTCAGAAGATTATGTACCAAAACCAAGTTAGTTCAGACAACACCGATTTAGAATTTATGATCTTTTATTATAGGCTGGACTGAAGTTTATCTTTGATTCCTTAAAGATGAAAAGGACATAAAAACTAAATTAAGTTTAAGAAAGATTATAAAGCTAATATTTAATCTAGAATGAGCAAGCTTACAAAGCAAAAATCCACTTATTACAAATGTAAATACAAAATCTTATAAATTTTTTTTGTTATGAAATGTAATTATATTGACTTCTAACAATCCAAGGTTTATTCTCATGGCTAGTTATTCTAAGCAGTTTGGAAATAAAATTTATTTCTTTGAAAATATCCTAATATTCCATATTTTCACTTTCTCAGGTGGATTTTATGTGCTCTGTTACTTGTAATAAGTATAATTGAAACTTTACATTCTTACCAATAAGAATATTTTTATTTTAATTATTTTAGCATTTTATTTTAATTATTTTAGCATCTTATTTTTATTTTAAAAATTTTAATTTTTTAATTGGCTTATAGTTGATTTACAATGTTGTGTTAGTTTCTGCAGTACAGCGAAGTGAATCAGTTATACTTACATCCACTCTTTTTTAGATTCTTTTCTCATGTGGGTCCTTGTCCTACAGTTAGAGGCAAAACTGTCATTCTCAAATGCTAATCTATGGACTAATTCCAGTAGAAGAATTCAGGGGAGCTTTGAAAAGTATAAAAAGGGTGAGTAGGTCTGGTTTGGGCCCAGACATCTGTCTTTTAGAAGTGCTCCCCAGCTGACTGTTATGCACAATGAACACTGGGAGACACACCCTTTATTAGAGTGTCGTTGCATTCTGCCCTCTCTCCTTTGGGATGGTACTTCCCTAATTTCTACCCTTAATCACTGAAAGAGCCCCCTAATTAAACTCGTTGACTCAGATACCTCCCACTGTCTTCACTGATTTCAGGGTAAATGGTACACTCGTTGGCATGGGACACAAGGTCCTCATGGTGAGACTCTGGCTCTTCTCTCCAGCCTCATCAGTTATCTCTCAGCCACCTGCATCCTTCTTTCCAGCCACATTACGTGACTTTCTATTCTCTAAGTGTATCAAGTTTCACAAATCTCCACACCCTTGCACATGCCATTTGCTCAGCCTAGATGGATTTTCACATATCTGATCTGTTTATTGTCAAGACAAATAAAAGTGTCATACCCTTCTGCTGAGTGAGATTCTGTGCTTTCCATAACACTCAGTGTTTCAGCTTTTATAAATCTGCACTCTGGATTTTCTTAAGTTCCCGCCACACCCCCCTCCTGAAAAACGAGCCCTTTGATGGCAGAGACTGTACAATTGCGTCTTTTTAGTACCTAATATATGCCTGGTGCATATTATGCAACCAGGTAATATGTTTGTTGAATGAGTGCAAGAAGTCATGTTAACCAGAGCATTTCCCCCTCATTGTAAATAGGGCTTAATGATACTAAGATACTACTAAATGATACATTAAAATAGTAGTGTAATGGGAATAAATAAATGGTTTTGCTGATAGTATGCTATAAACTTTGTTTTGTTTTATGCATCCAAATGTTATGATTTTGCTAATATTATGTTATAAACTTTATTCTATTCTATACATGTAAACATTACTTCTTTAAAAAAAATTATGGAAAACTAACCAAAATTAGGGCTTTCCTCTGTAGCTCAGTTGGTAAAAAATCTGCCTGCAGTGCAGGAGACCTGGGTTCGATTCCTGGGTCGGGAAGATCCCTTGGAGAAGGAAATGGCAACCCACTCCAATATTCTTGCTTGGAGAATCCCACAGACAGAGGAGCCTGGCAGGGTACAGTCCATGACATCGCAGGAGTTGGACACGACTTAGCGACTAAACCACCAATCAAAAGATATCTTAAACAGCTGGCAAAGAAGCTTAAGAACCATAGTATTTTATATTTGCTTTCCTGGAGAGTTATTAATATCTAACATGTTGAATTTGGTTCTATTAAATGGACAACAATGTACAAAAATATATATTGAATAATGCTGTGATACATTTATCACAGAGAACTTCTGAAAGTAAAACAAGGGTAAGGCGGTCATCTTTTCAGGGAAGGAAATGGCTCTTTGTTCTAAGCTAGTTCTGTCTAATGTTAAACTGAACATAATGTGCTGTTAAAAAAACATGCCAGTTGAAACAGAAGAGAGGCTGTGAGGCATAGAATAAAGAAAGTACGTGTTTTGGTCAGTGCGAAAATGGCACCATATGGGGAAATTCCTTTTGGTGATTTCCCAGGTGTCTACTTCACAGACTCATCTGTTCAATCAACATTTAAATTAGCAAATTTGATGGAGACAAATACAGATGATCAAATTTGTATATACCCAAAGTGTGGAGGCATAGAAACTTGACAGAGGATTGAAACTTCAAATAAACACTTATAAGAAAGTGAGGTATAGGTGATTTACAATATTATAGTACTTTCAGGTGTACAGATAGTGATTCAATATTTTTATACATTGTACTCCATTAGAACTTGTTACAAAATAATGGCTATATTTCCCTGTGCTGTACAATATATCCTTGTTGCTTAGCTTATTTATTTTATACAAGGTAGCCAAGCCACACCAGTACTCTTGCCTAGAAAATCTCATGGACGGAGGAGCTTGGTAGGCTGCAGTCCATGGGGTCGCTACTAGTCAGACATGACTGAGCGACTTCACTTTCACTTTTCACTTTCATGCATTGGAGAAGGAAATGGCAACCCACTCCAGTGTTCTTGCCTGGAGAATCCCAGGGATGGTGGAGCCTGGTGGGCTGCCATCTATGGGGTTGCACAGAATCGGACATGACTGAAGCGACTTAGCAGCAGCAGCAACAGCAGCAGCAGCTTGTATCTGTTAGTCCTATACTCCTAACTTGCCCCTCCTCTCTTCCCCCTCTCCACTGGTAACCATTAGTTCGTTCTCTATATCTGTGAGTCTGTTTCTGTTTTGTTATATACATTCGTTTGTCTTATTTTTCAGGCTACACACATAACCAATAACAGAGTATCTGTCCTTCTCTGACTTGTTTCACTAAGCATAATACTATCTAGGTCCATCCACAGGTTGTTGCAGGTGCCAGAGTTTCATTATTTTCTATGGCTGAGTAGTATTCCATTATGTATACTGCCACATCTTTAACCATTCATCTGTTGATGGACATTTAGTTTGCTTCCATATTTTGGCAGTTACAAACACTGGGGTGCCTGTATCTTTTTGAATTTGTGTTTTTAGATATACACCCAGCAATGAAATTGCTGCATTGTATAGTAATTCTATTTTTAATTTTTTGAGGAAATTCCATACTGTTTTCCACAGTGACTGTACTAATACACATTCCCGCCAACAGTATACAAGGGTTAGCTTTGTTCTACATTCTTGCCAACATTTCTTATTTGTGGTCTTTTTGATAATAGCCACCCTGGTGTGAGGTAATATCTCATTATGGTTTTAATTTGCATTTCTCTGATTAGCAATGTTAAACATCTTTTCATATGCCTGTAGGCCATCTGTGTGTCTTCTTTAGAGAAATATTTATTCAAGACTTATGCCCATTTTAAAATTGAGTTGCTTCTTTTTTGATACTGAGTTGTATGAGCTGTTTATATATTTTGAATATTAACCCCTTATCAACCATATCATTTGCAAGTATTTTCTCCCATTCAGTAGGTCATCTTTTCATTTTGTCGATGATTTCCTTTGCTGTGCAAAGGCTTTTAAGTTTTATTAGGTCTCATTTGTTTATTTTTGCTTTTGTTTTCTTTGCCTTAGACAAATAAAAAAATATGCTCTAATTTATATCAAAGAGTGTTCTGCCTATGTTCTTTTTTAGGAGTTTTATGGTTTTAGATCTTATATTTAGGTCTTTAATCCATTTTGAATTTAATTTTTAATATGGTGTAAGTAAATATTCTAATATTATTCAACACAGAAAAGTTAATAGAAGATTAAAACTTCATATAAACACTCTGACTAAGAATAAAACCAACTAAATAATGTCTAACATGCACAAATGTGAAATCCTGTAATTAAGATTAAAAAATTAGTTTTTACAAAGATAGGGGTTCAGATGAAAAACACACAGGGGTTTTAATTGATCCCAAGGTTAGTATTCATCATTAGAATTCTGTGAGATGAAGCATGAGGGTAAACATAGAAGTTTAACCTCAATATTGTGGCATCTTAGACATCTTATTAGGTCATCTTACTGTCATCTACCACTTATTAGTTACTATAGGCAAATCACTTACTTTGGCTTTCTCACTTTTAAGTTGGAGTTAATAAAAACTAATGTATTGTGAGTATAGAATGAGATAATTCATATGCAAATAATTATATAAATGATAGCATTAGCTTTGCAAATCTGAAAAGGCTACTGCTGCTGCTGCTAAGTCACTTCAGTTGTTTCCGACTCTGTGCAATCCCATAGATGGCAGCCCACCAGGCTCCCCCGTCCCTGGGATTCTCCAGGCAAGAACACTGGAGTGGGTTGCCATTTCCTTCTCCAACTGAAAAGGCTAGTGCACATTAAACCTTTAGTAGAGGTGCAGCATTCAAACCTAGTGAAGCACAAGCTATAGTGGGAAAGCATAAAACGAATTGACCATAAATTTTTTGAGGGGAGTGATTTTTATCTGATTCATTCAGACTTTCATTTTTATTATTTTCCCACTACCTATATTCCCTTGGGCAGGTTATTTATCCTAAACTCTTCATATGTTAAGTGAGGATAATCATAACACCTATGCCCTAGGAGTATTGTGAAGAAAAATGAGATGGTGCATGGCAAATGTTTCCTGTTGCTGGAAAAAAGTACTAAAATATATGTTAATTACTCACCTTTCTCATGTTCCAAAATGGCCACTAGAAAGTGCTAGAGAACCTTTTGGAAGAATTTAGCGCCATCCGAGTAGGAAATGGGGCAGGAATTTTAAAATTTTGTTTTAACTTGTCACCACTAAATGTATTAAGTGATCTTAGAAGAATTGTGTGTAAATATAGAAGTTAAACAGTAATATATTTTAACATTGATTCTGATTGGTAGAGTTGTGGAGAGGCAAGTTATGCTGGAAGTGGGTGTGGAGGCTCCCAGCAGAATTTTCAGCCGCTCCTTTCTTGGCACAACTTTCTCTTGGAAATCTGGACCCTCTCGTGGCCCCATTGGAGGCTTGTGAAATTTTGCTTATTGCATGTTTCACTCTTCAGTGACGATTTTGTCTTCTTTGGGTAGAGAAATTGTTTATATTTATCGCTTGGATATAGTTTTAAGGGATGTTTGAAGTGTGATATTGTTGCAAGTGCCAGGGAGCTGTATACTTAACCATTTTATATCTAATAAGGCTTGGAATATAAAGCTGAGCACTGAAGAGTTGATGCTTTTGAACTGTGCTGTTGGAGAAGACTCTTGAGAGTCCCTTGGACAGCAAGGAGATCTAGCCAGTCCATCCTCAAGGAAATTGGTCCTGAATATTCATTGGAAGGACTGATGCTGAAGCTGAAACTCCAATACTTTGGCCACCTGATGCGAAGAACTGACTCATTTGAAAAGACCCTAATGCTGGGAAAGATCAAAGGTGGAGCAGAAGGGGACAACAGAAAATGAGATGGTTGGATGGCATCACCGTCTCGATGGACATGAGTTTGAGTAAACTCCGGGAGTTGGTGATGGATAGGGAAACTCAGCATACTGCAGTCCATGGGGTTGCAAAGAGTTGGATACAACTGAGTGACTGAACTGAACTAATTCAAATTTTAACCTAACTCTTCTATCCCACAGGATGATATCTCTAATTCTGGAATTTTAGACATGAGGAATGTGATAGCAGGAAAAATATTTTGGGGCAGAAAGCATCTTCCTGGAATTAATCAAATCATATATATAAATTGAATCATAATTGACATACAAAATTGTATTAATTTCAGATGTAGGACACAATGGTTGACATTTGTATGGATTGTGAAATGATCACCACAATAAGTCCTATTTCTCATTTGTCGTGATAAAAAGTTATGAAGTTCTTTTTTTCTTGAGATGAGAACTTTTAAGATATACTTTCTTAGCAATCTTTATTTATTTATTTATTTTTGGCCACATCTCGTGGCATGTGAGATCTTAGTTCTCCCACCAGGGACTGAACCCATGCCACTAGACTACCAGGGAAGTACTCTTAGCAACTTTAAAATTTGTAATACAATATTTGTAATACAATATTTTGAACTATGCTATATATGCATGACATTTATTTTATAAATGGAATTACGTACCTCTTGATCTCGTTTACCCATTCCCCAATCCCCTATCCTCTGGCAACCAATCTGTTCTCTGTATTTATGAGTTTTATTTTACTTATATTTTAGATTCCACATATAAGTGAAATGATACGGTATTTGTCTTTCTCTGTCTTAATTACTTTTACTTAGCATAATACCCAAGGTCTATTCATAATGTTGCAAGTGGCAAGATTTCATTCTTTTTTATGGCTGAGTAGTATTCCAATGTATACCACATCCATTTATCTTTTGATGGACACTTAGGTTATTCCCCTATCTTGGCTGTTGTAAATAATGCTTCAGTGACTATGGGGGTGCATTATATCTTTTCCAATTAGTGGTTTTGTTTTCTTCAGATAAATACTCAGAACTAGAATTCCTTAATTATTATTGGTAGTTCTATTTTTAAGATTTTGAGGAACCTCCATACTGTTTTCCATAGTGGCTGCACCATTTTACACTTCCACCAGTAATGCACAAGGATTTTCTTTTCTCAGCATCCTCACCAACACTTGTTATTTATTGTCCTTTTGATAATAGCCATTCTGAACCATGGGAGGTGATATCTTGTTGTGTTTTTAATTTGCATTTCCCTGATGATTAGTGATGTTGAGCATATTTTCATGTACCTGTTGCCCATCTGTATGTTTTCTTTAGGAAACTGTCTATTCAGATTCTCTGCCCATTTTATAATTGGATTGTTTGTTTTTGTTATTGAGTTGTATGAGTGTTTATATATTTTGAATATTAACACCTTATCAGATATATGATTTTGAAATATCTCATTCATTAGGTTGCACTTTTATTTTGCTAATGGTTTCCTGTAGCAGAAGGAAGCTAAACTTCTTTCTAAGCAGAAGCTTTTTAGTTCGATGGAGTCCCATTTGTTCATTTTTGCTTTTGTCGCTATTGTTTTCAAGTCAGATACAAAAAAATTATTACCAAGACTGATGTCAAGGAGCTTACTGCTTCCATTTTCTTCTAGGAGTTTTATGGTTTCTGATCTTGTGTTCAAGTCTTTGATTCATACTGAGCCAGTTTTGTGTGTTGTGTAAGACAGTGATCCATTTTCAGTTTTTCACAGTGGCTATTCAGTTTTCCCCACACTAATTATTGGAAAGACTATTCTTGCCCCATTGTGTATTCTTGACTCCTTTGTTGTAAATTAATTGACCCTATATATGTGGCTTTATTTCTGGACTCTCTGTTCATTTCCATTGACTTATGTGCTATTTTTTTTTTTTAATGACAGTACCATACTGTTTCTTGACTACTAAAGCTTTGTAATAGTTTGAAATCAGACAGCGTGATGCCTCCAGCTTTGCTATTCTTTCTCAAGATTGCTTTCACTATTCGGGATCTTTCTATCAGTTCAGTTCAGTTTGCACAGTCATGTCCGACTCTATGCAACCCCATGGATTGCAGCATACCAGGCTTCCTTGTCAATCACCAACTCCCGGAGCTTATACAGACTCAATGTCCATCGAGTTGGTGATGCCATCCAACCATCTGATCTTCTGTTGTCCCCTTCTCCCACCTTCAATCTTTCCCAGCATCAGGGTCTTTTCAAATGAGTCAGTTCTTTGCATCAGGTGGCCAAAGTATTGGAGTATCAGCTTCAGCATCCATCCTTCCAATGGATATTCAGGACTGATTTCCTTTAGGATGGACTGGTTGGATCTGCTTGCAGTCCAAGGGACTCTCAAGAGTCTTCTCCAACACCACAGTTCAAAAGCTTCTATTCTTCAGCGCTCAGCTTTTTTTAGAGTCCAGCCCTCACATCCATACATGACTACTGGAAAAACCAAAGCTTTGACTAGACAGATCTTTGTTGACAAAGTAATGTTTCTGCTTTTTAATATGCTGTCTCGGTTGGTCATAACTTTTCTTCCAAGGAGAAAGTGTTTTTTAATTTCATGGCTGCAGTCACCATCTGCATTGATTTTGGAGCCCCAAAAAAGTAAAGTCTGTTATTGTTTCCATTGTTTCTCTATTTGCCATGAAGTGATGGGACCAGATGCCATGAAATTAGTTTTCTGAATGTTGAGCTTTAAGCCAACTTTTTCACTCTCCTCTTTCACTTTCATTAAAAGAGGCTCTTTAGTTCTTCTTTGCTTTCTGCCATAAGGGTGGTGTCACCTGCATATCTGAGGTTATTGATATTTCTCCCGGCAATCTTCATTCCAGTTTGAGCTTCATCCAGCCCAGGGTTTCTCATGATGTTCTCTGCATATAAGTTAAATAAGCAGGATGACTATATACAGCCTTGACATACTCCTTTCCTGATTTGGAACCGGTCTGTTGTTACATGTTCAGTTCTAACTGTTGTTTCCTGATATGCATACAGATTTCTCAGGAGGTGGTAAGGTGGTCTGTATTCCTGTCTCTTGAAGAATTTTCCACAGTTTGTTGTGATCCACACAGTCAATGGCTTTGGCATAGTCAGTAAAGGAGAAGTAGATGTTTTCCTGGAACTCTCTTGCTTTTTCAATGATCCAACAGTTGTTGGCAATTTGATCTCTGGCTTTTCTAAATACAGCTTGAACATCTGGAAGTTCACGGTTCACATAATGTTGAAGCCTGAATTGGAGAATTTTGAGCTTTACTTTGCTATATGTGAGATGAGTACAGTTGTGCAGTAGTTCGAGCATCCTTTGGCATTGCCATTCTTTGGGATTGAAATGAAAACTGCCCTTTTCTTGTCCTGTGGCCACTGCTGAGTTTTCCAAATTTTCTGGCATATAGAGTGTAGCACTTTCTCAGCATCATCCTTTAGGATTTGAAATAGCTCAGCTGGAATTCCATCACCTCCACTAGCTTTGTTTGTATTGATGCTTCCTAAGGCATTCCAGGATGTCTGACTCTAGGTGAGTGATCACACCATCATGGTTATCTGGGTCATGAAGATCTTTTTTGTATGTTTCCGTGTATTCTTGCCACCTCTTCTTAATATCTTCTGCTTCTGTTAGATCCATACCATATCTGTCCTTTATTCTGTCCATCTTTGCATGAAATGTTCCCTTGGTATCTCTAATTGTCTTGAAGAGATCTCTAGTCTTTCTCATTCTATAATTTTCCTCTATTTCTTTGCCTTGATCACTGAGGAAGGCTTTCTTACCTCTCCATTCTTTGGACCTCTGCATTCAAATGGGTATATCTTTGCTTTTCTCCTTTGCCTTTTGCTTCTCTTCTTTTCTCTGCTATTTGTAAGGCCTCCTCAGGCAACCATTTTTTCCATTTTGCATTTCTTTTTCTTGGGGATGGTCTTGATCACTGCCTCCTGTTCAATGTCATGAACCTCCGTCCATAATTCTTCAGGCAATCTGTCTATCAGATCTAATCCCCTGAATCTATTGGTCACTCCCACTGTATAATCATAAGGGATTTGATTTAGGTCATACCTGAATGGTCTAGTGGTTTTCCCTCCTTTTTTCAATTTAACTCTGAATTTGGTAATAAGGAGTTCATGATCTGAGCCACAGTCAGCTCTCGGTCTTGTTTTTGCTGACAGTATAGAGCTTCTCCATCTTTGGCTGATCTTTCCTGGATTCTATGAAAATTTTAGGATTTTTGTTATATAAAATGATCTTTTATGGTTCTAAAAATTTTAGCATTGCTTGTTATATTTCTGTGAAAATGCCGTTGGAATTTTGATAGAGATTGCAATGAATCCTTAGATTGCTTTGGGTAATATGGACATTTTCACAATATTAATTCTTCCAATTGGTCGGCATGAAATATCTTTCCATTTATCTGTGTCTTCTTCAACTTCTTTCATTAATATCTTATATTTTTCAATGTACAGATATTTCACTTTCATAGTTAAGTGTACTTTATTCTTTTTGACACAATTACTAATAGCATTATTTTCATAATTTCTTTTTCTGATAGTTCATTCTTAGTGTATAAAAAACTACAGACTTCTGTACATTAATTTTATACCTGCAACTGAATTTGTTCGAATTTTTTTTTGGTAGTATCTTTAGGGGGTGTGTATATATACATATATCTATATTTATATACACACATACATCTATTTATATATACATATATCTATATATAGTCTATATTCTATATATAAGAATCATGTCAATTACAACAGTTACAATTTATGTCTTCTTTTCCAGTTTGGATGCCTTTTATTTCTTTTTTTCTAACTAGCTACTCTGGCTAGGACTTCCAATCAATACTATGTTGAATGAAATTAGCAAGACTGGGTATCTTTATTTTGATCTTAAAAGATTTCAGTTTTTCATCATTGAATATGAAGTTAGCTATGGGCTAGTCATGCCATCTTTATTATGTTGGGGTATATTCCATCTATACTCACTTTACTGAGATTTTTTTTTCTGTAAATGGATATTGAATTTTGTCAAAAGTTTTTTGTATCTATTGAAATGATCATATGATTTTTGTCCTTCATTTTGTTAAGGTGGTATCTCACACTGATTGATTTGAGTATGTTGAACCATCTTTGCATTCCTAGAATAAATCCTGCTTAACCATGGTACATAATATTTTAAATATATTATTGAATTCAGTTTGCTAATATTTTGCTGAGGATTTTGGCATCCATGTTCATTAGGAATATAGGTCTATAATTTTCTTTTTTGTGGTATTCTTGTCTTGTTTTGGTGTCAGAGTAATTCTGGTCTCATAAAATAAGATTGGAAGTGTTCCCTCCTCTTCAGATTTTTGGAGAAGTTAGGTATTAAATTGAGAAGGATATGTACTAAATATTTTTTTTAATGCTTGGTAGATTTCACCAGTGAAACCATCTGGTCCTGGACTTATGTTAAGATTTTTGTTTGTTTGTTTTAATCATTGATTCAATCTCCTTATTAGTAACAGCCTGTTTAGATTTTTTGTTTCTTCATGATTTAGTCTTAGAAGATTGTATGTTTCTAGGAATTTGTCCATATTTTCTAGGTTGTCCAATTTGTTGACATATTTGTAGTAGTACTTTATGATCATTTGTACTTCTTTGGAATTAGTTTTAACTCTTCTTTTTTTAAAATTTTACTCACTTAAATCCTCTTTTTTACTTGGTTAAAGTTTTATCAATTTTGTTTATTTTTCACAGAATCAACTCTCTTATTGATATTTTCAATTGCTTTTTCAGTCTCTATTTTATTTTTTATGAAACTTTTTATTTTGTATTGGAGTACAGCCAGTTAATAATGTTGTGATAGTTTCAGGTGGACGGCAAAGGGACTCAGTCATACTCAGCCATGTTCATATTACCCCCCACATTTTATGTTTTAATGTCACATTTTATATCTTTTCTGTGTATCCTTTAGTTAATCATTGTAGTTATAGTTTTTTAACCACTTTTGTTTAAAATATTTTTGAAATTGAGGTATATTTGATGTAAAATATTATGTAAGTTTCAGGCATATAACATAGTAATTCAGAATTTTTAAAGATTATACTCAATTTATAGTTACAAAATATTCACTACAGCTTATTTATGGAGAAGGAAATGGCAACCCAGTCCAGTATTCTTTCCTGGAAAATCCCATGGATAGAGGAGTCTCACAGGTACAGTCCATGGGACTGCAGAAGAGCTGGACACGACTTAGCAACTAAATAACAATAGTTTATTTTATACCTAACAGTTTGTACCTCCTAATCTCCCACTCCCTTTCCCCTTCCCATCCTCCCTTTCCCTACTGGTAACCACTGATTGGTTCTCTATAGCGCTGAGTCTGTTTCTGTTTTGTTATATTCAATAGTTTGCTTTATTTGTTAGATTCTACATATAAGTGAAATCATATAGTATTTGTTTTCTCTGTCTGACTTTTCACTTAGCACAGTACTCTCCAAATCCATTCATATTGTTGCAAATGGCAAAATTTTATTATTTTTTATGGCTAAATAGTATTTCATTGTGTGTGTATATATATATATATATATATACACACACACACACATAGTATACACACACACATCACATCTTCTTTATCCATTCATCTGTTGGTGCATACTTAGGTTGTGTCCATATCCTGCCAATTGTATATAATGCTGCTATGAACATTGGTGTGCATGTATCTTTTTGAATTAGTGTTTTTGTTTTTTTTCAGATAAATAATCAGAAATGGTATTGCTGGGTCATATGGTTAAGTTCTAGTTTAGTTTTTTGAGAAACTGTACTGTTTTCCACTGTGGCTAGATGCACCAATTTACATTTCCACTACCAGTATATGGAAGTTCCCTTTTCTCTACATCTTTGCCAGCATTTGTTGTGTGTGTGTGTGTGTTTAACTGATAGCCATTCTGACAGACATCTGTTTCCTTCCCGAGGTTAGGTTTATTTTCAGCCGTTACTTATTCAAATAAGTTTTCTGTGCCCTTCTCTCTTCTCCTGAGGCATCTACAATCCAAATGTTAATCCATTTGATGCTGTCCCCTAGGTCCCTTAGGCTGTCTTCACTTTTAAATTCTTTTTGCTGCTCTGTTTTGGTGAATTCCACTACCCTGTCTTCCAGATCATTGATTCTTTCTTTGCTTCATCTAGTCTGCTGTTTAACCTCTTCGGTGTGTTCTTTATTAGCTATTATATTCTTCAGCTCTAAGACTTCTGTTTGGTACTTTTCTATCTTTTAGCTGTACTGAAATGTTTGATACATTTTCTATCTTTTTGCTGAACTTCTTGCTGTGTTCATTCATTCTTTTCAATGTTTTTATGACCATGACTTTTAGGGCTTTACAGATAAATTATATATCTTATTTCATTAAATTAAAAAAACTTTTATTGGCATATAGTTGACTTACAATGTTATGTTAGTTTCAAGTGTACAGCAAAGTGATTCAGTTATACATATATGTACTTTATTTTTTTATATTCTTTTTTTAAATATAAATTTATTTAATTGGAGGTTAATTACTTTAAAATATTTTATTGGTTTTGCCATACATCACCATGAATCCACCACAGGTATATACACATGTTCCCCATCCTGAACCCCCTTCCCTCCTTCCTCTCCGTACCATCCCTCTGGGTCGTCTCAGTGCACCAGCCCCAAGCATCCAGTATCATGCATCGAACCTGGACTGGCGATTTGTTTCATATATGACATTATACATGTTTCAATGCCATTCTCCTAAATCATCTCACCTTCTCCTTCTCCCACAGAGTCCAAAAGACTGTTCTATACATCTGTGTCTCTTTTGCTGTCTTGCATACAGGGTTATCGTTACCATCTTACTAAATTCCATATACATGCGTTAGTATACTCCCATATAGGCCTCATTATGTTTTTTTTTTTTTCCCTGGGGTTTTATTGTTCTTTCATTTGGAACATTTCTCTGTTTCTGAGTTTGTTTCTATGTACCAGGGAAAACAGCTGGTACTCACCCAGTATTGAGGGAGTGGCCTTGTGTAAGAGAAGAAACTTATCATTTTACTTTGCCCTACCCCTTGGCTGTCTCAAGCCTTCTGAGTATCTAAGCAGTCAAAGTTTTTAATAGGTCCCAGCTGTTGAGGTGCCAAGAACTCTCTCTCTTATTTTTTTTGTCAGACTGTGGAACCCAGAACATAATCCACCCTGTGCTGGTCTTCAGAGCCAAGCATGCCAGGGGCATCCACTGTGTGGTCTGCACCTGCCCACCAGCTTCGGTGGAGCCCTGGGAGTGGCTTGGGGGTCAGGGTAATTGTTTAGCAGTCTTTAGTAGGACCAAAGGATCAGTGCATTGGCAGGGTGCAGCGAACAGTGAGCGGTGCTAGTAATGGAGGGGAGAATGCGAAAATGGTTCTGGCTAGTGCCTCCATCTCCAGCCACAGTCCCAACAAGTTCCTGCACCTCTGGCAGATGCTCTAAGACTAGCAAATGAAACTCCTTCACATGTGGTCTAGGCACTTCCCACACTGCTGCCTTTGTACTGGATTCCAGGGCAAATGAGTCTGTGCATGAGCTCTTTAAGAGCAGAATCCCCATTCCCTATAAGCCTAATATTCTCTTAGATGAAAGCCCTGTTGCTTTTCAAAGTCAGACATTTTGGAGGCTGGTCTCTCCAGAGCAGGTCCCAAGGGTTGGGGAGCCTGATGTGGGGCACAAACCCTTCACTTTTTAGGAAGAAGTGCTCTGTTCATGAGATCCCTGCCACATGTGGGTTGCTCTGCCAAGGGTGGGGTTTGGGGAAAGATGATGCCTTTGCTTCTCCTACCTATCTCAATGCAGCCCCTTTATTCTTTGTTGTGGCAGGCTTTTCAGCTCATTTTCAGGTCCTTCGCAGAGAGAGTTGCTCCATATGTAGCTGTGGATTTGTTGTGTACATGGGAGGAAGTGAGTTCAGGATCTTTCTACACTGCCTTCTTGTACCACTTGAACCCATCAAGTCATATTTTTGATAGACCTCTCAAAATAACTCTCACTCTTCTGTGTCCAAGTTAATGATAATTAAATAAGAGACATTTGGCTCTTTGATAGTAAATCCCAAATTGGGTAATAAAACAAAGCAATGACAAATTTATCATTAAACATGGACTTGTTGAAATTTCATGTTTCTTTCTTAGGTGAAAAAAAAATCTACCTGGGGAAAATATCTGAAACGGAATCTATATGTGAACCCAGAGTAGGCAAAATAACACATCCTTGGGTAAGACAGAAATTTCCATTTCACACTCTCAGGTAAAGCTATAATGATTCTAATGATTAGTTGTTAGTAAGAAATGAATGTGATTCAAGCTGTTTTCCAGTTTCTTCTCAGCAAAGTTACCTGTTTTATATAAGGATCAACATCTTCATCATTAGCTCTGACTGTGATTGAATGGTTGAAAACACAGATTTTTTTTGTTTGGTATTTGAGCAATGTTTGCCGAACTTGTCTCATCATAGGATTCATTTAGAACTCATGTCAAAAATAGATTCCCTGCCTCAAAAGATTTTGATTCAGTAAGTCTGGGCTAGTGTTCAAGAATCTATATCTTTAAGAAACCTTCTAGGCATGTCTTATAATTATATACAGTTGAGAAACCCAATGTTAAAAAATTCCTCTTGGCATGAGACTCATTTTGAATTGGGAAAGCACACACGTTAGATGTTCTTGCCATCTCCTTGATGAGTCAGCTTGTAGTGAGAGCCCTTTGGATGGTCTCTGCTGGTGTGAGAGTCTGCTTTCAAGCACTCAAAATCTTTCACTTGTGTCTGGAGTGTTCTCACCAGTTTTAATATCTCATTTGAATGTACTTGATACATAATCTGAAAGTCACTGCTCTTGAGTTCTGAGAAAAAAGTTTGTTTAACCTTTCTGAGCAGGAATGCAAATTATGGTTATAAGTAGGGGCTCCTGCTTAGGTGTCATAGAGACTAAGGTTTGAATGTTGGTTCCTATAGCTGAGTGACCAGTCATTTAACCTCCCTCAGCTTCTGTTTGCTTGTCTATAAAATATGAATATAGGTATCGCAGCTAATGTTTGTCATATTTGAAGGTATTTGCATAAATTATCTCCCTTTATCTTTAAAACAGCACTATGAGATAATCATACTTTTCTGTTGCTCCTCATTATATAGCTCATTATATAGCTGAGAAAACGAAGACACAGGAATGTAAATAACTCACCCAAGGTCTCACACCTAGGAGATGGCCAGCTAATTATTTACTTAAAAGATTATGAGAAGAAATCATTATAAATCTTTATAGCTATCTATCTTTGTGTCTTTCTTTAATTTTTATACAAACTCTGAGGAACAGCTAGTATTACCAGTATTTGAGTTTGGTTAATGGAATAAATTTAATGAGTAAAAATGTAGTTTAAAAGTATAGTATAGTATAAAACTATATACTTTTATAAGCATACTTTTATAATATATACTTTTATATGTATAAAAAGTATAGTATACTTAAAGGATAGGGAAGCCTGCTGTGCTATAGTCCATGGGGTTGCAGACTTGGACACGACTGAGCGACTGAACAATAACAATAGATACTTAAAGAGTGCCCATAGTTACACTACAGTGTTATCAGAAAGCCAAGCAAACATTGTTTATTTTATTGTCAGAAAAAAGTCAGCAGTAATAAGAGCTCCCTCTCTGAAAAAGCAAGAGCTCAATGGTTAGACTACAAGTCATGTCTTGAACAGAATGCCTCTCACTTCTATTTTGTAATATGTTCTCTAATATCATTATATTGCTTTGAGAATAACAAAAATGTAGGCTGCAAGACAACCGTTGCATCCAGAGGGAAGATTCTTTTATAGGCTGTGTTGGCTATCTGGGCACCAGCCTATTTCTTTAGTTCCTGCTTGAAGTAAATCTGATCAAAACTGCTAAGGAAAAGCCAAAGTGGCTCAGTAGTATGAATCACCCTACAATAGCAGAACAACCTGTTCAAGAAACAAGAAGATCTCACTTACTTTGAACCTCCACAGCCCTCCAATATCTTCAGTCTTCTCAAAGCAAGTGGGTTCGAGTCCCTCATCCACACAGCACTTTAGAGAGATCAGGCCGCTGACCCCAGCTCCAATCACTGCCACCTTCTTTGCCATGGTATCCTGTCAAGGAGTTGATTAATTAATGCTGCTTCACTGAGGCAACAGGTAAGTCAGTCCTTATGGTGTGGACAGTAACTGGCTTTAAATGCTGTAGCAGTGGTCATTTAATAAGCAGCACTATTTGAATAAAATGCCTCACCAGTCAAATCCCAGTCTCCTCTTCCCCTTGAAAGAAGCTAAGTTGTGTCACGTCTTGGTTTAACGTTTAAAAGCAACCTATTTAACAAAGCCAACGGATTCAAAAACATAGTACCAGGGATATGAGCCAGTCTTCAGTTAAGTTCCTTTTTTTTAAATTTTATTTTGAAACAATTTTACTCAGTGTTTCTTTTTGCATGAGAGACTTAATAAAGTCCCCCTTAATAAAGATATGCTGCTGCTGTTGCTAAGTTGCTTCAGTCGTGTCCGACTCTGTGCGACCCCATAGACGGCAGCCCACCAGCTCCCCTGTCCTTGGATTCTCCAGCAAGAACTGGAGTGGGTTGCCATTTCCTTCTCTGAAAAGATCTGCTGCTGCTGCTGCTGCTGCTGCGTCACTTCAGTCGTGTCCGACTCTGTGCGACCCCATAGACGGCAGCCCACCAGGCTCCCCTGTCCCTGAGATTCTCCAGGCAAGAACTCTGGAGTGGGTTGCCATTTCCTTCTCTAAGAGTCATATATTTAAAGAGAAAATGAGACTTCAAGAAATGTCCTCCTTTGTCCCATGCCCAGGGAGCACCCCTACAGCAATTTACACTCCTCTGACTTAGTGGTTCTTTGATGGAAGAGCCACCAGAAGAACAAGCAAGATACAGAAAAAGAATTTAAAAAGTAAAACAATTTGTGACTAAAATAACATAATTAGAGCAAAGTGAAGGAATTACAGCCATATCTCCTTTTTTTTTTGGTACTTCAGTTTATTGTCTTTTACAGATCCAGCTTTTCTTTAAACACAAATCAAAAGTTTGTGGCAAACCTGCATGGAGCAAGTCTATCAGCACCATTTTCCCAATGGCATTTGATTCCTTTGCGTCCCTCTGGCTCCTTTTGGTAATTCTTAGGATTTTCAAACTTGATCATTATTAGTCTGTTTTGTATGGTGATCAGTGATCTCTGATGTTTCTACTAGGACTTGTTGAAGCCTCAAATGATAGTTAGCACTTTTTAGCAATAAAGTATTTTTTAATTAAAGACTCTGCCTTTCTTAGACATAATGGTGAAAGTAAAAGTGGCTCAGTCATGTCCAACTCTTTGAGAACCCATGGACTATCCATGGAATTCTCCAGGCCAGATAACTGGGGTGGGCGGCCTTTCCCTTCTTCAGGGGATTTTCCCAGCCAAGGGATTGAACGCAGGTCTCCCACATTGCAGGCAGATTCTTAACCAACTGAGGTATCAGGGGAGCCCAAGACATAATGGTATTGCACACTTTAAATAGAGTGCAGTATAATATAAACCTAATATTGGGAAAGAAAAGAATTTGGGTGATACGTTATTTGGAGGGTCTGGAAATGAACCTGCAGTCTTTCTCACCTGTGCCTGTACTGTCAAACAATGAACAGTTTTCAAGAGACTAAGCTGGACTTCAGTACTTAGTGCCTGAGGAGTCCCAACATTTCGAGTCCCCAAAGCGCGCAGAAGGCTTTCCTTGTGCAAGGATGACTAGACCCGTCATCTTGCAAGTACTGTCTTTACTCCCCTAGAATAAAGGGTCCTCCTTCTTCTCCAGAATGTGCCACAACGTTGGCCGACGAGTCCTGAAGGGTTCGTCAAGCCATAACCGAAAGGGAAGGAAAGGTGCTGGGCGAGATTACACGGCGCGGGCGGGAGCGCGGGAACCGGAGCCCTCTGATAAAGGCTCCCCCTCCTCGCCCTGTTACCGAGAATGTGAGCGAGAAATGACTTCCAGCACAAATAGGAGACCTAACTCCCGCGCGGCTACTCCGGGCCGCTCCCCGGCTCCCCTTCAGTAAAGTTCCTCAGAGTGCTGAGCTTTTGTTTTTGAGTCTCTTTCCCCAGCTATAATCCTTACCTCTGTTTTTGCCTTTGAGTGCGCTGACAGTAGTTTTCTATGTAGATTGTGTGCTGGGAGGTAATCAGAAGCTTTTTAAGAGTCAGAGGAACCTGTGGGGAATGGGAGGAGCTTGCAGTCCTCCTCCTCCCATTCTGCCAGCTGAAACTCCAAGGTCTTTGTCAGGAGTCCTGAAATGAAGCAAGAGACTTATATCCTGAGGTCCAGGGTAAAAAATCCTCTTTATTGATATAATGGATATAACCAATGCTCATTAACAAGTTAGCAAATATGCTCAAAAAAAGAAGTCCAAATTATCCCTTTACCCACTGTAACATTTTTGTTTATCTTTCATATTTATATATGTAGATAATACACACACACAAACAAAAATGGAATCGCACTCTACATGTAATTTCCAACTTGATTTTTCACTCTACAATATAGCAATACCTCTATAACTATAGCAACAGTTTTTATAAAATACTGAACATGTGTATTTATTTTTTTAAAATAATAACTCCAAAATACACTTTAACAACAACCATTAATTGGTTAATGTAATACAGAAGCACATAAAATGTTTAAAAATGGCACAGGTTTAGCAAAGTTGATGAATAGAAAAGGAAATACCAAAACCCAATATAACAATACTAAAAAAAAAATTCAATAGATTTCCATAGGTCATACATATACATTAGAAGACATAATGCAAAAAAAAATATTTATTCAAAACATTCCAAAATACTATTAGTCATAATGAGAACAGTGCAAAAGAACTAAGTTTTAATTTTTTTTATGATTTAAGCAAAGGCAGAGAGAATTCACACTTATGAATGAGAAGGCAGTATAAGGAGGTCAACTTTTTGTCAAAATTAACCTACAAATTTCACACAGTCTCAAATAAACTTAAAGCAGTATTTTTATTTTTTATTTATTTTTTAAAATTTATTTATTTATTTTAATTGGAGGCTAATTACTTTACAGTACGGTAGTGGTTTTTTACCATACATTGATATGAATCAACCACAGATGTACATGTGTCTCCCATCCTGAACCCCCCTCCTACCTCCCTCCCCATCCCATCCCTCAGGGTTATCCCAGTTATGGCAGCATTTTTTAAATGGCTGCATGAATTCCGTTTTGTTGATGGATTAATTTTCCATCTAACAAATATCCATTTCTATTTCTGACATATCACCATGCCTGGACAAATGATCTCATGGAATTTACATTCTTTTAAAAATCTTTTAACACACACACACACACACGGGCTTCCCTGGTGGCTCATATGGTAAAGAATCTGCCTACAATGCAGAGGCCTGTGTTCAGTCCCTCAGTTGGGAAGATCCCCTGGAGAAGGGAATGGCTACCCACTCCAGTACTCTTGCCTGGAGAATTCTATGGACAGAGGAGCATGGAAGGTTATAGTCCGTGGGATCACAGTCGGACATGACTGTGTGTATAACACACAAACATATATTCTGGAGCTTACATTCTTGTTTTGGCTTGGCTTTCTTAGACTTGATGACTTCTGGATCCTAACTTAACTTACCTGTTCCTAGATTGCTTACCCTCCCCAAAGCTATATATCATCATATGTCTCTGCTTGGGTATCTGCTCGCTTGGATGAATCTAGTAGGACTTCTAATATCTTCCTGTCTATTGCTGTCTTTTTACCTTGATATAGAACTGGATAACTTACCTTTGCTTACAATCTCAATTACTAGCACTACCGTTAATTAGAAAGACTAAATCAAGAGGCTATAAAGCCTTTGTGTACCTTGCTGTGCTCAGTTGTGTCTGACTCTTTGTGATCCCATGGACTGTAGCCCTCCACACTCCCCTGTCCATGGAATTTTCCAGGTAAGAACACTAGAGTGGGTTGCCATTTCCTATTCCATAGTATACCTTGGATATAGTCTAAATGATGAAGGACTTTGTTCTCCAGCCAACAAGACCAGTGGACCTAAGGATACTGAAAATTTTTTAATGCAGATTCATTCAACAAACACTTGTTGAACACCTCCTAGGTGTCAGACACTTCCTAAATGCTGTACATACAGCAATGAACAAAAGAGGCAACACTTCTTTCCTTTACAGAGCTTGCCTTCTGGTGGAGGGAGCCAGACAAGCAATCAATAAACAATAAACAAGTAGAGTTGTTGATGATGGGTGCCATGGAGAAAAATAAAGCAGAGAAATAAGCTCTTCGAGTGGAGAAGCATAGTTTGATATTTTAAAATAAGTATTCAGGAAACATCACTTTCCTAAAATTTCCCAAACTGTTTGGTCACAGCGGAATGTTTTTCTCTGTCTAATAAGCAAAGTAACTCTGTAACAAGAGTAAAAGAAACTTCAAAGGCAATAGTCAAAACTAAGGAACAGAAAGGCTGAACATGTTTCTCAATTAAAGAGGGAAAAAGCCAGTTTACTGACATTGGGTCACAAATTTTTTAAGTGGCCTGTGAGCAGTTCTCCAGTTATATCTTCACTGTCCCTTCTCTAGTTAATTATGATCTCAGTAAAAGTCCTGTAATTGTACTTGAGAAAACACCTGGATATGCTGCTAGCAGTATTTTAAAACTGTTTGAACCCTTGGGAGATTCAATTCTTGGGCAAATGTTTTGATGCTCCCCAGGTAGATAATCTGTCTGGAGATATTAATACCCTTTGTGTCCAAATGAGCATACAACTATGCTCATGGCATCAGCCATCAGCTTGGGAGCAGGCATCTTCTTGCCATTACCACAAGCTGAGAAGCTTGCTCAACAGATAACCCTAGCTGGAAATTAGGTATGTCAAGGGGCAACAAAGCCTCCTGGGGAGAATGAGTGTATCCACAAATGAAACACCAATCACCTGCCCAATTTTCTATCAGTGTATCTTTGGATTCCTTCCAAGTTTTTGCTATTATGAAAAAGCTGTCATGAATTTTATTTATGTGTATGTCTTCTACACTTACCACATTATATTCTCAGGATAAAAATCTAAAAGAGAAATTGCTAAGTGTATGCCCATTTGAAAGTCTACTGCTGCTGCTAAGTCGCTTCAGTCGTGTCCAATTCTGTGCGACCCCATAGATGGCAGCCTACCAGGCTCCCCCGTCCCTGGGATTCTCCAGGTAAGAACACTGGAGTGGGTTGCCATTTCCTTCTCCAATGCATGAAAGTGAAAAGTGAAAGTGAAGTTGCTCAGTCGTGTCCGACTCGTAGCGACCCCATGGACTGTAGCCTACCAGGCTCCTCCGCCCATGGGATTTTCCAGGCAAGAGTACTGGAGTGGGGTGCCATTGCCTTCTCCATGAAAGTCTACAGTGTTCCTCAAACTTTAATGTATAAAATACTTGTTGTGTGTTTGTTAGTCGCTCAGTCATGTCTTATTCTTTGTGACCCCATGGACTGTAGCTCACCAGGCTTCTCTGTCCATGAAATTCTCCAGGCAAGAATACTGAAATGGGTTGGCATCCTTTCTCCAGGGAATCTTCCTGACCCAGGGATTGAACTTGCGTCTCTCGTATCTCTTGCATTGCCAGGCAGATTCTTTACCATTGAGCCATCTGGGACTGCAGATGTGGATTTAATAAATATGGAATGGGTCTGAGATTCTTCATTTCTAACATGATTCCAGGTGATTCCAATGCCACTGACCCTTAGATCACATTGTGTATTACAAGTTTCTACTATGTTTTGAGAAGTTGCCTTCTGGGAAGCAGATACTTTCTAATAGTATTTTATGTTTACAAAGTATTTTAAGGTGTAAAAATACTTTTATATACATTAATTCATTTGGTTAATTCAGGGCCATAGGCATTACTGTGTTTGTGTGTGTGTGTGCATGCTTAGGTCGTGTCTGACTCTGAGACCCATGGACTGTAGCCCACCAGGCTCCTCTGTACTTGAGATTTCCCAGGCACGAATAATACTGGAGTGGCTTACCATTTCCTACTCCAGAGATCATCCTGAACCAGGGATCAAACCTGTGCCTCTTGCATCTCCTGCATTGGTAAACTGATTCTTTACCACTTGTGCCACCTGGGAAGCCCATAGGCATTATTACCTATCCTTGTTTTATGGATATGAAATGAGTTTAACTTGGCTACAAGGAAGTTTAAAAATAACCAAGATGGTAATGAGCTTCTGGAAACCTTATCATAAGGAGTCCCTGAAAAAGCTTTTAACGTTTAGCCCAGAGGATATATGTTGAAAAGTATATGGTACTTGCCTTCAAAAAGGCTGTTATATGGAAAAGGTCATTTAAGCCTATTTTGAGTAGACACAAAAGTCTATTCAGGATCAAATTTGTGAATGTTACAAAAAAGCTGTTTGCTTCAATATAAGGAAGAACTTTTTGGCTAACAATGCTGTACAAGAAGGGAATGAGCTGCTTGGTGAGGTAATGAATTCCCTGTTACTTTATTGAAACAGAGGTTGGAAAACCACTTGTTAGTGGACAATAGAGGTTATTGAGGTGGAGTGCGATAGTGAAGTAAAGTTGTCCTAACTGCAAAATTTTAGATCCTGGATTCTGTCACTATCAGTTGTAGTTCTAAAATAGGCACAAAGTTGCTGAGAAGACTTTGGACTGGAAAGTATGCTGGTTACTGTAAAGGACTGAGAGGTTACTGGCACTACCCATCCTCACGGCTGGGGTCCTGGAGTCACCTCCTGAGCTTTTCTTGGAAGGTCCTGAGCTCTCTTAATTATGAGCTACTCTCAAGAGAACAGTGTATATATCAGCCCTGATATCGTCCTATTTCCATTTTTACTTTTAATTATATATTTCAACAGATAACTTAAAAACATGCATCACTCCCTGAGAACAGGAAGTGCAGAGCCAGAAGGACACGCTTTCTCATTGCATTGCTTTAGACCACTAGGTAAATGACAAGCCAAACTAGTCTTAGTATCCTTTGACTATGATCCAGTTTTATTGTTTGGATGAACTCATCTATATTCCTGTGTGATGTATATAGTCTCATCATTTCCATGTGCTCTATGTTTTCTGGGGCAATTCTCTTTTAAAATAATCCTCCTTAGTTTTTGGACCAAGAGAAACATTCCCAAAATCTCTCTGAAGTGGTAGGAAAGTAATATGAAGGAACAGATGCATGACAGGTCTGAGCAAAGGAAATGCTCTTTGGACCAGATTTTTAAAAGTTTTATTGGGATATAATTCATATGCTACATAATTCATTTATTTAATTTAAATAGTTTAGCCATACAACCATGTAATGTAATGGTTTTTAGTATGTTCACAGATTGTGTGACCATCACCACAATCAATTTTAGAATATTCTCATCACCCTCCAGAGAACTCCTGTACAGAATCACATCCCAATTTCTTTGCACATAGCCCCACCCTGAGTCCTAGGGAACCACTTATTTTCTTTCTATTGTTATACAATTTGCTGATTCTGAAATGTCCTATAATTGGAATCATATGATCTTTTTTTTTTGGATTTGAAATTATTGCAAATAAGATGCTTTATTTTGAATGTGAATGGCTTCTTTCACTTAGCAGTAATTTTTTAAGGTTCACTTATGTTGTAGAAAATATAAATATTTCATTCCTTTTTATTGCTGAATAATATTCTATTGTATGGATACCATGTTTTATTTATTTATCCACTCATCAGTTGATGAATGTTTGGGCTGTTTCTACCTTTTGGCTATTATGAAAACCACTTCTCCCTAAATCACTATTGTACTACAAAGATAAAGATGTAACTTTATTTTTAACATTTATGAATATATTACAAAGCTACAAAGGTATAACTCATAGTCATGTACTCAGTATCCAGTTGAAGCCCTCTTTGTACCCTCCCTGATTTTATTCTTTTCTATGCCTGCCAAAGGTAAACAGTCTGCTTATATTTTTTTGTGTGTATTTCTTTATAATTTTACTACATGTAATGAATAAAACATTATAGTATCATAAAAATATATCACACCATATACATTTTTGTGTGACTTGCTTTTATGCTCAGTGTTATATTTATGAAATCCATGTTTTCTAAGTCTATGCAACTTTATTTCATTTATTTTTATCATGTGGTGAATTCCTTGATATAAGTATATTATAGTTTAGTTCTCCATTTAATGAAAGGTTATTTCTATTTTTTCTATGTAAATAATATATTCTTGTTTTTGTTTACTTGAGCACCTGTTCAGTAGTTTCTCCAGGGTACCTGCTTCACTGTGGAATCACTTGATTATAGCATATTCATATTTTCAGCTTTGCTAGCTATTGATAAATTGTCCTCCAAAATATATGTACCAATTTATACTCCCTCCAACAATGACTAATTCTCTTTGACCTTCATTCTATCTGGTACTTGGCATAATCAGAGGTTCTTTTAGTCTAATATTAAAGATGTGAAATGATATTTCATCATATTTTTAACTTTTTTGGGATTACTGAGTGCTATGAATTAACAAAGGTTTGGAGATAATAGTACAATTTAAAGAGTAAGTTATAGTTGATACTTGAAGTGTCTTCTCTTAAAATCTATATACCTGAATCAAATCTCAGAATCCTTCACCAGGTTGACTCTTCACTGATAGTAGAGTTAATCTTAAAGCCCAGGCCTGACTGCTTCTAAAACCCAGAAAGCGTAGCCACCCTGGTCTGCCTTGTTGGCTTCTTGAGAATAATCCCATACTCAGTACAAATGACAATAAAAACTTCATACTCTCCAATAAAAATACATGCCGATAAAAAAAGACATGTTACCATGATCTGGACAACCATAATAGAATAAGAGTGTAATAGAATTACAGTGCATGAGTGCTAAGTTGCATCAGACTCTTTGTGACCCTATGGACTATAGCCTGCCAGGCTTCTCTGTCCATGGGATTCTCCAGGCAAGAATACTGGAGTGGGTTGCCATGCCCTTCTCCAGGGGATCTCCCCAACCCAGGGATAGAACCCATGTCTCTTTTCTACCTGTATTGGCAAGCTGGTTCTTTATTATTAGTGCCCCCTGGGAAGCTCCAGTAAAGACATCCCAAAGTTGCAGTTATGAGGCCTCAACACTATGTGAGTGACTCCCTAATTGGGGCATGTTGTGCTGCCGAGACCAATATCTTTCTATTCAGTTCTTTATCTCTCAGGGAAAGATTGCCCGAATGTTGCTGTTTGCTATATTCTCATTTATACTTTTGCATCCTGGAAGGCAAATTAGAAGTAAACACAAGCTTAAATATATCATTCAATGAATGGTTTTAAGCATAGATTGGTCTAGCTCCAGATTTATGAAAAATCAAAACCAAAAATAATGCCAAACATTTCAGTAGATCTGAATGATCATGGCTTTGCTAAAACATCCAATTTTTATTTCTAAACAAAATCTTTTATCCTACAAGATTATAATGGAGGGAAACAGCAGAACACTGGAAGCAAACAAAATGTTCATCAATAGGAGACTGGGTTCAATGAATTACAGTCCATCCATACAGTCAAATAATATGCAGCTTTGTAAAGAGTGAGAAACTTCTCTATATACTGCTTGCCAAGATATGTTATTAAATGAAAAAAGAAAGGTACAGAGCAGTATATGTACCATGGTATACTTTGTGTAAAACCAAAAGAATAAAATGAAAATGCATTTTAGTTTTCTCATATTTGCATAAACAAACTGAAAAACTATTCAGGAAGTTAATAAAAGTGAATACTCAAGGGGATCGGAGAATGGGAACTGAAAAGAAGGGAGATGGGACCTTGGTAGATACAGGTCAGGAGTGAATGTAAGATTTTTCATTTTTTTAATTAAAAGTTTTTTGAACAATGAAAATATATAACTATTAAAACAAGCACAGTTATTACTGTTTAGGCCATCAGAAAAGCCTCTGCATTTGGATAACTTCACTGAATCCTGGGTTCACCTAAGGAAAGTGCTTGATGCTTGTCTTACATGGTCACTACTGAAATAATGGAGCAATGAACTAAGGAACAAAGGGAGGATCTACCTAAAGAGGTAAATGACAGTCCCCATTCAGGAAGGTAGAAACTGATTGTATCTGAAGAAATAGCAGTTTTATCACTTTCAAAAACATCTAAATCCTAGTCTTTGTAGAACCTGTTACAAATAAACTGTAATGATTAATCATAATACCCTGCCTCCATCTCCATCTATCAAACTCTTACCCATCTTTGGCGTCTTTCCTGATCAACCCACACAGAAATTAGAACTTACATTGCTACTATTGAATTGTAACCTGCTCAAGTTTCTCTCATATACTGTGTCTGTTAGACTTCTTTACAACCAATAACCAACTGCAGTTGTTTCTATCAACTTAGTTTGTCTGAAATTTGGCCTCTTATCTCCATTATGCCTGCAACTATCAAAGTTCAGGTGGTTGTCCTTTCTTACTGAAGGTCTGATTGTCTCCTGACTCTCAGTCTTAGCCCATCACTCCCTCCACCTTAACCACTCCTCCCCACCACCAGATTTATTCATTAGATTACAGGTGTAATTAAGAGAACTTCAGCCTAAGTATGGTTAACTGAACACGTTTCTCTTCTGTTGCCCTTGAAATCCCACTGAAATATTAATAAGAATCCCCCCCAAAAAGCATAAATTCAAAGGATACACAGAATAGAGAGGAGATTACAGTAAAGAAGATATGTCAACACATTTTTTTGAAGATGGGAATTGATTAATCAGAAATGAGAAAGTTAATGTATATATTTGCAAGAGGAATGGTAACACAAAAAAGGTGAATTAAACCAGATGATGTCAGGATGGCTTAGGAGTTGAAGGCATCAGGAACTGCAAAGATGTTGGTAAGGAAACAATAAGATTGGTTGAAAATTTGTTTAAGGGACAGATATTTCTCCCTCAAATACGGCATAACCATGAGGCTGGCCTCCATCCATCTTGGATGGGAACTGAAAGTTTGATCTTTGTAGAAATTGAACTGGTGAAGATCTAGGCCTGAAGATGTAAAAAGACCGCCAAACAGGGCACTTCACTATGACAAAAATTGCAGGGGTAAAAAGTTTCCATAACCTTCCAGAAGAAGAAATACAAGTTGTATGAGAAGAAAAGAGAATAGAAATAACAATGGACTTTTAACAATAATACTGAAGCTAAAAGACGGTGGGGCAATGACTTAAAAACTAAGGTAATAAAATTTTCAGCTTATAGTTTTATATCCACCTGAAATACTTACTAATTAAGTTTGTGAGGAAAGACATATCGGAGACTGTTTATTGCATGTCCAAAAGCTTCCAAGTTCTTTTTCCCTCTCCACTATAGGCTGGAAAAGATTTTCATTATTACAGATGCCCTTCCACTTGGAAGTCACCATGCAATTTTAATTTTGATGATGAAACATGCAAAGAACTCTTCTAGTGGATTTCTGGGCAGTATTTGATCTTCTTCCCTTCTTCCTCCCATATTCTTTCCCTCCTTCCTTTTATTCTTCCTCTTCCCCTCTTTCTCTCTTCCTTCCTCTCCTTTCCCCCTTCTTCTCCCCTTCCTCATCTATCCTCCCTCCTTCCTTCTCCCCCTCCGTTATCTTCTTCCCGTATTCTTCCCTCTCTCTTTCTCCTTCCCCCTATCTATTTAGATGTAGCATAGTCTTCATCTTTTGAAATGTGGTGTTGGAGAAGACTCTTGAGGGTCCTTTGGACCCTGCAAGGACATTCAACCACTCCATCCTAGAGGATATCAGTCCTGAGTGTTCACTGGAAGGACTGATGTTGAAGCTGAAACTCCAATACTTTGGCCACCTGATGCGAAGAGCTAAATCATTTGAAAAGACCCTGATGCTGAGAAATATTGAAGGCAGGAGGAGAAGGGGATGACAGAGGATAAGATGGTTGGGTGGCATCACCAACTCCATAGAGACAAGTTTGAGTAAACTCTGGGAGTTGGTGATGGACAGGGAGGCCTGGCGTGCTGTGGTCCATGGGGTTGTGAAGACTCGGACACCATTGAGCAACTGAACTGTGCTGAACTGAGTCTTCATCTTCTTTATTTATTTTTATTTTTATGATATTGGGATGTTTTATTAGATTCCCCATTTAATGATTCATTCCTTCTGAAGAACAGAAAAATTCTGGTATTAAAGATTTTTCTTTTGTTTAAAGGGTAGTGGAAGGGTCATGCGGAGAAGGCAATGGCACCCCACTCCAGTACTCTTGCCTGGCAAATCCCATGTGTGGAGAAGCCTGGCAGGGTTATGAGTCCTCTCATCTTGAGGTTTTTTTTTTTTTTTTTTGTCTTGGAAGTCCCTAGATTTGTTTCCCCCTTTTTTCTTCTTTCTCTCTTCACCACCAAATTTTAAAAGGGCACATTGTCCTTTCTTTTGTCTTTTTTCTCCCCCAGAGCTGTGTATTTCAGACTGTTTCTTTACATATAGTTTATCCTTTCAAATTGCACCTACCTTAAGGATGCCACAAGAAAGGAAAACTACAGGTTGATATCTCTGATGAACATAGATGCAAAAATCCTCAATAAAATTCTAGCAAACAGAATCCGACAACATATTAAAAAGATCATACAACATGACCAAGTGAGCTTTATTCCAGGGATGCAACAGTTATTCAATATTCACAAATCAATCAGTGAGATATACCATATTAAATTGAAAGACAAAAACCACATGATTCTCTCAATGGATGCAGAGAAAATCCTTGACAAAATTAAACAACTATTTATGATCAAAACTCTCCAGAAAGCATAGAAAGAACATACTCAACATAATAAAAGCTGTATATGACAAACCCACAGGAAACATTACCCTCAGTGGCAAAAAACTGAAGCATTTCCTCTAAAATCAGGAACAAGACAAGGATGCCTCTCACCAGTACTGTTCAACATAGTTTTGGAAGTCCTAGCCATAGAAATCAGAGGAGAAAAATAAATAAAAGGAATCCAGATTGGAAAAGAAGAAGTAAAACTCTCACTTCTGCAGATGACATGATCCTCTATAGAAAACTCTAAAGATACTACCAGAAAATTACTAGAGCTAATCAATGAATATAGTCAAATTGCAGGATATGAAATTAATATGCAGAAATCCCATTCATTGCTGTATAATAACAATGAAAAAAACACCAGAAAAAGAAGTTAAGGAAACAATCCCATTCACCATTGTGACGAAAAGAATAAAATACTTAGGAATAAATTTACCTAAAGAAACAAAAGACCTATATATAGAAAACTATAAAACACTGATAAAAGAAATCAAAGATGACACAGATAGATGGGGAAATATACCATGTTCATGGATCAGAAGAATCAACATAGTGAAAATGAGTATACTACCCAGAGCAATCTATAGATTCAACAGAATCCCTATCAAGCTATCAATGGTATTCTCCACAGAACTAGGACAAATAATTTCACAATTTGTGTGGAAATGCAAAAACAAAAAATAAAACCTCTAACAGCCAAAGCAATCTTGAGAAAGAAGAATGGAACTGGAGGAATCAACCTGCCTGACTTCAGCCAATACTACAAAGCTACAGTCACAGGACAGTATGGTACTGGCACAAAGACAGAAACATAGATCAATGGAACAAATTAGAAAGCCCAGAGATAAATCCATGTACCTATGGATACCTCATTTTTGACAAAGGAGGCAAAAATATACAACTGAGAAAATATAATCTCTTTGACAAGTGGTGCTGGGGAAACTGGTTAACCGTGTGTAGAAGAATGAAACTAGAATATTTCTTACATAAAGGTAAACTCAAAATGGATTAAAGACCTAAATGTAAGACCAGAAACTATAAAAATCTTAGAGGAAAACATAGGCAGAACACTCTGACATAAATCACAGCAAGATCCTCTATGACTGACCTACCAGAGCAATGGAAATAAAAATGAAAATAAACAAATGGGACCTAATTTAACTTAAAAGTTTGCACAACAAAGGAAACTATAAGCAAGGTGAAAAGACAGCCTTCAGAATGGGAGAAAATATTAGCTAATGAAGCAACTGACAAAGAATTAATCTCAAAAATATACAAGCAGCTCATGCAGATCAATACCAGAAAAATAAACAACCCAATCAAAAAATGGACCAAAGAACTAAACAGATATTTCTCCAAAGAAAGCATACAGATGGCTAACAAACACATGAAAAGATGCTCAACATCACTCATTATCAGTTAAGTTCAGTTGCTCAGTCGTGTCTACTCTTTGTGACCCCATAGTCTGCAGCAAGCCAGGCCTCCCTGTCCACACCAACTCCCAGAGTTTACTCAAACTCATGTCCATTGAGTCAGTGATGCCATCCAACCATCTGGCCTTCTGTTGTCCCCTTTTCCTCCTACCTTCAATCCTCCCCAGCATCAGGGTCTTTTCAAAAGAGTCAGTTCTTGCATCAGGTGGCCAAAGTATTGGGAGTTTCAGCTTTAGTATCAGTCCTTCCAATGAATATTCAGGACTGATTGCCTTTAGGATGGACTGGTTGCATCTCCCTGCAGTCCAAGGGACTCTCAAGAGTCTTCTCTAATGCCACAGTTTAAAAGCATCAATTCTTCAGTGATCAGCTTTCTTTATAGTCGAACTATCACATCCATACATGACTACTGGAAAAACCATAGCTTTGACTAGATGGACATTTGTTGGCAAAGTAATGTCTCTGCTTTTTAATATGCTGTCTAGGTTGGTTATAGCTTTTCTTCCAAGGAGAAAGTGTCTTTTAATTTTATGGCTGCAGTCACCATGTGCAGTGATTTTAAGAGCTTCCCCCCAAAATAAATTCGGTCACTGTTTCCATTCTTTCCCCATCTATTTGCCATGAAGTGATGGGACCAGATGCCATGATCTTAGTTTTCTGAATGTTGAGCTTTAAGCCAACTTGTTCACTCTCCTCTTTCACTTTCATCAAGAGGCTCTTCAGTTCTTCTTCACTTTCTGCTATAAGGGTGGTGTCATCTACATATCTGAGGTTGTTGATATTTCTCCTGGCAATCTTGATTCCAACTTGTGCTTCATCCAGCCCAGAGTTTCTCATGATGTACTCTACATATAAGTTAAATAAGCAGGGTGACAATATACAGCCTTGATGTACTCCTTTTCCTATCTGGAACTAGTCTGTTGTTCCATGCCCAGTTCTAACTGTTGCTTCCTGACCTGCATACAGATTCTCAGGAGGCAGGTCAGGTGGCCTGGTATTCCCATCACTTGAAAAATTTTCCACAGTTTCTTATGATCTACACAGTCAAAGGCTTTGGCATAGTCAATAAAGCAGAAGTGGATGTTTTCTTGGAATTCTCTTGCTTTTTCAATGATCCAGCAGATGTTGGCAATTTGATCTCTGGTTCCTCTGCCTTTTCTAAATCCAGCTTGAACATCTGGAAGTTCACAGTTCATGTAATGTTGAAGCCTGGCATGGAGAATTTTTTTTTTTTTTATGTTTCTGTTTGCATTTTTTAAAATTCCTTTTTTTCTTTTTTTTAAGCGGGAGACTTTATTTTAGTTTATTTTTTTAAATTTTAAAATCTTTAATTCTTACATGTGTTCCCAAACATGAACCCCCCTCCCACCTCCCTCCCCACAACATCTCTCTGGGTCATCCCCATGGCATGGAGAATTTTGAGCTTTACTTTGCTAGTGTGTGAGATGAGTGCAATTGTGCAGTAGTTTGAGCATTCTTTGGCCTTGCCTTTCTTTGGGATTGGAATGAAAACTGATCTTTACCAGTCCTGTGGCCACTGCTGAGTTTTCCAAATTTGCTGGCATATTGAGTGCAGCATTTTCACAGCATCATCTTTTAGGATTTGAAATAGCTCAACTGGAATTCCATCACCTCTACTAGTTTTGTTCATAGTGATGCTTCCTAAGGCCCACTTGACTTCTCATTCCAGGATGTCTGGCTCTAGGTGAGTGATCACACCATCGTGATTATCTGGGTCGTGAAGATCTCTTTTGTATAGTTCTTCTGTGTATTCTTGCCATCTCTTCTTAATGTCTTCTGCTTCTGTTAAGTCCATACCATTTCTGTCCTTTATTGTGCTCATCTTTGCATGAAATGTTCCCTTGGTATCTCTAATTTTCTTGAAGAGATCTCTATTCTTTCCCATAGTATTGTTTTCCTCTATTTCTTTGCATTGATCATGGAGGAAATGATTGATCACTCATTATCAGAGAAATGCAAATCAAAACCACAGTGAGGTACCATCTCATACTGGTCAGAATGGCTGCTGTCAAAAAGTGTACCAACAATAAATGCTGGAGAGGGTGTGGAGAAAAGGGAATCCTCTTACACTTTTGGTGGGAATGAAAACTAGTACAGCCACTATGGAGAACAGTGGGGAGATTCCTTAAAAAAATGGAAATAGAACTGCCATATGACCCAGAAATCCCACTGCTGGGCTTTCACACCAAGAAAACCAGAATTGGAAGAGACATATGTACCCCAAAGTTCATTTCATCACTGTTTACAATAGCTAGGACATGGAAGAAACCTTAGATGTCCATTGGCAGATGAATGGATAAGGAAGCTGTGGTACATATACACAATGGACTATTACTCAGCTATAAAAAAGAATGCATTTGATTCAGTTCTAATGAGGTGGATGAAAGTGGAGCCTATTATATAGAGTGAAGTAAGTCAGAAAGAGAAATACTAATACAGTATATTAATGTATATATGTAGAATTTAGAAAGACAGTAATGATGATCCTATATGCAAGGCAGCAAAAGAGACACAGATGTAAAGAATAGACTTGTGGACTATGTGGGAGAAAGTGAGGGTGGGATGATTTGAGAGAATAGCATTGAAACATGTATATTACCATATGTAAAATAGGTGACCAGTGCAAGTTTAATGCATGAAGCAGGGTACTCAAAGCTGGTATACTGGAGCAACCCAGAGGGATGGGTTGGGGAGGGAGGTAGGAGGGGTTTTCAGGTTGAGGGGACATGTATGCTCCTATGGGTGATTCATATCGATGTATGGCAAAAACCACCACAATATTGTAAAGAAATTAGCCTCCAATTGAAATAAATTAATTAATTTAATAAGAAATTGTTATTACTAAAAAAAAGTGTCTGTCTTTTTATATTAAACCAGTCCTTAAAATGGTGCCCAGTTCTTCAAATTCCTTGTATTTAAAGTTCCTTTCCTCTGGTCTGCCTAGGTGCTTTTCTAGTATTTTGTAATGCATGGTGAATGTAATGAATCTAGAGATTGTTCAACTCACCCTTAGCCTCCTTCACTATCTCCATCTTTCTTTCATGCAGTTTTTCTTGATCTGCTTCTACAAAGTCTTGCAATTTGAGGAGGAGGGGTGGCAGAGTGTGAAGTTGCACACTGTTATTTGGTGATCTTTCTCTTTTACTCACAGTTACTTTGCAGTTTTGGCATCCTCTATCCTCAAGTTATACTGAAGGAATGTTTTGGTGTAGAAATTGCCTTTTATTTCTACTTGTTTCAAATTATTTGATGAGTAGATCCTGGGAGAGGGGTCACTATACAGCTGTCACTGTCCTCAACTGCTCCAGATTTTTTTGCTTATATGTAGCTTGTATGGAGGAGAAGGCAATGGCACCCCACTCCAGTACTCTTGCCTGGAAAATCCCATGGATGGAGGAGCCTGCTGGGCTACAGTCCATGCGGTCGCTAAGAGTAGGACACGACTGAGTGACTTCACTTTCACGCATTGGAGAAGGAAATGGCAACCCACTCCAGTGTGCTTGCCTTGAGAATCCCAGGGACGGGGGAGCCTGGTGGGCTTCCGTCTATGGGGTTGCACAGAGTCGGACACGACTGAAGTGACTTAGCAGCAGCTTGTGTATATGTGTTCCTTTAGATAAATTCTTTTAAAGCAGGATTAGCTATTTTTTCCTTACTAGCAAAATGCTTTGCATGTCCTAGTTGTTGAATAATGATCACATTCAGGATCAATTGATTTTGAATGAAAAGGTACCTTAATCCACTAGGATTTCTTGAGGATTATTGACATAGTCCTACCAATTTTAAATTTAAGGCAAATAAACTGAATAGTATTTGCCTTTGAGGATATCAGTGAAAAATCAATGAAAAACTTTAATAATGATTGCTTTTAAAATATGTAATATGGTTCACTTTTAAATGTGCCACGGACCTCAGCAGGCATTTTCTTAGCAAAGAGGTCATCATTTATAATTTCCATAATTCTAATTTTTATGGATTTTGTGCTGTAATAGTAAATGATTAGTTTTTCTTAATTAGGCTAAATATTCTCCATTTAAATATTGTTTTTTATTCATTTTCTTTTTGATTTGAAAAACAGAAGTCATAGTTAGCAAAAATCAACTTTAGCTCATACCCTACTTATGACATTATGAATTCTACATAGAGATTTAGTAAGATTTATGACGGAATGTGGTCCACTGGAGAAGGGAATGGCAAACCACTTCAGTATTCTTGCCTTGAGAACGCCATGAACAGTATGAAACGCAAAATGATAGGATACTGAAAGAGGAACTCCCCGGGTCGGTAGGTGCCCAATATGCTACTGGAGATCAGTGGGAAAATAACTCCAGAAAGAATGAAGGAATGAAGCCAAAGCAAAAACAATACCCAGCTGTGGATATGACTGGTGATGGAAGCAAGGTCTGATGCTGTAAAGAGCAATATTGCATAGGAACCTGGAATGTCAGGTCCATGAATCAAGGCAAATTGGAAGTGATCAAAGACGAGATGGCAAGAGTGAAGATCGACATTCTAGGAAGCAGTGAACTAAAATGGACTGGAATGGGTGAATTTAACTCAGATGACCATTATATTTACCACTGTGGGTAGGAATCCCTTAGAAGAAGTGGAGTAGCCACCATGGTCAACAAAAGAGTCTGAAATGCAGTACTTGAATGCAAACTCAAAAACAACAGAATGATCTCTGTTCATTTCCAAAGCAAACCATTCAATATCATGGTAATCCAAGCCTATGCCCCAACCAGTAATACTGAAGAAGCTGAAGTTGAATGATTCTATGATGACCTACAAGACCTTATAGAACTAACACCCCCAAAGATGTCTTTTTCATTATAGGAGACTGGAATGCAAAAGTAGGAAGTCAAGAAACACCTGGAGTAACAGGCAAATTTGGCTTTGGAGTACAGAATGAAGCAGGGCAAAGGCTAATAGAGTTTTGCCAAGAGAACACACTGACCATAACAAATACCCTCTTCCAACAACACAAGAGAAGACTCTACACATGGACATCACCAGATGGTCAACACTGAAATCAGATTGATTATATTCTTTCCAGCCAAAGATGGAGAAGCTCTATACAGTCAGCAAAAACAAGCCTGGGAGCTGACTGTGACTCAGATCATGAACTCCTTATTGCCAAATTCAGACTTAAATTGAAGAAAGTGGGGAAAACCACAAGACCATTCAGGTCTGACCTAAATCAAATCCCTTATGATTATACAGTGGAAGTGAGAAATAGATTTAAGGGACTAGAACTGAAGACAGAGTGCCTGATGAACTATGGACAGAGGTTCGTGACATTGTACAGGAGATAGAGATCAAGACCATACCCATCGAAAAGAAATGCAAGTAAAGCAAAATGGCTGTTTGGGGAGGCCTTACAAATAGCTGTGAAAAGAAGAGAAGTGAAAAGCAAAGGAGAAAAGGAAAGATATAAGCATCTGAATGCAGAGTTCCAAAGAATAGCAAGAAGAGATAAGAAAGCCTTCGTCAGTGATCAATGCAAAGAAATAGAGGAAAACAACAGAATGGGAAAGACTAGAGATCTCTTCAAGAAAATTAGAGATATCAAGGGAACATTTCATGCAAAGATGGGCTTGATAAAGGACAGAAATGGTATGGACCTAACAGAAGCAGAAGATATTAAGAAGAGGTGGCAAGAATACACAGAAAAACTGTACAGAAAAGAGTTTTACAACCCAGATAATCACGATGGTATGATCACTCACGTAGAGCCAGACATTCTGCAATGTAAAGTCAAGTGGGCCTTAGAAAGCATCACTATGAACAAAGCTAGTGGAGGTGATGGAATTCCAGTTGAGCTATTTCAAATCCTGAAAGATGATGCTGTGAAAGTGCTGCACTCAATATGCCAACAAATTTGGAAAACACAGCAGTGGCCACAGGACTGGAAAAGGTCAGTTTTCATTCCAGTCCCAAAGAAAGGCAATGCCAAAAAACGCTCAAACTACTGCACAATTGCACTCATCTCACACGCTAGTAAAGTGATGCTCAAAATTCTCCAAGCCAGGCTTCAGCAGTACATGAATGGTGAACTTCCAGTTGTTCAAGCTGGTTTTAGAAAAGGCAGAGGAACCAGAGATCAAATTGCCAACATCCTCTAGACCATGGAAAAAGCAAGAGAGTTCCAGAAAAACATCTATTTTTGCTTTATTGACTATGCCAAAGCCTTTAACTGTGTGGATCACAATTAATTGTGGAAGATTCTTCAAGAGATGGGAATACCAAACCACCTGACCTGCCTCTTGAGGAACCAGTATGCAGGTATGCAGGTCAGGAAGCAACAGTTAGAACTGGGCATGGAACAACAGACTGGTTCCAAACAGGAAAAGGAGTATGTCAAGGCTATATATTGTCACCCTGCTTATTTAACTTATATGCAGACTATATCATGAGAAACGCTGGGCTGGATGAAGCACAGGCTGGAATCAAGATTGCCGGGAGAAAAATCAATAATCCCAGATATGCAGATGACACCACCCTTATGGCAAAAAGTGAAGAGGAATTAAAAAGCCTATTGATGAAAGTGAAAGAGGACAGTAAAAAAGTTGGCTTAAAGCTCAACATTGAATACTAAGATCATGGCATCTGGTCCCATCACTTCATGGGAAATAGATGGGGAAACAGTGTCAGACTTTATTTTTTTGGGCTCCAAAATCACTGCAGATGGTGATTGCAGCCATGAAATTAAAAGATGCTTATTCCTTGGAAGGAAAGTTATGAGCAAGCTAGATAGCATATTAAAAAGCAGAGATATTACTTTGCCAGCAATGGTCCGTCTAGTCAAGGCTATGGTTTTTCCCATGGTCATGTATGGATGTGAGAGTTGGACTGTGAAGAAAGCTGAGCACCAAAGAATGGATGCTTTTGAACTGTGGTGTTGGAGAAGACTCTTGAGAGTCCCTTGGACTGCAAGGAGATCCAACAAATCCATCCTAAAGGAGATCAGTCCTGGGTGTTCATTGGAAGGACTGATGTTGAAGCTGAAACTCCAGTACTTTGGCCATATCATGCAAAGAGTTGACTCATTGGAAAAGACTCTGATGCTGGGAGGTACTGGGGGAAGGAGGAGAAGGGTATGACAGAGGATGAGATGGCTGGATGGCATCACCGACTCGATGGACATAAGTTTAAGTGAACTCCGGGAGTTGGTGATAGACAGGGAGGCCTGACATGTTGCAATTCATGGGGTCGCAAAGAGTTGGACACGACTGAGTGACTGAACTGAACTGAAATGATTATCTTTATAAAGCCTCTTAACAAACAAGATGCTCAGTTCTCTTTGTCACTCATTCTTTTAGCAGTCTTCACTCTCAGAGAGTTCTTCCTTTTAGCAGTCTTCACTCTCAGAGAGTTCTTCATTATGTTTAACTAAATCCTTTAAATCTCATTAGCAGTACACTTTCCGTATCACTAATTCTTAAGAAAATAAACAACTTGAATTTTTGCTGGTTTTCTTCTCTATGCACATACTTTTAATTCTAGTATATTTAGTGTAATTTAAAACTACATGATTTTACTTTATAAATCAAGGATGATTTCTGATCTATTTTTGAATATTCTAAAATACATTCTAGGATTATAGATCATATATTATTTAAGGAGAATATTTCGTGGATTGAAAGCTTAATTGATAGAATCTTAGGGAAAAGGGTGAAGCTGGTGTACTGTTATAATATTTGAATGAGGGGATATTTTTAAAGAAATAATGAATATGTGCAGTTACTTAATAAATATTTATTGAGTGCTAAGTATTTGCCAAATATTGCACATACTTAAACAACTTATCAAAGTACAATTTGGGCCAGTTGTTGCCCAATCAAAGTCTTTCAAGAACATACTTTTGAAAATAAACAGTCATTTAAAACTTCCTCATTAGTCATGTGAACATGATTGCTTCCAAAGTATTTAAAATGTTCTGTACTTTGTAATAGTGTGTTTTCTCTTATAATTTTTTTTGTAGTGTTAACCATTCATGAAACTTCCCTTTTATATATAAGAAAAAAGGATACCTTACTCACATCCTTATTGGAATTATAACATCTTCTGAATTATTGAAATAAGGCCTGAATTATAGCAATAGGTTTCTAACTAGTCTTGTTTCCACATTGCCCATTTACAACACATTCTCCATCCTGAAGCTAGAGAAATTTCTTATATAGCTCGTTTAACTTATGTCAGTTCTTTGCTTAAAAAACCCTATTTGGTTTCCCATTACATTTTTTTGAACCTTTTAGTATATGTTATAAATTTTTTAGGCTAGTCATATTTTGCATGTGATTTGTGTGTAACAAATTTACAGAACAAAAATTTCACAGTATGTATGGATGAAATGATGAATCTAGTCAACATCAAACTTTGAAACAACTAGATAATTTAAAAAATGCACAAACATAGAGATCCCTTCAAGAAAATTAGAGATACCAAGGCAACATTTCATGCAAAGATGGGCTCAATAAAAGACAGAAATGGTATGGACCTAACAGAAGCAGATGCTAAGAAGTGGTGGCAAGAATACACAGAAGAACTGTACAAAAAAGATCTTCACGACCCAGATAATCACGATGGTGTGATCACTCACCTAGAGCCAGACATCCTGGAATGTAAAGTCAAGTGGCCCTTAGAAAGCATCACTATGAACAAAGCTAGTGGAGGTGATGGAATTCCAGTTGAGCTATTTCAAATCCTGAAAGATGATGCTGTGAAAGTGCTGCACTCAATATGTCAACAAATTTGGAAAACACAGCAGTGGCCACAGGACTGGAAAAGGTCAGTTTTCATTCCAGTCCCAAAGAAAGGCAAGGCCAAAGAATGCTCAAACTACTGCACAATTGCACTCATCTCACACGCTAGTAAAGTGATGCTCAAAATTCTCCAAGCCAGGCTTCAGCAATACATGAACCGTGAACTTCCAGATGTTCAAGCTGGTTTTAGAAAAGGCAGAGGAACCAGAAATCAAATTGGCAGCATCTCCAATGCTGGGTCATGGAAAAAGCAAGAGAGTTCCAGAAAAACATCTATTTTTGCTTTATTGACTATGCCAAAGCCTTTGACTGTGTGGATCACAATAAACTGTGGAAGATTCTTCAAGAGTTGGGAATACCAGACCACCTGACCTGCCTCTTGAGAAACCTATATGCAGGTCAGGAAGCAACAGTTAGAACTGGACATGGAACAACAGACTAGTTCCAAATAGGAAAAGGAGTACATCAAGGCTGTATATTTTCACCCTGCTTATTTAACTTATATGCAGAATACATCATGAGAAACGTGGGCTGGAAGAAGCACAAGCTGGAATCCACATTGCCAGGAGAAATATCAATAATCTCAGATATGCAGATGACACCACCCTTTGGCAGAAAGTGAAGAGGAACTAAGAAGCCTCTTGATGAAAGTGAAAGAGGAGAGTGAAAAAGTTGGCTTAAAGCTCAACATTCAGAAAATGAAGATCATGGCATCCGGTCCCATCACTTCATGGGAAATAGATGGGGAAACAATGGAAGCAGTGTCAGACTTTATTTTTTTGGGCTCCAAAATCACTGCAGATGGTGACTGCAGCCATGAAATTAAAAGACGCTTACTCCTTGGAAGGAAAGTTATGACCAACCTAGATAGCATATTCAAAAGCAGAGACATTACTTTGCCAACAAAGGTCCATCTAGTCAAGGCCTTGGTTTTTCCAGTCGTCATGTATGGATGTGAGAGTTGGACTGTGAAGAAAGCTGAGGGCCGATGAATTGATGCTTTTGAATTGTGGTGTTGGAGAAGACTCTTGAAAGTCCCTTGGACTGCAAGTAGATCCAACCATTCCATTCTAAAGGAGATCAGTCCCGGGTGTTCTTTGGAAGGACTGATGTTATAGCTGAAACTCCAGTACTTTGGCCACTCATGCAGAGTTGACTCATTGGAGAAGACTCTGATGCTGGGAGGGATTGGGGACAGGAGGAGAAGGGATGATATAGGATGAGATGGCTGGATGGCATCACTAACTTGATGGTCGTGAGTTTGAGTGAACTCCGGGAGTTGGTGATGGACAGGGAGGCCTGATGTGCTGCAATTCATGGGGTCTCAGAGTCAGACTGAGCGACTGAAGTGAACTGAAAAGATTAACAAGGAGAAGGTAGAGGAGGTGGTTTGTTTGGTACTGGAGAATGGAGTAGCAGTGGTTAGAAAGGGTTGAGAAGATGATGAGAATGACATAATAATCAAAGAGAAGCTTTGCGAGGAAGTGGAGGTGTCTGATGAAGATTTTTCAATGAAGTTTTCCCTTATGGTGCCAAATGTATCCCTTTGTTTTCCAACAGGACAATCTGAATTGTTTGCTAATGCTTCATGGTATTAGATTTATTTAAGGGAGTAGCGAAAACAAGAGCCAAGGTTGCCAACAAAATTAATTAGTTTATTTTAAGGACAACGTACTCCGCAGTCAAATTTGTGTGTATGTAGATGGAGGAGAGCAAGAAGAATGCAGATATGTTGGGTTTGACCTTTTCTATTTTCAGGACCTGATGACTTAATAATAGGTATAAATAGCTAAGGAGAGAGAGAGAGAAAGTCAAGATTATTTGTAAGATTTTTAGCCTTGTAGACCATCATATACTCGGATAAAGAGCCTTCTTTTTGTAGCCTATTTGGAATTGGCTTTAGAAGTGTTGCTAGAATGCCTAAAAGACAGCAGAATATCTGGGCCTGAGCAATAGCTAGGTAAGGGCTAAAGGTAGATGAGGTGAGAGTCACGGCAAAGAGAAAACTCACAGAAGAATGAGCATGTGAGCCCTCTAAGGTTGGACTTACGAGAAAATCTTTCTCTCAGTATTTTACCCAGGAGTGGTGGAAAGGCTCTGGTCAGATAAATGCCTCTCCATCTGCTGACAGGTGCTCAAAGCCCCACTCTTGGGTCTTTATCCATTTCATTTAGGTGAAGTCTTTGATACTTTTTTCCTTCCTGTAGCATTAGCACCGGAGAAGGCAATGGCACCCCACTCCAGTTCTCTTGCCTGGAAAATCCCATGGATGGAGGAGCCTGGTGGGCTGCAGTCCATGGGGTCGCTGAGAGTCGGACATGACTCAGTGACTTCACTGTCACTTTTCAGTTTCATGCATTGAAGAAGGAAATGGCAACCCACTCCAGTGTTCTTGCCTGGAGAATCCCAGGGATGGTGGAGCTTGGTGGGCTGCCATCTATGGGGTCACACAGAGTTGGACACAACTGAAGCGACTTAGCAGCCGCAGTAGCAGCAGCAGCAGCATTAGCACAACACCTTACCAAGTAGTCACTACATTGATGATTCTGACACCCTGGTGTTGGAGTTTCCAGGTGAAATACAAATATTCCACAGGCTGCATTTATACTAAAACATTATTTGTTGTTTACCTGAAATTTAAAATTACCTGGATGCTCCATATTTTTATTTGCCAATTTTATCAGGCTTCTTTGGAAGGGCTCACCAGTGTTAGCAGATGTCAGTCACTGAAAATGGAGTGTAAATTAATTTGTCAGATTTCTTTTTTACTGAAAGAAGTTTTTTTTTTTTTTTTCCTTTAAAAGGAGAAGTAAATGTATGGGCCAACTGTGAGCAAAAGAAGAGTCAGGGCAATGACCTCCAGGAATAGCCACTATGGATAAAAATAAATAATAAAATATTAGGAGTTATCCCAGGGGTCGTAGAAATGAGTATGAGGTCATGGGGGCTATCTTGCAAGGGGAATAGCATGAACTGTTGAGGGAAAGCAATGAATCATGGTATGAGTTTAGGAAATATGACCTGTTCAATGTCACCAGAGTATAAAGAGGGCAGCAGGGAGAGGTAAGAACAAGGTAGGCTACAGCCAGATAGTGGGTTTGGTATGCTATCAAGCTTGAACATTATCCAAAGGCTCATGGGAAGCTTTTGAAGGATATTGAGGATGGGCTTGCTGTGCCAGACTTGTAGCAGTGTGACGGAGGATGGATGGGGGTGGCAGGGCATTATTAACACCCTATTATTGTCTCTTTTCCAGTCCTGTGCATTTGTCTGGATGATGTATTATGAAACATCATTTGTATCAGTTACCTGGAGACTTCCATGTTCATTTTTCTTTCTTCATTTCTCTTATCTATAAGGCAAAGTATACTGTTATTGGCTTGTGACACTCTGACCCCAGAGTATTTATCCCACAGGCTGGGCATTGTGAGTTTGTCCACAATCTTGCCTGAGCTTTTGTTAACTCATCTGTAACTGTTTATTTAATGAAGTGCATTCTAATAGTGAGTACAAAATTCTCTAATTACAGTCCTCTAAGGTAGAATTACAGTAAACATTGTTATATAATGGATAAAGCTCAGTCATCTGAGCGCAGGGAGTGGTAATATGATACACATCACAAAGGAATGTCACTGAGAAAGCAGGAAAATTAATTTGCGGTTGAGGGTGAAATTCTTATACACAAAATCTTTTATTTCCTCTCGTCTTCATGAAGTTAATCAAACATCTTGTAGGTGCTTTGTAGACTGAATGATACCTCTTAAAATTTTTAAGAAAGATATATATGAACATAATCATATTGAAAACATACATGTACATATATACACGTGCATTTACATAAATGAGAAAACACTGCACGTATTGTTTAATTACTGGGTTTTTTTTTCATTAAACAATATGTTTTGTAGAGTTCCATGTCAAGTTGATTTCATATATTTTACAGTATATTATTTTACATTATGGTGGATATTTGAATTGTTTCCAGTTTTTCATGATTACAAACAAAGCTGCATTGAATCTCCTTGTCCATCCATCTTTGTGCATTTATGCAAACATTTGTATAGGATAGATTCTGGGAGGTAATGCTGTCTTTTTCAATATTCATTTAAGTAATTAAAACCATAGCTTGGAATGAATTCAGTGCTTTCCTTTTGGTTGTTGAGCAAGTAGAACATGGCTCCTACATTTGACTCTGAAAATTACAGACATCACAGTGTTAGTCACCACTGTGAATGAATAGTGATCATACTGGATATGTGCTAGAGGCAGTCAGTGATCTGAAGCCTGCTCCAGAAGGTCATGCATGAATCATATGCCTAAATAGGTATCAAAGAGGAGGCTGGATATTGTGCAGAAAACACAAACCTTTATCAAGGAATGGACTAGGCAGTCTTTAAAATTCCTTTGAACTTTGAAATGGTGACCAAATGAAGGCAATACTTACTGTTTCAAGGAAGGCAAGAAAGAGATCTTAAACTAGAAGCCCCTGAAAACTTACTTACTGGCCTGTCCCAGGCTTAAAAATCTCAAAAAAGTTGCCACTCTAAAAATCCATAAAATAAAATAACAGGTATAAATATCAATACTAAGCTTTCAAAAATTTTAGAAAATTTGACTGTAATGGACCTGCATTCTAATTCAATTTGTTGGAATTATTTGAGATGGATTGGTGTTAACTCTTATGTAAGTGTTTGGTAGAATTCAACTGAAGCCATGTGTTCTCAGACTTTTGTTTTAGGAATTTTAAAATTATTAATTTCATTACTCATAATTTGTCTGTTTATACCTTCTACTTCTTCCTGATTTAGTCTTAGGAGATTTAACATTTCTAGGAATTTATTCAATTTCTTTTAAGTTGTCCATTTAATTGGCATATAATTGTTTATATATTCTCTTAAGGATCCTTTGAATTCTGTGGTGTCAGTTATAACTCTTTCATTTTATTTATGTGGGCCTTCTCTCTTTTGTTCTTGTTTAATATGGCTAAGGTTTTCATCAGTTTTGTTTATCTTTTCCAAAGAACCAGCCGGTTCTTAGTTTTATTGATATTTTAAATTGTTTTCTAAAGTTTCCATTTTGTTTATTTCTTCTCTGCTCTTTATAACTTATTCCTTCTACTAACTTTGGATTTTGTTTGTTTTTCTTTTTCTATTTCCTTTAGGTGTAAGATTAGATTATTTATTTGAGATTTTCCTTGTTTCCTGAGGTAGTTTTGTATCACTATAAACTTTCATTTTAGATCATCCCATAGATTTTGGATCATTGTGTTTTCTTTTTCATTTGTCTTAAGGTATTTTTGGATTTTCTCTTTGATTTCTTTGGTGACCCATTGATTGTGTGGTAATGTATTGTTTAACCTTTATGTGTTTTGGGGTTTTGCAGTTTTTCTCTTGTAGTTGATTCCTAATCATATCCTGGTATAGTTAGAAAATATACTTGATATGATTTCAAACTTCTTAAATTTATTGAGACTTGTTTTGTGGCCCAGAAAGTGATCTATCCCAGAGATTATTCCATGTGTGCTTGAAAAGAATGTGCATTTTGCTGCTTTTGGATGAATACTGAAAAAAGCTTGAATTCCCAGATGATTTTTAGGTAAGTTTTTAAAAAATTAATTAATTAATTTATTTTTTTACTTTACAATACTGTATTGGTTTTGCCATACATTGACATGAATCTGCCACAAGTGTACATGAGTTCCCAACCCTGAACCTCCCTCCCACCTCCCTCCCCATATCTGTCTGGGTCATCCCAGTGCACCAGCCCCAAGCATCCTGTGTCCTGTATCGAACCTAGACTGGTGATTCATTTCTTACATGATAGTATACTTGTTTCAGTGCCATTCTCCCAAATCGTCCCACCCTCTCCCTCTCCCCCAGAGTCCAAAAGGCAACATTTGAGGTGATGGCTTGATGGCTGCATGATGTGTGACTTTACTCCTATTAATTGGTGGTGAGGTAGCAGGGTGCTGTTCCAGGAATCTTGTGCTCAGAAGTTACCATCCTCTGTCTTACCTCCTTGATTATTGGGTTGGCCAAAAAGTTTGTTTGGGTTTCCCATAATATCTTATCAAAAAACCCGAATAAACTTTTTCAACAACCCAATAGCAACTGTTATAATCTGCCCTTTGGAACTCAGGGAAGATCTGGGAGGCTGAAACATTTTCCCTTCAAATATGAAATGGAGAGAACAGGATTTTTAAACAAGAGGGACCCATAGAGTTCTACTGTTTCAGTGACCCCTTTTCTTTGATTCTCCTCAGTCTTTGGACTGTAAGCAGACAGGTTAAGGGGTCCTCAGAAAAGCCTCTTGCTGAAAGTGAAAGAGGAAAGCGAAGAAGTTGGCCTAAAGCTCAACATTCAGAAAATGAAGATCATGGCATCCGGTCCCATCACTGAATGGGAAATAGATGAGGAAACAGTGGAAACAGTGTCAGACTTTACTTTTTTGGGCTCCAGAATCACTGCAGACAGTGACTGCAGCCATGAAATTAAAAGACACTTACTTCTTGGAAAAAAAGTTATGACCAACCTAGATAGCATATTCAAAAGCAGAGACATTACTTTGCCGACTAAGGTCCATCTAGTCAAGGCTATGGTTTTTCCTGTGGTCATGTATGGATGTGAGAGTTGGATTGTGAAGAAGGCTGAGCGCTGAAGAATTGATGATTTTGAACTGTGGTGTTGGAGAAGACTCTTGAGAGTCCCTTGGACAGCAAGGAGATCTGACCAGTCCATTCTGAAGGAGATCAACCCTGGGATTTCTTTGGAAGGAATGATGCTAAAGCTGAAACTCCAGTACTTTGGCCACCTGATGCGAAGAGTTGACTCATTGTAAAAGACTTTGATGGTGGGAGGGATTGGGGGCAGGAGGAGAAGGAGGTGACCCAGGATGAGATGGCTTGATGGTATCACGGACTCGATGGTCGTGAGTCTGAGTGAACTCCGGGAGATGGTGATGAACAGGGAGGCCTGGTGTGCTGCGATTCATGGGGTCACAAAGAGTCGGACATGACTGAGCGACTGAAATGAACTGAACTGAGAGAAAGAGAAGCTTAAAATTTCTCTGATTTTTGCTGTTTGAGGAAACGCTGCTTTGGGAAAGATCTCTAGTGTTCTTACTTGCTACTGCTGCTGCTAAGTCGCTTCAGTCATGTCTGACTCTGTGCGACCCCAAAGACGGCTGCCCACCAGGCTTCCCCATCCCTGGGATTCTCCAGGCAAGAATACTGGAGTGGGTTGCCATTTCCTTCTCCAATGCATAAAAGTGACAAGTGAAAGTGAAGTCGCTCAGTCGTGTCCAACTCTTAGCGACCCCATGGACTGCAGCCCACCAGGCTCCTCTGTCCGTGGGATTTTCCAGGCAAGAGTACTGGAGTGGGTTGCTGTTGCCTTCTCCGTCTTACTTGCTGCAAGTAATAATAAATCCTTTCTTTCCCTGACCTTTGGTGTGGCTGTATCTTTTGGCTTGACAGCCACCAAGAGGTGAACCTGGCTTTTGGGTAACGGGACAAGAAAGGGTATAAAATTTTGGATAGAAAGGTTAACTTGGCAGAGGAACTAGGTTTTAGGAGGTGTTGGTTTCAATGCCCACTCCTGTTTCAGCCTTCTCCCAATCTTTGAGGGAATGGGGTGCTAACTATTCTGGCTATTTCCTGCTGAAATGGGACATAGTTCTGCCTCAGTTTGTGGAATGGACACCAAGGGGTTGGAAATATCCCTGAATTCCAAGTTGTGAATCAGAGTTTTGCTATTAATATCTCAGCCCCCTTGTCCATCATTTTGAAGCTATTAGACCCAATTAGATTTAGAAGGAGAGGTGACAAACTGAGTTTTAATAAACTTTGGAAAATAAATCTTGTTCCCTTGTGGATTCAGGGGAATAAGTCTAAAAACAAGTCTGCACTTGGCATTTTGGGTTAGGCTTGTTGCAATCAACACAGATTTTCTCCTGAGGACTTCATGTTTTCTTGGATCATTTTTTCTGGTCCATGAATCTGTGTATTCATTTGAAATAATAGTATTTTTATCATATTATATCTTTACACAATACTTAAACACCTGACAGAGAAATATTTTCTCCCAGATTTGTCTTCATCAAAATTTTCTAAGCTCCTCTTTTTTTTTGAATGATTTCAGATTAATTTTGGAATTGTCATCTAAGGGCAATTTGTATTTTGTTGGGTTTATAAACACCTCAAAACTCCTTTATTCATATTTCAGCATGTTACTTATTCCTAGTTTCCACTCCTATCTTTCTAAGTATTTCTTTTTAATTTCCTTCTTTTACTTTTCCTACTAGGGCTGTCTATTTTCTTTTGACACTACATGTTCTCCCTAGCTTATTTCACTCATGGTTTTAGCTTCAACAACTATTTTTGCCCATGTTAATTTTGAAACTCTCACTCTTGTCTTCTAGAACTATACTTCCAAATGCCTCTGGGACATTTTCAAAAGAATTTCAAATTTTGCTCATTCTAACTTGTCATCACTGTTTCTAATCTGAACCTGGTCCTTTGAGATTATTTAGTTCAGGTGGAAGAGTTACCATCCACTTAGGTTCCCAATGGAAATTGTAATGTTGTCTCTGTCTCTACCTTTCTATGTATTCTACATGTTCAGGTAGACATTAACTCCATCAATTTCCCCTGGAATTTAGCCTCTCTTTTCCAATATCATCACCACCACATCAGTTTAAGTTAGGAGATTACCATCTTTGGTTTCCAGAACAGTCTCCTAACTGTGATCTTTCGTACCAAACTGTTCTTTTGTGAGGCCAAGCTCCATACAACTGCCAAAGACTTTTCCTAAAAAATTCAGGTCATAGAAATTATAAAACTCATAGAAAGAAACATAGGCAGTATGCTCTTTGACATTGGTCTTAGATATCTCTCTAGATATGTCTCTTCAGGCAAGGGAAATAATAGTGATAGCATTTTGAGTTTATTTTTGTGTATGGTGTTAGAAAGTGATCTAGTTTCATTCTTTTACAAGTGGTTGACCAGTTTTCCCAGCACCACTTGTTAAGGAGATTGTCTTTAATCCATTGTATATTCTTGCCTCCTTTGTTGAAGATAAGGTATCCATAGGTGTGTGGATTTATCTCTGGGCTTTCTGTTTTGTTCCATTGATCTATATTTCTGTCTTTGTGCCAGTACCATACTGTCTTGATGACTGTGGCTTTGTAGTAGAGCCTGAAGTCAGGCAGGTTGATTCCTCCAGTTCCATTCTTCTTTCTCAAGATTGCTTTGGCTATTCGAGGTTTCTTGTATTTCCATACAAATTGTGAAATTAATTTTTCTAGCTCTGTGAAAAATACCGCTGGTAACTTGATAGGGATTGCATTGAATCTGTAGATTGCTTTGGGTAGTATACACATTTTCACTATATTGATTCTTCCAATCCATGAACATGGTATATTTCTCCATCTGTTAGTGTCCTCTTTGATTTCTTTTATCAGTGTTTTATAGTTTTCTATATATAGGTCTTTAGTTTCTTTAGGTAGATATATTCCCAAGTATTTTATTCTTTTCGTTGCAATGGTGAATGGAACTAGATCACTTTCTAACACCATACACAAAAATAAACTCAAAATGGATTAAAGATCTAAACATAAGACCAGAAACTATAAAACTCCTAGAGGAGAACATAGGCAAAACACTCTCCGACATAAATCACAGCAGGATCCTCTATGATCCACCTCCCAGAATTCTGGAAATAAAAGAAAAAGTAAACAAGTAGGATCTAATTAGAATTAAAAGCGTCTGCACAACAAAGGAAACTATAAGCAAGGTGAAAAGACAGCCTTCTGAGTGGGAGAAAATAATAGCAAATGAAGCAACTGACAAACAACTAATCTCAAAAGTATACAAGCAACTTATGCAGCTCAATTCCAGAAAAATAAAGGACCCAATCAAAAAATGGGCCAAAGAACTAAATAGACATTTCTCCAAAGAAGACATGCTGATGGCTAACAAACACATGAACAGATGCTCAACATCACTCATTATCAGAGAAATGCAAATCAAAACCACAATGAGGTACCAGTTCACACCAGCCAGAATGGCTGCAATCCAAAAGTCTACAAGCAATAAATGCTGGAGAGGGTGTGGAGAAAAGGGAACCCTCCTACACTGTTGGTGGGAATGCAAACTAGTACAGCCACAATGGAGAACAGTGTGGAGATTCCTTAAAAAATTGCAAATAGAACTGCCTTATGACCCAGCAATCCCACTTCTGGGCATACACACTGTGGAAACCAGAATTGAAAGAGACACGTGTACCCCAGTGTTCATTGCAGCACTGTTTATAATAGCCAGGACATGGAAACAACCTAGATGTCCATCAGCAGAGGAATGGATAAGAAAGCTGTGGTACATATACACAATGGAGTATTACTCAGCCATTAAAAAGAATACATTTGAATCAGTTCTGATGAGATGGATGAAACTGGAGCCGATTATACAGAGTGAAGTAAGCCAGAAAGAAAAACACCAATACAGTATACTAATGCATATATATGGAATTTAGAAAGATGGTAATGATAACCCTGTATGTGAGGCAGCAAAAGAGACACAGATGTATAGAACAGTCTTTTGGACTCAGAGGGAGAGGGAGAGGGTGGGATGATTTGGGAGAATGGCAGTGAAACATGTATACTATCATGTAAGAAACGAATCGCCAGTGTATGTTCGATACAGGATACAGGATGCTTGGGGCTGGTGCACTGGGAAGATCCAGAGAGATGATATGGGGTGGGAGGTGGGAGGGGAGCTCAGGTTTGGGAACTCATGTACACCCGTGGCGGATTCATGTCAATGTATGGCACAACCAATACAGTATTGTAAAGCAAAATAAAGTAAAAATAAAAATTAAAAAAAAAAGTGATAGCAACCAAATGGGATTATATCAAACTAAAAAGCCTCTGCATAGGAGGAAAGGCAAGGCAAGGAAACCATTACTAAAATAAAAAGACAACCTACCGAATGGGAGAAGATAGTTGCAAATAATATATCTGATAAGTAACTATATCCAAAATACAGAAAGAAGTCATACAGTTCAGAAAAAAAAAAAAAAACCCCAACCCAAAGAGCCCAGTTAAAAAATGGACAGAGGAATTGAACCAACATTTTTCAAAAAAAAGACATGCAGATGGTCAACAGGCACATTAAAAGGTGTTCAGAATTACTAATTACTAGGGAAATGCAAATCAAAATTACAATGATATATTACTTCATGTTTGTTAGATTGACATTATCAAAAAGCTAAGAAATAACAAATGTTGGCAAGGATATAGGAAAAAGTAGGAATGGAAATTTGTGCAGCCATCCTGGAAGACAATATATAGATTCCTCTAAATATTACAATTTTAAGGATAGAACTACTGTATGATCCAGCTATCCCACTTCTGCATCTTTATCCAAAGAACTATAAAAAGCACTAATTTGAAAAGCTATATCCACCAGTATGTTTACTATGGCACTAGTTACAATAGCCGATATATGGAAACAACCTAAGTGCCCATCAGTGGATACATGGATAAAGAAGCAGTGTATACAAAGGGGTGTGTGTGTGTGCGTGTGTGTGTGTGTGTGTGTGTGTATGTATGTGTGATGGAATATTACTCAGACATAAAAATAACATCTTGCCAACTGTGACAAAGTGAATGGACCTTGGTATTTTGCCAAGTGAAATAAGTCAGACAGAGAAAGGCAAAGCCATATGATTTTATCATATGTGAGATATAACAAATCAAAGAACAAACACAACAAAAACCCCCAACCTTGTAGGGAGGGAGAGGATCAAATTGGTGAAGGGGATCTGATGTACTGTGATCAGTGAAACCTAAATTTTTGGTGTTGAGCACACTGTAGGTTATATAGAAGTATAGATATAATGTTGTATGCTTGAAAAAATAAATTGAGGTTAATTTTGAACTCCTAAAGTTTCAAAAAATTCAGATTGTATGATCTATTTTTTCCTCTATTGGCTCTTGGCAGTAGACATTCTAGGGAAGGAAAAATAATTTTCCCCCTAGCCTTCTGAGTTCTTGGCTGAGACCCTTGTAATTAAAGATAAGTTCATAAGAGAAAAAAACGAAAGTTTATTAACATGTATGCCTCATATATACATGGGAAATGCCCAGAGGAAAATGAGTAACTCCCCAAGATGGCTTAGAATTCCAATTTATATAGCATTTTCAACAAAAAGATAATAAACTTGTGGAGAAATGACAGGACAAAATAAAGCAGATTTTTGCTTTGAAGGGTGAAGATAGACACTGTTTAGTAAAGTTTGTTATGTAGATTCCTCTAGTGCTTTTTCCAGGCTGATAGAGTCTAAAGTTGTCTTTAGGTATTAACCTTTGTTCTTTGTGAATTTCTGTCCTGCTTTTGGGCAGATAGCTTTTCTTGTGTCTGATTCCCAGTTGGCTTCACCTCAAGATAATCCTTTTGCCATAGTGGCATATTTTGGGGTGACTTGTGCTGCACTTCAATGTCGTAAAACTGAAAGCCCTTAGTATAAAATATAACACTGTATCTAGTTTGGCCCTACCTTCCTGTTCATCCTTATTTTCTTTTCTTTTTTTAAAAAATGTATTTATTTTATTTATTTATTTTTTTAACTTTATTTTACTTTGCAATACTGTATTGGTTTACTTGCCTTTTTATATCCTTTACTTCTATCACTGAACTTGAATTTGTTTTATTCGTGGCTTTGATGAGTTCATTCCTTATTAGAATACTGTTTTCCATCTTCTCCCGCATATTCTTCATATGTCCAAGCAAATGACACCTCCTCTGGGAACCTTTTCTAGAGAAGTCCAGGAAATATTTCTCTGTTTCCTACACTACTCCTCTCACATTGTCTTTGTAATCTTGGTTACATTTTTGCTATGTTTTATATATGTACACACACACACAAAGACATATACAGTATATTCACATATGAAGTATAGTTCTCTTCAGAAAGATGATTAAATGCATTGTGCCATATTTATACATACACATGCAAACAATATATGTATATATGCATTTGTATATACAAACATGTATATGTGTATATACCCATACACATATATAATGTACACAGTACATTTAATCATATTCCTGAAGAGTACTTCTGTGTATGAAGAATGTTATCAATACATGGGTGGTGACATAAATATGTCCTTTTTGTTCTCAATGCCCTCATGTGTTGTTCAGAGAAAATAACAGGAACTAGTCAATTAGCTCTTGGAAAGGACTCTTTAGTGCTATCCTTAATCCTCCTGTTACCTCAAAGTTTCCACTTCATTGTAAAATGGGGCAAGGTGATGATAATAGAGTCACTCAGTTGTGTCCGACTCTTTGTGACCCCATGGACTGTTAGAGGAAATGCCACAAAGATTAATGAAGTACTCTCAAACATGAAAGAGAGTCAATGGTAACGAGTTCTTTGATGGTCACACTAAGTATATTATCTCACTTTAATTTATTACTGTATGCTAGGATTTTAGGAGGAAAAGAGAACATTAAAAATAGTTTGTGTATGGCTGAGTCCCTTTGCTATTGACCTGAAACTACCACAATATTGTTAATTGGCTGTACCTCAATACAAAATAGAAAGTTTAAAGTTTGGGGAAAAAGAAGTTAGTGTTTGATGGGAAACCAGAAGTTGCTTAACTGTTAGACTTTCTCCCAATCTGATGTAAAAAAAAATCAGTGGTTATCAATGATCATGAACAGATAAAAACGGTTTTGTTTGTTGACTTTGTTAATGAGTTTGCCTGCTATAATCCTCACACTGAATTCAGTAACAAACATATTCACACACCTACATACACACATTCTTATACAATGTGAATTTCACCAAAGATCCAGCCAAGTACTCAGTCAGGAATATGAAGTGCCCTTGAGTTGCCTTGCTCTGTAGACCCCTGTTGCTCCTCAGTGTTCCTTTGTTCTCATCTTATTTTGCATAACTGGTAAATATGATGGGAAAAAGACATACTTAAGTCTGTTTACTACACAGGACTAAGTACACAGACGTTGTAAATAGCATCCCATCAAATTTAGTTTGATAAAAATCAGTATAGTCTTGTTGATTGAATAAGATACCAACTACTCTAATTTGCCAATGAAATTTCCAGTTGGCTTAGTTTTTTTTTTGATCAAAGGAGCCAACACTGTACTTATCCACACTTCCACGAGAATCTTGGTTGGGGAAAGCATCCCTGTAGCATTGGGTCTGGATTGGGAAGAGACTCTTCACACCCTGAAACATGTTCTTGAAGCATAGACATCTTTACTCAGAATATCACTTTTCTTCTTTTTTTAAAAAATATTTCATTCCATTCTCTTCTATTTATTTATTTTTATTATTTTTATTTTTGGCTGCATTGGGTCTTTGTTTCTGTGCACGGACTTTCTCTAGTTATGTGTGGGGTTACTCTCTAGTTACTGTGTGTGGGCTTCTGCTTGTTGTAGTTTCTCTTGTTACAGAGCGCAGGCTCTAGATAATGAGGGCTTTGAAGTTGTGGCACACGGTCTCAGTAGTTGCCGCTCACGGACTCTAGGACATGGGCTCAGTATTTGTGGCACACAGCCTTTGTGGCATATGGAATCTTCCTGGACCAGGGATTGAACCCATGTACCCTACATTAATAGGCAGTTTCTTAACCACTGTGCCACCAGGGAAGTTCAAATTTTCACTTTTCTTGTTCTCAAGTGTTTTTATGTTTCAAATCACTATTTTTATATGATATAAATATCCAATTGTTCCAGTACCACTTGTTGATAAGACTATCATGTCGCTATTGAATTACCTAAGGTAAAAGGTACAGATTGCTTGAAATACTCATATTGCCAAAACTCTCTTAAGAAGAAACATATAACCTGAATAGTCCTACATCTATGAAAGAACTTGAATTTTTAGTTTAAAATTTTTCCCACAAAGAACTTCAGATTAAAGATTGCCTCACTGGTAAATCCCATTAAAAGTTTAAGAAAACAATAATGCCAATTATATATAACTCTGCCAGACAAAGAGGACAGAATATTCTTCAACTTGTTCTATGAGTCCATCATTACATGGATACCAAAACCAGACAAAAATATTATGAGAACTTAAAGACAGATTAATATCCCTGACAGAAAAGAGTATAAAATTTCTTATCAGATGTTAACAAATATAATCCTACTGCATATAAAATAGATAATATCATCATGATCAAGTTGGGTTTTATTTCAGGAATGCTAGATTGGTTTAACAGACAGTGGAATTCACCATATTTATAAATACCATATTTATAAACTAAAGCAAAAAAGAGACCATCTCAACTGATGCAGAAAAAAGTAGTTGAAAAAGACAAAATCCATTCTTGGTGAAAATTGTCAGAAAACTAGGAACAAAAGGAATGTTCTTCAATTTAATGAAAAATCTATAGCTAGATCATGTTTAATGGTAAAAGACTGAATGTTTTATTCCTAAGACCAAGAACAAGGCAAGGATGTCTGATCTCCCCACTTTTATCCAAAATACTGGAGTTTCTAGTCAGTGCAATAATGCAGAAAAAGAAATAAAAGACATTTAATTATAAATGAGAGAAATAAAATGTCTTTATTTTTAGACAACATGATTGTTTATGTAGAGTATATAGGATCTACATAAAGTTCCTAGAACAAAGGAGTGCATTTCTATATACTAGCAATAAACAATAAGAAATTAAAAAATTAAACTATAATATTCAAAAATGCTTAATACTCAGGATAAACATGACGTAAAATGGGCACAGTGCTAAAAACTACAGAGGAAGAAATTAAAGATCTAAAATGGAGAGATATACAGTGTCATGAGTTATAAGACTTAACATTTTTTGTGATGTAAATTCTCCCCATGACCAAACACACTTTAAAAAGCTTATTAAACTTTATTCAGCCAACAAATCTGGGCTCACTCCCATATACCCTCCCATCTTTTTCTTTATCTTGATCATCTCCAAACTTGCCAATTCAGTATGTGAAAATCTATTTAAAGTATAGATTCTTATCATAAAGGTAGATACTATTTTCCATTTTATTTAGACTTTAGTCAGATGGGCTAGGATTTATTCTTATATCTGCAAGAAAGGAAACAACAGCTGTAAAATTTAATATATGTATATACATATCTGCAATTAAACTTCTAGGCTGAATTCTGAGACCCAAATAAATTTCTTATCAATGAAATGCAAGTAAAACAGCCAGAAGAAGCACTGGGAATAAAAGAATTTTAAGCAAATTGTAAAAGGGTTGGGGTCTTTTAGCTTCACTGACAGCTCTTGTCCTGGTTGGCTTTAATGTCCTGTCCCATTGGGTCAGGATGGCATTTCTGGCCCCATCCCACTTCCCTGGTCCCATCAGTCGAAACTGGTATGGGCTACAAGGACCAAAGTACACCTCCAGGGCCAGCTGGGGATCAGTCAGGAAGAGCCATGGTATGTTAGGTTTGGCCCCTATGAAGGAGCCCAGTTCATCCATGTATGTGATGTAATCTGTCTGCAAAGTCTGGCTCTGGCCAAACCTGAGGAAACAAAATAACACATTGCAATGAGTGCCACATTTGTAAACAGAGGCACAAATTTCATTTTTTTTTTTTTAAACTTTCAGAAAAGTAGCATTTTACTCAGATGGTAAAGCGTCTGTCTACAATGCGGGAGACCCGGGTTTGATCCCTGGGTTGGGAAGATCCCCTGGAGAAGGAAATGGCAATCCACTCCAGGACTATTGCCTGGAAAATCCCATGGACAGAGGAGCCTGGTAGGCTATAGCCCACGGGGTCGCAAAGAGTTGGACACGACTGAGCGACTTCACTTTCACTTACCTCCAGTAATACCCCATGAATACTCTCTTTTCTCACAACATAGAATGCATCATATGTTCTTTGACTTAAATGACCTGTTTTTGTTTTTTCCTCTCCTTTCTGGCCTCTATTCAACTATGATGTCATTTTGGGCTTTTGCTTCTAGCCATGGGTGAACTGACCCTAGGGTCTCAAGGTGACTGATTAACTTAGTCTTTGATACATGAGTATTCTTTATATGACACTTGCTTAAGATCTTCTCCAGAGTTAGATTTTTATATTGATGTGTTTTAAATTGGGTTTATGAATAGTTTTAATATTTGCTGCAATTTATAAATTGTTTCATACATTTAGTTGGAATGTGATCTCATTTGCTTTTAGAAACTCTTAAGAATAAGATTGACATTAAGGCCTCTCTTTCCCCTCCTCTTTCTTCTTACTGGCTTCAGTCATAAAGGGTAGTAAGCAGAGTAAGCTGCATGAACTGTTAGCACATAGAAGTGCTCATTTCACAGAGCTGTCCTATGAACTGGAGGAGGTGCAGGGGAGGTATTTTTTGGCTGATCTTTTTATTTTTTAAAAAAACTATTTTAATTGGAGGATAATTACAATATTGTGATGGTTTTCTGTATGAAATAGGGAAGGTTTTGTTGAGTCTGAGTATACCCATGTCTTCTCTTCTTTAGGCCCTTAGCCAATGACTTTCTTGGCCCTTTAATGAATGACATGTTAGAGATTTTAAAGTAGAAATACTTCCTATATGGTCACTTATTCATCTATATGTGATCCATTACCTAATTATTTTTAATAGATTTTAATGTTTAATTTAAAAAGGACTGAATTTTATAAGAGTGATTAACACAAAAGAGTACATTTATACATCTGATGTTGAGTCACTTAACTTCCTACCAGTCCCATTTATGGTTACGTGAAAACTCATGATTGGATGGATCAGAAGTGACTATTCTTTTAGTAGAAAATATTAGGGCAGGTGAACTCTATTTAATACTGTATTTGGTTTTCTTGTTACAGCATTGCCACTGCTCACTTTCCAGTTAGCTAATTTGTGGTAGACATGTGGCTGATGGGAAAGAAGCTCTTGGGAAAACAGTCATTTCTCAACCTCAGCGCTATTGACAATTTGAGATAGATAATTCTTTGTATAGGTGGACTGTCCTCTGCATTCCTGGTTTCTACCCATTAGATACCAGTAGCATGCTCTCTTCACTTGGAATGACCAGAAATGTCTCCAGATTTTGCCAAATGTCCCCTGCGGGGGAAAATCACCCCTGTTTGAGAACCTGTGTGCTAGCATTATAGAGGAGAAATATAATGATTATTATTTGCCCATCTAATACTGCTTGATTATAACAAGTGTTTCAAAAATGTGAACTGACTAATGACAAGGTTATAGAATCTATTAATGTTTTCCTATATAAAAGGCAAATTTTAAGATTTGTTCATTAGCAAGTACCATCTCTTACCATTTGAGTTTCTTCCCCATTTTCTCCTCAATGTCATCCATCATTTCATTTGTAGTTGGCAAGGTACATGAATCTAAAAAAGAAATGAAGTCAGAGATATTGAAAAAGAAAAAGAAATCAGAAATATGCAATTACACATGATGAATTTCATTTAGTGTTTATGAACTATATCCATAACAGATTTTCTATCAAGAGGAACTATCTTTAGTGTGTTTAGCAGAATAACAATTCACAGAAACAAAGATTTGAGAAGCCAATGAACTTGCTCTGGGAATTGCAAAGCTGGCCTTCCATGAGATAGTGACAGTGGAAAAGTTTGTAGCTTCAAGTGACTGAGTCTTATACTTCTGATGACATTATGGAGGGCCTAATCCTCAATATGACTCATGCATATAATAGCTTACCAGTGTCTTCATATTTCTTTCTGCATCCTCTTACCAAGAATGATCTCAAGAGATAGTCTGGTAAAATAATTCAATCTAAGGTCCATGGCAATTCAATTGGGACAATGGAAGGAAATCTGGATTTTCCAACATCAGCCTGTAGCCAAGGAGGATATTTTAAGGGATGACAGAAAATTTTTAGTTTTTTGTAAATTTCACATTAATGGAGGCCTCTTCCAATTGCTAACTGTAGCTCATTTGGCTCTGTAATAATGGCAGGGGATATATGACATTCTCGTGAATACTCCCCAATCATTGTTAGTATCTCACCTCAGCCTGCTGGTACCCTGTGGTCAGATATTTGCTGTGCCCCTATGAGAAAGTAAGGGACCAGAATTCTGGTCATTTTGCTCGGTGTATCTTAAGTGCCAAGACAGAGCCTTGTGCATAGCAGGTGTTCAGTGAATATTTGTTGAATGAATAAATGATGCCCTTAATTTTATGTGGGCTTCCCTGGTGGCTCAGAGGTTAAAGTGTCTGCCTGGAATGCAGGAGACCCGGGTTCGATCCCTGGGTCGGGAAGATCCCCTGGAGAAGGAATTGGCAACCCACTCCAGTACTCTGGCCTGGAGAATCCCATGGAGGGAGGAACCTGGTAGGCTACAGTCCATGGGGTCACAAAGAGTCGGACACGACTGAGTGACTTCACATTCACTTTCACTTTCACTTAGTTTTATGTAAATTTCTTGGATATATGAACTGTATCTGATCTTCCCATAAGAGTGTTGTGCCTTTCAAGAGAAAAAGATAATAGGATCACTTACAAAAGATTTCATGATGGGTTTTTGAAAGTAATGAACCTTCATGGTACATTTGAAATAGAAATTTACTTGTCCACAACATGTTAAGAAAACATACACATATGCTCTTTGATTGTAACTTTTTCTTTATTACCTACAGTCTAAATTTCTATGGACAGTATGTTAGGTAAGGTACAACTATACTGGCCAAGGTTTTTGAATCCTTGAATAAAAGCACACTTTAACAGTGGTGATCAATATGATTCAGTTCAGTTCAGTTCAGTTGCTCAGTCGTGTCCAACTCTGCGACTCCATGAACTGCAGCATGCCAGGCTTCCCTGTCCATCACCAACTCCCTGAGTTTACTCAAACTCATCTCCATGGGGTCAGTGATGGCATCCAACCACCTCATCCTCTGTTGTCCCCTTCTCCTCCTGCCTTCAATCTTTTCCAGCATCAGGGGCTTTTCAAATGAGTCAGCTCTTTGCATCAGGTGGCCAAAGTATTGGAGTTTCAGCTTCAGCACCAGTCCTTCCAATGAACACCCAGGACTGATCTCCTTTAGGATGGACTGGTTGGATCTCCTTGCAGTCCAAGGGACTCTCAAGAGTATTCTCCATCACCACAGTTCAAAAGCATCAATTCTTTGGTGCTCAGCTTTCTTTATAGTCCAACTCTCACATCCATACATGACTACTGGAAAAACCATAGCCTTGATGAGATGGACCTTTGTTGGCAAAGTAATGTCTCTGCTTTTGAATATGCTGTCTAGGTTGGTCATAACTTTCCTTCCAAGGAGTAAGCGTCTTTTAATTTCATGGCTGCAGTCACCATGTACACAGTCAGCCACTGTTTCCCCATCTATTTGCCATGAAGTCATGGGACCAGATGCCATGATTTTAGTTTTCTGGAGTAAATTAAATCAATTTTGAGACATTGTTTTTCTCCATGTAACCCTTATATTCTTAATTTGTCCACACAAACATGTTACCTCTGAAGCCCATAGGATCCAGGTGGAGGAAGGGGGAGAAGATTATCAACAGAGCATAGAAGTGGCCTGACACTGCTGTTTTGACAGAGTTGACACCAATAATGTCTCCAGCATGACCTGACACCCATCAGGGCCCTTTCAGTCTTTGCAGTGTAACTTGACATTGCAGTGACCCACTGCTGTCCTCTTGCTTTTATAGGCTTTCAAAGTCCTATCAATCCCCTATGAGAAGTTTAAGCCCTCTGACATAGATTGTAAGGCCCTCCATGCTCTGGTTCCTTCCTTCCTTCCTTTCTTGCTACTCTCTACCTCTGCTTTATATTTCATTACACCAAAATGCTTCTTATTCTTCACACATTCCATGCTGAGTCTTACCTTTATACCTTTCCTCAGGCTGTTCGATTTTTAGACAATAACTTACAACCCAGTTATCCTCACCACAACACCCTAAACCTTTCCCTGTTGTAGCATTCCTGCTACCCTGTTTTAAGCTCTGTGAGGTCAAGGCTCATGTCTGTCTTATTCCCTTTATATCCCCAGCACCTGTCACAGAGCTTGGCATGCAGTATGTGCTTAGTAAATATTTGTTGACTAAATGAATGAAAGACAGAATGGCCCACTTACTTGCAAATACTTTAACAGCCCAGCGGGCCTGCAGGTCAGCTGTGGGGATGGCAGCACCAAGGGACTGGACAAGGCCAATCACAGCCAAGGTTGGCTTTTCCAAGAATGGGGGGAAGATGCCTTTGAACAAGGTGACCTCATTATTTCTGCTTTTGATGATGGAGTCATCAAGGAAGGGGTAGGCATAACCATAGCCTGTTGCGAAGATGACATAATCAATGGCCTCAAACACTGTCCCATCCTCAAATATGGCTGAAGTCTCTGTAAACTCCTTCACATTGGGCTTGATGGATACAGTGCCACATAGGATGCGGGAGGGGAGCTCATCATTGAACACAGGCTCTTTCCTCAAGGTGCTGTGGAGAAACAAGAGAAAGAGGCCCATGCTATAAAGTACCTCATTTCCAAGAAATATCTGCAACAGTCCATAGCACTGAAACCAAATTTAAGCAGTTGAACATCAGCATGAAGACATAGAGGGCAACTAAACTCTCTTCTTTTGGGAAAGTTCTTTCCTGTTGATGTTAATAGTCCTTAAGAACATCTGTTTGACATACGGATGGCCAACAGGCACATGAAAAGATGTTCAACATTGCTAATTTTTAGAGAAATAATAAACTACAATGATGCACTAACTCACACTGGTTAGAATGGGAATCATTGAAAAGTCTACAAATAATAATTAGGAATTTCAGATACATACTACTATATAAAATAAGCACAGGGAAATGTATTCAGTATCTTTTATTAACCTGTAATAGAAAAGAATCTAGAAAAGAATATATTTTAACTGAATATATCTATATGTCCTCCATCCCTTAGAAGAAACAGAGTAGCCCTCATAGTCAGTACTTGGGTGCAATCTCAAGAATGACAGAATGATCTCTGTTCAGTTCAGTTGCTCAGTTGTGCCCAGCTCTTTGTGACCCCATGGACTGTAGCACACGAGGCCTCCCTGTCCATCACCAACTCCCGGAGTTTACTCAAACTCATGTCCATTGAGTTGGTGATGCCATCCAACCATCTCATCTTCTGTTGTCCCTTTCTCCTCCTGCCTTAAATATTTCCCAGCATCAGGGTCTTTCCAGGTGAGTCTGTTCTTCGCATCAGGTGGCCCAAGTATTGGAGTTTCAGCTTCAGCACCAGTCCTTCCAATGAACATTCAGGACTGATTTCCTTTAGGATGGAATGGTTGGATCTCTTTGCAGTCTAAGAGACTCTCAAGAGTCTTCTCCAACACCACAGTTCAAAAGCATCAATTCTTCGGCGCTCAGCTTTCTTTATAGTCTAACTCTCACATCCATACATGACTACTGGAAAAACAATAGCTTTGACTAGACCAATCTTTGTCAGTAAAGTAATGTCTCTGCTTTTTAATATGCTGTCTAGGTTAATCATAACTCTTCTTCCAAGGAGCAAGGGTCTTTTAATTTCATGGCTGCAGCCACCATCTGCAGTGATTTTGGAGCCCCCCAAAATGAAGTCTGACACTCTTTCCATTGCTTCCCCTTCTATTTACCATGAAGTGATAGAATCAAATGTCATTATCTTAGTTTTCTGAGTGTTGAGTTTTAGCCAGCCTTTTCACTCTCCTCTTTCACTTTCATCAAGAGGCTCTTTAGTTCTTCTTCACTTCCTGCCATAAGGGCGGTGTCATCTGCATATCTGAGGTTATTGATATTTCTCCTGGCAATCTTGATTCCAGCTTGTGCTTCATCCAGCCCAGCATTTCTCATGATGGACTCATTGTCAAGGCAAAAAGGACATCTTTTTTTGGTGTTAGTTCTAGAAGGTATTGTAGGTCTTCATAAAACCATTCAGCTTCAGCTTCTGTCTAAAGGACAGAAATGGTATGGACCTAACAGAAGCAGAGGATATTGGGAAGAGGTGGAAAAAATACACAGAAGAACTATACAAAAGAGATCTTCATGACCAAGATAACCATGATGGTGTGATTACTCACCTAGAGTTAGACATCCTAGAATTTGAAGTCAAGTGGACCTTAGGAAGCATCACTACAAACAAAGCTAGTAGAGGTGATGAAATTCCAGTTGTGCTATTTCAAATGCTAAAAGATGATGCTGTGAAAGTGCTGCACGCAATATGCCAGAAAATTGGAGAACTCAGCAGTGGCCACAGGACTAGAAAAGGTCAGTTTCCACTCCAATCCCAAAGAAGGGCAATACCAAAGGATGTTTAAACCACTGCACAATTGCACTCATCTCACATGCTAGCAAAGAAATGCTCAAAATTCTCCAATCCAGGCTTTAACAGTATGTGAACAGAGAACTCCCAGATATTCAAGCTGGATTTAGAAAAGACAGAGGAACTAGAGATCAAATTGCCAAAATCCACTGGATCATAGAAAATGCAAGAGAATTTCAGAACATCTACTTCTGCTTTATTGATTATGCCAAAGCCTTTGACCATGTAGATCACAACAAACTGGACAATTTTTCAACAGATGGGAATATCATACCACCTTACCTGCCTCCTGAGAAATCTGTATCCAGGACAAGAAGCAACAGTTAGACCCGAACATGGAACAACAGACTGGTTCCAAATTGGGAAAGGAGTATGTCAAGGTTGTATATTGTCACCCTGTTTATTTAACTTATATGCAGAGTACATCATGCGAGATGCCAGGCTGGATGAAGCACAAGTTGGAATCAAGATTGCTGGGAGAAATATCAATAATCTCAGATATGCAGATGATACCACACTTATAGCAGAAAGTAAAGAGAAACTAAAGAGCCTCTTGATGAAAGTGAAAGAGGAGAGTGAAAAAGTTGGCTTAAAGCTCAACATTCAGAAAATGAAGATCATGGCATCCGGTCCCATCACTTCATGGGAAATAGATGGGAAACAGTGGAAACAGTGACAGACTTTATTTTCTTGGGCTCCAAAGTCACTGCAGATGATGACTGCAGCCTTGAAAATAAAAGACCCTTGCTTCTTGGAAGAAAGGTTATGATCAACCTAGACAGCATATTAAAAAGCAAAGACATTACTGACAAAGGTTGGTCTAGTCAAAGCTATGGTTTTTCCAGTAGTCATGTATGGATGTGAGAGTTGGATATAAAGAAAGCTGAGTTTTGAAGAATGGATGCTTTTGAACTGTGGTGCTAGAGAAGACTTGAGAGTCCTTTGGACTGCAAGGAGATCAAACAAGTCAATCCTAAAGGAAATCAAGTCCTGAATATTCATTGGAAGGACTGATGCTGAAGCTGAAACTCCCAATACTTTGGTTCCCTTGATGCAAAGAACTGACTCTTTGGAAAAGACCCTGATGCTGGGCAAGATTGAAGGCAGGATGAGAAGGGGACAACAGAGGATGAAATGGTTGGATGGCATCATCTATTCAATGGACATGAGTTTGAGAAAACTCTGGCAATTGGTGATGGACAGGGAAGCCTGGCATGCAGCAGTCCATGGGGTTGCAAAGAGTTGGACACGACTGAGTGACTGAATTGACTGAATATATATATATATATTTAACTGAATTACTTTGTATACCTAAAACATTGTAAATAAACTATACTTCAATTAAAATGTCTGCAAATATTAAATGCTGGAGAGGGTATGGAGAACAGGGAACCCTCCTACGCTGTTTGTGTGAATGTAAATTGATGCAGCCACTATGAACAACAGTATGGATTTTCCTTCGAAAACTAAAAATAGAAAAGGATACTTGCACCTCAATATTCATTGTAGCACTGTTTATAATATCCAAGACATAAAAGCAATCTCAGTGTCCATTGACAGATGAATGGATAAAATAGATGTGGTACACACACACACACGCACACACACACTCACACACACACAGGAATATTACTCAGCCATAAAAAAGAATGAAATAATGCTATTTGCAGTAACGTGGATGGACCTAGATATTATCATACTAAGTGAAATAAGATAAAGACAAATATCATATGACATCACTTACTTGTGGAATCTTTAAAAATGGTACAAACGAATGATATAAATTCACAGACAGAGAAAACATACTTACGGTTACTGAAGGGGAAATGAGGAATGGATAAGTTGGGAAACTGGGTTTAACGGCTACACAACTACTATGTATAAAATGCCCTTCTCTAGTGCTTCAGATGGTAAAGAATCAGCCTGCAATGCCGGAGGCCCAGGTTTGATCCCTGAGTCAGAAAGATCCCTTGGAGGAGGGCCTGGCAACCCACTCCAGTATTCTTTTCTGGAGAATTCCATGGACAGAGGAGCCTGGCATGCTACAGTCTGTGGGGTCACAAAGAGTTGGACATGACTGAGCAACTTCCACTTTACATTTTCTGTATACAAAATAGGTAAACAGCAAAGACCTGCATAGCACAAAGAACTATATTCAACATCTCATAATAATGTATAGTGGAAAAGAATCTGAAAAAGAACACGTATGTATAATAATCACTTCACTACACCCGAAACATTGTAAATCAACTGTACTTAAAAAAATAAAGAATATCTGTCTGAGCTGCTTCTTTTGGCTTCTTGAAACTTGAATATTCTCTTGTGGATAACTTAAACTATTTGAAGACTCACCAAATAGATGAGGATAAAACTAATTCCTAGTCACAATAAAGTTGTTAAGAGTGCTGACTGTGGAACCAGGTGGTCCAACTTCATAACCTAGCTCCTTCTCTTACTAGCTGCTGCTTCTCTGTATTTGTATTTTGTATTATATGGAAAATAGGGATAGTACAGAAGCTATCTCGTAAAATTGTTGTGAGAGTCAAATGAACAGTTATCTGTAAAGCACCTAAAACAGTGCCTGGCATGTGCAAGCATCATTATTCTAAGTGAACTGTTATTATAAATAAGCTCTCATTTTACATGAGAAAATCAGATCTACTGTGGTGAGATGTTTTAATGCTATGTTTGGTTTCCTTTCATTAACTGTAGTTGCAAAAAAAAAAAAAAAAGTACAATGTTGATACTGCACTTCAGTTGCCAAAATTCTAGGAATGCTGTTTTTTGATGACATTCCTCATTTTGACTTAAGTTTCCTTCAAGGATTCTGGAGTTTCCTCTAACTATCTCAAAGACTAAGAAACTTTATAAATCTTAGAATTTATTTTTTATATTCCACACTGTTCTCTACCTCTTTAATTCTGCAACCTCTTCTTTAACCCTATGGGCAATAAGTAAGTCACAGCCAAACCTGTTTTTCTCCCCTGTTACCCTCCCTACAAAGGGAGGAGTGAGAAGGTATCATCAACACCTTTTGGTAATTGGAACCCTTCCTGGATAAGTGGATTTCCAATTCTATGTTTTTATTGTCTGAAGGAAAAAGCCAAAATATGGTTTGCAGTTACTATTACAAGACAAAAAATCTTTACCAGTTCAAGCTCTGAAACTTCTATTACATTAAAAATTTTTTTTAAATGCATGAAATCAACATTTTTCTCAAGAGGGTATTGCAGTCTGCCAGACAAAGTAAGATAAGTGCTACAGAGTGAGAATTTGCTATTAAACCTTGTATTTATTACTACAGTTTACAATTTGCTCTCACTTTTTAAGCCTGTATTTCTAATCACAATGAAAAGCTTTTGCTTTTCATGGACCAAAGATGAAATTTCTGAGGAAATCTTTTTTTTCTTACCCACTTAAATGTTCTTTTTTTCAGATATACTGATTCATCTACCTAGATACCTTTTTAATTAGTAGGTGTTGGACTCTGTCTTTATAGAGAAGTAAATAAATGAATCATTAATTTGCCAGGTTACATCATTTCTGTGTCTCTCCCCTGTCTTACATGTTCCATGCCTCCTCACTGTCCTGCAGAAATGTCAACCCTTCCATGGAGGCATGCACATTCATTTTGAGACTCTACTTGCTGAGACATGTTGATTAACACTACTTCGTTAATTGCTCCTCATGCCCATTAGAAGACACTAATATGAACTGATATTTGCAAAGCTTTATAGTTCACAAAGTAATTCTTATATTTTAAATTTCACTGAATACCACAACAGTCTTGAGTACATCTTACTATTGCTATCCATATTCATCTATAAGCATGGACAAAATATTCCTCAAGAAAAACATTTATGAGATGTCTCAGCCCTCAAAATTCTGTGTTATTGCTTGTGGCAACCCCAGATGAAACTTGCATGTTAGGGTGTTCTAGCTACCAGATCCATCCCCACTTTGTATTCTTTCTTGCTACTTTTACCACTAGACTAATTTCAAAAAGGTTTTCATCCCATTCATGGTCTCTAATTATACCATGTCATCTATGCAGTCCTTAATTTAATTTCACCAGGCTTAATGTGGTAACTAAAGCAAGGCTTAGAAAGAATTCAACTTAAACCAGTGCTTCACTTTTTTTAGGGCTTTCCTGGTGGCTCAGAAGTTAAAGCGTCTGCCTGGAATGTGGGAGACCTGGGTTTGATCCCTGGGTCGGGAAGATCCCCTGGAGAAGGAAATGGCAACCCACCAATGGCAACCCACTCCAGTACTCTTGCCTGGAGAATCCCATGGAGGGAGGAGCCTGATAGGCTACAGTTCATGGGGAGTCGCAAAGAATCGGACACGACTGAGTGACTTCACTCACTCACTTTAAATAATAAGATATGTATTATTTGTAGTACCTATTTAAAGGCATCAGGCCGTAGTTCTCATGTTTAAACCACTTGTTCATCTTCTTGACATATAACCAGTCAGAGACAAATGAAGGAAGGGCATTCCGGAGAAAGGATGCAAAGCGGGTAACATACAGCATGTCCCAAGGATAGCCGTCATCCCAAACCCGACTCATGACCCAGGAACCACTTCTGGTGCTGATAATGACCTGGTAGGGAAGGTAACAGATTTCAATATTGCTCTGTAAGAAGTAAGCAGATACAACACAATTCTATGGACATCTATATACGTTATTCAGGTAGGAAAACTTTTAAAGAGGTAGGTCAAGATGAGTAGTCCATGATAGAAGCTAAATAGAGGCAGAACTACCTCTCTTGCTCCACCTCAGAGGGCGAGGGCATAGGTGTTGAAAGAATGACTATCTGACATCTTGGAATATGAGAGTTCTCTGTTCCCTGGTGGCTCAGTGGTAAAGAATCTGCCAGCAGTGCAGTAGCCACAGGAGAGGTGTGTTAGATCGCTGGGTGGGGAAGATCCCCTGGAGGAGGGCATGGTGAGCCACTCCAGTATTCCTGCCTGGAGAATCCCATGAACAGAGGAGCTTGGTGGGCTACAGTCTGAACAAGTCACAGAGAGTCATGCATGACTGAAGTGACTTAGCATGCATGCATTATTCAACTGTGACAAGCGTAATCTTTGCAGACCCTTAAGACTAAAATGGTAGGTCTAGTAAAGATCAGTCAATGGTGGTGGCTGGTGGTAGTTGCTTGGCTGAGTGGGGGAAATGCAGCTAACTTGCTGGCCGAAATTAGCCTGAGGAAATGCCAAGGATTTAATTCTGTTCTCTGTGCCTGGTCTGCTATTCTAGTCCTTACTACACACACACTCCAGGACCCTGGGCAGCTGCTTTAGCCCAAGACAAGCCCAGACTACTTATCTATTTTATCATTTTTGTGATAACCCAAGGGAGTCTGACTTTGAATAATCCTTAGGTATTGTTAAATATCCATTTACGAATTTATTTATTGAGCACCTATTTCCTTTAGAAATATGTTAGTATGTATCTAGGGATATCTCCATATACATTTCCCTTAATATCCAGGTAGGAGCACTTTTAGACGTAGGTCAAGATGAATAGTCCATGATTGAAACTAGGTATTTAGAGGCAGAACTACCCTCTCTCCATCCCAGAGATCAAGTGCGTAGGTGTTGAAAGAATGACTACCTGACACCTGGGAGTAAGAGAGCTCTCTATGCAACTGTGACAAGTTTAATCTTGTATTAGAAATATGTTCAGTTCTTTTGGGTTTATTGGTTATGTATGACTCAGCATGGAGTCCTCTGGGAAGCCGTCTTTGACAATTCATCCAGCAAAGTTCGATTATCTAGTCATGGTGCTGCCACAGCCACAACTGAAGTCTCATTGCTTCCTTTCATGATGATCGTGTACCTGTCATCCTACTACTACCCACTGATTCCTTCTTGAAGTCAAGAAGTAGCTTGACTTCTGTGTTTGTTTCTAGCCTGATGCAGTGCTGACACATAAAAAACAGTCTGTTATTTGTTGGCTGTTGAATAGGTAAACAATAGTAAAACCTAAATTTTGTTTCTTCCAGAGTGGTAAGCATAGTACTGTTGCATGGTAGGTGATAAGAAATACTGTTAAATAAATAAAGGCAGAGCTTGACTAGCAACCAGTTTGCTTGGAGGTGATCAGAACATAAAATGAAAACCAAAAATGCATGTTTACGTGTATATACATGCACTTAACTCTGGTTTCAGCAGACTATACTTCCTTATTAGCATGGGACACATTACATTGCTTCACAGGGAGAGTGTCTCAAGTCCTTGATTGGATTGGCATATACAGCAGGGATCTCTTGTGGTGTGACATGGTGAATGCCATCCTCAGTGCTTGGGATACTGCTGTTGTAGCATAGCCATCCGAAGTGTGTTTCCCCAGACCTTTCAGATCTCATACCTGTGTAACCAGACGACTGAGCTCAACAGCAATGTCACATCCTGAGTTTCCCAGGCCAATCACGAGGACCCTCTTCCCCTTGTACACTTCTGGGCCCTTATAGTCCCGGCTGTGGAGGTAGTAGCCTTGAAATCGGTCGAGGCCTAAACAGAACATGGGGAGTGGTTTGAGTTGACTTCCAGAAGAAATGCTTAACAGTCACTTTTCTTCCCCCTACTATTTTTTTAATATAAATTTATTTATTTTAATTGGAGGTTAATTACTTTACAATATTGTATTGGTTTTGCCATATATCAATATGAATCTGCCATGGGTATACACGTGTTCCCCATCCTGAACCCCCCTCCCTCCTTCCTCCCCATACCATCCCTCTGGGTCGTCCCAGTGCACCAGCCCCAAGCATCCTGTATCCTTCATCGAACCTGGACTGACGATTCGTTTCATATATGATATTATATGTTTCAGTGCCATTCTCCCAAATCATCCCACCCTCTCCCTCTCCCTCAGAGTCCAAAAGACTGTTGTATACATCTGTGTCTCTTTTGCTGTCTCGCATACAGGGTTATTGTTACCATCTTTCTAAATTCCATATATATGTGTTAGTATACTGTATTGGTGTTTTTCTTTCTGGCTTTCTTCACTCTGTATAATTGGCTCCAGTTTCATCCACCTCATTCGAACTGATTCAAATGTATTCTTATTAATGGCTGAGTAATACTCCATCGTGTATATGTACCACAGCTTTCTTATCCATTCGTCTGCTGATGGACATCTAGGTTGCTTCCATGTCCTGGCTATTATAAACAGTGCTGCGATGAACATTGGGGTACACATGTCTCTTTCAATTCTGGTTTCCTCGGTGTGTATGCCCATCAGTGGGATTGCTGGGTCATAAGGCAGTTCTATTTTCAGTTTTTTAAGGAATCTCCACACTGTTCTCCATAGTGGCTGTACTAGTTTGCATTCCCACCAACAGTGTAAGAGGGTTCCCTTTTCTCCACACCCTCTCCAGCATTTATTGCTTGTAGACTTTTGGATTGCAGCCATTCTGACTGGCGTGAAATGGTACCTCATTGTGGTTTTGATTTGCATTTCTCTGATAATGAGTGATGTTGAGCATCTTTTCATGTGTTTGTTAGCCCCCCACTATTTTTAAATGTTTGATTCTCCTATTAGCAATTTTAATTTTAAAAATTTCCCTAATTGAAAAGCACTTATCCTTTTAGATATTTTTGGCACTAAATCCCTAACTAATTACTTTTAAAGACTTCATAAAAAACTTAAGGAATTTGAACTTATATTTGCTAATAATCATAGTATTTGTTGAGGATTTACTTGTCTTAGTCATTTAATCCTGATAACAGCTCTGAATGGTAGGTACTAGTATTATCTCTATTTTAAAAGAAAAGGAAATTGAAACAAAGAAGTTCAGTGAGTTCTCTAGGGTTACATGATAAGTATCTAGTAGAATAAGGAGTTGAGCCCAGGTATCTACATTCAGAACCCCTAAATATTCTGCCTCTTAGCATTTATTCTGTTAATATTCTATTATCCCTTAATCTCTACTCTTTTAATTACCTTGTTTTATGAACAATATGGGCCTCCCTTGTGGCTCGGCTGGTAAAGAATCTGCGTGCAGTGCAGGAGACCTGGGTTTGATCCCTGGGTTAGGAAGATCCCCTGGAGAACTCCATGGACTGTATAGTCCATGGGGTCGCAAAGAATCAGACACGACTGAGCGACTTTCACTTTAACTTATATGAACACCAGCCTCTGCGTATGAGCTCTAATATTTTTGAGGGGAAGCATTCCTGTTGCGAAGGAAGGAATGAGGGAAGGAAAATAGGAAGGAAGGAGAGGGGGAAGCAAGGAGGAGGAAAGAGGAAGGAAAGATGAAGAAAGGAAAAAGGAAGGGAGGTTGCTTATGTGTTTATTTGCTATTTGCCACTTCTGCAGAGTAATGAAATGTATCGCTACACACTCGCACACATACATACTCACACAGTCACTGTGATTTTTAAAGTTAATTTGCAAAATGTGGATATAGATGAAATTTTAAGACCCAAGTTTGTTCTCTATGGACCTGTGTCTTCATCTAATCTCTGACCTGCAAGTCCTTGATTCTTTTAGGATGAAGGCAATGATGAGTATATTTGACATATCATCACACAATTAAAAAATATTTGGAACCTTAAGAATGATCATTATGTACAATCTGTGGAAAACTCTATCTTATTCCATGATATTTGTGTATAAGATTCTTATATATTTTCCAAGCTTACCAGGAAAGGAATCCGTTGGTAGATTGGGGTACACATGATGTCCTGAACAGATCATTACAGCATCAAAAATAGTAGATTCCTGTTTCTCATCCTTTTCTGAAACAATTTCCCATTGGCCAGTGATCAAGAAGTCGGGACATTTCTTTATACTAGTAACCAGGGTCTTAAAGAAAACCAGAAAGAAATTGCTTCTTTTTACAGTTCTACAAGGTGTTTTTTTTTTTTTTTTTTTTTGTTCCTTGCAGTATTTCTGTGGAAAAAATAATTGTTGTGTGTTCTCATGGTCATTGAGAATAATGTGGAAAGGCATTAAAATAGGAAGTCAGTGAATCTTCAAATTTCACAAGAATAATTACTCACTGGGGGATATTTATTTTTCTGACATCTGGTTAGTAGATTTGGGATACTTTGCACTGAGTATTCCTATGAAAGGTGCCATATCATTTGCTTGCTGTCACCCTGCATTGACATCCATGGCTGCTTCCTCTCTAGCTTCCTCTTCTATCTACTCCAATAATATGCGATTATCTCAGGCTTCAATCCTTGATCTCTGTTTTGCAATATAAGGACACTATCCTTTGGAAATATTAGTCACTTCCATTGTAAGACTATTATGTTGATATCAGCTCAGTTCAGTCACTCAGTTGTGTCTGACTCTTTGCGACCCCATGGACTGCAGCATGTCAGGCTTCCCTATCTATCACCAACTCCTGGAGCTTGGTATAAGTAAAATTATTTAAAATTTAATCGGATAAATAAATAAAATATTAAGTAAAGTTCCAATTTATGATTTTGCTTCTTATTTTCCCCACTATATATATATATATATATATATATATATATATATATATATATATATATATATATATGTGCTCTGCACATAACTAATGGGTTGAAGTTGAGTTCTAAACAAATGGGAAGTATTACTTATAATTACGGAGACAGTGCTGCTATGCCATAACTCCTAAGGCTCTTAATCTAAGGAACTAAGTGTGTGAAGAATAAGGGCAATAAAATTACTCTTTTACATAGTTACTCTCTTCTTAAAGGCAGAATCTCTGACAAATGCCACATCTATTAGAATTACAACTCCTTGGGCATTGAACCTATAGAAGTCTAAGTGTGAACTAGAGACTTTGGGGTTGTTTCTAAAACATACGCGTGTGAGGGTGGAAAGTTCATTAGGCTGGTACAGCTGCCTCCACCATTTTCTATGATGTTTTGAAGGCTCTTAGAGACTTTGGAGAACACATTTTAAGGGGAAATAAAAAAATTCATGAGTGCTTTATAATCTGAACCAACATTTGATTGGTGAGGTGTCCAAACCTTTGACTCTATTTTCTAGGATGATGTCCTGTATCTCTGCTTCTCCTCTAATACTTAAACATATTGATGTCAACAGCACATGTTACAAGGTCCTTACCTCAAACTGTATATATCTGAAAAGATTCTTCTTTTGAGCAAATGTCTTTATGTAGTTCTGGACCTTGCTTTGGTGCATGTAGTTCGGGTAATCGTCAGGGTATGGGAAGTCTGGAAAGCACATCATCTCTTTGGAAGAGTTGGTGAACACAGACTTGTAGATGCTGGCTCTGCCTTCTTCTGAATGGTCCTAAGGAGAATAAGATGACAGGAGAATAGATGGTTGGATGGCATCACTGGCTTGATGGACATGAGTTTGAGTAAGCTCCAGGAGTTGGTGATGGGCAGGGAAGCCTGGTGTGCTGCATGCAGTCCATGGGGTTGCAAAGAGTTGGACATGACTGAGCGACCAAACTGAAGAAGAATAATAAGGCTTAAAAAGGAAACCAAGAATGGCATTCCCCTCAGTGACTATTCAATGCTCAGTTGATTGAAACTTTTTCCATATGTTAAAAAAAAAACATGAAAAAAATTGACTGCTGTCTGTAGACATGGAAAGGAAAGCCTTCAACAACACCTGGCACAGAGCTGGTGAATCTTCCATCTTGATCCTTTTACTCTGATTAGCTCCAGTTTAGCTCTTTTTTTTCCCCCCAGTCACAGCACTGGGTCTGATCTCATACTCATTTTAAGAACATTAAGAACATTTAAGAACATAACTAAATAGTCCACTGGATGCTGTGGCTTTTAGCCTATTTGATTGGCTGTATGGAATTCGGTGAACTCTTCTCTTCACTAGCCATAGAACTCTCTAAAGAAGTCATTTCATGAAGGGCTCCTTAGACTGTCGCTTCCTGGGTCCCACCTCTGAATTTCTGTGTGTCTGGGGTGAGGCCTGAGAATGTGTATTTCTGACAAGATCCCTGTGCTGCTGATGCTGTTGGTCCAGGGACCAAGCCTGAGGACCACTTCTGTAGTGTGAATGAATTCTGTGCTTGAGGAGTTCCTGAACTCACCAACTAGTGGCATTCACTCCTCACCAAAGAAACAAAAGAAACAAAAAGCCTTAGAACTTGTGTTAAATTTTGGCATCTTACAGTAAAACCACCATGTAATTGAAAAGTGGCTTCTTTTGAGGAGCGGTGGAAGGCTAAGTTCGAAACAAATATTTCCTCTCTGTTTCAAGAACAGGATAAAAGTTCACAGAATGTGCTGCCTTGAAAGTACATCTGAAAGCTGGCAACCCATCTTTCCCCACATCTTGAAGGAATTCTCATGAAAGGAAGGAAAAGGATGAAATGTTATATTGCTTCTGGATTCAAGACAGCTAACTCCCTCCAGTCCAAAAACCCCAAATGAGAGAACTGTGTCTCTGGGGGGCTGCCTGAGTCTTCACTGTTTCCCCTTAAGTGACAAAAATAAACTTCCTCTACTTGTGGTTGCTGCATTTCTCATGATAAGTAAGCCCAGAGATTTTAACTTTTTAAACCTCTCTTGGAAATTTCTGCTAAGGTCAGAGAAAGGGTGAACACTTTGGCTTGGTGGGTTCTCATGTTTGAGTCTGTTACTGTTCACCCCTAGCCAGTAACTTGTGTTAATGTTTGTGAAAAGGAGTTTTCTAAGCTGCCCACTAAAGGGAGGGCTGAGCTGTGGGTTGGAGACTGGTTTAAAAAATGTATGATTTTGCTCTGAGAAACAGAGATAATAAGACCATGAATTATTTCCATCATTAATGAATTAGTGGACTCCTTCACCACTGGACTCCAGCCAATCTTAACACAAGAAAAGAAGAGTACCTTCCCTGCAGCTCCTTAGAATTTTCCCTAAAAGACTGTTCTGCAAACAGAGGAAAATAAAAATTTCATGTAACAACAGACAGTAGCTCCAGAGAGTTCACATTTTCATTATTTAAATATGTGGGGGTAGTTTGAGCCAGTAGGGAGGAAATTAAGCTCAGATGCTCCCTGATGGCTGGAAGAGCTTGTCATAGACCTAGATGTCTAGGACAAGATGTCACGCTATGGGGCATGTTAGCATTGTCTGTCTTGGGTTGTAATTGTATCCATCTCCTATCATCCCCACTAGAACATAAGTAACTTGAGGGCAAGGTCAGAGACTACTTCAAAACTATTGTGCATGCATTTTAGCAGTCTGCCTTGATCATCTTTCATATTCCCATTTTATCAGTCCCATTTTTGCTTGCTTAGATATACCTTCAAGGTCCAGCTCAAAAGTTGTCCCCTTCTCATGCCTTTCCTTATCTTCCATCCCACACATCGGAAGTCATCTCTACTTTCACCAAGCTCTAATTGTTTTTACTATCCTAATCATATTCTGTTTATTCATTTGTATTATGATTATTCTAAGACTTCTTTTCCCTCTGCTTTTAGAATACTGCATGCCTGCTGTACCTCTTGTTTGCAGCTATGACTAATGTAGTACCCTATGCATAATGAACTCAAATATGTATTTGCTGAATGAATAAAGGAATGAATGAGTGAAACAAAATTTCAGATAGTTCTGGTTCAATACTTTTCCCTTTGCAATCCAAATGACCTATTGTATGTGGCTTGTTGAGCAACCTTTTATTACAGCCACAACAAAATCTTTTGAGGTCATGAGGTCCTATATTAGAGTGTATGAAATTTAAGACATGCTCACATTCAGCCTGCTAGTTTTTAAATCCCATTTGATTTTTATTTTACAGAAAAAGCACACAGAGAAAAGTTCAGAATTCTCAGGTTTCTCTCTCCCAGAATACCTTCTACATGACAGAACTTGTAAGATAAAAGCTTAAGGTAACACACTTTTCAAAAATTCCTCTCTGATACTACAGCATACCAAGCAACTTTTCTTAGAAAAGAGGGAAGAAGTGGGGTGTATGGAGAGGGCGAAAGTTTAGAATATTTGTATATGTTTATACTCCCACACGGAGAAGGCAATGGCATCCCACTCCAGTACTCTTGCCTGGAAAATCCCATGGACAGAGGAGCCTGGTAGGCTGCAGTCCATGGGGTCGCTAAGAGTTGGACACGACTGAGCAACTTCACTTTCACTTTTCACTTTCATGCATTGGAGAAGGAAATGGCAACTCATTCCAGTATTCTTGCCTGGAGAATCCCAGGGCTGGGGGAGCCTGGTGGGCTGCCGTCTATGGGGTCGCACAGAGTCAGATATGACTGAAGCAACTTAGCAGCAGCAGCAGCAGCATACTCCCACAGGGCTTTTGAAAATAATTCTGCTTATACACAACGACTTTATGAGAAAGATATCTTTCCTTCTTGTGGATAACCCAGAGTCTGACTTTGAATCATATTGATCTATCATCTGCTGCTGCTGCTGCTAAGTCACTTCAGTCGTGTCCGACTCTGTGCAAACCCATAGACGGCAGCCCACCAGGCTTCCCCAGCCCTGGGATTCTCCAGGCAAGAACACTGGAGTGGGTTGCCATTTCCTTCTCCAGTGCATGAGAGGGAAAAGTGAAAGTGAAGTCGCTCAGTTGTGTCCAACTCTTAGCGACCCCATGGACTGCAGCCTTCCAGGCTCCTCCATCCATGGGATTTTCCAGGCAAGAGTACTGGAGTGGGGTGCCATTGCCCTCTCTGGATCTATCATCTAGTGCTTCCTAAAATAAATTTCCTGATCTAGCTGTACTGGTTAACTTATAGATCCATGAACATACCATGTTCATTGTCTTCCCTGCACCTTTCATGGATTGCTGGTCACTGCTACCTAGAAGCCTTTCCCACCTGATGCTGGCACACTGCTGGTGTCTGTACTGCTGGGAATGCCCCGCTTTCTGGGGCTGTGTCACATGATGGTTCTTCACTTTTCTCATCTGAGAACATCCTTCAAGTCTCAGCTAAATGTTATCCTATAGGAAATTTCTCTTGACCTGCTAGTATTTTAGGAGTCCAGCCTTATCTAAATCTCAAGGCATTTATTTATTTAATTAACAGTCACCACGGGCTATCTTGTTGTAAAGTTATATAATCTTTTGTTTGTACTCATAGGACCAGACATATTAACATTTTGGAATTTGTAGATTTTTGAAGTTTTTCCTAAAGTATTCCTAGTGAGATCTGGTGCAACACCTTATCATCAAATGTAATAAAACTACTACAGCAAAACCTGGAGTTGGACGAAGACTATATATATAGTGTCATATCAGTTCAATCATGTTTCCTGACCATATGATTTCAGGGCAGGTTTTGCTATTAAATGAGTTTTTCTGTCACGAGATTGTGGACCTTTAGTAAAGCTTGCTACACCAAATGAAGTAGAAACCATTTACATAAAGTGGTTATGACACATATTTGTCATCCCAGGACTTAGTACAAAACTCTGTCAAAATAGATGCTCAGGCAGCACTTAATTACTTCTAATAAGTCAATGCAAAGAAATAGAGGGGAAAAACAGAATGGGGAAGACTAGAGATCTCTTCAAGAATATTAGAGATACAAAGGGAACATTTCATGCAAAGATGGGCTCGATAAAGGACAGAAATGGTATGGACCTAACAGAAGCAGAAGATATTGAGAAGAGGTGGCAAGAGTACACAGAAGAACTGTATAAAAAAGATCTTCATGACCCAGACAAGCATGATGGTGTGATCACTCACCTAGAGCCATATATCCTACAATGTGAAGGCAAGTGGGCCTTAGAAAGCATCACTACAAACAAAGCTAGTGGAGGTGATGGAATTCCAGTTGAGCTATTTAAAATCCTGAAAGATGATGCTGTGAAAGTGCTGCACACAATATGCCAGCAAATTTGGAAAACTCAGCAGTGGCCACAGGACTGGAAAAGGTCAGTTTTCATTCCAATCCAAAAGAAAGGCAATGCCAAAGAATGCTCAAACTACCACACAATTGCACTCATCTCACATGCTAGTAAAGTAATGCTTAAAATTCTGCAAGCCAGGCTTTAGCAATATGTGAAGTGTGAAATTCCAGATGTTCAAGCTGGTTTTAGAAAAGGCAGAGGAACCAGAGATCAAATTGCTAACATCCACTGGCTCATCAAGAAAGCAAGAGAGTTCCAGAAAAACATCTATTTCTGCTTTATTGACTACACCTAAGCCTTGACTCTGTGGATCACAATAAACTGTGGAAAATTCTGAAAGAGTTGGGAATACCAGACCACCTGACTTGCCTCTTGAGAAAGCTGTATCCAGGTCACAAAGCAACAGTTAGAACTGGACATGGAACAACAGACTTGTTCCAAATAGGAAAAGGAGTACGTCAAGGCTGTATATTGCCACCCTGCTTATTTAAGTTATATGCAGAGCACATCATAAGAAATGCTGGGCTGGAAGAAGCACAAGCTGGAATCAAGACTGCCAGGAGAAATATCAATAACCTCAGATATGCAGATGATGCCACCCTTATGGCAGAAAGTGAAGAGGAACTAAAAAGCCTCTTGATGAAAGTGAAAGAGGAGAGAGAAAAAGTTGGCTTAAAGTTCAATATTCAGAAAACTAAGATTATGGCATCTGGTCCCATCACTTCATGGGAAATAGATGGGGAAACAGTGGAAACAGTGTCAGACTTAATTTTTTTGGGCTCCAAAATCACTGCAGATGGTGATTGCATCCATGAAATTAAAAGATGCTTAATCCTTTGTAGGAAAGTTATGACCAACCTAGACAGCATATTAAAAAGCAGAGATATTACCTTGCCAACAAAGGTCCATCTAGTCAAGGCTATGGTTTTTCCTGTTGTCATGTATGGATGTGAGAGTTGGACTGTGAAGTAAGCTGAGTGCCAAAGAATTGATGCTTTTGAATTATGGTGTTGGAGAAGACTCTTGAGAGTCCCTTGGACTGCAGGAAGATCCATCCAGTCCATCCTAAAGAAGATCAGTCCTGGGTATTCATTGGAAGGACTGATGCTGAAGCTGAAACTCCAATACTTTGGCAATCTCATGCGAAGAGTTGACTCACTGGAAAAGACCCTAATGCTGGGTTGAATTGGAGGCAGGAGGAGAAGGGGACGACAGAGGATGAGATGACTGGATGGCATCACCGACTTGATGCACATGAGTTTGAGTGAACTCCAGGAGTTGGTGATGGACACAGAGGCCTGGCATGCTGCGATTCATGGGGTCACAAAGGGTTGGACACGACTGAGTGACTGAACTGAACTGAACTGAATAAGTCAATTAACAACAATTTCATGGTTTAGATTAAGCTGATCATGTCTCCCTGATCAAATGTAAATCAAAAATTGAATTCATAAAGGAAATACCTTGATTATTTCCTAGTGGAAAATACAGATTGATGGTCTGTATTTCATGCAATATTTTAAGAGTTATAGGACCCCCAGAGCAACATATTTTTGCAGGTTGGGCAATACAGAGATCAGGACAGACTGAGGTTACAAGATAAATGATGTGGCTAGAATATCTTCAAGCCAGATAAGTATCATCTATATATGAGCCTAATGGCTAGGAAGTTCAGGATAGACAATCTGGAAGTTCCACAAAGTTGCTTTTTGAAATTTAAGAATTGGTTTTATAATGAATATTTCCTGATTATATTGTTTTTCTAGCTATGAACTTACTGGCAGAGAGAATCATTTTTCTCTCTGGATATGGCCTGACAAGAGTATTTAATATCCATGTACACACCACACACAGTCAAAATTTATAATAACCTATAATATGTGCCTAATAGACATGAATTAATTAAAAAATCATATCCTGCTATAATTGTGAGGCAGGTTAGAAGGAACTTAATTTTCAGCTTCTGCATTTGACTAATAAGCATTTGAAGGGTGGAAGAATAAAGTGACTTTCCTGAAATCTGTCTGCTTAAAAAATCAGAGTTGATATTGGAACTCAGGACTTCTGACCCCAGTCTAGGTTTTTCTTTTTCACATGTCCCCCATGTTCTCAGGATTTAATAGCAATAGGCATAGGATGTTCTCAGGATTTAATAGCAATAGGCATAGGATGTTCTCAGGATTTAATAGCAATAGGCATAGGATGTTCTCAGGATTTAATAGCAATAGGCATAGGGTGTTCTCAGGATTTAATAGCAATAGGCATAGGATGTTCTCAGGATTTAATAGCAATAGGCATAGGATGTTCTCAAGATTTAATAGCAATAGGCATAGGATGTTCTCAGGATTTAATAGCAATAGGCATAGGATCTTTCAGTTACATGGGGAGGCAGTAGTATAGTTTTTCTGTTAACTTCTGACCCTTTAACCCGTAAAAGCCTAGAGATTTGGGCTCTGCCATGTAGGTGGCAACATTTAATGAGCTGGAGAAGTCTTCTTCAGGATAAGCCTTGCTGGTATGAGATAGTTTTAAATGATAGGACTTGAGTAGGATGGGAGAGAGAAGATTTTATTTTTCAGAGCATCTGGAGCATTATGATCAAGTCTGAAAGAACTGTTCACATTTGATTTGCAGTGTAAACCCATCACTTCCTATTGTCTTACTCACCGAGAATTCCCACAAACCTCCAACTTCATTGCTCCTTTCAAAGCAGGTGGGCTCCAGCCCCTCTTCCAGACAACACCGTATGGAGGCCAAGCCACTGACACCGGCTCCAATGATGGCCACTCTCTTCACCATTGTTGCCCGTAGGAGGATCTGGAGAGAACTTCTTCAGAAGATATCCCTAAATACTTAAGTTTTTTCAGTAGAAATAATCAGCTGAGGTTTGTATGTCACAATCCTCATCTTAACACTCAAGAAGACATAGATACACATTAAGAGTTTATGCTAAAAAAAAAAAAGTTTATGCTCTTTTTTCTTTTTTTACCACTTTTGCTATAGTAAGATACTGAATCTGACTTCTGGTTATTCAAGATGCCCAAAATAGCAGAGCCAGTGAACCCCAGAGCAGTGAGGACCTTATAAATCATCTATCTAATGCTCTCAATTGCAAATGAAATGACTGTCATTCCAAGAAGTTTACAAATTACTTCTTCAGGGTCTCAGAGTTTCTAAGTATAAGAACTGGAACAAGAATTCAAGCCTTCTACATAAAAACCCACCATAACAGATCCCTTATACTTACTTGGAATGTTTGGCGCTAAGGGGCCTTACTCTTAATCAACAACCTTCTTTCCCCAGAGGAGTTACAGTTCTCTAAACATAGAAGAGAATGGCTTTTAAGAATGTCTTTTGATATAAAAATTGGGAAAGGGGAGGAGTTATTTTTCTTAAAGTAAAAATTCCTTTTTACTTGTATTTTTCATGACGTAGAGCCCTGGGAAGAGAAAACTTGGAAGAGAAAGGTTGAGTGTGGTAGGCATAGGAGGACAGGGGCGGGGAAGTTGGTGGGGGGCAGAGGAAGAAAGGAAAAGGGTAAAGGCAAGGATGAAGTCTGTGGTTCTAGTTCCAAAAAATTAGGCAGTAACTATGATATGGTTATTAAAGCTGTAAAATGAACCCCCTGGGAGATTAGAGGAACAATGGTTTTTAAATTTTCTTTTTGCTCTGGAATTATAGAATATGTAAACAAAGACTATGCACCTGGACTATAATGGAAGGTTTTGCTTGGCCAACAGTGGAAAAAAAGTCTCAATTTTCTAGAAATTTAGGAGGGCTTGATGAGATGAGTTAACTCTTGGAGATGATGAGCTTCAAAGTTTGAAACAGGCAGAATTTCAAAGTCACTGAATCTTGGCTCTGTCTCCGTCTCACTTTTCCTGTTTCTATATACCTTCTTCCTACTCTTCCCCCCTTCCCTTCCGTCCACTTCCCTGAGTGCTTTCCATGTCATGCATTAGAGTAGTCTGTTAGGGGCTCAAAGATGGAAAGAACACTTTCACCATCTAGAAACATTTAGTCTAATGGAGAGAGGTGATCAAAGTCACAATGGAAGTGTGATTCAGTGGAGTGCTGGCACTCTGGTAGGAACATCTAGGTCCACCTGGAAGAGGAGTGAGAGAAACTTCAAGAGGAAGTGAGAAGAAAGCTGAATCTTGAAGGAAGAATAGAGGTTTCTTAGGTAGATAATGGGCAAGGAACATAAAATAGAAAGAAAAATATGTGCAATGCACAGAAAAGAGAACAAGATAGAGCAAGCTGCAATTAGTTCAGTGTTGCTGAACTGTAAGGTGATGGGATCATGGCATCTGGTCCCATCACTTCATGGGAAATAGATGCAGAAACAGTGGAAACAGTGTCAGACGTTATTTTTCTGGGCTCCAAAATCACTGCAGATGGTGATTGCAGCAAATTAAAAGATGCTTATTCCTTGGAAGGAAAGTTATGACCAACCTAGATAGCATATTAAATAGCAGAGACATTACTTTGCCAACAAAAGTACATCTAGTGAAGGCTCTGGTTTTTCTAGTGGTCATGTATGGATGTGAGAGTTGGACTGTGAAGAAAGCTGAGCGCCAAAGAATTGATGCTTTTGAACTGTGGTGTTGGAGAAGACTCTTGAGAGTCCCTTGGACTACAAGAAAATTCAACTAGTCCATTCTAAAGGAGATCAGTCCTGGGTGTTCATTGAAAGGAATGATGCTAAAGCTGAAACTCCAGTACTTTGGCCACCTCATGTGAAGAGCTGACTCATTGGAAAAGACTCTGATGCTGGGAGGGATTAGAGGCAGGAGGAAAAGGGGATGACAGAAAATGAGATGGCTGGATGGCATCACCAACTCTATGGACATGAGTCTGAGTGAACTCCTGGAGTTGGTGGTGGACAGGGAGGCCTGGCGTGCTGCGATTCATGGGGTTGCAAGGAGTCAGAGTTCCTCAACTGAGAAACTGAACTGAACTGAACTGAAGGTGATGGGAATAGCAGATGAATTAATCAGGCAGGGCCCAGATTATGAAGAGCACTAAAGTGCCACATTCAAGGGTTTGGATATATCCTCTGGGTTGTGGTGATCCATTCAGGAATTTTGCACAAGGGAGTGATAAGATCAGAAAAGACCAGATTCACATGGAAACTAGAATGGACAATAACTACAATAAAGCATATAAAAACCCAGGAGGTTATTTCAAACGTCTAGGCAGAGATGTGGGGGACCTAAATTAGAGCAATGGCAGCAGAAAGGAGAATAGAGACTGGACATATGAAATATTTAGGAGGTAGATGTTTGGGGACTTGCTAGGTGATTATAGAATTGATGCCTCCGAGAAGGTCCTTCCATCTTTAAGATTTTATATTCATGGCCTATATGCATATCACTCATGATTTAGAACAGGAAGCAGAAATTTTTCTATTTCACAAAAAAAGGAGTAGATAAAAGGGCAGGAGGAGCAGAAACCAGAGGGCTGCCACAGGCCTTGTAAGATCATATCACTAGAGCTACCACCCAAAGGACAGGAAACTTCTGCTGTTACAACAGATGTCTTCAAACAGTGAGGTATGGAGTCTGACTGATGTAAACACATCTGTTGGAACATGTTTGCCCACCAACATGTCACAGAAATGTAGCCTCTGCTTCCCTTTGCCTTCTAAGCCTGGATATTTATCTCAATGGGAAAACCTAAATTGTATCCAAGCTTTAACTGCAAACAAGTCTTAGAAATGTAGTATTGAACCTTCCAGTCCTTGGGATGCAGGAGGGACCCTACAGGAGTGGGTCAATGTCACTGAGCAGTGTCTAGCACCGTGGGTTATGTGGTATGACGTGGAAGCCAGGGACTTCCCCAGGTGGTCCAGTGGTTAAGAATCCACCTTCCAATGCAGGGGACAAGGGTTCAATCCCTCGTTGGGGAACTAAGATCCCCCATGCTACAGGGCAGTTAAGCCTGTGTGCCACAACTAGAGAACCCCACATGCTGCAGCTACTGAGCCCACACTCCCTACAGCCTGTGCTCCCCGGCAAGAGAAGCCCTTGCACTGCAACTAGCAAAAGCCCATGTGCCCCCCAAAAGACCTAGCACAGTCAAAAAAAAAAAAGAATTGGAAACCAGTTTTGTATTTCTAGAACCCCTAAACACATTCATACTCTTCTCTAAGGGCTATATAATAAATACTCAGTGATTTACCCCTTTGGTTGTATATTTTGTGTTAATTCTCACAAGACTTCAGATCTCTACTCTGTAAAATGAGAAAACTGAACTATTAATGGCATCCTTCCAACATTCTCTGAATCTGTTGGTTTACTGAATGCATGAGTGCATGCTAAATCTCTTCAGTTGTGTCTGACTCTTTATGACCTCATAGACTGTATCCTGCCAGGCTCCTCTGTCCATGGAATTCTCCAGGAAAGAATACTGGCATGGGTTGCCATGCCCTCCTCCAGGGGATTTTCCCAACCCAGGGATGGAACCCGTGTTTCCTGCGGCTCCTGCATTGCAGGCAGATTCTTTACTGCTGAGCCACCGGGGAAGCCCAATCTACTGAATAAATCAAACTAAACCTTTCAAAGATAGAAAATGTAAGCTAAAGTCAACACAAATATACTTAAACTGCTTAAGAGATTGTTCTATATGACCCTAAAGTCCAAAAGTTGACTTAATTTGGCTGCTAAGAGCCAAGTAAAATTGGAAGTTTCAGCTGATGCAACTGAGAGTGTAAGAGTGTCAAGAAAATGGGTCGAGAGAGAATCTTGAAATGAATCTCTCTGGAAAGAGCTGCAGGTGTGCTGTGTGTCTTTTCGATCAAAGCGATGGGATCAGAAGACCTGCTTCTTGCCACATGCATAAAGGAGGAGCTCCATTCAATCACTTAGAGAGAGGAACTTTGTCTGCCTGCCTCCTGCCTGGGAAATCTAGAGGATCAGATTCTGGCTGGCTACCTAGGAAGGACCTTCTGTGTTGGCTTTGGCATACACTCCCAGAGGGGTTGCAACAAAATGTGCGAAATGGTTTATTGAGGGCCAAATGTGAGCCTCCCAAGATGAGCTAAAATGGGGTTATATTAAATTCTGTCCAGTACAGCTGCCTAGAAGCAGCATGGGACCCCATTGTGAGGAGATGTTGCTGAGGAAGTACCTCCCAGTGCCTCCCCTTCTGGGTCAAGGGGACTATTGTGGAGAGACTACTACTGTTTGGGGCCTCTGAAGTATAAGCCAAATGAGCTATATAAGAATTGTTGTTATTGTTGTTCAGTCACTAAGTTGTTTCAACTCTTTGCCACCCCATGGACTGCAGCACACCACTCTTTCCTGTCCTTCTGGAGTTTGCTCAAACTCATGTCCTTTGAGCTGATGATGCCATCCAACCATCTCATTCTCTGTTGCTGCCTTCTCCTCCTGTCCTCAATTTTCCCCAGCACCAGGGTCTTTACCACTGAGTTGGCTCTTTGCTTCAGGTAGTCAAAGTATTGGAGCTTCAGCTTCAGAATCAAGTCTTTCCAAAGAATATTCAGTATTGATTTTCTTTAGGATTGACTGGCTTGATATCCTTGTTATCCAAGGACTCTTGAGAGTCTTCTCCAGCACCACAGTTTGAAAGCATTAATTCTTTGATGTTCAGCCTTCTTTATGGTCCAACACTCACATCCGTACATGACTACTAGAAAAACCATAGCTCTGACTAGACAAAACTTCATCAGCAAAGTGACGTCTCTGCTTTTTAATATGCTGTCTAGGTTTGTCATAGCTTTTCTTCCAAGGAGCAAGCATCTTTTAGTTGCATGGCTGTAGTCACCATCTGCAGTGATTTTGGAGCCCAAGAAAATAAAATTTGTCACTGTTTCCATTGTTTTCCCATCTATTTGGCTTGAAGTGATGGGACTGAATGCCATGATCTTAGTTTTTTGAATGTTGAACTTTAAACCAGCTTTTTCATTCCTCTTTCTTCAATTCCCCATTTTCCAAATTCCATAGGTGGTTTGTAGTTTGAATGCTGGACAGAGCAGAAGTAGTTTGGACAGGCTGCCTGTTGTCTGACTTCCCTGGGAAGCAGACTAGAATTCTTAGAGGCTGGGGGAGAATAAGAGAATTTACTGTGAGCCTTGTATAAGGCGTGAGAAGCACTGATGCTTGACAGATAAGCTGATTATTGCAGAATATGTGAGGGTTTGGGAAGATTTTCCAGATCACTTCCTATCTTGTAATTCTCATTATTGTATTTTGCTGAACCTAATGGAGTCTTGGGAGACTCACAACTGTAGCCAGAGGCCTTGCTTTACTGTGATTCTAGATCCCTGGGGTTCACGTTATTGCATCTCCAGAACTGCTCAGACCACAGAGTTACTCCCTTACTCCTTTCCCTGAGCTGATGCCTAGCTTTACCTGGTTTATGCCAAATATAGAAGAGGGAGATGGGAAAAGAGATTTAGGTTTCTCTTTCCTGGAAGTTTTCTTCAAGCACAAGATTTTATGGCAATTGCCTTGAAGGTGACCCCTCAGGTTTATCTAAGAGGAGGCCTTGGGCCACAGAGAAGAAAGCTGTTCAGTCAGAAGAAAGTCTGAAGGGTCAGAATGGCAGTATCCCCTTTCCTTTCTTCAGTGATGACTTTAATGAACTTAGACTCACCTCCATTCTCTTTGAGGAGCTCTTCTGTGGCTAGCAGTGTTTCTTTTTTTTGCTCTTTCCCAAGGGTCATTCTTCTGAAGCTGGGACTTCAAGTGACTTTGAGAAATTAATCTTCCCAAAGCACCTATTATGTCATGCCCCTTCTTAGGAGTTGAAGATCACTTCCTGCTGGCAGTCACACTCTGCCCTGCTCTAGCCATCCACCATTTCTGTGCACACACCCTGTCTACCCATCACATACACCCCACTCCTTCTCATCTCTCTGCTTAAGGTCATGCTCTCTCCTGGTGCCGGCCTCTAAATTCAGGGGTGGAGGAACTTTTCCACCTCCATTTGGTCTGTACAAGTCCTGTGCATCTTTCAGACCCTGAATAAACTTCAGTCTCCTCAAGAAGGCTTCCTAGTACCTAAACACTTTGCTGATGAGTTCCTGTAGATCAAATATGATGTCCCACCTTACCTTGGAGACTTCTGGGATGGTGTGCTCATTGTCACATAAGTCTTACCTCTGTTCAACTGATTCAATATTTCCCATCATGGACCATAATGTGTACCTAAATTTTATCTTCCTCAGCACCCAGTAGAGTTGGGTATTCTGTAGGAGCTCTATAAGTAAATGTTGATTTAACTTGGTGACCCTATTCTAAGTATTTTCTAATTAGTAACACAGAACAGTGATTCAGCTCATCTGCCAGAAGTATTTTTTGGTTTCTTGGGATCTGGAACAGACTTCATCTCTTCCCACAAGAACACTTGGAGCCATCCTTCCTTTGTTCTGAGTATAATATTCTGCTTAACTTTTCAGATAAGTCTACACCAGATGCTTTTTTTTAAGTTTGTTTTTCTTACTGGTTGCAAAATATGTTCTATTTGTTGTGTTATGTGAAACTGGCTTCAGTTTTTGGATCCGCTTAAGTCTGTGGAATTTTGGCATATATCTCCCTTCTGACATGGTCAGGAGGATAAGGAGGAAGGCGCAGTGAATTAGATGCTGAGAATTTTCCTGAGTTTGAAATTGGGTCAATCACTCCACAAAGAGGCCATTTTCTTCTATTTCCTCAAATGATATATTGTTTAACCAAGGTGTTCCTATGTTCAAAAACCCCTAGTGTTATCCAAGTCTGATTTCCCTAGACTGATACTCAATCAGTTAAATTTATTTACTAACTTAGTCACTCATTAAAATATGTATACCTACTATGTGGCAGTGAATCACTACAACTAGTTATTGGGAAGTCACAGGGGATGTGGAGAGAGGTGAATTACTGTTTCAGTATTCACTAACCAGCATGGATGTGTCCATATATGGAGGAGAAGGACAATGGGGAGGGGAGAGATTAAGATAAGTACTAGCATAAATCTACTTAGGGAAAAATACAAGTGACACCAAAAGGAAACCAAGTTACTATATTGACTCAAGTGAGAGAGAACAAACATTTATATGGGAGTAACTTGAGAGGCTTTATGGTGGAAGTGTCGTATTTGACAGAGAAGGCAATTGCACCCCACTCCAGCACTCTTGCCTGGAAAATCCCATGGATGGAGGAGCCTGGTGGGCTGCAGTCCATGGGGTTGCTAAGAGTCAGACATAACTGAGCGACTTCACTTTCATGCATTGGAGAAGGAAATGGCAACCCACTCCAGTGTTCTTGCCTGAAGAATCCCAGGGCTGGGGGAGCCTGGTGGGCTGCCATCTATGGGGTCGCACAGAGTTGGACACGACTGAAGCAACTTAGCAGCAGCAGCAGCAGTGGTATTTGGGATGGGTTTAAAGAATGCTGGCTGATTATTTTCCTTTGACTCAAAGTCATTAAAAATTTTTTTATTGTTTGTAATTTTTATACAATTTAAAAGTTAATTTTAAATTATTTCATCATCATTATTATTATTCATTCATCATTATTAAAAAATATTGGCTATATTCCTCATGTTGTACAATACATCCTTGAACCTATCTTACACTCAGTAATTTGTACCTGCCATTCCCCTACCCATATATTGCCCTCTACCCCATAACCACTAGTTTGTTCTCTATATGTGTGAGTCTGCTTCTTTTACGTTATATTGACTGGTTTGTTGTAAGTTTTTAGATTCCACATATAAATGATATCATACAGTATTTGTCTTTCTCTGTCTGACTTATTTTCTTTATTCATTCATCTGTTGGTGAACACTTAGGTTGCTTTTATCTTTTGGTAATTGTAAATAATGATGCTGTGAACATAAGGGTGAATGTATCTTTTTTAGAGTGTTTTTGTTTTTTTCTTGTATATACCCAGGAATGGAATTGCTGGATCACACGGTAGTTCTGTTTTTAGTTTTTTGAGAAACGTCCATGCTGTTTTACACAGTAGCTGCACTAATTTACTCTCCCACCACTAACGTATAAGGGTTCCCTTTTATCCACATTCTTGCCAGCATTTGTTATCTGTAGAGTTTTGGTGTAGCCACTCTGACAGTTGTGAGGTGATTTCTCACTGTGGTTTTGATTTGCATTTCCCTGGAAGCAACAGTTAGAACTGGACATGGAACAATAGACTAGTTCCAAATAGGAAAAGGAGTATGTCAAGGCTGTATATTGTCACCCTGCTTATTGAACTTATATGCAGGGTACATCATGAGAAAAGCTGGGCTGGAAGAAGCACAAGCTGGAATCTAGATTGCTGGGAGAAATATCAATAACCTCAGATATGCAGATAACACCACCCTTATGGCAGAAAGTGAAGAGGAACTAAAAAGCCTCTTGATTAAAGTGAAAAGGAGAGTGAAAAAGTTGGCTTAAAGCTCAACATTCAGAAAACGAAGATCATGGCATCCAGTCCCATCACTTCATGGGAAATAGATGGGGAAACAGTGGAAACAGTGTCAGAATTATTTTTGGGGGCTCCAAAATCACTGCAGATGGTGATTGCAGCCATGAAATTAAAAGATGTTTACTCCTTGGAAGAAAAGTTATGACCAACCTAGATAGCATATTAAAAAGTAGAGACATTACTTCGCCAACAAAGTTCTGTCTAGTCAAGGCTATGGTTTTTCCTGTGGTCATGTATGGATGTGAGAGTTGGACTGTGAAGAAGGCAGAGCACCAAAGAATTGATGCTTTTGAACTGTGTTGTTGGAGAAGACTCTTGAGAGTCCCTTGGACTGCAAGGAGATCCAACCAGTCCATTCTGAAGGAGATCAGCCCTGGGATTTCTTTGGAAGGAATGATGCTGAAGCTGAAACTCCAGTACTTTGGCCACCTCATGTGAAGAGTTGACTCACTGGAAAAGACTCTGATGCTGGGAGGGATTGGGGGCAGGAGGAGAAGGGGACGACCAAGGATGAGATGGCTGAATGGCATCACAGACTCGATGGACGTGAGTCTGAGTGAACTCCGGGAGTTGGTGATGGACAGGGAGGCCTGGCGTGCTGCGTGATTCATGGGGTTGCAAAGAGTCGGACACGACTGAGCGACTGAACTGAACTAAACTGAAGATTAGTGATACTGAGTATCTTAAAAAAAATTTTTTTTCATTGCTTTACAATGCTCTGTTGGTTTCTGTTACAACAACAGTATGAATCAGTTGAGTATCTTTTAATGTGTCTACTGCCCATCTGTATTTCCCCATTGGAAAAAAGCCTATTCATTTCTTCCACCCATTTTTTAATCAGGTTGTATTTAATACTGAATTGTATGAACTGTTTATATACATTGGATATTAATCCCTTATAGTTCATATCATTGATAAATATTTTCTCCCATTCAGTAGGTTGTCTTTTCATCAAACCTGTTCTTTTCTGCTCTACTTTCTGGGCCTGGAACTCTGCAAACCTCATTCTTCTTTGCCAGCTGGCTCCTTGTCTGGGGGAGTTTAGAACCTAGAAAAGAAGGGACTTACTCCTTTCTATTTGCTTCCTGTTCCTGTCAGCACTACTGCAGCAATATACTGGTTCCATGGCTAGTTCCAGGTTATAGTTGTTCCAGTACTCATAGAGCCAGTTTCTACATGCTGCTTCAAAGAGCCAACACTAGCCAGCTGGCACCCTCCTCAGAGGTGCAATTGCAGGTCTGCAAGTTTCCTTTAAGCTTCTAAGTTCCAATCATCCCAGTCTCTTAGGCCTGGAGGTGGTAGCCCTTTCTGCAGTTACTACCTCTATGATATTCTGTATCCTCTTTTTGTTCTTTAGGGTTTTTTGTTCTTTGCTCTTTTGTTTCTAGTATCTCACCAACAATTTTTATTATTATATTTTTTATATTAAAATAAATGGTGAATGGGTACTGACTAATACAAAAGTTGCTGTCAGGAATGGTCCAATACAACAAACACTTAAAAATAACATTTAGGAGCTGGCTTGGTCATGTCCTTAGATCTGAATGTAGTGTTGAGCCCTTTGATAACTGTGAATTGGGATGCAGTAATCCATGGAAAATGGTGGTATCACAGCTAACCATATTATCACCTATGTTTGATTTTGGCAAATAGTGTACTAAAGCAAGTGCCTTGTAGGAACAAGTGGCTCTTATGCTTACCTGTGTGGCAACAGAGATGCTCAAAAGGTCAAGTGGAAGGATGGCTACTTCTGAACAAACTGAAGTGTTTAAGAAGGAAAATTACAGGCTTAGGTCTTTAGACTCTGGGCTCAATGAATGGTCAGAGAGGCAGAGCTTTTGTGGTGGACTTAAAAGAACCTCTTATTTCTTTTAGCTTCAGTGATACTCTTGCTGGAAATCAGAGCAAATTTTACTTTTGTAGGTTTCAGAATCATAGCATAAGCTGAACCCCCAGCCTCATCAAGTCTTTCAATGAAGTTGAGAATCTTATACTTGTGAGTCACTCTACTCCTGGAAGCAGCCTACCTTCCATATCTGAGGATGCTTAAAGATCCTGTAATAACTGTGAAAGGGTGGCTGTTATCCTCAAGATAAACCCTTATCTATCCTTTGTTGCCTTTAGATTCATAATCAGAGTTAGACCTTGGCATGTTCCAGGGGAACAGGTAAAAAGTCTGACTCAGCAGGAAAGAGTTTAGATTTAAGATGGGTTTGAAAGATGCTTAGACTCCAAGCAGAAAGATAACTGTATCTGTAGGCATGAAGGGGGCTTCCCAGGTGGTGCTAGTGTTAAAGAACCTGCCTTTCAATTTTAATTTAATCCCGTTTGTTTATTTTTGCTTTTATTTCCGGTATTCTGGGAGGTGGGTCATAGAGGATCCTTCTCTGATTTATGTCAGAGAGTGTTTTGCCTATGTTCTCCTCTAGGAGTTTTATAGTTTCTGGTCTTATGTTTAGATCTTTAATCCATTTTGAGTTTATTTTTGTGTATGGTATTAGAAAGTGTTCTAGTTTCATTCTTTTACAAGTGGTTGACCAGTTTTCCCAGCACCACTTGTTAAAGAGATTGTCTTTAATCCATTGTATATTCTTGCCTCCTTTGTTGAAGATAAGGTGTCCATAGGTGTGTGGATTTATCTCTGGACTTTCTATTTTGTTCCATTGATCTATATTTCTGTCTTTGTGCCAGTACCATACTGTCTTGATGACTGTGGCTTTGTAGTAGAGCCTGAAGTCAGGCAGGTTGATTCCTCCAGTTCCATTCTTCTTTCTCAAGATTGCTTTGACTATTCGAGTTTTTTTGTATTTCCATACAAATTGTGAAATTATTTGTTCTAGCTCTGTGAAAAACACCGCCGGTAGCTTGATAGGGATTGCATTGAATCTGTAGATTGCTTTGTGTAGTATATACATTTTCACTATATTGATTCTTCCGATCCATGAACATGGTATATTTCTCCATCTATTAGTGTCTTCTTTGATTTCTTTCATCAGTGTTTTATAGTTTTCTATATATAGGTCTTTAGTTTCTTTAGGTAGATATATTCCCAAGTATTTTATTGTTTTCGTTGCAATGGTGAATGGAATTGATTTCTTTTCCTACTTTCTCATTATTAGTGTATAGGAATGCAAGGGATTTCTGTGTGTTGATTTTATGTCCTGCAACTTTACTATATTCATTGATTAGCTCTAGTAATTTTCTGGTGGAGTCTTTAGGGTTTTCTGTGTAGAGGATCACTGTTTATAATAGCCAGGACATGAAAGCAACCTAGATGTCCATCAGCAGACGAATGGATAAGAAAGCTGTGGTACATGTACACAATGGAGTATTACTCAGCCATTGAAAAGAATACATTTGAATCAGTTCTAATGAGGTGAATGAAACTGAAGCCTATTGTACAGAGTGAAGTAAGCCAGAAAGAAAAACATCAATACAGTATACTAACACATATATATGGAATTTAGAAAGATGGTAATGATAACCCTGTATGCAAGATAGCAAAAGAGACGCAGATGTAAAGAACAGACTTTTGGACTCTGGGAGAGGGAGAGGGTGGGATGATTTGGGTGAATGGCATTGAAACATGTATACTATCAGGTAAGAAATGAATTGCTAGTCTAGGTTCGATACAGGATACAGGATGCTTGGGGCTGGTGCACTGGGATGACCCAGAGAGATGATATGGGGAGGGTGGTGGGAGGGGGGTTCAGGGATGGGAACTCATGTACACCTGTGGCAGATTCATGTCAATGTATGGCAAAACCAATAAAAATAAATACATAAATAAGCAATGCTACACAGGAAAAAAAAAAAAAAAAAGAACCTGCCTTCCAATGCAGGAGACATAAGAGATGCGAGTTTGATCCCTGAGTTGGGAAGATCCCCTGGAGGAAAGTGTGGCAACGCACACCAGTATTCTTGCCTGGAGAATCCCATCGACAGAGGAATCTGGTGAGCTATAGTCCATAGGGTTGCAAAGAGTCAGACATGACTGAAGTGACTTAGAACACACATAGGCATGAAGATAGGTTTATTCAGAGAGTGAAATGTAAATCATCTAGTTAGTTTGGAATGAAGTTTTTCTTTTAGTCCTGTCTTGGTATATGCTTCTTGGAGTACCCTGGACTAATCCTTTCTCTTATGGCTGGACTTTTACCCTCTTTGTTTTTAAAATCAGAAAAGTTTAAAAAGACTCTAATCTGGTCTCTAGGCCACTTGAGTGGTACTCTGAGAGCCTGTCTGGTTCTTATCTATAATCCCTTCTTTCCATTCAGTAGCTGGAATTTTTCATACCATCTACTTCTGGCTGGATTCTTACTCAAATGGGTAGACCATATTGAACCACAGTGTTTTTTGGAACCATTTGTAAGACTTTGACTATTGCTACCACTTGGAAACTCACTGTCTTGTCTTCATTATTGCTACAAGAAAGAGATTACCACCTTTCCATCCTCTTGAATATCAACTGGTTCACTTTGTTGTACACCTGAAACTAGCACAATAATGTAAATCAGTTGTTGTTCAGTTGCCCAGTCATGTCTGACTCTTTGTGACCCCACGGACTGCAGCATGTCAGGTCTCCCTGTCTCTCACCATCTCCTGGGGTTTGTCCAAATTCACTTCCATTGCATCAGTGATGTCTTCCAGCCATCTTCTCCTTCTGCCCTCAATCTTTCCCAGCATCAGGGACTTTTCTACTGAGTCAACTCTTTGCATCAGATGACCAAAATACTGGAGTTTCAGCTTCAGCATCAGTCCTTCCAACGAGTATTCAGGGTTGATTTCCACTAAGATTGACTGGTTTGATCTCCTTGCTGTCCAAGGGACTTTCAGAAGTCTTTTCCAGCACCACAGTTCAAAGGCATCAATTGTTTTGCATTCTGCCTTCTTTCCGGTCCAGCTTTTACAACTGTACATGACCACTGGGAAGACCATACATATCCTTGACTATATGGAAATCAACTGTACTCCAATAAAAATGTACAGAACAGAATTAAAGTACTAATCATGTAAATGAGATGTTGAAATATACATCTCAGCAGAGATGACATTGTCAGCAGTTTTCAATAAACCTTAATGAGAGTGAATTACAGATCCTTTGTTGAGGTTAGTGTGAAAGTAGGGGAAGTATGAAAGCATGTTATAGGAATAACATGGCAAATATACCAAGGAGCACAAAAGCATAAAGGGAAATCTTGTAACTCCAAAGCAAACCCCATTGCCTCTATAGTTTCTCCCAGCGTCAGGGAGTGCCTTGGACTTTCTACATATCTGTGGCATGGACTCAACACAAAGTTGAAACCTCTGTTTACCAGACTCCCACATAGTTACACAACAAGCAAGATGCTTTACATTTCCTCATGGGGTATACTATTACAACTTAATCCTTTTGGCAAGAAGAAATGGGCAGTTATTCTGACCAACTTATGTTTCCAATTCAGTAAGCTGTTTATTTTCAGGGCTTCCTCCATAGTTAAGTCTAATAACTGAGTTTGTGAACAGCAGTCATGAATACAGTAGGTACAAAGTCTATAAGAAAAGGTTTGAGTGCTGTAGGAACCATCTTAAGATTGGAAAGGGTAGTCAGAATTTCCTTTGTTAAATAGTGTTATCTTAACCCTAGAAAAATGGTCAACAGTGAACTGGGTGTGTGGCCTATAGTTGCTTTCCTCTATTTTTTGTCAAAGAATTAACCTTTACCTTGCCAGGGGATTGAAAGATTCTTGGCTCTGCCACTAGCTCTTTGTATATTTATTTCCTCATCTGCAATATAGACATGGAGACTATCCTGATAAGCTTACATACTGCTTGTGTGTTCATGAAAAGAGGATGATAAATGTGAAAGCCCTTGGAGAACAGTGTGATGTCCTAAAAATACAGGGAATGCTATCTGGATGAGGATGGTAATAATAAGGAACAAGGGCAACCATGTACTTCTATACTTTATATAACAAGTTGATTAGCCTCATAAATGAGTAACATAGGTTTCTTTCCATTTGTTGTTCATTGTTCAGCCACTGTCATGTCTGACTCTTCACAACTTCATGGACTATAGGTTTCCCTGTCCATCACCATCTCCTGAAGTTTGCTCAAACTCATGTCGATTGAGTCGTTGATGCCATCGAACCATCTCATCCTCTGTCATCCACTTCTTCTCCTGCCTTCATTCTTTTCCAGCATCAGGATCTTTTCCAAAACTCAGCTCTTTGCATCAGGTGGCCAAAGTATTGGAGCTTCAGCTTCAGCATCAGTCCTTCCAATGAGTATTCAGGGTTGGTTTTCCTTAGGATTGACTGATTTGATCTTCTTGCTGTCCAAAGGGCTCCCAAGAGTCTTCTACAATACCACAGTTTAAAAGCAACAATTCTTCAGTGCTCAGTTTTCTTTATGGCCCAGCTCTCACATCTGTATATGACTACTGGAAAAACCATAGCTTTGACTATAGGGACTTTTGTTAGCCAACTAATGTCTGTGCTTTTTAATATGCTGCCTAGGTTTGTCATAGCTTTTCTTTCAAGGAGCAACCATCTTTTAGTTTTGTGGCTGCAGTCACCATCTACTGTGATTTTGGAGACCAAGAAAATAAAGTCTGTCACGTTTCCTTTTTTCCCCCGATCTATTTACCATGAAGTGATGGGACCAGATGCCATGATCTTAGTTTTCTGAATGCTGAGTTTTAAGCCATCTTTTTCATTCTCCTCTTTCACTTTCATCAAGAGACTCTTTAGTTCCTCTTCACTTTCCACCATTAAAGTGGTATCATCTGCATATCTGAGACTGTTGATATTTCTCCTGGCAATCTTGAATTCAGTTTGTGATTCATCTAGCCCAGCATTTCTTATGATGTAGTCTGCATATAAGTTAAATAAGCAGGATGATAATATACAGCCTTAACGTACTCCTTCCCCAATTTTCCATTGTTCCATGTATGGTTCTAACTGTTGCTTCTTGACCTGCATGCAGGTTTTGTAGGGGGTAGGTAAGGTGATCTGGTATTCCCATCCCCTTAAGAATTTTCCACAGTTTGTTGTGATCCACAGAGTCAAAGGCTTTAGTGGATCTTGTGTTGTGTTCTAATTATAATGGCTCACTATTGTGGAGATTTAATCTTGGGGGATCCTATATGTGTTTGAGAAAGATCACTTGTGTTGCTGCATAGAAACTGGAATGTTAGGATGCAAGACTGGAAGCAAAGAGACTACTCGGGAGGCTCTTAGAGTGATAATTAAGAGCTAATAGTGTTTTGGACCAAGGCAGAGGCTGTGGAGGTAGAGAGAAGTACAAACATCTGCTGATGATATAGGTAGGAAGGTAGTGAGGTGATAAGGGCTGAATTGTGTCCCCTCTCAAATTTCTGTATTGAAGTTCTAAGCCCCAGTACCTCAGATTGTATTTGGAGAGAGGGTCTTTAAAGAGGTAACTGATTTAAAATGAGGTTTTGGTATGGGCCAAGTCCAGGATATCTGTGTGTTTATAAGGAGAAAAGATTTGGTTACAGGCACACAAAGTGGGGAGACCATGTGATAACAGAGGGAGGAGAGAGGCTGTCTACAAACATAGGAAAGACTTTAGAAGAAACCAATCCTGCTGACAATTTGGTCTCAGACTTCTAGCTTCCAGAAAGGTGAGAAAATACCTTCCTGTTGTTTAAGCCAGTCAATCTCATGTATTTTGTTAGGGCAGTTCTAGCAAACTAATACAGGAGGCAAAGAAAACAATGAAGGATCATGCTTTAGTTTTTGGCCTGAGAAACTGAATATTTAGACATGTTATTACCAGGGTGAATAAGGCTGAGGGAGGAACAAGTTTGGGGTATATAGGTGTGTTAGTGGTGAGGAAAATGAAGAGTGGGATTTAGCTGTTTTATGTTTGAGATGCCTATCTATGTGCCAGATAATACATCAAGTAGGCAATGTTATGTATAAACAGAAAATTTATAAATGGTTATATAAGTACTTCAAATAAAAGAGAGTCCAGCCAGTCCTCGTAGCCTCTGGATGTCAATACAAAGAACTGGTTATATATAGCTAATTGGAAGGAAAGTTGTGACCAACCTAGATGGCATATTAAAGCAGAGACATTACTTTGCCAACAAAGGTCTGTCTAGTCAAGGCTGTGGTTTTTCCAGTAGTCATGTATGGATGTGTGAGTTGGACTATGAAGAAAGCTGAGCACCAAAGAATGGATGCTTTTGAACTGTGGAGTTGGAGAAGACTCTTGAGAGTCCCCTGGACTGCAAGGAGATCCAACCAGTCCATCCTAAAGATCAGTCCTGGGTGTTCACTGGAAGGACTGATGCTGAAGCTGACACTCCAATACTTTGGCCACCTCATGCGAAGAGTTGTCTCATTGGAAAAGACTCTGATGCTGGGAGGGGTTGGGGGCAGGAGGAGAAGGGGACGACAGAGGATGAGATGGCTGGATGCCATCACCAACTTGATGGACATGAGTTTGAGTGAACTCTGGGAGTTGATGTACAGGGAGGCCTGGCATGCTGCGATTCATGGGGTCACAAAGAGTCGGACATGACTGAGCGACTGAACTGAACTGAACTGAATATCACTTATCAATGTCAGCAAGTTGGACTATGACTTGTATATTATTTGTATTGAGGAAAAATATGTGCTGCATGATTTCCATGTCTGCAAAGATAAACAGATCTTGGACAAGACACAAAAAGGTCAGATGTCACCCTGAAAAACCATTCCAAATAAAGAGGCAGTTGTGACATGCTGACGCAATATACTGGATTAAATGTCATATGATGTGGCTTTGGATTTGAACTGTGCTCTTTCTGAATGAGTGTATAATCCTGGATTATAATCTTTGACTCAGATTTTTTTCAATCACTATATAATGATTCTCATTAGGGGTGATTTTGTTTCATTTAGGATGAGACAAGAATATTTGAGTGGGTAGCCATTCCCTTCTCTGGGGGATCTCCCAACCCAGAGACTGAACCCAGGTCTCCTGCACTGCAAGCAGATTCTCTACCATCTGGCCCACCAGGGATGCCCTTTTTCTTACTTCTTTTCAGATATTGGAAACCATTTAAAATCCTGCTCAATGATTTTTCCAATATTTCAAACAACTTTTGAAACCCAGTGTATGTGTATTTGTAGGTGAAAAATCCAAAGAGATCCTATACACTACAACTGAGGCTACAGTGATTGACATATTTTTTAATGTGTGTAGATAGGTTTTATTGTCTATTAAGTGTCATTTCAGGACTGTAGGTAGAGCATTGCACTATTAAACTGGTGATATTGTATTGGATTGTGTTGAGGACCACTGACTTTTAAGATCCTGATTAGAAGGGCCATCAGAGAGACCACTTGGTCCAAGACTTCTATTCATAAAGGGCCTCACACTTATCATTTTAGTGTTGTCTCCAAATGAAATTCACTATGATAGAACTGAAAGAAATTTTCTATCTTTAAAGATTGAACTTGCAGCTGAATCTTAGGGTACAGGTCAGTTCAGTTCAGTTGCTCAGCCGTGTCCAATGCTTTGAATCCAAAATCACTGCAGATGGTGACTGCAGCCATGAAATTAAAAGACGCTTACTCCTTGGAAGGAAAGTTATGAGCAACCTAGATAGCATATTAAAAAGCAGAGACATTACTTTGCCAACAAAGGTCTGTCTAGTCAAGGCTATGGTTCTTCTAGTCATAGCTATGGCTATGCTCCATGAATTGCAGCATGCCAGGCCGCCTTGTTCATCCCTGATTCCCGGAGTTCACCCAAACTCACATCCATCGAGTTGGTGATGCCATCCAGTCATCTCATCCTCTTTCGTCCCCTTCTCCTCCTGACCCCAATCCCTCCCAGCATCAGAGACTTTTCCAATGAGTCAACTCTTCGCATGAGGTGGCGAAAGTATTGGAGTTTCAGCTTCAGCATCAGTCCTTCCAAAGAAATCCCAGGGCTGATCTCCTTCAGAATGGACTGGTTGGATCTCCTTGCAGTCCAAGGGACTCTCAAGAGTCTTCTCCACAGTTCAAAAGCATCAATTCTTCAGCACTCAGCTTTCTTCCCCGTCCAACTCTCACATCCATACATGACCACTGGAAAAACCATAGCCTTGACTAAACAGACCTTTGTTGGCAAAGTAATGTCTCTGCTTTTGAATATGCTATGTAGGTTGGTCATAACTTTCCTTCCAAGGAGTAAGCATCTTTTAATTTCATGGCTTCAGTCACCAACTGCAGTGATTTTGGAGCCCCAAAAAATAAAGTCTGACACTGTTTCCACTATTTCCCCATCTATTTCCCATGAAATGATAGGACTGGATGCCATGATCTTCGTTTTCTGAATGTTGAGCTTTAAGCCAACTTTTTCACTCTCCTCTTTCACTTCATCAAGAGGCTTTTTAGTTCCTCTTCACTTTCTGCCATAAGGGTGGTGTTATCTGCATATCTGAGGTTATTGATATTTCTCCCGGCAATCTTGATTCCAGCTTGTGCTTCTTCCGCCCACGTTTCTCATGATGTACTCTGCATAGAAGTTAAATAAGCAGGGTGACAATATACAGCCTTGATGTACTCCTTTTCTATTTGGAACCAGTCTGTTCTTACACATCCCTCAGTTCAGTTCAGTTGCCCAGTCATGTCCAGGGTACAGGTAGGATATTATAAATCCCTATTTTAGTAATAAAACCTGAATTATCTTTTGACTGTACATGCAATATTGCATTATATTCTTTTGTGCTAAAGTTTTACTTTTTTCTATATAACCTTTTAAGATTAATTACAGTTTTTATAATATTTTTTGACATTTCTTCATTAAAAAATGTTCATATAGAAAAAATAGACTTCTCTTGACTTCTGAGAATCTCTGGTGATAACACCTGTATCAAAGGGTTATTCTGAGGACTAATTAAGGTTAATTATTACTCTAACATTATAGCAGATTCTAGAAATTCTGAAAATCTTGGACAACTGAGAACACGAAGACTTGATTTCTATAAAAAGTGTTTCTGCTTGCTCAAAACAAAGTTAGATTTTTTTTTTCAGTTCTCTGTTGCATACCAGAGTGTGTACCTGACTGAAGATATTTAAACATAGACTGAAAGGGTGATATTTAACTCAGCATTTTCATCACAGCATCTAGCATGGTTGTGCCTAGGGGAGCATGCTCACTTCTTGGAAGACTGTTTAGAGTAAGCATGTAGGAAGATCTAAGAGTCCTCTGGAGTGAGTGCTCCTGCCTCCATTTCTGCTGAAGGAAAAGGAAAAAGAAAGTCAGAAGGGGAAGGAAAAAGAAAGACAGAAGGGGAAGAAGGAAGACAAAGAAGTTGAAGAAAGGCAAAAAGAAGAAAGAATGGTAACAGAGAAGAAAGGAGAGAAACACAAAGAGGAAAATGAAAGGCCAGAAAAGAGAAAGTGAAAAAGATTAGTAGTTAAATACACTGAAGATTGGCATTGACCTCAGTATTTGGCCAAAATCTACCACTTGGTTTCAGAAGCTGGATAATTCTAAATGGCTGAATTGCCAAAATCTCTTTCAAGGCCCTTCCTCCCATTATGGAAACTGGATGTGGCCAATATTCCTGTGATCCTGCAGGTCAGTTTCATACCTAATTAGCATAGCTTTATCAGCTGTACAAAACAATTTTGTTTATTTGCTTTTATTTTTAACATCTATGTACTTTAAAGAACAGGTAAGAATTTCTAGATGAAACTGGGAGTGAAAATAATCTTGTGTACTTCATATGTTCAAATTCTGTAAGTCAGTTGAAATACACACACATTTCATCTTATCAGAGTTAAATATGCAGAAATGAATAATTGAGAATCATTAATGTTATGTACAAAGTAATTAAGACATTGCAATAGTTCAATTTCCTATGGGAATGTGTGTGAACATGCTCAGGCATATCCACCTCTTTGTGACCCTATGGACTTGTAGCGCCACCTCCCGCCCCCAGACTTTTCTGTCCATGGGATTCTCCTGCAAGAATACTGGAGTGTATTGCCATTTCCTCCTCTGGTTTTCCTGATCCAGTAATTGAACCCATGTCTCCTGAGTCTCTTGCATCGGCAGGCAGATTCTTTACCATTGAGCCACCTGGGAAGCTCTTGTTATGAGACTAGATTGATGTTAATAGGACTATTAAGAGAGTATATCTCTACTTAATGCGCTGTGGTGACCTGAATGGGAAGCAAGTGCAAAAGGGAGAGGATATATGTGTATATATCAGTGATTCATTTTTCTGTACAGTAGAAACTAACAGCTTTGTTAGTTTCTATACTCCAATAAAAGTTAATTTTAAAAAGAGTAAAAAGTTTGTTGGCTATAATAGTTTAGGAAGAATATTCTATCCTTCATGAGCCAATTAATGTTTACAAAACTCAAAGAATCATATGAGGACGAATAATATAAACTGTATCATATCAGTTTTAGTCTTCAATTTATTTTGTGCACTAGTATTTATAACTTCAACAAAATACCCACTCCAATACTCTTGCCTGGAGAACCCCATGGACGGAGGAGCCTGGTGGGCTACAGTCCACAGGGTTGCAAAGAGTCAGACATGACTGAGCGACTTCACTTTCACTTTGATTCCATTTAGGCCATGGGGTTTTCGGAAAAGTTCTGTGTCACTTGGTAATATTTAGGAAAATTTCACATCTTGTAAGAACTTCAAAGCAGAATGCTACTCTGCTTTGTTGTTCAGTCACTCAGTCGTGTCCGACTCTGCAACCCCATGGACTGCAGCACGCCGGGCTTCCCTGTCTTTCACTAGCTCATGTCTATTGACTTAACAATTAGGAAAAGGGAATGATTTAAAGTTGTGTACAACAGCATCCACAATAAATCTTAGCTCTGAAGATTAAAATACCAAGAGCATTAAAAAAAGAAAAGAAGAAAGTGTTAGAGAAAAACGTGGTCTCCTTCTCCTCTCGTTGCTCTACGGGCCCTAGCTACAGATGAAGGTATAGGTGTGTCCTCAGTCTCTGACAGATTAAAGCGGCTGTCCTGCTTAGACTACGCTGACTTCTGAGCCTAGCAGGACTTTTTGTGTGGTTATTAGGAACTGGTAGAGATTTGACAGGTTCCAGGGTTTTGTAAGTATTCTATCTAAAGAAGCATAATAGAGAAAGGAATAGTGGATAAGAAAGATACAATAGTATTTTCCCCCAAATCTGTGTCTGTTCCTTCATAACCAAATATAACACATTTAAAAAAAATAATACAGTTTGTTTGGAAAAAATTGAAGGTGTAGTAAGAAATATAGAGTTTAACAATATGAAGAACCCCCTGGTAACTGATGATGCTAATGGATTATTTTATCTGCTCCATAATGTCAAATGTAAACATTTTTAACTATCAAAGTTTAATTGTAACATGAAATAATACTTTAAAAATAACATTTTAGATTTATTTTGGTACTACATTCCATAAGGGATATAATTCTATGTGATCCATGTCAGGTTTTATTAGACTTGGATCACAGCTTTGGCTAAAGATTTAATTTTTTATGACTTTACATTCAGTTAAAAGGTATATTTGGTGCTCCACTCATTGTCGTTGTTGTCCTTATCTTGCTGCTACATGTGAAAGTTTATTTCTTTATTGAGAATATAAATAAAATGAGTTACTTCTTGCTAACTTTCATTATAGACAGGGTCTTAATGCTACTTTTCTTGGCCAGGGAACAGGAGGAATTTCCTGGAGGACACAGCAGAAAACAAAAATAGAATATAATAGTCAAATAACCAAATTCCCCCCTTGATCCTGGTGAATAGTTTGTAAAATTAGGCTGAGACTATCATATTGTGACTACTCTGCTTAATTTACTCGCTGTTTAGATTTGAAATACCTATTTCAAAGACTGTTAAAGGAGAAAAGGAATCGTCAAATATTTCAGATGAGTTAAGTTAAAAAGCATTTATCTAACTTTAAAATGTTATGGAATTATGAAGTGTTAGTGAAAATTCAGGGAAAATGATAAATGCTCTTTAGATCATCACATGATTCTCATATGGGCTTATTTAGAAGCCTAGAGATAGTACTGTCTCACTAATGCCCACTGAATAGGAAAATAGAAGGTGTGAAATTCTTAATTTTTAGTGAAGGTTCTTCCCAGATACTGTTAGTAATGTTCAGAATCCTAGATAGAGTGATGGCTAGAACAACACGATGAAAGCAGCAATTGATACAACAGAAATAAGAACAGGTCTGAACCAGTTGCAAAATAAGCAAGGCTTCAGAGGACTCCCAACCACTCTTGTCGTCATGGGTTTCAGTAACCGGTCCCACTGGGTCAGGATGGCGTTTCTGGCTCCTGGCCACTTTCCTGGGCCCACCAGCCTAAACTGGTATGGGGTGCAAGGGCCAAAGTAAACCTCCAATGCCAACTTTGGATCTGTGAGAAACAGCCATGGGATGTTGGGCTTTGCCCCAATGAAGGAGGCAAGTTCATCCATATAAACAACATAATCCGTCTGTATGGTATCACTTTTGCCAAACCTAGAGGAGGGAGAGAAACAAGACTGTGGCTATCCAAGCTTTGTGTAGAAACAAGAACAGGGAAAATGCCTCACACCTTTTTATCCATGCAAATCAACATCGATCCTTTTGTTGGTAAGGGGACTATTGCTCATTATCCAGTACTTTGTAGATTTTACTGAAGGACTTTCATACTGATCTCACTTGGACATTCCACAACACAACAAGGCTGCTGAGAAAGGCAATTTTATCCATATTTACAAGTAGAGGAATTGTCTCTTGCTCAAGTGAAGTTATTAATTCATGGCCACTGAGCTGATTAGTGACAGAAGTAGGACTGGAGCCTAGTTCTTCTGACTAGTTCTTGTGTGGCTGAGTCATTTTATTAGAGCCACCTGATGGAAGGCATCATTACATTTTAGAGGATTTATGAGCTAGAAAATAGAAGCCACATCCATGTGTTCCCAAGCTCCTCTGATTTTTAATCTTTTTGCAGGAGATATGGAGGGCTGAAACAGGATTTAGTGGCATATCAGGTGCAATATATCCTTGATAACTATTTGTTGAATGGCTGAATTTAGCTCATAGCTGTCACCCTAATGGCCCCACTCAGGAGTATTCAAGACTAAAACAGTTCTAAGTATTCACAAAGTCAGATTTTGCTATGAAAATTCTAGATCCCCTTTACCATAGATGCTCTTACAATTTGAGCTTTTTTCCCATTTTTTCATCAATATCATTCATCATGTCCTTGACAGAAGGCAAAGGGCAAGTTCCTAAAAAAAAAAGTGGAAAGACATGATAATAGTTAAATAAGTCTGGCATAGGACTAGCCTGCAGTGTTTCTTTTTAAATAATTGCATTAGTATTTTCAAAATTTGTTGTCATTATCTAGCAAAATAATATCTTGAACAAATAACCAGGGTGTTATTCTGAGACATATAAGTCATTCCTAATCTTTTCAGAGATGATACTTGTCACAGTGATTAAAACCAAATAACCTTTCATCTTTCTATCTTTGCTCTTAAACTGGTTATTGGATTTAAAAATCAGTTTGAAGGATTATATTCTACTCTCTTAGCTTTATTTTTAAGTATGCCATCTAATAAATTATAGTCAAAGGTATATTGACATCTCTTTTTTTTTTTTGCTGTTACTAAGTAATTTGCCAGTGTTTATTTATTTATTAAAAAATTTTTTTTAATTTAAATTTATTTATTTTAATTGGAGGCTAATTACTTTACAATACTGTATTGGTTTGCCATACATCAACATGAATCTGCCACGGGAACAAACAGATCTTCATAAGAAGTTATCTTGCTTTGCCCAAAAAGGGAATTTCTAACAGATAAGAAAGAGAATTTAACGAAGCTACAAGGTTCTCTCTGGAAAGCCAACAGCTCCTGAATGAGACTGTGGATGTGGACTGTCCACAAGTCACCAAGGATATAGGGAGGTCCTGGGAGGCCAAATCTGAGTTGGGGCTGCCCCAGGATTTCAGGCTCTTCCTGGCGTTAACTTACAGAATTCTGTAAAACCTAGACCCAAACTTTTGTATTCGGAGATGCTTCAAATCTCATGTGGTTTCTTTGGCAACTTTGGGGTCACCTGGAACAAGAATAAAATTTCTAGTCTAGCTCTGATTGCTCCAGACCTACAGTGACTCTCTGTTCCTGAAATCCCTACAGGCAGGATCATAACAGTTAGTCAACATGGCCTTGTTCTAAACCTTGGAACTGCTTCTGTCCTTGGGCAAGAGGAGAGATAGAGAAGAGGCTATATTCTGTAATCCACCAGCTATTGCCATTGGGCTGCTTGTAACCGACTCCTTGGTCTGGTAATCCTATTCCCCCAAATTGGGTTGTTTGCCTTATCTCTCATTTTCCCTGAGTCTTTGCATCTATTCTCTGTTGGCTGGGTCTCTGCCCTGTCTCCTTTCTTCAGAGCCCAGGTTATAACTAGTATCTTCACAGAGAGTAAGTGAATATTTTATAAGCAATTAAGACCTACATTTTAATGCCAGTCTTTCTGAACCTGAATCCTGAGTTCAATTCTAAGTAGGATTTCATTCCATCACTTTCCTGGCTGCTGCCTTGCTGGAGAAACATTACCCTGTGACACATCTCTGCTTGGGACCAGGGGAATGAAGGAGATTTAGAGAGATTGCTGATATGTAGGCCCATAATGATGTGGTTGGGAGCCTGGTGGTGAGTGATGATGCAGGACATGTAGTTGCAGGTTCAAATATCCAGGATAAAAGAGCATTTAAACCCTAGCAAGTCAGATAGGACTGGAAGCCTTACATGTGGCTTCAAAGGAAGCAGACCTGCTAAGATTCATTATCCAGAAGTTTCAGGTTTAAGACCAACCAGACTTTGCACATTACACTTTGACATCTCAATTTGTTCTTTAACCATAGCTTAGTTTTATTTTCTGAATCTGCCCACAATGGCATTCAAACCTTAATGTGAATCTGATTCTAGTACTTGGTGCTGGATGATGCTGCCTGCCTTCTTTGCTTGACCCTAATCAAGTTCACTGTTCCTTTTTTCTTTTTAAAATACAAGGACCTAGGATTCCTTTACCTTAGAGACTGTCTACAACACCAAATGCTTTCTGCTTCTACTGATCCACTGCTTGTCCTTATCTGATACATGACAAGGAAGAAAACAGAGCAAGAAAGCCACTTCCTTTCCAGAAATCATACTTTTTTTTCGTGAATGTGGATATTTAAAGTTGCTGGATATTGGCTTTGAAATATCTTCTTTCATTAACCTTTCAAGCAATATCATTCTATTGAGTTTTGAAAATCTTAATTTTATAAAGTTCTTCTGGACCTAAGATGAGAAGCTCTGGTATTCTCAAGTTTAATGAAAGGTCTTGGATAATTGACAATTCTAAGGAGTTATAGGGCTTAACAGGTGGTGCCAGTGGTAAAGAACCCATCTGCCAATTCAGGAGACATAAGACATGTGAGTTCAAGCCCTGGGTTGGGAAGATCCCCTGGAAGAGGAAGTGGCAACCCACTCCGGTTTTCTTGCCTGGAGAATCCCATGGACAGAGTAACCTGGCAGGATATGGTCCATGGGGTAACAAAGAGTCGGATATGACTGAAGCGACTGAACATGCAAGGAGTTATAAATCATAAAAACACCCTTGAATCATTGTCTTGTACTATTGTTTATGACAATCCAATATATTTTTAATTGCTTATAGAATATAGTACCAAAAATATAGAATTATAGATTCTGGAAACTGGGTGGGACCTAGGATTTGTTTCTTGTTAATAAGAATATTGTTTTCCTAAAGACTCAAAGGCATTCTCATCTTCCCCATCAATGAGATTCTTTGTCTACTCACCCTTAATTACTTGTACTGCCCAGCGAGACTGCAGGTCAGTAGTGGGGATGACAGCTCCAAGGGACTGGACAAGGCCAATCACAGCCAAGGTTGGCTTCTCCAGTGGAGGCGGGAAGATGCCTTTAAATAAGGTGACCTCATTGTCTCTGCTCTTAATGATGGAGTCATCAAGGAAGGGGTAGGCATAATTATAGCCTGTTGCAAAGATGACACAGTCAATGGACTTAAACACTGTCCCATCCTCAAAAATAGCTGAATCCTCTGTAAACTCCTTCACATTGGGCTTAATGGTCACAACACCACATAAAATGCGAGCTGGGAGTTCGTCATTAAACACAGGCTCTTTCCTCAGGGTGCTGTATGGAAAACAGAAACAAGCATTAGAAAAGTACCATTTCCTTTGTTTTATTGGTCCATAATTAATTGATAGGAAAAACCTACCTAAGATTTTTAAATGTGCCATGGAGTGTCATCAATATGGCTGATAGATAAAACTTATGTAAGGCCACATTGTGGAGTAACAGAAGTTGGTTTTTGCTAATCCCGTCTCTATTTCCTTTGATCTTTCTCTCTTTTCCCACAGAAGTCTCCCCAGATTCCAGAATAAGCACTCAGATCATATCCCCTATATCAGGAAAAACAAAGATCAGAGTACCTGGGTCTTTAAATTTCTTTCTTTGCTACTAATCAACTGTGAACTTTGATCAAATTAAATTTTCTTATTTTCTCTTGCCTCATCTTCATCACCTGAAGTGGTAATAACTGCTATACCTATCTCAGATCATTGGCAGACCTAAGTAATATAAAGAATTTGGTGCAGTTTGTAGCACATAGATAGTGCTCAAAATGTTAGCCATTATTCTTAACGTAATATAATCCAAAGTGACCATTGTGATGTAAAGAAGATCAAATAGGAGGAAGGAAGCCAAAGTGGAAGGCTGCAGCCAGGTTCTATCATAGAGGGTGAAGCGTGAACCCCATGCAGACAAAACCATGTCAGGTGAGGAAGTGAGGGTCTAGGAATTTAAATAAGGCCAGGAGAAAAAGAGGAAACTGGAAATCTGGAGAGAGAGAGCTTTTGATTATTTTTTATTCAGTAATATCTCTAGTGAGTGCACAGAACTCTGCCTTAGGGGTGAATGGAATAATGTTGGAAGAAAATACATGGTTCTTATAGGATGACGGGAACTGTGTGTGTGAGAGAGAAAGCCATAGGTAGATGCTGCTGGGGAGGAAACTCAGCCAGACGATGAGATTGGTTGGACTGCTGTTTGGGAGAAGGCTGGATTCAACCACTCAAATTATCTGCCATTTATCTTAAACCCACTTCCATGTTGAAACTTCCTCTGTCAAGGCCACTGGGATCTTCAAGCCACCAGATCCAGTGGTCCACTCTTACTCCTTATTTTACCTAATTTATTAGTAAACTCACACTTGACGGTTTCCTCCTCCTTGAAAAACTGTGTTCGTTTTGCTTTCATGTCATCACTCACTCTTGATTCCTTTCTACCTACGTCGCTGTACCTCACTATTACTTCTCAGTGTCCTCTGCTGAATTCTTCTCTTCCTGACCTCTAAATAGCGACATGCCTCCAGTCTTTTGTCTTCTCTGTTGACATTCATTCTTCAAGAGATGTCATCTAGTTTTCATTTATTTAAATACTATCTATATTCTGACCAGTCCACATTTTAAACTTATGGTTGAATCTCTCTTCTGTTTTATGTACCCACTGCTGTTCCACATTCTTCTATGCAAATACCAAACAGGCATTCCAAGTTTAATACATTTAAAACTAAACTTCTGCTCCTCCCATGGTTGTCCACATCTCAGTAGACATCACCTCCATCTTTGCTCCCTTGCTCAGATCAAAGGTTTCTAAGACATCCTTGACATTTTATTTGCTTTCACATTTGCTATTCAATCGAACAGAAAATCCTGTTCACTTTACCTTCAAACTCTATCCAAACCTGACAACTTCTGAGCACTAATGATCTTAGTTCAGGCCACCTTCCCATCTCATCTGGGTTTTTGATAATAGCCTCTTAACCAGTCTTTCCACTTCCTTCCTTGACCTACCCCCTACAGTGAGTTATGGCCATAACAGTCAAAGTGATCTCTTCAAACTAACTTAGACTTTGTCTCCAGTTTGGTCAGATGCCTGTTATGGTTTCCCACTGCATTCAGAGTAAAGCCCAGAGTCTTTACAGTAGCTTCCAAGACCCAGCGTCAACTAGCTATTTTGATGTCTCTGGATTCAATTCCTGCTATTCTCCCAGTCTTCTTCTCCAAGAAAAGAAGCCGCTGTATTTTGTCAAACATGGCAGTCATACCCCTGAAGAAATGATGTCCTAGCTGTTTCTACTGTCAAGAATAGTCTTCTCCAGATACCCTTATGGCTCATTTTCTCATCTCTTTCAGAAATGTGCTTGAAAGCTTTTTCAGTGAGACCTTCTCTAAGGGTTGCTTAAAATTGTCTTGATGTCATCCCCTGTTACCCTTGTCTGCCTTATTTAGAGTTCATGCTGTTTGTGTCTGTTTCCCATTATTAGAATGTAAGCCCCACGAGGATAGGGATTTTATGAGTTTGTTCACTGCTATATCCACAGGTCCTGGCACATAATAAAAGCTTAATAACTATTTGTTGACTTAATGAATTAACTTTGATGTAAACAGCTTAGAACGTGGGTTTTTTTCACCCATGTCAAAGTAATTTCTTATCATGTGATTGGCTTGGAGGATATTTTAGGAGAGAGTGAGGAGAAGGCTGAAGATGAAAACATTGTGGCCATAAATCAGTGGGAGGGCTCCATTAAGGGGCAGGTAATGAGAGCAATGCACTCATCTCACACACTAGTAAAGTAATGCTCAAAATTCTCCAAGCCAGGCTTCAGCATACGTGAACCGTGAACTTCCAGATGTTCAAGCTGGTTTTAGAAAAGGCAGAGGAACCAGAAATCAAATTGCCAACATCTGCTGGATCATGGAAAAAGCAAGAGAGTTCCAGAAAAACATCTATTTCTGCTTTATTGGCTATGCCAAAGCCATTGACTATGTGGGTCACAATAAACTGTGGAAAATTCTTCAAGAGATGGGAATACCAGACCACCTGACCTGCCTCTTGAGAAACCTATATGCAGGTGAGGAAGCAACAGTTAGAACTGGACATGGAACAACAGACTTGTTCCAAATAGGAAATGGAGTACATCAAGGCTGTATATTGTCACCCTGTTTATTTAACTTATGTGCAGAGTACATCATGAGAAATGCTAGGCTGGAATCAAGATTGCCAGGAGAAATATCAACAACCTCAGTTATGCTGGTGACACCACCCTTATGGCAGAAAGTGAAGAGGAACTAAAAAGCCTCTTGATGAAAGTGAAAGAGGAGAGTGAAAAAGTTGGCTTAAAGTTTAACATTCAGAAAACTTAGATCACGGCATCTGGTCCCAATACTTCATGGGAAATAGATGGGGAAACAGTGGAAACAGTGTCAGACTTTATTTTTTGGGGGGCTTGAAAATCACTGCAGATGGTGATTGCAGCCATGAAATTAAAAGACGCTTACTCCTTGGAAGGAAAGTTATGACCAACCTAGATAGCATATTGAAAAGCAGAGACGTTACTTTGCCAAGAAAGGTCTGTTTAGTCAATGCTATGGTTTTTCCAGTAGTCATGTATGGATGTGAGAGTTGGACTGTGAAGAAAGCTGAGCACTGAAGAATTGATGCTTTTGAATTGTGGTGTTGGAGAAGACTCTTGAGAGTCCCTTGGACTGCAAGGAGATCCAACCAGTCCATTCTGAAGGACATCAACCCTGGGATTTCTTTGGAAGGACTAATGCTGAAGCTGAAACTGCAATACTTTGGCCACCTCATGCAAAGGGTTGACTCGTTGGAAAAGTCTCTGATGCTGGGAGGGATTGGGGGCAGGGGGAGAAGGGGATGACAGAGGATGAGATGGCTGGATGGCATCACCGACTTGATGGACATGAGTTTGAGTAAACTCCGGGAGTTGGTGAAGGACAGGGAGGCCTGGCTTGCTGCAGTTCATGGAGTCTCAAAGAGTCGGACACGACTGAGTGAATAAACTGAACTGTGTGAATGAGAGCAAAGGTAACAAATGGTGCAATGAGATAATGAATGTGAAGTCAAGTGGGTCTTAGGAAGCATCACTATGAACAAAGCTAGTGGAGGTGATGGGAATTCCAGTTGAGCTATTTCAAATCCTAAAAGATGATGCTACACTCAATATGCCAGCAAATTTGCAAAACCCAGCAGTGGCCACAGGACTGGAAAAGGTCAGTTTTCATTCCAATCCAAAGGAAAGGCAACACCAAAGAATGCTCAAACTACTGCACAATTGCACTCATCTCACACGCTAGCAAAGTAAAGCTCAAAATTCTCCAAGCCAGGCTTCAACAGTATATGAACTGTAAACTTCCAGATGTTCAAACTGGAGTTAGAAAAGGCAGAGGAACCAAAGATCAAATTGTCAACATCTGTTGGCTCATTGAAAAAGTGAGAGAGTTCCAGAAAAAGATCTACTTCTGTTTATTGACTATACCAAAGCCTTTGATTGTGTGGATCACAACAAACTGTGGAAAATTCTTAAAGAGATGGGAATACCAGACCACCTGACCTGCTCCTGAGAAATCTGTATGCAAGTCAAGAAGCAACAGTTAGAACTGGACATGGAACAACAGACTGGTTCCAAATCGGGAAAGGAGTACGTCAAGGCTGTATACTGTCACCCTGTTTATTTAATTTACATACAGAGTACATCATGTGAAATGCTGGGCTGGATAAATCACAAGCTGAAATCAAGATTGCTGGGAGAAATATCAATAACCTCAGATATGCAGATGACACCACCCTTATGGCAGAAAGTCAAGGAAAACTAAAGAGCCTCTTGATGAAAGTGAAAGAGGAGCGTGAAAAAGTTGGCTTAAAACTCAACATTCAGAAAACTAAGATCATGACATCCGGTCCCATCACTTCATGGCAAATAGATGGGGAAACAATGGAAACTTTGTTGAGAGACTTATTTTCTTGGGCTCCAAAATCACTGCAGATGGTGACTGCAGCCATGAAATTAAAAGATGCTTGCTCCTTGGAAGAAAAGTTATGACCAACCTAGCTTGCATATTAAAAAGCAGAGACAGTACTTTTCCAACAAAGGTCTGTCTAGTCAAAGCTATAGTTTTTCCAATAGTCATGTATGGATGTGAGAGCTGGACCATAAAGAAAACTGAACGCTGAAGAATTGATGCTTTTAAACCATAGTGTTGGAGAAGACTCTTGAGAGTCTCTTGGACTGCAAGGAGATCCAACCAGTCAGTCCTAAAGGAAGTCAGTCCTAAAGGATAACAGACCTGAATATTGATTGGAAGGACTGAATCTAAAACTGAAACTCCAATACTTTGGCCACCTAATGTGATTCACTGACTCATTGGAAAAGACCCTGATTCTGGGAAAGACTGAAGGGAGGATGAGAAGGGGATGTCAGAGGATGAGGTGGATGGATAGCATCACCGACTCGATGGACATGCATTTGAGCAAGCTTCTGGAATTGGTGATGGACAGGGAAGACTGGCCTGCTGCAGTCTATGGGGTCACAGAGAGTTGGACACGACTGAGTGACTGAACTGAACTGAATGAGTGAAGCACCAATACCTGCTTTGCTTAACTTTGCAGTTAAGAAAGAGGTTTTAGAGCAAGGTGGCTAAGAGTGAGGTACTTTGGAGTCAGCAGATCTGGACTTGCTTCAATCACTGTTTCTGACTTCCTAGCTGTGGGGCTTTGGTAAACCACAGTTTTCTCATCTCTCAAATGAAGATTATAATAGAGCCATCATCATAGTTGCTGTGGCTCCCCTGGTGGCTCAGATGATAAAGAATCTGCCTGCAATGCAGGAGACCGGGGTTTGATCCCTGAGTTGGGAAGATCTCCTGGAGAAGGGAATGGCAACCTACTCCATGGCAACCTCTCCTCTCTTGCCTGGAGAATCCCATGGACAGAAGAGCCTGGTGGGCTACAGTCCATGGGGTCACAAAGAGTTGGACATGACTGAGACTAACACTTTCACTTTTTCATAGTCGTCATGAGAGTAAAGTGAGATAATGCATGTCTGAGACTTAATAAGGCTCTGATATGTATTAAGCACTTAAAAACATGTTGACTATTATTATCATTACTCTAGGGAGTAAAATTCTTGACCTGTTATATAACTTTCCAGCTGTGCAAATCTGGTAAGGGGAATTGTGAAACAGGAAAACACTCCTAATTTTTGCACTTCTTTGTCCTCTGAAATGTGAGAGGTGATTACTTCAGTTTGATTTGTCTAGGGGTTATTTCACACATTAGGGTTGTTGACAGTGAAATAAAAGTTAGCAGGCATTTCGTGTTTAACTCTGCTTTACCCGTTTAAAGGCATCAAGCCATAGTTCTCGTGCTTGAATCTGGCATTCATTTGCTTCATGTACCACCAGTCAGAGATGACTGTCGGTAAGGTGTTCTTGAGGAATGTTTCAAATCGAGTGATAAACAGCATGTCCCATGGATAGCCTTCATCCCAGACCCGGCTCATCACCCAGGAGCCACTTCGGGAGCTGATGATGACCTTGAAAAACACCAATTCAACTGTTAACATGGTGACTGTTTGTAGTGGATATGCCTCTCAGATCTGCCTTTAGGAATGGAGTTATTACACCACTGCTGGCAGTGCCCGGAAGGCAGCCCTCAGCTCTCAGCCCTCTTTGGGAGTTGCTTTGGTGAAGAGGGCCTCCCCCAACATCTTATAATCTTTTTGGATCCCCTGCATTCAGTGACTGGTTGAGGGAGGAAGACAAAGACCTAGCGTCTCTCAATTTGTCTCACCCTCTCCTTCGCCTGCGGTGTCCACAAATCCATTCTCTCCATCTGTATCTTTATTCCTGCCCTGCAAATAGGTTCATCTGTACCATTTTGCTAGATTCCATATATATGCTTCAATATATGATATATATATTTTTTCTTTCTGACTTATTTCACTCTGTATAACATGCTCCAGGTGCTCTGTGATGACCTAGAGAGGTGGGATGGGGGTGGGATGAGAGGGAGGCTCAAAAGGGAGGCAATATATGTAAATAAAAATAAACATCTATACTGGTAAAAAAAAAAAAAATTGACCCAGCCTCTCACTTCAACTAGGGACAATTCAGAAGAATTATCCTAGCTTCAGAGTAAATAAAGGAAAACTTCTTTCCCTTCCCTCAGTGGTATTCATCCAGAGAGCACTCCCAAATAAACTTCCTGCACTATAACCTATATCTTAGGATCAACACCTGTCAAATCATTTCTGTGGTATTTTCATCTTTTAGCCAAATCGTCTCTGGTGTAGGTGACCAATAACTGAATACTGGTCATATTTCTTCTAGTGCTTGTCTGATGATCCCACTGGTTTTGGAAGAATTTATTGGACACATTACATACCAAACATCCCAAAGAATCAGCTTGTTGAATGATATCACTCCAGCTGATGTTCTGCCTTTGCCGCATCAAGCTATTTAAAATCCCACCTGTTACCAAAGGGCATTGAGCTATATGAACTGCTACTTACTTTTTGCATCAAGGACTCTGCCCTCCCCAATTTCTTTCACACTTTTCAAATGGTATTAAAGATAGTTCCCTGAGTATCAGGGAGGCATACTTTTTCGGCTATGTGGCTGAGTTCTGAGGCGATGTCACAGCCCGAGTTCCCCAGACCAATCACCAGGACTCGCTTCCCCTTGAACATTCCTGGTTCTTTATAGTCCCGGCTGTGGAAACATGTGCCTTTAAAAAGTTTTATTCCTGAGTGAAAAAGTGGAAAACATATGAATTATTTTGATTTTCACTTAAAAAAACTGCTATAACAGAGCTTGTTAGTGAATACGGTTGCAGTAATAGGAATTTTAATACTTAAACTATATCAGATACAGTATATCTAATTGTATAGATATATGTGCTCAGTCATGTCCAGCTCTTTGCGACCCTATGGACCATAGCCCACCAGGCTCCTCTATCCATGGGACTCTCCAGGCAAGAATACTGGAGTGGGTTGCCATGCCCCCCTCCAGGGGATCTTCCTGACCCAGGGATTGTACCTGCATCTCCTGTATTGGCAGGCAGATTCTTTTACCACTGAGCTGCCTGGGAAGCCCACTAGATACAATAAAAGCATACTTTAATGTGTACTTTTATAAACTATACTTTTATATACATAAGGAAGACATCATCAAGGTTATTTCTGCATGCAAGATGTATGGATGGCAGCGTAAACATTGGCCTTACCTGGAAAGGACTCTTTAGGTATGTTGGGGTACACATGATGTCCAGAACAAATCATTACGGCATCAAAGACAGCTGATTCCTTTTTACCATCTTTTTCAGTGATAACATCCCATTGGCCAGTGGTTGAGAAATCGGGACGCTTATTTACACTGGATACAATTGTCTAAGAGAAACACAGAAATATAATGTTTATTCAATGCCAAAAGGCAGATTTGGCACCAACATCATCAAGTAGTATGAAGAAAATCCTTAATAGTGCCTTAGGAAAAATACTTAATTCATTGTGAAGGTGTATATTATAAATTCAAAATTTCTTTTTAATAAGTCGAAGCATAAAATGATCTGTATGATTTTTAAAAATATTTATTTTTGGCTGTGCTGCATCTTTGTTGCTTCACAGGCTTTCTCTAGTTGCAGTGAGTGGGGGCTACTCTCTAATTACGGGGTGAGTGCTTCTCATTGTGGTGGTGGCTTTTGTTGCAGAGCACAGGCTCTAGGGGGTGTAAATTTCAGTAGTTGTGGTGCAGAGTGTAGGCTCAGTAGTTGTAACTCTCAGACTTAGTTGCACGTGGCACAGGGGATCTTCCTGGACCAGGGATCAAACCAGTGTCTCTTGCATTGCAAGGCAGATTCTTATCCACTGGACCACTAGGGAAACCCCTATCTATATGTATATGTGTGTGTGTGTGTGTGTGTGTGTGTGTTTAAATCCCCACATAGTTCCTTGTGTATGACCAGTATTCTCTGCAGTACGAAAGTGATTCTTTTTTGGGCTCTGACGATTGAATTATAGTTTACAAGAGGCAGGCAGCCCATGTAGTAAGTAATCTGGTGGCCAATAATTTACATAGTAACAGCAATTTTCTGACGTACTTCTTTAGCCGTTTTATTTTTTTAAACTGCTTTAAAGCCTTTATTTGATCTTCAGAATAAGATACATAGTTGCTTCATTTTATATATGAAATGGAGACTTAAAGAAGTTAAATAATGTGCATACAATCCAATAACTAGCTTCAAAATTTAAGTATAGGTCCTTGATTCTACAGCTGTTTCTCCCACTGACTTTCCAATTTCATTCTTTAGGTGGTTCATATTTTGGTCAAGACACAGAGTTTACATGAACTAGATCCTGTGAAAATACAGCATTTTTTTACTCTCATCCTTTTGCTATGTGTTTGAAGTTAAATTTACACTTGACTAAAAGTCAGCCAAGGAAGCTGATCTCAGTCATAGTGCCTGCTACATGATGAGGAAGGTACTATTTAGGACTGTTCTCTTCCAAAGGATAGGAAACACCCAACCCTGACTTGGTAACATTTCTGAGGCAGTCTCACTCAAGTGACAACATGCTTTTCTTTTTCTTCTGTGTCCCAGTCATACCACGCTGTTTCTTAACAAAGTAAGAGAATGAGCTGGACTGAGAAGTGAAGGCAGAGTTAAAAGCGCTTGCAGGGTTGTTGTTCTATTGCATTTCTCTCTGTAGGTTTGAAGATGATGCCAACTGGCCAAGAGTTACAAGTTTCCTCCCCAAATGAATCATGTAACTTTCACTATTTCATAACATGGACACTCCCCATAAATTGGAACAGATGGCTTCTCAGGGGAAAATTTCCATAAACAATATCAAGGGATATAAGGGAGAAAGAAATGAGGCCATAGTGTCTATTACAGTAGGCCTTCAAGAAAGGAGGATTCTATTTTTTTTTTTTAAACTTTAGTATGGTCATTGAGTTTTGTGAAGATGCACTGATATTAAACACTATCAGGGTTTTGTCATTACTGGAGTGAAACTAACCCTGCAGCTTCCTTAATGGTCTCTTTACTAGATTAAGACGGCTACCTTTCTCAGATCATCAAAACATAGAAAGACTTTCCAACTTTGCCAAATGATCATAGAATCATATGGCGTCTCAGCATTAGAAATTAAGAGCTACGCTCCAGTTGTGGTATGAAGGCTTCTCATTGTGGCGGCTTCTCCTGTTGCAGAGCACGGGCCCTAGGGCATGCAGACTTCAGTAGTTGTGGCATGTGGGCTCAGTAGTTGCAACTCTTGGGCCTAACTGCCCCTTGTATGTGGGATCTTCCCCGACCAGAGATCGAACTGGTGTGCATTGCAAGGCAGATTCTTATCTACTGGACCTCCAGGAAAGCCCTTATCTATATGTTTTATTAAATTTTATTTCCACGTGGTTCCTTGTGTATGACCAGTATTCTCTGCAGTATAAGAGTGATTCCTTTTGGAGCTCTGACAATTGAATTATAGTTTACAAGAGCCACGTAGAACATGTAGTAAATACTCTGGTGGCCAATAACTTTTGTAGTAACAGCAATTTCCTAATGTACTTCCTTGTCATTTTATTTTTAATGTTATTGTCTCAAAATGAAAGATATCATCTATATCCAGAGTGTAAGTTCTCATATTTTAGTATGCTTAAGGATCACCTAGAAAATCTTTCTTATTTTCTGACATAAACATTTAAGCTTATAATTTTCATAAAAGTTTTTGTGCTCTCTACTTTCCATAAATATTGATATATCAAAATTAAATAATCATTTAGCTCTAAGTATTTAAAAATTTCCCCTGCAATTTCTTTTTTTGACCTGTAAATTGTTTAGGAATAATGAGTTCTTAATTTATAAATTCATGTTTACCCAAGAATTTTTCTCTTTGCTCTTATTTCTAAGTTTATGGCATTTTGATTCAAGAACTAGGTGTAGTTAAAAATTTCCTGTGGCGGATTTATGTTGATGTATGGCAAAACCAATACAATATTGTAAAATAATTAACCTCCAATTAAAATAAATAAATTTGTATTAAAAAAATAAAAAAACAAAAATAAAAAAATAACTAACAAAAAAATTCCTACATATTCTTAAGAGGAATGTATGCTTTCTAAATCTAGGGTCAAAGAAGCCATACTGTTAAAATTGCTTACAATTCAGAAAGAGATAGTGAAAGGAACAAATGGGGATCTTGTAATAAGTATAGAATTCCTCACAGTTATGCCCCCAATAAGTTTTTTTTTTTTTATAATATCTTACCTTGAATTGTATGTATTTCAGGAGGTTCTTTTCTTTGGCAAACATAGTAATATATTCCTGGAGCTTGCTGTTATGCATAAAGTTAGGAAAATCATCAGGAAATGGGAAGTCTGGAAAACATGTCATCTCTTTGGAAGAGTTGGTAAAGACTGACTGATAAATGCTGGCCCTGCCTTCCTCTACATGGTCCTGTGAAAGAAACATTTTAAATGGATCAGAGTTTGTAAATGAGTATATTTATCGTGGTCAGGACTAGTCCCAAATAATTATCACTCATTTTTGGTTGGTCTTTTCCAAAAGTAAATGCAATAAGATGAGGCATAAATTAACTTCACTTAAATTATTTGATGATAATCAAAGGAACTTAGAATGTGAAACGAATCACCAGTCCAGGTTCGATGCATGATACTGGATGCTTGGGGCTGGTGCACTGAGACGACCCAGAGGGATGGTACGGGGAGGGAGGAGGGAGGGGAGTTCAGGATGGGGAACACATGTGCACCTGTGGCGGATTCATGTTGATGTATTGCAAAACCAATACAATATTGTAAAGTAATTAGCCTCCAATTAAATAAATTTATATTAAAAAAAGAAAAATATATCTTTATTCACATCTTTTCTAAGGTAAGGGAAACAGATTCTCAATTTCATCATGTCCTTTTAAGAATATATAACTGGATTAATTTTGTTGCTTTGAACCATTAATTACACTGATAGTATTTCCCCAAATTTACCTGTGCATGATTTCAATATGCCAGCTCATGAGCATGGACAGGCAATGTGATGTATACATACAATGGAACATTATTCAGCCTTAAGAAGAAAGGAAGGTCTGATACATGCCATGATATGCATTAACATTGAGGACATATGCTGAATGAAATAGACCAGTCACAAAAAGACAAATTCTGTATGATTCCATTTTTCTGAGATACCCAGAGTGATCACGTTCACAGAGACTGAGAGAGTGGTGGTGGCTTGAGGCCAGGGAGAGGGAGGAATTGAGAGTTAAATTGTTTAATTTCTGCAGAGTTTTACTTTGGGAAGATTAAAATGTTTTGGAGAGGGATGGTGGTATGATTGTATGATGACGTCAATGAACTTAATGCCACAGAAGTGGACACTTTAAAATAGCTACCTGGTAAATTTTTATTGTGGTTTATTTACCACAGTGAAAAAAAATTTTTTTTTCACTGAATAAAGAAAGGAATAAAAAAAGGAATAAGGGGAAAGGGGAACAGCGACAGAAAAGGAGATTACTTAAATCCTAAGCATTATTCTTTGGGCTAAAGTTCTGAAATTAACATAGGTCCATCTATGCTATGGTTATTCCAGTAGTCATGTATGGATGTGAGAGCCATAAAGAAAGCTGAGGATTGAAGAACTGATGCTTTTGAACTGTGGTGTTGAAGAAGACTATTGAGAGTTCCTTGGACTGCAAGGAGATGAAACTAGTTAATCCCAAAGGAAATCAGTCCTGAATATTCATTGGAAGGACTGATGCTGAAGCTGAAGCTCCAATATTTTGGCCACCTGATGTGAAGAACTGAGTCATTGGAAAAGACCCTGATGCTGGGAAAGATTGAAGGCAGAAGGAGAAGGGGATGACAGAGGATGAGATAGTTGGATGACATCACTGACTCAATAAACATGAGTCTGAGCAAGTTGGCATGCTGCAGTCCATAGGGTCACAAAGATTCAGACACGACTGAGCGACCAAACTGACATGTTAGAAAGATTGAGCAAAACTCCGAGGGCAGAGGGAATTTGTTTTCGCATTTGAAATTCTGGTAAGATATCACTTCAAAGGCTCCCCAAAACAACCTGGGTTGGGGAGGGTTGACACTGAAGAGTCAAGTAGCAGTGATTAGGAAGAGGTAACATGATTAAGAAAAGCTCCGACCTTAGTTTAGCTCTTTTGAACTCATTCAGTTTGAATAAAACATAAGAGTTCCTACTCCCAAAGGGGATGCAGAAGTCATCTGAGTCTCTTAGTAGCTAGTTTGCCAGAGAGTTGCCAAGGGCTGGGGGGCAGCTAGGTGGCATTTTAGTAGAGCTGAAGAATGGACCATTTGGGTCAGGGACTCAGTGAGCAAACTGTACCTGGTAAGTGGAGTCTGTTCAGCTAGGAGGTTCATCAGCCCCTGACAGCTAAGGGAGGACAGTTGCAGGTTCATTAACTGGCTTTTGGTTGAAGATTACTGAAGGATAGGCATGAAGAGTAATCATCTACAATAGGAACATCAGGAGACCAGAGGATTCAGAGGACAGCCCAAGACTGGGTTTGAATTTGGTAAACTTTGGCTTTGCTTCACCACAAGGTCATATAAGTTCTATTTCTGCATAAGCCCAGAGACAATTTTAGAAAGAGCTGAGGGACAAGGAAGGGAAGCTAAAAGACTGAGCATTGCTCCTAAAGAGAACTACAGATTAAGCTGTGCCAAATGGGGTACTCCTTGGGTCTTAGCATGATTTTATGTGTTTCTCTATGTAATTCTGGATATTTGTCTTGTCCTATTTATGCTAGATGTCAAAGAGTGACCTGAACACTTAGTAGTCTAGTATTACTTACAGAAAAAACATTTCAAAATATTAAGAACTCACCAGAGAAAATGGGAGAGGATCTCCCTGGACAGAGTGAGAGTTTTAAGTTTGGCTGACATGCTTCACTCAAGAATTTCATATTTTCCCTCAACTGGTAATATGAGCTATATGGTAGACAGAATTTTAAGAATGACCCTTAGTGTATCTCATCCTTGTGTAGTCATTTGCCCTTTGAGTATGGATGAAATCTGTAAATATTATATCACTCCTCTGACTATGTTGTTAAGTATTATTGAATCACATGATCCCTTTACAAGCAGAGTTTTCTCTGGCTGGTATCAGAAGTCAGAGGTTCAAAACATGAGGGGAATTCAGCTGGTTCCTGGTTTTGAAGATGGAGAGAGACATATGCCAAGCAATACTGGCAGCCTTTAGGAGTTGAAAGGAATCCCATTTACAGCCAGCAAGGAAACAAAGACCTTAATCTTGAAAAAACAAGGAACTGAATTCAGCCACCATCCTGTAGTGTGCAGATTCTTTCCATGTGCTTCCAGATAAGAGCCCAGCCCACGCAGCACCTAATTTTTGACCTCATGAAACCCTAACCAAAGAACCTAGCTGAACTATGCTGTACTTCTGATCTGTGTAAGTGAAAAGTGAAAGTGAAGTGGCTCAGTGGTGTCCAACTCTTTGCAACCTCATGGACTGTAGCCCACTAGGCTCCTCCGTCCATGGTATTTTCAAGGCAAGAGTATTGAAGTGGGTTGCCATTTCCTACTCCAGGGGATCTTGCCAACCCAGGGATCAAGCCCGGGTCTCCTGCATTGTAGGCAGATGCTCTTACCATCTGAGCCACCAGGGAAGCCCACTGATCTGGGTAATTGAGAGTAATAAAGAAATATTTTTAACTGCTTTGCTGCTGCTGCTGCTGCTAAGTTGCTTCAGTCGTGTCTGACTGTGCGACTCCATAGATGGCAGCCCACCAGGCTCCCCCGTCCCTGGGCTGCTTTAGTTTGTGGTAATTTGCTATGCAGAAATAGAAAACTAATACAAAGTCCAAGGTAAAGTTTTGGAGCAAGGCAAAGTTGAGGAAAATTATGTAACAACAAAGGAGGAATTTTATGTAATAAAATGATGCAAACCCTTGAAACAGATTTGAGGTGCTTTTGCAGTTTGGGCTGTTCCAGGATAATGAATTTCCCTAGCAATGCTGAGCTGATTGGTGTTTAGTTTTTCTTAGGTTCCCCAAGGGCCATGGTTACTGAAAAAGGAGTTGCAGCATCAGCTAATCACATCATCTGTGACTTGCTATTAAAAAAAAAAAATGTCATGAACATCTTATTGTTCCTATTTGGTATTATAGTGTATCTCAGAGTCCATGTGTATAGACTGATCCTTTTAAGTTGATCATGTGAGAAGTTCATAAGAGAATGACTAAGATCATAAATGACATTTTCAAATATAATTATTTGTTTTTTTGGGGGGGGGCAAGTGATCAAAAAAGAACAAAACCTTGCTCATCTATGGAAGTGGCTTTATCTATCTTTTTTAAAATTACTAAAGTAACTCAGACTTCTGATTACATATGAAAGATTATGCAGATATATTTAACTCTTCTTCCTCTAAAATTGGGTTTCCCAGGTGGTGTTATTGGTAAAGAACCTTCTTCCCAATGCAGGAGATACAGGAGACCTAGGTTCAGTTCTAGAGTTGGGAAGATCCCCTGGAGTTTGAAATGGCTACCCACTCCAGTATTCTTGCCTGGAAAATTCCATGGACAGAAGAGCCTGATAGGCTACAGTCCATAGGCTTGCAGAGTGAGACATGAAGTCAGACTGAAGTGACTTAGCATGCACACACCCCTAAAATTACTGTAAAGGTATTAGAGGTATAAACCCACAGGGAAAAAAGGAAAAAAAAAGTGAAAGCAAACAAGAAACAAAAACAATATTTTGAAAGTAGAGCACAGATGGATGAGTGGTAACTGACTTACCAGATCAAAGAAAGCGGAAAGTTAAGAATGTGGTAAGTCGCTTCAGCTGTGTCTGATTCTTTGCGACCCTATGGACCATAACCCACCAGGCTTCTCTGTCCATGGGATTTTCCAGGCAAGAATACTGGAGTGGGTTGTCATTCCCTCCTTCCAGGGATCTTCCTGACCCAGGAATCTAACCAGCATCTCTTATGTCTCCTGCATTGGCAGGAGGTCTTTACAACTAGTGCTACCTGGGAAGCCTGAAAGTTTAGACTAGATCTAATCAAATAGGAATCCAGATCAAACAGTGATCTTATAAGATTCAAGGTATACAGTCTTTTACTTCATATATTTTAATTTCATAGAAAACTGCCAAGGAGGTACTCTCATATACTCCTCTAAAATGAGAGAATAAAAAAATAGTAGGAAGATAAAGTTTTCAGAAAACAGGGTTACCTAGGATAATACCAGTGTGGTTAGCCTAGAGAAGGGAAACAATCCAGAAGAGTGTCTTTAAGAGACAGTTAAGAGAAGAATTAAGCCAGTGAAACACCTCATGTATTTAACTGTTCAGAGGAGAGTCAAAATTCTGTGCGAGAGGTTGGGGAGTGAAATAGAACAGCATTGTAAAATTAAATCAACAAAGACCACAAGGCAGTTACTAACTCCAGTGAAAACAAAAAGTTAATCAAGAAAGAAAGTATAATCAGAATCCACTAAGCAGCTTAGCAATGATATTTACATGGTTGTAATAATATAGACATGAAGGTTAATTAAATAAAAAGAATGATATGACTATAGGAATAAGAGAAAATGGAAAATTTTGTAAATGAATCTGTTCCAAAAATTCTAAGGGATTATAGTTTTTATGTAGCATCAGTCAAAATAAATTGTATAAATGCAGAGAAAATTACAAAAAATAAATCAAAAATGAACATGATAAAACACAGAATTCAAATTCAGCCTAAAGAGGCTATGTATTAGAGTAAGAAGAGATCCAGAATTACCTGATTTTCTGACTTTTCAAAAGAAGACATTTCCTTCGATTTTTATGTGAAATATCCTGGTTTTAAAATAATGGACTGAAATTAAAAACATAGATCAAATAAAATGGACCAGCTTTAGTGTGAAAAGAGCCAAGCCGGTTTGCTAACCCTACAACATATATAAACTATTGATTTTTGTCTGGCAATTTTGTGATCATCCATCTCATTGAATTATCTAATTTTTTTAACCATTTTCCAATTGATATCCTTCATGGTATAAAATCAGATAGTCAGCAGTTGATAATTTTTCATCCATTCTATTTTCTCTTTTTTAAGTTATCAGTCATTTGTCTTACTGAGTCCAAACTTCTAAAAGAACATTAATTAATAGATCTTTAAGAGAGAACTTAGTTTCCTGGAGGCAGTATTTTCCATCTTCATTTTGTTATAAATTTCTATTTTATTGTATTGTCAACTGAGGATTTCATTTTACTTACATACTTTTTCAAAAAATTTGAGTATTTTTTGATTTAAGAATCGGTTTTAGACATGTTCCATTGGCACTTGAAAATAAGGCATATTTCATCTTTTTAAAATACAGGATTTGTTGTATATCAACTAATGACAGACCAAAGTGCAAGATGCAATGCTTGCTAAGTTACTGTTTGACCAAATCTATGATCCGTAAAAAACCAAAAACAAACAGAAAACAACTGTGTAAATATTAGTCAGTTCATAAGATTGCATTTTCAAACTTAAAGAGTCAAAAAAACTCTAAAAGGGACTCCAAAGAAAAACATTTTTTCTTTCCTTAAAAAAATTAACATTGTTTTCTATACACACCCGTGGCGGATTCATGTTGATGTATGGCAAAACCAATACAGTATTGTAAAGTAAAATAAAAAAATGAAATAAAATAAAATTAACATATAGATTAAAAAATTAACATTGTTTTCTATCTGAAATGGTTTTCCCTTTGATGAAAGATCAAACTGTAGATCTCTTTGTAGAATTACTAGTTCATAATGAAAAGCCCTGAGCACTAGAAATTTAATTAGGGCTCATATAACTCAAAGATGTCAGGCCCCTAGATTACAAATTTTTAGTGTCATATTAGAATATTCCAATCACATTAAAAGCCAATGTGTCTGAGGCCTTGCTATTGAAAAGTAATTCAGTGGTAGATTAGTTGCCAAATCTGCATCAGAAAGCAATGTGATTTTGAAATATGATGAGAGTTTTCTACTATTCCCTTGGGTTGTTGACTCTGCTAGTGTGCATGTGGGATGCGAAGGTGGAGGAATTCACAGCTTTGGATGAGTTGAGGATGCTTGACAGTGATTATAGTCAACACAAGGAGAGACTAAATATTAAAGATCAAATTGATACATAGGCTAGAAAAAAAATCAGAGGAAGTGAACAAAGGATTGCATGCCCAGAAAAAGGAGACTTTATTCATGATACTTTAGGCCAAAATCCAGGAAATTTGTTGACATGTTGTTTGTGGAACTCCTGAGAAAGACCTTCTCCCTAGACCTGCAGCCTAGTCATAAAGTATTTTCTCAGTGATCAAAGCAGGTGAGGCAAATACATCATTCTGCCTTTAGATCTGGGTTAGAAGGAACTATTAATAGAAGGACCTAAGAAAGTGCTGTAGGAAAAAGCTACAAAAGTTTGAATTATGTGCACATTCCTTTTTTTAATTTAATTTGGCTGCATTATGCAGTACACAAAATCTTAATTCCCCGACCAAGGATCGAACCCATGGCCCCTGCATTGGAAACGTGGATTCTTAAACACTGGACTGCCAGGGAAGTCCCTGCAGTTTTATTATTTATTATTTTTTACACTTATCTAATGATTGGATCTTAGAAAATGTCAAATGCTGACTTTTTAAACTAACTGTAATGAAAATACAAAATTTAACTTGATTTTATAGTATAATCCTGTAATGTGATTTCTAGGTATACTGCTACAGACTCATAGAAGTATTCGAAAAACACTGCAAGTCACAGTATCATTTGCATCTTCAAGTCCTCCCACAGAGGTGAAATAATTAGAGAATTCTGAATAATCAACTGTATTAGTTTCATGCGGCTACTATAATAAGTTACCACAAACCTGACAGCTTAAAGCAACAGGAATCTATTCCCTCATGATTCCAGAGGCCAGGAGTTGAAAACCAGCATCACCGGGCCTAACTCAAAGTGTTGGCAGGGCCAAGTCCATTCCAGAGGCTCTAGGGGAGATTCATTGTCTCTTCCCGCTCCTGCTGGATGCCAGCATTCCTTGGCGTTTTTAGCATCTGGGGACTACCTGTATTCCTTGACTAATGTCTCCTTCTCAGTCATAGCATAGCATCTTTGTGTCTCTCTTTCTGATAGAGTCATATTCCCTTTTTTCTTTTGTTTCTGTGTGTCAAAACTCCCTTTGCCTCTGTCTCTCTTTCTCTTTTAAAGTTTATTTTCTGGCTGTGTCAGGTCTTAGTTGTGGTATGTGGGATCTTTCATTGAGGTGTGTGGGCTTAGTTGCCCCAGGGTCGGCATGTAGGATATTTCATTTCCTGACCAGGGATCGAACCCATGAAATGTGGATTCTTAACCACTGGACCACCAGGGAAGTTTCATGCCATAATCTAAAATAATCTCATCATCTCAAGATTATTAATCATGCCTGTAAATATCTTCTTTTCCCCTCATTAGGAATATTTACAGGTTCTAGGATCAGGACCTGATATCTTTGAGGGGCCCATTGTTTGAATAGCCTATCACAGTCCACTGTCAGGCCACTAAGGATTCACATTTATCCCACAGGTCAAATACATTCACTTCATCTCAGCATCTCCAAAGTCTCAATCCACTGCAGCAAAAAATCAGGTTCAAAATCTCACTTATATATCATCAGCTCAATAATTCTAAATCTCATTGTCTAAACTATCTGAATCAGGTATCAAAGCGACTCAGTGTAATTCACCCTGGGACAGAATTCTGTATTTCTGGACCCGTCAAGCTAGAAAATAAATTATCTTATTTCAAAATACAATGATGGGACAGTCATAGAGTACCAATAATAAACATTCTCATTCCAAAAGGGAGAAAATGGAAGGAAAAGAAAGGAATCATCAGTCCCAAGCAATTTTGAAATCCAGAAGGGTAAGTTTCATTAGGTTTCAAGTTCTGGGAAATAAGCATTTGTGCCTCAAGGCTCCAGCTTCTGGGTTTGAGGTTCCATCCTCTGGGGTAATTTTTCTTTTTCTTGAAGAGTACCTCATGCTTGCAGGTGAGTAGTTTATCCCTCCATGATGCTAAGTTCAAATTTTAAAGCCTTTCTTGAGCAACAGGAGAGGCAGCTACTCTCAAAAGCTTTATCAGCAGTGTCTTTCTTCAACAGTGCTTTGCAAAGTAAGTGTGAATGTGAGGATCTGGTTAAGATCACTGGGTAGAAGACCTGCCAGCTCAACAGGCCACTTGTTGAAATGGCATCCAGCAATTTATTAAGGGATTAAGAATTCAAACTAGAAATACAAGTCAGACTGAATTGAAGTCTTGTCTTAGCCATTCACAAGCTATTTACCTTATTTTTTTTTCCGTTTAAGCTTCAGATTCATTTGTAAAAGAGAAAAATTCATACCTCACATATAGGATTATTATATATTATATAGATTGAATGAAACGAGAAAGGTGTTTGGTATATAGAAATTACTTAATAAAACAGCCCTATCAGCCTTCACTGTGCTAATCTGAAATTCTGTGAGCACATTCCAGTGACAAGCACTGAGCTCTGCAATCCTGGGAAGCTGCTGTATAGCACAGGGAGCTGAGCTCAGTGCTCTGCGATGACCTAGAAGGGTGGGATGGGGTGGGTGGGAGGTTCAAGAGGGAGGGGATATATGTATATGTATTAATGTTGTACAGCAGAAACTAACACAGCATTGTAAAGCAATTATACTCCAGTTTTAAAATAATCGATGCTGGGTGGTTCAAAAAGAGTTCTTTGAAATCTAGAAAATATCTATATTAGTAAGAACAATTTTCATATATTGATAATATTTAAAGAGCCATCATAGACACTTTCTTCTTAAACATAGCATTTCTATTAAGGTATAAAGTTTAACACTAATTTTGTACTTGTGGAGGGAATAGTGGTTTAAAAGGGGTTACTGGGGACTTTCCTGGTGGTCCACTGGTTAAAACTTCATGCTTCCAATGCAGGGGGCACAGGTTTGATCCTGGAAATTGAAATCCCATGTATTGTGTGGCATGGTAAAAACAAAAAAATGAGGTTATTGATCTTCCTATGTTCCTATGTATTTATGGTTTATCAGAAGAAGAAGAAAACAGGAGTAGGCTTAACCAGACAGTATTCCTAAGGTTGTAGTCACGGAGAGAGTTGGAGCACAGGGAAGCCTCCATACCTGATGATATACTTGTTAGACAGGATCACTGGAAGTGATCTAACAACAGCTTACAAGCATACCTGCTGATAGAATCCTTAATATAAATGCATAGAAGTAAGCCTGGCAAGCTACAGTCCATGAGGTCGCAAAGTGCTGGACACGACTTGTGACTGAACAACAACAAAAGTCACTGAACAACTTCAAATCAGTGTTTCTTCTTCTTGGTTCCCCTTGCAGCAATCTCAAGAATTATGTATTTTTGGCAAGAAAAAAGTCAGCACCTGAGATCTTAAAATCTGTGGTCTGAATCTCTAAGAGGTTGTTCCAGAAACTCAACAAATGAATGGAAAGAGCCATCACTTTTTAAATGATTAGCTCATGTAATTCTGTTACATAAGCTTAACCAATATTTGACCATGGATTTTATCCCCAAGTGGCTTACTTATTAATAATTTATGGGTTGAGTTCTATACGCAGAGACTGACCAGCTCACTATCCCATTTACTTCTGAAGTAAGCAAGGGGTTTACTTTCCCACCTGCCACTGATGTTAAGCTTTGTAGAGCACGTGTAGCTGCCATGACAGCCTGTGCTCAAGCACCGTGTTCTCGCACACTTCCGCCTTCACTCCCCGGTCTGCTGCAGTGATGTCCCACTCACCGAGAATTTCCACAGGCCCCCAACGTCTTCACCCTTCTCAAAGCAGGTGGGTTCCAGGCCCTCTTCTAGGCAGCTCCTGATGGAGGCCAGGCCGCTGATGCCTGCTCCAATGATGGCCACTTTCTTCACCATGGTTGCCTGTGCAAAGGCCCAGAGATTCACAACTAAAACACATATGCACACACTTATTCCCACAAACTGTTGTGCATACATGGAAGAAGAAGCAAATATATGTGTGTAAGTATATATGTATATATGCACACATACATATACATACACTCGTGTACATATACTCATACCCACTCCCATATGTATATATGAAGAGACATATGTATGTGTATGTATATACACACACACACACACATCCATTCCTTCTTCCTACTTTACATAAGGCTTGAGGAAGAAAAAGGTCTGGTTCCATCTGTATTTCATGCCAGGTAGTCCCCTGTTTCTTCCTCTAATAATGTTCTTAACCTTCTCAATTAAAAATAAAAAGCATCTCTTTATCTAAAAATAACTTCTCACTAGCTACTACCTTTAACTTTCGTTCTAAAAATTTGTTTCCTAATCTTTTCCTATTCCTGACAGTATCTTTAGACTCGACTGTTACTTCTTCTTCTTCTTTTTTTTTTTTTTAGGCAAAATCACATAGTTACACAGAAAAGTAGATTTGGATAACAAAAGTTAGAATCCTTACTGCTCAGAAAAAAAAAAGATCTCTGTTGAACTATATGTCCTTCTCATTTTGGCCATATTTGGTATAAATGTAGCACACTCCTCCATTTAGCAGTCCCACTCTCCTCCCTCTCAAATCATTGCAATATCATTCCTTTTCTACCTTTTGGTGATCTTCCTCTTTTCTGTGGATTTAAGTCTTGTCCAAAACGTCTGAGCAGTTTGAAAGAAAAAATACTTCCCTGAACCAATACTCTAGGAGGGTGGTATTGGAAAGTGGGAGGAGCTACTCTTAAAGAGGAACTTGCTTCTGGGTCCTCCAGCATGTGAGGCAACATCCATGCCCCCAGAGAGTTACTCTCTGCTCCAATCTATTGGCCACCCAGTCCTTGCTTTCCATTAGCAAACCCAATCTAATGCTTACAATCCTGGACTTTTGGCCTGGGACTCAGGCACTTGTCCCAGATAGATGACTCTGCAGTTTTCTGCTCCATTTTAGGATGTGTTATTTAAAGTTTACTTTATTTTTCTCATTTCTAATTCTTCTGTAGGTATTCTATAGTAGCCCCCCGCCTCTGCCCCCTCCAATACTCTTGAAAACTAGTTGCTTAACTGAGAGTTTTTGGTCCCTGCAGTGATGATGAGTTTTCTCTCTTTCTTCCTATCCTCTCTTTTGACCTTTGAGGTCAAAGGTTAGATTTCTCAAAAATGTCTTTTATTGATTCTGGCTAATGTGTTGTCATGGAAAAGATCAAATTCCATACATTGATCCATTTGTACCAGGTAAAATTATTTGGTCATAAGGGTAAGTAAACTATACCTACCTCCCAGTCATGAGGTATAATGAAGTTTGTAAAAATTGTTTTCCTACTAATTGTGTTCCTTAAAATTATGATACCTCAATTATTTTAAAATTGATACCTTAATTATTCTCATTAAGCAAACAATGTTTAAAATTAACTGACATATACTTAACTCTGGAGAAATTGCTCTTTATGTCTTTTGGATGTGGTAATCCTCATCTCTTAAGTAAATATAGTAAAGTGGAGAGTCAGAAACACCTCAGATCTTAGTTCAGTCACTTACAGCAGTGTGACACTGGGCAAGTCATTAAGCCTCTTCAATTCTTGTTTTATTCATTAATCAAATGAAGATCTACACTACTACTATTTCTTGCTCAATTGTCACAAACTTAGAGGATATAAATGTATTTGAAAATCACTGCAGATGGTGATTGCAGCCATGAAATTAAAAGGCGCTTGCTTCTTGGAAGGAAAGTTATGACCAACCTAGATAGCATATTCAAAAGCAGAGATATTACTTTGCCAACAAAGATCCATCTAGTCAAGGCTATGGTTTTTCCTGTGGTCATGTATGGATGTGAGAGTTGGGCTGTGAAGAAGGCAGAGTGCCGAAGAATTGATACTTTTGAACTGTGGTGTTGGAGAAGACTCTTGAGAGTCCCTTGGACTGCAAGGATATCCAACCAGTCCATTCTGAACGAGATCAGCTCTGGGATTTCTTTGGAAGGAATGATGCTAAAGCTGAAACTCCAGTACTTTGGCCACCTCATGCAAGAGTTGACTCATTGGAAAAGACTCTGATGTTGGGAGGGATTGGGGGCAGGAAGAGAAGGGGATGACAGAGGATGAGATGGATGGACGTGAGTCTGAGTGAACTCCAGGAGATGGTGATGGACAGGGAGGCCTGGCGTGCTGCAATTCATGGGGTCGCAAAGAGTTGGACATGACTGAGCGACTGAACTGAACTGGTATACATATATATATATGTAAATCTGGCATGTAGTTAGCAATATGGTAAATGTGCATTGTAAGTAAGAAGAAACCACTTTTAAATTTTATTTTTATTAAAATTTTTTTTACTGTGCTGCATGGCATGCAAGATCTTAATTCCCAGACCAGGGATCAAACCTGTGTTCCCTGCAGTGAAAGTGTAGAGTCTTAACCACTGGACCACCAGGGAAGACTCCAGAACAACTTTTTAAAATCATAGGTTTCCTAAATTTTCTAGGTTGCAATTTAGTTCACATGATTTTATCTCCTCTCATTTCATATAGAGCTCTTTTTAGTTTTTAATGCTACACAAACTATAGTGATCACAGATACCTTTCTGAGGAAGCAGTACTGTCTGTATAACCTTATTTTGTCTAAAGGGTGTGCACATCACACCCAGTTCTATCTTGGCCTCTGATGCTATTGTCTCTCTCCACAAGGTAAAAAAGGCTACTCTTCCCCCTTTCTGCCCTTTATAAGAGTGTATTTCATCTGTGGTGTACCCATTAACTAGCTCATCCTCTCCCCCTGGCATCTCAGCCTAGTTTTTGGTTGCTGCAGTTTTCTGCTGCAAGCCCTCTCATCTTCAGAATCCCAAATGCCCAGGCCCTGGATGGAGGAGTGGCCACTCCCTGCGTCATCGCCTCCTCTTTCCCACACTCTTTTATGTGGTTTCCATCAGGATCTCTGGAGTGGGGCTGGGTGAGAGAGAACATTAGGAATAACAATTTATCCATTCATCTGCTGATGGACATCTAGGTTGTTTCCATGTCCTGGCTATTATAAACAGTGCTGCAATGAACATTGGGGTACATGTGTCTCTTTCAATTCTGGTTTCCTCAGTGTGTATGCCCAGCAGTGGGATTGCTGGGTCATAAGGTAGTTCTCCCAGTCCATGTCTGACGTAGGGTGCAGCATGCTTGGGGCTGGTGCATGGGGATGACCCAGAGAGATGTTGTGGGGAGGGAGGTGGGAGGGGGGTTCATGTTTGGGAACGCATGTAAGAATTAAAGATTTTAAAATTTAAAAAAAAATAATAAAAAAATTAAAAAAAAGAAGGACTTTCAAAAAAAAAAAGGAATAACAATTTAGCTTAGAGAGTGTGGCACCCCAAAGAGGAGTCCCTGGTGGATCATAAGATTACTGTTAATTCCTGGCCATACTGCCTACACACTCTATTTGACTATTGTTCTCCTGAATCCTGTAGTTTCAAGGTTCTAGGTGATAGTCTAAAAGTGAGTGCTTCCATGAGAGGAATGACAAGGATTTCCTGAAGGAATGTTGGTGCTGAGCACCTAGACCCTACTAGCTCTCTCTCTTTTCTCTGTTGTTTGTCTTGTACAGTCCCCATAATTGCATAGAAAGATGCATTTACAAGCTTGTAAAGAGGTGTTCATTTTGTAGTACCTGGGGAATTCAATGCCTCCTTTCCTCACATGAACTCTAGAGCTGAGGTTGAGAAACTTTTTCTGCAGAAGGCCAGATATTAGATACTTTTCCTTTGTAGTCCATACAGTCTCTGTTGGAATGATTCCACTCTGTGCTGTTGTGTGAAAACAGCCATAGAAAATTGATGGGCATGGGTGTGTTCTCAGAAAACTTACTTATAGACACTGATATGTGAAGTTCATATAAATTTTTTCTATGTTATAAAATATTATTCTTTGATTTTTTTCCAACTATTTCAAAATGTAAAAGTGATTCTTGGCTTGCAAGTTGTACAAAACAAATGGGACAAGACTTGGCCAGGTCTGTCCCTGCGTCACCGACTAAATGGACAAGAGTTTGGGTGAACTCCAGGAGTTGGTGATGGACAGGGAGGCCTGGTGTGCTGCGGTTCATGGGGTGGCAGAGTCGGACACGACTGAGTGACTGAACTGAACTGAACTGATCCCTGCCTTAGAGAGACAGCCTTATTCTAGTGAACCATTGCTCAGGGTATTACGGGTCTTCTGTGAAGCGAAGGTACTAAAATGCTTCAAAGTATGAGCATGTAGTTGTGTTTTTAAGAAATTTCCTAGGGAAGAAAGTTTCGAAATAAATATGCCTTTACCAGTTCAGTTTAGCAATCCTGATATATTCTTCTGTAGTGGATGTTCACACTCCTGCTTGCCTCTGAAATGAGAATAAGGCAGAATTGCTCTTCAACTAATGGAGGTATGGCTGGGAATGTCGCCCATTCTCTGGGACAATAATTAAGTTATTAGTTCCATCTGTTTATTTATCTGCTTATATGCAGAGATTATGAATCCCAAAAGGCTGCGACAATGGCCAAGAATGATGTAAAATGAAGGTAAAAATTCCAACTAAGTAAAGACAAATCCAAATCAAACATGTCCTTAACTAATATGTTCCCCTGTTTACATATTCCCTTCAAGATCAGTTGAATTCCAGAAAACTCTTTCAATCCTACTGTATAAGAGATTACTGATTCCTGACACTGCAGCTCTCCCACCAAAGCCACTGCCCACACTCTGACTGCAAAGAAACGCTCCCACACAGACACCCCTCAAGACTGGAATAGGTAGCTGTTTCACCTAATTCATAGAGACAGAAAAAGTTAAACAAAATGAGAAGATGGAAGAATATATTTCAAGTGAAAGAATAAGAAAAACCCTGAAAGAAAACCTAATGGAACAGGGATAGTTTATCTCTGCTGAAAGAGAAAACCTTATAATCTAGGATACTTTACCCAGTAAGTTTATCATTGAGAATTGAAGGAAAGATAAATAATACAGTAATACCAGCTGTTAGTATTGGGAGTTAAAGTAGTAAAAATACAGCTGTAATTAGAATGGATCAAACAGTAGTGGTATTTGATGCTGAGATGTGGCTGGTGGTTTTAGATCGATAATTCTAGTAATAAAACTGATTGCACCTAAAACTGATGAGACAACTGCTAAATGTAATGAAAAGTTAGTCAAATCTATCGAAGGCTGTTCAAGAGTTAAATTACTGGTTAAGGACAGTTTTCCTCCTCCAAGGGATCTTTCCATCCTAGGAATCAAACCCTTGTCTCCTGCATTAGTAGACAGATTGTTTACTACTGAGCCATCCAGGAATCCCTAAGAGTGATGATGGGAGAAGTAGAGCTTACATTGTTTATAGGAGATGCTATATCAGGATCTCTAATTACTAATGATATATACTAAGCAACTGCCAAAGCTCCTGATCATAATAGATATTACTATAAAAAGATTATTAGAATATGGCCAGTTGATAAATAGGCCAGATTTTTTTAGTTGTGTTTGGTTAAACCTTCCTCAGTATTCTAACTGTAATTGATATTACAGCAATAATTGATATATCTAGATTTGTTGTTGTTGTTGTTGTTCAGTTGATAAGCCATGTCTGACTCTTTACAACCCCATGAACTGCAGCACAGCTGGCTTCCCCGTTCTTCACTATCTCCCAGAGTTTGCTCAAACTCATGTTCGTTGAGTCGGTGATGCCATCCAACTATCTCATTCTGTGTCACCCCCTTCTCCTGCCTTCAGTATTTCCCAGGATCAGGGTCTTTTCCAATGAATCATCTCTGAATTTGATATAAAATTGATCTAAGTGTAAGTTTTTATCATGTTGATAAGATTAAGCTTGATATTAATGGAATGAATACCTTGTGTAACTTCTGGTACTCAAAGTGGAATGGGGAACGTCAAAGTTTTATAATAAGGGCTACTGTAGTAATAAAAAATGTTGGATTAAAAATTTTAATAGTCGTTCATTGATGAGAATATATTGATTTAATACCGATAGCCATTATGGGAACTATAGATGCAGTGGCTTGTGTTATGAAATATTTAGTGGACACTGATGTGTATCAAGATGGCAGAAGAGTAGGAAGTGGAAAAGTTCACCTTCTACAAGTGAAATGATTCACAGAGAATAGCTACTGAACACCAACAGAAGACCTTAGACTTCTGAAAAGACAAGAAAACCTCCATATAACTGAATAGGACAAAAAGGGCAGGGAGGAGGAAGGAACTGGATGGGGCCTGCACCTCAGGGAGGGAGCTGTGAAGGAGGAAATGTTCTTGCACCCAAGGAAGTCTCCTCACCAGTGGGGAGATTAGACTGGACTGAGAGGGAGCTTTGGAGCCTTGGAGGAGAGCATGGCAACCAGATCGTGGAAGGCAAATGAAGGGTAACCTGCACAGAAGGTCAGCATTGCAGCCCTCTGCTCCCCAGCCAGAGATATTTATCTGTTGGCAGGGGTGGGGGCTGGGTTCTGAAGCTCAGGCTTCAGAGGTCAGGCCCAGGGAGAGGACCAGGACTGACTGTGTGGAAACAGCCTGAAGAGGCTGGGCTGTGGCAACTGAGTGTGTACTCAGAGGAACCCTGGACTTGCCAAGGTGCAAGGCAGCATTAATTGGGAGCACATGAAGAGAGGGGTGAGACCACAGGAAGATACGTTTTCTTTGTAAGTGTTCCTGGGCAACAAGACACCACCTACAGAAACTCTGGAGGCAGGCTTGAGTCACTGCTGCCATTGTGAGCTCCAGATGTAGGCACTGGCTGCCACCACAGATGGCCCTGCCCCTGCTGTCCTGGGAGGGCACGGAGAGCACCAGCACTTAGGAAATCTGGGAGCAGGCTCCAGGCCCTGCCCTCTTTGTCTGGAGGTGGGTGGGTGAAGATAACCCCCCTCCCAAGGAAATCCATGAGCAGGTACCAGGCCCTGCCCCTACTCTTCCAGGAGGACATGGAGAGTGCCAGCCCCTAGGGAATCTGTGAACAAGTGCTGGGCTTATGCCCCTGCTATTGTAGAAGTGTGCAAAGTGTACCTACATATCTCATATCAAGGGGATCATGGCCAACACATGGCGGAAGGAGACAGCAAACATCCAAAGTAAAAGCAGCTCCTTGATTTTGGAAGAGTGTGAAGTAGAAGGACTTGAGCTCACCTTCTCTTGAGAAAACACCAAAATCACAACTAACTGCTAAACAACCATCAATAAAAAAGACTGGAATCTATCGACCAAGATATTTTACATTGAAAGGCAAAGAAAAAGCCACAGTGAGATGGCAGGAGGGGGAACTTTCATGACAACACATAAACTGGAAAATAATTATATCACAGAAGTTCTCCCACAAGAATGAGCCCTGAACCCCACACTAGGCTCTCCAGCCTGAGGGTCTGGCATTAGAAGTAGAAATCCCCAAAACATTTGACTTGAAAGGCCAGTGGGGCTTGAGTGCAGGAGTTCCATAGGTCTGGGGAAACAAAGATGCCATTCTTGGAGGGTGTACACAAGGTTTCACATACACTGGGACTCAGCACAAAGCAGAAAATCCATAGGAGCCAGGACTGGACTTCGCTATGAATCTTGGAGGAACTTCAGAGGGAGGAAGGTGTCAGCTGCTGCTCACTGAGGTGGCAAGAACACTGGTGGCAGAGGCCCTAGAGAATATTGATCAACATGAGGTCTTCCTGAGGTCAGCATTTTGTCATCAAGACCTTGCTCTACCCAAGAGCATATAGGGTCCAGAGCTAGAATGCCTTAGGCCAAAAACCCAGCAGGATAGAAACACAGACCTACCCCCTCAGCAGACAGGGTGCCTAAAACCAAACTAAGCTCACAGTCACCTATAAACACACCCTTGACATGGTCCTGCCCACCAGAGAGACAAGACCCAGTTAGCAGAAGGAAAGAATTCATAAAGGTCAGAGCAGAAATAAATGAAATAGAGACCAAGAAAATAATAGCAAAGATCAATGAAACTGAATACTGATTCTTTGAGAAAATAAACAAAATTGATAAACCTTTAGCCAGATGAACCAAAAAAAGAGAGGACTCAAACCAAAAAAAGAGAGGACTCATAAAAAAAATTAGAAATGAAAAAGAAGTTACAAATGATACCACAGAAATAAAAAGGATCATAGAGACTACTACAAGCAGCTATAGGCTAATAAAATGGACAGCCCAGAAGTAATGGGCAGATTCTTAGAAAGTTACAACCTTCCAAGACTGAACCAGGGAGAAATAGAAAATATGAAGAAGCCAATCACAAGTACTGAAACTGAAAGTGTAATTTATAAACTTCCAACAAACAAATGCCAAACCAGATGTCAGAAGTCAGAACCAGATGGCTTCGTAGATTAATTCTATCAAACATTTAGAGAAGAGTTAACATGTATCCATCTGAAACTCTTCCAAAACATTGCAGAGAAAGGAACACTCCCAAGTTCATTCATTGAGGCCACCATCACCTTGACAGGAAAACCAGATAAAGATATCATTAAAAAAGACAATAACAGGCCAATGTCACTGATGAACATAGACACAAAATTCCTCAACTTAACACCAGCAAGCCAAATCTGACAATAGTTTAAAAGGATCCTACACCATGATCAAATGGGATTTATCCTAGTGATGCAAGAGTTCTTCAATATATGCGAATCAATCAGTGTGATACACCATGTAAGCAAATTGAAGAATAAAAAGCACCATACAAAAAACAAATTTAAAATGGATTAAAGATCTAAATGTAAGACAGGACACTATAAAACTCACAGAGGAAAGCATAGGAAAAACACTCTTTGACATAATTACAGCAAGATTTTATTTGACTCACTCCTATTGTAAATAGTGTTGCAATGAACATTGGGTACATAGCCAGGACATGGAAGCAACCTAAATGTCCCTCAACAGATGAACAGATGAAGAAAGTGTGGTACATATATAAAATGGAATAAAACTCAGCCATAAAAAGGAACAAAACTGGGTAATTTGTAGATATGCGGATGGATTTAGAGTCTGCTAATCACTGCACCAGATATCAAATTGCCAACATCCGCTGGATCATCAAAAAAGCGAGAGAGTTCCAGAAAAACATCTATTTCTGCTTTACTGACTATGCCAAAGCCTTTGACTGTATGGATCACAATAAACTGTGGAAAATTCTGAAAGAGTTGGGAATACCAGACCACCTGACCTGCCTCTTGAGAAACCTATATGCAGGTCAGGAAGCAACAGTTAGAACTGTACATGAAACAACAGACTTGTTCCAAATCAGGAAAGGAGTATGTCAATGATGTATATTGTCACCCTGCTTATTTAACTTCTATGCAGAGTACATCATGAGAAACGCTGGGCTGGAAGAAACACAAGCTGGAATCCAGATTGCCAGGAGAAATATCAATAACCTCAGATATGCAGATGAAACCATCCTTATGGCAGAAAGTGAAGAGGAAATAAAAAGCCTCTTGATGAGAGTGAAAGAGGAGAGTGAAAAAGTTGGCTTAGAGCTCAACATTCAGAAGACTAAGATCATGGCATCTGGTCCCATCACTTCATGGGAAATAGATGGGGAAAGAGTGGAAACAGTGTCAGACTTTATTTTTTGGGGCTCCAAAATCACTGCAGATAGTGACTGCAGCCATGGAAAAAAGACGCTTACTCCTTGGAAGGAAAGTTATGACCAACTTAGATAGCATATTGAAAAGCAGAGACATTACTTTGCCAACTAAGGTCCATCTAGTCAAGGCTATGGTTTTTCCTGTGGTCATGTATGGATGTGAGAGTTGGACTGTGAAGAAAGCTGAGTGCCAAAGAATTGATGCTTTTGAACTGTGGTGCTGCAGAAGACTCCTGAGAGTTCCTTGGACTGCAAGGAGATCCAACCAGTCCATTCTAAAGGAGAACAGCTCTGGGTGTTCTTTGGAAGGAATGATGCTAAAGCTGAAACTCCAGTACTTTGGCCACCTCATGTGAAGAGTTGACTCATTGGAAAAGACTCTGATTCTGGGAGGGATTGGGGGCAGGAGGAGAAGGGGATGACAGAGGATGAGATGACTGGATGGCATCACCGACTTGATGCACGTGAGTCTGAGTGAACTCCGGGAGTTGGTGATGGACAAGGAGGTCTTGAGTGCTGCGATTCATGGGGTTGCAAGGAGTCAGACACAGCTGAGCAACTGAACTGAACTGAACTGAACTGATACAGAATGAAGTAAGTAAAAAAAAATTGTATATTAGCACATATATGATGCAAAGAAATAGAGGAAAACAATAGGATGGGAAAGACTAGAGTCCTCTTCAATAAAATTAGAGATAAGAAGGGAACATTTCATGCAAAAATGGGCACAATAAAGGACAGAAATGGCAAGGACCTAACAAACAAAAGAGATTAAGAAGAGGTGGCAAGAATACACAGAAGAACTGTACAAAGAAGGTATTAATGACTCAGATAACCATGATGGTATGATCACTCACCTGGAGCCAGACATCCTGGAGTGTGAGGCCAAGCAGGCCTTAGGAAACATCACTATGAACAAAAAAACTACTGAAGGTGATGGAATTCCAACTGCACTGTTTCAAATCCTAAAAGAGGATACTGTTAAAGTGCTGAACTCAATATGCCAGCAAATTTGGAAAACTCAGCAGTGGCTGCAGGACTGGAAAAGGTCCATTTTCATTTCAATCCCAAAGAAGGGCAGTGTCAAAGAATGTTCAAACTACTGCACAATTGCACTCATTTCACATGCTAGTAAGGTAGTGCTCAAAATCCTCCAAGCTAGGCTTCAACAGTATGTGAATGAAGAGCTTTCAGATGTAGGTTTAAAGCTATTAAAGAATTAAAAAAATTTTAGTCCATGAAATTTAATTTTTTGAAACATTTTAGTGTTTTAAAATTTCATTTAGAGCATGTTTGATTGAGATTATATATAATTGGAGGATATATGCTATAAATTATGAGATAATTAAAATTATGTAGGCTTTTTATGAATTGTTATGAGGCTTCCTAGGTGGCTCCATGGTAAATAATCCACCTGCCAATGCAGGAGACACAGGAGATGTGGGTTGCAAGAGTCTGACATGACTTAGCAACTAAAGCACCACCACCACTTTCAAAAGCAGAACATTCTTATGAAAACTTTTGTAAGCCAGTGGCTTAAAAGGAAGAAGCAATTACATTGATAATGGATGCTCCAGATGTAATAAATAGAGATGAAGCACAAATGCTTATAGACATAGTTGAAAGCTGTGGTGGCTTAATGCTATGCTGAATTTTGTACCCAGGGAAGGAGCTTGGTGGGGCCATTCTCCCTATCGGGGCACATGCTGCCTCTATAAGGATTCCTGCAAAACAAACATTGAATGCAATATTCACTTTTCACTTTTTTTTCATAAAAGTGAAAATCTTTACATTTCTTTTGGATAGTGAAAACAGGTATTAATGTAGGTCTTTTGTAAAGGTAAAGTGGCATAAAACAAAATTTTGCAATGTGGGGTAGGGGCGTACCTGTATAACATGGATAGGTAAAGGTCTATGAAGGGTTAAGAGGGCTTGTTAAAATAATTTTGTTTGATGATAATAAGTATACAAGTTCATAATTACATTTTTTATGTCCTACAAGTATTGACTAATTAACCCCTTTTGGTTATGATATTGGTTAGGATTATAAGTTAACAGGCAATAGGGTTACAATTTGTTTGACTGCGTTAAGGCCTTTGATGGCCATTACTAATTCATAGTATCCCCCATAATTAAAAAGATACCAAATGTATGAGAGCACAATTATGTGGGAGCATGGGATGATTAGTCATTAGTCCCCCAAGATGTCTTATTTAAGGGACTAGATGGACAGTTATAAGTGGAATGATCTTGAAGTAAGAACCAGATGTAAGCTATAGTTTCCTATTAGAACTATCACACAATATGGGCCTGGAGAGAGAAGAGGGGCATAACCCAAGCGAGTTTTGTTTTGCAGAGCTTGGTAATTAAGGAAAGAGAATGGCTATGAGACACACGGTGATGAGAACTGATGTAATCTATAATAGCATTTATTTAGGAAGAAAACTGTGAGTGGATATATACCATATACTTTACCTTGGGGAGTAATTACACATGAATGGATGAAAGAGCTAAGACTAAATTTAGCTAAGACTAAATATATAAACAAAATTTAACAAATAAAACAGCTAAAATTTTTTAATCAGAAAAATAGTAAAACCAAAAAGTTCTAGAACTTAGGTAATAAAAGATTACATTTCAGCTGGGAGCTAGCAAATAGGTAAAATTGAAACAGGAGTCTGTGACAAAGTTTGGCTGTGACTTATGGAGTTTTTTGACCCTTGGACACACTGTTGAGAAACATAGACTTGGAAGTTGTATGTAACCATACCTGCTGAATCATTCTTCCACATAGTATTCTTTTACAAAAGGGCAAGGTTGCTATTACTCACACTGCTAATATTACCCTAGGAGCAGGAAAATCAAAAGGTTGTGATGAAAGAACTAAATAAAAAAGAGCATACCTTGCATCTGAGTTCCCATCAGTTGCACAAGTTACAAATAACCACAAGTCACCAAAAGGTAAGCCACAGGAAATACCACCAGCCTTCCATCTAGAGCAGGAGGTCTGAGGAATAAGAAGTATCATTTTTTATGACTCATTAGAAGGAGATTCATTGTCTTGGTGGCTTTTATAAATTTGGGGGGCAGCTGGGAGAATAAGAGAGCCTTTTGGCCCTGTTCCATCTCCCAGATCCTCTCACTTTGAACCGGGTTGATGTACAAGAGCCAAAAAGATTTTCTAAGATGGTTTTGGATCTGTGAGGAATAAGGGCATGAGTTTGACATTCACACCAGAAAAGTTTAGACATTTCACTCATAGAGTCCACATACTGTACTTGAGAGAAATACGCCACCTAGAACACACATAAAAGGCAATAGGAAACAAAACAGTAAGCTTCTTAGCTGATGTTAACTTGATACTCATGTCTGCATTTTAAAGCAATAATTTTCAAAATTTAGTTTCTGCTTAGAATTTTAAAACTTGAAAGGACATTAAGGATTGAAATTCTGAGTGGCCTCACCATGACATTTTGGGCAGGATGATGCTTCAATGTGAAGGATTATTTTAGTGACTGCAGTATATTTAGCTTGCCTGGTACCACCCAGTCAATAATGCCAGTAATACATCTCTGGCATTAGGATAACAAAAAACCCTGTCCCCACACATTTCCAGATGCTTGTATGTGGAAGTACTGATGGCACTGAGAACCCTTATTTTATTTTTAGGCAAAAAATGATTAAAGATGTTAATTGTCTTATTCAAATCATAGCTAGCTAGTTCAACGAATATTTCATGTGTCAGTCACCTACCATGTGTCAGTCACTGAGCTAGATGCTGATGATACAAAGATTTGTAAGACATAGACTGCAGAGTCTAGCGCAGGAGGCAGACATATAAATAGTTGATTTCACTATTATACATATGGGCGTCCCTGCTGGCTCAGATGGTGAAGAATTTGCCTGCAATACAGGAGACCTGGGTTTGGTCCCTGGGTCAAGTAGATTCCCTGCAGAAGGGAATGGCTACCCAATTCAGTATTCTTGCCTGGAAAATTTTATGGACAGAGGAGCCAGGCATGCTATGGTCCATGGGATCACAAAGAGCTGAACATGACTGAAAAACTTTCATTATACACACACACACACACACACACACTCACACACATATATTGCCAGTGTGCTGAGACAGATGCCATATTAAATTGGCAAAGTCTGGCAAAATAGCAAATAGATAAAGTTTGTGGAGCTGGTTGGATTTTATAACCATGGAGAATGTACACAGTACCTTTTGTTTGTATCTGAAATTATATTCATATGCATTTTTCATACATTAATCTAGTAAATGAGTGCCTACTGTATGTGCAGTAATGTTCTAAGCATTAGGGATATGTTCCCTCATGTAGCTTATATCTGAGTGGTCTCTTCTGTTGTGACTATTTGAGTTCTACTCCTAAATGACTGACAATAGTGGTATATCTCTAAAACTTAGGATCCTATCAGTTAGTTTAAAAATAAGTATCCTTTCATTTCATGATTGCTTCTAAACCCAGAATATCATCAAAAGGAGGATACCCATCACTTACTGGCCCGTAAGTAATATAGAAGCAGTTAGACGTTACAATAAAAATTTTTGAAATTGCTTTTGAAAGTATGTTTATGAAAATGTTACATATGATAAGAAAATTGTATATTTATGATTACTGTAGATTTTATCCATATATTGGTTAAGTTGGTTTGAAGATTAGCATCATTTTATTTATAAGAAACTTTGTTAACTAGTTTTGTTGGCTTCAATTCTGAGTGGAATCAAATGTTCTTTGATCTTTAATCAGAGAAAAAATTGAACTCTTTCAAAGCACATAACTTAGCATTTTGGGTGTGACAAAAGTTAAAGTTAATCTAGTATGCTGCATTTAAAAAATGTTAAAGTTGTATGTTCTCTGTTTTACAGTAAGTTATTTATTCTTTATTTCCAAAGAATTAGTCTCAAAGACACACATTTATTTGACATCTGAACTATAACTGTACTATCTACTGTTGAAAGAAAATTCAGAGAAATTTACTTGATGTTAATATTATATTGTGCAAGAAACAAGCTGTTCTTAATACGGAGACTTCAAACCCCAAAGTGGTATGAAACAGAAGGATGTTACAGGATGACTTCTAAAGTGGAAATGAAAAAAGAGTTTAACCTTTAAAATGATGATGAAAACGATAATAATTATTACTATAAGGGTTTCCAGGTGGTTGGGGATTGGTTAAACATGATTATCTTATACTATTTTAGGAAGAAGACTGAAGTTTCACTTATTATTATCAGAGTCATTTACTATTATGTCTTAGTTATCATTACCATTGCATAATAATATTAATATTACATTTCTAAAAATAGGTGATATATTATTACACATGTCAGAATTTATCTCAGAAGCATAATATTAAATAAGCATGAAATGAATGAATAAGGCTTAAATAGTTTTTGTGCATAATCCCCATGAATAGTATGAAAAGGCAAAATGATAGGATACTGAAAGAGGAACTCCCCAGGTCAGTAGGTGCCCAATATGCTACTGGAGATCAATGGAGAAATAACTCCAGAAAGGATGAAGGGATAGAGTCAAAGCAAAAACAACACCCAGTTGTGGATGTGACTGGTGATAGAATCAAGGTCTGATGCTGTAAAGAGCAATATTGCATAGAAACCTGGAATGATAGGTCCATGAATCAAGGCAAATTGGAAGTGGTCAAACAGGAAATGGCAAGAGTGAACATCAACACTCTAGGAATCAACAAACCAAAATGGACTGGAATGGGTGAATTTAACTCAGATGACCATTATATCTACTTCTGTGGGGAGGAATCCCTCAGAAGAAATGGAGTAGCCATCATGGTCAACAAAAGAGTCCGAAATGCAGTACTTGGATGCAATCTCAAAAATGACAGAATGATCTCTGTTCATTCCAAGGCAAACCATTCAATATCACAGTAATCCAAGACTATGCCCCAACCAGTAATGCTGAAGAAGCTGAATGGTTCTATGAAGACCTACAAGACCTTTTAGAACTAACACCCCAAAAAGATGTCCTTTCATTATAGGAGACTGGAATGCAAAAGTAGGAAGTCAAGAAACACCTAGAGTAACAGGCAAATTTGGCCTTGAGATACAGAATGAAGCAGGGCAAAGGTTAATAGAATTTTGCCAAGAGAACGCACTAGTCATAGCAAACACCCTCTTCCAACAACACAAGGGAAGACTCTACACATGGACATCACCAGATGGTCAACACTGAAATCAGATTGATTATATTCTTTGCAGCCAAAGAGGGAGAAGCTCTATGTAGTCAGCAAAAACAAGACTGGGAGCTGACTGTAGGTCATGAGCTCCTTATTGCCAAATTCAGACTTAAATTGAAGAAAGTGGGGAAAACCACTAGAGCATTCAGGTATGATATCAATCAAATCCCTTATGATTATACAGTGGAAGTGAGAAATAGATATAAGGGACTAGATGTGATAGAGTGCCTGATGAACTATGGACTGAGGTTCATGACATTGTACAGGAGACAGGGATCAAGACCATCCCCATGGAAAAGAAATGCAAAAAAGCAATATGGCTGTCTGGGGAGGCCTTACAAATAGCTGTGAAAAGAAGAGAAGTGAAAAGCAAAGGAGAAAAGGAAAGATATAAGCATCTGAATGCAGAGTTCCAAAGAATAGCAAGAAGAGATAAGAAAGGCTTCCTCAGTGATCAATGCAAAGAAAAAGAGGAAAACAACAGAATGGGAAAGACTAAAGATCTCTTCAAGAAAATTAGAGACACCAAGAGAATATTTCATGCAAAGTTGGGCTCGATAAAGGACAGAAATGGTATGGACCTAACAGAAGCAGAAGATATTATGAAGAGGTGGCAAGAATACACAGGGGAACTGTACAAAAAAGAGTTTCACAAGCCAGATAATCATGATGGTGTGATCACTCACCTAGAGCCATACATCCTGGAATGTGAAGTCAAGTGGGCCTTAGAAAGCATCACTATGAACAAAGCTAGTGGAGGTGATGGCATTCCAGTTGAGCTATTTCAAATCCTGAAAGATGATGCTGTGAAAGTGCTGCACTCAATATGCCAGCAAATTTGGAAAACTCAACAGTGGCTACAGGATGGAAATATCAGTTTTCATTCCAATCCCAAAGAAAGGCAATGCCAAAGAATGCTCAAACTACTGCACAATTGCACTCATCTCACACACTAGTAAAGTGATGCTCAAAATTCTCCAAGCCAGGCTTTAGGAATACATGAACTGTGAACTTCCAGATGTTCAAGCTGGTTTTAAAAAAGGCAGGGGAACCAGAGATCGAATTGCCAACATCTGCTGGATCATCGAAAAAGCAAGAGAGTTCCAGAAAAACATCTATTTCTGCTTCATTGACTCTGCCAAAGCCTTTGACTGTGTGGATCACAATAAACTGTGGAAAATACTGAAAGAGATGGGAATACCAGGCCATGTGACCTGCTCTAGAGAAATCTGTATGCAGGTCAGGAAGCAACAGTTAGAACTGGACATGGAACAACAGACTGGTTCCAAATAGGGAAAGAAGTACATCAAGGCTGTATATTGTCACCCTGCTTATTTAACTTATATGCAGAGTACATCATGAGAAATGCTGGGCTGGAAGAAGTACAAGCTGGAATCAAGATTGCCGGGAGAAATATCAATAATATTAGATATGCAGATGACACCACCTTTTATGGCAGAAAGTGAAGAGGAACTAAAAAGCCTCTTGATGAAAGTGAAAGAGGAGAGTGAAAAAGTTGACTTAAAGTCAACATTCAGAAAACTAAGATCATGGCATCTGGTCCCATCACTTCTTGGGAAACAGATAGGGAAACAGCGGAAACAGTGTCAGACTTTATATTTTTGGGCTTCAAAATCACTGCAGATGGTGATTGCAGCCATGAAATTAAAAGACGGTTACTCCTTGGAAGAAAAGTTATGACCAACCTTGATAGTATATTGAAAAGCAGAGCTATTACCTTGCTAACAAAGGTCCATCTAATCAAGGCTATCGTTTTCCAGTAGTCATGTATGGATGTGAGAGTTGGGCTGTGAAGAAAGCTGAGCGCCAAAGAACTGATGCTTTTGAACTGTGATGTTGGAGAAGACTCTTGAGAGTTCCTTGGACTGCAAGGAAATCCAACCAGTCCATCCTAAAGGAGATTATTCCTGGGTGTTCATCGAAAGGACTGATGCTGAAGCTGAAACTGCAGTACTTTGGCCACCTCATGCGAAGAGTTGACTCATTGGAAAAGACCCCGATGCTGGGAGGCATTGGTGGCAGGAGGAGACGGGGATGACAGAGGATGAAATGTCTGGGTGGCATCACTAACTTGATGGACATGAGTTTGAGTGAACTCTGGGAGTTGGTGATAGACAGGGTGACCTGGCATGCTGAGATTCATGGGGTCGCAAAGAGTTGGACACGATTGAGTGATTGAACTCAACTGAACTTGTTCTGTAGTGGGCCCAGCAGTGCCTTAGGTTAGAGCTCTTCATGGGAAAGTTCTCTTTCTCTGGCCATCCCACAGTTTGGGTTGCTATCTCAGATTAGCTCCCCAGATTGTCCTCAGGACATACAGGCCCAGTACTTACCCTAAGCAATGAGCCTGCGCTTCCCTGTTCAGCCCCCTCTTGCTGATGGTGGATGTGAGTGTCCGGGCTTCTTCTCCGCTGGGAGTTGCAGTTATGCCCATAATCTGTGGGTTTAATTTATTTATTCCTTCCTCCCATTAATGTTGCCCTCTGAGATTCCAAAACTCCCCCACAGACCTGCTGGTGAGATGGTTTCCTGGTGTTTGGAAACTTCTCTTTTACGACTCCCTCCCTAGGATGGGTCTCCTTTCATAACTCTTTGTCTCTCTTTTTATCTTTTATCTTTTGTCCTCAGTTCAGTTCAGTTCAGTCACCCAGTCGTGTCCGACTCTTTGCGACCTCATGAGTTTCAGCACCCCAGGCCTCCCTGTCTATCACTAACTCTCGGAGTTCACTCAAACTCATGTCCATCAAGTCAGTGATGCCATCCAGCCATCTCATCCTCTGTCGTCCTCTTCTTCTCCTGCCCCCAATCCCTCCCAGCATCAGAGTCTTTTCCAATGAGTCTACTCTTCGCATGAGATGGCTGAAGTACTGGAGTTTCAGCTTTAGCGTCAGTCCTTCCAAAGAAATCCCAGGACTGATCTCCTTTAGAATGGACTGATTGGATCTCCTTGCAGTCCAAGGGGCTCTCAAGAGTCTTCTCCAACACCACAGTTGAAAAACATCAATTCTTTGACGCTCAGCTTTCTTCACAGTCCAACTCTCACATCCATACATGACCACAGGAAAAACCATAGCCTTGACTAGACGGACCTTAGTTGCCAAAGTACTGTCTTTGCTTTTCAATATGCTATCTAGGTTGGTCATAACTTTCCTCCCAAGGAGTAAGCGTCTCTTAATTTCATGGCTGCAATCACCATCTTTGGTGATTTTGTAGCCCCCCAAAATAAAGTCTGACACTGTTTCCCCATCTGTTTCCCATGAAGTGATAGGACCGGATGCCATGATCTTAGTTTTTTGAATATTGAGCTTTAAGCCAACTTTTTCACTCTCCTCTTTCACTTTCATCAAGAGGCTTTTTAGTTCCTCTTCACTTTCTGCCATAAAAGGTGGTGTCATCTGCATATCTGAACTTATTTATATTTCTCCTGGCAATCTTGATTCCAGCTTGTGCTTCTTCCAGCCCAGCATTTCTCATAATGTACCTCCTTTCAAATACAATGGGCTGCTTTTCTGGGTGCCTGGTGTCCTCCGCCAGCATTCAGAAATTGCGGTATTTGCTCAGCGTTCAAATGATCTTTCAATGAATTTTGGGGGGAAGAAGTGGTCTCCTCATCCTATTCCTCCATCATCTCTGGGTAAAGGTTCTAATGAAAATCCTGATGATTTCACAAAAGTTAACAAAAGGACTGAATGAACTGGTGAATATGCTTATAACTTCTATGGTTTCTATCTGAAAAATTAGTGATTTGAATCTGTGTTTTCCAGGTGTAAGGAAAAAAATAAAAAACCCTTCCCCTCAAACTGATTATGACAGTAAATTGGTAAAATTACAGTTTATAAACAAATTGAAACATTTATCTTTTCTCTCTCTCTGAACCCTCCAGAGATTGGAAGCTCTTAGTTTCCAGTAACTTTATCAGATAAGGTAGGAAGGTTATCTCAATAACAGATACAGAAATCTCAAGGAGTTTTGGAGACCTTGAGATGTCAGGAATTTTCTTAGATCTTTTAGGCAAAATCTGTGATAAGCCTTTGTGATGACTTTCCTAGCCCTGAAAGGTTTTATTTTAAAAGTTCAGTCTGAGACTCTATAAAACTCTGAGCAAAGCAAAAAAGTCTGTGATCAATAATGGTTTTATAAGTCATCAGGCCAAGATCTAGGACTTCCCTGGTGGCTCAGATGGTAAAGCGTCTGTCTACAATGCAGGAGACCCGGGTTCGATCCCTGGGTTGGGAAGATCCCCTGGAGAAGGAAATGGCAATCCACTCCAGTACTATTGCCTAGAAAATCCCAAGGACAGAGGAGCCTGGTAGGCTACAGTCCATGGGGTGGCAAAGAGTAGGACATGACTGAGCGACTTCATTTTCACTTTCACTTTAACTTTCACTTTCAGATCTATATTACAAACAGGTCTTAATTTGGTTATATTAGGTAAAAATGACGGTGATTTTAGGGAGAAAGAGATGTTTCAGTTCAGCTCAGTTCAGTTCAGTCACTCAGTCGTGTCCGACTCCTTGTGACCCCATGTATCGCAGCACGCAAGGCCTCCCTGTCCATCACCATCTCCCGGAGTTCACACAGACTCACGTGCATGGAGTAGTGATGCCATCCAGCCATCTCATCCTCTGTCGTCCCCTTCTTCTCCTGCCCCCAATCCCTCCCAGCATCAGAGTCTTTTCCAATGAGTCAACTCTCCGCATGAGGTGGCCTAAGTACTGGAGTTTCAGCTTTAGCATCATTTCTTCCAAAGAAATCCCAGGTCTGATCTCCTTCAGAATGGACTGGTTGGATCTCCTTGCAGTCCAAGGGACTCTCGAGAGTCTTCTCCAACACCACAGTTCAAAGCGTCAATTCTTCGGCAGTCAGCCTTCTTCACAGTCCAACTCTCACATCCATACGTGACCACAGGAAAAACCATAGCCTTGACTAGACAGACCTTAGTCGGCAAAAGGGTCACTTAAATTCAGTCTGAGTGCTAGTAAAGTAATGCTCAAAATTCTCCAAGCCAGGCTTCAGCAATACGTGAACCGTGAACTTCCTGATGTTCAAGCTGGTTTTAGAAAAGGCAGAGGAACCAGAGATCAAATTGCCAACATCCGCTGGATCATCGAAAAAGCAAGAGATTTCCAGAAAAACATCTATTTCTGCTTTATTGACTATGCCAAAGCCTTTGACTGTGTGGATCACAATAAACTGTGGAAAATTCTGAGAGAGATGGGAATACCAGACCACCTGACCTGCCTCTTGAGAAACTTGTATCCAGGAAGCAACAGTTAGAACTGGACATGGAACTGTCATGTGAGTGTATATTCCTGGGCTTTTTGTCTCGTCACAACAAAGATTTGGAGCAACGGACATTAAAGCCCTCGGCGCGTCACAGCTCTCAGGTCTTGGACAAACCGTGTTATAGCTCATAGGCAAATCAGTGTTACAGCTCTATTTTATTTAGAAGATAGCAGGAGAATCCATCCTCAAAGTGTGAGGACATGCCAACCCAAAGACTTGAAGAGAAGAGAGTGGAGGATAGAGAGAGAGGGAGAGAGAGAGAAAGAGCGCACACACGCAGGAGAGAAAGAGAGCGCTTTGGCTTCTCCTTTTATATGTTTTTTTTCCACCTGGGCCTGCCCTATGCAAATTGGGCTTAGCCAGGAGTGCTGTTTGTTCTACCTGAAGTCTTCACTCTAGTCCTCGGACCTTCTTTTGTTCTATTTTTGTGGGCTTTTCCCTTGTCTTTTAGCCACCGCCATTTTGGACTCCTTTTCCCTATTCTACCTACCTAACATTCCCCCCTCAAGAGATGGGAGGCCCAATTCTTTGGGAATAGGGGCATCGAGGTCTTTCTGGCTACTTCCTGCTGAACTGGAGCAGCGAGGGGGTTTGGGCCTCCCCCTCTTGTTAGTCTCAAGCCTCAGAGTCCTTACAGCGGTGTCCATCTAAGGGTGTGTGATATTTTTCCTGGTCGGCTGTAGTTTTATATGTTTGTTGAGCTGGCACTGCATGCTGTAGCTTGTTGACCTGAGCAGAGGCAAAACAGGTTAGACAATTGACAGTACATGGAATAATCATAAGCATCATCAATATAATTTAACAAAGAATAGTAGGGGCATTAGTCATTTTTAAATTCACATTGCCAGGATGGTTCAAGTCCCTCCTTGCTCAGGGATCAGAAGATCTATCTCCTGTCTGTTTTGGAGTACAATCTCTGTCAAGCTGTGTTGGCTGTTTAGAGCTATCTTGAGAAATCTTATCCCCAGAAACCAGATTTTGGGGGTTTTCATTAGAATGGCACTCATTGGTAGTCCTGAATAGGTATCTGAGATCTCCCAGGGGCTCACAGGTGTATTGAGTGTCCTCTTCTGTCTTCTTCCATGGCTTGACTCATGAGTAGTGAATCCAGAAGTCATGTCCTGGTACCTTGACTATTGTGGGGGTAGAAACTATTACAGGGTAGGGGCCCTTCCATGTGGTCTGGAGCTGAGCTTTTGGGGACCCATCTTTCCAGACTTTAATTAGGACTTGAGTCCCTGGAGCATATAGTGGTGACTCCTTAGAATCTTTTGGGTCCTGGTTTATACCGCACAAGCGTATATTCTTTTGGCGTATATACCAATGGCCATGGTATAAGACTGGAGGGTCCGAACCTCTGGATCTAGGAAGAGGTCATTGACATAAACAAAAGGTCTCCCATATAGCATCTCACAAGGACTAAGACCAAGCTGTTCCTTAGGGGCAATGCGGGTGCGGAGGAGAGCTATTGGTAAAGCCTCCTTCCATCCCAGGGAGGTCTCCTGGGTTATCTTTTTTATAGCTGATTTTAAGGATTGATTGGCTCTTTCTACTTTATCCAAAGATTGAGGCCTCCAGGCACAATGGAGATAATAAGTAATGCCCAATTATTTTGAGACCCCTTGGGTGACCTTGGAAGTAAATGATGTCCCATTGTCACTTTGTAATGACCTGGGCAGACCAAATCTTGGAATGATTTCATGAAGCAGTTTTTTTTTACCACCTCCTCAGCCTTCTCAGTCTGGGTGGGAAAGCCTTCAATCCATCCTGTGAATGTATCTATCATGACTAATAGGTATTTATACCCTTGAGAAACTGGCGTCTGGGTGAAACCCATCTGCCAGTCCTCTCCTGGTAGGCTCCACGTTGTTGGATGGGCTGGGCCAGCTGGAGCCTTTGAGTTCCTTGGGGGTTGTTTAATTGGCAAGTGGGACAAAAGAAGACCACCTGTCTTGCAGTTGTTTGGAAGTGTGTTCCTCTGAAGGACCTTTCTAGTAATCTTTGGAGGGCCTTTTCTCCTAAACGAGTAGCGGCATGTAAGGAGTTAACCAACTTCCATTGGAGGTTCCCAGGCAGAAAAAGGAGTCCCTCCTTTTGGAGCCACCCCATATGATCTTCTTGAAAGCCCTCGCTCTTAGCTTTAAGAGTCTCACCTTCAGTATAGGAAGGAGTTTCTGGCTAATTAGTCTGTGGAACTAAGGTGACAACCTCTATTAGGTCATGGTTCTGTAATGCTGCTCTCCTAGCTGCCTGATCAACTGCTTGTTTCCCTCGTGCCACTTCTGTGCTCCCTTTTTGGTGTCCTTTACAGTGGGAAACTGAAACCTCATTGGGCAGATGGACTGCCTCCAAGAGTCGAAGAATCTGATCACCATATTTGATTGGGGACCCTCGGGTGGTCAAGTGGCCCCTTTCTTTCCAAATAGCAGCATGTGCATGTAGCACCAGAAAGGCATACTTGGAGTCAGTGTAAATGGCTATTCTTCTTCCTTTTCCCAGCTCTAAAGCTTGAGTCAGGGCTATGAGCTCAGCTAATTGGGCTGAAGTACCTGGTGGTAGAGGCTTAGCCTCTATGGTCTCAAAATTGGAGACTACTGCATACCCGGCTCTTCTTTTTCCATCCAAGACAAAGCTGCTTCCATCAGTGTACCAGATTTCCTCAGGATTGGTCAGAGGATCTTCTGACAATCGCTCTCGGGGTTTTGTCCAGTGGTCCAAGGTTTCTAGACAAGAGTGAAATGGGAGAGAGCCCTCTGGTGTAGGCAGGAGGGTGGCTGGGTTAAGAACCTCAAAGGGGGATATAGTGAGGCCTGGATTTTCCATCAGCATTACTCGATATCTGAGGATTCTTTGATCAGACATCCATAAATGGCCTCTCCCATTTAGGAGTTGTTTTACTTGGTGGCTGGTAAAAATAGTTAGTGTGTCCCCAAAGGAGAGTTTTAAAGCATCTTCTCTCATGATTGCAATAGCTGCAAGATTTTGAAGGCAGGGGGGCCAGCCTCGGGTAGTTGGATTGAGCTTTTTGGATAAGTAAGCTACAGGCTGGGGCTCAGATCCCAACCTTTGAGTTAACACTCCCAATCTTATTCCCTCTCTTTCATGGTCATAAAGTTGGAATGCTTTTTCTGGGTCTGGCAACCTCAAGGCGGGTGCTTGAGTTAAGGTCTGTTTTAGTGTAGCCTCTGCCTTCTTTTGAGGAGTTCCCCACATCAGTGGGATTGAATCATCTCGTCCCTTTAAGCTTTCATATAAGGGCTGGGCAATTAGACCATGGTTGAGTATCCAGATTCTACAATATCCAGTTAGTCCCAGGAAAGCTCGCAATTGTTTTCAAGTCATGGGGGAGGGCAACTGGAGGATTCCTTGTACCTGATCAGAGGACAGCCTCCTGGACCCTTGTGTAATCTGAACTCCCAGGTAAGTGACCTTTGTCTTGACCATCTGTGCTTTAGACGGGAGACTTTATATCCCCTTTCTGCGAAGAAGTTTAGAACCTGAATTGCATGTTGTTGGGCACTTTTCTCATCTGCAGAGCAGATTAGTAGGTCATCTACGTATTGTAATATTTTTCCATTAGGTCCCAGGTCCAGATCTAGGAGATCCCGGCTAAGGGCCTGTCCAAACAGGTGGGGGCTATCTCTGAACCTCTGAGGTAATACTGTCCAAATCATCTGTTGGTGTTTTTATCCTGGGGCCTCCCACTCAAAGGCAAAAAGATATTGGGATTCTTTAGCCAGTGGTGTGCAAAAAAATGCATCTTTGAGATCCAAGACTGTAAACCACTTGACACTGGGTGGGATTTCTCCCAAGATTACATAGGGATTGGGTACTGTGGGATTGAGGGGGACTACAGCTTCATTTATGATCCGGAGATCTTGAACCATTCACCAGGTTCCGTCTTTTTTCTTTACTGAGAAGACTGGAGTGTTACATGGTGAACTGGTGGGGACCAATAGCCCACAAGCAAGGAATTTATTTATTAAAGGCTGTAGTCCCTCCCGAGTCTCTCTTTTGAGAGGGTATTTTTTCTGGTTAGGAAACCAAGTGGGATCTCGGAGGACAATGATGACCGGTTCGGCTTGGTAGGCTCGTCCAGGAATCCCCTGATCCCACACCTAGGGGTTAATTTTGTCTTCCCGTGGTTTTTGGTCCCTCTCTATTGAAGGTGTAATGGGTTCCTCAGTAGTAACCAGGAGCTGTAGAGCTCTAGGGGCTGAAAAACTTCCCACCACAAGGGTGGTTCCCAGTTTAGTGAGTATATCTCTTCCCAATAAGGGAGTAGGATACTCAGGGACTACCAGAAACTGGTGGGAAAATATTTGTCCATCCCAGCAACAAAGAAGTGCTCAGGTGAATTTTTTAGTAGTTGCTTTTCCTGTAGCACCCAAAATGGTACAGATTTGGGAGGAGAAGTCTCCGGAGTAGGAGATCAAGACAGAGTAGGTAGCCCCTGTGTCAACGAAGAAATTTTCGGACCTACCTGCCACATCCAGTTGCACCCTTGGCTCCAGCCCCGTGATGGTTATCTGTGACAGCCAGGCTGGCTGGAGTGGGCCGCTTCAGTCCTCTTGAACCATCGTGAGGGTAGGCTTGGCGCTTGACCTTGAGGCTCTTGGGTCCCAAGAGCAGAGTGCCACCCAATGTCCCAGTTGATGGCATTTGTGGCAAGCCATTCTAGGAGACTTGTCACGGTTTGGACACCCTTTGGCCCAATGCCCCACCTGTCTACAGATCAGGCATTTGTCTCGTGCCTTGTCCTTCAAGGACTCAGGGTTTGCCATAGGGCTTCTCTGGAGGGCGGCCAGCATCTGGGCATGACTTGTCTCTTTCTTTCTCTCCTTCTCCTGGGCCTTGGCCTCCTTCTCCTGTTCCCTGTTATAAAAGGTATTGGTGGCTGTCTGGACCATCTCATCTAAAGAAGCAGCAGGGTCCTGCTGTTGTAGCTATTGTAACTTAATTCTGATATCTGATGCACATTGGGACAGGAATTTGTCCTTTAAAATCACCTGTCCCTCGTAAGAGTCTAAGTCCAGATTGGTAAACTTTTGGAGTGCCTCTTTTAGCCTTTACAGAAAGGCAATGGGGTTCTCATTGGGCTCCTGAGTTATTGCTGAGACCGGCCACAGTCCCACAAGTAATAGGCTTCCTTCTGTTTCCATGGGTGGACTTCCTTAGCAGTGAGTCTTTCTGAAGCTTATCCTACCCAGAACTGTTGCAACCTGAGAGCCAGGCATCCCCGGGTCAGGGTGCAGATCCCCAGGCAGGCTGAGGCATGACAGCCTCCTAGAGATCGAATCCCTGGGCAGGCCGAGGCGTGACGGCCTCCCGAGAACTGGGTCCCTGGGCAGGTCGAGGCTTGACGACCTCCTGGGACCCCTGGGACTAGCGGATACCCGAGCAGGTTGAGGTGTGACAACCTTTCGAGGACCAGATCCCTAGGCAGGTCAAGGCATGATGACCTCCTGGGACCCCAGGGACTAGCAGATCCCCAAGCAGGCTGAGACATGACAACCTTTCGAGGACCTGATCCCTAGGCAGGTCAAGGCGTGATGACCTCCTGGGACCCCCGGACTGGAGTTTGGGTGTCTCCCAGGTCTCCAGTGTAACCAGTACTGGGTAGGATTAGGGGTTGGATATTATAGAGTATTTCCCTCCCAAGGCCGGCTATTTTCTGGTTGTCTATCCAGAAGATTGTAGAGGCAACGTTGTGGGTCTGGATGGGGCTCAGGCAAAGAGCATGAAACAGGAGGGAAGGGGGCAGAGCACAACCTTTGAAAGAATGATGTAGCACAAGGGTATAATGTAAACCAATTAAAATCAGTTAGGTCCAAGATGACAAGTCAAATTCAAGTACTTAATCCCCAATCTATAAGCCAACAGACACACCCAGAGGTGGCAGGACAGCTCCAAGGCAAGGTCAAAAGAGGGAGGAGTGGTTCCCCAATGGTAGGGACGATCCTCCCACTCATTAGCATATGAATTCCACCCCCCTCACAAAACCTAGCCATCCCTTGGCAATGGTTCACACCCTGAAGAGTGGATTCCCTCTGGATCCTAACAAATCCACCTCTTATCGCTTTGTCTCTCAATGAATTTTTGCAATAAGACATCAGGGCCTGAGTTTTATTAGTTTTGGCCAAGCTTGAGTCCTGGGAGAGAGCTGAAGGACAGGAAGAAAAAGCAGTGGGAAAAACGTGCCAAGGAATCCCCTTCATAGCCCGCCGGAAAATTTGCTAAATATCTGACCGGTGCTCACAATTTCATTGATCTGATCCTTGGCACAGAGAAGAGAAAGGACAGAAGAACCCCTACCAGCTTGTGTAACAGCTACTGGGGCTCAGCAGATAGCACCTTTGGGACACGCTGAGGAGTAGCCTCTCCAGAGTCCCTCAATTGTGCCCCCTGCCTCACGCCTGTTCACAGGAAGTTTGAAGGAACAAGAAATGAGAGATTGTAAAGGAATTAAGATTCCATTAGACATGGTCTCCAGCGAGGACCTCTTAGTTAACCGGAGGTCTTCTGGGATCTGAGACTGGGCCACATGAGCTTTCTGCTGAGTTTGTTTTTTGCTGTCATGGTTTCCAGCATGATGGGCCTTCCCCTGCGCAGGATTTTCTTCATGTTCCACCTCTATTGTGGGAGCTTCGCTGAGTTGGGCTCCTGCTATGCCTGGCCTCTTCTGTGTGGAGGTTGTTTCAGCCAGGTTATATCTGAGTCATGGCACCTTAGATGTTCTTCGTCTCATCACAACAAAGATTTGGAGCAACGGACATTAAAGCCCTCGGCACGTCACAGCTCTCGGGTCTTGGACAAACCGTGTTATAGCTCATAGGCAAATCAGTGTTACAGCTCTATTTTATTTAGAAGATAGCAGGAGAATCCATCCTCAAAGTGTGAGGACATGCCAACCCAAAGACTTGAAGAGAAGAGAGTGGAGGATAGAGAGAGAGGGAGAGAGAGAAAAAGAGCGCACACACGCAGGAGAGAAAGAGAGCGCTTTGGCTCCTCCTTTTATATGTTTTTCTTCCACCTGGGCCTGCCCTATGCAAATTGGGCTTAGCCAGGAGTGCTGTTTGTTCTACCTGAAGTCTTCACTCTGGTCCTCGGACCTTCTTTTGTTCTATTTCTGTGGGCTTTTCCTTCCTTGTCTTTTAGCCACCGTCATTTTGGACTCCTTTTCCCTGTTCTACCTACCTAATAGAACAACAGACTGGTTCCATATAGGAAAAAGAGTACATCAGGCTGTATATTGTCACCCTGCTTATTTAACTTATATACAGAGTACATCATGAGAAACACTGGACTGGAAGAAACACAAGCTGGAATCAAGACTGCCGGGAGATATATCAATAAGCTCAGATATGCAGATGACAGCACCCTTATGGCAGAAAGTGAAGAGGAGCCAAAAATCCTCTTGATGAAAGTGAAAGAGGAGAGTGAAAAAGTTGGCTTAAAGCTCAACATTCAGAAAACGAAGATCATGGCATCCGGTCCCATCATTTCATGGGAAATAGATGGGGAAACAGTGGAAACAGTGTCAGACTTTATTTTTTGGGGCTTCAAAATCACTGCAGATGGTGATTGCAGCCATGAAATTAAAAGATGCTTACTCCTTGGAAGAATAGTTATGACCAACCTAGATAGCATATTCAAAAGCAGAGACATTACTTTGCCGAGTAAGGTCTGTCTAGTCAAGGCTATGGTTTTTCCTGTGGTCATGTATGGATGTGAGAGTTGGACTGTGAAGAAAGCTGAGCGTCAAAGAATTGATGCTTTTGAACTGTGTTGTTGGAGAAGACTCTTGAGAGTCCCTTGGACTGCAAGGAGATCCAACCAGTCCATTCTGAAGGAGATCAACCCTGGGATTTCTTTGGAAGGAATGATGCTAAAGCTGAAACTCCAGTACTTCGGCCACCTCATGCGAAGAGTTGACTCATTGGAAAAGACTTTGATGCTGGGAGGGATTGGGGGCAGGAGGAAAAGGGAACGACCGAGGATGAGATGGCTGGATGGCATCACTGACTCGGTGAATGTGAATCTGAGTGAATTCTGGGAGATGGTGATGGACAGTGAGGCCTGGCGTGCTGTGATTCATGGGGTCACAAAGAGTCGGACATGACTGAGTGACTGAAATGAACTGAACTGAACTGATGAGCTAAGTCTCAATAAAAAATTACCTTCTCATCTATTAAAAGGAAAACTCCCACAATTATGGGGAGGATCTACATGGTTAAGTCCAGGCTATGGTCATTTAGGTTTAAAGGCTTCTCTATGAGTGAACTCCGGGAGTTGGTGATGGACAGGGAGGCCTGGTGTGCTGCCATTCATAGGGTCGCAAAGAGTCGGACACGACTGAGCAACTGAATTGAACTGAACTGAATGATCAAGCTGGTAATTGTGAGACAAGGTCGGGTGCTTTATGAACTATGCCTATCATTACCCTTAGAGAGAATGATTGGTATGGAACTCAGTGGATTTGTGGCTCTAATTTATGGCCTTCACATCTACAGGGATGGATATGAAGATGTAGCCTGGGATTCCCATGAATTTAAGGTCATACATGTTAACAAATTAGAGGTAACCCTAAACAATCTACCATTGGTATGATCCCAGTGGGTCAAAGATCTGTATTCTGCTGGTATGACCACTTAGCAGCTTGTGTTTGTGTGTGCCTTCAATGGGATTGAAGGATGTAATTGACTGTATTGAAGCCTTAACAATGTTCATAAGCTTTAAATGATAGTAACTGGGCTATTAGGCTATTGAATTCTGTCTCTATGATGAGAAAGGCAGTGCTCAGTTCAGTTCAGTCACTCAGTCATGTCCGACTCTTTGCGATCCCATGAATCACAGCATGCCAGGCCTCCCTGTCCATCACCATCTCCCGGAGTTCACTCAGACTCACGTCCATCGAGTCCGTGATGCCATCCAGCCATCTCATCCTCGGTCGTCCCCTTCTCCTCCTGCCCCCAATCCCTCCCAGCATCAGAGTCTTTTCCAGTGAGTCAACTCTTCGCATGAGGTGGCCAAAGTACTGGAGTTTCAGCTTTAGCATCATTCCTTCCAAAAAAATCCCAGGGTTGATCTTCAGAATGGACTGGTTGGATCTCCTTGCAGTCCAAGGGACTCGCAAGAGTCTTCTCCAACACCACAGTTCAAAAGCATCAACTCTTTGGCGCTCAGCTTTCTTCACAGTCCAACTCTCACATCCATACATGACCACAGGAAAAACCATATCCTTGACTAGACAGACCTTGGTCGACAAAGTAATGTCTCTGCTTTTGAATATACTATCTAGGTTGGTCATAACTTTTCTTCCAAGGAGTAAGCATCTTTTAATTTCATGGCTGCAGTCACCATCTGCAGTGATTTTGAAGCCGCCAAAATTAAAATCTGACACTGTTTCCACTGTTTCCCCATCTATTTCCCATGAAATGATGGGACCAGATGCCATGATCTTCGTTTTCTGAATGTTGAGCTTTAAGCCAACTTTTTCACACTCCTCTTTCACTTTCATCAAGAAGATTTTTGGCTCTTCTTCACTTTCTGCCATAAGGGTGCTGTCATCTGCATATCTGAGCTTATTGATATATCTCCCGGCAGTCTTGATTCCAGCTTGTGTTTCTTCCAGTCCAGTGTTTCTCATGATGTACTCTGTATATAAGTTGAATAAGCAGGGTGACAATATACAGCCTTGACGTCCTCCTTTTCTTATTTGGAACCAGTCTGTTGTTCCATGTCCAGTTCTAACAGCTGCTTCCTGACCTGCATACAGATTTCTCAAGAGGCAGGTCAGGTGGTCTGGTATTCCCATCTCTTTCAGTAATTTCCACAGTTTATTGTGATCCACACACTCAAAGACTTTGGCATAGTCAATAAAGCAGAAATAGATGTTTTTCTGGAACTCTCTTGCTTTTTCGATGATCCAGCAGATGTTGGCAATTTGATCTCTGGTTCCTCTACCTTTTCTAAAACCAGCTTGAACATCAGGGAGTTCACAGTTCATGTATTGCTGAAGCCTGGCTTGGAGAATTTTGAGCATTACTTTACTAGCATGTGAGATGAGTGCAATTGTGTGGTAGATTGAGCATTCTTTGGCATTGTCTTTCTTAGGGGTTGGAATGAAAACTGACCTTTTCCAGTCCTGTGGCCACTGCTGAGTTTTTGCAATTTGCTGGCATATTGAGTGCAGCACTTTCACAGCATCATCTTTCTGGATTTGGAACAGCTCAACTGGAATCCATCACCTCCACTAGCTTTGTTCGTAGTGATGCTCTCTAAGGCCCACTTGACTTCACATTCCAAGATGTCTGGCTCTAGATTAGTGATCACATCATCATGATTATCTGGGCCATGAAGATCTTTTTTGTACAGGTCTTCCCTGTTTTCTTGCCAACTCTTCTTAATGTCTTCTGCTTCTGTTAGGTCCATACCATTTCTGTCCTTTATCGAGCCCATCTTTGCATGAAATATTCCCTTGGTATCTCTAATTTTCTTGAAGAGATCTCTAGTCTTTCCCATTCTGTTGCTTTCCTCTATTTCTTTGCATTGATCGCTGAAGAAGGCTTTCTTATCTCTCCTTGCTATTTTTTGGAACTCTGCATTCAGATGCTTATATCTTTCCTTTTCTCCTTGGCTTTTTGCCTTTCTTCTTTTCACAGCTATTTGTAAGGCCTCCCCAGACAGCCATTTTGCTTTTTTGCATTTCTTTTCCATGGGGATGGTCTTGATCCCTGTCTCCTGTACAGTGTCATGAACCTCATTCCATAGTTCATCAGGCACTCTATCAGATCTAGGCCCTTAAATCTATTTCTTACTTTCACTGTATAATCATAAGGGATTTGATTTAGGACATACGTGAATGGTCTAGCGGTTTTCCCTACTTTCTTCAATTTGAGTCTGAATTTGGCAATAAGGAGTTCATGATCTGAGCCACAGTCAGCTCCCGGTCTTGCTTTTGTTGACTGTATAGAGGTTCTCCATATTTGGCTGCAAAGAATATAATCAATCTGATTTTGGTGTTGACCATCTGGTGATGTCCATGTGTAGAGTCTTCTCTTGTGTTGTTGGAAGAGGGTGTTTGCTATGACCAGTGCATTTTCTTGGCAAAACTCTATTAGTCTTTGCCCTGCTTCATTCCACATTCCAAGGCCAAATTTTCCTGTGACTCCAGGTGTTTCTTGACTTCCTACTTTTGCATTCCAGTCCCCTAGAATGAAAAGGACATCTTTTTTGGGTGTTACTTCTACAAGGTCTTGTAGGTCTTCACAAAACCTTTCGACTTCAGTTTCTTCAGCGTTACTGGTTGGGGCATAGACTTGGATAACTGTGATATTGAATGGTTTGCCTTGGAGACCAACAGAGATCATTCTGTCATTTTGAGATGCATCCAAGTACTGCATTTCGACTCTTTTGTGGACCATGATGGCTACTCCATTTCTTCTGAGGGATTCCTGCCCGCAGTAGTATATATAATGGTCATCTGAGTTAAATTCACCCATTCCAGTCCATTTTAGTTCGCTGATTCCTACAATGTCGACGTTCACCCTTGGTATCTCTTGTTTGATCACTTCCAATTTGCCTTGATTCATGGACCTGACATTCCAGGTTCCTATGCAATATTGCTCTTTACAGCATCGGATCTTGCTTCTATCACCAGTCACATCCACAACTGGGTATTGTTTTTGCTTTGGCTCCGTTCCTTCATTCTTTCTGGAGTCATTTCTCCACTGATATTCAGTAACATATTGGGCACCTAATGACCTGGGAAGTTCTTTCAGTATCCTATCATTTTGCCTTTTCATGCTGTTCATGGGGTTCTCAAGGCAAGAATACTGAAGTGGCTTGCCATTCCCTTCTCCAGTGGGCCACATTCTGTCAGACTTCTCCACCATGACCCACCTTGGGTTGCCCTGCAGGCATGGCTTGGTTTCATTGAGTTTGACAAGGCTGTGGTCCTAGTGTGATTACATTGACTAGTTTTCTGTGAATATGGTTTCAGTGCGTCTGCCCTCTGATGCCCTCTTGCAACACCTACCATCTTACTTGGGTTTCTCTTACCTTGGACGTGGGTGTATCTCTTCATGGCTGCTCTAGCAAAGCACAGCCACTGCTCCTTACCTTGGATGAGGGGTATCTCCTTACTGCCGCCGTTCCTGACCTTCAACTTGGGAAGGCAGTGCTACACAACTGCAAGGCCCTTGGTACCTTACAGCATCTCAGGGAGATATCTGTGCTATAGTTCAAACTGAATGCTACATTTGCATACCTGATAAATCCTTCAATGTAACATGTTTGAACCACATGAAAAATCTGATTTCTGCTTTAAGTGACTCATTCCCTAGTCTTGACGATCTTAAAAATAAAACTGGTGTGGGAGGCTCATAGCTAAAATATTTACTTTTAATTCCACTAATGTTATTAACTATACCATTTGTATTTTCTTGTTTCACAAGATTATGATTTCTTATATTACCAAGTATATGACTGAGCCTCCAACGGCAATGATGAATAGACTTGAAACAGTGATCAAATGTATAGCTCGATATATGATCAATGATTGTAATAGTGTAATTCTAGATATGAAAACATGCAATGAGATGGACTACTTTCCTGGACCATAGAAGACGGGTGACCAGAAATCTTTGGCTATAAAGACCTAGTCCAGTAATAGCACATTGAGTGTCTTATTGACAAAAACCTTCTTCAGAACTGGGAACGAACCTTTCCAGCAACGAGGGACAAAATGGTCATGAAATGCCTCCTAAAGTATGGTCGGATTTATAACCACAAGGGGGGGCATGTCAAGTACAAATTGACACTTACCAAGAGCATTGCCAGTGATTGAACAACAAAGTCATCTGCCATCTGCCTCTATGGAGATTGAACCCCATGCTGCTATAGCTGTTCAACAGTCCCTGAGGGAGTTCACGGTGGAGCGAGGCACTCTGTGCTCCAAGGAATCTGGTGGGACAGGTCTTTAGATAGTTGGATGGTTTTGGGGACATATTTTATAATCTCAATCCTTGCGTCTCCTCACATCTTGAGAAGCATTAAATCCCTTCATGGTGACATCAGACCCTCATCACTAACAAAAAATCCTTTTGTAAATTGAGTGCTTCATGGTATTGAACTCCCCCTTCACCAAAACTTTGTGTATTGACTTTCCTCCACTGCCGCTTTGGAGCAGTCTCTCAGAGCTATCTGAGATGCTGTCTCCTGGGCTGCAGTCCTCATTTTGCCCCAAATGAAACTTAACTCACATCTCTCAAGTTGTACATCCATAGTGAACTTTTGTTGAACTCTTTGAGTAAATTCTTCCCAAGAGGCAAGCATTTTATATGGATTAGATGATTTTTATCCACAACCTCTGAAGATAAGCATTTTTTAAATTGTCTTTTTGTAGACAAAGAAACAAAGGCACAAAGAGAGAGTAATTTGCCCAAGGACACACAACTAGTACATGAAGTCTAAGTTCAAGCCCAGATTTCCTAACTCTAACACACCCAACTCTTGACTGATAAGCACTAATCTTATCACATGAGCTCATCAAGATCCTGATTATCAAAAACCTTTTATATCTAGGATATATTCCTATTTAAGCATTTTTTAAAAATTAAACTTTAGGTTTATTAGTTTTCCTAATTAAGAGTTAACCTCAAACTGAGCCAGCCTTAGATATCTGGAGAAGTAGTATGTCTGGGGCATCAAAAGCACACCCAGCTTCTCTGCCAAAACCAAGCCTAGGTACACTCCTTGCAAGCCTTTCATTTGTCACTGAGTTATTATTTGTCAAGTGCCATCTGTCAAGTGGGCCTCCCAGGTGGCCCAGTAATAAAAGAATCTGCCTGCCAATGTAGGAGACACAAGAGCCGCAGGTTCCATCCCTGGGTCAGGAAGGTCCCTTGGAGTAGGAAATGGCAACCCACTACAGTATTCTTACCTGAAAAATTCCATGGACAGAGGAGCCTGGTGGGTCACAAAGAGTTGGACACAACTAAGCTACTGAGAATACACACACAAACACACAGTCAGATGGACCATCATGTGTGAAGGGAGGGATGTCATAATAAGCTGGCCTATTTAAGAAACAAAATAAATCAACTATAATCCAATAAAGATGAATTTAAAATATTGATCCCACATGCCATAACTACTGAAGCTCCACAACAAGAGAAGCTACAAAGCCGGTACACCACAACTAAAGAGTAGCCCCCACTTGCTGCAACTAGAGAAAAACCCAAGCACAAACAGAGACCCAGTATAGCCAAAAACAAATAAATAAAATTGTATTAAAAAATACAGCCAGGGTTGATGGTATACAGCATGTGCAGGGGGAGTGACACAGGATGATACTGAAATTATTGACAGGGGTGAAGGCTGTGCCAAAAATTGTGGGTTTTATTTCAAATTCAATGAGAAGCCATTGAAGAGTTTTAGTCAGAAAAAGGACATCCAGTTTGAGGTTTTAAAAAAGATTGCTTTGGCTGCTTTGTCAAGAAAAGATTGGAGATGAGAGTGTGGAAGCACAAGGGCCAAGAAAGAAGTGGAGGTAATAAAATGTTGTGATTCAGGAGACAGAGAATGCATGCCAAACTAGGACATACAACACAAGCTGAGATCAAATATTCACCAGTTCATTTAGATACACGTGTTCAGAAGACCACTGATTAACTGATCTAACAATAGCTACACAGGCTCAAGCTTTCTCCAAACCAGCATCTCCTGCCAAGTTCACAAATTCTGACCAACACCTTGCTTTCTAAATTCTGCCTTAAAACTTCACTTTGATAATTCCAGTCCCGGAATTGTGTAAGTACCTTTCCCAATACCCTTTCCCCACCCACATGTTAAGACATTGAAATTCCATCTGCAGGTAGCTTTCCTCTGGTCTTTGTTGATGGCAGCCTTGTCAGTAATGCTACCAGAGAAAACAGAAGTGGATCGACTCAAGGTGGACATAGACTCCATAGGTCTTGAAGCTGAATATAAGGGTCAGAGAAGCAAGGTAATAAAGATTAGTCCCAAGTTTCTGCTATTTCAACACCAAGGAAATAAATAAATCCTGAGGAACTAATATTTAGGAGCAGAAGCTCTGGATCTAGTGAGACAGAAATTTACTCCTTACTCTGTGACCCACTTTTACTTTTGCAAAAGTTGCTTGCCTAGTACAAGCTTCGATTTCTATATGTGTAGAATGGAAATAGGACCTCTGTCCTAAATTTATTAGGATTAAATGAGAAAATAAAGTACTTGGCACCATTCTTAGCATATGTCCAAAAATAAACATTACTTTCTATACTGAAGATTATTCGCAAGCACACATTCTAATATGCAAAACATTTAGTTTAATACAGTACCTGCATTTTTTCTATGACAACTTAATTTTTTCACAAGCTCCTTTTCTGCCTGGTAACAGAAATGTATTTTCAGTTAATTTAGTTTGCTCCAGCTCCTGCCTGCAGGTAGGATCCTGAGGGGCTCACCAAGCCATCAGGGGATGTGGAAGAGTGATGCAGCTGACCTTCAGTCACCATCGTTACAATGACCTCTCTGAGACTGTCTCACATCTGTTAGGTGTTCAGTCATTCATCCTGTTGGGGAGGAAAAAAAAAATGCTTCCTCTGCCCTTTTAGGTTTTTTATTTTTATTTGACTGCTCTAATAATTAAATTTATGTGAAACAGATTCAGAGGACAAACTAACATTTTAATTTCATATGTACAGAAATTCATAGAAATGTGAAACTCAAATAAACAAAGCAGGCAGCCTGTATAAGTTTTACACAAAGAAACAGTGAATTTGTGAAGAACTGATAAGACAAAAGAACTTGGACTTGGGTGCTAGTTATTGGAGAAACTAAGCAATTTCTTCTGCCAACCACCAAGGGTAGGAAATTAGGTGGGGCTGCCTAAAGCACTTGGTCTTTTATGCTCTACTGTTCCCACTCCATGCTGGGACAGGGAAGCTCTGGGTCTTACCAGCTTCCATGTGCTTTCCTAAGGATGGGCAGGAGGCTTAGGTTCTCTGCCACAGATCTGCAGATCCCTCGACAGCATGTCTCCCTCTCTCCCTTCAAGGGAATTGAAGGAAAGGGTGCCTGAAACCAAGGGTCCCAGTTCTCTCTCCTCCACTGAAGACACAAGCTCACCTGGCCTGAGGGATGAGACAAAATTATGTCCTTTTATATCTTTTATGTTCAGAGCTCACAATTTAATTCTTTTTAAAGTATATTTTTATGTGGACCATTTTTTTTTTAATGTGGATCATTTTTTAGTCTTAATTGAATTCGCTACAATATTGATTCTGTTTTGTATTTAAGGAATTTTTTTTTTTTTTTTTTTTTTTTTTTTTTTTACCATGAGGCATGTGGGATCTTACTCCTCATCAAACTCTCATTCCCTGTATTGGAAGACAAAGTCTTAACCACTGGACTACCAGGGAAGTCTCTCACTATTTAGTTCTTCTGTTTCTTGTGTTCTATTTCACCATGCCTTGCTGAGGGCACTAAGTCATATCTGCTATTTGAAGGAGAGAAAAGATCGTAAGGTTCAAGGGATACTGAGAACAATAGTATTAAATATATAAAAATGTGGATTATCCTATTATACAGCTACTATCATTGTTCATATTTATGTGAATTCACTGATTTAAGGAGGGCTTGTAAAGTTGTGAGTAAGCAACTTCGGCTCTAGAGCCAAATGGCTTGGGTTCAAATCTCAGTTAACTATGACTTTGGGTGTTTTTAATGCCTCGATTTTTTTTGTTTGTGTCATGGAGATGATCGTGGTACCTTCCTTACAGCACTGTTTCATGTGTTGAATGAGATAACAAAGGTACAGTGGTCAGAACTGTGCACACAGTAAATGCAGTATGTTAGTCACTCTGTAGTGTCTGACTCTTTGCAACCCCATAGACTATAGCCCACCAGGCTTCTCTGTCCATGGAATTCTCCATGCAAGTATAAGTGGAGACATGTTTTCTTATGATATTAGAAACTGAGATCTAATTGGCAAGTTGAGGGATCGGTTTACAATATGCTTTGTATCTTTTATAACAAAAATGACCATGAGATAGTAAATGTGAAAGTGACTTTTTATCTCAAATCATAAAATAAAAACTCTGAAACCTGGTATGTATGAGTATATACCTATTAAGTGTGATCTGATTTATCTTCCCTACAAATACTATCTACCCTTGACTTTTCCTTTCTTATAAATTCAGTTTGGTATAGCAACTGAGTTATATGGGTAGAGAGTTCTGTGGCTACAATGCAAGCACAGTCTTCAAAAAAACTTCAAAATGCCTCACTTGGCTTAACTCTCCTCAGACCCTACGGAGAACCCCAACTCAGCTTCTAAATCCACCTCCTGGTGAATGGGTCAGAATGGACCCATTCTGGGAGCAAAGTGATTTGTTTTCTTAGGATTTTCAGTTCACATTACTACTGAGTGTATACTGTGTGTCCAGCATTAAGCGCTGGGGATGTAGGAGCAAAACAAACCAAGAGGAATCCTCACACTGATGAAGTGTATGCTATAGTAGAACATGGGAAAATACGCAATAAACAAAATAAATGAAAAAAAAAAATAGACCATGTTGCTGATGGGGAGTATTGCAAGAAAAAACTATGTAGGGAAGGGGAAGAAATGTGAGTAAGAGTTAACTGTTGTATATGGCTTCTTTTGCTCTGCATATGCCTAGGGTGTAAAACCAGAAAAGGACATCTCAATACTTGATGCACCACAGCAGGGCTCATTTGCTTTTTCCCAATGACAGAAGATCATGGCTAAGAGAGCTACTCTTCTTGGAGTTGTTCTGATGAGTAATTTGAGTCTATCTGCTTGAGAGAAACAGTGACATGGGAAAGACTGTGGAAATTCTGGGATGGAGGTGTCGCCTACATGGGTTGGTAACTTCCTCTTATTGTTAAGGTTGTTTATCTTAGGAGGTGCAGACAACTTGGCAGTTATACCACTGGGAGGGAGAATGGGGTGGCCTGCACTCTCCTTGCAGTACCAATTCAACAAACATACCACGCTCTATTCCAGGCTTGGTGCTATCCCTGAGAACTCTCTACCCATATAACTCAGTTGCTTTATAGGGAAGGAAGTCAAAGGAAGATAGTATTTATAGGGAAGATAAATCAGAGTGTACTTCTGAATAGTTTTATACTCATACATACCAGGTTTCAGAGATTTTATTTTACGATTTAAAATAAAAAGTCACTTTCACATTTACTCTCTCATGGTCATTTTTGTTATAAAAGATTCAAACATATTGTAAACTGATCCCTCAATTGCCAGTTAAATCTCAGTTTCTTATATCATAAAGTTGGTTTTAAATTATTTACCTTTACACTGTATGCTTTGCTCTCTCTGCAATCCAGTGACCTTCCCTTCCTTACCACTTTAGCCTTTACTCCCATAGCAACATTCTGGATCTTGCCATCACCAGGAATTACCCGAGGAAACCTAGGGTAATTTGGAAAGTAACTACACTAAACACTTGCAGTGTACTGTATAATATCACATATTATATTCAGTATAAATATGGGCTTCCCAGGTGGCTCATTTGTAAAGAATTGGCCCTGTAATGCTGGACGTGCAGGAGGCAAGAGTTCAATCCCTGGGTTAGGAAGATCTTCTTCCTAGAGTAGGAAATGGCAACCCACTCCAGTATTTTTGCCTGGAAAATTCCATGGAAAGAGGAGCTTTGCTGGCTACAGTCCATGGGGTTGCAGAATCAAACAAAACTGAGCACACATACCTATAAACACAAGCAGTTCTCCTTTGGGATCTCAACTTATCTTTCCAGAACCCTGACACCTTCTGTATTAGTTTGTTAGGGCTGCCATAACAAAGTACCCCAGAATGAGTAGTGTAAGCAACAGAAACTGACTTTCTCCCACTTCTAGAAGCTACAAGTCCCAGATGAAGGTATTGGTGGGTTGCTGCTGCTGCTGCTAAGTCGCTTCAGTCATGTCCAACTCTGTGCGACCCCATAGATGGGGGCCCACTGTCTCTGGGATTCTCCAAGCAAGAACACTGGAGTGGGTTGCCATTTCCTTCTCCAATGCGTGAAAGTGAAAAGCAAAAGTGAAGTCACTCAGTCGTGCCCGACTCTTAGCGACCCCAGGGACTGCAGCCTACCAGGCTCCTCTGTCCAGGGGATTTTCTAGGCAAGAGTACTGGAGTGGGGTGCCATTGCCTTCTCCGATTGGTGGGTTAGATTTCTTCTGAAACCCCTCTCTACTCGATTAGTCAGGGTTCTCCAGAATAGAACCAATAGGATATATGTGTATTTGTATGTGTGTTGTAAGTCACTTCAGTCATGTATGACTCTTTGAGACCCCATGGACTGTAGCCCACCAGGCTCCTCTGTCCATGGGATTTCCAGGCAAGAATACTGGAGTGGGTTGCCATGCCCTCCTCTACAGAATCTTCCTGACCCAAGAACCCAATGGGTGTCTTGGATTATGTCTTATGTCTCCTCCATTGGCAGGTGGGTTCTTTAACACTAGCACCACCTGGGAAGCATGTAGATCTGTACAACAGGAGATTTACTGTAGAAATTGATTCACATGAACATAAAAGCGTCAAAAAACTCCACTGTCTGCTGACTGCAAGCTGGAAAATCAGGACAGCAAGTGGAATACAGTTTGAGTCCAAAGGCCTGAGAACCAAGAGCTCCAGCATTGGAGGGCAGGAGGACCTGGATACCCTAGCTCAAAAAAAAAATAGAATGAATTCACCCTTCCTTCACCTTTTTGTTCTATTCAGGCCCTAAATGGATTGAATGATGCCCACAGGCATTGGTGAAGGCAAACTCTATTTTACAGCTGCCACCTAAAATTAATCATCACAGCTGCTTTCCCTCTGTGTCTTCACATAAGTCTTTCTTCTGTGTGTGTGTGTGTGTGTCCTATCTCCTCTTCTTATAAGTGGACCAATCATATTGGACTAGGGTCTAGACTAATGACCTCATTAAACTCTAATTACTTCTTTAAATAACTGGTCTCCCTATAAAATAACATTCTGCAGTAATGGCAATTAAGACTTCAACAAAGGAATCTGGAAGGACAGAATTCAGCCCATAACCTTCATTCCTACTACACCTGGTCTTCCAGTAGGACATTCAAACTGTCGAGCCCATCCTCTTGCATCTTCATTTTCTTCTTTGCATAGCCTATGATCTCTTGTCTTTTATTTCAGCCACCCTCCTAACAAAAGCCACAATTCCACCATCCCTCTTCCATTGAATCCATGTAAGGACTACACACTGTGGGTCAATTTATCTGTTACACATCCCTTCTCTGATCTTAGATTAACATTGCTCCTGGAGAGAAATCACACAAGCACATCCCAAATGGTGCTCCTGTGCATGAACAAGTTATGTTCTGTTTGAAATGCATGCTTCTCCATTCCAACTTGAACCAGGGGCTCCAGGCAAGCCTCACAGCTATTTCCTACATTTTATGCTCTCCTACATCTATTTCCTTACATGGGAAATAGATGGGAAAACAGTGGAAACAGTGTCAGACTTTATTTTTTTGGGCTCCAAAATCACTGCAGATGGTGACTGCAGCCATGAAATTAAAAGATGCTTACTCCTTGGAAGAAAAGTTATGACCAACCTAGATAGCATATTCAAAAGCAGAGACATTACTTTGCCAACAAAGGTCCATCTAGTCAAGGCTATGGTTTTTCCAGTAGTCATGTATGGATGTGAGAGTTGGACTGTGAAGAAAGCTGAGCACCGAAGAATTGATGTTTTGAACTTTGGTGTTGGAGAAGACTCTTGAGAGTCCCTTGGACTGCAAGGAGATCCAACCAGTCCATTCTGAAGGAGATCAGCCCTAGGATTTCTTTGGAGGGAATGATGCTAAAGCTGAAACTCCAGTACTTTGGCCATCTCATGTGAAGAGTTGACTTATTGGAAAAGACTCTGATGCTGGGAGGGGTTTGGGGCAGGAGGAGAAGGGGACGACAGAGGATGAGATGGCTGGTTGGCATCACTGACTCGATGGATGCAAGTCTGAGTGAACTTCAGGAGTTGGTGATGGACAGGGAGGCCTGGCGTGCTGCGATTCATGGGGTGGCCAAGAGTCGGACATGGCTGAGTGACTGAACTGAACTGAACAGTCTATTCTTCTAAAACTTACTCGCTCACTAGTTTTTTTTTTTTTTTTTAATAAAATAAAAATAAACTAATAGAAAAAACTACGGGGAGGGAGGTGGGAGGGGGGTTCAGGATTGGGACCACGTGTACACCCATGGCAGATTCATGTTGATGTATGGCAAAACCAATACAATGTTGAAATTAGCCTCCAATTAAAATAAAGACATTTAAATTAAAAAAATAACAACATGTGGAGGCTAAACAGCACACTTCTGAATAACCAACAAATCGCAGAAGAAATCAAAAAAGAAATCAAAATATGCATAGAAACGAATGAAAATGAAAACACAACTCCAAACATATGGGAATCAGTAAAAGCAATGCTAAGGGGAAGGTTCATAGCAATACAAGCCTACCTCAAGAAACAGGTGAGAAATCAAATAAAGAACCTAACTCTACACCTAAAGCAGCTAGAAAAAGAAGAAATGAAGCACCCCAGGGTTAGGAGAAGGAAAGAAATCATAAGAATTAGAGCAGAAATAAATGTTAAAGAAACAAAGGAGACCATAGCCAAAATCAGCAAGACTAAATGCTGGGTTTTTGAGAAGATAAATAGAAACTATTAGCCAGACTCATAAAAAAAAAGGGGGAGGGGGAGAAGAATCAAATAAACAAAATTAGAAATGAAAATGGAGAAATCACAACAGACAACACAAAAATACAAAGGATCTTAAGAGACTACTATCAGCAACTATATGCCAATAAAATGGACAACTTGGAAGAAATGGACAAATTCTTAGAAAAGTATAACTTTCCAAAACTGAACCAGGAAGAAATAGAAAATCTTAATAGACCCATCACAAACAGAAACCAAAACTGTAATCCGAAATTTTCTAATAAACAAAAGCCCAGGACCAGATGGCTTCACAGCTGAATTCTACCAAAAATTTAGAGAAGAGCTAACACCTATCTTACTCAAACTATTCCAGAAAATTGCAGAGGAAGGTAAACTTCCAAACTCATTCTATGAGGCCACCATCACCTAATACCATAATCAGACAAAGATGCCACAAAAGAAGAAAACTGCAGGCCGATATCATTGATGAACATAGATGCAAAAATCCTTAACAAAATTCTAGCAAACAGAATACAACAACGTATTAAAAAGATCATACATCATGACCAGGTGACTTTATCCCAGAGATGCAGGATTTCTCAATATTCGCAAATCAATCCATGTGATACACCACGTTAACAACTTGAAAGATAAAAAGCATATAATTATCTCAATAGATGAAGAGAAAGCCTTTGACAAAATTCAACATCCGTTTATGATAAAAACCATCCAGAAAGCAGGCATAGTAGGAACATGAAAGTAAAAGTGAAATCACTCAGTTGTGTCCGACTCTTTGTGATCCCATGGATTGTAGCCTACCAGTCTCCTCAGTCTATGGAATTTTCCAGGCAAGAATACTGGAATCAGTTGCCATTTCCTTCTCTAGGGGATCTTCCCGACCCAGTGATTGAACCCTGGTCTCCTGCACTGCAGGCAGACGCTTTACCGTCTGAGCCACCAGGGAAGCCCAACATTCCTCAACATAATAAAAGCCATATATGATAAACCAAAAATTGAAAGCATTTCCCCTAAAGTCAGGAACAAGACAAGGATGCCCACTCTCACCGCTACTATTCAACACAGTTTTGGAAGTTTTAGCCACAACAATCAGAGCAGAAAAAGAAATAAAAGGAATCCAGATTGGAAAAGAAGTAAAACTCTCACTGTTTGCAGATGACATGATCCTCTACATAGAAAACCCTAAAGACTCCACCAGAAAATTACTAGAGCTAATCAATGAATATAGTAAAGTTGCAGGATATAAAATTAACACACAGAAATCCCTTGCATTCCTATACACTAACAATGAGAAAACAGAGAGAGAAATTAAGGAAACAATTCCATGCGCCATTGTGACGAAAAGAATAAAATATTTAGGAATAAATTTACCTAAAGAAACAAAAGACCTATATATAGAAAACTATAAAACACTGATGAAAGAAATCAAAGAGGACACTAATAGATGGAGAAATATACCATGCTAGTGGATCGGAAGAATCAATATAGTGAAAATGAGTATACTACCCAAAACAATTTATAGATGCAATGCAATCCCTATCAAGCTATCAATGGTATTTTTCAGAGAACTAGAACAAATAATTTCACAATTTGTATGGAAATACAAAAAAACTCAAATAGCCAAAGCAATCTTGAGAAAGAGCAATGGAACTGGAGGAATCAACCTGCCTGACTTCAGGCTATACTACAAAGCAAACTGTTGCATCAAGACAGTATGGTACTGGCACAAAGACAGAAACATAGATCAATGGAACAAAATAGATAGCCCAGAGATAAATCCGTGCACCTATGGACACCTTATCTTTGACAAAAGATGCAAGACTATACAATGGAGAAAAGACAATCTCTTTAACAAGTGGTGCTGGGAAAACTGGTCAACCACTTGTAAAAGAATGAAACTAGAACACTTTCTAACACCACACACAAAAATAAACTCAAAATGGATCATAGATCTAAATGTAAGACCAGAAACTATAAAACTCCTAGAGGAAAACATAGGCAAAACACTCTCCGATGTAAATCATAGCAAGATCCTCTCTGACCCACTTCCCAGAGTAATGGTTGCTGCTGCTGCTATGTTGCTTCAGTTGTGTCTGACTCTGTGTGACCCCATAGACAACAGCCCACCAGTCTCCCCCATCCCTGGGATTCTCCAGGGAAGCACTGGAATGAGTTGCCATTTCCTTCTCCAGTGCATGAAAGTGAAAAGTGAAAGTGAAGTCATTCAGTCGTGTCTGACTCTTAGCGACCCCATGGACTGCAGCCTACCAGACTCCTCTGTCCACGAGATTTTCCAGGCAAGAGTACTGGAGTGGGGGTGCCATTGCCTTCTCCAGAATAATGGAAATAAAAGCAAAAATTAACAAATGGGACCTAATTAAACTTAAAAGCTTTTGCATAAGCAAGGTGAAAAGACAGCCTTCAGAATGAGAGAACATAATAGCAAATGAAGCAAGTGAAAAATAATTAATTTCAAAAATACACAAACAACTCCTTCAGCTCAATTCAAGAAAAATAAGAGATCCAATAAAAAAAAAAGGGCCAAAGAACTAAACAGACATTTCTCCAAAGAAGACATACAGATGGCTAAGAAACTCATGAAATGATGCTCAACATCACTCATTATCAGAGAAATACAAAGCAAAAGCACAATGAGGTACCATCTGACACCAGTCAGAATGGCTGCTATCAAAAGGGCTACAAACAATAAATGCTGGAGAGGGTGCAGAGAAAAAGGAATCCTCTTACACTGTTTGTGGGAATGCAAACTAGTACAGCCGCTATGGAGAACAGTGTGGAGAGTCCTTAAAAAACCGAAAATAGAACTGCCATATGACCCAACAATCCCACTGCTGGGCATACACACTGAGGAAACCAGAAGTGAAAGAGACACATGTACCTCAGTGTTCATTGCTGCACTATTTACAATAGCTAGGACATGGAATCAACCTAGATGTCCATCGGCAGACGAATGGAATAGAAAGCTGTGGTCAGGTCAGTTCAGTTCAGTTCAGTCGCTCAGTTGTGTCCGACTCTTTGTGATCCCATGAATTGCAGCACGCCAGGCCTCCCTGTCTATCACCAACTCCCAGAGTTCACTCAAACTCATGTCCATTGAGTGGGTGATGCCATCCAGCCATCTCATCCTCTGTCGTCCCCTTCTCCTCCTGCCCCCAATCCCTCCCATCATCAGAGTCTTTTACAATGAGTCAGCTCTTCGCATGAGGTGGCCAAAGTATTGGAGTTTCAGCTTTAGCATTAGTCCTTTCAAAAAACACCCAGGACTGATCTCCTTTAGAATGGACTGGTTGGATCTCCTTGCAGTCCAAAGGACTCTTGAGAGTCTTCTCCAACACCACAGTTCAAAAGCATCAATTCTTCGGTACTCAGCTTTCTTCACAGTCCAACTGTCACATCCATACATGACCACTAGAAAAACCATAGCCTTGACTAGACGGACCTTAGTTGGCAAAGTAATGTCCCAGCTTTTGAGTATGCTATCTAGGTTGGTCATAGCCTTCCTTCCAAGGAGTGAGCATCTTTTAAAAAAAGCTGTGTATGTATTAGAAATGGAATATTACCCAGGTATTAAAAAGCATACATATGAATCATTTCTAGTGAGGTGGATGAAACTGGAGCCTATCATACAGAGTGAAGCAAGTTAGAAAGAAAAACACCAATACAGTATATTAACACATATATTTGGAATTTAGAAAGATGGTAATGATGAGTCTATATGCGAGACAGCAACAGAGACACAGATGTAAAGCACAGACTTTTGAACTCTGTGGAAGAGGGTAAGGGTGGAATGTTTTGTGAGAATAGCATTGAAACATCTATATTATCATATGTGAAATAGATCGCCAGTCCAGGTTCAATGCATGAGACAGGGTGCTCAGGGCTGGTGCACTGGGATGACCCTAAGGGATGGGATGGGGAGGGAGGGTCAGGATGGGGAACACATGTACACCCATGGCTGATTCATGTGAATGTATGGCAAAAACCACCTCAATATTGTGAAGTAATTAGCCTCCAATTAAAAAAAAAAGAATCTTTACCCAGTTCAGAGACTGTTACTTATCAAAAAGTCCTTTTTATACATCTTGAAGAGGAAGCATTTTTGAGATAGTAACTAGAATTATGCCTGATAACATTTTACCCAAACATATCAAAATTTTAGGAACTCCATACAGTTTCTAGGATATCTATATTAGTAACATTTATCATCAATATAACCTGAGTCTTGTTACTCACTTGGCAATACAACCCATGTAATTCTGTATACAAAATGAATCTGATTAGTGTAATATCTCTCTTTGGGATGTTTCAGGGGCCCTCTGAAGCATCCCAAAGTTAGCTAGAAATCTTCATTAGGATGATTTAGGAAGCTTTGTCAACAAACATCAAAAAGTTTTAGAACACTCAGTCAGATAGCATTATAGGCCATTGTGAAACAATGCTATTTACTTAGCCAAAGTAACAATAAGGGATTTCAGAACAGATAATTTACTATATAAAGAAACAAATCTATTATCAAAGGCAATTCAATATCTGAATAAAAGGTGTCCTCTTAACAGAGAGAAAAGCTAAATTCAAGTGTTTGCACCAGCTTACTTAAAAGGTAAACTTAATTAACTTTATTTTAAACTTAGTCCTAACCATATAGAAAACTCTTACCTCATGGTTCACTTTTCACAAATCTTATCACTTTCTATATCCACTATTGTGTTCTTCAATCCTAAAGCTACCTGTAAGTCAAGCTTACTTCCTTTTCCCTTCACAAAATGCAGTTTCATTCCTCATACCTTTTTTTTTTTTTTTTTTTACCAAAAACACTTCCTACTTCCCTTAAGGAACCAAAAACTAACTTTTATATTAGCATTTTATAGATTGGTGAGCATAAATACCAGTGATAACTTCTAAACCTGTGTTTTCTTAGAACATTTTAGGATAGCACCAAACATCATTTATTTTTAATCTCAAATCTCTTTAGTTTCTCTGGAAGAGGTAATCAGTGTTTAGTAGTAAATGCTTCAAATTCTAGTTTCATTTGGATATGACTTAGCTATTCAATAGACTTCCAACACTTAGTTTAGCACAACTCTTAGAAGTTCAAGGGCAGTGGCCAAGAGGAGCTACCCCACATCCAAGGTCAGGGGTGGTGGCCAAGAGGAGCTACCCCATGACCAAGGTAAGGAGCAGTGGCTGCGCTTTGCTGGAGCAGCCATGAAGAGATATCCCAGGTCCAAGGTAAGAGAAACCCAAGTAAGATGGTAGATGCTGAGAGAGGGCATCAGAAGGCAGAAAGACTGAAGCCACAATCACAGACAACTAGCCAATCTGATCACACAGACCACAGCCTTGTCTAACTCAGTGCAACTAAGCCATGCTGTGTGGGGCCACCCAAGACGGATTGGTCATGAAGGAGAGGTCTGACAGAATGTGGTCTGCTGGAGAAGGGGGTGAAAAACCACTTCAGTATTCTTGCCTTGAGAACCCCATGACCAGCATGAAAAGGCAAAAAGATAGGACACTGAAAGATGAACTCCCTGGGTCGGTAGGTACCCAATATGCTACTGGAGATCAGTGGAGAAATAACTCCAGAAAGAATGAAGGGATGAGGCCAAAGTAAAAACAACACCTACTTGTTGATGGGACTGGTGATAGAAGCATGGTCCAATGCTGTAAAGAGCAATATTGCATAGAAACCTAATGTTAGGTCCGTGAATCAAGGCAAATTGGAAGTGGTCAAACAGGAGATGGCAAGAGTGAACATCGACATTCTAGGAATTAGTGAACTAAAATGGACTGGAATGGGTGAATTTAGCTCAGATGACCATTATATCTACTACTGTGGGCAGGAATCCCTCAGAAGAAATGAAGTAGCCATCATAGTCAACAAAAGAGTCCAAAATGCAGTACTTGGATGCATCTCAAAAACGACAGAATGATCTCTGTCCATTTCCAAGGCAAACCATTCAATATCATGGTAATCCAAGTCTATGCCTGGACCAGTAACACTGAAGAAACTGAAGTTGAACAGTTCTATGAAGACCTTCAAGACCTTCTAGAACTAACACCCCAAAACAATGTCCTTTTCATTATAGGAGACTGGAATGCAAAAGTAGGAAGTCAAGAAACACCTGGAGTAACAGGCAAATTTGGCCTTGGAGTACAGAATGAAGCAGGGGAAAGACTAACAGAGTTTTGTCAAGAGAACGCACTGGTCATAGCAAACACCCTCTTCCAACAATGCAAGAGGAGACTACACATGGACATCACCAGATGGTCAACACTGAAATCAGATTGATTATATTCTTTGCAGCCAAAGATGGAGAAGCTCTATACAGTCAGCTAAAGACAGACCGGGAGCCTACTGTGTCTCAGATCATGAACTCCTTATTGCCAAATTCAGACTTAAATTGAAGAATGTGGGGAAAACCACTAGATCATTCAGGCATGACCGAAATCAAATCCCTAATGATTATACAGTGGAAGTGAGAAATAGATTGAAGGGACTAGATCTGATAGACAGAGTGCCTGATGAAGTATGGACAGAGGTTTGTGACGTTGTACAGGAGACAGGAATCAAGATCATCCCCAAGAAAAAGAAATTAAAAAAAGCAAAATGACTGTCTGAAGAGGCCTTACAGATAGCTGTGAAAAGAAGAGAAGCGAAAAGCAAAGGAGAAAAGGAAAGATATAAGCATCTGAATGCAGATTTCCAAAGAATAACAAGGACAGAGAAGAAAGCCTTTCTCATTGACCAATGCATAGAGGAAAGCAACAGAATGGGAAAGACTAGAGATCTCTTCAAGAAAATTAGAGATACCAAGGGAACATTTCATGAAAGATGGGCTCGATAAAGGACAGAAATGGTATGGTCCTAACAGAGCAGAAGATATTAAGAAGAGGTGGCAAGAATACACAGGAGAACTGTGCAAAAAGAGCTTGATGACCCAGATAATCATGGTGGTGTGAACACTCACCTAGAGCCAGACATCCTGGAATGTGAAGTCAAGTGGGCCTCAGAAAGCATCACTACGAACAAAGCTAATGGAGATGATGGAATTCCAGTTGAGCTATTTCAAATCCTGAAAGATGATGCTGTGAAAGTGCTGCACTCAATATGCCAGCAAATTTGGAAAACTCAGCAGTGGCCACAGGACTGGAAAAGGTCAGTTTTCATTCCAATCCCTAAGAAAGGCAATGCCAAAGAATGCTCAAACTACCACACAATTGCACTCATCTCACACACTAGTAATGCTCAAAATTCTCCAAGCCAGGCTTCAGCAAGACGTGAACCGTGAAGTTCCAGATGTTCAAGCTGGTTTTAGAAAAGGCAGAGGAACAAGAGATCAAATTGCTAGCATCTTCTGGATCATGGAAAAAGCAAGAGAGTTCCAGAAAAACATCTATTTCTGCTTTATTGACTATGCCAAAGCCTTTGACTGTATGGATCACAATAAACTGTGGAAGATTCTTCAAGAGATGGGAATACCAGACCACCTGACCTGCCTCTTGAGAAACCTATATTCAGGTCAGGAAGCAACAGTTAGAACTGGACATGGAACAACAGACTGGTTCCAAATAGAAAAAGGAGTACGTCAAGGCTGCATATTGGCACCCTGCTTATTTAACTTATATGCAGAGTACATCATGAGAAACGCTTGGCTGGAGGAAGCATAAGCTGGAATCAAGATTGCCGGGAGAAATATCAGTAACCTCAGATATGCAGATGACACCACCCTTATGGCAGAAAGTGAAGAGGAACTAAAAAGCCTCTTGATAAGAGTGAAAGAGGAGAGTGAAAAAGTTGGCTAAAAGCTGAACATTCAGAAAATGAAGATCATGGCCTCTGGTCCCATCGCTTCATGGCAAATAGATGGGGAAACAGTGGAAACAGTGTCAGACTTTATTTTTTTGGGCTCCAAAATCACTGCAGATGGTGATTGCATCAATGAAATTAAAAGACACTTACTCCTTGGAAGGCAAGTTATGACCAACCTAGACAGCATATTAGAAACCAGAATTATTACTTTGCCAACAAAGGTCCATCTAGTCAAGGCTATGGTTTTTCCAGTGGTCATGTTTGGATGTGAAAGTTGGACTGTGAAGAAAGATGATTGCCGAAGAATTGATGTTTTCGAACTGTGATGTTAGAGAAGACTCTTGAGAGTCCCTTAGACTGCAAGGAGGTCCAACCAGTCCTTCCAAAAGGAGATCAGTCCTGGGTGTTCATTGAAAGGAATGATGCTAAAGCTGAAACTCCAGTACTTTGGCCACCTCATGTGAGGAGTTGACTCATTGGAAAAGACTTTGATGCTGGGAGGTATTGGGGGCAGGAGGAGAAGGGGATGATAGAGGATTAGATGGCTGGATGGCATCAGTGACTCAATGGATGTGAGTTTGGGTGAACTCCGGGAGTTGGTGATGGACAGGGGAGGCCTGGCGTGCTGCGATTCATGGCATCGCAAAGGGTCGGACATGACTGAGCGACTGAACTGAACTGAATGGCATACTTTCTTCTGCATCTGAGAGTTTGTGAAGAGAAATTTTATCTTCGGCACCAAAATTTATTTGGGAAATATTTATATATTTCTTACATGTTGGTTGTAAAAAAGGGAAAATAAAAGGCAGAGAGAAAGTCACTTACTGAAATCAAGCCATAAAGAAATAGTACACCCAAATTTCAGGAATTAAATTCTGTAACACTGTGGGACAGCCTAATAAATATAATTCTAAGTGGTGATTCAGTTTCAATCAATGTATTATTGTAGAATTCTGGTTCCTATGGCCTCTGACAAAGGACCTCCAAAAAGAATATTCCCTACCATTCTCTTTGCAAACTATAGATTTTTAGTTCTGCTAGATTTTCTCTCTATGCCATATAAGGTGATGAGGGAATGATGGTTTCTTTGAAGAGAAGTCAGCAGAGTCTCATTGAAAGGGAGCGTTAGGAGCATTAGTAGTGTCATGTGACCCACAGGTCACAGAACTGATGCTGAGAGCAGTAACTGGATAAGACCCTTGTCTTCCTCAGGGAAGGGGTATGTTTTGGTGGGATGGAAGAGTTGTGTTATGTTCTTCATTCACTTCCAGAAAGGATCCTTTAGACTCATTTATTTGTAGATGCAAGTGAATGCTACCTCATTATGCTAATGCTTTTTTGAGATACAGGGTTTGTATCTTAACAGAGTTGTTTTTATGGCAAAGGATACAGACTTGAAGGTGTAATTTCAAGCTTTAGGGAGCTGGGGGTTTGAGAGAGGCTGAATTAATTAGAGTCAAGAGCAAATCACTGCAATAAAGAGATCTGTAAATACAAAGACTAAAATAGGTAGTTGTTTATTTCTCTTTTAATGTAAAAATGCATCCTGGGTAGAATTTACTCTGAGAAGCTTTCCAGATATCCAGGCTGGTAGGGGCTTAGCCATATTCCAAGGGGCATATTATTATTGTCTGCAAGTTTGAAGCTGAGTTCCACATCCATATTCAACCATCAGGAAGGGATAGAACAGATTTCCTCTTTAAGGAAGTGATTGAAAATGAAAGTGAAGTCACTCAGTCATGTCCGACTCTTTGCAATCCCGTGGACTGTAGCCCACCAGGCTCCTCTATCCATGGGATTCTCCAGGCAAGAATACTGGAGTGGATTGCCATCTCCTTCTCCAGGGGATCTTCCCGACCCAGGGATCGAACCCAGGTCTCTGGCATTACAGGCAGATGCTTTAAAGGAAGTGATTAGGCTAAAGTCATGCACTTTGCTTCTGCTCACCTTCTATTGGTGAGAACTTTGGCCACTTAGAGACCAAAGGGGACTGATCTCCCCTTGAGTAGCCATGTGCCCTTGTTGGGTGATTAGCTGACTCAGTTATTTGAGTGCACCCCACCACCACTCAACTCTATATTCAGAAGTTATACTTTCTTTCTATTCTTTGAAAGAAAAGATAACTGATGCTGTGATGGTCACAGACATAATAGCTGAAAACTTCCCCTCAGTGGGAAAAGAAACATACATCTAAAACCCGGGAGATTGCAGAGTCCCATATAGGATTAACCCAAATAGTGACACATCAAGACACACTGGAATTAAAATGAGAAAAATTAGAAAAGGAGAAACAGCAGAAAGGACCAGGAAATGATGGAGGACATTACTGTTGTAGTTGAAAGTGAGAAAGAAATCCCTGGTCACCAATCTACAGGACTTTAAAGAACATATAAATATCACAGATTATCTGACCTTTTACAAAACCCTCAACTTTTGTATAACAGGGCTTCCCTGGTGGCTCATATGGTAAAAAAAAAAAAAAAAAAAAAAAAGCATCTGCCTGCAATGTAGGAGACCCGGGTTCGATCCCTGGATCAGGAAGATCCCCTGGAGAAGGAAATGGCAACCCACTCCAGTATTCTTGCCTGAGAAATTCCATGGATGGAGGAGCCTGGTGGGCTACAGTCCATGGGGTTGCAAAGAGTTGGACATGACTGAACGACTTCACTTTCACTTTCAACATTTGTATAAGGTCCACTGCTGTTATGTCTATTTTTGTGGGGAAGAGTTGAGGGTGGCCAAGGTTGAAGGGTTATGAACTGGTTTGGCTTGCTTTGTTTTGTAGAAATCTAGGTAGGTATATTAGCTTCCTACTGCTGCTTTAACAAATTACCACAAATTAGTGCCTTAAAACAGTACCAATTTATTTTCTTATAATTTTGGGGCTCAGATGCCCAAAATAGGTTTCACTGGGCTGAAACAAAGTTGCTGGCAGTATTGTGCTCACTCTGGAAGCACTAGGGGAGGATCCATTTCCTGGCCCTTTTCAGCTTCTAGAGTTGCATTCCTTGAATTCCTTGCCTCATGGCCCCCATCTCCCTCTTCAAAGCTGGCATCACTGCATCTTCAAAAATCTTTCCTCTCTAACTTCCATCTTCCTCTTATAAAGAGTATTGCAATTACATGGAGCCACTCCAAATAATACAGAAATCATTTCCCCATCTCAAGATCATGTCATTTAATCATGACTGTAAATTTTCTTTTGCTATGTAAAATATACTCATAGATTCTGGGGATTAGAAATTGGTTATCTTTAAAGAGGTTATTGTTCAGCCTACCACAGTAGGTATCCTGCTAGCTTAGAAGGTGGGAAAGAAAATTTGCTGTGATTTGGAAGAGTTAGGTCTGGGACATCTGGATGATATGAAATAATATGGGTTAAAAGGTAAATTAAAATAATTTATTCTGGCATCATTTCTAATATAAAGTAGCACTCATAATTATCTGAAAATTCTTATTGAAGCATGAGAGCAATATGTCGCTTTAGCATTTTATTCATTTGGCAAGTATTCATTGAGCATATATTAGGTGCCAGACTATGAGTTTCAGAGTACTTAACCAAGTGTAACATTTCCTTTCAGGAAATTTCAGTTTTGTGGGGCAGAGAGAGAAGGACATTAGTAATTTCACTACAGTGTGATGAATTTAATAATAGGTATTCAGAGCATTAAGGCAAAACATAGGAACAGCATCGAACTATCTGATCAAAGAGGATTGGAAATGCATCTCTGATATATCAGTCAGGGTTCAATCAGAAAGGCAGAACCAGAGGTCTGACTGTAAGCAGCTGTGGAAGCAGGTGAAGAAATCTCTGCAAGGTTGCTGTCTTCACATCTGACACTGGAGCTTGAAATCTGCAGGACAGGCAACTGGGAAGGTGGGTGTAAAGAGGGGAGCAGGGATAAGGTAGAGCCCACAAGCTGGGGACTGTGTCAGGCTCTTGCTGCCTCCGAAACTGAGGATGTTGATGATGTGGTTGTCCTGCACGAGAAGCTGGTGTCTTTTGTCAACATTACTCAACCCACTTGCCCCAGAAGTGACAGAAGCTGGAGGAAGACCCAAGGGAAAGTAGAGTGGCCCCTGCCCCACACCAATGAGGTGAGCTGGCAGAGAGATGAAAATGTGTGTGAACTGCAAGTTGACCCATCCCAAAGCCACAACACTGGAAGTAATGGAAGAAAAGGGGCTTTCCTCTAACTATAAGTAGATGTCCCTGTGGCTGGGATGGTTTATACTAGGATGTGACACATGTGGGAGGAAGGTAAGGTGAGGTGAGTGGAAGATGAACCTGAAGCCTTAAGTCAGGCAAGATCACTGCAGGTCAGCATTTATATATCAACTTTCTTATAAATCAGAATCAAGTGTTAAACTGGATCCTGATGGCAATGGGGACCACTAACTATGTTGATTATGCAGTTTTCATTTCAAAAAGTTTAAAGCCATTAGCAGAGCACACTCTTCCCCTCAGGTTTCAACTCTACTTATTCTTCTCTCCTTAACCATCTGTTCCCACAACAAACTCTCCAGCTTCCCCCAACACTCTTCTTGCCTCAGTATCTCTACCTGGAATAGTTTGCCTGCTCTCAATCTTCTTCCCCTACAACGCTGTTTCTTCCTTTGTAAATACTGCACTAGGAGATCAAACCAATCAATTCTGAAGGAAATCAACATTGAATATTCATTGGAAAGACTCATGCTTAAGCTCCAATACTTTGGCCACCAGATGGGAAGAGCTGAGGCATTGGAAAAGACCTGATGCTGGGAAAGATTGAAGGCAAAAGGAAAAGGGGACAGCAGAGGATGAGATGGTTAGAGAGCATCACTGACTCAATGGACATGAGTCTGAACAAACTCTGGGAAATAGTGAAATACAGAGGAGTCTGGCATGCTGTAGTCCATGGGGTCACAGAGTCGGACATGACTTAGGAGCTGAACAACAACAGGCAGCATTCAGTGCAGGATGGAAAGAACAAAACTGTGTGTCTTCCTGAGGATGGGAACCTTGTTGACATCATCCAAATATTCCCGCACAGTGTCTGGCACTTAGAAGATGTTCAGTAGGTAGGTACTGACCGTATCAAGCTCCAAGAGTTTCTCATCAAACACTTTGCTTATATGTTTTTTCAGTTTTATTAGTGGTTTTGAAGAAGTAAGGCTTTTTAATCATTGTCGGACAGAGAGAGGCTGTACATTTCTACATTTGAGTAGAGGATCAAGAAGAGACTATAAAAGTTTCTTGAATCCTTCACAAAAATATCTAAAAAGGACTCCAGTTATCAAGGGAGAAAGGAAATCATTTCTCTTATGAGGAGTGCTCCAAGGCACTGGGGAACTTTGCATTCTTTACCGATGCACCTTCATTCTTCACCAATCCATCTTCATAATTATCATTTATGACGGCTTCTTTATCATTCCTGATTTCTTTAATCCCCATAGGACTGCCTGTCAGGTCCTTGGTCGGGTTATAATTATAAAGAAGCTTCAATTTTTTTAAGTAGATGAAGTTAAACAGTCTTTGGAAGCTTTGTTTAATATTTGAGGTAGTCAATTTATACGCTATTTCCATAAAAATTTTGTTTGTTTTTTCTGCCAACTCCCTGATCACAGGATCTTCATCCCGAATCACTCGGTCAATAGCTGTAACAGTAGAAAGGCTATTAATTCAAAACATTGCTTTCATAGTCTGAGAAGCTCTCAGACTCAAAACAGTCTCACCACTTTTCACAGGAGCCCCGCTGCCCTAATTTTTGTTACTTAGACAAATAGCATCCAGGAAGTTTTTGTCTTCTGTCCTCACTGGACCTCATTATGTGCTGAGGGCATATTATATGTTGAGCATTCTGCTAGACAGCATAAATATATATTCATGAATAGGCTCAATATTGCTCAGAATAATGAAAAAAGTAGAATCAGTCTAAATGTTCATCAGCAGGAAAGGGCTTAAAGTTATTAATGTAATATCATAAAGCCAAATAGGACATACATGTTAACATGATGATGTAGACTCATGTTTCTTAGCATGAAAAGATGTTTATGACATGAGTAGGTGAAAAAATTATAAAACAATTATGATAGTTTAAAAAATAAATACATAATAGTTTATATTCTTTAAAAATACTTGCAATTAAATATATACCAAAATGCAAATATCATTATATCCAGATGCTGAGCTTGTGGGAAGTTATTTTCTTTCTTAATAAAAAGAAATAGAGAAGGAAAAAACAGATAGATGTAGAAATGAGAGAAAAAGGAGAAGGAACAGAAGGAGGAGGAAGAGAGCAAACAAAAATATCTGAGTAACATGGAGAGAGTGCTTAGCATTTAGCAGGCTGTTAATAAATATGAGTGAATGAAAAAATGAAGAAGGAAGAAAATGATGTGTCAATGTAGGTTCATCAGTTTTAACAAATATACCACTCTGCTGGGAGATGTTGGTAACAGGAGGAAGCTGTGCATGTGTGGGGGCAGGAGGTATACAGGAAATCTCCATCTTCCACTCAGTGTTTCTACTAATCTAAAATGGCTCTTCAATATAGTTTGTTACCAAAAGAAGGAAGGAAGGCAGCCACCTTATTTTCTGCTGTAACCTGTTTGAAATTCTGATCCTGAAGGGGAAATAGGCAGAGGCCGAGAGATCCAAACATGTTGATAGAATAAGTATTGAAAAGTGAAAGTGAAAATCACTCAGTCGTATCCGAGTCTTTGCAACCCTATAGTCCATGGAATTCTCTAGGCCAGAATACTGGAGTGGGTAGCCTTTCCCTTTTCCAAGGGATCTTCAAAACCCAGATTGAATCCAGGTCTCCCACATTGCAGGTGGATTCTTTACCAGCTGAGCTTCCAGGGAAGCCCAAGAATACTGGAGTGGGTAGCCTATCCCTTCTCCAGTGGATCTTCCCAACCCAGGAATAGAACTGGGGTCTCCTGCATTGCAGGTGGATTCTTTACCAAATGAGCTATCAGGGAAGCCCAAGTCACTCAGTCATGTCTGACTCTTTGTGACCTCATGGACTATATAGTTCATGGAATTCTCCAGGCCAGAATACTGGAGTGGGTAGCCTTTCCCTTCTCCAGGGGATCTTCCCAAACCAGGGATCAAACCAGGGTCTCCTGTATTGCAGGTGGATTCTTTACCAACTGAGCTATCAGAGAAGCTCTTCTGATGCAAGTATATATTGCTATCTCCTAAAATGTAAATTCTCTAAGGAAATGGACTTTGCTTTGTCTGCTGCTGTATGTCCTGCTCTTAGAATAGTGCTGTCATATAGTAGATGCCAGATAAATATTTGTTGAAAGAATTAATGAGTGATTGAATTCTTAACTCTCTGTAGTTCCTAAGGATTCTAGGATGATAGCTAGGTCTCAGATAATGAGAGGGGTAGATGGAGAGATTGAAGCAGAGAGAGAAAGATAGAGGGAAAGAATAAAAAGTAAAAAAAGATGTCCCTTAACCCAGTCCTTCTACTGATTTCCCCTTAACCACCTAACTACGTCTGTAGTACTCTCGCATCCCTGGCATCACTATAGAGCTCAGATATAAATGGAATCACTAATAGGGAAGTTATTTAGGCCTATATATAAAGATTTCATTATAATTTCAACACTTACCCTCAAGCATGACATCAATTTCATCTCTGAGCAGTAAATGGCCACCCAATTTTGCCAAGTACCCTATGTACAAATTAAAATTAAAGTTATCCCAAAATACATTATGAAAATACATTATCTGATATTATCTACCTTCAGTGCTTTCTTCAAAGCAAAATATCTCTAGATTATTCTTGAATAATCTATTAGTGATTTAAAATAATTAATAAATCTTTATTGAGATATATGTATGTGTATAAATGTGCACAAATCACATTTGTACACCTTAATAAATGACCAGAGTGAATACTTGTAGCTACCACCTAGGCCTTTAAATAGAATATTACCATATCCTAGGAGCCACCTTTATGCCCTTCCCAATTTCCTCCTTCAGCTTTCAGAATATATTCTTTTGCTCAACACTACATTGTGAGATTCATCCTGTTTTTAAACATAGCAATAGCTCATTCATTTCCATTGCTACATGACAGAGGTTAGCAATGTTCTCTCGAAACAGAGCCATGCTTATAGGCTTATTTGCTTATGGATCATCTCCAGCTTTTCTCACCCTACAAACAGCAGAGTTGAGTAGTTGCCACAGAGCCTGGTATTCAAAGCCTGAAATGTTTCCTATCTGGTTCTTCACAGAAAGAGTTTTCTGAATGCTTTTTGTATGATATGCCATCTTATTAATGCATCACGTTTTAGCCATTCTGCTTATGATGGACAATGTATTGTTTTTAATTTGAGGCTATTATGAATAGTGATGTTATTGTGGGCATTCTTGTACATGAACTTTGGTGTAGATTTATATGCATTACTGTTTGGTATATAGCTAGGAGTGGACTTACTAGCTAATGAATATGCTTATGGTCACCTTTAATCATTACTGCAGAAGGGTTGCCAAGGTGATTACCAATTTTCACTCCTACCAGCATTGTATGAACATTTCTACTGCTCTCCATCCTCTCTAACACTTGATAATTGTTAGTCAATCTTTCAGTCAATCTCATGGGTTTGGTGGTATTATTATATTGGATACACAAATTGGATATATAATTATATATATATTTAATATATAATTAGATATATAATTTTGTATATTGGATATACAGTTGTATATTTCTTTTGCAAAATGTCTGTTCCGTATGTCTCTTGCCTGTTTTTCTATTGAGTTGTTTTTAAATTATTTATTTTTGGGCATTTTAAATTCTGGTTACTAGTCTTTTTTTTTTTATTTTAATTTTTTATTTTTTTTTAAATTTTAAAATCTTTAATTCTTACATGCGTTCCCAAACATGAACCCCCCTCCCACCTCCCTCCCCACAACATCTCTCTGGGTCATCCCCATGCACCAGCCCCAAGCAAGCTGCACCCTATGTCAGACATGGACTGGCGATTCAATTCTTACATGACAGTATACATGTTATAATTCCCATTCTCCCAAATCATCTTTTAAAAATATTACACCTATTACAAATATTTTCCCCTACCCCAGGGAAAAATTTTCCATTTGTACTTTTCTTTTTGATGAGCAGAATTATTTATTTTTTGGCTGTGCTGGATCTTTGCTGCTGTGCAGGAGTTTTTTCTAGTTGTGGCTAGTGGGGTCATCTCTTGGTGGCTTCTCTTGTGGATCACAAGCTCTAGAGCACAGGGTCCACAGCTGTGGCACATTGGCTTAGTTGTCCTGAGGCATGTGGTATCTTTCCAGACCAGGGCTCAAACCTGTGACGCTTGCATTGGCAGGTGGGATTCTTAACTGCTGGTCCACCAGAGAAGTCCTCTAATCTTATTGCAGTCCAATTTACAATTAGTGAATTTTGGGGTCCTGATAAGAAACAATGGCACCCCACTCCAGTACTCTTGCCTGGAAAATTCCATGGACAGAGAAGCCTGGTAGGCTGCAGTCCATGGGGTAGTGAAGAGTCGGACACGACTGAACGACTTCACTGTCGCTTTTCACTTTCATGCATTGGAGAAGGAAATGGCAACCCACTCCAGTGTTCTTGCCTGGAGAATCCCAGGGAAGAGGGAGTCTGGTGGGCTGCCGTCTATGGGATCACACAGAATCGGACATGACTGAAGCGACTTAGCAGTAGCCGCAAGGTCATAATGATATTCTCTCATATTTACTTCTAGAAACTTTATTGTTTTACCCTTTCACATATTTGGATTTCAAATTCAACTGAAATTATATGGCATAAAATAGGGGTTGATTAATCAAGCACTATTAAGAGAGAAAAAAAAAGTCCTTTCCTATTGCTTTGTAGGATCATTTACATCAAAAATTGTGTGAGGGTCAGTGTCTTAACTCCATTCTATCATTGTGCCATACCTTAATATATGATGGGTCTTGATATCTGATGGTATAAATTCTTCAACTTTGTGTTGGCTATTCTCAAACCCTTAAATTTTCATGTAAAAATTAGAATCAACTTCTCATATTTCATATACATACACACCCAAAACTGCTGGTAAAATTTTGTTTGGGGTTGTATCAAATATACTGATCAAGTTGAGGAGAGCTGACCATGTTACAATATTAAACATTTAATCCATTAACATGATATATCACTCTAAGTATTTTTAAAAAACTTCTCAGAATTTTCTAGTTTTGTTTTGTTTTGTGTGTGTATGTTTATGTATCAGTCTTGTACCTCTTTCCTTAATTTTATTTTGGGATATTTGATAAATTTTGGTGCAATGTATTAGGCATTAAAAGATTAATTTTCTAGTATTTATTGTTAAGTGTGTAGAAACTCAGTTGATTTCTGTATATTGGTATTATATATAGAAAACTTGCTAGATTTAATTCCTATAGTTTTTCTGAATTCTTTCCAGTATTCTAAAAACTCAATTATTTATCTGCAAATTTTGGAAGTTTTATTTTCTTTTTTTCCAAACATCCATTTTATTTCTTGTTATTACCTTATTTGGGAAATTCTTGGTCATTATCTCTTTAAATATTTAGTCTCATTTTTTCCCCCTATCCTCATGGAAGTGTATATTAGGCCTTTTAACCATATCTCATGTTCTTATGCTCTTTTCATATTTTCCATTTTTATCTTTTCAAGTTTTGATCTTGAGGCTGAATATTTTATTCTGACATTTCTTTTTTTCTCTTCCTAAATTTATTTATTTTAAATTGAAGGATAAGTACAATGTTGTGTTGGTTTATTCTGACATTTCTAATTCTCTTAATCTCATTTCAGTTCTTTCTAATCTGCTGCTAACTTCATTCACTGAGATCTGCATTCTATCTCATTGTGTAATCTTTTGAACATACTAATCATATTTATTTAAAACTTCATACCTGATAAAGTTGAATAACTTCATATACTAGATTCTGTTTCTATGGTTCTTGCTTGTAATTAAAAAAATCTAAATGGTTTTTTAAAATTAAATATCAGTTATAGTGTATACAGGTTTGTGTCGATACTGTTAGTTTCTGGGCATTTTATCTTCTCCCAGAGAGGATTTATTTTTGCGTTTTTGGCACGCAGTTAGGCTAGAAGTATATCTCTTTAATTCAACCATGGAGTTAGATATTCAAAGATTCAATAATTATAAGGGCTGGTATATTTTTAGTTTACTCTTACTTCTAGGGTAGAGACATCAGGGATCAAGTGGAAAACTTGGGTGTTTTTACCAGGATCCCTCCTCATTGTCAATCCACTCCAAGTTTTGTTCCACTGGTTCAGTGAAACAGCTAAAATTTCTTCATAGTTTATCAGCCTCCCACTACCCTTTTTGAAATTAGAATTGGAAAATCTATAAAGGAAAATAACCCTCAAGTATCAGGCCTACTTCTTTTAGTTTTTCTACTCTTTACTGCCTTTATAAAAGCTTTTAAATGTTTTCAGATAGACTTAAAAATATTTTTGTTGATATTCTTATTATCTTCCTTTTACACATCATAAATATTCATGTTATTATTGTTTAGCCGCTAAGTCATGTCTGACTCTTTTGTGACCTCATGGACTGTAGCCCCACCAGGCTCCTCTGCCCATGGAATTCTCCAGGCAAGAAGACAGGAATAGGTTGCTGATTCCTTCTCCAGGGCATCTTCCCAACCCAAGGATCAAACCTGCATCTCCTGCATTGGCAGGCAGATTCTTTACCATTGAGCCACTAGGGAAGCCTGATAAAAATTCATAGGGATAAAGAAATTTGGTGAAGGTCACATGGCCAGTGGGTATTCATTCTGAGATTTCAGTGGAAGCTTATATATTCTCACAATATTTCACATTGCCCCTACCTCAGTCAAAATAGGGATCACAAAAATCACAGCAATATATTATTTTGATAATATGATTTACAGATAATAAAACTTGGGATATTCTCATTGACAGGTGGAACATGGGCTTAAGAATTTAAGACTAATGCTTAAAGACAAAGCCCTGTGTTGTGGAGGTATCCTTAACTGGCATAGTTTTGCTTAATTTTGTAATCCAGTGTAATTCCTTTTAGAGTTAGATGGAGGGTACAAATAAACGAATGAAAATTTCCTATGCTAGAGAGTACTAATTGTCTCTATTGTCAAATTACTTTGCCAACAAAGGTCGATCTAGTCAAAGCTAGGTTTTTTCCAGTAGTCATGTATGGGTGTGAGAGTTGGACTAGAAAGAAAGCTGAGCACCAAAGAATGGATGCTTTTGAACTGTGGTGTTGGAGAAGATTCTTGAGAGTCCCTTGGACTGCAAGGAGATCCAACCAGTCCATCCTAAAGGAAATCAGTCCTGAATTTCACTGGAAGGACTGATGTTGAAGCTGAAACTCCAATACTTTGGCCACTTCATGTGAAGAACTGAATCACTAAAAAAGACCCTGATGCTGGGAAAGATTGAAGGTGGGAGGAGAAGGGGACAACAGAGGATGAGATGGTTGGATGGCATCACTGACTCGATGGACGTGAGTTTGAGTAAGCTCCAGGAGTTGGTGATAAACAGGGAAGCCTGGCATGCTGCAGCCCATGGGGTCACAAAGAGTTGGACATGACTGAGTGACTGAACTGAATTGAACTTAGTGTGTGTGGAGGAGCAAATAGGGATTCTACAGGAAATAAATGAGATTTTAAGGGAATAAATGGGATGGGAAAAAAAAACTCAGTCCATAGCAAAAATGATTAAAGTATGGCACTACGAATATTATCAGATCAATTATTCACAATGTACAAATACTTTTTCAGGAGAGATAAGTTAATGATAAAGTTAGATAAAATATTCTGCTTTAACAGATACTGTTAATCTGTTAATAATAGTTTGACTGTATAGAACTTTGTTGTTCAATGGACAGTGAGGTAGCAGAAAAGTAGCAGGACAATGCTAAGGTTTTGGAAATATGTAATATGAAGCAATTGTTAGTAATAATAATAGTATTAGTTTTCTTATATTATCTTATGAATTAGCTTTCATTTTATTTTAATGATGAACAATTTACATTATTAATTGCTTCAGTTTTTCTCACTGGTTATTTTAATAAAATGTGAATTACAGATAAATGATAAGCTTGCATAATGAAAGGAAGCTATATTATAACGTTCCCGTATAATGCAATATCAAATAAATTTTCTTAGCATTTAATTAAAAAAAATTACTTCTTTATCTTTAGTTCTCTTAGTAAAACTAAAGTGAGTTTTAGCTGGACATATGGTTGTTGAGCAGATGACTAGACTTTCAAGACTTCTCTGTAGCTAGGTATGGCGGCATGTCTATGTTCTGGGCAAATGATCATTTAGTAGGTTATATTCACTCCTTACAGAGATGGCTGTGTCCTCTTGATATATTTCCCTTTCCAGTTGATTGTTACATAGAAGTGGTGGCAGAAGCTAGAGCAAACATCTTGGCTCTGATGTAGGAAACTGTATGATGAGAATACAAGAGCAACGAGAGAACTGGCCCTAGTCTACTTACACTAGTATTGGTAAATGAGAAAGAAACCAGCTGCTATCTTGTTTAAGCCATAATTAGATTAACCCAGTGACACCTTTTGCCCTTTATGTTTTTCTTATGTCTTGGTGTAATGCTGCTAATACTGTCTGCAATGCAGGAGACCTGGATTCGATTCCTTGGTTGGGAATATCCTCTGGAGAAGGAAAAGGCAACCCACTCCAGTATTCTTGCCTGGAAAATCCCATGGACAGAGGAGCCTGGTGGGCTACAGTCCTTGGGGTCACAAAGAGTCAGACATGACTGAGTGACTAACACACACATAATACTGCTAAAATGCTAAAGTTAATCAGAAAAGACAAAGAAGGACAAGAACCACATGCTAAGAATGATGAATTATAAATCCAATGATGCAATGAATATCTACATACACATATCACTTCTCATATGTGAATATATCAGAGGATAAATTCTCTTGGGAGGAGATTATTGAGTCAAAAGAACATGCATCTCACATTTGGATGGATATTGCCAAACTGTTCTTAGAGATTGTAGCTATTTGCACTAACCAGTAATGTGATTGCCTAGTTCCTGCAACCTGGACAGAACTGTAGAGTATAAACTTTTTTGTTCTTTGTCAGCTTGATAGATGGAAACACCTTATCAATTCAGTTTGCATCACCTTTTGAATGAAGCTGTGAAAATTTTATGTATATGAACCAAATAATTTTTTTCATATATTTTGCCCATTTTCCTAGTGGGTTGTTTCTTTTCTTAGGGATTTGTAAAGATTAATTGCTATGCCGTGTTTAGTTGCCCAGTTCAGTTCAGTTGAGTTCAGTTGCTCAGTCCAGTTCAGTTCAGTTCAGTTGCTCAGTTGTGTCCAACTCTTTGTGACCCCATGAATCGCAGCACGCCAGGCCTCCATGTCCATCACCAACTCCCGGAGTTCACTCAAACTCATGTCCATTGAGTCGGTGATGCCATCCATCCATCTCATCCTTTGATGTTCCGTTCACCTCCTGCCTCCAATCCCTCCCAGCATCACAGTCTTTTCCAATGAGTCAACACTTTGCATGAGGTGTCCAAAGTAGTAGAGTTTTGGCTTCAGCATCATTCCCTCCAAAGAAATGCATTCACTTCAGATCAGTTCAGTTCAGTCCCTCAGTCATGTCCAACTCATTATGACCCCTTGAATTGCAGCACACCAGACCTCCCTGTCATCACCAGCTCCCAGAGTTCACTCAGACTCACGTCCATCAAGTCCGTGATGCCATCCAGCCATCTCATCCTTGGTTGTCCCCTTCTCCTCCTGCCCCCAATCCCTCCCAGCATCAGAGTCTTTTCCAGTGAATCAACTCTTCGCATGAGGTGGCCAAAGTACTGGAGCTTCAGCTTTAGCATTATTTCTTCCAAAGAAATCCCAGGGCTGATCTCCTTCAGAATGGACTGGTTGGATCTCCTTGCAGTCCAAGGGACTCTCAAGAGTCTTTTCCAACACCACAGTTCAAAACCATCAATTCTTTGGTGCTCAGTCTTCTTCAAAGTCCAACTCTCACATCCATACATGACTACTGGAAAAACCATAGCCTTGACTAAATGGACCTTAGTCAGCAAAGTAATGTCTCTGCTTTTGAATATGCTGTCTAGGTTGGTCATAACATTTCTTCCAAGGAGTAAGCGTCTTTTAATTTCAAGGCTGCAGTCACCATCTGCAGTGATTTTGGAGCCCCCCCAAATAAAGTCTGACATTGTTTCCACTGTTTCCCCATCTATTTCCCATGGAGTGATGGGACCGGATGCCATGATCTTCGTTTTCTGAATGTTGAGCTTTAAGCCAACTTTTTCACTCTCCTCTTTTACTTCCATCAAGAGGCTTTTTAGTTCTTCACTTTCTGCCATAAGGGTGGTGTCATCTGCATATCTGAGGTTGTTGGTATTTCTCCCGGCAATCTTGATTCCAGCTTGTCTTTCTTCCAGTCCAGGGTTTCTCATGATGTACTCTGCATAGAAGTTAAATAAGCAGGGTGACAATATACAGTCTTGACATACTCCTTTTCCTATTTGGAACCAGTCTGTTGTTCCATGTCCAGTTCTAACTGTTGCTTCCTGACCTGCATACAGATTTCTCAAGAGGCAGGTCAGGTGGTCTGGTATTCCCATCTCTTGAAGAATCTTCCACAGTTTATTGTGATCCATACAGCCAAAGGCTTTGGCATAGTCAATAAAGCAGAAATAGATGTTTTTCTGGAACTCTCTTGCTTTTTCCATGATCTAGTGGATGTTGGCAATTTGATCTCTGGTTCCTCTGCCTTTTCTAAAACCAGCTTGAACATCAGGAAGTTCACCATTCACGTACTGCTGAAGCCTGGCTTAGAGAATTTTGAGCATTACTTTACTAGCATGTGAGATGAGTGCAATTGTGTGGTAGTTTGAACATTCTTTGGCATTGCTTTTCTTAGGGATTGGAATGAAAACTGACCTTTTCCAGTCCTATGGCCACTGCTGAGTTTTCCAAATTTGCTGGCATATTGAGTGCAGCACTTTCACAGCATCATCTTTCAGGATTTGAAATAGCTCAACTGGAATTCCATCACCTCCACTAGCTTTGTTCATAGTGATGCTTTCTAAGGCCCACTTGACTTCACATTCCAGGATGTCTGGCTCTAGGTGAGTGATCACACCATCGTGATTATCCTGGTCATGAAGATCTTTTTTGTACAGTTCTGTGTATTCTTGCCATCTCTTCTTAATATCTTCTGCTTCTGTTAGGTCCATACAATTTCTGTTGTTTATCGAGCCCATATTTGCATGAAACCTTCCCTTGGTATCTCGCATTAATGGACACTAAATGCTATATGAACCTGAAGTAAGCAGACAAGGGAGCCTGGGGGATAAAAACTCAGAGGTCAGTTTTCAGAGGCATGGAGAAATTTAAAAAATAGTAAAAAATGGATTGGGAGCTGGAAGTCCTACTGTTAAGCATATACTGTATGTTCTACACTTCAGTTCGGTTGCTCAGTCATGTCCAGCTTTTTTCGATCCCATGGACTGCAGCGTGCCAGGCCTCCCTGTCTATCAGTAACTCCCAGAGTTTACTCAAACTCATGTCCATTGAGTTGGTGTTGCCATCCAACCATCTCATTCTCTGTCGTCCCCTTCTCCTCCCACCTTCAATTTTTCCTGGCATCAGGGTCTTTTCAAATGAGTCAGCTCTTCACATCAGGTAGCCAAAATATTGGAGTTTCAGCTTCAGCATTAATCCTTCCAATGAATATTCAGGACTGATTTCCTTTAGGATTGACTGGTTGGATCTCTTTGTAGTCCAAGGGACTCTCAAGAGTCTTCTCCAACACCACAGTTCAAAAGCATCAATTTCAGTGCTCAGCTTTCTTTATAGTCCAGCTCCCACATCCATACATGACTACTGGAAAAACCATAGGTTTGACTAGATGGACCTTTGTTGGCAAAGTAATGTCTCTGCTTTTTAATATGCTGTCTACGTTGGTTATAACTTTTCTTCCAAGGAGCAAGGGTCTTTTAATTTCATGGCTGCAGCCACCATCTGCATTGATTTTGGAGCCCCCCAAAATAAAGTCCGTCACTGTTTCCATTGTTTCCCCATCTATTTGCCATGAAGTGATGGGACCGGATGCCATGATCTTCGTTTTCTGTATGTTGACCTTTAAGCCAACTTTTTCCCTCTCCTCTTTCACTTTCATCAAGAGGCTCTTCAGTTCTTCTTTGCCTTCTGCCATAAGTGTGGTATCGATTTCATATCTGACTTTATTGATATTTCTCCTGGGAATCTTGATTCCAGCTTTTGCTTCATACAGCCCCGCGTTTCTCATGATGTACTCTGCTGCTGCTGATGCTAAGTCACTTCAGTTGTGTCCGACTCTGTGTGACCCCATAGACAGCAGCCCACCAGGCTCTTCTGTCCCTGGGATTCTCCAGGCAAGAACACTGGAGTGGGTTGCCGTTTCCTTCTCCAATGCATGAAAGTGAAAAGTGAAAATGAAGTCCGCTCAGTCGTGTCCGACTCCTAGCAACCCCATGGACTGCAGCCCACGGGGCTCCTCTGTCCATGGGATTCTCCAGGCAAGAGTACTGGAGTGGGGTGCCATTGCATTCTTGGGATATACTCTGCATATAAGTTAAATAAGCAGGGTGACAATACATAGCCTTGATGTAGTTCTTTCCTGATTTGGAACCAGTCTGTTGTCCCATGTCCAGTTCTAACTGTTGCTTCTTGACCTGCATACAGATTTCTCAAAGTGCAAGTCAGGTGGTCTGATATTCCCATCTCTTTAAGAAATTTCCACAGTTTGTTGTGATCCACACAGTCAAAGGCTTTGGCATAGTCACTGAAGCAGAAGCTGTTTTTCTGGAACTGTCTCGCTTTTTCGATGATCCAGCTAATGTTGGCAATTTGATCTCTGGTTCCTCTGCCTTTCATAAATCCAGCTTGAACATCTGGATGTTCTTATGCAATAATTTATCCATTCCTTCTTTAGTTGGCTGAATTCCATCCATCAATGCTTTCTTTAAGAGTTCATGGTAATGAACTTTTGCTGAGTTTTTGTGTTTTAGAAATATTTTCTTATCTTTATAGTTGGATATAATTTTATTGGAGGTTCCCTGGTAGCTCAGCTGGTAAAGAATCTGCCTGCCATGTAGGAGACCCTGATTTGCTTCCTGGATCAGGAAGCTCCCTTGGAGAAGGAATAGGCTACCCACTCCAGTATTCTTGGGCTTCCCTGTTGGCTCAGATGGCAAAGAATCCACTTGCAGTGCAAGACACCTGGGTTTAACCGCTGGGTTGGGAAGATCCCCTGGAGGAGGTCATGACAACCCACTACTGTATTCTTGCCTGGAGAATCCCCATGGCAGAGAGCTTGGTGGGCTATTGTCCATGGGGTTGCAAAGAGTCGGATACGACTGTATTACTAAGCAGAGCACGGCATAATTTTGATGATCTAAAATTCTTTGGTCACATATTTTAATATTGAAGTGGAGAAGTCTAATGGAAGATTAATTTATTTTGTAATGTATAGGTGACTTTTTTTACCCAAATGTTCAAAGAATTCTTTAACTCTAAAGTCCCATAACTTTGTTAGGAATGTTTTATTCTGTATAAAATATGTCTTGAAAATTTTTACCATCTTCAGCATATTTAATTAAAAATTCTTTTAGTTTTAAAATTTTGTCTTTGAATACTTTTTTCTGTTTTAATTGTTCATTATTTTTTCAGGGATATTATCTTTCTGTAATCTGTCTTGTCTATTGTTACTCCCTAAATTTTCAAACTATTTCTTATTGGTTTACATCTTATTTTGCTAACATTTCTCAACCCTTTACTCTTGTCCCTTACAGGGTTATCAACACTATGTCTTTTCTTCCATTGCCTGCAATGTAGTTTTTGTTTTCTTTAATAATGGTTATATATTTTTCTTATACTTCCTACCATACTTGGAAAGATTATTTTCATGTGCTCCCATTTTACCGTTATATATCCCTGAGCACTTATATCTATAGACCTTTATTTTTAAAACTTTTAGATTCATGGATAAAATTATTATCATTTTCAAGTACTCTGTAGAAACATTTTTTAAAATTTGATTTGGCTCCTGCATTGCAAGTGGATTCTTTACCACTGAGCTACCTGGGAAGCCCACAAGTATGATATGACTAAGTATTTTCTCATTCCTTGATGCCCTATGTACTTCCTGATGGCAAATGGGAACTCCTTCCTCTCATTCCAAATAAAGGATTATTAGTTTTGATCTTTGCGGTAAGAAGCTAGTGGGAAAAAAAACTGGTTGGTCAGATTTGTTCAAAGTCAAAAATTTTGGTTGTCTTCTTTTAGAATCTAACTGTACTCCCTCAACTCTACATTTTCTCTTTTTTGAACTTTATTGGATTTGGTAGCTCTTCTTCATCTGTTGCGGGCTTTCCTGGTGGCTCAGATGGTAAGGAATCTGCCTGCAGTGTGGGAGACCCGGGTTCAGTCCATGATTTGGGAAGATCCCCTGGAGAAGGGAATGGCAACCTACTCCAGTATTCTTGCCTGGAGAATTCTATGGACAAAGGAGTCTGGCAGGTGCTGGCTCATGGGTTGCAAAGAGTCGAACAGGATGGAGTGACTATCACTCATATGTTGTAATTTGTGTTAGAGATGTTCATGTTCTGTTAAAGACTGGCATTTAAAAAAATTTATTATTCTTCAATGGGGAGAGGTGATTTTTGAGCAGCAAAGGAGAACTGTAGTGGTTTGCCACCTTCTTAAATTTTGAAATTCATCCGGTTGAATATTTTGTATGATAGTTTAATTATATACTTATACTCAGCTGTGTATTATAAAATAGAACTCTATTCTCATCATATATTTTAACTTCCGCTCACTATAGATACCATCATGAAAATTAGAGTCCATCCTAAACAAAGAAAATCTGTAATTTTTTCAAGGAATCTTCTAGCTGCTATCCATTCTTTACTTGTTAAGACAACTTAGGAAATGAGAACTGAATTTCACTTACCTAGTAAAATAACTGATCCTCTTCTCAGATATGTTCTGGTACTCTCCAGGAATCCTAAGGTCTCAGATATCAAATCTCTAATGTATTTTTGATGAGAAATAAGCTGAAAATAAAAAGGAAAAAAATTCTCTCACTTCTTGAAAATACACATATGCTAAATTCAGAGAGGTTTCCAGGGAAATGAACTTGGTTGCTTATACCAAATCAGGGCCAGGTTAAAACTTGGGGGTTTCTATGTAGGAATGCTACTCTCTTGCTTGCAGGTATTATTTAGCTTGTTATATGATATCCAGTCTTTGGGTTTCCAACCTTTGGTTAAAATCCTTCCATCCCTACCTGTCTATTGTTGCAGTTTATGCTGATTTTCAGAAAACCAGCTCATTTAGGCATAGAAAACTAATTCCAGCTTTTCTTTTGGTGATCTGAAATGCTGCGCCCATCTTTACACTGCTCCGAGTAGGTGGGTTGGAGGAAGAAAAAATAGATGATCCATGTAAAGGAGAAGAAAGTGGGAAAGTTTAATTTTTCTCTGGTCTCAAGCCCTAGCTTTAATTGTCCATTTATTATCTTCTCTTCAGAGTCCTTCTAGATTCACCTTGTGCCTGTTATGCTTTTCACCACTTTGTATATCCTTTAAAATTGTTTCTGTAACTCTTAGGGTAGTAAATCTTGAGTGGACACTTACAAGATTATTACAGATGTTGAGCACCACCAGCTCAAAATTGTAATATTCATCCTTTAGGAAATATGATGTTGACCATTTTAATTCTGAGGCACAGATTTTTAATGTATATTTACACGCCTGTGAAGCAGAAAAAGGTCAGTAAAGATCCATTCCATCTGGTGTTATATAAAACACTGTGATTCTCTGCAAAACTAAGAAAAACAAAATTTCAGGACTTACTTTAACTACTCTTTCCTCTTTATCTTCCAAAAACAGGATCAGAGGCACCAAGCCTGCATAAACTACATTGTTTAGCATCCATGTGTATTGACTCATGTCCATGAGTAACTGACCAAAGTGGTGAATGGCCATACTCCGAATACCTTCATTGCCCTAAAACATGCACACGGAAAAGACCTCATTTGAGGATATATATATACACACACACTATACATATATACTAACATATAGTATGTATATATACACACACACGCACTATATAGTATATATATTTATATCATGTATATACACTATATATGATGTGTATATATGTGTGTGTATATATTTATCATTTGTTTTTAGAAAAGATTCGCCTTGGGTCTAAGAAGTCACCTCTTCTTCTGATTTTAAAATAAGACTTACTTACCAAAATTCATATTACATGAAAGAAAATCCCCTGTGAAAAGTAAGCTTCTTAAATTTAGGAAGATAGTATTTAATAACATACTAAAGATATGACTGGGGATGGTCTTGATCACTGTCTCCTGTACAATGTCATGAACCTCCATCCATAGTTTTTGCTCCTTGGAAGAAAAGCTATGACCAACCTAGACAGCATATTAAAAAGCAGAGACATTACTTTGCTAGTAACAGTCCATCTAGTCAAAGCTATAGTTTTTTCAGTAGCCATGTATGGATGTGACAGTTGAACCATAAAGAAAGCTTAGAGCCAAAGAATTGATGCTTTTGAACTGTGTTGTTGAAGAAGACTCTTATGAGTCCTTTGGACTGCAAGGAGATCAAACCAGTCAATCCAAAAGGAAATCAGTCCTGAATATTCATTGGAAGGACTGATGATGAAGCTGAAACTCCAATACTTTGGTCACCTGATGCGAAGAACTGACTCATTGGAAAAGACCCTGATTCTGGGAAAGATTGAAGGCTGGAGGGGAAGGGGACAACAGAGGATGAGATGGTTGGATGGCATCACCAACCTGATGGACATGCGTTTGAGCAAGCTTTGGGAGTTGGTGATGGACAGGGAAGCCTGGCATGCTGTAGTCCATGGGGTCACAAAGAGTTGGACATGACTGAGCAACTGAACTGAACTGAAAAATATAACATGTGAAAATCCATATAACTTGGAGATAATTTCTATCAAAATACTTAGGGTAATGTAACCACGATGTATTGAAATGCTGGAGGCCTTTACAGAATTGCTGCTGAATACCAACGCGAGTTCTTTGTGTACTGGCATAATACTAGGTTTCCAAGGGTTTACTTAGTCCAAATAGGAATTGGATTATAAGGATTCTAGAAGAGAAAAATTATAAGTCAGAGGAAGAGGTTAATTTTTAAAAAATATAATATCACTTCCAGCTTTTACAAAAATATTATTCCATTCTGAAGATAAGTATTTACATGGACATACTAATTATCAGCTGTATGAACTTGGTCTAATATTCACTTCAGTTTGCCTCAGTTTGCTTATAAGTAAACTGGATAATAGTAATAGAGTTGTCTTCTAGTGAAAGTGAAAGTTGCTCAGTCATGTCCAACTCTTCGCAACCCATGGACTATTCAGTCCGTGGAATTCTCCAGGCCAGAATACTGTAGTGAGTAGCCTTTCCCTTCTCCAGGGGACCTTCCCAACCCAGAGATTGAACCCAGGTCTCCCATAGTGCAGGTGGATTCTTTACCTGCTGAGCCACAATGGAAGCCCAAGAGAGTTGTCTAGAGAATTATATGAAATTGTCCATGTAAATCCCTTAGAATAATGCCTGGTGTACAGTAAATGCTCACTAAATTTTAGCCAGTGTTATTATTACTATTATTATCATTATGTCCTTATTAAAATCTTTTCTGGCACTAAGTTTCCTCTTTCTATAATTTAATAATATTGAGCCCTTTTTCAATGAAATCTGCAGAACTAGTAAGAAGTTACAAATTTTGGCAAGATAATTTACTATGACACAATTCTCTGGTTCACAAACAACTCATCAAAGGAGTCTCTAAAAACAAATATATTTCTCATAGCATACCAACATGTTCTTATTTATTAAAATACTATATTTTTAATAAACTCTACATTTGCCATAAATACTACACATTTACCATAAAAATGAGAATTTTCAAAACACACAACTTTCTGATCACAGACTTTCTAATTAATGTTTTCTATGATAATAAATTCATTTGGGATATTACACATGTCAACTCTAATACCCATAATATGCCTGCTACTCACTCTGTTTTACAGATGATGCACTAACAGACTGAGCCACTTGCTCAAGATTTCACAGCTAGTCAGTGGCAGCACAAGGATTTGAACCTAGAAATTCCAGATTCAGGGTTAACAAATATAGCCACTAAACTACAATTCCTCTTTCATCTAAGAATAAAGGCTACATTTTGACTCTCATTTCCTATGGTCAGACTTCTGTAGTTTAAAAACAAACATACAGGGCTTTCCTGGTGGCTCTGAGGTAAAGAATCTGCCTACCAATGCAGGAGACATGGGTTCGATCCCTGATCCTGGAAGATCTTACATGTCACGGAGCAACTAAGCCTGTGAGTCACAATTAGCCTGTGCTCTAGAGCCCAGGAGCCACAGCAACTGAGCCCATGTACAGCAACGACTGAAGCCCACGTGCCCTAAAGCCCATACTCTGAAACAAGAGAGGAAACCACAGTGAGAAGACTGTGCTGTGCAACTAGAGTATAGCCCCCTGCTTGCTACAACTGGAGAGAAGCCTGAGCAGTACTGAAGACCCAGCACAGCCAAAAATAAATAGAGAGTTGGACTGTGAAGAAGGCTGAGGGCCGAAGAATTGATGCTTTTGAACTGTGGTGCTGGAGAAGACTCTTGAGAGTCCCTTGGACTGCAAGGAGATCCAACCAGCCCATTCTGAAGGAGATCAGCCCTGGGATTTCTTTGGAAGGAATGATGCTAAAGCTGAAGCTCCAGTACTTTGGCCACATCATGTGAAGAGTTGACTCATTGGACAAGACTCTGATGTTGGGAGGGATTGGGGGCAGGAGGAGAAGGGGACGACCGAGGATGAGATGGCTGGATGGCATCACTGACTCGATGGAGGCGAGTCTGAGTGAACTCCGGGAGCTGGTGATGAACAGGGAGGCCTGGCGTGCTGCGATTCATGGGGTCGCAAAGAGTCGGACACGACTGAGCAACTGAACTGAACTGAACTGAAAATTTTTAAAGTGTGTAAAAACACATATACAAACTTAGAGCTTACTTAGTTAATGTTATTATCTCTGAAAAGCAAATGGCAGATCTGCACAAATTGCCTGCCTTCTGTTCAGTTATTCTGGTATGTAATATCATTGCCTTAGCTGGTGCTTCAGCTGAATGATGAAACCTAATAATCTCACATATCTGCACAACTCACATGATCCATCAGAGGACAGTAGCTGGAGGCAATTCTGGTAGACAGGGAGGAGTAGGTCACCTTGTCCAGTTTGTCTAAAAGTTTTCTGAGGGTTATCAAGGCCCGGATTACAACTGTCGTATCTTTGGAAAGGAAGGCATCCAAGATGGATGTTAATAAGCTGCAGACATTTTCTATCTATGTATAAGAGAAAGAAAATAGTGGGAATTAGGAACTAGAAGGAGACTTGAGGTAGCATTTGATATGCACACCTCTGAGTTTGGGCAGCATGCAGTGATGTGCTGGGGCTGGCTTACAGGAATCAGTTGTCAAAAAAAGTCACTATTAAAAATTTAAATTAAAAAAATTTAGAAATAAATAAAAAACAATGGTAGTAAATACTCAAGACTCATTTCTTCCTATTTCTTTTGCTAAATTTGCTTAATTTTTCTGCCTTTCAGGAAGTTTACATGTATTGTATCTGTATGGTGGAAATATTAACTAATAATGTTTTACTGTGCATCTCTGCCCAGATCCATGTTTACTGATGTCCCTTTGATAGACTGAAATCAGCGATGGTGGGAGTATTTACACCAGGGAATAAGTGGCCTTATTTTCACAGAGTTGATTGTTTAATAAATATTTACCAACATGCCGTTGGCAGTACTAACACCTAAACTACATGACAATGACCTGTTTGGACATGAGAGCCACTGAGCTCCTGAGCTAAGTTGTGGGCTTCAATTGCAAATCAGAGACATGCAGAATATCAAGCCATTAGAACATGAAAAAGAGGCATCAAAAAAGGAAAAGAAAGGCTGGAAAGAAAAGAAGTAAAAGAAATAAATACTATTTGCCAAAGTAATAGCCAGGAGACACTTGTGTCATGCAGGAAAACTGAGTCCTTACTAGTAGATGGCATGTGAAACCTCAATCCAGACCACTTTCTACTGTGTCTCTCTTGGTCAGAGCACTAGACAAGGCAATAAATAACTTTCTATTTACAATTCATACTATTGACTTCTAAAGCCAATAAACTATGTCTTACTTCATTCTAAATGCAAAATGAGTGCCCACTGACTGTCTTTAAGCTTTCAGAGACTATTCTTAATAGATATACTAGGATTTATTAAAGTTATTGTTAAATCAGTAACAATTTATGGAATATCTACAGTCTCAGCATTGTGCAAGGTACTTTGGAATTTGCAAGTGAATTACAAAACTTAGGAGTATGCTTTGATGTACTCTTCTGGGAAGGCAAGCAGTATTCACATGACAGTGGGAAATGATATAGGACAGTAATTCTCTGGTTTAGCCTGTATTAGAATCACCTGGCTAAAGCCTTTGACTGTGTGGAGCACAACAAACTGGAAAATTCTTCAAGAGATGGGGATATCAGACCACCTTACCTGCCTCCTGAGAAATCTGTATGCAGGTCAAGAAGCAACAGTTAGAAATGGACATGGAACAAAAGACTGGTTCCAGATCAGGAAAGGAGTACGTCAAGGCTGTATATTGTCACCCTGCTTATTTAATTTCTATGTGGAGTACATCATGCAAAATGCTGGGATGGATGAAGCAAAAGCTGGAATCAAGACTGCAGGGAGAAATATCAATAACCTCAGATACACAGATGACACCACCCTTATGGCAGAAAGCAAAGAGGAACTAAAGAGCCTCTTGATGAAAGTGAGAGAGGAGAGTGAAAAAGTTGGCTTAAAACTCAACATTCAGAAAACTAAGACCATGGCATCCAGTCCCATCACTTCATGGCAAATAGATGGGGAAACAATGGAAACAGTGACAGACTTTATTTTCTTGGGCTCTAAAATCACTGCACATGGTAACGGCAGCCTTGAAATTAAAAGACACTTACTCCTTAGAAGAAAAGCTATGACTAACATAGACAGCATATTAAAAAGCAGAGACATTACTTTGCCGACAAACGGCCATCTACTCAAAGCTATGGTTTTTCCAGTGGTCATCTATTGATGAGAGATTTGGACCATAAAGAAAGGTGAGTGCCAAAGAATTGATGCTTTTGACCTGTGGTGTTAGAAAAGACTCTTAAGAGTCCCTTGGACTGCAAGGAGATGAAACCAGTCCATCCTAAAGGAAATCAGTCCTGAATATTCATTGGAATGCTGATGCTGAAGCTGAAACTCCAATACTTTGGCCACCTGATGTGAAGAACTGACTCATTTGAAAAGACCCTGTTGCTGGGAAAGATAGAAGGCAGAATGAGAAGGGGACAACAGAGGATGAGTTGGTTGGATGGCATCACCAACTCAACAGACATGATTTTAAGCAACTCCGGGAATTGGTGATGGACAGAGAAGCCTGGCATGCTGCAGTCTATGGATTTGCAAAGAATCAGACACGACTGAGTGACTGAACCAAACTGAACTGAGGATCACCGGAGGAATTTTGAAGTCATAGGTTGGTGGGCACAACCTCTAGGATTTCTGATTCCATAGGCCTGTGATAGGACCTGACAATGTGCATTTTTAACAAGTTTCCAAGAGACGCTGATGCTGTTAGTTTCAGAGTCATAGGTAGAGAGCCAAAAATATAAATATTATATAAGCAATTGCTTATAGTTGGTGTGGCTCTGAAAGGGATCAGGCTGCTAGAAAGCAGAATATTCAGTGAAATTTGACTTGAGATAATCATTGAAAAATAAGAAAAATGTGAATGTGTGGAGGAAAGTATTATAAAGGAAGAAAAAACTTGAACAAATGCTCTGAGACAGGAATTTATGTGTATTCATGTGTGTATGTTGGAGTGAAAAATAACTTACAGACGTGTGGTTTAGACTGTAACAAGAGTGTTTATGTAGGGCAATTTTGATAAGTCCTGAGTGTAGTGAATAATCTTCTGGAAAAATATAAATAAGTTGATAAAGCCTGTTGACAACACATCCTTTCAATTCAACTCAGTTTCCTTATTGATAAAATACTTGACTTGGTTTTGTTTTAGTGATGTATAAACTAAAAATAATCAGTGTTTTGTCAGTAGTCCGACTCTTTGCAACCCCATGGACTGTAGCCTACCAGGCTCCTCCCTCCATGGGATTCTCCAGGCAAGAGCACTGGAGTGGGTTGCCATTTCCTTCTCCAGGGGATCTTCCCGACCCAGGGATCGTACCCTGGTCTCCTGCATTCCAGGCAGACACTTTAACCTCTGTTGTGTCGCGCAGTTGTGTCCAACTCTTTGCTACCCCATGGACACCAGGCTCCTCCATCCATGGGATTTTCTAGGCAAGAGTACTGGAGTGGGTTGCCATTTCCTTCTCCAGTAATGATATTGAGTTATATCAAATCTCAGATCATAACTTTGAATGCTGGCAGACACAAATCACATACACACGCATACCTCATTGATAACTGGTGCCATACTGGCAATTTTCTGAAGGCTCAATTTGCAAACTGCAGGGTCGGGGTCATTGACCCAGTTTCTGAAGAGAACCAAAAATTTTTCTGGGAATGGGTCCTTGAAGAAATTGTTGAGAAGCTAAAAGAAAACAGTTAAGTTCGTAGATGGAATAAAGGCCAAGCATGATTTTTTTGCTTCAGCAATAAAAATCCCGACATGTTTAGTAAAACGAATACAAATCACACTAAAACTCTAAATACAGACACATACTTTTGCTTCACATAGATTTCTGGGCCCATAGAGGGAAGGAGAAGTAGCAGATATAGTAGGAAATATGTGATTTGTTATATATATATATGATGAAAGAAAATTTCATCATATCTACATATAGATATGATGAAATAAATTTTTACATATAGGATAATAGAGTTTATGTTTACTTTTTATGCTTTCATGCTGCCTCCTCTTTCTCTTACCTGGAAAACCTTAATAGCAGTTATATGTTTATTTATTCATTTTCTACCATGTAATGCATACCATGGGCTTCCCTGGTGGCTCAGATGGTAAAGAATCTGCCTGCAGTGCAGGAGCATGCGTGTGCTAAGCCACTTCAGTTGTGTCTGACTCTTTGTGGCCCTATGGACTGTAGCCCGCCAGGCTCCTCAGCCCATGGGATTCTCCAGGCAAGAATACTGGAGTAGGTTGCTGTGCCCTACTCTAGGGATCTTCCCAACTCAAAGATCAAACCCGTGTCTCTTATGTCTCCTGTATTGACAGGCAGGTTCTTTACCTCTAGCATCACCTGGGAACCCAGGAGACCCAGGTTCAATCACTGGGTCCAGAGTATCCCTTGGAGAAGGGCATAGGAACCTACTCTTGTATCCTTGCCTGGAGAATCCCATGGACAGAAGAGTCTGGCCTGCTACAGTCCATGGGGTTGCAGAGAGTTGGACATGACTAAGAAACTAACACTTTCACTTTCAATGCATATCATAATCTTAAAATTATAGTATCAACACGTATAATATCAATAAACCCTCTGAGGGGGGGAAATATTTCTTTACAGATTTTTTTTTAATCTTTGTGTTTTATCTCACTAATGATGTTTAAAGTACCATGTTCATATGTTACTTAATATCCTCCACAAATCTGTGGGGTGTGTGTGTGTGCATGTGTGAAAGACAGAGAATCATACAATTCATTAAGAAAAAACTAAGGTCATAGTAGCTGAATGGATAAAGATCAGGGTATTCATATATGAAACTTTAATTTATAAATAATAATATTTTTAAAATGTTCAACCTCTCTGAAGGTTTTAACAGTAAGAACAAATCAAATCACCCTCAGGACATCCATTCTGCCTCTCACATTGGAGAGCTTGTCCATGGGGGTGAAGTGCTATGGAATGAGCTCACCAATGAACTATGTGGGGAGCACTGATGGCCCTGCCTTCCAGTTAACCGTCCCCAGCCTGAGAATGTTTATGTCGCTAAGTTGTGTCCGACTCTTCTGTGACCCCATGGACTGTAGCCCTCCAGGCTCCTCTGTTCATGGGATTTCCCAGGCAAGAACACTGGACTGAGTTGCCATTTCCTTTTCCAGATACTCTTCTTGACCCAGAGATCAAATCTGCATCTCCTGCATTGGCAGGCAGATTCTTTACCACTGAGACGCCAGGGAAGCCCAAGAATGCTTATACACTTTAGTTATTATTGCAAATTCTTGGAATTTATTATAAGAAAATAAAATGCCAAAAGAAAGAGAATTTAGGCACAAAGATGTAAACTCAATTGCTATTTACAGTAGTAGGAAACTAGAAATAACAAATATTAATATATGGCATGGGCATTGGTAATACTATGTTAGGTATCATTGGCTGAGAAGACCATAACAAGGTAAAATACATAGAATAACTAAAGGCCAAGGGGCTGCTCAGAATAACTAAAGGCCAAGGGGCTGCATAGTTGAACTGGAAAGTTGACAATTGCCCAGAAGTTCTAAATAGAGAAAGCAGTGGAAGAGTGTGGTCATTGCTGATTTCCTGGAAGGACAGTCATGTGATTCTCCAACTTTATTACATCCATAATATAATATTACATCAAGTAAGTATTACATCCATGATTAGAGAGACAAGAGGATTCATTCAACATTATAAGGTATATTAATGATGCTTATATACATTTTATGTAGTCGGTATGTTTATTTTTTATTTGTTTTTTTTTTCAGGCTCAAGGATTCTTATTTTATTCAAAGGATTATATGCCATTACTGTCAATCCTTTTGATGATCAGATTGTCATAGGTTTTCCTGGGGATGCTCCTTCAAGCTGGCTTCTGTGTCCTTTTGACCCATTCTGTCATTTTTTAAGTAAGTCTAGCAGAACAGGGTGTTCCAGATTCATTGCGTACATTCCCTGGAATCAACCATTCCTACAGGGAACCTGTGTTCCTTTTTGTGGGAAATGTATTTAGAAACCAAGATCTGAGGAGTAGAGATACTCACAACTTCTAGGCCTTTCTGAGCTAAGAAATTTCCTTTCTCCCTCCCTCCATCCTTTTTTTTCCTCCCCCACCACCTGTCTTTCTCTTCATCCATCTATTTATGTTAAAAACCTGAACTCATTTGTTTTATTTGAGATAGAAATTAAAAATGAATAGTAGGTGTAAATTTCTTTTAACTGTGTTACTGTATGGGAGGATTTTTGTATGTTATGTTTAGACCGATTTGGTATTTGTACAATAAAAATAACGAGTCACAAAATAAAATATGAGAGATTCAAATGTATTAAGCAAGTTTGAAAAACATAGGTGATTTGCTATTGCAATGTTACATTAAACTAATTCTGAAAGCTTTAGAAGTACATACTATAGTATAGGGGTATGCCTTTGTAATTTATTAACTATTTTGCTATGAAGTTTGAAATCACGTCAAACTTTGGGAAATATTTAGCATCATACCTTAGATTGAAACTTGTATATTATATATTACTTTTAGGGAAGATTAGATTTCATTTAGTTAATTTCATTTAATAGAATTTTCTACATGCTTTTTGTAAGCAAAAAGCTTCAATTTGCTTAATGTTTTATGGCATTCCAATATTTGGTGTAATGTTCATGTACAAAGTGATACAGTTCTATATCTTCATGTTACCCAGTTATTTAGTCCATTCTTTTTTTTTCCTCCATGCAGTCTGAAGTCTCATTTAGATTCAAAGGTTACCTAGCACCTTTGAGTAAACTCAATTATCTAGATACTTTAACAAGCATGCAGAGATATATGAATTAGTGCTACAAAAATAATTAGTTTGCACAATTCACACCCCTTCAAAGGTCAACTTCTGAAACAGTCTAAAGGGACAACCCTCTCATAATCCAAATCTATCTTCACCTTATCCCCTCAGCTTCAGATATCTGTTATTGTCTTAACTTTTGGTAAGAATCAGTATTTGGAGAGGGAGATAAAACATTGGAGTGTTGATTTAAGTTTGGATTATCAAAGGAAATGAGAACCTAGTTATTCACAGTCTCCTAGTGAAACTCACTTCAGTGAGGAATATTATTGTGATAACACTGTCTTCTGACCTTCTAGGACCTTCTACAGCGAGTTTGTAGAGATAATGCAATGTCTCTGGAAACTGTGGAAAGTTATATTCACTGAGAGTTCTGTAAAGGAGAATAAGGCACTGAATTAGCAAAGAAGATAAAAACACTTTCTGCATCAGTATATGCTAATGGTAGAAAAGGGAAAACCATTAGCCTTATATTTTGTATCATGCAGATAAAAAGAATATTATCAAATATCCCTTTATCCAAGGTAAACTGCAGCCCCATTATGAATTCTATGCAGACTCTGGGGAGTTTTATATACCTGGATCACTGATAATATCTCTGTCCTTAACATTACTCCTCTTTCCTGTTTCTCCTATCCTGTGTCACAGTACAGATTGCCCTATGTTACTGCAAGCTCCCATCCATGCCTGACCAAAAGGAGAAAAAATAAATAATGCAAAATAAATATCTTGACAATCAAAGATGACCACACAGGTTCAGTTCAGTTCAGTTCAACTCAGTTGCTCAGTCGTGTCCGACTCTATGCGACCCCATGAATCGCAGCATGCCAGGCCTCCCTGTCCATCACCAACTCCCGGAGTTTACTCAGACTCACATCCATCAAGTCAGTGATGCCATCCAGCCATCTCATCCTTGGTCGTCCCCTTCTTCTCCTGCCCCCAATCCCTCCCAGCATCAGAGTCTTTTCCAATGAGTCAACTCTTCGCATGAGGTGGCCAAAGTACTGGAGCTTCAGCTTTAGCATCATTCCTTCCAAAGAAATCCAAGAGCTGATCTCCTTCAGAATGGACTGGTTGGATCTCCTTGCAGTCCAAGGGACTCTCAAGAGTCTTCTCTAACACCACAGTTCAAAAGCATCAATTCTTCAGCGTTCAATCTTCTCCACAGTCCAACTCTCACATCCATACGTGACCACTGGAAAAACCATAGCCTTGACTAGATGGACCTTAGTCAGCAAAGTCATGTCTCTGCTTTTGAATATGCTATCTAGGTTGGTCATAACTTTTCTTCCAAGGAGTAAGCATCTTTTAATTTCATGGCTGACAGGTTACATTGGTAGTTTTAGACCAAATCATTCCTTTGAATGATATAATTAAGAAACTATCCTGGGAGATATCCTAGGTTATTAAGGAGAAGAGGTGGTGAGCCCTGATTCACTGAGCCATTCTCTATAAGACACTTGGGCCAGTGACCAGGCTCACAGTTATTCCAACATGCTGGCCTAGATCAGATAGGCAGGACTAGGAAGGATCATGTAACAGAGCTTCGATCTGAAGATTCCAGGTAGAGAAGCACTAAAGTGTTGTTGTTCAGTTGCTATTTTGCATCTGACTTTTTGCGACCCCATGGACTATAGCATACAGTCTCCTTTGTCCCCCACTATCTCCTGGAGTTTGCTCAAACTCATGTCCAGTGAGTCGGTGATGCCATTCAACCATCTCATCCTCTGTCACCCCCTTCTCCCTGATCTCAGTCTTTCCCAGCATCAGGGTTTTGTCTGATGCTCAAATTTGAATGAGCATACAGATCAATCAGGGATCTTGCTAAAATGCAGCTTCTGATTAGTAGGTTTGGAGAGGTCCTTGAGATTCTGCATATTTTACTCCCAGGTGATGCTCTTGTTATTGGTATGTGGATGATGCTTTGAGTAAGAAGATTCAAATGTACTAAGGTACTGATGATAGAATGATTCTATCTGTAGGATGGAAAGGTACCACCTTTTGTTTTTATATAAAATATGTTCTTGAAATCTATGTGCAAATAAAATGTTGGTTTAAAAGCACCAAGAGTCCAGAAACCATATGCACTGTACTTTCTGAGTCAGTCACAACTTCAAATGGTCTACTAAGTTGTCAAGGCCATGTATCGTGATTCTTGATCAGAAAATCTGATTCCTGTAATCAGAAGCTTGCTATTCACTGGTGGATTAGCTAGAAAAAGAACTATGGTACAAGTAAAAGCCCTTTTCTATTATACTTTCCCGAATTTATCTGTCTCATTGGGCACAGGTTTATATCAGACCTCTTCTAAGTGGGAGCACATTTTAACCATCTGATGTCTATAAAGCAGAAATCAGCTAACAACAGAGGAAGGAAGCAGCAGATTCCCCTCTAGTTCTCCTTATCTGAAAGAGAAGCTTGTTGGGTAGAGGAAGGATAATTTGGTATCTATGTCATTAGCTAAGAAAGCAAGGCAAGGAAAAGTAAACCCCCCCTCAAAAATAAGTGAAAAAGTAGGAGTTGAACAGCAATTCAGATTATTAAGAGAGATTTGGAAGTTTGGAGTGGATACTGACTGTGTTCCCACATGGCTCAGTTGAAGAAAGATGAAACAGGTGGGAAAGAGACAGAACAGTTCTCAAAGCCCCTGTTCTTACTTGGCCACAAGGTAGACTCCGTGATGGTGAAACAGCACTTGGGAAAACTGGTTCCAGCAATTCTTTCTCTTTAGAGCAGTATCCACCTCTTGAAGTCCAGAACAATTTAGCAGAACTCTCAGGGCATCCCGGGCATACCTAAGGGCCCAAAGAAGAGGAGAGTCATCACCTGCCAGTAGCCGTTACATAACTAAATACAAATGATCTGCCTTTTCTAAGATGGGCAGGATGCTGATTTTGCGAAAGGGGATGCTTCAAAGGAAAATAGCACTAAATGGTCTTCATCTCTGCTGATTAACAGGGTGTGGGATGTGGAGTTAAACTGAAATTGTAGCATATAAAATCTAGGATGAATAATAGAGCAGCATACTAGTTTATTAAAAGTTATTAGCAAAAGATGCTTAATGATGTGAAAACATGCTAAAGGTGCTTGTTGATTGTCTTCTTTGGATGCTTTAAATATATAGAATATATTCTTACCTACTGGAGATGATTTGGTATATGTCTGCTTGAAAGAGAGTGGATTATATTAGCATACTTAATATCTTAATGGGACAGATTGTGTTTGAGAGTCCTGCCTGGCTTAGATGAGGGCAAATAGCAGACAGTTGGGTCTAGATTACCCTGCACAATAGCAAAGCTAACTGTAATCTCTTGGGCAAAAAGAGAAAAGCTGAATTTACCTTATGTGGACAGAATGACAGGCTTCCCAGGTGGCACTAGTGGTAAAGAACCCAGCTTCCAATGCAGGAGACATAAGAGATGTGGGTTCAATCCCTGGGTTGGGAAGATCCCCTGGAGGAGAGCATGGCAACCCACTCCAGTATCCTCACCTGGAGAATCCCATGGAGAGAATTTCCTGGTGGGCTGTATAGTCCATGGGGTTGCAAAGAGTCAGACACGACTGAAGTGACTTAGCGTGCATGCACACATGGACAGAATGGCAGCATGCTATCATAAGCCCACGCATCCTATCACCAACCACAAGGCAACTGTACATTTCGCAAAACACATTTGGGCATGTTATTTCACCTTACACCTAATTTACCCTGAGAGATCACTATCAGAGGAAATGGCGGAGCTAGTACATGTCCAGCTTTAGACCTGCTGCTTCTCCCTACTCTTTCTGTGTGGTGGCGTCCCTTTGGGGCAGGAATAAACTGTGTTTTGTGGGAGTGATTTTTTTTTATACACTACAGACACATTTGGGGAAGGTCCTAGCTTACTTTGAGGTACTTAGGGTAGTTACTTTTCCAAAGGCATCCTACCCTTCAAAGGGGAGAAAACTATAATAAATGAATATACTGCACATGGGATTATGTAGTTCCAAAGGAACCCAAAGGAGTAGAGATATTTGACAGCTGGAGTGCATTTCTTATTCAGTCTGAAACAACCCCTAGTATCTCACAAAGGCCTTTCTTCTGTCATCAGTCTCAGGTTGCTGCTGTAAAAGAGCTGAAGCATGAGGGCCATCAAAAGCTGGGGGAAAAACTGGGCCACCGCTTTCTTGTAAGGACCAAGAGGCAGTAACGTGCACAGGGCCTGGGATGCCTGTAACGGAAAGGTTTGGCGTCAAGAATGTAACCATCTCCCTTTAAACCCAGGCAGCAGTGATGAGGGATGTGGAAAGGGAGGGACTCTGCAACCCTTCCCCCAACTTCCTTGAAGGAAACCTGAAGCGAGCATGCATACTCATTCATTCAATAATGGTCACTAAGTCCATTCTGAAGCAGGAACCGTGCCAAGCATTTTCTGGCCATGGGCTCCTAAAGCACTATCAACAGTGCCTGACTGCCAAACTGGCAGGAAGCAAGCTGATTCCCAAGAAGGACACAGATCCCCAGACTCCATGCCAATGTGGTTAATAACACAGGTCCTCCCACGCTTCAACAATCCAGGACAGTGAAATATTTAAAGGGGGTGGGGCATACCAGGTCACTAACAAATTGTTTGGTGCCCTGACCACTACAATACCTACAATATCAGAGAAACATATCTCACCACCTCATGTTTGTGGAACATTATCCATTTTTTCCTATTATATCTCTGTAAGACTTGAATTTACTCTCAGGAGTGCCAATGTGGGTGCTTGGGAGATATATAATGATGGCATGAATGAGATTAGGCCTTCACGTGCCTATCAAGTCTGCGTGACCTGACTGGTGGCTACCTCTCCGATACCATCTCCTACACTTTCACCCTTGCTTAGTTCTCTCCAGATGTTTTGACCTTGCTTCGATAACATACCAGGTAAACTCCCATCGCTACATGGCTTTTGCCCTTCTCTCTGTCTAGGACTCTCATGCCCGGGTACCTGCAAGGATCACTCCCTCACCTCATTCAGGTCTTTGATTAGATTACTATAGTAGAGAGACTTGCCCTGAGCAATTTACTGAAACCCTTCCAGCACTTCTTTTTCTTACCCTGCTTTATATCTCTTCTAAGCTTTGTATCATCTGACATATGACAAATTTTTTGGTTCGTTGTCTCTGTCTCTTACGAGACTGTAAGCTTTGTGATCATGGATGTGCACTGAGTGAATGAATGAATGAATGAGAGCCAAACTGTGTCAAGGAAGCATGACTGAGTCTGTGGGCAGATAGGAATTTTCATGATTAAGAAAACAATGGCAACAAACGGAAATTACTCATTGTGTTATTTACCGCCACAGGCATCATGTTCGTAGTGTCGAGAGAGAAATGTTTTCTTTCTGTTGTTATTTTCTCCACTTCTCTAGGCTTTCCTTTCAGTATCAACAAGATTGTCTTCAGTACATGGGGGACCACACTTGACTCGGAACCGGCTGCATACCACATCAGTATCAAAATGCTGCAAACACAACCCCCGAGCCCCAATCATGAGAATCATGCACTTTTCATTTTCTGCTCAACAGTGTGACTCAAATCAGGAAAACAATCTTGGTTTTACGTGTTTATAGAGCAAAGAAACTTCAGACAAGTCCAAAACAAACTGATATTCCCATTCCCAAATGATCCCATTAAGATTTTTGTCCTTGAAAACAAAGGAAGAATTTTAATAAGGTCTTATGGAAAATACAGTCTCTCAGTCTGCAAGTTAATTTCCTACTGTTATTTAAATATCTGTCCAGCTCAAAGTCAGGAACTGATCAGCTTCTCTACCCCATACCCTTCCTTCCATCTTGTGACCTTGTTTGTCCAGGGATAACTGAATATTTAAAAACTGATATCGATATACAAATTAACATATATGTAAATAAATCAATGTGAAAAGCTAGAAGGTAATTAAATAAAAAGCTACATAACTTAAAAATTAAAAAGTTAAATTTAAAAACTAAGCCATTTCCCCAAATGTCACATATCTAATCAGCTCACCAGATGTGACTAGAATCCCAGCTTCTCAGCCTCCAATTCCTAAGTTCCTTTCCCTACATACCTGCTACTCTTCAAGATTATTCTTACTGTTGCTCATTTTAAAAACAGTCCTCTGTGTTGGTATATTCTTGATACCTTGTGAAGCCGTGCTGAGTTCTGAACTCTGTTGCTCATTCTCTCTGCATTTGGGTTCTTAATATGGGGCCCTGGCCCTTCAGAACATGGACACACTCAGCTGTCTAGAACCCTAGTACCAAATGCTTTTGTCTGCAAGGCTTATTCATAGAACCATGCTTAGAACCACATGGACATCAAATCTTTCAAGGCCTCTTCCTTTACCTCTTGCTTGTATCTTCTGGCTGACCAGATCTTCTTTCTGTTTCTCCGTTTAAGATTACCTACAAATTCCAGTCTTTTTTACATCCATCCTCACCTACTACTGCAAAAGACCTCCTGGTGACCAGTTTAATAAAGTTCATCTAATTCTAATTAGGTTTGCTTTCTGTACCTTCTCAATTCATACTGTTCATGATGGACCCATTGGCAGCTTTTATCTTATATTCATGTGGGTATATTCACTCTCCTCAACAAAATGCTTGAAGGCTGGGAATACTTTACACACAGTGGGTACTCAGTTCCTACCTAAACAAGAAAACACTGAGTCCTATGAATAATTTTACTTTTTAAGAATTGCCTAAGTAGTAAAATACTTTGTGAATTTAAGCTTCCTTAAAAAATGCTATCTCCAATTAAAATAAATAAATGTATATTTTAAAAACTGCTATCTCTCAGTTGAAAACAGTCAACAACAACAAGAACAACCAACAAAAAGCCAACAAACTTGGTTGGCTTGTTGAAAAAATCAACAAAATTCATTTAGCGTTTTGTTGATTTCATTGACCTCTTGTAGACATTAACTAATTTAATCCATGTAACAGCTTCATAGATAAAAAGTTTGCTCATATCACAGATTAGGAAACTGAGGATCATGATGTTTATGAAACTTACATGATGTCACACAGGATATAAGGGTCAATTTGTTTCCAAGGCCTGCATTCTTTCCATAATGTAACTTCCTGCCTTTTACACTGTAATAGAGAAGTAATACCTTCCCTTCCAATGTATGAACTATAGAAATGGAGTAATGTGAATTAATAAGCTCTTCTAATTTGGCTGTTAGATTCATAAAGTCATGTAGGCTCACATTAACATCCTTTCTTCTTAAATATTTCTTATGATCCTGGATCATGAATTTCAAATAAACAGTTAAGGGACAAGGGACTCCCAACTATACCTGGGAATTTTTTTGTTTTATTATTTTATTGGTGGGTGGAAATATCTTAGGTCCTTCATAAATGAAAAAAAAAAAAACCCACTGTGAATTCTATCGCATATGGGGAAAAAAACATTATTACTTTGAGGAGAGGTTTTTCAATGTGGAATACACAACAGGACACAATTAAAGCCTCAAATAAATAATAACAAGTATCATTTCTTGATTGTCTACTGTGTGTCATGTATTTTATGAAGCTATACATACTGTATATGATCTTAGTTAAGCCTTACAATCATCCCATGTGGTGTAAACATAGACATTATCCTTCAGGAAGAAAAGAAATGAGATCTGCCCTGCCCTGTTCTATCTGACTCTCAAGACTGAACAAACCCTGCAGGAGGGATCTTACTCATCTGCTGGTACCGGATAGTCCATAAGTTGAAAGATGACCTTCTTTGGTGAAGTACGTGTCAACAAGGTGATGACCCGCAACATAGCTTCCCTCAGAATGGGAGAATCATCTCCACACAGCTGCTTATAGATAGTATCCACAATTTTAGACACCTGTAAAAGCAATTTCACAGGCCAATTAGAGTCTCTTGTTCCCTAGGCACTTATAAACCAAACATTTCTTAGACATTAAGAATTTAGTCCTTCTCAGAATGACCAAGGCAGCAACTAACACACAAATAAGCACCAATGGAAAGCATATTTATGTGCTTTTTTACATAACGAAGTGATTATTTTCATGAGAAATTAACATGCATTTATTTTTTTCCTTGACATTTAAAAAAATATAATACTGTTTATTTGATTTCAAAAACATTTAAGTACTCCAAACATACAAAAAAATTAATAGGACATTGCAGATCATGTTTAGCACAGAGGGTTCTTGAACTTTCATTGGTGCAGTGGCTCTTGGCTTTGTTGACAATGCAGAGTTCTATGGTTTGTTTAAAAAAGTTTAAAACTACTGTACTTCAGTGAAAATGAAAGTCGCTCAGTTGAGTCCAACTCTTTGCGAACCCATGGACTATACAGTCCATGGAATTCTCTAGGCCAGAATACTGGAGTGGATAGCCTTTCCCTTCTCCAAGGGATCTTCCCAACCCAGGGATCAAACCCAGGTCTCCTGCATTGCAGACAGATTTTTTTACCAGCATGAGCCACAAGGGAAGCACTTCAAAGAAAAATGATCCAAAACAATTCTCATTCCAGCTGACCCTCTCCTTTTCCACAGCTAATAATGGCAGTGGGATGCTATGTCACTATATACAAAAATAAGACAACCTTGGATGCCCACTGCAGTGTCCACAGGTCCAGTTCCACAGTGCACGCCCTGAGCTACAGCCCCTCTGGAAGGCATTGACCCACAGCCTCCACACCCAGCAAGGAACATTAAGAGTGTATCTCAGTTGCTTTGTTTTTACAAACTATACATATGTACAGCTGAGAACTTGGGATTTCTCGCCAATGACCATGAAGTTAACCCATATACTTACAAATTTAAAAAAAAAAATGCCAGGAACATCTTTAAATGCCTTGTCATACCAACAGCAAAGTGCAGAGTGAGGAGAATATGAAAGCCTTTTCATTTTAGAAATATGTACAATTTTGATACAGTTTCCATACAGTTTTGTACAGTTTGATACACCCATGGTCACTTCATGTAAATCACTGACAATTACTAGAACACTTTGAGAGACTAAGATATGATCATGACCCAACTGGGTAATTAAACCTAATGAGGGCAACAGACACATCTCGTGCTTGCTGCCTTCATGAGAGTCGCTGCCTCCATGAGAGTCACTGCCTTCAAGTTTTATTGAGATCATAACTGACACAAAGCATTGTATAAGTTTAAAGCATATAATGTAATGATTTGATGTCCATACATCATGAAATGATTACCACAATAAGTTTAGCATACATCCATCATGCAAAATAAAAGGAAAGGAAAAAATATTTTCTGGTGAAGAACTCTTAAAATTTACTCTCAACAACTTTCATATATAATATACAGCTGTGTTAATTGTGTCTTAGTACTTATTTATCTTCTAACTGGAAATTACACCCCCCACCAGCCTTTGGCAAGCCACAAACCCTATCTCTTTTTCTATGAATTTAATTTGTTTTTGAAATATAATTGACCTACAACACTTTCTTATTTCCTGGAGTACAACATAGTGATTCCATATTTCTATTTGCTACAAAATGTTTACCATGTAAATTTCTCATCTGTCATGTGAAGATATTACATTATTCTTGGCTACGTTTGCCACACTGTAACTTTCATCCGCATTACTCACTAGAGTCTAAGTCTCCAGGTGAGTCCAAGTTGCCCCCTGTCTCTCTAGGAGGCTCTCCAAGATCAGTGTGTTTGACCCACATTCTTTCTGAATTACTGCTTCTGCCCTGGGTCTTTGAGCATATGAATTTTACCATGTATGCTTTAAGAGTGAAGTCTTTGTTTCTTACAGCCCTCTGACTCTCCTGAAAGCAAGGCTTAGAGGCCTTCAAAATCAGATATTCTGTGAGTTCATCTTTCTGGTGCAGGACCCCCAAGCTGGGTAGCCAAATGTGGGGTTTAGATGCCTTACTCCTTGGGCAGAACCTCTGAGATTGTGATTATCCTCTGCTTCATGGGTCTCCAATCTGGGGGTTTGGATACTGACTGTATAGTGTCTCTGTACTTCCTACCCATCTTATTGCGCTTCCTTCTTTAGTTCTTTAGCTGTAGATTTGTTTTTCTGCTAGTTTCCTAGTCTTTCTTATCAATAGTTGCTCTGTAAATAATTGTAATTTTGGTGTGCCTTTTGGAGTGGGTGAGCTCAGGGACCTCCTAGTCTACCCTTCTGGCAGCCTCCCAGTCTGTGCATTTATGGATAATAGGAGAAAAGCCATTTTTAAAGAAAGGTTTATTTTGGTTGGGTAGACTTTATTAGGTAAAACATATAAGCTCAATTCAGAAAGCATATGTATAACTTGAGTCCTTTAAAAAGCAAGTCAAAATAATGGAATAGAATAATAATGAAACAATACACTTCCAAAAACATTTTTACGGTTAAAGAAGACATGCATCTGTATTTTGAAGGAATGAAATACGTGTAGTGGAATGGTCTAGAATGGTAAACACTGAGTTATAATCTTGCAAGTTCTCTTTATAGGCTTCATGTAAGTTTTATTTTTCCCATTTTCATTCAACTTTTTCTCTTGTTTTATTTTATCTTTATCTTTTTAAAAAGTATTATTGAAATGTAGTTGATTTGCAATATTGTATCAGTTCATATATATGGGCTTCCCTGTTAGCTCAGCTGGTAAAGAATCCATCTGCAATTCAGGAAACCCCAGTTTGATCCCTGGGTTGGGACGATCCCCTGGAGAAGGGAAAGTCTACCCATTCCAGTATTCTGGCCTGGAGAATTCCATGGACTATACAGTCCATGGGGTCACAAAGAGTCGGACATGACTGAGTGACTTTCACTTTCACTTTATATGTTATTTATCTTTGTTGTCTGGCTCACTTCACTTCGTGTGATAATCTCTAGGTCCATCCATGTTGCTGCAAATGGCATTGTTTCATTTTTTTATGGCTGAATAATCTTATGGTAGCTCTATTTTTAGCTTTTTAGGGAATCTCCATACTATTCTCCATACTGGTTGTACCAATTTACATTCCCACCAATGGAGGAGGGTTCCTTTTTCTGCACACCTTCTCCAACATTTATTATTGGTAGACTATTTGATGATGGCCATTCTGACTGGTGTGAAGTGTTATCTTATTGTAGTTTTCATTTGCATTTCTCTAATAGTGATATTAAGCATCATTCCATGTACCTTTTTTGATTGGGTTGCTTGTTTTTTTTTTGTATTGAATTGTATGAGCTGTTTGTATAGTTTGGAAATAAATCTCTTGTTGGTTGCATCATCTGCAAATGTTTTTTTACCATTACATAGGTTGCATTTTGTTCTGCTTATGCTTTCCTTTGCTGTGCAAAGGCTTTTAAGTTTAATTAGGTCCCGCTTGTCTATGTTTGTTATTTCCATTTTTACATTATATACATTTTTATTTTTAGTGTATAATATTATGCCATCTAGGAGATGGATCCAAAAAGATATTGTTGAGATTTATATCAAAGAATGTTCTGCCTATGTTTTTCTCCATTATTTTTCTAGTATCTGGTCTTACATTTATGTCTTTAATCCATTTTGAGTTTATTTTTTATATATGGTGTTAGAAATGTTCTAATATTATTATTTTACATGTAGCTGTTCAATTTTTTGAGCACAACTTGAAGAGATTGTCTTTTCTCCATTGTGTATTACTTTCTTTGTTGTAGATTCATTGACCATAGGTGTGTGGGATTATTTCTAGGCTTTCTGTGTTGTTCTATTGATCTATGTATCTGTTACTGTTGCTAGTACCATACCGTTTTCATTACTGTAGCTTTGTAATATAGTTTGAAGTAAAGAAGTGTGATTCCTTCAGGTCCATTCTTCTTTCTCCAGACTGTTTTGGGTATTTGGGGATCTTTTATGTTTCCATATAAATTAAAAATTTTTTCGTTCTAGTTCTGAGAAAAATGTTATTGGTAATTTGATAGAGATTCCATTGGATGTGTACACTGTTTGGGGTAGTCTACTCATTTTTGTAAAGAGTGTATTTATTTAGTTTTGGCTATATTAGGTCTTTGTCACTGCCTGTGGGGCTCTAATTCTGCTGACCAGGGGATACACTTCATTGCAGTGCATGGACTTCTTATTGTGGTGGTTTCTCTAGTGTGGAGCATGGGCTGTGAAGCATGGGTTCTAGAGAACAGGTTCAGAGAGTTGTGGCGCATGGGCTTAGTTGCTCCACAGCATGTGGGATCTTCCTGAACCAGGGATCATAACCGCATCCCCTTCACTGGCAGGTGTATTTTGAACAACTGGACCACCAAAGAAGTCTCAACCTAGTCTTTTTAACAATACTCCTCCAATCCAAGAATATGGTGTATCTTTACTTCCCTTTGTGTCATCTTCAATTTTATCACCAACCTTCCAAAGTTTTTCTAGTATAGGTCTTTTGCCTCCTTATTTTCAGCTCAGTTCAATTCAGTGGCTCAGTCATGCCTGACTCTTTGTAACCTCATGGACAGCAGCACACCAGGCTTCCCTGTCCATCACCAATCCTGGAACTTACTCAAACTCATGTCCATCAAGTTGGTGATGCCATCCAACCATCTCATCCTCTGTCATCCCCTTCTCCTCCAGCCTTCATCTTGCCCAGCAACAGAGTCTTTTCCAATGAGTCAGTGCTTCGCATCCAGTGGCCAAAGTATTGGAGTTTCAGCATCAGTCCTACCAATGAATATTCAGGACTGATTTCCTTTAGGATGGACTGGTTTCATCTCCTTGCAGTCCAAGGGACTCTCAAGAGTCTTTTCCAACCCCACAGTTCAAAAGCATCCATTCTTTAGCACTCAGCTTTCTTTATAGTCCAACTGTCACATCCAAGCATGACTACTGGAAAAACCATAGATTTGACTAAACAGACCTTTGTTGGCAAAATAATGTCTTCACTTTTTAATATGCTGTCTAGGTTGGTCATAACTTTCCTTCCAAGGAGCAAGCATCTTTTAATTTCATGGCTACAGTCACCATCTACAGTGATTTTGGAGCCCAAGAAAATAAAGTCTGTCACGATTTCCATTGTGTCCCCATCTATTTCCCATGAAGTAATGGGACCAGATGCCATGATCTTAGTTTTCTGAATGTTGAGTTGTAAGCTAGCTTTTACACTCTCCTCTTTCCCTTTCATCAAGAGGCTCTTTAGTTTTCCTTCACTTTCTGCCATAAGGGTGGTGTCATCTGCATATCTGAGTTTATTGATATTTCACCCAGCAATCTTGATTTCAACTTGTGCTTTATCCAGCCCAGCATTTTGTATGATGTACTCTGCATATAAGTTAAATAAGCAGAGTGACAATATACAGCCTTGACATACTCCTTTCCCGATTTGGAAACAGTCTGTTGTTCCATGTCTGGTTCTAACTGTTGCTTCTTGGCCTGCATACAGATTTCTCAAGAGGCAGGTCAGGTGGTCTGATATTCCCATCTCTCTCAGAATTTTCCACAGTTTGTTATGATCCACACAGTCAAAGGCTGTGGTGTAGTCAATAAAACAGAAGTAGATGTTTTTCTGGAACTCTCTTGCTTTTTCCATGATCCAGCAGATGTTGGCAATTTGATCTCTGATTCCTCTGCCTTTTCTAAATCCAGATTGAACATTTGGAAGTTCACTGTTCACGTATTGTTGAAGCCTGGCTTGGAGAATTTTGAGCATTACTTTACTAGTATGTGGGATGAGTGCAATTATGCGGTAGTTTGAGCATTCTTTGGCATTGCCTTTCTTACAGATTGGAATGACAAGTGACATTTTCCAGTCCTGTGGCCACTGCTGAGTTTTCGCAATTTGCTGGCATATTGAGTGAAGCACTTTCATAACATCACCTTTTAGGATTTCTAATAGCTAAACTGGAATTCCATCACCTCCACAAGCTTTGTAGTGATGCTTCCTAAGGCCCGCTTGACTTTGCATTCCAGGATGTCTGGCTGTAGGTGAGCGATTGCATCATCATTGTTATCAGGGTCATGAAGATCTATTTTGAACAGTTCTTCTGTATATTCTTGCCACCTCTTCTTAACATCTTCTGCTTCTGTTACACCCATACCATTTCTGTCCTTTATTGTGCCCATCTTTGCATGAAATGTTTCCTTGGTATCTCTGATTTTCTTGAAGAGATCTCTAGTCTTTCCCATTCTGTTCTTTTCCTCTATTTCTTGGCACTGATCACTGAGGAAGGCTTTCTTATCTCTCCTTGCTATTCTTTGGAACTCTGCATTCAGATGCTTATATCTTTCCTTTTCTCCTTTGCCTTTTGCTTCTCTTCTTTCCACAGCTATTTGTAAGACTTCTTCAGACAACCATTTTGCCTTAAAAAATTTTTTTTTTCCTTGGGGATGGTCTTCATCACTGCCTCCTGTGCAATGTCACAAACCTCTGTCCATAGTTCTTCAGGCACTCTGTCTATCAGATCTAAATCCTTGTATCTATTTCTCACTTCCACTGTATAATCGTTAGGGATTTCATTTAAATCATACCTGAATGGTCTAGTGATTTTCCCCACTTTCTTCAATTTAAGTCTGAATTTGACAATAAGGAGGTCATTATCTGAGCCACAGTCAGCTCCTGGTCTTGTTTTTGCTGAGTATATAGAGATTCTCCAGCTTTGGCTTCAAAGAATATAATCAATCTGATTTCAGTGTTGACCATCTGGTCATCTGGTGATGTCCATGTGTAGAGTCTTCTCTTGTGTTGTTGGAAGAGGGTGTTTGCTATGACCAGCACGTTCTCTTGACAAAACTCTGTTAGCCTCTGTCCTGCTTTGTTTTGCACTCCAAGGCCAAATTTTCCTGTTATTCCAGGTATCTCTTGACTTCCTACTTTTGAATTCCAGTCCCCTACTATGTAAAGGACATCTTTTTGGGGTGTTAGTTTTGGAAGGTCTTGTAGGCCTTCATAGAACCGTTCAACTTTAGCTTCTTCAGCATTACTGGTCGGGGCATAGACTTGGATTACTCTGATATTGAATGGTTTGCCTTGGAAAAGAACAGAGATCATTGTCATTTTTGAGATTGTATCCAAGTACTGCATTTTGGACTTTTTTGTTGACTATCATGGCTACTCCATTTCTTCTAAGGGATTCTTGCCCACAGTAATAGATATAATGGTCATCTGAGTTAAATTCACACATGCCAGTTCATTTTAGTTGACTGATTCCTAAAACGTTGATGTTCACTCTTGCCATCTCCTGTTTGACCACTTGCAGTTTGCCTTAATTCATGGGCCTAACATTCCAGGTTCCCATACAATATTTCTCTTTATAGCATCAGACTTTGCTTCCAACACCAGTCACATCCACAACTGGGTGTTGTCTTTGCTTTGACTCTGTCTCTTAATTCTTTCTGGAGTTACTTCTCCACTGATCTCCTGTAGCATATTGGGCACCTACTGACTTGGGGAGTTTATCTTTCAGTGTCCTGTCTTCTGCCTTTTCATGCTGTTCATGGGTTCCCAAGGCAAGAATACTGAAGTGGTTTGCCATTCCCTTCTCTGGTGGACCATGTTACATAGGTTTATTTTATTCTTTTTGATGTGATGGTAAATGAGATTGTTTCCTTGACTTCTCTTTATAATCTTTTATGGTTAGTGTATAGAAATGCAACATATTTCTGCATATTAATTTTTCATCCTGCAACTTTACCAAATTCATTGATGAGTTTTAGTAGTTTTCTGGTAGCATTTTAAGGATTTTCAATGTATAGTATCATGTCATATGTAAACACTAACAGTTTTACTTCTTCCTTTCCAATTGGATTCCCTTTATTTTTTCTTCTCTGATAACTCTGAATAGGACTTCTGAAACTATGGTTAATGAAAATGGTGTTTAACTGTCTTGTTACTGATCTTAGAGTAAATGCTTTCAGCTTTTCACCATTGAGTATTGTGTTAGATGTGGGTTTGTCATATATGGTCTTTATTATGTTGAGGTATGTTCCCACTCTCTGAAGAGTTTTTTTTTTTATCATAAATGGATGTTGAATTTTATCAAAAGATTTTTCTGCATCTGTTGTAATGATCACATGGATTTGTTCTTCAATTTTTAATGTGTTATATCACATTATGATTGATTTGCAGATTTTGTAAAATCCTTGCGTCTGTGGGATAAGTCCCAGTTGACCATGGTATACGATCCTTTTAGTGTACTTTTGGATTTGGTTTGCTAACATTTTGTTGAGGATCTTTACATCTACGATCATCAGTGATATTGGTGTGTAATTTTCTTTTCTGTGGTATTTTTGTCTGGTTTTGGTATCAGGGTGATGATGGCATCATAGAATTAGTTCTAAAGTATTCCTTCCTCTGCAACTTTTTGGGAACAGTTTTAGTAGTATGGATGTTTAGTATATATGTTAGTAGTATAGATGTTTAGTATAGTATAGTTGTTTTCTCTGAATATTTGGTAGAACTTGCCAGTGAAGCTACCCATTCTGGAACTTTTTCTTGTTGGAAGTTTTAAAATCACAGTTTAAATTTCAGAACTTGCTATTAGTCTGTTCATATTTTCTATTTCTTCCTGGTTCAGTCTTGAGGGATTGTACCTTTCTGAGAGTTTGTCCATTTCTTCCATATTGTCCATTTTTGGATGTATGGTTGCTTCTGGTAGTAGTATGATCCTTCGTACTTCTGTTGTGTCCATTGTAAGTTTTCCATTTTCATTTCTAGTCTTATTGATTTGGATCCTCTCCATTTTTTTTTTCTTTATGAGTCTGGCTAAAGCTTTATCAGTTTTTAAAATATTTTCAAAGAAACATCTTTTATTTTTATTGATCTTTTCTTTCCTTGGTCTATATTTCATTTATTTCTGCTCTGATCTTTATGATTTCTTTTCTTCTACTAACTCTGAATTTTTTTGTTGTTGTTCTTTCTCTAGTTGCTTTAGGTGTAAGTTAGGCTATTTTTCTGAGATTGTTCTTGTTTTTTTGATAAGCATATCACTTTAAACTTAGCTCTTAGAACTGCTTTTGCTGCATCCCATAGGTTTTAGATCATTGTTTTAATTTTCATTTGTTTCTAGGTATTCATTTTCTCTTTGACTTCCTTAGTGATCCATTGGTTGTTTAGTTACATATTGTTTAGCTTCCATGTGTTTGTTTGTGCTTTTTAGTTTTTCCCTTATAGTTGATTTCTAATCACATAGTGTTGCAATTGGAAAAGATGTTTGATATGATTCAATTTTATAAATTTAATGAGGCTTGCTTTGTGGCCCAGATCTATCCTGGAGACTGTTCTATGTGCTCTTGAAAAGAATGTGTATTCTGCTGCTTTCAGATGGAATGCTCCATCTAAATATCAATTCAGTCTATCTGTCTAATGTGTCACCTGTATTTCCTTATTGATTGTTTTGGATAGATGATCTGTCCATTGATTTAAGTGGGATGTTAAATTTTCCCACTATGATTGTATTACTGTTATTTTCTTCTTTTGGGTTAAATAATGTTTGTCTGATGTATTGAGGTGCTCTTATGATGGAGGGACATAGAAATTTACAATTGTTATTTCTATTCCTTGGATTGATCCCTTAATCATTATGTAGTGTCCTTTTTTGTCTCAGATAACAGGCTTTATATTAAAGTCTATTTTGTCTGATAAGTATTACTACTTCAGCTCTCTTTTGATTTCTATTTGCATGGAATATCTTTTTCTATCACCTCACTTTTGTCTGTATATGTCTCTAGATCTTAAGTAGATCTTTTGTAGGCTGCATATATATGGGTCCTACGTTTGTATCCATTCAGCCAATCTATGTCTTTGGTTGGAGCATTTATTCCATTTATATTTAAGTAATTATCAATATGTGGGTTCTTACTGCCATTTTGTTAATAGTTTTGGATTGTTTTTGGTAGATATTTTCCTCACTTTCTTCTTTTGTGGTTTGATGACTATCTTTAGTGTTGTGTATGGATACCTTTTTTGTGTGTATAACCATTACAAATTTTGGATTTGTGGTACCGTGACATTTGGAATCAGTTCAGTTCAGTCGCTCAGTTGTGTCTGACTCTTTGCGACCCCATGAATTGCAGCACACCAGGCCTCCCTGTCCATCACCAACTCCCAGAGTTCACTCAAACTCATGTCCATCGAGTGGGTGATGCCATCCAGCCATCTCATCCTCTGTCGTCTCCTTCTCCTCCTGCCCCCAATCCCTCCCAGCATCAGAGTCTTTTCCAATGAGGCAACTCTTCGCATGAGGTGGCCAAAGTACTGGAGTTTCAGCTTTAGCATCATTCCTTCCAAAGAATAGCCAGGACTGATCTCCTTTAGGATGGACTGGTTGGATCTCCTTGAAGTCCAAGGGACTCTCAAGAGTCTTCTCCAACACCACAGTTCAAAAGCATCAATTCTTTGGTGCTTAGCTTTCTTCACAGTCCAACTCTCACATTCATACATGACTACTGGAAAAACCATAGCCTTGACTAGATGGACCTTTGTCAGCAAAGTAATGTCTCTGCTTTTTAATATGCTTTCTAGTTTGGTCATAACTTTCCTTCCAAGGAGTAAGTGTCTTTTAATTTCATGGCTGCAGTCACTATCTGCAGTGATTTTGGAGCCCCCCAAAATAAAGTCTGACACTGTTTCCACTGTTTCCCCATCTATTTCCCATGAAGTGATGGGACCAGATGCCATGATCTTACTTTTCTGACTGTTCAGCTTTTAGCCAACTTTTTCACTGTCCTCTTTCACTTTTATCAAGAGGCTTTTTAGTTCCTCTTCACTTTCTGCCATAAGGGTGGTGTCATCTGCATATCTGAGGTTACTGATATTTCTCCCAGCAATCTTGATTCCAGCTTATGCTTCCTCCAGCCAAGTGTTTCTCATGATGTACTCTGCATATAAGTTAAACAAGCAGGGTGACAATATACAGTCTTGATGTACTCCTTTTCCTATTTGGTACCAGTCTGTTGTTCCTTGTCCAGTTCTAACTGTTGCTTCCTAACCTGCATATAGGTTTCTCAAGAGGCAGGTCAGGTGCTCTGTATTCCCATCTCTTTCAGAATTTTCCACAGTTTATTATGATCCACACAGTCAAAGGCTTTGGCATAGTCAATAAAGCAGAAATAGATGTTTTTCTGGAACTCTCTTGCTTTTTCCATGATCCAGGGGATGTTGGCAATTTGATCTCTGGTTCCTCTGCCTTTCTAAAATCAGCTTGAACATCTGGAAGTTCACGGTTCATGCATTGCTGAAGCCTGGCTTGGAGAATTTTGAGCATTACTTTACTAGTGTGTGAGATGAGTGCCATTGTGTGGTAGTTTGCACAGTCTTTGGCATTGCCTTTCTTTGGGATTGGAATGAAAATGGACCTTTTCCAGTCCTGTGGACACTGCTGAGTTTTCCAAATTTGCTGACATATTGAGGGCAGCACTTTCACAGCATAATCTTTCAGGATTTGAAACAGCTCAACTGGAATTTCGTCACCTCCACTAGGATAGCAGTCTATATATATATGTGCATGATTATTTTAAATTCCTGATCTCTTAATTTCAAATGAATTTTTAATATCCTGCATTTGTGCTCTTCTTCTCTCACGATTGCTGATTTTGATATCATTGTTGTCTGTGGATAATTTCCTACAGTAAATGTTTCCCTTTACTGGCGAGCTACCACTTTCATAATTTTTTGGTTTCTGCTTGTAGTCTCTTATTTTCCACTTTGAGAAGTTTCTCTAGCATTTATTGTAAGGCTGGTTTGGTAATGCTGAATTCTCATAGCTTTTGCTAGTATATAAAGCTTTTGATTTATTTATCAAATCTGAATGAGATCATTTCTGTTTTATCACTTTAAATATATTATGCCACTCCCTCTTGGTCTGCAGTTTCTGCTAACAAATCAATTGATAACTATTTAGGAATTTCTTTGTTATGTTATTTGTTGCTTTTAATGTTTTCTCTGTCTTTAAGTTTTTTTAGTTTGATTACAGTGTGTCTCTGCGTGTTCTTGCTTGGGTTAGTCCTGTATGGGATTCTCTGTGCTTCTTGAACTTAGGTGAGTTTCCTTTCCTGTGTCAGGGACATTTTCAGCAGTTATCTCCTCAAATATTTTCTCAGCTTCTTTCTCTCCCTGTTCTACTTCTGGGACATCTATAATGTGAATGTTGGTGTATTTGACCCAGTTGTCTCTTAAACTGTTCTCACTGCTTTTCATTCTATTTTCTTTATTCTGTTCTGCAGCAGTCATTTCCAATATTCTGTCTTCCAACACTCTGTCTTCCAACTCACTGATTCATTCTTCTCCCTCACATATTCCACCGTTAATTCCTTTGAGTGCATTTTTCATTTCACTTATTGTATTCTTGAAACCCAAGTTGTATACACACACACACACACACACACACGTGTACATGAAGTGAAGTGAAAGTCACTCAGTTGTGTCCAACTCTTTGCAACCCCATGGACTGTGGCCCACCAGGCTCCTTTGTCCATGGAATTATCCAGGCAAGAATACTGCAGTGGGTAACCTTTCCTTTTTCCAGGGAATCTTCCTAACCCAGGGATTGAAATCAGGTTTCCCACATTGCAGGTGGTTTATTTACTATTTGAGCCACCAGGGAAGCCCAAAGAAATTGGGCTTTGAAGAGATTGAAAGTGCTCAAGAAATTGAGCACTGATGAATTGATGCTTTTGAACTGTGTTGTTGGAGAAGACTATTGAGAGTCCCTTGGATTGCTAGGAGATCAAACCAGTCAATCCTAAAGGAAATCAGTCCTGAATATTCATTGGAAGGACTGATGCTGAAACTGGAGCTCCAATAGTTTGGCTACCTGATGTGGAGAACTGACTCATTAGAAAAATCCTGATGCTGGGCAAGATTGAAGGCAGGAGGAGAAGGGGATGACAGAGGATGAGTTGGTTGGATGGCATTACCGACTTGATGGATGTGTTTGAACATGCTCTGGGAGTTGGTGATGGACAGGGAAGCCTGGCGTGCTGCAGTCCATGGGGTTGCAAAGAGTTGGACACAACTGAGTGACTGAACCGAACTAAACTGATTGTATTCTTGATAAAAAAAAAAAAAACTTGTAAGTTCTTGTTCTGTGAATCCATTCTTTTCCCAAGTTCTTGAATCATCTTTGTGTTCATTACTCTGAACTCCTTTCTTGGATAGATTGCTTTTTACCACTTCATTTCACCTAGTTGTCCTTCTGAAGTTTTATCTTGTTCCTTTGTCTGGAACATTTCTTTGCCATCTATTCCTCGGCCTTTTTTCTAAATTTCTATTTGTATGTTTATGCATGTAGTAGGTTAGTTATGTTTCTTGACCTTGGAGAAGTGGCCCTATGTATCACAGCAGTACCTTTTCCTCTTATTACCCATTAGCCAGGAACTAACTGGCCCCAGGGTAGTTTCTGACCTGTGTTTGCACACTCAGTTCTGCAGGCTGTGGAATTATGATTTTCTTACTCTAGTGACTGCCCCCTGGTGGGGGAGGCTGGATTAGAGGCTTGTGCTGGCTTCCTGGTGGGAGGAGTAGGTGCCTGCCCTCTGGTGGGTAGAAATGGGTCATAGTTCTCTTGCAGACAGGGACATGTCAAGGGGTGTATCTGTTGGTGGCTGCGGGCTCAGGAAGTTTAGGCAGCCTGTCTGCTGATGGATGTGGCTGTGTTCCCACTCTGTTGTTTGACCTGAAGAGCCCCAGCACTGAAGCCTACAGGCTATTGCATAGGGCCAGGTCTTGGTGCCAAAGACCCAAACAAGATATTTTACTCATGTAGATGAACACTCCCCAGTATGTCTACCACCAGCTTTTATGACCCCAGAGAGAGCCAAAGCTTCTCCTTGCCTTCTCAGGAAACCCTCCCAGACCAGCAGGTAGTTCTGGCCCAGGATCTTGTTACACACAAGAACTTGTGTGTGCCTTCTGAGAGTGATGTCTGTTTCTGTTAGTCTTGCAGACCTCCTGCAGTCAAGCCTTACTGATCTTCAAAGCCAAATACTCTGAAGATTCCTTCTCCTAATGCTGGTCCCCTAAGCTGGGGAGCCTGGCATGAGACTCAGAGCCCTCACTTCTGGGAGAACTTCTGTGACATTATTATTTTCCGGTTTGTGGGTTACCCGCCTGAGTGGTATGGGATTTGATTATATGACTATTGTGCCCCTCCTACTGCTTCATTGTGGTTTCTTCTTTGTGTCTTTGATGTAGAATATCTTTTTTGGTATGGTCCAGTCCTTTTTGCCAATGATGGTTCAACAGTTAGTTGTGATTTTGGTGCATTTGTGAGAAGAGGCAAACTCAGGTCTTTCTACTCCACCATCTTGTCTCCAACCCCTCTTCACTTTTAAATGAGAGTTTTAGCTGGACCTAAATTCTTCTCAAACCAAGGGTTGTATATTCAACATCAAGCTTAATCTACCCAGAGTACCTTGCTTCTTATTTCAAAAATGCTTCTCAGAGGTTATAAGCTGAAAAGTTGGTTGATGTAAACTTTTACATTCCATTGCAGTTTCCTTATGTACAATTGAATTATCTGTATATAACCCTTTACTCTGGGGCTTCCCTGGTGGCTCAGCAGTGAAGAATCCACCTGCAATGCAGGAGTCTCAGGAAACACAGGTTCGATTCTGGGATTGGGAAGATCCCCTGGAGGAGGGCATGGCAACCCATTCCAGTATAATTGCCTGGAGAATCCCATGGACAGAGGTGCCCAGCAGGCTACAGTCCATAGGATCATGGAGTTGGAATTGACTGAAGCAACTTAGCATACATTCAACCCTTTACTCTAAACAAGTGTTTACTGTAAAATATTCATCGTACCAAGGTGAACATGAGATGGAAGACATAAACCATTGTTCTCCTCTACAGATCTCTTAACTATTAGGTTTGGAGCTTTGTCTTCTCATCCTCCCCCTACTACTATAAATTCAGCATGCCCCTAAAACAAGCTGGCTATGTTACTGTATGTTCAATTGTAGAAACTATTTTCTTCAATCCTCAAGGAAGGATGTGCTGGATTAGATTAGAAATTGTAAGCCCACAAACTATATTTGAAATTTAGGAGATTTTCAGGAAAATTTTAATGGGATTTTTCCTTATAACTGACTTTAGAACCTAACCCTGTTCAAGACAAGAATCCACTGTATTCAGCAGTTCAGTTGTTTGTGAGAGCTGGGGAAATAATTTGCTAAACCCCAGTTTGTTCATTTTTTCTCCCTAGTTAATGATTTTTGTAGAACAGGCTAGTTTTACACATCTAGTTTTCTATTTGGCTTCTCTTCCTCTCTACAACCTGATATGGCTTTACCTAGATTCCTTTCCTCACTGCATGAGAGGAGAACTTTATTTTGTTAAGGAAATGACTGTTGCCCTCAAGCTTTCCCTTTTGCTCTGCTTGCCTTTTGGAATGCTCCTGACTATATTAGCATGGGAGTTTGTAAGAAGCATTACTTCCTTTTCCTTGCTCTCTGAATTTGTGTGCAAGCACTCAGTTTATCTATAATCACGTAACACTGCTATGTCAAGAGCGGGAGCTGGGAGTTCAGCCCTTATGTCTCCATCAGAGCTGGTTTAATGGGCATATGACCTATGTATCTGCATAAGGTTCCATATGCTGAAGGTCCATCAGTTTGTTTAAACTTCTGCTGTCACTATATTGAATTTTTAATAAGTTTTCCCTTTAGCTTGTGTTTTTAAATAAAGTCCCAAAGGACAATGGAGCCTGTGTATACATGGAGGAGATAAGTGCAATATGTGAGTCAGTGAAAGTCTCTCAGTCATATCCGACTCTGCAACCCCATGGACTATACAGCTCATGGAATTCTCCAACTCAGAGTACTGGAGTGGGTAGCTGTTCCTTCTCCAGGGAATCTTCCCAACCCAGGGATTGAACCCAGGTCTCCTGTATTGCAGGTGGGTTCTTTACCAGCTGAGCCACCATATAGGCCCAAGAATGTGAGTCAGTAGCCCCTTTCAGAGGTAGCATTCACAATGCCCTAAGTCCATAGAATTCCAGTGGCTACATTAATGTGTAGGGGTTCAGTGGGAAATCAAAACAGGTATAAGATAAGCATTTATTGATGCTTCAATCAATTAGGCTGAAAATGACAACACAGAGGAAAGAGAAAGATGTGGCAATCCATAAATTGTTTTCCTTCCGATCTTTCCTTATTCATGAGTAAGATTGTGATAGAGAGTGTTAAAGAACATGTGAATGACAAGAAGTTGAATAAAGACAATTAAGTTAGTTTTGTGTAGTGTTTATAACTCTTGTGGTAAGAATAAATTGGATATGCATGCATAAGCTGTGAAATAGGAATTATAGTATTTTGTTAAGTTGTGTGGTCTTTATTTGCATCTATAACTGGCATTGCACAATATAAAGGTGGACTGCAGAATTCATGCTAAAATTTTAAAATTTTAGTTGTTTTTTTTTTAATTAGAAAATAGCACCATGATAAATTGAGGAGGGGGAGCTTCATATGTTTGTACATCTAATACTACTTTTTTCTATGTTTTGAATAAGAAGTCCTACATTTTAGTTTGCACTGGGACCCACAAATACGTGGCCAGCCCTACAGCAAACTGAGGGCTCTTAAAACTTTCCTTAATGGTACAGGGTATTTCAATTATAGTTGTACTATTTTATTGTTGTTAATATATTTCTTTAAAATTTGAAGCAAGTATAGCAAAATGTTACAATTTGGTATGATTGGTGGTTGGATGTTCATTACACTAGTTTTGAAACTTTTCTGCATGCTTGAACTATTTCACACAAAAAGCTTCATTTGATTGAAGTGACATAATGAACAATGGCAAGAAATATATATGAAAAGAAGTAGGCATATAAAAAGGCAGAAAAAGCCCATTAGAGAATGTACTCTGCACTCCTCCACTCATTGTGAAATGTCTTACCATGGTGACCTTATGGGCATTACATTCCAGAGTCAATTTCAGTATGGTTGCTGCCTCAGATGCAATTGATTGATCAGGTACAGAGAGTTTCATGAGGAGACTCCACACAAAGTCAGTGAGCAAGGGTGGCAATAAGGTTTTTCCTACACTCTGAAACCAAAAAGAAGAAGCATGCTCTCACATCTTATTTATATCAACAAACACAGCTACATGATTTTTTGTGGGTCTTAGGTACCTTTGCTGTTGTCAGCCTCTTCCTCCATTAAACATATTAAAAATTACACTTTACACTGTATTAGTATTAAGATGACTGTCATTCAAACTTAATCATATTTATTTTTCATCTTATTTTTAAAGCAATTAAAACATTTTCATCTGAATAAGTCAGCTCTGGGGCAAGCCAGAGAGAAGTGGGAAACCATGGCATTAAAATTTAGAGCAACTATAAAATATTGATTTAACCCCATTTCAGCTATTCAAATACTAAAAACTATTGTGAAGTTCTTCAGCTTTGGAAATAAGCTTGTTCAGATCCAAAACAAGCATGATTTGTAGAAGATGAGGGGAAGGATAGGATAAGAAAGGAAGGGCCATTGAAGGGTGTGTATTTTTCTCTTTTTCAGAGAAGCATCAAGAAGTGGGAAGAGAAAAAAGGGCACATATGTCTATGATTGAGGCACAACTGCAATTCAAACAATCTCTTTTTAAAGTTAGAGGAACATCCACGGACCATAAAATGAGAACAAAATCACAGTACTATGGATCTCTCAGTTAAGAAAGATGAATGAATGACATTTTCTCCCTTTCTAAATGTATATGTATATATACAAAAGTTCTTTTGTGTGCGTGTGTATGCCATTCTCTGAAATACAGAAAGTATTCAATATTGCCAATAACAGCTTTTCAGCATCCCTGTTAAGGGAATGGAGCATACATCTTTCTGGTCAGTAGGGAAGGATTGAGGTCTAATTGAAAATTGATGACCACCAGGCTCCCTCCTACTGAGCAGACAGGTGAGGTATAGTATTTTTGGAAAGCTATGAAAGAAAGATAAAGGATGGTCACTAAGGCTTAGTGAGGTGAACAGAATATCATAGTTGGCTATACTTTGAGAAAGTCAGATTTGATTATACAAGATGTTGAGTTAAAAAAAATCATTGAAGAGGGGATATTCTTTGGGGATATTTGTTTATTCAACAGAATAGCTTAGTGTCTATTAACAGTTGTGGAAGGAGCAATTCCTAGTGAGACTTAGAGATAGTGTTGGAAGTTTCTGTCATGTGAAGGTAGAATGGAGAAAAACAAACCTGACTCCATATTGGATCCTTTAACTCTAGCCGTTGTGTTCCATAACCTGTGATTAGAAATGCTGGCTTTGCACTTTTATCTCAAATAGTAAAAGAGTGTTACCTATAGCCTGAAATATACATAGTAGCCCTTTCTCAACAATGTTCTTCCTCCCAGGCTTGACCTTTAAAGTATAACACATTTCCATTAATATAGAGGTCAAATGTTAAAGAAAATAACAGTTGTCTTTCTGAAGGTTTATAGGAGCATTGTGACCAGACCAACCTGGACAGCTGCAGGAACAAAGGATTCCAGTACCAATAAGTTTCCAACAACCAGCCACACCTCCTCCATTTTTAATATAAAAGAAGCTTAAATTCTAAGTCCGGTAAGATGGTTCCTTGGGATACTAGTCCATCATCTCCTTGGGTTTTCTGGTTTTCCAAATATGTTGCTATCTCTTATTCCAACACCTTGTCTGTTGATTTATTGGCCTATTGTGTGGTGAGTGGTATGAACTTGGACTCAGTAACAAAGGTATAGATATGACAGTAGAGTACATCAAACGATAGACCTCCTTATAAAACGTGATCTAGCTCTCTTGGCTAAAAACCTTGATGTGTATCCTCCTATTTACATCCTCTGGACTTTGTTGTTGTAAATGGTCCTGTTGGTTTCCTTACTACAACCTTAGATTCTCTCACCCACCTGTCCCAATCTACCCCTGAAAGTCCCTACCTCCGGATTTTTTAGCTACTGCTCGTGCACACAGTGCTGTCCTAGGCCTGTTTTGATCTCACAGTTGGGAACTGAGTAATAGAGGTCATGAACACAAGGACCCAGGGCACCCTCCCCAAATCCAGGATTTCTAACTCTTACGGACATTAAAGTCAGATGAGAGGACATTAAGCTGGAAGTGGATATAGTAAGCTTCAAAGACCACTTGAAAGAGACAGACCCTGAGGAGGCTGCTAGTGCTACGCTCACTAGATAATCATGGGTCTCAGGATTTCAATTCTAGGGCTCTGGAGTTAAGAATGGAGGAATGTAGAAGGACTTTCTAGTAAACCTAGATGGATGCTTAGTTTCTTAATGTAAATGGAAAACTTTATAGTTAACCAGGCTTGTGACTTCTGAGGGGAGGTGGATTATGAGTAATGCTTGAGTTTGGAAAGATGCATCGTTATACAGATGCATGTTTAAGGATATCTATGTGGTCTTTTTTATTCTATTATTTGAGATGTATTGCTTCCATATCTCCACAGCCTCCCACAATTCTATCTGCCTCAGTGTGGGAGGCCAAGGCACTGCTTTCTGTATGTAGTTTTAGGAGAAAATCTAAGACCCTTCGATTCAAGAGATAAGCTAGCCTGAAGGCCCTCTCCAGCCAGCTTTGCTGAACTACTGATTCCTGTGTAGCTAGAAGAGCATCAGTTGAACAGTATGATTCAGGCACCTGTGCCAGATGACCTTGCAAGTATGTGAATAAGCATATATACTTTGAAGAAGATGAAGGACTATATGGAGATGTAGAGTCTCATGATTTTCCCTAAGGTTGGGTCAATGTAGAAATTACTTACTTAGTGCTAAGGTTTATCACTTAAAATTAAGAAATTTTTAAATTTTAATAGGTTTTTAAAATATATACCAAATTATTTTGATGTTTGCTAAGTAAATTATAATAGCATTGTAAATCCTCTTAATTTCTGACTTCACTAATTTTTCTAGAAAACCAGAAGTTTTCCATCTTTAGTAACTTATTAGCCAAACAAAAAGAAGCATAACAACTAGGAAACACTTACCTCATTTTGCTTTCTATAAGAATTATTTAGTAAATACTGTAAATTGTATGTTCTGGAATAATAGGCATGATTCTTATTAACAGATGAAGATCAAGAAGCCAAATACTCTATCATTTACTCTTTGCTTTACTGAATTTAATTTAAATAAAAGAGAAAAAAATCTATTAATATAAATTTTGTTGAAATAAGTTGCCACTCTAATAAACACATGAAAAGATGCTCAACATCACTCATTATCAGAGAAATGGAAATTAAAACCACAATGAGGTACCATTTTACACCAGTCAGAATGGCTGCAATCCAAAAGTCTACAAGCAATAAATGCTGGAGAGGGTGTGGAGAAAGGGGAACCCTCTTACACTGTTGGTGGGAATGCAAACTAGTACAGCCACTATGGAGAACAGTGTGGAGATTCGTTAAAAAATTGCAAATAGAACTGCCTTATGACCCAGCAATCCCACTGCTGGGTATACACACCGAGGAAACCAGATTTGAAAGAGACACATGTACCCCAGTGTTCATTGCAGCACTGTTTATAATAGCCAGGACATGGAAGCAACCTAGATGTCCATCAGCAGATGAATGGGTAAGAAAGCTGTGTACATATACACAATGGAGTATTACTCAGCCATTAAAAATAATACATTTGAATCAGTGCTAATGAGGTGGATGAAACTGGAGCCGATTATACAGAGTGAAGTAAGCCAGAAAGAAAAACATCAATACAGTATATTAATGCATATATATGGAATTTAGAAAGATGGAAATGATAACCCTGTATGCGAGACAGCAAAAGAGACACAGATGTATAGAACAGTCTTTTGGACTCTGTGGGAGAGGGAGAGGGTGGGATGATTTGGGAGAATGGCACTGAAACATGTATAATATCATATATGAAATGAATCACCAGTCCAGGTTCGATGCATGATACTGGATGCTTGGGGCTGGTGCACTGGGATTACCCAGAGGGATGGTATGGGGAGGGAGGAGGGAGGAGCGTTCAGGATGGGGAACACGTGTATACCTGTGATGGATTCATGCTGATATATGGCAAAACCAATACAATATTGTAAAGTAATTAACCTCCAATTAAAATAAATAAATTTATATTAAAAAAAGAAATAAGTTGCCACTAAAAGTAATTTACACGTGAAACAAAAGCTACAGGATAAAGTGGAGGCTAAGTTACCTGAGCGATTTTACTTTTGTCTTTTTGTAAATTCCTGGGTAGAAATTCTGTACCAGAGGAAGAAGGCTGCATACCATGATTTTCAGGCTTATAATACTTTTTATTTTTACTTTTTGCAGTACCCTCTGTATCAAGGAAGAAAGTTTAAGATTTTCATTTGATCACTGGTTCCTTCTATAACATTACTATTTCTAGTTTCCTCTTCCTGCCCAATTCTGGGAATGTAAAGTTTTCTGAATGTTTAACTCTCTGCTGAAAGTTTAGTCACATAAAATACTAATATTATGACTACATTGGCCCAGAATTTATAAAGTGTTAAGAGAAGCCTCTGTGGAGGACATATATAATTTTAATAGGTTGACCAAGTATCAAGTACATTTCGGCCATCAAATCCATAGTTCAGTGCAATGGAAGAGCTATTGCTAAGTTGGAAAGTCTATTGGTAAAAGAGCAGACTTGGAGGCATTTTGCAAAGAACTGAGGGAGTGGTATAGAGAAAGAGAAAAGCTCTCAAATAAGCTTCAGGTGCAGATGTCTTTAGTTCTAGAGAAGGTAGATTTTAACTGAATTTTTATTTGCTAACAGCTTTATAGAGATATAGTCAATGTGCAACATATTTAAAGTGTATAATTTGGTAAGTTATTAAAGGGAAAAGCTACCCACTCCAATATTCTGGCCTAGATAATTTCATGGACTATAGTTCATGGGGTTGCAAAGAGTCTGAGTGTATTTCAGAAAGGACATGACTGAGCGACTTTATATATATATGTTCAGTTCAGTTCAGTTCAGTCGCTCAGTCATGTCCAACTCTGCGACCCCATGAATCGCAACACACCAGGCCTCCCTGTCCATCACCAGCTCCCAGAGTTCACTCAGACTCATGTGCATCGAGTCTGTGAAGCCACCCATCCATCTCATCCTCTGTCGTCCCCTTCTCCTCCTGCCTCCAATCCTTCCCAGCATCAGTCTTTTCTAATGAGTCAACTCTTTGCATGAGGTAGCCAAAGTATTGGAGTTTCAGCCTCAGCATCAGTCCTTCCCATGAATACCCAGGACTGGTCTCCTTTAGAATGGACTGGTTATATATATGCATATGCCCATAAAAGTATTACTGCAATAAAAAAAGATTTATTCCCTCCAGAAGTTTCCTCCTGTCCTTTCATAATTGCTCAAACCTGCTACTGGATACACACTATAGCACTTCCTGATTCAAAGATACACACAGATCTGCATTCTTGCATTTGTATTTTGTAATTTCAAATAAGTGGAGCAATTTAGTATGTGCTGCTCTTCTGTTGCTTGGCATCTTTCATTCAGCAAAATTATTTGCAATTCATTCACATTATTGTATTTGTCAATAGTTGATTGATTTCTCTGTGATGAATACTACCCCACTGTACGTATATACCATCATCTGTGTATTCATTGGTGTCTTGGTGGACATTTGGTTGTTTCCAGTTTTGGGCTATTAAAAAGACAAGATCCTGTCAACATTCATGTGCAAGTCTTTGAGTGGATATTTACTTTTATTTCTTTTAGGAATGACTGAGGAATGACTGGATCATATGATAGATGTGTGTTTGACTTTTTAGGATACTGCCAAATTATTTTCTAAAGTTGTATCATTTCACATTCCCTCTGACACTCTATGGTGGCTCAGATGGTAAAGAATCTCTGGCCGGTAAGGCAGGAGACCCAGGTTCGATTCTTGGGTCAGGAAGATCCCCTGGAGAAGGGAATGGCTACCCACTCCAGTATACTTGCCTGGAGAATTTCATGGACAGAGGAGCCTGGCTTACAGTCTGTGGGACTGCAAAGAGTCAGACACAACTGAGCAAGTAACGCAGACAGGCTGAATGGCACTAAAGTAATTCAGGGATAATTTTTTCCTCCTGATGAGACCAAAGCTCTTTGAGTAATCTGCTTTATTACTTGTGAATTATGAAGTTTCAAACTCTAGCTTATAGGCATGGGCACCATTGCCAGTCTTTTGGAATTCAGTGCGTTTACCTCTTTAACCATTTTGGGTATTACCCCTCACCCCACAAACAGCAGGTAGTTTTCTTACATAGCTAATAGTTAAATGGACTCTCTGCAGATCTCTGGAGCATTCCTTTCTGGTACTCTGCCATGTGAACTCTAGATATCTTGATCCTTTTGGATTCCCAATTCTGTCTTTCCAACTTGGGACCCTTGGGTTGCTCATTTCTGGGCTGCAGCCTAGAAACTTACTCTAGGTTGTAAACTCAATCAATTGTAGACTCTGCTTTATTTATTCATCTGTTCTCTTCTCTCAGGAATTATTGTGCTTTGTTATCTGTTGTCTTTAAACAGTTTATTATGGGAGGGCAAATCTGTTCTCTGTTTAAGTACTTCGAAATAGTTTGATACCATAAGGTCTTGCCCTCATGCTTTGTTAGGTAGGCCGGAACAGCTTTTATTTACATCTTTTTCCCCATCATTGAAGTAAGAATTCTATTTGACACTGCATTAGAGACAAAAAGAATGCCTCTTTTTAAGAGTCCCATATAGTTTTTCCAGTGGTCATGTATGGATGTGAGTGTTGGACTGTAAAGAAAGCTGAGTGCTGAAGAATTGATGCTTTTGAACTGTGGTGTTGGAGAAGACTCTTGAGAGTCTGACCTTGGACTGCAAGGAGATCCAACCAGTCCATCCTAAAGGAAATCAATCCAGAATATTCATTGGAAGGCCTGATGCTGAAGTTCCAATACTTTGGCCACCTGAGGTAAAGAACTGACTCATTGGAAAAGACCCTGATGCTGGGAAAGATTGAAGGCAGGAGGAAAAGGGGACGACAGAGGATGAGGTGGCTGGATGGCATCACCAACTCAATGGACATGGGTTTGGGTGAACTCCGGGAGTTGGTGATGGACAGGGAGGTCTGTGTCCTGTGGTTCATGGGGTCGCAAAGAGTCGGACACAACTGAGCGACTGAACTGAACTGAACTGATTGGTAATTTTTCTTCTCTTTCTTCCCTGCCTCCACCCAGCATTTCTGTCCCTGCCAGTAACACCCTGACACTAATCTAAACATGAAAGTGAAAGTGTAAGTCACTCAGTCATGTCTTACTCTTTGTGACCCCATGGACTATAGCCTGCCAGGCTCCTCTATCCATGGGATTTTCCAGGCAAGAATACTGGAGTGGGTTGCCATTTCCTTCTCCAGGTGATATTCCTGACCCAGGGATACATATTGAAGAACCAACTATAACATTTTAAAAATAATTCTAAAAAAGATTTAAAAATACATTTTGATAAATGGAGCTATAGATCTTGGGGCAGGATTTAGAAATCTACAGACGTAGAACCTCCTTGGAATCCACAATAGAATAATTAGGAACAGATTCTTCGTAACCCTTAGAAAAGATGAATCTTACCGCTTTGACACTTTGCAATGCAGAGGAGGTGATACATTCCCACAAATGCCTGTTGTGTGATTGAGGGATCAGAATGAGAACACAAAAGAGATAACTCTGCTGCCAGGACACCCAAATATGGAGCATTAACGCTTGCCTAGTGAACAAACAAAGTAGAAAAATACATTTGCTAAGCATCAGCTCAGTTCAGTTCAGTTGCTCAGTCATGTCCGACTCTATGTGACCCCATGAATTGCAGCATGCCAGGCCTCCCTGTCCATCACCAACTCCCGTAGTTTACTCAGACTCATGTCCATCAAGTCAGTGATGCCATCCAGCCATCTCATCCTCTGACGTCCCCTTCTTCTCCTGCCCCCAATCCCTCCCAGCATCAAAGTCTTTTCCAATGAGTCAACCCTTTGCATGAGGTGGCCAAAGTACTGGAGTTTCAGCTTTAGCATCATTCCTTCCAAAGAAATCCCAGGGTTGATCTCCTTCAGAATGGACTGGTTGGATCTCCTTGCATTCCAAGGGACTCTCAAGAGTCTTCTCCAACACCACAGTTCAAAAGCATCAATTCTTCGGCGCTCAGCCTTCTTCACAGTCCAACTCTCACATCCAATAGTCAATGTTAAATGTTTGTGTCTGATATGCACACACACATGCACACACACTCACACAGACTCAAACACACAGTAAGTCCCCCACATATGAACATACTCTGTTCTGAGAGTGTATTCATAAGTCCAATTTGTTCATAAGTCCAAAAAATTTACCTTAGGTAATCGGCTATAGAGTACTGTACTGTAATAGGTTTACAATACTTTTCACACAAATACATAAAAAAATAAAACATCTAACATCTTACAGTAAAGCATTTTGAAAAGTACAGTAGTACAATGAAACAGCTGGCATATTTGCATTCACATCTTTGAATGATCACAACTTGAAGATTTATATGTAGGGGGCTTACTGTATCTGACTATGGTTACAGTTGAGTGTCAGAATACACAAACTATGTATTAAAATCCTTGCTCTGTTACTGAGTCTCAATTTTCTCATCTGTGAAATGCATATAACAAATGCTACCTTGTAACATTATTGTGGGAACTAAAGGGGTAACATTTATGACAAAAAGGAAATTTCCTAGCAAAGCGCTTGGAAATACTAGAGATTCTGCCTAATGTTAGTTTCTATTCCATAGAGTAGGTACCTATTTGTAGGCAGCAAATTCTTAGGATACTGGGTTGGGGAGTGAATGTCCAAAAACGTTCCTGCTCCTTCTCCATGTATGAAACACTTCAGATGACTCTGTGAGTCACTGGAGAAGTGTGGGTTTTCTTCCTACAATTGCTCTAATTCTTTCCAGGAAAATTAATTTTTTAAAAAACTCAGTACATTTGCTTCTGGTATAAAAGCTACTATCAGAACATTTATGTATCTCTCCTCCCACCTTCCCCCCACCCCATACACACACAACTTCCTTGTGGCTTCTCAAACAGGCTTCTCGAATATTTAGGTTTTCATCTTGACTGATTTGTTTGGTCAGATCACATGTAAATAGACAGGGAAGCAGACGTGTAGAAGAAGAGATGGAAGAGACATTTTGCTTTTCTGAAGGTGTGAGTATTATTACCAATTTTTTTTAAGCAATTAGGACTCTGCCCGCATGTAGGTTTGCTCAACTAGTGGGCCTGCAGAATCTACTTGTCTCTAAGATGAATTATTACTTTTCCTAGATAGATGTTTTGATGAATGAGCAATGGTTGGTGGTAAAAGAGTCAAACCAACCTTCCAGGGAGATCTCAAGACCTGTTTCTCCTTCTTTGTATTACTCTCATATACCCTTATCTCATACACCTTCTCTTGTTGCTTGACTCACTCACATCTATCTCAGCCTTACACACATTCACACACACATAGCGCACACACACACTTATATGGAGTCATTCCTGAAAAAACATGAGGTGACCTAGGTCATGTGCCAAGGGTATAACCAAGTTAGAATGCTGGGAGTGATGGTCTGAGTAGAAGGGAAGATAATCTGTTGCTTCTGTGGATGTCCTCCTTGGATTCTTTCTGCCTATACTTCTTTGTAAGGCTACCTGGGGCTCCTCCCATCCTTAGGTGGCTCAGTGGTAGAGAATCCATCAATGCAGGAGATGCAGGTTCGATACTTGGGTTGGGAAGATCCCCTGCAGTAGGAAATGGCAACCCACTCCAGTATTCTTGCCTGGGAAATTCCATGGACAGAGGAGCCTGGTGGGCTACAGTCCATGGGGTGGCAAAGAGTTGGACAAGCTTCAGCACACGATTTAGGAGAATCTACAAGCAGACAGTAGAGGTCGCTGTTCAGGCCCTAGGAAGAAACCTTTTATTTCCACTGGGTAGTCTCTTTTGGTTTGCATTCCAAGTTTCTTTTTCCACTGAATGTCAAGATTTTCAGAACTGTAATTGTGTTATAGGTTTAAGAAAAAAGGACAAGGTGTTCTTTTTCTCTACTGGGGGTAACGGAGGAGTATGAGTATGTGTCTAGTATTTTTGCCACACACTTCTCTACCATAAAAGTTTTTGCCACATACATTTCTGCTGCAAACATTTTAACACATGACTAATTGGTGATAAGGCAATTTTGCTGTGAAAGATAAAATAATCAGTTGACAGTTCGGTCTGACACTTTGGTTTCAACTGGTTAAAATGAGTCAGACTTTCTTTCAGTTAGCCCATTTATTGATGGCTTTATTGAGCTGACAGATGACAATGATTTGCCCCAAGAGTTGGTTTCTTATTTTGAAACATGCTACATTGAAGGAAAAAGAGGTTAAGAGTCTCAAAGGCTCAGAGGTGAACCTACATTTCCCATAGAATGTTGGAATGTCTATGAACAGACATGTGGTAAGATGCCAAGAACAAAAAACAGGAAAGAGGTTTTTATGACACAACATAAAGTTCAGTTACAAATATGCATTCTAATATACTCAGAAACCAATGCCTCTCTTAATGAAGGAAGAAATTTTGTCAAAAAAAGAAAAATTGCCATGCTGAATGAGGAGATGAATCAACAAGCAAAAAACATACTATGAATGAAAACCTTCAAAGACAGGTGCTTAAGTACCACCCACAAAATAAAATCCATTTTTTTGCAGGGGCAGGATTGACACGAATTTACACACATTTTAAATGTGTTTAAATCGCATTTCTCAAGAAAGTCTTTTAAATTTTGTTATTAAATTTTCAAGTTTCATAATGACCTTTTCAATGTCCTCCTTTTATTTTTCATTATTTTATTTTTTATGAAAAAAAAATTGCCTCATGGCCAATTAGTTACACTGCAAAAATATCTGTGGCAAAGATGCTGATAGCAAAAGTACCTAGAACCAGGTGAGTACGTCTTACAGCTTATCTCATTGGAGCTGGGGGGCATTTACAGGGGATTGGCCCTAGAGTTTTTTATGTATAGTTTTTTTGCCTTGAACATTCTCTCTATTCATCCCTTCTCATGAACTTGTGTATGTATAACTCTGAGCAGGTGTCTTTGTAAAGGAAGCTGCTAATGATGCCAGATAGGGTCTTTCTAGATGTGTGTCTCTAGCAGAGAAAGTGTGGCCATGTCTAGACTGCATAGCATGTTTGAGGTGGAGGGGTGACATGATCTAGTATGGGCCAAGAGAACAGTAAGGTTGTTTGAACCTTGGGGCACACTGATTATGCCCTGCACAGGTCCTTTCAGAAGTCTGCCAACCTCAGTCACACCTCCTCAAACACAAGACTTTGGGGATTTTTAATACAGCCTAACTCTTTTTTTTTTTTAATAAGAAAATCTATATAAAGTGCTGAAAGTAGGAAAGAGTTAAGATCTGGAGAAATGTAGCTTCTCTGTTTCTGTCCCTAAGTGCTCCTGCTTAGTTTTCTGGCCCTTTCTTACTGGATTCCTTTTTTTGCATACCGCTGGCCTCTCCATTCCTTATAAGAATTATGAGAGTTTCAAGTGTTAACTTCCAAAGGTAAACACTTACTAAGTCATTTAGCTGCTTCTTATCCATCTCCAAACAATGAACTTCCACTTCGGTTCTCACATCAGTTTGGGACATTGCCTATCTATTCCTGCTTGATGAATCAGTACAGAGGCCATATTCACTTTTTGTTGTTTCCTTTTGGCATATAAATATTTCCTCTTTACTTCTTTTGAGACTAAATACTCATCTGTACCCCAAATTATTTATTTTTGATAATCATTTTGTACTTTTTATTTACCTGGAGCTATTATATTTGGAGGGTTTTCTCAAATGCCTGCCAAGTCTCAGTTGTCTAGTCATATTTAAGAATGTGATGCCACTAGTGGGATTTTGTATGTGAGCAAGGCTTGTCAACTGGTCAACTTGGCTTTAGAGTAGCTGAATGGGGACACTGGGTCATGCTGAAGTATGTCTAAACAACAGAACCAAGATGATTTTCTCAGAGAATTTGCAATTGTTTTGAGAAATAAGTCCTCAACATTTCATCTACCAATAGACTCATTTCCCTGTGGAATAGTGTATGTGTAAAGGAGGATGGGATGCTACGTAGATCCTTCTGTATGAGGTGAGTCTTTTCAGTGAGTTAGCACATCTTCAAGTTTCTTCTGCCTCCCACCGTTCATCATTACTTGGGTTTCCATAGCTTCAGACTCTCCAGGGTCCATAGGGCAAACTACCTCCCTTTTCAGCCATCCTCCATCCTGATGTTCACGTGCCCCTGTCTTTCAGTTTCTCCTGCCAGACTTTATCAGTTACCATCTTTTATCTATTCTGTCATCCAGAAGTTTGCTGACCTCGCTAGCCCATTAGGATCCCTTTACTAATTCTCTTTGTTGCTGTAGCTTCATACATTTAACACATTTTATTACTATCATTTTGTGGACGGAGTGGAGATAAGACATGTGGACAGGGTGTTAGCTTCGACTAGAAATCCTTCACCTGTCTTTTGAATGCTGATATGCCAAAGGAACAAATCTAGGAAAAATCTCTGTTGATGAGATAAGGCGACATGTTTAGCTCACATGTCTTCACCTGTTTGAAAATAGTTTAATCGAAAGGGCAAATATTCTTTGAGTGGAGCCATTCCTTCATCCTGATGGGGACACAGGTCATGTAAAAGGAATACTATTTTAAAATATATTTCTGATAGAATACAAATGAAAGAATTGTTCGATAGGACAAGGGCATCTGAGAGTCTGGAGGACACAGGCTATGGTAATTTATGAAGAAAATAGTTTTTATCCAGTGAATGGCCAGAACCTGAGAACAGAATGGGTAGTTACAATTAGAGAATGGCAGAACAAATCTTCCTTTATTATTTACACTGTGTCAGATATAGATATACACAGACCTTGCCTATGGGAAGTTTAGCTTTTAATTTGTTAATCTTTTTGCCCATTGTATGTATTTGTCCCCTCACCTCCATTAATTTCACTGACTTAATTATCTTTAAAAATTGTGATCTTCCTGTGCTTCAAAGATGGCTCTGATGGTAAAGAATCTGCCTGCAACGGGGGAGACCTGGGTTCAATTCCTGGATCAGGAAAACCCCCTGGAGAAGGGAATGGCAACCCACTCCAGTATTCTTGCCTGGAGAATTCTGTGGACTATCATCCATGGGGTTGCAAAGAGCCGGATACGACTGAGCGACTAAAATAATAATGATTATCTTTAGAAGACATTATTTAAAGAGAGTGTTAACTTATTAAAGGTTTGTTTCCAAGACTGAGGTAAGCTGGATGAGGCTATTATAGTTCCCACCATCTGGAAAATGCTGGTGTGCTTCCACCTGGTGGCGGTCAGCAAACACTGCAGAACAAAGGAAAGCAATGCTGCGGAAGCGGTCTTCAGGAGCCCGTGGCAAAGGAGCAGTCCCTGTGACTTACAGATCCCTTGACTTTCCTGGCTGCAAAGCTTAGCACTCTGCTGATCACCACCATGGCTTCCTCCTGCATGTACGAATTATCTTCATTCATCCATACAGCCATTTCCTGTTGAAAACACAAGAACCATCCTAGAACCGTGGCGTTTCTATTTCCACAAGTTCCTTTCTTCTGCTCAGATCATCACCTTCAGGAAGCCAAGATTCCCCGTGATCTCCCAATGATTTCACACCTATTCTATATGTATTTAAAAAGTATGACAATGAGCTTGTATACCACTGTCTATCATAGTATAGTACTTCATCTGCCATAGTAGCTACACCTGGGTTTTGTTGTATTTAATTCTATCCAACATGTATTTACTAATATCCACTATTAACAATCACTTTGCCAGACATCATGAAAAGTTCAGCATGGGTTACTAGGATTACCATGATTATCATGGATTATCATGGAAAACAGGATGATCATCAACTATTTCTCCTCTTTTTATTTTAAAGTGCATGTTAATTCTCTCTGTTAAATCATAGGATCTGATTTTCAGTTTTAAAAAATAATCAAAATGTGATCTGATCCTGAAATGTCATTTTATTCCATAATTTCCTCTGCAAATTCATGATACAGATACTTTCTGTCTCATGGTATAGAATATATTCCTGGAGTCAGCTCAGTGAGAACGTTCTTGTTAATTTTAATTCATTGCTAAATGTGGTCTGTCTTGCTGTGGCTTCTGCCTCTTTGTTCTAAATCCTCAGGTGCAAGGACATAGGTATAACCTTGGGAAAGGAATAAGACTTCATGTGCCTCACATGTTAACCACCATTAGTAGACTTATTAAGACTGATTGTTGGAGTCCTTAGTATTTATGTCAATGGTTGGCTAAATCTCTTCCCTTTCACTTGCTCCCATTGTATAAAACTGTTCTGAAGTTTATTTCCTAGGAATGAAGAGTCTTTAAATCTCAGCCTCTTCCTTCTCCAGGAGTGACGTTCAGCTCTTTTTGAGGATCAGGGGAGTTTCTAGATGTGGTAGGTTTAAGAATAAGGTGGTCAAGCAACAGACTCCCAAGTTATAGTAGCGCCTCCACTCATTAGATGCCCATATATTATTGCTTCTCTCTCAGCTTCCATTTCCTTCTCTGAAAAATGGGAGAAATAATTTTAACTTTCTCACAGGGTTATTTTAAGGATTAAATTAAATAACCCATTTATTAAGTATTCAGCTTAGTGCCTGACATAGAGCAAATGCTCAATAAGCAGCATAGGGTGGTTGAAAGAGTATACACGGGAGTGGTAGCGAAAGTGTTAGTCACTCAGTTGTGTCCAACTCTTTGCAACCCCGTGAACTTGTAGCCCACTAGGCTCCTCTGTCCATAGAATTCTCCAGGCAAGAATACTAGAGTGGATAGCCATTCCCTTCTCCAGGGGATCTTCCTGACGCAGGGATTGAACCCGCCTCTCCTGCATTGCAGGCAGACTCTTCAGCATCTGACCTGCCAAGGAAACCCTTGGCTTTACCTTTCACTTTCAATAACCACCTTAAAGTGCATGGAAAATATATGGCTAAAATCAGGCACAAATTACATCTGTATATGTTATTATCTTTCACATTTCTACTTATCTACATATATATCAATTCTACTTCTTTCCTTGAATGTATTTTATGATTCGCAAAACCCATCGATCTAGTTTCTCAGTATTTCCAGACAGCTGCCTCTGGATGCTATCATGTTAAAAATGCAAAATTGAAAATCATAATATGTCCAGATAAGTCTGTGTCTCTGGCTGGCACATTAAAAATATACTGAAGTCTTGGATATGAAAATTGGGATTATAGATGTTTATGAGACCTTCCTTGATACCATGGTATCCTTGAAGATAGGATGCCCATGGAATTCCCTAGTCCCAGAGCTGTGAGGGAAGAACATGCATATTAACATTATCAAAATATGGCTAACTGTTACATGGACCTGAAGATGGTTTAGACCAATCGTTGTATGTTCTGCTATCCTATATTGTGTTCACACTTATGTTGCCACATAATACCTGGCTTCTTAAGTGTCTGTTGTTGCCATACTCCCAAAATTGAATTCTTAAAATTCTGTCTCTGTGGTTCAAATAAAAGGAAGGGATTTCATTTGGGAGATAATGACATATTCTGAAAGGTAAAGAAAATCTTTCAGCTGCCAGATTCTTGAAGGAGATGTAAGTATGGCAAATGATAAAAAGTAAAATATAGTATGGGCTTCCATGGTGGCTTAGTGGTAAAGAACCTGCCTGTCAATTCAGGAGACACAAGTTCAAACCCTGGGTTGAGAAGATTCCCCTGGAGGAAGAAATGGCAACTGATTCCAGTATTCTTGCCTAGAAAAATCCCAAGGACAGAGGAGGCTAGAAGATTACAGCCCATGGGTTTGAAAAAGAGTTGGACATGACTTAGGGACTAAACAACAGTAGCAATGTAGTATACTCTTTAGCTTTATGACAAGAAAACAAAGCCATTTATCTTCTGTTTACCTTTAAGATCTGCAGTTTGTAGACATCTTTAGACACCAAGATCAGAAGAGTGTCCTCAAATATGTTTAAAATAGTTCGGTATAAATTCTGAAAAACAAGGAAGTTAGACAACCAGCCAGCCAGTAGTTATGTAATCCTGGATCATCAGTTCTCCCCATATATTGAAGGTAAAAAAAAAAAAAAAAGCAGAGATGTAGCTATGGAGGTGAGACCTCATTCGATACAACATGCCATGAATTGCTTCAATACCTTGTAGGACAAGTGAACTGTGTAGCAAGACTGAGAAATAAAAAAACATGGATGTTACTGATCTTACTACAGAAGTCTCCCAACCTGCACTTTTCTTGGCTCCTATTTACTTCTTTGAAGCACTTGCCAGTAAACTTGCTGGACTTGCTAAACAAATTAACCAAAATCTCTTCACCCATTTGTTCCTATAAATTCTATACAATTCCTTACACCCCAGGGATTGTAGAGTTCACCGGGAGTCCAGAAAAAGAGATTAGTGCTGGAATATGCTGCTATTTATCTATGATATCCAAAAAGAGTGAAGAAGAAAACATAGATTACAACTTGTGGGCAGACATTCTGTGGGACTGCTGTGCATAAAGACGTCTCATCATGATTAAAGGAAGCAAAATCTTACTTCTAGGTCGTTTTCGTCACCTTCATTCATACCAGCTTCCCTCACTTCATCAAGATTTGTGACAGCAAATGCCATTTTAAAGGATGACTTTATTATCTTCAATTGAGTTTCAAACTGCAATGCGGGATCCACGAAGCTGACCAAAAAAAAAAAAAGATATAATTATTAAATTGAAGAAAGAACAGATGTAAGCTAAATTTAGTGGCCTTTTCTTAGTTTAAAGAGTCAGGATACTAGAACATGAGGCCCAACTTTTGGCTTTATATAATGTGTGAATTTTAAATATTACTCTAAAATTATTATGGTGATTTAAATATAAAGGAATCATTTTTTTGATAAAAAATAATTTGTAATCAGTTATTTAGAATTCAGAATACATTTCTCCATAGACATAATACTTTACAGGGTGGTTATTTCCCAGCTAAGCTCTTCAAGCCATGCTGAAATTTAGGTAGTTGAAATATATCACTGCCGCATCTTATCTAATCCATGAGACTGTGTTTCTCACATGTAACACTTCTGATATTGAGATACATCTTCCAGTAGATGGCAAAAGAAACCTTCCCATCAACCGTTAAAAAGATAAGTTGCGACACAGCTATTTTTCCTTTGATAAGTGTGATCTGGATAACGGTGCCTCCGGGGTTTTTAAAGTACAAATAATTATTTTTTTTATAAGATGGTAATATAGTTGGTAAAGGTAGGAAATCTTGTGCTGAACTCAGAATCATTTCCCTCTACTGGACAAGAAGATCTAAATATCTGCTATCTACTGTTTGAAATGGAATCTCCTGGAACATAGTAGATAATTTTTTAAATCTTAGGAAGATTGATTTGACTTATTCATGGACTCCAGTGGATTTTCAGACTCTGAACAAATAAAAGTGTGTTACCTATCAAAAAGTTCCAGTGGTTTTTTCCAGTGGTAGGATTCTAGGGATGTATGATTTGATTTAGGAAAATGAAAAATTAATATTTTGATAAAATATAAAATTGTCTTGTAATGTACTTTGAAATCATATTACCGGTTCTAAAAATGCTAAAAATGGTCCACATGATGAACAAGGATTAGGAAAGTAGCATGATGCTCCCCTGGTAGCTCAGCTGGTAAAGAATCTGCCTGCAATGCAGGAGACCCTGCTTTGATTCCTGGGTTGGGAAGATTCCCTGGAGATGGGATAGGCTACCCACTCCAGTATTCTTGGTCTTCCCTGGTGGTTCAGACGGTAAAGAATCCGCCTGTAATGTGAGAGACTAGGGTTCAGACCGCGGGTTGGGAAGATCCCTTGGAGGAGGGCATAGCAACCCACTCTCGTATTCTTGGCTGGAGAATCCACATGGACAGAGGAGCCTGGTGGACTAGAGTCCACGGGGTCGTAAAGGATGAGACACAGCTGAGTGACTAAGCACACACATGACGCTCGGATGCCATTCACAACAGCTGATGGAGTAAGAGTCTTCTCATTTTAAATGTGAAGGAGGTAGGGGGTCAGATATTGGTGATACTAAAGAAAGCCCAACAAAAATATATGGGTCAACATAGACAATTATCAGCAAAATGGCAGTTATTTTCAAAAGAGCAGTTATTAAATTACTAGTATGTTTTACAGCTAGAGACATCTTGGTCTTGAGAATTGCAGTGTAAAACTTTTCTTATATTCTAAGATATATAACAATATGGTATAGAAATAAATGTGAGAAGAAACAATAAATATCTCTCACAAATTACTGTATGCTTTTTAAAAATTTTTGAACTAAATACTTGTTTCTGATATTGGAGTGAAGTGAGAATAAGTGGTAAACCAAATATACTAAAATTTTTTCTTGAAATGCTTTATTTCTTTTCATTATAGAGCAATAGTATTATATAATATTAGTAAGTGAAATTTTTGCAAGATTAATTTCAAGAATCACAATTGAATAAAGGAAAGTAGATGCCTCTTGATAAAACCATGGGTATATTATATAAAACATGATCAGAAATAAATCAGGAGGGCTATATCAATATATTATATGATTAATTCAAATAAAAAAGCATTAAGAGATAGGTACAATTAATATAAATTGATAAAAGTTATAGTTATTCACATAAAATCTCAAGCACATAGAAACAAAATTGAAAATTGTTGAACATATTTATTAAAATATAATTTATATGTTGAGGTATGTTCCTTCTATTCCTGCTTTCTGGAGAGTTTTTATCATAAATGGATGTTGAATTTTGTCAAACGCCTTCTCTGCATCTATGGAGATAATCATATGGCTTTTATTTTTCAATTTGTTAATGTGGTGAATTACATTGATTGATTTGTGGATATTGAAGAATCCTTGCATCCCTGGGATAAAGCCCACTTGGTCACGGTGTATGATCTTTTTAATGTGTTATTGGATTCTGATTGCTAGAATTTTGTTGAGGATTTTTGCATCTATGTTCATCAGTGATATTGGCCTATAGTTTTCTTTTTTTGTAGTATCTTTGTCAGGTTTTGGTATTAGGGTGATGGTGGCCTCATAGGATGAGTTTGGAAGTTTACCTGCCTCTGCAATTTTCTGGAAGAGTTTGAGTAGGATAGGTGTTAGCTCTTCTCAAAATTTTTGGTAGAATTCAGCTGTGAAGCCATCTGGACCTGGGCGTTTGTTTGCTGGAAGATTTCTGATTACAGTTTCAATTTCCGTGCTTGTGATGGGTCTGTGAAGATTTTCTATTTCTTCCTGGTTCAGTTTTGGAAAGTTGTACTTTTCTAAGAATTTTTTCCGTTTCTTCCACGTTGTCCATTTTATTGGCATATAATTGCTGATAGTAGTCTCTTATGATCCTTTGTATTTCTGTGTTGTCTGTTGTGATCTCTCCATTTTCATTTCTAATTTTATTGATTTGATATTTCTCTGTTTGCTGCTTGATGAGTCTGGATAATGGTTTGTCCATTTTATTTATCCTTTCAAAGAACCAGCTTTTGGCTTTGTTGATTTTTGCTATGGTCTCTTTTGTTTCTTTTGCATTTATTTCTGCCCTAATTTTTAAGATTTCTGTCCTTCTACTAACTCTGGGGTTCTCTAATTCTTCCTTTTCTAGTTGCTTTAGGTCTAGGAGTTTTATAGTTTTCTGATCTTACATTTAGATCTTTAATCCATTTTGAGTTTTATTTTTGTGTACGGTGTTAGAAAGTGATCTAGTTTCATTCTTTTACAGGTGGTTGACCAGTTTTCCCAGCACCACTTGTTAAAGAGATTGTCTTTACTCCATTGTATATTCTTGCCTCCTTTGTCAAAGATAAGGTGTCCATATGTGTGTGGATTTATCTCTGGGCTTTCTATTTTGTTCCATTGATCTATATGTCTGTCTTTGTGCCAGTACCATACTGTCTTGATGACTGTGGCTTTGTAGTAGAGCCTGAAGTCAGGCAAGTTGATTCCTCCAGTTCCATTCTTCTTTCTCAAGATTGCTTTGGCTATTCGAGGTTTTTTTGTGTTTCCATACAAATCTTGAAATTATTTGTTCTAGTTCTGTGAAAAATGTGGCTGGTAGCTTGACAGGGATTGCATTAAATTTGTAAATTGCTTTGGGTAGTATACTCATTTTCACTATATTGATTCTTCCGATCCATGAACATGGTATATTTCTCCATCTATTAGTGTCCTCTTTGATTTCTTTCATCAGTGTTTTATAGTTTTCTATATATAGGTCTTTAGTTTCTTTAGGTAGATATATTCCTAAGTATTTTATTCTTTTCGTTGCAATGGTGAATGGAATTGTTTCCTTAATTTCTTTTTCTACTTTCTCATTATTCGTGTATAGGAATGCAAGGGATTTCTGTGTGTTGATTTTATATCCTGCAACTTTACTATATTCATTGATTAGGTCTAGTAATTTTCTGGTGGAGTCTTTAGGGTTTTCCATGTAGAGGATCATGTCATCTGCAAACAGTGAGAGTTTTACTTCTTCTTTTCCAATTTGGATTCCTTTTATTTCTTTTTCTGCTCTGATTGCTGTGGCCAAAACTTCCAGAACTATGTTGAATAGTAGCGGTGAAAGTGGACACCCTTGTCTTGTTCCTGACTTTAGGGGGAATGCTTTCAATTTTTCACCATTGAGGATAATGTTTGCTGTGGGTTTGTCATATATTGCTTTTATTATGTTGAGGTATGTTCCTTCTATTCCTGCTTTCTGGAGAGTTTTTATCATAAATGGTTGTTGAATTTTGTCAAAGGCTTTCTCTGCATCTATTGAGATAATCATATGGTTTTTATTTTTCAATTTGTTAATGTGGTGAATTACATTGATTGATTTGCGGATATTGAAGAATCCTTGCATCCCTGGGATAAAGCCCACTTGGTCATGGTGTATGATCTTTTTAATGTGTTGTTGGATTCTGATTGCTAGAATTTTGTTGAGGATTTTTGCATCTATGTTCATCAGTGATATTGGCCTGTAGTTTTCCTTTTTTGTGACATCTTTGTCAGGTTTTGGTATTAGGGTGATGGTGGCCTCATAGAATGAGTTTGGAAGTTTACCTTCCTCTGCAATTTTCTGGAAGAGTTTGAGGAGGATAGGTATTAGCTCTTCTCGAAATTTTTGGTAGAATTCAGCTGTGAAGCCGTCTGGACCTGGGCTTTTGTTTGCTGGAAGATTTCTGATTACCATTTCAATTTCTGTGCTTTTGATGGGTCTGTTAAGATTTTCTATTTCTTCCTGGTTCAGTTTTGGAAAATTGTACTTTTCTAAGAATTTGTCCATTTCTTCCACGTTGTCCATTTTATTGGCATACAACTGCTGATAGTAGTCTCTTATGATCCTTTGTATTTCTGTGTTGTCTGTTGTGATCTCTCCATTTTCATTTCTAATTTTATTGATTTGATTTTTCTCTCTTTGCTTCCTGATGAGTCTGGCTAATGGTTTGTCAATTTTATTTATCCTTTCAAAGAACCAGCTTTTGGCTTTGTTAATTTTTGCTATGGTCTCTTTTGTTTCTTTTGCATTTATTTCTGCCCTAATTTTTAAGATTTCTTTCCTTCTACTAACTCTGGGGTTCTCCAACTCTTCCTTTTCTAGTTGCTTTAGTTGCAGAGTTAGGTTATTCATTTGACTTTTTTCTTGTTTCTTGAGGTATGCCTGTATTGCTATGAACTTTCCTCTTAGCACTGCTTTTATAGTGTCCCACAGGTTTTGGGTTGTTGTGTTTTCATTTTCATTAGTTTCTATGCATATTTTGATTTCTTTTTTGATTTCTTCTGTGATTTGTTGGTTATTCAGAAGTGTGTTGTTCAACCTCCATATGTTGGAATTTTTAATAGTTTTTCTCCTGTAATTGAGATCTAATCTTAATGCATTATGGTCAGAAAAGATGCTTGGAATGATTTCGATTTTTTTGAATTTATCAAGTTTAGATTTATGGCCCAGGATGTGATCTATCCTGGAGAAGGTTCCATGAGCACTTGAAAAAAAAGTGAAATTCATTGTTTTGGGGTGAAATGTCCTATAGATATCAATTAGGTCTAACTGATCTAATGTATCATTTAAAGTTTGCGTTTCTTTGTTAATTTTCTGTTTAGTTGATCTGTCCATAGGTGTGCCATGTCTGACGTAGGGTGCAGCTTGCTTGGGGCAGGTGCATGGGGATGACCCAGAGAGATGTTGTGGGGAGGGAGGTGGGAGGGGGGTTCATGTTTGGGAACGCATGTAAGAATTTAAGATTTTAAAATTTAAAAAAAAAATAAATAAATAAATTAAAAAAAATTATTATAAAGGGAAATAAGTATAATGGCAATTTTAAAGATTTAAAAGAGAAGTAAAAAGGGAGTAGAAACTAAATAATTAGAAATACTAAATTAGTCAAAAAAAGAAGGAAGATATTATATGGGTTTAATTTTGTTATTGTTTAGTTGCTAAGTTGTGTCTGACTATTTTGCGTTCTCATGGACTATAGTCCACCAGGTTCCTCTGTCCATGGGATTTCTCAGGGAAGAATACTGGGGTGGGTTGCCATTTCCTTCTGTAGGGGATCTTCTCAATCCAGGGACTGAACTCACATCTCCTGCTTGGCAGGCAGATTCTTTACCACTGAGCAACCTGGGAAGTCCATGGGTTTAATAGTAACAGAATTCATTTATATTGTTAAATTATATAGGTATATATGAAGATATAATGTGTAAATATTTACCAAATAATACTTGATCAAAATATGAAAAGTAAAATTTATAATAAATTTATAATAAATTTTTTAAAATAAAGGAAAACCATTATGTATGTGGGAGATTTTTAACACATTTAGGTAGACCAAAAAATTAAAATATGAAGAAGGGGATTCTAATCTACAGTCTGCCTTTCCATGAACCTTGTAAAATAATATAATATTCCAAATCTTGTCTATATGTATCTTTGTATATATGCATGCATATCTTCCAGGTGACTAGGCTTTAATGAAACACTTATAGGTGCATTTTTTCTGGAGAACAAACTGATACTATCAAAAGCTCTAAGACAATTCATCTCATTTACATTACTTCGGGTTTAGGGGAAACAGATGCTAAAAGAGGATTTTAAGAAGTCTAAGAGAAGTAAAAGAGATTTCGAAGAGAAGCAGAGAAGGAAGGAAGAAGGATTAGGGTAGGAAGAGTCTTGGATTACAGCAAGTTCCAAGGAGGGTTCAGCCTGGCTGATGAGGATCTCTCAAGCTGAAGTCACCCACTGGCACCCATTGGAGTTATTTGTCCTACCGTGCTGGGTCATTGATTAGAGCAGCCCACAGGAAGTGAGGCCTCACAGACCATGTTGGCAAATCTACACAGGCAGCAGCTGTAGCTGTTGGCCAGTGAAGATCCTCCAGAGCAGGGCATTTTTATGGTTGCCTATCATTTAAATCAGGGCTTCCCTGGTGGCTCTGTGGTAAAGAAATACATCTGCAATGTATGAGACTTGGGTTCAGTCTCTAGGTTGGGAAGATCCCTTGGAGCAGGAAATGGTAACCCATCCCAGTGTTCTTCCCTGGGAAATACTATGGACAGAGGAGCCTGGCGGGCTACAGTCCATGGGATGGTAAGAGAGTCAGACATGACTTAGCGATTAACACACACACACACACACACACACACACACACACATCACTTAAACCAGAAACCTCACTCTCAGAAGGGTATTTCAAAGAAGTTTTTCAGAGCAAATACAATCTTTTGTGTACAAGGATGATAATTACAGTACTGATAAAATTTAGTTTAGAAAATGTCAAAATTTGGAAATATTCTGTTGCCATCAAAATGAAAATATGATCTTACAGAAAAGTTAAAATTAACACAAAGTAAAAATGAAAAGTAGTATAGTAGTTTATCTGCCTATTTATGCAATACAGAAAGGTTTATAAACATCAGAAAGAATAGGTGCTGAATTAGGGTGGAGGAACCTGGAGTAACTTTTCACATTGTTGGTACGTATCTATTACATTTTAAAGGTATTCAACCAGTCCAATAAGAGAGCATGAAAGCTTATTATACCTGGAGTTTAAGGCCAGGATCATGGCTTGATTGCTTATCAGACCTGTGTATGCGTCCCATAGGCTGGTAGCTGATTGCTCCTGCAAGTACCAGGAAAAAGAAAAGAATCAGTGATGATATATCTGCGGAGCTCATAACACCATGTGTAATTCTGCCTTCTACAGAGACAAAAGAGGCCAAATTGGACTTGAAACATAAGCCCAAACTTTTATAAAAGTGTTGAGACCAAACAAATTGTAATTTAAAACCTATTCATGATACTAAATGCTGGCCTTTTGTAGCCAATCATGGTTGTCTATATAATTGGCATTTCCAGATAAAATTTTGTTAGGAATGCTGTTTACCAAGTGCTCTTGTATACACTACTGTTAAGTGCAATATACTCCTTGTGGAGTCTGTCTATGAAGATACCAGCAAGGTGGTTTATGTTAGGCCTTACTGAAGAATGTCCAAACTCACACTACTATAGAATGAGAACCAGGTACAGATCAACATATAGCTGTTGATATAACTAGTTAAACTTATATATGATGTTCAGTGGCATCCCAATAAGAATTTCCAGTTTTTTATACCAGTTGGAGATCTAGAGAAGGACTATTCTTCTCTGCATATCACCCCTGTTTATGTAAGCCTCTGTTGCAATGTCACTTTCTTGTATCAGGCCCATTAGTACTGTTTATAGACATTCTCAGTATTTCTGAAATAGCTCAGAGTTCTCTTTTGGTGCATGTATGTGTGCATAGACGCTCAGTCATGTCTAACTCTTTGCGACCCCATGGACTGTAGCCCACCAGGCTGCTCTCTCCATGGAATTTTCCAGGCAAGAATATTTAAGTGGGTTGCCAATTCATACTCCAGGGGATCTTGCCAAACCCAGGGATCAAACACATGTCTCTTTACCACCACTGTGCCACCTGGGAAGCCCCTTTCTTTTAGGTACTGCTTTATAATAATGATTTTTCAAAGAGGGTTTTCTCTCTCTAGCACATAGGCAAATGGCTGCCCCTGATTGCTTCACACCCTAAAAAAGCCCATCTCCATTTGCTCAGTGCTGCTCCACTGACTCCAGCAATGAGTGCCCTGTGGGATCTATGTTCTGCCTCTGTGGAGTGTAAGAGCAATCTTGAAGGATGGAACTATATTCCTATTAAGTCCATGTTGTAGGGTGCATGTTTGAATTTTCATAAATTTCTATATTGAAATACTAACCCCAATGTAATGATATTAGGAGGCAGGATCTTTTGGTGGGGATTAGGTTTAGATGAGGTCATGAGGGATAAGACCTTTAAGCAATTAGAGCCTTTCTAAGTGAGAGCTTGCTTTCAATTTCTCTCTCTACAAAGTAAGGATACGAGGAAAGGATGGCTGTCTGAAAACCAGGAAGAGGAATCCCACCAGATACTGAATCTGCCGTTTTTTGGTCTTGGACGTCACAGCATCCAGAATTGTGAGAAATAAATTTCTGTTGTTTAAACCATTCATTCTCCTGTTGTTTAGTGCTCAGTCATGTCCAATTCTTTTGCTATCCCATGGACTGTAGCCCTCCAGGTTCCTCTGTCCATGGAATTTTCCTAGAATACTGAAGTGGCTGTGGAATACTGGAGTGGTTGCCATTTTCTCCTCCAGGGGATCTTCCCGGCCCAAGGATCAAACCCACATCTACTGCTTGGCAGGTGGATTCTTCACCACTGAGCCCCCTGGGAAGCCCACCCATTTTCTGGTCTCATATTAAACCAGCCCAAACTAACTGAAATAGTCATAGAAGCTTCCTGATTGGGGATCTTAACTAGAAAATAGCATCTTCCCACTATAGATAAGCATCCTGCTGTGACCTTTCTGGGAATCACATTGATTTTTGTCTAACACCTCTTCTCTGTGCTGTGCTCAGACTGAGTGGTGCAGAGGACTTATTTTCTTTTCTCTAAAATATTTATATTCATATTTGTATTGATTCCTAACAACATCAAATATGATTTTACTTAATCTTGAGAGAATAGGTCTTTGCTATGTTACTTATTAACACTTTGCACATTATTATTACTTAGAGAGCATGGAGCCTTCTGTATGGCAGACAGCTCTCACTGTAACATGGAAGTATAATGGTAATTCGTTTATTTTGGAAAGGCATTTTTGTCCTCATCACCACTTTCATTTGATTTTCCCAGAAATCCACTAGTTGTATTTCTTGATAATGACTAACTGAACATTTTGTCTGATATAAGCAATGATCTTCTGGTGGTATTGTCTCAGTGGCAGATTTTCTTATAAAATACATTCTAACTGAGCTTGAGTCCTTGGAAGATGACCCTTTAAATCTCAGTCACTGGTTCTCAACACTGGCAGTACATTCAGTTCAGTTCAGTTCAGTTCAGTCACTCTTTGTGACCCCATGAATTGCAGCACGCAGGCCTCCCTGTCCATCACCAACTCCCAGAGTCCACCCAAACTCATGTCCATCAAGTCGGTGATGCCATCCAGCCATCTCATCCTCTGTCGTCCCCTTTTCCTCCTTGCCCCAATCCTTCCAAGCATCAGGGTCTTTTCCAATGAATCAACTCTTCGCATGAGGTGGCCAAAGCATTGGAGTTTCAGCTTTAGCATCAGTCCTTCCAAGGAACACCCAGCACTGATCTCCTTTAGGATGGACTGGTTGGATCTCCTTGCAGTCCAAGGGACTCTCAAGAGTCTTCTCCAACACCACAGTTCAAAAGCATCAATTCTTCAGTGCTCAGCTTTCTTCACAGTCCAACTCTCACAGTACATTAAGGGCTTAAAAAATACTGATTTGAATACTGGACCACACCTTCAGAGATTTGGATATAATTAGTCTGTATTCTAGACCTGGCATCAACATTAAAAAAAAAAAAAAAAAGCTTCAAGGAAGTTTTGATGTACAGCCAGAATTGAGAAGCCCTTTTTAATCCTCCTGCTTGCCTGTGCAGTAATAATCATCGTTAAGTTGATCTATAATAATGTGGACCTCTGCTTTCCCTGTTAACTAGCCTCTCTCTTTTTCATGGAACCAGATTTGTTACCACAGATCCAGCATCATCTTATTGTTCTGTCCATATTACTTTAGCATCATATCATTTGTGGATTCACTGATTTACAACAATACTCCTTCCTTGTTATAAGCTTGCTTTCATTTTGGCTATATATACTGATAATGCTTACCTAATTCCAAAAACCAGTGTACACACTGATAAGCAATAAGGATTGTCTAACATATACAAACTGATTCTCCAGTGGTGTCAGTAGAGGAAGTTATAGAATTTAGCTAGGAATTTCTGCTTTTCCCAATTAGGCTTTTTGTTATTCAGAATATATAACATGTTCACCAGTGTTCGCAGAAATTCTTCAGTGCTTCCTCTGGGGAGATACAATTATCATTATAGCTTTAACTTCTATTATATGGATAAGTTCTCTTTTATATCATTTTCAATTACTCCTTAATCACTAGGACTCTTCATTGGAAACCTATAATAATTGACAAAATGGTCACAATCCTGGAAATGTGTACTTCGTAATATATTTCATAACACTGGATTTTAGGGCTAGTCTTATGGGCCTTAAGCTTCCATATTTATTATTTTGGTTTTCTTCTCTAAGCTAGCCATCTGCTTTATATATATTTCTTATATCATTGACATCTTTGTTCAGTATCACTTGTCATTCTTGGCCAGAAAAATTGGAGTTGTGCCAACTTGGCTAGTTTCTTGAATTTCAGATGTTTCAAATTACATACATATCGTGTGTTTCCTATGCCACCTTGGCCAGAGTATTATCATAATAATCACTATCCTGAGGGAATTTGAACTCCCCTCTTATAATTCACAAACTATCCTGGGAATGTTCAAAGGGAGCCATGGACTGGTCTTCTGAGAATAGTATGTGAGTCTGTACCCTTTCCTTCATCTCTACCTCACTAGAACATCTCTTTCTCTGACAACAGCAAACTATCAAAAGCTCAGGGCAATGGGGCATGTGAATTGAGTTACAAGTATTCGACGCCCTTGCCTCTTCATTTTGCGCTGCTGCCACACTGAAGGTAGTGATGCTGTTGCTGATGCTTTTGTGTCCCTACCAACCCTGCCAAGACTAGATGCTAAGAGAGCCGAAGGCTACACCCAGAATAAATTCACCCCCTACCCAGGTGGCTCAGAGGTAAAGAATCCACCTGCCAAGCAGGAGATGTGGGTTTGATCCCTGGGTCAGGAAGATCCCCAGAGAAGGAAATGCAACCCACTCCACTGTTCTTGCCTGGGAAATGCCTTGGACAGAGGAGCCTGGCGGGTTACAGTCCATGGGGTCGCAAAGAGTCAGATACGACTTAGTGACTAAAACAACAACCCCTCAATCCAGTTAAATTATTTTTCACTGCTTCAAAAAGCACCAGAGCCAGTGTAATTACACTGTGCACTCTCAGTGTTGTAGTTTTTTCAGTTTTCACTCGTTCTTACATTCATTTTAGACTTTAACTCTGGGGAAGATTGGTGGGACAAATTCCCAAGAGAAATTTACTATGCTGTTATATTACATAGAACTGCCCCCCTCCTTTTAAAAACGCATTCTATTTAAACTAGTTTTGTGTCTCACTTTCTTTCCTTAGAAAGTTATTTTCCAGAGAGGTGTGGGACTCTCATCTCTGCACCCTACTAAAAGTCATACTTCACAATTCTCCAGACATTTTAGGGTTTTAGTGTCAACATATTAATAGCTTGACATGTGATAGGCCCCCAAATACACACTCCCCTCATCAAAAAGCCTTTGCCATCCTTACAGATCTACCCTTTCGAACAAGCATCTTGCTATGGAAAAATAGAGAACTGAATAGCTCTTTAATATTACTGTAAGATTGCATTCCCGGGATGCAGATATTTTCAGTTGACCGTCAGCCAGTTATTTAGTATCTACCCTGTGCTAGGCACTGTGTTAAGCTGTGGGACTAGAGCAGGGGGCAAGACAGATGGTATTTGCCTATAGTTTCGTGGGTAAGTAAACTTGAAACAAGGGAAACTGGTCAAAAGAGGAATTACAGGGATTACTATGGGAATCTAATCTAGCAGAGGATATTAAGGAAAATTTGTTTTCTAAAGAAGTTTTAGACTTAAGCTTAGAGACTATAGTGGTCAGGAGAGCAGAGGAAGAGGTTTTCAAACAGAGAAACACTGGGCCTAAAGATGACTTGAGAAAGTATTTGTTGCATTACAGATGTGGTTCTCAGCCCTGGCTGAACCTTAAAATCACTTGGATCCCTTCTAAAAATACAAATGCCTAGACTACACCCCACAAAAGTGATTCAAATTCTCTGAAGATGTGGCTCCAACTACAGTATTTTAAAAGCTCCACAGACAGGTCCACTGGGTTGGCCAAAAAGTTTGTTTGAGTTTTTCCATAAGATGGTACAAAAACCCAAATGAACTTTTCAGCCAACCCAATTATATGAAGCTGGAATTGAGAACCACTGTATTGAGGTCATAAAATGAAACCATATGGATGGAGCAAAGAGAGTAAGGAGAATGGTAAGTCATGGGGCCAGAAAGGGTGGATCTCAGCTGGTCTTATTGGGAGCCCTTTTGTGAGTAAAAGGATTTAGTACTCATCTCTTAGTTCAGTTCAGTTCAGTCTCTCAGCCGTGTCCGACTCTTTGCGACCCCATGAATTGCAGCACGCCAGGCCTCACTGTCCATCACCAACTCTCAGAGCTCACGCAAACTCATGTCCATCGAGTCGGTGATGTCATCCAGCCATCTCATCCTCTGTCATCCCCTTTCTCTCCTGCCCCCAATCCCTCCCAGCATCAGAGTCTTTTCCAATGAGTCAGCTCTTCACATGAGGTGGCCAAAATTTTGGAGTTTCAGCTTTAGCATCATTCCTTCCAAAGAAATCCCAGGGCTGATCTCCTTTAGAATGGACTGGTTGGATCTCTTTGCAGTCCAAGGGACTCTCAAGAGTCTTCTCCAACACCACAGTTCAAAAGCATCAATTCTTCAGTGCTCAGCTTTCTTCACAGTCCAACTCTCATATCCATACATGACCACTGGAAGAACCATAGCCTTGACTAGACAGACCTTTGTTGGCAAAGTAGTGTCTGTGCTTTTTAATATGCTATCTAGGTGGGTCATAAATTTCCTTCCAAGGAGTAGGCATCTTTCAATTTCATGGCTGCAATCACCATCTGCAGTGATTTTGGAGCCCCCAAAAATAAAGTCTGACACTGTTTCCCCATCTATTTCCCATGAAGTGATGGGACCAGATGCCATGATGTTAGTTTTCTGAATGTTGAGCTTGAGGCCAACTTTTTCACTCTCCTTTTTCACTTTCATCAAAAGGCTTTTTAGTTCCTCTTCACTTTGTGCCATAAGGGTGGTGTCATCTGCATATCTGAGGTTATTGATATTTCTCCTGGCAATCTTGATTCCAGCTTGTGTTTCTTCCAGCCTAGCATTTCTCATGATGTACTCTGCATAGAAGTTAAATAAGCAGGGTCACAATATACAGCTTTGACGTACTCCTTTTCCTATTTGGAACCAGTCTGTTGTTCCATGTCTAGTTCTAACTGTTGCTTCCTGACCTGCATATAGGTTTCTCAAGAGGCAGGTCAGGTGCTCTGTATTCCCATCTCTTTCAGAATTTTCCACAGTTTATTGTGATCCACACAGTCAAAGGCTTTGGCATAGTCAAAAAGCAGAGATAGATGTTTTTCTGGAACTCTCTTGCATTTTTGATGATCCAGCGGATGTTGGCAATTTGATCTCTGGTTCCTCTGCCTTTTCTAAAACCAGCTGGAATATCAGGAAGTTCACGGTTCATTTTTTGCTGAAGCTTGGCTTGGAGAATTTTGAGCATTACTTTACTAGCGTGTGAGATGAGTGCAATTGTGTGCTAGTCTGAGCATTCTTTGGCATTGCCTTTCTTTGGAATTGGAATGAAAACTGACCTTTTCCAGTCTTGTGGCCACTGCTGAGTTTTCCAAATTTGGTGGCATATTGAATGCAGCACTTTCACAGCATCATCTTTCAGGATTTGAAATAGCTCAACTGGAATTCCATTACCTCCACTAGCTTTGTTTGTAGTGATGCTTTCTAAGGCCCACTTGACTTCGTATTCCAGGATGTCTGGCTGTAGTTGAGTGATCACGCCATCGTGATTATCTGGGTCATGAAGATCTATTTTTACAGTTCTTCTGTGTATTCTTGCCACCTCTTCTTAATATCTTCTGTTCTGTTAGGGCCATATCATTTCTGTCCTTTATTGAGCCCATCTTTGCATGAAATGTTCCCTTGGTATCTCTAATTTTCTTGAAGAGATCTCTAGTCTTTCCCATTCTGTTCTTTTCCTCTATTTCTTTGCACTGATCACTGAGGAAGGTTTTCTTATCTCTCCTTGCTATTCTTTGGAACTCTGCATTTAGATGCTTATATCTTTCCTTTTCTCCTTTGCTTTTCGCTTCTCTTCTTTTCACAGTTATTTGTAAGGCCTCCCCAGAGAGCCATTTTGCTTTTTTTGTATTTCTTTTCCATGGGGATGATCTTGATCCCTGTCTCCTGTGCAGTGTCACAAACCTCTGTCCATAGTTCATCAGGCACTCTATCAGATCTAGTCCTTTAAATCTATTTCTCACTTCCACTGTATAGTCATAAGGGATTTGATTTAGGTCATACCTGAATGGTCTAGTGGTTTCCCTACTTTCTTCAATTTAAGTCTGAATTTGGCAATAAGGAGTTCATGATCTGAGCCACAGTCAGCTCCTGGTCTTGTTTTTGCTGGCTGTATAGAGCTTCTCCATCTTTGGTTGCAAAGAATATAATCAATCTGATTTTGGTGTTGACCATCTAGTGATGTCCATGTGTAGAATCTTTTCTTGTGTTGTTGGAAGAGGGTTTTTGCTATGACCAGTGCGTTCTCTTGGCAAAGCTCTATTAACATTTGCCCTGCTTCATTCCGTATTCTAAGGCCAAATTTGCCTGTTACCCCAGGTGTTTTTTGACTTCCTACTTTTGCATTCCAGTCCCCTCTAATGAAAAGGACATTTTTTTGGGTATTAGTTCTAGAAGGTCTTGTACTTATCGCTAAGGCCAATAAAAGTGAAAGTCAATCAGTTGTATCTGACTGTTTGCAACCCCATGGACTATACAGTCCATGGAATTCTCCAGGCCGGAATACTGGAGGGGGTAGCCTTTCCCTTCTCCAGGTGATCATCCCAACCCAGGGATCGAAGCCAGGTGTCCCACATTGCCGATGGATTCTTTATAGCTGAGCCACAAGGGAAGCCCACAAGGCCAGTGGGAGCCATTTAATAGAAGGAGGGATAAGACCACAGGGCTGCTTTGTAGAGACTTGATTGAATGAGATAAAGTTGTTGCCAAGAGAATGTTATCAAAGAGAGATTGTAATAGACTAGGATTAGAATGTTGGCAGTAGAAAAAGAGAGATGCATAGTGACTGGGAGTAATATCAAATGCTGCTTAAAGGTCATACAAGAAAACTATCCGTTGGATTTGAGACATGAAAACTATTTGAGACCTGGAGGGTTTTTGTAGATGCCAAGACTGGCAGGTCATCATGCTGAGTATTCAGCTCAAGTTTTATTCTCGGATCTGAGGTTCTCAGCTATCTTCAGACACAAATGAAGCTATACACAAATAAACAAAGAAAAAAATTCTACTAGTCAAAGATTGCTTTTCCTTTCTACAAGAAAGACCAAAGTCAACAAGTGAGACACTCAAAACAAAACAAAAACAAGCTGTGTTATTGTGACAAAACCATTTCATTTGTTCCCATTTCAGAACCATGTATACTGGGGACAATACTTGTCACTTATTGATTCTGGTGTGACATCATTGAAACTTGATGTTCTATGCCTAGAGACCTTATATAATACCTTTTCCTATCTCATTTTTCTCAGCTGGATTTCTGCCCCTTGTGCTTTCTCTGATTTCTCTACTCCAAACAGAGCAGTGAACATTTCTGTCGAACTCATTATCGATGGTCACTATAGTATACTTTCTTGAGGCATCTCAGAAGTTATAGCATGACTGTAAAAGTAGACAACCTTTTCAGAGACCCAAATATCCCTCACTTCCTTCACTTCCAAAGGGGAAGATTTCCATTTTGTTTGATTGGGGCCAGTAAAAAGAGGAACTTTTTCAAGCTCAGGTGTACATGGACATCGTAACCAGTTAATATATCCAGTATCACTGCCTAGTATCAATAGTATCAGTACTTAAGTCTAAGTCTTAATATGACTTCATTCTAAACCTTTTTGGTGATTGTCCACTTTGGAGCCCTATATGTTCATATATATCCACTTCAATATCTGAGAGAATTTTGCTGATAAAACTTAATGGTTTCTTCCTCTTTCATTTTTCAAAACTATAATTGTATAAACCATCAGAACTAGTAATACAGTATTATCAGTACATAAACACAAAAAACCATGAGCAGAACAGGTGATGAAGCTGTCATATTCATATCAACTTCAGTGGTTCAAGAGGATGAGCATTACTAGTTACTTTTATTTCTCAAGGCTCCTTATAACCCATTCCTCTAATAAATCCCCAATTTAGACCTAGATTAGACCTCTGAGTTAGGTCAATATGGATTATTGTAATAACATAAACATTCTTCACATCTCTTCTATGGTATCTGTGGAAGCAGAACACATTTTTTCCAAATGATTAATAAGGTTTTGCCAGTTGGTGATACAGACATTGTTTCCTAATCCCCACATTTTAGAAAGGCCTCTAGAACAGGTCAGGAAGATCTCCTGGAGAAGGAAATGGCAACCCACTCCAGTATTCTTGTCTGGAAATTCCCATGAACGGAGGAGCCTGGTGGGCTACAGTCCACGGGGTCCCAAAGAGTTGGACGCAACTGAGCAACTTCACTAGAAGAGGCACTTATTTTGGAACAATTTCAATTTAGCTTTACCTAGTCCATCTAGGCAATGGCACCCCACTTCAGTACTCTTGCCTGGAAAATCCCATGGATGGAGGAGGCTGCAGTCCATGGGGTCGCTGAGAGTTAGATACAACTCACTTTCACTTTTCACCTTCATGCATTGGAGAAGGAAATGGCACCCCACTCCAGTGTTTTTGCCTGGAGAATCCCAGGGATGACAGAGCCTGGTGGGCTGCCATCTATGGGGTCGCACAGAGTCGGACACGACTGAAGCGACTTAGCAGCAGCAGCAGTGGCAGTCCACCTGGGACTTCAATTTCCCATCTGTTATGCCTTTTATTTTCCACTTTGACAAAACTCATGTTATCTGTGAACACTAGTAGTTCTAGGTAACTCATATTACCTAACTGCTTATCTGTTTAGTGTTGAAAAGTTCCTCTTTAAATGAATAAATCGTCAATGGGCAGAAAAATCCTTTATTATTATCCTCATCAGTGAATGCTATATGATAACTGGAAGCAGTAACACTGACTTAGCAAGTGTAACCCATGGAGAACCATTAACATTCCAGCAAGTAGTCTGATAACTCTTGAAGGCAAGATAGAGGGTATTAGCTCAGTGATTATGTTAATACATGGAATTAAAAAAACTTCCATATTTCTTTTTACTGTTACTCTTGGACAGACATTTAGCAATAGCAGTTAGAATGGAAAAGCTACATTCTAACTATATAGATACCTAAGGCATTAATCTCTCCTCACAGAGTCCTTCTAGAGCAGTGTTGAAGTTGTCTTGTCAGTGAACATTCAATGTGCCAAATCACTAAGACACAGACCTCAGTCTCTCCACAAGGAGAGACTCTTTGGTTATGTCCTGAGTTGATTCTTCAGTATGTTTCCACACGTCTCAGATCAAAGCCAGGAGATCGTGGGATTTCTTAAAATGTTACAGTATAATATCTAATAGGAGTCTCAGGGGAAAGAATGAAGAAACCCTGAGGAAGAAAACTGTCCAAACAATAGAGATAGGGGCTTCCTTGATGGCTCAGTGGTGAAGGATTTGCCTGCCAGAGTAGGAGACATGAGTTCGATCCCTGGTCCGGGAAGATCCTACATGCCGGAGAGCAAATAAGCACATGCTCCACAGCTACTGAGCTTGTACTTTAGAACCCAGGAGCTCCAACTACTAATGCCCGTGTGCCCTGCACTCTGTGCTCCGCAACAAGAGAAGCCCGCACACCAACAACTAGAGAGTAGCCCCTGCTTGCCGCAGCTAGAGAAAAGCCTGTGCAGCAATGCAACCCCACACAGCCAAAAAATTAATAAATAAATTCTTTAAAAAATAATACAAGACCGTGGTGGATTCATGTCAATGTATGGCAAAACCAGTACAGTATTTTAAAGTAAAATAAAGTAAAAATAAAAAATTTTAAAAAATATGTAAAAGTAAACCAAAATAATATTTTACATTAAAAAAATAATAATACAAGATAGTTTCTCAAAGATAAATGGGCTGGAATCTTGAGATTGAAATATGGGTAAGTACCTAACATATTTGTATAAAAAATGCACCTAAAACTATTGTTATGAAATTTCACTTTAACCAAGATGAAGAAAAATCTTAAAGGCTTCCAGAGAAATAAAACAGATGACTAAGGCTACAGAATCAGATCATTATCAGATTTTTCATTGATTATACTGTATACCAGAAAAATGTAAGTTGTGCCTTCAATTTTATTGTTTAAAGAAAATGATTTGCAACCTAGGGAAATGGCTAGAATCATCACTGATGATAGCTGTTTTTATAATTATATTTAAAAAATTTCATTTATATTGTATTATTTAAAAGATGGAAGCATACTACTTTTACAAAACTAAAAAAAGCCATTTAAAATTGATCATATATCTACTTCACATGCACACACACAAATCTCTAAGTTCCCAGAACAGAAATTGTGCAGGTCACATTTTGCTGCAACAATACTATCAGATTATATGTTAAAAATAAAAGAATGAAACAATGGATATGTATATGTAAAAGGATGAATTTATATTCCTACCTCACACCTAAACAAAAATAACTTAAAATAGAGTATAGATCTAAGTGTAAGAGCTACAACTGTAAAATCTCTAGAAGAAAATGCAGGAGAAAATCTTTGTCACTTTTGGTTTAGGCAGCATTTTCTTAGATACAGCCCCCAAAGCACAGTCAACAAAAGAAAAGAAAAATTAGATTTGATCAATACTAAACATTTTGCTTTTCATAAATACACAATTAAGGAAAAGAAAAAAAGTCAATGTGCTGGGAGAAAATATTTACAAATCATATATTCTACACTCAATAACTGTAAATATATAAAATACTCCTAGAAAAATTATTAAGAAATATTTAAGGTATACATGAAAAAAACTTTACTGAAGATTCAAGTAAATGAGAGAATAAAACATGTTCCTGATGATAAGAATTTAAATGATGTCTCCATAAACTAGTCTATAAATTTTGTATTTATTGCTGTTGTTCAGCTGCTAAGTCATGTGTGACTCTTTGTGACCCTGCGGAGTGCAGCACACTAGTCTTCCTTGTCCTTCACTATTTCCCAGAGTTTGCTCAAACTCACGTCCATTGAGTTGATGAAGCCCTCCAACCATCTCATCCTCTGTCACCCCCTTCTCCTCCTGCCCTCCATCTTTCCCAGCATCAGGGTCTTTGCCAATGAGTCACTTCTTTGCATCAGGTGGCCAAAGTATTGGAACTTCAGTTTCAGCATCAGTCCTTCCAATGTATATTCAGGGTTGATTTCCTTTAGAATTAACTGCTTTGATCTCCTTGCTGTCTAAAGAACTCTTAAGAGTCTTCTCCAGCACTGCAGTTCGAAAGCATCAATACTTCAGTGCTCAGCCTTCTTTATGGTCCAGCTCTCACATCCATACATGACTACTGGAAAAACCATAGTTTGACTATATGGACCTTTGTTGGAAAACTGATGTTTCTGCTTTTTAATATGCTGTCTAGGTTTGTCATAGCTTTTCTTCCAAAGAGCAAGTGTCTTTTAATTTCATGGCTGCAGTCACTGTCCTTGGTGGTTTTGGAGCACAAGAAAGGAAAGTCTGTCACTGTTTTCATTTTTTTCCCCATCTATTTGCTATGAAGTGATGGAACTGGATGCCATGATCTTAGTTTTTGAATGTTGAGTGTTAAGCCAACTTTTTCACTGTCCTCTTTCACTTTCATAAAGAGGCTCTTGAGTTCCTCTTCACTTTCTGCCGTTAGGGTGATATACAATTTAGTATAATTCTAATCAAATGCCAAAAGAAATTCTAGGAGAAATTTAAAAGTACAATTCAAAGTTTTTCTGAAAGTGGGGACTTCTCTGGTGGTCCAGAGGTTAAGACTCCACACTTCCACTGCAGAGGGCATGACCTAGGTGTAGAAACTAAGATCTCAGATGCAGCACAGTGTGACCAAAACAAAAAAGTTAATCTGTAATGGCCTATACAGAAAAAAATATATAAAAAAGAGTGGATAAATATATATGTATAAGTAATTACTCTCCTGTACACCTGAAACTAATGCAACATTGTAAATCAACTGTACTCCAATAAAATAAATTAAAAAGCAAAGTTGTTTTGAAAAGCGTAAATAAGTAAAATTAGTCAACACATTTTTGAAAAAGAGGAACCACTGGATAGATTCACTTAATTAGATATATAAAAGCTCTGTGCTATTAATATATAGCTGAGCCATCTATAATAGATTAAAGGTGTGATAGCTTCTTTACTGCTGTGATTTGCTAAGATAATATTGACTATTTTTGCTGATTGTAAAGGATCCGCTTGCCAACGCAAGAGATGCAAGTTTGATCCCTGGGTTGGAAAGATCCCCTGGAGTAGGAAATGGCAACCCACTCTAGTATTTTTGCCTCCATGGACAGAGGAGCCTGGCAGGCTACAGTCCATGGGGTTGCAAAGAGTTGGACATGACTGAGAAAGCACACATTTTTGCTGGAGCCAAATGATGCTGCTGAAGTGGCCATCTGTCAAAGGCATTGATACTGCTGCTAATGCTTGCTAGTAGAGTCCTATGATGGATGATGCCCACAATCAAGAGAACTCGTAACTTATTTTACTTAGCATAATATCCTCTAAGTCTATTAATGTTGATGCAAATGGCATGATTTCATTCTTTTTATGGCCGAGTAATATTCCATTGTATATATGTACCACATATTCTTTATCCATTTATTTGTTGATGGACAGTTATGTTGCTTCCATATCTTGGCTGTTGTAAATAATGCTGCAATGAACATAGGGGTCATATATATTTTCAAATTAGTGTTTTTGTTTTCTTCAAATAAACACAAAGGAGTTGAGTTACTGGTTTGAAGTAATATAATTTGAGAGTCAACTATACTTAAATTTAAAAAGAGAGAGAAAGAAAACACATTGCATAAGAGATTCTCTCACTTTCTAGCAAGAGCCACAGGTGACTGCATTCACTCTCACCATTTTATCTACTCATTGTTTCTCTATCTTTTACAGCAGCCCCATCTTTCTAGGACTTGGCAGCTAGGACTGCTGTAGTGAGACTCTGCCCTCTCTTCTACCAGCTCATTGTCCTTGATCACACTGAGGCACCTTGATAATATTTTCACACAAGAGATATTCTTCACTTGCAATCTTTTCCGTAATGATAGTCCTGTCTCATCTGGAGTGGTCCATCTGGAGTGGGCCTGAATTCTAGCAAGAACTTAGTTTAGGCTCAAACCATGACCTTTACATGAAACAAGTTTAATTTTTGTCCCTTGAATCATTTGACCATCTCCTCTCTGTCTCAGTTCAGTTCAGTCACTCAGTCGTATCCAACTTTTTGCAACCCCATGAACTGCAGCACGCCAGGCCTCCCTGTCCATCACCCAAACCCATGTCCATTGAGTTGGTGATGCCATCCAGACATCTTATCCTCTGTTGTCCCCTTCTCCTCCTGCCCTCAATCTTTCCCAGCATCAGGGGCTTTTCAAATGAGTCAGCTCTTCGCATCATGTGGCCAAAGTATTGGAGTTTCAGCTTCAACATCAGTCCTACCAATGAACACCCAGGACTGATCTCCTTTAGGATGGACTGGTTGGATCTCCTTGCAGTCCAACGGACTCTCAAGAGTCGCCTCCAACACCACAGTTCAAAAGCATCAATACTTCAGCACTCAGCTTTCTTCACAGTCCAACTCTAACAGCCATACATGACCACTGGAAAAACCATAGCCTTGACTAGATGGACCTTTGTTGCCAAAGTAATATCTTTGCTTTTTAATATGCTGTCTAGGTTGGTCATAACTTTCCTTCCAAGGAGTAAGTGTCTTTTAATTTCATGGCTACAATCACCATCTGCAGTGATTTTAGAGCCCTGAAAAATAAAGTCAGCCACTGTTTCCACTGTTTCCCCATCTATTTTCCATGAAGTGATGGGACTGGATGCCATGATCTTAGTTTCCTGAATGTTGAACTTTAAGCCAACTTTTTCACTCTCCTCTTTCACTTTCATCAAGAGGCTCTTTAGTTCTTCGTCACTTTCTACCATAAGGGTGGTGTCACAAGGGTGCGTATCTGAGGTTATTGATATTTCTCCTGGCAATCTTCATTCATGTGCTTCTTCCAGCCCAGCATTTCTCATGATGTACTCTGCATAGAAGTTAAATAAGCAGGGTCACAATATACAGCTTTGATGTACTCCTTTTCCTCTTTGGAACCAGTCTGTTGTTCCATGTCTAGTTCTAACTGTTGCTTCCTGACCTGCACACAGATTTCTCAAGAGGCAGGTCAGATGTTCTGGTATTCCCATCTCTTTCAGAATTTTCCACAGTTTCTTGTGATCCACACAGTCAAAGGCTTTGGCATAGTCAATAAAGCAGAAATAGATGTTTTTCTGGAACTCTCTGTCTATATACATCTATTTCCAACATAAGTCTATGTCATTCTCTTAAATATAATTTGGTTTTCAGACCTAAGTGAAATATGGACCCTGCTTCTGAAAAACATTAAGAACTGAAATTACAGTGCAATTTTAACCTTCTTAGGACCATATTCTTACTTTACGAGTCTTGCAACTGTCTTACTAGATCACCAGTTTATCTCTGGAGACATAGCAGGAATCAGTAAAACAGTTGTCTGAGCAACAACAGCTAAGAACAAAACAGAGTTTCAAATTCACACAGTAAGATTGCTCTATATTAATTTATTTTATTAAGATACCCCTTCACCAGAGAAATAAAAAGGCTTAGGGGTGACTTAGAGACAAAGAAAAGAAATCCAATGGCATAAAAGTAAAATAAAGATTAAAATTAGGATAGAGTTGATGATCTGTGAGGCACATTCACAGAGGTACATAGGTAACAGCATCTTTACAAGAGCAGGAGATGGGTTTCAAATTTAGATACAAATGTGTAGGTTGAGCCAGTCATGAAACTTAATTATCTATAGAAGCATCTTTTTGAATAAAGTTTTAAAGCACTATGTTTATTTAAACATTTTAAAAAGTAATACACACACATACAGCACAGCACAATAGGGTAAATAGCAACAAAATTTCCAAGTCTTCCTTCTATCTGTCCAGAGATAGAATACACTGATATGGAAGTGCTAATAGCACTGTTTTGGTTGAGAAGACCAGGAAATGGATTTATTTTTCCTTGTAATTCTTCTGCTGTACTCTACCCTTCTCTACTCACTGATCCGATCCTCTCCTTGATCATTGTCTCCCTTATTGACTTCTAAGTCTGATTTCATGAATTTTCCATCTCTTGTGGTTACTAAAATGAATTCACCATTATCTTTAATACTGAATCCTGTTTATTTAAAATCTTCAACCTTATTATTTATTCCTTGATCCCAAGGGCAGGCAAGATTCTTGTTTTTAGGGCCAACACATTACAACTTGGTGGTGATACCAGTGATTCTGGAACCAGATTCCATGAATTTGTATCCTGTTCCGCCACTTGAAGATTATGGGCCCACTGGCAGGTCACACCTCTTGCCTCAGTTTCCTCATTTTCTGAGCAGGGATAATAGAAGTACTTACTGTGTAGGACTGCTGTGAGCATTAACTAAGCTTTTCATGTAAAGCACTCAGAGCGTAACTAAGATGTTATTAAAGCTATCTAAGTGTTAGCCATTTTTACTATTATTGGAGTGAATAATGGAGTTTCTCTCTCTCACAGCTCCCCTTGTCTCCTCTGTCTTTAATTTTATATTTAACATAGTATTTATTTTATTTCTGGCTGCCCCGCGTCTTCATCCCTGTGTGAGCTTTCTCTAGTTAGAGTAGAGGCTGTTCTCTAGTTGTGGCGTGCAGGCTTCCACTGTACTGACTTCACTTGTTGTGGAGAATAGGCTCTGGGGCTCCTGGGCTCTAGAGCACAGGCCCAATAGTTGTGGCACAAGTGCTTAGTTCTCTGCTGCATGTGGGATCTTCCCAGACCAGGGATCGAACCCATGTCTCCTACATTGGCAGGCAGACTCTTCACCACTAAGCCACGAGTGAAGCTTCTCTGAGGTTGCAGTGGTGAACTGGGAAAATATTTTTCTTTTTCGTCTGCCCATAGCATGACTTCTTGTCCTCTTTCTAGTGGTCACTCACTTCTGACCTAATTTGGTGGGACGGATTCCCACAGTAATGCAGAAGAAGAATAGGCTATTGTAGCAGGCCAATCAGGAGGTGAAGGTGGGTGGGAAAATAGTGAGATGAGTCAAAGCTTTCATCCTTTCGAATTAGTGTTGAAGGTCATTTTCCAGGGCACACAGGGTAAGCAGGAATAGGACTCTGCCAAGAAAAAGCTAAAAACAGTTTTCAACCAAACTGCCCTTTTCTCTTCCATCTACCCACACAATTGTATTTTAAGCATTATTTATAACAGGCGTGTAATGGAGACAATGAACAAATTTGTTTCCCCCCCAAGAGATTTCAGTTACATTAATATACTCATAGAATATCCCTTACCATGCGGTGCCACTTGACACTGGACTGTAGAATGTGGAGACTGCTTACTATTCAAAGAGAAGAGAGAGACTCATTAAAAGAGAATAAACTCACACATGTACACCACGGCTGATTCACGTCAATGTATGGCAAAAACCACTACAATACTGTAAAGTAATTAGCCTCCAACTAAAATAAACAGATTAAAGAGAGAGAATGAACTCTTACCACCTGTTGGAACATATCCCCAAATCTAAAGCTTTGTATAACCTTAATGGCAAAGCCCAATTAAGATAGTATATGAAGACACACACATACAGGAAAATTTCAGACAAATTCATCACAAATTTTACTGAACCCTTAACTAAAGATTAGCCAAAAAGCCATATTAAAAGCATAATCAAGTGGTATTTATTTCAGACATACAAGAATGATGATATTAAAAAGAACATAAAATATAATCTCAACTTTATTAAAAAATTACATGATGATTTTTATTAAGGCAAAATTCCTGATAAAATTTTAAATCAATTCTTGATAACAGTTCTTTAATAAAATAGATGTGTGTCATTCTCTTCATGTGACATATAAACACAAAAGCCAGAGCCAGGTGTAATAAGAGATAATTGGACGTATTCTCAATTAAGAACAAGACAAAGATGACCATTATTACTGCTATCATTTGCCATTTCTGGACATTTCCATACCGAAAAATAGAAATAAGTATATTAAAATTGGAAAGAAAAAGACTGTATTATCTTTTAATTCTTTATCTCATGGGAAAGTATACTAGTGCCTTTTAAATGTGTCTATATCAGAATGATTTAACTAGCATTGAAGTTATGGATGACTGAAGTGTTTGGTAAAATACTCTAATAAAACTTTTAGAATGTGATATGTTTTGTTTGCTTGTTTAAGAGGGTAGCCCTTTGATCATTACTTTCATTTCTTCTAATTGTTCTATTAAAATTTTTTAGGTCTTCTGTACTTCTTTTAAAAAAATAATGTCTTTATTTTAGAATAATTTTAGATTTACAGAAAAGTTCCAAAGATAGCATAGAGTTTTCATGTACCCCTCACCTTATTTCCCCTAATGTTATCATCTTACATAACCATGGCACATCTGTCAAAACTGAAAAGTGAATAAAAGCACAACTTTATTAACTAAACTGTAGACTTTATTTGTCTATTAAAGTCCTTTTCCTGTTCCAGGATTCAATTCAGGATCCCACATTGCATTTAATAGTCATTTCTCCTTCATTTCCTCTATTTTGTGATTATTTTGTAATCTTTCCTTGTTCATGAATTTGACTATTTTGGAAGGGTACCTGGTCAGATGTTTTGGAATTCCCCTCAAGTTTGCATTTATCTGATATTTTATCAACATTTCATTGGAGATACAGTTTTTTTGGGGAAAATATCACAGAAGTGGAGTGTTCTTCATATCAGAAAGTATCAGATTTTGAGTTTATTCACATATCAAATTTGTTTTTCCCTTATCAAATGCAGGGATGCAGCTTCATCTTTATGTATGCTTTCTTTCCTCCATTTTCCTTGGATTTACTGAGAGGTTCTTTTTCTAACTTCTTGTGGATTCTTGATTCAATTATTTCCATCCTTCCTAGTTTATAATTCTAAGTATGTAAATGTGTGGATTTTTCTCTGCATGCTCTTTCATCTATATGTTATAGATTCTAATATGTAGGGCTATCAAGATTCTGTAATTTCTGTATTAATTTTCTCTTTAACCTAAAGTTGTTTAAAATAGAGTATCTTATACGGCAAATGATAGGAATTTTTTGTTTCCTAAATTTATTACTGACATATATATATTTTTTTGCATTGTGATCAGAGAATATTTCTGCTGTTTCTACAATTTGGAATTTATACAGAAATTTCTAGGTTAACATATGGCTATCTTTTATGAGTATTCCTTTTTGTGAGCACTAGGAAAAAAAGATATATTCTTTGCATTCAGGGCTAGAGATTAATATACGAGTTTCTCTCTCTCACCCACACACGTATATACACACTTACCTTTGTCTTCAACATAGCCTAAATTCTTACTTGCTTTAATAATCCTGAAGGACATGCTGACAGAGGTGTCTTAAAGCTTCTGCTACTAATGCTGTAAAAGAGTATTTTGTATTAGTACATAAACCAGTATGTGTTCCTAGAGCTTTGTTTTGCTTTATGAATTTTGATACTACTATGTTATATGGTATTTCAGTTCAGTTCAGTTGCTCAGTTGTGTCCGACTCTTTGTGACCCCATGAACCGCAGCATGCCAGGCTTCCCTGTCCATCACCAACTCCCGGAGTCCACCCAAACCCATGTCCATTGAGTCGATGATATGATGCAATCATCTCATCCTCTGTTGTCCCCTTCTCCTCCTGCCCTCGATCTTTCCCAGCATCAGGGGCTTTTCAAATGAGTTAGCTCTTCGCATCAGGTGGCCAAAGTATTGGAGTTTCAGCTTCAACATCAGTCCTACCGATGAACACCTAGGACTGATCTCCTTTAGGATGGACTGGTTGGATCTCCTTGCAATCCAAGGGACTCTCAACAGTCTTCTCCAACACCACAGTTCAGAAGCATCAATTCTTCAGTGCTCATCTTTCTTTATAGTCCAATCCATACATGACTACTGGAAAAACCATAGCCTTGACTAGACAGACTTTTGTTGACAAAGTAATGTCTCTGCTTTTGAATATGATGTCTAAGTTGGTCATAACTTTTCTTCCAAGGAGTAAGCATCTTTTAATTTCATGGCTGCAACCACCATCTGCAGTGATTTTGGAGCCCAGAAAAATAAAGTCAGCCACTGTTTCCCCATCTATTTTCCATGAAGTGATAGGACCTGATGCCATGATCTTAGTTTTCTGAATGTTGAGCTTTAAGCCATTTTTTTCACTCTCCTCTTTTACTTTCATCAAGAGGCTCTTTAGTTCTTCTTCACTTTCTGCCATAAGGGTGCTGTCATAGGGGTGCATATCTGAGGTTATTGATATTTCTCCTGTCAATTTAGATTATTTTAATTTTCAATTGCTGTGTAACAAGTTACCATAAATGTAATGATTTAAAAAAACACCCATTTATTATTTGACATTTTCTGCTGGTCAAGGTCAGGCAGTGCTTAGGGTCCCACATGGCTAGAATCAAGGTGTCAGTATGAACTTCCATCTCACTTGAGATTCAAGATCCTCTTCCAAGGTCATTAAGTTGTCAGCAGAGTTCAGTTCCTTGAGGCTGAAAGACTGAAGATCCTGCCCTCTTGCTGGCTGTGTCTGAGGGCATTTTTGAGCTTCTAGAAACTGTCTGCAGTTTCTTGCTCTGTGGCCCCTTCACACTACCAACACTACTTCTGTCTCCAACATCTAAGACCTAGACTTAAAGGGATCATGTGATTACATCAAGCCATTCATAGTACTCCTTTGATTAACTCAAAGCCAACTGTCTAGTAAACTACTTAACATCTATAAAATCCCTTTTGCTAAGTATTGTGTAACAATCATATCCCATTATATTCAGAGCTCCAGGCTTTATCCTTTCTTAACCTTTTAGCTTCAAGAGGTGAGATTTATACAAGGCAAGGATACTCAGAGACAGGAATATTGCAGGACATCTTAAAATTCTTCTTGCTGCATGCATTTTTATAATTTTTATCTTCATTATGGTTTATAGATTTTCTCATTACATGATTCACTTAAAAAATCACATTTAATGCTTTAAAGTTAATTCAAGTCTAAAAGTCAACTTGTCTGAATTAAGATCCTGACTCCTAATTTTTTGTTGTTGTTTACATTTTCTTTGTGTACTTTGCCCCATCTTTGAGTTATTTTGCTTTTTAAATGTTTCTAGTAGGTAGAATATCGCTGGGTTTCATGTAATTTAACCAGATTCCTTCTCTGTAATGCAAAAGTAGGAAGTCAAGAGATCCCTGGAATAATAGGCAAATTTGCTCTTGGAGTACAGAATGAAGCAGGGGAAAGACTAATAGAGTTTTGCCAAGAGAACGCATTGGTCATAGCAAACACCCTCTTCCAACAAACGCAAGAGAAGACTCTACACATGGACATCACCAAATAGTCAATACTGAAATCGGATTGATTATATTCTTTGCAGCCAAAGATGGAGAAGCTCTATATAGCCAGCAAAAACAAGACCAGGAGCTGACTGTGGCTCAGATCATGAACTCCTTATTGCCAAATTCAGACTTTAATTGAAGAAAGTAGGGAAACCACTAGACCATTCAGGTATGACCTAAATCAAATCCCTTATGACTATACAGTGGAAGTGACAAATAGATTCAAGAGATTAGATCTGATAGACAGAGTGCCTGAAGAACTATGGACAGAGGTTTGTGACATTGTACAGGAGGCAATGATCAAGACAATCCCGAAGAAAAAAACATGCAAAAAGGCAAGATGTTTGTCTGAGGAGGCCTTACAAATAGCTGTGAAAAGAGAGAAGTGAAAGGCAAAGGAGAAAAGGAAAGATATACCCATTTGAATGCAGAGTTCCAAAGAATAACAAGGAGAGGTAAGAAAGCCTTCCTCAGTGATCAGTGCAAATAGAGGAAAACAACAGAATGGGAAAGACTAGAGATCTCATTAAGAAAATTAGAGATACCAAGGGAACATTTCATGCAAAGATGAGCACAATAAAGGACAGAAATGGTATGGACCTAACAGAAGCAGAAGATATTAAGAAGAGGTGGCAAGAATACACAGAAGAACTATACAAAAAAGATCTTCATGACCAAGATAATCACGATGGTGTGATCACTCACCTAAAGCCACACATCCTGGAATGTGAGGTCAAGTGGGCCTTAGGAAGCATCACTACAAACAAAGCTAGTGGAGGTGATGGAATTCCAGTTGAGCTATTTCAAATCCTTAAAGATGATGCTATGAAAGTGCTGCATTCAATATGCCAGCAAATTTGGAAAACTTAGCAGTGGCCACAGAACTGGAAAAGTCAGTTTTCATTCCAATCCCAAAGAAAGGCAATGCGAAAGAACGCTCAAGCTTCTGCACATTCCACTCATTTCACACGCTGGCAAAATAATGCTCAAAATTCTCCAAGCCAGGCCTCAATACTATGTGAACTGTGAACTTCCAGATGTCCAAGCTGGTTTTAGAAAAGGCAGAGGAACCAGATTTCAAATTGCCAACATCCGTTAGATCATTGAAAAAGTAAGAGAGCTCCAGAAAAACATCTACTTCTGCTTTATTGACTATGCCATAGCCTTTTGACTGTTGGATCCCAACGAACTGTGGAAAACTCTTAAAGAGAAGGGAATACCAGGCCATCTCACCTGCCTCCTGAGAAATATGTATCAGCTCAGGAAGCAACAGTTAGAACTGGACATGGAACAACAGACTACCTCCAGATCAGGAAAGGAGTATATCAAGGCTGTATATTGTCACCTTGCTTATTTATGCAGAGTATATCATGAGAAACGCTGGACTGGATGAAGTACAAGCTGGAATCAAGATTGCCAGGAGAAATATCAATAACCTCAGATATGCAGATGACACCACCCTCATCGAAGAAGGTGAAGAACTAAGGAGCCTCTTGATGAAAGCGAAAGAGGAGAGTGAAAAAGTTGGGTTAAAGCTCAACATTCAGAAAACGAAGATCATGACATCTGGTCCCATCACTTCATGGCAAATAGATGGGGAAACAGTGGAAACAGTGACAGACTTTATTTTGAGGGGGGCCTCCAAAATCACTGCAGATGGTGACTGCAGCCATGAAATAAAAGATGGTTACTCCTTGGAAGGAAATTTATGACCAACCTAGACAGCATATTAAAAAGCAAAGACATTACTTTGCCAACAAAAGTCCATCTAGTCAAAGCTATGGTTTTTCAGGTAGTCATGTATAGATGTGAGAGTTGGACTATAAAGAAAGCTGACTGCTGAAGAATTGATACTTTTGAACTGTGGCATTAGAGAAGACTCTTGAGAGTCCCTTAGACTGCAAGAAGATCCAGCCAGTCCATCCTAAAGGAGATTAGTCCTGAATACTCACTGGAAGGAATGATGTTGAAGCTGAAACTGCAATACTTTGGCCACCTGATGGGAAGAACTGACTAACTGGAAAAGACCCTGATGCTGGGAAAGACAGAAGGCAGGAGTAGAAGGGGACAACAGAGGATGAGATGGTTGGATGGCATCACCGGCTCAATGGATATGAGTCTTAGCAAACTCCGGGAGTTGGTGATGAACAGGGAGGTGTGGTGCACTGCAGTCCATGGGCTCGCAAAGAGTGGAACACCACTGAGCAACTGAACTGAACAGAGTAGATTTTGGTCTTAATTTTGTTAAAATTTTATGCTGTTGTTTTGTTGTTTTTGCTACTTTTAAGTCCTTTAATGCCTAGTATTTTTTCCCTTACTTTCTTTGTTTGTGTGTGTGTGTGTGTGTGTGTGTGATATGGTGTGTTTTGGGGCATTTCTTTAAATATGAAATGTTATATTCCTGTTGTGATTATCATTAAGATGACTCTAATTTTTGTAATGTATTTATTTCTCAAAACTTTATAGACTGAATCTGTCGATTCCAGCTGTGAACAAAGATGAAGTTTGTTTATTTCTATTTCCTCCCTTCCCTCATTCCCTATATCATTTTAGTTGATTAAATCACTTAGTGAAAAATTTATGCTTTTTGTATATATTACTTGATGACCTATTAATCCTCAAATTTAAATAATAAAGAAATCACAGTACTTACCTTTTCTTCTTCCTTATTTCCTAATTTTCATGGATGATTAGTTATATAATTTTCATGCTTACCCGGTTTAAATATTTACATTCAGTTCTGTAAAAACAATCCCCATTTTCTTTTAAATAGATTCAGTGCACACTGCTTCTCTAGCCTCTCTGTGAGCTGAAGTTTATTTTCTATTAGTCCCTTGAAGAAGGGAATCACATTCCTTGAGTTCTTCCATGTTAAAAACCATTTCTCACAATCACTCTGTTTGATTGTTTTTTTCAAACATTCCATATTTACTAAATGTGTATTACCAGTTTACTGTATCAAAGTCTTAGCTTTAGCAAAAGTTTTCCTTTTAAAATTCTCACAAGATTGAATACAAATGTGAAGAAATTTTAGAACCGATCTAGAATGTTTCCTGCGGTACAAGTTTTGCTATTCCGGGATTTTACATGTGTAAGGTTTATTTTAATAAATAAATTGTGACTGACATTTAAACAAATTGATCTTTAAACTCCTTAGTCTCGAGCGTTTCATCACCTGATGAATTTGTCTGTTTCCTGACTCCTTGAAATCCAGCTTCATTGAGAAAAATAAATGTTTTATGGAAAGGAGCTCAATTTTAGAGCTTGAGTGCTTGAGGTGAGTCTAAATTTTGATGATGTAAACTGCCATAAGTTAGTATAAGTATTTGAGATGCTTGTGAGGCAAGAGAGATGTGGTCAAGATGGTGGGAAAGAAGATAGACATGGAGTCAGGAGATTAACAAAAATAAACTCTTTCAAATGGCAAATTTGTTAAGAACGTTAGAAGAGGGCTCATTGTGAGGTAAATTATAATATATTCATAATTTTTTCAAGAGAACAAAAACTAAGAAAAGTAATCAAGGTTAGGAAGAAGACAAGCTTTTGACTGAAGGACCAATAGAAGAAAACCACTTAACTTATGTGTACCTTCTTTGCAATTGATAGCAGGCAGGTAGTGAAGAGAAACTCCAGTGTTTTACCTCTTAGACAAAGGAATCCTTTGAGATGTTGTTGCTCGTCATGACAACAATATATTTCAAAGATTCCATTTTGGAATGGACATGGTTCTTGCCTCGAAAGTACTGATATGCCCAAATGGCTGGTAATGCTCACTGTCACTCCCGGGGAGGGAAGCCTCTGGTTCCTATGTTATCAGCACTTAAAGGTAGCTCTGCAAACCAACAGCTTGACAGCCAGTGGACAAAGGATATGAATAGAAAATTCACAGAAGAGGAAAAGTGAATGGTCAATACAGATTACAAGATGCTTAATCTTCCTCAAAGTCACAGAAATGCAAACCAGTAAAGTACCATTTCACAACAAATAAGTAAAAATTAAAACTGAAAATAAAATTTAAAAACTGATTATTTAAATATTGGCAAAGATCAAAGAAACTGGAACTTTCTCACACCACTGGAGGAAGTACAAATGCCATAGCTACTTTGTAGAGCAATTTTCACATTTTAGAAAAATTGAAAAACTACATGCCGAAATTTTCAGTTGTTGGTCCATAGACCATTTGTAGAATTTGCAAACTTGGAGGCATGGGGAAGGATATTCACTGCAGCATTATTTTTATGATGAATTTAAGATGTATTTTATATTTAATAAAATTTACCATTTTAAAGTGTACAACTCAGTAGTTTTAATTATAATTAAAGATTTGTACAACCATCAGCACTACCTATGCAGCTATAGCTATGAGAGATATAAATCTGGTCTGAAGTTGTCTTTAGATGTCTTCTTCTGGTTTTGATATCAGGGCATTAGTCAGACATGTTCAATCCTCTTCTACTTTTTGAAAAAGAGTTTATAAAATTGGTGTAAATTTGTCTTTAAACATTTGGTACAACTTACCATTAAAGTAACTTGGTTCTGACATTCTTTGATAGGAAGGTTTTTGACTATTAATTTAATCTCTTGTTATAGTTCTGTTCAATTTTTTCCTACTTTTTGAGTCAGTTTTGATAGTATGTGTCCCTATAAATCTCTCCATTTATATGTTATGTAATCTGCTGGAAATTATTTACAGCATTCCCTTATGATCTTTTCAATTTTGGAAAGTTTTTTCATTTTTTTAAAGCATAATTTTGCCAGATATAAAAATCTTAGTTGACAATTTTTTTCCTCCCAGCCCTTTCCACATATCACCCTACTACATTCTGCCATCTGTGTTTCTGATGACAAACCAGCTGTTAATCTTATGACAATATCTTATACAATAAGTGAATTGCTTTTCATTTGTTGCTTTTAAGATTTTCTCATAGATTTTGGCTTTAGACATGCTGTTTCACATTCTCTGAACTTCCGTGTGTGGAGGTTAATGGATTTTGGGGTCAAATTTTGGAAGCTTTTGGCCATTATTTCTATAAATATTCTCCCTCTCCTTTCCTCCTGTTCCTCATATTAGGCATATTTTAGTACACTTGATGATATACCATGAGTCTCTGAAACTTTATTTTTCCTCATTCTTTCAAAGTTCTGCTTTTAAAACTGGATAACCCCAAGTGACCTAGATGCAAGTTTGATGATTTTGTCGTCTGCTATTCAAATCTGCTGTTAAGTCCCTCTAAGTAAAATTTTCATTTTAGTTATACTTTTTACTTCAAAATTTCTATTTGACTGTGTTGTATAATTTCTATTTCCTTTTTGATATGCCATATTTAGTAAGAGAAACATTGTTTTTATATATTTTATTTTTATTTATTTATTTTTTTGTTTTATGTTTTTTAAATATAAATTTATTTATTTTAATTGGAGGTTAATTACTTTACAATATTGTATTGGTTTTGCCATACATCAACGTGAATCCACCACAGGTATACACGTGTTCCCCATCCTGAACCCCCCTCCCTCCTCCCTCCCTGTATATATATATTTTTTTTTCTTTAGTATTTGTTTTTTTTTTTTAATTTTTATTTATACTTTATTTTACTTTACAATACTGTATTGGTTTTGCCATACATTGACTTAAATCCACCATGGGTGTACATGCGTTCCCAAACATGAACCCCCCCTCCCACCTCCCTCCCCATAACATCTCTCTGGGTCATCACCATGCACCAGCCCCAAGCATGCTGTGTCCTGCGTCGGACATAGACTGGCGATTTGATTCTTACGTGATAGTATACATGTTTCAATGCTATTCTCCCAAATCATCCCACCCTCTCCCTCTCCCTCTGAGTCCAAAAGTCCGTTATACACATCTGTGTCTTTTTTGTTTTCTTTTTTTTTTCTGATGATACAGGGTCATCGTTGCCATCTTTCTAAATTCCATATATATGTGTTAATATATTGTATTGGTGTTTTTCTTTCTGGCTTACTTCACTCTGTATAATCGGCTCCAGTTTCATCCATCTCATCAGAACTGATTCAAATGAATTCTTTTTAACGGCTGAGTAATACTCCATTGTGTATATGTACCACAGCTTTCTTATCCATTCATCTACTGATGGACATCTAGGTTGTTTCCATGTCCTGGCTATTATAAACAGTGCTGCAATGAACATTGGGGTACATGTGTCTCTTTCAATTCTGGTTTCCTCGGTGTGTATGCCCAGCAGTGCCTGAGCTTCAATATACAGGCAGCTCAAAGTTACTCCAAAACCTTTGACATCTCATAACCCATTACTGGTCACTCCACTGCACTCCAGAGAGAAGAAACCCAGCTTGACCCACCAGAACTCCAACACAAGCCTTCCTAACCAGGAAACCTTGACAAGCCACTGATACAACCCCACCCACAGTGAGGAAGCTCCATAATAAAGAGAAATCCACAAATTACCAGAATATAAAAAGGCCACCCCAAACGCAGCAATATAACGAAGATGAAGAGACAGAGGAATACTCAACAGGTAAAGGAACAGGAGAGTTGCCCACCAAACCAAACAAAAGAGGAAAAGGTAGGGAATCTACCTGAGAAAGAATTCCGAATATTGATAGTGAAAATGATCCAAAATCTTGAAATCAAAATGGAATCACAGATAAATAGCCTAGAGACAAGGATTGAGAAGATGCAAGAAAGGTTTAACAAGGACCTAGAAGAAATAAAAAAGAGTCAATATATAATGAATAACGCAATAAATGAGATCAGAAACACTCTGGAGGCAACAAATAGTAGAATAACGGAGCCTGTATATATTTTTTAAAACACAGTTTCTTTTAGTTCTTTCACTATATCTTTTACAGTCTATTAAAAGTCTCTGTCTAGTGGGTACAACATCTAGTTTTCTTAGCAACCATTTCTATTGTGTTTCTTTTTCTCCCTTCATATGGACCATAGTTCCTTTTTTCACATGTCATAATTTTCATTAAAATATGGATATTTAAAATAACTTAATAGCAGCTCTAGTGGTCATATTGCTCCCCTCTCAGAGTTTGTTGTTATGCTCATTATTGTTATTGTTGGTGGTGTTTTTCTTTGTGTGTGTGTGAATGTAGTGACTTCCCTGGACTAATTCTGTAAAGTCCATATTCTTGGTCACATATGGCCACTTTCTTTGTTCAGTTAGCTAATGATTGTGCTGTTAGTTGCTCAATTGTGTCCGACTCTTTGTGACCCCATGGACTGTAGCCCACCAGGCTCCTCTGTCCATGTAATTCTCCAGGCAAGAACACTGGAGTGGGTAGCCTATCCCTTCTCCAGTAGATATTCCTGACCGAGGAATCAACCCAGGGTCTCCTTCATTGCAGGCAGATTCTTTACCAGCTGAGCTACCAGCTAATGATTAGACAGAGATTTTCTTAAGGGTTTTGAACCAGTAAGTCTTCCTTCCTTTGCCAACAGTAACTTATCAGGGAGATAACAAAAAAGTCAAATAGTAATCGTTCCCTAAACGATTTGGGAAATCTACAAACATATTCTGCCCTCTCTAGCAGTGGCTAGGCTTCTGATTTTCACAGCTACCATGGAATTGGAGTTCTTGGTTTTCAGCTATTTTTTAAAACAAACATTTCTTACATGATTGCATTAATTAATCCCCCAAGTTATAAAAAATTGGATTTTGCTAGTGTTCTCATTGCTTTTATAGAATAATAAATTTTTGGAGGTTTTACTCCATCATTGAGCTTACCAGGTGACACTAGTTGCCAATGCAAGAGACATAGAGACGAGGATTGGATCCCTGGGTCTGGAATATCCTCTGGAAGAGGGAAGGGCAACCCACTCCAGTATTCTTGCCTGGAGAATCCCTTGGACAGAGGAGCCTGATGAGCTATGGTCCATAGGGTCACAAAGAGTCGGACATGCCTGAAGCAACTTAGCACACACGCACAGACTCCACCATTATGAAAGTACTTACAGAGCCTTACTTTTAATAGGGAAAAAACTGTAAAAATATGTTATACTAACAGAATGGACAGTTAATTGTGATCTCCGTACAGTGGAACTCAGCAGTTAAAATAATGGACTAAGAGTATAAATCTGTACATGGATAGCTACAAAAATCAAATTGTAGAATTATACCTGCAGTAAAAATATTTATATAATTAAGACACATAAAATACACTATATTTTTGATATGTGCATATATTGAAAGAAAATTATTTTTACAAAACAAAGGCTGGGAGGGTAAATATCTTATGCACAATAGCAATGGAGATTTGGGATAAAAAAATAAGAGTAACTTTCCCCATAGTTATTTATAGTATTTATTCTTTTATGAAGAAAACATGGACACATGAATGTTTGCTATATTATTTTTGTGGTTTTCTCTATTTTAACTCAGGAAAAAAGAAGAAAGTCATAGTGGTTTGGGTTCTGTTCTCTGGCAACTCACTTGACTCTGTTCAATTTTTTATAATCTATGAGTGAACAGAAAAGAAAACAGTAAGATAAATAACTGCTGAATCACCATTGGGTCTGTTATAAAATGATTTTGAAATTGATTTTAAATCTGGAATGTCAAATTCTGGTTTTCTTCCTTCTTTAGAAAAAATAATCACAAGTTCAAACCATACAGGAGAACCATGAATCATTCCCTTCAGCCTCCCTAAAATCTCCATAGGATGTCTCTGCTCCAGTGACGGAAATGAAACAATAGACAGAGTCTCTCTTCTCTCCAAATTCTTGGTTTGTAATGCCTCCATAGCTTTCCAGTGGAGGGAAAAGGAGTTACTTTACAGTTATAACCACCTGAAAGAATTACCACCTCATTTCTAGAGATTCCTGACATCCCATTATAGGAGCACAAATATCAGTTCTATTTTACAAGCGGTAAGTGGGGTTATCTGAATTGCCATGATACATAATTTTTCTCACAGACTATTTGACAAGGTAAAATGAAAAACAAACCCAAGCCTAGTCCCTCTGGACCTGCTATCCAGCCAGAGAAAGCATCAGAAAGAGTTCTCGTTACCATGTGGAGCCACTAGGTGTCACTAAAGATAAAGCTTGTATACATTAGAGACTATAATTAGGAAAACAGAAAAGGCATGCGCAATTCATCATGTTAATTGAGAGAACTGAAATTTCCACCTTCATTTGACACAATGGAAAATGGCTTAATACCTAGCTTAATACCCCCAGGAAATGGTTTCAGGCCCTGTCATATCTGTGCATGGACCCATTTGGGTTGGCAAAAGCATTTAGCAGAAAAATAACTAAATGACCTCACAAAAAACTCAAGAAGTATGTTATAGAATGACTTTGTTAATAAAATGGGGTTAAAATTTCAAGCCTCAAGTTCTGGAGTCCCTCTTGAGAACTGTGTCTAAAATTTCAACAGCTGCCTCCAGGTGGCAGTGAGTCAGATAAATTCTCTTTAGACAAGGAAATTGAGATACGATTTTTTTCAAATTAATTTCTACTTTTCTGTATAATTTTCCCCATTCATGTGTTTATCCTGAAAAACAAGACTGGCAGATAGTGTAAATTCAGTACATATTTGCTGGATGAATACTATGAACCAAGGGAAAGAAACCAGTACTTATTTAGTTCTTCTTTATGCCTTGTTCTCTTCGGGCTTTCTTGCATTCCCCTTTTACCTAAGCTTCACAAAAGAACCCTGTGAGGTGGTTATTGTAATCATGGGTGAGTACAAGCAATACTCACAGCATATAAAGACAAATGGTCTTTACTTTTATCTCTCATCATCCCCTAAACCTTTATTCAGTAGGAAAATTCTTTCCCTGCTCCTGGGTAAAACCTTCAGGCACACCTAGGATATATGATCTCCTGTTGATACTAAAACATCCTATGGTTACTTTCAGTGGTAGAACTATCACAGTTTAGTAATGAAAACTGTACAATTTCATGTAATAACACAACTTATTTCACTCAAAATCACAACTTACCCTCCCCAAGCTAGGGCTGGTGGTGGTCTGGCAGCTTCCAGAAGTGACTAACATACTCTTCTCAGCTCCTATGGTGCTTCTACTCAACTCCTTTCTGACTCCCTAACATACTTTGGAAAGAAGAAGAGATGACAAGGGAAGTAAATGGTCTTTCTTTGAATGGTGCTTTTGAGATAGAAACATTTGATCGCACTTTCAAAGGTGCAAGCTAAGCATTTTCTTCTAGCTGGCCACTCTCTCTCAGTCTTTCATGTATTTTAAATTCATTTTATGTCAAATTTATCTTTAATATACCTTTCTTTATTAAATAGTGTGGTATTCCCTCCTTCTATAATAATAGAAGTCCCAAGTTTTAGCTGAGCCCACGGCCCCTTGCAATAAAGACTTCATTTCCCAGTCACCTATATCATGCTGCTAAGTCACTTCAGTCGTGTCCGACTCTGTGCGACCCCATAGACGGCAGCCCACCAGGCTCCCGTGTACCTGGGATTGTCCAGGCAAGAACACTGGAGTGGGTTGCCATTTCCTTCTCCAATGTATGAAAGTGAAAAGTGAAAGTGAAGTCGCTCAGTTGTGTCCAACCCTCAGCGACCCTATGGACTGCAGCCTTCCAGGCTCCTCCATCCATGGGATTTTCCAGGCAAGAGTACTGGAGTAGGGAGCCATTGCCTTCTCCCTATATCATGATCCATGTACAAATTCTCGAAGCATCCTTAAATGGAGAGGCTAGCTTTGTTTTTCCTTTCCTCTTTTGTATCAGCTGGAGCAAGGACATAGTCTTGCAGGCTCTGTGACAGTGAGGTAGAAGCCCTGTGCTGAGGACCTTGGCAATCCTGGAACTGACTTGGCAGCTTTGTATACATAGGCTTCTTTTAATGAAGATAGTTAAACTTCTAGTCTACTGCTTTAAGTTTTTACCACTTGCAGGCAAGCAAACTCCAAGGTGATAGATTTGGAAAAGACCCTGATGCTGGGAAAGATTGAAGGCAGGAGAAGGGGATGATAGAGGATGAGATGGTTGGATGGCTTCACTGGCTTGATGGACATGAGTTTGCCTGGGACATGGACCAGGAGTTGATGATGAACAGGGAAGCCTATCGTGCTGCAGTCCATGGGGTCACAAAGAGTCAGACATGACTGAGTGACTGAACTGAAGTGAGAGGAACATACAAGTAAATGAGCCTTAATTTTAGATGAGGTTTGTTAATGGAGAAAATCAAGATTAAGAAAATGGCATTTCCTCATGCATCCTAACTTTTATCACTTTACACTCATGACACTGAGATTCTGGAAGAGTAAACAAAGGTGAAATAAAGGAGGTTCTGCCCACAAGAGGTCACTCTCATCCTCTTCTCATCCTTCCCATGCCAGACACTGCATCAACACCCTGAGGCTGATTTCTTCTCCAACATTCCATAGCTGCTGCTTCTCTGTTCTCTGAGGCAGCATGCCTTGTTTTTTCCTTATTAAATTCCAAGAATATCTACTGACATCCGGGGAAATAAGTAAAGAAAGAAAGAATGTTACCATGGTGTTTTCATGCTTAATTTCCTATAATTATATTTCTCTTAGATAAAGTATGTATTATAATGTGTTATAAAAATATATAGTAGGAAATCAGATTTTTTATTTTTCCTAAAATGGTCAATTCTCTGTCAGATGCTGAGACTATTTCCCTAAGAATCTTCCAGTTCAAGGACATACTCCATGAACAAAAGATTCTATAGTTACTGCCTCTTTTTGCAAATTCATGTTGCACATTAGCATATTAAATGGCAGAGTACTCCTGAGGTGCTCTCAGAAATGTGTTTAATTTCCTTTAACCTAGCATTTTCCAATTTTATTTGATTAGGGGACCCTTTCATCCTATGGCCTCTATTAACATGTATTAATATGGCACCCTCTGCATCCTGGGGTGTCACAGTGAGCCTTTCATGTTGTCTACATGTTTGATCACTGATTGAATAATAACAGTCTTTCATAATTTTCAGATAAAAGTTAGGCTTATGCAGAGCATTCCTTAGTTTGAAATAATTTTCTCATAAATTTTACTTAAAACTCTGGTATCAATGACTGATTTTCTGTTTGACAAAATAAATGTACAAGTAACAAGCATTATTACTGAAAAAAAATTTTAAAGAGCTAATTATAGATTTAGGCTTATTTTTCCAAAGTAACAGTTTCCATGGTTGTGATTTTGTATTATGCATATATGGTATTGTATATTTGTTGGAAATGTATTTGTGGGTCTTATGATAAAATGCATTTTGATTCTGTCTTTGGTTGTGTGTGTGTGTGCATGGATGCTCAGTCGTGTCCAACTCTTTGCAATCCCATGGACTAGAGCCAGCCAGGCTCCCCTGTCCACGGAAGTTTCCAAGCAGGAATACTGGAGTGGGTTGCCATTTCCTTCTCCAGGAGATCTTCCTGACCCAGGGATTGAACTCTCGCCTGTTGTGTCTCCTGCTTTGACAGGTGGGTTCTTTACCAGCTGAGTCAACAGGGAACCCCATCTCATGGTAAATCTTAAATGTACAGCTGAGGAGCTAGAGAACATTCACTCTTTGGATTGAGTGATGGAAGCGTGAAAGAGCAGGAAGGCAATTGGGGGACGGACTTGAGAGAAGGGAAAAGAGGGAGAGGGAGGCATTGCTTTCTTATTAATGAAAGTACTACAAAGTCCACCCTTCCCATGTTTATAAACTGACCTAAAGAAACGTCAGTAACCTCAGATATGCAGATAACACCACCCTTATGGCAGAAAGTGAAGAACTAAAGAGCCTCTTGATGAAAGTGAAAGAGGAGAGGGGAAAAGTTGGCTTAAAACTCAACATTCAGAAAACGAAGATCATGGCATCCAGTCCCGTCACTTCACGGCAAATAAATGGAGAAACAGTGGAAACAGTGGCTGACTTTATTTTTCTGGGCTCCAAAATCACTGCAGATGGTGATTGCAGCCATGAAATTAAAAGACGCTTGCTCCTTGGAAGGAAAGTTAAGACCAACCTAGACAGCATATTCAAAAGCAGAGACATTACTTTGTCAACAAAGGTCCGTCTAGTCAAGGCTATGTTTTTTCCAGTGGTCAGTTGGACTATAAAGAAAGCTGAGTGCTGAAGCATTGATGCTTTTGAACTGTGGTGTTGGAGAAGACTTTTGAGAGTCCCTTGGACTGCAAGGAGATCCAACCAGTCCATCCTAAAAGAGGTCAGTCCTGGGTGTTCATTGGAAGGACTGATGTTGAAGTTGAAACTCCAATAATTTGGACACCTGATGTGAAGAGTTGACTCATTTGAAAAGCCCCAGATGCTGGGAAAGATTGAGGGCAGGAGGAGAAGGGGAGGACAGAAGATAAGATGGTTGATGGCATCACCGACTCGATGGACATGAGTTTGAGCAAGCTCTGGGAGTTGGTGGTGGACAGGGAGGCCTGGCGTGCTGCAGGACATGACTGAGCGACTGAACTCAACTGAACTGAGAGAAATGTCCTTGTTTTTTTTTTTCCCCAGGTACCTCTCTTTCTTCTCTTTACATTGTATTTCAAAATGGAAAGGACATGGTTAAAATGAGCAAAGGCTATTCTGATTTTTTTTACAACCTAGCATTTAATTATAGGAATGATAAATATATGAAGCTAAAAATAATGCCTAGTGGAAAACAATCCCTAACGGAAAAATCAACAGGAAGGCAGGATGCTGGCCCCACTACTAACATGTACATTGTAGTTTAGATTTCCATTGTATTTGATTTTTTATTTGGTATTTTAAGCTTTCAATTATCAGGATATTTCTTCAAAACTATAGCTGAATAATTATGCCACATTTTTATAAAAAAAAGAATTAAACTTTCCACCTTCACGTTAGAGAAAATTCTTCCAACAATTGACCTTAATTTTTTTTAAGTTTGATTTCTGGAAAACTGGCAATTTGATGAGGTGGAGGATGGGAGAAGGACCTAGTTATATATTACATTTTCATTTAGATATGGTAATTTTCAGGATGTATAATTGAATTCAGAATGAAATTCTTATAATGGGAAAAAAAGGAGGAAAGTCCATAAACAATTTTAGCATGCACTCTGTTTTATAGTAAAATTTAAGAATTGTTAAAAAGTGACTCAAGATTCCCCCATTGAAGTTTTTAAATATGAAAAATCCATAATACTCTTGGTAGTCCACCATCAAGTTTTTTAATTTAAAAGACTTATGTAATATGTAGGGCACCAGACATTATGTAATAATTTTCTGTCCTTTCACACCACCATATTTCTAAAGTAGATAGAAAATACAGAAACTCATCTCCATTCACCAAGAGCAAATAAACAAAAAAGACTCTCAAAAAAGTATGATCTAGTCCCATCAGTTCAGTCACTCAGTAGTGTCTGACTCTTTGCGACCCTATGAATCACAGCACGCCAGGCCTCCCTGTCCATCACCAACTCCTGGAGTTCATCCAAACTCATGTGCATCGAGTCGGTGATGCCATCTAGCCATCTTATCTTCTGTCCTCTCCTTCTCCTCCTGCCCCCAATCCCTCCCAGCATCAGGGTCTTTTCCAATGTGTCAACTCTTCGCATGAGGAGGCCAAACTATTGGAGTTTCAGCTTCAACATCAGTCCTTCCAGTGAACACCCAGGACTGATCTCCTTTAGGATGGACTGGTTGGAGATCCTTTAGGATCTCCTTGCAGTCCAAGGGATCTCAAGAGTCTTCTCCAACACCACAGTTCAAAAGCATCAATTCTTCAGTGCTCAGCTTTCTTCACAATCCAACTCTCACATCCATACATGACTGCTGGAAAAACCATAGCCTTGACTAGATGGACCTTTGTTGGCAAAGTAATATCTCTGCTTTTTATTATGCTATCTAGGTTGGTCATAACTTTCCTTCCAAGAGTAAGCATCTTTTAATTTCATGGCTGCAATCACCATCTGCAGTGATTTTGGAGCCCCAAATTATAAATCAGCCACTGTTTCCACTGTTTCCCCATCTATTTCCCCTGAAAGTAATGGGACCAGATGCCATGATCTTAGTTTTCTGAATGTTGAGCTTCCAGCCCACTTTTTCACTCTTCTCTTTCACCTTCATCAAGAGGCTTTTTAGCTCTTCTTCACTTTCTGCCATAAGGGTGGTGTTATCTGCATATCTGAGGTTATTGATATTTCTCCTGGCAGTCTTGATTCCAGCTTGTGCTTCTTCCAGCCCAGCGTTTCTCATGATGTACTCTGCATATAAGTTAAATAAATGGGGTGACGATATATAGCCTTGAACGTACTCCTTTTCCTATTTGGAACCAGTCTGTTGTTCCATGTCCAGTTCTAACTGTTGCTTCCTGACTTACATGTACGTTTCTCAAGAGGCAGGTCAGGTGGTCTGGTATTCCCATCTCTTGAAGAATTTTCCACAGTTTATTGTGATCCACACAAAGGCATTGGCACAGTCAATAAAGCAGAAATAGATGTTTTTCTGGAACTCTCTTGCTTTTTCAGTGATCCAGCAGATGTTGGCAATTTGCTCTCTTTTTCCTCTGCCTTTTCAACACTCAGGGTTTTTTATTTTCAAAGAATTAAAGTGAAAACATTAAACACTATGTTGGTGAGATTGAAAAGTATAAAAATTTAGAGGCTGATGATAATCTTACTACCCTCAAGGTCACCCTCTAGAATGGGAAGAAGACGGTAAAAAAAATCAAAATGTAGGGTGTCATTTGGTTATAAATGCTGCAAAAAAAAAAAAAAAGAAAACAACAAAGTAGAGACAGGGGAGCAGAGATTTTTATTTTGGGCATAAGAGGAGGGGATGTAATTTGCAGTTTTAAATAATGTGGATAGCAAATGCTTCAATGAGAAAGTGATACTTTGGCAAAGACTAAAAGAAGTGATGGAGAAACCATGCATCTACCTGGAAGGAGGGCATTCCAGTAGCGGAAACAGCAAGTGTGTAGGCTATGGGACCAAAGCATTCTTGGACTCCTCAAAGAGACCACTGCTGTCTGAAAAAAAAATGTGAGAGTCATGGGTTAAATTTTATTCGGGGTAAAATAAGGACTATTACCCCAGAAACAGCATTTCAGATAGCTCTGAGAAATTACTCCAAAGAGGTGGCAGGGCGGGGTGGGGGTCAGTATACATATAATTTTGATGAACGGGGAGTACATGCAATCAAGCACAGAATTTTTGCAGAAAAAAATTTTTTTTTTTTGCTGCTAGTCTTGTGAAAGTTATTGCTAGTCCTGTCACTGTGAAGGATTTTAATGCTTTTGTAGATATAAGCAGATGCAAGAATTGGGCTCATAAAATCTTCTCCTGAAAATACCTAACTATCTGAAGGCCGTCCTACCATTTTTTCCCAGAGCACAGAGTAACTCATTCCTGATTTGCTCCCTGAGTTCCTTTCAGGGGGTGTTGAAGGTCAGTAGCTATAGTAGCTCATAATTTCATCCTCATAGAGGTAGATGGCAAGTGCCAATTTGTAGTTGATACCAATACCTTTGGACATAAGTGAGAAAGGGGTCAACTATTAGGACAGAAGGTGAGAGAGAAACCTCATAGACTAGTATAGTCACCTTGCAGATATTATGCATGAGAAAAGAATCTATTAGACACTTTAGGTAGAAGAAGGACATAATCTGACATATCATTCTGATCTCTTTTGAGAAGTATATAGAGCAGTTAAGAGGTGTTAATAATAATTCAAGCAAGAAATGATGTTTCTGAGCCAAGCTTAATGCAGTGCAGGTAAGAACAATGGTGAGATTCTGACTTTATTTTCAAAGTAGGGTGTCTGTATTAGGTGATGGATTGGATGTGGAGGTGTGAGAGAAAAAGAGAAATTATGAGAAAATAGAAGGATGGACATCCTATTCTGTAACAAAGGAAGTCTAGGGAGGGAGTGCAGAGCAAGGAGGATATAGAAAATAAAGAGTTTAGCTTTTATATACTTATTATGCAGATGTTCTAGTAGAGATGTAGACATATGGATATGAGAGTTTAGTCTGTGATACAGGATGCATCATAAGATCCTGAAGAATATATGAATTAGTCAAAAGAGAGTGCAGGGAAAATGAGTTATTCAGGAGAAATTAGTTTGGGGTTTAAATTTACACTGTATAGCAAAAGGAATTTAAGTTGGACTAGAGAAGTCAATGTTTAAAAAGTAATAGGAAAAATGCTCAAGTTTCTGACCTCTGAATGAAAAAGATCTGAGTATAAAAATAATGGAAAAATCAAAAGGGAAAATATTGGTAGCTTTATGCACCTGCAAGTTTGAAATACCATCAAAAACATAATGTGAATAATAGTATTTATTTGTTGTTTTTCAGTTGCTCAACCATGTCTGACTTTTTGTGACCTCTTGGACTATAGCATGCCAGGCTTCCCCATCCTTCACCATCTTGTGGAGTTTGCTCAAACTCTATTTAGTCAGTGATGCTATCCAACCATCTCATCCTCTGTCGCCCCCTTCTCCTCATGCCCTCAATCTCTCCCAGCATCAGGGTCTTTCCCAATGAGTCTGCTCTTCGCATCAGGTGGCCAAGGTATTGGAGTTTCAGCTTCAGCATCAGTCCTTCCAATGAACATTCAGGATTGATTTCCTTTAGGATTGGCTGGTTTGATCTCCTTGCTGTTCAGTGGACTTTCAAAAATCTTCTTCAGCACCACAGTTCAAAAGCATCAGTTCTTTGTTGCTCAGTCTTCTTTATGGTCCAATAACAGAATAGGGGAAAATATATCATAGATATGATAAATGTGACTCAGTAGTCTTATACAAAGAGGTTTTACAAAACAGTGATAAAAAGACTAAATTTCAGCACAAAAAAAGTGAAAGGTCATGGGGATACAATTTATGGAAAAAGGAAAGGTTAATAAATATATTTTAAGTATTCAAACTGATCAATAATCAAAATGATAAAAATTAAAATAAAGCACTCCCCCCTCATTTTTATTTTATCTTTTGCTTATCAACATGTCTGTTCGCAGCAGCCTTGCAGGAGAATTCCGAGTGGGGCTAGACTCAGACCCTGTCATCCTCCTCTGGGAATGCACACTTGGATCTTCCTGACACATAATTCAGAAGTGTAAATCCTTGGAATAGTTCATGCCCTGTGACACAACAGTCACATTTCAAAAGATTGAAAGGAGATTCAATAGAGAGTTTGTTTACAAAGCTATCCATCACAGTATGATTATACTGTGAAACATAAGAATAATGCAACTACTAACAAAAGCAAAATGATTGCCCCAGACCTGGAGGATCTCATGGGCAAACCATAGGATTTTGAGAAATGTTAAGTGACTGAATTTTTAATATATCACAAAGCTAACTGATATGCTTAGTCACTCAAGCCTAGGGAGCAACTATTCTATTGTTATGTGCTGTGCTGTGCTTAGTTGCTCAGTGTTGTCTGACTCTCTGCAACCTCATGGGCTATAGCCCACTAGGCTCCTCTGTCCATGGCAATTCTCCAGCCAAGAATACTGGAGTGGGTGGCCATGCTCTCCTCCAGGGGATCTTCCCAACCCAGGGATCGAACCCAGGTGTCCCGAATTGCAGGCGGATTCTTTACCATCTGAGTCACCAGGGAGGCCCAAGGGTACTAGAGTGGGTAACCTATCCCTCCTCCAGGGAAACTTCCTGACTCAGGAATTGAACTAGGTTCTCCTGTATTGCAGATGGATTCTTTATCAGCTGAGCTACCAGGGAAGCCCAGTAGTACAAGTGAACCAGCAGGCAAAGGGGGCACATCTTGTGCTCCCCTTACCTCATTCTCCATACTTTCACCTCCAGAAAAGTAGGCTTTCTCATGGGTGGAAGTTCTCCATGTTAACTTTGAGTGGAATTGTAATCCCGTAGGGCCATAGGAGAAGCCTGAGCAAAGGCTTATGCGACCTTCGGTACTTCATGAGAGCTCTCTGTCTCCCACTGCTTTATCAGCTATTCTTGTAAGACTCTAGGTGTCCCTTTAGTCTGTGTAGTGGGAAAAAAGGGTGGATTATTAATTGAATTAATAAAGTCACACTTCAGAGTGGAGAAAATCATCTATCATTTTTTGTCAGGTGACTGGGCTTCCCTGGTGGCTCAGATGGTAAAGAATCTGCCTGCAATGCAGGAGACCCAGGTTCGACCCCTGAGTCAGGAAGATCCCCTGAAGAAGGAAATGGCAACTTACTCCAGTATTCTATTCTTGCCTCGAGAACTCCACAGCTCCACAGCGTGGAGCCTGGTGGGCAACAGGCCATGGAATCGCAGAGTCAGACACGACTGAGTGACTTTCACTCCCTCACTTCCTGAAAAGGAAAGGCAGAGAATTCAAATGACATTTGAGTGTTGGAAAAACAGGTTGTCATTTCTTGGCAGCACAGTCTAGTTCTTTCTTAAGGACGTTGGATGGAAATTTTTCCCTCCCTTCATTTTTTTCAGCTCATATGTATTTCCAGGGAAATCCAATCCTTATATTTCTGATTCACTTGCACTTAACTCATCACAGTGTTTTTCAAGAATATTTCCAGTGGGCCTTTAAAACATGACTTCATTTATTGTACAAATGAGTTCCTCTTGCCGCCTATCCCAGGTAGCACATGCACAAGGAGGAAGTGACATTCTCTAGAAAAATCATTAGAATGCACCCTCATGAGGGAAGCAGGACTCTACTAGATAATTGGCTTTAGTGCTTTTCATGCTCTAAATAAAGGAAACTGGAATATCCTGGTGACCCTTTAGTTTAGTTGCTCAGTCATGTCCGACTCTTTGTGACCCCATGAATTGCAGCACGCCAGGCCTCCCTGTCCATCACCAACTCCTGGAGTTCACTCAGACTCACGTCCATCGAATCAGTGATGCCATCCAGCCATCTCATCCTCTGTCATCCCCTTCTCCTCCTGCCCCCAATCCCTCCCAGCATCAGGGTCTTTTCCAATGAGTCAACTCTTTACATGAGGTGGCCAAAGTACTGGAGTTTCAGCTTAGGCATCATTCCTTCCAAAGAAATCCCAGGGTTGATCTCCTTCAGAATGGACTGGTTGGATCTCCTTGCAATCCAAGGGACTCTCAACAGTCTTCTCCAACACCACAGTTCAAAAGCATCAATTCTTCGGCACTCAGCCTTCTTCACAGTCCAACTCTCACATCCATACATGACCACTGGAAAAAACATAGCCTTGACTAGATGGACCTTTGTTGGCAAAGTAATGTCTCAAAGTAATAGCTTTTCAATATGCTATCTAGGTTGGTCATGACTTTTCTTCCAAGGAGCAAGCATCTTTTAATTTCATGGCTGCAATCACCATCTACAGTGATTTTGGAGCCCAGAAAAATAAAGTCTGACACTGTTTCCACTGTTTCCCCATCTATTTCCCATGAAGTGATGGGACCAGATGCCATGATCTTGGTTTTCCGAATGTTGAGCTTTTAGCCAACTTTTTCACTGTCCTCTTTCACTTTCATCAAGAGCCTTTTTAGTTCCTCTTCACTTTCTGCCATAAGGGTGGTATCATCTGCATATCTGAGGTTATTGATATTTCTCCTGGCAATCTTGATTCCAGCTTACTGACTAGGAATTAGTTTAGTAGGGAGAACGGCAAGAAACGTCCTGGAGGTGATGATGGACTCTAGACCTAGGAGAATGTATAGATCAGCTCATCTGACTGAGGCAAGGGTGTCAGGAACAGCTGCAATAACTCTCTGGGAGCAACTCTTGTAGCAGAGGACTGAAGTATGTATGCTTCAGTCTGGATTGAGTTGTCTGTTTAATGACAGTGAATAAACTCATTCTGAAGACTATTTCTAGAGAAAAGCTCAGTTATCTCAGAGGTCCTATCTTCTTTTTTCTCTTAACTCTATTTTAAATATGTATATATACATATATGTATATGTATATATATATATATATTCCAACACCCTCTTTAGAGAAGTTAATTAATCAGTTGTCCTCTCTCTTTCATGTTCTTTCTCCATTGTTGCCTTCCAATCAGCATATAGGCATGTACAACTCTCCATATAAAGCCACTCTTTTAACACTCTGTCACTGTACCACTCACCTGTCCCCTTCAGCTGAGATTCTAGGAAAATTAACTCACACATTATCCATCCTTTAATTCTCAGTTGTCTGTAGAAGGGGAGCAGAATAAGTGACCCACAAATATGCCACATTTGACAATGGATTATTTCGAGCTGAAGTAAGTCACCCCATTAGACTCAAACAAAACAAAACACAGCTGTCTTTCCTCTCTCTTAAGTTCCTAGAAGAATTTAGATAGGGAGCCTGACTGAGAGGCAGAGCTATTACCAGAGAGAACTTTTATCTGAATGGCATATCTGTATGGCAGAGCAAACATCTAATTATCAACTATCTGCTCTTCTTACAGTCTTGTAACCTATCCTCTTCCCCTTTGAAGTCCCAAGCCCTTATCTCATTCCTTGGCTCAGGATGACAAATAAACCTCAACTGTCTGACTTGCCCTTGCGTCTCATCTTCTAATGGGGATCCCATACCTTTATAATTAAATTTGTTTTTCCGTGAATCTGTCTTATGCCAATTTAATTAACAGACCAGACAAAAAACCTTAGATGGGCAGAGGAAAATTTTTCCTCCTCTGTACTGCTCAACACTTAAAACACTATCTTTCACTTTTACCACTCATTTAATCCTTTTTTTTTTTTTGGCTAGGGCTGGGCAAAGATCTTCATAATTAATATATTTAATATAGTGGAGTGGCACATTGCACTGTGCATCATTCTTGAAGTCTCTATTGCTTTGAACACTATAGAAGTATCTCCCTATGTTAATGTGTATCACAACAAACTCAGCTGAGCTTTTGTGTTCAGAGTTTTATTGGGGTTTTGTTATGTAGGCATGACTGATTGAATCATTGGACATGTTATTAAACTGGATCTCCAGCCCCACTTCCCTTTTTGCAACCCTCTGGTAACAGAGTTGGTCTTTCTTTCATGGCCAGAACCTATCCAGGGGCCAGCATGAGTCACTTTGTTAACATAAATTCAGTGTAGTTCCATGTGGCCACCATGAGTAACAAAGACACTCCTACCACTCAGGAAATTCCAAGGATTTAGAGGTTGCCTCCCATGATCCAGGGACAAAGACTAGCTAAACTCTTACTTTTTAAAATGAAATATAGTTGACTTATAATGTTGTGTTAGTTTCTGATGTACAGCAAAGTGATTCAGTTATATATTTTTTCAGATTTTTTTTTGCACTACAGTGTATTGCATGATATTGAATATAATTTCTTGTGGGCTTCCCTGGTAGCTCAGATGGTAAAGAATCTGCCTGCAATGCAAGGAGACTCAGGTTCAACCCCTGGGTCAGGAAGACCCCTGGAGATGGGAATGGCAAACCACTCCAGCATTCTTGCCTGGAGAATCCCCATGGACAGAGGAGCCTGGCAGGCTGTGCAGTCCATGGGATCACACAGAGTCAGACACGACTAAGAGACTAAACACTTTCACTTCCATACAGTAGGACTTTTCTGTTCATCTGTTTTGTATATGGTAGTTTGAATCTACTAATCCTTGAGTCCTAATTTATCCCCTCCACCTTTCCCCTTTGGTGACTATACATTTGTTTTCTATGATTGAGTCTATTTCTGTGAGTCTGTTTCTGTTTTGTAAATAAGTTCATTTGTATAATTTTTTAGCTTCCACATGTATGTGACACCGTATGATATTTAGCTCTCTGACTTAATTCACTTAGCATGATAATCTCTAGGCCCATCCATGTTACTGTAAATGGCATTATTTCATTCTTTTTAATGGCTGAGTAGTAGTCCCTTCTGGGGCTTCCCAAGTTGCTCAGTGGTAAAGAATCTGCCTGTCAATGCAGGGGATGCAAGTGTGATCTCTGGGTTGGGAAGATCCCCTGGAGGCGAAATGGCAACCCACTCCAGTATTTTTGCCTGGAGGATCCCATGGACAGAGGAGCCTGTTGGGCTACAGTCCATGGGGTCACAAAGAGTTGGACATGACTTAGTGACTAAAAAACAACAATATCTTCTTTATCTATTTTTCTGTCACAGACATTTAGGTAGCATCCATGTCTTGGCTATTGTAAATAGTGCTGCCATGAACATACAGGTGTGTGTATCTTTCTTAAAAATGTGTATTTTGTAATTTATTTGACTGTGCTGGGTCTTAATTGGAGCACACAAGATCTTTGATCTTCATTGCAACATGTGAGCTCTTAGTTACAGCACTTAGGACCTAGTTCCCTGACTAGTCCATCTAGTCAAAGCTGTGATTTTTCCAGGTAGTCAAGTATGGATGTGAGAGTCGGGTTATAAAGAAAGCTGAGCACTGAAGAATTGATGCTTTTGAACTGTGGTGTTGAAGAAAACTCTTGAGAGTCCCTTGGACTGCAAAGAGATCCAACCAGTCCATCCTAAAGGAAATCAGTCCTGAATACTCATTGGAAGGAATGATGTTGAAGCTGAAACCCCAATACTTTGGCCCCCTGATGGGAAGAACTGACTCATTTGAAAAGATCCTGATGCTGGGAAAGATTGAAGGTGGGAGGAGAAGGGGTCCACAGAGGATGAGATGGTTGGATGGCATCACCAACTCAATGGACATGAGTTTGAGCAAGATCCAGGAGTTGGTGATGGACAGGGAAGCCTGGTGTACTGCTGTCCATGGGGTCACAAAGAGTAGGACATGACAGAGCGACTGAACTGAACTGAACTCCCTGACCAGAGATCGAACCTGGGCCCCCTGCCTTGGGAGCGTGGAGTCTTAGCCACTGGATCATCAGGGAAGTCCCTTGTGTATCTCTTTGAATGATACATGATGATATAGTTTTCTCTGGATGTATGCCCAGAAATAGGATTACTGGCTCATATTATTACTTTATTTTTAGTTTCTTATGGAATATCCATACTGTTTTCCATAGTGATTGCACCAATTTACATTCCCAGCAATAATGAAAGAGTGTTCCCTTTTCTCTGTACCTTCCCCAGAATTTATTATTTGTAGAGCTTTTAATGATGGCCATTTGAACCTCACTGTAGTTTTGATTTACATTTTTCTAATAATTAGCAATGCTGAGCATCTTATCATGTACCTATTGGACGTTTGTATGTCTTCTTTGGAGAAATGTCTATTTAGATATTCTTTCATTTTTGTGGGGGGTTGTTTTATTTTGTTTGATACTGAGTTGTGTGAGCTGTCTGTTTTGGAAATTAAGCCCTGGTTGGTTGCATTATTTGCAAAATTTCCCCCATTCCATAGGTTGTCTTTTCATTTTGTTTATGGTTTCCTTTTCTTGCAAAAGCTTCTAAGTTTGAAATATTTGCATATATTCTCTTCTAGTTTTATGGTATCATATCTTATATTTAAGTCTTTAGTCATTTTGGGTTTATTTTTGTGTATGGTGTGAAGAAGTGTTCTAATTTCACTGATTTACATGAGGCTGTCCAGCTTTCCCAACACCATTTGCTGATGAGACTCTTATCTACATTGTATATTCTCGCTTCCTTTCATGAAAATTGACCATAGTTGTGTGAGTTTATTTCTGGGTTCTCTGTTCTTTTCCATTGATCAATATGTCTGTGTTTGTGCCAATACCATCATGTTTTAATCACTGTGGCTTTGTAGTATTGTGTGAATTCTGGGAGGGTTATGCCTCCGACTTTGTTCTTTATCCTTAGGATTGCTTTGGCAATTCTGGAACTTTTATGATTCTATATTAATGTTAGGATTATTTGTTTTAGTTCTGTGAAAAATGTCATGGGTAGTTTGATAGGGATTTCAATAATCTGTAGATTGCTTTGAGTAGTACAGCAATTTTGACAATATTAATTCTTTTTTTTCTTTTTTTTTTTTTACTTTACAATACTGTATTGGTTTTGCCATACATCAACATGAATCCAGCACGAGTGTATATAAGTTCCCACCGATCTAAGAGCATGGGGTATCTTTCTATTTCTTTGAAACAACTTCAGTTTCCTTTATCAATATTTTGTAGTTCTCAGCATATGAGTATTTTACCTCATTGGTCTGGTTTATTCCTAAATACTTTGTTTATTTTTTGATGCAATTTTAAAAAGGAGTTTTTTAACTTCTCCTTTGTGTTACTAAATTCTTTCTTAGGTAACAGCTAAAACTCTCAAAACACTATTCAGTTCAGTTCAGTCACTCAGTCATGTCCGATTCTTTGCAATCCCATGAATCGCAGCATGTCAGGCCTCCCTGTCCATCACCAACTCCCGCAGTTCACTCAAACTCATGTCCATCGAGTGGGGGATGCCATCCAGCCATCTCATCCTCTGTCATCCCCTTCTCCTCCTGCCCCCAATCCCTCCCAGCATCAGAGTCTTTTCCAGTGAGTCGACTCTTCGCACGAGGTGGCCAAAGTACTGGGGTTTCAGCTTTAGCATCATTCCTTCCAAAGAACACCCAGGGCTGATCTCCTTCAGAATGGACTGGTTGGATCTCCTTGCAGTCCAAGGGACTCTCAAGAGTCTTCTCCAACACCACAGTTCAAAAGCATCAGTTCTTCAGCACTCAGCCTTCTTCACAGTCCTTGTTGGCAAAGTAATGTCTCTGCTTTTGAATATGCTGTCTAGGTTGGTCATAACTTTTCTTCCAAGGAGCAAGCATCTTTTAATTTCATGGCTGCAATCACCATCTGCAGTGATTTTGCAGCCCAAAAAAACAAAGTCTGACACTGTTTCCACTATTTTCCCATCTATTTCCCATGAAGTGATGGGACCAGATGCCATGATCTTCATTTTCTGAATGTTGAGCTTTAAGCCAGCTTTGTTGCTCTCCTCTTTCACTTTCATCAAGAGGCTTTTTAGCTCCTCTTCACTTTCTGCCATAAGGGTGGTGTCATCTGCATATCTGAGGTTATTGATATTTCTCCTGGCAATCTTGATTCCAGCTTGTGTTTCTTCCAGCCTAGCGTTTCTCATAATGTACTCTGCATAGAAGTTAAATAAGCAGGGTGACAATATATAGCCTTGACATACTCCTTTTCCTCTTTGGAACCAGTCTATTGTTCCATGTCCAGTTCTAACTGTTGCTTCCTGACCTGCATATAGGTTTCTCAAGAGGCAGGTCAGGTGGTCTGGTATTCCCATCTCTCTCAGAATTTTCCACAGTTTATTGTGATCCACACAGTTAAAGGCTTTGGCATAGTCAATAAAGCAGAGATAGATGTTTTTCTGGAAATCTCTTGCTTTTTCGATGATCCAGTGGATGTTGGCAATTTGATCTCTGGTTCCTCTGCCTTTTCTAAAACCAGCTTGAACATCAGGAAGTTCACGGTTCCTGTATTGCTGAAGCCTGGCTTGGAGAATTTTGAGCATTACTTTACTAGTGTGTGAGGGGAGGAGTAATGCACATTGAATGTACATGCTTCAAAAAAATCTGATATCTGAAAGTCAGGTTTATTAAAACTAAATACAAGAAGAATGACAGATGGTGTAATATGTAGACATTAAAATTATGCTCAAAAAATTCTAAAGACATAAAGAAAACACTTAGATAATGTTAACTTTTCTATACGGAGAAAAAGCAAGCAAGAAGAACGAAAACATGGTGGAAGAACCTTAGCAATGACCATAGTGGGAGAAGAGTGGAATATATTGAAAGAGTGAAGCTGTAGAGAATACTTTCTCCAATGAACTTCAAGTTTTGTTCACAAGACTGGACCTGGGGCAGGATGTTCTGAAGTCCACAGTGGCTGCGAGATTAACATGGAAAAGCTTTGGGTCTTGTCCTGTGTATCAATGTGAGACGGAAAATAAAACTGTTGCCTAGCTTAGTTGAAGATAATGATAAGGAAAAAAAATACAAAACCCTTTCACACTTTCATTCCTACTGAGTTAATAATATTTAATTAACCACTTAATGAGAGAATTTTTTATCACTTTTTTGTTCCTATTTTCTTATGTAAAATTTTGTTTTGTATGTTTCCTGTCTTTTTTTTTTTTTAACAGTGAATGTGTATTTTTCTCTAAAAAATTTCCAAAGGTATAAAATGGAAACATGGCATTAAGAGAAATTTCCTATGGTCTTTCTCACTTTTTTCTTTCTTTTTAACTAAAAACAAAGTGCAAAACACATTCTACCTATTAGGAAAAGGCTTTACTTTTGTGATTAGAAATGACAACATGTAAAAGTTTTAAAAAATAGAAAGTGATTACCTGCCTGACAAAAGTTCATTTGAGATATCTTTTCAAAACCAAGTTTTCTTGATAAATATTTAATGTGCCAATGTGCAAAAATGTCCTTTCCAGTTGGTCAAACTTATTTTATCAAAATATCTACATTTGCCCTGAAATTGGCTTTATCTCATACATTACTTTGGGGATAAAATTTCCCCAAATTCTGAGGTTAGTTTCTATTTAATACTGACAAATTGAAGCCGCAGATTTACATTTCCTTGAAACATTAAAAAATGCAATTTTAGAAAAAAGAATTCTCATTCTTATATACTCTACAAAAACTTTCCTAAATTTGCCAGTGAGGCATTATCTAATCAAGTTATTCTCAGAGTAAAAAGGAAATAATAAGAACAGAATCCAAATGTATTTTTTACATTTCAGATGCAAAATGCTTTTATAATATTTAATTTGGTTTCTTATTTTGTATTAGATTATTATTCATTAAATTCCTTCATTTTATTATTGTCCTGTAGTGTACAGCCTGACCCAAAGATATTCTCCATTAAATTTTCTTCCATTCCATTTGACATAAACCAAGTAAGAATTAAGCTCTCCTTCACAGAGCCTAAGATTTTTCATCCTTATCACTCTGTTGTAATCTGTGTTTCAAATTGTACCCTATCAGAATTAAGTTTTAGAAGCATCATCAGCAATTGGCAGATCCTTGGAGGCCCTCTGAGACCCTGTCAGGAATCCATGAGATCAAAACTATTTTCATAATAATACACTTATGGTGTAAAATCGTTGATGGGTAAAACTGCCAGTCCTTTTGCATGAATCAGTGCAGTGGCACCAAATTGTATTAGTAGTCATAGTAAACAAAACAAACAAACAAAACAGGAAAAGCTCATACAAGTCTTTTAAATATTCTGTAATAAAATGGGAAGGACACACAAAACACTTCTGTACAGAATGAAATACAATGACTTCTTGATTTTGAGGAAAAGCATTTGTGTGATTATTTGAGCTGTGAACTGAACTCAACACTTGATTCATGAAATATACTTTTTTTTTTTTGAAAGGAGGAATGACACAGTATGGTTATTCAGACTTGGGTATTTGGCAGACATTTTCTCAAAAACAAGTGAAGTGAGTTTGTCACTTCGGGGAAAACAACTATCTGATGCCAATGATACAATTAAAATTTTAAGGAGAAAATTCAAATCTTGGAGAATTTTATCCACCACCATGGGTTTGACAGCTTCCAAATACTTGAAGACTTTTCTGATGAAGTTGGTGGTGATACTAATAAATGTGACTTTGTGTCAGTATTTAGAAGATCTGTATAACTAAGTAAACCAGAATGTTACAAATTACCAATGTATGATATTACAAAATTAAGCATAAGTGAAGGCAATGGCTCCCCACTCCAGTACTCTTGCCTGGAAAATCCCATGAACAGAGGAGCCTGGTGGGCTGCAGTCCATGGCGTCTCTGAGTCGGACATGACTGAGCGACTTCACTTTCACTTTTCACTTTCATGCATTGGAGAAGAAAATGGCAACCCACTCCAGTGTTCTTGCCTGGAGAATTCCAGGGACGGCGGAGCCTGGTGGGTTGCTGCCTATGGGGTCTCACAGAGTCGGACACAACTGAAGTGACTTAGCAGCAGCAGCAGCAGCAGGCATAAGTGAAAGATCTCCTCAAAGTGCAAGACAAACCAATGGGTTTTTAATGAAATGGAGTATGAAAAGTGTTTGATATGATTTCAGATTCCACATTGTAAGTAACTTTTAATAAACTACTTCTTATCAAACTTTGGTATAGTAGCAAAGAATAACCACAAATATGTGAAAAAGCATATGGAAAGACATGAGGTCAAGGACACTACAAGCAGTTCAATAATTACTAGAACAGTGGTTCTTTTGCAGGCATATTTGCTATTGAAAACAAATTTTTTTAAGACACAAAACTACTTTGTTGAAATTACTGCTTAGTTTCCAAAATTCTTCTCTCTGTGCAAATAGTAGCTAAGAGTAGTAACTTTTTTATAGTTTTCTTTCCCATCAGCCATGTACATGGTGAGGGAACATAAAAAAAGTTGACTGATCTTTGTAAAAGCCCATTTTGATTAACAATGCTTTTTGAAAGCAAAATTTTGAATAATAATTTAAGTTTTAATTTCCTTGTGAACATTTCTTCAACTTAGCCACTGAAATTTCTCAAGAATAACTGACTTTAGGAGATAAGTTTAATATGTCTGTGAAATACACTTTAACTCTGAAGTCTCTCACAGATGAAAGCTTTGTTCTTGGCAGTGCAAGAAATATACACCCTTCTTGAAAGCTGTTCTTGGGGGAAAAAATATGCTTATTTTGGATGTTCCCTGTGAACAGTTAGGACACTCTCAAATAAAACAAATGTTTCCTTTATTTCAAGGCAAATAAATGATGTTTTCAGATGCCTCTGAACAGCCCTCGAAAATGATCCACACTACTGTCATTTCTGAGTTTTTGGAGGGATCTCATTAGCCATGAAGGAAACCAGAGACCTGAACTAGTGCCTTCGGGCACCACTGCCTAAGGCTTGAAATACAAAATCCTTCAGAAACTCAAAACTGCAAAACAAAGAATTGGGGAATGATTCAATTTCCTACTAACCAGGCAATGATGGCCTAGTTGTCTGTTTCAGACCCGTTCAGCCCCACCACACTGATTTCTTTCCCTGTTTCCCAATATTTAGGGATATCCCCCAAGAAGATACTTTACAGCTCTAGAGTCATAATTGATTTCATGAATGGTCTTTCCCACACTAGTGCCACGCTGGAATATAAGAAACACATAACTCACTGGAATCTTGAGATCTGCATTCTAGGGGCGGTTTAATTGCCAGTGGAGAAGGCAATGGCAACCCATTCCAGTACTCTTGCCTGGAGAATCCCATGAACATAGGAGCCTGGTAGTCTGCAGTCCACGGGGTTGCTAGGAGTTGGACATGACTCAGTGACTTCACTTTCACTTTTCACTTTCATGCATTGGAGAAGGAAATGGCAACCCACTCCAGTGTTCTTGCCTGGAGAATCCCAGGGACGGGGGAGCCTGGTGGGCTGCTGTCTATGAAGTCTCACAGAGTTGGACACGACTGAAGTGACTTAGCAACAGCAACAATTAATTGCCAACTGTGTAATTTTTAACAAATTACTTGTCCTCTCTGGGCCCCAGTTATCTACTTATAAAAGAAAAGAGAACAACAGATTCCAGTTACAAAGTGCTGTAATTTTATGAACACTTTCCTGCCATTGTTTCTTAGGCTTCACAGAGGAGAGTTGGTAAATATCACCACATGCATCCAGTTTCTCCATCCTTACTGTACCCACATTTGGCCTCAAAAATCATACTCATTTCGACTTCAAGAAGCTGTTCAGTTCAGTTCAGTCACTCAGTCGTGTCTGACTCTTTTGTGACTCCATGAACCACAGCATATCAGGACTCCCTGTCCATCACCAACTCCCAGAGTTCACCCAAACTCATGTCCATTGAGTCAGTGCTGCAATCCAACCATCTCATCCTCTGTCGTCCCCTTCTCCTCCTGCTCCCAATCTTTCCCAGCATCAGGGGCTTTTCAAATGAGTCAGCTCTTCACAACAGGTGGCCAAAGCATAGGAGTTTCACCTTCAACGTCAGTCCTTCCAATGAACACCCAGGACTGATTTCCTTTAGGATGGACTGGTTGGATCTCCTTGCAGTCCAAGGGACTCTCAAGAGTCGTCTCCAACACCACAGTTTGAAACCATCAATGTCTTCGGTGCTCAGCTTTCTTTATAGTCCAACTCTCACATCCATATATGACTCCTGGAAAAACCATAGCTTTGACTAGATGGACATTTGTTGATGAAGTAATATCTCTGCTTTTTAATATGCTGTCTAGGTTGATCATAACTTTTCTTCCAAGGAGTAAGCATCTTTTAATTTCATGGCTGGAATCACCATCTGCAGTGATTTTGGAGCCCCCAAAATATAAAGTCAGCCACTGTTTCCCCATCTATTTGCCATGAAGTGATGGGATCGGATGCCATGATCTTAGTTTTTTGAATGTTGAACTTTAAGTCAACTTTTTCACTCCTCTTTCACTTTCATCAAGAGGCTCTTTAGTTCTTCTTCACTTTCTGTCATAAGGGTGGTGTCATCTGCATATCTGAGGTTGTAGTTATTTCTCCCAGCAATCTTGATTCTAGCTTTTGCTTCTTCCAGTCCAGCATTTCTCATGGTGCACTCTGCATATAAGTTAAATAAGCAGGGTGACAATATACAGCCTTGACGTACTCCTTTTCCTATTTGGGCCCAGTCTCGTGTTCCATGTCCATTTCTAACTGTTGCTTCCTGACCTGCATACAGATTTCTCAAGAGGCAGGTCAGGTGGTCTGGTATTTCCATCTTTCTCAGAATCTTCCACAGTTTATTGTGGTCCACACAATCAAAGGCTTTGTCATAGTCAATAAAGCAGAAATAGATGTTTTTCTGGAACTGTCTTGCTTTTCTGATGATCCAGCAGCAGATGTTGGCAATTTGATCTCTGGTTCCTCTGCTTTTTCTAAAGCCAGCTTGAACATCTGGAAGTTCATGGTTCACGTATTGCTGAAGCCTTGGCTTGGAGAATTTTGAGCATTAATTGTGAGATGAGTGCCATTGTGTGGTAGTTTGAGCATTCTTTGGCATTGCCTTTCTTTGGGATTGGAATGAAAACTGACCTTTTCCAGTCCTGTGGCCACTGCTGAGTTTTCCAAATTTGCTGGCATATTGAGTGCAGCACTCACAGCATCATCTGTCAGGATTTGAAATAGCTCAACTGGAATTCCATCACCTCCACTAGCTTTGTTCGTAGTGATGCTTCCTAAGGCCCACTTGACTTCACATTCCAGGATGTCTGGCTCACCCATTCCAGGATAAGTGAGTGATCACACCAGCAAGATTATCTGGGTCGTGAAGATCTTTTTTGTACCGTTGTTCTGTGTATTCTTGCCACTTCTTAATGTCTGCTGCTTCTGATATGTCCATACCATTTCTGTCCTTTATTGAGCCCATCTTTGCATGAAATGTTCCCTTGGGATCTCAGTTTTCTTGAAGAGATCTCTAGTCTTTCCCATTCTATTGTTTTCCTCTAATGCTACCAAATGATTAGAGTTGGAATGTTTTCCAGTTGAGCTTCAAAATGAATTCCTGGTTATATGGATGACTTCACCTCAAATGGTTAACATGTATTAGTATATACTAGATATCCATCACTGTTTTAAGTCCTTTACAGGTATTAATTCACTGAATCTTGGCAACTTTGTTAGAAAAGTACCATTATTACCCCCCATTGAACAGATGAGGAGACTGAGGAACAAGAACACTTAGTATTTGTTATGGTCACTCAGCTGGTAATTGAGAGAGCTGGAATTCAACCTCAGGGAGTTGATTAGAGAGGTGCATTCTTAACCACAAGCCTGGACTGTTTTCAATATTTATTTCTCCTTGTTTTATCCCTCTTTTAACATTATTTATTATGGAAATACTAAAACACACATGAAAGTAGCAAGAACAGTATAACAAATCTGCATATGCCTGTTACCCAGCCTCAATAATGATCAAACATGACCAAATATGGTTTATCTACATATTCTTTACCTTCTTCAGCTAGATTACTTTGAAACGAATCCCATGGATGATATATTTTATTTGTAAGTACTTCAGTGTTATTGTTGTTCAGTCACCTAGTTGTGTTCAATTCTTTGCTCCTGCATGGACTACAGCACGCCAGTGCTCCCTGTCCCTCACCATTTCCCGAAGTTTACCCAAGTTCATGTCCACTGCGTCGTTGATGCCATCCAGCCATCTCATCCTCTGATGCCCTCTTCTCCTGCCTTCAGTCTTTCCCAGCATCAGAGGCTTTTCCAATGAGTTGGCTGTTCACATCAGATAACCAAAATACGGGAGCTTCAGCTTCAGCATCAGTCCTTCCAAGGTATTCACGGTTGATTTCCCTTAAGATTAACTGGTTTGATCTGTTTGCTGTCCAAGGGACTTTCAGGAGTCTTCTCTAGTGCGACAGTTCGAAGGCATCAATTCTTTGGTATTCTGCCTTCTTTATAGTCTAGCTCTCTCAACTATGCTGACCACTGGGAAGACCATAGTCTTGACTATACAGACCTTTGTCGGCAGAGTGATGTCTCTGCTTTTCAACACACTGTCTAAGTTTGTCATAGGCTTCCTGTCAAGAAGCAATTGTTTTCTGATCTCATGGCTGCAGTCACAGTCTGCGGTGATTTTAGAGCCCAAGAAGAGGAATTTTGTCACTACTTCCACATCTTCCCTCCCTATTTGCCATACAATAAAGCGACTGGATACCATCTTAGTTTTTTAACTATTTAGTTTTAAGCCAGCTCTTCCTCTCTCCTCCTTCACCCTCATCAAGAAGCTCTTTAGTTCCTCTTTGCTTTTTCCCATTAGGGTGTTATCATCTGCCTATCTGAGGTTGTTGATGTTTCTCCCGCCTATCTTGATTCTAGCTTGTAATTCATCCAGCCAAACATTTCTCATGATGTGCTCAGTGTATAGATTAAACAAACAGGGTGACAGCAGACAGCCCTGCCATGCTCCTTTCTCAATCTTGAACCAATCAGTTGTTCCAGACAGGGTTCTAACTGTTGCTTCTTGACCTGCATACAGATTTCTCAGAAGACAGGTAAGATGGTCTGGTATTCCCCTCTCTTAAAGAGCTTTCCACGGTTTATTATGATCTATATGGTCAAAAGCTTTATGTAGTTGATGAAAGAGAGGTAGATGTTTTCCTGGAATTCCCTAGCTTGCTCTATGATTCAGTGAACGTTGGCAAATTGATCTCTGGTTCCTCTTCCTTTTCTAAAACCAGCTTGAACATCTGGAAGTTCTTGGTTCACATAAGGCTGAAGCCTAGCCTATTATGCAAGATTTTAAGCATGACCTTACTAGCATGTGCTACTGATTGCTGCTGCTAAGTCGCTTCAGTCATGTCCGACTCTGTGTGACCCCATGGACTGCAGCCAACCAGGCTCCTCCGTCCATGGGATTTTCCAGGTGAGAGTACTGGAGTGGGTTGCCATTGCCTTTTCCTACTAGCATGGGCGATGAGTACAATTGTCTGATGGTTAGCACATTCTTTAGCATGACCCTTCTTGGGAATTGAGATGAGGATTGACCTTTTCCAGTCCTGTGGCCACGGTAGGGTCTTCTAAATTTGCTGACATATAGAATGTAACACCTTGATGGCATCATCCTTTAGGGTTTTGAATGTTCTACTGGAATTCCATTGTATCCACTAACTTTATTAACAGCAGTGCTTTCTAAGGCCCACTTGACTTCACTCTCCAGAATGTCTGGTTCTGGGTGGTTGACCACACCATTGTAGTAATCTGGTTCATTATGATTTTTATTTTGTATTACAGTTCTTCCATAGGTATCTCTAAAAGATTTTTACCAATACTGTTGCCATATCTAAAAGAAGTAACAATAATTCTTAATTAAAACCAAATAGTTTATTCAGTATTCAAACTTTATTATTCTCTCATAGTTTAAAAAATGTGTTATTTTATGATTTTTTTTTCAAATCCCAAAGTGTTTGTACATTGCATTTGGTTGGTATGTCTTTTAAATCTTTTTCAAACCATAGATTTTTCCTTCTTCTTCTTTCCCCCTTGCCATATATTTGTGGAGAGAACTGAGCTGTTTATTTGGTAGAATTTCCTATGGTCTGGATTTATTACATTCGGTGTCACTAGCATGTTTGTCTTTCCCCTGTAGATCAGATAAACTGGAAATTTGATCTAGAAGCTTGATAAGATGCAGATTTGATTTTTGGCAAGAAAACAGGCGTACCTAGGAGATATTGTGAGTTCAGTTCCAAGCCACTGCAATAAAATGAATATCTCAATAAACTAGGTCACCAAAATTTTTTTGATTTCCCAGTGCCTATAGCACTGAAACTTATACATTACCATATGTAAAATAGATAGCTAATGGGAAACTGCTGTATAACAGGGAACTCAACATGGTGCTCTGTGACAACCTATAGGGGTAGGGAGAAGGTTCAGGAGAGAAAAGATGTGTATACATATGTCTGATTCATATTGTTGTATGGCAGAAGCCAACACAATGTTGTAAAGCAATTATCCTCCAACTGAAAATAAATTTGTATAAAAATTATGTTATACTGCACTCTAGTCTATTAAGTATAAATAGCATTATGTCTAAAAAATGTATATACCTTAATTAAAAAAATACTTTATTGCTAAAAATTGCTAACCATCAATATGATCCTTCAGCAAGTTGTTATCTTTTTGCAGTAATAACATCAAAGATCACTAATCACAGGTCACCATAATAAATATAATGATAATGAAAAAGTTGGAAATATCATGAGAATTACAAAAGATGACACAGAAACACAGCATGAGCAAATACTCTTGGAAAAATGGTGCCAATAGATTTGCTCAAAGAGGGGTTTCCACAGACCTTCAGTTTTTCAACCTTCAATATTTGTGAAGTGCAATAAAATAGGGTATGCTTTACTTCACAGATGGTGTTGTGAGTGTTATATACATCACATTAGTAGCCACAAAATGCCTGGTCATTTTTCTTTTTGTGATATTAAGACCAGTGAGTCTGGGTATTGTCTATCTGAGGTTCCCCTTAATTTTTTGTCTAATGATTTAGTATCCATTGATGATCATTGGTCATCATTTCACAGGGGTTTGGAAAATGATGATCTCTAATTCTATCATTCCTTCTGCATTTGTGAGCTGGAATTTCTAATGCAGGGGAAAAAAGTCTCCCTTTAGAAACTACTTAGTTAAGGTAGAGTTCACATATTTTTCTTTCTTTAACTCTGTGGTTGACAAATGTGTCTCATCTTTCATTTCTGAAACAGTGTACAACTTAAATTAATTACAGTAAGATGCATTTGTTTAATTTTGGAAAAGACAAGCAATAAAATAGAATGTTGAAATAGTGTAATTTACATGATGGTCTTTCAACAACTCATTATTGTGACACATGAAAGACAGCTTAGTTTCCATAATAAATTTTTATCTTAAGTTTTTCTTTACAATTTGGACTGGTTTGCTCACTTATTCATTTATATGGTTGAGAAATGTGTATGGAGATCTCACTAGGTACAAGGCAGTCTGCTAGTCACTGGCTACACAACACCAAACAAAACAGGCTTTGCCTTCTCTGGGTTGCAAGTTTAGTGGGAAAGAGAATAATTAAACAGTTACACAAATGTGAAATGATGTATGAATAGTATATGGTGTTATGGGAGCATACAGAGAAATTTCAGAAGTTAGTGGGTAATCAAAACTTTGTTTCTTTAGAATCTCCATTTCTAAATCCTGAATCATTTAGGCAGCCAGCACTAAAGCCTTAGTTGTTCGTGAAACTCACAAAATGACCAATTAGCTAAACTACAGTAAATTCATGGAAACTTGCTAGTAAATGTTGTTTTTACTTATCTTTATGATTATTATATTTCCCAGAGAATTAATGATTAACAAAATGTTACATGATCTTGATCAAAGAATTGAAGGAATTGTTGAAGGAAATGTGAACAAATCTCAGTGACGGGGATATGTGTTTTTACCATTCTGTGCAAGAAGAGAAGCAATTACATAACACTGGTCTTACAAAATCTCTCTGACTGTCCAAGTTAAGGGTGCAAATTTTAGGTTCCGAAACAAGGGATGATATTGAGACTTTCTTATTGACACTGGAAATTTCATTAGGCCAATTTTACAATTGTCCGTGAATTGCTCAGTGATATGTTTCCGCAACATTATTGGCATTTATATAGCTAGAACTTACTGGTTTAGGGACAACATTATCACCATTTTTATTATTGAGGATAAGATACTTGGATTTTTTTAAAGACTGAGCTGGCACTAAAGTCAATCACGGAAATCTTGATTCTTCTCTTACATTTAGAAATTTCCTTCTTTCTTTAGAGAAAGAAATTCACGTATTAGGAATTGAGGAAAACAAGCAAAGCAAAACAAAATGTCACATGTAAAGAGAAATAAGAAATGCTTTCCACAACCAAATGAAAAAGACAAAAACTGTATTAGGAAATTACTAGCTTTAATCTCTGAGGTTGAAGCATTTTTTTTTCTCCCGCACTTCGAGTGAGTGGAGCTGGCTACCTTGTCAACACTTGACACAGTACTGATTTCTTCGTTGAAAAATGTTCTTAATGTTTCTGGGTCCAATCAAATATGAATATCCAGAGCAATCTGACAAAATCAACAAATGTTTCTAATCTTAACAATCTGTAATTGTGAGGTGATTTTTTTTTTTTAAGTGGACTAAGCAAGGAGGAATGCAGAATGAAGCAGGGCAAAGACTAATAAAGTTTTGCCAAGAAAATGCACTGGTCATAGCAAACACCCTCTTCCAACAACACAGAAGACTCTACACATGGACATCACCAGATGGTCAACACTGAAATCAGGTTGATTATATTCTTTGCAGCCAAAGGTGGAGAAGCTCTATACAGTCAACAAAAACAAGACCAGGAGCTGACTGTGGCTTACATCATGAACTCCTTATTACCAAATTCAGACTTAAATTGAAGAAAGCAGGGAAAACTGCTAGACCATTCAGGTATGACCTAAATCAAATCCCTTATGATTATACAGTGGAAGTGAAAAATAGATTTAAGGGCCTAGATCTGATAAATAGGGTGCGTGATGAACTATGGAATGAGGTTCGTGATATTGTACAGGAGATAGGAATCAAGACCATCCCCATAGAAAAGAAATACAAAAAAGCAAATTGGCTGTCTGGGGAGGCCTTACAAATAACTGTGAAAAGAAGAAAGGCGAAAAGCAAAGGAGAAGAGGAAAGATATAAGCATCTGAATGCAGAGTTCTAAAGAATAGCAGGAAGACATAAGAAAGCCTTCAGCAATCAATGCAAAGAAATAGAGGAAAACAACAGAATGGGAAAGACTAGAGATCTCTTCAAGAAAATTAGAGATACCAAGGGAACATTTCATGAAAGATGGGCTTGATAAAGGAGAGAAATGGTATGGACCTAACAGAAGCAGAAGATATTAAGAAGAGGTGGCAAGAATATACAGAAGAATGTACAAAAAAGATCTTCACGACCCAGATAATCATGATGGTGTGATCACTCAACTAGAGCCAGACATCCTGGAATGTGAAGTCAAGTAGGCCTTGGAAAGCATTGCTATGAACAAAGCTAGTGGAGGTGATGGAATTCCAGTTGAGCTGTTTCAAATCCTGAAAGATGATGCTGTGAAAGTGCTGCACTCAATATGCCAGCAAGTTTGGAAAACTCAGCAGTGGCCACAGGACTGTAAAAGGTCAGTTTTTATTCCAATCCCAAAGAAAGGCAATGCCAAAGAATGCTCAAACTACTGCACAATTGCACTCATCTCACATGCTAGTAAAGTAATGCTCAAAATTCTCCAAGCCAGGTTTCAGCAATACGTGAACCATGAACTTCCTGATGTTCAAGCTGGTTTTAGGAAAGGCAGAGAAACCAGAGATCAAATTGACAACATCTGCTGGGGCAACAAAAAAGCAAGAAAGTTCCAGAAAAACATCTATTTCCGCTTTATTGACTGTGCCAAAGCCTTTGACTGTGTGGATCACAATAAACTGTGGAAAATTCTGAAAGACATGGGAATACCAGAACATCTGACCTGCCTCTTGAGAAATCTGTATGCAGATCAGGAAGCAACAGTTAGAACTGGACATGGAAGAGCAGACTGGTTCCAAATAGGAAAAAGAGTACATCAAGGCTGTATATTGTCACCCTGCTTATTTAACTTATATGCAGAGTGCACCATGAGAAACACTGGGCTGGAAGAAACACAGGCTAGAATCAAGATTGCCGGGAGAAATATCAATAACCTCAGATATGCAGATAACACCACCCTTAAAAGTGAAGAGGAACTAAAAAGGCTCTTGAAGAAAGTGAAAGTGGAGAGTGAAAAAGTTAGCTTAAAACTCAACATTCAGAAAACGAAGATCATGGCATCTGGTCCCATCATTTCATGGGAAATAGATGGGGAAACAGTGGAAACAGTCTCAGACTTTATTTTTTGGGGCTCCAAACTCACTGCAGATGGTGATTGCAGCCATGAAATTAAAAGAGGCTTACTCCTTGGAAGAAAAGTTATGACCAACCTAGATAGTATATTCAAAAGCAGAGACATTACTTTGCCTACTAAGGTCCATCTAGTCAAGGCTATGGTTTTTCCAGTGATCATATATGGATGTGAGAGTTGGACTGTGAAGAAGGCTGAGTGCCAAAGAATTGATGCTTTTGAACTGTGATGTTGGAGAAGACTCTTGAGAGTCCCTTGGACTGCAAGGAGATCCAACCAATCCATTCTGAAGGAGATCAGCCCTGGAATTTCTTTGGAAGGAATGATGCTGAAGCTGAAACTGCAGTACTTTGGCCACCTCATGCGAAGAGTTGACTCATTGGAAAAGACTGTGATGCTGGGAGGGATTGGGGGCAGGAGGAGAAGGGGACGACCGAGGATGAGATGGCTGGATGGCATCACCCACTCGATGGACGTGAGTCTGAGTGAACTCCGCGAGTTGGTGATAGACAGGGAGGCCTGGCGTGCTGCGATTCATGGGGTCGCAAAGAGTCCGACACGACTGAGCGACTGTATTGAACTGAAACAAAGAGGAATCGGTATGTGATGAAGTGATACTTCATGCTGATAGAGTGTGTCCTATGGGCCCCACACTATTCTTGGAATCTTTTGTGCATTATCTCACTTAATCCTCATAATAATATTATAAAATTGATTCTATATTTTATAGATGAAAAACTGAAGCACATTTCTGACTAATTTACTCAAGGTCACACAGTTAGCAAGAGGCAGAAGCAGGTTTTGAAACCACTCATGCTAACCCAGGGAACCCTTGCTTTTAATCTCTACGTTTAACTCCATTTAAAAGGGAATCAGAACTCTGAGTCAAGCTGCCTCCAGAGGTAAATACATGGGCTGGCACAATTTGTAAATAATGTCACTGAAATAATATAGTAATGGATTATTTAATACTAGGAATTTTATTTAAAATTCTGATAACTGGATTTTAAGTTGACATAAAGTTTATGACCATGTGAACTGAATGTTCAATAAAAAGCCTGTAGAAATGTTGCTTTAGATTGTGCCACTGTGATGAAAAACAAAATCCATGAAGACTAGCTTAAGGATAAGGATGCTAAGCGAAGGAAATGGAGAGGACGGAAGGAGTAGAAGAATGTAAGTTTCTCCTTGACGTCTAGGTTTCCCTTGAGGCTCACAGAAGCAGGAAGTAAATTCCATGCAAGGTAGGAACCACACAATTATAATCACCAGTAGCCTTTCCAGCGCTTTTGTTGTTGGTATTGTTTAGTCACTAAGTTATTTCCAACTCTCTGTACCCCCATGGACTATAGCCCACCAGGGTCCTCTATTCATGGGATTTTCCAGGCAAGAATACTAGAGTGGGCTACCATTTCCTTCTCCAGGGAATCTTCCTGATCCAGGGATTGAACCTGCACCTCTGGCATTGGCAGGCAGATTCTTCACCACTGAGCTACTAGGGAAGCCCTGTTCCAGGACTTTAGGCACAAATAAAAATTACTGAAGGAACCATGAGTATTATAAGTGTTTGACTCCTCAGCAATGAGATCCCATGGCCTTATGAGAAATGATGAAAGAAAAATTATGAGCTTCCCTACAGAGTCTGAGATACAGAGGTTAAAAAGGTATACTATCCAATAAAGCCAAATATATTTTCATGGGAAAAAGAGTGTACAAATTCACCTTCTAGAGGCAAGGTAATATTTTACAGAGAACCTCAATGGCTTTAGTTTGGTATTGTAGTTACATCAATCAATACATGTGTAACTTCAAGAATAACTTGTCTAATACAGTAGCCTCTAGCTACAGGTGGCTATTTAAATATAAACTGATAAAACGAAATCAAATTTAAAGTCCAGTTTTTTAGTCATTCTGGCCACATTTCAGGTACTAAGCCAAATGTGGCTAGGGGCTACCAAAGTGGACAGCTCAGCTCTAGAATATTTCCATCATTACAGAAAGTTCTATTCGACAATGCCACTATGAGAAATGAATACAAATAATGTAGGTTGAAAGAGTAGATCTTGATAAAGTGCAAAATAAGTAAAGAAGTCAACTACCACCAGCAATGCTAACACCAAAATTAACAACAATTACCCATACTACTAGGTAAAGTTGTCTTTTGGGGGTTTGCTCCTCCTCTCTCTTTGTTTGCACCTCTTTGATGAAAACAGCAGGTCCTGTGATTTTTCTAATTATTCTCCAATGTGATTTTTATTCACAAAACTTATTTCAGTAATTTTTTCATCTAATTTCATTTAATCATCAAAACTTCAATTTTTATTATCAAGAGTTCCCCTTCATGTAGTCTGTGTTTCCTCTGGCTGGCCATATACATCTCTTTCCTCTGCCCCTAGTTTTCAACCCCTGTCAGACTGCCTTCTTTGAAGATGACTTTAGGCTGATTCCTGGGAAAAACTTTATCACTGTATTTCCAGGACACATAACAATGCATAGCATGGGTACTAAATGCATGCTGCTGCTGCTACTGCTGCTGCTGCTAAGCCGCTCCAGTCGTGTCCGACTCTGTGTGACCCCATAGACGGCAACCCACCAGGCTCCCCTGTCCCTGGGATTCTCAAGGCAAGAACACTGGAGTAGGTTGCCATTGCCTTCTCCACTGCATGAAAGCAAAAAGTGAAAGCAAAGTCGCTCAGTCATATCCGATTCTTTGCGACCCCATGGACTGCAGCCCACCAGGCTCCTCTATCCATGGGATTTTCCAGGCAAGAGTACTGGAGTGGGTTGCCATCGCCTTCTCCTACTAAATACATACTTGTTAAATAAACTGAGCCACAAATTTTGTAAGTAAATAAAATTTAATTTTATATTCAAGTACTCATCAGGAGTAAAAATTAGGGGTAGGCATTTATGGAGACATGAGAGCAAAGAGCAAAATTATAGTATGAATATTTCATTAAATTTTTTTCTTCAAGTATAATTTATATCAATGAAATAGATTTAAGGACTGATGATTTTGCCCACACCCATGCAACACCCATGGGTGTTACACCCATGTTACACTTATTCTTTCCAAGATACAGAACATTTTAATCATGCTAGAGATACCTTTCTTTGCCCCTTCACAGTCAAAACCTGGTAACCACCCACTGCACCACCCCTGGGAACCATAGATTTGTTTTCACTATTATAGAACAGTTGAATGAAAATCAAACACTAATCAGTTCAGTTCAGTTTAGTCGCTCAGTCATGTCCAACTCTTTGTGACCCCATGAATCGCAGCATGCCAGGCCTCCCTGTCCATCACCATCTCCCAGAGTTCACTCAGACTCACGTCCATCGAGTGGGTGATGCCATCCAGCCATCTCATCCTCGGTCGTCCCCTTCTCCTCCTGCCCCCAATCCCTCCCAGCATCAGAGTCTTTTCCAATGAGTCAACTCTTCGTATGAAGTGGCCAAAGTACTGCAGTTTCAGCTTCAGCATCATTCCTTCCAAAGAAATTCCAGGGCTGATCTCCTTCAGAATGGATTGGTTGGATCTCCTTGCAGTCCAAGGGACTCTCAAGAGTCTTCTCCAACATCACAGTTCAAAATCATCAATTCTTTGGCACTCAGCCTTCTTCACAGTCCAACTCTCACATCCATATATGACCACTGGAAAAACCATAGCCTTGACCAGATGGACCTTAGTCAGCAAAGTAATGTCTCTGCTTTTGAATATACTATCTAGGTTGGTCATAAGTTTTCTTCCAAGGAGTAAGCCTCTTTTAATTTCATGGCTGCAATCACCATCCCCAGTGATTTTGGAGCCCCAAAACATAAAGTCTGAGACTGTTTCCACTGTTTCCCCATCTATTTCCCATGAAGTGATGGGACCGGATGCCATGATCTTCATTTTCTGAATGTTGAGCTTTAAGCCAACTTTGTTGCTCTCCTCTTTCACTTTCATCAAGAGGCTTTTTAGCTCCTCTTCACTTTCTGCCATAAGGGTGGTGTCATCTGCATATCTGAGGTTATTGATATTTCTCCCGGCAATCTTGATTCTAGCTTGTGTTTCTTCCAGTCCAGCGCTTCTCATGATGTATTCTGCATATAAGTTAAATAAGCAGGGTGACAATATACAGCCTTGACATACTCCTTTCCTATTTGGAACCAGTCTGTTGTTCCATGTCCAGTTCTAACTGTTGCTTCCTGACCTGTATACAGATTTCTCAAGAGGCAGGTTAGGTGGTCTGGTATTCCCATGTCTTTCAGGATTTTCCACAGTTTATTGTGATCCACACAGTCAAAGGCTTTGGCACAGTCAATAAAGCAGAAATAGATGTTTTTCTGGAACTGTTTTGCTTTTTCCATGATCCAGCGGATGTTGGCAATTTGATCTCTGGTTCCTCTGCCTTTTCTAAAACTAGCTTGAACATCAGGGAGTTTACGGTTCAATAAAGAAAATCAAAGTATACTCTTTTGTGTCTGGCTTCTTTAACTCAGCATAATTTTTTTGAGGTCCAGACCTATTGCAATAGTATTCTATTGTGTGGATATACCAGTTTCTTCACTTACCTTTTAATGTATATTTGAGTTATTTTCAGCTTTTCAATTATCATAATTAAAGTTGCTTGGAGTATCCACTTTTTAAAATATATCCTTTCATTTATATTGGATAAGTAGCTAAAATGGCATAGTTGGATCATAAATAGGTATGTGTTTAACTTTGTGAAAGACTACCAGAATATTTCTAAGGAGTTTTATGATAATATTTCCACCAGCAGTATATAAAAGATTAATTATTTCATGTGCTCATCTACAATTGGTGTTATCAGTCGTTAAATGTTAACCATTCTAGTGAGTGTCAATTGGTATTTAATTGAGTTTTTAGTTTGCTTTTCCCTGATAACTGATGGTGTAGAGTACTCTGTACTTCTTCATATACAAATTGACTATTTGCATATTGTCCTTGCAAAATGCTTATTCAAGTCTTTTGTTCATTTTTTTAAAGTAAGAATTAAAGATTTTAAAATTAAAAAAAATAAAAAAATAAAAAAATAAATTGCCAAAAAAAAAAAAAATAAAGTTTGATATATATGGTGGGTGTGTGGGTGCTCAGTTGCTTCGGTCATGTCCAGCTCTCTACAACCCTGTGTACTATAGCCTGCTAAGCTCCTCTGTCCATGGGATTCTCCAGGCAAGAATACTGGAGTGGGTTGCCATGCCCTCCTCCAGGGGATCTTGCTGACCCTGGGATCAAACCCACATCTCTTATGTTTCCTACATTGGCAGGCAGTTTCTTTATCACTAACTCCACCTGGGAAGCCTGATATATATAGTACTTTCTTCCAGTCCATTGCTTGTCTTTAGATTATTTTAGCAGAATCTTCCAATATTTTAGGTTTTATAAAGTTGATTTGATTTGACATTTTTTGTTTTATGGTTAGTGTTTGCTAGATTACAGCTAGAAAATTATTATCTACACCAACATCATGAAGGTGTTTTCCTTTTGAAACTATGTATACTTGATTTTATACTTAGATTTTATGGTCCATTTCAAAATAGTCATTTGTGTATTATGTGAGGTGCAGATTGAATAAGCATCACTTATTTCTGCATAGGTAGCCAGCACCGTTTGTTTAACAGACTTTCTTCCTCCCATTGAATTGCTTTGTTTTCTTAGTTAAAAAATCAGGTGACTCTAAAAGTATGGATTTATTTCTGGATTGATAACATAGCACTGAGTTTTGCACTTTCCAAGCATAGCACATCTTTCCATTTATTTAGCTTTTTAATTTCAGCAGTGTTTGGTAGTTTTGTATGCATAAGTCTTGTGTGTATATCACCATATTTGACTTGAAGCATATTATAGTCTTCAAAGCTATTGTAAATGTTATTGTTTTCTTAATTTTATTTTCCACACTTTGTTATTAGCTGTTGTTCAGCCATTCAGTTGTGTCTGACTCTTTGCGACCCCATGGACTGCAGCACACCAGGCTTCCCTGTCCTTCACCATCTCCTGGAGCTTGCTCAAATTCATGTCCATTGAGTTGATGATGCCATCCAACCATCTCATCCTCTGTTGCCCCTTTATCCTCCTGCCTTCAATCTTTCCCTGCATCAGGGTCTTTTCCAATGAGTCACTTCTTCACATCAGGTGGCCAAAGTATTGGAGTTTTAGCATCAGTCCTGCCAATGAATATTCAGGATTAATTTCTTTTAGGATTGACTGGTTTGATCTCCTTGCTGTCCAAGGGACTCTCAAGAATCTTCTCCAGCACCACAGTAAGAAGTCATCAATTCTTCATGTGGGCATCAATTCTTCACTTACTAATTTGTTGTTAGTATCCTGACTTAAAGTTGTATATATTGGCCTTATGTTCTGTGACCTTGCTGAATTTACATATTAGTTATAATACATTGTTCAAGGAGTTCTTTGGATTTTTCTATGCACATGATTATTTTACCCGTGAATAAAGACTGTTTTATAGCTTTCTTTCTAACATACATATCTTTTATTTATTTTCTTGCCTTCTTTAATTGGCTGGGATCTCCATTATAAAGTTAAATGTAAGTGTCAGAATGGGTATCTTTGTCATCTCCAGAAATCTTAATTGGAATTTTAGTTAGCCAGATCATAAGCTGTGCATGGTTATGGTAAGATTCTACAATACTGGGCAAAGTGCAGCTACTGGGGGAAGAGCAACTTTCAAAAAGCTGTGAGCTAAAAAAACCATCTGAGTTCATACAGGGGTGGAAACTGTTAACAGTTTGTCATAAAGAACAGAAAGAACTTATAGAAAGACTGTATAGAATGATAAAGATTCAGCCTAATTAGTTGGTGATCTGCTCTCTCAACTATAAGAAAGAGTTGGAACAGTCCCAGTTCAGTTATCCACCAAGCTATCTTTTGATGCTTTATTTTCCTTTCAAAGTAACATGTAATGCTTACCTTAAACAGAGGTCACTTTTGGGGATTAGGAGGTCATCACTGAAATTCCGTAGCATCCCACTCTCTTATACATATCTATTCTTACTCTCAGTACATTAAGTGAGTAGTGGGTACATTAACTGATTACTGAATATATAGCTCAGTACATTAACTTAAATGCCTTTCTTAATATGAAAGTCATAACCCTCTGTTAGGATTACTGCATAATATAGACAGATGTAGTTTAGACAAATATTAGTAGAAAATTTGGAAACCGGAATAAGGAATAAATATCTAATATATATCTAATAAGAATCACTTGATCTGGGATACATGTCCCAAAGAGAGTAATAACAACATAACCAAGATTTAAGGTTAATTTGTTCATAGATGTTGAAATGCCTCATAGGAAATAATCCTTGGCCAGAGCAATCGAGAAGATGACTTAATGTTTTTTCTCAGTTTTGGGAAATACAGCATTACCACAGTTAAAAAAATAAAATAGCAAAAAAAGCACCAGAGGCAAAATTTGAGTTTCTGCCTTGCCGAAAACAACAGGAAGGCACTTATGCTGTCACTCAAAGCATAAAAATACAGCAAACTCTAGTTCAAGTCCATTATCTGCCCTTGATGCCATATTTTTACCAGCCGTATAGAGCCTGTCTGCCTTCTTTATTTCTTTGAACTATTTGGAGAGTAATGTATTCTCATACTAATATAAAAGTAGGCCAAAATTAGACCAAGCAGTCGTACTCAGTTTTTAACTGTGCTGATCCGACCTGGAAGGAATTGGTATAAACTGATTGAACCAGATTAAAATAAATTATATTGGATCATACAATTTCCCTTTAGAAACAGATAATTTTATACATGGACACATATATACAACTGTAAAATCCAGGTAACACAATACTTTAAGTTGTTTTCAAGTACTCAGGCCTTGAGATGGACATGAAAACATTTAAACTCTATCCTCTTCACCAGTAGGACTACATATAAACTATACTAATTATGTAACAATTTATCTTCAGTAAATACTCATACATACAACCTATGTATGACATATAGTTTTGGCCTTTTAAAATATTTTTTGTCTTATTTTTAGGTGATATGAGAGGGAAAACCTGTATCCCTGTTTCTCCTTTCTATCTTAACCTGGTATAATGCTTTATACCGTGTGCATGCTCAGTCGTCTCTGACTCTTTGTGACCCTATGGACTGTGGTTAGCCGAGCTCATAGGCCCATTGGATTCTCCAGGCAAGAATACTGGAGTGGGTTGCCTTCCCCCTCCAGGGGAATCTTTCCAACCCAGGGATCAAGCCTGCGTCTCTGGCATCTCCTGCATTGCAAGCAAGTTCTTTACCACTGCTATATATTGCTTCATGGTTAAAAGAAGTGACAATGTCATGAAGCACATTCTTTGATAATTTTTTTCAGTGAGAGACTATGCATGATAAACTGTTTTCCCACCCCTTTCTTTTAAATGTTAGTTAAGCTGAGTGAAAAATTCTAGGTTACTGAGTTTCCTTTAGCACTTTAAATATATTATGCCACTGTCTTCTGATAGCTATTGTTCTGATTAAAATTCTGCTCTTAATCTCATTGTCATTTCTTTACATATAATCCTCAGCTTCACTACGTCTCTCAGTTTGACTGACAGCTGGGCTTTCCAGGTGGCTCAGTGGTAAAAGAATCTGCCTTCAATGACGAAGACTTGGGTTCAGTCCCTGGGTCAGGAAGATCTGGAAAAGGGAATGGCTACCCACCCCAGTATTCTTCTCTGGGAAATTCCATGGATAGAGGATCCTGGCAGGCTACAGTCAGTCCATGGGATCGCAAAGAGTCGGGCATGACTCAGCAACTGAGCGCATAGGTGCCTTGTGCTTGGATGGCTGAGACAAGCTGATTGGTATTATCCAGAGGTTAATTATTTATGTAAATTTGGAATATGCTATCCAGATCCAGTCATGTTAGATGGGAGTAAGGAAAGGAAGGCTCAGTACAGCCTCAAAGACCAGGATTCTCTAGAATGACATAGCCAAAGAGCCCTACACCTGAAATGCTGGTACATTATTTCCTGTTTTGCTCTTTAGCTTTGCTGAGATATCTCCAGCACAGAACCCTGAGAGAGGAGTAGGGTAAGATTTGGATACCAAAACTTCCCACTGAAATCCTCAACAGCATGCAATTCATCTTCTTAATTTGATAGAATAATGGTACAGCTAAAGACCATAAGGTGAAATGACTTTATCCAAGATATATAGAAAGTTTGTTAGTGACGTAAGAGCTGGTTTGAATTCTGCTTCTGTCAGTTACTAGCTCTGGAACCTAATGTTAACCTCTTTGAGTCTCAATTTCTCATCTGTAAAATAAGGATAAGAATATGTGTCTCAAAAGGGTTCTTATTCCTTGATATCTCAGTTGGTAAAGAATTTGCCTCCAGTGCAGAAGACCCTGGTTCAATTCCTGGGTGGGGAAGATCTTCTGGAGAAGGCATAGGCTACCCACTCCAGTATTCTTGGGCTTCCCTTGTGGCTCAGCTGGTAAAGAATGCACCTGCAATATGGGAGGCCTGGGTTTGATCCCTGGGTTGGGAAGATCCCCTGCAGAAAGGAAAGGTTACCCACCCCAGTATTCTGGCCTGGGGAATCCAGGACTACACAGTCCATGGGGTCACAAAGAGCTGGACACAACTGAGTGACTTTACTTTCATAAGGTTATTATGAAGCTTTTAGCATTGTGCCTGAAACAAAATAGAAGCTAAATAAAGATATTAATTTTTTGTTGTTATTATTAGTGTTTTTCATTTTAACACACTGACTTTTACCCTATCCTGATTTTTTAATTTTTTTTAAATTGAAGTATATTGATTACAATGTCATATTAGTTTCAGGTATATAGCACAGTGATACAATTTATATGTATATATTCTTTTTTAGATTCTTTTCCCTTATATGCTATTACAAAATATTGTTTATAGTTTCTTGTTCTACTAAGTAGGTCCTTTTTGGTTACCTATTTTATACATAGCAGTGTGTATTTGTTGATCCCATCCTCCTAATTTATCCCCCCTCCCACCTTCCCCTTGGTAACTATAAGTTTGTTTTCTATGTCTGTGGGCCTCATTCTGTTTTGTAAATAAGTTTGTTTATTCCTTTTTTTTCAAATTCCACTATAAGTGATACCATATGATATTTGTCTTTGTCTAGCTTACTGTGCTTAATATGATCATCTCTATATTCATCCATGTTGCTGTAAATGGCTTTATTTCATTCTTTTTATGACTGAGTGATATTCCATTATATATATACCACATTGTCTTTATCCTTTCATCTGTTGATGGACATTAGGTTTCTTTCGTGTCTTGGCTATTGTAAATAGTGTGACAATGAACACTGGGTTACATCTATCTTTTTAAATGAATGCTTTCTCCAGATACATGCCAGGAGTGGGATTTCTGATAACTCTGTCATATGATAACTGTTTTTAGTTTTTTAAGGAACCTCTATGCTATTTTTCATAGTGGTTGCACCAATTTACATTTCCACCCACAGTGTAGGAGAGTTCCCTTGCCTCCACACCCTCTCCAGCATTTATCATTTGTAGACTTTCTGATGGTGGTTATTCTGACTGGACTGAGGTGATACCTCATTATAGTTTTGATTTACATTTCTCTAGTAATTAGGAATGTAGAACATTCTTTCGTGTTCCTGTTGGCCATCTGTATATCGTCCTTGGGGAAATGTCTATTTAGGTCTTCTGACCATTTTTGATTGAGTTGTTTGATATTGAGTTGTATGAACTGTTTATACATTTTGGAAGTTAAGCCCAGTAGGTTACATGATCTGCAAATATTTTCTCCCATTCTGTGGGTTATCCTTTATTTTGTTTATGATTTCCTATGCTGTGCAGAAGCTTTACGTTTAATTAGGTCCCATTTGCTTATTTTTTTTTAATTTCCATTACTCAAGGAGAGGGATCCAAAAAGATATTGCAGCAATTTATCTCAAAATGCCTGTGCCTATGTTTTCCTCTAGGAGTTTTATAGTATCTGATCTTACATTTAGGTCTTTAATCCATTTTGAATTGACATTTGTGTATGGTGTTAGAGAATATTCTAACTTCATTCTTTTACATGTAGCTGTCCAGTTTCCCAGAAACACTTACTGAAGAGACTGTCTTTTCTTCTTTGTATATTCTTTCCCTGTTTATTGTAGATTTAATCTGTAAGTGCATGGGTTTATTTCTGGGCTTTCTATCCTATTCCATTGATCTATATTTCTGTTTTTGTGCTAGTACTATGGTGTTTTGATTACTGTAGCTTTTTACTGTAGTCTGAAGTCAGGACGCCTGATTCCTCCAGCTCCATTTTTCTTTCTCAAGACTGCTTAGACTACTCAGGATTTTTTGTGTTTTCATACAAATTTAAAAGTTTTTTGCTCTAGTTCCATAAAAAAAGTGCCATTGGTAATTTGGTAGTGATTTAATTGCATCTGTAGATTACCTTGGGTACTATAGTCATTTTAACAGTATTAATTCTTCCAGTCTAAGAACACAGTAAATGTTTCCATCTGTTTGTGTAATCTTCAGTTTATTTTATTAGAAAATAAGCCTAACAAAGGATGGAAAAGACCTGTATTCTGACATTCTTATTTTCTTTGAAAGAGGGAGCTCTTATCTTCATCCCATATTTATATATGTGTGTGCTTAATGAAATTAAATGGGACATTCTCTGAATAAATATACATCTCACTTGCTCCTAGAGTAACATTTAGTACACTGTGCATGAAGACTGAGAAGTGGTGATTGATAATATTTAGTGATAAATGAACAGTTGACAAATAGATCATAGTCTCTCTAATGTAAAATTAGTGCTAGTGGTTTGTTCATAACTCGTTAGTCTACTCCAGACCCAGCATATGAGTCATAGGCCTGAGTGCCAGGCTCAAGAACATGGAGGCCAGCTTTCTTCTTGACCACATAATTTCAGGAGCCACTCATTAGTGTGAGTGTGTGAAGATGCTCAGCCACTGCATAATCAGGGTCCTTCTGTTCTCGTTTCCAACTTTCCCTCACTTCCCTCCACATTTCCCATTGTTGCATCATCCTGTACTGCCTCTCACTTGGCATTCCTACAGGAAGGTTTTGATGGCTTCTGGAAAGTTGGGGATGGAATTAAATTATGAAGGTTTAAGGGATTTTGTTACACTTTCATTTAAATCATCAGAGGAAGAGAGTGTGGGATAGATGGGTGGGTTTTCTTTAATTCAAGCCTGTCAAGTTCCTCCAACTTGACAGGATAATATTTCAACTCCAAAGAGAAAAAAATATATTACTTACCCTCATGTTGCTTGGAAAACAAGGAGAATATCTGCTTCTTGGATGGAGCCCATAAGATCTAAAGGCTACAGTTGCTCAGGAAGCCAAAGTTGAAGGATATCATTGTTATTAGAAGGCCCAGTTAATGTACAACTCCAGAAGCTTCAAGGGAGAAGTGGAAATGGAAATTGTTTCCAAGATAATGATAAGGTAGTTTTAGATTTTTAAATACATGACCATGAAATCCCTGAGCTTTGGTGTGTTAGAAGCAGGCCTTCCTGGACACTTTGACTTTTACATGTGAGAAAATAGGGAGTGCATGTGAATATCAACTTTTAACTAAGACAGACCCAAATTCTTAACCTCAGATTGGCATTTACTAACTGATCAACCTCAGAAAGTTATTGTCCTTACAAAAGCTCCAGCTCTACATTGAAACATTAGAAATAGTTTATGTCTATTTCACTGGATGTTTGTTTGTTTTGAGGATCATAGGCATTCATGGTATAAAACATTCATCACAGTAAGTAGAACTTATTAAAAATTTAGTAAATGGTAGCTTTCTTAGATGTTGGCCAAGACACATTTACTTGCTGAACTAAATTAACCAAATATTTAATAAACACCAACTCTGACCCAGACATTTTGTAGGCACAGAGGTGATCTTGTTCTATCTTCTAGACACAGATTTCTTGATGAAGGAGGTAATAGTCCCCAAGGAGAGCAGAGATAGCTTCCAGAGAGAGATGATCTTGTTGTTCTATCTTTAAGCTGCTCATGGGCAAATACGTCTTGTCCTTTGACAATTTTGTTTCCATCTCTAAAACATCATTAGAGCAGAGACTTTACATGTTTTATATTAATGTATTGTTATGGTCTAGACATGTGAATAAACTTAACAAATATTCACTGAGGGTCTATTTGTCTCAGGTACTGTTCTAGGTATTTGGGATGTATCAGTGTATAAATCAGCCAAAGATTTTGCCCTTGAGAAATCTACCTTATGAACAAATGAAGCTACTTAATAATAACATCCAAAAATGTGCCATGAACCATTTTTTTAACCTATGGTTTGAGTATTTCCCTAAAGAAATAGAAGCAATTGTTGGGAATGCATGTACATCCGTGGTGGATTCATGTCAATGTATGGCAAAACCAATACAGTATTGTAAAGTAAAATAAAGTAAAAATAAAAATTAAAAAAAAAGAAAATAAAATATATTAAAAAATAAATAAATAAAATAACTCTTCCCTAGATAGTGTGGTGCCACTTATAAGCCACTGCCACAGTTTGCAAAGTCACCAAGCTTTCTGAGAGCTTTTATGAGAATCACATGTGAGTGTGTCGTCTAAGAGAATATCTAGCTCCTTTGGAGAGATGGGCTTTATACTGATGCAACTTAGAAGACCTGGTCCTCTACCCACAAAATCACTTCATTGGTCACCTCTCTAGAAGGCAACATGGAGGCAAGGATGGAACCCTGGAGGTTAGGGAACTTTCTCTGACTAGTAGGTATGTATCTGTTGCTTTTCTAGATCTGCCCTCCTTGGGGACTGTGTGCCTCCTTCATCAAGAAATCCGCCAGCATTCACAATTGGAACATAAACACGCCAGCAGGTTCTGATTAATCCAAATTGGAACTATTCAAACAGTCACAAAAAGAGATCTTTTCCCCTGAAGGAATTTACATGTGAAGAGAGACTAAGATGGGAAATAAACATTTCTATAATGATTAAAGTTAATTGGCTTGAAAGGATGCCTCTGAAAGAAATGCTTTCTGGTTTTAGTTCCAATCTATTTTGGGACAAGCCTGTTTTTCATAAGATTGGTAACTGCAAACAGATACTGCCCTTTCATTGGAAACAGATGGTACAGGACATAATTAAAGAAGTATGCACTGGCATCTCAAATAACTGCTTTCAATTACAGCATTTCAAGAGTATTAAGGGGAGATATTTTAAACAAGACCACTGCAAAAATAGATTTTGTCATTAACTTTGAAATAATATTTGACTTAAGGCTGAAATTTCCATGTGCCAGGTCTGGATCTCATGGCTGATGCTGATTGGTGCAGAAGAAATTGAATCATTATGGTCCTATCGTTCAGGGGAAAAAAGAAAAAAAAAAACTTCCCATTTTTTTAATGCAGAGAAAAACTGTTTTTTCCCCACTCTGGCAAGACTTGTATTTTATTTTGCTCTTGAATCTTAGTTCTAAATTACAACCTTGAGGAGCTTTCACAGTGAAGCCATCTCAATGTTAACTCCAAGGTTGTCTGTCACTAATGCAGTTGTCTGTGTGTGTGCAGGCAGTGGGTACAGGTCTTCCCTCAATGTGAAGCATGTTTACATGCCTTATACCCCATATTGTTAAGTATACACTGTACACATTCATGCTGAGATCTACAAGTAAAACCCTCAAATTAGATAATACACAGACTCATCAGATTGCCTGGACTGGTACATTCATGACCTAGGTAATTTTAGTTTTAGTGGAGATAATAATAACTATAAGAAATTATGTAACATTGGAAAGTTACAAAGTGTTTCACTTGTCCTCTTTTAACACACTGAAATGATGTTTATTTTCTCAATAAATACTTTCTTATTTATTGAGCATCTAACATAAAACAGGTACTGCACCAGGAGATAAAGCAACGAACAAAGACAACTGCTTATTTGCCCTCCTAGAGCTTATGATCAAATGGTGGGTAGAAAGACAAGGGAACAATTGCAATACAGAAGGGAAAATGCTATGATGAAGGGTAGTCAGGGTGGTATAGAAACACTGGATAGCAGTACTTTACCCAAAAAGAGGTTTATACCCTGTTGCCTTAAACCTGGATTTAGAAACAGGAAAGCAGAGCAACTGTACAATACATGACCTTAATGACTCAAATATATGTACTATCGGATGTACTAGTATCCCTTAATCATGAGAGCAGCAACCGGGCAGATAGGGTACAACTTTCTGATCACCAATAGGCGTTAATTGATCATCAAGACACTATGAATTCACCTTTGACTATATGTACACATACGTGCATACACTAGAAGAGACAGAGAATCCGCATGAGGCATACTACTGACCCCTCCTCACCAAAGCTGTATGGGCTCTAAGCTCTGTCTAGTTGTGATAATGTGTTAGGTTGAGTGATCCTACGGTCATTCACTTGCCTTTACACCAGTGGTCTGTGTTCTTGAGATGGCTGGACAAAGGCTTGTGGTGAATAATAAGTGCAGGACAAGAGTAAGATATTAATCAGTCCACACGTCTATTTCCTCATCACAAGGGTAATGAGTAGAATGTTGCAATTGGATTTTTGGAGTATTAAAATTTTTTTTGAGTAATTAAGCTCTTAAGAAGCTTGGTAATTTCCTTCAAGTATATACTCAGTATTCAAATTCTCCATGAAGTCATTCAGATTAACCCCACCCATAATTAACCTTCCCTCATTTTGGACACTGTCTGTACTTGTGTATATGTGCACACACATGCATGCATCCTATGTCCTTTGTTATTCATGGGTAGTAAACCTAGGCAATACAACACATTTTAATACTATTTGTTCAATAAAACACTATATAGTTGGTTCCCAAAGAATTGTGAAGAAAATATAGCACAGAAAGTGATCACACTTTGATAAACAGTGAAGGGAGAAAGTTTCCAATTTGAGACAGGAGAGAAGAGAGAATTCTGGAGTCTGGCTAAGGGAGAGAGGGATAGGCTTTAGAACCTTGAATAATGATGTAAAAAGTGAAGGAAGAAAAGTAATTTTAATAGAGAAACGTCAATATCTTCATGTAAAACAGCTTTTTTTTTTTCAGATTGGGGATGATTCAGGTTTGTAGGCTAAACAACCCCAATCTCTCAATTTTCCCAGCATCTATAAAATACACTTGCCACAGCCTAATTGTGGGTGGAGTCTATTTCCCTGCTGCTTATACTCTGGGCTTAGCCACATGACTTGCTTTGACTATGTGGGTAAGAGTTATAGGGGCTAGTTCCACACCTAGGTCTTCAGGGGTCTCACATGCTTCCTCTTACTTCTGCTCCCTCTATGAGAGGGGCATGGCCTGGCTAGCTCTCTACTCCAGGATAATGAGGACGCATGGAGCAGAGCCACCCCAGCTTGCCCACAGAGCTCCAGAAAGAAGCAGATCTATCCAGCTGAGCACAGCCTCAGTCCCAGCTTAGCCAACCCACAGACCCATGGGGGTAAAAAAAACATAGTTCCTTTACGTCATTAGAATCTTGGGGTCATTTCTTATTTAGAAATATTGTACAAAAGCTACTTACTACATTGCAAAAAAAAAAAAAAAAGGTAGTGTCTAGAGTAGATCTGAAGACAGGCTTCCTCTTCTGACCATCTTTCCCTGTTTCTTCATAATTCTACAGAGAGGCAGGTATCAGGCAATGGCTGGTCTGCCCAGTGATTGGTAGCCTTCCTTGATTAGATGAGGTTCATGTCTTGCTTGCTTGACCAGAATTCTACTCTTCACAATTCAGAGTGAGTTCACTCAGTTTGGGGTGGGATGGGAGGCTATTATTTCTGCTACATATAGCTTCACTATTTTGCTGAGAGATATTAATTGAAAGCGTGATTTTGGATATTCTCTCAAAAGAACAGGATGTTCTTCCACTTGTCTCTTCCACAAGTAGAGAGTAGTCTTATCCTCACTTTGCCCTAACTTTCTCTTCATAAAATTCCCCAAACTTTTGACAGTTTCTGACTATAGCAGTGGGTGACTCCTGCTTTTTTCCTATTTAAATTCTCTCTTCCAATTCAATTCAAGGGCCGCCACACAAACCTTCAAGCAGGATGAGTTTATGAAAGAAATGTAGAAAAATCTCATTTTTTGCCGAGAACTTCATAAGGCAACAGATGTAGCACTATTGTGGCCTTACCCAAATGAGCTCCTTGTTTCTGTTGAGTTTTATCATAAACATTGATTTTTAGAGAGATGATATGGGGAGGGAGACAGGAGGGAGGTTCAGGATTGGGAACTCATTAAAAAAAAAAAAGAAAAATAAATAAATCTCACATGTTATTTTGATATTTTCTTCTTTCTAAAAATAATGAAGTATTTCCAAGAGATCATCTGGGGCAAAGGAAGGTAAGTCATTGTCTTAGTCACACTACAGGTTTGTACAAAGTTTACTCAGATTTTGTATGCCTAGCTATCTAGGACCCACTGATGAGACAAGTCATACAACTTTAAAAAAAAAAAAAGAAAGAAAAAACCTTTTTAAAAGACTATGAGAAAAGCATTACTCTGTGCTATTTAGAGAATCTTGGGAGACTTTTTCCTTTGGTAAATGCCACAAAAGAGACGTTTCTCATGAAAACTTAACTGATAGACAGACTGTAGCATGATGAGGGGTGGCCTCTGGGAATAGCCATGGGAGAGAGCCTGGAGCCAGGACCAGTAATTATGAGACACCAAGGAAAAAGCAGAGGTTGCATAGACAAAAAATATTCCAAAAGCAATCATGAAAGTGGAATGAAAGGAAGAAATAGAGTAAATGCTTTAAATAAAATTAGTTCTCACCATACAATCCCCAACAACATCTACATCCAGTGTAGCAGAAAATATACTTGACTTAGACATATCCTTGAAAATACATTGAAAGCTTGGATATATGCATAAAACTATGCTGGCCAGAGAGAACTGGAATTTGAGTCATGGACCTACATTGGCAATTTGAGTGACTTTCAGCAGTTTCTTTATGGTTTCAAATTTATTTGCAAAATGGAAGCCATGAAACAGCATATGTGGGAGTGCTAGCATATACAGTAAGTGTTTAAAACATATTTGTTGAATCTAAATAATACAATCAGTTCTACATTATAGGCAAGAGTGCCTATTATGGCCTACAGAACTTGAAATATAATGCTCAGTCCTCATATTTCTCAAGATCAATTACTTGACAAGCATCACAGAAAAGATGATAGAGTTCTATTACAGAGCTGAAAACACATGATATGAATTCACTGAGTGCCTAAGTGAAATTAGCATTTTGGTAGGCACTCAGTGCCAAGGGGAATGAGACTGGGTCGTAGGAGAGGAAAATACAGGGAGGAAACCTATTGGATGCTACTTCTCTCAATCAAGTTTAGATTTCAGATTGGTGTGGCTGAGAACATAAGCTTTGAGGTCAGACTTGCTTTCAAATCTTGACTTTGCTTGTGTGACTTGGGTCTAGTCTTTCCAAGCCTCAGATTCCCCATTCATAGGATGGGGACAAAAATACTTGCAATGCCATTTAAAGATAACAGAGGATTTATAAAGAATGTCTAGCAGTTAATTGACATATGATACAGGGCAGCTATTGTTACTTAAAAGGCCATAGCTCTTTCAGAGCAGAAACTGGACTTCATGAAACTTTGTATTCTTCGTTGTGTTTAGTACAACACCTGTCATATATTAGGTAAAATAAATCTTCATTGAATGGATGAATAACCAAAACAGTTTATTTGGTGTTCTTGCCTTTTGCACTAATTGCCATCAGATGGAGATTTTGCCTGGTTCTAGTGTTTCATTTTGTTTTTTTTTTTTCCTCTTAAAAGACCAACAGCACCACTTCTGACTTCAGAGCATATCTCTAAGATGGAAGAACTACAGTAGACATAAATTGGCTGTCTAGGGTGCTTGCCTATTAACAGCACATTGAGATTCCACCTAAACATTGGTTATACCTCTGGTTTTGGACTCAATCCTGTATTCATTTCCCAGCGTCATCATGTCTGACAAGTCATTTTGGGAAGGTTAGTTACCTCTTTGAACTTAATTTACTTGTTCATAAATAATGACCTTAATGGTTGATGTGAAGATTAACTGAGACAGCATATGTATAATGCCAGACATATAATAGGCAGTACAAGATTTGAAACTGAATATATGACACCAAAGCTCAAGCTTCTTATATTGCACTTGATTTCCAAAGGATTTTTAGGCTCCCCAAAAGAAAGAAGCCATATCTTATTCAGAACTACTTTGCATACACCTTGGTGCCTAGCATAATACAGGGCAAAGAGTAGAATGTAATCAATACTTGTGGGGCTGAATTGCTTTCAACTGTTAACCATATCCTAAGTGAATCAAGAACATTTCTTTAGGAGAATGTGCCTTCAGACAATAGGAACCAACACTGATCCACTAAAGCGGGAATACCAAAGAAACTTTCTTTCCCTTCATAAAATTATTAGACTGGTTGTTGGAGAAAAAAAAATTAACAGCATATCTTTTCATTTTAATAAGTCTTTAGGTAGTTAAAAACTTAAGATGTTTTCACATGCAAGTAAGAGAAAACCCAAATCAAACTGGCTTCAAAAGTAAGCACACTTATTGGTTTACATCCTTGAAAGAGCCTGTCAGTATAGGTTGACCCAGTAGTTCAACAACATGATCAAGGATTCAGGTTCTTTCTGTCTCTCCACTTTGATAACATCATCAGCTTTATTATGGATGTAAGTTGTTCAGTAGTAGAAAATAGGCTACACGTTTCCTTATTCATTTCTGAAAAGAGGAAATGAAGAGAGCATGCCACTCCTGAGCTTTGAGCTTAATTTTTTTCCTTTGCAATTTCCCCACTTCTTACGTAGTAATTGTTGTCAATGAAATGCTATGCACTGATAGCATTCTTAGGTTAAGAATCATAACAAGGGATATGACATTATGTCTAACATGTATGCATAGTTGTTCACCTGTGTCCGATTCTTTGTGACCCTTTGGACTATAGTCTGCCGATGGCATTCTCCAGGCAAGAATACTGGAGTAGGTTGCCATGCCCTCCTCCAGGGGATCTTCCCAACCCAGTGATTGAACCCGTGCCTCCTGCATTGCAGGCAGATTCTTTACAGGCTGAGCCATCAGAGAAGCCTGTATTATGACTAGAGTTAGGGTTATTTCTTCAAACACTGTTTCTTCTACAAAGGAGTAGGAGTGGAGTGAGGAAAAAAGGAAAGGAGTTCAGTTATCATGTCCTCAGCAAACATTATTATATTTACTGAAAATATATAAATCTTTGGTCTGACTAATATAGCTGAGCTGATTAGGAGCTGATTAACTAGCTGCATGGTTAACAAACTAGAATGGGAAATGACATGTCACAGATTCCAGAAATCGTCACTTTCATTACCCTGCCAACTCACATTGAGTTCGGTACTTTCCTACTCTGCTTTTATACAAAAATAGGTATTATTTCACATATACACAATATATTAATTATTTTGTTGTTTAGTTGCTAAGTTGCATCTGACTCTTTTGCAACTCTATGGACTATAGCCCGTCAGGCTCCTCTGTTCATGGGATTTCCCAGGCAAGGATACTGGAGTGGGTTGCTATTTCCTTCTCCAGGGGATCTGCCTGACCCAGGGATAGAACCCATGTCTCTTGCTTTAGCAGGTAGATTCTTTACCATTGAGCCACCAGGGAAGCCCCATATTAATTATATAACTACCTTCCAACCCAACCATGATACTGTTGAAAGCTGGAGCTGGGCCTTACCCATATTTCTAGCCTTAAGACATAGCATAGAACCTGACATATAATAAAGAGTTCAATTTTCAAATAACAGTTAATGGGCAAAGCAATGGGTAGAAGTTTCAGGAAGCGAGATCTCAAATTTTCATATGTGTTAAAAGAAAATTTCCTTACAATAAATATGTTACATAAATTACTAACAGTCATCAGTAACTTGACTATAAAGAAGGTTGATGTTGAATTAAGATATTAAAGACATTAAAGAATGTCCCTTTGGATCCTGGAATGTGATGATTTTCTGAGGTTACCAGTGATGACCCCAGTGTTCACTCCATGATGGTGGCCCAGATGGCTCCCACGTAGAAATCAGCACATTCTGGGTGTTGGGAAGGTGCTAGAGTCAACTGTTTGACTCACGAAAATTCAAACCCCCTTTCCAGGGCCATGGTCTCTACAAAGGGATCACATTCTATCCTCCACGCCAGCACTGGTGACCAGTTCTTCCTGATTATCATCTGCTATGGACTTGGTATTCTCTGCCTGCTTATGAGTCAGATGCCAAAAAATTAAGAAAGATAACTGAAGGAAGCTCATGAGCCAATGCAGTGCCAGAAGCGGGGGAGGAATTTACTAACAGCTGGAGTAATCTTTAGCTCAAACAATCTTTAAGAAAGAGAATAAACAAGAGCAGAACTCAGTATGGCAGACATTCATTGCTTATCTTGTGCTGAGTACTGTGCAAGCCCTCTGGTTAGAGGAATAATAAATACAATGGAGACAAGGTTCTGGCATACAATAAAGTTTAGACTTTAGAACAAAATATTTGCAACACACACATGTGCACACACACATACACACACAGTACTTGAGAAATGCACAGGACAACACCCAAGACAGTAAAGGGTGGTGACTGCACAATATGACATCTAGAAATGTACTACCGTCTGCCCTCCCACTCACCTTTCACACCTGTCCTAACCTCTTGGTTCACTTCAACACTGTTACTCTCTCCGCCCTATTAGAACTGAGTTCCTTAAACCCTTTGATTCCTTTAAATTTTCCATGTAACCTTGGCTTACTGTTTGTTGAAGTCATCTTTTCAGCACCATCTTTATTGGTATAAAAATTATGTATCACTCTTAATCCTACCAGTCACGTATAACCACCATCAGTACAGTGGTGGATGTTCTCTCATTTTTTTTTCTATATATATTCTTTTCTTTCACAGATTCACAGGGTTTTCACTTGCCATTCCTAGAACACTACTTATCTATATAAGATCTGGAAGGTTTTTGGTTGTTAGTTGCTCAGTCCTGTCTGACTCTTTGTGATCCCATGGACTTTACCCTGCCAGGTTCCTCTGTCCATGGGATTTTCCAGGCAAGAATACTGGAATGGGTTGCCATTTCCTTCTCCAGGGGATCTTCCTGACTCAGGGATTGAACCTGGGTCTCCTGCATTTCAGGCCGACTCTAACACCTGAGCCACCAGAGAAGCATCTGGAAGGATATATGACCAATTATTAGCTGCATTTTTCTCTGGAAAAGGAAGAGTGTTGGGACTTTTATTCTCTGTCCTTATATATTATTATTTTAAGCAACAAAAAATATTCAGGTAAGTTAGTAAAATTTCTAGAAGGAGAAAATAGAATCTCTACTTCCTAAATGCTGCTGCTGCTGCTACTAAATCACTTCAGTTGTGTCTGACTCTGTGCGACCCCGTAGACGGCAGCCCACCAGGCTCCCCCATCCCTGGGATTCTCCAGGCAAGAACACTGGAGTGGGTTGCCATTTCCTTCTCCAATGCATGGTTACCATAAAAAGTACCTGTTCTATCACTTTCAGTTCAGTTCAGTTTAGTTGCTCAGTCGTGTCTGACTCTTTGCGACCCCATGAATCGCAGCACGCCAGGCCTCCTTGTCTATCACCAACTCCTGGAGTTCACTCAGACTCACATCCATCGAGTCCATGATGCCATCCAGCCATCTCACCCTCTGTCGTCCCCTTCTCCTCCTGCCCCCAATCCCTCCCAGCATCAAAGTCTTTTCCAATGAGTCAACTCTTTGTATGAGGTGGCCAAAGTACTGGAGCTTCAGCTTCAGCATCATTCCTTCCAAAGAAATCCCAGGGTTGATCTCCTTCAGAATGGATTGGTTGGATCTCCTCGCAGTCCAAGGGACTGCCATGGGGAGGGAGGTGGGAGGGGGGTTCATGTTTGGGAACGCATGTAAGAATTAAAGATTTTAAAATTAAAAAAAAAAAAACAAAGAAATAGATGAAAATAATAGAATGGGACAGACTAGATATCCCTAAAAAAAAAAAAAAAAGAGTCTTCTCCGACACCACAGTTCAAAAGCATCAATTCTTGAGTGCTCAGCCTTCTTCACAGTCCAACTCTCACATCCAAACATGACCACTGGAAAAACCATAGCCTTGACTAGATGGACCTTTGTTGGCAAAGTAATGTCTCTGCTTTTGAATATGCTGTCTAGGTTGGTCATAACTTTTCTTCCAAGGAGTAAGCGTCTTTTAATTTCATGGCTGCAGTCACCATCTGCAGTGATTTTGGAGCCCCCCAAAATAAAGTCTGACACTGTTTCCACTGTTTCCCCATCTATTTCCCATGAAGGGATTGGACTGGATGCCATGATCTTCGTTTTCTGAATGTTGAGCTTTACACCAACTTTTTCACTCTCTTCTTTCACTTTCATCAAGAGGCTTTTTAGCTCCTCTTCACTTTCTGCCATAAGGGTGGTGTCATCTGCATATCTGAGGTTATTGATATTTCTCCCAGCAATCTTGATTCCAGCTTGTGTTTCTTCCAGTCCAGCGTTTCTCATGATGTACTCTGCATAGAAGTTAAATAAGCAGGGTGACTATCACTTTAACTTATTGCAAATAGTCCTCGTTCTTGGGGGCATGGCAAGAAATAAAAGTATTCAATCTTGATCCTAACTTTTATTTTCCTAGAGAGGAATAAGAAAAGACACATAAGAAAGAGGAGCCTTGATTTTCTACTAAAGCCCCACAGTGCTTAATAATCAAAACAGCAAATATCATGGGATAAAGAAGACTCTAAGTCAGGGAGGGGATTTTCTCAACAGCTTCTCAGAGGAAGGAGTTTTTGTGTAGCAAAAGCAGAACTGGCTGGAAGTGAGGAAGCCTGAGGTTTAGGTTTAGTTCTGTGAAAAGCCAGATCTGTGAATCTGTAGGACTCATGGCTCTTTAGTCCCTCTTGGCTTCAGTTTCCTATCTTACAAAATAACTAATTTTAGAATATTTTACAATTGACAATTATTGAGGACACAACTTTTTAACCTTGTCAAATAAGGACAAAGAAAAGCGAACAAATAAACTGCAAAACCAAAAACTGTCATCAAACTCCATTATTGTTTTACAAATGAAATGACACACTAGCACCAAAAATGCAAGGACATAATCTCACATTTTAAAAAATTAGCTTTATGTAAAAAACTCTCAACATTTGCTCTTGTTTGTTTCTTTCCTACATGGGCAAGTACACATTTGCCTTGGACTCATTTGGGAACCTCAACAATAAGCTCTCTCACCTTCCCTTCTTGTGCTATCATGTTGTGGCCTTGAGCCTGACCCTGCATACCTAACTGGATGTTCAATGGCAAATTCAAGGACTCAGAGGGAACGTAGAAGTCATGCTGCAGAGCAGAGATGTTCAGCACTGGGAAACTATTACTGAACAACTGCTGATGCCAAGTACAATTATGGGTGGTGGAATTTCACAGAGAACAAAACAAACACAAGAGCAACCTTCATGGAACTTACATTCTATTAAGAGAACCAGATTATTAACAAAGGCATAGCACATACGTAGTATATCATATGATCCTAAATGCTATCAGTTCAGTTCAGTTCAGTTCAGTCACTCAGTTGTGTCTGACTCTTTGCGACCCTGTGGACTGCAGCACGCCAGCCCTCCCTGTCCATCAACAACTCCCAGAGTTTACTCAAACTCTTGTCTTTTGAGCTGGTGATGCCATCCAGCCGTCTCATCCTCTGTCATCCCCTTTTCCTCCCACCTTCTATCTTTCCCAGCATCAGGGTCTTTTCAAATGAGTCAGTTCTTCGCATCAGGCGGCCAAAGTATTGGAGTTTCTGTTTCAACATCAGTCCTTCCAAAGGATATTCAGGAATGATTTCCTTTAGAATGAACTGGTTGGACCTCCTTGCAGTCCAATGGACTCTCAAGAGTCTTCTCCAACACTATAGCTCAAAAGCATCAATTCTTTGGTGCTCAGCTGTCTTTACAATCTAACTCTCACATCCATACATGACTATCAGAAAAACCACAGCCTTGACTAGATGGACCTTTGCCATCAAAGTGACATCTAGTTAAATACTATAGAAAAATATAAAGCCAGATAAGTCTGGTAGGTAGTCACTCAAATGTGAAAAGTGGTCAGAGAGGATCTCCCTGAGCAGAGACTAGAAGGAAAGGCAGGGAATATGCCATGGAGTTGTTTGAGGGAAGAACACTTTTGGTACAGGGAATAGTAACTACAGATGCCCTTGACAAGAGTGCACTTGATGGTGTTGTGGAACAGCTATGCACAGAGGTAAGGAGAGGGAGGAAAAGGAAATCACAAGTAGTTGAGGACCAGGGCAGGATCTCACAGGCTCCAGCAAGGACTGACGTTTCTCCAAGTGCATGGTGAGTATGAGAGGGCACTGTGCAGAGGAGTGACATAGTTAACTCATGTTTTCAGAAAATTATTCTGCTACTGTATAAATGAGAAAGAGTATTTTATAACGAAAATGAGAGATACCTGAAAAGTACCCTCTATGATGGTGGTGTTTTTGTTGTTGCTGCTGCTATTTTAGTGATGAGAGAAATAGGAAAACAATATGGTACTCAGTGGAAGGAAGGCTAAGATTTGGAAATATATATCTAAAGCAATATATATCTTTATATTCTCTATCTGTATCTATAAATCTCTATGGAAATGTGTATAGATATATACATATAAAGGTTGTGTAGGTAGGTAGATCTATCTATCTATCTGCCTGTCTATCTATCTATCTTCTCTCTGCTTGCATGCATGCTCGATCTCTCAGTTGTATCTGACTCTTTGTGACCCTATGGACTGTAGCCACCAGGCTCCTCTGTCCATGGGCTTCCCAGACAAGAACACTGGAGTAGGTTGCCATTTCCTCCTCTAGGGGATTTTCCCCACTCAGGGATTCAACCCATGCCCTCTGCCTTGCCAGGCGGATTCTTTACCACTGAGCCACCTGGGAAGCCCATATTCTCTCTACATGAATTCTCTCCTTTAGTTCTTCCCAAACTAATGCTTTCTAATTTTAGGCTCTTTAAAACTTTTATTTTGTTTTTTACTTTTATTAGCTAATTATTATATATATTCCATAGGAACCCTACATATTAGTCTAGAAGGACTAGGGTATGCTGCAGTGATAAAGGAACCTCAAAATCTTGATGATTTGACATCATGAAAGAATATGTCCAATGTGGATTAGCAGGCAGGTAGATAATCTTGGTTATTCAGAGACCAGACTGAAAGAAGCTTCAATATTTAGATCTATAATTGCCAAGGTAGGAAAGGATTCATGAAAAATACCGTACTGATTTTTAAAAAATTCTGCCCAGGAATAACACATACTGTTTTCCCTCACACTTCACTGGTCTAAGTACATGGCCCTGCCTAACTTCAACAAGGAAGGGAAATGCAACTGTACCATGTTCCTGTAAGAATGAGAAATGGGGGAAAAAACTGAAAGTCCTAATGACTCCCACTGTCTGGCTCACTTTTTCTGATTGGATCTCAGGATTTCTTTGCTTACCATTCCAATTTGCATAGGTCTTCCTTGTTTATTTTAATCAGGCTATTTATGACCTAAAAATTCCCAAATCCCTTATGCCACTCATGTGACACTACACATTGCCTTATATTGGAGTTATTTTTGTACCAAGGCACAAGTGGCATACGCTGGTCTGAGTGCACAGCTATCTTTTCCTTTACCCCAGTAGGTTAGTCTTTACAGCTAGGAAATGGATCCAAAAGATCCCATGGAAAAGCAATAGCATCGAGTGATTCATTGTTAGATTAATGCATTAGTGAGTGACAAGGTGCCATCTTGAGCAATAGTGATAGGTTTCCAACTCTGAAAATGTTCTAATACTGTCCCAAACAAAGAAATTATTTTGAGTTTCCAGGTTAGGGAATAAGATCCACATGCCATCTCACTATCAGCATATTCAAACTGTGATTTTTCTTTCTTGACATTTCAGAGATTATGACTATGTAGTAACAAGGACAGGAAAATGTGAAGTTACTGAACCCCCACAGATGGAGCCCTCTTTTTCACTTTTTAATCATCTGATTTATTAAAAGTAATGTCTCTTCTTGGTTAAGTGACCGATACTAGAGATTGCTATTTTTCTTTCAGCAGTCCCCATTTAACACACTAGGCATTTAACACACAAGGCCTGAATGAGCAGTAGAGCAAATGCCAAACAGAGAGTAATCCTTGGGAGAGCTTGGTGGGGAAAAAGATCAGGTTTTAAAATAGAAACCCATCCATTAGCTGCAAGTGGAAACAACATTTCATTTGCTTTACTAAACTGGAGGCTTCTTGAAAGTTGGGATTGTTTTTTATTTTTCTTTCTCATACTACACAGCCCAACAGTGTACACTGCCAAGAGGTGGCATAAACACTTGTTGTTGAACAACAAAAAATTGTACCAGGCTCGCTTCTTCCATCCAATAGGTGGCATTGTTGATTTATAAATGGCTTTTTATAGCACAGGAAAGTATATTTCATATCCTGTGATAAGCCATCATGGAAAACAATATGAAACAAGAATGTCTCTGTGTGTATAACTGAGTCAGTCTTCTATACAGCAGAAATAGGCACAACATTGTAAATCAACTCTACTCTTCAATAAAATAAATTCAAGCGGCTTTTAGAACCAGCACAGTAGCTAAGCAACCACCATCATCAGTTTTTTTTGTGGCTGTTTTATTTATTTATTTTTAATATAAATTTATTTATTTTAATTGGAGGCTAATTACTTTACAATATTGTATTGGTTTTGCCATACATCAACATGAATAAATTGGTTATATTTCTGAGGGCAATACTCTGGGTAAATAGAAAGTATTAGTATAAATCACACCTATGGTTCATAGAGGAGAAGGTAATGGCAACCCACTCCAGTACTCTTGCCTGGCAAATTCCATGGATGGAGGAACCTGGTAGGCTGTAGTCCATGGGGTCGCTGGGAGTTGGACATGACTAAGCGACTTCCCTTTCACTTTTCACTTTCATGCGTTGGAGAAGGAAACGGCAACCCACTCCAGTGTTCTTGCCTGGAGAATTCCAGGGATGGGGGAGCCTGGTGGGCTGCCGTCTATGGGGTGGCACAGAGTTGGACACGACTGAAGCAACTTAGCAGCAGCAGCAGTAAATGATAAAATAAATCCAACTTTCCCTCTTTGATTTCTCTGGATGAACTCAGAGGGAATTCTTTGGTTTCATTTCTGTTAGTGCCAATTTAACCATGACTTTTATCACTTGAATTTACACATTAATTCACTAAATCACTTCTGTATTGAAACAGTGGCATTTATACACTTTGATTTTTGTGCTTATTATACAAAGCTCAACATTCAGAAAACGAAGATCATGGCATCCAGTCTCATCACTTCATGGGAAATAGATGGGGAAACAGTGGAAACAGTGTCAGACTTTATTTTTTTGGGCTCCAAAATCACTGTAGATGGTGACTGCAGCCATGAAATTAAAAGACGCTTACTCCTTGGAAGAAAAGTTATGACCAACGTAGATAGCATATGCAAAAGCAGAGACATTACTTTGCCGACTAAGGTCCATCTAGTCAAGGCTATGGTTTTTCCTGTGGTTATGTATGGATGTGAGAGTTGGACTGTGAAGAAGGCTGAGCGCCGAAGAATTGATGCTTTTGAACTGTGGTGTTGGAGAAGACTCTTGAGGGTCCCTTGGACTGCAAGGAGATCCAACCAGTCCATTCTGAAGGAGATCAACCCTGGGATTTCTTTGAAGGGAATGATGGTGAAGCTGAAAGTTCAGTACTTTGGCCACCTCATGCAAAGAGTTGACTCATTGGAAAAGACTCTGATGCTGGGAGGGATTGGGGGCAGGAGGAGAAGGGAACGACAGAGGATGAGATGGCTGGATGGCATCACTGACTTGATGGACGTGAGTCTGAGTGAACTCCGGGAGATGGTGATGGACAGGGAGGCCTGGCGTGCTGCGATTCATGGGGTCACAAAGAGTCAGACACGACTGAGCGACTGAACTGAACTGAACTGAACTGATACAAAGATAGAAGAGGACAGGTCTACAAAAAATGAGACCCTACCTTCAGTGTCCAAGATTCTTGCAATCTAGTAAGATAAAATATATATAAATTCAGTTAGTAATAAATCAGGCAAGATGCTCTTATGTTGGATACTAATAGTCACAAGTAAAAACTAACGTTTGGTAGGAATTACTGTGTGCCAGACTCTGTTCTAAGCATTTATTTGATCCTCATAGCAACCTTTTGGAGTAGGTACTATTACTATCCTCATTTTATTAGAGAGGAAACTGAGACCTGCGGAACTTAAGTAGTCGGGTCATGGCAGGTAGTGTGACTCCATTTATAAGAGCAGCTTATACTAAGTACTTATCATTTGTCAAATAAGTGTTTATGCCTTTATATGTATTATGTTAGCTAATTTCCATGCTAACAATTTCAACTAAGTATTAACCATTATCTTTATGTTACTTTTATTTCCTATAAGAGTGTAGTAGCCTTTCTTAACAAAATATAAATGCGCTTACCTCTCTATTCCTTGAAAACTAAGCACAGAGATTTGTACAAACATGGATTTATTAATTTAACTTCAAATATAACTGGGTTCCAGAATGCAAGTAATTTACTGAGCATCATGAGAGTGTGCATTTTTTCCCATAACAGTTCCTTTTCATCCAGCTTCTAGTAAAAATTAAAAATATATATTTGTAATCTTCATTGCATCCTCTTCAGATTAAGAAAATCTACTTTCAGCAGTGGAAATAATGGCCAAATGATTGATTAGAATTACTAAAATTTCATCCATTTTGATTCACTAATACACCACAAAACCTTTGAAATAGGGAAGTTACATATATACATATGCTAAGCTTTTTCCATCTTCAAGAAACAAACAGAACCCCATAAACTCCAATAATCTATAACCTTTCCTTCAATTAAGAAAAGAAAGAAATGAGGAGTGGGGATTGAGGAGAAACAAAAAAAAAAAAAATAAGGGAGATAAATTTGGACATGGAATTTGGAAGATAAGTTTGGTTTGATTTTTAATCATGGTGTAGGTTAGCAAGAACCTGTAAAGATAAATATCTTATTTAGAAATTTACCAAATCATTTTTTTCTTTTAAAAATAACAATTTTGGGATTGCCCTGGCAGTCCAGTGGTTAAGACTCTGCTTCTATTGCAGGGCCCCACTGTTTAATCCCTTGTTAGGGAATTAAAATCCCACATGTGCAGCATGACCAAAAAAAAAAATTTAAAAATTAAAATAAAATAGCAGCTTCTTGGAATATAAATCACATGTCATTAACTCCCCCATTTTAAAGTGTACAGTTTTCAAAGCTTGTTTTCTGAAACTTGTAAGAGTTTTTCTCAAGGTTGAGTAATGAGAAATTCTGGTTAATCTAATATACTGGTTAATATTTACCATGGACACTTTTTACCTCAGTACAGCTGAATTTCAGGATTCCTAATTAGGCATGTGGCCACTTAACATGCAGGCTGAAAATATTTCATTTTTAAAGGTAAGTACCAAAGTGTTACAAGCATGGGGATGACCCAGAGAGATGTTGTGGGGAGGGAGGTGGGAGGGGGGTTCATGTTTGGGAACGCATGTAAGAATTAAAGATTTTAAAATTAAAAAAAAATAAAATTTATGATAGCTTTAAAAAAATTAAAAAAATAAATCAAGTAACAAAAAAAATAAAAATAAAAATAAAATAAAATAAAATACTGGGAGGACTATTCTGATATCCCCTATTTCAAACTAGACCTATAATGAATCACCAGAATTCTGTAGTTCATTTGTCTGAAATTAAATTAAATTAAATTAATACCTAAGTATTTGTCCAAACCTCAAATCAGAGTTCAAAGAATGAAATGTTTTTTTGTGTGTGATTCCCAGGCTTATTTTCAAAGGGTTGAGAGACAATGCTTTTATACTTATTCTTAAAAAAAATGAAGGAGAGAAAACTTGCATATAATTTTAGACTCACGTGGGGGAAATTTCATGGCTTCTTAGGTTGCTCAAGATTTATTTTTGCATGTTTATTAATCATCTTGTAAGTTTAATTATTCTATTTTCCAATCAGAGAGAACAAGCTAACAGGATATAAAACACATAAAACATCTCCTTTCAGCTTTCTCTGTTCTCTGGAAGAACCCTAAGACCAAATCGAGTTTTATTCCCTACCACTAGAAATATCCGCCAAAAGAGTTTCCATATACTTCCCATGACAAGTTGTGTATTCATGAGGCAATATGTAATGAGAAAGAAGTTTTAAGTTTACATTTTAGCAATGTCCTTCTAAAAAGTTAGAAAGTTTATGTCCTAAGTGGCAAGTTGTCAGGGATATAGGCATTCTTACACCGGCTGGTTGGAAAGAAAGAAAATGTTAGTCACTCAGTCATGTCTGACTCTTTGTGACCTCATGGACTGTAGCCTCCCAGACTCCTCTGTCCATGGAATTCTCCAGGCAAGGATACTGGAGTGGCTAGCCATTCCCTTCTTCAGGGGATCTTCCCTATCCAGGGATTGAAGCCAGGCAGATTCTTTACCATGGTGAGCCATCAGGAAATCCCATGTTGGTTGGAAGGAAATATTATTCACAAACTTCCTGAAAGTCACTTGTGTACTTTGTGTTAAAAGAAACTACCCAAAGGCAAACTCTTTGACCTTGCAATTCTACCTCAGAGTTTATCTTAAGAAACAAATGGACATTTGTATGGGGACATATGTACAAGAATATTCAACACAATGTTTACAGTAACTAAAAATTTAAAATAACCCAGCGTCTATCAATAGAGGGTTGATTAACTCTTATATCCATGCATACAACATAATACTATTAAACAAAGAGGAAGAGATTTATTAACATGGAGAATGTTCATGGCATGCTTTAGAGTGAAAAAAAGAGGTTACAAATGTTGATACCTTTGTAGAAAGACATATGAATTTGTATATGTGTGCAGATATGAATAGAACAAACCAAGCAGGTTACATACTAAAGTACTAACCATAGAATTAGATGGAATTACAGATTATTTCCTGGAGAAGGAAATGGTAACCCACTTCAATATTCTTGCCTGGAGAATCTCATGGACAGAGGAGCCTGGTGGGCTACAGTCCATGGGGTCGCAAGTGTTGGACACAACATAGTGACTAAACCACCACCACAGATTATTTTCTTTTTAATTATTTATTTCAGAATAAACATTAGTATATTTATGTATATGTGTGTGTTTATATATATGTATATTCAGAAAAATAAAGCTATTTTACAAACAGAAGCAAACAAAACAAATATAACACAGAAAATTGAGTTCCTGGAGAGAATAAACAAGCCTGGTAACCTAACTCTTCAATCGATAGCTTTAACTCTTAATTTAACACACAGGTTTGAGAACATGTTATGTACAAGGCACTATATTCCTGATTCTTTAGCTGTTCAACATTCTGCCTCCCTTCCCTTTCTTTTCCTCTTCCCCTTCCTCTCATTTCCTTTCTATATCTTTCCTTCCTTCTTCTTCTCTGATTTCTTCCTCTTGGCTTGTTTCAAGTTCCCAAATCCTAATTCTTTTCATATAGGAGCACAGGCAGTTTTCTTCCATACACCACCAACCTCTGAATGATCAGTCTAACCTCGTGGTTTTCATTTTCTTCCCCTCGCCATTTTTTAATTTTGTATTTTTAATTAGAGGACAATTACAATATTGTGATGGTTTCTGCCATACACCAACATGAAACAGCCACAGGTATACATATGTCCCCTCCTTCTGGAAACTGCCTCCCCATCCCACTTCTCTAGGTGTCACAAAGCACTGACTTTGGGTTCCCTGTGTCATACAAATTCCCACAGGCTATCTATTTTACATATGATAATGTATATGTTCCAATGCTACTACCTTCCCTTTTTAATTTGAATCCCTCCTCAACCTTATTCGACCTGGGTTTTGCTTTTACCTCTCAAAGGAAATTGACCTGGAAAAACCAGTAGTAAACGTCAGTGGTCTCATATGAAAACTTATTTTTGTATTTTCTTCTAGTTTTTCCTCATATGTTTCACATAGTTATACCTGTAGCATAGAAACATTTTTTTGTATTTTATTTTCCTTTCAACATAATAGTATATTTTCTATACTTAGAAACATTTTTTTATATTTTATTTTCCTTTTAATGTAACACTATTCCGTTCTATACTTATACTCCCTTACTCACTATATTCACCCTCAAAATTTGCCTAGCATTGAATGATTTTAGTTATGATTAAGCACTTGGCTTTGGTGTAATAAAAAAAAGGTGGATAAAAAGTGATAAAGTCATCTTTGTAACTTATTCATCTGTAATAGAAATTACTTGAAGCATAACATAATGAAATGGGGATAATATAGAATCTATGTCATAAAGCTGTTACAAAGATAAAATCAGTAATGTAAGCTAATCCTTTGAACCGTGGCAAGCACCTAGTAAACAATTAGTAGATGGTAGCTACTTTTATTGCATTCTACTTAAGTGTACCTTACTTATACACTGTTCTTTCCTAGACATTTAAGTCATAACTATATTTTATTACTATTAAAAAGTTACAGTATTTGGTGCAAATATAATATTTTCCTATCTTTTTTAACTATTTTGTTTAATGGTAAAATATAATTCCTTATGAGTCAAGTTTCAGAACTGGGATGAGAGTGTTAAAGAGGCACAGATGTTTCATATCTCTGGATCACTTTTGTTCAAATGACAATTATTATCTTCATTGCCACCTGAAGTTGGTGCATGTGCAAGTTCTCCCAACACAACCTATACTGGGCAGCATCATCTCTTTCCATGACTGGTGTCTTAATAGACATGAAACTGTACCCCATGGATATTTCAACAAGAATCTTTTTTTTTTTTTTCATTGTGACCAGTCTACCAAATGCTTACCTACTTATTAGATTTTGTCTTGCATAAATCAGTTCTTCCTTAATGGTCAAAACTAAACTATTGATTTAACCCACAAAACTGTCCTTCCCCCCAATATCTCCATCAAAAAGTGACCTTTCTGTGCATTTAGTTTCTTGGCTCCAAAGCTTGGAGGCACCCTTGATTCATCCCCTACATGGTTTACACCCAATCCATCAGCAACTCTGTGCCTTTTTCTTCAATAGAATCTGGAATATGATTCCATTGAAGATAAACCATACTATAAAGTGTCCCAAGTGGATTTGGGAGCTGATGTAACTCCTGCGTATCTTGATTATGTTCTGATTACTTGACTGTAGATATTTGTCAAAGCTTATTGAACTGTCCACTTATAATGGATGAATTTTCTACAAGTTCCTAATCCTTCTGCAAAAGTGATTTAATATTTTATTCTTGCAAAGAAATTTTGCATTCAATTTACATTGTTTTGCCTAGTGTTTGTTAAAAGAATCCAGTTTCAGGTACATTTTAGTTTATTTCCTTGATTTTTCTATTTGGATATAGGTTGTACCTTTTCTAGAAGCTGAAAATTCTTTAGGAGCTCTTCCTGCTTGGTCTTAACGGAAGAATTTGCTTCTCCAAAGAGATTTGAGCCACATAGTCCATTGATCTGGCAGCTAGTCCATCTGTTGAGAGTGCCCAATGGGACAGGTGTCGTGTTTTTGCAACACCCAGTGCCTTCCTTGAGCAAGTGTACGTGATACCTCCTCATGATCTGAACCACAAAAGTCTGTGTGGAGTCAGCCATAACAGAGCTTGAAATTATGATCCTAATCAGTTTTCCTTCCGTTTTTATTGAAATATAATGGCATACAGCACTGAACTTCCTGTGATAAGAATTTCATAATGCATGTAAGTCAAATTGTTATACTGTGCACCTTAAACTCAATATATCATGACTTACATATATCATGAAATTATTATCACAGAAAGTTCAGTGAACATCTATCATCTCATATAAATAAACAATTTAAGAAATAGAAAAAATTTCCCTTATGATAAGAATTCTTAGGATTTCTTAACAACCTTCATCCATGAGTTCAATTCAGTCGATCAGTCGTGTCTGACTCTTTGCTCCCCATGAATCACAGCACGCCAGGCCTCCCTGTCCATCACCATCTCCCAGAGTTCACTCAGACTCACGTCCATCGAGTGGGTGATGCCATCCAGCCATCTCATCCTCGGTCGTCCCCTTCTCCTCCTGCCCCCAATCCCTCCCACAATCACAGTCTTTTCCAATGAGTCAGCTCTTTGCATGAGGTGGCCAAAGTACTGGAGCTTCAGCTTCAGCATCATTCCTTCCAAAGAAATCCCAGGGTTGATCTCCTTCAGAATGGATTGGTTGGATCTCCTTGCAGTCCAAGGGACCCTCAAGAGTCTTCTCCAACACCACAGTTTAAAAGCATCAATTCTTCGGCGCTCAGCCTTCTTCACAGTCCAACTCACATCCATACACGACCACAGGAAAAACTATAGTCTTGACTAGATGGACCTTAGTGGGCAAAGTAATGTCTCTGCTTTTGAATATACTATCTAGGTTGGTCATAACTTTTCTTCCAAGGAGTAAGCGTCTTTTAATTTCATGGCTGCAGTCACCATCTGCAGTGATTTTGGAGCCCAAAAAATAAAGTCTGACACTGTTTCCACTGTTTCCCCATCTATTTCCCATGAAGTGATGGGACTGGATGCCATTATCTTCGTTTTCTGAATGTTGAGCTTTAAGCCAACATTTTCACTCTCCTCTTTCACTTTCATCAAGAGGCTTTTTAGTTCCTCTTCACTTTCTGCCATAAGGGTAGTGTCATCTGCATATCTGAGGTTATTGATATTCCTCCGGGCAATCTTGATTCCAGCTTGTGTTTCTTCTAGTCCAGCATTTCTCATGATGTACTCTGCATAGAAGTTAAATAAGCAGGGTGACAATATACAGCCTTGACGTACTCCTTTTCCTATTTGGAACCAGTCTGTTGTTCCATGCCCAGTTCTAACTATTGCTTCCTGATATGCATACAGATTTCTCAAGAGGCAGGTTAAGAGGTCTGGTATACGCATCTCTCTCAGAATTTTCCACAGTTTATTGTGACCCACACAGTCAAAGGCTTTGGCATAAACAATAAAGCAGAAATAGATGTTTTCCTGGAACTCTCTTGCTTTTTCCATGATCCAGCAGATGTTGGCAATTTAATCTCTGGTTCCTCTGCCTTTTCTAAAACCAGCTTGAACATCAGGGAGTTCACGGTTCATGTATTGCTGAAACCTGGCTTGGAGAATTTGGAGCATTACTTTACTAGCATGCGAGATGAGTGTAATTGTGCGGTAGTTTGAACATTCTTTGGCATTGCCTTTCTTTGGAACTGGAATGAAAACTGACCTTTTACAGTCCTGTGGCCACTGCTGAGTTTTCCAAACTTGCTGGCATATTGAGTGTAGCACTTTCACAGCATCATCTTTCAAGATTTGAAAGAGCTCAACTCGAATTCCATCACCTCCACTAGCTTTGTTCGTAGCAATGCTTTCTAAGACCCACTTGACTTCACATTCCAAGATATCTGGCTCTAGATTAGTGATCACATCATCATGATTATCTGGGTTGTGAAGATCTTTTTTGTACAGTTCTTCTGTGTATTCTTGCTACCTCTTCTTAATATCTTCTGCTTCTGTTAGGTCCATACCATTTCTGTCCTTTATCGAGCCCATCTTTGCATGAAATGTTCCCTTGGTATCTCTAATTTTCTTGAAGAGATCTCCATTCTGTTGTTTTCCTCTATTTCTTTGCATTGATCGCTGAAGAAGGCTTTCTTATCTCTTCTTGCTATTCGTTGGATCTCTGCATTCAGATGCTTATATCTTTCCTTTTCCCTTTGCTTTTCACCTCTCATCTTTTCACAGCTATTTGTAAGCCCTCCCCAGACAGCCATTTTGCTTTTTTGCATTTCTTTTCCATGGGGATGGTCTTGATCCCTGTCTCCTGTACAATGTCACGAACCTCATTCCATAGTTCATCAGGCACTGTATCTAGCAGATCTAGGCCCTTAAATCTATTTCTCACTTCCACTGTATAATCATAAGGGATCTGATTTAAGTCATACCTGAATGGTCTAGCACTTTTCCCTGCTTTCTTCAATTTAAGTCTGAATTTGGCAAGAAGGAGTTCATGATGTGAGCCACAGTCAGCTCCTGGTCTTGTTTTTGTTGACTGTATAGAGCTTCTCCATCTTTGGCTGCAAAGAATATAATCAGTCTGATTTCGGTGTTGACCATCTGGTGATGTCCATGTGTAGAGTCTTCTCTTGTGTTGTTGGAAGAGGGTGTTTGCTATGACCAGTGCATTTTCTTGGCAAAACTCTATTAGCTTTTGCCCTGCTTCATTCTGCATTCCAAGGCCAAATTTGCCTGTTACTCCAGGTATTTCTTGACTTCCTACTTTTGCATTCCAGTCCCCTATAATGAAAAGGACATCTTTTTTGGGTGTTAGTTCTAAAAGATCTTGTAGGTCTTCATAAAACCATTCAACTTCAGTTTCTTTAGCGTTACTGGTTGGGGCATAGACTTGGATTACTGTGATATTGAATGGTTTGCTTTGGAGACAAACAGAGATCATTCCGTTGTTTTTGAGATTGCATCCAAGTACTGCATTTCGACTCTTTTGTTGACCATGATGGCTACTCCATGTCTTCTGAGGGATTCCTGCCCGCAGTAGTAGATGTAATGGTCATCTGAGTTAAATTCACCCATTCCAGTCCATTTTAGTTTGCTGACTCCTAGAATGTCGACGTTCACCCTTGCCATCTTTTGTTTGACCACTTCCAATTTGCCTTGATTCATGGACCTGACATTCCAGGTTCCTATGCAATATTGCTCTTTACAGCATCGCATCTTGCTTCTATCACCAGTCACATCCACAACTGGGTATTGTTTTTCTTTGGCTCCATCCCTTCATTCTTTTCTGGAGTTATTTCTCCACTGATCTCCAGTAGCATATTGAGCACCTAATGACCTGGGGAGTTCCTCTTTTGGTGTCCTATCATTTTGCCTTTTCCTACTGTTCTTGGGGTTCTCAAGGCAAGAATACTGAAGTGGCTTGCCATTCCCTTCTCCAGTGGACCACATTCTGTCAGGCCTCTCCACCATGACCTGCCCATCTCTCACCTTGGTGTGGGGTATCTCTTCACAGCTGCTCCAGCAAAGCACAGCCGCTGTTCGTTACCTTGGAGGAGGGGTGTCTCCTTACCGCCAGGGCTCCTGACCTTCAACATGGGATAGCTCCTCTAGGCCCTTCTGTGCCTGCGCAGCCACCATTCCTCGGGTTGCTCCTCCTGGCCGCTGCCCTGACCTCAGACACGGGGTGTCTCCTCCCAGCCGCCACTGGCCTCTGAAGCAGGGTAGCTCCTCCTGGCCGCCGCCCTGACCTTGGATACGGGGTGTCTCCTCCCAGCCGCCACTGACCTCGGACGCGGGGTAGCTCCTTTAGGCCGCCGCCCCCAACCTCGGATGCGGGGTGTCTCCTCTTGGTCGCTGCCCCTGACCGCAGACGCAGGGTAGCTCCTCTTGGCCTCCACCAGTGACCTCGGATGCAGGATAGCTCCTCTCGGCCGTTCCTGCGCCGTCGCAGCCTGGCACTCTAGGCCGCTGTCCCTGACCTCAGACGTGGGGTAGCTCCTCTCGGCCGCGCCTACTTAGCTGGCTCGCAGCCGCCTGCGCTTACTCTCATCCATGAAGCATGTTAATTATATTTATCATATTGTATATTATACCCTTAGTACTTATTTATCTTGTAACTAGAAGTTTTATGTTTTGACTGCCTTCATCCAATTCCTTCTCCCCTCAACCCCTGTCCCTGGTAACCACAAATCTCTTTTCCTATGAGTTTTTTAAAATGTAGTTTTAAGTATAATTGACTTATCACACGATGTTAGTTCCTGCTCGCAACATAGTGATTCAATATTTCTACACATTTCAAAATGATCATCATTATTATTCTAGTGATATGCCACCATGTAATGATATTATGTAATTATTGACTTTTTTCCACACTGTACATTTCATATATGTGACTCATTTATTTTACAACTAGGAGTTAGTACTTCTTAATCTCCCTCATTTATTTCTCTCATCCCCAACCCCATTCCTCTGTCAACCACCTGTTTGTTCTGTGTATTTAGGATTCTGTGTCTGTTTTACTATGTTCATTCAATTGTTTTACTTTTTGGATTCCGCATACAAGTAAAATCATACAGTATTTGTCATTCTCTGTCTGACATTTCATTTCACATAATATTTTCTAGGTCCATCTATGCAGTTACAAATGATAGATATCATTCATTTTTATGACTGAGTAATATGCCATTCCCTGGAGTAAGAAAAGGCAACCCACTGCAGTGTTCTTGCCTGGGAAATCTCATGGACAGAGGAGCCTGGCAGGCTGCAGTCAGTCCATGGGGTTGCAAAGCGCTGGACACGACTGAGTCAGTGAGCATGAGTACAATATGCTGTGGTGTTTGTATACACCACTTCTTCCCCATTCATTTACTGATGGACACTTATCTTGCTTCCAGATCTTGGCATTTGTAAATAATACTGCAAGAAATATAGGGGTGCATATATATTTTTCTAATTAGTATTTTTTATTTTTACCCAGGGATAAAACTATTGCATCATATGGTAGCTCTATTTTTAATTTTTTGATGAATCTCTATATTATATTCTATAGTGGCTGTACCAAGTTACATTCTCACCAACAGAGTCTGAAAATTCTTTCTCCACATCCCTTCCCACATTTGTTATTTGTTGTCTTATTGATAATAGCCATCAGAGAGGTGAGAGGTGATATCTCATAATGGATTTGGGTTACGTTTCCCTGATGATTGGTGATGTTGAGCATATTTTCATGTGCTTGTTGACCATATGTATGTCTTCCTCAGAAAAATATCTATGCAGGTCTTCTGCTCATTTTTCTAATCAGGTTGTTGTTTTCTTGCTATTGAGCTGTTTTCTCTGTTTATATATTTTGGATATTAACTCTTTATTAGTCATAACATTTGCAAATATTTTCTTTCATTTAATAGGTTGTCTTTTCATTTTGTCAATGGTTTCCTTTGTTGGGAAAAAGCTTTTGCATTTAATTAGGTCTCTGTTTATTTTTCGCTTTTGTTTCCTTTACCTTAGGCAACAGATCCAAAAAAAACTATGCTGTGGTTTATGTCAGAGTGTTCTGCCTATGTTTACTTCTAGGAGTTTTATAGTTTCCAGTCATACCTTTAGGGTTTATTTTTTAGTTAATTTTTGTATATGCTTTGAGAAAATGTTTTAATTTGATTCTTTCATAAGTTGGTGTCCAGTTTTCCCAGCACCATTTATCAAAGAAACTATCTTTTCTCCATTGTATATGCTTGCCTCTTTTGTCTTAGATTGTCATGAGTGCATAGATTTGTTCTGAGCTCTCTGTTTGGTGCCATTGATCTCTGTCTGTTTTTGTGTCAGAACCATACTATTTTGATTAATGTAGCTTTGTAGTATAGTATGAAGTCAGGGAATGTAATACCTCCAGCTCTGCTCTTCTTTCTTAAAATTACTTTGGGTATTTAGGGTCTTTTGTGTTGATTAGATCTGTTCCTAGGTATTTCATTATTTCAGATGCAATAATACAATTGTTTTCATAATTTCTCTTTCTGGAAGCTTGTTTTTAGTGTATATAAGTACAGTATATTTCTTTGTATATCAATTTTGTATCTTGAAAATTTACTGAATTCATTTATTATTTTTAATAGTTTTTTGAGTGGCATCATTAAGTTTTCTATGTATAATATTATGTCATCTACAAATAAAGGCAGTTTTATGTCTTCCTTTCCAATTTGGATTCCTTTTTTCTCTTTTCTTTCTGATTGCTGTGGCTAAGACTTTCAATATTATCACTGAATAAAAGTGATGAGAATGGGCATCTGTTTTTTTCCTTATCTTAGAGGAAATGGTTCTAGCTTTTTTACCGTTGATAATGATGTTAATGGTTGTCATATATGGCCTTTATTAGATTGAGATATGCTTTCTCTATACCCACTTTTTTGAAAATTTTCTGCATCTTTTGAGATGATTATATGATTTTTTCCCTTTAATTTGTTAATGTGGTGAGCTGCATTGTTTTGCAAATATTGAACCATCATTGTATCCCTGGGATACTCTTGATCATGGTTTACTGTCTTTTTAATGTATTGTTGAATTTAGTTTGTTAATATTTTGTTGAGGATTTTTGCATTTATGCTCATCAGTGTTATTGGCTATCATTATCATTGGCTATGTTATCATTTTCCTTTTTTGAGGTGTCTTTGGTTTTGGTATCAAAGTGATGCTTTTCTCATAGAATAAGTTTGGAAGTATTTCTTCCTCTGCAATAATTTGGTATAGTTTGAGAAAAATGAATGTCAACTCTTCTCTAAATGTTTGGTAGAATTCTATTCACCTGTGAAGCCATCTGGTTCTGAGCTTTAGTTTGTTGGAAATTTTTAAAATTACTGACTCAAATTTATTGCTGATAATAAGTCTATTTATAATTCTCTATTTCTTCTTGGTTCAGTTTTGGGAGAGTTTACATTTCTAGGAATTTTTCCCATTACTTCTAGTTTGTCCCTTTTAGTGGCATATAGTTGTTTGTACTAAACAACTTATGATCTTTTGTATTTCTGTGGTATTAATTGTGGCTTTCTCTTTCAATTCTTGATTTTATGTGTTTGGATCCTCTCTCATTTTTCTTGTTGAGGCTGATTAAAGGCTTGTCAATTTTGTTTCTTATTTCAAAGAACCAACTCTTGGTTTCATTGATCTTTTTTAAAATCATTTTTATCATCTGTATGTCATTTATTTCTGCTGTGATATTTATGATTTCTTTCCTTCTACTAAATTTGGATTTTGTTTCTTCTTTCTTCAGGTGTAATCTTGAGTTGCTTGAGCTTTTTTTTGTTTCCTGAGGTAGACATGTTTCTCTGTAAACTTTCCTCTTAGAACTGCTTTTGATGCATTTCATAGGTTTTCAATTGTTGTTTCTTAACTTCTATTTGTCTCCAAGTATTTTAAAGTTTCCTCTTTGATTTTAATGACATGATTGCTTAGTAGCATATTGTTTAGCTTTCAGATGTTTATATTTTTGAAGGTTTTTTTTTTTTTTAACTTTACAATACTGTATTGGTTTTGCCATACATTGACATGAATCCACCATGGTCGTACATGAGTTCCCAACCCTGAACCCCCCTCCCACCTCCCTCCCCATATCATCTCTCTGGGTCATCCCCATGCACCAACCCCAAGTATCCTATATCCTGTATCGAACCTAGACTAGTGATTCGTTTCTTACAAGTTGATTTCTAGTTTCATAATGTTGTGATTGGTATGTATATATGTGTGTGCATATATAGTATATATATATATATATTTGCACAATAAAGTTGATGATCTTTTAAGATTGCATGCATTTTCACAATCCTGCATTCTTTACTCCCCCCACCACATTTAATGTTTTTAACATCATATATCACATCTTTTTGTTGTATGTATTTCTCGATGAATTATTGTGGATATAGATGACTTTACTACTTTTTTTTTTTAACTTTTCTACTAGCTTTAGACATGGTTGATTTACTACTCTTCGTGTAGAAGATTTACTACATGCCTTTATTGATAAGATTTTTTTTCCTTTCATTTTTTTAATATTTCTAGATGCTCCTTTTCTTTACCTTTTACAGAAATCTGTTTACCATTTCTTATAAAGCTGGTTTGGTGATTCTGACCTCTTGGCTTTTGCTTGTCTGCTTGTCTTTTGCTCTCCCCATCAAATCTGAATGAAAGCCTTGTCAGGTATAATATTCTTTCTTCATTTTAAATATATCATATCACTCCCTTCTGAGAAGTTTCTGCTGAAAGGTCATCTAGTAGTCTCATGGGTGTTTCCTTGAATGTGAATTGCTGCTCTTCTCCAGCGGTTTTTAACATTCTCTGTTCATCTTTAAATTTTGCTATCTTAGTTACAATGTGTCTTAGTGTGCTCCTCTTTGGATTTGTCTTGTTTGAGACTCTGTACGTCCTGTTCCTGGACGTCTGTTTTCTTCCACAGGGTAGGGAAGTTTTCCACTAGTATGTCTTCAAATATGTCCCCTGCTCCCATCTCTCTCCTTCTGGGACCCCTATAACGTGAATGTTAGTTTACATGATGTTGGCTCAGAGGTCTCTTAAACTGTCCTCAATTCTTTTTATTCTTTTATCTATTTTCTGTTCAGTCTAGGTGATTTTTCACTAGTTTGTCTATTAGCTTGCTAAACCATTTCTCTGTATCATCTAATCAACTATTGATTCCTTCTAGTATATTTTTCATTTCAGTTATTGTACAAGGAATTTAAAAATCTATCCCATGACTTCCTAGCCATTCAAAACAAGCCTGTTTTCCCAGCTCCACTATTCCTGTCCTGGCACCCATCTCTTCTCCTTTATTTGTGGTTATCCAGCAGAGAAAGGGACAGGGAAATAGGCTTAATGGTGACAGTTTTGGTCACTGTGTTGATGACCTACTTACTTACTAGCTGCCTGAACTTGGACACATTGTCTGATTTTGCAAAAGCTCTATATCACTTAGGTAAAATAGGTATAATAGTAATGCCCACTTTATAGGTTTTTGTGATGATTAAGTACAGTGCTAAGCACAGCATATGCCATAAAGTCAGTGCTAAATAGATATTAGCTAATATTATTATCATTTTATCATGATATCACCATCCAATAGATAGCTAAGACCGAAGGCAGGATGTGGAGCAGGAAAAAATCCTAGGAGTATTAAAATTAAGTAAGTTTATAAGTAATTAACAAGTAAAAGGAGATGGAAAAAAAAAAGCCTAGTAGTAGATTTGAAGCAGAGCAAGCCAAGGACAACATGGGGATAACAGACTGTTGTTCCTCCAAATTACTTGCCAATCCTGATGCCTTCAAATCTTGGTTTATGAATAAAACTTCACTTATCCATAATTTACAATCAAGGTAAAGGCATGAAAAAAATATATAGGCTAGAAAGTCATCTTTTCATCTGCCTTTCTGCACATGGTCAGACAAGAAGGTTCAAAGAGACAGGTAGAAGAGCTGAAGTAGATCCTCCACGTGTGCACAAGAATACACAAACATTACTACCAACAATTCAAAGGGTTAGCAGCTCTCCTGTCCTCCAAACTGGGATCCAGCCTATCATGTGATCAGGATTGGAAGTAAGTTTGATTTTCAAAAGGGAGGAAGATAAACTTAGCGGAAAATAGAGTTTTCATATAACAAGTTGTGTTAGAAGAAAGCATATTAGATAAATTATACAACTTAGCTCAGCTGGTAAAGAATCTGCCTGGAATTCAAGAGACCCAGGTTTGATTACTGGATCAAGTTGATCCCCTGGAGAAGGGCTAGGCTACCCACTCCAGTATTACTGGGCTTCCCTGGTGGCTCAGATGGTAAAGAATCTGCCTGCAACGAGGGAGACTTGGGTTCGATCCCTGGGTTGGGACAATCCCCTGGAGGAGGGCAACCCACTGTAGTATTCTTGGTTGGAGAATCCCCATGGACAGAGGAGTCTGGCAGGCTACAGTCCATGGGGTCACAGAGAGTCAGACAAGACTGAGCAACCAAGCATATGTTGCTACTTGGTGGCAATAAATGTAGATTTCTTGTGGTGCAAGTATCTTTGGCAAACTCAATTTAAAGCTATTGGAGTGATTTCCAAGGTAGCTTTTTGATAGGTGAGCTTCTTTGTCAGAGGGACAACGTGATTGGGTCCCTACATATTCCTTTCCATTTCTTACCAGGAGTCCAAGTATGAGTTATATAACCCTTGGATCTATATCAGGATAATAAAGAATCCTTGTAATGGCATCTTTTGTCACAACAGCAGCCACACAACAGGCAGACTCACAGTAGCACATCAGTGAGACTTAGCCAGAATAAATGGAAAGAGAACTTTAAAGTAGGTTTTATAGAAATCTCAGGCTTGGTTAGCTGTGTGTTTGAAAGTAAGAGGGAGGATGAAGGTGAGAAGAGGGAGAAAACTCACTACCTATCCTTTCATTCATCACTGTTTCTCCAAGAGCCTTAAACCTTAAGTTTACCCAGCCCACTGGGATTGAGCACTGGCCCACTGATTAACATATTCAGTGACTATTGACTAATGATGTTCTATATGCAAAACACTGGAAATATAGCAAATAACAAAACAAAACAAAGTCTCTGCCTGAGAAAAGCATTAGATAGTATCAGAAATTTAATGTGAGTACTGGATGAAGTACGGGGTAGGCAGGAAGACTGGACATATAGGCCATGATAAGGACTTTGAATCTTACTTTGAATGGTATGGGAAAGCATTGGAAGGTTTTAAACAGAGAAGTGACATCATCTGGCTTATATTTTAATAGGATCACTCTGGCTACCATGGTAATTATAGCCTAAGGTGTCACAAGGGCAGAAGCAGGAGAAAGGTTATAAGGTTATTGAAGTCATCCACATAAGATATGATGATAATATGTGCCAGAGATGAAAGTTAGGGGGTAATAATTTGGGTGTTATCATTATATAAATGGCATTTGAAGCCTTTAGAAATAATTAGATCACTTAAGGAATGACCTTAGCCAACAACTGAAGACTAGGACACTCCAATATTTAGATGAAGAAACAGCAAAAGAAACTGAGAAGGAATAACTATAAGGGTCAAAGCTATTCTAAAAGCCCAAGTTTTAGAACTTATGTCAAATATTTTTGCTAAATCAAATAGGATTGAGTTGAGATATAATCTTTGACCTTGAGATAGCATCTTATGGTTGTTTGAGACTTTGATGAAGCAATTTTAATGGAATGGTGCAAGGAGAAAGGAGAGTGTTAAGACCACTGTTTGGGAGACCAGAAGGGAGAATGAAAAGGAGAAATAAAATATGGTTGTTGGGAAGCATTAAGGACCTACTTGAGCTGGTGGCAATGACTTTAAGGAAGGAAAGTCAGTGTGGCTTGTATCTTTTTCCAGCCACACTTAGCTGCATAGGTGCTGGTGAAGAGGGAACCAGAGGGTTAGACAGAACCAAGACTGTGGTTTGCCAAGCAAGTATGATGAAGTAAGAGGGCGGTAAGGGATCTGAGCCTGTGTGAAAAAGGACTCATCATAGTGATAGATCATGGAATTTAAGCTGCGCAAGGAAGGTAGCGAGAAATGAGAATAGTGAAAATTTCATAGGATCAATAAGCTTCAGGGCAATGACATTGAAGGATAGTTTACTTGGGTACTAAAGGGAAAGAGTGGAAATTTCAGTTAAAGCATGGAATGGTTGAGGTTGAAATTAAAGAGGATTGCAGTTGTTGATAATGAAGAATTCTGGAGTATGAAATGATTAGCTGGAATGGATATAAAAGGTCATCATTTGTGCTAAAAATCAAAACTTTATTAAAACTTTCATTAACCCACAAAATTGTCATTGGGCTGCTTAATGTGCGCATGCCCAGTTGTGTTCAACTCTTTGTGACCCCATGGACTATAGCCCACCAGCCTCCTCTATGTGTAGAATTTTCTAGACAAGAATACTGAAGTGGGTTGCCATTTCCTACTCTAGGAGATCTTCCCAACCCAGGGCTCAAACCTGCATCTCCTACATCTCCTGCATTGGCAGGAGGATTCTTTACCGCTGAGCCCCCTGGGAAGCCCGGGCCTCTTAATGTGAAAGTCAGGCTTCCCTGATAGCTCAGTTGGTAAAGAATCCACCTGCAGTGCAGGAGACCTCAGTTCGATTTCTGGGTCAGGAAGATCCACTGGAGAAGGGAAAAGCTACTCATTCCAGTATTCATGGGCTTCCCTTGTGGTTCAGCTGGTAAAGAATCTGCCAGCAATGTGGGAGACCTGGATTCGATCCCTGGATTTTGAAGATCCCTTGGAGAAGGGAAAGGCTACCCACTCCAGTACTCTAGCCTGTAGAATTCCATGGACTGTATAGTCCGTGGGGTTGCAAAGAGTGGGGCACAACCAGGCTTCTTAATACTTAGATTTAATTGTCTTGTTGCCATATGTTCCTAATGTTCCTATTCCTGTTGACTGAACTAGGCTAGCCTAAGAGTACAAGTATCAGACCTTTTTGAAATCCATCTTCAAACTATTGATAGAGCACATAGGAAAAGCTTTTGGGTACTTTGCCTGGCACTCAGTTTAATATGGCTTTATTTCAACCATGTGGTATACAAAACATGCACTCAATGACTAGTAGTTATGGTTATTGTTGCTGTTCCTTATTACTTTTATTCACTGACATATGCAGCCCTCCCTAGGCTAACACAAAAATCATAATCAGAATTTCACTTCTTCTGTCTGTGTGATTTTTTTTCATAAATTTACATTCCAGAAACCATTTAAATAAAATTCCCAATAGTCCTTTATGTAAGGAATTAATTTAGGTTTAAAAAGTATGAGATGTCAGAATGTAAGTGAAAAGGTAGTACAGTTTATGTAATTGGCTCATGAGTCAGTTGCCTAGAAGCAAACTAAGTCAGCCAATTTGGGCAATTTCTGCCTTTAACTGCAGTTGAGCCATGAAAATAGGTAACTGCAAGTTAATGAACCGAAGATTTTTAGGCAGCAGAGAGGCTAGGCCTGGCATCCATGGCAGCTCCAGGACTCATCTGCAGAAAACAAACACAGAAGAGAATTTTTTCCAGTGCTGCTCCCTGTCCACCTGCTGATGTACCCTGGCCACTGCTTTGAGAAGGTCTGACAAGGCTCAGGATGGGAATGCAGTTGCAAGGAAAGTGGTCCATGCAAGAGAGGATGGACCATCAATAGGATGGACTGTACAAATCTGACATGGTCCACCACTAAAGCATGTCAAATTGACAGAGTCATTAATAATTCCAGTCTTTGGGATTTGCTCCAAAGGAAAACAGTGAAAATGGTGATGTTGGCACCAGGTAAAATATAGATAAGGGCCAGAGAACAGTAAGGATACACATCTGGAAACCTGAGCTAGCCTATGAGTCATTCTTGGATGATGGGTGGGACTCAGCTTCGCTTTTCTGTTGTCCAGTGTGTTTGACCTTAGAGCACTCTGCCCAGAAAACTCAGATCTGGGAGGACTGCAGCCTCTTAATATTGAAGGAAGAGAGGGAAATAGGAAACTCTCTTACCTACTACATGCTCACCATGTGCTTGGCATTTTTTCCATCATTTCATGCAGTCATCACAACTATCCCATGAAGTTGACATTAATTTTATTTCTATTTTATAGCTGAAGAAACTTCAGTTTAAAAATATAAGTAACTTGACAAGTTTACCAAGACAATTCAGTGGCAGAACAGAGCTTTGAACTCATGTATCAGTTCAGTTCAGTCGCTCAGTCATGTCTAACTCCTTGCAACCCCATGGACTGCAGCATGCCAGGCTTCCCTGTCCATCATCAAATCCCGGAGCTTGCTCAACTCATGTCCATGAGTCAGTGATGACATCCAACCATGTCAACCTCTGTCATCCCCTTCTCCTCCTGCCTTCAATCTTTCTCAACATCATGGTCTTTTCCAATGAGTCAGTTCTTTGCATCAGGTGGCCAAAGTATTGGAGCTTCAGTTTCAGCATCAGTCCTTCCAATGAATGTTCAGGACTGATTTCCTTTAGGATTGACTGGTTTGATTTCCTTGCAGTCCAGGGACTCTCAAGAGTCTTCTCCAACACTATAGTTCAAAAGCATCAATTCTTCAGCTCTCAGCCTTCTTTATGGTCCAACTCTCACATCCATACATGACTACTGAAAAAACCATAGCTTTGACTAGACAGACCTTTGTCGGTAAAGTAATGTCTCTGATTTTCAATATGCTGTTTAGGTTGGTCATATCTGTTCTCTCAAAGAGCAAGCATCTTTTAATTTCATGGCTGCAGTCATCAACTGCAGTGGAGCACAAGAAAATAAAATGTCACAGTTTCCATCATTTCCCCATCCTGACTCCAGACCGTTATCTTTTGTAACACTACCTCAAGTCAGTGTGTTAGGCCAAGGCTCTCTAATATAATCTTCTCAATTTACTAAGAAGGAGGAAGAGGCTTAAAAAAGTGACATGCCTAAACTCATACCGGTAGTACTAAAACACCCTATTTTTCTTGAGCCCTAAGCTTCCAGGGGTAATAGTCAAGAAGGAGGAAAGGAAAACAATTAGCCCCCTTGCCCTGGGTCTGGCTTTACCTGATGACAATCAACATTTGCACTGCTCTTTACTATTATATTATTTCCACATAGAAATAAGAGGCTTATTTCTTTTAAGCCTCTTACAGCTCACGCATGGATTTAGTAATATCATTTCCATTTTTTTTCTCTTGAAAAAGAGGTTCAGACAGGCTAACAAACTCTCTGTATAACACTTAGCTAGTAAGCCATGAAGGAGAGTCATGTCTTTGGTCTTTTGACTATAGATCTAATCCAACATTTGTTGAACACTTTCTACATCTCCAGCATTGTGAAAAGGACTGGGAATGCAGAGGTGAGTGAGGCCCAGATCTGCCTCTCAAGGAGCTCACAGCCTAACAGGGGATGCAGCCAACATATCAGAAAATGACACTGGGAGGTACCAAGCCCTTATTTTAGTTAACATGACAACAGTACTGTGATAGGATATATGGGGATGAAGTTTCATTTGACAGAATGATTAAGGTACAGGTCATAGGACTCCTGACTATATCCCAGACTTTGTCAACAGCAATTTATTTATTTATTTATTTATTTTTGGTATACATGTAAAGTGTGAGTTTCCCTGGTGGCTCAGTGGTAAGAGAATCTGCCTGCAATGCAGGAGACACAGGTTTGATCCCTGAATCAAAAAGATCCCCTGGAGAAAGAAAAGACAACCCACTCCAGTGTTCTTGCCTGGGAAATTCCATGGACAGAGAAACTCAGTGGGCTACAAGTCCCTGGGGTCACAAAGAGTCAGACACGACTTAGTGATTAACAACCAAAAAGTATAACCAAATTCCCACTGAAGCAAAGTGGGAATTGATTTTTGGGTAGAAGGACAGTTCTTTTTCAGGGTTTCAATATCTTCTTATCATTGCTGCAAATATCTTCACACTTTTATGATCAAGGCCCCACACTTCTCTACTCCACAAGTTTCTCTCAGAAACTATTAAGCCTGGAGAAGGAGGCATGTATCCCTGATGGGGTAAAGAGACTTTAGAACTGTGAAAGAATGATAAAGAGGGGAAGGACACATTGTTGCATGGGTTATAATTTTTTTAAGTCTCTGATGAGAAAAAAACCCAGATAATATTTTTCATAAAAATCTTTTTTGGAAGGCAGCCAGACAGGCCAGGTCAACTCAAGCCTTGGAGACCAGCCTCCGTGACTATTTTGGGATTTCCAAGAGGGAAGTCTGTGGGGGTGAAGTACAGCTGAACAAGAGGAAGCCAAGAGTTTTGTCAGCAAAGACTTCATCTTGACTTGTTTTGCAGAGGAAATAAAGGTGGGGAGGCCCTTTGCTCTCCCCCAGGGATGTGTTGAATATTCAAAAATATTAATTTTGGAACAACAGTGCCTACAATTTTGAAAACAAGCTAACTAAGCCAGGGCTTGTGTTGATTAGATTGGCAGAAAGTCCCTCTGAACCCCCTAAGGATGCCCTTTCCAAGTCTCCACAGCCCTTCAACAGAAAATCAAAATGACATAACATCCAGACCAGGAAATGCTCAGCCAAATGGATTGCAACCTCTAGGCACCCCCCAATATCTAACACAAACCATACTTTAGCATTTGGAGGTAGCCCAGACTTTTTAATACTTACCAAAGAAGTGATAGTTTTATTTGACGATCCACACTCTGTCATGTTTGCAACCTTGCAGATGGTCCTTCCGGGAAACGGGATGCCTCCTCACTACAGTGTCCGCAGCACCTGCATGAACTTCCATGCCTTGTTTCCTACCCTCAAATGTCAGGTTTAACCCTATTGCCCAGGGCCCCACTCCAACTCACCAGTGCTAGGCTAAACTTTCTTTCCTGAATAATCCCAATGTAAAGCTTGCACGACCCAGTCCCTTGACCCCTCCTACTTAGTAGCTGCTCATTTGAACTTGTAAATAACATAGATAGCAAGAATGGCTTGATGTGTGTTTCTTTTTTCTTCTCCTAGAAGTAGTCCTCCATTAAACTCTACAATTAATACATTATCTCACAAAATATGACTGCCTATTAGTTTAACTCTGAGGAAGCAGGGAAGATTAGAGAGGGTATCTGGTCCCATCACTTCATGGTAGATGGATGGGGAAACAGTGGAAACAGTGTCAGACTTTATTTTTGGGGGCCACAAAATCACTGTAGATGGTGATTGCAGCCGTGAAATTGAAAGAGGCTTACTCCTTGGAAGGAAAGTTATGACCAACCTAGACAGCATATTCAAAAGCAGTGACATTACTTTGCCAACAAAGGTCCATCTAGTCAAGGCTATGGTTTTTCCAATGGTCATGTATAGATGTGAGAGTTGGACTGTGAAGAAAGCTGAGCACCTAAGAATTGATGCTTTTGAACTGTGGTGTTGGAGAAGACTCTTGAGAGTCCCTTGGACTGTAAGGAGATGCAATCAGTCCGTTCTAAAGGAGATCAGTCTTGGGTGTTCATTGGAAGGACTGATGCTAAAGCTGAAGTTCCAGTACTTTGGCCACCTCATGCAAAGAGTTGACTCATTGGAAAAGACTCTGATGCTGGGAGAGATTGGGGGCAGAAGGAGAAGGGGAGGACAGAGGATGAGATGGCTGGATGGCATCACCGACTTGATGGACGTGAGTCTGAGTGAACTCCGGGAGATGGTGATGGACAGGGAGGCCTGACGTACTGCAATTCATGGGGCCACAAAGAGTCAGACAAGACTGAGCGACTGAACTGAACAGAACTGAATGCAGAAGATATCTTCATTTCCTAATATTAGAACACAGAGATAGTTACTTGATCTGTTTCTGGATAAATTCAATTCTGGTTCCCTTGCTGTTGTTGCTATTTTTGTCGTTTAGTCAATAAGTTGTGTTTGATTATTTGAGATCCCTTGGACTACAGACTTCCAGGCTCCTCTGTCCATGGGATCTCCCAGGCAAGAATATTGAAGTTGGGTTGCCATTTCCTTCTCCAGGGGATCTTCCTGACTCAGAGATTGAACCCATGTCTCTTGCCTTGCAGGTGGATTCTTTACCACTGAGCCACCAAAGAAGCTCTCTACTTCCATAAATACATTTAAGAAAATATTTTGGTTATCCATGATAGGATTTATAAACTTGTAGAATCCTATTATACAGGAAGAAAAAAAAATCTATTGCTGTTTCAAAGTATTTCCTCCAGTCCTGAATGGTAGGACTCAATATTGTAAAAAATGTAAAATTTCCACATACTGATTTTTAAAAATTTATTTATTTTAATTGGAGGCAAATTACTTTACAATATTGTAGTGGTTTTGGCCATACATTGACATGAATCAGCCATGGGTTTACATGTGTTGATTTTTTAATTCAGAGGATAGTGGGATAGATACATGATAAATCAAAAATGAAAATTTTATTGATAGAATTAAAGTGATGACTATGAATGTATCCACTGAGACTATATATATATGTATGTATGTGTGTGTGTGTGTGTGTGTCTGTTTATATATACATATATGTATATAACTCAGGTTCTATGGACCATGAGCTTTTTTCTAGGGTCCAGGGGATTCATCAAGACCAAAGTGGGAATGTGCTCCCCTGATGCTCAGACTCATCAGCCTGCTTACCTTCCAGCCCTTAGTCTATGGAGCCCAAGTCTTTCTGTGCTTATTTTATGTGAATGTCTCAAAGCTAGATTTTTTTCAATGTCTAACCTGAAACTTAAATAGCACAGCAAAAGTGTGTCAAGCTCATTTTTTCAATTTTCATTTTTGAAAATTTCATGTTTTTATATCAGCTGCAGTTATTCAGAATGTATATACAAAGTAATATCTCTAATTTAGCAAAAGCAACAAAAAAAGAGGCCTTTAGTAAATATTCAGCTCATAGTAATAAATTAAAACATATAGACATTGTCAGAAATAATTTTCCAAATGAAACAAGAAGTGGTAAAACTGGTGAAAGGCAAAGGCTGGTTTTTCACATTGTTATTTAGTTGCGAAGTTGTGACTGATTCTTTGGGACACCATGGACTTCAATCTGCCAGCCTCCTCTGTCTGTGGAATTTCCCGGGCGGGCAAGAACACTGGAGCAGGTTGCCATTTCCGTCTCCAGGAGATCTTCCCGACCCAAGGACTGAACCCACGTTTCCTGCATTTGCAGGCAGATTCTTTACCACTAAGCCACCAGGGAAGCCCAGTCTTTATATTAGACAATCATTCAGCAGGATGGTTGGAGAAGGCAATGACAACCCACTCCAGTACTCTTGCCTGGAAAATCCCATGGGAGGAGCCTGGTAGGCTACAGTCCATGGGGTCACTTAGAGTCAGACACGACTGAGCTGCTTCACTTTCACTTTTCACTTTCATGCACTGGAGAAGGAAATGTCAACCCACTCCAGTGTTCTTGCCTGGAAAATCCCAGGGATGGGGGGAGCCTAGTGGGCTGCCGTCTGTGGGGTTGCACAGAGTCGAACACGACTGAAGCGACTTAGCAGCAGCAGCAAGCAGGATGGTGAATGATAGTGTTCATGTGAAGCTTTGGAACAGTTTCAGGCTATTAGGAGAAGCAAATTTACTGCTAATGGAAAAATCCTGGGATCAAGCCCATATTAGCATATTGAGGCACAGAGCTGTCTCTCGTTGAGGCCTTAGCAACAGCTCTTTGATTGTGCAAGTGGTGGGTTTAATACAAACTCTCAGCCTACCATCTGTTAGATTCTTAGATAGCACAGTGATCCTCAAATTTGTTCAGGGAAATACCTAGAAACCATGATACTCCACGCAAAGGATCTATCTCATTTCATCAAACATATATGAACATTTTTGCTATCAGAAGACATGTCTCTGTTATATGTAAGTAATGTGAAGTCATAGCCACAACACACTATCCACAGAAAAACAAGGTATTATGCTAAGCACCTTTGGTTATTTACATGTATTTACTGTTTTTCCAAGAGAGCAAAAACTTCAGGCAAATTAAAAAGGATGACATTCTATTCACGTATCTTTTTTTCAGTGACCTGTAAGAACAGAGCCATTATTATAGGAGCTGAACATTTCTACCCACTACTCTGTTGGGATTCAGTTTGAGAACCACTATTTAAAAGAAGATATTCTCCCCAAAGGGTCTTGAGTTCTTCTTTTTAGGTGCAGTTTTAAAACCTTTTTATTTTATATTGGAGTGTAGTTGATTAACAATACTATGTTAGTTTCATGTATACAGTGAAGTGATTCAGTTATACGTGTGTGTGCTCAATCAGTGTGTCCAACTCATTGTAACCCCTCAGACTGTAGATTGCCAGGTTCCTCTGTCTGTGGGTTTCCCAGGGAAGATTACTGGGGTGGGTTGCCATTTACTTCTCCAGAGGATCTCCCCAATGCAGGGATCGAACCCCTGTCTACTGTGTCTCCTGCATTGGCAAGCAGATTAGAAGCACCTGGGAATCCCTCAGTTATTTGTATACATATATGTGTATATATTTTTTTTCAGAATATTTTTCCACATAGGTTATTACAGAGTATTCAGTAGAGTTCTCTGTGCTATACAGTAGGTACTTGTTGACTAGCTATTTTATATATAGTAGTGTATGTATTGAGCTTCCCTCTTAGTTCAGTTGGAAAAGAATCTGCCTGCAGGGCAGGAGACCTGGGTTCAATCCCTGGGTCGGGAAGATCCCCTGGAGAAGGAAACGGCAACCCACTCCAGTATTCTTGCTTGGAAAATCCTACAGACAGAGGAGCTGTAAGAATCCATGGGGTCACAAGAGTCAGATGTGACTAAAGAGAGAGAGAATATGTATTAATATGATAATCCCAACCTCCTAATTAATCCTTCCTTCCCATTTTTTCTCTTTGGTAACCATGTTTGTTTTCTAAGTCTGTGAGTCTGTTTTGTTTTGTAAGTAAGTTCCTATGTATAATTTAAGATTCCACATGTAAATAATATCATGATATTTGTCTTTGATTTATTTATTTTTTTGAAAAGTCTTATTTTTGCAAATTATGAGAATTCATAAATTCCATAGTAGAATTAATGCATGAATTTTTTACAAGATTAGAGTTATTCATAATGTATTTATTTTTTTCAGATTTTATTTTATTTTATTTTTTTACTTTATGATACTGTATTGGTTTTGCCATACAGCAACATGAATCTGCCACGGGTGTACACATGTTCCCAATCCTGAACCCCCCTCCCACCTCCCTCCCCATACCATCCCTCTGGGTCATCCCAGTGCACCAGCCCCAAGCATCCTGTATCCTGCATCAAACCTAGACTGGCGATTTGTTCCTTATATGATATTATACATGTTTCAATGCCATTCTCCCAAATCATCCCACCCTCTCCCTCTCCCACAGAGTCCAAAAGACTGGTCTATACATGTGTCTCTTTTGCTGTCTCACATACAGGGTTATCGTTACCATCTTTCTAAAATCCATATATAGTGTATATACACACCCCCCCCCACACACACACACATATATATACACGTATATAGTATACTATATTGGTGTTTTTCTTTCTGGCTTACTTCACTCTGTATAATCGGCTTCAGTTTCATCCACCTCATTAGAACTGATTCAAATGTATTCTTTTTAATGGCTGAGTGGTCTGGACCTAACAGAAGCAGAAGATATTAAGAAGAGGTGGCAAGAATACACAGAAGAACTGTACAAAAAAGATCTTCACGATCCAGATAATCATGATGGTGTGATCACTCATCTAGAGCCAGACATCCTGGAATGTGAAGTCAGGTGGGCCTTGGAAAGCATCGCTATGAACAAAGCTAGTGGAGGTGATGGAATTCGAGTTGAGCTGTTTCAAACCCTGAAAGGTGATGCTGTCAAAGTGCTGCACTCAATATGCCAGCAAGTTTGGAAAACTCAGCAGTGGCCACAGGACTGGAAAAGTCAGTTTTCATTCCAATCCCAAAGAAAGGCAACGCCAAAGAATGCTCAAACTACCTCACAATTCCACTCATCTCACATGCTAGTAAAGTAATGCTCAAAATTCTCCAAGCCAGGCTTCAGCAATACGTGAACCGTGAACTTCCTGATGTTCAAGCTGGTTTTAGAAAAGGCAGAGGAACCAGAGATCAAATTGCCAACATCTGCTGGATCATGGAAAAAGCAAGAGAGTTCCAGAAAAACATCTATTTCTGCTTTATTGTTTATGCCAAAGCCTTTGACTGTGTGGATCACAATAAACTGTGGAAAATTCTGAGAGAGATGGGAATACCAGACCACCTGACCTGCCTCTTGAGAAATCTGTATGCAGGTCAGGAAGCAGCTGTTAGAACTGGACATGGAACAACAGACTGGTTCCAAATAGGACAAGGAGTACGTCAAGGCTGTATATTGTGACCCTGCTTATTTAACTTCTATGCAGAGTACATCATGAGAAATGCTGGACTGGAAGAAACACAAGCTGGAATCAAGATTGCCGGGAGAAATATCAATCACCTCAGATATGCAGATGACACCACTCTTATGGCAGAAAGTGAAGAGGAGCTAAAAAGCCTCTTGATGAAAGTGAAAGAGGAGAGAGAAAAAGTTGGCTTAAAGCTCAACATTCAGAAAACTAAGATCATGGCATCTGGTCCCATCACTTCATGGGAAATAGATGGGGAAACAGTGGAAACAGTGTCAGACTTTATTTTTTGGGGTTCCAAAATCACTGTAGATGGTGACTGCAGCCATGAAATTAAAAGACGCTCACTCCTTGGAAGAAAAGTTATGACCAACCTAGATAGTATATTCAAAAGCAGAGACATTACTTTGCCTACTATGGTCCATCTAGTCAAGGCTATGGTTTTTCCTGTGGTCATGTATGGGTGTGAGAGTTGGACTGTGAAGAAGGCTGAGCACCGAAGAATTGATACTTTTGAACTGTGGTGTTGGAGAAGACTCTTGAGAGTCCCTTGGACTGCAAGGAGATCCAACCAGTCCATTCTGAAGGAGATCAGCCCTGGGATTTCTTTGGAAGGAATGATGCTAAAGCTGAAGTTCCAGTACTTTGGCCACCTCATGCGAAGAGTTGACTCATTGGAAAAGACTCTGATGCTGGGAGGGATTGGGGGCAGGAGGAGAAGGGGACGACCGAGGATGAGATGGCTGGAGGGCATCATGGACTCGATGGACGTGAGTCTGAGTGAACTCCGGGAGTTGGTGATGGACAGGGAGGCCTGGTGTGCTGCGATTCATGGGGTCCCAAAAAGTCGGACACGACTGAGCGACTGAACTGAACTGAGTACTCCATTGTGTATATGTAAGTATGATAATTGACTGTATTGCTGCAAATGGCATCATTTCACTCTTTTTTATGAATGAGTAATATTCCACTGTACCTACGTACATTTTGTTGATCCATTCATCAGTCAATGGGCATTTAGGTTACTTCCATGTCTTGGCTATTGTAAATAGCACTACAATGGACATTGGGGTGCATGTATCTTTTCAAATTATGGCTTTCTCCAGATATATGACTGGGAGTGAGATTGCTGGATCATTTGCTGCTCATTCGCTCAGTTGTATCTGACTCTTTGTGACCCCATGGACTGCAGCATGCCAGGCTTCCCTGTCCTTCACTGTCTCCCTAAGTTTGCTCAAACTCATGTCCATCAAGTCAGTGATGCCATCCAACCATTTTGTCCTCTGTCATCTACATCTCCTCTTGCCTTCAATCTTTTCCTGCATCAGGATATTTTCCAGTGAGTGACCCTTCACATCAGTTGACCAAAGTGTTGGAGCTTCAGCTTCAGCATCAGTCCTTCCAGTGAATATTCAGGACTGATTTCCTTTAGGATTGACTGGTTTGATATCCTTGCAGTCCAAGGGACTCTTCAAGAGTCCTTTGCTGGATCATATGGTAGCTCTGTTTTTAGTTTTTAAGGACCTCCATCCTGTTCTCCATAGTGACTGTACAAATTAATTAATACATTCCCACAGTGTAGGAGGGTTCTTTTTTCTCCACACCCTTTCTGTATTGACTTTTTGTAGACATTTTGATGATGGCCATTCTGACTGGTATGAGGTGCTACATCATTGTAGTTTTGATTTGCATTTCTGTAATAATTAGTGACTTTGAGCCTCTTTTCATGTGCCTATTGGCCATCTGTATGTCTTCCATGGAAAAATGTCTATTTAGATCTTCTGTCCATTTTTTTTATTGGGTTTTTTTTTTAATATTGAGATGTATGAGCAGTTTGCATAGTTTGGAGATTAACCCGTTGTTGGTTGCATTATTTGAAAATAGTTTCTCCTGTACTCTAGGTTGTTCTTAATTCTGTTTATGGTTTGCTTTGCTGTGCAAAATCTTTTAAGTTCAATTAGGTCCCATTTATTTATGTTTTATTTTTATTCCTCTAGGAAATGTATACAAAAAGATATTGCTGTGATAGGTCAAAGAGTTTTCTGCCCATGTTTTCCTCTAGGAGTTTTATAGTATCTGGTCTTACATTTAGGTCTTTAATCCATTCTGAGTTTATTTTTGTAAATGGTATATAGAATGTTCTAATTTCATTCTTTTACATGTGGCTGTCCAGTTTCCCCAGAACCACTTATTACGGAGACTATCTTTTCTCCATTGTATATTCTCGCCTTGTTTGTCATAGATTAATTGACCATAGGTTGTGGGTTTATTTCTGGGCTTTCTATCCTGTTTTGTTGATTTTTATGTCTGCCTTTGTGCCACGTTACCTTTTTGATTACAATAGCTTTATAGTACAGTCTGAAGTCAAGAAACCTGATTCCTCTACCTCCGTTTTTCTTTCTCAAGATTGTTTTGGCTATTCAGGGTCTTTTTGTTTTTTTTTTTTAAATTTTAAAATCTTTAATTCTTACACGCGTTCCCAAACATGAACCCCCCTCCGACTTTTTTTTATTCAGGGTCTTTTGAGTTTCCATACAAATTAAAAAAAAATTGTTCTAGTTCTGTGAAAAATGCCATTGTTAATTTGATAGGGATTGCATTGAATCTGAACATTGCCTTGGGTAGTATAGTCATTTTAATAATAGTGATCCTTCCAGTTCTAGAACATGGTATATCATTTCATCTGTTTGTGTCTTCAGTTTATTTCATCTGTATTTTATAGTTTTTGTAATACAGGTCTTCTGCCTTCTTAGGTAGGTTTATTCCCAGGTATTTTATTCTTTCTAATGCAATGATCAAATGGGATTGTTTTCATAATTTCCCTTTCTGATCTTTCATTGTTATTGTTTAGAAATACAACAGATTTCTATGTATTAATATTATATCCTACAACTTTTCTGAATCTAGTAGAAATCCCATGGACAGAGGAGCCTGGAGGGCTACAGTCCATGGGGTTGTAAGAGTCAGGTACTACTTAGTGACTAAGCAACGACAAGTAGCATCTTTATAATTTTCTATGCATAATATCATGTCTTCTACAAACAGTGATGGTTTGCTTCTTTTTTTTTTTCAATTTGAATCTCTTTTATTTATTTTTCTTTTCTGATTGTCATGGCTAGGATTTCCAAAATTATATTGAATAAAAATGGCCCAAGTGGACATCCTTGTTCCTGATCTCAGAGGAAATTCTTTCAGCTTTTTACCATTGCGTATGTTAGCTGTGGGTCTGTCATATATGGCCTTTTACTATGTTGAGGTAGCTTCCCTCTATGAGCACTTTCTGAAGATTTTTTTTTAAATCATAAATGAGTATAGAATTTTGTTGAAAGCCTTTTCTGCATCTACTGAGATAATCATATGGTTTTTATTCTTCCATTTATTAATGTGCTGTATCACACTGATTGATATGCAGATACTGAAAAATCTTTGCATCCCTGGGATAAATTCCACCTGATCATGGTGTGTGATCCTTTTAACATATTGTTGGATTCAGTTAGCTAATATTTTGTTGAGGATTTTGCATCTATCTTCATCAGTGATGTTGGCTTGTAATTATCTTTTTTGTGATATCTTTGTCTGGTTTTGGTATCAGGGTCATTGTGGCCTCGTTGAATGAATTTGGGAGTATTCCTTCCTCTGCAAATTTTTGAAATAGTTTCAGAAGAACAGGTGTTAAAAAAAAAAAGAAGAAGAACAGGTGTTAATTCTTCTCTAAATGCTTGATAGAAATCCCCTGTGAAGCCACCTGGTCCTGAACTTTTGTTTATTGGGAATTTTTAAATCACAGTTTCAATTTCAGTACTTGTGATTGGTCTCTTCATATTTTCTATTTCTTCCTAGTTTACTCTTAGGAGAGTGTATCTTTCTAAGAATTCATCCATTTCTTCTAGATTGTCCATTTTATTGGTGTATAGTTGCTTGTAGTAGTCTCTTATTATCCTTTGTATTTTTGTGAAATCAGTTGTAACTTCTCCTTTTTCAGTTCTTATTTTATTGGTTTGAGCCTCTCCCTTTTTTCTTGATGAGTCTGGCTAAAGGTTTTTCAATTTTGTTTATCTTTTCAAAAACCAACTTTTAGGTTCATTGATCTTTTCTGTTCTTTGTTTCTATTTCATATATTTCTGCTCTTATCTTCATGATTTCTCTCCTTCTACTAACTTCAGGTTTCATTTATTTTTTCTCTAGTTGCTTTAGGTGTAACGTTTGTTTAAGAATTTTCTTGTTTCCTTAGGTAATATTGTATTGCTATAAATTTATCTCTTAGAATTCGTTCTTCTGTGTCCCATTGGTTTTGGATCACCGTGTTTTCATTTTCATTTTTCTCTAGGTATTTTTTTATTTTCTCTGATTTCTTCAGTGATCCGTTGGTTGTTTAATAGCGTATTGTTCATCCTCCACATGTTTGTGTTTTGTACAGGTTTTTCTTGTAGCTTATTTCTAATCTAATAGTGTCAGAAAAGATGCTTGATAATGACTTCATTTTTTGTTTTTACTTCAATTTTCTTCAACTTATTGAGGCTCATTTTGGGGCCCAGTGTGCTATCTATCCTAGAGAATGTTCCATGTCACTTGAGAAGAATGTGTATTCTGTTGTTTTCAGATAGAGTGCTCTATAAATATCAGTTAGTCCATCTGATCTAATGCTTCAGGGCTTCCCAGATGACACTAGTGCTAAAGAACCCGCCTGCCAATGCAGGAGACATAAAGGATGTGAGTTTGATACCTGGGTCAGGAAGATCCCCTGGAGGAGGGCAAGGCAACTCACTCCAGTATTCTTGCCTGGAGAATCCTGTGAACAGGGGAGCCTGGTGGGCTACAGTCCATAGGGTCACAAAGAGCCAGACGTGACTAAAGCGATTTGGCACACACGCACAATCTAACGTTTCAGTTAAGGCCTGTGTTTCCATGATGATTTTCTGTCTGGATGGTCTCTCCATCAATATAAGTGAAATTTAAAGTGCCCTACTATTATTGTGTTATTAGTACTTTCTCTTTTTGTGTCTAATAATATTTGCCTTACATATGCAAGTGCTCCTATGTTGGGTGCCTGTCTATTTACAACTGTTATATTTTTTTCTTAGGTTGCTCCTTTGGTCATTATGTAATGTCCCTCTTTGTCTCTTGTAACAATATTTATTTTTATTTCTATTTTGTTTAATGTATGTATTGCTATTCCAGCTTTCTTTCGATTTCCATTTGCATAAAATACCTTTTTTATTCTGCCACTTACATCTGTGTGTGTCCCAAGATCTAAGTGGGTCTCCTTTAGACACCGTATATATGGATCTTACTTTTGTATCCATTCAGCTGGTCTATGTCTTTGATTGGAGCATTTAATCTATTTACATTTAAAGTAATTACTGACGTGTGTTCTTATTGCCGTTTTGTTAATTGTTTTGGATTTTTTTCTGTAAGACTTTATTCTTTCCCTCCTCTTCTGTTCTTTTCTCTTGTGATTTGATTAGTATCTTTAATGTGATTTTGGGTTCCTTTTTCTTTTTTGTGTGTATATCTACTGTAGATTTTTGGCTTGTGGTTACCATGGGATTTTGATGTAGCAGTCTATATGTATACAAGATTGCTTTAAGCTACTGGTCTCTTAATTTCAAATGCATTTGTAATATCCTGCATGTACTTTCATGATTACTGGGTTTGATGTCATATTTGTGTGTGGATTTACTCTATGTTTACTTTTACTGGTGAGCGTTCCCATTCATCATTTTCTTGTTTCCAGTTGTGCCCTTTTCTTTTCCACTTAGAGAATTTCCTTTAGCATTTGTTGAAAAGTTGGTTTGGTGGTGCTAAATTCTGTTAGCTTTTTCTTGCCAATCAAATCTGAATAAGAGCCTTACTGGGTAGAGTATTCTTGGTTACAGGTTTTTCCCTTTCATCACTTGAAATATATTATGCCATTCCCTCTGGCCTGCAGAACTACTGCTGAAAAAATCAGCTGATAATTTTATGGGGACTATTTTGTATGTTGTCTCTTCTCTCTTGTTGCTTTTAATATTTTCTCTTTGTCTTTAATTTTTTTCATTTGGTTAGTATGTATTTTGATCTTCCTTGGGTTTATCCTGTATGGAACTTTCTGCACATCCTAGGTTTAGATAACCATTTCCTTTCCAATGTTAGGGAAGTTTTCAGCTATTATCTCTTCAAATATTTTCTTGGGTCCTTTTTCTCTCTCTTGTCCTTCTAAGATCCATATAATGCAAACATTTGTTCATTTAATGTTTTCCCAGAAGTCTCTGAGACTGTCCTCATTTCATTTCATTCTTTTTTCTTTATTCTATTCCACTGCTGTTATTTCAACCACCCTGTCTTCCAGCTCACGTATTCATTCTTCTGCCTCAGTTATTCTGCTACTTATTCCTTCTAGTGTACTTTTCATTTTGGTTGTTGTATTGTTCAACTCTATTTGTTCTTTGTATCTTAGAAGAAGAATTCTAAGAATATTTTCATATCTTTCTTGTATCTTCTCTGGGCTTCCATTTTTCTCTAAGATCTTGAATCATATTTCTATCATTACTCTGAATTTTGTTTTTGAGTAGCTTGCCTGTCTACATTTCACTTAATTGTTCTTCTGGGATTTTACCCTTTCCTTTGTATGAAACATATTCCTCTGCTAGCTTGTTTTGCTTACCTTTATGTGTTTTCTGTCTTCATTCCATAGGCTACAGGCTTGTAGCTTCTCTTGCTTCTGGTGTCTGCCCCTTGGTGGATGAGGCTGGTCTAAGAGACTTGTTGCAGGATTCCTGGTGGGAAAACCTAGTACCTGTGTACTTGTGGGTGAGCTGGGTCTTGCACCCCTTGTGTTCAGGGATATGTCACAGGGTGTGTTTAGAGGCAGCTGTGGGCTCAGGAAGACTTTAGTCTCCCAATAGGTGGAGCTGTGTGCCTGCCTTGTTGGTTGTTAGGCTGAGGTGTTCTAGCACTGGAGCCTATAGGCTGTTGGGTGGGGCCAGGTCTTGGTATCAAAATGGCAGCCTCCAGGAGAACTTGCATTAATGAATACTCTCTGGTACTTCTACTACCAGTGTGCTTATCCCCATAGTAAGCCACAGATGCCCCCACTCTCCCAGGAGATCCTTCAAGACCAATAGATAAATCTGGCTCAGGCTGTTACAAAGTCATTTCTTTTTTCCTGGGTCCTAGTGCACATGAGACCTTGTGTGTGCCCTCTAAGAGTGACATTTCTGTTTCCCCCAAGTCTTGTGGAGTTCCTGCAATCAAGCCCCACTGGCCTTCAAAACCAAATGCTCTGGGAGCTCCTCCTCCTGACGCCAGACACTCAGACTGGGAATCCTGATATGGGGCTCAGAACTCTCATTCCTATGAGAAACCTCTGCAACATAATTATTTTCAAGTTGGGGGTTGCCCATCTGGTATGTATGGGGTTGATTGTATCACAAATGTGCCCCTCCTACTCTCTCATGGCTTCTTCATTGTCTTTTAATTTAGAATATTTATCTTTTTTGGTAGTTTCCAATATTTTTTGTTGATGATTATTCAGCCATTAGTTGGGATTTTAGTGTTTTCCTGAGAACAGATGAGCGCAAGTCCTTCTGCTCCATTATCTTGCCTCCTAATCCTGAATTCTTGTTTCTCCTCCTCTTTATTGCCTCATCTTCCACTTCAGAGACACAATATCCTTGTGCTATTTCTATCACCCTCTGTAAAAAATGATGATTACTATTACTCAAAAATTCCTTTTCAGAGTGATTGCCATTAAGGTTCAATAACTTATACAAAGAGATGTTCTTCTTTTGTTAACAAGAATAATTTGCCGTAAGTCAAAGGAATGAAGCTCTAATTGTAGGCGTCAAATAACAAGGCAAGGAACTCAAATGGCAGTCAATAAGGACAAGGAATGGCAAGAATGCTAACTATCCAAGAATTATAGGCAAGATTGCACATTCCAAAAATAAAAGACTGAGATCTGAAGCACATAAAATTACATAAAGAAAAAGAAGCTGTAGAAAAAGGGATTCCATTTTAGGGTAACTTGCTAAAAGTTTCTATTCCTTCATTTAGATGCAGAGCTGATTAGTGAAGTATTGTTTGAAGTTTAGACAATTGGTGGGATTCCAGTTGCTTTTCTTAACATCTGAAGCTGGGCTCTCATTGCCCATTTCTCTGTATCTGAGAGTCCTGCTTGGTTTATTTATGTTTCTTGTTAATTAGTATTATTTTTTAATTTTAAAATAATTTTAGATTCATTAAAAATTTGCCAAATAGTACGAAGTGCTTTGATCTTTTTTTTTAAACAAAAGTTTCTTGCCTCTATTAAGGCAATTTCTGCCAACAAAACCTTCCATCAGGGCAGCTCTGACTCTGCTGTCAACAGCCTCAAGATGGCTGCTCTTGTAGGATCAAACTTTTAATAATGGCATCTATCTATAATAATTCCCACTGTTTTCTACCCAGAAGTCCCAATGCCTTCCCAAAAGAGGGACTCTGGTCAGTTTTCTAAAGGAGCTCCATATTTCTTGGCAATTCCTAGTCCAATATTACTAGCTTAGTAAAATCTATCGAACAAATATTTATTAAGTTCCTTCGATTTGCCAACACTATGGTTTTTTTAATTGAAGTGTCAGTCAGTCAGTTCAGTCACTCAGTTGTGCCTGACACTGCAACCCCATGGCCTGCAGCACATCAGGCTTCCCTGTCCATCACCAGCTCCTAGGGCTTATTCAAACTCATGTCCATCAAGTCAGTAATGTCATCCAACCATCTCATTCTCTGTCAACCCCTTTGCCTCCTGCCTTCAATCTTTCCCAGCATCAGGGTTTTTTTCCAGTGAGTCAGTTCTTCACATCAGGTGGCCAAAGTATTAGAGCTTCAGCTTCAGGATCAGTCCTTCCAATGAATCAGTTCAGTTCAGTCGCTCAGTCGTGTCCAACTCTTTGCGACCCCATGAATCGCAGCATGCCAGGCCTCCCTGTCCATCACCATCTCAAGGAGTTCACTCAGACTCACGTCCATCGAGTCCGTGGTGCCCTCCAGCCATCTCATCCTCGGTCGTCCCCTTCTCCTCCTGCCCCCAATCCCTCCCAGCATCAGAGTCTTTTCCAATGAGTCAACTCTTCGCCTGAGGTGGCCAAAGTACTGGAGTTTCAGCTTTAGCATCTTTCCTTCCAAAGAAATCCCAGGGTTGATCTCCTTCAGAATGGACTGGTTGGATCTCCTTGCAGTCCAAGGGACTCTCAAGAGTCTTCTCCAACACCGCAGTTCAAAAATATCAATTCTTCGGCGCTCAGCCTTCTACACAGTCCAACTCTCACAACCATACATGACCACTGGAAAAACCATAGTCTTGACTAGATGGACCTTAGTCAGCAAAGTAATGTCTCTGCTTTTGAATATGCTATCTAGGTTGGCCATAACTTTTCTTCCAAGGAGTAAGCGTCTTTTAATTTCAAGGCTGCAGTCACCATCTGCAGTGATTTTGGAGCCCCCAAAAATAAAAGTCTGACACTGTTTCTACTGTTTCCCCATCTATTTCCCATGAAGTGATAAGACTGGATGCCATGATCTTCGTTTTCTGAATGTTGAGCTTTAAGCCAACTTTTTCTCTCTCCTCTTTCACTTTCATCAAGAGGCTTTTTAGTTCCTCTTCACTTTCTGCCATAAGGGTAGTGTCATCTGCATATCTGAGGTTATTGATATTTCTCCGGGCAATCTTGATTCCAGCTTGTGTTTCTTCCAGTCCAGCATTTCTCATGATGTACCCTGCATAGAAGTTAAATAAGCAGGGTGACAATATACAGCCTTGATGTACTCCTTTTCCTATTTGGAACCAGTCTGCTGTTCCATGTCCAGTTCTAACTGTTGCTTTCTGACCTTCATACAGATTTCTCAAAAGACAGGTCAGGTGGTCTGGTATTCCCACCTTTTGAAGAATTTTCTACAGTTTATTGTGATCCACACAGTCAAAGGCTTTGGCATAAACAATAAAGCAGAAATAGATGTTTTTCTGGAACTCTTTTGCTTTTACCATGATCCAGAGGATGTTGGCAATTTAATCTCTGGTTCCTCTGCCTTTTCTAATACCAGCTTGAACATCAGGGAGTTCATGGTTCACGTATTGCTAAAACCTAGCTTGGAGAATTTTGAGCATTACTTTACTAGCATGTGAGATGAGTGCAATTGTGCGGTAGTTTGAACATTCTTTGGCATTGCCTTTCTTTGGGATTGGAATGAAAACTGGCCTTTTCCAGTCCTGTGGCCACTGCTGAGTTTTCCAAACTTGCTGGCATATTGAGTGCAGCACTTTCACAGCATCATCTTTCAGGATTTGAAACAGCTCAACTGGAATTCCATCACCTCCACTAGCTTTGTTCATAGCAATGCTTTCCAAGGCCCACTTGACTTCACATTCCAGGATGTCTGGCTCTAGATTAGTGATCACATCATCATGATTATCTGGGTTGTGAAGATCTTTTTTGTACAGTTCTTCTGTGTATTCTTGCTACCTCTTCTTAATATCTTCTGCTTCTGTTAGGTCCATACCATTTCTGTCCTTTATCGAGCCCATCTTTTGGTGAAATGTTCCCTTGGTATCTCTAATTTTCTTGAAGAGATCTCTAGTCTTTCTCATTCTGTTGTTTTCCTCTATTTCTTTGCACTGATCGCTGAAGAAGGCTTTCTTATCTCTTCTTGCTATTCTTTGGATCTCTGCATTCAGATGCTTATATCTTTCCTTTTTCCCTTTGCTTTTCACCTCTCTTCTTTCACAGCTATTTGCAAGGCCTCCCCAGACAGCCAATTTGCTTTTTTGTATTTCTTTTCCATGGGGATGGTCTTGATCCCTGTCTCCTGTACAATGTCACGAACCTCATTCCATAGTTCATCAGGCACTCTATCTATCAGATCTAGGCCCTTAAATCTATTTCTCACTTCCACTGTATAATCATAAGGGATTTGATTTGGGTCATACTTGAATGGTCTAGCGGTTTTCCTTACTTTCTTCAATTTGAGTCTGAATTTGGTAATAATGAGGTCATGATCTGAGCCACAGTCAGCTCCCGGTCTTGTTTTTGTTGACTGTATAGAGCTTCTCCATCTTTGGCTGCAAAGAATATAATCAATCTGATTTCGGTGTTGGCCATCTGGTGATGTCCATGTGTAGAGTCTTCTCTTGTGTTGTTGGAAGAGGGTGTTTGCTATGACCAGTGCATTTTCTTGGCAAAACTTTGGTAGTCTTTGCCCTGCTTCATTCTGCATTCCAAGGCCAAATTTGCCTGTTACTCCAGGTGTTTCTTGACTTCCTACTTTTGCATTCCAGTCCCCTATAATGAAAAGGACATCTTTTTGGGGTGTTTAGTTCTACAAGGTCTTGTAGGTCTTCATAAAACCGTTCAACTTCAGTTTCTTGAGCATTACTGCTTGGGGCATAGACTTGGATAACTGTGATATTGAATGGTTTGCCTTGGAGACGAACAGAGATCATTCTGTCGTTTTTGAGGTTGCATCCAAGTACTGCATTTCGGACTCTTTTGTTGACCATGATGGCTACTCCATTTCTTCTGAGGTATTCCTGCCCGCAGTAGTAGATATAATGGTCATGAGTTAAATTCACCCATTCCAGTCCATTTTAGTTCGCTGATTCCTAGAATGTCAACATTCACCCTTGCCATATTTTGTTTGACCACTTCCAATTTGCCTTGATTCATGGACCTGACATTCCAGGTTCCTATGCAATATTGCTCTTTACAGCCTCGAATCCTGCTTCTATCACCAGTCACATCCACAGCTGGGTATTGTTTTTGCTTTGGCTCCATCCCTTCATTCTTTCTGGAAGACTATTCCAATGAATAGTCAGGACTAATTTCCTTAGGATTGACTGGTTTGATCTCCTTGCTGTTGAAGAGACTCTCAAGAGTCTTCTCAAACGCCACAATTCAAAAGCATCAATTCTTTGGCACTCAGTGTTCTTTATGGTCCAACTCTCATATCCATACATAAATACCAGAAAAACCATAGCTTTGACTAGATGGACCTTTGTTTGCAAAGTGATGTCTCTGTGTTTTGATATACTGTCTAAGTTGGTCATAGCTTTTCTTCCAAGGAGCAAGTATCTTTTAATTTCATAGCTGCAGTCACCATCCACAGTGTTCTTGGATCCCAAGAATATAAAATCTGTTATTGTTTTCAATTTTACCCCTTCTGTTTACCATGAAGTGATGAATTGGGTGTCATGATCTTAGTTTTCTGAATATTGAGTTTCAGTCCAACTTTTTCATTCTCCTCTTTTACACTCATCAAGAGACTCTTTAATTCCTATTCACTTTCTGCCGTTAGGGTGGTATCATCTGCATATCAGGGGTTGCTGATATTTCTCCCAGAAATCTTGATGCCAGCTTGTGATTCATCCAGCCCAGCATTTTGCATGATGCACTCTGCATAGAATTTAAATATGCAGCAGGACAATATAAGCCTCGTCATATTCCTTTCCTAATTTTGAACCAGTCAGTTGTTCCATGCCTAATTCTAACTGTTACTTCTTGGCCTGCATACATTTTCTCAGGAGGTGGTCTGATATTCCCATCTCTTTAAGAATTTTCTGGTTTGTTGTGATCCACACAGTCAAAGGCTTTGACTGTAGATGAACCTGAAGTAGATGTTTTTCTGGAATTCTCTTGCTTTCTCTATGATCCAACAGATGTTAGCAATTTGGTCTCTGGTTCCTCTGCCTTTTCTAAACCCAATTTATATATCTGGAAGTTCTTGGTTCATGTACTGCTGAAAGCAAAAGTTGCTCAGTTGCGTCTGACTCTTTGATTCCATGGACTATATAGTCCATGGAATTTTCCAGGCCAGAATATTGGAGTAGATAGACTTTCCCTTCTCCAGGGGATCTTCCCAACCCAGGGATTGAACCCAGATCTCCCGCATTGCAGGCCGATTCTTTACCAGCTGAGCCATGAGGGAAACCTGAGAATACTGGAGTAGCCTATCCCTTCTCCAGCAGATTTTCCTGACCCAGGAATCGAACCACAGTCTCCTGCATCGTAGGCAGGTCCTTTACCAACTGAACTATCAGGGAAGCCTAGCTTGAAAAATTTTGAGCATAACCTCACTAGCATGTGAAATGAGCACAATTGTATGGTATTTTAAACATTCTTCAGCATTGCCCTTTTTTGAGATTGGAATGAAAACTGACTTTTTCTAGTCCTACAACCACTGCTGAGTTTTCCAAGTGTGTTGACATATTGAGTGCACTTTCACAGCATCATCTTTTAGGATTTGAAATAGCTTAGCTGGAATTCTGTCACCTCCCCTAGCTTTGTTCATAGTGATGCTTCCTAAGGCCGACTTGACTTCACACTCTAGGATATCAGGCTCTAGGTGAGTGACCATACTATCATGGTTATCCAGGCCATCAAGACTTTTTTTGTGTAGTTCTTCTGTATATTGTAGCCATCTCTTATTCTCTTCTGTTTCTGTTAGGTCCTTACTGTTTCTGTCCTTTATTGGTCCCATCCTTGCATGAAGTGTTCCCTTGACATCTCCAGTTTTCTTAATGTATAAAATTATGGGTGTACAGTATAATGATTTATAATTTTTAAAGGTCTACCCTTTACCATATATTTTACCATATATTACATCTAATGTAGTTGTAGTATAATTATCAACTCCTGACATACACAGAAAACCCTTATACAATACTATTAACTCATCTACATACATACCTCATTCAAATGTTATTAGTGGTCCTACCAATGTCCTCTGTTTGGATCCTCCAGGATCCGTTTAGCTGTCATGTCTCCTCAGACTTATTCAACCTAAGACTCTTCCTCCATCTTTCTCTGTATTTTATGACCTTGAAGCTTTCAATGAGTCCCTCAATTTTATTTGTCAGAATCTTTCCTATAATTCAGTATTCATTTTTGGCAAGGATACCACATAAAGAATTTTTCTCCCTTCTCAGTGCATCCTATCAGAAGACACCTTTTACTAATCTGTCTCATCACTGCTGATGCTACCTTGATGCCATGGTTAAGGTGGTGACTTCCAAAGTTGTATACAAGTTTTTCATCCCTGAAATTAATAGATATCTTCTGGAAAGATACTTTGAGAAACTGCAAATCTGTGTCTCATAATCCTTTTGTTTGCTGCTGCTGCTGCTGCTAAGTCACTTCAGTCGTGTCTGACTCTGTGCGACCTCGTAAACAGCAGCCCGCCAGGCTCCCCCATCCCTGGGATTCTCCAGGCAAGAACACTGGAGTGGGTTGCCATTTCCTTCTCCAATGCATGAAAGTGAAAAGTGAAAGTGAAGTCGCTCAGTCATGTCCGACTCTTAGCGACCCCATGGACTGCAGCCTTCCAGGCTCTCCATCCATGGGATTTTCCAGGCGAGAGTACTAGAGTGGGGTGATACTTTTGTTTACTGATTTTAATATCCATTATGATTCTTGCCTGCAACAACTGTTACTGTGGTGAGTTTCTATAGCTATCTTCTTTCCTGCTTTCCTTCTTTCTTCTTCCTTACCTGTTTTTTCTCCTTTTCCTCTCTTTCTTCCTCTTTTTCTCTCCCTTCCTCCCTTTGTCCTTCTCTCCTTTCTGTTCAGATTCTCCCAGTTTAGTTTTTGGGAGTTCCTTCAAGTTGACTCTTATTTATTTTTTCAAGTGATTTTTTTTTAGAACTCTTATTATACAATTCTTTTGTTACAGAAGCCTAGATTTATATCCGAACTTACATGGACACTAATACAGTTACCAAATGGAGAAGCTTGGATTTGAACCTAAGCACACACTTCTGTGCCTGGAACCCTCATCTTCTTAAACTCTACAGAAAGCACTGCCTCCATCTGTCTTCCTCTTTCTCATACTGTTGCCCTATAGCTACCATTGTAGCTCCTGTTTATACTGATTTAGATAGTCCAACTCATTGACTGTCTCTCTTCTTCTCCTCTCCGCCATAACTGCAGTGTGACCCCAGAAACTAGAAAGATTTCATTCTCAGGGCTTCCTGCATTGACTGCTATTAGGACTCAGGTTCATGTAAAATGATGTTAGACTGCATGATATCCAGGATATATTTAGAACCCAGACCTAAAATAATCTCATCTACTCAGATAATTTCTTTCTACTGTAATAAGAGATGAACAACAACAAGAAAGCATACAAATCATTCCTTAGCCAAGTACAACCTTCAGGCTATTTCAGGTTCCCATGTCAAGCTATGCATACTTCCCAAGAGGAGAGGGCATATTTTAAGTATATGATTTAGGATTTACCTAAAAACCTGAAAACACCTGAAAACATGAATGATGAATTTCTCTTGCACAAGCCAATGTTATTTTCAAACGCAGCGTGTTTCTTATTCTCCAGAGGAAGATGTGAAGCAAGCTAAAAACATGAATTAGAATTTTGATGGGAAATGGAGTGTGGAAAATGGACCATTTTCACAGCAGGTTTTTATTTTGAAGCAATGTATGCTTTTTAGAAAGGTAGTGACCCAGAGACTTATCCCCCAAGTTTTTAAACACTTTTAAACCAAGGCATATATGGGAAAATGTTATTTGTATGAAAGACTGGAGAACAGAAAACTAGAATCTCAGGATGAAGTATCCTGTAAGGTCATACTCACTGTAACAGCAGCCTGGCACAGGTTTTCCAGGAACTGGGTTTAGAAACTGCGTACAATTTAGGGATGATCTGACATATTCCTACAGCAATAATATGTATTCAGCACTTAATGTGAGAACATCATTATTGTTTTTAAACCAAGACTTAAGAACCATCTAGCAATGTTATTATCATTACAGATGAGTCAGTGCAATTCATCTTAATGAGTTCCCCCAGGTGGTGCAGGGGTAAAGAAATCGCCTGCCAATGCAGGAGATATGGGTTCTATCCCTGAGTTGGGCAGATCCCCTGGAGAAGGAAATGGCAACCCACTCCAGTATTCTTGCCTGGAAAATTCCATGGACAGAGGTGCCTGGTGAGCTACAGTCCAGGGGGTCACAAAGGGTCAGACATAGCTGAGCACACAATGACAACAGCAACAACAAAACAATGCATTTTAGGGTTGGGGTTCCATTTAGAAAGCTGTTGGTTGCAAGAAGAAAATGAAATTTTAAGTGGCTCAAGTACTAAGTAATGCTCAGTTTTGTACATAATAAGTCCTGACGTAGGATCGTTCTGGAGTGGACTCATTTAGCACTCAGGGATGTCATTGAGAATCAAAAGTGTTTGTTCCATTTTTCCCTTTTGCCATCCTCAGCATTTTGCCACTCCTTGTGGACCTCAGACAGCTATAGCATGTTCTGGGATAAAATGCTAATGATGGCATGTAGCGACAGAAATGGCCCAACTGCGTGTCCATTAAACAAAACAAAACAAAGTTGCCCTGTAGTAGACTTTCCCTTTCATATGTGGCCAAACCTTAACTGATACAGGCTGCACAGCTTTAAGTGGATTGGATGGCAGCAATTTTTGACATCCCAGTTGGAAAAATGATGCTAGTAAAACAATGTAAGGATTAGTCAAGACATGGAAAGTGTAGTGGCCTGAACGAGGAAAGTGGCCCTGAGCAAGCAGAGAGATGGACAAACTACAGAGCTATAGGTATTTGTATTTCTGTGACTGATGATATGTGGGGATGATAAAGAAGGGTAATGATACTACTGACATTTGGGCCAGATCATCCTTTGTTGTTCGGGCTGTCCTATGTACCATGAGATGTTTAACAGCATCTCTGACTTCTACCCACCGAATGCCATCAGTACCACAGTCACAGTCATAACAATCAAAACTGACTCCACATATTGCCACTTGTCCATCTGGGGACAAAATAATTGCTGAGAACCACTGATTTAAGTAGAATTTCAACTCTTATAAGTATGGCAATCACATAGCATTCCCTTGGCCTTAAGCCTTATTTTAGGAGTGAGCATAACACGTACAATTCACATTAAGGAGTAACTTGAAAAAAAGTTTCCCTGGAGTTTCTAGGAAATGGTTCTATACTCCCAAAGGTGAACCACTAGAAGAGATGTCGTTTCTTCTTCTGAATATCATTGTGCGATATGATGTGAAACCCAGATCTACTGCAGCCATTTTGCACCCAGCTGACTCGTGGAAGTGCAGACCTGGACCCACTGACCATTGTTCTACTCCTGGTTTCCCTATTACATGAGTCTCAAACTCCCTTGCAATTTAACTCAGTCTGCATTGGATTTTCTGTTGCTTGCAGCCAGAGACCGCTAATCTACACGGTGACTTTGGTAAGATTAATTCCAGAGGAGTTTTTAGGGGCAGCAGGTCAGATTGAATGATTTGAAAGTCCTCTCATTCAGAATTGAGTGAGAAGTAAAGTATAGAAAACTGTGAGTGAGAGAGACTCTTTCAAAAAGTTTAGCAGTGAAAGAAGGACATAGATAAGGCAGCAGACAGGGGGTGGAGTTTGACAAAAGTATGATTGTTTAGTCAAATATCTGGAGGACTTGAGCTTGTTTAAATGCTAATAGGAAGGGGCCAGTTTAAAAAAAAAAAAAAGAGGCTGCAAGTAGCCAGGGGAGAAACTTTTTCATAGAGTATCTCAGGAAAGAGAATGGGGAAAGTGATGCGATTCCATGATTTGTGGAGTGGTGCATCTTGGGTAGATGGAAAAACAGGTTTCCCATCCTGACCTCAGGGATGGAAAAGGAAATGCAGATAAGTTGAAAGTGGAGGTGAGGTATCAGGAAGGTTCTATTTTGATCATTCCAATTTTCCTGTAAAGTAACGAGAAGGGAAGATACAGATAAAACTCTGAAGAGCTATCCAAATATAAGTCATTATTTTGTATTTACGTAAATTGGGGCTATAATCAGCTCACTGGGATCACATCTCTTTGGCCAAATGAGTCCTTTTCATTCTCTACCTTCTAGAAGATGCCCTAGATACAGATTTTAAAAAGAGAGACATCTGAGAGTGGCAGCAAGCCCGTGATCCATGTAGCCATGTAATTCATGTGATAAAGGTTGGAAAGGTCAAAGAAGGCTCCCCAGTTTCTGGGCTTCTTCCCCCTGGTGACATAGATCACCCATTCTGGGCCCTTTTCCTGAGACTGGAGTTCAGAGCTGGGGGAGTCGTTATGGCTATTGGTCACTGAACGAATGTGATAAATGGCTGGGTAGAGTCCATGAGAACATGGCTTTCCTCTGAAACTTCTTGTCTGGACTTTAATAATAGAATGTTTGGAAATCATTAAGTAGCTGCCTTGACTTGTTTAACTCGATGGCCTCAGACATTTCATCGAACTGACATAGGATTTATGTCTTAATAATGCAATAACATTTAGTGAGCACTGTGGTTTCGGAACAATTTATGCCTGATCTGCAGTTGGAGAATGATTTACACCCCAGTGAGGGGCAGAGTTATGAGAGATACCCTGTATTCTACTGCTGGATTGCTTTCCATGGAGGGTGGAGAGGAGACAGTAATGTTCACTCCCTGAAATTTTTCCTTGGTAGGTTTTTTTCATTAGAATAAAATGAGAAGTCTGAACTCATTCCTTTTTGTCTACAAAATGTTTCCTATCACTCTGGTTCCTATTAAAATTCTGATCAGTCTTGGACAAGAAAGGGTGAAAGCAGTCATAGGAACTCCACACCAGACAAGAGTCTTCAGCATTCCCATCACTGGTTTGACCTTGCTGAAGGGACTTGAAGTGGGCATGCTGTGTGCATGGAGGTGCAGAAAGCCTCAGTGTGAAGGTCAATAGATACTTTTCTCAAGTCTGTGCTGACACCCACAGCAAATCAGCTAGTGGGCCTCCAGGATGCCAGGGAAGTCACAGTCAACACTGGGTGGTAGTTCCCTAGGGACAGTGAGGCAGAGGAGTCTCCAGTGGTTCAGAGCATGGGCTTTGCAGTAAGCATGCATGAAACTGCATCCTGCCTGCACTGCTATATAGTTCTGCAACCTTGGGCTTTAATCTTTGTGCCTCAGTTGCCTTACTTAAAAATTGGGGCAATACATTAAAAATAATGAAATAATGAAGTAAGATGGATGGACCTATAGACAGTCATACTGAGTGAGGTAAGTCAGAGAAGGAGAAACATGGTATGGCATCCCTTATATGTAGAATCTAAAAAGAAATGAAACAAATGAACTTACTTACAAAACAGAAAGAGACTCGCAGACTTAGACAATGAACTTGTGGTTGCAGTGGAGGGGAAGGATGGGGGGAAGGGATAGTTAAGGAGTTTGGGATGGACGGGTACACACTGCTATATTCAAAATGGACAACCTACAAGGACCTACCACATGGAACTCTGCTCAATATTGTATGGCAGCCTGGATGGGAGGGGAGTTTGGGGGAGAATGGATACATGTATATGCATGACTGAATTCCTTTGCTGTTTACCTGAATCTATCACGATGGTGTTAATTGACTCTACCTCAATATAAAATAAAAAGTTTTTTTTTAAATGGATAGACTTTTTAAAAATTGCGGCAATAATACCTAACTCAAGGAACTGTTCTAAGAAACTTACACTCTAAGGATATACAAAATTCCAGGAGCAGAAAAATCAAAATGGGAAAACAAGTAGAAGCTGAGGTGAACAAGCTTAGTGCTTAGCCTTGAGGCATCTTGAAAGAGCAAAAAGACAATTGGACTTATAGTTTGAAGTCTTGGTTTAACTTTCAGCTCTTCTTTGCTACCTGTGGAAATGATAGTAGACCAATGATAGGGCCACATGGCTGTTATGAGAAATACACAAGAGATTATTTATTAAAACACCTAGTATTTGATAGATACATAGTATATGTTCATTTTCTTCCTTCTTTCCAAGCAAGCAGGAAAAAAGTTAGATGAGTTTAAATATTGATTGTGTAAGTGTGATCATGAAGATGGTGTCAGTTTTGCAGAATTAAGGCTATTCTTGCACAAATTTGTGAAGCAGGCATAGATTTCCTCTGGTTTTCTCACACTTGGCCTTTCAGCCTCCTTTCTCCAGCCCCCCACACAGACTGGCCTTTTTGAGTTGTCACAGGTGAAAAGCAACACTTGGTTGTCAACTCATAATGGCTGAAAGGTTATGAAAACCAAGAGTACTGGGATTTCAAAACCCCGAGGAGAAAGGAAAGTCTTAAAGACTTATGGGCACTATAATGATAATGATAACATTTTGGAAAGACTTTTTGGATTGCAGGCCTTTTTCAGCCTTTCCATCTTTTCCACAATATCAAGTAGCCAGGTAGCCTGAGGGCTCTAAATTTTCCAGATCCTGTTTCTTGCTCAAGCCAGTTGTCACCAACTTGCTCCATCCTCATTTGGCCCCACCAGCCCTAGTGCCTTTACTAACAGATTTCATTGTTCACTGCATTTGTCTCTAAGCTGTTCTGGGAGCTCGTGCGCCAGGCTGGAAGGGTGATAAGTCCATGTTGTCATATCTCTTTTTTATCCTTTTCTTTCTCTCATACACTCATTACTATGAAATAAGTGCCCAAAGTAGCCCAAATTTGTCATAATGCAAAGCTTTCATAGTACTTTCTATTTCTGATTGAAGAAAAATCTTCACACATTATCAAATTTAAATTTCATTCAGGTATTTATTTCCTAAGCAGTAAGGAAAGAAGAAGTGAAAACACACATGGTTCTCAAAAATGCCTCAGAGTTGCCCAATCACTTTTTTTCCCCCAAAATATTTCATTTCCTTTGGATCTGAGGGAAAGTAAATACAACAATAATTCATTCACTTCAAGTGAAATTTTTGAAGGTGAGGGACATGAATTGGCACATAGACCTAGAGTTGCAGTATTTCTTTCATTCAGTTCTGTAGATGGTTATTCACCATGTACCTCAAACATTGCTAGGTGTTGTCCAGGACAGAGCTTAGACCTGGCTTCTGCTATCTGAGAATACCCTCTGCATATGGAATATATGAATATTATCAGGTTGATACAAATTACTTCTTTAGGTTGTCCATCTCCCACCATTAGACTGTGGTTTACTCCAAGTCAGGGAAATGACTTAGTTAACTTTCTGATTCAGATGCCTCTTGTCCTCATTGAAACTTCAGATTCATTTGGATGCAAATTTCTATACTAATTAATATTCTCCAGAGGAAAAGAATCCCCGGCACCAATAGTATTATTGAACAATAGAGACTTTCCTGAAGTTTTTGCAAGGGGAGATTGAATTGGGGGTTTAAATCTTAAAGCCCACAAGTAAAGTCTTAAATTTCTTCATGAAGCATGAGTTTTTCTCCAAATTCTTTTTATCTCCCCAGACAGCGAATGCAGTTCTCAGGTCTGAGCAGTTGTGCTAGTTCAGCAGTGGGCTAAACAGAGCCTGAAATCAAGCCTGGGCTGCCTTCTCCACTCTGAGGGCTATAGTCACGGAAAGGAAAGAGCTCCTTTCTGTTTGCACATAGACACTGTCAACTTGGGAAACCATGCCTGGCAGCTACATCACCCCTGAACAGGAACCTTTTCCTACTTCCCACAGAAGTCTAATGAGTTAGAGCCCCTGGTACCTCTTTGCCCTCTCGGTACATGTGTGCTGAACCTCACTTAGAGTAAAAGTTTTACAAGTAAGAAACAAGCATAAAGCATTATCATGCAATACGAAAAGAATATTTGAGACAAGAGATGCAAAGTAGTCTTAGAAAGTGGTATGTTTTTTAGTGACCCTATATTATGCCAGTAGGAAATTTAGTGTGTTGGCAAAATTTGCTGCAGCATCAATAGAATTCTTACCAAATTCAGGCTTACCATGTAAACAACTTTTTGTCAAAGCAAAATCTGTAACAATAGTTTATACATCTCTCTTTAACTCAATAAAATTTAATTCAGAGCAATAGGAAAATGAGGAAAATTTGCTCTCTGTGAGTGAAAGTTAGAATTATAAAATGTCTTTAGAGATACTTTTTTTTTTTGCTTCCAATTACTCAATAACTTCTAATTAGAACAACAAAATGTTTCCAAGTGGAGGAACTTCAGCAGTCTACTTTAGTAAGTACATGAAAGTTTGTAATCAAAATACAAATGTATGTATTAAAAATAAGTCTTTCCAAAATTTGGAAATTTCCTTTCTCATAAGTAAGTTAAGCATATCTCTTTGCATTTTTATTGAGAGTTGTATTTTTTTAGTAAGCTACATGTAAACACTTTAAAGGTAAATTGCATCTTTACTCTTATGAATATGATTATTTTCTTGAACACCAAAGTCCCAGATAATCAGGGTTCATTCTACTCTTTTTTCTAGTGTAACTTTAGATGTAAGATTTCTGTCCTTCCAGTTACATCCTGCTTCCCACGCCTCTCTGCCCACAGCATCCATAGACACATAGACACTATTTTCCCTTCTGGGAAATCCTCAGGGAAGGGAATATAGAAGTGCCACTATTGGGTATGGTCAGGGCTCATAAATAAAAGAGTTAAATTTCAGTTACCTGGAAATACCTACATCCTGCCAAGGCTGCAATCGTACTCTCACTTTTAAATTCTGAGTTTAAATTAAACCAAATCCCAGTCTTTCTTGGTTCCAGCTCTTCTCTTGGCGAAGCTTGCATTCCTGGTTCAAAGAAAAGAAAGCTGCACTTTTTTTAAAAAGGGGCTCAAGGCTTCTTGGACATCGAATGGCTTTTACAAAGTACCATTTTGTTGAGTGCAAAAGAATAAGAAACAGCTGGGTTACATTTCCTTTGAAATGCACATTTAGTTAAAAATTAAACACACAAGAAATTAAAAAGCATTAGGAAAAAAGCACTTTTTGGTTTTGCCAAGGCCCAAACCATTTAAGAGAAAGAGAGGAGAGAAAAGAATAGTCTGAAATGTTTTGCCAACCGGTTCTCCCTTCCGTGGTCCTAAAGTTTGTTAAACCCAAAATAAAATCGTGCAAGACACAGAATTAGTTTGAACTGGTTCTGGAAACAGTTATGGGTCTGTTAAGTATGAAGGGATTCAATAAATATTTCTCCTCTCTTTTCTCTTCTATCCCAAGAATAGTTACTGTAATTTTTTTTTCTTACTAGTTTCTGAATTTGCCAAACTCTCCCTGATAGATAGAAGGTTTCTAAACAGAGGGATTGAATTTAAGTAGAAAACTACATTTTAGTTGCTTAAGTTCCTGGAATCATGTTTGTACTACAAATAGTAAATAAATAATAAAAATGATTCCAGGGAATGAAAGGTTGCTAGCTCTCTGCCAACTTGCTTTCATCGCACAACAGAAAAAACAAAGTTAATCTTGCCCTAGAAATATAGGTAAAATGGGCCCATATGTTGTTATGTTGATTTCAATCCATTTTAACAAACATTATTCAGCACCTACCAAGTTTAAATCATAGAACTAGGAGCTCTAAGAGGCATTTCAAAATGAGCAATCAGCTCAGAAGTGGATATAAGAAAGAGAAGAGAAAAGTACAATACAAAGCATAGATAGATCCCAGAAACAAACAGCCCTCATTTTCCAACACAGAACTTATTTTATTCAGTTCCAGAGTTCTCAAGATACAAAGCTTCATGAAATTATCTCTCCTCTATACTTGACAATTTTGATCTGTGCGTGGGCGTTCAGTTGTGCCCAACTCTTTGTGATCCCATGGACTGTAGCCAGCCAGGCTCCTCTGTCCATAGAATTCTCTAGGCAAGAATACTGTAGTGGGTTGCCATTTCCTTCTCCAGGAGATCTTCCTGACCCAGGGACCGAACCTATGTCTGTTGTGTCTCCTGAACTGGCAGGCAGTTTCTTTACCAGCTGAGCTACTGGGAAAGCCCACAATTTTGAGTATAGAAATATATATCAGAGAACTTACATAAAAGGTATCATTTGACTTTCCCATTATTTCAGATAAGAATTTAAGTGTTTCAGAATGGCTGAATCTGAATGATTAATTGTGCTTATTAGAAAGCCTCCCCTTAGAATTTTCAGAACTAGGTTAACTGACAAGGAATATATTTTTATGGTTTAAAACATTTAATAGGCAGAAATTTAACTCCCTCATGCCAGTGTTGGCAAAACTGCGAAAAGCTAATCTTCTATACTTGTATTTATAGTCTTCTCAGATATCCTTCCATCTCCCAATGCAAACCTAAATCCAGGTTTCTTACTATACTTCAATGCTGCCTGTAATTTTCCTCTGAAAAATAATCTGATATTCAGTTAACACTAAAGTAACACTATTTTATGTCTTACTGAAAGTCTTTGTACCTTTTAGGAAGATATTTTTAATACCCCATAGTGACTATTTTCCATTAGGATTTGTAAGTAACCAAGTAAGACAGGAGCTATAAGGAGAGGGGCCCAGTGCTGGCAGCAGACAGATGATGGTCTGTTACAGTTAGGGACTAAAAGGAGTGCTTCATCTTGACTGAAATAGGGTAGATAACAAATGTTTTGGTCTTCAGTGAAGTTTCAGGTATATGTCTGGCACTAAGGATGATATTACAGCATCCTGTAGGACCCAACATCTGGGGATCCTGGCAACAGATGACACTCACATCCTATTTGTTGCTGTTGTTCAGTTGTTCAGACATGTCTGACTCTTTGTGACCCCATGGAATGTAGCATGCCAGGCTTCCCTGTCCTTAGCCATCTCCTGGAGTTGTTCAGACTCATGTCCATTGAGTCAATGATGCCATCCAACCATCTCATCCTCTGTCACCCCCTTCTCCTCTTGCCCTCAATCTTTTCTAGCATCAGAGTCTTTTCTAGTGAGTCAGCTCTTCTCATCAGGTAGCCAAGGTATTGGAGCTTCAGCTTCAACATCAGTCCTTCCAATGAATATTCAGAATTGGTTTCCTATAATATAAACCAGCTTGCAGATGGTTATCAGGGGGTTAGTATTTGGGTACCCAGGTACTAGCCCCTGGCCTGGCTGCAGAAGAGGAACTCCTTTGTTTGGGGAAGGAAAAGGCAGGAATTGAAGAAAGGACCTTGAAAACTAGTTCCTCAGCAGAAGGCCCAGAACAGAAGCTCCAGGGTGAACTGGGACAGCTGGTAGTTTTCTGGGATGGTGCGTTTAACGTGCTAATACTGACTCTGGCTCAAAAACAAGGACCTCACATTCCCCAAGCTCCATTATAAGTGTGAACTCACTGTTGGAAGGAGCTGGGAGTTCTGAACAAATGCAGGAACTCTTTCAGTCAATGCTAGAGGTGACTGAGTTAAGGGAGCTCAAGGATGTAGCCTGCCCATGGGAGGAGGCAGTGTTAGTTGCTCAGTCGTGTCCGGCTCTTTGTAACTCTATGGACCGTAGCCCACCAGGCTCCTCTGTCCATGGAATTCTCCAGATGAGAATACTGCAGTGGATTGCCGTTTTCTTCTCCAAGGGATCTTCCCAACCCAGGGATCAAACCCAGGTATTGGAGGATCAAACCTCCTGCATTGGAGGCAGATTCTTTACTGTCTGAGCCACCAGGGAAGAGGGGAGAAGGCAAAAGCAGGGAAGAATCTCAGGAGATGGCAGACACAGATTTCTTTATGTGGAAGTAATCTACTAAGTATGAAGAAAGGAGACTTTCTTTGGTGTTCAAAGGATGTGCCTATATATCCTTCTGGTTAGACATTTATCTCAGGAATATGATGCTTTTTTTTTTTTGGCCATGCTGTGTGGTTTGTGGGATCTTAGTTCCCCAACCAGGGATGCTACTTCCCCAACAAAAGGTTGGGCCTGGGCCCCTGCAGTGGAGGCAGAGTCCTACCCACTGGACCACGAGGGGATTCCCTGGAATAGGCTGCTTTTGAAGTCTGATATAGTACTGCCTTTTCTCCTTTCAGCAAATGTCTCTACCCTTCAACTCTCAAAAGGGCAATGAACAACCCACGATTCAACTTTAAACGTTTGAGAGAGTAGGATTTACATATTTCCAAATGAGTGTACTGAAAATGCTTAACAGAGTAGGAACCTCCAAAAAATTCCAGTAAGATAATTTTAGTTTTTCAAAAGCTAATGGCACTTGATAGGAAATAAGAAATTTGGGGGTCAACTTAGGACGGTGAAAAGTTTGAGATCAGGAACCACGTGTCTCTTTCCATGAGAATCGTCTTAAAACCCCAGAGGCTCTGGGGTTGGGTGCTTGAAGAGTGGGCCAGTCAAGGTGATCCACATATGAAGGAACTGCTAACTAGTGAGCAGCAGGTGCCTATTCACATGACCTTGCTGTTTCTTGCCCAGCTTTGTCTCTGTTTTACTAAAGACTCCATTCCTGTCTCAGGTTCATGATCTGCCCTTCCAACTCTCAATTTTGGTTTTCCTTCCTAGCTTGTCCTCTTAGTAGTGACCTGCCTGCCAGGCTCTGCCACAGCCATAGCATTCCAGCCGCCCCACTGATTGCATCCTGTGCTAAGTTGCGGTGGTGTCCGACTCTATAGACCCTGCAGACTATAGCCTGCCAGGCTCCACTATCCCTGGGATTCTCCAGGCCAGAACACTAAAGTGGGTTGCCCTGCTCTCCTCCAGGGTATCTTCCTGACCCAGGGATCGAACCCTCGTCTGTTACATCTCCTGCACTGGGAGCCAGGTTCTTTACCACTAGCACCAGCTGGAAATCCAAGACTTTTCTAAGTCCAGCATCTCTCTATTATTGATTAAATCTAAATAACTCAACAATACCTAACAGAACTTGGCACTTTAAAAGTTGACTGCAAACACTTAATGAATATAATTAAACTCTTCTCTTCACTAAAAAGCAGAGACATCACTTTGACAGCAAAGGTTCATGTAGTGAAACCTATGGGTTTTCCAGTAGTCATGTACTGATGTGAGTTGAACCATAAAGAAGGCTGAGCACTGAAGAATTGATGCTTTCAAACTGTGGTGCTGGAGAAGACTCTTGAGAATCCCTTGGATATCAAGGAGATCAAAACTGTCAGTCCTAAAGAAAATCAGTCTTGAATGTTTATTGGAAGGACTGATGCTGAAGCTGAAGCTCCAATACTTTGGCCACCTGATGCAAAGAGCCAGCTCATTGGAAAAGACCCTGATGCTGGGAAAGATTGAGACCAGGAAGAGAAGGAGGGAAGAGAGGATGACATGGTTGGATGGCATCACGAAATCAATGCACATGAGTTTGAACAAGCTCTGGGAGATAGTGAAGGACAGGGAAGCCTGGTGTGCTGCAGTCCATGGGGTTGCAAAGAGTTGGATACGATTGAGCAACTGAACAACAACAACAACTTCTCTTCACTAGTAGTGAATAAAAATAGAATTTTCCCAAAGTATCCTATATATGATATATTGGAAAGACTTCTGAGCTACCCATGGGATCAGAAGACCCAGAGCCATCGAAGGCAAACACGAGTTAGTCTACTGGTGTCATGGTGGCAAGTCAGGTTACAAGTGGGATAAGAAAGCCTCTCATATCCTGTTCTATGGGTTGTTGTAAAGATTGGAATAAAAGAGGGTGAACCAAAAAAAAAAAAGCCAACCAAAATCAGTTTTGCAAACTTTATTAAATCATGGCACAAGCTGAAAAATGCATTTCTGTGGAATGGTCTGTTCCCCGTAGGGCTGGATAAGTGAGATATCTCTGTATTTGATTCTGTTTTGAAAAGAACACAAACAATTTGGGACTTTTAAGAAAACCCTCCGGGCTTCTCTAGCAATGTTGAAACTGGCCGCAAGCCACTCCTGCTACAGACCAGAATACTAAAAACCCTCTGGATGGCAAATACTCTGTTTTAGAACAGAAATCCAAGTCAGCCCTTGCATGATATTTCATCATTATTGTTGCTGCTGTTTGCAAATGTAAAAGTTTCCCTAAAGGATCTGCCTGGAAACCCCTCTTCCTCTCTTCTCTTCTGGATCTTCAGCGTCTCCATCCCACCGTGTGCACACCATCAACAGGGATATGTGACTCTAAACATCCAGTAAAGGAAGAAGCATGTGCCCTGAAAGAACATGTTTACCCCTCATGAAATAGTAAAATGCAGACCAGGCAAGCCTCCTCTTCAGGTGTAAACCAAATGTTTGCCCATTTTTGCCAGAGGAAGCCATGGTTCTTCCAGGACTGATTTCTTCAGAGCACTTTGTGCTTTGAGAGGCTGGATCTTGTCTCCAGTGGATACTGCTTCTAGTCATGGAACCCATGCCACCCCTTAACATACCCACAAGTCACAGGTGGTCAGAATGAAACAATTTCAGTCTTAGTTTTACACATAGCTCCAAGGAAAGATTCCAACTCTTTCCATACCCCACTGGAAGATTATCCAAGGAAGGTTTGCAAGAAGATACCTCCTTACAGGCTTCAATACCTTCACCTGGCACCCACATGATAGCATAAAATATTTGAAGTTAAAGTGCCAAAGGAAATCAAAAAGGAGTTTTGATTTTAAAAATTAAGGTGTGAAATCAAAAAAGATTTTTGAAAGTGCTATTAGTGTACTGAGTGTTCTATCCTCACCTCGCCTCCAGCTGTGATTCTAGGGAAAGGGGTGTTTTGGAGAGCTCGATATGTGTTTCAGTGTTCTCTGGTATTCTGCACGTAGAGTGACATCTGGCTCACACCTGAGAAATCGGGAAGACAAGAGCCTGTAGCTAACTCGCTGGTCTGCCAGCAGAGCAGTGACGGGGCAGGGGGGACAGGCTGCATTTCCAGGGTGGAGCAGTGGGAGGACACGCCGCTTCATTTTCTTGGGGAGAGAGAGAGATGTACTGCAAAGCAGTACTAGTCAAGTAAACATTTCCCCCCTTTCACGGTACCAGAAGGAAGGAGGAAATAAACATGGACTATCAGTTCTGCTACAGGTGCTGAAAGAAGATGGAATTAGAAGGTGGGAACCAGGCTGAACACACGCCTGACGATAGACCACTACCACTGCAGCAGATTGCAGGGGCCCACCAAGACAGCTTTCACTGACAGGCTGTACTTAGACACTTTAGGGTGGAACTGCTCTGAGAACTTAAAACTTCAAGTCTTTGTGCACAACATTATAAGTAAGAGTTTAAGGTGTTTTCAGACCTCGTGAAGGCTGTCCGTGGACCACTGTTCACTCTTCTCTGCCGCCCGTCCCACCAGATAAAGAAGCTCCGATTTAACCCAGCCCATCTCGTATAGCCTGTGTCATTTCACAGGGGGTTTCTGGCATTCTCTGTGTCATTCACAGCCTCCCCCTGAATCACTGACGCTGGAACACTAGTCTTATCACTCCCCAGCCTCTACCCCTTCTGCCTGGTATCTGAATCTGATTTTTCACATTTGTCTCTCCTTTAGACATCTTTCTCCTGCTTGATTATATGAGAGATCCTTCAGCAACATGGGTTTGAACTACTCAGGTCCACTTATATGTGGATTTATTTTCAATAAATATGTACTACAGTACTACAAGATCCACTGTGTGTTGAATCTGGGGATGTGGAACCGTAGATATGGAAGGCCGGTTGTAAGGTCATGGATTTTCAGCTACAGAGGGGCTGCTGCCACTAGCCCCTGTGTTGCTCAAGGATCTACTGTAATTATATGGTTCTCTGGTTAAACCCTAATGATCCCTCCCCACAAATAAGCACTGCCAACAGACATCATATGGTCTAATCCAGCCTCCAGGAACTCTCTACTTCTTGTACAATACCTAGTCATCTTTGTCTGGTGAACATTCCTTTGGAAAACTTTCTAAATCTTGCTTAGCTTAAGGATTAGATTGAGATTTTAAATTTTAAAAAATGCCTTTGAGAGAAGTAACACTTAAACTCCTGTTTTTCATTTACCTTCCCATGTTAATAAGTTTTAGATCTTTGCTTTAGAGATGATTTCATAGAAGAGAGTTTGAGAATTAAGCAGTATTGAGATAAGAACCTTTGCTAAGAGAGGAAAGGGGAGTTTGAAGGGTGAAGAGTGAAATTATTAATTAATTATTATTAATTTTCCCTGTTCTTCATTTTTTTCTCTGGACCCACTCTAAGCAGAACATCTAAAACTTAGCACAGAAAAAGCTTTCCTGACAGAAAACACTTGGTTTATTGCTGAGAGTGTTTTTGGATGGTGTGGCAAGCTGCCATGGCTTTGGCATTGACTACGGCTAACTAAAACTTGTGTGTTTATAGTGTTGATGTGTGCCTGATGAGAAAGAGACGAAACCACTATCCCTACCCTGGAGGGTGGCCCCTCTTAAGATACAGAATGGATGTAGCTCACTCCCAAGACTGAAGTTCTCACCAGAGAAGCAATAGATTGAAAGCCAATCAAACCAGAGAGCCTAACTTTTTCTAACCCAACAGAAACTTGAATTTCTAAAACATATTCACATCTCATCATTTAGGGATTTATGCCTGCAAGTCCACTATCATTAGAGAGTTATATGTGAACATTCCCCTTTCCATGGTAGGGATTACAGACCCCAAATGATAGTAAATTATTCTCTCCTACACCGTATACTATGATTACACAGTGGAATTTTCTAGGCTGTTTGGTAAGGCACTACAGCACTAATGAAGTGTTATTTATACTGCATACTGACTTTCTGTTTTGTTTTTCTTGAAGTTTCTCCTTGTTCCATCTTTTTTGATTTATCCTACATTTAGCAGACCTAAGTCTGAAAGCCATTTTTCTGTCACTCTTCAAACTTTAAATGAACAAGACTTTTTATGAAGTGTAATTTTCAATAACAATGAAATATTAGAAGCCTCTCTTGGAGTTCCTTGTACTGTTCCTGCTTGTGTGTGTGTGTGTGTGTGTGTGTTTTCTTGGTTCCCTACCAGTACTGTCTATGGTTGTCATAGCTTCTGATATATGGAAATAAGGATCTAGCAGAGGGTCAGAAAAGTCTCTTCCTCAATTATCCAATACCAAGAAATACAACATAGACCAGTGCACAGTGCATGCATATAAGTAGTGCATTAGTGACTTAGCTTGATTGGGTGTGTAGGGAGAGGTGAAGGTGCCAAGAGGTATTAGACTAGTTTTCCAGAAAAAGATGGCAGTTTTTCTTTGCTATAAGTCTCCTTTACACTTGAATCAATAGTGGATAACTTCTAATCAATCTTCCCTAAGAGCAATAGAACATGTACTTTCTAATCAATCAGTTTGGATTAAAATGATCATTTCTCCATTGTGGGGACATGTGATTTGAAAGTCTCTATAGAGCTTCTTGAAAATGGGTTCAATAAAAGTACCATAGAAAGAGCATACGGTGAAGTGTGTGAAAAGGACTTAAATAATTTACACAATAAATGATCTGTAAGTGTTACCTCAGGCTTCCCAGCTGACTCAGTAGTAAAGAATCTGCCTGCCAATGGCAGGATACACAAGAGACTTGAGTTAGATCCCTGGGTTGGGAAGATCCCCTGGAGGCGGAAATGTCAACCCACTCCAGTATTCTTGCCTCTGAAATCCCATGGACAGAGCCACCACCTGGTGAGCTATAGTCCTGTGGGTTTGTCCATGGGGTTGCAAAAAGTTGGACACAACTTAGCAACAAAATAACAAGTGTTACCTCCTTTCCCTTCCCCCTTCTCCACTTTGCTTTTCCTTCCTCTTCTCTCCTTCATTTCCATCACTTGTATTAGAACTAAGTTAGTTCCTAGAACAAGAATTTTGTGATATCTGTGGCAGAGAAATTCACTTGCCTTCCCAGCTGCCATCACCACCACACTTTTCCCTATGAACGCCCTTCTTGTTCAAGGGAAGCTGACCCCATAACCATCTCAGCCAGTGAATCATCATTGATCAAAGCCAATCATAGTAATTCCCTGATCATGGAAGGCAACTGGACTTAGGCATAGGCATGTGACTTAATACTAGTCAACCGTATAGGTGGAGAAATTTACATGAGACACTGGCGAGGGGTGGATTTTCTCACTAATAAAAAAGAGATTTATGGAGGACATGCCCCTTCCTCTTTTCAAACAGACATGGTCATGCCTCCATGGGACGCCTAAAACTGCAACACATTGTTCATGCTCTTGGACATGAGATAGCACCAACACATATAGCCAAGTAGAAAGATATAAACCCCAGTCCTTGATGACATCACTGCATTGTTGAACGGCCTGCCTCCAGATCTTTGCTGAACAACTTATGCCTTAAGATTTAAAGGACTGGTATTCTTTTATCTATAGCAGAAGTCAGCTAAACTGCCAAAGTGTTCTGAGACACAAGTCAGAGTCCCAGATTTCTTTAAGTGTGAACTTGTGCACATTAGCTAAACCCACAAGCTTCAGTGTCCTCTTCTGCATAATGGAGACAGTCACCCCATAGACTGACATAAGGATTTAATGAAGACATCTAGAATAATGCTTGATGTGAAGTCCTCAGGAAATGAAAAAGTGATTCTAACAATTCCCCCCATTCACATAGAGAAAAGTCCTGATAATAAAATATATTGATGCAGGCATAGCTTACAGTGGAGGATCTCGATAAAAACAGCACTGATCTAGGATTGACATGTTGTTGTTCAGTCGCTCAGTTGTATCTGACTCTTTGTGACCCCATGGACTGCAGCACGCCAGGTTTCCATGTCCTTCACTACCTCCCAAAGTTTGCTCAAACTCATGTCCATTGAGTTGGTGATGCTATCCAACCATCTCATCCTCTGATGTTGCCATTCTCCTCCTTGTCTCAATCTTTCCCAGTATCAGGGTCTTTTCCAATGAGTCTGCTGTTTGCATCAGGTTGCCAGTCTTGGAGCTTCAGCTTCACCATTAGTTATTCCAGTGAATATTCAGAGTTGATTTCCCTTAGGATTGACTGGTTTGATCTCCTTACAGTCCAAGGGAGAGTCTTCTCCAGTACCACAATTCTAAAGCATCAATTCTTTGGCATTCAGCCTTCTTTATGGTCCAACTCTCTGTCCTACTGTTATATTTAAAATAACGTGCATTTTCATGAAAAACACACAAAGACTCAACACTCACCTCTACTATTAAATTTTTATACTTTGAGAAACTAGATGGTTATTTTCTTCCCTCTCTATTCTCTGTGTTTCTGTCCTTGAAGCTAAGGGCCCAGAGAGAGGTTGGACACCCCACCTCACACACTCACACATCAAAGGAAATATGAAAGGATTTAGTGCTCATGTGACTCAGTTAGGAATCCATGGTCTTACTGGAAAATGTGAGGCCCAAACAACCTTTCAGTTTTGTGGGGGAGTGGGAAGGAAACTGAAACTATTCATTTCCTTTTAATAACTCTTTCTGACACAGTACCCCAAAGTCTTTTTCTTTGGTCCTCTCTAAACTCTTCCTATAATTAGCCTGATTGTTTCTATTTTGATCTCTAAATCAGGATGTCCCATACTATTAGATATTGATTCTCTGTTTTTTTTTTTTTTCTTATTCACAAGCATTATACAAAACTAGTCTTGTTTTCTTATTCCTCTTGGGATCTTTTCCTAGAATTTTCTCTGTGTTCATATTTCCTTTTCTTTCTCATTTGCCTTATACTTGAACTTTTCCTTGAGTCTTTCATAGCAGCTAGAATCCCAGTCCCTTTCTCCTCTCTGTGCTTATTCTGTATCATCTCAGTTCCCACAAATCTACAGAGAAACACCCAACACTTAAAACCCAAATCTTTCCTTTCTCTTAGGCTGGCAAACTGGCTTGGAATCCAGGCAGAGCCAGCAGAACAGATAAAGCAGTCTCACTATTTCCTAGATTTAAAGCATATTTATTGCTTTGGGTAAAACTACAGCTTCCCAGGTGGCTCAGTGGTAAAGAATCCACCTGCCAATGCAGGAGATGTGAGTTAGATCCCTGGTCAGGGAAGATCCACTCGAGAAGGATATGCAACCCACTCCAGTATTTTTGCCTGGAAAATTTCAAGGACAGAGGAGCCTGGCGGGCTATAGTCCATGGGGTTACAAAGAGTTGGACATGACTGAGCCAGTGAGCAATTCTACAGAATTGTCAGGAAAAGGCAGGGTATGTTTAGATTCTGCTTTGTTGTCTCAGAGTGGGGACTATGGAAGCACACTAACCAGATTGTGTTTCTAGATACTCAGCTTCCCTTCTCAGACCTTGCCCTCTAGCCATCCCATTAATCTGAGGGCTACCAGGTAACCTTCCAATCATTTCCTTTCAGCTTAAATAAGTCAATCTCCATTTCTGTTGTTTGTAACCCCAAACCGCAGAGTGACACATTTTGCTTCTCTTATTTCATTATGTCATGGAAATGGCAGGGTCTTTACAGTGAGAGGGATGTGGGATTAATTCTCCCATTTACTCGCTGGCAACCTTAAGTTAACATCTCTGAGCCTCAGCCTTCACATCTGAAACAACAGAAAAATAATATAAAACTCAGGGAATTATTGAAGGAATTCAATACAATTTTGTGTGGAATACTCTTAGCCTTTTTTGATTAAAACTTGGTTTTGCCTTCCAGGAACTTACAATTTAGCTGGGAAACTATGGCATGCACACATATTAATAATAGGTAACATTTATTTTGGATGCTTAACAATAGCACGTGCACTGTTAAGGAAATAAGCTGTTGCATTTGTAACCTCACTTAACCTTTGTAATAACAGCCCTGCACAGTAGGTATTATTACTCACATTTTACAGATGATGAAACTGAAGCCTCTAGAGAGGATAATACGTAGTAAAATATCACACAGTTGAAATTCAAAACCAGAGAAAGCCTAGGGACTCTTACGCAAGAGCCTGTGATCCGAACTGGCTCACCCATTAGAAAAGATATTCTGCTTTCAGGCAGCACAGACATGCCAGAAGATAGATTTGGGCAAAATATTCTGCTGAGTCCACAGGACAGAAGAGCCTGTGTTTCAAGAAGACTTTGCAGGAGAATGACACCAAGTTTCTGATAGGTCAGGTTAAGATGGTATCAAATCCCAGGACTCTTGGACCTAATGTTGTCACATGTCAATCCCTTCCCATCATTCTTGGCCTCTAAAAGTGTTTTTTATTCTGATAACTCAGCCAAGCATCATTCCCTCCAGGAAACCATCTCTGACTTCCAGTGACTGGGTCAGGCACCTCTTCTATGTGCATCCATAACTTGCATACCCTTAACACACTGGCCCTGCAAATACTGGCTCATTTGTCTGTCTATGGTCACTAGACTGTAGACCCCATGAACACAGGTGCTATTTCTGTTTTATTCATCATTTTACTCACAACAGCTAACATTGTGCCTGGCACATGGTAAGCTGTCAATCAGTGTGTATTGAATGAACGTGGAATGAACATTTCCAGCAGAGAAAACCACACACGACTAGTCTGGCTGAAGATAGGATGTTTGGAGTAAAAATATTTTTCAGCTTCACCAATGTCAAAATATTCTCGACCCTTCCATCTTTTGATTGCAAAACTATAAATGATCCAAAAAATTAAATTAGAAGAGAGGCCAAAGCAAACATGCTAGTCATTGTATAAAAGAGATATGAAAATGAAATTTTACAAGTGTTTAATCTAAAAAATAAAAATAAAAAACTACCACCCCACCTCACTGTAACCATAACCAGTCGTTTTGAATGGCCAGTGATAACTAAGTATGCTTAGTAGAGTTATGTGTGTGTGCACATGTACATATGTGGTTATGTGTATGTATATTCTTCAATGAAATTTTGTAATTAATAATTTGGTAGACAATCAGAGTTAGGTATTTTGTCCTAAGCTATCTTTCCCAAAGTCTCACACTCATAGAAATAATATTGGCTCTTTTTTCGACATAACATTCTGATTACTGTGGCTCCAGCAAGTCTGGGCTTTGTCCTCTATCTGCATGCTCTTTGAAGAAAAAGATTTTTGGTTATGACAGATCAATATATGCACCTAAAACATTTTTGAATAATCTAAGTGTTAGAACATGTGCCAAGAAGAAGGACACAGAAAGAGTTATAGGAGTCAAGGGCAGAGTGAGCAGAATTATTAAGGAAGTCCTCATGGGCAGAAGAATAGGGATCGTGAGTGCCTTTAGGGAGCAGTTTCAGTGAGACAGAGAATAATGTGCTGAATATTATGGAGTAGGTAAAAGAAGTAGGTTTGAATCACTTTTGGAAAAGATGGTAATGTGGCAATAGAGTACAAGAACAGGACAGCATTTGGTGATGCAGACAGCCTGGGAGAGTGCTGCCCTTTGTGATATTTTTATTATTAATATACAGTAAAATTAATTTGGGGGCTTCCCTGGTGGCTCAGTTGGTGAAGAATCTGCCTGCAGTGCAGGAGATGTGTGTTCAGTCCCTGGGTGGAGAAGATCCCCTGGAGAAGGAAATGACAACCCACTCCAGTAATCCTGCCTAGGAAATCCCATGGACAGTGGAGCCCATGGGTCTGCAAGAGTCAGACATGACCGACTGACTTAGCAACTAAGCCACCACCACCAAAATTAATTTTTTGTGTACAGGTCTATGAACTTTAACACATGTAGAGATTCATGTAACCACCGCCACAGTCAGGACACACATCTGTTTCCTCATCCTAAATAATTCGTAATGATGCCCCTCTGTAGCTATTCCCACTCCCCATTCCTAACCCCTGACATCCACTGACACTATAAGTTTCTCTTTTTGAGAATATCATATTCATAGAATCATACAGTATATAAAATGTTGAGACTGGCTTCTTTCATTCAGCATAATATCATTGAGACTTATCCAAATAATTTATTAATAGTTCACTCATTTTCATTGCTGAGTAGTATGCCATTGTGGGGATGAACCTCAGTTTGTTTATCCATTCAGTTTTTAAAGGACAGTTGGACTATTTCTAGTTTGGAGCAATTATGAATAGAGCTGCTATAAACATTCATCTCAGGTTTTTGTGTGAATATATGTTTTCATTTCACTAAAGTTAAAACCTAGGAATAGAATTCTTGGGTCATATGTTAAGTGTATTTTTAGCTTTAATGACAACTGCTAAACTGTTTTCCACAGTGACTGTACCATTTTGCATCATCAACAGCAATGAATGAGAGTTTCAGTTATTCTGTGTCTTTGCCAGCTGTCTAGTGTTATCTCATCATACTTTTAATTTGCATTAACCCAATGGCTAAAGATGTGGATCTTTTTTTCATGTGTTTATTTGATATCCGTATGTCCCCTCAATGAAGTATCTGTTCAAATCTTTTGCCATTTCAAAACTGGGTAGTTTGTGTTTTGACTGTTGAGTTTTGAGACTTTTATATTCTGGTTACAAGTACTTTGTCTAATACATGATTTGCAAATATTTTCTTCCAGACTTTAGTTTGTCTTTTCATTCTCTTAACATTCTTTTCCAGTGCAAATGTTTTAAATTTTGATGAAGTCCATTTGTCATTTTACAAATGGATCATCATTTGGTGTAATATCTAAGAATTCTTTGCCTAATCCCAGGTCCTGAAGATTTTTTTCTACATTTTCTTTTGAAAGTTTTAAAGCTTTACCTTTTACATTTAGATCTACGAACCAATTTGAGTATGTGGTTGAAGTTTATTACTTTTTGCATATGGTGTTCAGTTGTACCACTCATTGGAAAAAATGTTCTGTGTTCCATTGAATTGCCATTGCACTTGAGTCTGAAAGCTCAAGAAGCAGGAGTGCCAATGTCTGGGCAGGCGAAGATGGATCGCTCAGCTCAAGCAGAAAGAGAGCAAATTCACCCTTCCTGCAATTGTTTGTTTTATTTGAGTCCTCAAAAGATTGGATGATGCCCACCTACATTGGGGTGGGACACTGTGTTCACTGATTTGAATGCTAATCTCTTCTGGAAACAGTGTCACAGATCCACCCAGAAATACTTTCACCCGCAATCTGGCATCCCTTAGATCAATCAAGGTGATATTTAAATTGTCTTTTCTTCTGGTGCCACCAGTGCTTCCTGTGGTTTTGACACAATTTTTTAAAAGCTCCAAGTTTCTGAACTTCTGAGATGTCTGTGGCAAAGGGAGAATTTTCCTGTATTTCCTTCTGTCAGACAAATCCCAAGGCAAATTTTTCTTGTGCTACAAAATTCTATAAGGAATTTAGTAAACAGTTCTTTCCATTTTTGTGCTCTACTTAGCTTTTGGTCTGAAGTTCAATGGTGACTAGGTTGGGAGATAATTTTTACTGATGGACACCAAGCTCTAATTAGAATTCTTCCGTCTTTACAGTAATTATGTATTTGTGCTAAGTCGCTTCAGTCGTGTCTGAGTCTTTGTGATCCTGTGGGCTGTATCCCGCCAGACTCCTCTGTCCATGGGATTCTCGAGGCAAGAAGACTGGATGGCTTGCCATGCCCTCCTCCAAGGGATCTTCCCAACCCAGGGACTGAGCCTGGGTCTCCTGCACTGCAGACAGATTCCACGTCTCTTATGTGGAGCATTGGCAGGCAGGTTCTTTACCAACTAGTGCCACCTGGGAAGCCCTTACAATAGTAAAGTTTTTATTATTTGATTAAGTATATTGCAGGCTTCCCTGGTGGCTCAGATGGTAAAGAATCTGCCTGCAATGCAGGAGACTGGGTATTAGATCCTTCTTCCTTGAGGATGAATTTTCTTCCTGAAGGTTCCTCATTACCCTGCAAAAGAATCTACGTTGAGGTTATCCCACCATTTCCCCAGTTATGCCGGAAAATTCCTAAGTATCCATGAGAATGGGTTTCTGGAAGGTAAATCCTTCCATCAGTTTGACAATCATTGTGAACTTCTACTTAAACTCAAGCTTAGATTTTCCCATCCTCAATATAATTTCATGTAACATAATATCTGAAGCATCTCTGGGGGAAAATATTAATACTATTAACTCTACTGACAAGAAGTTTAAGGCTCAAGCTCATTAAGTAACTTATCCGAGGGATTCTTAGATTTAGAATTTAAATGCAAGTCTTGTGACTCCAAATACTGTTACTCTTTCTATCTAAAAAAGTCTTAGCAATCATCCCCAGTGATCAGCTGCCAAACTGTTCACCAATGTCAGTGTACTCCATCAATCATTCACGCTCCCCTTGCATGCTGATAATTAGTAAAGGCAGAGCAGGCTTTGAATACAAATCAAACTGACCACAGCGTCAGTGAAATTTTACATAGCAAACAAATTAAGGCCAGAGACATTGTAGCCACAAAGAACCCTACTTGAGTTCTACTTTATTCACTTTCTTGCAATAGATGCATTTCTTTCTCTATACAAAATAGTATGACTTATCTCACAGAATTCAGACTAGGTAAAAAGTCAGCAGGTAAAGTTTTTAATCCTGTCCCTAGAATGTAGCACTTCCTCAATAAATGAGGATTGTTATTGATTAATTAGTTAACTATTATCATATTTTGAATATATTATATAAAATATTAAGTAGATGAGCATGTTAGATAAAATGTATTCAATATATCTTTTTTTTAATGAGTAGCAAATTATCATGGGTAATAAGTTTCCATGATTCAAGCAGTCTCCATTTGCAATGAGATCAGTTTTGAAAACAGCACTCAGGATAGGAGCAAACTGGACTGCAGAGTAGGATTCAGGAAATGAGACATAAAGAAAAGAGTTTCCTCAAAGAAACGAATTAAAACCTGGTTAGGATTTATGCTACTCAGTGCATTGAAAATGGTAGAGGATTAAATTTCAGCCATCTTTACTCTAAAGAAATATATAAAGCAAAAGTTCATTGGAACTGCATTTTCATTTCAAGGCATTATTTTAAAAACTTCATTATTAGCATCTCACTCTGTTGCTAGGAAGTAAAATAAAACTATCAGCCTTGTCCCTTCTATCAGTTGCTTATTCTCTTTTGGTGAATGCTGTAAGTGAAGGTTTTCCCCAAGGTACATTTTCTTTTCCATGTTTTGTAACAAAAACAACAGACAGGGAAGAAAATGTTTCCAAATGTCATATGTAGAGACTGTCATCATTATGAGAATAATGTTGAAAAATCAATCTGAAAAGAATTTATTAGGTACGCTTGTATTGAAGGATGGGCTTCCCAGGTGGCAATAGTGGGTTAAAAAATCCACCTACCAGTGCAGGAAATGTAAGGTGGTGGATTTGATCCTTGGGTTGGGAAGATCCCATGGAGGAGGTCATGGCACCCACTCCAGTATTCTTGCCTTGAGAATCCCATGGACAGAGGAGTCTGGCAGGCTACAGTCCATAAGGTCATAAAGAGTCAGACTTGACTGAAGTGACTTAGCATGCAGGCACAGATTGAACAATAACATGAATTTAGATAAAGCACAGAGCATTAACTATCTAGTTAAGACAGAACTGAAGCATCAAGCAATAATAAGAAATACAGTTTCATAATTAAGCACTGAAGGTGGTACATCGAAGTAGCACAGAATGATGGCATCTGATCTCCACGAAGCTAACTTGAAGAGACAGAACAATTCCCTGGCCAAGTATAACAAAACACACTCACAGTGTTATGTTTCCAAAAGGAGAAGGTGTAAATTCAAAGGGATAGTCTGCTGGATCATAGACGTCTAAGAGAGAACAATTAGTTGTATCACTTAAGGATCGGGCAACAATGTCAAATGGATAACAGATATTACAATGATGACCTGGCTTTGATCCCTGGGATAGGAAGATCCCCTGGAGAAAGGAATGGCTACCCACTCCAGTATGCCTGCCTAGAGAATTCCACAGACAGAGGAGCCTGATGGGCTACAGTCCACGGGGTTACAAAGAGTTGGACATGACCAAGCGACTAACACTTTCACCTTCACTTTTCCAACAATGGCATTTTATCATATTCATTTCTTTACCCCCAGTGCAGAGTTCTGTGAATGTCTCTGTATAGCTGTTTCTTCCAGATACTTTAGAAGACTCTAGAATATAGGGCTGAAAATGAGAAATTAGTCTCAAACTTTCGTGGAGCTTATATGTATAAAGAATATACCAGATAGTAATGAAAGCTATGAAGGGTCCTGTTATAAAGAAAAACTGAGGAGAGGAGGATGATCAGGGTGCCTTCCCCAAGCGAGTGACAAGATATCTCAGCTGAGACTTGAATGACAGGAGAAGCCAGCCAGCCAAGTAAAGATCTGGACAAGCCCAACAGGCACAAGGAACAGCTAATGCAAAACCCCTATTAGGGAATGAGTTTGGTATGGTGATGGAATAGAAAGAAAGACGGCTGCTGCTACTGCTAAGTAGCTTCAGTCGTGTCCGACTCTGTGCGACCCCATAGACGGCAGCCCACCAGGCTCCCCCGTCCCTGGGATTCTCCAGGCAAGAACACTGGAGTGGGTTGCCATTTCCTTCTCCAATGCGTGAAAGTAAAAAGTGAAAGTGAGGTCATTCAGTCATGTCCGACTCTTAGCGACCCCATGGACTGCAGCCTACCAGGCTCCTCTGTCCATGGGATTTTCCAGGCAAGAGTACTGGAGTAGAGTGCCATTGCCTTCTCTGAGAAAGAAAGACAGTGTGGATTTAATGTCAGAAGCAAGGAGTAATATAAAATGGAGTTGGAAATGGAGCAGGATTTATATCATCTAGGCCCTTGCGAGTTTGAGTTGAAGTAAATTATTATAAGTGTGATAAGGCATTGGGCAATTCCCTTTATTAATATCTTAAAAACTGCTTTGGCCAATGTATGGAGAATGAATTATAGATGGAGAAAAGAGAATGTAATTGTAATAGTCAAAGGGACAGTTGATGGTAACTTGGACAAGGATACAATTTGTTGGATAAATGACTAATTAACATGTACTGGTATCCAGATACATGAATGGGAGAAAGAATCAAAGATAATGACAGGGTGTGGAGGCTGGGTGACAGACACTTGAAAGATTCTGTGAGGGCTAATGAAAGTTGGAAGAGTGAGTATCGTCATAGAAGAACGTAAATCCTGTTTGGGACATATTAAGACAGAACTGGTGATGAAATATATATTCCCAGGAGTCTGGAGAGACTGAAACTAATAAAACCTAAGAAGAAAATGGAGAAATGCAAATCAAAACTACAATGAGGTATCACCTCACACTGGTCGGAGTGGCCGTAATCAAAATGCTTATAAACAGTAAATGATGGAAAGGCTGTAGAGAAAAGGTACACTGATGGTAGAAATGTAATTCTACACTGATGGTAGAAATGTAAATTAGTGCAACCACTATGGAGAACAGTATGAAGGTTCCTTAAGAAACTAAAAATACAGCTACTATGCATTCAGAAGATGAGATGGTTGGATGGCACCACCAACTAAATGGACATGAATTTGAGCAAGCTCCGGGAATGGGTGATGAAGGGAAGCCTGGTGTGCTGCAGTCCATGGGGTCTCAAAGAGTTGAACACGACTGAGCAACTGAACTGAACTGATGCATGCATGCTGTCTCTTCAGTCATGTCCGACTCTTTGTGGCCCTCCAGACTGTAGCCCACCAGGCCCCTCTGTCCATTGGTATCTCCAGTCAAGAATACCGGAGTGGATTGCCATGTCTTCCTCCAGGGTATCTTCCCAACCCAGGGATCGAACCCACATCTCTTAAGTCTCCTGCATTGGTAGGCAGATTCTTTACCACTAGTGCCACGTGGAAAGTCCAGAGCTATCATGCGACCAAGCAATCAATCTCACTCCTGGGCATATAAACATGACCAGAAAAAAAAAAAAAAGGTTCAAAAGAATACATGAATCCAATATCACTGCAGTGCTGTTTACAATGGCCAAAAAGTCTCCTGCATTGGTAGGCAGATTCTTTACCACTAGTGCCACGTGGAAAGTCCAGAGCTATCATGCGACCAAGCAATCAATCTCACTCCTGGGCATATAAACATGACCAGAAAAAAAAAAAAAAAGGTTCAAAAGAATACATGAATCCCAATATTCACTGCAGTGCTGTTTACAATGGCCAAAATATGGAAGCAACCTAAATGTCCAATTGAGAGATGAATGGATAAAGAAGATATAGTGTATATATACAATGGAATAGAAAGAATGAAACAACGCCATTTGCAGCGGCATGGATGGACCTGGAGATTATCATACTAAGTGAAATAAGTCAGATAGAGAAAGACAAATATATGATATCACTTATACGAAGAATCTTTAAAAAAAAATGGTGTCGATGAACTTATTTACAAAACTGAAACAGACTCACAGACTTAGAGAATGAACTTATGATTACCAAGCAGGGAAGGAAGTGGGGAGGGCTACATTGAGAGTTGGGATTGACATGTACTCACTGCTATATTTAAAATAGTTAACCGACAAGGAACTACTATATAGCAGAGAGAACTCTGCTTAATACTCTGTCATAACCTAAATGGGAAAAAAATCGGAAAAAGAATAGATAACACATATCACTTTGCTATACACCTGAAACTAACACAACATTGTTAATCAACAATGTTAATCAGTGTTAATCAACAATACTCCAATATAAATTTTTTAAAAGCTGAGAATAAAATGGAAATGGTTACTTATAAGTCATTGTAATAAATATGACAATAAAATCAGAAGGACGATTAAGTATAAAGGGGCAAGAGGAAAAAGTGAGATCTCCTTAAGAATAGTTTTAAACCATTCAATAAAGAGTGCTATTTTTCCCATAAAGCTACAGTTTCATTTCTCTGGAGGTGAAGGCTGCAACTGTGTAAGCCAGGGGTGCCAAGCTGATCATGAAAATGTAACCTGTCGTTTGTCGACTTGCCCCTCCCTTATCTAAAAGGCAATAGAATCGCATCATTCCCCGATTTATATCAAATATGTCATGTGTCCAGTCCCCTTCCAAGAGATAGTTAATTCTTTAATGTCTAATTTCACTCATCTTTACATACTATGGATTTTCTTTCCCAGATCCTTGCATATATTAGCAAACAAGAAACATTTGTTGCTTTAAATGGACACAATCTATTTAAAACTTGTTTACATGTCTTTATAGTACTAGTATATCTCTTTGTCCATATCATAGTACAAGAAGACTGCATATCTCCTATTTCCCTACTTCCCCAATTTCCTTACCTCCCCAAAGCTCTTGCCACTCTTTGTATGGATAGTTCTCGCTCTGGGTATTGTTGAACTGAGGCTATTTTTAACCACATTTGCATGGCTGGGTAAAGGGAATCTTGTGAGGAAAAACATGAGATTGTTATGGGGATTCTGAATAGTTCCACCTGAGCAATACACAAAAAGAATGAAAGGTTTGTCCTTCTAAAGAAGAACCCAAGAGAATGTAAGAAAAATATCATGCTAAACCAAGCAATACTGGCAACCTAAGATTCTTACACACAAGGAAGCAAGAAAAAGTCAAAGATGCTACAAATTTAACAGTGAAAGCAAAATCTGAGTGACTCTAAAGACCTGGGTTTGAACTTGTGGCCTGGGTTTATAACTACCACTAGAGACAAATAAATCCAAGAAATGTTCATAAACCTGTCCACTGTTTGCTTAGGAGTGCCACTTGATAAGCATTGTTTAAAAATAAGGTACTAACAAGAGGTTTAATATTCCCATGAAATTTAGAGATCCGGGGGCCAAATGGAGGTGGCCAGCAAAATGTCACCCCAAAGCACAAGAAACCAAAAGCCTTAGGCTCCAAAAAATACTATTCTTATCTTATGGATCCCTTCTATATTCACCCACATTCAGTCCTAGCTTATGCCTCCCTTGGGGACCTTCCCATGATGAAGCAGAGAAGAACCCATTTCTTTCTCTTTACAGATGTGGCCTCAATCAGAGAGAAAGTTATGTAGTCACCTTACTTCCTCCTAAACCCAATAATGCCCAGGAGTTCAAGTGACTATCCGCCCAACGGTAAGTCTGGGCTCCATAGTCACATGCCTGCCATTAGATCATGTGTTAGACATTACACTGCTATCCTATTATAAAATGTGTTTCACTCCATTGGTATTTGTCTTAACCTTCCCCATTTCCTCACTCTAGGAACACTTTATCTCCCAAATAAAACAAATAATACTGTCAGAAAGTTTATCCTAATAATTAGCTTGAATTTATTGCTCTACAAGCACTAAATCTTTCCCCTTCATGGTCACTGGGAACTTTAAAACATTTGTGCATCATTACCCACATCCCGCCTGAATCATGGTTTAACCAGGCAGAGTCAAATCTCTCATTATTTCCTTACTCCCAGTTCTTTTCTCATTATTTCTCATTATTTCCTTACTCCCAATCCTTCGCATGGTTAGTGTTTTTCTGTACAGTCTCCATCAGTCACCAGCATCTCTATTGCATTGAGGGCCCCAGTGTTTAAACCTTTCAGATGCAGTGCTTTTTTGGAAAGTCCTTATTTTTTTCCTAAAACCCAGCAATGCCCTTATTGCTATATCATACATTGACTTAATTTTCTGTCTAATGTAATCATTGTACAGTTCCTATAATTCCAACTTCTGGCTGGTTAGTGGGATAAAGAGAAACCTGCCATCCTGTAATGCCTAGAAGAATAAACTTTTCCCGATATGCTCATTTAATACTTTTCCAATTCTGCTTTGTTCATTTATTCAGTGAGCTTACATCCATTTGCATCTGTAGCTTTGAAATATTCCTAACAGTCTTCCCCGAGTAATACAATTAATGTACTTTGTTTAGTTCTTTCATCAACATCAGGCTGTGTTAATTGTCTGCAAGACTAAATCACACTGATTGGGGACAGACACTTGACAGTTTATCAGTACACCAATATTCTCTGGATTCTACCCAGAGAATATTTATGTAACTTTTCCCACTTAAAATATATCCCTTTTTGCTCAGAGCTCATTGCATTGATCGGCAACACTCCCCATTGTTACATTATCCCTTAGTTTTGCTTTGCTTGGCAGAAACTCTCACATTATTTGACACTGTATAGACACTAATTTTAAAATTACAGTCAGAAATGACACACAAGGATATGCATTCTATAGCAGCAACTATAAGCAATAGCTTAGATCTTTGTTTCTCTTGGAATTCATCTAGTTCTGAATATTCTGACCAAAGACTTAAAAGCCAAGAAAAAATATTCTCTGTGGTATTCTTTGCTTACCAACAGATATATGTTCATTTAAAAAGTGTAAGTTGAATAATAGCTACCAAGTCAACAGTGGAATGCAATCTAAACAACCAAGGAATATAAAATTCTAGTACAACCAGCTTGTTATCTGAGTGTGAGAACCTAGATTGTGCCAAATGTAAGATTCTTACTAACTCTTAACACATACCTGACATCAGACTAAGTCACTCAGAAAGAGTCTAGCCAATACCATGACTTTCTCTAAACATTTCCTCTAAGCGTCCTTTAGTGGAAGTTTAAATTTCACACCTTCAGGCTAAAATGAAATTCCTTAAATCTTTCCTTGCATGACTTGTTTTGAAACACAATAAGCTCTCTTCTGATTGACCAAAATAATTATGCCTGTGTGCAGTTTCCAAGATTTAAATTGGGAATAAATCTTGGCAGAATAAAAGGTCTGGCACTGATCTTTGCTGGGTATAAAGAAGTAGGGATGGGGATATGTTCTTAGGAGATTTTACAGAGAATTTAACATTTTGAACATTAACTATCCCACCATCTCCTAAATACCTCCATCATCACTAACTTAGAATCACTAAAGTTCGTGCAATGCCTGAGCATTCCTGAACCCAGCTAGCAGGGAAATTTCATTGCCTTCCTGCTTTAAAAGCCTTTTTCCATTCCTAGATATCTCCTATTTTCTTCCAAGTTTTGTTTCCTCTTGGTTTCTTTTTTTTAAATAACTTTTCAATGTATCTGTCTTTTGTTTTTGCTATATAGGATGTAAGGTGAGAATCTGATTTGTTTCTTTTTCTAAATAGTCAATTTCAACACCATTCTATCTCTAATTGAGTAGTATTTTTACTTTATAGAAACAGAGGTTAAAAAAATCAATAGTTCCTAAGTGACCTACTTAACTTGAGTCCATCAAAGCCTTTACTAATAAAATAATCTAAACAATTACATATTGGCACAAGAATAGTTGAAGAAATAGTCATATTCCTTTAAAATAGGAAAGCTCTATTCTTCCTCTCCTCTCCATTAAATAAATATAATTCTCATCCCCTACTTTTTTATCTACAAACCTAAACTTCCACTCTCTGTTTTCCATAGCCTGAAACTCTCCTCTGATATCCATTTTTAAGTCCCAAAGCTTTTTGTCCTGTTAAAATTCTCCAAGGACATTCATTTTGTTCTAACACAAAGAGATGGCTTCAGAGTTGGATAAACCTGGATTCAGACCTTGGCTTGATTACTCAGTCATTGGTGACTTTGAATAAATTACATGGCTGAGTAATATTACACTATATGTACATACATATGTATAGTGGGTTATTACTCAGCATGTTCCACTGTGCCTTCATGTGGGCTTCCCAGGTTGCACCAGTGGTAAAGAACCCACCTACCAATGCAGGAGACATAAGAGACATGGGTTCGATCCCTGGGTCAGGAAGATCCCCTAGAAGGAAATGGCCACCCACTCCAGTATTCTTGCCTGGAGAATCCCTGTGGACAGGGTAGCCAGGCAGGATCAGTGGAACAGGATAGAAAGCCCAGAAATACACCCATACACTGTGGCCAATTACTCTATGACAAAGGAGGCAAGAATACATAATGGAGAAAAGACAAGTCTCTTCAATGAGTGATGCTGGAAAAACTGGACATCCACATGGAAAAGAATGAAATTAGAACATTCTCTAACACCCTATGCAGAAATGAAGTAAAGTGAAGTGAAAGTTGCTCAGTCATGTCTGACTCTTTGCAACCCCATGGACTGCATAGTTCATGGAATTCTACAGGCCAGAATACTAGAGTGGGTAGCTTTTCCCTTCTCCATGCATCTTCCCAACCCAGAGATCAAACCCAGGTTTCTCACATTGCAGTCAGGTTCTTTACCAGATGAGCCACAAAGGAAGCTCAACACCATACACAAAAAATAAACTCAAAATGGGTTAAAGCCCTAAATGTAGAAAAAGTGAAAGTGTTAGTTACTGTCATGTCTGATTCTTTGTGACCCCATGGACTGTAGCTCGCCAGGCTCCTGTGTCTGTAGAAATCTCCAGGCAAGAATATTGGAATGGGTTGTCATTCCGTTTTCCAGGGGATCTTCCCAAACCAAGGATTGAACCTGGGTCCCCTGCATTATAGGCAGATTCTTTACCATTTAATTTGAGCCACGAGGGAAGCTAAATGTAAGACCAGATACTATAAAACTCCTAGAGGAAAACAGCAGAAAACTTTTGACATCTATTGCAGCCTTATTTTTTTGAACCTGTCTCCTAAGGCAAAGGAAACAAAAGTGAAAATAAACAAATGGGGCCTAATTAAACTTAAAAGCGTTTGCACAACAAAGGAAACCATAAGCAAAATGAAAAGACAACCTACAGGATGGGACAAAATATTTGCAAAGATGAGATTGACAAGGGTTTAATTTAAAAAAGATATAAACAGCTCACACAACTCACTACCAAAAAACAGCCCAGTCAAAAAGTAGGCAGGAGATCTAAATAGACATTTCTCCAAAGAGGACATACAAATGGCCAACAGGCACATGAAAAGGTACTAAATGTCATTAATTATCAGAGAGATGCAAATTAAAACTACCTCATCCTGGTCAGAAGGGCCATCATCAAAAAGTCTACAAATAATAAATGCTGGAGAGGGTGTGGAGAAAAAGGAACCCTCCTACACTGTTGGTGGGAATATAAATTGGAGCAGCTACTATGGAAAACAGTATGGAACTTCCTTAAAAAAATTGTACCTTATCTTCTTAACTTAAAAATAGCTTGCAAATCTTTATATTTAGAAACACAAGAATTTTCCCTTCTTCTTAAAACAAATTAACTATACTTTGCCTTTTACTGTTCTTCATAAATTTTATAATCAATCTGCCAAAAGAATTCTATTGAGGATAATTTTTTCTTTGAGAATACAAAGCTTCTTTATCTAGATTTATAATTTTTATACACTTTTATTATTTCATCAAGAACAGTTTGATGAAATTTTTGTCACTATTCAACACTAATTCATTAGGACAATTTTCTAGACAATAAACTGTTTGGTATAATATTTCTCTCCACTAAATTTCATGTTATAAAAATTTTGAATATACAGAGGAAATTGAAAGAATGATAAAACACATTTCATGTATGAAAAATCTAGATGGAACAACTGTGAAATTTTTTGTCATTTCAGAGGGAGATGCAGAGATCATGACACTTTAAAAAATTGACATCCTTTATGTCTCTTAAAAATAAAGATATTTTCCTTCATAACCTTAGTACTATTAATGCCCAGGATTAAATTAACATAATGTAAAATAAAGCTTGATGTAACCCTAATGTAACATAAAGCTACTCCATACTTAAATATTTGCCAATTGTTCACAAAAAAATTCAGTTAGCTTCTTTCCAATGAAGCTAACTGCCAATTGAAATCTATCAATCATATTTGGTTGTATATCTTTTCAGTCTTTCTTAATTGAGGACAGTTCCAATACCTTTCTTTCTTTTTAATAACATTGAATTTTGAAGAAACTGGGCCAGTTGGCTTGTAAAATTTCTACAATCTGAATTTGCCTGACTGATTACTTCCATCTGGGTGTCAATTATCTTGCTTCTTTTATCTCCTGTTTTTCTATAAACTGGAAGTTTGGTTTAAAAGAATAACTAGCTTCAAGTTAAACAAGTACAGTAAGAATGCTTTATAGGGAATGCTGCTTACTTCATATTATATTACATCAATTCCTTTCAGTTCAGTTGCTCATTGGTGTCCAACTCTTTGCAACCCCATGAATTGCAGCACGCCAGGCCTCCCTGTCCGTCACCAACTCCCGGAGTTCACCCAAACTCATGTCCATCGAGTCGGTGATGCCATCTAGTCATCTCCTCCTCTGCTGTCCCCTTCTCCTCCTGCCCCCAGTCCCTCCCAGCATCAGGGTCTTTTCCAATGAGTCAACTCTTCGCATGAGGTGGCCAAAGTACTGAGTTTCAGCTTTAGCATCATTCCTTCCAAAGAACACCCAGGACTTATCTCCTTCAGAATGGACTGGTTGGATCTCCTTGCAGTCCAAGGGACTCTCAAGAGTCTTCTCCAATAGCATCAATTCTTTGGCACTCAGCTTTCTTCATAGTCCAACTCTAGCATCCATACATGACCACTGGAAAAACCATAACCTTGACTAGAAGGACCTTTGTTGGCAAAGTAATGTCTCTGCTTTTGAATATGCTATCTAGGTTGGTCATAACTTTTCTTCCAAGGAGTAAGAGTCTTTTAATTTCATGGCTGCAATCACCATCTGCAGTGATTTCAGAGCCCAAAAAAATAAAGTCTGACACTGTTTCCACTGTTTCCCCATCTATTTCCCATGAAGTGATGGTACCAGATGCCATGATCTTAGTTTTCCAAATGTTGAGTTTTAAGCCAACTTTTTCACTCTCCTCTTTCAGGTGACACATAAAATCAAATTGTTTTACTATTGGCAATGCCAAGTTTGAGCACTTAATTAAGATGATAAGGGTCAAATCATTCCATGGTAAAGTTGTATATTTTTATTCTTACAAATAGAAAGTTAAGTGTAGGGAGATACTTTGGCTCCACGTGATTATATCCTTTTTTTTAGCTTTATTGATGTGATGATTCAACATGATGTGATGATTCAACATGATTCACATTTGCATTGTGAAAGGATCAAGTCACTTAACATTTCCTTTTTTAGTGAAAACACAAGTTCTACTCTCAGCAAATTTGAATTAAATCCACAGTATTATCAACTATGATCATTTTCTACCTTAGATCCTCAGACCTTATTTATAAGTGAAAATATGTACTCTCACCAGCTTCTCCCTATTTCCCTCCCTCCTAGTCATTAGCAACAACCATTCTACTGTCTATTCTATGTGTTTGGCTTTTTTTCTTTTTTCTTTTTTTAGATTCCATATATGTGATCCCATGCAGTATTTTTCATTATCTTTCTGGTTTATTTTACTTAGCATAATTTCCTTCAGTTTCAACCATGCTGCCACAAATGGCAGATTTTCCTTCTTTTTTAAGGCTAAATAATATTTCATTGTATACATATATTCCACATTTTAAGTACATTTTATTTATTAATTCATCATTCAAATACAATCCTAAAAATTGCCAAAACATTACACTTTCTTTATTCATGCGTTCATCCATGAATACTGTGTTGTTTTCAAACTGTGGCTATTATGAATCATGTTAAGATAAACGTGGGAGTACAGACATCTCTCCCATATAATGATTTCATTTTCTTTAGATAGGTATCCTACCCTGAAGTGAGATTGCTAATTCATATGGCAGTTCTATTTTTAATTTCTTGAGGGATCTCCATACTGCTTTCCACAGTGGCTATACCAGTTTACATTTCTACCAACAGTCTACCAGGGTTCCTTTTTTCCAGCATTTGTTTTCTCTTATTTTTTGATAATAGACATCCTAACAAGTGTAAAGCAGTATTTCATTGTGGTTTTCATTTGAATTTCCCTGATGACTAAGTGATGTTGAGCACCTTGTCATGTACTTGTTGGCCATTTGAATGTCTTCCTTGGAAAAAATACTTATTCTATTACTTCATCTATTTTAAACTGAGCTATTTGGTTTTTTGCTATTAAATTGTATGAGTATCATGTATTTTTTGGATATTAACTCCATATTGGATAGGCTGCAAGTATTTTTCCATTCTATAGATTGTCTTTTGTTTTGCTGATTGTTTCTTTTGATGTGCAGAAACTCTTAAGTTTTATGTAGTCCCACTTTTTGATTTTGCTTTTTAAAAAATTTTATTTATTTTTTATTGAAGGATAATCACTTTACAGAATTTTGCTGTTTTCTGTCAAACCCAACATGATTCAGCCATAGATATGCATATATCCCCTCCCTTTTGAAGCTCCCTCCCATCTCCCTCCCCATCCCACCCCTCTAGGTTGATACAGAGCCCCTGTTTGAGTTTCCTGAGCCATACAGCAAATTCCCGTTAGCTGTCTACTTTACATATGGTAGTGTAAGTTTCCATGTTACTGTCTCCATACATTTCACCCTCTCCACCTCTCTCCCCATGTCCATAAGTCTATTCCCTATGTCTGTTTCTCCAATGCCCTGTAGATAAATTCTTAAATAAACTGAAGAATTTTGTAGATTCTGTATATATGCATTAGAAGACAATCTTTATCTTTCTGACTCATTTCACTCGGTATAATAGGTTCTAGGTTCATCCACCTTGTTAGAACTGACTCAAATGTGTTCCTTTAACAGCTGAGTAATATTCCACTATGTATAGGTACTACAACTTCTTTATCCATTCATCTGTCCATGGACACCTAGGTTGCTTCCATGTTCTAGCTATTGTAAATAGTGCTGCAGTAAACAATGGGATACATGTGTCTCTTTCAATTTTGGTTTCCTTAGAGTATATGCCTAGGAGTGGGATTGCTGGGTCATATGGTGGTTTTACTCCTGTTTTTTAGGGAATACCATCTTCCATAGTGACTGTATCAATTTACATTCCCACCAACACTGCAAGAGTGTTCCCTTTTCTCCACACCCTCTCCAGCATTTATTGTTTGTAGACTTTTTGATGATGGTCATTCTGACTGGTGTGAGGGGAAAGCTCATTGTAGTTTTGATTTGCATTTCTCTAATAATGAGTGATGTTGAGTGTTTTTTCATGTGTTTGTTAGCCATCTGTATGTCTTCTTTGGAAAAATGTCTATTAGGTCTATTTCCCACTTTTTGATTGGGTTGTTTGTTTTTTTGGTATTGAGTTGTATGAGCCTTTTGGTATTGAGTTATATATTTTGGAAATTAATCCTTTGTCAGCTGTCTCATTTGCTATTATTTTCTCCCATTCTGAGGGTTGTTTTTTCACCTTGCTTATAATTTCTTTTGCTGTGCAAAAGCTTTTAAGTTTAATCAGGTCCCACTTGTTTTATTTCTGTTACTCTAGGAGATGGGTCATAGAGGATCTTGCTTTGATTTATGTCATGGAGTGTTCTGCCTATGTTTTCCTTTAAGAGTTTTATAGTTTCTGGTCTTACATTTAGGTCTTTAATCCATTTTGAATTTATCTTTGTGTATGATGTTAGGAAGTGTTCTAATTTGATTCTTTTACATGTAGCTGTCCAGTTTTCCCAGCACCATTTATTGAAGAGGCTGTCTTTGCCCCATTGTATATTCTTGCCTCCTTTGTCAAAAATAAGGTGCCCATAGGTGCATGGGTTTATTTCTGGGCTTTCTATCTTGTTCCATTGGGCTATGTTTCTGTTTTTGTGCCAGTACCGTACTGTCTTGGTGACTGTAGCTTTGTAGTAAAATCTGAAGTCAGCAAGGTTGATTCCTCCAGCTCCATTCTTCTTTCTCAGGACTGTTTTGGCTATTCAGGGTCTTTTGTGTTTCTGTATGAGTTGTTCTAGTTCTGGGGAAAATGTCATTGGTAATTTGATAGGGATCACACTGAATCTGTAGATTGCATTTGGTAATACAGTCATTTTCACAATATTATTCTCCCTACCCAGGAACATGGAATAATCTCTCCATCTGTTTATGTCATCTTTGATTTCTTTCATTGGTGTCTTATAATTTTCCATATACAGTTTTTTTGTTTCTTTAGGTAAGTTTATTCCTAGATATTTAATTATTTTTGTTGCATTGGTGAATGGGATTGATTCTTTAATTTCTCTTTCTGTTTTTTTTTATTGTTATATATAGAAATGCAAGTGATTTCTGTGTATTGAATTTGTATACTGGAACTTTGCTAAATTCACTGATTAGCTCTGGTGATTTTCTGATATTATCTTTAGGGTTTTCTATGTACAGTACTATGCATCTGCAAACAGTGAGAGCTTTACTCCTTTTCTGATCTGGATTCCTTTTATTTCTTTTCTTTTCTGATTGCTATAGCTAGGACTTCCAGAGCTATGTTGAATAATAGTGCAAAAGGGGAGTCCCTTGTCTTGTTTCTGATCTTAGGGGGACTGCTTTCAGTTTTTCACCACTGAGAATAATGTTTGCTGTAGGCTTATCATATATGGCCTTTACTATGTTGAGGTAGGTTCCTTCTATGCCCATTTTTTGAAGAGTTTTAATCATAAAAGGGTGTTGAATTTTGTCAAAGGCTTTTTCTCCATCTATTGAGATGATCATGTGGTTTTTATCATTCAATTTGTTAATGTGGTGTATCACATGGATTGATTTGCATGTATCAGAGAATCCTTGCATTCCTGGAATAAACCCAACTTGATCTTGGTGTATGAGCTTTTTGATGTGTTACTGAATTCTGTTTGCTAAAATTGCATTGAGGATTTTTGCATCTATGTTCATCAGTGATATCAGCCTGTAGTTTTCTTATTTTGTGTTGTCATTGTCTGGTTTTGGTATCAGGGTGATGGTGGCCTTGTAGAATGAGTTTGGAAGTGTTCCTTCCTCTGTAATATTTTGGAAGAGTTTTAGAAGGATAGGCAATAACTCTTCTCTAAATGTTTGATAGAATTCTCCTGTGAAGTTGTCTGGTCCTGGGCTTTTGTTTTTTTGGGAGATTTTTGATCACAGCTGCAATTTCAGTGCTTATAATTGGGTTTTTCATAATTTCTATTTCTTCCTGGTTCAGTCTTGGAAGATTGAACTTTTCTAAGAATCTGTCCATTTCTTCCAGGTTATCCATTTTATTGCCACATAGTTGTTCATAATAGTCTCTTATAATCCTTTGCATTTCTGCATTGTCCACTGTAATCTCCCTTTTTCATTTCTAATTTTGTTGATTTGATTTTTCTCATTTTTTCCTTGATGAGACTGACTAAAGGTTTGTCAGTTTTGTTTATCTAATCAAAGAACTAGCTTTTAGTTTCATTAATCTTTACTATTGTTTCTTTCATTTCTTTTTTATTTATTTCTGCTTGGATCTTTATGATTTCTTTCCTTCTACTAATTTTGGGGATCTTTTGTCCTTCTTCTTCCAGTTGCTTTAGGTGTAAAGTTAGGTTGTCTATTCGATGTTTTTCTTGTTTCTTGAGGTAGGATTGCATTGCTATGAACTTCCCTCTTAGAACTGCTTTTGCTGCACCCCATAGTTTTGAGTTGTCATGTTTTCATTGTCATTTGTTTCTAGAAATTTCTTGATTTCCCTTTTGATTTCTTTAGTAACCTGTTGGTTATTTAGAAATGTGTGGTTTAATCTCCATGTGTTTGTATTTCTTACAGTTTTTTTTTCTTGTAATTGATATCTAATCTTACAGCACTGTGGTCAGAGAAGATGCTTGATATTATTTCAATTTTCTTAAATTTACTGATGTTTGATTTGTGACCCAAGATGTAGTCTATCCTGGAAAATGTTCCATGTGCACTTGTGAAGAAGGTATATTCTTCTGCATTTGGATGAAATGTGCTGAAGATATCAATGAGATCCATCTCATCTAATGTATCATTTAAGACTTATATTTCCTTATTAATTTTCTGTTTTGGTGATCTGTCCATTGATGTGAGTGGGGTGTTAAAGTCTCCTACTATTATTGTGTTACTGTCAATTTCTCCTTTTATGTCTGCTAGTGTTTGTTTTATGTATTGAAGTGATCCTATGTTGGGTGCATAGATATTTACAATTGTTTTGTCTTGCTCTTGGATCAGTCTCTTGATCATTATGTAGTGTCCTTCCTTATCTCTTGCAATCTTGTTTATTTTAAGGTGTATTTTGTCTGATATGAGGATTGCTACTCCAGCTTTCTTTTGCTTCTCATTTGCATGGAATATGTTTTTCCATCCTCTCACTTTCAGTCTATATGTGTCTTTAGGTCTGAAGTGGGTTTCTTATAGACAGCATATATATGGGTCTTTTTTATCCATTCAGCCAGTCTGTGTCTTTTTGTTAGAGCATTTAATCCATTTACATTTGAAGTAATTATTGATATATGTATGTTCCTAGTGCCATTTTCTTAATTATTTGGGGTTGATTTTGTAGATCTTTTTCCTTCTCTTGTATTTCTTGACTATATAAGTCCCTTTAACATTTGTTGTAAAGCTGGTTTGGTGGTACTGAATTCTCTTAAGTTTTGCTTGTCTGAAAAGCTTTTGATTTCTCAATCAGTTTTGAATGAGATCCTTGTTGGGTATAGTAATCTTGGTTGTAGATTTTTTTCCCTTTCAGTACTTTAAATATATCCTGTCATTCCCTTCTGGCTTGCAGAGTTTCTCCTGAAAGATCGGCTGTTAAGCATAGGGATTTCCCTTGTATGTTACTTGTTCCTTCTCCCTTGCTGCTTTTAATATTCTTTCTTTTTATTTAGTCTTTGTTAGTTTGATTAGTATGTGTCTTGGTGTGTTTCTCCTTGGGTTTATCCTGTATGGGACTCTTTGTGCCTCTTGGACTTGATTGACTATTTCCTTTTCCATGTTGGGAAAATTTTCAACTATAATCTCTTCAAAAGTTTTCTCATACCCTTTCTTTTTCTCTTCTTCTTCTGGGACCTCTATATTTCAAATGTTGATGTATTTGATATTGTCCCAGAGGTCTCTGAGACTGTTCTCAGTTCTTTTCATTCTTTTTACTTTATTCTGTTCTTCAGAAGTTATTTTCATCATTTTATCTTCCAGCTCACTGATTTGTTCTCCTGCTTCAGAAATTCTGCTATTGATTCCTTCTAGAGTATTTTTTTACATTAATATTTTAAGTTTTTCTTTTGTTCAGAAGTTTATCCAACACTATTATTTTAGAATATCACATCACCAATGGCAATTGTTTGTGGTATCAGTCTGCATATTTAATTGTCAAATTCATGGGGATCCATGTATAGGTCCAAACATTTTGACTGCTTCTAGCAGTTATGCTCCAGTTTTATTAATATATATATATAAATATAAATTTATTTATTTTAATTGGAGGCTAATTACTTTACAATATCATATTGGTTTTGCCATACATTGACATGAGTCCACCACGGGTGTACATGTGTTCCTCATCCTGAACCCTCCTCCCACCTCCCTCCCCATCCCATCCCTCTGGGTCATCCCAGTGCTTCTAGAGTATTTTTAATTTCAGTAATTGTGTTGTTTGTCCCTGTATGTTTATTCTTTGATTTTTCTAGGTCTTTTTTAATTGATCCTTGCATTTTCTCCATTTTGTTTTCAAGGTTTCTGATCATCTTTACTATCATTATTCTGAATTCTTTTTCAGGTAGTTTGTCTATTGCCCCTTCATTTATTTGGACTTCTGTGTTTCTAGTTTGTTCCTTCATCTGTATACTATTTCCCTGCCTTTTCATTATTATTTTTTTAACTTATTGTGTTTGAGGTCTCCTTTTCCCAGGCCTTAAGGAAAGTTGAATTCTTTTCTTGAAGAAGGTTGAATTCTTTCTTCCTTTTGGTTTCTGCCCTCCTAAAGTTGGTCCAGTGTTCTTGCTTGGAGAATCCCAGGGACGGTGGAGCCTGGTGGGCTGCCATCTATGGGGTTGCACAGAGTCGGACACCACTGAAGCAACTTAGCAAAGTTGGTCCAGGAGTTTGTGTAAGCTTCATATAGGGTGATATTTGTGCTGAGTTTTTGTTTGTTTGCTTGTTTTTCCTCTGATAAGCAAGACTAAGTGAGGAGGTACTCTTGTCTGCTGATGACTGGGTTGTAGTTTTGTTTTGTTTGTTGTTTCAATGAGGTGTGCTGCGCAGGGTGCTACTGGTGGTTGGGTGATGCCAGGTCTTGCATTCAAGTGGTTTCCTTTGTGTGAGTTCTCACTATCTGATACTCCCTGGGGTTAGTTCTCTCGTGTTCTAGGGTCTTGGAGTCAGTGCTCCCATCCAAAGGCTTAGGGCTTGATCTCTTGTCAGGAACGAATTTTCCACAAGTGTCATGTTTTGGCATTAAGTGAGATTAAAACAAATATCCAAAAACAAGAAACCAAAGATGAATCCCAAACAAATGGCAGTTATAAAATCAGGCAAATAATTATTAATACAATGGAATATACAGATATACATATACACCCATGAGCAAAGTCAAAACAGACCAACAAAAATAAAGTACAGTGGATTTATCAAAAATTATATTTACCAATTAAGAACAAAACTAACTAGAGCACACACTGGAAAACAAAACTAAAGCAAGGTGCCAAGTGGGGAATAAAGCAATGAAAACAAACCTAACAAATATGTTGAGAGGAAAGGAAAGAAAGAATAAATATGCAAAGTTAAATAGAGGTAGATAAAGAAGATTTATATTCATTAAAGATTAACTGCAAGGGGAAAAGAACAGGAGGGAAAGAAAACAAAGGAATAAATGTAGAAAAAGTAGTAATAGGTTTAAAAATTAAAATTAAAAAAAGAGAAAAGAAAAAAAATGGGGGGAAACTCCACAGAACTGCAAAAATCCAATGTAGAAGCAGAGCTTTATAACAACAATTAAAAATGTGACTGAAGAAAAAAAAAGCTCAAAAGCTTAATTGGATTTCTTAGTGCCAATAAAATCAACAACTACAACAGAGGGGGCGAAAAGGAAAAAGAAAAGCAAAAAAGAATCTACAGAATAAGTCAAAAACTAAGAATAAAAAATATTTTTCTTGAGTCCCTGCCATCAAAGGCCTTTCCCTTGCTGGGAGTCACAGTTCATCTTACCTTCCTAGAATGCCCTCTAACATTATGCTGATCTCTGGATCTGCTGTGGAGGCAGCTCAGAATCTAATCTGGTCCTACTCCTGTGTGCTCTTGCCTCCACTGTACACAGCTATCAGAACTAGTGTGTTTTCTTTTGTGGGATCTCTCAATGGCCTTTTATATATTCAGTAGACACAGAGTCTGCCTAGATGATCATGTGGATTTAATCTGCAGCTTGTACAGCTTGCGGGAAGGTTCTGGGTCTTCTTCCTTAGCCACATTGCCCCTGGGTTTCAACTGTGGTTTTATTTCCATCTTTGTATGTGGGTCATCCATTGGGGTTTGCTCCTGAGGTTGCCCTGGGGGACTTGGGTTTGCCCGTCAGGGCCAGGTGTGGAGGTGGTACAGCTGCTTGGGTTGCAGGGGTTCTGGCAGCACCAGGTACTCAGGGGGGGTTGGCAGCTAGGGCAGCAGGAAATATAATGCTCTAGAAGGATATGGCAACCAGTATTGGCCAACACACTCCAGTATTCTTGCCTGGAGATCCCCCCTCCCTGACAGAGAAGCCTGACAGGCCACAGTCTATAGGGTCACAAAGAGTTGGACACGAGTGAAACAACTTTTTTTTTTTTGCGTGGGGAAGCTCTGTCCCAGTGAGAGTTGAGCATGAAGGTGGCACAGCTTGCTTGGCTTGTGGGGACGCTTGTGGTGCCAAGTGTGCAGGGACACAGACTGCCTCCACAGCAGGAATTATGGCCTTATCAGAGTCTTTTCCGGAGCCTCTTGTAGCTGGAAATCAGAAGATCTGTTTAGCCAGTCTTTTTCTGTAGCTCCGCCCATTTGGGTACTTAGAGGGCTCCCTTGCCTGGGGTCCTTCTCTGTTGTTTGGAGCATCAGGCACATAGATGGGCCCTGCTGGCTGGGGTCCTACTCTGTAGTTGGTGCATCAGTCACTTAAAGGAGCACCCTGGGTGGGGTCCTACTCTGTAGTTCAGTGCGTCAGGTGTTTGATGGGCCAGCCTGTCCAATTGTCCACCTGCCAATGCTGGTGTGTGGGGAGAGAGGCTATGGTGATGGCTCCACCCCTTACGTGTGACTCAGCAGTATTGCCTTGCTTCCATGTCTGCCTGGCTTCCTTGCACCAGCATTTCCCACCATGATCTCCCTCACATCTCGTCAATCCATCTCTCCACAGTCAACAGCATCCCTCGCCCTGGGATTGCTCCACAATCCCTAAACTCCAGCTCCTAGTCGCTGCGCCTTCCAGGGGACCAAGCGTTCCTGTCCAGTGTATGTATGGCTATGGCAAGGACTGCCTGATTCTCATTCCATTTAGGCTGCCACAGATCAGCTGTTTTACTCTCAGCCTTAAATGCTTCTCCTCTCATTCAGACAATTGCCCCACTGTGGGGATTGGACCCCTGCTTCAGTTGCCCCACCCACAGAGAGTAGGTCCAGTCCTACTAACACTCCTGTTTTTCCCCCTAGTTCCTTCATCCTACTGAGTTTTGCGTGGTTCAATATATTCTTTTCCCCTGGTCAGGTACTCCTGTCTGCTCTCAGCTGTTGTTCTGCAGGCACTTCTGTGTCTGAAGGTGTATAATTGATGTATCCATGGAGATAGATGTACACCACATTCACCTACTCCTCCACCATCTTCGTATGTCCTTGATTTTGCTTTTATTGCCTTTGTTTTTAATGTCAAATCCAAAAACATATTGCCAATATGAATGTTAAAGAAAATATTCCCTATGTTTTATTCTAGGAGTTTTATGGTTCTAAGTCTTATGTTCAAGTCTTTAATGCATTTTGAGTTGATTTTTGAGTATGGTGTAAGATAGGGGTCCAGTTTTGTTTTTTTGCATGTGGCCGTATAGTTTTCCCAACACCACTTATTGAAGAAACTTTTCCTTGTATATTCTTGGTCCCTTTGTGAAAAATTAGTTTATGATATATACATGGGTTTTATTTCTATTCCATTGATCTATATGTCTGTTTTTATGCAAATAACATACTGTTTTATCTTTCATTCTATCAATGTCATATATTACCTTTATTGATTTATAGATTTTGAACTGTCCTTGCATTCCTGGAATAAATCCCACTTGATTGTGGTGTATGATTCTTTTAGTACTATTGAATTCATTTTCCTAATGTTTTGTTGAAATTTTTATAGCTATGTTCATCAGAAATATTAGCTTATGATTTTCTTAAAGTATAATGTCTGATTTGGTATTGACTAATGATGACCTCCTAAAATGAGTTTGGAAGTGTTCCCTCTATTGTATTTCTGAGAAGAGTTTGAGAAGAGTTGGTATCACTGTTTCTTTAAATATTTGGTAAAATTTACCATTGAAGCCATCTGGAATATTTTTTTCTGGGAGATTTTTGATTGCTGATTTAATCCCCTTAATAGTCATTGGTCTTCAGATTTTCTATTTCTTCATGATTTAGTGTTGGTAGGCTGTATGTTTTTAGGAATTATCCAGCTCATCCAAGTTTTCAAACTTGTTGGTGTATAATTTTGTTGCTGTGTGATTGTTCCTAACAGTCTCTCATGATCCTTGTTCTGTTGAATCACTTTTCTCCTCTTTCATTTCAAATTTTATTGTTGTGGTCTCCCTCTTTTCCTACTCTAGCTAACAGTTTATAAATTCTGTTTATAATTTTTATTTTTTATTTATTTATTTATTTATTTAAATTTATTTATTTATTTATTTATTTTTTATTTATTTATTTTTTTTTTTAAATTTTAAAATCTTTAATTCTTACATGCGTTCCCAAACATGAACCCCCCTCCCACCTCCCTCCCCATTAAATCAGGTCTTTTAAAATTGATCTTTCTATCATCTTTTTAGTCACCATTGTATCTTTTCATTCAGATATTTGTCATTTCCTTCACTCTACTAACTTCTGATTTTCATTGTCTTTCATTCCACTATTTGGCTTAAAGTCTATTTTGTCTGACATAAATATAACTATTTATATATTTATTTATTTATTGGTTTTCATTTACGCAGAATATCTTTTTTCATCCCTTTGCTTTGAATTTACATTGTCCTTAAAGCTGAAAAGAGTCTGTTGTAGGCAGTTTGTAGTTGTCTAGTTTTTTAATCCATGTAGCCATTCTGTGTCTTTCTTTCCTGTCTTTAAAAATTGAAAAGCAGTTGATATACAGTATTTTGTTAGTTTCAGGGATATTACATAGTGATTTAACATTTGCATACATTGTGAAATAATCACCACAATAAGACTAGTGACCAGATATCTGTCCCCATATAAATTTAGTAAAATATTATTGACCATATTCCTTATGCTCTATATTACATCCCCATGGCTTATTTATTTTATAGCTATAGGTTTATACCTCTTAACTCCTTCACCTATTTTGCCCCCACTCCCACTTTTCTTCTCAGGCAATCTCTGGTTAAGTCTCTGTATCTGAGTCTGCTTTTGTTTTGCTTATTTGCTTATTTATTTTTTAGGTTCCACATATAAGTAATATCATACAGTATTTTCTTTCTCTGCTTGACATTCCATTTAGCATAATAACTTCTCTATCTATCCATGTTGTCACAAATGACAAGATTTATTATTTTTTAATTGCTGAGCAATATTCCATTGTATACATACACCATATGTTCTTATGCATTCATCTATCAATGGACACTTGGATTACTTCCATAAATTGGCTATTGTAAATAATACTACAGTGAACATTGGTGTACATATATCTTTTCAAATTAGCATTTTGTTTACTTCAGGTAAATGCCTAGAAGTGAATTTGCAGATCATATGGCAGTTCTAGCTTTAATGTTTTTGAGTTACCTATATACTATTTTCCATAGCAACTGCACCACTTTACAGACCCCTCAACAGTCAAGAAAAATCCTTTTCCTCCATACACTCATAAATACTGTTATTTTTTTGCCTTTTTTGGTAGTACCCATTCCAACAGGTGTGAGGTGATATCTCTTTGTGATTTTCATTTCCCTGATGATTAGTGATCTTGAGCACCATTTCATGTGTCTATTGGCCATCTCCACAGCCTCTTTGGAAAAAATGTCTATTCAGGGCTTCTGTCCATTCTTTAACTGGATTGTTTGACTTTTTGATGATGAGTCACACAAGTTCTTTACATATTTTGTATTTTAACCCTTTATTGGATATATCAGTTGCAAATATCTTCTCTCATTTAGTAGGCTACCTTTTCATTTTGTTGATAATTTTCTGTGTAAAAGATTTTAATTTGATATAGTCTCATTTATTTATTTTTGTTTTGTTTCCCTTGCCTGTGGTGACTTATACAAAAATATATTGCAAAGATGGATATCCAACACTGAATTGCCTATGTTTTCTTCTAGGAGCTTTTGCGCTTTCAGGTCTTACATTTAAGATTTTCATCCATTTTGGCTTTCTTTTTTATACAGTGTGAGAAAATAGCTCAGTTTGATTTTTGCATGTAGCTGTCAGCTTTTCCAACACCATTTATTGAATGGTAGTCTTTTCCCTACTGTATATTTTTGTCACTATCATCATAGGTTAATTGACCACAAGCATGAGTTTATTTCTTGTCTCTCTATTCTGTTCCATTGATCTACATGTGTGCTTTTGTGCAAATACCACACTGTTTTTGATCACTGTGACTTTGTAGTACAATTTGAAATCAGGGAGAATGATACTTCCAGCTTTGTTCTTGTTTCACAGTTGTTTTGGCTATTTGGGGATCTTTTGTGTTTCCATAAAAATTTTAAAATTATTAAATCTAATTCTGTGAAAAATGCCATTGGTATTTTGTTAGGGATTGCACTGAATCTGTAGATTACCTTGGGTAGTATGGTTATTTTAACAATACTAATTCTTCCAATTTGTGTACATGAATATGTTTCCATATATATCATTTTCAATTTCTTTGATCAGTTTCTTATGTTTTCAGAGTACATGTCTTCTATCTCTTCGATTAGATTTATTCTTAGATATTTCTTTTTTTAATCTAATTGTAAATTGGATTGTTTTCTTAATTTCTCTTTGTGATGGTTTGTTATTAGCTTATGAAAAAACAGCATATTTCTATATATTAATTTTATTTCCTGAAAATTTGCTGGATTTAATCATTAGCCATAATGGTTTTTTAGTGGTGTATTATAGTTGTCTATATAAAGTACTCCACACTGTTGTCTGCAAACAGTTACAATTTTATTTCTTTCTTTCCAATTTGGATTTCTTTTATTTCCTTTCTTATTTGATTTCTGTAGCTAGGACTTTCAGTACTATGTTGAGTAAAAGTGGCATACATGGGTATCTTTGTCTTGTTCCTGATTTTAGAGGAAATGCTTTCAGTCTCTCACCATTGAGTGTGATGTTAGCTATAGCCTTGTCATATATGGCCTTTATTATATTGTGATATATTCTTTATATCACTTTGTTGAGAATTTTTTTGTCATAAATGAATGTTGAATTTTGTTTAAAGATTTTTCTGCATCTATTGAAATAATCATGTGATTTTTATTCTTTAATTTTTTAGTGTTGTGTATCACATTGACTGATTTGAAGATACCAAATCATCTTTGCATCCCTGGAATAAAGTGCACTTGATTGTGGTGTGTGAATCTTTTAATGTTTTGTTGACTTTCATTTGCTAATAATCTATTGAGGATATTTGCATCTATACTCTTTAATGATAATGGCTTACAATTTCTTTTTTGTGTGTGATGTCTTTGTCTAATTTTGGTATCAGGGTAATGCTGACATTAGAGAATGAGTTCAGAGTCTATTCTGCCTCTGCAATTTCTTTCTGGAATAGTTGGTTAAATAAATGTTGTCTCTTCTTTAAATATTTGGTAAATTCACTTGTGAAGCAGTCTTGTCCTGAATTTTTGTTGTTGTTGAGAGTTTTAAAATTACTAATTAATTCTGCCTCTGCAATTTCTTTTTGGAATTGTTGGTTAAATAAATGTTGTCTCTTCTTTAAATATTTGGTAAATTCACTTGTGAAGTAGTCTTGTCCTGGATTTTTGTTGTTGTTGAGAGTTTTAAAATTACTAATTAAATTTTATTACTGGTGAATGGTCTGTTTATATTTTATGGTTCTTCCTGATTCAGTCTTGGGAGATTGTTTAAGTCTAGGAATTTATACATATATCCTAAATTGTCTATTTTATTAGTATGTAATTTTTGATAGCAATTTGTTGTGATTCTTTATAAATCTTTAGTGTCAGTTGTAACTTCTCTTTTATTTCTTATTTTTTTGACTCTCTTTCCATGTTTCTTTTTCTTTTCTTTTTAAAATTTTTATTAGTTTGGTTAAAGGTCTATCAATTTTTTTCAATATTTTCAAAGAATCAGCTCTTAATTTCATTGATCTTTTCTATTGTTTTCTTAGACTCTATTTCATTTATTTATGCTCTGATCTTTATGATTTCTTTCCTTCTATTAACTTGGGTTTTGTTTATTTTTCTTTTCTAGTTCCTTTAGAGCAGGGTTAGATTAAGATTTTTCTTGTTTCCTGACTGTAAACTGTCCTCTTAGAACAGTTTACAGCTTTGGATGTGCGTTTAGATCTTTGTATCATTGTATTCTTATTGAATTTGTCCCTGAGTATTTCCTAATAACTCAGTTGGTAAAGAATCCACCTGCAATACAGGAGACCCCAGTTTGATTCCTGGGTCAGGAAGATTCACTGGAGTATTCACTCCAGTATTCTTGGGCTTTCCTTGTAGCTCAGCTGGTAAAGAATCTGCCTGCAATGTGGTAGACTTGAGTTCGATCCCTGGGTTGGAAAGATCCCCTGGAGAATGGAAAGGCTACCCACTCCGGTGTTCTGGCCTAGATAATTCCATGGACAGAACATGGGATCTCAAAGAGTCAGACACAACTGAGCGACTTTCACTTTCACTTCACTTTCAGGTATTTAAAAAATTTTCTGTTTGACTTCTTCAGTGACCCAGTAGTTATTTAGTAGCATGATGTTATCTTCACATGTTTGTGGGATTTTTTGCATTTATTTCTTGAAGTTCATTCCTGATCTCATACTGTTGTGGTTGGAAAGAATGTCTGATATGATTTCAATCTTCTTATATTTATTCAAACTTGTTTTGTGGCCTGTCATGTGATTTATCCTGGAGAATATTCCATGTGTACTCAAGAAAAATGTGTGTTCTTCTGATTTTGAATGGGAAGTTCTGTATATTTATATCTATATATATTAATTTCACTTGATCTAATAGATCATTTTGGACCAGTGTTTCTTATTGATTTTCTGTGTGGATGATATGCTCATTAATGTAAGTAAGGCATTAAAGTCTCTTACTATTATTGTCAGTTTCTTCTTTTCTTTAAAGACATGATTTATATATGTATATGCTCCCATGTGGGTACATATATATTTACAATTGTTATATCTTCTTGTTTACCTCTTTATCATTATGTATGCCCTCCTTTGTCACTTGGTTATAGTCTTTGTTTTAAATTCTAGTTTTTCTTATATAAATATTACTACCTTAGCTTGCTCTTCACTTTCATTTATATAAAATACTTCTTTCATTCTTTTATTTTCAGAGTAGGTATGGGTCTTTAGGTCTGAACTGAGTCTCTTGAAGGCAGAATATATATGGGTCTTTTTTGTGTACCCATTTACCTACTCTAATTATTTTTATTGGAGCAGTTAGTCTACCTTCTAATCTAAATAGTAATATTTCCGGGTAGAGTATTCTTGATTTTAGGGTTTTTCTCTTTTATCATTTTGAATGTATTGTGCCACTCAGTTCTGCCTAAAAAGTTTCTGTTGAAAAGCTCCTTATAAGTCTTACAGGAGTTCCTTGAATGTAACTAGCTGCTTTTCTCTGGTTGCTTTTGAGATTTTTCTCCTTATCTTGAAATTTTGCCTTTTAATAGCGTATCTTGGTGTGGTCCTCTTTCTGTTGATCTTGTAAGGGACTCTATGTGATTCCTGGACCTAGATGAGTGTTTCCTTCCCCAGGAAAGAAAAGTTTTCAGCTATTTTTCTTTAAATAAGTTCTCTGTCACTTTCACTCTCTCTTCTCTATCATTTCAGTTCAGTCGCTCAGTTATGTCCAACTCTTCGTGACACCAGTCCATGGGGTCGCAACTGAACAACAAGACATCACAGAAAAAAACATTAGTAAGTTTGAGAACATAACAGTATAAACTCTCCAAAGTAAAACACGGACAGAAAAAAAATGTAAAAATAAAAGGATCATTAGTGTATGTGGGACAACTTTAAGTGATCTTTTTTATATGTATAACTGGAGCCCTAAAAGGTGAAATGGTCACAGAAAAAGTAGTTAAAGATATAATGGCCAAAATGGTCCCAAATTTGATAAATACTATAAATACACAAATCTTAAAATCCCCAAAAAAAACCCCTCTAGCACAAGAGTATTGATTAAAATTATACCAATATATATCATAATCCAATTGCATATAATCAGTGATTAGGAGAAAAACCAAAAAGCATTTGCAAAACAAAGACACATTACAAATATAGAAATAAAGGTAAGGATGGCTACGGATTTATTGTCAGAAACAGCGCAAGTGTGAAGTCTGTATAGCAACATCTTTAAAGTACTGAGAGGGGGGAAAATGTCAACATAGAATTCTATACCTAGTTAAATCATCTTTCAAAAATAAAGGGCATTTCTTTAAACTAGAAAGAGATGGAATACTACTTAGCCATAAGAAGAATGAAATCATGTCATTGGTAGCAGCCTGGGTAAAACTAGAGATTATCATGCTCAGTGAACTAAGTCAGAAAGAGAAAAAAAAAATGCCATATGATATCACTTATATGTGAAATCTAAAATGTGACACAAGCGAGCTTACCTATGAAACAGAAACAAAATCAGGGACCTGGAGAATAGACTGGTGGTTGCCCAGAGGGAAGGTGTGGGAGAGGGATGGATTTGGAGTTTTGGATAAGCAGATGCAAAATGTTATATATAGAATGAAGAAACAACAAGGTCCTACTATATAGCACAGGGAACTATATTCAATATCCTGTGATAAACCATATTGGAAAAGAATATGAAGCAGAATACATATATGTATGACTGAATCACTTTGCTACATAGCAGTAATTAACATAAGATAAATCAACTATACATTGATTTAAAAATGTGAAAAGAAAGGTATTCTCAGACATATAAAACCTAAGAAAAGGCATCAGACAGATTCACTGTACAAGAAATATTAAAGGGATTCTATCAATCAGAAAGAAAATAACACCTGGATGGAAGTATGCATCTACAAAAGGAGAGAAAAGCACCTTCATTCTTGTATAAACCTATAAGAAAGTTTCTCTTATTATTTGAATTTATTAAGATGATTTTAGTTTTAAACAAAATTAAAAATAAAAATAAAAATGATATAGTATAAGATTTATAAATCTGAAAAAGTAAAATGTATTACAACAATAGCATAAAATCAGTAGAGGACAAAAAGAAGTATACTTTTGTAAAGTTGTTGTAAAATACCTGGAGTAATATCATTTGAAGGTTGACAGTGAAAAGTTAAAGATGTATATTAGAAACCTTAAAACAAGTCCTAAAATAAGAAGACAAAGAGTTATAGCTAATAATCCAACAATGAAGATGAAATAGAGTCTTTTAAAAGCACAAGTTCAATTCAGTTCATTCACTCAGTCATGTCTGACACCTTGCGACCCCATGCAGCACACCAGGCTTCCCTGTCCATCACCAACTCCTGGAGCTTACTCAAACTCATGTCCATTAAGTCGGTGACACCACCCAGCCATCTCATCCTCTGTTGTTCCCTTCTCCTCCCGCCTTCCCAGCATCAGGGTCTTTTCTACTGAGTCAGTTATTCACATCAGGTGGCCAAAATATTGGAGTTTCAGCTTCAGCATAAGTCCTTCCAATAAGTTTCAGCTTCAGCATAAGTCCTTCCAATGAATATTCAGGACTGATTTCCTTTAGGATTGACTGGTTGGATCTCCTTACAGTCCAAGGGACTCTCAAGGGTCTTCTCCAGCACCACAGTTCAAAAGCACCAATTCTTCGGCGGTCAGCTTTCTTTATGGTCCAGCTCTCACATCCGTATATGACTACTGGAAAAACCAGAGCTTTGACTGCTGCTGCTAAGTCACTTCAGTCTTGTCCAACTCTGTGTGACCCCAGAGATGGCAGCCCACCAGGCTCCCCTGTCTCTGGGATTCTCCAGGCAAGAACACTGGAGTGGGTTGCCATTTCCTTCTTCAATGCATGAAAGTGAAAGTGAAGTCACTCAGTCGTGTCCAACTCTAAGTGACCCTATGGACTGCAGCCTACCAGACTCCTCCGTCCATGGGATTTGCCAGGCAAGAGTAATGGAGTGGGGTGCCATTGCCTTCTCCAATAGCTTTGACTAGATGGACCTTTGTTGGTAAAGTAATGATGTCTCTGCTTTTTAATATGCTGTCGAGGTTAGTCACAGCTTTTCTTCCAAGGAGCAAGCGTCTTTTAATTTCCTGGTTGCAGTCACCTGCAGTCACTTCAAAATCATGTGCAATGATTTTGGAGCCTCCAAAAATAAAGTCTTTCACTGTTACCATTGTTTCCCCATCTATTTGCCATGAAGTGATGGGACCAGATGCCATGATCTTAGTTTTCTGAATGTTGACTTTCAAGCCAACTTTTTCATTCTCCTCTTTCATTTTCATCAAGAGGCTCTCTAGTTCTTTTTTGGTTTCTGCCATAAGATTGGTGTCATCTGTGTATCTGAGGTTATTGATATTTCTCCTGGCAATCTTGATTCCAGCTTGTGCTTCATCCAGCCCAGCATTTCGCATGATGTACTGTGCATATAAGTTAAATAAGCAGGGTAACCTTGACCTACTCCTTTCCCGATTTGGAACCAGTCTGTTGTTCCATGTCCAGTTCTAACTGTTTCTTCTTGACCTGCATACAGATTTCTCAGGAGGTAGGTCAGGTGGTCTGGTATTCCCATCTCTAAGAATTTTCCACAGTTTGTTGTGATCTACACAGTCAAATGCTTTGGCATAGTCAATAAAGCAAAAGTAGATGTTTTTCTGGAACTCTGTTAGTTTTTCGATGATCCAGGAGATGTTGGCAATTTGATCTCTGGTTCCTCTGACTTTTCTAAAACCAGCTTGAACATCTGGAAGTTCATGGTTCACGTATTGCTTGTACTTTGCTAGCGTGTGAGATGGGTGAAATTGTGCAGTAGTTTGAGCATTCTTTGGCATTGCCTTTCTTTGGGATTGGAATGAAAACTGACCTTTTCCAGTCCTGTGGCCACGGCTGAGTTTCCCAAATTTGCTAGCATATTGAGTGCAGCACTTTCACAGCATCATCTTTTAGGATTTGAAATAGCTCAACTGGAATTCCATCACCTCTGCAAGCTTTGTGATGCTTCATAAAGCCCACTTGACTTCCCATTCTAGGATGTCTGGCTCTGGGTGAGTGATCACATCATTGTGGCTACCTGGGTCATGAAGGTCTTTTTTGTATAGTTCTTTTGTGTATTCTTGCCACCTTTTCTTAATATCTTTTGCCTCTTCCAACAACACAAGAGAAGACTCTACACATGGACATCACCAGATGGTCAATACCAAAATCAAATTGATTATATTCTTTGCAGCCAGAGATGGAGAAGTGCTATACCATCAGCAAAAATAAGACCGGGAGCTGACTATGTCTCAGATCATGAACTCCTTATTGCCAAATTCAGACTTAAATTGAAGAAAGTAGGGAAAACCAGTGGGCCATTCAGGTATGACCTAAATCAAATCCCTTAAACTTATACAGTGGAAGTGAGAAATAGATCTGATAGAGTGCCTGAAGAACTATGGATGGAGGTTTGTGACATCATACAGGAGGCAATGATCAAGACCACCCCAAGAAGAAGAAATGCGCAAAGGCAAAATGGTTATCTGAAGAGGCCTTATAAACAGCTATGAAAGGAAGAGAAGCTAAAGGCAAAATAGAAAAGGAAAGATATACCCATTTGAATGCAGAGTTTCAAAGAATAGCAAGGAGCAATAAGAAAGGCTCCCTCAATGATCAATGCAAAGAAATAGAGGGAAACAATAAATGGGAAAGAATAGAGATCTTGTCAAGAAAATTAGAGATGCCAAGAGAATATCTCATGCAAAGATGAGCACAATAAATGCCCAAAAGAGGATAGAAAAGGAGGGGAAAAAAAGCAAAAAATAGAATAGACAAATAGAAAATAAATAGCAAGATAGTTCATTAAAACACTACTTAGCTTGAAATTTTGTTTTACCTCTACCACCCAGCCTCCAAAGGCATCTCCAGCTCCCAAAATGTCTCCTCCCTTCCAAATCCTCTTTCTGCACATTTTCCAAGTTTGTTCCTTTTTGACTCCCAAGAACTCAATGCTTTGGACTCATGGGATCTTCTATTCTGTTTTCAGTATTTTCCAATCAAAGAGGATTCCTCTTCTTGGGTGGTTTAGTTGATGTTAATTGTGCTCTGTCACTGCAAGGATCCTACCCTGTTATAACATTCTCTTCTGTTCAGTCCCTAACTGACTCTCAGCTATATTGTGAGTTCTGGAACCAATTCTGTTAATCTCAATTATTCGTTTCTCCACTTACATGTTAATTGGACTTTGCATTTTCTCTGTTTCCTTATTATGTGGTTGGCATAGGCCATGGGTGGTTTACTTTGTATCTTTTAAAATTTCCATTGTTCTCAGAATGTATGAATAGATTCCACTGTAGGCAACCCACATTACCTACAGGCAGCCCATATTATCTATCTTCCTGTGTTCTTCCTCACTTTCTATTCTTTCTTCAATGATGTATAAGGTGGCTTTCAACATCACTGTAGCTTTCTTTCCAAGATCAGCTGTGCCCTTGTTGTAGACATTAATGGATATATCTCAGTCTTTAACCTTACTTGATACGTTTGTACATTTTTGGCTACTCTCCACTTCTTAAAATACTTTCTTATAGTCTTTGATAACACTTTTCTGGTTTTTCTTCTATTTTCTTGCCTGCTTCTTGATTTGTAATTTCTTTTTCTTCTATCTGCCTCTATTTGACTCAGGGTTCTTTCCTAAATCCTGATCTCTTCTCATTCTAAACATGTTCCCTTCCTTTCATAGCTTCACTTTTCATCTCTATGCTAATGATTTTCAAATAGTTGCCTAAGCTAAATTGTCTTACCCAAATCTCAGACTATGTGCCTAACCACCTGTTGAACATTTCTATTTTATGCTCCAAGGACACTTCAAACACATCATGTCCCAAATTAAATGAATTACTAAGCCTTCACTTTTTCCAATCTTACTCATCCTCTTAAGCACGGCTATCAGTGATTTATCACCAACCAAACAATTCCCTAAGCCCAGAACTTTGTGAACACCCCTTCCTTTTCCTCTCTCTATTCCTCAATGTCCTAATGATTCTATATATTTTATCTGGTGACTCTATACTACCTTAGTTCAAGTCTTTATCATCTCTCACCTGGATTATATCACAGCCTTCTACCTACCTAATAACAATAATTTCCCCCTTCCAATGTATTACTCATACTATAGTCAATTTTCTAAACTGTAACTTAATCATGTCCCTCAATTGCTTAAAAATTTCAATGACTCAACCTGCCCTCAGGATAGGGTCTAAACTGAATAAGACTTACCAAGTCAATAGTTTAGCCCCCCTATAATTCAGTCTTTTCTCTCTCTACTCTTCCACCTTACACTCTACATTCTAGTCATATTGAACCTTGAGTAATTTTTATAAACAATTCTAGGACTTGGCTTATGTGTCTCCTCTTTTTTCACATAGTTAACTTCCAATGATCTCTTAGGTTTCATCTTAGATTTTCTTTCCTATTTGAAGCCTTTCCTGACCCCCTGACCCCCTCAAGAATGAATTAGGGGCACGTCTCTTTGATTTCATTATACCAGGTACTTATCCCTCTGTAGGGCTTTTCATACTCTAGTTGTAATTTTTTGATTGCAGGTTTGTATATTCTATTAGATGACGAGTTATTTGAGAGAATAAACATCATCATCAGCTTACCAGTAACATCTGACCCAGAACCTAGCATATAACAAACACTGAGTGATTAACTGTTAAATATGTATATGCATACATATGTATATGAATGACTCACACTTAAACATTTATTCCCAGTTATTAAGCTACTTATTGATATTTCCCTTTGCACAGTAAAAAGCATGAACATTATTCTCAAGTGGGTATGACTTATGATGGCAATAAAATTCAAAGGTATTATTAGTGAAACCTGGCTAAGTTTACTGTGTAGGTAATAGTGATAGGTAATAGTTTTGAACACTCAGTGTTCTTAGTACCTTACAATAATTCAATGAGATTGCAACTGTCCCATTTTATAGACAATAATCTGATTTAGCAAGTTCCTCAGAGTTACATAGCTGGTAAGCAGAGCTGGGATTTGAAACCAGGCAATCTAGCTAAAAAATGCTTTTGATTTGAGAGCTTTTGTATATGAATGTTCTTGCCACCCTTTGATTTATCTTCCCATCTTTGCATATTACGTATGTAAATATTGAATCTACTCTACTTAGACTCTACAAAACCAACTCAGAATTAACTTTACCTTCAGAAACCAAATACATAAATGCTAATGTCTCTTCTTATTTTGAGGTAGAATAATTCCTCCACATGTGTGCATTCTTTTTCATAAATGTGAGCAAGCATACATACAGCATTGCGTTTCCTTTCTAAGTCTCAGGACTTACTATGTAATTTTCAGGAACCAGTGCAAAATGAGAATGCATCACCCCTGTTTAAAAATTATTAAGAATTTCAAGGTGTTGACAGAAGAGCATTAAACCAAGCATGAGGCCCTTCTAAGCACAGGGCCCTTTGCAACTGCACAGGAAGAACGCCCATGAAGCCAGCCTTGCTAATTCTCTTTCCTAAGAGGCAACAGGCAGTCAGCCCCTTGTCTACAGTTAATAATCACTTGATAGAAAGGCTGCTTCACTTTTCTGTTTGTTAGACTAAAAATTCAATTCTTAACTTTAAAACAACACATTTAATTTGTTTAAAATAGCAATCCTCACTACTATTATCACAACACAGAATTTGGGGATTTAACATATGTAAAGTGCATGTGTGTGTGCTAAGTCACTTCAGTTATGCCTGACTCTTTGTGACCCTATGGACTATAGCCCACCAGGCTCCTCTGTCTATGGGGATTCCCCAGGCAAGAATACTGGAGTGGGTTGCCATGCCCTCCTCCAAAGGATCTTCTGGACCCAGGGACTGAATCCGTGTCTCTTTTATCTCCTGCATTGGCAGGCAAGTTCTTTACCACTAGCTCTACCTAAAGTATCTGTTTGTTTTACCCACCAACGCACCTAATTCAGAACTCTGTGTGTTAGAAATGTGTTCCTATTTTACAGATGAATAAAAAGACCAATAGAAATCCTATCACTTCTTTAAGGACACCTAACTAGTAAATTTGAGAAGCTACTAGTTAAGCCCAGAGTCACTTGCCTCCAAAGTTCACAGTTGTGTTTTTTTTTTCTTTTCGTTTTACCATGCTACTTATTTTGTGGCAATGAAATAAAAGCACAATCAATCATGGTCTAAGAAGTTGAATTTTGAGGTATTCGTTTTTGCCCTAAGCAAATAAAACCTTACTCTTTTTTTCCCTGTGTGTCTCTCCACTGTTAATCCTAGATTCTTCAATCACGAGCATGTGTGCACGAAACGATATGTTACTCTTTAAAAGAACAAGACTATCTTCTTGGGCATGGTGAGATCCCTACTGGGAGTGCTGTCGTGGTCACTCTCAAACATCAGAGGCAGATGTAGTCTATTAGAAATTACAAGGCAAGCTGTTGTTTCATATCATTAGACTTTTGAAACCAACTGGGAAAAATCTACTTCTGCCAAGAGGCAAGTCTCCAGGCTCTGCAGCAAACATCAAATCCAATTTGGTTGAAATTGTGCAGCGTTTTTTATATATATATATATTTCTCAAGGTTCCAGAAGTGATTCTCTGCACATTGGTTGGAGCTTAACCTGAAATACATCATATTTTCCATCTAGATTGAAGAAGATGTGTGTTTGCTCATGCCTGCCCATTGAAACAGAGGTGGGGTACGCATTTTCCAACTAGCCTGAAGAAGATATACATGTATTCATGCCTTCTAGACCAGAAGTGGGGCATAAAACTTGGGACTTTGAACTGAGAACAGTGCATAACTTGTAGAACCAGTCATCTTGCCTTAGTGGAAAAAATAAAAGAATTATAATTTGTTATTCTGTCTTGTGAACAGTTATGTTGTTTAGTAAAGTTTACTGGATGCCCAGAAATTTGTAAATGGCTCTCCTTGGCAAAACTTGCTTTTGAGTTTGACAGCAATTTGATGATTTCATTGCATTTTAGAATCATGAAGTATTAACACTGGAAAAGACCTCAAAGGTCACATAATCTAAATATCTCATTTTTTGATGTTGTTGTTCAGTCACTATGTCATATCGGACTGTTTGTGACCACATGGACTGCAGCATGCCAAGCTTCCCTTGCCCTTCACTATCTCCTGGAGTTTGCTCATATTTATGCCCATTGAATCAGTGATGCCCATCTAACCATCTCATCCTCTGTCGCCCCCTTCACCTCTTCCCTCTTTCCCAGCATCAGGTTGTTTTCTAATGAGTCAGCTCTTCACATCAAGTGGTCAAAGTGTTGGAGCTTCAGCATCAGTCCTTCCAGTGAATATTCAAGGTTGATTTCCTTTAAGATTGATTGTTTTGATCTCCTTGCTGTCCAAGGGACTCTCAAGAGTCTTCTCCAGCACCACAATTTGAAAACATCAATTCTAGGGTGCTCAGTCTTCTTTATTTTCACATGAGGACACTGATGTTCAGAGACAAGGTGGCTGAAGTCATAGAGCTAGCAGATGAATGGCACTGGAAACTAGAGCTTCTGATTCTAGTTTAGTTCTCTTTCCATTATGCCGCAGCTGCCTTGTCTTACTTTACTGACATGTCAAACTCCATTTTCTCTAACTGTGCCAGCAGTTTCCAATTTAGCAGGGAAGCTCTTTGAAATTGAAACACTTAAATGAATCAAGTTTTACTGAGCATATATACCTATTTTTCCTTTTTAAAATATTCAACACTTTGCTTCTTGGCCTTTTGGTTAAGATCAAGTGTAAAATAGTCAACACAACATTCAGCATGGCCCTTTGTAAGTAGGGGGACTTCGGTCAATCTTCCATTCATTTGTTCAGCCAACAAATACTTATTGAGCATAAAAAACATAATAGTTTCTTATGCAGAGAAGGAAATGGCACCCCACTCCAGTACTCTTGCCTGGAAAATCCCATGGATGGAGGAACCTTGTGGGCTGCAGTCCATGGGGTCGCTAAGAGTCGGACACGACTGAGCGACTTCACTTTCACTTCTCACTTTCATGCATTGGAGAAGGAAATGGCAACCCACTCCAGTGTTCTTGCCTGGAGAATCCCAGGGACGGGGCAGCCTCGTGGGCTACTGTCTATGGGGTCGCACAGAGTCGGACATGACTGAAGCGACTTAGCAGCAGCAGGTTCTTATGAGTATGAAATTCATTGCTCATTTCTACTAAGATAAATATGGTATGACCCTGCCCTAAAAGGGCTTACAAGCCAGGGGGACAGATACAAAAGCAATTAATAATTGATTAATAATTATATGAATATACATGTATTCAATAATAAAGACACAAAAAATAAAGAAAGATGAGCTTTGGTCAAAGGCTTTATTGAGTAGGTGGCATATGGTATCAAATAGAATCAGATGTATGGAATAGCATGAAGTGTTATGTGGTATTCTGAAATCTTGGAGGAGATTAGGGTGCACAGAAGGTGAGCAGAAAGGCAAACTTATATCAGATCTTAGAGGCTACTGAACACCAAGAAAAGGAATATAGATGTTATCATGTAAACAATGAGAATATTAAGGTGATATTAAGAAACAGTGATGATCTAATCTGTTTGTTTAGGGATAGTATAAAATTTGTACAAGAAAAGAGAGAAGAGAGAGAACTAGTAAATAATTACAAATTAATTTCTAGCCAATGTAAATGAGAAAATCCTACCGATTGTGTTTGAGTATGTCACTTTCTTGCTTAGGATTCTAAAATAGCTCCCTATTATTAATCCTTTAAAATCTAAAATCTTCAGTACTTCACTGAATTTCTGCCCCATACCATGAAGCCATGAACAAAAACAAATGTAACAAATTTTCATGCTTGTACATTGGTGCATTATTTACAATGCATTTCCTGATATATTGCACCATTTGATCCTTACAATTGCCCTCTAAAGTATGTAGGAGGAGGCTAAAATCTTCATTTTATAGATGATAAAATAAAGGCTCAGGAAAATTAAGGTCAATTTATTGAGGGCCTCTTAAGCATGGGCTTCCCTTGTGGCTCAGACAGTAAAGAATCTGCCTGCAATGCAGGAGACCTGGGTTAGGTTGTGAAGATCCCCTCAAGAATGAAATGGCTACCCACTTCAGTATTCTTGCCTAAAGAATTTCATGGACAGAGGATCTTGGCGAGTTAGTTAGTCCATGGGGTTGCAGAGAGTCACACACTAAGCATTTTATTCTACTTCTCACCTTCTCTATGCTCACACATCTAGAATGACAGTGGCCGCTCAGCTCCTTGACTTGTCTTCTATCAATAGTCTTATCCTCCATGACCCCAGTCACACCCTCCCATGATCATTCCCTGGACTTTGTCACTACCAATAACTGCAATTATTTTTAATTAATTGTTTTACATTCTTATTACATTGTTTTTAATTCTTATTCTATTTTTCCTACTCACTCCCTTCATCAATCTAATCCCAACCATCAGTCCTTCAAACTCATCATAATTGATAACCCTACCACTTTCTCACTGGATCTCACTCCTTTGATGTTTTTTTTCCTTTTCCTTATATAATTAAATTTATAGCTAATCATTAGAATCATTCCATTGTTTATACTCTCAGTAACCTTGCCCTTTCCCACTTTGTCAAAGCTGCAGCCCATAAGCCCAACTATCCCATCTGTTCCATGCCCTCTATTCCATGCCTGCACTTAGGTAGTTGAGCATGGCTGGAAAAAAAAATCTTAACTTTATAACCAAGAACCTCACATTGGTCTTAATGCTGTCAGCAAGTCAAGGTTTCCACACCTAGTTCATTTACTCTCCTAGTGTCCCGGATGAATATTTAACACCTTTTCTTTTCCTTCTCAAATGTTCAACATCTCCTCCCTCATCCCCACTTTCAGCTGATGACCTTGTTCCCTGTTTTCCTGAGAAAACTGAAGAAAACATAGGAGAATTTTCAGATTCCCATTGTCACATCAACTTATATGATGTGATGATATACTCTGCCTTACTATCTATTGTCAGACATATAACCCTGTCTATGCTCCTATGTAAGGCACAGATTTCACCCCTTCTCATCTGTTCAGGGACATTACTCCAGTTCTTCCCCTCACTCCTATAACATCAGTTTTCCCCTTTCTACTAGAAAATTCCAATCAGCTTGCAAATATCTTATTAGTTCTTTCATCTTAAGACCAAAAACAAAAATATTGCTTCATCTATAATCACTAGCCCCATTCCTTTGCTTCCCTCTGCAGCTAAGTGTTGTCTGTAGTTGGTATTTTTGATTCCTCTAATTTCTTAAAGTCATTTTACTCAAGCTAGTACCTCCACCCTGCTCAAAACCACCCTTGACATAGTCACTAATAACTTCTCCACTGCTAAACCCAAATGGTCAATTCTCAGGCTTTATCTTACTTGAACCATTAGCAATATTTGAGACTATTGATAACTTCTCCTTAACATACCTTCTTTAGGCTTTCGCAACATCAACTTTCTTTCATTTTCTCTTGCTATTGCTCCTTCTCAACTTCCTTTTGTTGGTTTCTCCTGGTCTCCTTACCTCTAAGTATTGCAGGTTACAGAGTTTCCTGTTCCAAACTAAACTCCTCATTTTCTTTGCTGCTCTCCCTAAACCTGTTTCTCCCATAGCAATACATATCTCTGTTAACATCAATTCCACACTTCATTTGTGCAGGCCAAAGCTTTTACAGTTCAGTTCAGTCACTCAGTCGTGTCCGACTCTTTGTGACCCCATGAGTTGCAGCATGCCAGGCCTCCCTGTCCATCACCATTCTCAAAAATATCTTTTCTCTGTTTAACTCTTCTTCTCACATCATTCATCTATTCCATCAGTAATTCTATTTGTCTTTGCCTTCAAAATCTATCTGGAATCTAACCACTGCTTATCACATCTTCTGCTACCATCCCACTCTGAACTACCATGATCTCTAGTCGGGATTATTACAGTCACCCCCTGAAATATCTTCCTACTTCTATTCTTGTCCCTCAATAGTCCATCCAGGTGGCTTTCAACTGAGGGCAATTTTGTGCCCTCTGCCAAAGGACATTTCTGATGGTCACTACTGGGGAGGTGGTGCTACTGGCCTCTAGTGGGTAGAGGTCAAAGATGCTTTCAATACTATAAATGCACAGAACAGCACCACAACAAATAATCATCTGACTTGAAATGTCAATAGTGCTGAAGTTGGGATATCCTTGTTTATCTTCATCACAGCTGCTAGAGTGATCCTTTTTTAAAAACGAAATTGAATCTGGGCACTCCTCTATTCAACATGCTGCCAAATTCCTCCATGTCACTTATGCTAAAACCAAACCTTCTACAATGACCTATGGGCCTTGTATTATCCAACTACCCATTAGCTCTCTGATGTCAGTCTCCTATCAATCAGCCTCTATAATGCTTATTCTGCTCCAGAGGCAAGCACTACATTAGAATTACAATTTGCTTCCTCCCCTGGCATTACTGACTCTCCTTACTCTGTTTTGTTCCCTACTTTCCATAACAATTATTACCTTTTAATACACTATAAAATTTATTTTATTATATACATTGATTACTGTCTGTCTCTGAGACATACGCTCCATCAAAGTACCCAAGCATCTAGAAGCATGCTTTCATATGGTAAGGACTGAATAAACATGTTTTGATGAAAAGAAGAAGGTTGCTTGAAGGTAGAAACTCAAGACTGAAAAGCTGGATGTGTTGGCATAAGTATACAGATCAAGTCATTCTTACAACAAATTTAAAAAGAAGACATTCTTGACCCTATTTCCAGATGCCAAGAAATTAACGTGACTCACCCAGACTGAAACAATAAGTAGGAGAGCCAGGATTCAAACCAGGTCTGCCTGCCTCCAAACCTCTGTTCTTTAATAGTGTTAAACTGAACTTCAGTAATCAATATGACATTAACATAGGCTGGAGGAGAGGAATCTTTTATGACTATATTAGTCAATAAGCTGAGCTAAACAAAGATGATAAAAAAATAACAGATAAATAAACAAGGTTGGCAAAAAAAAAATTTTATCTGAAAGAATAGAAGTAATGAGAGCAGAAGAAAGAAGAACAAGAAAAGGATAGTAATTTCAAAGAACCACAGAGCTGTCAGGAACTTAGAGGTTGTACAGCCTTTACCTAATAGATGAGGATGCTGAAGTCTAAGGGGCAGGACAATTCAGTAGAGTTCAAAAACAGTTATGCTATGACAGTGTCAGAAGGGATACTTGAACATCCTATTCTAATCTAGTGTGTTTTTTAAAAAAATTATCTCTCATCTTTCTATAGAAAATAGAGCTGCTCTTCAAAAAATAAAATTATGCACTGTGATAAGACATAGTAAAAATTTGAACAATTTGATTTAACTCAAGGGTGAAGGAAGTGACTACTCAAAATAATAAACTGTTCTAATAGATTGTTTTATAGTTCAGATGATAACAAAAATTAAGTCTAAAAAGTGTTATAAAATACTGATACTTTGGTGATATATTTTAATTAGCATTCTATTGTTAATGTGCCTTGCTAATATACAATTACATATATAACAAACTTTTAATATATAATCATTCTTTCTAAAGTAACTAAAAACTGTTTTCTCTCTTGAATTTCAATACATGTGCACAGGCTATGATCCACCTCTCTAATCTAGCAGATACGCATTTATTTAAGTATGTACATGTATTATATATATGTATGTAGCTCAGACATTAAAGAATCTGCCTGCAATGCAGGAGACCCAGGTTCAATCCCTGGGTCAGGAAGATCCTCTGGAGGAGGGGACGACAAACCACTCCAGTGTTCTTGCCTGGAGAATCCCACGGACAGAGTAGCCTGGCGGTCTACAGTCTGTGAGGCTGCAAAGAGTTGGACATGACTAAGCGAGAGACGTGCGCTCGATCCCTGGGTTAGGAAGATCCCCTGGAGAAGGAAATGGCAACCTGCTCTAGTATTCTTACCTGGGAAATCCCGAGGACAGAGAAGCCTGGCAGGCTACAGCCCTTGAGTTTGCAAAGAGTCGGACATGACAGAGCACACACACATACACACACACCACATACACACCACATACACACACAGAGCGACTAACACTGCTACTATCATCCCTTGTTTCTGAGCATTACAGGAATCTACTCATTTCCCAGATTATGGCGTTGTCCTCCCCACATATAATTATAGCTATCAGACCTGTGGAGAGGACGGGCAGGTTCCCAAGCCTCAGCATGGAACAGCTTTCCTAGAGCACCAGATTCTCTAGCCTTAGGGATTCCGTTCTGACTGAATGACAGCCTTGACAGCTTCAAACAGAAGTAAGGGAGTTAAGAACTGGATTCCACAGGGCCTTCCGCTGGCGTCAAGTCTGCTGGGTTAAACTATAGCAAAGAAATAGTCTTTCTTCAAATAATTTTCTATATAATAAATCAAAAAGTGCTTTCTTTGCTCAAATGTAAATGCTAATATACCATAAAAAGTTACACTTATGCCAGAGCTATAAGGAATGTTTTATGACCCCAAAAGTAAATCGATCAGAATATTTGCTTCCTTGGAATTGGACATCTGGCCACTTATGTACCATATGAATGTCTTCAGGCTAACTTGGAATTATATAGTGATATAGCTGTATCACCCCTATGGCTCTTACTTAGTTTTCCAAGATTTTCACCCACTGCTACACCATATATATCCTACAGGGCTGTTTACCTGAAATCACTTTCCCACCATTTTCCTTATCCATCTTTAAGATTCTACTCAAAGATTTATTCTCTGTATCAGTATCACTCTTTGATCAACTCCAAGGGTAATCAAATGCCTACTCCTTATCCACTCCAGCCTAGTCATTTTATGTTTTCCAGAAAACTTTTATACTGGTTCTTTTGGCAATCATCTGCCTATTTCTAAATTATCTTGCATAGGTCTTTCTTCACAAGTAGACAGTGGGGTCCTCCAGAATAAGATTTGTTTCTAACTCATCTTGTGTCCCTAATAACAGTAATAAGAGTAATAATTCTTAATATGAATAGAACACTTCGTAGTGTTTGAAGAACTTTCATATACCCTACCTCACTTTATTTTTATATCTTGGTAAAGTATATATATTTAAGCCCAAAGGGCTTTAAGGAGACTCATTTAATAGTATAAAACAAAGAAATCGTGGCTTTACACCTAGAACATAGAATCTTTATTCTTTTTTTTAAATTTTTTATTTTTACTTTATTTTGCTTTACAATACTGTATTGGTTTTGCCATATTTGAATTTTTATTCTTAAAGGAATTTATTAAAAATTAAGATATAATATTTAAAGTCCATAAATTTAGTGATTACAAAGTCATTGAAGATATTAAAGAATATATTTGCTTTCTGTAGCATAGTGGGTAATAAACCAGTTTTGAGAGTTTGTAGTATGTCTTCACAGAAAAGCATTAGAAGGAGAAAGCTCACTTAACAATTTTGATAGTAAAATGGAGAAAGATAAAAAATTAGGTTGATGGAGTGGCAAGTCAAGCGAGTATTTTCAAGTCACAAATCCATTAACATAGTGATATGTGTAGTAAGAAGAGAGATTAAAGAGACAGGCTGAAAAAAATTAGACAAGCACAATTCAAGGAGTATTTTCCAGAAGTGATATGAGAGAAGATCAAAAGAAAGAACAGGAAGCATACACAAAGAGAAAATTTTATTTTAATACTTCTTTTTAAATTGCGTTTCTAAATAAAATACTGAAGATACCAATTTTAAAATAGAAAATACAATAGCAGATGTTTTACAGATGCATCTTATATTCATTCAACAAATGTTGATCAAGTATCTGCTATACACTGGGCAGTGTTCACCCATGAACTTATCTTTCTGGCAATGACTCTTTGAAGTTGTTATTTTGACCTTCACTTTTTCAAGTAGGAAACTAAGTCTAGCAAGTGTATAATATTCTGAAGGTCACACAGTTAATCCTGGAAACAGGCTGATGTCTCATAGATTTTGTCTCCACTACACTAGTCTGCCATTCAGAGATGAAAGACACTGCCTTGTCCTTAAAGGATTTACCCCTCCTGGGTGAGAAAGACAAGGGTGAAGTGGGTGATTACCACATCCAGTCCTGTGAGGTTCCTAGCCATCCAGGGACTATTAGAAAAGGTTTCATAAGAGAAAATAGTTAAAAGTACTTCTTTGATGGTCCAGTGGCTGGGACTCGGCATTCTCAATGCAGAGAGCCTGGATTTGATCCCTGGTCAGGGAATCGGATCCCACATGCCACAGCTGAGAGTTTATATGCTACAACTAAGAATTCTCATGCCGCAACTAAAAATTCCTCATGCCAAAAGAAGTTTGAAGACCCCATGTGCCACAGCTAACAGCCAAATAAATAAATAAATCATATTTTAAAAATAAAAATAAAATACTTCTTTGAAATATTTAGGAAGCAATTTCTAATATTCAGTGGATTTCCTATTTTTAATTGCACCTGTTCTGTGAAATTCTCACCATGCCTGGCAGAAAGAGGTTGCTGCAAGGAAAACAGCTTTTAGACATTTTGTCTTCTCAGTGCAGTTCTTTCCAGAGCCGCCATGTGGTATCATTGTGCAATTAAAACAACTACTGCTTTTAGCCATTGGGCCTTTCCCTGGACTAGTTAGTTCTAATCTTAAGCAGATCTTTCTTGAATCCTATCTGTCAATTCTGTAATATGCACTTATATTCTCCCCCTAATGTTGGACTTTTAAAATTTCTGTGTTCTCCAATTCCTCTAGAAGCTGAGGGGAATGTCCAGCCAAGCGTGTTTGTTCAGAAAAAGCTGCCAGACACATTTACCCGTGTCACTGCTCCAAGGAAGGGGGGACAATTCTATATTTGTTGGCTGCCATCTTTTCTCACCGCACCACATGGAATAGCAGTGCTTGGGTGGCAGGCTCCTGGCATGAGATACCCCAGGGCCTGTGCTCTGTGCACCACTTGGACACACTGGCCAGAGCTGATTTCTGATGCTCTCCAGCTCTTCTGTCATGAAAGCCTTATAAAAGCACATGAAAAATTAGGTCTCATCTTATAACTCCCTAAGGGAAACTATTGCGAAGGGGAGAACAGTGCAATAGAAGGAGCACACTGAGCTTTGGAATTTGCATCAGAAGTCATGGGATCTCTTTGGAAATCTCTGGAAAATTCCAGGTGTGGAATTTCCCATCTGTGCTTTAAAGATTATCCTTCCTACCCATCTCAATCATCATCATTACTATTTATTAATATTATGCTTTATTTGACTTCTTTTGCTGTTATATCTGGACACCCAAAAGAACCATTACTCAGACATCACCAGTTCGTTTTTGAAAAGGGACAAAATCTCAACTCAAATAGAAAGGTGTGCATGCTAAGTCACCATCAGTCATATCTGACTCTTTGCAACCCCAAGGATTACAGCCCATCAGGCTCCTCTGACCGTGGGATTCTCCAGGCAAGAATACTGGAAGAGGTTGGATCTTTCCGACTCAGGGATCAAACCTGTGGCTCCTGCGTTGTAGGCAGATTCTTTACCACTGAACCACCAGGGAAGCCCCAGAAAGGTATACTTAAATGCAATTAAGGATAACCCTGAATACTTACGGACAACACTACTTCGAAATTTTCAAAGTGCTTTCTCATACAGTATCTCATTCATCCTCACAGCAACTCCGTAAAGCAGGTATTGCTAACTACAAATCAGGAAACTTCACTTCTGAGAGGTTCAGGGATTTTCCTCAAATCCCCAAATGACAGAAGTAAAGTGGAACTCAGGCTTCTGATTCTTAGTATTTCTATTTGCATTTCCACTGTACCTCAGCTACCCAAGCTAAGTGGCAGAATATAACAAACAAATGTAAGTGAAAGTGTTAGTTCCTCAGTCATTCTGACTATTTGCGATCCCATGGACTGTAGCCCACCAGGCTCTTCTGTCCTTGAAATTCTCCAGACAATAATACTGGAGTGGTTAACCATTCCATTTTCCAGAGGATCTTCCTGACCCAGAGGATCTTCCTGACCCAGGTCTCCTGTATTGCAGACCAATTCTTTACCATCTGAGCCACCAGGAAAGCCCATAACAAACAAATGCATACTCAATTATTAAAGTTAGGGATAAAATACAGAACAAGGATATAACAAAGAGGAGGGAACTGGTGAAATAGAGGACTTCCATAAAATGGGTGCAATTTTAATAATCAAAGTATAGTACATGCTCTGAATTCTTTAGGCAGAATTCTTATAAAATAGCCTGGTAGGCAGAAGGAAAGTTGATTCCATGGCTTTAAAAAACAAAAACAAAAACTTTTCATCAGCTAGTGTTTGCCATGATGTCTTTCATTTGAAAATGTGCTTTGCACATGTGACTGCCTAATAAATGCTAGTTGCTAATGACAATGAGAACTGATGAACTGAAATCACCTTTGGCACCAAACTTGTCAGCTTTCACGTGAGTAGCACATGATGAAGAATGCTGCATCCCATTAATAGCTTGCTGAGCATTTGTGTCTCTAATAGTAACTTTTTTAACCTACTGCAGTGTGTGTACAAGGGTTCTTAACATAAAGCCCTATATACACAATGCCAATCATTCTGATGAAAACTGAAAAATTCAGTCAGTCATCTGGGGATTTATCTCCATGACACCTAACATCTAGATGACTAAATGTTTCCAGTTTCCATCAGGATGGTGCCATGTAGATGCTTAAGTCTACTCCTAGAGACTCGTAATGCTCCAAGATAAATAAACTTCTACATAGCATGGTGCATTTGGGGCCACGAGAGTACATTTCTTTCATTTATTCTCTTAGTAAATCTATTTCTAAGACAAAGTACTGTATATCACCAATCCCTCTTTTGATGCAAGAAACCAGGCATGCACAAAGCATCTATAATCCAGTAGAGAAGATAGTGGTTACAATACATGGTAATAAAGGCCGTCATCGAGGCACAAATGAAATGTTAAGGGACCGCAAAGCAGAAATGAACTATCTGTGTCTAACAGAGTTTGCAGATCTTTAAAGATCAACTGACATACGAACAAGTTATACTCAACGAGTATGCATGGTTATTCTAGGTGAACAAGAGACAGAGTGCTGTGTATAAAGACAAGGAGATACTTAAAAAAACTTTTTTAGTGAAAAGGAGAAATTAGGAAGTGGGCTTCCCTGGTGGCTCAAAGAATCTGCCTCCAATGCAGGAGACCTGGGTTTGATCCCAGGGTCGGGAAGATCCCCCTGGAGGAGGGCATGGCAACCCACTCCAGTATTCTTGCCTGGAGAGTTCCATGGACAAAGGAGCTGATAGGCTACAGTACTGCTGCTGCTGCTGCTAAATCGTTTCAGTCGTGTCCGACTCTGTGCAACCCCATAGATGGCAGCCCACCAGGCTCCCCTGTCCCTGGGATTCTCCAGATAAGAACACTGGAGTGAGTTGCCATTTCCTTCTCCAATGCATGACAGTGAAAAGTGAAATTGAAGTCGCTCAGTCGTGTCTGACTCATAGCGGCCCCATGGACTGCAGCCTACCAGGCCCCTCCGTCCATGGGATTTTCCAGGCAAGAGTACTGGAGTGGGGTGCCATTGCATTCTCCGAGGCTATAGTACATGGGGTTGCAAAGAGTCGAATACAACTGACCAACTAACACTTTCAGTTTAGGAAGTGGGTAGCACAAAAGGTGGGCTTCCCTGGTAGCTCAGCTGGTAAAGAACCGGGCAGCAATGCAAGAGACCCTGGCTGAATTCCTGAGTTGAGAAGATCCCCTGGAAAAGGGATAGGCTACCCATTCCAGTATTTTTGGGCTTCCCTGGTGGCTCAGATGGTAAAGAATCCACCTGCAATGTGGGAGACCTGGGTTTGATCCCTGGGTTGGGAAGATCTCCTGGAGGAGGACATGGCAACCCACTTGCCTGGAGAATTACATGGACAGAGGAGCCTGGCGGGCTACAGTCCGTGGGGTCACAAAGAGTCGGACACAACTGAGAGACTAAGCACGGCAGAGCACATAGGGTATGTTGGCTGTACCTTCCTGAGGCTCTGTGTAATGCAGGAGCAGGCTTCAGTCATCCTCAATAAAATACCTTCCATGGAACAAGTCCATGAGCAAAAAGATATACCTACCGATAGCACATGTCCACCCCTTATAACCCTCCTTCCCACCTCTGCCCTTTGTGGACCCCAATCTAGTTTCCTGGGATCCATTCTTTCCTTACCCAAATGTTCCTAATCCTTCTTGATGACCTGCACAGACCTTTTCCCCAAATTCATCTTCCCAAGGCACATCATGCTGCTGATGTGAACTCATCTGTTCTCAAGTGAGGACAATGGGCAGATATTTGGGGCAAGTGGGTATGGATGAACGTGGGTGTGTGAGCTGGGAGTCCATATGGTATGTATGAGCTCCTCACATTGTGGGCTAGAGCAGGATATGGTAACAGAAGGGGAGCAGGCTGCAAGCCTGAGGCTGGGAGCCAGCTATTCCCACCCCACCATTCTTAAGAGTCCAGGAAATCTAAATTTGAACTTAGCCTTCCAGATTGCTTTAAAGATAGGATAATCAGTGCAGGCAGGATACTCTGACAGGTGTTATCTAAGTTTACTACCTTGCTTTATGGGCTTCCCTGGTAGCTCAGCCAGTAAAAAATCTACCTTTGATGAGACCTGAGTTCAGTCCCTGGGTCAGGAAGATCCCCTGGAGAAGGGCATGGCAATCCACTCCAGTATTCTTGTCTGGAGAATCCCATGGACAGAGGAGCCTGTTGGGCTGCAGTCTATGAGTCACAAAGAGTTGGATACAACTGAGTGACCAACCGTTTCTCTTTCTACTTTCACCTTGCTTTATAACTTTAAACATCTAAATACATGGTATATGAGCCTCCATTGATACTTTTGACCTTGGTTTTTCAAGTTTTAGGGACAGATCTGTCCCTTGGGGAAACTGGTTAGAGAAGATGGAACGAGAGGTTGGGACTAGACTGTGGAGGACTTTACATGACAGTTTACATAGACATTTATAAAAATAAATATCTGAGATGGTAAGTAGCTCAAATCTTTCCCTTTCACATCTTTTCCAACTGTTCCTGCTCTGAGATGCCTTTCTTTTCTAAACTACTGTTATTGTTATTATCTACTTTATATTTAGCTCTTAATTATAGAGTAGCTAATTGATTAATGAATATCACCCAACCCGACTACAAGCTCTAGTATAAAGTAGCAAATATCTTACTTTAAAAAAAAAATCTTCCATGTATGTCTTGCATAATTTTAGAGTGATAGTTTTTTCTCATAACTACTTAATGATTCATTGGAAAGAATTATTGATAAAAAACAAATTTCACTGTCACATTTGAACTATGTTCTAATGCCAATCATTTTTAAAAATTAATTTATTTTAATTGGAGGCTAATTTCTTTATAATATTGTAGTGGTTTTTCCCATGCACTGACATGAATCAGCTATGGGTATATGTGTGTCCCCCAGTCCTGAACCCCCCTCCCACCTCCCTCCCCATCCCATCCCTCTGGGTTGCCCCACTGGCTTTGAGTGCCCTGTTTCATGTATCAAACTTGGACTGATCATCTATTTCACATATGGTAATATACATGTTTCAATGCTATTCTCTCAAATTATCCCACCCTTGCCTTCTCCCACAGAGTCCAAAAGTCTGCTCTTTATATCTGTGTCTCTTTTGCTGTCTCATATATAGGGTCAGTGTTACCATCTTTCTAAATTCCGTATGTATGTGTTAACATACTGTATTGGTGTTTTTCTTTCTGATTTACTTCACTTTGTATAATAGGCTCCAGTTTCATTCACCTCATTAGAACTGACTCAAATGCATTCTTTTTAATAGCTGAGTAGTATTCCATTGTGTATATGTACCACAACTTTCTTATCCATTCATCTACCGATGGACATCTAGGTTGCTTCCATGTCCTAGCTCTTGTAAACAGTGCTGTGATGAAAACTGGGGTGCATGTATTTCTTCCAATTCTAGTTTTCTTGGTGTGTATGCCCAGTAGTGGGATTGCTGGGTCATATGGCAGTTCTATTTCCAGATTTTTAAGGAGTCTCCACGCTGTTCTCCATAGTGTCTGTACTAGTTTGCATTCCCACCAACAATGTAAGAGGCTTCCCTTTTCTCTACACCCTGTCCAGCATTTATTGTTTGCAGACTTTTTGATAGCAGCCATTCTTACCAGCATGAGATGGTACCTCATTGTGGTTTTGATTTGCATTTCTTTGATAATGAGTGATGTTGAGCTTCTTTTCATGTGTTTGTTAGCCATCTGTATGTCTTCTTTGGAGAAATGTCTGTTTAGTTCTTTGGCCCATTTTTTGATTAGGTCATTTATTTTTCTGGTATTGAGCTGTATGTGCTGCTTGTATATTTTTGACATTAATTCTTTGTCAGTTGCTTCATTTGCTATTATTTTCTCCCACTCTGAAGGCTGTCTTTCCACCTTGCTTAAATAGTTTCCTTCATTGTGCAAAATCTTTGAAGTTTAATTAGGTCCCATTTGTTTATTTTTGGTTTTATTTCCATTACTCTGGGAGGTGTGTCATAGAGGATCTTGCTGTGATTTATGTCAGAGAGTGTTCGCCTATGTTTTCCTCTAGGAATTTTATATTTTCTGGTATTACATTTAGATCTTTAATCCATTTTGAGTTTATTTTGTGTATGGTGGTAGAAAGTGTTCTAGTTTCATTCTTTTTCAGGTGGTTGTCCAGTTTTCCCAACACCACTTGTTAAAGAGATTGTCTTTTCTCCATTGTGTATTTTTGCCTCCTTTGTCAAAGATAAGGTGCTCATAGGTGTGTTGATTTAGCTCTGTGCTTTCAGTCTTTTTATAGTCCTCTATCCCTTTGCGACTGACTATATAATTTGCAGCACTTTATGCAAAATGACTGGTTCCAAATAGGAAAAGGAGTACATCAAGGCTGTATACTGTCACCCTGCTTATTTAACCTCTATGCAGAGTACATCATGAGAAATGCTGGGCTGGAAGAAGCACAAGCTGGAATCAAGATTGTCAGGAGAAATATCAATAACCTCAAATATGCAGATGATACCACCCTTATGGCAGAAAGTGAAGAGGAACTAAAAAGCTTCTTGATGAAAGTGAAAGAGGAGAGTGAAAAAGTTGGCTTAAAGCTCAACATTCAGAAGATGAAGATCATGGCATCTGGTCCCATAACTTCATGGGAAAGAGATGGGGAAACAGAGGAAACAGTGTCAGACTTTACTTTTGCGGGCTCCAAAATCACTGCAGATGGTGACTGCAGCCATGAAATTAAAAGACGCTTACTCCTTGGCAGGAAAGTTATGACCAACCTAGACAGCATATTAAAAATCAGAGACATTACTTTGCCAACAAAGGTCAGTCTAGTCAAGGCTATGGTTTTTCCTGTGGTCATGTATGGATGTGAGAGTTGGACTGTGAAGAAAGCTGAGTGCTGAAGAATTGATGCTTTTGAACTGTGGTGTTGGGGAAGCCTCTTGAGAGTCCCTTGGACTGCAAGGAGATCCAACCAGTCCATTCTAAAGGAGATCAGCCCTGGGTGTTCTTTGGAAGGAATGATGCTAAAGCTGAATTTCCAGTACTTTGGCCACTTCATGTGAAGAGTTGACTCATTGGAAAAGACTCTGATGCTGGGAGGGATTAGGGGCAGGAGGAGAAGGGGACGACAAAGGATGAGATGGCTGGATGGCATCACTGACTCGATGGACGTGAGTTTGAGTGAACTCCGGGAGTTGGTGATGGACAGGGAGGCCTGGCGTGCTGCGATTCACGGGGTCACAAAGAGTCGGACACGACTGAGTGACTGAACTGACTAATGCAAAATGAAAATGTGGGGCTTCCTGTTCAAAAATTATTAAGAATTTTAGGAAGGTGACAGCAGAGTATTAGACCAAACATGGGACCTTTCTTGGCACGGGGTCCTGTGTGACTTCACAGGTCTGCTTTCATTTACTCACTTAAGACAAAATGCCTTTCCTTATGCTTTGTTAGTAAACTCAGTGAAAATAGTCTTTAGAACTCTTTATCAAAGTGTGGTCCAGTGGTAGACAAGATAATCTGAAATGGTAGACATGTGGGCATTTGTTTACTGTAATAGTTATGTACCAATGTGTTATGATATGTGTAATAGTTGTACAAATATGTTTTAGGGAAATAAAATTTGCACATGAATCAATAATTGCATGTTTATTATTGTTTTGGACAAGACTAGAAATGGACGAAATTAAAGAGCAATATTAAAGAAAGGAGTACGGATGTTATACAGATGTTGTAGGAAGTTTAATATAGTACTTCAGTGGTTGAAATTGGAAACAGTAGAAAAGCTGAATGGTTAAGGTATCCTAATGACCTTAAATATTTGGATAGTATGCTTGGGTCACATTTTTTCTTTATTTTAAGCTGATATTGCAGAATATTGAGCAGAGTTCCCTGGCTGTACTATAGGTCCTTGCTGCTTATCTATTTTAAATATAACAGTGTGTACATGTCAGTCTCTTGGGTCACATTTGATTTTTGATTTTTGTTCTAGTTGATTCTTTGCTGGTTGTTTTCTCATTAGGCTGGAAACTTGTAGGAGGCAGTCAGCAGACACCTCCAGAATCTCAAAATCCATGAGCCGTTCACCATGCCCCTTCCTGATCCCATTTTGCAGATGGAGAAGTCTCTTTATTATGGGCAGAATACTTGGAACTAGCCACAGGGCTCCTTCTACCAATGTCCCAGTCAGCCTTCCGCCTCAGTTTTGGCTCCTTCCAACTTTATAGTGGGCATGCAAAATTTGGCAAGACTATTTGAGATAATTGCCTGAATTTACCTAAAGTACATAAAAGGATACAAAGCAAAATTCTTAATCTTCTTCGAGCTCATCAACAATTCAGCAAATTGTTAGTATTTCCACATTGCCAGTTGGTTGCCGAAGGCTGTCTAGAGGGTATGTCTCTGTAAGAAGGTTTTTAATCTAGCTCTTCCAATTTCTAAGTTCAAAATATTTTGACCGTTCTTTGCTAAGGCACTAAATACTGAAACTTGATGTTCTGTTCATGAATGATGTTTCCTCCCAAGTTCACCAAGGACTAGTGCCTCAAATTCCCAAGTATTAATCTTAGGATTTAGAAACAAAAAATTAGAATTCCCAAAGTCATAAATTATTCTTCAAATATTTTCAACATTCTGTATGCTCTTTACTTTTTATTATGAATATACAAAACATGTTTGGTTATAAATATGTGCAAGCATGGGTGCTCAGTCACTAAGCTGTGTCAAACCCTTTAGCCTCCCAGGCTCCTCTGTCCATGAATTTCCCAAGCAAAAATACTACAGCGATTGCCATTTCCTTCTCCAGAGGATCTTCTGGACCCAGAGATTGAACTCATGTCTCCTGCATTAGCAAGCGGATTCTTACCACTGAGAAACCTGGGAAACCCTTCTTTATAAATACATTTATTATTAATTATTACTGTATTAATATACATTATTAACAAATGATATATATTAAGTTTAATAGTACTAAAAAAGAACTATAGTCTGATAGCAAATACACAAACACTGGAAACACCAGAAAACACTATTGGGTGGAATTTAAATAATGTAACATTTAGATCTTCCAACAAGGTTGAGAGTAGTATACATGAAATCATGTGTCAACATTATCAGTTTAAGAACTTATTTTGTCTTGAAAACCTGTTATTTCCAGAAACACCACTCATAGCCGCTGTATAAAATATTCCTTGTGTTTTACTTACTATATTTATTTTACTTACAAGACAGACTCACTCTTAACAGCCCACAGGGCCATGAGCAAACACTAATGCCATGGTAACCCCTATAAGCAAGACTGATTAAACTGTGACCACCCCCCCCCCATGTGCTCTTGTCCTGGTACCAAAAATGCTGACCTTGAACTTCCACTCCACATGTCACCATCTCCCGAAATTCTTTTGATTCAGGAACTTCTCTGCGTTGTTTATTCAGGGTAATTGTCTTGCTGCTGCTGCTGCTAAGTCACTTCAGTCATGTCCAACTCTTAGTGACCCCATGGACTGCAGCCTACCAGGCTCCTCCATCCATGGGATTTTCCAGGCAAGAATACTGGAGTGGGGTGCCATTGCCTTCTCCGGTCTTAGGAGATAATATTTTTCTTCCCAATTTCCCAGTTTGTGCTTTGGGTTTTAGAATTTATAAAAGAATATAACGGTCAAAGAAATGCTGGGAAGAAATATCTAGGTGGAAATATCACCTAGGACAGGCAGCATCATGAGCATTTGAGTGGAACAGTTAGATCAAATTGTTTGTGTTCCAAGAAAGAGAAGGGCAACAACTAAGTAAGGTTTTTAACAGCGCTTCCTCCTTTTTGAAATAAAGAGCCTTTTAAATCTTATATTAGGTACTGAGTGTTCTGCATGGATTTAAAATCCACTATCTTCCCAGGAAGAACTATTATTTAGGAGTTAATTGCTAGTTGCTTGTTTAGTCTTTCTGTGGCTGTCAGATTATTGCTGAGTGGGGGCCTCGTAAACAAGAAGCTCCTAGCATGTCCTCTCCAGACCAAATGGACATGTGTTTCCCATTTAAACATTTCATTGCCCCAACTAAAAACAAATCAACTGTGTCTTTGGGATGTTAAGGGGAGAAGATTGGGATTTATTCCTGGACAAGCCTGAGGAAAACATTACCCTAATGGATGAAATATGTTTGTACTAAAGACTTCTTTAAAGTGTTGAACTGGTCTTTCCCAACTCGATCTCCTCTTCCTTGAACAGAGAGAAAAGTCCATTGGTGTTATCCTAACTTTGTCATTATATGAGGAATAACGGATAAAGATGGCTTTGGTTTAGATAAGCTTCAGAAGGAATAGTTACTGCCTCTAGAGATTATTCACACACCTTTGACAATGTGGTTTAGATGTCTTTCTCTCTTGGCCTTATACAGTATTAGAAAACCACTTCCTGTTTTCTAAAGCCAAATTCCTTCTTCAATTCAATTTTTCCCAAGAAGGCGCTTGCTGATTTCTCAATGCTCGGTGTGGTTAGCAAGAAAATTGGGTCTGGAAAAAATATTTGACTTTCTGCATCAAAAATAATGGTCTCCTCAAGACTGCAAGCCCACTGTGGAGGAATTTTGGCTTATTCTGTGTTTTGTACCCGATGGAGCACAGGAAATAGGAAAATAATCTATTTTCCTTGGCAAACCTAAGGCATGTTTGGTTTAGCAATTGAACAATTTTTAGAGTTCAAGCTGGGCAGGACAACATGAAGCAAGTCTCAAAACTGTGTGCCAGGTTCCCAAGCATAATTAGGAAAATTCATCAACACTAATGATTTAATTCTGAAGTCTATGCGATAGGACTGCCCAGTAAGCAAATATGTCAAAGGGTTGTTTCTTCTCTTTTTTGAGTTTAAGTTTGCCACAAGAGGTTTGAAACTCAACGAACTTGAGAGTTAGTATATTCCACAGTGAATCCAAAGAACGGCTAGCTAACCAGAAGCTGGCATCTCGCTGGCATTTTACTCATATTGGTGCCTAGCCATTCAAGCATTGAAAATATATCAGGATACTCTAAAAAGGGTATTTTAAAATTGTCCTCATAGATACCTAATTCAAAATTAGAATAAAATGTACAAGTCACTTTTCCTTCACTAAAATTGGTGAGCCTCCATCTGGAGAGAGTACAATGTATAACTCTTCTTGATTTAGGCTTGCTTCTAGAACCAACCTGACTCTGTCTCAGCAGAGAAAATTTTAGCATCTAGGATCAGTCTGTGGTTTTACCTAAATTATCGTCAGGCTCTCATATTCATAGATTGACATCCGTCTTTGAATTTTAGTTTTAAAAAGTAACACCCTAGGTTTTCTCCATTATCCTTCTGTGATTTCCATTCATGTGAAATGGAAGCACATCATCTCATATTGGAAAATCAGGTTCTGTTTGTGTTTGGTACCAACGTTATTATCTTCTAATGGTAGATTGTGTTTAAATTTCAGGAAACTTCCATGTGAACATAAGATATATTATTCACCAAGGGAAGTGAAAATGTAATTAAAAATAATTAGGATCATGATAATAGTTGTAATTGCTTGTTTGCAGACCCTAATCCTTAAGGCCTTCAAAACAATTCTGAATAAATAATATTCTCTGAAATTACAATGGGAATTTTTTTTGGTATGAATGCCCAGTTAATTGAATTAACCAGCATGTATCAAAAGTTTGTTCATTGCTTTGCAGCTCAAGTCATTAATTAATAACTGTTCTTAGATTCCCCCTTCCTACAATTTAAACCTTTCTTCACAGGGTCATCAAGGTACTTCTGTTTCTACTACTATTACAGATGATTTATTGATATTGCTAACATTTTCTTAGATTTCTACAATCATACTATTTTTAATCTTTATTGACGTATAATTTACATACAAATACATAGTTTATGAGTATGGCTTGATGAACTTTACCAAATGTGTGCCATCATGGAGCCATCACCCAGGTCAGGGTAGAGAATTGTTCCATCCTTCAGGAAGATCTCTTGTAGCCTTTGTAGTCAGTCCTCCCAACCCCAGCCCTAGGAAACCCACTGAACTCCTATTCCTATAGGTTAGATTTATCTTTTCTAGAATGTCATGTAATAGATTCAAAATACATACTAATGAAAAAATCCTATTCAGTCAAAAATTATATTGAACTGTACTATATCATTATCTATCTCAAAATTCCTTATTTTTTCTGTTGAAAAATGAGAAACTTATTAAAAAATTCTCTTGGACATTTTCAACTTTCTAGCTACCAGTCTGAGGATAAAGTCATCAGGTAAAAGGTATGTAAGGACTGCTATAATAAGTTTCCTAATTTTTGAAAGTCTCCCAGGAATGAAAATCCCAATCTACCTGTCTACAAATCCTGCCAATTTAGCATAAAGTACCTGACTAAATCCTATCCTCTTGTTTGTGGCCATACTCTCTTGTTTCTTTTTTTTTTTTTTTTTTTCTCAAAAAGCATATACTCTATAGTTTTCTGGGAAGCAAAGTCAAACAATACTTTATACATTTCATTAGGGGGCTTAAACTTATGAATGTTCAAACAGCTATTGCTTTAGAAAATCAATCTGGGATCATTTTTCTAAAGGATCCTTAATAAAGTTAGTGATGTCAGGATATACAGCACATTTTCTAGGACAGATGGAAGGGCAAATTTCTACACCCTAAGATTCTGCAGTTATGGCTTATAATGTCTAAAAGAATGAGAGTAATATCACTTTTCAGGAAACCCAGCATTCTCAGTCTTATACAGGCCAGAGGAGGCCTGAGCATAGGCTTGTCAGAGTATAAGCCTGAGATCATCAAACTTACTGTTGTATAATATATTATCGCTGGGACCAATTCAATATAGTACATTCAACCACCTCCCTCAACTCCTTTAGGCCAACATGAGTTTAGTCCTGGGTATGTACCTGAACCCAGTACAGCAGAATAGGGACACGGGTTAATTGCTCGGAAGTTTCCAGGAGCCAAACTATCAGGACCTTTGACTGGCTGTAGGGCTCATCCCCTATGCCCATATAGGTATAATGCCTATTATCTCCTTTCCTTAAAACACTGAAGTACCTTCCTGAATCTACTCTTCTGGAATACTGAATGCTGTCCATGAACTTCAAACATGGCCCATAGTGTTTTCCCCATCATAGTTCTTTTGATTGCATTTAATTAATTTATGATAAAAAGATAGTTTATATAGTATGCTGCCTACATGGGGCTTCCCTGATGGCTCAGATGGTAAAGAATCTGCTTGCAATGCAAGAGACCCGGCTTCGATCCCTGAATTGGAAAGATCCCCTGGAGGAGGAAATGGCAACCCACTCCAGTATTCTTGCCTGGAGAATTTCATGGACAGAGGAACCTGGTGGGCTATAGCCCATGGGATCTGCAAAGAGTCAGATACAACTGAGCAGTGAACATTTTCACTTTCTTTCACTCATATGAGTTCTCTGATATTTAAAATTTATTTTATATGATCAATATGTGTAAAGACAAAGCTTATGAATTGTCTTATTCAACTCTTCTATAAGCTTTCTAATTTTTAGTGTTTATCATTTACTGAGAGAAGTATGTTAAAATTTCCAATTTCTATTGTGAATTTCTAAATTTTATTTTGTAATTCTGTCAGTGTATGGATTATAAATTTTAAGACTGTCGTTAAATATTGTTAAGTATTATTTAAAATTGTTATGGTTTCATGTTGAATTTTTTTTCCACCATTATGGAATGATCTATCCTATCCTAAGAATACTCTTGACTTTAAAGTCTATAATATTGTTGTTTAGTTGCTAAGTCAATGTCTGACTCTTTTGTGACCACATGGAATGTAGTCCTCCAGGCTCCTTTATTCATGGAAGTTCCCAAGCAAGACTACTGGGGTGAGTTGCCATTTCCTCTCCAAGAGGTCTTCCCAATACAGGGATCAATCCCGTATCACTTGCAATGGCAGGTGGATTTTTTATACCACTGAGCCACCTGGGGAGCAGTCTATAGTATCTGTCTAGAGACCAGTTCCTCTGGCCTAGTATTCAACTGATTAACATTTTCTTCAAAATTCTACCCCTGTGTTTTGTGCATCTCTTGTCTACAGCATATTTGCAGGATACTTTTAATCCCACCATCAGCAATTCATTTGGTGTTGGGGTAAGATGGAGAAGGAGGTTCATTCTCTACCTGGGAGGACAGGGGCTGAGTTAGGTACCTGGTGAAAGAGGCAGCAGGGGCAGAGGGGACACAGACCCCTACTTCAGTTTTTTTAAAGCTTGAGGAAGGGACATTTTGTAATCTCTCTTAGGTATCTATGGTGGCTGCTTTTCTTCTCACTACACAAAAATAGTTAACTTTAAGAAAACTGAAAACTCACCTGCAGACCAAAAGGGGAAGGTAAGGGGTCAGGAGGAATAGGGAGTGCTGTCCAGGCTGAGGGAAATTCTCCTCGGCTAACCGACACCAAACACTCCATCCTTGAGTATCAAGGGTGTTACACAGCAAGAAACAGTAGGGAAAGGGGGTTGAAATGAAATAACCTGGGGGCTTTGTCTTCCCTCAAGAATCAGCTCTGCAGGGCTGGACTGCTTTGTGTTACAAAAGAGAAAAAAATTCATCAAAACTCTTCTCGCTCACTATTCTGTAGAATTTGCAAGGGGGTGGGGAAAAGAGGCTTGTAAACTTTGTTTCGTTTTTGTACCCAAAGGACAGGGAGGGAAAACAGCTTCAATTTTAAGAGTAGATAGCTGACTGAGGTCCGTCTAGTCAAGGCTATGGTTTTTCCTGTGGTCATGTATGGATGTGAGAGTTGGACTGTGAAGAAGGCTGAGCGCTGAAGAATTGATGCTTTTGAACTGTGGTGTTGGAGAAGACTCTTGAGAGTCCCTTGGACTGCAAGGAGATCCAACCAGTCCATTCTGAAGGAGATCAACCCTGGGATTTCTTTGGAAGGACTGATGCTAAAGCTGAAGCTCCAATACTTTGGCCACCTCATGCGAAGAGTTGACTCATTGGAAAAGACTCTGATGCTGGGAGGGATTAGGGGCAGGAGGAGAAGGGGATGACAGAGGATGAGATGGCTGGATGGCATCACGGACTCGATGCACGAGTTTGGGTGGACTCCGGGAGTTGGTGATGACAGGGAGGCCTGGCGTGCTGCGATTCATGGGTTCACAAAGAGTCGGACATGACTGAGTGACTGAACTGAAGTGAACTGAGGCAAAAGGAGGGGCTTCCCTGGTAGCTTAAATGGCAAAGAATCTGTCTGCAATACAGGAGACTCTGATTCAGTTCCTAGGTCAGGAAGTTCCCCTGGAGAAGGGACAAGCTACGCACTCCAGTATTCTTGGGCTTCCCTGGTGGCTCAGATTATAAAATATCCACCCGCAATGTGGGAGACCTGGGTTCAATCCCTGGGTTGGGACAATCCCCTGGAGGAGGGCATGGCAACTCACTCCAGTATTCTTGCCTGGAGGAGGAGCCCGGAGAACAGAGGAGCCTCGCAGTCCATGAGGACACAAAGAGTCGGATATGACTGAGCAACTAAGCACAGCACAGGCAACAGGAGAAACATCTAGTATATAATTCCTGGAAGAAGAGGGCAGTCACACACATTCTATACACTCCCTCTTTTCCTTTCCATGTTTTTCCTCCTCCTCTCATTGGTTGCTACATATCTCTCATCTTTGAATTCCTTCAGCTATGTCACCGCACAGAATCTGGGCCTTCTAACCTGCAAACCAAGACTCTGTCTACTGTATCTGAAATATAGTAGAGATGTTTCTGAGATGTTGCTTGTAAGTATGAATAGAAAAGGAAATCTATGATGTGACTTAAGTAGGATGTTAATCCTTCCCATAGGATGCCTTGTTTAATCCCTCCATCATTCTGTGGTGTAGGTAACTGTGCTCATGCTCAGGTGCTCAGTCATGTCCAACTCTTTGTGACCCCCCTGGACTATAGTCTTCCAGGTTCCTTTGTCCATGGGATTTTCCAGGCAAGAATACTGGAGTGGGTTGCCATTTCCTCCTCCAGGGGATCTTCCTGACCCAGGATCCAACCCATGTCTCCTGTTTGGCAGGTGGATTTTTTACCACTGAGCCACCAGGGAAGCCCACAGTGTAGGTATTACTTTACAAAAGAAGAAAAAAGGCCCATGGGAAATAAATAACCTGCCAAGATTACACCACAAATAAGAAAGCAGAGACTAGAAACAAGGTCCATGCTTTTTCCATTTAATCATATTATTCCCTATAGTCTCCTCTGTAGATTTTTCCATCAATGTTTGGTATTCTGCCACAGGATTCCCATACCCCACACACATACTTCTCCTCTGCTTCCATCACATGCATCAAAACTATGTCCTATGCCTTTAAGATTATGCAGGAGTGATAATGGCTAATAATAACTTCAAGATATAGAAGTTATATCTTGAATATAGCTTCCATATGTATATTCCATATATATGGAATATATTTATATACATATAATATAAATTGGATATATATATATATTTCCAGCCTATATACAGGATATCTATACAGCCCAGATAATGGGAGACTCCTGGAAACCCTTCCTGTGAAGGCAGAAATTTAGGTTTATGGTAGTAATCCAAGGGAAATATTCTTGGTATAAATCTTTAAGGGGCATTGCTTCTTCCGTGTCTAGAAGCTTGATTGGGTGAGTTAAGTTATATGTAGAACTTTTTTTAAGTCCTCTTAAAGATGTATTATAACATCTTTGCTCCCCGCTTGGCTATAGCAAAGTCTTCTTGTTGTTGTTTAGTCACTAATTCGTGTCTGACTGGACTTTAGCCCATCATGGACAGCAGCCCACCAGACTTTTCTGTTCATGGAATTTTCTGGGCAAGAATACTGAAGAAGCTTGCCATTTCCTTCTCCAGGGGATCTTCCCGACCCAGGGATCAAACCCAAGTCTCCTGCATTGGCAGGTGGATTCTTTACCAGTGAGCTGCCAGGGATGCACTAGAGCAAAGTCTAAGATCACACAAACACAGCCACCGACAGTCTTGCATGACCCTCTGCTGAGATTGTGGGATACACATGCCCATTCTTTTTTCCCACATTTAACACACTGTGAAATATCATAAGCACACCAAAGTACAGAGATCAGTATTTTGAACATGCTGTGCTTGCCACCCAGCTTTTGTCAAACTTTAGTATTTATTTTCATCTCATATTTTTTAAGGAAATGAAATAGTTCAGATTTATTTGAAGCACCTAGTGTGCTTCTTCAGATTCTGTCCCCTACCTCCTTACTCAGAAATTGCTTTTTTCATAAATTAGTATTTTGAAGTTATTTTTCATTTCATTTTTTATTTATATGTATGTGTGTTTTACCACATACACCTGTGTTTATAAAAAATATATAATTTTATTATCTATTTTAAAACTTTATATAAATAGTGTCATATATCCCTACAGTTTATTTTTTTCTTCTCAAAGTGATGTTTCTGAGATGTCTCCAACTAGAGGTGTGCAGCCATTTCTCATTTATTCATTTTTTACTTCTGAATAGTATTCCATTGTATGAATATATCACAGTTTGTTTATTCTCTCTTTGATGGACATCTCGTTTGTTTCCAATATTTTATTATTGCAAGCTGTGCTATGATGAACATTTCTATTCATGTCTTCCTGTGCACATATGTGAGTTTCTCTAGCTGTCCAGGATTTCTAGCCTTATTTTACCTCTGAGTAACTAAGTGTCACTAAGCAGATAAATATGTGACTTTAAGAAATAGTTTTCAGATGTCTTCAGTTTGTAGATGACCTGGCATTCATACTTTCAGGAATGCTGCCTTTTTTAAAACTAGAATAACATTTTGACATATTTTCCAGGAACTCTACGGTGTCGGGCACTAATTTATTGAAAGCGTTAGTCTATTTATTTACTTCAACATTCAGTTAATATTATGTGTTATACAAAGGGCACAAGATGCTACAAAACCATATACTATAATATTCAAATGTCCAACATGGAAGAATGTGTGCTTATGTGTAACTCATAAGTCTATGCGTTACAAGGATCTTGAAATGCACATGATATTGAAGGAAGAAGGGAGAGGAAAGGAAAAGGAGGTTTTAGGTTGCGCTGAGTTGCAGTTAACAAATAGACTTTGTCATGTCATGGATTGACAGAATAGAACGTTATTTTCTCCACCATATAATACTCCAGAATGTTTCCAGGTCAGCAAGAGTTGCAACTTTTCATCCTGAAGTCACATCTCCAGTCCCAGGTTGACTGTTGCTTTACCATCCTTAAAATGTGGCTCCCAAAGTTGATTGGATGCTGTCTTAGCACTCAGCCACAGGGAAGAAAGAGCAAGGGAAAATGCAGGTTGGAATTATGAGCCAGAATCAAAACTGTCAAATACCACTGCTGCTCACATACCATTATCTGGAAGGTGTCACAAGACCACACCTACCTGCAAAGGATGCTGGGGAATGAAACCTATCCATGTGCCCAGAAAGAAGAATAAACAGACTCTGTTGAAATGCTAGTTGTCTCTTCAACAAGAATGAAGAAAGGAATTGATACAGTTTTAATTGACATATTTGCAGCAAGCATTTGTCAACGTCAGCAAGAAGCAAGTTAATACCAATTGAGATGGAAAACAGTTGACAGTCAAAGTGTTCTTTTCTCCTTCCTCGATCTGGAGAACCTATGTTACTTTTATCTGCCTACATTTCATTTCATTCTCTCTTTCTTCTGGTAACACCAGGTTCCCAGTATTCAATCCAAGTTTTGGAGAGGATGCCCCCTGGCAAAAGAGATAAAGCTCCGTGTTAGTCAGAGACCTCCCCTCACCCTCTCCCTAGAAAAGCACAGATGGAGGTAGTGGCTGACATGCAGATGGTTTATTTGGAAAAGGGTCACAGGGAGCAGGATTGAGGAGCTGAGGGAATAAAAGGATGAAAATGGAAAACCAAGGCAAGGGTCCATTATCAAGGTGACCACCATCACTCAGGACTGATGTCCAAAATTGGTATGCCTGAAAATGAAAGTGGGGAGCATTTATACATTGGTTTAGTTGATGTTCTATCTACAAGACTCTGGAAATATACTGAGGATTGAATGTTTCAGTACTGACTAGATGTAGAAGTGAGGACAAGAGGCATTGCACTGGTGCTCAAGTGGTGCCTGAAAAAGGCACACACCGTTGGTCTAGACACTTAGTACATCTCCACCCCTAGGGTTCAGTGATTGGATCATGAGTGTGCATAAACCAAGCCAGGACATTAAAGTTATCTCCTAGGATATTTATAACAGGAGATGGTTTCTCAGATCTTTCTTCTAAGCTAAAAGGATACAAGTCTCCTCTGCCAGCAGCCACTTTCCTTACTCCATGGAGAAAATTTGCCTGCAGAGATAAGACACAGACAGGGGGTTCTGGTGATGTCAAGTCTCAGTTCCAGTGACTGAGCTTCTCAGAACTACCTCGAGTCCCTTGACTCCTTCTTTCTTCCTCTGCTCTACCTCCAAATCCAGCTAATAAACACCCTATTAAGACCACCTCAACCTAATTTCAGTTGGGTTTCTGCCACTTGCAACTAAAGTGCACCAGACAATATAGAAATGAGTATTACAGGCCTTCAACTCTGAAATTAAATGACCTGAGGTATTCTGTGCAACAGGGAGGATTTCAACCCAATGCCAGGTCTGCAAGACTCCGAGGGTCAGACTGTAGAAAACTCTGAATTGCAACAGAAATCCCCCCTTGTCAAATAAAGACGTTGGAAACACAAGGAGACACAATGGAAAGTACTGGGGCTAAGAGGAACTAAAGCAATAACTGAAATCTTCCTTCTCGGCCCCTTCGCAAACCTCTCTGCTGTTCTGTTTCCCCACAAGCATAATGTAAACCATAACCCAGGTAAACCACAATAAACTGGTATGCTGGCTGATAAGGGACAGATAAAGTGAAAATGAAATCACTCAGTTGTGTCTGACTCTTTGCGACCCTATGGGCTGTAGCCTGCCAGGCTCCTCCGTCCATGGGATTTTCCTGGCAAATTTACTGGAATGAATTGTCATTTCCTTCTCCAGGGGATCTTCCCAACCCAAAGACTGAACTCGGTTCTTCCGCATTGCAGGCAGACTCTTTACCATCTGAGCCACCAGGGGACAGATAAACTCTGTTCAAAACTCTCCTGTCACCCTGTCCCAAGGAAGACTTGAAAGAAGCCTTCAAGCTGAGGTCCTACAGATGCACAGAGGTCTGAGTCCAATTTCTAAGAGAGAAAAAAAATGTGGGGCCAGAATGGGTTCATATTGGAGATTTATGACTCAGAAAGCTTTCTGGCACTGATTTCTAGTTAATGTAATCTCCAGAAATTAAATCAAAAGGCAGCCAAGCCTGGTGGCTCATCCATGGGGATGCTAGAGCCATATTCAGGCTAGAGAACAAACAAAGGCCTGCACATTCACATACAGACACCAATGTTATAAACTAAGCTAACAAACTGTTAAACAAATTATATTCCACCCTCCTCCATTAATAAACCCATCTATAATGACAGGAAAAGCCAGGTTCTCATTCTAAATTCTCAGACTGTTTGCTTTATAGTTCCTTTCCAGAACACGGCAGTGTAGAGAGCCTCTGGCCAGGCCTTAGACTGCAGCCTGTAGCCTCCCCACTTCTCTTCTCACCCAGCCCCATCCTGCACCAAAAGTAGACATGCATTGTTGTTGTTTAGTCGCTAAGTTGTGTCCGACTCTTTTGCGACCCCATGGATTGTAGCCTGCCAGGCTCTTCTGTCCAAGAAATTTTCCGGGCAAGAATACTGGAGCAGCTTGTTATTTCCTATTCCAAGGGATCTTCCCAAACCAGGGATCGAACCCGCATCTCTTGTGTCTCCTGCATTGGCAGGTGGATTCTTCACCACTGAGCCACCTGCGAATAACTGCAGCATGCATATCCGAGGACCAGCTATCTACCCAACCCCCACAAATAGTCGTCCCAGGGAAAGGGGCTAATGGAAACCCTGAACGTGGATTCCAGATCATTTGGAAAGGAACTTCTAAACCCCAAGTGCCTGAGGGATGGTTTGCAATGAGAGATACAGAATCCAGGTGGGCACAGTCATCTGGCCCCATAGATTCTTTGCACAGTCAGAGGAGTGCTGGTGAGACCCAGAGCAAGGTGTATGGATCTTGTTAGGCCTAAGGGTATGGGCCTCATTCCAGTGTCTGGGATCCCAAGAGCTACTCTGGCTCCAGCAGTATTTCTCTGGGTTCAGTAGGCAACCCTAGTGTCCTTTAAGAAAAGCTCTGAGTAATTTGAACTAGTTTGATAGGCTTCTGCCACCTGCCACTGAAAGGATTCTTATTAATACACTTTCAATGCCAAAAATCTCAAGCAAGTGATCTATAGCAGTGCTCTCCAACCTTTTTGGCATCAGGGACCAGTTTTGTGGAAGACAATTTTTTTCACCGACCAGGGCAGGGTGGGGATGGTTCAAGTGCATCATATTAATTGTGTATTTTATTATTATTACATGGAATACTTACACTGCTCACCACAGTGCAAAATCAGATTATCAGGCATTAGATTCTCATAAGGAGCATGCAACCTGGATCCCTCATGTACACAGTTCACAGTAGAGTTCCGCTCCCATGAGAATCTAATGCCATCACTGATCTGACAGGAGGCAGAGCTCAGGCAGTAATGCAAGCGACGGGGAGCAGCTGTAAATACAGAAGAAGCTTCACTTGCTCGCCTGCCGCTCACCTCCTGCCGTGACATCTTCTTCCTAACAGGTCATGGACTTATACCAGTCCAAGGCCTGGGGTTTGGGGGCCTCTGGTATATAACCACTGCTTCCATTTTTATCAAGCACTTATTCTTACCATAACTTGCCACAATGTACCTTCTTCCAGCACTCAAGTACTCTGTACTCTAGAAAATCACTAATCCAACGGCCTTTTCTCTATCTCCAATTAGCTGGTCTGCTCTACAGCATTTGAGTATATTGAGCATTCCCTTCTTTTCATTTATTTTTTAAAACTTTTTATTTTGTGTTGGGGTATAGCCAATTAATAATGTTGTGATAGTTTCAGGTGAACAGCGAAGGGACTCAGCCATATATATGCATGTATCCATTCTCCCCCAAACTCCCCTCCTATCCAGGCTGCTACATAATATTGAGCAGAGTTTCATATGCTATGTAGTAGATCCTTGCTGGTTACCCATTTTAAATATAGCAGTGTGTACACCTCCATCCCAAACTCTCTAACTATTCCTTCCCCCTATTTTCCCCCCTGGTGACCATAAATTTGTTCTCTAAGTCTGTGAGTTTCTTTCTGCTTTGTAAGTTCATTTGTATCTTTTTTTTTTTTTTTAGGTTCCTCATATAAGGGATGTCATACAATATTTCTCCTTCTCTCTCTGACTTACTTCACTTAGTATTACAGTCTCTAGGTCCATCCATGTTGCTGCAGATGGAGTTATTTCATTCTTTTGAATGGCTAATATTACGCTGTATGTATGTACCACAGCTTCTTTATCCATTCCTCTGTCAATGGACACTCAGGTCGCTTCCAAGTCTTAGCCATTGTAATCAGTGCTGCAGTGAACATTTGGGTGCATGTATCCCTTCAGATAATTTTTGTCTCTGGATATATGCCCAGGTGTGGGATTACAGAGTGATAAGGTAGCTCTATTTTTAATTTTTTAAGGAACCGCAATCCTGTTCTCCAATTTACATTCCCACCAATAGTGTAGGAGAGTTCCCTTCTCTCTACTCTCTCTCCAGCATTTATTGTTTGTGGATTTTTTTTTTTTTAATGATGATGGCTGTTCTGACTGGTGTGAGGTGGTATCTTCAAAATTTACAAACAGCTCATGGTGCTTAACAGCACCAAAACAAACAACCCAGTCAAAAAATAGGCAGAAGGCATTTCTCCGAAGAAGACATACAGATGGCCAAGAGGCACATGAAAAGATGCTCAACATTGTTAATTATTAGAGAAATGTGATTCCTTTCTTTTTAAAAACTTCTCTTTTCTTAAATCTGAGATAACAAAAAAGCTGAGCTCTCCCATATTTTTTAAAAAGCTCCTTGTAAATTGCTTTCAGTAGCTCTCTTCCTAATTGGAAGTGTTTTTCAAAGTCCTGTCTTTCTCCCTGGGCTAACTACTTCCAAAAGGCACTTACTGAAATAATTATCTGAGTCACAATGATACTCTTTCTTCTCAAAGAATTATTCATACAGACCTCAAGGTGTCACTTCCTTAAAGATGAATCCCAAATTTCTGTCTCCACCCTTGACCTCAGTTCTAAGCCCTACTTCTTCACGTACTGAACACTTACATTTCAGGTTTTTCTTTTTTTTGGCCATGCCATGCTGCATGTGGCATCTTAGATCCCTGACTAAGGAACAAACTCATGTCCCCCACAGTGAAAGTGTCACGCCTTAACCACTGGACTGGCAGGGAAGTCCTTAGAGTGCAGTATACCTTTCTCCTGTTATTGGCCCTCTCCTGTTTTTGCTGATTTTTGTCAGTGATTCATCCCCCTCGTGCCCAGGTTTCAAATCAGGGTTACTTCACTCCAGTCTCTTTCTCCAATCATGAAGTTCGGTTGATTTTTTCCTTGCAAGATGTTTCCTATGCATCTTTTGTTTTCTGTTCCTCTTCTATCTGTTCTGCTTCCAGTTTCTGTTCTGCTCTAGTTCATCTCCATCCTTTTACCACAACAATCCTGCAGACTTTCAGTGAATCTCGATGGCCTGAGGAAAAATCCATACTCCTTTGACACATAATGCATTGCAAGATGAAGAATCAACTTCAGTCTTCAGTGTTTTCTTCTACTCTGCTTCAAAATAAGCTCTCCATCCCTTCTAGGCCCATCTTGCCATGGTCCTGAAACACAAATTCCTCATTCTTGTATCCCTCCCTTCATCCTTTCTTCTGTACCACTCCTCCCACCTGATATCCATCGCCTCCCCTTCTCCTGCCCAGATCCTTGCTGAAGAAACTCAAGTCCCAGTTCTTCAATGAAACTCTCTCCCATTCCAGCTCAGTGTTTTCTTGCTTCCTTTTCTGAACTCCCATCTGCTTTATTTCTTGGACACATTTATTGTCTTGAACTATAGGCTTCCCTGTGGCTCAGAGGGTAAACCGTCTGCCTGCAATGCTGGAGACCTGGATTCGATCTCTGGGTTGGGAAGATCCCTTAGAGAAGGAAATGGCAACCTACTCTGGCACTCTTGCCTGGAAAATGCTATGGACGGAGTAGCCTGGGTAGGCTACAGTCCATGGGGTCGCAAAGAGTCGGATGCAACTTCACTTTCTATTGCATAAATTTGTTCATGATATATTTGCCATTTAAATCAGATTTACTTTAATTTGTATGAAAAAAACCTCATTTCCCTATTTCATTTTTCTACCACCCCTCCCCCACTTACTACACACTCAATACTGTAACAATAGGTGCTTAAGAAATTTTACTTTGTTACTTCTTCTTTCTAAAAGAAAAGGCTGTTATTAATCTCTTTTGTCTAATGATATACATTATTGTGGATACTAAAGAGGTGGGTGAAAAATAGCCAAACTCTCCTTAAAGGTTCATTCTACACTTACCCATTCTACTGAAAAGTGCCCCCACCTTCTCCTACTGTTGTCTTTGTCTGTGAGAAACAAACAAAATATGTAGAAAATATTATTATACTCTAAGAAGTTATCTTGTTCAGAAATTCCTCTTACCTTCACTTTTTTTCTGAATGCAGTCTTAGATCTTAGCAGATCTGTTTTTAAATTTCAAAGGGAAAAGAACCATCAGACTCAGCAGACATAGTTGTATCCTTCTTACTTTTTATTGAAAAGGAATCACTTCTATTCTAGCGCAAACAATGTATATTTTACATCATAAAGCAAGATATAATTTACATATTACATTTCTTATGAGATCTTTATACCCTAAATGTCATTCCCTTTTTTATCCAGTCACCTCTTCCAGCTTGATTTAACCTGCCAAGTACTCTACAAATCAGTGTCTTGTTTGGGGAGGGACTGGAACACAGACGGTTGGCATGTATTCATCTGTTATCTGGGTATAGATGATGAAGAACAGGGCTATGCCTTTGAACTTCGTGGCCCTGAGGCCCTCTCACACCTGGTTTAGGAGCCAGAATGCTGTTCTTTCAAATCACATATGAAACTTCTATTTTTTTTAAATCAATAATGAATGAAAAAAATTGAGTGCTGGTACCCTGTGTACATTTCTCCATCAGATCCTTACATAGTTAATGTTTGTGGTATTGATTCACTAGCAATAAAATCTCCTATGGCTGACAGCATTGATTACTCTATATTCCTGGACAGCAAGCACTTGCCCAGGCACTGCCTAATTTCATCCAGCACTAGGGTTATGGGGGTTCAGGCTTTTCTCTTTACCACTCAAAATGAATGTCAGGATGAAAGTTTCAAATGACCTTGTTTTATATGATCCTCTATCTCTTTACTCCCTCTTCTAAGATTCCCCCCATTTTTAGCAAAATCTTTTCACCTATGATGTCGATTCCCTGCACTATACACCCCAAATCTTCTATTAGTTTGTTCTCCCCAAACTGCAAAGGTTCACTAGTTTCTTGGACTGCACTCTTTTCACAAAAAATGTTTTAATCTATTAGGATAAAACCTTGATAATCCTCAGCAGCTAGTGGGACAAGAGAATCAGTTGAAGAATACTTTAGGAAGCAGTAACATGTGTCGTTCAGCCAGCCTACATAAACCATTCAGTAAGAAATGACTTAATAGTATGTGAAAAGAAGAGGAAATCAGTTGATGAAAGCAAATGCATATAAGATGGGCTTCCTTCTTTAAAGGAAGTTTAGAATCAACATTGGACATACATTTTCAGGTTGATGACTATTTGACTGAAAATACCACCATTAGTTCAATCTGATATGCCAGGGAAAATCACAAATGTGTACTGAAAGTGCACCCTAAATCCCAAATCCTTGCCTGTTACTCACAGTTGGCATATTTGGCCAAAATCAATCTAAAACTTTTTGACTAATTTTAAAAATTATTATAAATCCAAATTGGTCAAGATGAAAATATAAGTCAAAGAGATGTCTGTTCTGTGTGTCTCAAGTTATTTTTTGGTCAAATGATATGGTTTTTGAGAGGTCTGCAAATATAAGCCTATTTCTCATTTCCAAATGCAAGGTTATAAGTATTTACAGCAAGGTAGCATCTCCTTGCTAGAAAACAAGGCTTCTGGGTACCATAGCCTTCTATTAACATAGTTTACTTTCATAGTCCCGTCCCTCCCATGGCTACAAAGTGCTGGGCATACAGAGAGTACAGGAAAGAATGAAGGAGAAAATGATTAGAGCCTCACAACACCCCTGTGAGGTAGGTAAGTATTGTTAAACCCATTTTACCAAAAAAAGGTAAACCAAGGCATGGCATGATAGTGTGGTTTGGTCATGTCTACCTGACAAGTTACGAAAGCATGGGTGGAAACAAAGAGAAAGAAACAAAAGATCAGTCAGTCCTGGCTCCCAGCCCTAGATACTAAACTTTATTTCAATAGATTAGAAGATACAAATAGCCAACAACTGCCTTTCAAATTCTTAGAATTTAGATAAACCTTTAAGTATTTCACTGAATCATGTATCTTTCCTATTCCTCTTGAGTAGGAAAAGGACAGATAACTAACTGGCTTTTCCTCTGCTAAGTCTAATTCTCATGCTTGTTTAGTATGTATCAGCATTTCACCAGAGTTCAGGTGCCAAACTCAAGGACATTTTCATAGCCTTGATTGTTTCTAATGTATTTAAAACACTAATGTGAAAGTTACAGCTGTTCTCAAACAGCTGCTTTATCAACTGCTCTGTGGCCATAGTAATAATTTTGTGTAGAGAAAGAAAGGAAACAAGATCCCTAATAAAAAGTCTTAACCACGGTAGAAATAAGGACATTGGCAATGGTGTGAAATTTGCTCTTGGTAGTGTTTGAGAAACTGCAAACTCAAGCTTGTAAGAATATTTTATATATATATATATATATATAATATATAAATATATACAGTATATATATAAGTGTGCATCTGACTACCCTTAAGGCACCAAAGAGATGTAGGCCATGCCTTTCACAACTTAGTGTTTGTTTTCCTAGAGAAATGTCTCTTCCTCTCTCAAGTGAAAAATAAGTCTTCTATCAAATAAGCCTATGTTAGCAAATTACTCAAGAGACAACAAATGTCTTTAACTTAAGATGGCTGTTTGCTTGGATAGGGGTGAGGGGTAGTAGTGAGGTGATATTATCCTCTATTGCTTAGAGCTTAAATCTAGAGCTTAGAGCGTAGAATTAGCCAGACATAGCCAATCACATTGGATTAGACAGGGCAGTGACCAGATGTTGCATACAATTGCTTTGTTTTCCCCCCATAGCAGCTGATGGAATAACCTTACCATGACCAACACAGATGGAGACAATGAGCAAGGGAACTGTGTCTGGCACCAATTCTTCAGAAAGACTTTGGCTTTTCAGAAGTTCCTAGAGCTTCTGATCAGAGAACTGAGAAGAAGGATGGGGTAAGGCACTGAGGTTCACTGAGGAGACTATAGGCAAGTACTCTGAATATATATATACATATATGGTTTCTTTGGCTGCTGTCGATTCTTTTAAAACCTATACAATCATGGGGGGGGGGTGGGCTGAACTTAACTGAAGAAGCTCAGAGTATATTAAGCAAAGCATATGAAGGAAGGAAAAACAAAATTAACACACACAGAAACAAGTGGTGGTGGTATCCCAGAGGGAGGAGGAACATTTGTTAACTAATTTTCATTTTGCTCCTCTCCTGCTTTTCTCTGCCATGGTCCCAATAGTTTAGTTCTGGTTTTTTGGTTTGTTTGTTTTTATTTATTTATTTTTCCAGCAGATGTAGAAATGACAGAGCAGGATAGGTGTCTTATGGTTTTTGATTTCTTCTTAGGCCTGTTTAATTATTTTTTTTCCTCAGTTGACTGTTGGCACCTGGTTCCTCTGTAAACTATATTCCTTGGCCTTCAGTCTCAGGTTGGCAATGCTGTTGGCCATGTTGATGCCCTGTGCAGGGTTATTGTTGGCACATGTGGCAGAATAAGTAGCCATGGCGCTGTAGGGACAAAGGAGAGAGCAGGGAGAATAACAGGCATTAGTTTCATGAAGTCGCAAGTCTGTGCCCCAGATGGGTGCAACTCTCAGGATGGGGGCAGGTGGATTGGACTACATGACCTCTGAGGTCCCTTACAGCCCCAGGTTTTCATTAGTCTAAGGCCCTTAGTGTGTTGAAGGTCCTTAGTGGCAAGTGTTTTGAAGGGCAGGGGAAAGCAGTGGAGAGTGGAACAAGGTGAGGGGGGAAGTATTTTCTGTGTTGGATACAGTGAGTAATGATTTATTTCTGGGGTGAGAGAAGAAAGCTGCTTATGGTGGATAACAGGTGTTTCATCAGCTGACCGATTAAAACAGTATTTAATCTTGTCCTGCCTACATCACTAGTTTCTGGGAGCGAGGAGGAAGAGAAGGAGGCATTTGGGAAAAGAAACTAAAGGGCATTTTGCCTTCCTCACTCTAGGTAGCTGACTTGAATTCTAAAACATTTTAACACATTTTAGATAATCACTGAATACCATATTAAGTAGTTTCCTTGAAGAACCAGTTAAACAACCTAAGATGACTTCTCTGGCTTTCTTGATCCACTGGTTGATGGTACCAAGTACTGCAGAATCAGGAAGTTTCCATCCCTATTGGCCTTGATTTTATATACTCAAAAGTACTTGAGCAGCTTACGCCGCATGCCATGTCCACTATTTCGGAAATGTTTAAATACCCTGTATAAACTAGCAAATGATCCAGTCTCAGTATTCCTGACCTCAGAGGTAATTGTTTCTGACTGTTCTTATTGCAGAGAAAAACCCAAAGTCAGAGACTATAATTAAGACCTAGGAATACCACTGGGCAGAAATTTGTAATTGGTGGCTTTCTGTTAATTGCATCCAAGAATTTCTTTAAAAGGAAAAGTAAAGATTTCTTAGACTAGGATGCAAGGTATCTATTACTTGATACTAAATAGCCATAAAGGAACAACTCATTTTAATTAAATGAGCATATTTCTAGTTGTTTCTAAGATTAGCAAAATACCTTTCAACTGAGGGTTGGGATGAGATAGACTTATAAATGGAATGACATGTGCCCTTCTGGTGCCTGCGTTCCTGTGCAATTTTGTCAGCCACACAGGAGTTTGTGGTTCTGGGGATCAAGTGTTGGACCAGAAAGAGAAAAAAAAACTAAAGCTACTCTACAAATAGGAAGATTATATCATTAATACTTATTTGGGACACCATGTAGTCAAGACTTCGAGTCAAGAATTATAGTCAAGACTCACAATAGCCTGTTTCAGCTCAGTTACTAGCAATTAACCCAGGAAAACTGGGTTAAAAATTATAATTATGTCCTACTAGAAATATACATCCTTAATTTAAGACCCTTATAACCCTGGTATGTGTGTGAGTGTTTATATGGGTGTCCTAGCGCAAGAGGAAGACTCGGAAGGGTTCCAAAATAATACTACACTCTTTCATTTTTTTGAAAATGAAAATCCTTACTCCTTTCTGGGTACCTGATCTTAACTGTCTAGACAAAGTTAGGTTCATCTATAGCACCCTGTACTTTTCCTTTTAGCACTTGTTTTAATTCCTCAACTATAAGCTCCATAGATGAGACACCACATCTGCCTTGTTCACCACTGTGCCTCCAGGTAGAGCTAACACCATATCTAGCACATATTTGGCATTCAAGAAAGTATTTAGTGAATAGATAAGTAACTGAGAAATATCTAGGTACTGTATGATTAAACTGATTATTGCTCAGTATCAGTGATCTCCGTCACCCTGCTGTGAGTAAAGATTTCTAAAAGTATTTTACCAACAGACTTTGATTTTAAGGAACCAGTCCTTCCCATTAATTTTGGTATCTTACTAGGATGCGAAAAATCAGAAGGGACATATCACAAGCAGGGGCTGATGACTGCATATTCTTGGCATATTCTTAATCCACCACAAATAGCTTTTAACAGTAACCAAAAAATGAATAAATATTGGTGCAGGTTAGATTTACTGAAGAGACTATTACTTCAACCACTATCTACCAAAAGACAACAGCTGAAAAACAGTCTCAATTCAGTAGGTTTTAATTAGGAGTGAAAAAAAAATAATCAGAACAACCTGTTAAAATGGGACACATTTTTTTTTTCTGTTACAATATACCAAGTTTCACTTATTTTCAAAATCCATTTACGTATTATCATTTAAGTTCTATATGAATTACATGCTTCCATTCAAGACCCTATCAGAAAGAAATACAAATCCATAAATCACATACTTGAGAAATTTCTAGGATATACAGAAATCTAAGATTTCAAAGAAAAAATGAACCTAAGTTGTATATTATGAAATCAACCAAATCAGCCTTTCTTAGCCAGATTTCTGTGAGAGAATTAAGTCCTAAAGATATACATGGTACCAGTTTAAATGTATAGGCGATATGCTGGGATTTTGAGTTATCTGTTTTTTTGTTACATACTGAGAATAAAATTGAATGGCTTCTGAAAACAGGAAGCTAAAATTTCATGAAACAGCAAAAAGAGAAAAGGTTCTCTGATGGCAAATTAGAAATATGGCTAAGATGGAATACTGTGCTTTTAAGAATTTGACTCAGTTTCCTGAGACATCCTTTGAGATTCTAAACAAGGAAAGTCTCATTTAATAGAGATTCTCTCTTTCTTTTGATAATCAAGAGTGTGGTCTATTTTCCTTAGTTGACAAAGGGAATTAGAACTGTGGGCGATTAGTTTGCTGAAGATGCTGTTACTGTTTTCTAGAAATGTCTGTTGTACTTGTGATTTCAATTTTGTCTATTATACAACAATTTTGCTGTAAACTTCATAATTTACTAGTGTCATCTGGTTTTCTAGTCTGAAGACTTAGTATGGTAACACATTTCTTGGAAATATTGAGATTCTCTCTCTAATGCAAGCCAAATGTTAATATTCCAGATGAGATCAATGTTGATCCACTTCCCATCTCAAACCAAAATTAGTGAAATCGGAGTTGTATTTTACCTGGGAAACTAGATTTTCACTGAGACACCTTTCCTTAAACAATAGGCTTTGTTTGCAGAGTTGAGAATATCACTCTTGTCTAATCGTACTGTGGTTCTTTTATAAAGACACCACTGTGTTTTGAGACCATGTTAATGCCTTATAGGTAGCTCTCAAGTTAGAAGGTTATCTGAATAAAAAAAGCAGTTGCTATTAATGAATGAGTTTTGCAATATCCTAGATGCTTGATAAGTGATAAGATTTTCACTTGATAAATGTTTAGAACAGTTATAAACTTTCAAAAATTGGTCTAACATTTCAGCATTGCATAGCCATAAGAAGTAAGACTGTCTGAATTCACGGCCTCTAAATAAATGCTTAGAATACACAACTGTATAGGCAGAGACCTCAGCGATATTTTGTGCATATATTAAAGAAAATGAGTCTGTTTTCCCTCCAGTAGTTTGACATGAGTCTAGTCTCTCAATCTAAATTAAAAGTGCCATTTAGGCAAGTAGGGACCAGTCCTTTGACAAAGCAGTGCCAGTCAAGACATGTTACTGTCAGAAAAGATAAAATTAATCTAAAAACAGCTAAGTCATTCTTTTAAAAGGCCTTAGAAATACGATGGAAAGGACCCACTTCCAAAAGTAACAACAGATGCAAGAAAGCCTTGAGTGGCTGCCAATCTAAAAGATTGTTCATGACCACCTGTTTTCCATGTCATCAAAACTTTTGAAGCTCTGTGTTAGGAAAATAAAGAGAACTTTGAAATGTTTTCTCACAAGACAGAAACCGGTAAGGTTAATAAGCTGTTTTCAACCAAATTTTGGGAGCCATTAAGATCATGGCCTTCCTAAACAGGATTAAGCTTCCTGGGCTAAAAAGATGAGGTTAAAACTAATTAATTTATTAAGCACATGATAACACAAAGAGCTTGCTTACTGACACCTAGAGATCTTGCCCGTTGATCTTACCTTCTGCCTATTCCTCTAACAAGATGGAGACATGAGATAAGTACTAAGACTGGGCTTTATAACATTTGGCCAAAGCAACATTTCTATTTGGTTTTTAAGAATGTAAAGTTCTTTGTGTCCGTGACCAAGAAATCACACTGATGAATAAAAGGCATTGAGGAATCAGAGATGAAAAAGAAATACTTGCATCCCATCTGTTGATTCAGCAAATCTGCTCTGGAACTTGCACAGAGCTGACACATTTGAGTAAGCTTGAAATTTTTCCATCTCCTTATTTGGAGATTCCTAACAGATGGAGCTCAGCCATAGACAGCAGAATGCTAACCACAAGCAGGGTTAGAGTTCTGTTTTCACAGGGGGACAAATCATTTTTGATAATTTCGACTTACCTTGAGAGGTTGTCCTAAGGAATAATATGTTAAAACGGCTGTCAAACACCAAAGGAAGTATGGAAAATGCTATGCATGGTATGGAAGCCAGGAACCTTATGAACATCTCCCCTTCTGCTTTCTAGTCACCCAGAATGCAATCCCACCAATCACAAAACAATTAAGGAGCGCTGAGCGTGGGGGTGGATAATACCTGACTCAGTTTTCAACTCTGTTTTCTATTTTATCCTTCCGGACAAATGATAACAAACTATGGAAAAATTCACCCCAAAGACAGATCTGTCAGCCCAAGAAGTCTGTGTGTCTTTCTGAGATCCTAGGGATTCTCAGATTTTTCCAAAGGCTGTAGAGCTTGAGGTTTTTGTGAGTCTGTTTGTGATGTGTACACGTTGGAGATCATCTCTTGGGTTTGTTCTGTTGTCAGTACAAGAACAACAGAGGTTTACGTGCTTCCATCTAATAAAATTCAATATGAGTTTTCCTAGGGGAATTTAAACTTTTAAAGAGAGACCCGATAAATCCTTTGGGAAGTGATCTTTTGTAATTTAAGTAATCATTTCCAACTTCTCTTTTTAAAACTCAGAAGTTGACCGCTTTAAATGTGCATTTAGCTCTTAAAGTAGACACATTTGGACCATATTTCATTACTAAGACTTCAGTTTGCACTGCATGTTCAGTGATCCATCTGCCATTGTAAACATTTTTCCTCTAAAAATGTTATATATGAAGTCTTGCATCTTTCTGCTATCTCAGTGATTTTTGTTTTTCTTTTTGAAATGCACGTTGCTTAACCATAGGTTCCAAACGCCCCTGTGTGATACGTAATAGGGAAATTCTTACTAGCTCAATCTTAGAGATACAAGGCACATAAGAGATTCATGACTCAACTGGCCTGAAGAGCAACAAGAGCCAGGACAAGAACATAGTTCTTCTGACCTCTGTCCTATATCCCCTAAAGCCTCACTATTCAAAGCATGTACCAAGTGTCCACAGCCTGGGCATCACATGGGAGCATGTTAGGCGTACAATTCCCAGGTCTTGCCCTAGACTTACTGAATCTGAGTCTGCACTGTAACATGATCCCAGGTGATTCATATGCCTAGTAATCCTTGAAGAGTCCTTCTCTAGCCTATCAGCCTACCCTGAACTCTATGGACGTATTTTTCTTGCAGCTCTGGTTTCCAATAGTATTTCCCACTGGAAGACCTCACTGCTTTCATTTCTAGGACTGTAAGCCCCGCTTTCTTGAACATACTTAATTCCCACTTACACCCTACCCCCAGCAGCCACCCTCTTCCCCCTCTGACAAGTTACCTTTTCAGTGTCTTCCGTTAGAATCCGTTATGAAGCCCCTCGTGTAAACAACATCTTGGGAGGGAGGAGGATCTATTTTTGAAAGTGTGAAAGGGAGAAATGAGCCAAATGCGTTCAGCAGATGTCAGGCAGCACTGTGACCACGATCAAATGAGGGGAGGAGAAGGTTGGGGGAGGGAAATCGTGGATAAGGATCACTGGCCTCTCTTTCACTTGTCATTAGTTCCCTTTGAAGCCCAGCCCTCCCTCTGGAAATGGCACTCCAGACCAGTACTGCAGAGCCAGACCATTCTTTATCTTTCACAGGAAAGGATGTCCCTGAGGAAAGGTTTCTTGACTACTTCATTCAAAACAACAGTCAAAAGTCCAGGACTTGGTAAATCACTGCTGCCCAAGAGGCAAAACTGTCCAAGTCAAGGAGTCCTAATAACTCTGGTGCTTGTGTGTGCTTTCATTTGCCTAAGGAAACAGTTCTGAGCAAAGCAGTGGGTATGCGCGCTGAAGACAAGCTTCTTTCAACTGGCTTTGAGTAGAGAAAGAAGACACCTGCCAAGACAGTAGTGTCCAGTTAGGGACTACTTTGCTACTCTGGGCGACTCAGTTGCCTGCCTGACATCATCACCTCTAATATCCTCGAGGTAATGAAGGAGGTCAGGACATGCTATAAATAGAGTGAACCATATGTCTCAGTTTGCCAGGGACAATCCCAGTTTAGGCCTGTTGTCCTCGTGTCATTATTAATAGCACCCCCCTTTTACTCTCACAAGTGTCCCAGTTTGGATGATTAATTATATAACCACCACTCTGGATGTAAAAGACACCCAGAAAAAAAAAAAAAGTGTTGGCTGTTTCCCATGTTATAATTCTGACCATACACAAGCTATCTGCTTTGAGACTTGGTTTCCTCCTCGCTTCTTCCAGGGGAAAGCTGTGGAAGTCAGCAAACTGTCCTCTCTGGCAAAATTGTCTCCTCACAGCCCCTGGGTTGCATGTCTCATTCATGCCAGGGAATGCCCACACACTCCAGAACATGGACCTCAGTGGCAGGCATGCTTCCCACATCTGAGACAAATCCTGAATCAAACAGGCATGATTATGTAGCTTTCCAGTCTTACTCTTTTTACTATTTTCAGTAGAGTAAGATTTAATGTGAATGAAAGTAGGGTTATATGGCCTCATACATTAGACAGAAACAGGATTCATGAGCCCTGGCTCTAACTCTGCGTGCCAAAGGCTTAAATTCAGGCAAGTGTTCAGTCTCTTCTTTGGAACCAGATCAAGGACAAAGCTGCCACACAGAAGCATCCAAGGATTAACCAAGAGAAATGCTTTTTAATGAATGTCACATGTGAGATAACTAATTTGACATAATAGTACCAACAGAAATAGCGAGTTAATTTTCCATAACACAAAAGATCTATCATTTCCTTTGCTTTTCATCACTTGGTTTTCTTTTATATTTCCTTAAAAACACTTATATTTCCTACCAAGCTTCAAATGTGAGATCATAATGAGTATTTTGGCTCTAAACACAGCAGAAATATCTTTAAGGAACAAGATAATTTTTTGCCACTTTTTGAAATTAATCAAAATATAAACACTTCAGTCAACACTGGGTCAAAAACATAATTGTTGATTAAATTACTGTTTAAACCATCATTTTTCTACTTAAATCTGGAGATTAATTTATTCTTCATACAGAATATGAACAGTCAGATTCTGTGAGATTTTTAATTATTTTTAACAAACTCTGTGTCTAAGAGAGAAAAGATATAAAAGTATACCATGAATTGAATAAGAAGTAACTAGGTTATATGATTTTAAGTGAAAGGAGGAGAATACAAAATAGTATTTACACTATGTCTATACTATATAAAATACTGAACTCTAATTGCAAAAATAAACAATACTTATCTCAAGATGGTGGAATTATGAGTGTTTTTTTAAAGTGTATCTAGTATTTCTACACAATCTTTCAAATTAAAATATAACACTTCCCCAAAAAGCATACATAAATTGCATGCTAATAATTTCAGTTAGATGCCCATATACAAAGTATGTATAATGCAGGCATGGGATTTGAACTTCTGCTGAGGTCCAAGTAATCTAGTCCAATATTAAGGTTTTCATCCCCACTATGCAGGATACTGCGCTCTGTCTCTCGCTGGTAAGGACCACATGACAGCCATCTGGGTTATTACAGCTGGTAAAAAAAGTTCCTTACTAGGATCCAGGAATAAATAAAAAGGAGCTAAACTTCCTGGTTGTGACCAAATTCAAACCAGAGACTTCAAGCTCTGATCCACATCCATTTCCCAAACCATTTAATGAGTCTATGAGCTACCAATATTTATCAAAAAAAAACAAAAAAACAAAGAAACCCACCAAAGCAATCTTTCACTTACTTAAAAAATTAAAGAATATGTGATTTTATAATGGTCTGCAAAATATATTTTTCAGTAAATCCTTTGGGAGAGGAGTCCAAATTTTAAAAAGGACACACAAATAGGACTAATCTTTTGAAATCAGCAAAGCATACTATGTCTAAGAGCAATAGTAATTTCCAATTTCCTAAGCATAGACCAAAGCAATTCAGGCTAATTTCATAATGGGGAATTTAAAAGAAATTTCCAAATGCATTTATGGCATTTCTTTCAAGGAACTGATTTCAAACAGAAAGAATATTTAGGTAAGGTTTTTGCTTTAACTAGAGAGATCAAATTTGAAACTATCTGCATTTCACTAATGTTGCATTTCACATCAGGAACTCAGCATCAACTGGGAGATAATCTCTTACGCTTAGTTTAAAACCTCTCTTTAAACTCTTAATTAACCTTAACAATAGAAAGATAAACAGAAGCATAGTAAGTGGTTTGTAAATACTTCTTCCTCTGCTGCAATTAACCAGGAGAAAATAGAGCCTTGACCTGGTTTCTAAGAGTACACAGGCTTAGGTTCAAATGGACACTTCAGACTGATGACGATGCATTACGCACAAGTGTTTCAGCTTCCCTCTGGCATTCGCCTGTTTTTTTTCTGAACAGCATAATCGATGAAAGTTAAAAGCTTTTCCAAGCAATTGAAATAATATTATGTTATTTGCTTCCTTCGTAGTTTTCACCTTTTAAATATAAAAATTTTAGTGAAAATTATACACTGCTTTCATATATATATTTTTTAAACCCACACAAACTAACCCCCAAAGAACTTCAAATAAGTTGACAAGAACTAGCAATGGAACAGGAAAGCATCGTGGATCACAAGACATTCCCACCTCTTAATAAAGAACTATGGCCATTAGAGTGATCTGAATGACCTTGGGTTTTCTCCCTTCTCTCTCTGTCCCTCTCCTTTTCCCCTCTTCCTTACTTCTTTTCATTCCACATCAGTTTTATTGTCAAGTTTGCCTTTGGTCCTACACTTAGAGCCTTACGTGTTAAATTCCTACTTGAGCATAATCGAACCGGTCTGTCCAATTTGGAAATGGAATAAAGTTTTGTTCCAGAATGATTGCAAGAGGGACTCTGGGCATAGCTTAACGATTTTTTCTTTTAGATTCTTCCCCATCTTTGAAACCTTTGCAAGAGTTCCTGAGTCCAAGAGGAGACTGCTGTTGGCCTGCCCCTCTCTCTTCTGCCCCAGACCCTGCTCCTGGGGCAACTAGTGATCTCCTGTGAAAATCTGGGGATGTCAGCAAGTTGAATGTCTCTGAAGAGGTTAACCCAGTAAGAAATGTCAGCCAGCTGCACAAGCAGCTTTGAATGTGACCAACCGCTGAGAAATGTGTGGAGGTGGAGCAAGGGAGAGTGGGCCAGTCATTCACCTGTACGGAGAGGCCGTCCCCCAGGAGAGATAATCAGTGGGTCTTGGAGCAGGACGAGGTACGATGGGCTGCTCCACAGCAGTCACGTCTCCTGAGTAGGATTTGAGGAGGGAAGCATTTTTATTGGCCAGCATGGCTCTCTCATTCCTGCGGAATTTGGCTCTTCGGTTCTGAAACCACACCTGGAAGATTGTCAGAAGGAGAGAAGGGCATGAGGAGGGAGAGGAAAAACAAAGGAGAGGTTCCATGAATAAACTCCTGCTTGATTTTTACCGTACAATACCCTCCCAAGGAAGATATAGGCTAAGCATGGAATTCTTCCTAGAACAACAGAAAGCATGCCATAATCCTTCCCCAGTGGGCCATGTTCCAGGGCTATTAAGAACAAAGACTAAGAGGTGCTTCCGGTGATCAAGCCACCAGATGTGGGATCCATAACGAACCCATTTGACAGCAGATTGCGGATTATAATTCCTCTCGGAATTATAAAAGAAAAATCTCACCCAGACTTCTGCCACAGGTATAATGACATTTTTAAAGTTTCTTCAAAGTTCTTCAAAGGGCAGAAACATCATCTACTTTTATGAGACTTACTGGATATTTAAAGAAAATCTCCCATCTTCCCAGAAGTAGACCCTGCCTTAAGGATTTCAGAAGCAAATAGTTTATCTGGGAGGTGAAAGGAACAACCACAGAAGAGGGAGGAAGTAACAGAAGAAAAGCAGCCGCTAACTGGTGTGCTACTGAACCAGCTCTGTCTGTGGGAGCTTAATCCTTGAGGGACCCTAAGGATAACACAGGGCACACACCTCCCCCTGGAGGGATGAAAGAGTTGTGGATTCACGCATTGACTCCTGTCCGTCACTGATTATTAATGTTCCAACACTTCTGGCATGTCTCCTGAAGTTCTAGAAAGAAACTTGTGAAACAGAAATTCAGATACTGAAAGTTGGAATCTGGTTCAGGAGTATATTTAATTTCAGGCTTCCAAGGAAATGGGCAGCACTGATACCATTGACGACAGCTAATAAAAACTCTACCATTTATTAAGTGCTACTAGGACTAGGAATTTATACAAACATGTTACCTGCATTTTTCATAGTTATGACAATTCCACAATTAGGTGTTATTATTTCTATTTCAGAATTGAGAAAACCATCTCAATGAGATGGACTCTGTTGAAGTTCACAGAAGGAATAAATGGCTGAGTTTTTGAGCTCAAGAACATCTGACTTATGATCTTACAACTCTTCTGTGCTGCTGGGGAATCTTATTCCTTCATTTACTCATTCACAGTCTTTGTGGAGGCTGCATTCTAGTTCCTGGCCTAAATACTGGGATGGAGAGATGAGACTTACTCTCTGCTCATAAGCAGCTCACAATCTACTAAAAGAAGATAGACATGTAAGTTTGAAAGACAGCAGTACAAGAATTTTAGGTACAGTTCTGGAAAGGCATGACAAGGTGTGGGAGAAAGAAATCCTAGAGTGTAGAGTAGGAAATTTCACAGCGCTAGCTGGCAACATTCACATAGAATACCATATGATTGGTGCCCCATGGAAGGCCAGGGCGCAAATCAGCAGAGGAAGAATCTTTTCTGGCTTCAGCTCTTTTCTTTCTAAGATGTCCTTCACAATCCTATTAGAGTTATCATTTTAAATGCAAATAGAATTATATTAGTGCTTCTCTTTAGCTTTCTATCATCCACTGACTCTCTGTCACCCATAGAATAAAATCAAAATGTTTTATCAAACATATCAAAGATAATATCTTATCTTTATTCTAGAACAAAGACTGTTCAAGAATTAGCTCATTGTCCGTTGATTCAGCCACGTTCTGTATCACTTGGCCCTCATGCACTGGTGCTTCATCATTTCAGATCTTACTCTGGAGTTAAGACTCCCAAATGTACTTGGCTATTTTCCCACCTATATGTATTCACACTGAATGTTCTCTCTGTCAGCAGTATTCTCCCCTTTTATCCAGGTGTCAAAGACACGTTTTTTTTTTTTTTTTTTTTAAGATTTAACTTGAACATCACCTTCTTTGTGAAATGTTAGTGTGGAAGGAATGTGATTTTAAAATCTAACAGAGTTAATGAAAAATACTGGCTCCATGACTTAAAGATTTGTCTTTGAATAGTTATATATGTCTCTGATCCTTTGTCTCACAATCAAATAAAGATGATAACACCAACTCACAGGTTATTGTGAGATTTGGCATAGAATGACTACTCAATGTTCACATATTCTCTTTTTCCCCAGGCAGATTTAATCATTCCTTCCTCTGATCTATCACTAGTTCTTGAACATTCCTTTAGTGTAGGAATCATCTTATGCTCTGATAATAGTATGATCTGCACATTTGTCTTCTCGGCTCCCAGTCTGGAATATCTTTGAGGAAAGAGCCAATGTATTATTTATCCCCAGCAAACCCAAACCAGTTCCAAGAGAATAACAGATGCTTGATAAATATTTGAAAGGAAAAAAAGACAGGGAAAAAATGAGATTGCCATGATGATAAGATATGGCTTCTATCCAAGAGAATTCACAGTCTAGCTGGGGAAGTTGGCCTGCGTACAACTCAATATAATACATGTCACATTGTGATAAAGGTCATAAATATAAAGAAGGCCAGATTCAGAGGCAGTGGTTCAGACTGGCAAAGGGTAAGTCTTCACAAAGGGAGAATTCTGTCCTGCTTACATGGGAAATGTTCACAATTCTAAAAGACTTTAGAACATAGTAGAATGGAAAAGGAAGAAGATAAAATAGTTTCAAATATAAGAAAGTCATTTGCTTATTGTGATGGGACCAATCTAGCTCCCTAATCCAAAATTGCTCTTTCACCTTTTTTTGTTAATTCCCAGCATTGCCCTGTTCAGGTTCCCTTGTTTAAAATTCAAATCGCCATAGCAAAAGTGGTACTTTCAGGCATTGTGAGTTATTGACCTAAAATTATTTATTATGCCACTGTAGGCCAAGCCTGGGGCATAAAAAAAATATGGGTTTTGAAGGAGAGAAGAAAGGATTTAAGAGTAGAAACAGGGAATGTGTTTGGAGATCCGTGGTGTGCGGCATGGGGGAAGAGGATGTGGGAAGGCAGACCTCAGAGTTGTGCTGTGGACCACAGGATGGAGAGTAGAACTGAGCTTGTGCCTGTGGACCACTCTACCTGAGCCCTGAGACGCCCACATAGTAACAACAGCATCCTCACACCTGCCTTTTCCTAACCTATCCTTGGGGGTACCACAGTGCCCAGGCAACTTACCCTTTTTGTCAAAGACATTTTTTTTTTTCTCCTGGAGAGGACTTCTAGGTGAAATCCTCATTTCCCAGGGACAATGCTTGCACACTGTCTTCAGGCTGAGGCACCCTCTCAGACCCTCTCCCTCAACTCAACAAATATCTCTCACAAGATAGGGTTCTGCATACAGTTCCTAGCCTCCACACCCTCCCACACCCTAGCCCAAGTCCCCCATCAAGAGAGTTATCATTTGCAGAAAGAAATCCTTCAAGCCCAGGGCCTACCCTGGTGACTCAGGGATGAAGATTCCACCTGCCAAAGTAGGAGACACGGGTTTGATCTGTGGTCCAGGAAGATCCTACATGCTGCAGAGCAACTAAGCCCATGCACCGCAACTATTGAATCTGTACTCTAGAGCCCATGCTCCCCAACAAGAAAAGCCACCGCAATGAAAACCCATGCACTGCTATGGAGAGCAGGCCCCGCTCTCTGCAACTAGAGAAAAGCCTGCACAGCAATGAAGACCCAGCAGAACCAAAAGTAAATAAATTTTTTTAAAGGTATTTTTCAAAAAGAAATTCTTCAATCTCAGACTGAACACAGATTTACAAACAATAATTGATTAGGGAAGACAAGCCTACCTCTAGCAATATGGAAGATAATCAAATCTGGACTCTGAGCAGAGATAGCAAAGCACTGCTTGAAAAAGCATGTAGCCAGAGGACTTGTATTTATGTATTTATCTAAAATCTACTGTAATGCTTAAAAACATGAACTCTCTATCTGTATATGTGTCTTCGGATTCTAGTTCAGCCCCTTCCTAGCTGTGTCACGTTATACACAATCCTTTAACCTCTGAGTCTCAGTTTCCATATCTGTCGGATGAATAATATTATCCACCTCACCGAATTGGGGTGAGGATTAGACAGATCAGTTATGTAACTAAGGACACTGGTTGGCATATAAGGGCTCAACTCGTATTAGTTATTATTATCATCATTATCATTCCTAATCACAGATTGTATTATTTCTAGATGCCTGGCTTGTAGTTGATGAGTCATGGCATTAATATTTGAAAGAATTACTATTCTCTCTTCAGCTTGTTTTATATACACTTACCCTTCTTCACTTCACAGAAACACAGAATCACATACTTAAATGTGCTCTTAATGCAGTTTCTAAGTTCAAGGTCTTTAATATGTTCATTCCCCACTGCCATCCATGTCCATCACTATAAATATATTTCTTGAAGATCTGGACATTCCCAAAGTCTGGGGAGGAAAACTGAGGTGGGGGTCAGAGAGTTCATCTCTTTGACCACCTGAGTGCTCAAGCTGAAAGCTGGGGCAAGGTGGTGGGGAAGGTGCAGAGTCAAATGCTCTGATGGACAGTGTTTATAACATGAATCTGAAAGGGTGGGAAACAGCGAGAGGAGTGAGACCGCTAGCAAGGCATATTCTGCCTTACTGAAAGGCCTTCACTTTGATTTTTTTAAATATGCTTCTGCCAAAAGAAACACAATCAGAAACTGATTCTATCCTCATGCTGCCCATGTATAATCCTTCTTACTATCAGCCCTGGTCTGAAATCTACAAGTGGTGTTCTTCCACAGTCTTCAGAGATGTGCCTTTGAAGGGGGAGCACTCTGGTTACCTGCACTCTGGCCTCAGTGAGGTTCACCCGACGGGCGAGGTCTTCTCGCACAAACGCATCTGGGTAGTGTGTCCGCTCAAAGACACGCTCCAAAGCCTGCAGTTGACTGCTGTTGAAGGTCGTCCTGTTCCGCCGCTGCTTTCTCTTCTTCTTTTCCTCTGAGTTCAGTTGATCATCTGGAATACAAGAAATTGATGATAAAGGAGCTAAAGTCATGTCAGAGGTCTGGTTTATGCCTCTTCACTGTACATCTACAGTGAAACTGTCTCCTTGGCTCCCATGCTCATCAAAGTGCTAGGGCCAAATGCCACTTTCCAGGGGCAAATACAGGTTTTGGTGCCATCGAGTTCATATGCCAAGAACCCACCACAGTTTTGATATTTGTTTGTTGCTTCTAAATCTTCAACCAGACCTGAACTGTCAGAGAGATCTTTTCATATGCTCCCTGAAGCCTGTTTTGTGAAAGAGGGCAAAAGAAATATTTCACTCCTCTCTATATTCTCTGCATATCTCCAGAGATGTGGAAAGGAGAAGAGATTGCTTTGGACTTCATTTGTCTTAGGTAATGCTGTGTTCATTCACAATTTCATAACCAAGGAGCTGAACAATTCCCTGGTTATGTCACCTCCACAAACCCACATCAACACAAATGCAGTTATAAAGGAAAAGCCATATTCAAACAGATAAGAAGGATTTCAGTTTTTCCCATGCATCTTCCTGGAAAAAGCAAATAATCCCTCACTGTGTTTGTTCAAGGCTCCATGCTGTTGCTGAGTTAGGCGTCAAGGGCATTAGCTTAGATCAGGGCTAGTGCTACGACACCTACCCACCCCAGCTGATGCTGACCTCGAACTCACTAAGTACTCAAGAATAGTCCTGAAAGACCCCTGAACCAGTTTCACCCCAAATTTGAGTTCTAGGGCTTTGAAGTCTTAGGAACCTTTGGAGAATCACGTCCTCAAGTTTTTAGCCATCAAGATTCCTCCTTGATTTTCTCAGAGTTCCCCCAGAGGCACCATGGCCGGTTGGTCCAGCCTGCCCAGGGCTGTGAGAGAGTAGTGTGATCCTGTCCTGCTGCCCTCCCTCGGTCCAGCAGGAGCGATGGATTTGTGGGGCTGAGCAGGGTACCAGCTGTGCTAACATTGTCTTAGCCCTTACCCTCATACCCAAGGCATCGCTGAGCCCCTGCAGTACTCAGAGATTTACAGCTCGAGTTGCTCAGGCCCAAGTCACATGCTCTGTCTGATGAACAAGACTCACACTTCCAATCGCTTTTCCCACTCATCTCGAAGGAAAATACAAGGAGTGAAAGTGAGGATGGAGGGAAAGAGTGTGTGGCCACTTGTTCCACATTCAATGGAAGTAGCTCTCAGGTCGCTTTCCTTCAACATGTAAATTCTCCTGAGGGCTTCCCAGGTGGCACAGTGATAAAGAACCCACCTGCCAATATAGGAGACATGGGCTCGATCCCTGGGTTGGGAAGACCTCCTGGAGAAGGAAATGGCAATCCACGCCAGTATTCCTGCCTGGGAAATTCCATGGACAGAGGAGCCTGGAGGGCTAGAGTCCACAGGGTCACAAAGACTCAGACATGACCGAGCCACTGAACAACAGAAGTCTCCTGACCCTCTGTAACTATGAACACACAAAACACTCAAGAAAACTGCTAGGGTGAATCCTGATGTCCCAGGAGGAATGATCCACACCTGAGCTATAGTGTTATTACTGTAGACTGGGGGCATGTTCCAGAGTTGGGTGGGGATTCGAAGTGCAGCTTAAATCTAGGAACTCCCAGCCCAGATCTCTCTGTGCCTACCTGAGGCCTCCAAGACATCTGATGAGAGACCACCTTCTTCACGAGTGCTGCTTCACCAGTGATGCCCTTGGAGCTCAGAACAGAGACTGCTCGTTCCCTCCTGAGAGGTAAAGCACTCGTATACAGTACATGCTTGCTGAATTTGTGTCCAGGGAAAATGTGAAACTTTCCCTGTCTTGAGGAAACTGTTTCTGTAGGGAAGAAACCGTATGATCTCAGCCCCATTCCCCCATTCAGTGTCTAAGAAGCTGCTGACATTCATTCTTTCAACTTTATGGTTGTCTTCAGAATCGACCACCTCTCTGGTTCTTTCCATTGTGGTGCCTCAACCAGGAGCCCTGCTTCGAAGGCACTTCTGTGACACTCTCAATAAGAAAGAAGGTCAGATCAGTGGCATCTTAAGAATGAAGCCAATTTGATTATCAGGATTTCTGGGAGTGACTGAACAACAGCAACAACAATCAAAGCCTGGAAGATTTCAACACCACCCTTGATTTTACCACCATTTAGCTATTAGAAAAATTACTTTACAACAATGTCAACACTACAATTCAAACACCTAGGATCATACATCTTTCGGTTGTTGCCTTGCATTTGTATTCTCCTTCATGTCTGAATATATGGAGGCATTCCTGTTGCTCCCATTCTCTTTCCAGATCTTTTTGTTTACAGTTCTACATGTCTTGAACTTCAGGTTTCTCTCTCTCTCAGTCATTCATGCCTTTATGACAGCACCACACCTGCGTTTCATGTTCCTGTTAAACAGAAGTCTGAAAAAATCTCTAACTTCCATACCAATCCCAGACTGAGAGCAATTAGACAGACCCTGGGCCATTTTAATCATATAAAGGAAATTCCTTATTAACCCAATCCCATGATTTGCTTTCTTTCCTCGGAGGAACTGTTTTCACAGGTATAACCACAAATTCTAAATCCTTTATTCTGTTTGGGAAGCCCATTTCTTCTTGTACTGCCAAACTGTGATGGAGAACAAGAAGGTTTTATGTTTTGTTCTTAGTGCTACAACCTGCTACAGAATCTCTCAGTCATTCTTTGAAATCTTCCACTGTTCACTCAAATTCCACTGACTGTCCACCATAAACCACCAACTCCCCTGATGTGGGGGTAAGGGAAATGGAGAATTATAGTTTATGACAGAGAATAAATAGCTGTGATAACCTGAAAGGATTCCAGCAGAAGTTTCCCAGTGAATGTCCTTGTTGTTTTTAACAAATGAAAACACCAGTCCAGATCATGTTGAAGGTGAGAAAAGACACACGAATGACAGGGGTCCAAGGAGTGTGGCTCTGGTAAACATCCTTCAGAGCACAAGTATAATATAATAGGAAGAGACAGTGAGGGAGCAGCAGACAGCTTAAGCGGCAGCCCTGGGCTTGTCTGTCTTTGCTCACTAATCACAAACTACGAGCTCCCTGTTTTCCCCCAGGAGCACAGAACAGGATCCAGTACAGTCTCATCAGCGGCATGAAAGGAAATGTGGGCAAAATAGAGCACATTTACAAATGGGAGACATCTGAAACACCTGTGACAAAGACTTAGAATATAAACTCTGGTTGAACACAGCGGAGAGAAACTAGTGTATTTTTATTATTGCTGGAATATTATCTTTCTCGTAAAAACAGCTACGATAGAAGATCAGTTCAGAAGGATGCTGTTCAAGGATACTGACAGCCAACTGGACATCAGGAAATGGCTAATTCTTTGGAATTCTGGAAAGGGCTTCCCTGGTGGCTCATATGGTAAAGAGCCTGCCTGCAGTGTGGGAAACTAGGGTTCAATCCCTGGATTGGGAAGATCCCCTGGAGAAGGAAATGGTAACCCACTCCAGTATTCTTGCCTGGAAAATCCCATGGACAGAGGAACCTGGCAGGCTATAGTCCATGAGTCAGACATGACTGAGCGACTTCACGCACTTGGAATTCTGGAACGGGTAGGATTCACCAAAGTGCAGAATAACCGCAGGGTGGTGGTTGTTGTTGAGTCGCTCAGTCGCGTCCGACTCTGTCATGACCCCATGGACTACAGCCCACGAGGCTCCTCTGTCCATGGGTTTTCACAGGCAAGGATGCTGGAATGGGTTACCATTTCCTTTCCCAGGGGATCTTCCCAACCCTGGGATCAAACTTGTGTCTCCTGCATTGACAGACAGATTCTTTACCACTGGGCCACCAGGGTACATGGATACATATTTATCAAAATTATGTTTCAAATCCAAGGTGTTTACAGATTTTATGGAAGATTATGTTATGATTGTGTAAATTTCAAGAACGTAGTTATTGTCATGCTTTCTAACAAAAACAAGCAAAAAAAAAAAGATCACCTGTTTATCTTAATAACAGGTGAATTTTCACTTGATTCATGAGTCATAAAATATTGGCACCACATAAAACCAGAGAAATTATGTGATTCAACCCTCTCATTTTATAGACGAGGTCAATGAGGTCTAGAAGAATGATGTGATTTGCCTCAAATCACAATACAAGCTGAAACTGAGCCAGAGCTAGAAACCAGGACTTCTTTTTTTTTTTTATGTATAGTTGATTTACAATGTTGTGTTATTTTCAGGCATACCACAAAGCGATTCAGATATATATATCTGAATTTTCTCTATATATATTATTTTATATATAGTAGTATTTTATATATTATACATATAATATTATATATGTGTGACATAACATTTTATATATTACATAGTATCTTATATATGCAATGTATAGTATATATACAATATGTATAAAAATATACACATAATTTTTCAGATTCTTTTCCCTTATAGGTCATTACAAAATATGAGTACCATTTCCTGTGCTATGCAGTGGGTCCTTGTAGGTTATCCATTCTATATATAGTAGTGTGGAACCCAGGACTTCTATTTCCACCTTACTTTTAAGTGCAAATGACAATAGACGCCCCACACAGGAGTGAGACAATTAAGTCAGAGATATAAGTAAAAAACCACTACCTTGGGAAAACTCTGTATGGGGAAAAAAGGTTTATCCATACTAGCCATATAAAGAGGGTCTCAGGAAGGGGGTCCGTGTGTTCTACATGTTATTTCTGCCAGGAAAGCCATTAAAAAAAATGCAACAGTTCTCATCTAGGACAGCTACTTTGATCGAGATGTTCTTGGATTTCCATTTCAAAGGCCTCTGTAAGTCCTTGCTTCACCAGTTAAGTATGTGCAGGGTTACTTGCACACAGTAGTAAACCCTTGTCTTCTATCTTCTCCCCACATTCAGATTAGCATTTCTCTTTCTTTCCTTTTAGGACACAGTGCAAAATATGTTTCCTATGACACACTTTAATTCTACTTTATAAAATTTGCTGATACCTCCAATCCATATTGATTCCTTCATATCTAAATTCCTATACATATTTTAGTATATAATCAAATATTTTTTAAAAACTATGATTCATTTCTTTCTATGCAAATGTTTTATCACCTCAATGCACTCAGGTATTTCTATAAAAAAGACATAAGGTCTTTTGATAAATTAAGAGACAATAAAATTTGAAAGAGTATTGTGGTACAGAAATAATTTCAGAAAATTAGAACCTTGGTGATTTGTGTGTGTGTTTGTCACTCAGTCATGACTGACTCTTTGTGACCCCCATGGACTGAAGTCTGCCAGGTTCTTCTGTCCATGGAATTCTCCAGACAAGAATACTGGAGTGGGTTGCCATTCCCTTCTTCAGGGGATCTTCCCAATCCAGGGATCAAAGCTGGGTCTCCTGTATTGCAGGCAGATTCTTTACTGTCTGAGCACCAGGACCCACCCTGGTGATCTACCTAAAGTTTAAGAGGATGAATCATGTCTGAATTCCAATTAGTCTTTTTAACAGCACATAGCAAATACTTAGGTTAACATTATCTTTTTGTCCCTGGATAATTTTACCTGTGGAGGAAAAAAACATTCTTTTACCATGGTTCTTTTTCAAATAGCTTCATCATCAGATTTAGAGATGGGAGAGAGCTATGTGCTTCTGACTCTTCCCTAAATGAAGCAGCTAGTCCTTCATTTTTATTTCCTACAAGATAAGCAGATCTAAGATAATGAATAATTGAAACAAACAGGAGGAAGAGTCTTAAAGAGAATGGAGTTTCCAATGGAATAGGATGTTAGAATACTTATCAAGCTCCTCTTCAGAAAAGAAAGCTCTAAATTCTAGGGAGGAGACCCTTCAGGCTTTCACAGAGAAGTTAAAGAGAAACAATAGCTCTGTTCTTGACTCTAGCTTGAAATTCACTCTGAACTTTACTTGGGACTGCTGGAGTTACACTAAAGGGAGGGGGGAAAAGACAGGGAGGAGTGCCAGCCTCAAGCTTGAGGACCAGACAGCAGACAGTGATCCCTCCTCACTAAGGCTTTGTACTCTCCACTTGGGCTCCAGTTAACTCCCAAAGACCCTGACCCTCTCCCGCTCTGTATCTTGTGGGAGACTTGAGATTCTAAATCGGTCAGCCAAATGTAATTTAAAGGTACAGCAAAAACATATTTTAGGGATAAAATCTGAAGAAAAAAAAATGTGTTTCGTATGCCTGAGTCACATCCATTTGAGAAGAAATCTGATGCAAGAAGATAAAACGCCAGCTTCAGTAGCAGAAACCAACCACCACATCAAAGCCTGTCATCTGTCTTTTGGTTGAAAACATGGCAGGCAAGCGGATCTACAGAGGAGCCCGCTGATCATTTTATGGGCATTGAAGAATGTTTTCAAAGGAACTTATATTGCACAACAGCTACTTACTTTAATGGGATTTGTGTGGTTCAGGCCCTGTAACCTTTGGAAAATTGAAGGGAAGTATAATTGTAAAAGCCACTAAAAACTGTTTAGCTTTTATTGCAAGGCTTATGAAAAGCAGTGAGATACAGCTGTGGCATTCATTTGCGTTTCTTTGGTTATACTAAGCTCCAATTCTAATTAGGACAGCATCCTTTTAATGAGTGCTCCGATAAATGGCACATAGGTCCTTCACTGGGATGACTGTAGACTGAGTTTAGCACATCCCAGTGACCAAAGCCAAGTTCAGTAGCACATCCAGCTCTCGGCAGCATACCCAGGATCCTCCACCACTGAATGCCAGCAACTGTCAATAGGGACCAGGTGTTTTAGCACAGGGAACTCCACCCCAATGGAGTGGAATGAAACAATACTGCCAATGTTATGTGGCAGCCTGGATGGGAAGCGAGTCTGGGGAAGAATGGATACATGTATATGTATGGCCAAGTCCCTTTGCTGTTCACCTGAAACTATCACGACAGCTCTACCTCAATGCCATCTGAGCTACCAGGGAAGCCCCACTGAAGACAGAAAGAGAAGAGAGAGGCAGAGGAGGAGATGGTTGGATGGCATCACCAATGCAATGGAATTAACTTGGGCAAACTCTGGGAGATGGTGGGGGACAGGGAGGCCTGGCATGCTGCGGTCCATGCGATCATGGAGAGTCAGGCACGACTTGGCTACTGAACAACAACCAAACCCCAATACAAGATAAAAAGTATTTTTAAAAAAGAGAGTGGCCTGGTTTCAGCCAATACAAATGTCCAACTGTACAGCTGTGATTCATCTTATGGTGAATTATCACATCTTGGCTGCCAGAACCTGACCTTTGCATGATGGTCGTTGATGAGTATATTTTTTCCTTTATCATCAACTTGGTATACACGTGGTTTACTTTTAGTCAAGTATGAGTCGTAAACCTTAGATTGTAGCATTAAAACACGTTAAATATTTGGAGGGTATATGTTCTTTGCAGAAGAAAATGCTTTAGAAATGTGTGAAATAGCATTATTTTGAATGGGTTTCACCCAAAAGATGGATCAGTGACTCTGTGTAAAGCTATAGTGGTTTCATGCAGATTCAGGTACAAGTTGAAAGCTCTCTGAGTATAGCCAAGTCTCATTTGAAATAGAAAACACTGGCGAATGTGAGGCATCATAATAGTGTGTACTGCTCTTCACTTCATCTTATATATTTCCTTTTACCTCTGTAGGAAATCCAGTCCCACAGAGTCAGAAATACCAACACAATCCACATCATCTTATCTACTTTAACTGTCTTAAGACATTTCTCTGAAAGGACTCCTGAGCAGAATCTTGAGGATATCTGGTAAACAGCAAGCCTTCCCATGTGGCTCTGTTGGGACTATGTTGATAATTTCCCCCATGCCGTCACTTTCCAGATTACTCTGGGTCTATTTTAGGCTGTAATTTCAGAATACAAAGTTTATGTATTTAATTGGAGCTCTTTCCAATGCTCAGTGAATACAAAGTAATAATCAGATATAAAATATTCATATAGTAGAACTATTATCTTAGGAGTACACAATAATATTGGCTTGGCCAAAAAGTTCATTCCGATTTTCCCAGCTGATGTTACAGAAAGCACGAACATTTTGGCTAACTCAGTACCTTCTCTTTGATAAAGACATAAAATTCCGGCTTCAGATATGTAAACTACTCCCAATTTCTCTATGGATTAATCACTTATTTACCCATTTTTCAATTCATTTCTGGATGTCAAGAAAAGTGGGAAATGAGAGTGTTTTAATGAGAGCCAACTAAACTATAATCGGGAGAGTGCAGCAGAGTAGAGAAGCGAGGTCAGTGGCTTGGCAATCAGAATGACCTGTGTTCTCCAATAGGCCCTGCTGCTTTATCAGCTGTGTGGACTTGGGTAAGACACTTTACTTCTCTGAGCCTCAATTTTCAAAACAATAAAATGGAAGAAAGACTATGTACTTCCTAGGGTCATTTGAAAATTCAACAAACACGGAGCAGGCAGACAGACTGACGCATAGCAGTCAATGTGTACGTGGTGGATTTCACAGCTACCATGGCTGCTGTGATTTTTCCCTGGAGAGGGACTAGTCAAAGTCACTGCTGTTCTTCCTTTTTTCTTCTGTTTTTTTCTTCTATTCAAGGCTTGCTGGTATCTAAGTGCTCACTAAGAGCTCTATCACAGCCTAACTGGGGAGATAGTGAGAAAAACTTACAAATATGTTGCTATGGCTTAGTTAGGTTTGATGGGGGAGCATCGTTGAGATCTAGGGAGCATGAAAAATGAGTAAAAACTTCATAAATTAAAAAGAACTGAAGTATGACCATAGACTCAGAATGGCACATGGAAATCATGCGTTGAAGTTAGTCCCGATAGCCCCATTTGGATCTCTTTTCTTACTGCTAATCAATTTCCTGGCTCTCTAACAAGGCAATTTTCCTTTCTCAATACAAATTTTGAAAAGAAACCTTCAGAAAACAGGCAGATTCCAACACCCAAAGACAGGCAAGCAACCTACTCCTTTAAAAAGTCATCTCACTGAAAATGAGTTAAAAAAAAAAAAAGAGACAGGAAAAAGGAAGACAGCCAAGAGCTAAACCCAAGCTATGAAAATTCAATGATTCCTCAGGCTGTTTGCCTTGGGTTGACTAATTTGGTTGCCACATGTCTAAAAACACAAAAGTTGGGTCATATTACTCAATATTTAGTCAGTGACTTTTTTTTTTTTCTAAATGTCTGAGGGCCTTGATGAATTCCAAAGGGATACAAAGAAACCAAGGAAAGCAAAGTTCTGGGAAAGGAGTGAGTTCTGACTGAGACTTTCAAAGCTTTCTACAATTGCAATATTCCAGGTGTGTGGTCCCCTTGGAAGCGTGGGGCATTTGAGTAGGATTACAAACGAAGCTGCACAGGAGCGTAAGCCACTGCCTTCTTTGGGCAGCATTTTCCCTTTGTAGTAAGGCTTGTTGTCATTTTGTAAAAGACGCAACATCAATCTTGACATTAGCTGTAGAAACTGGTGTCTTCATGGGAGGCAACTGCCATGAGTCATTTTCTTTAATGATTCATTTTGGGGGGTAAAAATTTTTAATGTACTGAAGAAAAATATGGTAAAAAAAAAATAGGTTTCTTTAAAAATATATAAAGCTGGAGGCAGGTAGCAATGAAGGAGATATACCTAATTAGAAAGTCCACTCAGCTCTTGAAAGGACAGTACTGGTAGAACAAGACTTTTTTGGATAAAATAAAAGACAATTATGAGGCATTTGAACACTGAAGAATAGAAGCATGACTTATATTTCTTTATGTTTTTCATCTCAAGTTAAAAGGACAGATGCCTATAGCAGAGAAAGCCACTGAGAACAGAGAATTAGTTTTTCCTTACAATAAAGATGGAGCCAAGGATAATTCCATAACAATGTCTACAGTAAGTGAAGAAGGTTAAAGAGGAAATTAAAGCGCTTCTTAGGTATTACTCTGGTCTCTGACATCAGACTAATTCAGTTCAGTTCAGTCGCTCAGGCATGTCTGACTCTGCAACCCCATGAACCGCAGCATGCCAGGCATCTCTGTCCATCACCAACTCCCAGAGTCCACCCAACCCATGTCCATCGCATTGGTGATGCCATCCAGTCATCTCATCCTCTGTTGTCCCCTTCTCCTCCTGCCCTCAATCTTTCCCAGCATCAAGGTCTTTTCAGTTGAGTCAGCTCTTCACATCAGGTGGCCAAAGTGTTGGAGTTTCAGTTTCAACATTAGTCCTTCCAATGAACACCCAGGACTGATCTCCTTTAGGATGGACTGGTTGGATCTCCTTGTGGTCCAAGGGACTCTCAAGATTCTTCTCCAGCACCGCAGGTCAAAACCATCAATTCTTCGGCGCTCAGCTTTCTTTATAGTCCAACTCTCACATCTATACATGACCACTGGAAAAACCATAGCCTTGACTAGATGGACCTTTTTTGGCAAAGTAATGCCTCTGCTTTTTAATATGCTGTCTAGGTTGATCATAACTTTTCTTCCAAGGAGTAAGCGTCTTTTAATTTCATGGCTGCAATCACCATCTGCAGTGATTTTGGAGCCCAGAAAAATAAAGTCAGCCACTGTTTCCACTGTTTCCCCATCTCTTTCCCATGAAGTGACGGGACCAGATGCCATGATCTTTGTTTTCTGCAAGTTGGACTTTAAGCCAACTTTTTCATTCTCCTCTTTCACTTTCATCAAGAGGCTCTTTAGTCCTTCTTCACTTTCTGCCATAAGGGTGGTGTCATCTGCATATCTGAGGTTGTTGATATTTCTCCCAGCCATCTTGATTCTAGTTTGTGCTTCTTCCAGCCCAGCGTTTCTCATGATGTACTCTGCCTATAAGTTAAATAAGCAGGGTGACAATATACAGCCTTGATGTACTCCTTTTCCTATTTGGAACCAGTCTGTTGTTCCATGTCCAGTTCTAACTGTTGCTTCCTGACCTGCATACAGGTTTCTCAAGAGGCAGGTGAGGTGGTCTGGTATCCCCATCTCTTTCAGAATTTTCCACAGTTTATTGTGACCCACACAGTCAAAGACTTTGGCATAGTCAATAAACCAGAAATAGATGGTCTTCTGCAACTCTCTTGCTTTTTTGATGATCCACTGGATGTTGGCAATTTGATCTCTGGTTCCTCTGCTTTTTCTAAAACCAGCTTGAACATCTGGAAGTTCACAGTTCAAAGATTGCTAAAGCCTGGCTTGGAGAATCTTGAGCATTACTTTGCCAGCGTGTGAGATGAGTGCAATTGTGCAGTAGTTTGAGCATTCTTTGGCATTGCCTTTCTTTGGGAACTGACCTTTTCCAGTCCTGTGGCCACTTCTGAGTTTTCCAAATTTGCTGGCATATTGAGTGCAGCACTTTCACAAGACCGTCTTTCAGGATTTGAAATAGCTCAACTGGAATTCCATCACCTCCGCTTAGCTTTGTTCATAGTGATGCTTCCTAAGGCCCACTTGACTTCACATTCCAAGATGTCTGGCTCTAGGTGAGTGATCACACCATCGTAATTATTTGGGTTGTGAAGGTCATTTTTGTACAGGTCTTCTGTGTATTCTTGCCACCTCTTATTAATATCTTCTGCTTCTGTTAGGTCCCTACCATTTCTATCCTCTATTGAACTAATATAAAGACTAAAGTTTGCCAAAATGGTTAACATGAGAAGATTGGTATTTTTAAACAATGTTTAAGAGAAGGGAGTTTAAAATTCTCTTTAAAGAATTAAAAAAGCCAAAGTGTAACCAGTGATTTAAAGTCAGACATATTTTGAGAACTGTATCACACTATAAAATCTCTAGGTTTCAACATTTTTGTCTGTAAAATGAGTTGTTTTAAGATATAACCAATATATTTTTAAAAATTATAACAACTAGGTGTACACATTTCCTCCTATTTTGCTTTAAATTCTGTTATGAAGCAATTGTGGAAATTGACAGTTGGGGCTTTAGGTTAGCAATCAGGAGGCTCAGATCCTAACTCAATAGGATTACTGACCAAATCTCTGATGTTAGGTTTCAGTGTCCTTATTGGAAAAATTATAGGTTGGACTCGGTAACCAAGATCTCTTTCAAATCCAGCATTGTGGGTTTTTAGAATTGCTTTCAAATTATCAGCATCTAGCCCAATAGAAAACTTTTAATAATTGCCTGTTTCAGGCAATGACTGAATCGTGTTCTTTTGTTTTTGTTATGCTTTTTGTTGTGCTTTGTTTTGTTCTTATCTTTGTTTTGGAAAATCTTTCACTAGACAATGCAGTGGATGAAGACTGTTCTGTAATTACTCATTCCTGGAGGAAGCTGAGGTGATTGACCTGTTCCTCCATGCTCAGAGTACTCTACAGAGATAGGTCTTCAAGTTGAAATTAACATGAATCTTTATTTTAAAATAAATTAGTTCACCCATTAAGTATAGTCTAGGGAAAGAGAAAATTTAAGAGGTTATTAATAGCTCAGTTGGTAAAGAAGTGAAAGTCACTCAGTCATGTCTGACTCTTGCGACCCCATGGACTCCTCCCAGGCTCCTCTGTCCATGGGATTCTCCAGGCAAGAATACTGGAGTGGGTTGAATCTGCCTGGAATGCAGGAGACCCCGGTTTGATTCCTGAGTCAGGAAGATCCCCTGGAGAAGGGATAGGCTACCACTCCAATATTCTCAGGCTTCCCTTGTGGCTCAGCTGGTAAAGAATCTGCCTGCAATGTGGGAGACCTGGGTTTGATCCCTGGGTTGGAAAGATTCACTGGAGAAGGGAAAGGCTACCCACTCCAATATTCTGGCCTGGAAAATTCCTTGGGGTCGCAAAGAGTCAGACACAACTGAGTGACTTTCACTAAGAAGCAGTTATTTTAACACCAGGTGGTGCCAGTGGTAAAGAATCCACTTGCCAGTGCAGCAGATATGAGAGATGCAGGTTCAGTCTCTGGGTTGGGAAGATCCCCTGGCCATGGCAACTCACTCTAGTACTCTTGCTTGGAGAATCTCATTGACAGAGGAGCCAGGTGGGCTACAGTCCACCTGTATAGGTTTGCAAAGAGTCCGATACAACTGAAGCAAGTGTTCAAAGGGGGGGAAAAACAGAAATGAGAATAACGCTATTTCTATTGTTACTTCTACTAGTTTTGACCACCTAACCATGGGTTGGGTGACAGCAGACTTACTGAAACACTGTCTATGTCAACCACTTTAGACTAGTCCCCAGATTGGTGCCGCTAACAACATTCACACCTATTCTTGACCTACATACCCTCTCACTATCAACATCTTCATTCATTCAAACAAATATTAAGTATCTACTACACACCAGGCAAGTGGATGCTCTGAGAAATAGAGAGAGATTATACATAGTCCACTTCAAGGACCTTTATAATTTATTTGGGAAATGAGGCCATAGGCACTTGAAATATAAAGTAATAACAGAGAAAAGATATTCCAGTAGATGCGGTGGCCATCAGAGCCATTAATGAGTGAAGGAGAGTGGAGACACAGAAGTGGGTGGTGAGGAGACACAGTTAGCATGAGCCTCCCTCTGTCATGTGTGAGTTCAGCAACACTTCCTCAGCTGCATTATGACTTGTCCCTCCATCCACCCCATTCCAGCTGTGCAACTGAGGGTGTGACAGACCACACCCTCCTCATTTTTCATTCATGTTCTTCTTTGATCTCGTATGTCTTTGCCTAACCACACATCCTAGGCCTTTCCCTATATCCACTGACTCTTTATATTGATGTCTCCTTCTCCTCCTCCACGTCTCCATTAACCTATCAGCTCTTCATAGAGACCTTCTCTGGTCACCAAGCAGAAGTAACATTGATGTAACTACTGCCCTTGCAACATCTGAATGAACCATCTGCTTTGTACCTTGTGACAATTTGTAATTATTGTTGTCTCACACACTAGAATATGAGCTTCAACATCTGAATGAACCATCTGCTTTGTAACTTGTGACAATTTGTAATTATTGTTGGCTCACACACTGGAATATGAGCTTCAAGGGGGCAGGAACCTTTTCTGACTTTTAACTGTAGTATCCCACCCTCTAGCATCAGTGCCTGATATACTTTAGGCTCTTTTCTTTGAATGACTGAATGCATATATGTTAACTGTGCTTGGTGAAAATGCTACTCTATACACCTTGTTGATTCACACTCAGCCATCAAACCTGACAGCCCTTTCAGGGATGAGCTTCTATAAAGTCTTGGCACACAAACTGTCCTGTTATGAAGGGTTACTGCATTCTCTACAAAGCATGTAAATTCCAGAAGCATGTGTTATCTGGAGCTCTCATGCACTTTCTTTGTATATGACTCGCTATCAGTAATTATTTCCCTAGTTAGAAGAAAGCCTTGAGGCAGATAAGTACATAGAACAGAGCTTTATACATCTCAATAGCACTCATTAAATGTTTGACCTTGGTAATGATGACACATATAGAATTATTGAACATTTTAGTCCTGACATGATATGGTTATATCTGTTCTAAAAATACATGTTTGGCTTTAGGTTGTATTCTCTTCTAGTTAGTCATTTCTAGTAACTGTGTTTCTGTTCCCTTTCACTGGTAAAGGAGCTTGGGAAAGAGCATGACTAATTCATTCTCCAACATACAAGAACATTACTGTCTGTCAACCACACCTAAACCTTAATTATATGGCGATTTCCTCTCTAGGGATATGTGACTTTTAACTAGTAAGGAAGCTGATGCACTAAGGTCATCTGAGAGAAAAAAGATTTTGGTCAAAGCACTCAAAAATCCATGAGGGATAATCTTATTCCACTGAATCATGTCCCCTGCTGTTGAACGGCCCTAAAGAGCTCCTTGTTAATAGGTGATTCTGTCTGCCTGGAGTGGAAATCTGTGAGTAATCTCCATGTCACTGTGAGTCATGTCATAGCCAACCCTTCCAACTCCCCATCATCTGAGGGTTGGCGAGAAGACTTTATACTGCTCAGCTCATAACAGGAAGAAGCCAGGAGAGAGGAAAGGCCTTATAACAAGTTTTATTGATTAAAAAGAAGATAACTAGAAATGGAGGATGACCAAGGGTAAGAACAGTGGCTTTTTAGTCACCACCTAAATCACTCTCTTCCTTGACAGCTGTTTCCAGTATGCCTTCAATACAATACAGCCATTCTTCCTTCCACATCCTTGAGTCTTTTTTAAAGATTTCTCTACCTTGAGGGCTTTTTTTTTTTTCCCCAGATTTTAAGTTACTATCAAGAAAGGACTTTATAGCAATATGCTGAACCAAGAACAAAGACAAACCAGGACAAACTAGAGTTGAATTCCACTACAGAACCATTCTTTAGTCACTGATAGAACTTTCATTTGCTGGCTTTCTTCTTCTTTCCCCTCTATTCTTCTGCAATTCTAATTAAAATGGGGTAGGATTTGACAATGTGGCTAGCTTACCAAAAGGCAGAACCTTCAAAACAAAGTATCTCTGAAATAAAATGGAAGATTTTATGAACTCAGGTGACTGACACACACAAACACACACACACACACACACACACACACACACCAAACCATAATATGGATTAGGTATGTAGGGAAAAGAGATTCTGAGGAAAAAAAGTTATGTTTGCATAAATTGATTAAAGAAAGTGTACATATGGACGGCAGGTGAGACCGACCTAAATTGCAGCTTTACATTTTCGAAATCTAGCCAAAGACGGAGTTACCTATAAGGAAATCAGGTCCCTTTCTGGCTATTCAGTTGTGCTTTGCAGACCCGCTGGTAGTCTTCTTCACTTTATTCTATTTGGTTGTTTTCATACTAAGATTTTCCAGAATTAGTGGTCATACTTCCCTTGAAAACTTCATTAAATTTCTTCCTTTACTAATGATCTGTCAATTTGGAAGTAAAGCTGCTTGGCTGGAGGATTATCATGATTTTCTCTCCTGGACACGTCCATTTTAGCACCAGCCTTAGGACTTCCCAAAAGCTGAACGGGCACTAACTTTGTTGGCCACTAAGCTTAGGGGGTCACCAAGTGACATCAGTAGAGTTAACCTTTTGACTAGAGAAAGTCTATTTTTATATCAAAGTTTATCTCTAATTAGTCATAGCACCAGATCAGATTTTCACAATAGTGATTTTATACCCTTTCCTAGCAATCCGATGCTCATGTCTTTTCATAGAATTTTATTATACAGGCAATTTTATATAATTGGCAGGGGTGGGGTGGGGAGGTACTCCAGTGGGTGAAAGTCAGATATCCTGGGTTCCTGACCTGTCTGGTTCTAAAAATTCATGTGATATTTTTTTTCCTAGTCATGTGATCTTAAGGATGTACCTTTGCCAAGCTTGGTTTCCATCTCTACTGTTATCAAATAGGGCATGTTATTAAACTTTTAATCTTTTCCTGATTTTAAATTATAAATACTTCTTCAAATAGTTGACCAGTGAATAAATCTGTGCCCTCAGAGAGGTATATAGTAAAGAATAATATATTTGTTTCCTAATTATCTCAAATTTTGGAATCTATAATTATATAATTCCACGGATACCCATTTTTGTGGTCAAATCTGTAGTATTCTCAATGCTTTAAATAACATTACTGATGATCTTTGTGGATGTTTTTATTTCATCATTGCATAGATGCTCATTTTCTTTTAGATAAACTTTAAAGAAAATGTTCAGATTTAGCAGGTATTCAGACTCAGACATGACTGAATGACTAACACACACACATACACACAATTGAAAAGAAAGTAAAGATGAAAAAACATTTCATAAAGTTCCGAAATTTTAAAATAATCTGACATTTAGAGGTGGGGGACATATTTTATAAAACGTCTGTGTGTATATGCATGTGTGTGTGCCTGTGTGTGTCTGTATAAGTCTGTGTATGATTCAGCTCAGCGAATCCTGGGTTTAACTGCAACAGTGCTATATACATGAGAACCAGAAGCAGATCCAATTGCCCACAGTGGAAAGGACCAATTCTTGGCATCATGAAAGATGTTACTTGTTTGGGCTTTCCACATAGCCCACTGAAACTACAAAGACCTATCATTATTACTTAGTCTTATGCCAGCTATATCTGGTAACTCGCTTCGACATATTAGTTTCTAGGTAGGAGCTCCCAGACAATGGCTCATGTAATATCAGTGCCAGCTGGACTCAGCTGTAAACAACAACAAAAAAATCTTAAATAGATATTTCAGATGTTTAAAATTTAAATAGACCAAGACAGAGTGTATAAAGTTCCAAGTAAGTCAATTGCCAAGTTGTGCTGGTTGGTACAACTAAGTGCTGTATCAGTGTGCTTAGTCACTCAGTTGGGTCCGACTCTTTGCAACCCCATGGACTGTAGCCCACCAAGCACCTCTGCCATGGAATTCTCCAGGCAAGAATACTGGAGTGGGTTGCCATTCCCTTCTCCAGGGGATCTTTCTGACCCAGGGATTGAACCAAGGTCTCCTGCATTGCAGGCAGATTCTTTACCATCTGACAGTCTTAAATTGTTGCATAACATAGACACAGAGGAGGGAAAGTGACATAAAAGGAGTAGGAGTGCCTTAAAGATGAATCACTAAGGAGGCTTTTAATTAAACTTGGAGAGTTTATATATTGACACCATCCTACCAGGACCCAAGTAACATGCAAGCCTTTAGAACCATTTGCAGTGTATGTTTCAAAGTCCAGACCAAAGCAACTAGGTAGGTTTTATGGGTCCCTCTAGAAAAGCAGTTTCTTGTCAGGGCTAGAAAAATAATGTTACAATGGATCCAGTAACAACACAATTTGGTTAGTTGCATTGCAAGTTGATGCCTCTTCCAAAAGGAGAGAATCCGAAAAAACAATTTATTCCCCAAGCTAAGAGAATAACTCTGACATTTAGGATTAAGAAGAGTTTGGTGTGTAGTCTGTCACACACAAGGTGCAGATCTGTTGGGGCAAATCTGTCTACCATTTTATTTGTTTCAATAAAGACTATCACGATGGCGAGTTTCTCCAGGATCATCCCTTGTGGGGGCGCAGGACAGGAGACAGGAAGATGTATGTCATTGGTTCTCCCAAGTCTAGTTTGCTTTGCAAGGTTCCTCTAAGCGTACAGAACAGCTGAGAAGGCAAGTTTGCAAAGAGTCCTATACAATGACTGCAGTGACCATTGGCCAATAAATCAATTACTTCTTTGTACCCTACTTAACCTTTGGATATGATGAATATTTGGAGTGTGTTTTTTGTGGTCTCAAGCCAGAAGTTAACCACAGCCTAGAGATTTTTAAACCTCAGGAAAAGAACTAGAAATCTGTGTCTCCCATTTTATTCTCAATGCAGTTGGAGAGCACAAAATTCCATTAGAGAGAGACAATGTAATTGTATTCATAACTTCTGAGGGTTGAGAGGCTGCATTTATATGGTGTCTTTCCTCCAAAGATCATAAAGCACCTCACATATGTTATTTCATTTATATTCCAAATGTCTTTATGGTATAAGAAAGAAGAGTACTTAATACAATTTTAAGGAAAATATATATATTAATAATTTAATACAGTTCAGCAAAACTAAGTAACAGTAATTTAATATACAAGGGAAACCAATATTTGTTGGCATTCAGAATTTTAGATGGACAGTGGATAAATTCATTTTTTTATCTTTAATGCAAAATGTTATTTTACTTGTCCCAACTCTTCTTGATCACATTTATTGTTCTCTTTTCTTAACTCTAATTGCTTTAAGTGCTTGGTTCACACAATTTAACACATTGTTATACAGTGTACCATTATCTCAATAGCTACTCAAAGGGAAAGAGTGGCGTGTATTGGAAATGACACTAACTAGAAGACAGAGCTTGAGTGCCCATCCTGTCTGCCTCTCACTATCATTCAACAAATTCACATCCTTCCTATGCTCCAGTTTCTTTACTAACAAATGAAAAAATCTTAATGGATTGTTGTGAGATTCAAAGAAGATGGTTTTCATCTTAAAAATACTATGCATATAAATAAGACACTATTATTGTAAACTCTGTGAAGGCAGAGAGAATGTTTTGTACCTTTCTTATCTATTTTCCAGGATTTGGTGTGATGTTGCATTAATATTTCCCAAGTACTTAACTAATATTTCTTAATTACAAAGTTACTGAGTACTTACTATTTTCCTGGAGAAGGAAATGGCAACCCACTCCAGTATTCTTGCCTGGAGAATCCCATGGACGGAGGAGCTTGGTGGGCTACAGTCCACGGGTCACAAAGAGTTGGACATGACTGAGCGACTTCACTTTCACTTGATCTATTTTCCAGGATCTGGTGTCATGTTGCATTAATATGATTTCCCAAGTACTTAACTAATATTTCTGAATTACAAAGTTACTGAGTACTTACTAATTTCCAAGAATCATTCTTCAGAACTTTATAGGGACTATTTTATATTTCATTAAGAGGTCATATTATTATTATCCTCATGTTGCAGACGAAGAAACCTAGGCTGAAAGGGATTGATCAGCCTGACCAGGGGCACAGAGCTGACACTTGACCCTTGTCAGTTTGGCTATAGAGCCTAAGTTTTAAAATGCTTTACTCTGCTTGTCTTTCAAAGAACTAGCATTCTTTCCTCAAAGAATGCAGAGATTATGAAACTTCCTTCCTAAAGCTATCAAAAGACAGAAGACCTTTTCAAGAAGTGCACAGAAATTTGTGAGCATGTGTTGGGTATAATTTTAACTGAGAGTTTGAAATAGATAAATATACCGACTTCTTCATACATATGATTGGGTTGCAATCGTATGATTTGTATAAGAGATGTTTCATTCAGAGAAATACTTCTGAGCATTTGATTTGGCAAAATATTAAACACTGAAGTTATAGCCTACAAGATATTTCTATTCTTCTCCTGATCAACTAGTTACAAATTCTTCCCAGAATTCTAGGAGGATAAATCCAATTATGTACAAGGCCAATGGGAATAAGATAATTGCATAGATCTAGTACCCATCCATTACACTCAGCATCATCAATCACTGAACTGCCACAACCTCAGCTTTCTGGAATCCCCAGTTGTTTGAAATACTCTGCTATTGCCATTTATGGAAGAACCATATTATACTGTCTTTGTCTTAAGTGCTATCAAAATAAAATTTTAAAATTACATGTTTATCCTTGAAAGGGTGTGATAGAACAATGGAAAACATGAGAAAAAAAATCAAAATTTGACATATGAACATAGACATCAGAACCTCAATCAAAGGATCTGGTTAGCCCCACTAAAAAACTAAGTTGGGTAGTTCTCTTTTTAGTTTTTTGTGATGGAAATTACATTTGTGAGCAGAAATGTGTGCCTGCTTTCCCCTCACGTGCACCCCACACACATGCCAACTCCACAGGGGGGAATCTAGCAAATGTGCAGTCCTTGAACAAAGCAAGCAAAGCATTTGGCTTGAGTAGAGATGGAATGATCAGTAGCCAACAGATTAAACTGAGTTCATTCCCAAAGTTTATATGAGCCCTTAAACCATGGAATTAAAAATTAATTGCAATGATGAGTCAATTCAGGTTGTCTATTTGTGTTTTCTTTCTATTCAGTGTAACATATGTTTATTGAACACCCACTGCCTGGTGGATATGAAAGCTCAGTGGCCCCCACTCCTACAAGGAGCTCACAGTTTAGTGAGAAAAACAGATATATAAACAAGTAACTTCAAAAAAATGAGCTAAGTAATGGAGGCATACACTATAAAATTGTGGAACAAATCAAGGATCAAGTGTGTCTAAATTGATGAAAAAAGAGTCACAGACTAATTGCACTAGATTTTGAAGGGAAAAATATACATTTTGACCTAGGGGGAAAGACTACTGGTAATGGAAGGCAGTGATAGGAAGCAATATTATTCATTCCTAATAGAGGATTTTCACTTCACTTATTTCTCATCCCAGCCCCATGAAGGAGCATGCATTGGCTTAACTTTAGAAGTTCTGGAAAGTAGGTATCTCAAGAATGCAGAGCTGCTAAGTGACATGATCTTGACTTTCTTAAAAGTTGCTGAAGCTGAGCACTGGGAGATCTAAGACGAAAAAGATGAAGCTGTAGGAAAAGTAAGACCAGATAGTGGAGGGCCTCTTACCAACATGCATTTGGACTCCATCCTTTAGTGCACAGGAATCAGCAGGGGAGTGGGTGACAGGAGCAGTTTTGCCTGTCAGATAACATTCTGGTAACTGCATAGAGGACAGTTTTGGATGGGCATGTGGCAAATATCGATGTTACATAGAGTCCAAAGTTTGGTGCTAGTAATGTGGTCCATCCTGCTACTCTGAATACTTAGGATGTTTTAGGCATCTCTGATTCGTAATATCCCTGTCCATCCTCTCTCACTGACTCTCCTGTGTGAACCTACGTTTAGCTCTCCTGCTCATCTTTCTTTCAATCTATTAAGTATATGTGTGTCTGAATTACTGAAGATGCAAAGTACAAATTCAGGACATGAAGAAGCACCATTTTTTAATATATGGGAGAGCTTTGAAGGACTGTCCAAATGGTCCAAATATATATCCCAAAAGACCATGCACCCCTCCATAAGGAACCTGCAGTAACACTATCAAAGGCTCTATACTACCAGAAATTGCCTCCACCCTCCGACTCTCTACCTGAGAACTAGTGAGCTTCCTGAGCTCCTGAGGAATCTCACTTTAAGCAACTTATTTATTCTAAAAAATGAAAATTTGCATAAACATAGTATCAGATATGACAAAATACTGACCACAGGATATTTTTAAATTGCTAACTCTACTGTACATTTAAAATGTAATTAGATATATATACGAAACTGCCAGAAATGCATCCATTTGTACTCTGAGGCAAACTGGTATTTCTCATCATGTTTTTGTGTTGCCTTGTCCAATTCAAATCCAAGCAAGCCTGTCTCTTTCTGAGCTCACCAGGAACCCTTATTTCTCTCCTCTTTGCCATTTTCCAGCCCTTTTCACTATAACTTTCCCTTTAGTCTTGAAATGGCCAGAACCCTCAGGATACTCATCCTCAACCCCACTGCTCATAATTCAATTTTCTGTGAATTGAGAAAGTTGCCTTCTTGCCCTTTATCTGGAGGAGCTATGTCCAAACCACAGCCCCAGGATGGAACAGAGGAAGAAGTGAGACACATTCAGAAACTCAAAGAATCCCTCTTTTCAAGGAACCAAACATTTGCCTCTCTGAAAGAGTTTTATACAAGAATAAAAATTTTTAAAAAATAAATAAACAAGGCTTATTAATGTTTGCTGGAGAAACAGAAAAGCTTTTTCCACAAGAAAAGTCCTTTCTGTACTGAAACTGGCAGCCACACGGCCCAAGCATTTATCTCCTACATAGAAAGTGCTCTGTCAGGCAAGCTGTGATTAACAATAAGCTGAAAAACACACCCCAGACTTCCACTGTATTTTATTTGGCAGAGAGGAATTATTCCTCAGCACAAAGTATTTGCAACTGGCATCAGTTAAACAAGAAATTACAGCCTTTAAAAGCCCTATTTATCATTAGCTGCAAAGTGCAGACTTCACCGTCAATTACCCTGACAAAGGATTACAGACCATCAACATTGCACACAGGATAACACCAGCCTTGGCGGCCAGTGGGCCACTCTGAAGGGAGGACTAGTACATTAAACACCAAGAGCCCCTTCCCCAGAGAGCCCCCTGGACCCTTCCTCGCCCATTCTTTTCCTGTTTGAAGACTGACTCCCCCATCTCTTGCACTCTCTCTCCCTTCACCTCATCTAACAGAGGCTGGTAGACCAGCAAGCCAGCAGAAAGACGTGATGGTTGTTTAAGGCGTTGTTTAAGAATCTCTAGCCAAATCAAGTCAGCAGCAACTTTGCTCCAATTCTGCTCTGAATGAGCTCTGTTGATAAAAATGGAAATGACAAGATTGGTTTCTGAAAACTAAAGAAATAATATGGTTTTATTCCTCTCAGCTGCTTCATTTAGAGGCTAACTGGTCAGAAAAATAGTGAATTTTAATATGCAAAAGGCCTCTACTGTGATTTTAAAACACTTTCCCAAATCCTCAATGATGCCTATGTATTCTTGGAAGAAGTCTTTTTGCATTTCATTGAGGCATTAAGCCATCTTTAAATGATTTCTTTCCTAGGAACAGAAAAAGAAAAAGATGCTTTGTTTTCTAGATTTTAGATTTTTTGAAAGATTATTCTCAAGTGTATATATAAATGATATAGCATCTTTCTCAAGAAACATATGTGTATATCTTCACTAGATTTAACTCTCCAAAGAAGTATGAGGTCATTGTCAATATTACTATTGCCTTGTTGCCACTTAACTTAAATGGTTCTGGCATTTCTCTCAGAGACTTACATATTAATATAACTATTCCTTTCAATATTTTGTTTTATTGACTATATTTATCTCAGCATACAGACATCAGTATTTTATGAGAATGAAATAAAATAAAAGAATATATATAAACCACTTATTTTTGTTTATAGTGGTTTATATACATATCACTATACATAGTGATCCATAAATGATGATAATGATGATGTTGGCAGTAATGTTGATAAAGATGAGGAGAAGGAATATGCAGTATTAAAATACGTTTTTATAAAGGCTTTTTAGTGTTATGAAAGAACACTTGTGAACATTTATGTCCATATGTATACATGCAAGGAAAGTATACATGCAAGTTAGCCATATGGTTTATTCTTAACTATATGAAACAATATTCAACAAAATAAGACTAGAAGGAAATAAATCAAAATGTTGAGTATTCACTTCTAAGTGATGCAATAATAGATATATTTCTGTAATAATAGACAATAGAAAAATATTGTCTTTTCTATACTCTTCTCTAAGTTTCAGTGATGAGTTTGTCTTACATTTATTATAGGGGGAAAAAAACAGAAAAAGTAAAGGCAAGGAAAAAAATCAAAACTAAAACATTAGGCTTGTAAGGTGATTGTGAATGTTTATACTTTTCACATCCAATATGACAACCCTCCAATTGTTCCCATTTTTCCTATAAGGTAACTGAGACTTAAAGAGATTAAGTTTATCTCTTTCCCAATGGAAACCAGGTAGGTACCCAGCTAAAACTGAGACACATGTTACTCTATTTCTAAGCCTATGTACTTTCTCTTTCTTCTTGCTGCCTCCCGCACTGATGTGTGTCTGTGTATGTGTGTGTTTGTGTACACTCAGGCACACTTGCTTGTTCTCGTTCCATTTCTTTGCCTGTTAATGTGTGTTTAAGTGGGTCTATTCATATATTGTGGAGAAGGAAATGGCAATCCACTCCAATATTCTTGCCTGAAGAATCCCTTGGACAGAGGAGCCTGGTGGGCGGTCGTCTATGGGTTCGTACAGAGTCGGACACAACTGAAGCGACTTAGCAGCAGTAGCATTCATATATTGAGGCTCCTGACCTCTCCAGATTAGGGCAAGTTCCTTCTCACTTGGTCCACTGTGTTCTTAAAAACTATCAGAGGGCTATCACTTGTGGGTGACCTCCTCCAAAAATCACAGGCATTTGGGTAGCTTTATTTAGCTCTATTAGGTTCAGAGAATGTGCCAGGCAGATTCTCCGCCCAAAAATAATCTCCTTTTATTCGTGCTCTAAATTAACCCATGGAAGAGTGAGCCGAACTAAATTAAAGCTTTCATACGGCAAGGCCCTGGATTTTTACTGAGTGGTAAACGTTTTCTCTCTCTGTGAGAACTTTACTATTTCCTTCCTCTAAGAGAGGCTGTGCTTAGATGCAAAGAAAGTAGCTCAAAGCAGATCTTGAAGAATTCATTTTATTTGACAAATACTCTTAGTTTGAGTCCCCAGTGTGGAATATTTACGATTTTATAGGTTTTCCTAGCTTTTAAAGTAATTTGCATGTAAATAAAGAGATACAAATCTCAAACACAAATGGCTAAATGTGTTCTTTGCCCATTTATTTTTTAACTGGAAAACTGAAACATCAGAATCAATCAGTGAGGTATTTTTACTTGTAAGGGACTTCAAGAGGCTTAACAAATCTTAACCACATCCCTTCTGGACCAGCAGCTGTATTTCTGTTATCTTTTCATAACTATTGGAATACTGAGACGCATTCCTCTCTGAGAACTGTACACTAGGGAACAAACAACATAAGACAAAAAAAAAAATATGATATTGAGATTCAAGACTGCCTCTTTTTCTCTAATACAGACATGTCACTGTTGGTTGTGACTAATGACACAATTTAGTACCCTAGGGAGTAACACCCACCGAGTTTCTAAATAGCTCTAGACAAGCACGCCTAGCTCTGTCTTACTGTCATGTGACCCTGGGACTTTTCACGTATCACTCTTTCCTTTGCTCCTGACTACTTGGCAACTTGCATGAGTAACCAGCACAGGTGTGAAGAGTGGATCTCTCTGTCTCTCTCTTGTACTGGAGTTTGAAAGCACACCATTACAGGGAGAGAAAACTAAAAGCCCAAGCCTTCTACGCTGAAGTCTAGAGGGAAGCATGTCTATATTTTATCTCTCTGCACTAAACATCTAGAAAGTCCCAGAAAAATCATCCCAAGTTGTCCTAATCCTGTGCTATACTACCTCAGCTGGGGTTCCAGCAAAGGTCCCAGAAAATACAGCGAAAGAGTATACCCAGGAAAAGAAGTGAAAAGAGAAGATGTGATTAGGATAGCTGTTGGGGGCAGGGGGTGGGTAGGGGGTAGGGGGGAGATGTGATTTCATACCTCTTATAAATTAATTATTAACTAGAGACATGACTTTATAATAGAAACTAACAGGTAGTGATTTTTTTACCTTTAAATATGTACACATTTTATTTTAAAAAATAAAGATCAAATAAATAAAATTGTTTCAGGATTTCAAATACATATAGTTTTATACTTTGTTTTTATTATTAATCAGTAACTTAGAATGACTGCTTTTTAGAATATCTTAAACTATCTAATGCCAATATGAGACTACAGGTTCATGAATAAAGACTTTAAAAATGATTCCTCCCTGAAATGAGTTAAAAAAAAGCACATCCATAGTTAGTCACGATCAATTATTAGTCAAATCATTGCTTACATGTTGCAGATTTAATATTTCAAAATAATGAACAGCACCACTTAAATTCCTCACTTATTTTAGCACAGTCCAGTGCCCACTGAATTTAAAAGCTTTGCAGCAAAATTTCTTTGATGTTTGACTCTCTTGCCAACATTCAAATCCAAAAATGCTGGTGGTGATAGTCTCTATTTTCCTTTTTGAGTTTTTAATCTTTATTTATCTTTTAATTGAATTATAGTTGATTTACAATATTATTCTAGGAAGTGATTTGAAGTAGTAGGAAATACAACTGACTGAGAGTTGATATGTCCAAGTGGAAAGAACTAATAGGAAATATAATTGATTGGGGTTTGATGTGTCCAATGTGAAAAGAGCTCAAGCACAGCTGGCAGTATAAAGGCTTCGGATCCTGACTCTGAAGAAGAAAATATTCTTCTCTATCTAACTGTGACTGAGAATTTCATGCGTGTATGTATTCGCAGCATGAAAGAATGACCTTTCCACCCAAACAGACACACTCCTTCACCAAGTGTTGTGAACACAGAGACGACACCAGCATCAAATACATTCCAGAAAGGTTTTGCTAAGGGGGGATGGGGGAATGATTAAATGTTTAGGTATGTAGTATTTGTTTAGCATCCTATTTTGAGTGGTTACAACCAGAAGGCAGCTTTGGAAAAGCCATTGGTGGAAAATAATAAGCATTTAATAGGTGGTTCGGCTGCAATTAGTGAACTGATCTTATACAAATCACTTCAAATTCCTCATATAATAGGAATTTGAAAATAAGAGGTCTGGAAGGACACCTTCTCCAACCCCTTCTAGGTCTAATAGTCTATGGGGGTAGAGTTATTGCATTTAGCCATTCTAATATCAGATATCTTATAAATCAGGCCTCCAAAGGCATCTCAGTGGGTGTACTAATCTCTCCCATTGCAAGTTCTTGCAACTGCATGCTATGTCAGAGAACCTCGGCCTCTCTCCCAGTGCACCAGATTGTTAGACTGCCACTTCCAAATTTATTTCATGAAGAAGCTAAATGACAAATTAGAAGAACTGATGCCTTTAGCCACCTCTTAGTTCCTGCATCTATTGTTATTCTAACAACAAAAAAGCCTTAGATGTTATCGTACTTAAATTTTTTTTATCTATAGAAACAACACTTCAAGCACAGCTGTTTCTCATTAGACTCCAGTGGCTGAAAGCATTTGGTTACTACAGGAAAAAGGAAAAAAAGAAAATCAGTAACGTTTTATTTACAGTCTGCTTTCATTGTGAAATAGTAGAAGGTCCTGAGTCAATAAAAAGATGTGCTCGGTACTAAAAGCCTAAATATGTTTTCTTAAAAGACTGGTAAATACCGTGGGCACATTTCCCAAATTTTAAACACTATTCCAATTCTCTTATTTTTCCCATAAGCATGCTCACATTTCTTAGCCCATATGACTAGCTTTCCAATAAGAAAATGAAGTTATATAGGGAATATGCCTTTTCTAAATGGGCATATGTATTATACATGCACACAAGCAGATACATGCACAAAGTTTTCACATACATTTTGTAAAGATACTTTCCATTCTACCAAGAAAACATCTTTCTATTAGTGCACTCCCTAGCTGTGAAAATCTTTAAGCAAGCCTTGGATTCTGTCTGCCAGGAATGCCAGAGAAGGAATTCCAGATCCCAGAATATATTTGATTCAATCATTTATAAGTTCTCTTTCAACCTTGAGTTCAGAGATTCTGTAAGTTACTGTTTCCTCCTAAATTCATTTTAAAAATTGATCCAACCTTTCTACTGTGTTCCAGGTGTTGGCAGGGACTATAACAAACACAAATGAGAAACTAAAACCTTGTGTTGCTGAAATTTGGATCCATTTGCACCTAAGATTTTGGACACACTTACCCCTAGAAACCAAAGAATGTGGTAATAAAATCCTTTGTGGCAGCAACCTTCCTCCAAAAAAACTGTGAAGTACTATCGAAAACTAAAACTCCGTAGTATCTATGTATGCTGAACAATACCATTTCCACTTCTTGCAGACAGAGAACATGGAAATTAGGAACCAAGTGTCTGAAATAAAATGGAATTACTGCCCCTCAACCATTTTGTTTTGTAAGCAAAAACTCGTGTACAATTTATACTACGTAGATTGATTGCTTTCCTATGATGTCTCACTTTCCTCCAATCAGATCAGATTTTTGAGAGAATAGATCTTTCCTGATCCATTGTCACATCTCAAACTTTAGTCCAATTCAAGGTCTGATCTTCTCATACTTTTAATTCAATCTCTAAAAAATTTCAAGTAATGAATAGCTCATTATGCATTCATCATACCAACCATACTATCAAATATTTCATCCCTAAAAGTTCTCCTTTTTAGAGTCTGGCTGAGCAAGTTTTATCTAGTAATACCAATTTTCAAATTATTTATAGTAGTGATTGTTGAGTTTATTGGGCTTTGGGGTAGGGGAAGTAGGGGATCACAGCCCAGCAAGAAAGTCAACTGTTGTTCTTTCCTGGTCCCCTTCATAAGTAAGGCAGTGCTGCCATATCAAATATCCTGTTTCCTGAAAACCTAACTCTGAGATTGGTATGTGCAGGAAATTACATCATTGCACAATTCAGTCACATTGACCCTAAGTACACCCATATTCCAGTTTTGCCCTCTGACCCCACCTCCTTAATCACATTTGCATGCTGTCTCCACTCTTTATGTATAGTAATATTTAGAATCTTTCTACAGCATATTCTATTTTGCAAGTCATTTATCAAAGCTAAGTGATCTTTTCTCACCCTCATTCCTTTGAGGTAGAGCCCTGTGATTAGTAATAATAACAAAACCATGCTATTTGGCTTTTCTGTGGCTTCTGTCACCTGAGACCTCTACAAATACTAACAGCACACACAGCATTCTCCCAGAATGGCTTAGGTCACGGAAGGAGCAGGGAAGAATGCTATGACTAGCCTAAGTGGAATAAATTGAAGGTTGGGTTGGAAATGAATCAAGATGCCGGTGTTAATATGCCCAACTATTTAGGAAAAGTTCCAGGATCACTTAATGATGAAAAGCAATAAGGCTGTCAAATTTTGCCTGGAATATATATAGGATTAGGCCAGCTCCTAAAGTTTCCCAAGGTACCTTAAGGTCAAGGGCTTTCTGCAGAATGTAAGCCTTTTTGATGATATAAAAATTCCAAAAGCCCCACATGCACAGAAGTGTAAGAGAGGCAGGGGTATGTGTATATATGTGTGTCTGCGTGTGTGTGTGTGAGAGAGAGAGAGAGAGATGGGACATTAATTAGTAAAAGATTTCCTTAACTTACTTCCATGAAGATTCTCAATTGGACCCATTTAAATTCCCAATACTTGTCATAGACAATCATTTTTTATCTTAAAAAAAAATTCCACACTAGGAAAAATCTAATTCTAAAATAATAAGAGAATACTAGTAACCTGAAATAAAAATTGCTTTGATTTTTCATCAAATAAATGTAATGCAGAACTTAGTAATAAGGTTATAATGCTCACTGTAATATAGGGTTATAACAATGTAAGATTATCCTTTAACTAAATCTAAAAAATGATCTACATTCTAATATATAATTCAATAGTGAAACAAGGAAGAATATTTCAACTGTCTTACTGAACCCATTTACTGGGATTTTCAAGGTTCTTCTCTTGAGTTAAACCCTTCAAATTAAAAATTTAATCAAAAAATTTGAAACTATTGAAAAATAATTAGATTTTTACCCCATAAGGATATCAGTTTTAGGAAGAACTTCCTGATTCTGGAAAATTGTTAAAATAAATGCATATTCTTTCCCAGAAGTATAAAATCCTACTCCAGTTTTGGGCTTCCAAGATAAAAATAACTTCCATAGCAAATAATTTGTTCTTCTCTTATAATGCCACTTTCTGTTTAATAGTATAATTATTTTGTGTTTATCTAATCTAGAATCTAGATTCTAGATCTATCTATCAACTCAAGTTTCTTGAGAGACAAGGAACTTTGCGTTCTCAGAATGGTTAACACAGTATCACATACACATGATTGTTCATTAAATATTTCTTAATGTTGCAAAAAGGCAGGTTTAAGTGTTGTAATAAGGCATTGCTCCCCCCACCCCAATAGAAGGTCACAGGGTCTCCTGAAACCTGCTGTTAGATCTCTGTCAGCCACCAGAGTACAAGGTTACATTAAACCCTTGGGGCTGTGCTCCTTTAGCTTATTTATTTTCAATTCCACATTTGTCACTCATACAAGAAGAGGGAGAGGAAGCAGGAGGAGGAAGAAAGAAGAGGTGAGGAGGAAAAGAAGGGTGGGGAAGGGAATGCAAAAAAATAGGGGGAGAAAAAGAAATGGGGGGTAAAGAAGGAGAGTGAGGAGGGAAAAATGGGAGCAACGTAATTCAGTGTACTTGAAATAATAACAAAAACATGAGAAAAAAAAAAGGAAGGGAGGAAAGAGAGCAAGAAAGAGGGAGGGAGGGAGGAAGAAGGAAGAAATGAATGCAATATCTTCTTGAAGTCAGCATTCATTTGAGTGGCACTCTAAAAAAACACGTTGGTTCTCACTACTTGGATTAAGACTGGCCTATTAAATCCATCAGCAGTGTCTAACACATCACTTTATATTTCACACCTAGGTTGGCTAAAAGACATTTTTTAACCCAATTGGAGTTTGCTTGCTGGCACCCAACCCATATGCTTTATTTCCTTTAGTCAACAAATACTTTTTGAGGAGTAATTTTCCAGGTCTGTGATGGGCACTGGAAAAATCGTTGTTTGTTGTTGTTATCTAGTCGCTAACTTATGTCCAACTCTAGTCCAACTCATGTACCACCAGGGTCTTCTGTCTATGGGATTTCCCAGGAGTGAAAACTGGTGGATTGCCATTTCCTTCTCCGGGGGATCTTCCCGACCCAGGGATCTAACTCACATGTCCTGCGTTAGTAGGCAGATTCTTTACCACTGAGCCACTGTACTGGTAAACAAAACATGTCTCTCACTTGGAAGAATTACTCTACCCTCTCCACAGCAATCTAAAACCCAAATTTTGTCCAAGAAGCACCTTTTTAAAAAAATCACATTATCTTCTTTAAGTCCTTTTTGTCTATTGGGACAAAACCATTAGTCCCTTCTCCCTGCCATCAAGCCTTTTCTAATGGACTATCTCTGATCAGTCCTTGTAGTCTCTGGTCTGACCCCAAAGGCAGTGCATGCTTCAAGCCAACTTACTGTTCTCTCTCCTGGCTCTCACTCTTCTGAAATTCCCATCTCTCTGATTAGCTTCTAAACTATATTTTCTTCAAACTCTTCCCAGAATCACACTTCGTGATCTTTCTGACAGAAAATCTAGGTGGCCCATATTTAATCCATCCTGACCTATAGAAACATTTGAATGTTTAAAGTCCAATTAATATTATAATTACTTTTATCACACAAATCCTCATATATTTGTGGAGGTGGGGAGGTTCTGCCAAACATGAATTCTCTCATATTTTCAAATTCAAAACCAATCTAGTAATGGTAATTACTGATTTTGCTTTTGGGTATGACTATTCTACTCCAGTACTCTTGCCTGGAAAATCCCATGGACGGAGGAGCCTGGTAGGCTGCAGTCCTTGGGGTCGCTAAGAGTCAGATATGACTGAGCGACTTCACTTTCACTTTTCACTTTCATGCATTGGAGAAAGAAATGGCAACCCACTCCAGTGTTCTTGCCTGGAGAATCCCAGGGACGGGGGAGCCTGGTGGGGTGTAGTCCATGGGGTCACACAGAGTCAGACACAACTGAAGCGACTTAGCAGCAGCAGCAGCAGCATGGCTAAATGCTAAGACTCAACCAATTTTTCTTGTACACAGCCACACAGACTTGAACTGTTTGTGGTGGCAAAATGTGCTATTATGTATAATAACTTCCCTCCCCCAGTCTGTTCTAAGTGATTAGTACCTATTCATGTTTCATTATTCAGCCCAAGGTTTGTATATTCCATGTAGAGAGAGAAGGGAGGAAGGTGGGTCTTGTATATTATGAAATACTAATCAAAATGGCTAGCAGGAGATACACATCTTCTGGTAACTCCTGAATTTTCCATGGGAATTACTGTCTGGAATCTGGTGAGAACAGTGTTTTTCATACAGATGATGAATGCCAACCTAGTCTTTCTTAGCCAAAATACAGCCAAATCATTACAACGTCTTCCTTTTTAACTTATCTATCTTCTAAACACACACACTACTATATCTGATCAGTTTGTTCTCCAGATCATTACCTGCTTCCTTTCACTCTATGACATGATCCAACCTCAGAGCCCCAAGCTTCCCACATCTCACCTCATATCGCCACCTGGTGTCCAAATGCTAGAAAAATATCTAAGAAATGAAAAAAAGATTTTTTTAAGCTGATGAATATCAGGACCTTAGAATCACACAGAAAGTGAAAAAAAAATCACATGCTTCTTAGCATGACTTCCGGTCACAAACATTAAAATTAAATACACAAAACTTCCTCAGAGCACAGCCTTGTTTCCACTCACATTATCACACACAAAAAAGAATGCTGTCCATCTTTTCATCTCCATGGACCATCTCCCCACCCTCACAGATTCCATGCTGCAAGAACTTTACCAGAAAATAAGCTATAGTTATGGTGCATTAAGTAAACTCAAAATTGTCAGTCCATGGTGTCATTTAGCCTGTGACAGCCAGGAATATCATCATTCATTATGCATTCAATCAGCTTTTTAATGAGCCCCCTGCTATATTTTGGCACTAGTGGTCAAGAACCCACCTGCCAATGCAGGAGACATAAGAGATGCAGGTTTGATCCCTAGGTCAGGAAGATCCCCTGGAGGAGGGCATGGCAACCCACTCAAGTATTCTTGTTTGGAAAATTTCATGGACAGAGGAGCCTGGTGGGCAACAGTCCATAGAGTTACAAAGAGCTGGATACAACTAAAGCAACTGAACACAGGCACATACTGTATTTTAAGAGCTAGAGAAGGCTCCATGGAATTACAGTAGATTAATATCAATCCAATCAATAAATCAAGATTTTTCTTTGTCTTTAGAGAGTAAACATGTATTTTCATTAAGTGTTGTGAAATAACTGAAATTAGAAGTTTTTCTATCATTGATCGTAAGAAGTTGGGGAATCTAAGATTGGGTACCAGTGGATAAGATAAAAGTATATCCTGATGGATTTAATACAACCAGGAGATAGTGAAGGACAGGGAAGCCTGGCATGCTGTAGTTCATGGGGTTGCAAAGAATCAGACACAACTTAGTGAATGAACAATAACAACAAATCAATAATTCCTGAAAAAGAGGTGCAAATGTCTACTTTTAACTCGGATTATCTCCCATCTGGTTTTAAATATGTAATTGGTTGTTAATGCATATTGATGATAACGTTTCTTTTGGACACAGAACTAAGAGCTGAAAATGCATAGCTAAAGAATAATATGAATTTTACTTGAACTTGGGTCACCATGAAATCATTGAGTTTCAATAATGAAATCAGTAATTATACAGTGAATATATAGGAAGCAAAAAATACCTCGGTCAGAGACTTCCAAAAAAGAGTCCTCAGAACGAAGGCAAAGCTTTCAAGATTCCAATATAAATTGGAAACGAAATAAGTACAAAACAGCGAGTTTCTTAATAAGGTAAATACACCCATATGTTTTATTCTGTGTGTGTGTGCTCCGTTGTTCAGTCGTATCTGACTCTTTGCGACCGTTTGGACTGTAGCCCACCAGGCTCCTCTGTCCATGGGATTTCTCAGGCAAGAATACTGGAGTAAGTTGCCCTTTCCTCCTCCAGGGGATTTTCCTGACCCAGGGATCGAACCTGCATCTCCTGCCTCTCTTGCATTGCAGGCAAATTTTTTACTGCTAAACCATCAGGGAAGCCCCTGTGTTTTATTCATTTTATTATTTTAGTGCTATAGTATCCTTTACTTTATGAAACAATATAGTCAGAAAAGAATATGAGTTTTATATAAATGTCCTTATTTGGCTAACTAAGTAAGGGCACTCAGAATTTTTTTTAATAAAATTTTACAAGTAAATAAATTTCTAAAGTCTACATTATCCCAAGCATGAATCTGAAGTTGATTTTAAAGGGCTAAAAGTTGGAACCCCTTAAAACATACCTGACTTTATATTATCTTCAAGAGCAAAATTTAAAAATCCAATTGCTTTTGCAAATGAATTGTTTAAATAAAGGCAATGTCTAAGAAAAATAGAAAGAATCCAATGCTTTCGTTATTGCACGTGTATCCTAATTTCACAGCCATCTCTTAACACTATGAAACATTACATTTTTTGATCCACATTGTACTCTAAGTGCTAATGTTCCCCTTCAGTGATTTTATATTGCTTACTGGGTCCAAATTCAGTAGGTAGTTCTAGGCTTTCTCTCCCAAGATCTCTAGGTTAATAGATTTAATAATAATAATAACAAAAATAATGTTTCAAGAGGTACTGCACTGGATTTAGAAGTCACTCAGCAAATAAATAGATATATAACCTAGATGCTTTGACTTGGAAATCACAGGGTAAGCAACATGTCGTTTCTCAAACAAAATATGCTTGAGGCTTAGCTTTAAGCAAAATCTATTTCTCTTCCACCCATTCTCTTTCTTCCTCCTTCAGTTTCCCTCTCTCTCCCCACAAAGCTTTGTGGATTGAGTAGAAGTATTTGGTCACTTGCTCTCTGACCCCAGAGTCTCCAGAGACTATATATTCATTTTAAGAATGAGTCCCTTTAGTTACCTAAACTGTCCTCAGACTAAATTGTTTCCAGATGTTTACAAATATTTCAAGGAAATATTCACACAGTTTTTATGGCTGAGTGATAAAGGACTCCACAGTGTCTGTTCCACTGTAAAATAACAAGCAAGTGCTTATTATAAAATAACTCCCATTCTGTAAGAATTTGCTACACGCCAGGCACATTGCTAACCATTCTCAATACGTTATGTCACTGGAAGCTCACAGCAGCTCTAAACGGGAGGGTCTGTACTCCTCATTTGGGGGAAAAGGAAGGTGAGGCTCAGAGAGTAATCGCAGAATGTGAAGTGAGGCAACGAAACAGGCTGCTGTGCTATGTCTACATTCCTAGCCAGTGGGTCCTGGTGCTGTCTCAGAACAAAGCTCTTCTCCCATGGGCTTAGCACAGGATAGAGGAAAGAATTCACAAGTGTGGAGCATCCCTGAACATCCAAAGCCTAGAGGCCAGAGAGGAAGGTTTATAGACCAAGAGTTTTTGTTTAACCTCCCTGAATACCTCCCATGAACTTGTTCACCAAACAAAATGTCAAAAGACTGTAAATGTACGATATCAACATTTTCTCATTATTTAAAAACCAGCTTTCACATATGGGGTTTGAAATTTGCCTGTTTTGTATTTATATTGTTCTCCATTCATAATATACTCTGACCTGTAAGAAAAAAAAAAGAATCCTAGATGGTCAAGGTGACCTTTTTTTAAAAGCTCTTAATATCATAGAAAACTATGCTTTTTGTTTAACTTTGTGTTACTCTAGAAAGAGCCTAGTATTAAAAAAAAAGCTTAAATGACATCTGAGATGGGGATGAGGAAGCGTTCAATCAATTCTTTTTTTGTGTGGTATTCATCTCACATGTATGTCTAGTTTTCATTTTTTTACTAGACTATAGTTACTTTACAATGTTGTGTTAGTTTCTGCTGTACAATGAAGTGAATGTGCAATACATATACATATGTATACATATGAATCAGCTATACGTATACATATATCTCCTCCCTCTTGAAGAGGTGAATCAATTCTTGATTGTTCTCACTAGGGGAGAGCAGAAAAATATGACCATTTACAAAGTATTCAATGAATGTTAGTTCTACTCCCCAAAACAAAAGGTAGTCCGAGAGGCCTTTTATATTCACACTTGAAAAATATTATACAGTTTCTTTGTTTTCGTTTACCTAGGAGGCATACATTTCCAACAAGTTTAGCCTAGGTTTAGATTCCAGCTGATTTGGGGTTCTCCACATGTAGTCTGTGGGTTAATGAAATGAAGTACCTCTGGAGTGTGCAAGTTAGAGTCGACAACCGGCAACCCATAGACCTTCAAAGAATCCACCAAGTGGGAAATCCATATGCAGGCAATTAAGAGGTGACTCTGTTTGTTCTGGAAATGTCTCCCCTGGAATTGAGTGTGCAAGCTGCTGCAGCCGCCTGTCTCCTACCGATGTTAAATGTCATCTATTCATGCCACCTCTTCCTCTGTTCTCATCAAATAGCTCCCCCCCTAAGGCTAGAATTTGAATGAGTGTCAGAAATTGCTGACCTTGCCAAGTCGCATTTTCCTTAGTCCCACTCCCCAAGGCACCACAGAACTCTCAGACTTTTGACCTTGCTGAAAACCATGGGATTATTTGAACGAGAAATTCTCTTCCCCACTTCTCTCCTTCCCCTCTGCTTCCCCCACCCTTTCCAGGGTTGCCAATAGCTCCTTTAATGAAAAGCTGGGTTATAAAGTGCAGAGCTGGGTTATAAAGCGCAGAGCTGCTCGCTTCTGCTCTCTTAGGTTTTCAGTCCTCTAAACCAGCATTTTTTCCAAGCTGCCACTCTCCACTCACCAGACCATAGTTTTAAAAAAATATCTGGAACACAAACAGCAACTTGTTTTTTGTACTTTTAATGAAAAATTGACCAGGCTTTCTTTAAAAAATGTAATGCTGTGTCAAATCATTTTTAAGTGAGCTTAATGCTGCTGAAAAGTGCCCAGATTGGCAGCCTGGAGACAGAGGGTCTGTATCTTTAACAGAGAGAAGCAATGTCAGCTATTGCCAAGAAAATTCACAGGTCTCCCCCTTAGGCTTGGAAGTGTCTTTGTGGGATTGAACAGGTACATGTCCATTGAAAATTGCCTGCCTAGTGTTTATAGTGTTCTTAACTCACCATATTCTGACTTAAAAAAAAAATTCTACAATACCCAAGTCCTGCTCACATGCTGCCTCTTCCAGGAAGCCTTTCCTTGTATGTTCCTGCTCATTTGAAAAATCTACCCTCTGATTCCCTAACAGTCTGTTACCCTCCTATGATACTAGGCTTTTATATTAGTGTTGATCAGACCTCAAACCATATACATCTTTTCTTCTAAGTTATGCCCCCTTCAAGCCTCCATGATTTAAAAAAAAGACAAATCAAGTAGGCATTACCATTCCATTTTATAGACGGGTATAATAGAGGCCAAAAATAGCACACATAAGCAAAAATAGAGGCAGGATTAATATCTAGATTATCTGATTCCAAAATCCAAATTCTTCTATTTTTCATCTACTAAAATAAAAATTTTTTTAAACTTCTGAGTCTGGATGAAAGCACTGTAATTCCCAAATTATCTTTCCTCTAAATGTGTCTTGCAGATTGTCTCTGTAAATCCCCTGGCTTGGAGTCAGCCTTCTGAAAACTGCTGAGCTGGTCCCTAGCCAGCTACTAGTCAGGACTTGAATCACCCTGTGACCAGCCTTCCCAAGCTACAGGCCTTCCCCACCTCACACTATCCTTTAAGTACCCCTGCATCAGGAGATGTGCACGGCTGGTTGTTCTAGCTACCATTGGTGTAAAACGATTTATTCCGACCAAATTTCCTCTGCTCCTTTTTTCAGATCATTAATAAAGACATTAGTGGAAGCTCAGAAGAAGCGAGAAGCCTAATAAAACTTCAAATAAGCCCTGTTGCAAAGTCAATATTTCAGTCTCAGGAAACATATTGTTAAATTCCCTGCGGTAAGAAATTAATAAACTGTCTCTGAATTCTACTCTTGAAGTCAGGGGTCTGAAATGTTGTTCCAGGATTCAGTTTATACGAGGTCGAGCTTTTCTTTCCAAATACTGAACTTTTCTGCATGGTCTGCTTAATCGATTGCATACTTGTATGTTTATGCTGACTATAACTTATCATTTGCCAAATAACTTGAAATATCATGAGAAGTGTTAGAAGGTTTAGAATGATGGGGAAGATGAGATAATGAGGCATTTCTTAACTCTCATGGTACTACAAGCTGCACAATGCTTAAAGTACTGGTAATTTGAAATCTTCTTCAAAAGCAAGATGAGATATAGAAAACAAATTTATGGTTACCAGGGAACAAGTGGGGAGGGGGGGGAGTAAATTGGAAGACTGGGATTGTCATATACACACTACCATATATTAAAAAGTGAAAAGCGAAAGTGAAAGTCAGTCGCGTCTGACTCTTTGCGACCCCATGGATATAGTCCATGGAATTCTCCAGGTCAGAATGCTGGAGTGGGTAGCCTTTCCCTTCTCCAGAAGATCTTCCCAACCCAGGGATCGAACCCAGGTCTCCCACATTGCAGGTGGATTCTTTACCAGCTGAGCCACAAGGAAAGCCCACTACATATAAACAGGTAATTAATAAGGACAGGAACTCTATGCAATACTCTGTAAAGGCCCATATGGGAAAAGACTCTAAAAGAATGGACATATGTACATGTATAACTGATTCACTTTGCTGTACACCTGAAACTAATACCACATTCTAGATCAATTATATGCTGATAAAAAAAGTTTTTAAAATATTTTTTAAGAAGCAAGATGTATCTATTCAAAGTTTCTTCTTTCCAACTAGTAGTTTCTCACATGTTTAAAATTCTTCCTCCAGTTTAGAACCACTTTCAGGTCATGGAAAATTCCATCTGTAAAGAACTATAAAGGAAAGATCTGATCAAACCCCTGTGAGATGAAATATCTGAGCTGAGAAACAGGCATGTAGAATAGAAGACAAATAGGGGTGCAGTTTCTGTTGAAAGCTGGAGCTGGTTCCACCTGGTAGCCTGCGGTATCCTTGTGTGAGGGGAGAAGAGGAGGAACAGGTATAGAGGATTGGTGATCTCAAGATCAGATGTATTAAAATTACACCAAAAGTGAGCTATGTGAAGGCCAGTATTAGATTCATCTCACCAATTAGATGAGTGACTTTTTTGACCAAAGCCCGTGTCATATGTATCTTTAGTATCCTCCAAAGTGCTTGACATGTTGCTAAACACAACAAATACTTGTTAGCTGAATGATCGGTGGTAGGTAAAACGTTCTGATTGCAGCTCATCTGAACTCTGCGTACATTTGGAGAAAAGACCTCACTAACTTCTGACCTTTGGTGTATTCATGCACATGCACTAAATACGGAGGGGAGGGGGGTACTGTAGGAAATACAGTTAATGTCTCAAGACATTTCAGTTATCACGCATCTGCACTGCGGTCCTTAGCAAAACTGTTTTCTGATGTTTTGTAAATTATAAAGAGGACACTTTTGTATAACTCAAAACAGAACCCTTCCTTTCTGGGAAAATTAAAGGCAGTACCTGAATTACAGACTCAAACTTTTCAAATCACAAACTTAAGAAAAAAATTGCTCTCATTTCACACCCCGCTGCACCCAACCACTCCCGCTTGTCAGCTGACTCCAGAGAGCCTGCTGAGAAAAGGCTTGCAAGTTTGAGAGAAAAACTGGATAAGGAAATACAGAAAAGATGAGGCTAAGAAAAGTAAGCACCTGGGGTCAGTCCTCCAGTAGTCAAGGCCTCTCTTATCTACTAAGCCAGCAGGTTCCTAGCTGCCTCTGGAGCCCCTAGAGTAACCACAATCTGGTGCCTGCCACCTATACCTATGTTCAGCTTCGTGTTCATATGGTCGGTTCATAACACTGGTTCATAATGCCATCCCCCACCTCCCAATGTGGCTCATTGCAATAACCTCTTAATTGCTTCTCCTTTCTCCTCTAATATCTATTTTCCATATAACAATCATATTGTTCTTTTAAATAACATCAATCAGATTTTAAAACTCCATAGCTTAAATCCCTCCACTGGCTTCCCACTGCTATCAGCTTCTCATCCTGACCTACGAGGTCACTATCACCAGTCTCTTCCCTATGTCTATGATCTCATCTGCCAAACATCCTATCACTTGCTATCTTCCGGTCGCATTGACCTTTCTGTCCCTTAGACCTATCAAGTTTGTCCCTGCCACAGGGCCTTTGCACTTGTCGTTCATGTCCACTGCTGAGAGGCTCTTTATGCTCATCGTGGTTATTTCATTTATATTCTTGCTCATATAATCCTGTTCATTTCCTTTCTAGGACTTAGCATCATGTGTAGTTGAATCGTTCATCTAATTGTTCATTATTTACATGTCTATTGACTTTATTTCCCAAGAGAATGTAAGGTTTCTGAGAAGAAACAATTCATCTCTGTGACAGTTTGACTGCTGTATCTCCAACACCCAGAAGAGTGACCAGCACACAAGCAAGTACTCAATACACAGTTGTCAAACACGAGGAAATGAGAGTCAGAAAGAGAAAGACGATGGAATAGGAGTCTTCCACAATCAAGACAGACGTCAACCTAGGTCTCCAAATTTGTTTCATTAGCAAATCTCAGAAGATGGAGCCTTGGGCAGCCCTGGGTTTATTGAGTACTTGCCTAGATAATGGCAATTCAGTATATTATTTCCCATTAAACTACTGGTTCTGTGTGTTCTTCATTCTTACTGGAACAAAGAGAGAAGAGGGGTAAGCAGAACGATTGAGGCACTGCCATCTCAGTGGCATTCTTAAGGAAACTGGGCAATGCGACCACGCCACACATGATATGGGAGCACTTAGAGAGGAGGGGTGGATTCAGACACGGCTGTTCAGGAGGCAGGAGTTGGAGATGGCTGCCCAGAGCTTAAATCCATCCAGTTCTAAAGTTTCCCAGCACTTACACTAGTAAAAAGAGAAAGACGCCCCTGTCCTCCTCGCGATTGAGCCACTGGGACACTTCGTCCAGGACACGACTCTCTGGATGCCTCCATTGTCACCGCTCTTCATCTACATCACATGTTTACTAGTCGGAGGGAGGCTTCCTGGGACCTGGTGGGGGTTAGTTGCTAAGTCATGTTTGACTCTGGCAACCCTAAGCACTGGCGCTTGCCAGGCTCCTCTGTCCATGGGATTTTCAGGGCAAAAATACTAGAGTGGGTTGCTATTTTCTTCTCCAGGGGATCTTCCTGACTCAGAGATTGAACCCAGGTCTCCTGCATTGCAGGCAGATTCTTCACTGACCGAGTCAATACTAAGCCGCTATTGGGGTCTTAGTCCAGGGACCCTAATCACTACTTATAATACTGCATCTGGAAAAATGAATTTCCAATTCCAAATAACCAAATCAGACTGATTCTTTTAAATAAAACCTTATTTTTCACTACAAAAAATAAAAATCATTTCCATAGTAGGAAGTTATGAGTGAGTAGTCACTCAGTCGTGTCCAACTCTTTGTGACCCTGTAGACTGTAGCCCATCAGACTCCTCTGTCCATGGGATTATCCAGACAAGAATACTAGAGTGGGTAGCCATTCCCTTCTCCAGGGGATCTCAGGTGAAATCTTTCCCATCTGAGCCACCAGGGAAGCTAGTGGTAAAGAATCTGCCTACCAATGCAGGAGATGCAGGAGACATGGGTTCAGTCTCTGGGCTGAGAAGGTCCCCTGGAGGAGGAAATGGCAACCCACTCCAGTAATCTTTCCTGGACAATCCCATGGACAGAGGAGCCCCATAGCTCATGGGGTCACAAGAATTGGACATGCCTGAGTGACTAAGGACATTGCTGCTTAATTGTCATTGAAGTATCCAGTGTTATGAGAGGTTTTCTTTGTGAGAATGCAATTTTCTAAAGGACTATTTTCTTTTTTTAACTGTAATCCTAATACACAGTCCAGGACCACAGTTACAGGGGTACCACATGCCACTAAATGTCACAGAAGAGCCACATTCTGTGTCACGTTCAACTCAACCATCTTCTTCCACTTTTTCAGCCACTGGAGGATAAATGATACGGTGATGGAATACAGGGTACCAGAGGGGTCAAGGCAGGTTCTGGTTTTGTCAGGCTTCAGGCAAGTTCTTTAGTGCCCTCTGAGTCTCAAAACCCTAGCTGTAAATTGGGCATGATAATATCTACAACTTAACATTATGTGAAAAATAAAACAGTATAAGTAGTATAAATCACCCAGCACAGTACCTGCTCATGGTGAGTGCTCAACGAATCTCAATATCTTTCCTTTATCTCCCTTCCTCCATTGAAAAAATCCAAAGACATTAAAGTGGGATCATCTCTGAGCCGCAGGGCCAAACACAAGGAAATAGAGAGACTAATCTAAATTCACTTTACTAATCCAAGAACCTTCTTCGTTATCTCATTGATACATTTTACATTCTTTGGGGTTAATAGGAATGGAAGCACATTTTACAGATACACTATAAAAATTGATATCACATAAGGGAGTATTGTTTTCTATAGAAGCATTATGCTTGCTACTCAGAAAATCATTTAAACCAGGAAGCCCAGCTGCCTTTTGTAACTGTTCGGCTCAGAGGAAAACTCATTGATAAGGTGAGTCAACAAAAAGAGTTTTCAGGACAATCACAAGCAAGGCCAGCATCTGCAAGACCTGAAATATGGGATGTTATGACACTGGAGAATTACTTCTGACGTACTTAATTATGCAACAACAAGATTTGCAGGAGCATAACCACATAGTTCCCCTGAGTATACTGCCAGTATGCTCCACAAATGATTAAATATAAAATAAACAACAGCTAACTGTGAATTATGGAGTTGTAATTCCACTCAGGGGGTTCCAGTGATGTCATAAACCGCTAGAGCAAAGTTTATGTCACCAAAGGATCCCAGATGGGCTTCGAGGCCTCTAACTCAGCAGTAGTCTCTGCTGCAGCTATGACTCCAGGAAAGCTTTCCCCTTGCTTTTTGTCCCTCTCATGGCTGCAAAGGCCCTCCTTTCTTGTTCTCTTCCTCTGAGCTTTCTAAAAATCACACTAACCCTGCTTTTCCAAATGCAACTCCTTTTTAACTGAATGATCTGTCATTTAAAAGGCTATCCACATCTCCCCACACACTCTTTGGACAGCAATCTATGACTTACATATACTTCATTAGAAAAAAAGCAAAGCCTGACATTTAACAGAAAAGTCCATTTAGGGCAAAAACCCTGGCGCACACCTTAAAAGGAGACATTTGAGATGTAACTTTAGTATGCGCCAAGCTAATGTATGTGCCCACTAATGGAATAAATTTGTCTCTAAGCATGGCAAACTTGGAAAAGTAGTGTTGAAATTTCAAAATACAACCTTCCCACAATGTCTGAAAAAAGGGTAAATTAAACTTTAGCTTCCTCAGACCATGTAGAAGTACACAAAATTGCATAATATTAGAAAACCTGTGCTTTATCCACCATCAGAAAGGAAGGAAGAACTTTGTAAGACAATAAGATATTAAATACAGAATTATAACTTTCTAAATGTGCAATAGTTACATCTGAAAGCTTACCTAAAACTAAAGTGTAATTGAAAATATTAGTATCTGTGTGATAGACTGCCCCTTCTATGACACATGCTTTTCTCCCAGAAGAGCTGAGATAACAATCACTGAAAATTCATCACAGTTGGGATTTTTACAACTCCATATAATTGCCTCAAACTGTTTTTCTTTGTTTTATGTGAAGTATTTAAAACAGTGCCAGGCACCTAGTGAGTGCTCTATGTATTTTTTTTTTATCTCCCACTTTGTTCATCATTTATTTTTTTAAATAACTGCTTTTTATTAAGCCATCTACAACATGAAAAACACTGTGCTAAGCACTCTGAAGTTATAAAATATCTGCCTCTCTGCCCTTTTTTCAAAACTACATTACACCTGGTTAAAAAGATAAGATTGACACTTAGGGAGAGTTAAATAACAATGGAAAACACATTACACAGTAGATGCCACAAAGAAACACATCATTTGATACCAATTACTATGAGAGAAAGTTGTGTACGTCAGTGTTTTCAAACTTTGCGATGTATAAAAACCATCCAGGATATTTAAAATGCAGATGTTTGTGAGATTCTGACTCACTGGGTGTGGATGGGGTCTTGGAATCTGCATTTTAAGACTTTTTCTTTCGATGCACATGGGTGAGTTAGGCAACACACTTTAAGATATACAGGATTAGGGCTTCCTTGGTGGCTCAGTGGTGGAGAATCCACCTCCCAGTGTAGGAGACATGGGTTTGATTCCTGATCTGGGAAGATCCCACAGGCCAGGGAGCGACTAAGCCCGTGCATCACAACTACTGTGCCTGTGCCCTAGAGCCCGGAAGCCACAATTGCTGAGCCCGTGTGTCACAACTATTGAAGCCCACGCATTCTAGAGCCTCTGGTCCACAACAAGAGAAGCCACCACAATGAGAATCCCACACACCACAACTAAGAGAGTAGCCCCCACTCACAAGTATAGCAATGAAGATCCAGCACAACCAAAAATAAATTAATCAATGAAATAAAATTTTTAAAAAGACATACCGGATTAGATTGCAAACACATTAGGGAAAGAATCAAATTATCTGTTTATTTCTCTTCATCCTTTTTCTCCAAATCATTAAAAATGAACTGCTCGTGGGAGAGACATATACAGGAGAAAGAACGGAATACTACAAAGACCAAAGGACAATTTTCCTAGATGAGGACTACATGTTTCCTAAAGGAAAGCAGTAAGCCAGTTATCTACACCCCCAAATACTGTAAAGTGCACAAAGTACTTTTAGCAAACACACAAACATTTTTCCATATGTCAGAACCAATAATCCTGACAGAGCTATGCTCCTAATCTCTGACTAATAACTACTGAGTATGTTTAGGAGATAATCTCTCATCTATCGTGTGCAGAAGATATATGGCACCCTGCTTCTCTAGACATCTAGCACACAAGCCTTGCAGTAAACCGTCATCAAAGTGCCTCACCCACAGTGACCCATTTTCTCTTCATGCACCACAAGCATTAGCCATGCTGTTCTGCTATGGAAGAATGCCAGGGGGAGTTAATCGTTAACTGCTTGGAAAAGAAAAAAAAGTCTTGGATGCTTCATGATATAGAAATGCAGTCTGTATGTCTTCCAAGTTTATCAGATTTCAAAGCCATACATATGAAAGCAGGTCACATATAAAACTGAGAACAGAATGTTTATCTTACTCAACTGGTTAGGAAGTCTAAGTTGGCAAAAAGAATAGCAACTTTATGTATAATCACAGTTAACATGATATTATTCATGTGCAAAAATATTAAGTAAACCCCACAGAAACCTCAGAGGAGTGGTAAGAGAGTTAGCTACGTTACAGATATTATACCACAGAGAAACTGTAACATGATTGGCCTCCTAGAAACTTACTGGCTGTGTCAGGTCTGGATAAGAAGTCTTGACACCTGGTATCCTAAGCATATGTCATAATTAAATTCAATGTCTACATTGAGGGTGGGTATTTGTTTTCTTCGGTCACAATAAAAGTCTGCAGTGATGGATGAAGTACATGGAGATATGAGAGGTTGATGCCATCTCGAACTTTAAAAAGATGTGCAATACTGTTTCATGCCAAAGAAGGGGAGATTGACCTGAAAGGAATAACCTTAGTCAGGAATGTCTGAGCCAGACTCCTGGAGCTGCAGCAACTTATGGTGTGGTCTTAGGAGTGTCACTAAAAATTGTAAGGCATAAGCTCCTAACTGTAGATCAAAAACGGATGTTCCCTAGTCATTCGGTAAGGGGTATGACGTAAGACTGTGACTTTTGGAGGATGGGAATAGTCCTAATTTCAATGACATAAAATGGCCTCCAGCACGGATTGGGAAACCACACTGAACACATAACTGAGCTTGAACTTCTCAGAGATGCTGTTGAAGTGCAGAACAGGGAAAGGGCAAGCATTTAGGGAGAAGGGAAGTAAAGCACTGGGGTCTTTGTTTACATTATCTCATCATTCCAAACAATAAACCCGAGTGATAGATATTAATGTGCCAGTTCTTTTGATAAGAAAACCAAGACCCAGAGAGTTGTCTAAAGTCAACCAGTAATTAAATAATGGAACCATCATTTAACATGGATTTATCTAGAAACAAAGTAAGATGCTCTGAATCTCCTAGTGTCCCTAAATCTAAATTAAATATTCTTGTTTCTGAGAACAGAGTTTAAATGTATTGAAATGCATTCTTATTTTTGATCTTTATTTGTTAACTTAGAAAAGCCTCCTTTAGTATTCCTTATCATATACTACTACTACTACTACTACTACTAAGTTGCTTCAGTCGTGTCAAACTCGTACATAAATTTAGCCCTTTATTTCTCAAATATTTTTACAAACGCAATATCTTTTTGGCCTGCTACATTCCCATGAGGAAGATAGGCACAGTTTATGGTGGAAGTTATATGCCCAGTTTATAACAAAGAATAAGAGTCAGAAGAATTAAAAGAGATTTGTGCAGCACAGCTGTGTACCATGAAGAGGCATGCTGGCGTCACCCTCCTAACTCAGTGTTGTTTCCCTAGACAGTAATGTATCTAAAAGAATCTGGTTGACGTCAAAGGTGGTGGGACACAATGAAAAAAAAAAGATAAAATGGAATCAGGAGAGAGAGATTCAAGGCATTCAACAGTAGTTCACTAAAATTCTCCAAGCCACAGTTTCTTTATCTGTAAAATAAAAAGAATTATGTGATCCCAACTCACTTCTTAGAATTGCCTTTATAAAACATAATAGCGCTGGCATATGTTGCTAGAGTCTGTGAAGTAGTTTCATATTTTATCTCACTTTATCCTTCTTCTTATTAATGTTATTAATCCTTTAAGACAAAGTAGGTCATCAATTTATACAAGGAATAAAGGGAAAGAATTAAATAAACCAGCAGTCTGCGTATATTACTGCAGTTTAAATTATTGTACTTTTAAGGCCTACCCGAACACAGCTGGAATTTCCTGGCTGTTCAAGGTAGCCTTGAATCTTCTAACCAAAAAAAAAAAAATCCAAAACAGTGCAGACAACACCACCCTGAGAAAGGAGAATGTTAGGGTAAAGGGGAAAAAGTTATAAATGTAAATAACACTTCATGTATTTTGAGTAAAAAATGATCATATACAGAAAAATCTCTTCTTCCCTGAGGGAAGCTGAGAACAGACTCCTAACAGTCAAACATGCAGTGATATTATTTTCTCTTTCTCTTGTCAGAGGAGATTCAGCCTTTGAAATATGTGTAGCAAGACTGCAGATTTCAGTTTCATGATTAATGAACCAAATTACATTTTATTTCTTAAATGTGTGGAGGATTCATCCTGTGGTCTTCCCTCGAACTTGAGGATTAGAGCAGCTGAACAGCACATCTGGTTGTAGGCAAAGCGCTCTGGGTGGTTCTCTTTTTCCCCTCCTTTAGAACTAGGCAATGTGGGAAACTGCAGAAACTTTTATTGGGCAAGTGTGGTTTTTAGTCCTCAAAAATGATGATTACTCTCCCTGTTCCCCCTTTCTCATGAGAAGGAAGAAGGTGAATTATTTAGCTCTATCTAATAATTTTAAAATTTTGCTCCATATGCCGTTATATCACTTGCTAATTCTTACCCTAAAGAAAATATTTGCACTCATCAGGCAAATGTTTCAACATAAACTTGCCTGGGAATGATTTTTACACAGACTTCATAATAACAATTTATATTTTCTCTGCAATTATCACTTTAAGTAAGGGCTGGGGGACTGCCGACTTTCATATCTGGATAAATGCATTATCTTTGATTTTGCTAAGTGCTTCTTTCTCTGTCAAAACACACTACTGTGTGCTGGAATAGGTCATTATCCAACTTGATCATCATTCTGCAGGGTACAGAAAAATATCGTTTTCCTCCTCCTTTTTCTACAAAAACATGTATGAGTCTCAAAACATTTAATAAAAGAAAGTTAAGATCCAGGGATCTACAATAATAGAAAATTTTCAGTCCCTTAAGATATTTTCTCTGCAATTGCTTTGTGGTACTTTTCCTCACTAAATCATGTAAAAACGAATTTTTTTGAGCAGTAGCTCTCCAACTGTGGTCTCGGAATGTCCTTTAGGTATTATGCAGGCTTTTCCAATTTCTAAAGGAGACATGTGCTCATGTCTAGGGAAGGTTCCCAGCTAGAACAAGCAGAAAAGAAAAAGAAACTGTTTACTCAGAAGGTCTTTACTGCTGGAAATGTACCCAATGGAACTTGAGAACGCTGGGAAATAACTGTGATGTCACAGCTCTCATCATCTTTGGAGAGCTTTTGTTTGTTGTTTGTGTGTTTGTTTAACTTTTCGGTGAGAGCAAGTGGGTTCAGTGTGTGTGTTTTCTTAATTTGGGCGAAACACAATCTTTGGAATATTTTTTTCAATTGGCCATCAAGAATGTTAATACAAGCTTTGTGCAAAAGATAAAAAGAAATACTTTAATATTAAACTGTTACCTGCGTCTACCTCAGGGTGGTGAAATATAAGTGACTTGACTTTCTCGCTAAAACTTTTTAATATAAAATAATACATTTTCTAAAATAAGCCTGAATCGCAGTTAGGTATTATTCATATTTTAAAAATTACTTGCACTAAAGATTTCATAAACAGAAGAACCACTCAATGCTTCCAATTGAGTGGAAGCAACTATCTATTTCTCCCCGCAATTATGTATTTGATTTATTTGTGTACTGAAACTGTGGAATAAATCTTTTCCCCTCCTAAAAAAAAAGTCTGTAATCTTAAGAAACTTCTCAAAGTAAATTAACAATCACAAAATATTTAGAAAAGAATTAAGGTTTATTTGCACAGGAACTGATTATTTCTACAGTAAGCACCGAAAAAGGGATTTGCTTGGTCTGAAAGAGGCAGTCAAAGGTGTTGCAAGTACATCATGGGAGCAGAACCTTGAAAGCTAGCATGGGTGGGTTTGGACAAAAGAGCCACAGAGCAGGGACATTTCAGACCAGAAGTCAAAGAATCAGAAAAGAGACTAGAGTACATGGACTAGCCTAACTAGCACACCAGGGAAAAGTAGAGGAATGGTTCAAATCTGCATGCGTATGTGTGAATGAGGAGATTGCTGGGGCAGAGATAAAAATATAGATTGTAAAGAGCGATTTTTTTTTAAAAGAACAGGACAAAAATTTGGTCTTAAGTTAGGAAAGAATGAAAAGCAATTGTGAATTCTAAAGAAGGGGGAGAGCCATGATTTTTTCAAATATATACATGTTGTAAAAAATGCACTAACATTCACTCATTCATTCAGCCAATATTCTTTGAAGATCTATTATATCCACACTCTGTCATCATCTACATAGAGGAGGACAAGAATGGATGCAGGGAGACCCAATAAGTTAGGAAGATGGCTTAGCGAGCAAGTGAGATATTTTAAAGATTTTAAAAGGAGATGAATTCAAGTGACTCGAGAAATTTGTTGGCATTTAGAGTAGGATTGAACAGAGGCTTGAAGGAAGGAGTCAAGGATGAGTCCAAAGTTTCTGAGTATTGCAACCACATGTTTTGATACAGGAAAATAGGAAAAGCTATGAGAGGATAAGATTGGGAAAAGGAGCTCATTGATGCCATGTTTTGGTTGTTTTGAGGTTGAAGCATTTTGTGCTGTTCAAATGGAAATGTATAGGTAGCTGCATACACAGATTTGCAGCTCCAAGGAGGGGGGGTGCTTAAAGATATATACTGGGAATCATTTGTATATAGATGGTTACTAAAATGGTGAGCCTAGAGGAGATCTCTGGAAAAGGAAATGGCAACCCACTCCAATATTCTTGTCTGGAAAAAGCCATGAACAGAGGAGCCTGGCAAGCTACAGTCCGTGGGGTTGCAGAGAGTCAGACACAACTGAGCAACTAAGCACACAACACAGAGGAGATCTCTAAAGCCTTTAAAGGGTTTAGAGTGGGAAGAGGAGGGGAGGGGACCTAGTTCTTACATTAGGTTGGCAAGGGGATCCACTAAACTTGGGGAGCTCATTCTATCACTTAATAAACATTTACTGAGCACAGACGAGAGTTTGCCACCTGTCCCAGCGCTATATGACTGCTATAATCCAGTATTTATGGAAGCAGCACAGATAGAAAATTGAAAGAAAAGGCACAATGTACGTAATTATTTAGTGTCACCTTCCAGTCTGGATTAATGGTGATATGTGTCAGTGCCCAGTTATGAAGATTTAGATTCAATGCCTGTTTCCATTGGAATACTCAACTTCACATATTTATGAGTTACTTGTAAAAGAAACAGACTAGTAACCAGTTCCCCAAACCTCAATCCCCATGAAGTCTCTAACTAGGCCACTACAAAATGAATTGTTAGAGAGGACAAATACGAGAAAATGCCTGGTACATTATTGATCAAAAGTCCTCATCTTTTCTAAGGATTCTAGATTTAAGAGGCTTCTGGACCCCTGGGTTGGAAAGATCCCCTGGAGAAGGGCATGGCAAAACTCTCCAGTATTCTTGCCTGGAGAATTCCATCGACAGAGAGGCCTGGTGGGCTACAGTCCATGGAGTCACAAAAAGTCGGACACAACTGAAGTGACTTAGCGTGTGGCCTCTAGGCACCAGTGTTTTCTGCAGCACGCAGGTTGTGGATAGCCAGGTGGGGTACAGGGAATGAATTCAAAGGAAAGGATGATGGATAAGCTCAGAAGGGCAGGACACCGTCTCCCTACCACTCACCAGGCCCAAGCCAATTCTACTAAACCCTTTGCAGACTAGCATGACTTTGTGTGAATAAATACAATGGAATCTTGAGAAAACGTGGTTCTCTGTATATATACAAAGTGCTAGCTAGGCCCTTCACTTTGCGCATAGTCAAGCTGATTGAACTTAGCATATTCTGGCTCAAATTTTTATTGAGTTGGGCCCCTTGGCCTTTAAGTTGTATATCTCAATTGTCTTTGAAAAGATTTGGCCTTCCCGTATGTATTCAGAGCACTGGAAGAGCACCCATCTGTTTTTATGCTTATTTGTAACTACACCACCTTCCAGCCCTGTGAGGTCCTTTAAAACATAATGACATGGCTGATGGTGAGAAATTAAGTGAATGAGGTAAACATTCTTACTCTCAGACAAAGGTTTGTGGGAAAGCAATTTCCCTTCCAGTTCTGGCCTCATGCTTCTGTTTCTAGTGAATAACCAAGCTCAAGATTATCTTGGAAAGTATGTATTAACCACCATGGATGCTAAGAAGACAAAATATTCATTCTGCCACTTTGTTTTTCCCAGCATTGACTTGTCCTATTGACCCTGCAAGGTCAAAGAGTGAGAAATAATCCAAGAGAGAAGCAGAAAAATCCCAAGACTTGCTAAAGTTCTATCCTCATCTTTCCCTTAAGTCTCTTGAAACTCTTGCCCCAAAAGGAAGGATCAGTGGAGACCAGGAGTCAGATACAGGGGTTGGAAATGCCCAAGTTGCATGCACACGCAAGACAGTGGGGGCAGCTACTGTTCTCCCTTGAGGGGAAAAGGAACTCTAAGGTGGCCAAAGCTCTGCCCCATCTAAGGACTCCAGGTACTATGAGGGTTTCTGTGGCCATTTTGCAGTGTCTCATTGATACGGCTAGCTCCCTATCTCTCAAATCTGCCCCTCTTTCTTTAAATACTTGGAGTTCATCTACAGTAAAGTCTCACCCACCTCCACAGGGACAAACCTTCTCCTTCCCCATGGAACCCACCCAATCACCCACTTATCCAGGGTCATCTAGTCCCACTCTCCTCCTGCCTCTTTCTGCTAAGCCTGGAATCCTCACCATTTTCATTGCAAAGAAGTTGTTTCCATTAAAACGCATGTGGAGCATACAGTTTAGCAGTCTAGTGATATCTCCCATCTCTTGCTACTTGTGTAGAGGGGTCTTCCAGTAATGTCTCTCCCTCCTGCTGGCACCCAAGAGGTTTTGAAGGCGGGGGTTAAGTTCCAGCCCTGACCTGGGAGGAATGCACCCCCTTTCGGCGAGAGAAAGCAAGGAAAAGAGCTTCTAGGAAAGCTCAAGAGTTCGATCTAGCTGAGAGCTGCGCCCCAGCACCCTTGGAATTGGAAGGACCAGGGCTGAGGTGGGGTGGGGCGGGGGATTGCATCTTTGTCCAGGCCAGCAGAGATGGAGAACTTTAAAATCTAAAATACTATGGCTCTATTTATCTTTGCTGATTTACTGAATTAATTTTCCTTCACTCTACTTCTTCCGCCACATCTCCTGCAACCCACTCGGCGAAAAAGAGTCAGAGTCTGCAGTTCTGGCCAGTGCGATCGATCGCCATTTCTGCATGAAAGTTTCATTACAGTCTCTCATCCGCTTGTTAAGAACCTTTCTAATCGCTTGCAAATAACCCCATGAAAGTAGACAAAATAGGAACCAGAGAAGCTGTCCCTGTCTTTTCTCATAACTCGGGTCCTGGGGATTCACATTTTTTCAAACATATTTCTCCTTTGGAGCTGAGTCTGGGGGAAACCAATTATGGCAAAAAGGAGGCCCAAAGTTCTTAAGAGTTAGAGTTCCCTCATTATGGTAGTGCAGCAAAGCAACTGGGCCATCCGGTGCCCCAAGGACCCAAAGACAGCATTCTGGTCCTAACTCAGACCTACATAAATTCCTGCATTTGAGAGCTTCAGGGGGAACAGCGGAATCCTTGACTCTGCTTGTCCTCAGACTCCTCTGAGAAGTCACTTGTGTTTGTGATTGATTTGTTCTGACATGTTTTCTTTATTTTCTTTCATAAAATTTCCCTAACCCACCACCACGTGTGCCTTTGTTCCCCTTCCCCTCCCCTAAAGTGGCTATTGCCCCTATAATCGGCTTCCCAAATATTTTTTCATCAAGAAAAGTGGTTCCAGGACAAGTGAAATGTAGTGGGGTTTTTTTTCTTTCTTTTAGTCTTAAACCTAAAATTGATAGCCCATAATTCTCTGTATGACTGCTTCCTTCAGGCTGCCTCACTAAATTAGACAAATGAGGATGCCAAGAATCTGCTAATATTCAGACCACGGTGGAGACTCCTTGCTCAAAAATTTTCATACGTGAAAATCAAACCCTCTGACCGCTAAACACCGATGACTGTCCCTCAAACATCTCGACCTTGTATCTCCGCATTTATTGATTTTATAACAAACAGCATTCAAAGAAAAGGAAGTCGTGGTGGTTTGTTGATACTATTATTTACTGTTTGAGATGGTTGGTTTTTAATTGAGTGTTTTTAACCTGCTCATCAAACTATTTGATTTTATAAGAATCCAAAATCTTGTGTATAAATAATAATGCTGTTGACATGTGCATCTTCTTTGAATTTTTTAAAAGTTGGGGGGCACCAAACCTATGGGACTGGCGCTTGCCCCACCTTAAATTAAAACCTCAATTAGAAAGAAAGAAAGAAAGAAAAAACCGTCCAATCAGATTACAATCGAGCGCAATCACAGGTAGTTCTGTAAATGTTGCCACACCAAGTGGCAACTGGGAATTGGACCTTTACCGAAATTTTTCCAGTAAATGTCGGGATTCCTAGCTCGGAGGAATTCTCTGAGGATCCTGTTGGTTGAACTTACAAATCACTTGTATGGAGGATGCTGAACCTCCGTTTTTGTTCCCCGGAAGGATTGTCAGCCCTCCCTCCAAAGCTCTTCCACCCTCTGCAAAGAAAAATATGAGCACAATGCAAGCCTTATCTCCTTTTCTACAAATCCACTCCCCCATTCCTAAAACTTGTACTTCTTATGGCTTTTACTGACCCATCTCTACTAAAGGGTAAAAAATAAATACATATTCTGAGAGTCATTGAAAGTGCGCACCGCCAGAAACCGGAGGCACGCGAAGTTCGCACGCACAGGCGCGCACATATTTGCAACTTCCTTGTACCCGAGGCCCTGACGCTTGCTCGGGCAAAGGACTGGGGTTCTCCCGGAGCTACAGGTCTGCTTAGACGGTTTGCCCTGCTAAAGAGAGGGAGCAGGCAAACAAGATAGGGGAGAGGAACCGTAAAAGAAACACATTTTTTAAAGGAGAAATCAAAGTGGTCTAGAGATCCTCATCGTTGATAATCTATAGATGTTATTTAAAAGTGAACAAATGTAATGTTCCTGGAGGTGGCTACTGGCCAGAGCAACGTTCAAAATTCGTATCTGAGGGGATCTGAGCCGGTGAAGTAGGAACATAATTTTGGCTCTGAAATTGCTGAGGATTTTTTTTCGCAAGGGGCGGGAGGGGGGTGACTTGTTGATTTGGAGATGATTTATTTACCCGTGTCGTAAAATCTAAAATGACGCCCCTGGGAAGACGAAGGAACTGCAGGGACCCGTGTGACCTGTTGCTGCCCACCCGACGCCCCCCGTTCTGAACTGAGCTCGCCAGGGGAAAGTTAAGGTTGCCTAGCAAAAACGCAGGGTTGCGTGACGCCCAAGGTGAGAGAAAGGCTCTCCGGAGTCTCGCCAGGACCTCCTCGGTAAAATGTACGATAGAGCCAGTGACTCTCAGACTTCTGAAATTGGGGGATCTGGACCCTCGGGGAGTATTGGCAGCCGGGGCCTCGGATTTTAGAGGCTCACCTCCCCGACGCTTCAAACTCCAAGCGCCCTTGCTCCAAAGCGGGAGGAAGTTACTAGCCTGTCAGTTTCTTCGAAATATTGAGGCCATTCAGCCCCTCGCTCCTGCATGTGAGATAAACAAGACTCACAACATCTTTTCTGGACTTGACATTCGACGCTGGGGACTCAGTGACCTCTCTTGATCCTGGATTTCACTGCCTCCTCTAAAGAGAAAAAAATATTTCCAGGCTACGCTTAAAACGGTGTATTTCGTTGACTTCCCCTTGAATCGAGATCACTGAGGCCCAAATTCCGAGGGGCGGCACCGGCTCCAGGTTCCCGGGGTGTTGCCGCAGAAGATTTCTGGCGCCATAGGTGTTGCAAATACAGAGTCCGGAGGGGACCGATGTTCCGCTGTGAATTCCAACAGGGGAGCTCCCGGTGCTCTCCAGAGCGTTTCCCTGGCCTTGAAGAGCGTGCCGAAGTAGGCCCCCGGGAGTGCGTTAGGCGGGATGGGCGGGTGATTCCTTCGCGCCGCGTTTACACCTCTCCCTTTGTGACAAATCGATTTCCCCGCGCCGCTGTTCTGTATTTGCCTCGCACAGCGGCCCGGGGCCCAGCTGCTCCCTGTGCACACTTAGCACCGCCTTGTGAATGCGTGCGTGTGCGCGCGCGTGTCTAATTGACTTTCCGTCTACCTTTTTATGACTACATGTGTTTCCAACAAAAGGTCTTATTAGGACAATCTGGTTTCACTAATTTAGAGGTTGGGAACGTGGAAGGCAGGCGCTTTTTTAAGAGTTTGCAGAAGTTCAGATTAAGAAATGACAGCGGGATGCACCGTCCTCCTAGGGGTAGGTCTGCCTATTTTTATGCCCTGTTCCTCTTTCCTCTCCCTGACTACCTCTGTTATACCGCCAACCCACCCTTCACACGCCACACTCCCCCATTAGCCACTGGATTTCTAACGGTGTTAAAGAACCGTTTCTTTAATCACGGAAAGTGTTTGAACCCAGAAGTTTGAGAAATTTACTAGGTTGGGAATATCAGTAAAAGGAGAAAGAAATCCTTCAACAGAGAGGAAAGTGTAGTGAATAAAAAGGGGGGAAAGAGACTTTTGGTGTGGCCTGCAGGAGATTAGTGGCAAGCCTTCACTTTGGACAGTGCTTGGCTCCTCTTTGCTAAGATGGGTCCAGTTTGTAATTGGAAAATCTGCAAAATTAATAATCTAACATTGCAAGTGTAAATATAGTCTGTTTTACTTATTTGAGTTGAATAGAAACTTTAGGGAGGACGTGTTTCTATATAGCTCTGAGAAGAAAAGGGGTCATTGAAATGTTCTCCATCTCTCCAAAGGAGATTATGGTTTCTCACTTGAGTAGACACCCTGCTGCTAAGTCACTTCAGTCGTGTCCGACTCTGTGTGAACTCATAGACGGCAGCCCACCATGCTCCCCCATCCTTGGGATTCTCTAGGCAAGAACACTGGAGTGGGTTGCCATTTCCTTCTCCAATGCATAAAAGTGAAACGTGAAAGTGAAGCCGCTCAGTCGTGTCTGACTCTTGGCGACCCCATGGAATGCAGCCTACCAGGCTCCTCCATCCGCGGGATTTTCCAAGCAAGAGTACTGGAGTGGGGTGCCATTGTCTTCTCCGGAGTAGACACCCAGCACGCTGCAAAAAGCGCCTGACTCTTGGTGCCATCCTCTGTCCCTTGCAGCTGGCAAGCCTAGCTCTTGCCCTCTGCGTGGAGACTCTTCTCTTCTCTGATTCTCAGTCTGAGCCTCACTGTCCACGGCAAACTGAAAGTCCAGCAGCGCTCCACCAGTCCTGACTTCTGGGTAACTGTGACAGCTTCCTTGGCATCTCCTGGTTGGGGCCCAAGACTAAGGACAAAGGTCCTCCTGAACACTTGCTACCACTCAACTTACCAGACCCTCTCATTCTCACCCCAGAGATGGGGAAGGAGATTGAGGAAACGCGGCTTCTAAAAGCAACTACCCATTTGTTAGAAAGATGGGCCCTGGTCATCCCCAGAAAGCAAGGCCTATGGCGGTGTTTGGGTGTGTGTGTGATTTTGGCTACTTCCTCAGCCCCAGGTGTCCAAAAGTTCATCCCCATCACCTCACACTGCATTCTGTGGCCTCCTGCTGGAACTGTTCATCTACTATTCTTCTTCAAGCATGCTTTCCCCCAGAATCTCAGTTTCCTTTTACAGGGTCGTTCCTTACTCCTAGAAACTCTGTGATGTACTCAAGTATCAACTGGGCAGGTTCCCACAGGTTTCATCCCTTTTCCTCAGGACAGACCGTCCCCAACTCCTGCTGCCCTTTGCCTGTCCCCTAGCAAACTAGCGCCCCACAGTTGCCACGTGCTCAGCGCAGCCTCAGGCCTGGGTCTAGAAGAAGCCATCCCTGAGTCGTCTCCCCACACCAGCCTGCAGCCTCACCTCAGATTAGGGGTGCTTCCTAGCTGGTTCCTTCAACCCAGCCTTGCTGGGTACCCACTAGGAGGCCACCGTGAACCCAAACTCTCCTCTCTTTGCATCCACATAAAGTCAAAAGACAGGAACCATCATCATCCCTCCAGCTCTGGCCTGTGTGGACCCTGCGCTTGCTCTGGCCACCTACCCTGGGCCTGCTTTACACAGCCCTCTGCTTGCTCCTGGGGCAAAGCAACCCTGGCTGGTCTCCCTCAATGCACCCTGACCTTCTGTGTTGCAGTTTCTTCACGACCTTGATTTCTGTTGTGGCTCCAGCCTTCTTTGAATAATGGTAAATGCTGTGATTAATAATTAGCCATGAAGCTGAGTGATAGGCATGTGAAAATTCAGAATACTATTCTCCCTACTCTTTGCTTCCCTGATAGCTCAGTTGGTAAAATATTCCCTAGTAAAGTGTTTAAATATTATTTCACAGTGCATTTTCTTGAGCTACAAGTGCCTACACCATCTATTAACTTGCTCCCTGCCTGTGCCACCAGCGAGCAGCTCCCCAGAAGGTGCCAGTAACCTCAACAAGGACACCTCTGCACCTAGCCAGGACTTGGGGACACCGGGTCTTCATTCCTCAGTTTTTCCCTAGCGCCTGGCTAGGTCAGATCCCCCATCACCCTCTGCCCATGCCCATAGAAGGGTGGATGGGCCCTAGTTTGCTTCTGGCTAAAATACTTTGAGGGAAGCCCAGGCCTGGACCAGGGATGCAGGGCGTCGGGCAGGCGGCCTGCGGTAGGGATGGGCTCTCCCTGTGGCCTGTTTCAGCGCTGCTCTCCCACCACTTTGCACAGGACTTGCTTCCAGCTGTTTCTAAATCCTGTTTGGTTTGCTACGTGTTTTCCAAGAGTCTGACCTTGGCACTGTTATTTGAAAATCATAGATTGCCAGTGGGTTCCCTGGTTCCACAGCCTCTGAGTTCCAAGACGAAAGAGCAGTCAGCAAATAATAGCATGGAAAGGGATCAGCCTCATTTAAAAACTTCCAGCCAAGTTCTGACGCTTGCAACCTTGAGGAGGAAATATCCAACCCCATTTCACCTGGGATAAGCAGGTGACAGGCCTGTTATAGACTCCTCCAGGACGTATGGATATACCTGAGGTCACGTTTTATAAGGCACAGCTAGTAACAAGGCGAGAGTTCCTTGAGGACGCGATAGCAATCAAGGAGAGTGCCAAAAGGAGACTCTACATGGACTTTTCTGGAAATCTTGGAGCTATTAGGGAGAGTTCTCCTAATGTAACACTGGGCTTGGCATTGGAGCCCGGGCCTCCGTAGCGCATCTCTCTTGTGTGGGACCATGCGGGGCAGCGGCTCGGGTTTCACCCCTAAAGGACCCTCCCTTTGCTTCGTCTGAGTTTCCCCGTGTCATTCAGGCCTTTCATTCTACCGAGAGTCTTAAACCCTTAGGCAGGTGTCGGCTACATTCCTAGACAGAGAGCGGATACGGCGTTCGAGCCGGGCGCTCCAGGGCCGCCCCTCTGGCACCTCTGGCCTTCGGAGCCCGCGCGCGCTGCGCCGCGAAAGCAGCGCGGGTCTACCTCGCTTTACGCGGTGCCCTCCGCCTTTTCGGTCCCTTCCGCCCTCCAACCCGCTTACGCCACCCAGGAGAAGCCCTCTGGACCCGACTCAGCATCCTTAACCCTATGCCTTCTCAAACAGGGCGGGTTCCCCGAGTTTGCACCGATCTAGGACCCTTTTCCTGCCCAGCCCTTTCTGCCGGCTGGCGAGAAGATCCGCCAGCCGCGCTCGTCCGGGACAGAGAGGCAGCGCAGCCGGCTTCTGCGAGAGTCCGCGGCGGGCAGTGTCCCTGACCCCAGCCGGGGCCTCAGAGCCTCCCTCAGGCGTCCGCCCGGGCTCGTTCTTCGGCGGAGCCCTCCTCTTCCCTCCGTCTGTGATCGGCTCTTCCTCTGGCCACTGCCACCAACCTCTCCTCTTTCCTAACTTTCTCCCTCCGGCCCCCGGCGAGCTCCAGCCGCCCAGTCCGGACGCCCCCGCCCCCGATCCGGGGTACACACACACACACACACACATCCGCGGGCATGCGCCCCCTCACTCACTGTCCTGTTGCGGGGTGTCGCTGCCGCTGGTGAGTCCCGGCGACTCCAGTAGGCTCCGGCCCGCCTCGCCCACACTCTCATCCGCCTGCGCCGCCACCATGTCCCCCGCTTCCTCCAGGTCTAGCAGGTGACTGACGGAGAAGTTCTTTTTCGCTTGCAGGGTGTCGAGGTTGCTCGGGCTGTCCAAGCGGCCGCCCAGCGCCGGTTGCCGCTCCAGAACGTGCCCGTAGCTGGAGGTCATGGTCTTCCCCTCCGATCCCACCCACCCCCCTTTCCCGCTCGAATCAACACCAAACGCTGTGGGCGCGAGGGGGGAGAGGAGCCGAGTGGGGCAGAGAGAGGGGGGGAGTGGAGAGAGAGAGAGAGAGAGAGAGAGAGAGAGAAGGAGGGGAAGAACAAAAAAAAGTGGAAAGAGGGCGGGGGACCCCCTTCTGTAAGAGCAGAGAATTCTGCACCAGCAGCTTTCGACAGCCTCGGTTGCTTTCCTGAGGCCAAGTCCGGCGCGATCCAAAGAGATAATCCACACCAAAAAAATAAAATGAAAAGTCACCCTATGTTCAAGTCAGGAGAGAGAGAAAAAAAAAAAATCCCTTCCAGCTCTCCAAAAGCGTCCACACGCACGCACTAAAAATAATAATAAGGGGGAGAGAGGAAAGGAGAGGCCAGCAGGGCGGGGGAGTTAGGCAAACAGAAGAAGAGAGAAGAAGGGGTGGGAGAGAAGAATCAAAGTGGGTTTTTTTTTTTTTAAGGTTAAAAAAGTTATTCCCAGGCAAGAGTTCAAGCACCAACAGAAGAAGGCTTGTTCCAGCTTTAAAACATCTTCAAGAAAACGTGTTCCCCCTCTCTGCACTCCTGTGGATTCTCAGGAGTGACTAAAGTTTCAGGAGGAGAGGGTGATGTCTTGCAGATGTATTGGAGAGCAGGAGTCTCACTTTACTTTTCGTAAGGAGGGGGGAAAAAAGCGGGGGGCTCCAAGAGTCCGAAGGAGGGTGGTAGTGGGTTTCCCCCGTTCCCTTCGCTCTCTCCCCCTCTTCTCACTGCGCTCCCTTTTCCTTCTCAGTTGGATCAAGAAGCTCTCTGGCACTTCAAAAGGCACAAACTGGCATGCAGAGGAGGCTTTGCAGGGAATACAAGAAAATTGGAGACCCCTGGGAGGGCAGATCTCGGCTTAATAGGAGCCTGTAATTACGTGGCAAAGCCTTTGTGCGGTGCCTGACGGTTTACAGACCCCCTTTCTCCATCACAATCTCCTTCTTCCTCCTTTCCCTCGGACCAGAAAACAGTCTGATTAAGAAAACCCCCTTTGCCAACTTCTGAGCAAGAGAGAAAGAGAGAGGGAGGGAGCAAGAGAGGGAGAGAGGGAGGTGGGGGGAGAAGAGGGGGGGAAAAGAAAGGAAGAGAGCCCCTTTGGATTTTTTAAGTAAAGGTCTAATTATCATGCCCATGCAATAGTATCACGGGGAGAAAAGACAAACTGAAACCCACATTCACTTCAAACGGGCTGATTATTTTGCTTCGGCATTAACTCCTCCAGATCTAAGATCCTGTTGGAAAATCTCATTTGCATGTTTTGATAACAGCTGCGGGGAAATTTGTTGGAAAAAATCCACAACTGTCTCAATCAAATTTTCTTCTCTCTCTGCTTTTTTTTAAAAAAAATAACATTTCCTGCTGTTCTAACAATTTAGGGGTGGTGGGGGTGGAAGGAGCTCCTAAGAGCAAGGGAGAGAGCAAGGAGATTAAGGCTACATTCGGTTCTGCAGAGAGTCTATTAAATAATGTGATAAAATGACCAGAGCGATCATAATGGAAGGCTCTTCCACGCTTCTTGCGTGGACTAAAGGCAGGTTGGGGATCTAGAAGGCTCTGAATCGATTCGAGTCTCTCCGCGCGGCTAGGAATCCCAGGGCCAGGCAGTAGGAAATTTACATATTTATTTAGCTGCAAGAAAGGACTCTAGGAGTTTGTCATAATTGCTCCCCTTCCCCCAACCCTGGCCAATTTCGTAACCTCTTTGGTGCGGCCAAGGTTGCTTCCCCAGGCTACGACGCTAAGCCGAGAGGGTCGCGCTGCCCAGATGCGGAGGAAGCAGGGCACTCCTAGAGCAGCTGCGGACGGAGGCTCAGGGTCCAGTCCGGCTGGCGCGGGGTGGGGGAGGGGAGGAAGGACTGAGAGGGGTGGACCAACCCGCGTCTAAATCTACGGATAAGGCTTTGTCGTCCGACTGCTGAGCCCTAACTTGACAGAGGACAGAGAGGTGCTGAGGGATTTTTTCATGACCTGTTGGAATTTAGTAACAGCTTTAATAGTCTCATTAGAAATGAGTTACTATATGACGAGTAAGTAAAATATTAAGTGCTTATTTGTGGCGTTTTATGTTCTTTAAACACACACACACACATATTCCCCCACTCGCTTGATAACTAAACTTTTCCTGCTGTAACCCAGAGGCTGGGCTGGAGAGAAAGAAGGGTCCGGGTGTGTGTAAATGGTTTCTGGGCTCCAAACGGCCATAGTTAGCCCAGAACTTCCAGCCCTGATCTAGGAAAAGAACATTTGATGCCATCAAAGGGCTGCAGATTGAAACCAGATGTGCTCGCCTCGGTTCTTTCCATGCATTTAATTAAGGAGCCGGGATGGAGAAGACTTTTTCATCATTAGTCCACCCACTCCCCCCTCCTCTTTCCATCCCTTCGCCCTGTTACCCCCTCCGCCCCCTCCTCCGCACCCGCCAGCTCGCACCCCCGACCGGGAGCCCCAGAGCCCCGCCAGCGTCGCGCATTGCGCCGAGCCCGTCGCTCCGTCTCCCCAGTGGTCGCCGCTCCAAGTCTAAACATCTGTCCGCGTCTGGGCCGGGGCGAGCTGCGCGGCAGGGCTAGCGGGAGGCTGGTGGGAGACGGACGAGCTCCCGGGTGGGCCCGCAGGAGTGGGAGCGTTGGAGGCGGGTGCCTTGCGCGAAGATTTCCAAAACCACTGCTTGCGCGCGCTGAAGCCGAGCGCCGCGTGTGTCGGTGCCACCGGCTGGAACGGACGCGACTTTATCTCATAGAGAGCTTTTCACCCGGCGTCCGGCTGCACGCGCTTGGGTGAAAGGGCCGAGGGGCTGTTTCTCCTTTCCACGCACTGCGAGGAGCCGCTGGGTTTGTCCCCGCAGCCGAGTCAGCCTGAATCTTCCCAGAAATGGAGCAGGCCCTAGCCTTTCCCTCCTCCCCCACCCTCATTACATGGTTCTGTTTTACTATTTCTTCTCGTCCTTGATACCGACCGAACTTCGCTTTGTGACAAAGGTCTGGATAAGGAACCAGAGGCTTCTGACACTCCACAGGACTTGCCACTTCCCCCAAAGACCCACTGATCTCCGTCATTTGAGAGGAGATTGAGCTTCGGAGAAAGTTGCCTTGTCCAGAGTGTGCCGTCTGCCTGCTTGTTAACCGAGAGGTAGCGAGCGACTGGGAAGAGATGAACAGTTGGAAACGTAACTGAACGTCTCCAGTACTGTTCCGCCGTGTTTTCAGGGAAACCAGGTGCTCTCTAATATCATCCACTTGGGATACTATCAACCGATCTTGCCAATACCAAGATGCTAACAATTTCAGCGAAACACCAGACACATTTGCTTAACATTTGTCCACCAAATATGTAATTTATGCGTATGTATATGTACATTTCTATGCGCAATATTTCCCCAAAATGTCTTCTGGACCGAGAGCCCAAATACCAGCAGACTGTGCCGGGATTGTCCGGCTGCCGCAGCGGGGCTGTCTGTTCTGCGCTTAAGTCCCGAAGCCTGGGAGGCCCGCTCCAGGAACTGGGTTGGCATTTGAGGGCTACTTGAGGGGCAGAAGGTAGACAGAGTGTCCTTGAAGCCCAGAAGAAGTTGGAACTAAGAGGCAGACTCCCTGGATGTCCAAGGGAAGGGAGATGCCAGGTTGGGACCAGGTTTGAAGGCAGGCGGCACTCCTCTCCCACCGCCACCTCTTGCAGTCAGGCATGCTTTTTTGAAATCCTGTGGGAAAGGTCCCCAGGACTCCTCACTGCTCCAGAAGGCAACTCCTTCCAGGGTATCCACAGGCCTCAACAGCAGAGACCAAGTCCAAGAGTTCTCACCGCAGGGATCTAGGGCAGCAAGGGTGAGTTGGGAGGACCCTCCAGGAAGGTCCCCAAGAAAGCAAATCCTCCTGGCACAGATCCTGCAGAACTGATCTTTGTTTGTTTGTTTAGGTCCTTGTGGGTTTTTTTGCTTTTTTTTTCTATTAACAATTACTAGTGGGTTGGATCCACACCCTTATTATGTTTACACAAAACATTTGTAATGTATTGAGATTCTGGATTGTAATGAAAAGCGATCGGGATAACTCTACAGGGAAATTCGTGAGCAAGGAGCTCATTCACCAGGTAAATGGTGAAAGGTGTCCATTCCTGCTGCCAGCTGACCAGGTGGGAGATGGCTGACCCGGAACCCTCAGAGTCAGCCTTGGAGTTAGTGGGGACATGGTACCTCGAGCACAAAGAGGCAGGCAAGGGAGCTCCTTTTGAGCACCAAGGGTCTCTGTACCTGGCCTCTCCTTTCCTCTAGGCGCCAGGTCCTGCTCATCAGAGGGGTAGAGGGAGGGGAAAACTGGTGGATCAAAGTTCTCTGGGCTCAGGTTGCAGGAACCAGGAGGGCCAAGCACCTCTAGAATGCGAGAACAACCATCTGGCAGAAAGATGTCAGAAGAGGAGAAGCTGTGGCTCTGAGCACATGCTCATCTCCCAAGTAGGCGGCAGGCTTTGCCTGGGAACTTAGAAGGCCTCAGAGAAGGCTGTGGCCTGTGTAGTTCCCTAATCACTACTTTGTTTTCCCCATGTGACTTCCTTTGGGGAAGAGTTAGAAGAGAGCATTTCTAATTCAAAGTCTCCAAACATGTGTAGATCTCTCCTTGGCTTTTGTCTTGACTTCCATCCATCCATCAGTGATTATTAAAATGTGAAGCTCTGGATTGTGTAATTAACCGGAACCCTCTTCCTCATGACTGCTCCAGTATCTGAGAGTGGCTTTCCAACCCTTCCTCCTGCCCTAACCTTTTAAAAATAACTCCTGTTTCTAGATTCCTCCCCAAGTAAGTGGGAGGAAATCTGGGACTAGTAAGGAAACTTGCCAAGAGATCAGACTAAGGTAGGAAGGAGGTTTGGTTCCCAGCCATGTGCCCTTGGGTGGTCCTATTCATTATTAGGTTTGGTATTGATTATTGCCCAGGGGTTCCCTGGCACTGGGGGCTGACAGAACTCTGCCTCATCTGGCTAGCAGAATGCTCCCCCACCCCCTACCCTAGGCAGTTTCCCCTCTGAGGTGGAAGCCAGGAGTTGCAGTCTCTGACATATTCATAAGCTGACATGATAATCACGTGTGACAGGTCACAGGTTCCATGACATGTAAACAAGACAATACCACCCTCATGCAAATAACATGCTGTAGGGGTGGAAATGCTTTCCTCCTCGTGGTTGACATTCTAGTATATGTATTCATTAACAACAACAACAAAAAAAAAAAAACAGGGAGAAAGAGTAAAATGCAAGATAGATTCTGCAGCATTCCCATACTTTAGTGTTTCTGAGTTGACTTTTTATGCCAGACTTGGAAAAAACTCTCCTTTGCCCTCCCACTTCTGGTTCTTATCATAAGTGGCATTTTAGAAATATTTTTCCTATGCATGGGTGAACGCTTTTTACCCATCCCACCCCCATCCAATAGCCCTATTGGATTATTTGGGAATTTTGCAATAATCAAAGAAAGTAGGACTAAAAACACATTTCCAAGTAGTGAGCTGGTAATAGGTTCATTTTGTTACAGTTTGGGAGGCCCAACATATCCACGCGCGACCTAATGCAGTTTCACTGGAGCTGTATATTCTTCAGATCACTGGACACTGACTTTGCATGTGCCACTAAAGACACTGGGGACCTGCACGTTGGCAAATGCACTCTCACACTTTCACTTGCTAAATGCCTTTGCGGTAACTGACAGTATTGAGCACTCTCTTTTCGAGATTTCTCCTGGTTCTCTGTTTCTCTGACCACTTCTTCTTGGCTTTCGTGGAGGGTTCTTTTTCCTCCTCGGCTTACCCCTTAAATATTCATATTATCCAGAGTTCTGTGCCTCATCCTCTCTGTCATTTCCAAAAAAAGGGTAGAAGATCTCATACTTTCATGGGTCAGTTACCACTGGTTTGTCAGGGGGCCTAACATCTAAATCTTAGGCTTTGCCACGTATTCACTGTCACCTTGGGCAAACTGGGCAAGCTACTTGTCTCTCTACACCTCAGTTTACTCATCTTTCCAAATAAGACAAACCACAAATGTTCATGAGAATGCATGGAGTTATTTGACATGGTGCTTACTGTATAGCAAACCCTGAAAAAAAGAATAGCTATTTTCTTGATGAACTTGCACTGCATTTTGTTGTTGTTTAGTCACTAAGTCCTGTCTGACTCTTTGCTACCGCCATGAACTATAACCCACCAGACTCCTCTGTCCATGGGATTCTCCAGGCAAGAATACTGGAGTGGGTTGCCATTTCCTTCTCCAGAGGATCTTCCCAATCAGGGGATGGAACCTGCATCTCCTGAAGTGACAGGTGGATTCTTTACCAGGGAAGCCCACGCACTGATGGCTGGAGGGCATCGCCGACTCCATGGACGCGGGTCTGAGTGAACTCCGGCAGTTGGTGATGGACGGAGGCCCGGCGCGCTGCGATTCATGGGGTCGCAAAGAGTCGCACACGACTGAGCGACTGAACTGAATTGACTGAAACTCAGCATGTCCAAAGCTGAACTCAGCCTTATCTTCCCATGCTCCTCCTCTTTCCCCAGTAGGAAACCTAGCAGTTACCTCAAACTCCTTTCGCTTTGACACCGCCTCCAGCTTATCCAGGTAACCACTCAGTTCTGCCTATTTTATCTAACTAGTGTCAATCCTGTCACTAAGTAGTCAAATAAGTGAGTGAGTGAAGTCACTCAGTCATGTCAGACTCTTTGTGACCCCATGGACTGTAGCCTATCAGGCTCCTCCGTCCATGGGATTGCCATTTCCTTCTCCAGGGGATCTTTCCTTCTCCAGGGGATCTTCCTGACCCAGTGATGGAAGCCGGGTCTCCCGCATTGCTTGCAGATGCTTTACCATCTGAGCCGCTAAGTAGTCAAAGAAGTGCTTGTCAAATTGCAAATGAAGTTTAAGTAACACTGGAGCAAATGAATAGGCAACATTACATGTGAGTATGTAGCTATAATATTTAGTGTATTCACATTATATTTATAAGCATAATAACAACCAGTAGTCAGGAAGATGTGCCAAACGCCCTCAGAGGAAACATGAATGTACGATACCTTCTCTGTCCTAAGGAAGCCAAGTCTTACTCTGCATGCAGATTCAGATGAGCCACAAATGGCCATAGGGAGGATTAGACAAGAAGAAAAAAAAAGCAGAATAGCCTTATCCACAGTCATCGTGTAAATAATGTTAATTCCCTTCCTCTGCTTTGTTAATTTCCTTTCTCAGATGGCCAGGTTAAGGTTCCTTTGGACTCTAAGGAAAAATAGGACACTAAATTCTTGCTATCTTCTTATTTTAGAAAAACCCTGGGGAAATGCCTATGACTAGGAAGCTTAAAACTAGGAATGGTTCTAGGCAAGCAGCAGCACACTGCACTGCCAGGGAAACCACTGCTGACCCTTCAATCCTGTCTAGAAGGGCTCAGGCCTGGTGGATTTTTTCAATATATAATCACAATCTGATAGAGAACCTGCATGCTCACTGGACTCTTGGCCCTAAATAACACATCTGAGCTGTGCTGAGGGCCCAGGCTGGCTTGCTGCCTCTGCAGACTCCCAAACATTGGTCCGTTAGAGCTCTGTTTCTAAGCCAAGGAAAAGTGGAGTAGAATCTTATAGGACGGGTACAAAATGCCTCAAGCCTGGGTAAAATTGGCCAGTTTAAAACATAAGGCTCTTCAGCTGACTTTAGTGCTTATTTATAGCATATCCAGTGGGTGTGCCACTTTGGATAACCTTCTTGGGCTTGCTGTTCTCATAAATCTGGAACCAAGCACAACCCATTTTCCACCTGTTTTCCTCTCCTGAATCCTATAACTCTCTAATTTTCTAAACAGGTCTTCACTTCTCAGCCTCAGTTTCTCCACTATTCCCATAGTATTAGCTCATTGATCAACAACCAACCTGATTACACCTTCTGTTGTCTGTTCCATTCATTTGGTTCATTCCAGTTCAGTTAAGTGGAGAAGGCAATGGCAACCCACTCCAGTACTCTTGCCTGGAAAATCCCATGGACAGAGGAGCCTGGTAGGCTGCAATCTATGGGATCATGAAGAGTCAGACACAACTGAAGCAAATTAGCAGCAGCAGCAGCAGCAGATCAGTTCAGTCGCTCAGTCATGTCTGACTCTTTGCAACCCCATGGACTGCAACACGCCAGGCTTCCCATCACCAACTCCAGGAGCTTGCTCAAACTCATGGCCGTCAAGTTGGTGATGCCATTCAATTATCTCATCCTCTGCCATCCCTTCTCCTCCTGCCTTCAGTCTTCCCCAGCATCAGGGTCTTTTCCAGTGAGTCAGTTCTTCTCATCAGGTAGCCAAAATATTGGAGCCTCAGCTTCAGCATAAGTCCCTCCAATGAATATTTAGGATTGATTTCCTTTAGGATTGACTGGTTTGATCTCCTTGCAGTAAAAAGGACTCTCAAGAGTCTTCTCCAACACCACAGTACACAAGCATCAATTATTTGGTGCTCAGCTTTCTTTATGATTCAACTCTCACATCCATACATGACTACTGGAAAAACCAGTTTTGACTAGACGTTTATTGGTAATGTCTCTGCATTTCAATATGCTGTCTAGATTTGTCATAACTTTTCTTCCAAGGAGCAAGCGTCTTTGAATTTCATGGCTGCAGTCACCATCTACAGTGATTTTGGAGCTCCCCAAAATAAAGTCTGTCACTGTTACCACTGTTTCCCCATCTATTTGCCATGAAGTGATGGGACCAGATGCCATGATCTTAGTTTTTTGAAAGTTGAGTTTTAAGCCAGCTTTTTCACTCTCCTCTTTCACTTTCATCAAAAGGATCTTTAGTTCCTCTTCACTTTCTGCCATAAGGGTGGTGTCATCTGCATATCTGAAGTTATTAATATTTGTCCCGGCAATTTTGATTCTAGCTTGCGCTTTATCTAGCCCAGTGTTTCTCATGATGTACTCTGTGTATAAGTTAAATGAGCAGGGTGACAATATACAGCCTTGATATATTCCTTTCCCAATTTGGAACCAGTCTGTTGTTCCATGTCCAGTTCTAACTGTTGCTTCTTGACCTGCATGAAGATTTCTCAGGAGGCAAGTCAGGTGGTCTGGTATTCCCATCTCTTGAAGAATTTTCTACAGTTTGTTGTGATCCACACAGTCAAAGGCTTTAGTGTAGTCAATGAAGCAGAAATAGATGTTTTTCTGGAATTCTCTTGCTTTTTCTATGATCCAATGGATGTTGGCAACTTGATCTCAGCCTTTTCTAAATCCAGCTTGAAAATTTAGAAGTTCTCAGTTCACGTACTTTTGAAGCCTGGCTTGGAGAATTTTGAGCATTACTTTGCTAGTGTGTGAGATGAGTGCAATTGTGCAGTAGTCTGAACATTCTTTGGCATTGCTTTTCTTTGGGATTGGAATGAAAACTGACCTTTTCCAGACCTGTGGCCACTGCTGAGTTTTCCAAATTTGCTGGCATATTGAATGCAGCACCTTCACAGCATCATCTTTTAGGATTTGGAATAGCTCAGCTGGAATTCTATCACCTCCACTAACTTTGTTTGTGGTGATGCTTCCTAAGGCCCACTTGACTTTGCACTCCAGGATGTCTGGCTCTAGGTGAATGATCACACCATCGTGGTTACCTGGGTCATTAAGATCTTTTTTTATATTCTTCTGTATATTCTTGCCACCTCTTCTTAATATCTTCTGCTTCTGTTAAGTCCATACTGTTTCTGTCCTTTATTTGTTTGGTTAGGTATGTATACATTTTACCTCCTTTAAAAGTTTGTATCTATTATGTTGACTACATCTATATCTGCCTTACTTTAGATTTTGCTCAACAGTAAATACTGGTAACAAATTTCACATTTTTGTTCTTGTCTGCCTCAAAAGGATGCTGTGAGTTAATGTGTATGTATACCAGTTGCAGTGATTATTACCGCCAGTCACATTTTCCTGCCATTCTTTTCATGCTTTTCATCACTACAGATAAGAAGGAAGAATTTACATAATGGAATTTAGAAACATGTTTTGTTTTTTTTTTAAGTCTAAAACAATGTATTATTTCAACACTTCACTGATCGTGAACCTATTACTTCAACACTTTAAGTTACTAGTCACCTCTTCTATGCAAATCATACCTCTGCTTTTCTTAAACATGATGTCCATTTCTGCATTTAATACACAGGAACCACTTCTCTCCAACATGCATGATTTTAAATAGCTCCCCTTTTCTACTCATCTTTTTATTTTTTTCCTCTTGCTGCAATTTTTCTTTTGAGCATATTCTTCTTCAAGCCAGAAGTCTGAATTATTTGCCTGAATCTGAAGAGTAAGATTTAGTGATCTCTTTAATTTTCATTACTGTTCGCTATCTCAGTTTCCTTATTAAAATTATTATATGGGACTTCAGATATCCAATTATATATAACCAAATGGCATAAGGTAGGACTTTACTATTAACCTGTAATCATTACCAGATAGTCTATTATGTTCCATGTTGAGTTTGGTATCATGAAAAAAGATTTAAAAACATTGGAACTGTATTTCTTGATTCTGCCTCTTAAAAACTTTGAGCAAGTTATTTAACTCCTTTGAGTCTAATATCTGAGTCTCAGCATCTCAAGATACTGCTGAAAAAAATGTAGCGTGGTAAGTGTCTACTCCTGGCAGATCCTTACTATGTGCCTGGCAATAGTAAATACTCAACAAAAGTTCAAAATTTACCCCCTTTTCTATTATGTAGTAGCTAATAGCAGACCAATAATGTTCTTTTCAAGAGCAACTAGAAAATCTGAAATACTTATATCTTCCTTACTCCGAATATCTAAGAGCTTCCAAGGCAACCAACACTTGAAAATCATGTTCCAGAGAAGAATACTTTTCGAAGTAAACCAAACTTTCTCCAAGCTTCCTTAACTGTTGGGTTGACTGCCACTTTCTGCCACATTTTGGAATAGAACAACAGATTTTTTAAGAAAAGAAAAAGGACCTGCTAAGAAGCAGGTAATCCAGCAGGGTTTTATGCAATTGTATGAGCATGAAGAGAGACAAATTAGAGTTTGGAGTTGTTGAGATTTCATAGAGAAGTAAGGCTGAGACAAATAAGACCAACATTAATACCATTTCCCCATCAGGATGTTGCTAACTAGCTGCATAAGACAAAATGCTCAATATAACATACTGAGAATAAAAAGCAGATTAGCGATTTTGTCAACCCAAAAGGGTTAGGAAGACCAAAATTGAAGTTCATGACATATGAAGGAGGAGAATCCTCAGGAAACTCTTCAGGCTCTCTGTTAGGAAATAGAGAAACCTACAACCTAAGAATGCAAGAAACTTAGGTGAAGACTGAAGCTTACCAAGATTGAGTTCAGTCCTGGATTAAATTGAGCTGCTTTTCCTCTTTCTTGCCTTCTAAAATAGGTTGAATACTCTCTGGAAGAATATAACATCCAGAGTCACTATTGTTTTCATATAAAATGGCCAGCATTTGAGTAAAAAAAAAAAAGAAGCTATATTAGGAAATAAGATCATGAGAAAAAATACACAGCAGAAACAAGTTGTCCTTAAATATTGGAGACACAGATTTAAAATAGCAATAATTAATATAATCAAAGTAATTATACTTTAATAGGCTAGGAATTCTGCCCCTGAAACTGTGAGAATCAAATGGAATTTATAGAACTAAAAAATACAACAAGTGAATTTAAACAATCACTAGATGAGGTTAATTGGATATTTAACATGGTTTAAGAGAATTACCTGAAAAATAGATCAGAAGAAAATAACCAGTCTGAAGTGTGGAGGAAAGAAATAATGAGAAGTAGAGAGAATTCTGGGGAGTTGGAGGAGTAGAAAGCACCAGAAAACTGTCTTTCTACTGTGACAACAATTTTGCTGGCAGAATCTGTCCTGTGTAATTAATTTAAAACTCTGGAGTATATTGAAGGAAATTAAAGTTGCAAAACTTTCAGGGGAAGGCATGGACAGTAAATTGAGGTTAACCAGTAGTAACTACCCATCCGTTAGCCTCAGCCTCACAGCAGGCAACTGTACACACATTGTTGCAGCAGCTAGACACAGCTTGTGGAAGCAAGGGTAGGCAAAAAACCCTACTCTCCAAATATCAGGAAATAGTGCTGTAATTGTTGATCACTGATTGTGATCATAGAGGTGCAAAAAGGAGGTTGGCAATTGTTGTATTTCCCCCAATTTCAAGCTGTTCCTCTCAGGCTGAAGTGATTTCTAAGGGACCTAAATGGCCAGAGCCCTCTCTCCTTACTTTGTTTTTCTCTTTTTTTTTCCCCCTTTTGGGAGACAGACACTAAAGCTGAAGGCATTCAAAAGCAACTGCACATACAGAGGAAAATGAGAAAATGACCATGCATGGGAAAGGTAAAGGCTTAGGAAAAAACTGAGAAGATTTTAAGTTTCCACCTCAGGCTGATCCTTGGAACAGAGAGAAAGAAAACATAAACATAAAACAAGAAAGAAACAAAGAAAAACAGCAAACCCCGGGGAAATGAGAGAATCTGATTTTCAAAGTTTTCACATTATTAGATTCAAACATCAAGTTTTCAACAAAAATTGTTGTAAGACAAACAAAGCAGCAAAAAAGTATTGTCTATTAAGGATAAATAAATATTCCTTTAAAATACCTGTTGGAAGAAATACAGGGTGAAGAAATTAAAAACTACTGTTTTAAAGATGTTCAAGAAAATGATATGTAAACAAATTGAAAATATCAGTAAAGAGATAGAAAATATAAAAAGAAACCAAAAAGAAATCCCAGAGCTGAAAAGTACAATAACTGAAATGAAAAATTCACTAGAGGATTCAAAGGCATACTTGAGCAGGCAGAAACATCATCAAACTTGAATATAGAACAATGGAAATTACTAAAAGTGAGGAATAGAAAGAAAAAAGATGAAAGAAAAATTGAGGATAGCCTAAGTGACACTATCAAACAGACCACTTAATCAGTGTGACAGTCCCAGAAAGAGAAGAGAAAGAAAGTGGGCAGAGAGGATATTTGAAGAAATAATGTCAGAAAACTTTCCAAATTTGATGAAAGACATGAATATAAATATCTAAGAAGTTCAACAAACTCCAAGTAAGATGAACTCAAAGAGAGCCACACCAAGACACATTATAATAAAATTTTTGAAAATCAAAGATTAACAGAGGATCTTGAAAGCAGCAAGAAGCAATTCATCATGTACAAGGGATACTCAATAAGATCATCAGATTTTTCTCATAAGAAACTTTGGGAGCCAGGAGCCAATATATTCAAAGTGCTCAAAGGGAAAAATGAACTGTCGACTGAGGATCCTATGTACAGCAAAACTGTCCTTCAGAGTAAGGGAAAAATTAAAACATTTCTAGATAAATAAAAATTGAGAGATGTCATTACCATTGGAACTTCCCTGTTAAATGTGCAAAGGAAAGGTAAAATGAAAGGAAATCAGACAATAAATTGAAGCCATCTGAAAAAATAAAAATCTCAATAGTTAAATACATGGCAGCTATAAAAGGTAATACTATCACATAATGATTTGTAACTCCACTGTCTATTACACATGATTTAAGAGACTAATACATTTTTAATTATTGTCTAAAAGTTAGTATTACTGTAATTTTAGTTTGTAAATCTACATGTTGTCATATCCATGATTTAAAAGACTAATGCATTTTTTAGAAGAATTATTAATTTAGGTCTTAGAGCATACAATATGAACAGTAAACTTGTGATGTCAGCAACTGGAACAGATAGTGACAGAGCTGTGAAGAGTTTAGTCCTAGATGAAATTGAGCTGATTTTCCTCTTTCTTTCCTTCTAAAATAGGTTGAATCCTCTCCAGAGGATTCAATTTTTTGTATGCTATCAGAGTTAAGTTGGTATAAATTCAAATTAAAGTGTTATAATCTTAGGATGTTAAACACAATCACCATGGGCTCCACAAAGAAAATAGCCATTGAATATACAAAAGGAAATGAGAAAGAAATTTAAATGTTTCACTAAAAAAAATCAAATTTAAAAAAAAAGACAGTAATGCAGGAAATGAGGAACAAAAGAGCTGTAAGGAATACAGAAAACAAATAGCAAAGTGACAGAAGTAAGCCTCTACTTATCAGCAACTATTCTAAATGTAAATATATTAAATACTCTAATCAGAAGACAGAGACTGGCAGAAAGGATAAAACCACTTGATCCAAACTATATGCCATCTATAAAAGACTCACTTTCCTCAAAAATACAAACAGATTGAATGTGAAAGAATGGAAAAAGATAGTCCATGCAAACAGTAATCAAAATACAGCAAGGGTGGCCATACTAATATCGGAAAAAATAGACTTTAAATCAAAAATAAGTTAAACAAAGAAGAATAGTATATGTTGATAAAAGCTTCAGTGCATCAAGAATATGTTATAATTATAAACATTTACATACTTAATTACAGACTTGCAAAATTTATGAAGCAAGATCTAATGGAATTGAAGGGGAAAATAGCTCTACTTAACAAGAGGAGACTTCAATACTCCACTCTCAATAATAGGTAGAACATAAGAAAGGACACAGAGAACTTACCACAGTAAATCAGTGAGATCTGATAAATATACAGAACACTCGACTTAACTATAACAGCATTTGCAATCTCCCTAAATGTACCTGGCGCATTTTTCAGGTTAATCTCAATAGATTTAAAAAGACAAATATGATTCAAATTATATTCTGTCACTACTACAGGATGAAATCAACAGAAGTAAAACTTGAAAATTCACACATTTGTAGAAATTAAATAATACCCTCTTAAACAATGGATCAAAGACAAAATCACAGGAAATTAAGTCTAACAAAGATAGTATCAGTTCAGTTCAGTTCAGTTCAGTCGCTCAGTCATGCCCGACTCTTTGCGACCCCGTGAATTGCAGCACACCAGGCCTCCCTGTCCATCACCATCTCCCGGAGTTCACTCAGACTCACGTCCATCGAGTGGGTGATGCCATCCAGCCATCTCATCCTCTGTTGTCCCCTTCTCCTCCTGCCTTCAATCTTTCCCAGAATCAGGTTCTTTTCAAATGAGTCAGCTCTTCGCATCAGGTGGCCAAAGTTTTGGAGTTTCAGCTTCAACATCAGTCCTTCCAATGAACACCCAGGACTGATCTCCTTTAGGATGGATTGGTTGGATCTCCTTGCAGTCCAAAGGACTCTTAAGAGTCTTTTCCAACAGTACAGTTCAAAAGCATCATTTCCTTGGTGCTCAGTTTTTTTTATAGTCCAACCTGGAAAAACCATAGCTTTAACTAGATGGACCTTTGTTGGCAAAGTAATGTCTCTGCTTTTTAATATGCTGTCTAGTTTGGTCATAACTTTTCTTCCAAGGGGCAAGCATCTTTAAATTTCATGGCTGCAGTCACCATCTGCAGTGATTTTGGAGCCCCCCAAAATAAAGTCTATCACTGTTACCATTGTTTCCCCATCTATTTGCCATGAAGTGATGGGACCAGATGCCATGAGACCAGATGCCATGATCTTCGTTTTCTGAATGTTGAGTTTTAAGCCAACTTTTTCACTCTCCTCTTTCACTTTCAAAAGGCTCTTTAGTTCCTCTTCACTTTCTGCCATAAAGGTGGTGTCATCTGCATATCTGAGGTTATTGATATTTCTCCCGGAATCTTGATTCCAGCTTGTGCTTCTTCCAGCCCAGCATTTCTCATGATGTACTCTACATACAAGTTAAATAGGCAGGCTGACAATATAGAGCCTTGACATACTCCTTTCCCTATTTGGAACCAGTTTGTTGTTCCATGTCCATTTCTAATTGTTGCTTCCTGTCCTGCATACAGATTTCTCAGGAGACAGGTCAGGTGGTCTGGTATTCCCATCTCTTGAAGAATTTTCCACAGGTTGTTGTGGTCCACACAATCAAAGTCTTTGACATAGTCAATAAAGCAGAAGTAGATGATTTTCTGGAACTCTCTTGCTTTTTCGATGATCCAATGGATGTTGGCAATTTGATCTCTGGTTCCTCTGCCTTTTCTAAATCCAGCTTGAACATCTGGAAGTTTGTGGCTCACATTGCTGTTGAAGTCTGGCTTGGAGAATTTTGAGCATTACTTTACTAGTGTGTGAGATGAGTGCCATTGTGCGGTAGTTTGAGCATTCTTTGGCATTGCCTTTCTTTGGGATTGGAATGAAAATTGACATTTTCCAGTCCTGTGGCCACTGCTGAGTTTTCCAAATTTGCTGGCATATTGAACGCAGCACCTTCACAACATCATCTTTTAGGATTTGGAATAGTTCAGCTGGAATTCCATCACCTCCACTAACTTTGTTTGTGGTGATGCTTCCTAAGGCCCACTTGACTTCCCATTCCAGGATGTCTGGCTCTAGGTTGGTGATCATACCATCGTGATTATCTGGGTCATTAAGATCTTTTTTGTATAGTTCTTCTGTGTATTCTTGCCACCTCTTCTTAATATCTTCTGCTTCTGTTAGGTACATACCACTTCTGTCCTTTATTGTGCCCATCTTTGCATGAAATGTTCTCCTGGTATCTCTAATTTTCTTGAAGAGATCTCTAGACTTTCCCATTCTATTGCTTTCCTCTATTTCTTTGCATTGATTGCTGAGGAAGTCTTTCTTTTCTCTCCTTGCTATTCTTTGGAACTCTGCATTCAGATGGATGTATCTTTCTTTTAGCTTCTCTTCTATTCACAGGTTTTTGTAAGGCCTCCTCAGACAACTATTTTGCCTTTTTGCATTTCTTTTCCTTGGGGATGGTCTTGATCCCTGCCTCCTGTACAATGTCATGAACTCCCATATATAGTTCTTCAAGCACTCTATCAGATCTAATCCCTGGAATCTATTTGTCACTTCCACTGTATAATCAATCATAAGGGATTTGATTTAGGTCATACCTGAATGGTCTAGTGGTTTTCCCTACACAATTTAAGTCTGAATTTGGCAATAAGGAATTCATGGTCTGTGCCACAGTCAGCTCCTGGTCTTGTTTTTTCTGACTGTCTAGAACTTCTCCATATTTGGCTGCAAAGAATATAATCAATCTGATTTCTTGGTAGAAAAATGGAAAAGAAAGGATTATAAAGTGTATGCTTATATATCCTATAAATCAAAGGATACTTAGATTATTTTTTCTCTATATTCACACCCATTACCATTTTTGAAAGGTGCCATTTTTTACTTGTAGTGAAAGATGCCTTTGCCATATTGGCATCAGCATGTTCTTCAGCTGCCAGGAGCCAGATCCCTGTTCTTAGACCATTGGGAAGACTTGTTATCATGACTCTGCTCTTGAATTGTGTTGGAGAAACACATTCCTTCTAGAGATAACATCCTCAATTGAAAAATGAATCTCTACTCATGCAGGTTGAAGAAGAAGTTCAGCTACTGCACCCTGCTGCAGCAAGAAGACTAATAAAAACCCTGAACCCATTACTCACGTAAGAGAACAAAGAGAGCTTTATTGAAATTCAAATGAAAAGTATAAATAGTGAGTCAGACAGCACATGAAGTGAAGATTCCAACATTCTTTTTTTGCTTATGTTGCTTTTAATGGCATTTGAGATTAAAGGTCAAATATAATTCAATGCAGTAATCCTTGTGAGGCTTAATTTTCTATATTGGAAGATTCAAAGTATTCATCTCTTCACCCAGAACTTTACTTCTCAACAGGATGTCTGTCTTCATTGCACTTTTCATGTGTGTTTACCTCAGATCCCAACCAGCAAAATGTGTCCTTTAAAAATGATCCCCCAGGCCTTTCTTCACTAGATACTCATTCATTCACTAATTCACTTACTTAACACATGCAAAGAATATACTCAATCTGATTTCTTGGTAGAAAAATGGAAAAGAAAGAATTATAAAGTGTGTGCCTATATATCCTATAAATCAAAGGATATTTAGATTATTTTTTCTCTATATTCACAACCATTACCATTTTTGAAAGCTGAGCCCACTGTACTCAGCTTCGTAGGATTAGGATCCTTTTGATAAGTGCTCTGAACACTGCACTGAAGATTTTTAAAAAACACAAAACAAACAAGCAAATAAACAGAAAACTCAGGTCTTTACACAATATACTCACTCTCTAAAAGGGAAGATAAATGTGTTTAGAAAATGATTTGTGTAGTAGACTTGATGACTGAACACTTTATTTTTCAAATTTAAAAAAAAGTAATTTTTTAAATTTCTAAAATGGATCTATTCCCCTAGTCCTTCATCCAGGAAAGCCAAAATAATCTTAAATTCAGTAAGTAATGGTATCACAGACTCTTGGGGATTGAATAGTTTCTCAGAGATAATTCCTTATCCTTGAGGATTCTAATGCTCATTCTTTCAGCTTGCTTTCCATCCCCCTGGCTTTCCCTTAGGATAGCATCTGAGAATGTTAGAGATGGGTTTCAAGTCTCACAAAGGCTGGAGAGAGAGAATCTAAGATCCACAAATAAGATCCATGGCCCATGAATAAATCCTGCATTTATTTCTAGGTCCTCTATGACAAAGCTGGTTGGGACTTATTGCATCTCTCTCCCACAGGTTTTACTGTGCTTTTGTTTCTCTTAGCTGGTTAGGCCCCAGTGCTCCATCCTGGCTTACTAAGCTCCAATGTGGCTCTTGTCTAGCATTGCATAACCCTCTCAGTTTTAGCCCACTGTACTCAGCTTCCTAAGATTAGGATCCTTTTGATAAGTGCTCTGAACACTGTTGCAGCACTGTTTCTGGTTTTATGTGTGTAGTTTATGTGTGTGGCACTGGCGACCCACTCCAGTCCTCTTGCCTGGAAAATCCCGTGGACAGAGGAGCCTGGTGGGCTGCAGTCCACGGGGTCGCTAAGAGTCGGACACGACTGAGCGACTTCACTTTCACTTTTCACTTTCATCCATTGAAGAAGGAAATGGCAACCCACTCCAGAGTTCTTGCCTGGAGAATCCCAGGGACGGGGGAGCCTGGTGGGCTGCCATCTATGGGGTCGCACAGAGTCGGACACGACTGAAGAGACGCAGCAGCAGCAGCAGCAGTTTGCTCTTTATTTTTGTTTTGACACAAGATAGTACCTTATGAGATCATCTCTTTTAAGAGTTGCAAATAGGAAGTAGGAGGAAAATCCCCTGGAGTTGGTGGGATAATGGAGGACGGGGGCTTTGTGGGGAGAATGCCTAAGGAACTGAACCTCCTCCGTGTCTCTTTAAATTTTTCTTCCCATAGTCTTTTATCCTGGAAGAAGTAGAATTTGTTCACTTTCCTATATGGAAAGGATGTATGTCTTCTGATTCTCTCTACCCATGGGAACTTGATATTCAGGTCAGCCTGTCCTGCTTCTTGATATTTCAAAAGAGTAGAAAAAAATTAGAGATTTATTTTCTGTTTCCACAGTGCTTGGCTTCCAAGAATCTTGTCATAAAAAATGTCTCAGAAATGCCATTTTGGTAGTCAGTAGTTGAATATCAACTACTTTTTTTTTCCATTTCTATTTGCCATTTCCAGCAGATGGATATTTCCTAATAAACAGAAAATTACATGGAAATAGAAAAGAAAGGTTTATATTTTAATGTTTATTACATATAATGTATATTTATCTGATGACATTTAAAATAAATTATATATTTGTAGTTTTATAACATGCAAGTACACAGTGTTTTAAAATACATTATCCCTTTTTAGATGCAGAAGCTACAATGGAAACACCAAGAAGGAACACATATCTTTATAGATATTAGGGTCAATAAATGAGAAAGATAATTAAATTGCTATAATCGGCTTTCTTTTGGAAAACTTAAGCAAGAGATACAATCGAATTTCTCATTATTATTACTTCTTAGGATTTTCACTGATAAATCATAAATTTTCCAAGGACAATGTCTAAAATGTAGAGTCTACTCCAATAAGCCACCCAGACTGAAGGAAAGTCAGGTGGGGAGCTATCATACAGTTTATTAATTTAAAAAGAGACTTCAGAGGCTATAGGATAATGTTGCTTTATCATCTTTAAAATCAGTACAAATCAAATGGCTTCCCTAGTGGCTCAGCTGGTATAGAATCTGCCCATAATGCAGGAGACCTTGGTTCAATTCTTGGATTGGGGAGATCCCCTGGAGGAGGGAAAGACTACCCACTTCAGTATTCTGGCCTGGGGCATTTCATGGATATATAGTCCATGGGGTCACAAAGAGCTGGACACAACTGAGCAACTTTCACAAAAAGTATTACTAACATTGAATAATTTGGAATATATTTGGAAGTGTACAATACATGCACAGGCCTAAGGAAGGATATTTCTAGTAGGATTTGGTAATCCATTAAGTCACTGATGCCCTGTGCATCTCACCCTATGACCAGCTGACCCTATTCTCCCTTTCCCCATGTGAGCAGAAGCTCAGCTCTACCATGCTGAAAGACATTTGACTAATAAAGTTTAATGGTAGAACATCATTGCGTGAATACAGTCATGTGACAATTCTCAGTTCTCTTTGATGCTGTGATAAAATAGCATCGCTAGCTAGTTTGAGTACCCAAAGACACCTGCTGAAATTTATAGACACTTCGAAGGCATACACAATGTTACCTAATATTATACCTTTTGAATTTAGTTGCTTCAGGAGTGAACTAACTTCTTAATGAGCATATAAAATTCTGTTAACAGAAGTCAGATATAAATCTTAGATAGTCAAAGACTGGCTTCTGTGACTGATTAAACAAAGAAGAGTTGAACTGATTGTGTTTATTACAATCAAGAGCCATTCATTACTATAGTTTATGACATAAAGAATGCCACAGAAAGGAGAAATAAAATAGATCTTTTCTGACCATAAGATAATAAAGCTCAAAATTTCCTTTTGAAAAGTATGAAAATAAATTACAATTAACAGAAAATTAAAATTTTAAATTTATAAACATATACAGCCCTAGGCATAATTAAAACTATAACTCTGAAATATTTAGAAAGTTATCTAGACCTCTGGTAAACATGGCATGCTAAGCAGGCAAACTCAAAACCAAGGAAAAAGAATCATTAGAGTTACAAAGAAGGCCCCAAAGAAGTCCCATGAAAAATAACATCCACTGAGTTTTCCTCTCATTTTTTGATCTTCCGCTTGCCCTAAATTTTCTGAATCTCACAGCTTTTTGAGTAAATGTGGGCTTGTTTTATACACCTACTATTTTCCTTCCTTAACATCACTTCTATCATTCTTTTCTCCATTGACTGGACCACTGCATCAATTTCCTAACTGGTTACTTTGTGGCTAATACCTCTCTACCCTGCCAAGACAGAATGCAAATATGACCATATTTGTCTCTTTCAACATTGCCCTGTGGTTCTGAATTGCCTACAAGACTGAGATTAAATACCTTAGTAAAGTGATGGCAGGCACTTCCTTCCTTTAACTATTAAATTAACCTTACCTCCCACCCTTCTCTCCACGTCAGATTCTACGCCATTTACTTACTTATAATGGTCATCACACTTACGTTGCTTAAGATTAGTTTTTGTTCATTCTTTAGGTGTCACTTTAAAAGTCACCTCTTGCAAGAGCACTTCTTAGACTTTAAAGAATATTTCTGTTCTTCCTTGTGTCCCTTTCTCTGTACCTACCTTAGCTCTCTCTTTTTTCCTTTATAAACAGTTAAAATTTGTAATTTTATATTTACTTATACAGTGGTTTATTTTGGGGGGCATGCTTTATACCCCTTCATTTTTATATTTTATTTTTTAAATTAGAGGATAATTACTTTACAATATTGTGATGGTTTTTGCCATACATCAACTTGAATCCGCATTAGGTATACATATGTCCCCTACTTCTTGAACCCCCTTCCCGTCTCCCTCCCCTTCCCATTCCTCTAGGTTGTCACAGAGCACTGGCTTTGGATTCCCTGCATCATACATCAAACTCCCACTGGCTACCTATTTTACTTTAAAAATCTGCCTCCATCACTATAAAGTAGGTTTCATGCATGTATAGACTGAACACATCTTGTTCACTGTTCTCAGAAATTTGTTTAATAAATGAGTATATGAATGAACCCTTATTCTAAATGGAGTGAGCTTCAGCAGTCTGAATGTATTAAGCTATTTTAACTTCTGCCTTCATATTTCAGTTTCCTCTGTATGGAGCATTTGTTATTCTCTGAAATGACAAATGGGGATTTGGGGAGTATGTGATCATATTTCATGACTCAGCTCAAGCATTATAGAAAGCCTGGTAGAGTTATCTTTGGGCCCTTTTAAACCATAGTTCACCTTCTTATCACAAAATTGATCATATTCTATTACTTTTATTGGTTCATGTGTCTAGTTCCCCCTTCTGGAATGTAAGCTCCCACTGGGCAGGGACTGTTCCTTGTTTGTCCTCTATTCTACCAGAGTTTAGAAGCGTACTTCCTTTCATTAACTGGAGTAACTTTACCTCCAAGCTCCCTTCATATATCAGAGCCTATGCCATTTGCTTATCTATAATGGTCATCACACCTACCTTGCTTCAGATTAGCTTTACTCATCCTTCAGGTATCAGTTTCAAGGTCACCTCAGCAATCAGTCAAAGCTGGTTGGATGAATGAATGGATGAGTTTTTCTGAAATGTTTCATAGCACTTGTGATTGATATCTTCATATTTCGCCAAATTATTCTTATTAAAAATCATTGCCAGATTATTTATAGTAGAAGAAAAAGCAAGAGCTTTCCAAAGGAAACTTTGAAGGCTATTCTGTCAATGTAATCAATGGCATTAAAAAAAAAAATAACATCTTTGGCCAATACCACTGATAACTACAACAGGAAATAACAGTCAAAAACAAGTGTTAAGTTTATTAACATCACCAACCCCAGCCAACTACCTTATTGTATTCCAACTGCATGATCCTTTGAAAATGTTTAAATTGAACATGATCTGGAATTCACAAATCTTTGGTTTATGAAATGTAAAAAATAAAATATATGTATTTTTTAAACTGCACTGATTTTAATCTCTGGTCACTACGTCTCAATTGGAGTCACACTTGGCCTTGGCATCCTTGGCTTAATGGGACCAAGCTTGGGAAACTGCTTTCATCTCAGTAGGACTGGTCACTTACCTTTTTTTGTTTGGGATCCTCATACAGCTCTCTACCTCCAGACCCACAGTAGTGATGTTACTTCCTCCACTTTAAACTTACATGGTTATGCATGGACAGCCTCTGGTGCACAAATGAGCGTAAAGCAGCCATCACAGCAGGTGCAGAGTCCCTTCTATAGTGAATTACTGCCTCCTTACTGGAGCCAGGAGAGACCTGCTGTGTTTGTCTCTTTTTAGTTATTAGGCAACGTCTGCAGGCACTCAAGATTTCTATTCCATATTTATCCTCTTCTGGAGCAGAAAGCAAGTGCTATAACAGCTGTGTGTGTATTTGTTTTCTTTGGGGCAGATAGAAGCCAAAGAAACCACAAAACAGTCTAAATTTCAGCTCTTCCTTCACTTATGTAAGAATTACAGAAGCAGGTGCAAAGTGTTTGTTTCTTCTGGGTGTATAAGGCTTCTGAGCTTTCATATTAATAATTTATAAGCAGCCTATTCTTGCTATATGAACAGTTTGAGTGCTGTCTAGGCTACACTATAGAGCTACTTTATAAGATACACCTCATGGGTTTCTTGACTCTCTGACCCATTTCATAACAGTATCAGAAAGTAGTCTAGCTCTCATATCTGAGGATCCACAAAGTGAAGAGTCACACCTACATGGCATGGGCAAGATATATGTTGAACTGAAACTCTTAGTCTAAATGCCCCAGATTCCAAGGCTCCAAAAAGATCAAATAGAAAATAGTTGATTTTTTAGGGAATATTTCTTACTCTACTCCACTCTTGATTGTTCATTAAGGTGAAAGACTAAGACTAGCCTTTTTCCTGATTTTCAAACACTCCAAGGTTGTACTCACCTTAAGGGCAATGTGGAATTATTGGGCATAGATTATCACTACATTTCTAATTTTCATAGATATTGTCAAATTATGAAACACTGAATTTCAGAAGGTTCTCACACAGGATTCCATGTAGGATTATGGGTGGTACGGTGAACAATACCTTTAACAATATTGACTAGTAAATGCAATAGTGAATTATGTGTTCTGAAAGAGATGAATAATTATTACTCATACAGAGGCATAAAACAAAAATGCTCTTGAAGCCCAAAGTGTGGCTATCCAGTTTACTTCTCCTGATAGAGGGCATAAGGAAGACTGTTTTGCTGCTGTGTTTTGTGGGATGAGACATCCTATATTTGGTTTCTGTGCCTGGAGCTGAGGAACAGTGATCAGAGCTGCATCCCAAGGTGTAGACCCCTGGAGAAGGGATAGGCTACCCACTCCAGTATTCTTCGGCTTCCCTGGTGGCTCAGTTGGTAAAGAATCCACCTGCAGTGCAGGAGACCTGACTCTGATCCCTGGGTAGGGAAGATCTCCTGGAGGAGGGCATGGCAACCCACTCCAGTATTCTTGCCTGGAGAATCCTCATGGACAGAGGAGCCTGGCAGGCTGTACCATTTGCAAAAGTTGGACACAACTGAGCGACTAAGCACACACACAAGGTGCTATCAGATAAGGATCAGTGTATTAGCTTTGTTGGACTGCCATAATAAAGTACCACAAATTGGGTGGCTTAAACAATAGAAATTTGTCATCTCACAGTTCTAGAAGCTAGAACTCCTCTGAAATCAAGGTGTCATTAGGATTGAGTCCCTCTAAGGACTGTGAGGCAATCTGTACCAGGCCTTTCTCTTTGGCCTATAGATGGCCGTCCTCCCTGTGTCTCTTCACACCATTGTCTTTCTGTCTGTGCCCGGATTTCCCCTTTCATAGGGCTACCAGTCATAGTGAACACCAGTCATTTTGACTTAATTACCTCTAGTAAAGTGAAAGTGAAAGTCGCTCAGTCATGTCTGACTTTTTTGATCCCATGGACTATACAGTCCATGGAATTCTCTAGGCCAGAATACTGAAGTGGGTAGCCTTTCCCTTCTCCAGGGGATCTTCCCAACCTAGGGATCAAACCCAGGTCTCCTGCATTACAGGTGGATTCTTTACCAGCTGAGCTACAAGGGAACCTCTATTAAGACTATTTCCAAATAAGGTCATAGTCTCAGGTACTGGGAGATAAGACTCCAACATAACTTGGGTGGGGAGGAGAGATACCATTCCACTCATAACAATCAGGATGGTCTGAGGTTGGGCCATCAACAGATGAGCAAACCAAGATCCAGAGGCAAGAGAGACTGGAAATTTAAGAGAAGAAGAATTCAGAATGATTAAACAAAAAAAATGCTTAGGTAGTTATTAAACTGAAAAGCTAATGATTGCAGCAACTTTTTATGTGATGTCTATAGCAGCTGTAATGTTTCAGACAAGAGAATTTGAATGGGTAGAAACATTGGGTGGAAAGAACTACAGTAGCAATGATGTAAAACAGGGCTAAGTTGTGACACTATTAATATTAATAATTAGGAGCTCATATTGTTATTGTTGTTCAGTTCCCAGTTGTGTCCGACTCTTTGTGACTTCATGGACTGTACCACACCAGGCCTCTCTGTCTCTCACTATTTCCCAAAGTTTGCCCAAGTTCATGTCCATTGCATCGGTGGTGCCATCCAGCCATCTCATCCTCTGACACCCTCTTCTCCTGCCCTCAATCTTTCCCAGCATCAGGGACTTTTCCAACGAGTTGGCTGTTTTCATCAGGTGACCAAAATACTGGAGCTTCAGCATCATTCCTTCTAACAAATGTTCAGGGTTGATTCCACTTAAGATTGACTGGTTTGATCTCCTTGCTGCTCAAGGGACTCTCAGGAGTCTTCTCCAGCACCATAGTTTAAAGGTATCAATTCTTCAGTGCCCTGCCTTCTTTATCATCCAGCTCTCACAAGTATGTAACCACTGGAAAGACCATAGCCTTGACTATACGGACCTTTGTCGGCAGAGTAATGTCTCTGCTTTTCAACACACTGTCTTGGTTTGTCATAGCTTTCCTGTCAAGAAGCAAATGTCTTCTGATTTCATGGCTGCAGTCACCATTGGCAGTGCTTTTAGAGCCCAAGAAGAGGAAATCTGTCACTACTGCCACATTTCCCCCCTCTATTTGCCATGCAATAATGGGACCAGATGCCAAGATCTTAATTTTTTTAATGTTTAGTTTTAAGCTGGCTCTTTCACTCTCCTCCTTCACTCTCATCAAGAGACTCTTTAATTCTTCTTACCTTTCTGCCATTAGAGTGATATCATCCAGATATCTGAGGTTGTTAATGTTTCTCCCGCCTATCTTGATTCCAGCTTGTAACTCATCCAGTCAAGCATTTCTCATGATGTGCTCAGCATATAAATTAAACAAACAGGGTGACAGCACCCTGTCATACTCCTTTCTCAATCTTGAACCAGTCAGTTGTTCCATACGGGGTTCTGTCTGTTGCTTCATGACCCACATACTGGTTTCTCAGGAGACAGGTAACATGGTCTTCCCATCTCTTTCAGAGCTTTCCATGGTTTATTATGACCCACACAGTCGAAGGCTTTGGCATAGCTGATGAAAGAGAAGTAGATGTTTTTCTGGAATTCCCTAGCTTTCTTTATGATCCAGTGAATGTTGGCTATTTGATCTCTGGTTCTTCTTCCTTTTCTAAACCCAGCTTGGACATCTGGATGATCTTGGCTCTCATAATGCTGAAGCCTAGCATGTAAGATTTTAGGCATGACCTTACTAGCATGGGAAATGAGTGCAATTGTCCTATGGTTAATACATTCTTGAGTATGACTCTTCTTGGGAATTGGGATGAGGATTGACCTTTTCCAGTCCTGCGGCCACTGCTGGGTCTTCCAGATTTGCTGACATGTTGAATGTGACACTTTGATGGCATTGAATAGCCAAACCTTTGTGGTTTTGAATAGCTCTGCTCGAATTCCATCACACCCACTAGTTTAATTAACAGCAGTGGTTCCTAAGGCTCACTTGACTTCGCTCTCCAGAATGTCTGGCTCCGGGTGGCTGATCACACCATCATAATAATCCAGTTCATTTAGATCTTTTTTGTACCATTCTTCCATGTATTATTTCCATCTTTTCTTGATCTCATCAGTGTCTACTAGGTCTCTGCCATTTCTGTCCTTTATTGTGCCCATCCTCGGGCAAAGCGTTCCCTTGATATCTCCAATTTTCCTGAAGAGATCTCTAGTCTTTTCTCTTCTGTTTTTTTCTTCTAGTTTTATACACTGTTCATTGAAGAAAGCCTTCTTGTCTCTCCATGCTGTTCTTTGGAAATCTGCATTTAGTTGGATATATTTTTCCCTTTCTCCCTTGCTTTTCCCTTCTCTTCTTTCTTTAGCTATTTGCAAGGCCTCCTCAGACAACCACTTAGCCTTCTTGCTTTCCTTTTCCTTTGGGATGGTTTTGTTCGCTGTCTCCTGCACAATATTATGGACCTCGTCCATAACGCTTCAGGTGCACTATTTACAAGTTCTAATCCCTTGAATCTATTCATTATCTCCACTGCATATTCATAGGGGATTTGATTTAAGTCATATCTGGCTGGCCTAGGAGTTCTTCGTACTGTCCAGTATTAGCGTGTTTGACCCTTTTGAGTTTCTTATTTGTTGTCATTTTGTTATTCCATCTTATTCCTTTTGAATTTCCATAGTTTTTTTTTTTTTTTACTGAGTTATTTAGGTTTGGTTTAATCCAAAGTGGTTTTGCAACAATAAATTCTAGTTTGCTTAGAACTTCTGTTCCATGTTTATTAATTTTCTAGAAGATGAATCTTATTAAAAGAGAACTGAGAAACAACTTTTTGAAATCATTTGAATGTAGATGTGCACCCACTGACTCAAAGAAGAGCATGGGAATCTAATAAAAATGTGAATATGTCTACAAATTCAGGCTGGAAAGAAATCTTGCAACTTCCTTTTCCTTATTGTAAATTTTTTTAAAAATTATTTAATTTAATTTTTATTTCATATTGGAGTATAGTTGATTGACTGTGTTGTGTTACTTTCTGGTATGTAGCAAAGTGACTCAGTTATACATACACAGATCTATTATTTTTAAGGTTCTTTACCCATATAGGTTCTTATATTGAGCAAAGTCCCCTGTAATAAGTAGATCTTTGTTGATCATCTATTTTATGTACTGCTACTGCAGCTTAGTCGTGTCTGACTAAGTGCGACCCCATAGACGGCAGCCCACCAGGCTCCCCCATGCCTGGATTCTCCAGGCAAGAACACTGGAGTGGATTGCCATTGCCTTCTCCAATGCATAGTAGTATGTATTTGCGGAGAAGGCAATAGCAACCCACTCCAGTACTCTTCCCTGGAAAATTCCATGGACAGAGGAGCCTGGTAGGCTGCATGCAGTCCATGGGGTCGCTAAGATTTGGACACGACTGAGCAACTTCACTTTCACGCATTGGAGAAGGAAATGGCAACCCACTCCAGTGTTCTTGCCTGGAGAAACCCAGGGACGGGGGAGCCTGGTGGGCTGCTGTTTATGAGGTCGCACAGAGTTGGACACGACCGAAGCGACTTGGCAGCAGCAGCAGCAGCAGCAGCAGCAGTGTGTACTTGTTACTTTCAACCTCCTAGTTTATCCCTCCACCCCATCTTTCCCCCTTGATAACCATAAGTTTGTTTTCTAAATCTGAATTTGTTTCTGTTTTGTAAATAAGTTCATATGTATCACTTTTTAAATTCCACATATAAATATCATGTGATATTTATCTTTGTCTGACTTATTTCACTGTGTATGATAATCTCTAGGTCTGTCCATTTTATTGGACATGGCATTACTTCATTCTTTTTAATGGCTGAATAATATTTCATTGTGTATGTATACCATATCTTTATCCATGCATCTGTGGACAGACATTTAGGTTGCTTCCATGTCTCAGCTATTGTAAACCTGCTGTAATGAACATTGGGGTGCATGTATCTTTTCAAATTATGATTTTCTTTGCATATATGCCCAGAATTAGGATTGCTAGATCATATGGTAGCTCTAATTTTGGTTTTTTTAAGGAACACCCCTGTACTGTTCTCCATAGTAGCTGTATCAACTTACATTCCCACCAACAGTGCAAAAGGATTTCTTTTTCTCTACACCCTCTCCAGCATTTGTTGCTTGTAGAATTTTTGATGGTGGCCAGTCTGACTAATGTGTGGTGATACCTCATGGTAGCTTTCATTTGCATTTCTCTGATAATTAGTGTTGTTGAGCATCTTTTCATATGCTTTTTGGCCATATGTATGTCTTCAAGAAATGTCTATTTAGATCTTCTGCTCATTTTTTAATTTTTATTTTTTTAAATTGGGCTTCATGGGCTGTTTGTATATTTTGGAAATTAAGCCCTTGTTGGTTGCTTCTTTCACAAATATTTTCTCCTATTCTGTGTGTCATCTTTTCACTTTGCTTATAATTTCCTTAAAGCTTTTAAGTTTAATTAGGTCCCATTTGTTTATTTTTGTTTTAATTACTCTAGGAGGTGGATCCAAAAAAATACTGCTGTGATTTATGTTTAAGTGTGTTCTACCTGTTTTCCTCTTAGAGTTTTATAGTACCTGGTCTTACATTTATAACTTTAATCCATTTTGAGTTTATTTTTGTTTATGGTGTTAGAGAATTTTCTAATTTCATTCTTTTACATGCGGCTGTCCAATTTTCCCAGCACTAGCTATTGAAGAGACTGCTTTTTCTCTACTGTATGTTCTTTGTGTCATTGATACATGGATTTATTTCTGGGCTTTCTATCCTGTTTCATTGATCTGTAAGTCTGTCTTTGTGCCAGTACCATACTGTTTTGGGATTTTGTGTTTTTTTTTTTTTAACTTTTTGTTTTACATTGGGATTTAGCTGATTAACAATGCTGTGATAGTTTCAAGTGAACAGCAAAGGGACTCAGCCATACATATACATATATCCATTCTCCCCCAACTCCCCTTCCATCAAGCTGACACATAACATTGAATACTATATTGCTTTGATTATTGTAGCTTTATAGTATAGTCTGAAACCAGGGAGCCTGATTCCTTCAGCTCCATTTTTCTTTCTCAAGATTGCTTTGGCTACTCAGGGTCTTTTGTATTTCCATAAAAATTGTAAGATTTTTTTTTTTGTTGTTCTAGACCTGTAAAAAAAAATGTCATTGGTAATTTAAGAGTATTACATTGAATCTGTAGATTACCTTAGGTAGTATAGTCTTTTGACAATATTGATTCTTCTGATCTGAGGAAGTGGTATATCCTTCCATCTGTTTATATAATCTTTGATTTCTTTCATCAACATATTTTTTTGTAGTACAGTTCTTTTGCCTCCTCTTTAATCTTTCTGCCATACTCATAGCCATTGAAATGTATACTTCCCACATGAACATTTCAATACCAATAGATTCCTACTGCTGCCACACATATTTGGGGCATGGAACCCTTTCTTGGTGAGATTTCTTGTACTTTCTATCCTTCTGAACACCAATCAGCCATTTCTTCTTGGAGGTATCAGCATATTCTCTGTAGTTCTACTGAGAAACAGTAGACTTAAAAAAAAATGATATCACTAAAGAAACCCAACGACAATAAGGAAGACAACTATAATACTACCATAGGAAAATTTTAGCCTCTGACATCTACAGCTACAACAAACAGTAAATACAGTTTAACTCCTAGTATGATAAAACCACACATGGCAGTTCCTTTTATCCAGTACACCATTTCTAGCTCTCAATACAAAGTTACAAGACATACTAAAAGACAAAAAATACAGTTTGAAGATACAGAGCAAATATCAGGATTAGAATCATGTATAACATGAACAGTGGAATTATTAGGCTGAAAATTTAAGACAACTTTGATTAACGTCCTAAGAGATTTAAAGAAGAAGGTAGTTGATATGTGATATGTCAGCAGGGAGGTAGTTGATATGTGATATGTCAGCAGGGAGGTGGAAGGAAAGAAACAAAAGAAAATGCCAAAAGTCAAAAGCACTGTAGCAAGAAGGAAGAATGCTTTGATGGGCTCCTCAATAGACTGGACACAACTGAAGAAGGAATTATAGAACTTGAAGAAACATCAGTAGAAACTTCTAAACTGAAACGCAGAGAAAAAAGAATGAAAAGAACAGAATGATACTGAACAGAATACCCAAGAACTTAGGGACAACCACAAAAGGTGTAGCATACATGTAATGAGAATATTAGAAGGAAAATAAAGAGGAAAAAAACGGAAGAAATATTTGAAGCAACAATGACTGGGAATTTTCCAAAATTAGTGATAGACACCACAGATCCAGGAAGCTCATAAAATACCAAGCAAGATAGAATATTTAAAAAAAAACACTACACATAGAGACATAACATTGAAATTGCAGAAAATCAAAGACAAAGAGAAAAATCTTGAAAGAAACCAGAGTTTAAACACCTTACCTACAGAAAAGCAAAGATGGGAATTACATCAGACTTCCCTTCAAAAGCCATGTAAGGGAGAGAGTAGTGTGAAATAATGTGTTGAAAGAAAACCCCACCAATCTATAATTCTTTACCCAGTGGAACTATCCTTCAAAAGTGAAAGAGAAATAAAAGTTTTCTCAGGCAAACAAAAATTGAGGGAATTTTTTGTCAGGACACCTATTCTCCAATGAACTTACATTGCTTAGAGGAAAACAAAAGTGTGTCACAACACAAAACAACTTTTTTGCCAGTCATGTAAGACCTTTATTTGACTCTGTCCACTGCCTTATCCTCACTTCCCACTCTTTTAACTCTAAATTCTAGTAATACCAAATCATCTTGAATTCTCGTACATAGCGTGCTTCCTTACAACTTTGTCCACACTGATGTCAACCCTTTGCAAACTGCTTTAACCATTTAAATCTCAGCTGTAATGTTGTGTCCTCTGATGAACCTTGCTGGACATATCTAAAGTCAGGTGCTTCCCTTAAAATACCACTTAACTTTGTGCATATGCCACTTACAGCTATTATCTTACTGTATTATTAAATTTTAAGTAGTATTTCTCTATCTTCAGTAAATTGTATACTTCTTTGGGGTAGAAATATTTCCTTTTATCTCTTTTCCTTTTTCTTAGTACCAAGGTCTGGCACTTAATAAATATTCAACAATTATTTATTGAATAGATTAAGACACTAATGTGAGTGAAATAGAGTTGAACAGAGGCTTAGAATCATGCTTGGAATAGCCAAGAAGAAGCAGTGTCCTACAGAACACTTAGAAGAAAAAGCCAAATAGGTAGCAGAAAACCCCAGATATTGGTTTCATTTCTTTTGACTCTTTATTCATTTATATATTAAGAGTCTTTGCTTGGAATTTTGGTGTTGATAAGCAGTAAGTTTCTATAATGAAGTCTTGGGTCTACAGTGTACAAGCTCTAGAGTGCTTTGAGACTGGAGGGCATTGTCATGTGATGTCATGTCATGATATGGTGCTCTTCCAGGATGTATTATTTAAATTAGAAATCTTAGAAGCATACCTAAGTCTTCTGGAGTCTTAAATTCTTTATTTTTCTTCTGTACCTCCTGATGTATGAGAATAGCCAAGAAGTATAGAAAGCAATATTTCTTCTTTGTTAGTTGATCTATTGGAATGGAGTTTTAATTTCTGGTAAATCCAAATAATCGTCAGCTTGGTTAGAAATCTTAGCTTAGGATGTTGTTTATCATACCCATCTGCTCTAAATACCAGATGCTTGACCTCAAGAATTAATTCTTATCATCCTTCTTATCCAGGTACCTTTGACATTTAGGAAGAACACAGTGTATATGACCTGTCTCTGCTGCTTGGTATAAATGGTCTCAGCTGGAGAAACTCAAATGACTGGGAGTGACTTGAATGGCTAGGGGATAGAAACATCTGGAGGCTTCTTATTTGTCTGTCAATTAATTTGCAATAACTCAAAGGCTGGACTTGAAGTGTCAACTGGAACCCCACCCTGTGACCATATGGTGTGGGTTTCCTCATAGCATGGATGTCTCATGGTTGTTTAACTTCTTACTCAGTGATTCAAGATTCCGTGAGCCCTGTGCTTCAGCAGCAAGGTGGAAATTGCACACCATTTTTTAACCACCTAGCCTCAGAAGTCTCATGCATCACAAGTTTACCCAAATCAAGAGAAGGGGACATAGATCTGACTTCTTTATAGGAGAAATTATCAAAGAATTTGCAGTCATGTTTTAAAAAGTTCCATACTTATTAAAGGTGTTATGGGAAAAAAATGACAACAAAAATGATTAGCTAAGAGTAACTAGTTATATATTATAGTGTGAGAATAGTATAGAACTTTAATTAGAAGGGCTTCCCTGGTAGCTCAGCTGGTAAAGAATCCACCTGCAATGAAGGAGACCCTGGCTGGATTTCTGGGTCTGGAAGATCTGCTGGAGAAGGGATAGGCTACTCACTCCAGTATTCTTGGGTTTCCCTAGTGGCTCAACTAGTAAAGAATCTGCCTGCAATGCAAGAAACCTGGGTTCAATCCCTGGGTTGGGAAGATTCCCTGGAAAAGGTAACAGCTATGCCCTCTAGTATTCTGGCCTGGAGAATTCCATGGAATGTATAGTCCATGGGGTTTCAAAGAGTGTGCTAAAGTCAGCTTTCCAAAATTTGGGGGTTGTGCAGAGAGTACTTGGATTCATTCATTCCAAAAATATTGAAAATACTATGGTGAAAAGATGAAATCCTTGACTTCATGAAGCTTACATAGTTGTAGGAGGATAGAGAGCATGAGACAGATGATAAAGAAACAAAAGTATTCCTTTGACTCTGGACACGGACAAAATGATTTAGAGTAATAATATATGCCTGAAGAAAACAAATCAGGTTGATAAAAGATTTACCATTTGTTAGGAAATTTAATGTTAGACCAAAGAATCTACTATTATGAGAACATGGTACATGAGTTACAAATTCAGAAAATCTGAATAAGGAACAAAGGAGCTGAGATGACTACAGTTGAGTATTTCAGGGAGTTTCAGAATATCAAAACATCTAAGTTCAAATGTCATACAACAGATCAGATTTGGGGCCAATGAAAGGAAATGGAGCCAAGGGTCAGAAGCAAGTTGTATCTGAAATTGAATAAGAATGGAGTTAATAGGAAAGCAAAGTGAAATTGCTGTAAAATTTCCTTTGGATCATTATCTGTGTAGTAAGGGAACTGTCTTAAAGAATGGAGCCAGGGCATGCCATAAAATTTAACTATACACAAACAATTGAATAAAGAGGCATAATAGAGATAAATTATTTGCAAGGCATATACTTGTCAAAGAATTAGTATCTATAATGTATTAAGAACTCTTACACATTTAAAAAGTCAAAGAACCCTCTGGGAAAATGGGCAAAGCTTCGTTTATTGCTCAGGAATTATGAGCTTCATGATATTTTATTTGTAAGACATTCAAACACCTAGTTTCTACTGCAAAGCAGCATCCTAGAATAAAATTTTTGGTTCATCCCATCACCAAGAGGACTACACAAAACTATACAAGAACATAAGGAAATAGCCCCCTGGACATCTCATGAAAGAGATATCACTCTCAGATGAATTAATATAATACTTTTACAAAGGGTAGGTTGTTAGCTAAGAGCAGATTTTGTAGCAATTTAAATGCCAAATCAAATGCCCAATATTTAAGGGCTGTTCATCCTTTCCCTATCTTACTCCCAAAACTCCCAACAGTAACAGTAGTTTTGGAAATTGCTTCCAATATGATTTTACTCAATTTATTACTAGCAAAAGTTTGATTTCTTCTTCTTGGTGACATCATATCGATATCAAGCACTCATGTTTCTGAATAAGCTCAACACTTGGCTGGGGCAACCTGAGCCTTGCTTTCTGCCAGGCACGCTGGAATGCGCAACTCACAATGGTTTCCAGATATATCAGTTCCCTTCCTGTCTAGGACATTGCGTTGCCACATGACCTTTGCCAAGTCACTTCTTTTTGCTCTCCCATAACATAAGGTTGTAATTATGATGATCTCCCTCATAGAAATGTGATGAGAAGCTATTCATAACAAAGACTGTAAAAATTGCAAACATGATGAGAGAGGCAGATATTGAATGTATGAAAAAGTTCTAAATTGAATACCAATTTCCTCCCTGGCTCAATGTGTTCTTAAAATTTATTTGTAAGGACAACAGTAGCAAAATGCCTCATTAAGTTTTTCTATTAATGTCCACTGGATATTTTTTTTTTCTGTTCCCAAATATGACCTTGATTTTTAGATAAATTGTCTTTGTGTCTGGGGGGGGGGGTGGATATCTTTTCATTGTTCTCTCATCAGCCACATGAACTTTCCTTTTCCTTTCTCCCCCAAACTGAGATCATTTCGTTAGTTTTAAATTGGCAACGTGATCTTGTTCAATGCCAGACACATGACATGTTCTAGTAGCTGTCTGGACCTGGGGCTGAGATCATATTCCCTTCTACCCCCAATATATGTTCCAAACACTTGTGAGTGTGCTGAAGGGCAGAGGCTTAAAGAGGTGAGATCAGGCCAGGCTGGCATCCACTCTGTAGGATTCAGGGATGGAGTCATACTTCAAAGTGTTGTGAGGGAATGATTGACAATGCACCAGAGCTGCTCATGGTAGGTGGAAGGACAACGGGGTAAAAATAAGCTGCCTTAGTACATTTTTTCAAGTTTCTGTTTATCTTCCATCTGTAGACCCTTTAAGCTGCCTTCATATTTGGATGTGGACATTGAAGTATTGCTGACCAATGCCAGAGTCACAGGAATACCCTGCTGTGCTTTTGATCTTCCCATATGACTGGATTTCCTGAATCATTGTGTTACTGTGCGTGTGTGCACATGTGTGCACACGTGAATCTTCTGGCACATCTCCCAGAAGTGCTAGCCCTGGGACAAAGGGTCCATTGGTGCTTTCAGAATGTAATATTGATCACTTTGGCTTTCCTTGGCTCAGAGCCAGACACTTTGTCTTTCACTGTGCAAGATGGCTGCCAACTCCATAGGCTCGTCTCAATGTGAGGGGGCTAGGCAGTGCTTTCTAAAGAGCAGAACAATTTTTTTGAAGCTTTGAAGAAAGTTGTTTAAAAATGGAACTTTGTGTGTTGCCAACTATAGGCAGTGCTTGGAATTTGGCTGTCTTTTAACCCTTATGCTCTGTGGTACCTTCTGTATTTAGTTACATTATACTTTCTAATATTCAGTCGAGCAGGAAAGTCAATGAGACAGAATAAATCACAAGTCTTTTTGTATCCTTATAGTTTTGCACAATTTGCTACCTAGGACCAGTATTAGTCAAATCCATAATTTGTGATTCAAACATAAAGACTATCAAAGAACAAATTCACAAAGAAAAGAGGAAGAAATCTCCTAAGTTTTCAAAGTGTACCTTTCATGTATAGGATTCTGAAAATTATAAAAGCAAATAGCTCAGAAAAGACCTTGATGGCAATTCTTGACCTGTAGAATGATATCAATTATTAGTGATCACCAGAAGAGAATAAAAGTTATTGATTCTCTTCAGGCAGACTTCCTTCATATGACAAACATGGCTACAAATTTCAGACCCATTGCAAGCTTCTAGATTATCCAAGAAAGATAAACCAGAATCTTATTTTCTCCTTTTCCCCTCAAGTATTATGTTTAGGATTTGACCTAAGCAAGAGATAACAAAAAAATAGGCAATATTCTCTCATTTCTGGATTTCCATTCTTCTTTTCAGCCCTGTTGCCTCCCACATACCAAAAATGTGTTGACCATCTTTTCTCTCCTAAGAAGGCATATCCAATCACTCACAAAAGGCCTGAATATGAATTTATTTCATGTATAAACCTTTCCTGTATTCCAGAGAAATAGGTTTTTTTTTTAAGGGCATAAGGAAGAAACACTCATAATAGACTTTTATCTATCATGATTTCTCTGAGAGGAAATGACTGAGAAAAGGGCTTTCAGTCTTCCATGATTTTGTCCTAATCATCAGATCCCGTCTCTTGCTACTGTGATGTGTTATGCTTTGTTAAGGAGGTGAATTGACCATTTTCATTTGCCTCTATTTTGCTTGACTCCTGAGAGGTGCCACAGAGCAGATCTTTAATTCAGGCCCCACATGGAATTTAATCTGAATTCCAAACATTCCGGTTGTAATGGAAAGAGCACATGAAGCTTTGGAATCAGGTAGACATGAGTAAGCTTCCTCATTCTGTCACTTACCAGCTGTGTGATCTTGGAGAAAGTATTTAACCTCTTTGAACTTTGTTGCTGATGTATGGAATAAAAATAATAATAATATTTAGTCAGTGGGGTCATTATGAGTTTAAATAAGATATTGAATGTAGAATGGCTAGCACAGCATTAACATAGCTGATTTTTTCATAAAGTAAATTTCCTTCGTTGAGCATCCTTTAATGTCAGTATAGTCTCTATCAAACTCTGTGGAGCTTATTTCTTAAAGACAACTTGAGTAATCCAAAAACTCAGCAGTGATATTTTTAAAAAATTATTTTCCATGGTTATGATATCACCAGTGTCACATTTAAACTTGTGATGACAGCACAGCTGTGAACTCTTTGGATGTCATATCTTTGGAAGCAGGGCAGTGTGACAGTCCTGGAGAAAACTGCCATATTTGGCATTCTATGGGTACACTTAGATTCTCAAATTCCCAGACAGAAAGGGCTGATTGAATCTCTCTCATTTACTCTAAATAGCACACCTCAAATCCTTTCTTTGAAAGCAGACAGATTATAAATAACTGTGTAGTATTATTATACACATTATATTTCTATCATGTATAAGTGGACCCAATACTCTTTGAGGTTAATAATAGTCTGTTTTGAAACTCAAGTTTCTCAGACAGAAACAAAGAAATTTAAGATTAGAGAGTAAAATGAGATGGGTTCAATGATAAATTCAGGACAGTCTGTTGACTCAACAGAATGATGCTTTTTTTCCTCAGAATAATGACAGAAGCCTTGAAAGTCTAGACATTACTATTTTGACCCAGGAAATTATTCGCCATGCTCCTGAGGGAACACATTGTTTTGCCACAATTGTTACACAGTGTGCCTGGTACTGTTTCTTAATCCCACACATCTTGATGTCATCCAGAAACTCCAAAAGCAGGTTGTAGTTAGAAAAAAAGGCCCAGGTTAATAGAAGCAGCACTATGGTGAATGGACCATCAGAGCCCAATCAAAGATTAAGTAAATTTGCAATTCAAAAATTAAATTTTTGGCCTTTCTCCCTTCAATTTTGAAATCATGTTTGAGTTCTCATTTCAGATAATCATTTCTTCAGCAGTATAATATTCAGACTCCATGCTTCTGTAATATAGGACAATGGTTTTATTGTATCCTTTTCCTTACCAAGGTCTCATAGAGAAGCATGGCAAATAGAAAAATAATAAAAATCCATTGCATTGAGTTCACCCTAATACTACCTTACTAGACAAAGCTTTGCATTAAGATGATTGTATGAAATCTTAAAATTTACATGGTTGGGACAGAACTTTCTGTCTTCCTCATTCATTAAGCATTGTCCAGCTAACTCTGCTATGGAAAAGATGGACATTTGAGATTTTGAAAATATTCTTGTCTTGTAGAACACTCATAATTGTATATCCAACTTACCTCTGCTGAAAGGAATTTCAGGGAATTTGTTTTTCGTGATACCATACCTCATCCCTCTTATATCTTCAATTGTTATGTCAGTAGCTCCTTCTACTCCAGTACTGTTTATTTTTATAAAAGTTAGAACAATGATCCATTAATTTCTGACAATGGCACCAAGAGTTATCTCTTTTAGTTCCATAAATATACATGAAATGTTCTGTGCATACTTTATGCTGCACCTGGAACCTTGGGAAATACAAAACTAAACTGAGAATGTGGATCTACCTCTAAGGAGCTTGTCTAAAGAGAAAGCATGATAGTTTTCCTGCATTGTACAGAACTTAAACATTAGAGATGTTCATCTGTCACCCAGAGTAATATCTACTCCAGAGATCCTAACTTAGGAGCCTACAGACTAAATTCTACTTATAGACATATTTGTTTTAGCTCGCAAAGAATTAGCAAAACCACAATATTTAACAAACCATTGATATTTTGAAATATGAAGATGAAGATCCCCTGCAGAAGGGCATGGCAACCCACTCCAGTACTCTTGCCTGGAGAATCCCATGGACAGAGGAGCCTGGCAGGCTACAGTCCATGGGGTCACAAAGAGTAGGACATTACTGAAGCAACTTAGCACACACACCTGCACATAAAATTCTGGATTGATGACTGCTTTGAAAAAACGGAAAGATGTAGCAACACAGTGTCTGCCTTCCCAGTTGGCAACAATTGGAGTGCCTTGTTTTTCACAGTCCTCATCACTCTGTTACTGTGTTCTCCCAATTTCCATCATTTCTATAGAAAACGGTGGGAAGTTTCTAGGAAAGTGGTAACCAGAATGTATATCTCACCCACCCCCACCCCACCCCACCCCCGCTTTTATTTCAACTTTAGTCTAGTCTGCTTGTTGAGTCTCCAGACCTCTGAAGCTGTTTGGTATACACTCATGTTCTAATGAAACCCAAGTTCTATGGGACACCAAGAGAAGAAATGTTGTATAGGGCCTTCTTCTATATGGTCTTGGAGAGCCTGGAGATCTCCAAGATGAAGATTGAGAAACCAGGAAAGTACCTGGTTCTGAAACAGGATTGATCCTTGGAAGAAGTTTGGCATTAGTTCCACTGAAGGTGTTTAGTCTTCTGGTCTTCAAAAGGCTAAGGAGAAGCAAAACAATGGTTGAACTCTCATTATACATGGGATTAGATGAGATGGGGGCTAGGAAGCAAGAAAGTTTTCATTCAGTCCTTCAATAAGAGTCTTCTTGTTTGTAATGTCTGCTTCACCTTGCACAATTCAAGAGCCTATAGCCAATTTGAGATGGTCCAATAACTAGTCAAAGGGCTCATAAAGAAAAGTGATCAGTTGACCAGAGCCCAACCGTCTACAAAAAGAAGGTAGACAATAATGCATGAAATTCCCCACACAGCTGCTAAAGGAGATAGAACACAATTCATAAAGCTTCAAATGCAACTCCAAAGTATCTTCTGTACGTGTAATTTTTGAGCTGAGCATTTCCATAAATAAGTTGATGGAGTTATTGGTTAACACCTAGACTCAAAGTAGTGGTCCAAGATAGCAAACAAAAGTAATATCTCAAAGCACAACATAACATTACAAAAATATGGAATGCATGCAGAAAAAAGAGCAGGAGCCTCACATGTAAATGATGGAAGTTCTGAAAGAAGAGATCACAAAAGGAAGTGAAGCAATAAAAAAGTAGTAGATTCCCTCAAGTTCAAATAAAGGTCCAATCTTCAATTAAAAGGACTGATGAGGAAAGACATAAACCTACAGATTTTTTAAGAAGAAAAAAATGGTTATGTGATTAAAAACTCTCACAAAACTGCAGGAATTTTAAAAGCGGCATCATAGATTCATAAAAGATGAAAAATTATAAAACAGTATTACATAAAACTTTTAGCAACAAATTTGGAGAAGTCAGAAAATAATGATTTCCTAACAAAATTAAATTACCAAAGATGATTCAGGAAAACTGCAATGATCAATTACCACAGAAGAGACTGTCAAAAGGTTAATGATTTACCATCAAAAACAGTACCAGAAACAGATGTGTTCATAACTAATTTTTTTCTAACCATTTTTTGAAAAGTTTTCCACATTCTTTGATGAAAAGATTTGATATAATAAAACCACAAACTTTCAAAAAGTTATTGTTTAAATTTAAAGTAATCCCATTTTTAATCCTTACAGAGATTTGGGGAAAGTGAAAAGACATCAAAGTTTACAATGAAGCAAACATTTTTGAGAATAGCCAAATAAATTTTGATAAAGATGAATAGTGGTAGGGACTTGCCTTACTATCAGAATATTACAAGTAAATAGTTGAAATTGAATTAGGATTGTTATAGGCATAGGAAGAAACAAATAGATCAGTAGGAAAAAATAAACAATCCAGAAAATATAAGATTTGATATATGAAAAGAGAGAAAATAATGAATTATTTAATAAACAGTACTGGCACAGAAAGCCACCCATCTGAAAAAATAAAACTGAACCCTATTTTATAGAAAAAATTAATTCCATATGGGTTAAAACCTTAAATAAGTAAAAAAAAAATAAAGTAAAATAAAATATGACAAGAAAATCCAGTACCCAATAAGTACAATCCAGGAGCAGGACAGACTCAGCAGTATAAAAGACTTTTGATAATATGAAAATTAAACTTTTAATTTTAATATTAATTTTAAATTACTTTAAGTATTTTGAATGATAAAATGTCATGTCTCACATTTTAATATTAAATATTTTGTTATTTAGAAATATACCCAAAGCATTTTAAACATTGATTTGGGAAAAATATTTGAAATTCAGAAGATCACTAAGTGTTTACTATTATGTTGGAAACTTCCTACTAATTGACAAAAAAGGGTGTGAATCTTAATAGCAAAGGATATAAAGAGGCAACCAAATGGCCAACCAATATATGAAGATATCCTTACTTTAATTTGCATTTCCATAATTCTCTTTACTTCCCATTAGACTTACAAAAATAAAAAGTATTGAAACATCTAATATCACATTTACGGAGATATGAGTTCTCATATACTGCTGGTGGAAACATGAATATTTTCAGCCTTTATGACCACTAATCTGGCAAAATACTACAGTTGACAAAACACATAAACTTTAACCCAGTAAATCCCACTCTTTAATAGCTATCTCAAAGAGGGAGAAAAGCCATTAATTTCTAGAAGAGAATTTTATATGATTAGATATATTAAAACATATATGGCACCACCAACTTAATGAACATGAGTTTGAGCAAGCTCCAGGAGTTGGTGATGGACAGGGAAGCCTGGCATGCAGTCCATGGGGTCACAAAGAGTGGGACACAACTAAGCAACTGAACAGCAACAACATTAAAACACAGTTGATATCGACAAGAACAAGCTAATAAAGTAAATATATCTCAGTATAGAAAGAGTAACATGGTACAGCTACATCAGGGAATATTATGGAATCATTAAAAAGAATGAAAATGGAGGTCTAGAAGATAACTTGGAGAGATTTCCAGTAGATATTTCTAAATAAAAAGGAAGATAAAAATAGTATATAAATATGAGTCCATTTTTTAGAAAAAAATGATGAGATTATATATATATATATATATATATATATATATATATATATATATATGAGAAGGAAACGGCAACCCACCCAGTACTTTTGCCTAGAAAATTCCATGGATGGAGGAGCCTGGTGGCTACAGTTCATGGGGTCACAAAGAGTTGGACATGACTGAGCAACTTCATAATTTCACATATATATATATGTATTTATATGCAATGATAAGATTATATGTATATAGTATATTCTCTGCATAGTTACAGTACATTTATACATAGAAGGATGTGACTATAGAGCAAATGTGAATGGCACCATACAAAGTTATTAGCATCCTGTTGGAGAGTTAGTTAATTATTGTGTCTCCCTTGTCTCTCCCAATTATTTCCTTATAGTTCCCAGCATTTCCTATCTTTGGAGCTAGGCTGGAGCCACATGACAAGCTCTGATCAATGAACTGAGAGGGAAAAAAATGAGGCAGTTAAGAAATGATTTGTTTCCTGCATTTCTCCCTTCCCTTGCTTTGGAAAACTTGAAGGCTACATGTTCCAGATGGCATAGCAAGTCTGAGGAATACTGCCAATCTACATTAAACTTTGGAAAATTAAGCTTGTTTTGTTAAGTCTTTGAAATTTTTCTCATAGCAGCTACATTAATTATCCCAATCCAGAGATTAATATTTTCAAACGAGATATTGCTGAAATTAAAAAATCTAAAATATAGGCTTCATTTTACTGTGAAGCAGACAGTGAGAAAACTGACATCAGAGGAAAGAAAGAATTGATGTTATTCAGAGCCCCACCTACACCCCCAAGAAAAAGTAAAGATAAAATTATCATTTGGGGTAACTTGGGTATTAGGCTAGACCGCATGCAAAGCAGAAGAGATTAGAAAAGACAACAATTAGCAGTGAATATTGACTACTGCTGATTGCTTTCATCAAAATCTTCTAAGAAAGTGAACTCAGGGTGGGGGAAAATGGCCAATTTTCAAGAAGTTACAAGGATTACAGAGGTGAGAAATTTGGGATCATGAAGGGTTGGAAAAACTGATTACTTATCAACCTCAAAAAGTATAAGATAGAAAAAAAAAATTAAGAGTAGTCATCCCATAAAAACTTCTTGTTGGCACAAGTGATCACTTTCAGATTTCTCACTTCTAAGCCTAAAAGCCTTCAGGTGGCTATTATTAAGTTGAGAAAGACAAGTGTAGAGATAAGAAAGCAAAGACATAAAGCAGATCTGAAAACTGTGCCTCAGTAAGATTTAGGGTGTGGTTACTGGCACATGGAACTGAGCTAGTAGATGAGAAGTCTCCTACATTTCTTAAGTGTTGAGCCAATCAAGATTTTAAGGAATTACATTGCCAAAGAAACCAGTAGCTTAGACCACTGTCAGATTTTGTCCAAGATATGGAGACTTCCACTTACCATCAAAATAAATTACCATCCCACATAAAGGCAACCAAGAAACCAAGACAACATAGAAAAACTGATTTTCAAGATACCAGGCATGACACAATGAAGAAAAATGATCTTTGAAAGATGGTAGACAAAGTAAGTGAGCCCTACAATTCCAGCTTAAAGCCCAGAAAAACTTTCCAGTCAGGACACAGACTGGGGGAGTTACAGAAGGGGCATTCTCCCTGAGTTGAGAAGATAGAGTTGGGAGCCTGGGTGGTAAAAAAACATGACTAGATTTTGCAGACAGAGTATCAGAACGAAGAGAGCTGCACAATGAGAAAATTCTGGATATCTGTAGAGAGTTCTTCTCAAATATTGAGCTAATTCATTAATTAGCTCAACATATATGTGCAATGAAATACCCAAGACTGAGGGGAAAGCTTCTAAAAGGATTGGAAGGAACAATCCTGCAAGCAAGAGTGAGAAAAAAATCATAATGTATAGATCTTTGATTGGAGTACTGAGAAGGATTATTTTTCCCTCGAGGTAAGGAAAAATTAGTCACTGACTCAACATTGGTATGTCTAACAGAACTTTAAAGCAAGATCCAAAGGATCCAAGTGTTCCCAAATAATTTAACAACATCTCAGAATAAAGCTCAAAAATATTTATAGGAAAACAAATAGACGAAAGAACTCCCTAGCCATCAACAAAGTCAAATTCACAATGTCTGGCATCCAATAAGAAATTAACAAGCCTGCAGTAAATAAAAACTGATAATATGGAAAAAATCAATTGATCAAAATCAAATTATAAATGATACAAATGACAGAATAAGTAGGCAAGGATATTAAAACAATTATAGGAAAAGAAATTTTAAAAGAGTGTATATATCTACCTGAATCACTTTGCTGTGTACCTGAAACTAATTACAACATTGTAGATTATATATCAGGAAAATTATATATCAAGAAAATAAATTATTAAAAAATTATAAGTCCATTTATATGTTTGAGAAGCTAGAGAATAACTTGAATATATAAAACAAATAATGGAAAGTATAAGAGAGAACTAAACAGAATTTCTAAAAATGAAAATTACAATGTCAAAAATTAAAAATACACTGGACAGAATTGAAAGTAGATTAGACAATGTAGAGGAAAAGATTGGTGAATTAAAAAGCACTCATAGAAACTATTCAAAATGAATCACAGAAAGTGAAAAAAGGATGAGCAGAGCTTCAATGAGTTGTCCTATAACTGTGCTGTGCTTAGTTGCTCAGTTGTATCCAACTCTTTGCGACCCCATGGACACCAGGCCTCCTGTCCCTCACCATCTCTTGGAGCTTGCTCAAACTCATGTCCATTGAGTCAGTGATGCCATCCAATCATCTCATCCTCCATTGTCCCCTTCTCATCCTGCCTTCAATCTTTACCAGCATCAGGGTCTTTTGGCTCTTCACATCATGTGGCCAAAGTTCTGGAGCTTTAGCCTCAGCATCAGTCCCTCCAATGAATATTCACAACTGATTTCCTTTAGAACTGACTAGTTGGATCTCCTTGCAGTCCAAGGGACTCTAAAGAGTATTCTCCAACACCACAGCTCAAAAGCATCAATTCTTTGGCACACAGTGTTCTTAATGACCCAACCCTCACATCCATACATGACTACTGGAAAAACCATAGCTTTGATTAGATGGACCTTTGTCAGCAAAGTAATGTCTCTGATCTTTAATATGCTATCTAGGTTTGTCATAGCTTTTCTTCCAAGGAGCAAGTGTCTTTTAATTTCATGGCTAGAGTCACCATCTGCAGTGATCTTGTACCATATACATATTAAAATCACTCAAATTGGTCATAGACCTAAATGTAACACCTAAAACTATAAAACAAGCAATTGAAACCACTCATGGAATCTTTATGATCTTAACTTAGGAAAAGATTTATTAGCTATAATATCAAAAGCATGATCCACAAAAGAATAACATCGATAAATTAGACTTCATCAAAATTAAGAATTTCTGCTCTTTGAAAGATACTATTATGAAAAGACATGTCTCTGATTGAGCAAAAATGACTGAAAATCACATATCTGATAAACTATTTATATCCAGAATATAGAAGAAACTCGCCAGATTCAATAGGAAAACAAATAGCCCAATCAGAAAAGGTCAAAAGAGTATACCTGACACTTCACCAAAGGATAGATACTGATGGCAAATAAGTACACAAAAAGGAGTTGAGAGTCATTGACTGCTTTTGAAATAAAAGTCCAAGCTACAAGAAGTTCATGCTACAGGCCTATTAGAAAGACTGACCATACTAAATGTTGTAGAGAAATTGAAACCCTCATAAACTGCTGGTGGAATATAAAATGGTGCAATTACTTGGGCTTCCCAGGTGGAACTAGTGGTAAAGAACCCATCTGCCCGATTCAGGAGATGTAAGAAATGTGGGTTTGATCCCTGGGTTGGAAAGACCTCTCGGGAGTAGGATATGGCACTCCATTCCAGTTCTTTCCTGGAGAATCCCATTGACAGAGGAGCCTGGAGGGCTACAGTTCATAGGGTTACAAAGAGTTGGACACAAATGAACGCATGTACACAATTTGGAAAATAGTTTGGTGGGATTTTGAAACTTAAAAAGTAGAGCAACCATATGACCTAGTCATTCTACTCTTAGGTATTTAAGCAAAACAAATTTATATTCACATACAAAGACGTGTTCTTGAGTGTCATAGCAACTGTACTGGCCATATTTGAAAACTAGAAACAACCCACATATCTATTAACAGGGGAAAAGATAAACTATAGCATACGATGAAATGCTACTCAGTAATAAGAAGAAAGAAGATGTTCAGGCTTGCTACTCAGTATGGATTATTCAATATTCATTTGAAATATGAATAATATTGAATATTGAAATAATCATGCTGACTAAAAGCAGACAGACCAAAAAAGAAAAAAGTATATACTGTATGCATCCATGAATAAAAAATTTGAGAAAATGAAATGATCTAGAAAGCAGATCAGTTATTACTTAAGGATAAGTGGGGGCGGAGGCAAAAAGGGAGGTGGAAAGAATTCTAAGGACTTGAAGAAATTTGATATGTGATGGATATGTTTATCATCTGAATATTATGGTTTCTGTCTATATATATATGCAAAAACCTATCAAATTATATTTTAAATAAGGGCAACTTATATATCAATTATAACTCAATAAATCTGTGAAAAAAAAAAGTAGGCCCTTGGGACCTCAACTTCTGCAAGCAGAAAATAGATTGAGAAAGGTATACAGTTCCAAGGATGGTATATTCCCTAAATGACTTTTCCAGGTATGGACAAGGAGGATATTCAAAAAGAACTTTCAGATGGGAAGACAAAGGTTGCTGAGAACAGTGGACAGTGAAAATTCTTTCAGAGAGCAGACTTGGGACTGCCCAAGGTGCTATCCTACATACACACCTCTGTGTCAGCTGAGAAGCTTTTATGTGGCCTGCCCGGAGCACTTCAGAATTGCTATGAACCAGTGACTGCTCTGTATCTTCCATTCTTCCCTTTCAGAATGGGGATGTTTAATGTTCCAACACTATTTATTGACATTTTGGGCAAGGGGCTGGGCGTGTGATGATCTCTTGGGTATTTAGTTCAAAGTTCTCCAGTCTTGATGGAGATGCTAGTCTACATCCTGGACTCTGAGATGGAGGCAGCCCCACGAACAGGACTTTGGGTTGTCTCTTTTGAGAAGACATTGACTATGGAAAGGAAGGTGGAAAAGGGCTATTTGTCACAATGACAGTGCTCACTATATGCGCCATGAGCTGCCTTGATTTTGCAGCCTCTTTTACAGGTCAGCTGCTGCTGCTGCTGCTATGTCACTTCAGTCGTGTCCGGCTCTGTGTGACCCCATAGATGGCAGCCCACCAGGCTCCCTATATAATTAATTCAGCTGATGGTCCGGGAGTAGAATTTGTGTGTCACCTTCAGGTCAAAATAATTTAAAACACCTCTTGTATGCGTGCAGGCCAAGTCACTTCAACCATGTCTGAATCTGTGCGATGTTATGGACTATAGCCCGCCAGGCTCCTCTGTATGTGGAATTCTCCAGGCAAAAATACTGGAGTGTGTTGCCATGCCCTCCTCAATGGGATCTTCCCGACCCAGGGATCAAACCCCCATCTCTTACATTTCCTGCATTGGCAGGCAGGTTCTTTACCACTAGCTCCACCTGGAAAGCCCCATAGTGATTTTAAAGGTCGTATGTTTCAGATGGTATAGTTACAAATTGGAAGAAGACGACCTTATCTTCCTCAGATTTGAAACAAGTGACAAATTGTTATTGTGTTAAGCCACTGGAATTTCATTGGTGGATACTTTTTAGATTATTGGAGTGGGATAGGAAAATGACAGAGGAAAGTGGAGGGAGAAGTCAAGAAAAAGAGGAAAATGATTAAAATACCAGTTTAAAATGTGTAATCAATCTATTGATTTCTATAAATGTGCATATTAAATACCCTTTTTCAATAGTGATACTATAGAAATACTATAGAGAAAAATCCTGAATGTTGCCATACACATAACGGCTTGTCACTGTGTATGTACAGTAAATATATCATTATTTATTATATCGTATATAATGTATTACATAGAAAATGCTACAGAAACTTTGGACAATTGAGGAAAAAAATTTCAAAAGTAATACTTGTTAAAATTTCTTTGAAACTTTGAAAGTTTCTATACGTTCTTTTCTAATCTTTATTCATCCGCATATATATTTCACCTAGATTAGTAACAGTAAGTGTAATGACATGAAATTTATTCACTTTTTATTACCACTTTTAGTAACTGTAATAATATTTCACACTATGTATGTCCGCATTTAATTATTTATTTACCCAAATTTGGATAGCTCCAATGTTTTTAAACTTTTGCTATTGTGAATATCTTTCTGCACTTATCTTTTCCTTCATAGGTTTTTTTTTTTTTTTTCAGGCTAGATTCCAAGAAATGTGTTTACTGGGTTATTTTATATCTTTACTTCCTAAGCTCTGTCAGTCCACCACTTTACTCACCATTTTTTTAATCAAATATGTGAAGTCTGACTACCACTTTTGGCCTATCTGAAAGAAAGTGAAATTCCACTCCATGGACTATATAGTCCATGGAATTCTCCAGGTTAGCATTGGACTAGGTAGCGTGTCCCTTTTCCAGGGGATCTTCCCAACCCAGGACTCAAACCCAGGTCTCCCACAATGCAGGCAGATTCTTTACCAGTTAAGCCACCAGGGTAGCCTGTCCCTTTTCTGGGGAATCCTCCTGACCCAGGAATCAAACCGGGGTCTCCTGCATTGCAGGCAGATTCTTTACCAGCTGAGCTACTACCCTCTCTGTTTCTCTGCCTCAACTTGAACTCCAAACTGTCTAGCATTTTAGCACATCTGGCACCCACTTTCCTTCCTTACAGTCTCTTTCTGAAGGCATGGAATAAGCTGCTGCTTCTTATTTTTTTTTTTCCACTACTAAAACCTTCACCACTTAAAGAAACAAGTATCACTTCTTTTAAGAAGACATATGTAGCCAATTAAAATCTATAGAATTTAAAAGAAATTTAGATTTCAGTGAGAAAAGGAGAAGTGAGGAATAGATTTATTAAGTAGTGAGTAAACAAGTTTTCTCAGGAAGTTTTCATGAAGAAAATAACCTTGAATTGTGACTTAATATATATTCTGGACTTAATACATTGAGAAAAATAAAATAAGTGACCAAATGTACATTTGCTTATTGAGTCAAATCTTTCTTTTCCATTTTCTCTTTAGGGGACTCAGTAAAGTTGATTAAGAGATGTTGGTTTAGGAGTAAAGTGGAACCCAAGTTAGTGTAGAGAGTCAGATTGTCCAGAAACACATTTCTGACCCTAACACTCACTAGTTATGGGAACCTGGGCAATTATCTAATTTCTCTAAGCCCTAGTCTTCTCATCTCATACTGAGAATAATTACATTAACTCTGTTGTTTGTGATAAGAAGAGTTTACATCTGTAAATTGCCAAGTCTAGTAGGATAGGCAAGCAACAACAAGAACAGTATCAAACCCCTCTCCTGATGTAATATGGCCTGCATATTCAGTTCAGTTCAGTTCAGTCACTAAGTCATGTCCAACTCTTTGCAACTCCTTGGACTGCAGCATGCTAGGCTTCCTTGTCCATCACCAACTCTCGGAGCCTACTCAGACTCATGTCCTTTGAGTCAGTGATCCCACCCAACCATCTCATCCTCTGTCGTCCCCTTCTCCTCCTGCCCCCAATCCCTCCCAGCATCAGGGTCTTTCCCAAAGAGTCAGTTCTTCACATCAGGTGGCCAAAGTATTGGCGTCTCAGCTTCAGCATCAGTCCTTCCAAAGAATACTAAGGATTGATCTCCTTTAGGATGGACTGGTTGGATCTCCTTGCTGTCCAAGAGACTCTCAAGAGTTTTCTCCAACACCACAGTTCAAAAGCATCAATTCTGCTGTGCTCAGCTTTCTTCATAGTCCAACTCTCACATCCATACATGACTGCTGGAAAAACCATAGCCTTGACTAGATGGACCTTTGTTGGCAAAGTAATGTCTCTGCTTTTGAATATGCTATCTAGGTTGGTCATAACTTTTCTTCCAAGGGGCGAGTGTCTGTTAATTTCATGGCTGCAGTCACCATCTGCAGTGATTTTGGAGCCCCCAAAATAAAGTCTGTCACTGTTTCCATTGTTTCTCCATCTATTTGCCATGAGGTGATGGGACTAGATGCCATGATCTTAGTTTTCTGAATGTTGAGTTTTAAGCCAACTATTTCACTTTCCTCAAGAAGCTCTTTAGTTCTTCTTCTGTTTCTGCCATAAGGGTGGTGTTATCTGTGTATCTGAGGTTATTGATATTTCTCCTGGCAATCTTGATTCCAGCTTGTGCTTCATCCAGCCCAGCATTTCACATGATGTACTCTACATAAAAGTTAAATAAGCAGGGTGACAAAATACAGCCTATATAAAAGATATAGGCTGTGTAGAAAAGATAAAAAGTGGTTGATGAATGTCATTGGTATCAGATTTATCATTTACTATGAAGAGCAACGTCATCAGCTTCCATTAGCAGTATCTTTGGGGAAATGTTTGAATTTTGCTTAGTGACGTGAAAAATACAAACAGGGGAAAGAGACCTTTTCTGGTCTACAGTGGAACTGAATTCATAGTTATTTTGTACTTCTTTTAATGAAAGAGAAAATAATGACATAAATTTCCTAAGAGTTTAAACAAACACACGAACAAAGAAAATGATTCCAAGAGTAAGTATCACAAACCACACAATGCCAATTATATTAAATAGTCATTGATGATTCACTTTGGGCCCTTGATTTTACCTTCTTAAGGACTCTAGCTAGTTTGAAAATGACCAAAGCTATAGACTATGGCAGTATTGAAAAACTGTCCAGTGGTTTGGGAGCCTGTTGTTTGGACATTAGGAATGTCAAGGGCTCTGAGCAGAGTCTGGATCTGATCAAGTTTCAGTGTCACTGGAATGGGAAAAGTGTGTCCTTCTGCCTCTATGGATCTCTACCATGGTCAGCAGGACAGCTGCCAGGAGCTAACTCTGTGTGTCAGATCTTCATCCTGCTGCTTGTTGTTGTTCAGTTGCTTAGTCATGTCCGACTGCAACCCCATGGACTGCAGCACACCAGGCTTCCCTGCCCTGTTGCTTGAGAGGTATTAATAACAGGTAGCGTCTTACCTAGGGGGCTTCCTAGATGGTGCTAATGGTAAAGAACCTGCCTGTCAATGCAGGAGACATAAGAGATGTGGGTTCAATCCCTGGGTTGGAAAGATCCCCTGGAGGAGGGCATGGCAACCCACTCCAGTATTCTTGCCTGGAGAATCCCATGGACAGAGGAGCCTGGCAGGCTACAGTCCACAGTGTTGCAAAGAGTCAGACATAACTGAAGCAACTTAGCATAGAACAGCACAGCACCTTACCTGCAGAACTGAACAGAGAGACTGCTGTCAGCGAACTTCCAGACTGTATCCTCCTACTCTGACTCACAGATGAGAACCAACCCCATGGATCTGTTTCCAGATTTCACGAGTGAGAATGAGATTCAAAACACTTTTATTTCCAAATGCTAAATCGGATTTGAAACAAAACACATACATTCAGTTTTAGTACCAGGACAAAAAAAAAAAAACAAAACAAAAAAACAAGCCCTGGTAGGTTTAGATGCCCAGTAACACTATTCTCCTTTCAAAGGCTGATTTCTCTGGCCTTTCCTACAAGCCTTGCATGCCTTATCCCTGCCACAGCAATTCCATCCAGGCAGGAGTGTGAATGTTATAGATTTTGTCTCTCTTCTGCAGCCCAGGAAAATAAACAGCTAAACTGAGCCTAACTGTATGTTGGTTTCTCCTGAGCCGTGTAAATATAATAATACATATTTTGACCTAGATATAGTAAATATATAAATATGCAAGACTTCTAACCACCTTCTGTTGCTTCCAGAAGCCAAGTAAATGTTTTGCTGAGATCCATTTTAGGAGTATGTTGTTTTCAGCGATGCCTTATGCTGACCTGTGTCAGTGATGCTTGTCTTTCACCTTGTAAGCTATGTCAGTGTTGCAATATTATTAAAAAGAACAAAACACCAAAGGGTTTTCATTTTTCCCTCTTTGTGCATGTTTCTACTTCTCCATGTCCCACCTACACTGGTATTAAGTTGATTTGCTCCAGGATCCTTGTGAGTGTCTGTCTTCATTTTAAGCTTTTCCCTCCCCTGTGCCGATGACTCCCTGGTATGACAAAGTCTGTGTTTCGGCCTTTTCTGGTTTGCTTGTTTGTATTTTCCCTGCCTGAGGTTGGACTGAACTGTAGGGCTTTCCACAGGAGAGGTAGGAGTTTGGATATGCCAGCAGTTTAAGCAGATTTTATGACCAGCCAGTGTAATAAAATGCATTCAGGGGTCACCCAAGAAACTTTAATCAGCACCAGGGGTCACTGGATAGCACTTCTAGACAGGGGAGACAGAAATGAGGAACAGAGATTCAAAAGAGAGGACGAAGAGTTGGGGGAGGGGGCTAGGGATCGAAGGTTCTCAAATTATCAGAAATAGCTTTTTTTTTTTGAATCAATGTGTTTCGCAATCAGAATTGGTAAGAAGAGCCATAATTACCCAGCGGAAACTAGGGATCTGCTGCAAATTTAGATGAGAATTTTACCCAAAGACTTCATTTTTTTCCCTTGTGCAGTTTTGCATGAAAGTTTGGCTTATGATTGGTCTCGGGATGGATATCAGATATCTCACCCTGAAGGGAGAAACATTCCCACCAAATCCTTCTCCCCTGAAATGGAGGGAAAAAAAAATTCTGTATCCAATAATCAGAGCCTGGGCAGACAAATTGGCACCACTTTTTTTTTTTTTTTCCTCTCCAGCCTCCCTTTTATTTTCTGCTAGAAATAAGATTGCAGACTTGAGTCACAATTCACAAATATTTGGTAGTATTATGTTGCAAGGAACTGCGGGGAAAAAACCCAGAAGAAGGTAATTCTTAAAAGCTTTGCCCTCACTCATGCAAACAAACTTTATGCTTCTCAATAAATCTCCTGTTTTGTAAGTGGCCATTAAAATAACAGATCATTTGATTAAAATTCTGTTTTCTTTTCACAACGGTCATTTGGAGTTTTGAGGAACCTCCAAATGTGGTCTTGGCCATGATGTCATTAGCATTTTATTAATGCATTCAAAAGGTTAAAAGCTCTTACTTTTTATAGGGCTTTTAAAAGCAAACATTTGATTGTCTCTTGCATAAACTGACTCTGAACCCATTAAAATGTGACAACAACTTCAGAACTGACCCTGTTTAAGGGTAAAAAATTTGATCAAGGATTTGCCACATTTTTAATTGCTTTGAATGAGATGGAAACTGAAGTGAGGCCAATATTTGGGAATGGAAAGAATTAAATCCAGTCCAACACCTTTCCATATAATCATGATATTTTTTAAATTAGGATTTTTTTCCTTTTAGAGTTGAATGATTCTTTATGGCACAAAAATAGTTTATAGTTTGAAAGGTTTATTTTTTCCTCTTTAGCCATAATGCAGTCAGTTTGTCATTAAAAATAAGACAGAAACATTTTTCAAAAAATATGTTTCAGGTGACCTAGCCTAAAAAAAAAAAAATGCTCAGGGCGGCAACCGTAAATCTACCTTTGTGTTTTATTTGGATGCAAACGCACATGTGTCTGTGCAGATCTGAAATGATGTTACCCAAAGTTGAGTCTCTTACTTGTCAGTTAGGCATTTTGGGGAATTATGCTATAATCCACAATAAAATAACAAAATCAGTGGTGCTACAGCCATTTATTGTTATTTTTCATTTTGTTTCATTCTCATCACATATATTTTTAGGTTGGAATAGCCTCATTTCATTGAATGATATTTTGTATACAAAAGAGAAAATTTTTGCACCTCCTTTGTCCTCTTAATGAAAATGTACATGCTCCATGCTTATTTTTTCCTACTTTTACATCACTGATTGTGAATATTGTTTTATTCCTGTATTTTTTTAGTGACTGATCACATTTCTCACTCTAGTACTTTCTTTTTTTTTTTTTTCCAGAGTAGTAAGGTCTTTATTTTTTTTCCTCCTTCACAAATGAACTACTGAGAAAGCATCTCCCTGGGCCTTTCTTTTTTAATTGCTTCTGTGTTTTGAGGCACTGGGAGAGCTGCATAACTAGCAGAAGCCGATCAGCAGATAAGCTTGCATAACACACACTTAATTATACAAACAAGTCTTTCTGGAGAAAGTCTTCTGACAATTACCTCCAGAAGTAAATATACCTCGGTGACTGTCAATAGTAATAAAACCCTCACAATCATTTCTTAAAGCTTTTATTGTTTGCCTATAATTAGCATGCTGATGTGATTAAAGCTACATTTGGTTTTTGATAAACCCCAGACTCCTATAGATAACATTTCCAGCGGTTCAAAGCTGCTTTCATTAGAAGCGATATTTATCTGATTTGTAACCAATCAATTGGAAATAAAACTTTCCTGTGGCATGCCGTTAAAACAGCCAGCAGCAGCCCTGGTTTCCCAAAGCCCCTCTCCTCATCTATGTCCTTGAGTGAGATGGATTCCATATGGTCAGGCTCAGGAGAAGGGGAAAAGGATTGAGAAGGTAGGGAATGCGGCTCTAAGAAGTGCCCCTCCAGACGTCCTGCCTTATTTCTACTTGCTGCTATTCGAAGGCACGGTAACTGCTGTAACCAATTTTCTTGAAAAATATATTTTTGTGTAGCAGCAGAAAAATCTGAAGAATTGGGGTTGGTTAAGGTTATTTTGCGATGTTTACTCTGCCTCTGTATTTTTAAGTTTATGTTGGATTCTGTTATTAGACCCTTTCAATTCTGATTTTAACTTTGTCCCCTTTGCCCTCCTCTAAAATTATTTCTCCCTCTGTTTCCATATTATTCTTCTTGTTTTCTCTTTTCTTCTTTGTGTATGTGTGTTTGTTTTATACAGTAACATTCAGTTTGCAACCACTTTAAATTTTTGTTCAAAATTAAAAAGCACTAAGTTTTGAAGTTTTGAAAAATAGGCAAATCATGACTTTCAAAAGTTTATCTGACCCAGCAAACACGCTGAGTATGTTCTAAATGTTCATAAGAGATAGAGGAACACAGAGCTGATAGTATTTATACATTATTGCTGCAGTGATATCTTTCATCTCAGTTTCTGTATAATTTCTCCTCTGCACTAACCTACTCATGTATTTATTCTTGTTCTCAATAGAAAGAGGAAAAAGAAAGAAAGAAAGGATAGTGCACCTTCAAAATCTATGTTATTTAAAGCATTTCTTCCCTCTTATTCTCCATACTTCCCAAACATTTCATATTTTTAGAAATAAAATAGAGAAAGGAAAATATTTTCTGTAATGGAGCCAGTGTTGACATGCAAACCTTTATGGATTTCCAGTCATGGCTCATTAAAATATTTAAATATATGGTAAACATGTGCATAAATGCTATATATGCCATGCTTTTCAAGTTGAATTTTAAAGTGAATGTACATAAACAAAATATTTTATTGCTATTAAAATGAAAACATGAAATCTATGTCTGTGAAACCAATTACACCAATCTGGACATGTTCAAAGGCTTTCAATTTTTATTTAATTATATGGTTTCTCAGTGCCCATTTCAAGTATTTTCTTGAACAATGTGTTTAATTTATAACTTTATGAATGATTCTATACAATTCCAACCTTATTTAAGAACATGGGTGTCTCTGCATAGATAATTCAAGCACATTGTCTTGAAAACACTGATTCTTCTAATCTTAAAATGACCTGACTTATGACATTCAATATCTTGAAAAGGAATGCCATTTCATGTACATATTACCTATAGGCAGTTGCATTTTAAAACTGAGAAAATAGGAAGAGGAGCTTTTCCTGTACAATGAATAACAAGACTGGGTATGATAAGTATGTCTCTACTGGTGTGGCATTTATGAATATGCTTTATAGTCAGGAGAATTTTTGTAGAATGGAAGGCTCAGGGAAAAGGTTAGTGGTATGTTATGGGTCTTTTGAAACCAACTTTTATCAAATAGTTTATACACTATCTTTACCATTTATTTTAGAAAATAGGTTAGAAATCATTAAAAACTCATTTTAAATAAGTCAACTATAAAATGCTTCTTCATTTTAATTACATTTCCTCATTTCTCCATCTCATAATTAACAGACATTAAGTAACTCTGTTGGCAAATACCAAAACACAAAATATTTATTCTCATCTTGATTTTGGATCTTTTAACATAAGAATATTAATCACATGTTCTTTGGATACAATTTTTATTTCTGTTAAAAAAACAGTAAGTATATTTTATATTTTAGAAGCTGAAGCTGTATTTCAGCAACCATATGATCACTAAAATAACAGAGAGTCTCAGAGCATTCTGGGTTTGAGCGGTGCCTTTAAAATATACTCTGTGCAAAACTGAAACCACAGTGACAATATTTCAAGTGATAGAAAAATGGTTTGCAGATTTACAAAGAAAAGTCATGTACTTCTGCAAAGTTTTATTCTCGTGGGAGTTGTTGGGCATATGGATTAATAAGACTGAGATAATATCACATCAAATAATTAAAGGTAGAGAGGGTAATCTCACTTAACTGGATTTTTAAAAACTGGTGCTGGAGTGTATGTTTGCACATGTGTGTTATGAGTTTGTGTATAATAAAAACACACAGGTGACCATGGCATGACTATTTAACTGTTTATGTATCTTCAAATTTCCTTCTCTTGAACTACTATGTATATTATTATGCATAACTCTTAAATTATTTTACTGATACACATACACTTATCTAGCCATTGACTATAGCTACACAATAAATAAATATCAGAATGAAAACTGAAAAATCACAGTTGTATCCCTTTACAATGCCAAAGAGCTGAGTGTCTGAAAATCATCAAGGAACTGGTGTAATGGTTTCAGTTTTTACCCAAGTGTTTGGCATCATGTAGACATGGCCACAGGCTGTGTTCCCTCTCTGATGAGGGTGCTTGTCATTGGTAGATACAGGATATTTCAAAAGTACTTGGTAGAGCAACTGCAAAAGTGACTGAAATGACATTCTCCAGGCTGCATACTTGAAAAGGGTAAGGTTTGATCACTTTTTCTTGCATGCAGCCAAGCCAAGTCATTCCAATTCACATCTCTCATTTCATACTTAAGATGATTTTCTCTCACATCCGTCTTTGCATTTGGATGTGTTGATTCCTTTATTTTTGTTTCTTGAACATGATTTTTTTTTAATTCTGTACATGACAGAGATTTAAATTTTGTTCCTATATCCTATGCACACTATGAACACATGCCTTGATGTTTCTACGTCTCCTTAAAAAAAACTGTTGCTAGAGAGGGAAAGAATCTTATTTCAAGTTTTACCTAAAGACAGAGTGGGCTTCATGCTTCCCAGTTAAGTCTTTCAAAGAAGTTGTGTCCATGAATTTGGTAATGGTTAGACAGGAACAAATAGTCCAGTTTCCACTGTTTCATTAAACTACAGGGGGGACTCAAGTTTTAAAAAAAACCTCTCAATTTATTAAAGGCATGGACTTGTCTTTCTTTCTTCTTACATTCCTGACCCAAAGCACGCTTATGAGTATGTTCTGCTATGGTGTCCTTTCCAACGTCTGGCCACACAGTGCTAGAAACAGTAACACCAGCTAAATCCACTCCAGCTCCCCAGACAAAAAGAACAAGGACAAAGATGCGCCCTGACAGTGTGTTTCAGTTTATATTCTGTGTATTCATGACGCTTTTAAAGACCTGCTCCATATTCATATAAAACTTGTTTGCTTACATTTAGATGAGAAACAGCCATCTTCTTCCCAGTTCTCTGTGTGGCTGCATGGCTAGTGCCATTCTATTTTTCATTTTCCCACAGCTTGAAACATACTGTGATGAAACCAGTTTTTAAAAAGGGGGTTTCAATGTAATGGAGCTCTGTAAGTAAATGAGTACAGTAACCCCTACACTTTGGGATTCAAGAAACTAGTTCTTAAAAGCAAAAGCAATTTGGAGGATTCCTCAGCAGGAAGTCCTCGGCACAAAATGGCGTCGTGGGGCAGATCCGCTCACAAGGAAGGTGGTGGGGGAGCCGCACACTCTCACAGAGAAGCGAATCAGGGGCAGAATGTACTTGCATTCGTGAAGGTGTCTCTGTGCCCCTCCTTGTAGGGCTTTTTACGTGTTGTGTGAAGGCCTGATGGAGGTGGACAGACTGGGCTTTAGAGACCCCCCCTCCTGTTTGCTCTGGCCGGAGTAATTATTGCAGAGTCACTTCAGAACCAGGAGAAAGAACACTTAAAAAAAAAAAAGTTTTAAAAGGAAAGGAAAGAAGAAGAAGAAGGAGGGGAAAAAAAGAAAAAAGAAGAAAGAACAGGCACTCTGCTCCAACGGAAGCTATGCCAAGAAGCAACTAACTAAAAACAGACAGAGCAGAGAGGAGAAATGAGGAAAGAATAAAATGGTTTGGAGTCAGGCTGACAAATGCGCGAGAAAAATTCACATAGCTTCGGAGCAGTTCTTGGCGTCTGTCTCAGAAATTTATGCATGTGTATAGTTTTTCATTTTTATTTATGGAAGAATATTTTGCAATTTCTTTTTACTGAAAAAGATGAGTTATTTTCATTCTCCTAGCATAGTGGAGAGAACACCTCTATCTTCCCTCCAAAAGCCTACCTCCTCTAGCTTAACAGTTTTTAAAAATGCCTGTGTGTGTGTGTGTGTGTGTGTGTGTGTGTGTGTGTGCGCGCGCGCGCACACACACAGGTGGGTAGGTGCTGAATCACTAGATGACTTCCTACTGTCTCTAACTAAATAGAGTGCTAAAGCCCAAATGTCTGAGCCTACTATCTTTCAGCTAGTATCCTAACACCCCGTTATGAGGATGTTGGCTTGTTTCAAAAGAAGGCAGGGTGTAACTCAGGCCCATTTGACTTTCCATTACTGTGAATAGTCTAAGCAGCCCCAGGGCTGAGGTCTGCAAGTATTTGGCTTATTAGATCTAATCCATTGATGGCTTGTGTGGTAATGAATGTCTGAAATGCTTGTCTATGATTAGGAATTTTTAATGCTGTCCTCATGGGCTCTGCTGAGCTTTCCTGCTTGTAAACGGAGGCTTAACACACTACAATCACCCATGGAACTGTGTGAGTTGGCAACACCCAGAGAGAAAATTTGCCATTGTGATGCTAATTTCCCTCTCACCTTTGACCAGAAGTGGTAATTATATATAATTTGTAGAAACTGCTTCTCTGGAGTGAGAAAGCCTAAGGGAAACACAGAAGTGTGTTTAAACTAAATGGAATACTTCACAGATAAGAAATACAAATGTAGTTTGAACCAGATTGTTCCTTTCTGTTCCAGGATCAAAACTGGAGAATTTTGACTCTTCTGAAAATCAGAGTCCATACTATGGGTATTCTTATCTGGACTTCTCCCTACAAGGCTTCCCTGGTGGCTCAGAGGTAAAGAATCCACCTGCCCATGTAGGATATGTGGGTTCAATCCCTGAGTTAGGAAGATCCCCTGGAGGAGGAAATGGAAACCCACTCCAGTATTCTTGCCTGGAAACTTCCACGGACAGAGGAGCCTGGTGGGCTACAGTCCATGGGGTCACAAAAGAATTAGACAGACATGACTTAGTGACTAAACAACAAAAACTGCACAGCTACCAACTTGATCAGAGACGCTCAGAACAACTGCCCGGGCTTTTGTTCTTTTGTTTTCTTCTATAGCAGACATGTTCTAAAGGTACTGATAGTGATTAATCATGAATGATTGTCCAAAAGAGTGGCATTCAAGCATCTATTTTCTGTTCTTCCTTGCCACTCCACTCTCCCCATTTCCCCAATATCAACATTAAACTAGTTGTATTGTGCTAGACACACCTGCAAAGTCACTCTGGAGAAGTGTGTGCATGACTCCCGCCTCCAGGGTGGCCACCGGTGTGGCCCCGAGAACACTAGAGTAGCATCCTCTAAGAGAGGTCTCCTGAGGTATGTTTCAACGTATGGGTCCCAATTTCCAGTATTTCTTTTCATCAGAAGTGACCTCCTCAAAGGAGTGAATGTTTCAGTGGTGCAGTAAGAAGCAGTGCCCAAGCAGACTGTGATGATGTATAATGGTGATGACCCATAGGTGGAGCAGGTAAATGGTGCTGGTTGGGATACATGTATTTTAACCACAGTCTATTTAGGAGCCAGAATGTTGGTCTTTTAGTGTTGATTGAAAGACTATTTCTATCTCTTTCTACTACTGATTGAAAGTGGCAGACAAGTGAAAGTCAAATCCAGACACTTCCATGTAGTGGAAATAGCACAAGCTTTACAGCTGGACAGGTCTGGACTCATAATTTAATACACTACATATTAACTGTGTACCTTTGATTTCCCAGATCCTCAGTATCCTCAGTCTTTAAGATGAACACCCCCTCGAGGGATTTGTAAGATGGGATGCAGAAAATAGTTGGTCCACTGCAGAAACAAACAGAAAACAGGGGGAAAAAAATAAAAAACAAAACCCTCAACATTCAATGAAAGTTAGTTATTTCTTTCCCCCTAAAAATGTAACAAAATCATGGTTTTAGAAGTGAACCATTTTTGTTGCAAATAACTATGAAGTCTAGCGATTTAGTCTTTAACAAATAATGACCTTGCTATACCATGACAGATTAGAGTAGCTGAGAAGTTAAAGGAGATATACTGCTTTAAATGTTTAATACTCTGTGTTATCCATCTTTAGTACCAAATATCCGTAGGCAGTTTTCTTATGCTGTAATAATCATAATATCTTTCTTGTGAGAGCTATAGATATATTCTTTAATTTTTTCACATAACAATTGTACAAAGTCATTATTCCTGTTTTATAAATAAGAGAATTAAGTCTCAAAATGCTAAAATTCTTGCCACAACCCAAATAGTGGAGATGAGATTGTAACCCAGTTCTGTGTGTGTATGTGCTAAGTCGCTTCAGTCACGTCTGACTCTTTATAACCCAATGGACCATAGCCCTCCAGGCTCCTATGTCCATGGGATTCTCCATGCAAGAATAGTGGAGTGGGTTGCTTTGCCCCTCCTCCAGGGGATCTTCCCAACCCAGGGATTGAACCCGTGTCTCATGTCTCCTGCATTGGCAGGTGGGTTCTTTACCACTAGTGCCACCTGGGAAGCCCAATCCAGTTCTACCTGGCTCTAAATACCAAGCTTTTAACCACTGTGTATACTGCCTTATACAGAATTTAACCATAGCATCACTGCAGACAATCATTTAGATTCTGCTCAGATACCCTGAAGACTCAAAATTCACTTTTCCATCTAGGTAATTCATTCCACTTTTTAATAGTTCTGTTTTCCTGTGCTAATTACTTTGAATCTGATAATCATCACTGTGAAGCTGAGAGGAACTTTCAAACAATTACATGAAAATAAATGTAATACAGGGTAAAAAAGAAAAGTCATTTTTCATTTGTTGGAACATTTTCACGACCAACATTTTAGAACTGTGCTTGCTGCACATGGATATTAAGAATTTGAAATGTGGCTAACTAACATGGCTAGTCCAAACTGAGATGCACTGAGTGCATAATATATGCTGGATTTCACATAATATTTCTCATGAATTCCTTACACATCAAAATGATAATATTTTGGACATTAAATAGATGCATTATTTAAATTATTTTTACCCATTTCCCTTTACTTTTGCAAATATGGCTACTGGAAAATTTTAAATTACATATGCGTAGACTTACATCTGTAGCTTGCATTACATTTCTGTTGGACAGCAATTGTTCTGTACCCTCAAGTGGGAAGGTATCAGATGTTTAGAGTATATCAAATCCACACTTGTTGGCCCAGACAGTCAGAGAACAGAGGGAAGTAGGAGCAGGGTGCAGGATGGAGGGCACACCATGTATGCCTATGGCCAATTCATATTGATGTATCGCAAAAACCATCACAATATTGTAGAGTAATTATCCTCCAATTAAAATGCTTATTTATCTTCTACTCAATGCTGTTTTAATGCCCTGAGTACAGGGTACTTTGTAAGCACAGTGTGCGCTTGTGTGTGAAGTCACTTCAGTTGTGTCCAGCTGTTTGTGACCCCACGGATTGTAATCTGCCAGGCTCCTCTGTGCATGGGATTTCCCAGGCAAGAATACTGGAGTGGGTTGCCGTGTTCTCCTCCAGGGGATCTTCCCAACCCAGGTATCGAACCTGCATCTCTTAGGTCTCCTGCATTGGTAGGCAGGTCCTTTACAACTAGCACCACCTGGGAAGCCCCCTTGTAGGTATAGAGAGATCATTTTTCTTTTGGCATGTAATTAGCACTAAAGTGAATATCCCTCAATCAGCCTTAAGTTTGACGAAAGTTATTTCTTTATTTACACCAGAAATATTGGTCTTTGTGGTACAGAGAAATGTAAGGCCTCAGTTCTTAAAATCCATGGAGTTAGCATTGGAAAACTTGGGTCACTGGTCCACAGTTTTGCTGGGTGTGGGTAAGTGGGTATGGAAGGAAGGTGTGGAACAGAGAACAGATGGAGAGCTCTCCTAAACAGATGCTGTGAAGAACATAATGGTCTTTTCAGATTCTGAGTTCTCCACTTGAACACAACAGAATATTATCCAGGGTAACCAACCATGCTGAAGACCTGTGTTGGCTCTGATAACTCTTCCCTGGGAAATCAAATGGTATTATTTTCAACCACCCCACCTAGAAATGGCTTGTTCAGGTCACAGAGAGGAGGCTTCAGCTGATTTCCAGACTGGAGGAAGGACTTCTTCCCGTTAGCCTGCCTGCCTCCCTCCCACCCGCCCTCCTGCCTGCCTGCCTGGGATTGCAGCTGAGCCATATTTAGCCTCTAACGCTAGATGTTTTAGTGCCTGGCTCTTTTTAACTGGCATATGTTAAGAGCTTTGAATTAACAGGTGCATAAAAACTGTCAAAAAACACTTAAATCTCAAGACAGACTGTCAGTCGTATTAAAAAATATGGTGTTACACAACCATGCACTCTCAACACGTCCAGCATATAACAGCTTGGAAAGTGCTTTCTCCCTCCAAGAAATCCAGCAATGTTAATCCATCCCATGAACAAAAGGCCATGGTCCTTTAACCTCCTGATGGTGGATGGTGTGTGTGTGTTTGTGCACACGAGCACGTATGTATTGGAGACATCAGAGTCACGCACAAAGTTTTCCCTTCTGCAACTGAATCTTCTTTCAGTTTCCAAGATCCCCATATATAAACTAATCCAATTGAAAAGAAAAAGAACTCCCAGAGCTCTGGCACACTTAAAGTTGTTCCTTTTAAGAAAATAAACAATTTATCATGTAATATGGTGAAATTTGGAGAAGGCAATGGCACCCTACTCCAGTACTCTTGCCTGGAAAACTCCATGGACGGGGGAGCCTGGTGGGCTGCCGTTTACGGGATCGCACAGAGTCGGACATGACTGAAGTGACTTAGCAGCAGCATGGTGAAATTTAAATTAAAATTATCACAGGATGGCCAAGAGAGAAACTGCATCACTTTAAGCCATGTGAATTACAATACACTACTGGTTAAAACAGGTAGAATCAAGTAAGATCCAGTTAAAGCAGAGAGTAATGTTTGCTTCCATGATATTAAGTTGCTTTACTACATTTGTAAAGGCAATAGTTATGTATCACTAACTCTAAAATTGGCATGAAAGAACCTGGCATTTCTGAGTACTTTCTTGTGCATAATAGGTACTATAAAAACATTTTAATTTAATCAGATTAAAAGTTTAATATTACCTTGGCTTCATGTTTTGTAGTGACATCTTACATTCAGCATTAGGCCCTCATCTGCCAAAGAGCTGGGTGACCATAACCAAGCCAGTTACTTTCTCAAAGCCTCATTTATCAATACTTTTTAAAATCGTAAAATCAAAGTGGTTGGGAGTAGGATAGGGGAGGACATCTCTTTGACATTCATTTGGTTTCTGAAAAGAGTAAGATCCTATGATTTATAACATTTTTCTTGGAATAAGAGTGTTATTTCCAGAAATCCATGTGTAGAATCCTAGGGCCACTCTACTGAAACAATGAGGCAGGGTATGATTTGTTTCTCTTTCTGGTATTTTCTATGTTCCGGCATTTAAAAAGTTTATATTTTTGTTTTTTTTTCATTTTTAACATGCATTCCAGAAGGCTGTCACAGATCAGCCTTACCAGAAAATAGAATCTGGGATGGAGATGTGTGTGCCAGAGTTTATTGGCGAGTGTGTGATGAGGACTGTAAGTGGTCAAGGGAGCAGGACTGGGCAGGGAGAAAGGCCGGGTATGATACACACACAACAAAGACTAGAACTGATCCTGTGGGGAGTTCTGGCCCCACTCCTTCCCAACTGAGGCATAGGGACCAGTTGTACCTCCATAACTCCTGGTCTTTGGTTGCAGGCTGTCTCCCAGAAAGGGGGCACAAATACAGGCAAGGCCACTCTCTTTCACCTCTGGCAACCCCTGGAGAGAGATTCTCCAGTGAGGTGAGCCATTAGCAACTAATGCTCCCACAGCTTGGGGGAGGGGTGCCTCAGTCCTGAAGGGGTCATCTGGGCAGTGCACCACCATGACCATTACAAAGACAAGTAGAGGATCTGTTCTCTTGGTTCTTACCGTAGTTCCTCTCCGACTAGATATATGACCTTAGACAAGATGCTTAATTTTTGTGCCGCTTAACCCGTACTTTGCATGCACTCTCAGTCAACTCAGTTGCGTCTGACTCTTTGCGACCACATGGACTGTAGCCTGCCAGGCTTCTCTGTCCGTGAGATTATCCAGGCAAGAATACTGGAGTGGGTTGCCAATTCCTCCTCCAGGGGATCTTTCCCATCCAGAGATCAAACCCACATCTCCTGGGGCTCCTGCATTGGCAGGTGGGTTCTTTACCATTGAGCCAGCCGGGAAGCCCAACCTTTACTTCGCTTACTCCCAAACTGTGGATAATAACAGAAATGGATAAAGTTATTATGAAGACTAAAAGAAATAAACATTTTAAGCATCTAACCAAGTGAAAGTGAGTTTCACCTTCCTCTTTTATCAAATGATAACCCTTCTTCATTTCTAAGGATAATTTCACAAAACAAGGAAGGTCTAACAAATAGCAGCTTGTTCTTGAGGTTAATCAAGAGATGAAAATGTCATCCTGTCATAACCTGCCTTGTTTCATGAGGAGTGCTGATATTTGGTTGTGCTTTCTGCCCCAGGAGGATGTCACTCTTATCAGAAAAAGGCAATCAAATGATGCAATCCCCTTACCCCACCACCACCTCCTCCCATCTCAACATCATCATAACCTGAGATTAGCACTCAGTTCAGTTCAGTTCAGTTCAGTCGCTCAGTCGTGTCCGACTCTTTGCGACCCCATGAATCGCAGCACGCCAGGCCTCCCTGTCCATCACCAACTCCCAGAGTTCACTCAGACTCACGTCCATCGAGTGGGTGATGCCATCCAGCCATCTCATCCTCGGTTGTCCCCTTCTCCTCCTGCCCCCAATCCCTCCCAGCATCAGAGCCTTTTCCAATGAGTCAACTCTTCGCATGAGGTGGCCAAAGTATTAGAGTTTCAGCTTCAGCATCATTCCCTCCAAAGAAATCCCAGGGCTGATCTCCTTCAGAATGGACTGGTTGGATCTCCCTGCAGTCCAAGGGACTCTTAAGAGTCTTCTCCAACACTACAGTTCAAAAGCATCAATTCTTCAGGGCTCAGCCTTCTTCACAGTCCAACTCTCATTTCCATACATGACCACTGGAAAAACCATAGCCTTGACTAGATGGACCTTTGTTGGCAAAGTAATGTCTCTGCTTTTGAATATACTATCTAGGTTGGTCATAACTTTTCTTCCAAGGAGTAAGCATCTTTTAATTTCATGGCTGCCGTCAATATCTGCAGTGATTTCGGAGATTAGCATTACTCAGCATTAACTGTTAATACATTTGTTGTTTTTTTTGTTTAGTCACTAAGTCATGTCTGACTCTTTTGGGACCCTATGCCAGTCTCCTTTGTCCATGGGATTCTCCAAGCAAGCATACTGGAGTGGGTTGCCATTTCCTTCTCCAGGGGAACTTCCCAACCCAGGAATTGAACCTGTGTCTTCTGCGTTGCAGGCGAATTCTTTACTGCTGAGCCACCAGTTAATACATTAGGGATTGAGATAAGAAGTGTCCTCCAGAACGACTATTTATGCCTTACTTATACTTTCATTTGAGGGGCTATCATGAAGGACCCTGCCAAATTCCTCCGACATCAGTTTATCAAGCTCCATAGGGTTTGGGTCGGATGGAAGGGAGGTAGACAGAAGCACTTAGTTATTTTGCCAAATCCCCTTTAAAATATGAAACCAAGCCAAGAGCAGATAGCATGCACAGTTCCCAACACTGTTTTCCTATTGGGAAATGTTAACATTCTTGTTATTGTTTTATCCTTATTGATTGGCAAGGACAAGTTCCTTTCTGTAATGAGAGTAGAGGAGAAAGCAGTTTTGCCAAAAAGAGCTACATTCTAAGAAAGATCAAAGTGTGGGTGTTTCATCTGATAGACGTTTCCTCTCTGTTTGGATGCTTGGCCTTGTGGCGTGTGTTGAAATTCCTGTGTGCGTGTCAAATAGTCAGAACATGTTTCTCTTTCTTGTTCACTCTCTCCTTCCCTTCTTCTCTGACCACAGGTTTCCTCCTGGTTTTTCCACTGCTCCTCACCACCACCCAGTCTAATGTAGCTACCCCAGCAGGCCAAGGAAGGAGATGCAATGCCATAAAATCAACCCCCTGTTGGTAAACATTTTCATTTCGGAAAAGCCAAAACGCAATTATTAATTCGGAAGTTGAAGTGCCAAGTCCAGCAAGGAAATTCCTGAAAAGGGACCTGGCCCTGACATTGACAATCTCTTTAGCTGGGAGATATTTTTACCTTTGAATATGGAACAGGAAGATCATTTTCTCTAAACATTAGAATGAGACCAAATCGTGACCAGCTTACCAGCAACTTATAATAGAAAAGAAGAAAATTACTTGAGTCCTAACCATGGGGAAGTTAAAACCATAACAATAAAACAAACTAAACAGATCCAAACAAACAAAAACCACTTTTCATTCCACTGTGTGAGCTAAACAATCCCATCCCTCAGGGTGTATTGGTTTTTATTTTAGTTTATTTACATTTGGGCATCCATTTTGCCGCTCTTCAAAGGAAGCTGAAGTGTCTTAGGAATGGAAATTAGGTTTCCTAGGTTATTTATATTAGCAGTTTTTGTTGCGCTATGTTGATGACTATATAAGACATCATATACTTCTTTTCTTCATCTTTAAAGAAAGTATGTAACAAGTCCCAGAGAAATAGTATTCAATTAAAACTCTATTCATATTAGCCCTTAGAAGTGACCAGACAACACCATAACATCAAGCTTTCTTGTCTCAGTCTTTAAAATTATATACTCAAAGCTAAATGCTCCTCAGAATATATCTCTGGGCAAAACGAGATAGAGAACTTGGCCCTTGAAAAGATATTAGGTTCTAAGTGTAGAGCTCCTTATTATTAGTCCTCTACTTATAAAGAAAGGCAGCTTCCAGATACTCTTAAATTATCCTTGGAAAATTATTAGTAATTACTAGGCTTAAGAAAAAAGTGACTACAGGAAAGAAAAAAAATCAATAAGTGAGACATAGGGCAGAACCAATGACTATTTTCCTTAAAACTTTAATTATCTATATCACAATTTCTATGTCCGGGAACAACTGAAGGGCCTGCCCAGTTGATTAGCATAAATGACACCAGAAAGGGCAATATAACTATAATTGTCATTATAAACATATTCCCTATAACTTAGTTACAAGAGCTCAAACGTCCATACCAGCTATACTCATCCAATTTCTGTTTGGGGGTATTATGATTTTTTTTCCCCTTTAATTCTTTCTTTGAGTAGATAGAGTAAGGATGATTATTTTAAGATAAAAATAATGAATAATAACAACACAATTTCAGAATATCCACATTACATGAGGTTTAAGGTTCAACATGTATGTCGTCAGTAGAGCAATTACCACTTCTTTATTCTAGTTGATAATCAACTGTGAAAGGTATCTGTATATATATTTTTCTGGATATGCAAAAGTAAAAGTTGGATATTGTGCGTTTATTGTCCCTTCTTTCACCCATCACTTCCCCACCCATGAGTACCCTTTTATTCAATCTGGAGATCAAATTTTGTTGATTTTCACTGATATATCTCCAGTATCACAGCCCTTGTTATATGATAGCTATTCAGGAATTATATTTTCAAAGAATGAAATCTCTCAAAGGAGATCACTCTAGTGGATTAAATCTCTTAATTTAAATCTTGACTAAACCTCTTGAAATCATCTCCTCTTCTGAGAAAGACGGCTTTAGTCTTCCACCACACCTTACACTATATGAAGCACATGATTTTGAGACCTAGCATTTATTCATCTTTGTTCATTTACCCTGAAGAGTACATCTGTTAATCAGGCAAAAATAGAAACCATATATAATCATAAGGTGGGGGCAATTATATAACTTTCCATAGGGAAAAAAAACCACGCACAGCTTCTGTGAGTGTGTAGCAGGGCATTATTCCTCCTCCTCATCAATGTGATTATCCCCATCTTCATCATCCACTGTGGGCTCACAGACACTGCCGAGAGAAGCAGGGACAGAGGCAAAGGGAACGCCCAGAAGAAAACTTCAGGAGACAGTAGCATGTCCTTAAAAAAGCCCCAGAGTCGGAATTAGGAGACTGGGGTCTTTGATAAATTCCATAACCTCTTGATCCTCCATTTCCTCAGCTATAAAACAGAAATCACATTTGATTTGTCAGTCTTAAATGATTGTTAGGATTATCCAAGGAAATCAGTATCTGAGACCTCTGAAATTCTATATGGCTATCAGTTCAGTTCAGTTCAGTCACTCAATCGTGTCCGACTCTTTGCAACCCCATGAATCACAGCACGCCAGGCCTCCCTGTCCATCACCAACTCCCAGAGTTCACTCAAAGAGCTATAATTTTTCATGTAACAATCTATTTAAGAGATAGCAGGGCATTAGAATTAGACAGACATAAGTTTAAATCCTGAGTTCTTTATACCAGAATGATATGATTTTGTATGGGTTACTCCATTTTTCTGAACTTCTTTTCTTTTTTTTCTATGTGGATATTAGAATGGACATAACAATAAATTAACTGCCATGTTGCTAGACATAGCACTTGGGTACCTTGTTCATATAAGCTTGATTTTTAAATGTGATCATTTTAAATGAACATATATATGTGGAGAATTTCAAGAGTTTGACAAATTAGATCTTGTCATTTATTTAGTAAATAAATGGAAACTTGGTGCACTATATAAAATATATCATGCAAAATGCTGAGCAGGATGAAGCACAAGCTGGAATCAAGATTGCCAGGAGAAATATCAATAACCTCAGATACACAGATAACGCAACCCTTATGGTAGAAAGTGAAAAGGAACTGAAGAATCTCTTGATGAAAGTGAAAGAGGAGAGTGAAAAAGTTGGCTTAAAGCTCAACATTCAGAAAACTAAGATCATGGCATCCAGTCCCATCACTTCATGGCAAATAGATGGGGAAACAACAGAAATAGTGGCAGACTTCGTTTTCTTGGGCTCCAAAATCACTACAGATGATGACTGCAGCCATGAAATTAAAAGACACTTGCTCCTTGGAAGAAAAGCTATGATCAAATTGGACAGCATATTAAAAAGCAGAGGCATTACTTTGCCAACAAAGATCCATCTAGTCAAAGCTGTGGTTTTTCCAGTAGTCATGTATGGATGTGAGAGTTGGACCTTAAAGAAAGCTGAGCTCTGAAGAATCGATGCTTTTGAACTGTGGTGTTGGTGAAGACTCTTGAGAGTTCCTTGGACTGCAAGGAGATGAAACCAGTCAATTGTAAAGGAAATCAGTCCTGAATATTCATTGGAAGCTGAAACTCCAATACTTTGGCCACCAGATGTGAAGAACTGACTTACTAGAAAAGACCCTGTTGCTGGGAAGGATTGAAGGTGGGAGGAGAAGGGGACGACAGAGGATGAGATGGTTGGATGGCATCACTGACTCAATAGACATGAGTTTGAGTAAGCTCCGGGAGTTGGTGATGGACAGAGAAGCCTGGTGTGCTGCAGTCCAAGCGGTTGCAGAGTGGAACATGACTGAGCGACTGAACTGAACTGAACTGAACTGATGCTGAAGCTCCAATACTTTGGCCACCTGATGCAAAGAACTGACTCATTGGAAAAGACCCTGTTTCTGGGAAAGATTGAAGGCAGGAGGAGAAGGGGATGACAGAGAATGAGATGGTTGAATGGCATCACCGACTCGATGGACATGAGTTTGAGCAAGCTCCAGGAGCTGGTGATGGACAGGGAAGCCTAGTGTACTGCAGTCCATGGGTACGCAAAGAGTTGGACATGATTGAGCGACTGAACTGACTGATATAAAATATACAGTGCAGACTAAATAAATTTCCTGAAGATGAAGCCATAATCTGTTTTCCTACTGGTGATGTGACTCAGGAGAACTCAAGAAATTTCAACCAATTAACTACCTTGATCATATGATGCTCACAAACAAAATAATTGTTTTCCATCAGATCTCAGAACTCAGTCACTAACTTGAGCAGGAGTTGCTATGGAATACTAAAATAACATCAGTCAATTGGAAAAATGAATTACCTGTGATGATTTACAAACAATACAAGTAAGAAGATTTTACTTATAAAGATGTTTATGAATGGCATATAACATATGGGGAGATAATTTAAATCAAATTTTAAAAATAGATGAAAGACTGGAAGTAGACACACATACTCCCAAGATCACTGGATTTGGTGAACAAAAACTTTCAAACCTATTTGACCAGTTTACCATGTAGGAAAGAGGACAAAATAACCCTGTTGTCTTTCTTTCAGTGTTATTGTTCTGTTCCTGTTGCAACTTGAAGAAGAAAGTCATTCGCTAATGGAAATAAAGCATTCATTCAATGATGAGACCATTGTTAATCAGATAGCAATAAAAAAATATCATGGGAAAATATACTAAGGTCAAAACTCATGATTTAATAGGAAAACAAATATAAGGATCCATGGATAAACAAAAGTCACATGAAAGGATGGGCAGCTAGAATGTCCTGGACCAAAAGACTAGCGGTGAGAAGAAGAGAAAGATGAGGCTTGTGTGTCCCATCTTGGAAGCCCCCCAGAACAGCAATGTGGGGCACCAGCTGCCAGGTGGCAGCTGATGTCAGCTCTTGGACACGATGCTGAAATATAGGACTTCCATGTCCCGCTGTCTGAAGAAAAACTTTCCTGTATCCTGTTCTGCCTGGTCCTGGCCCCATTGTTAAGACACGTGCAGTCACCTGTGACCCGTACTCTGGACTTGAGTCATTCTGGACTCTTCTATTCTCTTTTGAGGCTCAGTACAGCCTGTTTTTTTTTCTTTCTTTCCACTTTCCTGATTTGGAAAAAAAAAATGTGAATTGAAGAGAAATAAGAATGGGTGGATAATGTGGAAGGGCATTAGACCTACTTGTAATCACAGGTGCCTTGTTAGGACTGATTTATGTTTAGGCAACTTAGAAAATGTTTTTACCAACACAATTCAGTCCTAATTCATAGGGCTATGTAGTCCTTCACCCTCAATTGGACTTAAACTACTAACATGATTTAAACTCTGAAATGCACACATTGCCCGAGGCAAGGATTTAAAGTGAAAGTCAAGTTTGCAGTCTTCTACAAAGTATACTTTCTCACCCCCTGTCACTTCTCTAGTTACCAGATCTTTTCCAACCTGTCTGGACCTTCTGGGGCTCAGGCATAAATCAGGAGAAATGTAGTTGGAAATGGCTTCCTTTTCTTCAAAGCAATGTGTACCCACCTCAATGGCGCATTAGAAATCCATAATAGCGCATGTGGTTTCCATTATGCCAAGGGGAAGCCTGTCTTAACTGCTCTAAACTGTCTCTCCAGTGTATGACTTCAGAGCCCAGGATGATTTAAAAAACTGTGGAGAAGTCCTTGGGTTAAAATCAGGAAGGGATCTTCTAGGATCATAGATCGAGATTCTTATTCTGAGAGACACAGGGAGTGTCTCTGATGTATGTATGGTGGCTTGGCATGCTCTCTGAAGAAGAGAGTGTACTATGAGATTTCTGGACTCTAAATACCACTAGCCTTTTGGGACTTTAAAACTCTTCTGAGGCTGTTCCCAGCCTGAGCCAGAATGATCACGAGAAGTCTGGGAACAAACATAAGACACGCAGCCTTGAGACAACAGCAAAATGTTCATGGCATTTCCCCCAACACACACACTTTTTCTTCTCTCTTTCTTTATCTTCCTCCCTCTCTACCTCCCTCTTTCCTTCTCTCCTTCCCTTCCTTCTTTCCTCCTACAATACTTTCGTTATTGTTTGTTTGACTTCCATGGTATATTTCTTGGCATGCTGGGCAGGTGGAAAAGGTTAATACATGGTACATATTTGTCAAATGTCTTCTTCTGGCTCTCATGATTTTTTCCAAGATGGTTATTATTCTTAATCTGTTACTGCTTCCATCAGTGGGGAGTAGCACTGAAGTCCATATACAAATGGGTTAACCACAATTACAAATGGATCACTATGGGCCATTGAGAGTCATCTAATAATTAGGGAGACCAAGGACTGAGAAGTAAGCACTCAGTAGAGCTCCTTCAGTGAGTATACCAACAGATACATTCACAAGCCTTGTCCTCTAGGCTAGTGGAATAGAGAACCAATTCCACTTTTTCTAATTCTCAAAAATAGTTGAGAACCAAGGCTTATTGCACACTGATTATTCATCACATTATTTGAGCACTGTCTCTGTGCTTGGAAGTCTTCTGGGTGCCAAAGATAAAGCAAGGAACAAAAGAGACAACGTTCTGACTTACTTTGTAGTATAAGGGACCAGTTGGGCTTCCCTGGTGGCTCAGACGGTAAAGAATATATCTGTTCAATGCAAGAAACCCAGGTTTGATCCCTGGGTCAGGGAAGGGATCGGCTGGAGAAGGAAATGGCTACCCATTCAGTATTCTTGCCTGGAGAATTCCATGGACAGAGGAGTCTGGCAGGCTACAGTCCATGGCATTGCAAAAAGTCAGACATGTCTGAGTGACTTTCACTTTCACTCCATATATGTGACTCTATAGGATGTTCCTAAGAACTCTGTAAAAGAGATTATTTCCAGATTACACACGAGTACACAAAACTTCAGAGAGGTCAGATTACCGGTTTATTAGGGAAAGATCCCAAATCTCCAACTAAGTCTATTTGATTCCAAAGCCTGTGCACTTTGTTCCCTCCTGGCCTTCAGAGGCTAATGAAATCATATGAGACATAACAGGGTTAGTACCAACTAGGCTAAGCACCAACTGAGAATAATCTGGATGAGAGAGACCTGGGAAAGCCTGGAGCAGCCCATGAGTGTTTCATAGAAGCATCCAGTCTGAAGGATGGGAAGACAGAGCTTAGATGAGAGAAAAAAGGGGAAACAGAGGACATGAAGGTCCAGAGGCACATGTGTGCATGACTTGGTTTCAGAAGAGTAGAAACGGCCTAAATGAAATGAAAGAGTCTCATAGGAAAAAGTTTGGAAACAAAGCTAAAGAGACAGAGCCACAGTATATGTCCTCTAGCTCCATTATTGCTAAAAGATTTTTTTTACCTTTTCAAAGTTATCATTTCCTTGTCAGTGAGATAGGGGGAAATCATAGACAGTTTTTTTAGGTGACTTCAACAATGACCAACTAATAGGAACATTGGTTAATTGCTGGAGAAAGGGTAAGCCCATGATTAGACTCCTATCCAGGACATATTTTTTAATACCCACTCAGATTCTTCCTTGAGAGGGCTTGGTGTTCGTATAACTGGATACACGAGTATTTAGCCAATAAAACTGGTTGAAGAATGTGAGAAATTTATCTACTACATGAAGTCATTGTTTCATATTTGTCTGAAGCTCCCAGCGGACTCTGAACACCAGATTTTTGTTCCCCTCTGCTTTCCACATTGCTCTTTCCCATGAGGAGATTCTTTTGATATCAGCATGGGGTATATGGAATTCTTTGGGGGTGAAAGGTGTTCTTTCTATTATAGTAACTTTTTATTTAACCAGTTCGTTTCCATGTAAAAGCTGCTATGGATACAATAAAATTAAAAGAGGCATATCAGATTTGTTTTTTAATTTTCCTCTGGTGGGGCAAAGTTGCTGAGCAAATTTGTTGAGCAGCTGGAATGGCTAAGGTCACACTAACTTTGAAAAAAGAAGGTCCTGACATCAACATACCCAAAGATCTGAATAATCCTGGGCTGCCTCCAATTCTGAAATCCTTTTCTTCAGGCTGTTCGTTTCTCTCTTTTTTCTCCCACACTGGTTTCTGGCTTTTCCCCTTTTCCTAATGAACCCAATACCATGTGGATGTTTCAATTTTACCTGCTCTAATGCAAACAGTTCCTATGGTATAAACTTTAGGTCAATTTTATCAAGTTATTATGTGCTTGGTCAGCTCAGGGAAAAAAAAAAATCACTTCTGCCCAGATTTCACATAATTGCATGAATTCTCTGATTTAGTTATTTAGTTGGCTCTGCAAATCTATCCCAAGGTGCACTGACTGCAGAGATGGAAGGGAATTCATTATATACTCCCTGCTGAAATGGTGACCTGCAAATAATGATGCGGAAATCAACCTTGATCGCCGTGCTTTCCCTTTCGTCTAATTTCTTCTGAACTTTAGACTGTAACTTGTTTTTGGCTGGATAGCCCCAGGACATACTGGAGTCTGACCAAGGGGGTGCCGAGACCTGGATTTTCACACCATGAAGCTGGTAACAGTTTTGACTTCAATGCCTTGAAAAGTAGGTGATTTCAATTGCCCTGTTTCCTTTCAGGGGAAAACGCTTTCTTTGCACCTAAACAATCTTCCGGTGCTTTTGACTGACAGGCATATTGTTATGATTATGACTGGACTTCTTGACTCCTGCAGGGATAGCATTTAAAACTGCCTGAGACTGGCACAAATCAAAATATTCATCAACTTAAACTATGTCAGCTAAAATGGAAAAGCCAAAATTGTAGTGTTTTATATCATGTCAGAAGTCCATGAACACGGTGCAAAACCACTTAACTCTTTCCCTGCCCGAAGAAAATTGTAGCATGTAAAAGAAGGTATCTGGATTTTTTTTTCAAAATTATGCCTATCGTGTAAATGCCTTATATGTCTCCTCCTGTAATATCCATTGATTTGGAAAGGAGGGGGCTTATTGATTCAATTAACTCTTTCCTTTGTTCCCATTCATTGATTCATTTGATTCTTCAGTGGATGCTTTGGAATCCTATATTCTATAGGACATGGTGTTTGCCTTTGTTGGGAAGAGAAACCAAATTCTTGCCCACAGTTGCTGGTCCCAATAGAAGAGAGGAGATAGAGACCGTGTGTGTGTGTGTGTGTGTGTTCAGTTGTGTTCAACTCTTCAAGAGCTCATGGACTATAACCTGCCAGGCTCCTCTATCCATGGGATCTTCCAGACAAGAATACTAGAGTGGGTTGCTATTTCCTACTGCAGCGGATCTTCCCAACCCAGACATCGAACCCGAATCTCTAACATCTCCTGCATTGGCAGGTGGATTCTTTACCACTGCATCACCTGGGAAGCCCCCAAACAGAAGCTAGACATATCCCTAAATGGCTATGAAATAAGCAGTCTGGTAGGCACTACATGATAGATACAGATAAGCTGCCAAGATAGAGGTGAAGTCACTTCCACCCAGGGAGCAGTAAACTAGACATCTGAAGAGTAACCTGTCCAACCTCCTCTTTTTCAAGAATTTTCCTTTCTTCCATTGGAAGTGGGCCCTTTGGCCGTCTTTTCGTAAATTGAGATTTTGTTCTTCCCTACAAGCACTCTCTCAGCTATTGTTGCTTGATCAGTGACCACACTAATCAGTCAGTTCCCTTCGAATTCATATATTAGAACAAGAAGATTTCAGTCTCAGCACAGTAGCAGGGAAGAATCCAGATTTGGGGCCAGAGAAAGCCATGGAGTAAACAGAGGGAACGTGAAAACAGAGAAGGATGGCTTATAACAGAAATCTAGGTCCTTGGTGCATTTGTAGAGCGTGATTACATTTCTATCTCAGTCTTCAGCCCTTTCCCATTCCTCCCAGCACCTGCTTTTCATTTTCAGGGAGCCAGTGGGCAAGAATGGGTTGATCTATATTACTTACATCCCAAAGAACCCTCTCTAACGCAGAAGACTAAGAAAGGAGAAAGGCAAAAGATGGGTTCGTCATTTAACAAAGAATGAGAGAGAGAATAGGAATCTTAGTGTAGTGGGATAATATTTTTATGTATTAACAAATGTGTTTTTCCCCATGATTTCCTGTTACCCTTGACCCTCCCCCACTGGGGCAGCTAGACTGTGAGTCATTCCTTGCCTCAAGGGAGGGTTGTCACAGCAGAACCAGAGAACAAAAGAGCCAAATGCTTGGCTTTTGAGTTTAAAAAGCTGAGCTTCAGGCTTCAGACAAAAAAGATTTGGAAGAATATTTGATCAACTTGAGCCAATTTTTTTCTGCCCACGTAAAATAAAAATTCCCCTGGCTGGGAGACAAGCTTTTCTAAAGGGTGAGATGCTGGTGAGTCCCGGAAAAGGAATCTTGCACTCTATTCTTACATCCTCCACAGTCAGGCTGAACCCTGACTTGAGCATGACGTTCTGAGAACAAAGAGGCTTATGCTTTATTTCCATGTTGCAAGCCAACTGATGGCAAACTTCCAAGATACCCTCTACACAGCATTGTACTAGAGACACTACCTGGGACATCTAGAGCAAAAGAGTATGGGTCGCCTCAGAATTTTCCATGGCCCTACAGTGGCAAAGACACTGTGAGCCTAACATTTTCTTAGATCCTGAGAAAGGTATAGAAGCAGTCAAGAGGGAGCCAGACAGGGAAGAATTCCACAGTCTGGTCCAAGGGATATTGAAGATGTAATCCACATGGATAGAGTCTGAAGGACAAGTGGTACCATATACAACTTAGAGGATGCCAACCTGGACATGTAAAAAGCAGACCCTTAAACATGTAAAGTCAACTCTGGAAAAGTAGCTCAGCTTCCCTTCAGATAACAATCTGAACTTGACCCACAATTCTTTCTTTGCACTCTGCACTGCATGCTTTCCCAAACGAAGGAAATGATCAAGTGGTTTAGGCGTCCTTTAGATATGGCATACTAGTTGCCCTAAGGGATGCTGACCTTCCTCATAGCCAACTTGTATTTTGTTGCCTCATATAAAAGCAAGGCTTCCCTGGTGGCTCAGTGATAAAGAAGCTGCTTGCAATGCAGGAGACCTGGGTTGGTAAAGGTAATAATTGGGTTGGGAAGATCACCTGGAGAAGGAAATGGCAACTCACTCCAGTATTCTTGCCTGGGAAATTGCAGGGACATAAGATCCTGGTGGGCTACAGTCCATGGGTTCACAAGAGCCAGACACAACCGAGCGACTAAGTCACCATATAAAAGCAAGAGTTTCTGATTCAATCCACTATTGCACCATATCGATTACTTATTTATTTATAAAAATATTTATTTATTTGGCTGTGCTGGGTCTTCACTGAGGCACATGGGATCTTTGATCTTCGTTCTGGCATATGGGATCTTTGTTTAGTTGCAGCATGAAAACTTAGTTGCAGCATGTAGGATCTAGTTCCCTAACCAGGGATCAAACCCAGGCCTCCTGCATTCGGAGCTCAGAATCTTAGCCTCTGAACCACTGGGGAGTTCCTAAATTGTTTACTGTTCCATAAAGAACCATCCCTAAAAGTTAATCCATTTAAAACAATAATAATTTTATTTGCTTCTGATTCTGTGTATAGAACATAAGGACTAGCCCTCTGATCCTCATCCAAATTGACGAACCACAGAATGGGGTCAAAACAAATAACACAATTGTTTTAAGTCACTATTTTTCCTCAGAGTCTTGTTTATTGAGTCATGTTTATATAGACTGAAATTCATCCTTTTTAAATGCTTAGTTTTAAAAGCCATACCTGATTTAGATGATATTTAGATAAGACTGGATTTAGACTTTAGATGCCGGAATGAGTTGAAGAGTTTTGGAGCTATTGGAATGGAATTTGTTATAACAGCATCCCTCTTCTTGCTGTCAAAATGTGTATTAGTCAGCTTGGGTTGCCATAACAAAATACCACAGGCTAGATGGTTCAAACATTAAAAATGTATTTCTCATAGCCCTGGAGGCTGGAATACCAAGATCAAGGTACCAGCTGATATGATTTCTAGTGAGCATTCTCTTCCTGGCTTGCAGATGGCCATCTTCCTGCTGTGTCCTCATATGGAGGAGAGGACACAAGGGAGAGAGAAAGCGAGAATATGAGGGCTTTCTATTGTCTCTGATCAGATCAGGATTCCATCCTTATGACCTCATTTAACCTTAGCTACCACCTAATAAGCCCTGTCTCCAAATACAGTTACATTGGTGGTTAGAGTTTCAACATAACATTTCAGAAGGACACAGTTCAGTTCTCAGAGGAGGCACTGGGTCATATGAGGCATTGGGAGGCTTATATTGGCTCCCTAACATATATAAGAGGTTTTATAAACCTCAAAAGAGGTTTTCATAAAAAATAATTGTAAATGTGACTATGGAGTTATAAGTGATCACCACTGAGATTTGAAGAAACCTACAAAGGTTTAAGAGAATTGAATTGACAAAATCACCAGCAGGTTGAACGGAAAGAGACTAAGACTTTCTGAAATGAAAAGAGACTAAGACTTTCTGAAATGAAAAGAGACCTCCGGACGCTTAAGTTTCTATGAACAGGAAGCAGGCTGAGAAAGCTACTCATCTGCAAATATGGGTCATTTCTTATGGAAAAGGTAAGAGATCTTAGAGCCTGGAGCTGAGAATGTGAACTAGGGAGTCACTCCCGGAGAGTAGAACTAGGCTCTCATTACATTCCCTGGTCCCAGAAGAGAGACCTGACAACATATCCTAGGCTTCTGTTTGCCTTCTGTTTCAGAATGCCTTCTATTTGCCTCATGTTCTTTTTTTTTTTTTTTAATTTATGCATTTTAATTGGAGGCTAATTACTTTACAATATTGTAGTGGTTTTGCCATACATTGACATGAATCAGCCATGGGTGTACATGTGTTCCCCATCCTGAACCTCCCTCCCACCTCCCTCCCTATCACATCCCTCTGGGTCATCCCAGTGCATCAGCCCTGAGCACCCTGTCTCATGTATCAAACCTGGACTGGAGATCCGTTTCACATATGATAATATACATGTTTCAATGCTAGTCTCTCAAATCATCCCACCCTCACCTTCTCCTGAAGCTATCCTTCCTGTTTCCCCATTGTACGTTGATATGTAGTCAGGACAGGTAACTTTTCATTTTAGTTTATAGGTCTTTAGATTGTGAGGAGCCACGCTGGCGGGATACACCTGAGGAGCCTCACCTGCGTGGCTGAACCGCACTGACTCCATTTTGTCAGCTCCATCTTAGACCTGAAGTCCTGCCCTCTCCTCCTTCTGCATGACTGAGCTTTAGCCATCTCAAAAGGAATGCACCCAAGTTAGATAAGTTCTCTATCAACTTTTACTCTTGCCTTCATCTAATACAAAAACTGGAAGAATGCATTTTGTTAACACAGATGGTTAGTGGTCATGAGACCCCCAGGGGTTGGGGAGGAGGAAAACCTCCTGGTTCCTGCCAACACAGACATACTTCTCCCTACTAATCAGATTCTATTTGGGGCTTTAACCCCTTTAAATTCCCCTGTATCCTTTTTGCTGGTGGGGAGGACAGCTGTGAATGCCTCTGGATCACCATCCTCCTGATTCTGCCTGTGTGGAGGATACCACAATAAATTTCATCCTTGCACTTAATGGAGTCACCTGCTTCATGTCTCGATCTCAGAGTTTCTTAGTTTGGAGAATATTCAATATATCAGCTTTCCCATATTCATTCATATCTGCATTTGATCAAATGATAAGATCCTGAACTCCATGCCTGAAACCAGAATGGAAAACGATGTCTGGGGGAGGAGGTGAGTACATTTTGCATGCGGAATGATGGAAAATTATAGTAATGGGGGGTGAGGGGAACAGACTGTGTTACATTGTTTGCAAAGATGGTCACAACAGTTCCTCCCATTCCTATCTGGTTGACCCTGTGCTACATGCCTTTCCTGTTCCTCTCTTCAAGATGTAGAGTCAGTTTTGCCACCACTTGAATCTGGGCTAATTTAGTGACTTTGATCAGTGGAATGCCGCAGATACGATGAATGTGACTACTAAGTGTAGGTCTCAAGAAGTATCGCAGCTTCCGCTCTTGCTATCATGGAACCCTGGGACCTTCATGAATATAATTTCAAGCTATCCCTCTTGAGGATAGGAGGCTAAATGGAGCCAAAAAAGCCCAGGTTTTAGGCATCACCAATAGCTGGAATGTGAGTGAGGCATTCTTAGACTATCTAGCCCCAGGAAAGCCACCAAAATGCTGCAACGAGATGAGTATTCCCCAGCAATAGCTGTAAACTTCTCCACACAGCCTAAACCAAAGTACTGACACACAGAATTCCATGAGCAAAGAGAAGCAATTGCTGTTTTAATACACTAAGTTTTGGACGATATATGTAGATAACTGATATATGTGGCCTGAATGACAGCCTTGGTTTCTCTTGAATAGAATGTTGCATTAGCAACAGGAAGTTGGGGGAGGACAGGTTGGGGTAATTTTCCTCATCTAAGGATTATTCCAGCATGGGCAATAAAGGCTTTGGGGACTCATTCCTCAGCTCATACAGTAGGGTTTGATTTCAGAATTTCCTCAAGTCCTCTCCAGGCAGCAGCACTATTCTCACACCTGTTTTTTGCTGCTTGACATTCCTTTAGCTGGGGGTTAAGACTTCCACTACACAAATTAAAGTACATTATTTTAAAATATTCCATTCATTAAAATGCAGACACCCTGGGGAAAACTAACCTACCAACTTAAAGTTTTCCCAAGATGTAAGTAATTTTGTCTTAATCTGTTAGGGCTGCTATAACAGAAAATTACAGGACATTTGGTCCTGTCCAGAATGCCCATAAGATTCTTGGTTCTTAAGACATTTGATTCATGCCAAAAGGTCCTTGATATTTGGTTCCATCCAAAACCATTTGGCATGGACCAAATAATGCTCATAGAAGCTTTGGACAGGACCAAATGTCTGAAAACCTAATAGAATAGTATATAGATGGGGTAACTTATAAACAATAGAAATTTACTTTTCAAATTTCAAAGGCTGGGAAGTCCAAGATCAAGGTGTTGGCAGATTTGCGGTCTAGTGAGTACCTGCTTCCTGGTTCAAAAATGATTTCCTGTGTCCACACAGTGCAAGCAATTAGAGACGTTTCTGCTGTCTCTTTAGTTCAGTTCAGTTGCTTAGTCGTGTCCGACTCTTTGTGACCACACAGACTACAGCACACCAGGCTTCCCTGTCTATCACCAACTCCCAGAGCTTGCGCAAACTCATGTCTGTCGAGTTGGTGATGCCATCCAACCATCTCATCCTCTGTGGTCCCCTTCTCCCCTTTCTCTGCCATCTCTTACAAGGGCTCAAATACCATTCAGAGGACTCTACCCTCATCACCTAACACCTCCCGAAGGCCTTACCTCCTAATACCATCACACTGGGGTTTAGATTTCAACATAAGAATCTTGGAGGAACTGTATTCAGATTTTTCCTCAAGAATAGATTTTGAGAGAAAGAGTGAGAGTACTGGTCACCAGAAAGAGGGCCTAAGATATCTAAGATAAACAATTGCTTGGCTAGAATTTTGTCCAGGGTGTAGCCTGAGGCAAAATTTACTGGTATTGGGAGATGCTGAGGTTCATACATACAAAAAATCTTAATCCTCTGACTTTGGTTCAGATTTGTAGCTATCTTCTGAAGTGATAAAGAATCACAGAAACATGGAGAGACATCCGGCAATAAGATACCTATCTTTGTCTGCTGGGCTTTTTAGGACATGCCAGCTTAGAAACTGTTTACCCCACCTTAATGCTACTGAAGATGGAATACTTCTCATCCTGGGGAGAGGCCTGCCTCCATCATATTGTGAGGTCCAGTTGGTCACTAGCTCTAGTTCTCCCTCTCTCACATTAGCACAGCAGTAGGGAAGGGAAAGCTCAGATTAGAAGGCTGGACATATTTCTGGATCTATGTGACACCCGGGGCCATGGCTATTGGTAGTTTCTGAGGGAAATGTACATGAGATAAATGAGCCAAGATAATAAAAATAACTTGCGGTTGCTTCTATTTTTTTCAGTTATAAAAGCCAGGTCTAAGCAACTGTAAGTTCTACCAGATTGGGATTCCTCACATATGGCTATGAACTTTCAAGTCTGTGACTTAACTGCTTGTTTCTACTTGGCCAAGAATATGAGAAATGGACAATTCTGCAGGGTTTTAAATTAGATGACGGCTCTGGTGTAAATACAGTTTCAGGATGGTGGGTACGGCTAATGGCTACATGTAACGTACACATGGCAGTATTACCCAACAACTGAAATCACAGCTCATGAAATGACTCCTCTAACGCCCCTTATTCATTTCCTTCTCCTTTTCCCTCTATGAGCTTGATACTATACATTGCAAGGTTATTATTTCACTCCTCATACAAACCTTTGGCCTAGTGACTTATCCCTTGAGGCATGCTATAATCACTGAGAAATGTGCTCCCTGTCATGTCTTATTGCTTAATTATGGCTCTATTTTAGACGCCTGGGGTCATCTGGCTTGAAAAGACTTCTCTTATGTGTAATCTTTGAATGTACACCCATGCTGTTATCCTTGAGTTTATACGATCATTCCATTTTCATCTTGTTCTGGCTTGGGCAATAATTATTGCCCCCTGGTTCAGCAACACCTTGAATTATTGTAATGAGCTATTATTTTTATGCTCTTCTCCATATAAGATACTACCAACTCTTTGTCAGAAAGATACATGCTTAAATTTCATTTTTCCAATTTTGATTTTTTTCTTAACTGATAAATCTCAGTGGGCCCCTGTTTTAAATCATGTCATGCAAAAACTTCCCTTTTCCAATTCACTTTTGTTCTAGTGACTACAATTTTTTAACTCAAAATCTGGACATGTTGTCTAGCAGAGGGTTTTTGTTGTTTTTTCTGTTGTATATATGTTGTTCCTTGGTGCTAAAGACAAACTAAGATACGATAGGTTCTATGTTGTGGGGAGGGAGGTGGGAGGGGGGTTCATGTTTGGGAACGCATGTAAGAATTAAAGATTTTAAAATTTAAAAAAAAATAAAAAATTAAAATAAAAAAATAAAATAAAATAGCCACACAAAAATAAATAAATAAATAAATAAATAAATATATTCAGAGATTGCAGAACTGGATAGACTATTTAAAATTAGACGTACTCAAAAAATTGGGGACTTCTGGAGGATGCATCACTGGTCATTTATTTTGCTTCCCCCAAATTATACATTATGTTTTGCTACCAGTGTTTGTTTTATGCAAGTGTATCTTAGTCCTTCAGACTATAAGCTTCTTAAGGACAAAAGGCACAGAATGTATACCATATCATTTATATAGTTCTACACATATCTTGGAGAAGGCAATGGCACCCCACTCCAGTACTCTTGCCTGGAAAATCCCATGGACGGAGGAACCTGGTAGGGTGCAGTCCATGGGATCGCGAAGAGTCACACACGACTGAGCGACTTCACTTTGGCTTTTCACTTTCATGCATTGGAGAAGGAAATGGCAACCCACTCCATTGTTCTTGCCTGGAGAATCCCAGGGATGGGGGAGCCTGGTGGGCTGCCGTCTATGGGGTCGGACAGAGTCGGACACAATTGAAGTGACTTAGCAGCAGCAGCAACAGCACATATATCTTACACAGTTGTTTTTTGATCAGCTGCATGAAGAGATGATGTTTTAGTTTCAAGAAAAACTGTTTGGGATTAGGAACTTGAAAAAGTGGCCTCACATTAAGGTAAAGGCAGACTGGAAAATACTGTCCTGCTTCATCCCTCCAGAGAGTAGTTCAAGTCTGGCCTGGGATAGATCTATGTTGAGAAGGGGTATAATTACCCTGGGCCAGAGTGGCCCCAGGTCTTGTCTGGCAGACTGAGTTATATCTATCAAGGCCTTTGTAAATGCTGACTTAGCTCCTTAGAAATACAAAACCCATAACATCATTTATAAAGGTCACGGGGAATGGCCTGGGTCAGAATAACTTGAGTTCGTTTTGTGCCAGTGCCTCAAAAGAGGAAGTTGCTGAATACTTAAGCTCCTTGAGAGTGCTGTTGCCAAAATCAAACAAAGAATGAGAGAAGTTTACAGCTGAGTTTTTCACTCTGTAATTCAAATGGCAATCCAGCAATGAAATACGTTCTAGGAATTCCAATCAGAGATTTTTAACATCTGACTTGGAAACCAGCTGTGTTCTCAGTGAGTACAAAGATTTACCACCTGCAATTGCTATAATTCAGGAGAATTATGCAGATGTGAAACACTTGAAAAAACTCATTTTTAAATGCAATTTTAAAAACCATGCTTTAGGGAAGCTGGATTCTCAGAAACCTATAAAAATGGCTCATATAATAAAGAAAGTAGGGCCTCAAGTTGCAAGAACCTTTAAATTCAGGAATTCAAGTTTACTACTCTTCAAAGTATGCTTTTTAAAGATAATGAGTGAAAATCACTACAATTTTCTAAACACTATCTTTTAAATAGAACAAGCGAGATAACAAAGCAGTTAACTCTGAAATTACATAGCACATTATTAAGAGCCTTGATAACAGCTGGAGCAGTGGAAGGAAAAGGAGTTCACCACCAGAGGAACAGTTCTATGAAGCACCCCAGTAAACTCACGGCAGGAATTTTGAGCCAATAGTTTCATTCGTAGAAATAACAATTATTGTGGATTTCTGAATTCATATATCAAAAGCCTTTCAAATGTATTTTATGATTTTAAAAGATACCAGGGCTATCCTGGAAAAGCCAGTGCATGTGGTCCTCATACCAATAAGCCCCCATTCTCATTCATTTGCTCTGTTCCTCTCACACATGGGAGACAGCTGCCTTGTACAAAACTGATGCAATATAACTTTGTCACTTATATCATCACCTGAGCACTTGGATACCACCCTGGGAAAGTCAAGCAAGGTGAAATAATGGTTTCAGGGACTTTTATAGACATATTTGAAAGCATTTCACATGTACAAACACAAATCCTGAATATGTTAGAGAGCAAAATTTTCAAGTGGAAGAATGCAGTGAGCTTCATGGCCTTACATATGTAAGAGATATATCATGAGTTTAAAACTGCAACTTTACCAGCACTTTAATACGAGCAAGTTGGCCAGCATGCTGTAAGCAAAAGCTCTGACTCTCTAATTCCTCAACTGTAAAGTAAGACGATTAAACTGAGTCACCTCTGAGGTCCCATCCAATTCATTTACTTCACAGTTCTCCTTCCTCCTTGTACTTTTAAGTAAAAGTATAAACTGAGAACCAGACTGTGTGTGCTCAGCTGCTCAGTCGTGTCCAACTCTTTGCAATCCCATGGACTGTAGCCCGCCAGGCTCCTCTGTCCAAGGAATTCTCCAGGGAAGAATATTGGAGTGGGGTTGTCATCTCCTCCTCCAGGGGATCTTCCCAACCCAGGGTCTGAACCCACATCTCTTGCGTCCCTTGCCTGGGCAGGTGGATTCTTTACCACTGAGCCACCTGGGAAGTCCCTACCACATGAACAAACAGGATGCATTATTGCCACAAAGTGCTTAAGAATACACACTCAACTGTTTAAACTTGTCACATTATAAATGCATTAGAATCATTTATTCATTAGAAAAATAATTGTTTTGAACAATGAAGCTTTCAGTTTTTATGTACGTAATTCATAAATAAAAAAACAACTATCTAAGTGTTTCTGTTCAGAGAGGTCAGTAATGGAAAGCTATAAATTCAACTCAAATTACATAATATAAAAAGCTCACCTGCATTACTAGAAGGTAATATCTTTAAACAAACGCATTTTAAAATAGGATGCCCCCAACTTTTTCAGAACTTATAATGGATACAATATTACATTTGTCCTTATCTTCTTTTTTAATAGTTCTTTAAGCCTTAAAATGTAACATTTGTACTTTTAGAATTTCTGATAAATAGATCATAATTTCATGTGATAGTTACACATTCACACATAGTACAATGTAGTGGTCAAGTATTAGCGATGGTAATAACAAATTTTAACAATTTTAATGTTCCATGACAGGATAATTTATATCCAACATATAAAACACATACACGTAACTTTAAGGAAAAAAATATATCACCTTTAAATAATCAAAAGTAGCAATCAGATTTTCTGTATTATTTTCAGCCTGTAGAAGGGTTTTCACTGCCTAAATTTAAGCAATGTGCTGATTAGAAAAGAGATAATATATTAATAGTACAATTATATATACCGTGGTATATTTATACATATCTATGTGTGTATGTGGGTGCATGTATATCAACAGCCAACTTAAGGTGTCTGGTTCTTTTTGTAAACTATAACTTCCAAGTTGTATTTTACACGAGTAAGATCTGAATAGATAATTCAACCTCGTACTTTTGTTAGTTTTGTCTCTCATTCTCTTTTCCACATGTTCGCTTTTGTGTCTCTTTATTGATTACAGGCGGAGAAGGCGATGGCTCCCCACTCCAGTACTCTTGCCTGGAAAATCCCATGGCAGAGGAGCCTGGTGGGCTGCAGTCCATGGGGTCGCGAAGAGTCGGAGACGACTGACCGACTTCACTTTTACTTTTCACTTTCATGCACTGGAGAGGGAAATGGCAACCCACTCCAGTGTTCTTGCCTGGAGAATCCCAGGGATGGGGGAGCCTGGTGGGCTGCCAGCTATGGGGTCACACAGAGTCAGACACGACTGAAGTGACTTAGCAGCAGCAGCAGCATTGATTACATGAAATTAGAACTCTCATTTCCAACATTTCTCCTAGGAGAAGTTAAATAAGTTCCATTAAGTACTGATTATCATTTTTTACTTTACATTTCTATATTCACCTGGTCTGAAAAAAACAATTAACCATGTAGTTTTTCTTCTATCCTTCAAAATCACTTGTTTTCACCCAGTAATAAGGATACAACGGAAGACCTGGATTAAAATCAAGGTAAACTATGCCCACATATAAAAAACTATCATAATCTGAAATTTTTCTACAACCTCCAAACATGTTATACTAAAACTAATGGATTTAAAATATAATATTGTTTTGAAGGGGCATCTATCAGAGGTCATGGCAGAAAGTCTACTGAATACGCCATTTTATTGTAAAGAACAAACACGGACACTTCATGTGATGAGAGAAGCTGAAATGTCTTTTACGGCAGTTTCAACCTCTTGGTTTGGCCGTTCTGGATCAAGAAGGGCAATGCTATTGGAGTTCTCCCCCTGTTTGTCTACCTTTGGGGAAGCAGCCTGGTCTTGAGACTGTTTGTTCTCTTTAGCCAACTCTAAGGTCGCGCTCTCCCCAGAAGGCTGACAGGACCTCTCTAAATGAACCACTTGTTTCCTTGCTTCTGCTTCTTGCTCACATAGCAGTCTCTCCACCTCCACCTCGAGCTCCAAAGTCTCCTCGTCGGCGTGCACATCCAGCTGTTGCATCAACTCCTCCAGCTTCTTGGCCTTGCGGAGCTCGTTCTGCTGGATGATCGTACAAAGGTGTTCAGTGAGCTGCTCTTTAAGCTCAGTCTTGCGCTGCAGCTCTAGCTTTGCTGTCACGTACTCCGCTTCAGCCCTGTCAAACCGCTTCCTGCAGGAGCAGATAGAAACACTGGTCTATTAGCTAGCTATTGAAGGAGACAGAGGGCTAGACACAGTAACTCCAACACCAGAAAAAATGATGTATGCAGAAAATATGGCTATTAATACTTTACAAACACCTGTCTACATGTTAGACCAAGTAGGGTACTGCTGCGGAAACTTCCACAACATGCACGTCTGGACTCTCCTAACCTAACCACATTTTCCTGTACCCATTTTCTCTTTCCAAGGCTATGCGTGAATGAAACCAGGCTGAAAAGTTAATTCAGTGGCGTGCTAGCTCCAGTGGGGGAAAGCCCTAATATGCAGTGTTTGTCAATTTATGTAGTAAAACTATGATTACCATGGCCAATTTCAAGCTACTGATGTGATATCCCTGAATGCAGAATTGGGAAGAGATACACAAACTCTCTCATGAACCAGGGCAAGCCAGCTCTAGCATGCTGCTGCTACTGCTAAGTCACGTCAGTCGTGTCCGACTCTGTGCGACCCCATAGACGGAAGCCCACCAGGCTCCTCTGTCCCTGGAATTCTCTAGGCAAGAACACTGGAGAGGGCTGCCATTTCCTTTTCCAATGTATGAAAGTGAAAAATGAAAGTGAAGTCGCTCAACTGTGTCCGACCCCTAGCGACCCCATGGACTGTAGCCCACCAGGCCCCTCCGTCCATGGGATTTCCCAGGCAAGAGTACTGGAGTGGGGTGCCATTGCCCTCTCCAGCTCTAGCATATAGCCAGTTAAATTTATGAGAGGTATAACAATGGATGGAGAAAGCAGAAAAATCTGTATCTCTTGACTAAATGGATTAGAAAAGGGAGAAACCTTTTGGTGGAGAAAGACATGGACAGTAGCACCTATTGCTTGTGAGAACCAAAAATGTCTCCAGATATTACCAAATGTCTCCTACGGGGCAAAACTGCCTCCAGTTGAGAAGCCCCAGGTTGTTTTCACCCTGTCCACTCTGCAACAGACTACTGTGAGACTTTTACTAAGAAAAGCCAATTATTTTTACATATACAGAAACTCCATAGGTAGATAATGCCAGTCTTATTTGATGCAGGGTAATTCTACTGAGGATGTCAATTTATGATCTCCCTTTTGTTTTTTTCATTCGCCTTTCCATATAATGTGTCGCTTTTCTTTTTGTCTAGAAGAGGTTGATTCCTACCTACCAACTACTTATTCTATTCAGTTACTACTAACAGTTGTGAAGGCTATGCTGCCTTACCCGTTATGATTGCCTTACCTTGAGTGTGTGCATGCTCAGTCACTTAGTTGTGTCCATCTCTTTGCGATCCTATGGACCGTAGCCTGCCAGGCTCCTCAGTCCATGAGATTTTCCAGGCACGAGTACTGAAGTGGATTGCCATGCCCTCTTCCAGGGGATCTTTCTGACTCAGGGATCGAACCTGAGTCCCCTGCATTACAGGCGGATTCTTTACTGCAGAGCCACCAGGGAAGCCCTGCCTTACCTTACTCAATGTAATAGTAATTTCCAGTAATAGAGTTATGGCAAAAAAAGAAATAGGTATGATCTCCTTATGCAAGAGTCTCAGAAGGAAATACAGTGAAAAATAAATAAATAAAAGGCCTTGCTTTTAGAGAACCCAGGGTTCAAAACCTACCTTTGTCATTTACAATGTGTGTACATCTTTTGGCAAAAGCCTTTTCTGGATGTGATGAACAGATATTGAGTCATACTAGCTCAAGTACAGAGGGGGTTTTATTGCAGGATGTAAGAGGCAATCTCACAGGCATGTCATCAGAATAAAGGGCTCTTCTCTTCAATGGTCAGAAACCAGAGTTTCTTTCTTTTAGGCTTTCCTATCATATTCACAGCCCAATATGGCCACCAGCTGTGTGATATCAAATTCTCTTCAATCAAACCCTCCATGTTCCAAAATTCCTTCTGGCTGGGTTGGCTTGGCTTGACTTACATCAATTTAAACAGAACCCTTAGTGCCAGGTCATGCCAGGCCCCTCAGTTCAGTTTATGGATTAAATGTTCTGGGGTTCCCATTTTTGTTATCAAGTGTGCCCCAGGCACATGTTGACACCATGAAAACAAAACACAGCCACGTTCCGGTGGAAGAGGCTGAAAAAAAGGCAGGCAGTGACTAAATATTCCAGTATGGTGAGCAGGGGTAGTTTCGTGAACTAAGTCTTGGTTTGTCTATACAATAGTGATGATAATAATACCTCATAGGAGTGTTAACTAAGCATTAAATAGAAAAAACAGGGCAAGTGTCTAGCCCAGTGCCTGGTAGGCATTCAAGAAACAGAACTTCCTCTTCAGAGCACCAGAATTGAAAAGTACTGTTAGTATATCACTAAACATGTATCTGGGCTTTCCTGGTGGCTCAGATGGTAAAGGATTTGCCTACAATACAGGAAACCTGGGTTTGATCCATGGGTGGGGAAGATTCCCTAGAGAAGGGCATGGCAACCCACTCCAGTATTCTTGCTTGGAGAATCCCATGGACAAAGGAGCCTGGTGGGCTATAGTCCATGGGATCATGACTGAGCAACTAAGCACACAAATATTTACAATTAAACTTATTAAACAATTTAAGGACTTAGGGTTTATATTTGAAAACTTTACATAATGTTCACTTCTCATATCTAATTATTTTACTGTCATCTAGTAAATATCAGAATAAGAACAAGCTGGTTTTCAACCACCCCTATGTTAAAAGAATCGTTACAAAGGAGGGTATGTGGAGTATATGGATCCCTTATTCCCATGTTTTATAATATCCTACCTATGAATGTTCTTCCATCAAGCTTGAGAGCTCTGACAACATTCTCTAGAGGTATATGTATCTTGTCCCTCCCCTTGACTCAAGCCCCACTTCTCTGCAAGTCTGTGGTCAGCCTCAGTCAGTCAGAGTCAGTTAGTAAAGATTTACTGACTAGGCTCATGAATGCTGAATTGAAATAAAATTTGCAAATCGGTCCCTAGGTTTCCACTGATCTTTCACTCTGAATAAATCATTGAAGATTCTGCATTTTGTTTATTTATTTAAAGTCCTCTGGCCAGAAACATGCATATATATATATATATATATATATATATGTTACAGTGATTTATGTTAAAAAAATATTGACTAGTTTCACAAACTGCACTACAAGTTTGGGGGTCAAGTGGATAATACCAAATCAGACTATGAAGACATACTTTGGAACAGAATAATAAGAGCATTATACATGATACAGTAAGACAAATTGAACTGGAAATGTAATTATAGAATCATTTTGTTATTTTAAAGGAATCTTGAATGATTTAATGAATGTTATTTAAAGGATTCTAGAAACTATCTCTTGGTTTCAGTATCCCTGAAATTTTTTTAAAACACCATTAACCCTTGGCATGCATTAGGTCCCACTGAAATTAAAAGTTTTCTTAGACCTTTTAGTTCTTTAGTTTCTTTTCTGAACAGTTCTAACTATTTGTAAGTATCAATATATCATAATTTTTATTCTTTCTTAGAAGTTTTCCAGAGAACAAAGAGAAAATTTACTTATAATATTTTAAAAAAACAGACTAATTATATTTTACAGTTACTTTATCAGTCCACTGGGCCCTTTTAGAATCTAAGCTACATTATGGGATTGTTGAAATACACTTTTTCCTATTTTTTGAAACATTTGTCATTTTCTCACCCTAGGAATTACTTCCTCATTACTCATCTATTATTCCCATGTATGCTGAAAAATTAAAATAATAAGATAACAGAGAATGATGGAATGACCTAAAAGGATAATACAATAATGAACTGCTTAGTTTCCTTACTGTTTTGCCAAAGTATTACATCACCTTTTAATAAAGTATAAAATTAGACTGGAAACATCGTACTTATAATCTGCTCTTAGCTTTCACTAAACACAAGTGAGGATTAGTTTTCATTTTCTACCCAGAAGAGCAAAGAAAATTTACAGAGGAAGACATCTGCAGTTATTGAACGTGAAAGTGTTAGTCACTTGGCTGTATCCCAGTTTGCAACCCCATGGGCTGTAACCCTCCAGGCTCCTCCTCTGTCCATGGACTTCTCCAGGCAAGAATACTGGAGTGGGTAGCCATTCCCTTCTCCAGGGGATCGTCCTGATCCAGGGTTTGAACCCGGGTCTCCTGGATTGGAGGCAGATTCTTTACCATCTGAGCCACCAGGGAGGCCAATTTTGCAGTTATTAGACAAATCAAAAGATGCATGTTGTGGCAGGCTAAAAAATGACCCCCCAAAGATATTCGCTTCCTATTCCCAAGAATCTGTGAACATTACCTCAAATGGCAAAAGATGTGACAGAGTTTAAGATTTTAAGAGGAATTTATTTTGGATTATCCAGCTGGGTTCTAAATGCAACCGCATGTTTCCTTTTGAGAAAGACGCAGAGAACGTTTTGAGAGAAAACAGGAGGAAGCAGTGTGACCCTGGAGGCACAGAACTGAGCAGCGCCGCCACGAGCCAAGGTATGTCTTCAGCCACCAGACACCAAAAGAGACAAGGAATATACTCTTCCCCAGAGTCTCTGACGGAATGGCAACCCTGCTAACAGCTGACTTCAGACTTCTGGCTTCTAGAAGCACAAGAGAATACATTTCTATTGTTTTAAGCCACCGACTTTTCCATAATTTGTTATGGCAGTCCTGCCAAATCAACATGGCTTCCCTGGTAGCTCAGAAGAATTCACCAGCAGTGTGGGATACCTGGGTTCGATCCCTGGGTCAGGAAGATCCCCTGGAGAAGGGAATGGCAACCCACTCCAGTATTCTTGCCTGGAGAATTCCATGGACAGAGGAGCCTGGCGGGCTGCAGTCCCTGGGGTTGCCGAAGAGTCAGACACCACTGAGCACGGCAAATAGTGAATATTGTTTTTCCTGGTATTCTGTTGTTCAGTTGCTCAGTCGTGTCCAGCTCTTTGCGATCCCATGTGCTGCAGCACACTAGGCTTCCCTGTCTTTCACCATCTCCCGCAATTTGCTCAAATTCAAGTCCACTGAGTCGGTAATGCCATCCAACCATCTCATCTTCTGATGTCACCTTCTCCTCCTGCCTTCGATCTTTCCCAGTCTACTGAGGGTTAAAGAAAAGTAGTACAGGGAGTTTTACAAGCTGGTCTGCACAGCACAGGGCAGCACTGTAATCACAGCTGTGAACAGCAGCAGCCGTGACAACTCTCTCCAGCTGGCTCATCCCAAGTGTCATCTTCTCAGAGGTGTCTACCCTGACACTGCTCTAGAGAAGCCAGTTTTAAGGTGAATTCTGGCCTATTTGCATAGAAGAACCTTTTGTGGGCAGAACAACATTTTTATTTAAACAAAGTCAAGGAAATCTCCCACAGAACCAATGAAACTGACTACCCTGGGGATTAACCTTCAGCAGAAGTCTAGACCATAATACTATTATCAGCAGTAAAGAATTCACCTGCAGTGTGGGATACCTGGGTTTGATCCCTGGGTCAGGAAGATCCCTTGGAGAAGGGAATGGCAACCCACTCCAGTATAATAATTGCCTAACAACCACAGCTGTAAATTTAGAAAATGTTGTCTTAATCTTCTGCATGACCCTAGTTCTAGGCTAAATACAACCCTGGTTCTAGGCTAAATTGTCTATGGCTCTCTTTGACTTAATTCAAGAGCTTATGTTTTAAAAATAATGTTACACATACAATAAGGATATTCATAAACATCTATTTCAGTGTTAGTACCATGATAAACTGTCATCTTCAGCTTGTTAAGAGATGCAACAATTTATCATGTAAAATCTTTTTACTATATAAAGTGTACAAAAATGTCATGAAAAAATACTCATATACTGTGGGATATTATTTCCTTTAACCAGCAATCCCACTTTCTTTGTGGTTCTCTGAAGGCTAAAACAATGGCATTTCTTATATAATGTTCCATGTATAAAGGCATCCTTCTCCAGCCCTTCCCTAGGACAAAATTAAAACATGATCAAATGATTTTTCTGTTAGGACATCCAGAATAGTCAGAATTATTCATTTAAAGAGCTAAAAAGGCATAAAAACATTCCTCTGGCAAACTTGTTAGAGGGAAAATGTGCTAAAAATCTAGTCTTAGTCTAATCTTAATAAAATCTTGGTTACCTCCTTAATGACCTTATTAATAGAAACGGAACCACCAGTTATCAGCTACTGATGGCATTAATTTATGTAGTTAATTAATAAAAGCAACCCATTAGGTCTAATAGCATACGGTCAAACAACAATTACAAAAATCACAAGGACACCACAAACCTCTTTCTTAAACAATAAACAGTGAATTAAAAACCACAATCAAGCATTTCCGCTTTATTAAATTGTTATATAAACATTCTGATGCTGTGGTTTACTCTGGACTAATGAGGCATTCTGATTGATTTCTACTGTTACAGAGAAAGATGCAAAACTGAGTCATTAACACAGCGTTCCCTTGTGAAAAAAGACAAACCAGGATGATTAAAGCAATGCTGAAAAGACTGAAAACCCTGAAATTGGACTTAATTTTTTGCTCTTTTATCTGTTTAAAGTTCATGTAATTCTTTACATGTGTTTGTTTTGAGAACATGCAATGATGATTTTTTCTCTTAAAAAAAAAAATGCCAGTCATTGAAACCAAGGAAACATGTGACAGCAAACCATTTTACACACAGCATAACTGAAAAAGAAAAAAGGAAAAAACTTCAAGCTTTCAGTACAGAGTGGTATTTTCCTTAAAATGCTCAAAGGCTTTTAAAAAACCACCTAGATCTTTCTTTGATGAAAACTGAAATGAGTACTAGGCTAATCCTTTGACCATCTCAGATAATCAAAATTTCTTAAAGAAAGAGCACAGACTTGGTGTTAGAATAATATAGCGTTCTGGAGGAAGTCATTCAGACTTTTAAAGAGTCTCAAATATTAAACAGCTGATGGCTTAGCAGGAAAGACTAAAATATAAATAAATAAAGCAAGAAATCCTCTAACAGGGATATAACAAGGTTAATGAGTAGGGCAGATTCAAGAGTTAATGAAGACTTCAAGAAGGAGATAATTTGATTAGACAGCACATTAAAAAGTGAGATATTACTTTGCCAACAAAGGTCCATATAGTCAAAGCTATGGTTTTCCAGTAGTCATGTATGGATGTGAGAGGTGGACCAAAAAGAAAGCTGAGCACTGAAGAATTGATGCTTTTGAACTGTGGTGTTGGAGAAGACTCTTGAGAGTCCCTTGGACTGCAAGGAGAAAAAACCAGTCAGTCGTAAAGGAAGTTAGTCCTGAATATTCATTAGGAGGACTGATGCTGAAGCTGATGCTCCAATACTTTGGCCACCTGATACAACGAGTTGACTCACTGGAAAAGACCCTGATGCTGGGAAAGACTGAAAGCAGGAGGAGAAGGGGATGACAGGGGATGAAATGGTTGGATGGCATCACCAACTTGATGGACATGAGTTTGAGCAAGCTCCAGGAGTTGGACACAACTGAGCGACTGAACTGGCTAAAAACTGGAATAGGTACAGCACCTAATACTATTGTTATGAGGCTTAACAATGATATACATAAATGCCTCTGGCCCAGCTAACAATATACATTAACTAAATCAGACTCCTAACTCACCGAGCATACGAATAGTCGAGGCTGGCCTGATCAATCCGGTTCCTGAGGATTCCAATGTCAGCTGACACCATGTCATCTAAAGCCTGTAACTCCTTCTGGATCCTCTTCAGTTTCATGGTTTCTGCCTGAGTTCTTTTAGATCTATGAGATGAGGAACATGAGTGGAAAAATAAGAACATTTTAAAATCACATGTCCACATACAACTGAAAAAAACAATCTAATGTATATACAATACGATTATAGCATATAATTTTAAAAACTAGAAAAAAAAAACAGAAAAACTGAAATAAAACTAATGCTAGTAATATTTTAGTATATCTCCAAAACAGCATTTGCACTTTTTCCTCTTCTGATTCCAAATTTTATTACTAGTATATATTGTTTTTCGACATAAGAGAAAAAGTAATATTAAAAAAATAACAATAAATCATTCACTCATATGATTTATATATTCATCCCCTAAGCACTAAAAGGATGTACCTGTATAGAGAACTGGATATATTAGAGTATTGAACACAACTTTTCAAATTCCTTAAACTCTTCTTGCAAAGCCCATTTTCATTTGTCTGATACTCAATGGACACCAAGAACAGATGCCAGCATCTGCTAAACATTATTTCTTTGTATATCTGAGAACGTCTACGTGGTTTTAATTTTTAGGACTCATTTCTTCAAACTTCTACTGTTTTGACTCCTCTTCTGTAGGCAAAACTACAGGTCCTCAAAATTTTTTCCAGGGCTCAAAACCAAACACTCTATTTGGCCCCTTGTTTAAGGGCAACCTCAGCCCTCTCATCACTCTCAAGTACATCATCTACCTCAGAAACAATAAACAAATACAAAGCCAACCTTTAATCACGATTTCTCGTTTCAAAATGTCATACACATTCTCAAAGGAAAATAAAACTCTCAACAAAACCACCATACTGTGACTTGATTTCTATTCCATTATGCATTTACTCTTGTTTACTGTCTACAAAAGTTAACCAAGTGATTTTTTTTATTTCAAATATTAATGATTCAGGCTTCCTAGGTGGCTCAGTGGTAAAGAACCTATCTGCCAAACAGGAGAGGCAACAGACGCAGGTTTGATCCCTGGGTTGGGAAGATCCCCTGGAGAAAATGGCAATCCACTCCAGCATTCATGCCTGGGAAATCTCAGGAACATAGGAGCCTAGTGGGCTACAGTCCATGGGGTCACAGAATGGGACACAACTGAGCAAACATGCTTTAATATCCACTGTCCATTTATTAATAATCTAATCAGGTTATATTTCCTTACATTTCTGTCTACAGCAGTGCTGTCTTAAATCAAAATCATATAAAGAAAAACAAGTACTGAGCCTGTAAATCCTTTTGTAAAATCTCCAGTCAACAGCCTCTAACCTCTTACAAATAGAAGACTACTAAAATACATTTCAATAATCACACTGTTTTCCTTCTTGAAATGTAAGTCAAGTTGAAATTTTCTACGCTTCATGAAAGATCAAGATGTACAGTAAGAGAAAAAAAAATCATTAGTTTTAAATACATATATCCCTTTGGCAGATAAAATCCTGAATTACTCTGATACCTACTTATCTTTCTCTCCAGCCCTATGCCTTCCTCTCCCCCTGACACATACCCTAGCTTTAATGAGAAATAATTCTGCTAGACTTTTCTGGAGATCTAAAATAAAAAAAATGCCACTGAATAGTTGTTGGCATTTAGTTCTCACTATTCTCAAACACTACTTTATTGACTGAGCTTGGTTTCCTAAGGCCACAGCATACCAGAAACTATAAACTAAAAGGGAAGAGTGGGTAAGGGATGGGAAAGAGGCTCAAATAGGACTGTTGCTGTTCCAGGCCCGTGCAATGCAGCAGGGGAAAGGGACTGCTGACAAACTGGTTCTGAAGGTGAGAGAAAAGCAGAATCATAAGCAATATAAAACAGTGCTCTTAAGGGCAACCTAGAGTCATGGATAAAGTTAAGTTATATCATGTATCTTTTATCAGTGGGGGCAGGATAAAATTTTAAAATGGCCATAAAAAATACAATTAAGATTTGTGGCAGTATAAGTCACTTACTCGGAATAATCTTATTCCTCTACATGTCAGATGATTAAGCTGAGGTCAAAATTAAAACCTACATTTGTTGCCAACTTACTTATGAAGAAAGAAAGTGAAAGTGTTAGTTCTCAGTCATGTCTGACTCTTTGCGACCCAATTGACTGTAGCCCACCAGACTCCTCTGTCCATGGGAATTCTCCAGACAAGAATACTGGAGTGGGTTGTCATTCCCTTCTCCAGGGGATCTTCCCAACCCAGGAATCAAACCCCGGTCTCCTACACTGAAAGCAGCTTCTTCACCATCTGAGCCACCAGGGAAGCCCAATTTACTTATATTGACAGCTATTTACTGCTCCCTTATGAGTATGTAGTTGGTTAAAACTCAGAAACACTGATGATGATCTTAAGTTTTAACTGCATCTATATTCATAAATACATTATAATCTATGCTTTAAAAGCCTTCCTTAATAAATAAAGACTGGAATCTCTGTATCACTTGTAAAGCATAATTTGCTAAATAGGTCTTAAAAGCAATGACTACAGAGAAAATGTCATTTATTAGAAGAGACATAGGAAAATAAATACAGAACATGACAAAACTGATTACAGGTTACAAACAACCTCTCCTGGTTCAGGTGCCTCACCTTTCTGCAATAGCTTTAGCCAAAAGAGCTTTCTTACGTTTATTTTTCTCTTCCATTAGCCGCTGTTCTTGCTGGAGGACTTCCCAACGAGATTTTTCTTGCCTTGGGAGCAAATGTATACAAATGAGCTTTTGGTACTTTTCCACACCTTGCCAGTCTCAGTTCCTAAGTATAAAATTCAATCAACCAGATTATATACATATATATTTTTTTTTTTCCCTCCCAAAAAAAGTTCTCTTAAAAGGAACCCATCTGCAGTTCATTATTTTGTTCTAATAGGAACAAAGACTATAATTTGATGTAAAGGCTTAGACAATTGGCCCTTTGAAATCTATTATACACATATAAGCTAGAAATCCACAAACTTGAAGCCAGAGTACTATGGCATTTTTTAGGAGTACAAAGAAACTTGTTTAAGTTAATCATGTATTATATGCAAAATAGATAGCAAAATAAATCGTTCTATAGCTAATGTCAAATCTTTTAAGAGTTTTCTGTAACAAACAATAACCAATGTTTATTTCATATATTTTTCTTTCAATTTGTTCACTTCTTTCTAGCTCTCGTTTTTAAAGAGTGAGACACTACGAAATAAATGCTGGGCTCAAAAAAAACTCCAAAGATCTACAAACATGATTTGTCTTCCAATCTATCCAATTCTAAAATACATTAACATTTTCTGTAAATTCACAAACTTAATGTCAATGCAAATTAAACAAGGTAATGACAAAGCCGTTTGTCCCTATTACTGTCATTTCTCACAGCCATTGTATCAAAAACCTCCCTTCTGAGACCTAGTAACCGCTTGCAAAATTATCCTTTTCTCTTTATTCCTATTATCTCCACCTTAGTGCTGCCACTGGTCCTTGCTCATTTTTACTGTTTGCAGGCTTCTCTTCCCCAGATACTTTAGTTGCAGCTCAAACCAGTACCCTCTGTCAAATGATCCGCAGCACTGATACAGGGATGTTCTCGGTTAGTTTTATCAGAGCATCATTTCCCGTGTGGGGTCAAGGAACTCACTAGATAGGCATCTTCAGCTTCCAAGCCCTTCTTCATACTTCTTTAATTCTCTACAATTTTCTGGGCTATCGTGTGCCTCTTTCAGAAAAGTGAGATGTCATCTCTGAACATTCTCTAATATATAGCTTTCCTTTTCCTCTCTTATAGCCTCAAAATTTCTCCTTTTCAACAACCATTCCCGAGATGACATTTCTTCTATGAAAATTTTCTCAAGTACCTAAAATGATAATAATAATTTTCCTAATGACATTCAATCTCAATTTTCCAATTTAACCCCCCCTCCCCAACTTGTTTCAGGACTATGAGAGTAGATTACATTTAAAATATTAAATGTAGGCACATGTAATTTTGGTTCCATAATTCAAATGGCTTTATATCTCTTGTCAAAATGATTTCTTGGCTGTAAACCCTGGTGGGCAGGAAACACTTTAAACTTAGTAGAGAATCTGGATCAGCAGAGACTGGAAAAAGAGCTGAGATTAGATAAAACATACGACACTTTGAAAAAGAGTGACTCAGAAAATGGAAAACAGAAAGAGACTATTCTTTCTTCCCTGTGAGTGATAAATCAGGAGAAACAAAGAAGGGTTATTCATACATAAGTTATATAATAGAAAAAAACTGATTATAAGAATTCACAAGTCACAGAATGGCAACTGCCACAAGAATGTGGCTAAATTCAGGAGGTGGTTTCTAATACCAATACAACAAATAAAGAAATCTAATGACTAATTATTTAATTTGTCCTCTCAATTCCCTATACTCTTTCCTTAGATCTTCATGTCTCTTCACAAGCACCCTTTTCTGGGTCATTGAAGATGCTATCTGAAAGTTGAAAGAATGGGTTCAATCTGGGCAGGAGTATCATACATATAAGAACTGGTTCTGGTGAGTATAAAGGGCATAGACTTTGGATCCAGAGACTTGCATGTGAACCCCAACTCTATTACTTATTAGCAGGGTATTCACTTTGGGAACACAGTATCTTTTCTAAGATATCGCATCCGTAAAGTGAAAACAACGAACAAGCATCCTAAGACTGTTGTGAAGACTAAATAACATAAAACACATAAAATGCTTAACACTGCTACTTATATTTAGGTTGTAGCTATTTTTCAATAGTTTATTCATCACATTTCTAGGTTAGACTATCAAACAAACAAAATATTAAAACTGTATTTCTTCAAAGTTCAATGGGGAAAAAAAAAGGTAAAATGGAAAGATAGTCTCATGGATATATAGACTTACTAACAATTCCACTTTCTTTTTTTCCAATTGGCAATCTGGTTTTGGAGGCAGAACCTCAGCATTTTTGTGAACTTCATGGGAATTCTTAAGTCCCAGTTCCTTTTGTTGACTTTCAGTACCCTGTGGTTTTCCATCACCAACAGGAGAGGTGAGCGTAAGGGGAGTAGGAAGAGAAGAACTTGGTCTCTGAGTATTAAATCTTTGTTTTGGTGCAGAAAGCAGCTGCTCTGGAGGTAATGAGGTTGACCCATCTTGAAGTCCAAATTTTTGACTTTGCTCTTGAAGGGCTCTTTCTCGCTGAAGTTGTTGTCGACTTTTCTTCCCAGGGAGACGCCGCTGTGGTTCAAACGGATCTATATATAAAAAAAAGAATGGAGAAAAATTCCTTTGTGTGAGCAGCAAATAATTATAACTTCTCTAAGAAAATAAAGCATTAACATTCAACTCTAGTAATTCTGCAGGGTTTTTCTTCCCTTGTCTTCTTTAAAATCCCAGGGGAAAATCTGCCATCTTCCTGCAGAATCTGACAGTTCTCTGATCATACTGCTAACATTTAACAAAAACTATCCTACTTGTCAATTTATCTTTGAGGAAGTCCATTTCTTTGTGAGTTAGGCCTTAGAATACAAAGCAAGGTTGAATCCTGATTTGCTGTCAGAAGTATGACCAAAGTTGGCAGACAAATGAATTCACTGATATGTCTTAAGTTTGATTGATGGTTCTGTCTGTTCTTCTGAAATAAAATGGTGGCTTTTTTCACATGGGCTTCACCTTTCTTAAATCTTAACAGATCTTAGGGTAATTTGATACATAGGTAGACACAATACACAAAGTATTACCGAACGAAGTCTTTTAATTTTAGGGATGCTAGTTAACCCTAAATTGCTTCCTTTCATCTTCCAAACAGCCTGGGCCTATGTTCCCCAAAGTTCAGTTAGCCTTTAATCAATGTATGCAAGCTAATTTTAATAGCAGCCTGAGCAAAGAAATAGAGAAAGACAAAATAATCGGGAGAAGTATTTTTTAAAAAGTATTATGAATTAAATGATAAGAAAGTAATTAAATGTACTTTTTGGACTGTCCATACCAGTATTAACCTTGTAGGTCAGACAACTGGAGACTTTGACTCACATTCACACTATGCTTAAGATCAATAAGTGATACAGTCCATTAAGTGCCCAAGAAATGAAACTGATAAGTTTTTGTAAATGAACTAAATGGGGCTTGTAAAACCTAATAACGACCTCTGAAACGACATAAGCTTATTATTTAAATTTCCCAAAGGAGAGTTAAAGCTTGAGAGTCAAATTCCCATTGTTGCTTTTCTCCACCTCAGTAACCTTAGGCAAGTCAACTGATTATTAATATTCTACACCTCAGTTTCTTCATCTGTCAAACTGGCTGAAAATGTACTTGCTTTACTTAACTCAAGGAGTTGGTGTAAGAATTAAATGAAATATGGAAAAGAAAGTATTTTCAAAAGACATATAATCAAAAGTAAAATTTTATTACTATTGACTTTAGCCAGAAACACAAAGTAGTGTACTATATCTTGCAACAGAAACCTATTTTAGACTACTGATCTTTATTCACACCATCAGAAAATGTCATTGAGCCTGCTTACCTTTCAGTTATACTTGTTAGTTGAATTATTAATATCTCTCTGAAAGTCAGTAATGCAGCTTCCATTTTATTTTGCATTTTCACAGAACCTACCTATGACATTAAAAATGCTAATTTTTAAACCCCCAAACAACAAATCAGGTCACTTAAGAATTAAACAAATGACAAAAAAACCTTTTGGAACTAGTAAGTCATTCTAGCAAAGTTGCAGAATATAAGATTAATATACAAAAACCAATCACTTTCCTAGCAGCAATGAACAAGTAGAATTTGATATAAAAAACCAGAGTTACATTTATGTTAGCATTCAAAAAAAAATTACTTAGATATAAATCTAGCAAAATATGTACAAGATCTAAGAGGAAAACTACAAAACTCAAATGATATCAGGGAACTAAACAAATGGAGAGACATTCTACATTCATGGATAAGAAGACTCAACACTGTCAAGATGTCAATGTCAGTTCATCCTAAACTCATCTATAGACTCAGAGCAACACCAATTAAAATCCCAGCAAGTTATTTTGTGGATACTAACAAACTGATTCTCAAGTTTATATAGAGAGGCAAAAGATCCAGAATAATCAATAAAATATTGAAGAACAAAGATGGACTGGCACTACTTGACTTTAACACTTACTATAAAACTATAGTAATGACAGTGGGAATTAGCAGAAGAACAGAATAAAGATCAATGGAATAGAATAGAGAGCACAGCAATGGGCCCACTTTAACACAGTCAACTGATCTTTGACAAGGGTGCAAAGGCAATACAATAGAACAAAAATATTCAACAAATGGCACAAAAATAAATCTAGACACAGACCTTATACCTTTCACTCAAAATGAATCATAGATCTAATGCAAAACTCAACTATAAAACTCCTAAAAGACAACACAGGAGAAAATCTAGAAGATGTCAAGTATAGCAGTGAATTTCAGATATAATACCAAAAGAGATAACTGATAAACTATACTTGAGGAAAATTTAAAACTTCTGCTCTGTGGAAGACAATGTAAAAGGAAGAGATGACAAGTCACAAACTGGAAGAAAACATTTGCAAGTGACACATCTAACAAAAGACTGCTATCTAAAATATATACACAGAATTCTTAAAGCTCAACAATAAGAAAACAACCTCAGAGAGATGTTATGGGGAGGGAGGTGGGAGGGGGGTTCATGTTTGGGAACACATGTAAGAATTAAAGATTTTAAAATAAAAATAAATAAATAAATTTTAAAAAATTAAAAAAAAAATGGGTCAGAAACCTTAATAGATATCTTGTCACCAAAGAAGATATACACATAACAACTATGCATATGAAAAGAATATAAACCATATACCACAGGGAAATGCAAATTAAAATGAAATAACCACTACACAAATAGCAAATGGCAAATAGATGGGAATCCAATGGAAAGAATGAGAGACTTTATTTTCTTGGGCTCCAAAATCACTGCAGGTGGTGACTGCAGCCATGAAATTAAAGATGCTTGCTCCTTGGAAGAAAAGTTATGACCAACCTAGACAGCATATTAAAAAAGCAGAGACATTACTTTGCCAACAAAGGTCCACCTAGTCAAAGCTATGGTTTTTCCAGTAGTCATGTATGGATGTGACAGCTGGACTATAAAGAAAGCTGAGCGCTGAAGAATTGATGCTTTTGAACTGTGATGTTGGGAAGACTCCTGAGAGTCCCTTCAACTGTAAGGAGACCCAACCAGTCCATCCTAAAGGAAATCAGCCCTGAATATTCACTGGAAGGACTGATGCTGAAGCTGATACTCCAATACTTTGGCCACCTGATGTGAAGAACTGACTCATTGGAAAAGACCCTGATACTGGGAAAGATTGAAGGTGGGAGGAGATGGGGATGACAGAGGGTGAGATGGTTGGATGGCACCACCGAATCAATGGACATGCGTTTGAGTAAACTCTGGGAGTTGGTGATGGACAGGGAAGCCTGGCGTGCTGCAGTCCATGGGGTCATAAAGAATCGGACACGACTGAGAGACTGAACTGAACTGAACTGATCCACCACACAACCATTAGAAAGGCCCCAAATCTGTCGCACAGAGAACATCAAATGTGGGTGAGGATGTGGAGCAACCTGAACTCTTTCATTGTTGGTGAGAATGCAAAATGGTAGTCACTTTGGAAGACAGTTTGGTGGTTTCTCACAACTAAACATTTCTTAACATATGATTTAGCAATTGTGCTCTTTTGTATTTTTAATGAGATAAAAACTCATATCCACACAAAAACCTGAACATGGACGTTTATAGAAGCTTAATTCATAACTGCCAAAACCTGGAATCAACCGAGATGTCTTTCAGTAGGTGAATGGATAAACTGTAGTACATACAGACCAATGGAATATTATTCAAAGCTAAAAATAAAAGATATCAGCTATCAAGCCACACAGAGCATGGGGGAACCTTAACTGCATACTACTAAGAGAGAGAAAACAATCTGAAAAGGCTATATACTGTATGATTCCAACTATATGACATTTTGGAAAAGGTAAAACTATGCAGACAGTAAAAGGGTCAGTAATTGCTAAGGTTTAAGGAGAGAAGAGAATGAACAGGCAGAGAAAAGAGGATGTTTAGGGCAGTGTAAATATACTGTATACTATAATGACAGATACATGACATCATGCATTTGTCCAAACTTGTAGAATGTATAACACCAAGAGTGAACCCTAATGTAAACTACAGACTCGGGTGACTATGTCGGGTCAATGAAAGTTATAACAAATGTGTCACTCTGGCGGAAGACGTTGATACTGGGGATGGCTATGTACCTGTTGGGGCAGGGACTATCTGGGAAATCTCTGCATCTACCTGTCAGTTTTGCCATCAACCTAAAACTGCTCTTAAAAAATTCAGTCTTTAGGAATAATTGGGGGGGGGGGGAAGGAACATGCTCTTTTGCATACTTTTTTGGGAGGCTGCAAGTATCAAGGAGGCTGTGGTCAACTGGGAGCACAAGTATAGTTTAAAGGGGACAACCCATTAGCCACCTCTAACCTACCCCATGGACTATACAGTCCACGGAATTCTCCAAGCCAGAATACTGGTGTGGGTAGCCTTTCCCTTCTCCAGCTCTTCCCAACCCAGGGATCAAACCCAGGTCTCCTGCATTGCACGCAGATTAATTACTAGCTGAGCCACCAGGGAAGCCCTTAAAGATGACAGCTGTCACTAAAAAATTTAGGTCCATGTTACCAGACATTCTGATTTTTCACTAGAAAAATTCAGATTTTCATGTAAAATATAGAGCACTGTATCAATCAAGAAAATCTAGGTTATGCTATAGGGCAAAGAACCCTGGAAACTTTATGGTTTTAAACAACAAAGGTTTATTTCTTAAAGCTACGTGCCAACTGAAGGCCAGCAGGGGCTTCCTGCTGATCAGCCTCTCAGGGCTCCAGCCTGACTACCCAGTCAGCGTTTGCTAGCCCCCAGGGCAGGTAAGAAAAGAGCTTAGGAAGGTCTCGGTTTAGCAATTAATTGCTCTGACCCGGGAGTGACAGAACACTTATGCTTACAATTCAATGCTGAACTAGCACTAGGTCTGATATAATAACAAGTGCAACAGGAATCTACTGGGAAGAGAAGTGAACCAGAAATAATTTCCTCAGTATTAATTTAAAAGAAGTTTTAAGAGTAGATAATCCAAAAAGGGGGGAGGGGATGAAAAAAATGAATATTTTTGGCTTAAATCAAGCCAGTGGGCTGAGTTTGTGATCTTTGTTCTACATCCTTTAATTAAGCCCTGCTTTCCCCACCCAAGACAATCATCATTTGAATTATATGTTAATCATTCTCTTCCTTTGATTTTTATGTCATACTGTGTCTACAAATACTTCTTTTAAATGTTATATTATTTAGTTATTTTAACTTTATATAAAGGGTGTCATGCAGGATATAATCTTCTTTAACTTAATATGATATTGCCATTATTCATCCATGTTGTTCATGTCGCTGTAGCCATTTAATTTTAACGCTGTATAATACTCTATTGAGAATATTCTCTAAGAGTCTACTGATCTTCTACTGATGGAAGCATTTATTGCCAATGCTCACTTCAGTCTTCTCCCACTATAGTGAACTATGACAGCACCAAGTCATGGAGGGTAGTGCTATATGGAACAATCACCTGTCAGCCCACGTTAGACATGAAACTGGAGTGAAAAATAACCTTTACAATTTCAAACAACTGATATTTGAGGGCTATACGTTACTGCAGCTTAACTTGGCTTAACCTGATTTCACTATTATCAATACTTTTGAAACTGCATTTGCCCCTTCTTGATCAAATTCCCTTGCCTTCCCACCATCCTAAATTTTGTGTTTTATTCCTTTACTTTTTTTTATATATTCCCTATATTCCTAAATGAATATACCTGCTTTGTATGATTTTGGTAGCAGACTGTATATATTCTTCTGCAATTTGCTCTTTTCACATATTAAGTCTATGAAACTTATACATGCTAATACACACAGCTTGTAGTTCAATTCCCACTAGCTGTATAGTAGCCCAGTGGGTGATTATACCACAATTTATTTATCCGTTCCCTTGTTAATGAACACTAGGTTGCTTCCAGCTTTTTAATATTATAAACAATATAAACAAGAGTATTAAGAACATTTTTGACTTTCCCAGACACCCGTATGGGCTTCTCTAGACTATTGCTGTCTTTATTTTTGCTGGCAACCAATTCCATCTTCATAGATTATTTACATATATTTTTAAGGCTGGAGAACAGCTGGAAAGAGCATTAAAATAAAAGATTCAGCTCTTTTAGTTTTACAAATGAGAAATCCAAGACAAAAAGATTTAGAGGCAGAGCTGCGAGATCCACTATTTTCAATCACTGTGGTTGGCTGAGTACACAAAATGCTGAGATGTTTTCTTAAGATAGTCAAAGACTAGTTGTTGTCTATGTTCTAACATCTCGGTGAAACGATAGGTCTTAAAGTTAAGGTCCTTCATCCTCTCTCTATACCAAATTATGGAGATATTTAGAAATGTACTTTTAAATAATGAATCCAATGTTCAATTCAGAGAAGGCAATGGCACCCCACTCCAGTACTCTTGCCTGGAAAATCCCATGGACAGAGGAGCCTGGAAGGCTGCAGTCCATGGGGTCCCTAAGAGTTGGAGACAACTGAGCAACTTCACTTTCACTTTTCACTTTCATGCACTGGAGAAGGAAATGGCAACCCACTCCAGTACTCCTGCCTGGAGAATCCCAGGGATGGGGAAGCCTGGTGGGCTGCTGTCTATGGGGTAGCACAGAGCTGGACACAACTGAAGTGACTTTGCAACAGCAGTAGCAACAGTGTTCAATTTAGCATTAAGTGTTCCTTCCCTGGGCAAACTCACCTCTACTAACACACAATCTCCGTGACATACTGCCAAGCGCCATCCAACCACCAGCAGAGTAACATTTCTGTTAATTCTGTAGCAAGCTCTGGTACAACATCTACTATCATATTATATTATAGTTTGTCTCCTCAACAGACTATAAGCTCTTTGAAGGCAGGGATGAAATTCTGATTGTATCAGCATCCCTAATGCAGAAGCTGTCCCCCTTAACTTTGGGTCAGATCAGAATCAGGGTACTAGTACCAGGAATGTCAGTTAATTACAAACTTTAGTGTAACTTTTATGATTCAGCTTTTAAAGGTCTCTGGGTCAGTCAGAATTTTCCTGATCCATATAATGTACACTGCTATCACATTACAAATTTACTTCCTTTTCCACTCCTCAGGCCTAGATTATCTTCACCGCCATGCTAAAAAAAAAAAAAGCTGATCTGAGCAACATCCAACTTTTTCTCAAACTCTAATAAAAGGAATAGAAGGGATTATTAATTTTCCCCCAGAATGTGTAAGTTATGGTACCAAGAGTGGTATAAACTCACAGTAGTGTGTACTAGCAAGATCACTATACACAACTTTATGAAATTTCAATCATAAAGCAGTTTATATTACGAGTTTCTCACCAAATATCAGCAAATTTAATTTCCTCATTAAAAAATAACAAACAGTAAAAGTCCATTTAGTGATTACACTATAAAGATGGAGAATCAAGCACAAACTTTTAGCTTACACTGAAGTCAGTAGATATGCATGTCTATAGATTGATAGATAGATAGCTGTATATTTCACACCTAATCTCTCAAAGACCCTTTTGGTTTGCTGACTCTCAAGAGTTGGAAGGAACTGCAAAAATCATCTGGCAACCAGAAGTGAATGCAAGACTCCAGATGTACCATGACAAACTGCAACTTTCTGCATTTATTCAGATCCTTGTGCTTCCTTTTCCCAATCACTGCTTCTATAAATACACCACAATTTAACTCTAATACGATGTGTGCCCCTCCTTCCTCTACTCTGACCCCAACCCCCCAATCAGTGATCTGTGCAGCAAGCCTCCTACAGGTCACTTCCTTTCCCAAGTCCCATTTCTTTCCCAGGAAAAAGTCAAATCCCTGAAATAGATGCCTTAACTCTCTTTTTAAAAAGTAGGTCTCAGTCTCGTGGGTCTGCCACACACCCCCACCGCCACCTGAGCCGTGGCTCCAAGTGCATCCAGCTCCCGAGCCCCCTCAATCCTGTCCTCCGACTTACAGCTCCCTGTCCCTGAAACAGGTAACCCTTTTCCCCGCCCCCTTTCGCTCAAAAACTGCAGCCCCGCCCCTTCCCTTAACGGATCGAAGAATTAAAGCTCTGCAGACGCGTCCCTTTACCTTTAGTCTGCTTTAGTCGCCTCAGCTCCTCCTCAGAGAAGCCAGCCCAACCCTGCGCCATCCACCTTGGCTTGCCAGCACGCTTAGTACCCCAAACCTCTGAGCCCCGACTGCCAACACGACTACCCAGGCACATCCGGGTTCTTCCCCTGCCGCGGCGGACCAACCAATCAGCGCATCGAACTCTGGACGCAAGGCCCCCTTCTTCCTTGCAGCAGGACCCGGATCTCTTTCAGGCTGTCTCCGGCAGTGCCTGATAAAGTGCATAAGGAAATCTTGGCTTCTTCGTTCCGTTTGGCCTGGCTTTTCTCTTTCTCCCTGTCTCCTGTGCTTGTTGGATTATCGCTTCTAGAGGAAAAAGAGGAAATACCGATGCGAGTAGGCTGGAGATAAACAGGCAGTGAGAAAGTGGCTACGAGTCGGTGGCGGAGAAGGGAGGACAGACCCTGCCTCTAGGGGCTCTTTGTAAATTTACTGGAGCGGAGCCCTCTGCGTGGCGGTCGTGCGAGGTTTCACTGCGTGATCTGTAGAGGGTTCCTTTAAAATTGCACTGACTTTATCCTGCAGGTTGACTCAAGAATGTCCAGGTTTAAGCTTTTAATTATAAAGAATCATTTCAGAAGACTGGGGTATAATAGTGGGAAAGGAACGGACACGTGTAACAGCATGGTTAGGTCTCCCAGAGGCCGTTGCGGCTCCCAGACTTCTGTTGATTGCGGCTCGGTTTTTTGATGTGTGAATGATTCTTGCTAATCTGTCACCTTTCTCCTAAGGGATGTTTAAGTCCCGCCTGAAAAACGATCTTTCCTCTGTTTATGTTCAGTGAAGGCAGTGTAAAACGTGGACTAGGGGGGATGGGAAAATGTTTCCTAGGCGTCGCCTGCCTGGAGTCCCAATCTCAATATCCTAGTATTACCTTAAACAGTTAACCACTCTGGGCTACCGTTTCTCGTTTTAAGCAAGATTTCAGAGATTAAAAGATGCAAACGTCTAAGTACATGTAGATCAGAATGATTTAAATGATATCACATTTAATTTTTCCTATTTCTCTTTTCATTGTTTTGCCTTTTTAAAGCCAGTTATTTTGGCTTACATTTAAGAATTACATGTATGGCTTTTGGGTTTAATGTGTCACTATTTTTAAACAAATTGAAATTAAGGAGTAGACTAAAAATACTCCCCCAGGAAAAGAGTTGGAATGAGTATTTCAAGCTTAAGTAGGTGGTTAGAAGGTGAAGGGTGTTTGGAATTCTTGTAACCTCTAAGCTTTTAAACTTTAAAAACGATTTCTTAAATTTAGGTGTGTACAAACGCTTCTTTTTAAATATGGACAGATTTTCTAACATTTAGAAATTAAAAGGCCATCCAAAAGGATTGGAGGAGTCAGATTCATACAGTTTTTGAAGATAGACTAAATATGTTAAAATGCAGTTAAAGATTATGTAGCTCCAAAATAGTAGTTGGGGATCAGTACATTCTGATAGTTCAGTTTGCTGTTTACAGCATCAGCCATCTAGTGCCATCTAATAAAAATGAACCACCTTGTATGATAATTTCGAGAATTATCAGTAATCTTAATAGAGATGGAAAGTAAGGTATTTAGAAAGTTTTGCATTAACCCTGAATGAGAACCAAAGCTTGAGTGAGATTATGATAAAAGACATCTGTATAAAGTTATAATTTCCAATTTGCAAACTTAAGAATGTACTGTTTGTTGTTTCTTTTGGCCCTCCCTCATGGTTACTTCCCTGGTGGCTCAAACGGTAAAGACTCTGCCTGCCATGCAAGAGACTTCGGTTCGATCCCTGGGAGGGGAAGATGCCCTGGAGAAGGAAATGGCTACCCACTCTGGTTTTCTTGCCTGGAGAATTCCATGGACAGAGGTGGGCTACAGTCCTTGGGGTCACAAAGAGCCAGACACAACTGAGCGACTTTCACTTTTCTTGGTGCCTCCTTTCTTCATATAATGTAAACTAATGAATATTTTGCTGGGAGTTTATCTTCAAAGTTCTTTCTGTTGAGAACCCTTTATATCTTGGGTTGAGAGACTACAAATTGGTTTTACTGGTTCCTAGAAGTTTCATTTTATACCAGATTTTAAGATAATTTTAAAACCAGATTTGAAGTAATTTTTTCAGCTTATAACATAAATTAGGCTTTTACCCCAGGTATGATACAGGCCTCAGATATCTTTGAAAGTGAAGTCGCTCAGTCGTGTCCAGCTTTTTGCGACCTCTTGGACTGTAGCCTAGGCTCCTCTGTCCATGGGATTCTCCAGGCAAGAATATTGAAGTGGGTTGTCATTTCCTTCTCCAGGGGATCTTCCTGACACAGGAATCCAACCCAGGTCTCCCACATTGCAGGCAGACTCTTTACTGTCTGAGCCAACAGGGGCTCCAGATATCTTTAGGTGCCCTTAAAAAAATACACAACCACATTCCTTGCTGCTTTTACAAAGAAGTAGGCTGAGTTTTGTTTTTTCCTTAATCCTCTGTTACCATGTGGACCATCCTTTCCACACTCTGAACTTTATTTCATTGATTTTGCCTTCAAAACTGTTTAGAAATCCGAGTCACCAGCCCATATACAGGTAGAGTGCCTTTTGGATTTGCTTTCTACATTGCTTTAAGTTCTGTGTTAAATAAAAACACGTTATCATATACAGCATTTTTGTGTTTATGGCTAAAGGAGACCATCTGTGACAACTTAGACTGTTACATTGGCTTCAGTTGATTCTCTGCCATAGCAACTAGAATAATCTTCTAAAAAAGAAAATCTAATGTCTGTATTCTGGTTAAAACTGTAAAACAGCTTCTTGTTGCACTTTGAATAAAATCGCTGTTTCTACATGAGCCTACATGGATCTGAACCCTGCTTACCTCTTACCTGACCATTAAGATACTTTTCCTTTTATTCCACATTCCCTACACTCCAGCCAGATTGGCTTTTTGGAGTTTTAGAAAATCCCAGTCTCTCCTCCCATTCCCGTACTGCCCTACCCAGGGCTTTCCCAAATGCTGTTCCATTTGGCTATAACGATCTTTTCCTTGTCTGACTGGCTCTTTCTGCTTCAGGTTTTGTCCTGAACGTCGCCTTAGGTGATCACCCTATCCTATACAAATAGCACCCCAGATTTCTTCCTACCTTTTTGTGTTCTTTATTACTTTCACAGCACCGTTATAACTCCTAAATTATCTGCATTTATGTTCTATTTCGCTTTACTCAATAGTATCTCCACAATTTCAGGGGATTCATCTTTTATTTACTCAGTCAGTGTAGAACAGTGTTTGATGCCTGCTGAGTACTCACATAAATATTGAAAGAAGAAACCTTTCAAAGTTAAGTATTGAGTTGAAACATTTCCACATCTTATATATTCTGAGATTCCTTTCTAGTATGAATTTCTGTGAACCTCGTTTCTTATTGCTAGTTGCAGCCATGGACTTGTGGGTTAGTAAATAAAAGACATTAAAAATAAGCTGAAAAGAATCAAGATGTCATTTTTTTTTATAAAGCCTTAAAATAGCATTTCAGCAGTACTCCATAATTTTCAGTATATGTCTTGGACATCTGTTAGATTTATCTTTAAGTGATTAATAACATGATGCTATTGTATTAATAAATAACATTTTTTTTCAATTTTTTGTGTCTACTACATAGAAATGTTTGTTGATCAGCCATGATTAACACACTTAATAGTAGTTGTTCAGTTGCCCACTCATGTCCGACTCTTTGTGACCACATGGATTTCAGCACACCAGGCCTCCCTGTGCCTCATCATATCCCAAAGTTTGCCCAAGTTCATGTCCTTTGCATTGGTGATGTCATCTAGCCATCTCATCCTCTGACACCCTCTTCTCTCTAGGCATGCAGACTAGAAAGAAGTAAAACTTTCAGACAACATGATCATCCAGGTAGAAAATCCAATGGATTCTACTTTTAAAAATGTTGCTATAACTATTAATTTTATATGCTAACTTAATAGTTATAGCAGATTTTAAAAAGTAGATTCCATTGGATTTTCTGCCTGGATGATCATGTTGTCTGAAATTTAACTTCTTGATAGTCTGCATGCCTTTTTTTCTTTTCTTGCCTTATTGCGCTGGCTGGACCCAACAATATAATGTTGAATAAAAGAATGAGATTGGGTACCCTGTTGTTTCTGATCTTAGGGAGAAAGTGTAAAGTCTCTCACCATTTAGAATGATGCTAACTTTAGGTTTTTTTGTAGATGCCCATTAGCAGGTTGATGAGATTCCTTTCTGTTCCTAGTTTTCCAGGAGCTTTTATCAGAAATGGATAATGGATTTTCTTGCATGCATTTTCTGGGCCTATTGACATGATAATATGAATTTTCTTTATTAGATTTTTAATATGGTGTATTGCCTTGAGCAGTTAACCAATGTTATACCAGTCTTGCATCCTGTTATAAATTCTACTTCAGTTCAGTTCAGTTCAGTCCAGTCTCTCAGTCTTGTCTGACTCTTTGTGACCCCATGAATTGCAGCACGCCAGTCCTCCCTGTCCATCACCAACTCCCAGAGTTCACTCATACTCATGTCCATCGAGTCGGTGATGCCATCCAGCTGTCTCATCATCTGTCGTCCCCTTCTCCTCCTGCCCCCAATCCCTCCCAACATCTGAGTCTTTTCCAATGAATCAACTGTTCACATGAGGTGGTCAAAGTATTGGAGTTTCAACTTTAGCATCAGTCCTTCCAATGAACACCCAGGGCTGATCTTTAGAATGGACTGGTTGGATCTCCCTGCAGTCCAAGGGACTCTCAAGAGTCTTCTCTGATACCACAGTTCAAAAGCATCAATTCTTCAGTGCTCAGCTTTCTTTACAGTCCAACTCTCACATCCATACATGACCACTGGGAAAACCATAGCCTTGACTAGACGGACCTTAATTGGCAAAGTAATGTCTCTGCTTTTGAATAGGCTATCTAGGTTGGTCGTAACTTTCCTTCCAAGGAGTAAGCATCTTTTAATTTCATTGCTGCAGTCACCATCTGCAGTAACTTTGGAGCCCCCCAAAATAAAGTCTGACACTGTTTCCGCTGTTTCCCCATCTATTTCCCATGAAGTGATGGGACCGGATGCCATGATCTTCGTTTTCTGAATGTTGAGCTTTAAGCCAACTTTTTCACTCTCCTCTTTCACTTTCATCAAGAGGCTTTTTAGTTCCTCTTCACTTTCTGCCATAAGGGTGGTGTCATCTGCATATCTGAGATATTACTTTGCCAACAAAGTTCCGTCTAGTCAAGGCTATGGTTTTTCCAGTGGTCATGTATGGATGTGAGAGTTACTAGCTATAATTCTGCTTTATTTTTTCAGTCATTGCTTTAAAATCAGAGTATATATCTTTAACTCATCACAGTAGACATTCATGTGGTATTATACCACTTTACATAAAAGAAATTTCCAAGTATTCTCCTTCTGGCCTTTGCTGTTATTTTCAAGCATTTAACTAATACATGTTATAAACCTCACAATGTATTATTGTTATTTTTGTTTAAAAATTATTTCTTTAGAAGATTTAAATAAGAAAGTCTTATGTTTATTCATATAGATACAACTTTCTGTACTCTTCATTCCTGTGTGCAGATCCATAATTGCATCAGACATAATTTTCCTTCTGCCTACCATAACAGTATAGGACTACTCTTGATGAATTCTTTCAGCTTTTGCATATATAAATAAGTCTTTAATGTTACCTTTTTTTTTTGTACTTGAATATACAGAAAAGGTTCATTCACATTAGGCCAAATACTGGGAACAATCCCAATGTCTGTTGCTTGATGACTAGGTAAACAAGTTGTTTTATATCTATGTGGTGGAATACTACTTGGTAATAAAAAAGAATAGACTACTATTATTTCTTCAAATATATTTTCTGTTCTCCCAGCTTTCTTCTTTTGGGGCTTCTATTACACATTTGTTAGCCAGCTGAAATCTTCCTATAGTTCACCTGACACTCTTTTTATTTTTTAACATGGGTTTCTCCCCATTTTTGCTTTGTTTTGTATAGTTTTTATTGTTATGCTTCAAATTCACTTATATTTGCTTCTCCAATATCTAACCTTCTACTAATCCCATCAAGAATATTTTTTCTAACACAGACATTGTAGTTTTCTTCTATGGATGTTCTGTGTGGAGCTTTTTATATCTTTGGTGTTTCTCCTTAGCTTTTTGGACATATGAAATACAGCAATGGCAACCCACTCCAGTACTCTTGCCTGGAGAATCCCATGGACAAAGGAGCCTGGTAGGCTGCAGTCCATGGGGTTGTGAAGAGTTGGACACGACTGAGCGACTTCACTTTCACTTTTCACTTTCCTACATTGGAGAAGGAAATGGCAACCCACTCCAGTGTTCTTGCCTGGAGAATCCCAGGGATGGTGGAGCCTGGTGGGCTGCCATCTATGGGATCGCACGGAGTCGGACACGACTGACGCGACTTAGCAGCCGTGATAAATGTTAATATCATTGTCTGCTGATTTTAACATCTGTATTAGTTTTGGATCAGTTGCAATTGATTAATTCTTTTCTTAAATATGATTCATATTTTCTGTCTTCTTTGTATGCCTGGTAATCTTCAACCTGATTCAAGATGTGAATTTTATCATGTTGGGTGTTACCTGTTTTTGTTTTCCTGTAAATATTTTCGAACTTTGTTCTGAGATGAAGTTAAGTTACTTGGAGACAGTTTTATTTTTTTGAGGCTTATAACTTTTAAAATTTGTTAGACATGACCAGAGAAATGTTTACTAAAGACTAATTTCCTACTAGTGAGGCAAGAATCTTTTGAATACCAAGTACTCTGTGAATTACAAAGGTTTTCCAGTCTGACTGGGGGCAATAGTCCCTATTCCTTGTCCTTTGGGGGTACTGTATACTGTATTCTCTGATGCTTTTGGATAGTTCTTTCCCTGGCCTCACGTAGTTTCCTCACATGCATATACTGATCACTGCTTTGCTGCATTTTTCAGGGGATCCTTTGCTGATCTCCATCATTCCCTTCCTGTTCAGCTCTTTCCCTTCTGGTATCCTGAACTTCATCTTCTCAACCCAGGGAGTCCAGCTGGCTTTGCTTGGATTCTCCTCTCTCCCCTACCCCATGTGGTAGCCTGGGAACTCTCTTACGGAATTAAATTGGGGCAGTCATAGGGTTTGCTTCATTTGTTTCCCATGTCTCAGGGATAACTATCCTTCATTACCTATGTCTGGAAAATCATTGTTTCATATATTCTGTTTGTTTGTGGTGGTTTTAGGAGAGAACATAAATTCAATCCCTCTTACTGCATTTTGGTCAACAGTGCAAGTCTCAGCACTGTTTTAAATGCTTTATGTATATTAACTAATTTAAATCTTTCAACATTGTAGAGTGCATTCAACTGTTATTCCTGTTTTGTAGACGAGAACACTGAGGCACCAAGAGACTGTGAGTTACCCAAACTTGCATAGCTTCTTGTGTGTATGTGCTAAGTTGCTTCAGTCATGTTCAACTCTTTGTGACCCTATGGACCATAGCTCACCAGGCTTCTCTTGTCCATGGGATCCTCCTGGTGAGAATACTGGCATGGGTTGCCATACCCTGCCCCAGGGGATCTTTCTGCCTCAAGGATGGAACCAGCATCTCTTAGGTCTCCTGCAATGGTAGTTAGGTTCTAAACCTCTAGGGCCACCTGGGAAGCCCTGCATAGTTTGTTGATGACAGAGGTAAGACTTAAATTCAGACAATATGTCTCTAGAATCTATTTTCTTACCTACCTTGTCATTCTGATTTTATAGTATTCCTCAGTTTATAAAGAACTGTGGCATACATCTCATTAAATTGTTATGTAGCTTATATGAGCAGAATGTGAATGACTGGGAGTTCTTAATCCCCTGTTATTTGCATTTTCAAGAGTATGCTTATTCATCCAGAGGAATCTTTAGTAAAGGAAATATCATGTATACTGACAAACAGAAATGAGAAATGTTTCTGAAGTGCAACAGAAGCACTTTTTAGTCATTAACGCTCCCAATTTCACTCAATCGTGGAATTTTCTGTCTTCCTTTCCCTTAACCAGTCTTGATTTTTGCCAACGTCTCCCACTTCATTCTTTCAATTGTTACAGATGACTTAACAGCTTCTCTCTCTCTCTCTTTTAAACCTTTGTATTCATGGCATCAGGTTCTAGGAAAGATGGTAGTTACCTGTATGCAAAAGACTTAAAAATGAAGTGCTACAAGTAATTTGATGGCTTGCGTTTTCCTTTAGGAAGCATTCAGAGTTCTTTCCATTGGTTTGGGGTTCTTATTATTACTTTGTATTATAACTGCTGTCTCTCTCCAAGTGTATAACCTAGACAGCTGGGAGAGCTAATGTGGGAAAGTATGCTGTTCATGGCTACACTGTTGTTGTTGTTCAGTTGCTAAGTCCAACTCTTTGCGACCCCATGGACTGGTAGCCTGCCTGGCTTTTCTGTCCATGGGATTCCTCAGGCAAGAATACTGGAGTAGGTAGTCATTTCCTTCTCCAGGAGATCTTCCTGGACTAGGGATCGAACCCACGTCTCCTGTATTACAGGCAGATTCTTTACCACTGACCCACCAGGGAAGTCCCAAATCAAAGCATGCAGGTGGCCAATCGGAGGAGCCAAAGAAGCGCCAGAGGGCAAAAAATAAGTTGCAGACAACATATTCACTATGAAGTGAATACCTAGCACAAAGGCAGTTGAGTCTTGACCACATGATGTCCTGACTTTGGAATGTCTTTTCTATTTGCATTTGAATACAGCTGTTTTTTGATCAGAATTCCTTACCTTAAAATAAGAAATCAGTATTGAATCTAATAAGATACTGGAAAACTGAATTTCTCTTTCCTTTTCCATATGTTCTCTTCGCTGGAATATTTTAAATATGTTTCTCAATGAAAAAGCTGTTCTTTTTCATTACACTACCACTGCAAGCATTTTTGAGAAAGGAAAATGCATTGAAAGCATTAACTAGAACTTCTGAGCAAAATAGCTCTCCTGTTTAGTCTTCAGTTTAATTACTACATTATTCTGCCAGCTTTCCCTAGAAATAATTGACTGAATGAAGTAATTTCCTTGGATATTTACAAACACTACAACTTATAAAGGTCTGTCAAGTCCCATTTGGCTTGGAAATGACTGAGACTGAGCTGGCAGCACCCAACAGTTATTTCGGGCTTAGCGTATTTTCATAGTCACCAGCTCAGGAAGATAATGGGAAGAAAACAGGAAGGTGAAATGTTTGGCCTTTGTGCTCAGGCTTAGTTTTGTAATTTTGGCTGTATCTTAAAAAATGAGAGAGTAAAGCATGGACTTGGTCTAAGACACAAGTGGTTGGAGAGTGATTTGTGTGCATGTGGTTGTTAGAGTATCTTGCTAGATTATGAATAGTCTGGAAGAAATTTGCAAAGCTTTGACTATCAATAGTCAAAGCTCAAACACTGGCTTATCAATCATGGTAAAAATGAATCACCAAAGTCAGTTTGTTAACATTACTGATTTAATATTCTGTAATAAGGTGTTTTTGTTTTGTGTTAAATAATAAGATATGATTTTGAAGGCATAATGTCAAACCAGAGAACACACAAGAGGAAGACTGGGCTGGAAATTATTTTATCTGAGGCAGCCTGCAGGAAATTCCAAAAGACAAGATCAATATAAATGAAGCTTTTCAAGAATTGAAGTGGAATGCCAAATTGCAGTACCGCAGATTCAGGTTTAAAGATGTCAGTCTCTACTCATGGAAAAAAAATGATGCAGAAACTTCAGATGGTCTTCAGAAGGAATTCCAACCATGGTGATATTTACAATGTGATGATTTCAAAGTGGCTGTGCATGTCTTAAAATATTGAGAGGTAGGGAGAGCAGAAGTAAGACTATTGGGTAAGGTGCTTAAAAAAAATAAAAGGAATAGTAGAGATTTGATGAATGTCCTAAGAGGAATTCTAAAAAGCAAGATGGTTTAAACTAATGTATTTGAGAAGCATTTAGAGGTAATGAATCTACATTTAGTTATTATCTGAGTCTACATTTTACCCACACAAAAGGATGAATACTTCTCTCTCAAAGGTGACCTGAGAGTAAGCTAAAGTGAATTTTCGTCTGTCATATCATCAGTAATTCAAGTTCAGCTGTCTCAATCACAGTTAGTGAAAACCTATTGAACTATTTTCATCTTACATGGAACAGCAGGTTTTGCAAGACATGAAGCTTATTTAGTTTTGTGGGACCTCCTTAAATAAAAAGAATACAATACTGTAAGTACACACTGACATTCAAGGACATGGAAGCCTCAAGCAAGTGGAAGGCCCTCAAGCTTGAGCTTTAATAGCCTCAGGTGGTCAATCTACTTCTAGTAATCAAATTTCATTTTGTCAATATAGGATAAAAAGATTCATGTAAGCTAAGTGTAGCTAGAATATCTGTGTAGTGGAAAGAGGAATGGGCTGGGATTTAAGATTTGTGTTCTAGCCTAGGCTGATTCATTTCATTGTTTATTTACTGAGCGAGTGTCTGTGCTCAGTCGTGTCTGACTCTTTGTGACCCCATGGACTGTAGCCAACCAGGCTCCTCTGTCCATGGAATTTTCCAGGCAAGAATACTGAAGTGGATTGCCATTTCCTCCTCCTTCCCAACCCAAGGATTGAACCCATGTCTCCTGTGTTTCTTGCACTGGCAGGTGGATTCTTTACCACTAAGCCAACTGGGTGCTACATTTTACATGGCATTATGGAAGTGGCTGTGAATACAGAGAATCTACTTAAGGAGTGAAACATTGCATGCTCAATTTGTATTTGGGAACTAGTATAAACACTGCCCCTCTTAGTGAGACACGATAGACTCTGACATATTAAAGACTTTGAGAGGTGTTACTATTAACAAACACATCAAGTACATAGACACAAGGTTTAACTTTGTTTATTCCAGTTTTAAGCTCTTTTCTTTTCTATTATTAATATATGTAACCCACAGTAACATCACCTGGAAGACATTTTGGGAAATGCTGCTGTGAGGAATTATCTTTCAGCCTCCTTAACTGTTACAGGTGTTCTTAGATTTTTCCTCTTTGGCTAAGTGGAAACTGTCATCCCTAAAGGAGTCAACGTACCCAGCAGTGTATTTTAGGCAGACTTGCACACTTGGAGTCAGTCAGCAGCTCTTATTAAATAGTACCACCCATCAAGCAGAGATTGGCTGTGGGGTGTGCATAGGTGCTTAACAGGGATGGAAGAACTGGCCCTTCACAGCCCAGGCTTGTTCTTCATGAACTTCATGATTCCCAAGAAGACTTTCCTTTAAGCATCCTTCAGCCTTTTTAAATGGGCTGTCTGCTTTGGTAGCGTTTCCTTCTGTGTTTGTAGAATTCATTACCCTTGAATGGGAATACCACCCAAGCAGTGGTCAGAGGGCCAAACAAGAGGGAGATTCTGCCCCCTCTTCAGAGCATTTCCGAATGTAGAGGCCTGAAAGGAGGTCTTTTTGCCAAGTATGGTTTGGAATTCAAACTTAACGCCAGATCCACCACACCTTTTTTTAGGGTAATTACCACTTAACCAAACATTTCTGAGTTTCTTATAAATTGGTCCCCTCGGTCACTTAATCATTTTAGTAGCTCTTCTCTGAACTTAGTCCAAGTTTTCCATAATTTTGGTAACAAGGTGCTCTGTAGGGAATACAGAGTCCAGGTGCAGCAACCTTGCCAGGGCATTTAGTGTGGTGGGAGTGAGCAAGGGAAAGATGACAATATCCCTTGGGCTCTCATAAATGTATGGCAGCTTTCCAACAAATAGAGTTGAGCTCATAGTAAATGTGTAGGAAAGTAGGCTAGAAATTGCCCTTTCCTTGATTCTTGTGGAAGAAAAGCCAGTGGCCTACCAGCAAGGTGTGTGTGAAATCTAAGGAGTCCTACATTTGAAATTGCATTATAGCCATACTTTACTTTAAGAAATCATTCTAACACAGAGGCTGAGAAGCTCCGTATAGAAATATCTTGAGGAAAGGCAGTGGCCTAACCTGAAAGTTGTCATTGGTCTATTGTTTTTCAGAATTTGTACCGTTTTTGTATAAATAAAATCATTAAAATATCATTCATTATTTTTGTTTTCTCATTTTTTGATGGACCTGAAAGGAAGTCTAATGAAATCTAGAAATAACTTGAAGTTGAGTGATTTCCTCAGGGTTAGGCAAATGAGTAAAAGGAAAAGTCAGAATGGTACCCCAAATATATATGTGTTCAGCCCTGAACTTTCACTTCAATCTAAACAATCAAACAAACCAAAAAACTCTCATCTGGATATCTTCTTTCTAACACTGGAAATCAAGACTTACTGGCAAATCTTTTGGCTTCTTAATTTAGTTACTATATCTTTTGTGTCCATGTTTTCTAATCGTATGTCATTAGTCCCCACCTCCACCCTTTCCCCAGCTTTTTAAAAATATAGCTCTTTTTTACCAAAAATGAAAATCCAAAGATATCAGCATCTGGTACTAAAGTAAGTTATTTCAAAGTTTGTTGGGGTTCTGGGAGACCTAACAAGGACTGTTAAGGTTTAAATACAAAAGTCAATAATAAATTCCTGAAAATATATGGTATTCATTTCTTGATATTTAGGACATTGAAACAAGTATTTAACAATCTGATTCTAGGGCTAATTAAGTATACACATAATGGGCCACCCTACAAACTACATTAATGAGTTATTCATGCAGGAAACTATGTATCTCTGTGGCAACTAATGTTTCGAACCATATTTAAAATGCAGAAGTATTGCTATAAAACAAAACTAGGCAAGGAGAACCATACCAGAAAGAGTATAATATTTAAAGACAAGTACGCATGTTATTGTAGCATTTAAAAAATACTTTAGATAATCATGAAAGCATAAAATTTCAACTAAAATGTTACTATTTTCCACCACTTTGAAGTACTGTTTGCTGTTAAGATTCTAAATTCACCACTGCCGACATGTGGTCACATGCTATCAATATTGGAATTGGGCTTTTGTTCCAAGCTCCCTGCTCTGTTGTGTATTTCTCCCTGATCACTGCAGGATGATTATTTCATTAAGAAGCCTACAATGAAGTGAGACATTAGAGGGAATAAGTTACTAATATTGCACCTGAAATTCTTCTTCCCTTCTCTGGTCTAATAACCCTTTGTATCAGCCATATCCAACTCTGAAGGCTAGGTTCTAGAGATCTTTGAACACAGCTGGACTCTCAGGTAGTTTGGTCTTTGGGGACTGATATACCGAAAATAACTTTGAATAGTTAAATCTGACCACGTGTGAAATGGCAGTTGCCTTTTAATTTTAATGGAATATTTTAGAGCATTTTTATGGAAAAGCTCTTAAAGTTCTTTTTTTCACTACCTTAATGAAAGGGGAAAATGTGTTGCTGTTGCTGTTATTTTTTATAATAAATTTAAAGCAGTTCCTGCAAATCTTAACAAGTAGAATCAAGTATTTAATGCTTTTGGCAAAACACCTTTATAAAATTTCCAGAGCAGAATAAAATATTCTGCATTTAAACTTTTTTGAATAAAACAGACTGAACTTCTAAGAGGACTTACATCACGTATCAATATTTCCAAGTTAACTGAGTATGTGGAATCATCAAACCACATAACTGCAGAAGTTACTGTTTCATCTGAACAGATTTAAGCTCAAAATTTTAAACCAGAATAGAAAGCTAGGTTTATAAGTAGGAATATTACAGATAGATACACACTTTCTTTTTTGCACTGTTTTTCTTTTGTATATTCAAATCAGGTAGTCCTCTGATAACCTGCTTTTAAAATAAGTTGCATTGCAAAAGATCACGTGGACACTGTTAACTGGGATTTCATAAAGACTGGTTCTTTGAAACTAGAGGTTATGATTTGCTGGTAATGCTTAACAAAAGTCTCTCCAGGAAAAAAAAAAAAAAAAAAAAACAACCACCACCATGCTTTCTTGAATTCCATAGGGTAAATATGAGACGTAGAATTAAGAAGAGTTGCATACAGTCACCTCTTACCAGTTGATATGAGACTGCTTCAGCAAACCACCGAAGAGGAATTAGATAGTGGAGAACAGAGAAGCCTGATGTGTTGTAATCCACAGGGCTGCAGACACGACTTAGCAACTGAACGATAGCAACAAAACATACAGATTGGAAGCCATCAGTTGTAAAAACCTAAATTTAAAGGGAAACTGATTTAACTGGCTAAGATGTACTAGTACTGTTTCTTTAGGCATATAATGCCTGGGAAAATTTTGACAAAATTTAGTCACCTTATCAGATGGAGAGTTTTGACCAAATGCTTATTTGTAACCTTTAGGTAGCTGTTGAATATGCAGCTTAGAAAATGAATGGCAATAGAAAAAGTTGAAGTGGTCAATTTTGGTTTTGTTACTTGTAATTCCTAAAGAATCTTCCTTCTGTTCTGACTGAACTTTGTTCTGGATCCCTCAAAACTTATCATCATTTGTGTGATAGAATGCTAAAATGTTTCTGGGAAAGATGCTTTCCATGAAGATGTTTCATTAAAATAATTGTAGCTAACATTTATTTTGGCATTCTCTAAGAGTTTCTCATGATTATCTTATTGAATCCTTACAACAGCATTCTTATCAGCATACCCCACCCCATTTTGCAGATAAGGAAACTGAGGAACAAAGAATTTAAGTAACTTCCAAGTTGCCACATCTAGTAATTGAGGTTAACCCAGGCAGTCTGACTCAAGAGTTTGTGCTATTAATGCATTCTTTTGCTTCAAGTATTGTTTTGGTTTGATTTTTTGTTTTCTTAAAAGATTACTACAGTTAGCCAATATATTTGAATATTAAAAATTTTTCTTTTAGATAATTGAATTTACATAAGATTGAATATATGTGGATGAGAGAGATTGTGAAACTGCTATTGATATTCAGAAGAATAGACTTTGCAAACCGTTTTAAAGTTAAGACATTTCTGGGCCAGATAATCTTTGGATTATGTTAATAAGATGGAGATTAAATAGTCATGTGGCTAAACTGTACCCTTGCCTTTAGACAATGGAAATCATATATCAAAAAATGATAAATTTGTACTTTTCATATCCCTACCTAGGCAAGAAAGAATTTAAGGTGATATACACACACACACAAACACAGGTACATAGTGAATAGGTGCATAAACACACACATTCGCCAATGTATTTTTTCTGATTTTCTTTATTTGGAAATTCAAATTAAGGAAAAAGGGCAGAAAAGGTAAAACAGAGTCAGGAATGAGAGTCGTTTACAAAAGCCACGTTTCAAGATCTCATATACTTTCTTGAGCTACATCACAATTATGACTCTGAACATTTTTAGGCCCAAAGCAGAGGGGAGAAATAATATGCAGTGTCCATGTTAGGCTAATTTGAAAATAAATACTTTTATTTATGCATTTAATAATAGCATACTGATGTTGACTTTTATCAGCATCTAGAATTAATCAGACTTTGAGTCTCCTCTATCTCCCAGAGCAGACAAATCCTTTAGCATACTTTCTCTTTTAACAACAGGCTGCAGTCATCATTAATTAACATTTGAAGATTTTTTGGAATCCTTTCGATTGATTTGGGTGTATTTGCATCCTTTTCCATCACTGTGTTTCTGATTGCTGATGAATAATTTCTTGGCAGTTGAATTAACGTTAGAGTCAGTTGTCAATTGCTATAAGAACTTAACTACAAGCTTTATCTTTTAGTTGCTCTCAGTTTTTCCTTATATTCATTTCTTTCTTAAATTCGGTTTTTGGTTATATTACATTATTTTTGTTTTCAGGAAGATTATTGGTAGTCAGCTCTTAGATTTTTCATATTATGTGCCTTGGGTTTTAAATGATAGTACACTTCATATGTAAATTCTAATTGTCCCTAACGGAGAAGGCAATGGCACCCCACTCCAGTATTCTTGCCTGGAAAATCCCACGGATGGAGGAGCCTGGTAGGCAGCAGTCCATGGGCTCTCGAAGGGTCGGACACGACTGAGCGACTTCACTTTCACTTTTCACTTTCATGCATTGAAGAAGGAAATGGCAACCCACTCCAGTGCTCTTGCCTGGAGAACCCCAGTAATGGGGGAGCTTGGTGGGCTGCCGTCTATGGGGTCGCACAGAGTTGGACATGACTGAAGCAACTTAGCAGTAAAGTATTGTACTGTTATCTTCTAGCATACTTTGCTGCAGATAAGAGGGCTGATGCCATTTCAATTTTCCTTTCTATTTAGTTATACTCTTGGTTTCTTTCATTACTTATTGTTGGAGTACATATAGTTTGATAAAATGTGCCTAAGTGTTTCTCTTTCCCTGTTATCAATGGATTCTTTCACTATGAAAAAGCTTTCTTCATCTAAGGGAAATCTCCTTGCTGTGCTCCGGTGTTTTCATTATTTTTTAGATTTTTGTTCCTTCTGTTTTTTTAACTTCTCTTTCTTCAACACCTACTGAATGCATGGGAGAACTTTTAGATATATTCTACATGTTTCACATTTTCTCTGATCCATTTAATCTCCTTGTCTTTTTCAACTGAATTCTGATAGAATCTTTCGGTTTACCCTTTCTCCCACTGATCTTGAAGCTCACTCATTCTACAGTTCAGCCCATATTTTATTAATCATGACGATCTCTGAAAACTCTGCTGCTTTTTCATGGCATCCTGTTCTGGTGGGTGCAATTTTTTTAGTTAACACCTTTTAAAATTTTTATTTATTTATGCTTTCTCTGATTTTTAGGAGGTGAAACAGATGAGCAATTATGTTTAGCTTAAACCAGAAGTCTTAGCTCCTTTATATTGGTTTAAGAAAGGATTTAGAATGTTAAAACAGTGGTCCTCAAACTTGCAAATCTCTTTTAAAGAAAAGCCAAAATTTTTGCAGGTTCCTAGAGTGTACTAACTCGAGAAACACTATTATGTGTAAAACCTTTACTGGATTTCTTCTTCTCTTCTTCGGTTGCTATTTCTGCTTGTTTAACTAAGGCCTTTGTAAATAGAGCAGTGATTATCTTACAGTTCTTTCCTTGGATTCAGCACACCTCTCCAGAGTTTTTAGTGGTCTATTAATTATCATCATATTCTCTGATGAGACACCTATCTTGTGTCTGACATTTATTATTATGCTTTGGTTGCTGATTAAAGTAAAAAATTAGTGAAATTCCTTGTGTGCTTTATCTGTCTGGTTACACTCTTTTGCCTGATATCAAGATAGTGCCCATGTTGGAGCCTTATCAAAATGAACCCTGGCTGAGTCACACTTGCAGAGACTACTAACAGTAGTATTCTGTATGTTCAGTTTTCCCACATCTAAAAAGTTGCAGTGATTTGACATTGATGTAAATATTTAGAGATATTTTGGTTTGTACCAAATTAATTAATTTGTGATCACCTAAAATTGGAGATTAAAGACATGGCTCCTGCTTATATTTTTAGCTTATTAAGGTTTTGCTTCTTAACATTATTTAAATTTCATTTTCAAATTAACTGATTGGAAATTCTTCTTAATTCCAATCTTTCAATCATCTCAGAGCTTGTTAAGTGATAGAGAAGAATTTTGAGAGAAAGAACATAGAGAATTTAAAAAAAAAAAAAGCAAAACTGCCCCCTCCCCAATTTTAAGCATAAAATTCAAAATCTAAAAAATGTAATCCCATCTCAGATTATAAACGAAAGGGTATCAACAGTTGGCTCCCTAAATATCAACACAATCTGTGAGTAAGACAGAGCTAAATTTATTGCTTACTGTGGTAAGGTAGTAAGTACCACCTCACAAAGTTTTGGCAGTGTATGGTAGGGGGAGGGGGGAAATGGAAGGTCAGAATTTATTGAGGATTGGTTTAAATCTGCTCTCTTAATGTGGAGACTAGATTAGGATTGGGTAAGAATTTCAGGATTGGTAGAAAGTGCAAGGGAAAGGTCTTGATGCAATGGATTACAAAGAATCTGGGCATTTGTCTATTGATGTTTTCCGTTGAAGAGTTGTTGAGTTTTGGGGGAAATTTCTGTAGTGAACAATCGAAGCATTTGCTTGGGTAGAACAGCCCAGAAGTGTTAATAATAGATAGGTGCTTGTGCTTAGTCACTCAGTCATGTCTGACTCTTTGCCACCTCATGGACTGTAGCCTGCCAGGTTCCTCTGTCCATGGGGATTCTTCAGGCAAGAACCCTGGAGTGGGTTGCCGTGACCTTCTCCAGGGGATCTTCCCAACCCAGGGATCACACCCAGGTCTTTCACATTGTAGATGGATTCTTTACTGTCTGAGCCACCGGGGAAGCCCAGATAGATAGGTAGATATTTTAAATGGTGATGAAGACAGTGGAATAGCAAATTCACATGAATCTAAGCTGTCAAGTATGATTTTCTTTTTCTGTGCCCAAGGCTGAGAGTGTGGGTAGATGATTTTTCTTCTCAAGATTCTCCTGAATCCAAATTGGATACCCTTTTATTTGAGATTTGCAGTCAAATCTCACTGAGGTTTTCCTAATTCTTTAACTACTTCTCACTAAAAAGTTGTTGTGCAGTCACTCAGTTGTGTTCAACTGTTTGCAACCCCATGGACTGCTGCACGCCAGGCTTCCCTGTTCTTTACCATCTCCCGGAGTTTGCTCAAACTATGTCCATTGAGTCAGTGATGCCATCCAACCATCTCGTCCTCTGTCATCCCCTTCTCCTCCTGCCTTCAATCTCTCCCAGCATCAGGGTCTTTTCTGATGAGTTAGTTCTTCACATCAGTTGGCCAAAGTATTGGAGCTTCAGCTTCAGCATCAGTCCTTCTAATGAATATTCAGGGTTGATTTCCTTTAGGATTGACTGGTTTGATCTTGCAGTCCAATGTACTCTCAAGAGTCTTCTCCAGCACTACAGCTCAAAGGCATCAATTCTTTGGCATTGGGAGAATAAAATTTCACCTGGAAGCCAGAATACTGATGGTATAACTGGCATGTTCTGAAGTCTTTGGATCATGGTGTGATTATCTGAAGCATGAATGTAGGAAGCCTAAAATCTGAGAGCCATGTCCTCCACTCCCTAGCATGGGCAGAAGCACAGCATATGGGCCACCTGCCTCAAGCATTGTGACTTCAAAAGCATCAAGGGAGCCTTAGCCATAGAAAACAAGGGTCTAGAGGTGATGACATGAAGCATTTTTTTTTCCCAGAGTGACTGGTGAGATTCTCAGGACAGGATTAGAAACAAAGAATCTTCAAAGGTGGCTTTCAATTAGCTTTTGAAACTGGGCTTTTTAGAGGCCTCTAGCTGGGCCTTAAAACAGCTGTCATACTGTCTTAGTGCAAGGAAGATGAATAAGTCTCTCCTGTGCATCCACCCTTCTCCCTCCAAATACATATCACTTTCCTGCCTACATATGAATGATCCATATAAAGCTTCCATTTTGTTAAAATTTGCACCACAGCTTCTGTTAATATGCCATTTTCTATGTTTAAAGTGCTTCAAATTGGACATGATCCCCAGAGTCCCAGAGCTCATATCACATTGTTCTGTGCCTGTGAATTGAACTGGGGGAAAAAAAAAGAAAAATTAACAAAAAAGAAAGAAAAGAGACAGGATGGGTAAGAGGCAAAATAAACATTTCAGAATCGTATTTCTGTGATGCTCAAAGGAGCTCTCTTTCTCTCGGAAACTTCAGAGCAAGATAGGGCCCTTTCTGTTTTGTAGCTTGGAGCAACTTTCCTGTCAACCATCCATCTAACCTCTGTCACTAGAAAGCTATGCGCTGGCAAACTGGCCTCAACAATTCAAGGTTGGAGAACCCCAGCCAACGCCTGAGGGTGGGACAGAACCCAGGCGCCAAGCAGTATCCTCCGGCTGCTAATTTGCTGGACACACAGAGCCCTGTTCTGTAACCTCCCCCTAGGTTGTGGGTGAGTGGAACCCATTAACATTTAAAAATATTTGCAGAAATCAGAGGGGGAGGGGGAAGGTATTTCTGGAGGGCTAGTACTCAGTGCACTTTCATGCGTGCCAAAGTTGGCTGCCATGGCTCAGGCTTTGATAGAGAACATCTGGGCGACTGCTGTTGCATATGTAGATGGGGTGGAGGGCAGGGAACAAAGGGGGCTTGTGAGAGAACGCACAAGCGGGGAAAAGGCTCTCCAAGAAGGAGGCTTTGCTTAATGCCTATCCCATGCTCGGCTGGGGGAGGGGACTGAGGACGGGAGCGGAAGGTTTTGCCTTCATGTTGCCTCAGTAGTAAGCGCTGAAGATACAAGCAGCAGGGCACCAGCTAGTAGGGCTGCAGAGACCTTTGTTTCCACTGCTAGACAGGCATGTGCCTCAGTTCGAAGATGCAGTCAACAGCAGTCACTGCCAGTAACATCAGGATCCTCCTCTCTTGGAGCCACTTTTTTTTGAGGGGTGGGTCGTGGTGGACAAGGAACTGGAGATGGGTTGGAGAGGAGGGAAGACTGGTGGAACACTTTCAGTTGAGACAGATTTGTTATTGTTTCCCCCATTGCCAGTACCATCCATATGGAAACAAGATAAAATGAGGTATATGTTGTGAATGGGTATATTTCAAACACAAAAGTGCTTTATATTAACTGCAGGTTAAGGTCAGATGTGAAAATCTGTCCTAGATGAGTAGAATTTTGTATTCTGATTTATGTATGCTATGCCTTAACCAGTATGCACATATATGCAAGAAAAACTTGCGTTTAGGCATTTATTAAGTCAGCAAGCATGGCTTGCTGATCTGTGATAGGAACCACTATGATTCTTTAAAAGAAAGAATACACTACCACCCCCCTTTACCAATGAAATAGTTGTCATAGTTTTGAGCTGGTCTAGGTATTACAATAAATGTGATGTATATGCTTTATGTACAAAGTCCTTGCTCTCCTCTTCCCTTTGCTCCCCAGGTCACTGACACCCTCTGACTCAGCTCTGAAAAACTAGTCCCATATTGTTAATCTTACTCAGCGCTCTCTTGCTGGTGGATTCATTTCAGAGCACAGACATTAGCACTTGGAAGTGCTACAGATTCTGTGATGGTAGGGGAGTTTCTGAAACCTCACACCCCACTCATTTAACAGGTATTTATCAAATGTCTGTTGTGTAACAGGGTTACACTATTCAACAAGATAGTCCCTTTATTCACAAACTGAGAAGTCCCACTGGTAATATTTCAAATAATGGATTCTGGTTTGCTTGGAAATAGATAGGCAAACTTTACTTCATTTAATTTCCTTTTTTGTTTTGATAACTTTTATTCTATATTGGCTCTAGCTATTTCAGATCATTCACAGTATTTTAACATTACTAAGATTACCTGTTCTGCTGTTCAAAAACTGCTAATAAAATAAGGCTATGTCATGGCTTTGAATTTTAGGTGATCTGGTATCCATGATTAATCTATTTGCATCTATCTGTCTATCTCTATTATCCATCTATCTATATCTATCCTTAGCCTAAAAATAGGCCAGTCAGTTTCAGAAGAAGTTTGGCTTTGGCAAAAAGTAACTTTAAAACAACTGTTATTCCTAAATTTGCTTAAACTTTGAGTTTACTTCAGTTGCTTGTTAGGGATTATATTTTGCTGCTCATGTTCTCACATTTTTAATTGATTTTTTTAATATCTTAAGACTTTTTTTTTTCTTTTTTCTTTTTGTTTCTAAGGCTTTTACCTTTTCTTCCTCTCTCTTTCCAAAGCAATAACCAGGTCCATCTGAATGCAGGCTCATGGCCAGTTACACCAAGAAAAACAGTTTTTAAAACTAAAATCACTAGAGATTACTTCAGATTTTATCTGGTGTTCTCTCTTTCTAAAGTATAATCATAATAAACTGTCAGCACCCTTATCTTGGAAATAACAGACTGGTGCTATGTGGAAACAAAATCTACAATTCAAACTACAAAACAACAATCTTGATCAATTTTTAGTCTGATGAAAACTATGGTTCCCTTATACAGAAAAAAAATGTATATTAACCACAAATTTTGCCTCCATCCTTTCACAGCTGTGTATCTGTTAGTAAGAAACTGTACCCCAACTTCATTTCCTTTTGAGGTTAACTTACATTTTTATGTAATTCCTGCCTCTTAGACAGAAAACATTTCAGATTTATCTGAGTATCAGTGCTTTAGGTATAGTAGATACTCAAATATTAAGTAGAACTTGGAGTCTAAAAATTAAAGCATCATAAGGATTGAGAAAATGGAATTTTAGTCCTAGTTATATCTGTGATTTAGAAGTTGACATCAAAGTTGTGAAAATACCCTCAAATTTATCCAACCCATACTGATTGAGAGCTAATCAATGTGTAGAATGTTTTTGTCATCTCTAAATTGTTGGGTCTGTCCCTGTCAGGTTATGCGGAGGTTCAAATGCCAGAAGCGATTCATTAAGTCTGAAAGAAAATCTAGAACTTATCATTAAGTGTGAGAGTAATTCTCTGAATTCACTCTCCTGAGTGAATAAGTCTGGGCTTCCCAGGTGGCGCTAGTGGTAAAGAACCTGCCAGCCAATACAGGAGACGTAAAAGACGTAGTTTCGATCCCTGTGTTGGGAATATCCCTGGAGGAGGGCGTGGCAACCCACTCCAGTATTCTTGCCTACAGAATCCCATGGACAGAGGAGCCCGGCAGACTACAGTCCATAGGGTCACAACGAGTCAGACACGACTGAAGCAACTTTTAGCACACAAAGCCTTAGGAGATTCTCCTCTTACTTTCCTCACCAAGCTATATACAGTGAGTCCTTTGCAATTAATCCTCCATTTAAGAGTATTCCTAGTGGTAGTTTATGTCATAATTTTTTCCTTAATCTGTATCCACTCACCAATGCCATCTTATATTTGATGTCTGTTTTCTTTATCAACTAAAAAATTGGCTCATATGAACCTACCTTATGCAAGGCAATTAAATCACGAAAATATCCAGCAGTCTTGCAAATGCAATGACTGATGGAAATTATCCACAGACAGTTTTCAAAGAAGTCTTCTGAATTTGATGTCAGGGGCCCTCTGCCACTGAAGCATGTCAGGAGTATCCACCTCCTGCAATTGTTATCTAGTCAAGATATTCCGGCTTCCTAGTTGGTTCAGTGGTTAAAACCTGCTTGCCCATGCAGGAGATACAAATTGGATCCCTGGGTTGGGAAGATACCCTGAAAGAGGTAATGGCAACCCACTCCTGTATTTTTACCTGAAAAATTCCATGGACAGAGGAGCCTGAAAGGTTACAGTCCATGGAGTAACAAAAGAGTCAAACGCAACTGAGCAAACACACTCAAGGTGTCCACTAGAATAAACCATCTGCACAGAGCAAAAAATTTTGGAGTTACCTATCTGAACATGAAGGGAAGATTGACTCAGCTGTAACATGGGATCCCAAAGCTCTCTGTTTCCAATGACTGATTTTATTGCCTACTTGAGTCCATCTCTGGGTGAGCTCAACTCTCTTGTCCAGCACTTTGCATAGCAGTTCTGCTGTACGGTTTTAGCCAGTCCCAGTCTTGCCACATATACAATGAGGCTTTATCAATGGAAGTAAGTGGTGGTTTATATATCTGCATATATATATATATATATATATATAATTTTATTCACTTTATTTATTTTTGGCTGTGCTGGATCTTTGTTGCTGCTCAGGCTTTTCTCTAGTTGTGGCAAGCTGGGGCTACTCTCCAGTTGCAGAGTGCAGGCTCTAGAGCACGTGGTCTCAGTAGTTGCGGCACACAGGCCTAGCTGCTCTGAGGCATGTGGGACCTTCCAGGATCAGGGATAGAACTTGCATCTCCTGCATTGGCAGGCAGATTCTTTGCCACTAAACCACCAGGGAATCCCCAAACAGTGTTTTAAAGTATCCTTCATGGAAGGAGATATAACGTGTTCCCTGAGCAGTGTAGGCATCTCTAGAAACAACTCTAGAAACACCCTCTACTGTTGTATGCTATTCTGAGCTCTTAACATCCTCTTGGCCTTGACCCCATTCCGTTTCTAACTGCATTACCAACCAAGCCGTGAGCAAGACCCGAAGTTGTCACAACCCACTTAACCATCATGCACAGCCCAGCACTGATGCAATTCAATTGTTTCTAGCATGTCTATTCCCTTTATTAGGTAAACATTGCAGTGATTCTATCAATGTAAGCTTGAGTGTCAGCTGATGATTCTGGCATATAAATATGTGCTTACAACCATGAACTGCCATCCATAACACAAACTTTCCCGAAACATTCAGAAATTCAGCAGCAGGTAAAAGGTCAGAACTTGTCATATCCATAGATCTTAAGCGTTGTACAGATCATCTTAAATTGGTCGTTATTGCCCAAAGAGACCAATCTGTTTTTGTGTGTGAAATATTATTTCAACTCAAAAATCTAATCTTTGTGAGAAAACACATTAAAAAAGGGGGGTTGAAAACACATTGAGCAGAAATCTCAGTGAGGCAAAGAAATAAAAATCTAATGGAAGGTACTAAAGTCATATATCAACACTTCATAGCAGAAGGCAGACTCTCAGGAGAAGCAAAAAATTCATAGCTCTTATAGAAAACTTGCGTATATCAGTGCAAACCTCATTTAAGTGAAAGGTCATTTTTAAAAGAGTAATTTGCATTAAATGGTGACATTTATAAGATTAATATTTACTTTTTCATTTTTCTTTTAAGATAAGTATAGGATTAGCATTGTGTAAAGAAGGGAATCCTTACTCAGGGATCTTGTTCCTTTGACTATTCCTAAGAGAACTGATACCAGCAAACGTCTGACACAGTCACTGCAATAAAAGCTTTGGTGGGATCACTCGAGCTAGTATTCCAATGTTTATAATCTGATTTGGGGAAACTCCATTTACCGCAGAAGAGATTAAAGCCTCCAGTTCCTCTCTTTGCTGCAGCATGCCTCATGGGGGGAATATGTTGTCCCTAGTGATGTTTAAATAGTTCTCCAGCTGGTGGGTTTCTGAAGGTGTTTCTCAACCTTTATGTAACCTCTGCCCCTCTTTGATAAAGAAAAATCTCATGTTTCTCTGCAAATTATGTTACCCCCCACCTGCAAAAGGGGGAAGGCCAAATTGAGTGAGGAAAAGAGGAGGGACAATTACTCCATTTATTTTCTTTTCTTTTTTTTTTTCTTGAGTTGCTTCATGAGCCAAGAAGATTATATCAAGCTTTTTTTTTCTGTAGTTTTTGAAAAATCTTTTATTGCTTACTTGTTTTTATGTTAAAAATATTATATTGAACATGTTTGATTCAAGCTATGTACCTTCCACTATTTGGTTCTTTTACCCCCTTCTTGATATGGAAGACAAGAGCAACTTGTTCTGACAAATGGAAACAACACTGTTTCTTAAATGTTAGAAATAAACTAAATTTCAGAGCAAAAGTTGTGTTTTTAACCTCTTTAGGGATAAAAAATATGAATTTGGCTTATGTATACCCCAAAATTAAAACTAGCTTTTAAACAGTGAAACAAATGATTTGAAGTCAAGATGGGCAACAATTCCTATTTCATTTAGAGTAAATGAAAACACTGCTGTATCATTTTCCACTTATCCAACCAAATGAAGGAATTCCTAGGGGGTATCTTGAAACTATGAGTGATCACCAGCAAGTAATATTCTGAAGACCATTGTGTTTTCAGTTCTATTTGTTTTCTTTAGTTGGTGTAATTTTCTATTGTCTGATGATATTATATCTAGAATATCCTTTACCCTTATCGGTTCAGTTCAGTTGCTCAGTTGTGCCTGACTCTTTGCGACCCCATGGACTACAGCACACCAGGCCTCCCTGGCTATCACCAATTCCCGAAGTTTACCCAAACTCATATCCACTGAGTTGGTGATGCCATCCAACCATCTCATCCTCTGTCGTCGCCTTCTCCTCCTGCCTTCAATCTTTCCCAGCATCAGGGTTTTTTCAAATGAGTCAGTTCTTTGCATCAGGTGGTCAAAGCATTGGAGTTTCAGCTTCAACATAAGTCCTTCCAATGAATATTTAGGGCTTATTTCCTTTAGGATGGACTGATTGGATCTCCTTGCTGCCCAAGGGACTCTTAATGGTCTTCTCCAACACCACAGTTCAAAAGCATCAGTTCTTCAGTGCTCAACTTTCTTTCTAGTCCAACTTTCACATCCATACATGACTACTGGAAAAACCATAGCCTTGACTAGACGGACCTTTGTTGGCAAAGTAATGTCTCTGCTTTTTAATATGCTATCTAGGTTGGTCATAACTTTTCTTCCAAGGAGCAATCGTCTTTTAACTTCATGGCTGCAGTCACCATCTGCAGTGATTTTGGAGCGCAAAAATATAAAGTCTGTCACTGTTTCCACTCTTTCCTCATCTATTTGCCATTAAGTGATGGGACCAGATGCCATGATCTTAGTTTTCTGAATGTTGAGTTTTAAGCCAACTTTTTCACTCTCCTCTTTCACTTTTATAAGAGGCTCTTTAGTTCCTCTTCGCTTTCTGCCATAAGGGTGGTGTCATCTGCATATGTGAGGTTATTGATATTTCTCCCAGCAATCTTGATTGCAGCTTGTGCTTCATCCAGCCCAGCATTTCTCATGATGTGCTCTGCATGTAAGTTAAATAAGCATAGTGACAATATACAGCCTTGATGTACTACTTTCCCTATTTAGAACCAGTCTGTTGTTCCATGTCCAGTTCTAACTGTTGCTTCCTGACCTGCATATAGGTTTCTCAAGAGGCAAGTCAGGTGGCCTGGTACTCCTATCTCTTGAAGAATTTTCCACAGTTTATTGTGATCCACACAGTCAAAGTCTTTGGTGTAGTCAATAAAGCAGAAATAGATATTTTTCTGGAACTCTCTTGCTTTTTCGATGATCCAGCAGATGTCGGCAATTTGATCTCTGGTTTCTTTGTCTTTCCTAAAATCAGCTTGAACATCTGTAAGTTCATGGTTCAGGTACTGTTGAACATTTATAGTCCTTCAAATTATCTCTAATTATTAGTGAAATCTTTTCATTCTAGTTGCGCATATGTTTTATATAAGTTCAGTTCAGTCAATAAGTTGTGTCCGATTCTTTGTGACCCCATGGACTGTAGCACACCAGGCTTCTCTGTCCTTCACTATCTCCCAGAGCTTGCTCGAACTCATGTCCATTGAGTTAATGATGCCATCCAACTGTCTCATCCTCTGTTATCCCCTTCTCCTCTTGCCTTCGATCTTTCCCAGCATAAGGGTCTTTTCCAGTGAGTCGGCTCTTTGCATCAGGTGGCCAAAGTATTGGAGTTTTAGCTTCAGCATCAGTTCTTCCAATGAATATTCAGGGTTGATTTCCTTTAGGATTGACTGGTTTGATCTTGCAGTCCAAGGGACTCTTAATCATCTTCTCCAACACCACATTTCAAGAGCATCAATTCTTTGGTGCTCAGCTTTCTTGGTGCTCAGCTTTCTTTTTTTTTTTTTTAATTAATTAATTTATTTTAATTGGAAGCTAGTTACAATATTGTGGTGGCTTTTGCCATACATCAACATGAATAAGCTGCAGGTGTACAGGTGTCCCCCGATCCTGAAACTCTCACCCACCTCCCTCCCCACCCCATCCCTCTGGGTTGTCTCAGAGCACCAGCCTTGAGTGTCCTGCCTCATACATCAAATTTGCACTGGTCATCTATTTTACATATGGTAATATATATGTTTCAGTGCTATTCTCTCATATCATCCTACCCTTGCCTTCTCCCACATAGTCCAAAAGTCTGTTTCTCACATCTGTATCTCTTTTGCTGTCTTGCATATAGGGTCATCGTTACTGTCTGTCTAAATTCCATATATATGCACTAATATACTGTATTGGTGTTTCTTTTTCTGACTTACTTCACTTTATATAATAGGTTCCAGTTTCGTCCACCTCATTAGAACTGACTCAAATGTGTCCTTTTTTATAGCTGAGTAATATTCCATCATGTATATGTACCACAGCTTCCTCATCCATTCATCTGCCAATGGACATCTAGGTTGCTTCCATGTCCTAGCTATTGTAAACAGGGCTTCAATGAACACTGGGGTACGTGTGTCTCTTTCAACTCTGGTTTCCTCGGTGTGTATGCCCAGCAGTGGGATTGCTGGGTCATAAGGTAGTTCTATTTGCAATTTTTAAAGGACTCTCCACACTGTTCTCCAAAGTGGCTGTACTAGTTTGCATTCCCACCAACAGTGTAGGAGGGTTCCCTTTTCTCCTTATCCTCTCCAGCATTTATTGTTTGTAGACTTTTTGATGATAGCCATTCTGATAGCATGAGATGGTACCTCATTGTGGTTTTGATTTGCATTTCTCTGGTAATGAGTAATGTTGAGCATCTTTTCATGTGTTTATTAGCCACCTGTGTGTCTTTGGAGAAATGTCTGTTTAGTTCTTTGGCTCATTTTTGTATTGGGTTGTTTATTTTTCTGAGCTGCGTGAGCTGCTTGTATATTTTATTGATTAATTCTTTGTCAGTCGTTTTATTTGCTATAATTTTCTCACATTCTGAAGGCTACCTTTTCACTTTGCTTATAGTTTCCTTCCTTGTGCAAAAGCTTTTAAGTGAAAATGAACGTCCTTCCAAAAGCCATCTATGGATTCAATGCAATCCTTATCAAGCTACCAGTGGTATTTTTCACCACAGAACTGGAACAAATAATTTCACAATTTGTGTGTAAACACAAAAAAAACCTCAAATAGCCAAAGTAATCTAGAGAAAGAAGAATGGAACTGGAAGAATCAATCTTCCTGACTTCAGCCTATACTACAAAGCTGTAGTCATCAAGACAGTATGGTACTGGCACAAAGACAGAAATATAGATCAATAGAACAAAATAGAAAGCACAGAGATAAATTTATGCACATATGAACACCTTATCTTTGACAAAGGAAGCAAAAATATACAATGGAGACAAGACAGTCTCTTTAACAAGTGGTGCTGGGAAAACTGGTCAACCACCTGTGAAAGAATGAAACTAGAACACTTTCTAACACCATACACAAAAATAAACTTAAAATGGATTAAAGATATAAATGTAAGATCACAAACTATAAAACTCTTAGAAGAAAACATAGGCAGAACACTCTCTGACATAAATCATAGCAAGATCCTCTATGACCCAACTCCCAGAGTAATGGAAATAAAAGCAAAAATAAACAAATGGGACCCAATTAAACTTAAAAGCTTTTGCACAATGAAGGAAACTGTAAGCAAGGTGAAAAGACAGCTCAGCTTTCTTTATGGTCCAACTCTCACATCTATATGTGACTATTGGAGCCATAACTTTGACTAGATGGACTTTTGTTGGCAAAGTAATGTCTCTTGCTTTTTAATAGGCTGTCTAGGTTGGTCATAGCTTTTCTTCCAAGGAGCAAGTGTCTTTTAATTTCTTGGCTGCAGTCACCATCTGCAGTGATTTTGGAGCCCAAGAAAGTAAAGTCTCTCACTGTTTCTATCGTTTCCCCATCTATTTGTCACAAAGTGATGAAATTAAAAGACACTTACTCCTTGGATGGAAAGTTATCACCAACCTAGACAGCATATTAAAAAGCAGAGACATTACCTTGTCAACACAGGTCCATCTAGTCCAGGCTATGGTTTTTCCAGTAGTTATGCATGCATGTGAGATTTGGACTATAAAGAAAGCTGAGCGCTGAAGAATTGATGCTTTTTAACTATGGTGTTGGAGAAGGCTTGTGAGATTCCCCTGGACTGCAAGGAGATCCAGCCAGTCCGTCCTAAAGGAGACCAGTCCTGGGTGTTCATTGGAAGGACTGATGTTGAAGCTGAAACTCCAATACTTTGGCCACCTGATGTGAAGAACTGACTCACTTGAAAAGACTCTGATGCTGGGAAAGATTGAGGGCAGGAGGAGAAGGGGACAACAGAGGATGAGACAGATGGATGGCATCACCGACTCAATGGACATGCTGCTACGTCGCTTCAGTCTTGTCTGACTCTGTGCGACCCCATCGACAGCAGCCCACCAGGTTCCCCTGTCCCTGGGATTCTCCAGGCAAGAACTCTGGAGTGGGTTGCCATTTCCTTCTCCAATGCATGAAAGTGAAAAGTGAAAGTGAAGACGCTCAGTTGTATCTGACTCTTAGCGACCTCATGGACTGCAGCCCACTAGGTTTCTCCATCCATGGGATTTTCCAGGCAAGAGTACTGGAGTGGGTTGCCATCAATGAGTCTGGGTAAATTCAGGGAGTTGGTGATGGACAGGGAGGCCTGGTGTGCTGCAGTCCATGGGGTCGCAAAGAGTCAGACACGACTGAGTGACTGGACTGAACTGAACTGGTGGGACCAGATGCCATAATCTTATTTTTTTGAGTGTTGAGTTTTAAGCCAGCTTTGTTTTATATGACTACTAATAAGCAACCATTTCACTTAGAAAATCAGAAGATTTAAATGGGATTTCTGGACTTGTCATGTTTTCTCACTTGCAATGATAACCACTGCTCCTCTCTGCTTAGTCCTCATAACCTTTGGGTAACATGTCTGATCCCCTGGAGTAGCCATTTTTTAAAATTGCAAATAGAACTACCTTATGACCCAGCAATCCCACTGCTGGGCATACACACCGAGGAAACCAGAATTGAAAGAGACACATGTACCCCATGTTCATCGCAGCACTGTTTATAATAGCCAGGACATGGAAACAACCTAGATGTCCATCAGCAGATGAATGGATAAGAAAGCTGTGGTACGTATACACAATGGAGTATTACTCAGCTGTTAAAAAGAATTCATTTGAATCAGTTCTGATGAGATGGATGAAACTGGAGCCAATTATACAGAGTGAAGTAAGCCAGAAAGAAAAACACCAATACAGTATACTAACACATATATATGGAATTTAGGAAGATGGCAATGACGACCCTGTATGCAAGATAGGAAAAAAGACACAGATGTGTATAACGGACTTTTGGACTCAGAGGGAGAGGGAGAGGGTGGGATGATTTGGGAGAATGGGAATTCTAACATGTATACTATCATGTAAGAATTGAATCGCCAGTCCATGTCTGACGTAGGGTGCAGCATGCTTGGGGCTGTTGCATGGGGATGACCCAGAGAGATGTTGTGGGGAGGGAGGTGGGAGGGGGGTTCATGTTTGGGAACGCATGTAAGAATTAAAGATTTTAAAATTTAAAAAAATAAAAAATTAAAAAAAAATTAAAAAAAAATAAAGTATGATGTATGATAAAAAAAAAAAAAAAAAAGTCTTGCTATATACCAGGTACTATGTAAAGCTTCACACTCAGGTCCCACCTAACTTCATAGCAGCCCATGGAGGCAGTCAGCATTATCTCCACTTTCCAGATGAAGAGATTGAGGTTTGAAGAGATTAAGTGGTGTTTGAAAGTCAGTCAGCTAGTAAGTGGTGAAACTAGAATTCAAACTCAAATCTGTCTGACGCTAAAGCCTACGGTCTGCAGTGTGACCCCATATAGCCTTCACAAGTACTACTTGTCCCTTACAACATTCTGTGGATCTTCACCGAAATCCTTCTGAAATAATTTTACTTGCGCTGTCTTGTCTGGGCTTTTGATTGAAAAAAAGTTCACACCTTGGACAATACCACCATATACGACCTCCCACAATACAGAGTTCATATGCTGATGCTCCCTTTTTTTTTCTGGTTTCCTCATTACTCTGATCCAGAGATTTTAAGTCCGAGTTATTTTAGTTTGCTTCAAATTGTATGTATATCTTATTTTATCCTACAGAGTAATTTTTTTTTTCCCTTGTAGAACTTCTCCTGTAAGTGAAATAGGAAAAAGTTTTTCCTAAACTTAAAAATTCAGGAAGTTGTGAGTGGACATTAAAATATACGGTGAATTAGCAAAGTTCACCCAAGAGTACATTTTGAAACACCAAAATGTGTAGGGATTGTCCATGTTTGCTATCACAAGATATGAGGATGATGACCTTGTCTCTGGGAGCACTTTAAATGTTCACTGGCAAAAAGTTAAGAACCCAAGAGGGTCTTGATGGCAACGAAGGCTCTGTAAGTTAAAATACACCCTCTGGAAATCTTTTGGTGGGGGAAACAAAATTTGAGGATCAACTTTATTTCTCTTAGATATCTTATTTCCTTAGCAACAACACTGTTTCACCTGGTAAAATTTGGTCCTAGAACTTTCTGATGGTGAAGATAACTAACATTGCTATTCTCTAGAGCTGAGACATAAAATCAAGTGTGGCAATTTGGACCATTCTTTCCCTGACAGTGCCAACAAGAAGCTAGTTTAATTTTACAAAATAAACCCACTGAAATTTAGCCACTTCCAAAATGAGAAAGAGGCTGTCATTTTTATGTGCTCTGTGAATGTCCTGTGGAGAAGATGCATGTTGTATAGCAGAAATTAAGACAACATTGTGAAGCAATTATACTCAAATAAAAATAAATAATAACATAAAATGAAAGTTCATTTCATTGTTATTCATGTAATGTCTGTGCTAAACCCTAAGAAAGATACAAAGTTAATTTTCATCACTTACTTCCAAAGAGATACCATGTGGTAAGAGTCCTTTACTTTTGAATAATATTATTTTTGTTTTGGGCTTCTCAGGCGGTACTAGTGGTAAAGAACCCGCCTGCCAATGCATGAGACATAAGAGATGTGGGTTCAATCCCTGGATTGGGAAGATCCTCTGCAGGAGTACATGGAAACCCACTCCAGGATTCTTGCCTGGAGAATCACATGGACAGAAGAGGCTGGTGGGCCACAGGTCCATAGGGTGTCAAAGAGTCGGACACACACACACACATTTGATTTTTACAATGAATGCAATGTGCCAGATCTTCATTTTCATCTAATAATTGCATGGAACAAGGTAGATGAAAAAGCTGAGCACAGGGAGCTTGCAGAATCTCTTAAATAGCTAGTTGGTGGAAGAACAAATGCTAGACCTAGAGTCTTCTGATCCCCAAATCAGGGAACATCAGAAGTCTGAAAGACAAACTGTAGTCCTGGTTGGCCAATTACTGGCTGTGCAGCCTGGGGTCAGTCACTACCTCTGGGCCCTCAGTCTTCCCAGCTGTATACTAATGGAGTTGGAGTAGGTGACCTCTAGTGGACCTTCTAGTTCTAAAGTTCCAAGATTATTTCCCCCCAAAAAGAAAAGGTGACAACGTGGAAGAAAGACCATGCTGTTAGAGGCATAGTTTCCTCAACTTCCTCTGCCTAGGCTGATATTCCTTTGCTTCTTTCTGTGAATCCAGATAGAACTGAGTTTTTCTAAAATGTCTCTTTTCTCCTTTCTTACTTATTCACTTCATTGTAGGTGAGTGCTTTTAGCATCTTCTTTAACAGCTCACTGCTGTGGTTCCCATTTCTAGGACCTCTTTTTCAGAAGTCTCCTTTTAACATATTAAAGCTTTTTGCACTAGAAAACTCTGAATTCTCAGCAGCATCAGCAGCAGCACTTGCTCTCTAAGGACTCACTGTAAGGAGTTAATAGCACTTACACATCATCTTCCATGACCTCTTTAAGACTATCCAGTGGTACAAACCATCCAGGGTTGGGAATCTGAGGCGTATCAAATTCAAGACTAAGGAAATCAGGTCCACTCTCAAATTAGACTTCTTTCTGCACACTGTTCATATCACTGCCCACCATCATTTTTCAATATTTTTCTTAACCTGTTGGTAGAATTGTGCCCAAATCCCAGACACATGTCCTACCCCCTAGCCTCAGTATCATGGATGAGCTATGAAATGGGGTTACCTTCAGTCCATCTTGGATACACAAGTACTTCTTGCTTCATTGAATGCTACACGAATATATATTGAGTAGAAGAAACTTAAGATTTGCTGCCAAAGGCTCAAAGTTTATTGAGTGACCAGGGGCATTGTTCAGAAACAGCAGTGTTTTTTTCTGAAAGGTCATTGTTCTCACAATACCTACTAACAGCTAAGCAATAATCACAAATCAACCACTTACTGAATATCTCAAATAACCCCTGTTGTTCTTTTTGAATAACAGAATACCAGCAAATTTAATTTGCTTTTAGCCCATTAGTATTGGGTAGTTTTCTTTGTGATGAGCAAGCTGGAGTTTGAATTTTAAATTCTCTATGCAGTCTCCTCTAAGGAAAAGAGTGAGGTGGTCTGTGTGGCTGCCTTAAAGCCAGTCTTTTTTTTTAATGTGCAATTAACATAGAGGAAGCTTTCTGTTTCCATGAGAGACTGGTTCCATCCACATTAAAAGCAAATTGCAGAGGGCATTCACCAATTTCTGTTATGAAACTGAAGAGTTCAGGAAGCATCTCGACTGCTACCTAGTCTGTATTTATTCTTGATGCTAAATTTTGGTGTTATACAAGTGTTCATAGCATTCAAGTCAGTTAAATTAACCATGCCTGGCATTTAAAATTCCTTTGGTTGTACTCTTATAATCACAGAAACTGAGTGCCTTGTTTATTAATGCTCAGAGACAGTGAGAATAGTAGAAAGGGCACTAAAACATCTTGTCCAGATATGACAATGAAGTGTTTATGATGATGATGGTAGCAGGTGGTATGTGTTTGTGTGTGTGTGTGTGTGTGTGTGCATATTCACCGACGCCCACGTACACACATAGGTGGAGAGATTTAAGCGGGTACTTATGTATCAAGTGGGCTTCCCTACTGGCTCAGTGGTAAAGAATCCAGCTGCAATGCAAGAGACTTACAGGAGATGTGAGTTCAATCCCTGGGTAGGAAAGATCCTCTAGAGAAGGAAACGGCAATCCACGGGAAATTCCATGGGCAAAGGAGACTGGTGGGCTGCAGTCCATAGGGTTGCAAAAAGTTAGGACACCAGGACTGAGTGACGAAACAATAACAATTATGTATCAAGCAAACAAAATCTTGTAAGGATCCCACTGAAGATAACACATATTGATTTGGATGCGTTCCCAGCCTGGCTGGAACATGTTATGTGCCCCCATGAGAATGGCTGCACTGAGCTCTTGGTCTCCTTTTGGGAGACTCATTCTGATGAGTCATGTTGATTCCACTTGATAGTCATCTTCATGACCCAGGTCAGAAGCCATTGCATTGATGAAATATTCCCTGACATTTCCAAACTTCAGGCCAAACTAATTGCTTTCTCTGTGTTTAATGCATTTTACACACTTGCAATAAATGTGATAGTGGGCATTTACAAATCTGTCTGTTCAACTATATTGTGACTTATTTGAGGGTAGCAATTTTGTTTTATATTTTTTAATACAGGCAGTGTAGTAAATGAGGGAGAATCTAAATTTCTAAGCCAGATTTGATTTCAAATCAATTTCAGTATTATGTTGTCTGCTGTCTTGAATGAAGTACCCATAGCTTAACCTCAGTTACTTTATATGGAAAATAAATATGGTGATGTCTAATTCCATAAGGTTTTTAAAAAAGCATATTTCCTTTCCTTGTATCTTACTTAAAGCCTAGTGCTTACCAGCAACATCAGCATCATTCAATATTTTCACGTCATTTGACCTAGAATATCCTGGTAAATTAAAGTACAGCCCTCTTCTTCCAAAGAAGTTTGCTCTTTCTCAATAATGGCAGCCTGACAAGGGCATGCTGATGGCCAGACTCCATTAAGGATGTTCATAGAGACTGTGGTTAGGGAGTCAACTATTCAGGGAAACTATTTTTAGGAAAGATATTACCTCTATGAAAAACTGTTAGTCGCACAGTCATGTCTGACTGTGCAAACCTGTGGACTGTAGTTCATGGAATTCTCCAGAGAGAATACTGGAGTGGGTAGCCATTCCCTTCTCCAGAGGATCTTCCTGACCCAAGGATTGAACTCGCATCTCCTGTGTTTCCTACATTCCTCGTGGATTCCTTATCATCTGAGCTACTAGGGAAGCCTTAATACCTCTGGGTAGAAGGTTGATTCAGATTACCTCATTCAGCAGATAGTTTTTCAGTACTTACTATGTGCCTGCCATCTGGGCCAGATACTATAAAAATGACAATCTAGAGGATGACAAAGATTTTTGAATTAAATAAATAAAAATACATAACTAAATAAATTAAGTGTAATGAAGGCAGAAATAAAAGCTGAGATACTGAGTTTCTTTCCAAATGTAAGCTACATGATTCAGTGTTAAAATTTCAAGAAAAGTAGAAAGTTGATCCACAAATTACAGATGGAAATTTCAAGGTCCTTTGTAAATTTGTGCAATCCTACTTATTTAATCTTGTGTTCTGTTTCTTCCTGATTGACCCATTTAGTCATTTAGTCAGGGTCTTCTCCTGGTAGCCCAGTGAGCACCCTTGTGTCTATGGACATGGAGTTTCCTTTACCTGGAAGCTTTTCCATCTCACTACTAAAAATACTGTTAATTACCCCGCCCAGTGTCCAATATTATAAGATAAGCTGGTAAGACTAAATGATCCCTAAAAACATTTTGATTCCTTTAACCCTGCTAATGAAGGAGGAGGGCAGAAAGAGCTTTCTACATTTTTACTTCTAAATTTTCTTTTCTGTGCTTGGTTACCATGATGAACTGTTTTTAGCTATTCCTGGTATCAAAGCTCCAAACAGAAGAAGCAGGAATGTAGGGCATGCATTACATGAAAAGTGAAATGTTTTGAAAGGGCTTTGAAGTGTTGAATAGGAATATTGTATTAACATTCCACCAAATGGAAGAAGCCTGGAAACTGGACAAGCTGTGGATGTGCAGATGGTTATTACTAACCATCAGTCAAGTAGAGAACACAGCTGATATACATGGATCGATGTGTCATGTGTCTTTATACATTGGGATGTACCAAGAAGTTGTCAGCAGTTGTTATCTAGGTATGTATTGCCTCCAAGGAGAAGAATCAAACTGCCCATGTTGCACAGCCTAGAAGTTCTAGTTTTGTCTGCACCGATATGAATGAATTCATTTAAAATGCCTCACCAGAGAAAAGATGCTTCCATAAGTGCCTGGAGAAGGAAACGGCAACCCACTCCAGTATTCTTGCCTGGAAAATTGCATGGACAGAAGAGACTGGTGGGCTGTAGTCCATAAGTGCAAATTGACGTAAAATAGTGGGTTTGTTTGTTTGTAAATGAGTTGAGGGGCAGGGGAGGCACAGAAAGATTCTCTATCTTTATAGCTCTTTTAAAAACCTTCTTTACCCTAATAGACAGTCTACAAACTGTAGAGCAATCCAACGTGCTCCATATCCACAACATTTTGCAATTGGAATGTGAGCAAATCGCTCTGCCTCAGTCAACACTAAGGTTAAAGAACAGCAGAGAGTCCTTTAGATAGGTATGACCACAAGTCAGTCAGCCATTTGAAGTATTACAGAGAGGTGTTATTTCTCAGAGATAAGGAACAAAGAGGTCTTAATATCCGGCTCAGTCAGGGCAGGAAATTGCCTACTTCCTGAGCCAGAGTGGTAGAGGCTGTGGATGGGAGCCAGATATTGGAGGGAGGAGGCTTGTAAGCGCTGGAGACCTCGGGATTTTATCATCAGGCACATGGACTTTGTATCAGAATGTCAAGAACTCATTTTGTCTTCAGCCCAGAAAGATGCTTAGCAAAGAATTAATTACATTAAAGCATTCTTATAAATGTCATGGCTGGACATTAATTTCCACAGAAGGATATTCATTCTCAGATGTTTATGCTTTTCATTCCTGAACCTCCCCAGATCGTGGTATGTGACCGCATTTTAATTTTAAAGACTATCAATTATCCTGCTAATTCTGAATTCTACTATAAAAGTGTAAAGTACCAGGTTGACCTTACATCCCTTGTCCTAATTACATACATGTGTTTTTATGGACCTTCTATCCCTCTCCAACAACACTAACAAACTAGTTTACAAAGCACTTAACCTCTGCAGCTTTTTTTTTGTCCTCATTTGTAAATCAAGAGCGTTGAACTAGATGATCTCACATTTGTTTGGGTTCTAAAGAATACTGGCAGAAATTCCATAGGTATAAGGCTCTATGGTGGAAAAAGGGAAGTTAGGGGATCTTGCATACCCAAGTCCAAACCCCTGTATGTTCAACTGTTAGACGTGTGACACTGGGAACATTCTCTAATCTCCTCAATCTAGTTTCAACATTTGTAACTGGAATAGTATCTGAGTTATATTGTTGTTATACAATTAAGTGACACAGGTCATTAGAGAGCCTGGCAGACTCATATTTAGTAGCTGTTTCTTTTCCCTTCTTTCCCTTCTTCCAGCATTATGTAGACTTAGTAAATTTTACTACCTTTTATTAAAAAAGAAAAAAACCCAGGTTCAGATGGTAATGTTGAAGGAAAAAGAAGATAAAGACTAATTTACAGGAGGATCTAAAGATGAGTTGAATTTTGACAAGTGAAAATAAGGATGCAGTACATTCTACCCAGTGAAGAATGTAATCAAAAGTATCTTGGGTGTAATTGAAAGGTGTCTGTGGGGAAGAAGTCTCTGATGCTATTGAAATATAGACTCTAGTGGCCAGGAATAAGATATCTATTTTATGTTTCTATCTCTTGACCTCTTAATTAATTTTTACTCACATATTTGTATGTTGCACACAATAGTCTCTGTTTTTTTCTTTTAAAAGCATTCTTTGGAGATCACCCTATGCATACATAAAACTCCTTCTTTTTCTTTATTTACTATTTATAATGTACCATTATATGTATATAGCAGAATTGATGTAAACAGCACTCTAGTGATGCATATTTAGGTGGTTACCATATTTTGCTTTTATAAACAAGGTTGCAGTGAATCATCTTCTATATACATCGCTTTACCGCATGTGTGAGCAGATCTGTAGCATAGAGTCCTAAATGTGGATCTGCCGTATTTTTAGCTCTGTTAACTATGATCGGATACCCTGCAAACAGATTTTATTGATTTCAATGTGTATCGTCTATGCTTGAGACTGTTTCCCTGAGCTCTAGTTGATACAGAGTTATCATACTTTCGAAATTTGGCCAATCTTCTAGGTTAAACAAATGCTATTTTAATGTATTTCAAAGCAGCATTTCTTCTTCTTTTAATAGTTGTCTGTATCTACTTTTCCGTGATCTATCTGTTCACAGTCTCCACTCATTAGGCTCCTTATTGATTAGTAGAAATTCCTTATGTCAATATATTAGAGAAATCAGCTTTTTGCTTCCTATGCAAACATTTTCTCTCAATTTTTTGCTTGTTTTGATTATTGTTATTCTTACCATGCAAAATGTTTAAAACATTTTTATATGGTGAAGTTTATCCATTTTTTTATGGCTTCTGGATTTTGTTTATACTTAGAAAAACTTTTCTCACTGGAGAGAATAAGTTTTTCATGGGTTCATCTATTACATTTATGATTTCATTTTCCACACTTAAATCTTTGATCAATTGCAAATTTATTCTGGAGACAGATATAAACCCAAATTAATTTTTTCCCAGGTGGCTACCTAGCTTTCCCAGCACAAATTATTATATAAGTCATATTTCCAATCCCATTTTGAAATTTTTCCTGTGCTTTACTTTATGGTGGTGGTTTAGTTGCTAAGTCATGTCTAACTCTTGCGACCCCATGGACTGCAGCCCACTTGAGTCCTCTGTCCATGGAATTTTTCCAGGCAAGAATACTGGAGTGGGTTGCCATTTCCTCCTCAAAGGGATCTTTCCAATCCAGGGACTGAAACTGCCTTGCCTACACTGAAGGCTGTCTCCTGAATTGCAGGCAGGTCCTTAATGCTAAGTCACCAGGGAAGCCCACTTTGCTATTTAACTATATGTATTTGGAGGGCTTCCCAGGTGGCCCTAGTGGTAAAAAATATACCAACCAATGCAGGAGACATGAGAATACAGGCTCAGTCCCTGGGTCAGGAAGATCCGCTGGGGGAGGGCAAGGCAACCCACTCTAGTATTCTTGCCTGGAGAATCTCATGGACAGAAGAGCCTGGAAGGCTACAGTCCATAGGGTTACAAAGAGTCAGATATGACTGAAATGACTTAGCATGCATGCACATATGTATTTGGATCTATTTCTAGATGTTCTTGCTCTTTCATAGGCTTGTCTATCTGGATTCCTAGATTTTGTTGTTGTTAGTGCTTTTGTAAATCTTCTTTCTTCTGTAGATCATCTAGCTAGATATTGTTTGTAGTATAAGGACTGTCATTATACATTAACATTTTACCCAACCCCCTTATAAAGTTCTCTTATTGATGTAACGCTTCTTAAAATTGATTTATTTTTCTTTTAAAATTGTGTTGGCTGTTATCTCCAGGAGGGCTTGATAAATGATAAAAAGGATCTGCCTGCCAATGCAGGCAATGAATGAATGAGGGTTTCATCCCTGAGTCAGAAAGACCTTCTGGAATAGGAAATGGCAACCCACTCTAGTATTCTTGCCCAGAAAATTCTATGACAGAGGAGACTGGCAAGTTATAGTCCATGGGGTTGCAAAGAGTTGGACATAATTGAGTGCACACATACACCCCCCCACACACACAGTACTTCCAGGACAATATTCAATGAAGGTAGTAGTAATAAACATTAATGGTTCACCCTTGACTTCAGTAGAAAGTTTTCTCTGGAACAATTTAAATATCATTGAAGTGATCAATTTTTTAAAGATTTGGCAGAAATACCCTATTAATCATACCCTATGAATCATCAGATGATGATTGAGACGTATATGTCTTTGCATTATAAAATATGATTATCATTCCAAGTTATTAAGAATTTTAAAAATCAAGAAAATGTAAATAGAGAACAAAGTAAAGAAAATAGATCTTGTAATGTAATATTTTCTACACTAGAAATAATATTTTATGATATTTTACAATAGAAATAATAAAAACAAAAAGCATGACAAAAATGACAGAATTTAGACCAAAGAAGACTGGACTCTATAAATATATGTGGGTAACTCTTTTATTAAAAGTCATTTTTGATCATAATAAAATATAAAACTCTATGTTTTATATAAAAATTATGCCTAAAATAGGTGTCTTAGAAGAGTTGAAATGAAAAAAAACACCTCAGATCTCTTTTAAACTGACAGAAGATGCTTAACCTGACCCATTCTAAAGAAACCTACAAATCATAGTATTAAGCTACATCTTTTCACCTATCATATTGGCAAAAATCATAAAGTTTAACATCCTAGTGTGTTGGCGAGGATGAGTGAAACAGGCACTCATACATAATTAGTAAACATGTACATTGTTAAACCTCCCTGGAAGTCAAATATAATGATAGCTATCAAAATTATAAGTGCATATAGCCTTTGTTTTCACATGTTTATTGTAGAAATTTACCCCCTGAGTACACTTAAGTGTGTATTTTTATGAAGTTGTTTCAGTATTGTTTGTAATAGCAAGAGATTTGAAATAGCCTAAATGTTTAATGATATGGGTTTGATTAAATAAGTTATATATTATCACATTATAGAATGATATGAATTCTTTAAAAAGAATAAGGTATAGATACAGCATTATCTCTAAAATATGTTTTTAAGTTTATAAAGCAAGGATAGCATATTATATTTAGTGTTAAAATAAGTGAAAATATTATGTATGTCTACATGCACACATACACATGGAGAGACTCACACATGTACATGTATATATATTTGTATCTATATGTATATACAGGTATACATGCCTGTAGATATATAGATTATTTTTATAAAGATAAAGAACTATTCAGAGTGCTTGCTTCTGTGGAGGAGAACTGGGTGTCTGAGTAGAGAAACAGAAGTAGAATGGATTGCAAGGAGCAACCATAAGCACAGAAATCAGTAAAGCATATTGATCATTCTAAATGAACATTTTCTGTTACAGTAATAATTGGATTTTTAAAGTAGATCCAAAAATAGATAACACTAACTTCTTACTCTGGTAAGAGGATTTTGGAAGACATTAAAGAATACTAATCTCATTGCATTTGGATGAACAACTACAAATAGTAATTCTTTATCTCTTAAAAGCAAAATATAAGCTTTTAGGATAAATTTGAAAAGGTAATAGCTAAAATAATAAAATACATAGTAAAAGAAAAGGAAACGGAGAAATGTGATGTAGCCCATGGAAGTTAGGAAAGGAAGAAAAAGAGAAAAAACCTCATGATGAATAGATAAAACAGTGGCATAAAAAGTTCACCATACCAGGTTGTGTTAGTGGTAGAGAACCCTCCTGCAAATGCAGGAGGGGTAAGAGACCTGGGTTTGATCCCTGGGTCAGGAAGATCCCCTCGAGCAGGGCAGGGGAACCCACTCCAGTATTCTTACCTGAAAAATACCATGGACAGAGGAGCCTGGTGGGCTACAGTCCATGGATTGCAAAGAGTCAGACAAGACTGAAGCAATTTAGCACACACACGTAAATACATATGAATTCAATTCATCTGACAAGTCTTTTAATAATATAATATCTACAAAATAAAAACAAATGATATAAGCCTGAAAAAAGCAATAAAAGTACATCAGAAAAAATTAACTGATTAACAGAGAACACAACTTTACTTGTCTCAGACCAAAGAAAACTTCAGGTAGCAGCTATTCTATATTTTCTGGACCTCATTTAGTAAATTATTCAATTTATAATCTCTAAGTTTATCTAAAGACTCCTTAAACATTGTTTTACTTTATAATCAGATGTATACTCGAAGAAGAAATTTACATCTTTCCAATCTTTGATTTAAAAAAAAAACAAACAACCTTCAAAATACTGATATACAAGCCAATTTTCTCAAGTTAGGAGGGAATCCTATATACCTTTATTTATTTTTTGTAAACTTAACCAACTTACCATTTTTTCTTCCCCTTTCAGATTAAAGAGAATCCTTTTTACTTTTTTTTTTAAGATTGTAAAATTTTATTTTATGTGGTTTTTACCACAGTTTTTTTTTTTTTTTTTTTTTAAGTCCGCTTAGTCTAATGTATCATTTAAAGCCAGAGTTTCCTTATTTTCTGTCTGGGTGATCTGACCATTGATGTAAATGGGGATGTTCAAGTCCCCTACAAGTATTGTGTTACTGTCAGCTTCTCCCTTCCTGTTAATATTTGCTTTATATAATTAAATGCTCCTGTCTTGAGTGCATATATATTTACAAATGTTCTATCTTCTTCTTGGATTGATACTTTCATCACTGTGTAACGTCCTTCTTTGTCCCTTGTTAGTCTTTGTTTTAAAGTCTATTTGTCTGATGTAAGTATTGCTACCCTGGGGGAAAAAAAGAGCCTTTCTATTTTTTAAGAGCTCCTGTTCATATGCAAGACTCCTTGCCCCCATCCTCCCCAGGGAGATGCTCCTCTTTCCTGGTGCCTCTTCCCACTTTGCTTTTACTGGAAAATGTTCACCCAGAATATGAGGTGCAATGAAATGGAAATTTTTCCTTTCAAGATTAATACAATGTTTTCTGCTTAATTTATGTTTTGTTTTTTGATGATTTTCAAAGTTAAGTTGCCCTAAAGCTCAAGGAAGGGGCTTCCCTGGTAGCTCAGCTGGTAAAGAATCCGCCTGCAATGCAGGAGACCCTGGTTTGATCCTGGGTCAGGAAAATTCCCTGGAGAAGGGATAAGCTACCCTCTCCAGTATTCTTGGGCTTCCCTGGTGGCTCAGATGGAAAAGAATCCACCTGCAATGTGGGAGACCTGGGTTTGATCCTTGGGCTGGGGAGATCCCCTGGAGGAGGGCATAACAACCCACTCCAGTATTCTTGCCTAGAGAATCTCCATGGACAGAAGTGCCTGGCGGACTACAGTCCACAGGGTCACAAAGAGCAAGACATGACTGAGTGACTAAGCACAGCATATACCTCAAGGAAATAGTTTTCAGTGACACCTAGGTTCTTCCTCTAGCTAATGACAACTTATATCTCTGGAACCCCAAGCAAAGAGCAGTTAGGAAATCTCAACTTACTTAGATAAATTCAAGTCAATTGCAATTTTGAGTGCTTGTATTGATCTAGGCATAGGGAGATTCAAAGATAACTAAGGTATGATCCTTCCACAAGGAGCCCCAAAACCAATCAGGTTCACTGATCATTTAAGGACTTCAATATGTAGAGGAAGCAAAAAGAAGATAGAGTATTACTCATGTTCAAACTAATCTTGGACTTATGTCCTGAAAGACTGTGACAATTCATAGCTTTTACTTTTTGAGTTTTTAAGTTTAAATGATCTAATACTTAGAGGATTAACCAAGTTCCCAGCACTTCTTTCCTGTCCTATACTTATTTAATTAAAAAAGAATAACCAGAAATAATAATAATTATAATAAACCTACCATTTAATTGAAGGCCAAACACTTTAAGCTATTATATTAGTAATGTTTTCCAAATTCCTTCTCATTCATTCATCCTGTAGTAAGCTATTGAGTTTTTCAGGAGGAACAGCAAAAAAAAAAAAAAAAAAACCACAGGGGTATTACTCAGCCATAAAAAAAGAATGAAATAATGCCATTTGCAGCACCATGGATGGACCTAGAGGCTCACTTATTAGTTGAAGTAAGTCAGACAGAGAAAGACAAATATATGATATCGGTTTTAAGTGGAATCTAAAGAAAAAAAAGATACAAATGAAATTATATACAAAACAGAAAAAAAAAACCCCAACTGATGTATAAAACAAACTTATGGTTACCAAGAGGGAAAGGGTGGGGTGGAATAAATTAAGAATTTGGGAATAACAGATACACACTACTATATATAAATAGATAACCAACAGGACCTACTGTATAGCACAGGAACTGTACTGAGTATTTTATGGTAACCTGTAAGGGAAAATAATCCAAAAAATATATAAATCACTTTTCTATTAATATATACCTGAAACTAACACAATGTTGTGAATCAACTATATTCCAATTTTTAAAAAAGGAAAAAGGAAAAACTGAAATGCAAATAATCTGTTGCTTTTTCTGTCCTTCATTTAAAAAAAAATGCAACCTGCAGCAAAAGAAGAATATGGGGTTTTCACATCATCTTCTCTTAACTGACTGAATGAGAGAATTGTCAGATGTTATATATGATTACAGCTGTTTGTGTTTACATTTAAAGAGAGTGTCTTGTCTGGAGGAGGATTTTTTTGTGGAAAGGTAGAGGATGGAAGCTTAGGTAAACCTGGATAGCTTTAGATAATGGGGAATATGAACACAAAATTTCATTTAGAAAATACATGTATGCATGCGTGGAAGGGTAAGGTGTTCTCAATATTTTGGATGAATACAGAGGATAACTCCTATTATAGTAAAGAACAATGATTAAGCCATTCTCTTAGATAAGTTGGGCTTCGCTGGTGCTTCAGCATTGCCTGCAGTGCAGAAGACTTGCAGGAAACATGAGTTTAATTCCTGGTCGGGAAGATCCCCTGGAGAAGGAAATGGCAACCCACCAGTATTCTTTCCTGGGAAATCCCATGGACAGAGGAGCCTGATGGGCTACAGTCCATGGGGTCTCAGAGACATGACTTAGTGACTGAACAATAGCCTAGGTGAGTTGGGTAAGAAAGTCTTTTAAAGATGTTATCACATCTGAGATTCCCCAAAGCTGTGCCTCAGGATGTGGGTGTGTTCTGAGAACTGATACCCTCAACCCTTGAAGATGCCAGGAGAGACTGCACAGAACCAGTCCTCCCCACCCCTGGAAGATTTTTGGAAGGCACTGCGTAGTGAAATCATCTTGGTTTGTTTGGGACTTTCCTTGTTTTAGCACTAAACGTCCTGTGGCTTGGGAAATCCCTCAGTCTCAGGCAAACAGGACTATCATTCTACCTCAGAAGTCTGTTCACTGCAGGATCTGAGGCGGGTCCAGTGGTCTCTGTAGGCATCCAGGTCTTGGTGTTGCAGGAAGGGAGACCCCTTCCAGGGCCTGAAAGTGGGCTCTTGTCTAACACTCGGAAATGAATTGTCTGAGGAGACACGTGTGCTGACAAAGCAAGAGATTTTATTGGGAAAGGGTGCCTGGGCGGAGAGCAGTAGGGTAAGGGAATCCAGGAGAACTGCTCTGCCAAGTGGCTAGCAGTCTCAGGTTTTATGGTGATGGGATTAGTTTCCATGTTGTCTTTAGCCAATCATTCTGACTCAGAGTCCTTCCTCGTGGTGTGCACCTTATTCAATCAATATGGATGCCTGCGAGAAGGATTCTGGGAAGTGGTCGGACATGTTGTATCTCCTTTTGACCTTTTCCGAGTTCTTCTGGTTGCTGCAGGCTCATTAGTTCTGTGTTCCTTACCAGGATCTCCTGTCATAAAACAACTCATGCAAATGGTTATTATGGTGCCTGGCCAGGGTGGGTGGTTTCAGTGTGCTTCCCCTAACACAGAGGCTCTGTTGTGAAGGACCATACGTAACATGAGCAGGAAGGTACTCTTCCACCTGATCATAAGGGTAATTTAAGCAGTGATTTTAAAGGCACTTGCCCATCTAACCTAGGCTTTCCAGGTGGCACAGTGGTAAAGAGTCTGCCTGCCAATGCAAGAGAGGCAAGAGATTTGATTTGGATCCCTGGGTCGGGAAGATTCCCTAGAGAAGGAAATGGCAACACATTCCAGTATTCTTGCCTGGAAACTTTCATGGACGGAGGAGCCTGGTGGCTACAGTTCATGGAGTCCCAAAGAGTTGGACATGATTGAACATGCCCGCATGCCCTTTTAACCCAAGTTGTTAAATTATTGGTGTAAAATTGTTTATATTTCTCATCTTTTTAATTCATGTAATTTCTCTCATTTTATCTTTATATTGGTCACTAGTTCTCTCTGTTGTCCCCTTCCCCTTTCTTCCTACCCTTTCCCTTCCACTCCCAACCTTCCCTCTCTGCTCCTCCTCTCTCTCCCCCTTTGTTTTTAAAATTAAACTTGCTAGGGATTATCCAAGATCTGTGTTCCTAGACGAATTGACCCACTTAATATTTTGAAATATCCCTCTTTATCTCTCAGCTCTTCTCACCTTAAAGTCAACTTTGATATTCAATATAGTTAATGCTTCCTTGGTGTATCTTTTTGTTGTTGCTATTCTCTTACTTTAAAACTTCGTGTATTTTTATATTTCTTGTGTGTTTCTTATAAGTGGCCATAATTGTATTCCTTTAAAAATCCAGCCTAAAAATCTTGTTAACAATTTTGAAATCTTGTTTCATTCATTTGTATATCATGCAATTATTAACACAGCTGAGTTTAAGTCTGCCATACTTGCTATATTTTTTCCCTTCTGTTTTGTTTTTTTTTTTTAATCCTTTCCTGTCTTCCTGTATAATATGCACTGTCCCTCAGTCATGTCTAACTCTTTGTGGCCCCATGGACTATAGCCCACCAGGTTCCTCTGCCCATGGAATTTTCCAGGCAAGAATACTGGAATGGGATCTTCCTGACCCAGGGACTGAACCGGTGTTTCTTGTGTCTCCTGCAGTGGCATGTGTATTCTTTACATCTAGTGCTATCTGGGGAGCCCCTCCTTTGTAATAGTCAATTTTCTTTTTAATGTTCCACTTTATCTCCTCTGTTAGAGGTCTATTATACCTTTTAATGTCCTTGTTTTTAGTGACTACCCAAAAAATTGCAAGACACACTCTAACTTATTATAGTCTATCTTAAGTTAATACGCTTACTGCTTTTTCAATAATTCAAGAAATTTAGAACACCATAACTCCATTATTCTCTACCCCACTCTTTCCATTTTGTCTTCCATCATATGCTTCTACACACTGTAAGCCCCACAGAAATTACATTATTATTATTTTAAAATCAATATTCTTTTATATTTATCTACATATTTACCCTCTCCAGAACTGTCCATTGCTTCTTGTGCTTCCTGTTATAATTTTCCTTTATCTTAAAATACATTCTTTAGTATTTCTTTTTTTAATTGGAGCTTACTTGCTTTACAATGTTGTGTTGGTTATAGTAAAAATCTCTTGGTTGTGAATTCTCTCAGCATTTCTGTGTATATGTATGTGTGTGTTTTCTTTCAGCACATCAGTGGTCTTTTCTCTTAGATATTTATTCATCAAACCTGAATTGAATATGTCTTGTGCAATCAAAGCTTCTTTCCTCAATAAACATTTATATGTTAATTTACAAAACCTTTCTATTGAACAACTGATTAATCCTACCTGGCTATTTTTAGATTGATATAGTCATTCTTTGGTTTTCCTTCTTCCCTATGGAATTACTTCACAGATGGACAGGGAAGGCAAATAAATGAATGAATGAAATATACGGAAGTACTGAGGAAAACATAAAAGCTCCCCAAGCAAAGTCACATTATCCGGATCTTATCACTGCTAGAGATCTGCCTCTTTACAACATCAGTACCACTGTCCATCTTACTTTTTCAGTTCACATTTTTTTCTTCTAATGAAGCGATAAACATTTATCAGTGTTCACGTCTTATCTCTTTCATTCTATATGATTCATTTTGTGGTGTGGCAGTTTTCAAGTCTCAGTTGAAAAGTAGCTTCTTCTGGCATTCTAGTTATAGTTACAAATACAGATTCAAAACATATGATTAGTGGAATCATGTCATGTGCACATTTAACTCATATAATTCAACCATACATGCTGCACAGAATTAAAATAAAGATGAGTGCTTTGAATAGGGTGAACAATTTCACCCACAGTTTCCCTCAGTGAGCACAAGAGCCAGCCAGATCATGAATGAAAAAGTATAAATCTGATCTTTCTTTAGATGTCCTTATGATGTTTCCCTGACTTCAAAGCCTGACCCCCAACAGAACACAGTGTCATCATAAGAACAGGTATAGTTAACTAGATGTTCTTTTAAGCCTTAATATAAACCATCCAATTATGCAGTAGCATTTGTGTTTTCTATCACTTGACTATAACAAATAATTTTCTCCTAGAATTAGGAGTTAATTGAAGGCCATCTGCAATAACATGAAATGTATCCTTCAGACTTTATTAAATGCTTCTGATAGACACCACTTCTTCTCTCATAGGTTCTTATGAAGTAGAATCAAAATCTAGTCAAGAAGATAGGAGTACAAAACAATGAGCTCTATATGATGCTCCTCAAAAAGTGTTCATGAATAGAGATATGTTCAAGAGATATGTGTTAGAGATAGAGCTGAGTGGGAAATAGCGGGCAGCAAATGAACTGAAGCAAAGCATTAAAACCAATAGGAATATCAAGAACAAAGACTCCAAAGTACAAAAGTATGCAACATGTTTTTAAAGAGCATGTCATTTGTGGTAGCTTAAAACTCAGGTATGAGTATAAAGGCGATTGGAAAGGATAGCTATATTATGAAATGAATTAAGATGCTATTCTAAGAAATATGGACTTGATTCTTATATTACAAAAAGCCATTTTATTTGATTCTCAAATGTCCTTGTGAGAAATTGTGACCCAGGCAATTCTGGACTTATGCCCACACACTGGAGGTGGGATTTAAGCTCAGATGTTCCTATTCAAATCCAGTGCTCTTTCACCTCCACCAGACTGCCTTTCACTGCAGGTTCTGAGCCAATTCTTATACTTACAGTTAATTCAGTCTTTTTATTCACCTACTACCACTCTGCTCATGATCTGCCCTTTCCACCTTTTGGGATAGTCCAACCCTGACCATGACTCTGGACTTTTACTTTATTCGGAGTTACAAGATGGTGGCAAATCTAAAGAGTTGTCAAAAGCAGACAGTTGGAATGTAGAATTACTGTGCTGTGAAATTTCTGTGGAAAATTCAAAACACCCTGAACTTAACACAATGCCAGAGCTGATTAGTGCAGTTTATTGCTAAGCCCCAAGGGACACCTGCAGGCTTTTACCTGCAGTCTAGAACCCTTGGCCCAAGGGAAGGTGTAATGCCACGTTAGTTCCGCACTCTTTCTATTAGAGTTTACTCAAAGCTGCCGACACCAGATGTGTTACAAACGAACGTTAATTCTACTCCAGCATCTGGATTGCATGCACAATGAGGGGCAAGATTTATGCCCTGCTGAAGCATTCCCCGGTTTTTAGCACAGAAGTGATTGAACTCCAGATGTTAACAAGATGCAGAGACCTTTTAGTATGATTAAAAACATGATTTCTTGTTTTGCTCATGACAAAAACCATTGGATTAACTTATTAGAAGAGGAGCTGCCGTCCTGCTCATTGGAAGCTGTGTCTGCTTGAGCTATGGGAGCTTGTCGTCAAAGATTTTATGTAAAGAGTGACTTACCAACTCCTAAAATCAACAACTTCAAGGATCCTCTCAAAATCAGAGGTTAAAACGGTAGATACACTCTAAGGATTTTGATAGAGATTTAGATGAGAATGAAAATCAACACAAGTGCTTGCATAAAAGAATTAAATTACGATATTCTCCCTTTCAATAACTGTATTATCAAAAAGCATGGAACCTCAGCCCAAGAGCCTGGAAGCTAGAATGATGCCTCAAAGATCATCGGATCTGCTTTTCCCTTCCTTAGTCCTTTTCTTCCTCCAGCTTATAGGGATGATGAAGAGAATGGTCTCCTTGTAGCGTCAGATGACTGAAAACCAAAAGGATCCAGTGTATTATTACAGGTCTCAAAACCAGTAAACAAAGAATTAAAATCTTCTATGTTCAAAGTACAGTGTTTTCTCAATGATAAAATCATTTTGCCCATAATTAGTTTTTTTCCATAATTGGAATGCATCTCATATTTACTGTGAACATTTAGTAACTTTATTTTTGTGCCCACAGCTATTATTAAATTAATGTTGTATATGACAGTCAGTGGTATCTTAGAATCCAGAAAATACGGTAGCTATTGATGTCATTAGAAACCTTGAACTAATAAGCAATTATCTGGATTTTTTTTTTTTACCTCTACCATAATCTAAGAATCTTGTGACTCATTGTTTAAAACTTACATTATCTGTGGCTAAGAAAGGAAGAATAAGGAGGTACTTTTTCTTAAACTTGTTTCCAAGACCTTTACTTTCGACTCTGAATTTCTATTGTCCCATTTACAGTAGAAATCTGTCCACTCCACATTTCCCATCAAAATCATTCATACCTTGCAGATTTAGCTAAAGATTTTGTAGCAGAATGGGGGGTAGGTGTTGAGTTTTCATCATAAACTTTTAGTAAAAAATTTAAATATAACTCTCAGCTAACTATTTAAATAACTACAGTGTTGTTGTTCAGTCACTTCAGACATGTCCGACTCTTTGCAACTCCATGAACAACAGCACAGCAGACTTCCCTGTCCTTCACTATCTCCCAGAGTTTGGTCAGACTTATGTCCACTGAGTCAATCATGCCATCCAACCATCTTATCCTCTGTCATCCCCTTTTCCCCCTGTCCTCAGTCTTTCCCTACATCGGGGTCTTTTCCAGTGAGTCAGCTCTTTGCATTAGGTGGCCAAAGTATTGGAGCTTCAGCTTCAGCATCAGTCCTTCCAATGAATATTCAGAGCTGATTTCTTTAGGATTGACTGGTTTCATCTTGTTGTCCAAGGGACTCTCAAGAGTTTTCTCCAGCACTGCAGTTCAAAAGCATCAGTTCTTTGGTGCTAAGCCTTCTTTATGGTCCAACTCTCACATCTGTACATGACTACTGGAAAAACCATAGCTTTTGACTATATGGATCTTCATTGTCAAAGTGATGTGTCTGCTTTTTAATACATTGTCTAGGTTGGTCATAACTTTTCTTCCAAGGAGCAAGCATCTTTTAACATCATGGCTGTGGTCACCTTCCACAGTAATTTTGGAGCCCAGGAAAATAAAGTCTGTCACTGTTTCTGTTTTTTTTTTTCCCCCCATCTATTTGCCGTGAAACGATGGGACTGGATGGCATGATCTTAGTTTTTCAAATGTTGAGTTTTAAGCCAGATTTTTCACCTTCATCAAGAGGCTCTTTAGTTCCTCTTTGCTTTCTATCATTAGGTTCGTATCATCTGCCTTTCTGAGGTTATTGATATTTCTCCTGGCAATCTTGATTCCAGCTTGTGATGCATCAAGCCTGGCATTTCTCATGATGTACTCTGCATATAAATTAAATAAGTGTGGTGCCAATATACAGCCTTGACTTACTTTTTTCCCAATTTTGAGCCACAGTACACATTTTATTTATTTCCCAGGGGTTGTTTGCTTTGTTTTAGTTTGGTTTCCTCTACCCACAATACGCGACCTTATATTATTTTCTCTTTTAGATTTCAGTCAGCAATTTGAAGTTTTTTATCCCTTATTCATTCAACAAATAGTTGAGAGCTTACTGGGTAGCAATCACTCACCAACTGTAAGACAGATACATTCCAAGTAATAGGGATATGACAATGAACAAAACAAAATCCCTGCTCTCATGGGCTTACTTTCCCCCAGGGGGTAGAAATGGTGTGTGTGGCAAATGTCAGATAATGATAAGTGCCATGAAGAAACATATGTATCAAGCTAAGAACAAAGAAAGAGTGGAGTGGGTGGGTGCACATATGTGTACGTTAGAGCTTGGGAGTCATTGAATTACATGCCAAAGCCAGGGAAGACCTCTCTGAGAAGCAGGCACTTAAGACAGGCCTGAAGAATTAGGAGAATGAACCCTGAGGGGTCAGTAGAACAATTCACCTCCATCCAGCTCCTACCACCAAAGTCCACAGAAGACTTCTCGTAGGACTCAACACAGCAAAGAGTCCACCAGCAACAGAACCAACCTTCCATGAACATTTTACCATTGCATTTTGTTAACTGCTCCTTGAGATCTTGCCCTAGTTCCTAAGAGGCTAATTAATCTTCCAAACAACCACTATCCTGAAAAAAGAATCATTGGCCAGGTTTGTCCACGTGGCTAAGTTTTTAAGTTGTTGTTCAGTTGCTCATTCGTGTCCAACTCTTTGCGACCCCATGGACTGTAGCATGCCAGTCTTCCCTGGACAAACTCATGTCCATTGAGTCGGTGATGCCATCCAATCATCTCATCCTCTGTCGTCCCCTTCTCCTCCCACCTTCAATCTTTCCCAGCATCAGGGTCTTTTGCAGTGAGTCAGTTCTTTGCATCAGGTGGCCAAAGTATTGGAGCTTCAGTTTCGGCTTCAGTCCTTCCAATGAATACTCAGGGTTGATTTCCTTTAGGATTGTCTGGTTTGATCTCTTTGCGTATGAAAAGTTTTTAAGTAAAATTCTTATAAGTCAAATTCCAGAAATATAGGAGCCACAAGTAAATATTGTCTTCCTTTGTCCTTTAATCTAAACAACTATTTCTTTTCTAGAAATCTTCCCCAAAGAAATGATACAAAGGTGGACAAAGCTTGATGTGCAGAGGTGATCATTGGAATATTATTTATAAAACTGCAAACATGACAATCTAAACTGTAAGATAATTTTATTGAAATAAAGTGCAGATCATTAATCTATTTAATGTCTACAAATAATTATCTGTAAATGGTAGAGACAGACAAAATGGTATCAAATAGTGACAGAATATTATTCAAGTATAAATAAAAAGTTTGAATAAATTAGAAGTGATTATAAATTACTTGAGATTAGTTTTGCCTTCTCTAGGTTTCACATAATGGCATATACAACAGTATAATGGTAAGTATATATAAGTGCATGTACTCTTGTTCCTGGCTTTGTTCAGTCCATGCAATGTTATTGAAACTTCATGTTGTTGAATGTAGAATTATTTATTTATTTTTGGCTGAGTAATATTCATAATTTATCTGTTAACTTGTTAGTAGACCTTTTAGGTTGTTTCCAGTTTGGGATCACTAAAAATAAATGTTATGAACATTTGTATACAAGACATTTTGTGGGCATATGTTTTTAGCTTTTATTATAAATACCTAGAAATGAAATCACTGATCAAAAAGTCAGTGTACTTTAATACATATTATAAAAATCATAAACTGTATTCTACAGAGCTGTACCGTTATACACTTCTACCATCAATGCTTATATAGTAATTCTTCACTGTTGATTTGATTTGTGTTTCCCTAGTTACTGATTGCTGCTAAGTCATTTCAGTCATGTCCGACTCTGTGCGACCCCATCCACGGCAGCCTACCAGGCTCCCCCGTCCCTGGGATTCTCCAGGCAAGAACACTGGAGTGGATTGCCATTTCCTTCTCCAATGCAGGAAAGTGAAAAGTGAAAGTGAGGTCACTCAGTCATGTCCGACCCTCAGCGACCCCATGGACTGCAGCCTTCCAGGCTCCTCCGCCCATGGGATTTTCCAGGCAAGAGTACTGGAGTGGGGTGCCATTGCCTTTTATGTGGAACATATTTCCTCCTACCTCTTGGTTATAAATATTTTTCATTTGTAAAAGATCTGCTGAAATTTTTTAACCATTTTTGAAAAATTTAGGCTTTTTTTAAACTGTGTAAGACATAGATATATGTATTACATACTATCTGATATAGTATTATCATAATATATTACTGACATTTTCTCCCAGTCTATGGCTTGCATTTTAATGTCCTAGTAATGTCATTTGAAGAGTAGATGTTGGTTTCTAAATTTTTTTAATTAAATCAATTTAATATTTTTTCCATTATGGCTAGCAAAATTGTTTGTCTTAATCAACATGGCTAGATACTTATACATTTTATGTATCCTTTTATAAATTTTATGGATCCTTTTAAAGAAGTAGCCTTTAGATTTTTAATTTTTCTCTCTTGATTTTATCTTCTGTTTCACTGATTTTTGCTCTTGTCTTTATTATTTTCTTCTTTATATTGCTTTTATGGTTAATAGTTCCATCATTTTCTGGCCCCTTAAAATGAAAACTTAGATCATTGATGGCAGGCATTTTTTTTCCCCTAATATAAGGACCAAAGCTATACATGTAACTCCAGGCTCTGCTTTAGCTGCATCCCAGCTAAATGATATGCTGTTTTCATATTCATACAGTTGAATATTATCTTATTTGCCTTGCAGTTTTCATCTTTAACACTGCTTATTGAGATGTATGCTGTTAAATTTCCAAATACATGGGAATTTTTTTACATATCTTAAATTACTAACTTCTTATTTAATTTTGTTGAAGTCAGAGGATATACTCTGTATGACTTCTCTTAAACTTTTTAGTTTATCTAAATGTGTTTTATAGCCCAGCATGTAGTTTCTCTAGGTAAATGTTCCATTTGTACTTGAAAGCAATGTCTATCCTGCCATTGTTGGGATGTGTCATATAGACTTCAAGTTGTTGGTACTGTTGTTCAGACCTTCTAGACTGATTTTTTTATCAGCTTGTTTTATTACCAGGACAGATGTGTTTTTGCACCCAACTATAGTTGTGGATTTTTCTATTTCTCATTTCATTTTAAAATTTGTGTTTTATATGCTTTTGAAGCTCTTTTATTTAATTGCATGCATATTTAGGATCCCTAGAAGTTCAATTTGATTCATCTTTACCATTTCCACTTCCCTTGTCCTTATGCTCCTGTTTTACTTTAAATTTATGATCATGTTTGTTATAACTATTTTCATATTCTTATCTGCTATTCTTATCTCTGTCATTTTTGCACCTGTTTCTATTGATTCATTTTTTCCTTGGTTATGAGTTGAATCTCCAAGCTCTTTCATTTAATTAGTACTTTTGATTGTGAATATTACACTAACGTAAGTTTGGGCATTTTGTTTTCTTTATTTTTGGGGAAGGGGGGTGGCCAGCAGAAAGTTCCTTTAGTCCACCTGGCTTTTGGTAGTGCTGTACTAAAGCCATTGCTTTAACCTCATCAGTGTCTGTTTTGTGCACCCCATATTTTAATAACCATCTAATGATTTCCACTTTGCTGGGGGGAATCCTGTGATTTGTCCCTATCAATATTTTCTTTTTTCATCTTACTTCTTAATAAGATTTTTAAAACTTTCACCCTAAGACTCACCTTTTGATTCTATCCTCTTCCTTTCCCTTTTCTCTTATTAACATTATATAATAAGGATATGTGAGACCCATGAGGGGAAGCTGAGATAGTAAATTCAATAAAACTTCCTGTATGTTATATTTCTTTAAAGAATGTGGAATTTTGTTTAGAATGTCAGTAATGTTAATTGCGGTTCCACTTAGTTCTTCCTTAATGAAAGTCTAGAGTTGTCTCTCCTCTAGATTTAAGTTTAATTGAGGTTCCAGTTAGTTCTATTTTTTCTTTAAAAAAGTTTCCTTAATGAAAATCTAGAGTTGTCTCTCCTCTAGAGTTAATTTTCTCCAACAACTGCCGTGTCAAGTTCTTGAGTCTCTACTCCATGCTATGGGTGTTCAATAAAGTCCCTTCATTTTGGATGATTGGAGTACAAATGTGGTCTCAAAAGTGTTTTCAGAGAGAAAGCTGGGGGATTATAGAGCTCACTTCATTTTCTTCACTTCTTGTAGAGTAAGATTTTTTGTCTGAAAACAATTGTTTTCTTTATTTCCAATATTGTTGTTTTCTAGTCTTTTTAAGGTAGGAAGGCAAGTTATGGTAGTTATTCTGTAATGGTCAGAGAAGTAATTTTGATCTTTATATTATTAAAATTTTTTATAGTTTCTAAATTTTCTTCAGTGACCAACTATTACTCAGAAAATATATGTAATATTATTATATGAATTTCCTATTGCTTCTGTAACAAGTTACCAGAAACATAGTGAATTTACAAGTAAAATTTTTATCTCTCAGTTCTGTAGGTCAGAAGTTCAATACGAGTCTCATTGGGCAATATCAAGGTGTTGACAGGGCTGCATTCCTTTTAGAGGCTCTAAGGGAGAGTCTGTTTCTTTGCCCTTTCCAGCTTTTAGAGGTCGCCTGCATTCCTTGGCTCGTGGCCACATTCTCCATCTTCAAAGTTATAAGCATAACATCTTCAAGTCTCTTTCTGACTATGATTCTCCTGCCCTACTTTTTCACTAAAAGAATGTCCCATGATTATATTGGGATCACCTGGAAAATCCAGGATAATCTCCTCACCTCAAGATTCATAACTTTATCACCCCTGCAAAGTCTCTTTAGCAATGTAAGGTAAGTTATTCATAGGCTCCAAGAATTAGAACACAGACATATTTGAGGAACCGTCATGCTGCCTACCACAATAATTAAGGTATTTGTCATCAGTTATGAGGACAATAAATCATCTTTCTTAGAATATGCTATAGCAAAAAGTTGTTTTGTTGGCATGTTCCACATACCCTTTTGAAAGACATAGGGGTGCCTGAGTTTTGTAATATTTAAGCAGATTTTGCTGTTCATGTTCCTATGGCCATGTGAAATTGATATACAGCTTATGTCATAATGGATGATGCTGTAGATAACATCTCTACAGATAATTGAGATTTTTCAAATGTAGTACTAAATTCTTTGGTTCCTAGTCTCTAATTTTTCTTGAGCCAATCCCTGATTTTCTGTGACATCTCTGAGCATACCTGCCAGAACTAATTTCTATAGCTGTTATAGTATACTAATATACTCCCAAACCACTGTACCAAAACTTTTATTCTCAAAAGTTGCCAAAACATCCTCCATTTGATATCCTAGGTCTATAAATGGTGCCGTATTTTTCTAGTGTTAGGCTTAAAGCCATAGTCATGTTTGCCTAATTTTTATCCTTAGCTTTGCTTTCTCCACCTAATCAGTTATCAGATTTTATAGGGTTTTTTTTTTTCAAATCTCTCAAGAGAACTCTCATGTACTTGTTTCATTTTAATTCCAAAAACCACCACAATATTTCATGTTCTTGTTATTATATTTCCACTTTGATAAATAATCTTCTAATGAGTCTTATTACATATAATCTTCATCCAAACCAATTCTGTTAGATGAGTCTTCCAAAAGATTCATTTCTAGACAAAAATTTTTAGATTATTAACTCCAGTGTTCATAAAATACATTTCTAACTCTTCAGTGTAATAGAAACCCCTCTATACTTTCATTTTAACAGTTTAAATCCTTCAGGTCATATCTCAAATCCAACTTCCTTTTATTTTGCTTTCCTTGACATTCCGGCTTTTAGCAGTCTCTCATCAACATGAATAAATTTTTACAGCAGCCTTCTGTCATTTAGTAATCTATCAAATATATCTTATTTATCTTTATATAATTATATTCTTTAATGTTTTACCCTTTTAAAAAAATTTTTGAGTGTAGAATTCAGGTTTTAATGTCTTTGAATCCTTTATAATATCTAATACCTAGTGGTTGATAGACATCTATTTGTGGATAAAACAGAGTAAGATTTAGGGTTATGTTTTTCCCAGGGTGTTTCTTTTTTTGAGTGGATAAAGTTTTTAAAACACTTAAAGAACCCACTTTTATTTTGTCCTCAAAACCATTCCGTAGGGCTAGATTATTTATCTCCATTTGAACAACTAAGTGTTTTCCATAAAGCAGTTCAATTACTGATAATCAGGTCACCTTATTCCTACTACTATGTTCATTCTGTTCTGTTCTCTGACCTCTCAGAATTTGATTCAATACTTCTTATTTTATTAAAAAAATTTTAGGTCTCCATGCAACCACCTTAGTAACCACACAGACTATGTTAATAACTTTTCTCTGAAACTGACCTCACTCTTTTGGTTCTCTGCTGGCAGAATAATCTTCCTATAGCTCATGAATCAAATGTACTTTGTTTTTACAGCAGAACTTCTACAATTTTTTTTTGCTTCCTTTGCTACACTGCCTTGTATTCTTGATTCCTCTGTTTCAGTTCACTCTTTTGTACAAATCAGAAATACAAAGTCTATTTGGATTGTTTTAAAATTGTCCCAAATATCTCTAGGGTTGACTCACTGTTTAACCTCATGGAAACACTAGTTTGCTTGGCTGGACCTGGGACTGGGATTTGGGGAATTATGATAATTATGGCTCATCTTATGATCCCAGTCCAAGTATTTATTTTTCTTTGCTTTCATTGCTCCATCAGCAAAAGGTAAAATTTATTCTGTGTAACCAGAGGGTCGATTGCAATGGATAATAAAAGTTGCATGCAGTTTGCAAGCTTAAGGCTATATATAAAAGCTAAATATAGCTATCCCAACTGCTGCGGGGGATTACAGCTTTCGGATCCTTCTCCTTCCCATGAGACCCAGCAATGAATGTGTTTTGCAGCTCCATTTTCCAGACCAATTGACATAACATATTTTTAAGTGATATATCTGAGGTATTTCAGTATCTCAATAATATCAACAACAATGATGATGATGAAAATGGATAGATAGCCTTTATTGAGCCTTAAGAGTATACCAGATTCTGGATCAAACTTTATAAAACTCCTATGAGATATGTTTTATTATCTCCCTTTTGGAGAAAGACAAAATGTCTGAGGCTTAGTCCTGATCAGCGGCTTGTTTGAATTCACAGAATTAGGGAGATGCGAAACTCTGACCTCCCCGACATCAAGTTGAGCTCCCAATCAGCACGCCACGTCACTTCCACTGACCAAGACACTGGGTCCACTGCGGTCAGCTGCGAAGTGGGAACTCTTGTTCTTTGTGACAGTTTGATTCATTTTATAGTCACTAACTGGACTGTTATGCTAAGAATATTTTAAGAGAAAATAGATTAGAAGATAAGTATAGTTTTCTGCTTGCTTACAATTTGGTTTAAATAGATGATCCTATGCTCTCTTTGTTGGTTTTCTTTTCCTTCTTTTGTCTTCCTCTTTTGCCCCTCCTTTCTGCTTCCTCCCCCTTTCCTTCTCTCCTTCCTTCCTCTTTGTCTTTCTAAAAGTTAATAACTTCCAATTCTAATACAAGAAGGATTTATTAAATTGCTGTCTACTTCCAACACCTATCCACCAAATCTTCATTACATTATCAGTTCAGTTCAGTTCAGTTCAGTCACTCGTCGTGTCCGACTCTTTGCCATCCCATGAATCGCAGCACGCCAGGCCTCCCTGTCCATCACCAACTCCTGGAGTTCACTCAGACTTACATCCATTGAGTCAGTGATGCCACCCAGCCATCTTATTTTAGAGATGTTTAGATCAAACTTTTGACTTTCTTGACATGCCATCTAAATTGAGATAATATCAGTAATATCTTCTATTTATTGGGCAGTTTGTTACTAATATTAGTAACAATATTAGTTACTAATTGCCTCTCTCTAGGCAATTGTTTGGAGAAGGCAATGGCACTCCACTCCAGTACTCTTGCCTGGAAAATCCCATGGACAGAGGAGCCTGGTGGGCTGCAGTCCATGGGGTCGCTAAGAGTCAGACACTACTGAGCGACTTCACTTTTACTTTCATGCATTGGAGAAGGAAATGGCAACCCACTCCAGTATTCTTGCCTGGAGAGTCCCAGGGACGGAGGAGCCTGGTGGGCTGCTGTCAATGGGGTCGCACAGAGTCGGCCATGACTGAAGCAACTTAGCAGCAGCAGCAGCAGGCAATTGTTCCTCAATTTCATTGGCAAGATGGTAGCACTCAAGTTGTTTTGGTGGAAACATAATAGGGTAACTTCCTTCATCCCTTGGTTGTCATGTCTAACAGAAATGGCTTAGCTACACCCTGGATAAACCATCACCCAGAAGCACAGTGGTATCTATACATTCACTACATATTCATCAGTCTCCTCCCTTGTTAAGGTTTTTGGTCCTTATTAGATCCCACCAATCCATTCATGCATTTTGTAACTAAACACTGGGTGCAAGAGTGAACAAAGCAGATAAAATTCTTCATTTCGTGGAGCTGATCCAATGCAGATATTATATTTCAGGTTCAATAATCTTTCCGTACTCCTTAGGCTGGATATAGTTTGTCTATGGGCACAAGATTCTGGAGATTTGGTGAAAAAGCTCAGCTTAAGTTTTTAAATTAATTATTATACAAATATTTTTAGTTTGTTACTCTTCAGGTTTTATTAATCTAGATATATTTCTCCTTAGATAATCTTGGTTTACCTGCATTTTATCCCTTGCCTTTTGTTTTCTTCAATAACCTCAACATACTCTCTCTGCAATTACTCTTTCTGTCTACACCCCCCACCACCATACTTTAATATTTTTAAGTGCCCTGTCAGGCTTCATTCTATAGATGAGGAAATTAGACTCATGAAAGTTAAATAACTTCCTCAAGGCCACACAGCTAGTCAGTGGTAGATCTGGGATTTTGACTCATATATATCTGACTCCAGAAATTGTATTAGCAACCACAATTTTTATTCTTGTTCTTTAAAAAATTTCTTCCATGGTTTTACCATTAAGTACTTAATCACATGGGATTATGACTTCTCTGAGATAGTCTGTGACTCCTGGCACCATCTAAATTGTGGCCTGTAAATATGTGGATGATAAAATCCTATATTATTTTTGGTACAATTTTCAACTTACAGTGGTTCTGGTCCATTGCAAACTAGTGTTTCAAGAGGAGAATCACCCATTTTCTTTGGGAAATTCTCTAGTCTTCTATTCAGACCTTCCTAATCTCTATCAATCCCCCAAATCACCCCAAAAAATCTTAATCTATAGATAACTCTGACATTTTTGAGTAACTGTATATATCATTCACTGAAGTGTCTGAGGAATCCCTTTGTGTGTGTGTGTGTGTGTGTGTGTGTGTGTGAGCTATCTGAACTTCCAGTGTCTCAGATTCTTTTATACATACACCTCCTCACCCAAAACAGGTAAACAAAAGTACCACATGTTTTTTTCTGATAGCTGTTCTGATCTAATATGTTTTCTAATACGACCTGAGTTGACGGTATATGCTCAGTCTCTCAGTCATGTCAGACTTTTTGCCACCACATGTAATGTAGCCTGAGAGGCTCCTCTGTCCATGAAATTTTCCAAGCAAAAATACTGGAGTGGGTTGCCATTTTCTACTTCAGGGGATCTTCCCAACCCAGGGATTGAACCCACATCTCCTGTACCTTCTGCTTTAGCAGGCAGATTCTTTACCACTGTGCCGCCTGGGGAGTTGAGGGTAGTGGGATTTAAAAGGGGCCCTGTGTAAGCAGAATGAGTTTTCTTTGAGGAGTTATATGGGATCAAGCACAAAAGGAGACTCCATAGTTAAGAGCATGGTTAGAATCTGTTTTACCTTTGCAAAGTTACTCAACATTTCTGGATCTGAGTTTCTTGATTTATAAAATTGGGCATACTATACTAGATAGTGATTATATGTCAGCATTGTGCAGGAGATTCTTAAGAACACAGGTTCCTAGTCTCCACTTAGAGATTCTGATTTAGAAGATCTGATATTCGGTTGGGAATCTCTGCATTTTTATTACTTGTCTAGGTAATTCTGTTTTGCACACTGTCTTTGAAAAGAGATTGTGTGGGAACTAGAGAATTTTCTATGCTTCAGTACTTGAGTGGACTTTTGGTATGGCTTCATTAATTTTTTTTCCACTTAGGATCTCTGTCTCAAGTAGGAGAGAGCTAGCTAGCATCACAGCTGCAGTCCTCTCATTCAGGGTTCCTGCCGCAGCCAGCAGTGTCCTTGGAGTCTAGTTCAAAGCTGGAGAAAGTGAACCATGAAGCTGGGAGCCACTGGTGGAGGGGCTGGCCTGAAGGAAGTGAAGTGTTTCAGCCAGAATGTACTGACGCACAACCAGGAAACCACAGGCTGGTGAAAACCTTTCCAAGGCCTAAGCCCTGTGATCAAAAGAGGCACAGGAAACAGCTCTGCCAAGAGTCTTTTCTGCTGCTGCCTGGAACCCTGAGTTTCTAGGGCTTTCTGAGTCAGTTCCCTGAGCAGATGCTGTCACCTATGGAGCCACTACTAAAACATTTTCTTGCTTTGCCCTGAGGTGGCCCCCACTGGTGGGTGGGAGAGAGTCGCTCTCTTTTTTTCTCTTTCTTGCCTTTACCTTTCAGTAGAATTTGTCATCTGATTGCTCACTTTGATTTTTTCAGAAGTCATACATCACCGGATTTTTTTTTCACCCTTTGCTGACTGGTCATTGTTTGATATTTAGGGCATGTATACAAAAACCAAGTCCTCAAACTCAGCAGTCCTTAGATCACCTGATAAGCAAATGAACTTTCATTATTTGTCGAATCATTACCATTACCCCTTCTCCCAGCTAGTCTTCCTATTTTGTTCCTTATAAGAATAGATTCAAACAGAAGTTGCATTCAGATTCCTGTCAGATAGACTGTATCTGGAAACAAGGTCAGAATAATCATGTTCCTGTGAATTTTCTCTTTCTTTGGCTAGAGTAACTGCCAGTTGCCATGCAATAAATCACATCATCATATAGCAGATCCAGTTAATAGCTGAGACTAGCAGGATAACTGAACCATGTCCTGAAAGCTAAATGATGGAGAAATTCAAATTGATGGCTTAGTAATGGGGTATTTTTCCTGGAAAGAACAGAATATTTCTGAGCTATTGATTTTGTCAAGGGTACAAGCTCCCATGTAGAGGAAAATAAAGCAAGTGTGATGAACTTTTTATTTGGCCTTCTGCCTGGCTTTCTTGCTTTTTGCCTTGCATTTCACGCCTCTATTTTTATTCTTTAAACCCTGATTAGATGACCCAGCAATACTGGCCATGTAGCATAAAATCCACACTCTTAATCTGCCCTCAAATCTCAGCAAGAATGAGGTGGCCGATAGCTTTTATGAGACAATGCCTGGAGTCTTAGCTTAGGTTTCAGTGAGTTTAGGAAACATGAAAAGTGCAGTGGGGAGAGGCCGTGCACCCTCTGTAAAGATTTCAGAGGTCAAGATTCCAGAGACTATACACACAAACTGAACAAGGACAATCAAGTATTTTCCAAATTATTCCTCCCCTGGGACTGTTATGTAAAGTAGAGATTTTGCAAACACATTGTGCTGCAGTGCATTTTGAGACTTGCCTTTTTTGGAAAGTGCTAACTTTGTACACTGCTGACACTAAATATTTGAAAATAAAACTTTTTTTTTCTTTTCTTTCTCTCCTCTACTTTTGGCTCAGTTTATCCTACCAAAACACACTTCAAAAGACTTCTTCATAGAAAGAATGTTTCAAAAATATAATATTTCCATCTGTTATTTTAATAATACATGCTCTGGGACTCTCTTTATGAACCATTTTCTTTTCTTTTCTCCCATTTAGATGTATAAATATTTGATTCAAAAGCCTTGAGGAATAGTCAAGCCAATAACGTTGCTGAATTGTGAACATTGCTAACCCTATAATTTTGTCTATAGCAGGCACCTCCTGCTGTGAAACTAACTGCAAAGGGATATAGCAATGTAATCCTCAGACTGTTCCATCTCAAGATTGCTCTGAAGTGGAGAGAAGGAAGCAGTTTTAATTTTGATAAAATAAACTTTATTTTGTAACTTAATTATTTGTTTTTCTTTCTCCTTTCAACACTTCATAATAGGCGTGTCTGGTAATTTGAAGTCAGCCTCCCTTGCTGAGATGCCCTAAGCCACCCCATATCGTATAGATTTTTAAAGAGGTAGTCACACAATATTTGGTCCTGTCATTTCAAAGTTCAGATCCCAAGTTTCTTCCACATCATGTAAACCAAACCGAGCCATATAACTCTTATTAAATGGACTCAAATGGTGCTTTCCCAATGGATAGCAACAGAAGATGCATGAGCACTGTCGTGCCACCCAGATATGTTGGAAATCTTAAACCATGTGCAAAACTTGAGTACCTTTCCACTTGTTAGACTTTGCTTACCAGATCTCTACTTCAGCAATTATTGAAGCATTTAATGTTACAATGTGGATTTCATGGGAACCCCCTCTTTGATATAAACTCAAACATGCTGCTAGAAATAAAAGATCTTTAGGAATAAACTTTAATACATTTTGAATCAGGCTCAAAGAGATCTTTTGTTGTGTGTAAAAAACAAAATAAAATTTTCTTTATAAAATTTTATGGCTAGTTGGGTAGGGAAAAATACTTTCCAGGATCAATATTTTTTCTCATTTCTTCTTAAATTAGAAAAAGTACAAAGTTATAGATATACATTTAAAGTTAAGCCTAATTATTAGCATGTAAATAGCCAAACCTTTCTGGAGACAACAGGGCAAAAATGTAGCAGGACTTTTAAAATGCTTATAACTTTGATCAAGAAACTATGCCTTTAGAAGCCTACTCATGACATTATGACACAAAAGTATGCATCCAACGATGTTTATCACTGCATTATTTAAAAGAGTGAACAATTTAGAGAGTTTAAAAGAAAATCCCTTAAAAAAAGAAATCTCATTATCTTTAGTGTTACTTTTAAAAGCTTGTTCCTAAGTATTATCCCTAAGCATTAGTTTGAATATTGTCATCCTTTAGTGTTAATGAGCTAAATATTATATGAAAAAGTATACACTTCAATTTAGATATGATAGACTTTAAGATGATAATTTCTACAGCAGTGGTTAGCTTTCACTTCTAGTGATGACAGAATAGTTTGTATCTGACCAACAACCCAGCAATAACAACTTAAAAAGTTGGATAAATTGATGAAAATATTTTGATGACACTGGAAAGCTAAAAGACAGCTAGGAATAGAGGGTTCAAGCTCTTCAAAATAATAGAACAAAAGAAATGAGAATAACATTTGGTACTGCTTTTCCCATCAAGCTGTTTCCATATATAAAGCAGCCAAGAAATTAATATACTGAGGGAAACTTTTAGCAGTTTTATGGGATTGAAAAATTACATATTCAAGTATATGAAGGTGTTAAGTGTCTGGTAAATAATCAGGCGTTCACATGGGACCCCTCAAAGGCTGCAAACTAAGAGTAAAAGTGAAAGTGAAAGTCACTCAGTCATATCCGACTCTTTGTGACCCCATGGAATTCTCTAGGCCAGAATAGTGGAGTGGGTAGCCTTTCCCTTCTCCATGGGATCTTCCCAAACCAGGGATCGAACCCAGGCCTCCTGCATTGCAGGCAGATTCTTTCAGCTGAGCCACAAGGGAAGTCCAAGAATGCTGTAGTGGGTAGCCTATCCCTTCTCAGGGGATCTTGGAATCTAACCGGGGTCTTCTGCATTGCAGGCAGATTCCTTACCAACTGAGCTATCAGAAACTAAGAGTAAGAATGCACAGAATTAGTCCTATTGGAGACTGAAACAAGCTCTAGAATCAGTTTAATCCAAGATTAAAATACAGTGATCTGTTCAGGGTAATGGTAACCAAAACCAAAGCAAGTGCTCTGTGCAGAGAGATAACGTCAAAACTCCAGCTTCTGTAAAATATTTAGTACGCAATGCTGGCATTGGATAAAATATCAGGCATTCCAGTGAACAAGATCAATTGACCAAGAGAGAAAAAAAAAAAAAACTTAGGGAAAAATATTTAAAAGACCTAAAGGAAAAGCATTTATTAGAGTTATGAGTTGTTAAATAACTATGACAAATATTTTCAAGAAAATATAAAACAAGGTGAAAAGTTTCAGCAGAGAACTGGAATCTATACAAATAATTGAGTTGGAATTCTAAAATGACAGTACAATAACTGAATTTTAAAAATCAGTAGATGGATTTAAGAGCAGATTTTATTTAGCTGATAGATATAGTTGTTTTTATAGCAACAAAAGAAGAAAACTCATTGTAAAATGGTTAACTCAAGTGTATTAGTAATGGGATTAAATATAAACAGACTAGGGACTTCCCTGGGAGTCTAATGCAGGGGCTGTAGGTTCATTCCTTGATTGAGGAGCTAAGATCCCACATGTCTCATAGCCAAAACTCAAAACATAAAACAGAAGTAATACTGTAAAAAATTCAATTAAGACTTTAAAAATGGTACACATCAAACTAAAATCTTTAATAAAATAAAACTTGTACGAATATGAATGGACTAAATATTCCATTTTGCAGACTAAAATCATCTGACTTGTGTTAAAAACACACACACAATTGTATGCTACTTAAAAGAGACACACTTTAAGTACATAAAAGATTGAAAGTAAAAAGGTCCAAAGATATATATCATGTAAGTTGTTTTACATGTATATTTATCTCTTGACTGAAAGGAATCAGAAATGAAAATCATAGACAATACTTTGTGTGAATTGTGAGTGTGGTTAGAAAGAAAATTTGCAGTTCTGGTCAGTAGATTCAAAATAAAGGCTTTGGCCTTCTAAGAAATGATTATAAAATAAATGAAATTTAATGTTTTGACTTAAAGTGTATATATCAGATTGTTAGGGCTACTGTAACAAAAATAGTTTGTGGAAAGGATAAGTGGGAATCGTATTTGCAAAACTTGTATCTGACAAAGGACTCACAAAGAGCACCTACAAATCTACAAATCAATAAGAAAAACAGTCACAATTTTAAAAGGCCAAAAGGCTTGAAAAAGTATGCTGAAAAAGATGACATCCAAGTAGCCAATAAATGTAGCAAGTATATTCAAAATCAATAGTTCTTCAGGGAAATCTAAATTGAAACCTCCCTATGAGCCCCCAGAATAAATTGGCAAGGATGTTAAGCAAGTGGAACTCTTATGCAGTGCTGGTGGGAGTGTAAATTGGTATAACACAGTTAGAAAATTGCTTGATACTATATATTAATGATGAATATATGTATATCCCATGACCTACCAATTCTACCTTTAGGTGCATACCAATAGAAATATACATATCTGATGGCCAAAAGACAGGTACAAGAATGTTTATAGTAAAATTATTCAAGTGATAAATGAAAACAAACCAAATATTCATCAATAACAGGATGCATGAATAAACTGTGTTCTATGTATATAATGAAGTACCAAACAGCAATGACAATAATCAAACTGAATTACATGCATCAACATGGGTGAACCTCGCTAACATTAAGTTGGGTGAATGAAGCAAGACCCAAAAGAGTAAATATTCATCAGGTATGTAAATTTCAAAAACGGGCCAAAAAAACACATGATGTTAGAAGTCAGATCATTGTTACCTGAGGTGGGTGTACAGTAACTGAAAAGAAACATAGGAAAGCTTCTAAGGGTTGTTTCTTGCTCTTGCTCTGGCTTCCTATTACATAAGAGTGTTTACTTTGAGAATATTCAGTAAATAGTACAATGATGATTCATGTATACATCAATAAAGGGAGGGGGAAAAGACCCCTGAGGGAGTTTTGTTCACATTATGGGAAAAATAAGTTTTTTTTTCAGTGAAGAAATGAGAAAAGAGTACAGAAATAGCTCATTTGAGTTTTACTTCCTTAAAAGGGATTTTTAATAATTGGGAGTATACTCCATGGAATTTGGGGATTCAAAAAAAAAATCGAAACCTAAAGATTATAACCGTCTTTCTAAAATTAGTATTCCATCATGACCTCTGATTCTGAAGCTGTTAGGCATGAATATTTTTCTTAAATCTTGATTAACGTTTCATTAATCTTGATTAATGAAGAAAAATGCTGCCATTTACACGTGACCTATTGTAGATGGTGACTTAGAACACCAGAGACTCCCAAGGATACATTCACTGTTTGATAAATGGGGTAGTTATTTAACACTGCATCTGTCTCATGATGCACAGATCCAAAGGGAAAAGACACAGGTGGTGGGTAGACACGATACTTTCTTATGACATAACGAAGCTGAACTCTCTAAATAGAAGCTTTGGGAAACTCTAGTTACTGTGAGAATACAGAGAATCAGGGAGATAAGCCTGCAGAAGGAGACCCCAAATGGGAGAGGCTAAAGGCTAAAGTAATCCATTCCTAGGAGGCCCATTCAGATATGAGTGAGTCCATAACAGATCATTTTTCTACATGTTTGCTTTGAATGTGTATGGAAGCCAGAAATCTGCCTCAGCTGAGTAGTAGGTTTTTGGTTTCTGTGTGTCTGTGTGGCTTGAAGGATCTTAATTCCCTGACCGGGGATTGAACCTAGGACCACAGCAGTGAAAGCACTGAGTCTTAGAAAACCAGGCAAGTAAGTCCCTGAGTGAGTTTTTTGGATTTTTGGTTTTGTGAGGTTTGATTTTGTTTTGGTTTGCACTAAAAAAAAAAAAAAAGGCTTAGACTATTTCCGCACAGATACATTTCCTAGCAAGGAAGGGAGGGGTTTAGAATCACTGGTTCCTGTGTACTTCTGATAGGAACGTAGGAAGTGGTATGGAGGATTGGGTCACAGTATTTAAGCACAAGAACCTCACCAGTGAGGAAGAGCTAGGCAGGAAGAAGAGAGGAAGAGAGGCCTTGAAATAAGAAAATAAAGTGTCCTTGAGAAGATGGAGGACTAAGGGGATGCGGGGGAGAAAAAGGAGGCCTTGTCGGGGGAGGAGAGAATAGACCTCAGATCGTGTACAGGGTTGACTATGCCAGACATCCCTCAACCTGGGTTGGATCAGCTGCGCCTGCTCCAGAGGACGAAGTTGCAGTGTGAGAAAAGGTCAGGGGAAGGACCCCAGGGTCTGGCACACTTGTAGAAGTGGTGGCTCAGGTTGGGCCTGGGCTTATCGCATGGTTAAAGATGGGATGATTTAGCTTAAGCTAGAGTTTCTAGCTCATAAACCAAGAAGCAGAATAACAGACAATGGAGTGTCTATGTATAGACACTATACATAGGATACTTCTCCAAAGCAGAGAATAAGCCTCCAATGGAAAGCAAACAGAATTTCTTAATTGTTTTTTTCAGTGACATTTGCATACACATAGAAACTAGCAGGGTCAAATGCTTATTTTTCAGATACAAATTACAAGATGCATCATAAATATTTTAACGTTTTCAACAATGGTCTTCAATTGGCTTGGCATGGATTTTATCTTTGCAAAAATAAATTTTACAGATAATTGAACTAAATATTTTGAAACAATTTATACTTTGTCTAGAATTTTTGCCATCTTTTAATGTGATGGTAAGGTGTTTCTTGATGGATCAGATGGTAAAGAATCTGCCTGCACTGTGGGAGACCCAGGTTCAATTCCTGTGATTCATGGGGTCACAAAGAGTTGGACACGACTGAGCAACTGAACTGAACTGAACTGAACTTGGAGAAGGAAATGGCAACCCACTGTACGATTCTTGCCTGGAGAACTCCATGGACAGAGGAGCCTAATGGGCCACAGTCCATGGGGGTCACAAAAAGTCAGACATGACTCAGCCGCTCACTTTCACAGTATGATGGTGGCACACAAAAAAAGTCCTTCAGGGAATGAGAACAAAGAAAAGTGAGACTCCTTCAGGTTTACTTTTATACTTTTCCACTAGCCATGAAATCAGTGTGATGATTCAAAGGGATTTTCAGAGAGAAGAAATAGTGGAGACAGAGACTCTGAAAAGAAAGCATGTAAATCTGTGTGACTGGAATGGAAGCATGATAAGGAAGAGGGGTTTCATTCCCATACCATTAACTGTTTGATCCTCTTTGTCTCTTTACTGACCATCCTTTCCAATTTCAATTTCTTGATGAGTTTTGAGAAGAGGAAGCTAATCATTCCATCTGGAGCTCTCTTTGACACATGGTACCCAAAAGCATTTTGTTCTCTCCTACTCTCTATGGCATCCACGGACTTCCTTTCTGATCATTCATCAAAGTAAGGGATCATCTGCTCTGTGCTGTGTCTGCTCTGTGAATGAAATAAAGGCATGTGTTTTGTGGCTCCATTCCAGTTTCCCCTTCTTTACATCTGCTCTACCCCTTTGAACAGCCCATGGGGCATAACTGATGTCTCACCTTACTGCAAGGTGCATGACCCTTTTGCTTCCAGGCCTCTTTTACTTTGAAAAATACCTGCACCTCCTGCTGTTCAGGTGTTATTGTAGAAATTCCTACCATACACCAAACTATTAGTTATTTAGATTTCTTTGGCAGTAACCCATTTTACCAATGAAAGGTATCAAAATCTTTCATTAAAGGAAATTCAGCATTTCAACCAATTCTTCTATTACAGGAAGAATAACAACTTTCAATTTATATACCCCAATCCCTTTGAAATATATTATTGACATTTGCTAACTCTACGTCCTTGAGCTTCTTACCTCACAGGGGAGAGTTGGAAGCTAGACTAATGTTGAAACTATGGAGTCTAAAATGAATGAAACCTGGCCTGGGAATGAAGTGACAGGATTGAAAAGAATATTGCAAGGCCTTACAAAAAATTGTGTGTGTATATGTCTCTCTGAACATGTAATTGACAAATGTGCTTTTTTTTTTTTTTTTTTTTACCAAACCAGTGAACCAGAGAAGGACCCATAGATGACTAAGAGAAATAACTTAAAAAATATTTTTTTAATTGCAGTATAGTTAACTTACAATGGTGTGTTAGTTTCAAGTGTACAGCAAAGTGAATCCATTATACATGCATATACATATATTCTTTTCCATTATAAATTACTACAAGACATCAGATCCTTGTTGTTTACCTATTTTATATATAGTAGTGCATATATGTTAATCCCAAGCTCCTAATTTATCTCTCCCCCATTCCATTATCCATAATTTTGTTTTCTATGTCTGTGACTTTATTTATGTTTTGTAAATAAGTGCATTTGTATCTTTGTTTTTTGGAATTCACACATAAGTGATGTCATGATATTTGTCTTTCTCTGTCTGTCTTACTTAATATGATAATCTCTAGAGCCACACATGTTGCTGCAAATGGCATTATTTTATTCTTAGCTTTTTGAAAAGTAATTGCAGTTTTAAACCATGAATACTAAGTCTTTATAAATAGGCTCAAAGATGTACTTAATCAAAATAGGAGTCATTAAATCAACACATTTTTGCCAATGAGAAATAAGTTTGTTTATTCTTGTAGCATAAAAATTTGTGCAGCACTGTTTATAATAGCCAGGACATGGAAACAACCTAGATGTCCATCAGCAGATGAATGGATAAGAAAGCTGTGGTACATATACACAATGGAGTATTACTCAGCCATTAAAAAGAATACATTTGAATCAGTTCTAATGAGATGGATGAAACTGGAGCCGATTATACAGAGTGAAGTAAGCCAGAAAGAAAAACACCAATACAGTATACTAACACATATATATGGAATTTAGAAAGATGGTAATGATGACCCTGTATGTGAGACAGCAAAAGAGACACAGATGTGTAGAGTGGACTTTTGGACTCAGGGAGAGGGTGGGATGATTTGGGAGAATGGCATTGAAACATGTATACTATCATGTAAGAAACGAATCGCCAGTCTATGTTTGATGCAGGATACAGGATGCTTGGGGCTGGTGCACGGGGATGATCCAGAGAGATGATATGGGGTGGGAGGTGGGAGGGGGGGTTCATGTTTGGGAACTCATGTACACCCATGGTGGATTCATGTCAATGTACGGCAAAACCAATACAGTATTGTAAAGTAAAATAAAGTAAAAATAAAAATTTTAAAAAAAATTTGTGCTTCGGGATTCGACGAGCTCTTAGAAACATTTTCTGCTTCCTTCTGGTTGTGTAAGCATTTTCCCTGCAAAAAAGTTGTTGAGATGCTTGAAGAAGTGGTTGTCGATTGTTGAGAGGTCAGGTGAATATGGCAGATGAGGCCAAGCTTTGTAGGCCAGTTTGTTCAATCTTTGAAGGATTGGTTGTACAATGTGTTGTCACAGAGAAGAATTGGGCCAATTCTGTTGACCAGTGCCAGCTTCAGGAGTTGGAGGTTTTGGTGCATCTCATTGATTTGCTGAGCATGCTTCTCTGATGTAATGGCTTCCCCAGGATTCAGAAAGCTGTAGTGGATCAGACGGGCAGCAGACTGCCAACAGTGACCATGACCCCGCTTTTGGTGCAAGCTTGTCTTTGGGAAGTGCTTTAAGCTTCTTCTCAGTTCAACCACAGCAATGACAAGCTGGTCATTACTGGTTGTCGTGTAAAATCCAGTTTTCTTCACACATCACAATCCAATTGCAAAATGATTCGTTGTTGTTGCATAGAATAAGAGAAGTTCAGTTCAGTTCAGTTGCTCAGTTGTGTCCAGCTCGCTGCGACCCCATGAACCGCAGCACGCCAGGCCTCCCTGTCCATCACCGACTCCCGGAGTTTACCCAAACTCATGTCCATTGAGTCGGTGATGCCATCCAGCCATCTCATCCTCTGTTGTCCCCTTCTCCTCCTGCCTTCAATCTTTCCCAACATCAGGGTCTTTTCAAATGTCAAAATAAGAGAAGATAAAACTTCAAAATGACAAGTTTTCTGACTTGTGGTCAGCTCAACTTATTCACCTTTCCAATTAGCTTCAAATGCCAAACGATCATAGAATAATTGACTTTGAGTTCTTCAGCAACTTCTTGTGTAGTTGTAAGAGAATCAGCTTCAAAGATCCTGTTAGTTGGCCATTGTCAACTTCTGATGGCCAGTCACTGCGCTTTCATCTTCAAGATTCTCGTCTCCTTGCAAAACTTCTTGAACCACTGCTGCTCTGTATGTTCACTAGCAGTTCCTGGGCCAAATTTGTTGTCGATGTTGTGAGTTGTCTCTGCTGCTTTACAACCCATTTTGAACTTGAATAAGAAAATTGCTCGAATTTGATTTTTTTATACTATCATTTCCCCAGTCTAAAATAAATGTAAAATAAACAACAAGTAATAAGTCATTAGCAAAAACATACAAAGTGAGATATGTGCATAGAAAGATGTGTAACATAACCACATTTATTTAAGAATGTATTCCAATATCAAACAGCAAATTTCAACAATGCAAAACCACAATTACTTTTGCACCAACCTAATCTTTTTATATGGTGAATTTATATGGCCTCTCCCATTGAGAGGCCCTTGGACTGCAAGGAGATCCAACCAGTCAATCCTAAAGAAAATCAGTCCTGAATATTCATTGGAAGGATTGATACTGAAGCTAAAACTCAAATACTTTGGCCACCTGATGTGAAGAACTGACTCATTGGAAAAGACCCTGATGCTGAGAAAGACTGAAGGCAGGAGAAGGGGATGACAGAGGATGAGATGGCTGGATGGCATCACAACTCAATGGACATGAGTTTGAGTAAGCTCCAGGAGTTGGTGATGGACAGGGAAGCCTGACCTGCTGCAGTCCATGGGGTTGCAAAGAGTCAGACACTACTGAGAGACTGAACTGATTGCATGGTATGCATGGAAAATGTATACACATTTTCTTTATCCATTCATCTGTTGATGGACATATAAGTTGCTTCTATGTCTTGGTGATTGTAAATAGTGCTCCTATGAACATTGGAGTGCATATACCTTTTTGAATCAAAGTTTTCTCTGGATATATGCCTAGAAGTGAGATTGCAGGATCATAAAGCTATCTTTTTTATTTTCTCAGGGAACCTTCATACTGCTCTCCACAGTGGTTGCATCAATTTACATTCCCACGAGTGGTATAGGAGCATTCCCTTTTCTCCACACCCTCTCTGAAAGTCAGACTATAGGAATAGTCTTAACAACTAAGTGGCACTGGCACAAATCCCTAAGGCCTCTATGAGCTGGGGTCATTCTTTGTCAGAATTTCAAACAAAAATACGTCTGTTTCCTAGTTTTAACTATTACAAATAAAGCTATGAATATTTGTGTACAAGTTTCCGTACGCTTTCATTTTTACTTAAGAGTAGAATGGCTGGATAACGGTAGGTGTGTATATGTTTAACTTTAATAAGCTGCCAAACTTTCTTCTGAAGTGGATCCACATTTTGCATATTCACCAGCAGTCCCAGTTTGTCCACATCCTCAGTATGGCTGTCCCATCCTTAGTATGGTTGTTCTTTTTAGTTTCAGCCATTGTAACAGATGCGGACTGATTTGATGTTAATTTGCATTTCCCTGATGGCTAATGATGTTGAGCATCTTTTTGCGTGCTTATTTGCCATATGCATATTTTGGTGAACTGTTAAAAGCTTTTGCTAATTTTAATTGGGTAATTTTTTCTTATTATTGAGTTTTAAGTGTACTTTATAGATTTTTAATAGAGGTGCTTTATGATTTGTAGTTATTTTCTCCTACTCTGTAGTTTGCTTTTTCATATTCTTAACAGTGTCTGTCAAAGAGTAGAAGTGTTTAATTCTAATAAATTACAATGTATCAATTTTTTGCTTGCTGTTTGATGGAATATCCTTTCAGTGCCCCAAGAAATTATTTTTCTTCAGAAAATTCTATGGTTTTAGGATTTACATTTAGGTCTGATTCTTTCTGAGTTTATGCATGTTGCAAAAGGCGTGGATCACGTGCATGCTTTGCATTTGGGTGTCTAATCACTCCTGTATTGGTTACTGAATAGTATCCTTTCTCCACAGACTTGTCTTGGCTTCTCTGTAGTAAATCAACCAGCTATATGTATGTGGGTCTATTTCTGGACCCTGTTCTTTTCTATTGATCTATTCTTCTGTCTTTTGCTGATACCCTACTGTCATTAATTAATGTAGCTGTAAAAGGCTTTGCTTTAAAGACAATTTTTCTCTTCTAAATGTATGTTGGTTATTTTACATTCTTTGAATTTCATGTAAATTTTATAACTAACTTGCCAATTTCTTTAAAAAAGAAATCTCCTGGGATTCTGAATCTGTTGACTCTGTAGACCAATTTGGGGGAAAACTGACATCTTAACCATACTGAATATCTCTGCCACCCAAACACAACATATCTCTTGGTTTATTTGGATCTACTTTCATTTCTCTCAGCAATGTTTTGTTGTTTTTAGCATACAGATTTTGTAAATCTTTTGTCATTTTGCCCCTAGGAAGTTCATATTTTCTTATGCTACTATGAATTATATATTCCAAAAATGTTAATTTCTGATTTTTTTATTTCTAATACACGGAAATAAAATTGACTTTTGTTTACTGATCTTGTGTTTTGTAATCTGGCTAACTCACTGATTGGTTCTAGTAGCTTTTTCATAGATTCCTTTGAATTGTCTACACAGAGAACCAGTTGTCTATGAATACAGTTTCATTTATTCCTCTCCAATCTGATACCTTTTATTTATTTTTCTTGAAATGTTTTACTGGTTAGAACTTCCAGTTTAATGATTAATGCGAGTGTACAGCAGGCACTTTTGTATTAGTCTTGAGTTAAGGCAGAAGCCTTTTACCATTAAAGATGTTGTTAGGTCTTTCAGAGATGACCTTCATCAATTTGAAAATTTTCCCTTCTGTTACTAGCTTACTGAGGGATTTGATAAGAAATGGATGTTGATTTTGTCATGTGCTTTTTGTGCATTTATTGAGATTATTAGATAGTTTTTCTCTTTATATGGTGAATTAATTTTATTGATTTTGTGTGTTAAACCAACCTTGCATTCATGAAACAAACTCCATTTGTCAATGATATATCATTTTTTGTATAGTTTTACTTTCTTGGTTAAAATATTATTTAGAATTTTTTGCATCTTTTTCATAAATGCTATTCATCTATGATTATCTTTGTTCTTATGATGTCTTTTTCTAATTTGGTATTTGAATAGTATTAGAACATACTGATTATTTGGAAAATATTCTCTTCTATTCAGTTTTTTGAAAGAGTTTGTGTAGAGCTGGTGTCATTTCTTCCTTTCACATTTGGTAGAATTCACCAAATCCACAACTTAAATGAAATGGACCAGTTATTTGAAAGATACAAACTGCCAAAGCTCACTCAAAAAGAAATAGATAATGAGAATAGTTCTAAATCTAATAAAGACATTATATTTATAGTTAAAATTTTTCCATAAAGATTATGATTGGATTTGGTAGGCATAATTTTCTTTATATTTCTTATGCTTGGAATAAATTGAACTTTTACTTCTTTTGGTTTATTGTTTTCATCAAAGTTTTTAAAGTAACCATTATTCTTTCGAGTACTTTTTTCTGCCTCTCCCCACACCTCTTTCAGGTATATCTATGTTAGGCTGATTAAAGTTGTCCCACATCTCACTGAGGCCATTTTAGGTATTTTTTTAATTCTCCCCCCCCCCCCCCCCCCCCGCTGTGCTTTATCTTGGACAGCTTCTGGTACTTTGTTTTCAAGTTCACTCATCTTTCCTTCTGCTAGAGCCTATCTGCTGTTAATCCCATTGAGTGTATTTTCCCTCAGGCTTTTTTGTTTTCATCACTAGAAGTTTGATTTGTTTTTTTAAAATTTCTTTTATGCATCTACATAATTTTTGAACATATGGAATACAGTTACAATAACCATTTTTATATCCTTGTCTGCTAATTCAAACATCTGTGTCAGTTCTGTGTCAATTTTGTAGGACTGCCTTCTCGCCTCATTATGGATTGTATTTTCCTGCTTCTTTGCATTCCTGGTAATTTTTCACTGGGGGCCAGACATTTTAAGCTTTATACTTTGGGGTACTGGATATTTTTTTATTCTTATAAATCTCCTTGAGCTTTCTTCTGGGATGTGGTTACTTAGAAACAGTTTGATTTTTTGGTGTAGTGCTTTTATGATTTGTTAGATGGGATCAGAGTATTTGATCTAGGACTAATTATTCTCCCTTAAGCATATCTAAAAAGTTGGATATCTGTATGAAAGGCAATAACTAAGGGATCTTACTGTTCTACTTCAGTTCAGTTCAGTCGCTTAGTTGTGTCCGACTCTTTGCAACACCACGAGTCGCAGCACTCCATGCCTCCCTGTCCATCACCAATTCCTGGAGTTTACCCAAACTCGTGTGCATCGAGTTGGTGATGCCATCCAGCCATCTCACCCTCTGTTGTCCCCTTCTCCTCCTGCCCCCAATCCCTCCCAGCATCAAGGTCTTTTCCAATGAGTCAACTCTTCACATGAGGTGGCCAAAGTATTGGAGTTTCAGCTTCAGCATCAGTCCTTCCAATGAACACCCAGGACTGGTTGGATCTCCTTGGAGTCCAAGGGACTCTCAAGAGTCTTCTCCAACACCACAGTTCAAAAGCATCAATTCTTCAGCACTCAGCTTTCTTCACAGTTCAACTCTTATATCCGTACATGACCACTGGAAAAACCATGGCCTTGACTAGATGGACCTTTGTTGGCAAAGTAATGTCTCTGCTTTTCAATATGCTATCTAGGTTTGTCATAACTTTCCTTCCAAGGAGTAAGCGTCTTTCTACTTAGTCTCTAGGTAAACTATTCCTGAAGGAAAAGTTTTCTGCCTCACCACAGGACAAAAGTATTTAGCAAAGCTCTAGAGACAAGCTTGATTATTTTGAACAGCAGTAGTTTCTAATCACACTCTTCCACTTGGGACTTTACAGCCCCATACAGGGCACCTTGATACTTTAGGATTAAACACCTGCTTTTTTGCTTGACCACTTCTCTCAGCTTGGCTTGGTTCACAGTGCCTTCCTCCAGGCCTTTGACACCAACTCGAGGATTTGCCTGGCCCCAGTACAGAGGGACAGGGTGAAAATGGCACTGGCCAGCCATGGGGAACTAAATTAGAGAGGACTGGAAGAACCTGATTAGGATGCTAACAATAAAAATTCTATCTACTTACAAAAATATAACTTGAACACCAAAATGATCATTAGTGTTCTTGCCATCTAAACAATTTTATGCTGGCGTATCAGGGAATAAGAGAAGTCTTGTGAGATAAAGAGAAAGGGTTGTTGTCCTAAGGTAGACTGTGGGAAAGAACTGCCTTACCCCAGTAGGAAGGGGTGGAAAACAGACAAGAGATCTTCCATTTGTGGGTGTTCTAACCAGTTTTACAATTACCTAATCATACCCTAAACTATGAAGAATAATTTTCATTCCCTATCCAAAGTGCTTTTCCTTTAAAATTGTCCTCAGCCAAGTTACTGCATTGCTAAAGCCAACTGGTATTTATAGAACTTTGGCAAGAAAGTCCCTTATACTTATCTTTATTTTTAATTGAATTTTTATAAATCCTTTTAAAAAATACTGGTTACAAACACAGCTGCTAGTTTCCTGTTGCCACTGTAACAAGTTCTCACAAGCACAACTTTTTTTTTTTTACAAACATTTCTGAAGCTCATAAATTTGTAATCAGTTTTATTGGACCAGTCAAAATGCAAGCAAGACCGATTCTGTCTGAAGGATCTATGGAAAAATTTTTTTTCCTTGCCTTCTCCACCTTCCACAGGCCGTCTGTATCCTTGAACTCATGGCTGCCTTCTTATGTCTTCAAAGCCAGCATCATGAAGTAAAGTGAAATGAAGTCGCTCAGTTGTGTCCAACTCTTTGCAACCCCATGGACTGTAGCCCACCAGACTCCTTGGTCCACGGGATTTTCCAGGCATGAATACTGGAGTGGGTTGCCATTCCTTCTCCAGGGGATCTTCCCGACCCAGGGATCAAACCCAGGTCTCCTGCATTGTAGGCAGACACTTTACCATCTGAGCTACCAGGGAATCTTTCTCTCTAACTTTTATTCTTCCATCATTTAACTGCATTCTATCTCCTTGATCTCATACCTCTCTCTTATAAGGACCCCTTGATTATAAGGACATTAGGCAGACTTGGATAATAAGGACATTAGACAAACTTGGATAATTTCTTCATCTTGAAATAATTAATTTAACCATATCTGCACAGTTCTTTTTGCCACATAAAGTTTTTATATACTCCATACGTATATTATATACCTACTCCACACATACATTTACATACTCCAGGAATTAGGATATGACATCTTAATGGGCCATTATTCAGCCTACCTTATGTGGTATTTGCTGAAATGGCAGGGGTACTCAGTACACTGGCTCCATGTATATCTCTAGGTATTATACTAGCTTTCTCCCACATGACCTCATTCTTTGAACTCTTCTTAATGTCTCACAGAATCAACTCCAATTCTGCCCCAAAACAGAGCTTGCTGTTTACATAGCATTTATATACTCTTCACTTCATTAACATGTAGTTTATATATGATTTACTTCATTTTATATAGTATTTACTTCATTTGCATGTAGCTTTGCTGCTTATTGGAGATAAAGATGCTTACATTTTCTCCATGGAGTTTCACTTATTTACTTATTTTTCTAAAGTGTTGAACATCTTTTATGGTCTGTATACTGTATTATGTATAGTTATGCGAAAATATACACATGACTCTGTCCTTCCCACCCTTCTCCTTGTGGTCCTTCTTTATCTTTTAGTTGTAGACTTGTTCTGCTAGTTTTCAAGTCTTTCTCATCAATAGTTGCTTTGTAAACAGTTGTGATTTTGGTGTGCCTGTGGGGTGATCGAAGGATCTTCTTACTTGGCCCTCTTGGCCACTTCTCCTGCTATTTATTTTCTGAAGAAATTTGGTGTTTTGCCCTATAGAAGTTTCCATATTCTGGATTTTATTCAAAAAGTTTATAAAGTATAGATAAAGTAATCAAACCTTCAGAACAGGCTGTGTTCTATTGGAACAGATTAAGGAGACAATGAACTCAAAAGCAACTTTCTGCCCAAGTTTTTGTTACTAAGACCCTTCTTTTATAGAAGATGGTTTATCTGTTTCAGTGGTCTTTCAAAACTGATGATGACTTACAAGACCTGAATTGTTAACATTGTTTTGCAGATCCAAAATTCAGGAATATATCCAGACAAAAGTGTAGAGTGTGAAAATAATATACATACACACTGTAAATGGATATGTATGTGGACACTAGCCACATATATTTGTTTGTCATATGTAATCTAGATGTGTTTACAAACATGCTTAAATATATGATTTAAAAGCTTGTTTTCATTTTCCTTATGAAGTTTACTCAGTCAACAAATGAAAGCTTTGACCGAGCCTATATTTTTAAGAGTAAACAAAATAGAATCTTAAGCAAACCTATGCATTTCAAACATGTTTTTCTGCAAAAGAGTTTATTTTAACCCTAAAATATATATTCATACTGTGCTTGCATTACAAAGATGTTAGGATACAGCCCTAATTTCCATGTTTTATGGTAAGTAAATGTTTTGTCCCATAATAGCCATGTTATGTTTCTATTAAGAACAAATAATGTACATTTTGGGCAATTAATGCATACATTTAAGTTTTTCAGATCCATAGAGATAAGACAAAACATTTCTGTAAAAAGATAATAGCTCTCCAACACAGCTCCCGGTTTCCATTTCCACCACTGCCCCAACTCATTCTCTACATGGGGGGCAATATAATCTTTTTTTTGTTTATTTTGACTTGCAGTATAAGTATTTTTTTAATTTAATTTAAATTTTTTTTAATTTGTATTTTTACTTTATTTTACTTTACAATACTGTATTGGTTTTGCCATACATTGACATGAATCCACCACGGGTGTACATGCGTTCCCAAACATGAACCCCCCTCCCACCTCCCTCCCCATAACATCTCTCTGGGTCATCACTGTGCACCAGCCCCAAGCATGCTGTATCCTGCATTGGACATAGACTGGCGATTCAATTCTTACATGATAGTATACCTGTTACAATGCCATTCTCCCAAATCATCCCACCATCTCCCTCTCCCTCTCCCTCTGAGTCCAAAAGTCCGTTCTACACATCTGTGTCTTTTTTGCTGTCTTGCATACAGGGTCGTCATTGCCATCTTTCTAAATTCCATATATATGTGTTAGTATACTGTATTGGTGTTTTTCTTTCTGGCTTACTTCACTCTGTATAATCGGCTCCAGTTTCATCCATCTCATCGGAACTGATTCAAATGCATTCTTTTTAACGGCTGAGTAAAACTCCATTGTGTATATGTACCACAGCTTTCTTATCCATTCATCTGCTGATGGACATCTAGGTTGTTTCCATGTCCTGGCTATTATAAACAGTGCTGCGATGAACATTGGGGTACAAGTGTCTTTCAATTCTGGTTTCCTTGGTGTGTATGCCCAGTAGTGGGATTGCTGGGTCATAAGGTAGTTCTATTTGCAATTTTTTGAGGAATCTCCACACTGTTCTCCATAGTGGCTGTACTAGTTTGCATTCCCACCAACAGTGTAGGAGGGTTCCCTTTTCTCCACACCCTCTCCAGCATTTATTGCTTGCAGATTTTTGGATCGCAGACATTCTGACTGGTGTGAAGTGGTACCTCATTGTGGTTTTGATTTGCATTTCTCTAATAATGAGTGATGTTGAGCATCTTTTCATATGTTTGTTAGCGACCCATATGTCTTCTTTGGAGAAATGTCTATTTAGTTCTTTGGCCCATTTTTTGATTGGGTCGTTTATTTTTCTGGAATTGAGCTGCATAAGTTGCTTGTATATTTTTGAGATTAGTTGTTTGTCAGTTGCTTCATTTGCTATTATTTTCTCCCATTCAGAAGGCTGTCTTTTCACCTTGCTTATATTTTCCTTTGTTGTGCAGAAGCTTTTAATTTTAATTAGATCCCATTTGTTTATTTTTGCTTTTATTTCCAGAATTCTGGGAGGTGGATCATAGAGGATCCTGCTGTGATTTATGTCTGAGAGTGTTTTGCCTATATTCTCCTCTAGGAGTTTTATAGTTTCTGGTCTTACATTTAGATCTTTAATCCATTTTGAGTTTATTTTTGTGTGCGGTGTTATGAAAGTGATCTAGTTTCATTCTTTTACAAGTGGTTGACCAGTTTTCCCAGCACCACTTGTTAAAGAGATTGTCTTTACTCCATTGTATATTCTTGCCTCCTTTGTCAAAGATAAGGTGTCCATATGTGTGTGGATTTATCTCTGGGCTTTCTATTTTGTTCCATTGATCTATATGTCTGTCTTTGTGCCAGTACCATACTGTCTTGATAACTGTGGCTTTGTAGTAGAGCCTGAAGTCAGGCAAGTTGATTCCTCCAGTTCCATTCTTCTTTCTCAAGATTGCTTTGGCTATTCGAGGTTTTTTGTATTTCCATACAAATCTTGAAATTATTTGTTCTAGTTCTGTGAAAAATGTGGCAGGTAGCTTGATAGGGATTGCATTGAATTTGTAAATTGCTTTGGGTGGTATACTCATTTTCACTATATTGATTCTTCATGAACATGGTATATTTCTCCATCTATTAGTGTCTTCTTTGATTTCTTTCATCAGTGTTTTATAGTTTTCTATATATAGGTCTTTAGTTTCTTTAGGTAGATATATTCCTAAGTATTTTATTCTTTTCGTTGCAATGGTGAACGGAATTGTTTCCTTAATTTCTTTTTCTACTTTCTCATTATTAGTGTATAGGAATGCAAGGGATTTCTGTGTGTTGATTTTATATCCTGCAAATTTACTATATTCATTGATTAGCTCTAGTAATTTTCTGGTGGAGTCTTTAGGGTTTTCTATGTAGAAGATCATGTCATCTGCAAACAGTGAGAGTTTTACTTCTTCTTTTCCAATTTGGATTCCTTTTATTTCTTTTTCTGCTCTGATTGCTGAGGCCAAAACTTCCAGAACTATGTTGAATAGTAGCGGTGAAAGTGGGCACCCTTATCTTGTTCCTGACTTTAGGGGAAATGCTTTCAATTTTTCACCATTGAGGATAATGTTTGCTGTGGGTTTGTCATATATAGCTTTTATTATGTTGAGGTATGTTCCTTCTATTCCTACTTTTAAGCTTAGAAATAAAAACAAATTTTAGAAAGAAAAAGCTGCTAAAATGGTTGAAAGAAATTCTTCTCTTTCAGTTTGGGGATGACGTCTCACTTCTCATATCATTTCTGAAATTCTCTTTGGTATTTTGTACAAACAGAAAGGTTTTATTTGATAAAATAATCTTTGTTTCAAAGCACACAGTTGTAAATGGTTCACCCCTGAGAAGGATGCCCACTACCATTCTGCCACTTCTATTTTGTGGTTCTGGGGTTATTTTTTCCCGAGAACTATATCTTCAGCTTTCCCTCCAGCTTCTAAAGTTTTGCTTAAACTTTGCTAAGTTTTTCTAAACGTCTTTAGAATTCTTTTTTAGGTGAGGTCAATTTCAGTTGCTTACAACCCAAGTGCTCTGACTGATACATTTGTGAAAATCCACACGTGATCTCTTATTTTCATCTTCCCAGCAGATCCCCATTGCCTTCGGAGCAGTGGAAGGGCTTTGGCTGGACATACAAGGACCCTCTCTCACTCTCATATTTTTGTCAGCACTCTTATTTCTAGGGTTGCCAATCTGCTGAAAGATAGCTGGAAGCCACATGGATTTCCTGGATCCTTCCCTTTTCCTGGAGCACAACCCCCTCCTTTCTTCCTGTGGCCAATTATTATTTGCTTTCAGTATTTGGCTTAAGCATTATCTCCAAGAAAACACCACTGAATGCTTCACACTGCTCTTATCGAACCCTGCAAATACTTTTCCTTATTACTTACTGCCAAAGACTGATGTTCCTCTTTAGGTCTCTGTCTTTGCCATCAGACTACAAACTTAAAAGCACAATCTTGTTCATTTTTATACCTTACTGTCTTACACATCACCACAATTCAAAACAATAAAAGGTTTGTAAACAGGAATGGATATTTCTGAATAATAAAGAGTGTTAAATTAAATACCACATAATTGAATGAAATATTAAAAATTGTATCAGTGATGATTTTAAAAGTTCTATCCAAAAATTTGTTCTTAAATACTAGTGCTTAAAAATTGAGACAACTATCTTAAATATAATGGCCACTCTCTAATGGTTCTGAAAACTTCTATTGAGATTCTTTTGCAGGAAATCATCAAGCTCTCCATGGTTATACTGCAAGGACCAGATGGCAACATCGATATAATCTTTTTAAAGATGTTCGTCAGATCCTGCTTAAAGCTTTTCAGTACCTTCTCATTGCACTTAGATTAAAACATAAATGTCCAAGGCATCTGTCCTTGCCTATATTACTTTCCTGGAGCTAATGTAACAAAGTGCCACAGACTGGGTGACAAACAGAAGAAATTCATTGCCTCCCAGTTCTGGAGACTAGAAATCTGAAATTAAGATGTCAACAAAGTTGGTTTCAGGTGTGAGGGAGAATCTGTCTTATTCTTTTCTCCTAACTTCAGGTGATTTGCTGGCAGTCTACGGTGCTCCTTGCCTTGTAGATGCATTACCACAATCGTCTTCATCATCACTTGCTGCTCTCCATCAGTTCCATTCCGTTCATCACTCAGTCGTGTCCGACTGTTTGCGACCCCATGAATCGCACCACACCAGGCCTCCCTGTCCATCACCATCTCCCAGAGTTCACTCAGACTCACGTCCATCGAGTGGGTGATGCCATCCAGCCATCTCATCCTGGGTCATCCCCTTCTCCTCCTGCCCCCAATCCCTCCCAGCATCAGAATCTTTTCCAATGAGTCAACTCTTCGCATGAGGTGGCCAAAGTACTGGAGCTTCAGCTTTAGCATCATTCCTGCCACAGAAATCCCAGGGTTGATCTCCTTCAGAATGGACTGGTTGGATCTTCTTGCAGTCCAAGGGACTCTCAAAAGTCTTCTCCAACACCACAGTTCAAAAGCATCAATTCTTCAGCGCTCAGCCTTCTTCACAGTCCAACTCTCACATCCATACATAACCACAGGAAAAACCATAGCCTTGACTAGATGGACCTTAGTTGGCAAAGTAATGTCTCTGCTTTTGAATATGCTATCTATATGTATCTATTTCCATATCTTTCCATGTCCATATTTCCTCTTTTCACAAAGACATTGTCATATTGGATGAGTCCATCCTAATGACTTCGTGTTAACATGCAAAACTCCTCTTTCCGAATAAGTCCACTAACAGGCACTGTAAGTTAAGAATTCAGCATCTTCTTAGAGGGACATAAATCAATTTATAACAATGTGTGCTTTTATCTCTTGCTACTCCCCTTATTAATCTAGCCTTATTGGCCTTCATTTTGTTCCTAGTGCAGATGAGTGGCATTATCTCCTCTTAGAGATTTTGTACTTCCTCATACTGAGAAAATCTTTTTCGTGTCCACCATAGTCTCCTCCTTGAGCTCTCAGATCAAAGTCAAAGATTCTGGCCCTGAATATCCTATCTGAGATCTGTTTCTTCATCCCCCTTCTGTGAGCCTATTTATTCCTACATAAGCTTTACCATAGGCTTTCCTGATGACTCAGATGGTAAAGAATCTGCTTTCAATGCAGGAGATCGAAGTTTGGTTCCTGGGTTGGGAAGTTTCCCTGGCGAAGAGAAAGGCGATTGACTCTAGCATTCTTGCCTGAAGAATTCTATGGACAGAAGAGCCTAGCAAGGCTACAGTCCATGGGGTCGCACAGAGTTGGACACAACTGAGAGACTAACACACACATACACACACACAAGCTTCGCCACTGTTTGAAACCATCTTGTTCTTTGATGTGTTTGCCTCACCTGTTTAGAATGAAGATTCCAAAAGCACAGAGATCCTGCCCACCTTCTTAATGGTGTATCTCTGGCGCCTAAAACAGTGCTAGTTGCTAGTAGGGGCTTGATAAAACTAGTTATATTATATTGTATTATATTATGAATTAAATGCACTCAGAATTAATGTATAAAGAATAAAAAGCACTGTCTGGTTCTTTCTGTTTCAGATTTGTTTACCTGAGCATAATGACAATACTAGAAGATTGTTTATAAAAGAAAATTCAAGAGAAAACTTCAGAGTAGAAAAGAGAGAATCAGAATCGATAGATTCAAACACAATGCACAATGTTTTCATATAAGCTCTGGCTACCCTTGCTTACCATTTAGATATTTATCTGTCCTCACATATTAAAACTTTCACTGCATTGAGCAAGCTGTGCGGGGGCTGCATTGGTCCTGGGCTCCACGGTTCACTCTTGCCTTAACTATTAATAAAACGGGGATCCACTGGTTGGTAGTCAGAGCTTTGTTTCTAGCCATGCCCCGCACATTCCTTTTTCCTACAGAAACGTTTCTTTAAACTGTACTAACATGAAAGGCCTCTCAACCATGCAAACCAACCTTTGTCTTAATGGAGTCTGAGGTTCGCTCTGCTGTTTATGATGTGTAACAGTTGAAGTGAGAGATATAAAGTTTGTAGCTATAATGTAATCAAAACCATTTGTGTATTCACAAAAAGGAAGGAGGAGGCAACAAAGGGATGGGGAGGCAAAGAAGAAAAGAGAAAAGGAAAAATCCCAGAACTGGAAGTTTAGAGCCTGTGCAGTGAGCAGGAAGTTGAAACTCATCCAGCTGTCACATAACAACAGAAGAAAAATGCTCTATGTGTTCAATCATTATTAAGTGTTCTGTGTGTCTATTTCCCACATTATTTGCCAGTATACACTGGTTTTCAAATGCTGCCCTTTTAAGAGCAGAAGAAATATTTGCTTTAATGATAAAAATTGTTTCATTTTTGAAGGCCATAAAAACAAAAATTTCGTGAGGTGAATGGGGAAAAATGTGATACCCTCACCTTCAAACATTCCTTGTGTGTGTGCTTAGTTGTGTCCGACTCTTTGCAACCCCATGGACCCACCAGGCTCCTCTGTCCGTGGGATTTCCCAGGCATGAATACCAGAGTGGGTTGCCATTTCCTCTTCCAGGGGATGTTCCCGACCCAGGAATCAAACCCACGTCTCTTGCATCTCCTACATTGGCAGGTGGATTCTTTATGACTGTGCAGCCTGGGAAGCCCTCAAACATTCTTTACTAAAACCAAAAAGTTTCCTTCGCCTTTACCTTTGCAGAGCACTCTCTTGATGAAGGGACTCTCCAGGTTGAGCCACTTAGTGTGCCAGTCCCATGAAAATATTTTAGGAATAAATGTCCAATGTCCAGTGATGGTGGAGAGGTGGAGAGGACTTTCAAAGCAAGAAGGTGATTGCCCACTGAGCTGCCAGTATATGGTTCTCCTGGAGTGAGCAAGTCTTGCTAAGCCAAAATGAGAGAAGGTAAATTAGGGGAAGTGAAAGTCTTTGTGGACATTTTTCTCTTTTAGCTTTCAGAAAATTGTCTGAACAGAGAAACCTCCGTTAGAATTGAATCATTAAATTTATGAATCTTAACATTGTCACTTGTTAGTTCTAGAAAACATTGAAGAAAGCAGAGGCCTACTTTTCTCTCCAGGTGGTGCAGTGGTAAAGAATCCACCTCCCAATGCAGGAGACTCAGGTTCTATCCCTGGGTTGGAAACATCCCCCGGAGAAGGAGATGGCAATCCACTCCAGTATCCTTGCCTGGAAAATTCCATGAATAGAGGAACCTGGTGGGCTACAGCCTATGGGGTCACAAAGAGTTGGACATGACTGAGCAAACAACACCTTTCTGTCTTATAAATTAAAAAATTGGAGCACAGAAAAAAGTTGTGACTTCCCAAGCTCAAAGTTTTGTTTAATGTCCAAGCCAAGCTTCATATGCAGATATGAAGTTATTTGAAAATAAACATTAAATGTAGATATTCTCTTTCTTTTTCGAGAGTATAGACATTCTTTGATTTAGTGTGTTGTGGTTTTTACGAAAGGAAGGTTTGTAGCAACTCGACATTCACCAAATCAGCACCATTTTTCTCACACTGACTGCTCACCTTGTGAGAGTCTGTGTCACATTTTGGTAATTCTTGCAATATTTCAAACTTTTTCGTTATTATTATATTTGTCATGGTGATCCATATTGGTGATCTTTGATGATACTACTGTCATTTTTTTGGTATATTTTTTTAGTTTTAATTTTATTGCAGTAGAGTCAATTTACAGTAAGTGTAGATATTCTGATTATGATGTGGTCGTTTTTTCCCCATTTGGTGATCTAACAAATGCCCCTCTGCTGTCCTTTGAAACCTTACAAAGCGTGGTCTTACTACTTCAGGAAGAGGAAGCTCACTTATCACCTCTTAGCTCATTTACTTCGTCTCTATAAAAGTCCATCTTGAAAACATGTTTTATACACTCGAGGTTCACATAAATGGAAATTGAATCTCATGTGAACAGAAATGTTTATGATACATTCTTAAAGGGCAGCAGTTTTGATGCAGCTTTACCACTGGAAGAGTTCCCCAATTCCCTTTAATGATGCCCATTTCTCCTAGAATCAAGGCTTGGCTTACTTCACCCTTACTCACTGCCTTCCCCCTCTCACTCTCCCTGTAATCTAAGTCCACTTATCCTCTTTAGCTTTGTTTAGCTATTTCTGTCTTGGCTCCATATTCAACACCTTTTGGACTCCAGATTAGAATTACTCTTCGAGAAGCCTAAATAATCTGACACTTTCATTGTCACCTCTTTACTGCTCTTGGTTTTTGACTGGCATGTTTGTTTAGTTAGTCCCTGTAAACAGTAACCTGAGCTTCATGTCTTCTTTCTATTAATATGTCCTAAATTCTTGACACTTCTTTCCTTTTCTCACTTTCTATATTTATTGCTTTTGAAATATATGGATACAAAGTCATATATGTTAATCAACGAGTTTCATTTCTGTAACTCTTGAATGTACTTATCATGTGCAATTAAAAAAATAATGATAACACTAAATATGTGTACATTATCAAGCTCAAGAAATAGAATATTGTTGAAGCCTTTTCAGTTCAGTTCAGTTCAGTTCAGTTCAGTTCAGTCGCTCAGTTGTGTCTGACTCTTTGTGACCCCATGAATTGCAGCACGCCAGGCCTCCCTGTCCATCACCAACTCCCGGAGTTCACTCAGACTCACATCCATCAAGTCAGTGATGCCATCCAGCCATCTCATCCTCTGCCGTCCCCTTTTCCTCCTGCCCCCAAATCCCTCCCTTTTAGACTTTGCCTGATTGCACGTGTGTTCCTATCCCTTCAAATTTATGTTATTCCATTTTTTAGTGATTTTGCCATTTATGCAGACACCCTTAAGAGATGTTGATTTTACTTTTGTTGATGATTACAAATACAGCATCCCATGTATATGACCTCTGTGACTTGCTTTTCTGGCTATTTTTAAAATTAATGCTTATCAACACATGATGCTTAATTAGTTTTCCTTGCTGTAAGAAATTCCATTATATAACTATACCATAGCTTACTCATTTTTTATACCTTTGGTTGACAGATATTTGAGTTATTTTCAGTTATTTGCTATTATGAAAATAGCTTTTATGGTTACATTTATGCATACATCCTGGTTTATTTATTGAATAGTTTTAGTAGGCTTGAATTTAAGAGGAAAATTCCTAGGTCATAGGCTGCAAGTACTTTCAACATAGCTAGATAATAGTGAGCTATTTCCTAAAATAGTTTTACCAATTTATATTTCCACTTACTCTGTAGTCTCAACAACACCGGGATTTGTCCAATTTTCTTTGTTTATCAATTTGTGTGTGTGTGAAATTTTATCTCATTTAAAGTCTCATGAAATATGCATTTCCCTAGTTACTAATGAAATCAAGCATTTTTAAAGATAAAGTTTTGACTTTTTTGATACTCTTGATTTAAAATCTTTTGATTTTTCTCTTGTTAACCATCTTTTCAAAGGTACATTTCTTTCTGATACTGACCTAATCCTTCAGCAAAAACTTCATATGTGAGTACACCATTGTTTATGCAATAGGGCTGAAGGGACAGAGTGGTAGGATGGGGGAATTCCACCCCATTCCCTCTTTGACTTTCCCAGAAGTTGGCTATTGGCCAACTGGGAAGAAAATGGCATTGAATTTCAGGGTGTTATGTGGTACTTTGTGGTACTAGGAATAGCCAGAACCTCAGAGAAAAAGTCTGAAGAGGACATGGGTGCATCTCTGAGAGCCCTAATCACATTTACTACATACCTATTATCAGGGTTTTCCTACTTGCTTTCTTAAACTACACATACTGGTGAATTTTCAAATATTCTATTCTTCACCTATGTGAGGACATACCTTTCTCTGATGATTAAATGTTTTGAGAGGGTGGGATATTGGTGAGTCACTGAGAAGAGAGTGAATCCTTGGAAAATGGATATGAAATAAAGTGAAAGACTAGAAAGGGGAGAAGAAAGTTGGCAGTTATTTACCATCTATTTGATACCTTAAATTTTTTGTTTTAACACATCTTAATATATCACTTGGAGAAGGCAATGGCACCCCACTCCAGTATTCTTGCCTGGAAAATCCCATGGATGGAGGAGCCTGGTAGGCTGCAGTCCATGGGATCGTGAAGAGTTGGACACGACTGAGCGACTTCACTTTCACTTTTCACTTTCCTGCACTGGAGAAGGAAATAGCAACCCACTCCAGTGTTCTTGCCTGGAGAATCCCAGGGACAGGGGAGCCTGGTGGGCTGCCGTCTTTGGGGTCGCACAGAGTCGGACATGACTGAAGCGACTTAGCAGTAGCAGTAGCAATATATCACTCCTTATTTGCTCTTCTAAAAACCTCAATTTCAATAAAGTTGGCAGGACAGATATTCTGGTGAATATAAAATGAGAAGCAAGTGCCTGGGAGTTGTTTCCTTGGGAAAGAAAGTCATCAGCTTGCCTGAAGACAGCCTTTATAATGAAACAAACAGATAACAGATTTTTTTGTGTTGAATTCCTGTGATGCCTAGAGTGTCTTGAATAGATTTTGAGATGAACTTGATTAAGAGGCAAGTTGTTTCCATTGGCATGGCCTTCCTGAGAATTGCTGTTATTCTTTACATTTGATTTCCTTTTTGGGACCAAGATATAATATACATCTTTAATTTATCTCATCACTCTTATGGGTCACTTTCCAACATATGTTATTGAATTGGTTAACTGAAGGCATATCTCTATTTTGTAATCCATGAAACCTGGTATTAAAGACAAAATAAATACACTTCAGGAAAGATAACATTTTTCACAACAGATGTGAGAGCAAAGAAACTGCTGACATGTTTATTAGCAATGGATAAACTGAACGTTTCAGCTTGGCCCAGCACTCAGAAAATGCAGATGGGAATCCAGATGCAAACCTCGAGAATCTGCAAAAGAAAATTTGTATTGGCCATTCGACAAGATTTCTGGCACTTCCTGCTTGACAAGAAGTACCCCTGAGAGTCACCTATCTTATGATATTTTGGCAGGTTTTTCCCTCTGCTCTGGTAACAGGGCACAGTGTTTTGAAAAAAGGGGGAAAAAGTAGAAGTAAGTTTGCTGAACTATTTTTGACCATCAAGTTAGAATTTTAAAAATGAGTCTGGCTTGAAATATAGAATGCTGGGTCATCTTTCTTCTCCCTAGATTATTTTTACTAGTTGTGAATAAACTGAACATTCTTTAGCCTTTGTAAAAATTTATTTAAATGCATAATTCCTTGATTGTCTTTTCCCTAGTGGGAAAGTACTAGACAAGTCTTAACAAATATCAGCATTTAGTAACATTGTTTTATGTATGCTCTAATTCCAATCAGAAAATCAGGCTCAGACAAAGGAATTCATGCTTTCGGTAATATTTATTTGGAGTAAAAAGTACATTAGGCAGTGTCCAAAAACTTAGGAATTTGATGTTGTGTCTACTCTGGGGTGTATGATCACTGAGTCAATTAAATTTTCGATTAAAAAATTAATCCTGACTATTTCATCAGTTATATTAAAAAGAACAACAATATTAATAGCTATCTTTGATTTATTCAACTACAAATGGCAAATACAGTGCTGGTTGCTTTATGTGATAATAGTCACAATAGCTAACTGCACAGTTAGACACTCTTGAACTGTTTTTTTACTTGAATTATTTCATGTAATTCTTTCAAGAACTTGAAGTCAATCTCACTATTATGTAAATTTTACAGATGACAAAACTAGGGCTTAAGTTTTAAATTCAAAATGACTCTTAGTAAGTTTTTTTTTTTTTAAAGAAAATTTAGCTGAGGGAACACTGTTTTGAGATTTTTTTAAAAATGTTTCTATATCAGTTTGACTTTTCACTTTCATGCATTGGAGAAGGAAATGGCAACCCACTCCAGTATTCTTGCCTGGAGAATCCCAGGGATGGCAGAGCCTGGTGGGCTGCCGTTTATGGGGTCACACAGAGTCAGACACTACTGAAGTGACTTAGCAGCAGCAGCAGCAGTGTTGAGATTATTTTATTGCTTTATGAACTCTTTTAGACCACAAAAGCCTTGAAAATTGTAATGGCATTTAATTCATAAATCTAACAAATCAGATAGATCTTCCTTGACTTATGATGGGGTTACATCTCATTAAACCCATTGTAAGTTAAAAAAACATGGTAAGTTGAAAATACATTTAATACACCTAACTTACCAAACATCACAGGTTAGCCTAGCCTTCCTTAAATGTGCTCAGAACACTTACATTAGCTTGTAGTTGAGCAAAATCATCTAACACAAAGTCTATTTTACAATAAAGTGTTGAATATCTCGTGTAATTTAGTGAATACCATACTTGTTACTGAGTCCACGCTTGCTCTGCTCCCCTCACAATAGGCCAGTAACTCTGAGAGATGAGGTACTGAGGCAAGGAATATGACTTTATTCAGAAAACTGGCTGACCAAGAAGATGGCAAACTCATGTCATCTTCCTGGGGTCTGGATGCCAGGTTCTTTTATAGAACAGAGATGATGGGAGGTAAGGAAGCAAAGCAAAAAGCCTATTGATCTTGCAGCTATCTCCTAGAATGGCAAGTCTTGAGGAGGGGATGTATCCACATGTGGACAAGGTCCTGAACAAAGGCACTTTAGTTTAACATTCAGGCAGAGGGGAAGGGTTCCCTGAGGCAGCCACTATATATAAACACTTTTAGTGAACAACAGCAATGGGAAGCAAAGGTTAAAGTAAAAGTTCCAACATGGAGTCAGAATTGGCTCTTCCCTGCAACAGACAGGGTGAAAAACAAAATGGTTGTGAGGGTGCAGAATGGTTGTAAGAGGACTAGTTGCTCATCCTTGTGATTTCACAGTTGACTGGGGCTGTGGCTGCCATAGCATCACAAGATAGGGTCATGTCACGTATCGCTAACCCAGGAGAAGACAAACATCAAAACATGAACTATGGTTTCTACTGAATGTGCATCCCTTTCACACCATCATAAAGTTGACAAATCATAAGTTGAACCATCCTAAGTCAGGGACCATCTGTGCTGATTTACTTGACTGGCCATTGTTATTCTCTCCTCGGTGCCAGGAAAACATGGTGAGTTGCTCAAATAACTGAGCTCATTGGAGGCAGCAGGACTCAGAATCCAAGAACTTGGAGCAGAACCTGCATTCAGAACAAAAATCAGGACAAAAAAAAAATTGACATACAAATAAACCTATTCTCAAAACAGAAATAGTCACAGACGTAGGAAACAAACTTATGGTTACAAAGGGTTACCCCTTTGTATTTTTTATATAGTAGTATGTATATGATAATCCAAATCTCCCAGTTTATTCCTCCATTCCCATGAGTAATATATATAAAAATAGATAACTAATATAATAAAAATAGATTAATATATAAAAAATAGATAACTAATAAGAGCCTACTGTATAACACAGGGAACTCTACCCAATACTCTGTAACAACCTAAATGGGAATATATGGGAATAGCATCTATATGGGAATAGCAACCTATATGGGAATAGCAACCTATATGGGAATAGCATCTAAAAAAGAGTAGATATATGTATATGCATAACTGATTCATTTAGCTGTACAGCAGAAATTAGCACAACACAGTAAATCAACGATATCATGCCATGCTCAGTTGCTCAGTTCAGTTCAGTCACTCAGTTGTGTCAGACTCTTTGTGACGCTATGGACTGCAACATGCCAGGCCTCCCTGTCCATTACCAACTCCCGGAGTTTACCCAAACTCATGTCCATTGAGTCAGTGATGCCATCCAATCATCTCATCCTCTGTCGTCTTTCTCCTCCCGCCTTCAATCTTTCCCAGCTTCAGTCTTTTCAAATGAATCAGTTCTTTGCATCAGGTGGCCACAGTATTGGAGTTTCAGCTTCAGCATCAATCTTTCCAATGAATATTCAGGACTGATTTCCTTTAGGATGGACTGGTTGGATCTCCTTGCTCTCTAAGAGACTCTCAAGAGTCTTCTCCAACACCAGTTCAAAAGCACCAATTCTTTGTCACTCAGCTTTCTTTATAGTCCAACTCTCACATTCATACATGACTACTGGAAAAACGATAGCTTTGACTAGACAGACCTTTGTTGGCAAAGTAATGCCTCTGCTTTTAAATATGTTGTCTTTGTTAATCATAACCTTTTTCCCAAGGAGCAAGCATCTTTTAATTTCATGGCTGCAGTCACCATCTGCAGTGATTTTGGAGCCCCAAAAAATAAAGTCTGTCACTGTTCCACTCTTTTCCCATCTATTTGCCATGAAGTGATGGGACCGGATACCATGATATTAGTTTTCTGAATGTTGAGTTTTAAGCCAGCTTTTTCTCTCTTCTCTTTCACTTTCATCAAGAGGCTCTTTATTTCTTCTTGGCTTTCTGCCATAAGGGTGGTGTCATCTGCGTAACTGAAGCTATTGATATTTCCCCTAGCAATCTTAATTCCAACTTGTGCTTCATCCAGCCCAGCATTTCTCATGATGTACTCTGCATATAAGTTAAATGAGCAGAGTGACAATATATAGCCTTGATGCATTCCTTTCCCAATTTGGAACCAGTGTGTTGTTCCATGTCCAGCTCTAACTGTTGCTTCTTGACTTGCATATACAATTCTCAGGAGGCAGGTCAGGTGGTCTAACTCTAGGCAACCCTATGAACTATAACCTGCCAGGCTCCTCTGTCCATGGGATTTTTCAGGCAAGAATACTGAAAGGAAAAAAGTGAAGTCGCTCAGTTGTGTCCAACTCTTTGCGACCCCATGGAGTGTAGCCCACCAACCTCCTCCATCCATGGAATTTTCTGGACAAGCATACTGGAGTGGCTTGCTGTTTCCTTCTCCAGGGGGTCTCCCCAACCTAGGGATCTAACCCGAGTCTCTCGGGTTGTGGGCAGACGCTTTACTGTCTGAGCCACCAGGGAATCCCAAGAATACTGAAGTGGGTTGTAATTTCCTCCTCCAGGGGATCTTTCCAACCCAGGAATTTAAATTGCATCTCCTGCATTGGCAGGTAGATGCTTTATCACAGACACAGACGCCCTAAATCAACCATACTCCAACAAAAATTAATTTAAAAAATAAAATAATGAATTTACATCAAGATGAGTGAAAGTATCATTCAAAATTTGAGAACGTTGTTCTTACAGGTCCATTCCAGTCTGTCTTCTAACTCTTGACTTCGTACTCTTGAAATGATCTGAAAATATCTGTGCTAAAAAATCATCAACATTTTTGAACTTTGAGGCACCATTCTGAATTAATGTCTGTGTGTACCTGTTTCTGGTACAATAGCAGAGCATGAATGTATTTCCAAAAATATTTAGAAACAGAACATTTTGAGTATTTGTTTCTACAAGCCAAATGGAATAGTTTAGAAATTTTCACTAAAAATAAATATAGTGATTGTGAAAGTAGGCATCAGTTCAGTTCAGTTCAGTCGCTCAGTCGTGTCCGACTCTTTGCAACCCCATGAATCACAGCACGCCAGGCCTCCCTATTCATCACCATCTCCCGGAGTTCACTCAGACTCACGTCCATCGAGTCCGTGATGCCATCCAGCCATCTCATCCTCGGTAGTCCCCTTCTCCTTCTGCTCCCAATCCCTCCCAGCATCAGAGTCTTTTCCAATGAGTCAACTCTTCGCATGAGGTGGCCAAATATTGGAGTTTCAGCTTTAGCATCATTCCTTCCACAGAAATCCCAGGGTTGATCTCCTTCAGAATGGACTGGTAAGAGTCTTCTCCAACACCACTGTTCAAAAGCATCAATTCTTCAGCTCTCAGCCTGCTTCACAGTCCAACTCTCACATCCATACATGACCACAGGAAAAACCATAGCCTTGACTAGACAGACCTTAGTCGGCAAAGTAATGTCCCTGCTTTTGAATATGCATAGGTTTTGTTAAACTTACTCATCTTTATATTTTATAAGAGTCATCCAAAAAGACTTTGGTTTTAATTTGCTCATTAGTTAGTGTTTGCTCAGTAGTGTCTGACAAATTGCAACCCCATGGACTATAGCCCACCAGGCTCCTCTGTCCATGGAATTTTGCAGGCAAGAATACTGGAGTGGGTAGCCATTCCCTTCTCCAGGGGATCTTCCAGACTCAGGGATCAAACCCAGGTCTCCTGCATTGCAGGCATATTCTTTACCATCTAAAGTGAAGTCACTCAGTCATGTCCGACTCTTTGCGACCCCATGAACTGTAGCCTTCCAGGCTCCTCTGTCCATGGGATTTTCCAGGCAAGAATACTGGAGTGCGTTGCCATTTCCTTCTCCAGGAGATCTTCCCAACTCAGAGACTGAAACCGGGTCTCCCACATTGTAGGCAGACATTTTACTGTCTGAGCCACCAGGAAAACCCTTAATTTGCTCATAATCACACCCTATTTAGGACCCCAACCATATTACCCATATTTACCTCATTCACAGTCTTCAAAATGGTCATGACTGTTGCTAACATTCAAGGTCATTCTTTAAAAGAACAGATTTGCAGCATGGAGTACATACCAAAGAATGTTTTAGAGGCTGTTATAACAACGCAAAAGGCGCAGTCATAAGAAATGTTAGGTTTGAGAAATAGAACTGTCATTGGAATAAATATGTTGTTTCCAAAGGCAACTGCTTTCTTAAAACGTAAAGTGAGAAGTATTTCCTTTGAACATGCCAAATCTTATACGTTTAGAGCTGTTGTTCTCAAACTTTCAATGTGTATCACATAATTTAGGAATTTTATTGAAATAAATTTGCAGGTACCCTGGGGTCCAAGTACAAAATAATCCAGTGGATCTGTAGTAGGGCTCAGGCATCTGCATTTTAACAAGCTATCCCAAGGACCTCTCATGCCCACAATCAACAGGCCATTTTCTACAACATACTCATCTGGACAGATTACTGCATAGCCACATGCTATGCATCTAGGAATGTGACTTGACTATGCCATGTTTTTTCTTAAACCGTCTCAACACAGCTTAATACCATGTTTGGGCTTTCATGGTTATTCTCAGTTACAACTCATGGAAGATAGTTAAATATTTCACTATGACCTTAAGCTAGTAACTTTTTCTGGATTACAAATGAAATTCCTCAGATTCAGAATTATAATCTCTCCATAGTATCCAGGACTACAGGCTAATAGTTTTATTGGTGCCTGCCTGAATATTTTTTAGAAACCCTTGGAAAAGAAGTCTGGTTTCATGGGAACACCAACGTATATAGGACAAGGTCCCAGCTTTGAGGTCACTTCTGTTCTAGAGAGAGAGAAAAGAGTGTATGCAAGTAACTAAAATTAATGTTGCATGAGGGTCAAATGAATACTTGAGTGCTGCTGCTAAGTCACTTCAGTCGTGTCCGACTCTGTGCGACTCCATGGACGGCAGCCCACCAGGTTCCCCCTTCCCTGGGATTCTCCAGACAAGAACACTGGAGTGGGTTTCCATTTCCTTCTCCAATGCATGAAAGTGAAAAGTGAAAGTGAAGTTGCTCAAGTCGTGCCCGACCCTTAGCGACCCCATGGACTGCAGCCTACCAGGTTCCTCTGTCCATGCGGTTTTCCAGGCAAGAGTACTGGAGTGGGTTGCCATTGCCTTTTCCTGTACCACTTCTTAAATCATGTTTGACACACCTGGTTCCCATCTGCTTGAGATGTTAACAGGTATCACAAGTAAAAAGGATTTCATGCCAAAACATCCAAGATATGAACTAAAGTTAGCTTTCTTTATTATGAGACTTACCAGAAGCTTTAACAAGCTAATATGTATTATCACTGTGCATGAGGGGTTTTAGTATAGAATTTTCTGGACTTGCTTGGTGCTGGAGGTTTTCACAGACTTAATAGAATGTATCCGGGTACAGTGTAATATGCTCACATTTGGGGAAATAACAGTTTAAGCAAATATACAAGCATTCTCAGGAAAATAAGGTCATTCCCAGACAAGATAATCTGGGAAGGTCCCATGTAGATGTTGCATTTGAGCTATGTCCAGTGATCACTAACAAACTTTTCTTGGCAAGCACAGAATATTCATGAAAAAATGTGGTTGATAGGACTTCCCTGGTGGTACAGTGGTTGGGAATTGCCTGCCAATTTAATACCAGTTCAGTTCCCTGGTCTGGGAAGAGTCCACATGTCTTGGAGCAACTAAGCCCTTGAGTCACAACTACTGAAAGCCTAGGTGCTCTAGGGCCCTCCACCAATACTACTGAGCCCATGTGCTGCCACTACTGAAGCCTGAGCACCTAGATCCCATGCTCCATGACAAGAAAAGCCACCCCAATGAGAAGCACATGCACAGCAACAAAGGCCCAGTGCGACCAAAAATAAATAATTTGTAAAAAGTGGTTGACGGCAGAGTTATGTTATGAGTAGTTATCATCTTCGATGCAGGATCCTATCATCAGAGACAAAACTGAGTTTGATCACTTGGAGAACGATACCCTTTGAAATAGCAGAATCTGGAGAAATAGAGGTGTGAAAGCCAAATTTCACAGGATCAAAAATGAAGAGTTAGAAAGTAGATTCTTAATTCAATATTTGTAAAAGAAGATGGCAATTTGGTGTGTGTGAAAAAGTAGAGTGAGGGAACCCATTTTTTTACATGGGGGGGGCTGAATATTTTATCTTAGTGAACAAAATTTTTAGAAGCATATTTAGAAATTCTAAGTTGCAGGGTTCTGACTCAAGATAATGATGAGGTCATACATTAATGCAGTCCCTATTTACTGAATACCTACTGTGTATTGGTTCTGTAGGTTCTGTGTATAAATAAAAGAGGTTTAGGAAAATGAGTCTGGCTTATCTCTTCCTTTGCTTGAATTCCATTAGCTTATCAGATCCAGCTCAATAAATCAAGTAAGACCAAATGAAAGGAATTTCTCACCCCAATTCATTTTCACTTTTGTTGTTGTTTACTTGCTCAGTCATGTCCGACTCTTTTGTGACCCCATGGACTGTAGCCCACCAGGCTCCTCTGTCCACAGGAGTTCCCAGGCAAGAATACTGGATTGGGTTGTCATTTCCTTCTCCAAGGAATCTTCATGACCCAGGGATTGAACTCAGATCTCCTGTATTGGCCAATTGGTAGATTTTTACCATGGGGCCACCAGTGAAACCCAATTCATTTTCATTATGAATAGGTAAAATTTACTCTTCAGAGAAGTCATTGACATGTTCCTTTATTTATTAGACTAAAAATCAACAAAATCTTTTCAGGCCCTAATTGCTCACTCTGCCCTCCCTCCTCTGCTACCCCACAGAAGTTTACCTACTGCTGTGCCTAATTCACTACTCCCAATACTTTGCATGATTGCCGGTTAGAGGAAGTTGTGTAAAATTAAAAAACAAGAGGGGCCAAGGAGACAAGAAGAAGGATATGGGAGGAACTTGCTTTACCATATATCCAGATTTGTTATAAAGACAGCAATTAAGACAATGTGGTTTTACACAGGGACAAACAAATAAACCAGTGAAATAGAATAAAGAGGTCCAGAAACAGGCTCACACAGAGACTGGCACTGATATATGATAAAGGTGGCATGAGAAATTAGTGGGGAAAAGAAATTTTCAAGAAATGGTACTAGGACAATTGGATATCCATGTGTGAAATAAATGAAAGTGGAGTCTTACGTTAGGCTATATACAAAAATTAATTCCAGATAGGGTTTTAAAGCTGAAATTGAAAAGTAAAACTATCATGATTTTAGGACCATAAACAAGAATAACTCCAAGTAACAAAAATAACTTCAGGATAGGAAAGGATTTTTTTAAAAATAACTATAAGGTAAAAGATTGATGTTTGACTATATTAATTAAATTATTAAATACTTTTGTTCATCAGAAAATCAGACTAAGACAATGTATAGTGTGCTTTTAACACATGCTTGCAACATATATAACTGGCAGAGAAAGTATATTCAGAACAGATGAGGTTTTTACATATCATTAAGAAAAGGGAACTCCAGTATTCTTGTCTGGTAAATCCCATGGACAGAAGAGCCTGGTGGGCTACAATTCGAAGGGTCGCAAAAGAGTCAGACATGACTTAGTGACTAAACAACAGCAAGAAAAATAAAATAGAACAGAAAAAAATTAATGAACAAAAAACTTGAACACATAGCTCATAGAAAAGAAATCTAAATGGACAATATGCAGATGTATGGCAAAACCAATACAGTATTGTAAAGTAAAATAAAGTAAAATTAAAAAAAAAAGAAAAAGAACACAATGTTATTAGTAATGAGAGAAATACAAAACCAAAGTAGAAATATTTATATCCCACCAGATTTGAAAACAGAAATCTGACACAACCAAGTGTTGATGAATATATGAAGGGGTGGAAACTCACATGCTGCTGATGCGAGAGAAAAAAATAAATAACATTTTAGAGAACAGATTGGCACTATGTATGAAATTTTAAGATGTGTATTCCTTGAGACAGAGTAGTGATTCTCAAACCTTTTGCTCTCAAGACTCCTTTAGACTCTTAAAAAGTATTAAGAGCTTTGTCATATATGTAGATATTTACTGTATTTGAAGTCAAAAATAAGAAAAAATAAAAATGTGTATTCATTAATTAAAAAACAATGCTGTTAAAATAATATTTAAAATAAATGTCAACCCATTTTTGAAAATCCCCTGGAGAAGGAAAGTGGCAACCCCCTCAGGTACTCTTGCCTGGAAAATCCTATGGATGGAGAAGCCTGGTAGGCTACAGTCCATGGGGTCACAAAGGGTCGGACAAGACTAAGCGACTTCACTTTCAACCCATTTTTAATTTAAAAAAAACTATAATTTTCAAATAAAAAAATTATAAGAATGGCATGGTTTTACACTTGGCAAATCTCTTTAATGTCTGGGTGACTAGAATACAGCTGGACTCTCATATCTGCTTCTGCTTTCAGCTTGGCTCAATATCACATGTCATGTAGCCTCTGGAAAATTCCATGCTACATTCGTGAGAGATAAATTTATAATCTTTACTCATGGACCCCCAGAGACAGTCTTGGGGACCCCAGCAATCTCTGTGTCACACGTTGAGAACTGTTGTCAACGAGAAGCTCATACATCAGGATGCAAGATGAAGATGTTCATAGCAGCATGTCCAGAATGCTTATTGAAACAACTCAAATGTCCATATAAAGCAGGATGAATAAAAATAAGACAGTTATTTTCACACTATGGACTGCTGTGCACGGCAGGAATGCACTAATTACAGCTATGTGTGTCCATATGGATGAGTATCACAAATATAAATTCAGCAAATGAAACAAGTCATACAAGAATACATACAGAGTGACTCCATTCATAGAAAATTCAAAACAGGTAAAATGAACTATAATATTTAAGAATGTATACACTAGTGGTAAAACTGTAAGGAAAAGCTAAGCAATTAAAGTCACTAAAATCATGACAGTGGTTACTTATGGGGAGGGGTGGTTATGAGGAGACAAGAGCCTACGGAATGTATTTGGGTGCTAGTAATGTTCTATTTCTTGACCTAGGTCGTGGTTACATATGTGTTTGTGTTAGGGGAAGCACGCTGATTGAAACCGCCCACCCTGGCCAGGTACCATAGTAACCATTTGCATGAGTTGTTTTATGACAGGAGATCCTGATAAGGAATATGGAACTAATAAGCCACCATCAACCAGAAGAGTTCAGGAAAGGTCTAAAGGAGACACCGCGTGTCTGTCCACTTCCCAGAATCCCTCTCGCTAGAATCCATCTTGGCCGAGCGATGCGTGCGCCACCAGGAGAGACTCTGAATTAGAATGATTGGTCAAAGACCACCCGGAAACTAATTCCATCACCATAAAACCCGACATTGCGAGCCACGCAGCAGAGCAGTTCTCCTGGGTTCCCTTACCCTACTGCTCTCCACCCGGGTGCCCTTTCCCAATAAAATCTCTTGCTTTGTCAGCACATGCGTCTCTTCGGACCATTCATTTCCGAGTGTCAGACAAGGGCCCAGTTTCGGGCCCTGGAAGGGGTCCCCATTCCTGCAACATTTGCTTTACAATTATTTGTTAATTTTATTAAAATGTACATGTAAAGTTTATTTATGTTGTTTTCTCATAAAAATGCTGCACTTAATAAAACAAAAATATAAGAAGGAAGTCAGGAAATTTCTCTGGATGTCATACATAAAGACACACAAAGTTACTTCAGTTATCTATTACTGTGTAACACACCACTTACCCAAATTTAGTAGCTTAAAATAACAGTATTTTATTGCTCTTATGACCCTGTGAGTTCACCAAGCTTGGCTAGACAAGGGCTGAACTTTTTAAGATTGTCTTTCCAGTCACATATGGGGCTCCTCAGAGAGATGAGCATTACATCTAGGGCTGACTAGGTATCTTTATCTCTGTGGGGGGCTCTCTGGCAGAGTAGAGCACTCTACATTGTGGCTTGTGGATCCAACATCAAATATTCCAAGATGATAAGTCCCAATGTGAAAGTGGTTATCAAGCCTCAGCATCATGCGAGATTATATCGCAATGAGACCAGAGTCAGTGTGGGTATGGCCTACACAAAGGCACGAAACCAAAGCAGGGAGGCATGCTTCATTGGGAAACCTGGCAATGCAAGAGATGCAAGAGGTGTGGGTTCGATCCCTGGGTCTGAAAGATTCCCTGGAGGAGGAAATAGCAACACATTCCAGTATTCCTGCCTGGAGGATCCAATGGACAGAAAAGCCGGGTGGGCTACAGTCTATAAGGTCACAAAGAGTCTGATGCAACTGAAGTGACTTAGCACTCACTCATTCATGCTTCATTGGGAGATATGTATATATATAAAGGTATAAACATTTAAAAATATATACATGTAAAGGTATGTATATAAACCAATAGAAGTTTATCAATGTTTAAAAATAGATATACCTATATTACATATATATGTTTGTGTATGTGCATATATATATAAATAAATATATATACATATGAAAACTCCCAATTATCTAAGGATGGCCCCACTTGAAGGTAAAAGGATGGTTCACATGATTACTAAGTTGCATCCCAATTTGATTCTGATACTTGTTACATAAGAAGTCACAAGTTTCCTTTTTGCACAGTCATTGCCATCTCCATTCTCCTTAGTCCAAGTTAGCCTTGACTAAAGTACCAGTAAACAAATTGGGTGTTAGAAAGAAATAATGAAAAAAAAAAACCAACTAGTGCTGAAAACCTGCCATTCCATCCGCACATTGACATGGCTGTGGTCATCTGCAAATAATTAGAAAGAGCAATCATCAGCAATACTGCCTTGATTTCTAGGCTCAATAGTAACTTTATTTGACTTTCTTCAGCCAGAAAATCCTTACAATGGTAAACAATAATAACTTCTATTGGCCTGGAAGATAACATACATATCAAGTAAGGAATACAGCGCCTTTTGCCCTGCTCTGTGACTACATGGGTGTGTCCTGTGGGCAGCCTCCTGGAGTACAGGGCTCCTGAGTGTACCACAGGAGATTTGCTGTAAGACACAAAGCAGGCAGGGAGGGTCCCTGAATGGAAAGATTCTGCCAACAAACATGCTGATTAAATAGTTTGGGATTTTTTTAATTTGGCAGAAAGTCTACTCTAGTTCAGCATTTCTTGTAAGCAGTTATGTGGTAGTCCTCTTTTCATTGGGCCATAAGCTCTCAGGGGACAGGGATGAATTCATTGCTTTCTTTGTAACTCCCCGTAGACCCTTGAACTCACTAGTATGTTGTACCCAGTGGGTATTTAATCACTGTCAGTAATTTGGGGCAGACCCAAATCTCAAAATCCAGAGTCCGTAAGAGCATGTTTAGCCAAATATTTTTAGAGTTTAAAAGAGGTTTTGTTTTTAGTTTGAGGTGGAGGCCCAGCTAATCTTCTTTAGTTTGAAGAGTCCCTTGGACTGCAAGGAGATCCAGTTAGTCCATCCTAAAGGAAATCAGTCCTGAATATCCACTGGAAGGACTGATGCTGAAGCTGAAACTCCAATACTCTGGCTACCTGATGTGAAGAACTGACATTGGAAAAGACCCTGAGGCTGGGAAAGATTGAAGGCGGGAGAAGGGGACAACAGAGGATGAGATAGTTGGCTGCCATTGCCAACTCAATGAACATGAGTTTGAGTAATCTCCGGGAGTTAGTGATGGATAGGTTGGCCTGGCGTGTTGCGGTCCATGGGGTCACAGAGTCAGACACGACTGAGTGACTGAACTGAACTGATACCTCCAACGGAAATTTTGCATAGCAAAAATAGGTAGATTTACAAAGCATTCAGCTCAATTTAACTGCCTTCTTAGCATATCACAGACCCTCCTGCCCAGACTCCCCCAAGTCCTTGAGAACTGTCCACTCCCAAGAAGAGCAATTTAGTGCCTTGATTTGACGCTGATTCACTGCAAGCTGGGATGAGATGAAGCTCTTGGTGACTCCTGTGCTGTGCTTAGTCGCTCAGTTGTGTCTGACTCTGCAACCCCATGAATTGTAGCCTGCCAGGCTCCTCTGTCCATGAGGGTTCTCCTGTAAGGTCCTCAGATGTAAAGGACAGAATTCTAAAAAGAATTTTCTATTGTTCTTTGCTTTTCTCCTTAAATGCAGTGGCTGACACATATATCCATACCTTTAAGGACTTCTAATGGGATCTCTGGGTTGGGAAGATCCCTTGGAAAAGGAAATAGCAACCCACTGCAGTAGTTTAGCCTGGGAAATCCCACAGACAGAGGACCCTGGTGGGCTACAGTTCATGGGGTCACAAAAGAGATGGACACAACTTAATGACTAAAGAACAACAAGAGCAATGGGACTCCTTATTTCTTTTTTTCCCATCCATGTTTTCCTTAAAGGGAGCTTCAATTAATGATTTATGTCGGAATTTTCATTTGAAAATCCTATTTGAAATGTAATGCATGGTCCACCAATAAGCAATACTGAATTATCTACTTGTTGGCTGAATGCTGAATGATTCATTTCAGATTTAAGGGCAATCATCTGCATACCTACCAAGGGTCAGATACTGTGCTCAGTATCTGAGAAAGCTGTCTAGAGTAGAAGAATCTGCCATTGTAAAGCAGGTCATTTTTTGGCACACAACTTCTTTAAAGTGGATTATGTCTCCCTTATTCACTTCCCCTTCCCTTTTAATTTTTTTAGGAAAAATTGTGGGATGAACCTGACAACTTTCACCTTTTATGTTCCCTTACAATTTTCAGGTTAGGCTTGACTTTTCTACACCATTATACTCTTAAAGACAGAATTTTGCGTCAAGTATGTCAAAGTAAGAATCTCGTATTAATGAGATTAATCATCTCTTTTCCTTCTTAAATCTAACACTTCTTTTTAAGAGTTTTATTGGAGCCTTTATAAGAAAATAACTAATATGTGTAGAGACCACCAGGAGCCCAGCACAATTTAACAGTAGTGGCAAGATTCCTATTGTTCTGCCAGGATAAATTGCCATGGCACCCATGCCAGGTTTCCCATTGCCTGAAGGCAGGGCGCAGTGATAGCTCTCTGGGTAATTTCTCTACTTAACGTGACCACAGTGGCAGGATAAATTAAGCACTCTTGCTAACTGATATGACAAACTATGGCCAGTTGGGAGACGGAGTGTTTTTTGCTCACATAGTCTCAGAGGTGGGCTGGTTGCTATTCACCATAAAGATACTTTCCAACACCATGTTCTGTCTTCAGGGCACCTGGCTGGCAGCTCACTCTCTTTTTTTCTCTTCACAGAGGTTTCTGCTGGACAGAGTGAAACTATATTCTACTTTCCCCAATACCAGCGCTACCTTTCCTTGAAGTTCCTTCTTCTTCTTCTTTTCTTTAATATTTACCTATTTCTTTGGCTGAGCTGGGTCTTTGTTGTGGCATGCGGGCACAGTCTTTAGTTCTGGCACTTGAGCTCTTAGTTGCAGCATATGGGATCTAGTTTCCTGACCAGGGATTGAATCCAGACCTCCTGCCCTGGGAGCACAGAGTCTTAGCCACTGAACCGCCAGGAAAGTCCCCTGAAGTTCCTCCTAACCACTTTTCACTGTCAAGTTTTTAGAAACTGCCTTTTACTTTCCATCCAGGGTATTTGAATATTTAAGAGAAGTTTGTTTCCAAAAGTCTTATGCTCAAATTACACACTAGTTTTAAGAAGATACTTACTTCTTGGCCTACACTGGGATGTATGAATGGGAAATAAAAGTAGTATGCATGTGATAACTGAGTGGTAGGCAATAGGAAGCCTACATCTCTTTTAAAATTAAAATATATGTTAACTTTCCTTTTAATTCTGAGAAATTATAACCTTTCAGTTCAGTTCAGTCACTCAGTCATGGCCAACTCTTTGCGATCCCACGGACTGCAGCATGCCAGCCTTCCCTGTCCATCACCAACTCCCAGAGCTTACTCAAACTCATGTCCATTGAGCTGGTGATACCAGCCAACCATCTCATCCTCTGTCATCCCCTTCTCCTCCTGCCTTCAATCTTTCCCAGCATCAGGGTCTTTTCCAACAGGTGGCCAAAGTGTTGGAGTCTCAGCTTCAGCAACAGTCCTTTCAATGAATATTCAGGACTGATTTCCTTTAGGATTGACTTGTTTGATCTCCTTGCAGTCATATTTTAATGTAAAAATACTCAGTGTTTAAAGGTGCTTTTATTTTTTTCTTTTGACCTTTTTTTCAATTTATAATTTTTATTTATTTAAACAAAAAAAAGTTTGTCCATTTCTCCTACCTCTTATCCCCTGCCTTTTTTCTTTTTCTTTTTTTTTATTTTTATTTTTTTAATTTTAAAATCTTTAATTCTTACATGCGTTCCCAAACATGAACTCCCCTCCCACCTCCCTCCCCATAACGTCTCTCTGGGTCATCCCCATGCACCAGCTCCAAGCATGCTGTATCCTGTGTCAGACATAGACTGGCGATTCGATTCTTACATGATAGTATACATGTTAGAATGCCATTTTCCCAAATCATCCCACCATCTCCCTCTCCCTCTGAGTCCAAAAGTCCGTTCTACACATCTGTGTCTTTTTTGCTGTCTTGCATACAGGGTCGTCATTGCCATCTTTCTAAATTCCATATATATGTGTTAGTATACTGTATTGGTGTTTTTCTTTCTGGCTTACTTCACTCTGTATAATCGGCTCCAGTTTCATCCATCTCATCAGAACTGATTCAAATGAATTCTTTTTAACGGCTGAGTAATACTCCATTGTATATATGTACCACAGCTTTCTTATCCATTCATCTGCTGATGGACATCTAGGTTGTTTCCATGTCCTGGCTATTATAAACAGTGCTGCGATGAACATTGGGGTACACGTGTCTCTTTCAATTCTGGTTTCCTCGGTGTGTATGCCCAGTAGTGGGATTGCTGGGTCATAAGGTAGTTCTATTTGCAATTTTTTGAGGAATCTCCACACTGTTCTCCATAGTGGCTGTACTAGTTTGCATTCCCACCAACAGTGTAGGAGGGTTCCCTTTTCTCCACACCCTCTCCAGCATTTATTGCTTGCAGATTTTTAGATCGCAGACATTCTGACTGGTGTGAAGTGGTACCTCATTGTGGTTTTGATTTGCATTTCTCTAATAATGAGTGATGTTGAGCATCTTTTCATGTGTTTGTTAGCCATCCGTATGTCTTCTTTGGAGAAATGTCTATTTAGTTCTTTGGCCCATTTTTTGATTGGGTCATTTATTTTCTGGAATTGAGCTGCATAAGTTGCTTGTATATTTTTGAGATTAGTTGTTTGTCAGTTGCTTCATTTGCTATTATTTTCTCCCATTCAGAAGGCTGTCTTTTCACCTTGCTTATATTTTCCTTTGTTGTGCAGAAGCTTTTAATTTTAATTAGATCCCATTTGTTTATTTTTGCTTTTATTTCCAGAATTCTGGGAGGTGGATCATAGAGGATCCTGCTGTGATTTATGTCGGAGAGTGTTTTGCCTATGTTCTCCTCTAGGAGTTTTATAGTTTCTGGTCTTACATTTAGATCTTTAATCCATTTTGAGTTTATTTTTGTGTGCGGTGTTAGAAAGTGATCTAGTTTCATTCTTTTACAAGTGGTTAACCAGTTTTCCCAGCACCACTTGTTAAAGAGATTGTCTTTACTCCATTGTATATTCTTGCCTCCTTTGTCAAAGATAAGGTGTCCATTTTAGATAAATGGAACAAAATAGAAAGCCCAGAGATAAATCCACACACATAAAGGTGCTTTTAAAATTTGACAAATAAAGGGTAAAAAATAACTCTACCTTAACCAGTATGAAATCTGGATTAAATCGATTTCAACTAAGGTGCTCACTTCTCTCTAGACAGTTCAGTAAGCTACAAATGTTCCCCTGTTGGAGGTAAAACAGACCCTAATATTCTGTATGAGCCTCCCATAAGCATGCACATTTGTCATTCCTCAGCAACAGTCAAGCAGCATTTAGACTTCTCTCACAGAAGCTATGAGAGTGGATTTCTTCTGCTGGAAAGCTACTGCTCCTAAACAGGGATGGTATCAGGAGACTAAACAACAGATCAGTGATTTCCAAAACACATGTAAAGATGCTTGCTTAGCCAGGGAATATCCTGTTTCTGCCTTCTTTAAACTTTGGGCTTCCCTCATGTCTCAGTTGGTAAAGAATCCACCTGCAATGCAGAACACCCTGGTTCAATTCCTGGGGTCGGCAAAATCCTCTGGAGAAATGATAGGCTACCCACTCCAGTATTCTTGGGCTTCCCTTGTGGCTTAGCTAGTAAAGAATCCACCTGCAATGCAGGAGACCTGGGTTCGATCCCTGGGCTGGGAAGATCTCTTGGAGAAGGGAAAACACTATCCACTCCAGTATTCTGGCCTGGAGAATTCCATGACTCGTTCGCAAAGAGTTGGACACGACTGAGCGACTTTCACTTTCACTTTTAAATTTTGGAGACTTTGAAAATATTCACCACTGTAAAACACTTCCTTGACAGAGTTAAGAAAGAACATTGAGATTTCATGCCTTAAAAAATTAAACAACTGTTTTTTTACTTTTGCTTTTTCTTTAATTCAAAAGGCAGTGAGTAAAAAAAAAAATTTTTTTTCCTTGTGATAATTCAGATTGAGGGACAGAGAAGAAGGAAATTTTCAGGAAAAATTAAACATTTTTCCATGGTTGTGAGTCAATATTTCATGCATATTGATTTTCAAACAAAAGAGATTTTTTTTTAATTGGAGGATAATTGCTTCACAATGTTGTGTTGGTTTCTGCCATACAACAAGATGAATCAGCCATACATATACATGAGTCCCCTTCCTCTTGAACTTCTCTCCCACTGCCATCCCCATCCCACCACTATAGGTTGTCACAGAGCACCAGCTTGAGCTCCCTGTTTTATACAGCAGCTTCCCACTAGCTATCTATTTTACATGGCAGCGTATATAAGTCAATGCTACTTGCTCAGTTTGTCTCACCCTCTCCTTCTCTTACTGTGTCCACAAGTCTGTTTTCTGTCTGCGTCTCTATTCCTTCTCTGCAGGTAGGCTCATCAGTAAGATTTTTCTAGATTCCATATTATATGCATTAATATATATTAGTTTTGATATGGGAATCATCACAGGTGAAAAAATGCCCTGGGCATGCAAGGAACATGCACAGGGCTCCAGATTAGAAAAAGGCAACAGGGTAAGTTATCACTTAGTTGCTAAGAGTATGATGCTAGGAATTTTACAGACCTGGGCTCACCAGGTATTTGTGAAACTTTGGACAAATTATTTAATCTTTCTGTGTTCACTTCCTCATCTGTAACATGCACATAGTAACATGAAATCAACATCACTTCTAAAACTGAATGAGATCATGCATAAAGCACTTAACACAGTGTCTGGTGCAGCTTAAAGCTGCTGTTAAGCATTTTTATTTTTTCCTTCTTGCAACAGATTTCTGTGGTTGTTTCAACAGTTTAACCCCACGTCTTTACTGAGTAGCCAAAAGAGAATTTTCCATCTCTGTCCCTCTTAACCACACCCTGTTTTAATCATGAGGCATATTTCAACACCATCTCTGAAAGGTCACCACCCACTACAGATTTTTCTCTATGTGGTTTTAAATTTCACTATACCCAGAAATGCTAATAGCTGAAGTGATGCTTAGCACCACTTAAGAGATTGTACTGTTATGGTATGGCACAATAATCTAGAAAGGAAAAATGTATGATTTAAACATCATGAGAATAAGGACATTCATAGGACACTCAGTCGCAATGGCTTCAAGACGAGTCTATTTTATGCAATGATGGAAAAGTTTATACCATATAAGGCCATCTCTCCAAGAGCTACAAATACCTCAGTAACAATAGCACATCACCCAGTACTTCCAAATAAACCTCAGTCTGTCCATCTATTTATCCATCTATCTTACAGAATAGTTTCAATTTTTTTTAAAAAATGTATCTTCTAGCTTAATTGATGTTTCATATTATATTTATTTCAGATTTTAATTTTGCTTGTGAAACACACCACACCCAGCTTATAATGTAATTATCCTCAGAACATTGGCAACTTTAATTTTGGAACAGATCTTGACAATTCAGTGGTTCTCCATCTGTATCAGCTCCTTTTTGTGCAATGATGGAAAACCTAAGTAAATTTGCATTAAGGCAAAAACAAAGGTGGAGGAGGGAATTTGTTGGTTCTCCAAACCAAAAAGGGTAAGGGAAGAACCAAGTTTTACATGAAGCTATAACCATGGACTCAACAGATGCCCATAGACCTTCATTGCTCTGTGTCTTCCAGGTCAACTTTTTAAGTTGTGACTTCATTCTTAGATTCCATGAGTTGGCAAGATGGCAAGTGGCTCCAAGGTGAGTTGGCTCCAGGTTTATGTTCAACAACAACAGACTTTTTCTCTCCACACCCTCACCTTTTTCTCAAGTCCTAGTGAAAGATTCAAAGCATGTGAAAATTGAAAATTGAACAAAGAAGCTTGAATAGTTGTGAGGTACAAAAGCAAGCTATCTGTTGAGTGACACCCTCTCGAGTGGCTTTAGGAAAGAGTGAAATGATTGTTTAAATTGGGCTACCCTACAATTGAGTTTCCCTGGTGGCTCAGACGGTAAAGAATCTGCCTGCAATGCAGGAGACTCAGGTTCTATCCCTGGGTTGAGAAGATCCCCTGGAGAAGGAAATGGCAACCCACTCCAGTATTCTTGCCTGAATCCCATGGACAGAGGAGCCTGGCAGGCTACAGTCCATGGGGTTGCAAAGAGCTGGACACAACTTAGTGACTAAACCACCACCACCCTGCAACTGTCACATTGTTACAACTGCTAGAATATTTAGATATAACCCCATCCTATACAGCCATCTCAAAGCATCTCATCAATGGTTAACAGCTTCACAAACTACATTTTAGGCAAGCTATAGGGTTTGAAGAAATAGACATCTATACTACCAGCTTTCATAGTACCCACTTGTTCATGTAAGCATCAGGTATTTCAGCCTAGTTAAGGGAAATTAAAAGATGCTTATTCCTTGGAAGAAAACTTATGACCAACCTAGATAGCATATTCAAAAGCAGAGACATTACTTTGCCGACTAAGGTCCGTCTAGTCAAGGCTATGGTTTTTCCAGCGGTCAAGTATGGATGTGAGAGTTGGGCTGTGAAGAAAGCTGAGCACCAAAGAATTGATGCTTTTGGACTGTGGTGTTGGAGAAGACTCTTGAGAGTCCCTTGGACTGCAAGGAGATCCAACCAGTCCATTCTGAAGGAGATCAGCCCCGGGATTTCTTTGGAAGGAATGATGCTAAAGCTGAAACTCCAGTACTTTGGCCACCTCATGCGAAGAGTTGACTGACTGGGAAAGACTGTGATGCTGGGAGGGATTGGGGGCAGGAGGAGAAGGGGACGACCGAGGATGAGGTGGCTGGATGGCATCCCTGACTCGATGGACGTGAGTCTGAGTGAACTCTGGGAGTTGGTGATGGACAGGGAGGCCTGGTGTGCTGCAGTTCATGGGGTCGCAAAGAGTCGGACACGACTGAGCAACTGAACTGAACTGAAGGGGAAAAAAATAAAGAGATAGTGAAAAATTTTTCAGATTTTGGGTGTTTGTGTGTATTATGTATACACAGAGTTTGTAAACAAAACAAACAGCAGAGAGCAACTCACATCTCTGAGATATATTAGATCCATAAAGATCATTCTCTCTTAAGTCCAAACTTATCCAGACCCAGGGTACACAAAATGATTTAGAACAAAATTTTTGTTGCTTTAGTCGCTAAGTGGTGTCCGACTCTTTGCGACCCTCTGGACTGGGTAGCCCACCAGTAGCCCACCAGTCTCCTTTGTCCATGGTATTTCCCAGGCAAGAATACTAAAGTGGATTGCCATTTCCTTTTCCAGGAGATCTTCCTGACCCAGGGCTTGAAATTATGTCTCCTGCATTGGCAGGTGAATTCTTTACCACCTAGCAACCTGGGAAGCCCAGAGCAACTTTGCTGCTCCCTTTTATTGAGGAAAGTCAGAGGGTGTGGAATTGGCACTGCTTGACCACTCAGTGGGTTCCTGAGAATTCTCCCTGTGACTTTAGGAAATCTCACAGAACAGAAAGATTTGCTTGCTGCTGCTGCTGCTAAGTCGCTTCAATTATGTCCGACTTTTCAACCCCAGAGATGACAGCCCACCAGGCTTCCCCGTCCCTGGGATTCTCCAGGCAAGAACACTGGAGTGGGTTGCCATTTCCTTCTCCAATGCAGGAAAGTGAAAAGTGAAAGTGAAGTTGCTCAGTCACGTGTGACTCTTAGCGACCCCATGGACTGCAGCCTACCAGGCTCCTCTGTCCATGGGATTTTCCAGGCAAGAGTAGTGGAGTGGGTTGCCATTGCCTTCTCCAAGATTTGCTTGAGATGGTCCATTTTAGAGTCTGTGTTATTTTCAGCCAGGACTAATTCTATTATTTTAATCAAGAGAAAAAGCTGCTATCATTTTTTTCTCCTCTGATATACTCTGAAAATCCTAGAGTATTGGCTCAAACTGTGAGCCTTCACAAGATTTTGTTTTGTTTGGTATAGGACAGGGATAATAGAATTATTTAATCAGTCCCACAATTTAAGCAAACATTGGAAGAAGTTTAACTCTTCTTAACTATAAACCTCAAATATTTCCCTCTCTGTTCTTGTATCGGGTCACCCATATCGGAGAGCTTCTCTCAGTTCTCACAATCAAGAAAAGACAGAACTGGAGTTATTCCAGATATCTATGGAGAGAATCTGGGCAAGTGAAACCCCATCTGGACATAGAAATTATGCCCTGTTCTTATTTTTTTAGCAAATAAATGGTTGCTTTCTGGATACCAGGAAAATTCCCTTTGGAAAGTTTTTATGAAATGTGGCCATACTATTTCACACTTGCATAAGGCAGGCAGGATCTATGGCTCTGGTTTTTACAGACTGTACAGTGTTACTCAGCATAGGTTGGGACTTATTATCATGGCTCACAGAACAAGATCTGCCATCAACATGCAATTTTGAGGCTGTTTGTAGGATCTGTGTTTTTCCTAGACAATTCAGATTATAATTGCTTCTTTTTTTTAGTTTCTCCTTATAAAACTAATGCACTGTAGTGTGAAGAAAATTCTTAAATAAATGGGAGTACTAGACCACTTTACCTGTCTCCTGAGAAACCTGTATGCAGGTCAAAAAGCAACAATTAGAACAGAACATGGAACAACTGAGTGGTTCAAAATTGATTCAAAGTACCAAGGTATTTTGTCAAAGATGTATATTTGTCACCCTGCTTATTTAACTTATATGCAGAGTACATCATGAGAAATGCTGGGCTGGATGAAGCTCAAACTCGAATCAAGATTGCCAGGAGAAATATCAATAACCTCAGATATGCCACCCTAAAGGCAGAAAGAGAAAATGAACTAAAGAGCCCCTTAATGAGGGTGAGAGAGTGAAAAAGCTGGCTTAAAATTCAGCATTCAGAAACTACGATCATGGCAACTGGTCCCATCACTTCATGGCAAATACAAGGGAAAAAGTGGAAACTGTGACAGATTTTATTTTCCTGGGCTCCAAAATCATTTCAGATGATGACTGCAACTGTGAAATTAAAAGACGCTTGCTGCTTGGAAGGAAAGCTGCCACAAACCTAGACAGCATATTAAAAAGAAGAAGCATCACTGTGCCAGCAAAAGTTCATATGGTCAAAGGTTTGTTTTTTCCAGTAGTCATGTACAGATGTGAGAGTTGGTTCATAAAGAAGGCTGGAGCACTGAGGAATTGATACTTTAAGTTGTGGTGCTAGAGAAGACTCTCAATAGTCACTTGAACTGCAAGGAGATCAAATCAGTCAATCCTAAAGGAAATCAACCTGGAATATTCATTGGAAGGACTGTTGCTGAAGCTGAAACTCCAATACTTTGACCAGCCACCTGATACAAAAAGTCAACTCACTGGAAAAGACCCTGAAGCTGGGAAAGATTGAATGCAAAAGGAGAAGGGGGTGGAAGTGGATACTATGTTTAGATAGCATCACCAACTCAATGAACATGAATTTCAGCAAACTCTGGGAGATAGTGGAAGGCAGAGGAGCCGGGCGTGTTTCAGTCCATGAGGTCATAGAGTCAGCCTTCTTTTAGTGACTTAACAGCAAGGTGCTTTTTAGTTTAGTGAAATTATATCACATTGGAAACCACAGAGGGAGGGGAAGGTCATCAGCTTCACAAAAGTGATAGAAAAAGATTTTTTTTTAATCAGAATTTCAGAGAGAAGTTTACCTACTATTTTTGTTTGTTAAAATTTCCAAAGGATTTATGCAAATATTTAGATTCTAGATGTTTGTTTAGGTGTGTATGTGTATACATTCATGCTCAAAGTGCTCACATTAATAGAGAAGATGATTGAATTATGGGAGATTGTCTTGGGGAAGAAGCAATAAAGTTGACTAGATTATGAAATTAGACTAAGAACAGGGTTGACCAAATTTTGGGCTTGTACTGGGGAAGCTGGTTGAATAAAATTTGGAAAGCTACACAACCCCCAACTATTTCTTGTAGCATCTCCTAAGAGTAAGTTGTCACACTTTTCATTCAAGATTTAATTGAAATTAAGGTTTCCATGGAAACTTAAATGCTCAGTTGTCATAGGCATCAATCCAGTTCTCAATTGTTTAAAAGCAAGTTTCCTTGCAGATTTTTGGATCGCAGACATTCTGACTGGTGTGAAGTGGTACCTCATTGTGGTTTTGATTTGCATTTCTCTAATAATGAGTGATGTTGAGCATCTTTTCATGTGTTTGTTAGCCATCCGTATGTCTTCTTTGGAGAAATGTCTATTTAGTTCTTTGGCCCATTTTTTGATTGGGTCGTTTATTTTTCTGGAATTGAGCTGCATAAGTTGCTTGTATATTTTTGAGATTAGTTGTTTGTCAGTTGCTTCATTTGCTATTATTTTCTCCCATTCCGAGGGCTGTCTTTTCACTTTGCTTATATTTTCCTTTGTTGTGCAGAAGCTTTTAATTTTAATTAGATCCCATTTGTTTATTTTTGCTCTTATTTCCAGTATTCTGGGAGGTGGATCATAGAGGATCCTGCTGTGATTTATGTCGGAGAGTGTTTTGCCTATGTCCGACGCAGGATACAGCATGCTTGGGGCTGGTGCACAGTGATAACCCAGAGAGATGTTATGGGGAGGGAGGTGGAAGGGGGGTTCATGTTTGGGAACGCATGTACACCCATGGTAGATTCATGTCAATGTATGGCAAAATGAATACAGTATTGTAAAGTAAAATAAAGTAAAAAAAAAAACCCATTTGATATTGTTATGCTAACTAATCTTATACATTGCTGAATTCAATTTGCTAATATATTAAAAATGATTTTTTGCATGTAAAAAAAATAAAAGCAAGTTTCCAAATGTGTGTAATTTTCCCTGAAATTTATTTTTTTTCTTTCTCCCTTCTGTTGGACACTTTAGAGCTTAGAAGAAAACATATACAGCAATTTCCTCTAAAAGACTACATGGAAAATGGTAGGAATTTAACCGATGAAATTAAAATTTTGAATTACCAAAGGATTTGAATCACTGAATCTCTGATTTGATGCAGTAGATGTAATGCGATGTAAGAGAATCATCTAATCTTCTATTGGATTTAGTTAATAAAAATTATTAAATTAATATCCTCTATCACTTTTTCATGCGTTACTAGATTTCACCTTCTTCTAGTCCAAATATAACCACTTTCAAGAGAAGTAGATGTTCTGATTATCTCAAGAAGTCACTGTGATACTGAGTTACCCAGTCTTGAATGGGTGTGGAGACTGAAATAAAATCTGAAGGAATATTGATAGGCACCAGCTTCCCCTTCAGCATTTCCAATTTAGCCTTCCCCCTCCCCACGTTTTATTGGCCTCCTGGAAAGCTGGCCAGCTCTTCAAGGATCAGGATAATTCCTCCAGTTTCACTCTATATGGATGCTCTGGCAGTTACTTGCTGTTTTTATATGAAGGTTTTAAATCCATGCCAAACAGCTTCCAGTCATTGGATCAAAAAAGATAAAAGTTTTTTACTCAAATTTAAAATAAAGACAGTTGGGGTATGTGTGTGTGTTAGAAGATGGAGATTTCCTCATGTCAGATACTGGATTTTCCTACAAACACACATCAAAGGAAAAGTCTGCTTCTCAACTGGTTCTCGTGTTTTCTTCTACTTGGCTTCTTACCAAGATGATTCAGAAAATGCTGCTGAACTGCTGTGCACAAACAAGGACATGGGGTACTGGTGACTCAACCTTGTCAAATCCTCTGGGGTTTCTCTGCAGAGCCCAGGGGGTGATTGTCCACTTGAAAAGATTCCCTTCTATCAAGACATGTAGAGAGAAATACAGGAAAACCTGGTTATAAAAACTAAATGGAGATTGCATTTGTTTGCAAGCTCTTCTTAAAACTGCTTTTAGCATTTTACTATGTGTATGGCAACTGCTGAGGACAGTAAAGCCTGAGATTAAGAATGGTACTAATGGGCCCTAGAAGAGTGTCTTCTAAATTTTAGTAAAAATTAAAGCCTCTGAATTGACAATTAAGGCATTTGGCTATGACTACAAACCCAGAAAAACATGTGATTTTTGGCTTTCCAATCAGGTCAGAACATGTTTATTTGTTTTTCAAAATTAGATCTGATTAAAAATATTTCTAGTTGATGAAAATTTGGGTTATTTCCAGTTTGGGGCTAAATAAATAAATCTGCTATAAACACTTGAATACAAGTCTTTGGGTGAACTTGTGTTTTTATTTCTCTTGAATAAAGGAAAAGAGTAGAACTGGTGGATATCTAGTAAGTATATATATATTTCCCTACATAAATTATTTACTCTTGAGAGTCCCTTGGACTGCAAGGAGATCAAACCTGTCAATCTTAAAGGAAATCAACCCTGAATACTCATTGGAAGGGCTGATGCTGAAGCTGAAGCTCCAATACTTTGGCCACCTGATGTGAAGAGCTGATGGATTGGAAAAGACCCCACTGCTGGAAAAGACTGAAGGCAAAAGAAGAGGGTAGCAGAGAATGAGATGGTTAGATAGTATCACTGACTCCATGGACATGAGTTTGAACCAACTCTAGGAGATAGTGGAGGACAGGGCAGTCTGGAATGCTATAGTCCATGGGGTAGTGAAGAGTCAGACACAACTTAGTGACTGAGCAACAGCTAAACACTATAAAAGAAACAGCAGGGACTTACTATACAGCCCAAAAAGCTACATTCAATATTTTGTAATAATCTATAATGGAAAATTATATATCTATCTATGAAACTAAATCACTTGCTGTACACCTGAAACTAACACAACATTGTAAATTAACTATATTTTGATTTTAAAAAATGATTTTAAAAGAAGTATGTATAAATCATTAGTATTTAGGTAATGATCTGCTTGTAAAATATTTGTGCAATTTTGTAATTTTATGCCTCATTTATCCTTTTAAAAACCTTACTTGGGTTTTATTTCCATTAGCAAGTTCCCAGATTTTTTTTTTTTTTTTTAGTTTTTAAGTTGAAAAGTGTTGTGTTAATCATGTTCATAGGCCATTTTAAGTGTTTGAAAGTTGCCTACAGATATAAGATACAAAAATATGAAACCTTTCTATTATTGTGAGTTAACAAACTGGTTCAAATATCAGATTGTCCAAAAAGTTGATTCAGGTATTTCTGTAACATCTTATAAATCTTTGTCTGACAGGGCAGTCCATTTATCCAGGAAGAAACTTCTACTAACAAGTGGTATGATCAAGAATCTCTTATTAATGAAGCGTTGGTGTATACAAATGTAAACTTAAAAATTCTGTATGATTTGAAATCTGATTAACTCTAAAATCACCTCCAGTTATACTTAGTCTTGACAAAACTCCCCCAAATTACTGAAGTCACACGTAACTTTTGAGTAACCAGAGACTAACACCTTTCTCTGAAGCTCTTCATCCCTTTCAAGGCCAGACAGAGTGCTGTCAAATGAAAATCATGGCATGCTGGCAAGTTCTGCATTTTTGCAATCCGGAACAACACCAAGATAGACTTTGGACTATTTTGTTTTCCTCTCAGGAAGGAATTTAGTCAGATGATTAACTGTAAATGTATTTACAGTTCATGGCTCCCAGGGCCCATTGGTGTGATTCAATGTAGTAAATATTCCATCCAAAATCCGAGTAGCTAAGAAACTGGCTAGCTAAGGTAACGTGAGCGATAGAAAACTAGAGGGTAATTTTCAAGGTGATTGAACTTACAGAGTGGATAAACTTCAAGGTAGTAATAGTGAAACCATGCCTAGAAGAGCAATGCCTGGGTCCACTTCTATCCAACCTGATCAAGACAATCAAGCCAGAGCTTTACCAGATGCCTACAGATTCTGAGTATGTTGGCAGCCACCCAGTGCTTTAGGGAATGAGGAGACGAGGGCATTTTCCGATAAAAACCCACCAGAGAATTCTAACCCAGCTGCTTTATTCTAACCCTCGTGCAAGGGAGACATCTTGTGTTCCACTAAGCCCAGAGGATTTATTTTTAGTGAGGATAGATGGAGGCTTTTCTCCATTATCCTAGATGAGATTTCGGAAGACAAATTTATCCTAACAAGTCAAATATAAATCTATACTTAGGCTACAGATGACACAATATAGATTTTTACTTTGGATTGAAAACACTTTAACCACTATGCTATGGATGGAATTCTTCAACCTCCTATTTTTAAAAGTTTCATGCTGGAGAAATACAAAGAATACCACTGTAAACTAGAACCTTAAAGGAGAAAGGCTATCTATCAATTAATCAGGCTATGCTAAAAGACTAAATCAAATCCAATGATTTTATGAAGCTGGTTTTATTGTCAGCTCATCAAATGTTCACTGAGAGTCTAGCAAGTGTAAGGCACGGTGCTGAGTGAAAACTGTGATCACTATGACAATATAGTTACATATATACATAACACATATATGTGGAATCTAGAAAATGGTACAGATGATCCTATTTGCAAAGCAGAAATAGAGACACAGACATAGAAAACACACGTATGGACACCAAGGGGAGGAGGAGGGGCAGAATGGGTTGGAAGATTGGAATTGACATATATGTGGATTTGTCATATATACATGTATTTATGACTATATTTAAAAAAGGTAATTAATGAGAGCATACTGTATAGCACAGGGAACTCAACTCAATACTCTGTAATGAATGTATGGGAATAGAATCTAAAAAAGAGTGGATATATGTATATGTATAACTGATTCACTTTGTTGTACAGTAGAAACTAACACAACATTATAAACCAACTATACTCCAATAAAAAAAATTTTAAATAGGATTTTAGTTTAGAGGAAACAAAAAAATGTATCTTAAACAGGCCACTACTTAGCATGTTAGAAATTAGAAGTGAACACAACACATGCTGTAGGGACATTTTACAGAGCAGATTTCTGAAATTCCCAGGCTTTGTCAATCAGCTTCAGCAGAATGTGCAAAGCAAATGAGTGCTCCTCTGAGAGCAGTTCTACACAAGTGTGCGGAGGGTGTTCTGGCGGCAGAGCAGTCACTCTTCCTCTCACTAATACCATGGAATGTGAAGCGATAAAGCAGTTGGGATCCCTATTTACAATTTTATTCAAAAGTGTTCTGGAAGAGAAATTCAGTGTATGGATCAATACAAACACATTTATGGCTGAGAAGTAACAGGGGCAGAAACACACCTGGATAGTAACAGACTCAGGCTTCCATAAAGGAACCTGGGGAGACCGTCCAATCCTAAATGGAGAAGGGAAATCAATGGCAATGGAATTTGCCCTGAAAACTTTGGAGCTTAAGTGGTAAGCAAAATGTAAGCCTTGAAGACAGCATTCTGCTTGCAGAAATCTTATCTTGTGGTGAAGCACTGTGCTGGGCCCTGAGATCTCTAACCAGCCACTGACATGCTAGGGAGACTTTCAGGAAGGATGTGACAATTTCGGCAGCACTGAAAGCCCTGGTATGTTTATATAGTCATGTCCAGTTTACCTGTGTCAGATAAGACTTTGACAGGCCTAAGAGAAGGAACTACACGGAGTCACTAGTTAGCCATGCTGCTGGAAACACCACTAGCCCTGCCAGCCAAAGAAAAACACATGTGCCTGCCAGAAGTAGCAAAGTAATGAACTTTCCATGAAAGCTATCAGTTCTGGACAATTTGGCATTTTTAGAGAAAAGAGTTATGTATAGCAGGGACCATGAACATTAAGACCTGAACTGATGTGGCTCCTGTATTCAGAATGAAGGTGAGAGTTGCTAGTGAAGAAACGAAGCATCAGGGCAGAGCATTTGTGTTCTCGAAGGAGCAGTAAAGCACAAATAGGGAAGTGGACAATACCCTGCAATTTAAAGCATCTAGTGTCAGAGTCCAAGGATTCTTCATGGCAGTGGTCCCCAACATTTTTGACACCAGGGACCAGTTTTGTGGAAAATAATTTTTTCGTGGACTGGTGTCAGGGGATGGTTTTAGGATGATTCAAGCACATTACATTTATTGTGTATTTTATTTCTATTATTATATCAACTCCACCTCAGGTCATCAGGCATTAGACCCCAGAGGTTGGGGACCCCTGCCTTATGGTACCAACAATCTGTCATGATTGCATAGTTTTGATTGAGAAACAAGGGCTTAGGAAGTCTAAATATGCTTTACCTACAATCTACACTTGTACTCGCTGTACCTTAGAAATGGGAAGAAAAGACATATACAAGATTTTCACACACACTAATAATCCCTAAGGGTCCGTGGCCAAACAGTCCTGAGCTAGGATGTATTTTGGTTCACTGTGGTCTTGTACATTTCCAGAAATTTCCTTAGGGCCAATTTAGCACTCAGATCTTAGAGTTATAGATTTTTTTAAAGTATGCTTTTTACAGCTTATCGAATGAGATCACACACTTTCTCAGACACAAAAGCAAACAATACTTGAGTAGTACCTGGAGCTTAAAACAAAGAAATCTCTTTAAAAAAAAAAAAGGTAAATGTCTGGTATAAGGTTGTAAATATGAAACTTAATATTTTTCTAGTCCTTAACACAACATCTTGCACAAGTTTATTACCTAGAAAAATCTTGGCCTGAGAATGAATTTTTTTCATTAATGAGTGAATCCTGTATAAATGCCAGTATTCTTAGTAGCAACCTATTTTATTTCTTCTAGGACTGAAAGCATCACTTAATCTAGGAGTGCCAGATGTCATCATTCAATAAAGTATTCAGCACTCTATCTATCTGAATATTCATGAACCCAGATGCCTAGGAAATGTCAGATTACTGATACTCCGGTGGAATGGTGTAGCGGAAACTGCTCAATGTATGTTTTGGGGAAAACGAGTTCCAGGCTTGAGTCTGATTTTACTCAATATTTAGCTGCAGGTCCATTGCCTTACTTAATGCAAAGTTTCTTATCAACACTGGAAAGTTTGGGCTGTAATCTCAATTTGTTTCTTTTACATAGAAGTGTTCATGTGGATAAAACTGTAGACCGAGAGACATGTCACTTGTCCCTTTCTCAGTAAGATATCTTTTGTGGCCTTCTCATCGTGGATAACTGACAAAGGTAAAATCTATCTTCAGAAACCATTCATTTGAATCAATGTTTATTGTCTGCCAAAGTTAAATGTTAAATTATGATAAGCTATTAGGGTGGATACGCCAAATGAGAGAACTGATTCTTTCCATAAAAAGCTTAATGTAAAGAGCCATTAGTGAATGATTTGCAATCTTATATACACACAATTCAATTTTATACACTTAGAGTTCAATTTAGTGTTGGCCAAATATTGGTATTTGAGGTCCTCAACATAGCAATCTGGAGAAGGCAATGGCACCCTACTCCAGTACTCTTGCCTGGAAAATCCCATGGACGGAGGAGCCTGGTAGGCTGCAGTCCATGGGGTCACTAAGGGTCAGACACGACTGAGCGACTTCACTTTCCCTTTTCACTTTCATGCATTGGAGAAGGAAATGGCAACCTACTCTAGTGTTCTTGCCTGGAGAATCCCAGGGACAGGGGAGCCTGGTGGGCTGCCGTCTATGGGGTCGCACAGAGTCGGAAACGACTGAAGTGACTTAGCAGCAGCAGCAACATAGCAATCACACTTCAAATGCAAACTTAGGAATATGGACTACTGAGTTGAAGTGAAGGCATCAAAATGTTTCTTTTGCAGCCACATTGTTCAAAAGCTTCTTATTGCATCTAGAATAACATTTTAACTCTTCACCATGACCAACTGTCCTACATGATGTAGCTTCTGTTGCCTTCCCCAACCACCTCTGGTCTTCTCTCTACCATCCTTGTGATGCTCCAGCCACATGGCCTTCCTTAACACATGCCGGTTCTAAGGTCCTGCCTTGATTGTCTCATATAGTGCTCCTTCTCTCTGCAGACATTCTCTCTGATCCTTCTCTCTCTCCTAGATCTTCCTGTGGCTGCCTCTGTCTCAAATTTAAATTCTTAGCCTCAGTTTCCTCCACTCTCCACTATGGAAGAGCCTCTCTTGAAATCCAATTTAAAGTAGCTTTCTAGCACCCCAGTCACTCTCTAGCATCTCTCCCTGATTAATTCCTTTACTTGTCTTTATAATACTTATTAAGTCTCAAAGTAATCTTGTTTATTTGTCATTGTTCAGTTTCCACCAACTGAACTCAATCCATGTTGAAAGCAGAGACCTTGCCTGTCTTGTTCATTGATTATTTCTGGCACATGTGGCCTGGCATATAGAAGTTACTCAATAAATATTGGTAGGAAATAGAAACCAAAATGGATCAAATAAACCTCTGTTGTGGGTAACTGGATCTTAATGTGGAGCCTATGAAGATAGTGATTCAGGAATCCAAGCACAGGATGGCCCATATTCAAGCCTTGTAGGGCAAAATGCCTGGATTTAATGTGCACAAGTAACCTTCTGACAAGTTCATCTAACCCAACCGGTCTCTGCTTTTCTTGCCCCTATTTATCACTCATACCAAACCTTTCATCTGGGCTCTCCTATAATTCCTCCTGGATATTCTGGAAATGACACAGGGAAACATGGGCTCTGTCCATGGGAACCAACACATAGTTAACCACTCTTCCACCAAAGCTCCATTTAGTCTCCAGTCTGTTTGGACTGGCTGTGTGTCAGGGCACAGGGCACTGGTCACTCTCAGAACAGGGGCTTTGCCTCCAATTGTTATAGCTGTCTGTGTCTTAATCAGTAGCTCTATTTTAAGTGGTTAGAGTTGCATAGTATTTGGCTTCAACCACAGGCGTCCCTGGAAGGAAAATGGGAAGATGAGAGGTCAGTTAATCTGTGGTTGGAATCAAAATACCTAAGCCCAGTGGGGGCTGATCTAAATGAGGCTGAGTATGCAGTATAGCTTGAGAACTAGAGGGGAGAGTGGTTCTGATGCTCTGGCAATATTCAAGGAAAGAAGAAAAGTGTGTAGATCAGATGGGAGAAGCAAGGACCTACCAACTGGAAATCTTAAGACTTCATGGATGTATCACTTCGTTTTACTGGAAAATATTTTTGAATAGTCAAAGCTTGAAGGGAGAGTTGTTAATTTTCTATTTTCAATCAAAACATTTTGACAGTATACTCACAAAAACTCTGGAATCTCTGACCCCAGCTGTTGTGTATCACCTACTGTCAAAATCATAAATATTACTCCTCACATCTCCATGCATCTTTTAGAGTTAATATCTGCATGCAACTTGGTGATTCAGCTCTGACACAGCAAGAACAGAGAGCAAGCTGATGTTGAGTTCTGTTTGTTCTAATGTTTTTCCTTTCTCCTCTCTCTGTAACCTCTTTAAGAGAATCTGATTAGCAGAATTTTTAAGGGTGCTTGTTCAATTAGTGTGATGTGTTTGTTTGTCTCCCCAAAGCAGGAGAAGAGAGTGTTAAGTGTTGGACATGCGAGAAAATTTTTGTTTTCCAACACCCAAGTGGACTCTGCCTTCTTGTGGTGTGCTGCTTTAACAGGAGATGAAAGCCATCTGTTCCCCATCCAATAATCACGTCTTCTTGATCTGCCTCTTAAAATTATACACTTATTAGAAAGCTCTGCTATCCATTTCCTGTTTGCCAAGACACCTGTCATACGGACTTTACATTCAGAATCAATAACTACTAGTCTGTGGGAGCAAACACAGCTTTCAAAAGACAGAATGTCGAGAGTCAAAAGTGCTGGATTCTTATCGTGTCTTTGTTGCTGATAATCCATGCTCTGTCAACTGGTCATCCCATCATCCACCTTGTAGGTCTGTTGTGTGGCTCAGGTTAATTAATACACATAAAGCAGTTGGTAATTAGTAAGCAATAACATGAATATAAATAGGAATTAAAGAAGTTTCTGAGTGATATACGAGAGAGGTCTCTACCACAGCTTCACAAAGAGCTTCATGTTTATTAATTAGGAAGTTTCTTCATGTGTTGCTAAACCACTTACACACATTTCATGTGAGCTATATAACCTGTTCCTAAGTCAGAAGCTATATACTGCTTTTCTAGAAAGTATGAAATTTAGTTCACAATACCAGTTTCAATAAATGGCACATGCATTTGTTCCTCTAAATCTAATTTAATCTGTTCAATCCGGCTGGTGGGACTTTAAAACCCAAGCATGTGCGATGTTAGCAGAGGGCAGTAAGAGATGAAATCTCCCACCTCAGTGTATCATTAAAGAACTAGGAGAACCCTGGCAGTCTAGAACATTCAGAGTATCTTTGTGTCATTGGTCAATATTGATCATCGTTGAGGTATTCATTGTCCACGCACATTTGTGCCTTTGAAAGTGGGCAGCCCTGTTCTTTCCGTGCCGGCCTTAGATTCTAGATGTTTTGCTGACTTGGAAGGCCTCTACACATTTCAAACCCACATATCCCAAACCTCTCCTTAGTTATACCAAGCAACCGATGCTTTCTAAGCTACTGCCACCTCCTCAGGTCACTGGAAAGGAAGAGACCACTGGATTGTGCCAACAGTTGTCTAAACTGAACCTAGAAAAATGGAAATCTTGTATTAAATATGGAGTTACATTACTTCCTCTATTTAACACATTTATTGAGTACTTTGCCAGATGTGTGGGGGCTTGTAAAGATAAAAGACAGTGTCTCTGACCTTAACGATCTAGCAGATTCTAGATTCTTTCATGAAGTTCATCTAACCTAATCCTTGACTCAAGATCATTCTGGTGGTGAAAGTACAGGCAATGGTACATATTCCTGTTTCACGGTTGAATGAACTGAAGCTCAGAAAGGCACCCTGATTCACACAGGATCATATCAAGTCATAGGAAATGCTGGAAATATATCCAAAGATTCAATTTCAGTAATTGTCACATTACCCCACTCTGTCTCTGAGTTCCAGAGTTTCCTTCAGAAAGGAACTTAGGATGGATTTGGTCTATCAGCTAGCAGGAAGAAACAATTTGAATTTTGGAGCTTCTTCCCTAAAATGGTATGCTAAAGCAGTTGCTCAGCTTCATGTCTTGTAAGCTTGGCACTTACTGACTGAGAGAACACAATCAGTGAGAGCCTCCATCATCCTGGTGTGAAAAGAGTTCATGCTTTGGGGTGGACAGATCTCAATTCAAGTACCAAGCCCCAATAACGCAAATTAATCTGCATACGCCTCCGTTCTCCAAGAGTCATTCTGGTGACTTTCCTTGTGGGACTGGTGGAAAGAATGAGTGAGATAGCTCATATAAAGAATATAGTCCTGTGCTTGTCACCAGGACCCAGAGGAGGCACTTCAAAATCCCCACCCACCCCACCCACCCAAACACACACACACACACACACACACACACACACACACACACACACACACACTTTACTCGGTTTGTGCATTCAACAAACAGATATTTATCAAGTACCTACTCCATAGGAGTCTCATTGCTGGGAAAAAAGAATACAAATATCAAATCCCCTTTTAATCCCTGCCTCAAGGAATTTGGCCATCTATTGTACTTGTTAGGGGAAGAGATTTTGCTCCAATAAAGTTTGCCATTTGGAGGGAGAAAGTGGGGGCTGGGATCCTGGGAACAGGGAGCAATCCTTCCCCACTGCCACTTCTGGAGGTGTAGAGGAAATGGAACCAAATTCCCTTTTGGATTTCACTCTCAGGCTGCGCAGTGGGTTAGTGGTAGGGAGTGTGATGTCGCGTTACTCTTGGGAGAGCTGTAACCAGAGGGAATTCTTATTTCCTATGTCTTTTGTTCCCTGACATTTTTAATATTCATCACAGGAGCCTTTGCCAGTCATCTGCTTTGCCTTGACCCCGAAATTCATTTCCTGGGAAGGTGCAAGATGCCGTGAACATCTGGCCCGAATGCTCAGAGCCGTCTTCCCCAGTTCGTTGTTCCTCTGGTGATGCAGCCGAGTGGCAGCACTGTCTTTGCCCTGAGACAGTGAGGCTCACGGCTCAGCATGTCCTATGTCTGCCCAGGTCCCCTCCTCCTTCTCTAGATCCCAGCAGTACCCTTCATGCTTCACTTGCCACTTTGACGTCAAATAAAACTAACCATACTCATGGTAGAAGAGTGGTGCTGAAATTCACTGGGGCATGTCTCCTTCTCCCCTTCAGAGAGTTCAGGCAGGGAGTTCCCATGGACCTCAGAAAGATTCTTTCCAATTCACTGCGTGCGCCCAAATGTAGTGACAACAAAGCGTAGAAGGGTAAATGCCAGTTAGTGTGTGTGTGCGTGTGTGTGTGTGTGTTTAAGAAACAGAGAGATAGAGTGAGACAAAGACACACAGGGAGAGAAATGGAGACAGAGAATGAACAGCTATCACAATTGCCCTATTTCAGAGTAGAGGCATTTTTACTTAAGAAATTTCCAAAAGTCCTCTAAGATAAATGTGAACACAGCTACTCTGAGTAACCAGAAGCACTTTCTCAGACTACATGTCTCCTGAAGAGAATGTAGAGTTTCTACTTCTGGCCAGATTGGAAACTGTCCCCATGCCCATCTCCTCCTGCCAAAGCTTTGATCCTAAAGAAACACTTCACCATTTCAAACTCAAACCCACAAGAGCAGACCTTGTGGTAGATGTATTTCATATTCGTGATCTTCTTAATTCACACCAACTCTCTCAAACCACACTCAGTACGAGGTACATACCACACGTCCATTCCCATTTTCCTGACTGCCAGCCCCAGCCCCCACCTTTCACTTCATAAACTTTTTTTTTTTAAGTCAGACTCCCTTCCCATTCACCATGCTTCAAGAGTTCCTAAAACTTCAAGTCTCTTCCAAACCACCTAAACTGGAAGTGAGATGGAATTTTCTCTAGCTTCAGAGTTCCAAGATGAAATTCATACATTTAACCACACTGCAAACGACAACTTCAATACTTTGGGTGTAAGGGTTACCTTCTCTAGAGCCCAATGCATTTTTTAAAGATCGTCCTGTTTTGTCGTTGTAGCATTCTATCAAGTAAAAAGAGGAAGGCATTGTTTTCTCATTTGACAGCTATTAAGCAAAACTGTTAAGCGACATACCAGATTCCCTGAGCGTGATGAGGGAGGAGGCAGGGTGGGAACAAAAATAGCTGATTCTCAAAAATAATGATCTATGTGTTCCAGACCCAAAGCTTCCTTTACAGAATCTTCATTGTTACTTCTCTTTATGACCATGGGTTTTTCTTTCTTCTTATACTCAGATGTTAAAATTATTTTATTTTTATTTTTTTAATGAATAAATTAACAAAAAATCACCTGCAATTTATTTCCCAATAAAAATCTGAAAATTATATTCTTCAAAAAACAGCTTTGTATGTATATACCATGAATATAATGCATTACAAGGTTTGCCTCTAAATATTTAGGGTTAGATGAATAAAAAAATGGGGTCACTTAAATAAAACCAGGTAGGCAAGTAAAACAATTTATACAGACCATAGATCTATGTAATTGCTACCTTATTCTAGCAGAAGCAGCAACATATACAGAAGTTCTACTTTGCACTTTTTTCCATGGGTAACTGCATTTTCAGAAATTATATATTTAAAGTTACTCTGCACTATTATACTTACAGGATATTTCAGTGATCATTCTGCCCAAAGTCATGTCTAAATCACCATTTCTTTTTTTTTTTTTAATTTTAAAATCTTTAATCCTTACATGCGTTCCCAAACATGAACCCCCCTCCCACCTCCCTCCCCATAACATCTCTCTGGGTCATCCCCATGCACCAGCTCCAAGCATGCTGTATCCTGCATCAGACATAGACTGGCGATTCAATTCTTACATGATAGTATACATGTTAGAATGTCACTCTCCCAAATCATCCCACCCTCTCCCTCTCTCTGAGTCCAAAAGTCCATTATACACATCTGTGTCTCTTTCCCTGTCTTGCATACAGGGTCGTCATTGCCATCTTCCTAAATTCCGTATATATGTGTTAGTATACTGTATTGGTGTTTTTCTTTCTGGCTTACTTCACTCTGTATAATCGGCTCCAGTTTCGTCCATCTCATCAGAACTGATTCAAATGAATTCTTTTTTACGGCTGAGTAATACTCCATTGTGTATATGTACCACAGCTTTCTTATCCATTCATCTGCTGATGGACATCTAGGTTGTTTCCATATCCTAGCTATTATAAACAGTGCTGCGATGAACATTGGGGTACACGTGTCTCTTTCAATTCTGGTTTCCTCGGTGTGTATGCCCAGTAGTGGGATTGCTGGGTCATAAGGTAGTTCTATTTGCAATTTTTTAAGGAATCTCCACACTGTTCTCCATAGTGGCTGTACTAGTTTGCATTCCCACCAACAGTGTAGGAGGGTTCCCTTTTCTCCACACCCTCTCCAGCATTTATTGCTTGCAGATTTTTGGATCACAGCCATTCTGACTGGTGTGAAGTGGTACCTCATTGTGGTTTTGATTTGCATTTCTCTAATAATGAGTGATGTTGAGCATCTTTTCATGTGTTTGTTAGCCATCCGTATGTCTTCTTTGGAGAAATGTCTATTTAGTTCTTTGGCCCATTTTTTGATTGGGTCATTTATTTTTCTGGAATTGAGCTGCAGAAGTTGTTTGTATATTTTTGAGATTAGTTGTTTGTCAGTTGCTTCATTTGCTATTATTTTCTCCCATTCAGAAGGCTGTCTTTTCACCTTGCTTATATTTTCCTTTGTTGTGCAGAAGCTTTTAATTTTAATTAGATCCCATTTGTTTATTTTTGCTTTTATTTCCAGAATTCTGGGAGGTGGATCATAGAGGATCCTGCTGTGATTTATGTCGGAGAGTGTTTTGCCTATGTTCTCCTCTAGGAGTTTTATAGTTTCTGGTCTTTAAAATAATCCTTCCTCTCAATCATTATGTATGTTTTCCTTCTTCCAAACACATGTATGTTTCCCCCACCATATTGCTAGGGCTGTGCCTGAAATTCTGAACGTGAGGATCGGAGGTGAGAAGGATTTCTTGCTTTCTCCTCCTCTGCCTTCTAACTCTTCTCCTGGGAATAAAGTAAGCTGATACTTAGTGCATGATATAGTTAATGTGATTTTAATATTTGTAACACCTTTACTTTGGTATAATCTCCCCTCGGAAGATTTAAGTGCCTTCTCTACATTCTCACAGTTTCCAAGATGCAGAGCTGAGCTGTGAAGTCCTGAGATTTTGCCAATTGCAAAACCTATATGTTATTTCTGCATTTTTTCCCTCCAAGTTTGTTCCTGATGTTCATTTTAAATGTATTTAGGTCATACTAATCTCCTTTACATAGATGCTCAAAAAATGAGATCAATGGGTATCTTTATCTTTGTTATGGAAACTAGGATTGAAAGTTGTCTTTTCTTTTTTGGTTTTCCTAAACATTTTATTTTCTTTTTTGGTTTCTCTAAGCATTAAGTTGGCTGACTTAACATTCTTATTCCAGAGGCTGGGAATAAGATGAAAGCCAAGAGTCTGATTTATTTCTTCAGGGATTCATTTAAATCATACAAAGCTATTCATTGAGTTGGCTTTTCCCTTCCAAAGATCTTAATTTAGAGTGGTTTGATTTCATGACCAGTGATTGGGAGGGTTTATTGCATGGAAGCAAACTATATGATCCCTTGGAGAAATATGAAAGGCATCACCAGCTGAGATGAACCATGAATAAAATGGGTGAAAAGCATTTTAGAGAGGAAGAATCTGTAAGAGAGCCTGTTTTCAGAGGAAAAAAGTTACCATTGGAGGTAATAACATGTCTTAAGCTAGATATGTTCTTTGGTCTCCGTAGACAGCTTCTGCAAGATGAAATCTTAAAAATAATTTTTTTTTCTCTCAGACTGACACATACAATCATTATAAGAAAAATGTATGTGGAATAAAAAAAATAATAAACATACATAATTCTGCCCATCCACATATACCAATAATAGATACCTTGATATGTGAACTTCCATCCTTTTTCTCTGCATATATAGTTTAACAAAAACAGAATTATATCATAATACCCCTTTGAAACTTGCTTTTATCATTTAATATTTTGAGTGCTTATTGATATTCATAAGGAAACATTGATAACACGATGATTAAAGACCTTACAGATTACATTCTGAGCTATGTCATAACTTACTGAATCTGTCCTTTAGAATTACACACTGAGATAGTTTCCAATTTTTCATTTTAAATGCTGATACAAATGATGTCATGCAAAAAAAATTTACATAAGGGAAAAACTGAGGGAGAGCAACATACGTTTGAGGTAGAATTATTATTATATTAAATGTATAAAAAATGTTAAGGCTTTTGATGGGTGTTCCCAAATTATCTTTCCAAAAGTTATGCTAACATACATAGTAGTATATAACTGTGTTAATTTCCCCAGACCCATAGATTGATAGAAACAAATGTCATTTCATCATGTTAATGTGTATTTCTTTGGTGAGTGACAATGTTGAATAATTTCACTGTACACATTGGCTGTACGTATTTCTTATTTTGTAACGTACTTATTGCTTTCTTTTGCCCATTATTTTCTACCCTAGTATTAGTTGTTCATTTATTTAATTGCACAAACTCTCATTATTTTAAGTATAGTAGTCAGGGCTATTGTTTTTCCTGTGGTCATGTATAGATGTGAGAGTTGGACTGTGAAGAAGGCTGAGCGCCGAAGAATTGATGCTTTTGAACTGTGGTGTTGGAGAAGACTCTTGAGAGTCCCTTGGACTGCAAGGAGATCCAACCAGTCCATTCTGAAGGAGATCAGTCCTGGGATTTCTTTGGAAGGAATGATGCTAAAGTTGAAACTCCAGTACTTTGGCCACCTCATGCGAAGAGTTGACTCACTGGAAAAAACTCTGATGCTGGGAGGGATTGGGGGCAGGAGGAGAAGGGGACGACCCAGGATGAGATGGCTGGATGGCATCACGGACTTGATGGACGTGAGTCTGAGTGAACTCCGGGAGATGGTGATGAACAGGGAGGCCTGGCGTGCTGCAATTCACCGGGTCGCAAAGAGTCAGACACGACTGAGCGACTGAACTGAACTAAACTGAATACATTATAATACATGTGGCAAATATATTTTTTCAGCTTGCCTCTTTTTTTTGCTGTTTTCTTCTGGTATTTTTTAAAATAAACTGAAATTTTACATTTCTTGGTAGTCAAATTTATCAGCTTTATTTTGGTTTTCTTTTTGGTTTCAGGCTTAGACCATCCAGAAGACTTTAAATCAACTGAAAAAGTCTTGCTTATGATACATAAGCTCTCTAGAAACTCAGCATCTCCATGCATCTCTATTTATGATGTTTCTCAAACTATGCTTTAAAAAACACCATTCTTATACAGTTTTAGCCAAAGTATTGTACCATTAAATATGAATCATAGTGGTCTTTCCAATTTTTCAGAAAAATACATTTAAAGAAATATCTTTCAACTCCAAGATTTCCCACCACATTTTTTCCTCAAATGTTTGGTGCTGCTCCTTGTTGCTTTTATTACTATCTAATAAAACTTGGTGTCATATTATATATTCTGTTATTTTAAATTTAATATTAAATGGTGTTGTGCAAAGATCACTATTATTTCCAGATGTTGTACTAACTGATACATTCAAGAATCTCCAGTGTTTGGTAGATGTTTGCTACAGTTAAAACTAAAAGGGAGATAATGTTCACAACACATAAGGATTAGAAAACTGAAGACTAAGAATTTTGTTATAACTGTTAATTACTTCTTACTTTCTTTGAAATGCCAGACCTTGATTACAAATATCACTGACAAATGCATTCCATGAATTGGATTGCCACACTCATGTGAAATTATAATTTTCCAATGGGCTCAGATAACTTTTCTAAAAGAAAGATATTTCTTTTACCCACAGAAATTATTATTCTTGACATTAGAAGTATAAATGGGACAAGGAAACTTATTCCTTGTTTTTTAATGTTTCCCGAGGCAATCTTTATTGCTGTAGCGGGTCTGTGAAGAACATACACAAAGGCACCTCTCAACTGGCACTCACAAATGGAAGCTTTGAAAATATGCACCTATAAAATGCATGCATTTCCTGAACTGGTAGCTGCTTTATTCAACAGACCATTAAAAGCCCATTTAGAGGGCCTCTCACCAGCTCATGTGCACTACAGGTACTTAAAGCTGGTGAACCCAGCAGAGTAAGAAACAAAACAAAACAAAAAGTTGGACCAACATCTACTAAAATTTGCAGAGAAAAAAAGCTCTCTCCCCAAACCTAAATTTCCTCCAACACTAACACTTATATAAAGAACAGGTAATGTGACAAAATTGCCCCACTTCCAATCTCTCAGCCAAAATCCAACACCCCTCCTGCCCTCCAACGATCAATCATCAGCTCAGGCAAAGCAAATGAACTTTTAATCAATAACAGCTACTGTTTCTTGTACCAGGACTGTTTATGATTTAAAAGGGGGAAAAAAATTAAATCAATCCTGATGTGAATGTTTTCCCTATTGAAGAGAAAAAGCAACACCCTGTGTCAAAGAGGGGGGTGTAGTTTCACATGTTTTAAAAATATGCTAAAATAAAATTAATTTGAAATTGTTTTTACCCTTGTTAGCTATGGACAAAAAAGTAACTGCGTAGGATGCTTTGGACTGATGAGTTAAGTTAGACAAACGCTTTCAATCTAGGTCTTCACACCATTGTCTTTCCTGTTTATATTCCTACAATGGTGGAGATTAATAGAGCTAGAAGGGAATTTAGGGAACATCTGTCCAAAGATGGCTGCCTTGGGAGCTCTGTCACTGGAGCTGTTTAGGCATTGGCAAGAGGATAATCAAATGGGAAACGGTAGAGAGAACTCAAACAATGAAGTATTTCTGGATTATAATGGTGGGTGAAACTGACCATATGTGGAAGACTATATGTAGAATCTGGGCTTCCCTGGTGGCTCAGTGGTAAAAACCTGCCTGCCAATGCAGGAGACACGGGAGTTGCAGGTTCGATCCCTGGGTTGAGAAGATCCCCTGGAGGAGGAAATGGCAACACACTCCAGTAATCTTGCCTGGGAAATCCTGTGGACAGAAGAGCCTGGTGGGCTACAGTCCATGGAATTGCACGCATTGGACAGGACTGAACAACTAAACAACAACAATGTGTAGAATCTACAAAAGCAGGTTGACTATGGCTGAATATTCTTCTTCCTCTCCCTGTCTATAACCAAAAGGCAACCTTTGCCTACAATCTCCAGGGTTTTGCTGAAAATGTTTGCAAACCCCAGTATCAGACATCTTTAAGGCCCCCTGGGTATTCCAATTCTCCCCTCAATGTTCCTTCCATTCCTCTAGGCTACACCCAAGTAGGTCCAACTAAACATAGTAAATCCTAATAATACTGGTGTGGTCAGGTCTTCCTGCATCTTGAATCTCCCTTTAGCCAGGGAGAAATCAAGCTGGACTCTTTATGAAGTCTGCTGTATTATTTTAGCAAGTTTGCACAAACCAGAAACAACTTCCCCAAAGATTACTGAAATGAAATCATCTTTCACCTAATTGGGAAAGGCAACACAGGCTTTTGCCCAGTTTTAAAGAGTAACATGATGGGGGGGAGGCAATGATGATGATGGGAGTGATTTCTTGACTGTTTTCTTTTACAGTTTGCTGAAATGGAACAATCAATCCTGTCTTGCTTATTTATAAAACCTTAACACCAATGGGGTGGGGAGAATTAATGAGACCAGGCACAAGGAATGTGGAAATTTTCATTTCTAAACTGCTGGCACGCAGACACGCATTAGTGTCTTGTGCTTTTCAAGGGCACTGAAGAAATGAGTTTTCTGCCTCTTACAGCTTTTGGTGGAGAGCACACATTTGCACATAATTAGTCACCACAATAGCTGGCAGCCAGAGAAAGGCTCCAGCAAGGAAGCCCACATTTTTTAAGAACCATGATACATATATCCATAGAAGACCACAATGATAACTGTAGGCCCTCGGAAAAGAATAACCATGTGACTAGTAACACAGAAGTGGTAGCAGGCATACAAGGTGCATTTACTCTTCGTTATGCCTCAGATGCTGCTGTTTAATCATGATGTTGTGTCTGACTCCTTGTGACCCCATGAACTGTGGCCTGCCATGCTCCTCTGTCCATGGGATTTCCCAGGCAGGAATACTGGAGTGGGTTGCCATTTCCTTCCCCAGGTGATCTTCCCAGCTCAAGGGCTGAATCTGTGTCTCCTGCATTGGCGGGTGAATTCTTTACCACTGAACCACCTGGAGAGGCCCCTGCAGATTCTTTGCCAATGCTGTCTCTAGTAAGTCAATATTTTCTGTATGTTAAAGGTGCGGAGACTTAGCCTCCACAGGATTAAATGACCTGCACACAGAGGCACAACTCACAATGGAAAGGACCAGAACTTGAATTCAGGTCTATGTCTAAATCCCAAGTTCTTTCCATTTTTCTAAGAAATATTTTTCGGAGAAATGAAGGAAGAAGTTTGTTGTTGTTAAGTTTCTTGGTCATGTCCGACTCTTTGTGACTCCATGGACTGGAAGGCCAGGCTTCCCTGTCATTCACTATCTCCCTGAGTTTGTTCAAACTCACGTCCATTGAGTCGATGATACCATCCAACCATCTCATCTGTTGTCCCCTTCTCCTCCTGCCCTCAATCTTCCCCAGCCTCAGGGTCTTTTCTAATGAGTCAGCTCTTCACATCAGGTGCCAAAGTCTTGGAACTTCAGCTTCAGCATCAGTTCTTCCAATGAATATTCAGAGTTGATTTCCTAGAAATACTTTTCCGGGAAGTGAAAGAAGAAGTTTGGTCTATATTAAATACCATAGCAACTCAGTGTTTAAAGAGAAGTTTTGGTGCACGTTGACCACACTGACAGTTGTACCTGCTATGTTCTTCTGCTCTAGAACCTACTTATATATAGTTGATGTGATCAAAACTCTTGGACCACTGTCATCTCTGCCAGTGTTCACTAGAAGAATACTGATATCAGTGCTGAGGGTACCAACTTCCAATGCCTCGAAAGTAACCAAGCCTCAGAATGGAATTGCTGCTCATGAATCATCTCTGTGAAAAAGCCATGCTCTACTCCCCATCAAAAGTGGAGAATGGTTCTTTAAAGGAATATATACCACAGTTCATCTCCTGTGCTCTAAAGCTACACTGCTTGAGCAGCTTCATGTCTGTTTCAGACTGTCTAAGGAAAAGATCCATTTTCTTCCCACAGAGCTCTGCCTTTTGCCTCTATGTTTGGGACAAGGGATGCCCTAGACTCCGTACTTTTTTCCTTGTCCCACTTTTGTTCTCTGGACATCAGTTACCCAAACAGCTTGAACTCCTGCCTATGATCTTTACTACTTGGCTAGGAGTTTACGTGCTATTCAAGTAGTAATAGCTAAGTGATCTTTTAAAATTAGTTATTTACTTGGCTGCATTGGGTCTTAGTTGAAGTATGATTTTCATTGCATCATGTGGGGTCTTTCACTGCAGTACATGGACTCTCTAGTTGTGGCACATGGGCTCCAGCTTGCATGGGCTCAGAAGTTGCAGTATACAGGGTTAGTTGCTCCATGACTTGTGGGATCTTAGTTCCCCAACCCGGGATTGAACCCAAGTCCCCTGAATTGCAAGGCAGATTCTTAACCACTGGACCATCAGGGAAATCCCTAGCTGAGTAATCTTAATTTGGTTGAAGTCTCTTGGTTTAAAGAAGAAAGCCATCTAACTCATTAGCTTCATGATTGACACAATCAAATAATATAAAACAGAGAAAAATTAGAGTAATTTGATCTGAATATAGGAGCAAAACCTCATATTTCTCCCTTAATCTGTTTGGAGCCTTGAAAGATACATTTAAGAAGTATGTGCTCAGACTTCTGTCATTAACGATAAGCTATTTGGAAATTCAATGGTGTATGTCAGACTCAGTGTAGGGAGGTAGAATTTTCCATGACCAAGGTCACTATTTATTATGTTTAATGCCTAAAATAACTATGGGTATCTAGTATATGGGACAAAGTGAGTCCAGGGGAAGGTCGTTTGAAAAAAATAGAAATGCCTACTTTTACTATTACCATTAGACAAGCAAGGACTTCTGCCCTGAGCCCCTTGCTCTATGGAGCCCTGGCCTTTGGAGTGTCACTAAAGATCCCGTATGCCACAACACAAGACCTGACACAGCCAAATTAATTATTTAATTGTAAAATGATCACTTAGCTATTACCACCTGAATAGCACATAAACTTCCAACCAAGTAGTCAAGATCATAGACAGGAGTATCTTTGTGGTATCTCAATATTTTCCAGTCCCCTTCCTGTGCCTAGGAGCGGGTGGAGTTCATGATCTTAGTATGATCCTGCTTGCCTTTGGGGAGTGAGCCATTCCTAACAATAGGTTCAACTTAGGGAGACTCTTAACCTGATGACTTGTGGTCCAACATAATGTTATTTAAGCTCCCCAAGAATAGAAATCATGATTCTTACTCTCATGGTTTCCCAGGGCCTGGCACAGTACTAAGCACCAGTGAAGCTGCTCAGTCGTGTTCGATTCTTTGCCATCCCATTAGACTGTCGCCTACCAGGATACTGGTGCTAAGCACACCATAGACATAAAAAATAACAACTGTTATTGAGATCTCTTCCATATGCCCATCCATTCGTGCATCCATTCACCCATCTGTTTGTCCATTCATCCCTTCAATAATTGTTTCTTTTAATATACAATTTCCTGCTTACAGAACAGTGGATTCCCAGAATTTCAAAAGCTTAGTAGATTGCAGATCAATAATATCTCTGAAACTCCACTCTCAGAAAGGGGCTTTCCAGGTGGTTCAGTGGTAAAGAATCTGCCTGCCAATGCAGGAGACTCAGGTTCAATCCCTGTGCCAGGAAAACCCCCTGAAGAAGGAAATGGCAACCCACTCCAGTATTCTTACCTGGAAAATACCACAGACAGAGGAGCCTGGTGGGCTACAGTTCATGGGGCCACAAAAGAATTGGACATGACTTAGCAACTAAACAACAATTCTCAGAAAGACATGTGGATGAATAAGGGCTAACAATAAGGAAAATTGCACTGAAGGAGGAATACAGAGTAAACTTCTCTAAGATTCAAATTTGCATGTAGGAGGAAAATCTTATCCAAGTTTCAAAAAGACATAGGAAATAAGAATTTCCTCTGCATGCAGCTCTCCCAAGAGTAAGGCAACATTACATTCCCTGCCACAAACCCACCAGCCAGCCTGAGGGAGTGAAATCCAACCGGGAACATGGTCCCATTTCCTCTACACCTTTGGAAGTGGCAGTGGGGAAGGATTACTCTCAATTCCCAGGATCCCAACCCCCTGCTTTCTCCCTCCAAATGGCAAACTTTATTGGAGCAAAATCTTTTCCCCTAACAAGTTGTAAAGAACCTGCCTGCCAATGCAGGAGACATAAGAGACTCGGGTTCAGTCCCTGGGTTGGGAAGATCCCCTGGAAGAGGGCCTGGCAACCCACTCCAGTATTCTTGCCTGGAGAATCCCATGGACAGAGGAGCCTGGTGGGCTATAGTCCCATAGAATCCCCAAAAGTCATACACGACTGAAGTGACAAACACACACACACACACACACACACACACACACACACAGAATAAACAACTCTGTAGCCAAGATTTTGTATGCACGCATAATTTCCTCAGACTACATTTCTGAACTGGAATTTCTGTGAAGTTCTGTCAAAGAGGATGAAATTTTTAAAATTAAATTTGTGGCAAATACTTCTATTTTTACAGAAATAATTAAGCCAATTGAGACCTTAGATTCTGTGTTTAAGTATTTATCATACACAGTGAACACTAGGTATTATGCTTTTCTCTTTATTTTTCATTTCACTGTCATAACTTACTACATTCCATTCATTATACACCTGCAGTTTAAAAGGGAAGATTGCTGCCATCAGTTTGATTGATCCTATAGGGATAAATCTCTCTTCACAAATTGGCTTCTTTTCAAGTTTCACTGAGAATACAGAGAGATAAAACTTATGGAGTTCCTAATCCTCTACGGAAGAAATCTTCTATGTTAGTCCTGATACCTCAGTATTTGCATGGGCCTGAACATTTAGCTATTTTTGGTCTGTTCAAATATCAGGAGTATGTTAAGGGAATAGATCCTCATCACCATGAACCATTGTTCTGCGTGATAGCATGTTTGTGTTTTACTCTAAAACAAAGTATATAGACTGCAGTTTTGTTTGGTTGGTTAGTTGGTTGGTTGGTTGATGAGAGAAGAAGTCTGTAATTTCTCTAGAGCCTTCTTTTAATCAAACTGTTGGAGAGCTGATGGCTGACTAACTCTGTGTTGCAAATCTGGAAACACAAAGTCTCTCTGGTAAGAGAGAAGGCTGGGTGTTTCCTCTTTTTCCCTTAAAGTTTTGTTGTAATTCATTAATTTTCTTGGATCAGATCTCTTAGGAAAGACGTGACTGTTAGAGTAATCGCTTACTTCTGCACACTCCTCCAGGTTCAAGGGCAGAGAAATTCAATTGCACGCTGTTTTAACACCCTGCTTCCAAGTGAGTGCTGCTCCCATCAGGATGTTCCTCTCTTCTGGTCTTTGCCATGAGTCTTCCACACTAGAACCAATCTCTGGAATCCTCTCCATCTGATCTCATTTTCTTCTTATTAAATCCAGAGCTCTTTTGAAAATACTTTAATAAGGACTTTTGATCCCTCCGTGTTTCTCAAGGATTTCTCAGTTTCTTCCAAACACTCAGCTGACAGATTTCTGGGAGCAGCCAGTCCTGCTTGGAGACACTTTAAGTTGATGATATCATCTGAACACCAGGGAGAGGGCCTTTTGGGGGAGTTTTGTTAGCAGGGGTGGCTGATAGCCACTTTGGTCTTGTTCTTCATTTCTCTGGAAATGAGTCAGGAAAGACAGGACTTATGGACTTGCACTTCTTGCTTCTTGCAAATGAAAATGTTCTCTCAGAAACAATGGACTTTAATAATAAATAGAGATCCAGACATGGAGGGTGGTCTTGTGGACACAGTGGGAGAATTAGAGCATGGGACGAATTGAGAAAATAGCATTGACATATATATACACTACCATGTGTAAAACAGATAGCCAGTGGGAAGCTGCTGTATAACACAGGGAGCCGAGCCCAGCACTCTGTGACAACCTAGAGGGGTGGGATGGGCAGGGGGCCATTGGAGTAGGAGGGAGGTTCACAAGGGAAGGGATATATATGTAGCTATAACTGATTTGAGTTGTATGGCAGAAACCAACACAGCATTGTAAAGCAATTATCCTCCAATTTAAAAAAAGATTAATAAAGTTTATTTTAAGAAAGAAGAAAAAATACAAGCAACTCCAAGGTGCCTAATTCCCTCCATCTTTGTTTTCCCAGTGTGTTTCTTTCTTACTGGAGCAACCCTTCTTGACTTCTCCACAATTTTGTGGGTGAACACCCTGAAGCTATTGGAGCTTTCTAAACCTGCAGAAGCACTGTTGACTTCTCTGTGGCTAAGAATGAAGACTTAGAATCTTGCTAACATCCTTGCAGAGATTTAAATTCTCTCTGAAATATTGAAATGCATTAGAAGAGAGAGCTAAGCCCCCTAGCTTCTGGATTCAGCTCTGTCTTCAGCTTGCATTGTGTCTTTGAGGATATCATTAAGCATTTTGGGGTTTCAGAGTTCTCATTTGTAAAATGAAAGAGTTAACATTTTTTATGTCTTCCCAAGGGTGAATTATGATTTTAACCAAGAAATAATAGTATATTTAATTGAAGAAGAAGTTTAATGTGGCAATGTAGTTTTGGATTTGGAAAAGAACATTGGGAAACATTTGGGTATTTTTTGATAGAATAATTTATGCAAGGTAAAGTTTGGTAGTATGGAAGTGGAAGTGGTAGCTGCCTCAGTTGTGTTCAACTCTTTGCGACCCCATGGACTATAGCTCGCCAGGCTCCTCTGTCCCTGGAATTCCCCAGGCAAAAATACTGAAGTGGGTTTCCATTCCCTTCTCCAGGGGATCTTCCCAACCCAAGGACTGAACTCTGGTCTCCTCCACTGCAGGCAGATTCTTTACCAACTAAGCCATTATGGTAGCATAGTATCGGTGTTAAAAGCCTCAGCAATTGCAAGCTAGCCATGCTTCACTGGAGTGTAATGGTTTCGAATACAGGTTTGGAGTCTAAGGAAGCTGCATGAGCTCTTTGCCTATGCCATATGACCTTGAGTAAATTCACCTTGCTCTTTTCAGCTCCAGATTCTTGTCAATTAAGAAAAACAAAGAAAGCAAAATCCCCAAATCAAACAGAAGCAAAATCCCAGGATAATAACAGTATTATTACTATTTGTTTTCACTATTACTGTTTCTTCATACTTGGGAACATCAAAGACAAAGTGTATGAGGTGCTTTGCTTAGTAACTGGGACAAAGCTAATCCTTACTGGTTATAAAAGTTATTATGTACAGTGTTTGAATTTTCACCATTTAATTTGATCAGTTTATTCTTTTTGGAGGGATACAGGTCAGTGCATATCTCATTGCAAGTTTTTTTTAATCTATCCAATATAAATACTCAATATATTTCAGTACTGTACAGTATATACAAAGCTTTAAAAGCTGAAGTATTTCTCTGGTCAATTCATTGAACACATTTATTAAAAATTTCCAACTGATTTTGAAAAAAAAATCAATCCCAGTTTATAGAAATCCTTTATAAAAATGTTTATTTTCATTGCAGGTCACCTGGGTTATTTCACTAAATACCACTTTAAAAGTTCAAGCATTTAAAAAATCTAATTTAAAATAGCAAAGGGAGAAAACATGAACCACCTTGCCAAAGTATTTCCTTAAAATTTAAAATCAGTTTTGTCACAAAAGTTTAGAATTTAGTTACACTGTATGTTCAAAAAAACACAGTTGTATGTGTGAAATCTACAGTTTCTATATCAATTGGTGGAATATCACAACTTATTTTGACAAAGTTATGGGCTTCCCTGGTGGCTCAGCGGTAAAGAACCCACCTGCAATGCAGAAGATGGAGGTTCCATCCCTGGGTCAGGAAGATCTCTTGGAGGAGGAAACGGCAACCCACTCCAGTAATCTTGCCAGGATAATCCTATGAACAGAGGAGCCTGGCGGGCCATAGTCCATGGGATCAAAAAAGGTAGGACACAACTGAGCAACTAAACTGGATATGTATGCATCATATCCAATTCCAAGGGCACTCTGCTTTGTAGCTTCTTTTCTTTTTACTTTTTGAAAAGAATATTTTCATTATTTATGTTTGCTTGCGCCCGTGTCTTTGTTGCTGTGCTGGCCTTCCTTAGCTGCTGTGAGTGGGGGCTACTCCTTGTTGCAGTGCATGGGCTTCTCATTGAGGTGGCTTCTTTTATTCCAGAGCACAGGCTCTAGAGCATGTGGGCTTCAGCAGGTGCAGTTCCTGGGCTCTAGAGCACAGAATCAATAGTTGTGGTGCTTGGGCTTAGTTGCTCTGCAGCATATGGGATCTTCCTGCACCAGAGACTGAATCTTTGTCTCCTACATTGGTAGGTAGATTCTTTACCACTGAGCCACCAGGGAAGTCCCCACACCATAGCTCCGTAATATATTAAAAATGTGTTTCACCAAAATTTGTGCTGTATTATTATTGCAAAATATAGCTTCATCTCCAATGTCATCTATTTTAACTGAATTTACATTCACAACATCAGATATTTCACTGTCAAGAGAATGAATTTCTAGTAGGTTGGCTTTGATTATGTGAAATTGATGGAAAAAGAAACATAATTGGGTGGGATGAGCTAATTTTTTGTTTGTAGTATTTAATGACCAATATAAAACTCTCAGTATTCAACTGCGAGTTTCTTCTTTGGTTCATGAAGCCACACACTAACAGCTATTGCTTTGTTTTGAATTTATGTCCCCCAAAATCTTGGAATAAATAATGAGTGAAAGTGATTTAGAATAGCCATTTGATCTGAATGAAAAGTTATATCTCACTAAATGATATGAAGGATGCCTCCTTTGGTTATAAAGAGAAAACAGTCTATATAAACTTGTTACTGACTTTTGAAGTAACTGCTGATGCTTCTCCAGCAGATTTGTGTCTTCTGGTTTTCACGTGGTAATTTATACCACTGAGACCCTATGGTGGATGGTAAATGTCATGGAACATTTCATGCAAGTTACATGTTCATCATTCACTCTCTTGAGTAATCGAAATTCACTTCTTATTTTTCTATGAAACCCATGCTTCCTCTTTTAAACTTATTGCTGCCAAAAGTGTTTATTGCAGTCTAAAAAAGCAATGTCAAACAGTAAAACAAATAGTTGTCGGTTTTACACTATACAATAAATGACAAAACAGCAGTACCCAACTGTTTAAAGTGTTCCCTTCCTGTTCCACAGATAGGACTACTCTGCTTTTATTTCTTCCACTTATTTCAGATGTACCTAAACTGTAATTTACCACATTTCTTATTTACAGTCACTTTGCTGACTGTGACCTGGTGGCTTCATGTATTTTGCAGCCCTTGCACATGGTCACAGTACACCTGATTGCCTTACCAGGTGGCCAGTCACAGTAGTGCTGAATGCCCCCAGAACTGTCAAAGATAGAAAGAGTCAGCTATACCTAACAATTCATGTCTGTGTTCAGTTTGTTTTTATCAGAAAAGTTTTTTTGAAAGGGACTTAAGAAGGATTGAGGAAAGGTGAGGCATAGGCAGAGAGAGATGAGCTATCACTGGGCATCTTTCAGATTTAGTCACATATAAGAATAAGAACCCTGCGCCCTACAAGTATGTCTCACCCGTGATTAAGTCCTTTCAGTCGTGTCCAACTCTTTTTGTCCCTGTGGACTGTAGCCTACCAGCCTCCATGGATTTCTCCAGGCAAGAATACTGGAGTGAGTCGTCATGCCCTCCTCCAGGGAATCTTCCCAGGGACTGAACTGCACCTCTGATGTCTCCTGCATTGGCAGGAGGGTTCTTTACCACTGGTGCCACCTGGGTCTCACCCACTACAAGATAAGACCATCGTAGAAGCTAGAGGAACAAAGGAGAGACCTGCCTAACTGTTTAAAGCTGAATCTAAAGCAACTATTACAGTAAAACTTTACTGCACAATGAAAAGTTTGGATCACATACTAAACCAGATGGGAAACCAGGGCAGGACTCATAAACTAGTATTGTTCTGGGCTTATGATCACACCATAGAGTCATTTCAAAACTATCTGGACTTACTCTTTCCACTTCAAGAAGAAAGAGCTATGACTTATAGGTAGAGATCACTGAAAGATGGGATTTTAAATAAATCCTTGAAAGAGTTTTCTCAAAATAGTACCAACAATAGAGAAACCCTCATCATTGGAACTGCTAAATCTGAGCATGGATGTTATGGAGAGGACTGCAATTGAACAAGATAAACTCCGAGGCTTCTTCTAAGGGTTACATGGTTCTTTCTTTCTTTCTTAGTTCTTATTTAATTCATCAACTTTATTTATTTTACCTTTTGCCATTCTTTTAAAAAATTATTTAAAATTTTATATTGGAGTATACCCATTAGCAAAAGTTGTGATAGTTTCAGGTGCATAGAAAAATGATGTAGCAAAATATATGTATCCATTCTCCCCCAAACTTTTCTCCCATCCAGCTGTCACATAACATTGAGCAGAGTTCTAAGGGTTTCATGATTTTTGACCAATGAACTGTGATAAATAGATCTTAAAGGGAAAGAATTTCAACTCAGAATGCTGGAATTGTTTTAGCAGATGTCAGAAGGAAAAAAAAATCTCTTTCATGAGCTTATATATACTTCCAAAGACTTTTAGTGGGTTTAGATATACTGGTAGAATCTAATCATTCTTTGAGTAGCCACAGAAAATAATAGACTTTTGATTGAAAGGATCTTAAGAGGTCTAGAGTTGACCATTGGTACATGGTCGACAATGGACCAATGCTTGACAATAATTGGTACGTGAGAATCTTTGGGAAATATTAAGCTTTTTGAACATCATCTCTATAATGAGAGTTGTATTTTCTCAATTCCAGACAGACTTACAATGTCCAATAAGTAATAATGGAGAGAAGAGAATGCCGGTTACTTGTCTTCTTGTGTAATAATTTGGAGGCTGTGTAATTACTTGAAAGATAAGTTGATGTGAAATAAAAGCCATTTTATGCACTGTTTAGAGTTGTCTGATATTGTAGTTTACATTCAACTTGTGATACACTTACTTTCATTAACCTTCATTTTCTTTTTAAAAATTTTTAAAATGTATTAGTTTATTTTTTATTATCTTGGATCTCCTGCATTGCATATGGATTCTTTACCAGCTGAGCTACCAGGGAAGCCCTAAGCCAAGCCATAGGCCCTGGTTAAGGGGGGGGGGGTGGTGCGGGGGGGAAAGCAGGCTCTAAGTTTCAGTCATGAAATTAAAAGACACTTACTCCTTAGAAGGAAAGTTATGACCAACCTAGATAGCATATTAAAAAGCAGAGACATTACTTTGCCAGCAAAAGTCCACCTAGTCAAGGCTATGGTTTTTACAGTGGTCATATATGGATGTGAGAGTTGGACTGTGAAGAAAGCTGAGCACTGAAGAATTGATGCTTTTGAACTGTGGTGTTGGAAAAGAAGTTTCAGTTATAGCTCTTCGTTGACTAGCTTTGTGACTTTAGACATGTTATATAAATTCTTTCAGACCTGTTTCTCCATTTATAACATGAAGATAATATATAATGTGCATGATTCTTAAAGATTAAGGGAGATAATATAATACAGTGCTTCAGTTCAGTTCAATGCAGTTCAGTCGCTCAGTCATGTCCAACTCTTTGCGACCCCATGAATCACAGCATGCCAGGCCTCCCTGTCCATTACCAACTCCCGGAGTCCACCCCAACTCATGTGCATCGAGTTGGTGATGCCATCCAGCCATCTCATCCTCTGTCGTCCCCTTCTCCCCCTGCCCCCAATCCCTCCCAGCATCAGGGTCTTTTCCAATGAGTCAACTCTTCGCATGAGGCGGCCAGAGTATTGGAGTTTCATACAGTGCTTATCAGGTCTTAAAGTGCTCCACAATGCTGTTCCCCTCTAACTACACTTCTCCAACTGGAAAGAATACAGTTTCAGTGTGTACTGTGGGCTCTATACCCCAGGAACTGCTGCAGACATCCTGGGGAATTCAGGGAAACTTTTAAAAGGAATAAAAAATGTTTCTTGCCCTACAGGAAAGGGATAGTGAATAGTATGGTTCTTAAATACATGCACTGTAGTAAACCAGACAGGAATGTCCTAATTGAGGCTATAACATTGAAACTTGCTTGTATATAGGGGATAGGGGGTAAAATGTCATTAATTCTAACTCTGAGACAAAAGAACTATGGTAAAAGAACATCTAGTTAATCCTCAGATAACACTCTTAGAGGACAAAATTAAAAGTTGCTACAATTCCAGACAAAGGTCCATATAGTCAAAGCTATGGTTTTTCCAGTAGTCATGTATGGATGTGAGAGTTGGACTAAAAAGAAGGCTGAGCACCAAAGAATTGATGCTTTCAATTTGTGGTGCTGGAGAAAACTCTTAAGCATCCCTTGGACTGCAAGGAGATCAAACCAGTCAGTCCTAAAGGAAATCAACCCCAAATATTCATTGGAAGGACTGATGCTGAAGCTGAAACTCCAATACTTTGGCCACCTGATGCAAAGAGCTGACTCATTGGAAAAGACCCTGATGCTGGGAAAGATTGATGGCAAGAGGAGAAGGGGATGACAGAGGATGAGATGGTTGGACGGCATCATCAACTCAAATGACATGAGTTTGAGCAAACTCCAGGAAATAGTGAAGGACAGGGAAACCTGGTATGCTGCAGTCCATGGAGTCGCCAAGAGTTGGACACAATTTAGTGACTGAACAACAATTCCAGAAGGTGTGTCCCAGAATGATTTGCAGAATTCCACCACGGAACCTAAGAATAGGACTTAGCTAACAGGTCCTGAAGGGAGAACAAATTCTCTGTGAGTAAGCGAGCTGAAACAGGACAGCCCAGTGGGGCAACTACAGGCTTAGTTTCACGCTCCTGAATTATCCTGGCACGGTGGTTGCATTGCTTGGGGACATTTAGGAAGCTGCTTCATCATCTCTACATTACACCATCTGTGAGATGGAGTTGTAATTTTAGCCAACACATAAGGGAATTAGGGAGATTACTACACAGCTTGAAGTCAAGATTTGGAAGAAAGTCTGCTGCTTTTAGGAACAAGAGACTTTAAAGTAACGCAATAATTTATTTTTTATTTTACATTGGTACAGTTGATTCTTGTTATTCACGGATTCCATATTTACAAATTTGCCTACTTGTTAGAATTTATTTGTAACTTCCAAATAAATATTTGCAATGCTTTCATAGTCATTTGCAGCCATGTGGCAAGTGTCAAGAAATTTGAATAGCCCTATGCGCACATTCCCAGCTGAGGTCAGACAAGGTGATGCTCTGCCTTCTTGTTTCAACTCTCAAACTGTTAATGTGTCCTTTCCACGGTCTATTTAATGCCATGTTTTTAGCATTTTGTACTTTTTGTCAGTGATTTAATCTGTTTAAAACGGTCCCCAAGCAGAGTGCTGAAATGCTGTGTTCCCAAGCACAAGAAGGCTGTAATATACCTTGTGGATAAAATACACGTTAGAGAAGTTTCATTCAGGCACACATTTACAGTGCTGTTGGCCATGCATTCAATGTTATTAAATCAACAATGTGTATAAAATAAAGAGTTTTTAATAGACGCATAAAAAAAGATTATGTATTGACCAGTTGATGAAAATGTTGTGCTCTGAGGCTTGCAGGAACCTAACTCTGTATTTCTGCTAAGAGCATGTTTAAGTGTTTGCTAATTCAGTGTTCCCAGCTACTTAGAGGACAAATGGCTGCAGGTAATGAAAATCATATGTTATCTATTATTGGTTATCCTGATTTGTTTTCCTTAGGAAAAAAAAAAAAAAACCTCTTCCAGGGATGAAGGAGAGTTTAATGATCATTTATCCCAACTCCATAATTATATAAAATGTTAGAGAAAATGAGAGTGTAGACTATAGGCCTTGATCTAGGCCCCTAAGCATGAAGAGTGAGGCAAAACCTGGACCACAGCCAGGTGCATCAGCCCCCAAACCCATCCTTATACCACCAAACCACACTGGTTTTCATGTGTGTTACCAAACTCAGGTTCAACTGCTTGCTGCATGACAGGCCATATGTCAGGTGACAAGGTGTTGAGGCAAAGAAAGTGACTTTTTATGAGAAAACCTACTAACCAAGAAGACGGTGGACTAGTGTGCCTAGAAACCATCTTTGCATCTTGGCACAGGCAAAGGACTGTTAAAGGCACTGTGGGGGAGGGGACTGCAGGGTGCCTGAACAGCTTATGCAAAATTCTTGAATTGGTTAGCATCAAGGTGCAGTTTCAAGCATCGCCAATCTTCTGGTTTCAATTGGTCGGGGGTCTACATATCTGAGGTCAGCAGTTTTTGTTTGGTGGGAGTCTGCTTCTATCAAAACAACTTAGAAATATGTGTCAGAGAATGTAGCTGCCTTATAGTCTAAATTGTTACCAGTTTTCCAGCCCAGAGGCTGTTCTTTGTTTTTACATCTTCACATTTCCTAATCATTAACTCTTGAGCCAGCCTTTTGAGGGTCAGGGAAGGCCTGGGAGACTCAAGCAAAAGGCTTTTTCTTGAAAGGATAAGGATACAGAGGCTTGTAGAGGTTTCATAGGCATAAAAAGAGATTGCTTTAGGAGGTGCATTCCAGTGGGAAGAGATAAAAGAGTGATTTCCCATATGGGGTGTGCTGCAGGCTTCCTGTCCAGGATTGTTTATCCCTCTGATGATGTTGAGAGAGTGACTGCATAACTCATGTACCTAAGCTTAAAGTGACAGGTACCCTTGGATCATGCTTGTGGACAGCATTGTACTATATGGTAAATGGCCTTATGATCCATATCAGGATTAAAGAAGATCAACATTTATAAAAACAGATTTTTCTTCTAAAATGTTTATTATCCTAACTGTGTTTTGTTTGTGAGTCTTGGGAGTAGCTAACAAAGCTTTGCTCTTTCAGATATTTTCACCTCAATTCCTGAGGACCCAGCAGAAGTCACTTGCTCCAAATTAAGGTGAGAGATACAGTTAATATTTAAGCCAAACGAGGTGACTAAGGTAAAGATGAGGTAGAGGGAGTGAGCTATCAAGAGATCTTGGAGAAGCATGAAGTTGACCATGTGTTCAGAATGATGTCATTTAGTTCAATGAACACTTGAGCAGCTATTAAGTACAAAGAATATTGCTTTTTGCTCTGATATTCGTCTCTTGAGGTCTATATTATGGTAATACCATTAGAATCCCAAATTCATTCTGATTGCCAATCAATTTGATGAGAAAATAACAATAAATTAGGACAATCCATTCAAAATCATTGTTACCTCATCTTTTTCTTGGCACCTTTCCTTTTTGTTCTCAGTATATACTTGAAAATATCTTCCCTAGAAACACAAAGAGCCAATAAATCAAAGTTTCCCAGTATAAAAAGCGAGTGTCCAAGAGTGAGAGTTTGCCATCCAGTCCATGCACCAGACCTGGAGCCAGATTAACCTGACCTGTCTCTTAGCACATAGACACTTCTATTCATAGTTCAAAGGCAATCATTCTGTAATGCAGTTGTAAGGGGAAGGTCAAAAATAACCTAATTTGTAGGTGCACTGAGAAAGTGTGGAGGGGTCAGTTTTAGAGCTAAGGCCTGCATTATTTTATCATCAAGTTTTCTTCTATTCAGGTCAAATAGCATTAACTATCAAATGTCCTTGGTATCACTTTATCAACAGATTTCAAACTGAGAAAAAAAACAGAATTAACACTGAGCATTTACTACATGCCACATAGTGTTCTGGACTCTACTACCAGTTATCTTATTTAAAACTCATAGAAAACAGTCCAAGTGGGTGCTTTCTTTTCCATTGTGTAGGTTAAAAAAAAAAATTAAACAAAGAGATTGTATAATTTTTCTTTTGTCACTAAGTAAAGGAGCCAACATTTATAACTATCCAAGAGTATCTTGATCCAAATGCCATCCTCTTTTAACTTTACCACATGACCGCCCTCTAGTCAGCTGTTTTCTTTGTGATGCATGGAGATTCCAGGCATCATTTCTCAGTATTCGACCCATGGACAATGTGGGTCAGAATCACCTGGGATACTTTTTTTTTTTAAATAATTTGCAAGTTTTATATTTATTTATTCATGGCTGCACTGGATTCTCGTTGCTGCACACGGGCTTTCTCTAGTTTCAGAGAATAGGGGCTTCTCATTGCGGTGGCTCCTCTTGTCTTCTCTCTCTTCTCTAGGCTTTGTGGGCTCAGTTGTTACAGTTCATGGGTTTAGTTGCCCTATGGAATGCAGGATCTTCCCAGACTAGGGATCGAACTGGTGTCTCCTACCTTGCAAGGTGGATTCTTAACCACTGGACCACCAGGGAAGTCCTGGGATACTAACAAATTCCTAGACTCCACCCCTGAACCCATGAAAGGTTACCAAGAATATGTGCTTGTTTGCTCTTTTCCTTTCTCAGTTCAGTTCAGTTCAGTCACTCAGTCCTATCCAACTCTTTGCAAGCCCATGAGCCACACGCCAGGCCTCCCTGTTCATCACCAACTCCCAGAGTTTACTCAGTTTCATGTATATTGAGTCGATGATGCCATCCAACCATCTCATCCTCTGTCATCCCCTTCTCCTCCCACCTTCAATCTTTCCCAACATCAGGGTCTTTTCAGATGAGTCAATTCTGCGCATCAGATGGCCAAAGTATTGGAGTTTCAGCTTCAGCATAAGTCCTTCCCATGAACACCCAGGACTGATCTCCTTTAGGATAGAGTGGTTAGACCTCCTTGCAGTCAAAGCGACTCTTAAGAGTCTTCTCCAGCACCATAGTTCAAAGGCATCAGTTCTTCAGTGCTCATATTTCTTCATAGTCCAACTCTCACATCCATACATGACTACTGAAAGAACCATAGCCTTGACTAGATGGACCTTTGTTGACAAAGTAATGTCTCTGTTTTTTAATATGCGATCTAGGTTGGTCATAACTTTCCTTCCAAGAAGTAAGCATCTTTTGATTTCATGGCTGCAATCACCATCTGCAGTGATTTTGGATCACAAAAAAATAAAGTCAGCCACTATTTCCCCATCTATTTCCCATGAAGTAATGGGACCAGATGCCATGATCTTAGTTTTCTGAATGTTGAGCTTTAAGAAAACTTCTTCATTCTCCTCTTTCACTTTCATCAAGAGGTTCTTTAGTTCCTCTTCCCTTTCTGCCATAAGGGTGGTATCGTCTGCATATCTGAGGTTATTGATATTTCTCCCGGCAATCTTGATTCCAGCTTGTGCTTCTTCCAGTCCAGTGTTTCTCATGATATACTCTGCATATAATTTAAATAGGCAGGGTGACAATATACAGCCTTGACATACTCCTTTTCCTATTTGGAACCAGTCTGTTGTTCCATGTCCAGTTGTAACTATTGCTTCCTGACCTGCATACAGGTTTCTCAAGAGGCAGGTCAGGTGGTCTGGTATTCCCATCTCTTTCAGAATTTTCCACAGTTTATTGTGATCCACACAGTCAAAGGCTTTAGCATAGTCAATAAAGCAGAAATAGATGTTTTTCTGGAACTCTCTTGCTTTTTCCATGATCCAGCAGGTGTTGGCAATTTGATCTCTGGTTCCTCTGCTTTTTCTAAAACCAGCTTGAACATGTGGAAGTTCAACATTCACGTATTGCTGAAGCCTGGCATGGAGAATTTTGAGCATTACTTTACTAGTGTGTGAGATGAGTGCAATTGTGTGGTAGTTTGAACATTCTTTGGCATTGCCTTTCTTTGGGATTGGAATGAAAACTGACCTTTTCCAGTCCTGCGGCCACTACTGAGTTTTCCAAATTTGCTGATATATTGAGTGCAGCACTTTCACAGCATTATCTTTTAGGATTTGAAATAGCTCGACTGGAATTCCATCAGCTCCATTAGCTTTGTTCGTAGTGATGCTTCCTAAGGCCCACTTGGCTTCACGTTCCAGGGTGTCAGGCTCTAGGTGAGTGATCATCCCATCATCATTATCTGGGTCATGAAGATCTTTTTTGTACAGTTCTTCTGTGTATTCTTGCCACCTCCTCTTAATATCTTCTGCTTCTATTAGGTTCATACCATTTCTGTCCTTTATTGAGCCCATCTTTGCATGAAATATTCCCTTGGTATCTCTAATTTTCTTGAAGAGATCTCTAGTCTTTCTCATTCTATTGTTTTCCTCTATTTCTTTGCACTGATCATTGAGGAAGGTTTCTTATCTCTCCTTGCTATTCTTTGGTACTCTGTATTCAAATGGGTATATCTTTCCTTTTCTCCTTTGCTTTTCACTTCTTTTCTTTTCGCAGCTATTTGTAAGGCCTCCTCAGACAGCCATTTTGCTTTTTTGCATTTCTTTTTCTTGGGGATGGTCTTCATCCCTGTCTCCTGTACAATGTCACGAACCTCCGTCCATAGTTCATCAGGCACTCTGTCTATCAGATCTAGCCCCTTAAATCTATTTCTCACTTCCACTGTATAATCATAAGGGATTTGATTTAGGTCATACATGAATGGGCTAGTGATTCCCCACTTTCTTCATTTAAGTCTGAATTTGGCAATAAGGAGTTCATGATATGAGCCACAGTCAACTCCCGGTCTTGTTTTTGCTGACTGTATAGAGCATCTCCATCTTTGGCTGCAAAGAATATAATCAATCTGATTTTGGTGTTGGTTTCCTCAGGTCCCCTTATTTCCTGAAAGCATGATGATCTCTTTAGTCCCTGGGGATTTATCACTTCTTTACCTGAGCTTGATTATCCTTGTTAATCATCCTATTCATGTTTATTTCTGTGAAAAACTAACAATATCTATTAAGAGTTAATATCTAATGTCTATTCTATAACTAGATTGTAGATTTCCTGATTGCAACTATATCTTAAATTCACTTATATACCTCTGATGTTATGCCTTACACATGGAGGATGCTTGGTTGGTATTTTTGTTGACTTAATGATCTATATTTGATCTTCACATGCTGTATCAAGGTTGTATGTTTGGAGGGACTTCCCTGGTGGTCCAGTGTTTAAGAATTTGCTTTGCAGTGCGGGAGACACAGGTTCAGTCTCTGGTGGAGGAACTAGGATCCCACATGCTGTGGAGTAACTAAGCTTGCATGCTGCAGCAACTGAGCCTTCGAGCTCCAGAGCCCACATGGCACAACTAGAGAGTCCATGCATAGCAACGAAAGGTCCTGCCTGATGCAGCAAAGATCCCACGTGCCATGACTAAGACCCGCTGCAGCCAAATAAATAAATAATCTTAAAAATATATTGTATAGTTGGCATCAGCCACTGGCAGTACTAAACTTCTCTGGACCTGGCAGAGAAGAATGAAAATAAATATCTCATTCTTCCAAGGAGAGCTGGAGTTCCCAGAAAGTTCAGGGTGTAAGGTTTGACAGGAAGTACTTTTCAGAACTTCTTGACAGACACAAAGGCCATAGAAGGACCAAGACCTCGCTGGAATCATTTTCCAAATGGACATGGTTTTTTGATGGAGACGAGAAATGTCAAGAACATGGAGGTTTTGTTGCAATAGCTGTCACTTGGCTCCTCCCCCTTAAGATGAAATCTAGTTCAAATGTGTAATTGTTTACTTATTTTCCTGCTTCCACCCATCAGGCCCAATCTCTGCATATACTACTGATTCTTATTACTACATCCTAGAAGGCATCCTTAAAGCTTCCTTTTATGTTGTCTTGTAAAAAACATATGTGATACCTTACTCTTTTTCAGTCATATTTCTTTCTGTTTCCCCTAATAAATTATTTTTTGCAAAATAATTTCCATGACTGGCTATTTAAATTTCAAATGCTCTTGCTTCCTTTTACAAAATCAGGTCCATTTGCAACTTTCCAACTTCGTTTTACATTCTGTAATTTCTGGGGACACAACCAAACCACAGCTTTCTTTGAATACATTGGTGCAATCAAGTATTTAAATTATAACCAATAATAATTATTACCAGTTTTATGAAAGGATCTCTTTAATTCTGGCTTCCTTTGTGTCTCCACTTACAACTCAAGAGACTTTTCAAAATGCGACTTCTTTTCTCAGCCATTCCCTTCTATGGGCCTAGAAGGGCTTCTATTCATAGAAGTGTTCTTTTCTGTCATTCAAGTTAAACTTGAAAGAAAGATCGCAATTAGTGATTTTGCTGTTGTTGTTGTTGAGTGACTCAGTTGTGTCCGACTCTCTGTTGTTCAGTGGGCTGTAGCCCACCAGGCTCCTCTGTCCATGGGATCCCCAGGCAAGGATATTAGAGTGGGTTGCCATTTCCTTCTCAGGGGAATCTTTCCGACTCAGGGATGGAACCCTCATCTCCTGCATCGGCAGGTAGGTTCTTTACCACTGAGCCACCAGAGAAGCCCCAATTTTTCTTTTAACCTAGGAGGGGAAAAAAGGCAATGTGTACTTAGCCACAATCATAGCACTTGCACCGACAGGTAGAAGTACCCCTCAGTTGTCAGGACAACACACATACCTGGTCCCACGCAGCTTCGGGATCTTAGTGTCACAGAGCCACTTCATGTGTTATACTGTGTGGATTCCAAAATTACCAAAACAAGGCCAGGTAAGGGGACTTCTTGATGGTTTCTCTAAATTGTACTCAGCCACTCAGAGTCAACAAAGGGTATTATCTTGCTTAAAAATCCAGGGTGCTTTAGATGGGGGTGGAAGAAATCTATAGATTTGGCACCCAGCGCAACCACAGAGGTTGAGTAATATAAATAGTAGAGCTCTGAAGGAGATGGGCCTGGTTTCAATATCACATTCTGGTCTTATAGCCCAGCAAAGTACAATAAGTTGAGGTTCAGGGAAACGAACTACAATCTGGGGAACATATGAAGAATGATCAGGGAGTGATTTATATACTCATCTTGGTAATGATAAAAGTGTTGGGAAAAGAGCAATATACAGAGGGAATCTATCCTGTCCTATTGTGGTCTATAATTGTATTCTTTTCCTGTAGCTTTTCGGTACCAAACCCAGGTGTCAATTACAATGACAGTTTTCATGTTCACTGAAGCGAAGTTCCAGACCTTCCCTGGGTCATTCAGTTCTGGAAATTGTCTAGGCCCAAAAGCTTTGCCTAAATGATGCTTGCATTATTTTTCACCCTATAATTGTTAAGGCTTTTCAACTTACATCCAACTGAGGTTAAGATATTATTCAGCCATGCTGTCTTAGCATTCTCCATGGAATAACTAACGATGCATTCCTAATAAATAACACTCCAGAGAATATAAGGTGTATGTTTCCTAAATGTTAAACTCTACTTCTGCAGTCGTTAGAAGAAAGACATCTATCTGAAACTTTATTTTGCACATCAGCTCCTGGGAAGACTCAGGGTATTTTTAATTAACAGAGGAAGGAATTTGTAAAAATCAAGTTCTCCTTTCCTTAAAATGATAGCTTAGAAAAGCAGCAAAGGACTTTACAAGCCAAAACCAAGCTATCAAGTCAGTTCAAAAGGATTAAATTTCCTGATCTTAGAGAAAGTGCAATTAATGTTCATCCCTTCCATTTCATAAAATTTCTGATAAATTAACCCATTAGAGGAAAGTTTATATTTGTTATATAATTTGGTGCATTTTCTCAATTTGGTACAATGGTTAGATTCAAAATGAAGGATAATGGACACAAGTCCCATAAGAGAGCTGCTGGTTCTTTGTTGAAATATCTGCTTACACCTTGCTGAGGGTAGAATGAGAGTTAAGGATACCTTACACACGGATTCTAGGTCCCATGGACTAGATCCTTTCTGGAAGTCTTCACTATGGTGCTGCTTGAGATGCCATCAAAGACCCCCATCTCACCATCAAAGGACAGTTTCCAACCCCACCCTCAGCAATCAGTTAATCATCAAGGTTCTGAAGAGTACAGGACAGTATCAATCACTTTGTACAGCAACCTTGTAAGAAAATGTTTTGGAAGAATTATATTTCAGTGTGAAGGGTTTACAAGACAAAGGGGGATTAAACAGAGGCTGTCTGTCATCCCTCTCAGCTTGAGAATTAAGTAAAGTAAGCTTGGGAAAATGTGTGGCATGTAGAAAATTCTCAACAAATGTTGGTTGCCTTACCTATCTCAAAGCTGCGTGTGTGTGTGTGTGTGTGTGTGTGTGTGTGTGTGTTAGTGGCTCAGTCATGTCCGACTGTTTTGCGACCTCCAGGCTCCTCTGTCCAGGGGATTCTCGAGGCAAGAATACTGGAGTGTGTAGCCATTTGCTTCTCCATCAGAGCTTTGTAGTTTTATCCAGAAGTTTCCAATGACAGGATATTTACTGTTGCTATTTAAACCAAATGTCATGTGGGAACAATAGTATTAAAATGGTAAGAAGTTTTGAAATAGTTTCCTTTTGTCTGACTATAAAAGTAGTAGTATATTCCGCATGTAACATTTGGATACAATAGGAAATGTAAAAAGGTACACCAGAGACATTATAGTTGACACATTGCTGTAAAGACTTTTAGTTGCCCTTTTCTATCTTTTCCTCTCTCTTTTTTATAAAACTGAATCACAATGTTCTATACCCTGGCTTTTGTACTAACAAAAATATCATGAATACTTTTAGACTGTTAAATATTCTTAACAATTGCATGGTCTACCGTTTTGTGGTACCATTTTGTCTACCAAAGCCTTTGATTGTGTGGATCACAATAAACTGTGGAAAATTCTGAAAGAGATGGGAATACCAGACCACCTGACCTGCCTCTTGAGAAACCTGTATGTAGGTCAGGAAGCAATAGTTAGAACTGGATGTGGAACAACAGAATGGTTCCAAATAGGAAAAGGAGTATGTCAAGGCTATATATTGTCACCCTGCTTATTTAACTTATATGCAGAGTGCATCATGAGAAACGCTGGACTGGAAGAAACACAAGCTGGAATCAAGATTGCCGGGAGAAATATCAATAACCTCAGATATGCAGATGACACCACTCTTATGACAGAAAGTGAAGAGGAACTAAAAAGCCTCTTGATGAAAGTGAAAGAGGAGAGAGAAAAAGTTTTCTTAAAGCTCAACATTCAGAAAACGAAGATCATGGCATCCGGTCCCATCACTTCATGAGAAATAGATGGGGAAACAGTGGAAACAGTGTCAGAGTTTATTTTGGGGGCTCCAAAGTCACTGCAGATAGTGACTGCAGCCATGAAATTAAAAGACACTTACTCCTTGGAAGAAAGGTTATGACCAACCTAGATAGTATATTCAAAAGCAGAGACATTCCTTTGCCGACTAAGGTCCATCTAGTCAAGGCTATGGTTTTTCCTGCAGTCATGTATGGATTTGAGAGTTGGACTGTGAAGAAGGCTGAGCACCGAAGAATTGATGCTTTTGAACTGTGGTGTTGGAGAAGACTCTTGAGAGTCCCTTGGAGTGCAAGGAGATCCAACCAGTCCATTCTGAAGGAGATCAACCCTGGGATTTCTTTGGAAGGAATGATGCTAAAGCTGAAGCTCCAGTACTTTGGCCACCTCATGAGAAGAGTTGACTCATTGGAAAAGACTGTGATGCTGGGAGGGATTGGGGGCAGGAGGAGAAGGGGACGACCGAGGATGAGATGGCTGGATGGCATCATGGACTCGATGGATGTGAGTCTGAGTGAACTCCGGGAGATGGTGATGGACAGGGAGGCCTGGTGTGCTGCGATTCATGGGGTCGCAAAGAGTCGGACATGACTGAGTGACTGAACTGAACTGAACTGAACCATTTTGTGAATATATTATTTAAGTAATCTCTAATTTTTAAACTTTTGGATTATTCTCAGCTTTTCTCAATTATAGATATAACTGATAGAAACTCATTTATAAATTATTACTGATTATTAAATTAGAATAAATTCTTAGAAGTAGCATATTGACTATTCAGCAATTTAAAAAGCAAAAACAAAATCAAACTATAAAGTCATGAAACATGAATGAATCTGAATTTCATTATGCTGAGTAAAGGAGGCCAGCCTGAAAATGTTATATAATACACAATTCCATTTTTATAACACTCTAAAAATAAGCAAGGGCTTCCCAGGTGGCTCAGTGGTAAAGAATCTCCCTGCCAATGAAGGAGATGTGGGTTCAATACCTGAGTTGGAAAGATCCTCTGGAGAAGGAAATGGCAACCTGCTCCAGTATTGATGCCTGGGAAATCCCATGGAGAGAGGAGCGTGGCAGGCTACAGTCGATGGAGTCACAAAAAAATCAGACATGACTTAATGACTAAACAGCAACAACAAAAAAAAAAGGCAAAACTACAGAACAGACAATACATAAGTGGTTTCAGGGGGTAGGTGAGGGGAGAGAGTCTGAAAACAAAAGGAATTTTCTGGGGTTTTTGAATTGCTCTGTATCCTGTGATGGTGGTTATTTGCCTAAATACATAAACTCATCTCTCTCCAACAGAAACATTAATTTTACTGGGTGTAAATTTTTTTGTAAATTAATTTATATATTTTAATTGGAGGCAAATACTTCACAATATTGTAGTGGTTTTGCCATACATTCACATAAATCAGCCATGGGTGTACATGTGTTCCCCATCTTGAACCCCCTTCCACCTCCCTCTCCATCCCATCCCTCAGGGTCGTCACTGGGTGTAAATTTTTTAAAAAATTTTTAAAAAGAAATGATATTATGGTGTTAAATGATATTTCAAAGATGCTTTCCAGAATCTTAACATATGTAGGTGAAGTTATATGTACACCTGTCTGTGTTTATTTATGATTAAGAGATTCCCATCAATATTACACCAATTTATAGTCCTACCTGTGGGGTATGTAAATGTTCATTTCTGAAAAGGAGAACATTTCAAAGCCAAATAAACAATAACAAGAGAGAATTCAATACAAAGAATAACAAAGTTGCAATGTAAATCAACCTTCTTTTCCTACCATGTATTTCAACGGGGAGAATTCTGAGGAAGGGAGTCTTAACACATATCAAATTTTGGCCACATTCTTGAGAGGAAAAAATGAACAGTGTGTTGAAGGGTTTGTGCCTTAAGAAATTTGGTAGACGTAATGGCACAAGAGATGATACGTGCTTCTGTGCATGCCATCACGTAGCTCCTGCCCTCCCTCTGCCCACTGAAAATGACAGGACTTGGCCTGCTTACAGCTCTGGATATATGGGGATGATGTTCCCCACATGGCCGAAGGGAAACGACTCAGACATCTGCATTCCTGAGGCCAGCTGAGTGGTGTGGTCCTGGTGAATTTCTGAAAGTTTGAATCAAGGTGGCCACAGGAGTGGTGTTACAGAAGATTAATTTGAAGTTGTTTTTCTCCAGGTTTAGAATGAACAAGTAATTTTTAGTAGAAGAAAGTTGGTTGCCAGGCACACTGACCATTTTTCTATGTGGGCCTGATGCCTCATCTTTCTTCAGATAATACTTCCACAGATCATTGAAAAAATACATGAATTGTATTTTAAAGTCTTTAAAAATTTCAAACAAAGAAGAATATATAAATCTCCCACAAATTCATCACCTAGAGATATATTATTCTTTCCTTTATGGTGTATTTAGCTCCAATTTGTGCGTGTGTGTGTCCTTGTGTTTCTTTTATATAATTAAAACCATATTTATACACAGTTTTATGTCTTATTTTTTCACTTAAATACAATACTGTGATAAAACATTTTTTGAAAACTTGTTTTTTCATGGATGTGTACTATTTCATTGTATCAGTTCAATTCAATCGCTCAGTGGTGTCCAACTCTTTGTGACCCCAAGAACCACAGCACAGGCCTCCCTGTCCATCATCAACTCCCAGAGTTTACCCAAACTCATGTCCATTGAGTCAGTGATGCCATCTAACCATCTCATCCTCTGTTGCCCCCTTCTCCTCCTGCCTTCAATCTTTCCCAACATCAATATGCACTAGATTATTTAAAATTAGTTAAAATTATTTAACACTGTTGAATGTTAAATTTTCTTCCATTATTTTACTAACTTGAGTAACACAATGACAAACATCTTCTAACAGAAATCTTCTCTGCATTTCTGATTTTTTCCCTAAGATATATTTTTCAAGAAACATACATTTGATATATCTGAGAAAAGGAACTGGCCAGTAAAGTGTCAGTCACTCAGCCATGTCCAACTCTTTGTGACCCAGTGGAGTTATTCAGGCAAGAATACTGCAGTGGGTTGCCATGCCCTTCTCTAGAGGATCTTCCCAACCCAGGACTGAACCAAGATCTCCTGCACTGCAGATAGATTCTTTACCATCTGAGCTACTGACCAAAAATTTATTTTTCTCTTATTTAATTTACATTCTGCTTGTGTGTTATAGGGCCATCATTTCTTTATGGATTCTATTCTTTGTTTGTTTTAAAACCATAGATGTGGTGTTAACGACCTCTCAGCTTCTAGTTCAGCTCTCTGATCCTGACCACCATCTCAAAGCCCCACACCCATTTGTCAGATATAAAATGTTCCCCATGGACTGGGGCTGTTTTCAGGACAGCCATCTCTCAAGTCCTCAAGTTTCCTTCAACCTCTCCTTATACATCCTCCTTGGACTCTGAGGCCACTTCCAGCAATACGGGTACTTCTCCCTCAGATCTCAGATTTGATCCCAGCTTGGTTCGCCTGTAACAGAAAATCAAAGGTGTGGTTCCCTGGAGCCTTCACAACTGCATTTCTTTCCGATTCTGCCCAGTACGAGGTTCACACCTGCATCACATTTGCATTGAAGTCGAAAAGAAAAACACCCTGAACATGTCCAGAGAGCCAATGATAGGAAAAACCATGGAACTGGTTGAAATTTGTGAATTATTACTCTCTAAAATGAAACCAAAAGGAAGCAGGGCTACTGTGCACCGGGAGCCCATGTGAAATGCAATGAGTTTTATTGGATTGAGTCTGGAGTTTAATATTAAGAGACTGAGGTTCTGTTTCAGTGGTGTGACTTTATGAAAGCAGTTATATCTTCTTGGGCCTGCTTCTACCCAACAGAATATAGAAATTAATATTCCCCACTTCCTTGCTAACACAATATAACCTTTGAAAATGTAAAAATTCATGGTCAGTCTTTTTTATTCCTCAGAGGGAAAGGAGTTAACAGATGACCATTTTTTTCCTAAAACTAGAACTCAGATAAATCTGGTTTTGCATTTGGCACTGCTGCCGAAATACATGACGATCATTTATTGTTGGCATAGAAGCTTCTTGATGACACGAGGCATGTCTAGAAGGACCATCTCCTTTAAGATATATCCAACTAGTGTACATCAAACACCCCCTGCTGCTCAAGTAATTGGCTTTGCTTCCACGTTCTTTAGCTTCCACTTTTGCTTTAGTTCCTCTGCCAGGGCTACACAACATAAAATCCCATTATTGTTGAGGTCGCAAGGATCGGTTATTCATTCCAATAAACGCTGAAATCTTTGTCTCCAGGCTGAAGCTTGTATAATTGTAACAACTAGCATTTATTAAGGTCTCACAGTGTGACGTGGACTGTGCTAATAGCTTTATAGGCATTTTAACATATAATCCTCACAACCACCCTTTGAAAAAAGGTACAAGTCTGTTTCTAGTTTTGCAGATGGGGAAATTGAGGCCTTACTGGTTAAGGAAATATGCAAAGGCTGATGCTACAAAGCCCTATAGAACTTTCAACTTTGAGCTTTCCAGTATATCGTAGTAACTACCTCCTGAAAGAAGATACTTTAGTGTGTAGCTTCTCATTACCCTACTCAATTGAAAATTAAAACTGTAGCAACTTTAATGACAAAAGCATTCAGTTCTAGGTTGTTACTGTTTCCTTTTCTGTGAGAGGAGTTAAATTAGCTTGGGCTTTGTTGAGCTTGACAGCATTCGTTTTGGCTTGTAAAATTTTGCACATTTGGTATGGAAATTACCCAGGGAATATGACTCTTATCCCAAATATGCCGTTTATGCCGGAGTCAGTTTGGGAACTATAACCCCTCTTTTCATGTGTCAGAACTGGTCTTTCTTTCTGTGGAGGTGTTTTTTTTTTTTTTTTCCATTCACTAGAAATGTGTTCTTTTACATGTTTCAGACCTGAAGAACAAACTCTATCAGGTGTGTTTATTACTCTGTTGAGCACATCACTAGTCTGTCTCCTCTCCTTTTTATTTCTAAAGGGACAGTAGCATCTCTACCAAGAAGTTGGTGTGACAATTCTTTATAGAAAAATAATCTTTCATTTAATGGTGCTTTAAGAAATGTCCTTCAAAAAGGAACTAGTTGATATAAAAATAAGTCCGAAGTATCTATGTATATGATTCATATCCAAGTGACTCAAGATTTCTTTTTCTTTGCTAAAATGTTGAGGTCAGAAAGATGGATATCCTAACTAAAAATTCTGAAAGTTAGAAGGTATTTGTTTTCTTATAGACTTTATTAATATAACTCATCTCGATATGGTTTATGTGATGATATTTATAGGCAGGCACCCAGAGTGTGGTAAGTCTGTGTTGCTGATGAAGTAGCTGGATATTTCCTAGAAAAACTTCAGAGCCTACTGAAAATCTACTGCTATACAATGTATAACTACTCTATCTCCCCAAGGAAATGGACTGAAGGAGAATTTGGGGGCAAGGATAAGCCAAATGAGCATATAAGGTCCAAAACTATATACTTCAGAGCAAGACCAGCATCATTTTAACTCCAAATTATTAGCACTATTGGTAGTTTTTCTTTCCATTACTTTAAAAACAATGCATACTTCAACAAATTGCTCTGTGGACTTCCCTGGTGGTCCAGTGGTTAGGACCCAGCACGTTCATTGCCATGGCCCTGGTTTCAATCCCTAATCAGGGAACTAAGATCCTGCAAGCCATGCTGCATAGGTAGAAAAAAAACTGCTTTCATCTTTTATCCATTTGGTTATTTCACTCAGATATTTGGTGTCCTGAGTAGAGTGGTCCTCAAATATCAGTGTCCATAGAACTTACCTGAAGGGGTTGGTTAAGTTATAAAATCTTGAACCACTGCCAGGGATCATAATCCATTGAGTTTGGGGAGATGCCCAAGAATCTTCCTTTTGTCAAGCTTTCAGGACATTCTAAGGCAGGTGCCGTTTTGGGCACACTTTGAGAAGCAGTTTTGTAACATAAAAGGCATAGGATGAGGTCACAAAAGGGTACAACAATGGAAAAGACTTGTTTCTCAGGAAATTCCAAACTAAAAAGGATAATGACTTTTTAATATGCATGATAAATGATAATAGTAACCGCTATTATGTGCCAGGCATCATTTTAGATTGGATAGCTGTTGAATGAATCATCCCAACAGCACTACTCCCATTTTACAGTCGAGGAGACTGAGGTTCATGAAGATTAAGGAACACATCTAAGAGTGGGAGCCCAGGCTCTTATGTACATCTCACTACTTCGGTGTACATCATAATATAAGGCAACACATAGTAAATGTTGTGAGAAAATGACACACTCAAGCTGGTTTAATGAGTACAGTGGAGAAGAACCTCATGTTTATAAGTGCTCAATGATACCTTGACCCACATTTTTTAAAAATTCAATCTTCATCGCTCAGTGAGCTATAAATTATCATTTCATTGTTACCTTTCATTTCCACATATACGAAGAAGGCATAGTAAAATGCCTTGTCCCAAGAGGACTGAGTAAAATGGTAGCTGGAAACTGGCATGGTGCTTGACAGTAAGCACTCAACAAATGTTGTTCCGTCGCTGAGTTGTGTCCAACTCTTTTGTGACCCCATGGACTGTAACCTGACATGTTCCTCTGTCCGTGGGATTTCCCAGGCAAGAATACTGGAGTGGGTTGCCATTCCCTTTTCCAAGGGATCTTCCTAGCCCAAGGATCAAGCCCACATCTCCTGAATTGGCAGGCAAATTCTTTTACCACTGGTCTACCAGGGAACCCCCCCAAAATGTTAGATACTACTATTTTCACTATCATTATTTATAGTTGAGAAATCTGAGGTTTAGAGAAGTTGGTCAAGGTTACCCACTAGCAGTATCTGGGATTCAAACCCCTATCTGCCCAGCTTCCTTTTACATCCCAGCACATAGCTTTGGGGAGAGAAGAATGCTCTTTCAGCTCTGATGACCTGGGAAAGCTCCATGGAAGAGACATCACTAGAATCAGGCCTTGCTAGATGGGTAGAGTTTCAAGGGCAGAAATGATGGGAAGGCACTCCAATTTTTGCCTGAGCTATTTAACCTCACTGAAATTATGTCTATAATTTAACAAAACCCAAACCTCTCAAGACTTTGGCCTTCAGAACTTCTGCCAAAACAAATTTCAGGCAGGTTAAAGAAAAATGTCCCTGGATTCCTTCAAGATACTCACGTGAAATGTGCAGAGAAAGCTTGTGTATTTAGAGCAGAAATAAAAATTGGACCACAAGATTGCTACAGCCGATCGAACACAGTGTCCTAAAGAGGCAGACCACAGACATCCTCAGGAGTTCTGAGTGTTAACATGAGCTTGCAGAGACCACGGCACCATGGACATGGCCCTGCTCCATGGGGTGGAGTGGAGAAATTTCTGCTGCCACAAGCATTTCAGGAGGAAACTCATAGGCTTAAAAATGTAGCCCGAGTCCTTGGAGATACACTGACAGGTTTTAAATCACTTATCAATGAATTACTCTTTCAGTGCAATCCACCAGGGAAGAAAATCAGAGCCCCTAACAGCCTAAGTTTCTCTACCAGTACAATCAGGGCCCATGTGTGCAGAAAGGGTTTCCCTAGGAACTTCCCTGGTGATCCAGTGGTTGAGAATCCACCTGCCAGTTCAGGTGACACAGGTTCGATCCCTGGTCTGGGAAGATCCCACATGCCCTGGAGCAACAAAGCCTGTGCGCCACAGTCACTGAGCCTGCACTCTAACGCCCATGAATTGCTACTACTGAGCCCATGGGCCACACCGGTGAAGCCCTCACACCCTAGAACCTGCACAGTGCAACAGGAGAAGCCAATGCAATGAGATGTCCATGCACTGCAACTGAGACTAGCCCGCTTGCCACCACTAGAGAAAGCCTGTGTGCAGCAACAAAGACTGAGCACAGCCAAAATGATAAGAATAGGAATAAAATTTAAAAATAAAGAAAATAAAGGGCTTCCCCTAACTCATCTAACTAGAGGCAGAGGCAGGGCTACTAGGTCTTGCTCTCCTGGCCCCCGGGCCAATGTTTCTTCTCCATCACAGCTCTCTAGCGGTAAAGAACACACCGGCCAATGCAAGAGATATAAGAAATTTAGGTTCAGGCCCTGGGTTGGGAAGATCTCCAGGAGTAGGGCATGGCAACCCACTCCAGTATTCATGCCTGGAGAATCCCATGGACAGCAGCCTGACAGGCTGTAGTCCATAGGGTACCAAAGAGTCGGACACAACTGAAGCGACTTAGACACAGCTCTGTCAGCCCCACAGGTTCTCTAGAAGGTGCCTGGAAGAGAGTGCATTGACAGTCTTGCCCCCAGGGATACCCCTGAAGAAAGGGGCTTTACGAAATTCCTTTTATGCATCTTTAGAAATCTCCTTTACATTTTATCCCTCTATGGGAAAAGTTTTTTATTTTTCCGTCCATCCAAAAGCTTTTTCACTTAACCAGCTTGTTCATTTATTCATTGATTCAATAAATATTCATGAAGCACTTATCATGCACCAGACACTGTGCTAGTTTCCATGGAGATGGCAGTGAAAAGGAGGGATGACAGTTCAGTTCAGTCACTCAGTCATATCCAACTCTTTGAGACCCCATGGACTGCAGTACAACAGGCCTCTGGGTCCATCACCAACTCCTGGAGTTTACTCAAACTCATCTCCATTGAGTCGGTGATGCCTTTCATCACCTCTGTCATCTCATCCTCTGTCGTCCCCTTCTCCTCCTGCCCTCAATCTTTCCCAGCATCAGGGTCTTTTCCAATGAGTCAGCTATTCGCATTAGGTGGCCAAAGTTTCAGAGTTTCAGCTTCAACATCAGTCTTTCCAATGAACATTCAGAACTGATCTCCTTTAGGATGGACTGGATGGATCTCCTTGCAGTCCAAGGGACTCTCAAGAGCCTTCTCCAACACCGCAGTTCAAAAGCATCAGTTCTTTGGCACTCAGTTTTCTTTATTGTCCAACTCTCACGTGCATGCATGACTACTGGAAAAACCATAGCTTTGACTAGATGGACCTTGGTTGACAAAGTAATGTCTCTGTTTTTTAATATGCTGTCTATGTTGGTCATAGCTTTTCTTCCAAGGAGCAAGCACCTTTTAATTTCATGGCTGCAGTCACCATCTGCTGTGATTTTGGAGCCCCCCCAAAATAAAGTCTGACACTGTTTCCACTGTTTCTCCATCTATTTGCCATGATGTGATGGGACCAGATGCCATGATCTTCGTTTTCTGAATGTTGAGCTTTAAACCAACTTTTTCACTCTCCTCTTTCACTTTCATCAAAAGGCTCTTTAATTCTTCTTCACTTTCTGCCAGAAGGTCTCATCTGCATATCTGAGGTGATTGATATTTCTCCTGACAATCTTGATTCTAGCTTGTGCTTCATCCAGCCCAGTATTTCTCATGATGTACCCTGCATATAAGTTAAATAAGCAGGGTGACAATATACAGTCTTGACATATTCCTTTTCCTATTTGGAACCAGTCTCTTGTTCCATATCCAGTTCTAACTGTTGCTTCCTGCCCTGCATACAGGTTTCTCAAGAGGCAGGTCAGGTGTTCTGGTATTCCCATCTCTTTCAGAATTTGTGGTGGTCCACAGCTTGTGATGGTCCACACAGTCAGAAGCTTTGGCATAGTCGATAAAGCAGAAATAGATGTTTTTCTGGATCTCTCTTGCTTTTTCAATGATCCAATTTCCATGGAGATGCCAATGAAAAGGAGGAATGACAATATCTACCTGTATTGAGCTTACATTTGAGTGGATGGGGAGGGATGGTCTAAACAAGATAAACTTGGTCCATTGGAAACAAATACTAAGGAGAAAACAAAGAGGAAGATAGATAGGAAGTTGGGGGAAGCAGGGGGCAGGAATGAAATTTGAGGTAGGATAGCCAGCGAAGGACTTACTGAGCAGCGAACATCTGGGAAGAAGCCCCTCAGGTACCCAGGCAAATTGACCAGCAGAGCAAAGGCCAAGGCAGAGTATACCCAGCACGCTGGAGGCAGGGAGGGGCAGAGCGGTGGAGTGGGGTGTGGCTCTTCTCTGATTGAAGGGAGTGAGGAGGGATGTCAGTGGAGAGTTTTGAACCAAAGAGCATCTTGATGCACCTTAAGTTTCATCGATTCACTTTGATCACTGCATAGAGAGAACACTGAAGAGGATGGGGTAGCAACAGGAGGCTTACTCCGTTACTGAATTCGCTAGAGCTAGAAGGTATTGGCTGTTACTTTTGAGGTCCTCTAAATGCTAATGATCATTCTATTTCCTCTATTTCCTAAGCCTTGTAAATTTTTCTACCTTGACATCACGTGCATAGAACAAGCTCCAGTATATATTCCCACTGCTGTTTGTCCCCACTAATTCCAAACAATGACAGCTCAGAGACAAAGAATGACAGGGAAAACTGAATTAACAGAGAGAAAAATACTTCATACTGGTTCTCTCACCACCCACTCAAGTCTCCTTCTTATGCATCTTCCTTTACTTCAGAGGCTGGAAAAATGGAAAATACGAAGATATTTTCCAGACTTTCTTATAGCCACGGCTTTCAAGGTGGTTTGAGTTCCGTCAAGCAGACACACCACTTTAAGCCTCAAAGGCAGAAGTGAGCAAAGGAAGGTGGTGGGCATGTAGAGAAAGAGGGACCTTCAAGAAAACATGATGAGTGTGTGTGGAGCAGGAGGGTGCAGGGCAGAGATAAGAGTTCTCTGGGGAGAGCTACCTTTTACTGCCAAAGGTGCCGCCAACTGCTGAGCAGTAATGCAATGGCAGAGAGACCTGTCCTTAAAATATATTCTCCTGGATACACTGTCCTTGGCTAGTACCAACAAGCCCTCTTTGAGATTTTGTAAGCTTCCAATACAGGTAATAAATCTTTTCTGATTGAATGAGTTCAAGATGGCTGCAGAAGATCCAGCTATCTAATCTAACTTTTAGGCATCAGGAAGCCTATGGAAACAAAAGCAATTTCATCAGTGTTCTGCCTCAATTCCAAGGATACTTACTGGAAATCCTTCACAAAAAATTTTAATTTACATCTCATTATTCATAAAAATGTAGTCACATAGCCATATTTAGTTTCAAGAGGGCTGATAAATGTAGAGATTTAGCGAGACCCATTTTTATCTCAGTAACAAAGGATAGCTGTTAGTAAAGAGGAAAATGAAAATTAGATAGTCAACTTGCAGTCTCTGCCACAAAAGTATGAATTCTTTTAGAGCTCTTGATAAATATTGTTAAATAGCTTTTCAGAAATATTTATACTCTTCTCATCATAGAAAATTAAAAATATAGCATGGGGAAACAATTAAATGTACATGTCCAAATGTATAACTGTAGTCATAAAACTGTCTCTTTGTATCAACAAAATTTTTCCACAACTATTTCAGTTCAGTTCAGTTCAGTCGCTCAGTCATGTCTGACTCTTAGCAACCCCATGAATTGCAGCACGCCAGGCCTCCCTGTCCATCACCAACTCCCGGAGTTCACTCAAACTCATGTCCATCGAGTGGGTGATGCCATCCAGCCATCTCATCCTCTGTCGTCCCCGTCTCCTCCTGCTCCCAATCCCTCCCTCATGCGACACATTTTGCAGCTAGGTTCTCTTGAGAGCAAGGATCTTTGCATGCTTGTTCCAATACTTTGGCCACAACTATTTAAGTGCCTACAATACACCAGGCTCTGTTCTAGAAACTAGGAAGCAAGGATGGAACAAGCATGCAAAGATCCTCGCTCTCAAGAGAACCTAGCTGTAAAATGTGTCCCATGAGGGACCGCGCTATCGTTTATATGGAGTTTTTAGGGTTGGCCAGTTCGATGTCGTTGATGGTTGATAAACACTGTGATTTGAGTTTTGGAATGGTTGGCCTGAAGCATTCTTTTCGACATAGCTTGTTTAAATATAGAGTCTATGGTCTGTTGAAGGCACTGAGAATATGTGATAATACAGTTATGTTGCCAGTATACATTAGCAAATAGCACATTACTTACCTAACTGTTCTCCAGGGTGCTCTCATGTTCAGGGATGGGGAAAGGAAGCCTTGCAGCAAAACTCTCTCATCTAAGACAGTGATCCAGTCAATGACGTAAAGAAGTTAGAAGTGTGTGCAGGTCCTTGCAGCATATCTGAAAGCAAGATCCACAACTATTTCATTGTTTAGTACTCCTTTTTATTTGGCAATAAACCCTTTAAGTTACCATGAACTAAAAAAGAAAGAAGACACAAGGAGAACATGGAGGGGACTGTGAGGGTGTATTATGATGCGAGGTTGAGAAGGGGTAACAATGGCAGGTGAGGAAACGTGATAAGTAGCAGGCCTGGCCATGACACTATATAAAAATGTTGCCATTCCATCCTGTTGTACCTGGGAATCATTAAACATGTAAGAGGGACATGATGTCATGAAAGCAAATACGAGGATAGAGGCACTATTAGCACAGTGCCTGGCACCTAGTGAGCCCCTACTAAAATGTTAATTATTCAGATCTTATAATTAGTATTGTTCCTTCATTATGAGCATACTCTGGAAGCTCCGTGGAGGATGAGCAGGGAGTTGTGAGATTAATAAAGAGGATTTGGGCAGTTGTCAGTGGTGAAGAGAATGTAGGGAAAAGAGATTATCAGGAGGAGAACAAGACTTACTGGGAGATAAGGTAGGAAGAAGAATGGGATTCCTACATGGGTGTCTGGTTGTATGGTGGGACCGTTCACTAACAAAGAACATATGGGAAAAGGAATATATTTGTGGGGGCGGGCGGGGGAGGTGAGATGTCTTGGGGACCTCCAGTTCAACATGTCCTCTTCTGCCACAATGTTCTGTTCCAACCTAAAACACCAAGGTCTTGCCATTTCAAGAGACCTGCTGGACTCAGAATCTCTGTTAGAACAATGTGGAGAACAAGACCAATTGTCAGCTCACTCTTTTCTTGCAAACGGCATGTTATTTCTCAGGGACTTTGAAACCTCTGAGCTAATGTCCTAGAGGAAGCAGCGCATTTGCTTGGGTTCCTTTCAAGTCTAGTGTCATGTGAAGAGGTTCATCAAAACCAAGTTTACAATTTCAGTTTTCCTCTGCTCATGTCAGGGACAGCAGCTGAGAGAGGGGACCAGCGGTGCAGGCCCCTCAGCCTCAGTGACAGAGAGCAAGCTGGCCCTTCTGGAGCTCTGTGTGCCCACCTGGATTATTTAAAGTAAGAGCTGAGGAAAAAAAAAAAAAAACATGCTTAAGGACAGCCCACCTGTGGGACTAACTTAGGAGTAACTTCTATAAGGAATAAACTTCTGGTAAAACATCCCCACTCCTAAAATGTAGAATATATTTATATTAGGTATTTTGGAAAAGCAAATGATGGACATAGAAATTAAATACACATTATTAAATTCTGTTTTACCTGCAGCTCACTTATTTTCAGGCCCAGCATAATTGCTTTCAGACCTCAAGCCTGCTGAGTTGGTGATTTCGTTTGGCTCTGCAGAGTCATTGAGACTCAACTCCAGACCCAGGGATAACAGGGCCCTATTTCCTCTAGCCCCCAAGAGGGTCAAAAGCAGAGCCCACACCAAAGAGAAGGGAGATGAATATTTTGGTACTTCTCTGAGTCTTTCCTTCACTCACCCAGGCCACTTGATTAAGTTAAACCTAATCCAGGCTCTTTCCCTGCCCCCATACTCAGGTAACAGCTTTAATTGTTTTTTAGAAATATCAGCGTGCCATGTAGTATAGTGAGTCAGATCGGGATTAGAATCTCATTTCCGCTTCTTGGGAACTCCAAGTTAACTTTATCCCTCTGAGCTCTCAGTGTCCACACGTATAAAATAGGGCTAATAGTAGGACTTAGAGTGCTGTTGTAAGACTGATTAAAATAACATGATGCGTATAAAAGTCACAGCATACTACATTGTGTTCTATAACCTGCAGAGCAGTGTATAAATGATATTACAGGGAGACAGATCAAAAGCGCGTGTTCAATATGGTCAGTGCATCAAGGCCAGGCTATACAAGTCTCCAATAATAAATCACTGAATCTTAACTAAAGACTTTTTAATCAAAGCCAATATTCCAAACGAAGCAATGACATTGGTCATCTACAGTATTTCTGTGAGGGGAGAAACAAGACATAATTACTTTTACAGAAGTTCCCACCAATTATTTTCAGAATACATAAAATCTGTTGTTTTCATCAGGGAAATCAATTTGCGCATTCTGGGGTCTTGTCTCCAGCAGTGACAATTAAAGTTGGAGAAATCACTGAGCACGGCCTCTATCTTTCCAGAAACCTTCCTGTTCATGGGTTAATTCCTCCTTATTCCCCGAAGATTAGACCTGTAAAAACTTTAGGACTTAACACAGGAGATTCAGTTACCCTTTTTATTACTCACTTATCTCCTGTTCCCATGCTATTGTACTAGAAGAATTTTAACCACCCAAATACCATCTAAAACCATGTAAATGTAATTTGCAAGAAAACTTCTGATGGGTCCCTTTGGGCCTGTTTGATATAAGCTTAGTAACAGAATGTATTTTAAGTGAGTCTCTTTTTTTCTGGCTAAACTTTCACATTTGCCCTATGTTTATGTAAGAATGTGCTTGTTCTCTCCCGGGAACTAAGCTTCATCCTCCATGTTTCCTCTGGGGTGTAGTTCTATAATGTCCCGGTGGTTTTGACGACTTCCCAAAGTTCTTGCTTCTACAACTCATGATTAGAGAGATGAAAGCAGGGAGCCAACGGCAGGAGAAAAATGCCTTGTGAACGCTGGTTTTCAATGCTAAGCCTCTCAAGTTCTGGGGGCAGAAGTACCAAGCAATTATAGTAAATGTGGGAAGAAATAGAAATTAAATATCATTTCTGATGAGAAAATGATCATAACATCTTAAGATCAAATGATCTTGGAGGAACAGAGTGTGTCCCACACAGGGAAGACTCCAGCCCTTCCCTTTTCCAGTTCATCTTTCATTCCACTAGGATTGCCCTTCTATGACAACAGCTGTGATCAGTCAGCGCTCGACATAAAATTGTTCAGACTTGGTGATGATTGCATCAGCCTGGCACGTGAGCCTTTAATGTTATGCCTTCCCAGCCTCATCTACCATCCTTGCCCCTCATACCCCTCCAACCACGCTGAACTTCTTCCTCCAATTCACCAGGATTTGCTCGCTCCTAAGTCTTTGCACTGGCTATTTCTTTGGCTTGTTAAAATCCCATGCATTCATCAAGGTGCAGCTTAAATACAATGTCCTCAGAAAAAGTCCATATGCCTGGAGCTGGCATCCTCGCTTTCTCTCCTGTGTGCTTGGGTACTTTTTAACAGACCCCATTAAAGCACTATACAATGTGGGGCTTCCGAGGTTGCTCAGTGGTAAAGAATTCCCCATGCCAATGTAGGAGACACGAGTTCAATCCCTGGGTTGGGAATACCCTGGAGGAGAAAATGGCAACCCATTCCAGTATTCTTGCCTGGAAAATCCCACAGAGGGAGGAGCCTGGTGGACTGCAATCCATGGTGTTGCAAAGAGTGGGATACGACTGAGAATGAGCAAGACACACTTGTTTGTATGTGCTGGGTTTTTTGTACATCCCTTTCCCCTATTTTACAGTGATATCTCAAAGGGTAGGATGTTTTGTAAATTTTATGTGCTCCAGTGTTAAAAATAGTAAATGAATTAAAGAATGAGTGTATGAACCAACTCAGCACAAGGGGCCAATGATGATCTTTGAGAAGATGGGATATTAAGGAGGGACACACTCTCTTCCTCTGCATTGTCTAGACTATTCTACTGAGTTTTTTTGTAGCAGGTTTACCAGGAGCACACAACAACAGATCCCCAGGGACAGATCTTCTGTTTATAGTAAGGCAGGTGCATCTGGTAGAATGAAAGAGACGTTTCAGGTTGCTGACCCTCTCGATCATGAAAATTTACCAAAGAGAGGATGGCGTGATAAGGTGTCCTCCATGAGAATGGAGGGGAACTGTGTGGGAGAAAACAGGGCACAGAGATTCTTTGGCAGAAAAATCACAGCTCTGTGGGCTGGGAAATTCTTCCACTTAAGAGTCATATGCTCTGGAATGTGCAAGGGGAAATAGTCTCAGTAGGGTCTTGACTCAGCAAGGCCTGGAATTGATGTTTGGGGCTGCCCTGCAAGGTCCTGGGGCATTTAGATTCACAGCGGTGTGAGCTGAGTTGCACACGCCGGCGTGTATCAGTACAAGCCTTAAATCAGAACCACCCGTTACACCCCCTCCCCTCTCCCTGGCTCCGAGTCCTGCCCCCCAACCTCCCCCTTCACTGCAGGCTCATTAAGGCCTTTCCCAGTGCAGAGACACTGCATTTTGGGGACTGGTGGAGCGTTTGATATTTTCCACTCTGCGTGTCAAGGGCATTTACAGTCGGCGTCAGAATGCTATGTCGGTCTGAGGAGGCACTTTGAAGTGTTTGCGGTAGAGGCCACATGTGCAGGCAAGATGTGCCTCCTCCCCATCCCCGAGGTTCCTGCTCAGCTCTTTCCCAGCGTCATGTGACAATGAACAACACTGCTTAACCCTTTACTTCTTGGCTAGCTGCTTATGATCCCTGTCTGTGTGTGTGCTCAGTTGCTCAGTCATGTCTGACTCTTTGGGACCCCATGGACTGCAGCCCGCCAGGCTCCTCTGTCCATGGAATTTCCCAGGCAAGAATACTGGAGCAGGTTACCACTTTGTGCAAGGAATCTTCCCAACCCAGGAATCGAACCCATTACCTCCTGCATCTCTTGTATTGGCAGACAGATTCTGTACCACTGAGCCACCTGGGAAGCCCCTAATGATCACTATTATTATTATTTGAAAAGGTACTTTACCTCTTCCTACATCTCAGCTTTGGAGACAGTGTGGAGCCTTTTCTTCTTATCTTCTGGTCACCCCTTCTTGAAACCTTTTTGTGGCAGTTTTTGCTACCACTTTTCATGAACTTACATGCAGAAATGTGTTTCCCCAGAGGACACACAAAGCAAACGCATATCTTTTACTGTTACATAGATAGTAAAAGCAATGGGATGCTTGACACTTTCCCACCAATGCAGAGCCCGTTCAGAGATGCTCAGCCGTCTCCAACAGCAGGGAGCCCCCAAATGGAGCCTTTGTGTTTTCACTTTTCACAGGTAGCCCTTCAAAATCACTCAGCCTATTTCATGAAAGTTGGGGATCTGAAACCCTGGGAAAAAAAAAAAGAAAAATATGAGACCTTGAGAGGAAATATTATCAGCTGACCTAAGTGTCTTACTTAGCTCTGTGGTTTGGCTCATGCAATGGAGCAGGCCTGAGATTGATGACCTCCTAAGCTTTCAACTCTGAGGTTCAGCACTGCTCAGCAAGCTTGGAAAGGTTTTGAATTTGGCAGGATAGGGTGGGTGGAGAAAAAGGACTCCTCTCAGAGACAATACGCGTCAGTCTCTCTTGGGATCAGTTCGTATTCACAAAGCACTTGGCAACCCAGTGAGAACAAAAGAGGTTTTAGTGAACATAAGCCATTTTCAGACACCCAAAGACTGAGACCTCTGGGCCAAGGTGCCTTGCGTTCTGCTCTATCACCAATATCTTTGGAGATATTGACTATAGATGAAATAATCATCTGCAATGCTAGCAGTGTTTATATTTTAATTTAGGGATCTGAAGAACAGAAGAGATATGCCTTGATGTTAGACTATCAAATACCAATAATGGTTACAGTGTGTTAGGCAATAATGTGCTTGAGAAAGCATTATGTTATTTCAAGTCTATAATAACCCTACAAGTTAATTCCTATTGTTCCCATTGGAAACCCAGACAAGTTAGTAATGTACCCAAGGTCATATTAGGAAATGGAGGATGTGGAACAGGGACTCAAAACCTCCTGACTTCAATGAATATCTGTGTTATTAACCTCTGTAACACAACTGTGCCCATACAAGGTCAGAGTTAGTGACCTTGTCATTTCCTAAGACAGCTCCTAGGATGCAGCCTGCCCTTAGCTCACATTTTCCTAGCTCTGAGTCAGGAGTGTTTTATAAATACCTACTGAATGAAGGAATGAGTGAATGGCTCTTAACAAGCCTGGGAAAGGCATTGAACCCTAAGGCAACATCTCTCAATTTCTGTAATGAAAGCCTGACCTGGGACATCTCCAATACAAACAGGACACTTTCCCAAAGAAGTCAGGGATTCAAGTCCTTGGAGCCAGGAATTCATGTTTCCCTGTCCAGAAATCCCTCCCAGATAGCATAAAACTCATGGACTCCCTACATGTCTTTCTTCCTATGCCACGGGCCCTAAGCTTTACTGTCCTGCCAACAATTAGGCACCAGGAAAGCAGATTGAAGAGAATACCAGTTTACACAGCTTGCTAGAGTGACTTTGCTGTTTGTATTTGCTCTGCGTGGGCTCAAGCTCTTTTTTAATAGGGCATTTGCATTCTTGTGAAGGGTCTTACTAAAGTGAGAAAAGTGAAGTGGCCAAAAGGAGAGTTAATAAATAGTGTCTTGTCGCAAAGATGTCTTGTCTTGTAAGTGGTTCCCAGGAGGGCTGCTAGGATGGGATTAGGGGAGGGGTATATCATGCTTTATTTTTTAACATTGGTTGGAACAAGAAACTTTTCTAGTCACTGTGTCCTGGAAATAAAATATTTGATGTGGAATAGTGTCCAAGACATGTGACCCCTAAAAAGCCTACTTGGCCCAAAGCTTGAACCATGTTTTCAATCAAATGCTACTTTGAATCCCCTCTGTGCATTTGACAGTGGAGACCCCAATCCAGTCATTCCCTTATAAAGCCTCTCCTTTTATACGGCTCCCTCTCCTTAAACGAGCTAATTAATTTTGGTCTCTAAGTTCCCAGAAAGAAAGAGATATGTTTTTCCATTGCTGAATGAATTAATCCAAGTATTTTTTATTGGTTTCAGAGTTAAGTTGGCAGCTGATTCTCACAGAAGACGTGATTCGCAGCTAAATCGATTTTGAATTAGGCATTTGTCACGATTCAACCTACTTATAAACCTAAAAATTAGCAACAACAAAAACAAAACCCCTAAAGGTCAAAACTCCAAAACTAAAAGGACTAAGATCTTTATTTTTAAATTATTAAAAGCAGTTGGTGGTCCTTTGTCTGTATTACTACTAAGAATTTAACTTTGTCTTTATTCTTTCATTGTCCTTCAAGTTCTTTACACTTTTTGATTTATATCTTCTGTCTCCTCTTGATTCATATTTTCCATGCTTGCTGATTCACAACATTCATCCTTTACATCTCCTGATGTTTTCTCACTTGAGAGTGTATGTTTCAGATCCGAAGTAGGATGGGAGACCAGTGGGGCTCCATGAAGGAGAATGTTCATGGTGAAACCAAGCAGCACCCTGTGGGGTTCCTGGGCACAGAAGCCTTTCCATGTCCCCCATTTCTTGCAAGGAATAGATTCTGTGACCTTCCATGAGTTCTGAAGGGCTGCTAATCAGGGCAGGGAGGGGATACAGAGACAAGGGAGGAGCAGTCTTGGGGCAGGGTCCTGATTCTACCTTAAGGGACACACATAACAGTATCTTTGAGCTACAGAACTGAACTTCGGTTACAGAACTGAAACCCCCAACAAGTGCAAGATGTTAGCATTCTTCACTCCAGAGAAGACCAGCTAAGGCCAGATTAAAGAAAGGAAGAAGGTCATCAAGGTTAGGGGACAACCTGAGGCCAGATGACAGGAGTGCAGGTCCTGCACACACCCTAATCTTATTAGCAACCCTGCTCTTGAACCATTGCTATAAAAGTGAAGTTGCTCAGTCCTGACTCTTTGTGACCCTGTGGACTGTATAGCCCACCAGGCTCCTGCATCCATGGGATTCTCCAGGAAAGAATACTGGAGTGGGTTGCCATTTCCTTCTCCAGGGGATCTTCCCGACCCAGGGATCGAACCCAGGTCTCCCGAATTGCAGGCAGATGCTTTAACCTCTGAGCCACAAGGGAAGCCCTTTAACTCCTCATCAAATCCTCCTAGGTTGGGACACGCAGGTTTTGAGGGCCTGGAGCCCACTGGGGCCCTCTTGGCCTAGCAAAGCAATAAAGCTATACTTTTCTTTTTTTTTTTTAAAGCTATGCTTTTCTATTTCACTCAAAACTCTGCCTCTGAGATTTGATTTTCCAGTGCAGGCCAAGTTTTCAGATCAGTGACAAATCTCTGCTGCAGCATTCTTCACCTTCAAGTAAAAACAATTTCCTTGGATCTTTCACCTGAACATCTACCTTTCCTTTACTCTTTGTTTCCCTCTTCATCTTCATTGTTTTTCCCTTTCCCTCTGCTTCCTTTCCAGAGGGAATAAAAACAGCTATTGTTCACTAAGTACTGAATATATGCTAAACATAATATTGAGACCTTTAATTTATGTCACTTAATGATAACTGGAATCCTAAAATGTAAGTGATTCTCTCACCATCGTACAGGTGATGGATCAAGTGCCTTGCCCAAGCCAGTGAGTCAACAGAATCAAGATTCCACCCCTTTCTGCCCTAGTCCATGCTATCTATTCCAATCATTTTATTCTCCATTCTCCCGCTGACCTCATGCCTGAGTGTTCACTTTAACGTCTGAATATCTGAGGCTTGAGACCTCGATACTGGGCTCAATCTTCTTTATGCTTTGGCAAGGGTGTGTCAAGGTGAACAGCAGAGTAGTTCTTTAGTTCTTTCTATCAATGTTATTTTATTTAAATAATTTTCCTTCTTTCAAATGCAGCTTGTTTTTATTGCAGAATTTGTATTTTATCCTAGGGTGCAATTTATGAAAAATGAGACTAAGATTAACTTTTATTAGAAAAACTTTCATTAAAAAGAAATTAGTCCACATGTAAAGTTTAAAGTCTTGTTGGTGGCGCTAGTGGTAAGGAAATTGCCTGCCTACACAGGAGACATAAGTGACGCAGGTTTGATCCCTAGGTCAGGAAGATCCCCTAGAGAAGGGCATGGCAACCCACTCCAGTATTCTCGCCTGAAGAATCCCATGGACAGAGAAGCCTGGAAGGCTACAGTCCAAAGAGTCACAAAGAGCTGGACACGACTGAAGTGACTTAGCTAGCACACATGCACATGTTAAATCTTTTTAAGTGTTCAGTTTTGTTTTGGGCTTCCCAGGTGGCAATAATGGGGTAAAGGACCTGACTGACAATGCAGGAGACGTAAGAGATACAGGTTCAATTCCTGGGTTGGGAAGATCCCTGTAGTAGGAAATGGCAACCCACTCCAGTATTCTTGCCCAAAGAATCCCATAGACAGAGAAGCCTGGCAGGCTATAGTCTAGGTTCACAAAGAATCAGACATGACTGAAGTAACTTAGCAGGCATGCACGTAAAGCTTAAGCATTTTGATTATCATTGAAAACCATTTTATTGCCACAAATTCAAATGATGAATTGAATAAGAACCAATTAGCATTTTGTGCCTTAGATAGATTAAAAAAATGATCATTTCAAGTATTAATATAAAGGCATTAGGCCATAAACTGTGGAAAATAGTTCAAGAACCTTTTTTTTTTTCACCTTGAATGTTTTAGGGAAGGACAAAAACAGCTAAACAAAGAATTATCTACTCACCTTCCTTTTATAAAAGTTGTGTTAATAATGGCTTTACTAATAGAAATTTGGTGATGATTTTTCCTCTTAAAAGGTGATATTTTACAAAAGTTAAATGGTAACTTTAGGTTCCTTCTCAGCTTGAAATAACTTATGTTCTGTGATTTCAGTGCTGATAAGGAGAACTTAAATAGCAAAATGAAATTCAAGTTTCCTAAATGGAACTCAAATATTTAACATTTATCTTTTCTTTTATTATTTTGGTATCTACAAACAACTCATAGTCAAGATCATGGTGGTGCTGTTTGTTGTTGTTCAGATGCTAAGTTATGTCTGACTATTTGTGACCTCATAGACTGTAGCACGCCAGGCTCCTCTGTCCTCCACTTTCTCCTGGAGTTTGCTCAGATTCATGTCCATTGAGTCAGTGATGTTATCTAACCATCTTATCCTTTGCCACCTTTTTATCCTTTTGCCTTCAATCTTCACCAGTGTCTTTTCCAATGAGTCGACTCTTTGCATTAGGTAGCCAAAGTATTGGAACTTCAGCTTCAGCATCAGTCCTTCCAATGAATATTCAAGGTTGATTTCCTTTAGGAATGATTGGTTTGATCTCCTTGCAGTCCAAGGGACTCTCAAGAGTCTTCTCTGGCACTATGATTCAAAAGCATCAATTCTTCAGCTTTCAGCCTTCTTTATGGTCCAACTCTCTCATCCATACATGACTACTGAAAAAAAAAAAAATAGATTTGACTATATGGACCTTTGTCAGCAAAGTGATATCTCTGGTTTTTAATATGCTGTCTAGGTTTGTCATAGCTTTCCTTCCAAGGAGAAAGCATCTTTTATTTTCATGGCTAAAATCACTGTCTGCAGTGATTTTGGAGTCCAAGAAAATAAAATCTGTCACTGCTTCCATTTTCCCCCATCTATTTGCCATGCAGTGATGGGACCTGATGCCATTTTCTTACTTTTTTAAATATTGAGATTCAAGCCAGCTCTTTCACTCTCCTCTTTCACCTTCATTAAGAGGCTCTTTAGTTCCTCTTCACTTTCTGCCATTTGGCTGGTTATTGGTATTTCTCCTGGCAATCTTGATTCCAGCTTGTAATTCCTCCAGCCTGGCAAAAACCTCGGTGGCTCAGAGGTTAAAGCGTCTGCCTACAATGCAAGAGACCCAGGTTCGATCCCTGGGTCGGGAAGATCCCCTGGAGAAGGAAATGGCAACCCACTCCAGTATTCTTGCCTGGAGAATCCCATGGACGGAGAAGCCTGGTGGCTATGGTCTGCGGGGTCGCAAAGAGTCAGACACGACTGAATGACTTAACTTTCACTAACTTTCACTAAGCATAGAAGTTAAATAAGCAGGATGACAATATACAGCCTTGACATACTTCTTTCCCAAATTTGGAACCAATCCATTGTTCCATGTTCAGTTCTATTACTTCTTTACCAGGATGCAGGTTTCTCAGGAGGCAGGTAACGTGGTCTGGTACTCTTATTTCTTTAAGAATACTCCACAGTTTGTTGTGATCCGTACACTCACAGGGTTTAGTGTCGTCAATGAAGCTGAAGTAGATGTTTTTCTGGATCCCTTGCTTTCTCCACGATCCAGTGAATTCTGGCAATTTGATCTCTGGTTCCTCTGCCTCTTTGAAACCTGGCTTGGAAGTCTGGAAGCTCTTAGTTCACATACTATTGAAGCCTAGCTTGAAGGATTTGGGGTATGACCTTGCTGGCCTGGAGAATTCCATGGACTCTGTATAGTCCATAGGGTCGCAAAGAGTCGGACACGACTGAGTGACTTTCACTTGCTAACGTGTGAAATAAGGACAGTTTTACAGTAGTTTGAACATTCTTGGTATTGCCCTTCTTTGGGACTGGAATGATTGACCTTTCCTAGTCCTGTGGCCACTGCAGAGTTTTCCAAATTTGTTGACTTATTGAGTGCAGCACTTGGACAGCATCATCTTTTAGGATTTGAAATAACTCACCTGGAATTCCATCACCTCCACTAGCTTTGTTCAAAGTAATGCTTCCTAAGGTCCACTTGGCTTCACACTCTAGGATGTCTGGGTCTAGGTGAGTGAGCACGCTACTGTCATTATCTGAATCATTAAGACCTTTCTTGTATAGTTCTGTGTATTCTTTTTTTTTTTTTTTTGTCCTTGCTTTATTTTATTTTTATTTTTTTTAATTTTATTTTTACTTTATTTTACTTTACAATACTGTATTGGTTTTTCCATACATTGACATGAATCCACCATGGGTGTGTACAAGCTCCCAATCCTGAATCCCCCTCCCACCTCCCACCCCATATCATCTCTCTGGATCATCCCCATGCACCAGCCCCTTTTGGACCCTGAGGGAGAGGGAGAGGGTGGGATGATTCGGGAGAATGGCATTGAAACATGTATACTATCATGTAAGAAACGAAGTGCCAGTCTAAGTTCTGTGTATTCTTGCAACCTCTTCTTAATATCTTCTGCTTCTGTCACTGCTGCTGCTGCTGCTGCTGCTAAGTCGCTTCAGTCGTGTCCGACTCTGTGCGACCCCATAGATGGCAGCCCACCCGGCTCCACCATCCCTGGGATTCTCCAGGCAAGAACACTGGAGTGGATTGCCATTTCCTTCTCCAATGCATGAAAGGGAAAAGTGAAAGTGAAGTCGCTCAGTTGTGTCCAACTCTTTGCAACCCCATGGACTGCAGCCTATCAGGCTCCTCCATCCATGGGATTTTCCAGGCAAAAATACTGGAGTGGGGTGCCATTTACTTCTCCAGGAGATCTTCCTGACCCAGGGATTGAACCCAGGTCTCCCACATTGTAGGCAGACGCTTTACTGTCTGAGCCACCAGGGAAGTCTTTAACATCATACTTCATAGTAACAGATTGAATACTTTCCCAAATATATCAGTTTAACAATGTAGCAGATTAAAGATTAATATATCAAAATGTTATTTGTGTGCACAAGCAATGAACAATTTGAAAATAAAGTTAATATGATAATTTCATTTATAATAGCCGTAATCACAATCGTTGGTGAGGATCTGGAGACATTAGAACCCTCATACCTTGCTCACAGGAAAATAGAGTGGTATAGCCACTTTGGGATATAATTCCTCAAAATGCCAAATAAAGAGTTACTATTTGACCCATCAGTTTCACTAGATATATACTCTAAACAAATAAAACTATGTACACACAAATACATGTACATGAATGATTTAGAATAGCCAAAAAATGGAAAGAATATCAATATCCATCCCTGAAGAATGGTGGTGTACCCATACAATGGAATATTATTCAGCATTAAAAATGAATGAAGTAATGGTACATGCTACAACATTGATGAAAATTGAAAATATCGTGTTAGGTGAAAGAAGCCAATTAGCAAAGACCCCACATTGCTTGGATATACTTATAAGAAATGTTCAGAATAGGTAAACCCACAGACAGAAAGTAAATTAGTGGTTGCCTGATATTGGAAGGTAGGAGGGGAGCAGGAGTGGGGAAATCACAGTTAATGTACATGAGGTATCTACTTAGGGTGTTAAAAAATGTTCTAGAATGAGATCTTGTTGGTGATTGAACAACTTTGTGAATATACAAAAACCCACTGAGCTAAACAAAAAATGTATTGAGAGAAACCTACTCTCGGCAAGTTATAATGTTAGCTGTACAAAAATAAATATGACATGATCTCTGTATTAGAAGAAAAAAATAAAATACCAATTCATCCATATTAAAAAGGGAAAGTGCCAATTCACATTTACCAATTTAGTTAAATAGACAAAAGTGATGAAAGAAAACAGGAAACATGGCAAAATATTCACTCCTACTATTAGTCAAAGAGATTCAACTTAAAATAGCAATAGACTACTCTTCTTTTTAAACGATTAACCAGAAAATTTGAATCCAAACTCCCTGTGCTGGCAAGGGTGTGGTGAAATTGGCCATCTCATGTGCAGATGGCGTCATTTAACTCAGAACTCCTTTGAAAAGCAATTTGGAAATATACATCAAGGACAATAAAAATATTCATACTAGTTGACCTAATAATTCTACCTATGGTGCTCTATCCTAAAGACATAACTTAAAGAATGAACCTGTTTGAGAAAGTAAAGAGACGTATTTATTAGATCTCTACTTGATGCTAAGCGCTTGACATATATTGTTAGCTGTGTATTCTTTGCTTCACTTACAGACAAGGAAACTAATGTTCTGCAAAGTGAGGGCCCCTGTCCCAGTCACATAGCTTATAAGAGACAAGAGTTGGGCTTATCTCAGATGATCCATTCCAAGGGCACTGGGCTCTCAACTGCAGTGGTGGTTTCCCTGGGGGGAAAATATCCCTCCAAAGGTAATTATCATTTTACCTTTGACATAGATCATTTCTGACTTTAAGACGCATGTAAGTCACGGACATTTCTATCTGTAAGCTATACATCCCTGCATGTCTAACAAGATATCCTAGTGTTTCCCCATGTATAAAATTTTGCATGAACACATTATTCTATACAAATGTAAAACTCTATCAAATTGTGACTTGAGTTTTTAAATTTAATACTGTATGTGAGTTTCATAGTTCATATATCTCTAATGTGGAACAATTAGGTTGTTTTCATTTTGTTGATCTCACAGACTGAGTTATACCAAACATCCTTGTGCACATCTCTTTGCACACATGTATGAGAGCCTCTAGACTTGCAGAGTACTGACACATTTAACTTAAATGTTGAAACTGCTCTACAAAGTGTTTGTACCAAAGTAGACTCCTATAGTTACGTGCCAGGTTCCCATTTCTCCACATCTTCTCCACCAATTAGTGTTATCAGACATTAAGTTCTGCCATTCTGGTGGACATCAAATATTATCTACATGTAATTAAATTTTTTAAAGTAAAAACAAAGCAAATACATACAAATTTCCTGGGCTATTTGTTTCTGGATATTTTATAAAAGGAAAGCAGGCATGGTTAAGCCACTTGATTTTCCACCATTTAAAGAATTTACAAAGTTTTTAGTTCACCAGTACTCAAAGATATTTTCTAGATATCAGAAGATATTTTCTAGATATAAAATAGTCACTGAATCTCACTGTATTTTGAGACCTCAAGGCAGCCTAGGTTGAATTTTAACACCGTCTACACAGAAGTTATGTAATCAGGGACAAGCAACTTAAAATAGAAACAAATTCATATTTATCCCAAAATATTGTCGAAAGAGATAAATGGAATAAATAGTACACTTAGTCCAATGCCTGATCAAAATAAGCACAGTGTAAAAGTAGTGATAATACTAACAGAGAAAACAAGGAGTTCCAGAAAGACATCTACTTCTGCTTCATTGACTATGTGAAAGCCTTTGACTGTGTGGATTACAACAAACTGTGGAACATTCTTAAAGAAATGAGAGTACCAGAGCACCTGACCTGTCTCCTGAGAAACCTGTCTGTGCATCAAGAAGCAACAGTTAGAACTGGACATGAAACAACAGACTGGTTCCAAATTGGGAAAGGAGTACAACAAGGCTGTATATTGTCACCTTGCTTTCTTAACTTCTATACAGGGTACATCATGTGAAATGCAGACTGGATGAATCACAAGCTAGAATCAAGATTTTTAGCAGAAATATCAACAACCTCAGATATGCAGATGATACAACATTAAGGGCAGAAAGTGAAGAGGAATCAAAGAGTCTCTTGATGAAGATGAAAGAGAAAAGTGAAAAAGCTGGCTTAAATCTCAACATTAAAAATACTAAAATCATGGCATCTAGTCCCATCACTCCATGGAAATAGAAGGGGAAAAAGTGGATGCTATGACAGATTTTATTTTCTTGGGCTCCAAAATCACTGCTGACAGTAACAGGAGCCTTGGAATTAAAAAACACTTGCTCCCTGGAAGACAAGCTATGGTAAATCTAGCAGCATATTAAAAAGCAAAGACATATTTCACTCCATATAATAGGCTCCAGATTCATCCACCTAGTTAGAAGTGACTCAGATGCATTCCTTTTTATGGCTGAGTAATATTCCATTGTGTATACCACAGCTTCTTTATCCATTCATCTATCGATGGACATCTAGGTTGCTTCCATGTTCTAGCTATTGTAAATAGTGCGGCAGTGTGAACATTGGGGTACATGTGTCTTTCAATTTTGGTTTCCTCAGGGTGTATGCCTATTAGTGGGATTACTGGGTCATATTGTGGTTTTATTCTTGGTTTTTTAAAGAATCTCCAGACCATCTTTGATAGTGACTATATCAACTTACATTCCCACCAACAGTGTAAGAGCATTCTGTTTTCTCCACACCCTCTCCAGCCAATGGGAACTTACTCTATGATTCAGGGAACTCAAATGGAGGCTCTGCAGCAACCTAGAGGGGTGGGATGAGGAGGGAGATGGGAGGGAGGTTCAAGAGGAAGGGGATATATGTATATCTATGGCTGATTCATGTTGATGTTTGCATTATTCTTCAATTAAAAATAAATAAATTGAAAAAGAAAAAAAAGGCAAAAACATCACTTTGCTGGTTTTGTATGTTAGTTTCTCAGTCATGTCTAACTCTCTGCTATCCCATGGACTCAAGTCCACCAGCCTCCTCTGTCCATGAAATTCTGCAATCAGGGGTTTGCAGTTACCATTCCCTTCTCCAGGTGATCTTTCTGACCCAGGGGTCAAAGTCAGATCTCCTGTATTGCAGGTGGATTCATTACCGTCTGAGCAACCAAGGAGGCCCAAAGAAAGCTGAACGCCAAAGAACTGATACCTTCAAATTGTGGTGCTGGGGAAAATTCTTGAAAGCCCCTCCATCAGCAAGAAAATCAAACCAGTCAATCCTAAAAGAAATTAAACCTGAATATTTATTGGGAGGACTGATGCTGAAGCTGAAGGTCCAATACGCTGGCCACCTGATGTGAAGACCTGACTGATTGGAAAAGACCCTGATGCTGGGAAAGACTGAGGGCAAGAGGAGAAGTGAGTGGCAGAGGATGAAATGGTTAGATAGCATCAAGACTCAATGGACATGAATTTGAGCAAACTTCGGGAGATGGTGAAGCACAGGGAAGCCTGGCATGCTGAAGTCCATGGGGTCACAAAGAGTTGGCTACAACTTAGCAACTGAACACAAGAAATTGATAATACTATTGAAATAGTATTTGGTCACCAGATTCCAGATGATCCTGAAGCACCAATTACATTTGGTTCAAAAAATGATCTTCTATGGTAGCGAAATTTTTGCACGTGTTTGACTATCATGGTGAGGAGTAAGAAAATCAAGCTCCTGGCTTTGGCCTTCTTTCTAAGTTTTTATGTATAGAACTCTGAAATATTTCTTAGTGTTTTAATTAATTGATATAAAGTTTAAACACTGAGAAGAGCCCACTTTGTGGGGTGGGCACATGTCAGCTTCTTTCCTCTCATCATTATTATGTGTCTTGGCACAAATCTAAATTTTTTTTTTTTTTTTTACCAGATTGGTCTATATCTTCAGTTAGGTATAGGGAAGAAGTCAGTCAGAAATAAATTCAAGCTACTCAAAGCTAACCCCTTCACTGGTGGCTCAGCGGTAAAACATCTGCCTGCCAAGCAGGAGACACAGGTTCAATTCCTGGGTTGGGAAGATCCTCTGGAGAAGGAAATGGCCACCCAGTCCAATATTCTTGCCTGGGAAATCCCATGGATAGAGGAGCCTGGCAGGCTACAGTTCATGGGGTCACAAAGAGTCAGCCACGACTTAATGACTGAATAACAACAACTCAAAGCTAATCAGTATGAGTTATCTGATCATAAAGAAGGCCTTTCATGGAGAAATCCTGCTGATCCTCCAAAAAGCAGTCACCACATTTTCTTGGCCATTCTGCATATAGCACACTTGGGAATTGTTCATGTGAAAACCTTGGCTAGTAGCATTGCCCAGTGGCCTGGAATTGATTTTGATATTGGAAGGATTATAAACCAGTATTGTACATGCCAGGCTACTCAGCATAACTCAGCAAATACACCTACCCTTCCAGAAGGCAAAGCCAAAATTCTTGATCAATAACCCATATTACTTTTTATATTTTATCTCACGGATAATAATGAGTTCAGTAGATTTCACCTAAAAATGCTTGGTAAAGTTCCCACTTTTATCTCATATCTCTCTGTCAGTTTTTGGCACTAGTAAATTCTAGAACATTCATGAAGGGAACAATGAAAACTTGGATGGGTGTCATATCCAAATTTAGATGTTATCATCCTTGAAAAAATAATAAAGCTAAAAGAATACTATGTACAGTATGTAACTTGTATCCAGTGATAAATATTTTGGAATCCTTTCTACATAGAATCTGAAAAAAAATCAGTTACCTAAAAGTTTTAAGTATTTTTCTCCTTTCTGGAAAGTACAGGCTTGACAAACATTTGAGGCAGTGTATCCCTTTGATCTGGCATAACTTTCCCCAGAGAGAATTACTTAAGTAAACAAAGAACAAATATCTTTCCTAGAATGAAGATGTTTGAGTCAGTGGGACTCTAAGGAGTTAAACTGCTTTCCACAGTAATGAGGATTCCAACTAGTGGAGACAACAATGTATTTCTGGAAACCATTTTCTTTAGAGGAATATTTCTTTCCTAGAATATTTCTTGCCAGTTAGATTACATTACTTAGCCTTAGACTCATGTATGTGTATTTATGTTGCTAAATTGTCCTTCTCACATTGCTGGCCATAAGTGATCAAGCCTAAGACAGATTAATTTTTTAAAAAATCACTCTTTTTTTTTCTAAACAAATAGGCTGTCTTGCTTTTTGAAGGAAGTTAGCAAGAGCAGCAACTCCAACTATACCAACTAATGAGAATAAAATTTAATTTACAGGCTTCCTTGGTGGCTCAGACAGTAATGATCCCACCTATAATGCAGGAGACCCTGGTTCAATCCCTGGGTTGGGAAGATCCCCTGGAGAAGGGAATGGCTACCCACTTCAGTACTCTTACCTGGAGAAGTCCATGGACAGAGGACCTGACAGGGCTACAATCCATGGGTCCTCTCAAAGAGTTGGACACGACTGAGTGACTAACTCTTTCACTTTCATCCTATATTATTATCTTTACACAATTTATTTGACCCTTCTATCTCTGAACACCTCTCTCAACTCTCTTTTTAATTAATGAGCCTTTCTAACCATCAAAGTAATAGAAATTTACCACATCAAGTCTAAAAGAGGTATCCCTAAACACTGGCCAGTTCTTCTCCAAGTTGTCATTCAATTCTTCTGCCTTCAGGCCATGCCATCTTCATCATGTGGCTTCGAAGTTACCATGCTCATCTGCGTCACACTTTGCAAGGGATAAATCATAGAGGCTGGAGCACAGGAAATCTTTATTGCCCAGACACTGAGGTGGTATATATCACTTCCAGTCAGATTCCACTGGTTGAAAGCCAATTGTGAGACACAGATTTAATGGGAATCCAAAAGATAGACTGTGGGCCTAGGAACATTCCGCCCCTCTGGGTCACCACAGAGCACCAAGCTGAGCTCCCTGTGCTATAGAGCAGCTTTCCTGCTAGCTGGCTATTTCACACATGGCAGCATTGTCAATGCCATTCTCCCAGTTTGTCCCACCGTCCCTGCTCACATTCTCTTCTCTGAGCCTTTAATCCTATTTACTCATCAATCAATATTTTTAATTGATAGTTTACAGTTGTCCTTGGGAGGCTACAGTTCTCATTTTTAGTTTATTGCAAGCTGAGACAGGTGGAGATTTTCATATTCCTGAAGTCAGGGGAATAAATTTGTGTGCAGAAATTCTTATGGCTACATGTGTATTCTAGTCTTTATAGTCACCCATCATAAATCAGGAGCCAAGACCAAAACACATATAGAAAAGTAGAAGCATGATTCGCACCACATGTTAGTGGAGGAATGAAGAAGGAAGCCAGATTGGTATTACTAAAGCCCCATCCAAATTTGGCTGCTGATCTCCAGCTCATGGGGTATGATAAATATTAACAGATTCAAAAGTAGGGCCAGCTGAATCATGACAAACAAACTTCAATTATCTCCATAGAACCGAGAAGATCAATTTTAATACTTATAAATTAATCAGAAATTTATTCTGGATTTCTGTATATATCTACTATACTCTTAGATACTTCCTTTTTCCTGCAAAAGTCAAGCTGGATCAATGTGGCTTCCTATCAAGGATGGGTCATATGCATTTCACAGTACAGATAGGCATCACAGAGTTGAAGGTTCAGAAGGATATTCTGAATGCAGCCTGGTCTCCTGCAGAGCCCAGAGGTGCATCCATTGGTGCTACCTGATCTGCCCCTTCTGATGACTACACCTTCTGATGACTCTCAGGAACCACAAACTGAGAGATGTAACATGTCCTCAGTTCCCTGCAAAGGAAGCATCTGGACTTTTCACACACATTAATAATGTATAAGGATAGATAGTCAATATTTTAAGTGCCTGACAGAAATGAATTTGTTTAAGCAGTCACTTAATGCTTATCTTCTTAAATTTAACAAAGCACTTTGACAGGATCTATGAACTGGTTGGGGAGGAATAGCTATGAATAAGCAGTTTATGTAACTTCAGACTGTTGTGAGAGGAGATAAAAAATATATACATCTATTGGCTAAAGGAGACAAAGGTTCAGTAATGTAGAATGAGTATGCTTATGTTCTGGAGATCTAATGTACAGCATGATGAATAGAGTCAATATAATACTGTATCCTGAAAATTTGCTAAGGGTTGTATCTTAAGTGTTCTCACCATAAAAAATCATAACTATGTGAGGTGATGAATATATTAATTAACTTGATTGTGGTAATAGTTTTATAATGTATGCATACATCAAAACATTACACTGTATACTTTAAATATACATGATTTTAATTTGTCAATTATATCTTAAAAAACTGGAAAAAGAAATATATAAATTTAACTAAAATATATGGCATAATCACAGTCCTGAAGAAGAAATATTAACAAGGCATACTGACAGTACAGAAGATGAATGGGTTAATTCTGATTAGACAATATCAAAGAAGGCTCATGGGGAAATGAAACTTAGTTGGGACTTGAAGGTAGATTGGATTACAGATGGTGGAGATGATGCAAGAAAATTTATGAGCAAAGGTGATGAAATAAGCAAGTTCATATGTTTGGGGAGTAGAGAGTAATCTGATTTCATGGAAACAATTCAGTCATTATTCAATAAACATTTATTGAGTGCCTATTATATGTCAGATACTATTAGAGGCACTCCAGAGACATCTATGAACAAAAAAGATTAAAACAAAACAAAAACCCTGTGTTGGATCCTTTATGGGTGGGAGGGGTATAGAGAATATAAGAGAAAGTAAGAAGATAAGAGTGAAAAGGTTGAGGCCAGTGTATCAAGGACCTTGAATCCTTTGCTAACAAGCTAGAGTCTAAGTTTAGAAAAGGGATTTAGAAGTTCTTGCATACATGTGAGAACAAAAGCCCTGAGATAATAAGAGGGAGAGAGGAGATCCAAGGAGAAAATTCTGAGGAATGACAATATTAAATGAGGAATATAAGGGAAGAGCTGGTAGAATGTATGAAAAAGGAGCTGTCAGAATTTAAGTTCCCTCCAAGAAGGTGCGATGCTTATTTTCCATCACTGGATCTTGTGTCTAGCACAGTGCTCTCAGCACGGCGGGTGCACAATAGTGTTTTTAAAGAATGCATTATTGAAAGAAGGGGCTTCTCTGGTGGCTCAGTGGTAAAGAATCTGCCTGCCAATGCAGGAGATGCTGGTTCAGTCCCTGGGTGGGGAAGAACCCTTGGAGGTGGGGAAGAACCCTTGGAGGAGGGCACGGCAACCCACTCCAGTATTCTTGCCTGGAGAATCCCATGGACAGAGGAGCCTGAAGAGCTACAGTTAATAGGGTCACAAAGAATTGGACACGACTGAAGTGACTGTCCATTCTGAAGGAGATCAACCTTGGAATTTCTTTGGAAGGAATGATGCTAAAGCTGAAACTCCAGTACTTTGGCCACCTCATGCGAAGAGTCGACTCACTGGAAAAGACTCTGATGCTGGGAGGGGTTGGGGGCAGGAGAAGAAGGGGACGACCGAGGATGAGATGGCTGGATGGCATCAGGGACTCCATGGACGTGAGTCTGAGTGAACTCCGGGAGTTGATGGACAGGGAGGCCTGGCGTGCTGCGATTCATGGGGTCGCAAAGAGTCAGACACGACTGAGCGACTGAACTGAACTGAACAGAACTGAAGTGACTGACTTAGCATGAAGCATGCGTGAGTTTGAGTTAAACAATGAAAAGACACCAGAAGGACATCAAAGGGTAAAAGAAGAGCAAATTAAGAAATTTCTTCTCTCTTCCTTCTCTGCTGGCCAGTGATTTTGGCGGAGGCTGATTTTCTTCTGCTAAGACCACAGCTCATATTCGATCGTTACAGCTCTTGTTTGTTTCTGATAGCACTTCTCTCCTCACTTACTGCTCCAGGCCTTGCTTTCCTGCTCTGACTAGCTCCTGGAGACTGTGGTTAGCTCTCATAACCTCCCCACAGGGTTATTTCACTTCACTAAAATTTACCTTATTAAAATTAAACCCTTTGAATGTGCTGTTTCCTACTGTGACCATGGCTGATAGGTTAATTAAAAATTTTAAAGAGATCATTCATGATACTTTCGAGATACTATAAATAGATGATTAGGGTGGGGAATCTGAATCCAGGTAGGGTAAGTCAGTCAATCAATAGTAAGTAGGAATGTTGAAGCTGTGAGTGGAGACTTTCTTTTAAAGTAATAGAGGGTGAATGAAAGGGAAAAACCATATGTGAAGAAGAAAGGGCAAGGGGAGTTGTTGCTGGGGTTTTTTTCAAGAACTGGAAAGAATTCATATGTAAATATGTTCAGTGGAATGAACCAGTAGAAAAAGAGAAAAGCAATATAAGCCTCAGAGATGATAATAATAGAGCACTATTCAGAGAAATCAGACCCAAGAACACTGGTTAAAACCTGTGAAAGAAACAGGGACTTGTTGTGGGATGGGAAAGAAAAATGTGAATTTGGTGAAAGGCGCAGATGGAATGGGTGAAAGCGAAGATGAAAGCTAAGACTGGATCTGAGGGTCCCTCTTTTCTGCGCAACACATCATGCAGTAAAACTTGCTAAGATGGTTTCAAAAGACTGTTCAAGATTTGTGAGAAGTGGTAAAGAGGAATATGTTGACATGCTGCGGAGTTAAATTTTATTCTCTAAAATGGTGTTGGATGAGAAATGATGGCAACTCTACTGTTTTATCCTCGATCTTGCAATGATGAGTAGGACCGATTAAAGAAGAGAAAAATTTTTCCATTTTAAAGGAGATTGCAATAGTCCAGGGCAAGAGTTCATGAAAGTCTGACCTGGGCAGTGAAAAATAAGGCTGGATAAATGTGATGCAGAGAGTTGATTCATGCATTTGTTGACTATTTTGTGCCTGACACTACAAGAGGCACAAAAGAGAATTCACCAAGCTAGCTGGGAAAGCCTAGATACACAACAAAAACTATCGTAAAGGAAAAATTTTTGAACCAAGAGTCAGACCCAGATCCTAATTTGTGCCTGTCAACCAACTCAGTGTCAGATCCTGGGTAATTTATTTCCGCATTTGCACCTCAGCTTCTTTGTTTGACCAATGAGGAAGTTAAAACCTGATGGTCCATTTGGTTTCTTGAAACAGTTCTCAAGTAGAAGGAACCACGGCTCCTTGGAGAAATACCTGAGGCTAAAACTGAGGCAGGTAAAATAAAAGATGAGCCTGGAGCATTTTGTGGTACCAAAAAGGAAGAAAGTGCTTGACAAATAAATAGATGGGGACATGTCAAAGGAAGTCAACGAAAGGAAGATTTAAATGGCCGAAGTTGGAACACTTTGGCAAACAAAATAAATCACACAGTATGGAATCATAATCCAAAGTGTAAAATAAATGTACATTAGTACATGTTGACCAGTTGAGTTCAGTTCAGTTGCAGTTGTGTTCTACTCTTTGCAACCCCATGGACTGCAGCATGTTAGGCTTCCTTATCCATCACCAACTCCCAGAGCTTGCTCAAACTCATGTCCATTGAGTTGGTCATGCCATCCAACCATCTCATCCTCTGTTGTCCCCTTCTCCTCCTGCCTTCAATCTTTCCCAGCATCAGGGTCTTTTCCAACGAGTAAGATCTTTGTATCAGGTGGCCAAAGTATTGGGGCTTCAGCTTCAGCACCAGTCCTTCCAATGAATATTCAGGGCTGATTTCCTAGTTTGATCTCCTTGCAGTCCAAGGGATTCTTAAGAGTCTTCTCCAGCACCACAGTTCAAAAGCATCAGTTCTTCAGTGTTCAGCTTTCTTTATTGTCCAACTCTCACACACATACATGACTACTGGAAAAACCATAGCTTTGACTAAATGGACCTTAGTTGGCAAAGCAATGTCTCTGCTTTTTAATATGCTATCTAGGTTGGTCATAACTTTTCTTCCAAGGAGCAAGCATCTTTTAATTTCATGGCTGCAGTCACCATCTGCAGTGATTTTGGAGCTCAAAAAAAGAAAGTCTCTCACTGTTTCCATTGTTTCCCCTTCTATTTGCCATGAAGTGTTGGGACTGGATGCCATGATCTTAGTTTTTTGAATGCTGAATTTTAAGACAGCGTTTTCACTTTTTTCTTTCACTTTCCTCAAGAGGCTCTTTAGTTCCTCTTCGCTTTCTGCCATAAGGGTGGTGTCATCTGCATATCTGAGTTTATTGATATTTCTCCCAGCAATCTTGATTCTAGCTTGTCCTTCCTCCAGCCCAGCATTTCGCATGATGTACTCTGCATATAAGTTAAATAATCAGGGTGACAATATATGGCCTTGACGTACTCCTTTCCCGATTTGGAACCAGTCTGTTGTTTCATTTCCTGTTCTAACTGTTGCTTCTTGACCTACATATGGATTTCTCAGGAGACAGGTAAGATGGTCTGGTATTCCAATTTCTTGAAGAATTTTCCACAGTTTGTTGTGATCCACACAGTCAAAGGCTTTAGCATAGTCAATAAAGCAGAAGTAGATGTTTTTCTGGAGCTCTCTTGCTTTTTCAATGATCCAGCAGATGTTGGCAATTTGATCTCTGGTTCTTCTGCCTTTTCTAAATCCAACTTGAACATCTGGAAGTTCACGGTTCATGTACTGCAGAAGCCTGGCTTGAAGAATTTTAAGCATTACTTGCTAGTATGTGAGATGAGTACAATTGTACGGTAGTTTGAACGTTTTTTGGCATTGCCTTTCTTTGGGATTGGAATGAAAATTGACCTTTTCCAGTCCTGTGCCCACTGCTGAGTTTTCCAAATTTGCTGGCTCATTGAATGCAACACGTTCACAGCATCATCTTGTAGGATTTGAAATAGCTCAGCTGGAATTCCATCACCTCCACTAGCTTTGTTTGTAGTGATACGTCTTAAGGCCCACTTAACTTTGCACTCCAGGGTGTCTGGCTCTAAGTGAGTGATCACACCATCATGGTTATCTGGGTCATTAAGATCTTTTTTTTGTATAGTTCTTCTGTATATTCTTGCGACCTTTTCTTAATATCTTCTGCTTCTGTTAGATCCATACCATTTCTGTCCTTTATTGTGCCCATCTTTGCATGAAATGTTTCCTTGGTTGTTGAGAGAAATGAATATTTGCATTTTAAAAATGAGAAAGAAGAGTAAAATCTTTTTTATAGATGAATTCTAAATAATATATGTAGATACTCTCCACTCCAAGGGGTGAAGCTTAACCCTCCCTTGCACCCAAATGGCCTAGGATTTATGACTCATTTCCAAATAATAGAATAGGGAAAAGAAAAACGTTAACTTTACCCTGGAGAAACCTGGCAAACACAACAGTAACTAAGTGACAAATGTTATTATCACAATAATGGCATCTGGTTATCACGTACTCTCAATATGATGAAATAAGAGGAGCACTTCCTCTCTCTGATCTTCTTCCTCCAAACAACATGACTCCAGCCCGCGTATGAGAAAGACATCAGACAAACTCAAATTGGAGGACATCCTACAGGATCCCTTGCTAAGGCTCCAAAGGACTGTCTAGGACATGTTTTTTTTTTAAAGAAAACACTGAGAAACGGTCACAAATCAGAGGAGACAGAAGGGACATGACAACCAAATGCAATGTGCTTTCCTGGATTGAATCCTGGAACCAAAAGAAGACTTTAATGGAAAAACAGATGAAATTCAAATAAAGTCTGGAGTTTAGTTAATTAAAAAAAAATTGATGGTCTGTAAAGTCTCTTCCAGCTGGTAGCTATAAGAATAGCATTTATTATCTAATTGCTTCATAACTGTGCTCATATTGCTTATAAAGTGCCAAGAACACAAGAGGTAAGGGAACCATTAAAGCAGGATGGAAGGCTTTAATCAACTTTTTTTTCTCTTCTAACTTCCTGTAGCTGTGTTTCAGTGATGTAGTGTGTGGTCAGGGAAAAGCAATTTTTGAGGCAATAAACTAGTGTTTTGGTGAAAGTCTCTTGTCTGTTACTTTCCTAAACCAGCAGTCACACTCTGCCCAAGTAAGAACAGCCTTGAATGAACCAGCAGGTTTCCATTCGTTTGCAACCACCAGTGTTTGAGTCTTCTAAGCTGCGCCATCACAAGGCAGCACACTAGGAGACTGTTGCTATGGTGATGGTCGCGGTGGCAGGGGTACCTTTGGCTCATTTGATTTTCCTGGACAGTTTCTTTGCCTAAAAAAAGTTTATGGAGCCCCAATGTGAAATCATGCTGGCTCTGATTCATGACATTTTCCCGAGACTTTATAATGTTTCTTTTTTCTAAATAAGCAATTTCAGGTCAGGTAAAAATGTGAGTAAATCATGCCTGACTCTTGTTCCAGATGTATCAATTTCTGCTCATTCCCCCACCCCCCACCCCCGGCTTTCATGGCTTTGAGGCAATAAAAATAAGCAATGCCTCCACTCTGGAACCTTTCTGAGTATGCAATATATAAACAGTATACCGTGCAGGGAGCAATATTTCCCTGCCTTGGTTATTACCAACCTTAGCGTTTTCTCTGGCAATTATCTGAAACAGAGCAAAGACGTGGAGTAATGATCTTGGAGCACTCGAGACCCTGGGAGGATCAAAGAGGCTGACGTGACAGTTCATGAAACGAGGAGGAAGCAAACCATCCCCCACTGCCAACACTAACACAGCCCTGTGCTTGAGAGTCTGGGAGAACCCAGTTGCCAAGTGTCTGCCTGCATTTTCTTTGAGGAGGCCAGGCCCGGAGCAGGTCAGGAAAATTACGGCTTTTATCAAGCAGACAGTATGGCTCTCTTTGAGGATGGCCAAAGTCTCAGTCACTGCTGGTAACTGCAACACATGTGGTCTTTTCAAGAGAGGACAGGAGTATTTTCATTAACTGGGAGAGAAAGTGCCTGCGTGAGACTTCATTTATTTGGAATATGAGGGCAAAGCAAAAAGAGGTGAGCTGTTTATAAAGAAAGGAGTGAGGGCTCTGGAGACAGACTGCCTGGGTTTAATCTTGGCCCTTCCACATGTCATTATGTAAAACTTGAGCAAATTCTCTGATTTCTCTGCCTCAGTTCTCCCAATCAGCAAAATGAAAATAACAATCATAGTATCCAAGTCACAGGATTGTCTTGGCAATTAATATATGTGAAATTCTTTAACACTGTCTGGCACATGGTAATGCCTCAGTAAATGTTCATTGCTATCATTGTTTTTATCTTAATCATCATTATTTGGTAATGATAATTATAAATATGATCATAATTCAGGAAATAATCAGGTTTCGTGATGTCCTATAAGCTGCTTTTTCAGATTGTTTATACTCCAAATATTCACCAAGTGTTTAAAATGTACTAGGCATTGTGCTAAGCACTGTAGATAATTCAGAAACAAACAAGTCTGGCTCTTTGCTGTCAAGAATATATATTCTGGTGAAAGAGATAAGGAAAGTATGCACAAAAGATTATTCTACATGATAGAGCATTTTTCTCTCTGGTGTGGCACTGATTATAATGTACTTTGGGATTTTAGGAAAAGAAGTGACTAGTCACTGGCCTGGTAAGTGGGATGGGGTACTTTTCATGGAGGAGGTAGCATTTGATCAGAACTTGAATTACGAGTAGAATTTTTTGTTTAATGGTGGACGTTGGCATGGCTGCGGGTATCAGGCAGGTGAGGGGCAGAGTAGGAAGGACTCAAGGCAGATGAAATGACAGTGAGAAGATACTGAAGAGGTACTTGAGAGATAGGAGTTGTTATTGTTTAGTTGCTAAGTCATGTCTGACTTTTGGGCCACCATGGACTATAGCTTACCAGGCTCCACTGTCCACAGGATTCTCCAGGCAAGAATGCTGGAGTGCGTTGCCAGTTCCTTCTCCAGGGGGTCTTCCCGACCCAGGGATCAAACCCACATCTCCGGTGTCTCCTGTACTGGCAGGCAGACTCATTACCACTGAGTCAGCTGGAAAGCCCAGAGGCCATGAATAGACTTGTAAAAAGGAGTTTGCATTTTTATTTCATAAATAAAATGGGCTTCTTTTGGAATAAATTGATAGTGCTGATAAAACTTTGGATTAGAGGTGTGCTCTAGAAGCTGATTCTGAAAGAATGCCCTGCCATAACACTAACCCTTTCCTAAACAACACGGAAGATACATCCATCATTTATCACCGTTTCCACACATAAGTGTTTTTAATTAAAAATTTAACCACACAGCTTAACAAGACTTTAATTCCTCAAAGATTATGTGTTATAAATTATATAATTACAGAGTACTGTACCAGAGGTTTTACAGAGCATGTTATAATTAATCTGTCGACTGAGATTCATTTTTAAGAAGTTTCTTTTCCATAATGTCATGTGCTTTATTAATATGTGTGGCACTTGGATCCATATAATGACATATACAGTATTTCTTTCACAACAGATTTGGTCAAAAGATCAATTTATTTCAATTATGTACATATATGAGAAGAAACATCAACAAAAATAGGTTTTTCAGATATTCCTTGAAGTTAAATTCAAAACTTCACTCCAAATGTTAAGTTAAATAGAATATTTTGGAGAGGCATAAATGCATCTGTATTATCTTTTGGATACTAAGCAACTTGAATTCGGGATCCATTCTTTTCTGTTTTGAAAGCTATTTTGAAAAGCCCTTACCATATTTCCACTCTCCCTCTTTCCCTTTCTTTTTTTCCATCAATCAACTCCTCTCTGCTAGATACCATATCAGATGCTTCCTTATCAGTTTCCATCAGTGTAGGTGTTTTTATTTGTTTGTTTGTTTTCCTATTAAGCTCCATGGTCAATGATGATGGAAAAGCCACAAACCAAGCACCATACCATTTGTTTCATGAATTTCTCTTACAAAACTCACTCTTTAATTAGAGAGGTACTACTGCAAAGGTTTTCAGAAAATTCTCAAGGCACTCCTTGAAGAACTTATAATCTACCTTTTCATTGCACACAGACCCTCCAAGGAGAGGTTCTGGGTAACTGTGACATTTGAGGTCAATTAGAATTCTTAAGACAGAGAAGGCACTGGTGAACCACTCCAGGACTCTTGCCTGGAAACTCTCATGGACGGAGGAGCCTGGTGGGCTGCAGTCCATGGGGTCGCTAAGAGTCGGACATGACTGAGCGACTTCAGTTTCACTTTTCGCTTTCATGCACTGGAGAAGGAAATGGTATCCCACTCCAGTGTTCTTGCCTGGAGAATCCCAGGGACGGGGAGCCTGGTGGGCTGCCATCTATGGGGTCGCACAGAGTCGGACACGACTGAAGCGACTTAGCAGCAGCAGCAAAATTCTTAAGAAATGAATTCTGGTTATGATTCCTGTACAACCTGAAGGTAAGCCAGTAACAACCTATCTGATCTTTGGTTTCCTAAACTAGTATTTCATTAGTAATACTGTCTGCATACTGCAGAATAATTAAAGCAAAATGTGATCCACTGGACCTGACAAAACGTGGTCCACTGAAGAAGGGAATGGCAAACCACACCAATATTCTTGCCTTGAAAACCCTGTTAGTTCAGTTCAGTCGTGTCCAACTCTTTGCGACCCCATGAATCGCAGCACACCAGGCCTCCCTGTCCATCACCAACTCCTGGAGTTCACCCAAACCCATGTCCACCAAGTTGGTGATGCCATCCAGCCATCTCACCCTCTGTCGTCCCCTTCTCCTCCTGCCCCCAATCTCTCCCAGCATCAGAGTCTTTTCCAGTGAGTCAACTCTTCGCATGAGGTGGCCAAAATATTGGAGTTTCAGCTTTAGCATCAGTCCTTCCAATGAACACCCAGGACTGGTCTTCTTTAGGATGGACTGGTTGGATCTCCTTGCAGTCCAAGGGACTCTCAAGAGTCTTCTTCAACACCACAGTTCAAAAGCATCAATTCAGTGCTCAGCTTTCTTCACAGTCCAACTCTCACATCCATCCATGACCACTGGGAAAACCATGGCCTTGACTAAACAGACCTTTGTTGGCAAAGTAATGTCTTTGATTTTTAATATGATTTCTAGGTTGGTCATAATTTTCCTTCCAAAGAGTAAGCGTCTTTTAATTTCATGGCTGCAATCACCATCTGCAGTGATTTTGGAGCCCAAAAAAATAAAGTCTGACACTGTTTCCACTGTTTCCCCATCTATTTCCCATGAAGTGATGGGACCAGATGCCATGATCTTAGTGAACAGTATGAGAAAGCAAAATGATATGAGACCGGAAGATGAGCCCTCCCAGTTGGTAGGTGTCCAATATGCTACTGGGGAACAGTGGAGAAATATCTCCAGAAAGAATGAAGAGACTGGGCCAAAGTGGAAATGATGCTTAGTTGTAGATGTGTCTGGTCATAAAAGTAAAGTCTGATGCTATAAAGAATGATATTGCATAGGAATCTGAAATGTTAGGTCCATGAGTCAAGGGAAATTTGACATGGTCAAGCAGGAGATGACACAAGTGAACATTGACATTTTAGGAATCAGTGAACTAAAATGGATGAGATTGGGTGAATTTAATTCAGATGACCGTTATACTTACTATTGTGGGCAAGAATCCTTTAGAAGAAATGGAGTAGCCCTCTTAGTCAACAAAAGAGTCTGACATGCAGTACTTGAGTGCAGTCTCAACAATAACAGAATGATCTCAGTTAATTTCCAAGGCAAACCATTCAATATCACAGTAATCCAAGTCTATGCCCAACCACTAATGCCAAAGAAGATGAAGTAAAAACAGTTCTATGAAGACCTACGAGAACTTCTAGAACCAACACCTAAAATAAAGATGTCCTTTTCATCATAAGGATTTGGGATGCAAAAGTAGGAAGTCAAGAGATAACTGGAGAAACAGGCAAACTTGGCCTTGGAGTACAAAATGAAGCAGGCAAAGCCTAACAGTTTTGTCAAGAGAACTCTCTCTTCCAACACAAGAGATGACTGAGATTTAATCGACAACAACACATAGTCAATAGCAAAATCAGATTAATTATATACTTTGCAGTCAAAGATGGAGAAGCTCTAAACAGACAGCAAGAACAAGACAGCTGACTGAGGCTCAGATCATGGACTTGTTATTGCAAAATTCAGACTTAAATTGAAGACAGTAGGGAAAACCACTAGACCATTCAGGTATGACCTAAATCAAATGCCTTATGATTACATGGTGGAGATGATGAATAGATTCAAGGGATTAGATCTGGTAGACAGAGTGCCTGAAGAACTATGGATGGAAGTTCATAATATTGTACAGGAGGTAGTGACCAAAAGCATCCCAAAGAACACTAAATGCAAGAAGGCAAAGTGGTTGTCTGAGGAGGCCTTATGAATAGCTGAGAAAAGAAGAGAAGCGAAAAGCAAAAGAGAAAGGAAAAAGATATACCCAACTGAATACAGAGTTCCAGAGAATAGCAAAGAGAGATAAGAATGCCTTCTTAAGTGAACAATGCAAAGAAATAGAGCAAAACAACAAAAAGAGAAAAACTAGAGATCTCTTTAAGAAAATTGGACATGCCAAGGGAACATTTCTTGCAAGGATGCACACAATAAAGAGGAAACGGCAAGCAGAAGAGATAAGAAGAGGTGGCAAGAATATATAAGAGAACTATACAAAAAAGATCTTAATGACCTGGATAACCATTATGGTATGGTCACTCACCCAGAGTCAGACGTCCTGGAGTGTGAAGTGGGCCTCAGGAAGCACTACTATGAACAAAGCTACTGGAGGTGATGGAATTCCAGCTGGGCTATTTAAAATCCTAAAAGATGTTGCTGTGAAAGTGCTGCACTCAATATGCCAGAAAATCTGGAAAGCTCAGCAGAGGCTACAGGACTGGAAAAGGTCAGTTTACATTCTAATCCCAAAGAAAGACAATGCCAAAGAATGTTCAAAGTACCCTACAATTGCACTCATTTCACAAGCTAGCAAGGTCATGCTTGAAATCCCTCAAGCTAGGTTTCAGTAATATGTGAACCCAGAACTTCCAGATGTAACGGCTGGATTTAGAAAAGGCAGAGGAACCAGAGATCAAATTACCAGCATCCATTGGATCATAGGGAAAGCAAGAAAATTCCAGAAAAAACATGTGCTTCTTCTTCATTGACTATGCTAAAACCTCTGACTGTATGGATCACAACAAACTGTGGGAAATTCTTGAAGAGATAAGAATACCAGACCACCTTACCTGTCTCATGAGAAACCTGTGTGCAGGCCTAGAAGCAACCACTAGAACCAGACATGGAACAATGGACTGGTTCAAAATTGGGAAAAGAGTATAACACGGCAACATATTTTCACCCTTCTTATCTAACTTCTCTGCAGAGTATATCATGCAAAATGGTAGACTGGATGAATCACAAGTTGGAATCAAGATTGCCAGGAGAAATATCAATAACCTTAGATAGGCAGATGATACCACTCTAATGACAGAAAGCAAAGAGAAACTAAAGAACCTCTTGATGAGGGTGAAAGAGAAGAGTGAAAAGCTGGCAAAAAACAATATTCAAAAAATGAAGATCATGGCATCCGGTCCCATCACTTCATGGCAGATAGATGGGGTGGGGGGGGAGTGGAAACAGTGAGAGATTTTATTTTCTTGGGCTCCAAAATCACTGCAGACAATGACTGCAGCCATGAAATGAGATGCTTGCTCTTTGAAAGAAAAGCTATAATAAACCTAGACAGAGTATTAAAAAGCAGAGACATTACTTTGCTGACAAAGGTCCATCTAGTCAAAGCTATGGTTTTTCCATTAGTCATATACAGGTGTGAGAGTTGGATCATATAGAAGGCTGAGCGCTGAAGAACTGATGCTTTTGAATTGTGGTGCGAGAGAAGACTCAAGAGTCTCTTGGACAGCAAGGAGATCAAACCAGTCAATCCTAAAGAAAATCAACTCTGAATACTCATTGGAAGGACTGTTGCTGAAGCTGAAGCTCCAGTACTTTGGCCACCTGATGCAAAGAGCCGACTCATTGGAAAAGACCGTAGTACTGGGAAACATTGAAGGCAGGAGGAGAAGGGGGCTGGTGACAGAGGATGATATGGTTGGATGGCATCATCAACTCAACGGACATGAGTGTGACCAAACTCTAGGAGATAGTGAAGGACAGGAAAGTCTGGTGTGCTGCAGTCCATGGAGTTGCAAAGAGTCAGACACAACCTAGCAACTGAACAACAATATGAGCAAAGCATTTTGAGCCCCTTCAATAAAAAGAATTGAATGAATTATTAAATAAAAATAACAGAAATGGCAATAAAGCCAAGGTGAAACAAAATTGTGCTAAATGAATTCAGTTCTTCCTCTACAGAGATTTTCTACACCCTAATGGCACCCCAATCCAGTACTCCTGCCTGGGAAGTCCCATGGGTGGAGGAGCCTGATAGGCTGCAGTCTATGGGGTCGCTAAGAGTTGGACACGACTGAGCGACTTCACTTTCACTTTTCACTTTCATGCATTGGAGAAGGAAATGGCAACCCACTCCAGTGTTCTTGCCTGGAGAATCCCAGGGACGGGGGAGCCTGGTGAGCTGCTATCTATGGGGTCGCACAGAGTTGGACATGACTGAAGTGACTTAGCAAAAAAGCTGACTGAATAATATTTTTAAAATGGAAAACTGAATGACTGACATGTAGTCCATTAAACAAGAGTGATACAATTCTGTACATCTAATTAGTTAATTAAAACCAGCCTTTCATAACAGAAAATAATTTCTAAAACTATCTAAAGTGGTAATAGTTTAGAGAACACTGACCTCCATGCACAGCTATGGGACGTTGAACTTCTTTGACCTCAGTTTCCACATGTGCAAAACAAGGAAGTCAGACTCCAAGGTCTATAAAATTCTTTCCAATACAAAGTCTAAGACTCTTGAAATCTCTTAATGATAACCTCCAGCATAAATTTCCAACCACTAATTTGAAAGTTCTTAGCATTTAAAATAGTCACAATTTTGCTGCTCTTCTGCTCTAGCCCACTTCAAAACTCCTACCTTTTGATGAGTTAGCCAGAGAACATAATGTTTTCTCAGAGCTCTTTGTTCCGAGTAGGATTATGCTCCAGTTAGACTTCCTCTGGTTTACTTATTCCACATTTTACAAAAATTTGGCATCCAACTGCTCAATGAAACACTGCACCACAGATGAAACCTCCAGATCATTTATTACCTACAGTCCTCTCAAATTTGTTCCCAGAGTATGAGAATCTGAGAGTAGCTGAAAGAACACTTCTAAACCTGAACTCTTCTCCCCAGAGGCAGTTGAACTCAAGGTGTGTGAATCTGGTCACCTTGTATGTCATCAGAGGAGTATACAGCCAGGGCCAAGTATATTATAGTTCTCAAATATCACCACCACTTGTAGTTAGGTGATATCAGGTTGAAATGAACAAAGGAAGTTGAATAACTATAGTCTTTTTCATAGAATTTTTGTAAGGTTTTAAAATAATGTATGTAAATCTTCTGATATAGGGAAGGGAAATAGTAGGTGGTGGTTGTTATCAAGGAGTCTAGGTTTACTGGGCTCAACTTTCACCACACCCATTCCTTGCTCTAAGGCCTTCCCCAAAAGAAACCTGCAGTTCCTCACAGTTATTTCACTTTCGCGTGTGTGTGTGTGTGTGTGTGTGTGTGTGTGTAATAAAGTTTTATTAAAGTATAGAAGAGATAGAAAAAGCTTCTGACATAGACATGAAAAAGGGGCAGAAAGAGATCCCCCCTGCTAGTCTTTAGCCAGATGTTGAAGCTTTCCTGGTGGCTCAGATGGTAAAGCATCTGTTTGCAATGCAGGAGACCTGGATTTGATCCCTGGGTTAGGAAGATCCCCTGGAAAAGGAAATGGCAACTCACTCCAGTACTCTCGCCTGGAAAATCCCATGGATGGAGGAGCCTGGTAGGCTACAGTCCATGGGGTCACAAAGAGTTGGACACGACTGAGCGACTTCTCTATGTATATATAGGTACTAGCAGTCTGCTAGTTAGAGTCTGCTAATTTGAGACATTAGCAGAGGCTGGCACCAGGCCCCTCACCCACAACATGCATTTTGAGAAAACTTTGGCACAAGGTGAGTTGTCCTGGACCATAAAATGATTGACATGAATCTTGAAGAAAGTCAGGTTTCCAAGCAAATATAATCTCATTAACATATCTTAAGAGAACATTTGCATGAGTAAAACATGCTGGTTTGACAAGTCCATTTCACTTTATAGTGCCATTGGGCCCATTGCATATGCTGCTCCCTTTGTCTGCTCCAACATCCACCCACCCCCACCATTCCTTTAACCAATTCAGTTCAGTTCAGTTCAGTCGCTCAGTCGTGTCCTACTCTTTGCGACCCCATGAATCACAGCACTCCAGGCCTCCCTGTTCATCACCATCTCCCGGAGTTCACTCAGACTCACGTCCATCGAGTCCGTGATGCCATCCAGCCATCTCATCCTCTGTCGTCCCCTTCTCCTCCTGCCCCTAATCCCTCCCAGCATCAGAGTTTTTTCCAATGAGTCAACTCTTCACATGAGGTGACCAAAGTACTGGAGTTTCAGCTTTAGCGTCATTCCTTCCAAAGAAATCCCAGGGTTGATCTCCTTCAGAATGGACTGGTTGGATATCCTTGCACTCCAAGGGACTCTTAAGAGTCTTCTCCAACACCACAGTTCAAAAGCATCAATTCTTCGGCGCTCAGCCTTCTTCACAGTCCAACTCTCACATCCATACATGACCACAGGAAAAACCATAGCCTTGACTAGACGGACCTTAGTCGGCAAAGGAATGTCTCTGCTTTTGAATATGCTATCTAGGTTGGTCATAAGTTTTCTTCCAAGGAGTAAGCGTCTTTTAATTTCATGGCTGCAGTCACCATCTGCAGTGATTTTGGAGCCCCAAAAAATAAAGTTTGACACTGTTTCCACTGTTTCCCCATCTATTTCCCATGAAGTGATGGGACCGGATGCCATGATCTTCGTTTTCTGAATGTTGAGCTTTAAGCCAACTTTTTTACTCTCCTCTTTCACTTTCATCAAGAGGCTTTTTAGCTCCTCTTCACTTTCTGCCATAAGGGTGGTGTCATCTGCATAGCTGAGGTTATTGATATTTCTCCTGGCAATCTTGATTCCAGCTTGTGTTTCTTCCAGCCCAGCGTTTCTCATGATGTACTCTGCATATAAGTTAAATCAGCAGGGTGACAATATACAGCCTTGACGTACTCCTTTTCCTATTTGGAACTAGTCTGTTGTTCCATGTCGAGTTCTAACTGTTGCTTCCTGACCTGCATACAGATTTCTCAAGAGGCAGGTCAGGCGGCCTGGTATTCCCATCTCTTTCAGAATTTTCCACAGTTTATTGTGATCCACACAGTCAAAGGCTTTGGCATAGTCAATACCAATTACCTCCTATTTTACATTTCAAATTTCAAAATGTATTCGTGAATGAACAAATACTTATTGAGCACCCGCTGTGTCTGAGGCACTAACTTTGATGCTGTACCTATACGAGGGAACAAACCAGATCAAAACCCAGCATGTGTTTCCTTAATATGTCTTGTAATTACCAACATGCTCTTCTTTATCCCTGCTGGACTGTTCCCTAGGGGTAAGGACCATGCCTTTCATAAAACATAGTATCTTTTGCTATTTTCAACAATATGGATGGAGTTGGAGTGAAATAACTCAGACAAAGACAAACACTGTATGATATCACTTATATGTAGAATCTAAAAAATACAACCAAATAGTGAATATAGCAAAAAGAAATGGACTCACAGACATGGAGAACAAACTAGTGGTTACCAGTGGGGTGAGGGAAGGGGAGGGGCAAGACAGGGATAGGGGATTAAGAGGTACATACTGTTATGTATAAAATAAGGTGCAAGTATATATCATACAACATGGGGAATATAGCCAATATTATAGAATAACTATAAGTGGAGTATAACCTTCAAACATTGTGAGTCACTATATTTTACATCTGTAACTTACATAATATTGTACATCAACTATACTTCCTTAAAGAGAAAAATAACACAATACTAAACAAATGTCTTGTGTAAAGTAGGTGCTCAATATTGAACAAATAAATTAATGAGCAAATAAAAATTAAGAAGGACTGAGAATAACTGGAAATAAGAAAAGGACAAAATTTTGGTCACATTGTCAGCTGTATGAGCAGAAGAGATTTTTCAGTCCCTGCTCAACTGAACCCTAAAAACTTTCTGCTAGTTGCTAAGGACCTTATTCTAAAAAATCACAGTTCTCAAAGAACTGTACATCTGTTTGATTCCAAGCAAACATTTAAGTTTCCCCTGAATTTTCATGTTTTTCCCAAAGGAAAAAACATTAAGATGTTTGTAATGAAGCTAATAAGGCAGCAGAGAAAAAGGAATGGAACTTTCCAAAGGAGCTGAGGTGTACATTGACTTACAAAAATGGCTTTGAAGAGATCAGTGAAAAGGGTGACAACTTGTGAAAGAAGAGCATGAAAAGTATCTAATGGATAGAGAAGAAAAGTTAAAAAGCAGGAAGAAAAAAGTTGTTAAGAAAAAAGCACTATGGAGGAAAGATATTAACAGTTAAAGACCATGAAAACGGCAGAAACAATATAAGTATACAGTAAATATGAGATGGTTGGATGGCATCACCGACTCGATTGACATGAGTTTGAGCAAGCTCTGGGAGTTGGTGATGGACAGGGAAGCCTGGCATGCTACAGTCCATGGGGATCACAAAGAGCTGGACACAACTGAGTGGCTGAACTGAACTGCACTGATACAGTATATATAATTATTCTGAGTTACTCATGAAATTGCTATATTTGATTTACTCAACAGCTCTGTAAGTTCTGTAGTGTATGTATATGCTAAGTCACTTCAGTCTTATCTGACTCTTTGTGACCCCATGGGCTGTAGCCCGCCAGGCTTCTCTGTCCATGGGATTCTCCAGGTAAGAATACTGGAGTGGGTAGCTATTCCCTTCTCCAGGAGTAAGTTCTGTTAGGGAGGTTGTTATTCTTCTCATTTCATAAATAAGGAAACTAGGACTCAGAGACTTGCCTGAAAATTACATAGCCAGTAATCAAAGTTCTCAGATTTATGGCCTAAGAATTTTCCCACAAAAAGGGAAAAGATAAGATCAAAAATCAAAGAATAAAGAGCAAATAGTGCCCCATAAATGCTTGTTGACTGAATGGGAAAGCATAGCATAGAAACATAGCATAGAAACCAGAGAGTGGAGACACAAATTTCAACTTCAATGGAGACTGTTGCCCAGGAATCACAAAACAGTTGTAAGACTTTGGCTCCTTGTACCCACAGTTATCAGTGTGATGTAACTAAGTGGAAGAAATTACTATTTTGAATGTAAAAATTGAGAGATTATTGAACAGTATGTCAATAATTTAAGAAGAGTATCCATCAGGGTCCCAGTGGGAAACAGATGACATACCCAAAGGGTGAAAAGCATTTAATGAAGGGACTATTTACAGAGATGGAGGCTGAAAGAATAACCCATGGACTGATCACAGAGGGAAGTGATTTATAGCCTAGGCCTGAAGGGCAAGGAAGGGAAGCATGGACCCCGTTGAGGGCTGTGGCCACGAGAGAGGGCTGTATGACAGGACCTGAGTTCTTTGGGTCTCTGACAGGAGAATGCAGCAATTGTAGTGATGGCAGGGAGAGGGAGATGGAGCCAAACACCTTCTTCTCCAAAAATATAAAACCAAAAAGTAAGAACAAGAATAAGGGGAAGAAAAGAGGGACTATACTACTTCCACAAGATGTGAAAGAGAGAGAGAAAAAGGTGTGTAAGTTTAGGAAATGGAATATATATATATACACACATATATGTAATATAAATGCATGCTACATTACTTCAGTGTCCAACTCTTTGTGACCCTATGGACCATAGCCCACCAGACTTCTGTCCATGAGATTCTCCTGGAAAGAATACTGGAGTGGATTGCCATGGCCTCCTCAAGGGGACTTTCCCAATCCAAGGATCAAACCCATATCTCTTATGTCTCCTGCTTTGGCAGGTGGGTTCTTTACCACTAGCGCCACCTGGGAAGCCTATTATATATTAAATTATATATAAATGTTATATATGTATACATACATACATGTATGCATACATGGTTTATTTTTAAATTTTTTATCCATTCATTCTCTAACAATATAATGAGCCTATTATGGCAGATGTTTAAAACTCCTGAAGTTAATATGACAATAGTACAAAACTCCCGCTCCAGAGGAAATCACATTCTGCTGGGGAAGAAGACATGCAAGTGAACAACATGAGCATAGATAATAATAACACCAGCAAAACAATATGGTGTGTTATAAAAGACATACATGCATAATTTCATGGTGGAAAGAGCAAGCGCAACCCTGCCGGGGGAAGGGGGAAATGATAGTGGAGAGCTGCTTGTGAGTGGGATGACTTCCAAGCTGCAATTTTTTTTTTAATTTTTCTTCGGTTGCTTGTACTTTTTATTTATTTTTTAACTTACACATATACAGTTTTTATTTAAAAATTAAAGAAGGGAGCCATGGCCAGACTGAGCCCAGACTGGGCCGTCCCATTTCACAAGCTGGAGAACTGAGCAGTATTTTTGAAAGCAGGCAAATGAAATGAAGGCATTCCAAGAGGCTAGTTTGTGAAAAGGGACAGAACCAAAATGGGCCTGATGACTTGGGAAGCTGAAATAACTCAGCAGGGCTTGAGTTAAAATGTGTGGTTTCATGCTAGGTATTCAACAGATGGCGGCAAGTCACTGTTGGTTTTAAAGCAAGAAAGTGCTATGGTTAGACATATAGACTAGAAAGACCATTATTGAACAATTGCTTCCAGTTTAGAGAATGGAAAGGAAGTAATGAAATGAGAAAAAAGAACAATCAGGCATAAGTTTATTTTCACTAAATTTCTGTTTGTCATTGGTCATGATTTTGCAGGTTTATTATATGTGCTTCAGAGGCCATTTTGATGTAAGAAGAGAAGGACTTCCCAGATGGTGCTAAAGTGGTAAAGAACTTGCTTGCCAATGCAGGAGACATAAGAGAAGGGGGTTAGATCCCTGGGTGGGGAAGATCCCATGGAGGAGGGCATGGAAACCCTCTCTGGTATGCTGGCCTAAAGAATCCCATGGACAGAGGAATCTGGAGGGCTACGGTCCTTAGCTTCACACAGAGTCAGGCACGACTGAAATGACTTAGTATGCATGTGCTGAAGGAGAAGAGAAAGTGAAAGATGGAATTTATTTTCACCATGGTGTCCTTGGCTTGCTGACATCTTGGAGCAGTACTGTAGGTAAGGGAGATCTCCGTCTCATGCACTGACCTGGGTAGGACCTTAACACTTAAGAATTTCCCTTCTGTTTCCCTTCTGAATGTGGCCAGCTCACCACCAGCCAGCCACTGAAAGAGAAACGGGGAAGAAATTTCATCCTCTAGCCGATACACCATTGGCCACAACGAGAAATGGAGCTGAGAACTGGAGAAGCAAACCAGAGTCCTCTGCTTCTCTCCATTATTCCCAACAACAGATGGAAAAAAAGGCAAACCTTCACCTCCTGTGGTCGGTGCTCATGTTCAACTAGGAACTTCATTCTCAGTAGCTACAGATTTTCCTAATCTTTCATCTTAACTTAACTTGACACTGGGTTCTATTGCCTTTCACGAGAAAGGTCTTGGGAGGTTGTAAACCTATGCGGTTGGGAAAAGAATGTTCTGCACTAAATGGGGAAGGAGAGGAGCTGCAGACTTCCAACTTTCACAGCTTGTCTGCTTGTGGAAATTGTGCTGCAACGTACTCTTGAAATCGTTTGGGTGGGCCTTGTTTCTGAGGAAATAAAGAGGCCCCAGAACCTCCCAAGTGAGTGAAAGAATGATTTCCAGATAGTCAAGTGGAGCTGCCTCTGGCTGCATGAGCTGGATATGGTTGGCAGTCTTTCCCCGTGGCTGGCCAGTATCCTGAGGTTAGCAAAGCAGAAGGCAAATCTTTGGGGAGCTGAAAGACATGTGCACGTGCCAGCATTTTTGACAAATGCTCAGTTAATTGTTTTCTATGATTCTTCTCTTGAGACACAGACTATGTATACCAGGCACTAAGCACAACCCCCTCCCACCCTCCTACACCCCAGGGGAAGCTTCATAATTACACACATTTGGGCCAAGTGTCTACCCCACAGGAAATGGACAGATTGCCCCTGCAAATGAAAGAATGATGCAGGGCATGGGAAAGCAGAGAAATGAAAGAAGATCAACTCACGTAAGGAAAGCCAGAGAGTTTCTATACGAACATGAGAAACTCGGGGTTTCTTATATGGATACCTAGGAAACACTGGTCAGAAGAGGCCTGGGTAAATTGAGGAGAAATTTGGATTGTTCTATATCTGATAAATCATTCCATACTTGGAAACCCTAGCATTCCAGGATGGAATTCAATTTGGGATGAGTTCCTGGAAATTGTGGCATGTACAGTGGGTTCAAAAACAAATTATGCATATGTAGAGGCAAAATGGGATTTAAACTGTAATATCCATGAATTTCATGACTGCTTTCTTCCAGATCTAGCCATTTTGCAATTTTGCCTCTTTTTTCACCTCGCAGTTTCTCTAGTTATGTGTTCATCTCTTGCCATTTGTTCATCAGATATTTATAATATGCACTAAGATGCCTACCACTCTGCTCATGTTAAATTAGAAAGTTGAATCCCCTCTGAACAATGTTCTGATCCATGCTAATTGGATCAGAACCTTGCCTATCACATAGTCGTCTGCTTACTCAAGCAATAGATTGGAATGGTTAAAGAGCCCCGATTCTACTCCTGACACTGCTCTAGAGATTGGCTTCAGGGAAGGATAACTCAATTTTGATTTATTTTTGCCAAAGGTTTTGAATCAAGAAATTTATGCATTGGACTTCCCCGGTGGCTCAGACGGTAAACACCCCACCAGCAATGCTAGGAGACTGGGTTTGATCTCTGGGTCGGGATGATCCCCTGGAAAAGGAAATGGCCACCCACTCCAGTAATTTTGCCTGGAGAATTTCATGGACAGAGGAGCATGGCCGGCTACAGTCCATGGGGTCACAAAGAAAATTCAACCTTTCTCTATGATATCAGTAAGATACTTTTTTGTTGCTTCCATTAAAGGTCAAGTTTATGAACCATAACATCAGTAACATGCTAACCCAATTTCACAACAAAATCTGGAATCTAAGTTTCAATAAGAAAAGTAAATTTCTGAGTTACTGATTTAAAGATTAGTTATTTGTTGTCTTTGAATACAAAACTGTCAAAGAAAATGCAAACTTCCTTGAAAAGAAGTTGAGTGTAAAAGCTGTTGAAATCGCAAAGGTGAGAGAGAAAAGAAGTTGGGTGATGACTGTGAACATCTAGAGAAATCTGTAAATAAACTTGAACACAATGTTAACTGAGAAAACTAGAATGCAACAGAAAGCATCAACAATAAAAAAATTAATCAAAACTTTTGTCATCAAGAAATAAATGTTAGACAAGAATTAATATTGGTGAATTCAGATTTTAAAATTTGACCAAGATACTCAGTATAAGAGGCAGAATAAAATGAAATAAAGACAAAGAAAGGAGTCTGTAAACAAGGGGACAAGAGGAGACAAGTTGGACTTACTTTTCCTTTACAAAAAACAAAAGGAAATGAATGACAAAAAATTCATCTTGAGCAATCATATTGACTTCCACTAGGGGAAAAAAGTGTATTGTTTTAGTTTGTTTCATTAAGCAGGAGACAGTTGGGTCTGTCTGAGACAGAAATAATAACCATAAAGTTTTACCAAATTAAAGATCCCACTGCAGTTCTGAAATGAGAAAAAAGACTTTGCATACAGAGTGTACTTTAAGAAGCAGTAGTGAAACATTCTGGTATGATTTGTTTGGGGAAAAGAAAGGAGGGGAAAAAAAAAAACCAACCCTCAATGAAGCCTCTTTCAGACATGTATCATGGGCTTCTTGTCACTGAACTCTTCCATATTAACAAACTAAATTGTTCTTCCTTTCATTCCTTTGGCCACAGGCAGACGAAATTCACCAAAGTCTCCACCACAGACATTCTCAGATGGTGCTAATAAAAAGAAGAAACCCACACTAGAATTGGTGGTCCACATTGTGAGAGTCACTAAATATTATCACAAAGCAATAATTATCCTAGAGCGTGCTTGGTGGCTCAGCATTCTGAGCAAGTGTCAAGAGCATACAGTTTCAATGATGTTGCTAATGGGAGCTCGTGTTTTGTGTTGGGTGGTCTTTTGTGCTGCCTGGTGGTCTTGTTTCTGCCTGCTATGACAACACTAATGGTTTCATGTAGTCCCCAATCCCACACAGTATTCACTTGTCTCTCTTTAGTAATGCATGACAAGTCATAAAAGACAGACTACCCAGAAATGACACTGCGATTATTCCAGACATTTTCTCTCCTGGTGGTGACAGTTCCAAATCAAGTTGGCTCAGTATTTAAGTCAAAGTGTTTTTCTAACTGGCAGTTCAAAATGCAGCCTTAGATCTGGAAAATCAAACTGGGCTCCTCTTGCCTCTTCCATCATTGCTTGTAATAAATATTCAACTGTTGGACCACAGCTAGAAACTTATGATAGATGATATAGAATAGATTCCAACTCTCTTTTTTCCAGATGCAAAGAACTCATCTTTTGGTTAGAGAGACTTCACTACCTTTTAATAAGCATAAGCAGATCATTTTACAGACTTTCTTGCCACAGTCATTTAGGGTTTATTTCCCAAGGTCTCACAAAGAGAAGAAAGAGAAGGTTCATAGCTGCAAAGGATATCAATATAACCTCTGTTCAGAGGGTTAGAGAGTCATTTATCCCAGAATTAATCCAGGCATCTATCCCACTTTAGGGGCTTCCCAGGTGGTGCCAGCGGTAAAGAACCCGCCTGCCAAAGCAGGAGACATAAGAGACGTGGGTTCAATCCATGGGTTGGGAAGATCCCCTGGAGGAGGGCATGGCAACCCACTCCAGTATTCTTGCCTAGAGAATCCCATGGACAGAGGAGTCTGGTGGGATATAGGCTATGGAGTCTCGAAGAGTCGGACATGACTGAAGCGACTTAGCACGCACGTGCATATGACTTTTAACTCTAAAACCAGTATTGAAACGTTCTTCATCATAAGCTGACCCGTAACTCTGTACTCACAGGACTAAAGACCAAGAATTTAATCTCAGTAGAATTTTTAGAGTCATAAATTGGGCTGGGTTTGGGGATTCAGTTCTAGTCCCCATAAACCACCCATCCTAAAGTAATTTCCTTGCAAACCCCTTCAGTATTCACTGCCTCTACCATTTACTGGCTATTTTACATTTGGCTTTGTGGTTAAATTTTCACAGTCATTCCTCTGTCTATTTCTTATCCTACACTGTGTGTGTGTTAAGTCACTTCAGTTGTGTCCGACTCTTTGAGACCCCATGGACTATAGCCCATCAGACTCCTCTGTCCATAGGATTCTCCAGGCAAGAATAACTGGAGTGGGTAATCATTCCTTTCTCCAGGGGTCTTCCCAACTCAGAGATTGAACCTGTGTCTCTTACATTTTCTACATTGGCAAGTGAGTTCTTTACCACTAGAACCACCTGGGAAGACCCATCCTACATTAGACTGCTGTTCAGTTGCTCAGTCATGTCCGACTCTTTGTGACACCATGAACTGCAGCACACTTTGCCTCCCTGTCCTTCACTATCTCCCGGAGTTTGCTCAGACCCATGTCCATTGAGTTGTAATGCCATCCAATCATCTCAACCTCTGTTGCCAGCATCTCCTCCCACTCTCAATCCTACCTACACTGTAAGTTTCTTGAAATAAGATACCAGAAATATTTATCTTCATATACCCAACCACAGGACTGAAAAAGGTCAGTTTTCATTCCAATCCCAAAGAAGGGCAATGCCAAAGAATGTTTAAACTACCACACAACTGCACTCATCTCACTCTCTAGGAAAGTAATGCTCAAAATTCTCCAAGCCAGGCTTCAACAGTACGGGAACCATGAACTTCCAGATGTTCAAGCTGGATAAAAAAGGCAGCAGAACCAGAGATCAAATTGCCGACATCTGTTGGATCATAGAGAAAGCAAGAGAATTCCAGAAAAATATCTACTTCTGCTTTATTGATTATACCAAAGCCTTTGACTGAGTATATCAGAACAAACTGTGGAAAACTCTTCATGAGATGGGAATATCAGACCACCTTACCTGCCTCCTGAGAAATTTGTCTGCAGGTCAAGAAGCAAGAGTTATAACTGGACATAAAACAATAGACTGGTTCCAAATTGGGACAGGAGTAAGTCAAGGCTGTATATTGTCACCCTGCTTATTTAACTCATATGCAGAGTACATCATGCAAAATGCTGGGAATCAAGATTGCCAGGAGAAATAACAATTACCTCAGATACACAGATGACACCACCCTTATGGCAGAAAGTGAAGACGAACTGAAGAGCTTCTTGATGAAAGTGAAAGAGAAGAGTGAAAAAGCTGGCTTAAAACTCAACATTCAGAAAACTAAGATCATGGCATCTGGTCCCATCACTTCATGACAAATAGAAGAGGAAACAATAGAAACAGTGACAGACTTAATTTTGGGGGGGCTCCAAGATCACTGCAAATGGTGACTGCAGCCATGAAATTAAAAGATGCCTGCTCCTCGGAAGGAAAGTTATGACCAACCTAGACAGCATATTAAAAAGCAGAGACATTACTTTGCCAACAAAGGTCCATCTAGTCAAAGTTATGGTTTTTCCGGCAGTCATGTATGCATGTGAGAGTTGGACTGTAAAGAAAGCTGAGCACCAAAGTATTGATGCTTTTGAACTGTGATGTTGGAGAAGACTCTTGAGAATCTCTTGGACTGCAAGGAGATCAAACCAGTCAATCGTAAAGGAAATCAGTCCTTAATATTCATTGGAAGGACTGATGTTGAAGCTGAAACTCCAGTACTTTGGCCATCTGATCAAAGAACTGACTCACTGGAAAAGACCCTGATGTTGGGAAAGATTGAAGGCAGGAGGAGAAGAGGATGACAGAGTTGAGATGGTTGGAGGGCATCACCAACTCAATGGACATGAGTTTGAGCAAGCTCCAGGAGTTGGTGATGGACAGGGAGACCTGGTGTGCTACAGTCCATGGGGTTGCAAAGAGTCAGACATGACTGAGTGACTGACCTGAACTGACCCAGTGCCTAGCTCTGTGCCTCATACATAATAAAGGATCCATACATTTTTTTAGTGAGTAGATTAAATTTGGCCCTGTTGGATTGAAGAAAGTGAACACAAGGATGAATTGTTCTTAGTCTCTTTCCTCAGGGTCTTTCTATTTATTACATGGCTGGATACAGAGTGAATGCTCAATAAATCCTAGCTGGTTAGTCAATTCTCAGTTACTTTTCTCTAAGTGGAAAGATAGCTTATCAAAACGAATGTATGCCAGCAAAGCCAAGTACTGTTTTATTTTACTCTTTCTGGTGTAATGAAACCTTTCCTCTTCTCACTCAACACCCCAAGTAACTAAGAACAAGACTGCATCTAAGCATAGGAACTGTTTACCACACTAGCTGTAATATCTGAAGCCAAAACTTGAACGTACGTTCTTACACCAGGAGAAGATATTTGAAAATACAACCAGCATACAATCATCCAAAGTGTTTGGTTTTTAGTACTTCTTAGGCAGGACATAGATGGGCCCCAGGCTAGGCAGCTGGGGTTTGACCCCTATAGGCAAGTACTCCAAAACAGGAGGAGCAAGAGAGGAGCTGAGCCCTGTGCAGATAAAGCATAGAGACTACATATTCCTCATTCTTGAGATCAAAGACCTTCCCAACTATATATGCATGGAGAGGCTCCTTCAAGATCAAAAAGGGAGTAATGTCAACCTACCTACAAGCATCTTTGCTAGAATCCATCTTGGCTACAAGATGCATGCACATGGAAGGATCCTTAGATAAACCAAATATGGACTCAGAACCAAGCAAAGCAAGATGACTGGCCAAAGGAAACCCAGGAGAAATGCCCCATATAAGTAATTCCAAGTATCACGAGGGTGCAGCTCCCTCTCTGAGGCCTCCCTGTGTTTATCCGCATGTCTATCTACATGTATCCATTTCCTCTTAATAAACACTTTATTTGTTGTACTACTTTCTTCTTCTTTGTGGAAATTCCTGCAAAGCCAAAAGGCCCAGGACTTGTCACTGGCCATTAGCCTAGTGGCTAGGATTCAGCTCTCTCACTGCCGTGACCTGATTTCAATCTCTGGATGGGAAACAAAATCCTGCTTTAAGTAACTGCAGGCAGAGCCCACCTGAGATCATTTCTGATCACCAAAAAAAAAAAAACAGGATACTTATTATTCATTAAGAATTTCCAGTTGGACCTTCACAATTGTATGAGGAAATAAATATGAGCCTATTTTGAAACTGTATAAACACATAATGCAAAAATTAGGGCTATAAACAGAATATGTATTTCTGCATTAAAAGTACTTTAATTTGTGAGTGTACACATGAGGAAATTATTTAAGGCCTTTACTAATTTACATACATTCTTCATTGTGTCGCTTAAAACATGAGCTCTAATGTGAACCAAAGCCAAAAAGACCAGAGAGGGAAATAAAGCAGATGGCAGAAGACTAGGGTGTGGTAAGAGCGAAGGGAAGAAGGAGGATGAAGGAGGATGAAGGAGGCAATTTGCATGTATACAACCTGAGAGAGAAAATCGGAAACTTAACATCTATTCAACAGATTCATAACTGTGACAGAGGTGCCAGGCACAGAGCTAAGAACAGTAGAAGACACAAGGATAATAGAATCCAGTTTGATGTGGGAAAACTCACAGTCTAGGGGCACTGTTGGTAGGGAGTGGGCAGAGAGGAAAAAAGGACAGCTACTCATATAAATATAATAGAAAGCAGAAGTGATCATTGCCAGAGGAGAGGTTCACATAAAGCACTGTAGGAGTTTAGTGAAAGGAAATATCTCTTCACTGAAGGATGCTTTAGGGTAATTTTATAAAAGAGAGGATGTTTAAGCTCAGCCTGAGATAGAAGACATTCAGGAAGTACAAAAGGAAGAAATGGCACTCTATATGGAAATAACAATATGCAAAATACATAAAAGCAGGAAGTCTATTAGATCCATTTAATTAGTATCAAGTGTTCCATTTTCTCTGAGGTTTAAGGTAAGCATAGGGACATTGTGAGAAATGGGGTTGATAAGGTAGATTGTGGCTGGATTAAAGATAGCATTGAACAGCAAGCGAAGGGATTTGGAATTTTTTCAACAGTTTCTGGGAGCCACTCAAGGTCTAATGAAATCTAACCGGTATTTTCAAAAGGTCATCAGAAGGATATTATATTTCTATGATCTGTGTCACTAACTTGGTGGATCAACAAAGACCCTCATGGGCTCTTTAAAACACAGGGAAATTTTTAAAAATAATTTTAATATGCATGTATATGTATAACTGGATCATTTTACCATATAGCCATTAAGAAGATTTTGGCTTTTCCAGTGAGTGACATGTGAAGCCACTGAGGGTTCAAGGTCTAGGATTGACAGGATCTGACTTGGATTTTAAAAGCATCAGCTGGCTGCTATACTGAGAACAGACTTTAGGGAGTCAAGTATTTTCAGAGGCAGTTACAGTAATCCAAGTGAGGTAAGACCATGTCTGGGCACAGATTAGTAGTAATAGGAGTAGCAAAAAGTGGTCTGATTCAAGATACATTTGTTAGCAGGGCCAACAGAATTTTATGGTGAATAAAATATGGAACGAGAGAAGAGAGGACTCAAGGAGGACTCAATATTGTTGATCCGAGTAACCAGAAAGACAGAGCTGCCAAAAACTCAGGTGAAGAAGGTAACATATGGAGTAGGTTTTGGAATTCAATTTTGTACATATTATGTACATATGGAAATGATACATAGGCATTTAAAATTCAAGACAGAGGGCTAGAGATATAAATTTGGGAATCTAATATAATGATGGTATTTAAAAATACAAAACTGGGTAAGTTCACCAAGAGAATGAATGTTGATAGAAAGGAGAATCTGGGCTGTTACAACATTAATAATTCTGGTAAAAGAGGAGGAACCACCAAGAGAGATTGAGAGAGCATAACCAGGAAGGCAGGAGGAAAAACTAGCGAGTGTGTGTCTGGAAGCCACGTGAGTAGAGGGCACCAGGAAGAGGATCCATCAACAGCATCAGATGCTGTGCTCTGAGCACTGAGAATGACCGTTGGATTTATCATCAAGGTTGTGAGGGACCCTGACCAGAATAACTTCAGTGGACCGGCAAAAGCAAAAACCTGAATGTTCAGTTGTTCAGCCATGTCTGACTCTTTGCAGCCCCATGGATTGTAGCCTGCCAAACTCCTCTGTCCTTGAAATTTTCCAGCAAGAATACTGGAGTCAATTGTCATTCCCTTCTCCAGGGAATCATCCCGACCCAGGGAAAAAACCCGCATCTCCTGTGTCTCCTGCATGGACAGGCAGATTCTTTACCAATAGCACCTCCTGGGAAGCCTGACAAACCTGAATGGAGTGGAGTGAAGAGAATGGGAGGGGGAAAGCTGGAGACAACAAGTATACACAATTCTTCTGAGAAGATTTTCTGCAAAGGGGAGCAAGAAATGAGGCACTAATAGTAGAGAGAAGTATGAGCGGGCGCTACTCGTCCTTGCAGTGCGCAGGCTTCTCACTGAAGTGGCTTCTCTTGCTGTGGAGCACAGGCTCTAGGCGCACAGGCTTCAGTAACTGCAGCATGCTGGCTCAGTTGCTCCTAGGTATGAGGGCTCTTCCTGGACCAGGAATCAAACCTGAGTCCCCTATGTTGACAGAAGAATTCTTAAACACTATGGAAGTCTCTTATGGCCATTAAAGAGGTAGTAAAGTTAAACGAGGCAGTTAGGTGGGCCCTACTCTGACAAAGCTAGTGTCCTTATGGGCTTCCCTGATGCCTCAGTGCCTTATGGGCTGCCCCGGTAAAGATTTCACCTGCAATGGAAGGAATGCAGGAGTAGCAGGTTCAGTCCCTGGGTCCAGACGATCCCCTGGAGGAGGGCACAGCAACCCACTGCAGTACTCTTGCCTGGAGAATCCCATGGACAGAGGAACCTGGCGGGCTACAGTCCATGGGGTCACAAAGAGACACGACTGAAGTGAATAAGCTTGCCCTGAGTGTTATAAGAAGAGGAGATTAGGACACCCAGAAATGGACCTCAAAGATGCACACACACCAAGGGAAGACCGTGTGAAGACCACAGTGAGCAGGTAGCCATCTGCCAGCCAAGAAGACAGACCTCAGGAAAAGGCAACTCTAACTCCTTGATCTTGGACTTCTAGACTCCAAAATTGTGAGAAAATAAATTTCTGGTGTGTCAGCCACATAGTCTGTGGCATTTTGTTATAACAGCCCTAGGAAACTTACATAGTAGTTGTTTTTATTCTGAGTTTTTTTTTAATTGAAGAATAATTGCTTTATAGTACTACACTGGATTCTACCAAGCATCAGCATGATCAGCCATAGGTTTACCCATGTCCCCTCCCACTTAAATATCCCTCCCTCCTCCCTCCCCACCTCACCACTCTAGGTTGTTACAGAGCCCCTGTTTGAGTTCCCTGAGTCATACAGTAAATTCTCATTGGATATATATTTTATGTGTGGTAATGTATGTTTCCATGTTACTTTCTTCATACCTCCCACCCTCTCCTTCTAACCCATCCCAGCCATGTCCATAAGTCTGTTCTCAATGTCTGTCTCCATTGCTGCTCTGCAAATAGGTTCATCAGTACCATCTTTCTAGATTCCATATATATGTGTTAGTATATGATATTTGCTTTTCTCTTTCTGACATACTTCACTCTGTATAATAGGCTTTAGGTTCATCCACCTCTTTAGGACTGACTCAATGCATTCCTTTTTATGGCTGAGTAATATTCTATTGTATACACATACCACAGTTTCTTTCCATTCATCCATCAGTGAGTATCTAGGTTGCTTCCATGTCCTAGCTATCGTAAACAGAATGGCAAAGAAAATTGGGTTACTTGTGTATTTTTTAATTTTGGTCTCCTCTGGGCATATGCCTAGTAGTGGGATTGCTGGGTCATATGGTGGTTTTATTCCTAGTTCTTTAAGAAATCTCCATACTAGTCTCCATAGTGGCTGTATCAATTTGTATTCCTACCAACAGTGCAAGAGGTTCCCTTTTCTCCACACGCTCTCCAGCATTTATAGATTTATTTGTAGATTTTTTTTATAATGTCCATTCTGACCTGTGTGAGGTGATATTTCATTGTAGTTTTGACTTGCATTATTCAGAGTTTTTAATTTTTGCTTCTGTTGGTGGGGTCGGGGGGATAGTTCTAAAATGGAAGAAACAATAATGGCATGTTTGCATGTTTTTTAGGAGATATCCAGGGAGAAAAGATAATCTGGAAGGCAGAGGAGAAAAACTGGTAAGAGAGATGTTGTTGAGAAGGTGACAGTGGATCAGATCTGGTCTTGTTATTTATTTCTCAGAGCTCCTCTTATCTTCAGGCTTCAGTCAAGGACCTTAAACCTTCTCTGATTTCTTGATGGTGATTGTATCAGAATCAGCAAACTTAAAAAGGGAGAGGAGGAGACTCTACAAACTTAGATTTCTAGAAAAACCATGGATCTATTAAAACAAATAGATCAGAAAAGGAGAAATTATTTTTTAGAGGAAAAGAGAGTGACAGAATTGAGGAAAATCGAGAAAAAAAGAAATAAAATGAATTTAACTTTGCATTTGTAAGATGTGTAGGTGAAAATGTTCTTGTGGGTGCCAAAATTGTTGAGAAAACTTTAGCAAAATTCAATGAAAGAGATAAGGTGAGTCCACAGTGAATCTTTCCTAAATGGTTACATATCCCGTGAATGGTTTTCTTACTATGAAGTGTTTGTGCCATCACACCACCACAACCTCCTTTTTTTTTTTTTTTTAAGAAAAAAAAAGGACCTAATAGTTATTAAGATAAAGTCATTGTGATGAAAATGTGGTTTGGTAAAGGAAAGTTGGTTAAGAACAAGTTCTGTTTGGGGAAAGAATAATAAATATTCAGTCTTGGCATTTTCAAGATGTTGAACTATGGGCCTAGGATAGCACACAAGCCCATACAGAGATAAAGGCAGCAACACTGGGATTGTAGAGTAAGCATGAAGAAACATGACTGTCAAATCTTATAGCATTCCTGGAAATTAGGACATCTATAAATATCAGCCCCATTTTGTAATGGTGGGAGAGTCTTGGTATATCAAGGCTACGAGATTAGATTCATAATAAATGTAATTTGAAGTGGTCCAACATGTCACAATGAATCAGTACCAAAAGAAGGACTGGAACCCAGGACTCCTGGCTCCTATCCAGGACTCTACCCACAAAACTGTATTTCCTGTGTTTTTATTTTAATCTTGAACTAATTCTCAATCTCTCTCATGCGCTCTCCAGCCCTCTTTCCCTCCCTTTTTCACATACCATAGATGACCCTTGTACACATCCTCCATAAATCACTCTATAATGGAGCGCCTTTGTTGTTCTCTTTGCTAGGTACCCAAAGGAAGATTATGGCAGAGAATCAGGGCTCAGCATTAAGGGAGATAATTGAAGGTCATTCAGCTGAAAATAATTCATATTTATCCATGGCTTCCTTTACCAGAGCATCTGGTTTCCGTTAGCCAGCATGGTGTCCTCTGGTTCTGACTGTGGTGGCCCATGGTAACCACATTTTTGCTAAAAAAGAAGAGTGCTTTCTTACATCTGTTCCAGAGATGTTTTTCCATCCCTCTTTGTACAAAGCAATGCTCTGCATTTAGATGAACAAAGACTAAAGCTTCATGCTGTTAGGTACTGATGACTGGCCTGCCCCTGGGCAGCTTCTCTGGGACTTTCTCTTTCTGTCAAGTTCAATCATAGAATGAAAGATTAGGAAAGCTAAGGCCAACCAGTTCATCTTACTAACTCCTGCCAGAATGTCAGTTCTAAGGAGATTTAGATTTACATTATTTGCAAAGAGATTTTCTGTTCTTATCTCTATATACAAAGAATATATTAATTCACTCATTAAACTCTTAGCTGAAACCTGTGGGCAGGATTCATTTTACCTGCCCACAATAGACACTCATCTTTAGTTTCACTTACCTATGACTGCTGTCTTAGCAACAGGAACTCATACCTATATCTAAACCAGAATCTCTTTCAGCCTGTTTATCAATAAATGATTTTTTTTTACCATTAACCTACTAGTTATCTCTTAAGAAACATATTAGTTAGTTGAAGGGACAAAGCATGAGAGAGAAAAGGAAGTGAGAAAAACCCATTATGCATAAATATTAGAAACACAAAGCTTGAAAGTATAATCAGTAGTAGGTGAATTTTGACCTTAACCTAAACTAAATGACATCACTACAATTAATAGTAGTAGTTAAAACTTACAAAGTACTTTCTGTATATTATGTTTAGTGCTTTAGGTTCACTATCTCATTTAATTCTCACAACAAAACGATGAAGTAAATGATATTCCTTCTTATTGGAATATAATTGGTTTACAATGTTGTGCTAGCTTCTGCTGTACAATGAAGTGAATCAGCTATATGTACATATACATCTCCTCCCTCTTGGATCTCCTCCCCACCCAGTGCCCCATCTCACTCATCTAGGTCATCTCAGAGCACTCATTTTAAGTAAAAATTTGAGTGCCATCAATATATTTGTGGAGTCCTGGCAGGAAACAGATGGAGCACTCAAAAATAGTTAATTGGAGCAGGTTTTAATAAAAGCCCTATTTACCAAAGTGTAGGCAGAGTGTATATTCTCACCCTGCTTATTTAACTTATATGCAGAGTACATCATGAGAAACGCTGGACTGGAAGAAACACAAGCTGGAATCAAGATTGCCGGGAGAAATATCAATAACCTCAGATATGCAGATGACACCACCCTCATGGAGAAAGTGAAGAGGAGCTAAAAAGCCTCTTGATGAAAGTGAAAGAGGAGAGCGAAAAAGTTGGCTTAAAGCTCAACATTCAGAAAACGAAGATCATGGCATCTGGTCCCATCACTTCATGGGAAATAGATGGGGAAACAGCGGAAACAGTGTCAGACTTTATATTTTTGGGCTCCAAAATCACTGCAGATGGTGACTACAGCCATGAAATTAAAAGACACTTACTCCTTGGAAGAAAAGTTATGACCAACCTAGATAGTATATTCAAAAGCAGAGACATTACTTTGCCGACTAAGGTCCATCTAGTCAAGGCTATGATTTTTCCTGTGGCCATGTATGGATTTGAGAGTTGGACTGTGAAGAAGGCTGAGTGCTGAAGAATTGATGCGTTTGAACTGTGGTGTTGAAGAAGACTCTTCAAGGTCCCTTGGAGTGCAAGGAGATCCAACCAGTCCATTCTGAAAGAGATCAACCCTGGGATTTCTTTGGAAGGAATGATGCTAAAGCTGAAGCTCCAGTACTTTGGCCACCTCATGCAAAGAGTTGACTCATTTTAAGACTGTGATGCTGGGAGGGATTGGGGGCAGTAGGAGAAGGGGACGACCCAGGATGAGATGGCTGGATGGCATCACCGACTCGATGGACATGAGTCTGAGTGAACTCCGGGAGATGGTGATGGACAGGGAGGCCTGGCGTGCTTCGATTCATGGGGTCACAAAGAGTCGGACACGACTGAGTGACTGAACTGAACTGAACCGAACTGAGGCAGAGTGTAGGGCTTCCCTGATGGCTCAGCAATAAAGAGTCCACTCAAAATGCAGGAGATGCAGGAGATATGAGCATGATCCCTCAGTCAGGAAGGTCCCTTGGAGGAGGAAATGACAACCCACTCTAGTATTCTTGCCTGGGAAGTCCCATGGACATAGGAGCCTGGCGGGCTACAGTCCATGGGGTCACAAAGAGTTGGACATGACTGAGTGACTGAACACACATGTCTGGCATGGTGTAAGACAATTTATAAGGGATAATGCAGTGCTCTGATGCTAGTAATGTTGTGGGCATTCCTATCCCTGACCCTGGGAGAGGGAGAGAATGATTTCCTGAATCCAGAAGGAGAGCCAAGTGGGGAGGACTATATGACAGGGGGATGCAGCCAGCCTGTGGGAAATCCAGGGGAAGGCGTAGGGGAATAAATACTCCATGTTCCTTCTCTTCAACTTAGCTAAAACCCACCAAGGGTCCCAGATCAAAGGAACCTGTGAATAAATGTGCTGATGTCAGACTATGGGGAAGAGAGAATGGTGAAGAGAGTAGAAAGTGGATCTAGATGGGCACAGTCACTTTCTAATGTCCCAGGAATCAAGGTCACTAAGTGATGCAGCAGGATTTTAAATCCATAACTGTCTGACTTTAGAGCTCACACTCTTAACCGTCTTGCTCTACTGCTAATGGCTTTGAAATAGCAAAGAGAAGGGAGGTTAACTGAGATAGGAGAGAGTATCAGGAGATATAGAGAAGAAAGGAGGCTTCCCAGGTGGTGCTGGGGTAAAGCATCCACCTGGCAATGCAGGAAGCATAAAAGACTCAGGTTCAATCCCTGGGTCAGAAAGATCCCCTGGAGGAGGGCACGGCAATCCACTCCCGTACTCTTGCCTGGAGAATCCCATGGAAAAAGGAGCCTGGTGGGCCACAGTCCATGGAGTCACAAAGAACTGGACACAACTGAAGCGACTTAGCACACATATACAGAGAGGAAAGGCACATGCACAGCTATGATATTTACGAGATATGAACCTCTGGCAAGACTTTCCTGAATTCTGTTTTCTCATCTATGAACTACTTCTATAACACAAAATGCAGTTCTTCTTTCTTGGTGCAGTTAATATCATCAATTTCTTTGTCATTGTTCTGACTCACCCTGGAAAAGAGATGAATCACCCAAACTTTTGCTCGGAGACCGTAGTCTTGCTGTGACAGAGTTTATGGCATTGTGAAAAACTGCCTGCTTTGTAAGTCACACATCATTGACCAGAGGTCTGAAAGAAAGTGGCCATGAAATCTTCTGTTATTTTTCTTGCTGTCTTTATCTCACATAATAAAAGTACCCTGGAGAAGGAAATGTCAATGCACTCCAGTATTCTTGCCTGGGAAATCCCACGGAGAGAGGAGCCTGGCAGGCTATAGTCCATGGGGTCGCAAAGAGTTGGACATGACTTGGTGACTAAACAACAATAGAAGCACCCACTCATTTTATCAAACCTGATTCAAGGAATTTTGTATCTACTGCACAAGAAATGATAGGAGAGGTGATTTGATTTATAAATTGCTCTCTGCTCTCTTTTGGAGTCACTTTGACAGAAGTGATCAGTTGACAATAAATGGGTCTGAGAGTAGCAATGCTCTTAAAAGTACATATGGTGCCAAGACCCTATGGGGTCTAAAAAGATGTCTCATAGCAGCTTACAAAATCCTGTTCAGGAATTTCCTGTGCCAAAAGCAAAGATGAAAAATAGGACTGCAAATCAGAGAAATCCAAGCAGGCAGGAGACAAATAGAAAATGCATGACAGGAACAGTTTAGAAAGAAGTCCAAGGTAGTAACAGAGCCTTCATTCACATGTGACATGAGAGAGTATCAGATCAAGTTAAAAATCAAGTTTCCAGAATAGAACATAAATACAAGAATAGGAAAATATCTAGCTTATTTCCTAGAACTTGTAAGAAAAAGAGAAATGGAAAACATGGGAAAAGATAAGAGACCTAAGAGATGAATACAGAAGACCCAAAATCCAAAGAATTAAGTCTTGAGAAGAGAAGAGAAATAATCAAAACAATAAAACAAGAATTAAAAAAAAACAAAAAAACTGGAGGGTGAATTCAAAAGCATGATTCTACCAAATGCCAAGTCATGTAAGTGAGAAAAGAATCATACTTAGGAAAATCATTGTAAAAAATTAAAACAAAAAATAAAATGAGCAGATTATAGAGGCTTCCAGGGAAATTTGTACCTGAAGGCTCTATTAGCCAACACTATGGTGGTTATCATTTTGAAATATATACCTGGAATCAACACTGTGTATACCTTAAACTTACACAATGTTCTGTGTCAATTATTTCTCAATAAAGCTGTGGGAAACAGCTTCCAGGGAGAAAAACAGACTTCCTGTCAGTAAAAGCGAATGCTATATTTTCAAGCTCAAGGGTCATTTTTCAAACCCTAATTTTATTTTTTCATTTTTTCATGACTTCATACACATGAAAAGAAAGTGAAAGTCTTAATGGCTCAATTGTGTCTGACTCTTCAATCCCATGGACTATATCCCACCAGGCTCCTCTGTCCATGGAATTCTCCAGGCAAGAATACTGGAGTAGATTGCCATTCCCTTCTCCAGGGGATCTTCCCAATCCAGGGGCTGAATGTGGGTCTCCTGCATCGCAGGTGGACTCTTTACCATCTGTCAGGGATAGACATATATGTAGAAAAGTGGTTGCACAATTAGACTAATTATGCAACCCACTCCAGTGTTCCTGCCTGGAGAATCCCAGGGACGAGGGAGCCTGGTGGGCTGCCATCTATGGGATCGCACAGAGTCGGACACAACTGAAGTGACTTAGCAGTATCTCCTTACATAATTACTTGTGTGTGTGTGTGTGTGTGTGTGTGTGTGCGCGCGCGCGCGCGTGTGTGTGTGTGTGTGGTAATAACATTTAAGATCTATTCTCAGGCTTCCCTGGAGGCACAGTGGTAAAGAATCCACCTGCCAATAGAGGGGACATGGGTTCAATTCCTGGTCCAGGAAGATACCACAAGCTGCAGAGCAACTAAGCCCAACACCACAGCTGTTGAGTATGCTCTAGAGTCTGGGAACCACAACTACTGAGCCCATGCACTGCAACTGCGGAAGCCCAAGCACCTAGAGCCTGTACTCCACAATAAGAGAAGCCACAGCTCTGAGAAGCCACATACAAAGCAAATAAAAAGCTTTAAAATTAATAATTAAAGATAACTATATGGAAAGTGAAAGTCAGTCAGTTGCATCCAACTCTTTGCTACCCCATGGACTATACAGTCCGTGGAATTCCTCAGGCCAGAATCCTGGAGTAGGTAGACTTTCCCTTCTCCAGGGGATCATCCCAACCCAGGGATCAAAGCCAAGTCTCCCTCATTTCGGGCAGATTCCTTACCAGCTGAACCACAAGGAAAGGCATAGTCCAAATAGTAACAAATAGGTCAATAGTAGCATGGTAGCACAACTGTCATCTGGAGATTTGGGTCAGGGAAGACCTAGAGAAAGAGAAAATAGCTAGGGAGTTATTTCAGTTATCCACATGAGAGACAATGGGCATCTGACCCATGGTTGAGGCCATGGAGTAGAGATTAGTGGACAAATTTAAGAAATATTTAGGAATTAGAATAGACGAATTAGGAGGCTGATAACACAGAGGGAAGAGTCAAGACAGACTGCATGAAATCAAGTCATAAAACATTACCATCACTGAGAAAAGAAATGCAGAAGGAGAAGAAGGTTTGGTGGGTACAGTGGAGAGCTCATTTGAACCTAAGATACTGAAGGGATAGCCAAGCCAAATGACCAACTGGTAGCTAGATATATGGTCTGGAGCTCTGGAGAACAGAATCCTTTAACATGTGGTATCATAAGCTGTGAGAGAGGGTGAGTTGACAAGTTCTCTAGGCTTGAAAATCAAAATATTAATTTAAAAATTTCTGGGGAAAATAGTTTAGAATAGTAAGAAATGAAATGTATATGAAATCCTTCTAAAGCTATATTTCAGTTATTTTGATGCTCAGAGATGTTAAATTTAAAAGAATGCATTCCAACATGAAAAGATGCTCAACATCTCTAATCCTCAGAGAAATGAAAATCAGAACCATAATGAGATATCATCTCATACTGGTTAGAACGGTTATCATCAAAAAGACCACAAATAATATATGCTGGCAAGGATGTGGAGAAAAGGGAACCCTCATACACAGTTGTTGGGAGTGTAAATTGGTACAACCACTATGGAGAACAGTGTGGAGTTTCCCCTAAAAACTAGAAGTAGAACTACCATATTATCTAGCAATCCCACTCATAGCCATATATCTGAAAAAAAAAATGAGAACACTAGTTCAAAAAGATATATGCACCCCAATGTTCTTACCAGCATTATTCATAATTACCAAGATATGGAAGCAACTTAGTGTCCTTCAATAGACAAATGGGTAAGAAAATGTGGAATACTACTCAGTCATAAAGAAAGAATGAAATTTTGCCATTTGCAACAACATGGATGGACCCAGAGGGTATTATGCCAAGTGAAATATGAATGTAACAAGATAGAAGCAGACCCACACAGGTAGAACAAACTAGTGGCTACCAGTAGGGAAAGGGAGTTGGGAGGGGTAAGATAGGGATAGGAGACTAAAGAGATACAAACTAGTATGTAAAAAATAGGTAAGTTACAAGAATATATGGTGCAGGGAACATAGCCAGTATTTTATAAATTTATAATAATAAGTGGAGTATAATCTATAAAAAATTTTATCACTATGTTACATACATAAAACTAATATTGTAAATCAACTATACCTCAATTTTAAAAAGAATTTAACAAGTTAAGAAAGAAAAGAAGGAAGGGAGAAAGGAAGGAAGAAAAAAAATATGTGGGTTAGAAAAAAAAAGAATACATCCCATTTCATCCAACCAAAATAATTTCAGAATAACAAGCATTTCACTTGTGTCCCCTCAAATTCCATGAAGTTGACACATAGTCCTTCAAGATTATTCTTATTTCTCTCTTCAATTCACTTTTACAGACCACAGTGAATCTCCCTGAAATCCTGACACAATCGTATCTTGTCTTCTGTTCCCCCACTCCCCACGTTTACTTCTCAACCTTCCATTACAAAATCTCAAAAACCATTCAAGTAAATCAGGACTATGGTTTTCACAGTAGGGGAAAAGAAACAGCATAAGTAGGTCAAGCTAGAGTCCTTTTTAGTGTCATGGAAGGAAAAATGTTGGAAATACGCATATGTTGATAAGCCTTGTCCCATTCTGTGTGTGCTCTTCCTAAATAATGACCCAGCAGTGGGAAGAGCTCAGTGTCGTTAACAGCACAGTGGTTTCCAGAGGAACGCCAGCCTTCCATCCACCAACAGTTCTCACAGTGCTACAGTTTGGGATCTGGCCTTTACCTTGTCAGTGTCTCTTTCTATCATCACTCCTGGGAAGACTAATCAAACTAATCAAACTCACAGGGGATTGAAATTTATCAATCCAATTAGACTGGCCCTTCCTCCACTTATTTTGGGAGAACTACTCTTTCCAGGTTCTAGAATAGTGATCTTTTTCCCTCCCAGGGTATTACCTTCTCGTTAGCAGAAGAGTTGATAATGAAAATACTACTGGGTGAACAGAAAATAAAAACAAATAGAAATATGAATGATCTTAAGCAAAACCTCCTCCTCATGCTAAAAGTGAGGCTGCAAAATGAAAAGTCATTGCCCCACAACATCCTGCAGCAATTGAATATTTGTGTCTCCTAATTCCCTGACTCTGTACTGGCCAGTTGCATCTTCCTCCAGACTGAGCAGTCTTCTGTGCATTCAACTCTTTCTCCATATGAAATACAATACAATTGGTTTGCAATTACTAAATTAAAATCACATTCTAGAACTGCCTGCTTGAAATTACACCCAGGCAGCCTTTACTAGAGTTTTGTGTGTTCCCAAATGCTTGAGACACTTATTTACAGACAATCTCCAGGCCTACTCCCACACATGGCAAACCTTATTTCTCCTATTTCCAATTTAGGAGGAAGCATCTCACTGCTGTCCTGACTGTATGACTGCTGCTCAACAAAAGGGAAACAATCAATCAATATCTCTCATCCATGCTATATCCCTCCCTCTCTTCTTCTCTCTCTTCTGCCTCTCCCATCTCTCAAATGTAACTTCTATGATTATCCAAAAGCCACAGAAACATAAAAATAAAAATTTTTTCATCTTTACAAATCAGAGTCCCTATCAAGATTGAAAAACAGTCAAGTCTAAGTCAAGCATTAGTAGAAGCTCTGTGTTAGTTTTCATAGATTTTTTCTCTTTATTTTTTCATAGATTTTTTTCTCTTGGTCATGTTTTTTGCAATTTTTACTTTGATATAGCACAAAGATAACTTATATTCCACAATTCACACAGCCGCTTTCATCGATTGATCTGTTTCATGTTCCCCCATAATTCCAATCGTTATTTTATCTTTTCTCTCCTTTTGATTGTTAGCCTGTTGCTTGCAGACACTGGGACAGGGGTGTGACTGTATCATAACACAGTGCTTGACATGCAGGCAACGTGATGATTCAACACGGCAGGACAGGCATCGATGCCCTGTGCCCTCTGTCTAGACATTTCTTGTGCCAGTTCTCTCTGGATCTCACAGCTCCCCTCGTCTCTTTTAGAGGTAAAAACACAGGAAGTATTTAGAGGCAGAAACACAGAAACAATCATTCAGTTTGATGACATGCAAACAGAGTGAAAAATAATTCACCTGGACAAATAAGGGATGAGGTGAAGATGGGGAAGGAGACTCTAAAGACTGGAAAGAGAAGAGGAGTGGGGAATGTAATGGATTGTTCATTCCATTTTCTGGCTCTTTCATGCCTCCTACCTGTATCAGCAGCAATTTTCTTTTAAGCGTTTAATAGCATTTCACTTTGAGTCTTGAGCTCTGGATGGGAGTCTGGAAAAGCTATTGAGAACTTAGTTCTTCCTTCCGCACCCCCACATGCACGCAGAGAAACCCATACACAGACACGACCGGCACACCCATGGAGAAGCCACATGTGCACCTAAGAACACATGGACCAGCAGACAATAAAAACGCCCAGCGGCAGCCAGAACTGTTCCAACCACACATGCCTTCTGCTGCAGACAGCACATGTGCTTGCATTCTCACACCCACAGAGACACAAAGACCCACACACAGATGCCACAGCCACACCCACAGTCCGTCCTTACTCAGCTCTGACTTTCCTCCCACATCCCCTGTTTGAACACAGGACTGTCTCTAATTAGAATTTCTCAAGTCCGTCTTTGCCTGACTAATCAAACTTCTCACTGTACAGCCTCATGAAAACTCATCTTCTAAAATGCTCAAAATAACTGAGAATGGAAGAGAAGCAGAACACAGGTCGCTGACACTTGGGGGAACTGAAATTTGGAAAGTTAAGTGGAGAGGCTGTCAAGGTTAATAGTGTCCCACCTTCCCACCAGATATTTCAGTAGATGGACACCTGGGTGATCTGGAAATGGTGACAATGGAGTAATTACAAAAGACCACTGGTCCTACAAGGAAAAGAGAATATGACCTATAAGGGGAAGAAAATGAACTTGAGAACCAAATAGACTCAGATCCAAAAATAGCAATGTCATTTACTAACTGGTAACTTGGACAAGTTATTTAATCTCTGAGCAACAGTTTACTCAATAATGAAATTTACATTCCAGTATCTTTATGAGAATTAAGTGTAATGATATATGTAAAGTGATTATTATAGTGTTTGGTGTCATAAAAATCTGTTTTATTTTTGTTGTTGAAGTTGTTCCCAAAACATCCTGTGAGTTCTCCCAGCAAAAGACTCTTAATTTTCAGACACTCTTAAGACAAATAAGAAAAGTTATATACTCACTCTTTCCTCAGGAACAGAATGCATTGGTAAACAATATTTGATAATGGAAAAAAATGAATGGGCAAATAAGTGAATGATTGAATGAATGGTGTAACTGTATTATATACCTTGCTGTTCTTAGAATCATCAGTTACTAATATTAAATCTATCATGTAGTTCTAGTGCTAGAGGTCTCTCAGTTTAATAGGAGAGACAACTCAGGAAAACCTAATTTTAATAAAATGAGAGAGAGATTGCAAGGTTTTATTAAAGCAGCAGGAAAAAAGTATTATAACTCTGCAAGAGGGCAAGAGGATGTCCCAAGAAAGTTTTTCCAACCAGTGATATGCAATCTAAGTCTTGAAAGGTTTTATTGGGCAGAAAAAACTGAATAAGACATTTTAGGAAGAAGAAGGATCATGGGCAAAAGTACAAAAGCACAAACTATGTTTACTTGGGACAAAATGAATAGGCCAAAGTAGCTAAAATGTTGAGAAATGAGGTGCCAGTTCAGTTCAGTCACTCAGTCGTGTCCTACTCTTTGAGACCCAATGAACTGCAGCAGGCCAGGCCTCCCTGTCTATCACCAACTCCCGGAGTTTACTCAAACTCATGTCCATTGAGTCAGGCAACCATCTCATCCTCTGTTGTCCCCTTCACCTTGCACCTTCAACCTTTCCCAACATCAGGTTCTCTTCAAATGAGTCAGTTCTTCATATCAAGTGGCCAGAATATTGGAGTTTCAGCTTCAACATCAGTCCTTCCAATGAATATTCAGGACTGATTTCCTTTAGGATGGACTGGTTGGATCCCCCTGCAGTCCAAGTGATGTTCAAGAGTCTTCTTCAACACTACAGCTCAAAAGCATCAGTTGTTTGGTGCTCAGCTTTCTTTATAGTCCAACTCTCACATGCATACATGAATACTGGAAAAAGCATAGCTTTGACTAGATGGACCTTTGTTGGCAAAGTAATGTCTCTGCTTTTTAATATGCTGTCTAGGTTGGTCTTAACTTTTCTTCTAAGGACTACGCATCTTAATTTCATGGCTGCAGTCACCATCTGCAGTGATTTCGGAGCCCAAAAAACTAAAGTCTGTCATTATTTCCATTGTTTCCCCAACTATTTGCCATGAAGTGATGGAACTGGATGCCATGATCTTAGTTTTCTGAATGTTGAGTTTTAAGCCAGCTTTTTCACTCTCCTCTCTCACTTTCATCAAGAGGCTCTTTAGTTCATTTTTGCTTTCTGCCATAACTGTGGTGTATCTGCATATCTGAGGTTATTGATATTTCTCCCGACACTCTTGATTCCACCCTGTGCTTCATTCAGCCCCACATTTCGCATGATGTACTCTGCACATAAGTTAAATAAGCAGGGTGACAATATACAACCTTGACATATTTCTTTCCCTATTTGGAACCAATCCATTGTTCCATGTCCTGTTCTAACTGTTGCTTCTTGACCTGCATACAGATTTCTCAGAAGGCAGGTCAGGTGGTCTAATATTCTCATCTCTTGAAGAATTTTCCACAGTTTGTTGTGATCCACACAGTCAAAGGTTTTGGCATAGTCAACAAAGCAGATGCTTTTCTGGAACGCCCTTGCTTTTTCAATGATCCCATGGATGTTGGCAATTTGATCTCTGGTTCCTCTGCCTTTTCTAAATCATTTGAATATCTGGAAGTTGACGGTTCACGTACTGTTGAAGCCTGGCTTGGAGAATTTTGAGCATTACTTTGCTAGCGTGTGAGACAAGTGCAATTGTGTGATAGTTTGAGCATTTTTAGCATTGCTTTTCTTTGGGATTGGAATGAGAACTGACCTTTTCCAGTCCTGTGCCCACTGCTGAGCTTTCCAAATTTGTTGACATATTGAGTGCAGCACTTTCACAGCATCATCTTTTAGGATTTAAAATAGCTCAGCTGGAATTCCATCACCTCTGCTAGCTTTGTTTGCGGTGATGCTTCCTAAGGCCCATTTGACTTCACATTCCAGGGTGTCTGGCTTTAGATGAGTGATCACACCATCATGATTATCTGGGTTGTGACGACCTTTTTTGTATAGTTCTGTGTATTCTTGCCACCTCTTCTTAATATCTTCTGCTTCTGTTAGGTCCATACCATTTCTGTCCTTTATTGTGCCCATCTTTGCATGAAAAGTTCCCTTGGTATCTCTGATTTTCTTGAAGAGATCTCTAGTCTTTCCCATTCTATTGTTTTCCTCTATTTCTTTGCACTGATCACTGAGGAAGGCTTTCTTATCTCTCCTTGCTATTCTTTGGAACTCTGCATTCAGATGGATATATCTTTCCTTTTCTCCTTTGCCTTTTGCTTCTCTTCTTTTCACAGCTATTTGTAAGGCCTCCTCAGACAACCATTTCGCCTTTTTGCATATATTTTTTTTGAGGGGATGGTCTTGATCCCTGCCTCCTGTACAATGTCATGAACCTCCATCCATAGTTCTTCAGGCACTCTGTCTATCAGATCTAAACCCTTGAATCTATTTGTTATTTCCACTGTATAACCGTAAGAGATTTGATTTAGGTCATACCTAAATGAATGGTCTAGTGCTTTTCCCTACTTTCTTCAATTTAAGTCTGAATTTGGCAATAAGGAGCTCATGATCTGAGCCACAGTCAGCTCCTGGTCTTGTTTTTGCTGGGCCAAATGGTAACTCTGGAAAAATAGTTTTGGGAGCTAGCTTATGGAAGACCTTGCATAATGAGAGTCTTTGCACACAAAGACATTATCTTTAACTCAGAGGGTGACAGACAAGAAAATGGCCTGATCAGATTTGCATATTTAAAGAGATCACTCTAACATAAGCACAAGTATCAATTCAATCAGGACAAGATGGAAGCTGAGATGTCAGTTTAAGTCCTCAAACTTTTTCATGTGCGTTATTACAGTGGTATCCCTAAGGCAAGAAGACAGAGTATATAAAGAAGAGGATTTTCTCTGCAAAATCTGTTAGAATGTTCGCAAGAATTAGGAAATGTTTGGAATCTGTGTAGTGAGTAAGAAGGAAGAATTACAGATGACTAAGAATACAAGATTATGTGATTGGCTAAATGTTGTTTTGTTAATCAAGATAGAGAACTAGTTATCTATTGTTGCATAATGATTTAATCCCCAAAACCTAGTGGCTTAAAATAACAATCATTCTATGATCATCTCTTACGGTTTTGGAGGCCAATTGCCTTAGCTCTATGGTTCTTGTTCAGGATCCCTCATGTGTTGCAGTCAGATGGTGGCTGTGGTTGGAGTCATCTCAAAGGGTTCTTCTTTCTTGTGCCTGGATATTCATACCAGCTGTCCACTGGGACCCCATTTGGAGCTGTTGACCACTTGGCCTCACCATGTGGCTTAGGCTTTCTCATGGCTTGGTGGCTAGATGAGCAAGTGTTCCAAGAGAACCAGGTAGAAGTGAATAGAATTTTTAGGACCTGGCCTTAGAAATTACGTAGTCTCTTCTGCTGCTAGTCACTTCATTAATCAAAGTCATCACAAAGGTCCACCAGGTTCAGTAGGGAACAGAGATCCTCAACTCTGGATGAAAGGACTTGTAATGTCACATTCCAATGTTACAGTGAGATATGTTGCAACAGTCATCTTAGAAAAATGCAATCTGCCACAAGAACATAGAAGAGCAAATCTGAGTCCTGTTTTAAATGTGTCGAATTTCAAATGTCTGCAGAATATCCAGATGAAAAAGATAAATGAGAAATCATAAATTTGGTTTTGGAGTTCAGGAGATCTGAGAGTTAATCAGAATATGTGTAGTAATGGAAGTCATGGGGCAGATGCTATTGTTTCCAGGGAGTAGGGAAGAAGAAAGGAAAGAAGGTAAGAGAGGGGAGAAGGAAGGAAGGCAGGATTATTATTTTCCTAGGACTTCTAGAACAAAGTACCTGCAAACAGGAGCTAAACACAACAGAAATGTATTGTTCTCATGGTCCTGGAGACTAGCAGTTTGAAATCAAGGTGCCGGCAGGGCCATGATCCCCCAAGCCTCTCATGGAGGAACCATCCTCACCTCCTCTGGTTTCCTTAGCCTCCTGGTGTTCTTTGGTTTGTGGTAGCAAAACTCCGGTCCCTATCTCCCTCTTCACATGGCTGCCTCCCCTGTGTATATATGCTCTACCAAATCTCTCTTATCTTTAAAGGACACAAGTCATATTGGATGTAGAAACCACTTTACTCCAGTATAATCACTTGTTAATTTAGCCAATTACAGTTGCAATGACTATTTCTAAATAAACTCACATTCTAAGGTACTAGGGGTTAGAGCTTTAATATACCTTTTCCACGCATGCTCAGTCACTGTTGTGTCTGTGTCTTCGTGACACCATGGACTATAAGCCCTCCAGGTTCCTCTGTCCATGGGATTCTCAAGCAAAAATACTGGAGTGGGTTGTCATTTCCTTCTCCAGGGGATCTCCCCAACTCAGAGATCAAACCCACATCTCCCACACTGACAGGCAGATTCTTCACCACTGAGTCAACTGTAAAGTCCAATATATCTTTTTAGAGGGGTCATAATTCAGCCCACAATAGGGAAGAAGGGGAAACTATGACAGAATCAAAAGCCCAGAGAAATCACAATGTAAGGAAGTAACAGAGGAAGAGAAGCAGTGGGGAAAAAATCAGAAGAAACAGCCTGGGAACTCCACATGGCACAAGGATTTGGGGACAGAAGAGAGAAAGACGCGGTTAAAAAGTACTCAGTTAACAAAAGGACAGAACAGTTTCTATTTGAGTCTATTGAGTCTACTTCCCAATAGAACAGTTTCCATTGGGAGTTTCCATTGGGAGATTCTTGGAAACTTTTGTGGGACTAGACTTAGTAGAGGAACAGAAGCTAATTTGTGAGACGCTAACAGAAGGAAAATTAAGAGGCAGCCAGCCGTCAGTCTACATCACTGGGCTACACAAATTTGAGAGTTACTCCTTTAAGAAGTTTGCTCCAAAGTTAACACTAGCAATCTCTTCTTCCTATTAGCTAAGTTCCACATATAAAGCTCAAAAGAAAACTTGAAAGTGAGAGGAAGAGAAAAAGAAATGTAACTGTGAGGAGCTAGCTGGAACTGCCATTTTAGGAACTTTCCTGTGGTTTTCCCAGAACTGGAAAAGCAGTCTTCTGACATGATCTTGTCTAGGGTGGCTGCTTAATGCAGAGTATCCAGAAATCTTTCACAAAAGTGAGAACTGTGGATGTCAGGACAGGATGCTGCAAAAAGAAAATGCGTGATTAATTTAAGGAATAATAGCAAAGGTTTGGAGAATGGAGAGAGAATGAATACAAATGCCAGGAGAAAAATGACATGGCCTGGGCTAGGCTTAATTATTTATTTCTTTGATCCCTAGGGAGCATCCAAGTATAGGGGCCATTCTAGATAGCTTTCTTTAAAACTGTGGTTTCCGCAAGTGAGCCACGGAGGAAGAAGCCTTTTTTCTTCACCAACACTCTTCACATACCTGTTGCACACCCCCAAGACCCAGACCTGCTGAATTTCTCACTCTTCCCTGAATCTCCTGCTCCTCTTCCATGTTTTATTCTCATATTCTCTGCTTTCTTCCATTAAATAGTTCTAACTTTTGCTTTTCTCTTATCCCTTTCTCGTAGTCCATCTAATCTTGGAAAAGACAATGGAAAAAATGCTCTGTCCCACCCCCTTTTCTAAAACTTTTGCGTCATCCATAAAATCCATAGTTGTCATCTTTTTTTTGTGACTATTTCCCAAGTCACAGTGACAGAAAAAATAAAAGACAACACTTGCAGAGTTCCCACAGAAGATGGAATAAGGTGTTCACATGCCCTGAACTGCAGGCCATCAACTGAATAGAAATGGCAGAATTCAAGCTGGAGTTTTACAGGCTAAATGTGGTCAGTGCAATGGCTCCTAATGTGTCCCCAAAGGGCAACTGATCCTTTATCCTTAGCAATCTTTATTCCTAAGGAGAATGAGAATTTTGGCTTAGGATTCCCATCAGAGGGAGTTTTGTTCTAACTGTTTGAGTGCACAGAAGTACTAGTGATCTATCTCAACCTGTTATCAATAGCTTACTGGGAGCAATGGGGTAAGGTGTATGGGATAATAAATGGACAAAACTTTAAACACACAGATAAAAGAGTGAATAGGAAATGTGTTAAGTGATGCAGCTTAGCACAAGTTAACAAGTAATATAACTATTCCCATGTGAAGTATAATGAGCAATATAATTTGGGAGGCAACAGATTTTAGCAGACAAGAGAGTAGACTCTAGAGCCAGGCTCCCTTGGTTCATATCTTAGTGCTACTGGGGCAAGTTATTCAGTATGTGTGTGCCTCAGTGTCCCCAGCCATAAAATGGGAATGGCAATAATACTGATACCAACTTCCTAGAGAAGGCTAAACGAGTTCACACAGATAAATATTTTAGTAGTGACACCACATAAAATTTACTTTTATTATGAAAATTAACTGTTAAAGAAGTACCTAAACTATACTGTATTATTTTAAAATTTTGGCCTCTAATAATATATTTCATGATTCCCTGGTGGCTCAGATGGTAAAGAATTCATATAGCATGATGCATTTTTATATAGTACATAGTACAATAGAACATTTTTAGTTTAAATATGTTTTATTTTAAGCCATTTTTCTCATAAACACTTTAAATTTTTAAGCTCTAAAATGTTTTTTTAAGTGTAGCATTTTGTAAATGCTGTTTGTTCTTTACTCAAATATCCAAAAATATAAACAGAATATATTTGGTTTTTATAAAAGGAAATAAAATGAGGTTAATGTTGAAAATGAAAAGCAGATTTCTTTTAAAACTTGGCTTTAGATAAACACACATGCTATTGTTTTCCACAATAAAATGTAGCCAGCATTTTGGAAGGACTGGTATCCTGAGTATCAGTTTTAAATAATGAAATTTAAAATCCAGATTCTTAACCTCTATCATGTTTAAGGTGTGACCTTCAATAAATTGGCAGTCCATCCCGGCTTTTGCTTGGTAAATATCCAAGTGACACTGAACCAGCTAACTCTGGGTACCAGTAACACACATGTCATTGCCAGCGCCTTTGGGCTTCCCTGGTGGCTCAGTGGCAAAGGATCTGCCTGCCAAGCAGGAGACGTGGCTTCAATCCCTGGGTGAGGAAGATCTCCCAGAGAAGGAAATGGCAACCCACATCAGTATTCTGCTTGGCAAAGCCCATGGACAGAGGAACCTGCAAGCTACAGTTCATGGCATCACAAAAGAGTTGGACATGACTTAACGACTAAACAGCAACAGCCATAGCCTTTAAATGTGTTGCCTGCACACACACACGCATACACACAGACACAGACACATCTGCATCCGTTAGAAATACTTAGAGTAGCGGGTAACCTAACAGTGTATGTGGGATTGTTGTTTTCATACAACAAAAATGTGTGCAGGTAAATGGCTTCTGGCACTGGTTTACTGGTGCAAAATTGACAAGGCTTTCTCTTCAGCTTGTAGAATGGTTGTTTCGTAAGCTGTCAATTTAACTAACACTCCTGGCAAGAGGAAAGCGAGGAGGCAGTAATGTACTACATCGCTGATGTCCGTCCTTGCATCAGAAAAGCAGAAACATCCCTAGAAACTCCCTTCCCCTCTTCACACACACACACAGCCAACTTCTTCTTAGTTTTGTCACCCAGAATTGGGTCACATGACCACCTGTAGTTGCAAAGGAGTTTGGGAAAGTGCAGGACAAATTGCTAATGACTGCCTCAGGTTAAACATGATTCATCATCCGGGCCTAGGCGTTACCACCCTAAACAAAACTGAGGCTCTGCTATCAAAGTAGAGGGGACTATGGGGTAGGTAACAAGTAATGTCTGTCACAATAACTGACCACTTATTGGGAACCTGTATGTAGAAAGCACAGGCCTAATCACTTTACATACATCTTATCATTTAATCTTCACACCACTGTGAAACAGTTACTTATAAATGCTCTTTGTTCTCCATTCTTTATAAATAGGAAAGTGAACCTCACCAAAGTTGTAAGTACCTTGTCCAAAGTCACACAACTGGTAAAATGCAGACTGCGATTTGAACTCAGGTCTGATTCTAAGCTCACATATTTTATATCACATCATACTGCCCATCATCTTGACCATCAGTCCCTTGACCATCCCTAGTTCTTTCTGGCTACAACACATACCTCTGACTTTACACAGTCTTGATCACAAGCCTAGCCCCCCACCTAAAGTGTAAGACATTCAAAATCTTTATTTAGAAGATGGCATACTGTCTTCATGCCATCTTGGGGCTTCCCAGGTGGTGCTAGTGGTAAAGAACCTGCCCACCAATTCAGGAGACATAAGAGATATGGGTTGGATTCCTGGGTCTGGAAGATCCCCTGGAGGAGGGCATAGCAATCCACTCTAGTATTCTTGCCTGGAGAATCCCACAGACAGAAGAGCCTGGCAGGCTCCAGTGCATAGGGTTACAAAGAACTGGACACAACTGAAGTGATTCAGCATGTACACATGTGCCTTTCATACTGTCTTCATATATGTCAAAATGCTGGCAGTTCAACAGTGAATAGGACAAACAGGCTCCTGATCTTTCAGTTTCTGTTCTATAGGGGAAGAAAGGCATTAACCAGGTAAACAAAGATAATATCAGATAATGACAACCACCTGAAGAAGATAATGAGATAGTAATGTGATAGATAGATAAATAATGTGATAAATAATAAATAATGTGATAGATAATGTGAAGGTAATGTGATAATGAATAATCTACAGGCTACTTGTGATGAGACACCTAGAAAGTACTGAATTCTGATTGATAAAAGGAAACAGCCTGATCAAATTTAGGGAAAAGTGAACTCCAGGCAGAGGGGCTAAGAAGTGCAAAGGTCCTGAAGCAAGGATTTTTATATGTATAGAAAGTTGGTCAGGGACATTGGAAAATAAGGATTGAGAAAGACATGACAAGAAATGAGATCTGAGTGGAATCTGTATTTTATTCAAAATGCAATGGGAATTTGTATAGGTTTTACATAAGCAGGGGTAACATGATCCAATTTTTTTTTTTTAATCACCATGGTATCTGTGAAAAGAGTCTTGACAAGGCATATGAGGGAAAGTAAAGATTTCAGTGAAGTGGCTTGGCCAGCGAAGCACTAGCAGAAAAAGAGCAGACAGACGGTGCAAGACAGGTAAACATAATGACACAACTTACCTTTGGGGAAACTTGTTTTTTCATTCATTCCATTTTTATCTTGGCTTTGCAAACCACTCTATTTTATCACATTCATATGCCTGTGCTCCAATGAATTGTGTCCACTAGTTTTTTCTGAAATGCTTTTATAAAAAAAATAAATAAATGCTTTAACATTAATTGAGAAAATTCAGCCAGATATTTAGCATTTTTTCCTCTAGGCAGTTCTGAAGCAGTCAGTTCATTCAGCATCTGAATTCAGAGCACCCATATCTTCCTAGAAGAATAAATAAATAATAGTCTCATATCTTTTTATAAATGCAGGCTGTCAGAGGTTTAGATTTGCATAATTTGCCATAATGAATTATAAACTTTTTTCTTTTTCTCTGAGCTCGTGAAATTAGTCAGGATAATAGAAGTAAGGTTCTCCCAGAAATTGTGTCCTGGGGTTAATCAGTGTGTTCCTAATTGGAATTATGAGTGGAGTAAGTAAGAAGAAACACATGTCACTTTTGGAAGCTTCCAGGGTAAATTTACTATGGCTGGACACAAACTCCTGGAAAAACCATCTTCATTTAATTGCAGTGGGAGCTGATAATAGTACTGGTGTTTTTTAGAGTGCAAGTTAGATGAATATTACCCAACCCGTCCTGTTTTGCTTTTCTGTTATTTAAGCCCTTCAACAATGCCTGGCGAGCCATCCTCAGAGTGTGCCTTGTATATCAAGCTTAAGCTTCTTAAATTATGGTGGAAAGGAGATATGTAGCAACAGAATGAATTCTGTGCAAATAATTTGAATTTTCCTTTTCATGAATGAGGATAAAGATGGCTTTATCCAAATGCACAGGAGGAAAACAGGGCCTGGCCATTATCCGAGTAATTGAACAATGGAGAGAACTAAACTGAATGACTGAGGCTCAAGCACTCCAAGCAGGAAATCTTGGGCTCATGGATCTTTATAGACTTTATAGACCTTAAAGACCCAGCTTTAAGGACTTTAAAAGAGAAGCCCTGTATTTGGGAATCTTCAGAGGGAAGAAGCCCTGTATTTGGGAATCTTCAGAGGGTTGAAAACAGATCTCCAGGTGATCAATGCAGAGTGAACGTTTTCAGTTACAATATCCAATTAAAACATTCTTGTACAATTGAAGGAAGGAAAGAAATCAGAAGACATTTAATGCTTTTTAAATCCAGATAAGTTTTACTATAATAAAAACACATGCCAACTCCTTGACTTCCTGGCCTAATAAGTCCCAGGTATGGTTGTGAAGCCAGATCCAAACTGTAAGAACAATGAACCAGAAAGTCTTGGTGGAACTGTGAAGTTTCTAGGGTCCCATATTCTGAGTTAGTCTCAGCAGCCAAAAGAGTGATTTATAAAACATTGGGGAAAATGGGTTTTTACTTCCAGGATCTAACTTTCAAGTAAATATGAAGTATCTCCTGGTCATTAGAGATTGCAGCCAGTACTCAGATCACCTATATCACCTCATGTTAATTAAACAAACATTAAAAATAAAAGAATGAGAGTTGTTATTATTTACCACGTGTATTTTCAATCACAGCACACTATTAGCTTCTGTTTATCACAGACTTCCCTAATCTAGGGGAATCTCTCTGTGTGGCTTTTAGATCTTCTTATTGGTTTGATAAGTAGATCTGGTGCATTCAGAATCTCAAATAACTGTTAAGATATCATTCCCTACCCCAGCTGATGATTGCTCATCTCACTCTTAATCATGCAATTCCGTCCTCCCCACCCACTCACAGTAACGCTGTTTATGTGCTGCATTGATCTGAAGGCAGTAACATTTGTAATGCAACCATGCAACTTTCTCTTTTCAGCAAGCCAAATAAATCACTACATATTTCTGTGCTTCTCCTTTTATCAGCGATTTGGGTGTCATCATCCTTGTCGCCCACTTTGCTTTGGAGAGGACTGATGTTCATGGAACATTATGAACAAAGAAGAAAAGCCGCTTCTAAGCACCTCCAATGACTATTTTCATGTTTTAACTGTCATAGCAAGGAGGAAAATCTTCACAATTTGGAAGGCTTTCTGAAAATTAGCCCCACTGCACCAAACCTTTGATCTTTTGGTCAAACTGTCAATCTCTGGGGAACTCAGCTCTCTTGTGAAATTTTCAGGCTGTTCCCAAAACAATTGGTTGCATAAGTTCTGAGAGCCAGACCCGCAAAACTCCTCTATGTTTTGGAAAGTTCCCTAAATAGACTTAGGTAACGATGGCACTGGCACGGAGATGGATGGATGGTGCTGCCCTAGCGCTTCCAAACACACACAACTCACTCTTTTCCTATCTCTTGACAGCTCCTTTCTTTCCTCCTATTCCCATATTTTTTATTTCCCACTCCTCTCCTCTCCTTTGTCTCATTCTCCCTTCCCTTTCCCCCCACACACTTCCAAGCCTGAGATCAGGCTCTGACTTCACCAGCTTTGCTTAGGCAAGTCTGCTGCTTGACCGAAGGATGAAAGATGTTTCTGGGTTTAAATAAAACCCAAGTGGGACATCACATAACACATGGAGAGAGGTTCTGGCTGCCAAGTGCTCCAAGGGCAATTTTTCTCACATTGTTTCAGAACTTTTGCTCCAGGGTGCTCCAAGAGGAAGTCAGAAATTGGGTTTGAGATATGTATGATCTTGTGCCAAACAATTGAAAACAAATAGTCGGTTTACAGTTTAGACCTTGCTAGTTTTCACTTTTCTGATGTATAAAGTAAAACAAAGATTCCCTTGTTTTAATAGCAGGGGTGTTGGTTTTTTTTTTTTTAATTTGCTAAACTGAAATAAAAGTAAATTGAAAATAAACTGAATAAACTGAAAAATGTACAAGATATAAATTTATATTTTAGTGCAGACCTCAGTTAATGTTAAAAAGCCTTGCATAAAATTATGCATGCTATTATATGTTTTTTATATGAGTAAATAAGTTTATGCTTGCCAGTTTAATACATAATTATGAGGTGTATTTTTTGCACATTATTTTTTCTGTCTGTTTTTATAATGTCCTGTTTAGATATTGGTCCAAATTGCATATTGTTTATATTCTCACTGGCCTTTGCCATTGCTATAGTTCCATATGTGCATTTACAAACCTGATATCTTCATTCCAACCTTTTTGTAAAAGATATCTTTTGATTTCCTTATGCAATATACTTTTTTTCAGATAAAAAATAATAAGTGTAAATTGATAACAGCTTATTTATATCTATTCATACATTTACCTATTATTAAGTATAAAATTGATACTAAATATAAAGAAATACATTTACAACTTGAAAAAATACATTGAAATATGTAAAATGAAATAAATAGGGTTACTGAAAATTTTTATCTATTTAAGGTTTTGGGACTTCCCTGGAGGCTCAGTGGTAAAGAATCTGCCTGCCAATGCAGGAGACATGGATTTGACCCCTGGGTCAGGAAGATCCCCTAGAGAAGGAATTAGTAACCCACTCCAGTATTCTTGCGTGGGAAATCCCATGGACAGAGGAGTCTGGCAGGCTACAGTCCAAGAGTTGGCCACAACTTAGTAATTAAACAACATCAAGGTTTTTGGAGTAAATCATGAACTGATTCTAGAAACAATTTTAAGTGGAGGACATTTGTTAGTGTGAGTTAACCTGGTGCATTTTCTCTGGGAGTTTCCTCCATATTTTCTTCTTGTGACAACCTGTGATATTTCATAGTTAGTAGGGTCTCCCCTGTGAGCATATGTTAGGAGAAGTCATTGGAGCTGAGATTAATAGCTTCAGTTATCATACTAAATTTAAACAGATTAACTTAAATGCAATTTACTTTTCAAAAAGCAGGGAATTATTGGCAATAGAAATCAAATGAAATCTTTATTCTAATAAAAATATAATTGGATCAGAATTCCTAACCATTCAAACTTACCTAAAAAGAGGCTGTCCCACTGTGTTCCTTCCCACTACAAAGATTTCAAAGTAGTGTCTGTAATCATCCTCACTTGCTCTTCGTACTGCTCCCTTAACTCCTATTCCTGTGAGGGAAAAGATTCATGGACTATTTTAAGAACTATAGAGTAGTTTTTACAAATATGTATATTTTTTGTAAAAGATACTCCATAGTTCTACAGGCCATAGGGTTGCACAGAGTCAGACATGACTGAAATGGCTTAGCACTTAGCGCATTTTAAGAACTATAGAGTAGCTTTTACATATATGTATACTTATTCTCTGAAGTATATATTACTTTTCAGAAGATATGCCAACACAGTTTTAAGGAAATCAGTTTCCAGATACTCGACTTCCATATCTACTCTTTCCTAAAATAAATTTGCCAAGGTTGACGTCTTCAGTGAAATAGCTGTAGCCCTTCTCTGTCCCACTTCCTTTGCCCATAGCCTGTTTCTCACTTGACAAAGGAAAGGTACACCTGTCTCCTATCCCTTGGGTGCTCTGCATGGTTCTAAGATACAACCATCTCTAGGATGGCAAAATAGCAATTTTAAATATTCATGTCACTTTCATTTGATCAAAACAGCATAAACTTCCACCACCTACCACACTATGAAATGTACTTCCAATACAATTTTATTTTTGACTTGCAATACTTTGAAAAGTTATAATTAATATAAGTTGTTTTCCATCATTTGCATATGAAAAATGACTGTAATGATAATACAGAGAAAAGTTTAACTCTTAGAACTCCAAGGTTACAGAAAATTTATCTTTCTTTTTTGCAACATCTTGGCTGATCTAAAATTGTAACAAAAGGAATTTAAATTTAGACATGAAGTTCTTGACTAAAGATTATTTTAAAAAACAGAATAGGAATTGTTTCTTTTTGTTGCATAAGCATATGAAAAAGTAATTAATAAAATATATTTAAACAAAAAATATATTAATTTGGTGTAACATTTTGAGGAGGAGGTGGAATGGGAATATAGTTTACAGGAGAAAAGAGAATGATGTAAAATGTCTAATTGTTAAGAAATATTCATGCCTTTAAAAATACATGACTGTGGGGGTAACGTTGTTGTTCAGTAGCTAAGTCATGTCTGACTCTTTGTGATCCCATGGACTAAATTTAAGTGAGCTAACAGTTTCACCTTAAAATTTCAATGTAAATGTGCCATAAATTTTATCCTTTGAAACTGTATATATTTACAATTAAACATTTTAGTTATGAACTTTAAAATGTGCAAGGGAGAATCATAATCTATCAAAATTATCTTAAAGGACATGAGAAAAAAACAAAGAAGTTCCTTGATAAAAAGAACATGCCTTCCCTTATGAAACATATTCCTAACGGAAAGAAATCAGACAAGTAGGGGAAACACCATGTGGCATTTTTTTGTTCTTATAGGAAATATGTCCTGTCATTCCTCCTTCCACCTGAAGACTCTCAGTTTAAAAAAAAAATTCAAAGTAGCTTCTTTTCCTTCGGTCTAAGTGGAGCTTAATTTCTGAAATGGCAAGAAAATATAAATGGATTCCATAGGTTACATTACACTGAGAAGAGCTTCCAGTAATTCCAAGTGACTGGGTTAACCTTGTGCTTCCCACATGTTCAACCAAATGCCTGTAGCCAACTAAATGCTGTGCCTGGCAGCAGGGTACTAACATCCTACCTAAATGAAATCAGGTTAAAAATATACATTACAGACAGACTTGAGTAAGAAAGAGAAAAGTACAGAAAGTGGTCAAAAGGGTACTGATAGAAGGAAGAGGTTTGAGCCTAGCTATGACAGTACGAAGATCTGGGAGCTGATGGATTGCATGTGTTATCAGTGTGTGTGTGTGTTTCCCCCTTCATTGCCTACCTATCTGCTATGGACTGAAAGTGTTCCTGCTGTTCATATGTGAAATCTGATTCTTCAGTGCAAATTTATTTGGAAGTGGGGTCTTTGGGAGTTAATTAGGTCAGAAGGGTAGAGCCCTTATGATTGGATTGGTGCCTTTATAAGAGGTACAAGAAAAATGATTTCTCTGTCTCTTTCTCTCTCTGATTAGTGAGGATACAACAAAATGGCAACCATTTGCAAGCCAGGAAGAGACTCCTCACCAGAACCCCATCATACTGGCCCCTAGATCTTGGACTTTCTAGCCTCTAGAACTATGACAAATAAGTGTTTGTTTAAGCCACCCAGGCTATGGCATTGTGCTGTAGCAGCCGGGACTGACTAAAACATGACCTTAGTCTCTGCAGTGAAGCATGGCCCAAATCTCAGTGCCCTAATTATTTGATTTGCTCTTCCCTACACCAGGTTTCAGGCATCCTTGGTGGCTCAGAGGGTAAAGCGTCTGTCTGCAATGCAGGAGACCTGGGTTCGATTCCTGGGTCAGGAAGTTCCCCTGGAGAAGGAAATGGCAATCCACTCCAGTATTCTTGCCTGGAAAATCCCATGGACAGAGAAGCCTGGTAGACTACAGTCCATGGGCACAAACAGTCGGACACGACTGAGCGACTTCACTTTCTTTCACCCCAGGTTTTACCTCACCTATCAGTAAAATAAAACCCAGACCTCTTTATCTCAGAATGTGTTTCTGAGCCGAAACCATTGCTAAGAAAACTTAATGCCTGAGAAGGGAACAGGGAACCATAAAGATGAAAGAACAAATGGTGAAAAAGTGCAGAGAAAAAAAGAAGATGAAACCTGGAGACAAGTAGGAAACACATAAATTAAAATCATGAAAGCCTATCATACAGTCTCCATGGAAAAGGATTCTATCACTAGTTGAACAGATATAAAGCAAATTAATTTTACCCTTCTTATCAATATTTTAACTCAGTCATTCAATACTCTGTAAAAATCACTTTGGAAATGCCATCTATTGTATATTATGAAAAAACCTACGAACAAAGTCATGGATAATATCTTACTTCACCAACTAAATTTTAGTGAACTAGTTTTGAGTAGATTTAGTCTTTCCTAGTGGTCTGGTAAAGATAATGAGAGAGAGTAAAACCGATTCTTATATTTCACCCCCGAAAGATTTACACTGAATTTACTGACATTTAAGCTTCTAGGTGGTTGTTCAGCTACATGGGCTCTATCCAAAAGCTAGGAGGCCATATAAGTTTCTGTAAAATTTGAAAAAGTTCAGATATTTTAACCACAATTGGCTTAATACTACTACCGCTTTCCATTCTGACTTCCCTTCCCATATACTTCTGCTCCAGTGAACTGGTGTTACTGGGACAATGCGCTACTGGGGGAGACTGCCAAGGGGAAGTTGTGTTAGTAATAGATCTAGTTTGGGTTTCGTGGGCTATCGTTATGGGGTTTGCAGTCACTTCCATGTATCCAAAGTTACTTCTAGCCATGCTCGTGTAGAAACGGTATCACCAGGCTGCCTCCTACCACTGCTCGTGCTTTCCTCCCAGTGTCACTAAATCAGGGTGCAGGGCTGGAGGTCTTACTAAAATGTGAACATGCCCTGTGCTCCCTGTGTTGGGAGTATGTGAAGAATGGGAAAAAAAAAAGAGGGGGGGGGAAACATGAAATGCATGAAGCCAGAAGCCAGTCTGAAGAACACTGTTCCAATCCCCAGTTTATAAACTCTTAGCTTATCCTCAATGATATGCTTTTTCATAGTTACCTAGTCAAGATGAACTTTTTCTCCTGGCAAGAATATAATGCAGCCTGTAGTTAACTTTTTTCACTTTGATAGGAACTGTGAGAAATAAACTACTAGACTGAACAGAATTCCTGTGATTGTAGAGCACAAACTGGAAACTGTAGTAAAAACAGTGAGTATGTCTGTGTATTTAGCCACAATTGTATTCTTCTAAACCAGGAATAATAAGAAACAATTTACAGTCAGCTAAGCTAAAAGAGAGACTGAGATATTTTTCTCTTCCTTTTGTGGAAAATATGACAAAATCATTTTATTATTAAAAGGCAATCAAAGAAATATCAGGATATGTCAAATTGAAAGTGAAAGTCGCTTAGTCATGTCCAACTTTTGGCAACCCCATGGACTTTACAGTCCATGAAATTCTTCAGGCCAGAATACTGGCAGTGGGTAGCCTTTCCCTTCTCCCTTTCCCTTCATCTTCTCAACCCAGGGATCAAACCCAGGTCTCCCTCATTGCAGGCGGATTCTTTACCAGCTGAGCCACAATCAGGCAGTCAATTATTAAAAAAACACTGCTCTTTTACTTGATTTTGTGATGATTGTAATATTAAATATCTCTAAGACTTATTTGGGGGATTTCTTTTCTCTTTCTAAATAAATCTCAGTTTTTGCTTAATTCCTAATATTGTAGAAGCTCCATGCTTCACTAAACCTCGTTTTCTGTGCTCCTAAGTCCATGCCTCATCAACAAGACACAAGTGAATCTGCTACCTCTTGTCTCCCACTCAAAGCGACATCATGAGCTCTGCCTCCTGATTATGAGGAGCAATCATCGAATTGCTCTAATAACAGCTAAACGTTATGAACATGTATTTCTTTTTCTTCTACGGAGCTAAACAAAGGCTCAGTCTCTGAATTTCCAGATGCACTTAAAATGAAATAATGATGTGGGTCCAGTCTTGCCCTACTTTAAATTAATTACTCCAGGAAGAGACATTAAAGCTTTCAGACCACCAGTGTGCATAAATCCTTTAGTACCCCAGACCATACATCCTCTCTTGATTATCTGGGGCACAAAGAAAGGTAAGCTCAGTAAATTAGGCTACTTTATGATCCATTTAAATAATCTGAAAAGGAAATTAATACTTTTATTACTTTCTGTAAGTGAAAAACTTCCTTAAAAATCTATAAGAATTATTTATGTTATAGTAGTTGGGACTGCCAGAGCCAAAACATGGATCCAGAGAAATAATGGAAGGTTGGCAAAAGGATACATGGCCAACACAAATCAAAATGGGATAAACAAGAAGACCTAGGAACTAATCTGAAATTGAAGAAAATAGTCTAACAGAGTCAAGAAAATTCACTCAATTAAAAATTAGGCTGTTCATTTAAAAATAAAATATATCTTAGTCTTTTTGGATATACTGAGTTTTTGCTGGAGTTGTTGAAAGGATGGAAAAGGAGTATGGAGAAAAAGTGGCATTTGTGACCTCCATCCCACATTGCTACCATCAATACTTATTATGTGGGGAAAGTTCCATTCATCCCTTTGCAAATACTGTGCTCAAACTTTGTATCCACAACTGAGTAGAAAAAGTAAAAAATACTTTAATTGGATAGGAAAGAAAACCAGGGTTATTTCTCTTATCTTTTACCCATTTCAGCCTTAGTCTACTCCAGCCATGCTTGCTTCCACTCTTTCTGACACACTAAACACAATCTAATCTCAGAGCCTTTGAATGGGCTCTTCACTCTTCCCAGGACACTGCCCTTCCCCACCCATATTTCCTTGTAGCTCACTCCTTTACTACATTTGAATATCTTGGCTCAGGGACTTCCCTGGTGGTCCAGTGGCTAAGACTCTGCACTCTCAACGCAGGGGGCACAGGTTCAATCCCAGGTTGGGGAACTAGTTCTCACATGCTGCAACTAAGAGTTTACATGGAACTCAACTAAGAAATCCCACATGCTGCAACTAAGAAAGACCCAATGTATGCAAATAAATGTTTTTTTTAAATAAATAAAATACAGATCTCTGTTCAAATATCACCATATCTGAGAACTCCTACTCCATAACTCTTCATTCCCTTACCCTGTTTTATTCTTCTTCTTAGCATGTCACAGATATTATATTCCCACTCAAAGTCCTCAAGAACTAATGGACATTTGGAGATGCGACTTCACTGTTGGATAGCTGAAAAGAAATACAGCAGTCAGCAATTAGCAAACTACAAATGTGTCATACAAATGTTGACTTCCAATCTGATGCATCATACTATCTTACATGAGAGCTTCTCAAACAAAGCTCATAACTAGCTCTTAACTGGTGATAATTATAAGTTAAACTTATTCCAATGATTTGTTTCCTTATATAATAGCCTTTATATCAGTCAGGATTCCCATAAGTATCAGTTGGATAATCAAATTAAGAAAATTCTGGGAAATTCCCTGGAAGCCCAGTAGTTAGGGCTCAGTGCTTGCACTCCTGGAACCTGGGAACTGAGGAAGGAAACTTCCTGATGAAGAAACTGAGGTCCTGTAAGCCCCACAGCACAGTCAAAAAGAAAAAAAAATGAAGAAGAAAACTCCAGGAATTTTCAGGGACCTATTCAAATGCTTTAATAGTTTCAGGGGGTTCCTGTACAAGAAACTAGGTAGCTAAAACAGAAACAAATTCATTATGGGATGGGTTAGGAGGCCAGAAGCCCAAGATCAAGCCTTGATGGCAGGGTCGGTTTCTTCTGAGGCCAGTAAGGAGGAATCTTTTCCATGCCTGGCTCCTAGCTTCTGGGGCTTTGCTGGAGCTCTCTAGCATCCTGTAGTTTGCAGATGCATCACCCTGATCTCTTCCTTCATCTCACATGCTGTTCTTCCTGTGTGCATGTCTCTGTGTCCAAATTTCTCCTTATTCTAAGAACATGGTCACGTGGAAGTAGAAAGTGAAAGCGGTAATCGCTCAGCCATGTCTGACTCTTTGCGATCCCATGGACTGTAGCCCGCCAGACTTCTCTGTCCATGAATTCTTCGGGCAAGAATACTGGAGGAGATAGCCATTCCCTTCTCCAAGGGATCTTCCCGACCCAGGGATCAAACCCGGGTCTCCTGCATTGCAGGCAGATTCTTTACTGTCTGAACCGCCAGGGGAAGCCACATTAATGACCTCATATTAACTTGACCATTTTCAAATAATCTATTATATTTCCAAATAAGATCATATTCCTAGACACTGAAAGTTAGGACTTCAACATCTTTTGAGTGGACATGATTCAACCTGTGACACATGGTATAGATATTCATAGAGAATTGCACTGTATACTCCAGCAAATAGAACAGCAGAGCTGTTACTACCGCTAGGCCTCAAAGGATGAGAAGAAGGTTTGGATACTAGCAAGCTGCCACAGAAAAGCAGTGATCTTGGTTGAGCAACAGAGCCAGCTTCAGATGACCCAAGAGGAAGAGAGCTGAGATAATAAATACTCTGACCTCATGTTCCTCCCTTTTCCAGTCTTCTGCCAGGGCTTCCCTTTGTTCCAACCCAACCTGAATTCAGACAGCAAAGGATCCTTTTGCTATAACATTTTAGAAACATTCCTAATTTTTAATGTAATCTTACTGTTTTTAACTTTTGGCTTTTAGCATTTTAAAGAGGAATTTACCTGAAAGATTGGTTTACTTTAGAATTTTTTCTTCCATTTTTATTGAGATGCAATTGACGTACATCACTGTAAAAGTTTAAAGTATACAGCATAATAATTTGACTTATATGCATTATGAAATTATCATAATATGCTAGTGACTATCCATCATATCATATAGATACAAAATTAAAGAAAGCTTTTAAATTACATAGTGATTAAGGAATCAAATCCAAGAAGAAGATATACAAATGTTAATATATGTTATACACACACACACACACACACACACCCATCATCGAAGCACTAAAATACATAGAGCAAATGCTAACAGACATAAAGGGAGAAGCTGACAGTAACACAATAATGTAGGAGACTTTATAACACCCCATTTACGTCAATCCACAGATCACCTAGACAGAACAGTAAGAAAACCCTGGCCTTAAATGACTCATTAAATCAAATATTATATATGCATCAATCTGTGGTGCTGAAGAAGACTGTTGAAAGTCCCTTGGACAACAAGGAGATCAAACCAGTCAATCTAAAAGGAAGTCAGCCCTGAATATTCATTGGAGAGACTGATGCTGAAGCTCCAATACTTTGGCCAGCTGATACGAAGAACTGACTCACTGGAAAAGACCCTGAAGCTGGGAAAGATTGAGGGCAAGAGGAGAAGGGGGCAACAGAGGATGAGATGATTGCATGGCATCACTGACTCAATGGATGTGAGTTTAAGCAAACTCCAGGAGATAGAGAAGGACAGGGAAGCCTGGTGTGCTGCAGTCTAAGGGGTTGCAAAGAGTCAGACACAGACTGAGCAACTAAAGAACAACAAAAACAACATATATACATGACATTCTATCAAATAAAAAAAAAAACAACAACAGAATACACATTTTTCAAGTGCACGTGGAACATTCTCCAGGATAGATCACGTGTTAGGCCAAAATATGAATTTCAGTATATTTAAGAAAATCAAAATCATATCAAGTATCTTTTCTGATCACAACATTAGCCAATTAAAAATCAGCTACAAGAAAAAAATGCAAAAACACAAACATGTGGAGGCTAACCAATATGCTACTAAACAATCAATAGATCACTGAAGAAATCAAAGAAAGAAACAAACAAAAACCTGGAGACAAATGATAATGAAAATACAATGATCCAAAACCTATGGGATGCAGCAAAAGCAGTTCTAACAGGGAAAATTATAGCAATACAAGCCCACCCCAAAACTCAGGGAAAACAACCTCAAACAACCTAGCTTTACACCTAAAGGAATTAGAAAAAGAACAACAATGACAAAAACATGCCATAGAGTGTTAATAGGGTGAAAAAAATTATAAAGATCAGAGTAGAACTAAATGAAATACAGATCAAAAAACAATAGAAAAAATTAACTGAACTAAGATCTGGCTCTTTGAAAAGATAAGCAAAATTGATAAATCTTTAGCAAGATTCATCAACAACAAAAAAGAGAAGACTCTGATCAATAAAATCAGAAATGTTAGCGTCAGTGATTTCTATTTTATTTTTCTCTTATTGGTATAAACAAAATGCAGGGCTTAAGAGGAATGAAAGTGAAAATCGCTCAGTTGTGTCCCACTCTTTGTGACCCCATGGACTATACAGTCCACGGAATTCTCCAGGCCAGAATACTGGAATGGGTAGCTGTTCCCTTCTCCAGGGAATCTTCCCAACCCAGGGATCGAACCCAGGGCTCCTGCATTGCAAGCAAATTCTTTACCAGCTGAGCCACAAGGGAAGCCCAAGAATACTGGAGTGAGTAGCCTATCTCTTCTCCAGTGGATCTTCCTGACCCAGGAATCAAACTGAGGTCTCCTGCATTGCAGGCAGATACTTAACAAACTGAGTTCTCAGGGAAGCTTAAGAGGAATAGCTTGGTGAATAAAGAAGTTTCTTTTCTCGCTTGAATTGACTTGATCAGCCCATCTGCTAATAGGATACCCTCTGCATTCCTCGCTCCACCATGTACAAGATAGTTGGAAATGACTTGTTTGTTAAGCATGTTTGTTCTTGTGTGAAATGAGGACTGGAAGAGAAGCCAGGAAGTCAATAATATTGTGTGTGATGTGACTTCTCCCATAACCTCTCAGATCTTCAGAAAAACCATAAAACTAATCACGTATTTTGGGAAAGTGGAGTCTATGTTTGGATGATGCAGAATGAGTCCAAAGCAAAGCAGAGAAAACCATGAGGAAGAAAGCCATTAAGAATTCACAAAAATTGTAGAGATGGCTCTGAACTTGCATAGGTACTGAACTGGAATTTTAAACCAAGCTGATCTAAGTCTCCACAAGATAGTAGAACCACAGCTGACAGCTGGGAAATGTTTAAGAATCCTTAGGGATTTTTATACTTCAAAATTTTCCAATCCACTTTTCATAATCTTTACAGTCAAGAACTTCATGTCTTTATTTAAATTCATATTGCTGCAATTTCAGCTCAGCCTAGTAGTTGTAGTAATAACCATAATAGTTGCCAGGTATGAGCAGTCAAGTCAGATTGTCTGGGTCTGAATCTCAGCTACACTGCTTATAAGATCGGGAAAGTTACTTAAACTCTCTAGACTATGGTACAGTGTCTTCTTCCACAAAATGGGTTTACAATATCTGTACCCACCATAATATTGTTGTGAATGCCAAATGAGTTAACAATTACAAAAACTTGAAGTATCTAGTATAGAGTAAGTGCTTGATATTTGTTATTGGTATCATTACCATATGCCAAGCATTCTGCTGTTTTACACTAATCATTGTGTTTAATGCTCACAGTGACCCTCAGAATTAACTGTTATAATCTGCATTTTATAGATAAGGAAATCAAGGTGCAGGAAACTTAAATTTGAATAAAGAATGGCAATTTTATATGTGTCTTTTCTGTATTTATTATGGAATCAATATGATTATGGAGAAATATGTATCTAATAAAGAGCATAAACATTAATATTTTATAAAATATAAATAAATTTGTCTCAATTATGTCATTTTTTAGTGTTCAGTAAGACTCTCAAACTAAGAGTTTAAGTGTCAGTTTCATTAATATTCCATATTCTTTTTCTTTCAGTGAAGCAATAAAAATAATGTATAAGAAAGAGATGTAAACCATATTGCTTTCCAAAATCTAGCACCTTGACTTTTTGTTTTCTTGGTTCTTTCACAAGCAGTCTTTGAAAAATAATATATCCCAACTGAAAGTAGCTTTCCAAATAAATACATAATTTTGCAATTTCCAGCTAGTCTATAAAAACTCTAATAGATAACAACCACTTTTCCTTTCTCACTAATATTATACATTTTTTATCAAAAAAATAATATAATATCCTTGGTACAATTTTCCTGCAAAAGTCCATGATCTTTCTAGCTTCTGATTTCCTAACTCTTTGGGTATTTCCAATATTTTTTCTCAGAGAGCATTTTAATATTCCTTAGAAATAACACTGAATTATCTAAACGGTTCATCTCTGACCATAGTCTGTCTATTTTGGAGCTGAATCTATAATTTGAAGTTAGCATTAAAACCTAGGTCTTCCCAGGTGGCACAGTGGTAAAGAATCTGCCTGTCTCTTTTGAGGCGGGAGCCTCTTTCGATCCCTGGGTTGAGACAATCCCCTGGAGGAGGAAATGGCAACCCACTCTAGTATTCTTGCCAGGTTAACCCCATGGATGGAAGAGTCTGGTGGACTATAGTCCAGGGGGTCACAAAGAGTCTGACAAGACTTAGCACCTGAGCAGCATGCATGCCTTAAATCCTATTGTCATAGTTTTGCATAAGCCAATCCTTCTTGCAGATACAGAATGCTCTGGTAAGACTGTCATTGGCACATAAGCATCATCAAATGTTTACATTTCCCTTCTCTTGCCTGCTACTGATTCTTCTGCTATTTTTGCAAGTAATTCTTTACTATAAAGTAGTTCAAATTCTGCCTTTCATTTGATTCAAGGATGGAGTGAGAAGTAAGCCTGTGGTGCAAGTACAATGATCTTCTGGGCCTCAAAGTACACTCTGCCAGCTTCTAGGGCATTTTGCCACTTATCACTAACTAGTCCATGCCATGATATTAAAAAAATAAAGGGACTTCCCTTGTGGTCCAATGTTCAAGAGTCTGCCTTCCAGTGTAGGGGTCATGGGTTCAATCCCTGGTTGGAGAACTAAGATCCCACATGCCAGGGTAGTGGGGTAGGGGGCAATTAAGCCCATACGTTGCAACTACTGAGGCTACATGCCCCAACTAGAGAGAAGCCCGAACACTGTAATGAAAGATTCCACATGCCACAACAAAGATCCCCCATGCCACAACTAAGACTTGACACACAAATAAATAAATATTTTTTAATAAGAAGTAAAGTGTACAGTACAGTCTAGAGGGCATGGGATCTAAAAGGTCAGGGGTATAGACTTGGCACTTATGTTCTATTGCTGTGTAGCATTTAGTGAAAGATTAATTTCTTCAAAATTCAGTTTATTCAACTTTAAATGACAATGCTGTTTTCCTACTTTCCCAAGATCATAAGCAACTTTAACATCCTCAGATGAAAGTTGCCAGGTGAAATCACAGTATAGCAGTTCTCTCCAGAGACTGACCATGCATACTTCTCAGTTGAAGGGCCTGTTCTCTTTGCCTACCTGTGATGTTCATCTCTGGGTCACCACTTGCTGTTCCTCAGAGGCTCCTCTGCCTTCATTTCTGTGACAGTGGCTCTGTTTTCTGCCTATCTTTTGGACTTCTTTTCCTTCACTTTCCTCACCATGAGCACTGCCTAGCTTCTACACCTTTGTCCCCACACTCAGGAAACAGGCACAGAGGTGAGGATCCAGGGACAGGTATCATCATCCTTGTCCTCAGGTGGCTTTTAGGCTGGTAGACAGAGACGAGCATGAGAGTAAATAAGTGAACTGATGTGTGATGAGTGACTTCGAGTTCCCTCAAGTATGGAATTATTTATCCTTCTCTCACTACTAAATTTTTTGGGGGAAAAAAAGAACTACAGTGGCTACTGTGTATCATTGGTTAAAATTTCTCAAAGCAATACTATCTCCCTGTCTAACTCCTGGTGAGTTGGTTTCCTAGAATGAGAGCTTTTCAGAAGCAGCCCTTTTTTTTCCAGATAACTGAACTGAGCCCAGAGAGACAACCACTTGCTGACGACCACACAGCGTGTAAGTGGCAAAATGGGACCACAACCAGACCTCCTGGCTCTTGCTGCTCCTATTGTTAGACCCTATAGCGACTCTTGGTGGGCTGAATTTTCCGTATTATTCCGTAAGTAATTCAATACTCAATGGAGTAATGATTTGGTATTTCCCTCCTGCTCCACAGAGGGCAACAGCAAGGCCTTCAGATCTGAAGAAGGATAAAAATCCGCACCTCTCCTGACAGTTTATGGAAGATTTACCTGGAAAGCCAATGACCTCTGACTCCCAGGCTGGAGAAATGGTTCTGAGTCCATTAAAATTCATGCTCAGAGTCTGATGGTTCATAAGGGAGCTGCTGTAAGAGAAATCATTCCTTGAGGTCACACGGTGCATTAACCCCCTTGCTCCTCGTCACAGTGATGACGGCTCAGATAAACATTCATGGATGGAATGAATCCTTAGCTAGAGGAGAAAGTCTATCTGGATAAAGGATAAACGACCTTCCCCCTCAATGCTGCCTGATGTGGGGGACAGTAAAGAAGAGCAAACACTGACAGAAACCTGATATTATCTGGGGAGTTGATTTTAGTAGTCAAGACAACATCCAGACATTCTATGGCCAAGTTGAGAACTGGAAGAAATAAAAAAGGAAGAGGAGGGAAAGGAGGGGAAAGAGAGAGAAAGAAAGGAAAGGAAAGGAAGAAGCAGAGGGTGGAAAAGAGGGATAGAGGGAAGGGAAGGAAGGAAAGAAGAGAAATTGGAAAGAAAGGAAAAAAAAGAAAAGAAAATGTCAAGAAGGAAAACTGTCTCACCAAACTGACGCCTGTCAGATAAAAGAGATTGGGGCCATAAATTCCTTCCAGCGTTTCTAATGGGATTTTAATACAGCGTTTGGCCATCATCTTTTTTTCATTCCTCTAATGACATACATGCCCGAAGTGTAGCCACGGAGCCTCTGAACTCTGTATATTTCTGTAATACACAAAGAAAACAGCCGTCACATCCATTTTAAGGAACTTTTAAATACATTGCAGTGAGGTCTATAGGCCCCGAATCCAAAGGGACCTGCACAAAGCCTGTCTGTACATCATCTGTGACGGGCCTGATTTCTAGCCAAGGCAGGTTTTTTTTCTTTTAAATAATAAAATAAAATACTGTTTTTTTTTTTTTTAAGAAACATTATATTTTTAAACTGGAAATAATTGTATTTTGTATCTTATGCAGCATCTGAAAGTGATTTAGTTGAACAATGTGGTTTCTGATTGGTATTTGAATTGGTTCCAGAACATTTTTCATAATAACCATCTTAAAGATCCCAATTATCTGATCCTTTTTCCCCCCTTCACATGGTTTCATAGGAGGTTTCCAGAGAAAGAGAAACCTTCAGGGGCAGGCAAGCCAACTCCCATCTAGCTAAGCAGTGTTTGCCTGCTAGGCTCAAAGGGAAGGGCCTGCTGGTTGTTCTGAGTGGTCCAGGATACATTTATGACTCAATAAAGGAGGCCTTGGCATTACCAGAATAATTACTTACTCAAACAAGCCTATAAAACCAAAGGGTCGCCCCAACAAAAGGCAAACAGGGAACTTTTTTCTTTTAGTGTTAACATGTAAATCTAGTAAAGTGTATTTAGATTTCTATAAAATCAGCTCTTGGTGCAAAATGAATGGTGGATTTACCAGGTGGGCAGCAAAATCAACTCCCCAGGGTTACAGAGGAGCTAAGGGAAAGCAGTCCTGTGAAATATGAAAGAATGCTCATCCATAGATGGACTCGGCCTCATTTGTAGCAGGCAGGAATTGCGGTGTATTGGAGAAAGAAGGTCCTGAAATCACTTGGATCTGATGCAGTCTTCATGACTTGAATGTTATTACCAGGGCAGTGATCCAAACTCTGCATCTTGTTTGTGTAAAGTGGAGATAATGTAATACTTTTTCAAGGCTCACTGGAAGAAATGAAAGGAATAATACATGCGAAGGGTTTAGAATGATACCTTATATATAGTAGGACACACAAGAAATTGTATTCATTGTTATAAGTAATGGGCTTCCCTGGTGGCTCAGTAATAAAAAATCTGCCTGCTAGGACAAGAGACGCAGGTTCAATCCCTGTGTAGGGAAGATCCCCTGGAGAAGGAAATGGCATCCCACTCCAGTATTCTTGCCTGGGAAATCCCATGGACAGAAGAGACTGGTGGGCTATAATCCATGGGGTTGCAAAGAGCCAGACACAACTTAGCAACTAAACAATAACAAAAATTATAAGTAATGGAATCATTGCAATAAATAGTACTTTTCATTATGACATATATTAATGAGAATACAAGTAATAAAAAAATTTTTAAAAACAAAAAAATTAATAATGAGAATAAATATTTTTGAGTGCTGTGTCAGCACATAGTACCTGAGATTATACTAAGCACTTTAAATCTTATATCTCCTTTAATTCTCTCAATGCAAAATTCCTATCTAAGGTGTGAAATCTAGTAAGTGGCAGAACTAGGAATAGGCTGCCACATGAAGCAAATAAAAATAGGATACCCAATTAAATTTTAAATTCAGATAAATAAGAAATAATTGTTTTAGAAAAAAGTATCTCCCAGATATTGCATGGGACATACTTATATATCTGGCAAACATAAATTAGATTTACTTGAAGCCCATGCTCTTTTTTTTCTTCACTATACAAAGTTACATCCAGAATATAACTGATTCCTTGTATATTTAATTCTCTAGGTTCCCCAACCAAGAGTTTTTTTGGTTAAAAAAAAAATCCAGAAATTGTATGTGGTTACCAACTATCAGAGAAAGTCAAAATACTTAAGGCAAATAAGATAAACGAGGGCAGCTGGCTGGATGGCTGGTAAAAGAACTGTAAATCAAGTCCTGTGTCCCATTGAGATGATGATCTTAAAGTATGTCAGCAATTATTAAAACACTTAAAAACAAAGTGGCAAAATAACATTTAATGTTTAGAAAAACATTTTTGCACCATAACATGCAGCTATAAATTATACTTTAAAATGTTTTCTTAATGATGTGAGTTAACAGTCTGATTCATTCATTCAACAGAAATTACTGATTGTCCTATATCAAGCCACTATGTAAAGGTTGAATGAACAAAAACAGGTGCTGTGCCCTGCTCCCTAACAGAATTTATAGTCTAGGAAAAAGACGTAATGTAATTAAATGAGCATACAAAAAATATTAAGTTATAGTCATCACAAGATCTATGAAGGAAAATTACACAGAGAGATGCATGGAGAGAACTTGAGTTCAGAAAGGACATTCATGAAATAGTATAACCTGAGATAAAGTCAGGTTTCCCAGGTGTCTCAGTGGTAAAGAATCCACTTGCCAATGCAGGAGACAGAGGTTTGATCCCTGGTCGGAAAGACTCCTTGGAGGAGGAAATGGCAACTCACTCCAGTATTCTTGCCTGGGGAATCCCATGGACAGAGGAGACCAACAGGCTATAGTCTATGTGTTGCAAAGAGTTGGACACAACTGAGCAACTTAGCACTGTATGCACAAGCTAATATCTGAAGGATGAACAGAATTAATGGGGAAGTTTTAATGACAGGTACCCATCTACATTATTCATGATCCTACCCTGGAATTGTCTTCAAGTGTTCTATGGGAAAGAAATAAACAATTATTGTTTTGAGTCATTGTATGTTTGGGTCTAATGATTTAATTGTTGCTGCAGACTAGTCTGCTATAGGGCTTCCCTGGTGGTTCAGCGGTTTGAGAATCTGCCTGCCAATGCAGGGGACACTGGTTTCATTCCGGTCCAGGAGGATCCTGCATGCCATGGGGTGACTAAGCCGGTGTACCACATCTACTGAGCCCACGTGCCTAGAGCCTGTGCTCTGCAGCAAGAGAAGCCACCACCATGAGAAGCCGGTACACCATAAGGGAGAGCAGCCTCTGTTCACCGCGACTAGAGAAAGCCCATGCACAGCAATGAAGATCCAGTGCAGCCAAAAATAAATTTAAAAAATTTTTAAGACTAGTCCACTATAACCAGTACATTATCTTCTGCCCCTCCCCCACCTACCCACAATGCTGCCCATTGTGTATTGTCTCCACATCAGCTGAATAGATCTTTCAGTTCTTCATGCTTGCCATGCTCCCTTCTTTTACTGTGTCCTTGCAATTCCAAGTTAGAGGTGGTGTTGACTGATCCTGGGGAACCCACTGTCAGAGATGCATGCTATGCTGAAATTAGTCTATCATCTTAAACATGTGGCATTCAAAGTCATCATAAGTTTCACCATCTCAGTCATCTGGTACTATGATGCGGTTTTTACGGGCCAGGCCTGAAAATAACAGAGTATCATTTTAGCTCTCATTCCATTAGTTAGGTTCAGTTACAAGATCATCACTAACAGTTAGGGAGACTGGGAAATGTAAACCATCTATGTCATGAGAAAAGAGAAATGGGTGTTATTAACAACCTGCAAACTCTACAATGAGCAGTTGGAGCTTCACGATACAGGATCTTACAAGCCTTGTTAAAAGATTTGGGTTTTATCTAAAGATCAGTGGAAATCCAATAAAGGAATTTAAGCATATAGAAGTGACACAATAAGATTTATATTTTTTAAATGTGACTCTGTCAACAAACTGCAAAACAGATTTGGAGAGTACTGAGTGGTTGTGGGGAGATCAGTGAGGAGGATATCATAGCAATCCAGGCAAGAATTCTTGGTAGCATGGAACAGAGTGGTAGCTGGCGGTGCTAGAAATGGAGAGAAATAGATGGATGCAATAATATCATGAAACATAGCATTGATTACACAGCAGTAGGCAAATATGTGATGTCCATTTTCTTTGGTAAACTAATTTATACTTTTTGTCATCCCCCTGACTCCTTAGTTTCTTTTGTACCAGTAGATTTCCTGATTAGCATCAATAACAATGAAAATACAAGTAAGAATCTTCATAAGGAGCTCCTTGAATTTGAAAAACGTTATCAAAAGGGCTTTGAGAGATTCTATTCAGATTCTCTGAGGTGTAAAGTGGTGCAAAACAGCCTGATTTTTTTAATACCACACATCCTGGGATCGAACCCCGGTCTCCTGCATTGCAGGCAGATTCTTTACAGTCTGAGTTACCAGGGAAGCCTCGTGTAAAATAAAGTTTAAAAATAAGAAAAAGATATTATAATGTGCATTTTGACAAGAAATCAGAAAACACAGGACTTGTGTTACTTTCTGATTTTCTTTTTTTTAAAAGGAGGACAGTAATACCTGCGCATTCTACATCTTGAAATTTGGTTGTTGTGTGAATCAAATGTCACAGAGATCACATCTACTGAAATGCACAGTGGTTCATATTAACAGGGCTCCCTGGTGTTTGAAGTTTCTATAATTGCTTGCTCTAACTATTTACGGAGACATTCATTAAAGTATTTGCACATAAAATAAAAAACTGCACGTTCAAAAGCCTGTTCATTCTTTTCTTGTTTTTACTGCTACCTAATATAAGAGTAAGTGAAAGTTGCTTGCCTAGTATAATAGGCTAAAAAACGCAAGATATACAAGCTTGTTATTCAGTGTTCAGTTTAATTGGAGAGTTGAGAGTTTGGTGGTTGTTTTTATTGGTATAAAAGAGGAAGGCTACTCAACCCTCTAGATAAAAATGTCCTTTTTCATGGCTACTAGACCTTGATTTTTTCCTCTTATTCATCTAACAAGTTAAAAATAGTAATAAGCAACATATTAAATACCAAACACCATTCCCATAATACATGTAAGTACACACACGTATATCCATCCATATATATATATAAATATAACTCTCACATCCATACAATGTGGAGGATACTATTATTACCGTCTCCATTTTTCAGTTGAAGAAACTGATGCGCTGAGAGACAATGAAACTTGAACAGAGTCATAAAGTTAGTTAATAGCTGAGCCAGACTTCAAACTCAGGCTCTATCTACTGTATTTCCTCTTCATAATGTATTAAGTGCTGAATTAAGTGCTATAGTCTGCCCCTAACAAGATTATTCTAACTGAAGCTATTGCATTATTTTCTCCAGAAGAATTTTCACCAACAGTATTCTAAACAAATTACTCCAAGAATTACCACTCACTTGACTCCATTGCTATTAAAGTGAGGCCAGTAAGATTATCCCAGATGGGTGGAGAAACTGGAAAATTCCACAACCAACTTCAGCCAGTTAAAGTCTTGCCCAGCAAGGAGCAGTTTACCACCACGAAGTTATTCAATCAGGGTGATGAATTCCAGGATCCACAGAGATAAGAAAGTATGGATTCTGGATTCTGATGGTAGAAAAGGCTATATTTAAACTGAACCTTAGAAGTCGAGTAGATGCTCACTGATTTGACAAAGAGAAAGTGATTCCAGCTAGGGCAAAGGGAAAAAAAAAAAAAAAAGCACAGGAAGGAGAAAGCAAAGAGCAGCAAGAGTGGAGAGAGTAGAAATTAAGTAAGAGGGAAGGCTGGCAGGTGGTCATGGAAGACTTTATGGAATTTAGGAACTTTATTCCATGTAGCTCCAGGAAGCCTCTGAAGGATTTTAATCAGCTGAGTGTGGCCCAGATCATGAACTCCTTATTGCCAAATTCAGACTTAAATTGAAGAAATTAGGGAAAACCACTAGGCCATTCAAGTATGACCTAAATCAAATCCCTTATGATTATACAGTGGAAGTGAGAAATAGATTTAAGTGACTAGATCTGGTAGACAGAGTGCCTGATGAACTATGGACGGAGGTTCATGACATTGCACAGGAGACAGGAATCAAGACCATCCCCATGGAAAAGAAATGCAAAAAAGCAAAATGGCCATCTGAGGAGGCCTTACAAATAGCTGTGAAAAGAAGAGAAGTGAAAAGCAAAGGAGAAAAGGAAAGATATTTGCATTTGAATCTAGAGTTCCAAAGAATAGCAAGGAAAGATAAGAAAGTCTTCCTCAGTGATCAATGCAAAGAAATAGAGGAAAACAATAGAATGGGAAAGACTAGACATCTCTTTAAGAAAATTAGAGATACCAAGGGAACATTTCATGCAAAGATGGGCTCAATAAAGGACAGAAATGGTATGGACCTAACAGAAGCAGAAGATATTAAGAAGAGGTGGCAAGAATACACAGAACTGTGAAAAAAATCTTCGTGACCCAGATAATCATGATGCTGTGATCACTCGCCTAGAGCCAGACATACTGGAATGTGAAGGCAAGTGGGCCTTAGAAAGTGTCACTACAAACAAAGCTAGTGGAAGTGATGGAATTCCAGTGGAGCTATTTCAAATTCTGAAAGATGATGCTGTGAAAGTGCTGCACTCAATATGCCAGCAAATTTGGAAAACTCAGCAGTGGCCACAGGACTGGAAAAGGTCAGTGTTCATTCCAATCCCAAAGAAAGACAATGCCAAAGAATGCTCAAACTGCTGCACAATTGCACTTATCTCACACCCTAGTAGAGTAATGCTCAAAATTCTCTAAGCCAGGCTTCAGCAATACGTCTACTGTGAACTTCCAGATGTTCAAGCTGGTTTTAGAAAAGGCAGAGGAAGCAGAGATCAAATTGCCAACATCCACTGGATCATTGAAAAAGCAAAAGAGCTTCAGAAAAACATCTATTTCTGCTTTATTGACTCTGCCAAAGCCTTTGACTGTGTGGATCACAATAAATTGTGGAAAATTCTGAAAGAGATGGGAATACCAGACCACCTGACCTGCCTCTTGAGAAACCTGTATGCCGGTCAGGAAGCAACAGTTAGAACTGGACATGGAACAACAGACTGGTTCCAAATAGGAAAAGGAGTACGTCAAGGCTGTATATTGTCACCCTGCCTATTTAACTTATATGCAGACTACATCATGAGAAATGCTGGGCTGGAAGAAGCACAAGATGGAATCAAGATTGCCGGGAGAAATATCAATAACCTCAGATATGCAGATGACACCACCCTTATGGCAGAAAGTGAAGAGGAGCTAAAAAGCCTCTCAATGAAAGTGAAAGAGGAGAGAGAAAAAGTTGGCTTAAAGCTCAACATTCAGAAAACGAAGATCATGGCATCTGGTCCCATCACTTCATGGGAAATAGATGGGGACACAGTGGAAGCAGTGACTGACTTTATATTTTTGGGCTCCAAAATCACTGCAGATGGTGACTGCAGCCATGAAATTAAAAGACGCTTACTCCTTGGAAGAAAAGTTGTGACCAATCTAGATAGCATATTAAAAAGCAGAGACATTACTTTGCCAACAAAGATCCATCTAGTCAAGGCTATGATTTTTCCAGTAGTCAAGTATGGATGTGAGAGTTGGACTGTGAAGAAAGCTGAGCACCAAAGAATTGATGCTTTTGAACTGTGGTGTTGGAGAAGACTCTTGAGAGTCCCTTGGACTGCAAGGGTGTCCAACCAGTCCATCCTAAAGGAAATCAGTCCTGGGTGTCCATTGGAAGGACTGATGCTAAAGCTGAAACTGAAGTACTTTGGCCACCTCATGAGAAGAGTTGACTCACTAGAAAAGACCCTGATGCTGGGAGGGATTGAGGACAGGAGGAGAAGGGGACAACAGAGGATGAGATGGCTGGATGGCATCACCGACTCGATAGACATGAGTTTGAGTAGACTCGGGGAGTTAGGATGGATACAGAGGCCTGGCATGCTGTGATTCATGGGGTCGCAAAAAGTCAGACACGACTAAGCGACTGAACTGAACTGAACTGAACTGAACTGATCAGGTTTAGGGGAATGATTGTGGTTTCAGCTTTAGACTTTCTAAGGCTGAGCAAGTCAAACTGAGGGAAATCCAGAAGAAATGTTCTGTGAACAAACAGACATGCATTCTAGTTGAGGAGAGAGATGTAGGCTGGAAAAAGATTTGCAAAACAACTCCAGTCAGCTAGCTACGGAAGTCATGACTGTACAAGAGATTTCCCAGGTGAGTATATACCAGGAGATTTTTTAAAGGAGAGATTAGGATCTTGAGGTCTACATTTGAGGGTGGGGACAGATGAAGGATGAGCCTGAAGAGAAGCAAAAGTCAAGAGAATTACTTGAACAGGACATAAGCCAAGGGAGGAGAAAGCATTATTTAAAAGCGTGCGGGCAAAGATGTCAGATGTCTCAGGGGGTCAAATGAGGTAAAGGCTGAAAAACCCTTGTTCTTTCAGTGGAGCGGCAGGACCAGCTCTAAAGAGCAGGAGGTGAGACATGAACACGAGGTTCAGAGATGAAATGCAAAAGCAGGTGGAGAGGACTCTTCTGAGGAAGGTGAGACAGAGACAGCAGTTTGGCAACCATTCTATGCTGTGTACCTCCTTGGCCCAGTTTCTTTAAGAGACAGGGAGGCAGCGCTAAGTTACCTAGCCCTTGTTTCTCTGACAGTCTCTTACAATAGATCAGAGTTAGAGAGACCCCTCCCAGATGGGATTTCATCTGGGATTCCAGCAACCTGTATTTAGATTGTCTTCCAAATTCCTAAGCTGTGCAATAGGACACATTGGACCCTTCTTTGGAACTCACTTATCTTATATACGATGATAACATACATATGTCCCAAAATGAAGGTCTTAGATATGTCAGGGGCACGTTGACTAAACTGAGTTTTCTCTTGTTATAAAACCCTGGTGATTATTTTTATTTTCTTCAGGGTTTATTAGTCATTTTAGTTTCTAATAATCATGCAATCACAGGAGTATCAGCTAAAGACAAAACTCATCAAACAACCCCAAATATATAAAAATTTCCCCACTAGCCTTTTACCATATTTAAACTTCCATGGTTTGTTATATTGACTGCTCTCCTTCTTTTTGATGTGATCTTGGACATGTCACTTAAGCTCTCAGGATCTCAGTGACCTCATCTATCTAAAAAGGAGACCAGACAAGTTGTTCAGTAAAATAATATTATCCTACACCAAGGGTTAGCAAACTTTTTCGTAAACACTTTTGGCTTTGCAGGCCATATAGATTCTGTTGCTACTACTCAACTCTGTTGTCATACTGAAAAAGAAGCTAGAGACAAATGTGTAAACAAATGAGCATGGCTGTGCCCCAATAAAACTTTATTTACAAAAACAAACCAGGCTGGATTTGGCCTTCTGGCTGTAGTTTGCCAACTCCTGTTCTAAACATTAAAATTAACTCCTTCCATTTACAAAGTTGGACCTCTTAGAATCACCCGCTAAAACACCCATATCCCAGAAAAGGTAAATTATGCAATTATTGTCAGCCATGATGTGAAAGGAGCCACAATCTTTAGCCTATACACTGCAAATGAGAAAAGCAGAGAAGTATTAACTAAGGGTTAGTATTTTATGGGTAAACACTCTGGTTTTCTCCAAATGCTAAGTGCAAAAAATACATAAAGAATCCAGGCAAACTTAAAATTCAGTTAGATCCAATAATTGAAACAATCTATTTTAGAAGTAATTAACATCTTTTGGTTACAAATTCCCATTATCTTTGAAAGCCTCCTTCCCCTGTGTAAATATATGAGTGAATGAGAAAGAGAAGGGGGAGACTTGTGGGATCTCAGGGTGCTCAAAATTCTCCAAGCCAGGCTTCAGCAATACGTGAACCGTGAACTTCCAGATGTTCAAGCTGGTTTTAGAAAAGGCAAAGGAAGCAGAGATCAAATTGCCAACATCCACTGGATCATCGAAAAAGCAAGAAAGTTCCAGAAAAACATCTATTTCTGCTTTATTGACTATGCCAAAGCCTTTGACTGTGTGGATCACAATAAACTGTGGAAAATTCTGAAAGAGATGGGAGTACCAGACCACCTGACCTGCCTCTTGAGAAACCTGTATGCCGGTCAGGAAGCAACAGTTAGAACTGGACATGGAACAACAGACTGGTTCCAATAGGAAAAGGAGTACGTCAAGGCTGTATATTGTCACCCTGCTTCTTTAACTTATGTGCAGACTACATCATGAGAAATGCTGGGCTGGAAGAAGCATAAGCTGGAATCAAGATTGCCGGGAAAAATATCAATAACCTCAGATATGCAGGTGACACCACCCTTATGGCAGAAAGTGAAGAGGAACTAAAAAGCCTCTTGATGAAAGTGAAAGAGGAGAGCGAAAAAGTTGGCTTAAAGCTCAACATTCAGAAAACAAAGATCATGGCATCTGGTCCCATCACTTCATGGGAAATAGATGGGGACACAGTAGAAACAGTGTCAGACTTTATATTTTTGGGCTCCAAAATCACTGCAGATGGTGATTGCAGCCATGAAATTAAAAGACACTTACTCCTTGGAAGGAAAGTTATGACCAACCTAGATAGCATATTCAAAAGCAGAGACATTACTTTGCCAACAAAGGTCTGTCTAGTCAAGGCTATTTTTCCAGTAGTCATGTATGCATGTGAGAGTTGGACTGTGAAGAAAGCTGAGCATTGAAGAATTGATGCTTTTGAACTGTGGTGTTGGAGAAGACTCTTGAGAGTCCCTTGGACTGCAAGCAGATCCAACCAGTCCATTCTAAAGGAGATCAGTCCTGGGTGTTCATTGGAAGGACTGATGCTAAAGCTGAAACTCCAGTACTTTGGCCACCTTATGAGAAGAGTTGACTCATTGGATAAGATTCTGATGCTGGGAGGGATTGAGGGCAGGAGGAGAAGGGGACGACAGAGGATGAGATGGCTGGATGGCATCACTGACTTGATGGATGTGAGTTCGAGTGAACTGCAGGAGTTGGTGATGGACAGGGAGGCTGGTGTGCTGCAATTCATGGGGTCACAGAGAGTTGGACACGACTGAGTGACTGAACTGAACTGAACTGAAGGGAAGAACAGGGTCCTCAGGAGCAGTGCTCCTCCTTCTGTCTCTGGATTACCATCTGGGTCAACATGGGTGCTGCTTGCCCTGCTAGCATGCAGCAGTTGAGGGCTGTGGGCAGTACAACTTTCCATCTAGCCAGTCTTAGCTTGGACATGGTGATCCTTTTCTGTGGAGGTGGTGGTTTAGTCAATAAGTCGTGTCATGGACAGTAGCCTGCCAGGCTCCTCTGTCCATGGGATTCTCCAGGCAAGAATACTGGAGTGGGTTGCCATTTCCTTCTCCAGGGGATCTTCCCAACCCAGGAATCAAACCCAGGTCTCCTGCATTGCATGCAGATTCTTCACCAACTGAGCTATGAGGGAATCCCAATCCTGGGCGGACTCTGCATCATCTCTGCTCTTACTGGTGTTAGAGAACCCTTTGAGGTCTGGCTGTGACTATCATTAGGCCCTGGGTTAAGAGGTCTTCATTGCAGCTCTTGCTATAAAACCATTTCATTCTTTTCATTTCTTAGCCAGATTTTCAGCTCTTTTTGAGATCTGTTAACGTGCATGAGACCAAGCATGGCTCAGAAAAAGTCAGCTTTGGAGCCTGTCTGCCTGAGCTCACTGCATTATCAGGTCTCTGTGACTATGGCCCAACCTGATTTAAAACAGCCACAAAGGTGGCTTCATGTCCGATCCCAACTTGTTTCTTGGAGTTCCCTTCAATTTACCTAATGATAAAGAAGGAGAAAGGTGTCTGACTGCTTTACTCTCTCTCCTCTTCTCTTTCTCACCATCTCTGGAGTCAAAAGAGCAGCTGGTTCTCCCTGGACTAGTCTTCCATTTTACCCTCCTGATGCCATTGTCGTTGTTGTTCTTTAGTCTCTATGTCATGTCCAGCTCTTTTGCAACTGCCGTGGAGCTGCCCAAATATCATAGGAAAAGACCTATCTTTTCTACACTGGAGGAGTAATCACAGAGCATAAGCCCTTTAGGCTAAGTTGTAACTAAAAGGGAGCAATGAAGAGATTTGGAGAAGACTTTCTTAATGCCAGGTTGGCCCTCTGGCCTAATGTTTTGTTCACAATCTATTTCGTATGTTAGAAGCTGACTGATTCCTATCTTTCTCACTGAATTCCTTATGCAAAAAATTATAATCTCCCCTCAGGTTGATGGATGGATGAATGCATTCAAAGCACTAAAGATCTTATATTCTAATAGGTAAAATAAGGAGCGCACATTTCCAAAGTATTTTATTGTGCATTTAATTTCTTAATTTATTCAATAGTTTTTCCTATGCAGACAGCTGAATAAGGGGAGGTTCTTGATAAAGCTAAGTTTAGGATGGGGTTGGTATCAGTGCTGAAGAGTATGGAGAGGTACCTGGCAGTGTGTCAAGGGAGGCACGCTGAGCGTCCAGGGTACAGTCCATGACCACACAACAGAGGGAAAAGGGGAAAAGTTGTAGAAACATATTTCACAAATGTATCTAGGACCACTATTGGCAAATATTACCAAGGGAAGAAAAGGAACTGAAGCATGAATCCATCTGCAATCCAGTAAAATATCCTGGGAAGAAGGTTGAAGTAATAAGCTAGAGCAATGATATTGCATTAAGGCTGGAGCTTTGAGTCAGAGTGTGTGTGTGTGTGTGTGCGTGTGCATGTGTGTGGGTACTCAGTCATATCCAACTCTGTGACCCCATGGACTGTAACCCATCAGGCTCCTCTGTCCATGGAATTTTCCAGGCAAGAATGCTGGTGCGGGTTGTCATTTCCTTCTCCAGAGAATCTTCCTGACCCAGGGATTGAACCTGCTTCTTTTGCTTTGGAAAGAGGATTCTTTAACATTTTACCACCTGGGAAGCCCTTAAGAGTCAGTAGCTTCAATAAAATAGTGCCAAAGAACATAGAACCTTGTTCAGAAATGGGGCAGATTTATTTAGTTGATTGTCCTTATGCGCTTCCCTTGACCATGGGACCTGACTCAAAATGGAGGAGGTATTAATGGTGAAGGGTCCATAAGGATGCCCCCCAAGAGAACAGCTCAAGAGAAACATATGTGAAAATATTTAGCAACTGGATAGGAAGTTTATATTTCACTACAGTTTGGATAATCGCTTATGGTCAGAAACCTTTACCTATGATTTAAATGCCATCTTGCTGCCTAAACAGCCAAGGAAAATACATAGGTAATTTACTCTTGACTTTGAATTGTATTATATAATTTTAGAATCATATTTTTCCCTAATTTTGTCCTCCCATGGCTGATATCAGCATTTCTTGATATGCACTGATTAGTAAAGAGATGGAAGAAGTGAGTGAAACAAGTCAATCTAGCATTAGAAAGCTCCTCAGAGAGTGGAATGTGTATTTCATTATTGACTCCACGTACGATTCACAAAACAATCCCAGGCACTAGGGGATACAGAATAAAGATTACACTGATTCCAATCCTTAAGGAGATTAAGGCCTGATGGGAGAGAAATAAAATACATAAAATCATCATAAATACATACAGATGTGTACAACAATTACAAGAGTGAGATGGTCATATGGAATCAAGAATTAGGCTGATTAGTTGGGGAATGATTAGGTAAACTCCAAAAAGATACATAAGGGAAATAGAGCTATAGTATTCAAGGTTGTTATCAATGCAGTTTCACAGAAAAAACTTAGTTTCATGATACTCCTGGAAGTCTAAATCTGTAGCATGCCACCCCAGCATTTAAGAAACTTTATTTCTAAGACTTACCATCTGGTACCCAACATAACTGCAGAGTTTAAGGACCTGTTATCAACCCTCATAGATTACTACTTCTCTAGTAAAAACATCTCAGTTAAATATGAGAGTTTGCTATAGTGTGAAAACAGATGTATGTATGAATATGTATGTATATAAGCAACTCGAACTTGTCAGGTACCCACAGCTGTAGGGTATTTGCCCAGTGGGTTATCTCCAGTCAAAGAGCCAAAACTACTTCCTTTGGCCCTGCCTCCCTTCACCATAACACAGCAAACATTCTCATACATAAATATTTGTGCACTAGGACAGGTGCAAAAAATAATATACTGTGACCTACTCTGAAGCCTGATATAAACAGGTTTTTAACTCTCCACTCTCTGGGATCTTCTGATCTTCTTCTCCAAGTCAGAGGAATTAGAAAGAGAATTGTCTGCCTGTCAGAGAAGAATGCTTTAGATATAATTTTCAAGAAGGGAGATATTAAAAGCAGAGGCCATTGAGAAATCGTAATTTTTGCCCAAAGATGGAACCAGAAAAGATATCTCATTAGAGAAAAAAGAACCAGAAATAAAAAATACATCAATACTGCAGAGTCTAGAAAGTGCTTAGAAGGCTCTGGAATCCTACAGGCTGTTTCAGTCATTTATTTGCCTTGCCAAAACCCCACCCCATGGTTCTTAAAAAAAAAAAAAAATAGCCCATAGGGACTGAAAACGTTGACTAATAATTCTTGAATCCATCTCCACAATATTATTCCTCTCTGCCAAGGTCAGTTTTGGTCACTGCATGGCTGGAGGTCTGGGCTTGCTGTTCCCAGTTTTAGTTTTACAGTAGTTATGGAGCCCTCTATATTTGCAAGGGCCCTCCTGTCACTTATTACCTACCCATCCAGACCACCCACCCACACTCCCACACAATACATCCAGACACACCCACAAATACCCAGATTCTTTAAACCTTATGGTGATTCAGGCTACAGGAAAATTGTTTGCTCCAATTGACTTGTCTCTACATTCTCAGAGTTCCCCAAAATAAATGCTTCCCCTCTCGGGGACCCATTTGTAAGTCTTTCCACTTGGCAAACATTTACAGAGCACCTACTGTGTGTTGGGTACCGAAGGAGGTAGGAGCTAAAGGAAGCTACCCAGGAGGCCAGGAAATGCAGGAGTTCCCAGCTGCCCTTAACCAGATGGCAAGGAGGGAAGGGAACAAGGGGGAGGTAAGGCCACATCTAACTGGGGAGACCATTTCTTTCATCTACTTTTTCTCCTTCTTTTTTCTCCTTTATTCATTTCCTCTCTTTCTCTCTTCAGCTTTCATGTCTCTCTGACTCCCTTCTCACACTCCTTCTTTCTGTTTTTTCTACTAAGATAAAACCACCTCAGAGTTTCCATCAGGCTTGGGAGCTATCACTGTGCTTCTCCTGCCTCTGAATAAACTACTCATGAAAGTAGCAGACCCTGTGGCTGTACAAACTCTCTTTATGTACAAAACATAAAGGTGGGGGGGAAATACTTGTCCTAACTCAGAAAACCTGGTTTTGGGGAAACCGCATTCCTCCACTCCCTGACATTGGTGCCTGCCTATCAGAAAGGCTGGGAGTGAGAATGCAGGCCTGAGTTTAGCTGGACGTCCAGCCTTTCGCAGCCTCCCGGGCCCTGAGCCCTTATGATAATTTATGAGGTGTCAGGATATTCTGACCACAAGGTCGGAATAGAATGGTTTTTACACTTCAGCTGCCATGAAAGAGAAACAATTTAATTCTGTTTCTCTCTGGCACTGTCTGTTTTCACAATGAACGGGGGATTTGGGTCTCCTGGAGATTATTTGTCTAAGCACAGAGCGTGACTGCTGCTGAGATTTGAAATGTCTGATTTTGACTCTCCTTCTCCTTCCTTCTCAGTGAAGGAAGGAAGCACTTGCCTATCTTATTGTCCCAGAGTGAGACAGGAATCCATTTCATCGTGGCAATAGTTATGTGCTAGCGACTAAACCAGACTTCAGAGTCACTCCATCCTCCTCTAACTTTTAGTGGGAAGGAGTGGTTGGGGTAAGTAAGGGGTATGAGATAGCCCTCTCCAAAATTCAGCAGGCCCCAGAGTCTTGGCCAAGTCGTGGTCTTGAGTCTGAAGCAGTGTTTCCCTTGGCCGGCAGGCACAGTCTCCTGGCTCCTCCTGAAGCTGCAGAACCAAAGACATTCCACGGAGCAGCCCGAAGCTCTGCCTGCCAGCAAAACCCAACGTCTCCTTGGAGAAATCACAGAGTAGGATTGCAATACTCCAACGACGGAGCAGCCAAGACACAAACGCAAAGCAAGTTTGCTTCTCAGGACCCCACCAACCCTCTCCTCTAAGCCAGACGGGGAAGGTCATCGAATGCGACAGATAATCACATTACAGAACAGTCACCCAGGAGCCTACTTGACAGAGAGGGGCTCCTGGATTCTTGGGCCTAGAAGCAACAGACCTTTCTGGACCAGGTCATGTGATCTGCTCTGTTAAACTCATCTTCCAGGGTTTGGCCACCTGACAGGCACTAGAGGAGTACCAGAATGAAATAGAGTACACTTCATCAATCTTTTAAAGTTTAACTATAATTAAAATGAAAAAAGTAAAACTCTACATAATAGGCAATAATTTTAAAGAAACATCAGTGAGAAAAAGCAAGGGTACAATACAATGAAAATAATATGCTATGATGTTTTTTAAAAGAGGCTGTTGTATATTTACATATTTTAAAATAGACATTGTTTAGGAAAAGAGAAGAAGCTTGTTTGGGGGTTCTTTAGAAAAGGGAACCAGAAGCCCGAGGGTCAGAATTCAAATGGAGATTTTCTTCTCACAATGTATTTTTTTTTAATCTAAGAACTGATATTAATCTTTCAATTAAGAAGCAAAGTAAAATTCTTGAGAATAGTAAAGAGAGAGAAGTAAGAAGAGAAGCAAATGATTCCAGCTTAAAATGCAACTTACTATTGCGCCAGACAATTCTCAAAAAAATCACTCCCCTAAATTTAAGCAGTGAATTCTTGGTGGGAAGGGTAAAGGACCTATTTGGTAAATAACCTCTTTGAGTTCCCTTAATAGTAGTACTAAAGTGCATATGGAAGAATTCCTTGCTTTCATGTGGGTGAGAAGATTACTCCCCCCAAAAGGATTTCAATCAATAAGATGGAGCCTCCTGTAATTAGCATCCAATAAGCTTCAGTTTCAAGCAAAGTGCTGAGTCAAACTGGTTTGCCCTTCCCTCTTCCCTAAATCAAAGTTTCTGAAGTCCCTTCTCTATACAACTTGTCCCAATAGTAATCAGTCTTTGCATTTCCAGAGAATGTCATTGACCCAGGGAGATGGATGTGTGGGAAAGAGCATTGGATCCTGGGTCAAACAACATGTGTTCCAGTATTAGCTCTCTCTGGGGAAAATTGATAAATTGTTTAATCTCTCTAGACTTCAGTTTTCTCATCTGTAAAGATAAAGATTTGAATGAGATACATTGCCTTAAATGTCCTAAATGCTACACATCTCTGGTTCTATAAAAACACAGTCATCAAACTGTATGCAGATAGAGCCTGGTAAGTATCGCAGGCCTGTCATGCATTTCTATGGTTCCACTTGACCTTTGGGCAGCTGCATATATGAAAGTACTTTCTGATTTACTTCTTCGTTAAAAAGGGATAATTGAATTGCTGTCCCAAAATGCTCTTCACCACCAGACCATGAAAGCAAGATTCTAAAGTACCTTCAGCCTTGCCATGTGACAAGCAGAAGAATCTACTACATTATGAATTAAGCCTCAAAGGTATCTTGGTATTGCTTTAGGACCATGGCTAGCTGGCTCACTGCCCCATCCATCATCTGATAGGGAGAGGCTGTCACTGGGGGCTACATCCCTGGTTAGACAAGAAATGCTTCCAAAATGAAGACCTCTCTCATTTGTCCTCACACAGAAGGTGTCTGGGATATCAGAAAGTCCTTTCTCCATGTCAGGACAAAGTAGTCTTATAGAACAGCTTCATAGTGATGCCGTGGTCATGTGAACCACAGAGTCCAAAGAGATGGTGAGAGAGAACGTATAAAAAAGTTGCCAGGACAACAACCCCATTAACCCACTTTACTCTCAGGTGGGAAACTTAAGAACTCAGTTGGTTAGCAGCCAACTTGAAATACATCTGATTATTTATCTGTGACTTTCTCCTTCTCCAACATGTTTCCATTCAAAATATAACTGTCCCTTATTTCTTTCCCCAAACCTTCCAGTTCATCATTGCCATGTGTGTCCTATTCTTCTCAACCCCATAACACCATCTTGATTGATCTTTTCTATTTGGCTGTATTTTTTCATTTATAAACCTGCTACAATTTTAGTATTCTAATTTAGTGGTGAAAAACACAGATTCTAGAGAGAAAAGATAGTGTAGGGGTTAAGAACATGAACTCTGGAGATAGAATACCTGGTTTAAAAGTCAATCTCTCGCCTTTACAAGATGGCAGCGGCTAGACGAACTAGGGACTAGTAGCTTTGGATGTACCATTCTTGAGGGAACATGAGTTATTGTACTGGGCCCAGCTGTATCACAAGAAGGTCGTTGGTTATTCTAACAACAGAGAATTCTAACAATGAACAGATCCTTGACAAGACATCCAAAAATGTTTGAACTAGATTGGTGAATGTTCCTGCTGATTGTAATGTAATGAAGTTATAGATTCAAGTGAATGAAAATGTAAAACTTACAACTGCAAGGTTTAAAATATTTGGTTGTGGTTCTGAAATTGATCCAAGCTCATTAGTCTTCAAATTGGTGAAAGGAAAAGAGTTGAAGAAGCCATGACTATCAAAAGCACAGGTGCTGCCAAGGAACCATGCCTTCCTCTCAAAAAATTGCACTGCTCCTTGCTAACTGAAAATGCAATCATGATGTCCCTGGTAAACTCTAAACTGAAAAGTGATCTCAAGAAACAAGAGAGACGAAATAAGCCAGTGGATAAACCTTCACTGAATCAAGTCCTTTGTCTTCCTAGTCTCAGAGTAATCACCATAAATGTCAAAAGGCCCATTACACTGTCATTAAGGATTATGAGATAATATACAACATTTTGCCATTCAGATTATTGTTGTGATACAAGTGAAATATATAGATTAATTGCTCAGAATGGTTTGATTTATTTCAGTCTGCCTGCATTGCCTTAACTCAACTGATGTTTACTTTGAATTATGTGATTGTGGCTGAAACAGTTCCTTGATTAAATTAACACTAATAATTTCCAAAGCATGCTTAAGAGTAATTATTCTTGTTGTTTATTTGCCCAGTCATGTCTGACTCTTCACAACTCCATGGACTGCAACATGCCAGGCCTCCCTGTCCCTCACCATCTCTCAGAGTTTGCCCAAGTTCATGTCCCTTGCATTGGTGATGCCATCCAGCCATCTCATCCTCTGTCACTCTCTTCTTTTCCTGCCTTCTATCTTTCCCAGCTTTGGGATCTTTTCCAGTGAGTCTGCTCTTTGCATCAGGTGGCCAAAGTATTGGAGCTTCAGCTTCAGTATCAGTCCTTCCAACGAGTATTCAGGGTTGATAGCCTTTAAGGTTGACTGATTTGATCTCCTTGCTTAAGAGTAAAGTCCATAAATAACCACATTTTCCTGTATCTGTTGTTAAGGAATGAGATGTTATTAGGCCTCTTGATGTGATTATTTGAAAGAGCCAATCATTGGGCATAAAACAGATGCACATGAATAATACATTAAAAGAATGTAAGAAGCCAAAACCAACAAAACACAAACTTGCCTTTTACTGTGTAAGCTTGGGAAATTTCTTAACCTGTCCATGCCACAGTTTCGTTTCCTCATTTGAAAACTGAAATGATAATAGATACCTCACAGTGCAATGTCAACAGTTAATTGACAACATAGATAAAGTGCTCAAAACAATGCCTGACACATAGCACTATGCATTAATATTGTTATTGTTGCTGGTGTTGATTGTCTTAGATATTAGATTATCCTTGAGGCCCTTGGCTCACTGTGTTGGGTTCACCAAAAAAGAGTAAGAAGGCTATCACTGAATCTTTCAGGACTTTTCTGAGCCTCTGACTACTTCACCCCTTGTCACGACTGTCATTAGCTGTTTCTTCATGTGCTGTAGCGAATGTAAAGCTTCATCCATCTTTAGTGACACATGTTTACTTACTTACATACCTATCTCTCACTTGTCCACATCCTCTCAAAAAAATAAAGCTTGTCTTGCTCTTTAATTTTGAATCATTCTCCTCCACCTTCCTGCTCAAAGCCCTCCTAGTATTTAGATTGGAATAAGAACAGAATAGCTGAAAGTTTGAAAGGAAGAGTCTAACTAACTATAATATTTCGTGGGATTCTTGCTTCCTCACCATCTTTGTGTCCATTAGGCAAAATATTCCATTCGAGTCTGCTCTCAGTTGAGGGAGACTAAGGAAGGCATTTTTCCATGTGAAATAAATAAGGTAGTATAGCAAACACCGTTAATTATTTACCCAACATCCACCTCCCCACCCCTTACCTGTTAAATAAACTTCAAGTGTAATTTAGGTAGCAAGCAGACTCCACACTTTTGAAGAAGTGTAACCCCTTCTCCAGCCCCACTTGCTATTCCATTCCCTTTGCAAGTGATTAGAGGTTGTCATATGACTCAGCTCTAGCTAACGAAACATAAGAGAAAGCCTGCTGGGGGGGCAGGGAGGAGGAAGTTTCTGGAAACTATTTTCTTTCTTAAAAAAAGAAGACAAAAATCACACAAGGAAGAAAACTTTCCTTCTATTCCTAAATGTCATGAGATGAGAATGTGAAGCTGGGAACTGTGGCAGTTAACTTAGCATAATGAGATACAAGTCTAAGGACCAAAAGCCAATATGCTGACAATGGTAGAGTAAAAATAGAGGGAAAAATGGGTCTTGATAACATAACTGAGCCATTCCTACTGCCCTGGAAAAGTTTATCTCCAGACTTCTTTTAGTAAAGTGTAAAGCAGCTATAATTCAGTCTTCTTTTTTGTTTCAATAGTTTATTTTTATTTAGTTGCATCGAGTCTTCATTGCAGCATACAGGAGTTGTGACATGCAAACTGTTAGTTGCAGCATGTGGGATCTAGTTCCTTGACCGAGCCCCCTGCATTGGGAGTGTGAAGTCCTAGCCACTGAACCATCAGAGAAGTCCCTGGTCTTCTGTTCTTGATAGCTGATCATAATATATGCAAATAAATTAGAATAATTAAGTCCTTTTTAATAGCGCATTTATTCATTCTTGAGAATCTACTGTGAGATTTAATAAATAATTATTTATACTTTTAAAGACCTTTCTGTATTTCAAGGTATTGTTGCACCTCTATGATTTCTTCTTTACAGTTTTTCTCTTAAAAGATACTTATCCTATAATGTTTCAATTATCTCAGCTCATTTTACTCCAAATTTTCATAAGTAAAAATGTTTTTATTTTCTAAAATTGCAAATTTAAATAAGTATAATTTTTTATTTTTTTCTCCCTCCTATACTTTTCATCCTTTCTTAGGGAAAATCTTGCTAAGAGCATTGAGTTGGAGTCATAGAGACCCAGAGTCACATCTACTAGCCATGTGGGTGGGTAAGCTACTTATTTCTTTGCCAATTTCTTCATCTAAATATAATATCTAGGGCTATTACCTAGATGAAATGAGATGACATGGTAAAATGCTTCTCTAAATCTTGGGACAGAATGAAGACTTTACAAATTATAGAGTAAAAAAGGAAGAACTGGGGATGGGGAAGAAAAAGTGAAGGAGGAAGAAGAAAAGGAAAAAGAGGAAAAGAAAAATATAATGAGAAGAAGAAAAAGAAAAGAAGGAGGAGGGCCAAGGGAAGTAAGGGGAAAAAAAAAAGAAAAAGTGGGAAAAGAAGCAAGAAAAGAAAAAAGAAAAGAAGGAGGAAGAAGATAGAAAGGAGAAGAGGCAAAATAAGGGGAAAAGACAAAGAAGAATAAGATGAGAGAAAAAGTGAGGATGGTGATAATGATGATGATTTTAATTCAAAGAAGAACTGAGAATTTAAGGTAAATTTTACAGCCCAGACAAAACTCCCATCATCCAAGTCTTAATACACTGTGATTTTTTCCCTCTAAAGCTTTGGTATTATGTATGGCTGACTCTAACTCTCATGCAGCTTGAATCTGGTTACTCCAGTATCACTACAAAGAAAATTATAAAGGATTATAAATTTGGGCAGTAGTCCTCATATTTCAAAGAAGGGGTCGATTCATTTAGATTCCAGTGCAATCAAAGAACTTGAAGAAGTCCCTGGAGTTTGTTTTTGTCAAACGTGAGGTACTGCTAAATTGAATGAGTGAAAAATGAGTGATTCATTAGATTTCTTCTATAATGACCAGGTGTCCTCCTTCAGTGATGATGGAACAAGAGGAAAGAGGCTTTTTTTCTGATACAAGAGAGAGGACTTCTTGACAGTGCGGGCTAATAAAAACCTTTTAGTTACCATCCTATTGGTTAGAAGTCATTTCCTACAATGTCTAAAAAACTGGACCTATTTTACATAGTCAGGGTAAAGTACAGGGCAAGTGATGATAGGTGGAGGACAAGAAAAAACTCTCAAGGAACTTCTTTTTGTACTGCAGCCAGTTCCCATTTATTTTCTACTATGGGGGGTTCAGTTCAGTTCAGTCACTCAGTCACTCAGTCGTGTCCGACTCTGCAACCTCATGAATCGCAGCACGCCAGGCCTCCCTGTCCATCACCAACTCCCAGAGTTCGCTCAGATTCATGTCCATTGAGTCAGTGATGCCATCCAGCCATCTCATCCTCTGTTGTCCCCTTCTCCTCCTGCCCCCAATCCCTCCCAGCATCAGAGTCTTTTCCAATGAGTCAACTCTTCACATGAGGTGGCCAAAGTACTGGAGTTTCAGCTTTAGCATCGTTCCTTCCAAAGAAATCCCAGGACTGATCTCCTTCAGAATGGACTGGTTGGATCTCCTCGCAGTCCAAGGGACTCTCAAGAGTCTTCTCCAACACCACAGTTCAAAAGCATCAATTCTTCTGTGCTCAGGGAGAAGGAGATGGCAACCCACTCCAGTATTCTTGCCTGGATAATTCCAAGGGCAGAGGAGCCTGGTGGGCTACAGTCCATGGGGTTGCACAGAGTTGGACATGACTGAGTGACTGACATGGGGGATTGGTGGAGGGGGTCTTCTTTCACTTCTTTAGGTTTGTTTGTGAGCATCTGCTCTCTCTCCTCATCTTCCTGTCTCTCTCAAATGCTGACATGGGTCCTACATCTGCAGCCCTCTCCTTCCTGCTATGAGAAACACATCCACCCTTCCCCTTTTGTCTGTCCTTCCCACTCTACCCAGTTGTGTTTCAAGCTTTCGTTGGTATGCATTCGAGCCTGAGACTGTCTGACTTTCCCAAGTAACATATTCCCGCCCATATCCTCCTCTGTTTCAGGTTGCATTGGCGTTAGCAACTGCTTCTCAGAAATGTCCTTTGATATTATTGCTATTTCTCATTCTCACCTCTGTAAGGTTAGAACTCATACTATCCTTCATCACCATTACCCTAACCATCACCCTCCAGCCCTGATGCTCCTACCTTCCACATTTAAGCTTTCACTTTGGAATTTTGCTACCTTGCTTCACAATTCCAGTACAGTGATTTCACCCAAGAATGACAATAGAAGGAAATGCTTGCATTGGCCTGAATTAATAATGAAGAAAAGGGAGAAGTCTAATGTTTTCAGTGCCAAATATGTGTATACTGTTTGTTGTGAGTAGCCCTTGGGGAGAGAGAGGTTTCAAGTTCAGCATTTATGGGCACATTTTTCAATTAGACAATATGCTGTATGGTATTTCCCTTCCTGCCCCTACCCCTTCCCTTTTATTACCACATGACTTCATCTCCCCATGTGACTGACAGAGCCCATTGGGCTCAACATTGATAAAAAACATCTGGGGGAGAAAAATTGCAATTTAGAAAACAATTAAGTACATCAATTTCAATTCATTTAGTTGGCCAGAGAAAGAAAAAGTTCTTTCAAAGAGGTAACTTGATCTACAGTGGTCATGGATTAAAGGGCACACAGATCTGTTTTCACCAGGTCATAGTGTGGAGGAATGCATCTTAGCCCAGAGGTTTAAATGCAGACATAAACTCCTATTTGCAATTTTTATCAAAGAATAAACCTCTGAGGATTTCCTTAATTTTCTCATTTCTTCTCATTTCTAAGACATTTTCCCCTATTCTTCCCAAATTCCCAAAACTTAAAGAGTTTCCTCCATGGATGTGTGTTCCTCTCTCAAATGCTCACCATATGCTCATTTGTTGTGGGAGCTCTGCAAGTGAACCTTGGTTTACTGTTAAAGACCCCATTTGAGGTGGGGTGTTTATGACCTCCCCATCCACTTTCCTCCCTAACTCTGTGAACACCCATGGGTCCATTAGGCGTTCAGAACCTTTACAAATCAGGATATACCTTTTTGTTCACAAACCTTAAAGAATTTTTTTCCAGTTTTACTAAGAAATAATTTATGTTCATCACTGTATAAGTTTAAGGCATACAACATGATGGTTTGATTTATATCTATTGTGAAATGATTTCCACAATAGTTTTAGCTAACATCCATCTTCTCATATAGACACAATAAAAAGAAAAGAATGGAAAAAAGGAAAAAAATTTCTCTTTATGGATGAAGACTCAATATTTACCTTCTTAACAACTATTCTATATATCATTCCGCAGAGTTAGTTACAGTCTCATGTTGTAATTACACTGGAGGGTTGTGCGTTTTGATCACCTTCCTTTAATTTTCCCTCTATCAAACTCACTCTTCTGGTAATCACAAGAGCTTTTGCTATGAGCTTGGTTTTGTTTGGCTTTTTTTTTTCTTTTTTTTAGATTTGATACATAAGTGAGATCATATAGTATTTGTCTTTTTCTGACTGATTTATTTTGCTTTGCATCATGCCCTCAAGTTCTAAATGGTAGAATTTCATTTATTGGCTGAATAATATTCTGTTATGTGCATATATACAACTTCTATTTGTAATTTTTTAAGGATCTTTCATACTGTTTTCCATAGTGGTATCTTGTCCTTGAATAGATGTTAGTCAGATTCTTCTAAGGGGGAGCAAAGTTAGAATTAATCTATGCCATCACCTTGGTGATGTCATCCCCCAAATAAAGAATTTTAGTACCAACAAGTTTTGGCTCTGGGTGCCTCCTCCCTTGCCAGAAACATATCTAGGTAAATATTATAACCACTGCTCTCATTTATTAAACACCTACCATAAAACAATCACTGTAATTCCCATCTTGATCATAATATCTAATTTACTTGGCACATCAATAACATTAAATACATATTATCATTCCCAAACTTTACAGATGACAAATTGATGACCTTATTTTAAGACATTAAGATTTTTATCCCCAATAAAAGAGCAAAAAATTGAGCACAGATTCCTCAGCTTCTTAGGTTTGTGCTCTAAATATCACATACAGAAAAATAGCTGTTGAGGAAATAAATTCCAGAAGGTAGAATTCATTGATAACTGAATTGTAAGTCTCTAGCCACTTTTAATTAAGAGAATGTATGTAAAATAAGGAATTAGTGCCTGGTCTGAAGTAGTTCCTCAATAAATGATAGCTTAATTATTACATGAGCTTCCCTGGTATCTCAGAGGGTAAAGCATCTGCCTGCAGTGCAGGAGACCCAGGTTCAATCCCTGAGTCAGGAAGATCCCCTGGAGGAGGAAATGGCAACCCACTCCAGTACTATTGCCTGGAAAATCCCATGGATGGAGGAGCCTGGTGCAGGCCACAGTCCATGGGGTCGCAAAGAGTCAGACATAATTATTACATAAAACCATCTTCACTTGGTCCCCTACCTTTACCCCCAAACTCTATGGTACACTTGGGATTAACATGTACACTGCTGAGATTTCCTTACAGTCTCTACTTAAAATCATCACCTATGTAGTCTAAGGACCTAAAAGCAAGATCCAGAAGCAGGTATTTTATGTGATCTGATAGAGAATTATTAATTATCAGGAAATCCCATTCCAAGTAGAGGCCAATGGTTGGAAAAGATCCTAAAGGTGACCTAGCTCATTTTCTATTAAAGTCTGCCTTGGGAACCAGCTTAAAATATACCCACTCTTGGGATTTCCCTGGCAGTCCAGTGGTTAAGGCTCCACGCTTCTACTGGAGGGGGAGCAGGTTCGATCCCTGACGGGAGAAGTAAAATCATACATACCAGGCGGCAGGGCCAAAGAGAAAGCATCCATTCTTACAGCATGTGTTTTGTTTTGCCTACTGTAGACAGAGAATGCAACTATAATAATATCATGAGGCCATATGGAAGTGTGGGGTTAGAACATATTCATGCTGTGATGAGCCAGAGGTGACTGACAGGATCACTCAACAAATGGCACTAGGAGGGCTGATGGCTAAAAAAACATGAACAAAGAGTGGATTTGATGTTAGTGAATAGATGGTAAATAACAGTGAAAAGGATGTGTGAATTAGAAGGCATTTGAAAGGCAGAGGGAGCTGGCCACTGGAGGGGTTGCCGTTGAACCAAGGAACCTACAGGCTACTGAAACTCAAGGGTTTAGTCTCTGGTGTAGGAAATCAAGGGGTGATCTGGCAGCTCAGGAAAGTCAGAAGGTTTCTGGGGAGAGTTTATTTGACTTAATTGTAACAGTAGAGAGATGGAAAAAAGTACCTAATTCCAACAGTAGAGTACTTGGGTCCCTGGAAAATCTTTGCTCTAAGTGAGAAATGGGGACACCACGGTGAATCGGAAGGTTCAAGGCATATCTGTCAAAAGAGGTCTCTTGGTGGAATTTGATAAAATGAGAAGTCAGAATGGCCTACTTCTTAAAGGTGAACAATTAAACAACAGCAGGAAGGCAGACCTGGGCACGGTGACAGCAAGGGAAAGATGGAATTAAAAATGTATCTAAAGATTACTAAATCCCTCACTATCCTCCATTCCATCCTGAGTCCAGTAACTGACCCATGAAGAAATCTTGTGCTTGGTTTCGTGATGAAAATAGGATGAGAACAGTTACCTCCTACTGGCTCAAATTTGCTTGCAGAGAAAGGAAACAGTTGTTCAAGATATGTTGGTTTCAGTTTCTGTTTTTATTTTTTGTTTATTTTGGTTTGGTTTGGTTTTTAACCTCCCCAGGTCAGCTTGGGACAGTAAGGCAACTCAAATGGAAAGGTACTGCTGAACTTATCAGAACCATTTGTCTTCTTTGACTTTAAACGCCAGGCAGAAAATGTTGCAAAATAAGATTTCCAGTCTTTCTGGCCCCTGTTCCTGCCAAGAATGCCCCATGACTGCCCTCTGAGAGGTAACAGCCTTTCAGATGGTCAGGATACCCTGAAGCTTGCTAATAAAAAGAAAATGATTTTCCATACAAAGTAAACAGATCCCTACCACACATCTCAAAGGGCTTGGCTTTAGATGTGAGTGAAGGTTTGGAATAGAGTTTTAATTTTTATATTACAGAAGCTCATTCTGAGCTTGAATATTCATGTTTTTCTTCAAAGCACAACAGAACCCCCTGTCAGGAGATATCCAGCAACTGCATTCTTGTGGAACAGCTGTACATTACTCTGCTTTTTGTTTTCTCTTTCTTTCCTCTTCAAGAAACGAACTTGAGTTTCCTTTCGGGGACCCAGTAAAAACCCTCTAGGAAGCAGGAAGTGTTTAGAGGATGCATGCTGTTACCTAGAAGCTTGCTTCAATGGAATCTAGTCTTCTCTAAGTTCCCCCCTAAAGCTGAAGCCTACTTTTTAGCAGCAACAAATCATAACAGGCAGATTCTGAACCAGAAGATCCATCTTCTTGGGCCACATTGCTTTGTCATTGCACAGCTGAGCAGAAGGTTTGTACAATAAAATTTTCCATGTGAATTAAAAAGAAAAAAGAGAATAATTTTCTCCAACATCATCATTTTATTTATAAAACACTTCTGAGTTCATTGGCAGAAAATCACCATCTAATATAACATACAGGGTGGTCCATTTAAAATAGTCCCCTTTAACACAGGATAGTTTTAAGTGTGGCCCATTCTAAGTGGGTCACCAGATGTATTGTTATGTCACTCCTTCCTGGCATTGTAAAAATAGGGAAGGCTTTCAGGGGTTGGGAGTATATGTGGCAATGCAGGGAAGCTGACTGAGCTTTAGAACTGTGAGAAAACAAGGAATTTATAAGGAAGCCTGATACCCAGGATATAAAAGTACAAGAAAATAAATTTAAAAATGTATTCAATCACAGGACCCTTATTGTCACATGCAAGGGTTTTGGTTGCTATTATGTTTTGTTTTGATGTTTTAGGGTTTTTTTCTAAACTACTCTGATGGTTGCATTTCATTTACTCATTCAGAAAATAGTCATTGATCATCTATGTTGGGACAGCCCTCTACTGAATGTTGCAGGTAACAGTAAAACAGCTAAGGCAATGCTTTCCAGAGCCTATATTCTATTGTAGAGAGATAAACAGATATATCCATGGTATATTGCTGACATAATGTTAGATACTGATAATGCTTTGGGGAGAAATACGGAAAATGAGGAGGAAAGGGAAGAGGAGAATTAGGGAAATCCTCTTTAGTAAAGAACTTTATAGTAGAAACCTGAAGAAAGTAAAAAGGTAAGTCATGTGCACATACCGAGGAGAGGAAAGAGCAAATGCAGAGGCCCATAGGCAAGAGCGTGCCTGGTCTTTTCAGGAATGGCAAAGAAAGAAGAACCTAGACTATAGGTCTCTGGGAGACTCCAGCTTTATTTAAACCTTCCTAAAGTTGACTCATTGGAAAAGACTCTGATGCTAGGAGGGATTTGGGGCAGAAGGAAAAGGGGACGACAGAGGATGAGATGGCTGGATGGGATCACTGACTCGATGGAGTGAGTTTAAGTGAACTCCGGGAGTTGGTGATGGACAGGGAGGCCTGGCATGCTGTGATTCATGGGGTCGCAAAGAGTCGGACACGACTGAGCGACTGAACTGAACTGAACTGAAAGTTAAAGGATAGAAGTGGAATGGGAGAGAACTTGGGTTACTGTTGTTCAACTGAAAGTAGAAATTGAAGGTGGTGCTAGTGGTAAAGAACCCACCTGCCAATGCAGGAGACATAAAAGATGGGGATTCCCTGGATCGGGAAGATCCCCTGGAAGAGGTCATGGCAACCACTCCAGTGTTCTTGCCTGGAGAATCCCATGGAGAGAAGCCTGGCTGGCTGTGGTCCATGGGATCACAGAGAGTCAGACATGACTGAGGCAACTTAGCACAGCACAGCACAGAAATTAAAGTAAGGAGACAATAATTAACCTTCTTTCCAAGCCCCCCAGGAAAGTAATCACAGAGGGTGGAATATGGTTAGTGGGGACTTAAAGGTTGAGGGAAGAGAGAGAACTTTGCCCACTAAAGCAAATGGGGGCAATCACAACTGGACTGAAAATGAGGTGACCGTCATTATGCTCTACAAGGCGGGCATCTGTAGAAGGGATCACATTTCAGATTAAAAGCAATCCACCATAACTTCCCAGGGACATTTAGATGTGAATATGCCTGTTTGTGCACTGAGTCACCCTTATTCCTGATCACCATTGTTTGAACCTGGGAGGGAAAGAGTGACACATGCATCATACACCCAAGCCCCAGATTAGAGCCCGCATTGAGTGTTCATCTTTCCTTAGTCAAGGAGCTAATCCTCCACTGTGGACAGTCTGGGCTCCTGGCTCCTCAAACCATTTCTTCTGAAGCCAAGCTTATGGTCCCAGGACCTGCTCACATTCCACAGAGGGTTAAGGTTTCTCATTCATCTCTGTTTGGGCCCTGTCCTCAGATTAGCGACCACTGAAACATAATCCTTGTGATGAGGAATGAAAAGCCTGGCATAGAAGATGTGTGTTTGGCATTTGTTTATTTACTTATTTTTTTTAATATTTATTATTTTATTGACGTATAATTGATTTACAATGTTATGTTAGTTTCAGATGTATATATATATATATATATATATATATATATATATACACACATATATATGTTCTTTTCAGATTCTTTTCCATTACAGGTTTTTACAAGATATTGAATATAGCTCCTTATGCTATACAGTAGGTCCTTATTGTTTATTTTACATATAGTAGTGTGTATATGTGGGCTTTCCTCATAGCTCAGTTGGTAAATCATCTGCGACAGTGCAGGAGACCCGGATTCGATTTCTGGGCTGGGAAGGTCCCCTGGAGAAGGAAATGGCAACCTACTCCAGTATTCTTGCCTGGAAAATCCCATGGACAGAGGAGCCTGATGGGCTCCAGTCCATGGGATCGCAAGAGTCGGACATGACTTAGCAACTAAACCACCGCCAGTGTGTATATATTAATTTCAAACTACTAATTTATCCCTTCTCTCCACTTCCCCTTTTGGTAACCACAAGTTTGTTTTCAATGTCTGTGGATCTATTTCTGTTTTGTAAATAAGTCCATTTGTATCATATTTTAGATGCCACATATATTAGATTGGTGCAAAAATAGTTGCAGTTTTTACATTGTTGAAATTTGCCATTTGATATTGGAATACATTCTTAAATGTGGTTAAGTTATATATCATTTTAAAGTGCATTTCTTGCTTTATGGTTTTTTTTGCTAATTGCTTATTACTTGCTGTTTATTTTAGTTATGTTAAACAAATCATGTTAAACAAAAAGAAAATTTGAGTGATTTTCTTATTCAAGTTCAAAATGGGTCATAAAGCAGCAGAGGTAACTCAAAACATCAACAGTGTATTTGACCCAAGACTGCTAATGAATATACACTGCAGCGCTGGTTTAGGAAGTTTTGCAAAGAAGACAAGAGACGTGAAGAGCACAGTGGCCAGACATTGGAAACTGACAATGACCAACTGAGAGCCATTATCAAAGCTGACCCTCTTAACTGCTATACAAGAAGTTGCCCAAGAATTCAATGTCAACCATTCTATGGTCATTCAGCATTTGAAGCAAATTGGAAAAGTAAAAAAGCTCAACAAGTGGGTGCCTTGTGAGCTGATCACAAATCAAAAAAAAATCATCAATTTGAAGTGTCATCTTCTCTTACAACAACAAACCATTTCTCTATTGGATTGGATTGTGACATGTGATGAAAAGTGGATTTTATATGACAACTGGTGATGACCAACTCAATGAGAGGGTCAAGAAGACACTCCAAAGCACTTCCCAAAGCTAAACTTGTACCAAAAAATATCATGGTCACTGTTTGGTGGTCTGCTACCTGTCTGACCCACTATAGCTTTCTGAATCCTGGCGAAACCAGTACATCTGAGAAGTACACTCAGCAAATCAATGAGATACACCAAAAACTGCAATGCCTGCAGCCAGCATTGGTCAACAGAAAGGGCCCAATTCTCCACAGCAATGTCTGACACCACATAGCACAATCAGCGCTTCAAAAGTTGAATGAATTGGGTTACAAAGTTTTGCCTCATCCGCCATATTCACTTGACCTCTCACCAACTGACTGCCACTACTTCAAACATCTCAGCAACTTTTTTGCAGGGAAAACACTTCCACAACCAACAGGAGGCAGAAAATGCTTTCCAAGAATGTGTCAAACCCTGAAGCATGGATTTTTATGCTACATGAATAAACCAACTTATTTCTCATTAGTAAAAATGTGTTGATTGTAATGGTTCCTATTTTGATTAATAAAGACACATTCGAGCTTAGTTATAATGATTTAAAATCCATGGTCCAAAACCGCAAATATTTTTGCACCCACTTAACAAGGAATATCATAGAGTATCTCTTTCTCTTTCTGACTTACTTCACTTAGTAAGATAATCTCTAGGTCCATCCATGTTGCTGCAATATATATATATATTTATATATTTATCATCTTTTGGTAGACATTTAAGTTGCTTCCAGATCTTGGCTATTGTAAATAGCGCTGCTATGAACATTAAGCGTATGTAACTTTTTGAATTAGAGCTTTCATCTTTTTTGGATATGCAGAGGAATAGGGTAGCTGGATCATATAGTATCTCTATTTTTGGTTTCTTAAGAAATTTTCATACTGTTCTCCATAGTGGCTGCACCAATTTTCATTCTCACCAACAGTAAGAATTTATCTCTCCAGCATTTATCATTTGGAGACTTTTTAATGATGGCCATTCTGACCCATGTGAGGTAATAACTCATTGCAATAGTTTTGATATGCATTTCTTTAATGTTTGCTTATTTTTAAATAAATTTAAAAATACTCAGTTTCCTATCTCACAGGACTGTCAAAAGAACTACATGAAATCACGGAAATAAAGAACTTAACCATTCACTGAGTGTTTATTACTATTATTATTTTCCACTTCAAAAGAAATTTCAAAGAGTGGAGTTGAGGAAACGACAAAAGAAAGTACTTCTCATATACCTTCTGAGCCAGGCAAAGGGCTGAAGGGCTAATATTCCAAAGACAGACTAAAATTTCACATCAAGAAATGGTAGCTTGACCCAGTGCAACACCCAGAGAGGCCTGATGAATGGGAATCAACAGGCCATTGGATATTTCATTGTTTGGTGGGCTGGCTTCGTAATTTAAATTCAGTTTTTAACAATATATATCGTCAGAGAACATCTGGCAGACACAGAGGGCCTGTCTGCTGCATTCCTTTTTCCTTCTTGACAAATATTCCTAGAGGGGGTGAGAACTAGACATTCTTCCAGGACATCCTTTTTATCTTACAATAACCCAAATCCTTTCTGTATACAAATTTAATCCTGTAGTGCAGAAAAATTGCAGCCTTCTTCATCTGGCGAAAGTCCCAAGTGCAGGTGTTGGCTGCCTTCCCAAGATTCTCATTTTAAGAGTCCCTATCAAGAGACTGCTTCATTTCGTCTCTAGTGCATAGCATGAAGATGTTACAAGTTTTAAAATTTTCTCGTTATTTCCTGATCTCAATTGCTGAGGACACTCAGACACTGAAGACAATTTGGAGTATCTTCCCAGCTCTGCCCCTCTTTTACCTGTGTTCCACAACTACACCCACAATTTGGTGTGGAGAGGATTGGATACCCACAGTCATATTGCACAGCTGATGGGACAAGAAGCGAGACTCTGATCTATGTCAGGTCATTGGGGATTCTTTCCAGTGAAATGAGAATTGAGAGCAAGATCAAGGGCTACTGAGAAAGAGTTAGCCACTCCCTGTGGCTAAATCCAGAACACACAAACCAAGAAGCAATGGTTGCCCATGTTTTCTGTTATGCAAGGAGGAAGCAGAGAATGCCACCCACAGGGAAAGAGAAAAATGAAGCATCAAAGGTGAATCCAGCCTCTGTACCTTGACACTGAATTAAATCTCAGAGACAAAGTTTTGAGTGAAGTAGAAAAGAACAGCTTTACTGCTTTGGCAGGCAAAGGGGGACACAGCAAGATAATGCCCTCAAACCTGTCTGTCCCAACCTGGAGGGGGAAGCAAGGATTTTTATAGCAATGGTTCAAAGAGGGCATGATCAGCTCATGGGCATTTTTCTGATTGACTGGTGGTGAAGCAAGTGGGAGTCAGCATCATCAACCTTCTGGTTTCAACTGGCAATATATACAGTTAACTTCTCCCACCTGGTGGGGGTTTCAGTATCTGCAAAAGAGCTCAAAGATATTGTTAAGTATATCCTTTGAAGGGGAACCAAGACACTGCCTCAAGACTTCACTATTTCCTTTGACTGTTCCTCCTTTGACTCTGTATCCCCTCCCTTCCCTAAATAGAAATTGTTTGAATTTGCTCATTGGAATTCAGGGAAGGTCAAGGAGGCGGACTGAAACTTGTTCTTGTTATCAAGAAACGGCACACAGAAAGGTTTTTTGTGCCCATAAGCACCATAGAACCCTGCTCAGTTTCAGTGTATGTGCCTAGAGAAGCAGAGGCTAAAGGTGGAGAGGGTCTATTTCCTGGTTCTCAGTGGCTTTCTTACCTCTGGTCGCATCCTGAGGCCCCGTTGTACCCTGCCTTGAGTTTTATAAGGCACCCTTGCATCCATATACTAAAAATTCTCCTTTGTAACCCAGCTAGAAAGTGATCTAGTACATTTCTTGAATCTTCTATCTTCCATTTCTCTCGGTGCCCTGACCCTGCATTTTGTATACAGGGAGGGAGAGACACATTCTCCTATTTAGAGCTCACAGATGACTAAGCTACTTAACCTGCAATTATATTTCCATGTTGGGAATGCATATTACTCCATCCCTCAATTTCCACGGAAAAAAAAACATGTGTGTGCATGTATACTCAGTCTTTGTGACTTTATGGGCTCTAGCCAGCCAGGCTTCTCTCTCCATGGAATTTTCCAGGCAAGAATACTGGAGTGGGTTGCCATTTCATACTCCAGGAGATCTTCCTTACCTAGTGATTGAACCCAGGTCTCCTGCATTGCAGGTGGATTCTCTACCGGCTGAGCCATGAGGGAATAGGAAGGCACAAATTTCCATTCCATTTTCAGGAGATATCAGTAGGAGAGGAAGGGAGCATTTCTGTCCATTATCCTCTTCTAACTCATGCTTTCACACAGAAAAAGCAGTAACTTCCCTCACTGAGATTGGGAGAAGTGACTGAACTCCCAGTGTAGGCATTATCTTCTCTTTCTTGCTCTAGTTTCACTGTGGAAAGAAAGTGTAGAGGCCTGACAACCCTTTCCCATCAGTCCTGCATCATCCCTGGGTCAAGGGAGATTGTAGATCTCCTTGTAAATGTTTTGGCAAATATCAAATCTTCAGCTCTGATTCTTTACTGCTGAGGTGAAATGCAATGGGCAGATGAGGGTAATCAAGTCCCAAGATCTAGACTTGTAGAGGGGAGACAGGGCTTGTGAGGAGGGCTTAAGTGGGCTGCAGATGCATGACACATCACATGATACATTACATGATAAAGTAATATTTGGTTCCTGAGTCTATTCCTAAATTGGATAAGCCATTTAGAGGAAAGAATATGATCGGTTCCTCAGAATCCTCAGCAGTCTTGAAGATACGTTAAAGAATGTTGAGTTCCATGAAAGAAATAAATACCTAACTACACAATAACTACACCATAGTGCGTACTCATTAAGACTTTGCTGTGTGACTGCCTATTTAAAGATGGGTAATCTATCATGGTGTCTTAGTTGTTCTCCTTTATTTCCTAAACTGGTTAAAAGTAACATATTTATAGATAGTGACAATAATTAAAAATCTTCTAGTCTTTCTTGACTCCTTTCTTTCTCTCATTGGTCTTGTTTATTTGCCAAGCAGTGTCAAACTTTTTTGCGACCCCACGGACTATAGCCCATCAGGCGTCTCTGTCCATGGGATTCCCCAGGCAAGAAAACTGGAGTAGGTTTCCATTTCTTTCCAGGGGATCTTCCTGACCCAGGGATCAAAGCCACATCTGCATTGGCAGGCAGATTCTTTACCACTGAGCTATCAGGGAAGCCCCTCTCTCTTATTAACCGCATCAAAATAATCAACTCTTATATGTTTTTACCTTCCAAGGGTTTCCTCTGGTCTTATTTATGGGCATTACTTAAGTTCAGGTCCTAGTTTTAATTACTGCTGAAGCTTTCTGTCTGTCTTCTTTGCCTCCAATAACTTTCACATTGTAGCAAGATTTACCTTTATGAAGCAAGTCTGATGAGGTCAGTGCCCTGACTAAAAGCTTTAGATAGTCCTACAACCGTTTACTTCTAGGAATATCTGAGTGTATTAATATAAGACATCACAATTTGCAAATTTAAGCAATCTACAAATTTCAGCAAGTTCATTTTCTTCCATCATGCCTAACGATATCTCAGTATGTTTACGTCTGCAGCACCATGCCCCATCCTGATACCCTAGCCAGATTTATATAATTACATTTCTTCATACATGTTATTAAATGCCCAACTATGCCTGTAATATTCTTTTGTTGGCGAGGCCACAAGAATAACAACTTGCCCTTGAAGTCTCGGCTAAAAGTTTAAATCTTATGTGAATTTGGCTCCATCCACGCTCCTCACTGCTATTTGCAAATCATTCTCATTCTCTTTCCTCCCTAGACACTCTCAGGATTTGAGTTACATATAAATAAATTATATTACTCATTATCTGTCATTGTTGACGTCACTAATGAACCCCTAGAAAATATCCCTTTATTTTCCACAGATTTATGTTCTTTGTTCACTTTCCCTCTCTCTAGTACTGCTAATGTCTTCATTCTTTGATGACTGCAATATACACAGTAGATGACTTAACGCAGCACTTCAGCCTCTCAGCTTCTTAAACTCCTCTCTTCAAGGGATCCAGTCCTCCACAACTTATGGGCCTTTCATTCATATATTCAATAACCCTAGACCTTCTCATTACCAATAATCCCTCCATGATCTTAATTTAATTCATTTTATTCTCTGATCATAACCTCCATTCATCCTTCTATTGCCCCAATTCCAACTTCACCAGTACCTCCAATCAATTGATCTTTCTGTTTTTTCTCTGCCTCTAACTTTCTTAATAGTCTCTCTTTCTCCCCTACTTACTCATTTTAAATTCCACAGTCAATCAATATACTCACTTCTTTGTATATACCCTCAATTCCTTGTTGTATTCACTTGACAAAACCACAACCTTGGTTAAATTCATCTTTTTACCTAATTTGTGCTTTCACTCATGCAAAAAAATGCACTGAAGACAAATGCTCTTGATTATGAAACTCAAGTGAACCCATATGCTGCTTGATGCTCATATAATACTATTTTTCTCCCATTTAAAGTCAATTCCTTCACTTGAAAACTAGATCCCATCTTGTCTTACTTACTCAATAACATTGCTCTAGCAATTCTCCCATTTCCTCTCCTGAATCACAAATGTCTCCCTCTCTACCAAATTTTTCCCATCAGTCTACAAACTCAATCGAACTATTTATCCCCTCTTAAAAACAAAAACAATATACCCTCCTCTTAGCCTTACTTCCCTTGCTTCAGTTCAGTTCAGTTCAGTCGCTCAGTCATGTCCGACTCTTTGCAACCCCATGAATCACAGCACACCAGGCCTCCATGTCCATCACCATCTCCTGGAGTTCACTCAGACTCACATCCATCGAGTCTGTGATGCCATCCAGCCATCTCATCCTCTGTTGTCCCCTTCTCCTCCTGCGCCCAATCCCTCCCAGCATCAGAGTCTTTCCAATGAGTCAACTCTTCTCATGAGGTGGCCAAAGTACTGGAGTTTCAGCTTTAGCATCATTCCTTCCAAAGAAATCCCAGGGTTGATCTCCTTCAGAATGGACTGGTTGGATCTCCTTGCAGTCCAAGGGACTCTCAAGAGTCTTCTCCAACACCACAGTTCAAAAGCATCAATTCTTCAGCGCTCAGCATTCTTCACAGTCCAACTCTCACATCCATACATGACCACAGGAAAAACCATAGCCTTGACTAGATGGACCTTAGTCAGCGAAGTAATGTCTCTGCTTTTGAATATACTATCTAGGATGGTCATAACTTTCCTTCCAAGGAGTAAGCGTCTTTAAATTTCATGGCTGCAGTCACCATCTGCAATGATTTTGGAGGCCAAAAAAATGAAGTCTGACACTGTTTCCACTGTGTCCCCATCTATTTCCCATGAAGTGATGGGACTGGATGCCATAATCTTCGTTTTCTGAATGTTGAGCTTTAAGCCAACTTTTTCCCTCTCCTCTTTCACTTTCATCAAGAGGCTTTTCAGCTCCTCTTCACTGTCTGCCATAAGGGTGCTGTCATCTCCTTGATGTTGCCTTATTTGCTCACAAGTGTTTCCCTTTCTAGTAGAACCCCTTGAACGAGTTGTTTATATTCATTCTCTACAATTCTTTTCCTCCCATATTTATTAATAAATGCTCCAACCCAGCTTTTGTTCCTACTTACTTATCAAAACTGCATGGTCAATTCTCAGTTCTCCTCTTACTTAAAATACTAGAAAGAGTTGATAGCCAATTCCTTTGTTTTCCTTGATATACTTCCTTTGCTTTGGCTTCCAGAATGCTCCACTCTAGCTTTACAGTATTGTTCACACTTCAGTCTCCTTTGCAGTTTTTCTTCTTCTTCCCGTTCTCTTAACGTTTAACTGCTCCTTTGTCATTCTATGTTCACTCATTCTTTTACACTCTCATCCAGGATCATGGCTCTGAATACCATCTCTATGCTAATTTTCCACTTCTCCCAGACTTCTCTCCTGAACTTCAGACCTGCATATTCAATGGGCTTCTCAATACCTTCACTGAGTGTCATTGTCATCTAAAAACACACAACTGTTGAGCTTAAACAGTTCTAATTCCTGATCTCTCCATGAAAACTGTTTCACTATCAACTTTCCTTATCTCAAATGATAGAAACAATGTTCTGGTTCAGGTCAAAAAAAATTTACACTCATCTTTGACTTCTCTCTGTTACATTCCCACACACAATCGTTTAGCAAATAAAGTTGGCTGTCATTTCAAACATAGCCAGAATCAAACACTCCTCAGTATCATCATTACTGCCACCCTGATCTGAGCCACCATTACTTTACTCCTGAGTTTCTGCAATATGATAATTTAGGGATTAGGATAGGTTTTTTGTTTGGTTCATGTGTGTGTGTGTGTGTGTGTGTGTGTGTGTGTGTGTGTGTAAGGGCCATTTAGTAAATGTAGGCCATGTTGTCATTGTGGCAACTTTAGTGCAATTAGGTGTAGCCATACTCTGATATACATTTATTTACAAAAAAGCAACAAGTAGAATTTGGACCATTAGCCATAACTTACCACATCTTCGTCTATCTGGTCTCCTTTCTTCCATCCTCACCCTACTGTTACCTTTGCTCAACACAGCAGCCAGAAGAATTAAAAGCACAGGTCATATCATGTCCCTTCTTTGCTCAAAACTCTGTAATGTCCTCCATTCTCGGTCAGTACAAAAATCCTTTCCATAACCTACCAGACCCTGTGTGATCTGGCCCCAGGCATATCCCTAAAGCTCTTCTCTTACTACATTCTCTCCCTCATTCACTCAGCTGCAGCTGCACTAACCTCCTTATTGTTTCTCAGATAGCCCAGGCACACTCAAGACTTGGAGTATTTGCATCAGCTGCCCGTGTGTGGGTATTGGCTAAATACCGATATAGCCAATGCCCTCACCCTTTTAACTTGGTGCTCAAATGTCACGTCCTAAGCAAGACCAATCCTGGCCACTATTCGAAATTACAGTCTCCCTCTATGAATCTCAATTCCCCTTACTTTCCTCTATTTTTCCCTGTTCTTTTTCCAAAATTTGCCACTTTCTAACATTAAAAAATAATTTACTAATTTATATTTATTGTAATACTATCTCTTCTAGAATACATGCTCCACAAGGCCAGCTATTTTTGGCTTTTACTCCCTGTGTATCCTGAGACCATAGAGCAGTGTGTGGCACATAGTAGGCATCCGGAAAATATGTACTGAATGAATGGAATCTGTATGAACTCCTTCCAATCCCAGAGATGTAGTAAGTCAATCTATTCTCTATGTTATTTAATTCTTTGTACATACTATTATTTTAATCTTTTTATCCTAATTTATTATTATTTTTGTATCTCTCTTGCCCATTACAGAGTCACATTCTTCTTGGACAGCTCCTGCATGTTTATTTGCAGTAAGTGATACAGCCTGTCACCTAGAAAAAGGACAAATCATGCCAACCTAATGAACATACAAAGGTGCTATATATGTGTAGTTCTCTGACACCAAGTCACTAACTCTGCAAGTCAGTTACTATTTTAACAGTCTCTCCTTAACCCCACTTCAGATGTATGTATACACACACTCTACTAATTGAGATAATTTTAAACTATTTTTCACATATTTGCTTAATTAGCTTGCAGTGATCTTTGTGAAAACACTGGCCTCTGATGATTATAAGAGGTATTTTTCTGGCATAGACACAAAGCATCAAAGAATCAGCTAGAACTAAAGAAAGCAATAACACAACTGGTTTTAATTATTCCTGACAGGCAGCTGAATATATCTCACACAGGTCTTCTCCCCAGTACATCACTCAAAACAGAGCAGTTATAGGAAATGGTGGAGTTACAGAATGGGGCCAAAATGTGTCCACAGTATAAAGCAGCTCATCTTTCATGTGGGTGACCTTATTCATTTTGTTTTATATTTTTATGATGATCCTGAATCTATAAAATTGTTGACCCCTTGAGATTTGGCATGCTTCTATACTATTGCTGAGGAGTGGTGGCTCAGGTTCTCAGAAGAGGAGGTAGGTGAAGACTGCACCCTTTCATGAATCATTGGATAAACCAAGGGGTCCTCCAAAGTTCACCTACAGCTGCAGACATGTTTGCGATTAATTCATCTATGAAGTACAGGTGTGCACCTTCCACTTCTCTTCAATTTTCAGAGAAGGATTGACTTCCTCTAAGCCTAGCTGCTCCTTCGGACTTGCTGCTTTGCAGGAAGCAGATGAGGATTACAAGTCACTTTGTTAAGACCTACTCACAATTTTAGGGCTTCCCTGGTAGCTCAGATGGTAAAGAATCCGCCTGTAATGCAGGAGACCCAGGTTGGATCCCTGGGTCGGGAAGATGCCCTGGAGAAGAGAATGGCAACCCACTCCAAAATTCTTGCCTGGAGAATTCCACGTGGTCTCAAAGAGTTGGACACGATTAAGTGACTAACACTTTCACTTTATTTTTTTTTTCTGTTTCATTCACAATTTTAACATGTTTCTCTTATGAGGTATACCTTCGCACCTAATGAAACGATGGGTCTTTGGTTGGCCATATCCTTGAATTGGCTGCTATTGAAAAAAGAGATTTCGTAACTAGGCAGGATTTTGCCCCAGGACCTGACTTTCTTGCCACAGTCTTCTCCCATAAGTCTGACCCCTGAGCTTACTGCTGCCTTGTCTCTGTGCCTTTCCTGGTTCTTGCCAGTTTGCAAGAAGTAACCAGGTTACTCCTTGGACCTGTCTTGTACATTCCAGTGCTCATGGAACTTTAGAAGCTCTTGGTTTTTCTTGCTGCTTTGCTCTGATTCCTGTTTGATGCCTCTTGAAACAGACTGTCCCCTGAGTCTCTCTACTTACATGCTTTCAGTAAAATTTGGACTTCCTTCAGTGAGGTAGTTGGGCTTCCCTTGTGGCTCAGCTGGTAAAGAATCTGCCTGCAATGTGGGAGACCTGGGTTCGATCCCTGGGTTGGGAAGATCCCCTGGAAAAGGGAACAGCTACCCACTCTAGTATTCTGGCCTAGAGAAGTCCACGGACAGTATGGTCCATGGGGTCACAAAGAGTCAGACACAACTGAGCGACTTTCATTTCACTACTTCACTTCAGTGTAGTAGGGGATATAGGTTTCCCTGGTGGATAAGTGGTAAAGAACTCACCTGCCAATGCAATAGATGTGAGTTTGATCCCTGAGTCAGGAAGATCCCCTGGAGAAGAAAATGGCAGCCCACTCCAGTATTCTTTCCTGGGAAATTCCATGGACAGAGGAGCCTGGCAGGCTACAGTCCATGGGGTCTCAAAAGAATCAGATACAATCTAGTGACTAAACAACAATAACCAGGGCATATGATAAAAACTGAGGCTCTAACATGAACGTCCCATTAAGGAGCTCAGAGTTTAATAGGGGAAATGACAGGTAAGCAAGCAATGACAATGGCACATGATAAGTGCTGTGACATGTTAAGCAGATGGTATGAGGGCGGCACATAGTAGGGGCATCTAACCCAGCACCTGGAAGGAAGCTTTTCTAGAGTCAGTAACTTCTTTACAATCTGAGACAGACAAAAAGAATGGGAGACATTCTGGAACTTCCCTGATGGTCCAGTGGTTAGAACATGCATGTGTACTTAGTTCCTCAGTCATGTCCAGCTCTTTGGGACCACGTGGACTGTAGCCCCCCAGGCTTCTCTGTCCATGGGATTCTTCAGGCAAGAATACAGGAGTGGGTTGCCACTCTCCTCCTCCAGAGGATCTTCCTGACCTGGGGATCAAACCCATGTGTCCTGTGTCTCCTGCATTGCCCATAGATTCTTTACCCACTGAGCCAGGCTCAGCTTCAAATGGGGGGCATTGATGGGTTCAATCCCTGGTCGGTGAACTAAGATCCCACATGCCACGTGGTATGGCCAAAAAATTTAAAAAATAAAAAAAATAAATAAAGAATGAGAGATAAGGAAGTAACATCAGTAAATGCCATGTGCCATAAGTCATAGCTCCTTGAGAGATCTATAAGTAGTTAAGCACAATTTCAAGAAATGTGGGAAAACTGAGGCTGGAGAGAGAAGCCAGGGCTAGATCACAAAAGGCTTTATGTCATTCTAAGGTGATGGGAATTCATTTTATCAGTGATGGGGAGTCATTGAAAGTTTATACGTAACATGGGCAGTTCAGGTTTTAGAAAGCTAGCATCGGTGTGGAGAATGGATTTTACCATCCAGCTACTTCCCTGAACCTGGCCTGCATCTTGCCTGCCCTATCTTATCTTTCTTTGACTCTGAAGAGCCCAGCTCCACACCTCTTTTATCAGTATCCTCAAAAGTAATGATCAGAATCAGTTTAGAACTTAAAAAATACAAGTTATTTGATCCCATTTCACAGAATCAGATTCTCATGGGGACAGGGCCTAGGAATCTCTTATAAAATCTGCCCAAATGATTTCGGGGCACTTGGACTATGAACTAATGTAGATTGTCACTTACCATACAACACAGATGTATTGATAAACATCAGAAATATGTTTGCCTTGTTGAAGACGGCTGGAGTAGGTCTCAGTCCAAATGCCTTCCTTCTATAGCATCCTTGACTCTACTCAGAAGACCAGAAAATTCAGCCCCTTCCTTGTAACCTCAGATCTTTCCATTGTTTTTAAACACGTGCTAACCTTCAGATGAACTATCAGGCAGCATGCTCTGACTCTGATGGCCTCACCTCTCAAGCTACTCTTCCCTTTAGTTGCTAAATCATGTCTGACTCTTTTGCAACTCCATGGACTAGCCCAGGCTTCCCAGGTGGCACTAGCAGTAAAGAACCCACCAGCCAATGCAGGACACATAAGAGCTGAATGTTCGGTCCCGGGTCAGGAAGATTGCCTGGAGGAGGGCATGGCAACCCATGCCAGTATTCTTGCCTGGAGAATTCTATGGACAGAGGAGCCTGGTGGGCTACAGTCCATGCATGCATGCATGCTCAGTCTCTTCAGTTGTATCCGACTATTTGAGACCCCATAGACTATGTAGGCTGCTAGGCTCCTCTGTCCATGGGATTCTCCAGGCAAGAATACTAGAGTGGATTGCCTTTTCCTTCTCCATGGGATCTTCCAGATCCAGGGACCAAACCTATGTTTCCTGCATTGGCAGGCAGATTCTTGACTGCAAGGCACCAGGTAAACTCGCTCTTCCCTTCACCTTGTACTAGCTATTAACTTGTTATAGAGAGGAGATATTGGTATAATTTACTTCCTAATTTTTGTTTTGGCAATTAAGTAAAAAATAGATATGGAGTTGGGAATTTTTGTGGCACAATAAAGATCTGGAAGTTTTCTAAGAAGAACAGAAAATTACATAGGAAGAGAAAAGGGACTGCTGATCTATTCCAAAGATTCAACTGAGTTAAAGATTATGTATTCAAATTCAGTCAGTTCAGTCGCTCAGTCGTGTCCGACTCTTTGTGACCCCATGAATCGCAGCACGCCAGGCCTCCCTGTCCATCACCATCTCACGGAGTTCACTCAGACTCACGTTCATCAAGTCAGTGATACCATCCAGCCATCTCATCCTATGTCATCCCCTTCTCCTCCTGCGCCCAATCCCTCCCAGCATCAGAGTCTTTTCCAGTGAGTCAACTCTTCGCATGAGGTGGCCAAAGTACTGGAGTTTCAGCTTCAGCATCATTCCTTCCAAAGAAATCCCAGGGTTGATCTCCTTCAGAATGGACTGGTTGGATCTCCTTGCAGTCCAAGGGACTCTCAAGGGTCTTCTCCAACACCACAGTTCAAAAGCATCAATTCTTCGGCGCTCAGCCTTCTTCACAGTCCAACTCTCACGTCCATACATGACCACAGGAAAAACCATAGCCTTGACTAGACGGACCTTAGTCAGCAAAATAATGTCTCTGCTTTTGAATATACTATCTAGGATGGTCATAACTTTTCTTCCAAGGAGTAAGCGTCTTTAAATTTCATGGCTGCAGTCACCATCTGCAGTGATTTTGGAGCCCCAAAAAAAATAAAGTCTGACACTGTTTCCACTGTGTCCCCATCTATTTCCCATGAAGTGATGGGACCGGATGCCATGATCTTCGTTTTCTGAATGTTGAGCTTTAAGCCAACTTTTTTACTCTCCTCTTTCACTTTCATCAAGAGGCTTTTTAGTTCCTCTTCACTTTCTGCCATAAGGGTGGCATCATCTGTATATCTGAGGTTATAGATATTTCTCCCAGCAATCTTGATTCCAGCTTGTGTTTCTTCCAGTCCAGCGTTTCTCATGATGTACTCTGCATAAAAGTTAAATAAACAAGGTGACAATATACAGCCTTGACGTACTCCTTTTCCTATCTGGAACCAGTCTGTTGTTCCATGTCCAGTTCTAACTGTTGCTTCCTGACCTGCATACAGATTTCTCAAGAGGCAGGTTAGGTGGTCTGGTATTCCCATCTCTTTCAGAATTTTCCACAGTTTACTGTGATCCACACAGTCAAAGGCTTTGGCATAGTCAATAAAGCAGAAATAGATGTTTTTCTGGAACTCATGTATTCATATTAATGGGACAATTATGTTATTTCCTCCTTGAGCTCAGGAACCGGGATGCTGAGGAATGGACAACTGTGTCAATCAGCATGTGAGTACTTGCAAAGCAGAAAGTCAAGAAGTAAGAGAATAAGGGTGCTAGGTGTAAAAGAAGCAGAAAATGCCTAGGATGGGCTGAAAAGGAAGATTTAGTTAATTTTTTTTTCAATACACAGAGGATGAAAACATGAGAATTCTTGTTTTGTCACAGTAATCCTGTTTGGTAATGATTCACCGTTTTATTTAATTTTGGTCTCTGGTTTCTCCAGCAATGGTTTTAACTCACATTTTGTTACATTACCCTAAAATGTTGTGAATGACATACTGCAGCTGGAAGGTGCCAGTGGCAGAGTGACATAATTTTCCAGGACATAAAATCAAACTACTAACTCATGCTATATCAACATAGTGTTTTATAATAATTATTTTCCTCCTAATTTAGAGCTATGACTTACAAACATGATTTTAGGGTGATAACATATGCATTTAACAGATTTTCTTTACTTAAATTGATTGTATTTCATAGAAGACTCAATATATAATACATCAAAAGACAAATAAATCCTTCACATGAAGGCTTTAGAGCATTTTAAATAAAATAGAAGTTATATTTAAACATTCTGCTAATAGAAATTAAATTACATTTTTGTTTTTGAAAGATTTTAGATATTTTTAGTTAAGCTAATTAATTAAACTAATGCAGTTAGTTCAGTTTTCAGGTTTACCATTTCTTATATCTTTCCAGTGTACATTCATATCAATCAAGGAAACAGGAGCAACTGCAATGAAGCAAGTTGTGTTAGAAGCCAGTGACTAAAATTAGATTATCAATGACATTCACTTATATGTTCACAGCTGAAATTTCAAGGGTAAAACATTTTCTCCTGAAAGGAGACACTTCCCCATCACTGAAATGCAGACTTCTGTTATGAAATTACATCCATATTACATCATTGGGCAGAGAAACTGACCCCAAATAGAAAGTGAAACCATATTCTTTTATTCCGCTAAAGACAAAATTAAGTAGTGGAATTGTTTTACAAGGTTATTTTGACTGGTGCTTTCTTAATTAGGGGGAGATTTTTGTCTAAGAGAAGTAATATTCCCAAAGAGGAAGGAAGGGCAAAGCATCTAGCATGAGGGCAGAGAAAGGTGGTCTAGACTTTATCCCACCCACCCTAAACTACTCTTTCATGCAAACCTTCAGAGACCAACGCAGTTTATATTTTGTGAACATTGCTCCCTTCCCTGTTTTTATGGGTACACTGGTACAGTTTAGATGTTTTTCCAGATGTCACATTCCATTTATCTTTTGGAAAAGTCACAGCGTGTGTGCATGTACTTACATAATTAGTGGAAATGTGACATCAACTGTTTTGAAACATACATTGTCTCCCTTCTGTTCATTCCTCCATGGATCACAAGGGGTGTAACTTGTGAATTAGAGGAGGGCCACTCTTCCCAAAGCACCTCTGTGCAGTGCAGTCATTCACTCCGGCAGCTGGTCAGGAGCTTCCATCGCTGTGCAGTGCAAACATCCACACCGGGACACATTGCTCTGGAAAGCCGTCCTGCTTTTGCTGGCCTAGCACCACCAGCCCACTCTTCCTAATGAGGGTCTGGAGGATGTCCATGTCCCGAGTCACGCTGCTGTCAGAGAGATCGAAGATGCAGCCCTCCCGGGCCACATTGTCCTTCAGTATGATGATGCCGTTGTCCTTCAGGCCATCTCGGCACCGGGAAAGAAACGCAAGAAGGTCTTTATCAGTCAGGTACCCTACAGGTGAGGCCAAGTAAATGGGGGAACAGGATGAAAGGGTGGGTGGGGAAGGAGGTGAGTAGGAAAGACTGAACGGCCACAAGGCTACAAATCGGGAGCTTGTTTGTTGACTCATTCATGAATTATTTCATAGCCTGAATTGTTTTGTTGCGGAGGCTTTGAGAATTTAGGTAAGAGGACAGGTATCCTCTTTGAGGAGAATCAGTACACTGTCTGTAAAACAGCTATTATACCAACCTAGTCTATCTACCTCCCAGGCACAAAATAAACCACTGCTCATCCCTTGGATTCACTCCATGTCTGCTGAACAGCTCAACTCTGCCATTGTTCCTCTGTGTCTTACACACACACACACACACACACACACACACACATACACACTCAGATCAAAATCTAATTCACTGCTATCTCATTTCCTGAGAATTTAAATCTAAGAAAGCCAAGGTTTGTCAATAATGGGGATACACTTTTTAAAGTTTTTCAAATATTCAGTTTTCTTCTAGGATTTAGGTTGGTACAAAGACACTCCATCCTAAGAATGGGAATCACCAGCCTTGTTCAGTGGATGTTAGGGGCAGAATCCAGAGGACCAGAGCTCGGGGGGAGTTCCCATTATATGTTAGACTAGCTAACTATTCTAAGTGCAGCTAGAGCCAAATATCGCTTTGTGTCCTTGCTCTGCCTCCACAAGTCCTCCAGTTAGCGGGGAGAAGGGAAGATGCAATGCCATGCAGAACTAACCAATGACCCACTGAATCCAGATGACATCATATCTTCCCAGTGGGGGTGTGAATTCCTGCAGGCTATAGCAGTGGTAGCTTTCTACCTTGTCGCCTTTGACCTGCAAGTAGTTCTGTGCTTCGAGGAGGAATGATTCCATCATGTCCACCAGTTCGACGGTGTTGAAAACCGGCAACAGGACATGCTTGCTGACCCTTCCTATCCCAGAGCCGCAGTCCAAGGCACAGTCTGTCCCAGCTCTCCCAGGCCCCTGCAGAAAGGTACCTTGTGGAACAGTCCAATGACAGACATTCACCCTGAGTCTTGACACTCAGTTACCTCTTTAGGTAAACTTAATTTAGGTCAAGTTCATATAATTAAATGTGGGTTTCCTTGGTGGCTCAGACAGTAAAGAATCTGCCTACAATGTAAGAGACCTCGGTTTGATCCCTACATCAGGAAGATCCCCTGGAGAAGGGAATGGCAACCCACTCATTATTCTTGCCTGGAGTTGTCTTGCCTGGAGAATTCCATGGACAGGGGAGCCTAGCACGCTACAGTCCATGGGGTTGCAAAGAGTCAGACATGACATTGCAACTAACACACACACACACATAAAATTTAATGTACTGTTGTAAATGTACCATTCAAGGAATCTGGACAAATGTATATAGGTATGTACCCACTACCGTGGACTTCCCAGGTGGCACTAGTGATAAAGAGCCCTCCTGCCAATGCAGGAGACATAAGAGACATGGGTTCAATCCCTGGGATGGGAAGATCCCCTGAAGGAGGGCTTGGCAACCCACTCAGGTATTCTTGCCTGGAGAAACCCTTGGACGGAGGAGCCTGGCAGGCTATAATCCATACGGTAGCACAGAGTCATAACACTGAAGCAACTTTAGAATGCCCGCACCCACTGCCAGAGTCAAGTTATAAAACATTCAATGACTTTTTTCAAAACATATCCAAACATGTCTAGTTTTTGCCTTCTTTATTTTATCCAGTTATAGGTCTTTCAAAGAATTAAAAAATAAGATTTTAGAAAATGTCTTAGGTTTGAGAACTAGGTAATGTTTTATAAGAAGTGGGCCATTTAAAGTCCTATGAAAGTAGAACTTTGTTAATTGCCAGTTTGGGTCAAATCCATAACAAATGGACCTGCTTATTGCCTTGTGGAAAAAGAGAGAGCAAAGCAGAGAGAATCTTTCAGACTTTTAAAATTGCTTTTCAAATTCATGCAGTGAACACATTTCAATTCATACTGGAGTGGATGACTAAAATTCATTTTTTCAAAACTGATTTTGAGGGCTCTGAATCATCCACTATTCTTGTGCGGAAGATAATTTTTAGGACCTGAACTGCGGACATGCAATCCGTTCCATTCTCGGGCCAGAATTTCACTTCAAACTCAGCCTCGCTGGCATAGAGCACATTTATGAGGATAAAAGGTAGTTGCAGCAAAGTCCCCCTGTCTCTTTTCATGCTGAAAATTGTTTCTGCTTTTGTATCAGAAACCACATGACTTATTGGACAAAAAGCCCTTACACTTTTTAAAAGTAAAATTCTGAATTCAATTAACTGACAGTGAAAGATGAATAGTTAGTAGAGATAGCAGGATATCAGCCAATGAAAACCTTCTCAAATGTGCTTCTATAAAGTAATATACATATTTACACACACACAACATATTTATTTATCTATGAAATAAACGTGTTATATGTGTATATATGTGTGTGTGTGTTTATGTATGTATGATATTTGACTGTAGCTATCCTTGAAACAACAGTTATATACAAAACAACTGGGCTTCCTTAGTGGCTCAGACAGTAAAGAATCTGCCTACAATGCTAGTGGTAAAGCACCCTAATGCCAGTGCAAGAGACATAAGAGACGCGGGTTCAATCCCTGAGTTGGAAGATCCCCCAGAGGAGGGCATGGCAACCCACTCCAGTATTGACTGGAGAATCCCTGTGGACAGAGGAGCCTGGCAGGCTACAGTCCAATGTGTCACAAAGAGTCAGACACGAATGAGGTGGCTGAGCACATACGTATGCCCAAATACACTAATATACAAAAACTGTTATACAAAAACACAGAAGATGCCTTTTACTCAAGTCCTGTCCGCCTTGGCCCCTCACCACTGCTGCCTAGTTGTCTTTATTCCATGCCATTCCCCGTGTTTGGCACAGCCTCGCATATCCTGGCACCAAGTTTTTTCCCTCTTTCTCACATTCTCATGCTCTGCCTCCGAGAAGAGACATTTAAAGATTGACCTCTGGGACAACATCTCTACTCTCTTGGACACTATGGCTGCTTATTACTGTGCTTGGATTGAAATTTGATGCACCTCCGTGAATGTGACCAAAACCACATAAATGTGTGATTGCAGAACTTCACTTTTATTATCCTAGCTTCATATTTATGGATTTATATAAAATAGTAAAATACTCTTGGAAATTTCATTTTCATTTGATTCTGTCTGTGTCTTTTGTTTCAAAGAATATTATTTTACCTTCTTTCCACTGAAGTTTGAAAATAAAGTGTTAAATACCACTGTATAAAAACCATGAAATACAGTTAGCCCCCGATTTTTCAGTCATCCAATCACTGAGAAATATCAAGAGATAAAATCATCAAATACCAATTACTTTTTATAAATTTTTACCTTCTCCTCAAAAAGCTAAAAGTAAGGAATGTTATCAGCTATGCCATTGATATTATCTTGGTATCGTTTGTTTATTTGCTAAAGTAAGCACATTTGCAACAAGTTTAAAAGTGTTTTCCCACTGTCCCAGGTCACTAAGTGTTGAAAGGAAAGCAAAACTTTAAATTAAACAATCTGCCTTTTCCCAGTTGACACAAGGATAAATCATGTCAGATACTCATGTTCCCAAACTCCTTGTATCTTGACCTGGATACTAATTTAGCATATTATTAAGGTCAAAGTACCAAAATATCATTTCTTTAAAAAGACTATGTTTGTACTTTGAGGTCACAGCTTCACAATGAGCCTTGTCTACTAAGAAGGACTCCTTATATTTGTTTGAAAAGAGCAGACTGCTCATTTCCAACATAAATATGCCAGCAGAAGGCTATTTCCTTTCCCAGGTCCGTGGGCCTGTGTATGGGCTCTGTCTGAGCAGCATCCCTGTGGTCAGTTTGGCATTCCACATGGAGTGACAAGACAGCTGGATTACTAACTAAGCTTCTGAAATGCACTGGGATCAAAGTCAGCCTCACCTCGAGGCGAGCAGGAAGGATTGCTCTTGGCCAGATTGGGGGAGAGTTGAGGTCTGTGGTCCACACACACACACACACAGAGCAGGGATTTTTCTGCTTCATGAGACAAATGGAAAAAATATGTTGTGGATAAGAGCTGGGAATTTGGTATCAGACAGACCTTGCCAGGCATGAGTCCCAGCTCTGTCTCTTACTAACTGTGTAACCTTGAAAACATACTTAATCTCTATAAGCCTCAGTTTCCCCAAGCATGAAAATGAGAAGTAATAATAGTACTTACCTCCCCAAATTATTATGAAGAACAAATAAGACAGTGCTTCTAAAGTGCTCATCAGAGTGACTATCAGATAATGTGCTTGGTGAAGTCAGTCAGTAACACTGATTTTAAAATATTCCAGATTAACCTGATCTATAAACAACCACAGCCATCATCTCTAGTTTGGTATTCCCTTATGGCCACAGCTGATGTCCAGACACTTTGCCCCAATGACTGCTCCAACCTGATCCTATTTTTCTGTACTCAGGCAAAGGGTACTTCAGAGAAAGTTGGATATAAAGTGAACCTCACCTCAACACTAGGGAAATTATTAATACTATGCTTCTAAATAGGTTGACAACCTAATCCCAAATATTTGTAATATTCTTAATGGTTCCTTCATCAGAATAAAATGGAGTCCAAATTTCAGATGAATAACTTCATAGTGAATTGGAACAAAACCTGTTTGCTAGTTAGGACTTTATTCTCAGTAGAACCAACAGCAGCTTTATTATGTGGGTTGTCTGTTCTAAAAACTAAAGGGAAAAGTGAAAGTGAAGTCGCTCAGCTCTGTCCAAATTTTTGCAACCCCATGGACTGCAGCCTACCAGGCTCCTCCGTCCATGGAATTTTCCAGGCAAGAGTACTAAAGTGGGTTGCCATTTCCTTCTCCAGGGGATCTTCCTGACCCAGGGATCGAAACTGGGTCTCCCGCATCGCGGGCAGATGTTTTACCACCTGAGCCACCAGGGAAGCCCCAACTAAATGAAGCTCCATAAAGTACAATGACTGAATTATACGAAAGCTTGTTATTAGTAGTAGCAATAAATGAGCTATATTGCATAATAATTGGGTGCACTAAAGTAAACATTTGACATATATTATCTCATTTGAGCTTCACATTATCCTACAAGATAGGGTCTGTGGTTATACTCTAGACATAGGTAAGAAAATTGAGGTTTAAGAGAATTTAAGAGTAAACCCAAGGTGGTTTATACCGTAAGAACCATAATAACTCTGGGGCCCAAGATTCTGGCTCCTAAAATATATGACTCATCTCCATGTGGCCTGAAAGTCAGGAAGTGGAGTTTTACCCAACACCAAGTCTATAAAGGGATCACATTTTTTCAAGGCAATGTCTCAACTGTGTAGAAAATAATATAAAGATATTCTACTATACTTACCATTTTTAAACTAAACATAAGGCTGCATTTCCCTACAATGTTGAATTTTTATTACAGAGACTCAGTAAATCACCCCAAGATCCCAAATGGCATGATCTTTCATCAGTCATCTGAGTGTCAATTGCTTATCTATGGGATCTGAAAGAGAAGTCTTCTTAATCTACTACTTGTAATATTAACGCTGCTAGTTCACCTTCTCCTGAAGCATAATAAGTAAGCTGGTGCTAGGAAAGTGAAATGCTAACTAGGATAAACCAGTCATTTAATGTGAAAGTGAAAGTGAAGTCGCTCAGTCCTGTCTGACTCTTTGTGACCCCATGGACTGTAGCCTATCATGCTCCTCCGTCCATGGGATTTTCCAGGCAAGAGTGCTGGAGTGGATTGCCATTTCTTTCTCCAGGGGATCTTCCCGACCCAGGAATCGAACCTGGGTCTCCTGCATTGCAGGCAGACGCTTTACTGTGGGAGCCATTTGAACCTCTTAAAACAGGCTTTCACACTAAACTCGTGGCTCACCCATTTGGCTTTCATATGACTGAAGGGACAACACAGAAGCATGTGAGCTCATTGTTTGCAAGAACTTTGCTTCCTAATCAAACTACAGTTGGATACTCACCCCAACAAATTTCCTGAGAAATTTCCGAGAGGCCTGGATATCTGGGTTGGACAGTTCAATGAAATTTCCCATCATACCCTCTTCTGTAGCTGGTACTTCTTGATAGAAGAGTTTAGCTCTGGCATAGAACTGCATCTCACCATTGATGACTTGACTTGTTAAAGCATACAATTTCACTGAAAATAAAACATTGTTAACATTTACGTGACAAAACAAGTTCATTCTTATCATGCAGCGAATTTCCTCTTAGAAGTCTGCAAATCGGTGGTATGGAGGAAAGGGTATTCATTTGATGTCAGAAGATCTGGGTTTGAGTTCTAGCTCAGTTATTTACTTGCTATTTAACCTTGGGTAAACTTCTCAACCCCTGTGATCTTCAGGCTCCTCATGTATAAATCAGACTTGTGGCATTTTCATGATTTAATAAACCTAGAATTTAATTTTCAAAATAGCTTGTCACTGTGTTTAAAACTATTCAATAGTATTTGCTACAGTAGAATAAATAATTTCACAAGTTCCACAGTAAGTTTTATCTTTGACCTTAAAATATGTTATGGAAATTTGATCACTAATCCTTACTTCTAACCACAAGGTAGATTAGGGATAGGTATTTTTTTCATTTCTTTTTCAAGCAATTCATACCCATATATCTCTTTGTACCAACATGACAGAAAATGTGCTTGAGCCCTAAGTTCTGAAAATAAAATACTAAAAAATATAATATTTTTTGAGCAACTATTTTGTACTAGGTATTATACTAGGCACATTCACATACACTATATCATTATTTCAGAAAAGAAGTGAGGTATTATTTTTAAACATTTATTTTCATAAAAACATGTGTTCCCACTTCTGAAGGGTAAATGAGTATGCACTTAAATGTGATTTGTAAATTAAAATGCATCCTTGCAGATATAAAATATTTTCATTAGAGAACATTCAGAAGGAAATTATAGAAAGTGAGATGAAAGGGAGGAACTTTTTGTTCAAGATTATAAACTGAATCCATCCATTTGTCTTCTCTCATTCCCAATACTCCCCATGAATTGTTTTAATAAACTCAGTCTGTAACAATGAAGAAAATGAGGAGGGACCACCAATGAATTCATGATTTCAACAAATTTCTGGCAGACAAAAAGCAGATGGAACAAAACTGTAGAATTTACAGCTTAGGACATCTGCAAAGGAAATAAAAGTTAATTTAAAATCTGCCTGTAGGCAAACTGGGAGGTGACCAATGCACTCCCTCCCAAAAGTGACAAGCAGCACAGCTATAATCTAAGGGGGGTAAATAGTTTCTTCTCTAAAAAAAGAAAAAAAAAGGATAACTAGACCCATTAGTGTTGGGATCCTAAAATAGTAATTCTGGCATATAGAAGGTTCCAGGCACCTCATCTGCTCACATTCATCAGAGTCTGGTAAGGTCAACTGGCATATGTAGAGCTTCTGGGCATCCTTTCTATTCAGTGGAGAAGTATATAACAGAGGAAATCTTCTCCACGACCTAAAATCATGTACCTTGTCCTTCATCCCTAACCATGGATAAAAAATGACTTCCAAATACATGAGGGTGAATGTCTGAAAAACAAAAAAAGAGATAAACAATCAAAACTGACTCCAAAAGAAATAGAAATAATCCAGGAAATTAATGAGAATTTAAACCAAAACCAAGCAAAAATTTATATCCAGGAGGAGAGATGAGAACAGGTGCATCCATAAATTGAAGATAAGATGTCAAGAAAATAACAATGTAAAACATAATAAAGAATTCTTAGAAATTAGAATTTTGATTGCCAAAAACTTTGGAGTTAATATTGAGTAAAGATTTGGAGTTAACATTGAGTAAACAAATCAGGACATAAAGGAAAAGGTAGATTCAGAAAACAGAAGTAAAAATATTAAAGCTATAAAGATTTAATTCAGAAGACCCAACGTCAAGCTAATTAAGATTCTCAAAAACAGAAAATGAAGGGAAGAAAAATATTACAGAAAAAATAGATAAAATTTCTCAAAGCTGAAAGAGATTGTAAGGTCCAGAAGTACTAACCAATAAGGATTTTAAAAACCTGGCTGATTCATGTCACTCTATGGCAAAAACCACCATAATATTATAAAGTATCCTCCAAATAAAATAAATAAATTAATTTAAAAATACTTAAATATACTTGAAATAAAAATAATTTTTTATTTATGAAAATTTTTTATTAAAAATAAAGTCACATTTATATATATATGTAGGAAATTTCAAAACACCAAGAGAAATGAGAAGATTATTAAGTTATTTATAGGGAAAAGGTTTGCTGAATTTCAAGCAGGGTTGCCAGATAGAGCAAATAAAAATATAAGACATGCAATTGCTTTTGAATTTTAGATAATCAATGGATAATTTATTAGTATAAATATGCTCAAAATATCACACATTGCATGGGACATACTTTTACTAAAAAATTGTTTGTTGATTATCTTAAATTCAAATTTAACTGACCTCATATTTTACCTGGCAGCCATAAAGGAGTAGACTCAGGCTTATAACACAGATCTCATCAGAAACACCGAAAAACAGTGTCATCAATATTTTAAGGGAAAATTATTTTGAAGCTAAAATATGTTACCATTCAAATGGTGAGAGAATATTTACCTCCCATATTCATTCTTCAGAAGTTTCTCGAAGCTATATTCCAGCTCAGTGAGGGTTAAAATTGAGACGATATATCATGAAAGACAACACAATTAACCCAGGAATCCAATGAAAAGAAATCCCAAAATGGTAAATATTATTAGATCTAGAAAGAAATCAGTTTATACTATCACAGAAAGCATTGGCTTCAAAAAATATCTTCAGGAAATAAAATGAACTGGATTCTGGGCAATAGATAGTAGGGCAGAAGCGAGAAGACATGAGTAATATCCTTAGGAAGACATATTTTTAACCTCAACAAAAATAAAAGACAGTTGAATGCTCCAAGTAAAACATACAACTGTATAAAAAAAAAGTTACAATCAGGATATGAAGCAAACCAAAATATGACATAATTGTACATAGAAGGAGTATAAGAAAAGAGAATCTATTTAAACTTTACTAGGAACACCAAGATTGTGACATTGGATTAATGTACCACATGGCTCTGAATTGAACAAAGGTTGCATAGTTCCAAATTTTTATTCTAAAAGTTAAAAATCCAATAAACCTTCCTTCTATCCATCGTAGTATATTTCATCTGTGGAGTTACATCATTATTTCCTACCTTGAAGATGCTGAGGCCAATATTTAGACCCTTGAGTGATCATGAATTTGCTAAAAGGAATAGGAATCAGAACACATGTATGTTATTTTCTAGAGACTAACAATATTATATACTATATTTCCTGTATATGTTAATTAGTACAATAGATTGTCATTTTAAAAATATAAACCTTTTAAAACTGTTAATAAATAGTCCAGTAGTCATGTATGGATGTGAGAGTTGGACTGTGAAGAAAGCTGAGCACCGAAGAATTGATGCTTTTGAACTGTGGTGTTGGAGAAGACTCTTGAGAGTCCCTTGGATTGCGAGGAGATCCAACCAGTCCATCCTAAAGAAGATCAGTCCTGGGTGTTCACTGGAAGGACTGATGTTGAAGCTGAAGCTCCAGTACTTTGGCCACCTGATGTGAAGAACTGACTCATTTTAAAAGACCCTAATGCTGGGAAAGATTGAGGGCTGAAGGAGAAGGGGATGACAGAGGATGAGATGGTTGGATGGCATCACCAACTCAATGGACATGAGTTTGGGTAAACTCCAGGAGTTGGTGATGGACAGGGAGGCCTGGCATGCTGCAATTCATGGGGTCGCTAAGAGTCAGACATGACTGAGCGACTGAACTGAACAATAGATTGTCATTTTAAAAATACAAACCTTTTAAAACTATTAATAAATATATAGATTTTTTGACATTTTATATACAAGGAGCATCTGATTGAGAAAATATAACTTTAAAAGGAATGTCCTCATGTTCAAAATCATTGGGTACCGACACCAGTCCCCCTTCCCTAGCACTCAGTAAAGTGTTATGTCAACAATGACATATAATGAATACAACGAATGCTTATAAACTCAACAGGGACAGCAAAAATTAAGCATCACCAGGCCAAAAAAACACGACTGTTCCAAATTCGTCTGGATGTCTCAGAAAATCAGGTTAAGAAATCACAACTCACAAAGTCCTCCCAGAGATGAATGCTTCTGGGGCAAGCCACAGGTAAGCCACAGCCCAGTGCTCTCTTGTTGATCCAACCAAAGCAGCAAAACAACCACTCTCATCATCACCTGCTTAAGTCAACTAGTTGGAGTTTATTAAAACCTTTAATCTGAATATGGGAATGGTCCATTATGCCAGCAACATTTAGACCACAAGTGAATTCCAAGCTCAGCAGGGGTCAGACTCAATAGGTAAGTTTTTATGGTTATGGGCTTGTCACCTAATTGACAGGAACATTTCACTAAAAAGATATATGAGGTGTAATGTCCAGCCCCAGGTACTCCCCTCCTGATAGCTCCTGCAATGGTGCCAGTTGATTGATAAGGTAATCAAACATCAGCCTATGCCTTTTTATTATAGAAATACATCTAGTGGCTTATTCTTGTGGGATTGCAATGTTTTTGTGACACTTGGTGTAGTCTAAACCAGAGGCTAGACACTCTATTAGCTCTTGATATAACATGGTGCTTATTTCTTGACCTACATTATAAGCTGAACTTCCAAGGAATTTCCAATGTTACAAAAAGAAAAATAAAGTACATGTGAATTTGCCCTGAAGAAGAACAAAGATCTTGTGAACCCTCTAAGAAAGATTTGTTGAGAGCATAGTGTTTATGCTTGCTGAATACCTTCTCAATTTTCTTTTTTGGTTTTTTTTTTTTAGTAGGGTTGTATATAACTATTTTAGACTTTATGCTATATATTAGACCTATTTGTCAACTGGAAATTGACCTTAGAGTCTTCAGAGGATATCTAGGCTAGATTTAAACAGTAAGTTTGAAATGATTTGAGATAGAATACTGGATCAAGTTAGTCTTTTATTTAGGAGAGGAAAGAAAGCCCAACTAGGAGATGCCTTTAGGAAATATAAGGTTTTCCATAAAAGAGATTTGTAGGTGATAACTTCTCAATTTAACCATTAAAGAAGTGACAGTAAAAATTAAGAACGGAAGGAGGAAAGATAAAAGGAAGGGAGGAAGGAAAGAAAATGTGTCTAGGTACAATAGAATATTACTCAGCCATAAAAGGAAGACAATTCTGCCATTTGTGACAACACAGATGGACCTCGAGGGCATTATACTAAATGATATAAATCAGACAGAGAAAGATAAATAATGTATGATCTCACTTATATGTGGAATCTAAAAAACACCAAAGTCTAATCGGTTTTCTCATCCACAAGAAAGAGTAGGAGGGAGTGGAATTTTATCAGTGTTCCTGGTAGAATCCAAAGGTCTGTGTGTGCCAGAATACTAGAAAGTCATCATTAACAAGCCTTAGAATTACCCTGAGAGTCCCTCTAGGTTTTATTTCTTCCCTGAATGCTTTAGGAGTCGAGGGTTCCTTGCCTGTAAAATGATGCACTCTCAACCCTGAAAGTGTTAGTGGTCTTTTTCCTTTTTGACTGAGGGCTATTTCAGGGCTTCCCAGGTGGCTCAGTGGAAAAGATTTTACCTATGAATGCAGGAGACACAGATTCAATCCCTGGGTCAGGAAGATCCCCTGGAGGAGGAAATGGCAACCTGCTCCACTATTCTTTTCTAGGAAATCCCAGGACAGAGGAGCCTGGTGGACTATAGTCCATAGGGTCTCAAAGAGTCAGACACAACTGAGCACACAAATTCTTTTCAGCCTTCAACACAAGTAAGGTAAAGAAAGGTGAGGAGGGAGGGAAAATACACGTTCCCCACTCCAGCAAGGGTGTATACAAGTTCCCGCTGCACATCATATTCCATACCCACTTGGCCAAATGTCTTCCTCTTTAATTCCTACTTGAGTGTTCTACCTAACTCGCTGTTGAATGTGAAAAGGTCAGAATACAAAGATACTGGGGGCAGAGTTTTCATGGAGAGATTTTGCATCGGAAGAGTCAGAAGCGGATCCAGCAGTCACCAGGCCTCCTCTGTACCTCCCTCTGCAGCATCCTGTAGTGATGCCCGTCCCTGTCGCCACATTCCATGAAAATTATCTGTGCGCATCTCTCCCCTACATTAAACCCTCAGGATAAAGCTCTATCTTTATCCTTATAACCCCAGGACTTACCAACCTGCTGACCCACAGCAGGCCTCCTTTGAGTGTTCGCTGAATAAATGAATATTGTCTAGTTTTTTGTTCTTTGAATAACAGGTTCAACAAAGTAGTGAATGGATATAGGGAATAGCCAACCCACTCCAGTATTCTTGCCTGGAGAAGTCCATGGACAAAGGAGCCTGGTAGGCTACAGTCCACGGAGTCGCAAAGAGTCTGACACAACTGAGCACATGCACGCACACACAACATAATCACACACAGGTCACACTTTTTGTAGTTAATGGAAAGCTATAGGAGGATATATTGATTTTCCTAATTAGGCAAACCAAATAATAAAAATTAGTAATCATCACTGATCAAACATGTATATATGTACTATATATGCTAGCATTTATGTCTCACTGAATATATAAGATAGATGTGACTTTCTCCAGAAGAAAAGAGGACATCAGGAGGTTAAAGATTGCCAACTAGTGAGTGACACAACTGGGATTTAAACCTAGTTCTATTTAAATCCAAAATCCATATTTTACCCATTTAATACTGTGTGTAGGATGGTCTGCTAAAGAAAGGAAAATTATCCACTTCTTCATTTCTTTAAAATGAAAAATGGTCTTACATAATTGGTATTGCAAAGGCAACAATAAACATTTGGAAAATGTATCACTGCACAGTGAGGTGTGCAGCCATGCTTTCCACAGGGATGAAATCAATTTGCAAAATGCCAAAAGTTGTATGCTGAGGTGGGCTGCCGTCTATGGGGTCGCACAGAGTCGGACACAACTGAAGCAACTTAGCAGCAGCAGCAGCAGCAGCAGCAGTGTATTGTAGGGAATGTTTTTATTAATTCTAGGTTTTAATTGTGATAACAAAGCTGTTACCATTGTTCTCAATTCCTTCCTCAGAGCCTAATTCTTCTAAAAAGAGGTAAGTGAAGGGGAGTTAATAACCATTAGTAGGTACATCCCTTGTGCCTGACATTATGCCAAGGCACTTTAATGTCATCTCTTCATGTTATCTCTCTTAATCCTCACAAAAACTGGAATTGTAATCACTATTTTACAGGTAAGTGATGAAAAAAGTCAGAAAAAGGTAGTAACATGCTCAATATTATGGAGAAAAGAAGTGTCACAGCCAAGTCCTAACCCAAACTTATTTAAATGTAAAGCCTTTGTTCCTTTTGCTAAACTGCATGGAAGTATTATTCTAAGTGCCAAGTTAGACTAAGCCTTTAACAATGTCCAGGAGTAATAGATTCTTGCACATTATATAATGAATAAATATTCACTGACTTCTGTGTCCTTAAAAATATGCTGTGGATAGTGCTAAAAGAATTACTGAGGAGTTGGCTTATGTATATACCTCCAAGTTGGATTGTATACAGGCCCACACTGTTATACAAACTGGAGATTTACATAAATTGTTTTCCTACTCTACTACCCATTTGTTCACAAACAGCCGCCTATGACAAATTCATTCACTCCAGACCTGTAGCTGAATTTGGGCTGGTATAACTAGATTATATGAACCCATTCACTGGCTTACCCATCTTTCTGATTTCTTCAATAGAAAGCCAGTGCTCCTCATGGACTATTTTTTATATTCCTGTCAGTTGGAAAAATTTGGTAAAACTTAGAGTGCTCCCCTCATTAGTCAAGTTGCCATTTACACTGGGAGGCAGCATGATTTTGTGGTTAAAAAGCTCAACTGGCCTGGGTGCTAATCCTGCTCCACACTCATCACTGTGTGATCTTTGCCAGTTACTTACTTCCTCTGTGGATCAGTTCCTCAGATTCAGGAGAGAGAAAATAACACCACCACCTAATACAGATGTTGAGAGGATTAACAGACATAATTAATATATACAAACACTGAGAATAGTAACAAACATGTTTCCATTTCTTTGTGAAGACCTGTCATAGTCAATGGCATAGCTAAGAGTTCCATTGGAGACTTTGCATATGCATGCTCTTGCTTCTCCAGGAATCACTGAAGTTAGCCAGGATAGTTCGGCAAGTGTCCCCATGACTGAATGTCACTTCACAGGGAGCTGGTGTGAGGCTGACTGCCTAACGCAGGCAGTTGGAGGGAGGAAGGAAGGAAAGAAGGAATCAAAGAGTCTGGTTAGCCTCCATTCTTCCCATAATTACTCCAAACAACAAACTCTCTGTGCAGACGCTACAGTAGGGTCCCCAGTCTTTTAAAAGAAGGGCTTTATTTTCATTTCTATGAAGTCTTGAAATCATCAAGAGGAGGGGAAGCCAACTCTAAAACAGCCCAGTGAGGGCTGGGGAAGGAGTGCTTCCACTGGCTGACTTTCACTTCCAAAGTGAAAACATTAATATCCACCGAAGCCTGAAAACTCTCATACACCGAATTAAGCTCATCTTCGGTAATGCCTGTTCTAAGGAAGGGTGTGTGGTAACTTTAAAGAGAGCTGGATCTAAGGAAGGAAATGAAATGCTACTGCTTACTGAGCATTGATGAGTTTCACATATATAATTGTATTTAATACTCCAACAGCCCCACAGTTTTGAAGAAAATGATGCTCAGAGATTAGCAACTTGCAGGGGTGATTTCTCTGTCAGTAGCAGTGCCAGAATTTGAACTCAGGATGTTGGAAACTTGCAATTAATTATTAGTTAGGGGCCATTTAATTTTTCTAATAAATACTTATTAGGGTCTTTTAAATTCATCTTTAGCTACTTTCAGAGATGAGGTTTAACCTCTAATAATTATTTTTAAAATTTGGCAGTCATCTACCCCTTAGCATGTCTCTTATAAGTCATTGAATTTATATCTTTTGCCAGACTAACGCAACATGAGCCAACAAGGTACTGTTACTGAGGTATCGTCCAAAGAGTGTCTCCAGTGGTCTGACAAAATATATGGAGTGGTCAGAACATCATCATCTTCCAAATAAACTGCTCTAATTTTTCCATTTGGATACAGATGAGATGTCCACTATGTTCTAAAGGAATTACTTATGGGTAGATCAGAGAGTTTGGATCATAAAGCAAGCTGAGCACCGAAAAATTGATGCTTTTGAATTATGTCACTGGAGTAGACTCGTGAGATCCTGTGGACAGCAAGGAGATCAAACCAGTCAGTCCTAAAGGAAATCAACTCTGAATATTCATTGGAAGGACTGTTGCTGAAGCTGAAGTTCCAATACTTTTGCCACCTGACACAAAGAATGTACTCGTTGGAAAAGATCCTGAAACCGGGAAAGAATGAAGGCAAAGGGAGAAGAGGGTGGCAGAGGATGAGATGGTTAGATAGCATCACCAACGCAAAGGATATGAATTTGAGCAAACTCCAGGAGACAGTGAAGGGCAGTGGAGCCGGAAGTGCTGCAGTCCATGAGGTCCCAAAGAATTGAGAACAACGTAGCGACTGAACAACAAAATGTGGTCTACCAGAAAGAGCCCTGGTTCTTGCTTTGGTATCTAGGTGAGACCTATCTAGACTGATATCATCTCTGAATTTTCTTTTCCTCATTTTGAAAAAATAGTATACGGAACAAGAGTGAGAGGTGCATAGAAAAGTAATAATGCTGACCCTATCTATTTCATCATGTGGTTGGTTATAAGGATCAAATAAAGTCATAAATGAGAATTTGAATAAGGAATATATATCAGTTCAGTTCAGTTCAGTCATATATATATATGTGTATATATGTGAGATGAAGCCATTTGTATATCTAGAATTAAAGATTCCCCTCAGAAATGGACTTAGAAAGTGACTTTGGTAGGCTGGTAATATAGTCTTGAATGCAATACAAAGAATTATGTAGCTCCTTGCCCATCTGGAAAGCCTGCCCACATCAAGTGTACAATGGGGCTTTCAGGAACCTTAAGAAAACAGACTGGGGCAAAACATACTGCTCCTGCTTTCACTGGGGGAATATAAATCAAAGGGGATACTTCACTCTTTAATCACAAGTTATTTCCTCTTCAGGGCTGTTGAGAGTGTGCTTAACTAACCGCTTTCACACAGGCTAAGAAAAGCAGTGTAGACAAACCAGATAAGCTTTATGTTGCCCTATTGTCCAACTCCCTGAAAACTAGAGGTAATAACTAAAATGGAGACAGACTACTGCCCAGTTTTTTTCTTAGCATTCAAAGATCACACTAAAATCAGCTCCTTTAAACTCTCAGACTATTATTGCAACTCAGAAAGGCCAGAAAGCATTATGTGGAGTGTGTGCTCATGCATACACACGCAGACACACTCTCACCCCAACAACCTTGATCTATTATTGTTTAGCCCTTCTTTTTCATTCTTGGTTGATATGCTATTGCGTTAATACTCTCATCTTTGAGTTACCTAATTTACTCACCTCTAAACTTTTGCAAATATTCAAAATGTCCTTTCAAACTCAAGAAATTCATTTCTACAAGCCTGATATTCAGGCAACCAACACCCAGAGAAGCAAGTTACTCATGTCTGCGGTGCACGGAAGTCCCAAAATAGAGGCTTGACCTTCCAGGCAGCACTTGATCTTTGCACTCTCCATAAAAGAATGCCATTGAAACATTTAAGCCCATTTAAATGGTTGTGGGTCCTTTTTATTTGAAAAGTGTCCTTGTTCTAATTTCTTTTGGAAAAGCCCCACAACCTCACACAGTGGCTCCAGTCATTTCTTATCCCTTATCTAGGAGCTCTGACTCACTTACCCAGGGGAATATTTTCCAGCAGGTAGAGATAGCTCTGAAAGAAGTCATTGCAAATGGCTTTGTGAAGAATAAAGGACATGCTATGTCGACAGAGTTCATCATCGGTCTTCTGCCAGCGGGATCTGAAGGCAAAGTGGGCTCCCAGGTGGGCCATGGTGAAAGGGGATAATAATTATTCCTACAGAGAGAGGAAGCTTGCCTGACAGTTTCTTTGAATTAACTTTCTCTTCCTACACGAACTTGAGACTGTCATTTTAAACCAACCCCTGTCCATCTATATCAGGAGAGGTGTCATGGGGCTTGGGGGAGGGGCAGCAGACACAGGGAGGTCAGACTTTTGGCACGTCTACTGTCTGATTGCTCGGGCAACACCACTCCAGGCCAGCAGGTGCTAAGTAAAGATGAAAACAGGCTGAGCGAGATCCTGCTTCATCCAGGGAAAAGCACACCTCCCTCCTTTAGCTGCCACTTCAAACAAGCAGGAGCACAGCCTGCTAACACCCTGAATACTTGCTTTAATTTGATTCCTAAATTGGAATAGCCTCATTTCCATTTCAAAGAGTTGTGAATATTTTGCAGGAGATCCAGTTCCCTGATTTCCATCCCTCCTCCTGGAATGCCAAATCCTCAAGTTACAAGGACCCTTCAAAGTCATCTTAGCTACCCATGCTTCTTTCATCAGTTCAGTTTTGCCCAAATCTTTTCCTAGAGATGGATGCATGTTTCCCATTTCTGAGGATCTTCAAGAGACGCAATTATATGAAAGCCTGTTCTGATGTTAAATACCTTTCTCTGTCAGCAAACTCTTCCATCTAGCTTGCACTGAATACCTAGTCATGGAAGACTGTTTCTTCATTTTTCCCTATTAAGGATATGATTTTCCTCATATGCACTCCTTTGAAATCTGTACTGGGTATCTTCTCAGTGTCCTCCTGATCTACTCTCTGCTGTTCCCACATTACTGTGTGTGGTTGGAGACTGGACTGTATTGACCATATTAGTGGATGTCTTGCCTTCTGGCTTCTGGTTGAGTTCTGCCAGTGGGTGGTACCAGCAGAAGGGTGGAAGAAAGTGATTCAGCATATTTATTCCCCTGGCACCCTCCCTGTTGAGATGCTGTTGGCTGACTACTTCATAAGGTGAAAAGTCATGGCTTCTGCCCTGGGGTCTTCTCATACAAAACTCCCTCGCAGTTCTGGTAACCACTGCTTCCTCATGCCGCTTCAGACCTCAGGAGAGTGATACACCAAGCTGTCTCAACCTCTCGGATAATGCACTATTCCTTGTAATTCTCTGTACCTAACTTACCACACCTTTGGAAATAGTCACTTTACTAAGCTGGCTCAAATTCTCAATTTGTGAATGTCATATGTTTCCTGTGGGGACAACTATCATTTAACTCTCCTATACTCTTAACAGGAAAAATTCATAAGAACTCATACTCCTTTGGCCCATGCCATGTGCAACCACTGACTGCCCACCATCCCTAAAACACACATACACACCCACCCACCCGCATACAAATGAACACATTATGTTTGCTTTTTCTTTTTTTTCAGTCGATAAGTCATGTCCAATTCTTTTTGCGGCCCCATAGATAGTAGCCCTGTCAGATTCCTCTGTCCTTGGGATTTCCCAGGCAAAAGTACTGAAGAAAAGTTGCATGGCTCAAGGTAACCTGGAATTAAAATTCCCCTCCAGGTCCTCCCCACCATTCGAGGCAAAACAAAGAACTCTCTCACCTGAAGGAAAAATAGACATTAGGTTGATTACGCCCAGCTCCAAGCCGGCCTAGCCTCTGGCCCATCTCCAGAACTCCTTGCCCCAGCCATTTAAGAGATAACTACTCCCAGCAACCTCGGAGAAGAACAGGCCCCCTTAAGACAGTAGCTTTCTACATACATGCCTATATATACTTACTTTTTTCTTAGATAAGTGCAGCAGGTCGCTAATCTGACTGCTGCCCCTTCTTGCCTCATTAAAGGTGATCTGTTCCTGTAGAGCGCCAGTCTCATTCTTTTTCTGAACCTTGCCTACTCTAATTCCATACCTTACAAATACTGGAGTGGGTTGCCATTTCCTTCTCCAAAGAATCTTCCAGACCCAGGGGTCAAACTCCCATCTCTTTCTTTGGCAGACAGATTCTTTATCACTGAGCCACCTGGGAAGCCCACACATAGTAGGCAGCTTCTAAAATGGCCCCATAGATCCCCACCTTATGATTGATTTTCACACTTATCTGTCTTCTTTCTTGAGGAAAGGATAGACTTACTGACTCACTTCTAAAGAATAAAATACAAGTGGAAGCAATAAGATGTCACTTCAAAGATTAGGTTATAAAAAGACTGTCCTGGACATTTTCCTTTGCTCTCTTCCTTGCTTGCTCTCAGGGAAGCCAGATGCCTGCTGTGAGCTGCCCTAAGGAGAGGCCCACATGACAAGAAACTGCCTCAGTGCAACAGCGTAGGAAAAGCTAAGCTCTACTAACAACCATGAGTGAGCTTTGAAGATCTTTCCCCAGTAACCCGATAAAAAGCACTGAGCCAGCTAAGCCATACTCAGGTTACTGACTCACAGAAGTGCTTCTTTGAAGCAGATACATTTTGGAATAATTTGTTACAATGCAGCTGTGCTGTCCTTAGTCGTTTAGTCATGTCCAACTCTTTGTGACCCCGTGGACTGTAGCCTGCCTGGGTCCTCTGTCCATGGGCATTCTCCAGGCAAGAATACTGGAGTGGGTTGCCATTTCCTTCTCTAGGGGATCTTCCCAACCCAGGGATTAAAACCAGGTATCCCATATTGCAGGCAGATTCTTACTGTCTGAGTTATAGGGAAGGCAACAATGCAACTAGTGGAGAGCCAATTCACACATTGTCAGTGGAATTCTTTTAAGATTTGGGATCTAACCATGATCTCTCTTTCAGTTTAATGTATGTGTTAATCTTTTAGTGGAAAGGAACTAAGGATTCCACTTGTTTGACTTATTTTTCTTCATTTCCCTGTGCTTCTATATTCCCATTTCCCCTCTCCTCACTTCAAGGGGCAGCCATTCGATTTCGATGGGATTTTTCCCATCCCTGGCTTCAGGAATTGACTAAACTGCAATCGCAGTTATCCATTTTCCCCTTGCCACAGTGTGTGCTTCATGGATGGGTACATCATCCTGTCCTGAGCCAATGATGTTCCCCCAGCTCCAGTTTTCATGTGGAAGTGGGCACATTATCTAAATCTGTTACAAATGCCAACTTGAGCCAGGCTTTCTGTGCTGGCAATATGGAATCTCATTTAACACAAATATCATCCTGCCTCATTTTTACTCAATTCTCATGTGGACAGAGATAAAGTAGATGATATTAAACAGAACAGGGAAACTTCAAGTGAGAGTATTTCATGGTATTAAGAAGGAAGGCTCTTAACTATAATTCAGCATATTTGACTAAGTTAGAAACTCATTTCTACCACTTCTATATCTGGAAAAATTAACAAATTCTTAGTTTTTCTGAGCCTCACATTTTTCTTGGGCAATATGAGAGTAATAATAATAATATATATACCTCATATGATGTGTATTGTAAGAATTAAATACACTCCATGTAAAACACCTCAGTGCCTGGAACACACTCCATGCTCAATAAGTGCAAGCTATTATGATTACAGTCTTTGGAAGAAAGTTGATAAGTTATGCATCCTAAAAATACTTTCTGTCATCTGGCTCTTTCAGGGTATATTTAATGTGACATTATCTCTTAGTGTGAAATTTCACTGTATATCCAGGAGATTTTTTGCACTCTAGGCATTTAAAAGTTGAAAAGAAAAGAAACCCAAATTAAACATGCTACTGGAATTCATTCATCTATCCAACAGAGTTTTCTGTTGTTGTGGGAAAAACTAAGCAGCAGAAGAAGACGACTCAGGGAAACTCCTTTGTTACTTGACTTGTCAATGCATCTAACAGGAAGCAGGTTCTTAACCTCAACATTTTAGTAGTATTTTGATAACAGCTCAGATATTGAAAAGGTTAGAATGTGTGGTCCTAGGAGAAGACTGGTGATCACTGACTCCAGCTACTCAGTATTCTTTATTTAGCAATTGGTACTAGCAAGTTTCTCCATTGTTCAGTTCAGTCAATCACTTAGTCATGTCCAACTCTTTGTGACCCCATGGACTGAAGCACACCAGTCTTCCCTGTCCATCACCAACTTCTAGAGCTTACTCAAACTCATGTCCATCGAGTTGGTGGTGCCATCCAACCATCTCATCTTCTGTCCCCTTCTCCTCCTGCCTTCAATCTTTCCCAGCATCAGGGTCTTTCCAGTGAGTCAGTTCTTCGCATCAGGTGGACAAAGTATTGGAGCTTCAGCTTCAGCATCAGTCCTCCCAATGAACATTCAGGGTTGCTTTCCTTTACAATTGATTGTTTTGATTTACTTGTAGTCTAAGGGATTTATTAGCATAAAAATAGCTTTAAAAGATTTCTGAAGCAGAATACAGAGCCCCTAAACAAGCCTATTCACATACGTTAAGCTGATATAAAATAGAGATAATATTTCAATAGAAAACGATACTTTCAATAAGACCCCTGATGTTGGCACAATTGGGTTCCCACCTCATATCCTACACAAACTAATTCCAGGTGGATTGAAGACATAACCGTGAAAAGCACAATTCTAAAACTCTTTGAACAAGCTAGAGGAAAATATATTTATGATACCAGAGTAAAAAAAAAAAAGATATTTTTTAAGATGCCAAAAACATAAAGAAAGAGAGCTAATTAACTTGACTGAATTAGTATTTGAATAATGAATTTCTGGCCATCAGAAATACATGAAGAAAGTGAAAAGTCATGAACAAAAAGATAAATATTTAGAGCATCTATAATCAACAAAATTTGTGTGATAAATACCTGAATCAGTTCAGTTCAGTCGCTCAGTCGTGTCTGACTCTTTGCGACCCCATGAATCGCAGCACGCCAGGCCTCCCTGTCCATCACCAACTCCCAGAGTTCACTCAGACTCACGTCCATCGAGTCCGTGATGCCATCCAGCCATCTCATCCTCTGTTGTCCCCTTCTCCTCCTGCCCCCAATCCCTCCCAGCATCAGAGTCTTTTCCAATGAATCAACTCTTTGCATGAGGTGGCCAAAGTACTGGAGTTTCAGCTTTAGCATCAGTCCTTCCAAAGAAATCCAAGGGCTGATCTCCTTCAGAATGGACTGGTTGGATCTCCTTGCAGTCCAGGGGACTCTCAAGAGTCTTCTCCAACACCACAGTTCAAAAGCATCAATTCTTCGGTGCTCAGCTTTCTTCACAGTCCAACTCTCACATCCATACATGACTAATGGAAAAACCATAGCCTTGACTAAAGGACAGAAATGGTATGGACCTAACAGAAGCAGAAGATATTAAGAAGAAGTGGCAAGAACACACAGAAGAACTGTACAAAAAAGATCTTCACGACTCAGATAATCACGATGGTGTGATCACTCACCTAGAGCCAGACATCCCCTAATGGGAAGTCAAGTGGGCCTTAGGAAGCATCACTCTGAACATAGCTAGTGGAGGTGATGGAATTCCAGTTGAACTATTTCAAATCCTGAAAGATGATGCTGTGAAAGTGTTGCACTCAATATGCCAGCAAATATTGAAAACTCAGCAGTGGCCACAGGACTGGAAAAGGTCAGTTTTCATTCTGATCCCAAAGAAAGGCAATGCCAAAGAATGCTCAAACTACCGCACAATTGTACTCATCTCACATGCTAGTAAAGTAATGCTCAAATACCTGAATAGTTCCTATAAATAAATAATAGTACAAAGAATCCTATAGAAAAATGGAGATTAAAAAGTATATTGCTGTTCAGTCCCTAAGTTGTGTCCGATTCTTTGTGATCCCATGGACTGCAGCACGCCAGGCTTCCCTGCCCTTCACTATCTCCCAGAGTTTGCTCAAACTCATGTCCATTGAGTGAGTGAAAACAAAAAATAGAGAGAGACATAGAAAACAAACTTATGGTTACCAAAAGGGAAAGAGTGGAGAGCAGGGATGAATTTGGAGTGTGGGAGCAACAGGCACAAACTACTATATATAAAATAGGATTTACTGAATAGCACAATATTCAATATCTTGTAATAATCTATAATGAAAATAATCTGAAAATATAGATACATGCACATATATAACTGAATCACTTTGCTGTATACCTAAAACTAACACAATATTTTCAATCAACAACATTTTGATTTTTTAAAAAATATATAGAATTGGGGCTAAAACAAGACTGAAATAAAAGTACCTGGATCAACATTCCCAATTCCAATCCAGGGAGATAGATCTAAAAGACTACAATAATAGGCCAAAATCAGCTGAAATAAATTTAGGATAAAATCAATATATTTTATTGTATACAGGTTTTAATGAAAATTAGTGCTGAGAATACAGAATGAGTAATTATTGCTTGATTAACTCAGTGTATCTTTGTACTAAAATACTTTTAAGTAGACTTTAAGCTTAGAATGAGACAGTAGTGTGAAAAAATGGTAGAAATAGGTTTCAATGAGCAGACCACTAGCTCTCACGTCATTCTATACCTATAACCTCATATGAAGTGTTTGCCTCTTTCTTTATCCTACTGTGTTTAAAAAACAGGCACCGAATCAAGATTATCCCTGATTACAACTTGGAAATCATTAAGAGAGTTTATTACCCTATATGGGTCTTCCCAGCTGACACAGCAGTAAAGAATCCACCTGCAATACAGGAGATGTAGGTTTGATCCCTAGTTTGGAAAGATTCCCTGAAGAAGGAAATTGCAATCCATTTCAGTATTCTTGCCTGGAAATTTCCATGGACAGAGGAGCCTGGCGGGCTACAGTCCATGAGGTTGCAGAGTCAGAGATGACTGAGACGCACGCATACACATTACCCTAAATGTGCTTAGAATATATGGTACAAGAGGAAGTTTGGGTAACTATTTTCATCCACTGCAGTGCTTCATATGGTACAGAAAAGCTGTCCATTGGGAGTATGAACCAATTAAATTCAAGGTCAACAACCAGATTTCAACTTAACAGCCATTATTAAACAAAAATGTGGCTTAATGTAAATGACCTTCACAGCTGAAGAAATATTTAAACATAATTTTCAGGTTAAATCATACAGTTAAACAGACAGAAAGGCTGGAGTAGCCATTGAAGGACTCCTTCCTGTTGTACTGAGGAGGAGAGAATTTAATTGGGAGGCTTGGTTCTAATTAGGGGTTTGATTCTGCAAGCATTTAGACTTTAAAAAATACATTCACATCTCTAACTAGGGGACATATGCTCTTACCTAAAACATCTGTGTGTGTCTGTGTGTGTGTGTGCTTTTATCATTTCTCATTTATGTTAATTTAAGAAATTATAGGGCTTCCCAGGTGGTCCATTGAAGAGTCTACCTGCCAGCGCAGGAGACGTCGGTTTGATCTCTGGTCTGGGAAGATCCCACATGCCACGAGGCAGCTGGGCCCACAAGCCACAACTGCTGAGCCCACGCACCCTGCAGCCCATGCTCTGCAACGAGGGAAGCACGGCAATGAGAAGCCCACGGACCGCAACTGGAGAGTAGACCCGGATCACTGCGACTAGAGAAAGCCCAAGCGCAGCAATGAAGATCCAGCACAGCTGAAAACAAGTAAAGTTCCCTTTTTAATTAAAAAAATTATAAAACATTCAACTTCATTTCAAATTCTCCTTTTAAAATATAACAATGCTTGATTTCACATAATTTCCGTCATGCAATATTTCAATATGATTTCCAGTAGCTAAAGGTGCACACATAGAACACTGTCTAGGCAAATTAACTTTTGCACATTTTCCCTAATTAAAAGATATCAGACAATTATTAATAAAAGAAAATCAGATTACCTTTTTTTTTAATCTTAAACAATTGAGAAGTATGATGAAGTCTCAGGTTGCTATCTTAATATTTCAGTTTTCCCTTCAGGGCATCAACTCCTATTTTCCTTTTCAGTAGGAAGGAAGATTGAGGGAAGAGGTAGGAATGTGAGCTGAAATGTAAAGAGAGTAAGCCTTATCAGTACTACTCAGTCTCTGTAGATAGGGGCAGAGCATGATGAGGTGAACAAGCAGGGGGGCTCTGGCCTTCCCCACTCACATCGGCCAGAGGGGTAGATTTTTATATAGAAGATTTCTGCATAGATTTTCACTTGAAAATTCAGTGTTCTGCCCCCATCTTTTCCTTTCATCCTGTGCATGCGTGCTAAGTTGCTTCAGCCATGTCTGACTCTGCAACACCATGGACTGTAACCCGCCAGGCTCCTCCCTCCATGGGATTCTCCAGGCAAGAATACTAGAGTAGGTTGCCATGCCCTCCCCCAGAGAATCTTCCCAACCCAGGGATTGAACCCGTGTCTCCTGTGGCTCTTACAGTGTAGGTGGATTCTTTATCGCTGAGCCACTAGAGAAGCCCTCCTTTCACACCTCCCCTTTAACTGATATCTTTGCTCTTACTCAACTTGTCCTTGGCTTTCTCCTCAACAATGTTTTCATATGTATATAGCCTCTACAATTACCCTATTGGGCATTTCACAAGCTAAATTTTGGGATAGGTATTCTATCCTCTTCTGTTTTATGGAGAGGGAAATGGCAACCCACTCCAGTATTCTTGCTTGGTAAATCCCATGGACAGAGGAGCCTGGCAGGCTATAGTTCAAGGTATTGCAAGAGTTGGACTCAACTCAATGAATAACAAACTGATTTCAGCTGAAACTGAACATGTATCAGTAGCAGGTATAAGTTTTTTAAGAGCTATACGTAAAAGAATATACTGTCCAACCTACAATATGTAATACAAAATTAAGTTCCCTCTGTTCTGTCTCTCAATTTCAATCCCTACCTGCCCCCCCTCTCTCTTTCTCTCCCCAGTGTCCTGCCACTCCTCAACCCTAGAAACTTGTATTCTTGGTGTCCTTTGGATAACCTGGCATTGATAACAGAGTTTCTCAAAGTGTGAACCTCACCCAGGGAGCTTCAAAAACTTCTGGGGTATTTATTTGTTCCAACTAAAAACTGGAAAAATAGATACTTTCTTCTCTGCCACAATTATGTTTTTTATTTCCTCATTTACTGGATTTTGAAAATTCAGCCTTATGGAGATTTACAAAACAAGCATTCATGTTACCATCAAATGTTAACAAATGCTTTATTATGCTGTATAAGATTTAGATTTGTTTGTCTTTCTAAGAATTAAACAGTCACTCAAATACAGTTGGGAGCTCTTCCCTACCAGGATTGCTCCACTGCCTTTCTGAGAAAGTGAAAGTGAAGCTGCTCAGTCATGTCCGACTCTTTGTGACCCCATGGACTATAGCCTACCAGGTTCCTCCATCCATGGGATTTTCCAGGCAAGAACATTGGAGTGGGTTGCCATTTCCTTCTCCAGATGTTCCTGACCCAGGGATTGAACCCAGGTCTCACGCATTGTAGGCAGATGCTTTACCATCTGAGCCACCAGGGAAGTCTGCTTTTCTCAGAAAACACATGCCAATTTGACGTATGCATCCTTCCTATCTAGGTGTTTGTATTTTCAGTATATATGTACTTAGCCATAAATTGTCTTGCTAATTTTTAAATGGATACAAGTTGGTATTCTGCAATTCACTTTACTGAGTCAGCTATATGTTCTTGATATTTTATCCAGGACATTACATATTCAGTGTACAATGGGGAGAGGGGGAGCCAATACACACACAGTCATTCATTCATCCATTCATTTTAACTACAATATAGTATTCCATTATATAACTGTATAACTTTTAATCTTTCCCTATTAATGAACATTTAGGTTGCTTCCAATCTTTTACTTTACCACCATCCTTCTAAAAGCCTCCTGGTGCACAGGTATGAGAGTTGCTTTAGAGTGTGCTCTAGTGGAATTCTTCGGTTGTAGACTATGCACTGGATTAGGCAATGGCACCCCACTCCAGTGCTCTTGCCTGGAAAGTCCCATGGACGGAGGAGCCTGGTGCGCTGCAGTCCATGGGGTCACTGAGTCGGACACGACTGAGCGACTTCACTTTGACTTTTCACTTTCATGCATTGGAGAAGGAAATGGCAACCCACTCCAGCATTCTTGCCTGGAGAATCCCAGGGATGGGGGAGCCTGGTGGGCTGCCGTCTATGGGGTTGCACAGGGTCAGACACGACTGAAGTGACTTAGCAGAAGCAGCAGCAGCAGACTATAGACTTCTTTAACTTTGCTACGCATTGCAAAGCTGCTTTCCAATGTGGATACAGACATTTATCATCCACCAGCAGTGTGAGACTCTCAGATTCCCTATATTCTTCCTTAACTTTGTGATACTTTTTGAAAAGTGTTTCTAATTCGCTTTTATGGGCATTTCACTAATTTTGTTGTTTAGCTGCTAAGTCCTGTCAACTCTGCAACCTCATGGACTGCAGCATGCCAAACTTCTCTGTCTTTTACTATCTCCTGGAGTTTGCTCAAACTCACTGATAATAATAAGTAAACATTTATAGAGCACATAAATTATTCCAGGTATTATTCTATGTACCTCTTTGAGAAGGTTCTTCTTTAAATTCCCACTCGATAGATCAGGAAATTGATGCATAGAGAGATTGTATAATATGTTCAAGGTCACAGAGTTGATAAATTGTAGGATTAGGAGTTTGAACTTAGGTAGCCTATCTCAAAAGCGCATTTTTTTCTTAAGTCTCTGCACCAAATCACAGAGGCCTAGGAAGTCATTGCTAAGGTGTCAGGACATTAAAGGTCCTTCCTTTTGTTTCTAGGGTATATGCTAAGTCACTTCTAGGGTATATGCTAAGTCATTATGCAAAGAGTCGGTTGTGCCTGACTCTTTGCGACCAGATGAACTATAGTCCACCAGGCTCCTCTGTCCATGGGATTCTCCAAGCAAGAATACTGGAGTTTCCTCCTCTGGGGGATGGTCCCACTCCAGGGACTGAACCCACATCAGTTATGTCTCCTACACTGGCAGGAGGTTCTTTACCACTGGAGCCACATGGGAAACCCGTGTGTGTGTGTGTATATATATCCCCTAGACACTCTTCCCAGGTGGTTCTAGTGATAAAGAACTCCCCTGCCAATACAGGAAACATTGAAACATGGGTTCCATCCCTGGGTCGGGAAGATCCCCTGGAGGAGGGTGTGACAACCCACTCCAGTATCCTTGTCTGGAGAACCCCATGGATAGAGGAACCTGGCAGGCTGTAGACTATGGGGTGTCAAACAGTCAGACATGACTGAAGTGACTGAGCATGGATGTATATATATATATATATACATGAAGACAGAGAAGTTTGGCATGCTGCAGTCCATGAGGTTGCAAAGAGTTGACAGGACTTAGCAACTAAACAACAAAATTAGTGAAATGCCCATAAAAGCAAATATAAAATATTACTGTGTTTTTTTTTATCTCATTGCTGGATGTTCCTTCACCGAGATAGGAGCAAGAAGAAAGAGTGGAAAACAAACTAACAAAGTTTCTTCTTGCGTGAGCAGATGTGGCGACACTGACCAAAGATGATGGCGAACATTTCTCCACACACTCGGGGGGAAGGCTGAGGCCAGCCTGCAGTCAGCCTTGGGTGGAAGCGCATTCCAGCGCCTGGAACAGCCTGTCATGAAGAGAGAGGAATCTGTCCCTTTGCTGCCAGTTGTCCCGAGCCCAGGGAAGTCGGAGATGTTACAGGTCTTGATCTGGATCTCCCGACCACTGCCCACCCACTATGACGGAACAGAGAAATGCGCACTAGGAGGCTCCGGCTGCCCTGTGCTCCAATGTGGGCAGCGGCCCCACTGGACTGTGGAGTCGTCCTAGGCTCTATATGAGCCAGTGTCAGTGGACTGAATTTGCTCTTGTGTCCTTGAGATTCTTCAGGCAAGAGTACTGAAGTGGGTTGTCATTTCCTTCTCCAGGGGACCTTCCCCACCCAGAGATCTAACCCCACATCCTGCAAATCTCCTGCATTGGCAGGCAGATTCTTTACCTCTGAGCCACCTGGGAAGCCCTTGGGTCTATATAATACTCAGCTAATCCCATAGGATGCCATGGTATCAGCTCCAAATTTTCATTCTGGCTTTGAGTTCCCTTTTTGTTGCTGGTGCCTAGAAATTTCCACATCATTTTTAAGTACAAGAAAGTATTTTACATTTTTAGTTGTTGTCTTAGCTCAGACTGCTATTAACAAACTACCACAGACTAGGTAACTTAAACATAGGCATTTATTTCTCACAGTTCTAGAGACTGGGAAGTCCAAGGTTAAGGTGTGAATTGGTAGACCCATTCTCTATTTCCAGTAATTACTATTCTATCATTTAATCATTATTATTGCACTTTTCCAGCTCATATTATTCAATGAGGTTCTTCTGTGAAAGAAGAAAAGAAATATCTTCAGTTGTACAAGCTGCCCCAGGCCCTGGAAAGCAGACATGAAATGGTTGAGATGGCCAAAAGTTGTCACTGGGGACTAGGGATTAGAACCTGGTCAAAGCAGCAAATAAAAAAAATTTAAAAAGCTCTTAAAGGAACCTGACAAGGGAAGCTTAAATCTTATTTAAAGGGTTGGGTTATACTAAGCCTTGAAAAATTCAATCCTCTTGAGGACTATATCTCACTAAGAAAGCTCCATGTAAGTTTATCATGTATCCAACACCTAGACATTGGACCTTGGAGACCACTAGGATAATATTTCCTCTGGCTTAGCACTGAAGCTTGGAAGTGACATTTGTACGAGGCATACTTTAAACTCCAGGGCTTTTCCGATTACAAAATGATAATTCTGAAGGGAAAAAAGTGCTTACTGCACAGAGAAGGCCATGATTTATATGTTTTGGACAGTCTTCCTTTTTCACACAGAGTAACTTGTTAGACCAAGTATGTTTTGCTTTTACTTTTGTTTTTAACTGAAGCTGTCTTTTGATTGATATTAAGGGTAGAGCATATTTGTTTTAGTGTGTTTTTATTTTTATAGTTCCACCATTCCAAAAGAATGATTGTATAAATGCTAGTTACAGGTGACACTGGCAATTAAGCTGTACACACACCACAGAAACATTAGTATGAAATGCCAATGTTAGGCCAGGGTAACCTCTGAAGCTTCACTGACTGGTCCTCTGTGTAGAATCAACGGATCACTCTCCAACTGCTCTGGCTCTCTGATGAAAGCCAGACAAGAATAAAGTGAGGCTGAGATGCTGTCCCTCCTTTATGCTTGGTGCATCTATCAAGATCTCTGGAACCATTGTAAAAATCTCCCCTATCATTACAGTTATAAAGGGTGCTTTGAATGAATTAAATACCTAGTGACAGCCAAGGGCATAAACTGCTTGATTCTCTTGGGTCATTTTTCTGGGCTGATTTTAATCATATTTTGGCCAGCATGTTATGTTTTGTGCAGTTGTGAATACTGATGCACTCAGTGACATAATTTAAAATAATACGTCTCTCTATTGGCGCTTGCATGTGTACATCCAGGGTACCTAGAGAGTAAGCAAGACAGACTTGCATTTGAAGCCAGATGAAACCTCCTAACTTTTGTTCCATTTCTTAACTGCCCAGGCTGGATTCCTAATTGACTCATCTCTTTTATAAATCTGTGAAACTTGCCAGAGTAGGACTGAGTAACAGATTATGACTAGATCACAGCAAATCCATCACTTCTGGTAGAAAAACAACTCCTAGACTTGCTGACGAGGTCAGTAAAATCATCATTATACAGGGAATTCTTCCCCCTCTAACCTGAAATGAAACTTGAAGCCAAATGTCAGAAGCCAAGTATCAGAAGACAATAACTTTTTTACACCTCCACATATTCTATAGAAAGAATTAGAAACCTGGTGTGAAAAAATTCCTGGCTTCACTTTGCTAATCCACTCTGTGTTCACCTTCCTTTTTCTTTCTTTCTTTTTTTTTTCATCACTCATTCCCTATTCCTAGGCTCACCTGCAACACTTCTTTTATCTGGATTTTGAAAGTTTTTATTAAGATCTGAAAGGTATAATATGAAAGTTCTGCACACACTCAGAGCAGTCTAACCACATTTTTTAAAAGTTAGAGTACACATACTTTTAGAATTGGTGGTTCTTAAAGTTAGACAACTCTAGAACCACATTTAAAATTGGCTTTAGCCAAAGTGAGCCCAGTTAATATAAAATCGTGTGTGTGTGTGTGAAGTCACTCAGTCGTGTCCGACTCTTTGCGACCCCGTGGACTGTAGCCCACCAGGCTCCTCTGTTCATGGGATTCTATTCAAGTACAGTGATTGACATCAAGATTCTAATTTTGAAGAGCCACATGAGGCAGTTATTAAGAACTCAAGGAAGACCAACAGAAGAGCAGATATACAGACCTCCTGCGACTTTGTTGAGTGTAGTACATATCACTAGGTGGAAAAAGAGCAAGTCTTAAAGTTTAGAGCACTAATAATCTGGAAGAATCATGGAACATTGGTGATTCTATAGGATCTAATATAGAATGAAAGTCAATGGCTAAACAGACAGTTTTACACCCATGCATCCATTTTGAAACAATTTTTGGAGGGAATTTCCTGGTAGCTCAGAGGTTAGGACATGGCCCTTTTGTTGCCAGTGAAGTGAAGTGAAGTGGCTCAGTTGTGTCCGATTCCTTGCGACCCCATGGACTGTAGCCTACTAGGCTCCTCTGTCCATGAGATTTTCCAGGCAATAGTACTGGAGTGGATTGCCATTTCCTTCTCCAGGGGATCTTCCCAACCCAGGGATCAAAGAAAGCCGGGTCTCCCACATTGTAGACAGACACTTTACCGTCTGAGCCAGCAGGGAAGTCTGCTTCCCTGGTGTTGTTGCCAGTACCCAAACTTAATCTTCAACTGGGGAACTATGATCCTGAAAGCTACATGGCACAGCCAAAAAAAAAAATTTTAATAAATGATTTTTTGATCACTTACCTTGATACTGTACTAGGCACTGAGGTCAAATAGTGAACAAAACTAATCTCAGTCCCTTATCCTCATGAAGCTTAGAGTCTAGTGCAAGCAATAGGAAGTGGCCAGGTAATCACAGGCTTGTGAAAGCAAGCATCTCTCTGTTGAGTGCTAAGGAGAGAGCCTCCCAAAGGTGGAGACGGTCTCTTTAGGGAACACTGCCCTGAGAAAGTTACCCCTGAGCTGAGGCCCAAGGAATAAGCAGGAGTTAACGAGAAGGGAAAGACAGATGCTTCTCATTAGAGTAAATTGGACAGTGTTTCTGGTTTTTTGTTTGTTTTTATTTTTAGCATAATTAATCTATTTAATAGGTTAAGGACCAGGACTAGAAGAAGCAGTGTGAACTAGTGGTAACTTTTTTCTCCCTCTGAGCTTTACGGAAGTATTGGTGGTGGTGGTTTAGTAGCTCAGTCCTGTGGGTCTTTTTGGTGACCCCTGAACTGTAGCCAGGCTCCTCTGACCGTGGGATTTCCCAGGCAAGAATATGGAATGGGTTGCCATTTCCTTCCCGGGTCTCCTGCATTGCAAGCGGATTCTACACCACTGAGCCACCAGGGAAGCCCTTATTGAGGCCCAATTGACCAATAAAAATGGTATATTTTTAAGGTGTACAGTGTGATGTTTACATATACGTAGAAATTGTGAAATGTTTATTAATTAACATATTCTTTATCTCACAGTTATCTTTTTTTATAAGAATGGTTAAAATATACTTTTTGCAAATTTCAAATATACAATAATTTTTTTTAAAACTGTGCTTCACAGCTTGTGGCGTTTTATTTCCCTGACCAGGGATTGAATTCAGGCACACTGAATCCTAACCACTGGACCACCAGGGAATCCCCTACAACACAATGGTATTAACTATAGTCTTCTTGTTATACATTTGATCACCAGAATTTATTTATCTTGAATATCTGAAACTTAAATTTTTTATAAATCAAAGAAACCTGCTCAGGCCCCTTGCCTGGTCTTATTTCCAGGCTCTTTCCTCCACTGTTAGATGCGGCTTTGATCATGGAAATAATTAAGCAAAGGAAGGAGGGAAAAGCATTCCAAGAAGAAGGAACAGCTTGTGCAAAGACCCTCTGGCTTAGATTGCAAGAAGCAATCTGTGCAGAGCTTTATAAACTGTGTCAAAGACTTCTGTCAAACCTAAAAATGCAGAAAGCCATTTAGCACGTCTTAAGCAGAAGGGAAGAAGGTGGAGACGGGGCTAACATAACCAGGTTTGCATTTTGGAAAGATTATTTTATCTACAGTATGGAAAACAGATGGAAGGAGTAAAATGATGAAAATTTTGATTGTATATATAACCTCTGCCTCAGAAATGTTTCTAAAATGAATGGTCTCTGTCACATTATATGGAAGAAGACTATAATCGTCTGTCCTGTTTATTCATTCGAATGACATTTACTGTGCACCAACTCTGTGCTGATTTGGAAGTGGGGCTGTATGCGTGACACAATAGATGAAGTTCTATTCCTAGAGCCTAGAGCCTAGGAAATAGACAAAATGTAAAAGCAAATAATATAGCTTGTTAGAAATTGAAAATGCCACAAAGAAAGAAAAACAGAGCAGGATAATATGATTTGGAGTCAAAAGAGAGGAAAATGACATGTAGTTTAAAACGGGATAATCAGGATAGTTTTCCTTTACCAGGTGAGTTTTAGTAAAGACTTGAAGGAAGTGAAGGCATCCGCCTTGCAGATGTCTGGGTGAAGAGCTTTCCTGGCCAAGGGGCAACCAGTGCAAAAGTGGGAATGCATCTGGCCTGTTTATATAGCAACTGGGTGGCCAAAGTGCCTGGAGCAGAGTAAGCATGGAAGAGGACAGCAAAGATGAGAACAGGGGACACAGGGCCTGGAAAGACGCTGACGGTGCTCAGGGTGAGGACGGAAGTCATTGCAAGGTTTTGAACAGAGAGTCTCATGATAGGACTTCTTTTTTAAATTTATTTTAAAAATACTAATTTTTTTATTTACTGTGTTGCAGACTTTACAATGTTGTGTTGGTATCTACCATACAACAATGCAAATCAGCCGTAATTATACATACATCACCTCCCTCTTGAGCCTTCCTCCCCTCCCCGACCCTAGGTCATCACAGAGCACCAGGCTGGGTTCCCTGTGTTACATAGCGACTTCTCACCAGCTATCTTTTTTACACATGGCAGCATATATATGTAAAATGGTATTGATGAGCCTATTTGTAGGGAAGGAATGAAGATGCAGATACAGAGAACTGGCTTGTAGACACAGTGGGGGAAGGAAAGAGGGATAAAAGGACGTCATTTTTAAAAGGATCACCCTGCTGCTACTTTGAGAATGTACTATAGCAAGGCAATACTGGAAGCAGGGAGACTACTTAGGAGGTTTCTGCAATAGCCAGATGAGAGATAATGATGGCTCAGACCATCATCGGGGCTTCCCAGGTGGCTCAGTGGTAAAGAATCGCCTGTCAATTCAGAGGTGTGAGTTCGATCTCTGGGTCTGGAAGATCCCATGGAGGAGGAAATGGAAATTCACTCCAGCGTTCTTGCCTGAAAAATCCCATGGACAGAGGAGCCTGATGGTCTACAGTCCATGGGGCCGCAAAGAGTCGAACATGACTGAGCACACACACCGCACCACAGACTATCATCAGACTTTTGAATGGCAGCAGTGGCAGCGATATAGCAACAATAGGAAGATTCACAAAACTGTGAAAAAGTATTATTCCCATTCTAAAATATGAATATTCCACCAAACTATCCATTATGACGTGTAGGAAAAACAATGACATTTTTTTGACATGGAAGAAGGTACTAAATATTACCTCCCATGTACCATGTTACTAAAAGAAGATACTGAAGAATGTGCTACACCAAAATGAGAGTGTAAAACCAAGAGGGAGACAGGAGATTGTTGATGCTAAATGACATAAAACTCTTACAGTTGTGACTGTGTAAAGAACACAGCAGTATCATGGATTTTTTTTCATTTATGATCTTTTTCTAGCTCAACAAATAAACTTCAGAAGTATTTATAGTTTTCACCCCAAAAGACATGTCCATTTGAATATTATTTGAGTAATATTACTGAATATTATTATTATTTGAATCTTATTGTCAAGTGAAAAATTGGATAGAATATAGTATATATAATAGGATATAGCAATATCTGGGTGTCTTTAAGATTTCTTCTACAAATAATGCTTCTAAGAAATTTTAAATGAATAACATAGTAAGCAAATTTATACTTATAATTGGACAAGAGTATAAAAATTGAGATTTTTGTAAACTTCTTTGATCATCATTTTATCAGGTTGAGTTTTATGATATGGAGATTATCTCTTTCACATAAATGTGAAGAATGAAGGGGCATTTTCCCCTTTTGGTTTTCCTCAGTTTTTTTCACCATGAGGAAGACCTGAAATTTTTAAGGTTAAAAATTGAAATTCTATTATCACTAAGAAAAAAAGAAATTAGCAGACCCCTGAAGCTCAAAGTTTATATTATAAAAATTAATGCACAGAATGTGATTATTGAAAAAAAAAGAACAATGGGGCATGAAGTATTTTGAATCTACGGGATCAAGGAAAATAAGGAATACATGATCTAAAAAAAGAAAACCTCAGGGTTCTAGTGAAAGAAACCTCCAGAACAGCAGTATACAGTTCTAGATAATCACCAACCAGTTTAGAGCAAGACAGTTGAGGTCTCTGGGAGGAAATAAATGCCTTACTTGATATATTGGATGTAGTAGGAAGAGACCAACAGAGTGTAGGGAGAAATATGTAATAGGTACATAGAACTCTTAGGAACTAGAAAAGGAGGTTTTTAATATTGATTCCAGAGAAAATCAAAAGTTATAAAAGAATAAAAAGTGTAAGTTACTATAATTCCATAGGCTTCTGCAGTGGGTCAACAGTAAAGACTCTGCCATGTAGGAGATATAAGAGACACAGGTTCAATCCCTGGGTCAGGAAGATCCCCTAGAGGAGAAAATGGCAACCCACTTCAGAATTATTGCTTGGAAAATCCCATGGGCAGAGGAGCCTGGTAGGCTACACTTCATAGGGTTACAAAGAGTCAGACATGACTAAACACACATGCATACTATACCTGCATAGCACAGCTATGAATATTACTCATAACACTGAATATGGTTTTAACAAAAATTATGATTTAATGGTTTGAAAAATGTAGAAGTGAAGTGGGGATAAGAGGCAGGGGTGTAAGAAACCTAGATGTTCGTTTTTCACTACGAGTTTGTCAGTACATAACTAAAACTGGAAAATATCAAGAAATAGAAGAGAAGCATGTTATTTAGAAATAAGCTGGTAAATGCAGAAGAAACAGCTAAAAAAGTAACTTTGGGGGAACAAGAATAAAAACTGGGTAGCTGGGCTGAGGCTGGGGACCAATGGACCTTTAATTAGCACCACTATCTGTCATCACGATCTATCAGCTCTCAGGGTCTAAGATGGTGCAGAAACTTAAAGGCTATATAGATCAGGTTTGTGGTTCATCAATGCAAAATATATACTTAGGACTGGGGAGGGGATTAGTACAGCAAATTTGGGTAGGTGCTTGATGACCTTATTTCCTTTCCTTTCCCATGAAGTTTCAGGGAAATGAGGTGGTAGTTTGGTCACTAAGTCGTGTCCAACCCTGGCAACCCTGCAGACTATAGCCCACCAGGTTCCTCTGTCCATGGGATTTTCCAGGCAAGAATATTGGAGTGGGTTGCCATTTCCTTCTTGAGGGGATCTTCCTGACCCGGGGATTGAATTCAGGTCTCCTGCATTGCAGGCAGATTCTTTACTAAGTCACTAGGAAAGCTGGCAAGTTTGAAACAAGATAGGGTAAGGGACAGACAGTGTTACCTGGAGGTATAATCAAGTATGTAAGGTTTGGAGGTAATGTTAGTTTTACCAGTGACCTACCTCCTTGCCTCTATACAGATCTTGGCTGTAAACCTGAATCAACATATTTTCATCCTCCCTGAAGTTGACCTACGGTTTTCTGACCTTGGCTTAACAATTCTCATTTGTCCCATTTTCTGATCTTTTCTGTGGTCCTCTTCTTGCCTTAACAACTCTGCTCTTATCATTAGTGTTCCTAACTTTGGCTTGGAAAGCTGATATCATTTTCTGCATTCTTGATTTTCTTCCAGTTTGCTGCATCTGTCACTTCCTTCATGCTAATCTATTTCTCAGGCCAACCTAGTAACCTGAACTTGATTCTTTGGTTGCCCCATCTGATTTAGGATTTGGTTAAGAACTCATGACACTATTTCTGATTAATGCTGCCATATGTTCCAGACTTTTCTCCTGACTGTGGTATTACTGTGCCAGTATTGGTTGGCTACTTCTTATGAGTGGTAGTGGCCAAACCAGGCTTATGCAGCTAAACCAGATGACTGGACAAGTTAGATCAGGTGCTGACAATGCAGAAATTAAAAATAGAATGAACAAAGCACAATAGGACACCCTCAGACCTAGACAGATCCAGACAGAGTTGGTCTTTGAGTCCCTCCACCCCCTCTCCATAGTCAGGGGAGAAACTTTCAGAGGAAGAAAAAAGTCCAAAGAAAGATCTGGAAATGTCATAGCAGGACTTCCGCTTTCAAAGGAATTTCCTGAGTTAACTTTAGAGTTAGAAGGTTTAACTCTCAGGGTTCCCACCGTGAACCTAACTTTGTGTTGAAATTTTATAAAGCAAAGGATTCTTAAGCCTCCAGATAGTGCACAATCTCTCTAAATATCAGTACCATCTCACAGTGGATAAAATTGTTCTTGCCTGATTAAATTTCAGTAGATTAATATTGATATACTCATATTTGACATTAGCTATGCTTTCTTGACTTTCTTTTACCCTGTTGTATTCAATAACCCTTGAACACACTAATTAAGATAAGTCTAAAAAAAGGAAAGAAGAGAAGGAATAAAAGAAGCAATTTAATGATATACTGACTCTAGTGGAAGGAAATACACATAATTGATTATTCCTGCTTAGAGAGTCCTTTTAATGGGTGGTAATTTTCATCTCTTCTTGGAAAAACAACAAAAAAAGAACAAAACAGTAGTGAAGACAGTACTTAACCACTTATGAGTATGTACTAGCTGCTACGTCTTTATACACATTAATTCAATTAATTCTTATAGCAACTCAATGAGATGGGTGACATTTATTAATGAGGAAAGTGAGATTCTGAGCCATTAAGTAGTTTGCCCAAGGTCATTTATCTGCTAGGGAAAGGGATGGGACACAAAACAGACTAGATGATGCCAGCGACCATAGTCCCAACTTCAAAGACATATATGCCCTTCCCAGCAATGTTGGGAATAAAAAGAAATGATCATTCAAACTGTTAGAGGATCAGTGAGGATTCAGATGATGTTCAAATCCAAAAAGAAATTATCTCCCTTCCTCTATCATTCAGTCAGGAACTCAAAATATCTCACAGGAAATCAAGTGAGAATTCAGTTCTACTAATACGTTATTGAGTACCTACTAATATCAGACTCTTTACTAGGGTTTGGGATACATAAGAATGAGTTAAGACAGGCATAATATCTGCCTTCAAAAATGCTGCAGACATTTTAGAAGTAAAATAATATATAATAACTATTAACAAGAAGGGCTTCCCAGGTGGTGCTATTGGTAAAGAATATGCTTGCTAGTGCAGGAGACCTAAGAGACACAGGTTCAATCCCTGGGTTGGGAAGATACCCTGGAGAAGGGCATGGCAACCCCCTCCAGGAATCTTGCCTGGAGAGTCCTATGGACAGAGGAGCCTGGCTGACTACATTCCATAGAGTTACAAAGAGTTGGATGTGACTGAAGCAACTTAACGTGCATGCATGCATTAACAATGAAGAGGAACAAAACTCTGTGGGAAGGAAAAGTAAGGGTATTTTATGGTCTAGAACATAGAAGCTCTTGATTAGAAAATGAAGGTTGAGCTAAAATGTAAATGATAATATGAGTTAACTAAGTAATGGCTTCAATCTGATATCACAAGGTAATTTAATGAACTAGAATCAGAAGACTGACAAGCTCTTCTCGGGAGAGACAGCACTCACCACTGTGTCTCCTTTGACGGAGCAGCAGAAAGAGAAGGACATCAACCCAGACATGGGTAAAAAGAAAAGAGTTGAAATCTTGGTAAATATTAAAAGGCTATGTGTGGGCTGGCATGATAGTAGAGACTCCTGAGAGTCCCAGGCAGGAGGAGAGTCTGAAACATTCATCAACTGTGAAAAAAGTTCACAGTTGAGTTCTTTTCATAGTCCTTAACTGAGAGCCCATGAAAAAGCCTGAGAGCAGGCCTGGAGAATTGAGAGAGTCATCTGCTAAATCACACACATGCAAGGCACCCCTAAGACTGAGGACAGAGCAGAAAAACTGAGAGAATTGCTCTGTGCTCTGGCCCCTGTACTATGTACAAGATAGCAGCTGTCTGCTGCTGAAGAAGAAAGGAGACCAGAGAGTTTCCTCAGAGGTCTATGCAAGCGGAAGCTGCTTGAGTCAAGGGCAGAGATGGAAAACCAAGTGAAATCCTTTCTGCCTCCCCACTAACTCTACACGCACACACTCTAAGTCTTGCACCAACCACTAGGCAACAGCAGTGTGATGCTAAGGGGAGTAAAGGAGAGAGACTCCATTATGAAAACACAAGTATCCAGGTTTCCCTAAAGCTAAGGGAAAAGCAGCAGAACTGAGAACACCCTTCTGGGTTGTCATATGGGTGCTCAGTTGCTTCAGTCATGTCTAACTCTTTGCAACCCCATGGACGATAGCCCACCAGACTCCTCTGTCCATGAGATCCTCCAGGCAAGAATACTGGAGTGGGTTGCCATGGCCTCCTCCAGGGGATCTTTCCAAGCCAGGGATCGAACCCACATCACTTACATCTCCTTCATTGGCAGGTGGGTTCTTTACAACTAGTGCCACCTGGGAAGCCCATGGGTTGCCACAGATGAAGAAATCGCAGTCTAATTCTGGAGAAAAAGAAAGATCTTTGAGACAGGACTGCCTTTTTGTGAAGACTTGCTAAATTTTGTGAACTGAGGTACACATTTGGCACTCCATGCTTTATAGTAAGGCAGCATCAGATGACAACTGGGAAAATGTGAAAGCTGTGTTTCCATGAACATACTTAAAGAACTCACAAAATCTGGACTTAATTCAAGCACAGACTAATTTAGTCATTTCATGACCTCTCAGAAGAAAAGGAACACATTTTTCAGAGAGTAAATGTTTTTTACCTTACAATCTACTATACTTCTACTCAGAGTGTCTTGCATTCAATCAAAAATTATGAGACACAGTCAAAAAATATGAAAAGATAACCCATCATGAAATTACAAAATAGAGAAAACATAGAGATGGCCCAGATAATCACAATGGTGTGATCACTCACCTAGAGCCAGACATCCTGGAATGGAAAGTCAAGCGGGCCTTAGAAAGCATCACTATGAACAAAGCTAGTGGAGGTGATGGAATTCCAGTTGACCTATTTCAAATCCTAAAAGATGATGCTGTGAAAGTGCTGCACTCAATATGCCAGCAAATTTGGAAAACTCAGCAGTGGCCACAGAACTGGAAAGGGTCAGTTTTCATTTCAATCCCAAAGAAAGGCAATGCCAAAGAATGCTCAAACTATCACACAGTTGCACTCATCTCACATGCTAGTAAAGTAATGCTCAAAATTCTCCAAGCCAGGCTTCAGCAACACATGAACCATGAACTTCCAGATTTTTCAAGCTGATTTTAGAAAAGGCAGAGGAACCAGATATCAAATTGCCAACATCCACTGGATAATCAAAAAAGCAAGAAAGCTCCAGAAAAAATATCTATTTCTGCTTTCCTGACTATGCCAAAGCCTCTGGCTGTGGGGATCACAATAAACTATGGAAAATTCTTCAAGAGATGGGAATACCAGAGCACCTGACCTGCTTCTTGAGAAATCTGTATGCAGGTCAGGAAGCAACAGTTAGAACTGGACATGGAACAACAGACTGGTTCCAAATAGGAAAGGAATACATCAAGGCTATATATTGTCACTCTGCTTATTTAACTTATATGCAGAGTACATCATGAGAAATGCTGGCCTGGAAGAAGCACAAGCTGGAATCAAGACTGCCAGGAGAAATATCAATAACCTCAGATATGCAGATGACACCACCTTTATGGCAGAAAGTGAAGAAGAACTAAAGAGCCTCTTGATGAAAGTGAAAGAGGAGAGTGAAAAAGTTGGCTTAAAGCTCAATATTCAGAAAACAAAGATCATGGCACCTGGTCCCATCATTTCATGGCTTATAGATGGGGAAACAGTGAAAAGAGTGGCTGACTTTATTTTGGGGGGGCTCCAAAATCACTGCAGAAGGGGATTGCAGCCATGAAATTAAAAGACACTTACTCCTTGGAAGGAAAGTTATGACCAACCTAGAGAGCATATTAAAAAGCAGAGACATTACTTTGCCAACAAAGGTCCGTCTAGTCAAGGCTATGGTTTTTCCAGTAGTCATGTATGGATGTGAGAGTTGGACTATAAAGAAAGCTGAGCGCTGAAGAATTGATTCTTTTGAACTGTGGTGCTGGAGAAGACTCTTGAGAGTCCCTTGGACTGCAAAGAGATCCAACCAGTCCATTCTAAAGGAGATCAGTCCTGGGTGTTCATTGGAAGGACTGATGTTGAAGCTGAAACTCCAATACTTTGGCCACCTGATGTGAAGAGCTGACTCATTTGAAAGGACCCTGATCCTGGGGAAGATTGAGGGCAGGAGAAGAAGGGGATGACAGAGGATGAGATGGTTGGATGGCATTACCAACTCAATGGACACGGGTTTGGGTAAACTCCGGGACTTGGTGATGGACTGGGAAGCCTGGTGTACTGCGGTTCATGGGGTCACAAACAGTCGGACACGACTGAGCGATTGAATTGAACTGAACTGAACTGAACTGATAGATGGCCCAGATGTTGGAATTATCAAACGGGGATTTTAAAATGAGTATGATAAAAAGTATTTTGAAATCTAATGAAGAAGTGGACAACTTACATGAGCAGATGGGGAATTTTAACAAAAAGATTGATATTATACAAAAGAGTCTAAAGGAAAATCTAAAAATGAAGAAAACAAATTATTGGGGATAGAGAATACATTCAGTAAGTTAATAAGCAAAATGGACACAGTAGAGAAAAGAATCATGGAACAAACTCAGAAGGATGTATTGGTAAATTCTATGAAACATTTAAAAAAGAAATGATATCAATATTGTACAAAAATAGAGGAGGGAACACTTAGAAACCAGCTTTATGAGACTAGTATTACCCTGATACTAAAAACCAGACAGAGAAAAAAGTAAAACAAAAAAGAAATGAAAACTGAGACCAATATACCTTATGAACATAGATGTAAAATTCCTTAACAAAACACTAGCAAATTGAAAACAGTAATACATGAAGAGGATAATACACCATGACAAATTGGATTTGGCACTAGAATGTGAAGTTTACTTAACATTTGAAAATTACTCAATAGAATTCACTACATCAGCAAATTAAAGAAGAAAATCTTATTATTATTTCAGTAGATGTAGAAAAGGCATTTCTCACATTTATGATAAAACTTTCAGCAAGCTAATAATAGAAGAAAATATCTGAAACCATATAAAATTCATCTACGAAAAACTTAGTAAGTATTATACCTATCAGTGAGAGAGAAAATGCTTTTGCCCTAAAAAGAAAACAAACCCTGTTTACTAAACAAAACAAAAATGTTCACTTTAATCACTTCTGTTGAACTTAATGCTGGATATTCTAGCTTGTGCAAGAAAACAGAAGAAAAAATAATAGAAATTGGAAAAAGGAAAAATCATCTTTATTTGCAGATGGCATGATTGTATATGCAAAAGCTCCTAAGGTAACTCTAAGAAAACAACTAGAATTAATAGGTGATTTTAATAATGTTTCATGATACAAAGTCAATATACAAAAATCTACTGCATTTCTATATAGTAGCAATGAACAATTAGAAAAAAAATTTTAAGCAGTACCATATACAGTAACATCAGGAACTGAGACATGAGTGGGAGGCAGTTTTGCACTCTCAGGCTACTTTTCTAAATGCTGCCACTGGCTGGGCATCATCTTGGAATTCTCCCTCCAACCTGTTAGTGCCAGAGGGCACACACCACTGAGAGCCCTGCCTGCTCCCACACCTTGGCTGGACCTCATAGTTGGCCCGCACCCACCAGAGTTCCTCAGCAGCCATTGCAGGTCCAGTAGCCATACTGAAAGCCAGCCACACAATGGCATTCAATAGCAGCTGTGGCTCCACCACAACAGGAGGACACACATGGCCCATATACAGGATATCCCTGGAGCACCCAGCTCTGGTGGCTAGGCAGGATTGCACTTCTGAGACCCATAAGACCTCTTCTGAAAAGTGCTACTTCCCAAGACTAGGAGAAACAGATGATTTACAAAAAAACACAAAGGACATGCAAGCTCATGAAGACATCCTCAACATCATTTGTCATTAGGGAGATGCAAAATAAAATAACAATGACATTGTGGTTCTCATATAACAATGGCTAAAATAAAAGAAATGTATATCACATTTTGGAGAGGATGAGGAGTAACTGGGATGCTAATACATTGCTGCTATGAATACAAAATAATGCAACCTCTTCAGACAGCTCTTTGGCAGTTTCTCAAAAGGTTAAATATGCATCTACTATGTAACATAGAAATTCTATTCCTGGGTATTCAACCAAGAAAAATGAAAACATATGCTCACAAACAGCCTTGCTTATAGCAGTTGTAACACTAAAGGCCATAATATATGTATGTGCTAAGTCGCTTCCGCCATGTCCAACCCTGTGGACCCCATCAACTGAAACCCACCAGGCTCCTTTGTCCATGGGATTCTCCAGGCAAGAATACTGTAGTGGGTCACCATGCCCTTCCAAGAGATCTTCCTGACCCAGGGATTGAACCCACATCTTATGTCTCCTACATTGGCAAGTAGGTTCTGTACCACTAGTGCCACCAGCTGCTGCTACTGCTAAGTCGCTGCAGTCATGTCCGACTCTGTGTGACCCCATAGACGGCAGCCCATCAGGCTCCCCCATCCCTGGGATTCTCCAAGCAAGAACACTGGAGTGGGTTGCCATTTCCTTCTTCAATGCATGAAAGTGAAAAGTGAAAGTGAAGTCGCTCAGTCGTGTCTGACTCTTAGTGACCCCATGGACTGCAGCCCACCAGGCTCCTCCATCCATGGGATTTTCCAGGCAAAAGTACTGGAGTGGGGTGCCATTGCCTTCTCCGAGTGCCACCTGGAAAGTCCTAAATAAAGGCACTTCATACCTAATCATGTGAGACACACAAAACTAACTGTCATCTGCAATTCTGAATGCCCCAAATCCATGAAAGCCAATTTTTTTTTTAAATTTGACACCAAAACCTGACCTGATGTGATATGAGGCTTAGTCTTTATTATTTCAATGTATATAAATAGAGATCTCACTGGGGATTTTTTTCACTTTTTATTTTGTATTGAGGTATAGCCAATTAACAAACAAGAGAAGCTAAAGGCAAAGGAGAAAAGGAAAGATATACCCATTTGAATGCAGAGTTCCAAAGAATAGCAAGGAGAGATAAGAAAGCCTTCCTCAGTGATCAATGCAAAGAAATAGAGGAAAACAACAGACTGGGAAAGACTAGAGATCTCTTCAAGAAAATCAGAGATATCAAGGGAACATTTCATGCGAAGGTGGGCACAATAAAGGACAGAAATGGTATGGACATAACAGAAGCAGAAGATATTAGGAAGAGGTGGCAGGAATACACAGAACTGTACAAAAAAGAACTTCATGACCCAGATAACCTCGATGATGTGATCTCTCACCTAGAGCCAGACACCCTGGAATGGGAAGTCAAGTGGGCCTTAGGAAGCATCACCATGAACAAATCTAGTGGAAGTGATGGAATTCCAGCTGAGCTATTTCAAATCCTGAAACATGATGCCGTGAAAGTGCTGCACTCAATATGCCAGCAAATATGGAAAACTCAGCAGTGGCCACAGGACTGGAAAAAGTCAGTTTTAATTCCAATCCCAAAGAAAGGCAATTCCAAAGAATGTTCAAACTACCACACAATTGTGCTCATCTCACATGCTAGCAAAGTAATGCTCAAAATTCTCCAAGCCAGGCTTCAAGAGCATGTGAACCATGAACTTGCAGATGTTCAAGCTGGATTTAGAAAAGGCAGAGGAACCAGAGATCAAATTGCCAACATCCGTTGAATCATTGAAAAAGCAAGAGAATTCCAGAAAAATATCTACTTCTGCTTTAATGACTATGCCAAAGCCTTTGACTGCGTGGATCACAACAAACTGTGAAAAATTCTTCTTCAGATGGAAATACCAGACCACCTGACCTGCCTCCTGAGATATCTGTTTGCACATCAGGAAGTAACAATTAGAACTGGACATGAACAACAGACTGGTCCTAAATAGGAAGGAGTACATCAAGGCTGTATATTGTCACCCTGCTTATTTAACTTCTATGCAGAGCGCATCATAAGAAATGCCGGGCTGGATGAAGCACACACTGGAATCAAGATTACCAGGAGAAATATCAATAACCTCAGATATGCAGATAACAACACCCTTATGGCAGAATGTGAAGAAGAACTTCAGAGCCTCTTGATAAAAATGAAAGATTAGAATGAAAAAGTTGGCTTAAAATTCAACATTCAAAAAACTAAGATCATGGCATCCGGTCCCATCAATTCATGGCAAATAGATGGGGAAATAGACGAGAAACTTTGTGTTTTGGGACTCCAAAATCACTGCAGATGGTGGCTGCAGCCATGAAATTAAAAGATGTGAACCTAGAAAACATATTAAAAAGCAGAGACATTATGTTGCCAACAAAGGACCGTTTAGTCAAAGCTATGGTTTTTCCAGTAGTCATGTATGGATGTGAGAGTTGAACTATAACGAAAGCTGAGCGCTGAAGAATTGATGCTTTTTTGAACCATGGTGTAGGAGAAGACTCTTGAGAGTCTCTTAGACTACAAGGAGATCCAACCCGTCCATCCTAAAGGGAATCAGTCCTGAATATTCATTGGAAGGACTGATGCTAAAGCTGAAACTCCAGTACTTTGGCCACCTGATGCGAAGAACTGATTCATTGGAAAAGACCCTGATGCTGGGAAAGATTGAAGGTGGGAGGAGACCTGGGTTCGATCCCTGGGTTGGGAAGATCCCCTGGAGAAGGAAATGGCAACCCACTCCGGTATTCTTGCCTGGAGAATCCCATGGATGGAGGAGCCTGGTGGGCTACAGTCCACAGGGTAGCAAAGAGCCGGACACGACTGAGCGACTTCACTTTCAATATTCCGTTGTATGTATGGACCACATCTTCTTCATCCATTCCTCTGTCGATGGACATTTAAGTTACTTCCATGTCTTGGCTATTGTAAACAGTGCTGCCATGAACACTGGGGTGTGTTTCTTTTCAGATCATGTTTTTCTCTGGATATTCACCCAGGATTTTTATAATGTTCAGTATATAACACATTGCCATTCTAATATCCAAAAACACTAAATTCTGAAACACATTTGAGCCCAAGAATTTTGGATGATGGATTGTGGACCATATAATGTATAACTTTAACTAAAATTGCTAGTTTTAAAAATTAAAAAATAATGAGCTAAACATTCCACATATAACAGAGAAAAATTTAAAACACAGAAATGAATAAAATAAAATCAAAGATATGACAGAAAAGAATAAACCAACAGCTGATTCTTTGAGAAGATTAATAAAATAAATAAACATCTGGCAATACTGATTTTAAAATCCTAGAGAAATCACACATAGCATAATATTGGGAATTTAAAAATGAGACAAATATATAAAGGCAGCAGAGAGTTAAAATTTATATATAATGCTAATGGTTTTGAAAACTTTGGTTAATGGGCATATTAGAAAATTTTTTAAAAATTGAAGGAGAACATCTAAATATTCACTTTGTTTTCTTGCCTTAGAGCATCAATGAATAGGTATTTTCAGGTAATCTGATCTTTTTTTAAAAAGTATTTTAAAATGTTACTTTATTAATTCAAATTCTTCAGAGAATCAAAACCAATAAGATGAAAATAGATAAGTAGATAGACAGATAGATACATAGGGATGATTTAAAATAATTGGCTCACTCATTTATAGAGATTGGCTAGTCTGAAATCTGCAGGATTGGCCAGATGGCAGGAAACCCCAGGGAATAGTCAATATAATTCCAGTCTGAAAGCCATTTGCTGACGGAGGTCAGTCTTTTGTTTTATCAGACCTTTAACTGATTGAATGAGGCCCATCCATATTATGAAGAGCAATCTGTTTTACTCTAAGTTCATCAACTTAAATGTTAATATTACAGAACAACTCTCTCATAGAAACATCTGGAATAATGTTTGACGAAATATCTAGACACTATGGTCCAGCCAAGTTGACACATAAAATTAATCGTTACAGCTACCTTTTCAGAATAGTGAGAGGAGTAAACGTGTAAAACAAGATGATTCTGGCTGTTGATTGAGAATAGTTATAAGATGACAAGTGTGGGCTCAGGACACAATTTAGGAAGCTACTGCATTAACAGAGGTAAGATATGATGCAGGCTCGAGCCAAATTGTTAGCAGTGGAATAGTGAGAAGTCAGCAGAGTCCAAATATAGTTTGATGGTAAAGCTAATAGAAGATAGAAGAGCCACTTGACAGAGTGGATGTGGGATGTAAACGAAAGAAAAGAACCAAGAATAACTTCAAGGTTCGGAGTGCAAACACAGAGTATAGAGTATCCTTCAGCGAACAGAGAAAGCTGTGGGTTCAAAAATTTTGAGAAAATCTCAAAACTTTAAGATGTTAGATATATAAGTGGAGAAGTTGACAAATTAGTTGACTTCATAATTCTGGGTTTTATAATTCTGAATTTAATTTTATATTATACTTGTTTACTAGGAGTTATCAGTAAACAAATACAATATAAAGCACTGCGACTAGACAAAATGAAGGAATTGAATATAGATATAGTAAAAAAAACTATAAATACCAAAGACCCTGGGCACTCCAAAAGAAAGAAGTCAAAACATAATTTTTGTTAAGATCTCATACATAATTTTCAAGTGAAATGAAATTTTTATTGGAAGTGTATCTTTTAATAAGATAAATTGGATCTCATATTTTCACATACTTAATGTATCTGTAAATAAACAATTGACTAGTACAATGAGACAGAAAAGTGAAAGCGAAAGGCACTCAGTCATGTTCGACCCTTTGTGACCCCATGGACTATACAGTCCATGAAATTCTCCAGGCCAGAAAATGGGAATGGTTGCCATGCCCTGTTCCAGGAATTCTCCAGGCCAGAAAATGGGAGTGGTTGCCATGCCCTCCTCCAGGGGATCTTCCCAATCCAGGGATTGAACCCAGGTCTTCCACATTGCAGACAGATTCTTTACCAGCTGAGCCAGCAAGGGAAGAACAAGAATATTGGATAGTGGGTAGCCTATCCCTTCTCCAGGGGTCTTACTAACCCAGGAATCAAACCAGTGTCTCCTGCATTGCAGGCAGATTCCCTGATAGCTCAGTCAGTAAAGAATCCGCCTGTAATGTGGGAGACCTGGGTTTGATCCCTGAGTTGGGAAGATTCTTCAGGAGAAGAGAAAGGCTACCCACTCCAGTATTCTGGCCTGGAAAATTCCATGGAATCACAAAGAGCTGGACATGACTCAGCGACTTTCACAAGACACAGGGCTGATCAAAATTTTATTTGTTTTAATAGGTATAGACACTGAGAAACAGTCTTCATAGTATAGGAATGAAAGTATTATTACATTATATCTAAAATTTTATTTATATTTATGATTTTATGTCAAAATCATGTATGACCTATTCTCTTTTAATTAGATATCAGCTATTAGTTAAATTATATGTTCTTTCTGCTTTGTTGGAAGCAAAGAAGTGGAAATTTTATTTGCAAATGAAACTGTAGCCCACAGCAACCATTTATCAATACCACATTAATATTTCAAATTGTCCTACTGTTTGGAGCCACAGAGGTTTTTTTACACATCAGAAAAATGTATCATAGTAATATCTTAAATGGGATATCCTGAATGTAAAGTGGAGAACAAATAACTGAGAAAGTAATACTTGTCCTTCAAAATACGTACTTTGTCTAGGCAGATCAATTTTGGAGACAGGTATATATCAAAGTCAAATGTCTGGATATTTATTCCTTTAACCTATTCCAGACATTTTATTTCTGAGAAAGTCTTCACATACCACCCAAGATTTGTGTACCTTAGCTTGAAGAGTAGGATAAAAGATGAAAGTCAGAATCAAGATCAAGTTTGAAATAGCAATAATAAAATCTTGTATTTGCATAGGAAGTTTTAGTTGACAAAATGCATTTATCGCGTTATTTCTATTTACTCCTTCAACAATCATGTGAGATAAGAAAGAAGCACAGAACAACAACAAAAAACACCTTACCATGTGGAAATAGATTGTCTTTAAAAATGTGTACTCCTTGGAAGGAAAGTTATGACCAACCTAGATAGCATATTCAAAAGCAGAGACATTACTTTGCCAACAAAGGTCCGTCTAGTCAAGGTTATGGTTTTTCCAGTGGTCATGTATGGATGTGAGAGTTGGACTGTGAAGAAAGCTGAGCGCCAAAGAATTGATGCTTTTGAACTGTGGTGTTGGAAAAGACTCTTGAGAGTCCCTTGGACTGCAAAGAGATCCAACCAGTCCATTCTAAAGGAGATCAGTCCTGGGTGTTCTTTGGAAGGAATGATGCTAAAGCTGAAACTCCAGTACTTTGGCCACCTCATGCAAAGAGCTGACTCATTGGAAAAGACTCTGATGCTGGGAGGGATTGGGGGCAGGAGGAGAAGGGGACGACAGAGGATGAGATGGCAGGATGGCATCACTGACTCAATGGACGTGAGTTTGAGTGAACTCTGGGAATTGGTGATGGACAGGGAGGCCTGGTGTGCTGCAATTCACGGGGTCACAAAGAGTTGGACACAACTGAGCGGCTGAACTGAACTGAAAAATGTGTTAGCAACAGTATTTGAGAGATTTGTTATTTTATTCCTTCTCCTTCATATTCAGATAATATTTTCCAGTGACTTTCACCTAAACAAGCTTTGAAAGGGATATACATGGTAACACTTCAGCACTTCCACATTTAGTTTTCATTAAGGCCTACACTTCACACACATAAAAATATGAATCCACAGGTAAAGCTCATATAGAAGGAAAACAATATTGTACACCCAATTTTTCTCAAGATTTAAGTCATCAAACCTGCTAAATTTTAAACCTCCCTATTCTAAGAATTTTTTTCCTCATTTCTTACCATAAGTATTAAGACAATGTCTGGAAACAAAAATTTGTCCAATAGACTGGCACTGATTTGATTTTTACGATGTTGTGTAAAACCCTTATGGCTAAGAGATAAGCATATGTAATTTAAATCTTCAGCACCATGGCCAGCATCTATTTAGTCTAAAAACTTCTGCTTAGGCTAGTGATGAAAATCACAGATATCATTTAATTTCAGAGATTAAGGAATCCTTAGGTCAAACAATCAACCATCCATTTAATCCCTGCACCTCCTCTACTGCCATCCAGACTCTCACTTGAATGCATCACTCTATGGTTATAGTAATATATACAGTTCACTTTGCTAATGCCATTAACACAAATGAAAAAACCAAGGCTAAAATAGTCCTATAGCTCTGAAAAAAAAGTTTATTCTAAATATATATAACTTTATTTTAGTGTCCAGTATATGCTGGTTCAACTGATTTACTGACTTTACTTATTACTACATCCTTCCATCGAGTATAAGGCAAATTGTTCTGAGTTTCTAGGAACTGAAATGGGTTGAGAAGGGAGCAAAAAAAATTGAGGAAGACACAAACCTTTCTCAAAGAACTCATATTTCAGTGGGTAATAGTCATGAGGATACAGTAAACTACAACACAGTGATACATTCTATAATCTAGACAAAATTATTAGAGGAGATAGAAGAAGGAATTCATTCTATTTTAAAATCAATCACTACTTCTTAGGAGAGTTGGCAATGAAAGATGAGTCAAAATGTTAAAGGGAGATAAGTAAGAGAAGAGGAATTCAGAGAAAACAAGCTACATGAGCTAAGCTATAAAGTAGTGAAAAAACAGTGGTTTGTGTTTTAGAAACAGTCTTGTATAACTGGAAAAGAGAATATGTGGTGGGTGGACTGAGAACATAATGAGAAGCCAGAATGAAAAATTCTTCAGATGGAATGCTAATGTACTGAGGTTCAATTCTGGTAGTTTTGTTTGCAGAGCCGGGGAAGAAATCTGTATGATAATCAACCAATATCCTAAATAGTAAACATTGAATAAATTGAGAAATTACCATATAAAATTTGTGTTGGACACGTTGGAGGTATTTGAGTTCAATATCTCTCAATTAAAAGGAACTTTTTATTATGTTGAGCCAACATTTCTCCAAATTGAATTTAGTCATAATGAGATGTTTGGTCATGTGGGAAGAACTCACACTGAAGAGATCTGTGGAATTCCAAGATTATTTGATTATAGTGGTAAAGAGCTATATGAGGTAGGGGCATACTTACTATAATTTAACCAGTGGAAAGTCTCATGCCCACCAAAATAAATACCCCCTAAACAGATGTCTTGGTGCCAAAAATTACACAATTAATTCCTTTGGTATATCCCTCAGTAACAGTTTAGTGTTATAAAACTATAAGAGACATATTCTTAATCATGAGATAAGTGCTGGAAAAGCATGAAGACAATCCAATATGCATTAAAAGTTAGGAAGAAAAAGATTATAGCGGAAGAATACTAGAGGCAAACTTTATATTATCTGTGTAGTGCCAGCCCTGAAAATAATATTTGTTGTAAAAAATAAATATGTTAAGAATCAAAAGCCAATAATTCCAAGAAACATTCACTAAGAAGCTATTGTGTTTCAGGAGCTGAAATAAAATACTTTAATAAGGACTTCCCTAGTAGTCCAGTGGTTAAGAATCTGCCTGCCAATGCAGGGGACACAGGTTCAATCACTGGCCCAGGAAGATCCCATATGCCATGGAGCAACTAAGCTTGCAAGCTGCAACTAAGCCCCAGCACCACAACCACTGACCCTACACTCTGGTGCTCACAAACTGCAACATCTGAAGCCCGCATATGCTAGAGTCTGAGCTCTGCAACACGAGAAGCCACTGCAATTAGAAGCCTGTGCTCTGCAACTAGAGAAAGCACATATGCAGCAATGAAGACTCAGCACAGTCAGAAATAAACATTTATAGTAAATATATACATTTATTGTAAATAAATAAGCAGAACTCTTCCTGGGCCAGCTGGCTCAGATGGTAAAGAATCTGCTTACAATACAGGAGACCTGGGTTGGATCCCTGGGTCAGGAAGTTCCCCTAGAGGATGCCTTGGCAACCCAATCCAGTATTCTTGCCCAGAGAGTCCCATGGATAGAGGAGCCTCTCAGGCTACAGTCCATGGGGTTGCAAAGAGTCACAGATGATTGAGTGACTAACACTTTCATGATCATAAATAAATAAAAATATTTTTAAAATACATTAATAAAACATGGATACTTTCTTGAAGAATTTACTCTCAATTGGGAAAGACAGCGGGTGAAAAGATAATTTTGATAAGATTTGGAATGTGCTCTTTTTAAGATAAAAACAGGATTCTGTGGATACTTATTCTAACAGGAGACTTAGCAAGTGCTTCATGGAGGAGGCAATAAAAAAGCTGGTTCTTAAAGAGTAATTTTTTAAATAAATTTTATTGGAGTATAGTTGATTTACAATGTGTTTCAGGTGTACAGCAAAGTGATTCAGTTATATATATACATATATTCATTTTTATGTTCATTTCTCATATACGTTATCACAGATTATTGAGTAGAGTTCCCTGTGATATACAATAGGCCCTTGCTGGTTATCTAATATATAGTGGTATGTGTGTTCATACCAAGCCCTGATTTATCCCTCTCCACCACGTTTCCCCTTTGGTAACCATAAGTTCGTTTTCAATATCTGTAAGTCTGTTTATGTTTTGCGAGTATTCATTGGTATCATTTTTTTAAAAATAGATACCATGTATGAATGATATCATATGATATTTGTCTTTGTCTGATTTACTTAGTATGATAATCTCTAAGTCCATCCACGTCGCAGCAAGTGGCATTATTTCATTCCCTTTTTTGTCTGAGTAGTATTCCATTGAAAATATGTACCACATCTTTATCCATTCCTCTGTCACTGCTCATTGAAGTTGCTTCCATTTCTTGGCTACTGTAAAGAGTGTTGCAGTGAACACGGGTGCATGTGTCCTTTTGGATTATGGTTTTCTCCAGGTGTACGGTTTTCTCCAGCTATAACTCATTGCAGTTTTGATTTGCATTTCTCTAATGATTAGTGATGTTGAGCATCTTCTCATTTGCTTTTTTGGCCATCTGTATGCCTTCTTTGGAGAAACGTCTATTTAGATTTTCTGCCCATTTTTTGATTGATTCTTACACTCCATGGGAGAACTGGGATCTGAAACATGATTAGTGAGGTAAGACTAGCTGTGGGCTTGAGGTAATAGCAGAGCCTTGGGCAGGCCCAGCAGAAGTTCATTGCCATTGAAATCATCTCCCTTTTGAGGCAGCTTTGAAGACTGGGTTATGCCTGGCAGGATAGAGCACCTTTACCTCCAAGCCAGGGGCCTGGCTAACGTTTAATCACCCTTAATTCAAGATATTCCTTTGTGACAGGAGTTTTATGACAGGATATCTCACCAAAAAGGAGTGTCTAATAATGTTAGACATGGTTCAGAATCAGAAAGCTTTTTAGTAGTAGGAAGCAAAAAGAGCTAGGGGGGAAAAAAGCCAGGAATTTATAACAGGGATGAATGCCAAAATGTATTACAATGCACCCAGAATTGATTTTAATCAAGTATGGTGAGGTCAACAGACTAGGAATGGCTGCTACTGAAAGAAAAAAAAAAAAAAAAGGCTTATTGCTATAGTTCCCAAGAGGCAGGGGCATTCCATGGCCTGCAGGACCATACAAAGAAGCACTTGGGTCAGTTAGGAGCAGAGAGGAGAAGAGGAAATTATGAGGCACAGTAATTTTGAGGTAGGTGTTTTGAGAGGAGGAATGGGTGAGTACACAGTAGATAGTTTAGGATCACATAGTTTGAATAATTTCAATAGGTTCTAGGCTATAGAGGTGATCCCCGGTTGCATGCTAAGCCACTTCAGTCGTGTCTGATTTTTTGTGACCCTAAGGACTGTAGTCTGCCAGGCTTCTATGTCCGTGGGATTCTCCAGGCATGAAGACTGGAGTGAGTTGCCATTTCCTACTCCAGGGAATCTTCCAAAATTGTATAGATCCTTAAATCCTTTATTAGATCTCTAACAATACCATACCCAGGGATTGAACTCATGTCTCCTGTATTGGCAGGTAGGTTCTTTACCACTAGCGCCACCTGGGAAGCCAAATCCCCAGTTACCTGGTACCCAGTCACAGGGAGACTACTTGCTTGGTGGGTAAGAATTTGCCATGGAGGTGGTTGGAGGTTATGAGCTCTGATTGGTTGGTTTGCATGTCAAAGGTATGCTCACAGGCAAGTTGTTTGCTATCTCTAGGAACTAGAGAACTGCTGGGAAGGGCAGCACTTCCCATGTTCCCCAAGGCACCCAAGATGTCAAATATAGGAAATTAAAAATATGACTAATATTCAAAACACTGTCCAAAATGTGTAGAATGAAAAAGTGAACTGAAAGAATAGGTAAGGAGTCAAGAGGTGATGTGAATCTGATATCTGGATCTTATAATACTTGATTTAGCCACTTGGATTCAGAAATGTAGATAGATGGTGGTAGATAGATAGATGGGCTTCCTCAGTGGTTCAGTGATAAAGAATCCACCTGCAATGCAGGAGACTCAGGAGACATGGGTTCAGTCCCTGGGTTGGGAAGTTCCCCTGGAGGAGGGCATGGCAACCCACTCGACTATTCTTGCCTGGAGAATCCCATGGACAGAGGAGCCTGGCAGGCTACAGTCCAAGGGGTCACAAAGAGTTGGACATGACCATAACAACTGAGCGTGCATACAGGTAGATAGATATTATTAGGCCACTGAAGATGGTTGCTCTCTTGCTCTCTGATATCCCTGCCTGACTAGTGCCTACTTCACATACACCTATTCATATGACTGACCATCCGGCATACTTGTCCCAAACTCCAGCTAGTGATTACTCTTATCAAAGGGACAGTGAGAGGCATTCCTCTCTACAGATTTCCCTGGTCACAAATAAACCCATCTGACATCAATTCCCCTATAACTGGCAATCCTCCCTTCCCTGTACCCCTCCCCTGGGAGCAAAGACTACCACTATGTCCCGCCTACCATCTGTGGCACAATGCAGAGTGTTGCTCCAGAAGTGTGCTCCAGACATATAAGCTCCCCCATCCATTAAACCCTTGATGTCTCTGTTGCTGATTACGGATTCTTTCTTCCGTCTTGAAGCTGGGCAAGTGCAGGCCTTACAGGCCTATGGGGTGCAGCCCAACAGAGAGAGGGTATTTTTTCCCCTTTTGTTTTAAAGGGGCTACAACATAACCAGGCTGCATTTGGCAACAGCCTGTAGGTTTGTTAGGTAAACCAGAAATAGATTCAGATAACTGCATTTTTGGAAATTTATGAAGGCATTAAGGCCTAAGAATATTGTGCTGGGTATGACCTTACCAAATCATGCCCTTGTGGGTTGAAGCAATTAATGTGCCTCCAAATTTACAGTTATGATATTCAGGTATCAGCTTACTTAACTTTAAGTCTCTGGCCCAGTAACTTTTAATGTTCTGAACTTTTAATTCTGAGCATTAAATATTTAAAACAGACATGATTCTAAACCACATTTCATTAACAGGCTCTGTTTTAAATGAGTTTCTTTGTATAAGTAATGCCACTTGGTGCTCAATTTGTTCAAAAGCTATTTAAAATCCCTCGAACCTCAAATGTATTATTATGTCGTAATGCCAGTCTCATTTATGGAAATACATGTAAGAGAACAGAAATATTTCATGTCATTCTTTCTTTGCTTCCCCAGAGAGAGCTGAATGTGCTTCTTTAAAGCAAAGTGACAATTTCTGATACAGGTTTATTTAATCTTCAAAAGAATTGCATAGAACAATCAAACATGAGCGTTAATGAGAAACATATGTGAGGTTCCAAATATTCTGTAAATGAATGCAAAGTAACGTTCCAATCAACAAGGGGTCAGGTTTCCTTGCCTGTTTCCGTACATGTGAAATCAGAGAGCGCGAAAGGGTGAGCATAGGTGTGTGACCATTCATGATTCCATGTGTATGTCTGTGTGTGTTGTGAAAGGCCTGCCTCTGCTGCAGCTCCCAGCAGCCTAAAGAAGCAATCTTTTACATGAAGCAAGACACACTCCGGGATATTAACACTCTACCATTTCCAAGAGCCTCTGTTCACACCAGCTCCAGAGTAAACACCATGAAAGAAGGAGCCTCAAGCTGCTAAAAAGCACACAAAGCAACAAGGAGAAACAGTTCCAAATCCCATAAAAATGGAAAATGTTTCAAGAACAACTGCTCGTTTGTTCAGAGAGTGCCCACAGAGCAGGAGGGTAAATAAAACTCAGTACCTGTTAGATTTATAGGCAAATAACCATTATCTACTATGTGTAGATGAGTGAAGGATAATTTTATGCAAACCACAATAAGTAAATTCAAACAGTAAGAAACAAGCTTGCACAGTAAGAGCAGGAAGTTCAAAAAATAAAGAAATGGCATTTTCTGTTGCTGGATCACCAACCTGGGAAATCCATTATAGAGCAAAAGACTGGAACAGGATTTTATAAAGGCATTGGCTTGAAATAGAGCTTTGAATCCCTTAGGATTTGTGTGGTGACTTCATATAGGCAAGATTTTGCTCCCCAAGATCTAATTACTAATTGGCCTTATATAGTGGATTATGGAAAGTGAAAATGGAGAGTGAAAAAGTTGGCTTAAAGCTCAACACTCAGAAAACGAAGATCATGCATCCGATCCCATCACTTCATGGGAAACAGATGGGGAAACAGTGGAAACAGTGTCAAACTTTATTTTTTGGAGCTCCAAAATCACTGCAGATGGTGACTGCAGCCATGAAATTAAAAGACACTTACTCCTTGGAAGAAAAGTTATAACCAACCTAGATAGCATATTCAAAAGCAGAGACATTACTTTGCCGACTAAGGTCCATCTAGTCAAGGCTATGGTTTTTCCTGTGGTCATGAATGGATGTGAGAGTTGGACTGTGAAGAGGCTGAGCGCCGAAGAATTGATGCTTTTGAAATGTGGTGTTGGAGAAGACTCTTGAGAGTCCCTTGGACTGCAAAGAGATCCAACCAGCCCATTCTGAAGGAGATCAGCCCTGGGATTACTTTGGAAGGAATGATGCTAAAACTGAAATTCCAGTACTCTGGCCACCTCATGAGAAGAGTTGACTCATTGGAAAAGACTCTAATGCTGGGAAGGATTGAGGGCAGGAGGAGAAGGGGACAACTGAGGATGAGATGGCTGGATGGCATCACTGACTCGATGGATGTGAGTCTAAGTGAACTCTGGGAGTTGGTGATGGACAGGGAGGCCTGGCGTGCTGCGATTCATGGGGTCGCAAAGAGTCGGACATGACTGAGTGACTGAACTGAACTGAGTGGATTATGGAGAATTAGTATATTGGGAGTTTTTACGTAACAGAGTGCACTGTATAAATTCCCTGGGAGCCTTCATGGTGTATCCAATTTTTGAGTGAGTCAGTTTCAATCAAGTATCATCAGAAGCCAAACACCCTAAGCAAAGGAGCTTGGGATTTTATGGACATGGGTCCCAGGGCAGTATAGTTTTTAAATCAAAGCAGTGCTTTTATAAAATTTTTCAAGAGCAGGACATTTGACTTAGTCAAGTTTAAAGTCTCCTTAAATTCTTTAGATTTTAAGCTTGAAAGTGAAAACAAGATGTTTTAGGTTCAGGTTTCAACTGTGTGTGTGTGTGTGTGTGTGTGTGTGTGTGTGTGTGTGTGTGCTCAGTCATGTCCAACTCTTTGCAACACCATGGACTATAGACCGCGAATCTCCTCTGTCACCAAGATTTTCCTGGCAAGAATACTGGAGTGGATTGCCATGTCCTTTTCCAGGGATCTTCTCAATTTACTTCTTATTAAATGGTGGTTTCCTGGGTGGAGGTGAAAGATGAAAAAGGAAGTTTTTAAAGAATTACATAAAATGCCTGTAAATATATTCATTAAAATAAGAGCATCAATTTACTTCTAACAAACCATGTTTTAATGAGGCATGTGTCAAAGAATATGACATTTATATAACTCAATTGAAAAGTATGTGAGCATAAAACCAAGAGGAATATATTCTTAGAGCAAGACGAGTGTAGGTTTTAGTGAAACTAATTTTGTTTAAATGGTTGCACTGAATTAAAAGCTCCAGTGACTTCACATTATGGGTTAGATGCATAGTATATCAAATAAACTTGCAAAGGCTTTGAAGTCAGATATAACTGGATTTAAATCTATGCTCTGGAGGGAATGAGGAAGTAGTGGAGGCAATGAAGGAAGAGAAGAGGGGAAGGGAGAGAAGGAAGTAGGACAGAAAGAGCATGCATTGAGCAATTTCTCTGTACCACGTCCTAATCAAGATGCATTAAAATACATTTGCCTTCTGCTGCTAGCTGTGTGATCTTAGGCAAATATATCTTCTTGAGCCTCAGAAAGAACAACTGTTGTGAGATTCTAGGAAGATAGTAGTGGCAGCATCTATTTTTAGGTCCTCCTGGATTACCACGTTAAAAAGACAGCATCTAGATAGCAAAAAATGGGCTTCCCTTGTAGCTCAGTCTGTAAAGAGTGTGCCTGCAATGAAGGAGACCTGGGTTAGATTCCTGGGTTGGGAAGATCCCCTGGAGAAGAAAATGGCAAGCCATTCCAATATTCTTGCCTGGAGAATCCCATGGACAGAGGAGCCTGGAAGGTTATAGTTTATGGGGTTGCAAGAGTTGAACACAAGTGAACGACTAAGCACACAGATAGCAAAAACAAAAATTCAGCAAACTGGGTTACAAGGCGCAACACAACCTCAAAATAAAAACAGGTAGAGACAAACTACCATTAGCCACAAGACCTGTGTGCTGTTGGCATCTGTGTGGGGGAAAAAAAAAAAAAAACAGTGGAAAATAACAAGGCGTTTGATGATCTGAAGAATAAGAGAACAAAGAAACTTCCGGTAGATAGTACCTGAAAAGTACAATGTGCCAGTTTGAGAAAAATGGCTGAAACTGAGAAAGGTGTTGTTCCCTCCAGCATCATCTGAATGTAAAGGATCTATTGTCAGTTCTTTAAAGGTGAAGCAGTCTACTGTCCAGGGATGCTCACACTTGACGCATCATGGCACAGTTCTCTATACTGAGGAGACATTTGAAATGCAGGCATGATTTAGAAAGAAAGAGACAAAAAAGGGAGAAGATACAGACAAAAGTGGGGAAGCAAAAATTTAAGAAAGCAAGTGCTCTTTTATTTAAATCACTGTATGCAAATAGCAGAAGGGGGAGGACTATGAAGTTAGAAAATCTACAGCTGCTGGCTAAGTCGCTTCAGTCGTGTCCGACTCTGTGCGACCCCACCGACGGCAGCCCACCAGGCTCCTCCTTCCATGGGATTCTCCAGGCAAGAACACTGGAGTGGGTTGCCATTTTCTTCTCCAATGCATGAAAGTGAAAAGTGAAAGTGAAGTTGCTCAGTCGTGTCCGGCTCCTAGTGACCCCATGGACTGCAGCCCATCAGGCTCCTCCATCCATGGGATTTTCCAGGCAAGAGTACTGGAGTGGGGTGCCATTGCCTTCTCCAAGAAAATCTTCTACTACTTTCTAAACATTCAGGTAAAATAATTTTATAAAACATGAACAACTAAAAATGTATCTAGTTCAAATCCCATATAATCACAATGAAATCACACCAGAAAGACATGAAAGGAAAAAAAAAAAGGTCAAAACTGTAGATTATTATTTCAGAAGAACCCAATCTATGTTAATGATATAAAACATGAAATAGTAACATAACACAAAAGTAAGGTAATACAATTCAAAACATAATTAAAATTTTAAAATATTTAAGAAATGGAAATTCTACTAGAATACATGAGTAAATTAATGCAACAAACAATTAAAATTTGGAAATCAAGAGGAAAAATTAAATTATAATGAAGAGTGACAAAATGAATTTAAGAGAAAATGACAAATATTTAAGATAAGATAAAGAAGTTGCAATATACGAATATTAGGACTCTCTGAAAATGAAAACCCAAGGAAGAGAACAAAACAAATTTTTAAAATTATAATTCAAGAAAATATTCCTGATATTTTTTAAAAGGATATGAAACTACAAACTGAAGAAGTGAAGTGAAAGTTGCTCAGTAGTGTACGATTGCTTGTAACCCAGGATTCTGAATAGCCAGAAGTAGCATTTCCCTTCTCCAAGGGATCTTCCCAACCCAGGGATCAAACCCAGGTCTCTTGCATTGCAGCCAAGGGAAGCCCAAGAATACTGGAGTGGGTAACTTATCCCTTCTCCAGGAGATCTTCCTGAGCCAAGAATCAAACCGGGGTCTCCTGCATTGTAGGCAGATTCTTTACGAATGGATCTATCAGGGAAGCCCTACATATTGAAAGAGTACACCGTATAACTGACTCTATTCTTGCAAAATAGCCAACATCAAAACATGGCCCAATAAAATTACTAGACCTTGTGAGAAAAAAATATTTGAACTTTTAGGCAAAACACACGTGTGACTTATAAAGGACAGAAAATTACATTAACAAACTTAATCAGCAACACTTTATGCCAGAAGAAAATAAAGTAACAAATTTAAGACATTTAAGGAAAGAAAATGTGAGCCAAGGATTTTATATTTAGTAATACTGAATTTCAAGTATAAAAAGCACAGACAACTCTTAGCAATAAGCAAGACCTCAAGGAATATTGTTTCCATGAGCTCTTCCTAAAAAATATAGTAAAGACTATTCTTCGGACCACCAAAATGATTGCAAGACATTGAATAAAGACTGGAGGACAACCTAAAAGAAACGGACAAATTCCTAGAAATGTATAATTTCTGAAGGCTGAATAATAAATAGAAAATATGAACAGACCAATTACCAGTAATGAAATTGAATTAGAAATTTTTTTTTAACTCCCAACAAAGAAAAGTATAAGATCAGATGTCTTCACAGGTGAAATTTACTGAACATTTTAAAGAGGAGTTAACACCCATCCTTCTCAAACTATTCCAAAAAATTTCAGAGGAAGGAATGCTTCTGATCTCATTCTACAAAGCCAGCATAACCCTGATACCAAAATCAGCAAAGACACCACAAAAAGAAAATTACAGGCAAAAATCCCTGTCCAGTATAGACGCAAAAATTCTCAACAAAATATTAGTAAACCGAGTTCAACGATACATTAAAATGATCATATATTATGATAAAATGAGGTTTATCCCAGGGAACCAAGAATGGTTTACTACCAGCCAATCAATCAATGTGATACACCTCATTAATAAAGTGAAGAAGAAAAATCAGACAATCATTTCAATAAATGCAGAAAAAGTTGTGAAAAATCAGCATTTATTTATGATAAAACTCTCAACAAACTGGATGTAGAGGGAACATACCTCAACATAATAAAGGCCCCATATTACAAGCTTACAGTTAATATTATACTCAACAATGAAAAGCTAAAAATATTTCCTCTAAGATTTGGAACAAGGCAAGGATGCCCACTCTCACCATTTTTATTCAATTTAGTACTGGAAGTCCTAGCCACAGCAATTATACACAAAAATAAATACACTAATAAAAGAAATTCAAATTGAAAAGGAAGAAGTTAAACAGTAATTGTCTGCAGATGACACAATACTATATATAGAAAACCCTAAAGACACCACCAAAAAACTACTGGAACTAATAAATGAATTCATTAAAGTTGCAGGAAACAAAATTACCATGCAGAAATGTGTTGCCTTTCTATACACTAATAACAAACTACCAGAGAAAAACAATCCCATTTACAATTGCATAAAAAAAGAATAAAATACCTAGAAATAAATCTAACCAAGGAAGCAAAAGACCTGTACACAGAAAACTATTAGACACTGATGAAAAATTGAACACTATACAAATGCAAAAATAAACTGTGCTCATGGATTGGAAGAATTAATATTGTTGAAATGACTCTATTTCCCAAAGCAATTTACAAATGCAATTCAATTCCTACGAAAATACCAATGACATTCTTTCATAGACCTAGAGCAGATAATTCTAAAATTTGTACGGAAACACAAAAGATACCAGATAGCTGAAACAATCTTGAGAAAGAAGAACAAAGCTGGAGATACCACGCTTCATAATTTCAAACTATACTTCAAAGCTACAGTAATCAAAAAAAGTATAGTATTGGCACAAAAAACAGACACATAGATCAATAGAACATGATAGAGAGCCCAGAAATAAACCTAAACTTTTATGGTCAATTAATCTACAATGAAGAAGAAAATACAACAGAGAAAGGGCAGTCTTTTCAATAAATGTTGTTAGGAGAGCTGGATAGCCACATGCAAGGGAATCAAACTCAATTACTTTCTCATACCACATACAAAAATAAATTTAAGATAGATTAAATATGTAAATGTAAGGCCTGAAACCATAAAACTCCTAGGAGAAAATACAGGCAATATGCTATTTGATAACAGCCTTAGCTATGTATGTTTAACTAGGTCTCCTTAAGCAAGTGAAACAAAAACGATAATTAAAAATAGGACCATATCAAACTAAAAAACCTTTGTACTGCAAAGAAACTATCAACAAAATGAAAACGTCACCTACTGAATAGAAGATATTTGTAAATGATACATCTGATAAGCGATTAATATCCAAAATACAAAGAACTCACACATATTAACATAAAAAACAAATAACCTTATTAAAAATGGGTCCTCCATATGACTGTATAGTTTTTTTAGTACACTAAATTAGATTTATCCTCAGGCCAGCAGCAACCAATAAGATAGAGACAAAATAAATGTATACTGAGGTGGAAGTAAATAAAGGACTATCACCAAGCCTCCCTCTGTCCACTACTCTCTCCACGAAGAATACTATTATTTAAGAGGAAAAAATGCAAAAGCCCCAGATCCTCTTTACTCGAGTGGCCTACATGCAGTTAAATGTAGAACCTACTTTGTTGTTGTTTAGTCGCTGTTATTTCCGACTCTTTTGCAACTCCATGAACTGTAGCTCGCCTGGCTCCTCTGTCCATGGGACTTCCCAGGCAAGAATACTTGAGTGGGTTACCATTTCCTTCTCCAGAGAATCTTCTTGACCCAAGGACTGAACCCACGTCTCCTGCCTTGGCAAGTGGATTCCTTACCATTGAGCCACTTGGGAAGCCCACAGAACCTACTACTTTATGAAAAGCACCAGTAATTTTCATTTTATCTGGTAATTTCCCTCCTTGTCTATAGATATTCATTCAAAACTTATTTACCGAACACTTCCTATTGCCTATTTTACTTTTCCTTTGCTTTGAGTAAATTGACCAGCAAAATGAAAGAGTAGAGTATATGTTCCTTTTAGTTTATATTTGACTTTCCATTTCAGGCTTTTCATATTTGTTCAGTTTTAATGATATTATAAACTCAAATGTACTGGCAACAGAATAACCCTGGAATCAATCCTAGCCCAACATCTCAAGGGTTTAAGAGAGAAAGGTATTCTGGGAGCCATGAAAATATTTTCATAAGGTAAAATAAAACCAATCTTGTTAAAAAAAAGTGTTTAGGTTGTTAATGTTTCCTTAGTTCAGATGGAGAAATTTTCACCAGCATGTCCACTTGGTTATGGGGGAGATTATTTGATAGAATTCAGTCAAGATACCATTTAAAGTGAAGTACATATTTCCACATCCTGAGGAGGCAAAATTCTGGTAAGCACGCAAGCAGCATTTTGATTACTTCGTTTTTATTTTATTTTGTTTTTGTGCTGGAATACTAGCATCTTCTACTTAGAGTAATGCTGACGTAGTCTCAACAGACTCATTTGGAAAGAAAAAGAAGTTCATATGCCAATGAATGGGAAAGGCAGGGAGCGGATTGATTTGAGAGAAATATTTTACAATTTGTCAAACTTGGAATAGCAGCATCTTATTTTTTACCTCTCTCACTTATAAAAAAAACAGTAATGTGGACAAAGTATTGAAGTATGAACTGAAGCAAAATGAGTTTCAAGTACTTTTGGTTACTGACACACACTGGAAAGACTCTGATCTTATTTCAACCATTTCCCATGGTCTTTGATATGTATCTACTACCTTCCCTGGTATGGTAATGGTTGCTTAAAGGGACATCAATTTGGCAGAAAATTTTCCAAATCAGAAAAAATTCTTTTTCCATTATGCTATTATTTTTATGGCACATGCTATCTACACACAAAAAGAAAGAAAAACAAAAGGAAGAGAATAAGGGATAAAGAAGGAAGGAAGAGAAAGGGAAAAAAGGAGAAAGAAAGAAAAAAAAGTTAAATGTTTTATAGTCAAATACATATTGAAGAGAAGTGAAATGAAGTGAAGTCTCTCAGTCGTGTCTGACTTTTTGCTACCCCATGGACTGTAGCCTACCAGGCTCCTCAGTCCATGGGATTTTCCAGGCAAGAGTACTGGAGTGGGATGCCATTTCCTTCTCCAAATACATATTACTTAATTTCAGCCCTATAGTTCAAAAGATCGAGTTATGTCACTCATTGGAACATCATATGTTTCAACCCAGGAAGCACAAATTAATTTCTTATCCAACTTTAAAATTGTTGCTAACTGGCCGTTGCTAGGAACTGATCTAGAATGAATTGGCAGTTCTGATTCTGTTCTTAGTAACCCAGAGGGTATGTCATAAACACTTTGCTCTAAATGCTCTAAACATTTTCTAATGCTGCTACTAAGGTTTCATGGGAGAGGTCTGACTACTAACATAGCCTTTGCCTGAATTTATCCAGACTACTAGTTCAGCTCTATAGTGTTTCTGGAACACATAAGATGCACTAAACAAATGTGTATTTAATGAGAGAGAGATAGAATTCAATTAATATATCTAACTCAGGTGAAACTTCTATCATAGTGAAAGATCATGGGATTGAAGCAATAAATTGAAAAGAGATGGTGTGGCATATTCTTTATCGGAAAAAAAAAAAACCTAATAGGCAAGAGCAGTTTAAAATAATCTAGGACAAACACAAGGCAAAATTGAATGTGGAATGTAGATGTGTGGCAAATAAGGCTGAGACACCAATTACTTGTTCCCTGATTGCCTATTCATATATTTGAACTCCTTCAAGGTAAGGTCTGTATTTTATTCTTCTTAAAGCCTCGATTCTTGGATGAATGCATTGTGCAGAATAGAATTAAGTGTGTGAATCCACAGTCATCTCCTCAGTTTCTACAGAGGTAAATTATAGCTCTATCATAGAATGAATTTCTTTGAAATGTATTCATTTTGTGTGTATCTCTGCTGGATGTAGATACAATTCTTCAAGTCAGGAACTACGTCTATTCATTTTAGCATGCTCACGTTTAAAGTAATGCCTGCTTATAACTTTTGGTTAAGTTAACAAACCCAGCTGATCTGGCTGGATATACTCAGATCCTCTTCTTCCCTCAACATGTCGTGCACACATCTCCAAAAGTACATACACAAAAGCTGGGAACTTCCAACTGAATATGTACATATGACTGCACATACAAATTAACAAACACAGTTGTTTGTGTGTGTGCATGAATGTGTGTGTATAAGTGTGACAAAATACATCTTCTGTTTATACTGGACAATATTCATTTTACTGTATGTCTTTAAGAATCATCAGGCTGACATGTATTTAAATAGTTGATACAACTATTTTCTAAAAGTATGGTTCAGGCTGTAAGAGAACATGGGGGAGAAAAAGCACAGAGATTTATTATTTTCCCTGTGGGCCACTTCCCTCCCTGTTCTGACCTGTGGAGAAACCTAATGATGTCATAGATATTGTCTTACATCACATTAGTGAAAAACAGAGGTTACCACCATCAAAAAGAGGATGTATTTTAAAGGGTCCTTGTAACTTAAATCTCTTTTGCATTAAGATGTGCAACGTGAGCTCAAATTAATTTGAGAAGATGACTGCATTAATAGCCAGTGGATGTGGATTCTTTGGGCCACAGTGGCCATTTGATGATATCCCAAAGGCAGTCACAAGGTAAGACACGATTTTCTCTGAGTTTTTGAAGTTAATCAGCATTGAAATTTAAAAGCAACTTATATGGAGAATAAAAAATTGTAATTCTTACATCTCTGTTCTATGTTGCTGTGTGGATAAAAATAGAACAATTAATTGCTAAAATAATAAATTTCAACATATAATTTTTCTATATCAAAATGCTTTCATGATTCCTGGTGTGTGCAGAGAATATCCAAATACCATATTCTCTTACACCAGGCTTTCCACAATTTTTCCCCTCCTGAATTTTCCAAATTTACTTTTTACTGCTCTCCCATTTGAACCTAATTCTCTAACCATCTCAACTACTTGCATTTACCTAAATATACAATGATATTTCATATGTTTGTATATACACTGTGTATATATTATACGCATGCATGCATGCTAAGTCGTTTCAGTCATGTCTGAGTCTTTGCGACCCTATGGACCGTAGCCCGTGAGGCCCCTCTGTCCATGGGATTCTTCAGGCAAAAATACTGGCGAGGATTTCCATGCCTTCCTCCAGAGGATCTTCCCAACCAAGGAACTGAACCAGCCTCTCTTACATCTCCTGCATTGGCAGGCAGGTTCTTTACCACTAGTGCCAGCTGGCAAGCCCTTTGAAAAGTGGGGATTCTCCAAGCAAGAACACTGGAGTGCATTGCTATACCCTCCTCCAGGAGCTCTTCCCAACCCAGGGACGACCTCAGGTCTCCCACATTGCAGGCAGATTCTTTACTGTCTGAGCTACCAGGGAAGCCCAAGAATACTGGAGTGGGTAGCCTATTTCTCCTCCAGGGGATCTGCCCAACCCAGGAATCAAACCAGGGTCTCCTGCATTGCAGGCAGATTCTTTACCAGCTGAGCTACCAGGGAAGTCCCCACATATTGAATAGATACTGTGTGTAAAGTATTGCCTTTTCCTAGGACATCTCTATTATGCTTTTCTGGTAAGCAATTTTTTATTCATCCTTTGTGAGCTCTAACCTTAGCTTCTATCTGCCTTTAGTGGATTATACTCTTCTTGTGTCAACATTTTACTTGTTTCATGCTGCCATTATGACATGTCTCACCATGGTAAAGTTATTTGTTTACATACATAGTGAATATTTCATGTACTTCTTGAAGGTTATAATTATATTTAATAAAGCAGGATTTACCATTTATTAGTTATCATTATGTGTTAAGAACTGTGATTGGAAATGTAATTGGAAATTCATGATTTTGTACCTTTTGAATCACTCATAAACAAATCATGTCCATACAGTCCAGTAAATGCAGTAGGAGAACAGAGAAACACCTAAGTTTGGAACTTAAGAAAAACTTCTAGAAGGTACAGTTTTGCAGAAGAAAACTGTGGCGTTACAAAGAAGGCTTTCCAAAGCAATGCAGCCCAACTCCTGATGAATATAGGCACAAAAATTCTCAACAAAATACTAGCAAACTGAATTCAAAAGTACACTAAAAGGACCGAATAACCATGATCAAGTGAGATTTATTCGTAAGCTGCATGGATGGTTCAATGTACACAAATCAATAAGTTTACATCATATTGATAGAAAGATGACAATCATATGATCATCTAAATAGATGCAGAAAAAGCATTTGACAAAATTCAATCCTTTCTAGATAGAAACACTCAAGAAACTAGGAACAGAAGGTAATTATCGTATTTAAGGCCATCTATGAAAAGCCCACTGCTAACATTATACTCAACAGTGAAAAATGGAAGGCTTTTATTCTAAAATCAGGAACAATTCTTGCCCCTTCTATTTAACACAGAACTAGAAGTACTAATCAGATCATTTAGGAATGAAAAATAAATGAAAGTCATCTAAATAGGAAATGAAGAAGTAAAATTATTTCTGTTTGCAGATGACATGTTTTTGTATTAAAACCCTGAAGATTCCACAATAATCTATAAGAATAAATGATTCAATAAAGTTTCAAGATCTAAAACTGATGTACAAAAATCAGTTGTATTTCTATATCCTAACAATTAACTATCAAAAGAAGAAATTTAAAAAGCAATCCCAATAATAATATTAAAAATTTTAGAAATAAACTCTATGGAGGTAAAAATCACATACAATGAAAACTACAAAACACTAATACATGAGAAGAAAGAAGCCAAAAAACAATGGAAAGACAACCCATGTTAATGGATTAGAAGATTTAATATTGTCAAATTTTCTATACCATTCAAAGTTACTTAAAGATTCAATCAAATCTGTCAATGCGAATGAGATTTCAATAGCATTTTATTTTACAAAGTAGAAAGACAATCCTATATTTTATATGGAACCAAATGGGCCTCAAATAGCCAAAGCAATCTTGAAAAAAAAAAAACAGTATACCTAGTGGCATCTTACATTCTGATACATACACCAGTGGGACAGAAGAGACAGCCCAGAAATAAACCCACACAGACATTCTTTATTAGAGTGAGGATGTCATCTCCTATCCTTAGTTTTCTGATAGGTTTTTAAATCATGAATTCTGTCAAATTGATTTTCTGCCTCTACTGATGTGATCATATGGTTATTTACCTTTATATTTTTAGTATGGTAAATTATTGGATTTTCATATGTTAAATAACCTTGAATTTTAAAGTTAAACCCCATATGGTCACAGTGTAGTGTATTTTTTATATATTGCTGATTTGACTTACTAGTATTTTGTTAAAAATTATTACATGTATGGTCACTAAAGATATTCGTCTGACTATGATACCATAATAATGTCAACCCTTTTAAGTGAGTCGCCAAGTATTCCTCCATTCTCTAATTTCTGCTTGAGTATGTAAGCTGACCTTATTTCTTAGGTAGAATTTATCAGTAAAGCTGTGCCTGGAGTGTTCTTTGTATGAAACATTGTAATTAGGTTTTTTATTTCTTTAAAAAACATAGAGCTTTAACAATTTCTATTTCTTGTTTCAGTTTTAATGCTGTGTATCTTTCAAATCTAATATCTGTTTCTATCTCTCTGATCAGTTTGGTCAAGCTAGTGAAAACATAAATAAAAAATGAAAAAAAAATTTGAACAAAGACTTCAACCAAAATACAAATGGTAAATAAGCACATGAAAATATGCTTATACCATTAATTATCACAGAAATACAACTCTAGTCAAACGAGATATCCCGACATATCTGTTACAATGACTTGATTAAACAAATTAAACACTTGATAATACCAAGTGCTGGTGAGGATGTGGATGGAGCTATCTGAAGTCATACATTGTTGATGGGAATGCAAAATAGCCCAACCACTTTGGAAAACAGCTTTGCAGTTTCATAGAGTTATTCATATATTTTCCATATAGCAGAACAATTTTACTCTTGAGTGCTTTCAGGAGAAAAGAAAACTTTAGTTGACACAAAAACCTGTGTGTAAATATTTATAACGGCTTTATTCATTGTTCCCAAATGCTAGAAACAACTCAAACATGGTGAATGAATGAACTGTGATACATTCATTCAGTGGAATATTACCTAACAGTAAAATAGAATAAATTAATAAAACCATATGAATGGCCTCCAAATGCTAAGAGAAAGAAACCAGACTTGAAAGCCTGTATCAACACACTTACATTTAGGTGAGAGTCTGGAAAAAGGGAAATTATAGGAACAGAAAGCAGATCAGTATTTAACAGAGCTTGGTGTTGGGAATAGGATGACTCTAAAGGAACACAAAGGAACTGAAGGGATGATGGAATTGCTCTATATTTTGAGTATGAGCCATGTGCTTGTCAAAACTCATAGAACTGCATACCAAGAATGTATCTTATTGTATGCAAATTATACCACAGTTTAAAAAACACTGTACATAATCTGCAATTTACTCTTTCATTCAATATAATGTTTCTAAACACTCATTCATGTTGTCTGTATAGTTCTAGTTCATTCTCTGGTTCAGAGAAATCTGATGCATAATATTGCACTGTGTGAATATTTCAAAACCATTTACCCATTCTCCTGCAAAACTATTTTGGAGTTCTTTTTCAGTTTTTCTTTTTCTATTATGCACTACACTGTTCTGATAGTTCTGGAACAAATCTCATTGTACACATATGCTAGAATTTTCTGAGTTATATAACTATGGGTAGAAATGCACAAATTTAGAGAATATCTTTATTTAGCTTTACAAAATAACAAAGACATTTTATTCTTAAGTGGTAGTCGCAGTGAACACTCATGCCTGAAATGGTTACTACATCATTTCTAGGATGTCACATTTTTACAAGCATTTGATATTGTCAGACTTCTTAAATTTTGCACCCTCCTCAGTGTAACATTGTATCTTTTTATGATCTTAATTGGCATTTTCCTGGTTATTATTGAGATAAAGCATCTATTCATGTTTTGTTTTCCTTCTTATTCCTAATTCTTTTTCTCCTTTGTCCATTTCCCCATTGAGTTGTTTGTGTTTTCCTTTTTGATTTATAGCAGATCTTGAAATAGTTTAATTGTTTGTTAGTTTTTATGTGAGGCAAATAGATCACATCATTTTTTAACTTATCTGTTTCACTTTCCTTACGGTGGTGTTGTTGATAATCAGAAGTTATCAATTTTAAAGGAGTGAATTCATCAATATCTTATTTTTAGCGCTTTCTGTACCTTGTTTTAAAATGTATACTTAACTGAATGTCATAAAGATAATTTATATTTTCTTCTGAATGTTTTTAAAATTTTCTACATTTAAGAGTTTATTCAATGTGGAATTAGCTTTTGAATATGGCATGAGGTAGGGATCCAGTTTGGGCTTCCCTGGTGGCTCAATGGCAAAGAATTGACCAGCAATGCAGGAGATTCAGGAGATGTGGGTTTGATCCCTGGGTCAGGAAGATCCCCTGGAAGAGGGCATGGTGACTCACTCCAGTATTCTTGCCTGGAAAATCCCATGGACTAAGGAGCCTGGTGGGCTACAGTTCATGGGGTTGCAAAGAGTTGGACACAACTGAAGCAACTGAGCATGCATGCATACAGAGATCCAAATTAATTTGTTATATATGCATAAATAATTGTTTCAAAAACATTTTTTAAAAATACATTTTTTCCCATACTGATCTGAAAAATTCATTTCCATCATATTTCAAGTTTACTTACTTGCATGGGTCTTGTTTTCTGTTTCACTCAGGCTCTCTCTCTATGTCAATTCTATACCTTGTAATTATTATTCTGATGTATCTTGATATCCAGTTATGTTCCCCACTCTTTGGGATCATCTTCTTTATTTAGTTATGCATGTGATATCTGTTTACCTGAAACTAATAGATTGCCACATATTTCTTTAGCAAAGATGTGTTTATTTGGGCTCAGCAGAGCATTGTAATTTGGGGTCTGAAATTGAGATGAACCACTTGCAAGTGCCTATTAGGCAATGCTTTTATAGAAAGAAAAATTATGTTGGGAGGTCTATAGTAAACAAAGAGTCCATGACTTTTCATTGACTGTGACCTTGCTAGGAAAGAGGAAGACTCCTTCTTCTGTCAGGCTCTGCTATCAACAGGGGCCATAAGAGCTCCTCATTCTGCTTCCCAACTCTATTTAACTGAGATTTTCATTTATTAGTCTTTTATGAAAGTGAAGGTGAAAGTCGCTCTGTTGCATCAGACTCTATGCGACCCCATGGACTTTACAGTCCATGGAATTCTCCAGCTCAGAATACTGGAGTGGGTAGCCTTTCACTTCTCCAGGGTATCTTCCCAACCCAGGGATCATTTCATTGCAGGCTGAGCCACAAGGCTAAGCCCTTTTACAGATATAGATTAGTCTTTATAGATAGAACGATTTAGTTAAATTCAGGTTAATTTTCATAAAAAATACTTAATAGGTGCTCACTTCAGCAGCACATATACTAAAAATTGGAACAATACAGAGAAGATTAGCATGGCTCCTGCGCAAGGATAACACGCAAATTCATGAAGCATTCCATATTTTTAACCACTACAATACTTCAATTAAAATAAATTAAAAAAAAAAACTGTGAAGTTGCCTAAGGAAAAAAAAAGAATACTTAATAGGTGATCTTGTGTGCTTCCTATTGCATATACTATCAGGGACTATGACTACTAATGATACCTCATTTACCTGTCTGTTTAAAATGCTGATCTCCCCATTGTAAAGTAACATATTTTTTTCCATTTAGAATTATCAGGTAATCTGTGGGGTGAAATTTCACCACATTTTAAATTATTTTTTGATAAATCAATGAGGTGTATTATTTCTTGGTGTTCACAAAATAGTAACTGTCTATCATGATATTGCTCCAATACTAGCAGACATTTTCTGTTAAAAAAAAAAAAGCTTTCCCTCATTAAAAGGAGGTAAAATTATGGTTTCCAAAAGGCTTGGATTAAACACTTTATTATTTCCTTTAATTATCAATTTTCAGAGTAAGGATTTTATGTAGTCATTACCTTCAATGAAAGTGAAGTTTTGTTTTTCTATTTTTCTATGAGTCACAGAGTATCATTATGGACTCCTGGATTTTTATTATGTGCTAAATCAACCATGTAATTATTCCTTTTAAGGAAAATTGCCTCAAAATTGACTAGTGTCTTTTGGACACAATCCCATTAATATTTCTTACTTTCAAGAATAAGATGCCTGGGCTCAAGAATAAGATGCCTACTGTTCCCACTATAGACTGACAGTTTCTCTAGTTCAGCCCCAATTTCAGTTTATCTTCTTATTGATCTAGTTTTCAGTTCTTCCTGCCTGGCCTCAGGGCATTTCTTCTAGTTTTTTTTAAAATTTATTTTTAATTGGATAATAATTGCTTTACAATATCATATTGGTTTCTGTCATACAACAGTGTGAATCAGTCATGAGTATACATATGTCCCTTCCCCTTGAGCCTCCCTCTCTCCTCTAGATTTTTGTTGTGGTTATTGTTTCAAGATCAGATATGCATTTTTTTCAACTCCAGATATTTATTTGATGCCAACTATGAGCCAGGTGCTGTCCTAAGGATTCAGAAGTAAGCAAAGCAAAATCTCTGATCTCAAGATGCTTACGTTGCAAGAATGTGCAGGAGATGCAGGTTTGATCCCTGGGTTGGGAAGATCCCTTGGAGAAGGAAATGGCAACTGACACTTGTATTGTTGCCTGGGAAATCCCATGGACAGAGGAGCCTGGCAGGCTACAGTCCATGGGGTCACAAAAGAGTCACACAGGATTTAGTGACTAAACAACACACATTTTAATAGATACTGTGATCTGGCAATATTAGATACTGTGGAGGTTTTAAGGTAATCTACCTATAAGTGATGATTTGTAAAATTTGTATCAGTTATGAGAATGAATATTTAAAAAAAGAAAAAAAAAATAGGAAAGAACTGCAGTATTCCAAGTATGAAATGATTAGGCTAGTAGGTAGAAGTGAGAATGGAAAAGCTGGATTGCAGAAATATCTTGAAGGAAGAAATGATAAGGTTTTCAAATAGCTTAATAAGAGGTCATGATACAAAGAAAGCTGTCAAAGTTAGCTTTATAACCTTCCCTGGAAGACTGGAAGAATGACTAAAACACTGATAGAAAGAGTGTACCCTGTATAAATGGGTAGGCAACACCATCTCTTACTGGTTTGGACTGTGTCCATACTTATATATTCCATGTACTGCATTGCATTAACTTAGTGCATGTGAAAAAGACAGTAGAACAGTGGTGTAGACATAGCCCAAGGTGACTGAAAATATAGAACTAGAGTAAGTGACAGGATTGCAGGTGCAGAGTAGAAATGCCTTCTTCATATCCCTTCTTTGATTCCACTTATAAATGATATCATATGGTATTTGTCTTTTTGACTTCATTTAGAATGATGAGATTGGCACATTATATCAACTCTATTTCAATTTAAAAAAAGATAAAACCAAAACAAACAAACAACAACAACAAAAAAACAGCCCCTTGCCCTATGGCCAGAATTGCCAAGAGCTTCCTGTCTCAGGGAAAATGAATCCAAAAGTATCCAAAGTTCAGAATAGTTAGTTGAAGTTGTAATTTCAGGAGCTGATTTCTTCTGCCTGCATTGAAGCAGAAGACCAGAAATTCCAATTCGACTGCGGGGGATGACTCTTTCAATTCCCATCCTCAAGGGGGCGGTGAGCACGGAGACACCCTTTAAGCACGCTGAAATCTGCCGCAAATACTTTCACGTTCGGCTGCAGGGTGCGTCAGATTAGTCCCAAGGGCCAGCCCCGCATACTGAGCCTGCGCATACTGGCGCCGCTGGAGCAGGCGCATGCGCCTTGAGGCGGAGCTCACCCGGGCAGCTGTGGGCGGGTCTGAGCAGCTCCAGTGTTTTGGGGCTCAGGAGTGGTGGGAGGAGCCGGTGGCCTCACCGAGGTAACCACAGCGCCGTAGCTGCCCCGCCTTGCAGGCCTCAGGACTGTCATCGCCTTTGGGTGTGGGGTACTTTGGCCAGCGTCCCCGGACATAGCCCGGCCGGCCTCTCTCAGACACCCCCATCCTCCCCACGCCGCCGTCGCCGTCGCCATGCAGGGGGAGGACGCCAGATACCTCAAAAGGTGACGACTCCCCAAGGGTCGGTCCTCCCCTCCTTGCTCGGACCGTGAGGATATTCTTAAGAGGTTCTTGGGTTGACCATGAAGTGTCGCTGGGCAAAGCCAGAGGCCTAGAATAGAGATGGGAGACAGGGGAGAAATCACGGAAAGGGAGGGATAAAGGTGAATTGAAAAGAGGAAGGGGCCCTTGTGGGGTGCGGTTTTCTCCAGCCTTCTTCCCTGACTCAGCGGGGCCCTGACAGCATTGAAGATGGTTTCCTCGATACCTCACATTGTTCATGGGAGAGGGGAGAAGGGCGGAGTAAACTGCGTCTTCCTCTCTCCCCCCATCCCATCCTCCGACTCTCTATTTCCCTCTGCTAGATAAATATTGTGGGTGCTTGGAAATGAAGTATTCTGGCGCCTCTGTTCTCCAGTATGGGGTTCGCTGCCATGGGGTTTTGAAATAATGAAGGGGAAAGAAGTGGTGGCTTTTAATTCATGGAAGGCTGGATTGAGATGCTGATTTCCAGTCTATTTCTGCTTTCCTCATCCATTTCGTTCATTTCACTGCCATGTAGTGTAATTTTTGTAATTTTTGTTAATTATCAAGAGATTTGTTCGGAGCATGACATGAAACCGGCATTTCTTTAGTTTAAAAATGTTTGTAGTATCACTTACTCCTTAAAGAAAAATGTAATCTCCTATTATTTATTTGACTTAGGTCGAAAATAAGATCATCCCTCAAAAAAAAAAAAATACCTTTCATTGGACCAAGAGTTAGTAGTGATCCAAGAGAAAAAAATATTTTAATAAGAACTCTTCATTTTTAGCTAAGGCTTTATCACTGATTGTGTAAATACCCTAGTCAGTCACATGTATTTTTTTGGACTCCGTTTCTAATATGTAATAGTGGGGCAAATATTACTTAATGAGAGATATGAAAACCAAATATAAAAATATTTTTAAAAGATAAAACATAAGTGTAAGATAGTGACATCATTTCAATTCATAATATACTTTTACTAAATACATTTATCCTGGCTTGAAGGGCCCTAATCATCATAGAAAGATCTAACCTTTAATAGACTCTTAAAAATGATTGAAACTATTGTAAAATCAACCAGACAACCAACTGCATTCACCTTTGCAGGCCTAAGGTGTATATTGCCTGTCTATCACATTGTATGGAAATATATCTGAAATTGTTACATAACCAGGGCTTACCAGTAAACATTTCAAAAAAAGAATATGTAATCATAGCAGGTATACAGTCAGCATTTATTTCCTCACTGAATTTTGCTTACATCATTCATTTGAAATATCTTGATTGAAAATTTTGTGAAAGAAAAAAACAAGAAATTGTCCTTCACCTTTTAAATTCCAGGTTCTTCCAGAGCAAAGAGCTAATATTACATTATTAGCTTATTTTCACGCAATTGTAGTTGTGTCAGAAGATAGAATTCTTGTACCCTGTGGTCCCTTAGGCATCCTATGACTTGTAATTGTCAACCCATTGCTTACTTTCATATGATGGGGAATCCAACAAATAAATGAGCCACTCTGATGTAATGTTTGCAGTAAAATAAGGTCAGAATCGGGAAAGACTGAAATATACACTTCTCCATTTTGTCTAATTTTGACAACATAAATAAAGAGTTTGCATTGCCTGCCTTCAGTTTAGAAATGTGCATCCAACAAATAATCATATAGACTGGATGGCTTATAATATTTTACAGAACATTCCATTTTAATGATTGATTCTTTGATAGTAATTACCTGTATTCCTTTTGTAATAATTTTACTTTTGTTTTTAACAAGAGGGCAGTATGTTTTCAACCTAATTGATTCACTCTAGTTTTAATTAGAGTGATTATTATAATTTCAGTGGTTACAATAGCTATTTCGGATAGCTATAGTAGTAGCTATCACTGAAAAGTCTCTAGTCTCTTTATATTTACATTTATGTAATACATTAGAGAATCAAAAATTGGGCTTCTTTTTTCTACTGCCAGTTAGTATTTTTATTTAATAATGCTTAATACATACTTACTAAATACTTAGTGCATGCCTAGCATTGTTCTGGTCACTGAGGAAATGATGAAATAGACACAGTTCATATCCTCAATCAGATATACGCACAAATAAATAGTATAAATAGTTAAAATCTAGTGGGGATTAAACAATTTTTTTTTGAGTCTTAAAACTCTCTAATGGCTTTCCATTGCTTTTATAACACCTACCTTTTCAGTTTCATCTCTCTCTCTGTTCCCCTCTTGCCTCCAACATTTTCAGAAATTACTTCTTTTAAATCCTTGTATGTTTCGGTGTTAAGAATCCAAGTGCCCTACTCATTGTCTGGAACTTGCCTGATTCATCACCCAGCTAACTCTTCATGTTTCCTGTTGTAGCTTAAATGTCACTTTTCTGTGACACTGTCCTTTCCCACCTCACAGTCTACCTGAGCCGCCCTTCCCCACCACAGAATCCACCATGCAGGTCAGATACACTTGCTAGCTTTCCATAATACCCAATAAATTGTCTTTTCCCACTCGTAACTACTTTGTTGTTATTGTTTGTCTTTCTTGTTGGTCTGTAAGCTGCAAAAGAGTAAGAATTTTTGTGTACATATTCATAAAGGATATTCATAAATTATATTAAAAATATGTTCTGTTTTGATGGCGTCTTTGTCTTTCTTTAGTATCAGGATAGACTGGCCTCAGGATGAATTGGGAAGTGTTCCCTTTTTTTTTTCGTAATTTTGGAGGAGTTTGAGAAGGATTGGTGTTAATTTGGTAAAATTCACTGTTGAAATCATCTGGTCCTAGACTTCTCTTTGTTGGCAAATTTTTCATCACTGATTCAATCTCTTTACTTATTTGAGGGGAATTCAGAATTACTATTTCTTTTGCATCAGTTTTGGTAGTTTGTGAATTTCTAGTAGTTTCACCATTTCATCTAGGTTATCTTCTTCGTTGGCTTACAGTTCTTAATCTCTGTGAGGTCAGAGTTAATAGTAGTAGTGTCCCACTTTAATTTCCAGCTCTAGTAATTTGAGTCTTAGTTAAACTAAAGGTTTGTCAGTTTTTTTGATCTCTTCAAAGAACCAACTTTTGATTTTTTAAATTTTCTCTGTTGTTTTTCTATTCTCTATTTCTTTTATCTCTGTCTTTATTATTTTCTTCCTTCTAATAGTTTGGTGTTTCATTTGCTCTTTTTCTAGTTCCTCAAAATATAAAATTAGGTCATTACATTGAAGTCTTTTTAAAATATTGATATATAATTGAAATAGACCATTATATTAGTTTCATTATGTACAACATAATGATCTGATATATATATATATAGTCAAATGATTACCACATTAAATCTAGTTAACATCCATCACTACGTAATAACAATTTTTTTCTTGCGATAAGAACTTTTAAGATTTATACTCTTAGCAGTTTTCATGTTACAGTATAGTATTATTAGCCATAGAAACCATGCTATACATTGCAACCCCAGGTCTTATCTGTTTTATAACTGTTCATATCTTTCAACCACCTTCACCCACTCCCCATACCCACTTTTGGCAACCACCAACTTATCTGTATTTATGAGTTCACTAACAAGTTTTGTTTTACTTTTATATTTCACATATTAGTTTGAAAATATGGTATTTGTCTTTCTATCTCTGAATTATTTCACATCGTATATTGCACTCAAGATCTGTTCATATTGTTGCAAATGATTTTATTGCTGAGTGTGTATGTGTGTGGGAGTGTACAGAGATGTGTGTTGTATGTGTGCATGCGTATGCATGCTTGCACGCTCAGGAGTGTCTGACTCTTTGTGACCCCATGAATTGTAGACCGCCAGTCTCCAACAAGTCCATCCTAAAGGAGATCAGTCCTGGATGTTCACTGGAAGGACTGATGTTGAAGCTGAAACTCCAATACTTTGGCCACCTGATGTGAAGAGCTAACTCATTTGAAAAGACTCTGATGCTGGGAAAGATAGAGGGCAGGAGGAGAAGGGGATGACAGAGGATGAGATGGTCGGATGGCATCACGGACTCGATGGACCTGGGTTTGGGTGAACTCCGGGAGTTGGTGATAGACAGGGAGGCCTGGCGTGCTGCGGTTCATGGGGTTGCAAAGAGGCGGACACAACTGAGCGACTGAACTGAGGCTCCTCTGTCCATGCGATTTTCCCAGTTAGAATACTGGAGTGGGTTGCCATTTCCTCCTTCAGGGGATCTTTCCAATTCAGGGATCAAACCTGTGTCTCCTGCATCTCCTGCATTGCCAGGCACATTCTTCACTACTGAGCTACCTAGGAAGCCCATACACTTACATACATATATTTTATCTAGTTGTCTACTGATAGATACTTAGGTTCCTTCCGTGTCTTAGCTATTGTAAATAATGCTGCAGTGAACATGGAGATACATAATTCCTTCAAGTTAGTGCTTTCATTTCTTTCAGATAAATACCTGGAATAGAATTGCTGGATCATACAGAAGTTCTATTTTCAATTTTTTGAGAAATCTCCATACTGTTTTCCATAGTGGCTGAACCAATATAAATTCCCACTAGCTGTGTACAGAGTTCCCTTTTCTTCACATCCTCTCTAGCACTCATTTCTTGACTTTTTGATAGTAGCTATTCTAATAGATGTGAGATGATATATATTGTGATTTTGATTTTATATTATGATTAGTGATGTTGAACACCTTTTTATGTAATGTAACTTTTGGTCATTTGTATATGTCCTTTGGAAAAATGTCTTTTTATATCTTCTGCCCATTTTTTTCTCAGATTGTTTTTTTGACAATCTTGAATTATTTTGGATATTAACCCCTTGCCAGATACATGATTTGCAAATATTTTCTTCCATTTGGTAGGTTGCCTTTTCATTTTGTTCATCATTTTCTTTGCTCTCTAGAAGCTTTTTGGTTTGACATAGTGCCAGCAGTTTATTTTTGCTTGTGTTGCCTTAGTTTTTGGTGTCACATCCAAAAAAAAAAAAAACATCAAGACCAAAGGCAAGGAGCTTCCTGCCTTTATTTTCTCTGAGGAATTTTATGGTTTCAGGTCTTATATTCAAGACTTTAATCCATTTTGAGTTGATTTTTGTGCACGGTGTAAGATAGCAGAGCATGAGTGCTATGTTGCTTCAGTTGTGGAGTCTAGCCTGTCAGGCTCCTCTGTCCATGGGATTCTCCAGGTAAGAATACTGGAGTGGATTACCATGCCCTCCTCCAGGGAATCTTCCCGACCCAGGGATGGAATCCTCACCTCTTACGTGTCTTGCATTGGCAGCGAGTTGGCTTCCCAGTTAGCTCCGCTGGTAAAGAATCTGTCTGTGGTGCAGGAGGCCCTGGTTCGCTTCCTGGATCGGGAAGATCTCCTGGAGAAGCGATAGGCTACCCACTCCAATATTCTTGGGCTTCAAACATTAAAGAATATGGCTTTAGACATTAAAGCCACAGACTAGACATTAAAGCCACAGACATTAAATAATCTGCCTGCAATACAGGAGACCTGGGTTCAGTCCCTGGGTTGAGAAGATCCCCTGGAGGAGGGCATGGCAGCCCTGCCAGTATTCTTGCCTAGAGAATCCCATGGACAGAGGAGCCTGGCAGGCTACAGTCCATGGAGTCACAAAGAGTCGAACACCACTGAGTGACTAAGCACAGCACAGCACCACCTAGGAAGCCCATCAAATAGCAGTTGTTTTTCAGTCATCAGGTCATGTCCTACTCCTCATGGCCTCCTGGACTACAGCATGCCAGGCCTTCCTGTACAGTTTCATTTTTTTGCATGTGTCCATATGGTTTTCTCAACAGTATTTATTGAAGGGACAGTCTTTTCCCAGGTGTATATGCTTGGCTCCTATGTTGTAAATTGATTGGCCATATGTGTGCAGGTTTCTTTATGGGCTCTCTATTCTGTTCCGTAGATCTGTGAGTCTGTTTTTATGCCGATACCATATGCTTTGATTACTGTAGCTTTGTAATATAGATTAAAATTAGGATACATGATGCTGCTAACTTTGTTCTTTCTCAGATTACTTCAGCTATTCAGGATCTTTTGTTGTTCTATACACTTTTAGGATTTTTTGTTCTATTTCTGTGAAAATTGCTATTGAATTTTTTTTGTATTTTTTAATTTATTTTCAATTGGAGGGTGGTTGGTTTACAGTATCGTGTTGGCTTCTGCTATACAACAACATGAATCAGCCACAAACATGTGCCCCCACCCTCCTGAACCTTCCCCCCATCCTTCCTTCTCCCCATTCCACTCCTCTCGGTTGTTGCAGAGCACTGGAATGAGCTCCCTGTGCCCATAGAGCAGCTGCCCACTGGCTCTGTTTTACACATGGTAGTGTATGTATGTCAGTGCTGCTCTCTCAGTGCGTCCCACCCTCTGCTTCCCTCACTGTGTCCAAAGTCTGTTCTCTATGTCTGCATCTCTATTTCTGCCCTGTTGATTGGTTCATCGGTAGCATTTTCTAGATTCCGTATATATGCATTAATATACGGAATTTGGTTTTCTCTTTCAGACTTATTTCACCTGCATAACAGGCTCTAGGTTCATCTACCTCACTGGAACTGACTCAGATGTGTTCCTTTTTATGGCTGAGTAATATTTTCTTTGTATATATGTACCACACTTCTTTATCCATTCATCTGCCTGCCAGCGGACATCTAGGTTGCTTCCATATCCTAGCTATTGTAAATAGTGCTGCTATGAATACTGGGGTACATGTGACTTTTTAGTTACGGTTTTATATGCCCAGTAGTGGAATTGCTGGGTCATGTGATAGTTTTATTCCTAGGTTTTTAAGGAATCCCCATACCGTTCTCCATAGTGACTGAAACATTCCCACCAACAGTGCAAAAGGGTTCGCTTTTCTCTGCACACTGTCCCAACATTTATTGTTGGTAGATTTTTTTGATGATGGCCATTCCGACAGGTTTGAGGGAATACCGCATTGTAGTTTTGATACCTTATTTGCATGTTTCTAATAATGAACCATGTTGAGCCTCTTTGCGTGTGTTTGTTGGCCCATCTGTATGTCATCTTTGGAGAAATGTCTCTTTAGGTCTTCCTCCAACTTTTTGATTGGGTGGGTTGTTTTTCTGGTATTGAGCTGCATTATATATTTTGGAGATTAATCCTTTGTCAGTTGTTTCATTTGCAGTTGTTTTCTCCCTTCCTGAGGATTGTCTTTTCATTTTGTTTTTGTTTTCCTTTGCTGTGCAAAAGCTTTTAAGTTTAATTAAGTCCCACTTGTTTCTTTTTGTTTTAATTTCCATTACTTTAGAAGGTGGGTCAAAGAGGATATTGCTGTGACTTATCTCGAAGAGTGTTTTGCCTATGTTTTCCTCTTAAGAGTTTTATAGTTTCTGCATTGAGATTTTGATAAGGATTACATTTTAATTTTTAGATTGCTTTGGGTAATATGGACATTTTAACAATTTTAATTCTTCCAATTCATAAGCATGGAATATATTTCCCTTTATTTGTATCTTCTTCAATTTTTTTCATTGTTGTCTTACAGTTTTCAATATACAGGTCTTTCATCTCCTTGGTTAAATTTATTTCTTAGATATTTTATTCTTTTTGATGCATTTGTAAATGAGAGTGTTTTCTTCATTTCTCTTTCTGGTAGTTCATATTAGTGTAAGGAAAGGGAACTAATTTACATATGTTGATTTTATATCTTGCAGCTTTACTTAATTTTACTAGTTCTTAACAGTTTTTTTGTGGAGTCTAGAGTTTTCTATGTAGTATCATGTCATGTGCAAATAGTGATGGCATTACTTTTTCCTTTCTGATTTGGATACTTTTCACTTCTTTTTCTTGTTCAATCATTTTGGCTAGCACTTCGAATACTATTTAAATAGAAGTAGCAAGAATTGGCATCCTTGACTTGTTCTTGATCTTTCAGGAAAGGCTTTCAATTTTTCACTCAATATAATGTTAGCCATGGGGTTGTCATATACGGCCTATATTGTGTTGAGATTTGTCCCTCTATAACCACTTTATTGACAGTTTTTATCATAAATGTATATTGAATTTTGTCAAATTTTTTCCATATTTATTGAGATGTTTATGACTTTTATTCTTAATTTTGTTTGGGTATGTTACATTGATTGATTTGTGTTTTGTTGAGCCATCCTTACATCCCTGAAATAAATTTCATTTGATAATTGTTTTAATGTATTGTTGAATTTGGTTTGCTGGTATTTTCTTGAGGGTTTTGCATCTATGCTCATCAGGTTATTTTTCTCCTTGTAGCGTTTTTGTCTGGTTTTGGTATCATGGTAATGCTGGCCTCATGAAGTGAGTTTGGAAATGTTCTTTCCTCTTCAGTTTTGGAGAAGAGTTTGAAAAAGATTGGTGTTGATACTTTAAACATTGGTAAAATTCACCCATGAAGCCATCTGATCCTGGTCTTTTGTTTGTTGGAAGGTTTTTTGCTACTGATTTAATCTTATTAGTAATCAGTCTATTCTGACTTTCTATTTCTTCATGATTCAGTCTTGGGGAGTAGTGTATGTTTCTAGGAATTTATCTATTTCTTCTATGTTCTCTAATATGTTGGAATATAATTGTTAATAGTAGTTCTTGAGATCTTTTATATTTCTATGGTATTAATTATAATGTCTCCTCTTTTATTTCTGGTTTTATTTATGGACCTACCTTATTTGATTGTAGTTTGCTCTATCACACTTTGCAGATATTGCATTTTTATAAATTAATGTTGTGGCAACCCTGAGCCAAGCAAGTCTGTCAGTACCATTGTTCCAATATCATTTGTTCACTTGGGAAATAGATGAAGAAACAGTGGAAACAGTGTCAGACTTTATTTTGGGGGGCTCCAAAATCACTGCAGATGGTGATTGCAGCCATGAAATTAAAAGACGCTTACTCCTTGGAAGAAAAGTTATGACTAACCTAGATAGCATATTCAAAAGCAGAGACATTACTTTGCTGACTAAGGTCCATCTAGTCAAGGCTATGGTTTTTCCAGTAATCATGTATGGATGTGAGAGTTGGACTGTGAAGAAGGCTGAGTGCCAAAGAATTGATGGTTTTGAACTGTGGTGCTGGAGAAGACTCTTGAGAGTCCCTTGGACTGCAAGGAGATCCAACCAGTCCATTCTGAAGGAGATCAACCCTGGGATTTCTTTGGAAGGAATGATGCTAAGGCTGAAACTCCAGTTCTTTGGCCACCTCATGTGAAGAGCTGACTCATTGGAAAAGACTTTGATGCTGGGAGGGATTGGGGGCAGGAGGAGAAGGGGACGACAGAGGATGAGATGGCTGGATGGCATCACTGACTCAATGGACGTGAGTCTGAATGAACTCTGGGAGTTGGTGATGGACAGGGAGGTCTGGCATGCTGTGATTCATGGGGTTGCAAAGAGTTGGACACAACTGAGCGACTGAACTGAACTGTCTCTGTGTCATATTTGGTACTTCCCCCAATATTTCAAATTTTTCCATCATTATTATATATGTTTTGGTGATCTGTGGTCAGTTTTCATTGATATTACTATTGCAAAAGATTATATCTTGCTGAAGGTACAGATGGTTAGCATTTTTTAGAAGTACATATTTTAAAATTAAGATGAGTACGTTGATTTCTAAGCAGAGTGTTATTGCACACTTATATCACAGCATAGTGTAAACATAGCATTTATGTGCACTGGGAAACAAATGTACATGACTTGTTCTTTAATGATACTTAATGCTTTATAATGATACTTCCTTTATTGCAGTGCTCTGACAATGAACGCTTAAGATCTCCAAGGTATTTGTACACCTCTGTCTTTTTCCTTGTTAGCCCAGCTAAAGGTTTATCAGTTTTGTTTACCTTTCCAAAGAACCAGCTCTGAGTTTCATTGATCTTTTCTATTGTCCTTATAGTGTCTATTTCATTTATTTCCCCTTTGATCTTTGTTATTGCCTTTCTTTTACTAACTCTGGGTTTTGTTTGTTATATTTTTTTCCAGTAACTTAAGGTGTAAAGTTATGTTATTTATTTAAGATTTTTTTTTAAGATTTATTTATTTCTGGATGTGCTGGGTCTTCATTGCTATGTGCAGATTTTCTCTAGCTGTGGTGAGTGGGACCACTCAACTCTTCATCGCGGTGTAAGCTTCTGATTGCCGTGGCCTCTCTTGTTGCAGTGCCTGGGCTCTGAGGGCGCAGGCTTCAGTAGTTGCAGCACATGGGCTCAGTAGTTGTGAATCACAGGCTGTAGAGTGTTGGTTTAGTAGTTGTGATGCATAGGCTTAGTTGCTTCATAGCATGTGAGATCTTCCCGGATCAGGGGTGAAACCCATGTACTCTGCATTGGCAAGTGGATTCTTAACCACTAGACCACCAGAAAAGCTGTTTGTTTTGTTTTGTTTTTGTTTTTATTCTTGATGTAGGCATTTATCTCTATGAACTTAACCTCCTAGAACTGCTTTTGCAGCATTAAGGTTTATGTTTTATTTCCACTTTTATTTGTCTAAAGGCACTGATTTCTTCTTTGATACATTGGTTGTTCAGTATTATGTTACTGAAGTTTTATGTTCAGTATTGTGTTTCTAGATGTGTGTGTGTGTGTGTGTGTGTGTGTGTGAAGCCAGCCTACATAACCTGGCTGTATAGAGTAAAAACTGGCTGGCAATTTTTTCCTTTCACCATTTTGATTATATTCTGCTACTTCTGACCTACAGAATTTCTGTTGAATATCTGCTTATAGTCTTATGGGGGTTCCCTTGTATGCCACAAGTTGTTCTATTGAATTTAAGATTCTCTCCTTGTCTTTAACTTTTGACACTTTGACTTTTGACATTTTTAATATGCCTTGTTGTGGCTCCCTTTGGATTCATCTTATTTGAAACTCTCTGGGCTTCCTGAATCTGATTGTCTGTTTTCTTCAGATTAGTGGAGCTTTCAGCCATTATTTCTTCAAATAAGTGTTCTTCCCCTTTCTCTTCTCTTTCTGGGACTCATATATTGGAAATATTGCTCTGCTTGATGTTAACTTAGTTATCTTCACTCTTTTTTCATTCTTTTTGCTTCTCTGGGTGTGTTGTATTGCCCTGTTTTGAGTTCACTGATCTTTTCCTCTGTTTCATCAAGTCTACTGTTGAATGCCTCTGTTGTATATTTAAGTTCTATTATTGTATTCTTCAACTCTGTAACTTCCATTTGGTACTTTAATATTTTCTGTCTCTGTTGAAATTCACTCTTTGTTCATCCATTCTTCCTCTGAGCTTGGCAAGCATTTTTGTGATTACTTTTTCTACCATATAAATCACTTATTTCTGTTTCATTACGGTCTTTTTCTGAAGTTTGATCTTATTCTTTCTTAGAACGCATTCCTCTGTTTCTTCACTTTCCTTGACTCTGTTTTGGTTTCTATGCATTAGATAAAAGCTGCCTCTCTCATTCTGGAAGGAGTAGCCTTGTTTAGGAAACGAACTTTTTCATTCAGCCCTGCCTAACTCTTGGTTGCCTTTCAAACCTTTGTGATTATACAAGTAGCCTACTTTATTTTGAGTGCGCTACTTTATTTTGAGTGCTCTCTCTGAGCTGAGTCCTGGGATAATAGCCAGTTAATTTTTTGTGTTGTTTTTCTTATTCCTTTCACTATTGTCCCTTTGAACTCATGAACATTATGATCACCTGGGCGGCAGCCACAAAAACACTCCAGATATGTGTACAAACTCCCCTTCAAGAGATACTAGTGCTCTGGGGTGGGACAGAGTGAAGGCTCAAAGATAGCATCTGCCCTCCCAGGTCTCTAAAGAGGATGACAGTCAGCCTTAGGTGTGTGTTTAATTACAACTCTTGCCCCCTAAATCCACGACTGTGGAGATAAGCTAAGGGGTCTCTTTCATGGAAACATTGGTTTCCTCAGTCCGTTGCCTCTCTGCTGTGCCTTGGGAGTAGTAACCAGTTAAGAATTCTTTCTCTGCTATGCTCCTGTATACCTGGGAATGTAAGCCCTTTGGGCATCAGAGTCAGGTGATCTAGAGGTGTCCCTGGGCAGCAGTCTGAATAATTGGAGCACCAGACAGGGGTACAAGCTCCTTTTCTTGGCTGGGGAGGGTAGATACTGGTGATCTGGAGAGCATAAAGATGATACCTACTGGCCTCCATCCTGATTATTTCAGTAGACTCATACTTTAAATTAGATGCCAGCCCCTCAGGCTAATCCTTTAAGATGAGCAAATAATCCTTTTTAACAGAAAGTCTGGGCACTTTTCAGTCCGGTGCTTGTGCCCTGGGCTCTAGGCTGAGTGAGTCTGCATGTACAAGTCCTTTAACTGTTTCAGTCCTTTGCCATGGCCTTTGGGTCTCATGGAAGCTAGATATCTTGGGAATGGTGTCTCAGGTATAGGCCTTAAAAGTTGGGGTGCCAGATGCTGAGTTCAAATCCTTTGCTCCTCAGGTAAAAAGCTCAGGTTTGTGACTTTTTGCCCAATTGTGGGTCTCCATACCAGAGATGGGTTTAGGGCAAGACTGTCTCTCAGTCTGTCTTATTTGCTTCGGTGTGAGTTTTCTTGTTTGCTCACTTTGTAGATGTTGCTCAACTAGTTTAAGGGTGTTTTTTCAGAGGAAATTGTTTCATAGATGGTATAGACTCTGTGGGAGGAGATGAGTTCAAGAGCCTGCTACATCACACTTTGTTTATTTGCTTAAAGAAATAAGCATGATCTTTTTTCTTTTTTTCTTTCTTTTTTAAATTTGCTGGTGCTGAGTCTTAGTTGTGGCATAGGGACCTTTTTTTTTTAAGTCACGGCATGTGGGCTCCTGGTTGCAACATGTGGGATCTAGTTCCCTGAGGTGGTGGTTTAGTTGCCAAGTTGTGTTTGACTTTTGGGACCCATGATCTGTCGCTCACCAGACTCCTCTGTCCATGAGATTTCCCAGGCAACAATGCTGGAGTGGGTTGCCATTCCCTTCTCCAGCGTATCTTCCCTACCTAGGGATTGAACCCATGTCTCCTGCATTGCAGGTAGATGCTTTACTGCTGAGCCACCAGGGAACTCCCTAGTTCCCTGACCAGGGATCAAACCTGGGCCCCCTGAATTTGGAGCATGGAATCTTAACCACTGAATCACCCTGGAAGTCCCCCTGCATCACGGTCTTGAACACAAACATGCAGTAAATCCTTTTGACAGGAGTAATTTTTCAAAAATAAATATGTGTTTGTTGAAAAATTAAGGGCTAAACTTTTGTTTCTTTAGAAAATTAATGATGACAATGGAGCACAGTGTTAGTCAGTGTTTGTTGTCTATTTTAGGGATCATAATGATATCATCATCCATATGATGTCTAAGAACATCAGGATGTACTTTAGAAGTCAGTAATTAAGAATACTGCCTGAAGGTGACAGTTACCATACGTGAAGAAAGATGTCTCATATCAGTCTCATATCAGTCTGTGAAGCCTGACTTCATATTGAGATTTAAAAAGCACAACTTTTTCTAAGTCGGTATATTACCACACTGGTTTTGATTCTCTTGTACAAAAAAAAAGTGAAAATCCTCCATTAATAGAAGAAATTTGCAAAACAGTTAAAAAATCATCAGTTTAGTATCAGTGTCATCAGTTCAGTTCAGTCACTCAGTCATGTCCGACCCTTTGCATCCTCATGGACTGAAGCACACCAGGCTTCCCTGTCCATCACCAACTCCCGGAGCTTGCTCAAACTCATGTCCATCAAGTCAGTGATGCCATCCAACCATCTCATCCTCTGTCGTCCCTTTCTTCTCCTGCCTTCAGTCTTTCCCAGCATCATCGTCTTTTCCAAGGAGTCAGTTCTTCATGGCAGGTGGCCAGAGTATTGGAGTTTCAGCTTTAGCATCAGTCCTTCCAATAAGTATTCAGGACTGACTTCGTTTAGGATGGACTGGTTTGATCTCCTTGCTGTCCAAGGGAATCTCAAGAGTCTTCTTGAATACCACGGTTCAAAATCATCAATTCTTTGATGATCAGCTTTCTTTATAGTCCAACTCTAACATCCATATTGGAGAAGGAAATGGCAACCCACTCCAGTATTCTTGCCTGGAGAATCCCAGGGACAGAGGAGCCTAGTGGGCTGCTGTCTATGGGGTCGCACAGAGTCAGACACGACTGAAGCGACTTAGCAGCAGCAGCAGCAACATCCATATATGACTACTGGAAAAACCATAGCTTTGACTAGATGGACCTTTGTTGACAAAGTAATGTCTCTGCTTTTTAATATGCTGTCTAGGTTGGGAATAACTTTTCTTCCAAGGAGCAAGCATCTTATAATTTCATGGCTGCAGTTACCATGTGCAGTGATTTTGGAGCTCAAAAAAGGAAAATCTCTCACTGTTACATCGTTTCCCCATCTATTTACCATGAAGTGTACCATGAATAGTGCCATGATTTTAGGTTGTTTTTTTTTTAATGATCTTAGTTTTTTGAATGTTGGGTTTTAAGCCAACTTTTTCACTCTCCTTTTTCGCTTTCATCAAGAGGCTCTTTAGTTCTTCGCTTTCTGCCATAAGGGTGGTGTCATCTGCGTATCTGAAGTTATTGATATTTCTCCTGGCAATCTTGATTCCAGCTTGTGCTTCATCCAGCCCAGCATTTTGCATGATATACTCTGCATAGAAGTTAAATAAGCAGGGTGACAATATACAGCCTTGACATACTCCTTTCCCTGTTTGGAACCAATTGTTGTTTCCTGTCCAGTTCTAACTGTTGCTTCTTGACCTGCATATGGACTTCTCAGGTGGCAGGTAAGATGGTCTGGTATTCCCATTTCTTGAAGAATTTTCTATATTTTGTTGTGATCCACACAGTCAAAGGCTTTGGTGTAGTCAATAAAGCAGAAGTAAATGTTTTTCTGGAACTCTGTTGCTTTTTTGATGATTCAACGGATGTTGGGAATTTGATCTCTGGTTCCTCTGTCTTTTCTAAATCCAGTCTGAACATCTGGAAGTTCACAGTTCATGTACTCTGAAGCCTGGCTTGGAGAATTTTGAGCCTTAGTTTGCTAGCGTGTGAGATGAGTATAGTTGTGTGGTAGGTTGAACATTCTTTGGCATTGCCTTTCTTTGGGATTGGAATGAAAACTGACCTTTTCCAGTCCTGTGGCCACTGCTGAGTTTTCCAAATTTGCTGGCATATTGCATGCAGCACTTTCACAGCATCATCTTTAAGGATTTGAAACACTCAACTGGAATTCCATCACAGCCACTAGCTTTTTTCATGGTGATGCTTCCTAAGGCCCACTTGATGTTCCATTCTAGCATGTCTGGCTCTAGGTGAGTGATCACACCATCGTGATTATCTGTGTCATGAAGTTCTTTTTTGTATAGTTCTGTGCATTCTTGCCACCTCTTCTTAATATCCTCTGCTTCTGTGCTGTTTGTGTACTTTATTGTGTCCATCTTTGCATGACATATTCCATTGGTATCTCTAATTTTCTTGAAAAGATCTCTGATCTTTCCCATTTTATTGTTTTCCTCTATTTCTTTGCATTGATCACTGAGAAAGGCTTTCTTTTCTCTCCTTGCTATTCTTTGGAACTCTACATTCAGATGGGTGTATCTTTGCTTTTTCTCCTTTGCCTTTAGTTTCTCTTCTCTCCTCAGACAACCATTTTGCCTTTTTGCATTTCTTTTTCTTCAGGATGGTCTTGATCACTGCCTCCTGTACAATGTCACGAACCTCCATTCATAGTTCTTTAAGCACTCTGTCTGTAAGATCTAATCTCTTGAATCTATTTGTCACTTCCACTGTATAATTGTAAGGGATTTGATTTAGGTCGTACCTAAATGAATGGTCTAGTGGTTTTCCCTACTTTCTTCAATTTAAGTCTGAATTTGGCAATAAGGAGTTCATGATTTGAGCCATAGTCAGCTCCTGGTCTTTTTTTTTTTTTTTTTTTTTGCTGATTGTGTAGAGCTTCTTAAGGTGTTACAAATAGTAAATCAGGTAATTCCAATAATGGGCTAAATTATTTCTCACCTGATTGATGAATTCCAAGTAATTGGAAGTTCATTCTCTTGATTGTTAAATATCTGTCATCATTATGAATGACATGTTAAATTAGGAAGTTTGCTTTTAAGAAAAAAGTATTCATTTTATGGTGATAATACAAGTATATATTTTGATGTGGTGCATTGCTATGGTAAAAGCAAATTATTTATAGACATAATTCATGATTGTGCCCAAACAAGCTGGAATATTTTACTAACCAAAATAGAATTTGAAACTGTGGTTATCAATTGAAAAATGTTTATATTGTACATAAATACAGAGCAACTGAATTATAAAATGTTTTGAACCTTTAGAAAAACTACTTTGTAAATCAGCCAAATGTACTGCTGTGGTTTGTGAGGGAATCCTGTAAATTTTGTGCAGTGTAAGTTAGAAATAAAGAATCAAGGTGTTCAACAAATAGGAGTATCTGGAATTTGAGAATATGAAGTATTAAAGACAAGGTATTATTTTTTTTATTTACTTATGGCTGCACTGGGTCTTTATTGCTATGTGCGGGCTTTCTCGAGTTGAGGTGAGCGAGAACTATCCTCTAGTTGTGGTATATGGGCTTCTCAGTCCAGTGGCTTCTCTTGTTGGTGGAGCACAGGTTCTAGGCACTCGGACTTCGTTAGTTGAAGCATGTGGGCTTAGTAATTGCGAGTTGCTGGCTCTAGGGCACATGGGCTTCAGTAGTTGTGGCTCATGGGCCCTAGAGTGTGCAAGTTTCAGTAGTTGTGGCACACAGGCTTGCTTAGTTACTCCAGAGCGTGTGGAATCTATCAGATCAGGGATCTAACCCGTGTGCCCTGCGTGGGGAGGCAGATTCTTAACCACTCCGCCACTAGGGAAGTCCTATGGTAAATTGTTAATGTATTTTTAATACACACAGTGTTTATAACATGAATTTAGTTTGTAATATGTGTATTTTATATATTCAGTGGTAGTGCAAAGGGGAACAGGAAAGAAGTTTATTCTACCTATAATCTCCGTCAGCCCTCATACTGATATAAACAATTAGTACTTGTATCACTCTTAGGTCAGTTGCTATTAAAATATAGTTTCAGCCCTACAAAATTGCTACCGTAAGCCTTTTCTTTAAGGAAATTCTAGAGCTAACATTCTCTGGTTATATATGTATAGATAGGAAAATGTCTGGATGTATGTGTGCTGAAATCGTAACAGTTGGTTTCTCCTGGGTTTTTTGGTTTATTTTTTTCTTTTTGCTAATTTATGTGTTCTGTTTTTCTCTACAGTAAACAAATTGTACTAGTGGTAAATAAATAAATAAAATTAGTTTCTTTAAAATACGTGTACAAAAGAAACCCCCCAAACTGAAAAGGAATAGTGAAGTTCTTTGAACTATTTAATTTCCTTGGGAAAGGCAAAATATCAAGCCAAAGGATAGCCATTATGCTTTTCTGTCAGTTGTTAATATGTAGAAGACCCACGTTGAAAGTGTATTATGAGGTTGCTCTTAGGATCTGCAATTATGTTTTATCCTTATGATTCTCTTCAACTGAATACAGTTACCACCTCCTATTTAAGTTCGGTACTGGGGTTGGTCTCCATCTCATCAGGAAGGGAATAACTGTTTCTCTTTATAGTGAAGATAGTTTCCTTAGTGCTATATTAACATTTGTTTTTTAGCTGTACTTGCTTACTGTCTTGAATTCCTGTGGTTCCTCTAGCTTTTGACTGCTAGCTTGAATTTACATGCATTTATCTTACCTTTTAGAAGCTGTACCATTCTCTTTAACATGTGTGTATATATCTCTGTGTGTGTATTTTATATATATATATATATATATATACACATCCATATTTTTCTAATTCTCTGTTTTTTACTGGCATCCCTAGTTTCTGCTTTTATTTTTTATATCTGGATATCTTTCTGTCAGTTAGTTTAGTTGCTGACATACCTAGACTTTAGCTTCTGTATATTTGATTTCTGTCTCTACACTTGACTGTTAATTGTTCTAATATAGATTACAGAACCAAAGTGATGTCTCTGCTTTTTAATACGCTGTCTAGGTTTGTCATAGCTTTTCTTCCAAGGAGCAAGTGTCTTTTAATTTTATGGCTGCAGTCATCATCTGCATTGATTTTGGAGCCCAAGAAAATAAAGTCTGTCACTGTGTCCATTGTTTCTGCATCTTTTTGCCATGAAGTGACGGGACTGAATGCCATAATCTTAGTTTTTTGAAAGTTGAGTTTTAAGCCAGCTGTTTTACTCTCTTCTTTTACCTTTATCAAGAGGCTCTAAAGTTCCTCTTAAGAGGGTAAAGCTCTGTAGCCTTACCTTGTAAGGCTTACCTCGGTAGCCTTGTTGTAATAAAGGATTCTGAAATTCTGTCAGTTGTTAATATGTGGAAGACCCACTTTGAAAGTGTTAGTATGAGGTTGCTCCTAGGATCTGCAGTTATATTTTATCCTTATGATTCTCTTCAATTGGATTCAGTTACCCCCTTCTTTGTAAATTCAGTACTGGAGTTGCTGAACTGAAGTAAAAAGTTATTTTAAAATTACATTGAAATATGCATAATAAGCCAGTTATTCCTACTGAAGAAAAAGTTTTGAGTTTCTGATTTTTGGAATTTAAGATGTTGTCATATTTCTCTTCCTTCCCATTAGGTTAAAGATCCCACTGTGCAGATAACCAGCTCTGATTACATTGAGAAATTTTACTTGCTTCCATTGCAGTCTCTTCAGTCTCTTTTAATAAAACTTGTTTTATCTGCTGCTAAAGTGACCAATAACAAGTAGTGATTACATTTGTGACAACACGGATGGACCTGGAAGATATTATGATTAGTGAAATAAGTCAGGCAGAGAAAGACAAATACTCTGTGTTTTCACTTATATGTAGAATATAAAATAAAACAAGTGAACAAGTATAACAGCATAAAAACAGACACTGAGATACAGATAAACTAGAGGTCACCAGAGGGGAGAAGTGTAAGAGGAGAGCCAAAATAGGTGAAGGGAATTAGTAGATACAAACAACTTACAATAAGGGACAAGGATGTAATGTACAACAGAGATTATAGCTTGCTAATGTCACTATAATTTTGGACACATGACTATAGAATATAACCTGTAAATTCTCTTTTGTTACACAATTTGTACATGATTTAGGTACTAATTCAATTTATATAATTATGTTAATTGATAACAGTATTATTTTGCAATTTGGATAATTTCTTCATGTCCTTCTGTGATACAGTTAATGGGTTAACTATTGAGCAGGTTAATTTTTTTTTAGTATAAATTTTGGGGCAGCTGCCTTTGGTTTTAAATTGCTGACTTTCAATTGAGATTATTCTCTCCACAACCATTTTAATTTTTTTTTTTACTCACTGGCTATTATGCATGATTCTTTGGGTAAATGCATTTTTTTCAGAGCTCTTCATAAAGGTACTTTCTGCAAGACCAAGAATTATATGTATAACAAAGAGTTTATAAAATTGGAGAAAAAATTATTTCTTGGCCCAATTCAAGAGTAAATCTGATTTAAATGCATGTATAATGTAACACACATGCTTTTGGAACTAGGAGCTAGCTAAACACCTGCATGTTTTGTGAGCTTTTAATGTAGCTATCCTGTTTTTCTTTTATAGGAAAGTTAAAGGAGGAAATATCGATGTACATCCATCAGAAAAAGCACTTATTGTTCAATATGAAGTGGAAGCTACCATTCTTGGAGAAATGGGGGATCCCATGTTGGGAGAACGAAAGGAATGCCAAAAAATGTAAGTTTTCTTCATTTGTGCATATTTGAAAGTAGTAAACCTTATACAAAGTTTGTAGAAATCTGATGTTATTTAAATTTGCATAGATAATGAATGACTATGGCATTCCTCTCAACCTACATTATCTTAGTGAAGCAGAGAATATATTAAGCTATAAATATAGAGTATATTCCAGAGAAAATCATGTTTATGAACTTAATTGGAACCTAATGAAAAATGCCTGTTCTTATTAATCCCATTTTATAAATGCATATAGTAGAATATGACTTGTGAAATCAATTATAAGAGATATGTTTATGTTAGACATTTTAGCCTAATTTAGCAAGTTTGTATTTTAGCTGATACCATATTCTTTCTTCCCTGAAATTACAGAAAGGTATATGACTTCTAGAATTCACAAATGGGACATGTACCTTGAATTCATCCCTTAAAAATCTAGCCATCTGAAAGATGTTAATAGTAGGACAAGCATTTTCTGACTCAGTGAATTGACCTTAGATCTCCCAGTGTTCTACACACTTTCCTTTCTGCTTTTGTAGTACTTTCAGGAGTCCTTTGGGAACTGGCCTTTTTCATTTGTCTTCAGTTGTGCTGGCAATGATCTTGCACTCTTGCCATAGTTTTGTGGAAGTAGAAAGGGTCTGAGATCACCTAATATTGTTTCCCAACTTTATTCCCTGCAGAAAAATATTTGACCTGGGAATTAATTAAAAAGTTAGTATGTTTTGGAATATTCAGTGATTAAGTACATAGTGTAGAATATAATGTAGTTAAGTATAGTCAGGATACTAGGAGTGCATATGATGTTATTTAGCTCACTGAGAAGCACCACAGCTTAAATGCATAGCAGTGGTTCTCAACTGGTTAGAATTTTTTTCCTCAGGGAACATTTTGGTTGTCATACTGGAAGGTGCTATTGTTATCTAGTGGAGAGAGGCTGAGGTGCTGCTAAGCATCCTACTATGCACAAAAGAGCCACCTGCTAAGAAAAAACGATTTGGCCCCAAACTTTAATTGTGCTTCAGTTAAGAAACTTTATTGCACAGCAACCTGAAAAGAGAAGCTACCGACTGTCTTAAGATCTCTAGTCTGTCCTCTTATTTGGGTTAGAAGGACACTAAATTTCATAGATAGTTCTTTAAAGATAAATAAGTCCTGAGATAATCCACTGGATTGAAGAGATACACACATGTATACACACATACTTAATGCTGTAGATTTTAACTCACATGCTCAGTTTTTTGTATTCTGTCACACTGTCTTCCATTTGTGTGTTTGTGATTGCTGCCTAAATTTTATGCATATTGAAAAAATATGAAATCTCTTGATATTTTTATTCATTTGATTTCCAAAGAAAAGCTAGCAGATTAGGGGTCTTTGCCTTTAGAACCTCATGCATCTGCATTTCGTAAGTGAAATTTAGATTTTAGTTTCTTAGTAGTGTAGTAGTAGCCTTATTCAACCAGTGAGAACTGGTTGTTGTTATTTGAAATGAGAATAAGTGAGAATTGTAGTTATTGTTTGAAAATCTGTAGGTGCTCAAGACAAGGGATATACTCACTAAAGAGTCAGCCACCTGGAAAGAGTTACTATAGACTGACCAGAGTAAGTAGATTTAAACATCAGTAAGGGAGGAAAAACCTCTGTTACCCAACTTTGTGATAGTCATCCTTGGTCACTCAAGATTTGGAGAGGAGTATTATTGTGAGACCAAAAGGAGAATATGATTTGTTAATAGTTCAAGAGGATTTATCAGTGACGACGGCTAGGGTGAGGGTTTTGAGGGAGAAACTCATAGTTTGAGATAGATGTGAAATTAAATCATCATTAAATTTCATTTAATGCAGTGGCAGTCAGTGCTATGACTCAGCTCCAAAAGATGTATTTCATTCTCCCTTATTGGATAAAGGAATATATAAGCCCACCTTGAACAGAATCCCAGTTTTCTGAATATTTCTGAGAAACCTCTGGTTACGATCTGAATAACATGCACATTTTTGTGAGTTTTTTGTGTTCTTAATAGGCATGGGATGCCTATTTTTTTGATTAAAGAAATAATCAGTAAACATATAGCTAGTCGTATATATTTGACACTAAATCCTAGTCATATATATATATTATATATATATATATTTGTCTCTTTTAGTAAGGGAAGGATTTAGGACAAAAATGTACACACTAAAAGAATAGAGTCTTTCTATTACTTGGAAAGATGATGATGAATTAGATTGTTTATATATATATAGTAGAAAATAAATCTAAAAATGATTTTAAAAGGTCTGCTTTATTAAATCAAAATACTACTTACAGACCTGTTAAATGTTCAAAGTCTAAAACACTAGTAGCACTAGATGCTGGTGAGGATGTAGAACAACAGAAACTCACTCATTGCTAATGATAATATAAAATGTAACAGCTACTTTGGAAGGCATTTTGGCAGTTTCTAAGCTAAACGTACACTTACCATATGATCCAGCAGTTTTGCTCTTAGATATTAACCCAAAATGAGTTGAAAATTTATGTCCACACAAAAACCTGCACGTGAATCTTAATAGCAGCTTTATAACTGTCAACAGTTGGAAGCAACCAAAATATCCTTCAGTAGGCAAAAGAGTAAGCAAACTGTGTTGCATCCATATAGTCAAGTATTATTCAGCACTAAAAGAAATCAACCATCAAGCAATGAAAAAACATAGAGGAACCTAAATGCATATTACTAAGTGAAAGAAGCCAGACTGGAAAGGTTATATACTGTATGATTCCAACTCTATGACCATCTAGAAAAGGCAAAACTGAAGTAAAAGTAGATTAGAGGTTCTTAGGGGTTATGGCGTGGGGAAGGGGAGAATATGTGGAACACAGGGCATTTTTAGGGTAGTTCAAACTATTTTATGTGTGTGTGAAATTAGGCATTTGTTCAAGCCCACAGAACTATACACTGCAGACTGCACCCTAATGTAACTGTACACTTTAGTTAATAGTATGTCAAAATGATTCATCAGTTATGACAGAGTTACCACAAGATGGTGATAATAGAAGAAACTGTATTGAGGGAGGGTGGTGGGGACATATATGGTAACTCTACTTTCTGCACTATTTTTCTGTAAATCTAAAACTCTTCTGAAAAAGACTAGCAAGAAAATTTCCAAAATTATATTTATAGAATTTCTACTGTGCCTGTTCTCAATCAGATTTATGGAAACTTAAGATTTCCCAGTTCCTTGTTAAAATTAAACATGGAGAGGTCTTTTGAGAGGTTTTCTCAGGATGAATTCTCCTTTATATTTCTACTTCCTGATGTGCAGCTAAAATTATACAAAAGTATTCTGTAGTTTAAAAGACTTAAAAGGTAGGAAGTTAAAAAGCCAAATAAATTGTAGAAAAAACTAAAATAAAGAGACAGAGTACTGCTAGGATTCTTGTTGCAGACCATAGAAACCTCTCCAGCAAAGTCAAGCATAAAAGGAATGTATTAAAAGCTGTACGGTAGCTTATCAAATCCCAAGAGGACCAGATTTGGGGATGACTGTATAACTGGGAATAATATTCAAATCACTTTACTAGACTTGTTTCAGGAGAGAGCATCTGTATCTGAATAATGACTTCAGAGATGCTGAGTGCAGGACATTTTTCTAAGGTCTCTGTCCCTGTTGCCTCTTTTTCTAAGGTCTCTGTCCCTGTTGCCTCTAATGCCTTCAGTTTCTCCCAAACTTAGCCATCTTCAGTTCATTCGCTCAGTCATGTCCACCTCTTTGTGACCCTATGGACTGCAGCACACCAGGCTTCCCTGTCCATTACCAACTCCCGGAGTTTACTCAAACTCATGTCCATTGAGTCAAGGATGTCATCCAACCATCTCATCCTCTGTCATCCCGTTCTCCTCCTGCCTTCAATCTCTCCCAGCATCAGGGTCTTTTCCAATGAGTCAGTTCTTTCACATCAGGTGGCCAAAGTATTGGAGTTTCAGCTTTAGCATCAGTCTTTCCAATGAATATTCAGGACTGATTTCCTTTAAGATGGACTGGTTTGATCTCCTTTCTGTCCAAGGGACTGTCAAGAGTCTTCTCCAACACCACGGTTAAAAAGCATCAATTCTGTGCTCAGCTTTCTTTATAGTCCAGTTGTCACATATATACATGGCTACTGGGAAAACCATAGCTTTGACTAGATGGACCTTTGTTGGCAAAGTAATGTCTCTGCTTTTTAATACGCTGTCTAGGTTGGGAATAAGTTTCTTCCAAGGAGCAAGCATTTTTTAATTTCATGGCTGCAGTCACCATCTGTAGTAATTTTGGAGCCCCCTAAAATAAAGTCTCTCACTGTTTCCATTGTTTCCCCATCTATTTCCCATGAAGTGATGGAACCAGACGCCATGATCTTAGTTTTCTGAATGTTGAGTTTTAAACCAGCTTTTTCACTCTCCTCTTTCACTTTCATAAAGAGGCTGTTTAGTTCTTCTCTTTATGCCATGAGTGTGGTATCCGTCCTGAATATTCATTGAAAGGACTGATGCTAAAGCTGAAACTCCAATACTTTGGCCACCTGATGCAAAGAACTGACTCATTTGAAAAGACCCTGAAGCTGGGAAAGATTGAAAGCAGGAAGAGAAGGGGATGACAGAGAATGAAATGGTTGGATGGCATCGCCGACTCAATGGACATGAGTTTGAGTAAACTTTGGGAGTTGGTGATGGACAGGGAAACCTGGCATGCTGCAGTCCATGAGATCGCAAAGAGTCAGACACAACTGAGCGACTGAACTGAACTGAACTGTGGTGTTATCTGCATGTCTGAAGTTATTGGTATTTCTCCCGGCAACATTAATTCCAGCTTGTGCTTCATCCAGGCTAGCATTTCTCATGATGTACTCTGCATATAAGTTAAATAAACAGGGTGACAGTATACAGCTTTGACATACTCTTTTCCCAATTTGGAACCAGTCTCTTGTTCCATGTCCAGTTCTAACTGTTGCTTCTTGACCTGCATACGATTTCTCAGGAGGCAGGTCAGGTGGTCTGGTATTCCCATCTCTTGAAGAATTTTCCATACACACACACACACACACAGAAACACAGAAACAGTCAAAGGCTTTAGCATAGTCAGTAAAGCAGAAGTAGATGTTTCTCTGGAACTCTCGCTTTTTCAATGATCCAGTGGATGTTGGCAATTTGATCTCCAGTTCCTCTGCCTTTTAAGTAAGCCATCTTCACTAGCGGTCTTCACTAGGAAGTATTTCAGCACTGTGGCTCCTTTTGTTTCTCTTTTTGAATCTAAGCCTTGCATGAGTGCATCTGCTTGCGAGAATCTCTTGCCACCAGTTTGAGTCTTCACCCTGAACCTAATTTTTTGTCCTTATAGCTTTCTTTGTTGTCATGAATCCATGTAAATTGGCAATTGCTTCCAGATTTTGAACAACCTTTTCTTATTCATCTTGCAGTGAATTTCCTGGACTAAATTAAAAGGGAGGAAGAACCTGTTTTTTAATGTACTGACAAATATAACTATATTCATTTGTTCCTCAGCATTCCTCATATAAGTCTTAAAATGCATCCTACTTTTTTTTTCCTTCTGCATAATTTCCATCAGAATAATCAAATCTGAATATGTAAATATTGTATTCTGTCCTTAACTGAAAACTATGACTGTGAATATGGTCAAGAAAATGACTTATTTTTGTCACTATGGATTTTCATATCTAATAATTAAAAACTTTATATGATATAAATATATGTATATGACATCAGAAAGACTGATTTATAACTGGTCTCTGGATATGCTATCCTCCCTAGATGAGTCAGATGTAGACTTTACCATTCCTTTTGTTATCTCATTTGTCCAATTTGAGGAAAATCATTGTTTTGCATTTTTTTCTAAGTCTAGCTATATCTTATACTTTATTACATGTTACTAAAAGAGACTATGTCAGGTACATTTAAATATTTTATAAATTATTTAAAAGAAGTACTGTTTAAATTGTTACTTACTTTAATAATAACTGAGTTGGAAAATTCTGATTTGCCTGCAGCATCCGTCTTAAGAGTCTCAATGCCAACACAGATATAACTTCCCTGGCACGGAAGGTGGTTGAGGAATGTAAACTCATTCATCCCTCAAAGCTAAATGAAGTAGAACAGCTGTTGTACTATCTCCAGAACCGCCGTGATTCAATGTCAGGGAAAGGTAAGTAGAAGAACAACTAAATTTTTAACGCAAAACCATAGCAAAAACCACCTCAATATTGTAAGTAATTAGCCTCCAATTAAAATAAATTAATTAATTAAAAATGAAAGAAAAAAAAACAGAGTTGTTTGTAGTTTGTACTTTTGATATTTAAATGGTGATGGTTTTTTTGTTGTTGTTGTTAGTGCTATGACTAAGTGAATGAAAGAGTAAACAAACATACTAGTATTCCAGGCTTACAAAAATAAGTGTGTGTGTGTGCGTGTGCACATATGATAAAATAAGGAATAAAAAAGCAAATATCTTTCATATTGATTCTGGAATAATAAAAAGAGAGAATTGAGGCCTGGAAACCTGTTTTCTCCACCTGAGCAACTTATTTATATTTTCTATATTTCTTATTGACAATTAATTGATAATTTGGATTACTAAAGTATTTAAGTGTTAAAATATTTGTGGTATGCATATGTTTTGTGAATCTTTCTTAGGAAAACTTAGATTTTCATTGCCAAACATCTCTATTGTTACTATTCTTCTATTTTTAACTGCCTCATAAAAGAATAAATTCATTAAACTTAGAGCTAAGTAATTGATTATTTATAGAAGACATTTTCCAATGTCCAAGCTCAAAACAAAAGTACAGGTATTTAAATGGAAAGTTATCTCAGATTAATCAGTGGTTACTTATTCCATTTCATAGTATTTATTAATGGACAGTCCATGGAGTCATGAAGAGTTGGACACAACTGAGCAACTTTCACTTCACTTCACTTATTAAGTTTACGTATATCTTTCTTTTCATTCCTGAGTTCTATTATATGGTACCCTTGACATAGCTTATACTTCAGTTTTGATTGTATTAAGTAGAAAAAATGAAAGAGAAAATTTATTTGCACTTTAAAAAAATTAAGCAGTCATTTCTCTCCATCCATAGCGAATAAAATGCCTTGTGCCTAATATGTACTTTTATTAGTTAGCCTTGTATACAGTATATAGCACACATTATATGATCAGTATGTATTTGTTGAATGAACTGAATAGCTGTGAATTTATTTAAAAACAAAAATAAGCATTTCGAACTTGATTATTTCCAACTGCATAGCTGGCACTCCAACTACTTAGCTGTATACCTACTAATTATTAATAATAAGTGCTATAAGGAAAATATTATCAAAAATTTTTAACTACTTTGTGATAGACTGTTTCTGTAACAGTGTTACTGGATGATAAAAGATAATATCTTCAATAAGTTAAGTTGAAAATGAGAAAAGTAAATCCTGTGCTTTTAAGATGTGTCTGTTCCTACTGTAGGTTGTACAATATAATTAAAATTAATCTTTCCTAATGCTACTGTACTTAAGTACTGAAGTCGCTCAGTTGTGTCTGACTTTACAACCCCATGGATTGTAGCCTACCAGGCTCCTCCCTCCGTGGGATTCTCCAGGCAAGAGTACAGGAGTGGGTTGCCATTTCCTTCTCCAGGGGATCTTCCTGACCCAGGGATCAAACCCGGGTCTCCCGCATTCCAGGGAGATGCTTTAACCTCTGAGCCACCAAGGAAGCCCTTAATACAATTCTGAGAACATTTGTAATAAAATAAAATAATACCTTTAATGAGAACCCTTTCACTGAGTTTTCAAGGTAAATCAGTCTTCTTACCTCCTTCCCCAGATATTAGAGTAATATGAGGAAATTTTCATATTATCATAAATTCAAATCATTGTTTCTTTATATAGATACTGATGTTTGGAGACATATATGAAATGCTATGCTATAGCATATATACATTTATTTTTAGAAATGATTCTATGTTCTTTCTTTTTACCTGATATTCACTATTTCAAAGCCAGAAACCTAGCCCTAAAGGTGGTTAAAATAAAATTATAGTAGTTTTTGATTATATGATTCTTTACCATAAGTCTTTTTTTTCTCTATTTATTAAAACTACTGTCATAATAAGTTATCTGTTTGAGGAAAAATCTAGCTGTTGAGAAGACATAACTTTGTTTAGAATGGCTACCTTCCTCCAAAAACAATCAGGATTAATTCCTGTTATATGTAAAGCATTTGCTAATTTTAGAATCAAAATTTTGATATTACTTGAACTTATTTTAATGTACAGTCATTGCTTATGTTTTTGATCCAGATCAGATCAGTGAAGCATTTTTTTATTTTCTTTTTAGAATACGAAGTTCTGCTGTTAGTCAAATAATTCAACATAACAAATGACTCAGAGTTATATTCACCACCATTAATGCCTCTTTAATCCATTTGGGAGCAAGTGAGGATTAAATTAGCACAAATATTAAACATTTGCCTTTTAATTTATGGACCTAATTTTGTTTAAAAAATCAGCAACTGTATTTTAGCTTCTTAACTTTACCCAGGTTATTTCTTTTCCATTTTCTTTGTTAATTTTAATTTTAGTCTTTTTATTACTGAATTCATTAGTTTTTGATTTTCTCATTCTCACCTTAAATGTGAATTAGGAAAAAAAAAGAAAAAATAGATTTTTTGCTTCTTGTTGGCAAGTCTAGGTATTTACATACCTAACTGTTAAACAATGAGGAAGCTAAATTGCTACCTAACGTAACTTGGAGATTATTTATATATTTTATTAAACTCTCCTGGATATCCTCATTAGAACAAATGTATTATAGATGAGCATTTTTTATACATTGGAAAAAGATTACCTCATAAATTACTCATTTTAAGATCCCCAGCTTAGCTAGAATTAAACTCAGCTGCTGAAAATAAAAATTAGCCAGAAATCCAAAATCCTGGTTCTTCTCATTAAAACAAAATCTTTTTACAGAAAAAAAAGAGAAGTCAAGCAAGCCTAAAGATCCACCTCCTTTTGAAGGAATGGAGGTAAGACTGTATTTTTATATATTAGAGAACTGATTGTAAGGTAATGCTTTACCATCAGTAGTTCCTACAGTTACATTAGACAAGTGTGGGATTTTTAGAAGTGGTTGAACTTAAAGTTCCCAAAAAAGATAGAAAATAAATATTTAATAAAGGAAAAAATTTTGGGGTATGTTTTTTAGACAGTTTATTTTGATAAATTGTGAAAAGTATTAGCTATTCTAATTGCAGTGTGTTTTAAAATAGTTTTTAATATATTATGGTAGATACTATTTTATATTACATTTAAGATACTTTATTAATATAAATAGGCCAATTTTAGAGTTTGTTTACATCCCATTTTTATCATATGGTTTATGACTATTTTCATATTGAAGTTCCATCACCCAAAGATCTAATCTCTCCCCGTACAAAAAGATTGCTACCATGAGTCCTTTGAAAACTTGTCTCATTATCAAGAGCAATATATTGATCACAAAATATCGTTCCTTTGACAACTCTGTTGAGTGCTGCTGTTCTTTTAGAGTACTTCCTTCCTCTTCCTTTGTTTCAGATTGATGAAGTTGCTAACATTAATGACATGGATGAGTACATTGAGTTATTATATGAAGATATTCCTGACAAGGTTCGGGGTTCTGCTTTGATCCTACAGCTTGCTCGAAATCCTGATAACTTGGAAGAACTACTACTGAATGGTAGAATTTATGGACTTATATCTATAAATATTTAAAGTTTAAAATTATTGTGAATATGATTTTTAAATTATTATAATAGGTAAGCTAAAATTATTTATATCAAACTTAGGAATGCAATTGTTTTCCAGCTCTTTATTACTTGCCTTCTTACTCAAATTTCTTAACATGTGGGCATAATGTTTAAATATTCTCTGGAGAATGGACAAATAATTTAAACAAGAAAAATAAAGTCTTAATGGTACTGTTTATTTTCTTCTATTCCGGAAGACTTTTTATTCTTTCAATTAGGATATAAAATCAGACTTTTGACAATTGCATGTGTATGCTTTCATTAAATTACAGTTAATATTTTTTAAACAGCACAGCCCAAAATAGTACTCTTTTAAATTTCATTTAGCTTGACTTTGATGCCATGTATTTGCTTTCTTTTCACTAGAAGTGCTAGGTAATTAAAAAAAAAAAAGGAGATACAATACTCTTAAAACCTTCTTTCTCGTTTTTACCACTATAGAATACCACTATAGAATTATTATAATTTTCTGATTATACTTTAGCCCAAATTAAAATATAGAAGATATCATTATGATCTAATTTCTGTCACATGATAATACCTTTTTATCTATTGTCAAACTCCTTTTATGGAGCTGGTCCAGCGTACATCAGTACTTTCTAGCTTGGACAAAATATCCTGGGATCTATCCAGAGAGTCATAGGATATTACCAATATTCCAGTTAGGAAATTTGTACATTTAAAATATTTTCTAAATTGTGCAACTCATATATTCATATATTCTTTTTAAGAAATTAGAGTATTACAGATAAAACCCTTTTGACCATTAATCTGTTCCTATAATCTATAGTCTATAATCTGTTCCTATTCCTATAATCTGTTAGGAATTTGGAATTCATTCTTCCAGATCTTTTCCATACTTTTACACATAATATATATAGAGGATTTTTTTCCTGTGTTAAAATATAGAGTGAATTTTTATGTTAATTATATCATACTTCTTACTTGGTAATTTTTTCTCCATGTAGTAATGTTTTGAGATTACATGCATATAGCTACATACAGTGTTAATTAGTTTTGAACTACTTTTGATTATTGTATTTTATGAAGTTATATACATATTCTTTAGCCATTCCCCTATTGATGGTTATTAGACTTTAAAATTAGGTCTTAAAATTTCCAAATTTTCCAATAGGAAACTTCAGTGAACATCTTTGTTCTTATTTATATATACAAACCAGGGGGTTTTTTAGTGTGTACACAGAAACAAAAGTTATACAGAAATACAGGTCATAATGTCTTAGGGATATTGTTGAATTGTCCTCCAAATTGTTTATGCCACTGTATATCCAGACCCATGGAATATGAAGGCTGTAAAACTTAAACATTTTTGCCTTTGTGTTGTTGCTAACAAACAGTACCTCTTTGGTTTAAGTTGTATTTACCTGATTTCTAATGAGTTTGATCTTTTTCTCATGTCACTAGACTTTTGGAATTCCTACCCTGTAGAGCTTGTATTTATACATACGTGTGAATATATGTATATTTACATATAAATATACATTTTTTTAATATATGTATATATATAGTCATCCCTCAATATCCATGGGGGATTGATTCCAGGGCCTGCCAAAGATAGCAAAATCTGCAGATATTCAGGTCTCATAGTTGGTCCTCCATATCCATTTCTTCTACATCTGTGGATGCAGCCATTCATGGATCATGTACAGGTTACCGTTGAACAACAGGAGTTTGAACTGCCAGGTCGAAACATGCATACATAAATTTAAGTCCATGTTCAAGTATAAATGGACCTGTGTGCAGTTCAAACCCATGTTGTTAAAGTGTCATCTATTGATATATATCCTTTTTCTTTTATGTACTTAGAAATAGTTACTTTCAGTCTATTGTCTTTTTTTTTCCCTTGACATATCTTTTTCCATTCTTTAACTGTCACCCTTTTTGTGTATTTGAATTTGAAGTGTTTTTGTTAGATTGGATATAGAGTTGGGTCATATTTTTTAATACATTTGAATAATCTTCCTTTTGATTGGCATGTTTATTCTATTTACCGTTAAAATAATTACTCATAAAGTGGGATTATCATCTAACATTCTGTTTGCTTTCTGTTTATCTTGTTTTGATCTTCTGTCTCTCCATGACTGCCTTCTTTTATGTGAAATATTGTCTTGTATTCCATTTTAATTCTTTTGTTATTAATTTACTATTATGTGTTTTCCTGAATTAACTTTCTTAGTAGTTACCCTGGGATTACAGATACCAACTTAAGTTTTAAAAATATAGTTTAACTTAATGCCAATAGAATTTTAATAGTCCATAAAACCTTTTTTTAGTATACTTCCCACCCCACATCTTTATACTATTAATTCATACATATTACATCTGTATATATTATCAGCCTGTCAGCAAGAAACATAATTATTGATATATGCATTTTAAAATCAGAAGAAAATAATACAGTCAAAAATATGTTTATAATGTCTTTTAGATACAGAGAGAGTTACCTTTACTGGTGCTCTTTATTTCTCTGTGTGGATTTAAGTTACACTCTAATGTCCTTGTACTTCAGCCTGATGGAATCTCTTTTGTATTTCTCATAATGCTAACAGCAAATTGTCAAAGGTTTTTGTTTTGTTTTTTTTAGTAATTTGACTATGTCATCCCTCTGGCTTTCTGTCTCTGTGGTTTCTGATGTGAAATCAGCTGTTAATCTTATTGAGGACCCTTTGAACATGTTGAATTGATTTTCTCTTGCCACTTTCAGTGTTTCCTTTGCCTTTGGCTTTTGCCCGTTTGACTATGGACTCTGCAATCCAACAGACTGTAGCCCACCAGGCTCCTCTGTCCATGGAATTCTCCAGGCAAGAATACTGGAGTGGGTAGCCATTCCCTTCTCCAAGGGATATTTCTGACCTTGAGAATCAAACTCAAGTCTTCTACATTTGCAGGCATATTCTTTACCTTCTGAGCCACCAGGGATGCCCTCTGATGTGTTTAAGTGGTGATATCTTTTAGCTGATCTTGCTTGGAGTTTATGGAGCTTCTTGGATATGCAGATTGTTTTTCATCAGATTTAGAAAGTTTGGGCCATTATTATCATAAGTATTTATTCAGCTCTTTCCTCTGTATATACTCTTCTCTTGGGACTCCCATGTTAGTAAGCTTGTTGATGTCATATAGGTCTTTGAAGCTCTCTTAATAGTTTTCATTTTTTTCCCTTTCTGTTCAAGACTGGATAATCTTAATCAACTTGCCTTTATACTTGTTGATTTTTTTTTCTAATTCTCATCTGCAGTTAAGACCTTGTAATGACTTTTTCATTTCAGAGGTTGAACTTTGTAACTTTCGAATTTCTGTTTGGTTCATCTTGTATTATTTGTATTTCCTTATTGGTATTCTTTGGTGAGACAGCATTCTCATACCTTCTCATATTTCCTTTAATTCTTTAGACATGATTTCCTTTAGTTCTTTAAATATATTTATAGTGACTTAAAATAATTTAAAATCTTTGACTCATAAATTCAGAATGTGAGCTTCCTCCTGGATTGTTTGTATTCAATGCCATATTCCTTGAGTTTGGGATATACTGTCCTTTTTTCTTTGTATGCATTGTATTTTTGTTATTGTTATTGAAATAATATTGTAGCAACTCTGGAAATCAGAATTCCACTCCCTTCTGGGCTTGTTATTTTTACTGTTTGTTTTTTTTAATGATTTTCCTGGATTACTTCTATAAAGTCTGTATTATTTGTCCATGCAATCACTGAAGCCTCTGCTCAGTTTAGTGGTAACTAATGATTTGATAGAGATTTCTTTAGATGCCTGGAACCAAGTATCCTAACCTTTGCTGAGGGGCTGTGGGTATGAACGTATGGGCAGGAGGATGTCTTCAGTGCTCAAGCAAGTAGTTTACAAACCTTAGCCTTTAATTGCTGCTTGAATATTGTGTCAAGGTTGGGTAGAGATGAGAGACTAGGCTTTTTAGGGCTTTCCCTGACATGAGGCCATTCCTGCACATGTGCCTGACCATCTAGAGTACCAGGAATATGTTGGAGGCTTTCAAGACCCTGTGAATATATTATTTCCCAGTTTTTCTTTTCAAAGTGTTTTGGTCAGCCTCTTGTTAATTCCAGTTGGCTAGGCTGCTGCACATAGCTGTAATGTTGCTACTAGTAGTTTTCAGCAAATGCCCTGGTACTAAGGTTGTTTATAAGAGCAATCTCTGAGTCAGGTTAAATAAAGCAAACCCATAGAAATGGAGCTTTTCAGCAAGCGTCCTGATGTATCAGGTATTGATAATTCACCAGAGTGCGGACCTAGGGGAGGACCACACTGCTCGCTCTCCTCCAGTTGCTGCTGGGCTACTGTTTTTCACAGATATGATGCTCTTGGTTTTCAAAGTTTCCACAAAGTTGCATGGAGGGAATGGAACTAGGGCAAGTTGAAATGCCACAGAGTTCACTGTTTTTACCAAGTCAGCCTGTTTCTCAGATAAATTCTTCTCGAGTTGTCACAAAACTACTTAATTTCCAGATCTAAAAAAATTTGATTTTGAAAAGTTCTACCAGTATTATATTTGCTTATGGAGGAGTGGATTTTTGGAGGTCCTTAGTCTGCTGTTCCAGAAGTGCTTGGCCCTGGAATTCATTTTTGTTGAAAGTGAGCAATAGAGGTGTAATTTTATTTTATTCCATGTTTTATAGCCAGTTATTCCAGTGTACTTATTGAATACTCCTTCTTTTCCCAAAGATTTGAAATGCCTTTTCTATTATTAATATAGGCCAGCCATTCTTTTACTCAGTAGATACTTCTTGAAAGCTTATTCTGTGCCAGGTACTGCTCTGATATATTCATAGGTGTGTTTTGATACTCTATTTTCTTTTCTATTGATCTATTTGATCATTTCCGTTCCAATATCATACTAGTTTTGATACGTTTTGTTTTGTACTTTGACTAGAGTTTTAGAATAAGTAGGAGACATGTTCCAGTGAGTTGATTTTTTTTTTTTTGAAAGTGTTGTTGCTGGTCTTATACATTTTGTTATATATTATTTAGCAATCACTTTATTATATTCTCTAAGAAAATCATAATGAAATTTTAATTATGATTACATTCAACTTACAAATTAATTGGGGGTTTATTTTAATATTTTGTAAGCTTTCTGTTTTCTTCTGGTTTATTTCATTGCCTGTAAATAATTCCTATAGCTATAGGTTTTTTTAGACATTTTTCTATTCCTCAGTAAAGAAAAATGTTAAATTCATGACATTATAGCACATCATTTTCCAAAGTATATCCTAAGAAGTACTGAATCCTCTGGATTAATAATGATGAAATGCCTTTGGTAATACAGGATTAAACAAAGCTAAACCAGGTCTTTATTAAGACTTTTTAAAGCTTTTACATGTTGTTTATTTATTTGACTTCAGAATAATTTTGTTCAAGGCCTGTATTATACCAGTGCTCTGGTATATATATATGAGTATGAATATGAATAATATCATGAAATGCTATTATGGGATATTTTTCAACTTGTAGAAAAAATTCCCCACTTAATGGATTACAATATATAGTGAATTCTTGTTGTTCCATAATGTGAATGGCCAGAAAGCTCAAATAAACTACTTTTTTCATCATAATAAATACTGATAATACAGTTCACAATATATCCTACATGCCTATTATAGAAAGTTGAATTATGATCTCTATATAATACAGTTATTTCAGTTTTTAATGATTTTAAGTCAGCCATGAACAATACTAATTTGAAAGTAGTCGCATTACTGTATGTTTACTTAATGTATAGTTATTCTCATTAATCAATTCATTAATTTTACCATTTTAAAGCGAAAGGCCTAACAGGGATGTTTATCAGTCTAGCCTGAAGTTTTGGGGAAGATTTTTTTGCTCTATTTTTGCCTGTTAGCATCAGCTTAACATGACATTAAAATATTAGACTTATTTTTCAGTTTATAAGTTTTGATTATTAATTTGCTTCAGTGAAGCTAGTGTTATCCTGCTATAAACAGCTCATTATTTTTTTAGACTTAAGCTAGTTTTTTTTTTTCTTACAAATACATTAAATCAGATTTTAAAAACCTGGCCACTGCAGTTGCATATAGAAATGAAAATTAAGAATTAAATGGTTCTTTTCATTATTTATTGTCATTCATAGTACTCTGATTTTGTTACTTTGTTTAAATTATATTTTATTTTTCTGTTTATGATAATAGACTTAAAGTTGCATGTTGTGAGTTTTAGTATTTGCTGCTGCTAAGTCACTTCAGTCGTGTCCGACTCTGTGCAACCCCATAGATGGCAGCCCACCAGGCTCCCCCGTCCCTGGGATTCTCCAGGCAAGAACACTGGAGTGGGTTGCCATTTCCTTCTCCAATGCTTGCATGAAAGTGAAAAGTGAAAGGGCAGTTGCTCAGTCGTGTCCCACCCTTAGCATGGACTGCAGCCCACCAGGCTCCTCCATCCATGGGATTTTCCAGGCAAGAGTACTGGGGTGGGGTGCCACTGCCTTCTCCGAGTTTTAATATTTAAATTTTTAAAATAGCTTTCTGTGTTGGAAAGAGGCATCCTACTTTTTGTCCCAGTTCTACCTTAGCTTTGTTATTTATTGATAAGTAGACATTTAAAACCAATTACCCTTTCTATCAGAGTTGATTCTGAGTGATCATTTTTGTACGTCCCCTTTTTCTTTAGATACTGCCCTTGGTGCATTAGCAAGAGTCCTGAGGGAAGACTGGAAACAAAGTGTTGAGTTAGCTACAAACATAATATACATCTTTTTTTGCTTTTCCAGGTAAGTGTAAAAATTAGGAAATAAAAGTTCTAATATCTCTCTCTCTCTGTGTGTCATTGCTTTAAATAGTAGATCACTAGTGTTCTCAGTCTCCATATGTGTCTAACAGTGCTCTGCCTCTCAACTTCTATTTTCCATTCTCTGTCCCCTTTGTTGTTCTGTCTTTCTTTCAGTCTACATTCATCAAGCATGTGCATGTGCAGTAGGATAATATAATGGTATAAATTTTAAGAGTTATGGGCTTTGGAAATAGACTCGCTGAATTTGAATCCAAATCCTGCTGTTTTAACCTCTGTGGTCTTAGTTACATAACTTAACCTTTCTATGCTCAGTTTCCACATTTGTAATTTTGGAAAGTAATAGTAGCAGCCTCTTCAGATAGGTATTAGAAAAAAGCTTGACCTAGAGTAAGTGCCAGTAAGTGTTATTGTTTTATATATAGTTGACCCTTGAACAGCAGGGGGTTGAACTGCACAGGTCCACTAAAGTAGTAGTTTTTTTCACTAAATATGTACCACCATACTATATGAAGGTACTAGTTGAATTTGTGCAGAACCACCAATATGGAGAACCCACTATAAGTTACATGTACATTTTTGATGACACAGAGGGTTGACCACCCCAGTCATTGCCTGATTCAAGAGTCAGCTGTCTTTGTGTATATCCACTATATATGTTTGCAGGTGTGTTCCTGTTATGTATTCATGTATATCATTTATAGACATTTATTCTTTAGAAGGATGTTTATTGAGGCAATGTGAAAAGTTTCTGACTTTTCAGAAATTCAAGGGAATTTTTTGCCTCTGTTCTAAAAATGTGCCAGCATTAGCAAAATAAAAATTTACTGAATAAGTACTCGATTGAGTAAAGTGCCTAGGAAACATATAAAACCTGATTGTTAATACTTAACTAGTTTATTTCCTAGCATAAATAATAGTACTGTTATATTATTGGTTTTGTCGGTGGTAGTCTGAAATTTTATTTTGAGGATATCTAAACTCGATGGATGTGAGTCTGAGTGAACTCCGGGAGTTGGTGATGGACAGGGAGACCTGGCGTGCTGCGATTCATGGGGTCGCAAAGAGTCGGGCACGACTGAGCGACTGAATTGAACTGAACCTGAAATAGTTCAAATGGTGGTTAGTTGCAAAAACTCATTTTGTTCAATTTTTAACTTAAAAATTACTTCATTTCAAGTAAAGATTGTATTTTAAAATATATTTAAAGTAATCTCAAAATTTCAAGTCTTCCTAGTATACTCTGGGTATGTTCATTTATTAAAATATGTCTGTAAAGTCTGTTTTACATTGTTTGTACAGTGTTTATCCAAAACAGATTTCCTGAAGCCTCAAAATGTATTCCTTTAAATACATACTAAAAACTCTTCTTTAAAGCTTTTCTCAGTTTCATGGACTTATCACTCACTATAAAATTGGAGCTCTGTGTATGAATATCATTGATCATGAATTAAAAAGACATGAGCTTTGGCAAGAAGAACTTTCTAAGAAGAAGAAAGCTGATATCCTTTGAAGCAGCATTTCACTCCACTGCTGTTGCCTGTGAGCTTTGGATAGAGGGGATTTTGTTTTGTCACTCACATTACTTGGAAAAATGCAATAGTGTATTGAAGGTTAAGATGAAGATTGAAATTAACAGAATGAATATATTTTCACATACAGTTTTGATCTTTTTTTAACTTTGATTAGGTGATAAGCTAGAGGAATAAATGATTGTTGTCCTGGATAACTGAATTTGTGAGTTTCTAAGTGGCTGTGCTATTATGTTCCCTAAGACCATTTAGTAAGCTGAAGTCTGGCTCACCACTGTTGGCCTGTGTAGTTCCCTCTTTGAAATAAGGTAGCTTTGATTGGAATGAGTGTGACTTTGGTGAAGAACATAGTTTTAAATTCTATTTTTCTAATTAAGTACAAAAATTATTTTTAAAAATACATACAGATTTGAGATGCCTGTAGAATCATAGAACCCATGAAAGAAACCTTAATGTTCTCTGCAGCTTCCTTACCAATGGATTATTAGTCTCTTCTTTGACATGTCACTGCTTATTCTTTAACTCATTCTGTGCTTTGGTATTCTACTCATTATAATGCTCTTTTGCCTAGTGTACCAAAGTCTACTTCCCAATAACTTCTATTCTTTGATTCTAGTCTTGCAAACTGAAGCAATATAGAATAAGGATATTCTCTTCAATATCCCATTTCTTATATTTAAAGATACTGATCATATTTCCTCTACAACTGTAATTCTTTTTTTTTACAACTGTAATTTTTAATTGGAGGCCCAGACTTATTCATATGTGTCTTCATATGATATGTTTTGCAGATGAACAAGCTATATTGGTCACTTTCTTTTGAACCCAAAATTTATTGATCTCTTTTAAAAAATAAAAATATTGTTTTTGTTGTGCCCAATATCTCATGTTTTTACCTCCCCTTGGTGAGATCCCCAAATCACTATAAAAATACACACACACACACAGAGATTTGACTTTTCTTAATTAGGATCTTTACAAGTTTAGAAATTTTCTGTGTGTGCTCTAAGTTTCTGACATCTAGATTGGTATTGACTTAACCCATGTGGATAACTTAATAATCCTAGAGGCCGTAGGTAATTTCTTGAGTCCCAAGTTTACTGAATGTACCTAAAATTTCCAAAAATTGAGGGGGAAACTGTTGTCATGCAAGTAGCGTTCAACAAAGGGGATGCTTTTGAATGCTTGGGTATCCTGAAGTCATACTGCAGTAACTGGTTATTTCTGCAGGTGTGCAGGGAACTGTTTGGGGTTATAAGATATAATTTTAAAATGTTTTTCTCTTGCTTTGGGATATTTTATTTTTGTATGTAGTCTGAAGAGGGTGCTAACAAGCTTTAGATCTAATCAGCATCCTTTGAATATACTAGACATCTGTCTGAAGTAGAATTCACTATCCTTATCAACTAAACCATTCTTTAAGCCTGTAACCTTTTTGGTTCATGGACCCAGTTTTTAATCTGGTGAAAGTTAGAGACTTGTGCACATTTGTAAAATGCATGCAATTTTTAAGGATTTATGTATTTGGTGAAGCCTAAACATGTGTTTACCCAAGGTCTGCAAGCACATCCTTGAACCCTAGGTTAAGAAGTTCTATTCTAACACAGTTATTGTGCAGAGAAGAATATTTTAATTAAACTCTTGGTTGCAGAAAATAACTGGGTAAAATTGCACATAAAATTTAATAGTTTTTCATAGTGTTTTTCAGTAGGTTTACTTTGCTTCATTGAATATGGATGATCCTTAACTTGTTTACTTGATGAAGACCCTGAAAACCAAACCTTGAGAAAAGATTATGAAAAAACATTTAAAAAATACCAGGGGCTTGTGGTAAAACAGGAACAACTGTTACGAGGTATGAATACCTAAGCAATGAGAATGCAACAGAGTGCTTACTGTACATTTAGTTTGTTTTATGTTTGTCAGATGAATAAAGCTAATGTCAGAATAATTGAAAAGTCTGTGAATCTTAATGTGCTACAAAATCTTGTCTTTAGCACTGATATTAATGTTTTAAATTTCACTCCACTATCTTTCCACTGAAAGGCCCCATTTAGTTCTTAAATGTATAAATTACATTCTTGAAATTGTTTTGATCAGAAAGGGTTTTTTAATCCAATGTGTGACCTTTTCAGTAATAAGAATCAATAAGAATCTTCTTATATGGTGACAATTTTGTCACTTTCTTAGGAAACTGATGTAAAACTTTTCAAGATATATCTCTTTAATAAAAAATAGTCTCCTCTTTCTAGGGTTTGCTGAGAGATTTAACAGTTTAATAATATGATTTCTCAGCCATTGATAAGATGCAAAATCTTATATCATTTATAAGAAATTACTCCTTTGTAGCTGACTGTTGGTTTTTCACCCAGCTTTTATTGAGATATAATTGACATAAAACAAATATTGTATAAGTTTAAGGTATACAGTGTAATGGTTTAATACAAGTATATATAGCAAAATGTTCACCACGATAAGATTACTTAAAAATTCCTTCATCTCACATAATTACCATTCTGTTGTTGTTATGGTGAGAACAGTTAACATCTACTGTCATAGATGTTATACCATTCAAGTACACAATACATTATCTTTACCTGGGGTCACCATGTTATATATTAGGTCCCAGAACTTACTCATCTTATAATTGAAAGTTTGATTTCTTTGAATACCATCTCCATTTCTGCCACAATACAGCTTCTGGTAACCATCAGTTTACTTGTTTTTGTGAAGTCAAAGTTTTTCCATTCCACATAAAAGCATATAAGTGAGAACCTACAGTGTATGTCTTCCCCTGTCTGACTTATTTCACTTAGCATGATGCCCTCAAGGTCCAACTTTGTTGACTCAAATAATCAGAATATCATCCCTTTTTAGTAACAAATAATATCCTATTCTGTATATATATGTTACATATAACATATGTAAGTAATCACAGTATATATTTCATATATATTATCAGTTCAGTTCCGTTGCTCAATCGTGTCTGACTCTCTGTGACATGGACTGTAGCACGCCAGGCTTCCCTGTCCATCACCAACTCGCTGAGCTGCTCAGACTCATGTTCATCGAGTTGATGATGCCATACAGCCATCTCCTCCTCTGTCATCCCCTTCTCCTCCTGCCTTCAGTCTTTCCCAGCATCAGGGTCTTTTCCAAGGAGTCAGCTGTTTGCCTCAGGTGGCCAAAGTGTTGGAGTTTCGGCTTCAAGCATTAGTCCTTCCAATGAATATTCAGAACTGATTTCCTTTGGGATTGACTGGTTTGAACTCCTTGTAGTTCAGAGAACTCTCAAAAGTCTTCTCCAACAGCACAGTTCAAAAGCATCAATTCTCTGGTGCTCAGATTTCTTTATGGAATATATATTATATTTTATATAAATGTGTATTTCACATCAACTCTATCCATTCATCTATCTATAGACACTAGGGTCACTTCCATATTTCAACTGTTAGGAATAACGCTGGAGTAACATGGGAGTGCAAATCTGTCTTTGAGATCATGCTTTTATTTCCTTTGGATGTATACTCAGAAGTAGGATTGCTGGATCATATTGTAGGTCTGTTTTTAACTTTTTGATGAACACCATATTGTTTTCCAGAGTGACTGAACCCAATTTATGTTCCTTTCAACAGTATACCAAGGGTTCACTCTTGTCTACATGTTGGCAGCATTTATCTGTTGTCTTTTTGATAATAGCCATTCTGACAGGTTTGAGGTGTTATCTCAGTGTAGTATTGATTTCATTTGCTTGATGATTAGTAATGTTAAGCGTTTTTCATGTGTCTGTTGGCCATCTGTATGTGTTCTTCGGAAAAATTTCTATTCAAATCCTCTGCCCATTTTTTAATTGAGTTTGATTTTTTGATGTTTAGCTGTGTGTGATATGTTTGGGATATTAACCTCTTATCAGATATGTCATTTGTAAATATTTTCTCTCATTCAGTAGGCTGCCTTTTCATTTTGTTAATAATAGTATCCAATGGTGTGTAAAAGTTTTTTAGTTTGATGTAGTCAGATTTGTTTGCTTTTACTTTTGTTTCCCTTACCTTCAGAGACATATTCAAAAAATTACTGTTGAGGTTGACGTTATAGAGCATCTTGCCTATGTTTTCTTCTAGGAGTTTTATGGTTTCAGGTCTTATATTTAAGCCTTTAATCTATTTTGAGTTTATGTATATGGTGTGAAAAAGTAGTCCAGTTTGATTCTTTTACATGTAACTGTCTAGTTTCCCTAACACTATTTACTGAAAAAGCCATCTTTAGCACTTGTATATTCTTGCCTTCATTGTCATAGATTGACAATTATTGTTGCACTCTCTGTTCTGTTCCATTGATCTGTGTGTCTGTGTTTTGTACTATACCATACTGTTCTGATTACTGTAACTTTGTAGTATAGTTAGGAATCAGTGCAATGTCTCCAACTTTGTTCTTTGTCAAGATTGTTTTCACTGTGGTCTTTGTGTTTCCATATGCATATGTGTTTAAAATTGTATTTTATTGTTGGAGTGATCCGTGTATCATTATGTCATGTCCTCCTTTGTTTCTAGTTATACTCTTTGGCTTAAAGTATATTTATCTGATATAAGTATTGCTCCTCCATTTTTCTTTTTGTTAACATTTTCATGGAATAGCTTTTTCCATCCTCTCACTTTCAGTCAGTTTGTGGCTTTAGATCTGAACTGATTCTCTTGTAGGCAGCATGTGTATAGGTCTTGTTTTTGTATCCAGTCAGCCACTGCATGCCTTGATTGGAGCTTTTAGTTCATTTGCACTTAAAGTAATTATTGATAGGTATGTAAGTGGCTCAGTGGTAAAGAATCCACCTGCCGATGCAAGAGAAGTAGGTTCAGTTCCTGGGTCTGGAAGATACCCTGGAGAAGGAAATGGCAACCCACTCCAGGATTCTTGCCTGAAGAATGCCAAAGACAGAAGAGCCTGGCAAACTACAGTCCGTAAAGTCACAAAGAGTCAGACACAACTCAGCAACTGAGCATTCACATACATACTTTTTGCCATTTTTTTGTTTTGACTAGTTTAATTATATTGTGCTTTGGTGTAGCTGGGCTTCCCTTATAGCTCAGTTGGTAAAGAATCTGCATGCAATGTGGGAGACCTGGATTCAATCCCTGGGTTGGGAAGATCTGCTGTAGAAGGGAAAGGCTACCCACTTCTAGTATTCTGGCCTGGACAATTCCATGGACTGTATAGTCCAAGGGGTCTCAAAGAGTCAGACATGACTGAGTCAGTTTCACTTTCACTTTCATGTAGCTTTCTTCATGTTTCTTATTCTTGGATTTCACTGACCTTATGGGAATGTGGATTTATGTTTTTTATCAAATATGAAAAATTACCAATTATTATTTAATCAGGGACTCCAATTACAGTTATATTAGGTCACTTGAAGTTGGTTCCATAGTTCATTGATATCTTTACATTTTTGCTGTTGTTGTTTTTCTTTGTGTGTTTAATTTTGGATAGTTTTTAGTTTTGTCTTTAATTTCAGTGATCTTTTCTTCTCCAGTCTCTAAACTACTGTTAATTCAGTTTAGTATACAAATCTCAGGCATTGCAGTTTTCATTGCTAGACATTTGATTTAACTTTATGTATATCTTCCGTGTCTCTACTTAACTTTTAGAATATTTGTAATACAGTTGTATGACTTTCAGTATTCCTGTTCCGTCATTCTAACTGTGGTGTCAGTTCTGGGATACTTTCAACTGGGTGATTTTTCTTCCCCGTATAGATTGTGTTTTCTTGCCTTTTAAAAAATAATTAGTTAATTAATTAATTTGACTGTGCTGGGTCTTAGTTGTGATTCACGTGATAGTTGGGGCATTCAGGATCTAGGTCCCTGATCAGGGATTGAACAGATGCCCCCAGGATTGGGAGCTCAAAATCTGAACCATTGGATCACCAGGGAAGTCCCTCCTGCTTTTTTTGAATGGTTAATAATCTTTGATTGGAGGCAGGACTATGTGAAATTTTCATTGTTAGGTGATGAATATTATTTTATTCCTATAAATATTTGTGAGCTTTATTTTGAGGCATAGATTACTTGGAAACAGTTTAATCCTTTTGCTCTTGCTCTTAAGATTTGTTAGTTTGGACATGAGTGGCATTTAGTCTAAAACTAATTATTCCATACTACTGGGGCAAGACCCATATGAATATGAAGAATAGTTTCAGTGCAGTTCAGTCGCTCAGTCGTGTCCAACTCTTTGCAACCCCACGAATTGCAGCACAGCAGGCCTCCCTGTCCATCACCAACTCCCAGAGTTCACTCAAACTCACGTCCATCGAGTCAGTGATGCCATCCAGCCATCTCAATCCTCTGTCGTCCCCTTCTCCTCCTGCCCCCAATCCCTCCCAGCATCAGAGTCTTTTCCAATGAGTCAATTCTTTGCATGAGGTGGCCAAAGTACTAGAGTTTCAGCTTTAGCATCATTCCTTCCAAAGAACACCCAGGACTGATCTCTTTTAGAATGAACTGGTTGGATCTCCTTGCAGTCCAAGGGACTCTTAAGAGTCTTCTCCAACACCACAGTTCAAAAGCATCAATTCTTTGGCGCTCAGCCTTCTTCACAGTCCAACTCTCACATCCATACGTGACTACTGGAAAAACCATAGCCTTGCCTAGATGGACCTTTGTTGGCAAAGTAATGTCTCTGCTTTTTAATATGCTATCTAGGTTGGTCATAACTTTCCTTCCAAGGAGTAAGCGTCTTTTAGGATCCTTAAATTGAGGCTCTCCAGGTGGCAGTAGTGATAAGGAACCCACCTGCCAATGCAGGACATATAAGAGAGGCTAGTTCAGTCCTCGGGTTGGGAAGAGTCCCCTGGAGGAGGGCATGACAACCCAGTCCAGTATTCTTGCCTGAAGAATCCTGTGGACAGAGGAGCCAGGTGGACTACAGAGTTGGACATGACTGAAGTGACTTAGCATGTACATCCTTAAATTCAGCTCTGGCTATACTGTACATTTTTTTTTAACACAGCAGCCCTTGTGTGTTGAAATTTTACCTTGTTTTCCACATGTATAAAATTATTTTTCTCTATTTTCCTGTTTATTATTTTCTAATATGTACCTTTAATTGACATTTGATTACCATGAAACTTTTAGTTTCAAAAAGGTAGGAATCATTGTCCTATTTTGGTTATTGTGTCTTTATCAACATCATAAAAATACTATCATATATATGCTTTATTTATTATAGCATATATGTCAGTGTTAATAATTTTCTAATGAATAGCTAGTTAAAATCTTCAAGATAACATTATCTTCTTAGAACTACATCTGTCACTTTAGTGAGTAGAAATGGTTTATTAAATTGTTGATTCAACGTGCTATTTATTTAACTCTTGTTTATTTTATTTTTCCAGTTGCTCTTTATTTGCTTCTGAATCTTGCTGAGGATACACGTACAGAGCTGAAGATGAGGAACAAGAACATAGTTCACATGCTGGTGAAGGCTCTTGATCGGGACAATTTTGAGCTGCTTATTCTAGTTGTGTCATTTTTAAAGAAACTCAGCATTTTTATGGAGAATAAAAATGACATGGTAACTTATGTTGAAACAGTCTATGTTCACCATTTTCAAGTTAGAATATTTTGATAAAAAGTAAACACATTATCCCCCGATTAAGATAATTCTGAATAAAAAAATTTACAATAGCAGTAATTCACTTAAGTAACTTCATTAGGAAATATATTTCTTATTAGTTAATAATCCAGATAATTGAAATTTTCTGAATAGACTATTTTCCTAATATATTATACAGAATGAATCTTTCCACATTAAACATAATATATAGAAAGTCATTTTAACTTTACATTGTGATTCAGTCATCTGGCCTTATTATTTTCCCTTAAGCTCTTTTTTCTCCTGCTTTTCTGGAATTAGTGTGTAGCAGCAGCAGCAGCAGCAGCAGCAGCAGTAGCAGTATAGTTTAGCCCAGCCTCTTCCTCATTTATTGTTCCAGTTGGTAGCTGCAGCCTGTTGATTCTGCTTGATAGATCCCTTGAGGCTGTCTCTTCATTCTGTTCCCAGAGCCATTGTTTTAGTTAATGCCCTCTTTATTTGTACCATCTTCATTTCTTTTTGTATCATTATAGTAGGTTCCCATTTGCCATCTTATATTGTATTGATGCAGTTATTTTTGATAAATGGTACAAAGTGATCATATATTATTTCTCCAGCTTAAAAGTATATGTAATACAGAAAGATGTAAAGATGGAATAGGGAATTCTCTGGTGGTCCAGTGGCTGGGACTCTGCACTTCATTGCAGGGGTGCAGTTCAATCCCTGGTTGGGAAACCTAAGATCCCACATGCCACAAGGCACAACAAAAAAGTAAATAAATAAAGACAGAATAAAAATTATCTGCTTTTTTCTGTGTCATTAAAGAGTCTTTGTAAGAACGATGTTATTGTTAAAGAGATCATACAATAACCATACCTTGCCTTCAGATGCTGAAGTTGCTTATGCTTTTAGCTATTATAAATAAGACTTCAGTGGACACATTTGTACATGCATTTTTGTCTATATTCTGTTTGTTTTCTTAGGATAGATTTCTAGGAGTGAAACTATTGGGTCATTGGCTTTAACTTGATTGGAAACTTTTAGAACTATATGCTATTACAAGTCATTAGGTGACTGTGTATTATCAGTATAAGTGGATTCTCTTTCAGATAGTCTAAATATATAGTATTTCTACCTGTTTTTTTCCTCTTCTTTTAAAATCTAATGAGCTAGGAAATAACTTATGCTTATTGAATGACATGGTGTGCTCTTTGAACACCTGAGACTAATTAGGTTTATTAAATGCCTTGAATTCTGATACTTGAAATACATGAAATTTTATTTTACCAAAAAATATTTAGTATGCATCATTTTCATCATTAGTTTTGATGATTGTTGAAGATCACTGTGTCTGATACTGTTTTAGGATTGCATTTACTTAAATTAATCAAAAACATGTTTTTTGTTTTCGTTGATCTTATATTCTAGAAGAATATGACATGGTGATATATTAATATATACTCCTGAGTATAGTTAGAGTGTGGCTAAGTATTTGTTTCCCCTTGCTGTAAGTTGAAATATATTCTTCCATTTATGTGTTTGCAATAAGTTCACCTTTAACAAGTGTGCACAATTCACATTGATTTGCCATAAGTATGTATCTACTATGCATTGCTTATATTTGTATTTAGATAATACTCTTCTTCTTATGTATTTATTCTGTCAAAAGATGATCTCAGAAACATAATGAAAAATTATTTTCTGGTAAAATAATAGATTCAGAAGATACAATATAAATTATCTTATCAAATGTCACAAATTATTGGGGAGGGGAAACTGAGGATCTGAAAAGGTAATTCATCCAAAGTCATAAGAATAGTTTGATTGGCAAGAATTTTAGTGTACATGATGTGCATTTCATCTTTCATTGTGGAAAATTCATTTTTCCTAAGGGTATTATATAGAATCAGGATTCTTAGAGCTCAACAAGACCTAATATCTATGTCTGCATTTGTAGATTAACTCTTAATTATACAGATGAAGTAGCAGAGAGTTAGAGAGGTTAAATAATTGGCTCAAGGAAACATCTCCAGGATTTGGCTTCCTACTCTTCCTCTCGGCTTCCAAGACAGAATTCATTTTATGTTGCTTCTTGAGATGAAGTATAAGCAATTTTTAAATGTTGGCTTTCAGAAACACTAAAAAATAATTACTTAAATGCTGAAATAAATTTGCTCATAGTGTTTGATAAGCTGTCACTTTGCATAGAACTTTCAATAAAAGTACTAATTAACTAAATTTCATTTTAGAAGCATCAAATTGAGAGGGCATTATTGAGATAAAATTACTAAATTTAGCTTTGGGGATTGGGCTTTTATCAATCAAAAATGTGATTAGAAGACTGTTTATTTGCATAGAAAACCTTTCAATTAATTTTTTAAATTGAGTTTTCATTTTTAATATAAGTACAATATGCTTAAAAGGGACTAAGTCATTCTAGAATTTGAATTTAAGAACAACATAGTGTCTAGCGTTTAACTATATGATTGTCCTACCTGGCACATTTTACATTTCATTCTGTGCAATGGAAATGCTAATTAATTTTAAAAAAGCTCTCCAAGTTACTTTATTAAGTTTTCTATAACAACCAGTGTGTACTGTGGCTTTTTTGAAAGAAAAATATTACTTAGTATAATTAGTAACAGATGAAGCCTGTGGCAATTTTATTTAAAAAGAATGGAAGGGAAGGATAACTGATTTGTTTGTGATATTTTATTATTTATTTAAATAAAGAGTTCATTTTACTGTTGAAATGAACTAATATTAACCTTGCTTTTTGGGGTTATGTATTTTAAGGGAAATTTAGTTTGCATAAAAAGTCTTTCATGTAATGATTTAAATTGAGTTTTAATTTTTTAGTATAAATACAATATGCTTAAAAGGGACTAAGTCATTCTAGAATATGAATTTAAGAACAGAGAGGATATGTATTCCTTGGGTTGCATATCTTCTTATTAATTTTTGAGCCTTGTTTTTGTATTTTGAATATAAGTCTTTTATCAGTTATGTTTTACAAGTATTTACTCCCTTTTATGGTTCATGTTTTTATTTTCCTGTGAGGAGCAAAGGTTTTAATTGTTATTAAATCCAGCATATAAAAAAACTTCAATGGATTATATTTTGGAGTTGTATCTAAGAAATCTTTGCTTAATTTAAGAGCATGGAGATTTTCTTTAAAAAGCTTTGTAGAGTTTGTAGTATTGGTGTTGTTGCTTTTGTTTTAGTCTATGATCCATGCATTTTTAGTTAATTTTACATATGGTACTTACATATGATTAATTAATTGTACATATTAAGTTAATTTTACATATATATCAACATCCATGTTTTGAATATGGATTTCTAATTGCCCTTGCACCATTTGTTGAAGAGACTGTCCTTTCTCCACTAAATTGCCTTTGTACCTTATTGAAATGCCTTTGTACTTTTGTTAAAAATCAATTGCCCCATGTAAGTGTGACTTTATTTTTAGACTCTTTTCTGTTCCATTAATCTGTTTCTACGCTTCTGCTGATGCATGTTTGTCTTGATTACTGTAGCTTTTGTAATAAGTCTTGAAATCAGGTAGAGTGAGGCCTCAAAAGTTGTTGGTGTTTTTCAGAATTTTTCTGGCTACTTCAAATTCTTTATCTTTCCATATATATTTAGAATCAAGTAGTCTATTTTGTTAAAGAAAACAAAATATCTTGAAATCTTGATTGAGACTGAATTGAGTCTATTGGCAGGATACAGTGTGTTAACCGTATTGAAGTTCCCAATCCATGAACATGGTGTAACTCTCCATTTTTTAGGTCTTTCTTGATTTCTTTCATGATTTTGTAGTTTTAAGCACACATATTTTGCACATGTTTTGTTAGATCTATACCTAAGTGTTTTACTATTGTAATGATAGTTGTTAAAAAACAAAGTATCAGTTTTCTGCTGTTGAATGATAGAATATAGATATATAATTTGTATATTGACCTTCTTATGTCTTGAGACATTGCTAAATTCATTTTTTACTTGTGGCTTTTTGACCTACCCACCTCTAGGTTTACTTATTCTGGCATTAGCTATGACAAGTCTACTAATGAGCCCTTTGAAGATTTCCTTCATATGTGTTTTAAAATTTAATTCTTTTGGTGTCATTTTTTCTCTGGGATACTCTGTCCATTCACTTGTGGTTTTCATCTTTTCCAGTAGGGTCTTTAACATATTAATCATAGTTATTTTAAATTCTCTGTCTAGTAATTAGACAAGTCATATCTGAATCTGGTTTTGTTGATGGCCTTATCTTATCAGTGGGTTATTTTCTTGCTCTTTCGGTATCATAATTTTTTGTTGTTGAAAGCTGGATACTATGCGTAGATTAGTGGAGAGTGAGATAAATGATATTTATGTATGGAAATGGTCAGACCTTTTTTTGGTTTTTAATGTTGGGACTTAAGTCATTTTTGTCAGGAGTTTAACTGTTTGGCTACCCTCCAGGCACCATCAGCTTCAAATTCATCTAGCATTATTTTGTCTTTGGTGGAATATTGATTGCCAGAGGATTTTTCTCAGGTGTTCATGTTCCACCCTCTACTTCAGGCTTTTGCAGTATGCCTGTACCTCAAAGAGAATCTTTCTCCTCATTTTAACTCTCCTCCGGTAATATACTGCTGTTGTTTTGTCACTTGGCTTTGTTAATTTGTGCCAGGGGCGGGGAGTGGGAGAGAAGAAACTTTTTCCATTGTTCTAGTTTCAGGCTAGTTTTAGGCTTGTCCTTTGTCCATGATTTTTAGCAGTGGGGCTTCCTAAGTCATACTGTCAACTTCTTTCCTTAGAATTTTTTTTCTATTTGCTTCCCCTTGCTGTAGTGGGTCTTCACCAATGCTTCAGATGTGACAGGATTTGCCATACTTCCCTGAAGCTCAAGTCTTTTGTTTTTTAGGGGAAATAGGAAAAAAAAGATCTGAACAAGATTTTGTGCTTTTTCCCCATTAACAGTAATGCCCCTTTCTTAGGCCCATGCCTCTGTGTGGAAGATTTCTACCATCTTCTGTCCTATCCCTAGTATTTCTTGTGACCCTCTGATAAGGTCCTTGGAAAACAGTTTGCAAGTGGTTGCAAACTCCCTGAGCATCTGTAGCTTCAGAGTTCTGTAGTCTCAGGCTGCTTAACATTTGGCATTTAACTAAGCTATTTGTTTAAAAGTTTTTGTTTAGTGTTCCTACTGAATTCTGTGGTAGCCCTCTTTTTCTTCAGTGCTCTGCTCCATACAAACCAGTGCTCATTAGCCTTATCTCGTTGGGTATGCCTGTTTTCCTTATATTTCAGACCAATTGATTTCCTGGCAGCCTTAGCTCTGATGCTGTTTTGTTTTTTAAGTTGTGATTTTGTATTTGGGTTTTTCTTACAGTTAGAGTAAAAACCACATGCCTTCTCAGTTAAGAAACGTTTGTTGAATGAATAAATAAACCGAAAAAGAACTTATTCACTGTAACCATAGAAGCTGGTAATAGAATTACAGTTCTGTATAGCATGGCAAATACTTGTCACTGGCCTCAGTGGGAATTATTGTGTGACATTAATGACTGAATCCCACAGCCTGCTTGGAAGATTAAGCTGGGAGAATCAAAGTTAGAGAGTCTTTGGAGATGGACTTGTACTTCTTCATGCACAGCTCTAGGATATGACTGCAGTGTGTCCATGGAATATAGATAAACGTCTGAACGAAAAATTGTTAGATTGTCAATTTACCATTAAAAATAATTGTTTACTCCTTGGCATAGAATGAAAGGAAAAAATTATATTGAGGCCTCAGTTATTAATGTGATTTTTATGAGGTCATTGAAAATTTGCCCTAGAGATACCAGAAAGATGGTATAAATAGATGCTTTCAGTTCAGTTCAGTCACTCAGTCATGTCCGACTCTTTGCAACCCCATGGACTGCTTTATGCCAGGCCTCCCTGTCCATCACCAACTCCTGGAGTTTACTCAAACTCATGTCCATTGAGTCGGTGATGCCATCCAACCATCTCATCATCTGTCGTCCCCTTCTCCTCTCTCTTTCAATCTTTCCCAGCATCAGAGTCTTTTCAAATGAGTCAGCTCTTCGCATCAGGTGGCCAAATTATTGAAGCGTCCATGGGGTCATAAAGAGTAGGAGACAACTCAGCACACAGATACACAGATTATCATTGTCTTTGTTAGTGCTGTCTAGCCGCTAAGTTGTGTCCAACTCTTTTGCGACCCCAGGGACTGTAACCCCACTAGGCTCCTCTGTCCATCAGATTTACCAGGCAAGAATACGGAGTGGGTTGCCGTTTCCTTCTCCAGGGGATCTGCCCAACCCAGGGATCAAACTTGCATCTCCTGCTTGGCAGTCAGGTTCTTTACCACAGAGCTACCAGGGAAACCCTATCAATGTGTTTACCAGACAGCAAATTATTACACATTATTTAAACCTTTGTTTTAAATTTAGTGTTTTCTAGGTAGCTTGTCGTTCCTTCCACATTGTTTCTAGAGTACTTTGTACATTCCACATTTATCACATTCCATTTTAATTATTTGTTTAATTTCTCTGCTCTGTTTTTAGACTGGAATCCTTAAAAGCCAAGACAGAATCTTGTTTAATCTAGGACAGGTTCTGGCACTTAAGAGGTGGAGTTTATAATGTGCTTTCAAGAACCCAAAGTAATTTGTCTTCCATTTGATGCTATGAAATAAGAGAAGGAAGAGATGAACTGGAAATATGTATTTTCTCCTCAAAAGTTTGGTTCCAGAGAAGTTTACAGATTAAAATGAGAGTAATAAACACATAGTACTTACACATATTCATAAGGGTGAAAACAATGAAAAGATAATTCTTTGTAATCTTTTTTGTCTTATTGTGTAATAGAGACTGACTGCATTTGTATTATTATTTTCTATAGGTAGAAATGGATATTGTTGAAAAACTGGTAAAAATGATACCTTGTGAGCATGAAGATCTGCTAAATATCACCCTCCGACTTCTTCTAAACCTGTCCTTTGACACAGGACTGAGGAATAAGATGGTACAAGTTGGACTGCTTCCCAAACTCACTGCACTCTTAGGTATGCTTTTTAAAAATTGATAGTGTTGCTTGGAATTTCCAACATCACAGGAAAATCTAAGTCTGTCTTTAAAAGTCTGCTGAAAAGATTGTTATGTATATGTTCTTTGATTAGGTACTTAATTATTAAGAAGAATGAATGAAAAATGACCTGTGCTAGGATTTCCATGGTGGTATAGAATGAAACGAAATAGAAACTTTTAGCTGTTTGACTCTTTACCCCTGTGAAAGTGAAGCCAAAGTGAAAATATACTACCATGGGAGCAAGAAGGAAAAATTACTCTCTCTTCAGCATTTTTTTAAAGTAGATAGATACTCTTTGAGTTCTTATATTTTGCCATACCTTTAAAATACTCATTACCAATACACAAGCCTTTATGGAGCCTTTTTGTCATTAAGTAGAAAAGGTCATTTTTATATAGTGTTAGAAAATATTATATTAGAGGATTCCATTTATACATCATTTTCTTGTAGCTTTTAGCAAGATACCTATATAGCAAAAGTGGATTCAGGAGTTAATGCTTTTGTGCTCAAACATAATGCTTCTCATACATAATGCTTCTTAGCAGAGTATTTAAAAAACCCTTTTTGGTCTATTAAGTGTCCGTCTTTATAGGCACCTGCTCCTCCCCAGCATATGCTTTATGCCTTGTCCGTACTGATCCCCTTACCATCCTCTCAAAAATTCTTTTATGTCCAAGTGCCTGTCCACCTGCCTTTTTCCTTCACCTTGAATGCTACTGCCTTTCTTAACTAGAAAGCAAATTTTCACTCAGCTTTTATAACTGTTTCTTTGTTTAGCAACTGCAGTTTCATTTGTTTGTAGCTTTCTGCATATATTCAAATATTTTAAGTAGTGAAAGAGTTGGAATGATTTAAAATTAAGCTTATTCTTAGTTGTCTAAAATTTGTGAATCTACTTTCTCATTGAATTCATCATTACTTTTTTACAACACTGGAAGTAAAATTTATTGAATGTTTACTTTGCCAGCTATTTGCTTTGTGCTTTGTATATTATCTTGTGGAATCCTCATCTGAGATCTTTACCCATGATTACCGTGGATAAAAGACAAAGCCCAAATTCAAACTCAGGTATATCTGCTGCCAAAGTTGGATTTATTATCTACTATAATAAGCTACTGTGTATAATTATATTAAGTCAACTATGATTAAGTAGATAGGGAGCATTATAATTTAAAATTTCAGTTCTCCATGTCCTTTGGAAAAAAAGTTTTAAGGAAATTTATTTCTTACTTTCTTTTTCTCCGAAAAGGAAATCTTTTAGGCTGTTAGTCAAAGAACATTTGATCCATTGGCCATTCCACAAATATTGCACAGAGCTTTGATTATGCATTTTAGAAGAAACTCTATTGAGGAGCACTCTGAAAAACTGCTTATGGGGAACCAAAGCAATACAACCATTTAGTGAGGAAACAGGAAAACTTTAAAAGTAAAATGGGTGGGACTCGAATTTAATTTATATGATCCTTTTTTATCATAAATTCAGCAGAATTATGTATCAAATATCAGGTTAGATTCTTAATGTATGAAGATGAATGAAAGTCCTTGTCCTGATAATTCATAGTATGTTTGGCTTGTTCAGCATCCAGTCCACTTATTCCTAGGAAACAAATGATTTAAATGAGATTTTTAGGAAATTACTCATAGGATTCTCATTTCATATTTTATTAACAAGTAGTAAATTTTGGCATATATAAGATATTCAATACAAAAAATATTTTTTTAATCTCTCCTGGAGCTCATTTCTGGAGTCAGGATGTCTTATTAGAATTGTTACTCTTCATACTTTTTAAGAATGTTACATTGGGCAAGTTACCCAAACTCTGATTTGGTTTCCTCATCTCTAAAATGAGGATAATAATTAGAACCAATTTAAACTTATTTTGAAGATTAAATGAGCTATTGCATGCAAGGGGCTTAGAATGGTACCTGACACATAGTATTTTCTTAATAAATATTACCTATAATTATTTTATTACCAACATCATCATTGTTATCATTTAATATAAAGTGGACATTCTATAAGCGTTGCTGACTTACCTTTCTGTAAGCACAAATTTCCTTCTTACAGATCACTGTAACAAACAAGGTGGATTATTTATTTTTACTTCCCTGTGATATTATGTTTATTCAGTTTAAGTCATTAAAATGTTGCTAATCTACTAGGCCAGAGCATAATGCTAAACATTGTAGAAAATATTTTTCAATCTATAGACATTTTGAAATTTAAAAGAAAGAATGTGTCCATATTGTTACTTCATTACAAAGTGCCATTTGAGACAGATATTGATAGACTAATCTCTTTAACAAGATGATATTACAAAGGAAGGAAGAATAGAGGCTGTAGAAAGAATTTCAGATAAAATGGTCAATATTACCTAAGGCATAGATGGTGTCAGGTAAATATGAGGAACAATAACTCGAAATATAGTGGGAGATAACGTTGAAAATGGGTTCATATACATTTATGTGATAGTATGAAGATTAAGGCTGTGCTAAGAGTTATACTTAATATAATTGATGATAGTAATCATTACAGGATTTTGAGCTAGTTGGGTCATAATCAGAGTACTGCTCTAGGGAGAATAATCTGGCATTATTCTATAGGATACGCAAAAACTAGAGTCTAAAGATGAGAACAATAGCATGTTGTGGTAGCAGGACAAGTAAAGAAAGCCTCACTTAGGGAAGAGGTGATATGTTAGGTATGAGGCAGAAGGAAAGGGTAAAGAGATACAGCGTCATTGTTCATCATTCAGTCACTCAGTCGCGTCCTACTCTTTGAAACCCCCATGGACTGCAGCACACAGGCTTCCCTATCCTTCACCATCTCCTGCAGTTTGCTCACTCATGTCCATTGAGTCAGTGATGCCATCCACCCATCTCATCCCCTGTCATCCCCTGCTCCTCCTGCCTTCAGTCTTTCAAAGCATCAGGTCTTTTTTAATCAATTGGCTCTTCACAACAGGTGGCCAAAGTATTGGAACTTCAGCATCAGTCCTTCCAATGAATATTGAGGGTTGATTTCCTTTAGGATTGACTAATTTGATCTCCTTGCGGTCCAAGGGATTCTCAAGAGTCTTCTCCAACACCACAGTTCAAAAGCATCAATTCTTTGGCACTCAACCTTCTTTATGGTTCAACTATCACATCCACACATGACTACTGGGAAAACCATAGTTTTGATTATAAAGACCTTTGTTAGCAAACTGATATCTCTGTTTCTTAATATGCTATCTAGGTTTGTCATACTTTTTCTTCCAAGGAGAAAGCATCTTATAATTTCATGGCTGTAGTCACCATCTGCAGTGATTTTGGAGCCCGAGGAAAACTCTGTCACTGTTTCCATTGTTTCCTCATCTATTTGCCATGAAGTGTTGGAACCCGATGTCGAGATCTTAGTGTTTTGAATGTTGAGTTTTAAACCAGCTTTTTCAGTATGTAGTGTACATCTTATGAAATGCCAGGCTGGATGAAGCATAAGTTGGAATCAAGACTGCCAAGAGAAATATCAACAACCTCAGATGTGCAGATGACACCAACCTTAAGGCAGAAAATGAAGGTGATGAGGTGAAAGAGGAGAGTGAAAAAGGTGCCTTAAAACTCATCATTCAAAAAATAAAGATCTTGGCATCCAGTCCCATCACTTCATGGCAAATAAATGGGGAAACAGTGATAGGCTTTATTTTCTTTAGCTCCAGAATCACAGCAGATGGTGACTGCAGCCATGAAATGAAAAGATGCTTGCTTCTTGGAAGAAAAGCTATGACAAGTATAGACAGAGGATTAAAAAACAGACACATTACTTTGCCAACAAAGGTCCATATAGTCAAAGCTATGGTTTTCCCAGTAGTCATGTTTGGATGGGAGAGTTTGACCATAAAAAATCCTGAATGCTGAAGAATTGATGTTTTTGAGCTATGGTGTTGGAGAAGACTCTTGACGGTCCCTTGGACTGCAAGATCAAACCAGTCAATCCTAAAGGAAATCAACCCTGAATATTCATTAGAAGGACTGATGCTGAAGCTGAAGTTCCAGTACTTTGGCCACCTGATGCAAAGAGCCAACTCATTAGAAAAGACCCTGATGCTAGGAAAGATTGAAGGCAGGAGAAGAAGGGGATGACAGATGATGAGATAATTGGATGGCATCACTGACTCAATGGACATGAGTTTGAGCAAGCTCCAGGAGATGGTGAAAAATAAGGAAGCCGGGCATGAGGCAGTCCATGGGCTCTCAAAGAGTCAGACATGACTGAGCAGCTGAACAATAACAACTCTGATTAGAAATTAAATAAGCAGGGTGACACTATACAGTCTTGACTTACTCCTTTCCCCGTTTTGAACCTGTTCATTGTTCCATGTCCACTTCTGACTGATACTTCTTGAGCTGCATGCAGGTTTCTCAGGAGGCAGATAAGGTGGTCTGGTATTCCTATCTCTTGAAGAATTTTCCACAGTTTGTTGTGATCCACATAGTTGAAGGCATTAGCGTAGTCAGTGAAACAGAAGTAGATGTTTTTCTGTAATTCTCTTGCTTTTTCTATGATCCAATGAATATTGGCAATTTGATCTCTGCTTCCTCTGCCTTTTCTAAATCCAACTTGTACATCTGGAAGTCCTTTGTTCACATACTGTTGAAGCCTGGCTTGAAGGATTTTGAGCTTTACCTTACCAGTATGTGAAATGAGTGCAGTTGTGTGGTAGTTAGAACATGCTTTGGCATTACCCTTCTTTAGGATTGGAATGAAAGCTGACCTTTTCCAGTCCTGTGTCCACGGCTCAGTTTTCCAAATTTGCTGACATATTGAGTGCAGCACTTAAACAGCATCATATTTTAGGATTTGTAATAGCTTAGACATATCATAGGTAAACAATGTGACATGGCTGCTGTTTGGATATGGATAATGATAAACTATTCATAAACACTCAATGACTGTTAGAATGTTACTGCTAGGAACAGAAATAGAGAAGTATGAAACAAGTAATTTGAGGGCATCAGTGATAGATTTAATTTCAGACATGTTAAAGATATCTTCAACAAAGATGTTTGATGAACAGATAGAAAAAGGTCTAGTGCTCAGGAGAGTTACAAGATTAAAAAAGAAAAACTTGTCCATTAGATGAATAAAACTGGAGAAAGGACACCAGCAAATGAGATATAACAGTCAGAGAAATATGATTATTTTCAACAAATACATTAAAAACATGTTAAGTTTAGGCTGTTACTGAGAAGCAGTGAAGTCCGTGGACTCGTCATGAAGTAGAAAAATGAAGAAAATGAATAAGAAGAGCAACTGAAAACTTTTTACTTCCTTTTACTCATTCTTTCAAAGTGTTACTTCATTTTCTTTGAAATATTGTTAATTCCTAGGGCATCAGATTTTGCTACACTAGGGAGAGTGAAGAGCTAGTATTATTTTAGCCTTATATTATATAGCTAGAAATTGATGATCTTAAAAGTTTCCCCCTCTGTTTTTGGCTAATCTGTAAAAACTGATTGAAAGCAAAATAATTCTGTTGAGATGTTTACAGTTACCTTGCCTTAGTAACTTCTTGGCTTATCTTTCTGGGTAAGTAGAAGATGACGGCTAAAAAGCATTCCTCATAAAAATATACACAAAATTTTTCTTGTAGAATAAGTTGAAAAATAATATGAAAAGTTATTGTGATTTGGAGAAGGCAATGGCACCCCACTCCAGTACTCTTGCCTGGAAAATCCCATAGACGGAGGAGCCTGGTAGGCTGCAGTCCATGGGGTCACAAAGAGTCGGACATGACTGAGCGACTTCACTTTGACTTTTCACTTTCATGCATTGGAGAAGGAAATGGCAACCCACTCCAATATTCTTGCCTGGAGAATCCCAGGGATGGGGGAGCCTGGTGGGCTGCCATCTGTGGGGTCGCACAGAGTCGGACACAACTGAAGCGACTTAGCAGCAACATTGTGATTTGAATAATTATTAAAAGCAAAGAGGAAGTTGGTTACAGCTTGGCTGTTTTGCCATGTGAAGAACCAATATTTATTTATAAACTCATGAAAACTTTTCATTTATGTGAGAACTACTAAATAGGCTCTACAATCATTCCTATTTAGTCATACTCTCTTTTTTCCCTTTTTTCCTCTTTCATTGATCACAAGTCATTAAATTTGAGTATAAGCAGTTACTTTTCTTTTTCTCAAATGTTCATGTTTTTTGCTTGATAACTTTCTTTAGTTCTTCCTTTGCATTCCACTTACAAGCCTTAGAAGCAATGGCAATCCTATGTAGTAAAGAAAGAGAATATCTTCTGATGTTCCAGGATCAAGTAAAGGGAAAAAATGTACTTATTAAAGAGAAATTAAAATATACTAGAGAACAGTGCCTTCCAACTTATAGTCTATAAAATGCTTCAAAATATCTATGGTTGTTCAGAATACCCAACAACTGTTTCACATGCTTTTTATTTAATTATTTAATGGCACTTTTATTTTCAATTCTTTTTCATTTAAATTATTGGCTAAATAAGCTTATATAGTTGAGCCTTTGGTGGGAAAATATTTCAAATTCCAAGTAACTGATTCAATATGAATTTTTTTAATAGAACCATTTTGTAAATTTTTTAAATTGTTTCTATTTTATAAAGTCCCCAAAATGGCCCTTTTGTCCATCACTTCCCAGAAAAACGACCCATTTATTAAATGTATTAGTCAGAAGGACAAGACTATGATTATTAATAAACAACTCTAAGCTCTCAGTAGCTTGAAATAGAAAAAAGTTATTTTTTGCTCATGTTTATATCCAGTATAAGGAAGTTGAAAGTGGTGGTCCATGTTAGTTAGCATCAGTCAAGGACCCAAATTGACAGAGCCTCCAGGTCACCATGGCACCAGAGAAGGGAGAACAGAGAAAATGGAAAATTGCAAACTTTAAGGCTTCCATTTTGAGGTAAAAATGTCATTTTTGTTCACATTTCCCTTGATAAAGCAAATCACATAGCCATGTAGAATTTTAAGGGGATGAGCAAATGCTTGAAAGGATTAGAACTGGAACACTGGTGAGCTAATGATTCTGAAAGACACTTTTAAATTTTCCTGAATTTTAGCTGGGTTTCCAGGATTACCAGAATCTCTTGAAAGTACATCCTGTGACATTACTGCAAATATTACCATATATAGCATACCTGGCAACTACAGTAGCGCAAAGCACATAGAGTAAAAGCTAGAATTCTGGAGCCAGACTATATGACTTTGAGTGTTAGTTTCATCAGTTACTAGCTATGTGATATTGTACAAATCACTTAACCCAAATGTCAGTTTTCTCATCAGTATGTAGATAATAATGGTACATATTAATAGGGAAGGTTAAATGATTTAGTACAATAAATATTAGTGAATATTAGCAATATTATATATGAAATTACTGTAAAAATACATAGAACACAAATAATTGATATCCAGAAGTGGGTCTTTATTGATGTTTGTTTTTCAGGCTTATACCATTAAGAGAAGGTAATCCTTTTGTATTGAAAAATTGATTATATCATTCTTTTCATAAATATTTCCTTAAATTTACTTTAATACATAAATGTAATTTAAACTTTTATTGAGAAGCAGTATAATGTGGTTAAAACCATGGGCTTTGGAGCCAGAATGCCTGGGCCAAGTGCTGTAGTATTCCCTAATGTTTTTGTTATCATTGACTAGAATTTGTAATTCTGAAGATAATTTATTATACAGGGCTATAAATATTAACAGCTCAAGTATTCCCCCTTGCTAAATGACCCCAGAATGCCATGTATTCTTAATTTTTTATATAGTTTTTCGGTTTTCCTCTCTAGTCCTTGGCTGTCAGTTCTCATTTCTTCTGTACCAACAGCAATTCCTTGGCAGCAATTTTCCTTTCCTCTAATGATATATTTCTAATCTTCTTTGGTCTTGGAAACCAACAAAACTTACTTGAAATTTATATTTTGTTAAAACTGAATTCCAAATGAGTGCCCAAATGGTGCTCCTCTGAGTAACATTTATTGCATGGACTTTGCAACATTTCTTTTGATTGTGAAGAACCTGTTTTGCTTGATTGTGCTCTTTGCTGTATTCAAAGAAATTATATGTAGTGTAGACAAAATGATTTCCTGATAAGTGATTAATAAAATGGTCATTTTTAGATTTGTTAATGTATATGTTATATGTGTGAAAAATTAAATCATTAACTTCTAATACAAAAAAACAAACTTCTCAATTGAGTTTTCAAGATTTCTGGCCACTACTACTATGTATAAATAGAAGTTGGCATTATAGAGAGCACAGATTTTAAAGGCATAAGAAATAATTCATCTAGAGCAGTGCCTTTCAAATATCTTTTATCCCAGACTATAGTATCATACTTTACATTGCAACCCAGTACTCACATGTGCATGTATGTATATGTTTGTATGTATATATGTGTATATATTAATATACATTATGTTTTGCAATAAATATTACACATTTTGTTTAATATGTAATTTTTAAATATTCATGAAGCAGTATTTACCATTTCTATGTGCAATGCGGTGTATTTTCTATTTTTTATTCTTTTTAAATTCTACTTATGACTTAACCATTGATTTTATGTCCTTTGATTTATTCGATGTTCAGTTAGACCACTGAACTAGGGAAAGTGATTAGACTTCTTTCCCTTCAAATCTTTGGAAATATCAGTCTCTTTTAGAATTTTAATGTGTTAATTAAAAGTCAGCACATTAGTGAATAATCTACATTGTTCTAGGTTACTCCTTGGCTGGCACTTGGAATGATTCTATGGAATTGGAAATTTTTTGAAAAGAGGAAAAAACTTCTATAAATCAAGTATTTGAAGAACTTGAGTTACATTTTCTTCACTGTAGTTATCAAGAAGGAATTAAAGAGCATTAAGTATATAATATAATATGACTGGTCAGTTTGCTTTTTTCATTAGAAATAAATTCTTTATTCGTTATATGTTTAAGTTACAAATGACTGAATTTAACATTATATATAGAAATTACTTAATTTTTTAAAGAGGTAAAATGCAAAAGCACTTTTGTAAAGCTATACATCTGGTAGAACTTTTCAGAAGTGATTTTTAAAGGATGCTGTTTCAACTGGAAATGCTATAAGATTTTAAGTAGGTTTATTATTATTTGGGGACCCCATAACTGAAAAATCTTCATATACTTAATAATAGATTATTTTAACTAGAGAATAATGAATCATGAATCTTTGAGGCTCTAATAAAGCGGCACTATATGAACATTTAATCCCTTTCCTTTGGATCCTGAAACATTTAACTAGTACATTGCGACCCCTGCTGTTGTAAGAATTGCCGAATAACTGGGAAAAAATATCTACTTGTGGAAGGTTTTTTGATTTGAATAACTATTAAAAGTTAAGGAGAAATTGTGCTATAGGTCAGCTCTTTTACCATGTGAGGCTCTTAATAAAACCAAAAGTTTTATTAGTACTGTTTTATCACGTGAGTATTTTATTTAGAAATTTTGAATTTAGTTTTTTCCTTTGACATCAGAGACATATAAAGGGATTGATAAGGAATTTTAGAAATTATCATTTAAATTGTTATTTGTTGATTTATCCTGAAATCAATTTGCTTGGATAGTTTTGATCTTTTCTTAGGCATAGAGAAAGAAGGCATTATCTCACAGAATATTTAAAAACTTTTATTTGGGTCCTTGGAAAACCTAGTATCCAAAGATTGTAAAAATTTATATCTAAGTTCCTTTGTTTTATTTTCCTAAATACCACCAAAATTATTCACTTATTTGACTTTTTGATATCAAGATTTCATAAGGATCTTAAATTTATCTCCGCTTAGTTCAGTATCAATTTATAATCTTTTCAGCTCTATTAATCCCTGTACTTGACATAGTTTCTTATGCTTAGTGACTTTATATTACCATCTGGGAGACCTATGATAGGGAGACCTATCATAGCCAATGGTTTCATCAATTGTAATTATATGCAAATTGAATTAGACCTACAAAGTTTAGCTTTACTTATATAATTGTTAGTTTGTTCAAGTTTCTTATGATATTGAGTTAACTTTTATAAAGTGTTTAAAGATTTTTGGCTCATCTAGGAATCGTATCATTAAAAGGAAAATTCCCTTGTCATAAGTCCTTAAACCATTTGACAATGATGTGTCTCGAGTACTTCCTTATATCACAATATCCTGGGTTGGGAAATGGCAAGGAAATTCCTTGTCATAGTGTATTCTTCAGTTCCCTAGAGAATGCACTGATAGTGTTTCAAAAGTAACTTGAAAAGCTAAATTTTAATAGCTTTTTGTCAGATGCACCAGGCAAATAATGTTTTGTACCTCCTGAGAGATGCCATAGTTTTGCTGCTTAATACACTGAGTACTGTCTAATGTGCTTGGGGATGATGTTAGCATAGAAGCAAGCATAAACATACAACTGAAATGTATTCTTTAGAAGAGCCTAGTTCATTGTGACATTGCTTTGTGCATAAAGCTTAAATATCACAGAAGCAGTGTATTACAGAGTGCATGCTTAATGATTTCATTAAGAAACTGCCACAGTTCACTGATGAACTCTTTGGGACAGTTTTGAGTTTATTTACACTTTTTCCCCTTTTGTGAATGACATTGACGTGTATTTTACATTGAGTAGTGTTCTTCATTTTCATGTCAGCCTTTCAGTTTTTAACTTGATTTTCACTTTAACTTGATTTTTCAAAGGCATTTAAACTCAATGGAATAAACCTTACAAAATATACAGACAGGTCTTATGTTATAAACATGAATTTTTGCATGTGTTAAAATAAAATTAGAGTAAGCACAACCAACCTAATGATTAGGCAGATTAGGTAGCTACCTGTAAATTACAGGCAGTCACCACTTTCCACACTTTCTCTGTTATTTTGTAAGTTCCCTGTTATTAGGAGATTGCTGGAATTCAATGGTTAGAGCATCAAATTTCAAGCTTTTGGTCTCAGGACATTTTTATACTCTTGAAAATAATTAAGGTTTTGGTTTATGTGGAGTTATGTTTATGGATATTTATTATATTCAAAAATAAAACAAAATTTTACATATTTATTTTTAAAAAATCTGCTATATGTTAACATAAATATTTTTATGAAAAATAACTCTTTTTCAGAAATTACTGAGAGGGGTAGATATAGTTTTGCTTTTGCAAATTTGTTTACAGTCAGACAACATCTGGCTCTCATATCTTCCTCAACAATATATTGTGAAATCATGTCATGTATGTCATATATATTATGTCATGTAGCCTTTTATGAAATAATGAGAGTAAAAAAAAATGAAAATAATATATTAGTAGCATTATAAAATGGTGTGACATTGTGGATCCCCTTTAGTGAATGAAGTCACTCAGTCGTATCTGAGTGTTTGCGACCCCGTGGATTGTAGCCTACAAGGCTTCTCCGTCCATGGGATTCTCCAGGCAAGAATACTGGAGTGGGTTACTATTTCCTTCTCCAGGGGATCTTCCCAACCCAGGAATCAAACCCAGGTCTCCCGCATTGGAGGCAGATGCTTTAACCTCTGAGCCACCAGGGAAGCCCGTGGATCCCCTTTGGGCATCCTCAAAACATAGTTTGGAAACCAGTGAATTAGAGCATTCTTTTCAAGCTTTTAATTCCTATTAAATGCAAGCACTCCTCGTAGTAACAGTATGTCAGGAGTCTCAAATTAGCAGGTTAAATCTAGCTGGAAGACATGTTTGGTTTTGCCAAGATACGTTTTCTTAATCTTATATTTGGATTTCTAGTCAAGACCCAAGCACTCCTATTCCCATAGGATACTCCTGATTTTCTCTTACACTTCAGTTCAGTTCAGTCGCTCAGTCATGTCCGACTCTTTGCAACCGCATGAACTGCAGCACACCAGGCCTCCCTGTCCATCACCAACTCCCAGAGTTCACTCAAACTCATGTCCATGGAGTCGGTAATGCCATCCAGCCATCTCATTCTCTGTCGTCCCCTTCTCCTCCTGCCCCCAATCCCTCCCAGCATCAGAGTCTTTTCCAATGAGTCAACTCTTCGCATGAGGTGGCCAAAGTACTGGAGTTTCAGCTTTAGCATCATTCCTTCCAAAGAACACTTTTGATCTTTTGTTTTTTTTGATCTTTATTTTATTTTAAATTTTAATTTATTTATTTTAATTGGAGGCTAATTACAATATTGTATTGGTTTTGTCATACGTCAACATGTATCCACCATGGGTGTACACATCTTCCCAATCCTGAACCCACCTCCCACCTCCCTCCCCATACCATCCCTCTGGGTCATCCGAGTGCACCAGCCCCAACCATCTTGTGTCCTGCATCAAACCTAGACTGGCGATTCGTTTCTTATATGATATTATACATGTTTTAATGCCATTCTCCCAGATCATCCCACCCTCTCCCTCTTCCACAGAGTCCAAAAGACTGATCTCCTTTAGAATGGACTGGTTGAATCTCCTTGTAGTCCAAGGGACTCTGAAGAGTCTTCTCCAACACCACAGTTCAAAAGCATCAATTCTTTGGCACTCAGCTTTCTTCACAGTCCAACTCTCACATCCATACATAACTACTGGAAAAACCATAGTCTTGACTAGACGGACCTTTGTTGCCAAAGTACTGTCTCTGCTTTTGAATATGCTATCTAGGTTGGTCATAACTTTTCTTCCAAGGAGTAAGCGTCTTTTAATTTCATGGCTGCAGTCACCATCTGCAGTGATTTTGGAGCCCCCAAAAATAAAGTCTGACACTTTCCACTGTTTCCCCATCTATTTCCCATGAAGTGATGGGACCGGATGCCATGATCTTCGTTTTCTGAATGTTGAGCTTTAAGCCAACTTTTTCACTCTCCTCTTTCACTTTCATCAAGAGGCTTTTTAGTTCCTCTTCACTTTCTGCCATAAGGGTGGTGTCATCTGCATATCTGAGGTTATTGATCTTTCTCCTGGCAATCTTGATTCCAGCTTGTGCTTCTTCCGGCCTTGCCCTTTGAATATCTAAGTGTTCATCCACTCACATCTTAGTAAGAATCATTTTTACCAATTTCTTTGATGCTTCGTGAAGGTTTGGAATGTGTGTCACGGTATAGAAAAATGAAAACAGAAGACCCTGAGCTCAGATGGACAGCTGCATAAAGATAATCTAGATAATCTAGCATCTACATAATCAATAGTAGACCTTTAATGCTGCCCAGCAGTTATACTGTTTCCTTTGTCTAGTCATTCTCCCATTCTTTTAAGTGAGAATATCATTCTTCTATCCTCTTCTAAATCCAGCACCTTATCCTCATCTCATTACTTCCTTTTACTTCCTATTTGATTGAGAAAGTAGAAGCGTAGAAGAGAATTTCCATGAGTTTCTGTTGTCACACTTACCCTCCTGCCTGCATCTGTGTCTACACTTTGCTTCTCTCCCATTATTATGAACTTGCCTCTACTCTTACCATAAGCCATACTCCCTCCCTATTCTATTCTCTCTTCTACTCAAGATTCTTGCTCCAGAAGTTCTCCTCTGTCCCACATTATTAACTTTCCCTCTCTATTACATCATTCCCATCAAATACAATTATGCTATCATTTCATCCATCTTAATAAAGATTCTTCTTGACTCTTCACTCTTTTACCTTTTAGCTGTCATCCTATTTCTTTTGTTTCCTTTTGATTTCTTTAAAGTTGAGAGTCGTGAATCTATGCTAATTTGCTGAAACTAATTTTATTGGTTATGGCAGAAAAATTAGGATTCCTAGATTCAGCAGTGCTTTGTCATGCCTGTTTCACAATTACACATGAATCATTTCAAAATGAATCCAAATGTTAGACCATATTCTCTTCAGTTGAAGATAAAATAGTTTCTATGGTGTTGTAAATGAATATAAATTTTTCTACATTATGTGAGTAGACCCAGAATGGTTTTAAGAGTAAGAATAGCACCTGATTCATCTTGATCTGGATTAATTAGGTAATCTGGGTTTCAGGGCATTTTCCAAGGCTGTAGAAAGATTTTATCAGCATGTAGGGAGTCAGACCAGGTCAAAAGTTAAGTGATAAATGTTCGATTTCTTCCGGTTGAAACAAGTCCAATTTTCCTTATTATTGGAGATCACTAGAGTAGATACTGTTAAACTCTAAACTTTGATCACTTAAAAATTAAGGGTTATTTTCTTTGACCATTCTGTCATATGTCCTTAAGATAAAATTTTAAAAGTTAAATTCTAAACACTCCTGAAATTCCCTCATAAAGTTAAATTAACTTTTCATTATATATGAATATGACTTTATAAAGTATCATAAAATGAAGAAATAAGCTTGTCTTTATAAACAGATTAACATTTTATAAATAACCTTTTCTGACTGTTTATAAAAAGCAAAATGGTCAGACAGTTTTCCAATAGGAACTATTTTTCATTTTTTAAATACTAAGTTGCCTTTACGATGATTTAAGAAAGTTAAAGTAGTTTTTTTATAACTTTATTTGGCCTGTTTATTACACAACTGTTATGGAATTTCACACATCTATTTCAGTATGTAGCTCCTCATAGACTACTACACTGTTTCTCAATTTTAATAGGCCTCATTTATCCTGTAAATAAACCTACATTTTCTTACCTGATCAAGTGAGCAAACAATAAGGGTCAGATGTGGGAAACACTTTAACAAAAAGCACATGTCTGGCTGTCAGGGTGAAGTAGAGTCATATCAAGATTGCTTGAAGTTATTAATGGCAGTAAAATTTATGCTTCCTCCTGTTTTCCCAATTAAATCAAGAAGCCTTTTTTCTTAGGATTCTTCTATCACCAGCTGGTTCCAATACTCGGTGTGTGAATATTGCCTGGGGTGTCTCCAATTCTAGGTGGTAAAAGCTGACCAAAGCACATTAACTGAATGATGTGAGCCTATAGGCTTGAAAGCAGCCATTGTTAAGGGCTTTATTTTGGACCTTATCATTTTTACTACAAATATGCATATTTTGTAGTGTATTATAAATAAGTTGTTGTATGCTCTGGATAAAAGAATACTCCAGACAAGGCAAAATTGAAATGTTGAAAATATTAAAAAAAAAAAACCACATGACAGAATGTACCACTGTACCTACTAAAGAGAAAGGGCTTCCATAATGGCTCAGCTGGCAAAGAATCTGCCTGCAATGCAGAAGACCCAGGGGATGTGGATTTGATCCCTGGGATGGGAAGAACCCCTGGAGGAGGAAATGGCAAACCACTTTAGTATTCTTGCCTAAAAAAATCCCATGGACAGAGGAGCCTGGTGGGTTACAAAAGGTCTTAGAGTTGGGCATGACTGAGCGACTAAGCACAGCACAGCACATAGTAAAAAAGAGTGAAAATATGTCAAAAGTGCTGAATTTTGGAGTACTTATTTCATGAATATGTCTTAATGTGACAGAACTGTTAAGTTTAATGGTAGATTTACAATTTAAGGTTTGTTACAATTTTTAAATTAAGTAATTGGGCACAAAAATCCTCCATAATCCATTGTATCACAAAACTATTTTTACACTTGTTTTCATACTGATCATTGTAACCTATAAATTCTGTCATCCCTCCCCAGTTCATGGTTAAAAACTCTTGGCTTTTATCTATTAATATCAAATCTCTGTTAGAAATGACTGAACAAATCCGTTCTAAGAAAAGAAGACTATCCAGTAGAGTTGCAATCTTAAAAATTGGTCTCTCCAAATTCAAGTTTTAACTAACGCTATCAATCTAGTCATGCTGGTTAGGTAGCTGCAGTATGTGCTCTAATAAGTTAAACAAAAAACAATATGGAAACATGTACAAAGGAACATCTAATATACTTGCAATATATTTTTTAGTGTATTCCAATATAGTCAATACATATGTTCAATAATTGTTGCAATTATCTTTTAAGTGGTGATTTTCCCTGTGACATTTTTCATTATATTGATAGAGCATTAAGGGCTCCAACTCTACCGTAAATTTAAAGGCACTTATGAATTTTGAAGTATGCTGTATTCACATAGATTTTCCAGGGGTAATTCATCACTTTAATGCTGCTCTATTCTAATAAAGGGGGTGTTCATATTCCCACTTCTCTTATCTTTTCATGGACCCTTTGTGACTTCAAAGGGAGTTTTCTGCTTTGAACGAAGACATGGAGTGCAGAAGGGAATGAGAATCTGGCTAATAATGTGGCCCATAACTTGTGTTCTCACTCTGTTTTTACAAAGTGTTGGGCTGGGTCTACTGCAGAAGCGGAAATTTGGCTTTGAGTTCTGGTGTTCAGAACTCATGTCTCTGCTTGACTGAACTGTGAATGGAAAATCCCAAGTGTCTTACAAAATTAGTAGCTAAATGATGTTTTTACTAATCACTTGAGATGAAAAAAAACTGGAGACATTTAAAAATTCAAAACCCATCAGCATGCGTTTGCCCTTTAATTGGCAGAAAATCAGTCATGAGAGCAACCCAGAGTGGACTTTTTTCCTCCTTCAGCTGCTCCAGCTGAACTACAGCTGCAAATTTCTTTAAAAAGAAAAAAAAAATCTTGAGTGTACATTATAAGTGCAGTAATTCCCACAAAATCAGTTGCTGGAGTTAATGACCAGTTTGTTAAGGCATTAACTGCCCTCAGCTGGGAATGACCAATTTTGAGGCGAATGGCTGCACAACTGCTAAGATAATTCAGTAACGCTTTCAAATAATGATCCAGCTAATTAACGGTGAATTCCTGTGGAAATCCTATCGAAGTACTTATGACCTCTGTATTTAATAGCCAGTGAGTTCATCATGATTCATGTTTATTACCATAAATACCAAAGGAATCATAATGACTAGGCCGTTTTTTTTTTTCATCCTGCGCTTATTACTTGAACAGATCTGACTAAGCCACCTCTAGTCATTAAGGACCTTAGTTCCCAAAATATTCAATCTTTTCACTGCTCTACTCAGAATTCACAGAGCCTTTGGTGCTATGCCAGCATAGCAACTATTGGCAGACTGTTTTAACTTGGGATGCCATTAGGGAATAATTGATGTCTATAAGTCTTAAAGGAACCCTTTTGAAATGTCTGCCATTTGTAGGATGTGGAGAAATCATAGTTGGTTAGCTAGAGTTTATGGTTCTTAATCATGAGTTCTTATGGGAAAATTGTAACTCCCAGTCCCAGATTCCTTTAGGATATGCAAGAATTTGGGGGGATTTGTTTTTTAAGAACACATCTTTTCTACCAGTGAGTGAAGAAGACTATTAAGGATAAGCCTTAATTTTACTTGGACCATTTAATCTCTCTTAATGGCTGTTTATTGCTATGTGATTATTTAAAATTTTTTTTAAGCAATAGTTAATAATACACGTTGGCTGCCAGAAAGCCTCTACTTTCTGTGTGCAGCTGTGTTTGAAGAGAGGAATTCGGGTTATTTCCAGACACCTTCTCCCTCCAGGTACTCCCTTTTTTCCTCCAATGCTTTGTCCTTCTGCTGTAGCTGTCAGATATCTGCTAGATGCCATTAGGTATAGGCTGTGTTTTTATGAAGCAATCAATCATTTGTATAGTCATTTATGATTCAATGAGTAAGATACCTGTGGTTCATATACTATAATCTTCCTATCTTGCAGTTCTTGAGGGGAGATTGGAAATATGTGATTTGTAACAATAAAAGAAGTTAGAACCATTGAGGTAATATATAGGTAATAAGACAATTTATAAAATATTTGCATCATTTTTAATAAAAGGACAAGTGTCATTTTATATTTTTTTCCTTTCCTAAATACAAAATGAGAAGAAAATCAATTTTATAGTTATTTGCAAATCAATTGATTGAATTCTAGGGAAACTTTACCCAGATAAAATCTAGAAGACGTATCAGCAAATTGGGTATATTTGCTGATATGACCTCTGGGTGCAATATTGTAGTCCCTTAGATCTATCATCACCCCCTTTCACACTTTCCTCAAGGGAAAAAAATATACATCTCTGGTGTAGTGCTGGTTGTATTTCAGTTTCTATTGTATAGTTGTGCTCAGCTCAAACAAATGGGAAACACCTATACATTTTATTTGCCTGGGACTTGCTACTTAAAGATAAGTGAAGTAATATAGTTAATTGTGAGGTTTGTCTTCTGTGTTTTCAGACTTTTTCTCTCTGTATCCTTTCATCTTATAGCCCATCACCTCCACAGCTATTCCCTACTCTAGGAGTGAAATGAAGTTCTGTTACAGGACAGAAAGAAGAGAGGTTCACAGTGTGTTTGTGGTAGTGGTGGTGGAAGAACACATACTGGTGACAGTTATCTATCCTTTGATCATTTTCGTTGCCCAATTTTTATTCTGAGTAAGGGGTTTATAACCCTGTCAGAACGAGAGGCTGATGAAGGGTTCAGATGAAGCCGATAGGGGTCACTGAACGGAGCCTTGAGACAGAAGATGACTCTCCTAAGACTGTCCTTTGGGTATAAAAGAGCTTTATAGGAAAGTGACTGGGAGCAAGTGGCTCAGCTGCAGGGGCAGAATATACCTGTGAACCCTGTATAGCCATCTCAGAGGAATCTTGGCTGCTTCTTAAACCTGCATTACCTCTAAACTACAGTCAAATCTTGAGGATAGAAAACCACAAAGATAGCATATATATTAGGAAAACGTGATATGGCAGAAACCAACACAAAATTGTAATTATCCTTCAGTTAAAAATAAATTTAAAAGAAAATGCAAGAATAGCGTTCTATTGGTAAAACAGAAACATTATTTTCAACATAATAATAGTAAGTAATGGCATTTATTTAATCAGTTTATTGTGTATCAGACTCAGTACTAATTGTTTTACCAGGATTCTCTCACCTAATCCTTACATACCAACTCTTTGAGATAGATATAGTTGTTATTCCAGTTTCATAGATGAAGAAACTGAAACACAGAAAATTTAAATAACACTCAGAGGGCATTTTTCCTAGCAAATGGCAGAGCCACAAATTGAACCTAAGCAGTCAGTCTCTAGGGCCTGGGCTTTGAACCACAATGTTATACTGCCTCTATTTACCACTTTATTCAACTTTTAAGCATTTAAGCACCTCATTTTTCTCATAAAATCAAGCTCTGCTTGCTAGCAGTTCTTGTCCAATTCAGTGAGAATGAGTTTCAGAACGGCTATAGATCTAGTCTCCCATACTGCTTGGATCACAATGTAATTTGTCCCTGTCAGGATCTTTCATCCATTGGAACCTATTGCATCTGGACACAGGTACTCTGATAAATAACTGATTGCTTTTCTGCATTTCATCTCCCTTCTTCCCCTCTTCTATCATCTTCTTACCTTTTTTTTTCCCAAGACCCCCAGATCCTATAGAGTCCCTTCTTAACTGCATTTTCTGTCTGTACTGTGCCTCTAGGAATAATGATAATAATTCCTGTTTATTAGGTTTTATTTCACCCTTTATGCTATTTCCTGGAAGGCCTACTTACTAGAGAGTACGTGCACACAGGCTTAATAGTCAGACCTAGGTTTGAATCTCAGATTCATAGCTGTTTCCTTTTGAAGGATTCATAACCTTAATGAATGTCATTAGCTCTCTCCAAATCAAAGGTAATATCTACCTCTTCAGTTTTAAGGGTTAAATGAGAAAATATATGCTTAACATACAATAGGAACTATCAAGTTTGCTTAATTCTGTCTTCCTCTCTCTCAAAGAATTGTAGTTATGTAAACATTGGCTGTCCACCAATCTTTTGGAATAGTCTTGTATCCCTTAAACTTCTATTCCCTTCAGTCTTTTCTTTTTAGCACATTTTGGGATTATGATGATCATTTTAGGTAAAGATTATGGGAAATTAGGGATATATATATATATTCTGGAGAAGGCAATGGCACCCCACTCCAGTACTCCTGCCTGGAAAATCCCATGGATGGAGGAGCCTGGTGGGCTGCAGTCCATGGGGTCGCTAAGAGTTGGACACAACTGAGCAACTTCATTTTCACTTTTCACTTTCATGCATTGGAGAAGGAAATGGCAACCCACTCCAGTATTCTTGCCTGGAGAATCCCAGGGATAGGGGAGCCTGGCGGGCTGCCATCGACGGGGTCGCACAAAGTAGGACACAACTGAAGCGACTTAGCAGCAGCAGGGATACATTCAGAGATTTTTTAAAATAGAAGATCACAGATAAAGAATTAGGAAGGTATAGGAGAACTCAAGGAGCTTTCACCTTTCTCTGTCCCATGAATATGGGGAGAGGAGTAGGAGAAAGCAAACACAGAAGAACAGAGTTAAAACAGGTAGCACAATGAATCATCCTACTTTTTGAAACTAGAGGATTTTGCTGTGTTAAAAAAGAAAGTAATGTATTAATAAGCTATTGTATCTGAGATGTTTCTGGCATATGTTATTCATCTACTTTTTAAAAATGACTGTAATTTTAGGACTGTAGACTTTCTATTATATCACATACCCTTTCTCCTGAGTTGTCCTTTGTAAGTGATAAAGATATAGATACATAATCACATGTAATATATATACACACATACATAGGTATACACACATATAATTTGCTCTAGCAAACCTTCCTTGTTATCCTGTTTATGGAGCACAGATCTCTTAAAAGTGAATCTTTGTTTCCTCTTGCCTTTCATGAATGGATGTACCACAAGAACCCTGCAGTTTAGGATCTTTTAACTAATACCAGCAGTAGACAAACTCTTCTCAAACAGAATAGCATCCTATTTCATTCTTAGTGCTACTCTGAATTTTAATGTTTGATGATTTACTTTGATATTAAAAAATCGTTTATTTTAGATATTGAGTTCTCTGTTTCTTTTACCATTTATTTAGTATTGCTTCCCTGGTAGCTCAGAGGGTAAAGCGTCTGTCTGCAGTGCAGGAGACCTGGATTCGATCCCCAGGTCGGGAAGATCCCTTGGAGAAGGAAAAGGCAACCCACTCCAGTACTCTCGCCTGGAAAATGCCACGGATGGAGGAGCCTGCTAGGCTACAGTCCATGGGATTGCAAAGAGTCACACACACGACTGAGCCACTTCACTTCTCCATATTTCATTCTTAGTGCCATTCTGAATTTTAATGTTTGATTATTTACTTTGATGTTAAAAAATGTTTTAATTTGAATATTGATTCCTCTGTTTCTCTACCATTTATTTAGTAAGTTGTGTGACTTAGAATCCTACTGATTAGTTAATCCATTGCATAGAGAAAATACCTTCAAATAATATTTTGTAAAAACTAAGTAGGACTAGAACCTACCCACAGGTGAACAGCATACAGAAAGAAGCTGGAATAGCAAGGAAAGAGATTGTGCCTTCAGAATATTGAGTTTACTGTTAGAACTTCCTTAAAAAGATTTTTTTAATATTTTAGCCCCAGAAGAAAAGCTAAATACTGTAAAGTATGCATACTCTGACCAAAACCCTAAGAGATACTTTTCCTCTCTAGAGAAGAAAGTTGGAATTTTTCATTTTTAATCTGCATATCATGCAAACCCAAGTCTTTTCTGTTAAGATTGCTCTCATCCCCAGAGCAGAATATTGAAGTTGGGAATACCCAGTTAGTCTCTACTTTTCTCTTTCTTGGAGTTATTTCACAATTTTTGAATTACATTTTCCTCCAAATGTAGGTTCTGCATATATTATATTCCAAGTGGTTGAGTATAGTGAATTCATAGATTTTTAGTTAAGATGAAAGTGTTTACTAGTGTGTATTCATCTGACAAACATATGCTAGATTTTACTGTTTCCGTTTTATGCCATGAAGTTATTTTTACATTGATATTGAGAGTCCCTAGAAATAGGCTCTAGCCAAACAATTTAAAAAGTGACAGTCCCTAGAAATAGACTCTAGCCATACAATTTAAAAAGATGCAAAGTCTTGATTTTTTAAAATTCTTTTTTAAAAATGTGCTTTACCCTATCATATGTCAGCGTATGTCAGTCTTTTATACCTGCTAATAATATCTCTTGAAAGACCATTTCACCTTATGATACAAAACTATTTGAGAGACATTGTAATGTACCTTTGGTGTGTATATAACTTCACCTCTGGTGAAGATTTTTGAGTCAGAGAGACCTGTATTTAAAGCCCTGCTCAGCTGTTTAACATGGCTATGTAGGAAGTATTTTTCTCTGTTAGGTTCCCCTTCTGACACATAAGATGACAAAATTGATTTGACAGACTGTTTTGAAGATTCACATTGTTCTTTCTTAGCATATGATATATTTTTGTCTAACATAATAAGCTCCATGAAAACAAGATTGTAGAAAGAGGCTCACAATATTTCTTAAATTTACCTGTAAAAGACCCTTGGAGCTTTTACTTAAAACACTTCTGTGTTACATCTGAAGATCTTATAAAACCAGTGACGTCTTTCTGGTTATTTTTTCAGTTTTAGCCTCTGATTTTTTAAACATAACATTGTGTTTTTTTCCAGCTTTATTGAGATCTAATTGATGTAGCAATTGTAAGTTTAAGGTGATAACTTGGTATATATATATATGTATTGTAAAATATGTTAAGTTTAGATATAAGGTTAGTTACCTATACCACTGTAAGGTAAGTTAAGGTTAGTTACCACATCTGTCACCTCACACAATACTTTTTTCTGGTTGTGAGAACTTTAAAGATATATTCTCTTAGTAACTTTCAAATATACAATACAGTTAACTAGTTATAGTTAACTAATTGTTAACTATAACAGCTTCTCTGGTGGCTCAGACAGTAAAGAATCTGCTGCAGTACAAAAGGCCCAGTTTCAATCCTTGGGTTGGGAAGATCCCTTGGAGAAGGGCATTGCAACCCAGTCTAGTATTCTTGCCTAGAGAATTGTTAACTATAGTCACCTTGCTTCTTAAATATTAAAAATAGAATCAATCAGCAGATATTTTTTGACAAAATTCCATATACAGATCCTATAAGAATACCAAAGTTTATGTCCTCTAAGAATTGCTAACCACCTTACAAAGATATATCTAATATCTGAAAAATTCAATAAGAATATAAATTAGTATTATAAAAAAACAAAGTATTTTAGTAATTTTGTACTATAGTTGACATAGGAATACAGGTGCTGAAATTGTCTTCCTTGTTAAAATATATTTAAAATTTTCTTGATATATTAATTAAATTTATGTACATATTTGATTTTTTTTAATTCCAAATATCTCCCAAGATATTCTTATAACCAAAAATTTTTTAAAGAATATTATTTTTTGGATAAAACTTTTTAGCAAAACAACTTTTCTAGCTCAAGTTTTGTCACTGACTTTGAGATCATATAAAGATCCTCAAAATATGGTGTATGAAAGCATATAGAAGGATTAAATGACATATTCAAGTTCCATTTTATTTTTCAAATCTATGATATATTATTCACTTTCCTTTTTTCAGTTTCAAGGTGTATAAAACGAGAATAATCTTACCTCGAAGTTCTAAGACAATCCTTAGACTATGCTTATTAGTCTATATTATACCCTTTAGCAATTCATAGTCATGTATTGTTTTTCTGTTCGATCTATCAATGTTATTTATTTATTTTAATATAAATTTATTTATTTTAATTGGAGGCTAATTACAATATTGTATTGAATATAGTCATATATTTTTTTAATGTTGCAAATACTGTTCTACTTTTTATCATTTATGTTCTTTTTCCAGTTTCTGATTCATAGAAATTAAATAAACTTTTTTGTTTACTATATTTACTGTACATATCACTGAAATGTGTTAAATATATTTTGATAAAACAGGAGGGATGGGGAGGCCAGTGGCCAAATCTACATTTTAGTGGGCTGCTGAGAACAATTAATTCTTCAGTTTGTGATTAACTTTTTTCAAAAGTATACCTTGTAAAATACTTGCAATTTCTTGGAACTTAGTGATATTTCACCGTTGGTATGCTCCAAACTTTGGAATTGAAATCAGTCCAGTTCAGTCGCTCAGTCGTGTCCAACTCCTTATAGCCCCTCCTTGCAGCACTCAGGCTTCCCTGTCCATCACCAACTCCCGGAGCTTGCTCAACTAACTTTTGGCTGTGCTAGGTCTTCCTGGCTGGGCAGGCTTTTCTCTAGTTGTGGCAAGCAGGGAAATTGAAATAGGAAGCTCAAAATGTTCATATTTTTCTAAATTAGAAAAATTTCATATTTTCTAAATTAGAATTTGTATAAGGATTTTTATTGATTCCATAGTTTAAAAGTTTTAATGCATTAATTTGAGTTTATTGTACAAAAAATTAATTTCTTTGTGGTCATTGCATGCAAAGCATAGCATAATATAAAATCTCACCATATCCATGATGTCTTATTTCCAGGCAATGAAAACTACAAACAAATAGCAATGTGTGTTCTTTACCACATAAGCATGGATGACCGCTTTAAATCAATGTTTGCATATACTGACTGCATACCACAGGTGAGTGGTTTAAGTGTTTTTTTAAAAAAGTGTTTAAAAAATGTGTTTTTTGCTTTCTTTTGATTTGTCAAATAGCTTTTTTCTTTAAAAATTCCCTCCTAAAAGTAATATAAATTTGTTATATACAGTGTGAAAGTACAGACAGTATAAAAATGAAAATAACTTTCTAATTTATCCCATAAAAGCTGATGTAAATGAACATATGTAAGCAAATGAAAGAATGTGGGAAAAAATCATAGTATATAGAAGCTTAATCATATCTCGATTTTTTTCTTGAGTTTTAATTCCTAAAAGTAGAATTACTAAGTCAAAAGGTGTTTTGTGTATTTGACACAATATGGCCAAATTACCTTCCAAGAAGACATGAGTTGATTTCTCCCAACTTTCATTTCACTTTTAACAACACTAGATACTATCATTTCTTTAAAAATGGAATGTTTGGGGTTTTTTTAAATTTGCATTCTGTGAATATTGATGAGATTGAACATTTTTTACATTTTTACTGTTGGCATTATATTATAAATCTTTTACTTCTATTGATAATTTTTCCATCGGCATGTCAATATTTTGGGACTAATACATAAGATCTATATATATAATAACTATTTTAACTCCTTGTCATATTACAGACATTTCCCAACTTTGTCATTTGCCCTTTAATTTTGTTTGTGGTCGACTGTTTTAAATGCTTTGCATGCTTGGATGAAAAAAATGCTTCATCAAAATACTTTTACTTTCTTTTATAGCACTGTTCTCAAGAAAGATTTTTGCTACAACTCAGTTGTTTGGTATATTTCATATGTTAGGTTTATTTGTCTTGAAAGAGTTTAGTGATTTTTCTTTAGTGATTTTCTTTCATGGACTGTAAGGGTTGAGATTCATTGTTGTTCAGTCGCTAAGTCATCTCTGACTCTTTTTGCAACCCCATGGACTGTAGTCTGCTAGGCTCCTCTGTCCATGAGATTTCCAGGCAAGAATACTCAGGTGGGTTGCCGTTTTCTTCTCCAGGAAATCTTCTCAACTCAGGGTCGAACAAATGCATTGGCAGGCGGATTGTTTACCACTGAACCACATACATATGTGATTTTACTCTTAGAGAATTTACATTCAAAATCACTATTGTGCCATTAATTTTATTAAACTGAGCTCTACTAATTTGATTACTATCTGATGATCAGAATACTAGTTGGGCTGATTTTTAATATTATTTTTTATAATATAGCTTTCTAAAATAGAGAAAGCAGGGATTCCCTGGTGGTTCAGTGGTAAAGAATCTGCCTGCCAATGAAACAGACATGGGTTTGATCCCTGATCCAGGAAGATCCCATATGCCTTGGAGCAAGTAAGCCCTTGTGCCACAACTGTTGAACCTGTCTCTAGAGTCTGGGAAGCCCATGTTCTGCAACTACTGAAGCTCGTGCACTCTAGAGCCTGTACTCCACAGGAGAAGCCACCCCAAAGAGAAGCCTGCACACCACAACTAGAGAGTAACCCCCAGTGCCCACAACTAGAGAAAATACCATGCAGCAACGAAGACCCAGCACAGCCAACATAAATAAATAAAAGAAAACTTGCAGGATGTATAATATACAATAAAAATATAACACTTTTAAAAGATACTTTAGAAGAATATGAATAGTAAATTGTGCTTATTAAAGTAATCTTCTTAAGCCTCCTACTAGGTAATTCCTTATTAGCCTAATGTAAGTTACTAAATGTGTATTATTTTGACAAATGATTAATATGTAGTAAAAAAAAAAGACCATAACTTTTCTTTTTATTAATTCTTATTAATCCTTCTATTCATCCCAAATTAATAAAACAGTTCTAAAAATTGAATTTGCTATTCCAAAATTTTAATACTTTATCCACATGGAATTAAAAAGCTGATAAACTCTCAAGGATAATTTCTTAGGCTTTTAAATCAGGGGATAAACTAATTATGCTTATTTACAGAAAGTAGACATCCTTCAAATATACTGCATATTTTATCTAACATGGCAAGTTCTTATAGAGATAACACATGTCAGACTAGAGCTGATGCAAAGTGTAATCAAACTCTTTGTCAAACAAGTTTTCAATAAAAGAGTAGCCATGTCAAAGGGAGATTACAAGTGATTTACTACAGTCTCACTCCATATGTTCCAAAGGTTTTCCTTCACAATTTCAAAGGGTATTCTTTTCCAAACCCATTTAGTGTCAGAACTTCCTTGACTACAAGATACAAATTGGAAAGCAGTGACAAAAAAATAATATTTTGTCTAAATTGATTGTTTTTATCCAGATTAGATTTTAAAGAGAATGACATTAAATAAAAGAAATGTAAACTAAAAAGAGATGGAAAACTTATTTTGTTAAATGTTTAATTCAGAGTTACCCTTCACTCTATACCATAGAATTTATAATCTCAAACATAAGATATAAAACTATTTTCAGTAAATAATCAGAAATAAGTCTGTTTAGATTTCTTTTGAAACATTAATATTATTATAGTTAAAAGACTGAAGAAAATTCTTTCATACCTTCTCAAGAGCAAAATTCATGCATATTTCCTTGCCAGATAATTTTCTAACATCAAACATTTCTGCAGAGGGATTTTCAGAATATTTATGATCTATGTTTCATGAACAGAATCTTTGAAAATTCATTCAGTGGTCATTGTTCGGCGGTTTTAATTTATTATATTCTGTTTTTAAAAGCTCAAAATGTCTTCAAGTTATTATATTGTAAACATCCTGAAACTTCTTAGTATGAAGCCATAGTTTGAGAAAGTAAATGATACTCTAGAATATGTTTGTTCCTAAAGTGCTATCCAGGCTATAACTTGTACTTATAAGGCTCAACTTTGACATATTGGGGAAAAATTGACATGGTTTAATTGCCACCTAGTGCCAATTATGAAAGTACATTGTAAAATAAAAGAAAGAAAATTTGGTATTACGTTGAAATTTCCAGGCTTCCTTCAGAAATTAAAAAGATACTCCTTTCAGAAATATTGACTACTCAAAGTAATGTTTATAATACTAGCAGAGCTTTAAACTCATTTGTGACAGCAACTGATTAACTTTCTTAAATAAAACTATATATCTGGGTTTTGGAATATGTTAGAATTAATGTAATACTTTGTTCACTTCGAAATTATGCACATTAATTTTTGTGTAGTAAATATTGTGAAAAATTACAGATGAATTTTTCAAATGACAAGCCTAAAATAACTTTGAAAGTAGGAATGTTGTGTGCTTAGTTGCTCAGTCATGTCCAACTCTTTGCAACCCCATGGACTGTAGCCTGCCAGGCTCCTCGGTCCATGGGATTCTCCAGGCAGAATACTGGAGTGGGTTGCCATTTCCTCCTTTGAGGAATCTTTCCGACCCACGAATTGGACCCACAAATCGAACCTGCATCTCCTGCATTGGCAGACGGATTCTTTACCACTGAACCACATAGGAAGCCTGATAGTAGGAAAGCGGTGATTAAATTGTCGTTCATATTCATTTCAGCAATCAAAAAGAATAGGTAGTATGGTCACATTCTTTAATTATGTTAGCTGTATATGTAAAGAAACTTTATAAACTGTGAAACACTGTACTAAAACAATATGCCATTAATAAATAGTTCTCACTATTTTGGAACCACTCAGAGTCCAATTTAAATACTCATTTTCTTAAGTGTGTTTACACTTTAGAAACCTATACTGTACTTTTAAAATTTTCTTCAGAATTTTATTAGTCCAAATAAACAGTGTCTTAACACTGCTCATAGAATAGCATTTTATAAACTAGATTAACCTAAAGAGGTTATATAGATACATAATGGTGGTCTTTTGGGGAAAAATTATTCTATTGATTCTTAAAGAGCTGGACTTTGGTGGAAATAGATTGAGATGCTATATAATTAGAGCTCACTTTTGTAAATTATTTAACATTCAGAGTAGGTGTTATAAATTCATCGTGCCTCATAATCTCTTCCACTATTATATTGCTTTTCTTCTTTTGTATTTTATTACCTCTAAATATCCAATATATTCTAATTTTTTCCTCTCCCAGTGTTCTATAAAATTTGGGGGTCAGGGCAAGTCTTTCTTCATATATGATCTTAATGGTCTCATTGGGTGAATTGTTTCAGGTGAGCATACTTGGGGATAACCAGGAGTTAATGGTTGTATTCTAATAATAGTTAAGAGTACACATTAACAGTTCATTGTTATTTAGACCTCTGAGATGCATGTTTTGTTTAAATAGGTGCAAATGCCATCCAGATGCTTATAAAAAGTATTTATTGGTAATAGAATGGCCAAAGTACATGTTTAGGTAATGATGTCATGGTGTTATTTAATATTTTACCCTAGAACAGTGTGCAAGAATCTTCATAGTAATCCACATGTTTTCCACCACAGTTGTCCTATTTGGCCCCTCTTTGATCTACATGCCTCTTTTTAGCTGAATGCTGGTAAACGTCCTTTCTGACAGCCCCCTTTGCTCCTGCCTGCCATTATCTGCTGAAGTTCAGAAACCAGAGCATCACTTCAAACAGCAGAGTTAGGGAGTAGCCAGTCAGAAGAGATTCCTGAGGCATGCAAAGTTCTGCCATAATCATTCAAAGATGTTTGGGTAGGGGGGTGGTGGTGGTAGAGGTGTATGTGAATATAGCGAGCTGTGGGGGTTGGCCTCTGGTCACTGGTAAATAAGTGAAGTCAGGTGCCAGAGAGTCTAGACACAGTGATTTCAGTCCTGTGTCTTTGGTATCTGATACTCAATATGGGACTTGTCTGATTGAACACTATTGCCTCTTCATTGCAAAGACTGAAGCCCTTTTAGTGCCTTCCTGTTAAATTAGTAAAAGATGACAATGGACATAGTTAAAACAGAACAAATCTAGTTTTAATATTTCCTAGTTGTTAGCAATTACATTTACTTTTGAAGTGCTGTAACAATCAAATTAAAGACAATGTTGCCCATGGAATTTGAACTAAATATTGTAAAGTGTGAGTGCTCTAATTAAAATTTAAGTGTCTCTCTTACTGTGAAAAACTAATTCTATATCATGATGTTTCTTTAACATTTAGTCTTGATTTGGGAATGTGGGAAGTTGGGTAAGGTTTTAAACCACCATTATTTTTTAAAAAGCTAGCTCCTGAATATTTCACCACAAAACTTAACATAGAAATTACAAAAACAAGGCAAAACAAAACCCCTCAGCTTCTAACAAATCACCTATAATGCCATTTTTAAGGGCAGGTTTCATACTACAAGATTAATTTCAAGTAAATAACAACATAGTTTGCCTTGTTTAAGCGTTACCTTGATGTAACAAACAGACTTTTGTTATTTTTAAAAAGCTTCTTGTATCAGGAGAAGTTTGAAAGAAATCTATATGTAGTAGGTTTTTAATTATAGTATGAAAAACATACTGTATATATTTATAGTACTGTCATCTACATTTTTATTAATTTATAATTTAATTTTAACTGATAGTTAATATATAGGTAGCAAAATCTGTTAAATGTATATCCAGTAATTTAGGGTTGTTTTATCTATACCATAGATATTTTGTTGTTCTGCAACATTATTAAGTGTTAGTGATTAAAGATTCCACTAGTGGCAACATTTGTGTTTAAAGAGGTGCTCTGTGAGAAAAGGCATGATACGTACTAACCATTTACCGGCTATAGTGTTTTTGTTCAGTTCACAGCAAATAAATGAATTTTACACACACACGCACACGCACACACACACATACATACATACATACATACATACATACATATAAGGGCTTCCCCAGTGGCTTAGCTGTGAAGAATCCACCTGCAGTGCAAGAGACAAGGGTTTGATCCATACGTCGGGAAGATCCCCAGAGGAGGGCATGGCAACCCACGCTAATATTCTGGCCTGGTGGATCCCATGGACTGAGGAGCCTGGCGGGCTTCATAGTGTCACAAAGAGTGGGAGAAGTCTATAGGGTTACAAAGAGTGGGATAAGACTGAAGTGACAGCACCCATGCACGTACGCACACGTATACATATTGTTTTGTTAGACTGGTATCAAAGTGTTTTTTGGAGCAGCTTTAAGTGGATTTGTGTTTTTAATTCATTGCTAGTATATAAAAGTAAGATTAGTTTTTACAGACACATGGTGTGTTGACCACGTATCCTTTTTGAAACTGAGAAGTTATTTGGAACTAACATAGAAAATAACCGCAAGATTTAACAGAATAAGGTCTAACCTATCAACAAAGACATGTTGATCTTAAAGGTATTGCCTCGAGATAAAACATAAGAAAATTTTAGGTTATACATTTTAGGATTAACTTCCATATATTGTTAGCAGTTTGACTAAGAGAAAAATATCTTTATATAATATGCATTGTTAATTTACTATTTACCAATAATAGTAGACTAGCTTCTCAAAAGTATGGCATAAGATTTGTCATTTCTGCTTTATTATAGAGCAGTGACCTCTTATCATGACAAATGTAGATATGGCTAAATGGCATAAGTAGCCTATCCTTTCCTTCCTCTTTTTCTGTCTGTTGTTTCCCAGACCCATCTTTCTTTCTCTTATTAAATAGAGTTCTTTCCTTATTTTATATGCATTCCTGGATGATTGGGTCAGACCTTGCAGGTTCAGTTATCAACCGTAAATGACAATTCCTAAAATCATACGTTCAGTCTGAACACGTCTTCTAAAATTGTGTTTGTAACTTTTATTGACTATCTGTGCGAGACTGTCACATAGGCAGCTTAAATTCAACATATCCAAAAGCCAAAATTAGTGTCTTCCCTTTGAGGTTTTCTCCTATTCTAGTTTCTGTCTTTGGGTAAGCATTGGCACCATTGTTCATGTTGTTCAGGGTATAAACCTGGGAGTCATCTTTGTTTCTTCTTCTCCCTTAATGCCAACATCCAGTCAGTTATTAAATCCTGTTTGATTGTCTTTCCTAAATATATCTCTGAGCTGTCCTTTTTATCTCTATCCCCACTACTATAACTAATCCGAGCAGCTATCGCCATACCTGGACTTTTCTGCTAGCCCTTTAGATTGTCTTAGCACATTTTCTTACACTATTTCAATCTGTTTTCTACACTGGTCAGATTTTCTTGAAACATAAATCTTATTCTGACGCTTTCCTTATTTGGAAGCCTTTAACATCTTCCCATTTTCCTTAGGATGAAGCCCCAAATCCATAACATGTACTTCAAGACCCTCCATTTTCTGGCTTTTACCTTCTTTTATCACTGTTTCCCTCATTCCATCCATGTTTGCTTTCTTTTAATTTTTCAGAAGAGTGACATTTTTTCCTGCCTTATAACCTTTGCACAAGCTGTTTTCTTTGCTCAGAGTGTTCTACTTCCCCACGATATTTTAAATCCTTAAAAGAAAAGTCTTTATCTGATGTTTCTGTTACATTCTCCACTGTACTTGAAAGCTTATATTTAATACTGAGCATCTAATAGTTCACTAAGGTATTCAGTAGTAAAAGCCTACTCTATGTTGAAAATGTAATTGTATTATTTCCAGCGTACAATCTATGATAACATACTATGATTAAACATTGCCTGTGTTTTTCATGTGTTCGGGGGTGTTTTAAATGAAATATGTCTTGTGCTTCTTGCTAGTTAATGAAGATGCTCTTTGAGTGTTCAGATGAACGAATTGACTTGGAACTCATTTCTTTCTGCATTAATCTTGCTGCTAACAAAAGGAATGTACAGCTTATCTGTGAAGGTTAGTGCCTTTGAGCTTCATGGATAATCTCTATAATATGCCAATGGCAAATGATAGAAAATAGATAATAAGGAATTAAGAATTATAGTAAATATGTGAATTACATCTTTCTATAATTTAAAAAATTATAGCCCAAATTCTTAAACATCAGACTCATAAATATTCTTACATCATGAGTAGACTTACTCTCTGCTGCTGCTGCTGCTAAGTCGCTTCAGTCGTGTCCGACTCTGTGCGACCCCATAGACAGCAGCCCACCAGGCTCCCCTGTCCCTGGGATTCTCCAGGCAAGAACACTGGAGTGGGTTGCCATTTCCTTCTCCAATGCAGGAAAGTGAAAAGTCAAAGTGAAGTCGCTCAGTTGTATCTGACTCTTAGCAACCCCATGGACTGCAGCCCATCAGGCTCCTTCATCCATAGCATTTTCCAGGCAAGAGTACTGGAGTGGGGTGCCATTGCCTTCTCCAGTAACATTTAATAAACATTTAAGTTACCCTTAATTGCAATTTGAGTTTTAAAAATATTTTCTAGGTGAAACAAAACTTTTTATTTGTAAAGCAGTCTGTTACAGTGTAAGATGTTGCAGTACAAATGTATTAACTATTTGTTTCTGTAGTATCTTCGTAAAATGACCTGTCATGCATTTTGGTATTTCAGAGTTTGCTCAGTAGTTTTAACTTATTTGAGAAGTATACATGTAAGTTATCAAAAAGTACAAATGAGCAAATATGAAAAAATAAAAAATTTTATTTCCACTATCCAGAGATAGTCATAGATAAAACTGGTACAATGCTTCTGCATATTGTAAATTAAAATGGGATTCTTTATATTTGGTGACATGTTTTTTAAAGTTAATAATATCTGAATATCTTTCCATGTGATTAGATACTTTTATAAAATGTAATTGCCAGTAGCTGAAAAAATAGCTCATTAAAGGATTTTCCATCGTTTAATCTGCTGTTTGGTTAGTTTGTGCCACTTTTTTTCTATTACAGACAATGCTACAGTAATTTTTCTTTCTTTGAATCTTTCATGTTTCCATTTTTATATTCTTAGGATAAATTTCTAGAAATGATATTTTTATGGATCAAAAAGTATTTATATTATACAAATTTGTGGTACACATTTCATATACATACTGTGTTTCCATTTATGTGATATTCTAGAAGAGGCAAAAATCTGTGTTTAAAAAGAAAATACAAAAAAGAGGAATGTGAGGAGGAGAAAAGAAAAGTAATTGTGTTGGGGAGATCAGCTAAGCACAAGGGAACTTTCTGCAGTGAATGGAAATATTCTGTCTTGACATAATATATGAATTATAGAGAGGCATACATTTATTAAAATTAATAGATTCTATAAAATTTATGTATTTTCTGTGTGTAAATTGGGTTTCTTGAGAGCTGAAAATTTTAAAGATCATTAAATTTAAATGAACTTTAATTTTATTTGGGAATTTCTCTGTTGTTATTATCAGGAAACGGACTGAAGATGCTCATGAAGAGGGCTCTGAAGTTCAAGGATCCATTGCTGATGAAAATGATTAGGAACATTTCCCAGCATGATGGACCAACTAAAAATTTATTTATTGTAAGTGTTGTCTTTGGCTTTCTGTCTATTAAAATAGCCTGGAACTGAAGTTTTAAAGTGCTGTGTTTGGAATATAACTCTTCCTTAACTCTTGTCAAATATTAATTCATGACCCAAATTGGTTCTTCTTGTTATCAACTTCCTTGAAATTTTAGCTCCTTGAGATTTCAACCCAAGTTTTAATACTGTTTTTGTTTTATGATCCCTGTCCCTAACCCTTTCAACCTCCCTCCAGTTTTCTTGCCTTAAACCAATTCACCATAGACTCCCTTAGCAAGTTAGCAGCCCATGGGGTTGCAAAGAGTCAGACACGATTGAGTGATTGAAGAGCTACAATTAAAACAAGAGAATCACATTTGATACTTATCTTCCTATGCATTAAATTATTAGATCAGTTCTTCTGTAGAAATATTTTAAATTTATATTAAATTTTGTTTTATTCAGGATTATGTTGGGGACCTTGCTGCTCAGATCTCTAATGATGAAGAGGAGGAGTTTGTGATTGAATGTTTAGGAACTCTTGCAAATTTGACCATTCCAGACTTAGACTGGGAATTGGTTCTTAAGGAATATAAGCTGGTTCCGTACCTCAAGGATAAACTAAAACCAGGTCTGTGCTAAGTATTTCACTTCTGCATGATTATTTTTCTCTTTTGTGGGTAAAGCTGCTAGAGCAGTATTTTGTGACCATTATTATACTATGTTCCCAGGCCTCTAGCTCTAGCCCTACTTCTAATTTCTTTCTCCCAGAAAAGCGGTCACTAGTTCTCCTCTTATATGTATATACTATTTCCCTAACAATGTTTTCTTAATATTAGTTTCCCTTTCCTATCCTGCCTTACTATTTTTTATCCACCCTTTTTAAAATTAACAGATAACCATCCTGCTCTACATGAGTTCACATGCACACACAAAGTTGTTTCAGGCATTGAAATGACTCTTCTATTTTCTGTGTTTACATTGTCATTCATTTATATTTTCAAAGACTTATTGAAAATACAATACCACCTCTCTACTACTCCAGAAACCATGAACTGTCATTGTGGAATGGAATTCTCTGAACATGGAACTTTGGGAAAAGGACAAATTTGTACACATGTTAAAGGTTCATAGGAACTTATTTAATAGCTTTCAATATCTTTTCTGTGAATTAGAATCTTGGAAATATAAACGGATTTGTATCAGGACATTTCAGTGAAAACTTTCTGTGATGTTCACTTCACTAGGTGCTGCAGAAGATGACCTTGTTTTAGAAGTGGTTATAATGATTGGAACTGTATCTATGGATGACTCTTGTGCTGCATTGCTAGCCAAATCTGGGATAATCCCTGCACTCATTGAGCTGCTAAATGGTAAATTATAATTTATCTTATTTTTATGCTAATATATAAACCCATTATCTGCAGTGATAATATATTATCTTGTTGCATTGCTCATCTTATAGCTACTTAAATTATATAGTTAGCAAAATGAATTAAATATACATTTTACGAGAATTAGATAGCATAATACCAAATAGCTTTAGGTTGCAAGGTTAAGTATGTTCCTATAAAGTGATTGAGGACCAATTTTATAGACAACTACCCTGCGCTTATCAACCTTGAACAGCTAAATATTCTGCCATTTATTCTTTCTGTTGAGCTTTGTCTTGGTTGAATTATATCTCTTTTCTTGCACAAACCCTTTTTTATAATAACTTGATTTCTAATCAGAAAGGTTTTTTAGGAAGTTAATTCTGATCATCATATTCCCTCCTGGATCCATATGTAGTGTTGTCCTGTAAACTTTCTGCAATGAAGAAAATGTTCTCTATCTGCACTGTCCAATACATGTGGCTATTGAATACTTGAAATGTGGCTGTTGGGACTGAGAACCTGGATTTTAAATAAAATTTAAGTAAATTTAGTTAGCCACATTGGCTAGGATTACAATATAGGCTAGAAGTTCTAGATAGTCGTCCCCTTACCTTTATTTTGCTCTTAAGGACCCAGGTTCATCATTTTCCACTGCATACAAAATTTGTCTGACTCTGAATATATTTTATTAGGGCCAGGTTCTCTAGGACCTTGTTTTATTAGTCTGCTCGGACTGCCATAATAAAATATCACAGACTGGGTAGCTTAAATAACCGAAATACATTTTCTCATATTTCTGGAGGTTGGGAAGTCCTATTGAGGTGCCAGCTAATTTGATTCCTGGTGAGGTCTTTCTTCTTGGCTTGCACAAGGCCACCTTGTTATATCCTAACATCCTCATATGGTGGGGGGAGTTGGGCAGAGAGAGAGAGCAAGAGAAAGCACAAACATACACAAGTGCTCTGGTATCCCTTCTTATAAGGTTACTAATCTTATAGGATTAGGACCCCAGCTTTATGACCTCATTTAACCTTAATTACTTCCTTCTAGCCCTATCTCTGAATATAGTCACATTTGGGTTTAGGGCTTCAACATATGAATTTTGGAGGGATGCACTTTGGCCCATAGCAGATTTACATTAAAAGTAGCTAATTAGTACAGAAGTTAAATATGCTAATATGGAAAGCTTAAAAAGACTCTCTAATTTCGGTCTTTCTTGTACCAGATATATATGTATTTTATATTATTTTAATAGTCTTTTTTTGAAGTGTACATAAAGAAAAACACAAGTGATAGGTATATGTAAAACAGTGAATTTTTTAAATGAGAGTTCTCATGTTATTCCCACTTGTATAATTATTACCAGCACCCTAGAAATTCCTCTTCTGCCACGTCCCAGTCAATACCACCTTCTCCAGAGGGGTACTGTTTTTCCTCTCATCACCCATAGATGAATTTTGCTTAGTTTTCAACCTTTTAGAAAGAGAATCTAGTTTATTTTGCCCTGTATTATAACTGTGAGATTCATCTTTGTTGTGTACTGAAGTGTTTCCATTTATTGCTTTGTAAATAAATATACTACTATTTTTCCTTTCTAACTATTGGCTCATAGTAGGGTGGGTTTTCTGTTTGTTTTTTAAGAGAAAGGGGCTTTTATAAGTAATGCTCCTATAAACATTCTTAAATGTTTTTCATTTAGTGAACATATTTACTCATTTCTATTAGACACACACTTAGGAGTAGAAGAGAGTATGCATGTATTTGACTAAAAATAATGCCAGTCTGTTTTCCAAAGTAGTTGTGCCAATTTTCAGTCCCTCTAGCAATGTACAAAAGTTCCAGTTATTCTACATCACCAACATATTTCAGCATCCAGCCTCTTTAATTGTAGCCTCCATAGTGGTACTGCATTGTGATCTTAATTTGTACTTCCTAGTAATTAATGTGGAGAAGGAAATGGCAACCCACTCCAGTATTCTTGCCTGGAGAATTCCATGGACAGAGGAGCCTGGTGGGCTACACTGTCCATGGGGTCACAAACAGTCAGACATGACTGAGGGGCTAACAATAGTTAATGAAATTAGTACCTATTTGTGTTTATTGGCTGTTAATACGGCAGATAAAGTGAGGTGCCTATTTATTCTTTTGCCCAGTTTTCTCTTCTAAATCTTGAAAAGTCTGATTTGTAAATTCTTTTACATAATCATTTTTAATGGTCATCTAGAGATAGTACCTCCATATTTGAAGTATTTCTACAAGTAATAGGTATGGATTTGCTTTGGTACACCCTTCTCACAGCCAGGAGTTTTCATGTTAGAAGTAATTGAAAGGCTAGGTAATTGGGAGGTGAAACTAAAGACAATGTAGTTGTTATAATGAGAATGAGTATTTTGTAGTGAGCTGGAGAAAATTGAAACAAAATGACCTGGGTCCTTAAATTGCTGTCTCACATTGATTATTACTGAGAGATAAGATAACAGAGCCAGCTCAGTGTTTTACCATATTTTGATGTTCTCTGACGTGTTATCACAGGCGGAGGCTGTATATACTAATATTTTTTGGAAACAAATGGATTTTCAAAATTAAAACCCTTGGGGTTAAGTGAGGGAACACTGTATGCCAACAGAGTAATTAATAAAATTTTAACCCAAATAGTCTGAGTGGTACTTTGGTAAATTAGTGAGGAAAATTATTTGGAATGGCTGGACTTTGAAGGAATCACAGTTTATTTCACCCAACTAGTTGGATGCTCTGTTGACCTGTAAATATTTGTCTAACAGATATCACTGAACTGTTGCCAAGAGTTGATGTCAAACTATTAGTGAATCAAATTTCATAACCAGTACCTAAACATTGTATTTCTATAAGTATTTGCCTTTGCCATTACATAATATTAATCAGTGGTCATCCGATATTCTGTTAAAGTCATCTTCTTCTGATAATAAACATTTCTTAGTTTGTATGCATGCATAACATTCTTTTTACTAGAATAATTAATGAGTGCAGCTAAAGTTACTTTATTGCTTCATGCCAGTAATTGAAGTTTAATTTTGTTAACATTATTCAATGAAGAAAAAACCTGTTTATAATAATCTACTTTCTACCAGAAACTTAGGATTTAGAGGGTGTGATTTTTTTTTTTTTTAAGAACCATTTTTGTCCTGTGAGGGCAACATTATAGAGACAAAATAGAACAAGATTTATTTTACAGATTAAAATTGTCTGAAGAATTTTTATGAGGAACCAAAAAAACCTCCCCATAAGTGGTGGTAAGTTTTACCATTCCACATTAGAGACTTAGAAGTTAATTTAATGAATTTCTTTATACTTGGTATCGATATAGCAAAAATTACTATTAAAGCACTGTTATTATTCTCTTAAACCTATCTTGTTTCTCAGTTCTTCCTAGATACAGCCTTTTGACATGATGGTTTGGACTCAGAGATGATATAATTTCTCTCTTCAAAATCTTATTTTTTATTTTTGTTTTTCAAAGTCATAACCTATTTAGTTTAACAACAACCAAACTTAATAAAACTTCTGAAAATATATAATTATGAAAATTTTGATCATCATGTAATTTAGAGAAAAACATTTAAGACATAAATGATGTATGGCAGCCATATATTATAAACAATTTAAACTAACTGTCCTTTACCTGTCTTCTTGTCACCTTTGGTTTTTCTCATTCCCCACTTTTTCCCCTCAATGTTTTTCAGTTTTGTATATAACTTAGTATTTTTATTTGAAGCTTTCTGTTGCCTTTTAGCTCAACAAGAAGATGATGAATTTGTTTGTCAGATAATTTATGTCTTCTACCAAATGGTTTTCCATCAAGCCACAAGAGATGTCATAATCAAGGAAACACGTATCCTTTTGGTGTTCATCATACATAATAACACTTCGCATATTCAGAAAAGATACAGTTTTAGGTATTGGGAATTCTAACTTTCTCTACTGCCTCTTCTAGATTCATTGAGGCTTCTATCTGGATTTGAGTTTTCTTTATTTATCCTTCCCTTTTCCCATACTGTTGTTTATACATTCTATTTCTTTTTATAACATTTCAAAATTAATTATTGAGATTATTGCTGTGTAAAAGCCAGTGTTTATTTGGGATTTATGGTATGTTAAACCCACTCCAGTATTCTTGCCTGGAGAATCACATGGACAGAGAACCCTGGCAGGCTACAGTTCGTAGGGTCGCAAAGAGTGGAACACGACTGAAGCCACTTAGCACACATGCATGGTATGTTAATGCGTTTATTTCATCATTTACTATTTTTCCTGAATTCAGTTCCTCTGTTTCTCTACATTGATTTTCTTTCTTAATTGATTACGTTTTCTTATACTGCTTAGTGAACATCTATAGTAATAAAATGCATCTGTATCTGAAAATAACTAGTTTGTTCTCTTTAAATATAATTTGGCAGAATATGAAATTTCTAGATTGCCCATTATTTTCCTCATCAGTTTGAAGGTATTTTTCTACCTTTAATTGCTGCCAATGAGAAGTATAGTCTACTAATTATCTTTCATAAAGTCTAATGACAGTTTACTTTACTTTCCCTTATAAGTGACTTGATCTTTCTGCCAGGAAGACCAAAGCATGTTTCTGGGTTTTGTTTTGTTTTTTAAGCCACTATAGTTTTATTAGAATTTGAGTTGGTATTCATCACCCTTGCTTGGTTTTTCTAAGTATGCAAATATAGTGTTTGTACTTTGTCTTTTTCTAATTTTAGGAAAGTTTTCTTGAGTTGTAGTTTATAGTATTTGTTTTGTTCTGTTGCCATGATTGTCTTTAGAATTCCTATTATGTCGGATCCTCTTTGCCTACCTTTAATACCTGTCATTTTCTAATCTTTTTCATCTCTTTTCATCTTTTTAAATTTTACAAATTTTCTTCTTTTTTGCCTTCTATTTAAACTTAGAGTTTATCTGTTGCTTTTATTTATTCTTGTATTACTATAAACTTTAGTTTTAATATATCTAAAATGATTTTTAGTTATTTCCTGAATTACTTCTCTGAGTTTTCTAATTCTGATTCCTATTATTCTTTCATATATATGTGTGTGTGTGTATTATTTTCTTAAATTTTTTTCTTTTTTTAAAATACTAGAGTTATATGAAATTATCTTATGTTCTGTCTTTCTTATAATAACCATATCCATATATGTGATTTTTTTTGTTGGTCTTGACTTGATTGACAGTGATTCTTTTCCTTTATTGTGTGAAATACTTTGTATGTGAGTTTCTGTTTGAAATTAATTTTTCTTAACTTTTAGGAGGGTCAAATCAATCAAGAAAGTTTTACAGTCATGTAGCTCTAGAGCTTCTTCTTTAGTTACTTTCATAATTTTCATGTTTTCAAAAATGTTACCTTACACATTTTAAGATTTACTGGCTCATTTTCTTGCCCATTTTTATCTCATTTTTTTCCCTTATCATCCCTGTTTTTCAAATAAATGAAACATTAGATTTTTTGGTCACCTTGTATTAATGATTGCATTTTAAAATTTAAAGTTAGATTTCAGATTAATATTTGAATTTGGAGAAATGTAGAATTCTCTAACATGATTGAACAACCTCAATATCTGTTTGTATCTTTAACCACTTTTTATGTAGAGGCTCCAGCATATCTCATAGATCTGATGCATGATAAAAATAATGAAATCCGAAAAGTCTGTGATAATACATTAGATATTATAGCGGTAAGTAATTTTTCTTCCTACCAAAAGTATAATAGTATTTATTTTATGGAATGAAAGAGCCATTGTACACTTGTTTAGAACTTTGCATTCAGGGTACAGCTAGCACAAGTTTGTATTTTGGTAAAGCTCAGAAAATGAAATGATACTAAATTCACTTTTTAATTGCAGTATGGTTGATTTACAGTGTTGCATTAATTTCTACTGTACAGCAAAGTGATACATATACATGCATTATTTTTTATATTCTTTTCCATTATGTTTTATCATAAGATACTGAATATAGCTCCCTGTGCTATACAGTGGGGCCTTGTTGTTTATCCATTCTATGTATACTAGTTTGCATCTGCTAACCCCAAACTCCCACTTTATCCCTCTCCCGCCCCTCTACCCTTTGACAACCACAAGTCTGTTCTCTGTGTCTGTGAGTCTATTACTGTTTTGGTAGATAAGTTGATTTGTGTCATAGTTTAGATTCCACAAATAAGTTATGTCATATGATATTTGTCTCTCTGTTTTTTACTCACTTCACTTAGTATGATTATCTCAGTCCATCCATGTTGCTGCAGGTTGTGCTAGTGGTAAAGAACCCACCTTCCAATGCAGGAGATATAAGAGATGCGGGTTCAATCCCTGGGTCAGAAGATCCCCTGGAGAAGGGCATGGCAACCCACTCCAGTATTCTTGCCTGGAGAATCCCCATGGACAGAGGAGCCTAGCAAGCTACAGTCCATAGTGTTGCAAAGAATCAGACACAACTGAGCAACCCAGCAGCAGCAGCAGTATTTCAGTGTGTATTTGTACCACATCTTTATCCATTTATCTGTCAATGGATCGATAGGTTATTTCCATGTCTTGGCTATGTGAATAGTGCTGTTATGAATATGGGGTGCATGTATCCTTTTGAATAATAGTTTTGTCCAGATATATGCCCAGGTATGGGATAGCTGGATTATATGGCAGCTCAATTTTTACTTTTTTGAGAAACCTTCATACTGTTCTCCATAGTGATTACACCAATTTACATTCCCACTAACAGTGTAGGAGAATTCCCTTTTCTCCACACCATTTCCAGTGTTTGTTATTTGTAGATTTTTTTTAAGGATAGCATTCTGACTGGGGTGAGGTGGTGCTTCATTGTAGTTTTGATTTGCATTTCTCTGATAATTAGTGATGTTGAGGATCTTTTCATTTGCCTATTGGCTATCTGTTTGTCTTCTTTAGAGAAATGTCTATTTAGGTCTTCTGCACATTAAATTCATTGTTTAAACATTATTAAAACCTTTGGCTTTCTACTTTTGAGCAAGGGTTGCTTACTTAAAGAGATTTTATACATATTCAAAGTTTTATATTTGGTCTGCATGTCATCTCAGAATCACTTGTTTTTCAGAAAAATTATTGGCAGAGAAGCAGGGGGGTTGATGACAGTCTTGCCAAAACTCAACACCATCAACTTTACAGTTTGATCATTAAATTTTTTTTAATAAAATAGAATCTCATAACTATTTTTTAAGTCTTTGATAAATTTTGTTGTATACATTGACTTGTTTTACAAGTTGTTTTGGAGTGATGTTAGTTCACTTCAGTCACTCAGTCATCTCTGACTCTTTGTGACCCCATGGACTGCAGCACGCCAGGCTTCCCTGTCAATTGGCAACTCCCAGAGCTTGCTCAAACTCATGTCCATCCAGTTGGTGATGCCATCCAACCGTCTCATCCTCTGTTGTTCCTTTCTCCTCCTGCCTTCAGTATTTCCCAGCATTGGGGTCTTTTCCAATGAGTCAGTTCTTTGTATCAGGTGGCCAAAGTATTGGAGCTTCAGCATCAGTCCTTCCAATGAATATTTAGGACTGACTTCCTTTAGGATGGACTGGTTTGATCTCCTTAGTCCAAGGGACTCTCAAGAGTCTTTTCCAACACCGCAGTTCAAAAGTGTCAATTCTTTGGTGCTCAGCTTTCTTTATGGTTCCAACTCTTATATCCATACATGACTACTGGAAAAATCATAGCTTTGACTATACAAACCTTTGTCGGTAATGTCTCTGCTTTTTAATATGCTGTCTAGGTTTGTCATAGCTTTTTTTCTGAGGAGCAAGAATCTTTTAATTTCGTGGCTGCAGTCACCATCTGCAGTGATTTTGGAACCCAGAAAAATGAAATCTGTCACTGTTTCCATTGTTTCCCCATCTGTTTGCCATGAACTGATGGTACTGGATGACATCTTAGTTTTTTGAAAGTTGAGTTTTAAGCCAGCTTTTTCACTCTCCTCTTTCACTTTCATCAAGAGGCTCTTTAGTTCCTCTTCACTTTCTGCCATAAAGGTGGTGTCATCTGCATATCTGAGGTTATTGATATTTCTCCCTGCAATCTTGATTCCAGCTTGTGCTTTATCCAGTCTGGCATTTTGCATGGTGTACTTTGCATATAAGTTCAATAACCAAGATGACAATATACAGCTATACTCCTTTCCCAATTTGGAACCAGTTCGTTGTGCCATGTCTGATTCTAACTGTTAGAACTGTTTGGAATGATGAAACACCCCCAGATTTTAATGTTTTTCATGACTTTAGAAATTTTAAAAGTATATGTCACCGTTAAGAATTTGATCAGAGGGATAATCTGAGTCCTGCATTAGAAACTTGCTCACTTTGCAGACTTTTCTTCAGACTTTGTGCTGCCCTTCCGCCTGGATTTGACCCTTGTACCTGGGATTTGCTAGATGCTACCTTTCTTTGAATATTTTTTTTGCTTGTGACATACACACATGGGCAATCTTGTTCCTTCTTTGGACTCTATTTACACTATTTATTTTGGCTGACCCTGTAAAAAATTTCTTGAATATAACCTACTCAGTCGTTTTCAACTTAAGTGTTTCAAAAGTATCAGCTGAGCCACTAGGGAAGTCCAAAAATACCAGAGTGGGTAGCCTATCCCTTCTCCAGCAGATCTTCCCAACCCAGGAATCAAACTGGGATCTCCTGCATTGCAGGTGGATTCTATCAGCTGAGCTACCAAGGAAGCCCCTTAAAAGGATCAGAATAGAAGTTTATAAAGAATCAATTAATAACGCCCTTGAAATCCTCTAGGCCGGCATTTCTGCTAGTGATCTCATTACAAAATCAGATAATCAACAGGTACTTTATGGTCAGTCTCCTACATTTTAGTTCAGAAATTTCATGTTTATTTGGTATCACCTGATTTTTGGATTTGACCAATATATCTTTACTGGTTTAAAACTAAATCAGTACATTGACATTTTAGCTTTGATATATAAATTAAAATAGGGAAGCTTTATGTATTTAACCATTGTTTAACCAAGATGTTTCAACACATAAGCCACTGGTCACAGGGTTTATGAACAGTTTCATGGTTCTTGTACTATTTTCTAGGAGATCACTAATGTCATTGTTGTATATAAAGTATATAGTGTAACAGTAAGAAACTTCCTAAAATTCTATATCTGGATTATTTTACCTTAAGCAAAAAGAAGAGAGATATCAGTCTGTTATGAATCGCCTTTATCATACTTTTAAAATTACCTTATTTTGAGAAGAATTGATGGAAAGTAAAAATACATTTAGATGTTTTTATTAGGTAGGTTTGGCTAAGAATGTAAGTTAGTGATAGTTCCGAAAGACTGGCTTAGTCTTATAAAAATATTTATTGTAAAATATGAATATGTTTCTTATAAGATAAAATTTTCATTCCCAGTATTTCTAAGCTCTGGGCTCAATTCTCTGATCTTAAGTAGGAGTTTTCCCCACCCTGCATCTTCTGTCCTAGCTCTCTCTTTCTCTCTAGAATCCACATTTTGAAAAAATCTCTAAATATTACTTCCTCTATTTTTTCATTTCCCCATCTTTCCTACCTTCTTCTTTCTCTTTTCTACCAGTTCTTCCTCTGCATCCATTACTCCATTGAAATGGTGCTTATGAAAGTCATCTGGACCTTCATGTTTTGAAATCCGATGAACATTTTCAGTCTTCATTTTACTTTGTTGATCCTGCAAGGACTTACAAATTTTGGTCAGAGTTAAAATGTAAACTCACAAAGAAAATTATTTTAGATTATTACATTCATAAAAACTCCTGTGAATAAGAGGACATCTGAGAAGAAGAATCAGTGAAATGAAACTGGTGATATATCAGCTACCTATATATATAGTTCCCTAAAATGCTATCTGATCATGTCAGTTAGTATAAAACAAACTCGAACAAGTAATCTGAAGGTTTACCTAATCTCTCTACATCAGACTTCTAAGTGTGTTTGATATGCTGCCAAGCAATTTTAGATTGTTTCATTTCATACTTTGGAAAACTTAAAAGTCTAAAACGTTATTCAAAAATATCAAAGTTGTTAAGCTGAGACCATTTAAAGATATTCACATTTTTGTGAGAATGTCATTGAAACATGTATAATATCATATAAGAAACAAATCACCGGTCTAGGTTCAATGCAGGATACAAGATGCTTGGGGCTGGTGCACTGGGATGACCCAGAGGGATGGTATGAGGAGGGAAGAGGGTGGGGAGTTCAGGATTGGGAACACGTGTATGTGGCGGATTCATGTTGATGTATGGCAAAACCAATACAATATTGTAAAGTAGTTAGCCCCCAATTAAAATAAATTAAATTTAAAAAAATAAAGATATTCACATTTTAATCATTAGTGTGATCTGGAAGTCCTATCCTGTGCTACTGCACCAACTGAGTCATAGTTATAGCTGAGTTTCTTAGAAGTCCAATACAGCAGGTAGATGGACACCAGACTGGAAACTTCCCATATTCTATTCGAAGAATGTTTCTTTACCTTTCTATACTATACACCTATAGGATCCGAGGCCCTGGCTCAATTTTAGCTTGTCAATAGGGAACTGCACCAGCAGGAGCAACTTCTTCTTGAAACATTTTTCTCCTCCATTGAGTAGGGGTTCTGATCTTAGATTCAACCTTTGACCTTTATGAGGTGGCAGCTTGACCCCATAGAGTATTGCATTTAGAATACAACTGATTCTAGTTCTCTCACCTGCTGAATAATCTCAAGCAAGTTATTTAACTTTTTGAAGATCTAGTTTACATTGATACTGCTGAAGATTAAAGAAATTAGAGAAAATGTATATGAAGCATCTACCATATGGTGGTCACTTGATATGTTTTGTTCAAACTAAACCAAAATTCAATCCTAGTTGTGACGTTTATATATAGATTAAAAATCTGAATCAGCGTTTCCTTTCCTTAGTGAAAATGAAAGTCATTCAGTTGTGTCCGACTCTCTGTGATCCCATGATCACTCTTTGTGATCTAGCCTGCCAGGCTCCTCTATCCATGGAATTCTTCAGGCAAGAATACTGGAGTGGGTTGCTAGTTCCTTCTCTAGGCAATCTTGCTGACCTAGTGATTGAACCCTGTCTCCTGCATTGCAGGCAGATTCTTTACCATCTGGGCCACCTGTACAGTTAATCATTTACATTATTTTCCGTTCATTTTGACTGTTAAAATGATATGGGAAGATAATCTGTTCACAGTTTGGATTTTAAGTATGGAAAGTTATTTGGAATATATGTTTTGGCCAGGCATAGTTGTATTTGTAGTTTACTTTAGGATTGTCTTGCCGAATGGCTGAATTTGGCATTTTAAGACTTCATGTCAAAGAAGTTAGCTGAATAGTGCAGTTTACTGAAAGATCTTGATTAGTACAGTGTAGGAAAATAGGAAACTACCTATGCTAGTGTAGAAGTGCTTCATGTGTTCAGTTACCCATGTTCTGAATCTGTGTTGACTAAGTTGAATTCGTACTCAGTTTATCAGCTAACCTTAGACCAAAGGTTTTTCCTGGCTTGCTAGGCCTCCTTATTTGGCAGAAATTTGAGGTGTGGGCCATTTTAATGCATCAGGAAAAGTTTCTCAGGTTCACTTGGGATGTTGCTGCCATTCTTTGGATTTTTGAACTTAAACTCAATTACTGATCACAACTCAGGGCGCTATTTGCTTGTCCCAGATCTTCTTAAAGAGTAAAACAAGAGAGAATGGGCTTAATTTGAAACAGGAGAAACTTTGATTAGACACAGCAAAGATGATGAAACACTGGGAATATACTGACAAGGGATAATATAAAGTCTTGTCCAATTAACATTAAAAACAGCTAAATAACCAACTTTCTAAAATTGTTTGTTAGAAACCTGCCTAGAATGGAAGTAGATGATCTCTTAAGACGTTTTTATCTATAGATTTTGATTCTTGAGTAATTTCAGCATAGCTGTAGTCTATAATAATAGAAAATAAAATAGAGGTGGAGTATTTGTAGCTTAAGGCAGTTTATCTTTAAGAAAACAAACTTCTTGCACTCAAGACAAACATCATGAAATAATACTAAGAAAAATTAGATGCCATGCGAGCCTTAGGGAAATATGCCATCTGCAGTAAAGTGTTTGTCCCCCAGGTTATGCACATGTTATTTTACACTAGTGGTAAAGTGTTTATATACAGTATTTAGGCCCAATTAGTGATTTGAAACAGATATATGTTCACAGTACTCTCTCTACCGTAGAGGACTGCGTGATTGGTGATGCAGTCTCTGGGGTCTCATCAGCAAATTGTCACAGGTCTGACTAGGCCTTACATGTAGCTTTGGGAGGCGGGGAATTGGGGTAGTTGCAGAAAGGAAAAGGGAAGCAAGGAGAGAGAAACCTAGCTCTCTCATCTTCCAAGGCAATCATGCAGCAATTGACGATTGTCTTTTCTCTTCCAAGCCTTGGGAATTATCAAGGGAAGAACAGAATCCTCTATACATAGAGAGCTTCTGAAAACCCCATTAGATTATTATACCTCAGTATTCCTTCAGCTTTGTATGAAGTATTTGAGAACCTCAAATTCCTCCCCAATTAATAAATGATTTCCTCCCCTGACATTACTGGGTTGTCAACCATCTCATACATGTTTAGTAAGCACATGGTATGTTCCAAACACTAAAGTTGACACTGAAAATTAAAGGCAACATGAAGTCTCTAGAATATAAAAATTTACAATCTGGATACCAGGCTACTGTTGTCTAGACATGAACTGACCTTTTAGGAGCAGTACTACCACATGGCCCTATCAATAGATACTCTGTACTAATGGCAAATTGTATCTACAGGTTGTTTATGGAAAAGGGAATGAGCCTAGGTTCTCTGGTAAGACTGATGTCTATTGTCTTTCCAGCCAGCCACAGGCTACGTGTGGTTTGATGCTAACAGAGGTTTGTGTCACTGAGATTTTGAATGGCAGCCTTTTACTTTTAATAAATCTTAATTTTGACCATTGGCAAATTGTGTGTATTGTAATAATCTGGAATTATTTCAAACTAGGAAAACAAGGTGCCTTCTTCATTCTAGGATAGAAACAATTATATCTAATAAGACTGGTATATTGAAAGGAGGTAAACTAATGTATGCTTGCATTAACTTCTAACACATCTATTGTTTGTTAGAGTCTCCACAAAAATTATCAGGGCAAGTCTGTGTCAGACAGGAAAGGTGGGTTTATTAATAAACTTCCAGCAAGGAAGACCACTTCTAAAAATATCATACAACATCTTGAAAAGGAAAGCTGTAGAGAAGTTTTCATAGGGTTAGCTTTAAAACTCAGGTTATTTCAGGAGAAGATTTCAAAGGCATGGAATGGATAGAAATTGGTAAAATGAATAGAAAGTAGTTACTTTAAATTAGCTTGCAGGTTGGTGATGGGCACAGAGCAGGGATTTTTGAATGAGTTGTCAGAAACTTCTGAAATGTTCTTTCCAGTGCAGGTGGAGTTCATTCCTGTTTGTTTAACAGTCTTCACAAATTTTCATTTATCAGATTTGTAAGTTTGTTGTGTATTCTCAATTCCATGCAATCAGATTGGACTTTATGAGATAAACCCAGTTGGGTTTAGTGTTAGTCTTCTTTTGGAGTTCTTTTTTATATTGCAGAAATTTATGGCTTTTCCTAGTTTGTTAGAATTTACGTGTGTGTGTGTATATATACATACGTGTGTGTGTATGTGCATGCATACATACCAAGTCACTTCAGTTGTGTCCAACTCTTGTGCAACCCTGTGGACTGTAGCCTGCCATGCTCCTCTGTCCATGGGACTCTCCAGGCAAGAATACTGGAGTGGATTGACATGTCCTCCTCATTCACATACACACACACACACGTACACACATACACACGCATGCATGTGTGTGTGTGTAGTCCCTGCCAGTATTATGCATGTTACTTTATTGGTTTTTTTAATTGTCAGCACTTGGATTAAAAAAAAAAAGTATGAAAGAAAAGTTAGGGTTTCTCACTTAAATAAATTTCCTTTGGTTATATCTTTTACTTTTGGGCATAATATTTGAAGTGATATTACACAGATAAGCTTCCTCAGTGCTGTAAACAGAGGTTGAAGAGATAATTTTACTTTGAGGTCTGGTTAGAAAATTCTATAGTCAAGACTAAAGGGCAACTTTTGGGACAGTACTGCTGAGAAGTAGGTAGTATGTGCATAAAAAAATCAACAACTCTATTATGTGTGTGTGTTTAATTACTTGTATATCTGTGTATGCATATTATTGGGAAGAAGTATTTTCTAACATATAAAAGGCATCTTTTTAGCAGCTAATACCGTAACCTTAATGAGCAACTCAGTTACTCTAGATCTGCTTTAATTTAGTATGAAGAATTGTATTAAATAAACCATATTACATTCTCAATTAGGGGGCTGCCACATTAAAGGAGAAAGAGAAATCTGTTTTCCATCAGTTACATTAGAACACAAAGCAGATCTGTGTAGTTCTATGTTACCCTATAGTGTGTTAATCAGATACAAGGTGTGACGGAAGCCAGTGACAAAGAGTTTTCCTGATAGTGAACAGGCTCTGATAATAGGCTGGTTAAGGCCTCATAACGTTTCAGTGGTTAAGTAGTAAACAAAATGATACAGGACTTCAAAAAGGATGGCACATTCCACCTAAAATCAAATCAAAAGTCTTTAATGATACTTACAGAGTTTTTGAAAACTAGTGCTTAAGATAATAATGTCATGACTTGAGAAGAGAAGAAAATAAAAGATAAGGCATGTTTACCTTTAAATACAAGACAAACTAACGTTCCATAGCAAGGATGTTAGGGTGCACTCCTTGTGAAAAGAAGCATTTCAAAAACAAAGAAAAAGAACTATATTTCTAGAGTATTTCCACAATGGCTTGATAAATTTGGATGACATTTCTTGGCTGTTTTTGAGCATCTGAGCTCCCAGAGTTATTTTCTGATGATGAAGAGGCAGTAGTGTAAGAGGAAAGTAGAGATTTGGGGGAGAGGGGTTAAAGGGAATTGGTTTTAATTGATACATGTTGAATTTCTTAAATTTCTGATACTGTATATTCATTTAGAATTGCTATGTAATTTTTAAAAGATGAACTCCATATATTGCTGCTATTCTTCAGTTTGGCAGAGGGATAGTTATTTCGACAGCTTTATGAAGTAATGGTGTTAATCATAGATTTTTATTTAAAGAACATTAGAACTTGAATAAATATTAGATTTGATTTGTAATTAAAGAATCTGAGACCGAAAGATACTGAAATACTTTTAGAAAGTTGCATGCTTACGCTAGTATCAAACCTAGAAGGAGAACCCAGGATAAGACCTGGGTTCTTATCCAATGTTTCTTGTGTAATACCATACCACATGATTAGTATCTATAAATTTAGACTCTGAGACATAAAGAAACTATGACTTTACCATGATTACTAAGCTAGATTCATTGAGGATAAAAACAGAAGATAGCTGAGGCTAGGGATTTCAGAATGTTGATCTGTGGGGTTACAAGTTTCAGAGTTGTGCACTATAGAACACACAGCATGACAGCTGACACTGCTGAGAGATATACCAATAATGTGAAATTTCAAATTTAACAAGAAAAATTTTGATAATAGTAATTACATTTATTATAAAATTTCAGGCTTATTTTACATCCCAGAAATTTATTCTGTGATGACAGTTTTTGACTTGCGCCTTACTTAGCTTTGGATGAAAATTGCTCGCATTTAAAGTTATTGTAATCATTTCAACTACTGGAGGACAATAGTATTGCCTGGTACCTTTCCAACTTAAAAAAAAATAAGTATAAACAAAAGTGTTAAAGATATGACAGAGGAATTTAATACTAAGGAACCTGTGATTAGAATGACGAGAAATACCAGAAGTCTTTTTTCCAAGTAATCCATGGTACTGTCTAGTGATTTTTAAGTGAATATACTTGTCAGAAGTAGCCACAGCCAGTGAAGCTAGATAGGTTCAGCTGTAGCTTTTCTAATATTTATAACTTGTCTACTTGTCCTTCAAAAACACCCACCAATGAAGTTCTCTGTGAACAGATGTTACGGATACAGTGAATACACCACAATCTTGCTCCTCAAGAGTTCATTGCCAAACAAGAGATATTTAAAGAAATAATTATGACCAAATAAGACATTTTTATTTCTGTTGTTGAAACATAATTGAATTAAATTCTATTTATTTTTTTGTAGTAAACCATTTCAATTTTTAGAAGAAATACTTTAATGTTGCTTTTTTTTTGGCTAGTGAAAATGTTATCTAAACAAAAAGATATAGCAAAAGATATAATTTTAATGCTTAACCACCTGTCATTAGTGCCACATAATTATAGTCACAGAACTATTTGGAAGTTTAAGTCAGGCTGCTTACGTAAATTCTAGTAATACTTAGATAAAGAATTTGTGAAATTTGAGCTTTTCTAGTTTGTGCCATCGGCAGTAGCAGTTGGTAATCCAAACAGAGATGTCTTTAATGTATGTAATAAATTGATTTCTATTGATTATTGTATACATTATTCCAAAAAGGTAATGTTAATATTTCCTCTAACTGAAACAAAAGCCCCCTCAAATTATCTTGTAAGATAAAATTACTGCTGAGTATCAAAGAAATTCCTTCATAAACTTATAAAAAATAATTGACTATTTGTTTACAATAGGAATATGATGAAGAATGGGCCAAGAAAATTCAGAGTGAGAAGTTTCGCTGGCATAACTCTCAGTGGCTGGAGATGGTAGAGAGTCGTCAGATGGATGAGAGTGAGCAGTACTTGTATGGTGATGATCGAATTGAGCCATACATCCATGAAGGAGATATTCTTGAGAGACCTGACCTTTTCTACAGCTCAGGTAAGATGATAACCAAGACAAAAATAAATACTTTTAATGTATGCTATAGGGGTTTTTTGTCTGCCACCTTTCTCATTCCCAAGGTTTATAAGCACTTCTTTTAGTAGGTAAATGGTCTTCTGCTAATGATTTTAGACATAACATCAGTACACACCAAGCAAACCTATTATCTCATCGTTATCTTTTTCCAAGGTAGTCTTTGATGTGATCGCCATTAAAAAGGCTGTAACAAGGAAAATTAAAACAAGGAAAATTGCTCTTAATTTATTACTTTCTAGAATGTATAACTTAAAATGACATCTTCAAGATTTACTACTGTTTGAAAATGTGGTATTTTTCTCTATTCTGCATTTATTTAAATATATAGTTTACTAATTTATGTTTTGTTTTCCAGCGTGTTTAATTTTAACAGTCTCATTTTGCCATGGTTTTGCGTTAGTTGGGGCTTCTCTCATAGCTCAGTTGGTAAAGAATCTGCCTGCAGTGCAGGAGACCCCAGTCCAATTCCTGGGTCCAGAAGATCCACTGGAGAAAGGATAGGCTACCCACTACAGTGTTCTTGGACTTCCCTTGTGGCTCAGCTGGTAAATAATCTGCCTGCAATGCAGGAGACCTGGGTTTGATCCCTGGGTTGGGAAGATCCCCTAAAGAACGGAAAGGCTACCCACTCCAGTATTCTAGCCTAGAAAATTTCATGGACTGTATAGTCCATGAGGTCAAAAAGAGTCGGATATGACTGACTGACTTTCACTTGCTTCAGTTTTGAAATAGTAACCCCTATTTGATTCTCTGATTGGGAAGATTTAGACAGTTTATAACAACAGTTTTTTTCATTCTACACTCTGCTAGTATTTTCAAGGTAAAATTTAATTTTTACATAAATCTTACATTTATTATACCCTTGTTGACTGTGCCGTCTTCCTTTGTCCAGGGATTCTGTACTTAGAGCCTAAGTTGTTGCATATTCTGCCTTCTAATGTGTTGTACTATTGCCAATATGAATTACTTTATTGAACTCATTTAGTTGAAGAGATGAAGGAAAGGATTTCTAAGATCTGTAGTAGGTTGGAAATAAAAGGCATTGAAAGTAATTGTATCTGAGTAAATGGCTCACTTTTTTTCCTACTATGTAGTCATTCATATGTTTTCATAATTGTATGCTCTGCATATTGCCCATAAGGCTGAATTATTTTTATATTTGATTTAAGGTACTTCAGTCCTGGAAAGTTGGTACTTTACTTTCAAAATTAAATGGATTTCTTCCTAACTGAACTTAACAGTAGTTATGAAATCTGCTTTGTATTTCAGCCCAGATGGAGTAGATCATTAATTTCAACTAACCAGAATTTCTTAGTTCAGTAATGGCTAGCAGCTGTTCCTTACCTAGTGAGATCGTCGTGAAGTAAAATAATGTAAAATATATGTGATATGAATTTTTTGATAATAGAAATCAGAATTTCTTAGAATCAGGTTTCTTGCTTTGAAAATTGATAGCTCCTTTTCAGTGTGAATCAATGAGCAGTTTCCAAAAATGAATAAAGCTTTTAACCACCTCAGTATTTAACTTTGTTGTTTCAATTAGCTTCTGAACAGATTTCTAAAAAATTATTCCATTTTTCCAAAATCAATTCATTTAAATTAACCTCTTAAAATGAAAATCATAACATTTTTCTGTGAGATACAATTAAAATGTACAATTTAAGCTTTGTGAGAAATCTAAATTGTACATCTTTTTATATATCTAAATTTAGAAACAGCCACAGCTAATGGAAAAATAAATTGAAGCATTTGAGGAGTGAAATGTTATCATTAGATAGCCTCGTGGTGGTTGTTTTTTTATACCTGTAGCTTGAATATGGTAGACACTTGACAGCAGGGATTACACTGTTACAGTTCTCATATCAAGCCATCTGTACTCTTTATCTACTTTATTTTTCATAAATAGTTCATCAACTAAAAAAATATCTATGGTATTCTTGATATGTGTCATGGAAATCCAGATAGTGGTAGTCTCTTGTCTTTTATTATGTACAGTTGTATCTTCAGAAACATGAGAAATTTTATAATACTACAGATTTATTTAGATGCTTGAGCCATCTTATTTGAGTCTCCATGAAACTTAGGGCTGCTTCTGATAAAGGCAACTTTAGAAGTTTTTCAACCACAAAAGTTAAGCTAAATGGCCAGTGATACCCTGGGCTTATCTTTTATTAAAAAATGAAATAGTATTTGCTACTTCCTGGTCAATAACCTCAGATGCAGATGACACCACCCTTATGACAGAAAGCGAAGAGGAACTAAAGAGCCTCTTGATGAAGGTGAAAGAGGAGAGTGAAAAAGCTGGCTTAATACTCAACATTCAGAAAACAAAGATCATGGCATCTGGTCCCATCACTTCATAGCAAATAGAAGGGGAAACAGTGGAGATAGTGACAGACTTTATTTTCCTGGGCTCCAAAATCACTGCAGATGGTGAATACAAGCCATGAAATTAAGACTCTTGCTCCTTGGGGGAAAAAAGCTATAACAATCCTAGACAGTATATTAAAAAGCAAAGATATTACTTTGCAAAAAAGGCCCATCTTGTCAAAGCTATGGTTTTCCCAGTAGTCATGTATGGATGTGAGAGTTGGACCATAAAGAAGGCTGAGCGCTGAAGAATTGATGCTTTTGAACTGTAGTGTTGGAAAAGACTCTCGAGAGTCCCTTGGACTGTAAGGAGATCCAACCAGTCAATCCTAAAGGAAATCAATCCCGAATATTCATTAGAAGGACTGATGCTGAAGCTGAAGCTCCAATACTGATGTGAAGAGCTAACTCATTAGAAAACACCCTGATGCTGGGAAAGATTAAAGGCAGGAGGAGAAAGGGACAACAAAGGATGAGATGATTGGATGGCATCACCAACTCAATGGGCATGAGTTAAAGCAAGCTCCGGGAGATGGTGAAGGACAGGGAAGCCTGGCATGCTGCAGTCAATGGGGTCACAAAAAGTCAGACACAACTGAGCAACTGAACAACAATTTCCTGGTCATTAGTATTGCTTTCTGTATTTTCCAACAGTTAAATATGTCAAAACGTATCTGTTTCTTTCTTGCTATTTTTTTCATTGTTTATTTCTTTATTTTTTTAATATAAATTTATTTATTTTAGTTGGAGGTTAATTAAAAATGGATCTTCATTTTATTATATGAAATAGGAATATATTTAACATCTCTTTATAGTTCAGTCGCTCAGTCATGTCTGACTCTTTGCGACCCCATGAATCGCAGCACGCCAGGCCTCCCTGTCCATCACCAACTCCCGAAGTTTACTCAGACTCATGTCCATTGAGTCAGTGATGCCATCCAGCCATCTCACCCTCGGTCGTCCCCTTCTCCTCCTGACGCCAATCCCTCCCAGCATCAGAGTCTTTTCCAGTGAGTCAACTCTTCATGTCAGGTGGCCAAAGTACTGGAGCTTCAGCTTTAGCATCATTCCTTCCAAAGAAATCCCAGAGCTGATCTCCTTCAGAATGGACTGGTTGGATCTCCCTGCAGTCCAAGGGACTCTCAAGAGTCTTCTCCAACACCACAGTTCAAAAGCGTCAATTCTTCGGTGCTCAGCCTTCTTCACAGTCCAACTCTCACATCCATACATGACCACAGGAAAAACCATAGCCTTGACTAGACGGACGTTAGTCGGCTAAGTAATGTCTCTGCTTTTCAATATGCTATCTAGGTTGGTCATAACTTTTCTTCCAAGGAGTAAGCGTCTTTTAATTTCATGGCTGCAGTCACCATCTGCAGTAATTTTGGAGCCCCAAAAAATAAAGTCTGACACTGTTTCCACTGTTTCCCCATCTATTTCCTGTGAAGTGATAGGACCAGATGACATGATCTTCGTTTTCTGAATGTTGAGCTTTAAGCCAACTTTTTCACTCTCCTCTTTAATTTTCATCAAGAGGCTTTTGAGTTCTTCACTTTCTGCCATAAGGGTGGTGTCATCTGCATATCTTTATAGTTACATTATTTTCTTAGTCTAAAATAATTGTGGTTGTAGTTACTAATTCCCTTTCTATTATGAAATTGCTGCTGTTTGCTTTAAACCTTTTACCCACAGAGGAAGTATATTATAATCTGTAAAGCTGTATTGCTATTTTCATTATTGTTCAGTCACTAAGTCATGTCCAACTCTTGACGACTCCATGGACTATAGCACATTTCTAAATGACTTTTTACTTTTTCGCTGTTCTTCTTTATTAATTGTAGTGAATCTTCTTAGCATTTAGTATATAACTATATTATAGAATATGAACCTTAAAATGGTTAGTTTCTGTCTCAGAATCATTGTAAAACTGTAATTTTCATTTCTTGTATATTTATGTGATATATCTTATCAAGTGTGGCCAAATAAGTTATGATTTATCTATTTTAGTCATTTCTTTTTGTCACTTTATCCACTGTTGATATCCATGTTCTCCCACACAGTCATTTCACTTTTAGCTAGTTCACCAAAGAGCTTAATATTGTGTTTCCATTTGACTTTTAGAAATAAATGTATTTCAATAACAGTATATAAAAAGATACAGAGTTTTTGTAGTTTATTTTTATGCACAATATGTATAAGCCACTTTTTTTCTTTTACTTTATTTTAATTTACAATACTGTATTGGTTTTGCCATACATCAACATGAATTTGCCATGGGTGTACACGTGTTCCCAATCCTGAACTCCCCACCCTCTTCCCTCCTCATACCATCCCTCTGGGTCATCCCAGTGCACCAGCCACAAGCATCCTATATCCTGCATCAAACCTAGACTGGTGATTCGTTTCTTGTATGATATTATACATGTTTCAATGCCATTCTCCCAAATCATCCCACCCTCTCCCTCTCCCACAGAGTCCAAAAGACTGTTGTATACATCTGTGTCTATTTTGCTGTCCTGCATACAGGGTTATCGTTACCATATTTCTAAATTCCATATATATGTGTTAGTATACTGTATTGGTGTTTTTCTTTCTAGCTTACTTCACTCTGTATAATCAGCTCCAATTTCATCCACCTCATTAGAACTGATTCAAATGTATTCTTTTTTAATGGATGAGTAATACTCCATTGTATATATGTACCACAGCTTTCTTATCCATTCATCTGCTGATGGACATCTAGGTTGCTTCCATGTCCTGGCTATTATAAACAGTGCTGCGATGAACATTGGGGTACATGTGTGTCTTTCAATTCTGGTTTCCTCGTGTGTATGCCCAGCAGTGGGATTTCTGGGTCATAAGGCAGTTCTATTTCCAGTTTTTTAAGGAATCTCCACACTGTTCTCCATAATGGCTGTACTAGTTTGCATTCCCACCAACAGTGTAAGAGGGTTCCCCTTTCTCCACACCCTCTCCAGCATTTATTGCTTATAGACTTTTGGATTGCAGCCATTCTGACTGGTGTAAAATGGTACCTCATTGTGGTTTTGATTTGCATTTCTCTGATAGAGTGATGTTGAACATCTTTTCATGTATTTGTTAGCCTTTTTAAATTGAGTTTCAGAAATGACAAAGTTGACAAATTACCTATACTGGCAATAAATTTGCTTTGATTTCATTTTTATTCTAGTACATATCCCCATTTTACTCATAACCATATTATCATCAGTACTTTGTTGTTGTTTTTCAGTCACTCAGTCTTGTCCAACTCTTTGCAACCCCAGGATTGGCTGGTTGATCTTTTTGCAGTCCAAGGGATTCTCAAGAGTCTTCTCTAAGACCACAGTTCAAAAGCATCAATTCTTCAGTGCTCAGCCTTCTTTATGGTCCAACTCTCACATCCATACATGACTACTGGAAAAACCATAGCTTTGACTAGATGGACCTTTGTTGATCTGCTTTTTAATACACTGTGTAGGACTGTCATAGCTTTTTTCCCACGGAGCAAGCATCTTTTAATTTCGTGGCTTCAGTCACCATCTGCAGTGATTTTGGAGCCCAAGAAAATAACATCTGTCACTGTTTCCATTGTTTCCCCTTCTATTTGCCATGAGGTGATGGGACCAGATGCCATGATCTTCGTTTTTTTAATGTTGAGTTTTAAACCAGCTTTTTCACTCTCCCCTTTCACTTTCATCAAGAGGCTTTTTAGTTCCTCTTCGCTTTCTGCCATAAGGGTGGTGTCATCTGCATATCTGAGGTTATTCATGTTTCTCCCAGCAATCTTGATTCTAGCTTGTGCTTCAAACAGCCCGGCATTTCTCATGATGTACTCTGCATTTAAGTTAAATAAGCAGGGTGGCAATATACAGCCTTGACATATTCCTTTCCCAAGTTGGAAGCAGTCCATTGTTCCATGTCTGGTTCTAACTCTTCCTTCTTGACCTGCATTCAGGTTTCACAAGAGGCAGGAAAGGCAGACTAGTATTCCCATCTCTTAAAGAATTTTCCACAGTTTGTTGTCATCCACAGTCAAAGGCTTTAGTGTAGTCAGTGAAGCAGAAGTAGATCGTCATTACTTAGAGCACCTCAAAAAAGGTGTGTTACATAACTGCTCTAAAAGGTTTCAAATAATTTAATAACCTTAATGTATATAATGCTCTACAGTTTACAAAATGTTTGGTATATATCATCTGTCTTCTCTTTGTTCTCTGGCTGTTTAAACATCACATGAAAGTCGTTGATTCCTTGCTGCTATCTTTGAACCAGTGAGGTAAAGTAGAAGCCTGGGAAGAATACTCCTGAATTTATTTGAATACAATTGCAATCAACAATGCATAATTCCTTTCTAGTATTTCTATAAAAGAATTATTAATTTTGGATACAGAATACTGAGAAACAGATAGTTCCAAAGAAGTTAAACTGCTTGTATTGAAGATTTAAGATATCATTTAATTTCATTCTAATGAAGAATGATTACTCATACATTAGAGTTACCTAAATTTTGTCAAGTCATTAAAGGGGAGTGTACAAGGTATAGTTTATTGAATGAACTGCAGTTTCTTAGGATTATTAGAAATTAAGTTCAGAAGTATAAATTTACCCTTTTTTATACATATAGTATTAGGCTTATTTTATTACTAAACTTATTATATTCTAGGCCTATAAAATTTCTTAAAGTAGCTATATTCTGGGTTTATAAAATTTCTGGCTGAATCTTTAAACTCAGGTTTTTTTTTTAGTATCATCTCTGTTTGATGAAATCCCTGTTTGTAGCTTCCTGTATTCCATTTATCCTTTTTACTCATTTTTCCCTTTGAAGACAATGAGAACTCTGAATCAAAATGAAGATGTTGAGAATTTAACAGTAGTTTTTAATTTAATTTCTTCCTCATCTAGTTCACCTCACTAGACCATGTTTCATGTAATATAAACTTTTAAAGTATAATTCGGGTATTTTTATTTGGTTGTATTTTTATCTGAGTGTTATATTTTTATCTGAGTGTTATATTTCTGAGTGTTAGAATCTTTTATTCTCTGGCATGCTGAATATCTTTGTATTCATTTTCAACGTGTGGTATACATTTTATTTTGGCATTTTACTTTGCTTTGTTCCTCTAAAATTGGCAGGTTTCATAAAACTTGATCTGTAATTATTTGGTTTTAATTTAACAGAGAAACTTGTTGATTTTTGCAGTATTAACCTTGTTAATTTTAGCCAGACCTTAACAAAGTCTTAGATGGATAAAAAATAATTTTTTTAGCTGCTTAACTTTCAATCTGTGGTGTCTTGGCATTCCCATAATTTTGTTTTTGTAACTTTTTTGTGTTTAGCTGGTGTTTTGGTTTATAGAATTTTCAGCTTTTAAGCTTCCTCTTAAGTATTTTAAATTTCCTAAAGTAATAAGGTAAATACCAAAGGTATGATTAACAATTCAACAACTAAATACCAATACAAGTCTTTAATATATGGTATACAGCAAATAATGAAAGTCACTCAGTCATGTCTGACTCTTTGTGACTCCATGGACTATACAGTCCATGGAATTCTCCAGGCCAGAATACTGGAGTGGGTAGCCTTTCCCTTCTCCAGGGGATCACTCAATCCAGGGATCGAACCCAGGTCTCCCGCATTGCAGGCAGACTGTTTACCAGCTCAGCCCCAAGGGAAGCCTATATATATCCATATAGCAAATGGATAGTGTTATGGAAATACAAATTATTTTACTTATTCATTTGCAAGCTCTATTAATTTTACCATATACTTGATTTTTAATACCCTTACTCTTAAACAGATTTTGTCATTAATTCCCAACTATCTATTGATACTCAAATCAGTTACACCTCTTCCTCCCTCCCTTCCAACTGGGACTTTCTAACCTCTGCACAACACAGTAATCCAGCTATAGCTTTTTCACCTCCAGCACTCATTTGGCACATAAATCCCTTCCTGTTATATAATCATTTATTAATAAAATATATTATTTAATTGCATCTTAAGTATCTATTTTATATTTCACTTAACATAAAACTCCTTTCAGAAATTGTGTATTATAATTTTTTCCACAGGACCTAGCAAAGTATTTATTGCATGATAAGTATAAAATGATCATCTCATTACTAAATAGCTTGCTTACTGTGTGCCAAATTTATAAACAATATTGTGAATACAACCTAGCCAACATTTACCTCGAGGTCACTTGCCAACTTGGAATACTTTAAACTTTAGAAAGTCTCAGAGCTTTTCAACTAGTATTTACAAGAGCCATATAGAACAGCCCTGAAGCCATTACTGAGATTTTTTTTCCTCAGATTCTTCTTATTCTTAACTTAGTCATAGAAAGTGAGAGTGAGTGAGAGTGAAATCACTCAGTCATCTCCAACTCTTTGTGACCCCTTGAACTGGGGCCCACCAGGCTCCTCCATCCTTGGGATTCTCCAGGCAAGAATACTCGAGTGGGTTGCCATTTCCTTCTCCAGGGGAACTTCCCGGCCCAGGGATCGAACCCAGTCTCCCACATTGCAGGCAGACGCTTTAACCTCTGAGCCACCAGGGAAGCCCAACTTATTCATAATTCTATCAAAAATAGGTTATCTGAATTCTTAGATTGGAGCAAATGGGAAAGCAGTATCTAAAATCAGCAAGGAGTAATAATAAATTCTTAGGTTTAGGAAAAGGAACACTTTATAAGCAAATTAATAAGTACTCAAAAAGCATGGTAGTATAACCATTTAGTATAGATAGTCCAATATATCTAATAACCTAGGGCATTACTATATAATGGTTGATGTTTATAATGAAGATTGTGTTATCAAGAAGTTTTTAAATTATATTCAGTATACTTTGTAAAAACACAGTTAATGTAAAATGTATTTACAAGGGTTTCTAACCAAAGTGTGTGTGTCTGTGTGAACCATTGGTTATATAAAAATTCACTTGTTTGAAATATATAATTCCCTAATCATGCTACACAAATGAAGCTGCCCGGATATAAAATGTGGAATATATTAGAGTGTTGCTCTTTACCAAAACCATGCTATTTAATGTCTGTTTTATTTCCTTACTCATTCTCTTTCTTAGCCTGAAAGGCTTATTGTTCCTCTCTATCCTTTCTCACCCTCTATCTTTTGTTGTCTTTCCACAAAACTATAAGCTCCTTGAAGGCAGAGACCGTGTCTTATTCATCTGTGTAATAAAATAGGACTGCAACATAGGTAGGGTTACTCACTCAGTCGTGTCTGACTCTTTGCAACCCCATGGACTGTGGCTTGCCACACTCCTCTGTCCATGGAATTTCTAGGCAAGAATGCTGGGGTGGGTTGCCATTTCTTTCTCCAGGGACTCTTCCCTATCTAAGATTGAACCTGAGTGTCCTGCATTGAAGGCAGACTCTTCACCTACTGAGCCACCAGGGAAGCCACTGCAACATAGTAGATGCTTAATAAATGTGCAGAACAATTATGTATGCTATTCATTCATACTCTCAGAGAGAACTGAACATCATGCTAACATTTTTCTTCTGGCTTAAATATACAGGTTATTTTCTATTGTGTTACTTAATAGAATAGTTTCCTTTTTATTCCCTACAAAGATGTTTCATTAGTTACTATTTTCTTTCTAGATGGATTAGTTGCCTCCGAAGGAGCCATGAGTCCAGATTTCTTCAATGATTATCACCTTCAAAACGGAGATGTAGTTGGGCAGCATTCATTTGCTGGCAGGTAAACAGTCTTCCAAGAAAAATCTAGTATATGGTGTTTCCCTTGATTTTAAAAAGCTAAAATTCTCTCATCACTTCCCGTTTTTCTTTTTCCATTAAAGAGTAAACAAATCCTGAATATTTTTAAGAACATGCTTGTTTGATTTTAAATTAACTTACCAAGTCACATTTTTCTATGTAAAAAAATGAAGATATCACAGTTCTAAGAAAAAAATATATATTTTTTCCCTCAGTTTGGAAAATATAGGCTGTCTATTGAAATAGGCAGTACTTTTGACAAATTAATGATGCAGGTTATTTCATGTTTTCCAAATACAATAAAATATAAAATAACACAATACATGTATTTTAACAATTACTCAGATACCACTATTTTTAAAAAAGTTGATGTGTTGATTAAATTAAGGACTTTTCCTCCTTGCATGGCATTCAAATAAAATATTTAAGGAAAAATCCTGACATGCCAGCACTGTTGTACAATTATAATAAAGTTTCCAACAGATATTCTGCTTCATTACTGATCTCATAGATTTTTAAAATCTTGCCAGAAAGTATAAATAATAGTTTTCCCTTCATATCATTGCTAAGGTATAATACTTTAATTTAGGATGACTATTGCAAATTCACATTAAAATGGTCCAAAGAATAGGTGTAGTCTTTTTACCCTTAAGACTATTTTTTTCTTTAAATTATTGATTTAATTTTCTCTTCTAAAATTACATATTTTATTAACAAATATTTCTGTTTGGAGAATAAGAATACAGTTGTGCTTTAAGAATACAGTTGCATGTTCACCTGAAACTATCACAACATTGTCAGTTGGCTATAACCCAATGCAAAATGTTTTTGGTGTTAAAAAAAAGTTAAAAAATTAAATTAAAAAAAAATTTTTAATACAGTTGTGACCAATGTGTTATAACTCTTGGATCATCACTTTATATTAGCCATTTTAATTCAGTAGTAAAATTCTTAAAATAGCAGTTACTCTTCCTGCATGTAATTCACAATGATATGTTCTGTTTTAGTCTATTCTATTTTTGAAATGCAGATTGTGACCCACTATATTGGTTTCACAATTCACTGATGGTCATGACAAAATTTAAAAGCAGAGTAGAAGATACAGGAGTATTTTATGAATGCAGTATCCTTCAGTATATTCAGTAGCCATTAGTGAACTTTAAATAAATAATAATACTTTAGAAATTGTTTCATCGGTGCACTGGATTGTCATGGTAAGAAACTACTTGCCTTAGGGAAAAAAAATTAAACATGATTAAATACCAGAAAGCATATGGCTTTTGACTACTTCTGATGTCTCTGTCTGTATTAGTTATAATTAGAGATTCTATTTAATTATTATAACTGATATGTTCCATTGTATGACAGTTCAGTGTACAAATGTTTTCTGAAACATAATTAGAAAAGGAAGAAATTATTTTGCTATATAATCCCAATGTTTATATTGAAGATTTTTGCTGATAGCACTTAAGATTAATTTTTCTGCCATTTGTGTTTCACTATGGACAAAACATTGCTTTTGTGTCTCCTGCATATACTTCCAGCTTAAAAAAAAGCAAACAAACCATGCATTACTTACTTGAGAAAGACCTAATGTTTTGTATAGTTATGTGATTTTTAAGAACCTTATTGTATGTTTTGAGAGATGGCTACACTCACTAACTTTTGTACTGTGTCCAAAGATTTCAGAATTTCATTCCTCAGTTCTGTTAACAAGTTTCTTTTTATAAAAAGACTTTGGGAAAATTCTCTTACTTTTGTACCTTTAGTTCTTTTTCAACATTAAAAAACCATAAGTAGCTTCTTTCACATCATAAAAGACATGTGATGGTAACATTGGCTTAAAGGATTTGTTAATAAAACTTGATGTAGACGATATATTTTTTCAAATAAAAAAATGGTATACTTATTTATTATAATCATTTTAAATTGAGATTGTTTGCCCTTTAAAAAGAACTTCCCCTGAGAAAGTTAAGTCTTTCATCTCTTGTCTTTTTTAATTTTTCAGGCCTTAAATGTAGTAACTGTATCATTTTCTTTTTGTATTTCCAGAAGAAATAATTTACAGTGAATTTCCTTAGTTTTTTTTTTGTAGGTAACAGATCAAATAAAAAGAGACTCTAAATTTTATCAACAGAGATACAAAGAAAGCTTAGAATATAGCCAAAAACTCATAGTTATTCTTTGCTACATAGTTTTATTGATCCTCTGTAGAATCATTTACTGTGTTATGCAATTATTTTTGGTTGGTTAGCATTGTCTTCTAATGGGATTCCTATTTTGTTCTTTGTAGTAACTGTGGATTTAGTCTGACTTAGTTTTTTAATTCTACAAATATTTTATTTTAAATTGCTCCACAATTATTCACATATTTTGGCCTGATAATTTTGATGCATAATGTCCCAGATGTGAAATTTTAAACTAATGGCTACCTTTAGGTTTCTGGGATCCAATAGGTAAATATAAAACCTATTAGATCAAGTATCATTGACTTAAAATAATATTTTTGAAATATTTCATTTTAATTGATTTTAAGCAAAGTGGGATTTTTTAAAAAATGTAGACAGAAGATGTTGAACTCTTATTCTTCTTCTCTACTGTTGAAATGAGAATAAACAGACTTAATGAACAACATGAAGAATTTGGGTTAATTATGAAAGAAAAATGTCGATTAAATTTTAAATATTGAAAAAGCTGATTTTAAGAACAGGAGATGTTATCTGTGTAGAGAGGTTTTTTTTTTCCTTTAAATGAGGAAAATTGTCCACATGACTTAAAAATTCATTCCCTGTTCATCATATGTCTTTGATTAGCAAGCAATGTCAAGTTAATTGAAATAGTAATAATTTTTTAAATAATATATAAAATGTGAATGTTTATAATTACAAATGTTTTTAATGATTTGAGAACATGAAAGAGTATGACAGTGCCAAGTGGCATGCTGTTCAGCCAGTACTCGCGACTTTTCAGTCTTTGTGGGTTTTTAACATATCAGTTTCAGTGGGTTCAGGTGAAGTACATGATCCCAGATTTCTGCAAGGTAAAGAATAAATTTCTAATTTGTATAAGAGGTTTTTTTTAATTGTTCAGAAAAAAATTCTTTCTTTCTAAAATGACCACATTTCATAATGTGACAAATCTGTTAAAATGGGGAAACTGAGTCAAATTTAGAGAATGCTTTAAACAGTTCAAACTGTATGTTTCTTAAAATCCAAGTCAGGGTGCCCTTCTTAATATGAATGTCTACATCTGTGTAATATAGCAAGGCAGTTTAATTGGACACCAGTGAAAATTGTTAAGCTCATCCATCCTATTCTACAAGAGGGACTGGGTGTTTAATAAAATACATACTGGCAGTTAGCGAATCCCAGGTTTTAGACATGTGTCACTATCAGTTTGAACCTCTTGCCACCAGAATTTCCCAACATTTAGGGGGTAATGCAGAATATATTAGGGCTCCAAGGCATTAGCTATTGGGTTGCCATTCCCAGAGGGTTAGATGTAAATCTTGCACTCCCAAAACCTGAACTGGTATTAGAAAGTAAATTGGAACTTGCTATTGAAGCTAATTAAAAATAATAGGAGTATGACTGGCTTTTTTCCCCCCTTATATACAATGTATCTGTACCATATTTTTGAACCTTTTTTTTTATTATAACTCTTACTTTTCAAGACTAACAAGAACCTCATGTTGAGAATTTTTAAACTGTTTCCAGCTTTTACAAATCAGTTTTTGTTGCAGTAAAAATGGTCCATTTTTCTTTTATAGGAATCCAATTTTCATAAACTGGAAAAAAATTTCAGGGACTGCTTGGATATCCTTGGGGCTTTGAAAAATATTTTTCAGAGGGCCTGGATTTCTTCTTTGTGGTTGGCACAATGATGTCACTTACTGATGGTTTCACTAAAGTCAGAGATGAACTAGATGTGTGAATTATCTGAGCCATCTGATTCTCACACTTTCATTTTCTCTGTGTGTGCCTGCCTCTTTTTTCCTCTTTCTTAAAATACTTGGCCATTAACTTTTCTGTTCAATATATAGATGTTTCACATGTATATATTTTATTCTGTTTTCTCTAATTTATTTCCTTTAAAACATTAAATCATTGTTGAAATGTTAGTCATTTGCACAATTTTAAATGTTAGTCAGTTGTACAATTTTAAAAAGTACTAGATAGGACTAACACATTATTTTCTTAATATGTAAGTAGAAAACTTTTATCAAAATATTTCCTTCATATGAAACTCCAAATGTAAAATTTTGACTTATTCTTTAGCTATAAGGTCACCTTCATTATACTCAACTATTTAACTCAGTTATTTCACTTGAGAAAAGCAACCTTAAAATTCAGTATTCCCTGTCTAAAAGGCGTTGTGTAGTATTAATATTTACTGCCCTTTGTATTATTCCTTGAATTACATATTAAGATATTATGTTAAAGCAGTTATTCAAAAGATAAATTATTATCTATATTACAGCCCTTAATTTGGCAATTGAGAAATTATCATATATTGAGGTAAAATTGAATATGCTTATAAAATCCCTCATTTGATAAGTCCTCTATAAAGTTTTAACTGATAAGCCAAATTCTTTCGTTTGTTCTCCTAGTATAAGTGTTAGTGACCTTCATTACTGTGGCAGGAGTATAGAAATTATATGGAAGGATCAAAAGAAATGAAAAGAACCTCACAGAAACATTTCCTTTGATAGATATTGAGACCAACCATTTGCTCTGCAGCATTTTAAGAACTAAATGAATTATTATGAAATACTTATTAAATCTTTTAAAGATAATCGTTAAAATCACTGCTTTATTAAGTGTGTAACTTTTTTGTTCCTAATTTCTTTCCCTATAAACTTTTTCTCAGAGGAGAACATGCTTCATGAAGTCTTTAAAAAAACTTCTAACTTTAGTAATTTTTCCAGTCATGGTGAATACAAATAAAGCAGCCAGTTTCCATTTTCACCTATCAGTTGCAAAATAATTTTTAATGCTTATATCCACACATGGGAGCAAAGAGGTTCTGTGATACACCTCTTGTGGGCATTTAAATGGACAAAGCCTCAGTGAACTATATTTGGTAACAGAGAACAGAAGCCTAAAATTCCCTAACTCTGTAATTTCTTTTCTAAGAGTTTATCCTCAGGAAATAATCAGAGATAAAGACTGAGTAAATAATTGTGTGTCAAAGAAAATAGATTCATTGAGTGTAGTGAGATCCACTTACCTAATAGTGGAATAAATAATATTTTTGTGAAGTTTTCTAATACTTGATCTTAGCTGTATTGAAGTTGGGATATTTGCAAGAATTGCTTTTTAGCTTAAATGGAATTTTGTTAAATCATGATTAAAACATATACAGCAGAATCTAAACCATGGTCTTGGGTAATAAGACAATATCCTGTTTACTTTTAAGTTACTCCTTTTCAGGGTGTATGATTTGATCTAAACATATCCAAATCTGTGCAAATTTTTATTATAATTATATTCAGTTGTCCAAATGACATTATTTTAGCATATATAAACATGTTATTTCAGGCTCAGTAATAATTGCTATAGCTAAGTATAACCAGTAGAAATAATTTTAAGTTCTTCCCATCTTTATTAACCAATCCGAAATGCATGGTAAAATTTCTTGAAATGAATAAAACTATTTATAGGAAATAACAGTCTGTGATAGGTAAGATTCCATCTAAGGTAATGAAATGGTTTAATTAGTGGGATGTGAAAACAGGAGACCGAGTGGCAATAGCTATGTGACAGTTCTGAAGAGAGAAGCAAACCAGTGCAAGCAAACGGTGTCTTAAGCGTGAGACTCTGGCTCTAACACAGCCCTTACATTAAATGGCATTACATTTTTTTCTCTCTAAATACTCTCAACAATTATGCCAGTTGTTTACTTTTTTTAATCTCAGAAGATGGAATGTCTTAGGAGCCTTCTAAGAGTTTCAAAGAATAAAATTTAAGGTACTTTTTTGTCTGAATCTTATACAAAGACTAATAACTTGCACATAGCTAACATTTGGGCTTCCCTGGTGGCTCGGTGGTAGGAATCCACCTCAATCCCTGGGTCAGGAGGCTCCCCTGGAGACAGAAGTGGCAACTCCAGGATTCTTGTCTAAGAAATCCCATGGACAGAGAAGCCTGGTGGGCTACAGTCCATGAGGTTGCAAAAAGAGTTGGATACGGCTTAGCAACTAAACTAAACAACAACAAAGCTGACATTTATTTTATCATGTGTCTCATTTGATCATCAACAGTGTGTAAGGTATATAGGGCAAAGTAGTATTGACCCTGTTTTAACAAATGTAGAAATTAAGGCTCAGAGATTTTTAAGGCACTAGCCGAAAAGCAGTTAGGTAATATAGTGAGGCCTTTAAGCTGTAAGAGCCAGCGTTCTTAGTATTACACCATTACTGCCTCCAAATGGCAAGCAGATATGTTAGTCTAACAGTGAACTATGCTTTAGAAAGCTTAGGGTAAATGTTATTAAAATTCAGAGTAAGATATGTAGATTTTGTTGTATAATGCAGAATATTATTTACTTATTTTGCATTAATACACTGTATATGGTTTACTGAAAATTGGTGTTTAGATTGCTTGGAGACAAATTGCTAAAATTTATTAACATATCAAATAACTAGTTCACTACCATTAAACTGTGTTAAGTAGTTCATTAAGTTCTCTACAGATTAATCCAGTTGAACAAAAAATGAGGATGAAATGAGTGGGATAATCTCAGTCTGCAAGGATTAATGTCTCCAGCAAATCTTTTATTTAGCTAATTAATCAATGTAAATGTTTATATACATGATGCTACTGTACTATGCCTATAAGTGAATCCTTATATATTAGTCTTAGTTGACTTCTTTGTTAAGCCTTTTTAATAGAAAAAACTTCTTTTTAACCTTAAAAAAGGCAAAGGAATTCAATTCAGTTCTACTGCTTGGATACTAATGATTTGCATTTCCCAAGGAAAATTGAATTACGTTTTATTAGTAAATTGGGCCTATAACTTTTAAGGCCAGATTTTATTAGATTATCACACATCAGCATTAGCAAATTGTAAACTTTACTGAAATATAGAAATTCAAGCCAAAAATCAAGGCTTAAAATACTGGAAACCTGGGAAGATATTTTATCCTAGAAAAATTATACTGACTTGAAAAAAAGATTTTAAGTGATTTGCTTTCCTTTGGAAATTTAGAAGCAAGAGAAGTTGGCTGCAGAACTGCTCTCATCAAATTCGTGTTAATTTTCAGTCTGGTGATTTGAGCTTGGGTTTTGGAGGCAGGCATGATAGCTGTGTGTAAATCCAAAGATCCTCCCAAAGAAAACCAAATTTGTTGTCTCTTTATTGGGACTTTCATTTAGGAGAAGAATTTCAGTATAATTGAGTCTATAAATTTAATAAGTAATCTGAATATGTCTAGATCCTATAAAAATGTTAACACATCAATTACCGTGTAGTTTTGTACCAGAAGAAATGACATGGGAGTTCATCCAGTCATGACTAGGAACTTAATATATCACCACCATTTAAGTGTGATTATCCAGTGCTAAAGTTCATTCATTTTTATAGTTATTAATAGCATTTTTGTTGGCTGTACGATATACAGAAATGAGTTATAAATTTAAAAAGAAAGAAAGTCCTTAAGCATGAATGACTGCTTTTATGATAAATTTGACCAGTAAAATGCTCTTTTTTTTTTTTAATTGAGTTTTTTTTAAGATGATAGGATACACATTACAATTATAAAGACTTGCTTATTCATAGTCTAATGAGAATTTTAAAATTATAAGCAATTTGGTTGATAAGCACTACCACCCCTCCAGAAAAATAAAAGAGAAAGGAAAATAGAGCATGTCATCTTTTATTTCCCTTAAGTCTGGATCCAGTGAATCTGAGCTTACTCCTAAACTTAGGGGTCGATTTGTCTAGCCCGTCTGTGTTTTGATTGATTTAACAATATGATTTAAAGTATTTATGATTAATTGTTTTGAAAGCCCCTGTATTAGAAACGTGAACCAAATGTTTTTTTTTTCTTAAATAATTTTTTAAACTAGATGAAACCTAGAGCCAATAGGTTTTTTAGTGTAAAGTTAATTAATTCCCATATTCTCCATATTGCCCGTAGACCTTCCAGATGTGCTGTTGCAAATACCTCACCCCTCAGATATGATCCATATGGGTTCTGTAAACTGATTTGCACTTATTTTGAATAGGGATTGTACAGATTACAGATGAATTATTAAAGTAAATGTATATTGCCAAATAAATCTAATGGCAAAATATTAAACTGTAGTAAATGAGAAAAGGAATGTGCAAATGAAGACCTGCCTGTTTTAATAAGTTTAGTGGTTACCTTCTCAGTTTCAACCAAAAGAAAAGTTTCTTTTTTTGTTTATTTGTTATTGTGTGTGTGTGTGTTTTTTAAAGTCTATAAAACTGCTTACAGAAGTATCTAAGACAAAAACAAGGAAATATAATGTTCTAAACTCAACCAGTCCAAACCACTTGAGCTGCTATGACAGCTCATAAAACTGAGAGTAGTTTTTAACTGGGCTCTGTTTTACATTGCCAAAGTGAATTTTCCTTGCAGGAAGTAGCCAGAGGGTTTATTTGGTTTCCAGTCCAAGGCTTTGATCTTTCTGTACTGTCACATCTCGGGTTACATAGCCCTTTTTCACTGCAGTAAATCTGCAACCGTTAATGAGAATAAAATTTCCTCCTCCTTACTGATCGCATGCTGTTAAATGCCAAAACACAGCCAACTGCATATTTGCAGATTTCAGCTACAGTGTATGAAAACAAGGCAATCAGTTTAATCTTGTTGTCTTTGTAATTCATTTTATTGGTCGTTCTTCCTTTCTAAATGACCTATTTTATCAAGTAAGTGGTTGCAAGGCTAAAGCTGGGAGAAAGATTTAGAATGTTAGTAAGCTGAGAGGAGAAAGGTGTGCATGTGAGGGGGGCAGGGTGAGGGAGTGACTGCACATGGCGCATGTACTACCATCAATGTTCAAATTAGGTCCAGTTTAATGCTCTTGAAAGCGCAAACCTCTCCTTCTCCTCCAATAAAGAAGCTAGTTTTTTATTTCTTGGATCATGTTGTATATTCAGTTTCAACATAAATTTGCACTTAATTAGTTTATTTAATAAGTCAGAACATTATTTTTCAGTTTTGACTTCAGAGATTCCATAGTATTTAAAGGATTTCAAAAAACTTGACCTCTACATTGTAAGAGCTATTCTTACATCATTTTAAGTATCCACCGAACCATCTTACTGTATGGGTCCTTACAAATACTGGAAATGCTATAAATATCTGTTGAATAAATCAGTGGAAATTCAAAATCACATTTAAGCAAGCTGAATCTTATACATTGTTAAACATATACATCTTCATAGTGAAGTACAATAAAGTCACATTTATTTTTTGCTACAATGAAACCCCCCCAGTTGAAGCATTAATCATTTGATTCAGTTAATATATGTTACTAAGTTTATTTTTCACTTAAACCTATTATCTTTATTACTGACTTATTTTCTGGTCGGTAGCTGGAACTTATCTCTGTCGAGAAATTCACTTTTAGAATGCCAATTTAGATGATGGGCATTGATAAATATATTTTATTAATATTATATGTTTACATAGATCACATTATACATAAATATGAAATATAAAATATGTAAAAGAAATCTGCTTCTGGTTTCTCACCAGTGAAGTCAGTTTCTGTTATAGCCGTTTGTTTTCACAAAATAAATTACTTCTATTTTCATCAGCAGTGTGTAATACCAGTTCATTGATTTATATAACTGTCATTAAAAACAACAACTGAAAACTATGTTGAAGCACAGAATAAGATTCTAAATTGGGGAAGTAGTCAGATCTTCTGATAAAACAGAGGACCCACTTTGGATAAAGTGCCTGTTAGTTACCCCAATAAGAGGAGAAGGGTAAGAAAAAAGAATGGCATGAAAATTTGAAGAGAAAGGGATGTATAGCACTACCCTTGTCTTTTCAGAAGATATTTGATATAATGTAGAAATGTTAAACTTTAAAACTATAGCTTGTGCTTTTAGAATTAGTGTTTCCAAATAAGCCTATCTACGTGTAGTTAGACTATAACATGAAAGTTTGCATGTGGGAAAAAAATGATGGAAACTAAAGCAGAATTTTTAGACTCTGTATTTGAGGGTATTGGGGGCTGTTAAGTAGTTTACTTCTTTGTTTTTCTACTACTTTTAAATCTGCATCAGACAGTCCATAACCCATTCAAAATTCTGGACATGAAAGTTCACAGAAAATTCCTGCACAAAACAATTTTTTTAAGTTTTTGTTGGTCTTTAAAAAGTGAAAGAAAAATCTTAAATGAGTGAAACTGCTCCAAAAAGTTCATTTCTATAACGTAAACCATCCAGTCCAATTTTAAATGAAATTGCTAGAATGGAACAGAAACATGCAGGCTTCAATGCCATACAGACTTAGTCTTTATTTTAATTGTATTATTTAAAATGTTATTCTCTAAAGTTGTTTCAAATCTGTCTATAATTTGAGATATGCTGATTAATGATAATGTGGCATTTATTGAAATTTATTTACTGAGTGCCAGACAGTATGCTACTTGCTATTGTTATATCCCTTCTCTAATTTGATCTTCACAACAACTCAGAGAAGGAGACATTAGGGAAACCAAAGCTTATTGAGTTAAGCAGCTTGCCCAAGGTTATCTCCTTACCTCCAGGTGTCTATTCTTACTTTTACTCCACATCACTCTCTTCCTTCTATTACAGTGAAGAAAGTGCCTTTTCCTTCAAGTGCAGTTGATTCATTTCACTTGGAACCCCATCCCTTCTTGCCTTCCTGAGGTCTTCTTTCATGTCATCCTTCTTCTCCCTTCTACCAAATCATTCCTGTCTGCATATAAACTCAGTGTGGGCTCTCCAAAGTTAAGCTCTTTGCCCCAACATCACATTCCAGCCTCTACCCATTTCTCATTTCTCTTCATACAGTACATCTCAAAAGACTCTCATTCACTCTTCTGTTTCTCCAGTTTTGCCCAGAACACTCGTAAGTTTCAAATTGCCAAATCCATGGACCTTTCTCGTCTTTAACTCTCAGCAGTGTTTGACACACATGTCCAGGCCCTGCTTTTTGAAACTGGCCCTTTTTCAACTTTCAAAGCACCCCATTTAACTTTCCTCCTAGGATCTTCCCCATTCCTTCCCAGTGTTCTCTGCTGGATATGCCACTTCCTTTTCACCATTAAATGCTGGTTACTGTAGAACTTCAACCCTGTTCTCTATCCCTATCATTTTGGGGAGCCCTCTTCTCTAACTGCACCCATGACCTAGATAGAGGATTTCATCCAGATCCCATGTCATTAAATGTTAATACTATCTAAAGGCTTGTATTTTTATCTGATACCTCTCCTCTGAGCACCAGCTTTATTCTTGTATTTAACATACCCAATTGAATGTTTAGTAAAATCATGAGACTTAGCTTTTGGTTTCCCACATGCAAATAGGTGCCTGCTCTAATCTTCCACTTAAGCAAATGTCACCATCAACCAAAGTTCAAACCATAAACTTTGGAGTTTCCCCTGGTTCCTCCCTTTTCTTCACTATTACCACTATCTCCAGTGCAAATCATCTGCAAGTCCTGTTGTTTTCATTACTAGACTGTCTCAGACTTGGCCTTTTCTTTCCATATCCACCATTAGTACCCTAGTCCGTGCCACCATCATCTGTCACCTGAACCATTCAGAATAGCCTCCTGACCTCCCTGCTTCCATATTTACCTTCTCTTGCAATCCATTTTTTTCGCAGACTAACCATTGTGATCTTTTTAAAATGTAAATCAGATCATTTCCAATGTACAATGTGTAGTATTTATTAAATATATAATCAAGATGTATATATAGTATTATGTACTTGTAATATAAAGTTGTTGGTAGGAGCCTAAGCTAAATAGGAAAATTTTTAGTAACCTACATAACAAAAAACTGCCTTTTTAATTGCAGTAATTTGTATACATAAAGGTGATTGCCTCGGTTGTTATGATTGAGTTAAGAAAACCCTAGTGCACATGTGTTACACTACCGCATATCCAGCTGAATATACCTATACTGAAAAGTACCATCTATACTGAATGTAAGCTTTCTCTTGCTTTAAAAAAATTATTGTCAAAAGAAACTTGTAATGTCCCAATATTACAAGTTTTATATTAGTTTTCACTGTCACATAGCCTATGTTTTGTAGAAACAATTTTACTACATATATAAAATTAATAAAAGGTTTTTTGATCTTGTTACTTTATTATTGGGTCTTAACTAGTTGACCTGTTGATAATCAGTTTATCAGAAGTACAGATTATATACTATTGGAGATTATTTTATTTCCAAAAGATACTTTTAATTTTTACTTAAAGTTTCTGTGATGATGAATGAAGATAACTTTATAGAGTATTAAATAAAAATACAATTGAAGTAAGAATATACATTTAATGTTTTATTTTTAACATTTAAAATTTATTTTATTCAGTAACCTTTTTAATTTAGAAACACTTGGATGGACTCAAAGGATAAAAATCAATAAGAAATAATCCTTTTCCCATTGAGAAGGATATATATAGTTCAGGGTTAAAATATAGTTTTTTGAAATGACTTAAAATATCATATTTATTATTCTTTATTTCACTCTTTAAAAAGATTTTTAAAGGTAATAGTATTATCAGGCTTAGAAAAATAATTAAATAATTAATACTAAGTACAGTGTCAGTTTTTATGTATCAGTGGTCTTCTACCTGTTCCTGCCAACTTCTATATTGTTCTCACACCTTGATTAAATGTGTGTGTGTCCCACTGACATAAATGTCTTAAACATTTTTTGCTTGTCCTTAATCTTTAGACAACACCAGTTAATCATTAGAGAAGAATGCCATAATATCTTAGATACTTTTTTAAGAGCATGCTATTTGTTAACTTAACTTCTGTTACAAAAGATTATACCTTTAACATTTTTTCCAGAAGAAAAAAGATAATCTAATGACAATATTATATGTCAATAATATTTCAAAACCAGAAAAAATAAAAATAATTTTTAAAGATATTGTGATGAATTTCCTTAGACAAATAAGTAAACATTAATATTTTTGCATTTTAAACTAAGCAGTGCAATATTTGGCAAAGAATCACATTATTATTAAAATACAACCTCCTGAGTTTTACATAGGTTGTTTAATAATACTGCTCCTTAATGCTCTGGTGATTCACTAGAATTCAGTTACTTCATTATAACAATAAGCACTTTGGAGGGACTGATTCAGACAACAGCTTTTTGTACCTATGTAGTAGAATGCCTCTTTAGAAACATGTCAGTCAGTCAGTTCAGTTGCTCAGTCATGTCCGAACCTTTGCAACCCCAGGAATCACAGCACGCCAGGCCTCCCTGTCCATCACCAACTCCCGGAGTTCACTCAGACTCACGTCCATCGAGTTGGTGATGCCATCCAGCCATCTCATCCTCGGTCATCCTCTTTTCCTCCTGCGCCCAATCCCTCCCAGCGTCAAAATCTTTTCCAATGAGTCAACTCTTCGCATGAGGTGGCCAAACTACTGGAGTTTCAGCTTTAGCATCATTCCTTCCAAAGAAATCCCAGGGTTGATCTCCTTCAGAATGGACTGGTTGGATCTCCTTGCAGTCCAAGGGACTCTCAAGAGTCTTCTCCAACACCACATTTCAAAAGAATCAATTCTTTGGCACTCAGCTTTCTTCACAGTCCAACTCTCACATCCATACATGACCACAGAAAAAAACATAGCCTTGACTAGACTGACCTTTGTTGGCAAAGTAATGTCTCTGCTTTTGAATATGCTCTCTAGGTTGGTCATAACTTTTCTTCCAAAGAATGCTCAAACTACCACACAATTGCACTCATCTCACACACTAGTAAAGTAATACTCAAAATTCCCCAAGCCAGGCTTCAGCAATACGTGAACCATGAACTTCCAGATGTTCAAGCTGGTTTTAGAAAAGGCAGAGGAACCAGAGATCAAATTGCCAACATCTGCTGGATCATGGAAAAAGCAAGAGAGTTCCAGAAAAACATCTATTTCTGCTTTATTGACTATGCCAAAGCCTTTGACTGTGTGGATCACAATAAACTGTGGAAAATTCTGAAGGAGATGGGAATACCAGAGCACCCGACCTGCCTCTGGAGAAACCTATATGCAGGTCAGGAAGCAACAGTTAGAACTGGACATGGAACAACAGACTGGTTCCAAATAGGAAAAGGAGTACGTCAAGGCTGTATATTGTCACCCTGCTTATTTAACCTCTATGCAGAGTACATCATGAGAAACGCTGGACTGGAAGAAGCACAAGCTGGCATCAAGATTGCCAGGAGAATTATCAATAACCTCAGATATGCAGATGATACCACCCTTATGGCAGAAAGTGAAGAGGAACTAAAAAGCCTCTTGATGAAAGTGAAAGAGGAGAGTGAAAAAGTTGGCTTAAAGCTAGCTCAACATTCAGAAAACGAAGATCATGTCATCGGGTCCCATCACTTCATGGGAAATAGATGGGGAAACAGTGTCAGACTGTATTTTTGGGGGCTCCAAAATCACTGCAGATGGTGATTGGAGCCATGAAATTAAAAGACGCTTACTCCTTGGAAGAAAAAGAAACATGTCAGTGTCCTACAAAACATAATTTGAATAGTGAGATTTGAAGAGACATTGTGTCAAAGAGCTTGATGTAAATGTTACTTTTTGATGTCTCCCATCTCATGAGCAAAGGTTTACTTAGTAGAAAGCTTTCATTTTACATAGTAAGATAGATAGGGAAGGAAGGAGGTAGGTATAAGTAGGTAGATATTCCCAAGGAAATGAGAGATAAAACAGTTTAGCTTTTGAACTTTTTTTAATGCTGATATCATAGCTGTTGATGAATTCTGAAAAATTTTAAGTGAAAGAGTTTTAGATTTGTTAAAATGCATCAGATTTTCTCATTTTTAAAAAAAGGCAGTAAGCCTCCATTGAGGGTTATGGAAGGGAACTCTGGAATTCAGGGGATTAACTATGAGCTATAATCCTGTAGATTTTATTGTTGTTCAGTCTCTGAGTCATGTCCAGTTCTGCGAACCCATGTACTACAGCACACCAGGTTTCCCTGTCCTTCACTAGCTCTCAGAGTTTGCTCAAACTCATGTCCATTGAGTCAGTGATGCCATCCAGCCATCTCATCCTCTGTCACCCCCTTCATTTACTTGTAGGAATTTTAGGCCAATATGAAGTTTTTCAGTGGTAGTCCAAATCACTTCATAATCTCATTAAGTATTCAGTGGCTCTGCCAACTAAATATAACTCAGATCTACTTTGGAGAAACAAATGTGACACTCTGCTATAGAATCTATTTTCAAATGATGCTTTGTTTTTGTATTTGAAAAGAATGATTAGTATTTTTCTAAACTTTATACTTTTATCATTAAAGTTAATTATTGGTGAACATAAAAATCTATGTATGTCTATGTTGGTTTTTACATAAAAGCTACATATTTCAGACTAGAGAGGCATAACCAACAAATACTTTCGTGTGCCTACAGTCAAAATTAAAGGTTTTAAATAGTATTTTGAATAGATGTATAGAGAGGAGCATAGTTAATGATTTTCTGAATATCATCTCATTTGTGGACATAAGTCTGCATTCTGTATCAAATAATATAACATACTTTAATATATTTTTAAGCCAGTCTTTTATGTTTAGCTTTATCTAAAGTTGATACATCCCACTTTTTCAGAAATTCTTTCCATTTCAGGTTTTTCCAGCCAAAAACAAAGTACCTCTTTATTGGCCTGTCAGAACTTAAAAGGCAAAGCAGTCTTAAAAAGGGATCCAGATTTGTGTGGACAATTTCAAGTGGCTAATTTAGAGCCCCTCAAATGTGAAAGGATGGGAGGAGGCTTCTATGATCATAGTTAGGCAAGTAAATTTTTAAATTACAACTGTAACTTAAACTGATACAAGAAACTCTGTAAAGCTGTATTCACTTGGGTGCTTAAACTCCATGCTGAGATCTCTTTTGAGGTAGTAAAAGGCAGGAATTCTTAAAAGTCTCAAAATGTTTTATTTTTTTAAGATTTCTGGATTTTAAGGGCTTTATAAATATTGGGTGGTTATAGCTCAACTCATTCCCTGTATATACTAAGGGAAAGCAGAAACTGTGTCAATATCCTACAGTTGCATCTTGCCTTTCTCTTCTAAAATCTGGGGCAAGGAAATAGTATTTTCCATCAGCAGGTGGGCACCATCATCATTTTAAATCAATTTGTAATCTTTCCTTGTCCTTTATACTTGAAATAACTAATATACCTGTGTGCCCGTTGGAAATACTACTTAAAACCCTGTACTGCCTGTGATCTCAGAAATGTATGGTACATTTCCATCTCTCTGAAGAATTCTCCTCATAGTTGCCCAGCTTTGCTTATATATCCCATATTGTCAGGTTGGCACAATCCCAAGACAGCAAACATCACAGAATGAAAATACCCACCCTAAACACTTTTATAACCCTGTGCCCTTTTCAAAGAAAAGCCAGCACTGTAGCAGTAAACCTAAGTACAGGAACTTATGCAATGTGGGGAGTGATGATTTGTGTGGAATAACTAAAAACTTTATCCTTGATTTACTACTTTCAAAATAAACTCCCAGAATATTTTTATAATATTGAAAAAGCATGTAAAGAGACTTTCCCCATGTTATTCATCCCTAAAGGTGCTGTATCATTTGCATCAATCTTGACATAGCATCTGAAGGATTTTGATTGAATAATTTTATTTATATAAGCAGTCCAGTCTCACTATGGTAAAGAAAGATATGATTGGCCATGGCATTATTTTAGTGCAACAACAATTAGTTGCCTATGTGTTGGCATAAATCTTTATGAATTATGTAAGAGCTCTGTAAAGGCAAACAGAAAGCATGTGTAAGAAGCATGCCAAGTATGATAGAGTATCTCTTAACAGTCTGGATTATATGGCAGGAGCCAGAATTTCTTAAGTATTTTTAGGGGAAGGTTCTATCATTTTCATATGTCATAACAATAACAACACCAAATACATGCTATAAGAGTCTTTGTACTGTTCTTGTAAGAGACTTGGAAATACAATAATCTCAAGGCAGAGAGATGTTAAAAGGGATAGCCATTATTCTTATTTTACCACACACACAAAAAAAAGTCGTGACAAAGAAAGTTACAGATACAGACCGAAACAAGTTATATCAGTAGAGACATAAATCATATCCAGATATTCTCGTTTTGAGGTCATCACACCCCACTAACTTTAATAAAATGCAGGAGTTGTTGATAAGCTCATACTTAAGTTTGTTTTGCTGAATTTGTAAACATAATCACAGGGGGAAAAAAGCCATTTACATCAGTGATTAAAGAAAAAAACTGTCTTTCCTTATGTTGCTTTGAAAATAATAACTTCAATTTAAAATATAGTAAGGGGACACAAGTCAGAAAAGTAATCTTTAGAATCGTATACTTCTGCATTCCAGTCTTCACTGAATTTGCTTGTCAGTTCTTGCAAAAGGTGCTTAGCCCCATCTTATGAAGAAAATATTAGAAATACCTTGTTTCATCATCACAAGACTGCAACCTGGTTGACCAGGATGGTTTCAATCAGGTTGTATCTTGACAACCGAAAATTAGCCTTAGACATAAGTAGAAAATGAATTTACCTTCTTTTGTACAGACCTATAATAAAATAAATGCATTCTCAGGAACCAAGAGAGTTTATAAATTCGAGTAGAGATTTAATTTAGTACCTGTTCTTCTAGTGCTAAATGCAATATTGGTATATTATGTAATGTTCTGAGATCCTAAGTGCTCTAGAAGGCACTAAATAACTATTGAATATTTATCTGACCTGTATTGATTACTGAAACTACTGAGTTAGTGGCTGAAAATACCTGTATATCACTGCCCAATATATGTTTTAATTATGCTAAGTGAAATAAGTCAAAGAAAAAAGTAAATACTGTATGATGTCACTTCTATGCAGAATCTAAAATATACAGCAAACTAGTGAATAAAACAAAAACGCAGACTCACAGATATAGAGAACAGACTAGTGGTTACCAGAGGGAAGGGGGAGGGGAGAGGCAAGATGTGGGTGGGGGCAAAGGTGTTTTTATTGGATCATGGGAAATCATGTGTATGAAGTTTGAAAATTATAAAGCACTATAGATTTAAAGAATAAATCAATCTTCTTATTAAAAAACAGAATGTCATAATAATGTAAGGAAATACTCATTGTATATTTGATATTATAAACTCATTTAGAATCAAGTTAAAACCATGCACTTTTAATTTGTTTAAATATAGTTTCTAGTATCCATATTTGTGCCCTCAATTTTATAAAAATATTACTTAGTTTGATTTAGCTATGAAAAAAGGTCTTTATCAATCACCACTTGATTTTTATTAGCCAAAGGTAATTTGAAGGCTGCTAAGCCTAAAAATGCAAAGAAATAGAAGAAAACAACAGAATGGGAAAGACTAGAGATCTCTTCAAGAAAATTAGAGATACCAAGGGAACATTTCATGCAAAGATGGGCTTGATAAAGGACAGATATGGTATGGACCTAACAGAAGCAGAAGATATTAAGAAGAGGTGGCAAGAATACACAGAAGAACTGTACAAAAAAGATCTTCACGACCAAGATAATCGCGATGGTATGATCACTCACTTAGAGCCAGACATCCTGGAATGTGAAGTCAAGTGGGCCTTAGAAAGCATCACTATAAACAAAGCTAGTGGAGGTGATGGAATTCCAGTGGAGCTATTTCAAATCCTGAAAGATGATGCTGTAAAAATGCTGCACTCAATATGCCAGCAAATGTGGAAAACTCAGCAGTGGCCACAGGACTGGAAAAGGGCAGTTTTCATTCCAATCCCAAAGAAAGGCAATGCCAAAGAATGCTCAAACTACTGCACAATTGCACTCATCTCACACACTAGTAAAGTAATACTCAAAAATCTCCAAGCCAGGCTTCAGCAATACATGAACCGTGAACTTCCAGATGTTCAAGCTGGTTTTAGAAAAGACAGAGGAAGCAGAGATCAAATTGCCAACATCCGCTGGATCATGGAAAAAGCAAGAGAGTTCCAGAAAAACATCTATTTCTGCTTTATTGACTATGCCAAAGCCTTTGACTGTGTGGATCACAATAAACTGTGGAAAATTCTGAAGGAGATGGGAATACCAGAGCACCTGACCTGCCTCTGGAGAAACCTATATGCAGGTCAGGAAGCAACAGTTAGAACTGGACATAGAACAACATACTGGTTCCAAATAGGAAAAGGAGTACGTCAAGGCTGTATATTGTCACCCTGCTTATTTAACTTCCATGCAGAGTACATCATGAGAAATGCTGGGCTGGAAGAAGCACAAGCTGGAATCAAGATTGCCGGGAGAATTATCAATAACCTCATATATGCAGATGATACCACCCTTATGGCAGAAAGTGAAGAGGAACTAAAAAGCCTCTTGATGAAAGTGAAAGAGGAGAGTGAAAAAGTTGGCTTAAAGCTCAACATTCAGAAAACGAAGATCATGGCATCTGGTCCCATCACTTTGTGGGAAATAGATGGGGAAACAGTGTCAGACTTTATTTTGGGGGGCTCCAAAATCACCGTAGATGGTGACTGTAACCATGAAATAAAAAGACGCTTACTCCTTGGAAGGAAAGTTATGACCAACCTAGAGAGCATATTGAAAAGCAGAGACATTACTTTGCCAACAAAGGTCCGTCTAGTCAAGGCTATGATTTTTCCAGTAGTCATGTATGGGTGTGAGAGTTGGACTGTGAAGAAAGCTGAGCGCCGAAGAATTGATGCTTTTGAACTGTGGTGTTGGAGAAGACTCCTGAGAGTCCCTTGGACTGCAGGGAGATCCAACCAGTCCGTTCTGAAGGCGATCAGCCCTGGGTGTTCTTTGGAGGGAATGATGCTAAAGCTGAAGCACCAGTACTTTGGCCACCTCATGCGAAGAGTTGACTCACTGGAAAAGACTCTGATGCTGGGAGGGATTGGGCGCAGGAGGAAAAGAGGACGACAGAGGATGAGATGGTTGGATGGCATCACTGGCTCAATGGACATGAGTCTGAGTGAACTCCGGGAGTTGGTGATGGACAGGGAGGCCTGGTGTGCTGCAATTCATGGGATCACAAAGAGTCGGACACGACTGAGCAGCTGAACTGAACTGAAGCCTAAAAATTACTGAGACAAATAAGTAAATAAATAGAGTAGGGCATAAATTAGAAACTTTACATTAACATATATTTGATAAGATTTTTAAGTTTTTTTTACAACTAATATTTGTGTACCTCTTATGAAAGGTAGTAAAAGTTAAGTTTTAAAACTATATTAAAATATTCCCAAACTGTATTAATAATTTATTTAAGGACTTTGGAGACCATATTTTACCAGAAGCATAACATTAATTTTTAATTTAGAGGAGACTGATATGTCAGTAGGGGTAGCATGAATATTAGATATTACCTTACCTCTACGATTATATCTAGATGTCAGGTTTCTGTGTGTTTTTTAAAGAATGATGGGGAGTTGATATAGCCCATTAGGTATGGTATTTGTGATCATTTTGGTTCCATCTCTTGAACTTGTTCATTTTGATAGTGCATTATCTTCCTAAGATTCTGGTTGGTGTTTAAACTTCAGTAACTGAAGGTCATTATTCATATTTTAACTGGCCAAAAAATTTTTAATGGCAGCATTAACTTTTGAATTATGCTCGAGCTCTTAGACTTTACAGCGTGTTTAGTTTCTTTTCATTTCTTATTAGTATTTTTCAGTACTTAATAGTCTCCTGCTCCCACCTCCAACAAGAACTCTCCTCTCTGTTCAACATCAGAAACATTTTTCTCCTTGGCATGTGCTTTTAGTTCCCCAAGCAGTATAAGCAAATTGGAAAGTTCAGCTGTCATTCTTGGAAGGTCATAGATCACACTAGCAGCCTGAGTAATCCAAGAGGTTTTAAGTATCATAGCATTTAGTTTAAAGTGAAATTTGCTCTGACAGAGCTGGCAGACCAATAGGAAAAAGAAATATTTGTGCTTAGAGAAGTGCATATGTAGAGACCAAGAGCCTAACTGATGGCTGGAAGTGATTTCAGTCTAAAAAAACAAATCATTAAGAGAGTGCATAGGGGTAAAATACACAGTTCATATTTTAAAGAGTCTCAAAATGAACCAGCAACTAAGGTTAGCATTATATAGTAATTAGCTGTGGTGTTCAGTCTTTAACTCACTCGGTACCAGACAGTATGGTCAAACTATCACTGTGAAAACATCGCTACTTAAACTCTCTACTTTAAGCCTACAGCAGTAATTTTTGTACCTTAAAAAAACCAAAGTATTATGACAGATTATATAAATGTTGAACCAGTAACAGATAAACAGTTCTTTAAAAGAGGTGCTAATGACTCAGTTTATTGACCTAGGGGTTACTTAAGCAGCTCAGCAAGTTCCCTTAACATTTGGTAGTGTGAACTGAGGCATTGCTTGATATTATAGAACTGCTAATTTCAAGAAGTCCTGTACTAAATTGAAGAAATTCAAGTTAAAGATTACAAGATGGTATACTTTCATTAAAAGATTGCTCTAGAAATTTTGAGACCATTATAGGTTTCAGTAAGAATTAACTCCAGCATCACAGTCACATCTGACAACTGCTATGAGGCACCTATTAGAACGCTACAACACTGGTACAGATAAGAGAAAAGAAAATATCTTCTGTCAGCTCCAGCCATTTCTTTCAAGTCATTGTTCTGTTCAAGAAAGCCAGTTTTGAGTCGCAGAAATATAGGACTTATATCTTCTTTCCTTTGATGTATAAAGCAGATTAATAAGAATAAAGTAGAAGGGACTCCAGCAAGATGGTAAACTGACCTGACTTGGTACCCCTTCCTGTATAGATACAGAAAAGGTAGAATATAACCCTACATGACACACACACTAAAGATAATTACCACAAGAATATTGAACTAGGTATAGCTTACATGGTATAGAAAGATAAAACAGAATTCTAAATTCCCTACATAGAGCCTGGAACTTCAAAGAGCTGCCTTTTTCTCTTTGGTTGAAAAGAGGACTAGATGATTTTAATTCACCAGCCCAGAAAAGTAACTAAAACTTGTCTTCTGCCCTCAGACCCTAGATAGGGTCTTAGATGGGGAAGATAGTCACTCATGAGGGAGAGGAATCATACGCTTGCTCCATGCAAAAATGTGGGGTCAGAATTTATACATCTAGTTCAGGAAACCCCAAGTCAAGAAATTATCTTTCAAATGGTTTCAGGACAGTGAAATCCCAGGACCTTGATGTATGATAAATATGGAACCTCTCAGTAGAAGTATTCCCAAGCTCGACAGCTAGCAGACAGGCAAGAAACAACAAAAAAACCTAAAGTTGAACACAGTAAAAAATTATGAAGCTCATGAAGAAAGAGACTGTCGTGAAGAAATGCCGGAAGCAATGGCAAAAGACCTAGGATACCCAAGAACTAGAGTTAATATAAGAATCTAAATGAGATTGTAAGAGTTTTTTAAAAATAAAAAGGGCCAGATAATATAATATGAAAAAAGTACCAACTGTAATATCTCCGCATGAAAAATATAATCATTAAACTAGGCTTTGTAGATGGGTTAAATAACATATTAAGATGTATAATGAGTGTAAATTGAATGATATTAGAAGAGTGTCCATGAAATGGAACTTCTTTCCATTTGAAATAAATCAATGACTATTTTACACATGCTTTCTCTATCATTAGTACAAATTGGTTTTTATCTGTAGCATCTCAGTAGAGTAACTAAATTGAAAGGATTTGTCCCTGAGGTGGTATTTTCCCCTTAGAACTGATAGGTGTCTTTTCCAAAAAAAATTTTTAGTAAGTTCCAAATTTATACATTAAATACAACCTCCCACTCCTACTGTCATTTACCCTTAATTTTGAGGAAAATATTACTTAGTTTGATTTCACAAAAAATATGATTTTTTAAGATTCTCTAGCCATTTAATTTTATCAGAATAAAGGAAAAAGTGACAATCATACATATAAAAGACTAAAAGAAAACTAAATGGAAAGTGTCAGCTAAATGATACGTATTGGTGAAACTCATTAAAAGACTGCTTCACTCTACTCATTTTCTCAGTAATACAAAGGCTCAAGCCAAAAGCAAAAAGTAACACCTTTGAGCAACCTAAAAGATCTATCTTCTGTATATACACTTATAGAAACAAAGGGTTATTGACAAGTTAAATGATAATTTTAGAAGCTTTCCTGTGACAGTAGTACTTTAACATTATAAAGGCAGTACATTTTTCAGTGTCCAGGACAATCAGCATCTTCTGTTCTTTTCATAGGCCTCATTCACAAAACTTTTTGTAAATGAATGATAAGAGATTCCTATTTAACGCAACTGCTTAACTAAATTATATCAAATATATAAATTAAAGATATAAATTGTATGAAAAAACAATGGAAACCACATTCTGTCAATGTTAAATATGCTGAGAAGCTTAAATTTGATAAAGCTTGCTTTCACACTTTGTAAAAGTGGTACTCAGTGATAAAGCAAGCTCTCCATCTAGTGGTAGGTCTGTAAATTGCACACACTTAGATTTTGATTAAATAATGCATCATTATTTATAATGCATATAAATGTGGCTCATTTGTATTGTATTCAAAGGTGGCTCAGTGGTAAAGAATCCACTTGCCAATACAGGAGACGCAGGTTTGATCCCTGGGTCGGGAAGATCCCCTGGAGTAGTATTCTTGTGTGAGAATTCCCATGGACAGAGAAGCCTGGCGGGCTACAGTCTATTGGGTCTCAAGAGTTGAACACGGCTTAACGACTCAACAACAACAACAACAAATACAAGTGTTAGGTATAGTTTTATAAGCATTATCTCATTCAATCCACACTTCTCTTGTTGCTCTGTGTATGAATTTCCAGCAAAAAATGTTTCTCTCTGCCAGAATAACCAAACTCTTCCTATTCAATAAAAAGACAAACTGCTTCTACAATCTGATTTCTTCTATTAATAAATGGAGTTCTACAGCCTCTTAGTTATTTGATGAAACATATTCCCATGTTAAAGGGAAAATGTTTCATTCCAGTTAACTATAGCTTCAAACTTTTGGCCATTTTTGAAATTCTTCTCTTCATTCTCAGTTAACAAATAGTAAAGGTATAGCTTAAAAATCCATTTCAAAAGAGAAAAGATACCTTTTTGTCATGAAATGTAGTATATCTGATCATAGTTAGTTCTGCCATTGCCTCTACAGACTTGCGGTACCTCACATATAGACAGCCTTAATATTCTCTTAAATGTTTCCTGTGCTGTTGCTTCTCAACTGCTTGTCACCCCAGTTATCTTTCTAAAACACAGAAGCAAATTGTTTCCCTTCTTAAAAACCACTGACAATTCTCCAGAAGTATTTGATTCTTAGTGTGGCATATGAGGGCTTCACAGGTGGTGCTGGTGGTAAAGAACACGCCTGCCAATACGGAGATTAAGAGATGCAGGTCCAGTCCCTGAGTTGGGAAGGTCCCCTGGAGGAAAGCATGGCAACCCACTCTTGTATTCTTGCTGGGAAAATCCCATGGACAGAGGAACCTGGCGGGCTATAATCCATAGGGTCACAAAGAGTCAGACACAACTGAAGTGACTTAGCATGAACACACGCACGTGGCATATGAAGAACTTTCAAAATCCAGTCTTAAAATTCCCTCTTTCTACCTTTTATCTCCTGCTACTGCTTCCATTGCAAACCTAAGACTTTAACCATAACAAATCGTTCGCCCTTCAGCCTTTTCTCTTGCTCAGGCTGTCACATGGCCAGGAATTCTCTCTTTCCACTTGTGAAATCCTGCTTTTCCTTTAAGATTCATCCATTCATGCAATCAAATGCTTTTTGAAATCCCATTGCATGTCAGACACAATATTAAATGCTAGTGGGAGAGCAATGGGTAAGATAGTTCTTACCATTCATGGTGCTTACATTCTAATAGGAAATAAAGACAAAAACAAATTACTATGTAAGGAAGTGACAGATAATTAAAAGGTAAAGTGTTTTCTATAAAGGCTTTCTAGTTCTTGAGATTCTCCTGTAACAATTTATACAACCTTTAGTATACTCTCACATTATATTAAATATTTGATCCTATTCTCCTCTCTAGTAATTTATAAATGTACTAGGGTAACACAACATATTTTCAGATTTTGTTTCCGTGTTAGTTGCTGCCATTCCATGGTCAGGGACCATGTCTTGTTTATTTTACTGCCTTCCAAGCACCACATCCTTTGTTTTTAACATTGACTCTCAACACTATATTTAGCGCATTATAGAAGCTTAGGTACTATTTGAATGGATGGATGTACAAAGGATATAGACATAAACTTCCCATGACAAATCATACTTAAGCTGAAATTATAAATTTATCTGATGATAAATTTACAGTCAACTTAGATAAACATACTGATTTGGGTTCTATGTTCAGTATACTGGAGTAATTAATAAAAAGAATGACCTGTTCTAGAAGACTATTACTAAATTATTTCATACAGTGTTATAATATCCTGGAGCTATTTCCTCCAAAAAATGCTAAATCCTTTCACTTGACAATCCCAAAAGAATTCCAGCCTTCAGTATTATCTTAGGGATCACAAAGATAGATAATTAATATATCACTTTCCTACTTGTAAATATATTGTCATAAAAGATTTTAGCATAGGGAGAACAGAATCCCCAAAGACAGACCCAAGCTAAAAACATGAAATTAAACATGGTAGTTTTAAGTTATCAATTTCATGTGTGTCCATGTGTATATTACACTCAGTTGTAACATACACAGTCAATGTAAGCCATATTGTGGTAATGACACCTTAAAATTTTGGTTCAAGATCAACACAGTTTGGGCCTATATTAGCAAAGAGTCAGAAACAGGATCTCATTTTTATGTTCTATGCTGGTTTCAGACCACGTAAGTACTGCCTTCTTTTCAGCTTATTTTAAGATAAATACTGAAAAAAAAATCAAAATGCTTTAGAAAGCAAATGATTTTAGAGATCATGTCATGAGGATTGATTAAATGAGAGTTGTGAAGTAGTCATATTAAAGAATAATTAGACTTCTTGTGTGGTTTGAGGAGGTAATTCTAGGACCAATAGAACCAGATTTCAGCTCACTGTCATAAAGAACTTTCTAAAGTTTGATGCGTCTATAGAAGGGGCGAACTGCCTTGACTGTGTAGTGTGATGGAGGTGTTATGACAAGAACTGTATAGACCCAGTCAAGGGTGTTGTGAATGAAAGGGTAGAATAGATTATTTCTAAGAATGTTTGCAAGTCAAAGATACTATGCGTCTATGAAAAGAGAACTTGAGTGTATCCTTTTTCTTCCTGCAGTATCCACTAACATATTCATTATTTGCTTTGCATTCGTTTTGCTGATGTGGAAATTTCAAAGAAGAAAAAACTTGCATTGCTTTTATCTAACATTAATAAAATAATGATAATACTTTTCACTTATGCAGCACTTTTCACCCAAGGATTTCAAAGTGCTTTACAAATACGCACTAATTAAGCCTCACAAACAGCCAGAGGTAGGTGATTTTTCTGTTTCTACAGGAACGCCATCTTCTCTGGCACAGAAGTCTCAGCGCCTCGGAGTGCCGAGGACTCCCCGCTGGCTGCCGTCCCCTTGTCATGTGCTGCATGTGAAGCATCACTTGTCATACCCGGATTTCTTTTTTCCCTCCCTCTCTGAATCATCTCGAGTTTAGAATTCTAATGGATGCTGTTGAAAATTTATTCTGAAGCCTTGTAAATATTACAGGAAATTTAGTCTTTTGCTTGCTGAATGCTAATTAGATCTGTAAATGATTGTTTAAAAATAAAACCTAGGTGTGGTTTTAATTTGAACTTTAAATATATGTTTTTACTTAGGAAGAACTTACTATTTTTCTAAGTACCCCAAAATCATTGTTCTTGGGACTTGAAACTTAATAGCAAATGGATTGGAGGGGGCCTTACCTTTCCTAGGTGTCTTTCCACAGCAAACAGTAGCCATTCTCTTTAGAATTATATATTTTCAAGAAACAATATTTGCATTTTGGTATTTTTCTAATTGAGAGGTCTAAAATATGATATCTGGATGTTGAGGGTAAAGGTTAAATGATGCCACATAATTAGTCTTATAAAGAAAATGTGGTCTAGTAGTGGCATATTCTAATCTAAAGGAACACACAGCTTTTTTATATAGGTTAGGAGTATCAGGAAGAGAATACCTATGTACAGAAACACACATGCAAGTGTTGGATTAAATTCCAATATAAACAGCCAAATACACTAACTTGTCTGAAGTAGGTTGGGCACATAGGGCAAGAGCAGGTACGGCATACCACAATAGTTTCTCTTCGTTCGCAAGGGCCCTGGTGACGGCATGCAAGTGGCTTAAGTCAAGTCTTAGTGGATTATGAAAAGCCAGTTTTTGCTGTGACACTTCTTTTTATTTTCATGTGTCTATCCCTTTCCAGCAGAATTTATATAATCTATCTGCTTCTATTCAGAAAACTTATATTAGGCTCTCCTGGTTTTGAACCAGTTCAGTATTAACAAGGCTACATCTTTAAGCCAAGGGAGAAAATAAAGTGTCCACATGTCCCAAAAGAATATCTGTCTCCAGGTTTTAGCATCCCCAGAAGTCTAACTTCCCACTATATTAGAACCAGATAAGTGACTAAAGAATCAAACTATTCTGTTTCAGAGTGAGTTTTATTTAGAAGGTATTAATTGTAGAGATATGATTGATCTTTCATAATACAAAAGGATGCAGGACTTAATGTGAGAGTATCACCCAAACTGGTTACAATGTTTCAAATATTCTTTAAACAGCAATTTGATCTGTGATACATGATGGATAATTTCGGAAAAACTCATTTTATGAGTTGATTTCAAATTCTTTTATTTGAAAAATTTTCCCAAATGGTATTTATGGAACTTCAAAAAAATCGGCTTGTATGTTGTCACTGGGTTCAGTGCATAAATAGAAGTTTATCACAGTAAACCTGCAGGCTTGGAAATTCAAACTCTGATGTTCAAGGTTTGGTCTTACTTTCACTGACATGGGGATACATAATTCTTATCGAAAAATGTGACTGACATATTAAACAATATCCATTTGTCAATTTACAATGAAAGTATAACTATCAGATAGATAAACTTAATGTCTTGTTGGCAGGTCATATGATGAAACAGTAATTAGACATTTGCTTATTGATCATAGAAATAAAAAATAGTTTTGCAGCTTGAATATATAATAACTTCAGACTCAGAACCTTTGTTAAGGCCCCTTCCTCAATGAGGACAAGCCTGAGAAAGTGGTCATGTAGTCCTGATGATGTTATAAGTCACCCCAAGGAGTTGCTTGGGTTGGTTCTACTACCGCGTTGCCTCTGAAGAGCTTATTCTGTGCCAACATGGCTGACAGACTCTCTTCTCAGTATCGTCATCACGTTTTAGATAGAATTGAGGTCATATTGTTCTGTTGTGAGATGTTCTGTTTTGAAGGCACTTTTGCATATGTATTCACTGATCAGTCATATGCCTCTTGTTTCCAAGTTCTTGAAAGTAGTCTCACCACAGCTGCTAGACTGATAAAGACAAAATTAAATCGAGTTTTACCTAAGTCTCCTGCTATTTAGCTTTGGAAGAGATGCTTTAAAATGTAAGGAGGGAGTAGCTGAAAGATGAAAAAGGAAAGGAGCTAAAATCCACAGGCTATATAGTCATCCTTTATATAATTGAGAGTTGTTTAGTTACATGAGTATTTGTTAGCCTTAGTGCTTCAAGAGAAAATTTTTCAATGGCCAACTTTTCCTGTTTTTAAACTGATACAGAGGTGTCTAGTCATGGACTCCCATTAATTTCTAAAACATCTTTAAAGCTACCTCTAGGGTAATAATTTCCCTTTATCAGAAAATTTAATCTTTTTTTTCCATGGGACCAAAGTGGTAAGGGCATACTTACATTGTGGCATTTCAAAATAAAATTCAGACTTAAAAATTTCAAACAGCTTTTATAAATAACAGACACGATTTTTGATATAGAAGGAGCCCAACAGTTTGATCTGTCCAGGATCTTTCATTACAGATTCTAATGTAAACCTTGTATTTCAGAAATCCCATTCCCCTGCAAGGTAGATTCACAAATTATTAACATATGCCCTTTATTTTTAGTATTTAGTCCTAATCTAACACATGCACACAAATTATTTAAAACCTTAACATTTTAATAGTTACTTCTAAAGTGCTTTAACCTAATCTCCTGTTGTAAGAGGAAGTTACTGCCTATATGAATATATTTTTTAATCATTGAGATTTTGCTGATAAAGGGGAAAGTGTCTTTCCATTTAGCATAATCTCAAACAATCTTAAATCATTTAAATATATTTATTTTTCAAAGCTTACATTTCTGCATTATAAATAATTTCTTTTGATTGGAAATAAGCTCACTAGCATTCACTGCATGAGCTATGCATGAGCATGTTAGAGCTGCCATATTTGCCTGGCAAAATAAGTCTCTTGTCATTTTGCTAAGTGTTTAATAATTCTCTGACTCTTTAAAAGTGTTTTTTCTTCTAAATTTATTATTAGATAAAAAAATAAATTTTAAGTAATAGTTTATCTGTGTTTCAATCTACATTTCTAACTTCAATCTGCTGTTATAATCAGCTTGCTATAACTCAAAACATGCACTAGTCTTTTTTTTTTTGCATTGAAGAGTCAGAAGAAGAATTTGCATATCAAATCTGGCTAACTTCCAAATTTTTAAAAATTCCTTATCTTCTTTAGTCATAGTCTTGTAGTATGATTTGGCTCTGAGTGAGAGATTACTGCTAAAACTCAATTGCATGTCCTTACTAATAGTGGATTAGTCCTATGGAATAGAGATCTTATTATAAATAGCAAAACTCTACTAGTTTTAATTTTATCATTTCCTAACAATGTATTCTACTACTGATAATTGCTAACATGTAAAATCTTTTCATATTCTGGCATATAAGCCATCTGTGAATGTAATTTATTAAAACTTTTCTGATCTTTCTCTTTGCCCTGATGATGCCTGGTGACAGAGATTTTCAACATTTTTAACATGTTATTAGAATTAAATAGTTATTAATAAACATATTTTTATGGCTGTACTAATTTTAAAAAGAAAAAAGTTAATAATAGCCAGCCACGTAAGTTATTTTGCTGCTAGAGAGAATTTCAGAGGTGTAAATCTCCAGGCCTCTTACTTGACCTGCAGTGGGATGAAGAATATAACTGACTATTCCTCTTTCTCTTTTTAGCCTTGGAGTGGATGGCTTTGGCCAGTCTGTCGGCATTCTTGGACGCCCTGCCACAGCTTATGGATTGCGCCCTGATGAACCTTACTACTATGGCTGTGGATCTCGATAAAGTCATCCCTCTCCTTGTGTGCTCTCAGTTGAGAAGGCAGCTGTGTGGGTTGGGTTAACTTTGAATCTTGGCCTAATAATGCATGTTGATACTATTTGCAGGTCTGTGTCTCTTTAATTTTCCCTGTTGTTAGCTGCAGGTTAACTTGAACCCCTTCTGTCCTATGTTAAGTACAGCTGATGCTTGACCCTGTTCACTCATCAAACCACATCTCGATGCTGAGTAACATTTACCATGAAACTCAAAAGTGAATGCTGAAAAGCACCTAGACTGGAAAACAAACACTGCATTATGTACATTAATTGACTAACTTAATTTCTATTAAAAAGAAGCATAAAGTACAAATGAATTCGCAAAAATCATGTGTTTCTATTTAATGAGTTTCATTAGGAGTTACATGCTTATATAGAGTGCATATAAATTTTATTTTTTTCCTGCCCCTTTTTCCCCCTTGTAAACTCTTGAGTATTTCACGTGACAGTGCTACCTTTAAAATTTATAAAAAGAATATCACCTTTTTTATTTCATGCCATGTGCCTGAAAGGTTGCTTCCCAAAGTTATTAACTGTGATTTTTTGATTAATGGTGGAACATATACCATAATTACATTGTGAGTAGAGTTTCTTCAGCAGTTAATTCAAATTAATTTTGTCTTTCTGATTTTAATATAGAAAACCTAGAACATATATTAGTATACATGAAACTAGGTTAGTACTGGGTTTTTAATTTTATTATTCATGAAGTCTAAAGTATGGAAAAGCTAATAAGTCTCATTGACAAAAACTAAAGAACAAAATATTTTGCTCACTTAGATACCCATTTCCCCTTCGTTCACTTGTTTTTATGAGATAGGTAGAAATAAATAAAATAATGAGTTGTGAAAATAACTCATTCATGTTATAATATGGAAAAACGTACTTGAAAAACAAAGCAAATAAAATAAATACATATACATATACAGATATTTTCTTGAGCACCTGCTGTGGAAGAAATTATATGAAGCTTTGAAGTGAATTCGTAGATCAAAGACAAGAATTTAAAATCTCGCTGGTCTACGATACTATTTATTGGACTTGATTCATATTTTAAGCATAAATTAGTAGAACTGGAAAGAGCCTTTGAAACAATTCAGTCCATCTACTTATTTGTGAAACCAATCACATATAAACTTAAAATATAGTCAACAGATATTTTCTTACCACTTGCTACATATAAGAAAGTGTATGATGCTCCTTAGGCAATAAATGAATCTAAGACATGATTTGTGTCTTTGAACTCACAACATAATTGATATTTATTCATTTTTTGTGTTTATAAAAACATGTATTTATTTGTCTTGGTTTCTATTTTAACTATAGGATAGTAAAACTGGAAAGGGCCTTAGAAACAACCCTATCAAACTCCTTTCAGTTGGAAAAACCATGCCAAGAGAAATTTAAAACTTATGTATTTATCTGTGACATAACTTGCTTCCAATGCAATAACTTTAATACTAAGTATTGTGCCTTATTATTTGTCGTATGTACAAAGTATAAATACGAATAAGAAGTGATATTATTAGAGAGATAAAGCAAACATCCTATAACTTCCTTCCTTCATACTATTATAAACTGATTTAGGAAGAATATTCACAACAATTCATAACACTTCGAGGGTGGGCTCCAGCATTTACACACACATGTTCATTCTCCCTGTATATATTTTTGTAATTTTTATTTTAGAAATTTACAAATTTAGAAATTGTGATCTTTCCACTCAGGCCTGGACTAATTTACCTTTGCTTTATTTATGAAGGAAACTTTGACTAAAGGAATAAGGAAGACTATCTAACATTCTTACATACTTAAGAAAACAAAAGTTTTTTGCCTTGGGCACTTTTAGAAATACCTTTTATATGTAAGCCAGATATCCTGGCCTTACCAGATTTTGACTACAAATTAAAAGTCACATTTACTTTAAGAACTAAATTATCATGGCTTCAAGCCATGGTTTATAGCTGGGAATTATTTCTTCTCAAGAGTTTTCTGCTCTTTCTCAGGGTTCCCTAAAGTGCTTCCTCACATGGGGCCAAGAACAGGTTCCCTGTGTTCTGTTTACTCCTCTTGTGTCCACACCGCTTCGTCTAGCTTGGTCATCTTCCTGATATCACAGCTGCCCTCTCCATGGAAGAGCCACCATTACACTCACTCAGTATCTGGGGAGGAGGACGACTGCTCCACCCTTTGTTTGCCCCTTCCATATATGAAACACCTATTGCTTAAATCTGCACAGCACAGTAGAACTAAAGCCACGTGTCCTACCATGACTTCACAGAGATTTCAGAGATGGTTGTGAAGTACATCACACAAAATAATGTGCTACCGTCACTAGCTGTAGCTCTGATCAGAGCCTACCGTCACTAGGCTCCCACTTAGCCTCGTGTGGCAGGGCTTGCTCCATGACACCAGGAACATGCCAAGAAACTAGCACTCAGAGCAAGATTGTCGGAAGGTCTCACAGAAAAGAGAATGCCTTTTCTTCAACCCAGTTGAAGGCCTATTTTCAAAGTCTTTGTTTCTCGTTACAAGATTTTTTACAAGCTGCCTGGTCTTCAAGGTTTTAAGGACCTCACATGTTTTAGGTCATGAAGCCATGAATAAGAGAGAAATATAGATTGATCTTCCTACTTTTTGCCAAGTAGTACCTGAATAATTTTTTCCAGATCCAGCCAGTTTGTCCTGTTTATTGACAAATTTTCCGAAATTCTATCATTGAAGATACATTGACATTTTCAGTGAGGTGAGTTGTATTCTTTTGTGTCTTTGTTGCTGGCTCAATGAAAGTTTGGAAAATACTGCCGTCTCCTCAGATATCTAAAGTCCCACATACACATTTTAGCCAGATACATGACAGCCTACTAAATTGAAGAGATAACATTAAACTTCAATATATGTTTCTTTGGAGTATACCAGAACTTCCCTACTATTTGGGATAAAGACTTGAAATAGAACTACATTAAAGAATAGAATTTTTAATAATACTGAAAAAAATCAGCAATGGGGAAGGAAAATTTGATAAACTCTCTAAGATGACAGAGGAAAATAACATTAAATAATATGTAAGAAAATAATGTAGAAGATTAAAAAGCAGAGCATCAAACATTTGGCTGGGTCATTTTCCAATTAAAGAGTTTTTTTTTAAGGTACAGAAGTAATAGCCAAAGGTAATAAAAGACGATATTTTTCAGCTAAAAAGGATTTTTACCCCTGCAATATGTGAACCATTGTTTAAAATGGACCCCTGATGCCAAGAACTGACTCACTGGTAAAGATCCTGATGCTAGGAAAGATTGAAGGCAGGAGGAGAGGGGGATGACAGGAGATAAGATGGTTGGATGGCATCACCAACTTGATGGACATGAGTTTGAGCAAACTCTGGGAGTTGGTGATGGGCAGAGAGGCCTGGAGTGCTGCAGTCCATGGGCTCGCAAAGAGTTGGACATGACTGAGCAACTGAACTGATTGACATCTATTTTGACATATAGTGGAAAAGCTCTTGACAAAAATGAATTAAAATTTCATGAGAATCCTGAAAAGAAAGACAAAATACCTTCCAAAAAATTAATTGCCCTTAGACTTTTGACATCAAGTAGCAGAAGATAGTGGAGTCTGATCCATAGAGTTGTTTGGTTTTAATGATATTTAGAACCCAAAAATACCACACTTAATCAATTTCTTTGCTTTTGGTTTTTCAGGTTCTGTTTTTATTTGGTTTTTGTTTGTTTTAGTTTTTTTGTGTGAAGGAGATGGATACTGTTAAGTGAGAAAGACCTCATGGGGAAGAATAAAAAGTCTATCTGTGAAGAGAGAGAAATCTCCCCTGAAAATTCAAACATGTTTGAATATCTTTGAAATTAGAGTTCAAATTTACACTATCTGTATAGTATTGGAAACTCTGGAGCACATGGCAGAAACAGGCACAATTCTCCTCTTGAGAAATATACCTTCAACCCAGGTTTCACAAGATTCTCACAGAATAAGATCGACTGAACATGAACTCACATGGAAAGATTACAAAGCACAGGAAGAAACAAGTCACAGTCAGAGAGCAGAAACAATAAAATGAGGCACCCTTCCCCCATCAGATGTTGGAATTTTCATGGAATATTCAAATGTGTTAAAGTATTTAAAGAAGTAGCGGGGTAATGTAAACATGAGCAAGAAATAAAAGACAAGTGGAAAACTAGAAGTTCTAGAAACTGATATTTCAAGTTCAGTAGATGAGTTATAAACAACTTAGACACAACTGAGGAAGATAATAAAGTTAGATTTTTTTTCAAGTTAGAATACATCACAGAGTTATAAAGATATATATATATATATATATATAAGCCATTATGGGATACAAACATAGGTGGAAAGTTCTAGAAGAAGAGAAGGGATAAGGCAATACTTGAGATAATTTTCTAATATAAAAGATGAATATATCTTCAAAATGAATGTCTCAGGCTGTTTAAACCACTAAAACCATACTGCAGACTGTATGGGTTATAATCAACAAGCATTTCCTTCTCATAGGAAGTCCAGGATCATGGTGTTGGCAGATTTGGTGTGGTGGCTAATAAGGGCCACTTCCTGTTTCATAGATGTTACCTACTCACTGTGTCATTTTTACATGATGAGAGAGACTCTAGAGACTCTTAAAAAGAGCACTAATTCCATTCATGAGTATTCCACCCTTATGTCCTATCTTAAGCACCTTCCAATGACTCTACCTCCTAACATCAACCCACCTGGAGGGTTAGGTTTCAACATATAAATTGTGCAGTTGCACAAACATTCAGGTCAGAGCAATGAAAAAGAACTCCAAATCTGAAGACAGGAAACACACAGATGTACCAGCATGAAACTACAGCATATCAAAGAGGAAAAAAACAAACAAAAAAAAAACCTCAGCAGGATATTCTATACTATAATTAGGCTGACAATTATGGAAGCAAATAGCCAGTAGAAAAATATCTTCAATGAGTTGACAGAAAATAACTGCTGACCTGTAATTGTATATTCATCGTCAAGTATACAAGGAGATTGAATAAATATGTATAAACTTCTGGTTTTGCCAGCAACCTTTGGCATTATTTGGCTGGTAAATGCAGCACTCCAGTAGCAAGAATGTCCTGGTTTCTCAGGCAGAAGGATTTTTAAATGATACCAGAGGAAATAGCGATCTCTACAAAAGAATGAAGAACACTGAAAAAGGTAACTATGGGGAAAACATTTCCTCTCTTCCTGGTCTTAGTTTTAGAAGCTCCTACCGTGAATCTCTTATGGCACAGGGGGAGGGAGGAGGGTGACTGATGGGAGGGAAGGGAAGAAAAAGGAAAGAAAAAGAGGAAGAAAAAGGAGGAGGGGGAGATAAAAGAAGTATTAGGTTAGTGAACAACAATGTGACGCTCCAGAAGAAATCTTAATTTTCCTGGAAGAGTATCAGGCATTTTCTTAGGATAATTAATTTCTTCTCAAAAAGAGCAAATAGTCATGTCAGACTACAGAGTTCTGCCCCAGCTCATCCCTGAGATGATTGTCTGTTTCACCCATTAGAAGTAAAATGATGCTTGCTTAAACTCCATCGAATAATTTCACCAGTTCAGTGGCTCTCAAACATTAGCTTACATGAGAATCACCTGGAGGACTTCCTGGACTACATTTCTGGGCCACATCCCAGTATTTCTGATGAGTAGGTCTAAGATTGGGCCCCAAATTTTGCATCTCCAGCAAGTCCCCAGATGATGATGGTGCTTCTGAACCAAGGACCACACCTTGAAAACTATCACATTAGTTCCTAGGGTGGGTACTATTTTTTTTATATACTAGTATGCATTCAATAGAATTACCTGAGGAGTTTTTTTAAAAAATGCAGGTACCCAAACTCCAACTCAGGCCAATTAAATAATAATCTCTGGGAATGGAGCCCAAGAATCATTATGGTTTAAAGTTCCTCTGGGTGATTATAATGTACAGCTAGAATTTATAATCGCTGATTCACAGGAAACCAATTGGTAAATACAAGCTTCCCAGATGGCTCAGTGGTAAAGAATCCACCTAGAAATGCACAAGATGCAGGTTCTATCCCTGGGTTGGGAAAATCCCCTGGAGAAGGAAATGGCAACCCACTCCAGTATTCTTGCCTGGAAAATCCCATGGATAAAGGAGCCTGGCGGGCTACAGTCCATGGGTTTGCAAGAGTCAGACCCAACTTAGCGACCAAACAACGATTGGTAAACATGCAGGAATTCCCACACTGAGCATGTTTTAAATGGCCATATGCATGTCCATTCACCTAAGTTGCAGATTATGTCCAAATTATATGGAGAGTAGTGATACTGTGAGCATGAAATTCCCGTGCTGGTAGATCCTGTATCAGTATCATTTATTGCAGCACATGTCGCAGATGCTGATGTTTTGGTATTACTACAATTATTATATGTGGTTCAGGCACCAGGACACAGGGACTCTGCTTCCACCTAAAGCAGCCACAGCAAAAAAGGACCAGCCTGAATACCTGCAAACACACAACTCAGTACCCAGAAAACCAAACATCCTAATGGTCATCACAAATGGAGGTTGGGTTACACAACCGGTCATAAACATTGTCATTGTCCCTGAACACAAATGTAAGGCAGTAAATCAATACTGTCTGTTGTTACTTTGATCAGAAGCCCTATAGAATCCTTCTACCTTGTTCCCTGAGAAAGGGTAACCTAGGAACACAGTCCTGCATGTGTGCGTGCTAAGTCACTTCAGTCATGTCCATCTCTTTGTGATCCTATGGACTTTAGCCCTCCAGGCACCTCTGTCCATGAGATTCTCCAGGCAAGAATACTGGAGTGAGTTGCTATGCCTTCCATCCAGGAGATCTTCCCAACCCAGGGATCAAACCTGCAGCTCCTGCATTGCAGGTGGATTCTTTACTGCTGAGCCATTAGGGAAACCCCAGGAACACAATCCTAGGACCTGTTGATACTATCCGATAAACTAGGACACCAAATTAGAGTGTATTTTGTTACCTTTTACTAGGTTAGATCCCAATTTGTATGTCAGTTACTTATAAGGGTAAGTGCCGCTTCTCAGAATGTTGTCTAAACCTACCTTCCTAACACTTCCATGAAAAGAATCAGTGAAGGATGGAACGCCTATTGTCTGTTTAGGGTTCAGGTTACACCCTCTGTGTGATTTAGAAACCTCTTCCTTAACAACTGAGTGTCTACACATAACACCATTGCTTGTGATAGTTCCTTTTCCCACAGTGGTTTGTCATTAATTATCTACCCATTTTGTTTTCCTCTACTTGACTATATGGTTCCTCCATTAGTTACAGCTCACCAGCCACTTGGCTTCCTGTGCTGCCTGCACTGAGATGGCCTGGAGCTAAGCATATTGTGCTGATTAGCTTAGTCCTTTAACAAGGGACTCATCAGATGGAAGGAAGAAGCCTAGCATTTAACCTAATTCCAGGTTGCCGTGGTGTTGCTCTCCTTGACCCACAAGTAGTCTTTGTGTTTCCTCTGTTAGTGCTGCCGGTGCTGCTGCTTTTTATCAGAAGCCCCACCTTTGATCTCAGGGCACAGAGCCATCCCTCAGAATAGGAGAGGACCAATGTTTGTCTTGCCACCTGCTTGTCAGTATAATAGTTTAGCCCTTTCCTTATTTTAATCAGGTCAGGATCTAGGCCATCATTCTGGATTGTTCAGAGTTTTAACTGATGGAAAGTATAATTAGAAGCTTTGCTGTTACGGCTGCAGACAGCACACCCATGAGGTCTTTGAACTCACATAGGTTCAACTAGATAGAAACTGGTTGTTTTTCTAAGGATATAAATTTGTCTATGTCCCCTGAAATTCCTTGCATCAAAATTCCACTGTTGGCCACTGCTCTTTTCCTAACCTTTCAGGGATCATCTCAGATCCGAGATCCAAAGCCCACAGTGAGTAATACCACTAAAGAAAATGCTGGGACAGATGGAGTCAGCTATTTTTAATTGGTCTTATATCATTCAGAGTTTGATCAGAAAAGCAGAGACGCTCTGAGTGATATAGCATATGGAATTTATTACAGGAATTAGACTTTGTATAATTGTGGGACCAGTAGAGAAGTCTGTGAACACTGCTTCTTCTGAGTGTTGTGTGGGGTTTGAAGTTTCTGTAGGTCAGCTGAACTAACACCTGGGAATGGAACAGAGATGATTCTGCGGTAGCAAAGCTAGGCCTTAACTAAGGACTATTCCCTGACCCCAGAGTAAAAGGAATGAGCAAACATGCCCAGCAGGATTTCAGGTTTGCCATGAACCAGCAGTTCCCACAGCTCCCCTTTTGGCCTGGGATTGTCCTTTGTGGTTGTCCCATCCTTGTCTCATCATTGCATGCTGAGTTGGGGTAGCAGGGTGGGGTGTCAAGCAACTTCTTTCAGTTCACAAATCTCTGAACCAAAAGAAGCTGTAACAGAGGGGAACCTGAAACCCACACCCAGGAGCCTCGTTCTCACCCAAATATGATTTTGATGGCCTTCACATCAAGCCAGAGCCTAAGGGTATAATGGTAGATGACTTGTGGTGGGGGCGGGGGGGGGCGCGAATTGAGTATATTCTGCATGTGGACAGAATATAAATAATTGTGGCCATAAGGCCATGTGTACTGGTTGAAAAAAGATGTCCGTGGTATTCTGCTCTCCTCATCATGAGACAGACTCTGTTTCTTCACTTCTTGAATCTGGGCTCACTTTGTATCTCGCTCTGGCCAATTCAATGTGGCAGAAATGATATGTGAGTTCTGGGGTCTGCACCTCAAGAAGGCTTATAGCTCCTACCTTTGCCCTTGTAGAATGCTCCCTGAGACCGACATGCTGTGAAAAGACTTAGAGAAGCCCAAACATCCCGTCTGTCTCAGCTCTGGTGACCCCAATCCTGGGGTGATCCCAGGATCACCAATATTCTGTTACATAAGTGAGACCAGAAGAAGGACCACCCAGTCAAGCAAAAACCTGAGAATGATAAACTGATGTTGTTTCAAGCCTCTAAGTTTTGGGTTGCTATGGTTGATTGTGTTTTCCAGTGATGACCTCCCCAACAGATCCCATCCAACCTGCTCATCTCACAGAGTGATAACTGGCACTCCTCCCATCTGGTAATGGAGTCCACGTCCCTTCCCCTTGAACCAGATTTTCAACCAATAGGGTTAAGCCGAAATGATGGCACATGACATCCTAGACCAAGTCATAAAAATACTTTCACTTCTGCCTTGTTTTCTGGGAACTAGCTGCCACGCTGTGAGGGGGCCCAGCCATATGGAGATGGTCCCACCTGAGGTCCCTGTAGACAGGCAGGATTAACAGCTAGATGTAAATAAGCCTTCAGAAGATTCCAGCCCTCCCCACCCTCAAACCCCCACAGAGGATACCACAGGAACCAAGATGATCTGCCCTGCCAAGCCCTGCCCAAACCCTTACAGATTTGTGAGCAAAAAGAAAAAAAGTTGCTGTTTGAAGCTACTAAATTTTGTGATGATTTGTTACATAGCGATTGATAATTGATGTAAATTATATAGAGAACAATATATGTATTAAAGCCTATACAAATGTTTCAAATTACAGGTACTAAGCCTTCTTTAAACCTTTCACTTTTGCTTCACATCTACCACCACACAAGTATAGGAAGACTGTGAGTTCATGAGTTACTACCTAAATGAAGAAAAATTGAGAAGAATAACATATCACCCTGGAGAGCAAATACTTTAATTTGTTTCTCAGCAAAATTATCAGTTCCTACAAATCTTGATCTCTCAAGGCCATTTAGAAATAAATATTTGATGACCAGAGTTCCCACACATGGGACTTTGCAGTAAAAAGAAATACTTGTACTTGATCCTCATGACAGCTCATTATAGAAACCCTGCACTTAATTAACTTGTGAGAAGAAGTATTTTGGGTTTTTTTATTATTTATTTTTAATTAAAGGATAATTTAGAATATTCTGTTGGTTTCTATCACAAGTCAACATGAATCAGCCATAGATACATGCATGTCCCCTCCCTCTTGAACCTGCCTCCCACCTCCCACCCTGAGAAGAAATGTTTAGCACATACTTTATTTCCACTACTGTTTCCTGTTCCAGGAATCTTAATCTTGCTGGGTTGGTGGTTTGGGGAACTGAAGTAAGTGAATCTGGAATCTAGATGTTGGTAACCGCTACTTCAGAGCAGAATAGACACCTCTTAGGAAGTCAGCTTGCCTGGAAAATCCCATGGATGGAGGAGCCGGGAAGGCTGCAGTTCACGGGGTCGCTGAGGGTCACACACGACAACGACTTCACTTTCACTTTTCACTTTTGTGCATTGGAGAAGGAAATGGCAACCCACTCCAGTGTTCTTGCCTGGAGAATCCCAGGGACAGGGGAGCCCGGTGGGCTGCCGTCTATGGGGTCGGACACGACTGAAGCGGCTTAGCAGCAGCAGCAGCAGCAGCCACAGCAGGAAGTCAGCTCTTTTTCCTCCTTATCCACAATTTACCGGTGTCTCAAGTCTGCTTGAGCTGCACTGTCATCAGCACTGGGCTAGGGCATGACTGTGAAGTTGAACCTCACAGAGCACAGATGTTATTGTTTGTACCAGATGGGATGTGAAGCTGCCCATTAAGGTCTAGACTCCAGGAGGGCAAGTTAAGGAAGAGCTGAAACTTCTCAGTGATCTTAACTTTCACAGCTCATTGATTTCCAATCCTGGGCTGAAGGAATCCATCTTAATTTTGTGATTTTGGAAAGGAGACCCATGTTTTTTGGAGAGGGAGCTCAAACCTGCACACAAATCAGAAATGCAGTGAAATACTTTGAAAATAGAAGCGAAACCTATCAATCTTACCTCATTGAAGTTAAGTCTGACTACTTGTTTGGTTTTTTAACATTCCTAATGTTGTCTTTATGACTAACCCTACTTAATTTTTCTCACACTTGCCTTTTAGTAACATAGAATATGACACAAGGCACCAGTTAATTCAGAGTTCACTTTTGTTACAAATGCTGAACAACAACTTGATGAAGATGATATCTGTGGTCCTTCAGGTTCACACACATTACATGGGCTTTTTTATTGATAACTGAGTCTTCTCCAGCACCACAATTTGAAAGCATCAATTCTCCAGCACTCGGCCTTCTTTATGGTCCAGCTCTCACATCTGCACATGGCTACTGGAAAAAACCATAGCTTTAACTACATGGACTTTTGTTGGCAAAGTGATATCTCTTCTTTTTAATATGCTGTCTAGGTTTGTCAGAGCTTTCCTTCCAAAGAGCAAGCATGTTTTAATTTCACGGTTGCAGTCACCATCCACAGTGATTTGGGAGGGAGCCCAAGAAAATAAAATCTGTCACTGCTTCCACTTTTTCCCTTTCTATTTGCCATGAAGTGATGGGACCAGATGCCATGATCTTGTTTTTTTTTTTTTAATGTTTGGTTTTAAGCCAGCTTTTTCACTCTCTTCTTTCACCCTCAGCAAGAGGCTCTTTAGTTCCTCTACAATTTTGGGCAAAATCATTTAACCCAAAGCCTATTTCATAAAGTGTTGAATACATCATGTAATTTATTGAATACTGTACTGAAAGTGAAAAAGAATAGATGTCTGGGTGCAGAATGGTTGTGTGGCTGATGGAGAGCTGTGGCTGCTGCCATTGCTCAGCATCATGACAGGGTATTACACCACACATCACTAGCCCAGGAAAAGCTCAGATTCAAAGTAACAGTTTTTGCTTAATGCATATTGCCCTAGTACCACCATGAAGTTGAAAAACTGTAAGTCAAACCACCGGAAATCAGAGACAGACTGTACTTTATTCCTTTCTATGGTCAAATAATATTCCATCCTATGGTTAGACCCGTTTTCTTGATCCATTCATCATTCCAGTCCCTCTTTGGGCAGCAATAAAATGCTCAGAATGAAAAGTAAATTTCCGAATGCACACATCCACTTGAGCAGACGTGTTTACTACGATGGGGAGCAGAGCACCAGTGAGTCAGCGCTGAGACCTGACCAGACTCACACCTCAGCCCTGCTTTTGTTCTGAGCTTAATCTCATGGCCTGTCCTGTTTTGGTTAATCTCTCCCAAAACCCTCTTACTGTGATCACATTTTTATTGTACTCCCTAACTTCCCTTCCTTGATCTGATTTCCGGTTATGAATATGACCTGTTTATTTGGTTCAGGGTTACTCTGATTTCAGCACATCCCTACCTGATTCTTTTAGCATTTCCTTGCTTTCTTATTTTCTAGAGAAGGTAAGAAAGGCAAATAAACCCTTGCTCTTCCCCTCCTGTCTCTTATCAAAATGATGGGAAGTAGCGGTGGTACCATTCCCTGCACTCTTATGACACAGGCATCTTTCCTGTCCACTTGTTTGAACACACTGGTGTGGTCTTTCCTGCCCAGAATGTCCCTGGTCTGAAGACTTCATGCCTCATGGACTTGATTTGCTCCATACAGTGGGAAAAAGAAGTAAATAAAAAAAGAAGTAGAAGTTGGAACAGAAAAGTAAATGAAAGAATACAAAGGATTGGTGAGAGAACAGCTGCCAGGAGTAAAAGAAAACATACTTTTTAATAAACTTTAGTAACAATAGTGAGGACAAAAGCTTGCAAAATCTAAAATTTTAGGATCATTTGTTTATTTATTAAAGTGTTTGCTGACCATTGGACAGACTTTTCACAGAATCCCTTTGTCCTAACTGATTGTGAAAGTGTTACCTGCTCAGTCGTGTCCAACTCTTTGCAACCCCGTAGACTGTAGCCTGCCAGGCTCCTCTGTCCATGGATTTCTCCAGGCAAGAATACTGGAGTAACTTATATTACCATATGTAAAATAGATAACCAATGGGAATTTGCTGTTCTGTCTCAGGGTACTCAAACAAGGGCTCTGTATCAACCTAGAGAGATGCAATAAGGAAGGAGATTAAAGAGGGAGAGAACATATGTGCACCTATGGCCAATTCATGTTGATGTTTGACTGAAAGCAACAAAATTCTGTAAAGCAGTTATCCTTCAATTAAAAAAGAAAGAAAGAAGAACACTGAAGTGGGTTGCCACTTCCTTTTTCAGGGCATCATCCTGACCCAGGGATCAAACCCAGGTCCCCTACATTGCAGGCAGATTCTTTACCATCCAAGCCACCAGGGAAGCTATTTGTCCTAACAAACCTGCTTCTTCCTCCTTGATTTTGAACTTAGACTCGGGTGGATGTTTGCAAGGAGGAGGGGTATAACTCAGGAGACAAGGCAGCCCTGAGATTCTTAGGAGAGGACTCATGGAGTGCTATGGAGAGGAATGGGGACTTTTTGTTTCAAAGGTAACAGAGCAAATAGTCTTTAAATTGAACTAGAAACACAGCTTTGGAGAGAACTGAGAAACTAGCAGAGAATCATGTGTTACTATTTCTCACCTTAAGTATGTAACAATAACTTAGCACTTTGTCAGGAAAAGTGCACATGCTGTATCCCTTCATCTTTCCTGTCAAATGCTTCACAGCTGCTCTTTCAGGTTCACACACGCCAAGATTGTTACCACATAATAAAGAACTATGAGCACAGCTCAGCTAGTAAAGAATCCACCTGCAATGCAAGTGTTGGATTCCTGGGGCTGGAAGACCCCCGGAGAAGGGATAGGCTACCTACTCCAGTATTCTTGGGCTTCCATGGTGCCTCAGATGGTAAAGAATCTGCCTGCAGTGAGGGGAAGCCGGGTTTGATCCCTGGGTTGGGACGATCTCCTGGAAGAGGGCATGGTAACCCACTCCAGTATTCTTTCTTGGAGAATCCCCATGGACAGAGGAGCCCAGCAGGCTACAATCCATGGGGTCAGAAAGAGTCGGACTCGACTGAGCGGCTAAGCACAGCACAGAGCACTGTTTTATTAGCTGTAAGACTACAAGAGCTTCCAATCTAAGTTTACATTTCAGTTCCTTATTCCTTTATTAAGTTATCTTTAAAATTACAAAAGTAGTCTATGCTTAGTGAATCACATAAAGTGTTACTCACTCAGTCGTGTCTGGCTATAGCCCACCAGGCTCCTTTGTCCATGGGATTCTCCAGGAAAGAATAGTGGAGTGGGTTGCTATTTTCTTCTCCAGGGGATCTTCCTGACCCAGGGATCAAACCTTGGTCTCCTGCATTCCAGGCAGATGCTTTACCATCTGAATGAACAGGGAAGACCAGTGTATCACATACAGCACACAATGGTCAGGTATATCATGAAAAAAATAACAGTGACTGTTAACGGACTAGTGTCTGTTAACTAGTGCCTGCATAGTTACTGTTAACAGACTAGTGTCTAACTCTCCATTCACCATTCATCCGTAAATGCTTGTTGACAACCTACAATGAACGTTAGATCAATAAACAAAGCAAAGATTATTTCCCTTGTGGAACTCATATTACAGCAGAGGAGAAAGAGATCATTAAAATATAATTGTTTAAAAAGATAGGATGGGGTCTCTCAGGTAAATGAATCAGAGGTTAGGGCTTTGCATCCCAAAGGCCATGGAAAAGCAAGGGTTCAAAGGTGAAAGGGTTTGAACCTTTGGGTTCAGACCCAAAGGTTGAACCAAGGGTTCAATGACAACTTTGGTGAATAAAGCCAGGCCCCCTGGGGTCTGGACCAGCCACAGAACAGCAGTAACAAGATGTAACAATAATGAAATATTTGGCGTGTGGTAGCCCTCAACATGGTTTACCTCGTCTGACCCTCACAGACACAGATAGGTACTACTTTAATCTCTGTTTTGCAGCTGAGAACACAGAGGTTGAGTAAAATCAATTTCCCCAAGAATACTACAGACAGTGAGCAGCAAATGTGTACCCAAACCGAGCTCTGCTAACTTTCAGTTCAGTTCAGTTCAGTCGCTCAGTCGTGTCCAACTCTTTGTGACCCCATGAATCACAGCACACCAGGCCTTCCTGTCCATTACCAGCTCCCGGAGTTCATTCAGACTCACGTCCATTGAGTCAGTGATGCCATCCAGCCATCTCATCCTCTGTCGTCCCCTTCTCCTCCTGCCCTCAACCCCTCCCAGCATCAGAGTCTTTTCCAATGAGTCAACTCTTCACATGAGGTGGCCAAAGTACTGGAGTTTCAGCTTCAGCATCATTCCTTCCAATGAACACCCAGGACTGATCTCCTTTAGAATGGACTGGTTGGATCTCCTTGCAGTCCAAGGGACTCTCAAGAGTCTTCTCCAACACCACAGTTCAAAAGCATCAATTCTTGGGACCTGCCATATTGGAAGGAAATATACGATGAAGTTGAAAATAGTCTTGAAGCAAAATAGGGAAATAGTTAGAAGGGCTCTGGTCAGAAAGTGATACTGTGATTTTGAAAACAATGCACAGTGACTGTAGGGTGTGACATGAGAAAGGCTTGCATATTTCTCAGACACAGCTCTGAAGAGGGGCCACAGGTGATCATGCATACTAGACTCTAGCGTCTGGTCCTCAGTTTTGCTGGATTGAAATGGAGAGTTTGGACACCAGCTATTATTATTATCCATGATCAGAGGTTATTTACATTTGTTATATGTCTATGGGGGCTTCTTAGGTGGCACAATGGTAAAGAATTCACCTGTCAATGCAGGAGACACAAGAGAAGCAGTTTCAGTCCCTGGGTTGGGAAGATCACCGGAGAAGGAGATAGCAATCCACTCCAGTATTCTTGCCTGTAAAGTTCCATGGACGGGGAAGCCTGGTGTGCTACAGTCCACGGCGTCGCAGAGTCAGAAAGGGCTGAGTGACTAAAAAACAAACAACAAATAATAAATTTCCCAACTCTGCGCTCAGTAATGTCATATTGGTACCATGAAGCTCACCATGGTAGGAGTATTTACACTACAGAATTCAGCAAATGCTGCAAATCAGGGCTTTGTGTAACATTTTGCTGAGTGTCTAGACTTAATGAAGTGATGAAGAATGTTAATAACAATACAAATTAAATTTAAAAGTCCCTCTTGACTGTAGATGTTACATTGTGATAGCAATAAGAATTGAGAAAATATTTTACTGTTAAAAGCTATATTGGATTCAGCACAGAAGATAACTCATATCATTGATTAATGAGTGAAGTTCCAACATATGTCTTTGTTGTTTTGTTTGCATTTTAACTGTTACTATAAATGAAAATAGTAACCTCCATTCATATCAGAACTACACTCATTCACCAACTGCAGCCGTAGGTTAACCGTGAACACAAGAGTACAGCAAAAATCAATGAAAGCATATTGTGAGAATTGATTGGCCGTGTGGAATCTACAATAGAGAATATTATGTGTTTTATTATTACATTTGTAAATTGTGTGCTGTGTATCTTTGATATAATAAACTTTATAAGCTGTTAACTATTTACCAGCACAGCACTGAATAATGGAGAAAGAATCTTACACAGAGAGGCAGTAGTCTCTAAATTCATTTGTTCAGATACTGTCTCGTGCTACAGCTGTTATATTCTTTCTTTTTTCTTTGTTTATGTATTAAGTATAACTGAATCATACAATATATCAGGATATTTGCAACCTATGAGAACATGACATCCACTTTATTATCTCCTGTCTGGAACTTTCCAGTGACTCTTCAAAGCTTTATCAGCCGATTTCACAGTTCCACTGGGATATCTAACAGGTTCTGTGAACTTGTTATGGTTTCACCATGCACCCAATTGCTAGAACCAAACCCCAGGCAGCAACGTTGATCCCTAACTTCACTTCCTCTTACCAGCAGATACCATTAACTCTGTGTATTAGTGGGCTTACACCACCAAAACAAATGCCATAGGTGCAGGGGCTTCACCACCAGACATTTACATCCACAGTCGCAGTTCTAGTGAGAGCGCTCTTCCTGGCTTGCAGACTATTGCCGCTCACCCTGTCCTAACATGGCAGAGACGGAGAGAGAGGGTAAGCCCTCTGGTGTCTCTTCTTATAAAGGCACTAACCCCATTATGAGGATCGCACCCCCATAACCTCATCTAACCCAAACTATTGGCCAAAGGCCCAATCCCCATTTGGGTTAGGACTTCAATCTGTGAACTAGGGTTTAGGATTTCGACATCTAGATGTGACGGTGGGTGGGGGTGGCGGTACACCATTCATTCCACAGCCCTCTACTGCATAATATATTTCTGACCACTTAACTCCATCTCTGTTCCTTGTGCTCTAGCCCAAGTCACTATTATTCCCCACACAGACTATTGTTAAAGTTGCCTACGCTGTCTCTTTGTTGCCCTTTTCTCTTCTTATGATGGTTCTCCACATAATTGCCAGTGTGTTTTTAAAACTGTAGACTAAATCGTTTCTTTCTTGCATAGAATCCTCAGTTCAGTTCAGTTCAGTCGCTCCGTCATGTCCGACTCTTTGCGACCCCATGAATCGAAGCACGCCAGGCCCTCTTCTTATTCCTTAAACACTTCAATTTAGCTCTTGCTTTGGGAACTCTTCCACTGCTGTGTCTGTGCCAGGAATGGTTTACACACTAATCTTCACATAATTGTCATTCAGTGTTCAGATCAAACATCACCTTTACAAAGAGGCCCTCTTTGGAGGGCATGTCCTGTATCCGTACCCCTCCCCGCCCCCCACCACCACCTGTTACTCTCTATCACATTAGGGGGGCAGTATTGCATGGTGGTTAAGAAAATGAAATCTGTAGGCAAACTACTCAATGCTGTTACCACTGTGTGACTTTGGTCGAGTTACCTAAGCTCTCTGCACATAAGGTTCCTCATGGGAGTTTCCTCATAGGTAAAATAGGATTGATGTACAGCTTCGATGAATTAACACTAAACAGTAACAGTAAATACTCAACATATGTTAGCTGCTATTATTATTTACCTTGTTTCATTTTTTTTCAGAGGATTTACCATTATTCAATTATATGCTTAGTGTCTCTCTCTCCCCTTATCCCCACCGCACCCCACACCTCCCCTCCAGGATGTGAGGTCTGTAGAAACAGGAAATTTACCTTCTTTTGTTTGCCAGGATGTTTCCCCAGTCTCTAGAGCAGAGGTTGGCATATAGTGAGCACTTATAAAGTATATGTTGGCTAACTAAATGAACAAAGAGCAACTGTCAGAAAAGCAAGAGAGTAACCAGAGAATCGTAGAGTCATTTGGCTCATACCCAGCTTTACACACAGCAGTCTGAAACTTATTTGTTGGTGGTGGGGCGGGCACTTCAAAAAGCAAAAGTAACATTCCTAGCACCATCACCTCAATCACTTAAAAAGTTTAATTTGGGCCCCTCTAAGAACACACTTTTCTGTAATGACTGTTATCTTCTTTTCTCACTGGTTAGCACAGTTCATGGCTCAGAAAGGTGTGTCTTAAATATCTATGGGATACACATAGTTTGTAACATAAGCTTGTAAGTTCTTTAACATTTGTGTAGTGTGTACAGTTTACAAAGCAGGCCAATATTCCTTACAACATGGGTGCACAATGTCTGTGGTTGGCTTTAAATTTCTTCTGGACAGTGTAATATTCTTTGTGGTTATTTGGTTTAAGCTATGCCCTAGAAGCGGCAAGCATTCTAATAACTATGCATCCGCACTCCAGAAATAGTTAGCTAGCATCATACCAGAAAGGCCACATTCCAGAGATGGAGTTACAAATAATTTAGTCACCTTGATCTCTGATAACACTGGATATTTTGCGAATTATCATAGTGAATGCCAGAAATGGCTTTTTACCAGAAAAAAATAACAGCTTAATAATTTTCATGATGAATACTAGAGATGAAATCTCAAAAGAATGCTCTCCATTCCTGATAAATCAGGGTTTAAAAATTCTAGTCCTCAACCTTTGCAGATGCCATCTGAGGCTTCATCCCTGTTGGTTCTTGCTTTCCCACTCATCTGCAAGATTTTTGGTTGCCCGATGCTGACAGTGGAATCCTGCCTCCGCAGCCCTGTGGGTCTGTTTCTCAACTTGTCAGTACAAGCTGGTGGTTAAACCTAACTACAACTGCACCCTCCAATAGTGTGATCACACTACCTACATGTGAATTTTGAGCATTTATATATGGCGAGTTTAAACTGTAAAAGATAGATATCAGATTTTGAAGACAGTACAAAAAATGTAAAGTATCTCATTAATAATTTTTTATATTGGGTGAATGTTTAAATCACAGTCTTCTGGCTATGTAACCCATGCCCCTGAAGTGGGAAGTCAGAGCCTTAATCACTGGACTGCCAGGGAAGCCCCTCTTTTTACTATTTCAGATGTGGTTTCTGGAAAACTTAAAAATACATTTGTGGCTCAAATTCTATTTTTATAGGGCAGTGCTGACCTACGACGGACAGCAACACTTTCAACCAGCTAATAAGACAATTAAGTACTAACTGTGCCTACTTTCTAATAAATATTCATTTCTGAACAAGGGACAAAATTTGGTTTGATATTTGCTTTCACTCACTTAATCTGGTGAAGTAACTGTAGGGTCCTTATCCAAACTGTAATAAGCCAGAAAGAATTTAAAACTTTTAGGTGATTGAATGATCTATGTCAACTGTGAGGTTGTAAAAGTATTACATAGAAGCGATGACTAAGATCATGTGTAAGATAATAGAGAAAATATATTGGGTTTGAGTCAACTAGTTCCAAAAATATCACGTTTACTCACTTTATTTTCACAAGATACTATTAAGTAGAAACTATCAGTATTAATAATGTGTGTATGCACGCATGCCCCGTCGTGTCCGATTCCATCCGATCCCATTGGCCACGGATTTTCCAGGCAAGAATACTGGAGTGGGTTGCCGTTTCCTTCTCCTAGGGATCTTCCTGACCCAGGGACCCACAAACACTATTAATAATCCCAATTTCACTCCCCGCTGATACAAGCGCAACTTCAGATTCTCTATCTGAAAGGGCTTCAACTAGAATCACTTCCACCTCTCCCAGCTTAAGCCAGGGATTGTTAGGACTTCGGCCCACGCAGCACAGCCAATCAGAGCTGCGGGGTTAGCCACGTCACTCTCCTAAAAGTCCTCACCAATTTCCAGAGTATGCCTCTTCTCCGTCCCGCCCCTTTTCTATTTGTTAGAGGCCACCAGCGGCCATTTTTGATTCGGGCGGAAATCCAGTTAAGACGTGCAGATAAAAAGCTGAAAATTAAAGTCAAGGCTGACTTTCACGTTTAAGTCAGAGTACAAGAGAAGAGACATCTTCACAGACCAGCTAGGAGACTAGGGGCAGAGAGTGAGCCGTGGGCCCGCACTGGCGCCCACACTCAAGATGGCACCGGCCTGAGAAACACCTGCGCGGCCGCTCTATCTCGGTTCCGGGTACTCTCGCCCTCGTGGTGGCGTTGGAGGGCTGCAGGCCGGCATTCTTTCCGGCTTCCGGACCCGTCTCTATGGTGCCGGAGAGACCAGACTCAGAAGATTGTGGGTGTAGTGGCCAGAGCGTCACGGGGGAGGCGAGGGTGGTTGGTGTCAACACGGGGCGAAGAGGGGACCGGAGCTAAGACCCTTGGCCGCCTCCCCCACCGCCCATCCGCAGGTAACAGGGAGCCGCCGGCTGCGTCCTGCGTCAGTGCGGGCCTGGGCCGCCGGAGAGGGGGCCGGCCCGGGCCGGGAGCGAGGCGGGGGGCGCGCGCCCCGCTCGCGGGTCCGCGCTTGGGGCCCGCGCGGGGGCGAGCTCGGCGCGGCACCGCTGCCGGTTGATCGCTGCTTGCCGCCTCCGCGCAGCCTCTCTGTGCTCAATGCCGGGGCCCCTGCCAATCTGGGCGTCGCGGACGACCCCCGCCCGGTGGGGCGCTGGAAGGCAGCCGCTGAGCCCGGCCTCGCGGGCAGGTGTGGAAGGTGAGCGGCCAGCGAAGCGGAATCGCCGCCCCGGCCTCTAAGCGACCCCGAGGAGTCGCGGTCAGATCCCCGCCGACCTCCAGCCTCCGCTCCCGGGCTGGCCCCCGGAAGGGCGAATGTGCGCGGCGGGGCGGGAAGGTGCCGGGCGCTTGGGGCCGAGCCGCGGGAGCCTGGGTTCGCGCCCGCCCTGGGATGCTGCCTTCATTCTCGATCGGAAACCGGTGCGGGGCCCCAGAGGCCCCGCTGGCTCCTGTCTCTGGGTAGTGCATTTTGTCTAGAATAAAGGTGAAACATACGTAGGAAACCGTACAAATACTCAGTTGGGTCCTGAATTTTGGAATCCCTGTTACTGTTGTTTTTAAGGACCCGTGCGCATACCCCAAAACATCCCGTGCCTGAAATCACACTTAGTTCTTGAGGTACGCAAAGGCTTCATTATATATTGCTGGACTGAGTTCGTTATAGGGAATGTATACGTGAAACAGATCAAAGCGAAGGGCCTCAAGTAATATTATCACCTGATAACAAAATACCCATCAATACCAGATGTCCTTTGAACTCTTAGTGTAAAACCTTATCGTTGGAACTTCCAATCTGAGGGAGCTAAGATCACGATCATCCCAATTACTTGAGAAGGAGAGCGAGTTCCCTAAAGAACACTCATTTCTTAGTTTAGTGTATGAGTTGCGCGGTAACATAGACAAGGACTTTTAATCCCGCAGGTGGCCTAGAAACCTGATGTGCTGCCCAAGGAAGTAAAAGGATGAAGGAAGATAGGTGAACAGCATTTTAAAGAGAAGACGATGATACCTATACAAGTCAGAAACTACCCAATATTTTATTTTAGTGTCTGTGTGCGCGCGCAGGAGATCAAACGTGTCCAAGTCTGCGACCCCATCGACTAGCCCACCAGGCTCCTTTGACCATGGAATTTTCCAGAGAAGAATACTGGAGCTTGGAAATGGGTTGACATCTCCTCCAGGGGATCTTGCCGACCCAGAGATGGAGTCTGTGTCTCTTGGTCTCCTGCTTTGGCAAGCGAGTTCTTTACCAGCGGAGCCACCAGGTGGTAAATTCTGAAAAATACCTATGCTAATAGAATATCTTTTTCTGCCTTTTTGTGACTTTATCATTTCAAAGTTAAATGATTTGGTGCTTTCCCCTTTACTCTTCAAAACAAAAAAGAGCATTTTGGAAGTCCAGGTGTTCTTGTTTACCAGTATTACATTTCAGTAACTCCTTTTTAGCTGAATTGCCATTTTTAAAGCATTTTTTATAGCAAGTTTTTGTGCCTCTTAGGATACAGAATTGTGAAGCTACAAATTAAGAATTACTGCTTATAAGATATATACAAATTGCAGTCAACAGCGCATCTTTTTATTTCCCTCCTGATATTTATTTCTCAATAGGGCCTACCTGGTAGCTCAGACCATATTGAATCTTCCTGCAATGCAGGAGACCGGGTTCTATTCCTGCGTTGGGAAGATCCCCTGGAGAAGGAAATGGCAACCCACTCCAGTATTCTGCCTGGAGAATTCTGTGGACAAAGGAACTTGGTGGGCTAAGTCCATGGGCTGGCAAAGAGACACCACTGAGCGATCAACACTAACTAACTTACGAAGTTTTTATTGAAAGTAGGCTGTAATCCAGCTACTGTAAGCACTGCAGAGTGGTATCAGTAGACTGCTGTCAACATTAATCGTGCTTTCAAACTAAGAAAATGTCATCCTTTTGAGTTCTCACAAGGAAGGGGTTCATTCCTTTAAATTTTCAGGTGGTTTTTCTTTAGGTCATGGACCCAAATAAAACCCAGTTTTAACATCTTCCTAGAGCGGTACTTCATGACCTGTGGTTGGTTGGGTCCCCTTTGTTGGTTGAATGCACAGATGTGTGACTGCAGATACGGAGGGTCAGCTGTAAAGTTATTCTCAGGTTTTTGACCAAGAGGGTATGGGTACCCCTAATTTCCTGTGATTTTAAAGGGTCAGCTCTTGTTGAGATACTTTTTAATACTATTTCTTGTTGTCATTTGGGATATTTGTTTGTTTGTTTGGGGTGTTTTTTTTTTTGCCTCTATTGTTCTTCAGTTCAGTTCAGTTGCTCAGTCGTGTCCAACTCTGCAACCCCACGAATCACAGCACGCCAGGCCTCCCTGTCCATCACCAACTCCCGGAGTTCACTCAAACTCATGTCCATCAAGTCGGTGATGCCATCCAGCCATCTCATCCTCTGTCATCCCCTTCTCCTCCTGCCCCCAGTCCCTCCCAGCATCAGAGTCTTTTCCAATGAGTCAACTCTTTGCATGAGGTGGCCAACGTATTGGAGTTTCATTGGTAGGTAGGAGCTCAGTGGATTTGTTACAAAGCCAGCTTGGTTCTTATCCTCAGAAACATTCTTGGGTTTTAAAAAAACATCAATTTTAGATAAGTTTAGCCCTTATATATGTTATAGTCCTTATTCAGGTTTATATATAGGTCTGTAGCCCTTTGAAATTCTTTGGTTTTAAGCAGTATTACATACTCTGATAACCTAGTAAGTGTTGAATGGAACTTTACCAAAGTGGGGAAAAAAAATCCCAAGTAGAGGGTCTATGTATAATGATTCTTGGGTTTATATTTACCCAAAGGATGAAGATTTTAAAGTAAATTTTATAAAGATCCACCTAGAATTTTTGGCTGTTACTTAGACTCACAACTTGCTTCCCACGCTGCCAGAGTTAGTAAGAACTCTTTTTATCTTGTCTTTTTTAAGTTATGGTAAAGCCAGAACTCAAAACTGACTGCTGTAAACTTTTCAGGCACGTGTTGTTTGGCCTATACAGGTTTAAAAATGTTGGAGCCAATGTTGAAAACACATGGAAATTCCCACATAAATATTCAGGCTTTGGGCTCTTCATGGGTAGGTCGTGTGACCTGGCAGTTCTGAAGTGGCAGTTGCGGCTGGAACCTTCTGATGGTGGCCCCCTTCGTAGTGTGAGCCCAGTCACAGTAGGTGCCTGTGCGCGGTAAGCCCTCGCCACTCCACCAATGCTGCCGAGCCTCTGTGGATTGCCCGTTGCGACCATATGAGTGGTTACAACATTTGTATCCTGGAAAGATATGCTCTTACTGTGGAACAGTTGGGAGGTGCAGGCAAATGTGTGTCTGTGTTTGTGACAAACATGGAATGTGAATTCACATACATTCACATTCATGTATGTAAATCATCCATGATCTGACATCCACAACAAACCTGTTAATACCTGACACATCTTTCAAGTGTGTGTGTGTGTGTGTGTGTGTGTGTGTGTGTGTGTGTGTAGCTATAGCAGTAGAGCACTCATCGCTATAATCATAATCAAGGTATACTGAATATATCCATTCCCCCCAAAGTTTCCTTATACCCGGTCGTATTCCTGTCCTCTCCCATGGTTCCTCTAACTCATCTCACCCCAGGCAACCACTTACCTGTTTTCTGTCCTTAAAGAAAAGTTTGCATTTCCTAGAATCTCACGTCTTTTTAATGTCTGGGATTATACAGTTTTGCTTTTCCCCCCTTTTTAGCATACTTTGGAGAGCAGTCATGGATTGTATTTTTTCTTTTATTTGTTGTCATTTGTGTTCAGTGAGTTATCTGTTTCTCTTCCCATTATTCTGCTGGTGTTTTATGTTTTCTTGACTTATACAAGCTTTCCATTTGTTAACATGTTTTTCAACATTTTTAGAAACATTTTCCAGTTTGCAGTGTTCTCCACATAATTGTGAGTTGTTTTAGACATCCAGAAGTTTATCTTTGAATGATCAAGTTTTGCAGCACTGTATTCTGTGAGACTGGATCTAAGTGGGTTAGGGAGCCAGAGAGCCCTTATTCTGTATTGGATCGCTCTTCCTCTGTGGAAGTTGTGTGTGTGCACTGGGGGTTGGGAACGACAGTAACTGCATGTGTCTGTTTAGTAAAGTGCGTTTTTTTCTAGAGCTATTACTTGTTTTTTCGTCAAGCCTAGCAGGTAACTTGCTGAACTTTGACTGTTATTGTTGTCAAATGGCCTAGTTGATGAGGATTGTAGGCAGTGGTAGGAGTTTCTGCTGCGGAGTGCCTGGGTCTGGTTACTTGGCTGTCTCTGGCTCACAGCTCAGATACTCAGCGTTTTGAAATGTTCTCTGTTTGCTTTCAGGTCTGCTTGGCTTTGAGAAGGAGCTGCAGCACCCCTGTCTCACCAAATAAGGGATGGGCTCAGAGAACAGCGCTTTGAAGAGCTATGCCCTGAAGGAGCCGCCGTTCACCTTACCCTCCGGACTTGCTGTTTTCCCCGCTGTATTGCAAGATGGCAAACTCGCGTCAGTTTTTGTGTATAAGAGAGAAAACGAAGATAAGGTTAATAAAGCTGCCAAGGTACCTTCATAGGTGACAACCTAATAGCTAGTACTTTCTACTGTCTTCTTGTTTTCTATTTAAAAAATCATGAAATTAATAAAGTTCCAAGGAGGTAGGTCATAGTAATATTTTCATTCATGGCCTTTGAAAATACAGTTGTCCTTACTTCATGGGAACGTCACCAGCTTGCATCACGAGGTCAAATACCATAGATAAGCCAAAAGCTTTATGCAACTCAGCGTAATAGCTCTTCTCATCATATTGTATTTTTTTAGTGAGAGAGTTTGGAAGGGGATTTTACATGGCTCACAGAAGATAAAGGGACTTAATTCTAGCTTAGCAAAAATGCTGTAAGTACGGACAACATTTTAATTGATGTGTTGATGATGGGATGGACCTGGAAATTATATATTTTAGGAACTGTAACTGCAGTTTTTTCCTTTCCTGAGGCATTGTGGTGCTCCCGGAAAGAATGTGAAACTGGAATGTGGGATGGGATGCCCCAGAAAGACTGACCTGGGCCCTACTTCTTGCTGAGGGACGCTAGAGCATTAACCTCTAGCAGCTTCAGTTTTATTATTATGAAGAAGTTCCTCCCACTTCAGGCCTCCTAACTGCTGCTCCTATGAAGGGAGCCAGTGAGCTAGCGAGCTGGCTGACCTGATGTCAGGGGATCCTGGGCTGTCATTAGAAAAAATGACTATCTTGGAATATAATTCAAGAAAATAGCCCTAAGTATCTTTTCAGATTAGAGAAAAGGAAAGTATTAGCTGATATTTCTTTGGCTAGTTAGCCATTTCCTTGGGTGTTCAGGCATTGAGATTATCTTCAGGAAGGTTCTAAAAAGGAAAGCCCTTTCAGGTTGATTTCATTATTTTGTTAGACGTTATGATCTGTATTACCTTGAGTCTCTTTGTACTAACAATAAGAATGAAACATTGATGTATATTTCATAAGTGTTAGTTGCTCAGTGTTTGACTCTTTGTGACCCGATGGACTGTAGCCCATCAGGTTCCTCTGTCCATGGAATTCTTCTGGCAAGAATACTGGAGTGGGTTGCCATTTCTCCAGGGGATCTTCCTGACTCAGGGATCAAACCTGGGTGTCCAGAACTGCAGGGAGATTCTTTATTGTCTGAGCCACCAGGGAAGCCCTGTATTTCATGCTGCTGCTGCTAAGTTGCTTCAGTCGTGTCTGACTCTGTGCGACCCCATAGATGGCAGCCCACCAGGCTCCCCCATCCCTAGGATTCTCCAGGCAAGAACACTGGAATGGGTTGCCATTTCCTGCTCCAATGCATGAAAGTGAAAAGTCAAAGTGAAGTCACTCAGTCATGTCCGACTCTTCACGACCCCATGGACTGGCGCCTACCAGGCTCCTCTGCCCATGGGATTTTCCAGGCAAGAGTACTAGAGTGGGGTGCCATTGCCTTCTCCCCTGCAGTGGCAACCCACTCCTGTATTTCATAGATCTGTTTAAATGGTTTATACCTTGATCATGATTATAAAGGGCTATATTATAATACATAGTGTTAGGAATATAATTTAGGCATTTTGTCTGTCAAACCAGTTCATTATTTGATGTCTCTGATCAGCCTTGAGATGAACAGTTGTAAGATGGTTCCTAAGGAAAATGTTTTACTCAGAATGCATTTTCCATTAATGTGCTCTGATAAAAAGTGTGGCTGGCTGTTGTATCACTAAGTAATTGTGCTTTTTGGTAAGACCACACATTTGTCTCTTCTCCAGCCCATCTGGGAATTGATAATAATTTTTTATTGTGATTTTACAAAAGATACAATGCCTTGCCTCCCTGTCTTTTGCTTAGGTGCAGTTAATATCTGACATACTTCCTGTTATTTTCATCTAATAAGATTGCACATTTTTTTTAAAAATAACAATTGACTATTACTAGTGAAGTACTAGAAATTTATAATCATTTGTAAGACCATAAGATTTTTTAAATTATGTTAATCTTTATGGTGTATGTAGCATGGAAGTTGAACAACCCAAGTCATAAAAGTTTTAAAGGAAAGAAGCAAAGCTCATGCAGTGTTTGACGACTTCCACACTGCAGGAATTGCAAAACTTGAGAAGGAAGATTTTTTTCTGCCCTTGGTATCTACACATGCGCTCCTGAGCCATGACTCTTCTCAAGTAGCTCATACTTGTCCCTTAGGTTCCTCGGGCTATCAGGTGGCTTTGAATACCTGAACCATGAATCTGAGAAATTTGAAATGGCAAAAAAATGATAAGGAGTTTAGATGAAGGTCACAGTACTTGAGAAACGAATGGCATTGCAATGGGTTTTAGAAACTTGGCTTCCTAGATACCTAAAATATTGAAGTACCATCGTTAGCTTGCTTCCTTTCTCTAGAGATCAGGTTCCTAATCCTACCACTGACATTTCTCATAGCTGTCAGTGGTAGGATTATTACCATTTCAAGCAGATATACAGTGTTTCCTTGGCCAAACATTGTTAGGTAATGATTATACTCTTCTAACCATGTTGTAAATAAAAAACAGCAGTCTCAGCACACTGTTTAACCTCTGAAGCAAGATGAAATGCAGGTATAACCTTTGGCCACAAAACAGTATCAGAAATACTTCAAGTCCATCATAGCTTCTCATTTTATCCTGAATTCATTAGCTGTTGATAGAGCAGTATAATTTTCTCACTGGGATTATGATTCATTTCTAACCAGTAGTCTGCAAGGGGTGGTAAATCCTCAGTCCTAACTAAGTAACTTGGTTACTCTATGGTTTGCTGTAATATGATGTAAGTGCTTAGTTAGGGCCTCATGGTGAGTGCAGGCTCGAAGAATGGTTCCTGAGTGTCTTTCTATCAAGCAGCCACATCAGAATAGGTATTTAGATGCTGTGTAGGTGCTCTGTGTAGTGCCTTAGGAGACATGCTCTAATTCCAGGGTAGGTTCACGCTGCTGTTGGTCAACATACTTGAGAACCTACATTGTGTGGGCATGAGAAAGAAATAGAAGGGCTGATTGCTGTGCTTAAAGGAGTTTGAATTCTGTTGGGGAAATGCTTTATTGCTCTTCCTTATACTGACATTTTCTTTTTGTTCCACTCCCTCTCAGCCTTTTTTATGCTATTTACAACCCCCATTCTGGTAAATCAACTTCCCTGTATTTTTTCAGTTTTGAAAAAAAATGGTTTCCTTCCCCTCCTGATCAAAGTCTGGTTCTCTTACAAGGCTCCCAAGCACCACCCGCTCAGAAGAACTTGGGAAGTGTTACCGCTCCCTCAGGGTGTTAGGGTCAGCAGGGGGCACTGGCCCTTGGCCAGTTCCCACCACTGTTCTCAGACTTCACATTCTCACCCTTTTGTCTCTAAATAGCTGTCAAAACCTCTTGTCTGAGCTCCAGATCTATTATTTCCCCCTGCCTATTCAGTATCTCCTGAACCCAAAAGCATGCTTTCCAGCAGAGAATTCTTTATCCCTTTGCCTTCCTACATTTTATTCTTGGTTTATGATCCTGCCTCCAGGCAGTGAACATTTAAAGAGAACGCTCTTCTGCCTTTTTCTCCAATTTGCATTTTAGGGGTGGGAGGAAGAATCTGTCTCCCTGAAGATTCTTGCTCACTGGTTCAGGCATCTTGTTATTTTGCTGTATTTAGCAGAGTGAAGTAAAGCTTTCTCCCTGTCTAAAAACTTAACAAGTGAATTTAAGCTACAGTTGAGAACTACTTTGTGTTGTTTTCAAAGTGAAGTAGCAAGTTCGAGGTAGAATGATAAGGAAAAGTCAAGCCCCTGAGGCTTGAATTAATTCTCTGAATGGCTGAGTCATAACTGATTGCTGAATAGTAGGAATACCACACGCTTAACATCTGTGTGTGGGCATAGATCAGCAAAATATCTACTACTACTCAAATTTAATAATATAAAAGTCCTTACTCAGAATTCTCTTACCTGGTGGAGTGAATGAGACGTGATCGATACTTGGTAACTTTGCAACAGATGGTTTCAAATCACTCATTCGACAGCAGTCACTTTTCTCCACCAGAGCAAAACCATTTTCTCTTTAATTGATGTTCATTGAGAAAATACCCTAGTTACACTTAGCAAGTACATCTTGTCATTCCGTCTGTTCTTTGGAACAGCAGACGTTTAAATCAAGAAGTATTTCTATTTCATTCTTAACTGCTAACCTTTCCTGTGAATTTATGCATAATTTTATGCATAACTACATATGCCAAAGAGGAGTGACAAGGTTTTTGCTAAGTTAAGTGCCTTATTCAGAATCATGCAAGATTTATTCCATTCTTTCTTCCTTCATTTAAACAAATAAGAAGCCACTTGGGACACCTAATTAGTTAATGAAAAGAGAAAAGTTTTAAAGATGGTTGAATAATGCGCTGGATCATAAAACAGTTTTGAATGGATTAGTACCCTGATCCACGATAAACTGTTTAATTTTGTTGATCTTGCTTCCTTATTTTTTGCCTTTTTACTTATCAAACATTTAATCCCCTTAATCATATTCAGTTTAGTCGCTCAGTCGTGTCCGACTCTGAGACCCCATGAACCGCAGCACGCTATCTTTAAAGCTTTTCTCTTTTCATTAACTAGAAAACTGATCATCAAATAAAGAATTTGTATTCTGCAATTGGATAAAGTGTTTTCTAAATCTCAGTTTGATTCAGGTAGTTGATATTATTCAGGTTTTCTAAGTTTTTATTTATTTAGTTTATTTTCTGCTAGTTCTATTGATTTTTTTTTTCTGTCGATTGTTGAGACAGAAGCTTTAAAATCTCCAACTCTGATACTATGATTTTGAAATTGTCTGTTTTTCCCTTTCATTTTCCCAGTTTTTACTTCATGTGTATTGAGTTTCTGCTCTTATACATTTATAATTAGTTATGTCTTTTTAATGAATTATCCCTTTTATTCTTTAAGTAATTGTCCCATTTTATCTCTGGCCATACTCTTTGTCTTGAAGTATATTTTGTCTGATAGGAATATATCCATGTCAGCCTTCTTTTGCTTACTGATATCCTTTTCCATCAAATTCATTTATTTTCTGTTCATTTACCTATCTCTGTCTTTTGTCTAAAGTATGTCTTCTATAGGCAGCATATAGTTGGATCTTCCTTTTTTATCCACTCTTAATTGGAGTGTTTAGTTTTTTAACATTTAATGTAATTATCATTTGTTTTCTTTTCATCCCCTTCTGATTTTTGTTCTTCTGTTCCCCCTTCTTGTGAATTATTTTAATATTTTTAGTATTCTGTTTTAATGTATCTTGAATGGGGGCTATATATTCCTTTATTTTTTAAAAATAGTTACACTGAGGACTTCAGTATACATGACTAACTTTTAATTAGTTCTGGTTATTAACTGTGGTTAGTTAGTACTGACCACTCATTGTGGTTAGCATTATACCACAGTCACATAAAATGTGGAAGCCTTGGAATCACATAGATGTCTGCAGCCTCCAACCCTGCTGTCCTTTTGTTACACGTATATTAACTGTAGGCACACAGCATGCATCTACATCGCACACACGGGAAACCTTACCAGGCAAGTGTTACAGTGCTTACTCTGCATAGTCATATATATCTTAAATAAGAGGGAAAAAATGTAACCTTCAGCTTTAACCTGATATTTAGTATTTCGGATGCTCTTCTTGCAATCCTAAGATCCAGGTTTCCCTTTGATGTTTCCTTTTCAGCTTGAACTTTCTTTAGCATTTTTGTAGAGCAGATCATCTAGCAACAACTTTTCCGTTTTCTTGATCAAAAATGCTTTTAATTTGCCTTCTTTCCTGAAGGGTACTTTTGCTAGGTACAGAATTCAGGTTTGATGATTTTTTTTGTTACATTGCTTTAAATATAGTTTCCCTTTATCTTTCGGATTTTGTTTTCTTATGAGAAATTAGTATCATTTAGTTTCTTATCTCTCCATCTGTGTTGTTTTTCTCTAGCTACTTCTGAGATTTTTAAATTGATCTTTGATTTTCAGCAGTTTGATCATAATGTGTTTAGGTGTAGTTTTCTCTGATTTATCTTATTTAGTGTTCACTGACATTCTTAAATCTGTAAACTTAAGTATTTGGCCAAATTTGGGGAGTTTTCAACCATTATATTTTTTTATGTCCCAATTTTCTCTTTTTTTTTTAGAGCTCCAGTTATGTGCATTAAACTTTTTGTTTTTGTTACCCAGGTTTCTGAAGCTCTGACCTTTTCTTTTACTTTTTCTTCTTTGTTCTTTAAATTGGTTAACAACTTTAAGTTCACTGAGTCTTGTCTCTGTCATTATCATTCTGTTATTAAGTTCATCCATTGTATTTTTTTATTTGTAGTATTTTTAATTTATAAAATTTCCATTTAGTTCTTTTATGTAACATTCATTTCTCTTCCGAGAGCTTCTATTTTTCTACTCATTTTATAACGCTTTTCTTTCTCTCTCCAGGCGGGAATGGTGGTGATAGCTGCTTCAGATTCCTTCTGATAATTTCTAGTATCTGGTGTCTGCTCAGTCTTGGGGTTGGTATTTGTTGGCTGCTTTTTCACATTTCATGATTCTTTGTCTTCTGAGTGATTCTGGATCGCATCCTGGACATTTTGAATGCCCTGTTGCATAGACTCTTGGTTCTGTTATAATTCTCTGAAGAATGTTGATGTTTTTCGTTTGCAGATGGTCAATTCCCTTGGGTTCAAGCTTCCCCCCGCCTTTTTTTTTTAAACTACTCTCCTCTCACCCTTCCTGTGCATGGTAGTTCAAACCGTAGTTCATTTTCAAAACTTCGCTGTGCTGATTTGGGTCTGTCCTGTGCGTGTTTGGTTCCCGGGTTGGTCTGAGACCTGTGTGGGTATACAGATAACTGGGGCCTCTTCTTCTCCCTCCCTTGGCTCTCTCTCCTCTGGGACAGCTTCCTCATACTCAAACCTGCTTTGGTTCTCCTGGCCACAAAGATGGCAGAGTTTCCATTTGAGTTTCAGCCACCTTTGCTGCACTGCTCTGCACCTGGGGCCTCCCCTCAGCGCACAGCTGTGAGAAGGGACATCCCCCGAACCAGGAAACTCACCCCCTGGGTGACTGCCGTCCATAGTCTGCATGCTCTTGTTTACTTTTCAGAGTTCTCAGGTGGTGTTTTCGGTGCTTTGTTCAGAGTTTATAGCAATGATCATTGGAAATCTGGGCTCTTGGGGGCTTACACTCATGGAAATGAAAGTCTCTATAGAGTAATATAAATGCTGGTAAAGTAAACACTGTCAGAACAAGTCATGGATTTTTCTTTGCCTTCTTTGAAACTTGGGGGTTGGGTGGGGGAGGTAAGAAACTGGAGAAGACCTTGAATTTAAGTATACATTTTCTGAATTGATTACAATATATTTGAGACTATAATTAATCTTGGGCTTCCCTGGTGGCTCAGACGGTAAAGCGTGGAGTCATTAACTTTACCGACTTTTCTGTTTGCATTTTTAAAGCACCTGAAGACTCTCCGTCACCCGTGCTTGCTGAGGTTTTTATCTTGCACTGTGGAAACAGATGGCATTCATCTCGTCACTGAGCGAGTGCAGCCTCTGGAAGTGGTTTTGGAAACATTGTCTTCTGCAGAGGTCTGTGCTGGGATCTATGACATATTGCTGGCTCTTATCTTCCTTCATGACCGAGTAAGTAACCTGGACAGCCTGCCTCACAGCCTTTCATTTAGACCAGGAGTGGGAGATGGAGGCTGATGTATGGGGTAGTGCTTGTGAATTTTGGTATCTATAGAAATCATAAGTTACTATTCTCATCAGAAAGCTTCCTGAGGGAAAAGAGCACATGAGATGCTATAGACAGACAAGTGGTTTGTGGAGCAGGCAACAAGTTCTTTGTTCCTGGGTAGTTATTTATAGAACTTTATTTCAGTTTACTATATAGTCTGTCTCTAGTTTTGGATAAGTCTTTACCTAAAAATATCTACAGCTGCTATTTGTTATTAGGATGAGATAAAAGTTTAATAACATTAGTGCTGGTGTGGACCATGTTTCTATTTGTTTTCAGGAATTTTTTTTTTTAATGAAAGAAATGATCATTTCTTAGAAAGAGGCAGAGTTTTACACACCCTTTCTCATTCAAGTAGGTGGTGCCAAAGATAGGCAGCCCCTTAATACCATGGCAGTATTTACTATTATGGGGATAAAGTGGTATTGTTTACTTGTGGTCTGTTTCTTAACAGTATTATTGAACTACTAGTTTCTTAATGGAATTTACATTCTGAAGTATAAAGGCCTATGGCAGCCTCCCAAGATTAAGAAACACCAGTTACAGGTTAGAAGCCCTTGCATTTGACTCATCTTAATGTGTTTTTAAAAAATTTTTTCTATTAATGGGAGATAGACTCTCCAAATATCACTTTGAATTTATTGTCTCTTAAAAGTATTTCTAAGATACACATAAGTAGAATTATTAATGCTGCACTGTGGTGGAATATTTTCTCTGTTGGAAAAATGTTTGAATGCAGTAAAAAGTTTGAATAGTATGAGAAACATACTATTCAACAGGGACAAGGAAACCAGTCCCTGTCCTTGAAGCCGGGGCCCTGCTTCTTGCCATAGACAGCCTCAGCGATCAGTGTGTTAGGCCACAGATGCTCTTTGTGTGTCTTAAGCAAATATCTAAGTGTTTATTCGCCTTTATTTTTCTCAAGAGGAAACACACCCTGATACTATTCTAAGCTTTCCTTTAAAAATATGTATACATACGTTGGAGTGTTTTATATAAAAAATGTGTACCTATTGGATCTGATAGGTAGAGTTTTTAAAGTGCACTTATCTACTGAAATAATTTCTGGTTTGAGAAAACAACATACTTCATCCCCGTTTTTGTTTTCTTCTTCCCTCATTTATTTGACTGTACTATTTTTTTACATAGTTTTAAATTTGGCGCTTCTGTGGTCTGTGGGATATTTCTGGTGGTCCTTATCATTCCATTTTCCTCTTCTTCAGGCAGAATTTTTTTAATGTCTACTGACAAGATTTCAGGTGAAGTGGATCTGGGTTCGTGATAGAATGTAGGTGAGAAAGAATTTAGAAGAGAAAATTAATACAGTAACCTTATGGGAGCAAAGATAAATTTTTCCTTTAAAGGCGTTTGAAGCACACGATGTAGGCTGAAGAGACTTGTAAATTTACCTATAAGGACACCTGTATCTCCCAACTCCGATGGAGATGGGGATGTACAGCGTCTGTGCGGTGGCTTTCATGTCTTTACTAACCTGCCACACTGGGCAGGGGGAGATAAGCCTTTCCACTGTGTTTTTCATTTTTCCCTAACCTCATAATGCTTAAGCTGGATCATTGAATTTGTCATTTCTTAAAGTGGTAGTTCTGTTTATTATGCCACAAGTAGAAAGACTTGCCTTTTTTTTTTTTTTGGGTGATGAGTTCTTAGTTTTATAAAACTTCTACTCAGAAAATGGGAATGGCAATCTTCTTCCTGTTCTTTTTTTTCCCAGGGACACCTCACACACAACAATGTCTGCGTATCGTCTGTGTTTGTGAGCGAGGATGGGCACTGGAAGCTGGGAGGAATGGAAACAGTCTGTAAAGTTGCTCAGGCCACGCCAGAGGTAAGCCAGGTGCCAGGCCCTCTGTGTCGCTCGGAGTCTGATAGCATTTTGGTGTGTGGTTCTCCCGTAGGGGCTTTGCTCCAGCAATAGTGTGAGCTGAGGTTTGGAGACTTGGCTTTTTTGTCAATACTCACATTCACGGGGTTGTCGGCTTTTACTGTCCAGAGGGGCTAGGCATCATCTATTCTTTTCTCATTTTAGAGCGAAGGTATCTTGAGATTGGAAGAGGCTTGATCAATTTTCCATTAAATACCTACCCTCTGTGCTCCTGTAGTAACCTGCACTTAGTTTTACCACTGAGTGTTTAATGTTGAATTGCCTCCATGTGTCTACCTTCTTACCAGTGGCTGAGCTTCTTGAGGGTGATAGTGTTGTATATGTATCTTTATCCATGCACCTGGAATAGGGCCTGGCACATATTAGGCACATTGGACATGCTCATTGAGCACTTGTTCGTGTTTTCCAGAGTCATACATTACGCCCTAAGAGCTGGTGTCAGGGACTGTGCATCGTAACTCCTCGTGGGCCATAGTACTGCTGCCTGTGCTCCGTCTTATAATTTTGTCTGACAGAGGTCTACAAATTCCCCTCCGGAGTTGAGCAGTCTTACTGTTCTCTGTTTTGTTTCTTATTTCCATAATTTTGCATGTTGCCACTAGACTTAGCCTTTTAAAACACACACACACAAACACACACATCATGATTTCCTTACTGACGAGGGGGCTCCCTGACTTCTGGCTCCACCTCACTCCCCCTGTTCCCTTGTATGCAGGTTTCACAGGGGCCTTGTTGCGTGTGTACCTTCAGGGGCTCTGGCTCAGTGCAAATGCTCCTTCCACCATGAAGACGTTCCTCTGTTATTTCTGTCCCCGTGGATCCCTTTCTTCTCAGAAGTCAGCTTCCAGCTACTCAGTATAACAGCGTAATTCCCTCTGTGGGGTGTATCCCAGATTCTGGACCATGGGGTCCCAGGCCCTTCTCCAGCTCCTCCCCAGCCTGCCGTCAGCTCCAGGTGCCACTTGGTTATTGAGCTCCACTCCAGTTGCATCCTGTTCCGTGCAGTCCAGCAGGGTTCTCCTCCTTCACCCCCATTTTCCCTTGTGTGCCGTTCTGTCGCCTTTCTTCCCCTGGACTCTGCAGGATGTAAGATGAGGCTGACATCTCGCTGAAGTCTAGATCAGGCTAAGTCTCCTCTTTGTGAAGCCCTCCCCGAGGTGTCCCCTGCCCAACAAGAGTAGTCTTCCTCCTGGGCTTCCCAGGTGCTCAACCAGCACAGTTTGTCAAAGTGCTTAGTTTACATTTTAGGTTGTGAGCTCCTGGCCGGGGACAGGGATTTCTTGCATTCAATATGTATTCCTGGTGCCCTAGATGGCATTTGGAACATATAGACTCTTGAGAAATGATCTTTGATGAATCAGTAGATGAATGGTGTTCTGTGGATGCTGGCTCTGTCTCTAGTTTATAAGGTCCTCACATAAAAATGTGGCAACCAACTTATGACTGACTTGATTCAGAGAGCAGATTAATGATAGATTTGTCCTATGCTAGAGAAGTCTTTTATTTGTTAATATCTCCAAAGGATGAGGGTCTTCCCTGGTGGCTCAGCTGGTAAAGAATCTACCTGCAATGTGGAAGACCTGAATTCGATTCCTGGGTTGGGAAGATCCCCTGAAGAAGGGAACAGCTACCCATTCCAGTATTCTGGCCTGGAGAATTCCGTGGACTATATGGTCCATGGGGTCACAACAGTTGAACATGACTGAGCAACTTTCACTTTCATGTAGGATGAGAAAGAAGTATTTCTAATTGCCTTATAAATAAATCAGATATAGAGATGCGTCTGAACACCAGAGGGTATCTGTTAAACCAGCTGAAAGGAAAAGGAAAGGGAACTGATATTTATTTTCCACTAAGTCTTGTGCCATACCAGGCACTATATCTCCATTTTTCAGTGATGAAGATTTTTAATTTATGTATTTAGCCTGTAGCATTGGTTTGAAGGTTTCATTGGTGTTGATTGTTCTTTGCTTTTGTAACTTGATGTAAGAGATTGGTTCACCAAACATATGCTTGAATTTACTTTCCTTAATTTATTTCTCTTAGTTTCTGAGGAGTATTCGGTCAGTAAGAGACCCAGCATCTATTCCTCCTGAAGAGATGGTAAGATGATACACTTCAGATGTCACGAAGACTTCTTTCTGTAACTGAGTATGAAACTTAAAACAAACAAACAAACAAACAAACCTTTCCTCTGCCCACCTCTTTGCTAAGTCATAGACACTTCCTAATTCCTCTGGCCTTGAAGGCTTTGAGACTGATCATGTCATCACAGCAGAGAGCCTTTTTTCTTGAAACTCAACTTACATTTTGGTCATGTAGACCCCTGTGATGGTACTGAAAGAGAAGAGGCACCTCGGTGTGAGCAGAGTGGGGGCACCATACCATTCCATGGTGAGCCTTTGTGGAAGCCATGAGAGTTGAGGAAACAAGAGCCCAGCCCTTTCCTGTGCTTCACCCAAGCTGGTCGTCTGCCTATCTGCCGTTAGTTGGGATTCCAAGATGTGAGGAAGAGTGATTATTAATATTGTGCTGGTAAAGAAAGATAATATTTAACAATAAATTCAAAAGCACTTGTTCTTTCTAAGTTTGTCCTTAACCGCTATAGACTTTGATCCCAAAAGACGTATTTAGTGTGCTTTGCAAGAAACACAAACTCAACAATAAACTTAAGTATAAACCTAGGACTTGAAATAACTCAGGTTTATTCAAAGCAGTGCTATGTGTATATACTAGTGTCTTTCAAACCAATGATTTGTAGGTTTTGAATCAATTTAGGGGTCCTGACTGGCATTTTAAGGGAGAAAAATAAGGGAGTGAATAGAAAGTATCACCGGACATCTTGAGGAGCAAGACTAAGAACTGTTTTTTGAAACTTCTGTTTTTGTTATGTACTTACACATATATGTGCATATAATGCTGCTGATAATTTTTTTTACTCCAGTTGTAGTCAGAAATATTTCTGAAAGCCACAAACATATATTATGGCCTTTCCCCCCTCCTTATTTAATATTAATATCTTTGATAAATTCTATTCACTAATCATTTTAAGAGCTTAGAAATTTGTGTGTGATACTGCGTAGTTGACTTTGGATACACTAAACACAAAAATGGGAGAAAGTGCTTCAGAGAAGATTAGGAATGGTTTCTGAAGCAGATCCTCTGGTTGTAATGGTCTTTACTGCTTTTAGTCTCCAGAATTCACGACTCTGCCAGCGTCCCACGGACACGCCCGGGATGCCTATTCTTTTGGGACACTGGTGGAAAGTTTGCTCACAGTCTTAAGTGAACAGGGTGAGTTGGACTTGTGCTATCTGCATCCGCAGAATTAGTGGGACAGCCATCCACGGTGGATGCTGCGGCGTTTGATTGTAGTACGGAACCGTTGCTTACCAAGAAACTTTGTGCAGGGCAGATCGTAATAGCAGTGAGGGCAGAAGCTTTGGGCTTCTTCACTTTGAACAGTTAAAAGAGTTTTAAGTAGCAAGCACTTGGAACTATGGCTTTGGGTATCTTATATTATGATCTTATTGATTGGTACTGTATTTATGGTCTAAAGACTATTCCTTATCAAACCAGCCTTTAAATAAATGAATGGTACTGTTGATGTGTATGTAATGATCTGAGGATAAGATTCAGAGTTTTTTTACAATTAATTTCTAAATTAAGATGAACATTTCTTTATCTTGATTCTTTCAAAGTCCTTTCGATTCTTTTTTTTTTTTTTTTGGCCATGATTTCATTTACTCATTACTGTTTTCTTTGGTTGGCCCTTAAAGGCCAGGCCACTGAGCACACAGTTCTCCTCTGAGTTCTCTGGTGGCGTGCTTGACAGCCCGCTTCCTCTCCTCCACCTGCTCCAGGCCTTCAGATATCCATCCTTTACATGTACTGGGGTCTGTACACATAAAGCCCCTTTACCAGCCTGTATCTCATTAGCTGCAGCTTTGTGCAGTTCCAACGCAGTTTCTTCTGCCTGGTTCATTCCATCCTCTGAAGTTACAAGCACCATTCAGCCATCAGCTCTGACCTGTCCCAGCCTAAACATTTGAGAATTAAGCTCTAGGACATCCTTTGTGGGTGATGAACTCACTGCTCTTCACTGTTTCTAGCATGGTGGCAATTATGTACCATCCTTGAGAGGAAATACAGTCCTTCAAATAACTTCCTGTGTTTTGAGGGTTAGGAGACTTGATCGAAAAGGCCCTCAAACCTGCCATTTACTCAGCTTCCTCCTCTAGGCCTGAGCTGAGTTAAGCTGACAGTCAGGAAAGGTGGGGGCCTCCAAGGGGAGCAGGGGGGTAGATGTGTTGGCAAGATGGTTTTCTCCACCTGCCCAGGAGTTTGACTTCAGGCAGGCAGGGAGCTGTTGAGCACCAGCCAGGGCTCTCTTTGTTTGGGCTTTTTCCAGGTTGGTTTTTGCTTATGTCAGCCTCCAGCTGTAGAGGTCCTAACAGGAGGGAGGAGGCAGTGGGAACTAACTGTCGCTCTGGGTTTCAGTTGCAGCGGATATTCTCTCCAGCTTTCAACAGACCTTGCACTCAGCCCTGCTGAGTCCCAGCCCGCAGTGCCGGCCAGTGCTCTGCAGCCTCCTGTGCCATGACTTATTCAGGTGAGGCGCCCGGTGCGGCGCGCTGCCTTCCCCCGCCGGCCCTCCTGTGGGCCGCACTCCCGCGGTGGGGTTCGGAGGACCGGGCGGTGCAGGCCCTCCTGCTGCTGCTGCTGTTGCCCCTCAGTGTTAGGGGAGAGTGAGTCATGTCCACGTGGGAAGTAGAGGGAGATGTGGTCATTGCCTCTCACGTTCCTCTCACAGATAGAAAGTTCTAGAACCCCTTCACCGTGGACACCTGGGTCCAGACATTATAGCTGGATTCCTTAGGACTTCTGTGAACGTGAAGAAGCTAGGCTGTGTCCAGTGGTGTAGAGTTGGAGAAGTTAATTGAGGAACTTAATGTTAACACAGCCTCTCTGTTTTGCTGACATTGTATTATTTATACGAGTTTGTTATTGTTGAATTTTACTTGTTGGTGGGGGATGGGCATGGAAATGAGCTTATTTTTCTTCAGGCAGGCAGAAGATTGTTTTCTTTGTTTAGTAATTCGTGATGGAACAGCAAAGAAGTCAATTTAGAGGGAGGGCACAGTATAGCTGTCAATACTGTCGCTGGATTCAGAGAGATTTTTGAACCTCTCTCTTCAAGGTTAGTTTTAATTATGTGTCCTTCATTTTTTAAATTTCCGTGTCTGCAGAACTTCTGCACAGGTTAACTCCTCATTCATCACTTTTATTAGCAAAATCAAACTCATGTCAGTTGTGAAACTAAAAATCCTTATGGGTTTGCAGTCGGAAAGCCTGAGAGAAATCAGAGTGAAGGGAGAGTTGATATTATCCCTGGAGGGGGTTCTAAGATAGGATGAGGTATATCATTAAACACAGCAGAGGGGGTATTTTCCTTGTGGTCACATGGACTTTGTTACTTATGTTCCAAAAGAGCTATTCAAACCTTTCCCATTATGAGTCCTTTAACCAAGGTATCTCCATGTGTTTTTGGGGGGGATGTTTCAGACTGATAGACTCTCTGCAGAGAAGAATCCTTTACAGTAAATAGATTCTCTCATCACTGTGTGTGGTAGGAGTTCTTTAGTATGACTTGTGGATGAAACAAGGGAGAGGAAGGGGACGTAGGTATACCTCTGGCTGATTCATGGTGATGTTTGGCAGAAGCCAACACAACATTGTAAAGCTGAATTGAATTATCCTTCAGTAAAAACAGGAGAGGGAAGGCAGAACCACACACCAGCCCCCTCTTTCATAAACTGTTACATGTGAGGGGATTGTTGCCCATGGGGGGATTGTTGCCCGTGAGGGGAAAGCCCAGCCAGGGGCAGCGGGAGGAGGCAGGGCCGAAGCTCCTACCGAGGCAGCTGAGCCATCTGATGTTACTCTCTGGTCAAGGCATTTGCACTCTTTCTGCCATGCCATAGGGAAACAGGTGCAAAGGTGAGGTGTGGAGACCCAGGAGAGGAGGTCAGCCCTGCTGGTGGGGGCTGCTGGCTGCTGCTAAAGCCTCCCTCCCAGCGGCCGCGTTTGCTTGGAGCTGAGCTGGCTTTGGGACTGTCTGCAGGCCCTGCAGGAAACCACCCACTCTTGTCACCCTCTTCCCTGCCTGGCTGGAAAAGTGACCAGACAAAACAGGCGACATGGGAAGATCCCTGTGACTTGTACCAGAAATGCCTCTTTCTGCAACCCTCTTTAATAGTTATTACTTCCCCAGAGGAGAGTTGAGAATCAGCAACTGTTCTGTAACGGTAAAAGCATTTCTCTGAGGACATTTCATGTAACCACATCCTATTACAACAAAATGTTTGGATGACTATGATGATTTTATTAAAACCACAGCATTTGTTTGCGTTTATATATGCACACATGTGTGTGGTTAAGCATGTATCCTCTTCACAGATCTCTTTGATATTAATATTAAATTCCCTATGGGTTTGTCCTGTAGCACTTGTCTTCTAAACTACTTAGTTACAGTAGAATCTTCCATGTGGTCAGGGAGATGTGTCTTTGTTGAGTAGTATTATCGTGTGGTCTGCGATTATGGCTTTGATATTTAATGTGCCTTCTTTAATCTGTTGTTCTGCATTTTTTTTTTTTCTTTTTGGCATTTAGGAATGATTTTCTAGAAGTTGTAAATTTCTTGAAAAGTTTAACATTGAAGAGCGAAGAGGAAAAAACTGAATTTTTCAAGTAAGTTCAGAAAATTCAGGCCTTAAAATTTAGTAACTTGGATTAAGTCCATGTAATCACATCAGGTGTCCTAGAGAAGACGAGTCTGTCATTGGGTTTCTTAGACAGAGTTCAGTGACATTTCCTCTATGTCAGGCTCTCTGCTAGACCCTGGGAAGTATAGTTCTGAGAAGGAAACAGATACAGACTGATAATCCGTAGACAGTAGTGGAGCTTGAGAGGGATGTCCTGAGAACACAGAGGACGGGGCAGGGAGGAGGTTAGAGAAAAGCTATCCTAGAGAGGCAGTGTGAACCAGTGCACAAAGGTGAAACGCAGTAGGTCTTGTGTGTAGAGGGATGACCGCTTGAGTCCTGCTGGAGGGGTTAGGGCAGGCACCCTCGGATCTAGCTGAGAGGAGTGCTGACGCTATTGGTAAGCAGCGGGCTTCAGGCCTTGAAACTGTCAAAGGAGTGAAAACAGGCTGTGAGACAGATGCCTCTCACCTTGGGTGGATTACTCTGTTTTCTACGGAGGGGCCACAGCTTTACTTCATGTAAGATTTGGGTTGGTTGGCAGACCATGGCAGGCCAGCAATAGATGGGAGGCCTCATGTAAGGGCAGCGATGGTAGAGTGAAGACACAGATAAGAAATATTAAAACATAAAAACTGGCAAGCCTTAGTGATTATCACTAAACGAGCTGGAAAATACTGCAGGGAAGACATAGGATCTGGTGTCCGTGTTGGTTGGCTGTGGGCCTCCAGGTAGAAATGGACATGGGCCTTTGGGCAGATGGGTCTGCATCTCAGGAGAGGAGTCTGATGAGGATGAGCTGGAGGTGAATATTAAGGTTCATTAGCCTGTAGTCATTGACATTTTCCCAGAGAAAGTGGGTAGCATGAAAAGGACTTGGGGCATCCAACTTGTCAGGGGGCTGGTGGGAAGGGAGTAGCTGACAAGTGAGGCTGAAGCAGTGGTTAGGGGAGATTCAGAAACAGGAGGGCTGGTATTCCCAACGGTAGAGAATTTCAGAAAGATAGTAATGACTTTGCCATCAAGAGAGCTTTTGTAACTTTGTCTTAGAAAAACCCATTTCAGCAGAGAGAATTAAACTGCTGTGAATTGAAATGTGAGCAGAAGGTGAGAACATGGACTTTGGGTAAAACCTCCTGAAAAGCTTGGAGGAGAGAAACATGGAATTGCTACTGAATTGCTAAGGGAGTCAAGTAAGGCTGTTTTTAAGGCTGGAAAAGATGGGAGCATGTCTTTGGACTCACACGATGGAGCTGGTGGGAGTGAGGGAGGAACTGAAGCCCCACTTGTGCTGGGGGGCTGTTGGCCTGTGGCCCTGGGGTAGAAGGGCATGTTGGAGCGATGGCCCTGTGGCGATGGCCTTAAATAAGAGGAATCCTTCACATCCTTGGTACCTGGAAAAGAGGTGGGAATTATTCTGGCCGTGGACCTGTTTGTGGATAGTGGCTGAGGGGCTTGAAGGAGGTAATGCTTGGTGTGGTCCATTTCCTCATTAGGTAGGAGGCAAGATACTTGCTCAGGATGATTGTATGGTGGCATGTTATTACTGTTAATACCTGATGTCTGTGTATTTCTTAACAAAATGCTTGTACTTAGCTTCTTCTAACAAAAGCCAGTGTTTTGTTTACCATAGAAACTTTAAGTAATGTAATATACTATGTGTTTTAAAATGGGCTTCCCTGGTGGCTCAGACTGTAAAGAATCTGCCTGCAATGCTGGAGATCCAGGTTCGATCCCTGGGTCGGGAAGATCCCCTGGAGAAGGAAATGGCAACCCACTCCAGTATTCTTGCCTGGAGAATTCCATGAACTGAGGAGCCTGGTGGGCTACGGTCCATGGGGGTCACAAAGAGTCGGACGCAACTGAGCGACTAAGCACACGTGTGTTTTAAATTTGAGAGAGTACCTTTTATTGACTAAAAAGACTGGATTATTAGGGGGGAAAGAGGACACTCTTGCTATTATTAATGAGGGGCAATTTGTTGAAAAAAATTTCCTAGCTTGGATTGGAGTTTGTCTATGTACTGACTAGCTGGCGTTGTCTCACACCTTCTGTGTTTTTCTTAAGTATCTGGGGACCCACCTGTTTAGTCTCCCTAGCCACATTTCAGATGCATCACTTCGATGGTGTGGGCTAAGGCTGCATGTGTCTCAACTGCAGGTAAGCTGCTGCAGTGTCCCAGGCTTTCCTTCTTTGCCCCCAGATTCCTGCTGGACAGAGTCAGCTGCCTGTCAGAGGAATTAATAGCCTCACGGTTGGTGCCTCTTCTGCTTAACCAACTGGTGTTTGCAGAGCCAGTAGCTGTTAAGAGTTTTCTTCCTTACCTCCTCGGCCCTAAAAAAGGTGAATTTTTTTCCAAAGTATTCTTGGTAATTACGGAGTTTGGGAATTATTCGTCCCCATTTAAACAGTGCACGCTTACTGTGTGGTGATCTGAATGACCTGGGGAGCTTTTTCTAAATTTGCCTGTGCCTGGCCCCCTAGGTCTGGAACAGAAGGAAGACAGGTGAATACATATTTTCAAAGGTCCCCAAATGGTTCTGATGCCTGTTTCTGTTGAAGGACCTTCCTTAACTGCTCAGAAGAGAGGACCAGCTCCTGTTGTAGCATTTAACACTTCCTGGCTTTGCAGGAACAATTGCAACAATAATATCAGTTGAATCTAGTATATGAAATTTCTCCTTGATTAGACATGAATATATTGATACAGAGAGCTATCCACTCAGAATTATATTAAAACATAAGGTTTCTTTGCAGTACGTTAAGTATGATAAGAGTGTATCAGAAACGCTCCTACAAGGTGGAGTGTACTTAAGACAGTTAAGCCTTGAGTAATATGGGGTCAGTGAAGAGCTTGCCTTTAGTTTGGGACACAAGAATTTCGAAGAGTACTTAGGATTGTGTGTGAAGTTCTGGGCTCAGTTTATGCACTAGGCTTCGTGCTCCTTTCACTGAAGTGATGATTTTTTTCCCTGTCTGATCTGGGGGAAGACAACACGCAGGGAGAAGCCCCCCGCCTCCTCTCACCAGCCCTGTTCCAGGCGCGGGTGATCCCTGAGCTGCTGCGGCTGTTCGAGGTGCACGAGGAGCACGTGCGCATGGTGCTGCTGTCCCACCTGGAGGCCTACGTGGAGCACTTCACGCAGGAGCAGCTGAAGAAGGTCATCCTGCCCCAGGTAGGGGTGCTCGGGTCAGCGGCGGGCGCTCCCCGAGTCACCCGGGGAGTGGGCTGGAAGGAAAAGGGGGCTTGGGGGCATTTGGATAAGAGCTGAGAAGGCCTGAGACAGCTTTTCAGTGTGGAAGCCTCCTGGAACCTGAAGGGTGGACACGAAAACTGCACTTCCAGGCCAGTCACACAGGCGAAGCAGTTAAACCAGCATAGTCAGTCTTCGCTTCTTTATAACCGGAAACCTGTAATTCTGCTTGCTAATTCTTTGGAGGAAAACTAACAAGATTCGTTTGTGGGATGCTTTGTGAAGAGAAGCTGCACGTGTCATAATTAACTCACTATAAAATAATTAGGCTGTAGCTGAGAGGAGAGGAGATGGTCCCTGTCCGTGGGTTTAGCCATTGATCTAGCATCGGTCCAGCTCTGGTTGCCTTTGCCCACCCTGGGCCTCTGGGTTTGTATTGGTTTCCTGTGACTGATGGAACAAATTACCACAAACTGTGTGGCTTAAACAATAGAAATCTATTCTCTTATGATTCTAGAGGCCAGAAATCCGCAGTCAGGGTGTCCGCCAGGCCCCCTCTGAAGGCGCTGGGGAGAGTCCTTCCGTGCCTCCTGCCAGCTTCTGGTAGCCCTTTGGTGTTTCTTGGCTTGTCGCTGTGTTGCTTCAGTTTCTGCTTTTGTTGGCACATGGCCTTTTTATAAGGACACTGGTCACTGGATTTAAGGTCCACTCTAACCCAGTATGACCTCATTTAAGGTCACATTCTGGGTGGGCATGAATTTTGGGGAGACACTGTTCAACTCAGTATGAGATTTGGAAAGATTTTGTCTGTTTTGCTAAGAGATTAATTTATTTAAAGATGATAAGGCCTGGTTTTAGGCCAGTTCTTATGCCTAAGTACTGGGGCCATAGAGGTGTGTAACGTACTCCCTGCTTTCAAGAAGTGAGAAGATGGGAGATAATGAGTATTTGTTATCTGTGTAGCAAACCGCCCCAAAACTACTTAGTATATTAAAGCAACAGTCCTTTTATTTATTTACCTTTTGATTTATTTGGCTGCGTTGGGTCTCAGTTGCAGCATCGGGGCTCTGTAGCTGTGGTGCACACTCTTGGTTGCCCCACGGCATGTGGGATCTTAGTTTTCTAACCAGAGATCAAACCTGTGCCCCCACCTTGGAAAGTGGATTCTTAATCACTGGACCACTGGGGAAGTCCCACGACACTTTATTAATTCTCATAATTCTTTGGATTGCTTGAGCTCAGCTTGTGGGTTCTGTTGTTCCACATGATGTCAGTGGAGGCAGCAGTCATCTGGGGCCCACATCCACACAGCTCCTTGGCACCTCAGAGGGGAGGGCGGAAAAGCCAGGCTTCTCTGGGGCTCTCTCTCCACAAAGTCTCTGGACATCTCCGGGCCCTTGTTCCCCTATGTGACATCTCCACATGATTTCCCTAGCAAGGTTGGTGGACTTCTTACATGGCTGCCCAAGGTGACCACAAGAGCCCAAGCAGCCTTCCTAAGGCATAGATTGGGAACTGACCACATCACTTCAGTGCCATTCTCTTGATTGAAGCGAGTCACAGAAGCCAGGCCAGGTCCACTGTGGGGCGGCTTTATACGAGGCCGTGGGCACTGGGGGTGTGGCTCACTGGGGCTGGCTTTACAGCCTCGCCGCTCTAGCGCGGCACTTTGTTTACGTCTGCAGCAGTAGCCGTCACTCTGCCTGTAGCTGTTTAGTGTCTGAGAATGTAGAAGGGGAACCAAGCACTCTGACTCTGAAACAGAGGTCCCGTCATAGGTGCTGAGCTGAGATCAGTATTAGGTTTTTGAAAAAGTAATAGTGATTTCAGACTCTGAATTTTAAACCATTATAACTAGCCTCAAACACATCTGTATTAATAAAAAACAGGAACCATTACAGTCAACACATTTTTACCAGTAAGAAATAAGTTTGTTCATTCCTGTAGCAAAAAAATCAGTGCTTCAGGATTCAACGAATGCTTGGAAAGCGATTTTTGTGTCCTGATGGTTGGGGAAACATTTTCTGTGCAAAAAAGTTGCCGAGGTGCTTGAAGAAGTGGTAGTCGGTTGGTGAGAGGTCAGGTAAGGCAAAACTTTGTGGCTCAATTCATTCAGCTTTTGAAGCGTTGATTGTGTGCTGTGTGGTTGAGCATTGTTAGAGAATTGGGCCCAGTCTATTGACCAGTGCCAGCTGCAGGTGTTGAAGTTTTCATTGCATTTCATCAGTTTGCTGAGCATACTTCTCAGATATAATGATTTTGCTGGGATTCAGAAAGCTGTAGTGGGTCAGACTAGCAGCAGACCACCAAACAGTAACCATGACCCCTTTCTGGTGTAAGTTTGACTTTGGGAAGTATTTTGGCGCTTCTGCTCAGTCCAGCCACTGAGCTGGTCTTTGCTGGTTGTCATATAAAATCCACTTTATGTTGCACATCACAGTCCAATTGAGAAATGAGTCATTGTTGGATAGGATAAGAGAAGACGACACTTCAAAATGACAATTTTTTTGATTTTCGGTCAGCTCATGAGGCACCCACTTATCAAGCTCTTTCACCTTTCCAATTTGTTTCAATGCTGAAGGACTGTAGAATGATTGACATTGAGTTTTGGGGCAACTTCTTGTGTAGTTGGAAGAGGATCAGTCAGTGGTGCTCGCAGTTCATTGTTGTCAGCTTCCTGTGGCTGGCCACCATGCTCCTCATCGTCAAGACTCGTCTCCTGTGCACAACTTCTTGAACCACCACTGCACTGGACATTCGTTAGCAGTTCCTGGGCCAAATGCGTTTGTTGATGTTGCGAGTTGTCTCTTGCTTCTTGACCCATTTTGAACTTGAATAAGAAAATCGCTCAAATTTGCTTTTGGGTCTCACATCATTTACATAGTCTAAAATACATATAAACAACAAGTAATAATAATTAGTAAAAAACATAAAGCAGTAAATATGCATCAAAATGATGTGTGACATAACCACATTTAAGAATATATTCCAGTATCAAATGGAAAAGTTCAACAGTGCAAACCAGTGATTACTTCTGCAACAACCTGTTAACAAGTAGATATTCAGTACATGAAAAGCAATGAAAACTCTCAGTGGAGTTACTTCCCCTGCAGAGGAATAACTTAGCTGATTTCTAATGTTCACTTGGGTGGCAGTGTAGAAGATGGACTATAGCAAGGAGGTTCAGTGAGGACAGTATAGAATAGTCCTGCTAAGAGATGGCAAGGACTGGGGGAACATGGTGGCAGTGGTTAAGGGTAGAAGGGGGAGGACTCCGTTTTCCACTAGATGGGAGAGTTTTGAGGATGACTGTTGGGTTTTTGGCTTGGGTGGTTTCTTATGATTACCATAATTAGCTGACAGAATTCTAACCATGATTTAGTTTACTTGTACAGCTGTGTTTTGAGACAGTGCCTGGTTTATTAGCACTGGAACTGATACTTCTTTATTGAGTCCTGTTGGAAACCTTTATCTTAGGTAAATGAGGAAACTGGACCAGAAAAATGAAACTATTAATTGGCTAAGTCATATTGCGAATTCCCAGCAAAGATTGGACCAGAACCCAGGATTCCTGAACCCGTGATGCCCCCTCCACCAGGCAGTCCAATCATCCTGGCCTTGTGTCTGACTGGTGCAGACGCTTTGCCTCTGTCTTTCTTCTATACATGTTTGCCAATTCAGAGCAAAACCTCTCCTGATAGCTCCTTGTGAATGTCTTAATCAAGGTTCTTCTGGTTGCAAGGAACTGAAACCCACTTAAATGGGCTAAAGCCCAAAAGAGAGACTTTAATCAAAGGATGTCAGTCTACCTAAGAGGGAAATCAAGAGCAGCTGGGACTCAGCCATATGGTCTTCTTTCCTTTCTCTTTACATCCATTCACATTTGACTTTTGAAGACCAGCTTTTGTTATTTGGTATACACATGCCCAAGCGTAGTTGACCATAGTAGAGGTGGCAAGAATACACAGAAGAACTGTACAAAAAAGATCTTCAAGACCCAGATAATCATGATATGTGATCACTAATCTAGAGCCAGACATCTTGGAATGTGAAGTCAAGTGGGCCTTAGAAAGCATCACTACGAACAAAGCTAGTGGAGGTGATGGAATTCCAGTTGAGCTATTTCAAATCCTGAAAGATGATGCTGTGAAAGTGCTGCACTCAATATGCCAGCAAATTTGGAAAACTCAGCAGTGGCCACAGGACTGGAAAAGGGCAGTTTTGATTCCAATCCCAAAGAAAGGCAATGCCAAAGAATGCTCAAATTACCGCACAATTGCACTTATCTCACATGCTAGTAAAGTAATGCTCAAAATTCTCCAAGCCAGGCTTCATCAATATGTGAACTGTGAACTCCCTGATGTTCAAGCTGGTTTTAGAAAAGGCAGAGGAACCAGAGATCAAATTGCCAATACCCGCTGGATCATGGGAAAAGCAAGAGAGTTCCAGACAGACATCTATTTCTGCTTTATTGACTTGATTGTGTGGATCACAATAAACTGTGGAAAATTCTGAAAGAGATGGGAATACCAGACCACCTACCCTGCTTCTTGAGAAATCTGTATGCAGGTTAGGAAGGAACAGTTAGAACTGGACATGGAACAACAGACTGGTTCCAAATAGGAAAAGGAGTACGTCAAGGCTGTATATTGTCACCCTGCTTATTTAACCTATATGCAGAGTACATCATGAGAAACGCTGGACTGGAAGAAACACAAGCTGGAATCAAGATTGTTGGGAGAAATATCAATAACCTCAGATATGCAGATGACACCACCCTTATGGCAGAAAGTGAAGAGGAGCTAAAAAGCCTCTTGATGAAAGTAAAAGAGGAGAGCGAAAAAGTTGGCTTAAAGCTCAACATTCAGAAAACGAAGATCATGTCATCAGGTCCCATCACTTCATGGGAAATAGATGGGGAAACAGTGTCAGAGTTTATTTTTGGGGGGCTCCAAAATCACTGCAGATGGTGACTGCAGCCATGAAATTAAAAGACGCTTACTCCTTGGAAGAAAAGTTATGACCAACCTAGATAGCATATTCAAAAGCAGAGATTACTTTGCTGACTAAGGTCCGTCTAGTCAAGGCTATGGTTTTTCCTGTGGTCATGTATGGATGTGAGAGTTGGACTGTGAAGAAAGCTGAGCTCCGAAGAACTAATGCTTTTGAACTGTGGTGTTGGAGAAGACTCTTGAGAGTCCCTTGGACTGCAAGGAGACCCAACCAGTCCATTCTGAAGGAGATCAACCCTGGGATTTCTTTGGAAGGAATGATGCTAAAGCTGAAACTCCAGTAGTTTGGCCACCTCATGCAAGAGTTGACTCATTGGAAAAGACTCTGATGCTGGGAGGGATTGGGGGCAGGAGGAGAAGGGGACGTCCGAGGATGAGATGGCTGGATGGCATCACGGACTTGATGGACATGAGTCTGAGTGAACTCCAGGAGATGGTGATGGACAGGGAGGCCTGGCGTGCTGTGATTCATGGGGTCGCAAAGAGTCAGACACGACTGATGACTGAACTGAACTGAACTGAAGCGTAGTTGCCCCATAGTTTCCGAGTTTACTGTCCTGCCTTTAAGCAAACCAGAGGTAACCAGTTTCTCTAAATTCCAGTTTTTATTACTGGAAAAGAGATCATAATTGGCTCAGTTAGGGACAGGTGTTATATGCATCGGATATCAAAAAAGTTTTCACAGTCCTGTTCTTGTGTGTTAAGCCACAAGGTGAAGGACACAGCTCTTAGTGACCTAGATGAGTGTTTCAAGTGTGCTCTGCAGAACATTGCCTGTCCATGAACTGTTTGTTATGGTCCTGCTACATTGAGCTGAGTACAGATATGGAAAATTAACATTTAAAATCTTTTTTTTTAATTGAGGTATATTATGGACATGTAGTTTCAGGTACACAGGAGAATGATTTGACATGTGTATATATTGCAGATGATCGCAATACGCTTAGTTACCATGTGTCACCATACAGTTATGAACTTTCTCATGATGAAACTTCAAAAAATATTCTTCGTGACTTTGAAATATGCAATACAGTATTATAACCTATAGTCACTATGCTGCACATTATATCTGCATGACCTTTTTATTTTATAATGTAGTATATGCCTCTTGACCCATTTTATTTCCTCTCTACCTCCTCACTTCCGCCTGGCAGCCACTAATCTGTTCTCTGTATGTGTTGTTTTTTTTTTGCTTGTCCTCTACCCCACCTCCCCCACCACACACACACATGTAAGTGAGTGTTTGTCTTTCTGTGTCTGATTTATTTCCCTTAGCAGAGCATAATGCCCTCCAGGTCCGTCCATGTTGTTGCAAATGGCAAGATTTTATGCTTTTTGTTTGCCTGAATAATCTTCCTGTGTGCATGCTGCATTTTCTTTATCCGTTCATCAATAGATACTTTGCTGTAAATAATCCTGCAGTGAATATGGGAGTGCGTATGCCTTTTTGAGTTAGTAAGGTTTTTCCTCAAGTAAACACCCGGAAGTAGAGTCCCTGGATGGTATGGTCATCCCATTGTTAATTTCTTGATGAACATCTATACTGTTTTCCATAGTGGCTGTACCCATTATGAAAATTCCCACCAGCAGCACACAAGGGTTCCCTTTGCTCCACATCCTCACCATCCCTTGATTCTTGTCTTCTTGATAATAGCCCTTCTAACAGGTATGCAGTGCTATCACCTTGTGGTTTTGATTTGTATTTCCCTGATGTTCCGTGATCTTGAGCATCTTTTCGTGTACCTCATGACCATCTTCATGTCACCTTTGGGAAGACATCTCTTCATATCTTCAACTTAGTTTTTAGTCAAATTGTCTTTCCCTTTGAGCTGTATGAGCTTTCTGTATATTTTGAACGTTAGCCCCTTATTAGATATATTAATTTGCACATAGTTTCCCCCATTCAGTAGATTACCGTTTTACTTTCTGATGGTTTTCTTTGCCTTGCAGAAGCTATTTAGTTTGATGTAATCCCATTTCTTAGTTTTGGATTTTGTAACGTTTGCTTTTGGTGTCAGATCCAAAAATTCATCACCAAGGCTGTTGTCAAAAAGCTTACTGCCTGTGTTTTTTTCTAGAAGTTCTATCATTTCAGGTCTTATGTTTACATCCTTAATCTGTTTTAAGTTAATGTGTTATAAGACAGTTGTCCAATTTTCTCAACACTTTATTGAATAGACTGTCTTTTCTGCATGGTGTATTCTTGGCTATTTCTGTCATAAATTAATTGACCATATATGTATAGGTTTATTTCCTGGCTATTTTGTTCCATTGACCTAGTCTGTTTTATGCCAATACTATACTATTTTACTGTAGCTTTGTAATGTGGTTTGAAATCAAGGAGTGTGAGGCTTCCAGCTTTGTTCTTCTTTCTGAAGGTTGCTTTGGCTATTCAGTCTTTTGTGGTTTCATACAAATTTTAGGATTGTTTATGGGACATAGATGGGGAAACAGTGGAAACAGTGTCAAACTTTATTTTGGGGGGCTCCAAAATCACTGCAGATGGTGACTGCAGCCATGAAATTAAAAGATGCTTGTTCCTTGGAAAAAAAGCTATGACCAACCTAGACAGCATATTCAAAAGCAGAGACATTACTTTGCCGACTAAGGTCCGTCTAGTCAAGGCTATGGTTTTTCCAGTAGTCATGTATGGATGTGAAAGTTGGACTGTGAAGAAGGCTGAGTGCCGAAGAACTGATGCTTTTGAACTGTGGTGTTGGAGAAGACTCTTGAGAGTCCCTTGGACTGCAAGGAGATCCAACCAGTCCATTCTGAAGGAGATCAACCCTGGGATTTCTTTGGAAGGAATGATTTTAAAGCTGAAACTCCAGTACTTTGGCCACCTCATGCGAAGAGTTGACTCATTGGAAAAGACTTTGATGCTGGGAGGGATTGGGGGCAGGAGGGGAAGGGGACGACCAAGGATGAGATGGCTGGATGGCATCACTGATTCGATGGACGTGAGTCTGAGTGAACTCCGGGAGTTGGTGATGGACAGGGAGGCCTGGTGTGCTGTGATTCATGAGGTCACAAAGTCGGACACGACTGAGCGACTGAACTGAACTGATTCTAGTTCTGTGAATAATGTCATTGGAATTTTGATAGGGATTGCATTGGGTCTGTAGATTGCTTAGGGAACTATGGGCAGTTTATTAACAATATTAATTCTTTCAATCCATGACACAGAACATCTTTCCATTTATTTATGTTTTCTTCTGTTTCTTTCATCAGTGTCCTATAGTTTTCAGTGTAGAGGTCTTCCACTTCTTTCGGTAAATTTATTTCTGTGTATTTTATTCTTTGATGCAATTACAAATGGGGTTATTTTTTCTTTTTCTGACAATCCATTATTAGTGTATAGAAATGCTACAAATTTCTGTGTATTGTGTATAGTTTTACAGTACTTCTTATTTTCTGATTTAAATGTTTTTGCCCTCCCTCCCCCCTCCTTGCTTAATTGCTATGGCTAGGGTTTCCAACACTGTGTTGGCAACAGTGGGCATCCTTGGCTTGTTCCTCATCTCAGAGGGAAGGCTTTCGGCTTTTCGATGTAATGTTGAGTGTAGGCTTGTTGTATATGGCCTTTATTATATTGAGGTATGTTTCTTCTGTATCCAGTTTGTTGAGAGTTTTTATCATAAATAGATGTTGAATTTTGTCAGGTACTTTTTCTGTGTTCATTGAGATGATCATATGATTTTTACCCTTTGTTTTGTTAATGTAGTGTATTACATTGATTTGTGGATGTTCCACCATCCTGGCATCACTAGAAAAAAATTCCACTTGATCATGGTATATGATCCTTTTAATATATTGTTGAATTTGTTTTCTAATTTTGTTGAGGATTTTGGCATCTTACATTCATCAGGAATTCAGTGCAGTTCAGTCGCTCAGTCATGTCCGACTCTTTGTGACCCCATGGATTGTGGCACGCCAGGCTTCCCTTCCTATCACCAACTCCCAGAGCTTGCTCAAACTCATGTCCATCAAGTTGGTGATGCCATCCAGCTATCTCATCCTCTGTCTTCCCCTTCTCCCACCTTCAATCTTTCCTAGCATCAGTCCTTCCAATGAATATTCAGGATTGATTTCTCTTATGGACTGGTTGGATCTCCTTGCAGTCCAAGGGACTCTCAAGAGTCTTCTCCAACACCACAGTTCAAAAGCATCAATTCTTTGGTGCTCAGCTTTCTTTATAGTCCAACACTCACATCCATACATGACCACTGGAAAAACCATAGCTTTGACTAGACAGACCTTTGTTGGTAAAGTAATGTCTCTGCTTTTGAATATGCTGTCTAGGTTGGTCATAGCTTTTCTTCCAAGGAGCAAGCACCTTTTAATTTCATGGCTGTAGTCACCATCTGCAGTGATTCTGGAGCCCTAAAAAATAAAGTCTGTCACTGTTTCCATTGTTTGCCCATCTGTTTGCCATGAAGTGATGGGACTGGATGCCATGAAATTCGTTTTCTGAATGTTGAGTTTTAAACCAACTTTTTCACTCTCCTCTTTCATTTTCATCAAGAATTTCTTTAGTTCTTCACTTCTGCCATAAGGGTGGTGTCATCTGCATATTTGAGGTTATTGATATTTCTCCCAGCAATCTTGATTCCATCTTGTGCTTCATCCAGCCCGGCATTTCGCATGAAGTACTCTGTATATAAGTTAAATAAGCAGGGTGACAATACACAACCTTGACTGTAGTCCTTTCCCGATTTGGAACCGGTCTGTTGTTCCATGTGCAGTTCTAATTGTTGCTTCCTGACCTGTATACAGATTTCTCAAGAGGCAGGTCAGGTGGTTTGGTATTTCCAATTCTTGAAGAATTTTCCACAGTTTGTTGTGATCCATATAGTCAAAGGCTTTGGTGTGGTCAATAAAGCAGAAATAGATGTTTTTCTGGAACTCTTGCTTTTTCTATCATCCAACAGATGTTGGCAATTTGATCTCTGGTTCCTCTGCCTTTTCTAAATCCAGCTCGAACATCTGGAAGTTCACGGTTCACGTACTGTCAAAGCCTGGCTTGCAGAATTTTGAGCATTACTTTGCTAGTGTGTGAGATGAGTGCAATTGTGTGGTAGTTTGAGCATTCTTTGGCATTGCCTTTCTTTGGGATTGGCATGAAAACTGACCAGTCCTGTGGCCACTGCTGAGTTTCCCAAATTTGCTGGCATATTGTGTGCAGCATTTTCACAGCATCATCTTTTAGGATTTGAAATAGCTCAACTGGAATTCCATCACCTCCACTAGTTTTGTTCATAGTTATGCTTCCTAAGGCCTACTTGACTTCACATTCCAGGATGTCTGGCTCTAGGTGAGTGATCACACCATCGTGGTTATTTGGGTCACGAAGATCTATTTTGTATGGATCTTCTGTGTATTCCTGTCACCTCTTCTTAATATCTTCAGCTTCTGTTAGGTCCATAACTTTCAGTCCTTTATTGTGCCCATCTTTGCATGAAATGTTCCCTTGGTTTCTTTAATTTTCTTGAAGGGATTTTGGCCTGTAATTTTTTTGTGGTGTCCTTCTCTGGTTTTGTGTCAGGGTGATGTCAACCTTTTAAAAGGAGTTTTAAAGAAGAGGTTTCCCTTCTCTTCTGTTTTTTTTGAAGAATTTTAGGAGTTGGTATTCATTCTTCAGATGTTTGGTAGAATTCACCAGAGCAGCTGTCTGTCCTAGACTTCTGTTGGTAGGTTTTTGGTTACTGATTCAGTCTCCTTACTTGACTGTCCAGATTTTCTACTTTTTTATGACTCAGTCTTAATAGGTTGTATGTTTCTAGGACTTTATCCATTTCTTCTAGTTTGTCAAATTTATTGGTACATTAATTGTTCATAGTGGGGCTTCCCAGGTGGCCGGCTCAGTGGTAGGTAATCCACCTGACAATGTACAAGACGTGGGTTTTATCCCTAGATTTGGAAGATCCCCTGGAGAAGGAAATGGCAACCCACTTCAGTATTCTTGCCTGGGAAATCCCATGGCCAGTAGAGCCTGGTGGGTTACAGTTCATGGGGTTTCAAAAGAACTGGACACGACTTAGGGACTCCACCATGGTTGTTCATAGTAATCTCTTATGACCCTTTGTGTGGTACCAGTTGTAACGTCTCCTTTTACTTACGATTTTGAGTCCTCTTTCAGTGAGTCTTGCTAAAGATTTGTCAATTTTATCTTTTGAATAAATCAGCTCTTCAGTTCAGTAGCTCAGTTGTGTCCAACTCTTTGTGACCCCATGAACTGCAGCACGCCAGGCCTCCCTGACCATCACCAACTCCCAGAGTCCACCCAAACCCATGTCCATTGAGTCGGTGATGCATCCAACCATCTCATCCTCTGTTGTCCCCTTCTCCTCCTGCCTTCAATCTTTCCCAGTATCAAGGAGTTTGCAAATGAGTCAGCTTTTCGCATCAGGTGGCCAAAGTATTGGAGTTTCAGCTTCAACATCAGTCCTTCCAATGAACACCCATGACTGATGTACTTTAAGATGGACTGGTTGGGTCTCCTTGCAGTCCAAGGGACTCTCAAGAGTCTTCTCCAACACCACAGTTCAAAAGCATCAATTCTTCGGTGCTCAGCTTTCTTCACAGTCCAACTCTCACATCCATACATGACCACTGGAACCAGCTCTTAGTTTCATTGAATTTGTTTTCTTTACTGCATTTATTTCTGCTCTGTTATTTTCTTCCTTCTACTGACTTTGAGGTTTCTTTTTCTAGCTTCTTGAGATGTAGAATTACTTGCGTGGAATTTTTATTTCTTCAGGTATTTCTTTCATTTATTAGTATGAACATTCCTCTTAGAACTGCTTTTGCTGCATCCCATCAATGCATGCATTGATGGTATGTTTTATTTCCATTTTCACTTGTCTCAAGATATTTTTGATTTCTCCTTTGACTCATTGGTTGTTCAGTAGCATACTATTTAATCTCCCCATTTTTGAATTTTCCAGTTTTCTTCTTATAATTGATTTCTAATTTCATACTCTTAGGGTCAGAAAAGATACTTTATTGATTTCAGTCGTCTTAGATTTATCAAATTTGTTTTGTCACATGACCTATGAACCATCTTGGAGACTGTTCCGTGTGCCCTAGAGTAGAATGTGTGTTCTGTTCCTTTGGGGTGAAATGTTCTTTGTATATCTAAATCCATCTAATGTGTCATAAGGCCAACATTTTCTTACTACTTTCTGTCTGGATGATCTATCCATTGATGTAAATGGGATATTAAAGTCCCCTGCTATTAATGTATTGCTCTATTTCTCTCTTTAGGGCCTGTTAATATTTGTTTTAGGGACTTCCATGTAGCTCAGACAGTAAGGAATCTGCCTGGAATGCTGGAGACCTGAGTTTGATCCCTGGGTCGGGAAGATCCTCTGGAGAAGGAAATGGCAACCCACTCCAGTATTCTTGACTGGAGAATCCCATCGACAGAGGAGCTTGGCGGGCTACAGTCAGACACGACTGAGTGACTACCAGTGTTTGCTTTAATTTAGCTGCTCCTATGTTTGGTGCATGTGAAGTCGTTCAGTCATGTCTGACTCTTTGTGACCCCATGGACTGTAGCCTACCAGGCTCCTCCCTCCATGGGATTCTCCAGGCAAGAATACTGGAGTGGGTTGCCATTTCCTTCTCCTGGGGATCTTCCCGACCCAGGGATCAAACTCAGGTCTCCAGCATTCCAGGCAGACGCTTTAACCTCTGAGCCACCAGGGAAGCCATAAAGTATGTATAAATGTTATAAATGTTGGATTTATGTATCATTATGTCATGCCGCCTTTTATTACTCTTTGTTTTAAAGTTTGTCTTGTCTAAGTATAGCTTCCCTAGATTTCTTTTGGTTTTCATTTGCATGGAACATCTTTTTCTGTTCCTTCACTTTTGATCTATGTACGTCGTTATATGAGAAGCCTCTTGTGGTGTCATACAGATGAGTTTCTTTTTTTTTTTAACCCATTCAGCAACTGTCTTTTGGATGGAGTATTCAGATTCACCAACAATTTGGGGAACTGCCTACAGCCTTACCACTCTGAATGCATCCATCTCATCTGAGCTCAGATGCTAAGCAGGGTCGGGCCTAGTTAGTACCTGAATGGAAGACCACCTGGGAATACTTGGTGCTGTAGACTTAAAAGGGTTGAGCCCTTGGGAGGACTCTGTGGCGGTGGCTTGGAAGCAAGAGCTGACAGGCATCATAATCTAAAAACTTTTATAGCAACTTAACAGAGTAGTCTTATTTCTAATATATTTCTCATGCATTTATTTGACTTCATTTTTATTGTCTTCAAAAAAGTATCAGGGTGTGCTGGATTGGGAAGGGAAAACATGGTCCTTGACCACAAATAGAGAGCCACTGACCTAGAACACATCTAAGAAATGAAGTTCACTTGAACAAACACAGTCTGATTGCAGCCCAACTACTCGTTGGGGTTGGGGGAAAGGGAGAAGAGACAGGCAATATGGTTGTGTACATTTACTACCCAATTTACTCCTAGGTTTTACTGGGCCTGCGTGATACCAGCGACTCCATCGTGGCCATTACTCTTCACAGCCTAGCAGTGTTGGTCTCGCTACTTGGACCAGAGGTGGTTGTGGGAGGAGAGAGAACCAAGATCTTCAAACGCACTGCCCCAAGCTTTACTAAAACTGTGGACCTTTCCCCAGAAGGTAAGAGTGATTAAAAGGTCCAGTGTTATTGTCTTATTAGATTTTAAACATTATACAAGTAACACAGATAGATTATATTCAAATGATACAGAGAATTAAAAGGAAAAAGTTCATTTCCCTTTTTCACCTCCTTCTGGGGCATCTAAGGTAACCAATAAAATTGGTTTAATGGAAATTCTTTCATCCTTTTTGTAAGCCCACAAAGACACAAATGTATTTTAACACACACACAGGATTTTTTAAAAAAAATACTATGCAGCTCCACAACTTGATTTTTTTCATGTAACAGCTTATCAGGGACCTGTCTCCAGGTCAATACATAACTACCTAATAATGTTTTATTGATAGCTGCCTAATATTTCATTGACTATAATTCATTCAGTGACCTCCCTCCCTGTTGATGGCTGTTGCACTCCTTTCTAAATTTCTTACTGAGTCAAAGAATATACAGAATATTTACATCTTAATAGTGTCAGTTTCCAAAAAAGCTGCAGCAGCTCTTAGTGACACCATAGTGTTTTAAGTTCTTTTGATTTTGATGGCCTGTTAGGTGACAAGCTATTGATTTTTACATACTTAAATCAAGAGAAAAAAATCCTTAATTCTGATGTTCCCATTGAAATATTACCTGGGAAGCAGGAGTAATTTCTGGTCTTTATAGGCTATAAAAGAATAATTTTATATTGACAGCGCCATTGCTTTTTTGCTCCTTTGTATAACCCTGAAGGATGATGGCCATGTTACGAAGCTCTGAATCTCTGATTCAGTTCTCAATGATAGTGAGTAGACAGCATGGAAACAGTTATTAGCAAAAAAGAACTGCCAGACTTTTCTCTAATTTTGCTGCCAAGAGAATTTTTAAAGTAACACTGACTTCCTCAAATTTTGAGGAGTCAGTGCTTCCTTGGTGCTACGGAGTCAGCGTTAGTGCGACTGAGGAGCTTCAAGAGGGTGATGTAGAAACTGTCGCCACCTCCTCAGCCATGAAACATCACACCAAACTGAGTGAGGTCTATTGTTACCAAACAGAGCACACAAAGAGCCGATGAAAGGTTTATATTTCATACTAGAGGAATTTCTGGCCAGAGGAGAGGATATGCATAGTTTTGCGGTAAGGTTTAGGTGTCAGTCTCTAGGGACAGCTTTACATGTTGAATTAACAAAAGTCCCCACTCCCAACAGCTTTATTTACTGGATGGGGTTTTCTGGTTCTAGATATTTTACATACTCTCCATTTGGATCACTCTGTAATCTGAATAGGAAACAGAAAAGGGCACCAAAGCATCAACAGTGGATAAGTTTTTATTAAAATAGATTTTCCTGAAAACTTGAATCCCGCTGACTTGCCATGTTAGACTCTTCATCCAGGATGGCTGAGACCCTGGTGGCAGCTTGTATTCCAGATTTATGGTAAAGAGAGGCCCTCGTCCTATAGGGCAGAGGGGCTGCTGGGAGAGGGGCGTGTGTAAAGGAGGTACTCTTAGATTTTTTTCCTTCTGTTCTTATAGTTTACCTGCATGATCAGACTTAAGAATGAAGGCTGATACTAAGGTTTATGAAAAATGTACATGAGGGAAATAAGTTAGGGAAGACAATGTAGAGAAGGGGACAATTTGTAAGAAAAATTAGGGTTTCCGCAGGGAGGATGGTGGTAGAAATATGCAGGAGGGTGGTGGGCTTGCAAAGATCAGACTGGGGTGAGGAGGGGAGGTGTGGCCTGTGATGACTCAGCCCAGGCCACCCCCTCATTTTCCTAAGGCAGACGAAGTAGTCAAAAATTTTGCTAGGATCCTTTTGACCAGTACTCATTCTTAAAAGTATGAACTTTCTAAAAGGTGCTAAAGACTACATTTTCTTAAAACATTTTTCTTTTTCCAGTTGGGAGTTAAATGTCCATAACATAAAATGTACTGTCTTCAACATTTTAAAGTGTACAGCTTTGTGGCATTAAGTACATTCATATCCGTGTGCTTGTACTCTTTATTCTTAAAAGGAAAGTAGAATCAAGTACAGTTTTAAGTCACCACTGAGATGTTTTTAAAGGCTGTTAACTTTTATAACTAGGTATCCTAAAGGTTTTCTATATTCCAAATGCTTACCTAATGCTTGAATCCTTTGTTTACCACCATGTGGACACTTCCGTAGTAGGTATGATTCTCCAAATATGTGGAGATGTCCTCTCCCAGCAGGTTATTTTTTATCTGTGTTAAATATACCCCACCTCTTAACTGTTGCTCACCTAACATGTGATAGGAAAAGAAGCAATTTACTACTCTTTCATTTTTTGGACTTTTTATTTATCTTCAGATTCTCCTGTGCATGTCACCTGCAGCCAGCGCAGTCAGAGCTTGCCAATCATGAAGAACCCCTCCCCTGGCATATTCCCTAAATGTTTTTCTGGCAACATGCCCATCAACAGCAAGAAGCACATACCGCGAGATTACTACAGTACTTTTCTACAGACAGGTAGATTTATTAAATTTATACAGCTGTTCCACTGCTTGGTGAATGTTTTGCTGAGTAACTAAAATTCTGAAACTAAAGGGCACTTTGGGACTATTGAGATTTAATTCTCTTTTTACAGTTATGTAGTCAGCTTGGGTGCATCTTTTTTCCCTGGACTGCAGGGTAAATACTTTTCTTTGTAACTGGTGGAGACATTGCTTGCATTCTTTTTTGCACCAGATACTTCACTTTGGGGACTTTCCCCAAATTATATCAAAGTATGATAATTCTGGAAGATGTTATCAGGTATACCATGAAAGAGGAGTTCAGAGGAGTTCTGTGGTTAAGTAAGTTTGTGGGATTAAGCACACAGTCAGACCATACTAAAAAGGACTTCATGACTTGACTATGCTAATGAAAATATATTTAAAATGAGGATATGTTAAAGTGAGGCAGCCTACTTGAGCTTACAACACTTCCTCAAGGTGTATACATAATTAACATCTTGAGGGCATCAGTGCCTGGCTAGAACATTTTTGTATTTGTTATATAGTATGTTTGAGTATTTAGTGAAGGATTAGGTGCTCCAGTTAATTGTTGCTTGGTATGTGCCCATCAAATCACATTTGTTTAACTTGTGTCTTTGTTGGTTTATGTTCTGCTGGGCTATATCACAGTTCAGTGCACATGGGTTATTTCCAAGGAATTGGGTCTATACATTTCTTCAGTGTTAACTTTCTCCTAAATATATTGCATGTCTTAACCAACATTTCTTAACCAACATTTTATAATAACTCTTGTACATATATATCCCCCCATAGATGATCAATTTTCTCAGCCTATCAAATTTCCCATCAATGGCATCTCTGAAGTGAAAATTACCTCAGGAGACAATGAAAATTTCCCATCAAGTTCTAAAAAGTCTGAGGAGTGGCCTGACTGGAGTGAGCCTGAGGAGCCCGAGAACAAAACTGTCAACATAGAGGTTTGTCCTGCAGATCCCCACGCAGTGGCCCAGTCCCCGCTCACTAACCTGAATGCAGAGGAGGAGCCTTGGGATGACTTTGAGCCCGGCAGCTTAGATACTGAAGTAAACCTGGAAGGTGGAATGATGGCCACAAGACCTGTTACCTCAGGGGAGCAAAAGGCCACTCCTGCTTTGCCTTCGAAATTGAGCCTACCCCAAAAGACCAGTCTTGCACAAAGCAGGGATGACCCAGGCCAAACCAAGCCACCAAAAGTGTTGTCACAAGAAAGGCGCCTTAAAGTTCCATCAGAACTGGGTTTAGGAGAGGAGTTTACCATTCAGGTAAAAAAGAAGCCAGTGAAAGACCCAGAGTTGGACTGGTTTGCTGATATGATCCCAGAAATTAAGCCTTCAGCTGCTATTCTTATTTTGCCTGAACTGAGGACAGAAACAGTGGTTCCCAACAAGGATAATGTCTCATCAGTGATGCACTTTTCCTCAAAATTTGCTGCAGCAGAAATTACTGAGGTGAGGATCATTAAATTGTCTTATTAGTTTACATTATTTCCCTCTCACAGGCAGCAGTTATATTGTCCCATTTATAAAGAAAAAAAAATACACTCTTTCCCAGTGAGAGAAGACTGATGTCCACAACTGGTTTATTAACGTGATCAGAAAATGAACAAAATCAATTCCTGTCAATGGCATCTTTTTTTCTTCCCCAGGAAAATGTATTAATAGAAGTGCTTGGGCTAAGTGTTAAATAGTCCTTGTGAAAGTTTTTTTTTAATGCTGTGATTTTGTAATAGCGGAACCAAAGTGACCCTACTTTTCACGTTTCTGTTATAGTAAATTATGTATGAAGAAATGTATTCTGGCATCGAAAGAAGTGTTGGGCTCGTTTTAAATTCCCATTCTTTCAAATCTGAATGTGACTTGTTTCAGCAGGTTGCCCCTGTTTGCTCTTTCGTTGCAGGGAGAGTCTGCAGGCTGGGGGGAAGATGGTGATCTGAACTGGGACGATAACAGCTGGTGACAGTAGCTGCAAGTCACTTTTCAGGAAAAAGGATTTCTTTAAAACAAAGAAAAAACATCAAACTAATACCTCAGGAGCAGGCACTGCAGATGAGAAAGCCCCAGCATCCTGTTTTTCTCATGTCAGGAGCTCTTTATCCAGTCTGCCAATGGAAGTGAGAGACCTGGCTTGCTGGCGGAGAGCCCTGGGCAGTGCAGAGGTTCACAGCCCTTCTCAGAGGAAGAGCCTGTGCGTCTGACGGAGGCCAGTTTCTGTGAAGAGCAAGTGGCTGTGGAAAGGTGGAACTTACTGCTTTCTTCCAGAGCAATTCTGGAAGTAAAGAAAATAAATACAAAAATTCAAGCTGATTAGCTTAATTCTGTGCCATTTCTTTGTCAGAAGAGTAAACTCTATTATGGAATACAACTTACTAAAAAACTTTTAGCTATAAAGTATATAAATGATTTTAAATTGCTAAGGTTTCCTTAGGCAGCTTATTTATTTGTTTACAGAGGTACTATCTGAGTGAGTGGCCCTGTGGAGACCTGGGCAGTTACCGACTGTTCCACTTGTTACCTTGTACCAAAGTCCTTAATGAGAAATATCCCTCACAATCCTGCTCTTTAAATGTCCATAAATAAAGACTTATTTTCACTAGATTCAACTTCAGAAAAGTTTTATGTGTTAGACCATGTACAGATGTGTCAATATTTTCATTTACGAAATGTACTATAGGGTAACAAAAAAATCATATTCAACTCATTTACCTAGTTGACAAAATGGTCTAGTCCACTAACTCTTCACCTTAGAGTACCTGACGTTTTAGCTTATCAATCCTTTGCTGAAGTGTCTCCATTTCCATCAGGAGCCAGTCTGGAGGAGGAGACTTCTGGAGTAGTAACTCGATCGCCTCCAAGGCTGCTATTGCTGCTTGCAATGTTGACCTGTACTCATCTTCTGAGGGGAGCTCGTGACGGGCTCTTTTCACACAAGGCTGACAAATGAGAAAAACATGTAATGCCATGATCCCCATTCCAAATAGAACTTTCCTTTTGGACTAAAGCTTACAAGGACAAATTCTAAAATTGTAAAGTTTTATACGGAAATTTTATTCTAATCTTTGGCTCACAGGGGCAGGAGACCCCTACCCCCACCTTCATCTGGAGAGAGACATGAAGGCAGTGTTGATTTGCGACAGGGATTCAGGGTGCTACCACAACTGATGCTCAGGGTCCAAGGAAACGAAGAGGTGCTGCCTTGTCCAGTGACTCCAGGTGAGTGTTCTTTAGCCATATAATCTGTCCTTACAAAAAAGCCCCAAGTATGAATTTTTTTTAATGCCCTTTTCTTTTTAATGCTAAGTTTATAATGATGCTTTCACTGCACCAGAAGGAGGACAAAGGGTTAGAGCCATACAGTTTTTAAAATCATTGTCTTCCTAAAGATGGTCGTAATACATAAATTCTTCAGGGCTTATTTACACTACTGATATATTTAACTTTGTAGATTTAAGGCATAAAAGTTAACATGTCTTCAGTTCAGTTCAGCTGCTCAGTCGTGTCTGACTCTTTGCGACCCCATGAATCGCATCATGCCAGGCCTCCCTGTCTATCACCAACTCCCAGAGTTCACTAAAACTCACGTCCATCGAGTCAGTGATGCCATCCAGCCATCTCAACTTCTGTTGTCCCCTTCTCCTCCTGCCCCCAACCCCTCCCAGCATCAGAGTCTTTTCCAATGAGTCAACTCTTCGCATGAGGTGGCCAAAGTACTGGAGTTTCGGCTTTAGCATCAGTCCTTCCAAAGAACACCCAGGACTGATCTCCTTTAGAATGGACTGGCTGGATCTCCTTACAGTCCAAGGGACTCTCAAGAGTCTTCTCCAACACCACAGTTCAAAACCATCAATTCTTGGGCACTCAGCTTTCTTCACAGTCCAACTCTCACATCCATACATGACCACTGGAAAAACCACAGCCTGGACTAGACAGACCTTTGCTGGCAAAGTAATGTCTCTGATTTTCAATATGCTATCTAGGTTAGTCATAACTTTCCTTCCAAGGAGTAAGCGTCTTTTAATTTCATGGCTGCAGTCACCATCTACAATCATTTTGGAACCCTCAAAAATAAAGTCTGACACTGTTTCCACTGTTTCCCCATCTGTTTCCCATGAAGTGATATGTCTTGAAAACCAATTATCAGGTTTTTAAGAGTTGTAACATATTTACCATTATGGATTGCCATTCTAAATATACTATTAGTGCTCAAACAATTTTGAATATCCTTAGAAATGTCAGATTTCTGCCTTTTGATAGATGTAATTTCTGGACTGTGATGAATGCGGCCAAGGAGCAAACTAAACATTTAAGAAGGTATGTGAATCAGTTTTCTTCGGTGGTTCAAAAACTACTGCATTTATAGCATCACTGGTACAAAGACATAACCTTTCCAAAGGTTACTGCAAATAATTTAAAGTTATATTAAAAGTATATTCAGTATGATGTTTAAAACTTTTTTTGGAGTCCAACCTCTGTTCTGTGTTGTTAGCCTTCCAGAAAGAAGAAATGTGATTTTTAAGAGAGCAGCTACCATAAAACAATTTCACATGTCTATTCTGTATGAGGCAAAGAACCACACTAGTTCCTGTTTTACTTTTGTAAGTAATAAAGCAAATTTTTTATTAAAGCTTGATCCACAGTGAAGAGCAGTCCATACCTGTAAAGATGACATCTTTGTTTCTTCTTGAATAACTTCAGCAAAAGGCTCCCAGAAAGTACCTTTTTCCTGTTTGATACGTTCCACTCTTGCAGCTGTAGTTTCATCTACAAACCCTGTCTGCCAGAGATATGAAGAACCAAGTAAATACCAACATTAGCACTCTCAACTTGTTATCAAAATGGTGTGATACTCAGTGAAAAGACCTGTGTGTATTAAATGCCGAATGTTTAACTACAAGGCTCAGCTTGTGAACTAGGCAAATTCTGGAAGTAAGTTGGACTCATCTGTAAAAATTATCCTCAGTGTGATTTGGGTAAAAATATTTTAGAGTGTACGTCTTCCCTACAGGAAAAAAAAAAAAAAAAGATCTGCTAGCCTTTACTGAATAGGGTGAGAAATTTTTAAAAGAACCATGTACACATACTTACTTACATCCAGCTTATTTGTAATATATGCATATATACAAAAAAGAGACATAGTCCACTTCAATGAGATATTCTTAAAATTAAGTACTTAAGCATAATTCACTTTATCCTAGTATTCTAAATTTGTGGTTTAACTGTTCTATTAGTGTTTCAGTTAAGCTTTAACTTACATCCTACCATTGTCCCCAAGTAAGTTTCAAAGCTTACACAAAATATGGGAGCCACTATTTGGAAAAGCCCTGATTGGATTATGGTGGTGAATATGACCCTCTTGGGCCTACAGTTCCACGTGTGAGTCTAATGATGGTGAGTTACTGGTTAGGGATCTGCATTCTTTTTCTCTGGGCCTGGATGATCAAAGCTGCAGTATCCCAGACTATAGCCAGAGTGACCCAAGTGTTTCACTTCTGACCTGCAGTGAGGTCCCAACTGTTAAATAAGCTAACAGGATATTCAACCTGGCAATAATTTTTTAAAAAGTAACATAACAAAATATGTTCTGCTACTTGGATGCTATACAAATAAAATACCTTCTCCAAAAAGGATACAACTTTTTCCTTTGTTTCTTCAGAACTGAGACATTGTGGAACTATCTCTTCGTGAGTTGTTCCCTATTAAAAGATTGATAAAGCTTATTTCAGTACATTTTAATAACCTGCAAAAAGAAGTACACAAGTTTTAAGAGCTACTTTAATTAAAAATGCAACTTTAAAAGAAAATCGCTCAAAAGATAATAAGCTCACAGTTATTTGAGGGTGCACAAATATAAAGTTGTGAGCTGTAACGATTTCTGCCCAATCATCCAAACATTTTTGGGTCCCATTATGATGAAGGGCAGGACTGTACAACAGCGGCTAAGAGTAAAAGCAGCCCAGGGCAGGGTCGCCCTCTCTACAGAGCTGAGCTAACAGGTCTGTGTTCATCAACTTAGCTCCTATGAAAGGTGGAGATTAAATATATTATCATTCAACCCCAAATAGCATCTGAATTAGGACACCTAGTCTGAATGCTTGTTCTGATCATTACTGCTGAGGACCTTAGGAAAATCACTTCCCTTCTCTGGCCTTCATTTTTAGATCCTATAAAACAGAAAGCTAGTAATATCTCCTCCAGAAATTTTATGGCTAAGATACAAAAAGCAGCTCTATACATGTTTTTGGAATATTTTGCAGTATCAGAAAACGTTTTAGACATCATTGTGACAGACTGGCCTTCTAATTAATTACCTCAGCAAACTGAGTAAATGCCTCCAAGGAATGCTGTTCTAGTAGCCAGTTCCTGTCAGCTAGCAGTGAAGCAAAAACAGAAGACAGGCTGGGCAGAATTCTGTCCTACAAAGAAAACCAAACCTTATTAGAGGAGAACCTCAGCAGAGTACATTCGTTATCAGTTTTCCATAATTCTGTCCCAGGGAACACAATAAAATGTGTTAAACTGTGTCCCTCCTTTGCTCTAAGCCCCACTGCCTTTGTGTTAGCTCTCCTATCAAATGTGCTTCCAGCTGGGGGGTGTTCGCTTCCCATTTCCCCTGTTCTGGAGATGCCTCCTCAGGTACCTGCCTGGTTTGCTCCCTCAGCGTCAGGTGTTACCCACATCACTACGGTGAGGACTCCAGTGACCAAGTCTGATTTCAGACTCTACTCCCACGTATACATTCTTTCTTCCCCTTCTCTTGCTTTATTTCTCTCCATAGCACTCACCACCAATTTAGTCCTTTTCCTATATCCCCACTTTAGTAGTCTGTTGCTTCTCAACAGGCTGAGGGTATTTATTAGTTTGATTTACTGAATACTGAATCCCCAGTATTAAAATAGGGATTAAAATAGCACCTGACATATAGCAAGAACTTAACTTTTTCTTGAATGAATAAATGAATCAATATCACATGGGTTAAATGCCTCTCATGCTGATGAATTCCCCCAAATTTCTTTAGATCTTAACTTCACTCTGGGAATACGTAAGGTAATTTCTGCTTTTATTAAACATTTGTTCCGTAGGTTCTGGGCCCATCAGGGTCATGGCTATGGCACTGATGAAGGAGAATTTCAGAATATATTTATATTCACTTTATGCTAAAAAGATAGCTCAAATGCAAGTATCTTTGAATACTTCTATCCAGAGAGTTGAAAAGAAGCTATCAATTCTACACTTACCTCAAGAAACACAACTTTACATGATGAAAACCAAGAGTATGGGATTGTCTCCCTTTGAACAAGAGAGCCCTTTACAAACTAACCAGTTCAAGTTTTGGTTTCAAGGTTTTAATTATTTAACATGTACTGAGAAAACATTCATCATATTTTTGCCCCACTTACATAAAAAGTTCTCAGCACTGAAATCTTCATAGTATGATCTAGAAGTAGGGGGAAAATGTCAAGTGTCTAGAATTGTCTTAACCACAGTAATAAGGAAGGAAAAACTCAATTTAGGAGGAAGACTTCTTTTTGCTGTGAAGTGTGTCTTAAGATTCAGTAGAAGTGTATCACCAGGCCTTTACAGTTTTATAAATAAATAGTTATTTGTCAACTATATATACTTCGCAAAATTTTCAAAAATATCTTCTAAAAAAACAAATAGGCTCCCTTTAGTGGATATAGAAACCAAGAGAATAACTGATAAATCACCCAATACATTGTTCCCTCTCACTATACATTGTTCCCTAGAAGACATATTTTCCTTCCTTAGGAACTTTGTATGCTAGAACCCAACTATCATAAATCTTATTGTAGCCAGTTCTATAAATTATTTGTATGTCAACATATATTTTTCTAAAAGTAAATGACTCGAATTCTACTAAGACAGTCACCCTCTCTTCACAAAAGAGTTTTTCTCCAATTTTCATTTGTCAGCAATCCACAGAATTCCAGAAATTAAAGCCTGAAAATCCCTCAGTAATTATTAGAGATTTTGTTAACATGGGAACAACAGGATTAAGAGAGTATTACCTGGATAGTTTGAGGTATAAAAAGTTTTCCTAGAGAAGAGAGAAAATCCAGAAATGCCAATCGAACATGGTCAGGAGGCTCTAATTTAAGCAGTGAGGTCTGCAAAGTTATGACCTGAAGGTGCAAAGACCAAAGAATAGTTATAAGCAGTTATAAAACAAGTGCTTTGTAGAGACACAACTAAGATTTTGATGGGTATGCAGGACGGGAAACAAAACCAAACCCAGGACAGTCAAAGATTCTACAAAGCCTATACTTCACAGGTGGAATTTGAATAAAACAATAAAATCACTCATTCAGTTACTACCACAATATTAGTCTTACCAACCACTGAAATAAAAAATTAAAAATTCATGTGTTTCTGAAAAACAATACACCAGCATTCTTCCTTTAAATCTTTAAAAATTAGTTTTTATTTTAATTTCTAGAGGGAGAAGTTCATTCTTTAAACATGGATTGGCAAACTTTCTGTAAAGGGCCAGATGGTAAATATTCTGGGCTTGTTCTTTGTTGCATGCATATATATATATATTTTTTTTAATAAACCTTTAAAAATGTAAAAAATTTTCCTTAGCTATGCTGAAAACAGAAGAACAGAACCTAGTCAGGAGGCCATAGTTTGCCTGGTGTAAAGGACACTGAGATAGTCTCTATGGCAGCAATGTCTCAATGAATAATTTACTTATGTTGAAATTTTAAAATGTTAGTTATTTAGGATTTTTTTTAAAAGGTAGGTATAATTACATCAGAACTATCAGTATTTTTCAAAAAAGATTAGAATCTTCAGAATCAACATATTTGAGTCAATTATTTTACTATATTCTCTGTAAATACATATATACTAACTAAAAATATACCTAATTAGTAAACATTTTTTGTTTTTTTTAATTGAAATTTATTTATTTCAATTGGAGGCTAGTTACTTTACAATATTGGATTGGTTTTGCCATCCATCAATGCTAAGTTCTTCATGTACACAACCAAAACCAGAGCTACTAAATACAAGGTGTTGCTAGTCTCACTCTCTGCAATATGCTGTAACTTCCTAAATAGGAAAGACTAGCTTTACCTCGGAATAGTTTTTTTCTTAAGTGACAGTAAGCTTAAACCAACTGAATTAGGGGATCAGGTCTGTCTATTATGAACTCATTACAAATCCTTAAATCACTTCAGGTAAGATGAAGGCCTTCTCCCCTTTTCCCTCTTTCCATCACTTAGAACCACCCAAAGCGAGGCATACCTGAGGCCTACAGTCCATGGGGTCCCAAAGAACTGGACAGGACTGAGTGACTAACACAACTTCAACAACAGCTTCTGGCATACCTTTGAAAATGCTATGAAGGCAGGGTTCCCAGGTGAACGGACTCCTAACCTCAGGGTTTCCTAAGCAGTTACCAGCAACAGCAAAACAGGTCTGACTATTCAGTGTCAAAGAGATAAGAGTAGATAGCTTGCCCACTATTCTTACCTGACTTATCAGCTGAGGATCTAAAGCTTGAATGAAAAATCCCAGCAGTGGAAGTAAAAGGCTGAGTGTCTGCTGAACATAAGGTTGACCTATTACCTTAAATAAGAAGCACAAAATAATTTTGGTGAAAATTTTCCATTACATAAGAATAGCCACATTCACATTTATTATATTCCAGGAAATATGCTAAGCACTTTATATTACTTCACTTATTCCTTATAACTCTATGAAGCAGGTGTTATTACCCTCACTTTACTACTAAGAAAAAGGGGTAGAGAGGTTAAATAATTTCCTCTAGACACACAGTTAGGAAAAAGTATAGCCATGTTCTAAACCCAGATTTAATTCAGATGGGCATCTCATTATTTTTATCTGTCTCAGAAAAAGCTTGCTTATTCCTTAGTCGTCTTAAAATTCTCCTCTCCAGAACTCTTGCTTCTATAAGCTTTATCACCAGGAAAGATCCTCAGTGAATATTTATTCAATGATTTAATGAGGATCAGGGGAAATAACTTGTTGAAGCTAAAATGCTGCAACAGTGAAATCTAACCATATACATAAACTTTAATGATAAAATATCATCTGCAAAACCATTTCTGTTATTTCACAAATGTGAATGGTGCTTTCAACTTCCACTGACTGGGACACCCAGAGGCCAGTATTTCAACTTATCAATAGTTAGATATTTAACTAAATATGATTTTTAAATTACAATGATCTGTGGGACATATATCATTCTACTTCTAGCTTGATTTTGGCTTTTCTGGAGAAGAGGAATACAAGTTAGCCACATCCATTTACTTGCCCCTTCTACTATTAAGCCAGACCACTCTCGCACTGCTCCAAAGATTTTATAAAAGAACTCCAGAATCACAGAAACAGGCCATAGCAAACAAAGACGAAAAAACAGTAGGAGAAGAAATTTAAAAAGAAAGAGGGTCCAACTGGTCTTGAAAATAGTAGCTAGACTGTCACTGTCACTTCACTAGTTTCTAGTTTTATTAATTCTATCACACTTAAAATAGAACTGGCTGAAAGAGTAAAAGTAGGCGTTTTTAAGTTCTAATCACAAGTGCTACCAAGAACCTAAAGTAATTACATACATTTTACTCTGTATGGAAATTTCATTCTCTTTTTCAATATTTTATTTGTTCTTCAGCAAAATTATTACAGTTGCTTTCCTTACCAGTTTAACATTTAAAAGAATTGAAAGCTGACTTCCAACTTCCTTAATTGCCATTTGCTGCCCCATATCCAGAGCTTCACCAGAAGAATTACATACAGCAAGCAGAGCAGAGAGCACTGTGTTCTAAAGGCAAGAGACAGGGAAAGGACCTGAGTGTAGACATCAGTCTAAAGGAGCTGGAACCCAATTACCTACAGGTTTTGAGTTACCTCTAACTCTTAATAAAAATACTAGAAGTGTATCTCTAAGACCCAAAGCCATCTTTTCAGCGATGTCTTAATACATGTATTATGTTGGCCAAATAAGATGTAAGATGTTATAGAAACACTCAAATTTTTGGCCAACCAATATATTTTGTTAAAACAACTTTTCCTTATACACAGAAACATTTGCTTCATTTTCCTAAAATTTTTTTTTTTTCCTTTTAGGTTGAAAATTTAACAAAATGGAAATGGTATCATATTTTAATAAATAGATTTGATACAAATGACCAATATGGTCAAGCTAATTCATACTATTTATCAACTAAATTTTTTTCACATTATGTACTTAGCAACCTTTTAAAGTTTACTAAATTATTGTTGCTGTTGTTGTATAATTAATCTTTAAAAATTTTAGCAACACTGCATTCAATAAACAAATATAGTACCTAAGTACACTATTTAGAATTTGAAACAAAAGATAATTTTTCCTGGATTCACTCTTAATGATATATCAAATGTCTGTCTCTCTGACTGGCCAGGAATGGGGTTGGTTGGCATGTGGTAATAATCAGTAATTTTGCCCTTCATCCATTATACTTCAACAACCACACTTAATTTTATGTAATCACCACACAGCTTTTAACTTATGATTTACTTATTTCCTTTTACAATAAACATTAAATAACTTGCTGATCTAGTTTTGGTCGTACAGTAAGGATCTGTTGAATTTTAGAAAATAGGTGCTTTTATTTTATCTAATACATAAGTTTTTATCTTTACTTTAGAAATTTGTGTATGAATACAAAACCTGAACAATCTCACCATCTCCTAACTAGGTATTTAATAGGTTTCTTAAAGGCACATAGAAATATTTCCTTTCAATATATGTAAATGCTTTAAATTATCTTGATGATTACAGTCAAATGTAATAGAGTATCAGAACATTTACACTCAGTTTAGAAATGTAAGTCTCAAGAAAACCCTGAACTCAATTTAAAATTGCAAATAAGCCCTCACCCCTTCGAATGCTCTGTGCCCAACCTTGCTTGATTTGTCTCTTATCACAAACTGATATATAGTATGTATCTAAGTTTTACATATATATATATATATATATATATATATATGTTACTTCTTTGTCTACAGCTAAAGAATGTAAGTCCATGAGAGCAGGAATTTTTGTTGGTTTTGTTCTTTGATATATTTTTTATCTCCAATGCCTAAAACAGAGCTTGGCACATATAAGCATTCAAAATATGCTGAATGAATGAATGAATCAAAGAATGTGCAAATAAACACCAAACAACATGTACTATATCCAGTTTTTAAAATTGTATTTTGACTTAAAGATCTTCTTTTTTATTACATTATTTTAAGAGGGAACATTCTAAATAGAAAGGTATATAAAGACTCAGAAGAGATTTGCATAAAATGAGGGTTGTACAAAAAGAAGAATCTTCTCTACCAAATCTAGAAATGTCAGCAAATATACTACAAATAAGTATTTCGCAATGTGTTCCACCCTCCCCTCTCATATTTACATCAATCAAAATAACAGCACATTTCTCACAGACTCTTACAGTGTAAAAATATGAAACTCTTGCTAGATTCTGAGGGCACAAACTGTGTCTTTTTAACAACACATCCCCAGTAACTAAAGCAGCTTCATAAACAGCTACAGAATGAATCAAGGCCATCATAATGCACTTACCAGAGACTCAAGTTCTTCCAGCGTGCGGTTACTGCCTAGCCACTTCATACACCATGCAATAGCTGCTCTGCTGACCTCAAGTGCAGTTTGTTTCCTAAGCTCAGCAGGTAATGCCTGAAAGGAAATATACTGCCACAGAAGCAGATTTTCTGTTTCTTTTGGGGGAAATTTCTGGATAAATTCCACCTGAAATTAATTGTTAAAAAAACAAAAGTAACATAAGACAGTCTAGTGAACTGATACACCAAAGTGAAGTATTAGCTTCGATATTTAATATTTTTTTTAAAGTTCTTGGGATTTCCCCCGGTGGTCCAATGGTTAAGTCTCGGATTCGGCACTTCCAGTGCAAGGGGAGCAGGTTGGATCCCTGGTAGGAGAACCAAGATCCCACATGTTGTGTGGGTGGTATGACAAAAAATAATAGTTCTTAACTGCGTAACAGTATCACAAGGTACCAGATCAATGTAGCCTAAATGAACAAGCATTTTAGTTATTTTTTGTTTTTGCATGTGTTTCCAAATTGAAAAACACAGGTTAAGTGGAACACTATATAAATGCATTAGTGAGTGAGTGAGTGAAGTCGTTCAGTCGTGTCCGACTCTTTGCGACCCTGTGGACTGTAGCCCACCAGGCTCCTCAGTCCATGGGATTCTCCAGGCAAGAGTACTGGAGTGGGTTGCCATTTCCTTCTCCAGGGGATCTTCCCGACCCAGGGATCGAACCCAGGTCTCCTGCATTCCAGGCAAACGTTTTAACCTCTGAGCCACCAGGGAAGCCCTAATAAATGCATTAAGAAATGTTAAATTACTAGTCACATCAGCTATTTTAAATGCTTCTACCCAATAAGTCTATTTTTTTCCTAAGAATCGGTGTACTCAACAACTTGTACAGTAATATTACAAAATACACCAACAAGATTGATTTAGCCAACCTTTGTGGCTTACTACTTAGCTATCAGAGAGAAGCAAAGGTCACAGGTTCAGTTTTCCAATGGGCTAGCCAGCTCTGCTCTACTTTAGACAACATATGAAACTCATTCGCAAGTGTTCATAACAGTATGGTTGGCAAAACAATTCTACCACTGAAATAATTCAAAGGGTTTGCCAGGTTAACAGTACTGTTCTAAAATGCCATGTTAATAGGCTAGATAAAAATGGCAAACAAAAGTTATTTTAAGAAAGAGCTAAACTGTTTAAATCAGTTTCTGGTAGAAAAACTGCAAAAGCAATAGTGTACGTAATTACTAATTAAGGTATACTCTAGGAATATTGATGTAATTTTTAAGAAGACTAATTCAATTTACAAATATCCAAAGTCTACTTAATGAAAGAAAAAAAATTTTCTTACATCAAAAATGAGAAACGAAAAAACACATTACTATATTCAATCTGACAGAGAAACTCTTCTACATTATATATCATATTTATATTTGAATTTTATTTGTTTGGAGAAAATACTTAGCTGTCAAAACAAGGGAGAAATTTCATGGCTATTTTCTGGGACAGCTGATAAAGCCAGAAAAATGGATCCCTTCATGAGCTATGCATCAATTACAACAGGCAGCTTTATTCATGAAACCAAACTGCATCAGGAAAGCCAAGAGAATTGTGCCAACTAACATCAATTCAAACAAGACCTTTCTTTATAATAAAGTCCAGCGAGTGAATGAGTTCCCTTTCCAAAACAGAACTATAAATAATAACACCCTGGACAACATAGGTAGGTGTTGCCAAGATCTGTTACATATAAGACTGATTTATTTATTTACTATTCTGGGTTTGAAAACCTTGGCCTCAACACAGTTTTCAAGATTTAAAACTGCTTGTGCTGACAGTTCACAAGGAGTGAAATATAAGGGGATCTAATGTGCAGAGCTCATGACTTCCCTCCTTAACACTGAGAAAAATATACCAGTGGGCTTAAAATGCAAATATATAATCTTTCCTTTACATGAAAATGGTAGCACAGCTGCCAATGTGCTTCAACCAGACCATACTAATATCCTTTCCCCCCAGGTAACCTCAGGAAATAAAAAAGCATATTTCCTAGGGTAAAAGAGAGTAAGGAGGCAGAGGCAACATCCCAGAGGAGGCCCCTGAAGCAGCTGCATGAAAACCAGCTAAAAACAATACAGGAGCCATGGAAAGAGGACAGACTTGGGAGCAAAACAGATCTTATCTGAATCCTAGCTCAGTCATTTATTATGTGTGAGCTTGGAGAAGGTCTTTAATTATCCTGAGTTACTGAATCTTCATCTGTAAAATGGACATGATAACATATCATCTATCCCACAAGGCTGAGGTAAGGATTAAGAGAATTAAAGTGCCTAATACAAAACCTGGTCCATAGTATAGTCTGAAAAAATACAGGTTTCCCTGCTGCTTCCTTTAAGATGCTGGATCATGTCTTAAGAGAAAAGGAAAAAGATGACATGACATGACATGACAGAACAACTAACACTTGTTAAATGCTCACCTGATGCATATATACACTATCTCCTTGAGTCTCACAACTGCCATCTAAGTGATAAAATTTCAATTTTAGGATTAACTAACTCTCCCAAGGACTCTCAGAACAGGAATTCAAATTCAGGTTTCTCCCTTAATGTTAAGTGTTATACAGTAATTTCAACACAGCAGGAAAAATCAGTATTTGATAAATGAAGTAAATGAAGGAAAATATTACAAGTAACCCCTCATTTATCTATAACTTCATATCTGATAGTTGCAATTATTTGGGAATTTCAAAATAAACTGAGAAGTATGTAAGAGATCTCTAAACATACACTAGAGTTTGTTATAACAAACCTTCTAGAACTCACTTGGGGCTAATTCATTCTGAGTTGTATTATCCTAAAAGTTAAAATTTCTCAACTCTGGGAAAAGAATTTTATTCCTATAAAGTGAGAAAATGGAGGATCTCTTCCAAATCCCACTTCTTCAGGAAGGGCCTGCCAGTGAAACAGGGCTTCTAGGAAGAACCATATCCCAGGAACCAAGAGTATGACCTTTAAAGACAGGGGAGTGGAAGGTAGTAAAACTGCATTAGGAGCAGACAACTCTTCAGGAGTTTTAGAGGCATGAACAGCAACCCTAATATGTTTTCTGGAGGGCGATGAGGTGGGCCTGCTATGCTTTTCTGCCTTGGAGACACCTAAGGAAGAGGGCCAGAAGGTCAGTGTGGCTCCTCACTGCCCTGCCATCCTCTCTTGGCAGGAAAGCAGGCATGGACTTGGGGTAAACAGTCTGGTCAGAAATAACTCAGCCTTTATTGAGTGCCCTCTAAACTCGGCACTATGCTAAGTATGTCATATATATTATCTCTAAATCCTTACGAAATTTTTCAAAACAGTTACACATTTCTGTCACTTTGTAGGCAGGGAAACAGTTTCAGAAACAATGACTTGCCCAAGGTCATATTAAGCCAGGATTCACACCAAGGCCTTTAACCCACTTCACTAACCTAGTGTTTCCCCAGCTTGTATCCATGTCAGAATCATGTAGGAATTTAATAATAACAAAAACAAGTTACTGAGCCTCACCCAACAGCCACCACTCCATACCCATTCTATTCACAGGCTTAGGTCCTGGAACCTGTATTTTATAAAAAGCTCATAAGAGCTCCAAAGTGACTAATCCAAGGGACTACACCAGGCTACCCAGGTTCCTGTAACTGGAGAATCTCCTCTGTCACACAGAGCTTGTCTTCCTCACAATGGCAAACAACTAGGGCTCATCATACTTACAATTTTCCCCAGAAAGTTCAACTTGTTTACTTTGAAAAAGATAAAGATATCATTTTCATTTAAAGCATAAGCAATATTCTAGCTCTTCAAAATAAATTAAAGGGACAGGGGATACAGAACCATTTCATTCCAAGTATCTTAAATGTATGAGAAAGAAAGAAGAAAGAAGACAGAGTTAGATGTACTCAACCTCCACCTACTCCTCCAACATCTTGTTCTCTCAGAAGACAGAGTTAGAATGATTATCTGTAACTTGCAGTAAAGATACTGACAAGGACTCTCTCTCTGACCAATCTTGAGTCAAGCTCTTCTTAGCTCTCTTCTTGAGAAGACTTTGACCCTGGGCTTGTATCCATCTTTTCTGGGTCTTGCATTATCCAGTTTTAGCAAGAATCATAACTAAATTTAGAAAGAATCCCTCACCCTTAGTATCTGATCATCCTGGTCTGTGTTCAGCAAGAATCTGGTCAAGCCAGAATGACCCCTTTACCTCTGATGTTTCCTTTTAGGAATTTTTATCCACAAGACTCCTACCCTGCTTCTTGACCCTAGATTCACACTAGTCTATGCTGTATTCAGAACTGAGCCCAGTTCTATACTGAAATCTCTTCTCTCCTATTGTGACAGCTCTGAATAAGATCTATTTTTATCACTTTAACTTAATGTTAAAGTGTAGCTCTGGCTTTTCTTTAACATCAAAATCTAAATCCACCTAAAAGCAATAAGCAAAGCAATCAATATATTAAAAATTTACATTGAGATGTTAACATTTACATGTAGAATAAATGGGGGTGAAAAAGCCTTCAAAAGTATCTGAATCCAATTCTCAGCAGCTGCTCAAAGACAGTGACAAAGATGATATCCTTGCCTGTTGGGGTGGGGCCATGAAGAAGAAGAGACGCCTCAATAGTATTGATAGGTTGGTGAGCTGATAACATTCTCCAGGGCAGGATTTTATCTGAGAAAAGACAGGAGAGAAAGCAGAGATCAAGACTTAAAATCATAGCTTTTACAAGCTTTTATATGCCAAAATATTAACAACAGCTCTTTCTGGGAAATAACATGGAATTTTAATTTTTGATTTGGCACTTTGCTCTAATTTTTTCTCTTCCGTGAACCTACTTTTGTAATATGGAAACAATTTTGATATATTTAAAAACAATACTTTGGAATTTCTATTTCTAATTACCATTTTGATTATAACTTGATATGTTAATCCCCCTACTGAAAGATAACTTGTGAAATTTTTTTAAGTCTAAGCACAAAAGTGCAGAGGTGAATATAAACTGTAAGATGGAAGCGTCATTAAAAGAATTTAAAATTCCCATCATAATGTGCTAGGAGAGCTTTTATTTAAAGTAGTTATGAGATAAATAACATAAAAGTCACTGTTTTGTGTAAGATGTGATGAGGATTTAGAAAAAAATTGGGTAAGCACTCCAGACCATTAGCCACGGAGACACAGATGTCAGCTGCCTGGTTATCATGCATCTCAGTGAATTTAGTCTACAGTATCCTTATAGGGTAAACCAAGAAATATATGAAACAAAAAACAAAAGACACATGGCCCACATAAAATCTTATCAAAACCCAGAGACTAAAAATAAAACAAGTCATACCCATCTTATATGGAACATAAACATCTTGAGATTTAAAAGCAAAAGATCAACACTGAAAAGATTAACATAAGTCATCATTAACTTTCTCTTTGTATCTATTCACATTACTTCTTTACCCAAAAGGCATCAATTACTATCACATTTAGTCCCTCTCAGAAAAAGACACATCGAAATCAAGAGTCAGGATGTCCAAGTCATATTAGAGAGGGGCCTGGGGCAGGAGAGAGGGGCCCGGGAGAGGGAGGAAGGAAGTGAGAGTAAGAACTCTGGGTCATCCACATTAAGGCTAACTCCTATTCTCTACTTTGTATTCAATATTAAATTTATCCTAAAACAACCTAATTTTTCTTCCCCAGATCAATGAAACTCCAAAAAATTTTGAAAATATGAGACAATTTCCCCAGTGTTACAATCTTTCTAATATATCTTTCTCAATAGCATCAACACTGAAAGTGAAAGTGTTAAGTCCCTTGGTCGTCTCCAACTCTTTACAACCCCATGGACCGAAGCCTGCCAGGCTCCTCTGTCCATGAATTCTCCAAGCAAGAATACTGGAGTGGGTCGCCATTCTCTTCTCCAGAAGATCTTCCCAACCCAGGGACTGAAACTGGGTCTCCTGCATTGCAGGCAGATTCTCTACCGTCTGAGCTACCATGGAAGCTCAGCATCAGCACTAATGCAGAGCAAAAAAACTAATTTACTGTCAAAATCATGCAGCTAACATGCTATTTCTCCTTTTGATATTCACATTCTTTAAGATTATCAGATCCCCAAAGGAAATACATGAGAAGTTGAATGTTTTAGGCTTTATAATTCTACTTACCAGATGGGCCATTATGGTCACATGATGAGCACAGAGTTCAGCAGTCCCATATCTGTGATAGAAAGAGAAGCCAATCTTCATACAATTATTTATACAATTATTCAGAAAAGCAAGATGAACTACCATAAAGCACTAAATATTCTAAACTGCAGTTATTTACACGGCAAAGGAATATCACAACGTACAAAACGACCTAAGCTATAGGTTCTGTTGATTTGAGCCAAAGAAAGGAAGAGGGAACTCAGTCCCTAATTCAGTGCTGTGATGTGAAATCAAACCATTTTGGGGGGCTGTTAAAGGATTATCAAGATTTAATTTTCTATAAACTTACAACTATAAACTCATTTACTATCAATCACTACAGTAAATCAACCCCCAAATTTTAAAAAGTATGTTGTACCGAGCAAGGAAGCACCATGCGTCCATAGCCAGCAAAGAGGTGATCATATTAGCACTAAGAACAGCATTCAACAGAGCAGTGTCCTAATAAAAAACAAATGATTATAATAAATTATCATTAACATAACATTTCTCAAAACAACAAAATACTATCACAATCCAAAAAAACCCAACAGATCCTCAATAGGAAAGCTCTACTTTCTAGTGTCTGAAAGAATATATGTTGCCATCCCCTCAACATTTATTATGTTCAGCACTGGACTGGGCTATAGAGATGCAAAGTGATTGTCAATGTGGTAACTCAGTCACTGGGCTCCACAAAAATCCTCTATGTAGGCTGAAGTCTCTCAACAATATATATATAATACACATGCCTATACTTCTGTTTCTGTCTTAACCTATTCAAAGACTATTTAATATGTGTTGAATATTACCCATTTATAATATCATAAATGATACTCATTTTTAAATAAATTTTAAGAACTTTTCCCCTAGAATTTTATCAGAATCTTTTCTAACCTAATTTCAGTAAAAAGGGACTTCCCTGGCGGCCCAGTGGTTAAAGTCCGTGCTTCCACTGCAGGGGTTACAGGCTCGATCTCTGGTTGGGGAATTAAGGTCCTGTGTGCTGCACGGTGCAGCCAAAAATTTTTTAAAAACCAAAACAAACAATTCCAGTTTTAAAAAGAAAACACACACATTAAGCCTAGGATCTGTAGGAGACTTGGTACTACATTCTGCTATTCTCTGTTTCTTTTTAAGAAACTAAAATAAGTGAAATCAGACCCATTTTTCTTCTTCTCACACTGTCTTTCCATACCTTTCCACCCCAAATGTTTTCTGAAGTATTTTAGCTAAATATTACATCTGAATACTACAGGACTCTTAAAATTACCATTTCCTAAGACCCAACTGAATTAAAGCATAAAATGTGCAAGCTGAGAGAATGACAGTTAAAAATAAATACACATTTCTGAGTCATATGGTAGTTCTATTTTTAGTTTTTAAGGAACCTCTATAGTGGCTGTATCAATTTACATCTCCATCAACAGTGCAAGAGAGTTCCCTTTCCTCCACACTCTCTGCAGCATTTATTGTTTATAGATTTTTTTGATTATTGCCATTCTGACTGGTGTGAGGTGATACCTCACTGTAGTTTTGATCTGCATTTCTCTAATAATTAGTGATGCTGAGCATGTTTGTTGCCCATGTGTATGTCTTCTTTGGAGAATTGTCTCTTTAGGTTTTCTATCTATTTTTTGAAGACATATGCACCCCAACATTTATTATAGCACTATTTACAACAGCAAGGACATGGAAGTAACCTAAATGTCCATCAACAGATGAATGGACAAAGATGACAAGGATATAGATACATATAGATAAGATAATATGAGTCATCTGTGGAGACATGGGTGGGCCTCGAGTCTGCCATATAGAGTGAAGTAAGTCAGAAAAAAAAATATATCATCACATCAATGTGGAATCTAGAAAAATAGTAAGATGAATCTATTTGCAGGGAAGGAACAGAGATGCAGATGTACAGAACTATACTCAAGGAGGGCAGTCGGGGTGGAGGTGGGTGGATGAATTGGGAGACTGGGATTAGTGTATATGCACTGCCATGTAAAACTACTAGTGGGAACCTGTTGTATAGTGATGGGAACTCAGTTCAGTGCTCTGTGGTGACCTAGAAGGGTAGGATGGGGTGGCGGCAGAGTTAATAGAGGGAGGGGATATATGCATACATATAGCTGATTCACTTCACTGTATAGCAGAAACTAACCAAATGTTGTAAAGCAACTATTAGTGCTCAGTCATGTTCAGCTCTTTGCGATCCCATGGACAGCAGCCCACCAGGCTCCTCTGTCCACAGAATTTTCCAGGCAAGAATATTGGAGCGGGTTGCCATTTCTGTCTCCAGGGGATCATCCTGACCCAGAGACTGAACCTGCATCTCTTGCATCTCCTGCAGTGGCAGGCAGATTCTTTACCGCTGCACCACCCGGGAAGCCTGTAAACAACTATGTGCAGTCATGTCCGATTCTATATGACCCTACGGACTACAGCCTGCCAGGCTTCTAAAGCAACGATGCCCCAGTGTAAATAAATACACACATTTATTATCCCCACACTTTCTTCTATATCTGATTCACAGTTTCAGTGAAAAGAAAGCAAAAGTAATCTCAGCTTAGCCCTGCAAGTGACAAACTTACCAGTTCAGGGAACAGTGAGGGATGAAGGGAAGCAATAAATGTACACAGATGAATGCAAACGTGCTGATACAAGGTGATGGCAACCTCGGCCTGCCCTTTACTCTTTACTCCCTGTAAATGAACAGGGAGAGAGAGTTCACCAGAACACTGCTCAAAACTGGAGAAAATGGCTTTGAGTAGAGACACCCTGCAGGGAAATTGAGAACATCGAACCCAATGTTATTAACATTTAATAATTAGTGGGTGTAACAACACTACAGAGGGTTATTTTACCAAAGCCAAATGTCTCAAGATGTATATATCAGTAACAGTTTCCAATATATGTGAATATGTATCCATATATCCATAAAAATAAAATACATTTAGAGAAATTCCTTAAAGGAGAATTTTCCTATACATCTTTTATCATTTACCAAGTGATTAACAAAATACAGAGCTATACAAAGTCTGAGACAAAATTCATCAAGAACCTGAAACTTAAATAGCTAAACTAGGTATCATATATTAAATAAAAAATAGGCCCTATTATACAGACAGAGAGGGGTCATTTTAAGATTGAAATGGTTTAAGAATTCTTCATAGAGGATTTAAAAATAAATTAAAAATAAGCAAAATATAATAGGTAAAGATGACAAAGCCTGAGTAAAAGGCAGACAGGAATCACCAGTCTGACAGAAGCAAGGTATATGTGTAGAAAAAGAGAGGATAAGGAGCAAAAGTTAATGATGACAATAGCAGGTTTTAAATGCAAAGCTGAGGACATGGACATTATGCTTCAGTTACTGAGCAGGAGAATTGCAAGCTCAAAAAGCTGGGGTTTAGGAAGACTAACCTGACAGTGGTACATAGGATGCCACTAAAGGAAAGGATAAAAAACTAGAACACAGCAACAGCCAAGGTGTAGGAACTAGAGCCTGATACTGGCAAGAAGAATGAATACAAGGGAGATTTCCCAGAGGATACCTTATAGTGTCTAAGCATTCTGTTTATCAGAGCTCATCTTTAAATGTTATCAACTACATCTCTACTCAATGTTTGTAACACTATTAGGTAATATCCTTAAAAAGAGTGAACAAAATTAAAATATTTTCAGCACCTGTCATAGATTTGTGTATTTTATATTTTTATTAAGTAGCAATATGTATGAGGTCTACATAGTAACTATTAATTAGAATATGTGATATAACAAAGAATTTAATTTTAAGGTCATTGCAAACAACAGTGCATTCTAAACCATTGTAATGTGATCAGAGATAAACAACATCGTGTCTGTTACCTGGCCGTAGCTTCTGAGACTTGGCTCTCTGTGCACCACAGGGCCTGCACATCCTCAGACCGAGAGGACAGCTCATCCATAATGACAACCAGCAGTAGACACTGGGGAAACTGTAGTTCACATGGCAGCTCTTCATGTGGTAAAAACACATTAAGTTATAGCAAATTGGTAAAAACATACTATTTTTATATAACTCTGATTGCTATATTAAAAAATTATAATTTTTTTAAGTTAGAAACATACTCCAAGAAAAGCAAGTAGAAGAAACTTTAAAGAAAATTTTTAAAACTGAAAAAAAGGATGACTATGTAAGGGAAAATTACCATGTGTCTAACACATTGTAATTAAATGTGTTTTGAAGCTTACCTAATTTACTGTCCAAAACCACATCCACAAAAGGCTGGAATGTGAGAAGCTGACTGATGAGTGGACTCAGTGTAACCAGGAAAGTACCAGCTATTTCCTCCTGCTGTACTTTAGAAATCCCAGCAGCATACAGGCTTGGAGGAAACTTACTGGAAAGAAAGGGAAAAAACTCATTCACTTAATAGCTACCTTCTAATTTTGGCCAGAGGCTAAGTACTGCAAAATGATGTTCTCCTAGAAGTGAAAATATATTTAAAAATTAAGTAGCATGTGTTTATAAAACAAAACTCAAAAGTACTGAATTGATACCAAAATTGTATGAAGAACCTCTGAACTACATGGCTATAATTCTACAACTAAAATGTTATAATCTTAAAGAAAATGTTAGTATTATTTTAATGCATTTTAATACATTGTTGACAATGATACTCTCAAAAAAAGTTATAAAAATATGAACCAAATAATTAGTAAAAATATATATAAGAAAGATACTTCTGATAAATTCTGGATTAATTACTTCTATTGAAAGTTGTTTTCAAATAGGTAGAAGGCTAAACTGACAATGAATTAATGCCTGGAAGCAAGAGCTTTACAAGAACAAACTATACTAACACTGTAGGAAGATTCAAAGACTTTCAGAGAAAATGTCTCAGGAACTGCAGTTTAAACTAAACTTCATCAAAACTTATGTGAAATGAGATACATATTCAGTATATTTTGCAGTGTTAATTTTAACTATGGCAAATTTGACAGAAAATGAGAATATCCTAGGGATGACAGCATTTAAAAGGAAGTCCTTAAGATAAACACTTGATATTTGGAGAAGGAAATGGCAACCCACTCCAGTACTCTTACCTGGAAAATCCTATGGATGGAGGAGCCTGGTAGGCTACAGTCCATGGGGTCGCAAAGAGTCAGACATGACTGAGCAACTTCACTTTCATGTATTTTATTGAAGTACAGTCAACTTATAATGTTTCAGGTACACAGCAAGGTGTTTCAGTTATACACATATATATACACATATATTATTTTTCAGGCTATTTTCCATTATAGGTTATTACAAGATATTGACTATAGTTCCCTGTGCTATACAGTAAACCTGTGTTACTTGTTGCATATCCATTTTTTAAAATTAGAAATCTAGCATTCTATTCATACTAAATCAAACAAGTGGAATCAAAATGTTATAAATTTTTTAGCTAGGCAAAACTTCATAAGTTTTCTAAAATATATTATACACACTATTTATATATATGTATTACAAAAGTTTTTTTACTACACTTGATAAAGGCTTGAATAAGAACATCAAAAAAGAAAAATGGAGACAGAGAAATTGGAAAATATAAACTAAATGGAAACACTAACTATGATACAGAAAACCCTAGTTTGTTTCACTTTATCTATATACTGCATATATACATATTTATTCTGAAGGTTATACGGACAGAATTTGCTAATGGACTAGATGAGGCATAAGAGAGCAGAGAAACATCAAAGATGACAGCAAGGTTTTTTGGCCTGGTCAATTTGCAAATCCAAGTTACTACTTAAACTGAAATGAGGAAGCTTGGTGGGGGGTGGTGAGGAGGGTCAGAAGACAGGGATTGGAATTAGTCCTGACTGATGGTTAGACATGAAAGGGAAGAGATATACATTTTAAGTCTTGAGACTAAATGACTACAGAGAAGAGAGAAGAGCCTGAAGACTGAGTGCTGGGGCACATCCAACTTGAAGTAGCTGGAGAGACGAGGAGGAACCTGCTGAGAAGGGGGGTGGCATGGGAGCCGACAGAGCAGAGTCTGAACGACAGTGTTACGCACTGCTGACAGATTACATAAGATGAGGCCTAAAACTGTCCGTTAGACGTAGCAACGTGGAGGTCACTGATGACCTGGACAAGAGCTGTTCTGGTGAAGAGTTAGAATGGAAAGTGACTGGAATAGCTTCAAAAAAGACAGTGGTATAGACAACTGTTTTTAGGAGTCTCATCGTAACAAATGTAGAATAAGGGGAAGGTGCTTATTCGCAGGAGGATGCAGAGCTGAGACTGCTTTATGCTATTCTTAAGATGGGAAGAACAGCATGCTGTATACTCGTGAGAATGATCCAGAAGGCAGGGAGGACTGATGATCCAAGAAGGAAAAGGAGCAACTGTGATAGTGAGGTCCCTGAGCATGTGAGAGGGTGAAATCCAATGCAGAAATAGTGGCTGGCCTCAGATAGGCGCACAGTCAGTTCACTCTTGGGAACAAGGAAATATGTGGGCCGAGACACAGGCAGAATAGATATGTCAGAAGAAGAATGTGGAAGTTCTCTTTATATTGCTTCCATCTTTCTAAGTGACACAGAGGGAGGACACTGACAACCAGACATGGGAAGGTGGCACTGGACATTTAAGATGTTTGAAGAAGAGATTATGAAAAGCTGTCTAGGAGACTAAATGGATTAAGGAAATTTAAGAGGATTGCTGATGAATGAGCTGAGAGTCCTTTAGTGTCAAATCGAGGGTTCTTCTGAGGTTACCATCAATTTTAGATGTCATTCAGCCCTTATCTAAACTATGATACACTTTCTGTAACTCATCATTTTTTTCTAAGATGGAGTCAAGTACTACTTGACTTAAATCTCATAGAAGTAAAATAAAAATTAAGATAAAAACAGTATGCTGATACAAAATATATACATGTAAACATAACCTCTTTTTTTGCCTCTGGTTATTTATCATCAGACCAATTATTCATCACTTGGGTATAAAATACTAGTTAGAATATAAACATAAATATAACTCATATGAAATCTATTCTTGAAAAGCTTCCCTCTCCATTAATTACTTTTAAGCAACCATATAAAAATACACTGAAACATTAAGAAAAATTACTGATACTTGCTTTTAATTTTAATTGAAGGCTAATTACTTTACAACATTGTAGTGGTTTTTGCCATACATTGACATGTGATACTTGATTTCTAAATGACATACACTAAAGGGCTGCATGGCTCAAATGGCTCTATTACATGTTAATGATCATATAACATTCTTACCTGTGTATCTGAAGATAAAGCTGGTGCAACGTACAGCAAGAATCAGAGAGCAGAGGAAGAAATTCCTGAAAATAAAGCAACTCTCTTCACTTCCTTGTACATAATAGGTTTTGCTAATATATATATTTTTTCATCAAAGGCATGCAAAATAAAATAAAATCCTACATGCGCCACATAGGGAAAACAAATTTTCTTACATGAAAATAAAAAGGAGAATGAGGATAAGCACCTAAAATTCTTTACTGTTAACTATCAACACAACCACAATTAGTAACTATCATTTAATGAACATGTCCAAGTGCTCAGTAGACATGAAATGACTTTACAAACATTACTTTAGTTCTCTAAGACAGTAAAGAATCTGTCTGCAATAAAAGAGACCCAAATTCAATTCCTAGGTCAGGAAGATCCCCTAGAAAAGGGAATGGCTACCCACTCCAGTATTTTTGCCTGGAGAATTCCATGGACAGAGGAGCCTGGTGGGCTATAGTCCCTGGGGCACAAACTGTTGGACATGACTGAGCGACTAACACTTTGGAGGTACTCTGGTGGCACAGACAATAAAGAATCTGCCTGCAATGTAAGAGACCTGGGTTCAATCCCTGGGTCAGGAAGATGCCCTGGAGAGGAAAATGGCAACCCACTCCAGTACTCTTGCCTGGGAAATTCCATGGATAGAGGAGCCTGGTGGGTTACAGCCCATAGGGTCACAAAGAGTCAGACACAACTGAGCAACTTTCACTTTTCAAAAACTATAACGACATATTATTGTCCCAATTTTATAGACTAGAAAGGCTGAGGCTAACGTATCAAATAAGCTGAGTGACATGGCAAAAAAACAGTAAGGTTGGGATTCAAGTACAGTTGTGATAGCTTTATCCACTATGGCTATGCTATACCTTAGAATGTCAAAGAAATAAATTGTTATCATAGGGTATAGAAAATAAACTGATAATTATTTTAAAAATTCCCCTGTAAGAAAAGAACTAATTTTAAAAGGGTATGTTGTTATTGAACAGTTCCCAAGTCATGTCCAACTCTTCGTGACCCCATCAACTGCAGCACACCAGGCTTCCCTGTCCCACACCACTTCCCAAAGTTTACCAAAGATTTTACCAAAGATCATGTCCATTGAATTGGTGATGCCACCAATCTCATCCTCTGTTGCCCTCTTCTCCTCCTGCCTTTAATCCTTCCCAGCATCAATGTCTTTTCCAATGAATCAGCTGTTCTCATCAGGTGGCCAAAGTATTGGAGCCCAGCTTTACCATCGGTACTTCCAATGAATATTCAGGGTTGATTTTCTTTAAAACTGGCAAGTTTGGTCTCCTTGCTTTCCAGGGATCTTCTCCAGTACCACAATTCGAAAGCATCAATTCTTCGGCATTCTGCCTTCTTTATTGTCCAGCTCTCACATCTGTACATGACTACTGGAAAGACCATCAGTTCAGTTCAATTCAGTCGCTCAGTCACGTCCAACTCTTTGCGACCCCATGGACTGCAGCACGCCAGGCCTCCCTGTCCATCACCAACTCCCAGAGTTTACCCAAACTCATGTTCATTGAGTCAGTGATGCCATCCAACCAATCTCATCCTCTGTCATCCCCTTCTCTCACCTTCAATCTTTCCCAGCATCAGGGTGTTTTCAAATGAGTCAGCTCTTCACATCAGGTGGCCAAAGAACTGGAGTTTCAGCTTTAGCATCAGTTCTTCCAATGAACACTCAGGACTGATTTCCTTTAGGATGGACTGGTTGGATCTCCTTGAAGTCCAAGGGACTCTCAAGAGTCTTCTCCAACACCACAGTTCAAAAGCATCCATTCTTTGGCACTCAGCTTTCTTTATAGTCCAACTCTCACATCCATACAAGACTACTGGAAAAACCATAGCCTTGACTAGAGGGACCTTTGTTGGCAAAGTAACTGGGTGTCATTTTTGGTTTGGCTCTCTTTGGAAAGACCGTAAGTTTGACTATATGGACCTTTGTCAGCAAAATATTATCTTTGCTTTTAACACACACACGTTTGTCATAGCTTTTCTGCCAAGAAACCATCTTCTAATTTCACGCCTGCAGTCACCATCCACAGTGATTTTAGAGCCCAAGAAGAGGAAATATGTCACCGCTTCCACCTTTTCCCCTTCTATTTGCCATGAAGTGATGGGGCCAGATGACATATTACTTTTTTTACTATTCAGTTTTAAGCTGGCTTTTTCACTCTCCTTCACCAGCATCAAGAGGCTCTAGTTCCTCTTCGCTTTCTGCCATTAAAATGATACCATCTGCAAAGCTGAGGTTGTTGCTATCTCTACCGGCAAGCTTGATCCCAGCTTGTAATTCATCTCACTCAGCATTTCACATGATCTGCTCTGCACATAAGTTAAACAGACAGGGTGACAATAAACAGAACTGTCATACTCCTTTCTCAATACTGAACCAGTCAGTTGTTCCACACAAGGTTCTAACTGTTGCTTTTTTGACCCACATACAGGTTTCTCAGGAGACAGGTAAAATGGTCTGGTATTCCCATTTCTTTAAGAGTTTTCCAGTTTGTTATGATCCACAGTTAATGTAGTCAATGAAACAGAGGTAGATGTTTCTCTGGAATTCCCTTGCTTTCTCTATGATCCAGCAAATGTTAGCAATTTGATCTCTGGTTCCTCTGCCTTTTCTAAACCCAGCTTGAATATCTGGAAGTTCTCGGTTCACATAATATTGAAGCCTAGCTTGGAAGATTTTGGGCATAACCTTACTATGGGAGATGAGTGCAATTGTCCAATGGTTTGAACATTCTTTACTTCTGCCCTTCTTGGGAACTGGGATGAGAACTGACCTTTTCCAGTCCTGTGGCCACTGCTGGGTTTTTCAAATCTGCTGACATACTGAGTGCAGCACTTTAATAGCATCATCTTTAAGGATTTTAAATAGCTCTGCTGGAATTCCATCTTTCCACTAGCTTTCATGGCAGCAGTGCTTCCTAAGGCACACTTGACTTCACACTCCAGAATGTCTGGCTCTGAGTAAGAGACTACACCATCATGGTTATCCAGGTGATTAACATCTTTTTTGTACAGCTCTACTGTGTATTATTTCAATCTCTTGTTGATCTCTTCTGCTTCTAATAGGTCTTTACTGTTTCTGTCCTTTATTGTGCCCATCTTTGGACAACATGTTCCTTTGATATTTCCAGTTTTCTTGACGAGATCTCTAGTCTTACCCTTTCTGCTGTTTTCCTCTACTTCTTTGCCTTGTCCATTGACCTGAAGGCCTTCAGGTCTCCCCTTGCTATTGTCCAGAATTCTACAGTTAGTTGGGTGTGCCTTTCCCTTTCACCTTTGCTTTTTGCTTCTCTTCTTTCCTCAGCTATTTGTAAAGCATCCTTAGACAAACATATTGCCTTCTTACATTGCTTTTTCTTTGGGATGGTTTTGTTTGCTATTTCCTATATAATATTATGGATCTCTGTCCATAGTTCTTCAGGCACTCTGTTTACCAGATCTGATCCCCTGAATCTATTTGTCACCTCCACTGTATATTCATAGGGGATTTAAGTCATACCTGACTGGCCTAGTGATTTCCCCCACTTTCTTTAGTTTAAGCCTGAATTTTGTTATGAGGAGCTGGTTATCTGAGCCACAGGCAGCTCCAAGTCTTGTTTTTGCTGACTGTATACAGCTTCTCCATCTTTGGCTACAAAGAACGTTATCAATCGGATTTTGGTATTGGTCATTTGATGATGTCCGTGTGTAAAGTTGCCTCTTGTGTTATTGAAAAAGAGTGTTTGCTATGACCAGTGCATTCTCTTCGCAGAATTCTGTTAGCCTTTGCCCTGCTTCATTTGCACTCCAAGGCCAAACATGCCTGTTACCCCAAGTATCTCTTAACTTCATACTTTAGCATTCCAATCCCTTACAATGAAGAGGACATCTTTTTTTCGTATTAGTTCTAGGAAGTCTTCTGGGTCTTCATAGAACTGATCAACTTTTAGTCTCTTCAGTATAATTAGGCACATTTTACCTCCTACATATCAGTAAATATCAGATGGGTAATTACCCAAAAGTACCACTGGAGCTAGGACCTCCCCATCATGTACCTCTGCCACTGAAATACATACCCTGCAAACTGCAGGGAACCCAGTGTCACAGCAGCCAATTACGGTAAGTGGTTGTGGCCCAGAGGACAAACTCACCACACTAACCAGGATGGCAAGTGTGTCAGAAGTCAGTGTACCTGTCATGGAATTCTGACTAATAAACAGTCATTGAAGATCCTTCTCTTTTTGTCAAAAAAGGAGGAAGACAAGGGCAAAAACAAATTCAACATGAACAATAGTTTTTTAATTACTAACATTTATTATTAATGCTATTTCTTTCACTGGCTGCTAAGTATCCCCTGCTCTTCTCTCTAAATAATCTTCCTTGACAACTTACCTATTCTGTTCATATATCTTCAACTATCACTATGCTACCCTGATGACTCCCAAATACACAGGTCTTAAAATTATTATAAGCTTGAACATTTAAACTTTAACAACCTACTTAGAAATAATTTATCAACAGTAAAGATAAACTGAATTATCTTTTAAAAAAACGATCTGTGCTTCTAGAAATAATTTATACTTACAAAATAAATTTTTCAGAAAACTGAATAAAACTAGTAACAATATGATGGTAGCAACCTAAACAATATAACAGATGCTCAATATTTAACAAACAATATTAAACCAAAAACCCTACAAAATATACTCTTGATAAAATAACTTCAAGAGATTGTTTCTGGCAGGAATTAAAAAACAGGATAACTTACAATGTATTGTAGATTTCACATTAATGCATTATTAAAAAAATAAGCTTTACCTTAGTATAGTGCAAAAGGGAGTTGGCAAAGAAACGACACAATTTGAGTGTTTTCTGAAATAATCTGTAGTCTGCATTATCCTGTTTCAAAAAAAGAAAGTAAGAAAGCATAATAAATATGAAAAGAATGTGAAATTAGCTAAAACTGTAAATGAGACAGGATTTTCTAAAAATATCTCTTAATAAACACAGAGTGGAAACATTTTCCATGAGAAAATAATTGTTCTCTGAATTACTGTTAGAAGCAATACAAAACACACCCAATGATGATAAAGATATTTCAAAAAATTAGTCTGTATTACTGGAAATTATCTAAAACAGCAAAAGAGGTGATATTTGATTGACCTGACAGTGAAACTAACTTTAATATCTTAATTGTCTCTTGCTATATGGGGATCAGTAAATGGTCAAAAGAAAAAGGTCTCTGTTGTTGTTCAGTCACCAAGTCATGTCTGACTTTTTGTGACTCCATGGACTGCAAGAGAAAGATCTTACAAACCCATAAAAGAATGAGATATAAAAGAAAACAGATAAAAGACATGAGAAGGCAGTTTGTAGAAAATAAACTACAAAATTTCCAATAAATATTGAAAACCTCCAAATTACAACCTAATTACATATCTTTTGAAGCTGGAGAAAAGGTGACTATCTGATTAGCAAAGAGTGTTGATATGGAAGTGTAATAATAAGCACTTTAACATTTATGGGAGCATAAAATAACACCCTCTTTGCATTACTATTATTATTATTAAAAGCTTGAGTATTAAAACTCCTTAACCCAGTAGCAGTTCCACTTCTGGAAATATATTCTACTGAAATACCAGCACAGATATGCAATGTAACCTTTCTTATGTTGTGAAAATTGAAATTCTCCAGTTAATGGAGAATGGTTAGTAAATCCAAGGTAAATTCATACACGGTAGTGGCATAGAGCTATTAAAAGGAATTGGGTAGATATACCCTCAGGGATACAGAAAGCCTCAAGATAGATTCAGTAAAAAATCAAGCTGAAAAACAATTTGTATATTATTATTTTTAAATGTGTGCTATGTGTTTAATGTTTCAAAATATTGAGCCATTCTTCCTTTCTTTAAAGTACTGATAAAAGAAAAATACTGATAAAGTCTAAATGTAGTGAGCAATAAATCCAACTATAGGCAACAGATTTAAAATGAGTTTTTCTGAATATAACTTTCTATAAGCATTACATTAGAAAAAGTAGGAATTATAGTACAAATTTATATCTAAGAGCCTTACAAATAAATTTTCCCTGTCTAAATTACTGGTGATGAAAAGCTTGTTACAAAGTCTATATATAATAGTTCATTTTGACACCATGTTCAAGACTTAGGAGAGAAAACATCCCTTATAGGAGCTGTCATGGGTTGAACTGTGTCTCCTAAAAAGACAGGCTGAAGTCCTAATGCCCAAAACCCCAGGATGTGACTTTATTTGGAAGTAGGGACGTTGCAGATGTAATCAGTTAAGATGACGTCATACTGGAGTAGGATGTGCATTCAATCTAACATGACTGGTGTCCTTACTATAAAGATAATGTGAAGAGACAAGGAGAGAGTACCTTATGATGACGGCAGCAGAGACTGAAGCTGTACAGATGCAAATCCAGGAATGCCAGTGACACCAGAAAAAGAGAGGATGCAGCGGACTCTTTCAGAGTCTGCAAGTGAACAAGGTCCTGCTGATATGTTTCAGAGATCTATCCTCTAGAACTGCGAGTGAATAAATCTGCCACCTGATTTGCAGTCAGTTGTGATCATTTGTTATATAGCAGCCTCAACTACATAATTCAGGGACTCATACATCTATATGTTTCCATAAACAGCATATTACGTATGAAATCCAGTGGTTTCTTTCTGATATTTTTAAAAACAAGGTGAAAAAACTGCTTGGAAGAGTTTAATGAAACAGTTTGATTCCTCAATAAATATCAATAGTAAACAGCAGAGGGCACTGCTATTTAAAATTTAGACTTAAGAATGGAGAAACTATAGAGATTTTTTTCAAAGCTCCATTTCAGGCAATGGACAGCAGTAAGTAGTGCTAGTTACTCTTATGAATCCTAAATAAATAAAGAAAAACAAGTAAGGAAAAACATGAAAATCTACTTGGACAGTTAGGAAAGTTTACAATTCTCTGATTTTCATATACAAGGAGTTTATATGCACTGAACTTATATACTTTATGTACAAACAGCCATCCTGATCAGGTACCCTCAGGACTTCTCTTTCCTCTTCCACTATAGACTGTATGGTGGCTTCAGTTTTCCCCATTTCACTCCTCTCCAAGGAATCTGTCTAATCTTACTCTCTGAATAAGTACTAACTGGGGGATCTGTGGTGTCAAGATAAGCAACATAGAAACTGGGGAAAGAGGAGGCTGCGGTGGGGGATATAAATGTACAAGATAAAGGAGGAAAAGGGAGCATCCTTTCTGCCACTGACACAGGTTAAGGAAATACCTTCTCCTTTCAGCAAGGTGAAGGGAATCAGAAAGGATAAATGAAGGAAGTGAGGACAGAAAAGGAAAAAAGGGATGGAAGGGGAGGATAGATAAAAAGAAGAGAAGCAAGAAGGAAAGGGTTTGCTTCTTCCTAAAGCTACTCCTCACTCCTCACCAATTTCAGAAGCCATTTTCAAACTTCCCATCCTCCTCTAGGTCTCTCTTTTCAGATCATCCCGGCCCTAGAAGCTGTGACCAATTTTAGGAACTGAATAAATCCTCACATGCCCACCCCCACAGTTGCTGGGCAAAGAACAATGGACAAAGGAATTTCCTGTATCCATTCACAGGTCTACGACAGGAAGAGATGTTACTATTATCCTATGGAAAAATATTTAACTCATTTACCAATGAAAATTTAACTTCTATGCAGAGTACACCATGTGAAATTCCAAACTGGATGAATCACAAGTTGGAGTCAAGATTGCCAGGAGAGATATCAACCTCATAGAACTCTAATGGCAGAAGGCAAAGAGGTAAAGAGCCTCGTGATGAAAGTGAAAAAGGAAAGTGAAAAAGCAGGCTTAAAACTCAACATTCAAAAAACTAAGATAATGGCATCTAGTCCCATCAGTTCAATTGCTCAGTTGTGTCCAACTCTTTGCGACCCCATGAACTGCAGCACACCAGGCCTCCCTGTCCATCACCAACTCCCAGAGTTGACCCAAACTCATGTTCACTGAGTCGGTGATGCCATCCAACCATCTCATCCTCTGTCGTCCCCTTCTCCTCCTGCCCTCAATCTTTCCCATCATCAGGGTCTTTTCAAAGTCAGCTCTTCGCATCAGGTGGCCAAAGTATTAGAGTTTCAGTTTCAACATCAGTCCTTCCAATGAATACCCAGGACTGATCTCCTTTAGGATGGACTGGATGGATCTCCTTGCAGTCCAGGGAATCTCAAGAGTCTTCTCCAACACCACAGTTCAAAAGCATCAATTCTTTGGTGCTCAGCTTTCTTTACAGTCCAACTCTCACATCCATACATGACTATTGGAAAAACCATAGCCTTGACTGGACAGACCTTTGTTGACAAAGTAATGTCTCTGCTTTTCAATATGCTGTCTAGGTTGGTCATAACTTTTCTTCCAAGGAGTAAGTGTCTTAATTTCATGGCTGCAATCACCATCTGCAGTGATTTTGGAGCCCCCAGATATAAAGTCTGACACTGTTTCCACTGTTTCCCCATCTATTTCCCATGAAGTGCTGGGACCGGATGCCGTGATCGTTTTCTCAACGTTGAGCTTTAAGCCAACGTTTTCACTCTCCTTTCACCTTCATCAGAAGGCTCTTTAGTTCCTCTTCACTTTCTGCCGTAAGGGTGGTGTCATCTGAATATCTGAGGTTATTGATATTTCTCCTGGCAATCTTGATTCCAGCTTGTGCTTCTTCCAGCCCAGCATTTCTCATATACTCTGCATATAAGTTAAATAAGTAGGGCGACAGTATACAGCCTTGACGTACTCCTTTTCTTATTTGGAACCAGTCTGTTGTTCCATATCCAGTTCTAAACTGTTGCTTCCTGACCTGCATATAGGTTTCTCAAGAGGCAGGTCAGGTGCTCTGGTATTCCCATCTCTTTCAGAATTTTCCACAGTTTATTGTGCTCTACATAGTCAAAGGCTTTGGCACAGTCAATAAAGCAGAAATAGATGTTTTTCTGGAACTCTCTTGCTTTTGCAATGATCCACTGCATGCTGGCAATTTGATCTCTGGGTCCTCTGCCTTTTCTAAAACCAGCTTGAACATCAGGAAGTTCACAGTTCACGTATTGCTGAAGCCTGGCTAGTTCCATCACTTCATGGCAAATAGATAGGGAAACAGTGATAGATTTTATTTTATTATGCTCCTAAATCACTGTGGACGGTGACTGCAGCCATGAAACTAAAAGATGCTTGCTCTCTGGAAGGAAAGCTATGACAAACCTAGACAGTATATCAAAAAACAAAGACATCACTTTGCTGACAAAGGTCCATATGGTCAAAGCTATGGTTTCTCCTGTAGTTATGTATGGATGTGAGAGTTGGACCATAAAGAAGCATGAGGACTAAAGAAGTGATGCTTTTGAACTGTGGTGTTGGAGAAGACACTTGAGAATCCATTGGACAACAAGGAGACCAAACTAGTCCACCCTAAAGGAAATCAACCCTGAATATTCATCGGAAGGACTGATGCTGAAGCTCCAATACTTTGGCCACATGATGCAAACAGTCACTTCACTGGACAAGACCCTGATACTGGGAAAGATTGAGGGCAGGAGGAAAAGAGGACGACAGAGGATGAGATGGTTGGATGGCATCACCGAGTCAGTGGACATGAAGTTGAGCAAACTCCAGGAGACAGTGAAGGACAGGGGAGCCCGGCACGCTACAGTCCATGGTATCACAAAGCGTTGGATATGACTTAGCAACTTAAAAATAACAACACATTGAAATTATTAGTTATAACTGTTAAGTCATAAGTACGCTTAGTCCTTTAATTTAGGACTATTATGAGTTAAACTTTAAAGAGCTAGTCTGAGAACAAACTATGTATAACAGTTATAGAAAAATAAACTGTAATTCCCAATAAGCATATTACAAATTTTTAGAATACAATCTGTTTTATAAAACTGATGCGAATTCAACACTATTTTTTGAAATCAATATAAATATATATAAGTATAAACCAAGTTTAGAAGACTGACAGATACACACACATACACACACGTGTATACTGCTTCTCTACAAGCTGCAATGGATTGGTGAAGAAAAGGTTCACTGCGGCTATTTCAAGACAACCTTAAATAAAAATAGCACTAAGGAATTAGACTTCTGCGTAAGAGTAGAAAAGACTGAAAGGATTCTGAGGAGAATGCCTTGACCAACCAGCGAGTATTTAAAAGGCAGGGACAGACTGACTGTAGAGAGAAAGAAAGTAGAGGAGTTACAGGAGTCTAATGTAAGGTCTGGGTGAAAAGTAATATTGGGCTACAAATAATCTCACAGGTTGAAAACAAAAACAAAACAAATTAAAACCCATTTTGGTAAACTGATCCATAGATTTAGTAATAACTGTCAGAGGAAAAGGAGCTACTGTTCACAGTGCTGTCAGCCCACATTTTTACCTGCGCATCTGACTGTATCATCTGCTCAGCTAACCGTAAACAAGAATGGAAGGAGAAAAGAATGTCTTCACACAAGCTGGTAATTATATCTTTGTGTTTCAGCTGACTCTTTATAACCGACTGGTGCTTAAGGCTCTGCCTAAATGAAAAAAAAGAAAATATAATCACCACAAGTAACACATTAAATAACTTTAAGACCATAAAAATATGATTTGATAGAACACATAAAAAATCAAAATGCATCATTTACAATAGACATGGCATAATTAAGACGTGCTGACTTTACCTCTGAAGTTGTCATATTAGCTTAAGTTGCTAATTTTTTATTTCTCCTTATAAAATATTAATTGAACTCTTACTATACACTGGAGTCTGTGAGGGCCTGGAGATAGAGGAGCGAATGAAAAGACACAATCCCTGTCCTGTCTGTATGGAATTTCTGGTCCAACACAAGAGAGAAGATTAAATAATGTAAGAATAATTGATTGATTGCAGCTGTGACAAATGCTAAGGTGGAGAAGTTCAGGGTGCTACAACGGAGATATCTACTCTAACTTGGATGGACTTTAAACAGTAGAGTGACATGATTTGATTGAACTTTTTAGAAGTAAATCAGTCTGAATGCAGAACAGAAAATCAATCAGAAGTGGGCAAGAGTAGACGATATTTGATGGTGATGGCGTGTGTGCTCAGTTGCTCAATCGTGTCTGACTCTTCGCGACTCTATGGACTGTAGCCCACCAGCTTCCTCTATCCATGGGATTCTCCAGGCAAGAATACTTAGGTGGGTTGCCATTTCCTTCTCCAGGGGATCTTCCTGGACCAGTGATCAAACCTGCATCTCCCGCATTGGCAGGCAGATTCTTTACTACTATACCACCTGGGAAGCCCTGATGGTGATGGTAGTTTGACTAACTCACTGAGTACTTCACTAGCCTTGCAGAGTTCTAAGCACTTCACACTGATAAACTCAATTAATTCTCACTCAGTTCAGTTCAGTCGCTCAGTTGTGCCCGACTCTTTGCGACCCCATGAATCACAGCACGCCAGGCCTCCCTGTCCATCACCAACTCCCAGAGTTCACTCAGACTCACGTCCATCGAGTCCATCACGTCAATATACAGCCTTGACGTACTCCTTTTTCTATTTGGAACCAGTCTGTTGTTCCATGTCCAGTTCTAACTGTTGCTTCCTGACCTGCATATAGATTTCTCAAGAGGCAGGTTAGGTGGTCTGGTATTCCCATCTCTTTGAGAATTTTCCACAGTTTATTGTGATCCACACAGTATACCCCCATAAAGAAGGTACTTTTGTTATAACTTTCATTTTCAGATGAGCAAACTAAGGCTCAGAGAAGTTAACTAACTTGCCTAGGACTTCCAAAGGATAAATGATTTCAGAAAGGATTCAAGTATATGCAGCATGGCTGTGAGTTGACACTTTTAACCACTGCACTATTTGTTACTTATTGGCAATGTAATGACCTGGTGCAAGAAAAGCATCCAAGTGCTCGCTTCAGCAGCACATATACTAAAATTGGAACGATACAGAGAAGATTAGCATGGCCCCTGCGCAAGGATGACACGCAAATTCGTGAAGCGTTCCATATTTTTCAATGTATGGCAAAACCAATACAGTATTGTAAAGTAAAATTAAAAAACAAAAAAGCACCCAAGACCTGAAAGTATTACACTGATCTTTAATGTTTTATGCATATGTATAAAGCAGAGGTTCTTAACCATTTTTACATCTCAAATATAGTCCCTCCACCCTCAAGAATCTGATGAATGCTATGGACATTCTCCCTAGCAACCTCACACAATGTTCTAGTTAAAATTATAAATGGAATTAAACTCAACTCAAAAGCATATAATGAGGGGATTGTATTCAGCTCTAATGATAATTATTAACTTTCCTAAGCCTGGAAAAAGGATAGTTGATAGTTAAACACTAGTAGCAGTAGGCATGGAGAAGGCAATGGCACCCCACTCCAGTACTCTTGCCTGGAAAATCCCACGGACGGAGGAGCCTGGTAGGCTTAAGTCCATGGGGCTGCTGAGGGTCAGACACGACTGAGCGACTTCAGTTTCACTTTTCACTTTCATGCACTGGAGAAGGAAATGGCAACCACTCCAGTGTTCTTGCCTGGAGAATCCCAGCCTGGTGGGCTGCAGTCTCTGGGGTTGCACAGAGTCTGACATGACTGAAGTGACTTAGCAGCAGCAGTAGGCAAGTGGTTATGACCCATGCCCTATTATTTCAGATGTACTAGCTAACTGAGTAGAACTTTTTTTTAATTTTAGAGATGGCAGGATAAAGAAGTAACATTTAGTTTGGGAGTTACATGTACAATATCTGGATTATCAGAGAGTAGTGTCAGTAAATATTACACAAACCCATACAAAATGTTTTAAATGCAATCTAAGAAAACTTATAAATAATTAAGACTTTGGATATGGAAAACATATTACAAAAAGTAAAAACAAAACAAAAACTTACTTAATTATAAATTTCCAAGTATTGGCATGAAATGCATGGTCCATACTGGAAATAACAGAGCAAATATCCAACAATGAATGAATAACTACAAGGAAAGAGAAAAGAACTCTTAGGACATTGAAATATTATATGGAGTGAGTTTAAAAATATCTAATGAATGATCTTAACATTTGTTAAAATAAGTAATATAGTTTTAAAAAGTTACATCAAAATAATTAGTGAAAGTATCACACTTTTGATTTAGAGTTTTTATAAAATATGGAAAATTAAGTTTGATGCTTATAGCTACTCTATGACCTAAATAAAATGAAAAATGTTCAGTGGAATAAAATTTGTGCCCTATTATAACTGAAATATTCTGCAGATATTCTAATAAAAAATGATATATTGCTAAGGAAAGAAAACCTAACAAAGAAGAATCAAAACAAATTTGTACAGTACTTATTAAGGTTTCTACTCTGCCTGTAGTAGATAATTTGTAAAAGTAAGCACAATAAACCCCCTTTCTATGTCCATGAGCTTAGGCAGTTCCCTTCCACAGACCCCAGACATGGCCACATAACTTACTTTGGTCAAAAGGACAAAAATAAACGTTTAAGGCAAGCAAAGACTTTAAAGTGCCTGACTACGGGGGCCTACCCTCTCTTGCTGCTCTGACAACACCTGAGGCTATCAGCAGGTAGCTGATCCCAGGCTAACCTGCTGGATGATGGGGTACACATGGCTGACTCAGCACATTATTCCTCCCTCTGCTCACAACCACTCATGAGTAAGGTCAATGGCCACAAACACCCAGGTGAGCCAGTTACACCCTGTGAAGCAGAGAAATCTTGTCCCACCTCAGCCCAGCCTAAAAATACTAACTCAGAACTATGAATAAATGAAACAGTAATTGCTATATTTTATTCATTTTTTTGGGGGGCTGTGCCACTCAGCTTGCAGGATTTTCAGTCCCTCACCAGGGACTGAACACAGGCCCCGACAATGAGAGCCCCAAGTCCTAACCACTGGACCCCCAAGGAACTCCCTAGTAGTTGCTTCAATACAATGGATTTTGGAGTGGTTTTTCAGAGCAAAAGGTACCTTATAATACTGTACAAAACCAACTTACTCTCCTTATGCTGAAGTTATGAATGCAACATTTGCCCTTATGGAGTATTGTTTCTTAAACTCTGGGACATGATGCATTTGGCAAGTGATGAAATTAATGAAGGAACAATCAGCACTTTCTAAATATGAAATAGACTATAATAGAGTACATTATTTCATGTACAATAAATAAATGTAGTATATATATACACATGCACAAACATACACATACATGTGTATTTATGTGTGTTTCAGGAAGGAATGAAAACTTTCTTACTATGAACTTATGGCTTAAAAATTCTGAAAGCTACTGCTTTAGAAGGTACAAGGTTGCACAGCTTTCTTTGCTAATCATTGTGGAGAAACAACCTACTTTGAACATTGACTAAATATATCAGTTCAGCTCAGCTGCTCAGCTGTCTGACTCTTTGCGACCCCATGGACTGCAGCACAGTCCATCACCAACTCCTGGAGCTTACTCAAACTCATGTCCATTGAGTTGGTGATGCCATCCAGCCATCTCATCCTCTGTCTTCTCCTCCCGCCTCCAATCTTTCCCAGCATCAGGGTCTTTTCAAATGAGTCAGCTCTTTGCATCAGGTGGAGTTTCAGCTTCAGCATCAGTCCTTCCAATAAATATTCAGGACTGATTTCCTTTAGGATGGACTGCTTGGATCTCCTTGAAGTCCAAGACTCTCAAAAGTCTTCTCCAACACCACAGTTCAAAAGCATAAATTCTTCAGTGCTCAGCTTTCTTTATAGTCCAACTCACACATCCATACATGACTACTGGAAAAACTATAGCTTTCACTAGACGGACCTTTGTTGGGAAAGTAATGTCTCTGCTTTTTAATACGCTGTCTAGGTTCATCATAGCTTTCTTTCCAAGGAGTAAGCGTCTTTTAATTTCATGGCTGCAATCACCTTCTGCAGTGATTTTGGAGCCCAAGAAAATAAAGTCTCTCACTGTTTCCACTGTTTCCCCATCTATTTGCCATGAAGTGATGGGACCAGATGCCATGATCTTTGTTTTCTGAATGTTGAGCTTTAAGCCAAGTTTCATAAAGAGGCTCTTTAGTTCTTCTTCACTTTCTGCCATAAGGGTGGTGTCATCTGCATGTCTGAGGTTATTGATATTTCTCCCAGCAATCTTGATTCCAGCTTGTGCTTCATCCAGCCCAGCATTTCATATGATGTGCTCTGCATACAAGTTAAATAAGTAGGGTAACAACATACAGCCTTGATGCACTCTTTTCCTATTTGGAACGAGTCTGTTATTCCATGTCCATTTCTAACTGTTGCTTCTTGACCTGCACACAGATTTCTCAGGAGGCAGGTAAGGCTGTCTGGTATTCCCATCTCTTGAAGAATTTTCCAGTTTGTTGTGATCCACATAGTCAAAGGCCTTGGTGTAGTCAATAAAGCAGTGGACATCACCAGATGGTCAATATCAAAATCAGATTGATTATATTCTTTGCAACCAAAGATGGAAAACCTCTATACAGTCAGCAAAAACAAGACCAGGAGCTGACTGTGGCTCAGATCATGAACTCCTTATTGCCAAATTCAGACTTAATTGAAGAAAAGTAGGGAAAATCACTAGCCTAAATATATAAATCTGTTAATGCATCAAATATCAACTCTACAAAACCTAAAAATTGAAAAGATTAAAAGTTTATTGGGTAGGATTTAAATTTTTTATACATTTAATATCATGAATCATTAATTAGAAACAATGATTGGGTTCAATAATTTAGTTGATGCATGGTTTATAGTCAATATACATCACATACTAAGTAGTAAGTTTTCCTCACTCACCTACTACCATATTCAAAATATCATCATGCTCATCTATTAAAGGGTTCATGCACACCATATCCAGCAGTTCCATGAGCTGCTTCTGAAGAGAATAGGCTTCCTTAAAAAGAGCCTGCAGAAGGTCTGCAACTAGGTGTAGACGCCCAGAATAGACAGATTCACTATTCTGATCACAAAAAAATAACGAGAGGAAAAAATCAAATCAGAGAATTCTCAGGAGCCAAATTTATTTTAACTCATTCTATCAGAGCTTATAAATTTAATGTTTTTACTGAATGACATATTCATTAAAGAAATGCTTAATGAAATTTCATCGTATGTGTACTTTGAGAGATGCAAGCATGTATAAAACACAATCTCTGACTTCTAAGATCTTACAAATATAGAACAAAAAAGGAGATTAATAACATTAGGTCCATGGCATGACATTTTAGTACCCTATCACCAAAGAGAAGGATTAGGTAACTAGAGAGATACATTCACCCAACAAACAGCATTATCAAAATTGCCTGTGACCCACAAATCTTAAGCCAGCTTTTCTGCTTTAAAGCTGCCACAGGACTAAATAAAGGTCAAGGTCCATTTATAGGCACCTAATTGTTAAGGAATTCACCTGAGTCACCAGTGCCACAACAGAACTATTTCAGGATCCCTGTGACTCAACATGAATCCATATCACTTCTTTCCTTACCAAGCGGAAATAGAATAAGACAACAACAAGGAAACTGCAAGAGCCCCCTTTGTAAGATTTCTCTATAATTACTTATTTTGAAACATTTACATACATGCTGTTTGCTCTGTGGAAAAATCCAATGCAATAATACAGGATAAATATAAGCTTATGAACAAACATAAACACTACCAACTCAGGCCCTTTGCTCATGGATTCTAAGCCATTTAAAGTGTACTTAGACCCATTACTCACCTTACAATGTACAAATGTACTTTTGATTACATGTAGGATAGAGGAGGGAAGACTATGAATATTTTCTAGAATGACAGATTCCTGAGTGGCACAGACATGCTGAACACATCCAGTAAGAGCTCCTAATAGCTGTACCATTGTCTGGAAGTAAGGAAAGAAGTTTCACTCAGAACATATTTTCTGTGCATCTGAACTGTATACTACGGATATAGTAATGAACAAAATGGACCCTCTGTTCCTCCTTATACATAACTTTAGTCTATCAGAATTACAAATATTAAAACTGGCTAGACATTTGGTTAAAAAAGGAAGTTGGCATACTAACCCACACATCAAAGTATACGGCAGGTATTCTACACATATGCCTTGGAATTATAGATAGGGCATGATATCTTGATTATATTTGTCTTATACTAGTTTATTACTTGTCTAAACTTATATAAGTTTATTAAGATGTTTATTAAGCACAAAATTGTATAAAAATTCATTTATCCCTTCTGTAATATCTTCATATCTTTAATTCTATAAATTTAGTTCTAGCATTGGGCTATTATATAAAGAGTATACAGCTAATATTAGTATAAAAATTCTCACACTCTTGAAGTTCTGCCCCACCCCCCTTCCTAATATATTTGACATACTTGTAAAATATTTCTTAGAGTGCTCTGGATTTCTAAATTTTGGCTTGACAGTTCTCTGGCTTGACTGGTTAACTCATACATCATGTCATCAAATAATCTCACAGTCTGTGAAAACAAAGCAGGTCATAAGCAGCAGTAATAGAAGTCACTAGAAAAGGAAAGACACACCGTTCAAAAAAAAATTGACTTGATTTTGCATTATTAATAGCCACAGGATATTGTCCAGTATAACAACTGTACCTAATAAAGTTAATAATGTGTGTGTGTATAGTATTTTTTGTATAGTGTTTCCACAATATAATCTCTTTGAAAAATACAGTCTTCAACAAAAATTGATGTCTTCTATTTCTGTAATAACATCCATAAAGAGATCACTCAAAGTTCTGGTGTTGTAACAAAAGTGCTACTCTTACACTTATATAAATAAAAGATGATTATCTTAACCAGTGAACATTAATCGGATATTTTCTGGTCGTGGTAATGAATCTGTGTTGAATTACCTATTTACTTGTTTTCTATCCAGTTTCCATTTTTGACCAACTCAAAACACCATTCCTAGATTAGAGACACAGTACATGACCTCAGAACAAAGTGTTTTTGTCTGAAAAGTTAGCCAAATTAAGATCTAAACAAGTTAAGTGGCCTAAACACTGCACTATAAGAACAATCATAGTTGACAACACACTGTAATTAAAGAGGGTACTGTTTCCCTTAGGCCTGTTAACACTCAATATCTCCTTTTCACCCACAGATTAGTTAGACTTTTTTTGGTATCAAGAACAAATTTTAAGAATCTTTTTAGAGAACTGAGTGAATGAGTAAAAGGAGTTTTGATAACTATTTGCTTCAAAACTACACAAAGTCCATTCTAATAAGAGAGAAGTTATTACAGAAAAAGTCTCATTTTGTCAGCAAAGTACCTTTAGTTCTCATAATAAATAAAAAAAAGTAATGACACTGCTTTTCAGAGAAAAGGTATACCACATATATATAAAAGGTAGCTATGCAGTGGTGAATTTGATGCTTCCTCTTAATTTACTTGATTTTACCAATATTCTAGACATTTTTACTCTAAGGCTGCTTTGATAAATTCTGGCTTCATTTTTCCAGACAATGAAATTTAACAATTATTAATAAACTGTACAGAGAAGATATAAAAAGAGACTTAACTAACTTCATCATCCATCCTAATTTTCAATGAATAGCTTTAAAAATTATAAGAGTATTTAAAATTAACTACAAATAATAAAAATGCAATTAGTAAAAAATCCATACTCTCTGAAAACATAAGTTGTTTATTCACATAACAGTCACACTAACACCATTATACTCTCACATGAAATCATTTTTAACTGTTTTATTTGTATTTCAAGCATGTGATACATTAAGAAATTAAGAATAAATGGCCTAAAACTGAGGCTAGATTTTACTAGCCTTAAAACATGTATATTAAGATAATAATAGTACTATACCTTTGGCAGCACTTGTGAAAAGAAAGTCTGTTCCAATGTCAGGTGGTTCATATGAGGTAAAAACATTTCCACAATAATTTTCAGAATTTCTATAAAAGAAAATAGTAATATATTTTGTAACAATATTAAGTCACATCAGCCAACAAGATTACTATCCGTTTCCAATGCAAGCATATGTAAGTACTACCAACCAAAAGCTTTGAACAGTTTCAAAATGCCATAGTCTATGTAGAGAAACTATTAACAATTAAATAACCTGAAATAATACCAAAATTAGAAAAAAAAAAAGTATATGTCCAGTAATTGAGGATCAGTTAATGGATGAGGTCCATCTACTGAATAGAATCTATGATCATTAAAACATTTGTTAGAGATTATGTAAAACCATGATAAAATGTCCACAATACTTTAAGCTAAAATGAAAAGAGTTTCAAATGGTATAATTCTAATTTTAATATATATATACATATATAAACATGTATATACAAAAAATAATACACAAATAAGCTAGCAGGAATATACAGAATCAAGATGAGGATATCTTATGCCAAAATCTGAAATATTTCAGATTCATAATTGTTTTATTATTCTGTTTTTCTGCATGTTAACAAATTTTCTATACTGAATGTGCATAACTCTTAACCTCAGGATAAAAAAATAACTGTGACTTAAAAAAAATTAGACTCCATATGCCCATACACAGCACATAGGTTCAAGATGGTAAGCAAATATTCCACAATCAAGTGAAATGTAAATAGAAAAGAACTCAAAATACATTGGTAAACTAGAAAGGATAGTCTTAATTCTCTACTTCTTCTAAGTAAATAAGTAAATTACATCAAGTAAGAATAATAAAGACAGATGAAGATAAAGTCAACTTTTCCAAATAACAGATTAGTCATGCCCAAACAATCAGCTTTTTGTAACTTAGAAAGTTATTTTCTAACTGACACTACACGAACAAACAGGTTGAGGGTTATTCAGTAGGCTGCAAATTATGTTTTTTATAGGTCTAACCAGCTTAACAACTAATATTTAAAATGTACATTGTGCTTATCACACGTTATCAAATAGAACACTTTTGGTATCTATGCAGACTGAAATTTAAAACTTTTTAAGTACTATAATTTGAGGTAATTGGTCATTTTAACTAACTGAAGATTACAAAAGTTGTAACCCTACAATAGGAAGAATAAATGTAAAAGGAATATGAAACTGTATTGAGATGTGGGACTCAAGTTTTAATGACATCAAAGCTATCATACAATTAAGACAATTTTACTTACGAATATGCTCGATCCAACTGTCAGAATGCTGATACATAGAGTAAAAAAATTAAGGGAGATACTAGTATTATAGTATTAAGACGTTAAATATCACGGTAATCCAACTCTACGCCTCGACCAGTAACGCTGAAGAAGCTGAAGTTGAACGGTTCTATGAAGACCTCTACAAGACCTTCCAGAATTAACACTCAAAAAAGATGTCCTTTTCATTACAGGGGACTGGAATGCAAAAGTAGGAAGTCAAGAAACACCTGGAGTAATAGGCAAATTTGGCCTTGGAGTACAGAATGAAGCAGGGCAAAGGCTAATAGAGTTCTGCCGAGAGAATGCACTGGTCATAGCAAACACCCTCTTCAATAAAACAAGAGAAGCCTCCACACATGGACATCACCAGATGGTCAACACCAAAATCAGACTGAATATATTCTTTGCAACCAAAGATGGAGAAGCTCTCTACAGTTAGCAAAAACAAGACCGGGAGCTGACTGTGGCTCAGATCATGAACTCCTTATTGCCAAATTCAGACTGAAATTGAAGAAAGTATGGAAAACCACTAGACCATTCAGGTGACCTAAATCAAATCCCTAACGATTATACAGTGGAAGTGAGAAATAGATTTAAGGGACTAGATTTGATAGACAGAGTGCCTGATGAACTATGGACTGAGGTTCTCGATACTGTACAGGAGACAGAGATCAAGACCATCACCAAGTAAAAGAAATGCAAAAAAGCAAAATGGCTGTCTGAGGAGGCCTTACAAATAGCTATGAAGAGAAGAGAAGAGAAGCAAAAAGCAAAGGAGAAAAGGAAAGATATACCCATTTGAATGCAGCATTCTAAATAGCAAGGAGCAGTAAGATAACCTTCCCCAGTGATCAGTGCAAAGAAATATAGGAAAACAATAGAATGGGAAAGACTAGAGATCTCAAGAAAATTAAAGATACCAAGGGAACATCTCATGCAAAGATGGGCTCAATAAAGGACAGAAATGGTAATGGACCTTCCAAGCAGAAGATATTAAGAAGAGGTGGCAAGAATACACAGAACTGTACAAAAAAGATCTTCACGACCCAGATGATCACGATGGTGTGATCACTCACCTAGAGCCAGAATGTGAAGTCAAGTGGGCCTTAGGAAGCATCACTACGAACAAAGCTAGTGGAGGTGATAGCATTCCAGTTGAGCTATTTCAAATCCTGAAAGAAGATGCTGTGAAAGTGCTGCACTCAATATGCCAGCACATTTGGAAAACTAAGCAGTGGCCACAGGACTAGAAAAGGTTAGTTTTTATTCCAATCCCAAAGAAAGGCAAAGTCAAAGAATGCTCAAACTACTGCACAATTGCACTCATCTCACATGCCAATAAAGTAATGCTCAAAATTCTCTAAGCCAGGCTTCAACAGTATGTGAACCGTGAACTTCCAGATGTTCAAGCTGGTTATGCAAATCAAAACCACAATGAGGTACCACTTCACACCAGTCAGAATGGCTGCGATCCAAAAATCTGCAAGCAATAAATGCTGGAGAGGGTGTGGAGAAAAGGGAACCCTCCTACACTGTTGGTGGGAATGCAAACTAGGACAGCCACTATGGAGAACAGTGTGGAGATTCCTTAAAAAATTGCAAATAGAACTACCTTATGACCCAGCAATCCCACTGCTGGGCATACACACCGAGGAAACCAGAATTGAAAGAGACACAGGTACCCCAATGTTCATCGCAGCACTGTTTATAATAGCTAGGACATGGAAACAACCTAGATGTCCATCAGCAGATGAATGGATAAGAAAGCTGTGGTACATATACACAATGGAGTATTACTCAGCCATTAAAAAGAATTCATTTGAATCAGTTCTGATGAGATGGATGAAACTGGAGCCGATTATACAGAGTGAAGTAAGCCAGAAAGAAAAACACCAATACAGTATACTAACACATATATATGGAATTTAGGAAGATGGCAATGACGACCCTGTATGCAAGACAGGGAAAGAGACACAGATGTGTATAATGGACTTTTGGACTCAGAGGGAGAGGGAGAGGGTGGGATGATTTGGGAGAATGACATTCTAACATGTATACTATCATGTAAGAATTGAATCGCCAGTCTATGTCTGATGCAGGATACAGCATGCTTGGAGCTGGTGCATGGGGATGACCCAGAGAGATGTTATGGGGAGGGAGGTGGGAGGTGGGTTCATGTTTGGGAACGCATGTAAGAATTAAAGATTTTAAAATTTAAAAAATAAAAAACTAAAACAAAAACAAAAACAAAAACAAACAAAAAAAAGGAACCAGAGATCAAATTGCCAACATCCGCTGGATCATTGAAAATGCAAGAGAGTTCCAGAAAACCTACTATTTCTGCTTTATTGACTATGCCAAAGCCTTTGACTGTGTGGATCACAATAAACTGTGGAAAATTCTCAAAGAGATGGGAATACCAGACCACCTGACCTGCCTCTTGAGAAATCTGTATGCAGGTGAGGAAGCAACAGTTAGAACTGGACATGGAACAACAGACTGGTTCCAAATGGGAAAAGGAGTAAGTCAAGGCTGTAGATTGTCACCCTGCCTATTTAACTTCTATGCAGAGTACATCATGAGAAATGCTGGGCTGGAAGAAGCACAAGCTGGAATCAAGATTGCCGGGAGAAATATCAATAACCTCAGATATGCTGATGACACCACCCTTATGGCAGAAAGTGAAGAAATAAAGAGCCTCTTGATGAAAGTGAAAGAGGAGAATGAAAAAGCTGGCTTAACTCAACATTAAGAAAACTAAGATCATGGCATCTGGTCCCATCACTTCACGGCAAACAGATGGAGAAACAGTGTAAACGGTGACAGACTTTATTTTGGGGGGGCTCCAAAATCACTGCAGATGGTGATTGTAGCCATGAATTTAAAAGACGCTTACTCCTTGGAAGGTAAAGTTATGACCAACCTAGATAGCACATTAAAAAGCAGAGACATTATTTTCCAACAAGGTCTGTCTAGTCAAGGCTATGGTTTTTCCAGCAGTTATGTATGGATGTGAAAGTTGGACTATAAAGAAAGCTGAATGCCAAAGAATTGATGCTTTTGAACTGTGGTGTTGGAGAAGACTCTTGAGAGTCCCTTGGACTGCAAGGAGATACAACCAGTCCATCCTAAAGGAAATCAGTCCAATGAATGTTCATTGGAAGGACAGATGTTGAAGCTGAAACTCCAAAGTTTGGCCACCTGATGTGAAGGGCTAACTCATTTGAAAAGACCCTGATACTGGGAAAGATTCAAGGCGGGAGGAGAAGGGGACAACAGAGAATGAGATGGTTAGATAGCATCACTGACTCAATGGACATAAGTTTGAGTAAACTCCAGTTGTTGTTGATGGATAGGGAGGCCTGGCGTACTGCAGTCCATGGGGTCACAGAGTTGGACATGACTGAGTGACTGAACTGAACTGAACTGAGTAACATATTCACTACTGAGAATAGATTTTCAAAGACCTTTCCTGAAGTTTAAGCAATGATAGTAAGAGACTAAAATTAGACTCAAATTACTGGCTTAATTTTGCTTTTAAAAAAGTAATGCTAATTAGGCTAACAAACAATAGGATGAAAATACTTTAAGTATTTTCAAAACACTCAAGGATAAACATCTCTTCGAACTATATGTAATTATGACATATTTCTGACAGATGAGAAAACAATCCATAATAATCCATGGTTTCTGCAACAAATTTATTTCTCCTTAGCACTTCTATAGTACTGTATCTACATCTGTCACCGATCATTTTCTACTTTCTTTTCATGTTATTAGCATATCGATCTTATCACCTTATCAGACTGAAACTCTTCTGCACATAGCTTACAAATACGTGATAATAAACTATCCTATGTGTACTGTAAAAGTCAACAGTAATCACATTATTAACTACACACGTTCAAACCATTAAGAATAATTGTTAGAAAGTTTTTACTGTAAAAATAATATAAGAATTATTAAAGCATGTGTCAATCAGAAAAATTAAAAAAACACAACCCCATCGCAGTAATATAAGAAGTCATTCTTCTTCTGAAATCTTACTTTGCAACTACATATCTTACAGCAGCAATCAAAATGAGGCATGGTCATTAACTCATTTTAGTTCAGTAGAACTAATTTAGTTCAGGGCAGAATCTGCCTCATGGGTATAAATTTTAGAAAAGGTAAAAAAAAAAAAAAAAATTTTACCTCTTCCAAAATTTAAACTTCGTTATGATTATGCAGACATGCAGGCAAAGACTGAAAAACAACATGTAAAATGCAAGAGATAAAAATAATGTTTGGGTGACAGAACTGTGGATTTATAGAAAATTTCTTTCATTTGTTGAAAAGTGCTATAGTAAAACCAAAAGCTGAAAAACGAAATTATATAATGAGACGTCAGGCCATTTTAAAACATGACAAAATTTTTTAGCCCTTCACTGAATGCTTACTATGTGCCAGGAACTATTCTAAGTGCTGGAGACAATGCAGTGAAAACAAAATTCCTGCCTTTATGAACTTCACAGTATAGCGAGGAAAAGCAAAAAGGAAACGAAGTCAACAACATAATTTCTATTAACGATCTGACTGCTCTTTAGAAAACTGAACAGAGCAATGCGATAAGTATTACTGACTGGGTTTGGGGAAACCACCTAAAACTGAAGACTCTGAAAAGGGCTTACCTGAGCAGGTGACATCTGAGCTGAAACCTGAATAATAAGACCTACCAAAGGCTGGGAGAAGAGCTACATGGAACATCAACAAACATGAAGATCCTAAGGTAGGTGAGCTCCATGTATCTCTGGTTAGAATGTAGTGAGCTAAGTAGGAGAGGACGGACAAGGCTTAGAATATGAGGAGACTTGAAAGTAAAAGTTTAGATTTTATTCCTAATTTGTTAAGAAGCCCTTGTGGTAAGGGGTGCCTTAAAAAGGAAATGACATGCTTTTCAATATGAACTGTTTTCGGAGAGATTGTAAAAGGACATGAGTAGAAGCAAGAGAACTATTAACTACAGCCCAGATGAGAGGTTATGGGGGTTTGGAGCAGTGACAGGAAACGGGGATGATGGATTCAAAATACAGTCTGAGGGCAGAAATGAAAGAACTTGATTAAAGGTTTTGGCTTGTGAAACCGTTTAAGAAGCCTAGGGGTTTCGGTTCTTTCGAATTTTGAGATGAAACTTAAAATTTCATCAAAAGAACAGGATCTGGTTCTTTTGAATTTTGAGATGAAAACCAGGAGGGAATGTTGACTTTTGGGGGGGGGGGGCAGGAATAAAAATTTTTACTTTCAATTACTGAAATCCCCTATAAGCTTGAGGGGGGAAAGAGGAACCATGTTCTTTGTTCCCCCTAAGCCTAACACCCTGCCTGCTATGAAGTTTTTGAGGAGAAGGATGGCTATTTGCTGCAGAAATCAAAAATCTTTTAGGACAGAAATTTCATATCTGCACAACAATTAAGAAAGGGTTTTGGCACTGAAGTGGGATTTTGCCAGTGTCCAGGTGAATAATTTCTTTGTGACAGTAATATCTACATTTGGCTTTATCTGTAAAAAATTATTTGTGCAGTGCTCAGAATTTCTCAAGTGAAGGTCTTGTTTTTGAGTGCAGTTTTATGTTTAAGTTTTCTGTGCTCCAAGCTGTTTAAAAACAAAAAAAAAAAGTTACCCTTTAACATGAAGGGCTAGGCCTCCACATACATTTACAACCAAAAAGGGATTCAACTACTAAACGGTCTGCACCTGAACAAAGGAGTCATTAAGTACCTCAAACGCAGCACATGAAACCCAATTAGTAAACGAAGCAACTCCTCACCAGCAATAAAACAAGAGGTTTGAAAACCGGACGAGAATAACATCTGAATTTGCTTAACATCTTTTACACACCGGGCACCATGGCAGAACTACGTCCTTTAATTCGATTCTACCACCCACTTTAGAGATGAGCGCTCGGAGTATCTCGGTCTCCACTCCTTCATCCAGAGTCGGCTCACCTTACAGCTCAAGGCTAAATTCCTGTCTCCCCCGCTCTCCACCAGGCAAAAGTCATCACACTTAACTGCACGTACAGAGCAACTTGAAGGCCCAGAGGAGTGGAAGAAAACGGCATATCCACTGCCGAAAACCACTGTAAGAACACCCGAGAGCCCTCCCAATGCCAAAGCCAAGCGTAACTTTGGCCTCAGCACCCACGGCTCTCGCTCGCCCTTCATTTCCTCGCTTACTCATCTCACTGTCAACAAAGAGAGGAGAAAGTTGAAGTCGCATGGACCCAACAAGGCCCGCAACGCGTTAGATGAGCCAGAAGGTTGGAGACCGGCCCCACAGCCCTCTCCAGGTGGAAATGACAATAAAGGATATAAGGAGCCGAGGCAGGACAGACGGCAATTCCCGGCGGCATAGTTCCTCCGGCCAGCTACTTATTTCTTCCAGTGGAACCGCGCTCGCCGGGACGGCGCGTTCCTGAGACATGCTTTCGTCCAGCACCAAAGCTTCAAAACACTCCCGCCAGAGCCAAGACCGGAAACTCTCAACGTCCCGGCAGACCTTGCGAACAAAGACCATAGAGAGGAAGGGCGCCGCTTTCCTTGGTGAGCCCGGGCCCCACACGACTGGGAAGAAAGCCGGGCTTGTCTGGCCGGCGGAGGACTCGATTCACTGGTGCACGTTTCCGGTCTGGCGAATCTGGTCGGAGTTCGCCAGGTGAATCGGGAGTCCGCCGGGCGACGAGCATCTCCACGTTTGGATCGCTGTCAACGTTGCTTTGAGACGCTGTGGGGAAGGTGAGGGCCGAGAGTCCCCAGATTTACAACCTTCCATCCCATGGGGCTTTTTGGTTGCACATTTGGGGTTGGGTTTGACCTGGGCACGCGGCCAGGAATGACTGCAAGTCCCGAGGTGAAGTGGGATAGAAACAGACGCCTTCCTACCCACTTAATGTGTTGACCCTACTCTGTACATCTTATGTAATGGGGCTAGAGACCCACCTGTCAGAGTTGGTGTGCAGATTGAACTCATGGTATATATTAAGTGTCTAACACAGTAGATACAGAGAAGACCCTCTTGATTAAGTTGCTTCCATTTTCTACGGGCCTCTCCACACGGTTCAGTACCCTTATTTTGTGTCAAGCTAATCTTTACTAATTACTCCAGAGTTACCTCACTCCCAGTACACTTAGGGCTGCTAAATGTTTGTAGTTAGGTCATTTGGATGAATTTACACACATCAGCATACCTGTGCATGTTTTTAAAGGGATGCTCATTCAGCAAAATACAGTCCTGAAGTCCTGTTACTTGAAACGGTAACAGAAGTGAAAGGTTGTTGTTGAATCACAATGCCGGATTCTTGGCCCCCGGAGGAGAAGAGTTCAATCCAGGGGCCAGAGACGAGGCTTGATTGCTCAGAGCTTTTGTGTAATAAGGTTTTATTAAAGCATAAAGGAGATAGAGAAAGCTTCTGACATAGGCATCAGAAGGGGGCAGAAAGAGTACACCCCCCCACCCCCAGCTAGTCTTCAGCTGGATGTTATATAGTCACTGAAAGTGAAGTCGCTCAGTCGTGTCTGACTCTTTGCGACCCCGTGGACTGTAACCTACCAGGCTCCTCCATCCATGGGATTCTCCAGGCAAGAATACTGGAGTGGGTTGCTATTTCCTTCTCCAGGGGATCTTCCTGACCCAGGGATTGAACCCAGGTCTCCCACCTTGCAGGCAGACGCTTTAACCTCTGAGCCACCAGGGGAAAGGAATGTCTCAAAACTCAGAATGGCACCAGGCCCCTCACCCATAAGATGCATTTTGGGATAAGCTTGGCACCAAATGGTTTATCTTGGGCCATAAAATGATTAACTTGAATCTTGAAGAAGGGCAGATCATCATACAAATAGATTCATTTACATAGATTAGAGGAACAATATCTGAGTATAACATACTGGTTTATCAAGTAGGTTCTGAGCCAAAAGGCAGAACTGACTTGAAGACAGAGTTTGGGATAAATGCGTAGTACATTAGCATAGCTTAAGATAAATACTTCCATAAGAAAAAAGCATTGGTTATCTCTAGGTTGGAGAGTAGGTAACTTCAGGTGAAACCAGGTGTCATGGCAACACAGAATTTTAAGAGAAACCTTTTAAATTTGTATAGAGAAGGAAAAACTATCGCTAGTTTGTTTCCTCCTGCCGCTTAAGAGAGAGAAAAATGTCTGACACTTGCAAACTACTTCCTCTGTTTGGAGACCCCTGGCCTTCCTGCCTGTTACCCTCTCAGACTGAAGAGATTCTGGCAGTTTAAGAGTTTAAATATTATATGTTTGGGCAGGGCCGTGATAATCGCTAAGCTGAATCATTTTCTGCCCGAGAATTTTAGACTGTATTGTTTTTAATTGTTGCTGCTGCTGCTCTTCTTTTATTTGTTTTTAGAGTTTATTATCTTCAGCTTTTGAACCCTGAAGGCTGTGTGTGTTTCCAAATCTGTCTCCCTCTCTCTCCACAGCTTTCATAGAAAAGCTGTTGGTGGGGGAGGATGGAATGTATCAGTTCAGTTTAGTTCGGTCGCTCAGTTGTGTCCGACTCTTTGCAACCCCATGAATTGCAGCACGCCAGGCCTCTCTGTCCATCACCAATTCCCGAAGTTCACTCAAACTCAAGTCCATCGAGTCGGTGATGCCATCCAGCCACCTCATCCTCTGTCGTCCCCTTCTCCTCCTGCCCCCAATCCCTCCCAGCATCAGAGTCTTTTCCAATGAGTCAACTCTTCACGTAAGGTGGCTGGAGTACTGGAGTTTCAGCTTTAGCATCTTTCCTTCCAAAGAACACCCAGGGCTGATCTCCTTTAGAATGGACTGGTTGGATCTCCTTGCAGTCCAAGGGACTCTCAAGAGTCTTCTCTGACAATACAGTTCAAAAGCATCAATTCTTCGGCACTCAGCTTTCTTCACAGTCCAACTCTCACATCCATACATGACCACTGGAAAAACCATAGCCTTGACTAGACGGACCTTTGTTGGCAAAGTAATGTCTCTGCTTTTCAATATGCTATCTAGGTTGATCATAATTTCCTTCCAACGAGTAAGCATCTTTTAATTTCATGGCTGCAATCACCATCTGCAGTGATTTTGGAGCCCCCCAAAAATAAAGTCTGACACTGTTTTCCGCTGTTTCCCTATCTATTTGCCATGAAGTGATGGGACCAGATGCCATGATCTTTGTTTTCTGAATGTTGAGCTTTAAGCCAACTTTTTCACTCTCCTCTTTCACTTTCATCAAGAGGCTTTTTAGTTCCTCTTCACTTTCTGCCATAAGGGTGGTGTCATCTGCATATCTGAGATTATTGATATTTCTCCTGGCAATCTTGATTCCAGCTTGTGCTTCTTCCAGCCCAGTGTTTCTCATGATTTGCATAGAAGTTAAATAAGCAGGGTGACAATATACAGCCTTGACGTACTTCTCTTCCTATTTGGAATCAGTCTGTTGTTCCATGTCCAGTTCTAACTGTTGCTTCCTGACCTGCATACAAGTTTCTCAAGAGGCAGGTCAGGTGCTCTGGTATTCCCATCTCTCAGAATTTTCCACAATTCATTGTGATTCACACAGTCAAAGGTGTTGGCATAGTCAATAAAGCAGAAATAGATGTTTTTCTGGAACTCTCTTGCTTTTGTGATGATCCACTGCATGTTGGCAATTTGATCTCTGGTTCCTCTGCCTTTTCTAAAACCAGCTTGAACATCTTTAAAGTTCATGGTTCACATATTGCTGAAGCCTGGCTTGGAGAATTTTGAGCATTACTTTACTAGTGTGTGAGATGAGTGCAATTGTGGTAGTTTGAACATTCTTTGGCATTGCCTTTCTTTGGGATTGGAATGAAAACCGACCTTTTGAAAACTAGTCAATCTAATCACATGGACCACAGCCTTGTCTAACTCAATGAAACTAAACCATGCCATGTGAGGCCACCCAAGACGGACAGGTCGTGGTGGAGAGGTCTGACAGACTGTGGTCTACCGGAGCAGGGAATGGCAAACCACTTCAGTATTCTTGCCTTGAAAACCCCATGTACAGTATGAAAAGGCAAAATGATAGGACACTGAAAGAGGAACTCCCCAGGTCGGTAGGTGCCCAATATGCTACTGGAGATCAGTGGAGAAATAACTACAGAAAGAATAAAGGGATGGAGCCAAAGCAAAAACAATACCCAGTTGTGAATGTGACTAGTGATAGAAGCAAGGTCCGATGCTGTAAAGAACAATTTAAATGAAATGTGTCACTTTGCTTCTTAATAACAATTTTTTTTTTTTTTTTCTCTAGAGCTGCACTGAAAGAAGAGCAAAGACCTCTTAAAAGTCATTTGGAAATAGCTCTGAATATTTGTAACTGTATAAGCAGCTAAAGAGAAATAGACCTTCAGCAGAACTAACAGAATAATTAATTGAGGCAGGTTTACATGTGTGTCATCAGTTCTCTCCAGAAGTTGAAGAAGCTTCCTTAGAGTTTAACGGTTGTGTGCATTTTATGAGAGAATGACTTTTCAATTTAATTTCACTATAGAAGACCATCTGGAAGATGAATTAACATCTCTTGGAGATGGAGCTTTGGCCCTACATTCCTCACAAGAGTCTTCAGTCTCAGAAAGACAAAAAGGTAATACACACAGAGACAAAAAATGTTCCACAGAACAATCTGACTTGCAGGACCATTTGTGGGAACATAAGTCAGAGAGAAAGGAGGCTCCCTCTCAAGACCCAGACAGCTCATTCGGTGCAGCTAACAGTTCCAGTAACTTGGAACCACACGAGGAAAAGCCCTGCTTGAGAGTTGCCAAAGAGCATGCTAAGCCTAAAGATTTAAAGAAAGTGTTAGAAAATAAAGTCACAGAAACATTACCAGGTCTCCAACACGTTAACATATCAATAATGAAAACCACCTTGTTGAAAGAGAACTTCCCTGGAGAAAACATCATTTCAAAAAGCTTTTCTTCTCACTCTGACCTGATTTCAGGTGTTTATGAAGGAGGCTTGAAAATCTGGGAGTGTACCTTTGACCTCCTGGCATATCTGACAAAGGCCAAAGTGAAATTTGCTGGGAAAAAAGTGTTGGATCTTGGTTGTGGATCAGGGTTGCTGGGTATAATGGCACTCAAGGGAGGTGCCAAAGAAATTCATTTTCAAGATTATAACAGTGTGGTGATTGATGAAGTAACCTTACCTAATGTAGTGGCCAACTCCACTTTGGAAGATGAAGAAAATGATGTAAATAAACCAGATGTGAAAAGACTGAGGAGATCAACAGTAGCACAAGAGCTATGTAAATGCCGCTTCTTTTCAGGGGAGTGGTCTGAGTTTTGTAAGCTTGTACAGAGCAGTGAAAAACTCTTTAAAAAATATGATCTCATTCTTACCTCAGAAACTATTTACAATCCAGATTATTATGGTCCTTTGCACCAAACATTCCTTAGATTGTTAGATAAAAATGGACGGGTGCTTTTGGCCAGCAAAGTACATTATTTTGGTGTGGGTGGAGGTACTCATCTCTTTCAGAAGTTTGTAGAAGAAAGGAATGTATTTGAGGCTAGAACACTTGAAATAATTGATGAAGGACTAAAGAGGTGCCTAATTGAAATGACTTTTAAGTACCCCAGTTAATGTCCACTGAGTGTCCTAAGTGAAATAAACAGAATAACCAAAACCTTAATTTGAATTATTTCTGATTTCTGTTATTTTATTTCTGAAATTATTATGTTTGTTTAATTTTGTTTAGCCAAATAAGAGACCAACTATATTAACAACACTTTACTTGCTAGGTGAGACAGAGTGTTTCTGAAGAGATTTGAAGAGATTTCCTAGGAAGTCATTTTGTGAGAAAGTTTTCTATTCTCCACTTTCATTCTCTTTAACCTCTCTACCACCTTTGGCATATAAATTTGCCATTTCTTACTTCACATTTGAATTAATGTTTCTGAGCATTTGAAGATTTCTAGAGTCATTTTGTGAGAAAGTTTTCTATTCTCCACTTTCATTCTATTTAACCTTTCTACCACCTTTGGCATATAAATTTGCCATTTCTTACTTCAAGTTTGAATTTCTTCCCTGTCTTTGTCTGTTTCTGTTCCCATGGAGTGCCTGGTCAATCACCGTGCTGTTCACTTTAAAGGCATGCATGCATGCTAAGTTGCTTCAGTCATGTCCAACTCTTTGTGAACCCATAAACTGTAGCCTGCAAGACTCCTCTGTCCATGAGGTTCTCCAGGCAAGAATCCCAGAGTGGGTTGCCATGCCCTCCTTCAGGGGATCCTCCTGACCCAGGGATCGAACCCCCATCTCTTACCTTTCCTGTGTTGGCAGGTGAGTTCTTTACAACTAGAGCCATCTGGGAAGCCCAAAGGTGTACATATTCATTAATAAATTGTTCTGAACCTAAATATTAGATTGGAGGTGTTAAGTAAGAAGAGGTTTGGGGCTTTTAAAATACTGATTTATATAACAAGAATCAGAATGCTGAGCAGTTGAATTCACACTGAGATGGAAGAAATAAAGGGGAATCGTGATAGTATAAAAGTGATACAGAAAGCTTACAGTGCTTGTAGCCCTTTTGTAGCCAAGTAAGTAGGAGATCCTAGGGTCTTGGTAGGAAAAAGAATAGGAAACAAAATTTCAGACTCTAAGGAGTAAACATTCTTCATTCTTTAAGTAATAGGGAAGAGAAGAAGAGATAAAGTATTTTTTATTTTAATGCAAAATTTTTTACACTTAATGTACCTGAAATTGGAATCTACCTTACTGTTTATAACTGCAATGGTAGAGATCCAGGTTCGATCTCTGGGTTGGGAAGATCCCCCAGAAAAGGGAATGGCAATCCACTTCAGTGTTCTTACCTGGAGAATTCGATGGGTAGAGGAGCCTGGCAGGCTACACTCCTTGGGGTAACAGAGGGTCATACATGACTGAGCGACTAACATTTCATTTTTCAACCTTACTATCTATTGTGCAACTGGCAGCATTTTTTGTCTTCCTTGGAGGTAACTAAAATAATGGTACAACCCGGATTCAATGAAATGTGATAAATTAGGCAGCTTGTCTACTTCTTGCTGAACATTTATAATCTTACAAGGTATATATCATCCGTATTTTAATAATGATCATAATAGCTAACAGTTTTCAGCATTTACTATATGCAGGATAGAAGGGATTTACATACACTGACATTTAATATTCATAACAGCCCTGAGTTACAATTACTGTCTCCATTTTATATATAAGTTGACACTCAAGAAGGTAATTTGATCCTTATCACAGTCCTCATATTCAGAACCTGAATCTGAACTAAAGTCTTTTTTAAAAGGTGGTGAAGATTTACTCTTCACCACCCCAGTGCTCTTAACGGTGCCTTACAATGCCAAATATTTTAGGACCCTTTTATTATTCTGAAATGAAAGCCACAGTTAAACTTAATTACATGCATGTTTAGTCACTTCAGTCACGTCCAACTCTTTGCAACCCCTGGACTGTAGCCTGCTATGGTCCTCTGTCCATGTGATTTGCGAGAACACACATGGGCTGTGTTTTTATTTTACTCTCCAGAAGATCTTCCCAACCCAGGGATAGAATCTGCATCTCTTAATGTCTTCTGCTTTGGCAGGTAGATTCTTTACCACTAGTGCCACCTGGGAAGCCCCAATTTATTTACATACATCATTAGAAGAATTTTTTTTTTGTAGTCATAATTTTTCCAGTAGTCATGTATGGGTGTGAGAGTTGGACCATAAAGAAAGCTGAGCGCCAAAGAATTGATGCTTTTGAACTGTGGTGTTGGAGAAGACTCTTGAGGGTCCCTTGGACTGCAAGGAGATATAACCAGTCCATCCTAAAGGAGATCAGTCCTGAATATTCATTGGAAGGACTGATGCTGAAGCTGAAGCTCCCATACTTCAGCCACCTGATGCAAAGAACGGACTCATTGGTAAACACCCTGATGCTGGGAAAGACTGAAGGCAGGAGGAGAGGGGACGACAGAGGATGAGATGGTTGGATGGCATCACCGACTCAATGGACATGAATCTGAGGAAGCTCCAGGAGTTGGTGATGGACAGGGTAGCCTGGTGTGCTGCAGTCCATGGGGTCGCAAAGAGAGACAACTGAGCAACTCAACTGAACTGAAACATAAACCCTTAATACATTTATCATATGTATATATATTTGTGCATATATACATGTATAAACCTACAATATGAAGAAAGTCATTTATAAACATAATTTGTGTTCCTTCGGGTAAATGCACAGGTGGTGCTGCTGCTGCTAAGTCACTTCAGTCGTGTCCAACTCTGTGCGACCCCATAGACAGCAGCCCACCAGGCTCTGCCGCCCCTGGGCTTCTCCAGGCAAGAACACTGCAGTGGGTTGCCATTTCCTTCTCCCATGCATGAAAGTGAAAAAAACTGAAGTCACTCAGTCATGTCCGACCCTCAGCGACCCCATGGACTGCAGCTTTCCAGGCTCCTCCTTCCATGGGATTTTCCAGGCAAGAGTACTGGAGTGGGGTGCCATTGCCTTCTCCGAATGCACAGGTATAGCTGCTGAGAAAATATGTAGTAGTAAGATGTTTGTACTTAAGATATGGTTACTGTCAGTGTCACAGCTACAATTCCGGACCCACCTACTAGATAAGGCAGGATAGCCCTGACAGCAGGTTTGGCTATTTGAGGAGGTACAAAGCATTAGATAGAGTTCCAGGACAATGGTCAGCATCAATGATTTTGAGACAAACAGATATCTCTCAGTTCTCTGTGATGAATTAGACACCCAAAGAGGTGTCATCCAGGAGGCTTCTCCAGAAGTAGAAGAGACACGGCCCTGAACAGGGGCTCAGGGAACAATTTCAGCCCCAAGGGAGGCGGACCTAGTGAAAACAGCAGGAGTCAAAACAGAAGCCCAGTCCTGGGAACTAGATAATCCTGGGCATTAAAGATAATTCTGGAGGTGACCGCTGATCAGGAGCACATCTACCTAAGATAGCTAGCAGCAAAAGAGACTAGAGATAAAATGATGGATGTAAATCCAAGAGAAGGATGCATAGCATAGTACACTTTGTCATGTAAATAGCTGAATCATTGAAAGAAGCATCTATTAATATGTCAAGACAATGAGCTTTGGAGTTCAGTACTTGGGTTAAAATTCAGTTTCCCCAACTAGAGAGCAGGGTTTGTAGTAGTATCTCTCTAAGAGAAATCTTTTTAAAAATCATAGTGAATATTGGGAAACTTTCAGGGAGTTTGGAGTTTTAGAGCATGAACCACCCATTCTTGTATTGGTGCCTTACAATAAATGCTGCACTTAACCACATGCACACAAATCAACATGATTACTATGGATAAATGGAAATTATTATGGTCATGAATTCTCATAGTATTTAGTCACCCTGTTTTCTCAGTCAAGTAGGAAGCCTTATTCACTTTTGTTAAAAATTGGGTTTGAGACTTTACAGTTTACAAATGCCAGTTCAGAACCTGGAGAAATGAGTAGATTTAAGAACTTTCACTGCCCAAGGCCAACCCTCATTCTCTCCCTCCACAGCCCTGCCCCCTACTTTACCTTCAGTTTCTAAGTTGTCTTTTGTTTTGAATGCTTTGGCATTACACAGCATTAAGAATGAAGAAGAATGGATCTTGGAAACCTGTTTCTAAAAACTCAGTCACATGCAAGTTGTGTTCTGCCTTCAGTTCAGTTCAGTGGCTCAGTCATGTCCGACTCTTTGCGACCCCATGAACTGCAGCACGCCAGGCCTCCCTGTCCATCACCAACTCCCAGAATCCACCCAAACCCATGTCCATTGAGTCAATGAGGCCATCCAACCATCTCATCCTCTGTCATCCCCTTCTCTAGCTGCCCTCAATCTTTCCCAGCATCAGGGTCTTTTCAAATGAGTCAGCTCTTTGCATCAGGTGGCCAAAGTATTGGAGTTTCAGCTTCAACATCAGTCCTACCAATGAACACCCAGGACTGATCTCCTTTAAGATGGATTGGTTGGATGTCCTTGCAGTCCAAGGGACTCTCAAGAGTCTTCTCCAACACCACAGTTCAAAAGCATCAATTCTTTGGCTCTCAGCTTTCTTTATAGTCCAACTCTCACATCCATACATGACCACTGAAAAAACCATAGCCTTGACTAGAAGGACCTTTGTTGACAAAGTAAATTTCCCATTTGTCAGATTGCCTGTGCCCTTAGCTCCCTTTCTACTGCCCCACAGAGGCTCCCTGCCAGTAGCTCAGAAATTGGGGAGGGTTGAGGAGGAGGCTGTCTCCCTGCAGACCCGGAGATGACACACTGCCTTTGTCAAACGCAGTCGCCAATGACATGTGTGCTGTTCTGTCCTCAGGGGAGGTGGGTCAGATGGGGTCAGCTGCTCAGCTAGCAGGTACTTCTTAGTACCATCCATAGTGTTTTATTCAGGTTTTATTACAGCTTCAGTTCAATTCAGTCGCTCAGTCGTGTCCAACTATGCGACCCCATGAATTGCAACATGCCAGGCCTCCCTGTCCATCACCAACTCCCAGAGTGCACTCAAACTCACGTCCATCGAGTCGGTGATGCCATCCAGCCACCTCATCCTCTGTCGTCCTCTTCTCCTCCTGCCCCCAATCCCTCCCAGCATCAGAGTCTTTTCCAATGGGTCAACTCTTCATATGAGGTGGCCAAAGTACTGAGGTTTCAGCTTCAGCATCATTCCTTCCAAAGAACACCCAGGACTGATCTCCTTTAGAATAGACTGGTTGGATCTCCTTGCAGTCCAAGAGACTCTCAAGAGTCTTCTCCAACAAGACAGTTCAAAAATATCAACTCTTTGGTGCTCAGCTTTCTTCACAGTCCAACTCTCACATCCATCCATGACTACTGGAAAAACCATAGCCTTGACTAGATGGACCTTCGTTGTCAAAGTAATGTCTCTGCTTTTCAATATGCTATCTAGGTTGGTCATAACATTCCTTCCAAGGAGGAAGCGTCTTTTAATTTCATGGCTGCAATCACCATCTGCAGTGATTTTGGAGCCCCCCAAAATAAAGTCTGACACTGTTTCCTCTGTTTCCCCATCTATTTGCCATGAAGTGATGGGACCAGATGCCATGATCTTCATTTTCTGAATGTTGAGCTTTAAGCCAACTTTTTCACTCTCCTCTTTCACTTTCATCAAGAGACTTTTTAGTTCCTCTTCACTTTCTGCCATAACAGTGGTGCCATCTGCATATCTGAGGTTACTGATATTTCTCCTGGCAATCTTAATTCCAGCTTGTGCTTCTTCCAGCCCAGCATTTCTCATGATGTACTCTGCATATAAGTTACATAGGAGTTTAATGAATAGCTATTTGAATAAAAAGAAATAACAAGAAACCTGTGTGACAACATAACCTTGATTCTTTGCTTACACCCTAGCCAGAATTTCCTGAACTTCTCATCCTGTGTTATGGTTGCACTGAATTTGCTGATATTAAATTTTTTTCTTTGGTTAAGTGCAATCAAAATTACCATCATAACTTGAGTGCAGCCCAGCAGAGAAAATTCTCTGTTCCAGAAAAGACTCCATTTTTACAGCTCTGGGATGTAGCTTCTAGTCATTCAGGATGTTTGGGGGAAGCCACAATTCCCTTTGCTGTTTTCTTAAGGGATTAAAAGTGAACTCAGATAACCTTTAAAAGTAACTTCATCCTCTATACAGGAAGTTGTCAAAGTGCTTTTTCAGGAGAAGGAGTAATACTTGATTTGAAAGAAACATTTAAAGTTACAATAATAACAAACAGCTTAGTAACCTAAACATTTTAAAAGGCAGTGTGTCAGTTCCGGGTCTGCATGGAGACACCCCCACCCCACCCTCCTCAGTTTCAGAGCTACTGGCAGGGAGCCTCTGTGGAGCAATGGAAAGGGAGCTAAGGGCACAGGCAATCTGAAAAAAATAAGTTTGAAGGCAGAACATAGCCATTATGTGACTGAGTTTTTAGCAACAGATTTCCAAGATGCATTCTTCTTCATCCTTCATGCTCCACAATGTCAAAGCATCCAAAAAGGACAACTCTTATCCCTTATAGAACAAGGTAAGTGGCCAGGAGGGTTATTATGATCTTTAAAAATGCAGTGAAGGGGATGCTGCCTCTTTTTCCATGGTATATATTGATGGGATGGAAAAAGTCAATGTGAAGCCTTGCCTTTGGCAGTGTGTAGCATAAGCCTTTGCAGTAGAATCGGATGTACTGGGTGTCTTGGAACCCAAAGTGCTGTGGGCCATGCTGCTGCTAGGCTGTGGTGCCTTAGTGTAAACAAAAAGACACTCTACCCTCCAGGCAGGCTTCCCAGATAGTGCGAGTGTTAAAGAACCTGGGTGCCAACGCAGGAGACATAACAGGCACAGGTTTGACCCCTGGGTCGGAAAGACCCCCTAGAGGAAGGCATGGCGACTCACTCCAGTATTCTTGGCTGGAAAATCCCATGACTGAGGAGCCTGGCAGGCTACAGTCCATAGGGTCACAAGGAGTTGGACAAAACTGAAGCGACTTTGCATGCCCTCCAGGCAGATTCAGCCTCAGGTTGAGAACAGAACTGGCAAGTGGAATAGGGCTGTTTTCAGCTCCATGTGCCCCTTAACACTTCTTAGTGGCCCTGCGCTTTAGCCTTACAAACTCCCACAACTTTCTGACTCATAAAGGATTGGAAAATGGGCAATAAACTGATGAACACCAAGAGAATCAGGTAACATCCACTAAATACAGGAAGTGAGGAACTGTCAGAGACAGTGCTTTTCTTTTCTTTTCTTTTATCAAGGTGATTTACAGCCTTCTGTCAGGGGCAACCAGCACAGTTTGATGGCATTAAGGTCTTAGGGATCTAACTGTGCAGCACGTGAACTCACAGGAAATGTCTGAACAGGTGATGAGCTGCCGAGGCAAGAATTCCCATGTGATCTCCCCCTGCACACTGGACACTGCACCAGAGGTTGTCAACATGAGCAATGAAGGCAGACAGCGACTGAAACCTGTCCATATCACCCCATCCAGGAGTCTTAGAGGTTCCCTGGAGGGCTCAGATGCATAGCAGCTGCACAATTCTGAAAGCCTCCTAACACAGCATATCCAGTTAGCCATATAGCGTGAGTGTAGCTCTAGCAATTTTCTTACTCTGCTCTAAAATTCAGCAGGTCCCCACCAGCAAGATTCAACTCCTGGTCCCAATATGATGAACAGCAGTCATTCAACCAGCCTGATCATATTTCACATTTGAGGCTACAAAGAAATCAATGCCCCAGGACCTGCCAAGAACAAACCCACCCACTGTGAGAAAATTAGTCAAAGAGATAAATAGAAAAATGTATCATCCTCATTCAGTTAATGGAAATCTGAAGTAGACAAGGCCAAGACTTGACAGCATTCTTTAGGGGTGTCTAAAATTTTCTAGAACTCAAAGCTCTTGTAGGTCTTTGCTATTCTAAGCTAATCATTTCTTGCTATAAACTTGACTCTGAACTTGTTTTTAATAGCCTGAAAAAAGTGTTTGGGCTGGGGAGCAATTTTTAGGAAAGATTTTGTATAAAAAAGTAGAATAGAGGACTTCCCTAATGGCCCAGTGGTCAAGAATCTGCCTTCCAATGCAGGGGACATGGTTGGATCCCTTTTCCGCAAATGGATATCCCACATGCCCTGGGGCAAATAAGACAGTGATGTTGCAACACTAGAATGCCCTTGCATCTTCAACTCTAAAACCTGTGTACCGCAATGAAGACCCGGCATAGCAAAAAAAAAAAAAGAAGGTAGAATAAAACCCTAGAAGCTCAAAACAGACCAGTTAGTCACTGGCACACCACATTCTCATTAGCCTATCCCTATGCCAGTTTTGTTTTTGTTTTAAATCATTGCTTCCCCACCTCTGTGTCTAAGGAATCTTCAGAAGGAGCTACATTTTCAGTGATACGCTTTTCTTCCCTTAGCTTTTCAGGAATTGAACTCTGCCTCCAGTCTGCTTTGCTGTTTTCAAGCTTCTCCAAGATTTTTACAATAAGAACCAAAAAGAGTCTCTCTACTAAGGAAAATAGCTCAGAGAAACATTTTCTCGGAAGAGTGGCACACGTTTCTAATGTGCTGACATCTTAGTACCTTTAACAGGGGCTTGGTTCAGGCTTTTATTTTAAACATTAAATGTTTTAATGTTAAATTTATTTTAAACATTTTTCATTTTCTCAGAGTAAGAAAAATATCTTATTCTGTATACTTCCCCCCAAATACTTCAGAAACTCTTTTGTCCTATATCCCATAATGTTGTAATTCAGCAGAAAGAGATATAACCTTAGAGTCAAAATCACTAGATATCTTTATGTCTTGGTAATTTTAGTTTCCTAACTTCTATTATCACCATATAAACATTTTACCTGATTCCTTAAAAATGAAGGAAAAAGCTAAATGTCAGACCCTGAATGTGAATAGCTCTACCATAATTGGTCTAATGAGGCATTTTGGTTAAATTTATTCCTGGATATTTCATTCTTTTGGATGGAATTGTGAATGGGATTGTTTTCTTAATTTCTGATTCTGATAGTTCATTGTTAATCTGAAAAAGGAGACAAACAAAACTCATAGATACAGAGAACAGTTTGTCAGAGGGGAAGGGGGTTGAAGGGGTGGGAGAAGTGGGTGAAGGGGATCAAGAGGTACAAACTTCCAGTTATAAATAAATCATGGGAATGTAACATACAGCAATGATGACTATAGTCAATAATATTGCATTTCAAATTTGAAAGTTGCTAAAAATTAAGTCTTATAAGTTATCTTCAGAAGAAAAAATTTGTAACCTTGTATGTTACAGATGGTAACTAGGCTGATTGTGATAATATATACAAATATTGAGTCGTTATGTTGTGCATCTGAAACTAAGATAATGTTGTGTATCAATTATACTTCAATTAAAAAAAAAAGACATCTTAGATGGGCCCACTGTTTGATCACACATAAATATGCACATGATGTTTTGGCCTCTCAGGAGTATTATAGTAATGTTACCGAAAGGTGTGGGGTACAGCTGCTCACTGTCCAAAAGTCAATAAACAGGCCAGGTTGGTGGAAAGGAAAGTTTGCTTCATTTCAGATGCCGGCAACTGGGAGGGGAGGGCGGACATCTGTCCAAAGGCTGACCCCCTTCCCACCCCCACCCGCCCTGACAAGGAGGAGGTGAGAGCTTTATAGGCTGAGGGAGGGGGCTACATGCAGAAACAGTACAGTCAGCTCTGACAGTCATCTTCAGATTGGTCATTGGTGATCTGACAAGCACCATCTTGGTTATTTTGCTATATTGTTCCTGCGTGCTTAGTTGTATCCAACTCTTTGTGACCCTATGGACTGTAGTCGGCCAGGCTCCTCTGTCCATGGGGTTTTCCAGGCAAGAATACTGGAGCAGGTTACCATGTCCTTTTCCAGGGGATCTTCCCAACCCAGGGATCAAACCCCATGTCTCCTGGATCTCCTGCATGGCAGGCAGATTCTTTACCCACTGAGCCACTGGGGAAACCCCTGGTTATTTTAGGTACAATTAATCTTCAGTTCCAGGGTTGGGTTTTTTCCATTTCTTTGAGGTCAGTTCTCATAAGTGGGCAGCTTACCTCATGGCTACAGCCTGGTCATCACGTAATCAACTTCTTCTGCTAGTGGGCCTTTCGGTATCTATCAGACAGCTCACAGGATATGGTTCAGAATATTATCTATAGCCCTTGAGAAGGAACTAAAGGTCCTTGAGATGCTTAATGAGTACATTATTATTATTCAGTCTCCTTTGGCTGTTTTCCTTTGTCTGTAAATGTGCTCATTTCTCTGATTAAAGTTATCTTTTGACTGAAGTTTTCCACAGACAAAAGGCAGGCAGAGGACCTGGGGGGAGGTTCTGGAAGGGGGAGGGTCCTGCTCTGGTTCAGTCCCCCCTTTTCTTTGATACTCCTCAATCTTGTGGAGGCACAGAGCAAGAAACGGAATATTACTTTGTCATAGTACCTGGACAAACATTTGAAAATTACTAGACATATTACAATGAGGATAATAATCAAAACGCATCTTTGTATTGTTCTCTGAATCTATTTTTCTTAATGGTTAAAGCAAATGTACAATATACGTTTGAAAGTGAAAGTGAAGTTGCTCAGTCATGTCCGACTCTTCGCAACCCCATGGACTGTAGTCTACCAGGCTCCTCTGTCCATGGGATTTTCCAGGCAATAGTACTGGAGTGGATTGCCATTTCCTTCTCCAGGGGATCTTCCTGACCCAGGGATCAAACCCGGGTCTCCCACATTGTAAACAGACATTTAACCATCTGAGCCATAATGGAAGTTACACGATATACATTTAATAGGCCGCAAATATGCTGTTTTGGTTAGCCCAAAGTTCAAAGTAAATCATGTATAAGCCAGAATGATTTCCCCATACCTCAACATGTGAAAATTTCTTTCATCATTTACCCTTTTCAATTGTAAATCTTTCCATAGAAATTGTTGATAATCAGTATATTTTCCCAGCATTGCCAGGGTGGCTCAGTGGTCTGCTCTGGGTCTATCCATGTCCCTCGGTTCTAGACCTCCTTTATGTTTATGTATCTGCCTAGTTGTCCACATTAGGGGAAAACTAATCAGGTATCATGGAGAGGCTCTGAAGTATATTCATAGGGAAACACTTTATAAGCCATGCATTTTAACATTTATACCCAATTGTCACACAAACACTGGACGTGTGCTTTAAGCAGTAAACTTAAAGCCATCAGTGCTGCATCGTGAGCAGTTATCCTCTGTGACAACTTTACTGGACAGTTTTTCCATAATCTTAATCCTGACAATGTACAAAATTCTTTTCTCAAAGTTTCTTTTTCACAAATCTTTTACCATTTTATGTATCCAAACAAATTTGTCCTGTATTTTCCCATCCAGAAACAAACAACTGTAGGACAAAATTATTATCATTTTTCCTCAACAAAAAAACATTTCCATTCTTTATACCCTCTCTTCACTGAAAACACACATATCCTACTTGCTTTACACACTGAAATGCTTCCCTCATCATTTATACACATCACAAGTTTTAACCCTGGAAAACCTTAACAAAACCAAGAAACAAGTGATTGAAATGTTATACCAGCATTTTCTGATTGGAAAATTCAAGAACATATTCCATAACCTCTAAAAACATACATTTTTCATATCAAAATTTTTCCTAAATGTGGTACAGGTTGTGTGTCTATAAATCCAAACATTTTTAGTTTCCTTCTTGGTCTTGCAAAACAAAAGTAGATACATTTAGATTTGTAAGCACTTATTTTTTAAGCCAATTAAATGGATCTCCTTTACAAATTAACCTCAGCAGTATTATCCAAAGACAAAAACACATATTCAGACATATAGACATTCAGACAAACAGAGATCTCATTGTTTCACCTTTTTACATTTCATAAATTAGACATTGTGATTAAACTTTATCAGTTTATTAATAATAGTCAGAATAGTTGAATTTATACTCTCAATGTTAAAAGGCTTCCCTTTTGTTTCCCTTGGCTAAAACTTTTACTATTTAACCCAAGGTTAGAGTCCCAGGCAAAGTGGTCTGTGTTTGTATTTCAAGGACATGATAAAATCTAACTTCAAATTTTCTCCTAGGCATATTCATTTCCTTAGTGTCTGAAAAAAAATGTTTTATCAAGCCAGGTTTCTCTAACTGCATATGCAAAAAGAACAAGTTTTGTAATTTCAAAAGAGTTTCATCTTAACCAATTTTCTCTGGAGTCTAAGGAATACTGTTGTCATACATTGTTCAGAAAAAAAATCATCTTTCCTTTTCTGTAGTCATAGTTTTATAGCTTGACTTTTTCTTAATGAATTGAACCTGATTTTCTCATTTTACATAGGCAACAATAATGTCAATCACACAAATGGAATACCCAGTCACACATCAAACAACAGATCTGTCATAAACCCTCTCCATTGGTGACTGGTACGGAGTCCCAAACAAACACTTCCCCAACACAAATGATCCTCAACGATAGTCAGTTATCAGAACCAATTGGCAAAAATGCCCAAATGACACTCAGTGCTCACAAACAGTCCTCAATTGTAGATGGATGTCAGAACCAATTGGCAAAAATGCTCAAATAGCAGTCAGTGCCCGCAAACGGTCCTCAACATCAAACACACATCAGAATCAACTGGCAAAATGCCCAAATAGCACCTCATGCCCCTAAACAGTCTCAACATCGTATACATATCAGAACCAACTGGCGAGAAAGCCCAAATAGCATTAGCACTCAGAGATGGGAGGGTTGCCTGGGTGCGTACCAGTGAACTTGGGAGGGTGGGTGTCTGTCCAAAGGTGGACTCCCATCCTGACAAGCAGGGGGTGAGAGCTTTTATAGGCTGAGGGAGGGGGCCACAGCAGAAACAGTACAGTCAGCTCCGACAGCCGTCTTCAGATTGGTCATCGGTGGTCTGACCAGTGTCATCTAGTTGTTTTAGGTACAGTTAATCTTCAGTTCCAGGGTTGGTTTGTTTCCATGTCTTTGAAGCCAGTTCCCCATAGCTCAGTTGGTAAAGAATCTGCCTGCAATGCAGGAGACCCCAGTTCAATTCTTGGGTTTGGAAGATCCGCTGGCAAAGGGATAGGCTACCCACTCCAGTATTCTTGGGCTTCCCTTGTGGCTCAACTGGTAGAGAATCCACTTGCAAGGTGGGAGACCTGGTTCAATCCTTGGGTTGGGAAGATCCCCTGGAAAAGGGAAAGGCTACTCACTCCAGTATTCTGGCCTAGAGAATTCCATGGACTCTATAGTCCATGGGGTCGCAAAGAGTCGGACATGACTGAACGACTTTTACTTTCGCACTTTCACTCATAACTGTGGTAGCCTACAACATGGCTACAGCCTGGTCTTCATGTATTCAATTTCTCCATCTGATGAGCCTTTCAGTGTTTATAATATTGCTGAAAGGATATGGCTCAGAATATTATGTATAGCCCTTGAGAAGGAACAAAAAGTCTTTGATTACACTTAATGAGTACTTAACTATTTGGTCTCCTGTGACTGTCTTCCTTTGTTTGTGAATGTGCTCATTTCTCTGACTAAACTTATTCTTTGACTAAAGTTTTCCACAGACAAAGGGCAGGCAGAGGACATGGGGGGAAGGACTACGGGGTCCCGCTGTGTTTCAGTAATAGGAAGAATTGAGCCCCTCCGTGGTGCCAGTCCCTTCGTGGTTAGTTTAGTCCAATATTTGGAAATAAAATAGAATTCTGCTCTATTCTGAAGCCTAAATGCATTCTCATGCCAACAAGAATTCATCAAGCACTCACTGTTATGTAGAAAAGACTGTTTCTATCTTTAATAATTTCTGTTAAAGACATGTAATATTTGTAATAAAAGTTTACTCTTCAGTTCTCTGGTAACCAAACACTCCAGGTATACTCCATTTCTTCTGTATCTTTCCAGAAGTGGTGCGAAGAATAAACAAGTCCCCAAGTATATTTGACTTCTGTGTGCCCCCTTTACTATGACTTGTGTATTTCCTTTGTTATTCAAGAGACTTTGTCAAATTTAATTTGTGAAACGTCAGAGATTAACTAACAGGAAACAGAACAATAGATAACTGATAGAATTCAAGCCTCAGAAGAAGAGAGATGTATGAAAGCAAAACAAATACCCAAAACTGGGAGGGTTTGAGGGAAAGGACAGAAATGAAGAATGATAGAGAGAAAGGAGTACCTGTGTGCTTAGTAGCTCAGTTGTATCTGACTCTGTGGTGAGACTGTAGCCTGCCAGGCTCCTCTGTTCCTGGGATTCTCTATGCCAGAATTGGAGTGGGTAGCCATTCCCTTCTCCAGGGTATCTTCCTGACCCATGGATCGAATCCCAGTCTTCTGCATTGCATGAAGATTCTTTTTACCATCTGAGCCACCAGAGAAGCCCATGGAGTTATATCTACTAAAATATGGAGTTCTATCAACTAAAATGCAGGAAACCAGAAAGGGTTTTGGGAAAGTTAAGATGGTGGAGCCCAAGGAAAAAGACCAATCAGAAAGTCAAGAGATTTCCTGGAATTTGCACAATAGCTGAACTTTTAAACAAGTAACTGAGGTGGAATTCCTGGTGACTCACAGCAGAAAAGATAATGAAGGAACAAAGTCATGTGATTATGGTAAGAGGCCAAGGAAAAGCATTTTATGGCAGCCCCAAGTGACCTGGCTATACCCCTAGCATTTCATCCCCATTGGAGATTTGGTTTTATGGGACAATACTGCTGAGCTTCAAACCTAGAATGACCACACCTCCAAGTGGCCCTGACACAGTCCTAGGTCCACACCCACTGCCCCAGCGTCTTATCTGGTTTAACATTCTAGCATTCTCAAACTCTCCTGATTTGAATGATAATGATATGATCATTTATACCAACCCTGTAGCACTATCCTTAACCTTATAATTTTGTGGAGTAAGTCACAATAGAAAAAAACCACTCAATAAATCAGTATTAACTTCCAAGTTCAGTCTTTTAAAAAACCTATACCCAGGAATCAAGCAAAATGCACCTCTTTCTGTCATATGTCAGACACTGAGCTTGACAATGGAATATAAAGATAAAGTAATATATTCTGTCTTTTAGGGAGCTTCCAGTGTGGGGTAGAAATAGTAACACAACTAGTGAACCGCTTACATCACACACACACTGCAGGTTTCTTTTCCTTTTTTTCTTTTAAAAAATTGTATTGGAGTATAGTTGATTTACTATGTGGTGTTAGTTTCTGCTGTGAATCAGTTATACATATACATAGGTTCAGTTTTTGTTAGATTCCTTTGCATATAGGCCACTGTGAAGATGTCTGATAGTTTCTTTTTGAGTTCTAGAGTAAGACCATCTGTCCGTAATGGCGTATATTAGGGAGGAAGTGGATAGAAACGAGAAAAGGTGGGTATTTCCAAATGTTAACGATATGATGGTGACTTGGTAATTTTTCAGACAGAAATAGAAGTTGGAAGATGGGTCACAGAGTTAGGAAATCCTGCCTTTCTTTGTTTTTTTTACTTTTAATTTCAAAATTGAGACAGTCTTGTAGGGACAGATAGCCTCTTCCAAGTGGAGGCATGGTATGGGGGACCATAGGCTAAAGGTGAGAAATCTAGACCTTAGAAGGGGAATGTTAGGTGAGTACTACCTCCCTTCCTAATTAGTCTCTCCTCATTGCCAGTCCAAAAGGCTAGGGATTTTATGTTATTAGAGGAAGTTACCAGTTTCCTTACATAGACATGTAAGCAAACCATTAACTTGCAACAGCAGAATAGCAATAATGGTAGACACCGTTGACTCAGTGCTAACACAGAGGAGAAAATCCTTTGAGCCAGTGAGGAAAGACTTCTCCGAAGGATAACACTTGTTCTCAGATTCAAATGTAAGTAGATTTTTATCAGATTGTGAGAGGAATGGGGTTGGAGAGACAAAAGGACTGTGAAAAAGAACTGAAAGCTGAGATTATGTTAATTCATTGACTCACTGACTATTTATATGGCAAGCGCATTACTAGGTGCTGCGGAGTGAGGGTGGGGAGAGGTGATTCTGGATTTCCAACAAACTCAGGTGCAGCTGCTGCTACACTATGGATGGCACCATAGAAAGCAAGGGGCTTCCCTGGTGGCTCAGATGGTAAAGGATCTGCCTGCAATGCAGGAGACCAGAGTTTGATCCTGGGGTCAGGAAGATCCCCAGGAGAAGGGAATGGCTAACCACTCCAGTATTCTTCCCTAGAGAATTCCATGGACAGAGGAGCCTGGTGGGCTACAGTTCATAGAGTCACAAAGAGTTGGACACAGCTGAACGACTAACACTTTCACTTTCATAAGAAGTGAAACTCCAAATAATGGCGCCACATGACCTCAGATGTGAAACTGACTCCTGGTGACTGGTGAAAGCTTCTGAATTCAATGCTTTCTCTGTTAAAATTTGACATCAATTAAATTTGTTCAAAACCTCATTACTTTGCCGGCTAAGGTCTGCCTAGTCAAGGCTATGGTTTTCCCAGTGGTCATGTATGGATGTAAGAGTTGGACTGTGAAGAAGGCTGAGTGCTGAAGAATTGATGCTTTTGAACTGTGGTGTTGGAGAAGACTCTTGAGAGTCCCTTGGACTGCAAGGAGATCCAACCAGTCCATTCTGAAGGAGATCAGCCCTGGGATTTATTTGGAAGGAACGATGCTAAAGCTGAAACTCCAGTACTTTGGCCACCTCATGCGAAGAGTTGACTCATTGGAAAGAGTCTGGTGCTGGGAGGGATTGGGGGCAGGAGGAGAAGGGGACGACCGAGGATGAGATGGCTGGATGGCATCACCGACTCGAAGGACGTGAGTCTGAGTGCACTCCGGGAGTTGGCGATGGACAGGGAGGCCTGGCATGCTGCGATTCATGGGGTCGCAGAGTCGGCCGTGACTGAGCGACTGAACTGAACTGAAACTGTAAGTTCTATGGGCACTTTACAAATCGACTTTCTTTTAAAATGAGTCAATACAGTTTAGCACTTTAGTTTTAGATTGTGTTGTGGAGAAAAAATATTTTAGAGAGTGGGTTCAGTTTTATAAACCTACACCATAGCATATTAAAAAGCAGAGACATTACTTTGCCAGCAAAGGTCCATCTAGTCAAGGCTATGGTTTTTCCAGTAGTCATGTATGGATGTGAGAGTTGGACTGTGAAGAGAGCTGAGCACCAAAGAAGTGATAATTGATAATATGATGAATTGATAATTTATCATAATTATCTCTGCCTCAGACAGTAAAGCATCTGCCCGCAATGTGGGAGACCCAGGTTCATTTCTGGGTTGGGAAGATCCCCTGGAGAAGGAAATGGCAACCCACTCCAGTACTCTTGCCTGGAAAATCCCATAGATGGAGGAGCCTGGTAGGCTATAGTCTATGGGGTCGTAAAGAGTCAGACACGACTAAGCAACTTCACTTCACTTATTTACATTACCTCAGAATCATAAGAGCCTCAAGTATAGAAAAGAGGACCAGGATGTCATGGGAGACTTTTCAGGGGAAATTTTGAAAAGAACTTACTTTGGTGTCTTTGATTATTCCAAGGATAGCCTCCCCCTACTTCTGGAGAAAGGCCTGTGGGCTTGAGAAATGGGTCAGTGTTTTATTTTATCACTTCTTTACTCAAAAACTTTCAGTAACTCTTTATTATCTCAAGAGTGAAGTTTAAATCTCTTAGTCTGCATTCAAGACTCTCCTTAATTTAGCCCAAACTACCATGTCCATGCTGTCTCTAGAACACTGCTATAACAGTTCCTCCTAAAGCAATCTTTCATTATCAAAGGTCACTCACCCCATTATGGATGTACCGGGTGGCGCTAGTGGTAAACCTGTCTGCCAGTGCAGGAGACGTAAGAGACACAGGTTCGATCCTGGGTCGGGAAGATCCCCTAGAGAAGGAAATGGCAGCCCACTCCAGTATGCTTGCCTCGAGAATCTCCTCCTTCTCTCGGACAACCTCATGGACAGAGGAACCTGACGGGCTACATACAGTCCATGGGGTCGCACAGAGTTGGACACGACTGAAGTGACTTAACACACACCGCATGATGACCACCTGGGTTCCCTTCTCTTTCTCTCTTTTTAAATTTTATTTCTTCTATCAGTTTTTAAGCTGGATAATTTTTATATTTTGGCTGTGCTGTGCAGCATGTGGTATCTTAGTTCCCTGACCAGGGATGGAACCCATGCCTCCCACAGTGGAAACACAGGTCTTAATCACTGGACTGCAGGAAAAGTTCCCCTATTCTGTCAGCATAATGACTTGAGTCACATACATTGTGAATGATTACCACAACTTTAGTTAAAATCCATCATCTCATATAAATATTGGAAAAAAGGAAAGAAAAATTATTTTTTTTCCCTTGTGGTGAGAGCCTTCAGGATTTGCTCTCTTGGCAACTTTTAAATATCCTGTAGAGCAGTGTTAACTATGCCATCATATTGTGCATTCCATCCCCTATACTTATTTGTTTTCCTTGTATAAAATGGATGTTTGTAACTTTTGACCACCTTCATCCAATTCTCCAACCCCAACCCCCTAAACTCTTACCTCTGGTAATCACAAATCTGATCCTTTTCTCTATGAGATTTTTTTTTTAAGATTCCACATATAAGTGAGATCATATAGCATTTGTCTCTGCCTCATTTATTTTATTCAGCATAATGCCTTCATAGTTTATCTATGTTGTCTCAAATAGCAGGATTTATTTTCTTTTCCACAGCTGTGTAGTATTCCTCTGTGTGTGTGTGTGTTTACCACATTTTCTTTATCCGTTCATTGTTGATGGACACTTAGGTTATCACTCTCCTTGGGATCTCTGAAAATACATTAGAACAATAATACTTCCATGTAAATTATTTTATCAAATCACTTTCTCCTTTTACTGTGAAGGTAAGATTCAGAGAACACAATACGTCTGGTGCCTATGAAAGGAAAAAACACACATAAAAATAGGGAAAGGGAAACTCCAAAGATTCATTTTCATTGCATGACAATTTCCCCAGTAGTTGCTCTGAGAAAGGGAACCCGTTTGCAAATAAAAAACTCTTATTTTCAGTTCAAACTTTTTCCTATTAGTTATCCCCATGGCATATAAATATGTCCATTGTAAATTTCCTGCGTGTATGTAATTCCCCAGAGGCTAGTCAACCCCTGGTAACTTTATGGATTTGACAGTTTCAGAAACAATTTTAGGAAAAGTAAGATACAGCAAGCCAAGAGGTTGGGGCAAACAGCTAACACCCTTTGTCTGACCTTGTTAGTCACTGAGACTACTGTCTGATTGCTATGGAAAGTGTCTTAAAACAAATCTTGTCTGAGAATTGTCTTTCCATTGTTTAGACCAGTCAAGTATATCAATGATTTTCTTGTTACTGACAGAGTTTCGGAAACAGTTTTTATTAAGGACCCCTGGGAACCTTGGGGCTATTCAAAAGGGGCTTTCAGCTTTTTAATCCTGAACAGGAAGCAACTTTGCAAGATACTAACCGCAACCAATGAAACACCAAAACTTTTCCATGAGAAACATGCTAGTATCAACGCTCACTTTTTGAAATTCTAAGCAAATAATTGCATCTAATATTCTTTCCTGGTGGCTCAGTGCTAAAGAATCTGCTTGCCGATGCAGGAGACACAGGTTTAATACCTGGGTTTGGAAGATCACTTGAAGAAGGAAATGGCAACCCAGTCCAGTATTCTTGCCTGGGAAATCCAATGGACAGAGGAGCCTGGCAGGATATAGTCTAGGGGTCACAAAAGAGTTGGACATGACTTAGTGACTAAACAACAACAACAAATTCCTAGGTAACCTTCATGAGCTGAGTTTCATGTTTCACTGGCATCAAAGTTAGAACAAAAATCTAAAGCCTCCTATCTCCATTGTTGCTTTGTTTCTGTTGCAAGTGTCCTCTTGGCAAGTCATAAGTCATCCATCCATCTATCCACCTATCCAGGCATTTAGCCAGTAAGAATTAACACACTTAGGGGTATAGTTGTATGCTAAGTAAGATGTATTGGCTCAGTTGTGTCTGACTCAGCAACCCCGTGGACTGTAGCCCCCCAGCTCCTCTATCCACGGGATTCTCCAGACAAGAATACTGGAGTGGGTAGCCATTCCCTTCTCCAGGGGATCTTCCCAACCCAGGGATCAAACCTGGGTCTCCTGCATTGCAAGTGAATTCCTCACCATCTGAGCCACCAAGGAAACCCAGGATAGAAGTATAAAATGAATAATAAAATACTATTCCCAGTCTCAAACTGTTTACATTTCCCATGGAAAGACAAGCCATGCTAAGACTCTATCTCACTCTTCGTTTTTACAGAAAAATGTCTCCAAAATATTATTTATACTCACACACTATATTGCCTCATTTTTCCTATTTCCTCAAGCTCTTCTAATTGAGCTTCTGTCTCACCACTCCATGGGCTTCCCAGGTGCCATTAGAGGTAAAGAGCCCGACTGCCAGTGCAGGAGACATAAGAGATGTGGGTTTGATCCCTGGGTGGGAACGATACCATGTAAGAGAACACGGCAACCTGCTCCAGTGTTCTTGCCTGGAGAATCACATGGACAGTGGAGCCTGGTAGGCTACGGTCCATAGGGTCTCAACAAGAGTTGGACATGACTGAGGTGACTTAGCATGCACACACTCATCACTCTACACAAATAGCTCATTACTCCATATTTCCAAATCCAGTGGTGGTCACTTGTCTTTTCTTACATTACTCAACAGCTCAGGAGTTGACGACAGCCTTGTTAAAATCCTTCCTTATCCTGTCTTCTATGATGCTAAGTTCAGTTCAGTTCAGTTGCTCAGTCGTGTCCGACTCTTTGCGACCCCATGAATCGCAGCACGCCAGGCCTCCCTGTCCATCACCAACTCCCGGAGTTCACTCAGACTCGCATCCATCGAGTCGGTGATGCCATCCAGCCATCTCACCCTCTGTCGTCCCCTTCTCCTCCTGCCCCCAATCTCTCCCAGCATCAGAGTTTTTCCAATGGGTCAACTCTTTGCATGAGGTGGCCACAGTACTGGGTTTCAGCTTTAGCATCATTCTTTCCAAAGAACACCCAGGACTGATCTCCTTTAGAATAGACTGGTTGGATCTCCTTGCAGTCCAAGGGACTCTCAAGAATCTTCTCCAACAAGACACTCAAAAGCATCAATTCTTCGGCGCTCAGCTTCTTCACAGTCCAACTCTTACATCCATACATGACCACTGGAAAAACCATAGCCTTGACTAGACATGAACCGTGAACTCCCTGATGTTCAAGCTGGTTTTAGAAAAGGCAGAGGAACCAGAGATCAAATTGCCAATATCTGCTGGATCATCGCAAAAGCAAGAGAGTTCCAGAAAAACATCTATTTCTGCTTTATTGACTATGCCAAAGCCTTTGACTGTGTGTATCACAATAAACTGTGGAAAATTCTGAAAGAGATGGGAATACCAGACCACCTAACCTGCCTCTTGAGGAATCTGTATGCAGATCAGGGAGCAACAGTTAGACTGGACATGGAACGACAGACTGGTTCCAAATAGGAAAAGGAGTACGTCAAGGCTGTATATTGTCATCCTGCTTATATGCAGAGTACGTCATGAGAAACGCTGGACTGGAAGAAACACAAGCTGGAATCAAGATTGCCGGGAGAAATATCAATAACGTCAGATATGCAGATGACACCACCCTTATGGCAGAAAGTGAAGAGGAGCTAAAAAGCCTCTTGATGAAAGTGAAAGAGGAGAATGAAAAAGTTGGCTTAAAGCTCAACATTCAGAAAACGAAGATCATGGCATCTGGTCCCATTACTTCATGGCAAACAGATGGGAAAACAGTAGAAACAGTGTCAGACTTTATTTTGGGGGGCTCCAAAATCACTGCAGATGGTGACTGCAGCCATGAAATTAAAAGACACTTACTCCTTGGAAGAAAAGTTATGACCAACCTAGATAGTATATTCAAAAGCAGAGACATTACTTTACCGACTAAGGTCCATCTAGTCAAGGCTATGGTTTTTCCTGTGGTCATGTATGGATGTGAGAGCTGGACTGTGAAGAAGGCTGAGCTCCGAAGAATTAATGCCATTGAACTGTGGTGTTGGAGAAGACTCTTAAGAGTCCCTTGGACTGCAAGGAGATCCAACCAATCCATTCTGAAGGAGATCAACCCTGGGATTTCTTTGGAAGGAATGATGCTAAAGCTGAAGCTCCAGTACTTTGGACACCTCATGCGAAGAATTGACTCATTGGAAAAGACTCTGATGCTGGGAGAGATTGGGGGCAGGAGGAGAAGGGGACGACCCAGGATGAGATGGCTGGATGGCATCACGGACTCGATGGACGTGAGTCTGAGTGAACTCTGGGAGATGGTGATGGACAGGGAGGCCTGGCGTGCTGTGATTCATGGGGTTGCAAAGAGTCGGACACGACTGAGCGACTGAACTGAACTGAACTGAACTGACTAGATGGACCTTTGTTGGCAAAGTAATGTCTCTGCTTTTCAATATGCTATCTAGGTTGGTCATAACTTTCCTTCCAAGGAGTAAGCGTCTTTTAATTTCATGGCTGCAGTCACCATCTGCAGTGATTTTGGAGCCCCCCAAAATAAAGTCTGACACTGTTTCCACTGTTTCCCCATCTACTTCTCATGAAGTGATGGGACTAGATGCCATGATCTTCATTTTCTGAATGTTGAGCTTTAAGCCAACTTTTTCATTCTCCTCTTTCACTTTCATCAAGAGGCTTTTTACTTCCTCTTCACTTTCTGCCATAAGGGTGGTGTCATCTTCATATCTGAGGTTATTGATATTTCCCCGGCAATCTTGATTCCAGCTTGTGCTTCTTCCAGCCCAGCATTTCTCATGATGTACTCTGCATAGAAGTTAAATAAGCAGGGTGACAATATACAGCCTTGACGTACTCCTTTTCCTATTTGGCACCAGTCTGTCGTTCCATGTCCAGTCTAACTGTTGCTTCCTGACCTGCATATAAGTTTCTCAAGAGGCAGGTCAGGTGGTCTGGTATTCCCATCTCTTTCAGATTTTCCACAGTTTATTGTGATACACACAGTCAAAGGCTTTGGCATAGTCAATAAAGCAGAAATAGATGTTTTTCTGGAACTCTCTTGCTTTTGCGATGATCCAGCGGATATTGGCAATTTGATCTCTGGTTCCTCTGCCTTTTCTAAAACAGCTTGAACATCTGGAAGATCAGCAAACTAAAGTGGACTGGAATGGGTGAATTTAACTCAGATGACCATTATATCTATGATGCTACTCCTTCCCAATTTTCTGCTCCACTCCATTACCTGCTCAGTCTCAATCTCCTTTGCCAGTTGCTATTGCTCTGATAACCATCTAAATGCATCCCAGAGTTCCAGCCCTTCATCACTTCTTGATCTTCATCTATTCAGAGTAAGTATCTCATCTACTCTTATGCCTTGCATACATCAGTGACCCTCAAGTTATTTCCTTTGTCCCTTACCTTTTATCTGAACTCAGCTGGTGGGCAAGCACCTGCTTGCTTAAAATCTCCACTCAAATATTTATAGGCTTTCAATATTAATGTAGCAAAACAAAGCTTGTGATCCCTCTTCTTTTTCCCAACTTCCTTCTCAATTCATAGCTCCCATTCATTCAGTTTCTCAGGCATAAACCTAGGAATCATTATCACTTTCTTCCTTTTCCCTATTCCTATTAATGATTTATAAACCAACTGTATTAACTTTAACTCTAAAGTGTCTTAAATTTGTTCCACTTTCATTTATTTCCACTACTATAATTCTAAAAATAGACCCTAATTTATTTTACACTTGCCTCTTCATAATTCATTCTCCATAATTATCTTTTAAAAATATAAATCAAATATCCCATCCATCCTAGCTTAAAACCTCTAATCGTTTCAGACGCCCTTGGAATAAAATCTAATTTTTTTATCATGACCTGTAAGGGACTCGTTATAATTCTAGCCTCAGCATATACCACTTTTCCCCTCCTAACTCACTACACTAAAGGCACACTGACTCTTTTGTTCCATGAGCAGAGACCAAGCTAGCTCCCACCTCAGGGTATTTACCCTTATTATTCACTCTAAACATCTGTCCCACATCTTTGCACATTCTTGATATCCTTTGGGTCTCAGTTCAAATGTGGTTCCCTTCTCAGAGAGACTATCCAAAGTGAGGTACCTTTCCTTGCTTTACTTTCTCTCTGGCCATAGCCTTGTTTTGTATTTTCCACAATAGAAACCATTGTCTGAAATCACCTTGTTTAATTATATGTTTCCTTATTTGTTGTCTTCCTCTCCCTCTCTGGAATGTCAGGAATCTGGAACTTTATTCATCCTATTCATTGTTGTATCCTCAATGTTTAGGAGGATGCCTGCACTTAAAAGGCTCTCAATCAATATTTGTTGAACAACTGGCTGAAAGACTCTTTAGCTGCTCCCTAGTGCATCTAGGATAAGGTTCAGCAATGGCTCAGCTGGTAAAGTGTCTGCCTAAAATATGGGAGACCCGGGTTCAATCCCTGGGTTGGGAAGATCTCCTGGAGAAGGAAATGGCAACCCACTCCAGTATTTCTGCCTTGAAAATCCCATGGGCAGAGGAGCCTGGTAGGCTACAGACCATGGGGTTACAAAGAGTCAGACACGACTGAGTGACTTCAGGTTCACATTCAGCAACTCCACAGGGCTTACAAGTGAGTCCCTGCGTCCTTATCTAGTCTAATCATTCACTACTCAGATGCTCTGAACTCTCCTTAGCTTTGGTCAGGTACTATCACTACTCACCACTTCTGTAGTTTCACATTTGTTGTTCTTTCTTTGGATTCTCTCCCTGCTCTGTATTCATCTGTGCCTGACTCATTTCTACTTACCTTTTAACTCTTAGCTTGGGGTTCAGTTCCTCTGTGTTGGTGGTTGATAGATAATCATCCCAAACAGCTTCCTATTCAGACCAGAAAGTTTGAAGTCCTCATTTAGAAAGTTCAGAAGTCTCCTTGTCTTCTTGGAATTGTGTATGTTTCCACAAATGCCAATAACAAGAAAAATGTCTCAGTGAAACATGTCTCAGTGAAATGGTCTCAGTGAGACCATTAAATAGTCTATTACCATAGCAATCAGAAAGCAGTTGTAGTGACTAATATAGTAATAAAAGTTTTGAAGGTTAGGTTAAGCAAGGTGTTTCCTATGCAAACTGATGACTTTTAATTCTTTACCCCTCTGCCCTTGGGCCCCTTTGCTTTTCACTGCATGTTTTCTAAGGAATGGGCGTTTTCAGGAATTAGGCTCTAATTATCAAGTTTCATGAGTACATTTCTAAATCAAAATTAGACTTGTGATTAATTTAAACTGGGAAACATCCTTTGAACTGAAGAATGGGAATTTGCCATTTGTAAGAAAACATTTTTTCAGGGCAGACAGCTGAGGAGAAAAAAACAAGCAAATATCATCATATATATAAGTTCACTCTAATCTCACAAGTGTCTTTCTACAAATCCCAGAAAGGATTTGGATTGTTACCCCTGCTCTGTTCACTAAAGCTTCTCCTATCACAAAACTTGGTGGTGGTTTAGTTGCTAAGTCGTGTCCAGCTCTTGAGACCCCATGAACTGCAGCCCACCAGGTTGTCAGTCCATGGGATTCTCCAGGCAAAAATACTGGAGTGGGTTGCCATTTTCTTCTCCAGGGGATCTTCCCAACCCAAGGATCAAACCCGTATCTGTTACATCTACCTGCACTGCCAGGCGGGTTCTTTACCACTAGCTCCACCTGGGAAGCCCATCATAAGATCATCTGTGAGTAAATATGAATTAAAGAGTCAAAAGGAGGGGACATACCTATGGCTGATCCATGTTGATATATGGCAGAAATCAACACAATATTGCAAAGCAATTATCCTCCAATTGACAATAAATTTTAAAAAATAGTCAAAAGAATGTCGTGCAGTTCAGAATAGGTAAAAATCACAGTGGGCTGAAGTAGTCAGAGAAAGCTTTGTAGGAGCTGAGATAAGAATATGGCTTTGGAGGTTGAATGCAGTTGAGTAACCAAGATGAAGAAAGGACATTTCTCTAGAAACTGTGACAGAGCAGATGTAAGCAAGAAGCACAGGGCCAGTGAGTAGACAAGTACTGCAGTGGAATTATTGCCACAAAGTCAGCTTGAGGTCTGCTTGGGGAGAGCTCTGTTGCCCCACCTAAGGGGTCAAAATCTTTTGCCTGTAGATAGTGGGAAAGTGTTAAAAATCTGTCACTGTACAAGTAATATACTGCAAATTCAATTTAAGAAAAAAACTTGTCATGGAATACAGGATCTATTAGAAGGAGGAGAAACTGGAGATAAAGAAACTAGTTTGGAATCTTTCATAAGATATAAAAGGAAGGCTTAGATTAGGCAAGTGGCTTGGAAAAGAGTATTCAGAGGCAAAGGATAGCCACCAGTGGTGGTGATGCCACACGTTAGGAAGGTGCCATAAGTCCTTTCCTTAAAAGATTAAAGTTGCTGAACTTCTGGTGCCCTTTGTGGACTCCTCTCCCTATATTCTTTATATACACCACGTCTCAATATCCTTCATCAATTCTAAATCAAGACTCTAAGATCTTTAAGTTGGGAATTTCCTCCATTCCTCCCTTCCTTCCAACAGCTTTGTTGAAGAATAGATATATGGCAAACAGAATGTTTTAAAGTCTGCAATTTGGTGAATTTTCACATATGTATACAGCCATGAAACCTCATCACATAAGATCATAAGCATACCCATCATCCCAAAGTTTTTTAGGCTACCTTTTTAATCCATCCTTCCACCTCAAAAATTCTATAACTCTCACCCCCATCCCCACCTAGACAATAATTGTTTTGCTTTTTCTCACTATAGATTAGTTTTCATTTTCTAGAGTTTCATGTTAATGGAACCATACAGTGTGTATTCTTTCTCATCTAACTTAATTCATTTCACATTATTGTTTTTAGATCCATCCTTGCTGTGTCTATCAATAATTTAATTATTTTTATTGCTGAGTAGAATTTCACTTTATGAAGTGAAGTGAAGTCACTCAGTCGTGTTCGACTCTTTGTGATCCCATGGACTGTAGCCTACAAGACTCCTCCATCCATGGGATTCTCCAGGCAAGAATACTGGAGTGGGTTGCCATTTCCTTCTCTAGGGGATCTTCCCAACCCAGGGATTGAACCCTGGGTCTCCCGCATTGCAGGCAGATGCTTTAACCTCTGAGCCACCTTTCAGTTTATAGATGACAACAATTTGTTTATGCATTCACTTATTGATGGACATTTGGGTTGTTTCCTGTTAAGGGGCTATTACAAATGAAGCTGCTTCTGTTTCTGTTTTATTGTATCCATTCACTTGTTTTAATTTTAGATTTCACATATAAATAATAACATGTAACATTTATCTTTATCTGACTTGTTTCACTAAGTGTAATACCCTCCAAGTCCATCCATATTGTTGCAAATGGCAAAATTTCATTCTTTTTTTTTTATGGCTGAGTAAATAGTCCAAGTCAGGCTTCAGCAATATGTGAACCGTGAACTTCCAGATGTTCAAGCTGGTTTTAGAAAAGGCAGAGGAACCAGAGATCAAATTGCCAACATCCGCTGGATCATCACAAAAGCAAGAGAGTTCCAGAAAAACATCTATTTCTGCTTTATTGACTATGCCAAAGCCTTTGACTGTGTGCATCACAATAAACTGTGGAAAATTCTGAAAGAGGTGGGATACCAGAGCACCTGACCTGCCTCTTGACAAACCTATATGCAGGTCAGGAAGCAACAATTAGAACTGGACATGGAACGACAGACTGGTTCCAAATAGGGAAAGGAGTACGTCAAGGCTGTATACTGTCATCCTGCTTATTTAACTTCTGTGCAGAGTACATCATGAGAAATGCTGGGCTGGAAGAAGCACAAGCTGGAATCAAGATTGCCAGGAGAAATATCAATAACGTCAGATATGCAGATGACACCACCCTTATGGCAGAAAGAAGAGGAACTAAAAAGCCTCTTGATGAAAGTGAAAGAGGAGAGTGAAAAAGTTGGCTTAAAGCTCAACATTCAGAAAATGAAGATCATGGCATCTGGTCCCATCACTTCATGGGAAATAGATGGGGGAAACAGTGGAAACAGTGTCAGACTTTATTTTTTGGGGCTCCAAAAATCACTGCAGATGGTGATTGCAGCCGTTGAATTAAAAGATGCTTACTCATTGGAAGGAAAGTTATGACCAACCTAGATAGCATTTTGAAAAGCAGAGACATTACTTTGCCAACAAAGGTCCGTCTAGTCAAGGCTATGGTTTTTCCAGTGGTCATGTATGGATGTGAGAGTTGGACTGTGAAGAAAGCTGAGCAACGAAGAATTGATGCTTTTGAACTGTGGTGTTGGAGAAGACTCTTGAGAGTCCCTTGGACTGCAAGGAGTTCCAACCAGTCTAAAGGAGATCAGCCCTGGGTGTTCTTTGGAAGGAATGATGCTAAAGCTGAGACTCCAGTACTTTGGCCACCTCATGCAAAGAGCTGACTCATTGGAAAAGACTCTGATGCTGGGAGGGATTGGGGGCAGGAGGAGAAGGGGACGACCGAGGATGAGATGGCTGGATGGCATCACCGACTTGATGGACATGAGTTTGAGTGCACTCCGGGAGTTGGTGATGGACAGGGAGGCCTGGCATGCTGCGATTCATGGGGTTGCAAAGAGTTGGACATGACTGAGAAACTGAACTGAACTGAAATAGTCCATGGTATATACTGAATGGATATACCAAATGTGCTTAACCATACTCATTAAAGGACATTGGATTGCTTCCAATTTTTAATGAATAAAGCTTCTAAAAATATTCAATTACAAGTTCTTGTGTAAAATGTTTCCCCCCAGCCCTGGGGTAAATGCTCAGGAGTTTAATTCCTGGGTTGTATGGTAAGTACATGTTTAGTTTAAGAAACTGCCAAACTATTTTCCAGAGCATCTATACTATTTTACAATCCGCCGACCTTTAGGCTATGCTTCTCTCTTAAGCTCCAGACCTTTGATTCCAATTGCTTATTGGGCAATTGCCTTGGGTATCTCCTATCCTGAAGCTCAGCATGTTAAAATGTGAGTTCATTATCTTCCCATACATACCAGTAACCCTCTTTTATTTTCTGTCTTCACTAACATAATCATTTACTACCCAATGTAGACACTGAAAGCCACCTTGGATTCCTCTTTCTCATCTATCTCCATATTAAATCCAAAACTTGGATAGGCCCCCTTTTAACTCTTGTCTTTCAAACAGAGAAGACAGATCATTATTATCTACCAATAATTATAACAATCTAAGCATTCACATAATGATGTCCTAGCTTGGGGTACTTCCTCGTCAAATTAAGCACAAGTATTTTAGAGTTGGTAGGTATATTCATGCTTATGGTATGGAGAAGTGAAACAGACTCACTGGTCACATATAAGTAGGTCTAAATTGCCAAGTGAACTTAAAACCCTCTGCATAGTAGCAGACTGGAAAACACAGATTTATTCTGGGAAGAGCTCTAGACTTCTATCTGGGTCAAAACTGCAAATAAATTCTACTATATTTATGAAACAAGTATTTTAGCAGTGTGGAGACTGTCAAACAATCATATGTGGCCCAGTTTGCTGGCTTAGATCCACTGTCAGTTATAATAATGTTTGGTGGTGGTTTAGTTGCTAAGTCGTGTCTGACTCTTATGACCCCATGGACTGTAGCCTGCCAGGCTCCTCTGTCTGTGGGATTCTCCAGTCAAGAATACCGGAGTGGGTTGTTATTTCCTTCTCCAGGAGATCTTCCTGATCCAGGAATCGAACCTGGGTCTCCTGCATTGCAGGCAGATTCTTTACCCACTGAGCTACAAGGGAAGCCCATAATAATGTGTAAAAGTCACCAAGGAATTTAGCTAATAATTAATAATAATTGTGCCTTGATGGCTCAGGAACTAAATATCTACATTTAAAATTTTTGAAAGGAATTTTCAAGTTGTTTGTGAGATGAGCCAGGGCACACTTGTTTCTGGCCAATACTCTGGACATTTGACAGAATTTGAGTCATACCTCACTGCTGTTACTAACTCTTCTTACCTAGTTAGGTCAGCCACATGACCCCAGGCTCCAAACTATGTCTTCTTTGTCCAAGGAACAAATTATCCTTAGATCAAATTCTCAGAGACATGACTTAACACTCATCAAATTGACATTCTGAAATAAAGGCCCTGTCAGTGCTGAGAAGTAAAATAAAGAAATGTACAATGAAGAGTCAGGTGCCAATCCACTTATTGGAGATTACTGTCCATTTCTTGGAGATGACCCTTTCCTTGTCTTCTTGACGTGGGAGACGAGGATCAGAGTTAGCAATACCAACTGTGGCCAGAACACATACACCACAGTTATCACTGTTGGAGAGTTTCCTATGTTACCCTCTTCCTGGCTTCTTTTCCAGTTGGGTAGCCAATTCCACTTCTGGTGGAAAAGCCATCACCTCTTTTGCATTTAGTATAAATGTCTATTAAGAAACTGCTTATATTGAAAGCAATTAGTAATATCGTGTCCCTAGAGACTGTGTAGTGTGACTGCTTGGTATAATTGTAGGTGAGGAAGCCAATGCAGCTTTGTAACAATGGGGAATATGTTCAGGAAATTCCCCATTTAAGCTCATTTCCAACCAGTTTTGTTCAACGAGTCCTATGGGATATTGGAGTCCTTGGATGCCAGAGCCATTATTACTGTTATAACCAGGTCCCATCACGTTACTGGACTGTCACCAACAGCTGCAAAGGGAAAACATTCATAAGACTGCAGCCTTAGACATGAGAAAGAGGGCAGGCTCCTATCTCTTGTCTTTTTGCTTGGAGCACAACTCATTTCCAATCCTTTTCTTCCCAGCTACTCAGTATCCAGGTTTGACTTTCCTGTGGATATACTGGACATACAGTGAGCCTAAGAAAGTGAAGCTGGAGGACTAGACATAATAGTTTGCTGCACAATCAGCTAATCTTCTGAGAAGTTTATCTGGTGTAGGCCCAGACACCTGGAAAATTTTTACGGAAGAGCTCACTCACTCTTGCTTAAGTCTTTCTGTGTTAACTTTCCATTGATGCAGTAATAAATAATCATAAATGTATTATCTTATAGTCTTGTAGGTCAGAAGTCTGACAGGTCTCTCCTGGCTAAAATCAAGGTGTCACAGGGCTGCGTTCCTTTCTGAAGGTTCTAGGGGAAGATCCACTTCCCTGCTCATTCGAGCTGTTGATAGAATTCAGCTCCTTGTGCTTTAGAACTAAGGTTCCTGATTTCTTGCTTGCTGTCAACTCAGGGCTTTTCCCTGTTTCTCAAGGCTATTCACTTTCCTAGGTTTATGGCTCCCTTCCTCCATCTTCAAAGCCAGCAATAGTGGGTAAACTCATTCTCTCACTTTGACTCTCTTCTTTTTTCCCCTCTATCTCATCCTTTTATAACTTAGCCAGGGCATGTTTTCTGCCTTTAAGGTCTCATGTGATTAGACTGGGCCCACACAGGTAATCCAGAATAATCTCACAATCTTGAAGTCCATACCCTTCATTACATCAGGAAATTCTCCCTTGTCATTTGATGCAATAGACAAATTTCAAGATTTTGAATTTGAGCATTTGGGGAGGTCCACTACTGTGTTAAATTATCTAAAGGTAAGAACTCATTCCACAGTTTATTGTGATCCACACAGTCAAAGGCTTGACTGTGTGGATCACAATAAACTGTGGAAAATTCTGAAAGAGATGGGAATACCAGAGCACCTGACCTGCCTCTTGACAAACCTATATGCAGGTCAGGAAGCAACAGTTAGAACTGGACATGGAACAACAGACTGGTTCCAGATTGGAAAAGGAGCACATCAAGGCTGTATATTGTCATCCTGCTTATTTAATTTATATGCAGAGTACATCATGAGAAATGCTGGGCTGGAAGAAGCACAAGCTGGAATCAAGATTGCTGGGAGAAATATCAATAATCTCAGATATTGAGATGACACCACCCTTATGGCAGAAAGTGAAGAGGAACTAAAAAGCTTCTTGATGAAAGTGAAAGAGGAGAGTGAAAACGTTGGCTTAAAGCTCAACATTCAGGAAACGAAGATCATGGCATCCGGTCCCATCACTTCATGGGCAATAGATGGGGAAACAGTGGAAACAGTGTCAGACTTTATTTTTGGGGGGCTCCAAAAATCACTGCAGATGGTGATTGCAGCCATGAAATTAAAAGACACTTACTCCTTGGAAGGAAAGTTATGACCAACCTAGATAGCATATTGAAAAGCAGAGACATTACTTTGCCAACAAAGGTCCATCTAGTCAAGGCTATGGTTTTTCCAGTAGTTATGTATGGACGTGAGAGCTGGTCTGTGAAGAAGGCTGAGTGCCAAAGAATTGATGCTTTTGAACTGTGGTGTTGGAGAAGACTCTTGAGAGTCCCTTGGACTGCAAGGAGATCCAACCAGTCCATTCTAAAGGAGATCAGAGAGAGGGAAAGATGGCGGAGGAATAGGACGGGAAGATCACTTTCTCCCTCACAAATTCCTCAAAAGAACATTTCAACGCCGAGCAAACTCCACAAAACAACTTCTGTAGGCTGGCAGAGGACATCAGGCAACCAGAAAAGCAGACCATTGTCTTCAAAAACAGGTCACTCCACTGCACTCCAGAGAGAAGAAACCCAGCTCCACCCACCAAAACTCCAACACAAGCCTCCCTAACCAGGAAACCTTGACAAGCCACTGATAGAACCCCACCCAAAGTGAGGAAGCTCCATAATAAAGAGAACTCCACAAATTACCAGAATATAAAAAGGCCACCCCAAACGCAGCAATATAACCAAGATGAAGAGACAGAGGAATACTCAGCAGGTAAAGGAACAGGAGAGTTGCCCACCAAACCAAACAAAAGAGGAAGAAGTAGGGAATCTACCGGAGAAGGAATTCTGAATATTGATAGTGAAAATGATCCAAAATCTTGAAATCAAAATGGAAACACAGATAAATAGCCTAGAGACAAGGATTGAGAAGATGCAAGAAAGGTTTAACAAGGACCTAGAAGAAATAAAAAAGAGTCAAAATATAATGAATAACACAATAAATGAGATCAGAAACACTCTGGAGGCAACAAATAGTAGAATAACGGAGGCAGAAGATAGGATTAGTGAAATAGAAGATAGAATGGTAGAAATAAATGAATCAGAGAGGAAACAAGAAAAACGAATTAAAAGAAATGAGGACAATCTCAGAGACCTCCAGGACAATATGAAACGCTCCAACATTCGAATTATAGGAGTCCCAGAAGAAGAAGACAGAAAGAAAGATCATGAGAAAATCCTTGAGGAGATAATAGTTGAAAACTTCCCTAAAATGGGGAAGGAAATAATCACCCAAGTCCAAGAAACACAGAGAGTTCCAAATAGGATAAACCCAAGGCAAAACACCCCAAGACACATATTAATCAAATTAACAAAGATCAAACACAAAGAACAAATATTAAAAGCAGCAAGGGAAAAACAACAAATAACACACAAGGGGATTCCCATAAGGATAACAGCTGATCTTTCAATAGAAACTCTTCAGGCCAGGAGGGAATGGCAAGACATACTTAAAGTGATGAAAGACAATAACCTACAGCCCAGGTTACTGTATCCAGCAAGGATCTCATTCAAATACGAAGGAGAAATCAAAAGCTTTACAGACAAGCAAAAGCTGAGAGAATTCAGCACCACCAAACCAGCTCTCCAACAAATTCTAAAGGATATCCTCTAGACAGGAAACATGAAAAGGGTGTATAAACCCGAACCCAAAACAATAAAGTAAATGGTAACGGGATCATACTTATCAATAATCACCTTAAACGTAAATGGGTTGAACGCCCCAACCAAAAGACAAAGACTGGCCGAATGGATACAAAAACAAGACCCCTCTATATGCTGCTTACAAGAGACCCACCTCAAAACAAGGGACACATACAGACTGAAAGTGAAGGGCTGGAAAAAGATATACCACGCAAACAGAGACCAAAAGAAAGCAGGAGTGGCAATACTCATATCCGATAAAATAGACTTTAAAACAAAGGCTGTGAAAAGAGACAAAGAAGGCCACTACATAATGATCAAAGGAACAATCCAAGAAGAAGATATAACAATTATAAATATATATGCACCCAATATAGGAGCACCGCAATATGTAAGAGAAATGATAACAAGTATGAAAGGGGAAATCAACAATAACACAATAATAGTGGGAGACTTTAATACCCCACTCACACCTATGGACAGATCAACTAAACAGAAAATTAACAAAGAAACGCAAACTTTAAATGATACATTAGATCAGTTAGACCTAATTGATATCTATAGGACATTTTACCCCAAAACAATGAATTTCACCTTTTTTTCAAGTGCTCATGGAACCTTCTCCAGGATAGATCACATCCTGGGCCATAAATCTAAACTTGATAAATTCAAAAAAATCGAAATCATTCCAAGCATCTTTTCTGACCGTAATGCATTAAGATTAGATCTCAATTACAGGAGAAAAACTATTAAAAATTCCAACATATGGAGGTTGAACAACACACTTCTGAATAACCAACAAATCACAGAAGAAATCAAAAAAGAAATCAAAATATGCATAGAAACTAATGAAAATGAAAACACAACAACCCAAAACCTGTGGGACACTATAAAAGCAGTGCTAACAGGAAAGTTCATAGCAATACAGGCATACCTCAAGAAACAAGAAAAAAGTCAAATAAATAACCTAACTCTACAACTAAAGCAACTAGAAAAGGAAGAGTTGGAGAACCCCAGAGTTAGTAGAAGGAAAGAAATCTTAAAAATTAGGGCAGAAATAAATGCAAAAGAAACAAAAGAGACCATAGCAAAAATCAACAAAGCCAAAAGCTGGTTCTTTGAAAGGATAAATAAAATTGACAAACCATTAGCCAGACTCATCAAGAAGCAAAGAGAGAAAAATCAAATCAATAAAATTAGAAATGAAAATGGAGAGATCACAACAGACAACACAGAAATACAAAGGATCATAAGAGACTACTATCAGCAATTGTATGCCAATAAAATGGACAACGTGGAAGAAATGGACAAATTCTTAGAAAAGTACAATTTTCCAAAACTGAACCAGGAAGAAATAGAAAATCTTAACAGACCCATCACAAGCACGGAAATTGAAACGGTAATCAGAAATCTTCCAGCAAACAAAAGCCCAGGTCCAGACGGCTTCACAGCTGAATTCTACCAAAAATTTCGAGAGGAGCTAACACCTATCCTCCTCAAACTCTTCCAGAAAATTGCAGAGGAAGGTAAACTTCCAAACTCATTCTATGAGGCCACCATCACCCTAATACCAAAACCTGACAAAGATGTCACAAAAAAAGAAAACTGCAGGCCAATATCACTGATGAACATAGATGCAAAAATCCTCAACAAAATTCTAGCAATCAGAATCCAACAACACATTAAAAAGATCATACACCATGACCAAGTGGGCTTTATCCCAGGGATGCAAGGATTCTTCAATATCTGCAAATCAATCAATGTAATTCATCACATTAACAAACTGAAAAATAAAAACCATATGATTATCTCAATAGATGCAGAGAAGGCCTTTGACAAAATTCAACATCCATTTATGATAAAAACTCTCCAGAAAGCAGGAATAGAAGGAACATACCTCAACATAATAAAAGCTATCTATGACAAACCCACAGCAAACATTATCCTCAATGGTGAAAAATTGAAAGTATTTCCACTAAAGTCAGGAACAAGACAAGGGTGTCCACTTTCACCGCTACTATTCAACATAGTTCTGGAAGTTTTGGCCACAGCAATTAGAGCAGAAAAAGAAATAAAAGGAATCCAAATTGGAAAAGAAGAAGTAAAACTCTCACTGTTTGCAGATGACATGATCCTCTACATGGAAAACCCTAAAGACTCCACCAGAAAATTACTAGAGCTAATCAATGAATATAGTAAAGTTGCAGGATATAAAATCAACACACAGAAATCCCTTGCATTCCTATACACGAATAATGAGAAAGTAGAAAAAGAAATTAAGGAAACAATTCCATTCACCATTGCAACGAAAAGAATAAAATACTTAGGAATATATCTACCTAAAGAAACTAAAGACCTATATATAGAAAACTATAAAACACTGATGAAAGAAATCAAAGAGGACACTAATAGATGGAGAAATATACCATGTTCATGGATCGGAAGAATCAATATAGTGAAAATGAGTATACTACCCAAAGCAATTTACAAATTCAATGCAATCCCTATCAAGCTACCAGCAACATTTTTCACAGAACTAGAACAAATAATTTCAAGATTTGTATGGAAATACAAAAAACCTCGAATAGCCAAAGCAATCTTGAGAAAGAAGAATGGAACTGAAGGAATCAACTTGCCTGACTTCAGGCTCTACTACAAAGCCACAGTCATCAAGACAGTATGGTACTGGCACAAAGACAGACATATAGATCAATGGAACAAAATAGAAAGCCCAGAGATAAATCCACACACATATGGACACCTTATCTTTGACAAAGGAGGCAAGAATATACAATGGAGTAAAGACAATCTCTTTAACAAGTGGTGCTGGGAAAACTGGTCAACCACTTGTAAAAGAATGAAACTAGATCACTTTCTAACACCACACACAAAAATAAACTCAAAATGGATTAAAGATCTAAATGTAAGACCAGAAACTATAAAACTCCTAGAGGAGAACATAGGCAAAACACTCTCAGACATAAATCACAGCAGGATCCTCTATGATCCACCTCCCAGAATTCTGGAAATAAAAGCAAAAATAAACAAATGGGATCTAATTAAAATTAAAAGCTTCTGCACAACAAAGGAAAATATAAGCAAGGTGAAAAGACAGCCTTCTGAATGGGAGAAAATAATAGCAAATGAAGCAACTGACAAACAACTAATCTCAAAAATATACAAACAACTTCTGCAGGTCAATTCCAGAAAAATAAACGACCCAATCAAAAAATGGGCCAAAGAACTAAATAGACATTTCTCCAAAGAAGACATACGGATGGCTAACAAACACATGAAAAGATGCTCAACATCACTCATTATTAGAGAAATGCAAATCAAAACCACAATGAGGTACCACTTCACACCAGTCAGAATGGCTGCGATCCAAAAATCTGCAAGCAATAAATGCTGGAGAGGGTGTGGAGAAAAGGGAACCCTCCTACACTGTTGGTGGGAATGCAAACTAGTACAGCCACTATGGAGAACAGTGTGGAGATTCCTTAAAAAATTGCAAATAGAACTACCTTATGACCCAGCAATCCCACTGCTGGGCATACACACCGAGGAAACCAGAATTGAAAGAGACACAGGTACCCCAATGTTCATCGCAGCACTGTTTATAATAGCTAGGACATGGAAACAACCTAGATGTCCATCAGCAGATGAATGGATAAGAAAGCTGTGGTACATATACACAATGGAGTATTACTCAGCCATTAAAAAGAATTCATTTGAATCAGTTCTGATGAGATGGATGAAACTGGAGCCGATTATACAGAGTGAAGTAAGCCAGAAAGAAAAACACCAATACAGTATACTAACACATATATATGGAATTTAGGAAGATGGCAATGACGACCCTGTATGCAAGACAGGGAAAGAGACACAGATGTGTATAATGGACTTTTGGACTCAGAGGGAGAGGGAGAGGGTGGGATGATTTGGGAGAATGACATTCTAACATGTATACTATCATGTAAGAATTGAATCGCCAGTCTATGTCTGATGCAGGATACAGCATGCTTGGAGCTGGTGCATGGGGATGACCCAGAGAGATGTTATGGGGAGGGAGGTGGGAGGGGGGTTCATGTTTGGGAATGCATGTAAGAATTAAAGATTTTAAAATTAAAAAAAAAAAAAAAAAAAAAAAGGAGATCAGCCCTGGGTGTTCTTTGGAAGGAATGATGCTAAAGCTGAAACTCCAGTACTTTGGCCACCTCATGTGAAGAGTTGACTCATTGGAAAAGACTCTGATGCTGAGAGAGATTAGGGGCAGGAGGAAAAGGGGACAACAGAGGATGAGATAGCTGGATGGCATCACTGACTCGATGGACATGAGTCTGAGTGTACTCCAGAAGTTGGTGATGGACAGGGAGACCTGGTGTGCTGCGATTCATGGGGTCGCAAAGAGTCAGTCATGACTGAGCGACTGAACTGACTGACTGAACTGAAGAACTCATTCATTCATTTATGTATTTTTTCAACAAACATTGATTTAGTGCCTTTTATATATCAGACAATTTGCAAGGCATTGGATGTTCTGGCCTTTTTCATTTGTGAACTGTAAGAGGTGACAAAGAATTTGTGCATTGACCAAATTTATCTGCCGAATTTTCTCTTGTGCCACATATTGTCCACAAGAAGAGGAGACCTGGGAGGCAACTGATGACATAGGAGACTCTCCAACAACCACAACTGTGGTACATGGTCATCCATCTCTAACTGCTATGCTGATTCAATTCACTTTCCACAGATCAGGGTCTGGGTGTCAGATGAGGAATTAATGATGTATATGGACTATTGTGGGAGTTATCTTTAATTCAGAAAGAATCAATTCATGTAACAGTACCTAAGGACATATGGTATGTTTTATGGTGTGACACTAGCATCAATAAATACAAGCTTTGCTCTACAAGAACTTATAATTTAATTCAGGAGATATGACACTTCAAATAGCTTGATAATAATGCAGAGCAATATGTCATTTAATCGAAGCAAAAGTCACGCTTCGCTTACAGGGAGCCTAAGAATGACACAACCAATGCAAGCCTGAGATGCAGGAAAACTTCCTTTCTTTCTTGTTTTCATCATCAGCAGGGGTGGTTCTGGTAGTGGGAGAAGAGGATCAGAGTTAGTAATATCAGCTGTGACCAGAACATCTCATTAATTGATGGACTACAAACAAAAGATAGCATTGCCATTATATATTCATTCTCTGTTATCTGTTATCTTCCTTGCACAAGAAAAAACTAGGGAAAATTACATAAAATATAATACTCAAACAGTGACAAAACCAAATGCTGGTGAGGACGTGGAGTTACAGGAACTTTCATTCATTGCTAATGGAAATACAAAACTATACAGCTATTTTGAAAGGCAGTTTGGCAGTTCCTTACAGAACTAAATATACCCTTATCATATGATCCAACAATCTTGCTTGTTGGTATTTATTCAAATGAATTGAAAACTTATGTCCACATAAAAACCTGCACACAAATGTTTATAGCAGCTTTATTCACATTTGTCAAAACCTGAAAATGATCAACGTGTCCTTCAGTAGGTGAATGGATAAACAAACTATGGTTCACTCAGAAAGTAGAAAGTATTAAAAAGAAATGCACTATCAAACCATGAAAAGATATGAAAAAACTTGAATGTATATTACTAAGTGAAAGAAACCATCTTTCAAGATTACGTATTATATGATTCCAACTATATGACATTCTAGAAAAGGTTAAACTATGGAGACCAAAAAAAAGATTATTGATTGCCACAGGTTTGGAGACACAGAGGCTCTTTAGGGCGGTGAAACTATTCTGTATAACACCACAATGGTAGATACATATCATTAGAAATTCGTCCAAACCTACAGAAAGTATGGCACCAGCAGTGAGCCCGAAGGTATATTACCAACTTTGGGTGACAATGATTTGTCAACGTAGGTTCATCAATTGTAAAAAAATGTACCCTAGAGTGATGGGGCCTATGGATGATGGGGTAGGTTGTGCATGGGAAGTGATAAGGAGTTATATGGAAGCTCTGTACATTGAGCTCAGTTTCCCTATGAGCCTAAAAGTACTCTAAAAATAAAGCCTATTTTAAAAAATGCCATTGCTACTATTTTCTGAGCACCTATTTTGTGTCAGATAGCAGGCCAATCTATGCAAGCTATCTCTTGTCCTAAAAGAGATGCTATTAACTTTTTTGGGGAGCTCCAAAATCACTGCAGATGGTGATTGCAGCCATGAAATTAAAAGATGCTTACTTCTTGGAAGGAAAGTTACCAACCTAGACAGCATATTAAAAAGCAGAGACATTACTTTGCCAACAAAGGTCCATCTAGTCAAGGCTATGGTTTTTCCAGTAGTCATGTATGGATATGAGAGTTAGACTATAAAGAAAGCTGAGCACCAAAGAATTGATGCTTTTGAACTGTGGTGTTGGAGAATACTCTTGAGTCCCTTGGACTGCAAGGAGATCCAACCAGTCCATCCTAAAGGAGATCAGTCCTGGGTATTCATTGGGAGGACTGATGTTGAAGCTGAAGCTCCAATACTTGGCCACCTGATGCAAAGAGCTGACTCATTTGAAAAGACCCTGATGCTGGGAAAGATTGAAGGCAGGAGGAGAAGGGGATGACAAAGGATGAGATGGTTGGATGGCATCACTGACTCAATGGACATGAGTTTGGGTAGGCTATGGGAGTTGGTAATGGACAGGGAGGCCTGGCGTGCTGAAGTTCATGGGGTCGCAAAGAGTTGGGCACAACTGAGCGACTGAACTGAACTGAACTGAACTTTGTCCTACAAATTAGAAAACTGTTACTTTCTAGAATAAATGAGTTTGTCAAAGTCATTCAGTTAATAAGTGAGAACCTGAGATGCTAACCTTTATTCCCTGGCTGAGAAGACCAGGTACTTTTAAAATTATACTATACTGTCTTTGGGAACCTGCTTGCCAATGCAGGAGACTTATATAAGAGACATCTTCCAGTTCAATCCCTGGTTGGGCAACCCATTCCAGTATTCTTGCCTGGAGAATCCCACGGACAGAGGAGCCTGGCGGGCTGCAGTCCATAGGGTTGCAAAGAGTCAGACATGACTGAAGCAACTTAGCATGCATGCATGCATACTGTCTTCTCTAATAAACAAAAATACATATTCCTTTTTATAAATACAAAGTGAAGGGAATTATATTTAACGATATGGAGGACGATTGATAACAATCGCTGAACCTTCAAGCAGAAAGATACCTGACTAAGAAACTAGGAAATAAAAAGTTTATGGCTGAGAAAAACAGAAACTAAGAAGGTACACAGGAGGTAGCTATAAGTCCTTTCCAAAGAAGAACACAATTTAAAGGCCCGTTATAGCTAGAGGATTCAAACTTCCAATTATGGAGAAGTAGTCCTTTCAAATCAATTCTTCAAGAGTTGAAGAATTTATTTACAACCATAAATTCTGGACTCTGGAGAGCAACCCAAAGCAGGTAGACATCGGGGTGGGAAAAGGTGTCATCTATACTTGGAGGAAGGGAATAGCACCGAGATAAAAAATGTTCCCATTTTTGTCAACTTTTTGCCTCAAACAAGGCTAAAACTTAGATAGGAAATCTAAAATCTTACTGGCCTGAAGAATCGGAAGGCAAAGTTTAGGGGAACCATAACAACTAAAAGGAAAAATTCTAGAAAAGGAGAAATCCAGAGAAATGGAGTCCTAAATTCTGTATATAATGTCCCCACATCTCTAGCTGCTCATGAACTACTGTGTGAATGGCAGATGTCAAGCATATGACTAAGGTTCAAAGAACTGAACAAAGATTTCTGCTGCTGCCCATTATGAAGCAGTGAGTTTGGAATGTGAGTTTGACTGAGTTGCCTGCCTGATAGAAAAAAATATTCTATATGCCTCAGGGAATCCAGCTGAACTTATTTTTCACAATGAACAGTTCAAAATGTTTAGGTAGCACCAAAAAATTATTGTACATATGAATAAACCAGAATATATGATCTACACTTTAAAAAAAAAGGCAATTTAATAGAGACTGATTCCAAAATAACTCAGGTGTTGGAAACTGAGACAAAGATTTTAGGTTAGCTATTATAATTATTCTCAATACTGTAGAGGAAAATATGGTCATAATTAACAAACAAATAGGAAATCTCAGCAGAGAAATGGAAACTACAAGAAAGTATGGGTGTTCTAGAACTAGAAAACAACATGTCTAAAATTTTTAAATTCACTGACTGGGCTTAACTGTACATTGGAAATGACCAAATAGAATGAATGAACTTGAAGTTAGCTAAATAAGAATTACACAGTCTGAAGAACAGAAAGATTGCATACAACAGAGAAAAACAAAAGAAACAAAAACAAAAAAGCCTCAGTGACTTGTGGAACTGATAATATAGTTGGGTAAGATAATACAAAGGGGCTCCCCTGGTGGTTCAGTGGTAAAGAATCCACCTGCCAATGCAGGAGACTCAGGCTTGGGTCTCTGGGTTGGGAAGATCCCCTAGAGGAAATGGAAACCCACTCCAGTATTCTTGCCTGGGAAATCTCATGAACAGAGGAGCCTGGAGGGCTACAGTCCAAGGGGTTGCAAAAGAGTAGGACATGCTTAGCAACTAAACGACAACAAAGACAATACAAAGATATTTTCTTACTGACCATCACCCACATTTCCTACATTCTAAATAACTGCTATCTTCATACGCTAAATCAGCTTTCAGGATGATGTCAATACTTGGCTCATTCTATGAGGTCTGCTGTTCTCATTTTCAGTGGTGCTATTAGTTAACTTACCCAGTTGTTATTGAACATTTTGTTTTTCTTGTATCAGCTACTGTGCTAACTGTTGTAGAAAGTAGATGAAATAGATTATACTTGAGAGGGCATGAAATGAGTGCAACACTAGAGATTCAGGCAAAGGGCTATTGTGTTATTGTGATGAGATGTTCGCTAGAGAAATTTTTTCAGCAACTGTCCATCTTCTTTTATTGGAGAGATCACGATAAGCAGTTGACCCCACAGTGTTTCAGTCCCTCCCTCTCTTCTCTTTGGGATTTGCTTGTCCATAGAGAATTTGTGTCCTACTCAGTGATATAGGGTATAAGGCATTGCCCCTGCTGGACAAACCTTGTGTTGGCCATGTGAGGTCAGAGACGTAAGTGGCTAAGTCCAATTCTGTGAGCAATGTTAAAAAGTCAGTTGCTGAAGACCTAAGCTAAATTCACCAAAAATGTATGCCTACATTAACATTTTTAGTGGTGGTATAGTATTTTGATGACCTATATGTACTACCATTTAGGTTGTTTCTGATTTTTTTTCTTTTTGTTGTTAATACTGCAATGAATAACTTATTATATGTTTATCTACATGAATATTTCTGAAGAAAGAAATGGAATTGCTGGGTCAGTTGGTAAAAATCTGATAAAATTTGAAAAAGTTTCCTCTATAATCCATTGTAAACATTTTTACACCCACCAATTTTTCACAACCTCCTATCTTTTCATTTAGACCATCCATTTGTCCTCACACAGGGAGCTCCATTTTGACTGCCCCTTTCATCCACATCTTAGTACTCTTTATAGCCATTAACCTTGGCCACTAATCTCTCTCACAGGAATTGATGTTGGGACATTCTGTAAAAGATGCAATAATTGCTGAGAAAAATGTGCAGTCCTTTCTCTCTTCTATAATATCTCCCTGATTTCTATAGGGACAGCACAAATACAGCAAGTTTTGCAAAATATGGTTAGAATATGTGGATGTCAAATACTCAATAAGATTTATTTTTAACCATGCAAAACTTGCCATTTCCTGAGGGCTTGGTGGTGATGAATGGGGATGCAAAAGTAAGAAGGAAATCACTTTTTAAGGATAAGGCTTTTTAATCCTATCTTTTGAACTTGGAATATGCCAGTGGAATTACACCAAACATTTTTGTTATCATATCTCAGAATAGTTTACCAACATAAAGATAATAGTGACTTAACTATGTTTAGGTTAGAGGCCTTGCAAAACACTTGCAAGACAAGTGGGGTGTACATTAATATCCCTGTTTTACAAATGAAGAAATGGAGGCTCAGAGACTACAAGTATCTTGCCAAGGGTCACTTTCTAAGTGGCCAAAGAAGGACTTAAAGTCAGACCCTCATCCTACTTTGAGCTGACGAGAAAGACTAAAGGCCAACTAAACAGCACAGTGAATAGCTAACAGTAAACTTGTTTTTGTTTCCTCTGCTTTCATTTTGTTACTAGTCCAAGTTCCCTCTGCTTGCCACATGACAGGCCAATGAATCCAAGAGACAAGCTGTTGAGGCAAGACGTTGAGATAATGTCATTTGGAAAGCCAGCTGACTGAGAAGATGGCAGACTAATGACTCAAAATAACCATGTGTTGGGGCCTGAATGCCAGGTTCCTTTACAGAGAGAGAGGGAGGATCTTAGGAAGTAAAGGCCATTATCTTGCAAATATCTCCCGGAATGGCCAACCTCAGGGAGTTCAGTTCAGTTCAGTTCAGTCTCTCAGTCGTGTCTGACTTTTTGCAACCCCATGAATCGCAACACACCAGGCCTCCCTGTCCATCACCAACTCCCGGAGTTTACTCAGATTCACGTCCATCGAGTCAGTGATGCCATCCAGCCATCTCATCCTCTGTGGTCCCCTTCTCCGCCTGCCCCAATCCCTCCCAGCATCAGTCTTTTTCAATGAGTCAACACTTCACATGAAGCGGCCAAAGTACTGGAGTTTAAGCTTTAGCATCAGTTCGTCCAAAGAATACCCAGGACTGATCTCCTTTAGAATGGACTGCTTGGATCTCCTTGCAGTCCAAGGGACTCTAAAGCGTCTTCTCCAACACCACAGTTCAAAAGCATCAGTCCTTTGGCACTCAGCTTTCTTCACAGTCCAACTCTCACATCCATACATGACTACTGGAAAAACCATAGCCTTGACTAGACGGACCTTTGTTGGCAAAGTAATGCCTCTGCTTTTGAATATGCTATCTAGGTTGGTCATAACTTTCCTTCCAATGAGTAAGCATCTTTTAATTTCATGGCTGCAATCAGCATCTGCAGTGATTTTGGAGCCCCCCAAAATAAAGTCTGACACTGTTTTCCCATCTGTTTCCCATGAAGTGATGGGACCAGATGCCATGATCTTTGTTTTCTGAATGTTGAGCTTTAAGCCAACGTTTTCACTCTCCTCTTTCACTTTCATCAAGAGGCTTTTTACTTCCTCTTCACTTTCTGCCATAAGGGTGGTGTCATCTGCATATCTGAGATTACTGATATTTCTCCCGGCAGTCTTGATTCCAGCTTGTGCTTCTTCCAGTCCAGCATTTCTCATGATGTACTCTGCATAGAAGTTAAATAAGCAGGGTGACAATATACAGCCTTGACGTTCTCCCTTTCCTATTTGGAACCAGTCTGTCGTTCCATGTCCAGTTCTAACTGTTGCTTCCTGACCTGCATATAGGTTTCCAAAGAGGCAGGTCAGGTGGTCTGGTATCCCCATCTCTTGGAGAAATTTCCACAGTTTATTGTGATCCACACAGTCAAAGGCTTTGGCATAGTCAATAAAGCAGAAATAGACGTTTTTCTGGAACTCTCTTACATTTTCAATGATCCAGCGGATGTTGGCAATTTGATCTCTGGTTCCTTTTCTAAAACCAGCTTGAACATCTGGAAGTTCACGGTTCACATATTGTTGAAGCCTGACTTGGAGAATTTTGAGCATTACTTTACTAGTGTGTGAGATGAGGGCAATTGTGTGGTAGTTTGAGCATTCTTTGGCATTGTCTTTCTTTGGGATCAGAATGAAAACTGCCCTTTTCCAGTCCTGTGGCCACTGCTGAGTTTTCCAAATTTGCTGGCATATTGAGTGCAGAACTTTCACACCATCATCTTTCAGGATTTGAAACAGCTCAACTGGAATTCCATCACCTCCACTAGCTTTGTTCACAGTTATGCTTTCTAAGGCCCACTTGACTTCACATTCCAGGATGTCTGGCTCTAGGTGAGTGATCACACCATCCTGATTTTCTGGGTCGTGAAGATCTTTTTTGTACAGTTCTTCTGCGTATTCTTGCCACCTCTTCTTAATATCTTCTGCTTCTGTTAGGTCCATACCATTTCTGTCCTTTATCGAGCCCATCTTTGCATGAAATGTTCCCTTGGTATCTCTAATTTTCTTGAAGAGATTTCTAGTCTTTCCCATTCTGTTGTTTTCCTCTATTTCTTTGCATTGATCACTGAGGAGGGCTTTCTTATCTCTTCTTGCTATTCTTTGGAACTCTGCATTCAGATGCTTATATCTTTCCTTTTCTCCTTTGCTTTTCGCTTCTCTTCTCTTCACAGCTATTTGTAAGGCCTCCCCAGACAGCAGTTTTGCTTTTTTGCATTTCTTTTCCATGGGGATGGTCTTGATCCCTGTCTCCTGTACAATGTCATGAACCTCCATCCATAGTTCATCAGGCACTCTATCTATCAGATCTAGTCCCTTAAATCTATTCCTCACGTCCACTGTATAATCATAAGGAATTTGATTTAGGTCATACCTGAATGGTCTAGTGGTTTTCCCTACTTTCTTCAATTTAAGTCTGAATTTGGCAATAAGGAGTTCATGATCTGAGCCACAGTCAGCTCCTGGTCTTGTTTTTGTTGACTGTATAGAGCTTCTCCCTCTTTGCAAAGAATATAATCAATCTGATTTCAGTGTTGACCATCTGGTGATGTCCATGTGTAGAGTCTTGTGTTGTTGGAAGAGGGTGTTTGCTATGACCAGTGCATTTTCTTGGCAAAACTCCATTAGTCTTTGCCCTGCTTCATTCTGTATTCCAAGGCCAAATTTGCCTGTTACTCCAGGTGTTTCTTGACTTCCTACTTTTGCATTCCAGTCCCCTATAATGAAAAGGACATCTTTTTTGGTGTTAGTTCTAAAAGGTCTTGTAGGTCTTCATAGAACCGTTCAGCTTCAGCTTTCTCAGCGTTACTGCTTGGGGCATAGACTTGGATTACTGTGATATTGAATGGTTTGCCTTGGAAACGAACAGAGATCATTCCGTCATTTTTGAGATGGCATCCAAGTACTGCATTTCGGACTCTTTTGTTGACCATGATGACTACACCATTTCTTCTAAGGGATTCCTGCCCACAGTAGTAGATATAATGGTCATCTGAATTAAGTCCACCCATTCCAGTCCATTTTAGTTTGCTGATTCCTAGAATGTCGACGTTCACTCTTGCCATCTCCTGTTTGACCACTGCCAATTTGCCTTGATTCATGGACCTGACATTCCAGGTTCCTATGCAATATTGATCTTTACAACATCGGACCTTGCTTCTCTCACCAATCCCATCCACAACTGGGTGTTGTTTTTGCTTTGGCTCCATCCCTTCATTCTTTCTGAAGTATTTCTCCACTGATCTCCAGTAGCATATTGGGCACATACTGACCTGGGAGTTCCTCTTTCAGTATCCTATCATTTTGCCTTTTCATACTGTTCATGGGGTTCTCAAGGCAAGAATACTGAAGTGGCTTGCCATTCCCTTCTCCAGTGGACCACATTCTGTCAGACCTCTCCACCATGCCCACCCGTCTTGGGTTGCCCCACAGGGCATGGCTTAGTTTCATTGCGATAGACAAGGCTGTGGTCCTAGTGTGATTAGACTGACTAGTTTTCTGTGATTATGGCTTCAGTGTGTCTGCCCTCTGATGGCCTCTTGCAACACCTACCGTCTTACTTGGGTTTCTCTTACCTTGGACATGGGGTATCTCTTCACGGCTGCTAATCTTTTCATTCTGGCAGCCATTCACAGATGGGCAGGGTCAGATTATTTCCCTGTGAGCTGAACAAAGGAAGTTATATAGATTCATGTTGAGGTTTGACAGAAAACAACAAAATTCTGTAAAGCAATAATCCTTCAACTAAAAAATAAATAAAAAATTTAAAAATGCCAGGGAGGGGGGCAGGGTTCCTTGAGGCAGGCCATTATGTATGATTATATTAACAACCACCTCACGCTAACGATAAGCTTGCGGAGCTGGGGGGATGTGAAAAACACAAGAGGTAGTCATCCGCCACATCCGCCACCCCTTACCGTAAATGAGAAATTCGGATGTGGCCTGATGGCTGCCTTTGCGCTTTCTCACATCCTGCTGGCTCCCACACCCAGCTCCTCTGCAGGGGATAACTGGTGGCTGCTGGATAGTGGCATTGTTCTTCCTGGGCTTGGAAATGTACGTTTAGGAGGCTGGAATCCCGATGAAGACTGTGATATCCTTGTTTACCGCTACGGCAGGAAAAATTCCACTTCACAGTACCATCTTAATCTTATGTGCACATGTTTTTCTAGAAGTTGTGATTGGCCTATAAACAAATTTTATGTTCACTTTTAAAATTTAGCATCAGAACCATCATCCATGTTACCACAGTCTTCATAATGAGTGTTTTATTGGTTTCAGAGTAAATGATTTCCCCAGTGGGCATTTAGGTTGTTTCCAGTGTTTGGTTGTCCAAATCAAATTATGTTTTCTGCTAAGTGTTTTGTTGCTACTAAATTATTTCCTTAGAATAAATTCTCAAGAGCTATATTACTGAATAAAAGGGTTTTTTTTTTTAATAGCCCTTCCCACATGGTGCCACATTATTAGGCAAAAGGGCTCTATGAATCTAAGTGACACACATAAGTAAGTGCAGAGTCAGATATTTTCAAAGGAAACCATCCTGTTTCCCAGTCCTAGTAATTTGATGAGTTAGAAACTTTGAAAGACCCTCCACATTAGAACAACCAAGATACTGAATAAAATGTAAAAACCTTTTTCTTAAATGAATTACTGAACTGACGAGAAAATACAGAGTCTGAGATCCTCAAAATGGATTAAAACCAACAACCCCAGAAAGTAATTAATAAAGCTCTTCTTTACCTAGAGTACTGCCCAACACAGAAGAGTATCACATTGATAATTTCTATCTTTCCTAAGCATGATATCATATAAAGAGACACATGATTAAATTTGATGCCTTATTGGTGACATTAAGTTTGATCACTAGATTTAAGGCAGTATCTGTCAGATTTCCCCCATGTAAAGGCACCTCTCCCCATCTGTAATGAATAAGTTATCTTTAGTGTGTTACCTTAAAACTGTATAAATACCTCATTCTCTTTATGAATAGCATCTTTCAATTCAGTTCGGCTCCCAGTAGTAATACATCCATTCATAACACTTGTCTGAAAGATGGTGATTTTTTTCCTTATAATTTCAGTTCAGTTCAGTTTAGTCACTCAGTCATGTCTGACTCTTTGCGACCCTATGAGCTGCAGCACGCCGGGCCTCCCTGTCCATCACCAACTCCCAGAGTGCACTCAAACTCATGTCCATCGAGTTGGTGATGCCATCCAGCCACCTCATCCTCTGTCATCCCCTTCTCCTCCTGCCCCCAATCCTTCCCAGCATCAGGGTCTTTTCCAATGAGTAAACTCTTCACATGAGGTGGCCAAAGTACTGGAGTCTCAGCTTTAGCATCATTCCTTTCAAAGAACACCCAGGGCTGATCTCCTTTAGAATGGACTGCTTAGATCTCCTTGCAGTCCAAGGGACTCTCAAGAGTCTTCTCCAACACCACAGTTCAAAAGAATCAATTCTTCGGCGCTCAGCTCTCTTCATAGTCCAACTCTCACATCCATACATGATCACTGGAAAAACCATAGCCTTGACTAGATGGACCTTTGTTGGCAAAGTAATGCCTCTGCTTTTTAATATGCTGTCTAGGTTGGTCATAACTTTCCTTCCAAGGAGTAAGTGTCTTTTAATGTCATGGCTGCAATCACCATCTGCAGTGATTTTGCAGCCCCTATAAATAAAGTCTGACACTATTTTCCCATCTGTTTGCCATGAAGTGATGGGACCAGATGACATGATCTTCGTTTTCTGAATGTTGAGCTTTAAGCCAATGTTTTCACTCTCCTCTTTCACTTTTATCAAGAGGCTTTTTACTTCCTCTTCACTTTCTGCCATAAGGGTGGTGTCATCTGCATAGCTGAGGTTATTGATATTTCTCCCAGCAATCTTGATTCCAGCTTGTGCTTCTTCCAGTCCAGCATTTCTCATGATGTACTCTGCATAGAAGTTAAATAAGCAGGTGACAATATACAGCCTTGACGTTCTCCCTTTCCTATTTGGAACCAGTCTGTCGTTCCATGTCCAGTTCTAACTGTTGCTTCCTGACCTGCATATAGGTTTCTCAAGAGGCAGGTTAGGTGGTCTGGTATCCCCATCTCTTGGAGAATTTTTTCCACAGTTTATTGTGATGCACACAGTCAAAGGCTTTGGCATAGTCAATAAAGCAGAAATAGATGTTTTTCTGGAACTCTCTTGCATTTTCCATGATCTAGCGTATGTGGGCAATTTGATCTCTGGTTCCTCTGCCTTTTCTAAGGCCAGCTTCAACATCTGGAAGTTCATGGTTCACGTATTGTTGAAGCCTGACTTGGAGAATTTTGAGCATTACTTTACTAGTGTGTGAGATGTGTGGTAGTTTGAGCATTCTTTGGCATTGTCTTTCTTTGGGATTGGAATGAAAACTGCCCTTTTCCAGTCCTGTGGCCACTGCTGAGTTTTCCAAATTTGCTGGCATATTGAGTGCAGAACTTTCACACCATCATCTTTCAGGATTTGAAACAGCTCAACTGGAATTCCATCACCTCCACTAGCTTTGTTCACAGTTATGCTTTCTAAGGCCCACTTGACTTCACATTCCAGGATGTCTGGCTCTAGGTGAGTGATCACACCATCCTGATTTTCTGGGTCGTGAAGATCTTTTTTGTACAGTTCTTCTGCGTATTCTTGCCACCTCTTCTTAATATCTTCTGCTTCTGTTAGGTCCATACCATTTCTGTCCTTTATCGAGCCCATCTTTGCATAAAATGTTCCCTTGGTATCTCTAATTTTCTTGAAGAGATCTCTAATTTTCTTGAAGAGATCTCTAGTCTTTCCCATTCTGTTGTTTTCCTCTATTTCTTTGCATTGATCGCTGAGGAAGGCTTTCTTATCTCTTCTTGCTATTCTTTGGAACTCTGCATTCAGATGCTTATATCTTTGCTTTTCGCTTCTCTTCTCTTCACAGCTATTTGTAAGGCCTCCCCAGACAGCCGTTTTGCTTTTTTGCATTTCTTTTCCATGGGGATGGTCTTGATCCCTGTCTCCTGTACAATGTCACAAACCCTATAATTTAAGTAATATCAATTTCAAACCGCTTGAGCCAATTTTCACTCCTACTAGTGAGACAGGAGTTTCCAATGTTCCACATCTGCACCAAACTTGCTAAGGTTGGATTTACTGAGTTTTAGCATTGCAATGAATATGGGATTGTATTTCTGATAAACTGAAAATTTAGATGCTTGTTCTAGATTCAGGTTCATTTATTTAGTCAAAGGTGCTTCATACGTGATACTATATACTTCCTGTTGTATCATATCAAGAGGAGTGTAATGTAAGGTTGTCAATCAATAGGTAAAAATAAAGTTAACCTGATCTATTAACAGATATAATAATAAGATTCCTCATCAAAAAAAAAACCACTCTGATATGTAATATAGTCTATTTTTATAAAAGTTTCATATACGTATTCAAATACTTAAATATAATAGTTACCTGAATTGACTATTGCAATCATTGGTTGCAAAACAATTTTTCTCCAGTTCTGTCACTTCCTCTTTATTTATTATTTGATACTCTTCTAAACAAGAGCTTCCCCTTCTTTCACCTTCTGTTGGCTTTTTTAACAGAAAAAAAGATTCTTTTTTAACCAAAGTGTTATAATTCATTGTTCTTGATATTCTTTTTCACGTTCAAATTTCTCCATATTTGGTCAATGAGGATTATATCAAGCTGCCTCATATATCCTCTGATACACTCCCATAAGTTTTTGAGCACTTACTTATTTCTGGCCCAGCAAGAAATTCAAAGCTTAAATCGTGCTTTTTTCTGCTCCAGACCTGGGGTCAGTTATTTCCCCCAAGGAAATGACTATTCTCCTTTTAGTGAAGAATAGTAATGAGATATTAGATTCTGCCAATAGATGTATTTATTTCTACTAGGACTGCTAGTAAATCTAGGCCCTGCCACACAGAGCTAGGAGATATATTTTGTGGCTCAGAGGTTAAAGCGTCTGCCTCCAATGCGGGAGACCTGGGTTCGATCCCTGGGTTGGGAAGATTCCCCTGGAGAAGGAAATGGCAACCCAGTCCATTATTCTTGCTTGGGGAATCCCATGGACGGAGAAGCCTGGTAGGCTACAGTCCACGGGGTTGCAAATAGTCGGACACAACTGAGTGACTTCACTTCACTTCACTTCACTTATACAGATATGTCACCATATAAGGATTGTTGAGTCCATATTATAATACCCCTTTTCACATATTGATAATTTTAGTTCCCAGTGACATCAATATATTTATTCATTTACTCACTCCTATAATACAGGAAAAACAATTTCAGGATTAGTATGTCAATTTCATTACCAATAAAATCCTACAAGCTAAAGTTCAAGGTATTTTTGCAATTCTGTTGTCCTTATAATGTTTCTGGTGACCATGTATAGGGAGAACAGTATGCTCCACTGATACCTAGATTGGCTTTTTTTTTTCTTCTCTGAGTTTATGTTATCAATTCCAGTAGGGTCAATTATTTCCTGTTTGCATTCAATTTTAGGGCTTTTTTTTTTTTTTTTTTTGGCTACTCAAGTTAATTTTCATTTTTGAATGTATAAACATGAATATGGCTCAAAAGTTAAAACCATATATATTTGTATACCCAAAGATGCTTCATTCTCTTCTATCTACCCTTTCCTCACTAACACCAGGAGATAATCAATATCATTAATTTCTGATTTACCCTTTTTGTGCTTATTATTACAAAATAAGCAGATGCATACATATTTACTCAATTTCCCTTTTTTTATACTAAAGGTAGCATACTTAAGTATTTAAGAAAGGAAAATCAGGGTAAATATGCCTCTACCTGTTTATTGTAAAATATGTGCCTTGATTTTTAAAAAACTAACAAAGGAATTGAATAGCACTCCACTGTATAGATAGTCCTTAGTTTGTTTAACGTCTCCTATTTTGTCCATTCAGATTGTTCCAATAGTTATTTATTAAAATTAGAGCATAATGAACATTCTTGTGCATATATATTTTTGTATTGTTGCAGTGCATATTCACCCCAAATTCCTAGAAATTGGGTTCCTTGATCAAAGAGTAAATTCATGTGTAGTTTTGCTGTGCCTGCATGCTCAGTCGCTTCAGTTGTGTCTGACTCTTTGTGACTCTATGAATGGTAGCACGCCCAGCTCCTCTGTCCATGAGATTCTCCAGGCAAGAATGCTGGAGTGGGTTGCCATGCCCTCTTCCGTGGGATCTTCCTAACCCAGGGATCAAACAAGCATCTCCTGCATTGCAGGCAGATTCTTTTATTGCTGAGCCACTGGGGAAGCCCCATATTGTTAAATTCCATTTTGTGAGTGGGGTACCATTTCTCATCCACACGAGCAATATATAGAAGTGAAGGCTTCCCTTCAGCCTCACCAAGAGAGTCTATGCTATAAAGTTTGTGAAGATACTGCCTTTTAAATGGTTTGGCCTCTTATGGTCTCTCTTCTCTTTCTTCCTCCCATCTCTCATAGTATTTATACTAATTTATTTTGCTTGTCAGGACCTTTTTCGGTTCTGTCAAGTCTCCAGAAACAGCACAGACTAGGAATATACCCTATCTGCTTTGGAGTTTTTACATTTACAACATTAACAGAAAAGTTGCTTATTTGTAACCAGTCTGTTCTAGGACAAGAAGGTTCTGCTTCATAATCTTAGAACATCTAAAGAAGCCAAACCACTCCTAGAAATGGTGAACTATGAAAAATTTACACCATATCATGCTGAACTTCACAAAAGCAAAGCCGAATTTCTTTTAGGATTAATCACTCGGCAAAACAGATATTGGTATAATTTATTCCTACCTTGAACTTTAACATGATTATGTGCAAAAAATAAAATGAATGTCCAAGACAGCACCAAAGATTGTAAGGTAGACATAAAAGATGATAGGAGAACAGCTTACATTTCTACTTATATAGGTAGGAGGCTAGCAGAACTTTATTCTTGCATAAAGTGTTTTCCTTACTTTTAGCAACAGGACTATTTTCTTTCTTTCTTTTTCTTTTTTTTTTTTTTTTTTGAGAAATAATTGAATGGTTACAGTCTTAAGGTATTATAAATTTTAAAAGTTATATATTTATTTATTTTTGGCTGCACTGGGTCTTCACTGCTGCACGCGGGCTTTGTCTAAGTTACGGTGAGCTGCAGCTGCGCTCTAGCTGTAGTGTGTGGGCTATGCTATTTGTAAAATGGGAATTCTTTCTATATTGTAATTCTGTGGTTTTTAAGTAAAAATAGATGGCATAGGGACTTCCCTGGTGGTCCAGTAGCTAAGATTGCACCCCCAGTGCAGGGGGATAAGGTTCCATCTCCGGTCAGGGAACTAGATCCCACATGCTGCAACCAAGACCTGGTGCAGCCAAATACATGAATAAATACTTAAAAAAAATTTTAATAGATGACATAGCATGAATCAAGCACTTGGCATAATCACTCAATAAATACTACCATGTAAAATATTATTATAAATGCTAATTTTATTTATTTTTATTTTGAAAAATGTATTTATTTTTCAACTGAAGGGTAATTGCTTTACAGAATTTTGTTATTTTCTATCAAACATCAGCATGATTCAGCTCCATAGGTGTACATATGTCCCCTCCTTCTTGAACCTTTCTCCCACCTCCCTCTCCATCCCACCCCTCTAGGTTGATACAGAGTCCTTGTTTGAGTTCCCTGAGACATATAGCAAATTCCCATTGGCTATATATTTTAAACATGGTAGTGTAAATTTCCATGTTACTCTCTCCACACATCTCATCCTCTGCTCCCTCCCTGTGTACATAAGTCTGTTCTCTATGTCTGTTTCTCCATTGCTGCTTTGCAAATGAATCATTGGTACCATCTTTCTAGATTCCATATATGCATTAGTAATAGATATTTATCTTTCTCTTTCTGACTTACTTCACTCTGTATAATAGGCCGTATGTTCATCCACCTCATTAGCACCGACTCAATGTGTCCCTCTTTATGGTTGAGTAATGTGTGTATATACCACAACTTCTTTATCCGTTCCTCCGTTGATGGACATCTAGGTTGCTTCCAGCGCTGTTGTAAATAGTGCTGCAATGAATACTGTTGTACGTGTGTCTTTTCCCATTTTGGTTTCCTCAGGGTATTTGCCTAGGGGTGAGATTTCTGGGTCATATGGTGGTTTTATTCCTAGTTTTTTAAGGAATCTCCATACCATCTTCCACAGTGGCTGTATCAATTTACATTCCCACCAATAGTGCAAAAGGGTTCCCTTTTCTCCACACCCTCTCCAGCATTTATTGTTTGTAGACTTTTTGATGATGGCCATTCTGACTGGTGTGAGGTGATATCTCTTTGTAGTTTTGATTTGTGTAGAAATGCTAATTTTAGACTTAGCTATTCAGAGATAGTCAGCCAAGGCTAGCTATGTCAGGTGGCAACTAAGAATTTGCTTCATCTTTAGAACAGGAGTAAACAATTCTTGAAAGTGAAGTGAAAGTCACTCAGTTGTGTCTGCCTCTTTGCGACCCCATACAGTCTATGGAATTCTCCAGGACAGAATACTGGAGTGGGTAGCCTATCCCTTCTCCAGTGGACCTTCCAGATCCAGGGATCAAACCAGGGTCTCCTCCATTGCAGGTGGATTCTCTACCCACTGAGCTATCAGGGAATTCCCTGAAACAATTCTTAGCAAAGCCTCAATCCTAAATTAGAGTCTATCGGCCTGGGCAGGTGGGAAATTTCTGGTCTGGTGTCATGAAACCCTTTCCTTTAGAAATAGATTCTGGATTGAATGAAGGAAAATAAATAGAAATACTGCCCATAAAGCAAATCAGCAAAACAAACAGTTCTGGTGTTGACACAGACTGGCTGTGACCTTGACCTAGATATTAAATCTCTCTGAACTTCAGGTTCATCATCTGTAAAGCCATATAGTATCATGTTGCAGCTTTGGGAAAACTTGATTTGTGTTTGTCTTGACCTTCCTTGGCAGTTATTGCTGTAGGAAAGTATTAATAGCTTTATTTCATATAAACATTACTTCCAAGTGCTAATGTAGAGGACTAAACATGTGTCTGGTATTAAAGTAATCCGAGCCGGTTCTGTTAATGACTGTGTTTTGCATTACTGTGAACATGTGAAAATGCAATTAATTATAATGTCAAGAGTGTTCTACGTGACTTCTTTTTTAAAAAAATATTTAATTATTTATTTGACTGCACCCGGGTCTTAACTGCAGCATGTAGTATCTAGTTACCTGACCAGGGATCGAACCCAGACCCTCTGCACTGGGAACATGAAGTCTTAGCCACTGGACCACCAGGTAAGTCCCCATAGCTTCTTAATTTCTATATTTCATCTCTTACTTTTCTTCAAGGGTTTCCTTTCAGTAAGCAACTTTCCATACTGTTAATATATTCCTTACTGGTAGGAATCCAAAAGTATCAGATTGAATGGAAAATCATTCGACATTTCTAGGCTGGGGAATCACAAACTGAAATGCCTCCTGTGTCATATATGATGGAAGTATGGTGTATCTATGAAAACAGAGAATTTCCTTATACGCTCTTCATTTGCTGCTATTTAAGTTGACAACTTCTCTTCCCAATAAAAATTCACTTCACTTACACCTGCTGCTTTTGGAGTACTGGTATTCACTTCACCAGGTAATAGAAGTAACCTGTTGATGTCAAACTACAAGCATTGCTTTTGGCAAATTGAAGTGCATGTCATTTCTTAATACACTAGAAAGGGGAAATAAGCTAAAGTACACAAGTCCGAGTCTAAAACTTTAGTACTTTTCCATGCAGATTTGTGCATGTGATTATTGTTTAGAGAGTTGGACCACTATTGTGTGTTGCTAATCATTGACTGTAGGTCCAAAAGAGTTTTGTGAAAATGTTATGCCTTATATGACAGCAGAGTAGCAAAGATAAAATTATATTTTTTAAACAAAAAATTATCTGTTAGACAAAGAAAATGCAAAAATATATATATACTTTCATTTCAATTTTCTGAATATGACTCATTTCTGATACTCCAGACAACTGCCCTTATTTGGTTTTTTTTAGTGGGGATTATGGTCCACTCCTATCTGAGAAAGTGTTTCATTTTCCCCAAGTCAGATAAGACTTTCTTAATTAAGGAAAACATTCTACTTTTTAGAATCATAAAGATGCTCCCATGCCAATTACCTTTAGCCAGACTGACTGGAGACATCTTTTTAGGAAATAAAACTGAACTTCTTAAAAATGTATTGTTCATCTCTTCCTCTCTTCCTATCTTTTGGAAGCCGAGATGAAGCCTTGCCGGCTTCATGAAACTGCCCTCTGTATTCCTGTAACAGTCTCTAGAAAACGACCTCTGGGTTTTTGAATGCTGTTTTCTCTCCAAAATCAACATTGTTGAACAACAAAAGGAACTTCTAACCATCAAAGGCCAAGGAAGCCAACACCCAGAGAGCAAGGAAATTCCATTTTGAAAGTCAACCCTAAATCTTCTTTCACAGTTTCTTTCCTGAACAATGCATGCAAACTCCTCATTGTCAGGTTTATCACTTCATAGCCCCACATAAGCACTAACTTTCCAACCTATGCTGCTGCTGCTGCTGCTGCTAAGTCGCTTCAGTCGTGTCTGACTCTGTGCGACCCCATAGACAGCAGCCCACCAGGCTCCCCCATCCGTGGTATCCTCCACTGGAGTGGGTTGCCATTTCCTTCTCCTTTCAACCTGTAACACTGGCCATTTAGACTAAAGGAATGTGGTTGATTACCCTGACTCCTATGTTTTACATAGATGACTATTGTGTGTAGACAAGACACACAGAGGTAATACCAGGATGGTTGATTCAGGTGGGGTTTCCAGATCAGGACTCTTTTTTCTAGATGTCCAAAGATTGGTTTCCTTAAAAAAAAAAAAAGGCTTCCAACTTTTGTGCTAGCCCTCCAACAATTAGTTGGATAAATTAGATTAATAATTAGTTGTATTAAGATAGTTCAAAGATGGTTTCAGGAAATTACCTAGTGGTCCAGTGGTTAAAACTGCCCACTCTTACTGCCAAGGAACTGTGTTCAATTCCTGGTCAAGGAACTAAAATCCCCATAAGCCCAAAGTTGTGGCAAAAAATAAATAAAGTATTAAAGAGTGTTTGCAGATGTTATAAATCAGAGTCATTCTTTATTGAACAATCTTCTTTATGCCTTTAAATATTTAAAAAAAAAAACATTTTAGCTATGTATCTAATGCTGTGCTGTGCTGCGCTTAGTCCATACATTCGAGTCTCTTTGTGATTCCTTGAACTGTAGCCTGCCAGGCTCCTCTGTCCATGAGGATTCTCCAGGCAAGAATACTGGAGTGGGTTTCCATACCCTCCTCTAGGGGATCTTCCCAACCCAGGGATCGAACCCAGGTCTCCCACATTGCAGGCAGATTCTTTACCATCTGAGCCACCAGAGAAGCCCAAGAATATTGGAGTGGGTAGCCTATCCCTTCTCCAGGGGAACTTCCCGACCCATGAATTGAACCGGGGGTCTCCTACATTGCAGGCAGATTCTTTAAGAGCTGAGCTACCAGGGAAGCCCCATGCATCTAATATTTGAGCCTAATTATTTTCAGTGCGGAACTGTGCCCCTGGAGGGGTGCTCTCTGATCTCATGTGATCTGACTACCCACAGGGCTCTCAGCATGGTGAGGCTTGTGGGTGAGGCTCAGCCACCCTCTCACTCAAGCACTCAATTTGTTTTTAGGAGACACTGAGGCTGACAGCTTTTCCCAGATGCTTTTCTGTTTTTACAATCACAAAAAATTAAAGTGGAAAGAATAGCGCATGCACTTTTATTAGGATGCCAACTTTTCTAAAACTCATGAGTAGGACACATTACCAAATGTTTTACATGTTTCAAGTGACTTCATTTATTCATTCAATAAGTAACTGTTGATTGTTTCACCTCCACAACCTGATTTCGGTATTGACCATCTGGTGATGTCCATGTGTAAAGTGGTCTCTTATGTTGTTGGAAGAGGGGGTTTGCTATGACCAGTGCATTCTCTTGGCAAAACTCTGTTAGCCTTTGCCTTGCTTCATTTTGTACTCCAAGGCCAAACTTGCCTGATACTACAGGTATCTCCTGACTTCCTATATTTGCATTCTAATTCCCTATGATGAAAAGGACATCACTTTTTGGTGTTAGTTCTAGAAGGTCTTGTATGTCTTCATACAACTATTCAACCTCAGCTTCTTTGGCATTAGTGGTTGGGGGCACAGACTTCGATTACTGTGACACTGAATGGTTTGCCTTGGAATCAAACTGAGATCATTCTGTCATTTTTGAGATTGCACCCAATTACTGCATTTTGGACTCTTGTTGACTACGAGGGCTACTCCATCTCTCTTAAGGGATTCTTGCCCACAGTAGTAGATATAATAGACATCTGAATTAAATTAATTTTGCCCATTCCCATCCGTTTTAGCTCCCTGATACCTAAAATGTAGATATTCACTCTTGCCATCTCCTGCTTGACCATGTCCAATTTACCTTGATTCATGGACCTAACATTCCAGGTTCCTATGCAGTATTGTTCTTTATAGCATTGGACTTTACTTTCACCACCAGATACAGCCACAAATGAGTGGCATTTCCATTTGGGTCCAACCTCTTTATTCTTTCTGGAGCTATTTCTCTGCTGTTTCCAAGTAGCATATTGGATATCTACAGACCTCGGGGACTTTCACACTGTTTATGGGGTTCTCAAGGCAAGAATACTGGAGTAGTTTGTCATTCCCTTCTCCAGTGGGCCGCTTTTTGTCAGAACTCTCCACCGTGACCCATCTGTCTTCACTGGCTCTGCACCACTCGTCTCATAGCTTCACTGAGTTATGTAAGCACCTTCGCCACGACAGGGCTGTGATCCATATGATCATATTGGTTGGCTTTCTGTGGTTGTGGTTTTTGTTCTGGAGGCTGTGGGACTGTAGTTCTTGTGTCTTCTGTCTGCCCTCTGATGGATGAGGATAAGAGGCTTGTGCAAGCTTCCTGATGGGAGAGATTGGCTATGGGGAAAACTGGGTCTTGGTCTGGTGGGAAGGGCTATGCTCAGTAAACCTTTAATCCAATTGTCTGCTGATGGATGGGGCTGTGCTCCCTTCCTTTTAGTTGTTTGGTCTGAAGTGAGCCAGTCCTGGATTCTACAGGCTACAAATCTCTATTTATATTTAATCCCCACTTAAAGGTCTGGAACATTCTTGGATTCAGGGAATTAGTCCCAGTTCTAAGTACAGTAATTCCCCTCCATGAGGACTTTCAAAGATTCAAAGTGTATTCTCATGACCAATCATGTAAGTTAGTTCATATGTATGGTGTACACTGTCAAGTATGTGCTGTAAGGTCGGACCCCGGGGGCCATGATGGGCTGCCCCTTTCTCTCCCCCGCCAGCCAGGGAGGTCTCTAACGGAAGGAGCCTCCCAGATCCCAGGGACCAATGACAGCACACTTCGCCAGCTAAAGCCGCCCCACCCCAGCCACGTAGAAGGACCTGTCAGCCAGCGACACCTCGGCCTGGTGACCTATCCAAACCCCCATCCATCTAGCCTGACCATCCCTCACAACGAACGTACAAAAACCACCCCCAACACGGTCCGGGTGCAGACTTCCTCGACCTGCCTCGTTCGGGTCCGGGAACCCCGCGCTGGAGCGCTTCGCCATTAAAAAGCCTGTTGGACACTCTTTTGGTGTCCTGGTCTTTTACCTAACATGTGCATTCTCTATAAGTGGTTGCACATTTGTGTCCTTTACTGAACAGTAATGTATCAAGTACAGTAGTACAGATTCTTTATTATTTCGAGCTCAGTAAGTCCAGAAGCAAGCATAAAAGCAGTGGTAACGTAGCTGGTACTACTGTACTTTTCAAAGTTAAAATAAGATTTAAAAGGTTTTCTTTATTTTTAGTGTTTATTTTTTATGTATTAGTTGTATGAAAAGTATTATAAACATGCTACAATACAGTAATATATAGGCAACTGTGTTAGTGGGGGACTTTGGCTAACTTTGTTGACTTTCAAACAAATTGGACTTAATGAACATGCTCTCAGAATGGAACTTATTTGTATATAGGGGACTTACTATAGAAGAGAAAACGTCACAACAGAATTGGCCTCAGCACAGCAGCACTAATTTAGGCTAGCCATTTATCTGGTTCCTGTACTGCATCCCTGTGACCAAGTCCCTATTCTGGTAGGCAAAATGCTAAAGATGTCCTCCTCCATCCCAACAAATTCCCTTCTCCTCTTTGATTATCTAATCAAATATTTTGATTATCCAATCAAACCTAGGTACTGTCGGGAAGGGATTTTGCAGATGGAATTCAGTTATTAATGTATTGACCTTAAAATAGGGAGATTATCCTGGATAATTTGAGTGAGCCCAGTGTAATCACATGAACCCTTAGTGGTAAAGTGGTGGCAGAAGGGTAAGGCAGAGAAATGCAGCAGAAGTTGTAGGCCAATAAGTGATGAAGCAGAAGGGGAGGTCGGAGAGATTTGAAGAGAGGAGGACAAATTGCCATTTTGGACAGTGAAGAGAGCCATAAACCAAGGAATGTAAATTGCCACTAGTAGCTGAAAATGACTCCTGACAGCCAGCAAGAAAATGGAGATCCCAGTCTGACAACCACAAGGAACTAGATTCTACCAACAAGTTGGATGATCTTGGAAGTATATTTTCCCCAGACTACCCCAAGAAGAGCCCAACTGGCTGACTTCCTGACTTTGGCGATGTGAAACCCAGAGCAGAGCACCCCATAATTTCACCCTACAGAAACAATGAAATAATCAGTTGGGGTTGTTTTCACCCACTATATTTGTAGTATTCCGTTAAAGCAGTGATAGAAAACTAACATGCCTATTATGTCCCAATACAGTTTATAGACCATCCTTTAAAAACCCAGGTCAGATCATGTCATTTCAAACCACAAGCAGCTGCATCTCTTTGTCATCTCTTTGTGGAGGGCTCTCTCTGGCCTCAGGAATCCACTTGGAAGAGCAGGAGAATTAACCATGGCCTCTCTCCCACTAGGATCAGCCTCTAGCCAATGATGACTGGAATTAATAGGTACATCCCCCAGCTCCCTTGCCTTTCCTTGAGAATACTCTGAGGTATCTCCCAGTACTTTAGTGGGGCTGAATCCTGGTTTCCACAGTGGTTACCTGCTGATTAGCACACCCTTTACTAGATTCCTTCCTTTGCTTGTCTCACTTTCTCACTCCCCTACTAGTACTTCCCAGGATCACCTTGCAAATAATTGACTTACACCTACATGCTTGTGGCCGGGTCTGCTTCAGAAGGAACTCAATCTAAGACACTGAACTTACAGGGCTGATTGGAGGTACAGGAAGCCAAGGAAGTTGCTATAACATTTTTTTAATGGAAAAACTATAGTATATTTTCCTTCTGAGGTTTTAATCTGAGCAGGCATGGAGTCAACACAAAGATGGGCTTTAGAATAACAAAGACATGGATTTGATTCCCTGCTTGACCACATATCAGCTGAAAAAACATAGGCCAGTTACTTAACTTTTTGAGATCTGTGTTTCATCCTCTGCAAATGGAATTAATAATATCTACTTTTCATTTTGTGAAATTTGCCTGAAGTAATGCAGGTAAAGTGCTTGGCACACACTAGGCACACGTGTATGCCAATAGTACATGATATCATTATTAATCATCAGCTATAAACATCACAGCAAGGAAAAGTGATGAACACTTGGATGTAGAGTTTCTTCCTGTATTTACGTTATATCATAATATATTACAGCTGGCAGGGACTGGGGTCAAACACCTTTAATTCTAGATGAGAGATCTGAGACTTAACTAGGACAAGAAGCTTGCTCCAAGTCACAGTGTTGGTGTAAAATAGCAGATTTTTTTTTTGATAGTACATTCATATGCTCAAAAATTACAATATACAAGGGAAACAGAGTAGATCTTTTTATTCCCAAAGTGACCAGGCCAGGTTTTCCTCCTGATGTAGGGCTCTGAGAGCAAAGCTAATAATAATCATTTAGGAAATTTCTGATTACAAAACAAGCAGCACAATGGCCAAGGAAAACAAGCAAAGTTTTCTAAAATCCAGGAGGATTTTCCCTTCTTTGTTAATGACAGATGGCAAACAGCCTGGCTATGTTCAGGAAGGATTCCGTCAGTCTATCAGCCCATCTGCCCTTATTTCTTCTGCTTTGGGAACTTACTGGGCTTGGCTCAGTTTGAAGATATTCCCGCTAGTTATTTCTTAGATTCCAAAACAGAAAATGGAGCTTCAGGATTGCTGGGAGAACTATAAACAACCTCAGATATGCAGATGATACCACTCTAATGGAAGAACAAGAAGAGGAACTTAAGAACCTCTTGATGAGGGTGAAAGAGGAGAGTGAAAAAGCTGGCTTTAAACTCAACATTCAAAACTAAGTTCATGGCATCCGGTCCCATAACGCCATGGAAAACAGAAAGGGAAACAGTGACCAATTTTATTTATCTGGGCTCCCAAATCCCTGTCGATGGTGACTGCAGCCATGAAATTAAAAGACGCTTGTTCCTTGGAAGGAAAGCTATGACAAACCTAGATAGTGTATGAGACATCACTTTGGAGACAAAGGTTCACATATTTAAAGCTATGGTTTTTTCAACGGCATGTATGTGACAGTTGGACCACAATGAAGGCTGAGAGCCAAGAACTGATGCTTTTGAATTGTGGTGCTGGAGAAGACTCTTGAGAGTCCCTTGGACTGCAAGAAGATCAAGCCAGTCAATCCAAAAGGAAATCAACCCTAAATTGGAAGGACTAATGCTGAAGTTGAAACTCTCATACTCTGGCCACCTGATGCGAAGAACTGACTCACTGGAAAAGACTCTGTTGCTGGGAAAGGTTGAGGGCAGGAGAAGGGGATGACAGAGGATGAGATGGTTGGATGGGATCAGAGACTTAACAGACATGAGTTTGAGGAAACTCCAGGAGATAGTGAAGGACGTGGTGTGCTGCAGCTCATGGAGCTGCAAAGATTCGGACATGACTAAGCGACTGAACAATAAACAGATAAGGTGCTGCCAAGCAGGAAGCAAGGAAACACATTAGACCTGAAATCTCAGAATCATGTCAGAAGTTTAGAAAGGGAAATTAGGGGAATATAGAGTCCTCTTAAATCAGAAGAGAAGGGAGAATAAACATATACGTACTTATGGTATTTCTTTAAAGCAACTTGCTTTCTTTGGTTAAAAACCATATACTTCTTTGGAGAAATGTCTGTTTAGGTCTTCTGCCCATTTTTTGATGGGGCAGTTTGTTTTCCTAATATTGAACTGCATGAGCTGCTTATATATTCTGGAGATTAATCCTTTGTCAGTTTCTTCACTTGCAAATATTTTCTTCCATTCTGCAGGTTGTTTTTTCATCTTGTTTATGGTTTCCTTTGCTGTGCAAAAGCTTTTGACTTTAATTAGGTCACATTTGTTTATTTTCATTTCCATTACTCTGGGAGATGGGTCATAGATCTTGCTGTGGTTAATGTCAGAATGTTCTGCCTATGTTTTCCTCTAAGAGTTTTATAGTTTCTGGCCTTACATTTAGGTCTTTATTCCATTTTGATTTTATTTTTTTGTATGGTGTTAAGAAATGTTCTGATTTCATTCTTTTACACATAGCTGTCCAGTTTTCCCAGCACCACTTACTGAAGAGACTGTCTATTCTCCATTGTATACTCTTGCCTCCTTTGTCAAAGATAAAGAGCCCATATTTGCATGGGTTTATCTCTCAGTTTTATATCTTGTTCCATTGGTCAATATTTCTGTTCTGGTGCCAGTAACACACTGTCTTGATGACTGTAGCTTGGTAGTATAGTTTGAAGTCAGCAGGGTTGATTCCTCCAGCTCCTTTTTTCTTTCTCAATGTTGCTTTGGCTATTTGGGGTCTTTTGTGGTTCCATGCAAATTGTGAAATATTTTGTTCAAGTTCTGTGAAAAATGCCATTGGTAATTTGATAGGGATTGCACTGAATCTGTATATACCTTTGAGTAGTATAGTCATTTTCACAATATTGATTCTTCCAACCCAAGAACATGATGTATCTCTCCATCTGTTTGTGTCGTCTTTGATTTGTTTCATGAGTGTCTTATAGTTTTCTGTATACAGGTTTTTTTTTTTTTTTTTTGTCTCCTTAGGTAGGTTTACTCCTAAGTAGTTTATTTGTAGGGCAGGAATAGAGAAGCAGACATAGAGAATAGACTTGTAGACACAGCAGGGGAAAGAGAGGGTGGCATGAATTGAGAGAGTAGTGTTGAAACATAAACATTACCATATGTAAAATAGATAGCTAGTGGAAAGTTGCTGTATGACACAGAGAGCTCAACCCCATACTCTGTGACAATCTAGAGGGGTGGGATGGGGTGAGGGGTAGGAGGGAGGTTCAAGAGAGAGGGGACATATGTATACTTATGGCTGATTAATGCTGTTGTATGACAAAAACCAACACAACATTATCACACAATTATCTTTCAATTAAAAATTAAAAAAATTACTTTCCATGTATGAGAAATCAAAACAGCGACTCGTCCTACTTATTTTCTGTATTTGCCCAGCACTGTTACCATTGATGCCTCTAGTCTTCCAGTAGAGAGTGTGTTAGTAACCATACTGACATTTGGGTCAAAATTCTACTGAGAGCTGAGCACCAGCCACAGGGTCTTCTTGGTATTCTTTCCCAAATTAGGTGACCCTGGACTAACATATCACAAAGCGTGGTAGAACTGGGGCATTTGTATCAGAATCACCTGAATATTCATTTAAACTACAGATTCCTGGTCCCAACCCTAGACCCACTGAGTCAGAGTCTCTGAGTGTTGGGCTTGAAGATAATGCACTTTATTTTATTTTGCTTATTTATTTTTTGGTTGCCCTGGGTGTTCATTGCTGCACTCGGGCTTTCTCTAGTTGCAGTGAGTGGAGGCTACTCTCTAGTTTCAGTGTACGGGCTTCTCACTGCCATGGATTCTCTTGCTGCAGAGCACCAGCTCTGGTCGCTAGGGTTGCAGGCTCCAGTAGTTGCGGTGCACAAGCTTAGTTCTCCCTGGCATGTGGGATCTTCCTGGTCTAGGGATTGAACACATGTGTCCAGTATTGTAAGGCAGACTTTTAACCACTGGATCACCAGGGAAGCCCAAGATACACATTTTATTTTTCAAAAGACATTAGTTTTTTTTTTTTTTTTTTTTTTGGTTGCACTGGGTCTTCATTGCTGCATTCAGGCTTCTCTAGCTGTGATGAGTGGAGGCTATGCTCTGGTTATGGTGCATTGGCTTCCCGCTGAGGTGATTTCTCTTGTCACAGAGCACAGGCTCTAGGCATGCAGGCTTCAGCAGTTGCAGCATGTGGGCTCAGCAGTAGCAGCTCCCAGGTCCTAGAGCACAGCCCCGGTAGTGGTGGTACACAGGCTCAGCTGCTCAGTGGCACGTGGGATCTTCCCAGAGCAGGGACCAAACCCCTGTCTCTTGCACTGGCAGGAGGGGTCTTTACCACTGACCCACCCAAGAAACCCCACATACACATTCTAAGTGAGCTGCTCAGGTGAGTCTTCTTCATATGAGAGAAGTCTGAAAACTCCACTTCTCCCTAGGACTGGGAGTGCAGACTGAGAGCCCAAGGCTCCTACCTGACCCAGGTGTTTTGAGACGGCTACACATCCCAAAAAAGTGAACATGCCTTTCTGCAGAATGAATTTAGAGGGAACCAGACTCATTTTCTATCAAATATACCCATGTTTCAACCATGCAAGAAATGCCATTCTACACCATGATGGCGCATTGTTGATTAATTTTACTTCACAATTTTGAGTGTGCAAGAAATATCATATTTGTATACTCCAAGTAGGATTGAATCTTTATTAGGATTTCCCCTTTCTACCTTCAGCTTCCCAAGTGGCACTAGTGGTAAAGAACCCACCTGTCAAAGCAGGTAACATCGAACCCACGTTTGATCCCTTGGAGGAGGGCATGGAAACCCACTCCAATATTCTTGCCTGCAGAATCCCAAGGACAGGGAAGCCTGGTGAGCTATAGTCCAAAGGGTCGCAAAGAACTGGACACGACTGAAGCAACTTAGCCCGCATGCACTCCCTACCTTAGACTCTACAGAAGTACTTTAGATGTTAGCAGAGTCAAATTTGGGGGCAAGTTACCAAGGCTTTCAAAAAGAAGCACCTCACAACACTGCCCAGAGGTGAGGGAACCCAGAACCTCAGGAAGGCCACTGCCCATGGGTCATAGTTCCTTTCAGCTGAGGGAACTGAGGAACCAAAGCTAAATTCACACTTTTTAACAGGTGGTCTTGCCATATGTACTTACGGCCCATGCTACTTCCCATTCAACCCAATAATCCCCTGTCCATAGCTTTTATTGTCCCTCACTATAGAAGATGAACTGGATGGCCTTGAGTAAAACTGTAACATTTGCCTTGGGAATCTTGACATCCTCTTTCCGGCTCTCCCTCACTCCCGCAGGGATGTCCCTTCGCCATAAAGATGAGAATGAGCTTGCCTGGGGGGCAGCAGGAAAAGTGTTTAAAGTCCTTGGTGCCCCATTACAGGATGTGGAGAGGCCAGGCAGCGCACTTTCAGGAAAGTGATGATGACGCCAGGAAGGGCGGCACCCGAGGTGTGCCCGTCTTTGGATTATCTTCTTTCCTTTTCTCCTTGCCTCCCCAAGTTGGAGATTGTAAGAGGGTGTCCATATGAGGCCGGGGTTGAAAATGGAGCTATTCAGGGATAGCCAGCTGCATCTTCTAAGCTTGGGAGATTCCAGGTGGCCTTGAGGCACCTCTAATCAGCCTGCTATGTGGGGGCATTAAGTTCATTTGGGGAAGGGGAGATAATATTCAACACCCCCAGCTATTCAGTGCTCACCTGATTTCCCCTTCAACTCATTCTTCGATCCTCCAAGTGAGGGTGCCCCCTCATCAGACTCTGATACAAAAAAAGCAGGTGAAGAAGCTACAGTCCATCTGTCAACCCACTCCTGGCCCTCACCGTGCTGGCATCTCTCTATGACAGGCAAATGAGGTCTGTCTATGGCCTCTTTCAGCAACTCTACAGTCAAAAGAAAGCCCCTCCACTCTTAGTGGCCAGGTACTTGATTTGTGGTCCCAACCTCAGGGGACAGGCATGTGGAAAATATTCTGGGAGAATGCAGGATAACTGTAAGGGTGAGTGAATTTGGAATATTATACTTCTGGTGGTAATAACAATAATAATAAGTTACCTTTACTCACTATTGCTTCTATTCCTTATTTTTCATATCCCTCTTTTTTGGTATTGGGGTATGTCCCTGTACCCTTTAGCCACAGAGAGAACCTGCTTTAAAATCAGGATCTCCTGGAAAGTGTGATACAGGGATCAAAACTTTCCCTGGTGTAACTCAGCCTGCCTTGCTTCTTTCTTCATCCACTTTCCTGCCGGAGCTGAGAACCTAGAGTCTACTTTGACTGTATCTTCTGTCTACTGCTTACTGCCCCTTAGTTCCCTTCCTGCCTTCATGTCTCAGGACGCAGGACACAGCCACTCTGAGGGAGAGCTGGGACTATCACACCGCTCTTGGGAAGAAGAGATTGGAGGCTTGGGAAAAAGAGGGCAAGGGGAAGACTGGAGACTTGGGAAGAATAGGGAGGCTCGTCGTGGGGCAAAATAACAAGAGAAACCAAAGACTGGAATATAGCAGTTAAGGAAGCTGGCTCCGGAGACTGCCCAGGTTTCAACTCCTTAGCTCCGTGCTTTTAGCTGAGACCCGTAAAATCCTTGGTTCCTCAGTTTCTTCATCTGTATTGCGGGGATCATAAGAATGCCTATTTCATAGGCTATTGTAAGAATTAAATAAATATGTAGATGAATATGTAAAAAACTTAGAACAAGGCCTGGCACATGGTGAAGGTTCAATATATGTTACAGATTATAATTGGGGAGTCCAGGACATATATAGTAAATGAAATAGGGACTGTACCACCATTGGAGATATTTTTAGATATTTGTGAACTAATGAGAAAGGAAAAAGACAAACTTAATTTAGTTATGAAAAATTGTAATAGTAAATGTAGTTATCTCTGGCTGTTATGACTAACTTCTATTTTCAAAATAATTATTAGGTACTTTATTATTGTGTCAGATAAAGATCTGCCTACGGTACACATTTTTAAGTGACAAATCATGTGTTCACAACTTGTTGAAAATTAACATACATATAGATTAACAATATTAATATTAACCCAGCTTCACATCTTTCTCTAAAATCTAAACAAACACTGTGACCGATTACTTTTCACATTTACTGAGCAACAACAACCACATTTACAAAAGTAAAGTTTGATAAAAAGTTAAAATAATGCTAACATCTGGAAAATATAGGACAGTGGGAGGGTGGATGGTATATATTCTCTGTTAAAAGTTGAGCATATTTAGGAGTTAAATTAGCTAAGTGGGTTATTCATTTACTTTTTAAGTCAGTTGTATTTGTTGGAATTTTTCTCCTCTTTTCCTGTTTGGTTTAGGTCTTTATGTACACAGAAAGAACCAGGGTGATAACAAGTAATGAGAGAAATAAACCTGTTATGTCCCCCTCAACCCCCTCACGACTACTTCATGTCTGCTGAGAGTACATTGTTAGATGTCCTGTTTTTAAAAGCTGTAACTGTAGAAGATTAGCTTCACTTGATCTCTACAGGATATGAAAATTAAAAGGTTCCCATTTACTGTCTCTACCATTTGAATTAGATGGGATGCAGAGATAGGGAATGGTGATTGTATTGTATATAATCCCCCCAAAGAAATGCCACTATAAAGAGCAGGAATCAGTGATATTATATATACATATATGAAGGTGATAACTATATATATAGTTATATTTGACACAGAATTCTTTAAACTGTGTTCATTTTACTATAAAAGTAATAGAGGGTCATTGCAAAAACTGCAAAATGCTGAAAATAATCATGAAGCTTATAAAAATAACCCCTAAATCCTGCCCTATAGAAATCTATTGTTGACATTTTGATACATTAAATTTTTTTTTCTTTTTGCAATTCACATTTAAATTTTTCAAACCAAATTTGGTTCAATTAAATACAAATATGTATAGTTTTCATCTTTATTTTCTCACTGAACAAATCATGAACACTTTCCAGATGGCATATCTGTTTCTCATTTTTCTTATATTTAAGAAACAAGGAATTATTTCAGACATGTAAGTGGGAGATACTATTTCTAGTAATTTAGTCAAAACTATGCATAGAATCTGAGGATTAACATTTATTTAATAATTAACATTACCTCTGTGAGACAATGTACCTTAAAATGAGTTGAATTGGAAGGTGAGAAAGAGAAAAAAAGTGAGTGATGACCCATTATTGACTGGTATGCAGTAAGAAAATCAAGAGTAATAGCCCATAGATGACAAAACTATTCTTAGTTCACTTCAGTTGATAAAATTCTGATTACTACCACAATTTCAGGAAAGGGACTGCTAATAAGCCACATTTTAAAACTTTCTAAAGACATGGATTTTATGTTAATAGAATGAAAACCATGCCTTTGTGTCGTATTAATAGAATTCATCTAAAATAAAAAGACACATTAAAAAGGAGAACTCATTTTGACATCATTGTAATTTTTAGCACTGTGGAATTGCTGGGAATTCCTCTTTACTGGGTTTGGACATATCTGTATTACTCACAGGAAGCGAGCTATCCTATAAAGGATGGTTCCAGCAGGAGCAAGGCTCTACTATTCTTGGCTGACCTCACATCAAAATCTGCGGAGTGGCACAAAACAGAAGCAGCAGCAACACGGGAGGAATCTGATACTGAACAGTAAGTGCAAGAAATCTTTACAAGAGCAGTCTTGACCATGAAGCACAGATCATGAATATGAACAGATATGCAAAAAGCCTTCCATAGAAGATCTGTGCAAGCTCTTATTGTATTCAGACTAGTTAAAACCTGACTTTTATTTTTGACTGAAATTATGAAAATCTTAACTTCTGTACTGATTCCCTTGGGCAGACTTCTTTGAAATAAACCTTGTGGCACAAGATTATAATCCTTTAATCTAAACATCTTATGATGCCACTCTACACATCATTGTAGAATGATCTGGGTATCTGGTAGCCTGGGAGTTCATTCTATAATTAATTTTGTACTTCCCCCACCAGAAAAGCATTTTCAAGTCTAATCTTTGGATCAGAAGAACTCTTGAAGTCATGATTGCTTCACAGTATCTCTCTGCTCTCACTTTCGGTAAGTCAATGTCAGTTGATAGACTAAAATTTCTTATCCTTAGCACTACTGGTATTTTGGACCAGGTAAGTCTTCCTTGTGGGGGGCTGCCAAGTGTAATGTAGGTTGTTTAGCAGCATCTTGGGCTCCTCCTCATAATGTGTTGTGCCCTGGGCTAGGAGCCATTTACCTCTTTGTGTCTCAGCTCCCTTAGGTATAAACAGTGATCATAAATAATCTATTTCCCAGAAGCCTTTTGAGGAGCCATTCAATATCATGGCTCATGTAAAGTGCCTCAGACAGTGCTTGGTGGCGTATATTTAGTGCTCAAAAAAGCTTAGTTATTCTGATTATTATTCTACTATTAGGTAGGTGTATTGATATGTTATAGTGGGTGAAGCACCAAGTGGAAGGTCAATTACAAAAGAGAAACACAGTAAATGGTAGTTTCTCCATTTGTACCCGTTTTACTTTGGAAAAAAATTTTCCAAGAAATTCTTACTTTGGAAAAAAAAATTGAATCATCCCAAAGGCCACTAAGGGGCTTCCCTGGTGCCTCAGCAGTGAAGAAGCCACCTGCAATGCAGGAGACGTGGGTTTGATCCCTGGGTCAGGAAGATCCCCTGGAGAAGCACATGGCAACCCACTCCAGTATTCTTGCCTGGAGAATCTCATGGACAGAGGAGACTGGCGGGCTATGGTCCATGGGGCCACAAAGAGTCAGACACGGCTGAAGCGACTGAGCAGGCACGCACACAAAGGCCACTAGATTCCAAAAAAAAGACAACAAAAGATTCAGCTAACAGAGTCAAACCACAGCAGGGCTAAACTTTCCCATTCCTCTCATGTTTTCCCCCTTAGTGCTTCTGTTTAAAGAAAGTAGAACCTGGTCTTACCACGCATCCACGGAAATCATGACTTTTGAGGCGGCCAGAGATTATTGCCAGAAAACTTACACAGCTCTAGTTGCAATTCAAAACCAGGAAGAGATTGAATACCTGAACTCCACATTCAGCCACTCACCGAGTTACTACTGGATTGGAATCAGAAAGATCAACGGTACATGGACCTGGATAGGGACCAATAAGTCTTTGACTAAAGAAGCCACAAACTGGGCTCCAGGTGAACCGAACAATAAGCAAACTGATGAGGACTGTGTAGAGATCTACATTAAGAGAGAAAAGGACTCAGGCAAGTGGAATGATGAGAACTGCACCAAAAAGAAGTTCGCCTTGTGTTACAAAGGTAGGGAGTCTGCGGCAGCAGTGGGAGGGAGGTGTTGTGTGTGAACATCTTGACAGATTGTTGACTGTATACCAAGACTGGTCTCTATTGTGTGGATTTTATGTTCTAAAAAGATACAGGTTGTACACATTCTATTTGAAATGTTTAAACACCTGAAATTTGCCTCTTTTTGCTTCTTTGTGTGAATGTAGTTAAGAATGTATGTATTTATGTGTGGTGGTGATTTAGTTGCTAAGTCGTGTCTGACTCTTATGACTCCATGGACTGTGGCCCACAAGGCTTCTCTGTTCATGGGATTTCCCAGGCAAGAATACTGGAGTGGGTTGCCATTTGCTTCTCCGGGGGTCTTCCCCATCCAGGGACTGAACCTGAATCTCTTGGATTGAAGGCAGATTCTTTACCTACTGAGCCACCAGGGAAGCTATATATAAGTATAGACCTAAATATATGCATATGTGGCTTCCCCAGTGACTCAGGTGGTAAAGAAACCACCTGCAATGCAGGAGACTCAGGTTCAGTCCCTGGGTGCGGAAGATCCCCTGGAGAAGGAAGTGGCAACCCACTCTAGTATTCTTGCCGAGAGGAATCCCACGGACAGAGGAGCCTGGCAGGCTACAGTCCATGCAGTCTCAAAGAGTCAGACATGACTTAGCGACTAAACCATCACATACTTATATACAGTGTGTATGCACACGTATAACACACTTTTTAGTTACTTGTTATTTATTTGCAGTAGGAGAATTCTCTTTAGAATTTGTGATAAAGTGACTTTTCTATTTTGGGTGCCAGTTACAGCTCTACCTCTGATATTAACATCAGGGTTTGAAATTTTTGAGCTTAAAACTCAGCTTGGGCATTTCATCAAGCACCTCTATTAAAATCTCTGACACTCTGTATCATTGGTGACATCCCTGTTACACATCGTCGATCCTAAATTCAAAGAAACTCAGTTGAAGCATAATAACAGCAGTCCCCACGGATTGTCTTTTCCACAGCTGCCTGTACCCCCACATCCTGCAGCAGCCGTGGTGAATGTGTGGAGACCATCAACAACCACACTTGCCAGTGCCACCCTGGCTTCAAGGGCCTCAGGTGTGAGCAAGGTAAGGCTTGGTCTCACCTTTTCCTTCACTTGAGATTGTAGGAGCACTTTATGTCCCAGTTGGTTTTGGCGTCAGGTCTGCATGCTTTCCCTTCGCTGGAGCATACGGAGTCAGAAGGAGGTTAAGAGCTGAAGCTGTGAAATCAGCTCCTCCTGTGTTTGAATCCCAGATCCACCTCTTAGTAGTTATGGCACCTTGACAACAGCGAGGTAAACTCTCAAGTCCCAAGTTTCTCATTGTAAAACGAGGACAAAAGAGTACCAACTTCATAGGCTTATGGTTTGGATGATGTGAACAAATGCAGACATGACATTTTCATAGTGCCTGTTCTTCGCTGAGTCCCGTTAGTCATGTATGACTCTCTGCGACTCCATGGATTGTGGCCCTCCAGGTTCCTCTGTCCATGGGATTCTCCAGGCAAGAATACTGGAATGCGTTGCTGTGCCTTCCTCCAGGGGAACTTCCCAACCCAGGGATCTAACCCAGGTCTCTTTTGTCTCCTGCATTGGCAGGCAGGTTCTTTACCACTAGTGCCACCTGGGAAGCCTGGTGCCTGACGTTTGATAAATAGTAGTTCTGGTTTCCAGGGTTCTTCCCACGTGCTACAGGGTGAGAGAGGAGCAGAACTGATTTGTTTTCCTTTTTCAGCTGTGACCTGTCAGGCACAGAAACATCCTGAGCATGGACATCTGGTTTGCAACCCTTTGGGGAAATTCACCTACAACTCTTCCTGCTCCATCAGCTGTGCAGAGGGCTACCTCCCAAGCAGCACAGAGGCTGCTCGGTGCATGTCCTCTGGAGAATGGAGCACTCCTCTCCCAAAATGCAACGGTAAGTCTCTCTCAGAAAGCATAGAGCATTCTCCAATTCATCTCTCATCCCCTTGGTTCCCTGGTGGCTCAGACGGTAAAGCGTCTGCCTGCAATGCAGGAGACCCGGCTTTGATCCCTGGGTGGGGAAGATCCCCTGGAGGAGGAAATGGCAACCCTCTCTAGTACTCTTGCTTGGAAAATTCCATGGACAGAGGAGCTTTGTAGGCTACAGTCTATGGGTTCGCAAAGAGTCAGACACGACTGAGCAACTTCATTTCACTTCACTATGCCATTTTCAGCACTTCAGGGAAAGTTCCTTCTAAACTTATTCTAATTAAATTCCAATTCAACTTGTTCTCTCAGCCAGTGTATATAGGGCCAATATGGTACCAGCTGGCTTTGAGAAAAGTTTTGATCCTGTATTTGGCATGAGTGTTTCTGAGGCTCTCGTGATGTGTAAGGGAACACAGAACTGTGGAACTGCCCTCTCAAACTCTGAATGACTTCCTCTCTCCTGTCTCTGTTGAATTTCATCCATGCAATTGGACCATTGAAGATCATGATAACCAAGCAGCCTCAATATATCCTTTTCTCTCTGTTTTATCTTCTTAGGAAAAGACAGAAAAACTCTTTCCTCCAGGTCTTATTGTTTAGTCACCAAGTCATGTCTGACTCTTTTGTGACCCCATGGACTATAGCTCCTCTGTCTGTGGGATTTCCCAGGCAAGAATGCTGGAGTGGGTTGCCATTTCCTTCTCCATCCTCCAGGTCTTGCTGGGATAAAAGAAATGAATGTTCTGTGTCTGCTGGGATTTTTTTTTTTTAATCACAACTAGTCATAAATCCTGATCTAGAATCTGCTATTTTCCTTTGTTTTTGCCTTTTGTAAAATAAGCCAGGTAAAACGATCAGGAACCACTTAGCATAGTCAAAGTCAATCAGAGAGGATGAAAATTTCAAGAAAAAAACATAACAACTTTATTGTGGGTGTGCATGTCCCCAGAAGGTAACCTCAGGCTTTGAGTTCTACTCTCTGATGGTAGTTTCCTTACTGTGTTATAAACTCCAGTTCAAGAAGTGAATATCTCACTCATCTTTAAAATTTCATGGTGTTCTTTCAAATCCCTAGTGGTTAAGTGTGATGCTTTGTCAAATCCAGACAACGGAGTTGTAAACTGTTCCCAAAACCATGGAAGCCTCCCATGGAACACTACCTGTACGTTTGAGTGTCAGGAAGGATATAAACTCACTGGACCCCAGCACTTACAGTGTACCTCCTCTGGGATTTGGGACAACAAGCAGCCAACATGTAAAGGTAAGGTGGTTCCACATCAAGATTTACTGTAACATCTCAACCTGTTCTCCAAGTGGGCAAGTCTGACCTGCTAATATAACTTGGGACATGTGTTGCAGCTGTAACCTGTGCAGCCATCAGCCATCCTCAGAACGGCACTGTGAAATGTAGCCACTCCTTGGTTGGAGAGTTTGCCTTCAAGTCATCCTGCCACTTCACCTGTGCAGAGGGCTTCGCGTTGCAGGGGCCAGCCCAGGTTGAATGCACTGCCCAGGGACAATGGACACAGCAGGTCCCAGTTTGTGAAGGTAAGCCTAAGAGTCTCCTTTCTCAAAGAACAGCAGTCTGCAAATGGGGGCACTTAAAATGAAACCAGCTGCCTACATTAACTATAATAATCAGATCTGATGGGCAACAATCATCTTATGTTTCTGAGATGCATATAAAATAACTGATGCTTGTCCAGGGAAAGGACTGTGTGGAATAAGAGTGGATGCTTTGCTGGTTTCTTAACTGTCCTGGGCTAATATAACTTTGCAACTCCATGGACTATAGCCTGCCAGGCTCTTCTGCCCATGGGATTTCCCAGGCAAGAATACTGAGGTGGGTTGCCATGCCCTCCTCCTGGGGATCTTCCCAACCCAGGGATTGAACCCACATCTCCTGGGCTCTGGCACTGGCAGGTAGATTCTTTATTGCTGAGTTACCAGGGGCTACAGTCCATAGGATTGCAAAGAGTCTGATACAACTGAGCACATAAGCATATATATAAATATATATAATTTTATAACATTAGCATCAAGTAAGCAGAAATCTTAAAGGGAAATCGCATTAGAAAATTTACAATATAGAATTATATATTCTATACAATATAGAACATGTTGTTGCTGTTGTTGTTCAGTTGCTAAGTCATGTCTGACTCTTTGAGACCCCGTGGACTGCAGCACTCCAGGCTTCCCTGTCCTTCACTATCTCCTGGAGTTTGCTCAAATTCGTGTCCATTGAGTTGGTGATGCTATCTAACCAACTCATCCTCTGCCACCCCCTTCTCCTTATGATTTGACTCTAAAACTCTTGTCATGCCCTTCTTCTGAAACTGCTCATAACTAGCAGTGAGGAAAATGTTTCAAGAATGGTCTCAGTTAAAGAGACACCCTTAAAACATACATAAGCACTAAAATTTAGTTTAATAAAGCAAGAGTGAGGATACTGAAAACAAACAGGTTTCACTATTAGGTACTAACATTTTTGTAGCCAAATACAGCACAGAGTTATTTCTAGTGGCAAAAAACCACAAGACAAAAACCAAACTGTAAAGCAGATAAATTTGATGTGGCTGCCTTCTTATCTTCCTTTCTTTTTAGCCTCATCTGTAAGTACTCAAGACTCATAAGTTGCTCCCTGGCTACCTAAAATCTTTCTCCTGACCCTAACTTCATCACATGTCAGAACAGAGCTCAGGAACCATTGGTCCTGTAAAAGGCTGTCTAGTACCATTATCAACAGATGGACTGGAATTCAAAGAAAACACAGCCATCTTCCCATTTGTCCAGGGACTAATGAAGAGGCACAGTTGTGTCCGACTCTTTGCAGTTCCATGGACTGCAGCCTGCCTTGCTCCTCTGTCCATGGAATTCTCCGGGCAAGAGTACTGGAGTGAGTTGCCTTTTCCTTCTCCAGGGCATCTTCCTGCCCCAGGGATCGAACCCGGATCTCCTGCACTGAGGGCAGTTTCTTTACCAACCGAGTCACTAGGGAAGCCCAGTGAAGAGGCAGCCACATAAAATTTATCTGCTTTGCAAATTGCCCCAAAGGACTTGATTCTAATTTCCTACATACTGAAAACTATTTAGCACTGAAATGTATTGGTGACTTTTTGTCAGTTTCAGAAGTCTTCCAGTAGATTTTTCTTAACTGTTACCCATATCCTATCATTTTCAGTGGTACGATGTTCACGTTTGGACGTTTCTGGAAAGCTCAACATGAACTGCAATGGGGAGCCTGTGCTTGGCACTGAGTGCATGTTTGCATGTCCTGAAGGATGGACGCTCAATGGCTCTGTAGCGCTGACCTGTGGTGCTACAGGGCACTGGTCTGGGATGCTGCCAACCTGTGAAGGTGAAGCACTGAGTGATCGTGGTTGTCTGGAGTGGGGGAATAAGAGAGAAGAAAGCAAGCGAAGAAAGGAAGCTATCTGGCTACAATAATGAACTATTCAGTATATCCAAACCAGAAAGGTCAGAAAGGTTGCCCAGGTTAACATTTAAGGGATGGATATTTCGTTTTACGGGGAAGAGAGAAAACAGGAGTGACATGTTGATGGAATTTTGATAATTGGAGAAAGGAAAGCTAGTGGGAGAAATTGGAGGGAAAGGAAAATGAGTGAAAAAGAGAGAAAGAGAGACAGAGGTTAACCAAGGTGTGCTGTAAAAGCTTGGCAAGTTAGAGCTCTGTCTGACCGTGCTGGGAGATAAGCTCACAAAGAGGTTTGGGCTGATCTCAAAGGCCCTTAGTACCATGTCTCTGCCTCATGTATTGGACTAGATGACTTCTGCTTTGCACATTATAACCAGTGTACAAAGAAAAGGGCAAATGGACAGAACAAAAGACTTTAAATTTAATTTCTTCTCATGACCGTTCACCCTCTGTTTCCTTAGCTCCCACTGTGTCCCAAACTCCCTTGGCAGTTGGACTTTCTACTGCTGGAGTCTCCCTTGTGACAATACCATCATTTCTCTTCTGGCTTCTGAAACGCCTTCAGAAGAAAGGTGAGGGCATTTATGAATGTACTCCAAAAAGGTTTTTGAAAAAAAATTTTTTTTCTCATTGATGAATCATGTTGTCTTTCACAGATTTAAAAAGTACTTAGAATCAAATCACTAGTCATCTAATGATAAATATGAATAAACAGCAGGGTAAATAAGCAGAACTCTTAGGAAAAGAGTTTTAATACAAATGTTAGTATGCTAACATTGTACAGCTCCAGGGGATGCTATTCACTTTGAACCCTGTGGTCTGAGGAGTTGCTGCACTGAGGCTGCCATAATTAGTGTTCATGGGAAAATGAAGAAAATGTTTCCAAAAATTGTATTTGGAATATAGGCTTAAATTTTGGAGCATCTCAGGAAATATGCAGTATTCTTGCCAGAAAAAAATCATAGAGGAGCCTGGTGGGCTACAGTCCACAGGGTCACAAAGAGTTGGACACGATGGATCAACTAAGCACACACAGAGAATATGCAAACACATCTAGCCACACTCTTGATCTGTTTGGCCTACAGAGTCTTTAAATTTTTTTGAACTAAATTCTGACATTTACGAAATAGGAAATTTCATATCAAATCAGATTTGAGATTTCTCATGACCAACTGGAAGACAGACAAACTTGGCAGGTGGAGCCTGTAGGCTATCTGCCTGCCTTTGGAAGCTGCTGTACCCTCTGCATGAATATGCACTTTGCATTCACCCTACTCTGTTGTCACCAAGATATGTTTGTGTTCTGATAATTATAGGGGACTTGAAGGCCTTGAGTTTGCAATCCGTGATAAATAGAGACTTATTGTTTCAGGATTTAAAATGTACTTGAAAGTCATTTAGTCCAAATTAATAGTTCTCTTTCTCTTGCAGCAAAAAAATTTTCTCCTGCCAGGTAAGCTGCATTCTTGAATTTAGTTTGGTGCAAAAGTAATTGTGGTTTTGCACTGTTGAAATTTGCTGTTTGATATTGGAATACGTTCTTAAATAAATGTGCTTATGTTATACATTATTTTAATGCACATTTCTCACTTTATGTGTTTTTGCTAATGACTTTGTGTGTGCTAAGTCGCTATAATTGTGTCTGACTCTTTGGAACCCTATGGACAATAGTCCACCAGGCTCCTCTGTCCATGGGATTCTCCAGGCAAAAATACTGGAGGGGATATTTCCAACCCAGGGATCGAACCTGAGTCTCTTATGCCTCCTGCATTGACATAAGACAGGTTCTTTACCATTAGTGCCCCCTAGGAAAGCCCCACTAATGGCATTACTTGCTGTTTATTTATCTATTTATAATGAAGAGTAATAGTTTCCTACTCTGTTCCTATTTGCTCTCTTTTTAAAATTAATTAATTTAATTAGAGGGTAATTTCTCTACAATACTGTGGTGGCTTTTGCCTTACATCAACATGACTCACCCACAGGTGCACATGTGTCCCCCCATCCTGAATCCCCCTACTCAGAGCACCAGCTTTGAGTGCCCTGCTTCATGCATCAAACTTGCTATTTTGGACTATAGAAATGATGTTCGGCAAAACTCAAATTAAAGCGATTTAAAAATTTGAGTTCAAAATGGGTTGTAAAGCAGCAGAGACAACTTGCAACATCAAGACATTCGGCCCAGGAACTGCTAATGGACACACAGTGCAGTGGTGGTTCAGGACGTTTTGCAAAGAAGGCAGCCTTGAAGATGAGGAGCATAGTGGCAGGCCATCGGAAGTTGACAGTGGCTAACTGAGAGTATCACCAAAGCTGATCCTCCAACAACTAACTACGTGAGAAGCTGCCAAAGAACTCAATGTCAACCATTCTATGGTCATTCGGCATTTGAAGCAAATTGGAAAGGTGAAAAGGCTCAATAAGTGAACTGACTGCAAAAAAAAAAAAAAATCATCATTTTGAACTGTTGTCTTCTCTTATTCTACACAACAACAAACCATTTCTCAATCAGATTGTGACATGCAATGAAAAGTAGAGTTTATATGACAACCAGCTCGGTGGCTAGACCAAGGAAGAAGCTCCAAAGCTCTTCCAAAAGCCAAACTTGCATAAAAAATAGTCATGGTCACTGTTTGGTGGTCTGCTGCCTGTCTGATCCGCTACAACTTTCTGAATCCCACTGAAACCGTTACATCTGAGAAGAATACTCAGCAAATTGATGAGAGGCACCAAAAACGGCAATGCCCGCAGCCAGCATTAGTCAAGAGAATGGGCCCAGTTCTTCTGCACAAAGCTGGACCACACATCGCAGAAGTTGAACACATTGGGCCATGAAGTTTTGCCTCATTCACCATAGTCAGCTGACCTCTTGCCAACCAGCTAGCCCTTCATTAAGCAGCTTCACAACTTTTTGCAGGGAAAACGCTTCTACAGCCAGCCTGAGGCAGAAAATCCTTGCCAAGAGTTGACTGAATACCAAAGCACAAATTTTTATGCTACAGGAACAGAGCAACTTATTTCTCATTGGCAAAAACGTGTTGATTGTAACATTCCTATTTTGATTGCTAATGATGTGTGTGAGCCTAGTTATGATTTAAAATTCACAGTCTGAAACTGCAAATACTTTTGTACCAACCTAATTGTAAAGCATGCCATTGAACATTTTACACTTCTTCTCTTCATGTGGGAAACCAGTGCTTTACCTTGGTGTTCTCATGTGTTCCGCAGCAGCTGCTCAAGCCTGAAATCAAATGGATGCTACTCAGCACCTTCCGAGTTAGTTTAAGTCCAAAGGAATCAGGTAAGGTTTGAACATCACATACGGTTTTGAAAAAAGACATCTTCTCCACATATTCTATTGTTCCTTGAACCCTCCAAACCTGCTAGTTTCTAGGGGGGAAATCACCACCTTGGTGTTATTTTATGGAAAGTTGTTTCTTTTCCTTTTCCTTTTTTTTTTTTTTTGTAGGAGAGGAAAGGAACAAGAATCTTGCCTTCAATGAGGCATTTCATTTCTGAACATTAATAATAATAATGATAGTTAACCATTCTATGGCACTTACTATATTCTAGGAAACACTCTAAGCTAGGAATTCTATGAGATAAGGGCTACTGTGTTTATTATTATATATATGAAGAAAATGAGGCACAGGGAAGTTGAGTAATACCTAAAATCTCAAAACTATTAAGTTACATAGTCAGGATTCATACTCAGGCAGTCTGGCTCTAAAATCTGTATTCTTAAAAACACTCTGCTTTGCTTTGTGAGAATTTGGAAGGTTCAAGTTGCCTCTGAATAGATTTTTTTTTTAATTAATAGACATTTTTGTGTATGCAGTTTTAGGTTTACAGAAAAAATCGGTAGAAAGAACAGAGTTCTAACATACCTCCCTCATACCTTCTGATTTCCTCTATTATTGACATTTACATTAGAATGGTATTTTGTTAAAATTGATGGGCCAGTTTTGATACATCATTATTAATGAAATCCCACAGTTTACATTAGGGTTCAGTCCTGGTTCTGTACATTCTATGGGTTTTGACAAATATGACATGTATCCATCATTAGAGTATCATACAGAATAGTTTCCCTACACCAACTGAATAAGATAATGTTCATATTTGCTGTTCATATTTGGACTAGCCTTGTGAGAGTACACACAGTTGTCTGTGCTAGAAGGAGAATTTTGTTGTTGCTGTTAGTATGCAAAATATTAAGGATCCTGATGTCATGCACTCTCATTGCAGGAGCACAAGCAAATTAAGGAACTAGAGCAATACCCTGAAGATGGCAGAGACAGAGGTCTGCTTGGGTCTCCAGCTCTTCTCTCCTACTGTATCCACTGGCTACATTTACAGGTGGGGCCATGGTGCTCATGAGGACTTCAGTGGACAAAATCCAATGCACTAGTCCAGTCTGCCACCAAAAAAGACTCAATTCTCTACTTTCCAGTGCTGGCTACTGGAAGGAAAGCATATTCTTATCCATGCAAAAGCAAAGAGCCTAAGGCTCTAGAATCTCAGAATTCCTTTCCTAACTCACCCTTCACTCACTTTGAAATCTTGTGGGGGTAATACAATATTTAGTGGCACTGTTTCTTTCTTTTGTCCGTCATCGTGTTTCAGCTGCTGACTCTATAGTTGCTGTCATGGGGATGAATAATAAGTGTCAAGAATTTAGAGGAAGCTAATTGGTCATAGATATTCTATTAATAGACTTGGGGGAAATGACAAAAGTTTAATGCTACGGGGTGATGACATTTCAAAAGTTGTTAATAGTGAAAACTCTATTTAGCACAGCAAGTACAGTCTCAATCACTCTGATCCTTGTAGGATTCAGTGTTTTTTAAAGTATTTTTACCTTCCCAGGTGTCACAGTGTTAAAGAATCCGCCTGCTACTGCAGGAGATGTAAGAGACATAGGTTCAATACCTTTGTAGGGAAGATTCCCTGGAGAAGGAAATGGCAACCTACTCCAGTATTCTTGCCTGGGAAATCCCATGGACAGAGGAGCCTGGAGGGCTACAGTCCATGGGGTCACAGAGTCGGACATGACTGAGTGACTAAGCACTAAAGTGCTTTTAGAGGTTGTGTTCTTTTTGCTTGCATTGAATGTAGTATAAATGCATAAGTCTTAATTCAGTGCAAGTATTTTAAGTTATTATTTTAAATGTTTTATGTACATATTTATTAAGCTTATGTCATACCTGGGCTTACCAGGTGGCTCAGTGGTAAAGAATCCATCTCCCAAGCAGGAGATGTGGGTTCGATCCCTGAGATAGGAAGATACCCTGGAACAGCAAATGGCAACCCACTCCAGAATTCTTGCATGGAGAATCCCATGGACAGATAAGCCTGGTGGGCTATAGTCCATGGGGTGGTAAAACAGTCAGACATAACTTAGTGACTAAATAACAAATGTCTACAATCACAACTATTGTACGTAACATGGCACTGTAAAGTTTGGTAATAAACATGTTTATATTTATCCTGTGTAATGGCTCTTAAAAATCTATTTTACTTAGGCAAAATTCACATACCATAAAATTCACTGTTTATAAATATAAAATCCAATGGATTTCAGTATATTCACAAGATCCTGTGACCATCACTGCTATCTTAACTCTGGAACATTTCTATCACCCCCCAAAAGAAACACAGGACCCAACAGGAGTCACTCTCCATCTTTCCCAGTCCCTGATAACTACTTACCTACTTTTTCCTTCTATAAATTTACCTTCCTAGATATTTCATAAAAATAGAATCATTCTACAATATGTGGCCTGCTATGTCTAGCATCTTTTGTTTAGCATAATGTTTTCTGGGCTCCAAAATTACTGCAGATGGTGATTGCAGCCATGAAATTAAAAGACGCTTACTCCTTGAAAGGAAAGTTATGACCAACCTAGACAGCATATTCAAAAGCAGAGACATTACTTTGCCCACAAAGGTCCATCTAGTCAAGGCTATGGTTTTTCCAGTGGTTATGTATGGATGTGAAAGTTAGACTGTGAAGAAAGCTGAGCACTGAAGAACTGATGCTTTTGAACTGTGGTGTTGGAGAAGACTCTTGAGAGTCCCTTGGACTGCAAGGAGATCCAACCAGTCCATCCTAAAGGAGATCAGTCCTGGGTGTTCTTTGGAAGGACTGATGCTGAAGCTGAAACTCCAATACTTTGGCCACCTCATACGAAGAGTTGACTGATTGGAAAAGACTCTGATGCTGGGAGGGATTGGGGGCAGGAGGAGAAGGGGACGACCCAGGATGAGATGGATGGATGGTATCACGGACTCGATGGACATGAGTTTGAGTGCACTCCGGGAGTTGGTGATGGACAGGGAGGCCTGGTGTGCTGCAATTCATGGGGTCGCAAAGAGTTGGACATGACTGAGTGACTGAACTGAAGTGAACTTTCAAGGTTCAGCCTTTTTTTTTTTTTTTTTTGCCATGTATCAGTATTCTATTCCTTTTCATTACTGAATAATACTCTACTGTTTGAATATGCCTCATGTTCTTTTTCCATTCATCAAATGATGGACATTTGGATTGTTTCTGTTTCTTGACTATTGTGACTAACACTGCTATGAACATTCATGCCCAAGTTTTGGAGTAGACTTATATTTTCAGTTCTCTTGGTCATATACCCAGAAGAGGAATTGTTGGGTCATATGGTAACTTCATGCTTCACATTTTGTGGAATTGCCAAATTGTTTCCCAAAAGGGCAGTACCCTTTCACAATCCCACCTACAATGTGTGAAGGTTCCTATTTCTCTACATTCATTTCAATACTTGTTATTGCCTGTCATTTTGATTATCACCACCCTAGTGTGTATGAAATAGTATACATATGGGTTTTTGCATCAGTTGTTGGAAAAATATTAATAATCTAAAAACAATCATTAAGCACGATGAAACAAAGACTTCTGGAGTCTGTGTATCATGCTAGCTTCAATTCTAGGTTACTCAAGTCAACCAATTCACCCTGATTTATCTCCCAGACTCAGTTATTCTCCAGGGTTAGAGACAGTAGTTTTTCCTACAGAGGATGTGTGCCTTCTCTTTGCTAAAATAATGTCAATGCAAAGTGCCTTGTGTATACCCAGCTAAAAACCATCTTGTGAATCTCATTGTTATCAAAGAATTGGAATATCTGAAATTCCTAAGAAAACAGGGTTTAATGTTTGGCTTGGTTAGCCAGACTTAAAAAAGAAATGTGGCTATAACATTGTTACAGGCTAAAGTTTTTTTCACTTTGATTTTATACTTCTTCTTAGCTCAAAGTACTACTTAAGATAAAATTAAAGAAAAGGCAAAAAACAAGTATAGATCCTGCTAATTAGGGATGTTTTCATGTAGGACTGAAATGGGTACACACTTGAGACGTCAGCTAGAAATGCAGAGGAAGCAGGAATATTAGCTTTCCCAGGTTCCCCCAAAGAGAAAACTAGACAAATTAAATGTATTCAGAAGATACCCAAGTCAAACGGACATAGACAAGTAGCGCACACATAGTAGTGCAAAGTGGAAAAATTCTTGGTGTCAGCAGATTAAAAGATTAGAAAAGAAGTTTTTGATGAAAGAAAACAAAAATCTACCTAAACAGGAAGAGCTCATGGTCCTCTTTCAGTTCGAAAAGATATAGTTTCTACCTTAAAACTTTAACTGCCCTCTCCCGAAAGATTCTAAGCCAAGAGAAATTAAAATATTTCTCTCTTTAGTTATGCACATATGTAGTCATGCTGCTGGTTTATAAGATTAAAGTCTAAAATCAAGAAGATGTTTTCTTTTCCTTGATCTCCCAATAGTGCAAAATCCTATCAATAGCTATTTTAATAACTTTCATCAACTGATTCCCACTGAGAGCCCTCAGAATGGGTCTTTATTACCACCCCTGGATTATACGGTAAAATCCCCACAAACTCATTAGTTTCTAGGTTCTCAGTTGGCTGTTAGGATGTACTATGGTTTCAAGTCATTGACACAACAAGCACACAAATCTAGTCTTTCCTCACTTCCCAACCACATTTCACACCAGCACTTCAGGAATTGTACTCCATCCACAATGGAGAACTTTCTCTGCCTGCCTTGGAGACATTAGCTTCTTCCGTCTGCAGTTACTCCCCCTCCCCATCTAGACAGCCTCTACTCTTTGCGTCCCTGATTCCTACTCATCTTTCAGGTTCTCTGCTTAAATTTCGCTTCATGACAATTGACGCCTTAGACCAGGTCCCCTCTTTAATGCTCTCATAGCCCATATTCTTCTTTTTTTTTGATTGGTATTAAATAATTATTTGTTTAATATCTGTTTTCCCCACTAGATTCTATGTTTCTTAAGAGTAGGAACTTATTATGTTATTCATTGCTATAATCTTAGAACCTCGCCTATACCTGACACATGGTAGATACTCAACAAATATTTATTGAATGAATGAATAAATAAGTGGATGAACAAAAGCAGATTTGGGCTCATCTTAAGAAGCAGGACTGCTTTTCACAAATGGAATGAGTTGTCTCCGAAGGCAAAAAGTTTAAATCCAGTTATGGAGCAAAATATATTTGGCAACAGTGCAGCATAAAATGGAAATAAAGGAGAAAGCTGATGGCTACAAATAAAGGAACTAGGTAATATCCTAGAGGTTCCATAAGGTAGGATTAAGAGGCAATGCAGTGGGCTTCCCTGGTGGCTCGGTGATAAAGAACCCACCTGTCAATGGAGGAGGTGAAGGTTCAATCCCTGGGTCGGGGAAGATCCCTTGGAGAAAGAACTGGCAACCCCCTCTACTTTTCTTGCCTGGAGAATTTTCCATGGACAGAAGAGCCTGGCGGGCTACAGTCCATGGATTTGCAAAGAGTTGGACATGATTGAATGAGTAAACAACAACAAAAGCAGACCAGAAAATGAGAAGAGAGAGTGGTCAGGTTATTTCCTACTCACTCTTTTCCCTTTCTGGTGCTATTTCTGGAAGCAGCTGCCTCCTTCCTCTACTACATCTTCTGATGGGGGACTTCCCCCCAGGGTCCTAGTCCTCACTGATACACTATGTCCTCTCCTTGACTTTCCAGTCCCAAGGATGCAATAGCTTCCTGTATTGCCAGTCTCTGCATACTCATTTTCTCTTGTTTGTTTTCTTAACCTTGTTGTTCACATGTTGCAAGTGGCCCCTCCATTAAAGGCTTTTCAGGGGGGAAGAATTCACTCATCTGGGGCCAGCTTTGTTTCTGGATGGGCCCCTGAATGAAACTCATTTTAACCGAATCACTTAAACTATTTTGTTGAAAACAGGCCATAAGAGGAAAAGAGTAGAAACATGGAGTCCAGATAGGAGGCTTTTGCAACAATAATATAGGTGAGGGATGATGATGGTTTGGGTTCATAATAAAATAGAAGTGATTGCTGAAAATATTTTCATGAGAAAGACAAAAGATGGTGACATATTGGATATGAGTTGTGAGAAAAAGAGAGGTGTCCCAGTTAACTCCAAAGCTTTGGCTTAAGTAATTGGAAGGATGGGGTTATAATTTACTGAAATGGGAAAGGCTGTGGGAAGAACCCACCAGGTATGGAGGAAGTTCAATTCAGTACATGCACAATTTGAGAGGCTTGAGGTGAGGTGAAGTCGCTCAGTCGTGTTCGACTCTTTGCGACCCCATGGACTGTAGCCTACCAGGCTCCTCTATCCATGGGATTTTCCAGGCAAGAGTACTGGAGTGGGTTGCCATTTCCTTCTCCACAAAGTCATCAGCATCTAGCTGGTCATCAAAGTGTAGAGACTGGATTGTGTTGTCAAGTCCATGAAGGTAAATAAGAAGAGAAAAAGCAGTGAGCAGCGGAGCACTCCAAAGGTCTGGTGGTTGGAGAGATGAGGGAGAGTCAAGAAATGAAATAGAGAGGGACTAGCCAGGGAAGCAGGAGGAAGTTCAGGAGTGCGTGTGTGCACCACTGGTCAGTCACGTCCGACTCTGCGACCGCATGAACTGTAACACACCAGGTTCCTCTGTCCATGGGATTTCCCAGGTAAGAATATTGGAGTAGGTTGCCATTTCCTCCTCCAGCGGATCTTCCCAAATCTGGGATCAAATCTGAGTTTCCTTCATTGGCAGCTGGATTCTTTACTGCTGAGTCACTAGGGAAGTGAAATCCAGGAGCTGATTGGTCAAATAAGATGAAGACAGATAACTGGCTTTTGGCTTCAGTGAAGTGAAGGACCTCGGCAAGAGCAGTGTCTGGGGATGTGTGTGGCTGGAAGCCTGGTTGGATGGACAAGGGTTGAGAGAATTAAAAGGAAGGACTTAGAAACACAGGTCTAGACATGTCTTTGGAGTATACATAGCAGGAGCACTGGCAATTCTCCATCTTCTTAGCTCCCAGGTTGGTTCCCACTTCAGCATGTCTTCTGGGTTCCTTTCAGAATTGCAGCTTAACTATCAGCAGCATGGTTTCCAGGACTGACTGACCCTGGTTCAAAACTCCAGCCCTGTCTCTTACTACTTTTGTGACTAAAGCAACTTTTTTAACCTCTCTGAGACTTTTAAAAACGGGGATAATAATTATATTCACTGGAGAGCAGTAATACTTAATATAATTACTGGATTATTGTTTTAATATTACTGCTTAAATATAATAATTTAAGCAGTACTATTTGATATAATTACTGGAGAGCTGTGATGTTAAGCTTTATAAAGGTTAAATAAGGTGATAAATATGGAGTGTTGAGCCCTACACAATTGTTGTTGTTACTATCTTTTTAAAAATGTTAATCTGACTATGTCAGTAACTCTTCCTTTACATTTCCCTCCACCATACGGATCCTAATTTTGTATGCAGTCTATCTCCTTTACATCTTAGGTCTAGAAATATAAAGGTACCTGTAGGCCCTGACACCTGCTAGGGCAAAAAGCTAGAGTCGCCGATCTTCAGGAGGTGCCATTAATAAGAACGTCCACTAGGGGGTGAGCAAGGAAAGAGGGAGGAGAAAGAGCTACCATTAATCCAGTCTGTTGGGTTAGCTCTCCTGGAGTTTAACAGGGCCTCCCCATGTAGCTCAGGGGTAAAGAATCCATCTGCCAATGCAAGGAGATGCTTGCTGGTTGAAATTCCATGGACAGAGGAGCCTGGCGGGCTACAGTCCACGGGGTCGAAAAGAGTCGGATACAGCTGAGCACACAAACCCTGAGGTTTAAGACTTTATAAATCTGGCCAAAATAATAATGTTTTGAATGTGTGGTGCTTGAAACTGTCAGGGGCTCTCTACCATGGATCGCCAGGAGCTAGTCTAATGCTTATAAAAAGAAAGGAGAGAGAGACAGAGAAAGGAGGAGGAGGAGGAGGAGAGGAAGAAGAAAGGGGAGGAGAAGGTGGGGAGGAGGTTGGAAGGAAGGGAGAAAGGAAGAGGGAGGGAGCAAAGGAGGGAAGAAGGGAAGATCCAGCACTAATGTCTTGGATCAGCAGTTCTTGTTTTCTTAGGGTTGGTGCTAGAGCGCAGACTAGGAAAGGGGTGGAGAAAGAGGTGCAGAGAGGTGGAGGAAGGGGAGGAAGAAGGGGAAGGGGAGGGTGTGAGCCTTGGTTAGAGATATGAAAGAAAGTAAGCCTTTCTGGGGACAGTGAGTGCAGTCTTCCTGCACACCCAGCCTTGGGCAAGGACCCAGAGACCTGTGGTGCTGAGCTGAGAGGCTGAAGGGCTGCAAAAGGACGGAGCAAAGCCATGGTAAGCTTTTCAGCCTAAAATATGTCCAGATGCTCAGATAGAACCTCGTCTTGGAATGCAGAGGCAGGTGGCAGAAGACAAGAAGCAGCACATTTATTTTTTGGTTTAAAAAAGCCAAAACTAAAATTGCTGAGTCTAAATTAAAAAGTGTTCCTAGAATCTCTCTTCCCACGTGTGCTGATTTCTTCTCCTTGACTTGTCTCTACTGAGGGTTCCTGAAGAAGTACTACAATCTTGCGGAAATTAGCACTCTTGTGACTGAACACTGACACTATCTTGAGAATTGATACATTTCAGAAAATATGATGTAAAGATGTGAAGAAATTTTATGGTCTTGTCATCTGAGTTGCTCAAAATGTATTTCTGTTTAGTTGAGAAAAAATGAACTCCTTTCTTTCAGTAGTGTCTGTTTGGTTACCTACTTCTTTTAGGAATTTGGAGTACTGACCCATCATAGTTAAGTGTGAGTTTTTAATATTAAATCTAGACACTAATAGTTCATTAAGGACTAAGTAAGTAAGTGTTAGCTGCTCAATCGTGTGCCACTCTTTGCAACCCCATGGACTGCAGCCTGCCAGGCTCCTCTGTCCATGGGATTCTCCAGGCAAGAATACTGGAGTGGGTTGTCATTTTCTTCTCCAATTAAGGACCAAAGAACACTTAAAAAATATATGTACTAACTATCACATAGCTTTATCTGACAGCTCAGCAGATAAGTAGATGCAAAAAGTTACTGAAATGTAGAAAAAAATATCAGAACAGCAGCAATAGCAGCTTGAGGCTAAAATAGGAGGAAAAAAAAAACAACTATACACCAGTTTTGAAGCAAATTTAACTCTACTTTTTCACCCATGTCTGAGAAATCTCTTACCTCAGACAAGGTTAGTAGGCATATGCGTTATACTTTGAACTTTGAGAAAGTTGTAAGTACCTCTTCAAGGTACCTGTAAAATGGTGATTTAGAGTATAAATCTGAGTAAAATTTTGTATTCTATTTGCAGCTATGTCCATGGAAATGTCAAAATGTTCAGAGGGGCTTGTGGAATGTCTTTCAACTGTGGGTCTGGATTATGCTCTGTTGCGGTATGTTATGATTTTTTTTATATTGCTAAGCTTTTTAAAAAACATATGTTCAGGTTTTGGTAAATATCTACTGAGTGTACACAGGTAAAAGTGGCAGGTAAAAGTATTAGGTAGATGGCTGCTAATTCTACCCTTTCTGCAAACATCCCTTTTCTTCCTTTCACCTTTAATATTTCCTTCCCCAGAGAACGCCTAGCCTTGACCCAACTTTTGCTGCAGGGTTTATTCTATGACATGATTTATTCCTTAATCATAACTGTTTCCCAGTTCTCTGTACATTTTATATTTGTTTAATTTGATCAAGATTAATTATGTATTCTTTGCATCTGTTATTCCCTGCTCAGAGTCCTTAGGAAACTATAAAAATTGAATCTGTGTTTTCTTTGGTATTTCTCCATAGTATTTGCCCTACACAGTGAAAACTCAGCAAATGGTGATGGCTGTGAAAACTTTCACCTTGTGCTATAATAGTGCTTCACTTAGACCATACCATGCTTAGAATGGCATGTATTATTATAGTGTCATTGTGTAATTATGTGTTTGTTTTGATTTCTTCAAAGACCTCATATTTGAAGCACCCATGTGATTATTAAACACCATCAGCTGAATATCTTTGTGTGTGTAACAAAATCTAAAATTAGTTTCATAATCCTACCTCATCTGGTTTTGTAAATTGTTCTTTTTCTATTTTGTATATAAGGCTTGGACTGTCTGTTTTCCCAGAAGCAGCTCTTTCATGGTAAAACATTATCTTTTTGACATAAAAGAGGTTACTTCAAAGTGTGCCATTATTTCTCTTCTTATTTTACTTCTCCTTTAGAAACATAAATATTGGTCTTTAGGAAATTATCCCAGAATGAAAGAGTGGGCAATAAATTTTAGAGTTATATGATACTGTAATTAAATTAACTTTAAATGATTGAGAGCCACTAAGAAATATGAATTTCTAAAATATGTTGGTTAAATTTTACTGGAAATAAGTTTTGAGAAAAAAACTAGTTTATGAAAATAAATCTAGAAAGCCACCAAATTCATCTAAAATAGAGCTATGAGCAAAAGTATTCCATATTATGGTGAAAAGTGATTGGGACTAGAAGTTCTAGGTTCTACTTCAGATCTGCAGGTGACTAATTCCACAGCCTCAAGCAGGTAACTTACCCTCTTGAGGTGTCAGCTTCCTCGTCTCTAAATGTCAGGATCAGCTTGGATTAGTTCTAGGTTCTTTTCAGCTATAACCATGCGGCTACACAATTCACACTGATGTCTTTCAGATTTCTTTGCGCATCGTGGCACCGATTGCTGGACTTACCATTATTCTAAAAGACCCATGCCCTGGGAAGAGGCTAGAGCGTTCTGCAGGAGAAATTACACAGATTTAGTTGCCATACAAAACAAGGGAGAGATCGAATACCTGAATAAGACACTTCCCTTCAGTCGTACTTACTACTGGATTGGAATCCGGAAAGTAGAAGGGGTGTGGACTTGGGTGGGAACCAACAAATCTCTCACTGAAGAAGCAAAGAACTGGGGTGAAGGGGAGCCCAACAACAGGAAGAGTAAGGAGGACTGTGTGGAAATCTATATCAAGAGGATCAAAGACTCGGGGAAATGGAACGATGATGCCTGCCACAAAGCAAAGAGAGCCCTCTGCTACACAGGTAGGGACTGACCAGACTGCTGCCCTGCTCAGGGAGGGCAGAGTGCAGAGGACGAATGCGCTAACCCCATGGGAACCTGGGGCCACAGAGCAGCTGCTAGGGCATTCTGAAACAGGGCCAGTCCTCTAACTAAGCTTGAATCATGTCACTTCTGAGCATTTTTGGTGGGTGAGACTAGGCCCTATGCCCCAAATCTATCTGCCTGAATCAGTTTACATTAAGATGACAAATCCATGTGGAAAGCAAGGAGGAAGAGCTAGACAGTGAGTGTCCCTGATAATAAGGCAGGGAAGCGGAAGCAGAGGGCCAAGAGCTGATGCTCACGTCACTGTTTCCTCCTCATGAAGTAGGCGACTTGATGCTACGTGGTTCCTTTTTGGCCTAATCTTATAGTGCTCAGTCATGTCCCGCTCTTTGTGACCCCACGGACTATATAGCCCATTAGGTTCCTCTGTCCATGGGCTAATCCAGGCAAGAGTATTGGAGTGGTTACCATTTCCTCCTCCAAGGGATCTTCCTGACCCAAGGATCGAACCCTCATCTCTGGCATCTCTTGCATTGGCAGGCAGATTCTTTACCACTGAGTCATCTGGGGAGCACTAATCTTATAGAATTCTATGTAATGAAACTTTGCAGTGTTTCATTATCTGTCGTATGTGAAAATTTCTGTAGAAACCACGGTGACAGTTCAAAAGTAATCAGTATTTTTCCAAGTTATTTTTAACAGTGAAACATTCATTCAGTCTCTTGTTCACTTGGACTCTCTGCCCATTTAGCAGGGCTTCTTCCCAGGAGGTTCAGTGGTAAAGAATCTGCCTGCCAATGCAGAATACACAGGACTGGGGTTCAATCCTTGGGTCGAGAAGATCCCCTGGAGTAGGTAATGGCAACCCACTCCAGTATTCTTGCCTGGAAAATTCCATGGACAGAAGAGCCTCATGGGCTACAGTCTGTAGGGTCACAGAGTTGAACATGACTGAGCATGCATGTGCATACTAATTCAGTAAGTTCAGACTCTCTAATTTTTGTTCAGTACTTTCTATAATGAGAGGGATTGCCAAGCATACTACAGAAGTGATTGGGGTCAGGTTATCATTTAACCCACTTACTGCATCAAAAACAAAACAAAAAGAAATTTTAAGAGTTTCAATGTATATCACTGTTTCCCCTAAATGTTATAGAGTATTAGCTTCAGTAAATTCATTCTAAAAACAAATGTCTATGGCTGTATGACAACTTTATTGTATAAATAAAAATTTTAGGATATGATTTTTATGCAAAAATGGTATGAATGTACAAATATACTTTTCCCTGTTTGTTAAAATAGTCACAGCCAAAAAGTTGTTTTTATCTAAAGAAATGACTAGGAGTACTAAAAAAGTATCCATCTAAAAATAACTTCTGACCCCTTTAAAGCTTCTTGTAAACCCTGGTCATGCAGCGGCCATGGACAATGTGTGGAAGTCATCAATAATTACACCTGCAACTGTGATTTGGGGTACTACGGGCCCGAGTGTCAGTTTGGTAAGCTGCTTTTGTTTCTTTGTTTCTTCCTATGTAAAGTATTATAGTTTATGGAAGTTGGTTGGGGGAAAATGATACTAGCCATTCTGAGAAATGAGAAGTTTTGATCAGTTGGCCATGCTTGCACAATATTGTTACTTTTCTGTAAAGATTTCATAAGTCAGCATGAAGTTTCAATTCACTTCTCAACAAGTCCTTTTGAGTACCACAAGAGCATTGGCATTGGAATAAAAGCTGTAAGGATTACAATAATGAATCAGGATAGATTCTGGCTGTTAAGGAATGCATAAGCTAGTGAGCTTGTTGGATGCATTAGAACACTGAATCTGAAAGAAACAATACCATTTATCATTAGGAGGCTGAATTATCCACCTTGCTTTTTACATTATCTTCAAGATCATCAGAAAAGCAAGACCAAAAAGAAAAATTCACATATTGATATATAGTGTCTATCAGAAAATAGAATAATAAATTCAACACATTGGCTGGCATTTTAGGGGATGAGGATAAATCTATTACAGATTCTTACCTTAAAGGATTTACAGTTAACTAGTGGAAATTATGGGTTTCCGTGATGGCTCAGCAGTAGAGAATCTGCCTGCCAATGCAGGAAATGAGACAGGGGTTTGAGACCCTGGAAGAGGAAATGGCAACTCATTCCTGTATTCTTCTCTGGGAAATCCCATGGACAGGGGAGACTGGCAGGCTAGAGTCCATGGGGTCGTAGAGAGTCAAATATGACATGGCCACTGAGCATGCACACAGTGGAAATTACACATGCTTATAATTTAATCTGATGGAAAGCCAGATATGCTGGAGGAAGCCTGTAAAGACTCAAAATTGCCTAATAAAAATCTCTAGCCTTTATTTGATAGTGAGAAACCACTTAGTATCTGAACACCAGAATTTAGGGCAATTATCTTAGAAGCAGTGCATAAGATGGACCGGAGAACAAAAAAGAGAAGATGGGATGATGGAGAGCATCATTAGGAGTCCGTTGAAATCATTCTGAGTCCTGGTGGTAGAAACAGAAAGGAAAGAATACATAGATTGAAAGACATGGAGTCTTTGACCTAGTCAACTCACTACTGAAAGAAACTTCAAGTCCTTTGATTGATATTGGTGAAGTTTCAAAACTATATTTGAAGTATCTGGTGAATAAAATAGAAAAATATAATAAGAAAAGAGCAGTGTTTGCAATGAATAAGGAATTAAAGCCAAACAAATTTAAATGATCAACCAACTGGAACAGATCTGGCTCATTTCACTCAATTCCTAAGCCCTGACTTCTATCCAATACTTTACACTCACTCCATTTCTAAATTTTTAAAAATTGTTATCTCATCAGCATGCCCATTTCACTCCTTTTTGAATGTTTTATTCTTTTTTTTTCTGTCTTGGTTTCCATCATACAACTCTTCCCTGGTTTTCTTTCTACCTATGATTGTTTCTCCTTGGGTTTCCTCATGGGCACTTACTCAAGCCCATATATTTATTGTTATTTCTTATCTTCCATCTTTCATCCATTGCTCTTCTCGCTTTACATGTCCCCTTTGGTCAAACCTAGAAACTTCTGTGGACACACACATCTGTGTGGGCTTTGGACAGACAAATCTGTTTCCAGCCCTGAACTCCAAATATGCTAAGCATAATCTTTGGGATGCCCCAAATATTGAAAAATCAATTTTATCCAGCCAGCTTTCCTTTTTGTATTCCTTATCTCAGTGTGTGGTACCACCATTTATATGGGTACACTGGTATAAAATTCTCTCACCTCCTCCTACATTTTTGCAAAGTAACACACTACTCATTTTTATAATTTAATGTTTCTCCAACTTGTCTTCTACTTGTTAACTCTACACTATTGCCTTCATTATCTTCCTCCTAGATTATTGCAATAATTTCTGAGCTGAGTTCTACATCTTTAAATTAGCTCACCTCAAATATATTATTCATACTATAGGCAGTCTGATCAACTTAAAAAATCAAGTAAACATCACACATATGTGGCCATCCACCATTTAATTTCTACCTATCATTTGTCCCATAGGATGAAATCTGAACTCTGAACTCAAGGCATAGAATAATGCTTGATCTATAGTAGATACTCATTAAATTGATGAAAAGATAGGGGCATTTTGCCTTAGCACCTGTCTTTCTATCTAATCTCATCTCACATCATCCCTCCTCTTTCCTTCTAGTATTAACATCAAAATCCTTGTAGTCTTCCACACTTACCAGATTGCTTTGTAGCTCATTGACTTGCTCATGGCTTCCTCATTTTGCACATGGATAAAATACGTATTCAACTGGAAGATAACAGTTCAGGGACCATTTCTATCTGGAAGTTTTCTTTGGATGCCAAGACAGGTTAAGCATCCCTATTCTGTGTTCCAATAGCTCCACATATTTGTTTCTTATTTATCTGGCATTTGTTGAAATCATCCATTTAGTTGTCTGCATGCCTCAGCAGACTGACAGCAACTTGGGATCAGTCAGTATTTTATTTATCACTGTAACTGTAAGATTGAGACTTAGGCACCTGCTTGTGGGCATGCACTGATATGGACAACATAAGTGACTTTCATTTGGACTTGTATTGTAGATGGAAAATACTAAAATTATTCTAATTTCTTGAATTCAATCTTCAATTCTTCATTTATTTCTTAAGAACAAGGTTAAAATGATAGCTCACATTTGATAAGGAATAAGACACAAGAGTTGCAATATTTGCCTAAATGATGTGGCAGGACCTAAAACATGAAGACTGAATTCCAAGTCTTAATTTAATCTATTATGCCACTGATGAGAGAAAGGAAGTAGACATACGTTCTGCAGAGGACTGTCAAAATCAGAAGAACCAAAGTTCTGGAATTGGTCTAGAGATATGAAGACAGAATGCAGGCTTCGATGCTTCCTAAAGCCTATGCCCCAACCAGTAACACTGAAGAAGCTGAAGTTGAATGGTTCTATGAAGACCTACAAGACCTTTTAGAACTAACACCCAAAAAAGATGTCCTTTTCATTACAGGGGACTGGAATGCAAAAGTAGGAAGTCAAGAAACACCTGGAGTAACAGGCAAATTTGGCCCTGGAGTACAGAATGAAGCAGGGCAAAGGCTAATAGAGTTTTGCCAAGAAAATGTACTGGTCATAGCAAACACCCTCTTCCAACAACACAAGAGAAGACTCTACACATGGACATCACCAGATGGTCAACACTGAAATCAGATTGATTATATTCTCTACAGCCAAAGATGGAGAAGCTTTATACAGTCAGCAAAAGCAAGACTGGGAGCTGACTGTGGCTCAGATCATGAACTCTTTATTGCCAAATTCAGACTGAAATTGAAGAAAGCAGGGAAAACCGCTAGACCATTCAGGTATGACCTAAATCAAATCCCTTATGATTATACAGTGGAAGTGAGAAATAGATTTAAGGGCCTAGATCTGATAGATAGACTGCCTGATGAACTATAGACAGAGGTTCATGACATTGTACAGGAGACAGGAATCAAGACCATCCCCATGGAAAAGAAATGCAAAAAAGCAACATGGCTGTCTGGGGAGGCCACAAATAGCTGTGAAAAGAAGAGAAGTGAAAAGCAAAGGAGAAAGATATAAGCATCTGAATGCAGAGTTCCAAAGAATAGCAAGAAGAGATAAGAAAGCCTTCCTCAGTGATCAGTGCAAAGAAATAGAGGAAAACGACAGAATGGGAAAGACTAGAGCTCTCTTCAAGAAAATTAGAGATACCAAGGGAACATTTCATGCAAAGATGGGCTCGATAAAGGACAGAAATGGTCTGGACCTAACAGAAGCAGAAGATATTAAGAAGAGGTGGCAAGAATACTCAGAAGAACTGTACAAAAAGGATCTTCACAACCAAGATAATCATGATGGTGTGATCACTCACCTAGAGCCAGACATCCTGGAATGGGAAGTCAAGTGGACCTAAGAAAGCATCACTATGAACAAAGCTAGTGGAGGTGATGGAATTCCAGTTGAGCTATTTCAAATCCTGAAAGAAGATGCTGTGAAAGTGCTGCACTCAATACTCTAGCACATTTGGAAACCTCAGCAGTGGCCACAGGACTGGAAAAGGGCAGTTTTCATTCCAATCCCAAAGAAAGACAATGCCAAAGAATGCTCAAATTACTGCACAATTGCCCTCATCTCACACGCTAGTAAAGTAATGCTCAAAATTCTCCAAGTCAGGCTTCGGCAATACATGAACCGTGAACTTCCAGATGTTCAAACTGGTTTTATAAAAGGCAGAGGAAGCAGAGATCAAATTGCCAATATCCGCTGGATCATCGCAAAAGCAAGAGAGTTCCAGAAAAACATCTATTTTTGCTTTATTGACTATGTCAAAGCCTCTGACTATGTGGATCACAATAAACTGTGGAAAATTCTGAAAGAGATGGGAATACCAGACCACCTAACCTGCCTCTTTGGAAACCTATATGCAGGTCAGGAAGCAACAGTTAGAACTGGACATGAAACAACAGACTGGTTCCAAATATGAAAAGGAGTACATCAAGGCTGTATATTGTCACCCTGTTTATTTAACTTCTATGCAGAGTACATCATAAGAAATGCTGGGCTGGAAGAAGCATAAGCTGGAATTAAGACTGCTGGGAGAAATATCAATAACCTCAGATATGTAGATGCCATCACCCTTATGGCAGAAAATGAAGAGGAACTAAAAAGCCTCTTGATGAAAGTGAAAAAGGAGGGTGAAAAAGTTGGCTTAAAGCTCAACATTCAGAAAACGAAGATCATAGCATCTGGTCCCATTACTTCATGGGAAATAGATGGGGAAACAGTGGAAACAGTGTCAGACTTTATTTTTGGGGGCTCCAAAATCACTGCAGATGGTGATTGCAGCCATGAAATTAAAAGACGCTTGCTTACTCCTTGGAAGAAAAGTTATGACCAACCTAGACAGCATATTGAAAAGCAGAGACATTACTTTGCCCACAAAGGTCCATCTAGTTAAGGCTATCATTTTTCCAGTTGTCATATATGGATGTGAGTGTTGGACTCTGAAGAAAGCTGAGCGCCAAAGAATTGATGCCTTTGAACTGTGGTGTTGGAGAAGACTCTTGAGAGTCCCTTGGACTGCAAGGAGATCCACCAGTCCATCCTAAAGGAGATCAGTCCTGGGTGTTCATTGGAAGAACTGATGCTGAAGCTGAAACTCCAATACTTTGGCCACCTCATGTGAAGAGTTGACTCATTGGAAAAGACCCTGATGCTGGGAGGGATCGGGGGCAGGAGCAGAAGGGAACGAAAGAGGATGAGATAGCTGGATGGCTTCACCGACTTGATGGACATGAATTCGGGCAAACTCCAGGAACTGGTGATGGACAGGAAGGCCTGGCATGCTGGGATTCATGGGGTTGCAAAGAGTCAGACACAACTGAGCGACTGAACTGAATTGAACTGAACTGAAAGCTTTTATCTTCTCCCCTTGTAAAGAAGACAGTTATGGATACCCAGTCTTTCTGTGAACCTCCTACTTCCAACACTCTGGCATACTTAGGGTCTCTAATATGGCAGCTGTTTCCAAACTGAGCTGGTCATTCCCACTTAAACCTGTCTACATTTGAAAGTTCTCTGTCCAGGTAATGCCAAAGATAATAAGATTGTGTGCATGCAGATTAGCTAATATTTCATTGAAAGCTTCCTATGAACCAGACTTTAAATCCTTGACTTGCATTAAATTATTTAATTCCCAAACTCTGAGAAGTCAATACATTTATCATTATCCCTCTTTTATAGATAAAGAACCTAAAGCTGGAAGGATTAAATCACCTTGCTTAAAGATACTTGTTTATTAAGTATCAGAGCTAAGATTCAACCGGCTCATCAGGTCCTCTTAACTCTGTTTCTTTTTTCATTGAAGTGACTCAGTGTGTGCCTTTGGAGGCCCCAAAGCTGAGTACCATGACCTGTACTCACCCTTTGGGAAACTTCAGCTTCATGTCGCAGTGTGCCTTCAACTGCTCTAAGGGAACAGACATAATTGGGATTGAAGAAACCACTTGCGGACCATTTGGAAATTGGTCATCTCCAGAACCAACCTGTCAAGGTGAGCCTATGTTCATACCAGAGGCTTTATCATGGCAATCCTGGATTTATAAACTAAGAAAATGTGGCGGAGCCTTACTAAGAATTCTGTGTCCTCTTTTGAAACATAATTTAACCTAACTTAGATTTTACCGTGATACTTTTCAAAGGGGTTATTTTTTCTAATTTAAAAGAAAAACCACAAACAAAAAATAACAATCAATTATCTCTGATTCTATGTCACTATATATGTGCATATATATATATATATATATATATATATATATATACACACTGTTCAGCAGAACAGTGTGGTTATACTGTATTTTTTATCTTATTTTTATTTTTCTCATTGCTATGGAATAATCAGTCTTGCTGAACTGCTGTTGAATTTTGATTGTTCTCCCTTTCAATAACCCCTTATTGTGGGGTGGTGGGGTTAGAGGTCTTTATTGATTGTTTTATTTGGTTTATCCTTAGAATCATGTTTTACCTTTCCTCCTCCATGTATTCTCAGGAGAATAGCAAATTCTGTGAAAAACAAACATACAATCTCTTGATTTTTTTTTTTCATTTGAAACATGGTGGTTTTTTTTTTTTTCTTTCTTTCTTATTTACTGTCAAGATCATCTCTTTAGGGGAAAAAAACTGGTGGCATCTAAACTTGTGAAGTTTTGATTACATATTCAACTTTTATGCTTTTGACTCACTAGTTTAAGTGGTTTAATTCTCGAAAAAACCATTCAATCATTTTTGGAATCATAGAACTAACTGACCAACCTGCTAAATTTTAAAAAATTTGAGGGACTTGCTTCAGAGAATGGCGGTGTTTTTCAAAACTTCTTGGACTGATGTTAGAACAGGTAAAGTGAAAGTGAAAGTGAAAGTGAAGTCGCTCAGTCGTGTCCGACTCTTTGCAACCGGGTGTACTGTAACCTACCAGGCTCCTCCATCTATGGGATTCTCCAGGCAAGAATACTGGAGTGGGTTGCTATTTCCTTCTCCAGGGGATCTTCCCAACCCAGGGATTGAACCCGGGTCTCCCGCATTGCAGGCAGACACTTTAACCTCTGAGCCACCAGGGAAGCCCAAAGGCAGGAAATTCTCTGTCTTTGTTGACAATGCACCATAAGAGCTCTTGAGGCCAAGGCCACATAGCATGGTGCTTCCAGAAGAGCTAGAGAGTTACCAGGGCTGGGGAAGCAACATCAGCCAGGTCTCCCCACCTCTCCCCAACCCCACTGCTCCCCTCCCACCATGGGCTTTCTGGGTTCTCCTCATTCTACCTCTGACTCACCACTCTCCATCATTCTCAAGACAAGAAAGCCTGGAAGCACCATCAGAAGTAATTTCTAGAAATTAGAAATGTCTAGATTCATGTCAATGGTTCCCCAGTTAAGTTAGGCAGTTTGGCTAAAAGCTGTTCCTCACAGAAGTTCTCTGCTCAGAAATACTGATTTTTTTTTTTCTTCTTCATTGAAGTGATTCAATGTGAGCCTCTAACAGAACCTGATTTGGGAACCATGGACTGTAATCACCCCCTTGTCGACTTCGGCTTTTCCTCCACGTGCACCTTCAGTTGTTCAGAAGAAGCTGAGTTAATTGGGGAGAAAAAAACTATCTGTGGATTGTCCGGAAATTGGTCCAGCCCTAGTCCAAAATGTCAAAGTGAGTAAGTTTGGCCCAATATGTTCAAGACTTAAAGAGGTATTTGATGAATAAGCACATGGTGGGAAAAAGTATTAAACTTTGAAGTTTTGTTGCTAAGACATATGTAGCTTAAAAAAAGATTCATACACATTGATTTACCATAAAATCTTTGGCTGCTCTTTCCTCTTCCTTCAATGACAGTGATTGCTTTTTTTTACTTTTCAGCCAATTCTCAACTCCTCCTCCCTTAACATCTAAACTCACTGTTTCTACTGACTTATTTCTTATACATTTTTCTATTCCAGTACAATCTCACTTCTCTGTTCAGTTCAGTTCAGTCACTCAGTTGTGTCTGACTCTGCGACCCCATGAATCACAGCACGCCAGGCCTCCCTGTCCATCACCAACTCCCGGAGTTCACTCAGACTCACGTCCATCGAGTCGGTGATGCCATCCAGCCATCTCATCCTCTGTCGTCCCCTTCTCCTCCTGCCCCCAATCCCTCCCAGCATCAGAGTCTTTTCCAATGAGTCAACTCTTCGCATGAGATGGCTAGTCTACTAAAATATCTCCACAAAAGTCACCAGTGTCCACCTAATTCCCAAAGTAATGGATACTTCTCAATTATCACAAAGTTGATTCCTCCCAAATCTGTCTGTGCATAAGAACTGTGTCTTACTCATCTCTGTATACCTTCCAGCTGACACAGCGCCTGGCAATAGGTGCTATATTAATCCATGTTCAATTAGCATTTGACAGAACACTTACCCATGTCTGCCCCAAGACTACACCAATGAAAGAATGCTTTATTTTTGTCTTTTCTAAAGGCTCTATTTCTATTAGAGTATAAATGTTTTACAATGTTGTGTTAGTTTCTGCTATCCAACAACGTGAATCAGCTCTAAGTATACACATATCCCCTCCCTCTCAGCCTCCCTTGAGCCACCCCATCCCACCCCTCTGGGTCACCATGGAGCACCGAGCTGAGCTCCATGTGCCATACAGCAGCTTCCCACTAGCTAGCTATTTACACATGGTAGTGTGAATACGCCAGTGCTGCTCTCCCAGTTCATCCCGTGGCAGCAGTCCTTAAGTGGTAGGATCTGTAGAAGCTCACAGAGAAGCTGATCTCTCTGTGGTCTAGGGCCAGGAAGTGGGGTAGGGAGCTGGGGAGGTGGCATGAGGTCTTTGGAGGAAGACTGCACATCAGACTTATGGGGCATTTCCTTTAAAGGCTGGGCTAGTGTCTGCCTCCTTAACCTCCTACAGTCCATAGATGCAACCCTCTGGGAATTGCACCTCTTTTCCATTATACATTTGGGTGCGGGGATGAAAACACCTTGAAAGGGTTCATCAAAGTGATGTGAAGAATAAGGGACAGTCAGACCCTGTGCCAATATGCAAAAGTAATTTTCTTCAACTGGTGGTATCAGAAGATAAATTTTTTCGTATCAGTGTTTTTTCAATAAAGGTCCCCACATAAACTTAGTTCACCCTTATGAGAGGATATATAAATGTATCCTTTTATTGATTTGTGAAGGAAGTAGAGGGAAATGGTAGGACTACAGCATTTGAAAGACAAATTACTGCAAGTCCTTGGCATGTGATTGTATGTGCCTGCATTTGCATAGCTGCTTCAAAGCCTTAATACTTTGCTTTGGTTGAAAAGTTACCTGGTTCAGATCACTGGCTTTTATTTTTTCTGTAGTTGTACTAGACTTTTTTGTTCTCTGTGTTTGAGTCCTAGGCAGTGATCAAGATCATAGAGCTAAATACAATAATGACCACTTTTTACCAAAATATTTAGGTACATCTCCCAGGAATTCTATGACTCACAAATCTGAGGACTGAGATTCTGTAGGCATTGAGCCAGAAAAGCTAGTTTAGTCGTTGCTTCTGCTGTACACTCATCACGGGTTTTCCCAGGCCAGTTTCCTCATCTGTCTAATAGTGTCAAATGGACAATTATTAGAAGATGTAAGGAGGAATAAAGTTTAATGTTTTGAAAAGACACTAAGGAAATAATGCTTGTGGCCTCATCTAAATGCGTTACTGATTTCTCTTTCAGAAGTAAACAGGACTATCTCAATAAACGAAGAGAGTGATTATAACCCCCTCTTCATCCCGGTGGCAGTCATGGTGACCGCATTCTTTGGGTTGGCATTTATCATTTGGCTGGCAAGGAGACTAAAAAAAAGTATGTGAGTTTACCTTCCTGTAAAAATAGCACAACTTTCAAGTGGAAGAAAATGTGCAAAGCCACAGAAAATTAAGTATGAGAGCTTTGACTAAAGCAGAATACCAAGTTCTGGGTTCTATAAACATCAGTCCCTAGAGATGCATGAAGCAGCCCAGTACACACTCTGATTACAATAAGTTGACTAATTTTTTCTTTTCATCTGACAAGGCCTTTTAAAATGCCTACTATCTTCAAGTACCTGTTACTACCTGACCATCTTGCTAGGGTATTAACAGACAAATGAGAAATTGTAATGGTTTGCTATTATTTAATTCTTAAAAAAAGAATGTGTGATCTGGTCCTATAAGAGCCCACATGCTTTTGATTTCAGTGCAGTTCTACTAGGAAGTGAATTTAATGTCCCACAGGGTTTCCCAGGTGGCGCAGTGGTAAAGAATCCACCTGCCAATGTAAAAAAAGGAGCAGATGCAGGTTTGATCCCTAGATAGGGAAGATACCCTGAAGTAGGCAGTGGCAACCCACTGCAGTGTTCTTGCCTGGAGAATCTCATGGACAGAGGAGCCCAGTGGGCTACAGTGCATGTGGCTGCAAAGAGTTGGACACGACTGAGCACGCAGGCAATGTTTTCAAAGCACTGCTCTCAAATACCTAACTTTGTCAAGAGTCAGACACTTGTCTGACTCCTAATGTGTGGGAGCTGTTGCATTGTCCCTTAGGGAAATCCCCACATTTTTTTCCCTGTGTCTATTCACCAAGGTCACAGGTTTAACCAAATGCACCCCATACTTATGCTTCCCCTCCACTCTGGACTGGAAAAGAAAAGATAATAAGGAGGACTGCCTCAAGAAGTTAGTGTCTGCTGCTTAGCATAGTAGGCAAAACACCATCAGTGAAGAACAGAAGCATCATTCTCTTCACTGCCCTTCTGAGTGTGTCCAAACCCTCAAGTGGAACCAACCTGCTGGTTATAGGCCCATAATCAGGCAAGTCTTGGTTATGTGCTCCCACATTTGGCCAAAGACATCAGGCAGAAACATTGAAGATTATGACGAGTGTAGACATTAGGCAGATTTAAACATAACCCTGCTTCAACTTTAGGGGCCATCAATGACCTCAAAACAATGGCTAAACAACTTTTCTGTGTTACCTCTATGGGGTCAATTGAGTACCATTTAATTTCACTTCCATCAAATTAATTAGTATATATTATATTCCATGAATATAGTATGTAAAGACTGCTATACCACCCATTCTCACTGGCAAATGCCGGAATATTATCTGCCAATCCCTAATGGTCCTCTGGTATGATCTGATCTTTCATTCCAAACTGAAGACCAAGGGTGCTTGCGTGCTAAGTTGCTTCAGTTGTGTCTGACTTCTTGTGACCCCATGGACTGTAGCCCGCCAGGCTCCTCTGTCCATTGGATTCTCCAGGCAAGAATACTGGAGTAGGTTGCCATGCCCTTATCCAACTCAGGGATCAAACCTGCATTTCCTGCATCTCCTGCATTGACAGGTGGGTTCTTTACCACTAGCACCACCTGGGAAGCCCAGACCAAGGGTACTAGATCAGTTTTGTAACCAACCCAGAAACACAATGGAAGGGGGTGCTCCTGGTGTACAAGAACTTCATTAACTGTAAAGTGAAGAGTCTTGAGCAGTTAAAGGGTCTCTGCTCCTGCTTTTGCAACTTCAGTTGAGACTGGATCCCACCATCTCATAGTACTATGCTATTTACTTAAATATTGCACTAAGGCAAGAGAAGAATGAGATTTTTCTCCTACTGTTGATTATCCTTTCCCTTAAGACTGAAAGCCTGTCTCACAATCATCCTTTCTTTCCTCCTTCTTTGGGTGACATTGGCAGAAGTGAAGTGGTAGAGAATAGATGGGGTAGTTAAGCTCTGCCCTCTGGGATAAGAGGGCTATTATTTAAATAACCACTAAAGATAGTGGGGCTGGAAGTTTCCTTAGTAAGGAGATATTCTCAAATGGCTAAATATTTCAATAAGTGCTAATGGAATAAAAAAAAAAACAGAATTGAAGTGCGTATTTAGTAGTGGGGTGCAGGAGGCAGGTTCTACCTAAGGCTGTGTTCTAACCAGATGAGAAAAGCAGTGGGGTTGTTTTTAATTATTCTTTTTTTTACCTTGGAGTCATTTCTGTACAAGATCTCAAACTGATACCTTGAAAACTTCGTGCCCCCACTGTGGGAATCAGTGTGGGGCAAACAGGAAATAGATAACGGGCAGTTAGGGTAGTTACAGTTATGCCAACAAAAAGCACTAGCGAACAGAAGCCCTAAGAGATCACTGACTTTGTAGGGAAGTCAGGGCATCTTTAGTCTCACACTCAGTCGTCCTCATTGGTGAAATGCCTTCTGATATTGCTAACTCTCAAGTGACTTTATTTTCTAAAAAAGTTTAGCTGTTAGTTCTTGGAAAAAGAAATGTTTTTCCTGTAGAGACAATGATTATAAATGATGGATAGATTCCTGGGTTAAGCCCCTAGAGCTTTTCTAATACAATAGAGCTTATGCCTGTATAAGAAGAAAGATCAAAGCCAATAAATCTGCCTGCATCCAGTATTCATCAATCTGAGAACTGTATATAGGCTTTCGGGGTTCTGAAAGCTGGAAAAAAGGGACAAGTGAATATTTTGAGCAGAGTAGCTAATAAAATGACCAGAGTCTTGACCCCCATCCTATCCTCAGATAGATCTTCTGAACCTATACTTTGGCCCCTGCCTGAGTTTTCTTAATATCCAGACTTCAGCTCCTTTATTTTTTTCCTAAGAAAGGAGTAAGGGTGGGCTCCAGAAACATGCTTCCATGTGTATGGGCTTGTCTAGAAATATATATATATATATTTTCTCCTAGCATCATCATTTTATGATTAGTCAGCATCACTGGCCCTATTCAGTAAATGAGGAAACTGAGGCAATGCTGTTTTCGACCATATCTCTAAAATTTCATATCACCAGGGGCTAGGGTCAGAGATCAGACTTCCATCAAAATATGCCCCTTAAAACCACTGGTCTTCAGATTAATGAGGCTCTATTTTTCTCCTCCTCCCCTCCACCTCCCCCCTGAGAAGAATTTTCCACCTGAACCAACACACAGGTTGAGAACTGGGCACAAAACTGAACAGATGCCCCTTAGTTCCCTTTTTCTTGAAAAAGAAACTCTCTCAATAGGAACAGCTTGTTGCTCATGTATTGCTATGTGTTTCATTGTTCCTGAGAGAAAAATATATTTGTATGAAAATGAACAGAATCTGAAATTCACTCAGATTTATTTCTCCCTGCTCAAATGCTTTTGGCTCATGTCACTGGCTGGCTAAATTTTGGAAGAAGTACTTAAAATAGCAATTTCTAACATTTTAAAAGTTTGAAACAAGAATTGAGCACTGTCTATGCTCTAGGCCCTGGCTTAAATAATTTGAGTATATTTTACCAACTCAGTGAGGAAAACAATTACCAGCCTCTTTCACAGATGAAGAAATGGTAGCTTAGAGAGAGAAAGTAGTTAAGTTGGCAAAAAGGGACCTGGACCCAGATTTCATCATCTAGTGCTCCAGCTTAACAGTCACAGAAATACATTGGCTCCTAGTCATATTTTTCCTCCTCAAAAAGCATTTTTTGCTTTTGTTTCCTCTGAAGCCTAACCCTGCAGTTTCATTCACTTATTAATACTCTGCTTTTTTCAAAAAGAATGTAAGATAGTTTCTCAGACGCATTCAACACAGCAAATGAAAATTAGTTTAAAAATAAGAAAAAGAAGGTCAAGGTTTAGAATACCACAAATAAGTCAAAGCCAGGGACAAAGAGGCTTCAGATACGCCTGTTTTCCTGCACCCAGCCAAAGAAGGACACATAAGCCGTAATGCTATTCAGTATGTTTGTAAGATAAGAACACAATGGTTACACAGATGAGGTGTGTAGTTCCAACTACTGAGACCTGAGTGAAATTTCTCTTGCATATTCTCACAGAGAAGATGACATGAGGTGTAATGATACATATTCTTACAGTATTTGCAGCTGAGTCTCTTAGGGAAGATTCTGCAGGTAGGATGAGATGGCAGATCAGAATGGGTAAACACAAGAATGGATACATGGGGCCTTGATCATCAGACAGTTCAGACTAGCCTTCTGTCTTTATGAGCAGCATCAAGGATGAAATGGTGCTCTAAGAAGCATCTGCATTAATGGGTCTGTTCCGAATGAGTATCTACCAAAGCTCAAATGAGAACATTAAGCCAGGACCTCAAATCCCCTTAGACACCGATGAGGTCCACCTGACATAAGACTCTTCAAAAAATTGTTTTGAGATAGGGAATCTCCCTTCTCTTCTAAGTGTAAAATAGAGAAATTGCCTATTTCTGCTGATACCATTTTTCTCTTCTATTTTTAGGTAAAAAGTCTCGGAGAAGGTAAGTTTGATCAGAAAGAAGTTTCTACATCTGTTGATCTGTTCTCTACCTCTGTGAGATACTTCCTGTTATAGCTAGAGACATTAACTCCTTAGGAGTTATTTACATGGGTTTCACAGGTGGCTCAGTGATAATGAATCCTCTTGCCAATGTGAGAGACGTAGACACAGGAGACATGGGTTTGGTCCCTGGGTTGGGAAGAGCCCCTGGAGGAGGAAATGGCAACCCACTCTAGTGTTCTTGTCTGGAGACTAACATAGAGGAGCCTGATGGACTGCAGTCTATGGCTTTGCAAAGAGTCGGACATGACTGAGCAACTGAGCATGCAAGCCCACAGTTATTTACATGGGATCTCATCCAAATAAAGTCTCCAGACAAAGTAATAAATCTAATAACCTTCCTTAATAGCTGTCAGGTTTTTCAGTGCTAGTGGAGCCGAATGAATGAACAAGTACCACCCTATTAAGAAGGGACAGTTTATGTAAAGACAGCTTTTTCTGATTGCTTCAGAATTTTCTTTGTGGATTGGAAGCATTATGGTTTTTTTCTTCTTATCCTGACTGAACATGAGGGCAATGCTAAATATAGTATTCAGTGAACAATCAAGTCAACAAGGATTTATTTATTGAAAAACTAATGAATCCCAGGTTCTAAGAAAATGGTATAATTCCAGATCTGAGCCTGCAGCACCTAGTACGAGAGGGTAAAAGACCTCTGATAAGCACTGACCTTCAGAAATGTGGGAAAGGTGGGGAGCATTAATTCTACCTACAGCTTCCCCCAAAGAAGGGGAAGTTGTTTGATTTGGTCTTGAATCTCATATTTCTTCAATTGCAAAAACACATACATATGAAAATACAAGGCCCCACCTGGCAGAAATGAAGACAACAAGACATTTCTCAGTTTCAGAGTTTGGTGACTTGCTTTGAAATTTTAGGAAGGAAAGTATAAGTCAAACGAACAACAGAGATGAGATTTTGGTGACAGACTAGGTGCCCAGCCAGACAACTGGGCTCCTTTTCAAATGCTGGAGGAAATGAAGCAAGATGGTCCCTGAGGAGGCTGGTTTCTGGTTCAGGCAACCATCCTACCAACCACAGATTGTTATTGAGAAGTTCTTAATAGTTTACTGAGCTGTAGCTTAGGGTACAAAAGAAAACCTGGGGAGACAGAGGGCAACAGAGGCTATTATAAAGCAATTTATAAGCCATACAAAGGAGTATGGACTTGAGGTCATTGAGTTATTACCAACAGGGGTTGAAGCAGGTGAATGTCATGCTGAAATTTGCATCTTGGGAGGATCACTATCCATAAAAGTTTGTAAACATGAGTTGAGTTAGTCTGAGGGCAAAGAACTGTTTTGGAGGCATTTGAAGTTATTAGGTTAAAGCCAATGATGCCTGTCTAGGGCAATAGCAATGAGGATGAGTTTGTGAGATAACTGGTGGTAGAATCAACTGACTGTGATTATTAATTGACTAAGAGAGAGAGAAGACTCAAATAAGTTGCCATGGTTCTGATCTGGGATCTGGTGGATGGTTACCATCTCTGTTTTATTATTTACTGAGATGGGAACACAAAAGAATGAGAAGTTTTGGAGGTGATGATCACAAGTTCAGTTTTGTACCTGTTAAGGTTTAGGTGTCTGTGGTTCAACCACAGTTTGTTGGTTCTATCTGCCCGTTTCTTCTGCCTCAAAGGGGCAACCTTGGGGCAGAAGAAATGGATCTGGAGGTCCTCACATTACAGGAGGTAACCATATCTTAGGAACACGTACAGTCACCAAGGGAGTCTATACAGTGTGGGAATGGAAGAGGATGTGGGAGAGAGGATAGGAGCCAGAGGAAGGTCAATATCAACACTTCAGCTAAGGTAAAGGAGAACAGGGAGAGGCTGCCAGAAAGGTAGAAGGAAATGAGGAGAGTATGGGGTCATGATCCTAAGGAAAGCTGCTGCTGCTGCTAAGTCGCTTCAGTCGTGTCCGACTCTGTGTGACCCCATAGACGGCAGCCCACCAGGCTCCCCCGTCCCTGGGATTCTCAAGGCAAGGACACTGGAGTGGGTTGCCATTTCCTTCTCCAATGCGTGAGAGTGAAGAGTGAAAGTGAAGTCGCTCAGGCGTGTCCGACTCTTAGCGACCCCATGGACTGCAGCCTACCAGGCTCCTCTGTCCATGGGATTTTCCAGGCAAAAGTACTGGAGTGGGGTGCCATTGCCTTCTCCACCTAAGGAAAGTGGGAAATGAAAATGATTTCAAATACTGCAAGGAGAACCAGTAAGTTTCTACTAGATATAATAAGGGTATCAGTGGGGAAATTGTTTTCAGTGTTGAGCTCATGATGCAAGTCCTATAGCCAGAGGTTGAGGAATCAGTGGGGATGAAAATGTAGAGGCAGAGTATATACATCATCTCTTTTATAAAACTTGGCTGGAAGGAGGTGAGATGAGAGAGTCAGGAGGGGTAACAGGATGGGGACATAGGGCCCATGAAGTTTCTTTTATTGCCCTCTCTGTCTCTTGTTAGCTAATGTAGATGGGAGTCCTTGACCCTTCTCTAGGCTGACCTCCCTGTCTCTGTGGGCAGGAAATCCACAAGACAGAAAGATTTTTTTCATGCTCATACCCACTGAGTGAAAGTCTTTTCTGGCCACAGGAACCACCTGTGTTTTAATTGCCACTAGATGGAAGCAGATCAATTTTTCAGATGTCTTTGAGGGGCAGAAAGAGATGTTGGCAGGAAGAGTATTAGCATTCAGTGAAGTTCCATATTAAGCTAATTGCCTTATTAAGTGCTTCACAGGTTTTTACAAGGAACCAATCAATAGCTGTTTATTAAAACACCTTTGTGTTGGGGAAATACTAGGCTTGACTGAGATACCAAGAGCAAATCCTTGTGCATGACCTCAGGGAGTTTATTATCTAGTTGAAAAGCTAAGGAGTGACAGCTCAGTCTCGTCTGACTTTGCAACCCCATGAACTCTAGCCTGCCAGGTTCCTCTGTCCATTGAACTCTCCAAGCAAAAATACTGGAGTGGGTTGAGAAAGTTAACAAATATAGGAAAACAAATTCAGAAGAATGAAGGCAGAATATGGTAATGGTCAACTAATTCTGTATTGAAGACAAGACTTCTTCTTAGCAATACAACCCTACCTCAAGAAACAAACAAACAAACAAAACCCCATCAAATAGACAACCTAACTTAACACCTAAAACAACTGGATAAAGAAGAACAAACCCCAAAGTTAGTAGAAGGACAGAAATGACCATCACCGTCGCAGAAAACCTTATAGAGAAGCTGGAACCTGGGTTAGTTTTTGAAGGATAGATAGGATTTAGGGGTATGGACAGAAAGCAGGGAAGGCAGTCTGGAGAGAAAATGATGTAGATGGCATGGTCCTGGGACTCTGAAAGCACATTCTGGGGCCAGTGAGTAGAGCTACCTGGAGCCCACAGTGTGGGCTGTGAACAGGAGCTGTGAACAGAAGTTGGAAGGAAAGGTTTGCTCCATCAACACAGGTCTTGAATGCTTTACCAGACATTCTATAAGGACCTAGCAGAGAAGAATTATTTGCCCAGATGCCTTGGGATGTTAAAAATTTATTGGCCAAAATGACCACACAATCATAGAATTTTAGTTATGGAAAGGATTTTGATGTTCATACTCTTTTGATAATTGAGCTAATTAACTTTCTTTTTCATTTATTTTTGCTATGATCTTTATGATTTCTGTCCTTCTACTAACTTTGGGGTTTGTTCTTCTTTATCCAGTTGTTTTAGGTGTTAAGTCAGGTTGTCTATTTGATGGGGTTTTTTTTGTTTGTTTGTTTCTTGAGGTAGGGTTGTATTGCTATAAACTTCCCCCTTAGAACTGCTTTTGCTTCATTCCATAGGCTTTGGGTCATCACGTTTTCATTGTCATTTGTTTCTAGGAATTTTTTTATTTCCCTTTTTATTAAATATCTTTCTTACAGTGCCTGAATTAGTGACAGAGTTAGTTACAATAATAACAGACATTTATCAACCATTAATTCCATGCTGTGCATTGTTCTGAGTGTCTTACATCATTAAAGATTGCCTGCAAGCCTGTGAATGTAGGTACTATTAATATTTCCATTTTAAAGTAGTGGGCCAATGAACTTAACTACCTGAGGTCACTGAATAAATGGCAGAGCTGAGATTTGCACCCATCTAGATCTAAAGACCATGATCTAGGTCACCCATTATGATCCGAAGATCTTAACATCCATGCTTCTAGAACTCAGGTCTCTTGACACCCAGGTTGGAGTTGTATTGGGTTGGCCAAAAAAGTTCATCTGAGTTTTTCCATAAAGACTTATGGAAAAACCTAAGCGAACTTTTTGACCAACACAATAAGTCCCAGATACCCTCCTCCCCCTAGTGTTGTAAGTTTTTTTGCACTGAAACCATTTTGTGATGACACTGAGGAAGGGTGGGGTGGCAGAAGTAGGATGTGTTTCTAAAACAAGCCAAAGGTAAAATGAACACTATCACACACAACACCGCCTAGCAGTTTTTAAGTCCTTGAGCTAACCTGCATAGTCCTTTGTGCCGATTCCTATTAGCATTCGGTTGGTGAATGACGGACTCTTAGGGCATTTGTGGTTTCAATTCTTGCTGGGTTATTTTGACTCTTCTGCAAACTGGCTCTGTTTATCACCTCATTTGGTTTCTAGTGTCTAAATTCTGCCTGGTAAAAGCTACACCCAAGATACACAGGAAGATATGATGCCAACCTCAGAGGTGGGGGGGGGGGTTGAGGTGGGGGGGAATACGTAAAATTTTGTTTTCAGAAACATTTTTATCTCTGTAATTGGCAAGCGTGCTTGCAGCTGCTGAACTGTGGTTTACCCTGGCAGTTCATCATGAGAGCAGAGTCTCGGAATCTGGTTCTTCTTTTGAAGGGTGTTATTAAGACATACCCTATTTGGTTCTCCCTTGTTCTTTCCAAGAATAAGACAATTGTTTCACACGTACACAAGTGTCATTTTTTTTTTCTCACAAAACTAATCACCTCCTCAAATCATATCCCACCAGCATCAGGCCTTCAGAATCACGATTGTACTGCCTTTCATGAGTTTCAATTCTCTCTGATTTTTCTTTCCCTTGAAATATGTCTTATTCTACGTTTCTGACTTTCCACTGTTCAAATTCTATCAAAGTGCCCTTCATATTCATTAGATCTGAAGACAAAGTCTGTACCATCGACATTTCTCTCCGTGTGGGTTCTGAGGTCTGGCTGCTTTGAGCATTACCCAAGAGCTTGTTAGACACGCAGAACCTCAGGTCCCCCCAGACCTGAACAGGGTCTGTGTTTTAGCACCATGTCTGAGTGGTAAGCACCTGACATGGTGAGAAGCCTGGCTTTGGGGTTGACTTCTCATTCCTGTGCCTCATTGAATGTCTTGCATCTTGTAACTCATCTGAAATGTGGAGTTCCTTTACTTCTGACCTTTAGTGACATTTTTCTTTACTACCAACACTTTAAGTTTTGCAGTTTTTCGGTTTCTGAGTTTATTTTCTCTGGTTTTTCATTCAGCACGGTTGATGCCTATTAAACGACCTGCTCTGAAAGAAAATTCTTCGGATATGAACGTGTCAGTGGATCCTTCAAATCCTCTCGTGAAGTTTTGCTGGTGGCATCTTCTACATTGAAGAGGAAATGTGTCTCTCCCAGAACAGCTGAAGAGTTTTCAACACGACCAGCTTCTCCTTCTGTTCCCTCTTTGCTCCATCTCCCACCCCTCAACTTTCAGCCTGAGGCGGGGAGTTTAATAGCTCAGCCTTTTGTTCTTTTTTTCCATGGACTACCAAGACCACGGGAAAAAGGATTACTATGGAATGTAAATGCACTGATTTCATTCTCTCTCTTGATTCTGGCTTCCAGCTTCAATTCCATGCTGTGCCTGATGACATATACTTTTAAATCTAGTGAAAATTTGATACATATGCAAGCATAGGCTCACTTTTGTTACAGAACACACTTTATCTCGCTAGTCCTTCCAGTGTACTGTGGGGGCAGTTCATAAAATGATGTTACCCTTGCTTTCCAGCTCGAGTGGTACTGGGGATCTGCTCCAACTAGGAAAAGCCCTATTTGCAGTGTAGCCCCAGCCTCTATAATTAGAGGCCATCCCATTTACCTGCCTCCAGTCGCCTGCCTTCTTCAGCCATCTCTCCTCAGTTGGCTCATTTCCACATATAGCAGCTCATGAGCACCTAACAAAAGAAGAGAAGAGAAAGCCTGCACTGTTGGTTTTATTTTTTTAATTATTTTTGGATTGGGGTTTTAATGTTTCTTTTTTATTAGCTCCATCCAGATGTTTCTCTTATGACCACTCATCACTAGAATGGCAGCTGCAGGCATCTCTTTGATGTCATACAGAAGAGCTAAAGCAAGTGGAAAGAGATGTCTCAACTCATGGTTGAAATGCCCCTCCTTCCTCACCCTCAATCCTCTTATGTATCCACCTCGATTCTATCTACTCTTTCTGATTCATCTCAGGCATCCCCCACCCTTACCACTGTTTTCATAACTAATCCTTAACTAGTCCAAACTGGAAATCTCCCCTTCCTGGCCTCCTACTGCAAGATTAGTAACATGCATTTTTTGTACTTAAATACAATTTTTTTTTAAATAAAATACTACCTAGTTTGTTATTTTTTAAATTAAATCCTAAGTGTGTTTTCTCCCCAGGGAATTTCTAACCCCCTTTTAGGCAGACACTGTGCCATGTCCCTGGAATGTCTCATTCATAACTTGATGCTTAGTAAATGTGCATCAAATAAATCAGAAAGAGAATACAGTGTACTGTCAATATCAGTTACAGCAAACTCTTTCTCCATGGCATGTTATGACCCATACAGATACTCATCTAATGTCAAGGGCTTAATTCTTATAAGAGAATAGGCCCCTGTGTAAAAACTAGTTGGAAATACTCCTTGCACCATGGCCTATACAACTTTCATACAAACTTGTACATGTTATGAGAATCATTTTTTCATAATGATTACATTTTCCTTTCTTAAAGCCACCTCAGATTCTGCATTATGTCAGGGCTGTTGCAAACAATTCTCCATGATGTGCACCATAAATTGAGGATGTGCCATTCCCATTCATGTAGCTTAGAATAAATCCTTCAAAGTTGTCCAGGGCACAGCCTGCACAGACTCACAGGGCAGTCCTGATTGCAAGAGCTTATTCAACTAAGATATCAAGATCAAAGAACACAAGTAGAGGTGGCTACTTATGGGTAAGATACATAGACTTAAAAACACAGTCCTATGTTTAAGCCCTGAGGCTACTATATGATCTTAGGAATTATGTCACATGACATTTCATGAAGATTCATAAATAAATAAAGATTCACAAAATAAATTCCTCAAAGACCTTGGGTTTAACCTCCCTAAGACTTAGTCATAAGAATGAAGTATGCCTTGCTTACCTCACAGGGTTATTGCACTGATTGAGTATGAAATTGCTTTGTGAACTGAACCTTAAGCGTAGACTTTTTTTACACCCAAATCTTGTCTTACATGCATTGAGTGGTGTAGGATTCTGGCCTTAGGCAAGGGCTTGAACACAAGCAGATCTGAGGTCTTCTCCTGAGATCAGAAACTGGAGGGGATCCTTCACTTGTGTCCCACTCACAACCCAGTGCTCAGATTTTCCCCACAGGTCAGCTCTACTATCTGTGCCCTTGCTGGGGTGAGATGGGAGGGGATGGCTTGGAGAATCTGACCCTCTTGGTTGGGATCTTGTCTCTACCTCTATTGGGTGAACCTGTAAGTGATTAACCTCTCTGAATTTCAGATTTAGTTTGAAATAGGGATACCATCATCTTCCTCACACAGTTATGCTCCAGATTAAATGAAATAACCCCTTTCTTTTATAACCCAGAATACCAGCCTTAGTGAAACTGATAGAATCCAAGGGACATAGAATGATCCATTCCTCTGGATTTGTTTGCCAGAGCTTGGAGGACCTGTGCTATATTATTTTAGTTGCCTCAAGAAATATTTTCTTAAATTAAGGTTTAATCTTATGACTTGAGCTCTGATAAATCTGTCCCCTGAATGTTACCCACCACCCCTTGGCCTCCCTCAGACTGTGCTGTGTTCTTTGTCACACGTCTGAAACAGACCTAACTCCATAATAAGTTAATGAGAAAGAGATGAGGCAAGAAAGAGGTTTTATATTGAAGTCATACTGTGGAAAATTAATAAAGTTATCCTCTAGACATCTATGTTCTTCCCCATCAAGGTTCCTATTCTCTGCCAGCTGACTCAACTCTTTATTTCCCCTTTTGTGCAAAGTCCTGCAATTACCCTTCTCTTGACTCTAGCAATTTGGTTCTTCCTTCTGTTCACACGTTGCATTCAGGAAAGAATCACCACCAAAACAACCCCTAAGCCATGACAAGGGATAGGAACATTTTTAGGATAAGTAATGAGATTTTCACTTTCCTTTGGCCTTAGTCTTGTCTATCTAGTGACATTTGGTATTTCATGAGAAAGAGCTTCCCTGTGTGACTCTGAAAGGTTTCAGTGGAACTAAGGTTTACTCCTAGACAGCATATTAAAAAGCCAAAACACTACTTTGCCAACAAAGGTTTGTATGGTCAAAGCTGTGGTTTTTCCAGTTTCAGTTCCAGTTCCAGTTCAGTCTCTCAGTCGTATCCAACTCTGTGACCCCAGAAATTGCAGCACGCCAGGCCTCCCTGTCCATCACCAACTCCCAGAGTTCACCCAAACTCATGTGCATCGAGTCGGTGATGCCATCCAGCCATCTCATCCTCTGTCGTCCCCTTCTCCTGCCCCCAGTCCCTCCCACCATCAGTCTTTTTCAGTGAGTCAACTCCTCACATGAGGTGGCCAAAGTACTGGAGTTTCAGCTTTAGCATCATTCCTTCCAAAGAACACCTAGGACTGATCTCCTTCAGAATGGACTGGTTGGATCTCCTTGCAGTCCAAGGGACTCTCAAGAGTCTTCTCCAACACTACAGTTCAAAAGCATCAATGCTTCAGCACTCAGCTTTCTTTATAGTCCAACTCTCACATCCATACATGACCACTGGAAAAACCATAGCCTTGCCTAGATGGACCTTAATGTCTCTGCTTTTGAATATGCTATCTAGGTTGGTCATAACTCTCCTTCCAAAGAGTAAGCGTCTTTTAATTTCATGGCTGCAATCACCATCTGCAGTGATTTTGGAGCCCCTAAAAATAAAGTCTGCCACTGTTTCCCCATCTATTTGCCATGAAGTGATGGGACTGGATGCCATGATCTTAGTTTTCTGAATGTTGGGCTTTAAACCAACTTTTTCACTCTCCTCTTTCACTTTCATCAAGAGGCTCTTTAGTTCTTCTTATGTATAGATATGAGAGTTGGATCATAAAGAAGGCTGAGGGCTGAAGAATTGATGCTTTTTGAACTGTGGTATTGGAGAAGACTCTTGAGAGTCCCTTGTACTGCAAGGAGATCCAACCAGTCAATCCCAAAGGAAATCAGTCCTGCGTGTTCACTGGAAGGACTGATGCTGAAGCTGAAGCTCCAATACTTTGGCCACCTGATATGAAGAACTGACTCATTGGAAAAGACCCTGATGCTGGGAAAGACTGAAGGCAGAAGGAGAAGGGGATGACAGAGGATGAGATGGTTGGATGGCATCACTGACTCAAAAGACATGAGTTTGAGTGAGCTCCAGGAGTTGGTGAGGGACAGGGAAGGCTGGTGTGCTGCAGTCCATGGGGTTGCAAAGACTTGGACATGGCTGAGCAGCTGAACTGAACTGATTCTCTATTGTTCTTTTTTCTATATGTTAATTTTTGCTCAAATTTATTATTTTCCTTTTTTACTTTCTTATGGCTTATTCTATTGAATATAATTTTTTCCCTATAACTTTTAAGTGTTTAATTTTTGTCATTTTACTTTTCTAAAATAAACAATAGACTTTTGGATAGCAGCCATTCTGACTGGCGTGAAATGGTACCTCATTGTGGTTTTGATTTGCATTTCTCTGATACTGAGTGATGTTGAGCATCTTTTCATGTGTTTGTTAGCCATAGGTATGTCTGTATGTCTTCTTTGGAGAAATGTCTGTTTAGTTCTTTGGCCCATTTTTTGATTTGGTTGTTTATTTTTCTGGAATTGAGCTGCAGGAGTTGCTTGTATATTTTTGAGATTACTTCATGCCAGTCAGAATGGCTGTGATCCAAAGTCTACAAACAATAAATTCTGGAGAGGGTGTGGAGAAAAGGGAACCTTCTTACACTGTTGGTGGGAATGCAAACGAATACAGCCACTATGGAGAAGAGTGTGGAGATTCCTTAAAAAACTGGAAATAGAACTGCCTTATGACCCAGCAATCCCACTGCTGGGCATACACACCAAGGAAAACAGAATTGAAAGAGACACGTGTACCCCAATGTTCATTGCAGCACTGTTTATAATAGCCAGGACATGGAAGCAACCTAGATGTCCATCAGCAGATGAATGGATAAGAAAGCTGTGGTACATATACACAATGGAGTATTACTCAGCCATTAAAAGAATACATTTGAATCAGTTCTAATGAGGTGGATGAAACTGGAGCCTATTATGCAGAGTGAAGTAAGCCAGAAAGAAAAACACCAACACAGTATACTAACACATATATATGGAATTTAGAAAGATGGTAACGATAACCCTGTATGTGAGACAGTAAAAGAGACACAGATGTATAGAACAGTCTTTTGGACTCTGTGGGAGAGGGATAGGGTGGGATGATTTGGGGGAATGCCATAGAAACATGTATAATATCATATAAGTAACAAATCGCCAGTCCAGGTTTGATACAGGATCCTTGAGGCTGATGCACTGGGATGACCTGGAGGGATGGTACGGGGAGGAATGTGGGAGGGGGGTTCAGGATGGGGAACATGTGTACGCCCATGGAGGATTCATGGTGATGTGTGGCAGAACCAATACAATATTGTAAAGTAAAAAGAAAAAAAGTAAATAAAATAAAAATAAAATGCATTCAAGATTAAAAAATAAATAAATAAACAATAAAATGATAAAATTTCCTTGACATTTATTTGGCTGTACTCAGAAATATCAACATGTAGTACCTTAAATATTATTCAATTAATAATAATTCAAAATTATCTTTGAGATTTTTTTGACTTGAGTTGTTTAAATACTTTCATATTATTAAGCATACTGGGATTTTAAAAGTTTTTCTTCTTAACTTTGAAAAGGCTTTTTTCTGTATAATTCTGATTTTTCAAAACTTATTAACACCTGCTTTATATTCTATGATCTATTTCTATACATGTTCCATGTGTAATAGAATTGATTAATTGTTGTATTCTATATGGGTCCATGAAATCATACATAGGTGTTTTTTGCATGAGGACTGTGGGTAAATATACTTTTTGATGAAGATGAGAGGCCTGATATCTATAAAGTTGGGCTCTTTAAACACATTGCAGTGTAGGAACAAGCAGTAGTTTCTAACTTTTGGGCCTTAAATTCCTTCTGAGTAAGGAACCTTTATTTTTTATCATCCATATATAATCTGTATTTTTTTCAATTAGTGGATAGTGAAAATAACTACCATCCTGCAGTTGTTAAACATTAATGAATGTTCCTTATAACAAAAAAGTTTGGAAACTACTCCTCGGGTATATGCTTTCTAAAGATATGCTGATTTCTCGAGAACATTCACACAGTGCTTCAGAAGTAATTAGCACAATTGTGCATGTCTCATGTGTATCATCAAACTTGCCTCCTGCCTGTTAACTCTAAATCCATATGAAACTGACTATGTAATCAAAGATGAACCCAATGGACAGGTCCCAGCACACCAAGACAGGGGAGGCCAGTCTGCATGAGGGTTTCTGTCAAAACTGCTTTGTGGAAACTAAACACGGATTGCTTTCAGTTAAGGATTCCCTGGTGGCTTAGAGGGTAAAGAGTCTGCCTGGAATGAAGGAGACCTGGTTTCAATCCCTGGGTTAGGAAGATCCCCTGGAAAAGGAAATGGCAACCCACTCTAGTATTCTTGCCTGGAAAAATCCCATGGATGGAGGAGCCTGGCAGGTTACAATACATGGGGTCGCAGAGTTGGACACGATGGAGTGACTTCACTTCCCTTAAGGGTTCAGAATTGATTCAAACCCACGTCTCTCTCTCTGTAAGAGCTCTTTAGTCTGGGGACTTTTTCCATTCTCAGACTCCACCACTTGTCTTCGTGAATCCAAAGTCATTTTGTCATATCCTTGACTCAGTCCTAAATTAAGAATAAAGGAGAAATGTTCATGTAGAGGAAATATAACAAAGGAGGGACTTTCCTACAAGATCTTTGAAAAAAAAAAAGAATATTTGCATAAACCATTTTTAACCAGTGTCTTTGTTTTGTGTCTTTCCTTTCTGAATGCTTTGTTATACTCCCTTGCAATTCCCTTTCTGGCCCCAGCTAGTCGGAGACCAAAACCTAATTCTGTTTCACTTTGGAATCTTCCTGGATCCACCCTCATTATCATGCTTGAGTGATTACATCTACTGACCTGTCTCCCTGCTTCACTTTCTTTCCACTCCTAAACCCCTAGGAGCACTAATCTTGCCAGAATATCACTGTAATCCTATCCTTCTCTTGCTCAAGCTTTCCCAGAAACTACCAGATAAACTTTACATGTGTTAGTCTGGAGTTTAAAGATATCCTGTGCCTATTCATTGCTGATTCTCTGCTAAGCCCGTAGGCCTGTCTGATATCTCTGACTTCCACACCTATGTCTTAGATAGTTAACTCACCTTCTGGTTCCTAACTAGACCTCACTCAAGATTTATTTTATCTGTAAATTCTGCTGCCCTTTGTCAAGTGGCCCCTCTCTCCTCTGGACTGCGGTACCTCTGAGCTTGCACACTCAGCATGCCAGAGTTCACACTGCCTCCACATGCAGTTAGAGGTATTCTCCTCCCTCCCCTCCAGATGCTGGGTCCCTCAGGGCAGGACTTGGCCCCTGGTAACATTTTTTACAATAGTGACTTTTCAGTAGACATTTATCAGTTAATTAAAGACCACAATCTTATGCTGCCGGCTGCTCTTTACTCTAAACATGCCCATGTAACTAAAATTAAAAACCAACCCATTTGAGCATCTGTCATCCTCCATATATATGGGTGTGTTCTAAGGATGCCGAGATCAAGAAACACAGCCTGGCTTCTCAAAGTCACTTTCTTGGGTGATTTTGGCGTGAACTGGGGAATGGCCACATTCTTTCAGCCTACCCAAGCAGCTCAGCATTAGTACTTAAAATTAAATCTATTTTGGGTAATTTTTATTATCTTTTTTCTTCAACATTGGAAACATAGCTCCTTTTATTTATTTTAAAATTTATTTTATTTATTTTAAATGTTAGTTTAATGTGTTTTTATATTATTTATTTTAAATGTGTTAGTTTCTGCTGTACAGCAAAGTGATTCAGTTATACATATGTATGTATATATATATTCTTTTTCATTATAAGATATTGAATATAGCTCCCTGTGCTACACAGTAGGACTTTGTTGTCTATTTTTTATATAGTAGTTTGTAACTGCTAATCCCAAAAACCTAATTTATCCCTCCCCCTTTGTCTTCTGTGTCTGTGAGTCTGTTTCTATTTTGTAAATAAATCCATTTGTACCATAATTTAAATTTCACATGTAAGTGATATATGATATTTGTCTTTCTCCGCCTGATTTACTTTACTTAATATAATCTCTAGGTCTATCTATGTTGCTGCAAATGGCATTATTTCATTCTTTTTGTGGCTGAGTAATATTCTATTGAGTACCAGTTCAGTTCAGTCACTCAGTCGTGTCTGACTCTTTGCAACCCCATGAATCGCAGCACGCCAGGCCTCCCTGTCCATCACCAACTCCCGGAGTTCACTCAGATTCACGTTCATCGAGTCAGTGATGTCATCCAGCCATCTCATCCTCTGTCGTCCCCTTCTCCTCCTGCCCCCAATCCCTCCCAGCATCAGAGTCTTTTCCAATGAGTCAACTCTTTGCATGAGGTAGCCAAAGTACTGGAGTTTCAGCTTTAGCATCATTCCTTCCAAAGAAATCTCAGGGTTGATCTCCTTCAGAATGGACTGGTTGGATCTCCTTGCAGTCCAAGGGACTCTCAAGAGTCTTCTCCAACACCACAGTTCAAAAGTATCAGTTCTTCAGCAGTCATCCTTCTTCACAGTCCAACTCTCACATCCATACATGACTACTGGAAAAACCATAGCCTTGACTAGACAGACCTTAGTCGGCAAAGTAATGTCTCTGCTTTTGAATATGCTATCTAGGTTGCTCATAACTTTTCTTCCAAAGAGTAAGTGTCTTTTAATTTCATGGCTGCAGTCACCATCTGCAGTGATTTTGGAGCCCAAAAATATAAACTCTGACACTGTTTCCACTGTTTCCCCATCTATTTCCCATGAAGTGATGGGACCAGATGCCATGATCTTCGTTTTCTGAATGTTGAGCTTTAAGCCAACATTTTCACTCTCCTCTTTCACTTTCATCAAGAGGCTTTTTGGTTCCTCTTCACTTTCTGCCGTAAGGGTGGTGTCATCTGCATAGCTGAGGTTATTGCTATTTCTCCCAGCAATCTTGATTCCAGCTTGTGCTTCTTCCAGTCCAGCATTTCTCATGATGTACTCTGCATATAAGTTAAATAAGCAGGGTGACAATACATAGCCTTAACGCACTCCTTTTCCTATTTGGAACCAGTCTGTTGTTCCATGTCCAGTTCTAACTGTTGCTTCCTCACCTGCATACAGATTTCTCAAGAGGCAGGTCAGGTAGTTTGGTATTCCCGTCTCTTTCAGAATTTTCCACAGTTTATTGTGATCCACACAGTCAAAGGCTTTGGCACAGTCAATAAAGCAGAAATAGATGTTTTTCTGGAACTCTCTTGCTTTTTCCATGATCCAGCAGATGTTGGCAATTTGACCTCTGGTTCCTTTGCCTTTTCTAAAACCAGCTTGAACACCTGGAAGTTCACGGTTCACGTATTGCTGAAGCCCAGTTTGGAGAATTTTGAGCATTACTTTACTAGCGTGTGAGACGAGTGCAATTGTGCAGTAGTTTGAGCACTCTTTGACACTGCCTTTCTTTGGGATTGGAATGAAAACTGCCCTTTTCCAGTCCTGTGGCCACTGCTGAGGTTTCCAAATGTGCTGGCATATTGAGTGCAGCACTTTCACAGCATCATCTTTCAGGATTTGAAACAGCTCCACTGGAATTCCATCACCTCCACTAGCTTTGTTTGTAGTGATGCTTTCTAAGGCCCACTTGACTTCACATTCCAGGATTTCTGGCTCTAGATTAGTGATCACACCATCATGATTATCTGGGTCGTGAAGATCTTTTTTGTACAGTTCTGTGTATTCTTGCCACCTCTTCTTAATATCTTCTGCTTCTGTTAGGTCCAGACCATTTCTGTCCTATATTGAGCCCATCTTTGCATGAAATATTCCCTTGGTATCTCTAATTTTTTGAAGAGATCTCTAGTCTTTCCCATTCTGTTCTTTCCCTCCATTTCTTTGCATTGATCACTGAAGAAGGCTTTCTTATCTCTCCTTGCTATTCTCTGGAACTCTGCATTCAGATGCTTATATCTTTCCTTTTCTCCTTGGCTTTTCACCTCTCTTCTTTTCACAGCTATTTGTAAGGCCTCCCCAGACAGCCATGTTGCTTTTTGGCATTTGTTTTCCATGGGGATGGTCTTGATCCCTGTCTCCTGTACAATGTCACAAACCTCATTCCATAGTTCATCAGGCACTCTATCTATCAGATCTAGTCCCTTAAATCTATTTCTCACTTCCACTGTATAATCATAAGGGGTTTCATTTAGGTCACACCTGAATGGTCTAATGGTTTTCCCTTGTTTCTTCAATTTCAGTCTGAATTTGGTAATAAAGAGTTCATGATCTGAGCCACAGTCAGCTCCTGGTCTTGTTTTTGTTGGCTATATAGAGCTTCTCCATCTTTTGCTGCAGAGAATATAATCAATCTGATTCGGTGTTGACCATCTGGTGATGTCCATGTGTAGAGTCTTCTCTTGTGTTGTTGGTAGAGCATGTTTGCTATGACCAGTGCATTTTCTTGGCAAAACTCTATTAGTCTTTGCCCTGCTTCATTCCTTATTCCAAGGCCAAATTTGCCTGTTACTCCAGGTGTTTCTTGACTTCCTACTTTTGCATTCCAGTCCCCTATAATGTAAAGGACATCTTTTTTTGGGTGTTGGTTCTAAAAGTTCTTGTAGGTCTTCATAGAACTGTTCAACTTCAGCTTCTTCAGCGTTACTGCTTGGGGCATAGACTGTGTGTGTGTGTGTGTATATATATATATACCATCTTCTTTGTCCATTCTGTCAATGTACATTCATGTTGATGCCTTGGCTATTGCAAATAGTACTTCTATGAATTCTGGGGTGCATGTTTCTTTTCAAATTCTAGTTTTCTCTGGATGTATGCTCAGGATCATATGGTGAGTCTATTTTTAGTTTTTTTAAGGAACGTACATTCTGTTTTCCATAGTGCCTGAACCAATTTGCCTTCCCTCTAACAATGGAGGAGGGTTCTGTTTCTTCACACCATCTCCAGCATTTATTGTTCGTGGACTTTTTAATGATGGCCATTCTGACTGGTGTGGGGTGATACCTCATTGTAGTTTTGATTTGTATTTTTCTGATTATTAGTAGTGTTGAGCATCTTTTCAGGTGGCTATTAGACATCAGTATGCCTTCTTTGGAGAAATGTCTATTTAGGTCTTCTGTCCATTTTTTAAATTGTGTTGTTTGTTTTTGGTATTGAGTTGTTTGAGCTATTTGTATATTTTGGAAATTAAGTCCTTGTCACACACAGCTATCTTTTAAAAAATATATATGTATTTATTTTTGGTTGTGCTGGGTCTTCGCTGCTGAGCATGGGCTTTCTTTACTTGAGGTGAGTGGGGGCTACTCTCTTGTTGCGATGTGCAGGCTTCTCATTGAAGTGGCTTCTCTTATTGTGGAGCACAGGCTCTAGGGCTCGTGGGCTTCAGTAGTTGTGGTGCATGGTCTTAGTTGCACCATGGCATGTGGGATCTTCCAGGACCAGGGATTGAACTCATATTCCCTGCATTGGCAGGTGGCTTCTTAACCACTGGACCAGCAGCAAAGTCCCACACAGCTCTTTTTAGTATCACCTTTCCTTACCTGTTAAACAGACACTAGCCATGTGGACTAAAGTTATTTAACATCTTTGAGTCTCAGTTTCCTAAAATTTGAAATAGGGATAATAATACCTGTGGCCAAGGATTGAATTCTATGAGGAGTGTAACCCAGATGTCAAGTAGGGTCTCTCTGCCCCTGAAAATCCCAATTATTAATGGATTTTATGGATTATCATTAATAGATTATACAATGCATCAAAATTCTTATTGTGGAAGCACAAAACCCTCTCTGAAACCTCTCAAAATTCCCCTAATTTTCATGCTTACCATGGTACTAATTTTCTTCTAAAAATTTTGCTTCTGCCAAATTAATTTTTTTAAAAGATTTTTTTTAATGTGGGCCATCAAATTAAAAAGTCTTTACTTAATTTGTTACAAATTGCTCCCATTTTATGTTTTGTTTTTTTGGTCACAAGGCATATGAGATCTTAGCTCACCAACCAGGAGTCAAACACGAATCCCCTGTATTGGAAGGTGAAGTCTCAACAACTAGACTGCCAGTGAAGTCCCTGCCAAACTATTTTGATCCAGCTTTGCTTTTTGTGACTACTTTTTCATAACTGCTGTTTTCCCAAACTAAGGAAGCAGTCCCTTCACCTTAAACCCCTCCTTGAAAGCAATCTAAATATGGGTCTATGTTTGCAGTTTAGAACGTTTGCAGTGACAGCGGCAGTGATAGTCACTCAGTTGTGTCTGATTCTGCTACTCCACTGACTATAGCCCACCAGGCTCCTTTGTCCACAGGATGCTCCAGGCAAGAATACTGGAATGAGTTGCCATTCCCTTCTCCAGGGGATCTTCCCAACCCAGGGGTCAAAACTGGGTCTCCTGCATTGCAAGTGGATTCTTTACCATATGAGCCACCAGGGAAGCCCCAGCATGATTACAGGTTTGCGTAACTCGGGGGGAATCATACCATTTAATATTCATATTGATCCTAACAGGCTGGGATGCTCCTACAGAGTTCTTGCTTCTCACAACTTTTCTATTTTCATTCCTCTCTATCTTCATTACCTTCCTCCTTTTCCTTGTCACACCCTCACAGGAGCAAAAAAAAACTAACTTCCTTGCATTATTTTTATGTACAGCAGCCTCATTACATATTACTACTGCTCAAGTTTCTGCCAACACTGAGTCTGAATCGGAAGGGTCTCACCTTCAGCCTTAGAGGATTCCTAAGAAAAGAAAGTTTTTTCTCAGTTTTGATTTGGATGCCACATCAGATAATTGGATGCAAGTAAAATAAGTTTAAAATAATAAGCTTTAAAAAAAAAGAATCTGTTATTCTGCTAGTATCATCACCATAACTACTGTTGCTGTTAGAACTGTTTGTATTGGACACAATACAACTTGATCTGATACTTGGAACAAGCTTCATACCAAGATGTTGAGTAAACCTTTGTTGTTGCTGTTCAGCCACTCAGTTGTGTCCAACTCTTTTCGACCCTGTGGATTGCAGCACACCAGGCTTCCCTGTCCCTCACCATCTCCCAGAGCTGGCTCAAACTCATGTCCATCCAGTCAGTGATGCCATTCAACCATCTCATCCTCTGCCGTCCTCTTCTCCCCAAAGTCAATATTTCCCAGCATGAGGGTCTTTTCTAATTAGTCGGCTCTTCACATCAGGTGTACAAAGTATCGGAGCTTCAGCTTCAGCATCAGTCCTTCCAGTGAACATTCAGGACTGATTTCCTTTGGGATTGACTGGTTGGACCTCCTCGCAGTCTAAGGGACTCTCAAGAGTCTTCTCCAACACCACAGTTCAAAAAGCATCAATTCTTTAGCCCTCAGCCTTCTTTATGGTCCAACTCTCACATCTATACATGACTACTGGAAAAACCACACCTTTGACTATGCGAACCTTTGTTGGCAAAGTAATGTCTTGGCGTTTTAATACACTGTCTAGGAATAAACCTTAGTTCCATTGAAACCATTCAGAGTCACACAGGGAAGGCTCTTTCTCATGAAATGCCAAATGTCACTAGATAGACAAGACTAAGGCCAAAGGAAAGTTAAAATCTCATAACTTATCTTAAAAATTTTCCTATCCCTTGTCATGGGTTATGGGTTGTTTTGGTAGTGGCAGCCTTTCTTTCCTGAATGCAACATGTGAACATGTCTGGTTCCATGTCTGGTTCTAACTGTTGCTTCTTGACTTGCTTTCAGATTTCTCAGGAGGCAGGTAAGGTGCTCTGGTATTCCCATCTCTTTAAGAATTTTCCACAGTTTGTTGTGATCCACACAGTCAAAGGCTTTAGCATAGTCAATAAAGCAGAAGTAGATGTTTTTCTGGAACTCTCTTGCTTTTTCTATGATCCAAAGGATGTTGGCAATTTGATCTCTGGTTCCTCTGGCTTTTCTAAATCCAGCTTGAACATCTGAAGCTCTCGATTCAAGTACCTTTGAAGCCTAGCTTGAAGAATTTTGAGCATTACTTTGCTAGTGTAGGAGATGAGTGAAACTGGGCCATAGTTTGAACATTCTTTGGCAGTGCTTTTCTTTGGGACTGGAATGAAAACTGACCTTTTCCAGTCCCATGGCCACTGCTGAGTTTCCTAAATTTGCTGGCATATTGATTGCACCACTTTCACAGCATTGAAGTAGAGAAACAAAGAGGATCCAAAAGTAGACAAACTGATCAAGCAAAAAAAAAAAATGGTACAAATACATAAAATTTTCAGGAGTAGCAAAAAGATATATATATATATAGTGGTATCAAGGATGATTTTCTTTTTGACACTAAAAACCACTTAATAAAAATATATTTGTAAGAGTCTAACAAATTTGCTGTAAAAAATGTACTTGCCAGATTTTCTATTTTTTCTATTTCTATTAATTCTTTAAGAAATAAAGAATTTAAAAACCTGAATGGTCTCCTATAATCAATAAAGGATTTGAATCTGGAGTTAAAACGTTTCCCACAAAGTAAATATCAGGCTCAGATAGTTTTACAGGTGTGCTCTATCAATTTAAAAAGAAAAATCAGACTTTTTCCAAATATATTCAACATTTTCTAGGGAGATGACAAGAAGAGCTATCCTCCACTTATTTTATAGAGGCCAAAATATCCTTGATTTAAAAACCAGATGAACAGAACTGAATATGGAACAACAGACTGGTTCAAAATTGGGAAAGGAGTACGCCAAGGCTGTATATTGTCACCCTGCTTATTTAGCCTATATGTAGAGTACATCATGTGAAATGCTGGACTAGATGAAGCACAGGCTGGAATCAAGACTGCTGGGAAAAATATTGATAACCTCAGATATGCAGATGACACCACCCTTATGGCAGAAAGTGAAGAGAAACTAAACAGCCACTTGATGAAAGTGAAAGAGGAGAGTGAAAAAGTTGGCTTAAAGCTCAACATTCAGAAAACAAAGATCATAGCATCTGGTCCCATCACTTAACGACAAATAGATGGGGGGAAAGTGGAAACATTGTCAGATTTCATCTTCATGGGTTCTAAAATCACTGCAGATGGTGACTGCAGCCATGAAATTAAAAGACGCTTGCTCCTCAGGAGAAAAGCTATGACAAACCTACACAGTGTATTAAAAAGCAGAGACATTACTTTGCTGACAAAGGTCCAGCTAGTCAAAGCTATGGTTTTTCCAGTAGTCATGTATGGATGTGAGAGTTGGACTCTAAAGAAGTGTGAGTGCTTAAGAATTGATGCTTTTGAACTGTGATGCTGGAGAAGACTCTTGAGAATCCCTTGGACAGCAAGGAGATCAAAGCAGTCAATCCTAAAGAAAATCAGTCTTGGATATTCATTGAAAGTCCCTGTGTGGGGAAGATTCCCTGGAGAAGGAACCCACAGCTCCTGAACTGCAGGTGGTCTCCTGCATCACACTCAAATTTTTCACCACTGAGCCATCAGAGAAGTCCCAGTTACAGGAATAACAGAGCACATATCAACATGGATCTGTCAGGTGAGTATATGCTCTTCGGTTCTGTCTCATCACAACAAAGATTTGGAACGATGGACATTAAAGCCCTCGGCGCATCACAGCTCTCGGGTCTTGGACAAACCGTGTTATAGCTCTTAGACAAATCAGTGTTACAGCTCTATTTTATTTAGAAAATGACAGGAGAATCCATCCTCCAGGCATGAGGGCATGTCGACCCAAAGACGTAAAGAGTGCCCCAGCTCGCAGGAGAGAGAGAAAGAGAGAGAGTGCACGCACGTGGAGGGGGCGGGAGAGAGAGAGAGAAAGAGCGCGCACACACGCAGGGGAAAAGAGAGAGAGCGAGAGAGCGCTTTGGCTCCTCCTTTTATATGTTTTTTCCTCCCTCTGGGCCTGCCCTATGCAAACTGGGCCAGCCAGGAGTGCTGTTTGTTCTACCTGAAGTCCTCACTCTGGTCCTCGGACCTTCCTTTGTTTTATTTTTGCGGGCTTTTTCCTTCCTTGTCTTTTAGCCACCGCCATTTTGGACTCCTGTTTCCTGTCTAACTACCTAACAGATCCAAACCTTGCAGAGGTCTATTTAACTACAAGATCATTCTAACATTCCTTCTTCAGGAAGGACTCTGAACAGTTCTTCCCTGGGAAAAAAAAAGTCCCAAATGTAATTAAACTGGTATTCAGGAAGCTCTCCTTTATATCTTGCTTAAATTCCTCTTGCTGTAACCTCAGTATATTTCTGTTCTTTGGGGGAACTGAAACTTCCACACAGAGGAAGCCAATATTGTAGTTACAGTTAACCCAAGCTCATTTATTCTTGCCAACACCTGAGTGCTTTTAAAAATTGTAACAGCATCTGGTGATGACCCTGAATTATTCCTTCCCCAGTAAGGGTCTGCTTCTCCTAGTTAGGATTTGCATTTCTTTCATGGGTGGTGCTGTTCTGGGCTAAGCCACTTCCTAGAAGCAGGACAAAGATTGGGTGGGTCATCTGGAAATATTCCCTGAGGTTATAGGCCACCACTTCCCCTTCCTGCTCTATTGAAATGCAGTTCCTGGGGCTCTGCTGAGGACTCCCTGAGCAAGTGCTCTCCAGCCCCTAGGCTGGCCCTTTGTGTGTCAGCCTGTGACTACTCATCAAACACTTTCAGATTTTGCCTGTAAGAAAGTCCTGGGAAAACCTGGGGGCTGAAATCCTGATTCATACCACCACCACCCCCCCAGCAACAATAGCAGAGGCAAACAACCAAGATGTTGGGGCAACAGGGTGTGCTGCTGCAAGCGAAGAGAAATTTAACTTTCAGCTTCGTAATACTGACAAGGAACATGCCCAGAAACTCACTTTTCCTCAGAAGCAGCTTGTTATTGCCAAATATCCTGTTCATCTGATTGAAGAGGAGATTCTCTTTGTATTCTGAGACTCTGTCCTGACTGTGGATATCAGCTGAACAGAATCTACCCCAGGATGCAGGACAGAGATGGGGGTGTAGAACTGAGTTGATGTTCCTTTGCTCTGGAACGTCGGGTAGATGTTGATGGATAAACCAGCAGTTAGCACAACCATTGACACTACTTTATTCAGTTTGCTTTTTTAAAAGATAAATGTGGGATTTTAAATAATTTTAAAAATTAATTTGTTTTTGGCTGTTCTGGTCAGCCTATTCATTGCTGCACAGGCTTTCCTCTAGTTGTGGTAAATGGGGGCTATTCTCTAGATGCAGGAGGGCGAGAGGAGCTACTTCATGTTCAAGGTCAGGAGGGGCAGCACTGAAGAGATACCCCTCGTCCAAGGTAAGGAGCAGTGGGTGCACTTTTCTGGAGCAGCAGTGAAGAGATAAGCCATGTCCAAGGTAAGAGAAACCCAAGTAACGGTAGGTGTTACAAGAGGGCATCAGAGGGCATCACACTGAAACCATAATCACAGAAAACTAGTCAATCTAATCACATGGACCACAACCTTGTCTAACTCAATGAAACTAAGCCATGCTGTGTGGGCCCACCCAAGACAGGTGGGTCATGGTGGAGAGGTCTGACAGAATGTGGTCCACTGGAGAAGGGAATGGCAACCCACTGCAGTATTCTTGCCTTGAGAACCCCATGAACAGTATGAAAAGGCAAAAAGATAGGACACTGAAAGAGGAACTCCCTGGGTTGCTAGGTGCCCAATATGCTACTGGAGATAAGTGGAGAAATAACTCCAGAAAGAATGAAGGGCTGGAGCCAAAGCAAAAACAATACCCTGTGGATGTGACTGGTGATAGAAGCAAGGTCCGGTGCTATAAAGAGCAATATTGCATAGGAACCTGGAATGTTAGGTACATGAATCAAGGCAAATTGGAAGTGGTCAAACAGGAGATGGCAAGAGTGAACGTTGCCATTCTAGGACTCAGCGAACTAAAATGGACTGGAATGAGTGAATTTAACTCAGATTACCATTATATCTGCTACTGTGGGCAGAAAGAAGAAATGGAGTAGCCATCATGGTCAACAAAAGAGTCTGAAATGCAGTACTTGGATGCAACCTAAAAAAATGACAGAATGATCTCTTTTCATTTCCAAGGCAAATCATTCAATATCACAGTTATCCAAGTCTATGCCCCAACCAGTAACGCTGAAGAAGCTGAAGTTGAATGGTTCTATGAAGACCTACAAGACCTTTTAGAACTAACACCCAAAAAAGATGTCCTTTTCATTATAGGGGACTGGAATGCAAAAGTAGGAAGTCAAGAAACACCTGGAGTAACAGGCAAATTTGGCCTTGGAGTACAGAATGAAGCAGGGCAAAGACTAATAGAGTTTTGCCGAGAGAACGCACTGGTCATAGGAGATACCCTCTTCCAACAACACAAGAGAAGACTCTACACATGGACATCACCGGATGGTCAATACCAAAATCAGATTGATTATATTCTTTACAGCCAAAGATGGAGAAGCTCTATACAGTCAGCAAAACCAAGACCGGGAGCTGACTGTGGCTCAGATCATGGACTCCTTATTGCCAAATTCAGACTGAAATTGAAGAAAGTAGGGAAAACAGCTAGACCATTCAGGTATGACCTAAATCAAATCCCTTATGATTATACAGTGGAAGTGAGAAACAGATTTAAGGGACTAGATCTGATAGATAGACTGCCTGATGAACTATGGACGGATGTTCGTGACATTGTACAGGAGACAGGGATCAAGACCATTCCCCATGGAAAACAAATGCAAAAAAGCAACATGGCTGTCTGAGGAGGCCTTACAAATAGCTGTGAAAAGAAGAGAAGTGAAAAGCAAAGGAGAAAAGGAAAGATATAAGCATCTGAATGCAGAGTTCCAAAGAATAGTAAGGAGAGATAAGAAAGCCTTCCTCAGTGATCAATGCAAAGAAATAGAGGAAAACCAGAATGGGAAAGACTAGAGATCTCTTCAAGAAAATTAGAGATACCAAGGGAACATTTCATGCAAAGATGGGCTCGATAAAGGACAGAAATGGTCTGGACCTAACAGAAGCAGAAGAGGTGGCAAGAATACACAGAAGAACTGTACAAAAAAGATTTTCATGACCAAGATAATCACGATGGTGTGATTACTCACCTAGAGCCAGATATCCTGGAATGAGAAGTCAAGTGGGCCTTAGTAAGCATCACTATGAACAAAGCTAGTGGAGGTGATGGAATTCCAGTGGAGCTGTTTCAAATCCTGAAAGATGATGCTGTGAAAGTGCTGCACTCAATATGCCAGCACATTTGGAAAACTCAGCAGTGGCCACAGGAAAGGAAAAGGGCAGTTTTCATTCCAAGCCCAAAGAAAAGCAGTGTCAAAGAATGCTCAAACTACTGCACAATGGCACTCATCTCACATGCTAGAAAAGTAATGCTCAAAATTCTCCAAGCCAGGCTTCAGCAATACGTAAACCGTGAACTTCCAGGTGGTCAAGCTGGTTTTAGAAAAGGCAGAGGAACCAGAGATCAAATTGTCAACATCCAGTGAATCATCGAAAAAACAAGAGAGTTCCAGAAAAGCATCTATTTCTGCTTTATTGACTATGCCAAAGCCTTTGACTGTGTGGATCACAATAACCTGTGGAAAATTCTGAAAGAGATGTGAATACCAGATCACCTGACCTGCCTCTTGAGAAACCTATATGCATGACAGGAGGCAACAGTTAGAACTGGACATGGAACAACAGACTGGTTCCAAATAGGAAAAGGAGTACATCAAGGCTTATACTGTCACCCTGCTTATTTAACTTCTGTGCAGAGTACATCATGAGAAACACTGGGTTGGAAGAAGCGCAAGCTGGAATCTAGATTGCCGGGAGAAATATCAATAACCTCAGCTATGCAGATGACACCACCCTTATAGCAGAAAGTGAAGAGGAGCTAAAGAGCCTCTTGATGAAAGTGAAAGAGGAGAGTGAAAAAGTTGCTTAAAGTTCAACATTCAGAAAATGAAGATCATGGCCTCTGGTCCCATCACTTCATGGGAAATAGATGGGAAAACAGTGGAAACAGTGTCAGACTTTATTTTCTTGGGCTCCAAAATCACTGCAGATGGTGACTGCAGCCATGAAATTAAAAGATGCCTACTCCTTGGAAGGAAAGTTATGACCAATCTAGATAGCATATTAAAAATCAGAGACATTACTTTGCCAACAAAGGTCCGTCTAGTCAAGGCTTTGGTTTTTCCAGTGGTCATGTATGGATGTGAGAGTTGGACTGTGCAAAAGCTGAGTGCCAAAGAATTGATGCTTTTGAACTGTGGTATTGGAGAAGACTCTTGAGAGTCCCTTGGACTGCAAGGAGATACAAGCTGTCCATTCTAAAGGAGATCAGTCCTGGGTGTTCTTTGGAAGGACTGATGCTAAAACTGAAACTCCAGTACTTTGGCCACCTCCTGTGAAGAGTTGACTCATCGGAAAAGACTCTGATGCTGGGAGGGATTGGCGGGCAGGAGGAGAAGGGGACGACAATGAATGAGATGGCTGGATGGCATCACCGACTCGATGGACATGAGTTTGAGCGCACTCTGGGAGTTGGTGATGGACAGGGAGGCCTGGCATGCTGCGATTCATGGGGTCGCAAAGAGTTGGACACGACTAAGCCACTGAACTGAACCGAACTCCAGTTGCTTCTCATTGTGGTGGCTTCTCTTGCTGCAGAGCATGGGCTTAGGCGTGCAGGCTTAGGTAGTTGCTGCTCACTGGCTTAGTTGCTCTACTGCATGGGGGATCTTTCCAGATCAGGGATCAAACTCCTGAATCCTGCATTATTAGGTGGATTCTTTACCACTGAGCCACCAGGGAAACCCCTATTCAGTTGTTTTATTTTTGCCCTTTGTTCTCTGTTACAGAGTGTTAAATGTTTCTGTATTTATTTTAAAAAATAGTGAACTTGGAATTTAAAAGGGTTGAATTTAACCCCAGGTCCTGGGCTTCCCTTGTGGCTCAGTGGTAAAGAATCCACCTGCCAAAGCAGGAGAGGCAGGTTCTATACCTGGGTCAGGAAGATCCCCTTGAGGAGGAGGAAATAGCAACCTGCTCCAGTATTCTTGCTGGGAAAATTCCAAGGACAGAGGAGTCTGGTGGGCTTTGGTTCATGGGGTTGCAAAGAGTTGGATATGACTGAGCATGCATATATGCCTGAATTTTAGCTATGTCTTTGTTTTCCATGGAAATGAAAATATCACCTTCAGAAGGTCTCTGCAGCTAATGTTAACCCTAAATTTTTCTTTTTTTATTTTTTAATTTAATTGGAGGATAATTATTTTACAATATTGTGATAGCTTTTGCCTTACATCAACATGAATCGGCCATAGATATACATGTGTCTCCCCTCGTCTGAACTCCTACCCGCCACACTTCACTTTCCTTCCCATCCCTTGGGTTGTCCCAGAGCACCAGCTCTGAGTGCCCTGCTTCATGTATCAAACTTTGACTAGTCGTCTATTTTACATATGGTAATGTACATGTTTCAATGCTATTCTCTCAAATCATCTCACCCCTGCCTTCTCCCGTTGAGTCCAAAAGTCTGTTCTTTATATCTATGTCTCCTTTGCTGCCCTACATGGAGGATCGTTGGTAGCATCTTTCTAAATTCCATGTATATGCATTAATATGCAGTATTTGTCTTTCTCTTTCTGACTTACTTCACTCTGTATAATATGCTCCAGTTTCATCCACCTCATTAGAAATGACTTAAATGGGTTCCTTTTTGTAACTGAGTAATATTTCATGTGTATATGTACCACAACTTCCTTATCCATTTATCTGCTGATGGACATAGAGGTTGTTTCCATGTCCTAGCTAATGTAAATAGTGCTACAATGAACATCGGGCTACATAGGTCTCTTTCAGTTCTGGTTTCCTGGGGGTATATGCCCAGCAGTGGGATTGCTGTTGGACACCCAAAATATCCTACCCTGAGAAACTCTAATACAGGGCCACTTTGTTATTCTTATCGACTATAAAGTATACTATGATACATCCTGCAGTGCGTATTCCAGAGAACACCATTTCCGTTGTATTCCACATGAATTGTGCCCCTTTGGGTTATACACAGTGTGATACTTTGGACACTAAAATGTGATATTTGTATAAGAAATAGTCTTTGTTGATAAGTTAACACAATTGTCTTAAATCCACGTAGCAATATTGCAAGAAGAAATTACCATATCCATTTTACAAATGGGAAATTAGGATTCAGTTCAGTTCAGTTCAGTCACTTAGTTGTGTCCACTCTTTAACCCCATGAATCGCAGCATACCAGGCCTCCCTGTCCATCACCAACTCCCGGAGTTCACCTAAACCCATGTCATCGAGTTCGTGATGCCATCCAACCATCTCATACTCTGTCGTCCCCTTCTCCTCCTGCCCTCAATCTTTCCCAGCATCAGGGTCTTTTCAAATGAGTCAGCTCTTTGCATTGGGTGCCCAAAGTATTGGAGTTTCAGCTTCAACATCAGTCCTTCCAATGAACACCCAGGGCTGATCTCCTTTAGGATGGGCTGGTTGGATCTCCTTGCAGTCCAAGGGACTCTCAAGAGTCTTCTCCAACACCACAGTTCAAAAGCATCAATTCTTCTGCACTCAGCTTTCTTTATAGTCCAACTCTCACATTCATACATGACCACAGGAAAAACCATAGCCTGGATTAGACAGACCTTTGCTGGCAAAGTAATGTCTCTGCTTTTTAATATGCTGTCTAGGTTGGTCATAACTTTCCTTCCAACGAGTAAATGTCTTTTAATTTCATGGCTGCAGTCACCATCTGCAGTGATTTTGGAGCCCAAGAAAATAAAGTCTGACACTGTTTCCACTGTTTCCCCATCTATTTCCTGTGAAGTGATGAGACTGGATGCCATGATCTTCGTTTTCTGAATGTTGAGCTTTAAGCAACTTTTTCACGCTCCTCTTTTACTTTCATTAAGAGGCTTTTTAGTTCCTCTTCACTTTCTGCCATAAGGGTGGTGTCATCTGCATAGCTGAGGTTATTGATATTTCTCCCAGCAATCTTGATTCCAGCTTGTGCTTCTTCCAGCCCAGCATTTCTCATGATGTACTCTGCATAGAAGTTAAATAAGCAGGGTGACAATATACAGCCTTGACGTACTCCTTTTCCTATTTGGAACCAGTCTGTTGTTCCATGTCCAGTTCTAACTGTTGCTTCCTGACCTGCATACAGATTTCTCAAGAGGCAGGTCAGGTGGTCTGGTATTCCCATCTCTTTGAGAATCTTCCACAGTTTATTGTGATCCACACAGTGAAAGGCTTTGGCATAGTCAATAAAGCAGAAATAGATGTTTTTCTGGAACTCTCTTGTTTTTTCGATGATCCACTGGATATTGGCAATTTGATCTCTGGTTCCTCTGCCTTTTCTAAAACCAGCTTGAACATCAGGAAGTTTATGATTCACGTATTGCTGAAGCCTGGCTTGGAGAATTTTGAGCATTACTTTACTAGCGTGTGAGATGAGTGCAATTGTGCAGTAGTTTGAGCATTCTTTGACATTGTCTTTCTTTGGGATTGGAATGAAAACTGCCCTTTTCCTTTCCTGTGGCCACTGCTGAGTTTTCCAAATTTGCTGGCATATTGAGTGCAGCACTTTCACAGCTTCATCTTTCAGGATTTGAAATAGCTCCACTGGAATTCCATCACCTCCACTAGCTTTGTTCATAGTGATGCTTACTAAGGCCCACTTGCCTTCACATTCCAGGATGTCTGGCTCTAGGAGAGTGATCACACCATTGTGATTATCGGTCATGAAGATCTTTTTTGTACAGTTTTTCTGTGTATTCTTGCCACCTCTTTTTAATATCTTCTGCTTCTGTTAGGTCCATACCATTTCTGTCCTTTATCGAGCCCTTCTTGGTATGAAATATTCCCTTGGTATAATCACACTAATCCTGTGAGGTAGATATTATTTTTCTCTTTTACAGATGAAGAAGCTGAGGAGCAAGCATAATTTGTCCAGGATGACATTTCTGGTCCATGACAGATCTGGGAGTAACGATCAGGGAGTCTAGCTCTAAAGGGCACTTAACTACCAGCAACACTAATGATGATGTAAATCACTATTTTATGACTGCTATAATAAAGGCTATAAAAGAAAGGCACAGTGTGAAAGCAGGTAATGTATGCATTTTAATTCAAAGGGCATTAGACTCACTTTTTATTAAAATCCATACATGCATTTAAAAGGGAAAGAAGTTTAGGAATATGTATGCATATTTATTTTATATCAAATTCTTAACCACTATTTTCTAGGAGTTCAAGCAACTTTAAAAATTTTATTATTGTGGTTTTTTTGTAATATATAATTTTTTTAAAAAAGAATCATCTATTAATTTTATCATTATAAAAAATGCTAGTATCCTTTTAATTGAGAAAATGCTATAAAAACTGGGTTTTGATTAAGAAATTATCCTTCACTGGGGCTTTGTGGGGCAGGAGTGGGGAGAACCTGATGTCCAAGGGGAAAAAAAAATTCACAATGAAAAAACCTTTCCATGATTCACCTCTGTGTGAAAATACATAAAAATCACTAAATTGAATGAGTCCTCTGGCTTCAGAAGATCTCACATTACACTCAAATTTTTTAATTCAAAAAGTTTGATTTAAAACAAATAAGATAAACAGCAGTAAACACCTATCTTCATGGGAAGTATGTTACAAGGAAAAGCCAAAGCCTTGTAACCATTCAGAAGTGAAAGTTGCTCAGTCGTGTCTGAATCTGAGGCCCCATGGACTATACAGTCCATGGAATTCTTCAGGCCAGAATACTGGAGTGGGTAACCTTTCCCTTCTCCAGGGGATCTTCCCAACTCAGGGATCGAACCCAGGTCTCCCACTTTGCAGGTGAATTCTTTACCAGCTGAGTTATCAGGATTCTTTACTAGCTGAGCTACCAGGGAAGCCCACCTGTTTACCAATTGTGGTTAAATGCTTTTTCAGGTAATAGAAGCAGAGGTTGTTTTTCAGAAGAAAAGGACAAAGTGCTCTGATTCCTTAAGGGCTGGCATAGAGGAATACGCCCATGTTGCTATGATCTGTTGAAAATAATCCTATAAACCTAATGACTCAATAAATGATCCAATAAACCTAAATTCTGAAAATTTCCCCTTCTGATATCCCCCTAAATTTGCCCATTCTTCAAGTGATTGATGGCTTCTCTTTTAGAAAGATGAAACCATGATCAAGCCAGAATGCTGAGGCTAACTTAGGTAGTTTTGACTTTTAATTACTGTTTGAACTTTTTCAAAGTATAAAATACACCTGACAATGGGTACATGTCAAGAATGTACCAAGGAGGGCACAGAAACCCTCCTGGAGAATTCCACGGACAGAGGAGGCTGGCAGGCTCCAGCCATAGAGTTGCAAAGAGTCAGACACCACTGAAGCAACTTAGCACACAGACACACCGAAGAATGTACTGCTTGGTGAATTTTCACCAACTGAACACTTCCGTGTAGTTAGCACTCAGATCAAGAAACATCATTACCAGACCCGAGGATCTTCCCTTCATTACCTCTTAAGAGTAAAAGGTAATGCCTCAAGGTAAACCCTCTCCCAACATCTAACAGCACAGATTGTTCCAACCTGTTTTTTATTTCTATCTATAGGATCTTTCAGTAAGTTCTCTTTTTCAGTTGGTTTCTTTCACTCAGCATTTCATCTATGAGACTCATCCATATTGTGGTGTATAGATTGCTCATTGTCATTGCTTTATAGGCAACATGTTGTATGCACAACAGTTTTTCGTTATATATTCATTTTCAACACATAGAGCTAAAAATAATTTTGTAGTGGTGTTTAGGCTTTCTTTCTCCAATTCCCTAACCCCTTGACATGGAGTTTCCTAAAGGAGTTTATTAAGGAAACTTTTCACTATAGAAAGGAAAATGTTGGATTCCCGTTAATTTTCATTCGTTTGGAGTTTTCCACAATGGGAGATGTTAGCAGGGGAAATATAACATTGTGGGGGAAACACAGCAAATCCACTGTTTGTCATCCAAGTTTGCCAGGCCAGTGTAACTAACTTCCTGTGTAAGTCCCTAGGTACTTGAAGACAGGAAAAGATGCTGCCATCTCGCTGCTCCAGAGAAAGTTGGAACCAGGCCCAGGTGTGACGTGGTTTAAATTGGCTTCTAGTCCCGCCCCAGTCTCCTTATCATCATCTGCAGTTTCCTATTGCTCACTGAGACGCCTGGGATTATGACCCTCTTCTTTACCAGTAGATACACACCACCTAAAAATTACTTAACTCAGTCGTTTCCCACTGTTTCTCCATCACTTATCAACCCAGTTGGGATCTTAGAGCTAGTATGAATAAGGCAATTTTCCTAGACCATGCTATGACCTTTCTTGGGAAATTGTGTCTTTCTGTCAGAGATACTTGGAGATTAACTATCTCCATAAGGAGAAGGATTGGAGAAGGAAATGGCAATCCACTCCAGTATTCTTGCCTGGAGAATCTCATGGACAGAGAGGAGCCTGGCAGGCTACAGTCCATGGGGTCGCAAGAGTAGGACACGACTAAGTGACTAAACCACCACCACCAGGGAGGGAAATATGCGTTGACAAACCTAGTAAGATGAAGGAAACCCTAGTGAGACTATGAATCTTCTATAGGGGATGGAAAAAAATTTGTAATTCCACACGAAAGAGTGTGGTCTGCTAATACCATCAGCATTCTTCCACAATGGTGAGGGCAGTCACGTGCATGGTCATGGGAAGAGCCGGAAAACTGGTGTTCTCCCTCTGTCTTCCTTGACCTGATGTTACCATGGTCACATCAGGGAAACACACCTTACCCTGGTACCCCAACTGCAGGCTAATGAAACCCTGCAGCTCACCTGGTGGGAGTCCCGGGCTGCCTGGTACAGGCCTTCAAAATACTGGTGTTTCTTCCTCCTTTTTAGTTAGTTATTTGATCAACTTGCCTTGTTCAAAGCAGATGCTCAACAATAATAATAATACCTACCTTTCCCAGGGATATTAGCATTTTAGCAGTGGATCCTGAATGCCTAAATCCAAAGAATAAATGTCAACTTTACTGGTTAGAATAAAAATAATAATAGGCATTAGTTTTTTGAGCATTTGCTATGTGCTGGGTACTACATGAAGCACTGTAAATGCATTATCTTATTTAATCCTCCATTATTTTTATTTTATGAATGATGTGTGGAGCTCTAATAAATTTCAGAAGGTCAGACAGCTGACAAGTGGCAGAACTGTAATTCAATTAAAGCCAAACCTGTCTGATTGAAGAGACAACTTCTTGATCATTACAATCTAGACATTGTCTTTTGGATTTGCTTTTCTGCAGTAACAATTCTGCTTTTTACAGTTTTACAGTTTACAGCCATTATTTTCTTTGCTCCATCACATGTTGCTGAGCTTGTTTTTTTCTCACACCTGTCCCTGATGCCATATTCTCCTTTTTTCTCACTGGACATAATAAACAACCAGTTATTTAAAATAATCTCCTGATTTTTCAGGTTTATGAATTAAAACACTCTCTAGAGAAAGGCTTTTCTCAGCTCTTGGCTTGATTCTTATTTATTAGAAGCATTTCTTCTCCTTCCTATTTAGTCTCCATCAATTTGACTTATTGGTATTCACTGTCATTCAGAAACCTGAAAAGAGAGTTTTAAGCACTTGCCTTAAATTACCTACTGAAGCTTCCTACAGCAAGGTTAAGGTAGAAGGTGAGATGGGGTAGTAGCCCAGGACTGCAGCCAGGTGAATTACAGGGTTTCTTTAGTTAGGACTGGGGGAACAGGTCTCAGATCCCATTTCTGAAGCATGGTTTTGCAAAGATGTTCCCTTCACAATGCATTTGGGTACTAAGGTTAGGCAAGTTACAGGAGATAAAGCCAGGCTGTGGCAAAATCTTAGTTATGATATAAGGTTGAGCCTTTGTGTCATTATTACCATAGTTACTGGAAAAAAAAAAAAGCCCCACTAAAGTAACAGCATTGGAGACAAGAAGGTTGCTGACATTTTCCCTTATTGCACAATCTTCCTAGAAATCCTAGAGCCTGACTCTCCAATTGTGGAATTTTTCAAAAACTGAGATAATCCAGGAAGGAGAGCTTTTAGAGGAACATCCTTGAAATCACATCACGGCAGCTGCCAACTATGTCTAAACATAGAGCCCAGTGGCGCCAGCATACGTGAACACTGCATGCACTTTGTTGCTGCTCCAACTCTTACACAGCTTTGTGCCCAGGTCATGTATACTCTGTGGATGTTTCAGGAGCATCTGTGGCTCCATAAAGATATACAGGGGAATATGCAGTGGCTGAACTTTTAGCCAAAGGGGAGCTTGGAAACCTGTGTGGTGACATGAGGAGAACTGGATCTTTGAAGTCAGACTCCATGACTTTGATTTAAGAAGAGGGTCTGGTATCAGCTCTACAACCCTGAACAAGGCAACTAATGTGCTTAAGCTTCAATTTTATCATCAGCAAAATGTCATGCACACAGCCTAAAATCAATATCGCATACTAATGTTGGCTCGTTCTAAGTCAGTTTTTCCCTCTAGACGATGGTCCATAAGGATAAGGATTGCTATATTCTATCATGCCTAGTACAGCATCTGGCAAGGACTAGGTAATCAGTAAACAGTTATTAAATTAATAAAAGCTCTATAACAAAAAAATCCACTGAGATTTTTATTAAAATTAGAGTTATATAGGATTAGATTAATTTTAGGAGTATTTATATTTTATGACTCACAAATATACATTTATGTTTTCTGTAATTTTTTCAATAAAGCTTTATAGTTTTTTGCTATAAGGCTACACACATCTTTTGTTAGATTTATTCCTAGGAATCGAAAACTTTTATAATATTGTAAGGCCTTTTTACAAAAACATCACATTTTCTGGTTCTTTGTGTTGATGCTTAGAATTGCAGCTTAACTTTGTATATTATTTGCTTATTGAGTCACCTCTTAAAATTGTCATCAGTCCTAATAACTTATCTGTAATTTCACTGAGGTTTTTCTACTCAATTATATCATTTGCAAATAAAGATGATTTTGTTTCTCACTCTCAAGTCCTTATATCTTTTTTCCTTTTATTCCCGGTCTTTTTAAAAACTATAATGTACAATATTATATAGTTATTGTTATTATATATTGACTCACAATTTTTAAAGATTATACTCCATCTATAATTATAAAATATTGCCTATATTCCTTGTGTTGTACAATATATCCTTGCAACTTATTTGATACCTGGTAGTTTCACATGTTAGAACTGCTCCAGTACGAACACTTCTGCAAGGAGCTGGTGAATGCTCAGTGTGCGAAATTTATTGATGAGCAGCAAATTCTGCACTGGCAGCACTATTCCTGGAAGCAGATGCACTTTCAGCAAGCCCTGGCAGAGCAGCAACAGCAGAATAACACATCAGGAAAATAAAAAGCTGAGTCTTGACCAGGTTCCTAAGACATGTATACATTGCTTTTGTACAGTGAAGACAAAAAGCTGTTCCTATGTACATTTATTATGGTAGCACCCAGAACCGTTAGTGTGCTTATTTAATTGAACTTTTATTGTTACTAGATTATTTCTGTTAAACCAGAATTGTTTTACTTTGATTTCCCTGTGGATTTGTAAGCTTTTATTAGTATTTAACACAGAAATGTCTGAAGAACAGAAATGTTAGGTTCTGCAGACCTATTTAAGGCAGTGGGGCATGAGGTAAGGGGAGGGCCACCAAGCCAAACCCTGCTCCTCATGTACAGTGGGGCCTGGGACAACTCTCAGAGAAGGCAATGGCACCCCACTCCAGTATTCTTGCCTGGAAAATCCCATGGATGGAAGAGCCTGGTAGGCTGCAGTCCATGGGGTCGCTAAGAGTCAGACAGGACTGAGCGACTTTCACTTTTCACTTTCATGCATTGGAGAAGGAAATGGCAACCCACTCCAGTATTCTTGCCTGGAGAGTCCCAGGGACGGGGGAGCCTAGTGGGCTGCCATCTATGGGGTCGCACAGAGTCGGACACGACTGAAGTGACTTAGCAGCAGTAGCAGCAGCAGCAGTTTTTACTTTTAACCCCCTAGCTCCATGTTGTCCCTCCCCTCTTTGCTCTCCACACTGGTAAACACTAATTTGTTTTTTATAGCTGTGAGTCTGTTTCTTTTTTGTTACATTCACTAGTTTACTGTACTTTTTAAACATTCCACATGTAAGTGATATCATACAGTATTTGTCTTTCTCTGCCTGACTTCACTTTGCACCATACCCTCCAAGTCCCTCAACATTGTTGCAAATAGCAGATCACATTGACAAACTGAAGAACAGCAATCATATGATCACCTCAATAGATAAAGAAAATGCTTTTGATAAAATTAAGCATCCATTTATGATAAAAAGTGTCCAGAAAGTGGGTATAGAAAGAACATACTTCAACAAGATAAAGGCCATTCATGACAAACCCACAGTTACTATACTCAATGGTGAAAAGTTCCTTTCAGATCAGGAATAAGACTAGGATGTTCACTCTTGCCATTTTTGTTCAAGGCAGTATTGGAAGTCCTAGCTATAGCAATCAGAGAAGAAAAAGAAATAAATGGAATTCTAATTGGAAAAGAAGAAGTAAAATTGTCACTATTTGCAGATGATTTGATACTACACATGGAAAATTCTAAAGATGCCACCAGAAAACTATCAGAGCTTACAAATGAATTCAGTAAAGTTGTAGGATACAAAATTAATATACAGAAGAGAGAACAAGATGGCAGAGGGGCAGGTGGACGTGGAATACGTCTCTCTCCATGGATACATCAGGAATACACCTGCAGACACAGAAGTGCATGCAGAACACCAGATGAGAGCAGACAGGAGGACCTGACAAGTGGAAAAGAATATATAGAGTCATGCAAAACTCAGTAGGATGAAGGAAGTAGGGGAAAACAGGAGTGTTAGTAGGACTGGACCAGCCCTCCACTGGTGGGGGCACTGAAGCAGGGGTCCAATCCCAACACTGGGGCAATTGTCTGAGTCAGAGGAGAAACATTTACGGCTGAAAGTGCAACAGCTGATCTGTGGCAGCCTAAATGGAATGAGAATCAGATAGTACTTGTCGCAGCCATACATACCCCAGACAGGGACACAGGTTCCCTGGAAGGCGCAGCAGCTGGGAGCTGGAGTTTAGGGATTGTGGAGTAATCCCTGGGCAAAGGCTGCTGTTGACTGTGGAGAGACGGATAGAGGGGATGTGAAGGAGGAGACTGTGGTGGGAGATGCCTGTAGAGGAAAGCTGGGCAGCCATGGAAGCAAGGCAATACTGCTGAGTCACACGTAGTGGGTGGAGCCATCACCACAGCTTCTCTGCATCCACACACCAGCATCCGCAGTGAACAATAGAGAGGCTGGCCCATCAAACGCCTGACCGCACTGAACTACAGAGTAGGACCCCACCCAGGGTGCCCGTTAAGTAAGTGTCTGCCCTTAAAGGGTGCTCCTTTAAGTGACTGATGTAATGAACTACAAAGTAGGACCCCACCCAGGTGCCCCTTTAAGTGTCTGATGAGCCGATCTACAGAATGGAACCCCAGCCACAGGGGGGCCCTCTAAGTGCCTGACGCACTGAAGAAGAGAAGGACCCCAGGCAAGGGAGCCATCTAAAGTGCCTGAACAGGAGGAGCTATGGAGAAAGACTGGCCAAAGAGATCTTCCTATCTCCAGCTACAAGAGGCTTGAAAAAAGACTCTGATAGAGACATAACTCCTGCGGCGGTGGCAGTCTGTGTCCCTGCACACTTGGCGCTGCCAGGGTCCTGGCAAGTCAAGCAGCTGTGCCACCTCTGTGCTCAACCCTCACTAGAGCAGAGCTGCCACAGGCAAAAAAAGTCTTGCATCTTTGCTCACAGGGTCGCTTCAGTAGTATCTGACTCTTTGAGACCCTGTAGACTGTGGCCTGCCAGGCTTCTCTGTCAGGGAGGGGGGTTCTCCAGGCAAGAATACTGGAGTGTATTGGCAAATACTGGTTGCCATACCCTTCTAGAGCACTATAGTTCCTGCTGCCCTAGCCACCAACTCCCCTGAGTACCTGGTGCTGCCAGAACCCCTGCGACCCAAGTAGATGCACCACCTCCACACCTGGCCCTCACAGGGGCAAACCCAAGTCCTCCAGGGCAGCCTCAGGAGCAAACCCCAGTGGATGACCCACATGTAGAAGTGGAAATAAAATCACAATTGAAACCCAGGGGCAGTGTGGCTAAGGAAGAAGACCCAAAACCTTCCTACTAGCTGTATAAGCTGCAGATTAAATTCACATGATCAACTAGGCTGACTCTGTCTAAGGAATATACAAAAGTCATTGAGAGCTCTCACAAAAGAAAATGTACTAGTTCTGATATCTGTGAACACTGAAGACAAGAACACATAGGAGTAGGACCAGATTAGAATCTGAGCGGCCCCCATAGCAGGTCCAGAGATCAACACAGTGTTGGAGGGCACCCTAGGGAGGTGAGGTGGACTATGACTCCCAGCAAGGGAAAGGACTCTAACAGCAATGACTCAAGAAAAACATTCATTATGCTTATGCTTTGACTTGTTCTGTAGATTGTTCGGATTTTTTTCTTCCCCACCCCCTTATCCCCCCTCTGTTGTAGTTGTCAATTTTGTTGGCACGATTAAATCTAATTAAGCTTTTGAGATTTTTTTTTCCTCAGTCACATTTTTTATTGTTGTTATAAACCTCTGCCTCTATGTTGGGCTTTTGCAGTTCTGTGGAGTTTTCTTTTTCTTTTTTTCTCTGTTTTAAAACCTATTACTATTTTTTCTACATTTATTCCTCTGTGTGCTTTTCTTATGGTTCTTTTCTCCCTGCAGTTAATCTTTAATGTATATAAATCTTCCTTATCTTCAGTTCAGTTCAGTCGCTCAGTCGTGTCCGACTATTTGTGACCCCATGAATCGCAGCATACCAGGCCTCCCTGTCCATCAACAACGCCCAGAGTTTAGTCAAACTCATGTGCATCGAGTCGGTGATGCCATCCAGACATCTCATCCTCTGTCGTCCCCTTCTCCTCCTGACCCCAATCCCTTCCAGCATCAGAGTCTTTTCCAATGAGTCAACTCTTTGCATGAGGTGGCCAAAGTATTGGAGTTTCAGCTTCAGAATCAGTCTTTCCAATGAACACCCAGGGCTGATCTCCTTTAGAATGGACTGGTTGGATCTCCTTGCAGTCCAAGGGACTCTCAAGAGTCTTCTCCAATACCACAGTTCAAAAGCATCAATTCTTCGGTGCTCAGCCTTCTTCACAGTCCAACTCTCACATCCATACATGACCACAGGAAAAACCATAGCCTTGACTAGATGCACCTTTGTTGGCAAAGTAGTGTCTCTGATTTTTAATATGCTATCTAGGTTGGTCATAGCTTTCCTTCCAAGGAGTAAGGGTCTTTTAATTTCATGGCTGCAGTCACCATCTGCAGTGATTTTGGAGCCCAAGAAAATAAAGTCTGACAGTGTTTCCACTGTTTCCCCATCTATTTTCCATGAAGTGATGGGACCAGATGCCATGATCTTAGTTTTCTGAATGTTGAGCTTTAGGCCAACTTTTTCACTCTCCTCTTTCACTTTCATCAAGAGAATCTTTAGTTCCTCTTCACTTTTTGCCATAAGGGCGGTGTCATCCGCATATCTGAGGTTACTGATATTTCTCCCAGCAATCTTGATTCCAGCTTGTGCTTCTTCCGGCCCAGTGTTTCTCATGATGTACTGTGCATAAAAGTTAAATAAGCAGGGACAGAAGATGGCAAGAGTGAACATCGACATTCTAGGAATCAGTGAACTAAAATGGACTGGAATGGGTGCATTTAATTCAGATGACCATTATATCTACTACTGTAGGCAGGAATCCCTTAGAAGAAATGGAGTAGCCATCATGGTCAACAAAAGAGTCTGAAGTGCAGTACTTCCTTATCTACCTCTGTTTAAATTTTCATATCTATTCTTCCTTTTCTTTCTTTCCTTTCCTCTTAACATATTTATTAGTTTTATTTTCATTGTTTTATTCCCCAATTGGCATCTTGCTTTAGTTTTGTTTTCCAGTTTGTGCTTTAGTTAGTTTTGTTCTGATAGATACAATTTTTGGTTTTCTTTGTTCACCGCCTCAACCTAATGTATTTTATTTTTGTTGGACTGTTTTGATTTTCCATATGGGAATTTATATATATGTGTATGTTCAGCAACACTTTTTATGTTGTTATAAACCTCTGCCTCTACGTTGGGCTTCTGCAGTTCTGTGGAGTTTTTCTTCTTTTTCCCCGCTTTTTCTTTCTTTTTTTCTACTTTATAATTTTCATTTTTTAAAACATATATTTTTTCTACATTTATTCCTTTGTTTGCCTTTCCTACTGTTCTTTCCTCCTTGCAATTAATCTTTAATCATATAAATCTTCTTTCAGTTCAGTTCAGTCACTCAGTCGTGTCCGACTCTTTGTGACCCCATGAATCACAGCACGCCAGGCCTCCCTGTTAATCACCCTCTCCCTGAGTTCACTCAGACTCACGTCCGTTGAGTCTTCTTTATCTACCTCTATTTAATTTTGGACATCTATTCTTTCTTTCTTTTCTTTCTTTCAACATATTTGTTAGTTTTGTTTTCATTGCCTTATTCCCTACTTTGTACCTTGTTTTAGTTTCATTTTCCAGTTTGTACTTTAGTTAGTTTTGTTAACTGATAAATATAAATTTTGATTTCCTTTGTTTACTGAGACAATCTACTCTACTTTATTTTTGTTGGACTGTTTTGACTTTCCTCATGGGCGTATATGTATATGTGTATGTTCCATTATTTTAATTGGAGAAGGAAATGGCACCCCACTCCAGTACTCTTGCCTGGAAAATCCCATGGATGGAGGAGCCTGGTAGGCTACAGTCCATAGCATTGCAAAGAGCTGGACACCGCTGAGCGACTTCACTTTCACTTTTCACTTTCATGCATTGGAGAAGGAAATGGCAACCCACTCCAGTGTTCTTGCTGGGAGAATCCTGGGGATGGAGGAGCCTGGTGGGCTGCCGTCTATGGGGTCGCACAGAGTCAGAGACGACTGAAGTGACTTAGCAGCAGCAGCAGCAGCATTATTTTAATTATTATTTGCCTGATTTTGTAACTGTTATTTGTTTGGGGTTCACCTTTGGTTTCTTGTTTTTGATATTTGTTTTAATCTCACTTAATGCCATAACCACTTGTGGAATCTTCGTTTCTGACCAGAAATCAAACCCAGAGCATTTGGAGTGGGAGCACTCACTCCAGATCCTAGACTACCAGAGAATTAACCCCAGGTAGTATCAAATAGTGAGAACTCACACAAAGGAAGCCACTGGAATAAAAGACCCAGCATCACCCAACCAGTAGTACCCTGTGCAGGATGCCTCATCTAAACAACAAGGAAAAAAATACAAACCCAATCATCAGCAGACAGATTACCATCTCACTCACTCTTGCCCATCAGAGGAAAAATAAACAAACAGAAACAGAAAAGCTCAGCACAAATCTCACCCTAGACAAAGCTTACACAAACCACTAGACCAACCTTAGAGGGCAGAAACTAAAAGGAAGAAAGAATTCAACCTTGAAGCCTGGGAATAGGAGACCTCAAACACAATAAGTTTTTTTAAAAAGTGAAAAGGCAGAGAAATACTACACAAATGAACGACCCAATCAGAAACACAGAAGTCCAAATAAATGAAGAGGAAATAGGCAAACTACCTGAAAAAGAATTCAGAATAATGATAGTAAAGATCATCAAAAACCTTGAAAAAAAAACAGAGAAAATGTAAGGATCAATTTAAAAAGACCTAAAAGAATTAAAGAATACATGAGCACCCAAACATGAACCCCCCTCCCACCTCCCACCCCACATCATCCCTCCGGATCATCCCCGTGCACCAGCCCCAAGCATCCTGCATCCTGCATCGAACATAGACTGGTGATTCATGTCAATGTATGCCAAAACCAATACAGTATTGTGAAGTAAAATAAAGTAAGAATAAAAATTTAAAATAAAAAAAAAGAATTAAAGAATAAACATACAGAGACAAATAACACAGTTACTGAAATTAAAAATACTCTAGAAGGAATCAGTAGCAGAATATCTGAAGCAGAAGAATGAATCATTGAGCTGGAAGATAAAATGGTGGAAGTGACTTCTGAAGAGCAGAATAAAGTAAAATGAATAAAGTAAAAAGAACTGAGGAGAGTCTCAGAGACCTCTGGGACAATATCAAAGGCACCAATATTCGAATTATAGGAGTCCAGAAGAAGATGAGAAAAAGAAAGGGAATGAGAAAATATTTGAAGAGATTATAGTTGAAAATTTCCCCAACATGGAAAAGGAAATAGTCAATCAAGTCCAAGAGGCACAAAGAGTCCCATACAGGGTAAGCCCAAGGAGAAACACACCAAGACACATACTAATCAAACTAACAAAGACTAAATACAAGGAAAGAATATTGAAAGCAGCAAGGGAGAAGCAACAAGTAACATTCAAGGGAAATCCCATACACTTAACAGCTGATCTTTGAGCAGAAACTCTGCAGGCCAGAAGGGAATGACAGCATATATTTACAGTACTGAAAGGGAAAAATCTATAACCAAGCTTACTGTGCCTGGCAAAGACCTCATTCAAAATTGATGGAGAAATCAGTCAATTTTGCTTCTCAGGTGAGCAAAAGTTAAAAGAATTCAGTACCACCAAATCAGCTTTACAACAAATGTTAAAGGGACTTATATAGTCAAGAGATAAAGAGAAGAAAACAGAGCTACAAAATCAACCCCAACCAATGAAGAAAATGGCAATAGGAACAGATATATAAATAATTACTTTAAATGTAAATAGACTAAATGCTGCAACCAAAAGATATAGACTGGCTGAATGGATACAAAAATAAGACCCATACATATGCTGTCTACAAGAAACCCACTTCAGACCTCAAGACACATGTAGACTGAAAGTGAGAGGATGGAAAAAGATATTCCATGAAAATGGGAAGCAAAAGAAAGCTGGAGTAGCAATCCTCGTATCAGACAAAATAGACCTTAAAATAAAGAATATAACAAGAGATAAGGAAGGGCACTACATAACGATCAAGGGATCAATCCAAGATTTAGACACAACAATTGTAAATATCTATGCACCCAACATAGGAGCTCCTCAATACATGAGACAAACACTAACAGACATAAAAGGAGAAGTTGACAGTAACACAATTATAGTAGGAGACTTTGACACTCCACTCACACCAATGGACAGATCATCAAAACAGAAAATTAATAAGGAAACACAAGTCTTAAATGATATGTTAGATGAGATGGATCTCATTGACATCTTCAGGACATTCCATCCAAATGCAGAAGAATACATCTTCTTCTCAAGTGCACATGGAACATTTTCCAGGATAGACCACATCTTGGGGTCACAAATCAAACCTCAGTAAATTTAAGAAAATTGAAATCATATCAAGCATCTTCTCCAACCACACGCTATGAGACTAGATATCAATTACAAGAAAAAAACTGTAAGAAACACAAACACATAGAGATGAAACAACATGTTTCTAAATAACCATCAGGTTACTGAAGAAATCAAAAGGGAAATCAAAACATTTCTAGAAACAAATAACAATGAAAGCACAACTCAAAACCTAAGGGGTGCAGGAAAACAGTTCTAAGAGGAAAGTTTATAGCAATACAATCCTACCTCAAGAAACAAGAAAAACATGGAATAGACAGCCTAACTTTACACCTAAAACAACTGGAAAAATAAGAACAAAACCTCCAAAATTAGCAGAAGGAAAGAAATCATAAAGATCTGAGCAGAAATAAATGAAAAATAAATGAAAGAAGCAATAGTAAAGATTAAAAAAAATAAAAGCTGGTTCTTTAAGAAGATAAACAAAATTGATAAACCTTTATCCAGACTCATCAAGAAAAACAGAGAGAAGAATCAAATCGACAAAATTAGAAATGAAAAAGGAGAGGTTACAACAGACAATGCAGAAATACAAAGGATTATAAGAGACTATTATGAACAACTATATGGCAATAAAATGGATAACCTGGAGGAAATGAACAGATTCTTAGAAAAGTTCAATCTTCCAAGACTGAACAAGGAAGAAATAGAAACTATGAACAACCCAATTACAAGTACTGAAATTGAAGCTGTGATCAAAAATCTCCCAAAAACCAAAATCCCAGGACCAAATGGCTTCACAGGAGAATTTTATCATACATTTAGAGAAGAGCTAATGCCTATCCTTCTAAAACTCTTTCAAAAAATTGCAGAGGAAGGAACACTTCCAAACTCATTCTATGAGGCCACCATCACCCTGATACACAAAGACAACACACACACACACACACACACACAATTACAGGCCAATATCTCTCATGAACATAGACGCAAAAGTCCTTAACAAAATTTTAGCAAACAGAATTCAGCAACACATCAAAAACTCATACACCATGGTCAAGTTGGGTTTATTCCAGAGATGAAAGAATTCTTCAATATACACAAACCAATGTGATACACCATATTATCAAATTGAAAGATAAAAACCATATGATCATCTCAATAGATGCAGAAAAAGCCTTTGACAAAATTCAGCACCCATTTATGATTAAAACTCTTAAAAAAATGGGTGTAGAGGGAACCTAACTCAATATAGTGAAGGCCTACTCTGATAATCCTACAGCAAACATTATTCTCAATGGTGAGAAACAGAATGCATTCCCCCTAATATTAGAAACAAGATTAGGGTGTCCACTTTCACCACTGTTATTCAACATAGTTCTGGAAGTCCTAGCTCAGCAATAACAGATAACATGATACTCAGATACTGCCCATAGAAAACCCTAAAGATAGCATCATAAAATTCCTAGGGATAATTAGTGAATTTATCAAAATCTCAGGATACAAAATCAATATACACAAATCACTTGCATTTCTATATACTAACATGAAAAATCAGAAAGAGAAATTAAGAAATCAATTGCATCCACCATTGCAACAAAAAGAATTAAATATCTAGGAATAAACTTACCTAAGGACACAAAAGAACTGTACACAGAAAATGATAAGACACTAATGAAAGAATCAAAGACTACATAAACAGATGGAGAGATATTCCATGTTCCTGGGTACGAAGAATCAACATTGTGAAAATGCCTATACTACCAAACACAATCTACAGATTCAACGCAATCCCTATCCAATTACCAAAGGCATTTTTCACAGAACTAGAACAAAAAAATTTTGCAATTTATATGGAAACACAAAAGACTCTGAATAGCCAAAGCAGTCCTGAGGAAGAAGAATGGAGCTGGAGGAATCAACCCTCCTGACTTCAGATTATACTACAAAGCTACAGTCATCAAGACATATGGTACTGGCACAAATATAAAAATATACACCAATGGAACAACATAGAAAGGCCAGAAATAGACCCATGCACCTATGGGTGACTTGTTTTTGACAAAGGAGGCAAGAATATACAATGGGCAAAGACAGCCTCTTCAATAAATGGTGCTAGGAAAACTGATGGAGCTACATGTAAAAGAATGAAATTAGAACACTTCCTAACAACATACACAAAGATAAACTCAAAATGGACTAAAGACCTAATGTAAGACCAGAAACTATAAAAGTCTTAGAGGAAAACATAGGCAGAACACTTGGTGACATAAAGCAAAACAAGATCCTCTAGGACCCACCTCCTAGAGTGGCGGAAATAGAAACAAAAGTAAACAAGTGGGACCTGATTAAACTTAAAAGCTTTTGTACAGTAAAGAAAAGTATAAGCAAGATGAAAAGACAACCCTCAGAACTGGAGAAAATAATAGCAACTGAAACAACTGATAGAGAATTAATTTCCAAAATGTACAAGCAGCTCATACAAATCAATACCAGGAAAACAAAGAATCCAATCAAAGAGTGGGAGAAGGACCTAAACAGACATTTCTCCAAAGAAGACATACAGATGGCTAACAAACACATGAAAAGATGCTGAACATTATTCATTATTAGAGAAATGCAAATCAAAACCACAATGAGATATCACCTTACACCAGTCAGAATGGCCATGATCAAAATGTCTACAAACAGTAAATGCTGGAGAGGGTGTGGAGAAGAGGGAACGCTCTTGCACTGTTGGTGGGAATGTAAATTGATACAGCCACTATGGAAGATGGTATGGAATAAAACTACCATATGACCCAGCAATCCCACTCCTAAGCATATACCCTGAGGAAACCAGGGTTGAAAAAGACACATATATCCCATTGTTCACTGCAGCACTATTTACAATAGCTAGAACATGGATGCAACCTAGATATCCATCAACAGATGAATGGATAAAGAAGCTGTTGCACATATACACAATGGAATATTACTCAGCCGTAAAAAGGAATGCATTTGAGTCAGTTCTGATGAGGTGGATGAACTAGAACTTGTTATACAGAGTGAAGTGAGTCAGAAAGAGAAAGAATAATATCATATTCTAATACATATATATGGAATCTAGAAGAATGTTACTGAAGAACTTATTTACAGGGCTCAATGGAGAAACAGACAGAGAAAATAGACTTAAGGACATGGGGAGAGGGGAGGAGAGGGTGAGATGTATGGAAAGAGTAACATGGAAACTTACATTAGCATATGTAAAATAGGTAGCCAACGGGAATTTGCTGTATGGCTCAGGAAACTCAAACAGGGGCTCTGTATCAACCTAGAGGGGTGGGATGGGGAGGGAGATAGGTGGAGGTTCAAAAGGGAGAGGATATATGTATACCTATGGCTGATTCATATTGAGATTTGACAGAAACCAACAAAATTCTGTAAAGCAATTATCCTTCAAGAAAAAAATTAAAAAATCAATATATAGAAATCTGCTGCATTTCTATACACTAACAACAAACTGTCAGGAAAAGAAATTAAGAAAACAATCTCATTTACCATTGGGTCAAAAAGAATACAATATCTAGGAATAAACCTACCTGAGGAGGTAAAAGGCCTATACTTGGTAAACTGGAAGACATTGATGAAAGAAACTTAAGATAATATAAACAGATGGAAAGATATACCACGTTCTTGGATAGGGAGAATTAATATTGCCAAAAGACCTTATTATTCAAGGCAACCTACATTCAGTGCAATCCCTACCAAAAGACCAATGATATTTTTCACAGAACTGACTTTAAAATTTGTATGGAAACAAAAAGACCCTGAATAGCCAAAAGATTTTTGAGAAAGAAGAACAGAGCCTGAGAAATCATGCTTCCTGACTTCAGACTATAATACAAAACTCTAGTAATCAAAACAGTATGGCACTGACAGGAAAACAGTCACATAGATCAATGGGACAGAACAGACAGCCCAGAAAGAAGCCCATGTATTTATGGTCAATCTGCAACATAAGAGGCAAGAATATACAATGATGAAAAGACAATGTCTTCAATAAATGGTACTGTAAAAACTGGACAGCTACATGTAAAAGAATGAAATTAGAGTAATCTTTGTTTTTTATTTCTTGTCTAAGCCATCTAGTGCAATACTGAATAGTGGAAACAGTGGGATGTTGTCTTACTACTGATCTTAAAGGGAAGGTTTACAGTGTTTCACTACTCAGTATAATGCTTATTAAGGATTTTCTTTTAGATAACACATTACATTACAGAAGTTTCCTAATATTCTAATGGTTTTTAAATAAATGGATGTTGAATTTCACTGAACATTTTTGTGTATATTGAGAAGTTTACATGCTTTTCTTCTTTAATCTCTTAATACGGAGAATTTCATAACTGATTTTCTAATGTTAAAACAATTTTGCCTTCCTGGGGGAAATCCCAGTTGGTCACGGTGCATTATGTAACCTCTTCATTGTTTACATAGTTCACATAAGGAAAGTTGAACTAAGGGAATATGAGCCACTTGCCCAAGGCCACACAACTCAGGTATTTATTGAAAACCGACTACTGAAAGCTCGACATTCTGAGTAAAGTAGACTGGAAAAAAATGGATTCAACCTAAAAGGTGTTTAGTGATTACCAGCAGACCACTTTGTTCAGAAAGAACCACTCCATCCCTCGGATAATAACATCTAGTCCTAAACTTGCCTTGCAGTAGTAGGACCCCAGTGTTTCATTTAGAGTTATGCAGGGTCCCCATCATCTCATAAGTAAATCTTCAGGGAAGGTATGAAACCTCTGAGAAATCTCTGAGAAAAACAATTCCATCTCATCTATCAAGGGCCAGTATCCATAGAATTATTTGAGCCTCAAAAACTCAGACTTGATGTGATTACTTTCAGCTAAGTGACTTTATATAGTTGCTGTTTTTCCATTTCTTTATTATATTTTGTTGTTTAATATCACAGCTGGAGTTAATATGTATTTTGTTCAATGACTCATTTTGATAACCAAGATATTTGGGTGCCAAGTATTCCAGAGTATTTATGGAGTTTTGTTTTTTTTAATTATTCAGGTTCACACATTTATCTGAATTCTCCTCTTTAAGTCTAACAATGCAGTCCCCAGAAATAACATAATCTTTTAAAAATGGGCAAGAACTGAATAACTACAAAAGCAGCAGCCAAAAACCCATGGAGCAGTTCATTCATGTTTATGTCTTGGACATATATATTTTCTGATGTTTTTCATCTCTGTTGAGCCTGCCACCATTCATACCTCACTGCCAGTGACTGTACCAAAGTCCCCAAGCTTGTTAAGTGGAAAGTGTCCCAGTTTTTTGTATTATAGTCTCAAAATACTACAGATTAGGTAAACTCACAGTAATCTAAAATAAAAATTAGAAAAATGAGAAAAATTCATAAAATTTAGAAAATTTTTAAAATTTTCATAAAAATTAGAAAAATTAGATTTTTGTTGTAGTTATTTACCAGTTTGGTGAAGTTTCTTAAATTGGTAGTTATTTATCAGTTTGGCCAAGTTACTTAAATTATAAAATTGATAAAGTGAGCATTAGAGCAAAACTGAAGAAATGAAAAGTTTCATACACTACTAGTGATAGAATTCAAATTTATATTTTTATCTGGAGAATGATGAAATAGTTTCTGTCAACATTTTAAATGCACATAGGTTTTGCCCTAGTAAATCCACTTCTAGTAATTTTCCTAGAAAAATTATAGGACAAATATAGCCAAGATAAATATCCTACTATGCTTTTTAGTATTATTTATGATAGCAAGATTTTTATCAATATGGGATATTTTAAATAAGTTATGGTATATTATATAATGGAATATTATGCAGCCCTTATGAAGGCTGATGTAGGTATATATTTTATTACTAAGAAAAGATGTCCTTAATGATTTAGTTTTGAGAACCAAAATATAAAAATACAACTGTAATTTAGTTTTGTCAAAAAATTTTTCTGAATATATGAATTAAAAAATTCTGAAAGCCTACCAAGTTAATAGTGGTTGTCTTTGGGTGAGGTGATATAATGGATGATTTTCACTTTTCTTTAAAGACTTTCTGTATTGGAGAAGGAAATGGCAACCCACTCCAGTGTTCTTGCCTCGAGAATCCCAGGGATGGGGGAGCCACTGTCTGTGGGGTAGCGCAGAGTTGGACACGACTGAAGCGACTTAGCAGCAATAGCAGCAGCAGCATGGCAGGGATCCTTTATAAGAGAATATATTACTTTTATATTTTCATCAGCAATACGTGAACCGTGAACTCCCTGATGTTCAAGCTGGTTTTAGAAAAGGCAGAGGAACCAGAGATCAAATTGCCAACATCTGCTGGATCATGGAAAAAGCTAGAGAGTTCCAGAAAAACATCTATTTCTCTTTATTGGCTATGCCAAAGCCTTTGACTGTGTGGATCACAATAAAATGTGGAAAATTCTGAAAGAGATGGGAATACCAGACCACCTAACCTGCCTCTTGAGAAATCTGTATGCAGGTCAGGAAGCAACAGTTAGAACTGGACATGGAACAACAGACTGGTTCCAAATAGGAAAAGGAGTATGTCAAGGATGTATACTGTCACCCTGCTTATTTAACTTATATGCAGAGTACATCATGAGAAACGCTGGGCTGGAAGAAACACAAGCTGGAATCAAGATTGCCGGGAGAAATATCAATAACCTCAGCTATGCAGATGACACCACCCTTATGGCAGAAAGTGAAGAGGAACTAAAAAGCCTCTTGATGAAAGTGAAAGAAGGGAGGGGAAAAGTTGGCTTAAAGCTCAACATTCAGAAAACAAAGATCATGACATCCGGTCCCATCACTTCATGGGAAACAGATGGGGAAACAGTGGAAACAGTGTCAGACTTTATTTTGGGGGGCTCCAAAATCACTGCAGATGGTGACTGCAGCCATGAAATTAAAAGACGCTTACTTCTTGGAAGAAAAGTTATGACCAACCTAGATAGTATATTCAAAAGCAGAGACATTACTTTGCCGACTAAGGTCCGTTTAGTCAAGGCTATGGTTTTTCCTGTGGTCATGTACGGATGTGAGAGTTGGACTGTGAAGAAGGCTGAGCGCCGAAGAATTGATTCTTTTGAACTGTGGTGTTGGAGAAGACTCTTGAGAGTCCCTTGGTCTGCAAGGAGATCCAGCCAGTACCTTCTAAAGGAGATCAGTCCTAGGTGTTCATTGGAAGGACTGATGCTAAAGCTGAAACTCCAGTACTTTGGCCACCTCATGAGAAGAGTTGACTCATTGGAAAAAACTCTGATGCTGGCAGGGATAGGGGGCAGGAGAAGGGGACAATAGAGGATGAGATGGCTGGATGGCATCATGGACTCGATGGACGTGAGTCTGAGTGAACTCTGGGAGATGGTGATGAACAGGGTGGCCTGGCATGCTGCGATTCATGGGGTTGCAGAGTTGGACACGACTGAGCGACTGAACTGAGCTGAACTGAAAAGCCTTTTCCTGTGGAAAGTTTTATTAATTACATTGACAGAAGAGCTAAAAATCATAATTTACTGTAATAACAGAGTAAAACAACAAGCTCTAGCTATAGAAAGAGAACACTTAGTACACATAGTTTACTCACGAATGAGTCAGCCAAATTAAAACCTCAAATGACACCTTTTCCTGTCTCTTTATTGTTAAAGGAGAGCAAAATCCCTAGGAGACTATTATAACTCTTGGTAAGACAATTCCCTTTTATCAGGAGCCAGAAACGGGATTATTTGAAGATTAAAAAATTGGACTTGATTTGATTACTTCCAGCTAAATGATTTTATACAGCTGCCTTTTTCCCATTTCTCTATTTTATGATAATCTATTGTTTAATAGATTCCACTGCCAGAATTTACATGTATTTCAATAAATTACATATTTTTATAACAAAGATATTCACAAGGAAAGGAAGCAATTTTAAAATTTACGTGTAAATAACTTTGAAGCATAATTCAAAATTACCTATAGGACTCACTCAGGGACCCTCAGACCAGTGGAAGCCACAGTTAAAGCTGCCTTTGTTCTAATTATGCCTGGGAAATCTACGTTCTCTGTGTAAGAACTCGCTTGGTCAGACTGCACAAGCAGGCTCTTCTGAGTCCCAGTTTCAGAGCAGAGATACTGTTCAGGGAGTCATTTCCCACAATACCCGTGTGCTGCAGTCCATGGGCTCACAAAGAGTCAGACACAACTTAGCACCTGAACACACACACACAATCTATCTGTTAAAGAAAAAGAAAAAAGACCTAGTACTTCTTCAATTCTATATATTTTTGTTCAACTGAAAAGCGTGTGGTGGGAGAGGACAAGGGGTTCATGGCTCTGAATGCAAGAACATTCTGTGAGCTATGGGCTAACACAGGCTGTGGAGAGGGTGCCCGTCCAACCAGGGCTATGGAAGAGCGCTGAGTGTTACAGGCAAAGACGGTATTACTGCTCTGAATAGATGGCTGGCTGAGAGAGAAAGCATCTCAGATGCCAGGAATCTGACGTGACTTGAACAGGTTTTTAGTAAGTACACTGAGAGCCAGAGGTTACAAAAGTGACTAAGACACGGTGCCTCACTGGAGAAACTTACAGCCTTCTGAGGGAGGATGGGGTTCAGGCCCAACCAGCAGAGGAGGGACTTGTGGTTGCCCAGGGTACCTGGCACTCAGATGAAAGGCCATAGCCTTGCTTTTCTTACAGAGCCTGCCGCTGCCTATACAGCCTTTAGCTGTGTGCTGGTCCCATGCCGGTCACGTCAGGTGTCACAGAAAATATAGGTCCTTTTCCACACAGCAGTCCTTCAAGTACTTGAAGAGTTACTGCTGACGCCAAACCAGAATCACTCCTGTTCTCCAAATCCTTTGCGAAAATTTCCTTTTGGAGTGAAGCAGATGGTGTTTACCTTCATTGACCTGCCTGCCCATTCTGACCTTCCTGCACTTAAGCCAACCAAGAAAGACTGTAGGCTCCTCTCTTGCATTCTAGTCTGTCTGCCCAGTCTCTCTTGGCCTCCTCTCCTACCATTTAGCCTTGATGCTGTTGGTAGCCTCAGGGTTTTGGCTCCTGATCTCCTCCAGGATTTGGTCCCAGACTTCCCAGTCTCTGCCCCCTAGGGTCTCCCTCATTCAGTCTACATGCACTCAGCCTTAAGCTGGAATTGGCCTGACGCTGGCCCCTTAATAGGGTTCAGACTCTTCCTGCCAGTACACGTCTATGGTCTCAAAGAAGGAGATACATTTGAATCTGACTTTAAGAACTTACAAGAGGGGCAAGCAATAAAGAAAAAGGAAAACTTGTATATTCACCAGATTCATACATTCATTACAGTAAAAAATGTGTGTATGTGTGTGCTCAGTCACTTCAGTTGTGTCTGACTCTTTGTGACCCTATGGACGGTAACCCAACAGGTTCCTCTGACCATCAGATCCTCCAGGCAACAATACTGGAGTGGGTTGTCATTCCGATTCAGGGATAGAACCCATGTCTCCTACGTCTCCTGCATTGGCATGCAGATTCTTTACCACTAAGCCATGTGGGAAGCTCCCATAGTTAAAAATAATACTCTTTAATTAAAAAAAAGTGTGTGTACAGTGTGTGTACATATGTGTGTGTTTGTCTGTATCTGTGTTGGAAGTGTAGAACACATTTCTCCCCTGCAATTCCTCTCTTCTTAATCTGAAGTTGTTAAATTTCTAAAACCCAATAAATATTAGCACTTTAAGAAATACACTTGACCCTTGAATAATATAGATTTGAGCTGGCTGGATCCTCTTATATGCAGATATTTTTCAGTAGTAAATACTACAGTGTTACATGGACTGTTGTTGGCTGAATCCCCAACCGAATGTGGAAGGACCATGGATACCAAGAGCCAATGGTAAATTACACATGAAACATGAATTAATACTTTGCAGTTGTTCAGAGTCAAATGTGATAGAACAAGCTGTCTGTTTGTGTGAGCCATGTGAGGCTGACCTCACCTCAACTTGTGGGTTTGGAGCAGAAACCACAAGATGCATCTCCAGTTCTGTATCCTCCATGCTCCCTAGCTCATAGCTGCTCTCTCCTGAACCCCGGTGGCCCTAATTATCCTCCTGGGCATGCACTCTCTCATTTAGGCTTTTCTCCTTTCTTTGCATCTGGCTTATATCTCCAGCTAGATTGAAAGGTCCTAGAGGCAGCTTTCCATGCAGACTTAGCAGACCAAGTGTCATAAATTTGTGAAGTCCCAAGTCCTAGAACAACATCCTACATGTAACAGACATTCAATAAATGCGTATTGATGGGAATGCTGGATATTAGTCTGAGAGGCCTGACTGCACAAATTGCTTAATCCTTAAATAAAAAACTTAATTAACTGGAGGAGTACTTTTCTGAACTAGAGGTGGTATTTTGAATGCTAAATTTGTATTTTTATTCTGGATTTGGTGCTCTTGTCTCTAGAACATGGTAGGGGAAATCAACCTGGAGAACGTGTGAAGCTGTTATCTTGATACAAGAAGTAGCTTGATTTAGTTTTACTCTTGATTCATCTTTAATTACCAGAGTTCATGCATGGAATATTCACCAGAAAATCAAGAGAAGGGGGTCAGAAAGACCACTTCTTTTTCCAGAAAGTGCTTTTTAATGAATTTAATAGAAAACCCACATTTTAGTATGGTCATTTCAGCTAAACTTGAGTTTGAACCCCCTCTTCTTCATTTATCAGCTCTGGCATGCTATAATCCTCTAAGTTGCAATTTACTTTTTAACAAAATGTATATCATAATCTCTGAGTAGATGAGCCAGTTCTTCAGATGGAACTAACCCATAAGACTGTTATGGGAATTCAATGATATACAGGCTTTAAAACAGGGGCTCCATAATAGTAACTAAAAATGTAACAATATCTCTGTTTCACTTCCTCAGTGACTGTGAGAGACTATCCATGGTATTTATGTACAGACAGGTCACCCATTTAATTGTGTTTTTAGTGTTCAACTGTAGGGTGATAACCCTTCTGTGGTTATCACAGCCTTCTGGTAATCAAAGGGCCCCAGACACATATGCTCCTCGAAGAATAAAAATACTTTTAATACAGAAACCACTTCCTAATTCATCTGCTGGGTTTAGAGTATTTTTGTACATGCATGTCCAACCATTGAGCTTGCACAAAAGGATCTGACTTATTTTACTCAGCTCAAGGGTCACCTTCTCTAAGCATCCTTTCCAATTACCTGTCCACTGCCACCATCAGACTGAGGTAGATGTCCTTTTGTGGGACTCGCACATATGTATACACAGTCTCCTCCATATTGTTACAATTAAATTTCTATATTCATCTTTTCATTTGGTCTTTGAGTTCCATCAGGACCAAGACTGCTTTTTTTTTTTTTTTTTAATATGGCTTCTTTTTTTTTCTTTTTTGGCTGCTCTGGGTCTTCGTTGCTGTGTGTGAGCTTTCTCTAGTTATGGTGAGCAGCAATTTTATAGTTTCAAAGCATGGGCTTCTCATTGCAATGGCTTCTCTTGTGGTACATGGGCTTAGCTGCCGCTTGATATATAGAATCTTCCTGGACCAATGACCAAATTCATGCCCCCCACATTGGCAGGAGGATTACTAACCGCTGGATCACCAGGGAAGTCCAGGACTGTATCTTATTTGTATGTCTCCAGAGAGTAGCTTAGATGATTACACAGAATAGGCCCTATAAATATGTGTAGAACAAATAAATGAAACCCTGGATGGGGCTAAGTAGTTATAAATAGGGTAATGTGGAGTGTGTCCTGAGACGCTGACTTTTATTTAAGGTTATGTGGGTAGACAGGAGAAGGCAATCGTAACCCACTCCAGTACTCTTTCCTGGAAAATCCCATGGACAGAGGAGCCTGGTAGGCTGCAGTCCATGGGGTTGCACAGAGTCAGACACGACTGAAGCGACTTTGCAGCAGCAGGGTAGACAGTTTTATGAACATTCATGTTTGCTGTTTGAGACCTTTGCCCAGATGACTGATTCCTTTGCCTTTCCTTCCCTTTCAAAAACTGGAGAGCAAGATAGAGACACAAAATACTTAGAATACCACAGACCAAATTAAATAGAACTTCAGCAGGAAGAGTTAGCTGTTCATGAAATGTGTGTCAGATTATCTTTCAAAAACTATGTGAGGAGAGATAACATCTTTGTCCCTGACTGCGTCAGCCATCAGGGGAGTAACAGACATGCAGGGTTTTTTTTTTTTTTCTTTTTAGTTGTAACTAGAGAAAAAATATTACATCAAAAAAGAGTATGATATATTATCAAATGAAAAAAAGCACTGTGCCAAATATACAATGTGATTCCAATTCCACTGGTGACAGTACTTTGGATGATATTTTCCCCTTCTCCATGCTTTTCTTTACAACAAACATGTATTATATTAACCAAAAGTGGGAAAAGTAATATATTCTTTTTTGAAGTTCTAACTTGTCATCCTATGGACTATTCTGTAGAAAGGACCCTTCTCTGTGCAGAGGACCAGCTGTGCAGGTGGAACTTCCCTGAGAAATTAACTGTCTTCTGTTTGACCCAATGACAGATGCTACACATGATGATACAACTTTAACATGGCCTGTGAGATCTGGCATGGTCTAGGTGCTCCCTAAGTCCCCAGACTCCTTCACCACCGTCCAACCACTGTGCTTGTCTGGTAGCTCCCAGGCTGCTCCAAGCCTCAACTGGCCCAGAATGTTCTTTGTGTATATGTACCACAACTTCTTTATCCATTCATCTGTCTATGGGCATCTAGATTGCTTCTATGTTCTAGCCATTGTAAATCATGCTGCAATGAACAATGGGATACATGTGTCTTTTTCAACCCTGGTTTCCTCATGATATATGCTTAGGAGTAGGACTGCTGGGTCATATGGTGACTTTATTCCTAGTTTTTTAAGGAATCTCCATACTGTCTTCCATAGTGGCTGTATCAATTTACATTCCCACCAACAGTGCAAGAGCATTCCCTTTTCTCCATACCCTCTCCAGCATTTACTGTTTGTAGACTTTTTGATGATGGCCATTCTGACCGGTGTGAGGCAATATCTCATTGTGGTTTTGATTTGCATTTCTCTAATAATGAACAATGTTCAGCATCTTTTCATGTTTGTTAGCCATCTGTATGTCTTCTTTGGAGAAATGTCTGTTTAGATCATTTTCCCACTTTTTGATTGGGTTGTTTATTTTTCTGGCATTGAGTTGTATGAGCTGCTTGTATATTTTGGAAATTAATCATTTGTCAGTTGTTTCAGTTGCTATTATTTTCTCCCATTCTGAGGGCTGTCTTTTCACCTTGCTTATAGTTTACTTTGCTGTGCAAAAGCTTTTAAGTTTAATGAGGTCCCATTTGTTTACTTCTGTTTTTATTTCCACTATGCTAGGAGGTAGATCCTAGAGGATCTTGCTTTGATTTATGTCATCAAGTGTTCTGCCTATGTTTTCCTCTAAGAGTTTATAGTTTCTGGTCTTATATTTAGGTCTTTAATCCATTTTGAGTTTATCTTTGTGTATGGTGTTAGGAAGTGTTCTAATTTCATTCTTTTACATGTAGCTGTCCAGTCTTCCCAGCACCATTTATTGAAGAGGCTGTCTTTGCCCCATTGTATATTCTTGTCTCCGTTGTCAAAAAGAAGGTACCCATAGGTGCATGGGTTTATTTCTGGGCTTTATATCTTGTTCCATTGGTGTATATTTCTGTTTTTGAGCCAGTACCATACTGTCTTGATGACTGTAGCTTTGTAGTATAATCTGAAGTCAGGAAGGTTGATTCCTCCAGCTCCATTCTTCTTTCTCAGGACTGCTTTGGCTATTCAGGGTCTTTTGTGTTTCCATATGATTTGTGAAATTTTTTTTGTTCTAGTTCTGTGAATAATGCCTTTGATAATTTGATAGGGATCGCATAGAATCTTTAGATTGCATTTGGTACTACAGTCATTTTCACAATATTGATTCTTCCTACCCAGGAATGTGGACTATCTCTTCATCTGTTTATGTTGTCTTTGATTTCTTTCTTTAGTGTCTTATAATTTTCTGTTTACAGTTCTTTTTTGTCCTTAGGTAAATTTATTCCTCAATATTTAATTCTTTTTGTTGCAATGAAGAATGGGATTGATTCCTTAACATTGCTTTTTGATTTTTCATTGTTAGTATATAGATATGAAAGTGATCTCTGTGTATTGATCTTGCATCCTGTGACTTTGCTAAATTCACTGATTAGCCCTAGTAATTTTCTGATACTATCTTTAGGGTTTTCTATGGGCAGTATCATGTCATCTGCAAACAGTGAGAGCATACTTCTTCTTTTCCAATACGGACTCCTTTTACATCTTTTTCTTCTTGGTGGCTATGGCTGGGCCTTCCAGAACTATGTCAAATAACAGTGGTGAAAGTGGACACACTCATCTTGTTCCTAATTTTAGGGGGAATGCGTTCAGTTTCTCACCATTCAGAATAATGTTTGCTGTAGGCTATCATTTATGGCTTTTACTGTGTTGAGGTAGGTTCCTTCTATGGTCATTTTTTGAAGAGTTTTAATCATAAATGGGTGCTGAATTTTGTCAAAGGCTTTTTCTGCATCTATTGAGATGATCATATGGTTTTTATCTTTCAATTTGATAATATGGGGTATCACATTGATTCATTTGCTTATATTGAAGAATCCTTGCATTCCCAGAATAAATCCAACTTGATCATAGTGTATGAACTTTTTGATGTGTTGCTGAATTCTGTTTGCTAAAATTTAGTTGAGGATTTTTGCATCTATGTTCATTGGTGATTTTGGTCTGTAGTTTTTTTGAGGGGTTTTCTTTGGTTTTGGTATTGGGGTGATGGTGGCCTCATAGAATGAGTTTGGAAGTGTTCCTTCCTCTGCAATTTTTTGAAAGAGTTTTAGAAGGATAGGCATTAGCTCTTCTCTAAATGTTTGATAAAATTCTCCTGTGAAGCCATCTGGTCCTGGGATTTTGGTTTTTGGGAGATTTTTGATCACAGCTTCAATTTCAGTATGTGTAATTGGGTTGTTCATAATTTCTATTTCTTCCTGGTTCAGTCTTGGAAGTTTGAACTTTTCTAATAAACCGTACATTTCCTCCAGGTTATCCATTTTATTGCCATATAGTTGTTCATAATAGTCTCTTATATCCTTTGTATTTCTGCATTGTCTGTTGTAACCGCTCCTTTTTCATTTCTAATTTTGTTGATTTGATTCTTCTCTCTTTTTTCTTGATGAGTCTGGATAAAGGTTTATCAATTTTGTTTATCTTCTCAAAGAACCAGCTTTTATTTTTTTTAATCTTTACTATTGCTTCTTTCATTTCTTTTACATTTATTTCTGCTCAGATCTTTATGATTTCTTTCCTTCTGCTAATTTTGGGGGTTTTTCGTTCTTCTTTTTTCAGTTGTTTTAGGTGTAAAGTTAGGCTGTCTATTCCATGTTTTTCTTGTTTCTTAAGGTAGGATTGTGTTGCTATAAACTTTCCTCTTAGAACTGCTTTCCTGCACCCCTTAGGTTTTGAGTTGTGTTTTCATTGTCATTTGTTTCTAGAAATGTCTTGATTTCCCTTTTGGTTTCTTCAGTAACCTGATGGTTACTTAGAAACATGTTGTTTCATCTCTATGTGTTTGTGTTTCTTACAGGTTTTTTCTTGTAATTGATATCTAGTCTCATAGCGTGTGGTTGGAGAAGATGCTTGATATGATTTCAATTTTCTTAAATTTACTGAGGTTTGATTTGTGACCCCAAGATGTGGTCTATCCTGGAAAATGTTCCATGTGCACTTGAGAAGAAGGTGTATTCTTCTGCATTTGGATGGAATGTCCTGAAGATGTCAATGAGATCCATCTCATCTAACATATCATTTAAGACTTGTGTTTCCTTATTAATTTTCTGTTTTGATGATCTGTCCATTGGTGTGAGTGGAGTGTCAAAGTCTCCTACTATAATTGCGTTACTGTCAACTTCTCCTTTTATGTCTGTTAGTGTTTGTCTCATGTATTGAGGAGCTCCTATGTTGGGTGCATAGATATTTACAATTGTTGTGTCTAAATCTTGGATTGATCCCTTGATCGTTATGTAGTGCCCTTCCTTATCTCTTGTTATATTCTTTATTTTAAGGTCTATTTTGTCTGATACGAGGATTGCTACTCCAGCTTTCTTTTGCTTCCCATTTTCATGGAATATCTTTTTCCATCCTCTCACTTTCAGTCTACATGTGTCTTGAGGTCTGAAGTGGGTTTCTTGTAGACAGCATATATATGGGTCTTGTTTTTGTATCCATTCAGCCAGTCTGTCTTTTGGTTGCAGCATTTAGTCTATTTACATTTAAAGTAATTATTTATATATCTGTTCCTATTGCCATTTTCTTCATTGTTTGGGGTTGATTTTGTAGATCTGTTTTCTTCTCTTTATCTCTTGACTATATAAGTCCCTTTAACATTTGTTGTAAAGCTGGTTTGGTGGTACTGAATTCTTTTAACTTTTGCTCATCTGAGAAGCAAAATTGACTGATTTCTCCATCAATTTTGAATGAGGTCTTTGCCAGGTACAGTAATCTTGGTTATAGATTTTTCCCTTTCAGTACTGTAAATATATCCTGTCATTCCCTTCTGGCCTGCAGAGTTTCTGCTCAAAGATCAGCTGTTAAGTGTATGGGATTTCCCTTGAATGTTACTTGTTGCTAATCCCTTGCTGCTTTTAATATTCTTTCCTTGTATTTAGTCTTTGTTAGTTTGATTAGTATGTGTCTTGGTGTGTTTCTCCTTGGGCTTACCCTGTATGGGACTCTTTGTGCCTCTTGGACTTGATTGACTATTTCCTTTTCCATGTTGGGGAAATTTTCAACTATAATTCTCTTCAAATATTTTCTCATTCCCTTTCTTTTTCTCATCTTCTTCTGGACTCCTATAATTCGAATATTGGTGCCTTTGATATTGTCCCAGAGGTCTCTGAGACTCTCCTCAGTTCTTTTTACTTTATTCATTTTACTTTATTCTGCTCTTCAGAAGTCACTTCCACCATTTTATCTTCCAGCTCAATGATTCATTCTTCTGCTTCAGATATTCTGCTACTGATTCCTTCTAGAGTATTTTTAATTTCAGTAACTGTGTTATTTGTCTCTGTATGTTTATTCTTTAATTCTTTTTGTCTTTGTTAATTGATCCGTGCATTTTCTCCATTTTGTTTTCAAGGTTTTTGATGATCTTTATTATCTGAATTCTTTTTCAGAATTATTCTGAATTCTTTTTCAGGTAGTTTGCCTATTTCCTCTTCATTTATTTGGACTTCTGTGTTTCTGATTGGTTCATTCATTTGTGCAGTATTTCTCTGCATTTGCACTTTTTTTTTTTAATGTATTGTGTTTGAGGTCTCCTATTCCCAGGCTTCCTTTTAGTTTCTGCCCTCTAAGGTTGGTCCAGTGGTTTGTGTAAGCTTTGTCTAGGGTGAGATTTATGCTGAGCGTTTCTGTTTCTGTTTGTTTGTTTTTCCTCTGATGGGCAAGCCTGAGTGAGATGGTAATCCTGTCTGCTGATGATTTGGTTTGTATTTTGGTTTGTTTGTTGTTTAGATGCAGTGTCCTGCACAGGGTGCTATTGGTGGTTGGGTGATGCCACGTCTTGTATTCAAGAGGTTTCCTTTGTGTGATTTCTCACTATTTCATACTCCCTAAGGTTAGTTCTCTGGTAGTCTAGGGTGTTGGAGTCAGTGCTCCCACTCCAAAGGCTCAGGGCTTGATCTCGAGTTTTGCATGGGTCTATATATTCTTTTCTGCTGGTCAGGTACTCCTGTCTGCTCTCAGCTGGTGTCCTGCATGCACTTCTGTGTCTTAAGGTGTACTCCTGATGTATCCAGGATTTGAGTTTTTTTGTTTTTTTCTTTTTAATTTTATGGCTGTGCTGGGTCTTTGTTACTTTGCACGGGCTTTCTTTATTTGTGGCAAGCAAGGTGTACACTTCCTTTCAGTGCACGCACTTCTCATCACAGCAGTTTCTCTTGTTTCAGAGCACAGTCTCTAGAGTGCAGGCTCAGTAGTTGTGGTACACAGGCTTAGTTGCTTGGCAGCATGTGGAATCTCCCTGGATCAGGGATTGAACCTGTGTCTCCTGCCTTGGCAGGCAAATTCTTTCCACTGTGCCACCAGGACAGTTCAACTATTTACTGTGTATATAAAAGCATCACTGAAATAATATAAACAGAAATTAGAGAAGAAGATGAAGGGGACACTTTTATTGTGTCTACCCAGAGTCATAGATCTAATCAATGAATCAACAAGTATTTGTTAGGTGTCTGATTGCTCTCTGCTAGATACTACAGGAGAAGCAAGGCTAATATAAAAAGAGGTTCCATCCTTTGGGAATTTCTAGTACAATACAAGACGAGAAAACATGTATGGAACATAGAAGAAATACTATTAATCAGATTATCTTAGAATCATCATGTTTTTAGTGGCCACTAAATATAGATTTTTCTGCTAGACTAAATCCATTTGAGCAAATGGTTTCGGTTTGAACAGCTTTTAAACAGTCAATGGTATTTTCCTTCCATTCCTATTCCTTGGAAGTCTTTTCTACTTCCCTCACACCCCTTACAATTTAACATTATCCCACTTAAAACATATTGTTGATAGAACCTAGAGTTTATCTAGTGTCTTCCCTCACATTCTTCTGAGAAATGTTTTTAAGTGAAGCAATGTCAAAAAGAGAGTCTAGAGTGTAAAAATAAGAATAGGAGGAAGGCAAGGCAAGTCTAGGAAAAAAAATAGTGAACGCATCCACTGCACTTGCACTGTGCCAGGTATTGTTTTGAGCACTTCAAGTGTAAATCCATTTAACTGTCCAAACAATTCCATGTGGTGATGATGACTGGTGACTGTTATCCTTATTTGTTAGTATAGTTGAGGGAACTGAGTCACAGGAGGAAAATACCTCCTCAGGTCACACAGATTGTTGGTGATGGAGCCAGGCAGTCTGGCTCTGAACCCTTGCATCACGCTCCTCAAAGATCCCTGTGCTTTCCTATCTCTCAACATCCCTTGTTCCCCTGTTTCCATTCCTCCATCACTGCCTCCTTTACTAGGCTTTCTATTTCTACCATGTGTTAACCCTTTCCTCTTCATTCCAAACTCCTAAATTCAAATGCAGCTCCAAGGTCCTTAAATCATCTTTATCGTTGCACTTCCAGATTTTTCCATTTTATTCCACTTTCAATCAGTCCATGAGATGCCTACTTACAAGCTGTAATAATCATGTGAAGTGAAGTTGCTCAGTCGTGTCCAATTCTTTGCGACCCCATGAACTGTAGCCTACCAGGTTCCACCATCCATGGGATTTTCCAGGCAAGAGTACTGGAGTGGGTTGCCATTTCCTTCTCCTGGGGATCTTCCTGACCCAAGGATCGAACCTGGGTTTCCCAAACTGCAGGCAGACTCTTTACCATCTGAGCTACCAGGGAAGCCCCATGTAGTATAATAATAATATACGGCATAATAATCATGTAGTGAATGAAAAATAACACCCACTACTGCACAACTGAATTCTGAAGGGATAAACTGTAGTTATAGTTTTCTGACTTGACATTAAATGCTTGATACTTGGTTTTACTGTCTGATGGCATATCTGAAAGTAATAATAGCCTATATTCATTGAGTGCCAACTGTGGGCTAGTTATTATTTCAAACACTCCACATATCAACTCATTTAATCACATAACAACTCTGTAAGGTAAGTTCTAGTACCATTCTATTTCACAGTTTAAAAAAAAAAAAAGAGGCATAGAGAGTTTAAGCATTTTTGCCTAGAGGACAGCCACACATGGAGCCAAGAGGGGTCTCAGGCAGTTGACCCAAAGAGCCCAAGTCTTAACCACTCTGCTACAGAGTCTTTTACTTGCCCAACACTAACCATTTTCATATTTTCTTTTTTCTAATTTAAGAAGCAGAAGTTCCCTTCTAATAATGACCCATGTCTGTTTTATATCTTACTCCAAAACTCTAACAATCCCTCCAGATGCCAGAAAACCCTCAGTGGCTTTCCCTTTTCCACCTTTTTTTTTTTTTTTTTCGGTAACTATTTTTGCTCAGAAAGCTGCTGGAATAGAAAACATTTACTGAGATTTTACAGTAACTGGAAAATTTACATTAATGATTAAGACCAAGTGTGTTTTCTGATATATGACCTTAAATTGGATAACTTATCACAGGTCATATCAAGGAAACCTGACCACTGGGGAACGTGGGTATGATTCCTGCACTACCCATCCTGGAATGTCCAGGAGTGATTCACACTTGCCCCCGTCTGTCTTCAGACCACCTCCCATGGAAGTCTGTACCCCCCTCCCTCCCCCTTCCTCAGTGACTGTTATTTCTAAGTTGCCAACATTGCTCCCATATTATCAACATTTTAACTTCGTGGGAAGGGCTGTGGTGACTTTCAGGAAAGTGAATAGGAAGTGCTTTTCTAAACAGCCTGACGGCTGAGGGGTGGCAGCGAGATTATAAGAAGTCGGGGCTGGACAGACAGCAGAAAGCCAGCCGTGTCACAAGAGAGATGGTAAGTTCATTTCTTTTTGCTACGGGAAGTGGTTGGGTGGAAGAGGTTTGGGGTTGAGACAGGCAGATAAAGATTCCTAAAATGTGGAATAGCAGTAGTTATGGATGTTTGCATTGAGTAGCCCCATGGAGTTTGTAAGAATTTCAAAACCTGCTGCCCACTTTGACACTCCCAGCAACCTTTTGAGTTGCTATGTCCATGTTACAAATGAAGCTGCTGTGCCTTACAGAGAGGCTAGGTGTTTGACCTAAGGTGCACTGTTGGACTGGATGTGGTCGGGATCTGAATTTCTGTCCTCTTGCTCCACAGCTACTGTCTTTCCTAGCAGGGCTTATAGGGACTCTCTTGGAGCAAATCCTGGTTAACCCTCAACTCTTCTCCAGGATTGCTCCTCTGTCTGGGTTGAAGGCAAGGCTGAGTAAGTGCCCTGGTATAAGGCTACAGTCAAATGGTTTCTCATCCCAGCTCTCCCATTTCTTTTTCTGTACCCTAGGAGTCTGCTAGGACTGATGTGGACTAGCCACACAGTTTCTGTTTCTGCCACAACTCTCAGTCTTGCTAGTGACTCAGTTTTCTCATCTGTAAAATGGACAGAATAATAGTACTTTACTTTGTAGCATCACTGTGGGAATTAAATAAGCTGAAAAACAAGTAGGTCTGAGCCTGGCACATAGTTATGGGTTAGCAGATGTTAGATATTATTGTTATGAGAAAGAGAAGATCTCGGGATTTTGTAGGATCTGAAATCCAGGAAAGATCCAAGGAAAAGGGCATTCTTAACTCATTAAATAAGACACAAACACATAGTTTTACCCTTGACTTATGAGGTGTATCTCATACAGTCCTAGGGTCTAAAATCCTTTAGTCTGTGGCTAGAGAGGAAGCAGACTGTCCCTGTTTTTGAGCCCCTTTCTATGGAATACCAGAAGAAAGTAGTGCTTATATTCACTTCAGCTCCATTTCTTTGCTTTACTATAGAACGATTTTTAAACACTTTAGTGAGGATTTTCCAGGTTGGGTTGAACAGCAATAAGAGGATGATGAAAAGAAGAGGAAGGAGTTTGAGTCTGTTCTGAGTGTGAACTCCAGTGATGTAAGAATGTAGATTTCTTTTATCTCTTTATCTCTTGCATATTTTTCCTGAATTGGTCAACTTAAACAAATGAACAGCTATTTCTTTCTTCCATCTATTCTCCCTGGGATCCTCATTTTAGAGGAATGTTAAATCATGGAGTTCTTTGAGATTCTGAAGAAAGGTGCAAATCCTTTCCCAGATGAAATGCCAGACATCCACATAAACATTGAGCTTTATGGATAACTGCAGGGGGTCCCCAAACTTCCATGTCTAAGAACCCCATCCTTTCACCTCCTGTGTTTTAAGCTCAGAAGTTTCTCCATTGGCTTCTTGAAACTAGGCTGGGACTCTGCAATGAAGTGCTAACAACTCCAGCCCTGGAATTGTTTTAAACATTCCAGAGACAAGACCTCTTTCTTTGCCCTGGAGAACATTTGTCTCCTGGGATTCGGGAACACCAAACTCTGCATGTAAATTCAACTTCAAGTCCAGAATGGCTTCAATTAACCCTAGGACATGAGGAAACATATTAAAGTTTATCTGCTGGTGCATTTTCAACCAGATGGATCTCAGAATGTGGGAGCTCTAAATGGGGAACTTACAGTTAAATTATGCCAGCGTTAGAGTATCAGTAGGCTAAAGAAGAGGTCTGGGTTCACTTTCATCTATGCCTTTTAACCATTTTAGGTCTGTTAACTCTAGTTCTTACTCTTCCTTTCATTACCTATTTTTCAAAACATAAATAAATGGTTCACATTCTCCTGGGCTGGCTGCTAGGTCTTAGAAAGTTCAGCTTCAGAATTTTATAAATGGAAACTTATTAATCAAACCCCCAAACATCAAAGTGACTTACTACTCAACAGGCAGCCCTGGGAAAAGACCCTAGACCTGACCCTAGAGGGTAGCATATGGTGTTTCATAAATGGTATTTATTACATTGTCTTCTAAGTAATTCATTTCCCGGATTGAAAAGCAAAATAGAAATTTTATAAAGTCAAATATACAAAATGAATCCTTTGTATTTTAGAGATATAGTTCAGTGATGGTCCAGATGACTTAAAATCTTTTAATTATGCTACTTTATTTTTAATGTTAATATTTCACCCTATATAATGGTGATCAGGAGTCTGATTTAAATATATACGTATGCTTTGATTCTTAGTTTTGATGTCCTGGGTTCCTTCCTGTCTTTATTTCTATTGGTTATTTGGCTTTTAGATCTCTTTGTTTCACTGTTTCATTTTCTGCCTTTAGGCTAGGGCCACTAAAAGCTATGCTATATTACCACCACCACCCAGAAACTTAAGGGAAATTATATGATCAGCTGTACTACCTAGAAAATCTCTACTCTGCCACCAAGAACTTTCATAACTCTATTTCCTCAATGACTCTCATATCTTCCTACCGCTTTTCCATTCCTATTGACCCTCTTTAATTTTCTTTCCTTCCCATAGGAAATTTCTAAGACAAAACCGACTGATTTTGTAGATAATACCCAACATTTGCAAATATTCATTGGTGCCCCACCATGTACCTAGCAGTATGCTAGAAATACATGTAAATAAATGTTGAAGAGAAATAATTTGTTTAAAATCACCTGTAGACTTGCTGGAGAAGGGAAATCCCATGGAAATCCTGGGAAATCCCAGGGACAGAGGAGCCTGGTGGGCTGAAGTCCATGGGGTCATAAAGAGTCAAACATGACTCAGAGACTGAGCACGGACTTATTACATTTTCAATTTGAAAGTCTACAGATTATTGCCACAAATTTTTCCAAAGAGAAAGAGAGAAACACCATCTACTCAGGATGCTTCTCTGTTCAAAAGCCTGGCAGTTGGATCCCTTCTGCAACCAATATTTCTGACTCACACGATTTGGCCATGAACCAACTCCTTTTCAGCTAACCCCCAGGACTTCCCAATTTTCAGCAGCAATCAGACCACATCACTCCCACTCTTAAAACCTGCTTGCTGCCCCACTTGACTTGCACTTAGAACAAAAATTTCATCTCCTTGTTTTGGTTGCCAAAGCCCAGAGTGATCTGTCCTCAGCACCATCTCATCCTTTGCTTCCCCTTGTTCATTCCATTCCAGCTGCTCTGCTTTCTTCCTGTCCTTTGAACACTCCACACTTTCCTTCCACTTTAAAGCCTCTGTATTAGCATTTCCTTCTAGCTTTAATGCTCTTCCTCCTGTTTCTCTCGGCTTTCTTCCAGGCATTCTGCTCTCAGTCTAAATGTCACCTTTTTAGAGAGGTCTTCCCTGACCTCCCTCCTGTCTAATATCACTACCCCGTCATTCCATCACATAACCTGGCTTTAAGTCTCTAACTACCCCTTTTCACTATCTTCTGTTTTTTATGTTAACTTGTTCAGCACTGTTGTATATGTATTCGTGTTTGCTTCATTGTCTGTCTTCCATAGAATGTACATTTCATGAGGACAGGAACTCTATCTTTTTAATCATTTTAATACCATTGCCTGGAACAGTACCCGGCACATTGTAGGCACTTAATAAATCGATAGTTATTGAAATAAGTATTGGGAAAGAACACAGGCAATACAAGGACATGCCTATCTTGGTGTGAGGAGGAAGAGGTTAGTATGGGGAAGGCTCCTTTAAGGAGGAGATTCCTGGTCTACTAGAGCTAGGCACCCACAGAGGGAGAGGGTGCTCTGGGCATAAAAAGAACATAGGGAACATACAGTGTATTCTGAAAAGTACAAGATGTCTTGTTATTAATGCATGGTAGAATTGTGGTGGAGGAGAGGGGTAATTGAGGAGTAATGGCAGGAGATGAGACTAGATAAATAAGAAGAAGCCTCATCTTGAAAAGCCTCGAAATGTCATCTTAAGAATTTGTTCAGGGAATAGAAACATCTGATGGACTTTAAGTAGTGAAGCAATACGATCAGATTTTGTGTTAGGAATATCATTCTGATGGCCTTAGAGATAAAAGAACTGGAGATGGGTAAACTTGAGAAGAAGAGATCAAGGGGAAGATGATTTCTCTGGTCCGGGAAAGAAGTGATAAGGTCTGAATTAGTGCAGCAGCAGTAGAGTGGAAACCTGGAGAATGGCCAGGTAGCTCGCCAGAAGGTAGAGTCCATCGGGTCTGATGGCAGATTGATGTGAAGGGATCCTTGGTCTTCCTTCCCCGGTCCTACTTGATGGAGGACTTGAGGGTCTCTGTGGGCAAGTAGGCTGTGGGGCTTGGGTCAGGGATACTGTTAATGATAAGAACATGCATACTTTATATGAGCCCTCTTTGGTGCGGAGCCTTTCAAAGGGACACACCCACTCCAGAAAGTTAACATGGAATTTGCTGTCTCCTCTCCCTCTTCTAAGAGCTGCTGCTATCTGATGCTTCTCCAGGCTTTCTCGAGACACACCAGCTATGGTAGGTCCTGAATCTCTACCTCTCCTCCACTGGCCACTGTCCCAACACACTTCCTTGAGCTGGCCCCAAAGCCACCCACATGGAGTTCAGTGAGTGAGTCCTGCTCCTCTGTTCTCTCACATGGGACGTGAGCCATCATGCCCTTGTTTCTCTAACACTCCAAGAGAATGAGACAAAGTGCCTAGAACATATTTTTTGTACAACCTTCTCATACTCTATCTAACCACACTTTTTTTTTAATTGAAGGAGGACTTCTTTACAATATTGGTTTGATTTCTGCCCTATATCAATATGAATTAGCCAACAGGTGTACATATGTCCCCTCTCTCTTGAACCTCCCTCCCACCTCCCATACAATACACTTTTAAATTTGATACAATCACTGCTGTAACCCTATTGTACTTAATTCTAATTATCACATTCTCCCAACATTTTTCCATTCAGCATGCTTCCATTTTACTTTCAGTCATTCCCTTGCTATTTTTTCACTTATTCGTTCATTTATTCATCTGTAACATATTTTTAATATCATTTTATTTATTTATCTATGGTTGTGCTGGGTCTTCGTTGTTCTGCAGGTTTTTCTCGAGTTGCAGAGAGCAGGTTGGGGAGAGGGGGCTACTCTTTGCTGCAGTGCACAGGTTCTCATTGTAGTGACTCATCTTGTTGCGATTCCCAGGCTCAAGACCACAGGCTCGATAACTGCAGCACACAGGTTTAGTTGCTCCGTGGCATGCGGGATCTTCCTAGTTCAATCCCTGCATTGGCAGACAGATTCTTTACCACTGAGCCACCAGGGGAGCCCTCCATAACACATTTACTAAGCAGTAAGCATCTGTTCTCTACTATGGCTGGGGTTCAGATGTAAGTCATAGCCCTTGTCCTAAGATGGCTCTGCCAGCTGCTCCCTCCAGCTGAGTGCAAATAGGTTTCTTCTGCATTTGGATTGCAGACTTCATGCTCAGGAGGAAAGTCGAGGTGGAGATGCTGAAGGAGAGCCACTGACATGCAGATGACCATAAGGAGGCCTCAGGAAAGCAAAAGACTGATGAGAAGAGGGTCCTGGAGACAGGAACCCAGGGTAATCTCTGTCTCTGTAAGTGAAGGCAGAGTTGACGTGGATTCAGGAGAAGACTGAGAACAATCACTTAAGATGTCAGAATAGAAGCAAGAGAAGAATCAGGGAAGCATTTTAAGCAAAAGGAAGTAGTGATATTTATTGCTACAGAATGGTCAAGGAAGATAATGATGGAAAGACTGCATTGGGTTTGGTCATTGGGATGTCAGTGGTAAAGTCAGCAGGAGCAGTTTTGGAGGGGACTAAGAGTTGAGGAAGAAAGAGGAGGCAAGGAAATTAATAAAACTGAAATGTAGAGGAAGGAGAAGAATCAGACAGGACCTAAGCAGAAGACAGGGGGTCTAGGGAGAGACCCTGAAGGTTTTGCCTCTAAAGTGCAAGGCTGTGGTCTACAACATAGGCAGGAGAACAGAACCACCTTTCTGCGGTACCTTTCCTGCCAACTTTGTCAGCCACCCAGCATGCTGGCAGACATGGGATCACTACTGGCATCTAAAAGCTCTATGCAAGGGTTGAGGGAAAAGAAACACTTCCTGCTCCTTCTACTTTGTCTCTGCCTCTCTCTTCACCCCACACTCACTTTTAATTCTTTGGAAAGTAAAATTAAAGACAAGCACAGTGGAAAGCAGCTTTCATGAAGGTTTACACAGGCACAGGATATTATTCCAATAACCCGGTCTCAGACTCCTTCCCAGTGACTTCCGATTTGATGTAGGCTGCCAAAGAATATTAAAATAAAAATGAACAGAGCACACGGCTGCTTCTCCTCAGGAGGTATTTCCTGGTGTTTCAGCACTTGTTTAGTCACAGACACCAAGACAGAGCCCTTAACTCTTCACCATCCTCGATCTAGCGCTGCCTTGTCGTAAAGGTGACAATGAAAGTAGGGACAAATGTGAGAAAGCGTCCTCACCCCAAGCCAGTTTCAGAGGAAAATGATTGCTCAAAGGAGGGCTTTTAAACATCATTCATCTTCCACACCCACACACCAAATGCTTGTCAAGGAGTCAAGGAGTCAAGGAGTTGCCAATGAGTCAAGGAGCCGTCTTACAGATATCACAGAGGTTATTCTGAAATTGTCTGAAAAATTGCAAGTGTGCAATTTTTAAAAAAGAATCCTGATTATGGCTTTTATCAGACTTTCAAAGGAGTTCATGAGTTCTGTAAGAATAAGAATCACTGTGCTTTATACATATAAAAAGGATAACCAACAAAGATCTATTGTATAGCGCAGGGAACTCTACTCAGTACTCCGTAATGACCTATATGGGAAAAGAATCTGAAAAAGAAGGGATATATGTATATCCATAACTGAATCACTTTGCTGTACACTTGAAACTAACATAATATTTTAAATCAACTATATTCCAAGATAAAATAAAAATTAAATTTAGGAGGAAAAAAAAAAAGAATCACTGTGCTAAGCCAACATACATTCCAGGGAGCAAGCATCGGCAGGTCATCTGAACTCACTGAGTCTCAGTGGTAGGCAGTGACGGTAGTCCCAGACCTGCTAGAGAAGGCTGGAGAAATCCTTAATTGACTTGGTAGTCATCCTTACAGTCTCCTGCCGCTCTTATAGAATGAGAGGTGATTCTTGGTATAATCCTGATTTTAGAACACAGAAAAGCATAGTCAGATTGAAGCGGGAGACACACAATGACTTGCGTTTTCCTTTCTCAGGTGATGTGTCTTAATCAGAAGCAATTGCCAGTCCTCTAAAATCTTAAAAAGTTTAAAACCAGCACACACTCTCTTTCTCTCTCTCTGTCTCTATTTTGCTAAACCAAACCATATTGAAAGTTTATACAAACAACTTAAGACATAAAATGGTTCTGCTGGGACAGTGGGTGGACTTGGAAATGGAGATGGGGGTAGGAGCCTCACTGGCTCACTGTTCCAACACTCTTCCTTGAGCTGGCCCCAAAGCCAGAGAAACCTGTAGAAATACTCTCTACAGGAAGAAAACCACTTTCTCGGGGCACAGGAAGAGCAGCCCCTAGATGATAAACACTACAACCCTCTGGTCTACCTGGGAGAAAGCCAGCAGATTCAAAGGCAAATATTGAATCTCATTAGCTACGTTACTGCACTCTTCACCAGCAATATTTTTGCTTCTGTACTTGTCCCCCATCAAAATCCTGGAAAATTATATAACCTCTTGAACCCTTCTAAGTGGAGAGCTAAATTTTTAATCATAAGTTTTAAAATAAAAGATGGAATTTCCAGTGAATTCTAAAAATTGGCCTTTCACAATAAATGTTACATCATTTCCTAGAGATTATCCAATGGAATAAAATACCACAGTGATCTGATAACACTTATCACTTAAAAAAAACACAAACTAGTTCCTAATAATAGGGAAGTTAATATTTTTTTCTTTTTTGTTGTCTCTTCTTTAATATCTATTTCTATTTCATTTCCTGTACAGAATTTTAACCTAATACATTTTAAGCTTATTTGATTGATAACTATATCATATATTTTTATATAAATAAAAATATAATTAAGTTGAAATGTAAAAGATTCAATTTTAATCATAAATCTCTATGTGTTAAATGTTTTCCTTTTTGATCGAGTTAGCATGACAATTACTTTTAGTACACAATTTTAAAATAGCATAAACATACTGCAAGTTTTAATAAGTAACTTAAACTTCCATATTTAAAATGGTATTGAAGACACATCTCTACATAAGGAGAGGGGCTTTTTCCCTATCCATGTAACCTTGTGTGAATATTATTTATTGATATAATCAAACAAGTTCACCTCAATTCTATTCCTATATTTCATTTTGTAAGGACTTTATTAAACATTAAGGACCTTTATTCATTTGAATAAGTAAATGGAATCTTCTTATAATGATGTCTCTCAATTTTTTGAACTCCTTCCAAGTTTCATGTCCCAATCAAGTTAATGAAAAGAGAAAAATGGAAGACTCCTTGACATGAAAAGGATTTGTTTCACTATCATTTGAAGCATTCAAGTTGTCAGATCTACATCGATACTTTGGATGGTTTCTGTTTGGCATACTGGATGTCTTTTACATACAGAGACCAGGCCTAATGATAAGTAAGAGTCAGGTTACAAAAGGTGTGATTTCTTTTGTAAAATGGAAGAAGTAGATACATTTGTAGGCAGATTGGTTTTAGGGAAGAGTACATGTTGAAGATAAAGTTGGGAATCTGAACAGAGATTTACTTAAATTCTCCCTGCTATGTACCCCTTGGGAAGCCAGGCTCATTCTGGTTTGAAGATTGCTGCTATAGCACCTGGCATGACACTCAATGGGTACTGAATTGAAAGTGGTGTAACAATAACTGGTGATACAATATAACCCACAGAGACCTCTATGGGATTAAGTTCCTACTAAGGGAATTATCACCATACTTCCTATGCAAAGAAACAGCACCGTAAATCATAACATTATGATACTGTCAACGCCTGATAATAGGTCCTGCAGTGGCCAGTTGATTAGCATTCTAGTAAGAACACAAAGCATGCCTGCTTATCAAAGCCAATATTCAGAAACTCTAGATAGAAAAGTGCCAGGCTTCTTATACAAAGATAACTCCACTGTCTGGAAGATTTGCACTGATTTGTGTTACATGCTCCACACTGTCTGGTCTGGCTGGAGTCAACAGTACATATACACTGTGTGCACGTGCGCACACACACACACACATACGCTACCACCGCAACCACCACTTACCCCATAGACCCTACATCATCCATCTCTGGAGCCTGACTGTGGCAGTTGAGAATTTCTATCTAGGAAGGGTTTCAGTTAGCAGTCTGGCTGGGAGAGCAGCATAGCTTCAGTAGAAAACAAATACATGATTTTTATGTTGGTGGTTTTGCTGGGGTGGCCCTGGATGAGCACAGATGTGGCAACCAGGCTCGGGCATGTCACATATTCCATCATCTACAACAGCAACTCAGGGTGGGTTTGAAAACCTGGAGATTTCGAAAAGCAAAAAAGTAGAGTGGCAAAAGTTCTTATTTCAAAGTTAGGCTCTGCTTCTGTCATTTTCCATGTGTTGCTTTCAACACTACCAACCTTCAGTATTCTCATGTGTAACAGGAGGGTGCTGGGTGAGCATCTCCAGAACTTATTTGTCTAAAAACACTATCAGTTCAGTTCAGTCAGTCAGCTGTGCCCAACTCTTTGCGACCCCATGAATCATAGCACAGCAGGCTTCCCTGTCCATCACCAACTCCCAGAGCTCACCCAAACTCATGCCCATTGAGTCGGTGATGCCATCCAGCCATCTCATCCTTTGTCGTCCCCTTCTCCTCCTGCCCTCAATCTTTTCCAGCATCAGGGTCTTTTTCAGTGAGTCAGTTCTTTGCATCAAGTGGCCAAAGTATTGGGGTTTCAGCTTCAACATCAGTCCTTCCAATGAATATTCAGGACTGATTTCCTTTAGGATGGACTGGTTGGATCTCCTTGCAGTCCACAGGACTCTCAAGAGTCTTCTCCAACACCATAGTTCAAAAGCATCAATTCTTTGGTGCTCAGCTTTCTTTATGATCCAACTTTCACATCCATACATGACTACTGGAAAAACCATAGCTTTGGCTAGGTGGACCTTTGCTGATAAAGTAATGTCTCTGCTTGTTAATATGCTGTCTAGGTTGGTCATACTTTTCTTCCAAGGATCAGGCTCTTTTTAATTTCATAGCTTCAGTCACCAGCTACAGTGATTTTGGAGCCCAGAAAAATAAAGTCTGACACTGTTTCCATTGCTTCCCCATCTGTTTCCCATGAAGTGATGGGTCCAGATGCCATGATCTTCGTTTTCTGAATGTTGAGTTTTAAACCAATTTTTTCACTCTCCTCTTTCACTTTCATCAAGAGGCTCTTTAGTTCTTCTTTGCTTTCTGCCATAAAGGTGGTGTCATTTGCATATGTGAGGTTATTGATATTTCCCCTGGCAATCTTGATTCCAGCCTGTGCTTCATCCAGCCTGGCATTTTGTGTGATGTACTCTATATATAAGTTAAATAAGCAGGGTGACAATATGCAGGCTTGACATTCCCCTTTTCCGATTTGGAACCAGTCTGTTGTCCCATGTCCAGTTCTAACTGTTGCTTCTTGACCTGCATACAGATTTCTCAGGAGGCAGGTCAGGTGGTCTGGTATTCCCATCTTTTTAAGAATTTTCCACAGTTTGTTGTGATCCACACAGTCAAAAACACTTTAAACATGTTAACAGATTTGATGAAATCCCAACATAAGGGAGGTTATGAGAAGTCATCCTTGCTATAGATTCAAGGTGAGTAAGTTTATTATTCATTTATTAATAAAAATTATATATGTCTACATACATGCATTAAGCACTGAATAATATTATAGACATATATTAAAACAGTAAAGGAAGAAAACATAGATCAATAATACAGAATAGATGGCATAGTGCAGCATGATTAATTGATGTTCTGTGCATCAGAGTACAGGCCAGACAGCTGTGTGGATCAGGGAGGTTTTGTGAGACTTCCTATTATTCTTGAGTATGGCATACCAGTTTTTAAAGGGAGATTATTGCATAATAATAATGATAGCATTTTTAACATGATACTGCAAAATACATCATAAAAGAAAATACTAGTGGCAACCAGTTGTTACTCAATAAATATTTATTGAATGAATGAGAAATTAAGTCTGTTCTGAGCCTTGATGCAATCTTCAACTAGGGGAGGACTTAAGCAGAGCAGCGAGAAATAAAAATTGAGAAGAAGGCTTGAGCCGCCCACTAATGGAAACGGACAGGTCACTCAAGACCATCCTTGTTAAGTAGAAGTGGTTGGCCACATTGATCGCACATGGACACTAAAAGGAAGTTTTCTTATTTCAGGCCAGCTGCCCCAAAGCCATCTGGAGCTGGAGATTTCAGAGAGTGGTCTTCAGATCTATCCAACTCCTTTGCTTCAGTATCCTGATCTTCGGTAAACTTTATGCTCACCTTTCACCTGGTCCTCAGAGATTAGGGTAACTTCTCCAAATGGGCAAAGTTAAGGATGGTAGCCAGTTGTGAGGCATGGGAAAACTGTCCAAGCCCAGATTCCTGGATGAGGGGAAATGCACCCAACAAACACCACCATATTGGTAGAAAAGGCTTCAGGGAGAACATACAAAAATACACCTATGGCCAATTTATGCATTAGACTCAATAGACACAGGCCTGCATTACTTTTAGAGAGCCACAAAAATGCTGTAATTTCTTTAGAAATAATTTTCTTCTAGGTCAAAGAAAATGTTTTCATGTGCAATACTAATATGTTCATCTTTAAACCAATGCAGTTATAAAAGTTTTAATTTTATTACTGAGGAAGGGGATTCTGAAGGCAAAATTCTATGCAAGTCAGAATCTAGCCCTGGTGATATCAGAATAAAGTCTTATAGCAAAACAATGCAATAGAGGTGCCTGTGAGGGAAGGCAAACAGAACCGACTCTCATGTGGGCAGCTGAGGAGAGGGTTGATTAGGAGCAAGCCCTCATAAACAGGAAAAAGAGCCATTTCCAGGCCTGATTGCTTACCCTGTGCACCTCTTCACTTGGGAACTGGCCTCTTCTGGTGGGGGTGAGCTCCCACTGGCTAGGTTAACACTACTTTGTGTCCTAACCCTCTTTATACTTTGGAAGGGCACATTCTTTATTTCATTTGATTTCATATACATTTCTTTTAAAGGCCTGTTTTAAGCACTATTTTAACAAGTGAGTAAGCAGAGATGGAGGAAGTAGAGTAATTTATCAAAGGGAAACAGCCCAGCATAGTAGGATGAGTGTAAAATTGCAACCCAGGAGATACCATGAGCCTCCGCCACAAACCTGGTATTTTTACTCAACAAGTATGCAGGGAATGCCTGAGTAGTGCCAAGCTCTTTGCTTGGTGTTAAGAATCCAGAGGTAAAAAGAGACCCCTATTAGGATTCACAATCTAGCAGGTGTGGCCCATGTCATACAAACAGATGTTATAACACCTGGCAGTAAGAGAGGTGCAGATAGAGACAGGGTGCCTGAAAGAAGGAACACCAAGCCCCCCGGAGGAGTCATGGAAAGTAGGTGGAGGAAAAGTTTACCCAGCCTAAGCAGAAAAGGGGAGCCAGAGGAGAAGGAAGAGCATGTGCAAAGGCATGGAAGTGGGTGACTTCTGTTTTTGCTAAAGAAAAGTAAATATGGTGGGTGATGAGGCTGGACTAGCAGGTAGGCTCCAGATCATAAAGCATCTTATTTCCCACGTGAAGAGGTAGTACCTGTAGATATGGGGCAGCCATCAAGACATTTGACATGTCATTTAAATGGTACCCCACTCCAGTACTCTTGCCTGGAAAATCCCATGGATGGAGGAGTCTGGTAGGCTACAGTCCATGGGGTCACAAAGAGTTGGACATGACTGAGTGACTTCACTTTCACTTTAATTTGGGCTTGGGCAAAGTATTTAACATCTCCTCCATTTCTAAAAGGAGGTTAGAAGGCCCCTAAGATCCCTTTCAATGCCGGTACTTTGTGATTCCAAATCTTTAATATTAATACTAAAGATCCTCAGGAGAGGACACTTTCTTATTCTTTTTTTAAAACTTATTTTTAATTGGAGGATAGTTGCTTTACAATGTTGTATTGGTTTCTGGCATTCAACAATGTGAACCAGCCATAAATAGACATATATCCTCCCCCACCTTGAACCTCCTTCCCACCCCTCCCCTCCCACGCCTCTACATCATCACAGAGCACTGAGCTGAACGCCCTGTGTTATACAGAAACTTCACTAGCAATCTATTTTATACACACAAATGAGTATGTTTCCATGCTACTCTCTCAATTCGTCCCACCTTCTCCTTCCTCCACTGCGTCCACGAGTCTGCTGCCGCTGCTGCTGCTAAGTCGCTTCAGTCGTGTCCGACTCTGTGCGACCCCGTAGACGGCAGCCCACCAGGCTCCCCCGTCCCTGGGATTCTCCAGGCAAGAACACTGCAGTGGCTTGCCATTTCCTTCTCCAATGCATGAAAGTGAAAAGTGAAAGAGAAGTCGCTCGGTCATGTCCGACTCCTAGCGACCCCATGGACTGCAGCCTACCAGGCTCCTCCGTCCATGGGATTTTCCAGGCAAGAGTACTGGAGTGGGGTGCCATTGCCTTCTCCATCTAGAAGAGCACATTTTCTTATTCTGACTTAAAGTGTATCAACGCTTTTAACTAAAAGGTGGAAACCATTCTTTTTCCTAAAAACAACTAGATTAGACATAAAAGGATCATGCTTTTGGTATTTCTCGTCTAGTCAGACTCATCTGACTATACAGAAGTACGCTTATGCTCACAACCTCTTCCTCATTAGGGATGCTAACTTGATCCTCACTCTCCTTTACTTAGAGCTAATGACCCAGAAAGAAGTATCAGCATGGACCTACCACTACAGTGATAAACCATATTCATGGAATTATTCCCGGGCATTCTGCCAGAAGTACTACACGGATTTAGTGGCCATCCAGAATAAAAATGAGATTGCTTATCTCAATGAGACCATACCTTACTACAACTCTTACTACTGGATTGGTATTCGAAAGATCGACAATAAATGGACCTGGGTGGGAACCAAGAAGACTCTCACTGAGGAGGCTGAGAACTGGGCTGACAACGAGCCTAACAACAAGAAGAACAACCAGGACTGTGTGGAGATCTACATCAAGAGTCCGTCAGCCCCCGGCAAGTGGAATGATGAGCCCTGCGGGAAAAGAAAGCGAGCACTCTGCTATAGAGGTAGGGGCTTCTTGACTCTAAAATCTACCTGTTTAAAAAAAAAAATGCCTTCCCTGGTTCATTAATATAGCCCCCAAATCAATAACATTGAGTCTGAAAGTCAGGGACTTGGGAACAAAGAGTGAACTGTCGGTCAAGCAGCATTATTGAGCATCTTGAAGAATATAAGATCAGAATTAGACAGAACTGGCCTTTTGAAGCCAGAAGGAAATTTTAATATCATTCGGTCCACCCTTATAGTTTATAATGGCCAAAACAGATGCTCAGGAAGTTTTGGTCTCCTAAAATTTATGTCCAGAGCTTTTCAGTATCACTGGGCCCTAGAATAAGAGACTGTATAGTTTGAGAATTTGGCCTTGTCTCTAGGAGATACAGTTGGAACTAATACCTACAGATCATCAGTATGTTCCAAGCATTATTATTCGTTTATGTCATTAGTCCATTTAGTATTTGCTGTGTTTCTTCCTCATGAAAACCTCACCAATCAGCTCCAGATACAGCTCTCCTTTAGCCAATGAGGGAAAGGCTCAGAGCTATTCAGGAATCTGCCCAAGGTTCTAAGTTCCTTGATGTTGAGGGGGAGGTGTTTAGTCACTAAGTTATGTCCGACTCTTGTGACCCCATGGACTGTAGCCTGCCAGGCTCCTCTGTCCATGGGATTCTCTAGGCAAGAACACTGGAGTGGGTTGCCATTTCCTTCTCCAGGGGATCTTTCTGACCCAGGAATTGAACTTGGGTCTCCTGCACTGCAGGCAGAGTCTTTACCAACTGAGCTACGAGGGAAGTCCCCTTGATGATGGAGCCAGTTTCAAATTCACATTGACTCCAAGGTGGTATTTTTAGCCACATATGTGACCATACCCTTGGCTTGACATTCTTGGGAGACAATTTGAGAACATAACCAAGGATGACGATGCTTTACAGATTCCCTCCAACAACAGCATATCTCCGGGTCTATTTGACTTTGCTAGGAGGTGAGAGGTGAGGAAAGGTAAGAGGTAACTGAAGGTGAGATCCTGTGAATATATTTGGTCCTCTACCGTCCAGGTTCCAGAGTGAGCAGACATGTGTGAAAGCTTGGTCTTCCGGTAGTCACACACTTCATGCCAGAAATGACTCCATATCTCTGATGGAGTGACTTCCCATCCCCTGCCCTGGATAGCACAGGAACACTATAGCCCGGGAGAGTATGGGTTGCCCTGGGCAAGTGAGTACTGAGTACTCTGAAGCTTCTTCCTCAATAAATGATCTACCAGACACACCCTCTGCTGTGTATGTTCTAAATTATGTTAGATTATAAACACCTCCCCTCAGAAGCCCTCAGCAGTAATGGAACAGAACACAGAGTATAGAGTATTCCCTGTACTTTCTCTCTTTCCTCACACAGCTTTCTAGCCAAGGGGAAACACATCCATACACGCATTGTCATGTAGACGGATCTCATTTTATAAGTAACTTATTTATTATTATATTAGCAAAGAAAACAATGACCTGTTTTTTATAGGCCAAGATGGACATTACCAGAATGCTAGCTCATCCTACTGATCTCCTAGTCAGCTCCCTACTTTTCCTGGGCTTTAGCTCCCTAAACCCACTCTGATCAGATGGTCTTGGCTGCCACGAGGATGTTGCAATATGCCACTGCTTCCCCTCCCTATTCGAACTTCAGCATCCATATCTGCAAGACAGTCTTCCTCAAAAACACTTGCAAAATGTTACAAGTAAGAACAGAGATTGAACATTACTGGCATGAATGATATGGAACAATGCCACTGTCTAGCCTGCGATGATGGCAGATGTCACTAATTGATACCATTTCACCTGAACACAGGTGGCCTCCATCTCTACTAACACAATACGCTAGGCAGCCACTATCACTGATATTTTTCCATCCAAGAAGTAAAGCATGGAGGGAACCATCAGTTCTCTGTGGGAGATAGATGAGAAATAGATACATATGCTACCCTGCAACAAGAGAACTAAGTTGAATAATTCCCTGAATGATTTGCTACACCTCAGAACAAGGTGTCAAAAAAAAGAATGATTCATTGAATCGCCATTATGTTCTTTCCTGGAGGTCCAAGAAGTATATACGTTACTAATGTGCCTGGAAACCCTGACATGGAGTAGAATACAGAACCTGGCTGTTTTTGCATTCCTAGAGTTCTGAGAGCCTGAGGAAGCTACAGTCAGAACAAAACTTTTATGTTTCAAGAGCATAGGGCAGGCAGGTGTCACTGTAGGGCACTGGTAGGTCAAGGTGAGTAGGAGGGAAAACACGGCCCAAACTTCTACCTAGGCGCTACTGCTGCATTCTGCATCTTCTCTCTCTGTCGTTATTTTTTATTTGGCTGAATGCTGTCTTAAATGTGGGATGCAGAATCTTTTAGCTAGGGCATGAGGGATCAGCTCTCTGACTAGGGATCAAAGCCAGGCCCCTTGCACTGCAAGCACAGAGTCTTAAACCACTGGTCCACCAGGGAAGTCCCTTCTGCATCTTCTCGTTACTTGAAATGCTTCCCAGTGGTTCAGTGCAGCTTCATCAAACTCACTGGCTGCCGTGGGAACTTACTGCTGTAGAACCTTGCACAGCTTAGAGAGCTACAGTGTCTGAGAGTTGAGAGGGAACATAGAGGTCAAACAGCACAACCCACTGTGTGACATATGGATTTCCTCTTGTGATAGACCCCAGTGTGGACAAGCGTGTGGCCAGGCTTAGGAAACACTATCAGGAAACAGCCTAGCCACAGACCTGTTCCCAGCTGTGACCTCATCCACACAGACACTCAGTGCTTTTGTAGTATCATTTCTAATACGAATCCGCCACAGGTGCACAGGTGCACAGCGCCTATGCCCTCAAAGAGTCTCTTGCAGGAGGGAAACTCTGTCCTTCTCCATTCTGTCGTCCGAGTGGCATAGACTTAGGGAGGAGGGCCTGGCAGGCCAGTCATGCTCTGCACCACCTAAATCTCATATATTCAGACCTATGACACAGCTCCCTATAAGATCATTTGTCTTTGATCATGAGAAGGTCGTAAACATCCCATTCAACTCCTCTGCCGTGTGGTGCTGGGCATAGACTTAATGCAGGCAAAAAGTGGAAAGGCTTTGGCCCTAACTTTGGACAGGTTGGACTCAAATAAGGAACTTGCTTGAGGTCACATAATAGTAGGGGATGGGGCATGGGTTCTGATCGTGTAAGTGTGACCCCTGCCACCCCTCATCCAGTTCCTAACCTCCATGCTGTGATATCTGTGATAGGAGCTTCCATAATAATACAACTTTATGAATGTGATTGGTTAAGAGCCACAACCTATTTTGTACCACACAGAGGAGCTTCTCTGTCTATCCATGTACTGGTAGCTCCATTTGTCCCTCTGTGTCCCCAAATGGCAACCCCTCTTTAGGCCACATTAAATACAGCCTAAAACAGACGTCAGGCAGTACTGATGAACCAGTAAGGGCAGGAATAGAGATGCAGACTTGTGGATACAGTGGGGGCATGGTGGTGGGGGGCGGGGGGACAAATTGAGAGAGTAGCACTGAAACATATCCATTTCCATATGTAACATAGATAGCTGGTGGGAAGTTGCTGTACGACACAGGGAGCTCAGCCCAGTGCTCTATAACAACCTAGAGGGGTGGGATGTGGTGGGGTGGTGGGGCATGGGAGGGAGGCTCGGGAGGGAGGGGACATATGTATACTTATGGCTCATTCACACTGCTGTATGGCAGAAACCAATGCAACATTGTAAAGCAACTATCCTCTAATCAAAAATTTAAAAAATAGAAGCCAAGCAATGCTCCAGCAGGCTCCTACGGCACGCTTCACAGGGAACAGGCTGGCTCTCCGGGGGAGGTTGTGGTTTTCTGTTGTCTGGCTAGCTTGAGGTTACCCAAGTTGGGGTAAGACTTGGAATAAGAAACCAGCTTTTCTTCGTACCTCCTAGGAATGCCTGTGATTCTGACCCTTCTGTATCCATGCAGCCTCCTGCCAGGACATGTCCTGCAGCAAGCAAGGAGAGTGCATTGAGACCATTGGGAACTACACCTGCTCCTGTTACCCTGGATTCTATGGACCGGAGTGTGAATATGGTGAGCCCCTTATTTTGTTGATAGCAACGTGGTCCATGGTCTTGTGCTAGAGGTGATGCCAGGAAGTAAACTGTCATGTTGGAGGCTCTCCAGTGGGTACAGGCTAGTCCTCTCTTCACCATCTGTCAGTCTGCCCCACTCAGACTGGCCAATCACACACTCAGGGTTAAACTACTTTATTTTTAGAGTGAACACGTCCTCCTAAAATTTCAAAATTTAAAAGGAAAATGTAAGGGCAGTAAAACAAAGAGAACTCTTTCAGGCTAATTTTGTTTGCTGGGAATAAACACCAGTGAAAATATGATCATTTCCCAAGATGCAACCAATACAAGAGCTTCCCAGGTGGCTCAGTGGTAAAGAATCCACCTGCCAACCTGCCAATGCAGGAGATGTGGGTTCAATCCCTGGGTCAGGAAGGAAATGGCAGCCCACTCCAGTATTCTGGCCTGGAAAATTCCACGAACAGAGGAGCCTGGCAGAATATAGTTCATGGGGTTGCAAAAGTATTCTTGCCTGGAAAATTCCGTGAACAGAGGAGCCTGGCAGAATATAGTTCATGGGGTTGCAAAAAGAGTCGAACATGACTGAGCAACTAAACAAACAAAACAAATCAATACAAAGGAACAAAGTAAAGATGAACAGGTTAGGTTAGAAGTCCAGGGAGATTGATTCAGATGGGTTATACAAACAGTCTCAGCTTTTAGCAAACCTGACATTGTCTTTCAGTATGCAAAGAAGGAAATTTATATTTTGTCCTTACAGTCAGAGAGTGTGGCGAATTTGACCTTCCTCAAAATGTGCACATGAACTGCAGCCACCCTCTTGGAAACTTCTCTTTCAAATCACAGTGCAGCTTCCACTGCGCTGAAGGGTACACGCTGAACAGACCTAGGGAGCTGGAGTGCTTGGCTTCTGGAATCTGGACGAATTCACCCCCACAGTGTGTAGGTATGTACACCCAATTCTTTTCCATCCTCGTTGACAACTAAAATGTCAGAGGGGACAAGAGGCTTTCACCATTTGAAAAACAAGAAGATCTACACTAAATGGGACACTGGGCTTATTACTATGGCCCATCAACCAGAGTCACACTAGTTTCAATTTTCATCTGAGGAGTGAGGGAGTTTAATTCTTGATTCTCATGCAAAAGCATTACAAAAAGGTCCCTCTCCCTTTTTTCATTGCAAAGTGAACAGATACAATAATGATTCAAGGGCTGGGTATTATTAATTTGAGAATTTCACCTTGCTTCTTTAAAAAGTAAACAGAGCAAGGATGTTTAGGTCTTTCCAAACAGCAACTGAAAGTACCATTTTACCAACCAAGTTCAGCACCTTGCCTAACACTTCGGGAAGATGTAGACAGCTATTGCTGGCTTTCTAGGTGGTGCTGTGGTTAAAGAACCTGCCTGCCAATGCAGAAGACGAAAAAGACACAACAGATTCGACCCCTGGGTTGGGAAGATCCATTGGCATAGGAAACGGCATCCTGCTCCAGTATTCTTGCCTGGAAAATTCCTTGGACAGAGGAGCACCCATGGGGTCACAAAGAGTTGGACATGACTGAGTGCATGCACACAGACACACACACACACACACACACACACCACACACGCACAGCTGTTGCAGCATCCTAAGGTTTCCAAGGTGCTGGGCAGGACACCAGGCCTCATGCTATTGCTCCGTGGTTGTTTTTAGCTGTCCAGTGCCCGGCTCTGAAGTCTCCGGAGCAAGGAAGCATGAGCTGTTTCCATTCCGCAAAAGCATTCCAGCACCAGTCCAGCTGCAGCTTCAGCTGCGAAGAGGGATTCACATTAGTTGGGCCAGAGGTAGTGCACTGCACAGCCTTGGGGGTGTGGACAGCCCCAGCTCCAGTGTGTAAAGGTAAGTTCCAAAAGGTTGGGTATGTATAATGTTCACTGCACCTGGTTCTTGCTGGGAGCACAGATGAAACCAGCCTGAATCACAACTTGACTCTCCTTTTACCTACCACTCAGCTGGACTGGGGCTTCCCTTGTGGCTCAGATAGTAAAGAATACACTTGCAGTGCAAGAGACCCAGGTTTGATCCCTGGGCTTGGAAGATCCCCTGGAGAAAGGAGAAGCTACCCGCTCCTGTATTCCTGCCTAGAAAATTGCATGGATAGAGGAAGCTGATGGGCTACAGTCCATGGCGTTGCAAAGAGTCAAGAGACTCAGTCATGTCAAGCAACACGACTGAGCGACTAACACATACACACACACACATACACACACACACACACACACACACACACACACAGCTAGACTGGGTTCATCTGGGATAGGAAAGGAGTGTCAGGCTCTAGAAGAACAAGAAGCTGATTTTACTATTGACTGTAAACAAAATTTAGAAGTTCTCCTCTCCCCAAAACTCACTGCCCTCAAGTAATTTCAGAATGAGCTCATTCATAAATTTCACCCAAGATGGAACGGAGACATCTCCATCTGTAAGAAGATGCTAGAAGACCTACCAGGAGAGGTTTCTAGCAGTAAAGGGGTTAGAGGACATTTGACAAAGGAGTCTTGAAAGAAACTTTTATTTTAAAGAGATTAAGGTCCTCCTGAAGCTTGGTTCTACAAGTCTGGACAAACATCATTAGGATCTCCTGACCCTTACAGATTCCTAGATCCACTTAGATTTTCAGAGGTGGTTTTACCATTGCTCTCCCAGCTGTGAGCATGGTTCTTCTCCTTCCTCAGTACCTTTCTCTATGGCCTTGGTGATTCTGGCCAGCTATGCAGTGCGAGTTCCTGGAAGCCCCTACCGAAGGAATCCTGGACTGTGTCCATCCCCTCGTTTCCCTTGCAGTGGCTCTAGCTGCAAATTTGAATGCAAACCTTGCCATCGAGTGAGAGGCAAGGACAAACTTCTGCCTTGGCCCTGGCTGGGGGACCCCACCCTTGCCAGCCTTCAAGGGTAGGATTTTTTCATCAGCAGCCCCCAGTCCACTGGGAAGTATAAGTTCATGCTGTGTATTTAGGCAAGGAGTCATGACACAGCAGGGAGGATCAAGCGCTTTTAATATCAGTATGATCTTTTCCAGGCTCTGATCCTGAAATGGGTTGTTCAGCCCCCAGGAGGGATGGTTTTCTCCTCTGTAAAATGAGCTATGAATTGTAAGCGGCTTCTGTGAAATGAACTATGAATTTCAAGGAGCTTTAATAAGGGTGAAGCATATAAAAAGTATACAATTAAATAGTATGTATAAAGTACCTCGAAGAGAGCCTTTGTTTCTGCCTCTTTTTTCCCTGCCTGGCTCACGTGTCTAGAAGCTGTGGGTCAGTGTCCCTGCTATACTTCAGACAGAGTCAGAACACTGGCTATCAGGACACATAGACAGATTGCTCATCATAGTCCCTGGTGGCAGTCTTTAACAAAGGATCAGAGGAACACCGCACTGAAAGAGAGGCTGTGATACAATCCAAGGCAGGTATCTAATACCACAAAACTGCGTTCTGCGCAACTGCCTCACACCTCACACCAATTGTATCTTATCAAGCAAAAATGGGGAATAGCATAGCTGGAAATTAAATACTGGATAAGTGAATTCCTGGAAGACCTGAATTATAAGCCCAGCTCTATTACTGTCTACGGTGAGACCTTAGGGATGTCACTTAAAATTTCTAAACCTCACTTTTAACCTGCAAAGTTAGAGAGAAACGCTAGAGGATCTTTGGAACTTAAAAACCCTGATTCTGTAAAGCCTAGAGGTCTAAGGTCAGTGTGTGCAGTCTTTGTATTCTGAAAAACTCCAGGAATATTCTGGAGATGAAATTCTTTGTCAAGGAAGAGCATGAGGAAATCAGCCTTTATCAGAACTGAGGTCACTTGGGACTTAATTATGCTCAGGAACTGACCTTGGGCTGCACACTCACTTGGCAACCGAAGTCTGTTTAGGATGACATCCTGTGTTCCAGAAACAAGGCTCATTTATAATCCTTTTATTGGGCTGGGTATAAGAGTGTCAACAATAAGCTATGTTGTTTTAGCTTTTTCCTTAAAAGTTCAGTCTGGCTATATCTCCTCCGTACAGATACAATTTTCACAAATATTTCCAATGAATATTTAAAGAGTACCTTCAATGTCCCAAACACTGCCAGGCTCTGGGATACAACTCTGGATGATTGACATCAGCCACAAGGAGACTGCAGTCTAAGGGGCAGAGTTATAATAGGGCATGAACAGCTCAAGCACAGGGGCTGTGTTAGCATGCTGGAAGGGGTTCTACCCCGAGCTGGGATGGGCAGGGAAGGTTTCTTAAGCAAAGTGTAGTGTAAGCTGAGACTTGAAGGGCAGGTGAGAAATCCAGGCAAAGAAGGGGAGGGGAAGGGAAGGTGCTCCAGGAAGATTCCCCATTTGGAAAAAGGATGATTTGGGGTTCTGAATATACTGACAATGTGAGTCAAAAAGATGCACGATCTCTTGAGGGGCTGTTTCGCAAAAGAATTGAGCCCTTCCACTGCCCAGTTTCTGACAATCACTATTTCCATTTAGCCATTGCCTGTGAGCCCCTGGAGAGTCCTGTCCATGGAAGCATGGATTGCTCCCCGTCTCCGAGAGCATTTCAGTACAACACCAGCTGTAGCTTTCGTTGTGCTGAGGGTTTCACGCTGAGAGGAGCTGACACAGTTCGATGTGCTGATTCAGGAGAGTGGACAGCTCCAGCCCCAGTCTGTCAAGGTATACTGTGACATCATCATGCTGCTTCCATGCCTTTCAGCTTATTACAGGCGTCAGCATCTGCATTTAGTTCTGTCATTCAGTTATTGCTCCAACGTTCACTGAGCATCTATCCTGTGCCAGACCCTTTGTGCTGGGCACTCAGATGCAGTAGTGGGTGAAGGCAGTCTTGGGGACATGTTCATTACAGCATCCTGAAATGCAAGGTGAGAGCTACATTGATCGACACAGATGTGGTGAGTTAGCATGAAGGAGAGGGGGTTGAGACAGAGGAATGATACATGAGGAACAGCTGGTACAGTGCCAGAGTAATGACAAGACTTAGTCCAGTTCCATCATGTCCTGACAACAAGCTCTTGGTCTCTCTGAAACTCAGTGTCACCTGCAAAGTAAAGGTACTAACATTTGCCTTACCTACCCACCTCACTAGTGGTTGTGGATTAAAGTGTGTAAATGCAAGGTTAAAACTGCATGAGCTTCATAAATGTAGGTAAAATAATGATAATAACATTACTTTGTAAATCATATGTCTCTGATCTGATTTTACAAAATCATCTCCTTTAAATAGCTCCTGTTCTCAACATTTGGCTCTTGAAGAACAAAATAGGGAAGCCACTAGGATTATTTTCTTTTACAAGGGGGAACCCCACACAGAATTTATGTCCCAGAAGTGAAATACTATTAATAGCATCTTATGTGAGATCCCAAGCAATTTATGTGAATTTCCTGGGTCGAAGTATACCCTGATTTTAAAATGAGGCAGTGGTTTGAAAGCAAGATCTTGAAGAGAGATGTATACACCCATGTTCATAGCAGCACTATTCATAATAGTTAAAATATGGAAGAAACCCAAGTGTCTCACACAGATGAATGGATAAGGAAAAGTGTGATATATCCATACAATGGAATATTATTCAGCCTTAAAATGGAAGGAGACTCTGGTTTCCCTGGTAGTTTAGATGGTAAAGAATCTGCCTGCAATGCAGGAGACTCAGGTTCAATCCTTGGGTAGGGATTCCCTGGAGAAGGGAATGGCAACCCACTCCAGTATTCTTGCCTGGAGAATCCCATGGACAGAGGAGCCTGGCGGGCTACAGTCCATGGGGTCACAAAGAGTCGGACATGACTGAGTGACTAACACTTTCACTTTTCTGACACATGCTACAATGTGGATGAATTCAAGGACATTAAGCTGAGGGTAGTAAGCCAGTCACCAAGACAAGTACTCAATGATTCCACATATGGGAGGTACTTAGAGTAGTCAAAATCAATGAGACAAAAAGTATTAAAATGGTTGTTGCTGGGGACTGGAGGGAGTGGGTATAGGTAGTTACTGTTTAATGAATACAGAGTTTCAGTTGGAGGTAAAGAAGAATGTTTTGGAGATGGATGGTGTTGATGGTTGCACAAAACTATGAATATACTTAATACCTTTGGACTTTACACTTAGAAATGGTTCACTGGTAAAAGATAGGTTTTATGCAATGTGTATTTTACTACAGTTAAAAAATGGAAAAAAAAAAGTGAGGCAGTAGAGGACTAGATCACTACGCACTATGATGGTGAGGCTTAGGGAGGGCAATGGGATCGATCTATTGTCTGAGAGACAAAGACACAGAGAGCACTGCGACTTGCTTAAAAGGGAGTGGTTACCAAATATATGTTTGTTACTTTTGTCCCATCTATTTTTAATGAACAAGCCAGGTTAAAATCTAAAGGGATGAAAATGCATTAGCTGAAGTTTCTTGTTTCCACTTGTTTCTAGAATTTTTCTTTATCTGGTCAAGAGGCATGTCCTTTAGCACCAGACTGCTCCTGCACATAAGTAATAATAATGTGGCAAAGCAGTAAAATATTTCTAGAGATAACTGTACTAAAATATATCGAATGCTCAATATCTACATTAAAAAGTAGAGCAGAGACAGTAATACCATATTGTTCGTTCTTTCAAAATCAGAGATAAGTTCATTCTGTCATTATGTAATACACAATAATAAGCAAACTGGGCTCCCCAGGTGGCTCAGTGGTGGGGAGTCAGCCTGCAGTTCAGGAGATGGGGGTTCAATCCCTGATTCGGGGGGACGCCCTGGAGAAGGAAATGGCAACCTACTCCAGTGTCCTTGCGTGGTGGATCCCACGGATAGAGGAGCCTGATGGGTTTCAACATTGAGTTGAAAGAGCCAGACACGTCTTAGCGATTGAACAAGCAAACGAACAAATAAACACATTATGATTCTTAAGTACTCAAGAAGTGTAATCACTTGTATTCTTAGTTGGATAGGTATCTTTAAAATATAAGGTTGAATACTCCAACCTTGTCTTTAATTAAAGTGTTACTTTCATATTATGTTTGACATGCAATGAGCTCTCAGTAAAGAACTGATTCCTGAGATAAAGCAGTGAAGGTTCCAACTAGTCACATATATCATAGATGACATCCACATTTAGAGTCAGACTTTCTCAAAACTCCTATCCTTTTAAAATCAAATACTGGGGAAATTTGTATGGGCTATTTTCTCAGAATAAAATGTACTGGAATTAAAAAAAAAGGGAGGGGTTCTTTAGGGGTCACTGGAGCCATTCTTGTCTGCAGGCAGATAATAGAAAACGGGCTTATTCTCTTAAGCATCCAGTTACATGGCTGCAGTAACTCCCCTGATAGGCCTTCCTAGCATTCTCCACTCTGACAGGCTGGGTCAGCACCTGACGCATAGCTAGAACAATTTTAAGACTATGACTGCTACTGATACTACTGCTGCTGCTACTACTACTATTAGTAATAATGGCAATATACAATATTTATTGAGCATTTTAATTTAACTCCATGAGGTTGTTAAAATTATTGCTCCCATTTTAAAGATGAGAAAAGACTTATATATAAAATACAGGTGTTCTCTCCATTTAAAGCCATCTACTTCATATGACTGAGATCATAGTGTACATATAATTTTTATTCTGCTTTTTCACCTAACATTGTACATTGAGATACGTCTCATATCTTTTCAAGGTGCAATAGATCATATTCCTTTCATGGCTCCACCATAGTTAATTTTCAGCCTCTAACTAGTGGCAGTTATGTTTGTTTTCAATATTTTTCTCTCACATATGATAAAAAAAAAAAAAAGGGCTTCTCTGGTGGCTTAGCTGGTAAAGAAGCCACCTGCAATGCAGGAGACCTGGGTTTGATCCCTGGGTTGGGAAGATCCCCTGGAGAAGGGAAAGGCTACCCACTCCAGTATTCTGGTCTGGAGAATTCCATGGACTGTATAGTTCATGGAGTCACAAAGAGTCGGACATGACTGAGTGACTTTCACTTATGATAAATGATAAAAATTTAGTGGTATTTATGTTTGTTTTCAGTATTTGCTCTCACAAATGATATGATAAAACTTCTCCAAAATGATTTTTGATATGCATCTTATTACATACTTAGCATCGATTCTTGGGTCCAAAATTACAATATTTTTAAAACTATGGATGCATATTATCAAATGCTTAACAATGACTCAGCGTTTCCTCATAAAGTCATTCAACTGGCATTGTGACTATATGATACTTTTCTCATCCTCCTGGTTAAACATGCCCAATTCAGAGATCTTTCTTGTCGGCATTAGAAAGAGTTAAGGGGTGGGAATCAATGAGTACTTGTGTATTACTCCTTCCTCACTCCCTACTTCCTCCCTCCTTAGCATTGCAGTGCCAGGATCTTCCGACCTCAAACAAGGCCCGGGTGAACTGCTCGCATCCCTTTGGTGACTTTAGGTACCAGTCGACCTGTAGCTTCACCTGCGATGAAGGTTCATTCCTGGTGGGAGCAAGTGTGCTGCAATGCCTGGATACAGGGAACTGGGATGCTCCTTTTCCAGAATGCCAAGGTAGGATGAACTCTTTCCAGTGTCTTAGAAACAAATTGTAGTTATTTTTAAAAGCTATATTTAAAAGGTAGTAACTGTCTAGGGGACAGAAGCTTGAAATGGACTAGAAAATGAATAAACACTATCATCAGGAAGCCCTTGTTATCAGGTCACATGGGGATCCCACGCGCAGAGGCCTTGAGGGGCTGGCAGATACCACAAGCGACAGGATGTCCGACGGCAGGACAGGGGCATGGGCTGAAGGTCCCTATCATGAACTAGGTTCGCTGGTCTCACTTGGCTAAAGATAGTCGCTGGAAACAAGGCCAGGGAAAAAGACAGTCCCATGATGTTGTTCCAAGAGTAATCTGGCACTTTAATCCTAGGAAACACAGAGTGTAGTGGTGGAATGGCAGGTAGCGCATGGGTTTAATAGGAGAAGGGGAGGGGCAGCATTTACAGGTGCCTGGCTGCAAACAAGATTGGAGAAACCCACTTAGAGTAAAGTGAAGAGTGATTAAAACAGAAAGAAACTAATCTACACATGCAAAGTCACAGGATTCTCGGAAGAAAAAAAGTACCTATTCACTATAATCATATATGTCTGCATTTCACCTGATATAAAATAAAGCCAGTTATTGAGTGAAATGGAACTGGTTCTGATCATCTGGGTTTGGAAATTGAAAGATAGATGTATACTTTTTATACTCCCCATTCCTTTTTCTATCCAATTATTTACTTATATTTATGTCAAACCCTACCTTTAAAAGATAACATTTGTATTTATAAAAGCTTCTCTTGTAGCTCAGTAGGTAAAGAATCTGCCTGCAGTGCAGGAGACTTGGGTTCGATCCCTGGGTTGGGAAGATCCCCTGGAGAAGGAAATGGTAACCCACTCCAGTATCCTTGCCTGGAAAATCTCAGAGACAGAGGAGCCTGGTGGGCTACAGTCCATGGGGTCGCAAAGAGTTGGGCATGACTGAGCGACTAACATTACTTACCTTTAAAAGATAACATTTGTATTTATAAAAGCTCTAGAAAAATAAACAAAAAAATCTTCTTACATACTGTCCCCAAAATACCCCACCCTAAAATAGACACTGGTTATATTTCTCTATTATTGTATAAATTCCTCCAATGTTTTCCCACTTTCCCCTCCACACAATTAGTATTTTTATGAGGCATATATAAGCTTAATAATAAAATTAGATAGGTAAAATACTAGACAATTCTGCATCATTTGCCTTTGCTTTTCGCTTTGTGCCCGCTTTCAACATGAGTAAAAGCAGACAGATACATGTTTTTAATAAAAAGGAAACCACTTGCTATTCAGGTCACACATAAGCACACACAAGCACACATACACGCACACTACTATTAAGTTAGGTCAACACAGAGTGAACCAATGAATGAGCAAAGGGGCTGACCAGCTCAACAGAGCTGCATGGTCTTTATCCCCAGACACAAGAGAGCCTGGCAAGCCCCGGGGGCTAAGGCTGAGCCCACCTTCCGAGCTGGGTCTGCAGAGACCAGGCTGAGGCTTGTGACCTTGGCCCCTCAGCTCTCACCCTGGCTACGCTGAAGCCTGGATACACTACAAAGTCCGCACGACTGTAGGGAAGAACCTGGGAGTCCCTGAGGGCGTTCCAGTGCACAGCACCTTTCCGGACAGCCTTGGGCTGTGCAGGGCACAGATTACAGTTCATTGCTCCATACTGGCCTGCCTGTGGGTGTTTCACAGGAGGGAGGCTGACACTCACCACGGCTTCCTGTGACCTTCTAGTTCCCTTCCGCTTTTAGTTCTTTGTTTACTCTGACTGAACTTTCTCCTCTTGCTGCTGAGCGAGCATCATGTGAAATACCCAAATGTGGTCTGGGCAGGAAGGTACCATGAGGCTTGCAACCTACTAGCTGTTGTAATGTGCCCCAAATGTGTTATCAGTTTCCTTTTCCAATGCCACACCCCCACACCCACCTTCCCACCCCAGCTATCAGAAGGCAGAGTCACAATAGAGCAGCACACAGACTCATGCACCAACACTCATCGCACCACACTTGTCCTGCTTGGCTTGTCTCCTCTCCCCTCTCCTCACCCCCACACCGAATACAGAAAGACTTTTCAAGCGGTGGAAAATACCAGGTCTTTGGACAAATGGATGAGATGGGGGATGTAGCTGGAGAGAAGAAGGGAAGAGAGAGGTGCAGAAAATGCTCACAAAGCCTCAAGCAGTTCAAATCTGTGGCTGAAAGACAGCCCTGGTTCATCCACACTACCACTGTCTCTGGTCTAAAGCCACACACGACCCAATCAGGCCAAAGAATGCAGAAGAAACACCTTAAACCATGTTTTCATTTTTTTAAAAGCTAGCGTGTTTAATTGAGTTTTATTTCATTAATTGGCTGAGGGATATCTTGGCAGCCATTAACATTTGCATACATAGTGTTTTCATTTTTGAACCTTATAAAAATCCTGAGAACTATGTAATGCTATTATCCAGATTTTAAAGGTGAATAAACATATGGAAATTCAGAGAGGTTAAGGGACTGGCCGAAAGTCACAGAGCATGATCTCTAACCAAATCAAATCCTCTAGCACCACAAACTCCACATGGATAAACTGTGGCAAAGAACTGTGATATCTTATTGACCATTTTTTGTAAGTAGACAGGTAGAGTCATTTGCTGCTGGTCATTACAGGATGAGACTGGTGGAAAGAGCATTTGCAGATGGCCAGTTCCATTATTTGCCTACCTTGTGTCATGATTTTTTAATTTAATTTTTGCCTATATTTTGTTAACTTATTATTTTATATAATAAATTTGAGGTTCTCCGCAAAGCAAAGATTGTTATTTTCCCCATTTCATAGATGAAGCAACTGAGGTTCAGTATGTTTATTGTCCAGAGATGCACTGCCAGTGAGTAACAGAGGCAAGTTTTGGACCCAGAGTTCATCACTTGGTTGGGGGAAGGAAATTTTGGAAGAGGAGAAAGTATTTCACTCCATTTCCCTATTTCCAATCACTTGTCATTGTTTTCTGGCAATGTTATTGGGTCTACCTCTGAAGAAAGTGTCAAGGAAGCAGTCACTCCCACTCTCATCCAGGGGTAACTAACATGAGCTGCATCACCATCACCATCTTTCCCAACAAAGTGCCAGCATCCTTTTAAATCACCCCTAAAGCTCCTTTAAATCTCTTTAGGGGTAAGCGTTTCAGAATACCAACCCACTGTCAGCTGCCGTTTCACACATTCAGGACGTCTAACTGGTGACTAGCATCATGCAATTTAAACAATCATTCTAACCCAGTACTGCACTGGTCTGTTAAGGACACACACACACACACACACACACACACACACACACACACACACACACACTGATTTAAGTGGCTGTGTTCTAAAACAATCTCCTCTCTCCTCCTTGTCTATGCCCATGCTAGCTGTTACCTGTGCACCTCTGCCAAACCCTCAGAATGGAGAAAAGACTTGTGTCCAACCTCTTGGAGGTTCCAGTTATAAGTCCACATGCTGGTTCACCTGTCATGAGGGATTCTCTTTATCCGGACCAGAAAGACTGGACTGTACTCCATCTGGACACTGGACGGGCTCCCCACCAACATGTGAAGGTAGGACCATGGGTTTACCCTTTCTTATGGCTCCTCAGGTACCAGTATAGAATGGAGCCTCATCATCAGGAGTTCATGTAAACCTCAAGCTAAAGAAAGCCTTCTCTTCAAGGCATAACAATCTAGACCAAAAGCTTCCCCACCTCGAGTATTCTTGTTACAATAACTTTAACCATTTCATAGTTCCATAATGTATTTCAGTGTCATTGTGATGTTTGATGTTTATCACAATCCTGAAATAATGAGGATAGGCAATATTATCGCCATTTTATGGATGAGAAAATAGAGGCTCAGAGATTAGGTAATTTATGGAAATTCATACTATTAGTGACGAAGCTCAGCTATGTCACTGGGACTTTTACTTCATTGTAAAGAATTTTCGTACTACACTCTTATTCATTCCGACATCCTCCTTCACTGAGCATTGCTAAGCTCCAGACACTGAGCTGACCTCAGAGTGGGTGTGATTCCATCCCAGCCCCTCGAGGGTCTCAGTCTAACGATTTGTGTATAGCCTCTCCTTGCTCCAGTTCCATATGGATTACAAGCTCCCTGAGGGCAGGGACTGTCCCAACTTCACCTTTGCATGTCCTACAGCAGCTAGACAGAAAAAAAAATGTAGGTGTGTGACAAGTATCTGTTGAACTGAATCTTCTCATTTGCTGATTAAATTTATTCAAACCCAAGCCTTATTGACAACGAATTAGTGGATCCTCAAAGGCAATGGCCAGATCTTATCTGATTCCCCTGAAACATCTGGCTGACACATATCTGGTATATGAAAGTGAAACTGTTAATCACTCAGTTGCGTCTGACCCTTTGTGACCGCATGGACTGTAGTCTGCCAGGCTCCTCTGTCTACAGAGATTCTCCAGTCAAGAATACTGAAGTGGGTAGCTGTTCCCTTTTCCAGGGGATCTTCCCAACCAAGGGCTTGAACCTGGGTCTTCTGCATTGCAGACAGATTCTTTACCATCTGAGCCACCAGAGATAGTGTGCTCTAAAGTAGAAGTTTGCAAACTGATGCATTTATTGCTCATGTTTACTTTCAAACATCATCATTTTGCTCAACCTAGAGGGCTAGGATGGGGTGGTAGACGGGAGGCAGGCTCAAGAGGGAGGGAACATTATGTATACCTATGGCTGATTCATGTGTGGCAGAAACCAACACAACATTGTAAAACAATTATCTTCCAATTAAATAAATTTTTAAAAATAGACATTACACAATTTAAGTTGCAGGAATAAGCAAGTATACAGCATTTTTTTACCTGTAACATATGAAACCCAGAATAAAAGCAATATACTCAAAGGAAAAAAAAAGTCACCATTTTTTGGTTCTTTTGTTCTATTATTCCATGTACTATAGTCAGGAATAATAAAACCAGCAATAATAGCTAATTTTTATTGTTTGCATAAGTACAAGCAATTACATTTGCATTTTTGCATTCAATACACACAATCCTTAACATGGTTATCATTATCCCTGTTTTAAAGATGAAGAAATGAGGCTTGAGAAGATAAATAGCTGGCAAAGATGTGTGTGCTACATCTTAGCTTTTACAAAGTGTGCAGTTAGGATTCAAACCCAGGTTTAGCCTGATTACAGGACTAGAGCTTTTACCTCTACACTACACTGCCACCCAGTGGCCAGTTTCTAAATCCCAGGTCAGCTCAGCTCAGTTCAGTCGCTCAGTGCTGTTCGACTCTGCGACCCCATAGACTGCAGCATACCAGGCTTCCCTGTCCATCACCAACTCCCAGCGCCTACCAAACTCATGTCTATTGCGTCAGTGATGCCATCCAACCATTTCATCCTCTGTTGTCCCTTTCTCCCCCTGCCCTCAATATTTCCCAGCATCAGGGTCTTTTCATATGAGTCAGTTCTTCACATCAGGTGGTCAAAGTATTGGAGTTTCAGCTTCAACATCAGTCCTTCCAGTGAATATTCAGGACTGATTTCCTTTAGGATTAACAGGTTGGATCTCCTTGCAGTCCAAGGAACTCTCAAGAGCCTTCTCCAATACCACAGTTCCAAAGCATCAATTCTTTGCTGCTCAGCCTTCTTTATGGTCCAACTCTCACAACCATACATGACTACTGGACAAATCATAGCTTTGACTAGATGGACCTTTGTTGGCAAAGTAATGTCTATGCTTTTTAATATGCTGTCTAGGTTGGTCATAACTTTTTTTCCAAGGAGCAAGCGTCTTTTAATTTCATGGCTGCAGTCCCCATCTGCAATGATAGTCATTCATAAATTCCACTGCTCTTGTCTAGTTGCAGCAGCAACTGCAGTAGCAGTTGTTCTAAAATGAACTTTAGTTGAACTAAAATGAACTAAAATGAGTGATCAAATGAGTGAGTATGTTTCTAGAAATCTAGTAGTGAAAAGAGCTAAATATTCATTCTTTCTTATTCCTTCTTGTGGAATGAGCACTAGATTAATATCCAAAGACTTGTATTGCTCTTCCCTGAAGTTATGGAGTCACATAGAAGATCATGCCACACCCTGATATTCTCAATTCCAAAAGGAGAGGAGTGGACAAGGACACCTCTGAGGCTCTTCCCCTGGACAAGGATTCTGCAGGCTAAAGCACATAAAACGCTACTGTGCACACGCGTGTGCTGTCTTGTCTGACTCTTTGTGACTCCATGGACTGTAGCCTGCTAGGCTCCTTTGTCCATGGGTCTCTGTCCATGGAATTTTCCAGGCAAGAATACTGGAGTGGGTTGCCATTTCCTCCTTCAAGAGATCTTCCCAACCCAGGGGTCTAATCCATGTATCTTGTGTATCCTGCATCAGCAGGCAGATTCTTTACCACTGTGCCACCTGGGAAGTCCAAAATGCTATCATCTATTGTCCAAAAAAAAAAAAAAAAAAGAAGCCCACTACAAGCCATCCAAGGAATCTAGGACTTTGATAGCTGATATCTTTAGGGCTTGTGCTTCATCACAGATTTCTCAATCACTCATTTGTTTATTCCATGGGCATTTATCATGAGTTCTATTTTTCCCCATTCTGTTTTAAGGCTAAAAAATTAAAATAAAAAAAAAAAGAAAACCCTGAGATATAAGAAATACCTCACTGAAGTTTTTTGTTTTTGTTTTTCTCATGAAAGTTTTAAATCATACATTGCAATCAACATGGTTGTAAAATCTGTGATCTCTGAAGCCCCCATTTCTCCTGACTCTTTTCTACCTCCTTTTCTCCTCAAGAGGTGACATTTCAGGCCTGGCCCTGCCCAGTGTCTAAAACCAAACTTGACCATGGGCAGCAGCTTTAGTGAGCTATGGGCTTTGGAACTGCCAACCTGGTCTGAACCTGATAGTTAGCTCTGGCTTTTGGACCTGTGTTTCTATCTCATTCTCCAAATTTAGGCTCTAGATTTAGGCAAAGAGTTCCTCTTCTTTTCCCATATGCCTGAGTCCATGAATTTTGAAACTTTCAGCAGTGAACTCTGATTTTCACATGGTGTTCTGCAGAGTCCTGGACTCTTATCAGAGGGGATTGAGGGCTACCAAGTACATAGGGGTGGTGTGGCAAGTGGAGCACAGTCTCATGGTGCAAAATGGGGCTCCATTTTTCTGAGTGAGTCCACAGATATTTCCCTTTCTGTTAGAATGTCAGTTTCCTGGGCTCTCTAGGACTTGAGCTCCGCCTGCATTTCCTAATCTTCCCCCTTGCCTTTACCCACCAGGACCTGAATTCCTTTCCCTGAACATAAACGGTACTGAGTTGCTCCCATCTAGTTGCTCTGTTCCCTACCTTCCTGGCTGTTGGGCCACTATCCTGATATGATGACTGTTCCCTCAATCACGTTGTCATTGACTCTCTGGAGACCCTGTTCAACTGCTGGACCTGACCCCTAATGACCAACCTCACCTTGATGGGGAGGTGTGGGTCCTGGTTTTGAGTCCAATCCTGGCGCTGTCCTTCTGCCACACCCCTGCTCATCCAAGATCTAAAATACAGCAGACTGGTGCCCTCTAAGCTCCGGCCTGGCTCATGTCTCTGTTTCATTTCTCCACTCCTCCAACCTTTATCTGACTCTGTGAAGATTCCCAGTCTTTATTTTCAAAGCTTGAGTTTAGAACCACCAACCCAATGAATATTATTATGTACACTATTTTTTCTTTCCAAAAATTTCATGACAAAACTACATTTGACTCAAGCTAGAAAATAATAATAATATACAGAGACAAAGAATTCATTAAAATTAAAATAATATAAAGCAATATTTTATCAGTTGATGATAGGATGTCAGTGAACCCACTAATCATGAATTCACATGCCATCACATTCACCTGCATCACCAATCATAGAAAACATCAGTGAAGACCATTTCAATAGACAGCATTGCTTTGAAGTCCATGAAAATAGAGCTTTAAGTATAGTGATAAAAGCAGCTCTTATCCGTTTCCTATTCTTGTACTAAGTTTTTAATAAAGCTCCAGAGTAGGCTCAAGAATATGACTACTTTTTGTTGTTACCCAGAGAGGTCATCCCTTGGTAAAAATCTCTTCCTCTACCTCTGCATGAGGCCCCTTCACTCCACCAACTTCCTCAGATTTAATTCAGCCCCTGATTGCTGAGTGCCCACCACTTTCCAGATCTGGAATAGGCTTCCACGTACCTCATCAAGTCTGCCCCTCAGACCGGAAAACAGGCTTCCTTGTGCAAGTGAGTCAAATCCTCCTTAGGGGCCTTTGATTTGACAAGGTTTATGTTTACAGAAGAGGGTTCAGAAACTTTCCTAGACACAAAAGGCTGTGTTTATAACCTTGGCAGAAAAAGACTCATAGAACTGAGACCAAAGCATATCCCCCAAGTAGATTTAATGCTGTGGAATTCTCTTTGTATGCTAGGGGTCATTTAAGTCAATTCTTAAAAACAGGAACTCCTCTTGTTTCTTTTCATATCATGTAAAAACACTTGTCAGAATGCATCCAAATTAAATTGTGCTTACTAATGTTCATTCTTTTAACAAATATTTTTAGACCCCCTCTACTCTGTGTTAGGCACTTTTGTTTGGGGTATAGCTGACATGTATTTTCTGGGAGATTCTGAAAAAGCTATTTGAGGGAAAATGTTCATAAATGATTTAATATCTATGACATATACCAGTAGATAATAAATGTTTAATAAACATAATTGATCTGCCAGGCATGGATTCATTAATTACTCAAAAATTTCATAGTTCTAAACTGAAATTAAGTATGTCATTTTGGCTATCTGAATGGTTTCACACAATCAGGATCCACAGTCCTTCAGTGAACAGCCCACTCCCAAAAAACGTAGGCCAGCATGTAAAAACCAATACTTTTCCATGAGGCATTGCACAGGGCTTCAAGAGGGTTTTTTTTTTTTTTTTTTAAAAAAAGCAAAACAGCTAAGCAAAATGAGCTTTATCTGACCAAGGCATAGCTTTCAGATAGCCTCGGATTTAAAGAAAGAACAGTCACTTAATTTGGCAATAACCCAACGTGAGTGAAAGTTGCTCAGTCATGTTCAACTCTTTGCGACCCCATGGACTCTACAGTCCATGGAATTCTCCAGGTCAGAATACTGGGGTGGGTAGCCGTTTCCTTCTCCAGGGGATCTTCCCAACCCAGGGATCGAACCCAGGTCTCTGGCATTGCAGGTGGATTCTTTTCCAGTTGAGGCACCAGGGAAGCCCAAGAATACTGGAGTGGGTAGCCTATCCCTTCTCCAGGGGATCTTCCTGACCCAGGAATCAAACTGGGGTCTCCTGCATTGCAGGTAGATTCTTTACCAGCTGAGCTACCAGGAAAGCTCTAATAACCCAATATTTGTAGATAAATAATAGTCTCATGTCAGAGAATGTCACTGAGAGAAAGACATGATCCTAAGACAAATATGTAACTTCAATAAATTTATAAAAATAGTTTTTGAGGGAAATAGTAAATTCATTTACTCATACACTTGGCATATGGTTGTTGAGCACCACCTCTTGGTGTGATTGGGGGAGACACAAAGATTTATGATTCTCAGGTTTAGGAGCTTTCCATCCAGGAGAAGAGGGAAGAGTTGACATGTGATATGATAGCATGAGAATTCAAACAGAAACACTGATGTGTTCAGAGGAGAAGACTTCAGGCTGCAGTGATCAGAAGAGGCTTTGGAAAGGCTGTCTTTGATTGGATCCCAGAGGATGGCTGGGGATTTTATTCAATGAAAATTGAAAGAAATTTAGGGTAGTGGGAGCCAAAGCCCAGAGGCAAGAACACATGAGGTCAGTTAAGGGAATTCCTAGGGAATATCTTAGCTTGACCAGGAGGTTTTGCACTTACCTGTGCCAAGAAAAGAAAGCCTGAGGATCCAAATAGAAGGAATAGTAGTTTAGGACAGAACATGATCATTGCAGGTGTAGATGTGCTGAATTTTTGGAGACAGCAGGATATCTAACTGGAAGGAGTTTCAGGCAGAAGGAAGGACGGAAATGAAACCCTGGACTGCCCTTATACAAAGAGAATAGTGAGAGTCAGGGAGGCCACAAGGTCTCTGAAGCAAAAGGTTTAGAGAAAAGAGGATGAAATGGTGAATTCTTGAGTCTGACTGCTTAAACCCTTGACTCATTTTTAGAATCTCTCCCTATACTCCTCTTTGCAAACCCACCATCCTTCCCCCTGCCCTCTGCACTTCATGACTTGTGCCTGTTGTGAAATGTCTGCTACCTAGCAAAACACAGTGGTAGTGCAATTTGATGAAAACATGAATGAATTAATTGGGTGTAAAACAGGGTTTCCAGATCAATTTGGAGATTGTGACATTCTTGATTTGGTTCTCTAGCCAGCAAGTGTCCGGAACTATCTGCCCCTGAGCAGGGAAGCCTGGACTGTCCTGACACTCGTGGAGAATTCATCGTTGGCTCCATCTGCCATTTCTCCTGTAACGAGGGCTTGAAGCTGGAGGGGTCCAACCATGTTGAGTGCACAGCTTCTGGGAGATGGACAGCACCCCCACCAACCTGCAAAGGTAAAAGATACATGCCTTGTATCCTTGCAAGACAGCACTTCTTCTAGAAATTTCCTCAACAAAAATAACAAATACATACACTCTTACTATGTGGCAGGTACACATAATATTATTATTATTATTGTGAAAGTTTCACTTCTGTCATGAAGTGGGTTATCTATTGGGATACAGGAAACATAGCCTATGGATTTTAAAAATATACAAGGAGTGGCAGGACTTTTTCATATTTGTGAATAAAAGATATACTGATTTTTAAGCACAAATTTTCTTTCATAATTTTGGGCCTCTTTTTCTCAAAGAGCTTTGTTGGGTCCATTGAATGGTTTCCATTTCTTCGTCACCAGCAGAGCACTAGGGGTGGAGTTACTGGTCAAATGTTTCAAATCAAGGAACTAAAGTGGGGAGAGGTCAGTTGTCATCTCTCTGCCACGTGGCAAGTTAACGACAGAGCCAGTGGCATCTTTCTCACTTCACATTTCATGTTGACCTTTGGCCTGAAGATAATGAACACCTCCCAATAAAGCAGCAATGGGCAAGCAATTGGTCTATGCATATTTTGCCGAATTTTCATATTTCTACACCCATTATTCTGGTTTTTTTTTGAGGGGGGGTTGGTTTTCTTCTTAATATAAGTAACATTGACATCCTCTCCCCAAATTCTTCTGGCCAGGAGAATCGTCTCTTTAAGAGCAATTTTAGATAATTGTTTTCATCTGGTTTTCTATGGTGGTGGATGGTTTAGTTGCTAGGTTTTGTCTGACTCTTTTGTGAGCTCATGGATCGTAGCCTGCCAGGTTCCTCTGTTCATGGGAATTTGTATGCAAGAATACTGGAGTGGATGCCATTTTGTTCTCTAGGGGATCTTCCCGCACCAGGGATGGAACCCGTATCTCCTGCATTGCAGGCAGATTCTTTACTGCTGAGCCACCAGGGAAGCTACTGGCTGTCCATTCCTGATTTTAATAGTTTTCCTTAACTTCCTTAAGGAGCTATTGCCAGAACCTCCCTGATTATGAAAGGACCAGAAGACAGTTACTGTATGTCAGTCTTAACTCTGTTGTGCTCCTCTTAGCTGGGAACTCTGCAAATTGAAACATTTTCTTTTCACAGTGGACACGGTATCAGCTCCTGCTCCAGGGGTGCGATGCCCATCCCTCATCGCGCCAAACCAGGGAACAATGTCCTGTCAGCATCATCTGAGGAACTTTGGTTTGAATACCACTTGCCACTTTGGATGCAAAGCTGGATTCACACTCATGGGAGAGAGTGCTCTCCAATGCAGACCTTCCAGACAATGGACAGCAGTAGCTCCCACGTGCAGAGGTAAGGCGAAACATAGCAGGCAGCTCCAATGCTATCTTCTAGCATGCTAGGCATTGTCCATGCCTGTCAAAATCCTATCCAGTGCCAGTGACCACTTCAAGTGTCAGCTCCTCCATGAAACCCATACCAATCCCAGTTAGAAGTAATGAGCAACAGGCATATCATGTTTCCCCTTCTTCACAAGCTAATGCTCTGGTACTCCTAAAGGAAGAAACATGGAAATGACAAAATGTGTTGGAGCCTTAGCATGCTGAACATGAAACCAGCTATATGAATTGTGAGTTACAAGGTACAATTCTATTAAGGATATGGCCCTGTAAACATTCTATATTTCATAACTGGAACCCAATTAAAAAGATAAATTATGAATGTTACCTTACCCCATGCATGAAGCACTGTGTCTCTTCATTGTATTCTCTATGAAGCACAGAAGAGTGCTTTGCAAATGTCAGTACTGCCCAACAACATTTGTTAAGTTCAGTTTCCTGAGTCAACTTTGAGTTAAATTTCATTCTCTGTACACAAATTTGGGAGAGTATCCTGAAATGCCCTGAAAAACAGTTTAAAGAGAATGGTGGTCTCTACTTCTTTCAAACTTTCAGAGGCCAGGTATGCTGAACAATTGTTATCTCAAGAAATATGTGCTGACATGGAAGTTAATTGCCAGTGGTAGTAATAATAATATTTAGGACAACAGTATTTTTGAGAAGCAAAATTCTATAAATAGTATTTTCGTGGGCAAGACTGATCAATGCCCTGGAAGTTTATTTACTGAATCGGCACTTCGTGCCCTCCTTGGTTCTTCGGCTATCATTCTTTGGGTGTATATCTCAGTACGTTTGATGTTGGAAGAACTTGTGGGAATGTCAAAAACAGCTCCTGTCCTTTCTGATCTTTTGTATTGCACCACATCTCTGGGCAACCCTAGCCGTGTTTCATATGAAACCATAATCTCTTTTATGTTCACTCTGTATGTTCGCTTTTCCTACATTCTTTTTTCTTCTGCAGCTGTCAAATGCTCCAAGCTACCTGTTACTGAGCCAATAGTGATGAACTGCTCCAACCCTTGGGGAAATTTCAGCTATGGATCGACCTGCAGCTTCCATTGCCCCGAGGGTCAATTACTTAATGGCTCAGAAAGAACAGCATGCCAAGAGAATGGTCAGTGGTCAACGACCATGCCAACCTGCCAAGGTATATGTCTCATACAGGTTAGGAAGTCGCTTTGATATGGAAAATAATGAAATCAGTTTTTCTCCTCTGTGTGTTTAACAGTGGTCTCACTTTCTATCACTGGGTTTCCCCTGCATTTAATAATTGTTTCACAATGAATCAAACAGAATCTCTGAATCTTATGCAGTGCAGTGGGAATCAAATGTAGTGACTCTGTGTAAACAATCACCACTACTTTTTCAATGTGAAATGAATCCTCTCATTTCCTTATAGTCTTTGTATAGTGTTGGATTGGTCAACAAGTCCAGTTAGGTTTTTCCATAAGATCTTATAGAAATATCCAAATGAACTTCTTGGCCAACCTAATATATCTTGAAGTTTCAAGATGTTTTAAACTGAAGGTTATTTAATGAAGAATCCTAACTCATTATCTCAGAAGACCTTTGTTTACCATATACCTTCCCCAAATACCATCAGTTCAGTTCAGTTCAGTTCAGTTCAGTCGCTCAGTTGTGTCATATGTCTTCCTTAATCAAGCTCTGCTTGTAAGGTTTATTTCATCTCCTCCCATTTTTTCCCCTCTAGTAGCTTGTTGTAACTACTTTTTGTCATAAAAATGAATCTTTAATTACCTTCCCCCTCAAATTACCCAGTTTATTTTGTTTGTCCAAACTCCCATTTAATCATCTAATTCCATTTCTTGATTCCGTACCTTGACTCCTTGGAAATTATGTTTGATATTTAAGCATTAGGAAGAAAATCAAGTCCTGCTTGTGTCCCATTCTGTTGAAGTGACTTATGACTTCCAGGCTTTTTGTGCTGGGTTGTTAGCACTGCCAGGACCTTGGAGGACTTATTCGATCTCACACCTTAGCGTTGTTGGGGCCCTTCTGGGGGAATGATGGTCTTCTGCACAAAACACTTCTTATGTCTCACACGTGTGTGTGTGTCTGTTTTGCAGCAGGGCCACTGACTATCCAGGAAGCCCTGACTTATGTTGGTGGAGCAGCAGCTGGTACAACAGGCTTAGTGACGAGTTCGATACTCCTGGCTCTGCTAAGAAGGCGTCGCAGACAAAAAGGTAAATTGGAAACAGTATTCTCCTCATTTTCTTCTTGTGATTTGGGGCAAGGCAGTGAAAGCACAACTTCAGTAGTTCATGTCTGAAAACATTTGCATTAAAAAAAAACAAGGCCAAGTTAAGTGGTCTTGAGAACCAACTCCCATCAGAGTCAAATTTAGGGAGGAAAAAAAAAAAAAGAAAACACAGATCCTCATATAATGGTGATCTGGAGATGAGCCTGGAAGTCTGAATTTTTTAAAAGTTTCTCCTCACCCTAACTCCACCTACTAAGATTTTATGAGGCCAGTGTGCATACTGACACTTGGGGGCTTCTGGTCTACGTAACCTTAGTTATTGCCAAAACTAACTAGAAAGGAGTTATACTTCATTCATTCATTCTTTCACACAATAGCCATTTATTGGTCAACTGATTAGGTAGTGTAACCCAGAATGATGGTTCTTGATATTAAGGAGTGTATAATTCAGTAGGTGACTTGGACAAGTTAAATCAATGCTAGTACTGAAGTGTATCAAGTGCATCAGAGCAAAAGTGCTACCTGACTACTCTTGGAATACAAAATAGAAGGGTCCCACCCAGATTGATTGGGCAGAAAAGGCTCTTTTAAGTTTAACTTTGAAGACTAAGAGGGATGGATTTTGTCAAAGGAAAAAGTCAAAATAGAGTTACAGCAGAGAAAATGGCATGTTACAAGATCTTAAAGGTCAAACTAACGGAAAATACTACGTTCAATAGTTTATTGCACCAGAATTGGAAAAAAAAAAAAAAAAACCACTAGTGGAGGAAGTGAAAAACAAAGCTGGAAGTGCAAAAGAGCTGCTGCTTTAGTAATGACTCGGTATGAAAGCTAAGAGATGTATATGTGCTCATGAAAACTTGTAGAGCTAATTCAGGATTGACGCAAGAAAGTGACCCAAATGGATGAAGATTATCTGTAAGGGAAACTGTTTCTCTGATTGTTCATCAAAAGATAGCTGTAGCCTAGGAATAAAAAAAGAGAACCCTCCCTTAAGAGTTCAAACATCCTTTCATTGTCTGCCTGAGATGCTCAACCTGTCCGTAAGTTGAGAAGCCTCTTCTTTTTTTTTTTCTTCTTTTTTGTAAATTGAAGTACAGTTGATTTACAATGTTGTGCCAATCTATACAGCTAAGTGACTCATTTTTAAACATATATACATTCTTTTTAAAATATCCTTTTCCATCATGGTTTATCCCAGGAGATTGGATACAGTTCCCTATTCTATACAGTAGGATGTTGTTTATTCATTTATATGTAATAGTTGGCAGCTACCAACCCCAAATTCCCAGTTCATCCCTTATCCTCCCATCCTCCCCCTTGGCAATCACAAGTCTGTTTTCTATGTTTGTGAGTCTGTTTTGTAGATAAGTTCATTTGTGTGATATTTTAGATTTCACATTTAAGTGATATAATATGGTTTTGTCTCTTTCTGACATAAAGAAGCCTCTTCAAATAAGCTAATGAGGCTGCCCATCTTTCCTCATGAAACTGGGGGTATCAAAGGGGTCAGGAATGCTCAAATCCAGGGACAGAAAGTGGCTATGTTAAAAGCGCTTGCCAGCACTCTCCTGGAATTGAAATTTCAACACCTATTCTTCACTGCTCAGAAGAACTGCTTGTTCCCTATCCTCATGCTCTCTCCCTTCACAAAGCCACCATTGCATTAGGCTGATTTTCCAAAGTTCCTTCATATACTCTCCTGTGAGTGAGTGAATAGGACAACAGATTAACAGTAACTCTGCTTAAAGACCAAAAATCTACAGCCAGTCCCTCCATGCAACATCTGTGCCTGCTTAACCTAATCCAGAAGGCAGAGGCAAGAGCTCCTAAGACCCTGATCCTAATCTCCATCACCATGTAAGAATCCTGTTCCTGCATCTTCCCCAAATTCTTTCTTTAGTTTTGAGATATTTCCAGTGAACCCTCTAAACTATGGAGAGGGATCAGCCACCACCCATCCTCTAATATCTATATAATAAAAAAATTCATTTGTGGGGATGGAATGTTCTGATCTGTCCCACTTTGATTTTAAACTTTCTAGGATTCCAAGTTCAAATACTAGGAAAAGCCTGCATACTATGTCCCTCTCCTGCAAATTCAAAGTGCACCCTCATTATCACACTGAAAGCTCAATCATGCCCTGTAATAAATACACTTGTTCTTTTTCATTTCACCTAATATTTTCTAAATGTATTTAGGCATGAGATCCTTTCCCCTTTTTATCTACCCATGGGATGATTGACAAACATGCTGCCATTTTTAAAGTTTCCATGATCAGAGTTCAGTGTCTGGATTATGACAGGAGGCCCTCGATAGTATATATGATCAGGGAAGGAAAACACCCACTGTTATGTTGGTTTGGGTTTGTTTATGCAACTATCTTGCCCAAGCTCAGTTGGTAAAGAATCTGCCTGCAATGCAGGAGACCCGGATTGGATTCCTGGGTCGGGAAGATCCCTTGGAGAAAGAAATGACAACCCACTCCAGTATTCTTGCCTGGAAAATCCCATGGACAGAGGAGTCTAACAGGCTACAGTAAACGGGGTCACAAGAGTCGCACACGGCTTAGTGACTAAACCACCACCAAATAATGATTAAGAGAGTATGGACAGAATGCAAACATAGAGGGCCTCAAGTGCCAACAAAATGGGTTTTGAGAACCGACGGTCTCAACGACACCAAGAGTAGCCAAGGGGATGAAGTCAGGGACCAGAGGTAGGAGGACAGGTTGTTAGAGAAAGAGAAGAGAAGAAGATGAGTGGACTCTGGAATTGCATACTGCTGAATGTTTAATTTAGCCTAAAACAGGTCCCACATGTCAGGGAGGGATTGTTCCCAATAAGTCTCTTATAATAAGCCCGCCTGGAAATCAGTCTGCTGACTTACCCCAATAATCCCTATTGCTGATGACCTTTCCCCTTCATCTCATTTTTCTTCTTTTAAACCAATCTTCTGTGTCTTCTTGCTTATTTCAGATGATGGAAAAAGCCCCTTGAACCCTCAAAGGTAAGATGGAAATGTTTTATGGTTAAGTTTTTCTAGTTTGACTGTTTAATTCACGCTATGAATTATTAATTCACTGTATGTCAGAATGACTATACAGACATGGCTTTTATGAAACAATCTCTGGCAACGTCCCCTAGACTAATTCTGAAGCAAAATTTACCAGTAATATGTCCCAGCAATATATAATATTTTTAAAAAATCACTAAGTGCCCTAATGATAATATAAAGGAGAAATACAAGATACAAGGGAAAGTGACATGGAAATAACACACTGGAACTGGGGCACCACACTAGCAGATGCTATGAGGTCATCCATCAGATACTTGTACCTTCATTCAAATAGAATCACTATGAAGGCAACAGTCATAAAGGTCAGGGGACAGGAATATTCTATTAGTGAGTCAAACAGTATCAGAAGTGTTGTCAACACCAACCTGATTTTTTAAAATGATGAACTATTCTGGCAAAGAGTCAGAAAACCTGTTATCATCTTCTCTTAATTCAGATGGTAATTGCATTTTAAAAGATACACACAAAAAACTTAACATCTATATGCAAAGCCGTTCAGTTCTAGGCTCAGAGATTTTTCACCTCCAAGAATGTTGAGTAGCTTTTCTAAAGTTGTGTGGAGTGTATAAGACAATTCTTTTGTGCCTTGGGCATTTTAGGACATCCAGCATCCTTAGCCCCTGCCTAAATGTCAATAATAAGTCTTGCTCATTAAGAAAATTTTTAAAAAAGTGCTATAGGGAGCAGTACTATCATTCTTTGAAAACTATTGCCATATGATCAAGTATTAAGGGTAGAATTTTAAAAGGATTTCCTCTCACTGGGAAGAGGCTACAGCAGGGGTCAGAGCAGGTATTCAGTACCTAAAGTATCAACAATAACTTGGGTATGAAGTGCAAAGAAAATTACCCAGAACAGTTAATCGGGATCTTGAAAATCTCTTTGATTTTTCCTCTTCTTTCCCTCTAAAATCAGAGAATTTCGGGGGTGGGTGGTGTTTCACGGTCTCTGGATGAACTATGTGAAGGACTGGGGTCAAGGAAAAACCATCACATGGCAAGTTCATCTTTGTGTTTCTGTTCTTTAGCCACCTAGGAACATACGGAGTTTTTACAAATGCTGCATTTGACCCAAGCCCTTAAGGTAAGTTGCCTATGGAGGTATTTTTGAAGGAAATAGACAGTAGAAAAAGGAAGAATATAAAGGTTGCCTTTTCTTTATATAATCAGGAGTTACACTTTAAGCGTGTATTAAAGTTCAAACTATGCAGGAAATTGTGTTGGCAGTGGGAGACAGGTATAGCAGAAGAGTGACAATAGAAAGTGAGTATACAGGAGGATTTCCATTTACTCCAGGATATAAATGTTCTAAATAGACATAACTTATTTCAGGATGTATGACATTCCCATTACTGGCTGCTAGATGGTACTGATACTGTAGCCTTGCTTGATCACCAGAAATCATGACAATTAGAAAAATTTTATGAACTTTATGGAGCTAATTCCCTATGCAACCTGCTGGGAAAAAATATGATATTATCATATAATTATCAAAAATAATATCATATTATCATATAATGTTATATTATCATATAATATCATATATACCATATATGATAATACCGTCTTTCTCCCAAAAAGCTCAGTGAGTGATTAAGTTTCCTAAATAGCCTAGATGACAGAATATCTGTAAACTAGAAAAAGATTATACAAAGCTGTAGAGGGTACATATAATGAGAGCTTTCTTTGATCTTTTTCAGGAAAATACGATAATTTGAATTTTTGCTGTCATTTTCAGAGACCTGTCCTTGTCTTGGTGACCTCGTCCAACCCCCACAGGATCCTATTCTTGAACATCAGCTTTCCCGAAAAGACTTGATTATAACTGTTGAGTATTTGCTGCAGTTTTCTGTAAATACTTGTGAATAAAGGACATGGAATTTCCTTTAGATTTGTTCTGCACCAGAGCAGAAGGACTGGACCACAAGCCCCAATTCTCCACCCACCACCCCTTCCTGCTCCATTTCCTCTTCCTCCAACACAAGCCTCAGAAGCTGGGACTGAGTCTTCCTGCGATGGTCTGTGGGCTTTGGCCTAGCTGTCACTTGCGGTACTAATTAGCTAGAGTCCAGAGCATCTGACTCAGCAGAAGACCAAACTGGAAAAATAAAAATGCCTCTTTATTTTTGGACTGGAGGAGGTTCTCCTCTACTTTGCTGGAAGGCAGGAGGTGTCTCTGACTTAAGGGAATTTCTATAGGATTTCCTGGGTCTTCAGTGCTTGCTGTTGGTGAAGCCTTTTGGACTTCCTTGAAGCTCCAAGAGAGGCCTCTGGATGGCACCAGAGGCTGCAGATGCCGCAGAAGACTGGTGCCCCAGACAGGAAGGTACATGTCAGTGACAGGGAACTCCGCTGTCACTCTCCCCCTGAGGACCCAGAGACCAATCCTTGAATGTCTAGTTAAAAGGATTCCCTAAATGCCGTGTTCTAGTGTTTGATATTTTGCTGAATAAAGTCTGTATCCATCACTTTGTTGACATTAATGTAATACACAATCACGGTTGTCCCAATTACAAACTCGAGACTAGGATCGCAAATACGTATCTTACCACCGCCCTAAACACACAAGAAGAAAATTAGAGAAGCAGAAAAGTCTTCATCACCTGAATGTGTTTCACCCATTCTTTGATTCACATATTTAATAAATACGTTATTAAAAGGTACACAGTACTTATCTGAAACTGATACAAAAAATACAGAGCCAAACAATATAGCTGTCCTTTCTGTGAAAAGTGAGGCAATGAACATGTCACACAGACTAGGTAAACATGCAAATAAAAATGCAAATAAAACACTCAAATAAAAATGGTGAAACAGTCTAACTAAAGGTTACAAGGTTTTGCAAGAATTTTGGTAGTAACCTCAAGATTCAGGGACACACTGCTTTTAAAAGGTTTCACTCACATGAAAGTGCCCACAGCACCTCTGACTGCTCACTTTATGCTGATCACTAGGCTCAGTATTAGGGCTTCCTTTATAGCTCAGTTGGTAAAGAATCTGCCTGCAGTGCAGGAGGCCCGGGTCCGATCCCTGGGTCGGGAAGACCCCCTGGAGAAGGAAATGGCAACCCACTCCAGTATCATTGCCTGGTGGGCTGCAGTACACGGGGTGGCAAAGAGCCAGCCACAACTAAGCGACTAACACTTACTTACTTAGGCTCAGTATTATAGGAGGATGATTATCAGCCCTGTGTCCTGAGTCAGAATCTATATTTTGTAAAAATCCCCCCCCAGGGAATTCTGATGGCTTACCAGCTTTGTAAAGCACTGATATTTTAGATGAAAAAGGATATGGCACCGTTCCTGTTCTTCAATAGCTGATAATGTAATTGGGGACACAAGAGACACCAATACAAAGTGACTGAGAGTAATAAGTATGTTATTTGAAGAGTGTGGTAAGAATTCATAAAATGGAAAAGTCAGTTTGTCCCCGAATCAAGGCAATAGGTGAGACTCTGATTGCAATTTACAGAGTGGACAGTGAAGAGTAAGAGAATGGCATTCTTAGTAGATCAAATAATGTCAGCCAAGAAGCAAAGACAGAGGTTGTTGAGGAGCCTGACATCATGGAGATTCCATGGGAGGTGCTAGATTACAATTTATTGAGAACTATTGCAACAAATCCTCTGTCCATGGGACTTTCCAGGCAAGAATACTGGAGTGGGTTGCCATTTCCTTCTCCAGGGGATCTTCCCAATCCAGAGATTGAACCCACGTCTCCTGCATTGACAGGTGGATTTTTTTACCACTGAGCCACCAGGGAAGCCCCTGAGACAAGTCATAGAAGCTTGGAGGCAAGTAGATGCAGGGAGCCCGGGGTAAGTCATAATGATGCTTCAGACAAGATAATTCTCAGATTCTCTATACATAGCAAAATCATATCTTAAAGCCATGAGAAACAGCCAGATCCTTTGAAATATGTAAGGAGCCCTGGAGGAAGAAAAGATATAATCATAGTAACAACATGTGCTGTGTGCTTTCCAACTGCTAGGAATTACATACTTCACAGTGTTCCTTTATCCTCCCAACCACCCTATTGGGGAAAATTATTATTATCATCCTTATTCTCCTGATGTCAAAACTGAGATCAGAGAGGCTGTGTAACTTAACCAAGAGAACACAGCTACTAAGTGGGATTGAAATCTGGTCTGATTCTCCCAGTGAAACTCTTTAAACCCTCTTTTTTGTCTCTGCCTTAGGTGGCCACAGGCCCTTATCAAGACAGAACTGTGCAACAAAGACAGATGGCATATAATATCACTTACATGTGGAATCTTAAAAAAAAAATGGCACAAATGAACTTATTTACAAAACAGAAACAGACCCCCAGACCCAGAAATCAAACAATGAATACCAAAAGGGGAGAAGGGAGGGATAAATTAGGAATTTGGGATTAAAATATATAACTAACCATGTATAAAATAGATAAACAACAAGGACCTACTGCCTAGCACAGGGAACCATACTCAATAACAACCTATAATGGAAAAGAATCTAAAAGAGATTATATACATTTATGCTGTTGTTTAGTCACTAACTTGTATCTGACTCTGTGACCCTATGGACTGTAGCCTGCTAGGCTCCTCTGTCTATGGAATTTCCCAGGCATGGAAATTAGTTACTAGAGTGGGTTGCCATTTTCCTTCTCTAGGGGATCTTCCCCACCCAGGGATTGAACCTGCATCTCCTGCATTGGCAGACGGATTCTTAACTGCTGAGCCACCTGGGAAACCCATATATGTATCACTTTGCTGTACAGCTGAAACGAACACAATATTGAATCAAGACAGAACTGTGCATGGGTAGAAGTTAGTGAAGTGAGCCAGGCCATCAGGCCCCATTCATGTGATCACCCCCTTGCTTCCTCACCACCTGAAAATACGGTCTATCTGTGCCCAGTAACAGGGCATAATGCCCTCTTCCTCAGATTAGAAGGAGAGTAGCGTGGTTAAGGATTTTGGGTCCCACCACGATGGGAACTGCAGACGGTCTGGCAAGTGTGAACTCTGCCCTAGGCAGCTTTTTTGGTGGCTGGGGCTGGTGAGGGGTTCCTGGGCAGTGGGCTGAGCAGATGGAAGTGTGGGAGACAGTTTTACCCCCTCTCATGAATCCCTGAGCACTGCCCTGGCTGATAGAACCTCCATCACCGCATTTCCTTCACCCGTGGTAAAACAGTCACTAACTCGCTGGCTCTTCCTAATACCTCCTGTCATCTGGGGCAGTGACCTAGCCAACCCTCAGCCTAGAAAGGTCTGAGGAGGTGGGGACAGCCCGGGTTATAGCCATCAGCGGCGCCTGGGGGAGTTGACGAGGAGGAGGACACTGCCACCCGCAGCCTCCGGGAGCTCACTGCAGCTCGGACCGCCGACAGCCTCGCAGAGGCAGCCCTATCCACCCCCGGGGTGGCGGCGGCAGGCAAGAGAAGGAAAGGAACCATGCTCCTCGCTTGCCCTGGCTTCTGGGTCCTCGTGGTCCTAGGCACCAGCTGGGCAGGCTGGGGGAACCTAGGGGCTGAAGCAGCGAGGCTAAGGCAGTTCTACGTAGCTGCTCAGAGCATCAGATGGAACTACCGACCCGAGTCCACACACCTTAGGTAAGGCAGGTGGGGTGTCTGTATGGGCTTCTCCGGGAAGGATAATCTGTTTCTTTTAGAGAACATTCCTTTTGCAATTCCATAGCTGTGTGTGTGTGTGTGTGTGTGTGTGTGGTTAACTTCAGATAGGTAAATACAATTAATAGGAGGGTTTAATGAATAAAATTGGTGGGTGTTCATTTTGCCTCTAATAAATAATACAGTGGTTACAGAAAATATTGTTTGCCTAGATACTGCTTTCAAGAGCTTGTTGTTGATATAATTTAGTTAGTATCATTGATTGTTGGTTTCATATATTGATTGATTCAAAAGCACCAGGCACCTACCTCTTCATTAGCCCTTGCTGCAAACTCCTGTTCCAGATTTTTAGTAGTTTAGTATTTTTAGGAAGGGCTTCCCTGGTGGCTCAGATGGTGAAGAATCTTCCTGCAATGCAGGAGACTTGGTTTCGACCCCTGGGTCGGGAAAATCCTCTGAAGAAGCAAATGGCATCCCACTCCAGTATTCTTGCTTGGGAAATCCCATGGACAGAAGAGCCTGGACTATAGTCCATCCAGTCTCAAAAGAGTCGAACACAAAACTTCTAGGTACATACTATTTATTCCATATGCACTTAGCTTCATCTTCTAAAACTAAAGATGTGTACCTTGTAACTTTATTATAAACAGATTATTCAGTAACAACTGCCAAACTTTTGTTGCCTTCTTATAAATGACTTTCAAAACATCATCGATTCATAAAAATGCAACATTGTTTTTCTTTTACCTTTTTTTCTGTTTCACACGACTCTTCATTCTTCTCTCATTCTTTATCAGTCCCTGGGATATGGTCTACTCTGGCTATTTTGATAAGAGTCACTATTAAAAGGCCTATGTAACTAAGACAAGAGTTAAATAATAAATCTGTATCTGAGTTGCAAACTCTTTTCCTAACTGAAAGATTAGAAATAAGATTTCCCAGAAATTAAACAAATCACAGTATTTCTACTCAGTATTTCTCTGAATAGTAAACCTCTTAGTGTAACTAAGATTTTTTTTTTAACTTAACATCACAGTTTAAATGATTGTGAAAGATGTGTTCCTCTTTTACAATTTCGAAACCAAAGCAATCTGCCAGGAAAGTATTGTGATGTTTTAAGCCTTTTAGTGCATAACATTAACCCTTTCAAAATCTTTTCTCTGTAACTGGATTATTTTGGAGGGTGTGGCAGCTTGGTCTTGTAGTAGTAAGTCCCTCTTAAAAACAAATCATTTAAAATATTGTATTTCAAGGTGATAATCTAGGTCACACCCACACCCTTAGAAAGGTGATACTAACAAAAACCCCAAAAGAAATAGTCTTTCCAACATCTATTTTCCTGCTGATGGGTAGAACACTAGCTTGGATGCTGGCTTTCCTATGTCATGCTTTATGCCTGCTTATACTTGGGAGTTTGTTCTTTCTTCTGCAATCAACAATGAGAATAACAAATTGAATATTGAAGGCCGAATCACATAGGGCAATAACAAGCTGAATGTTGGAGGAGGCAGAATCACATAGGGCAACACCCTGATTTACATGGTGAGTTCTCAAAAGAAGCTGTGATTGGTCATCCTATCCTCTCACTCTGTGATTGAGTTTCCAGAATTCTGGGAACAGTTACTCCTCTGGTATCAACTACTGAGTCAAAACCAAACAGTGATAATCCAGATCAACTGTCACTATTTTCAAACCTCAAATCATATCATTTCTTTCTAGTATTTCTTTTTTTAAATTTTATTTATTTTTAATTGAAGGAAAATTGCTTTACAGTATTGTGTTGGTCTAGTACATCTATGTGAAAAATTAAACCTGTATATCTGGCTGCTTAAACTAAGAACTTGTTTTGAATTGTCCTACACTGAGAGCTAATGATACTCACTATAAAGAAATCAACATCCATCCTTTCCTAAAGTGTATTTTAGCACCAAGCAAAGATCTTTCCTTATTTCATGTAATACTGGCAGGGCAGTGCCTTTTAGTGGTGAAATATATCTTTTATTCTTGCTCTGGAGCTAAAGTGAATATTTTTGAAAATTTCCCTAAGGAAATATGTTCAATCACTTGCATGCATATAGTAACAGATATTGAAAAAAATAAATGTACATTGGTCTGTCAAGGGTTTAAGCTTTATATGATTTTATTATTAATAAATCATCTTTAAAGAATTCTCATAAATGGAAAATTCATCACGCATATTGTTTGAATTCATCTTTAACTTTCTGCTCAGACTGATTATTTTCCAATAGCAATTCAGTTGTTCAAATTAAAAATAAATATACCTCAGTATGCACACACAATATACACAGGGAAACATAGTAGGATGCACACCTCTATTAAAATTACATAAAAGACTGATTTTTCTTAGTAAAGATTTTATACTGTCACCTGTACTCCTGTATTTAAAGATCTATGGTTAGGGACAGGAAACACGTTTCAATTGCACCCTTCCAAGAAAAAGGACCTCCACATTTGGACACTAACATACAATCCTAGGGTTCTTGGGCTCTATAAACTCTTAAGAGGTCATTTAATTAATTTTAAACTTGCATGTTTTAACTTCCTACTTTTCCCCAAACTCAAAGCACCCAAAGCAATTAGTAAATAATTGTCTAGTTTCTACTTGAATGCTTCCAGTGACTGAGAACTTACCACCTTCTATAGCTAGCCTTTCCAAAAATACTTACGCATGCCTCTTTTAACTCTGCCTTCAAATATTAACACAGTTCTTGTATCCCACATTTTAAAATTATGAGAACTACTAAAATTACAGATTTTTCTGCTTGCTGGGAAAACTTGAAAGTGAAAAATCAACTTTAATTACACTTTTAAGATATTACTAGCTAACATGCATTGAATATTTGCAATGTGCGAGCTCTAAACCCTTTATAGGTATCAGTTTATTTAAAACTCGTAATAATCCTTGAAGGAGGTTTTACTGGTGGTCCCAGCTCACAATTACAGAAACAGAGGCAAAAATGGATTAAATAAACTTTTCAAGGTTATACAGGTAACAAGGGGTAGATAGAGGATTCAAACCCAGACACTCTGAACATAAAAAAAGTTTTCTTAGCCTCTGTGCTACATAAACATCATAGCAAATGTGATTAGTATCTTTCTCTGTTAAGACCTAATTATACTGGGCCACTCTCTGGATTAAAAGCCAATATGGGCAACTGGTTTACACATCTGTAAGAAATTTCCCCCAATTATCTTTCCTTTTGGACTCCCCTGATGGCTCAGATGGTAAAGAATCTGCCAGCAATGCAGGAGTTCTGGGTTTGATCCCTGGGCTGGAAAAATCCCCTGGAGCAGGGAATGGCTATCCACTCCAGTATTCTAGACTGGGGAATCACATGGACAGAGGGGCCCGGTGAGCTGCAGTCCATGGGGTTGCAAAGAGTCAGAGATGGCTGAGCAACTAACACTACTACTATTATCTTTCCCTTTGCCTTTGAGTTTAAGACAAGGATGGCAATGATGTGTCCATCTTTAGAGACACAGAAGGAAAGGATGGATATTATCCCAGTACTCTCCCTGCTTTCCTCTCTGAATTCTTAACCATGGAAACAACTGGCCCTGTGCATCTGTGGATATGAAAGCTGCAGGTACAGCCGGCTAACTGTACTTTTATAGAAGGGACTTGAACATCTGCAGTTTTAAATAAACTGATACCTACAAAGGGTTTAGAGCTGGCACAGGGGTGTTGTGGAACCAACCCCCACAGATACCAGGGATGACCGATCGGACAGTAGTTTTTGAATCTCGGTTTTGCCATTATCAACTGTTTCTCCTCAGGCAAGTTACTTAAACTTAGTTTTGTCATTTGTTTGTTTCCTATATGAATCCCAGGGCTTTGACTCCATTAGCCATCTTCAACTTCTGAGCAAGAAAGAGTCCATTAAATCGACAGCTTTTGACAGTGTTCTCCAGCAGCTTGGGCTTCCCTGGTGGCTCAGGTGGTAAACAATCTGCCTGCAATGCAGGAGATGCAGGTTCAATCCCTGGGTTGAGAAGAATCCTGGAGAAGAAAATGGCAAACCACTCCAGTACTTTTGTCTAGAGAATTCCATGGACAGAGCAGCCTGCTGGGCTACAGTCCATGGGGTCACAAAGAGTCAGACATGACTGAGCAACTAACACCAGCAGCTTAAAACTGTATATGAATGAAGAGTTGAAAAGCAGCTCATATATTTATTCATAAGGAATTTGGCCATATCTTTAATCACTTAAAATATAAGCCTAAAGTTTGGATTCTTTTTTAGAAGTTTGATCTGAGTAATAGGGTTGGTTAATGCAAGCTAAATTTGTGGAAGAATGGTTATCACAATAGAATATTCTTGAAGACATCAATAATTATTTTATTAACTTCACTTATTGTTCATATTTATAAGACCTGGGGTTTCTGAAATGCAGTTAAAAAATACTGTTATTTCTAGTAAAGGTTTGAGGACATGAGAGATCTATTTTGTTGTACTGTGAGTAGATGTCATACAAAGCCTTTCAAATGTATTTTCTTTCCAGTTCGAAACCTTTTGAAACCTCCTTTAAGAAAATTGTCTACAGGGAGTATGAAGCATATTTTCAGAAAGAAAAACCACAATCCAGAACTTCAGGTAAGCCTGAAATATATTTTTAAATTTTAAAGATAAAACTCTATGGCTAATTTGATATTCACATATATCTAAAATATACATTTAGAGATATTTTACAGAAATGTGTTTTTGTTGTTCTTAACCAGTGTGACTACATAATTTGTAGGGCTCTTATTCACAGTATTGAGAATTTCAAAACAGTGACAACAAAGCATTAAGCCAAGCTGGGGGCCCTTCTGAGCATGGGGCCCTGCGCAATTTCATGGGTCACATGCCTATGAAGACAACTGTTTTTAACATTGATTTAAAAAAGCTAAACACAACTTTTAAGTGTTTGAATTTTTATTCATTTGTCTAGCAAACTCTTAAAGAGCACCTACTGTGGGCTGGGCATTGAAATAGGCACTATGGATGTCATGGTGGACAAGACAGATGCATCTCCTGCCTTCGTGGAGCTTAAGGTCTAGTTTAATGAGCACAAATGAACTTTAGCAAATGATTATTTGGTGGGTCCTGAAATTCATTTAAAGGAACTGTATATGGCTGATTTTTTTTTTGCATCTATCCTTCCCATCTCTTTTTTATTTAGTGTGATATGCATAATAGCTATAATTTTTAAAGAAAAATTTCTTCTTTTCCTCAACTCTTTTTCAATTAAGTAGGCTGAATGGGTTTCTGGGATCTCAAACGTGGTGAATATGGTAACATAGTTCACAGGACTGATAAAGGCCATTAAGAGACAACGTCCTCCAGTTAGGTCCCCCAGTTGATAATTCACACATACTCAGACGGTAAAGCGTCTGCCTATCCTGCGGGGAACCTGGGTTCAATCCCTGGATCGGGAAGATCCTCTGGAGAAGGAAATGGCAACCCACTCCAGTATTCTTGCCTGGAAAATCCCATAGACGGAGCAGCCCAGTAGGCTACAGTCCATGGGGTCGCAAAGAGTCAGACACGACTGAGAGACTTCACTTCACTCCCCCCACCCCCAACCAGGTGAAGACCTGTCATTTTCCCCAGACTGATCCTTGTACATCTTTTATTCACTGTCATGCCTCCTCTTTAGATCTCTCTTCATATTCAATTTTTCCTAGCTGGAGCCTTCCCTTCTGTCAAAAATCCTCAAAAATCAAACGACACAATTTTTGTCCAGGTTAACCACCACCTAGAAGAAAAAAAAAGTCTGCCCTTGACTCTGCCTGCCTTTTCTTCCCTCTTTTACTACCAACTTCCTGCGTGATTAGTGCATTTCATTCTCTATCATATGAAATTACTCTCAAAAAAGGGCACCCATGACCGCTGAGATGGGACTTCGCCCGTGGTTCAGCAGTAAAGAACCTGCCTGCCAATGAGGAAATGTGGGTTTGATCCCTGGTGCAGGAAGATCCCCTGGAAAAGGAAATGGCAACTCACTCCAGTGTTCTTTCCTGGGAAACCCCATGGACAGAAGAGCCTGGAGGGCTACAGTCCGTGGGGTCACAAAGAGTCGGAAACAACTGAGACACTGAAGACAACAATAATGACCTCGAGATACCAGACCATTGGGTGCTGTCCACTTATTTTACCACTTAGCATTACTAGGACATGTAATGCTCTCCCTTCTCGAAACTCTGTCATTACCTGGTGTCCCAGGTGCCACTTCCTCTGGTTACAGAAATCGAATGGAAGTGACTGGAATATAAGGAAATGGAAGGAGGAGGAACTTACATAGACAATTCTTTCCTGAAACTTGGCTCCAAATGGGAGGAGAGATAGGGTAGTTCTGGGAGGAAATGAGAGGTTAAAGGATATTTTAAGAGTTTTGTTTCATTTTTAATTTACTTATTTGGCTGCATTGGGTCTTAGGTATGGCACGAGGGCTCTTTGATCTTCTTTGCAGCATGCGAGATCTTGGTTGCGGCACGAGGATCTAGTTCCCTGACCAGATATTGAACCCAGGCCACGTGCATTGGCAGCGCAGAGTCTTAGCAATGGAACCACCAGGGAAGTCCAAGAGTTTTATTTTAAAAAAGAATGAGAGTGACTTAAAATCTCTAAGTGCCCAAGGGAAGAATCCTAAAGAAAAGGAGAGGATAAAACATCTGAGGGAGAATAACTGAAAGAACCAGCCTCAGAAGAAACAGGAAGCGATGGGATTCAAAGCTGGGCTGGATCGGCCTGAGGAAGAAGAGATACTGCTCTCACGGGGGAACTGGCTGGGGGGGGGACTAGGTAAGCAACCTTTTATTAATAAGTTTACTAAAAATTGCTTGTAGTTTTGGGGCAGGAACTTAAAGAATCTTCTGTCCTCTATAGACTCTGTAATATTTTTTTTAATAGATCCAGCTTTAAGCTTAGTACGTACAATAAATACTTAAGAACTATTTAATGAAATTAAATTGTAGTGGGTAAGGGAAAACGAGCTGGGAAACATACTCATTATGCCTGGAAAAAGAGAAATTGGGCAGATATTCAGAGTTCTCTTTTTTGTGGCTTTTGCCAAGTGAACTGAATTTGTCTAAGCTTTGTTAGCCACTTGCTGAGTGCAGTAAGGGGTAGAAGGACCAGTGCCAGACTGGAGGCTGTCTTTTAGGTGATGTGTGAAAAGTGAAAGAAAGTGAAGTCGCTCAGTCGTGTCTGACTCTCTGTGACCCCATGGACTGTAGCTTACCAGGCTCCTCCCTCCATGGGATTCTCCAGGCAAGAGTACTGGAGTGGGTTGCAATTTCCTTCTCCAGGGGATCTTCCCGACCCAGGGATCAAACCCCAGGTCTCCTGCATTCCAGGCAGACGCTTTAACCTCTGAGCCACCAGGGAAGCCCAATGTGTAGGCACTGATTATTTTTGAAGAGGAGAATACTGTGGTCTAAATCCTTTGAGATGATTAATTTTGTAGTGATTTCCTGATTCAATCTCATTAGAAGTAGAGCTTGATAGCTGATTTATGTTTAAGCCTAGGACACTTAAAACATTACTTTTCTGTCAACACTTGTATATCTCATATTTGTTTTATGTGAGTTCTGAGCAATTTTAATATCTATTTTTATGTAACCTCTTCCTGAAAGCCCAAAGTTGCTTAATTATGAACCCCTGGAGCACAGGGGTTGTATCTTATCCACTTCTATATCCCTATAAGAGTTGCCTGTTGTTGTTTAGTTGCTAAAGTGAAAGTGAAAGTGAAGTCACTCAGTCGTGTCTGACTCTTTGCGACCCCATGGACTATGGCCTACCAGGCTCCTCCGTCCGTGGGATTTTCCAGGCAAGAGTACTGGAGTCGGTTGCCGTTTTCTTCTTCAGGAGATCTTCCCAACCCAGGGATCGAACCCAGGGATCGAACCCAGGTCTCCCGCATTGCAGGCAGATGCTTTTACCATCTGAGCCACCAGGGAAGACTCTGTTTAGCTGCTAAGCCATGCCCAACTCTTTTGTGACCCCATGGACTATAGCCCGCCAGGCTTCTCTGTCCATGGAATTTCCCAGACAAGAATACTGGAGTGGGTTGCCATTTTCTTCTCCACTAATAGTGGATACAAGAGGGAAAATCTGTGTAAATGAAAAGTCTCAGATTTTTTAATAAGATCTGGTGTGAACACTGCCATTGACTGCATGGGCTTCCCCCCTCCATTGCCTAGTTCTGTGTTCTCTGTGTCTTTCCCTTATTTTCTGCTCCACTCATCTGGTGGGTATGATTCTAGCCATGTGCTGCATTTCTGTAGCATGAGCCCAGAAGTTTTTGTAATTGCAGGTGGGGTCAAGCTGCTGGACAGGAATTTTGAAGAGATGCCTCTGCAGTGAGGTTTATAGACACATGGACAGGTGGAGGGGCCGGGCTCATTTTTAGGAATCCTGTCTGGGGCTTTATAATGACTAGTTTTGAGTCTCTGTATTTTCAAGGAGGATTATGAAATGTTTGTCCCCCAAAGGAGTTTTATAATAGTAGCAACAATGGGCTGCCCTGTGTTCTGCAACACATTATTCACCTGAGAGCAAGGGATTGGGTTAGCTTACCTCCTGCAGTTTTCATTCCAAAACTGCATGAAATTGGGTACAGGTTGTGCTACCTTCCTATGATCCCAAGACAGGCCACTCTTTCCCCCAATTTGACACTGGGCACCAAACAAAAGGCAGGGAAGGCCTTAGACCATCTGGTTTATGGAGGCTCTAAATGGCAGCTCAAACAACATTCAGCCGTGTTTGCCTCCATGCATGAAGGTATTTGGTTTGCATTTATAAAAATACCCCTTTGTTTTGCTTTAATTCTGAAGAAGTAGATAAGGAGGCTAAACAAATATTCCTAACCACTCATTGCAGTAAGAGGTTAAATAACTTAGAAGACTTATTCTGGGCATCGAGCATGTGCAGCCATGTGATGCCAACAAACAAATCAACCGAGCAAGGCATCCATGGTAACAAATTGCAGTGGACCATGTGACAGCAGTCAGCACCTGACTTGGCTCATGGGCATTCTGGGCAGGTGGGAGTAGCCAGTGGGGGCTTCTGTTGGGAGCTAGGCCTGAGAGTATCAGCCAGAAAAGAGGGGTCAGTCAGTGGAGTCAGCTATGGCCAGGAGTGAAGAACAGTGCAGACATGGGTACTATTCCAAGAAAGTGAGGGAGATGACCTGCCCTGCAGAAGGTGGTAAAAGAAAGCTTTGGTTCAAGAGTCTAGAGACCTGAGTTCTAGTGCTAGCAATGCCACCAATCACTGACTGGCCTTGGACATGCCACTCTTCCCACCCGCTTCCCAGGCTTTGTAACTATCTCTCAGATGAGGATTCAGCTCTGTGGACTCCATGGTCCTATGCAGAACTAACATAAAAACACAAACAAAAAGCTTCTGGCACAAGGTCAGTGTAAACTCTAGGACTTGGAGCTCAGGGAGTGGAATAAGACAACAGTGGGTGGAAACATAGGATGACTGTCTCAAAGATCATTTTCTCATTGCTAAGGGAAAATTAGCTTCCTATCATTGCTGTAGCAAATTACCACAAACTTAGTGGTTTAAAACAATACAAATTTGTTATCTTAAAATTCCTGAGGCCAGAAGTCCAAATGAGTTTCACTGAGTTAAAATCAAGGTGTTTGAAGAACTCTGTTCCTTCTGGAGGCTTCTGGGAGAATTACTTCCTTTCCTTTCCCCGTTACTACTGATAGAAGCCACCTGCTTCCATGGGCTCATGGCCCCTTCCTCCTTCTTCAAAGCCAGCAGGTAGCATCTTCTAGTTGCTAACTCAGATACTCCTGCTTCTCTTTTCTGAGGACCTTTATGATTACGTTGGGCCCACCTGGATAATCCAAGAAACCTTCCCCATCTCAATTTCCTTACTTAATCACACCCACAGAATCTATTCTGCCATATAAGATAGCATATTTACAGGTCCCAGGGATTAGGATGTGGGAGGGCATTATCCTGCCTATTACACCCCCCCACCCGCCCCCCCTAAATAAAACTCTGCCACAGTGTCCTCTGTTTCAGGAAATGGCCTTCTCATCCACCCAGCCCTCCACACCAGAACCTCAGCAGCCATCCATGGCTACTTGATCTCGCTCACCCCCTACTCTACATGCAACCCATCAAGTCCTGACAGTGTGATCTAAACAGCTCTCTAATAGGTTCTCTCCTTATCATCTCCATTGTCCTAACCTTGAACTAAGTTACCAACATCTCTCTCCTGGAGCCTTCCGCGTTTAACTCTCAACCTTCACTCTGGTTTCTCACAAATGCAGCTGGTCACTGGTCCATGTTGCACCCCTGCTTCCAGATACTATTCAGAGGCAAAACTCTGAGAGGTCTACAAGGCCCTGTGTGATGAGGCCTCTGATCATGCCTTTGGCTTCACTTTCTGCCTTTCTCTCTTACCAACAAAGCTCTGCCTTCCCGTGGCTATCTGCCAGTTCTCTGAATAGGCCAGTGTGCTGGCACCTCAGTGCCTTTGTATACGCTAGTCCCACTCCCTGGACCACTCTTGTCCATCCCTTTGCCTCTTTGCCTTTGGGCTTCAGTTAACGTCTCACTGTGGTGGTGTCGTATTGAATTAATTTTCACAACTACACAGGATTAGAAGAGACGGTGTACGCAGACAGCTCACGAAAGAGCATTTGTCCGAGAAAACGCTGAGTGTATGTTTATAAAGTCCCCTTTTTGGACAAGGGAGTCATATAGTAAGGCTTTGAAGATAAGGAAGTTTGTTCTGCGTGCAGAACACCGCCTATCGAGGCTGACGTGTCAGCCAAGATATCTGTCCTAAGGGCATGAGAAAGAGCACACAGGGAAAGGGTAAGACAGAACAGTCTCCAGAAAACAGGGCCTTGAGAAAGTAACAACATCTATATCTTCATACCTCACTTCCTTAGAGAAGCATTTTCCAACTCTGATCCCCTTCTTTCCTCTAAGAATAGCCTAGAAGCCCCTGTCAAATGCCCTGCAGAGAATCTTATTCTTTTCTTTCACAATATGAACCACAGTTTGCAATTAAATACTTGTGTGACCATTTGTTAAAATCTATCTTGCCTTCTATTATCTTTGAAGGCAGGGGGTACATCTGTTTTACTCACCATTCCAATTCTGACACCTAGGATAATGTGAGCACTCAATATTTCTTAAAAGAATGAATAACTACAAGATGCAATAAAAAGAGGTGGTTAAAAGCTTAGCATTTAGAGTCAGACAGATTTAAGGTTAAATTATGGCTCTGCCTCTAATTAGCTGTATAGTATTGGGCGAGATATTTAAATGCTCTGAGGTTCAGTTTCTTCATCTGTAAAATAAGTATCTTAATAACAACCTTAAAGATATGCTGGAAGGTTTAATGTAAAGACTTAGAATGCTTAAATATATCAAGAGGGACAGTTACAATTATCTCCATGGTAGACAAATGCTAGCTGAATTCCATGACTACCGTAACTTCCTTCTCCTGCTCCCGTGATTCCTAATGGGCAGAAGCCAACCCCACGAGAGCTTATGGATGGCTTGGAAGTGAGAACAGTCAACTGTCTGGAAAAGGGCTTTTGGCAACAAGTCTTCAAGCTTTGAAGGACATCAGAATCAACTCAGGAGCACACCTCTAAAATGCAGATTCCCGGACCCCACCTCCAGAGAGACTCAGGTTCACTGGGGCTGAGAGAGTACTTACTTGAGAATCTGCCTTTTAGTTCAGCCCTCGCTGATTCTTGATGCAGAAACATCCAAGGATTACACTTTGGGAAACTGTAACATGTGACTCTTCAGAAAGCTGAGTCAAATATCAACTCTTCCCCTAACTCCACAGACAGAGTTGGTCCTTCATCCTTTCTTCTCCTGTAGCATTTTGCCCATATCTCAGCAGTAGCTCCTACCATACGTCTACCTCCAAATGAGCCTGTGAGCTCCTGAGGACAAGGACAGTCACATATTAATCCATGTGTCCCCAGGACCTAGCACAGCACCTGGCATGTAGTAAGTGAAGCCTCACTGCTGATTTCTGCACCTCAATCTGCTGTCCCTGCTGTGCTCCCCATCAAATAACTGCTAACATCACTTATCCAGTTGCTTAGATCAAAACCCTTAGGATCACCCTTGACCTCTCTCTCAGTGGCTACATCTAACCCCTCAGCAAATTTGCTGGCTCTACTGTCAAAATGCCCAGAATCTAACCTCTTTTTCCTGCTTCACTGCTGCACATGCTGGCCCAACACAGCATTATCTCTAGTCTATTCCACCTGGGCTGTGTCCACTGTTGTCACTACACAGAATATTTTCTACCCAGCAGCTAGGACAAATCTTTCTTGCGATTTTTTTTTTTTAGGATGAACTTTTTAAAAAAAACCACTTTTTATTTTGTATTGGGGTATAGGGAATTAACAATGTTGCGATAGTTTCAAGTGGACAGCAAAAGGACTCAGCCATACATAAATGTGTATTCATTCTCCCCCAAACTCCCCTCCCACCCAGGCTACCACATCATATTGAGCAGAGTTCCCTGTGCTATACAGTAGGTCTTTGTTGGTTATCCATTTTAAATATAGCGGTGTGTACATGCAGGATTAACTTTAAAACATATGAGACCATGTCTCTCGGCTGCACAAAGCTCAGTAATTTTCCATTTCACTTAGAAGAAAATCCAAAGTCCCTACCATGGCCCATAGGGGGTGACCCTAACTTTTCTCACTCTGGCCACACCAATGGTCTGTTCTTTGGATACATCAAGCTCACTCCTGCCTTGGGACTCTGAACTTGCCTCAGGGCCAGAGAATGGTCGGTTCTGCTCCCTGACTTCATTTAGGTCTCTGAGGTCTCCCACCTCAGAGAGATCTGAAGTAGTCAGGTGCCTTCTCTCACCTCACCCTTTCTTGACTCAAGATGGCAGTCTCTCCAGGAATGACAGTGAATCAGAATGGGTGGACATGATCAGAACTATTTCTTCTATTTTCTTAACTGGCTTTGGGCCCAAGCCATGTATTTCTACCTTCCCATCCTTATCTGCCTGCATGGAATACAGAGGTAATGAGCTGGGAAAGCCTTCTAGATTGAAGATAAGCTTGTCAGCCTCAAGACTGAGAGGAATGATAGCAATCACCTGTGGGGTTTTCTGCACGCTTTTCTTGCTTAGCAGCTCTGTCTTGCTGCTGCTACTGCTGCTAAGTTGCTTCAGTCATGTCCGACTCTGTGCGACCCCATAGACAGAAGCCCACCAGGCTCCCCTGTCCCCAGGATTCTCCAGGCAAGAACACTGGAGTGGGCTGCCATTTCCTCCTCCAATGCATGAAAGAGAAAAGTGAAAGGGAAGTCGCTCAGTCATGTCCGACTCTTCGTGACTCCATGGACTGCAGCCTACCAGGCTCCTCCATCCATGGGATTTTCCAGGCAAGAGTACTGGAGTGGAGTGCCATTGCCTTCTCCGAGCAGCTGTCTTAGTAATCCTGAATACAGACATATTTTAAATCCTTGTTTTCATAGGACTTCTTGGGCCTACTTTGTATGCTGAAGTTGGAGACATCATGAAAGTTCACTTTAAGAATAAAGCACACAAGCCCTTAAGCATCCATCCTCAAGGAATTAAGTACACTAAATTCTCAGAAGGTAAGAGGAATTTAACATCATATCCCTCTGACATGGGAAAATGTACAACTCTTTTACCACCAGTGTCAAACATTTTGAACCATATTGTTAACTAAGTTAAGAGAAATCTCCTTTCCTATAACTGGTAATAATAAAAATTGTGCCTTTGTAGATTTCTGAGGAGAAAGTGAAAAACTTCTGGAGTCATCTAGACCTCAGTTTTTTTTGCTATGTTCTTATTTTTGAATAGTTGGATGGGTAGGTTATCTAATCTTTATGAACTCCAATATGTTCCTCTGCAAAATGAGAATAATAATATTGCAAGATGGGTTAAGGCAGGGATTCAAAAACTTTTTTGTGAAGAGCCAGTAAATACTTTGGGCTTTGAGAGTCATAGAATCTATGTTGCAACTACTCAACTCTACCATTTAGTATAAAAGCAGCCACAGACAATATGTAAATGGATGCACATGGCTGTGTCCCAATAAAATTTTATTTACAAAAAATAGGCAGCTGGCTGGATTTGGTCCATGAGCCATAGTTTGAAACAGTGACATAGGGCTAGTCTGACACAGGGCTACCCTGGCACATAGGTAGCATCTAATAAGTGATATTCGATGGTGATGATGGTAATAGATGTAGTATCGAAATTTTGGACATACTGAAGTGGTTAAGAACATAAACTTTAAAGGCATACTTAGGTTCAAATTCCAGCTTTACAATTTCTGATTCTATGAGTATAGCATCTCTGAGTTTCAGTTTTCTCATCTCTAAAATGGGAATGGTTATACTTATTCCATAAGATAGCTTTGAGAAACAAATGAGATCATTTAGGTAATGTACTAAATATGGTTCCCCGGAACCTGGTAAGTCCCTGGTAAATGATGACAGTGATGGTGAAGATCATCGATATGGTGGAAATTAAAGGGACCACATCAGCTACAGAATGGTAAGTACCTATTGCTGATATTGTTCTGATTATTTCCATTACGCTGATGTTCAGACCACAATAAGCAGAGTAGAGTTTTGTTAGGGACTAATGTAAAATTATCCATACTACAATAGATGTTGGTATAACACCATTTAAAAATAAATTTTAACTTTTCATGATTCACAAATCTTTTCCCCATGTATGCCAGCCATTATACCTTTGAAGAGAAGAACTAAGTAGGAGAGCGGTTTACATTGTAGGTCTGGAACTAGACACCCTGTACATTCTGGCTCAGACATTTATTAGCTGTGTGACTTTTGGCAAGTAACTCTACCTCTTTGTGCCTCGTCTTTCTCATCTGTAAAATGGAGATTGTAATCGTATCTATCTCATATATGTTTGTGGTCAAGAAATATCAGAACAATGCCTTGCATATTCTCCAGGCAAGAATTCTGGGGTGGATTGCCATGCGCTCCTCCAGGGGACCTTCCCCACCCAGGGACTGGACATTGGCAGGCAGGTTCTTTACCACTGGTGTCACCTGGGAAGGTGAAAGAAAGTGAAGTTGCTCAGTCATGTCCAGCTCTTTAAGAACTAATGGATTGTAGGTTGCCAGGCTTCTCCTTTATGGGATTTTCCAGGCAAGAATACTGGAGTGGGTTGCCATTTCCTTCTCCAGGCCACCTGGGAAGCCCTGTATATAAAATAAGCACTTGATAAACATTAACAAATAATAAGCACTTGATAATTTTATGATGATAGAAGTAATTCAATTAAAATGTCTTTAAATTATGTTATAATGTCAATTTTATCTCAATTAAAAATGTTATTTGAAATATGTTCAAATAACTTAATATTTACCTGACAGTATACGATTAGAGGGCTTCCCTGGTGGCTCAGAGGGTAAAAAATCTGCCCACAATGCTGGGGATCTGGTTTGATCCCTGGGTCAGAAAGATCCCCTGGAGAAGGGATAGGCTACCAACTCCAGTATTCTTGGGCTTCCCTGGTGACTCAGATGGCAAAGAATCTGCCTGCAGTGTGGGAGACCTGGGTTCAATCCCTGGGTTGGGAAGATCCCCTGGAAGACGGCATGGAAACTCACTCCAGTATTCTTGCCTGGATAATCTCCATGGACAGAGGAGCCTGGCAGGCTACAGTCTGTGGGGTCACAAAGAGTCAGACAGGACTGAGTGACTAAGCACACAACACATATGGATTAGAAAGTGACTTTTTATTTATTATTTCCTATGTAAATTCCTATCAAACTCATCCTGATAATGTCAATGAACTAACCTCCCCAGGACCATTGGCATTATCACTTCATCTTTGGCTTGAGGAAAAACAATGAAGCATTAATTGAAATTTCAGGCATCTTAGCCACTTTGCAAAACTCTGGGTGAGGTAGCACGTAATGGCATAATGACATAGTGAAGAAGAATTTCACCTACTTATAAGTATTCCAGATGACTGCATCAGGAATTCGGCAATCCATGCACAAGGGGAGAACACTCAAAATGTTCCAGGCAGGTTCTATTTCAGATGTGGGAAGAGTTAAGTGTTACAGACTTTGTACTCCACCTAAGCTGTTTGCACAGAGAATGAACCTTGCAACATTATGCTCTTTCTTTACTATTTATTTGTCCTTGCACTCCCCTCCTGCCAGAATAATTTATGAGCAGTTGTTTTAAAATGTTCCCACCACTTCCATTGGTCACTTGGTTATTGCCCCTGGTTTCATGAATCTGAGAAAGGTAAACACAGATTAATGGGAAAAGTCCAATTTTATCTTGGAAATGAGATACAAATCTAGTAAACAGACTAAAAAGATTGGTCTGTCCTTTGTGGTAAAAAATAAAAAGGCAAGCCTTCTATTCATTTTATTGTGTCCTCTGTTAGAATAAAACCTCTCTTTTTTCATGTCTGACACTTACCCTACGTCTTATAGCCTCCTTCTATGGTTTGTACTATTTTCTCAGGAGTGGAAATAAATTAACCATATGCTGAGTCAACTACAAGAGAATCCAGATTCCCTTATCTCAGAGGTAGATACTCGAGAGATGAATGGTGGGAGGTTGAAACAATATAAATGGCTTAAGAGAAGACAGTCTTTGTGGTTGCTTGGGCTAACCAGTGAATGATCCAACCTAGACAGAAATCTTCTTTATCTGGAAATTAATCCTTGAGCCCCACCAAAGATTTGGAGACCTACTGACATTAGCTAGAAGAAAAAGAGCCATGGAAAGAATGCTGGCTTTAGAGCCAGAATAACCCCTGGATTTGAACCCTAAATTTGACTAGGCAATTGCCTTTATCACTAAGCCTCGGTTTCATTTCTATAAAAGGAGGTAGCAATTCCTCCCAACTAAAGTTATTGCAAGGATTAGTCACAGTATATGTCAAGTTTTTGGCACATAGTACTCATCTTTTTATTTCTAAGCAAATGAAATAAAATTCTATAATAGAATTCAGATGACAGAAGGAACTAAAATTGCACAGAAAACTTCAGTTATCCAGAGTGCATAAGGCATGAATTGTTTTGAGTAATAACATTTTCCGGATAGTTTGAGGTTTACTTTAAGTGTTAAGATACTTTTTAAAATTTGGGAGAACGGAATTGAAACATGTATAATATCATATATGAAATGCCTGAATTGCCAGTCCAGGTTCGATGCATGATACTGGATGCTTGGGGCTCGTGCACTGGGACGACTCAGAGGGATGGTATGGGGAGGGAGGAGTGAGGGAGCTTCAGGATGGGAAACACGTGTATACCTGTGGCAGATTCATGTTGATGTATGGCAAAAACAATACAATATTGTAAAATTAAAAAAAATAATAAAAAAATAAAATCACTCTGGATAGAACTCTTTCTAAATGTTATACTTTCCCAGACTTTTTTAAAACAGAAGATGAGGAGTAAAATTCTAATCCCTTCCTAAACCATTACTTCCAATCTACTATGAGATTTTACAAATATTCACAAATTTTAGAATTGTGTGTATTCTAAGAGTAAACAGACTCGAAATGAAGACCTATGTTATCTATGGTGAGTGAAAGTCGCTCAGTTGTATGTGACTCTTTGCCACCCCATGGACTACACAGTCCATGGAATTCTCCAGGCCAGAATACTGGAGCGGGTAGCCTTTCCCTTCTCCAGGGGATCTTCCCAACCCAGGGACTGAACCCAGGTCTCCCACATTGTAGGTGGGTTCTTTACCAGCTGAGCCACCAGGGAAGCGCATTGTCTATGGCATTGTCACAGATAAAGACCTGTGCTTTCATTCATGGATTTTGTTACATTTATTTCGGTTGTCCAGGAACTTCGTTGCTTTTTTAAATTCTAGACTATGCTTTTGTTAGGAGATGACTGGAAATATGAGTCCAGGCCAGGAAAGACGTTACTGTATTTAGTGTGGAAGTCTCATGATGGCCTTTCCTCCAAAAACTGATGGCATGTGACATAAACGCCAAGTTGCAGCATGGTGTTTTCAACTTACTTCCAGTTGCATGCCCCCCCCGCCCCAGGTGTACAACGTTACGTAGGGCAAGGATGGGCAGCTCTTTTGACAGGATAAATTGTGATTTATAAAAATACTTATAAGAAAATTTCTTTTAGAAATGTATTTGATAGGGATATGTTTTTAAACCAGTAAAGAAAATATTAATATCTGCAACTGTACCTGATTTTAAACTTTTTATCACTAAAAGAATTTCAATCTGAGGCTAAAATATCAGAAATTCTGTAGCTAGTACGTGCTGAACTATTTGATCACAGTGCTACACCCTTGAGCAAATTTTGTTGTCCAGTAAGATTTCTGAAGCTGTTTTGGACAGTTCCCTTTAACAGTTTGTTTCTGAGGGAATATTAATATTATTCTTTGACTTATATGCTCACAATTTAAATGTGTGAGTTGCACTGTGAATACTACACAACAAAATGAGTTCTATAATGTTCAGCTATCTGTTGGTAAGCTAATTTCTCAAATAATACATAAACAAGTAAGTAACTTTTCCACCAGAGATTGTTCTTTGCATCTAAGTGTTGCCAAATTCTCTATGTGAAAACTTAGTCCTCTCAAATTTTTCAAAACATTCCAATGCTTGACATAATGCAGTCAATTACATTTTTCACTTTGCTCTGGATATTTTGGCCTCCTGCAGATGCTTCTTTGAGTATATAGGAAATATCTGAAACAAATTGTAAGGGCTAATATATTGATAATAATTCTTGTAAGTCTAAAAAATGTGACAAGCATGCAAGTCTTTCTCCTTCAAAAGACTTGCAGGCCCTGTGCAATGAAATCAGGCTCTTTACAAACCATCAGCACTCTAATGTGCTCAGTGCCTAAATTATAGTCTCTAAAAGAATGTTCTGAATATTTAAGTGCACACCAGACAGTTCACTGAGTTTATTAAATGGAGAGGAAAGGCTCCCTAGTGGGTGACCAAAGTGGCCCTTTATGTAACTTCACTTTTCCAAAGCTTGTACACACTATTTTACATTTGGAGAAAAAAAATCCTGAGAGTCTCTTGGCAAATAATTAGTTCATCTTGACAAGTGTAATCACAAAGCTGACTATAGATGGAGCAGGAAATGAACAGAATTGAGAAAACTATAAAATAAAAGGTCACCCTTGTGTAAAGAATTTATTCTAGCAGGAAGCTGAACAAGGGCTTTTTGTCCTCTAGCCTAATAGTCTTTGCTGGATAGTTCTCCTCCTTTCGGTTAAGAGTTTTAAACTTTTTATTTTGATTATAAAGTCAAAGTCAGATTTGCCAAAAATATAGTTCATTAATGCTTCCTTTATATAGCCATTTCTATTTCATATGTCATGGTATATACCTTACAAAAATCAAAGATACAACTTGCTTGTTTTATTCTAGATGAAAAGTAAAATAAAATACTTTAAAGTGAAAAGAATTAAAGCAGTGAAAAATTATCCCCAAACTATCACATTCGTAATCCTCACTCAGTTTAATTACAGGATCTATTCCTATATACAGATTTGTTTCAAGATGCCCATATTTCACCTTGTAATCATTCATTCAGTTACCTGAAATTTATCCTGTGTTTAACTAACAAGTGAATCTGAAATTTTCGGTAATTTACTCTGGTCAACAAAGCAGACATTAAAAACCACCATGTGTTCAAATAAACTTAGATATGAAACCCTGACCATTTTAAATTAAGTGTGATATTGTTGGATAATCAGTTACACTGCTCTATCTAGCATGTGTTGGAACCTCTTCAGTGATTCTTAGATAATTTTATGATTGGTCTCATTAGGGATGAACTTATCTGATCATGGTATTCTGATCATGGTTTCTCCATTGAAGTGGCCCTAGAAGAAACCTAGAAATGAAATCCAACACAATCAGGGCACTTGCTTGTAGTCTGCTATTAACTAGGCTGTGAGCTCCTTAGGGTCCCAAGCTATCTTCTTTATATTTGTGCCCTGGCACCTAACCCAGAGCCTGGGACATAGATGTTTATGATAGCAATAATCACTGAACTAAACTGAGAAACTGAGGACCAGATTAGAAAGTAAAGACTACATGTTATTTTCTGCTTGCTCTGAAACTTACTAAATTTGCTGATTAATATATTAAGAGACTTTAAGAACAAGATAAATTGTATCAGAACTATGAAGTTCATTTCTTCAAAAGTGGAAGAGGCAATGTCAGTTTAAAAAATGCCTAGGAGTGGGATGCGGAGAAGGCAATGACACCCCACTCCAGAACTCTTGCCTGGAAAATCCCATGGATGGAGGAGTCTGGAAGACTGCAGTCCATGCGGTCGCTGAGGGTCAGACACGACTGAGCGACTTCACTTTCACTTTTCACTTTCATGCAGTGGAGACGGAAATGGCAACCCACTCCAGTGTTCTTGCCTGGAGGATCCCAGGGATGGGGGAGCCTGGTGGGCTGCCGTCTATGGGGTCGCACAGAGTCAGACACGACTGGAGTGACTTAGCAGCAGCAGCAGGAGTGGGATGGGAAGCTCAAGAGGGAGAGAATATATGTATAATTATGACTGATTCACATACAGCAGCACCCAATACAATATTGTAAAGCAGTTATCCTCCAATTTAAAAAAAAATAGCTGAGAAAGGACATAACCAAAATTCAAAAATATTAGCACAGGTTGCCATAACACTGATTAAGTGCCAGATATTTTGCATGTATTTTTCAGTCCTCAGAACCCATCAACAAAGAACTATTATTGCTACAAAATGATTACATTAAGTTATGAATGAGAAAACTAAGGCTGCAATTTCCCCAAATTCAGACAGCAAGTGGTGCAACCAAGATATTTCAAGTCTAGCTCCTAAACTCATGTATTTTCTCCCATAACCTAGCAGGGAGATGATACCATTAATCATATAATTTCACAAGTATTTTAATTATAGTATCATCACAATTTTAAATAAGTATTTGTGAAATTATATGATATATATCAGAGATCATGGAATGAATAAGCTGAAATATAGGTTGGTATCTGAAGTTTGAAATATGTTGATCCAGAGAAAGAAAGGAAAAACTTCAAAAGTTCTCTCTCACCCTACAAACAATATCACATTTTATCCTTTCGAGAGCTTATGAATGCTATTTTCCACTAGAGAAATCCATACAGTAGAATCACAGTTGGAACAGGGGAAGCATTATGTCCAGAAACTTCATTTTTTTCACTTCCTGAGGTCACAAAGCATGAAGCATTGAATAAGGGTCATCATGCTTGATTCAACATAGTGTCAGTCAACAAGTTGCCATGCAAATTCCGGTCAATAGACAAAGTTTGACCTGAGATGGCAAATCTCCTTATCAGTCCTGGTTGTGCTCTGTTACCAAAGCTGTTTTGCAACTTTCCAGAGGTAGTTCATTGTGTTCGTTAGCAGAGACTCTTCCCCATAAAGTCTTTTTTTCTTTTGGCTTTAGGCTGGAATAATGATTACTCACAGGAAGCTATTTCAGCTTTTAACATCTCAACTCTTGATAATTTTAACACTCACATCCTTTGTATCAACAGAATGAAAGTTCAACCTATTAAATATTGGTTATCAGTGTCAAAAGGATATCCTTTGTGGGGAGCGGGGGCAAAAGATACAAGAGTCCTATGTTAAACTTTTCACTAGCCCAAGGGTCACAAACATAGATGCCAACAGCAGCAAGGAAGGAAATTCAATGAAAAACTGAGTCCAGTAGAGACTGGTGATCAGATAGCCAGTGTCCAACTGCAGGGGGCAGCCAGGACTCAGATCCAGCCAAATTCTATGCAGAAATTTGTCCCACTGTCACCTTGATCTCTAGGTTTTATTTGTTGTTATCCCTTCTCCAGGGATCTTCCCAACCCAGGGATAAAACTCAGGTCTCCCACATTGCAGGTGGATTCTTTACCAGCTGAGCCACCAGGGAAGCCCAAGAATACTGGAGTGGGTATCCTATCCCTTCTCCAGCGGATCTTTCTGACTCATGAATCAAACTGGGGTCTTCTGCATTGCAGGTGGATTCTTTACCAGCTGAGCTACCAGGAAGTCTCTATTCTTTAACAGAAACAAGCAATCCAGATTCTTACATAATATCTCCATATAGTTAAAGTTGATATCTGATTTGTTTTAACACTATGGAATTTTAACAGATGTACACATGAGCTTAGACTTGATGATCTTGCTTCTAGCCCATAGGAACCTTAAATCTTAAGAGTTCAATAAGTTCATTGAGCACCTGCTCCATGCCAGGTACTATAAAAGCATCAGAGATACTAAAAGAAGTATAATCCAGCACCTGTTTTGAATTGTTCATATTCTAGTGATAGAAATGTGCATGGTACAGTTAATTATTATCTCTTAGGAAAAAAGAAATTAATCATATAATTATACATATATTTAATTATAAATTGTGATGAGTGCTATAAAAGAAAAAAAGACACAGTACAATCAGAAATCAAGGAAGAAGCAAGCTTACATTTAAGTTGACATCTGAAGGATAAGCGCACATTTATCCAAAGAAAGAAAGGGAGGAAGAACATTCTAGGCAAAGGGAATAATATCTGCAAAGATTCTGAGCTAGGACACGATTTGGCATGTCTGGGAAGCTAAAAGACGGTCCGAGTGTGACTGATACACAGTAAGCAAGGAGCAAAGTCACACATGTTGAGCATGGAGAGAAAAGAGGGCTAGATGATAAATGGACCTGTGGTTGCTGTTAGGGATTTTGATAAATAAGAGGTCATTGTCAGGATTTTAAGCAGGAACATGGCAAAGTAAGATCTGTGGTTTTAAGGGATCCTTCTGTGTACAGGCTGGGAAATAGATTGTGGGATTCCTCTTATGCCAGAATCCCAGTGACCAGTTAACAGGCTAATTCTCAAGTCTAGACTTGTCCTACAGTGATGGCTGTAGAGAGACACAGAGAAAGTGCAAACTTGGAGTATATTTTAGAGATAGTACATTGCTGTGGATTATAAAATATGCACAACATAGAGGTATAAAGGGAGATGTTACTGGATAGGCAGACTGGGTAAACTCATGGATGATTTCAGCTGCCTTAGCAACACACTTAGTCTTTATCCTGTGGGTAAGACAAAACCCTTTAAAGTTTGATGGAATGAGTTGACACAATTGGATTTGTGTTGAGCTTATAGTAACTGATTCAGTTTCCGTCTTCAAAAGACTTTATGGTCCATCCACAACTAGTCTTTTTTTCCCCTCTATGACACAAGCTTAATCACCAACAATAACTGGCAGCTTCTAAGGGTATTAAAGTACATCTTTATTTCTTATCTCTAAGGCAAATGAAATCATGACTATGATATTATTTCATTTGGTTGCACTATCTTTCATACATTGAATGGTGTCCTGTGGACAGTGGGTCAGTAAATCTAGATATAACTACTCAACTCTTCTATCTTATGATTTCCATGCTTAGAAGCTCACGTGGTACAGCAGTACATGCTCCTGCAGCAGCTGAATGTCCCACTGCTGATGAACGCAGATGCTGTTTCCCACACCCATCTGGCGAGCCCAAATATATGCTGATTCCATGCAAATTCACATGAGGAAAGCAAAACGTAGAGACAGAAAGCAAATCAGCAGTTGCCTGTGTCCAGAGAGTAGGGGAAGGTATTGACTACAAATGGTACATGGAAACTTCTTGGAGTGATGGAATTGTCCTGGACCTCCATAGTGATGGTAGCTATAGAACTGTACATATTTATCCAAATTTAGCAAATATTGTACTTAAAATTGGTGAATTGCATTGTTTGTAATTTATACCTCGGTAAAGATGATGAAAGAGTGAGGGAGAGAGAGAAGGGGGGAGGAATAAAGAGGAGAAGAAAAGGAACAGGAAAGGGGGAGGGGAAGAAAAGAAATTAACCATTTGTTTTCCCAAAGTGCAGCCATTTCAGTTAGAGTAGTTTCCACTGGCCTTTTGCTCCATCATGTTAAACATTTTAGCCCTTTTCTCTGATCCTTAATTTCTACTCACATTTACACTCTAATGGTCTTACCTTCCACCTCAAGGAATTTATTGACTGTTGTACTAAACAAAGATAACTGAATCCCAAAGAGAAATTCTGGTACCAGTCGATGATGTGAAACTGTCACCTAATTAAATGAGGAATTCCTCAGAAGAAACTGCTCTTCCCTCTTGCTGTCCGACATCTACCTCTGCCCTTCCTGTCCTCACTTGCTCCATCTCTAGCCACATCTTCCTTTTGTTGCTGAAAACACCACCCAACCTCTGCTCTGCTTTTACTCTTGAGCATCACAGTTCCCTTTCTTCAATAAGGAAGACCATTTCTACATCCTCCCCCATCTCCCACCAGTATGGAACGTTGAATACACATGAAAGTCTTACTGGTGGGCCTTCTAGGTACACAAAGGACTGAAGTAAAGCATGTAAACTTCAGAGGGTAGATACATTTCATAATCACAAGAACAACTCGACTGCTAGACTCTGAGACTCCGGGGAAAGAATTGGGATAATCAGATGATAGAGATGTGATAAAAGGGCTCAGAGTGGCATCATTCGGAAAGAAGACATGAAACACAGAGTGAAACAGTGTATAAGTAGATGTGAGTGTACTTACAACCCATGCTAACAGGCAGCTGAATATATCTTACTTATGGACTGGGAGAAAATATTTGCAAAAATATCTGCAATCTCCAAAATGTATAGACAGCTCATACAACTCAATGACCAAATTAAAAAAAAAAAAAAAGAAAGCAAAAAATGGGCAGACCTAAATAGACATTTTTCCAAAGAAAATGTGCAAGTGGCCAATAGGCACATGAAAAGGTGTTCAACATCACTAATTATCAGAGAAATGCAAATCAAAACACACTGAGCTATCGCCTCACCCAGGTCAAAGTGGCCATTATCAAAAAGTTCACAAGTAACAAATGCTAGAGAGGGTTTAGAGAAAAGGGAACCCACCTACACTGTTGGTGGCAGTGTAGACTGGTGCAGCCACTATGAAACACAGCACAGAGGTTCCTCAAAAAACTAAAAATAGAGTTGCCGTATGATACAGCAATCCTACTTTGGACATATATCCAGATAAAACTCTAATTTGAAAAGATACATGTACCCTAATATTCATAGAGGTACTATTTGCAATACCCAAGCCATGGAAGCAATCTAAATGTCCACTGACAGAATGGATAAAGATGAGGTATATATACATCTATCTATCTATACATACATACAATAGAATACTGCCCAGCCATAAAAAAGAATGAAAGAAAGTCATCAGCATAAACATGGATGAACCTAGAGATTATCATACTAAGTGAAGTAAGTCAAACAGAGAAAGACAAATATGATATTACTTGTATGTGAAAATCTGAAATATGATGCAAATGAACATTTTTACAAAATAGACTCAGACAGAAAACAGGCTTATGGTAACCAAAGGGGAAAGAGAGTAGGAGAACAATAAATTAGGAGTTTGGGGTTAGCAGATACAAACTACTATATATAAAATAAATACGACAACAAGGTCCTACTGTACAGCACAGATAACTATTTTCAATATCCTTAATAAACTATAATGGGAAATAATATTTAAAAAGACATACATATATAACAGAATCATTTTTCTATTCACCAGAAACTAACATAGCATTATAAATCAACTATACTTCAATGAAAAATTTAAGAATTTTAAAAATATTGGCTGTCTTGTCAAGCATCATAGAGAAGATACAGCCCATCCTCATATTCTGTGATGATTTCCTGATCAAAGGTTACTTAATTCTTTGATTACATTTAAATAATAATTATTTCGACACACTGGAAAATTAACTTGCTAACCTTTAAATAATGTACAAGTAAAATTTCTTGTTCACTTCAGATCACCATAGACTCAGAGTTTTTATAATTACACAGACATAGAAGTGGATCTAAGTGAATCTTTCCACATGATGAAGGTTTACTATAGAAAGGCACAAACATCTTCATTGAAAGCTTATGTTCCTGCAGCTTGAGAGTAGTGCAAAAGTCTCAGAAACTCTTCAGATGTTCTCATGGCTTTTACTTCTCCAGGTGCGTCTTACTCTGACCACACACTCCCCGTGGAGAAGATGGATGATGCTGTAGCTCCAGGCCAAGAATATACCTATGAGTGGAGTATCAGTGAGGACAGTGGGCCCACCCACGATGACCCTCCATGCCTCACACACATCTATTACTCCTATGTAAATCTGGTAGAGGACTTCAACTCTGGACTGATTGGACCTCTGCTTATTTGTAAGAAAGGTAAAAAAAAATTCAATGACAACAAAGATGTTGGACTGGTAAGGAGCACTGTCATGAAATGAGGTTGGAAAGTGCCTTGGGATCTTTTCATAAATTAAGAGAAGGGTGCAGAAGCCAGATCATTGTTTGACTCTGGTATTGGAAGGGTGGAATCTTCTCTTTCTTCAATCCTTCCTTCATCTTGGTCCTGGGAGTCTCTCCCAGGTAAATCTTTGTCTGAGAGTGTGTTCTGCTGCCATGCCCATACGATTTGTAACATTTACCTCAAGGCCAACTCTTTCTGAAAGTATACAGCAGCCTATATACTCTGCTGAGAGTCCTTGGAAAGAATTTCAATTAATATACCTGAGGTTTGGGTTGGTAATTTGGTCTATAAATACACAAAACTCTAAGTTTCTTTCTTGTAAACAAGCTGAACACTTTGGGTGGTAGGTTTCAAACACACTCAATTGACTTTATAAGAAATTTCACTGGCTGGGAGTCTTAAGGAGTAAGCTTGGATTATTTTACCCCAAAGAATTTATCCCATCTTTTATTAAAATAAACAACCACAACAAATTTCACTGTGGAAAACAATATTATGGATTCACCATCTGTCTATCCATATACACATACCAAACCTATATAACATTCCTAATTCATTTATTCAGTACACAAATATATTTTTTCATTGCCTGGTATACAGAAGATACTGTGATGACACTGGAAAAGATTTTAAACTTATAAAAGTCTCTTATTTCATTTTATTATCAGCTGCATTTTTTCCCCTCATGAGAATAGATTAATCTTGACCCTCTCAACCAATTCTCTATGTCTCATTACAGATACTAGCAAGATGGCTCTATTAAACTTAGAGTGTGATGCTTTTACCAGATGAGCTATGGGACCTATGTATTGATTTATTGACACTGGAAGAAATGGCTACTTTACTAAAGTCTTGACAGTCATCAAATGTTTTCTCTCTGTGTCAGATCAAATTGACCTTTAAAGTCCCATTCCTCAAGGCTATCAGATGTCAGAGGAAACAGGTGGTACCAGGATTTTAATAAGTGTTCAATCATTACTACTTGATGGATGCTATTTTTAATAAGAATGTTTCACAGTAGACATTAGTATGATTGGCTGCTTATCTAAAACACTGCCATCTAGGAATAGCTAGAGTCTTCTAACTTGGATGTTATTAAAACTATGTCTTTTTTCACAGGCGCCCTAACCGAGGATGGAATTCAGAAAATGTTTGACAAGCAACATGTACTGATGTTTGCTGTGTTTGATGAAAGTAAAAGCTGGAACCAGACATCATCCTTAATGTACACAGTCAATGGCTATGTGAATGGGACGATACCAGGTAATACACAGGCTGTGCTGAAAAACTAGTTGAAACATTGGTCCCATTGTTTCGCTAAGGCCCTAGGGAAGTTGACTGTACTATTTTTTTTAACTTCTGATCTGAAAGGTCATGTATCTAGTTTAGTAGTTCTCAAGATTTTATCATCCTATTTAAAAACAACAAAAAGAAAACAAAAAAACTAGCAAGTACAACAGACAAATTAGAAGCTAAGAGAAGCATGTGATCTTACTAGATATCATGCTCTGAGCAGGTTTCACCTGCATTTCCAAGAAGACCTCCAGGATATCACCTTGGTCTTCTTCAGTGAATTGTGTGGCTCCTGCTGCACAGTGACCATACCTTCCTCCAGAGAGGAAGCCTTAGAGGACAGAATTCAAGGTCAGTCCCCAGCAGGAAAAGTCATGCAATGAAGACACAGTGAAGATGACTAGGCGACTAGGAGAAAGATCCAGTATATGAACATACTACCAGCATTGCGAAAGACGATGAATAATATTCAGTGACATGTGGGATATTTTTCTCTTCATTTGCATGTAGACTCTTATGAAAAAGCAAAATTATAACTATTGTTAAGAGAAAAAAAATTGACCCTCATCTAAACCACCTCTGCTTCTCTCTGATAGAAATAACCTAGAATCAAAGACCCTGTGGAGGAAAAATGGGAGAAGTGAACATATTACTTTATTAAATAAACTATGTTTCAAAGCACTAAGCTTCTCAGAAGCTACTCTCTATATCTGAAAATCACAAACGGCTTCTCTTACTAAAAATAAAACTTGTCAAGAGTTGAGGTCTGGATATTGCTTTTAAATTGTGTTCCATTTCATTTGATTCCATCTTCCAAGTCAGGTCTTTATACTCAGGTGACCCTGGGTTTTGATTCAGAGTTTAAACTTAGTTAACTGAGCACATCTGACCTCACACCTTGCTCACTTCTCTACCTTAGTGTCGGTTTTTTTGGCAGTTAACTGTCTCAATGTACTTTCTTACAAAAATGAGTTAATCATCTATCCCGGTGCAGAGGGTACTCAAGAATGTTTTTTTACAGATAACATAGCATGTCTAGTACTATGGGCGTTAAGGGGAGTGGTAAAAAGAGAAACTGTATCTGTGTCCTGGAAGAGTAAATTGTCTGTGCAAATGCAGAGAAGCCAAAGTAACCCATATGAAAAAAAATAGCGATTAATAACTCTATGTGGGCATAGAACTTAAGAACTTATAGTTGAAAAAGACAGAGTAGTTGGGGTTAAGAAGGGCAACATAGGGAAATGTCATTAGTAGAAACAGAAAAGTTAATGCTTGTTAAACTGCCTTATGGAGCAGTATAAATTGAAAAACGATGATAAATGCCAGCACAGATGTATAAAAGGCTCAAACCAATATGAGCATTGATTTGAGATAGATAAATTCCTCCACCAAAGCCTCCTACCTTCCAGCTTCTTGTTCTCACCCATGATACCAGGAAATGGTCTTGTTACAATGGTCTAAAACAGACAAGCCCTCAGCCCCTCTTTGTGTAAGGGACTGAATCATGGCCCCACAATCTAATATCAAGTGATTATAGACCTGAAATTTAAAACCCAAGCCAAGGATAGATGCCAAGGTTGGAATCTCCTGCAGAGCAAATTAGCATTTTCATGGTCACTGTGGGAGCAAAGAAGGAGCCAAACAGCTTTTGTACTCAGTTCTCATTACTCCATCCATGAAACACTCCCAACGACCCAGTATAATGAGGATTTACCCACTGCATATTAAGGAGATCCTATAACCCACAGAGTAACTCATTGCCTTGTCATTAAAATAATCAATCAGTGGGTAAAGAAACAGTGCATGCTTGCTAAGTCACTTCAGTCGTGTCTGACTCTTTGTGACCCCATGGCTCCTCTGTCCATGGGATTTTCCAGGCAAGAATACTGGAATGGGTTGCTGTGCCCTGCTCCAGGGGATCTTCCCAACCCAGGGATCAAACTTCCATCCCTTATGTCTCCTGCATTGGCAGGCAGGTTCTTTACCACTACTAAGCACCACTTTGGAAGCCCAAAGAAACAGTATAAACTCCTTAAAGTATCTTCACTTAAACTTGACCCCTAAACTCAGCCCTATTGGAGGTTTGGCCCTTAAACTCAGCCCTATTGGAGGCTCTGGCAACTCCAGCTGAGCCCAGGTTGGTTGTAGAGTGACCAACTACTCAAGCTTGCCCAGGACTTTCTCAATTCTAAAATTGAAAGTTCTGTATTCTGGGAATCCCTCTGTCCTTGGTAAACCGGAAGTGTTGGTCACCTACTTGCCTCTCTCTTTGGATCTTAGCAGTCCCTGTGTTTCTGAGCTAACATCCCCCATCTCTGGGCTCTTAGTACCACTTACTGCAGTGAGTTGGGACTGCTTGTTTGCTCGTGACTCAGATGTCTGCTTTTCTAGGGAAGGTACCGTAGTGGGAGTGTTTATACCCCCAGAATCTTGCATAAGGCCTGATGCAAAGCAGATGCTCAAAATGTATCTGGTGAGTGAATTCTTTGATCACAGACTGCTGATGACCTGTATCGGCCCCCATCTCTCCCTCAGATATAACAGTCTGTGCCCATGACCACATCAGTTGGCATCTGATTGGAATGAGCTCTGGGCCAGAACTGTTCTCCATCCATTTCAATGGTCAGGTCCTGGAGCAGAACCGTCGTAAGATCTCAGCCATCACTCTCGTCAGCGCCACGTCCACAACTGCGAACATGACCGTGAGCCCTGAGGGAAGGTGGACCATAGCTTCTCTCATCCCCAAACATTTTCAAGGCAAGAAATTCTTCCACAAGTCTTGCTTATGAATGCAGGATCCTTCTTTCTTCCTACCTAGGCACTAACTCTCTCATTCTTCTTTCTCCTTACAAGCTGCCCACGCTCCAGACATAACATTTCTTGGTCCTCCAAAACAAAATTTAGATACTTTGCTCTTAGACATATAACTTGTTAGTTGGGGATGGAGGAAGTAGAAAAATTGACAAAGATTTTTTAAAATGATGCAAAAGCCAACAAGATCTCTACTTCCTTGAAAGGAGAAAAGAGGAAGGAAACAGAAACATACGTGCAGATATTCTTTCTTGGGGTATTCCAGCCAAACTTCTGTAAATTTACAGAAAGACCAAGTTATGGATAGTGCAAAAGTTTTAACATGAAAACATTGTCTTTCATAACAAGATGAGCACAAAGCAGAATCTAACCAGCTGAAGATTTTAAAGGACATCAGTGAATTCTGGTGGGAAAAAAAATCAACTTAGGTTGTTATATGCTATCAGGTAAACAAAAGAATGCTCTATTGCACATTGTTGCTTTAAAACTGTTAGGAGAAAGGTTCCTGTATATAAAAGTAAATATCACTATAGGAAATCATTGTGTTTCCAAAATAATGTGTATAAAAGCAAGACATACAAAAAAGAGACACTTCTGGGATCATTTCAGTTTTTGTTCAAACTGAGTGGTCAAAATTATATTTGAAGTAATGAATTGTCACAATATTCCTGGAAGATAGAGTCCCAAATAACAATGAAATAATAAAACTAACATTACTGAGTTTAGGTACTTTTGTCTTTTTACAATTTCATACAGTATATATTAGTATTAATATTATCTTAATTTTACAGATGATAGGAAAAGTGAGAAATTGATAAGATCTAAGTCATGAAGTTTTAAGATGTATGGCAAAACCAATACAATATTGTAAAGTAAAAATAATAATAATAATAAGAGTCTGGAAATTACACAAAATTTTTCTCCCTTGAGAAGTAGAAAGAAAACCTTTCCAGTTTTTTCCCCCTAACTCATTCTCTCTCTTTCCTTTGCTTTTTATTCTTGCTTTCCTCACTGTACTAAAACAGTTTCAAACCAAAATGTTCAAAAGTTTTCTAAGTACTATATTCACTGTTATTATTGAAAACTTCCACAAATTTATTTCAAAGATTTGCATTTCTATCAGCCTTTATTTCTTCTCTCAAATTCTTCCATTTTCCTTACGTTCTAACTCAGCTGGAATGCAGGCTTTCATAGACATTAAAAACTGTGCAAAGAAAACCAGAAATCCTAGGAAACTAACTCGAGACCAGAGGCGGCACATTAAGAGGTGGGAATACTTCATCGCTGCAGAGGAAGTCATTTGGGACTATGCACCTATAATACCAGCAAGCATGGACAAGTGAGTTTGGAGGGGTTCTTACTACTGTGCAAATGTTCATGACATGGTCTATAGTGTCCTAGACTCATAGGGTCCTTGATCCATAGGGTGAAATGTCATGAGTTGACAGCTTTCAAGGAAATACGTGTATTGGATTTCATTTTCAAGTCAAACTGAAATTACTCCATACTCACCAAGAGAACTCAGCATGATAATAACTATAATAACTATAGTAATAGGAACAACAACAACAATAATAGCAGCTACCACTTGTTGAATGCTTCCTATTGTCAAGCAGTGTAGTAAACCTGTCTAAGAGCTTTAACTCCACAATTAGAAACAGCTCGTATTTATTTTAGAGATTAGGAAATGGGAGAGCTGGATTAAGAAAATTAGAAATTCTAATAGCTCTTAAACACTTGAAAAACACTCAAGCTCACTCAAGAGAGATATGCAAATTATTAATAAACTTCTGTGGAATATTGTCTTTCACCTAGCATCAGACTCACAAGTTCAGATGAAATAACCTAGTAGCAAGACTGTCAGAAACAAGCTCTATCATGTATTACTGGTGAAAGAGTGAACTGGAAAACCATTCTAGAAGATAATTTGGCAGTATGTATTAAAATTACAAATGCATATATCTTTTGACCCAGCAATCCCACTCTGGGAATTTACTATACAGATTCATATAGTTGCTTACAGATGAAATGAAGTATGTACAGGATGTTCACAGCTGCACTGTCAGTAGTAGCAAAGGCTTGGAAACAACCTATGAAAGTGAAAGTTGCTCAGTCGTGTCTGACTCTTTGTGACCCCATGGACTGTAGCCCACCAAGATCCTCCTTCCATGGGATTTCCCAGGCAAGAATACTGGAGTGGGTATCCATTTCCTCCTCCAGGGAATCTTCCAGACCCAGAGATTGAACCTGGGTCTCCTGCATTGCAGGCAGATTCTTTACCATCTGAGCTACCAGGGAAGGCCTGAAACAGCCTATAATGTCCCTCAATAGGAATGTATGAGTGTATTCACACAATGGAATACTAGGTATCTGTTTTAAAAAGGATGCAAACATTTTCTCTCTACTAATACAAAAAGTTCTCCAAGAGATATTTTTAAATTAATAAGTCGAGGGAACAAGATGGTAGAAGAGCAGATTCCCCTACTTGTATCCCCCAACAAGGGGATACCACAGAAATACAAAGGAACACAAGAGACTACTACAAACAATATATGCCAACAAATGGGATCAGTAGCAGAAAGGGAAAATGATCCTAGAAACATGCACTCTACCAAGACTGAATCAAAAAGAAACAGAAAACCTGAACAGATCAACAAGTAAGAAGATCGAATCAGTAATCAAAAACCTTGAAATAAAAGAAGCCCAGAGCCAGATGGCTTCACAAGTATATCATACATGAATCCTCAAACTCTTTCCAAATATTAAAGAGTAGGGAACATTTCCAAACTTATTTTACAAGGCCAGCATTACTCTTATACCAAAGCTAGATAAGGACTTTATAAGAAAAAAATTACAGGCCAATATCCTTGATGAACATAAATGCCAAGTTATCAAAATATTAGTAAACTGAATTCAGTACCACATTGAAATTACCATAAACTATGATCACACCTCCTGATTTCAAACTATATCACAAAGCTATAGTTATCAAACAGAAAAATAAAGTCATAAAAACAGACACATGGACCAAATGAACAGAAGCAAGGACTCAGAATAAATATATGCATGTATAGTCAATTAATCTTTGACAAGGGCACTAAACATACACAATGGGGAAAGGATAGTCTCTTCAATAAATGATGCTGGGAAAACTGGATATTCACATGCAAAAGAATAAAATTAGACCCTTAGCTTATTACATATAACATATACAAAAGCTAAGTAAAAATAAATTAAAAACTTAAATGTAATATCTGAAACCATAAAACTCCTGGAAGAAAACAAAACAAAGAAGCTCTTTGACAGTGGTCTCAGCAATGATGTTTTTGGCTACGACACCAGAAGCACAGGTAACAAAAACAAAAATAAACAAGCGGAGCTACATCAAACCGAAAAGCTTCTGCAAAAGAAACAACAAAATGAAAAGGTAACCAACAGAATGGGAGAAAATCTCAGCAAACCATGTATCTGATAACAGGTTAATAGCCAAAATACTGGGTTGGCCAAAAAGCTTATTCAGGTTTTTCCACACTATACAAGGAACTCATGTAATTCAATGGCAAAATAAACAAATGAAAATAGCCTGATTAAAAAATGGGCAAAGTACTTAAACTGACATTTTCCCTACAGAAAACATACAAATGGCCAATAGGTATATGAAAAGGTGTCCAGCATCACGAATCATCAGGGAAAAATCATATCCTTGATGAGACATCACCTCACACCTGTGAGGATGACTAGCACGCAAAAGAGGTAACAAGTGTTGACGAGGGTACAGAGAAAAGGAATCCTTGTATACTGTTGATGAAAATATAAATTGGTGCAGCCTTTATGGAAAACAGGCTTCCCTGGTGGCTCAGACGGTAAAGAAACTGCCTGTAATGCAGGAGAGCTAGGTTCAATCCCTGGGTCAAGAAGATCCCCTGGAGAAGAGAATGGCAACCCACTCCAGTATTCTTGCCTGGAGAATCCCCATGGACAGAAGAACCTGGAAGCCCATGGGGCTGTAAAGAGTCAGACACAACGGAGTGACTAACACTTTTACTTGTGGAAAATAGTAAGGAACTTCCTCAAAAAATTAAAAATAGATTTACTGTATGATCCTGCAATCTCACTTCTGGGTATATATCCAAAGGAAATGTATATACTATCAAAGAGATGCCTGTACTCCCATGTCCACTGCAGTGCTAATCATGGCAGCTTAAACGTGGAAACAACCTAAGTGCCTATCAGTGGAGATATAGATGTGTATGTATGTTACAATTATCTGTGTAATAATTGAATATTATTCAGCCTTAAAAAAGAAGGAAATCCTGCCATGTGCAATAATATGGATGAACCTGCAGGACATTAGGCTAAGTGAAATACTCCAGACACAGAATGACGTATGCAGAATCTAAAGTTGAACTCATGGAAGCAGAGAGTATAGTGGTGGTTGCCAGGGGCTGAGAGGGGAGAGGGAATGGGAGAAGTTGATCAAAGCATACCAATTTTCAGTTTTAAAATGAATGAGCTCTGGAGACCTAATATAGAGCATAATATATTAACTATAGTTAGTAACACCATAGTTAATAACATTGTATAATATTCTTGAAATTTGTTAAGACAGTAGATCTTAAGTGTTATCAAAATTAAAAAAATAAGCAACTAGGTGAGGTGATAGAAGTGGTTATTAGCTTGATTGTGATAATCTCATATACTCATATACAAATCATTATGTTGTAAATCTCAGATACATACATTTGTCAGTTATATTTCAATAAAGCTGGAAAATGCAACAAAAAATTCAAGGTATGGTACAGAATATGCAAATAGCTCCCTTTTGTTAGAGGCATGAGAGGATAAGAATAGTTATATCTGCAAGTCATATTTGCATAAAGATGCTCTGGAATTATTTACTTGAAATGAATGCAGATAAGTATTTAGAAAATGTTGTATAGAATAAATCCATAAAATGGATAAACTCTATTATGGAAATCTGCCTTTACAAACAAAGGCAATAAAAAGGACCAAGGGGGAAAGTAGTTCATGTTACCTCCCCTAAATCATTTATTGCAGTAGCTACAGAAGACAGGTGAAGGCAGTTGGTTTTCAGTTGGCACCAGGATTGGGTGGATGGTAGAAGGGATAGCCCAACAGTACAGAACTATGTTTAATAAAGACAGGAGAAGCTTCCCAGAGTGGGAATGTGTTCTTTTAGAGATGGAGAAATACCTGGAAAGCCAATTGCTTGTTGTTTTAGTCACTAAGTTGTGTCTGAGTCTTTTGCAACCCTATGGACTGTAGCCCTCCAGGCTCCTCTGACTGTGGAATTTTCCAGATAAGAATACTGGAGTGGGTTGCCATTTCTCTCCAGGGGATCTTCCCAACCCAGGCATCAAATCCACATCCCCTTCATTGGCAGGCAGATTCTTTACCACTGAAATTCTTAGCCACCATGCGAGCCCGTAGGAAAGCCAGCAGGATACTATAAATTAAGTGATACCTAAGAAAAATTCATAGTGTATCTTATCCTTTCATCCAAGTAGACCTTTCAGAGATAGCTACTCTAGAAACTGGAGAGATAGGAAGATGTAAGTAGCTGCTTCTAACCAAGATTATGACTTTATCAATGGTGGAGGAGACAGATAAGAGGTTTCCAGTTTTCCAACTAGAGAGAAGCTATCAGGACTTTGCAAATCACACTAAGGTTTCCCTCCCTGCCCCACCCCCCCACCCTCCCCCACCCCCCCACCCTCCCCCACCCCCACCCCCACCCCCACCCCCGCCAAGAAAACTAGCATTTTATCTAATTCAAGAGCAGAACTTCTAAACATAAGGGTGTCTCCCATCCTATTGGGGTCTCTACTTGAGAAAACTGTTTAATCTTTTGAACTTTATTTCATTTTAAGAAAATACAGATCTCTGCATTTGGATAATTTCTCAAACCGAATTGGAAAACATTATAAGAAGGTTGTCTACAAACAGTACCAAGATGACTCCTTCACCAAACGCCTGGAGGATCCCAGTAGTGAAGGAGATGGGATCTTGGGCCCTATTATCAGAGCCCAGGTCAGAGACACACTGAAAGTAAGTCACAGAAATACAGAACCATGGAAGAACTTGAATAGTGAAAAACAGATGATAAGTACTGGTTATTTATTTTTTTAACGTGTCCATGTAATTTTTAATTCAAATGTGGTTTTAATTCTTTTTCATATTTGCGTTTATTGTAGCCTATCTCATAATACAAATCATCTAAAATAGTCGATCAGATTATAAAGGAATAAACCAAGGAGCCAATGTAACTGAGGTGAAGGATAATGTGGGGACAAAGAAAATAAAGCCAAGGATAAGTATGATGAAACACATACCATATGCTCCTACAATATCTGCAAATTTTGTCCTAGGCTTTCTAGCAGCCAAAATAAACAGGTAAATAGGTCAGGCAAGATTCACAGTAGTCATAAAAGAAGTACAATTTCCCCTGTTATTGAGACTTAGAGAAAGTTATCCTATGGATGCTTAAAAAGAGCATGCTGTGTGATGTGGCAGATGGAATCCTTGACCCATCTACAACTGGTATGATAAATTTAAAAGCTGCATAGCTTTTTATTTAATTATATTTGTTTTTAATTGATTGATGATTCTTTACAATATTGGTTTGATTTCTTTTTGGAGGCCTTGGGGTCTTCTGCTATCATTTAGAGGTTACTTTGTAGGAGTTGTTCCATATTTTCATGAGTTTTTGATGTATTTGTTGGGGGGACAGGTGATCTCCCTGCTTATTCCTCGGCCATCTTCTTCCACTTCCTAAAAGTTGCATAGCTTTTAAAAATGTTTCTCATTATAGCTGAGAACATAACCAAATTGAATGAAAACAATTCATCAATGTGGTCTAAGCATGTAGTTCTCTGATGATTGGTCTCTGATGAACGTAAATTTTGGTATGTCAGGAACACTGAGTGTTCCTCAGGCTGATTTCTTTACATGTTGTATCATGTCATCATCTTATCTTTTGGTAAGAACTAGACAGCAGAGAATTAAAAGTTGCAATCTTTGGCTAGATTCTAGGATGAATATAATCTGCAGATTAAGGATGACCCAAATGCTTTGGCAAGCAACCAAGTAGAAGATAAGATTAACATTGTTTTTTCAGATTAAGGAGGCTAATTAGGACTCCTGTGTGATGAAGCTGCTTCCTTCATCTCTTCATGGAAATGAACTAAGAGGATGAGTGAAGTCGCTCAGTCGTGTCTGACTCTTTGTGACACCATGGACTGTAGCCTACCAGGCTCCTCTGTCCATGGGATTTTCCAGGCAATAGTACTGGAGTGGGTTGCCATTTCCTTCTCCAGGGCATCTTCCCGACCCAGGGATTGAACCCAGGTCTCCCACATTGTAGAGAGATGCTTTACCATCTGAGCCATATCTGCAGACAAAGCCAATTCTGTTCATTAAAAAAATAATAATAACCAAAGGGCAGAAAGCCACCTTTCTCTGTTTCTCTCTTCCTTCCCTCATTTCTGATCCCTTTTAGGTGCTCTTAGAAAGTATAAAGATGCCTCATTGGAAATTCAAGATCTGGCTATTTGCTATGCCCCATCAAGAAGATGTTTTTTGAGGGACTTCCCTGGTAGTCCAGTAGCTACGACACAGCACTTCCAGTGCAGGGGACCCGGGTTCGATCCCTGGTCAGGGAACTAGAATCCATGTGCCACAACTAAGAGTTTGAATGCTGCAGTTATAAGACTCTGTATGCCTAGAAGACTGAAGATCCTATAGGCCCCATCTAAGAGCTGGTGCAGCCATGTAAATAATAAACAAGTATTAAAGAAAGAAGAAGATGGCATCAAGGACACGGGTTTGGGAGATCTGGCAGACTGGAGAAGGGAAGGAGCAGATTCAAAGGCAGATGTGGTCCAAGCCAAAAGGACAGGGAAGGGAGATGGGGCTCAACTTGGAGAGGGTGATGTACCGTGAGGAAAACGCTACTCCAAAGGTCAGACTTCTCTTTCCGTTTTCCACCTTACTATGTAAGTGGAGCTCTCTCAAATGCATCTGTCAGGTGATGGGGAGAGGTTGCCCCTCACATACACAGTTATTAGTTTGCATTCACATAAAGACACACACACACATACGCACCATCCCACAAGTAAATATGCAAAGCTAGCATTGTCTATTCTCATGATTGACCCTAAATCCTGAAATAATGGATTTGAATTAATTTTGTAGATCGTGTTCAAAAATATGGCCAGCCGCGCCTACAGCATTTACCCTCACGGTGTGACCTTCTCTCCTTATGATGATGAAGTCAACGCTTCCTCAACCTCAGGTGTGAATCTTTCACGTCTACTGAATGAAATACTGACCTCTGAGAGACTGTCATATTTAGTCCTACTATCCTTCTTGCCTGTTAGTATAACTTGTACCATCAGATAGTACACATGTAGTGTGTGTGCTAAGGCGCTTCAGTGTCTGAGACTCTTTGTGACCCTAATGACTATAGCCTGCCAGGCTCCTCTGTTCATGGGATTCTCTAGGCAAAAATACTGGAGTGGGTTTTCATGCCCTCCTTCAGGGGATCTTCCCAACCCAGGGATGGAACCCGCATCTCCTGTGTCCCCTGCATTGACAGGCAGGTTCTTTACCCCTAGTGCTGCCTGGGAAGCCCCAGTATACATGTAGGGGTATCCTCAGAAACATAACCAAACACTGCTCACTTCAGGGATTTTGTTTATTCTGATGACTATAAAGTATGGTGTCCTTTGTTAGTGTAATAAGCAGCCTCAAGTGAACCAATATCTAATAGCTACAAGCTATCCAGAATAAAATGTGGAAAATTCTGAAAGAGATGGGAATACCAGATCACCTGATCTGCCTCTTGAGAAACCTATATGCAGGTCAGGAAGCAACAGTTAGAACTGGACATGGAACAACAGACTGGTTCCAAATAGGAAAAGGAGTACTTCAAGGCTGTATAGTGTCACCCTGCTTATTGAACTTCTATGCAGAATACATCATGAGAAATGTTGGGCTGGAAGAAGCACAAGCTGGAATCAAGATTGCCAGGAGAAATATCAATAACCTCAGATATGCAGATGACACCACCCTTATGGCAGAAAGTGAAGAGGAACTAAAAAGCCTCTTGATGAAAGTGAAAGAGGAGAGTGAAAAAGTTGGCTTAAAGCTCCACATTCAGAAAACGAAGATCATGGCATCTGGTCCCATCATTTCATGGAATTAGATGGGGAAACAGTGGAAACAGTGTCAGACTTTATTTTGGGGGGGCTCCAAAATCACTGCAGATGGTGATTGCAGCCATGAAATTAAAAGACGCTTACTCCTTGGAAGGAAAGTTATGACCAACCTAGATAGCGTATTCAAAAGCAGATACGTTACTTTGTTCACAAAGGTCCATCTAGTCAGGTTTTTCCAGTGGGCATATATGGATGTGAGAGTTGGACTGTAAAGAAAGCTGAGAGCTGAAGAATTGATGCTTTTGAACTGTGGTGTTGGAGAAGACTCTTGAGAGTCCTTTGGACTGCAAGGAGATCCAACCAGTCCATCCTAAAGGAGATCCAACCAGTCCATCCTAAAGGAGATCAGTCCTGGGTATTCGTTGGAAGGACTGATGCTGAAACTCCAATACTTTGGCCACCTCATGTGAAGAGTTGACTCATTGGAAAAGACCCTGATGCTGGGAGGGATTGGGGGCAGGAGGAGAAGGGGACGACAGAGGATGAGATGGCTGGATGGCATCACCGACTCGATGCACATGAGTTTGGGTGAACTCCAGGAATTGGTGATGGACAGGGAGGCCTGGCGTGCTGCGATTCATGGGGTCGCAAAGAGCCGGACATGACTGAGCGACTGAACTGACTGAACTGACTGACCCTGAGTTCTGGACATCTCCCAGGAGGCTCAGTGGTAAAGAATGTGCCTGCCAATGCAGGAGCCTCAGGAGACACAGGTTCAATCCCTGTGTCAGGAAAATCCACTGGAGGAGGAAATGGCAACCCACTCCAGTATTGTTGCCTGGAAAATCCCATGGTCGGAAGAGCCTGGTGGGCCTAGGGTCATAAAAGAGTCGCATATGACTTAGAGACTAAACAGCAACAACAATTCAGAATTCTATCAAATGGAGCTTAATATAAAGAGTATATCCCTTTCTCAACACTGATTCTATTCAGAGCTCAATTATTTTAAATTACTCATTCATTTTCTACTTATTTATTTTTTCCATGAAATAATTTTGAATAATCAAAACTAATTTTGAATGTATTTTCTTTTAGGCAGCAACACCATGATCAGAGCAGTTCAACCAGGGGAAACCTACACTTATAAGTGGAACATCCTAGAATCTGATGAACCCACAGAAAACGATGCTCAGTGCTTAACAAGACCATACTACAGTAATGTGGACGTCACAAGGGACCTTGCTTCTGGACTGATAGGGCTTCTTCTAATTTGTAAGAGCAGATCCTTGGATAAACGAGGCATACAGGTACTTTGTCTCTGAAGTAACCTTTCAGAAATTGAGAACTTCTGATGGGAATAGAGTAGTTCTCCTTGTTAAATAACGGGGCTTTTGCTTCTGAAGAACAGAGAATATTTAGTAGTCCCTCTTTAGCGTGAATATAACAAGGCTTATTCCTTTAGTTACTTTATTGGCTTATTTATTTCTTAGGTAAGTCTTATATGGACTCTACTGGAGAAGACAAGTCTACAGTGCTATAACAGTACTTTTTGTTTGTTTCAAATTCCAGATCTGTCCATACTGGCTACATGATAAGCAAGTCACTTAGTTTCTCTTTATTTTTTCCTTTCATCAAAACCGTGTTATTCCTTCCAAAAATTTTTGCAGAGCTGTTTCGGGGCTCAGTGAGACATCGCCTGGTAAAAGTGACTCTCACAGGGCTTTGTTCACAATGGGCCCACAGATGTCTGAATTTGTGGCTCCACGGGCCCCGAGACCTGTGTACTTTTGGTTTCTGAGAACTCAGTATTGTAGGGAATCCATAGACTAGGATGCTAATCACTGAACACCGCACTTTTATCCTCCAGAGGGCAGCAGACATTGAGCAGCAGGCTGTGTTTGCTGTGTTTGATGAGAACAAGAGCTGGTACATTGAAGACAACATCTACAAGTTTTGTGAAAATCCTGAGAAGGTGAAACGTGATGACCCCAAGTTTTATGAGTCAAACATCATGAGTAGTAAGTCGGAGCACTCTTTTTGTCCATCAGTTTTTTATTCCCATGGCTGAAGTGTGACTGTATCAAGAGGCAGAGGTGTGAATTAGAATCCACTCACCTCTTAGTCTCACTTCCAGTCCAGGAATTTGGTGATGAAATTACTGGGTGATAAAGAAATCTTTTTATAGCAGGAGGTCAATGCTTGTTATCCTTCGACACCCTGTTGGTTTCTTGCTTCAAATGTGTGTGTGTGTGTGTGTGTGTGTGTGTGTGTCTGTGCATGTGTGTCTGTGGGTGCATGAGCACATGTGCATGAACACATGCTCTGAGCTGGGAAGAACAGGGTGAAGGGTGGGGGTGGGTGAGGGACGAGGCCTTGGTCAGAGGTGTCTGAGGATTTTAGACTGGGGGCAAGGTGAACAGTCTTTATGCCCAGGGCAGAAACAAGGGAAATGATCTAAAGCTAGACTGTCAAATCAAACTAAGCAAAATGCAAACAGGGAGCCAAGAGTCTTAGAAAGCCAATCCGTGAAGAGGTTTGAAGTGAGCAGCAAGAAGCACAGAACAGAAAGAATAATCTGAGTCAAGATTCAGCAGGCTTTTCTGTAATTTTAAAGTCCGTGCTCAAAGCCACTGCTATGGGAAGTCTGGGAGAAATTTCACTGAGCCAGCTGGAAGCAAACTTCTCCACAAGGGCCAGGGTCCCTTTCCTCAGAGCTGGGAGTCACTGAACTCATTTTCTCTCATAAGTAATCACAGAAAGGAGGACAATTTCTCCACAATCTGTTCATAGAATTTCAGATGACTGACATTTGACGATTATTAGAACTGGCAGTTACCAGGAAAATAACTCTGAACAGGGAGTCAGCCTCAGCTTTTTTAGCTTAATTTCATTTTGGCAGCAAACCTGTCATAGTTCTAGACCAGTGCTGTCCATTTGAAATTATATATGAGCCATAAATACAATTTAAAATTTTCTAGTAGACATGTTAACATTAAAGAGAGAAAGGTGATGTTTGTTTTAGTAATACATTTTATTTAATATATTGCAAATATTATCATTTAAACATATAATCAATATGAAAATTAAAGAGATTTACTTTATTTCTTGCTAAGTCTTGGAAATCCAGTGCGTATTTTATACTCACAGCACGTCTCAATCCAGATTATCCATATTTCAAGTGCCCAATAGTCACGAGTGGCTAGTGGCTACCATATTAGTGCAGCTATAGACCATTTAGAAAAGCTTCCAGAATCAGGTACAAAGTAAAAACATATTAGGTCAGCTATGTGATAAGTATTTAAGTACTCACTTAGTGCCATGAATTATACTAGGATGAGGGTTATAGTGGTAACCCTGGCAGACATAGACCCTGCCCTCACAGAAATCATCTGTGATTTTATTAACATGCTTAGTATATATGTAAATACTGATACTGCCTAAAAATGTATCCCATTGAAAGAGGATGAAAATGTCTGAACTTGATAGCTGAGTGCAAACTAGAGATTATATAAATGCTAAGATGGAGCAATAAAAACTGCAAAATATGCTAAACAGTCTTCGTTTTTAGGGATAATTACTTGTATTCAATAACTAATGCTTCAAGAATTTGACTTTCTTATATTATGCTTTTTCTCCAGGTAAAATTACTCTAGATAATATTCTAAGTTGACCCTCAGAATATCTTTGAAAGCAGACCTAGAGTATAAAATATACACTTAACAAATGAATGAATAAATCAATGTGAATGAAAGGCTTTGTTTTTATCCTGACCCTTCTCCCTTAGCTAACTTTAAAGAATAAGTTCTCATTTGAAAAGTCTGTGTTTGATGTTCAATCTGGTAAAGCTTATCCCATATAATCACTAAGACACAACCAGAGTATCATTGGGTTATCATTAGCCACATTCCCTTTTGTTGGTATAGGCCTGATGTTTTAACAGATTTCACTCTTTCAGCTATTAATGGCTATGTGCCTGAGAGTATACCCACATTAGGGTTCTGCTTTGATGACACCGTCCAGTGGCACTTCTGCAGTGTGGGAACCCAGAATGACCTTTTGACCATTCACTTCACTGGGCACTCATTCATCTATGGAAAGAGGCACGAGGACACCTTGACCCTTTTCCCCATGCAGGGGGAGTCCGTGACTGTCACAATGGATAATGTTGGTAAGACTTGGATATTTAGAGGGGATCCTCTGCTCTGCCTGGTCTGCTGCAGCTCTTCAGACTACCACACTTCCTGGGCTTCTCTCTCTGATTCCTGATGGGCTTTCCTTTCAATACTATTCATGATTTCTGTTGGGGGAATTGATTACTCAAATGGGTCCAGTTCTTTATGTGCATTTCATTTATCCTTCTCTGGGCTGAATGAGAAGCAAAGATAATAACAATAAAAGGATCAGGCATCACTTTCAGAAGAAAGTGTGAGCATTCAGCCACAGCACATTTCTTTTACCAAATGCCTTTTTCAGCTTTTTAAGACAGCCATCCCACACTAGGGTTAGCAATAATCCAATATAGTACCTTAGAGGTGGGCTTCACGATAGCTGTCATGGGCTTTGGAGTTCATCAGATCCAGGTTCAAAACCTGCTCTGCCATTTGATATCTGTTTAACCTTGGACAAGTTACTCCACCTCACTGAGCCTCAGTTTATTAATCTGAAAAACAGAATAATAACACTTTACAGAGTTGCTCTGACATTCATTGTAATATGCACCAAACGCCTAGGACTCAGTAGACAATCAACATGTTATATCTATGGAAGGTTTGCCAGGAAATCGCATACCATTTCAAAGAGATTCAGTATTGTCCTGGATCCACTTGAATTATTTATTCCTTAGAAATATCTAGATGTTTCTTATTTCTTGGGAAACAATAGAAACAATAAGATGTTTCTTATTTCATCATCTTTCACCTAACTTCAGCTCTCTAACAAAATGTGCAACTCACAAGAGCTTTGATATTCAAAGACCACTTCATTCTTGGGCTTCCCAGGTGGCTCAGTGGTAAAGAACTCGCCTGCCAATGCAGGAGACATAAGAGACCTGGGCTTGATCCCTGAGTTGGGAAGATCCCCCAAGGGCATGGCAACCCACTCAAGTATTCTTGCCTGGAGAGTTCCATGGACAGAGGAACCTGGCAGGCTATAGTCCATAGCATCACACAGAGTCGGACACGACTGAAGTGACTTAGCATACACGCACATTTCATTCTTGATTCATCTCTTTTTGAATATATTCTAAAACAGGGACTCTCAAACTATTTGTGCTGAAAGTTTTTCTCCCTAATCTGCACCGACCAATATTTTGGGTCCATATTCTGTCAAATGAGATCAATGTGCTGATCACACGGTTGGATGTCATGGAAATGTCAGATTACAAAAAGGTTTCCTATACCCTTTCCTCTCGATTTCATTCCTTATGTCACTGTGGAACAGTAACCAGCAGTTCACAGATCAATTGCAGTCCACAGACCAATTGCAGTCCACAGACCACAGTATCCCTGATGAAAGTTCACAGGAAATTATCTGCTACAATGGACCATAGGGTTTTAAATATCTTTTTCTGTCCTCAGAGTTCTCTATTCTGTTTGTTTCTCTTTTGTAGGAACTTGGATGTTAACCACCATGAATTCCAATCCAAGAAGCAAAAAACTACGGCTGAGGTTCAGGGATGCTAAGTGTATCCGGAATGATGATGATGACTCCTATGAGATTATATATGAACCTTCAGGATCTACAGCCATGACTACAAGGAAAATGCATGATTCTTCAGAAATCAAAGATGAAAATGATGCTGACTCTGATTACCAGGAAGAACTGGCTTCAATTCTAGGTCTTAGGTCATTCAGAAATTCATCACTGAATCAGGAGAAAGATGAGCTCAATCTTACCGCCCTAGCTCTGGAGAAAGACTCTGAATTCATTCCTCCAAGTGCCAACAGATATCTTGGTTCAAATTCTTCTTCCCCAAGAAATGTTAGCAGGCTTATTGCCAACAACTTTGCAGAACCTCTGAAAACTCTTCTGCACCTGGAAGCCCCTGCGGCTGGTCCCGCGCTGGAACACGCTGGCTTAGATAAGAACTCAACTCTCAACCCTCCCATGGCAGAGCATTCCAGCCCTTATTCTGAAGACCATAGAGAAGATCTTCCACTCTCAGATGTCACAGGGATAAGCCTACTTCCATTTGGCACAGGATTCAAAAATCAAAAACCTGCCAAACATCAAAGATTCCAGGTAGGAAGAGGCCGAGCAGCAAAGCACAGGTTCTCCCAGACAGAATCCCCAGCACATAAAACCAGGACACGTTTAAGCCAAGACAACTCTTCTGCTTCCAGAATGGGGCTCTGGGAGGACATTCCCAGTGATCTGTTACTCTTACAACAAAAGGATCCATCTAAGATTCTGAATGGAGAATGGCATTTGGTTTCTGAGAAAGGCAGTTATGAAATAATCCAAGATGCTAATGAAAACAAGACTGTTAATAAGTTGCCAAACAGCCCCCAGAATGCCTCAAGGACTTGGGGAGAAAACATCCCTTTCAAAAACAGTCATGGAAAGCAGAGTGGCCACCCAACATTTTTGGTAACTAGACGTAAACCTCTACAAGACAGACAGGATAGAAGAAATAGTAGACTGAAGGAAGGCCTTCCATTAATTAGGACACGAAGAAAGAAAAAGGAAGAGAAGCCTGCATACCATGTTCCTCTATCTCCAAGGAGTTTTCACCCTCTGAGAGGAGAGGTCAATGCCTCATTTTCAGACAGAAGACATAATCATTCATTGTTACTCCATGCGTCCAATGAAACATCTCTTTCCATAGACCTCAATCAGACATTCCCCTCTATGAATCTTAGCCTTGCAGCCTCACTTCCTGATCATGACCAGACCTCACCAAATGACACCAGTCAGACTAGCTCCCCTCCAGATCTTAATCCGACAGTGAGCCCAGAGGAACACTATCAAACATTCCCTATTCAAGACTCTGATCCAACACATTCTACTACAGCCCACAGTAACAGATCTCCTCCCACACAGCCCAGCCAGATACCCAACTATGACCTAAGAAACAAGGCCATCCCTATTGATGTGAGTCAAATTTTCCCTTCCTTGGAACTTGAAGTCTGGCAGACAGCTACCTCTCTAGACCTCAGTCAACCATCCATCTCCCCAGACCTTGGCCAGATGGCCCCTACCCCAGACCTTGGCCAGGAGTCTCTCTCTCCAGACCTTGGCCAGATGGGCCTCTCTCCAGACCTCAGCCAGGAGTCTCTCTCTCCAGACCTTGGCCAGACAGACCTCTCTCCAGGCCTCAGCCAGGAGTCTCTCTCTCCAGACCTTGGCCAGACGGGCCTCTCTCCAGACCTCAGCCAGGAGTCTCTCTCTCCAGACCTTGGCCAGACGGCCCTCTCTCCAGACCTCAGCCAGGAGTCTCTCTCTCCAGACCTTGGCCAGACGGCCCTCTCTCCAGACCTCAGCCAGGAGTCTCTCTCTCCAGACCTTCCAGACCTCAGCCAGGAGTCTCTCTCTCCAGACCTTCCAGACCTCAGCCAGGAGTCTCTCTCTCCAGACCTAGGCCGGACAGCCCTTTCTCCAGACCTCAGCCAGGAGTCTCTCTCTCCAGACCTTGGCCAGCTTGATCTCAAGCAGACATCACCTCCTCTAGATCTTGATCAGACATCCCACACTTCTGAATCAAGTCAGTCATTGTCTCTTCCAGAATTTGGTCAGACTTTCCTTTATGCAGATATTGGTCAGATGCCATCTCCTCCACCAGACTCCACACTAAATAACACTTTTATACCAGAAGAATTTAATCCACTGGTTGTAGTAGGCCTCAGTAGAGATGATGGAGATTATATTGAAATTATTCCAGGGCAGAAGGAAGAGAGCAGTGAAGAAGGCTATGGTGAATTTGAATTTGTAGCCTATAATGACCCTTACCAAACTGATCTTAGGACAGATATCAGCTCCTCCAGAAATCCTGACAACATTGCAGCATGGTACCTCCGCAGCAACAATGGAAACAGAAAAAATTATTACATTGCAGCTGAAGAAATATCCTGGGATTATTCAAAATTTGCGCAAAGGTTTGACCAGTTCTTATATTCTCATTTTTTCCACTAATGCTAAAAAAAGTAATTACAACAGTCTAAGAAGATGATTTTGGACAAATCGTGCTAAGTATAATTTAGTTCCCCTATACAGTGCAACTTGGCTTATACTGTTTCCATTGTCAATGTCAAGATAAGCTTTTCCACTTCAGGTGACATCTGGACAACACAAGAGCCATCTCTGTGAGAAGTCTTTGATATGCTGTACTTAAATCAGCACCCTCCTCTCTTTTCTTTTCTCATCAAATATATTCCTACTCCTTCTTGCTCCAGTGCAGAGCCCAATCTATCGATGTTGTTGTTGTTTAGTTGCTGAGTCATGTCTGACTCTTTGTGATCCCATGGACTATAGCTTGCCAGGCTCTTTGTTCATGGGATTTCCTAGGCAGAATACTGGAGTGGGTTGCCATTCTTCCTCCAGGGATCTTCCCCCACCTAGGGATTGAAACTGCATCTTCTGTGTCTCCTGTTTTGGTAGGCAGATTCTTTACCACTAGCACCACCTGGGAAGCGACTTATCAATAGCTATAGGATAATCAATATGATTTCACTGAAGTTGGCTTCAAATCTAAATTTGTGATGTAGAAATCTCCTTTTGCCATTACTTAACAAAAATATTTTTAAATTGTTAACTGATCAGTATGAAGTATATACCATCTTGATGAAGATTAAGTCAAATTCCATGTGATTCCAGTTGCAGAGGTAAAGGGTATAAAGTAGCTTAGAAGCAAAAAGCAAGTTTATGCCCTCGATTGAGCCATTCATTAGATTATGATTCATCTTGATTGGAACTTTTATTTTAACTTGGTTTATAACATCACTCAGTTAATAATTCTTTGTGTGTGTGTGTGTGCTCAGTCGTGTCTGATTCTTTATGACCCCATGGACTGTAGCCTGCCAGGCTCCTCTCTCCATGGAATTCCCTAGGCAAGAATACTGGAGTGGGTTGCCATGCTCTCCTCCAAGGGATCTCCCCGACCCAGGAATTGAACTTGCATCTCTTATGTCTCCTACATTGACGAGCAGGTTCTTTACCATTAGTGCCACCTGGGAAGTCCAATAACTCCTTAATGAGGGCTTATTCTCTCCTAGGCATTGTGCTAAGTGCTGAGACGGTAAAAGAGAATATAAACGCAAATGATTCCTGCTCTGATGGAACTTGTGTCTAGTTGGGCAGGTAGATATGAACCAAGCACTCATATAAATAAGTGTAAAAAAATTAACCATGATGAAGACCAATAAGGAAAGGTGATCAATGGTGATATGAGAAGTGGGAAGTCTGACTGAAAACGTGACATTTGAGTTGAGATCTGAAAATGAACAGAAAGTGGAGAGGGGAGAGCATTCTAGACAGAGAAAACAGCATGATGAAGGCCCTGGGGAAGGAGGAAGCCCTGAGACTAAAGGCCTCTGTAGCTGGAGCTCAAGATGAGGGTGTGTGCTAAGAAAGTGTTTGGCTAGCTCTGCAGAGATAAGATACTACTAGGCTTTGTGGGCCCTGGGAAGAATTTCAATGTTTTTCCAAGAGCAGTGAGAAACCTTCAAAAGTTTTAAGCCACTCCTAGGTGATTGGGATATTTGCAGTCTTTTTAACAAGCAGTTACACAAAGTAGGTCCCAAGATCTGCTTCAGCTCTAACATTTTAGGGTTCTAGCCACTTTTCAACCATAGAGTTGAAGAAGTTGATGCAATTTTTTAAGTGGACTGACTTACAACAGAGAGTTTTTAATGGATTGACATGCATTTTTTAAAGTTAGTTTTCATTTTAATTTTCTCAATTATGGAAAACCACATTGGACTGGGTACTATATTCTGGGATGACAAGACAGAGAAAGAAGAGAAAGGGGTACAAAAAGCAACTACAAATTCTTGGGTATAGCTGATGACATGGTAGCTGATGGCCATATTTATACTGTCTAAATATAGCTCATAGCTTTCACAAAAGCTAGCTGTTACCCTAATAAATTAAAATCAGAATGCAACTAGAGTAAGCAAACACAACACATGGTGTGATTCAGAGAAATTATTTCATTAATCTGGTGCCAGTTAACGTCTGGTGCCAGACATTTCCATATTAAAACTCTGAGTTTAAGAGACTTTCTCCCGTGACTTCCTATTTAACTGTAACACCCTTTACTATATGAGAATAAGTAGTTTATCTGGGGATTGCTAAGCAAGTTCCTGAGGGAGTAAGGTTTTCTAGAATGTAAAGACATGAAACCAGTTCCTTCAAAACCTCATGTGTGTCGCCTGGGAGAATCCCATGGACAGAGAAGCCTGGCCAGCCACAGTCCATCAGGTCACAAAGAGTCAGACATGACTGAAACGACTTAGCACACACATTCATGTATGTTCTAGGGGACTGTATACCATGCTTAGAGTCTGGAAGCATGGGATTACTAGTATAGCAAGACTAGAAAGTAGGCAGAATGGGATTCTCTAATAATGGCTTGTATTGTATAACAAATACTATGAGATTCATGGGTGAGCTTCTGGCCTGTTTCCCAGATTCTTGGAGAAGGAAATGGCAACCCATTCCAGTATTTTTGTCTGGAGAATCCCATGGACTGTAGCCTGTCAAGCTCCTCTATCTGGGGTCGCAAAAGTTGAATACAACTTAGCGACTAAACCACCCAGACTCTAGGGAAATTTAATATTCAGTAGGAAAATCTGATATGCTCTAGCCCCAGACTGAGCTGGTAAACCACATACAGAATGATGTGATCTAGCAAAAGCAAATGTGGGGAGAGTGGCTACTTTCAGAATATAAAACACCTACCCATCCAGTGGCCTTTACAGAGGTGACCCTCTAAATCAACTGACCATTATCATCTGCCTGTCCCAAACCCTGGCACTATTCCATTGCATGACTTTCTCTACTTTTAAAATTAAAATCTGCTATGTTGATATCTGATTATATTTGTCATTCATTAATTGGAGTTGTTGTTGTTTAGTGACTAAGTTGTGCTTGACTCTTTGCGACATCCATGGACTGTAGCCCACCAAGCTCCTCTGTCCATGGGATTTTCCAGGCAAGAATATTGGAGTGGGTTGCCATTTCCTCCTCCAGGGGATCCTCCCAACCCAGGGATACAGCCCCTTCTCCTGCTTTGGCAGGCAGATTCTTTACTGCTGAGCCACCTGGGAAGCCTTATTCATTAATACATAAAATAAATATCTGCTTACTATTAGCCAGGTACCTTGCTAGGCACTGGAAATAAAAATTATAAGCAAGATAAGCACAGTCCCTGATCTCACAGGGCTTTCACTCTAATGGTAGAGTCAGATTTTAATAGATAATCTCACAAATAAATAATATATAATTTACTATATATACTCTAGAAACCCTATAAGAATACTACAGGGATTTACTATATATACTACAGTAACTTTGTAGAAATTTAGGGAGTGTTAGAGAGAGATTTGATCCAGTCTAAAGGGTCATAGGAGAATATGCTTAGAAACAATATGTGAGATGGGAGCTAAATGATATTTACTGGCTTATGATTTTAGTCACTTATATTTTAATTCATTTGTTCATTAAATATTTTCAAATATCTTGTTTATACTAGATGCTATGTTCAGAAACAGAGAATGTCCTCAATTCTTTGAATGGTCTTTAATTTGTTCTTTTAAACAAATGCTATTACTTTCATTTCAGTGAAGACACTGATGATGTTCCAGAGGACACCGTATACAAGAAAGTAGTTTTCCGAAAGTACCTTGATAGCACTTTTACCAAACTTGATCCTCAGGGGGAGTATGAAGAACATCTTGGCATACTTGGTCCAGTCATTAGAGCTGAAGTGGATGATGTTATACAAGTAAGTTATCTTTCGAGCATTGATAAGATCATCAGAGGAATTTCCACAAGCACCAGAGGGCTGTAGAGATGGAAATGGCAAGAAAGCTATAGGTGACTTATTTATTTTCTACAATTAACAAATAACTACATTTCTTTTCAAGACTGCTTACCAACTCACTTTCCACTCTTCAAGAAAAAAAATGATCTCACAATTTTATTTCTTCCCCTGCCAAGTTCCTGTTCATTCTATATAGGCCAATTCCATCTCTCTGAAGAAACTTTCTTTAATTCTCCCAAGCTCTCCTAAACATTCAACTGAATTGCTCCTCCCAGGCATTCCCACCAAATCCCATCCATACTTTGTTTACAGTACCTTTTGTCTCCATATTTTTAACTGGAATTCACATGTACATATCTCTTTACACCAGTAGCTTGAAATCTTATTGTGAGTAAAACCAAAGCCTCATTCATTTTCAGATCTGTAGCACCTATCTTTATCATGTCATTTGTAGATAATCTTTGAGCCTAAAAACAAACCTGTTTTGGTGTTTCTGGAGAAAACTACATGGGCCCTATCTCATTGGATGGTTGTAAAATTAGATTAAATAATACACAAAAATTACTTTGCAATTCTAAGCATTCAATATATCTTAGATTCAACTGAATAGCCATCCAGTTTAGCCCATAATGCTGACATCTGGGGGGTTGGGCTTTATTAAGCTTAAATACATTTGTGAATCATCCCTTTCTTTTTAGGTTCGTTTTAAAAATTTAGCATCCAGACCATATTCTCTTCATGCCCATGGGCTTTCCTATGAAAAATCATCAGAAGGAAAGACTTATGAAGATGACTCTCCTGAATGGTTTAAGGAAGACAATGCTATTCAGCCCAATAGCACTTATACCTATGTATGGCACGCCACTACACGATCCGGGCCAGAAAACCCTGGATCTGCCTGTCGGGCTTGGGCCTACTACTCAGCAGTGAACCCAGTAAGCATAGCCACTGAAAATTTTTGTCGTTCCCCTACGTTGAGTCCATCAAATGGAATGTCACGATTTCCTAGTAAATATCTGTCCTGCTTTACATGAGGCATGTGTAAGGATCAGGGTCCACAGTCAACTGCTGCCAAAACCAGGGACTCACCATGCAGATCTTCAGAAGACAGTGAGAAGCATTTGTTCAGTGGAAAGGAGGAAGGATTACTTAAATGGTTAGCCCCAGTTAGAGTGACTGCTTTACGGAGGAAGATGTTTATCTGCAATTTCCTTGAAGAAGCTTTCCTTGAGAAAGCCATCTCCTGCTTTTTCTTGTTTTTAAATGAAAGAACTATAAATTCAAGATTCCTCCATTTTGATGGTGGCAGAGACAGCATAGACTTAGATTTCAATTTCTGTCCTATCACTTACTGTGTAGCCCTAGGAAAGTTACTTGATCTCTCTCAGCCACTGTTCCCAGAGTTAAAAAGGAGGCAGCCGCACAGAGCATGTAGAGTAGGCACTTGGTAATATTTGTTCAATCAATGGATTTATTTTTTACCATATAGGATTGTTGTCAGAATTAAATAAGATACTACAGGGAAAATATTTAACCTAACAGATACTCAATAAATAGTATTTATAATAGTATCCCTATCATTATCGTCACCATAGTTATCATTACTACCATGTTGAAATAAGGGATTAATCAGAGGAAGGCAATATGAGCACAGAATGAAGACAATAAATATCCAGGTTTATTAAGCTATAATTCATTTATAATCTTCCAGAGCCTCTGAGAAGGTGATTGTCAGAAGAGCAAAGAAAATCGTGAGAAACCGTGAATGTGTGCTGTCTGCTCTTACTGTCTTCCAGGAAAAAGATATCCATTCAGGCTTGATAGGGCCTCTTCTGATCTGCCGGAAAGGGACACTTCATAAGGAGACCAACATGCCTGTGGACATGAGAGAATTTGTCCTACTTTTTATGGTCTTTGATGAAAAGAAGAGCTGGTATTATGACAAGAAGCCCACAAGGTCTTGGAGACACGCATCCTCTGAAGTCAAAAACTCCCATGAGTTTCATGGTATTTTCCTCTGACTTTGATCTCATCTCTGAACCAATTTACTGGGTGACAGTGATTCCTGCCCACAGGTCTTCTCAAAATCAGATATAAGATGCTTCTGTGGAAACAGGAGCTCTAACTAAAACCAGATCCTTAAATGTCTACGAGGCTGATGTCACCTGCCAGGTGGCAGTGTAGGTGAAAGAGAGCAGACAAAATCTGAAAGATAGCACACAACGCTGCTGTAAAACAAACCCAAACCAAACAACAGAAGTCACTGGGCTTCAGCTGGTAACATAGACGGGAAAGGAATTAGTATTGTTCTGCAATTAAACAGTTAATAAATCTGTTTCTTGATCTCTAAGGGATCAATTATTTATGTAGAAGTGATCGCCCACACATACTTCCAAAATAAGAATGGCTGTCATATTTGTAACTCTCAGCAGTTCACAGGTGGAACTCAAAGAATATGAGAAGAAAGCGATTTAGGAAACTAGGTAGCCAGGTAATGGAGGAAGAGTGCCAAGACAGCATTTGGGTGGGAAAAGAGGGAAAAGTATATTTACTCTGAAATCCATTTGGGAATTTAGTCAGTAAATTGGCAGTGGAATTACAGTTTTAGGGAAAGGCAGAATTTAGGATATGGTGAACAACGATATCCTAAGTAATTAGGATTTAGAAATCCTAAATTTCTAAAGAATTTAGGAATTAGAAAACAAATGAAGATCCTGTTTTCAGAGTTTGATGAATAGAGGTGATTGCTATGAGATTTCTGATCAGGAAGGTCCTGTGCTTTGGGTGATGGGTCAGTTATTCAATGTAATAGTAAAGAAGAAAGTTGCTATTGCTTCAAGAATTAAAAAAAAAAAAGACATTATAAGCAATATTCAATTCACTGCCACCTCTCCCAGCCAGTTATCAAGGCTAAGCTGGTCTATGCTCCCTCTCCCACTCCATTTACCTACTTAGGCTACCCCTTTTTAGCTTATTTTTCCTAATTAAACTTCTACAATTGTAGAATTCAATCTGATCTCACCTGTAAGAAAACAATATGATTTACAATCTGCTCCAAAACCCCACCCTCTGGACTCTGCTTGTCACACAAGTGTAAAAAATTCTATTATGCAGTCTAGAATAGAGTCGATTGAGAGCTGACCAAGAGACTCCAGGCAGAGCTTTCTTTTCTCTTCTCCTACCATCTCTAGGCCTTTCAGCCCAAGGTGCTTGGTCTCAAGGTAGGAAGCATTTCCTCTGAAAACCTCTCAACCCAGTGGGAAAGCACAGACTGCAGAAGCAGGCAGGCTGTCTTGTGGTTATGTCCTTTACTTGCTGAGTACCCTCGAGGCCCTGCTTCCTGATTATTCAAGGAAAGACTAAAATGCATCCTGTTTAATTTTAGTTTTAAATGTAATGTCATCTAAATTGCTGTAATTTGGTAATCTTCTACTGTCGAACTTATCAGGGTATTTGATAAGCAGACCACCTATGCCTGGCCTCTGCAGTATGCACTAAGTAACTATGTGCTGAATTAATAAACGAATGAATGAACTCTATCACTCAGCTAAATTCAGCAAATGTTTATTGAGCACTTGATACTTTGAGCATCTTTTCTTCTCTATCCTAATGTAATGGTTTGACCTAATAACTGCTGGAGATAACCTTTATTTTTAGGAGATCTAGTCACTAAGATGAGGAGGTGAGGCTGATGTCATGAGGATGTAGACAGGTGCTCTCATACCTGATATAATTTTAAGGGGGCCAAAATGATCTCAACTCTTCTCCCTCCAAAAATTCATTTGCTTGGTTCCTGAAATTCCACAATAGTTCCTTTAACTTTAGAAGAATAAACAACAACAGCTATCACCACCAGCAAAACTTCCCTCACTTCAGTCCCAATTAAGTGCAAGGTGGCCCTAAGCTTTATCATTAAAATTTTATATGCATTCTTTTTTAAGATGACCAGGTTTATCAGATGCTTAAAAACATACACCCTTCAGTGAGGGGAGAGTTGATAAAGTCTGAGAACCCTGGACATCCCAGCTGGGAAAGGGGCAGAGGAGCACGCAGACAAATGAGAGGATAAACATGAATCTCTAAGGTTGGTGGGTCCAACAGAGATAAAGTGCAGCTTCCTAACTTTGCCTGGAACTCTTTCTGAATTTCAGAGGCCTTAGGGTGATACACTGCATATCCCCTTACTTACCTTCTTTTCTCTGAAGACTAGACTTCACTTATCTGCCCAGATTAGTCCTTATCTTTTTAAGTAGCCCAGGGGAATTCATATTATAAATGTAAAGAATAAATGGATAAAGCACAGAACAGGAAACATGTAAATTTGAGGAAAAGAGTGATAAACTGCTTTGAAAGGGGACTCACCCACACTTCTGCCTCAGGCTGGTGTGAGGAGGAGAAGTGGTTCCGTTTCAGTCTCTCACTGATATTAGGAACTGTAGGAGGTCCCTTACCATGCCTGGGCAGGGTTGGGGGGTGGGTAGCATGCGACTAATAAAGAAGATGGGTGGTGAGTGGAAGGCCCTATATTTCCTTACCAGCCTCTCTCCTGGTAGACACAGATTTCTAATTGACTGCAACTTTCTGTCCTTTCAGCCATCAATGGGATGATCTACAACTTGCCCGGCCTGAGAATGTATGAGCAAGAGTGGGTGAGGCTGCACCTGCTGAACTTAGGCGGCTCCCGAGACATTCACGTGGTTCACTTTCATGGCCAGACCTTGCTAGAAAACGGCACTCAACAGCACCAGTTAGGGGTTTGGCCCCTTATGCCTGGTAAAATTCTTGGCAGTGGAAAAAGGTCCCAGTAACAAATGGCGAGGCTGTAACTTAGCATCTGTAACTCTCTCCCATTCCCTCTTTGTGCATCTCCTTCCAAAGCAGTCATGCATGGGCTCTGACATGGATCCTGGGCAAAGCTATATTCCAAAACTGCAGCAGAGTACAGAAGACTCAGCCAGCGTCTGCGCTGTTTGCAGCACAGCGCAGACTAAATCTCCAGACCAGCTTGGTTCTACAGAGATGCTGTGTTTAGTGCAGGTTCTCCCAAGCTATTATGTGTCAAGCAGGCCGGGTCTTAAGCAGATTACAAAATGAATCCCACAAGGATCAGGCATCTAAAACATTCTGTTGGGCAGAAATCAGAGACTAACCAGGATTTCAGTGTTCTTGAATTCTACTCCTCAGTCTTATCACTCTGATATCTTTGGGCTGTCGAAATCTGAATCTTAAACTGACTTATGAAGTGAAGAATATATTTTTAAATGATTATAAAAGCCAAAGAAAAATTAGTATTTAAATCTTTTCATATGCAAAATAATGACTAGATTTAAACAAACTACAACCATCAAAAATGATTTTTATTTCCCAGCGAATTGCTTGTAGGTGTGTATTGATTGTAGCTGTGTGAGTAGGAGTGTGTTTGGTGCCATTGATCCTCAAACTGTAGTAGGCATAATAAAAACTTACAAAGCTGGTTAAAATGCAGATGCTTTGATCTGGTGGAACTTGAGCAGGAACCCAGCAGTCTGCATTTTTAATAAGCAGCCTACCTTCCACAAATGGTATCTGAGAAGCTAGTCAAGGCAATTCCTTGATAGGATTTTGAGTGGGGAAGTTGCTGTGTGAATCAGCCTCAGAAGTAGGCACACTAGTCCAAACAGGCCCGATGTGGTTAAGGATGGGGGAAGAGAGACTCCCCAGGTGGCGCAAGGGGTAAAGAACCCGCCTACCAATGCAGGATAAATGGGTTTGATCCCTGGGTTGGGAAGATCCCCTGGATGAGGGCATGGCAGCCCACTCCAGTATTCTTGCCTGGAGAATTCCATGACAGAGGAGCCTTGTGGGCTACAGTCCATGGGGTCATAAAAGAATTGGACAAAACTGAGCGACTAAAATTGGAGAAGGAAATGGCAGCCCACTCCAGTGTTCTTGCCTGGAGAATCCCAGGGACGGGGGAGCCTGGCGGGCTGCCGTCTATGGGGTTGCACGGAGTCGGACACGATTGAAGTGACTTAGCAGCAGCAGCAGGAGAGCAACTAAAACAACAACAAATCACACACGGAGTAAGCTGGAGCCTCACAGCAGGAGGTTCCTTGAAACTTCTGCCTATCTGGGGCTGCGCACACTCAGAAGGGTTGAACACGTGAAACAAGTGCTGAACAAATCTGCTGAACAAACAAAAATAATTACAGTGTATGTAGTTTCTTGTGTTTGGAATAAGGAATGTACTTATTGCTGGCATACACCCTGGAAAATGGGATTGTCCTGCTGCTAAGGGTCATTAGCAAACTCAGGCCCTTCAGCCTTTAGTTTGACACACCCCAATAGGACACTACAGAAAGAATGACTGAAGCGACTTAGCACTCTCACACACGGGGGGAAAAGGGGATTCTGTTTGCAACACACCAGTTTCTCATTAACAAAGCTATCAGAAGCCACTCTATTAAAATCAGGGACAGAAAGGGTTAGGTCAGGCTCACCCCTAACTTCTCACCAAGTATTACCAGATCAGTTATCCCTTCCACAAGCCTGGGAGAAGTGGGTCAGGGAACTGGCCCACTTAAATCTTCACACCTAACACCTGCATTAGAGATTAGAAGGCTGGAGATCTTTTTTTAGTGTGTCTGAGGAGGAGGGCCATCAGCTATTACTTTTTATTCACAATCTAGGAAATGGTCACAAATCATAGTCGATAGAATATAAGTATTAACTGGTGGTAGGAAATGTTAAATACCAGAATGAATAATCAGAGGTTTCAGAAATTTCATTCTTTCAGTGCTTTTTTGAAACAATGTTTGTACACCTCTATCTAAAATGTAAACTTCATAGAAAAAAATGAAACATGAGGGAAGGATGTTTTATTTTTATTTTCTCACGTAAAAAAGAAAAACTAGAAAAATGAAGAGAAGGAAAAATGTACAATATTTGTGAGGCCCAATGACTATCATTCAAGGTTGCTTTGATAAACTGCATTATGTATGGGTTAACTTGTAACATGACATTTAGATAAATGAAAAATTTCTTTTTGTAAGGGGTATTGGAGATTTTTTAAGGTCCCAGGGCAATTTGTTTTTAGTGAGTGTGTGTGTGTTGTTGTTTGTTTTGATACACCTGTAATATTGTCTAAAGAGAAACGGCTAACTCAAGTTATATTCTAAATCACTTGCTATGCAGAGATTTTAGGATTCTTTGATAGGAGTCAACCAGTGTTAGCCTGTTAATCTTTGGGTATGCAATGTTGCCTTTTATTTTAGGTTCATTTAAAACTCTTGAAATGAAGGCATCAAAACCTGGCTGGTGGCTCCTAGACACAGAAGTTGGAGAAATTCAGAGAGCAGGGATGCAGACACCATTTCTCATCGTAGACAGAGGTATCATCTAAGAGCCACATTATTTTTTTGTTTTAGCAGAAGAGTACCTGTTCCTAGAATATCACCAAGTTTTAGGTTGGAAATATTCAACTCTGAGAACTCTGACATAACAGAGGCATGATCTGTAGCAGTAATTGCTTTTATTCTGACCTAGAGTCTGACTATACTGCAAACATCAGTCTGCCAGGAATCTTAAACTAAATGGTTCAAACCAAAGGCATCCCTCTCATTTGCTGAAGCGAAATAAAGCATCCTCCTTTGTGATTCGTGAACCATGGGAAAGCACATGTGAGAAATTCTCCAGATTTCTAGAGTAGAGGAAGGGAAAGATACCAGGAATTCAGCTATGACCAAGATAGTCACTGAACTTGGCATTTTGGTATTCAAGAAACACAGTTTCTATCTGTCCATCCACTAATCCAGCCAGCCAGTTAGCCAGCACTTATTAAGCACCTGTTGAGTACCAAGCACTGTGTCAACATCCAAATAGCTCAGTGGCTAGCATTCTCTTCTTTGTTTTGAGAACACAGTCTTATGAAGGGTAGTACTTAATATTGTAAAATGGCTTATTTTAAGATACAAAAAGATGGAAAATCAATTTAAAAACTATTTGCACTTCCGGATAAGTTGTTTTCCACTAAGGTGTCATTAATTTTCATTTCTATTAAATATCAGTCTTGCCAGTGCGTTTATGATTTTATGATCAGACATATTTAAGTCAGCTGCCACACAGATAGGTGAAAACAAACTAATTACTGACCCAGAAGAGGTATATCTTTAGCCATGGAGATTTTACTTTGTTATATGTGCTTTCTAAGCAAAGTTTATTCATTGTTCTATTTCTTGTAGAATGTAAGATGCCAATGGGACTAAGCACTGGCCTGATAGCTGACTCACAGATCCAGGCTTCTGAGTTTTGGGGTAAGTAGTAGCGTCATAGCCTGTGAAAGGGACCTCCCACAGTTGTGCTGTATACAGCCTGCAAAACCATATGTGATGACCCTTCCTCCATGGGTCATTGCTCCCCTCAAGGCTTTTTTCTACCACATTTTGATAGTAAGAGAGCAGTAAAATATCTAATTACTGACCCCCCAGAGATATAATCTCTAGCCATGGAACTTTACTTTGTTATGTGTATTTTCTAAGCAGAATTTACTCATCACTGATTTTTTTATAGACTGTAAAGGTGTCAATGGGACTAAACTGTGTAATATTCCAGCCAGAACCACAGGGTCTTACAGGCAACATAATATAGCTCCCATTAATAGACCTCTTTGCTGTGTCAACCATTCATCTGTTCAAGAAATTTTTTGTTCACCCACTGTGCATCACAAACTCCTCAATTTCCTCTCTTTGCCTTCAAACTCTTGCCAAGATCAAGAGGTCAAATGTAAAGGATCATGCATGTGTACAAGCTAAGTCTGTTCAGTCATGTCTGACTCTTTGTGACCCTATGGACTGTAGCCCTCTCTCTGTCCATGGGATTCTCCATGGACTGGAGAATACTGGAGTAGGTTGCCATTTCCTCCTCCAGGGGGAAAGGATTGTGAGGCTCCCATAAATCTGCCCCATATCTTTCTGTTAGGCAGGCACACTCAGCAGAAACCACATGAGCAAAACTGAGAAAAAATAAACATGACCTATATTCAAGAAAAGGGGGTGGGTGGTGGTTGACAGCTGTCCAAGCACAGGCCTGAAACCAAGATTTCATCATCAGGGATTGACTTAGTAGCTGAGGCCTGTTTCCATTGCCTGGTTTCCTAACTAAAACCGACGTTCCTTTAGAAATCTGATTTTCCACTGGGACTAAATTCACTTGAGAAATTGCTAGTTGGATGTTCATTTTAATTCTGAATAAATTATTTTCTTCCTTTGTATTTAGGTTATTGGGAACCCAAATTAGCAAGATTAAACAATGGTGGATCATACAATGCTTGGATCGCAGAAAAACTTTCAACAGAATTTAACCCTCAACCTTGGATCCAGGTATGTCTTACTAACCTGATAATGCATGCATGCTCAGTCATGTCCAACTCTTTGCGACCCCATGGACTGTGGCCCACCAGGCTCCTCTGTCCATGGGATTCTCCAGGCAAGAATACTGGAGTGGTTTGCCATTTCCTCCTCTAGGGGTCTTCCCGACCCAAGGATTGAACCCCTGGCTCCTGCCTTGCCTGAGCCACCTGGGAAGCCCCAACCTGATAATAGTTACTACTATTGTAATAATAAAAATGACAGTGGTTTAATAATTTCTTCTTGTCGTTCTTGCAATGCTGTTAGGGGAAATGGCAATTACGAGGTGCTAGGCAGCATTCTAAGTACTTTACATACTCAAAACCTGTGACATCAGTTCTAGCAATATCCGGTTTTATAGATGAAACAAACTAAGATATGGAGGGATTAACTAACTTCCCAATGTCACACACAACTAATTTCTGGTTGAGTTTGGGTTCAAATTCAGGTATCCTGTGTTCAAATATGGATTGCACCTAGCCATTTTATTAGTTTGATTGCTGTTATTTTGTTTTAAAGAAAGTTAGCTGTACAGTGACTTCAGGCAGTGTGTATGTGACTTGTTGACAAGGATAGTTCTGCTCAGTGGCTTTGCTATATTGCAGGTAGACATGCAAAAGGAAGTCCTGCTCACAGGGATCCAGACCCAGGGCGCCAAACACTACCTGAAGCCCTACTACACTACCGAGTTCTGTGTGGCTTACAGCTCTGATCAGAAAAACTGGCGGATCTTCAAAGGGAACAGCACAAAGAATGTGATGGTCTGTGGGCACTGCTGTTTCTTCCCAAGCCTAGGGTTACTATATCTTTTTGAAAAATACCTTTTGGGTGTTATAAATACAAACGGCATTTTTAGTGTTTTATGAAGAAAAGTGGTAAAGTGATGCGTTTGTATATTATAAACTAAAAAAATAACCTTAACTTCTAAAATTTCAAAACTCCATAAAACTTGCAAGAAGAATCTCTTTATCATCAAACTAAGTATCCAAACTTCTCAGATTGGCAGATGATATATAGCAGAATATCTGGTTGTGTGCCTTAAAGAGCCCATGCTAAAATTGGGCCACCGATTTTTGATTTCGCTCTCACATTTTATTTTGTTCTTTAGTTCAGTGTAACTGAAGGAAGCCCCAAGTGAAGGAAATAGTAGTGTTACTACGAGCAATGCTGTGAGGTAGTGATTCCCATGTTTCTTTTTTTTTTTTTTGCTGCCATGCCCGAGGAGTGACGTTCCCCTGCTGGATCTTCCAAAGGATCTTCTCACTGGGTTATTCCCAATGACCCAATTATTTCAACCCCAATCCTTCCCCTCCTCCCTATCCCCTCTCTCCAAAGAAAGCTATCTGAGTACAAGGATCGGTCCACCATTATTATACTAATAACCCTGAATCACTTTCATTTTTTTCTGTGAATCGTTTACTATTTTACTATCTTCTATGTCATCATTTAGCTATTTCTTATAATAAATCATTTGCACTATAACCTCAGAAGAGATCATGAAAACCTTAAATTATGAGTCTTAGCAATCAGTATTGCAGAGAGAACACAGATTAAAGCTTAAAGATTTTTGCATCTATGTTTGCGAGGGTTATCTGTGCATAGTTTTGTTTCTACTGTCCTTTAGTTTCATAACATAAATTAGGTATGCTCTTCTATTTTCTGGAAGAGATTATCTAGTATTGATGTTAATTCTTTAAACTTTTGGTATAATTCACCAGTAAAAGCCACGTGGACCTGGAGATTTCTTTTCTGGGACTTTTTAGATTATGAATTCATTTTTTTAAATAGTTACATGTTATTCAGATTATCTATTTCATTTTGGGCGAATTGGGATAGTTTGTGTTTTCTCAGTCACTTGAGTCATTTCTTCTAAGATGTTAAATATACATGTACAGGTTATTTGTATTATCCCCTTACTGTCCTTTTGATTTGTGTAGGGTCTGTAGTGATATTGCCTATTTCACTTATGATACTGGTAACATGAATCTCTTCTCTTTTTTGCTTTATCAGTCTTATTACAGATTTGCCAATTTTCTTTAATCTTTTAAAAGAACTGGCCCTTTGTTTGATTGCTCTTATCTATTGCTTTTCTATTTTCAATGCTACTGATATCTGCTCTTATCTTTGATTTTCCTTGGCTCTTTCTGACACTGCTCTGCCAGGGAAGGGGGATGGGACACAGCCTCTTTACTGCCAGGTAGAGGTCACAGTCCATTCTCCATTTGGCCTCCTCTGTTGACACGTGAGCTGGGACCCCTCTCCTCCTTGCAAATAGGTAGGGATGGAATGGTCTCCACTGACACTACAAGAGTGAGAGCCTTATTATAGGACAGAAGAGATGGAAATCCGGGGTCTCTATTTTGTTTTCTCTGACACAACTCCAGTGACAGTGTTGGGGTGCCTCATTACAGTCTCATGAGCATGCGGGTCTAGGTTCCCCATCTAGCCTTTGCAGCTGTTGGCAGGGAAGGGGACACAGTGTTTTCTGACCTATGGTGTTTGGCTTAAAGTAGAACAGTTGTTGCCTACAAGTTTTCAGTCTTGCTAGACTGCCTTTTCCTGGTCCTGAGGCCAGAGAAAAAATGCTTTCGCTGTTTATTTTATTTTTGTTTGTATGTTTGTCTGTACCTATTGGTGGCTCCTGATTCCCGGCTCCCTTACTTATAAGTCTGTATATGAGGCAAAAAGAAAACCCAGGGGACTGACAACGTGTTGTTCCTTGGGTCCTGAGAACTCTAGCCAGTCTGCCTTCTCTTCTCCACCTTTCAGAGTCTTTCTATCTATGTTTTCAATTGTACTCAGTAGGAGGAACAGGGCAAAATTCATCTATACTATCTTCCTGAAGTAGAAGTCTTCCCAATTATCTTTTAAGACCAAATTAATTTGACTCAGGCTACCTGAAAACGTAATATTACAATATTAAATTGGATGGAAATTTTATTATAAAATCACTTTATGGATAATTGTTACATAACTAAAATTTCCTCTTTTCCTCTAGTATTTTGGTGGCAATTCAGATGCTTCTACAATCAAAGAGAATCAGATTGACCCACCTGTTGTGGCTAGATACATTAGGATCTCTCCAACTAGATCCTATAACAAACCTGCCCTTCGATTGGAACTGCAAGGTTGTGAGGTTAATGGTAAGGAACACAGATGCATTATTTTCTTGCTCAGTTCAGTTCAGTCTCTCAGTAGTGTCCAACTCTTTGCGACCCCATGGACATTTTTTCACTGCTATTCATCAAATCAAAAATTGGGGCATATGGGAGAATGAGTAGAATTTTTAGTTTTCTCCAATTACTAAGGCTCCTAGAAAACACAGGTTCCATTCAAGGAATGATCTAGACTGAGGCTGGTTCTAGCAGCCAGAGGGCAGGCACCATCTCTCTGAACAATGTTTGGACCATATGGACACTGCTCTGACCCTCCAAAGAAGGACCCTAGCAAAGCATGACCTCCACCAGCCCACTTTCAATAAGAATTGAGAGTCAAACTGGGTCTGACCCTTCTAAAAGCCTTCCAACCAGGTCACTCAGACTTTAATATAATAAAAGTGTCTTGCAACATTACTGGATATATTAGGTATTCAATAATTGTTTTTGAGAACTAAATCTGCTTCCCAACTTCCTGAAACGTTGGTTGAACTCTGTATTCTGTTTCACATTCTATGTAGGTACCCAAGCCTTTTCTAAGTAAGTTTCAGTTTTTCAAGGGATGTAATGTGACCTGTGGTACATATAAATCTAGGCAATCATAAATGGCAATAATAAAATTCTTCTATATATAATAAGATGTTTAAGGTGCTCATCAAACATTCTTCTCTCTTAAAGTGGTACTTTCTGACATTTTTTACTTAAAAGCATGTATAGAATATAACCTTAGTCTCACAGTCCGCAGTTAAAGAATGAAACAGACCACCCTGGGCTTGGCTGATCCAGGCACCACCAAGTTGCTCAAGGGCTGAGGGAGGAGGGAGATCAATATACAAACATACCTAAAACTTGCTGCAGCACACCTACTGGGAAGGTACAGCACCTTCTCTCAGGGTAGAGGGGAAAAGTACAGCTCACAGTGGAGAAAGTAACTGAACCTTGGAATCAGTTTCTTATCAAAGCAGACAATAATACAATAAACTCTTGATATTCATGAGGGATATGGAAAGGGTATTTTACCCATGCCCAGATAACCATGGTATATAACATCCTCCACATAAAATGCAAATTTTGTATAAGCAGGAAAACTTGAAACAGCTCCATAGTATAGCGTGTGCATGCTCAGTTGTGTCTGATTCTTTACGACCCCATGAACTGCTCATCAGGCTCCTTGGTCCATGGAATTTTCCAGGCAAGAATACTGGAGTGGATTACCATTTCTCCCTCCAGGGGGATCTTCCCAACCCAGGGATCAAACCCATATCTCCTGCATTAGCAGGCAGATTCTTTGCCACTGAGCCACGTGGGAAGCCCTGAAACAGCTCTTTAAGTCATTATTTTTTTCCTTTCCATATGGTCTATGATGTGAACTGGTCGTTTGTTCAGGTCATAGAGTCAAGCTACCCTAAAATGTGACATTCAACAATGCTAGTCTGTTTAAAACCTCCATTTTCTATACAAGAAGCATTCCTTATAAGATCTCTTCACTTTCTTGATGTTTATATAATTAGTATCTATGATAGACATTCTTCTTTTAAGCCTCTTTTTTCTTGAAGAAATTAAGGTATCACTTCAAGAAAATGTCTACATGATTTACTAGCAAGAACAAAGTGTCTTGTCTCTGTGATACTTTATACATAGGGGCTTCCTGGGTGGCTCAGATGGTAAAGAAACAGCCCGCAATGTAGGAGACCCGGGTTTGATCCCTGGGTTGAGATTTCCTGGAGAAGGGAATGGTTAGCCACTGCAGTATTCTTGCCTGGAGAATCCCATGGACAGAGGAGCCTGGCAGGCTACAGTCCAATTGGTGAAGGGTAGGACATGACTGAGCAACTAACACTTTCACTTTCATGTATATACATGGATGTTTTACTCCTTGGAAGAAAAGTGATGACCAACCTAGATAGTATATTCAGAAGCAGAGACATTACTTGGCCGACTAAGGTTCGTCTAGTCAAGGCTATGGTTTTTCCTGTGGTCATGTATGGATGTGAGAGTTGGACTGTGAAGAAGGCTGAGCGCTGAAGAATTGATGCTTTTGAACTGTGGTGTTGGAGAAGACTCTTGAGAGTGCCTTGGACTGCAAGGAGATCCAACCAGTCCATTCTGAAGGAGATCAACCCTGGGATTTCTTTGGAAGGAATGATGCTAAAGCTGAAACTCCAGTACTTCGGCCACCTCATGCGAAGAGTTGACTCATTGGAAAAGACTCTGATGCTGGGAGGGATTGGGGGCAGGAGGAGAAGGGGACGACAGAGGATGAGATGGCTGGATGGCATCACGGACTCGATGGACGTGAGTCTGAGTGAACTCCGGGAGATGGTGATGGACAGGGAGGCCTGGCGTGCTGCGATTCATGGGGTCGCAAAGAGTCAGACATGATTGAGCGACTGAACTGAACTGAACTTAGGAATATTGTCTACCTGAAAGCAGAGACCAAAGTTTCCATGATTCTCTGAAGGAGGGAAATGAGTTTAGATGTTTAGAACATGGCATTTGATGTCAGACTGCCTGGGCTCAAATCTAGTTTCTGATTCTTTGACCAGTGTTACTTTAGTCAAGTTTCTTTTTCTTGCTGTGCTTGTTTTTTCATTTGTAAAATGGAGCTATTTAAGAGCATTAAGTAATACATGTATAGACGGAAAACATTGCTGTGATGGTTGTTTTGTTGTTACTTAGCAGTAATATTATTTGTCTCCGCTGAAGTACAAAATACAGCAAAGGACTATCGGTGGCATGTAAATAATCACATTACTTTTCTCTTGACAGGATGCTCCACACCGCTGGGTATGGAAAGTGGAAAGATAGAAAACAAGCAAATCACTGCTTCTTCGTTTAAAAAGTCTTGGTGGGGAAATTACTGGGGACCCTTCCTTGCTCGTCTTAATGCCCAGGGCCGTGTAAATGCCTGGCAAGCTAAGGTAAACTGTCCCCTGTGAATGGAGTTCTCTTAGTCTTTCTGAAGAAAGCATAGGCCCTCACTCCAGGGAACATGGGAACCTGGGAAGCCAGAAGATCCTCCCTTGTTTCTACAGAGTATGATACTATGTCTGAAAACGAAGATGTGTGTTGTGTTGACAGTTTTAGCTCAGAGAGAAGTTATCATCTGTGTGGTCTTGATTTAGACTAGGGACGGGCAAAACTTTTCTGCAGAGGGCCAGATAATATTTTAGGCTTTGTGAGTCATACATTCTCTGTCATAATTACTCAACTCTACCACTGTTGCAGGAAGCAGTCATCAACAATATGTAAATGAATGAGCATGGCTGCGTTCCAATAAAACTTTACAAAATCAGGCAGTAGGCCAGACTGGGCCTTGGGCTGTATTTTGCCAGCTCCTGATTGAGACAACTTACATTATCAGTAAATGATTGAGATTTGTACCATCTTCTCTTCTTTGGTTCCCTCCACAATCTAGCACTATCCTTTATTTTCTTAAGAGTGTCATTTAAATTTTTTTGTTCCTGTATTTTCAGAACTCTGTAACATTCTTTTACAATGGTGACATGATAAAATGCTGCCAAACCAGGTTTTTAAATCTGTGATCTAAGTTTTATAAACACCTCACAGAGAGTTATATTGCCCTAGATGTTAGCCCATTGAGCAATTAAGGTAACTTAGTTCTAGGGTAACTATTAATATTGACTCATATTTATTTCATTCTTCAACTGACCTGGAAAATCAGAAAACCATAAGAAATCAGAACAGTCCGGTCAATCAACGTAAGCCAAGTTCCCTATTTTCTATCCACCTAATGCTCTCTCTTGGAGAAGGCAATGGCAACCCACTCCAGTACTCTTGCCTGGAAAATCCCATGAATGGAGGAGCCTGGTAGGCTGCAGTCCATGGAGTTGCTAGGAGTCAGACACGACTGAGCGACTTCACTTTCACTTTTCACTTTCATGCATCGGAGAAGGAAATGGCAACCCACACCAGTGTTCTTGCCTGGAGAATCCTAGGGACGGGGGAGCCTGGTAGGCTGCCGTCTCTGGGGTCGCACAGAGTCGGACATGACTGAAGCGACTTAGCAGCAGCAGCAGCAGCAATGCTCTCTCTTAAGAAAGTGAAAGTCGCTCAGTCATGTCCAACTATACAGTCCATGGAATTCTCCAGGCAAGAATACTGGAGCCTTTTCGCTTCTCCAGGGGATCTTCCCAACCCAGTGATCGAACCCAGGTCTCCTGCGTTGCAGAAAAATTCTTTACCAGCTGAGCCACAAGGGAAGCCCAAGAATACTGGAGGGGGTAGCCTATCCCTTTTCCAGTGGATCTTTCTGACCCAGGAATTGAACCTGGGTCTCCTGCATTGTAGGCAGATTCTTTATCAACTGAGCTATCAGTTGATAGCTCAGGAAAGCCCCTCTCTTAAGAAAGCTACACTCCAGTTCCCTGGACTCTCTATAGAATCCCATGTCCTAATCTTAAATTAGGCCACCAGAAAGGAAAAGGGAGTTGTCTGGTGCAAGTGGAGTAAACAAGAGTTTGGACCCCATCTTAGGGCTTCCCAGGTGGCCCTAGTGGTAAAGAATCCACTTGCCAGTGCAGGAGACATAAGAGATGGAAGTTTGATCCCTGGGTTGGGAAGATCCCCTGGAGGAGGGCATGGCAGCCCACTGCAGTATTCTTGCCCGGAGAATCTCAAGGATAGAGGAGCCTGGTGGGCTATAGTCAATGGAGTCACAAAGAGTCAGATGCACTGAAGAGACTTAGCACAGACTCCATTTGGATAGTCTCAGGGACCAATGTCTGTGCCCTGAAATTCATTTCTCAACTACCATAGAGTCACAGAATGTTAGAAAGGCAAGGGGTTTTTACAAAGCATCTGGCCCAGAGTTTCCTCTTAGGTCTAAACACATGCATCCATGCTAAGTTGCTTCAGTCGTGTGCAACCCTGTGACTCTATGGGTTGCAGTCTGTGACTCTGCGGATTGTAGCCAAGCCTAACCACAAAGGAAGTTAAATAATTTTAGTTTAGCCTGGTGGCAGAATCAGGAATCCCACTCTCCAAATAAACAGATCTGTGGTCCTTGTACCATCTGAAGCAACCCAAGTACTCATTTTGCAATTTTGCAAAAGGGGAGAACTGAGACCCACAGAAATTAATAAAAGTGACAGTATTATATAACATTTTTATTTAATTTCTATAATATAAATAGTGAAGTGAAAGTCACTCAGTCGTGTCTGACTCTGCGACCCCATGGACTGTATAGTGCAATTCTCCAGGCCAGAATACTGGAGTGGGTAGCTGTTCCCTTACTCCAGGGGATCTTTCCAACCCAGGGATCAAACCCAGGTCTCCCACATTGCAGGAAGATTCTTTACCAGCTGAGCCACAAGGGAAACCCAAGAATACTGGAGTGGGTAGCCTATCCCTTCTCCAGCAGATCTTCCTGACCCAGGAATTGAACCGGGGTCTCCTGCAATGCAGGCGGATTCTTTACCAGCTGAGCTACCAGAAAAGCCCTATAATATAAATAGTGAAAGTGAGATCGCTCAGTCGTGTCCGACTCTTTGCAACCCCGTGGACTGTAGCCCACCAGGCTCCACTGTCCATTGGATTCTCCAGGCAAGAATACTGGAGTGGGTTGCCATTTCCTTCTCCAGGGTATCTTCCTGACCCAGGGATCAAACCCAGGTCTCCTGCATTGCAGGCAGATGCTTTAACCTCTGAGCCACCAGGGAAGCCCCATAATATAAATAAGATAATAAAAAATAATAATTCCCTGGCAATCCAGTGATAAGCACCCTGTACTTTCCCTGCAGATGCATGGGTTTGATCTCTGGTTAGGGAACTAAGATCCCACATGCCATGCAAGGCAGCCAGGGAATTTTAGGTCAGAACTATTTGTTTCACTTAACCATCAATTAGTATAAAATGTCTTTTATAGAGCTCCTTTAGAGAGGCTGAAAGTCCAAACCAGGCATGTGCAGGTATGTGCACAAGTGTCTCTATCTGTTTTATGGTAGAGACAAAAAGATATATACCTACAAAAATCTTCTAGTTACTTATATGCATGCTGTATCATTCACACAACCTTCAGTTCATTTCAGTTGCTCAGTAGTGTCCGACTCTTTGTGACCCCATGAATTGCAGCATGCCAGCTCTCCCTGTCTTTCACCAACTCCTAGAGTTCACACAAACTCACGTCCATCGAGTAGGTGATGCCATCCAACCATCTCATCCTCTGTCATCCCCTTCTCCTCCTGCCCCCAATCCCTCCCAGCATCAGTCTTTTCCAATGAGTCAACTCTTCACATGAGGTGGCCAAAGTATTGGAGTTTCAGCTTTAGCATCATTCCTTCCAAAGAACAGCCAGGATTGATATCCTTTAGAATGGATTGGTTGGATGTCCTTGCAGTCCAAGGGACTCTCAAGAGTCTTCTCCAACTCCACAGTTCAAAAGCATCAATTCTACACAACCTTGAAAACACACTAAAACACCAGCAGATGTCACTACAGTGTGTTACAAAATTAGCCCAAATTATCTAATACAGTACATTTAATTAATTTGCTTTAAAAATACAGTAACGTGATTGTAGCATATGTGTATACACATACAGCCATATATATATGAGTGATGTTGAGAAAATATATATTGGTTATTTCATATAGAATTGAACACTACATTGTTGTTTAGTTGCTAAATCGTGTCTGACTCTTTGAGACCCCAGGGATTGCAGCCCACCAGGCTCCTCTGTCCATGGGATTCTCCAGGCAAGAACACTGGAGTGGGTTGCAATTTCCTCCTCCAGGGGATATTCCTTACCCAGGGATTGAACCTGCGTCGATCCACATTGGCAGGAGGATTCTTTACCACTGAGCCACTAGGGAAGCCCAAATGAGACTATGGGCCAGGATAAATCTCCCAAAGATGAAAATTAATCTCAAGTTATTCCAAAACTCAATTAGTCTTTCTGATCTTCTTTCTCTAAGCACCTAATGCCAAACATGTGATTAGGCATTTTGTTTAGGCCAGAGACAAGACAACTACTATGGCATGTCCAGCCCTGGGTGTAGCTTTATCAAGTCTCTCAAATAACATGTTTATTTGAAATATCAGAAAAGAAGAAATTGGACCTCTTCTCCTATTGACATTTGACATTATCAATGGAAAGAAAACTGGGGCTTTTCTAAAATAAGTAAGAGAAAGTATACTATCTAGTTCTTTCCCAAATAACGTCAATAATATCATCATAGTATTTAATTCTTTTCTTTTCATTGGGGTAAAAGTTGCATAATATAAAGCATACTATTTTAAGCCGTATTTACCTGTGCAGTTCAGTGAACTAAGTACATTCACATAATTGTACAACTCTCACCATCATCCAGCTCCCAAATTTTTCACCTTCTTAGACTGAAATTCTGTCCCCATTAAACACTAACTCCCTATTTCTCTTCCCCACCCCTCCTCACCCTATGGCCCCTGACATCTATCAATATACTTTCTGACTCTATGACTTTGACCATTCTAGGCATCTCGTGTAAGGGGAATCAAACAGTATTTGCACTTAATGTATACTGCAATGCATTTTATACTATACCATCATAGTATTTTAAACCAACTTGCTTAAGAGGAAAATATTTAGATAATTTAGCAATTGACTTTTTTCCTCAGATAAAATATATTTATTTTTTGAGCTCCATCTGTGTGCCATACATTGTGTTTAGTACCTGGAAACAAAGCTAAGTCCCTGCCCTCAAAGAGTAAGGAATACAAGTAAACAAATAACTATTGTCCAATGGGTAAAATATTTCAGAAGTTTCTAAACATGCTGATGATAAATGAGAAGGAACAGGGGAGGATTCTAGGAGAAAGGGAATTCTCAGGGATGAGACAGAAAAGAAATCCTTTGACCTCAATGCATTTCTGAGTATTTCGATCTAAAAAAAAGCAAAGGTTTTAACCTCTGTCTTACCCATTGTTCTAATCATTTTCATAGGCAAACAACAACAATCAGTGGTTACAAATTGATCTGCTCAAAATCAAGAAGATAACTGCGATTGTAACACAAGGTTGCAAGTCTCTGTCATCTGAAATGTATGTGAAGAGCTACACCATCCACTACAGTGACCAGGGCATGGACTGGAAACCTTACAGGGAGAAATCCTCCATGGTGGACAAGGTACAGAGAGATCTTGGCAAAAAGAAAACAATTTGAAAACTGCTGTGATGAGACCAATACCTCAAATTTGCAACTAGCTCTTGTGTTTGATAAGTGTGCATTGATGTGCATCACTCCTTACGTCTTCTAAGTCCTGGACCTGGTCTTGGGACAGGGACCATGTATACTTTCTTTCTGTTTTGACTGAGCCACCTGCAAAATAATGAGAACGACAGGGGATGGTGTGAAGTTTAACTGTCTCTGATTGAGGAAGATGGTGAAAGAAAGGGTCATCTCAGCCTGCTTGGGCTGTGTAATGAATTACCACAGCCTGGGTGACAAACAAAAAGCACTTATTCCACACAGTTCTGGAGGCTAGAATCCTAGATCCGGGTGCCACCATGGGCAGGTTTTTGGTGCAGGCAGTCTTCCTTGCTGTGCCTTCCTATGGCCTTCCTCGGTGTGTGCACACACAGAGGGAGATGCCATGAAGGCCCTACCCCCATTCCTAGTCCTAATCACCTTTCAAAGGCCCCACCTGCCAATATCACCTCATTGAGAACGAGGGTTTGAAGACATGAATTTTGGAAGGACAAAAACGTACAATCTATAACAGGGGTCTACAAAACCTACCATATTAGCATTGGCACCCCACTCCAGTACTGTTGCCTGGAAAATCCCATGGACGGAGCCTGGTAGGCTGCAGTCCTTGGGGTCACTAAGGGTCGGACACGACTGAAGTGACTTAGCAGCAGCAGAAAACCTACCATCTTAGCATTAGCTTAGTTATACTTGTTACTCACGTCTGATCAAATACCTATGGCCATATTCCTTTCTGTGCCATACTGTTACTAGGCAGAAAACAATTGTTATCCTTCCCCACGAGGAGATTAATTTCTTGCAAGATGAACTACTCCATCACACTCTTAAATTCCTAGCTATGTGGATTTAAAATCTTACTAGAGGCAAAGCTAAGGAGATGAGCCAAATATTCCAGGAAAGGGAACTGGGCTGAAACCAGTAGGAAGGGGAACACAGGAGTAGGGGATGGATGTTTACTGGGTGCTCATCATGGACCCGGCCCTTATCTTAGTTAATGGGTTTGAATCTCTCTTTCTCTCTCTAAACCCCTGGTTTGTTTCTGTTGGGTTGGTTTATTTCTCACTGTATCAGGATGTTCTCATAGTAGGGTAAGCATCATTTTGATAAACAAATAGTGACTCAGTCTCTGATGTGTGTACATCTTGGGGAACTTTCTGGGAATGACAAAAGCACACCTCAAACTCAGTTTAGTTGAGGATGTAGGGCATATGACAGAAAGGATATTAATACATAAAAATGTGTGATTGCATTTTATTTGAAATGTTAGTAATAACTAACCATAATCATTAGCTATTACTAACATTTAAAATAAAATGCAACCCTGCGTTTTTATGCTTATTATCTGGTGCTTAATAAACACTTGTCATATGTTGACATGCTCTTAAAATCTTCACAACAACTTCTACTAGGTAAAATCTATTATCTCCATTTGGCCAATGAGGAAAAAACAGAAAATCAAAGTCTATAAGTAATTTGCTCAAAGTCACATAACTACAAGGAGGCTAAAGGTGGAGATGTATTTGTGGCTGCTTCACAGCACCATATCAGATTTCTTTATTTTTTCCTATTTCAACTCAGATCATTGGAGAGGTGATATCCCTAAAGAGGCATGTCTGGAGTGAGATTTCATAACTGACTGAGGATCATCTTTGTGATAAGTTGTATGTGTTCATTGATAGACAAAAAATTACCTGTAAGATTTTTTTAACTGAAATACAGTTGATGTACAATATTATGTTAGTTTCAGTTATAAGATTTCCATACTCATTATGCCATCATTAAAGAGTTTCTCATATTTTGCTTTCAGATTTTTGAAGGAAATAATAATGTCAGAGGACATGTGAAGAACTTTTTCAGCCCACCAATCATCTCCAGGTTTATACGCATCATTCCTAAAACGTGGAATCAGAGTATTGCACTTCGTTTGGAACTCTTTGGCTGTGATATTTACTAGAATTGAATATTTTAAAAGATAGGAGGGACTTAATGATATCAAACCACTCAGAGTGGGCAATGCATTTTGTAGCTATTTTAAGTATTAAAAATTTTCCATTATTTCTCTTTTTTCTATTAGAGAATAAAATTTTATATGTGAAACCTTTATGATATAACTCCTGATAACACTAAGTAAGATGATGACTATTATTTCTGCATTAATTTGAATATAGATAGGAAAACACCAAGAACCAACAAGAAAAGGCTTTTATTTCACTGATTAAAAATTATATCTAAAGTAATATTCATATGATTAACATTCTTCATTATAGTTTTCTTAAATGCTATACACATTAATAAAAGAAGTATTACTTCCTTAAACCACTCATAAACCCGGATAACTTTCATTCCTACATTTTCCCTTAAAAGAGCTATGATTTAAGAGTATAGGAAAAAAACAGTATTTCTAAATGTTTTGCTTATCTTGACAATGGAGGAAAAAAAAAATCTTACTGCATGAAAGAACAAGTATTTAAAATGCCCTGTCTTCCTCACATGACAATGATTGTTCTGACCCTCCAGGAGTAAAGATAAAAGTAAGCATGTTTTCAGCGGTCCCGCCAGACTTGTGACTCTGGCCTGGTTTCCCTTGGGACTGATTGCATACATTGATGTTCAGGGTTAGGTTAATAGGACAGGTCTAAAATAAACATGGGATGGCTGAATGTGTAACCTTAATTGCATTCTAGCTGGTACTATTAAATACATGGCACACTGTTTCAAACATAGGCTTCCCTCAGTTTAGTTCAGTTCAGTTCAGTCGCTCAGTCCTGTCCAACTCTTTGCAACCCCATGAATCACAGCATGCCAGGCCTCCCTGTCCATCACCAACTCCCGGAGTTCACTCAGACTCACATCCATCGAGTCAGTGATGCCATCCAGCCATCTCATCCTCTGTCGTCCCCTTCTCCTCCTGCCCCCAATCCCTCCCAACAGCAGAGTCTTTTCCAATGAGTCAACTCTTCGCATGAGGTGGCCAGAGTACTGGAGTTTCAACTTTAGCATCATTCCTTCCAAAGAAATTCCAGGGCTGATCTCCTTCAGAATGGACTGGTTGGATCTCCTTGCAGTCCAAGGGACTCTCAAGAGTCTTCTCCAACACCACAGTTCAAAAGCATCAATTCTTTGGTGCTCTGCTTTCTTCACATTCATACATGACCACTGGAAAAACCATAGCCTTGACTAGACAGACCTTAGTCGGCAAAGTAATGTCTCTGCTTTTGAATATGCTATCTAGGTTGGTCATAACTTTCCTTCCAAGGAGTACGTGTCTTTTAATTTCATGGCTGCAATCACCATCTACAGTGATTTTGGAGCCCAAGAAAATAAAGTCTGGCACTGTTTCCACTGTTTCCCCATCTATTTCCCATGAAGTGATGGGACCAGATGCCATGATCTTCGTTTTCTGAATGTTGAGCTTTAAGCCAACTTTTTCACTCTCCTCTTTCACTTTCATCAAGAGGCTTTTTAGTTCCTCTTCACTTTCTGCCATAAGGGTGGTGTCATCTGCATATCTGAGGTTATTGATATTTCTCCCGGGAATCTTGATTCCAGCTTGTGCTTCTTCCAGCCCAGCATTTCTCATGATGTATTCTACGTATAAGTTAAATAAGCAGGGTGACAATATACAGCCTTGATGTACTCCTTTTCCTACTTGGAACCAGTCTCCCCTAAAAAAAGGCAAATACCCGTTGAACAGATCACTGGAATTCTTGGCCCAAATGCAGTTGTTCCTGCTAGACCTGGCTCCAGGCAAACAGCTGAAATTCTCAGTTCCCTTCTCCTTATGGCCCCAGCCTCTACTTCTCACTTCCTCCTCCTCCTTTCCCTTCCCCTTTCAAGCACTCCCTTCCTTGGGAACTTGGCATCTCACGGTTTTACAGATACTGTGAGACTGGGTAACCTTCTGGTAGCCTCTAAGTCACATGAGAGAGAATCACTGGTGAGGGTATCTATTTTAGTGGAACAAACCACCCCAAAACTTCGTGCTTAAAACAGCCACGGATTTATTATTGCTCCTGATTCTGTAGGCTGACTCGGCACAGTTAACTTTACTTGGGGTCTCTAGTCATCAGGAGACTGACCTCAGTGTTGGGACAGCTGGTCCATTGTCCCTCTCCAGGTAGTTTCAGATTCTCTCATTACATGGCTTATCCACATGGTCTGTTCACTTGGTGCCTCCAACACTTGAGCTAGACTTCTTATACCATGATAGAGGCTCCCCAAAGCAAGAGATCAAGAGGTAGGAAGCAGAAGCTGCCAGTCCTTTTAAAGCTAAGCCCAGAACGGCACAGCCTCACTACTGCTGTATTCTACTCATTCACATAAGTCACAGGCCAGTCTAGATTCAATGTAGGATGTCACGACACAAAGGTGTTTCTAGGAGATGTAAGTCATTGGGAGCCTCTTCAGATAATAACTCTGAGTTACCTATTGCCCCTCTGACTGGGGTGAGCATTATGAATGTATTCAAAAGCTTCAAACATCCACAAAACATTGACTTTCATTTTTATGTTTAAAAATTTTCATTTTTGAGGCATAGTTGAAAAATAAAACAGAAATATATTTAAAGTGTATATGTTGGTTTGATATATGTGTGCATTGTAAAAGGATTCCCACCACTAAGTTAATTAACATCCCCACCACCTCACAGTTACTTTTTTTTTTCTTAAGAGACTACTGAAGATCTAATCTTCAGTTCAGTTCAGCTCAGTCGCTCAGTCGTGTCCGACTCTTTGTGACCCCATGAATCGCAGCATGCCAGGCTTCCTTGTCCATCACCAATACCCGGAGTTCACCCAAACTCATGTGTATCGAGTTGGTGATGCCATCCAGTCATCTCATCCTCTGTTGTCCCTTCTCCTTCTGCTCCCAATCCCTCCCAGCATCAGAGTCTTTTCCAATGAGTTAACTTTTCCCATGAGGTGGCCAGAGTATTGGAGTTTCAGCCTCAGCATCAGTCCTTCCAATGAACACCCAGGACTAGTCTCCTTTAGAATGGACTGCTTGGATCCCCTTGAAGTCCAAGGGACTTGCAAGAGTCTTCTCCAGCACCACAGTTCAAAAGCATCAATTCTTTGGCGCTCAGCTTTCTTCACAGTCCAATTCTCACATCCATACATGACCACTGGAAAAACCATAGCCTTGACTAGATGGACCTTTGTTGGCAGAGTAATGTCTCTGCTTTCTAATGTGCTATCTAGGTTGGTCATAACTTTCCTTCCAAGGAGAGAGCATCTTTTAATTTCATGGCTGCAATCACCATCTGAAGTGATGTTCAGTTCAGTTCAGTTCAGTCGCTCAGTCTTGTCTGACTCTTTGCGACCCCATGAATTGCAGCACACCAGGCCTCCCTGTCCATCACCATCTCCCGGAGTTCACTCAGAATCACGTTCATCGAGTCTGTGATGCCATCCAGCCATCTCATCCTCTGTCATCCCGTTCTCCTCCTGCCCCCAATCCCTCCCAGCATCAGAGTCTTTTCCAATGCGTCAACTCTTTGCATGAGGTGGCCAAAGTACTGGAGTTTCAGCTTTAGCATCATTCCTTCCAAAGAAATCCCAGGGCTGATCTCCTTCAGAATGGACTGGTTGGATCTCCTTGCAGTCCAAGGGACTCTCAAGTTGGAGCCCCCAAAAATAAAGTCTGACACTGTTTCCTCATCTATTTCCCATGAAGTGATGGGACCAGATGCCATGATCTTCGTTTTCTGAATGTTGATCTTTAAGCCAACTTTTTCACTTTCCTCTTTCACTTTCATTCTAGATGAAAAAATCCTCTAGGGCTTTTTAGTTCCTCTTCACTTTCTGCCATAAGGGTGGTGTCATCTGCATATCTGAGGTTACTGATATTTCTCCCAGCAGTCTTGATTCCAGCTTGTGCTTCTTCCAGCCCAGCATTTCTCATGATGTACTCTGCATAGAAGTTAAATAAGCAGGGTGACAATATACAGCCTTGACGTACTCCTTTTCCTATTTGGAACCAGTCTGTTGTTCCATGTCCAGTTCTAACTGTTGCTTCCTGACTTGCATATAGGTTTCTCAAGAGGCAGGTCAGATGGTCTGGTATTCCCATCTCTTTCAGAATTTTCCACAGTTTATTGTGATCCACACAGCCAGAGGCTTTGGCATAGTCAATAAAGCAGAAATAGATGTTTTTCTGGAATTCTCTTGCTTTTTTGATGATCCATCTTAGCAAATTTCAATTATACAACACAATGTTATTGACTGTAGTCACCATGCTATAATGATGGTCCTCAAATTTTAATCATCTTAACAGTACCTTTCATCCTCTTCCTATTTCCTCTACCAGCAAGCCCCTGGCAACCACCATTCTACTCCTTATAAGCTTGACTTTTTTAAAGGATTCCACATGTAAGTAATACCTTGCAGTACTTGTCTTTCTCTGTCTAGCTTACTTCACTTAGAATGATACCCTCCAGATTCATCCATGTTGTCACAAGTGACAAGATTTTATTCTTTTCATGGCTGAATAATACCCCATTGTGAATACAGATCACACTTCCTTTTTCCATTTATCCATCTATAGATACTTAGATTATTCCTATATCTTGGATTTTGTGAAAACGCCATAATGAACATGGAAGTGCAGCTCTATCTTTAAGCTAACGGTTTTCTTTCCTTTGGACATATACTCAGAAGTGGGGTTGCTGAATCATATGGTAGTTCTGTTTCTAATTTTTTGAGGAATCTCCATACTGTTTTCCATAGTGGCTATACCAACTTACATTCCTGCTGCTGCTGCTGCTAAGTCGCTTCAGTTGTGTCCGATTCTGTGCGACCCCATCGATGGCAGCCTGCTAGGCTCCCCCATCCCTGGGATTCTGCAGGCAAGAATACTGGAGTGGGGTGCCATTTCCTTCTCCAGTGCATGAAAGTGAAAAGTGAAAGTGAAGTCGCTCAGTCGTGTCCGACTCTTAGCAACCCTATGGACTGCAGCCCACCAGGCTCCTCCATCCATGGGATTTTCCAAGCAAGAGTACTGGAGTGGGGTGCCATTGCCTTCTCCGAACTTGTATTTCTAGCAACAGTATATAAGGGTTCCCTTTCTCTACATCCTCACCAACACTTGTTATGTCTTATCTTTTTGATAATAGTCATTTTAATAGGTGTAAGGTGATACCTCATTATGGTTTTGAGATGCATTTTCATGGTGACTAGTGACATTGAGTATCCTTTAATATACCCATTGACCATCTATATGTCATCTTTGAAAAAGGACTTTTCAGGTCTTTGCCTATTTTTAAATTCAGTTATTTGGTGTTTTTGCTCTTGAGTTCTATGAGTTCTGTAAATATTTAGGATATTAATCTCTTATTGATTGTGTTTGTTTGCGAACATTTTCTCTGGTTTCATAGATTTCTTTCATACTTTGTTGATGGTTTCCTTTGCTGTACAGAACTTTCAGTTTTGTAAATTCCATTGGCTGTCATTTCTAGAAAAGTCATTACCAAGACAAACGTCAAGGAGCTATCCTATGTATTTTATTTTAGAAGTTTCATGATTGCAGGTCTAACATTAAAGTCTTTAATACATGTTAAATTGATTTTTGTGCATGATGTAAAATAGAGGTCCAATTTCATTCCTATCATGTGGATATCAAGTTTTCACACCATTTATTAAAGAGACTATCCTTTCCCCATTGGATATTTTTGGTGCTTTTGTCAAAAATTAATTGACCATAGATATTCATGGGTTTATCTTGGCTTTAATTCTATTCCATTGGTCTATGTGTCTGTCTTTATGTCAATTCCATACTGTTTTGACTGTGTGTGTACGTATGCTCAGTTGCTAAGTCAAGTCCAACTCTTTGTGACCCCATGGACTATAGCTGGCCAGACTCCTGTGTCCATGGGATTATCCCGGCAAAAATGCTGGAGTGAGTTGCCACTCCCTCCTCCAGGGGATCTTCCCAACCCAGGGATCAAATGCCTGTCTCCTGTGGTTCGTGCGTTGGCAGGCAGATTCTTTAACACTGAGCCACCTGGGAAGCACCCACTGTTTTGATTACTACAACTTTATGACATAGTTGAAATCAGGAAGTATGATGCCTCCACCTCTGCTCTTTGTGTTCAAGATTGCTATAGCAATTCATCGGCTTTTGTGGATCTGTAGAAATTTTAGGATTGCTTTTTATATTTCTGTGAAAAAAAGCCATTGGAATGTTGAAAGGAATTGCACTGAATGTGTAGATTGCTTTGCATAATATGAACATTTTAACAATATACATTCTTACAATCCACGATAGAAAATATCTTTCAATTTAATTGTGTCTTTGATTTCTTTTCTCAATGTTTTATACTTTTCAATGTACAGCTCTTTCACTTACTTGAGTGAGCTTATTCCTAAGTATTTTAGTTTTTTGATTCTGTTATAGGTGGGATTGTTTTCTTAATTTCTCTTTTCAGTAGTTCATTGTACAGAGAACAGGTCAGTGTTCAGTTCAGTTCAGTCACCCAGTCGTGTCCGACTCTTTGTGACCCCATGAATTGCAGCACACCAGGCCTCCCTGTCCATCACCAAATCCCGGAGTTCACTCAGACTCACGTCCATCGAGTCAGTGACGCCATCCAGCCATCTCATCCTCTGTCGTCCCCTTCTCCTCCTGCCCTCAATCCCTCCCAGCATCAGAGTCTTTTCCAATGAGTCAACTCTTCGCATGAGGTGGCCAAAGTACTGGAGTTTCAACTTTAGCATCATTCCTTCCAAGGAAATCCCAGGGCTGATCTCCTTCAGAATGGAGTGGTTGGATCTCCTTGCAGTCCAATGTATAGAAATGCAATTAGTTTTTGTATAATGATCTTGTATCCTGTAATTTTATTAAACTTATTTACTAATTCCAACAGCTTTTTAGTCGAGCCTTTAGGATTTTCTAAATATAAGATAATATCATCTGCAAATAATTTTACTTCTTCCTTTCAGATTTGAATGCCTCTTTTTCCCTTGCATAATTGCTCCAGCTATAACTTCCACATGTTGAACAGAAATGGTGAACATAGGCATCCTTTTCTTGTTTCTGATCATCGGGAAAACTTTTCAGTTTTTCACCATTGAGTATGTTAGTTGTGGGCTTGTCAGATATGCTCTTATTATGCTGGGGTACATTTCATCTATACCTAACTTGAGAGTTTTTATCATGAATGTGAAAGTCGCTCAGTCATGTCCAACTGTTTGTGACCCCGTGAACTGTAGCCCACCAGGCTCCCCTGTCCACGGAATTCTCCAGGCAAGAAAACCCAAGTGGATTGCCATTTCCTTCTTCAGGGAATCATCCTGACCCAGGGACTGAATCCTAGTCTCCTGAATTGAAGGCCAATTCTTTACTGTCTGAGCCACCAGGGAATCCGTTTTATCATGAAAGTATATTGAATTTTGTCAAATATTTTTAATGCATCTATTGAGATATGATTTTTATCATTAATTTTTGTAATGTGGTATATCATATTTTGATTCACAAATGTTGAACCAGGGATAAATCCCACACGGTGATAGCATATGATCCTTTTAATGTACTGTTAAGTTTATGAAAATTTTGGTGAGCATTTTTATATCTATGTTCATCAAGGATATTAGCCTCTAATTTTCTTTTGTATCCCTATGTGGCTTCAGTATAAGTGTAATGTTTGCCTTGTAATATAAGTTCGGAATGTTCCTTCTTCAATTTTTGGGAAGGATTTGAGCAGGATTGGTATTAATTCTAATGTGGTAGAATTTAACTGTGACACCATCTGGTCAGTTTTTGGATATTTATCTTGTTCTTCTGTTTGGAATATATTTTCTCACTTATTCCTTTTTCTTGATTCTTTGCATTTGTTTCTGTGTATCAGATAAAACAGCCACCTCTCCAGTCTTGACAGACTGCCTCCTGTAGGACATGAACCTCATGAGTCAGCCTAGCCTGAGCTCCTGGTTGCCTCTTAAACTTTTGTGGTTGACCAAGCCACTTTCTTTGTTCCTAGTGCTCCCAGTAGATTGCCGGGTGCTAAGGCCTGTCATTGTTCCAAAGGCAGTGGGAAATGCCCACATGGCTGTTTAGGGTCCTAGAGGACTATTAACTGCCTTACCTATTAGCTCTCAGTTCAAATCAGTTCAGTCGCTCAGCTGTGTCTGATTCTTTGCGACCCCCACAGGCTGCAGCATGCCATGCCAGGCTTCCCTACCCACAGCATGACAGGCTTCCCTACCCATCACCAACTCCTGGAGCTTACTCAAACTCATGTCCATCGAGTCAGTGATGCCATTCAACCATCTCATCCTCTGCTGTCCCCTTCTCCTCTTGCCTTCAATCTTCCCCAGCATCAGGGTCTTTTCCAATGAGTCAGTTCTTTGCATCAGGCGGCCCAAGTATTGGAGTTTCATCTTCAACATCAGTCCTTCCATTGAATTTTCAGGTCTGATTTCCTTTAGGATGGACTGGCTGGATCTCCTTATAGTCCAAGGAACTCTCAAGAATCTTCACCAACACTACAGTTCAAAAGCATCAATTCTTCAGCACTCAGCTTTCTTTATAATCCAACTCTCACATCCATACATGACTACTGGAAAAACCATAGCTTTGACTAGACAGACCTTTGTTAGCAAGGTAATGTCTCTGCTTTTTAATATGCTGTCTAGGTCGGTCATACCTTTTCTTCCAAGGAGCAAGCGTCTTTTAATTTCATGGCTGCAGTCACCATCTGCAGTGATTTTGGAGCCCCCCAAAATAAAGTCTCTCACTGATTCCATTGTTTCCCCATCTATTTGCCATGAAGTGATGGGACCAGATGCCATGATCTTCGTTTTCTGAATGTTGAGTTTTAAGCCAACTTTTTCAATCCCCTCTTTCACTTTCATTGACAGAGGATAATTGGAAGCATGACTTTCAAGCAACAACTTGAAAGTCAAGACATTAGATATGCAGTATAGACCTATTGGGGAGAAACCTGGAAATGGGTGTTTTTGCCTACTGACTCTGCTGAGCCAGAGGGAATAGTCTCTTGTAGTATCTGTGCACCCATGTAGAGCTACCTCTTCATTTTCTTGGTACTGGGGGACTCATAATTGCCAAGCCAAATCAGTACCCAGAGCTCGGTGCCTTGGGAGCCAGTTCCTCACGGGGCAGCCATAATATTTGGTGTGCTACATGGGAGGGTATGTTTCTTCCAGGGAGAAGCTGGAGACTTGGTGAGATAGCAGAGGACATGCCCACCACCGCTTTCAGGCTCCTGGGAGGACCCCAGTCAGCTTCCACAGGCAGGCTGATTAGAAGCCAGAACCTCAAATAGCATCTGAGAAAGTATACACCCAAATCCCTCCTAGAAAGAAACTAGGAGATGAATGTTTTTGCCTGTTCTCTCTGCGCTGGGCCTTGAGAGGGAATAGCAACAAAAAATGCTTGCCTGCCTGTTAGAAAACTGCTCTTTTAATTTTATTATGGTCGTATAGGACTCTGACTGTCAAGCCCTGTTGGATATCAGAGCCATGTGATTTGAGGACACACTTCTCAAGTGGCAGTTTCCAAAGTTGGGGCACAAATTTCAAGGGAGAAGCTGGTGACTTGGTTTTTGCTGTTGTTGTTGTGAGCCAGAGTAAGAATGTTGGGGAAATACCCACCAGCTCTTTTAGGCTTTTGGGATCCCAGATAACATACATATCCAGGCTGATTAGAAGCTGGACCCTCAGGCAGCAGCTGGAGAAGTATGCAGTGAAACCCCTTCTGGCAGAAACTGGGAGATGGGAGGTTCTGACTGCTCCCTTTGCACTGACCCTGGGGTGTCACCACAGGGAGTGTTCATGACCCCTTTAACCACTCTTTCTCTGTTTGCTAAGATCCTGTGGGACCTGGGAAATGCTGAACTCCACTGACTCTCTCAGCTAGGTGATTTGGGCATTCCTATTCCTCAGGTGGCAGTTGCAAAAGTTGGGGCACTAGGTGTGTGATCCAAACCTTTGCTCACAGGGAAAACTGAGAATTGGCAGGGGTGGGGGGCGTCTCTCCTGATTGAAAGGCACTATGCTGGGGGTGGGCTCTGCAGTGAATATGTTTTCTCAGCCCTTCCTACCCATTTTGATGTGGGTATTTTCTCAGCGACCCAATGTGTAGGGGTCACTCAATTTTTTTCTAGATTTCTCTCAAGGGAAATGGACCCATGTGAAATTGTTTATTCAGTGAATCTATGGGAGGAAGGAGAGTCTGGAGCCCCCTGTCTCGCCACCTTGGTCAATCTAAAACACTCTCTTTCTAATAATGGGATTATTGCTTCTCTTTCATGATTCATGTGACTGTTCCACCAAAATTTCTCTTGCTTTCATTCTGTTAAGAGCAAAAATGAAAGTGTTAATTGCTCAGTCCTGTCCAACTCTTTGTGACCCCAGGACCGTAGCCCAATAGGCTCCTCTGTCCATTGGATTCTCCAGGTAAGAATACTGGAGTGGGTTGCCAGTTCCTCCTCCAGGGGATCTTCCCAACCCAGAGATCTAACCTGGGTCTCTTGCATTGCAGGCAGTCTCTTTACTATCTGAGTCATTAGGGAAGCACTAAGAGCAAAGGACTGTGTCAAAATGAGAAGGAAATTTCCTTTGGTCTCTTCAGGACCAGCCTCAGGGGTGTAAAATGATCTATTCAGTTACAAAGAGTCTCTGTGTCCAGAAGGGCCCTGTGGTTAGTTTAACGCTCTGTGGTCACCCTCTTGAAATTCTTAATACTTTTTTTCCTTAACAATTTTTAAACAAGACGTCTCACAGTTTCATTTTGCAATGGGCCCCACAAATTATGTAGCTATTCCTAGGTCCCTCTAGGAATGGGCAGAATCTCTTCCAATCTACCAAAGTAAAATAGGGGCAAGAAAATAATAGGAGTGATAGAGGAAGAGATGAGAATAGAGCATGAGGTCAAGCTTTGTCATCCTATATATGAAAAAAATTAAGGTCACTAAGTTTTGACAACCTGCCTGATGCTATGCTTTGTTTATGTCAGAGCTGAAACCAGAAACCAGATGATCAGATACCCAACTTCTTTTTCAGTCTAGTTTCTCTTTCATAAAATGGAAATTATAATGTTTGATTCATCCCCCCCAGACAGGTAGATATGAATATTGATTAATAAGGACTATTAATTAATTTGAAATATACTCATTTGGGGATCAGTGAAATGTTTGGGTTATATCTGATGCTATGTAAAAATACTGAAGCCCCTCTTATTTTGACATAAAAAGCATGTCCATATTTTTATGTTTAAAGTTTGAAGTCATTGAGATAAAATCACAGACTTCTTCTGTTTGAAGTCATTGAGATAAAATCACAACCTTTGCTATATAGTACTTTTTTCACTGGCATAACATAGTCTACTGGTTGCTTTATCATAACTGGTTGCTACTGAAAGGAGTTAAATGACTTGCAGTAGAATCATGACTCAGAAGAGGAAACTAACAGATAATATCCAAAACATGATGAATTATTTTAATTGCGAATTAGAAAAGAGGGGCCATGAGCGTATCACAAATATTCAAGGGCCATGGGGAAAATACGGAATTAATTCTCCAGGGTCTTTTAGATTCTTAAAAGAAATTACAAACTGCATGTCTCTTTTTAGAATAACTTTGAATAATCACCCTATTTTGAGTTCAGGACCATTTGGCAAAATTCAGGGAAAAGGCATTCATCAAATAGTTTGGATCCTCCAAAGAGCCATGGATATTTCACCATTTATTTCTCTGGAGGGGTCAAAAAGGAGCAAGTCACGGGGCAGTGGATTTTGGTTCTATAATTGACATATGCCCTGGGGCAACTGGACTAATATATGTTTTAAAATATCTGAGGGTTCCAAGCCACTGTTTTTATTGTGCAGGATTTTTTAGTTTTTGTTTTTCTAATAGACAGTTATTTTATGGGAAATTCTGAATGTTTAATTCTCCCAAATTCTAATGGGCTTATGAACTAGAGGCAGTAAAAGCAGTAGGACACGGCAAATAAAATGACTGTCTGGTTCAACTATTTCTAGCCAGAGTTCTGAAGACATTCTCACAGAAAGAAAGGTGAAAGTGTTAGTTGCTCAGTTGTGTCCAACTTAACCCCACCTCCTCAGTCCATGGGATTCTCCAGACAAGAATACTGGAGTGGGTTGCCATGCCCTTCTCCAGGTGATCTTCCCAACCCAGAGATAGAACCTGGGTCTCCCACACTGCAGGCAGATTCTTTACCCTCTGAGTCACCAGGCAAGCCCATTCACACAGAGGTCAAGCCTTAATTATCCTTAATTAAACAAAGAATTGAACAGCTTGAATTGACTTTCATCTGTGGACTTAACTGACCTAATTATGCTCTTCACAGAGATAGAGAGAGACTATTTAACAGTAGTTTACATCCTGAGTCCACAGGCCCGCTATGGGGCTTAAAATTACTGTAAATTATCCATAGTAATTTTAAAAGCAGAACTAAGTAAAAATTTACAAGAAAAAAAAAATGAATTGGTTGTCAGTGAAGAAGCCTTGAAAAAGGGAGTCGTACATAAGTTGTGCCAGAGACTAAACTAGGAAGAATGGTCAATCAGCTCATAGGATGGTTAGATTGTAGTATGTATTATGAAGACTATACTTTTCTGTAATGAACCAAATAGGTCTTTAAAAATTTATCAGCTAGTGATAAATGTATAGTTTGATATATTCCAGACATTATAAAGAATCTTCTCTCCCCTCCTATCAGCTAATATACTAAATCAAAGATTCTCATCCTTGTTCAGGAGGCAACATAATTGGACAGCACCATGCTCTTAGTGAAAAAATAAAATTCAAACGACTAAATGTAATTTATATAATGTATATATAATATATATTATATAAAACATATATATTATATAAAACATAATTTTATATACATATGAATGGACTTATATATCTCTTGTTTTGTTCTTCCAAAAGATTTATGACTGTTTAAAACATAAAATACTACTAGATAGATAGCATATGTTAGAAGTAGGAGAGAAAGCAAAAACAGAGGCATAATCATCAACAATATAAGAATGCATACCATAAAGCCATTCACTTTGCTATGGGTGGTGCTTAGGTGTACCATGAAGTCTGTAAATAGCCAATGTAAAAAGAAAAGACTTATCAGCTATACAACTCGGTGTCCCTGAAAAATGTCCCAAAGAGTACCTTTTTTGACACTGAAATTAAATTAAAGTTAATGGGAGAAAAACTATAAACTGGGAAAATTATTTGCACTGGTCTAATTTTTTCCTATAATTTTGGACTAGAGCACCTTCATCCAGCTCACAGAATACCTATGGCAAACACATCAACATTCAAACATAAGTATAGACATAATCTGTTTAGTACAGATTAATCATTTCTAATAATAGTCTTTCTTGAAAAAGAACAGACCATGTTTAAAGTCTTCTAATTCAGTTAAACAAATATTTATTTGTTAATCATTTATAGAATTCAAAGACTAACAGACTTATTTATAAATTTCTAGTTATTAAGGCCTGGTTTGAGTAATTATATATTGACCTCTTCTTAAGAGCTGACAATATTTTCTGATGTGTTATATTAACACTCAGTACAATGGATTCAAAACCAACAATTTCTCCTAGAATTTGAAATCATTTGGACTATAGCCTAGATTTTGAAACAAATGTGTCATGAGCTCCCTGGAGAGGTATTTGTTTTAAGAGGGTGCCATTTATCAAGATCAAAGCTTTGCAAATAAACCCAGGTTTATATTTAACTACCTTCCCTCATTTTCCTCTCCAACACATACCCTGTTTCTCTAACACTTTATTCACCCTATTTTTTTTCCAAAATTCACAAGATGTATCTTTCCCTTTTTCATATTAAGAAAATTTCATTTGAAGTAAACATTTTTATCATCTACTTTACCAAGAGCATCTTGTCAACCTATGTTTAGCCCCCTTTAAAGTACTGGCCAACTAAGGAAACTGATTCTTCCCTAGAGACTCCATAAGGAAGTGAGCCCTGCCAATACCTTGATTCTGGCCCAGTAACATTCATTTTGGACTTCTGATATGAACTATATGATAATAAAGTTTTGTTGTTTTGATCCATTAAATCTGTGTTAATTTGTTCAGCAGCAGTAAAAAACTGATACTCTGAAAAAGTAATAAAGTACTGGCCACTTAAACCTAATATTACACTTAAAAAAAATACACTTTCTAATGATGCTTCTTACCGTCTAAGGTTGTATAGATGTGGAGGGATTTTAAATTCAACTGTAGGCTTTTCCTAGAATATATCCTTAGCATGCAAAGCTTCCAGTTGATTTTTAAAAATCTTATCCTACTCCCTTATTTTCTTTCTCTGACCTTTGATCTGACTTTGGACTATAAAGGATCTGGTAATAAACAGTAGCTTTTTAGTCTCTTTTTTCTCTCTTAGTTTTTTCCAGAGAAAAAGACCTTTTAATCATGTTTCTTTCTCCTTTGTCTATCTAAGATTGCATTCAATGAAAACTGAATCTCTTAAGAGCAGATCTGTTCAGTCAATTCATATTAAAGTTGCAAGCACTGTTCTAAGTACCAAAGAGAACAAAACAGACAAAATCACTACTCTAATGGTGGCTACTCTCATGTTGAAGGAGAAGGCAATAAACAATAAGAAAAACATACAGGATGGCAGACAAGAAGTCCTCAGGGAAAAATAAATCAGAGGAGTGAACAAGGTGTTTGTAGAAGGGGTAAGATCAATATGAAATAGGGTGGCCAGGTAAGGCCCTAGAGTGAGGTGAAATTTAAGCAAAGACCAAAAGGAGGTTAAGAAGTAAACACAGACATATGGGGGGAAAATTAGCAGGCAGAAAGAACAATGAGTGCAAATATTCTGCTATAAAAGCATGCAAGGGGTGGTCCAGGAATAGCAAGGAAACCAATGAAACTGAAGCCAAATGAGCAAGGAGGTGGGGGTAGGGAGGTCATGGCATGTAGGTCTAGAAAGTTCTTGGACATCTTTGCTGAATAAGATGGGAAATTACTTGGGAATTTTGAACAGAAAAGTGGTAAGATGTGAATTAGGCTTTAAAAGACTCTGGCTGCTGTATTGAGAACAGAGCAAGGATATTCAGAGAAAGACTAATTTAAATGCAATTGCAGGTATTCATATAAGTGGGTGGTAGCAATAGGGTGCTAAAAGCCTCTGGAAGTACAGGTGTTAGGGTACAATGTACAAAATACCATACTTCCAAAGTCTCTGGGGAAAAGTTCTTGCCAGTAAACACTGCTAGTGCTTTCTAAAAGCGCAATCTTTTTGGTGTGTGTCTTCTGCCAATTGTCCAGATAACTTTGATTCCCCTCTACTTCCTCAGCTAACTCCTGTGTGCATAACCTGAACCTGAATCTCTCAGAACAGGTCCTCCTGCGGAATGTCTAACCCAGCCAGCCAGCAACCCCTTGTGGATCTTGTAAACTTCTACCCCACCAAATATTAGATTCCATCGAGGCCTCCAGTTCTCAACCTCTCCACTATCTCCTGAATCTCAAATCCCTCGTTACTTCACTTCCTTCTCTAAGCAGCATGCACCACCGTTCATCAGCCTTACTTACAACCCTCAGAACAATCTCATCTTCTCTACCCCTTGTCTCCATGCCCTGAGAAATCCCCAATCTTGGATTAGTCCAGCCCTGCATTCTCCATGGCCACCGCAGGCTGGTTCTCACAGTCAGACATGCTGAGCTGGGCCACCTCCATACAAGTCCCTTGTCAGTTACTCCCCACGTAAGCTATTTCAAAACTTCCATACGCTGCAGTAGAACCTGTCCCATTCCTGTTCACCTTTATCTCAACACATACCTAGCCTCCTTCTACACAGGAGAAACAGATAACATTAGGCAGTGCTTTCAATGTCATTCCCACTTCTGCTGTTTAGTCACTAAATTTTATCCAACTCTTTGCAACCCCGTGGACTCTAGCCTGCCACTCTAGGATTCTCTCTTCTGTCCGTGGGATTTCCCAGGAAGAAGTTTGGAGTGGGCTGCCATTTCCTTTAACAGAGGATCTTCCTGACCCAGGAATCAAACCTGGGTCTCCTGTTGGCAGGTGGATTCTTTACTTCCCTGGGTCACCCAGGAAGCCCTGTTTCTACTTCTACCCACTGCCTATTTTTTTTTTTTTTTCCATTTCTATCCACCCTACCTCCTTCTCTGAGGAGGAAAAAATGCTCCCTTTTTTCAGTCAACCTTGCATTTCAGTTTTAGACCCAGCAGGTCCTCCACCTCAGAAGCCTCTTTCAAAAACCTCTGAATCTCACAGTGATGATTATAAGATTATATATATTTGTCAAATCTTATTGAACAATACATTTTAAATGGATGATTTTTTAAAACACTTAATTTTGATTTGGGGTGTAGCCAATTAACAATGCTGTGATAGTTTAAAGTGAAGAGCAAAGGGACTCAGCCATACATATACATGTATCCATTCTCCTCCAAACTCCCTTCCCATCCAGGTTGCCATATAACTTTGAGCAGAGTCCCCTGTACTATATAGTCCTTGTTGGTTAAAAATGGATGATTTTTACTGGATGAAAATTATACCTCCTAAAAACTAAGATGTTTTATAACTCTGAATCTTTTTTCCTCAGCTCACAAAATATACTCCAACCTCTTACAGAAAAAATAAAAGCTAAATTAGAAAATGTAATCTGCATCTGGGCCTGGACAAGCTTTCAAAGAGCTTCCACTATGTGCCCAGGTCTCTCTTAAGTATTTGGAAGCTGAACCACAATGGTATTTATAAAATAACAGATCTCAATTTTTTGATCAATTCTGTACCAAGCACTGTGCAAAGCATTTATCATATCTAACCTTATTTAACCTTCTCAGCCACTGGAAGAAGCAGGTATCACTATTTACATTTTACTTGGGAAAACTGAGCTTTAGAGAAGGGGACGGTACCTTGGGCAAGGTTGCCTAAACATGCAGTGAGGGCTGGGCCCTACACTCAAAGGCTGTCTGATGCAATTCCCCTCCACCCTCTTCATATAATAAGCCAGGTGATTTGATCTGATAACCCTACCAGATTTCAGGTAAGGTAGGAGTGGAGAGGTAAGGGATCAGAATGACCAGCTGCTCACAAGTTTCTTGTATTTCTCTATCTTGTATGAAGCCCCTATCTTCACTGCTGGGAGCACATCAAAATACTCTCCACCAAACCATCCCCTGCCAGAATAAAATATTAAGGCAGAGTTCTCAGTCAATCTCCAGACACAATATCCTGAATCTGTGGGTCCTTGCTTGTCTTTCAAGAGCTTCTGTTCTAGATTGCAGGTAGAGAACTGGAGAGGTGAGATCAGAAATGTAAATTGGTCTTAGTTATAGGTAACAGCATGAATGAATTATTCTCCTGAAAGGGCATTCAAATGCCAATACAGAAACAGCCCTTTTTGATCTTATAATTCTTAACAGACTCTAAAGGTGGCTTTGTCTGAGATCAAAATAGATGTTTACATCATAAAAGAGGAAGTGGGCCATAAGCATAAACTGATTCAGCAATATGTGATGTTATAATACTTGTATATACACAGTGCAAAAGTATTAATGAAGATTGGAAATGTAACTTGTGAGGTCTAGTCCACCAACAAGCATCTATTGTATAACTCCTATGCTCAAAACACCAGAATAAACACATGGAATACAAAGATAAAGACCACATTCAGTTTCTGATCACAAAAGAAACCCACAGTTGATGAGAGAAGTCATATATATATATATATATATATATATATATATACCAGAAATCATTTACCAGGCAGGACATGGCCAGGGCCTAACAGAAGTACCTGTGGTTTGAGCTGTCATCTTCCCTGTACCTGGATAGCTTATCGATAACTGACAATGTCCTCTCTGTTAATAAAAATTCCAGCTATACATTGGAGAAGGTGATGGCACCCCACTCCAGTGCTCTTGCCTGGAAAATCCCATGGATGGAGGAGCCTGGTGGGCTGCAGTCCATGGGGTCGCTAAGAGTCAGACATGACTGGGCGACTTCACTTTCACTTTTCACTTTCAGGCACTGGAGAAGGAAATGGCAACCCACTCCACTGTTCTTGCCTGGAGAATCCCAGGGGTGGCGGAGCCTGGTGGGCTGCCGTCTATGGGGTCGCACAGAGTCGGACACGACTGAAGCAACTTAGCAGCAGCAGCAGCTACACATATTGCTTAAACCTTGCCAGAGGGGTATCCCATCCCTCCCCTTACTCTTCCTCTTCCATCTTAGTGGGAGTCCAGCTGCCATAAGGTTGGGGAAGGCAGTTATGTAGAAACAGGAGGGAAAATGGGATTTGAGGCCTGTCTCTAACCTCTGCCAAGTGTCAGATTCTTTTATTATACCTCCCTATGCAAAGTCATCAATGTTGAGAGAGAATATATTCCTTTCCCAGACTCGGTTCATCCCACTGGGTACAGCCACTTGGGTACAAACTCCTGGCTGAATCAACTGATAGATTTTTACAGCTCGGAAAAGCTTTTGTGGTTCATCCAGTCCCAATCCTCATCTAAGACGTGTCAGGTGCAGCCACTAATCCAAAGTCATGAATGCTGCTGATAGAAAAACCTGAGCTAAAACTCAGGATTTCCAACTCCTTAAACAGTGCTGCTTGCTACAACAGTAAATCGTATCCTTAGATTGGCTCCTAGAGTGTGTATGAGGTCCACAGACTCATCTCAGTCAGCTGGGTGATAGATAACAGTCTCATTCCTAAGACCATCAATTTCATTTTCTGATTGAATTCCACAGGTGACTGGTATGTGTCACATGACCTTCATGTCAGAACTCTTACACACTAACTTGTTTTCAAGGCTTCAGGTGTAATCACCATCCAAGCCATTTTTGGAGAGCCAACAAAAGCCAAAAGTTCTTAGGAAGACAGATTTGGGATATAATGGTAGACTGGAAGGAGACTGTTCTCACATTTTTTTTGCCTTGGACATTTATATTAAAGTAAATGCTAGCATTTAGTCCCAGTGTAGCCTCCAGAAGATGGGATTAATATATTTGCACCCTAGAATCTCCAGTGTATCTGTATCATCCTGCTTCTCCTACCTTCATTCACCCTATACATTTGCACCAAATTAGTGGTGCAAGAAATTATACGTAGATAAGTTAGACATCTATCTTTGAGGATTTTATAGACTAGTAATGAGTAAGAGGTAAAAAGTCATGATAAAAATGTGATAGCTATAATAGAGGTATATACATAGCTCCAATGCTACAGAGAATGAAACAAGTAATCTGGAGTGTTAGGGAAGTGTGCAGAGAGAAACTGAAATTTTAATCATTCATTCATTCAACAAATAATTGCAATCCTACTGTTGCCAGGCAATGTTGTAGTGCAACAAACAAAAAGTCACTTCTTTTATGGAGCTCTCATTCTAGGGCTCCAGAAAATATGCAAGCAAGCAATTACATCCCCCCTACTACAAATGGGGATGAGTAAATCAGGGTAGAGGGATAGAGAGGTGTCAGGATGAGATACATGCTATTTTAAGTAGGACAAGGTGATAATCAGGCAGAAAGCTGAAAGTAGAGAGAGGGCACCACGCAAGTAACTAGAAAGAGGCTGTTTCAGGCAGAGGGCACAGCAAGTGCAAGGGTCCTGAGGTGGGAGAATGCTCGGTACATACAAGGAACAATGAGGAAGCCAGTGTGGCTGGCCCCAAGTGGGAAGTTAGAGAGTCACCGGAGAGTAGAACAGAAGTACACTGAAGTGGAGTAAGAAAATCAGGCAGGGCTTTCCAGGCCATGGTAAAAACTTAGGATTTAATTCCAGGTGAAAGGGGAAAATACTGGAGGGGTTTGAGTTGAAAAATGGTACGACTTGATATAGACTTAGGAATATCACTCTGGCTGTTGCTGCAAACAGACTACAATTTGGGGAAGACCAAGGTCAGGAAAACAAGCAAGAAGTCTAGTATGTTGTCTCAGAGAAGAAATGGTCATGGCTTGGACTAGAGTTGTAGTGATGGAGGAGATACGATATCTGAGCAGCATCTTGAGAAACTGGTGAGCTACTTGTAATTGAACATAGGAGTGCGGGGCCAGCAGTGAGGAGTGAGACTAGAAAAGTCAGCAAAAGTCAAAAATAAGAATTTGGGGCTTTATTCAGTAAACACTCAAAATTCTTAAACAGAGTTAAGGACAAGGGTAATAATTGATTCCAGGAAGATTATTCTGGCTGTAGTATGGAAACCGACCTTGCTAGGGAGAGACTAGAGACAAGAAAACTACAATCAAATAAATGCAAGCCAGAGGATGAAAATGGTGCTTTAATAAGAGGGTGTACTAAGTTTTCACACAGGAAAGAATTTAAGATGAGGGAGTAAGGGAGGTGTTTCAGTTTGGATCTCAAAGGGTAGCAGAAGACAGGAAAAGGCAGGAGAGGGGCGTGTTTTCACCAAGGATATACTGGGCAAACCCCAAGCACTATCCGAAAGGGCCTCACCTGTGTGGTACCGCATTCCGGCCCACACAGACAGAACTGGCTGATGAGTAGGCAGCCCTCTGGAAGGGCTGCTCCAAGGCATGGCTGAGCTGTAGGGTGATGTCTTGATGACTGTATACAAAATTCTGGGTCAAGTATGTAAGAAACAGGCAGAAGAGTCACTTGTGGGCTGAGCTGACCTTTTACTGGATAGCACAGTATAGTCATTCAGTGAGTACTGTCAGGACACAACATGCTTCTGTTTGTGACACAGGTCATCAGCTTACAGGTATTTCAAGGGTACGGCCTAGAATAGGGCTTGATGATTCACTGCTGATCCATCATATGACACTTCAAGGTTGGGATTGTTTTATGATTATTTTTTATGGCACCAAGGACAACGCTTGAACCAGAGGCACTTTTTTTAGAAAGAAAAAAGTTTATTTAGTTTTGGCTGTGTTGGGTCTCTGTCCCTGCATGGGCTCTTCTGTAGCTGTGGTGAGCGGGGGCCGCTCTCTAGTTGCGGTGTGTGGGCTGGTCGCTGCAGCAGCTTCTCCTGTCGCGGAGTGCGGGCTCTAGGCACGCAGGCCTCAGCAGTTGTGGCACATGGGCGGGGCAGTTGCAGTTCCTGGGTTCCAGAGTGCAGGCTCCAGTAGTTGTGGTGCATGAGTTTAGTTACCCCACAGGAAGGGGATCTTCCTGGGTTAGGGATTGAATCCGTGTCTCCCGCATTGGCAAGTGGATTCGATTCTTCACCACTGAACCATCAGGGAAGCCCGACAGTAGACTCCTAATAAACTCCTGTTGGAATAAACATGACTCGGAAGGACTGAGATTCCCTGTCACTCAGGGTTCCCACTTATAAACCGAGGAAAATGTCTATTTGTACATATCATACTTAAAGGAATGAAGCAAGAATATAAGTTGGAGAACATACATTTGAAAGGCATTTCAACACCCTGCTTTTTTTTTTTTTCTAAGTTAGATTTTTTTTTTTTAATTGTAAAATCTTTAATTCTTACATGCATTCCCAAACATGAACCCCCCTCCCACCTCCCTCCCCATAACATCACTCTGGGTCATCCCCATGCACCAGCTCCAAGCATGCTGTATCCTGCATCAGACATAGACTGGCGATTCAATTCTTACATGATAGTATACATGTTAGAATGTCATTCTCCCAAATCATCCCACCCTCTCCCTCTCCCTCTGAGTCCAAAAGTCCATTATACACATCTGTGTCTCTTTCCCTGTCTTGCATACAGGGTCGTCATTGCCATCTTCCTAAATTCCATATATATGTGTTAGTATACTGTATTGGTGTTTTTCTTTCTGGCTTACTTCACTCTGTATAATCGGCTCCAGTTTCATCCATCTCATCAGAACTGATTCAAATGAATTCTTTTTAACGGCTGAGTAATACTCCATTGTGTATATGTACCACAGCTTTCTTATCCATTCATCTGCTGATGGACATCTAGGTTGTTTCCATGTCCTAGCTATTATAAACAGTGCTGCGATGAACATTGGGGTACATGTGTCTCTTTCAATTCTGGTTTCCTTGGTGTGTATGCCCAGCAGTGGGATTGCTGGGTCATAAGGTAGTTCTATTTGCAATTTTTTAAGGAATCTCCACACTGTTCTCCATAGTGGCTGTACTAGTTTGCATTCCCACCAACAGTGTAGGAGGGTTCCCTTTTCTCCACACCCTCTCCAGCATTTATTGCTTGCAGATTTTTGGATCGCAGCCATTCTGACTGGTGTGAAGTGGTACCTCATTGTGGTTTTGATTTGCATTTCTCTAATAATGAGTGATGTTGAGTAAAACTCTCACTGTTTGCGGATGACATGATCCTCTACATGGAAAACCCCAAAGACTCCACCAGAAAATTACTAGAGCTAATCAATGAATATAGTAAAGTTGCAGGATATAAAATCAACACACAGAAATCCCTTGCATTCCTATACACGAATAATGAGAAAGTAGAAAAAGAAATTAAGGAAACAATTCCATTCACCATTGCAACGAAAAGAATAAAATACTTAGGAATATATCTACCTAAAGAAACTAAAGACCTATATATAGAAAACTATAAAACACTGATGAAAGAAATCAAAGAGGACACTAATAGATGGAGAAATATACCATGTTCATGGATCGGAAGAATCAATATAGTGAAAATGAGTATACTACCCAAAGCAATTTACAAATTCAATGCAATCCCTATCAAGCTACCAGCAACATTTTTCACAGAACTAGAACAAATAATTTCAAGATTTGTATGGAAATACAAAAAACCTCGAATAGCCAAAGCAATCTTGAGAAAGAAGAATGGAACTGAAGGAATCAACTTGCCTGACTTCAGGCTCTACTACAAAGCCACAGTCATCAAGACAGTATGGTACTGGCACAAAGACAGACATATAGATCAATGGAACAAAATAGAAAGCCCAGAGATAAATCCACACACATATGGACACCTTATCTTTGACAAAGGAGGCAAGAATATACAATGGAGTAAAGACAATCTCTTTAACAAGTGGTGCTGGGAAAACTGGTCAACCACTTGTAAAAGAATGAAACTAGATCACTTTCTAACACCCCACACAAAAGTAAACTCAAAATGGATTAAAGATCTAAATGTAAGACCAGAAACTATAAAACTCCTAGAGGAGAACATAGGCAAAACACTCTCAGACATAAATCACAGCAGGATCCTCTATGATCCACCTCCCAGAATTCTGGAAATAAAAGCAAAAATAAACAAATGAGATCTAATTAAAATTAAAAGCTTCTGCACAACAAAGGAAAATATAAGCAAGGTGAAAAGACAGCCTTCTGAATGGGAGAAAATAATAGCAAATGAAGCAACTGACAAACAACTAATCTCAAAAATATACAAACAACTTCTGCAGCTCAATTCCAGAAAAATAAACGACCCAATCAAAAAATGGGCCAAAGAACTAAATAGACATTTCTCCAAAGAAGACATACGGAAGGCTAACAAACACCCTGCTTTTAAGAAGAACTGATTTATGGTACATTATATTGAAAAGTAAGGAAATATTAAATAATAGAGAACATAAAAGGCTACATGGCAAGGAGGATTAACATTGGACAGTTAGCCTGCACAACCAAAGACCGTTTTGAGTTTGCTGCTAATTCTCTTAGTGATCTTGGTAGACTGATTTACATTTCTTGGCCTCAGTTTTGATATTATTTCCAAAATTAATAGTCTATGATTATGTTTTTCTGAAGTACATCATTATTTCTATTGTAGAACAAAGTTCAAATTGGGTCATCAGGCGTGTTTCCAATTTCATCACATCTCTTAATTTCTCTGTAATCTGGAGTCTTCCTCTGGAAGGTAATACAATAGGCAAGCTGATATAATCCTTGCTTTTGCTCTAAAGTTCTATTTGCCACACCATAGGTTATAAATGTTTGACTTGCTCATGCTTTGTAGATCCCTACTTTCTAGGAGGCTATCCTTGAGGGTTTTTAAATGGGTCACCAAAGGATTAGAATTAGTAATCCATAGAGGGCCATTCATTCACCAAGATTCATCAGGCTCCTGCAAGTAGTCAGATAGCCAGATACTGTGCCAGAGAAACAGAAGATTAAGACAAAAAGGTTTCTGTTTTCAGTCCAACAATCTCCTCAATAAGGTCAGGTTAATAAGTAAAATCATTTCATCATTCCCTTTATATTTTTTTTAGTTTATTTTTTATACTAGTGCACTTATATTCTTAAGGGGCTTCCTTATCTCCTAGATTATACATGCAGCCTTCATAGATTTGAGGGGAGGATTATTATCACTTAAATTTAAATAATGTCTATATCTGAAATTCATTTTTACATATGGGATAAAATTTCCTCAAATCTAATTTCTTTCATATGAATCAACAGTTTTGCTGGTAAAATTTGTTGAATTATCTTTTTTTCATTTAATGGAACAAAATAATTATCAATTAGAATTTCACACATAATAAATCCTATTTCTGTTTTTTTCTAGTCTATTTCACTTATGTATTTCTCTATTTCAATTATATTACCAAATTGATCTGCTTCTAGAACCTTTAAAGTATGTTCTGATATCTGTTTAGGCAAGTACCTCCTTACTAGCCTTTAACAAAAATTTACTAGCTATTCCTGTACATTTATTATTTTATATGAACTTTAAAATCATTTTGGATTCTTAATTGAATAGTTTGGATTCTAACTGTAATTGCATTAAGGTTATTATTTTTTTTTTTTACTTTACAATATTGTATTGGTTTTGCCATACATCAATTAACTTGGGCGAAAGGGATATTTTTATGATGTTATTTTCCTACCCAAGGTCATAATATGTCTGATCATTGGTTCACACCTCGTTTTACGTCAAGTCAATAAGAAATACTTTTAAAAAACAATATCTTCAATGAGAGGACAAATAAAACCCTTGTAAAACAACACGCTCTCATAAATTGATGAGAGCAATAAACAATCAAAAGAAAAATGAACAAAGTACAGTTCAGTTCAGTTCAGTCGCTCAGTCGTGTCTGACTCTTTGCGACCCCATGAATCGCAGCACGCCGGGCCTCCCTGTCCATCACCAACTCCCGGAGTTCATTCAGACTCACGTCCATCGAGTCAGTGATGCCATCCAGCCATCTCATCCTCTGTCGTCCCCTTCTCCTCCTGCCCCCAATCCCTCCCAGCATCAGAGTCTTTTCCAATGAGTCAACTCTTCTCATGAGGCGGCCAAAGTACTGGAGTTTCAGCTTTAGCATCATTCCTTTCAAAGAAATCCCAGGGTTGATCTCCTTCAGAATGGACTGGTTGGATCTCTCGTAATTTACAAAAGAGTAAATCCAAATACCTGACAAACATATGGAAAGGTACTTAAATTCATCTGTAAAGATTTTCAAATTGAAGACAAAATGTGGCATCACTTTATACCAGGGTTTCTCAGTCTTGGTACAACTGGCATTGTAGGCTGGATAACTCTTTGTTGTGGGGGCTGCCTTGAGTATTCCAGGATTCTGGCAGAATCCTTGGCTCCACCCACTATAAACTAGTAGCACCAACCCTCAACCTTGACTGACAATCAAAAATATCTCCAGACTCCGCCAAAGGTCCTGGCGGTGGGGGTGTGGCAAAATCAATAAAGACTGAGAACCAATGATTTTCACCTATCAGACTAGCAAACGTTTTTAAGCCTGATTATACCTGTTGTTGGCAAGTACCCAATGCAAAAAGAATACTCTCATATGCACCTACTAAAATTGTAAGTTATTATAGCTTTTATAGAAAGTGACTGAACAATGTCTACTAAAAATATGTAACTCTGATTTAGGAGTTATCCTACTCCTAGGAATAAATTCCATAAAATGAAAACAATATACAAACACATATTGTACAAGGATGTTAATTGCAGCATTGTTTGGCAGTGACCAAAAAAAAACTAAAAACAGAGTAAATGATCATAAAAGGGAATGGCTGAATAAATTTTAATACACCCACACAATGGAATATTAGAAAGAATTAAAGCTTAACCTTATTACATGGAATGTTTTCCATGAATTATTCCTGAGAAAAAGGAAGATTCAAAAGGGTACATAATATAATTCTACTTTTGCAAAACACACATTCCCTCATTCTTTCATATATAGATCTTCCTAGCTTACACAATGGGGCCATCTCAATAAACCTATTGTAAGTTGAAAATATCTTCAGTTAAAATGCATTCAATACATCTACCAAACATCACTGCTTATCCTAGCCAACCTTAAACATGTTCAGAACACTGATTTTATCCTACAACTGGGCAAAATCATTTAACACAAGGCCTATTTTATAATAAAAGTGTTGAATATCTCATATAATTTATTAAATGCTTACTGAAAATGAAAAACAGAATGGTTGTCTGGGTATGGAATGGCTATAAGTGTGTTGGTTAGTTACCCTCATGAGTACCTGGCTGACTTGGGGCTCTGGCTGCAGCAGCTTCCTAGCATCACAAGAGAGAACCACACCATGTGAGCCCCTTGTTCTTGTTCACTCGCTAAATCGTGTCTGACTCTTTGCAAACCCATGGACTGTAGTCCGCCAGGCTCCTCTGTCCATGGGATTTTCCAAGCAAGAATACTGGAGTGGGTTGTCATTTCCTTCTCCAGGGGATCTTCCCCACCCAGGGTTGGCAGGCATACCCTTTACGACTGAGCCACCAGGGAAGCCAACACTAGCTGCAGAAAAGCTCAAAATTCAAAATCCCAAGCACGACTTCTACAGAATGCCATGATAAAGTTGAAAAACCATTAAGCTGACCCATTATGAAGTTGGAGACCATCTGAATAGAGAAAAAATGTCTCTCAATATTCTATTTATATCAACAGAATGAGCAAAAGATTTGCATATCATACCTTACAAGGCTCTATTTTTCAGAATATATTAAAAAAAAAACCTCTTATGACTTAAGAACAAAAAGATAAACAATCCAATTATAAAGAGGGCAAAAGATTTGAATTGACCTTGCTCCAAAGAAGCTATACAAACAGCTAACAGACATATGAAAAGATGCTCAATATCACTAGTCATATTAGGGAAACGCAAATTACAGTCACGAGACACCATTTCACACCCCTAGGATGGATATTTGAAAAAAAGAAAATAACAAGTGCTGGCCAAAGATGTGGAGTAATTGGGATCCTCACACATCGCTAGTGGGAATGTTAAATGGTATAGGGTCTGAGGAAAACAGTCTGGTCATTCCTTAAACAGTTGAAAATAGAATCATTAGGTGATCTGGCAATTTCATTCCTAAATACCCAAAAGAATTAAAGCCAGGTATTCAAACGCTTACACATAAATGTTCATAGCAGCACTATTCACATAGTCAGAAAAAAGAAAACAACCAGAAAACCTATCAGTCGATGAATGGATAAACAATGTGTTATATATATAAAGCAGAATATTTTTCAGCTATAAAAAGAATGGAGTACTGATACATGATTCATGTGTCAATGAACCTTGAAAATGTTACACTAAATGAAGGAAGTGAAGTCGCTCAGTCATGTCCGACTCTTTGCAATCAGATGGACTGTAGCCTACCAGGCTCCTCCATCCATGGGATTTCCGAGGCAAGAATACTGGAGTGGATTGCCATTTCCTTTTCCAGGGGATCTTTCCAACCCAGGGATGGAACCTGAGTCTCCTGCATTACAGGCAAACGCTTTACCGTCTGAGCCACCAGGGAAGCCCCAAATGAAGGAAAGCAGAAACCAAAACTCAATATTGTATGATTCCTTTTATGTGAAACATCCACAACAGTTAATATGTCCATAGACAGAAAGCATATTAGTGTTTGTTAGGGGCTAGGGGGAGGGAAGGATAGGGAGTGATACTTAAGGGGTATAAGTTTCCTTTAAGGTGGTGAAATGTCTTAGAACTAGATAGAGGTGATGGTTGCCCAACACTGTGAATGTACTAATACCAGAGTTGTACACTTAAGTGCAGTTACTGGGTCATCTTGTATTACGTGAACATTACCTCAATTTAAAAAATGTATTCTATTTACCTCTGCATTAGTTTCCTAGTGCTATAAAACAAATCACTACAAATTTAGCAGTGTAACAAAATTAAAATAACAATATAGCTCACAGTTCTGTAGATCAGAATTCTAGGGGTCTTGGGTGGTTTCTCTACTTCAAGCTTGACAGGAAGAAATTAAAGTGTTGGCTGGGCTCTCATCTGGAAGCTCAGAGAAAGAATCCATTTTCAGGCTTGTTTGTAGCCAGATTCAGTTCCTCCTGATTATGGGACTGAAATCCCCCGTTCCTTGCTGGCTGTCAGCCAAGAGTTAGTCTCAACTGCCACAGGGTGCCTTGGCACATAACCCCGTCCAAAAACAGCGTGGCATATCTTTCTCTTACTTCAAACAGGAGACAGTTCAATTCAGTTCAGTCATTCAGTCGTGTCCGACTCTTTGCAACCCCATGAATTGCAGCACGCCAGGCCTCCCTGTCCATCACCAACTCCCAGAGTTTACTCAGACTCACATCTATCGAGTCGGTGATGCCATCCAGCCATCTCATCCTGGGTCATCCCCTTCTCCTCCTGCCCCCAATCCCTCCCAGCATCAGAGTCTTCCAATGAGTCAACTCTTCACATGAGGTGGCCAAAGTACTGGAGACAAGTCTCTGCTTTTAAAGGATGCCTGTGATTAGACTGGGCCCACCTGGTTAATCGCAGGTGGGCCGTACAAGGTAACAGTTGTATTGTCTGGTTAACTTCACCAGTTCCACTCCCCACTCAAAGGGGTGTGGATTATACAAGGGCCAGCTTGCTGGGGGTCATTCTTACAATTTGTCATGATCTCTTAGAGAAAAATAATGAAACAGTTTACTAATTCAAGAACAATTACTTGTTAATGCCCAACATTGCCTAAGTGATTTATACCAAGGAAAAATTTCAGGACTAATGATTTATAGATGAACACAACTCAGGTCTCCAAGACTCAGGGAAGGGATGGAAAGCTGTTCTTAATAGGTGGGCTTCTCCTTCTGAAGCCTCTCATTTGTTTTTCTTTCTCTTCTACTAAAGCACTGAATGTAAATGTGAAGCAATTGCCAAGAGGACCACTGATGTTCCCTCTGTAATCAAAATGAAAGGCAGATACTGTGGCTGGAATTCAGGGGACTAGATAATTGTATTATGCAGTTCTTACTTTTTTGGCCTGAAGTTGCCTATTACTGAAGTTTCTAAAGACTAACCTAGACAGCATATTAAAAAACAGAGATATTACTCTGCCAACAAAGGTCCAGCTAGTTAAGGCTATGGTTTTTCCAGTGGTCATGTATGGATGTGAGAGTTGGACTATAAAGAAAGCTGAGAGCTGAAGAAGTGATGCTTTTGAACTGTGGTGTTGGAGAAGACTCCTGAGAGTCTCTTGGACTGCAAGGAGATCCAACCAGTCCATCCTAAAGGGTGGGTGTTCATTGGAAGGACTGATGTTGAGGCTGAAACTCCAATACTTTGGCCACCTGATGCGAACAGCCGACTCATTTGAAAAGACCCTGATGCTGGGAAAGATTGAGGGCAGGAGGAGAAGGGGACAACAGAGGATGAGATAGTTGGATGGCATCATCGACTGGATGGACATGGGTCTGGATGAACTCCGGGGGTTGGTGATGGACAGGGGAGCCTGGAGTGCTGTGGTTCACAGGGTCACAAAGAGTCGGACATGACTGACTGACTGAACCGAACTGAAAGACTAAACTTTGTGGGTTATACCTACTGATAGGCTTCCCAGGTGGCACTAGTGGTAAAGAAGCTGCCTGCTAATACAAGAGACATAAGAGAGGAGGGTTCCCTCCTTGGGTGGGGAGAATCCCCTGGAGGAGGGCATGGCAACCCACTCCAGTATTCTTGCCTGGGGAATCCCATGGACAGAAGAGCCTGGAGGGCTACAGTCCATAAGGTCACAAACAGTTGGTCATGACTGAAGTGACTTAGAACAGAGCACAGATGTATACCTGCTGATAGTTGCCATATTAGAATTAAATCTGGAAAGTTTTTAAACAGAAAAATATACAAACATATTCTCTTGGCCTACTGAGTGACAATGTCATCACACAGCATGTAGTCTTCAGAGTGCAAAAGGAAATAAAATCTTAGTATTATTGCAAAAGTAGTTTGGCCCTGTGGAATTCTGGAATGATGGCAAGGTTCCCTAGGGCTTCCTGGACCACACTTTGAGACCCACTGATAGATGTATGACTTCCCCGGTGGCTCAGCAAGTAAAGCATCTGCCTACAATGGGGGAGACCTGGGTTCAATCCCTGGGTCGGGAAGATCTCCTGGAGAAGGAAATGGCAACCCACTCCAGTATTCTTGCCTTGAAAATCCCATGGGCTGAGGAGCGTGGTAGGCTACAGACCATGGAGTCACAAAGAGTCGGACACGACTGAGTGACTTAAACAGCGGCTATCACGACTGATAGATGTATAACAACAACTGCATTTCTTCAGCAACCGATCAACTCACGTACTTTGGCGCATTCACTTGTGAAGTTTTAGAAAAAAACTCCTTTCCCTTTACTAGTACATTGTTTCATTTAGTAGAGTTACTCTTGTGGCTACTGCAAAAAGTATTCTTTTTGCAGAAATTGTCATTTGCTGACTCAGGAGGAAAACTGGGCTAAATAGGCCTAACACACATTATGCAAAACAGAGTTAAAAAATATTTTCTCTGAGCTTCTGGTAGAATCTGTTACTCTGTAAATACAGCACAGGGAAAATTGCTTTAAACGGTGCGGCTGGTCTGCAGTAGGAGGATTGGGATACAGTCAAGCTGAGTCAGGCAGAAAAAGGCTTAGAGAGAGAAATGAAAGAAAGCATTGCGGATTCTTGACACGCTTTGCCCTTGAAAGCTATGCCAAGACCTCTGCTGTGGTTTTTTAAATAAAGAGACCGATCATAATTCGTGATTGCTATAATGACTCGGGATTTCCCCCTTATGTTTTAAATACTGACTATACTTACAGCTTTGTTTGCTTCCATTGTATTCCGCTTACAAATTGTAACAAAAAGCCAAAGCGCTTTCAAATTAGGATTCCAGGACATCTTTCTCTTTAAGTGACTGGCTCTTTCATTCTTTTCACAGTATTTTGTCTGCTTTTTCCTGCTCAGGCTCTTGGTCAAAGCCTCAGAACTCTTAGACACCGGGCTTCTATTTTTTTTTTTTTTTAAACTGTAGATGAATACAGTTTAAGAGCCGGAAATCTACTGGAAGAAAGGCAGAGCATTCCCCCGTCCCAAGGTTAAATCTTTGACTGGTGCTGGCCACCTGGGAAAGAGAATCTGAACGGACGTTCTAAGAGGGACCGTGGTTAAGAATGAGAGGCTAACTGGGGATGGGACCCACTCCGAGCACTCGTGACCTGTGAGATGCAGTACCGCGGATGCACTAGCGACCTCTCATCACCGCGTTCTCACCAGGGTCATACTCGTTCTCCGCCCCTGAGCCAGAGGACGTCAGCGGTCACGCGCCCGCCGCCGCCGCCTACGCGGGTTCGCATCTTGTGAGCCACCGACCAATGGGAGAGAAGCCACTGCCAGGCGTCCTCTCCGATTGGTTTTCGGCAGGGAGGCGGTGGCGGAGGGCGTGGCTAGTTTTCGGCGGCGCTGCTGGTGGGCTGCGGCACGTGTGCCTCCAGACGCTGGGAAAGCCTGGGACGAGCTGCGGTGGGAGGCGACTATCCCAGAACTGCCTGCCCCTGCCGGGAGGAGGCGCCGCTTACAATTGCAGGTGCCTGCGCTGGGGGCAGCGCTTCAGCTTCATTCTAGCTGGCAGGAAGGGAAAGAAGGAAGGGGCCGTGTCCCCGCCCCCCGGATGGTCGTGCCCGGCCCGGTGTCCCGGCGGGCGGCGGCGGCCACCATGCTCTTGCGCACATCTCGGGTCCCACGCGAGTGCTGGTTCTTGCCCACCGCGCTGCTCTGTGCCTACGGATTCTTCGCCAGCCTCAGGCCGTCCGAACCCTTCCTGACCCCTTACCTGCTGGGGCCGGACAAGAACCTGACGGAGAGGGAGGTAAGCGCGGCTGGCTGGCGGTGGCTTGGCCGGCGCGGGGCGCGGACCGGCCGAGACGTGAGGAAATCGGTGAGAGCGGGGCGGAGGGGACGCAGGTGAGGAAAGGCAAGTCTCTGGAGCTGCGGGGAGCCGTTCTGACAGAGATTGCTGACTTTCCCCAGTTGGAAGGCGGCTCCGTGTTGGGCGCTGCCTTAATTCACGCCGTGTTTCTGTCCTCGGTCGGATTGGAAGGGCAGATCTTAAAGGTGAAGGACTCGGAGCGCGGTTCGGCGTTTGGGAGCCCCAGTGCACGTGTGCTTCAGGCGATGTGTTGATGTTGCAGTAGTCCCTCTGCTCCACCTGATCCATCTTGCGGGCGGGGGAGAGGAGTGGAGAGAATATTTGGGAGGAAAAGCGAAAACAGCAAGCTGTACTTTGGACATGGTAAAGGTTTAAATAAATATTTGCTGCGTGAAAGTAAGGAGCCACATGCCGAGTGACTCCTGCTTTCTGAAAGGACCTTCCCCTCTACCTCCTGCACCTTCTTCCCCTTCCTTACATTGTTTACCCTTGACGGACGATCGTGCTCAAGAAGTGTACAGAACAAGAACCATCATCTTGTCTTGATTTTTATTGGGTGAGACTGTGTCCAAGGATACGCCTCACTCCCCTCCCCCGCCCCCCGCCACCTCTCTGTGATAAAAGCAGATATTTAGATGGTATCACACAGTTGTCATTTAATTATAGTTTTTCGTGCATTGTGAATTGTTGCTTCACGGATGTTAGTTTTGCTCCTTCTGTTCTGCCCGCGATGTTCAGAGTAATTGAGATTACACAGTCCATGATCAAGAACTTGCTGACTGATTTTCCCTAGGAGAATTTATAAGTACTTTAGAAGTGCATTGTGTGCTTCAAAAAATGTGCTCAACTCTTCATAAGTGTACGTCAATCTCAACATCTGTTATTTGAAAAACAAAGACCTTAACTGGAAAAGGAATTAAATTGAAGTTACTCCCATACAACCCAAATAAAGCAGATTCAGCATCCTCTTCCTTGAATACTACAAAGCATGGAAGCTGAGATCTGGTATTCCTTTCTAGAACATCACAAAGGGTGAAAGCTTAGTGCAGATGTTAGCTGTCCCTTTTTTCCAATGTCCACTCCTCTCACCCTGCCTCCCTGCCCCAGTTGCTCCCAGTGAAGTCCTCCCACTTAAACCTTACTCCCTTAACAGTGATTACTGGTCACCTCTTTTGAATACCCTTGCATAACAGGTCAGAGCAGGATGTAATTACTTAATGTTCCAATTTGTTGTTGCATTGCTCTTCCATTTTCAAGGGCACTTAACAAGGGAATTGAAATTCTGGCCTTGAACCCTGGGTTGAGGATTTCATTTGAGTTTCTCATATTGCCTTGCAGCTAGCAAGTAGCATTAACTTTTACCCAACTTCAGCTTTGTTTCTCAGTCTTATGGACTGCTCCACAAGGAACTGTAACAGTTACTCATTACCTGTTTGAAATAGAATATTGGTTAAAAACAGTAATGCAGTGGAAAGGGCCAACTCCTGTGAACAGAATGATTCTAGAAGAGGGAACATGACTTCCTTAAATAGAATGATTCTATTAATAGAACACCCCAAACAACACTGAATCTGAGGCCTGACCTCTGAAGCAGAAATGATAACTACTTTTGAGCTGTTCACAATTAAAATTTCATGTGCCCTGCCATGTGATCTGCACCTTGCCTGAAAGAGAAGCACGCTGGTGGGGCGGCACGGGGGACATGCTTCCAGTGATGCTATCTGAAGGCCAGTCTGTTTGGCTCAAGTGCCCTGGGCAGAATTGCTATGTGACGCGCTGTCATGTGCCCTGATTATCACAGATCTTCCTAGGGCGAATGAAATATGTTGGGAGGGCGGTGTAGTGCAATAAAGCAGGGGTGCCAGGCCCAGGAAATATTCGCTGAATGTGTAACGAAAACAGAGCATGCTTCTGTTGCTGCAGATTAGTGGAGGAAGAGGGCGCGGTTTAAAGAGAAATCTAGAGGTCTGGAAAAGGATGTCATTTGTCTCTGAGGCCCTCAGAATTGTGGCTGATTCTGTCCTGTTGGCCAGGCACAGTATAGCTCTGTCCAGACTCTCTGGAATCCTAGATTTTTAAAATCTCTAATAACTGAAATAAACAGCACAACTTGTTCTCCTTCCTAACTGAGTGCTTGTTTTTCACCTCTGGACAGTTATTTATTTACTTAATATTATATGATTTTTTTTTAAGGAAAGTGCATGGTTAGTGATATTTGTGTTGAATTTTATATTTTATATTTCCTCCAGGAGACTTTAGAAGGGCCAAATCTTGGATAGAGCTATTGTTAACCAGGTCCAAAGACAAAAGGAGGAGAAAAAGGACAGAATTTCCTCTTTCCATTCTCAAAGGATTTCTTCCTTAGATTATAGGAAAACCGTTAACCTGTATCACTTTATAAATTTTAGATAGGTTAAAATTTGTATTTCAGTAGTTAAAAGCCAACTTTTAATAAAATAGAGCTCTTTACCACCCAAAACTTTTTTCTCCTCTCACCTTTTTCAGCATGGGATTTGACATTCAGTACTGTTCTTTGGGACTTTGCCAGCGGCTCAGCAGTAAAGAACCTGCCTGCCACTGCAGGAGATGGGGGTCCATCCCTGGATGGGGGAAGATCCCCTGGAGCAGGAAATGGCAACCCATTCCGGTATTCTTGACTGGAAAATCCTGGATAGAAGAGCCTGGCGGGCTACTTTATTTATTTGGCTGCACTGGGTCTTAGTTGTGGCATGTGGTTTCCCTGACCAGGGATTGAACCTGGGCCCCCCATTTTGGGAGCGTGGAGTCTTAGCCACTGGACCACCAGAGAAGCCCCTCTTTGATGTTTTTAAAGCATTCGATTTAATATATTAAAACTACCGTACCTACTATTCAGAGCCTTACAGAATTTGGCTCTTACTTCTTAACACCCTTATCCCCTACTCCATCCTTCTTCCTCTTGCCTTCTATTAATACGTGCTCAAATTCCATCCATGTTAATCTTATAGTCATAAATCCAGCATATCCATTCTCTCATCTACTGGCTTGTACTCAAAGATGTGATCTCCACTTGGGATAATCTTCTACAGAACTCTTGATATCTTTCTGTTGGCCTCTGATTTTCTCGTCCTTCAAGGTCCAGTTCAAAGAAGCAACCCCGTATTTCCTATTCTCCCTTATCAATAATTTGTGTGTATGTATTCTTCACGAGGTTCAGAACTCCTGGAGAACTGAGGCTTCATTTTATTCTTTTTTTGTCTGTTTTTGTAATCTTCATACAGTTCGGAAATAGTATTGTGCAAATAAGTGCTTATTAACTAGTTGTCTAAATGAAACGATTCTGAAAGTCTAAAGCTGAATTAGAGTTTAAAACTAAACATGTTTTTCCTTAACTGTTTGTGTCTCAGAAGAAAGCACAAACAAGCTCTGATCCAAAGATCTGTGAAAGACACTTTAGAATAAAATCAATTCCCTTTTCTCGAATGGCAGATGTTACCTGAGATAACAGGGTGTTGTCCAAGAATGGGCAATGAGACGGAAAGTAATCTCAGTAATCTGTACATTTTTGCATGTAGGAAGTTTCCTGAAGGGAAAGTATCCATCAAAGAAGTTATTTCCTGGTACCACTGCTTTTTGGAGGTGTTGAGAGAGAAGGGATCTTCTTTTTTTTAGTATTAGCTTTTTATTTTGTATTGGGGTATAGCCGATTAACAGTGTTGTGATAGTTTCAGGTGAACAGCAAAGGGACTCAGCCATACATATACACATATCCATTCTCCTCTAAACCCCCCTCCCATCCAGGCTGCCGCATAGCTTTGAGCAAGAGTTCTCTGCGCTTTACAATAGGTCCTTGTTGATTATCCATTTTAAATATAGCAGTGTGTACATGTCCATCCCAGACTCTCTAACTATCCTGAGAAGGGATCCTCTTTTGGAGACTTTTGGAGACCCGGTGGCTAAGCTCTGTAGGTTGTTTGGTCTTCTTTCTTCTTGAAAGCCCCATAAAAGCACCCCTATACAGGTTGGAAAAGGTGCTGTCGGCATTAGTAAGAGGGGAACATAGTAGGTAATCAAAAGCAGTTTTCTGATTGAAGAAATGGGGCGTCTGAATGTGGTGGATTCAGAATATCCAGGTCAGGTTCTTCCTCTGCCAGTGACTTGCTGGGATAATTTTGGGCAATTCACTTAAGGCCTAGTTACTTTGGTTGTAAGATAGAGATGATAAAAGCAATTACCTCTTCGCCTTGTTTGGATGAAATGAGGTCATACAGGTGAGGTGATTAGCATAGTGTGTAACAGATGCTCTGTTATACTGCTGATAATACTGTGGAAGAGGCTGTCCACTTGGGTTGATGTCTCTCCTAGGAGTAAATTCTGGTTTCTTATTTAGAATAACTTAAAGAGAACACATCTGGTCTTTTTCCCCCTGCTTGCCTCATTTTTGTTTCTGCTTGGCATTGCTTTTCCTCATCTTCATTATCTAAATTGTGGTTTTTGTATTAGGAGTGGAATTAGACTCATAAATATAAACGGAAAATGTGAAGGTGGAGAAACATGCAGAGTCAACCAAAGGAGGCAGTTTCACATTTAAGAAAACTATGAGAGAATATCTAAAACTGTAGGCTGAAAAGAAGTGGGAATTTGCTAATGGAGCACACCTGTGCAAAGTCTGTAGGGACGCCGTCACTCTTCAGGACTTGCATCTCAAGGTTGCCCTTAACTGCTCTGCTTTTCTACTGAGAAGTGTCTGACCCTCTGCTATGTCAGCCAAGTGCACTTTGCTCCTCGTTTGCTAAAATTACTACACTTGTGAATGGGAATCATTTCTGCCGTTCTCAGTTATTCTTTTATGTATATGTTCAGTCACAAGAAAGTTTCCTGGTAAATGGAGGTTGCTAAATGATTTAGAAAAGGAAATTAGACCAGAATTCATGAAGATGAGGCTATTAGATCAATCACTTTTTTTTCCATTTTTTTTTTCAAATTTACTGTTAATTGGAGGATAATTGCTTTACAATGTGTGTTGGTTTCTGCCATACAGCACGGTGAATCAGCCGTAAGTATACATATATCCACTCCCTCTTGCACCTCCCTCCTACCCCACCCCACCCCTTGGGGTCATCGCAGACCACTGGTCTGAGCTCCCTGTCTTACACAGCAACGTCCCCCTAGCTATTTTACACATGGTCGTGTATTTGTTTCGGTGATAACTCGTTCAGTTCATCCCATCCTCTCCTTCCCCTGCTCTTCTTCCCACAAGTCCGTCCTCTACTTCTGCATCTCTGCTTCTGCCCTGAAAATAGGTTCATCAGTACTCTTTTTCTAGATTCCATATATATGCATTAATACACAATGTTTGTTTTTCTCTTTCTGACTTATTTCACTCCATATAATGAACTCTCGTTTCCTCCACCTCAGTTCAGCTGACTTCATTCCTTTTTGTGGCTGAGTAATCTCCATAGATGAATCACTTTTGATGTTCAGCCAACCAGAAATCAAGTCTGGAATGTATCTCAGATTATGTTTTCCTTTTATAGTTGTTCTCTGCATTGGCAAATATTTTATAATAATTTTTTACTATATTGTTCCTCTAAAACTTTAAAATGATTAGTCCATGTTACACTTGGGTGAACTGAGGTATATATGAGAATTAAAAAAAGTAGAGGGTTATATCACTCCATCACAAAGTATTTAGCCTGTTAGCAGGACTGCCTTTCAGAAAGCACTTAAAAACTGAGGCCACTGATCTAAACTTAGTGATCACTTAGAAACTGACTTATTATTAAGCCCCCAGGAATTTGCTAAGCTCTGGGGTAGGTATGAGAAGAGGAAAACGTCTCCTACCTACAATGATTCTTTTTTGAAGAATGGAGTCTTAGTTCAGTTCAGTTCAGTCTCGTCCAACTCTTTGCAACCCCATGAATTGCAGCATGCCAGGCCTCCCTGTTCATCACTATCTCCTGGAGTTCACTCAGACTCACATCCATCAAGTCCGTGATGCCATCCAGCCATCTCATCCTCTGTCATCCCCTTCTCCTCCTGCCCCCAATCCCTCCCAGCATCAGAGTCTTTTCCAATGAGTCAACTCTTCTCATGAGGTGGCCAAAGTACTGGAGTTTCAGCTTTAGCATCAGTCTTTCCAAAGAAATCCCAGGGTTGATCTCCTTCAGAATGGACTGGTTGGATCTCCTTGCAGTCCAAGGCACTCTCAAGAGTCTTCTCCAGCACCACAGTTCAAAAGCATCAATTCTTCGGTGCTCAGCCTTCTTCACAGTCCAACTCTCACATCCATACATGACCACAGGAAAAACCATAGCCTTGACCAGACGGACCTTAGTCGGCAAAGTAATGTCTCTGCTTTTGAATATGCTATCTAGGTTGGTCATAACTTTTCTTCCAAGGAGTAAGCATCTTTTAATTTCATGGCTGCAATCACCATCTGCAGTGATTTTGGAGCCCCCAAAAATAAAGTCTGACACTGAAATCATTAATTTAATGCCTATTGTCTCAAGTGGTCTGTGTTTTAGCTTCAGTCCTTAAATCTTTAGACTTATGAAAAGATGGTGGAGTAAGTGACTTACATGTATTCTCTCATTTAGCCCTTGTAACAACCAACCCTGTGGCATAGGTTTTCCTTCTCTTTTACTGATGATGGAGATGGCTAAAGGGAACTTAAAAAAAAAAAATCAACTTAAAATCATTAAGCAAATGATGGAACTAAACTTGCACCTGGGGTCTTTTTGGTTTAAAAATTATTTCTACTGTCTTCCAATGAAAAATTAATGAAAAAGAAAATAAAACCTTCCTTTTTTTTTTTTCATATCATAGACACGCAAAAAGAAAGGCACCAGAGTTGCTTATGATGTTTCATCCATAGATTGTTACTCTGTTAAGACTGTAGGACAGAGTTACTTTCTTGATCTATTCCTGTTACCCCGAAGAAGTGAAACTTAATAACGGAAAAACCTAATCAATCAGTAGAATCTATGTTCCTTGTTCTGTGGCTGAAAGTAAGAACTGATGATGATTGCAAAACATTTGTTTGTTTCCAGAGCATTCATTCAGCCAAATATCTTCCAAACAGTATGCAGGCTGTGCAAATGAAAGTCAAGGCCACCCTGAAAGAACCTATAAAACAGTGGTTCTAAACTCTGGCTCATGGTAAAATCTCCTGGGAAGTTTTGAAAAAATGCCTGTGGCTAGGCATCCAAAATTTTTAAAGCTCCTTGGGAGACGTGTAACCATGGTTAAGAAGCAGTGCTATGAGGTAATTGAAGAGAGTGACACATAGAAAGCAGTGTTAAGAGAGAGCTTTGGATGTTGGGTTACAAATATGATCAACTGTAGCCAAGTCTTCCAGGATGAGGAAGGCATTGAACTAGGCCTCGAAGAATAGGGAAGATATTAAGAAGAGATGATGGGATGGAAACAGGGAAGTGAATTCCAAACAATTCTCAGAATTGTTGATGAGATTTCTTTGTTTGCTAAGAATGAGATCTTTGAGGTTATGGTAGATTGTTTTATAAGAATAAATTGTTATGAACATTCCAGTTTGTTTGAGGTCACTAACAGGGTTTTATCCTTTTTCTACCAGGTCTTCAATGAAATATATCCAGTATGGACTTACTCGTACCTGGTGCTGCTGTTTCCTGTGTTCCTTGCCACAGACTACCTCCGCTATAAGCCTGTCGTTCTGCTCCAGGGACTCAGCCTTATTGTTACGTGGTTCATGCTGCTCTATGCCCAGGGACTGCTGGCCATTCAGTTCTTGGAATTCTTCTATGGCATCGCCACTGCCACTGAAATTGCCTACTACTCCTACATCTACAGTGTGGTAGACCTGAGCATGTACCAGAAAGTCACGAGCTACTGTCGAAGTGCCACCTTGGTGGGCTTCACAGTAGGCTCTGTCCTGGGGCAGATCCTTGTCTCAGTGGCATCCTGGTCCCTGTTCAGCCTGAATGTCATCTCTCTCACCTGTGTTTCTGTGGCCTTCGCTGTGGCCTGGTTTCTGCCTATGCCACAGAAGAGCCTTTTCTTTCACCATGTTCCTCCCTCCTGCCAGGGGACAAATGGCATCAAGGTACACAATGGTGGCATTGCTACTGACACCGCAGCTTCTAACCACCTTCCACAGTGTGAGGACGTTGAATCAAAAATCCCTCTAAATCCGGAGGAGCCACCGGTGGAGGAACAGGTAAGCGCAGCCTTTAGTGCCGGTCTGGGGCTAGACCGGTGGTAAAAAAACAGATGGAAACCCAACAGATGGAAACCCAACAGTTCATTTGGATTCTGGTTTTATCTCAAATTGCTTCATTGGTTCCATTTATTGATTCCAGATAACATTGATTTGTATGAGGGATGAAAAATGTATTTTCCTTTGGAACGTGTGTTAGTTGCTCAGTTGTGTCTAACTCTTTGCAACCCTATGAACTATATAGCCCACCAGGCTCCTCTGGTGTGAATAACCGCTCAGGTCAAACTGATTCAATATATTGCTCATGTTGGAGATATCTTAGAAGCCACAGAAATGTCTATCTCTTCTTCAACTTTCTGTCTTCAGAACTTGGTATATAAAGAAAGCCTCTCAGAATATGTTGTCTAAATGAATAGGTGAAATGACACCAGTAAATCATGAATGTCTACTTCCAGAAATGAAGTCCAAAGTATTTAAGAATAGGAGCTTATCTTCCTCTTCTCTGCTGAAAATTATGTGCAGTGCAGTCTTAACTCAAAGATATTGCAGGTTTGGTTCCAGACCACTGAAATAAAGCAAATATCACATAATAAAACAAATTCACACAATTTTTTTGGTTTCACAGTGCATATAAAAGTTATTTTTATGCTATACTGTAGTCTGTTAAGTGTGCAGTAGCATTATGTGTAAAAAATATATATGCCTAAATTTTAAATTACATTATTGCTAAAAAAATGCCAACCATCATCTGCACCTTCAGTGAGTTGTAATCTTTTTGCTGGTGGAGGGTCTTGCCGTAATGTTAATGGCCACTGACTGACCAGCGTGATGGTTGCTGAAGGTAGAGGTCACTGTGGCAATTTCTTAAAATGAGACAACAGTGAAGTTTACCACTTGATTGACTTCCTTCGGGAATGATTTCTCTGCAGCACCAATGCTGCTCGATAGCATTTTACTCATAGTAGAACTTCTTTGAAAATTGGAGTCAATCCTCTTAAACCCTGCTTTATGAACTAAGTGTATGCGATATTCTAGATCCCTGTTGTCATGTCAGCAGTCTTCACAGCATCTTTACCAGGAGTAGAGTCCACCTCAAGAAACCAGTTTCTTTGCTGATCCATTGGAAGTAGCTTTTATCCATTTAAGTTTATAATGAAATTCCATTTACAACTTAAGGTTTCATTTCTAATTATAGTTTTCTTGCTATTTCCACCACATCTGCAGTTACTTCCTCCACAAAAGTCTTGAACCCTTCAAAGTCATCCATGAAACAAAAGTTTTACAGCACAATGGTTGTCTGACATTCCATTTGTTTTTTATAATGTGATCACTGCTCACTAAATTGATTTTATTACCTACTAATGACTAGCATCCCAGGTGGTGCTAGGTGGTAAACAACCTGTATGCCAGTGCAGAAAATATAAGAGACATGTGTTCGATCCCTGGGTCAGGAGGATCCCATGGAGAAGGAAATGACAAATCACTGCACTATTCTTGCCTGGAGAATCCTATGAAAAGAGGAGCCTGGCAGGCTACAGTCCATAGGGTTGCAAAGAGTCAGACATGACTGAAGCGACTCAGCAGCAGCAGCAATCACTTGAAATCTAAGGTTTAAAAAATTATGTCCTAGACCACCTTGATATTTATTATTTGTAGATATGCAAGATGTCAGTACTTGACATGCTGAAGAATTATAAAATTTTAGAGTTAGAAGTGATTCTAACCACAAGTCATAGAACAATTAGAGCATGTTAAAGGGACTTTAGATCACATCACCTTTTCATTTTAGAGATAAGGATTGGGAACTGTTAATACAGCAATACTTTTATTTGTAGAGTGACACATTTTACTGTTAGGAAGAATTCTGTGTGTATCTGTGTGCTGTGTGTGCATGTGTGTTTGAGTTCTGTAAAACAGTGACAGAAGCAAAATAAATATTTTCAGTGTATACTCAAGATTATCTGTTGCAGCACAGCACAGTGTAGCAGATTTTGAGGAAGAAAGGCAGTCTGCAGTACTGGTACTTAGCAGCAGGGTGATCTTGGGCAAGTTTCTTAATTCTTCGGCTGTTAGTTCCTTTGTTCATATACCTACCTCATAGGGCTATTTCATGTATTGAATAAACCCATGTAGAGGTTTCAAGTTAGTATTTGTAAGTAGGTAACTCAGTAGGTGACTCAGGGGGTAAAGCGTCTGCCTGCAATGCAGGAGACCCGGGTTCGATCCCTGAGTCGGGAAGATCCCCTGGAAAAGGAAATGGCAACCCACTCCAGTATTCTTGCCTGGAGAATCCCATGGACAGAGGAGCTTGGTAGTCTATAGTCCACGGGGTCGCATGGACATGACTGAGCGACTTCACTTCACTTCACTTCAATCAATATATGGTAATTTTTATTATTATCTTTATCATTAGATATGAATAATCAAGAACAGATTTGTACCTTCACCAAGATATTTATTTGTGGGGCTATAAATAATCTTTCATTTTCCCTTTGAATTAGTTATCCCTGGTATTCTGGGCCTTATAAAAAGAGTTATGAGGGTCTGGTACTGGTACTAATTCACAAATGATTTTTCTGTAACTGAGTTAGGCTATCCCTAAATGCAGAGAATGTTAAGCCAGTTGGTCATGAAGCTCTCCGTGACTCTAGAATCCTGTGTTTTGTGAGCTGGTTGATGTGAAGGCACTCTGTCATTTTTCTTCTGCTTCCCAGGCATACCATGAACAACTTCTTTCTGTCCAGCCCATATATGTAGGGATACATAATTAATACCATAGAAATAATTTAATTGCAATCGTCAGCCCTTGTCTTAAATCTTCATAGTTTAGGCATTAAACCCTAATTATCTTCATCCACATTTTCCTATTGGATGTAGAAGAAAATCCAAAATTCTCATCCTGGCCTATAAGACCTCATACGGTTTGGCTCCTTGCCAGCCCCTCTGACCTTATCTCTTAATTGGGCTGAAACACATCAAGCTTTTCTCACCTCAGAATTTCATTCAGGAGGTTCTCTCAGTCAGGACTGCCTTTCACTCTGATTTCCATGGCTGGTTCTTTTATGTCACTCAGGTCTCAACTCAGACATCCGCTTTTTAGAAAGCCATCTAACATTCTTAGCAATCATTGCTTCTCCATACCAAAGTCGCTTGCTAGCCCATTCCCTGTTTACTGTCTTTCTATAGTATTCCTACTGTAAGGTCTCTTGTATGTGCATATTTATCGTCTATCTCCCTTACTCCAGTGTAAATTTCAGGAACTTTCCTTTTGTGTCACCAGTGTCTAGAACATTGACAGATTGTGGGCACTCAGCTGACTTTATATTTTTGAGCTCCAAAATCACTGCAGATGGTGATTGCAGCCATGAAATTAAAAGACGCTTACTCCTTGGAAGGAAAGTTATGACCAACCTAGATAGCATATTCAAAAGCAGAGACATTACTTTGCCAACAAAAGTCCATCTAGTCAAGGCTATGATTTTTCCAGTAGTCATGTATGGATGTGAGAGTTGGACTATAAAGAAAGCTGAGCACCGAAGAATTGATGCTTTTGAACTGTGATGTTGAAGAAGACTCTTGAGAGTCCCTTGGACTGCAAGGAGATCCAGCCAGTCCATCCTAAAGGAGATCAGTCCTGGGTGTTCATTGGAAGGACTGATGTTGAAGCTGAAACTCCAATACTTTGGCCACCTGATGTGAAGAGCTGACTCATTGGAAAAGACTCTGATGCTGGGAGGCATTGAGGGCAGGAGGAGAAGGGGACGACAGAGGATGAGATGGTTGGATGGCATCACTTACTCAATGGACATGAGTTTAGGTGGACTCTGGAAGTTGGTGATGGACAGGGAGTGCTGCGGTTCATGGGGTTGCAAAGAGTTGGACATGACTGAGCGACTGGACTGACTGACTGACTGAGGACTATTTGTTGATTGCATTAGTGAGTCATGATAAACAGAATATAAAGGAAACCAACATTTACTGAGCACTTGTTACATACTGAATAATACTTATCTAGGCAATAACCTGTTGAAGTAAGCATTAATTTCCATTTTACAGTTTAAAAAAACCCTAAGATTTGGGAATTTTTCTCATCTGAGTGTAGACAAGTATGCTGCTGATCTTTAGCTCCCATATATTTTGATGTGGGTACCAGATACTGTGCCCCAAACCTCAGATTCATTATCTCATTCTTATTAAAATTACTGTTTCTAAAACTCTGTGATAAATGTGTCAGACAAGATGGCAGAGAAGTAGGGTGGACATGGAGTACATCTCTGTCCATGGATACATCAGGAATACACCCTTAGACACGGAAGTGCATGCAGAACACCAGCTGAGAGTGGACAGGAGTACCTGACCCACGGAAAAGAGTATATAGAACCACACAAAACTTGGTAGGACGAAGGAACTAGGGAGAAAGGCAGGAGTGTTACTAGGACTGGACCTGCCCTCAGTGGGTGGGGGAACTGAAGCAGGGGTCTGATCCCCACAAAGGGGCAGTTGTCTTGAGTCAAACGTGAAACATTAAAGATTGAGAGTGAAACAGCCGATCTGTGGCAGCCTAAATGCAATGAGGACTTCCCTAGTAGCTCAGATAGTAAAGCATCTGCTTGCAGTGCAGGATACCTGGGTTCAATCCCTGGTTGGGAAGATCCCTTGGAGAAGAAAATGGCAACCCACTCAAGTATCCTTGCCTGTAAAATTCCATGGACAGAGGAGCCTGGTGGGCTATAGTCCATGGAGTTGCAAAGATTCGGACACGACTGAGCAACTAACACACACACACACACACACGCACGCACAAATGGCATGAGAATTAGACAGTCCTTCCCACAGCCATACATACCCCGGGCAGGGATGCAGGTCCCCTAGAAGGCACAGCAGGTAGGCACTGGAGTATAGGGATTGTGGAGCAATCCCAGGGCGAGGGCTGCTGTTGACTGGAGAGACAGACCAAGGAGATGTGAAGGAGGAGATGGTGGTGGAAAATGCCTGTGGAGGAAAGTCAGGCGGCCATGGAATCAAGGCAGTACTGCTGAGTCATGCATAGGGGGTGGAGTCATCACCATAGCCTCTCTCTCCCCACATGCCAGCATTGGCAGTTGAACAATAGAGAGGCTGGCCCCTCAAATGCCTGACACACTGAACTGCAGAGCAGGACCCCACCCAGGGTGCTCCTTTAAATGACTGAGACACCAATCTACAGAGTAGGACCCCAGCCAGGGGGGACCCACTATGTGCCTGACAAACTGAACACAGGCAAGGGAGTCCTCTAAGTGCCTGAACGGGCGGAGCTACGGAGAAAGACTAGCGAAAGAGGCCTCCTGATCGCCAGCTACCAGAGGCTTGAAAAAAGACTCTGGTAGGGCCCTAACTCCTACGGCTGAGGCAGTCCATATCCCTGCACTTGGTGCCGCCAGGGTCCCTGCAACCCAAGCAGCTGTGCCACCTTCACGCTCAACCCTCACTGGGGCAGAGCTGCCACAGGCAAAAAAGGTCTGGTGTCTGTGCATGCTGGGTTGCTTCGGTCGTGTCCAATTCTTTGCAACCCTGTGTACTGAGGCCTGCCAGGCTTCTCTGTCAGGGGCGTTCTCCAGCTCAGAATACTGGAGTGTATTGGCCAATACTGGTTGGTTCTAGAGCACTATATTTTCTGCTGCCATAGCTACCAATTCCCCTGAGTACCTGGTGCTGCCAGAACCCTTGTGACCCAAGGAGCTGCACCACCTCCACACCTGGCCCTCACTGGGGCAGACCCAAGTCCTCCAGGGCAGCCGCAAGAGCAAACCCCAGTGGACTACCCACATGCAGAGGTGGAAATAAAACCACACTTGAAACCCAGGGGCAGTGTGGCTAAGGAACAAGACCCAAAACCTTCCCACCAGCTGGACAAGCTGCAGATTCAATCCACACCATCAACTAGGCAGACTATGTCTAGTGAAGTCGCTCAGCCGTGTCCAACTCTTTGCGACCTCGTGGACTGCAGCCCACCAGGCTCCTCCGTCCATGGGATTCTCCAGGCAAGAGTACTGGAGTGGGGTGCCATTGCCTTCTCCAATGCATGAAAGTGAAAAGTGAAAGTGAAGTCGCTCAGTCTTGTCTGACTCTTAGCGACCCCATGGACTGCAGCCCACCAGGCTCCTCCGTCCATGGGATTCTCCAGGCAAGAGTACTGGAGTGGGGTGCCATTGCCTTCTCCAGGGGATCTGGACCCAGGAATCGAACCCTGGTCTCCCGCATTGCAGGCAGCTGCTTTACCGTCTGAGTCACCAGGGAAGCCCTTATATAAAAGCACATCATGAGCTCCCACAAAGAAAAACACACTGGTTCTGATAGTTGTGTGTGGAGGCAAGAACACACAGGAGTAGGACCAGATTAGAATCTGAGCTGTTCCCACAGCAGGTACAGAGACCACGAGCACAGTGTTGAAGGGCATCCTAGGGAGGTGAGGTGGACTGTTGACTCCCAGCAAGAGAAAGGACCCTGACAGCAGTGGCTCAAGCAAAAAATTTACTCACTTGTTCTGTAGTTTCCTTTGGATTTTTTTTCTTTTTTCTTTTCTTCCCTCCCCACCCCCTGCCCCCCATTGTAGTTGCTGATTTTATTGACACTATGAAATCTAATTAAGCTTTTGAATATTTTTTCTTTTTTTCTGTCATAGTTTTTATTGTTCTTATAAACTCTGCCTGTACATTGGGCTTTTGCATTCCTGTAGAGTTTTGTTTTTTTGTTTTTCTTCTTTTTTTCTTTTATTAATTTTTTAAGCCTATTATTATTTTTTCTACATTTATTCCTTTGTTTTTCCTACTTTATTTTCCCCTTGCAGTTAATCTTTAATATATATCTACTTGTATTTAACTTTGCATATCTATTCTTTCTTTTCTTTCTTTCCTTTCCTCTCAAAATATTTGTTAGTTTTGTTTTCTTTGCTTTATTCTCTGCTCGGCACCTTGCCTTAGTTTTGTTTTCCAGTTTGTGCTTTAGTTAGTTTTGGTCTTAACTGGTAGATATAATTTTTGGTTTCCTTTGTTCACTGGGTCAATCTATTGTACTTTATTTTTGTTGGACTGTTTTGATTTTGCTTATGGGTGTATATGTATATGTGTATACTCCATTATTTTAATTATTATTTGCCTGATTTTGTAACTGCCATTTGTCTGGGGTTAATCTTTGGTTTCTTGTTTTGAGGTATTTGTTTTAATCTCATTTAATGCCATAACAAACCACTTGTGGAATCTTCGTTCCTGACCAGAGATCAAGCCCTGAGCCTTTGGAGTGGGAGCGCTGACTCCAAGAACCTAGACTACCAGAGAACTAACCCTGCTGCTGCTGCTGCTGCTAAGTCGCTTCAGTCGTGTCCGACTCTGTGTGACCCCGTAGACAGCAGCCCACCAGGCTCCACCATCCCTGGGATTCTCCAGGCAAGAACAGTGGAGTGGGTTGCCATTTCCTTCTCCAATGCCTGAAAGTGAAAAGTGAAAGTGAAGTCGCCCAGTCGTGTCTGACTCTTAGCGACCCCATGGACTGCAGCGCACCAGGCTCCTCCATCCATGGATTTTCCAAGCAAGAGTACTGGAGAACTAACCCTAGGGGGTATCAAATAGTGAGAACTCACACAAAGGAAACGACCAGAATATAAGACCTGGCATCACCCAATCACCAGTAGCACCCTGTGCAGGACACCTCATCCAAACAACACACAAAACAAAACTACAAACTGAACCATCAGCAGACAGGATTACCACCTCACTCAGCCTTGCCCATGAGAGGAAAAACAGCACAACAACAACAACAAAACTCAGCACAAATCTCATCCTATACAATGCTTACACAAACCACTGGGCCAAACTTAGGACGGCAGAAACCAAAAGGAAGAAAGAATTCAACCCTGAATCCTGGGAAAGGAGACCTCAAACACAATAAGTTAAAAAAAAAAAGAGAAGGCAGAGAAATACTGCACAAATGAAGGAACAAACTAGAAACACAGAAATCCAAATAAATGAAGAGGAAATAGGCAAACTACCTGAAAAAGAATTCAGAATAGTGATAGTGAATGTGAAAGTTGCTCAGTCCTGTGTGACTCTTTGCGACCCCATGGACAGTATAGTCCTTGGAATTCTCCAGGCCAGAATACTGGAGAGGGTAGCCTTTCCCTTTTCCAAGGGATCTTCCCAAGCCACGGATTGAACCCAGGTATCCTACATTGCAGGCAGATTCTTTACCAGCTGAGCCACAAGGGAAGCCCAAGAATACTGAAGTGAATAGCCTATCCCTTCTCCAGCAGATCATCTCGATCCAGGAATTGAACTGGGGTCTCCTGCATTGCAGGTGGATTCTTTACCAACTGAGCTATCAGGGAAGCCCATAGTGATGGTTTAGTTCAGTTCAGTTCAGTTGCTCGGTCGTGTCCGACTCTTTGTGACTCCATGAATTGCAACACGCCAGGCCTCCCCGTCCATAGCCAACTCCTGGAGTTCACTCAAACTCATGTCCATCGAGTTGGTGATGCCATCTAGCCATCTCATTCTTAGTTGTCCCCTTCTCCTCCTGACTCCAATCATCCCTCCCAGCATCAGAGTCTTTTCCAGTGAGTCAACTCTTCACATGAGGTGGCCACAGTACTGGAGTTTCAGCTTCAGCATCATTCCTTCCAAAGAAATCCTAGGGCTGATCTCCTTTAGGATGGACTGGTTGGATCTCCTTGCAGTCCAAGAGACTCTCAAGAGTCTTCTTCAACACCACAGTTCAAAAGCATCAATTCTTCGGCGCTCTGCTTTCTTCACAGTCCAACTCTCACATCCATACGTGACCACTGGAAAAACCATAGCCTTGACTAGACGGACCTTTGTTGGCAAAGTAACGTCTCTGCTTTTGAATATGCTATCTAGGTTGGTCCTAACTTTCCTTCCAAGGAGTAAGTGTCTTTTAATTTCATGGCTGCAATCACCATCTGCAGTGATTTTGGAACCCCCCAAAATAAAGTCTGACACTGTTTCCACTGTTTCCCCATCTGTTTCCCATGAAGTGATGGGTCCGGATGCCATGATCTTTGTTTTCTGAATGTTGAGCTTTAAGCCAACTTTTTCACTGTCCTCTTTCACTTTCATCAAGAGGCTTTTTAGCTCCTCTTCACTTTCTGCCATAAGGGTGGTGTCATCTGCATAGCTGAGGTTATTGATATTTCTCCCGGGAATCTTGATTCCAGCTTGTGCTTCTTCCAGCCCAGCATTTCTCATGATGTACTCTGCATAGAAGTTAAATAAGCAGGGTGACAATATACAGCCTTGACGTACTCCTTTTTCTATTTGGAACCAGTCTGTTGTTCCATGTCCAGTTCCAACTGTTGCTTCCTGACCTGCATACAGATTTCTCAAGAGGCAGGTCAGGTGGTCTGGTATTCCCATCTCTTTCAGAATTTTCCACAGTTTATTGTGATCCACACAGTCAAAGGCTTTGGCATAGTCAATAAAGCAGAAATAGATGTTTTTCTGGAACTCTCTTGCTTTTGTGATGATCCAGCAGATGTTGGCAATTTGATCTCTGATTCCTTTGCCTTTTCTAAAACCAGAGTATCTGTAAGTTACTGAATATCTGAAGTTATTGAATATCTGGAAGTTCATGGTTCACGTATTGCTGAAGTCTGGCTTGGAGAATTTTGAGCATTACTTTACTGGCGTGTGAGATGAGTGCAATTGTGTGCTAGTTTGAGCATTCTTTAGCATTGCCTTTCTTTGGGATTGGAATGAAAACTGACCTTTTCCAGTCCTGTGGCCACTTCTGAGTTTTCCAAATTAGCTGGCATATTGAGTGCAACACTTTCACAGCATCATCTTTCAGGATTTGAAATAGCTCAACTGGAATTCCATCACCTCCACTAGCTTTGTTCGTAGTGATGCTTTCTAAGGCCCACTTGACTTCACATTCCAGGATGTCTGGCTCTAGGTTAGTGATCACACCATCATGATTTTCTGGGTTGCAAAGATCTTTTTTGTACAGTTCTTCTGTGTATTCTTGCCACCTCTTCTTAATATCTTCTGCTTCTGTTAGCTCCATACCATTTCTGTCCTTTATTAAGCCCATCTTTGCATAAAAATGTACCCTTGGTATCTCTAATTTTCTTGAAGGGATATCTAGTTTTTCCCATTCTGTTGTTTTCCTCTATTTCTTTGCATTGATCGCTAAAGAAGGCGTTCTTATCTCTCCTTGCTATTCTTTGGAACTCTGCGTTCAAACGGGTATATCTTTCCTTTTCTCCTTTGCTTTTTGCTTCCCTTCTTTTCACAGCTATTTGTAAGGCCTCCTTAGACAGCCATTTTGCTTTTTTGCATTTCTTTTTCTTAGGGATGGTCTTGATTCCTATCTCCTGAACAATGTCATGAACTTCCATCCATAGTTCTTCAGGCACTCTGTTTATCGGATCTAGTCTCGTAAATCTATTTCTCACTTCCATTGTGTAGTCATAACAGATTTGATTTAGGTCATACCTGAATGGTCTAGTGGTTTTCTCCACTTTCTTCAACTTCATTCTGAATTTGGCAATAAGGAGTTCATGATCGAGCCACAGTCAGCTCCTGGTCTCGTTTTTGCTGACTGTATAGAGCTGCTCCATCTTTGGCTGCAAAGAATATAATCAGTCTGATTTCGGTGTTGACCATATGGTGATGTCCATGTGTAGAGTCTTCTCTTGGGTTGTTAGAAGAGGGTGTTTGCTATGACCAGTGCATTCTCTTGGCAGAACTCTATTAGCCTTTGCCCTACTTCATTCTGTAGTCCAAGGCCAAGTTTGCCTGTTTCTCCAGGTATGTCTTGACTTCCTACTTTTGCATTCCAGTCCCCTATAATGAAAAGGACATCTATTTGGGGTGTTAGTTCTAGAAGATCTTGTAGGTCTTCATAGAACTGTTCAATTTCAGCCTCTTCAGTGTTACTGGTTGAGGCATAGAGTTGGATTACCTGATATTGAATGGTTTGCCTTGGAAACGAAGAGAGATCATTCTGTCATTTTTGAGATTGCATCCAGGTACTGCATTTTGGACTCTTCTGTTGACCATGATGGCTACTCCATTTCTTCTAAGGGATTCCTGCCCACAGTAGTAGATATAATGGTCATCTGAATTAAATTCACCCATTCCAGTCCATCTTAGTTCACTGATTCCTACAATGTCGATGTTCACTCTTGTCATCTCCTGTTTGACCACTTCCAATTTGCCTTGATTCATGGACCTGACATTCCAGGTTCCTATGCAATATTGCTTTTTACAGCATCAAACCTTTCTTCTATGGCCAGTCACATCCACAACTGAATGTCGTTTTTGCTTTGGCTCCATCCCTTCATTCTTTCTGGAGTTATTTCTCCACTGATCTCCAATAGCATATTGGGCACCTACTGACCTGGGGAGTTCCTCTTTCAGTATCCTATCTTTTTGCCTTTTCATACCGTTCATGGGGTTCTCAAGGCAAGAATACTGAAGTGGTTTGCCATTCCCTTCTCCAGTGAACCACATTCTGTCAGACCTCTCCACCATGACCCAACAGTCTTGGGTGGCCCCACACAGCATGGCTTAATTTCATTGAGTTAGACAAGGCTGTGGTCCATGAACAGCTCTATGGCAATAAAATGGATAACCTGGAAGAAATGGACAGATTCTTAGAAAAGTTCAATCTTCCAAGACTGAGACAGGAAGAAATAGAAATTTTGAACAACCCAATTACAAGCACTGAAATTGAAGCTGTGAACAAACATCTCCCAAAAAACAAAAGCTCCAGACCAGATGGAGAATTCTGTCAAACATTTCGAGAAGAGCTTATTCCTGTTAAAACTCTTTCAAAAAATTGCAGAGGAAGGAACATTTCCAAACTCATTCTACGAGGCCACCATCACTGTGGTTTGATATCCAAACCAAAGACAACACAAAGAAAACTAGAGGTCAATGTCACTGATGAACATAGGTGCAAAAATCCTCAACAGAATTTTAACAAATAGAATTCATCAATACATCAAAAAGCTTATACATGATGATCAATTTGGGTTTATTCCAGGGTTGCAAGGATTCTTCAATATGTGGAAATCAATCAGTGTGATACGCCATATTGACAAATTGCAAGATAAAAATCATATGATCATCTCAATAGATGCAGAAAAAGCCTTTGACAAAATTCAGCACCCATTTATGATTAAAACTCTTCAAAAAGTAGGCATAGAAGGAACCTACCTCAACATAGTAAAGGCCATATATGATAAACCTACAGCAAACATTATTCTCAGTGGTGGGAAACTGAAAGCATTCCCCCTATGATCCCCCTAAGAGTGTCCACTTTCACCACTACATAGTTCTGGAAGTCCTGGCTACAGCAATCAGAGAAAAAAAAGAAAAGGAATCCAAATCGGAAAAGAAGAAGTAAAGCTCTCACTGTTTGCAGATGACATGATACTGTCCATAGAAAACCCTAAAGATAGTATCAGGAAATTACTAGAGCTAATCAGTGAATTTAGCAAACTCGCAGGATATAAAATCAATACACAGAAATCATTTGCATTTCTATATACTAACAATGAAAAATCAGAAAAATTAAGGAGTCAGTCCCATTCACCATTGCAACAAAAAGAATAAAATATCTAGGAATAAATTTACCTAAGGAGAGAAAAGAACTGTACACAGAAAATTATAAGACACTGACGAAAGAATCAAAGATGACATAAACAGAGGGAGAGATATTCCATGTTCCTGGGCAGGAAAAGTCAATATTTTGAAAATGACTATACTACCACATGCAATCTACAGATTCAGTGCAGTCCCTATCAAATTACCCATAGCGTTTTTCACAGAACTAGAATGAAAAAATTACAGAATTCATATGGGAACACAAAAGACCCCAAATAGCCAACGCAGTCTTGAGAGAAGAATGGAGCTGGAGGAATCAACCTTCCTGACTTCAGATTATACTATATAGCTACACTCATCAAGACAGTATGGTACTGGCACAAAAACAGAAATATAGACCAATAAAACAAGATAGCCCAGAAATAAACCCATACACCTATGGGTACCTTATTTTTGACAAAGGAGGCAAGAATATACAATGAAGCAAAGACAGCCTCTTCAATAAATGGTGCTGGGAAAAGTGGACAACTACGTGTAAAAGAATGAAATTAGAAGACGTCCTAACACCATACACAAAGATAAACTTGAAGTGGATTAAAGACCTAAATATAAGACCAGTAACTATAAAACTCTTAGAGGAAAATATAGAACACTCAATGACAGAAATTAAGAGAAGATCTTCTCTGATCCACCTCACAGAGTAATGGAAATAAAAACAAAGTAAACAAGTGAGACCTGATTAAACTTAAAAGCTTTTGCACAGGAAAGGAAGCTATAAGCAAGGTGAAAAGATAACCCTCAGAATGAGAGAAAATATTAGTAAATGAAACAACTGACAGAGGATTAATTTCCAAAATATACAAGCGACTGATACAACTCAATACCAGAAAAACAACCCGATCAAAAAGTGGGAAGAAGACCTCAGCAGACATTCCTCCAAAGAAGACATACAGATGGCTAACAAACACATGAAAAGGTGCTCAACTTCACTCATTATTATAGAAATGCAGATCAAAACTATAATGTGTGAGGTGTGTTGTGAGATATCTAGTTGTTACATACCTAGCTATTACAATAAACAACCTAGATGTCCATCGGCAGATGAATGGATGAAGAAATGTGTGTGGTGTGAGATATCCCCTCACACCAGTCAGAATGACCATCATCAGAAAGTCTACAAACAAGAAATGCTGGAGAGGATGTGGAGAAAAGGGAACATTCCTGCACTGTTGGTGGAAATGTAAATTGATACAGCCACTATGGGAAGACGGTGTGGAGATTCCTTAAAAAACTAGGAATAAAACACTATATGACCCAGCAATCCCACTCCTAGGCATATACCCTGGGTAAACCAAAACTGAAAAAGACACATGTATCCCATTGTTCATTGCAGCACTATTTACAATAGCTAGAACAAGGAAGCAACCTAGATGTCCATCGACAGATGAATGGATAAAGAAAGTGGTGGTAGATATATACAATGGACTGTTGGCCACCTCATGCGAAGAGTTGACTCATTGGAGAAGACTTTGATGCTGGGAGGGATTGGGGGCAGGAGGAGAAGGGGACGACCAAGGATGAGATGGCTGGATGGCGTCACTGACTCGATGGACACGACTCTGAGTGAACTCCGGGAGTTGGTGATGGACAGGGAGGCCTGGCGTGCTGCGATTCACGGGGTCCCAAAGAGTCAGACACGACTGAGTGACTGAACTGAACTGAACTGATTACCCATAAAAAGGAACGCATTTGAGTCAGTACTAATAAGGTGGATGAACCTAGAACCTATTATACAGAGTGAAGTAAGTCAGAAAGAGAAAGTTAAATACCATATTCTAACACATGTATATGAAATCTAGAAAAGTGAAAGTGAAGGTCGCTCAGTCGTGTCCAACTCTTTGTGACCCCATGGACTGTACAGTCCATGGAATTCTCCAGGCCAGGATACTGGCGTGGGTAGCCGTTCCCTTCTTCAGGGGATCTTCCCAACCCAGGGATTGAACCCAGGTCTCCCGCATTACAGGTGGATTCTTTACCACCTGAGCCACAAGGGAAGCCCAAGAATACTGGAGTGGGTAGACTATTGCTTCTCCAGCGGATCTTCCCTACCCAAGAATTGAACCGGGGTCTTCTGCATTGCAGGTGGATTCTTTACCAACTGAGCTGTGAGGGAAGCCCTAGAAAAAATGATACCAAAGAATTTATTTGCAGGGCAGCAATGGAGAAACAGACATAGAGAACAGACTTATGGACATGGGGAGAGGGGAGGAGAGGGTGACATGTATGGAGAGAGAGTAATAGGGAAACTTACATTATGTGTAAAATAGATAGCCAACGAGAATTTGCTGTATGTCTTAGGAAACTCAAACAGGGCCTCTCTTTATCAACCTAGGGGGTGGAATGGGGAGGAAGATGGGAGGGAGGTTCAAAAGGGAGGGGATACATGTATACCTATGGCTGATTCATGTTGAGGTTTGACAGAAAACAACAAATTCTGTAAAGCAATTATCCTTCAATTAAAAAAAAAAGTGTCACTATCTCCCTTTTACAGATGAGGGAAAAGAAGCTTACATTAACTATCTTACCCAAAGGCACCTAGAAAGTGGCAGTCAAAATGTCCACCCCAGACCTAGTTAACTGCTAACCACTATAGTAGAGACTCCCTTGTTGCAGAGAAATAACTTCTCAAGCTTAAAAAAATGCATCAAAACCTTCAAATAAAATCTGAAACTAGATGATCCAAGGGGAGTTCCCTGGTTGCTTAGTGGTTAGGATTCTTGGCTTTCGCTGTTGTGGCCCATGTTCAAACCCTGGTTGGAGAACTGAGATCCCACAAACCATGTGGTGCAGCCAAAAAAAAAAAGATGCCTATGTGATAAGTGAAAATTGAGCTGAGGGATGGTATGAATAGGCAGATCTATGAAATATTTCATGGTCCTTATTCTGGTGAGGTTATCTTAGCATTTTAGGGAGAAGATGGCCTTTATTTACTTAATTTCAATAGTCACCTCATAAAATATATGGCTAATAAACATCATTTTAAGATGAAAAAGAGAATCTCTATACTGATTTTATTTAGAAGATTCATACTTAATTTTTAAGTAAACAATACAGAAAGCTACATAAAAGGAGGTCATCTGAACTGCTGGGTGCAAAGATTTCCATTGTTAATATTTTATTGCCCTTTCTAAACATTGCTGTTGTATATATACATTTTATAGCAAACAAAAGTATAATCTACATGTTTTATAACTTTGTTTTTTTACTCATTGTTAATATAATACTCATCTTTCTACGTTTTTTCAAGTCAGAATAGCTTTCAGAATCCAAAGAATTGAAACCGTAATGGTAAAGATGACTGATGGGAGGTTTGTGTTGGGCAGGACTTTGCCTTTCCCATCAGGTTGGCCTTGAGTGCTAAAAGCCGGAATCAGAGAGAGACTTATGTGACGGACAGAGTCTGTCTCTTGACCGTTTCTACTTTTTTCCCCCTCATTTGTGGTCACAACCTTTCCCTCTGATTGTCTCCAGTTGGACCCCTGCCAAGATATGTCTGAGTTGGGATGGAGGGGAGGGTGTGTAGCTGTATATGGTTGTACCCCCTCCCTTTTGCAGCTTAATGCCCTTGAAACTCAGATAGGTGTCATTCCCCCTGAAAAAGAGTAGCCAAAGGCAGATCTCTGTGCCAACTCTTAACAGGTTTCCAATGCTTCACTTTCAGGCTTATGAACTAGGGCTCTATGAGATACCAGACTGAGCCAAGAATGAATATTCCTAGGATAAGTGCACAGCAGGCCAGAGCAGGAAAGTGTGTCCCAGAAGCCTTTTCTGTTGGAAGAGAACTCTATCATTGCTGACTCATAAACACACCTCAAAAGTGCCTTCTTCTGTCCTTTTGTTCTTGTTTCCTTTGAATGTTGTTCATCAGTATTGCACTATTCTAATCTTGTGTCTCCCAAAGTCTCTCAAACATTCTTCCATGATATATATTTGGTTCCTTTCTCTTGAAACCAGGTGTAATTTTATCTGTCCCTCATTGTATACATTTTTACCATTTTGGATAGTGAAATATCAATAGCTGAGGAAATAGTCTTCCTTTCATCATAAAAAAAATTGTTCACTGTTGATAGCAATAATTAGAATTGTGTCCTTCAAAAGCACTTATCAGAAGACTTATTCTCGAAAATTTTCATCCTTGTTTGATTATAGACAAATCTTCTGCATATATGACTGAGCTAAGAAAAGAGTAATTATTTAACTTGATATTGTAAACACTTAACTGTAACTATTAAAAGGTTCTGTTTAAAGAGAAGGGGCTACACAGAAATTAACATAAAATGGCTTATAGTTGAATATAAAACCTGAAACCATAAGAATGCTTAGAAGAAAAAATAGGTGGTAAACTTGACATCTGTCTTGGCAGTGATTTTTTTTTTTTAATTTGACAACAAAAGCAAAAAATAAGTGGGACAGCATCACACTAAAAAGCTTCTGCATGCCAAAGAAAAGCATCAACCAAATGACAAACTATTGAATGGGAGAAAATATCTGCAAATCATGTTTGATAAGGGGTTCATATCCAAAATATATAAGGAACTCATACAACTCAAGAGCAAAAAAAAAAGAATCCAATTTAAAAATGGGCAGAAGATCTGAATAGACATTTTTCCAAAGATGTTTGGATGGTCAGCAGGTACATATGAAAAGTGCTTAAGTCACTCACTAATCAGGGGAATGCAAAGCAAAACCACAAGGAGCTATCACCTCACACCTGTTAGGATGGCTGTTTTCAAAAAAATAAGAAATGTGTGGGTGTGGAGAAAAGGAATCCTTTTTGCACTGTTAGTGGAAATGTAAATTGGTGCTGTCTCTATGAAAAACTGTGTGGAAGTTCCTCAAAAAATTAAAACTCGAGCTACCCACAAGATCCAACAGTTCTACTCCTGCCTACATACCCAAAGCAAATGGAAACACTAACTCAAAAAGATATACCTACCAGTTCATTACAGCATTATTTATAATAGCCAAGATGTGAATACAACCTAAGTGTCCAACAGTGGATGAATGGGTAAAGAAAATGTGGTATACTCACATATATATACACACGGGTACATGATACAGCCACAGAAAAACAAATGACAAATGTTGCTATTTGCAACAACGTGGATGGACATGGATGATGCTAAGTGAAGTAAGACACACAAAAATATTGCGTTGGGCAAAAAGTTTGTATGGAAAAATCTGAACAAACCTTTGGCCAACCCAATATCATATGATCTCATTTATATTTGGAAACTAAAAACAAAAAAACCTCAAGCTCATAAATACAGAGAATAGATTGGTGGTCGCCAGAGGCAGGGGCTAGGGGATAAGCAAATGGGTAAAGAAAGGGGAGTCAAAATGTTCTAAGTCCCAGTTGTGACTAAGTTGTGAGGATGTAAGGTACAGCATGGTGATTATAGTAAGTAATACTGTATTGTTTATTTGAAAGTTCCTAGATCTCAAAATTCTCATCACAAGAAAAAAATTACAGCTATATATGGTGACAGATGTTGACTATACTTATTGTGGTGATCATTTCACAATGTGTACAAATACAGAATCATTTTGTTACACACCCAAAACTAATACAATGTCAAAGGTCAGTTATACCTGAATTTTTTAAAATAAAGGAAGTTTCATGTTCAAGACTGGCTTCCCCGGTGGCTCAGTGGTAAAGGATCCGCCTGCAGTGCAGGAGACACAGGAGATGTGGGTTCGATTCCTGGGTCAGGAAGGCCCCCTAGAGGAGGGGATGACAACCCTAATTGCCTAGTCCAGTATTGCTCAGAAAATCCCACGGACAGGGGAGCCTGGCAGGCAGCAGTACCTGGGGTCGCAGAGAGGTGGACACAGCCGACGAGACTGAGCAGCCGCAGCGGCATGCGCAAGACGTGGCCGGCAGCCAGCGCGCGGCCTGACGCGTGCTGCTGCCGTCCATGCAGATAGTCTGTGACGTGCCTGTCACATGTCCTTCCCCTTGAATGCTGCTCCATAGGTAGCTTCCTCTTGGTCTCTGGATTCTCTCATTTTGCCTTCCTGTGTTAGCTGCAAAATTTCCTATGTTCTGAGCAAGGTTCCGAACTTAACGGCAACTTTTGGTAGACTGACCTTTGATATGATTGGAGTTGGCCCAAAAGTTTGTATGGAAAAAAAATGGGTAAAGGGCAGTCGAAAGGGACTGAGTTCTAGTTATAAATAAGTTGTGGGGATGTAATGTACAGCATGGTGACTGTAGTTAGTAATACTGTATTGCATATTTGAATATAGTGTCTGGACTCTCACACTGACTTCTTGACATAGTCCAGGGATGATGGAACATAGCTCAGTCATGTTTTGATTGACTCAGTTACATGCATAATAGCTTTGTTACCTCATTATTATAGTAATGTTTCCTATAAAAAATACTGGGGAAAAAAACGTAAGGGAGAAAATTAAAATCACTGATTACCCCCTCACCCAGAGAGCACTGCTGCTAATATTTTGGTTTATTTTTTCCTAAGACTTCTGTTTTAACCATTATCTTTCAGTGAATCTGATAGGTTCTCATTCATGAACTCTACCTGAACAGTGACTTACTGGTGGATGCTAAGTCACTTCAGTCATGTCTGACTCTTTGCCACCCCATGCACGTAGCCTACTGGGATTACTAATTATTGTTTGTTCTTAATGCTGCTTGCCCCTGTGTGGGAAGATGTGGAATGTCATCTCCCTTTGACTGATGTATGCAGTCTCTGATCATCTTTCTACCTTCATTTTGTAAACAATGTATCATTTACTGGAGGTACTAATGTATATAGAACATTTAAAGCAAAATATATTTTTCTCCCAAGAGGGAATAAATGTAATTGCTGAGAAGTTCATACACACACACACACACACACACACACACACACATATAAACACATATAGACATGAGTTTGAGCAGACTCAGGGAGGTAGTGAAGGACAGGGAAGCCTGGCATGCTGTAATCCATGCGGTTGCAAAGAGTCAAGACACAGCTAAGCAATTGAACAACAACATATATGAAAGAAGCAATTGGTTTTCTCAAGGAAACAGAAAAAAGTCTGCTGAATAGAAAATTGAGTCTACACAACAGCTTTCTGTCCAGTTGCTTTCTTCCCTTTTTCTGGGTAGGAATCCAAGCCAGACCGTCTCCTTGTGCTGAAGGTCCTGTGGAATGATTTCCTGGTGTGCTACTCCTCTCGCCCTCTGCTCTGCTGGTCTGTGTGGTGGGCCCTCTCCACCTGCGGCTATTTTCAAGTCATTAACTACGCACAGGGCCTGTGGGAGCAGGTGATGCCTTCCCGCCATGCTGCTATCTATAACGGCGGTGTGGAGGCCGTTTCAACCTTACTGGGTAAGCAGTGCTGGGCGGCAGGGCAGGTTGGGTGGGGAGAGTCCTCTGGTAGTTTAGTTGACCATGATCAGTTTTTCTCCCCTCTCAAATTTGAAGTAACCTCAAAGAATGGTTTGTTTACTTTGAGCTCTGATTTTATCATTTAGGATGACAGTTCAGAAGTGTACGTTCAGGGAGTACTATGATAACAAACTTGAATTCTTTTTTTTTATATAAATTTATTTATTTTAATTGGAGGCTAATTACTTTACAATATTGTATTGGTTTTGGCATACATCAACATTTTTTTTTAATCTGCCACTGGTGTACACGTGTTGCCCATCCTGAACCCCCCTCCCACTTCCCTCCCCATACCATCCCTCTGGGTCATCCCAGTGCACCAGCCCTGAGCATCCTATATCATGCTTGAATTCTTTATAACCTTTGGGAAACCTAATGTAAGGATCTTGTAAATTGTTTTCTTACCCAAGTTTCCTTTATCTCTGATTTACTGCGTGCTTCGGCCATGTGTGAAGCTTTGAGCAGCACTGTTCAGTACTTTCTAACAATAGTAGCTAGTATATGTTGTGTTGCAAGTGCCGTTCTGAAGACTTTATGTATATTAACACCGTCCTCACAGAATTCCTTTGTTGCAGTTATTACCCCCATTTTCCAGTTAAGGAAGCTGTTGAAAGATATGTTAATCACTTGCCTAAGGTCATATAGATGGTCAGTGGTAAAGTCAAGGTTTGAACTCAGAGCCTGTCTTTGGCCATTAGCATCTATCGTTCCATTCTAATTTGTTGATCCACCTCATAGGTCTTAGAAGATCATAAAGGACTTCTGTGAACACTTTTAACTGTGACCAGCACTTAGAAAGCACTTCATACCATTTAGCTCTCATTATCCTCATTATCGTCATTTGACCACGTGATAAACTGCCCCTCAGATGGGAGGAGAGATGAACCATCCTGCCATGTTGCCAGGCTACAGGCAGGATGGTTCTTTTTGACTCTTGCCTCTGCATCCACCTCAGTAGCTTTCCCTTAGCAGCACCCCTGCTTCTATGTCCTCCTTTTCCATCTCATTACCCACTGCCCTAATTCAGTCTCTCATCATCTCTCCATGGCCTCATACTGTTTATTCCATCAGGTCCAAAAATCTCTGCCTGACTTTCAAGGGCCTCCATAATCTTGAACTACCCTGGTTATAAATTTAAAGAGCTTAAAATGTCATAATCTAAGGTGAATTTTTCATTTAGTGAAATAGTGCTTGTTTAGCAAAATGAGTAATTACTTTTCTGTTTTTGTTTTGTAGGTGCTGTTGCAGTGTTTGCAGTTGGTTACATAAAAATATCCTGGTCCACTTGGGGAGAATTGACATTGTCTCTCTTTTCTCTCCTGATTGCTGCTGCAGTGTATATCATGGACACTGTGGGTAACATTTGGGTGTGCTACGCATCCTACGTTGTCTTCAGAATCATCTACATGTTACTCATCACAATAGCAACGTATGTATTATGATTCAAAGCAGCATCAGAAGAGCTGTAACAGGATTAACTTTTTGGTTTCTTTACTAATTAAATTTCTGGTTCAAGGGCAAATGGGAGGAAGCATTATACCATAAGTGCATTATCAGTTTTTCTTTTGAGGAAGCATTTAGGCAAGTTTCATTTATTTCCTTGTTTATGCTTCTGCTGTTTTCAGATATTTGCATGAGGTTTACATCATTTAGCAAAAGAGTACTCTTCACTTGGTTGGGAAGGGAATTGACAGTAGAAGAGTATGGGCTACTCTTCACATTTGAAATAAAAAATGTAACTATCCTTGAAGTAATTCTTATCTTTGCATTCTTTTTATTTATTTTTTAAGTTTTCAGATTGCTGCAAACCTCAGCATGGAGCGCTATGCCCTAGTGTTTGGTGTAAATACTTTCATTGCCCTAGCACTGCAGACTCTGCTCACTCTAATTGTGGTAGATGCCAGTGGCCTTGGCTTGGAAATTACCACTCAGGTAAGGTCTGTTTCAGTACTGAAGATGTTATAGGTTGATCAGGGTAACAGAAGTGGAGCATGCTTCAGGGAAACAAATTCAAACAACAGAGACAGACAGAAAATCGAAAGTAAAAGTGTTCTTTCCTTCCTTCAGTTATCCCCCACCCTTAGTTCCTTTCTATCAGGAGGATACTGAAACCATCATCTCTTTGATGAGGCCCTAGAACGTTTCTGAGTGTGATTATCCAGCCTTGTGGAGCTGAGAGGTAGTGTTAGTTCCATCTGGACCCAGACCTTCTGCTTCCTCACCCATTATTTCCCTCCATTTTTAATTCTGTGCCTGGAATACTGTTTCCTATGTTTGAGATGCCTGCTTCACTTGAGAGCTCTCTGAGTCTCGTCCCTTCTTTAAACACCCCCCACCCAGATACCAAGGTAATGACTTGCTGTTGATGACTAGGATTACACATGACCTATTGAGAAAACACCTGCACAAACACCCAGAGACAGTGTGAATACGTTTATTCACTCTGGAATTGTATAGTTGTATATGGCTTCATTCATTGTGAGTTGTAAATAGGGCTTGGGATGTACTTTAGCAAAATGGGCAATTGAATCAAAAAGTGCCCACCCCAACTCATCTCAGCTCAAAAGATTCTATCTCCATTGTTCTTCCCACTTACGTATTAGTTTTCCTAGAGTACAAAGAGCTGACATGTTAATTAACTTTGTTTTTACCGAGGAGATCTAAAAGAGATACAGTAGATAATGTGTGCTGAGTGCCTTCTGTGTGCCAGGTACTTTATATAGAGTTTTGCAGGGTTGCTATCAGGATTAGACATCAAGAAAATGAATCTGAGAGATGTGTTGTTTAAGGTTACGGTCAATAATAGTATGGCAGGACCAGGATTCAAAGCAACATCTGACTCGAAAGCCTACGCATCTCCCTTTGCATCATGCTGGCTCAGAAAAGCGCGGGGGAAAGGTGGATAGAGCAGAGGAATGGGAGCTTATTACTGTCTTTTAAGTAATTATTACTTATGTGTTTCCCAGTTACTGCCTGCAATAAGAATGTCGGGAAGACCTCTCAAGGGTTAGGTGCTTTCATTTGGGATGGAGGGTAGGAGAATAAGTGCTTGTCATCTTGCTATAGAAGTGGTGGGTTTAAATGTGTGGAATAATAATTTTGTGGGCTGTGCTTAAACTCATGACTGCCATGATTAATTAACCGATTTCCTATAGGAAAACATATCCGCATTTTAAAGGACTTGGCTCAGAGGGTTGGGCTTCCCAGGTGGTGCTAGTGGTAGAGAACCTGCCTGCCAGTGCAGGAGACTTAAGTGAGTTCGATCCCTGGGTCAGGAAGATCCCTGGAGAAGGAATTGTCAACCCACTCCAGTGTTCTTGCCTGGAGAACCCCATGAACAGAGGAGCCTGGTGGGCTACAGTCCATGGGGTCGCGAAGGGTCAGACACGACTGAAGCAACTTAGCATGCACGCAGAGGGTTAGAGCGGCATGCTTACTGGATCCATGTACCAGCTTATCAGTATTTAGTAAGTTATTTTAATAAGAAAATGATGATATTGATAAATCATATGATCACATTAAAAAATGGCTTAGAGAAGATTCCTATAGAAAGTTATCTTACAATGGAATATAGTTGACCTTCTACTGCCCTCTTCTGGGAGAGTGGAAATTCTTGATCTTCAGAATTTGGCCTCATATCAGCTTGAGTTAGTCGGCTTGAGGGTAGAGACCAGGATTCAGTTATAACAGCAACAAAAATGAAAACCAATAATATTAACAATATTAGCATTGTGTTAATAAGCATTTACATACAGAATCCTATTCCTTCCCAACAACTCTGTAATCAGGATATATTATGAATTACAAAATGGATTTTAAATGAAGTGGAGGCTAAGACACTGAGTCTCTCCATCCAGGCCACACAGCCGGTAAGTGGGTAGTCAGGATTGGCACTGAGGCAGTCAGGCTCCAGTGTCACCATGCTGTCCTGCCTCTCTGTATCCTCAGTGCCTGGCACATTGTGTAAGCACACAGTGTTTTTTGGAATTGTATTGAGAAACTGAACATATCTTTAATTATAGAGTCTGTTCACATATATGTAATAAAGAGCTGACCTTGCAGTGGATAATTCTGTAAATTACTTCTTCCCCTCTCTTTAGTTCTTCATCTACGCTGGTTACTTTGCACTCATCGCTGTGGTTTTCCTGGCTAATGGTACGGTCAGTATTATGAAGAAATATAGAAAGCAAGAAGATCCAGAATCAAGTTCTCAAGTGACCCCCTCATAACATACTGCAAGTGAGCTTCATATTGCAAGAATTCTGCACAACGGCTGTAACTGGCTGTATTTAATTTTTTTAAGTGTAGACACATATTTATGAGTATGCATTTCATGGCTTCAAAGCAGCCAGTTGACTATACCTTGTCTTCCCAGAGCTACAATAACAGTTGAGAAATGAAGTGTACTTCCTGGAATACTTATGAGAGCCAATTTAAGAATGTGTTTTTCCTGCTTCAAAAGTGAACTTGCTTTTGAAAACCGAGAATCAAGAGCAGTCAGGCACCACATGGTCATGTACATGTGCTCACAAGTGAGTTTGGTGTTTCATAGGTCAAGTATTCTACTTCTGTGTCTGATTAGCCAGATGCTTGGCCTGTTGGGACCAGGGCTTCATGGGCCACAGGATGTTACAGTCAGAATCGAAATAGTGTTCTAATAGCATCTGCCTCTGTTCAACTTAGTTCTCATGTCCGTGTTACTGATGTGCGTTTGTTTCTACAGATGACAACATTGGCCCTGGTTTGCTGTTCTATAAAGAATATGTGTTAATTCTGAGTTATTTTAAAAAATTCATTGTGTAAATACTCTCAGTGCCCATCTTGATTGTTGTGTGTTTGTGTTGATTTTTCTTAGAAGTATATTTTTACACTATTCATATGCTTCCCAGAGAAGCTAATTTAGTTAAAAAATAAGGCAACTTTTGAGGCCTACTAATAATATGTGACCTAATCAGAAAACTTAAGGTAGCTTTACTTGTCTTTTATTCTTCGGTATGAAGGACTATTAAATCTATGATGAAAAGTTACTAAGTGGGCTAAAGGCATAACTAGTCCATTTTGTATCTGCATTCCCTTTTATCTCCAAAATAAAATGGGAAAGTCTTTTTAAAATAACTTCATCTCCATTTATGGCATTTATATTATTTCTCCTTCTTATCCAAGATAAAGGTGTCATTAACTGTTGGGTCATTCCAAGGTCTTTTTCACAAACTGAGCCTCTTTATTTTGGTGGGACAGGAACTAGGATGGACTTGGTTCCTGCACATGATCATCTTAAATATCTGCTTAAAATAAGAATTGCTATTGATTCCATTTCCAAGTTACTTGAAAAATGTTATTCTGTGTACATTTAATTGGGAAATTAGTCTACCAAGTGACTGCTCACATATGTGAGACATAACTATTTTAAAACCAATTTTGTTGCCTTATCTTAAAAAAAAAAAAAAAACTAGGTCAACTTTTTTAAGAATGACATAGGTAAATACTGAATAGTAATGTCAAGATTCCAAAACTGACATATTCATTTATGTAAGCAAGAATTCTAGAAGCAAATGAATGAGGATAAGAATAAGTCATTTTCCAGTCACCTTCCTTTGTGAATAAAAGAAAGGAGAAGAGCACTAGCTAAGGAAGGAAAAAGGAAGCGGTATCATAAACAGCAGCCTCTAATTTGGTATTTTGTCTTTGTTTTATTTTGCTACATAGGGAATGTGTACTCAGAAACAAGTAGAAAAATGATGTTTGAGGAATTTAATTTTTTAAATAAAATAGACTGTGGTACAAACTATTCATGTTAACTAAAGCAGTATTTCCCTGGAATTTAAGTCACAGTTTGTTGTATACAATCAGAGCCTTTACTTATTTAAGACAATAATAAGTTCATATCTTGGTGTGTGTGGTACTATTTGTAGAATGCTGAACCCAATTTGCAAGTTGTACTGTATGCGGTTTTGGAAAGAAGTGCAAATAATTTGTTGTACTTTGTATTCAATACTGTATAGATTATACAGTTATTTTTTTATTAAATAAATATTTTACAGTATAGTTTTCCTTGTTTAAAATATTTATTTTTATGTCTTTCTTGCTACATGCAGGCTTTCTCTAGTTGTGGAGAGCATGGGCCCTAGAGCCTGCAGGCTTCAGTAGTTGTGGCTTGCCATCTCTCGAGCATGGGCTTAGTGGTTGTGACACACGGCTTAGTTGGCCCTTAGCATGTGGGATCTTCCTGGACCCAGGCTGAATCCATGGCCCCTGCATCGGCAGGTGGAGTCTTAACGACTGGACCACCAGGGAAGCGCTGGTCTTTACCTTTGACACTTCCCTCTCATTTCTGTTGTTTTCCCAATTTTTCTTCTAGCACCGCATTGTACTGTTTATTTTTCTTGGTCTTCATGTTGGTACCTCTTATATTTTTAAAAGCGTTCTCCCATTTAGAAACTAAAAAGACCAATGTTCCCTTCAGTGTTAACTGAATTTTTCAGATAAATGAAATGAAATTGAATCAAAGGTGGGGCCTCGCGAGTGCAGATGGCATCGCCTGGAACTTGAGAGGCTACGGGAGGGTGTCGGAGGCCTGGTGAGAGACAATGGCCAAGAACAAACTAAGAGGGCAGAAGTCCAGGAATGTATTCCACATAGCCAGTCAAAAAAGCTTTAAGGTTAAAAATAAAGCAAAACCAGTTACCACTAATCTTAAGAAGATAAACATTATGAATGATGAAAAAGTTAACAGAGTGAATAAAGCTTTTATAGATATACAGAAGGAACTGGCAAACTTCTCAAAAGGCCTTTCCCTTGAACCTCTGCAGAAGCAACTGATGTCTCAGCAGTGTCATGAAAACGTACCAGTTAACGTTGATGAAGCTACAAGGTTAATGGCTCAGTTGTAATACACCAATGATGCATCAAATTCCACAAAAAGACCAATAAATTTAATCTTTTATACAAAAAAAAAAAAAAAGAAATTGAATAAAAGGTAGAAGGTGCCATCTTGTTTTGAAAAAAAATCATGGTCTTTCGGTTATAGCCCCAAATGTTCTGGTACCCACGGAAGCATCTTCTTGCCATCAGTTGAGAATTGCTTTGTTCATTTTACCTGACAAACCGAACCAGTCTTTTCTAATAGTATTTGAATGTTTACTTTCTCATTAGTTCCCATTGTAAAACCTTCATTAAGGCATTTTACTGATTATCACCAAAGACTTGGAAATTTTTCATGCAAAAAACTTTTTAAAGATAACATTTTCTGTCCTTATAGCATATCTTATGTATCTGAGCAGGAACCACACCTTATTTTTGTCTTTTGTTGCAAAACACATCTTGTGTTTGTGCCCCATGAACCCTGAATTATACAAATGATATGTGATGGACTCAACGTAACCACCTGCCAGTACAAAAGCTAAATAAATGCTATTTTTTAAAAAGTACATCAAAGTAAAGCATTAAGATTAAAATGCCTGTCAGTGATGTCTAGTCCACTGGATGCTTTATTCAAGGCATTGTGCTCAAATGATAGAAATTGGATATCTATTTGTCTTACTTCTTATGGAATCCTAGGGCTTCCCAGATGGCACAGTGGTAATGAACCCACCTGCGAATATAGGAGATGGAAGAGACACAGGAAGATCTTCCCTGGGTTGGGAAGATCCCCTGGAGAAAGAAATGGCAACTCACTGCAGTATTCTCGTCTGGAAAATTCCATGGACAGAGGAGCCTGGCAGGCTGCAGTTCATGACAGTCAGACATGTAGGACTGAGCAACTGAGCAGGCATGCATGTGTAATTAGTACTTTATATTTACATAACATGCTTTAGTTTGGAAAGGCATTTGTGAACATTATCTGTTTTGATTCTGGAAAAAGCATCCTGTGGTAGTATTAGTAATTCTTCTACTTTTTTCATTAAGTAATGCTGATAGAAGGAGAGTTTGCCATTCAAAGCCCTGATTCATTAGGGAAGTTACTCTGGAGCGTCAGTTTATTTTTTTTTAATATTTCTTTTTACTTACTTGGCTGTGTCTGGTCTTTGTTCTGGCATGCAGGAACTTTAGTTGCAGCATATGGGATTGGTATGCCGATTCTTAGTTGTGGCATGTGAGAGCTAGTTCCCTGATCAGGGGTTGAACCTGGGCCCCCTTCACTGAGAGCGTGGAGCCTTAGCCACTGGACCACCAGGGAAGTCCTGAGCTTCAGTTTCCTCATCAGTAAGTGGGGATGATACTTACCTCATGAGACTGTCATGAAGAAATGAAAGAACATATGAGAAAGCACCTGTCACATGAGAAATCAGTTCCCTTCCTGATCATTCTCTATTAACAATTAGTTTTAGCTGTCAGTTTCAAATGAGCCGACCATTGGAAAAGACCCTGATGCTGGGATAGATTGAGGGCAGGAGAGGGGAGTAACAGAGGATGAAGTGGTTGGAGGGCATCACCGACTCAATGGACATGAGTTTGAGCAAGCTCCAGGAGATGGTAGACAGGGAAGTCTGATGTGCTGCAGGCCATGGGGACACAAAGTGTCAGACACGACTTAGTGGCTGAACGACAATCAATCTCAAAATTATACTCTCAAATGAAAGTTCTTTTGGAATATTTCAAAATAAAAATGATAGGAGGCTTTTAAACACTCTCATTTTTTGGTCAAGTTTTATTTAATTACTTTGACATTGCCCTTCTTTGGGGCTGGAAAACTCACCTTTTCCAGACCTGGAGCCACTAGTGAGTTTTCCGTATCTGCTGGCATATTTAGTGTAGCACTTTAACAGATCATCTTTTAGGATTTGAAATAGCTCAGCTGGAATTCCATTTCATTGGAATCAGTTTTCATTCCAATCCCAAAGAAAGACAATGCCAAAGACTGTTTAAACTACCACACAATTGCACTCATTTTGCATGCTAGCAAAGTAATGCTCAACCAAGCCAGGCTTCAACAGTACATCAACTGAGAACTTCCAGATGTTCAAGCTGGGATTAGAAAAGGCAGAGGAACCAGAGATTAAATTGCCAACATCTGCTGGAGCATAGAAAAAGCAAGGGAATTCCAGATAAACATATACTCCTGCTTCATTGACTACACTAAACCCTTTGACTGTGTGGGTCACAACAAACTGTGTAAAATTCTTAAAGAGATCGGAATACCAGACCACCTTACCTGCCTCCTGTGAAACCTGTATGCAGGTCAAGAAGCAACAGTTAGAACCAGACATGGAACAATGGACTGGTTCCAAATTGGGAAAGGAGTACGTCAAGGGTTTATATTGTCATCCTGCTTATTTAAATTATATGCAGAGTACATCATGAGAAACACTGGGCTGGATGAAGCACAAGCTGGAATCAAGATTGCCAGGAAAAATATCAATAACCTCACATATGCAGATGCACCACCCTTAATGGCAGAAAGTGAAGGGGAACTAAAGAGCCTCTTGTTGAAAGTAAAAGAGGAGAGTGGAAAAGTTGGCTTAAAACTCAACATTCAGAAAAGTAAGATCATGGCATCTGGTCCCATCACTTCATGGGAAATAGACAGGGAAACAGTGACAGACTTTTATTTTCGTGGGCTCCAAAAACCACAGGTGGTGACTGCAGCTACAAAATTAAAAGACACTTTCTCCTTGGAAGAAAAGTTATGACAGACAGCATATTAAAAAGCAGAGACATTACTTTGCTGACAAAAGTCTGTCTAATCAAAGCTATGGTTTTTCCAGTAATCATGTATGAATGTGAGAGTTGGACCATAAAGAAGGCTGAGTGCCAAAGAATTGATGGTTTTGAACTGTGGTGTTGGAGAAGACTATTGAGAGTCCCTTGGAATGCAAGGAGATCAAACCAGTCAATCCTAAAGGAAATCAATTCTGGATATTCATTAGAAGGACTGATGCTGAAGCTAAATGTCCAATGCTTTGGCCACCTGATGCGAAGAGCCAACTCATTAGAAAAGACCCTGATGCTGGGAAAGATTGAAGGCAGGAGGAGAAGGGGACAACAGAGGACGAGATGGTTGGATGGTATCACTGACTCAATGGACGTGAGTTTGAACACACTCCAGGAGATGGTAAAGGACAGAGAAGCCTGGCGTGCTGCAGTCCATGGAGTCACAAAAGGTCGGACACAACCGAGGGACTGAACGACAACAACATTTAACTACTTAGATGAATTATATAAACAATAATGTAATGATAGCTCATTATTAGATAGTGTTTACTATTTATGACTGTGCTGAATAATGTCCTAAGGGCTTTAGATGCTCTATTTGATTTCTGTTATTACCAAATGTTACTGAATTGCAGGTTATTAAAATAACAATTTCTAGTAATACAAAATTTTGTAAGAAAAATCCTGGAGTATATTTTGTGAGATACTATTAAAGCTGTTAGGTTTTAAACGGTACTGCTTTTTAAATTCATGTGTTTAATAGCAAGTTATAAATATGTAATCTATTTCATTTGAAATAAGAAAGTATAATTTGAGGTAAAATTTTTATTTAGAAAGCCAAACACTCTTGTATTTTTAATGTATATTTTAGAAAGTTCTGGGGATACAGTGAAAATGTCATGACTCCGGATCTCAAAGAACTTAAAATGTGTGATAAAAGATAAGTATTGATAGAAAGCATAACAGAGAGGCCCAACTGCAACACAAGTTAGTGTGTCAGGTATCATAATGATTTAAAGAGGCTTGGATCTCAAAAACTACAAGTCCACTGGGGAAATAATGTATGACTTCCAGAAGGAGGTGACATTTGAAAAGTTAGTCATGCAGCATGGCCAGAATCTTAAAGGAAATTTAGAAAGAGGAACGGACTATAGTGGACAAAGAGGCATAAGTAAAGGTATGAAAGTCAGAAAGTGTGGATGTACAATCAGCAAGGAATACAGAGAGCAGGACAGGGCAGTTTGGGGGTCATTTTCTAATGTTCATTAATTGCAGAAGGAATCAGGGAGTAATGATTAAGCTTGTCTTTAGAATTTAATCTGGCAGCAGTCGAAGATACTACCGAAAATTGCTAGTTGGACTGCTATTTTGGGTCCACTAGGTGTTGGTGAGGAAGGCTTTTATGATCCACAGCAGAGGGAAAAAACAAGACTGACTTGCGGTTATGAACATTCTGGAATGGTTCAGTTCAGTTCAGTTCAGTTGCTCAGTCGTGTCTGACTCTTTGCGACCCCATGAATCGCAGCATGCCAGGCCTCCCTATCCATCACCATCTCCCGGAGTTCACTCAGACTCACGTCCATCGAGTCCGTGATGCCATCCAGCCATCTCATCCTGGGTCATCCCCTTCTCCTCCTGCCCCCAATCCCTCCCAGCATCAGAGTCTTTTCCAATGAGTCAACTCTTTGCATGAGGTGGCCAGAGTACTGGAGTTTCAGCTTCAGCATCATTCCCTCCAAAGAAATCCCAGGGCTGATCTCCTTGCAGTCCAAGGGACTCTGAAGAGTCTTCTCCAACACCACAGTTCAAAAGCATCAATTCTTCGGTGCTCAGCTTTCTTCACAGTCCAACTCTCACATCCATACATGACCACTGGAAAAACCATAGCCTTGACTAGATGGACCTTTGTTGGCAAAGTAATGTCTCTGCTTTTGAATATGCTATCTAGGTTGGTCATAACTTTCCTTCCAATGAGTAAGCGTCTTTTAATTTCATGGCTGCAGTCACCATCTGCAGTGATTTTGGAGCCCCTAAAATAAAGTCTGACACTGTTTCCACTATTTCCCCATCCATTTCCCATGAAGTGATGGGACCGGATGCCATGATCTTCGTTTTCTGAATGTTGAGCTTTAAGCCAACTTTTTCACTCTCCATTTTCACTTTCATCACCTGGAATGGCAGATAACCTACCCAAGATCACATGTCTTTGAAGTGGAGAAGCCGGGATAGTTGGTTTTCTTTTTCCCTTTAATAAGATTTTATTAAAGTTGCCCCTAAACTTTGCTGATTCATGTTGCTGGATGGCAGAAACCATCACACTATTGTAATTATTCGGGATAGGATTCTGATTCCCACCCTACACTGCAAACTAACCGTCATTTCCACCCCTGCACCCCAGCGGGTCTGTAAGGATGAGACCTCAGCGGGAAGACTGAGGAGGTGGGAAGGTGCAGTCCTGACTCAGAAGACTGACTTCAGGGGTGGAAGGATGCCCGGCAGGGCACAGCTGCTGTAGGGTGGGTGGGCCGGCCGAGGGGCTCTGTTGGAATGGCTGGCTGAGTGACTGTGGGGTTGGAGCCTCACCTCTCCAGCCCTAGACTGGAGGCAGGCTGCGGTGGGCGGAGCGTGCGCACTTCCTTGCTCCCTCTTACTGAGCCCTGAGCGCCTGCCCTTTACAGCCTGCCGCCTGCTCGTGGGCTGCAACCCATGCCAAGTTTTCGCAGTCTCTCTTAAATAGAAACGGCGCTCCAACTCCGCCGCCACCGTGGGAGAGGGAGGTAGGGCTTTGGAAAGATCAGGCTGTGTGCCGCACTTGACAGTTTTCTGAAAGTCCTCCTCTGAAACCCGCAACCCCAAACCCCTGCGTGAGGGAAACCAGAAACCGAGGTGAAGGACTGCTAAGGGGGTTGGTGGGCTGCTGCCCAGGACATTTCAAACATGTTTGGTAATCAGTATGCTGCTTTGCTGTGCTCAGTCCTGTCCGACTAATGTTTATTGGAAACCTCTAAACTTATTCATCTGTTTGATACAGTTCAGCTACTCCTGTCCACACCACCACCACCTTCTTATTCTAACAAACTGCATGACTTGACCATCATTCCTTGCAGGATGCCAAAAATCTTGTGAGGACCTATCTGCCATGTTCTGGGAGTGCTGACGAAAGTAGACCTTGAGCTCGAGAACAGTATTTACAGACTGAGCACTTGGACAGAGTGCTCCCTGGAAATCCCAGTGAATTTCAACTGGAATAATAATAATAATAACAGTGAATTACAACTGAAGGATATAGAAGACACAGAGTCCCTTTGAGGAGTTCTTAGCCCAAAAACTAGAGAGAGAAAAAGGACACTAGAGGAATTTGAATCTCATGGCACCTGTAGCTACTGAAAACACTACACACGGCTCAATTACATTCTAGTCATATTGACACAAAATCTCAAGCTAAAAGCCTATTTACCTCAGTCTCTATTATCTAATATATCATGTCTAGTTTTCAACAAGTCATGCTAAAAGTCAAGAAAAAGCACAGTTTGAAAAAACAAAGAGAGCAACAGGACTAGGCCCAGCTTGAGAGAGTGAACTGCTAACTGGAGTTAGCAGACTGGGCCTTTAACTATGGTCACTATGTTAAGAACTCTAATGGAAAGTGAAAAATCCAACAGCCATTCATGTTTAAACACAAAACTAAAACAAAAATTTTCAGTAAACTAAGAATAGAGGGGAATTCCCTCAACTTGATAAAGAACATTTACAGAAAAGCTACACTTAACATCATACTTAATGGTGAGAAATTGGGACACTTGTCCCCCTAAAATCAGGAACAAGGCAAGGATGTCCACTCTTACATAAATGATGAGAAGGAGTTAGCAATGCAAATATCCAAGGAAAAGCATTCCAGGCAGAGGAAAAAGCAAAAATGGAAAAGAGGTTCACATATTTGAGGAACAGAGAGGCGAACAGGGAGCTTGGTGTATCATGAATGAACAGCAAAGTGGTAGGGGGTGAGGTTATAGGGAGTAAGAAGGGGCCCAATTATTCAGAACGTGGGAAGTAAGGTAAGGAATTTGAATATTATTCTAATAGCACTGGAAAGTCAGAGAGGGGTATGGTCTGATTTATATTTGCTTGCTGACATGAACCTCTAGGTATGGCTATGTATGTTCTTGGAGTCATTCACTATTTGCATCTATTCAGAAAACAAGATGAGTTCATTCCCAGTTAATACCAAAGGTACTTTTGCACAGCCAAGTTTTATAATGAGTTTTAACAATATTGCCAATCCCAGAGAAGAAATAGAGATAGCCTCCACTGCTATTAGATTATCACTATAAAGCAGGAGACACTCACCACGTATCAGTTCAGTTCAGTCGCTCAGTTGTGTCCGACTCTGTGACCCCATGAATTGCAGCATGCCAGGCCTCCGGGTCCGTCACCAACTCCCGGAGTTCACCCAAACTCATGTCCCTCGAGTCGGTGATGCCATCCAGCCATCTTATCCTCTGTCGTCCCCTTCTCCTCCTGCCCTCAATCCCTCCCAGCATCAGAGTCTTTTCCAATGAGTCAACTCTTCACATGAGGTGGCCAAAGTACTGGAGTTTCAGCTTTAGCATCAGTCCTTCCAATGAACACCCAGGACCGATCTCCTTTAGAATACACTGCTTGGATCTCCTTGCAGTCCAAGAGACTCTCAAGAGTCTTCTCCAACACCACAGTTCAAAAGCATCAATTCTTCAGTGCTCAGCTTTCTTCACAGTCCAACTCTCACATCTATACATGACCACTGGAAAAACCATAGCCTTGACTAGATGGACCTTTGTTGGCAAAGTAATGTCTCTGCTTTTGAATATGCTATCTAGGTTGGTCATAACTTTTCTTCCAAGGAGTAAGCGTCTTTTAATTTCATGGCTGCAGTTACCATCTGCAGTGAATTTGGAGCACCCCAAAATAAAGTGTGACCCTGTTTTCACTGTTTCCCCATCTATTTCCCATGAAGTGATGGGATCAGATGCTATGATCTTAGTTTTCTGAATGTTGAGCTTTAAGCCAACTTTTTCACTCTCCTCTTTCACTTTCATCAAGAGGCTTTTTAGTTCCTCTTCACTTTCTGCCATAAGGGTTATAGCAGGTATAGGTGAAGAGAAACCTACACCAGGTATAGGTGAAGAAAAAAGCTGGAAGAATTAAGAGTCATTGTTTTATAGTTTTAAAACATTATTATTCTCAAGAAAATCTGAACAGCCATAAAGAACCTGTCTATACCTTGACTTGTCCCTTTCCTCACTGACTATTCCTACTAAAAATCCCACCAAACAAATTAAAAATAAATGCCAGGACAATAGGTTTTTCTTGAGGAACACATGATTTCTTTTTTTTTTTTTTAAATTTTTTATTGGAATATAGGTTTTTGCTACTCCTAGGTGGCTTAGTGGTAAAGAATCTGCCTGTCACTGCAGGAGATGCGGGTTTGATCCCTGGCTTAGGAAGATGCCCTGGAGAAGGAAATGGCAACCCACTCCAGTATTCTTGCCTGGAGAATTCCGTGACAGAGGAGCCTTGTGGGCTACAGTCTATGGGGTCACAAAAGAATTGGACACCACTGAGCAACTAAAACAACAACAAATCATGCACTGAGTAAGCTAGAGCCTCACAGCAGGAGGTTCCTCCAAACTTCTGCCTATCTGGGCCTGCACACACACTCAGAAGGGTTGAACACATGAAACAAGTGCTGAACAAATCTGCTGAACAAACAAAAATAATTATAGTGTAAATAACTTTTTGTGTTTAAGGAATGTACTTATTGCTGGCATACACCCTGAAAAGGGACTGTCCTGCTGCTAAGGGACATAAGCAAACTCAGGCCCTCCAGCCTTTAGTTTGACACACCCTAATAGCCCTTTACAGAAAGAATGTCTTGATTTATTTTGGCAGTTGCTCTATTTTTATTATAACTATAATATACATATATAATTGATATTATTATACATAAAATGTGTATAATTATATTAAAAGTATCAAATGTCACTTCAGTAAGGCTTAACTTGAATACATCTTTTGACACAGTCAACCTATTACTACAACCTAGCCCCACACTTCTAATTCTCTTTTTTGCTTTATGCTTTATATATCATTTCTCACTTTCTAACACAAATATGATTTACTTATTTAGTATGTTTGTTATTTATTGTCTTTTCTCCCTGTTAGAATGTGAGCTCTATGAAGGCAGTGAGTTTTTGACTTCCTAAAATGAGGATTCCCTATATTATAAAATAGTTTTTAAAATTTACAAAAGACCTAGATGTTAAGGTGTTGATTTTAAATATATGTGTGTTAAACATTAGTATTATAAAGCTTCTGTGCTCTATAAATAATTGAGCCTTAAAAATGGAATATGTATATACAAAACTCAGAAAAATACTAAAATATTTCACCTCTTCTTTTTTCCTTTCATTGGAATGATAACATTCTAATTTCTGGGCCTGGGAACTCAGAGATCTGAACTTATTAGAATAAAGTAAGGCAAAGGACTCTGAGACGTTTGCACTTTTCTTTTTGGCAACTGGGTTCAAGGAGTCTGAGGCAGGTGGAACTCTGACTATAATATATAATTATGATATATAATATATGTATATTATAATTCATTGATATATTCCAAGTATGAGAATAGTGTCTGCCATATAAGTAATAATTATTTGTTGAAATGATTTAGAATATTGTGACTATATGCAGAATCTGAACATTATCTATAAAATATATTCCTTTGATCAGTTTTATAGAACACATGTATAGTCATATCTTCTTAATTCTTGCCACTTAGTTAATCTCTTCTTAGTTACTTAAATAAATACTTTTCTAAGTCAAAGGATTCCTTCAAAGTTTTTATGTACTGAATGAGAGTTACTCTACTTTGGTCTCTTCCTCATACTGTGTAGTTTTTTCTATACCATGTGTAATGAATAAAGACAGAAAACTGGAGTTTTATCTATTTCTTGGATCTTTTTTCAGAGTGAGCATTCAAAATTTATAATTAGTATTAAATTAACCAGGCAAGAGGAAAAACACATGGCCCTATGCATATATACAGTGATCTCTATTTGTAAAATCCCATTGTCTTTGAAGAGTCATTAATTTCAAACACACATTTCTGCTCCTTATAACTAAAATACATTTATTGACATATAACATTTTCAGACTTTGAATAGCATTAGAGTCCATCTATATGAAAGGCCCTGGATAGCAGAAAATGTCTTCTTTTTGTACCAGGCTTTACCTAAACTACTCTGTTCTTATATTTCCTAAATTCTCCTTCTTGTACAGTCACTGATAGTGCAAGAGGGCTCATATCCAAGAGAAGAGAAAAGAGGACTTTATTTTTTCAGATTCACTAAGGTATAATTTATAAATAACAATTATATATAGTTGAGTTATACAATTTTAATGTGCATAATGTGATTATATATATAGTATATATAATTTATAAATATAGATGATTATAATAGTCAACTTAATTAAATACCTATTACCTCCCATAGTTACTTTTATTCTTTTGGTGCTAACACTGAAGATCTATTCTCTCAACACAGGTACGAATGACCAATTCGGTAACATTTTCAAGGTGCATTATGTTGTAATGTTTATCAGTACTTCATTCCTTTTTACTGCTGAAATATTCCATGGTATGGATATACTACACTTAATTTGTCCACTCATCATTTGTTGGCTATTTGGGTTGTTTCTGCTTTTTGTCTATTATGAACAATGGTACTATTTTACTAATACTTGCAAAAATATTTAAAATATTTAGAAGGGTCAGTAGAAAAAACATTTGACTAGGAATTCAGAAACCTAAAAGGTCCACTTTAGCTTAGGAAGTAATTCCATGTTCACTAAAGGAGATCTGACTGAAATTCCTTTGACTTTCAACAGTTGATAATTTTATATATTTCTTTGTCTTTTTCAAGTGTTTGGCTTAAGACCAAAGTCCTGCAGCAGAAGAAACATTAGGTCATTGCAACCATACATTCTACACTGTAGCTAGGAGGTGTGCTTACTATTGCAATTCATCTTAATTTTTTTGAACTTAGTCTACTGCACAGTTTGGAGAAAACTTAAAAATTCAATTTTATATTGCTCCTCTTTGGAGAAAAGATGCTCTCCATTATACCAAATAACAGAAATCCTAATATTAAAAAACAATTATCTGAATATGTTGTACTGAGGAAATATTTTCACTTTTCTCTGTGTTACTTCTGGCATGGAACGGACAAATCCTTAAATCTTGCCATTTGTCACCTCAATCTAAAAATCATCTTGCTCCTTTCTTATACATAAAGATGACCTTTAAGGAGGACGTTTAAGGATCTGGAAAATTCTACATGACCGTTTTGACATGCTTGAAAGTGGAAACAAACATCCTATTTCCTTTGATCATTCTCTTGGGCAACGGAAGTTTTAATTTTTCACTGAAATATAATTGATTTACAGTGTTGTGCCAATCTCTGCTGTACAGCAAAGTGACTCGTTTACACATATGGATGTACTCTTTTTTTGAATATTGTTTTTCACTTGTGGTTTATTACAGGAAATTGAATATAGTTTCCTGTGCTATACATTAGGATCTTATTATCCATCCTCTATGTAATAGTTTACATCTGCTAATCCCAAACTCCCAATCCTTTCCTCCCCCATCCCACTCCCCCTTGGCAACCACGGGCCTGTTCTCTAATTCTGTGGGTCTGGTTCTGTTTTTTAGGTATGTCCATTTGCGCCATATTTTAGATCTCACATATATGTGATATCGTGGTATTTGCCTTTCTCTTTCTGACTTATTTCACTTAGTATGATAATCTCTAGTTGTAAATGTTTTGTTTTAATTGGATGGCGAACCTTAGGGTAAAAAAACTGGTAACTAATTAACGTGCTTATCAACGAGTGAAACTACTTTTGGACATTAACAGTGAGGAAAATGACATACAGTATATTTCTAAAACCTAACAGAATACATACCGCGCAAGAGACACTTAAAACCTGGGAAAACTCATAAACAAGAATAACCTTCCTCCCAATTCTTACTAACACCTGTGAAACTTGCGGGTGAGGCGTGGATTTCTTGGTCGTTTCCCCGGAAACCGCAGCCACACACGTCGTTTGCCCGCACCTTGAGGAGCGCCTGTAGAGACAGGTGTTCGGCGGCTATGTCCTGCGCCTGCGCAGGCCCACTGCGCCCATGTACTGAGAGGCCCGGATGAAGGACAAGGAGACGCGCCGTTGCCATGGCAGCCGGGTCCTGGCCGCTGCGGCTCAGGTGCTGGGGTTTCCCTCGCCTCACTGTCAGAGCTTAAAAAGAGGAGAGGAGCACGCCCCCGGCCATCTTTGTGACTCCAGCCGCTGCGTCTTACACAGGCAGGAGGGGATATAGAGGGAGCGAACGGAAGGATGATGCAGAGATATTTACGGAGGGAGGGAGGGTAAAGGGGTAATCGTCTGGGACAGGTGGGAGGAAAGGTGGATAGAGAAGCGAGTGAGATTTTGTGTTGGCGCCTCATCCTCATCTGGGATCCACAGAGCTCGGCTCTGGCCCGGAAGCCTGGCAGTTTCGCCTTGTTTAGCTTTGTTTGAGGGAAGCCCCTCGGAGGGTAGCTTCATTTCTAATTTTTGTCATGTTCTTTCGCCTCATCCCTGGGAGGAAAAAAAGTCACTCTTGAAATGTTAGCTTCCATGAAGAGGCTAAGACATTGAGTTAGTTGGTGGTACTTTGGGACCCTGTATAGAAATGAAAATTACCACAGATGTTTGTAAAATATTACTTATACTCATGGGATCACAGTCTTGGCAGGATGTAGAAGTAAGAATGGGCCATATGGTCTCAAGATGTTATTATGGGTTCGCTTTTGCTTAAGTACTCATTTTATATGATAAAGGAGTTCTATTTGACGTTCCTCCCATTTTCTTAGATTTTGAGCTTAAAATAGTATAAGACAGGAGTCAATGAATTAAACTATGATTAGTTTTTTGAATCCTGAAAGAAAGTTTCAAAAATTGTGTGTATTTGTGGACCTAGTTGGGCTTCCCTGGTGGCTCAGACGGTAAAGAATCCGCCTGCAGTTAAGGAGACCCGGGTTTCATCCCTGGGTTGGGAAGATCCCCAGGAGAAGGAATGGCTACTCATTCCTTTATTCTTGGTTGGAGAATTCCACCGGACAGAGGAGCGTGGAGGGCTACAGTCCATGGGGTGGCCAAGAGTTGGACACCACTGAGCGACTAACACATGGACTTAGACTCAATGGCAACCCACTCCAGTATTCTTGCCTGGAGAATCCCATGGACGGAGGAGCTTGGTGGGCTACAGTCCATGGGGTTGCAAAGAGTTAGACACGACTGAGTGACTTCACTTTCACTTTCTTTCAAAAGATCTGCAGTCACATACCCACATGGGATTTAGCAGACACATAGGAGGAGGGAATTAATTTCTGTCTCTTGCTGCAGTTCCCTATTAAGAGGGTTGTTCTGGCCTAAAACAGGTATATAGAATTTTGCTGATGATGCACATTGAATGTGTGAAACTCATAAGCAATATGTGTTAGTTTGTGTATGAAACTGAATATGGTTCAGTTTGTGTGAGATGTATTTTTGTTCCAGAATGTTGATTGTTTACCATATGTCCAGTACCGTGGGGATGAAAAGATTAAAAGAAGTGAAGGGGACTGATTATCCTGTGACGCATTTGAAAAAGGCTTAAGGGACTTGGTAACGTGAGTTTATGATATATGTTCTTTGTTTACTGGGAACCAGCCATGACTTTTTTGAAGTTATAGGGAAGGGATGGCCCTTCTTGTTTGATGAACTTCATTTACTTCCCTGAGTCACTTCAACTATGGCTTTTTTCTTTTAAATTACAGCATAATAGTTTAATTTCATAATAACCTAATATGTTTAATTTATAATTATTTGATTTTTATTTATTTTGATGATTCTGTGTTTTAGTTTTAAATTTGAGTTTTCACATGGTTGTGAGATACTTGTAAATAATAACACATATTTACTAAAGTTTTCAGGCAACCATTTATTTACGGTTGAGACCATGTTCTAATAAAACTAAGGGAAAGCACGGTTGAGTTCTGTAGAATTCTTATTCTAACAATTTGTTATGTAACTTAAACATCTTAAAATAATAAATTTCCAGATTTCTGATCAGAAAATGAAGCACATTATCCTAAGGCATTTGTGACTTGTGAGAAAGTTTTATTTATGTAAGTGTTTTGGGTTACAGTGAGTTTTAGTCTAGGACGCGACTGAGTGACTGAACTGAACTGAACATCATTCATGACACCCTTACTTTGAATGGTTAGGTACGTAAACACAACAGCTTGCATGATTTAGCCTGTCTTGCGGCTTGTTGTTTAGTCTCTAAGTTGTGTTTGCAACCCAGTGGACTACAGCCTTCATGCCTCCTCTGTCCATAGGATTTCCCAGGTGAGAAAACTGAAATGAATTGTCATTTCCTCCTCCAGCAGATTGTCCTAGTCCAAGGATCAAACCCAAGTCTCCTGCATTGGCAGGTGGGTTCTTTATCACTGAGCCACCAGGGAAACTCAGGCAATGATAAACTCACTCTGGAATACTGATTTGTTTTCTTCAGATCACTTCAAAATATTATTGCTCTCAACCTCTGATTTTTGAATTATTGAAGCATTACTTTGAGTCTTTTAAGAAAGTCTATTTCCTATTTTTTAGCTGAAAAGAAATAAATAGAAAGAATTACAGTCCAACTAATACAGTAGAAATAGTTATAATTATGTGGTTGAATAATTAATATTCAGTGTACCTAAAACTAACTTGTCTTGAGCATTAAGGAGAAGTAGTATTAAGAACTCTGCAGGGTAAAGGTGACATTTAAGTGAAATAGAATTTTAAGTCTTGAATTTAGTTATCCAGACAATGATCATTTATTTTATTTTTGACTTTTAAAAATATTTATTTTTCATTGATTGGTTTACAATATTGGTTTGATTTCTGTCATACATCAGTATGAATTAACTATAGGTGTACATATGTCCCCTCCCTCTCAAATCTCCCTCCTACCTCCTGCCCATTCCTACCCCTCTAGGTTATTACAGAGCCCCAGTTTGAGATAATTTATTTTAGACTAAGCATTACCATGGTACTCTACATTTGTTTGAACATTTGCTTGCATTTCATAAGTTGGCAGTTGTTTGCTAATTTGCATCTTATAATAAAGGTTAAAATAAACCTTAAGGGTCATCTGCTGCTGCTGCTAAGTCGCTTCAGTCGTGCCCGACTCTGTGCGACCCTAGACGGCAGCCCATCAGGCTCCGCGGTCCCTGGGATTCTCCAGGCAAGAACACTGGAGTGGGTTGCCATTTCCTTCTCCAATGCATGAAAGTGAAAATTGAAAGTGAAGTCGCTCAGTCGTGTCCGACTCTTAGCGACCCCATGGACTGGAGCCTACCAGGCTCTTCCATCCATGGGGTTTTCCCGGCAAGAGTACTGGAGTGGGGTGTCATTGTCTTCTCTGTAAGGGTCATCTAGCTCACCTCTTTTTCTAAAGCTTCAGTCTCCCTTTAAAACATGCTGTGATCACCTTCTGAGCTATATATAAACATTTGATCAACAGAGAATGCAGCTCACTTCACTTCAGGACAAGTTTAAATTATGGACAACTGTAAATTATGCCAAAATTTGCCCCTGAGTTTCTAGTCCTTGGTACTGGTCTTACTGTTGGAAATTATGCAAGTCCAACTCTCCTTCACATAATGACTATTTAAATATTGTAAAGCAGTTGTCATGACTCTTCTTTAGGGGATTTGTCTTCTTTAGGCTAACATTCCTAGGGTTTTCAAGTAGTCCTCAGAATCTGGCTTTAAGGCATTTTATTTTCATAACCTGCCTTTGTCCCTTCTCCTTGTCTTTTATCCCCTTTTCTCCTGGTTTACCAACCTCTGAATGTGTTCCAGTTTCTTTTGTTCTCTAAACTGTAGAAAACTGGATACAGAGCTTTATGTTATCTGTTCTTTAGCCAAGTCTCAGTCTTAGAACCCATTTGTTTTTGTTCTCATAATTTTTTAAATTGAAGTATATTTGGTTGAAGTATTCTTGATTTACAGTGTTGAGTTAGTTTCTGGTGTACAGCAAGGTGATACACACACACACATATACACAAACATTAATACATACACATTTATATTCTTTTTCATCCTAGTTTATCGCAGGATATTGAATATAGTTCCTTGTGCTAGGCAGTAGGGCCTTCGTGTTTATCTGTTTTATATATAGTGGTATGTGTCTGCTAATCCCAAACTCTTAGTTAATTATCTCCCCACCCCCTTTCCCCTTTAGAAACCGTATGTTTGTTTTCTATGTCTCCGTGTTTCTGTTTCGTAAATAAGTTCATTTGTGTCATACTTTAGATTACACATATAAGTGATATCATATGGCATTTCTTTCTCTTTCTGGTTTACTTCATCCAGTAAGATAATCCTTAGAGCCATCCATGTTGCTGCAAATGGCTTGATTTCATTCTTACTTTGGGTGGCAGAGTAGTATCCCACTGTATATATGCGCCACATCTTTGTCCATTCATCTCTTGATGGATACTTAGGTTGCTTCCATGTTTTGGCTATTGTAAAGAGTGCTGCTGTGAACATTGGGGTGCCTGTGTCTTTTTGAATTGTCTCATTCTTTTAACTTATATCGCACTTAGTACCGAAAACCCTTATCTCTTCTTTTAGCTAGTGCTGGTATAGCTAGTGGAAAGATGGTCTCCCACATGCTTTCATTATCATTTGATGGAAAAAATAGAAATCTTGCTTTAGTAAAATTGGTACCTGGTTAGGTGGTCTGGTCAAACTTTTTGGAAGAAGTGAAGCTAATGGCCACAAAAAGCTTGTGGATATTTATCAAATCAAACATAATACCTCTCATTTTATATCTTTAAAAATATGCCTAGATTTCATGTGTTCTTGACATCTGTACTTTCTACTTCCAGAGAAGTTTTTAGGTAACTTAATCTTGGTGTTAGAGCAAGAAAAGGCAGGTTTAGAAACAGGGTCCCAGGTGTTTGGGGCCCTGCAAATCATATTTCTACAGTTCTTTTGAAATTGGACCTAAAATTCTAAGTATATTTACCGAGCATTGCTCTTTTTGTTTTTGTTTAAGTCAGTAGTGGAAAGTATGCAGATTATTGCTGTATATTTCTACCTTTGGCTATTTTATGACAATTAGATATACACAAACAATTTTCCCTCACGCTTTTTCTTTTTGAAAAGATAATATGACATCAAACTGACCCCTTCTGTCTCCTTTTAGAACCTTCTCCAGGGGCACATTTATGTTCAGGTCATACTGGGAAATTCCATGCACTTCTATGTTTGTTCTTTTTCAGACTGTTCTCTTGTCTGGAGTAGATGATGAACTCTTATACTCAATATTCAAAACACATCTCAACTTTCCTTGATATTTCCAGTTTTAAACTTAGTTGCTTTTTTATTCTTCCTTCCACAGTCCTTTTATACCTTTGTTCCACTTACCTACATTTTCAGTTTATGTTTTGTCTACATTTGGAATGTATGTATTTGGCTTACATTTGTCTTCTGTATCAGGGGTCAAGAGCATATTTTATAATTTTTAGAGACATGTTGTCGGTGTTCAACAAATAGGTTTGTTAACATTGTATTGTATATTCACATACATACATAGTATGCTCACACACACAAAGACATGTTATATGTAAAGATGGAAATGCATCTTTCATTTGAAATATGGGCTAATAAATTAGGGCTTGGAACTGACCTCAATTTTCAGATAATTGTATGGTTTGTTTTCTTAAAAATGACTAAATTTATATACCATTTTCACAAACATTTATTAACTTTCACCTGACATTCTTATTTATTGTCACTGCCTTCCAGATAGTAGTAGGTATCACAGCTTGTTTTTTATATAAAAAATTTTTTATTTTGAATTGACAGCAGTTTGACTTCTGTGGAAATTAGCTTATACCATAACTAAGGGTCAGTTGTTATATAGTTAAAAAAACCTCTCAGATCAGAAATTATAATTACACTGACTAAATTACCAGAGGGATTGAGAAACTGAGGATAACAATATAATCATTTTAATTTGAATATAGGAAAATGTGTGTGAGTGAGACTAAAAAGCTGATGATTCATCAGCTCAGACCTGGACAAGGAATTTTAATGATTGGCAGGGGATGTGGAAAATCCTTCTCTGATACTCAGATAGTCTTCTTATATCTACCTTTTAAAATCTCCTTGTATATTAGGCTGACAGGAACTGGGGGGAGATGCAATGGTTATTAGGAGTGGTATACCTGGAAAATGTCTGGCCGTTGTAAGTCTCTCTTCTAGGATATACTGATATGTTTATTCTGAACATCCCATAATTTGTGTTTCTATTTGTTAATTATCTTACCTTTAGCATTAATCTTCATACTCCATACTGCCCCTAAAGTGGACATGACGTAATACCTTATCTCTTTTAATCTTACAGCATTATTCTTTAACAAACAGAAAATGAATGAAAATAAAGATACTGATTTAAAAGACAGTGGAGAATATGAAGATGACTTTGAAAAGGACCTGGAGTGGTTGATTAATGAAAAAGAAAAAAGCAGTGCCAGCATAATGGAGGTACATATAAATTGCCAGCAGCATTCGTAGTAATCATATTAACAAAGTGTTTTGAAGTTCTTGAGGAGTTTTCACATGTATTATCTTGTTTAAACCTCACACAATTCCTTTGATGTACATAGAATGAGTAGCATTATTCCTATTTTGGACATGAAAAAATTGAAGCATATAGAGTTTAAATGTTGTGTCATAAAGCATAGGGTTAATTAGTGAGAGAACAGTGATTAAATTAGCACTTAAAGCTAAAATTATAATTAAAAATAAAATTATAATTTATATAATTCAGTAATACAATTTATTGCATCAGAAGTAAAAAGCAAATACAACTAATTTCTACTTTATGTGAACTTGGGTAAAATCAGGATTTACTTTCAATATACATGAAAAATAAAGCAAATCCTCAAAAACATGGTCTTTCAGCTAATATTTGAAACGTTAACAGTGAATTTTAGGGGAATGAATATACAGAAAAAAAATAAAGGGTCAAAGACTGAGACACAGGAATATATGTAGAAAAAAGTGGATCCATTAATCATGATTCTGTACTATTTATCAGACATGTAGTAGGGCTACCTAGGAAAATGAACTAGTTCCTGAATTATAGAAAGTTCTGTCTCTTTTTACTTATATACAGTATGTATGTATATCTATATATGAGTGTATATATATGCATATGTATTGACACTGAAAATGAAAGAAAGTGAAAGTGTTACTCGCTCAGTTGTTTCTGCAGCCTGCCAGGCTCCTCTGTTCATGGAATTCTTCAGGCAAGGATACTGGAGTGGGTAGCCGTTCCCTTCTCCAGGGGATCATCTTTACCATTTGAGCCATCAGAGAAGCTCCTATTGACACTAATTATATATAATTTTATTAAAATATATAACTATTATACATAATGTAATTAGTGTCAATAAATAGGGAAGTAATGAAGAAAAGGACCAAGACTGGGATAAGATAGGTGACTTGAGAGGGATGTTGATCAAAGTATTTACAGCAGGAGCCAGTTTTAAGAGGGTTAAGGAAAAGACTACAAGGAAATGAAGGCTGCAGGTTTTTTTTTTATCACAACTCTCTCTTGGTTCTATCTTGCTTTCTTATGCAGTGGAGAAGACAGATGAGATAGATAACATTTGGAAAAGGCAACAGAGTCAAAAGTGAAGACTTTTCTAAGATGGCTTTTACATGGCGGTTTTATGCATCTTTAACAGAAAAATAATCAGAATGAGTAGAGAAAGAGATGAAAGAAAAGTGAAAGTGAAAGTCGCTCAGTCATATCCTCTTCTTTGCGACTCCATGAACTGTAGCCCGCCAGGCTCTCTGACCATGGCATTCTCCAGGCCAGAATACTGGAGTGGGTAGCCATTCCCTTCTCCAAGGGATCTTCCCAGCCCGGGATCCAACCCAGGTCTGTCACATTGCAGGCGATTCTTTACCATCTGAGCCACCAAGGAAGCCCAGAGGAAGAGATACCAGAGCAATATTGCTGAACCAAGGTCTCATGACTAGAAGGGTATGAGATCCACAGCACAAGGTTAAAGAATTAGATAAATTATGATGATAAGTCATTGCCTTATTGCTTATTCTTTCATTGTAAAGCAGTGATCACTTGGCCATGTGTCAGAGGCTGTTCTAGGTGCTGTGGATACAGCAGTGGTTAAAACACAGTGCTCTAATGAATCTTGTTCATTCCAGTGGATTATTAAAATCACTTTTTCCTTTGAGGTTGGTAGGAAAAAATGGATGACAGAGAAACAGGGGTGAGGATTAGGGGAAGATTTTATTGTAGTGGGTTTTAAAAAGAAGTAAAAGCTAAAGGAGAATTTGAAAACAGATACTGTAGAAATGAACCAGAGAATAAAATAAGGCTAAAAAGAACAATTACAATGCAGAGATCTTTGTTTAATTTTAGTTACTTGGTAGTCATTTTAGGGGGCCACGTTGATTTGCTTATTGGGCATACAGCAGTGTTGTCCAGGTTAGGAAGAAGAGGCTGTTAGAATTGGTGACTAAGCTAGTAAAAGAGGAAGGGAATTTTAAGGGGTTGACAACAGCAGGACATAATAGCCATTACTTAGTAGATGTGGAGCAGGGTTTTGTGAAAATACTGGTTCATGGTTCACGTGGGATTAAATTTTAAAAAAAAAGTAAGACCAAGTTATATAATGGTGTTTAACATAGATTACTGGAGCCTCTGAATATAATTGAGGAGGGAAAATCTGATCCAGAGGTAAAAATTGACTTGGAATTTGGATATAGATTATGCAGAAAATAGCAGCAGTAATAATTTGAAAAGATCATAGGAAACTCAGAATGATAAGGACTTGACCAAAGGCAGTGACCTTGTAATGGTCCTGGGGAGAAAGATATCTTTTTGAAAAAGTACAAATATTACAAGGAGAAAACATTTAAAAGTATATTCTTCTGAAAATGTAAAAGGAACATTTTATAGAAGGAGGGATATTAATATTGTACTGTTTGTAGTTGCACTTTTATACATTGGCATGAAATCTTTAAAAAAAGTAATCATTCTAGTACTTAGGAACATGAAATTCAGATTTAAATTTTTCCCCAATTTTTTTGCTTTTTCCCTTGGGGAAGTAAAATATGAATTAGAAAACTCTGAGTGAAATATGAGCAGGAAGCATGTAACTTTTCCCATTCATAAAATAAATTATGAGCATGAACATCCATTTTGGATTGTCTACATATGAATGGACAAAGAGTCTCAATTTTTACCGAAAATGAATCTCATCTCTCTTTTTCTAGATGGCTTGTGGGAATGAAGAGAATATTAACCAAGACTTAAAAGTGAATGAAACAGAAATAGAACACACCAAGCAGCTTTCTGATCCTGATAAATCTTTGAAGGATGAGGTTTCACCAAGAAGAAATGACTTTATTTCTGTACCAAGTATTCAACCTTTGGACCCCATATCAGATTCAGATAGTGAGAACTCTTTGCAAGAATCCAAACTAGAAAGCCATCAAGACCTGGAGGAGGAAGAGGATGAGGAAGTCAGGAGATATATTATGGAGAAAATTATACAAGCCAACAGACTTCTACAAAATCAAGAACCAGTGAATGATAAAAGGGAACGCAAACTTAAATTCAAGGACAAATTAGTTGATTTAGAAGTTCCTCCTCTGGAAGACAGTGATACTTACAAAAATTATGAAAGTAATGTGTCTGGAAAACTGTCACAGTTATGTATTTCCAATGAATTTGGACAAGAAAATGTGATCCTGTCACTTACTGATGGAAATTGTGAAGAAAACAAGGATAGGAAAATCCTAATGGAGAGAGATGGAAAGTTTGAACTTGTGAATTTACAGGACATTAAGAGTCAGGGGGTTTTGCCCCCCATTAATAATGCTAATAGTACAGAAGGTGAACCTCAGCAGTTTTTACCCAGATCTCCCAATTTGTCTGTCAGTGGAGTCAAGAGAGAAGAGCCAGTAGCCAAAGTACATGTTCTTGCTCCCTCATCAACAGAAGAGCCACTGACTTACATCCCTCAGCCACCACCCAACCCCAAGATTTACCCAAGTTCTGCTGCTAGCTCAGATCGAAGTAAAGGGAACGGAAAATCTAACCGTAGGACCCAGTCCGCAGATGTGTCTCCAGCAACCTCAACATTCTGTCTCTCCCCTCGACAGAAAGAACTGAAAAAACGACTAGAACAAAAGAGAGAGAAGCTCAAGAAGGAGGTGAGAGCACAAGTGGGCATTATATTGAAAGTAGAATATGTTTCTGTGTTTTATATATCCAGTAAGAATTGACATGGTTCTTCAAATGATAGGATACATGCACTTGCGTGTTTTTTTCTGTTGTTAAGTTAAGTCGTTAAGTGTTAACAATCTGTATTTAGGGAACAAGCACCCTGATTACCCTGGTCATTTCTTGTGAAGATCACAAAAGCATAGTAATGAATGACTTGTGTTAGAGCTAGAGGAGATCTCAGCGATGGTTTCATCTGATCCTTTCCTTTGAAAGGTGAGGCTCAGAGAAGTTAAGTGACTCCTGAAAATAATCTTGATATGCTGTGCTATGCTTCATCGCTCAGTTGTATCCCACTCTTTGCAACCCTTTGGGCTGTAGCCTGCCAGGCTCCTCTGTCCATGGGGATTCTCCAGGCAAGAATACTGGAGTGGGTTGCCATACCCTCCTCCAGGGCATCTTCCCAACCTAGGAATTGAACCCAGGTCTCCCACATTGCAGGTGGATTCTTTACCATCGGAGCCACCAGGGAAGCCCATGAATACTGGAGTGGGTAGCCTATCCCTTCTCAGGGGATCTTCCCAACCCCCAAACCAGGGTCTCCTGCATTGCAGGTAGATTCTTTACCAGCTGAGCTATCAGGAAAGCCCAATTTTGATATGAGATAGGTGAAAATCAGATGTCAGATCAAAAAAATGAAGGCACAAATTTGTTGGGGTTTAGAATGCAACAAAGGAATTAGATTATAATTCTCTGGTGTGTGTGTATGGATGTGTGTATATTTCATATATCTTCCAGGACTACTGGATGGAAGAAAGTTTCACATATTGAGGTACAGGGAATTCTGGCTTATGCATGATTTGTCTTGAACACTATGCACTACCTGGGAAGCCTTTTATGCTGACTAGAACAGCCTATCTATTTGAACAGCCTGTCAAACATACTTTGTACCTCTGCTTTCACCGTTGGGGTAAAAAAAAAGAATATTTACCAGATTGTTTAGAATGCCTCCTTGAAGATAGGATAAATGCTCCCCACCTTCCCATGACACTCATGCTAGTTCTCCTTTGAAGATGAGCTTCCCTTCCCAGACACCAAGGCCATACTGACTTACTGTGTACACGTTAATCTGTCTCTTCTGAAATCTTGAAGGAATGTACCCCTGTCATATTTGATATTTCATGTTCTTTGTTCTGATAAGATAAAAAACTGTGATTCAGGCATCCAGAATGGAGCTGGATGGCCATTGTGGATATGGTTTCAGATGTGTTCCTGTATCACTGAGTACCTGAATTTTCTGAACTGTGTCAAACTCAAGTATATCACCAGACCTCTTCAAAATACCATCTGCCAGCTTCAACTTTATGGTCTCAAGGTCTCCCCTTGTAGTTTTTTAACCATTTCAGATACCAGCCAATCCTTGCTTAAGAAGCACCCTTATTGCTTGCTAGCTTCAAGCCTAATTCCTGACAAACAACTTCTGTGATTTGCATTTTTTGCCTATATATATGCCTCCCCTATTTTGTAATGCTGCGGAACACAATCCAGATGCTTCTTGAATTTGTGTCTTCTGGCCAATAGCCCTCAGTGTGGCTGGAATAAAACTCCTCTGTTCCTCTTAGAGATTGTTATCAACACTACATTTTCTTGATTTCAGGGATTTTCATTTTAATTAAGAATAGAGCCTAATAACCTAACTGAAATGTCTCCAAGATGCCCTACCGAATCCAAAATTATTATTATTTTGAGGGGGGGTTGCTCCTAAAGAGAATAAAAGTGTTTTATAATAGAAAATTCTAAGTATTAAAACTAGGGAATTTTCTCTGAACTACATAAATCAGTGCCCTGATTCTCTGTTTTACTGAATACAGATAGCATTAAGCTGAACCACATAAAATGTCTAACTATAAATACCTAACAGCAAAAGAATCACAGTTAATAGAACATAAGAAGAAACCTTAAAAGATTATTTCATAGGTGAAAAACTCATCCAGATAATTTAAATAACTTTACCAAAGTCCCGTGACTTGTTTGTAGCAAAATCGAAATCCCAGTTTTCCTGTCATGTTGAGAAGTTGATAAGTGGTCTGTTTTCCACTTATGTAGGAAATGATCAATGGAAATTTCTGGCATTTAAATCAGGAACTCAAATTAGCAGAAAAAGACTAAGAAATGAAGTTACTAAGAACATGTAACCTATAGCACACTTTTAGGCAGGAAATCTGAAAGGGTGCATATTTAGTAAAATTTAGCTTAGTTGGCTAGTGAAATCGGAGCTCTGTCAGACTCAGCTTCCTTGGTTCAGGTATATAATAGGTATGTAAAAGGATCTGTTAACTCAGAACTGCATGATAATATAAAAGAATTTGTTGAGAATAACTGAACTACTCGTTTGCTGCATACACGCACATGTTTACACGTGTGCTTCTGTATAAATTTCTGTGGAAGTTATATAGGAGGTTTTATATAATGGCAGTGTCTTTTTCACTAATGAACTAATGGTAATTTTTAACGGGTATGACTAATGGATAGTTCGTGTTTCTTTTGATCCTCTTTTTTGGGTGTCACACACTGTTTTGGGATATACTTTTCTCATGTCAGGATCCTCATAACTAAGTTTCACTTTGGTTATGTACTAGCTCAGGGCATGGTCTTTAAGTGCTAAGACTTTAAAATATTTTCAGCTGGTTTCAGGAGAAGGCTTTCCTTTTTGATGCCCTGCAAAATATTTCCTAGGGGCAAATAGGGCTGCTCTACTCCATCTCTCTACACTAAGTGCATCATCTCACTGTTCTCTTTGGCAACTGCAGTGTCTGTGCTTTGGCTAATATCTGTTTAATCCAGATGGCCTGTCTGGAAAAATAATTGTCGTACAATTATTCATGCAAGGCATCCCAAATCCTTTGGTAAAAGGGAGCTAAAATAAATATAAAATATAATAGTTAGTAAATTCACATATTATGTAAGCTCCATGATAAGGGCTTAGAAAATGGTAACAAGTTTTTAAAAAGACATTTTATGCTATTAATTGTATAGAATTTTTCCTTCTATATTTTGTTCGATCAAAAAGGGCTGCTATACTGTCAAAACATGTGGAAAGAACTCTGAATTCATTATTTGAAAACAGTTTAAGCATGGATTCTATCATTCAATTTATTTCCATGCTAAAATTTTAGTATTGAAAGAGACTTATGAGCTTGTTAATACAACTTCATTTTATAGATGAGAATACTGAGTTAAATGGTTTGCCCAAATTAACATAGTATGATTGTTACTTAACTTCTACCATGGTGATATTTCCACTAAGACATGCTGCATTGTTCCCAGTTACTGTTTTATAGCTCTTCATAACTGGTTTAAGTAAATACCTCCCTTAAAGTTTAAGTAACTCTCTTTTATAACATCACTTTAATAATTCAGTTAAAAAATTTAATTTTGTTCTAATAGTTAACTGTTTAAATATTTTTCTGATAGCAAAAATGTTACTTTATCGATATACACTAGTTGAAAATATTTTTAAACAGTATGATAAAAAATCTCCAACACATATAAAGGTACAGTTAACCCTTATGTCTCCATTACCCAGATTCAAGAGTCATTGAGATTTTGGCTGATTTGCTTCATCTCTTCCTTTTTTGGCTGAAGTTTTTTTCAAAGCAAGTCCTAGACATCCAATCATTGCTCACTTGTACACTTCAGAGATGATTGTATGCTTCAAAAAGAAAATGATTATAGCACTGGTTTCATAATCACAATGTCATGTGTCACAATTAACAAATTTAACAATCATCTAAAAATGTTTAAGGCATTTACAGTGCTTCTGTAGACACCATATTCATGCTTGTGGAGTGAGAGAGAGTGTGTGTGTGTATGTGTGTGTTTTGGGGGCAGTCTTTTGCATAGCTGTGGTTTTTGAGGAGTTAAATACAAAAAATAAACTAGGAAGCTAAGGAGAGATCCAAGAAATTCTTGAACAGCATGTTGCATAGTGTAGATTTATATAATTAGACTTTACCTCTACAATTTATCTGAAGTCTTCCTTTATTTCCCTAAGAAAATTGGAGGCCCTGTTTTCTTTAGGGAGGCCCAATTTACAGATGGAAATTTTTAGAGGCTGGGAATTCTAATGTCAGACATCAAAATATATCTCTCTAGTTTGATAACATATATAATTTTATATTAGTGTGTTTGGATATTCTTTCCCCCAGGAAGATGAAAAGAAAATAGAAGAAGAAAAAGAAAAGAAAAAAGAGAACGACATGGTATTTAAAGCATGGTTGCAAAAGAAGAGAGAGCAGGTCCAAGAAATGAGGAGAATTCAGCGAGCAAAGCAGATTGAAGACATGAACAGTAGAGTAAGCAATCCTTCTTCATGAAAAATAAGTTCATACATATATGAAAGCTGGATTTATTTACAGAAGGGAGTCTGACTATCAGACTAAAAGCCTAAAGAAGTAGAAAACGTGGTCCAGGAACTACCCTTGCAAAAGATGCAACATGCAGATGACTTTATTACATAATTAAATTCTGAGAAGCCTTGTAAAAATCAAATGATTCTTATTTTATTCAAACAGTTAAAGCACAGAAAAAAGGAAAGCTACCAATTCATTTTTTTCAAGATATATAACTTAGATATTTAAATAGGACAATGCGCACAAAATCTCTACAGATTGGTCTCACTTAAGAGTAGATGTATAGGAATCTTATGTGAAAACTAACAAAGCCATCATATTTCATTTTTTTAAACATTTGAAATATACAAAAAACCCATGAGAAAGTAAAAAAATCATCTATATCCCTACTATTTAAAAAATGTATATAACCTGAAAATTGAAAATTCAATCCTCTCTCTTTCCAGGCTCATCTCCTAGTGGTAACTGCTTTTAACAGTGTGCTGTAAATCCTTCTCGCTTTTATTTTTATTTACATGTTTATCTGCTAAAAGTGTATTATGTGGTTGGATTTTTTTCACCCATTCATCAAGGACATATTTCTAGATCATTGCATTTAGATCTCTTTTCAAATAGCTCCATGATATTCTACTTTCAGACGTAACAATTTATTAAACCATTCCTCATTTGTAGATATTTAGATTGATTCTAATATTGCTCTATTAATTAACAGGGCTGTTGTGAACATGTAAATTCTATAGGAGAACATCAATATTCTATAAGAGGGTTTCTTGGAAATTTATGACTTATTGGATATCCAGAATGAAAGTTGTGGTTAAATATGCAAAGTTAGCCTCCTAAAAGGTTGTATCAATTTGTTGTCCCTCCAGCAGTATGTATGGAGAAGGCAATGGCACCCCACTCCAGTACTCTTGCTGGAAAATCCCATGGACGGAGGAGCCTGGTAGGCTGCAGTCCATGGGGTTGCTAAGAGTCGGACATGACTGAGTGACTTCACTTTGACTTTTCACGTTCATGCATTGGAGAAGGAAATGGCAACCCACTCCAGTGTTCTTGCCTGGAGAATCCCAGGGACGGGGGAGCCTGGTGGGCTGCCGTCTATGGGGTCGCACAGAGTCGGACACGACTGAAGCGACTTAGCAGCAGCCAGTAGTATGTAAGAGCGAATGTTTAATATATCGTGTCTAACATTGTATGTAGTTTATTTTTTTATTTTTTTCAAATTATTAATATATATGAATGTATATGAGCGTGTGTTTTCTGTGAATTTCCTGTTTGTAGTCTTTTCTTTTTTATCGGTTTTATTTTTCTTGTGCTTAGTTGCTCAGTCATGTCCAACTCTGCGACCTCATGGACTATAGCCCATCAGGCTCCTCTGTCCATGGGGATTCTCCAGGAAAAAAAACTGGAGTGGGTTGCCATGCCCTCCTCCAGGGGATCTTCCCAACCCAGGGATGGAATCCAGGTCTCCCACATTGCAGGTGGATTCTTTACCAACTGAGCCACCAGGGAAGCCCAAGGATACTGGAGTGGATAGCCTATCCCTTCTCCAGGGGGTCTTCCTGACCCGGTATTTGAACCAGGGTCTCTTGCATTGCAGGCAGTACAGATTTTAATCCTTGTCTATTATGTCTGTAAATATGTTTTCCTTGACTAACAAAATGATGTACTTTTACATTATTTGTTATGCTATTAATAGAAATTTAGCTTTTATAATCTTGGGATTGACAATATCTTTTCAGGTAGTAAACCTGAAACCATGAACTAAAAGAGAAAATATTGAGAAATTTGACTGCAACTGTATAGTAAAATAATAGCATGCTATAACCAAGTATAGTTTATTTTAGGGAGGAAATTATGGACAAATAATAACAAATCTATTAATATATTTAGTACAAAATAGGTAAATAAAAAGAATTTGTCTATCTTGAAAGATATAGAAAAAGTATATACTCGTATTTACTAGCATTTATTTTTAATTTTTTCTAATAAAATGTGGATTACAGGATAAATACTATCTTAGGAAATACTATAGGTATACCCATTAAAGTCAGAGACAGGTAAGTCTCCCTTCTATAATAAATAATTTCATTCTGGGAGTTCTATCCAGTATGTTAAGAGAAAAGGAAATGAGGTAATTTTTATGTGTAGCAATTCAGTTTTCCTAATTCCATTTATTGAAGAGACTGTTCCTTCCTCATTGTTATTGTTGGTTTCTTTGTTGAAAATAATTGACAGTATATGCATGGGTTGATTTCTGTGCTCTCTATTCTCTTCCATTGATCTATGTGTCTATTCTCATGCCAGTACTATTAATATACTATTTGATTGTTTCAGCGTTATAATATAGATTAAAATCAGGAAGTGAGATGCTTCCAGCTTTGTTGTTCTTTCTCAGGATTACATTGGAGGTTTGGCTCTTATGCAGATTTTAGGAGTTTTTTCAATTTTGTGAAAAATTCCATTGGAACTTTTATGTAATGAATTTTATATTGCATGGACAATTTTTAGATAGTATGGACATTTTAACAATATTAGTTTTTCTAGTCCATGGTCATGGAGTATCTTTCCATTCATTTGTATCTTCTTCAGTGTCTTTCATTAATGTCTTTATGCTTTCAGCATATAGTCTTTTACCTCCTTGGTTAAATTTATTCCTAGGTATCTATTTCATTCTTCTTTTATGCTATTTTAAAAGGCCTTGTTAATTCTCTTTCAGATAGTTTGTTTTTAGTGTATTGAAACACAGTTGATTTTTATATATTGATTTTGTATCCTGTAGCTTTACTGAATGGTTTATTAGTTCTGTTTTTTTTTTTTTTTTTTTGTGGGGAGGGGTAAAGTCTCTAGGGTTTCTGTGTATAATAATAATATGTAATGTGCAAATAGAGCAATTTCACTTCTTTCTTTCTAATTCGAATGCCTTTTATTTCTTTTTCTTGTCTGATTGCTCCAGCTGGGACTTCAACTATGTGTTGAATAAAAGTAGTGAGAATGGGGATTCTTATCTTGCCCCTGATAGTATGATGTTAGCTGTGGACTTGTGATACATAGTCTTTATTATATTGAGGTATATTCTCTCTATACCCAATTTTTGAGAGTTTTTATCATGAAAATATATATTTTGTCATGCTTTTTTTGCATCTATTTAGATCATCATATGATTTTTATCTTTCAACTCATTAATGTGTATAACATTGATTTGTAGATTTGAACCATCCTAGCATCTCTGTAAAATCCCACTTGATCATTGATGTATGATTTTTTTTAATATACTGCTGAATTAGCTTTTCTGATAGTTTGTTGAGTATTTTTACATTTAAAGAATTCATCAAGTATGTCAGCCTCTAATTTTGTTTTCTTGTATTATCTTTGTCTGGCTTTGGTATGACAGTAATCAGGCCTCTTAAAATGGATTGGAAGTGTCCTCTTCTCTTCTGTTTGTTGGAAGAGTTTGAGAATGATCAGTATTAATTCTTCTTTAGATTTTCTAGAAGCCATCTGGTCTTGGACTTTTGTTTTGGGGGAGATTTTTGATTATTTATTCAGTTTCATTACTAGTAATCAACCTCTTCACATTTTCTGTTCTTCCTGATTCAGCCTTGGTAAATATTATGTTTCTAGGAGTTTATTCCTTTCTCCTCACATCTCCCGTTATTACTGTCTTTCCTTACCATACTTTTCTTTTGAACCTGACATAACAGTCAATCAATCCTATATTTCATCTTATCTTGAACAACACTGCCCAATACAATTTTCTGTGATGATGGTAACACTGTATCTACACTGTCCAGTGAAGTGGCCACTGGCCATAATATGACTGTTAAGTACTTAAAATGTAGCTAATGTGATCGAGATACTGAATTTCTAATTTTATTTAAGTAGTTACTTGTGACTAGTAGCTATGTATCATACAGTGCAGGTGTAGAATGTATGAGAAAGGGAGCCTTGTTTCCCCACCCACCCACCTTTGGTGCGTAGTTGGACACAACTGAAGTGACCTAGCAGCAGCAGCAGCAGTAGCTCTGTACAGGTAGATGCTGTATGTAGTAGATGCTCTGTGAATATCTGTTGAATGAATAGATGAACAGTGATATCCATCAATCCTGTCTGTCCCTGCATTCCTAACTCTTTTAATCTATAGTTGCAGATTGAACACTTTTTAGTAATCTCCAGATACTCCCAAACTTTCAGGTGTTCAGCAATGGTCTTGTAGGTCCATAGGACCTCTTCACAAAGTTCTGCATTATACACCCAAGATTCTAGGTTATATAAATTAAATAAATTAGACTGGAGCATACTTGGCAGTGTGGGCTACAGATAAAGGAAAATGCAAGGTGTAGGAGCTATCACAGAACTCAGATGTGGCAAAAGTATTAAATGAATGCATCTTTTCCTTTTGTATTCTAGCCAGGCATCCATATAATGAATCATGCGTTTTCCAAGGCTGAAGAGTCCCCAAATCTTTCCATTTGCTCTCTTTACTCTCCCAAATAAGAGTTCTTTCAGCTTTTGAAAACTCCTTGAGGATTGTATCCATCATAAAGTTTGAAGAACCATACAATAAGCTATTCCCACTAGCCCATTCTTATGACAAAATCCTCATGGCAATTATCCTTATGAAAAAATTCTTATGGTTGAAAATCCTTATTGCCATGTTCCATAGTAATAATTGCATTTTTGGAGATGGGCTTGGCAGATGCTCTTAAAAATGAAAGAAGAATTTAAAAGAAAGGTTGAATAACACAAATGTTGGGTCATTGATTTTCAATTCCAGTGGAGCTTCCTTCAGTAATTGATACCAATACGTCACTCATACTGACTTTATATGCTTGTGTCAATGTGCAGAATTATTTTAATTGTCAAAGGGCTCAGTTTTGAAAAGTTTGCCAATCACTGCATCTTGACATTCTCCATTTATTGATTACCTCAGTAAGACTTTTGAAGGAAGCAAGAGGGCAGTGAGTGTTGATTCAGAGGTCATATATTTGGTTTGGATGCTAAAAGTGCAAGTAATGAGACTGGTATTATTATGAACAGTTGTGAATAGGACATGTATTCTTATAGGGTCGTATTGGCAGGGCCTTAAAAAGTAGTTTTCATTTCTTTAAGCAAAACTTACTTTTGCGAACAGCAGGAAAACAGAGATCCACAGCAAGCTTTTCGATTATGGCTTAAAAAAAAGCATGAAGAACAACTGAAAGAAAGAAAGACAGAAGAACTGCGGAAGCAAGAGGAGTGCTTAGTCTTCCTTAAAGGAACAGAAGGCCGTGACCGGGCCTTCAAACAGTAAGTCAAAGGAAGGGTGTTTCCCCTCCTCCTCAGGGGCAACTCAGACAATTATATAGTCAATAGAACTTAAAAAAAAAATTAATCCCTTACATTATATACCTATACAGTTTTAAAGCCACAGTTTAAAAAATATGTGAGAAAATTCTTTAACTCCATGCTTTGTGTAATATCTATACCATTCTTTCAAGATATGTTTTAATACTAAAACTATTTCTTAATGGCACCAGTGTGATAACTTCTGATAGCCTCCCATTGATTGATTGATTTGTTCATTGCTTGGAGAAGTGGGCCCAAGATTGGTTACAGCTTCTCCTACTTAGTCCTCAGAAGACTGAATAAAGCGTGGCACTTAACCAGTAAGTATTTTTTCTGTAAAGAGGAGGAAGATCTGTACAGACCAGATGAAAGGGGGATTTAGAAACCTATTTTGGTAATTGAAGGCAAACCCAGTCTCCTTTCAGTTGCCTGGGTAAGAGTGTAATACCTGGCTTATTCTGAGGAAACAGATCTGGCTTCATAATTTTGCCAGCAAGACTTGGGAAAGGGAGTGGAAACTTAGTCCACTGTTTGAAGTTCATTTCTTTCTTTTCTGCTGTCTTTCTCTTTCTTAGTTTCTTAGCCTCTTTCTTTCTTTCCTTTCCCAGTTGACCCCTAAGGGACTGCAGTTAATTTGCTCAAACTACTATCCAATTCAAGACCATACAACATTGGATTAGAGGTTTCTTAAGTCCCTTTTATGCTAGTGCAGTCAATTAGTTGTTTGGATTTATTTCTGAAAACATATACACACATGCACACACCACATATGCACTTTCATACCAGAGATGTAATATATATAGTTATTTTTAATGTTATTTAACCTAAGCAAGCTTTATAGACTTAAATTTGTTAGAATGTGGCCTTTCCCATCACCTTTTTTGATGTTTTTTCTTCTTAGGCTTATTTTCCCATTTTAAGAAGAATAATTTTATTCACTGAAAAGCAGGAACTCTATGATTTCTCTACCAAGAATAGCAAGGCAGCATTTCTGCATGCTGCTAAATAAATTATATGGAACCAGTCAAACACTTAGTTGTTTAGAAAATCATATTTTAAAAAAGATTTAAAATTCATTTTACATATTATGTATGCCACATGTAAAATAGTTTGTAAATCACTTTAAAAAGTTTTTTAGTTGGCAGTTTCATCATAAGACAAACTTCATTTCAAATATTTGATTGTAAATGTTACCATGCTTTCCTAGTGTGAGCCTTTGGTATAAGAATGAAATTTTTCAGTTAATACTAATTTGTGTTGTGACCAGAGCATTTCAATATAAGTCCAATTTCCTATAATTGTCTATAGTAATAACTTTATAGTGTGAAGATATATCCAGGCTGATACCAGATCTGATTATGTCTTTCTCTACAGATGGCTAAGAAGAAAACAGATAGAAAAAATAGCAGAGCAACAAGCTGTCAAAGAAAGAGCTAGACAGCTCCGACTAGAAGCAAAGCGGTCTAAACAGTTACAGTGCCACCTATATAATATGTCAGAAGCCAAATCTTTCCGTTTTACTGATCATTACAACTGAAGGTATTTATTAAATACTTCATTTGGAAGCTGCTGTCCTCAAAATTTTGGATATCATTTCTTATGGCCTGTGTGCTTTGGTTATACTCTAAATTATGGAAGTGCTACTTATCTTTTGATGGTGTTGATGGTGAATTTGTCTTATTTCCTTTAATAGTAGAGCAAAATAAATTTCTTATCTTGCAGCATTGTAATGTGTTATACCATCTTAGTCCATGCAAAAAATTGAACAAATGAACTCTACATTTCTTTACTTCTAAGTTATTTTAACATTTCTAGCTGAAACAAACACAAAAAAGGGACAGGTACCTATTCTTAGTTCCTATTATCATTTTAAAAAATTGCAGTAGAACATTTCATAAGGCAGGAGAAGTGACCTCTTAAACAAATCTGGATCAAGGCCTCATACACAGTCCTAATTATGTCAATTTTGAATAGCTGTAGCAAGCTAAGCAATAGGTTAGGCATACTTCCACATGTTCTTTAAAAAACAAAAAGCATAACTATTTTGGGTATGTTATACAAAATCATACAGCTCTTATTGAGAGTTCATAATGTACCTGGTATTGTTGTAAATGCTTTACATAAATAATTTGATCTTATAACAACCCTATTACTCATTCTTGTTTTGCAGATGAAGAAACTATAGAGGTGAGCAGTTTGCTTACAGATTCTGAGATTTGTATGGTTGCAGAATTCTTTCTTTTAGTTTTACTATAAAGCCTACATACCTTGGTAGACATTTGTAATTCCACGTGTGGGGAATTATCCTTGATGTGTGTAAGAGCACTTGAGGAGTGGAGGACAAAGGCAAACATACAAGTGTGATGGAGAGTGGAGAATTGCTGTAGGAGTTCTTTTAAAGCTTCAGAAGACAGGGTTCTTAACAACTGGATATTTGTACCTTAATCACTTGACCCTAAATTAGAAAACAGAATTATTCAATCCTTTCTCAGCTTATTACAGCACTTTGAGCATATACCAGGCAATTTAACTTTTCATTATAACTAGTCTTGTGTTGTTTAATGTTTATTTTTAATGATAAGAACCAATTTGACATTTAAGTATTCCACAACAGTTTTGCAAAACTGGCTGCTGAAATTTTCATAAGGATTGCAATGAATCTGTCATTTGCTTTAGGTAGCATTGCCATCTTCATGAGAGAGAGAGAGAGAGAGTGTATGTGTGGTGTGTGTGTGTGTGTGTGTGTTGCTTAGTTGCGTCCGACTGTTTGCAGCCCCATAGACTGTGGCCCACCAGTCTGGGATTCTCCATAGACAGGGAATCCGTCCATGGGATTCTCCAGGCAAGAACACTGGAGTGGGTTGCCAGTCCCTTCTCCAAAAGAACTAGGGAAAGAAAGAAAGTGAAGTTGCTCAGTCGTGTCTGACTCTTTGCGACCCCATGGACTGTAGCCTACCAGGCTCCTCCATCCATGGAATTTTCCAGGCAAGAGTAGTGGAGTGGGTTGCTATTTCCTTCTCCATCATGAGACTGTCTTCTAACCCATAAACACAGGATGTCTTTTCATTTAGTGCAGCAATGTTTTATAGTTTTCAGTGTATAAGTCTTTCACCTGCTTTGTTAAATTTATTCATAGATATTTATTCTTTTGGATTCTATTGCAAATGGAATTGTTTTCTTAATTTTCTTTCTGTGTTCTATACTTGAAACACAAACAGATTTGTGTATATTGATGTTGTACTCTGAAACATGGCTGAATTTATTAGTACTACATTTTTTGGTGAAAAAATTTTGAATTTTCTCTGTATAGGATAGATGGTGGTGGTGGTATTTAGTTGCTAAGTCATGTCTGATTCTTGTGACCACATGGATGGTAGCCCGCTAGGTTTCTGTGTCCATGGAGTTTCCCAGGCAAGAATACTGGAGTGTGTAGCCATTTACTTCTCCAGGGGATCTTCCTGACCCAGGGATTGAACCCACATCTCTTGGATTGCATGCAGAGTCTTTATGGCCAAGCCACCAGGGATGCCCATGTAGGCTAGATATCATCTGCAAATAGAGATAGTTTTAATTTTTCCTTTCCAAATGGGATGCCTTTATTCATCTTTCTTGACTGACTTCTCTGGCTAAAACTTCTAGTATAATGTAGAGTAGGAGTAGTGAAAGTGGACATCATTTTTTTTCCCCATATGTGTCTATTAGTTGATCTTAATGTAGCAGTGCTTCCATGGTGGCTCAGATGGTAAAAAGTCTGCCTGCAATGCAGGTGACTCGGGTTTAATCCCTGGGTCGGGAGGTTCTCCTGGAGAAGGGAGTGGCAACCCACTCCAGTATTCTTGCCTGGAGAATCCCATGGACAGAGGAGCCTGGCAGGGTATAGTCCATGGGGTTGCAAAGAGTCGGACATGACTGAGTGACTAACACTTTCACTTGCATTAATGCAGCAAAGGAGACAAAAGTTCACAAACACTCCACCTATTTCACAAGATTCATTGTGGAAAAAAAGTGACTAAGAAGAATCAGTAGTACCCTTAGGTCTTAGTAGATGCTTTCTTGGAGGAGGTGAACCTCTTATTCCTGGTGAAGGGGGGGTCCTCATTCCTGGAGGGGGCATGCCTGTTGATATCTCTTGAGTAGGGGGAAGGAAGTGGTGGGCCCATGGTAGTCTCATACCAGGTGGAGGAGCCATAATTCCTGGAGGTGGGGTTGCTCGACCAACTGATGGCGGCAGGGGCAGTCCCCCATCCTCATGGATACTCCTACTTGGGGCTCCGGCAGTGCTGGCAGTAGCAGCACCTGCAGCAGCTGCTACTGTGCCTCTTCCCTGTGGGGTCACTACTTGTTGGGATGACTCCTCAATCCCTTGGACAGAGCCTGCTGTTCCAGCAGGGACCTAGGGAATTGGAACACCAGCTGAAACATCTCCGCTAACTGCCCTGCCAACCCCAGGGCCTCCTGCAGCTCCAGCAAGAGGTACCTGAGCAATGCCAGTATCTTTCCCTCCAGAGTCATGGAAACCAAGTTTCCCCACAGAGCAACACTTGACCCCAAACTCACTTTTTTTCATGCTGTGGCTGTTTCACATCCTTTGGCTCAATCCTCCTGAACTCATCACAGTCATAGAGGGTCAAGTTCATATGTCTGTCAAAAGTCTTAAACGTACCAATGAAGGTCCGGCCATCTTGCAGGATATATTCTATCCTATGGTCAGTGTGCTGCAGCGTCTTGCTGCTCCTTCCCACAGTCATGATTGCTATTCCACCAGCTCCAATGCCCATAGCAAAGATTTGGGATCCTTAAGACCTAAGAGAAGGTAGTTTTATTTGATTGTTTCTTTTGGAATCAGCCACCCAGGTGTTCCAATACTGCTTTAACCATTGCTTACCTCAGATTTTAACCTGAGATTACCTCAGGTACAGGGGACACTCCAGGTTGCTCAGCGAGGCTGTCCTTCTATGTTTGACTTGGACTTCCACCTCCAGTACTTGCTTTTCCATAGTCCGTCTCAGGTGTAAATGGTCCATGGCTTGCACCATCACACCACTGGCTGCTCCTCAGAACAGAACATCTCTGACTGCTACTCCACTCTGCCTGGGCATCCTTATCTTGTTCTTGATCTTAGGAGGAAAGCTTTTAGTCTTTTAGCTTTAAGTATGGTGTTAGCTGGGCCTTCCCAGGTGGCACTAGTGATAAAGAACCCGCCTGCCAGTATAGGAGTCATGAGATGCAGGTTTGATCCCTGGGTCAGGAAGATTCCCTGGAGGAAGGCATGGCAACCCACTCCAGTATTCTCGCCTGGAGAATCCCACAAACAGAGGAGCCTGGTGGGCTACATATCATCGGGTCACATAGAGTCGGACATGAAGCAACATAGCATGCACACATGCATGATGTTAGCTGTGGGTTTTCCATAAATGTCCTTTATAAAGTTGAGGTCAAGTCCTATTCTTATTCCTCTCCTGTACTTATTTCTATTCTTCTATTACTCTTTTTTGAGTGCTTTTATCATGGGGTGGGCTTCCCTGGTAGCTCAGTGGGTAAACCGTCTGCCTCCAATGTGGGAGACCTGGGTTCGATCCCTGGGTTAGGAAGATCCCCTGGAGAAGGAAATGGCAACCAACTCCAGTACTCTTGCCTGGAAAATCCCATGGATTGAGAAGCCTGGTAGGCTACAATCCGTGGGGTTGCAAAGAGTCGGACACGACTGAGCAACTTCACAACTTCACTTCACTTCATCATGAAAGTGTGTTGGATTTTATTAAATGCTTTTTGTGTCAAGTGAAATGATAATGGGCTTTTTCTCCTTTGTTCTATTCATGACTTTCTTAATATTGAAGCACCCTTGCATTCCTGAGACAAATACCTCTTGGTGGTATATAAATCCCCTTTTCTATGATATTCCATTTGGTTTGCTAGTATTTTGTGAAGATTTTTCATCTGTATTTTTAAGAGATTTTTTTTTTTTTTTTTGGTAATACTCTTTTCTTGGGGGATCTTTGTCTGGCTTTGGTATCAAGGTAATGCTGGCCTCATAGAATGAACTGGTCCGTCTTTTATTTTCTTGGGAGGATTGCTATTAACTCTTTAAATTTTTGGCAGAAGTCACCAGTAAAACTATCTGGCCCTGGACTTTTCTTTGTTGGGAGTTTTTTGTTTCTTAGTACAGTTTGTTTTTTAGAGCAGTTTTAGGTTCATAGAGAAACTGAGCAGAAAGTACAGAGTTCCCATGTAACTCCTGCTTCCTCCCTCCTTAAAATCTCCCCTATCATCATCTCCCACAAGGTGGTTCATTTGTTGCAATTAATGAACCTAAATTTACACATCACTATCATCCAACATCCATAGCTCTTGGTGTTGGGAGGTTTTTGATTACTGCTGTAATCTCTCATTATAAGCCTTTCTCCTGGTGATTCAGATGGTAAAGAATCCACCTGCATTACAGAAGACCTGGGTTCAATGCCTGGGTTGGGAAGATCCCCTGGAGGAGGGCATGGCAACCCACTCATTTTCTTGCCTGCAGAATCCCCAGACTGAGGAGCCTGGCGGGTTACGGTCCATAGAATCCCAGAGTTGGATACAACTGAGCGACTAAGCACACTCATACATAAGCCTTTTCACATTTTCCATTTCTCTTTGAGTCAGTTTTGGTAAATTGTGTTTCTAGGAATTTGTCTATTTCATCCAGGTTATTTGTTGGTATATAATTATTCCTTTATTTAAATGAGATTGCTAATGTCCCCCCACTCATTTCTGAGTTTTAGGTATTTGCAACTTTTTTTGTCACTCTGGTTATAGGTTTGCCAATTTTGTGGATCTTTTCACAGAACCCGCTTTTGATTTTCATTCTCTATTTTTCTATTTTCTCTCCACTCTAATTTCAATTGTCTTCCTTCTGCTAGCTGTGGGTTGTTTGCTTTTCTTTTTCTAGTTCCTTCAGGTATAGTATTTAGGTTGTTAATATGAAGTCGGTTTTTTTTCTTTCTTGGCTTGTTTAGCTCGATTAACTGTTATCGAGCTATTGTTAGTATTACTGACACACTTTAACCAACAGTTGCAAAGTGTGCCACCAGTTTGTGGTTATAAGAGTGTATGTATAGAATTTTTTTTATTGTGGTAAAATATATATAACCTAAGATTTATCATTTTGACCATTTTTTAAAATGTATAATTGTGTCATTAAGTACATTCATGTTTTTCAACCATTACCCCTTTGTCTTCATGATTTTTCATCCTCCCAAACTGAAACTCTGTACCTAGCAAACAAAAACTCTCCATTCTGCTTTCCCTTAACCCCAGGTAACCACTATTCTACTTGTTATTTCTATTAATCACTTCAGGTACCTCATATAAGTAGAATCATACATTATTTGTCCTTCTGTGTCAGATCTCAATATGGAGTTTTAAAGGTTCATCTATGCTGTAGCATCAGAATTTACTCCTTCTAAGCTGAATAATATTCCACTACATGTATATACATTTTGTTTATGTATCCATCCATCAAAGGACACGTTACTATTTTTTGGCTACTGTGAATAATGTTGCTATGAACACTGGTATACAAATGTCCTTTTGAGTCCCTGCTTTCAATTCTGGGTATCTACCTCAAGGTGGAATTCCTGGATCATATGGCAGTTGTATGCATACCAACCAGCAATGCACAAGGGTTCCAGTTTCTCCACATCTTTGCCAATACTTGTTATTTTGCTTTATTGGTAGTAGCCATTCTGGGTGTGAAGTGATAGCAATTTGAATTTACTTAATAATTAGTGATGCTGAGCATCTTTTGATGTCCCTATTGGCCATTTGTACATCTCTTTTGGAGAAATGTCTGTTACTTTGCCCATTTTTTTTTAAATTGGATTTTTTTTTTTTCAGTTGTTGATTTGCAGCCCTTCATTTATTCTCATCAGTAGACCCTTGATACATGACTTGTGAATATTTTCCTTCATTTTTCAGGATGCCTTTTCATTTTGTTGAGTGTTTCTTTTGCTATGCAGAAAGTTTTAATTTTGATGAGGTTTAATTCATCCATTTTTTCTTTTGTTGCCTGTACTTCTGGTGTCATAGCCAAGAAATCATTGCCAAATCCACTGCAATGAAGGTTTTCCTCTATTTTTCCTTCTAAGTTTTATGCTCTGTAAACTTAAAGACTGAAGAGTAAGTTGTAAATACTATAAACTAGATGAAGACTTGAATTGAAGCACATCATTCTGGAGGGGAAAAAAATCAATATTCAAACTAAAGCAGGTAAAGAAATTTATTGCCACCCATTTGAAAGTACAACTCAGATGAATCAGACCAAAAAAAAAAAGTCATTAAGTTGACATTAAAATATATTGTTACTTGATCAGAGTTGTCTTTTGAGGATTTCTTTACTGATAGGTAAAGAAACCAATTAGGGTAATTTGTTATAAACATTTTTGTGGACATTTTTACAGGCCTCTAAAAAGGTGTTTTATGATGGCCCATCATAAATAAATAATAACACATTACATAATAAAAATCAATTGATGAACTGCATTTTTGAGCTTGAGCAATGTTCTCCAAAGATTATACTTTCTCTGCTATATTTCATTAGTATCAAATTGTATATTCCTATTGTGCTGCAATTGCCAAACTGAGCTCAACAGTTGTTTCTTCTGTAGATCAGTTATATCCACTTAAAATACAGAATCCCCTGCATAAAACCAAAATAAGAACAATGATTTTGCTCAAGCATTTGTTAATGTGGCTGTAAAATATTTAAATTTGTTTTAACATTTAGCATTTATTTTTAAAATAGTTCCTCCACCTGTTATTTCCATAAGACTCTTTTGTACTCTGCTCCAAAATCACCAAAAAGAGAAAGGACTCCTTACCCCATTCCCTCCCCAACCCTTGCAGCTAATTTGTGTTAGAGTGAGGGTCAGAAAACTTCTCCTGTAAAGAGTCAGATAATAAATATTTTAGGCTTTGCTAGTTAGATAAACCCTGTTTTATCTACTCAGTTGTGCTGTTGTAGCATAACCATAGACAACAGTAAATGAATGGGTATGGCTGCATATGACCCAAGGCTATAGTCTGCCAATCCTTGTTTTAGAGTTCAGAAATTAAATCTGTTTATGTAAAATATATAGCAAGATAAATAATAAATTGGGGCCTGAAAGAAAGAAAGGTATAGAATCTAGTCCTTTAGGAAGAACCATCCTAACATGCCTGGAAAGTATTGTCTACTTATATATATCGACACAGTTTCATTTTTTTCTTTACCCTGAGGTATTTATTAAGAAAGGGTAATCTGGAGTCCAGTACATGAAACATCTTTGGGGATATATATTATTAAAATAGAAAGTGATAATACTTCTAGCATCCAAAGATCCCCAGCTCCCAAATAATAATGACTCTTGGGTAAAAAGCAAGTGGCTGTAGTGTGCCTCCACCATATTGATTGTTAAAGGGCAATAAGTTCTCCCTGGCAGTGATTGCAGCAATTGAAAGTTATATTTTCATATCTTGTATAGGGATGAAATCGTCCAATATTTTTCTTTGTAGCAAGTAAGGTGGTTGGTGAAGACTCAGAAAATGGATTATCAGGTGAGCTTTCTGTACATGTAACTGGATCCAAAATGCGTAGAACCTAAGGAAAATAAGAGGTAATGTCATATACACAGCAGGGAGTACAAAAGTCCTTGGCTTACTAATATGTAACTACTCATACGTTCTATTTCATTAATATGTAACTACCATAAAAGTAAGATCTGAATGATGAATTTGACTCAAGAACTTATGCTTTTTCTCAAAAAGCTCTAAATTTAACAATGATGTCTAGTTGTTATATTACCTAGGTTACCTATTTTTAAAAATAAAGAAATGTTCTCATGCATATTGATGAAAATATGTGAAAACATAGAAGAAAATAAATTGATACAGTTACATCAATTTTACCATAAGTGATACTCATTTTTATCCTTAATCAAAATATACTTATTCTCCTTCAGGCCTTCATTGAACTGCTTGAAACTAGAATTCTACCTTTATTCTTCTATTGAAATGTATTTCAAAGTTTTTGATCATTTATTTGTCAAATCAATGGTTTTTCTTTTTTTTCTAATTTACATGCAATATTTTATGCTAAAAATCATGTTTTTGCTTCTTGGATTCATGGACATCATACACTTTCAATTCTTCTGCTCTGAATTTTCTATTCCATTTCATTTTCTGAGACCCACAACTAGAGGAAATCTTGGTTTGAAAAAAATTCTCTGGTTAAGGGCAAGGATAACATGGCTGGCTCATGACTCCTGTTTCTCATTTCATATTCTCCTAACCATCTTCATGGGGCTTCCCTGGTGGCCTAGCAGTAAAGAACCTGCCTACAATGCAGGAGATGTAGGTTTGATCCATGGGTCAGGAAGATCCCCTAAAGAAGGAAATGGCAACCTATTCCAGTATTCTTGCCTGGGAAATGTCATGGACAGAGGAGTCTTGGGGGCTACAGTCCATAGGTTCGCAAAAGAGTTGGACATAACTTAGCAACTAAACAATGACAACCATCATCATATGATGAATATGAGTTACTGTGCAAAGGAGATTGGCAGTGGAATTAGAAAGGAACTGGGAAAAGCAGTGTGGAAAGGAGCTTTCTCTTCTATGTAAGGCTTATCAAAACAACTTTCAGAAATGGCTCAAGATGTCTGTTTCCCTAGCTCTCATATTGTCCAACAGGATTTTTTCCTTCTAAGTTACCAATGTACCCAAGGAGCCACAACTAATTAAAAAATGTCCCGGCATCATTTAAGAGCTACCATTCCATTTCCATACCTCTGTTTTTCTACAGGATTATTGCTTCTTCAATTTAGTTTTTGATATTCTTCTGTTTTTATGGAGCTTGGTTAGATGCTAAAGGACAGAGATAAAGGGCTTATCTTAAAGCTGCTTATAAATTGAGAAGGGGAAATAAGAAAGGTGACCCTGTTCTCTATATCTGTAATTATATTACGTATCTTTAGAGAGAAACAAAATGCCAAATGAATACAGTTAAAGGAGACTGAGATACCAATAGGATAAAAAGTTTCCAGATTTTAGCCTGAAAGTGATAAAGATTTTAAGCTGGGTGCCTTTCAGAGCAATCACTCTGTACACAGCTGGTAGATGAGAGAAGGAGTGGGAACCAAAGCAGACAATGGGAATAAGAGAGAAAGGGAGTTTAATGCAATAATTCAGCTAAGAAAGGTTGATCTTGAAGCAATGTGGCTGAAAGGTCTAAGAGACATTGAGGAAGGAGGACTGTCAGTTTTATTCCGTGAGACAATGTGGTGGATAAAGGACTGGAAGAAGAGGATGGAAACCAAAACCAAGCCCTGAGGCTACCCACTATTGTATGGTGAAATAGAATGGTCAGGGAAAAGAGAAAAGTCTGGAGGGTGAAAGGTTACAGCAGCCAAGGGAAGCGAGTGTTTCAAGATATCAGAAGTAGTTAATTATACCAGATGCTACTGGCAGCAACTGAGTGGGCAGCAACACAATTTCCCAACAAAAAGAATAGAAAAGGAGAAACAATTTTGGATATGTTTAGTTTCAGGGACTGATTCATTCAGTAAATAGCTGAACACCTACTATGTATAAAGGATTGTGCCAGACTTGAGGAAACATAGTGCCCATCTTTGAAGAGCTTACAGTTTGGGAGGCAGAGAATCAAACTGCAATGTACCATGATAAAGAGCTATACTAGATTTATGTACAAGATGAACTGGAAGCCTAGAGGAAGGAAAATCTAGGTTTGCCTGAAGGAATCAGGGAAGGCTGATTCTTAAAGGCAGTGTAGTGGTTGGGCAAGAAGAGAGATTGTTGGGAGGCTGTCTAGGCAGAGTCAAAGTATGTACAGAGGCATGAGATACAGTGGCTTGTCTGTGGAATGAAAGTGGTTAACACAGCTGGGATGTGAAGTGCAGCGGGTGGGCACAGCTGGGAAGTGATCCAAGGGAAGGGGAGCTGGAATAATGATTATTGAAAGGCCTTCTATAAAATATGAAATAATTCAGATTGAGTAATGAGGGAGACTAGGAGTCCTCTGAACACGGGTACCAAGATGATGGGACTGACATTTTTGAAAGAACACTCTGGCAGCAGAGGATGGCTGGAGGTAAGTAAAAAAGCGAGGGAGGGATACTGGTTAGGAGGCTACTGTACAGTCTAGCCTGGCAATCAGGTGTCTAAACTTGGCAGAGGGAATAAATTAGAAGAAACTGACAGGACTCATAAAGGCAACAGGTTTAGGGGATGAAGGATATAATAATAAAAATGATAGCTACTATTTATTGAGAAATTACTGTACCTATATTAGAAATGGCTATAGGCTTTATATGTATTATTTTATGGAATCTTCAAAACATCCAATGTAGTAGGTACAGTTCACTAAGCTAGGAAATACAGAAGAAACAGGTTATTTTTCTTTTACTTTTTTTTTGCCCCTAGAATGGAAATACAAAAGCAAGAGGTTGTTCTATTTTTAGCTGTCTATGGGATGAGCTGATGGAGATGTCCAGCTGGGTATGTGTCTTATTCTAGAAAAAAAAGTCTCAGCTGAAGAAGTCACAAGCATAAAGCTATGGGGATTAGCTAACGATAGTCCCGAGATGATACAGAAAGTCAACTACGTGAGGAAAGGCTCAAGAGTGGGCACAAGAAGATGATTCCCCTTCCCCCCCCCAAATACTGAGAACAAACAGTCACAGCAGTAGCGAAGAATTGGGAGAGTATGACAGCTTCAGAAACTGAGGGAGTTCAAGTAAAATGTGACAAAGTACTTAAATATTCATGGCCTTTATGCGAGTCCTTTTTGAGGACAGTGGAGCCGGAAGTCGAGTGAGATAAGCAATGGCAGGAGTTGAGGAGGGAAGGTATGTAAGCAGAAATAAATATGAACTGCTTGTTCCAGATTCTTGGTTGTGAAGGGAAGGTGATAAGACCATATGTAGAGAACTTAAGATAGATGGAACAGTTTTCTTTTTAGATGGAAGACACTTGGACATGTTCTTAAGTCAAAAGGTAAGAGTCAACAGAAGAAGTACCTGTTAGTGAGAGGCCTGATGAGCCTCGGGGAATATACTATGCTTTGGAGAGCCAAAGAGACACTTTTCCAGTAACAGAAATGTATGTAAGGTTGGAGGCCACATAGCTAGGCTTTGAGAGACCAAGCTGGGACCTGGAGGGAGTTTTCTGCCTCTACCCTCTTTTTGCTCTATGAATGAGGAACCAAAGTAATCTACTGAATCTGAGGTACAAGTTGGATGGGTATAGAAACCAAGAGGGCAAGCAGCTGAACTAAGATAGGAATGGCCATCTTTAAAAACAATTACACTTTTTTCTCCTCAGAGTATAGTAATAGAGTTTGAGAAAATTAAGCTCAGAGGAGGAAATAATTTTCTCCAAGACTCCTAGCTCATTAGCACGAGGATCAAGTTTTGATTCCATATTTCCTAACTCCCAGTGCCAAGCACTTTTCATTATAACATGTAAGAGGACAGTCATTGGAAAAGACTCTGATGCTGGGAGGGATTGGGGGCAGGAGGAGAAGGGGACAACCCAGGATGAGATGGCTGGATGGCATCACGGACTCGATGGATGTTGAGTCTGAGTGAACTCTGGGAGATGGTGATGGACAGGGAGGCCTGGTGTGCTGCGATTCATGGGGTCGCAAAGAGTCAGACACGACTGAGCAACTGAACTGAACTGAAGAGGACAGTCTTAGAGGTTATAAGATCATGAAAGAGAAATATTTTACCGTTTCAGCCATTTTTTCTGCTGGAGTACTGCAGAATTCAACTGTTGATGGAACCTTTTTTTGACCATTAGTGCCAACATTTCCCAGAAGATGAGAATTTACTGCTTTTGCCAACTTGTGATTTGTTAATGCCAGTTCTGCCGTGCTGTGAGGTTGCCCACTAGGGTAGTAAGTTTGCTCCCTTCCCCACTGCAAAGAGACCAAGAGCTCCTCCAGCAACCTGCAGCAACACACAGCACTGAATGTTAGTAAGAGGATAAAATATAAAAATCAAGAATGCTGAGAAACATCTTTCTGAAATCATATAGTTTCTTTCTCCTCTTTCCCTCAAGAGTTCAATAAACCAGGAAGTCTGGTAAAATAAGTCAGATTACAAAAAGCACTTAAACTAATTTTATGGTTATCTGGAAATCAACAAACAGTACCTTTTTGATTCTCTTATTTTAGTACAGGTAAAATATACTCAGGTAGTACTCTTGCCTGGAAAATCCCATGGATGTAGGAGCCTGGTAGGTTGCAGTCCTTGGGGTTGCTAAGAGTTGGACACAACTGAGAGACTTCACTTTCACTTTTCACTTTCATGCATTGGAGAAGGAAATGGCAACCCACTCCACTGTTCTTGCCTGGAGAATCCCAGGGACGGGGAGCCTGGTGGGCTGCCGTCTATGGGGTCACACAGAGTCAGACACAACTGAAGTGACTTAGCAGCAGTAGCAGCAGCAGTATTATAGAACTACATATTTAATTTGTGCATTTATTGAGATGCTTATATAGTAGGTGTGTATATATATATATGTATGTGTATGCATGTGTGTATGTATATATATATGTTATGTGTGTGCATATATGTATGTATATATACGATAATTTTTTTGTATTTCATTGATTGATTTTTAAATGATAAACCAACCTATAATTCTTGGGGTAAAACCTCCATGGCCATAATGTTTTAAAGCTTTTTATATATTGTTGGATTTGAATCACTAAAATTCTATTAAGGAATTTTGCATCTAGATTCATTATAGATGAGATATTGGCCTGTGTTTTCTTGTAATACCTCTGTATAGTTTTGGTATCAAGATGATGCTGGCCTCATAAAATAAGCTAGAAACTGTTCTTTTATTTTCTAGTAAAGTTTGTATAAATTGGGTTTTATTTCTTCCTTAGATGTTTGTTAGTATTTACCAGTTGATCCACGTAGGCCTGGAGTTTCCTTTATTAGAAGGTTTTTAACTACAAAGCAAATTGCTTTAATAGGTCAGGGTTATTCAGGTTATCTGTTCTTGAGGATTCTAGTAGTCTGAGTCTTTTAAGTAGATTGTCCATGTAAGCTGTTGAACTTACATGAAAAGAGTTGTTCCTAACATCTCCTATTATCGTATGACTACAGACTCTGTAGTGTACCCCTTTCCTTCTCATGCTGTGTATCTTTTTTCTTTTTCCCCTGATTGTACTGCCTGGAGGTTTTGTAAATTTATCCTTTCAAACAACCAGTGTTTGGTTTTCTATTTCATTTATTTCTGCTCTCATCCTTTCTTTTCTTCTGCTTAATTTGCTCTGTTTCTTAAAAAGGAACATGTGTACACCCGTGGCGGATTCATGTTGATGTATGGCAAAACCAATACAGTAAAGTAAAATAAAAATAAATAAATAAATAAAAGAAAAGGAAAAAAAAAGGAAGGTTAGCTTATTGATGAGACCTTTTTTTCCTTTCCTACAATAAGCATTTAAAGCTACAGCTTTATTAATTCCCTCTAAACACTGCTTTAGTTGCCTCCCACAAAATCTGATATTTTGATATATTTGTGTTTTTGTTCTTCTAATGTCCTCTATAATTTTCTCTTGAATTTTACTTATTTGTAAGAAATCAGTTATATAAAAGCATAAAGTGTTTTTAAGGAAGACTCTCAATTTTGACAGTTCTGGTTCATATGGATATAAAATTAAGCTCTTATACTGTAGAATAGTTCTCAAAAAGATCTCCCTCCAAAGTAAAGACCAGTTCACTTTTTGGCTTCTACCAAAAACTACAAAACTGCTATAACTGTAACCAAAAACTACTTTTAAATGCAAAAATTTCTTCCATTATAGATATAACTAATCTCTCCCCCATTAAGAATATAAGAAGCATGTCTTCTGTTTTTTCATTCTTCCTCCTTTCCTTGGGCAGCTGTTTTAAAATGCTACTCAAAGTACATGCTGAGTGAATTAATAAATGTAGAAATACGAAAGAACTATAACAATAACAAAAATTGCAGGAGAAAATAGAAGGGCTCAGAATGCAAACAAAGGCCATACTTCTGCGTAGCTATCATTTCCTGACGAAACTGTTCCCGTTCACTCAGGAGATCTTGTATAGCGCTCTGTGCATCACGGTTCTGACGCTGCAGAACTGCTCTGGAGTTGGTTAACTCATCTGCCATAACCCTGGAAAAGATAAAAATCTTACATATAAATTCTCAGACAGTGTTAAAAAGTTAATATACTACCTCTGTGATTGTCATTTTTAAAAACTTACAGAAAGATTTACCACTGTCAAATTACTTCTCAGTTTTTAAACCTTCACTTCAGTTCAGTCAGTTCAGTTGCTCAGTCGTGTTCGACTCTTTGCGACCCCATGAACTGCAGCATGCCAGGCCTCCCTGTCCATCACCAACTCCCAGACTCCACCCAAACCCATGTCCATTGAGTCGGTGATGCCATCCAACCATTTCATCCTCTGTCGTCCACTTCTCCTCCTGCCCTCAATCTTTCCCAGCATCAGGGTCTTTTCAAATGAGTCAACTCTTAGCACGAGGTAGCCAAAGTATTGGAATTTCAGCTTCAACACTAGTTCTTCCAATGAACACCCAGGACTGATCTCCTTTAGGATGGACTGGTTGGATCTCCTTGCAATCCAAGGGACTCTAAGAGTCTTCTCCAACACCACAGTTCAAAAGCATAATATTTAAAATGCATAACATAGCATAAAAAGCATAACAATTAAAATATCTGTTTACAAAATGACAAAGAAAACAGTGTTTTAACTTTCCTGTACAGTGACTTTGGAATGTACTTCAGTCTTACTCTAGATTAATCAAGTTTTGGAAGACAAATAACATTAATTGTTCTCAAATAGAGAAAATTTTAGAGGAAAAACAAGAGTTCTTTTTCTACCACTCATTAACCTTTTGACATTAGAAAAACATTAAGTATAGAAAGGTTTATATAAAAGGAAAACAAAGTCATCTTGTCCAGCAGCCCGGCCCCTCCTTTTATAATCAGTAATCAATAAAGCAACCAATATATTTTTCTAGGAAAAAGTAACTTATATGTATATCAGCATAAAAGTATGTATAAAACTAAATATATTAATTAATTTTATTTACAAAAAGGAATTATCTGATACAAACTTTTCTGTAGTTCACTTTTTCACCTAATAATTTACCTTGATGATTTTTTTCATATTAGCATATATAGAGCCATTTCGTTTCCTTTCTGGTTAAAAAAAAAAAAAACAGCTTCATGTTTTCTGATTGGATGTAACAAAATGTATTTAACAATTCTCTAGTGATAGAACTGAAGCAAAATTTTTAAGTATTTTTATTCAGTTGAAAAATCTTACAACTAAAATTAAAGTCTCAGACCAGAGTAACCACTGAATTCCTTAAAATGAAAACAGTTCTGATGTTAAAAGATTAAATCAACTAAAATATCAATAAAGTTTGGTTTCACTATTATTGCCCTCAAAGTATTACTATTAACATTGATCAGAATGTTTAATAAGTTACATATTGTAGTAATCTGTAAAATGCAGGCATGATTTGCTTCTTAAGCTGTTCAGTAAAAATGAACTTATTCATTCTAAGCCAATAAACAGTAAATTCGTTTCTTCAAATACATCCTTTATTAGTACCAGTAGAAAACAAATTAAGGATTTTAAGAGTAATCAATTATTAGAAAGTATCACCGATATTAAGACATGAAGAAATAACTTTCTAAAAATATATTCATTACAATCAGTGGTTCTTAAGGTACAGACTGGAAACCTTTAGTGTTTGTGAGAAACCTCCAGATGATTAAATTTAAATCAATGTTATTATAACATATTATATGTGAAGCACTGAGCTAAACGCTGAAAATACACAGATGGGTAACACCCAGATTCTGTTCTCCAGTAACTCAAAGTTGGAAGGAGGGGATGAATAGAAAATCGTAACATATGAGAGACCTTCCCAACTACCAGTTGTGTTCATGGGCCTGGGGGTTATAAGGGCCTAAAGTTCTTGCCTCTACTGGAGAGGTAGCCTTTTCCAGTATGCCATGCAGATTATTATCACTTTCTATTTGTGCATGGAGAGAAAAAGGTTGGGAAACTCTATTATGATGTACTTAAATGAGCAATGAGAACAGAGTCTGAGAGATAAAATAAGACATTATGGAGTGGCAATGATATGTGAGTTTTTAGAGAGAGTATGGGGAAAAATCTTTTAAAAATTTAAATATTTATTAGCTGTCCGAGTTTTGTTTTGTTTTGATCTTAAACATTGTAGTCAGAGTGATTTCCACTACAGAAGAGTAACTCAGAATTCCGGAATGAGGGGGTAGCTTTATGCTAGCACTTTTCCATGTAGGGAGACTGTATGACCATCCAGAGGAGAGCAAGTCCATCTCTTAAATCATGTATGAGTTAATTTGACAATCTCAGTCAGAAATTTTCACACTACAATCCAGTTTTTTTTTTTTTTTTTTTGCATTAGAAGGGTCAACAAATCTGACAGAGCAAAAAGTAGGAAATGAATTACTATTTACTGTATGACCATCCAGAGAAGGGAGAGTCCACCTCTTAAATAACGTATGAGGTAATCTGACAATCTCAGTCAGAAATTTTCACACTACAATCCATTTTTTTTTGGCATTAGGAGGGTCAACAAATCTGGCAGAGCAAAAACTAGGAAATAAAATAGAAAATACCTGCTTGCGAGGAATTTACTTCGCCACACATCACACTGTATCGACATCCGTTCTAACTGTTCAGAAAGCTGAGCAATGTTTCGACCCAGGGCTTCATTTTCTAAAATAAGCTGATTTTTCTCGCGGGCTACACGTTCAAAGTGATACTGAAGGTCATCCCCAACAGAAGCCACCAGCAGCTTTTTTAACTCACGATTGACCTGGAAGAAATCATGACCAATACAAGTTCAAAATAATGCCAGTGAGTTCGGTGTAGCAAAATGAACAGGAAAGAAACTGTGCTTCATATGTAATTTGGACCTCCATTACTACAAGTACATATCAAAAAGTGGTATCAAATAGTTAAGTTTCATAATATATACATACCATGTCTATATCTCTATTAATCTATAGTCCATGTGGTTATAATTTGAGCCTCTTAAGAGTACAAATCATTATCATAAATATTACAAACTGCCTCTTGTCAACACTTAAAAAGGCAAAAATTTAAAAAACTGAACCAATAAATTTTGCTAAAAAGTATGACAGTGTTTTATAAATCTTTTTCAACATTTAAAAATTGGATTCATGTCAGTGTATGGCAAAACCAATACAGTGTTGTAAAAAAAAAAGGAAAAAAAAGGCTTGGCATTCCTTGCTAAAAAAGAAAAATAAATTAAAAATTGGTTTCTTTGTGCCCTAGGATTTTTAAGAATTTAAGCAAAGAAAGCAATTCAAGATGTCTATAATCATGTTCTTCACATTGTTATCAAAAATGAAACAAAATTAAAACAAATGTCCAATAAAAGGTATTGGTATGTGGTATAGTCATTGAAAAACTGTTGCTATTAATAATGATATTTTAATAGAATATCTTGAGACATAGGAAAATATTAACAACTAAAAAAAGTAAATTACAAGGCAAAAATGAACTCAATATGTATAATTATGCATGTATAGCTGGATGGTATTTATAGGTGATACTATTTTCATTGTTTTTTCTGTATTTTCTAAGATGTTTACAAATAAATATGTACTAGTTTTTAAATTTCAAATTAGTTATTTAAAATATATTATTAAATACATTAGAAACATATTTGGGTAAGAGTAACCATGGTGTCACTTATAGAGACTAACCTCTAGTAGAAAGATGTATAACCTAACAGAAACAAAGTGGGCAGTGGTAAGGCAATATTTACTAGGATGTAAAGATTAAAGACTATTGACTTTTTTTTAATAGCTTTTAAACTTTACATTTTAGCAAATATTCCCTTACTGCTCCTCACTTTGTTTCTCTGTTAGTCACCTGATGTGAAGAGCCAACTCATTGGAAAATACCCTGATGCTGGGAAAGATTGAGGGCAGGAGGAGAAGGGGGCGACAGAGGAAGAGATGGTTGGATGGCATCACCGACTCAATGCACATGAGTTTGAGTAAGCTCTAGGAGATGGTGATGAACAGGGAGGCCTGGCGTGTTGCAGTTCGTGGGGTTGCAAAGAACTGGACACAGCTTAGTGACTGAACAGCAACAACAAAAGTAAATCAAGCAATATAGGTCATTGCCAATTTACAATTTACAATGAAGATACCAGTGCTTACTCCACAATTTTCTTTATTCTAAGAATTATCTATACATAGAAAAAATACTTGGAATTTATGGATTCTTAAAGCAAGGATTACTAACTAGTTGATTTGGTTAATCGCTGGCCTGTGAGTTCTTAACTGTAATAACCTCCTTAATAACTTATAGGTGGTCTTGTACAATGTCCAAAGTACCTCACATTGTCTAAAGCACCTTACATGTCATCTTCAACCATGTTTAGAATATAAGTTCCCAATATAAACTAATTCTAGTAGGGGCACTAAGAGAATGGGAAATTTAAGAGGAAGCCTTTCGGAGTAATGACAAGTTATAATGAACATTCCAAGAGAAAATATATTTTATTCTATATTTATAACATTCTCTATGTTCATTCTAACATGCAGGCTTAGAAGGCCCAGGTGTAAAGAGCCAGTGTCATTAAAGCTATGAAGGCTGTTCTTACCTCTGACTGTACTCTGAGCTGATTTGAAAGGCCTTCTTTGTCCTGTAGCAATCTCCTTTCAGAGTTCTTGAGCTTTTCCAATGTATTCTTTACCTCGGACAGTTCCTTTCTGGGTTCTGTGACTCCCTCTGGCTGGCCAAGGAGTTCTCCTTTATGATGTCCCAGAGACTTAACCTTTGCATTTTTGTAGGGGATGTTATGGGTTATAGCGGCTTTGGGAACTAATATTCTTACAGCTTCGACTTCCACGGCTTTTTCAGCAAGAATCTTCCCTAGCTGAAGAACTCCTGGGCTCTCCGATGGGACTGCTTTCTTTCGTGGACTCTGAAGGATGTGATGTGTTATAGGTTGGATTCCAGGAGTAACTTCAATAGATTTAGGTGGCTCCTCAGTTTCCATTCCATCTCCCGCTCCTCGGATTGGGGATGGAGTAAGGATGACTGTAGGATGGAAAACAAAACATAAGCTATTTGCTGAAAAGAAATGCCAGGAAATGCCAAGATATACTTTACCCTACATTCAGAATTCCTGGCATTGAAAAAAAAAATTTCGAATAAAAATTAAATTTCAAAATAATCCTGTGTCAACAAAGGATGAACGAAGTCTTATAGGTTCAAACCTTTCTTAAGTAAATGGTTCCTCTCTTGGTAGAAACTGCAAGAGATTTGGAATCAAGGTATTTGGTTCCCACTTCTACTTCCTAGTATGCTGTGCTGTGCTGTGTTCAGCTGCTTCAGTCGTGTCCAACTCTTTGCGACCCCATGGACTATAGCCTGCCACACTCCTCTGTCCATGGGATTCTCCAAGCGAGAATACTGGAGTGGGTTGCCATGTCCTCTTCCAGGGGATCTTCCTGACCCAGGGATCAAACCCATGTTTCCTGTGTCTCCTGCATTGCAGGCAGATTCCTTACTGCTGAGCCAGCAGGGAAGCCCACTTCCTAGTATAAAAGTGAAAGTGAAGTTGCTCAGTCATGTCCGACTCTTTGCGACCCCATGGACTGTAGCCTGCTAGGCTCCTCTGTCCATGGGATTTTCCAGGCGAGAATACTGGAGTGGGTTGCCATTTTCTTCTCCAGGAGATCTTCCCGACCCAGGGATTGAACCCCACATTGTAGGTCTCCCACATTGTAGGCAGATGTTTTACCGTCTGAGCCACCAGGGAAGTCCTACTTCCTAGTATACTCCTAGGTAAATAATGTAACTCTCTATGAATCGCAAGTTCCTAATCTGAAAAGTGGAGATAGTAACACATATGTAATAAATATGCTACAAGGTTGTGGTAAGAAAGACTGTAGTAAGATCAAATGCCTGGCACATTGTGGACACTCAATAATCTTAGTTAAATATAGAAATAAATGTAGGCTATGTATATACCTATTTGAAAGTGTCTATCTCAGAACAGACTCACCTGTTTGTGAACTCTTAGCAAAGAATGCTTCACAGACTATCCAGCTGGACTACTTTCTCTCCTAGGCCTCTAATCAGGCCTCTGTTTCTGCTATTTCTTATTCTCTTAGATGGCTTCTTCCACCACTTACTGTGATTCTAACTTATCCCTTTAAAAAGCCAGCTTAAACTCTACTCTGCATTAAAATTTTCCAACTTTTAGCTTACACTCTAAATGCCTATGCTACTTACTATCTCAACACTCAGTGTGAATCTTAATCATGATCCATAATTATCATTTATGGGTTTTATTATATGCTAAATGTCACTTTCCCAATAAGTCTGATAAACACTCTGTGGCTAGGCACCATGCCCTAAACAAATGGAAGGAGCAGGACATTATAGAAATGCCATGAACTCTGGGATTAGCCAGATCTGGTTCTTAGTCCTATTTCCACCACTGCTTCCTGTATAATCCTGTACAAAACCCTGCAAATTATCTGAGCTTCAGTTTTAGCCTCCATGAAATGGATTTAACAGTACATCTAGGGTTACTTGTGTCTTCAATGAAAGAATGGTAAGTAACAAATAACCAATGTTTATAAAGACTTAGCACATGCTAAACACTATTCTAAATACTTTACATATAAGTAATTTATTCTTAAAATCACCCTTTGAGATAGGTGTAATTAGCTCTCCTTTACAGATAAGAAAATGAGGCACAAAGAGGTCCAGGAACTTGCCCACAGTCACACCACCAGGCTAGTAAGTAGAGAATATTGTCGTTATTCAGTTGCTCAGTCATATCTGATATTTTGTGACCCCATCGACTGCAGCAAGCCAGGCTTCCCTGTCCTTCACTATCTCCTGGAGTTTGCTCAAACACATTTCCATTGAGTCAGTGATGCTATCTAACCATCTCATCCTCTGCTGCCCTCTTTTCCTTTTGCCTTCAATCCTTCCCAGCATCAGGGTCTTTTCACTTGGAAAAGATGGGGCAGAATTTAATTCTAGGTAGCCTGGTCCCAAAGATTAGGGCCTTGACTACTGTACACACTGCCCCTTCAAGTGTAGAAACTGTCTTGCACAGAAGTAAATGCAGATAAATGATAGCTCCTATCCCCCTTCCTCTGAAACACTTAATACAATGATGCACATGTCTACTAATTTGCTCAACTGAAATAAATTATCTCCCCTCATATAAGCCAAACCTGACTAGTCATCCTTAGTTCAGACAGCATTTGGAAGGCAACTACACTCACTACTATACTACCATTGCTCCAGTCAAAGAACAAATTGTTTCTTTTCTATTTTACCTTATTTCTGATTAAGCAGTGTAAGAAGTTTCACTGAGTCACCTGTCCTCAAGAAAAGGCTACTTTCACTAATTGATTCAAGAAAATAAGTGGTTTAGAGTTTAGAAAGAATTGAGGATCTGCGAGGATGGGAAATGTTGCAAACCTCGAAGAGATAGATAGGATGACACCTAACTGACATGGAATTCCTGAATTAGTAAATTCACTAACATTCCTGTGAGCAACAAGTGAGATTCCTGCCATTTTACAAGTTCGGAATACATTTGAGAAAATGGAGGCCAAAACCTAGGAATGGTAATGACAATTGGCTTTTATTTACTTTACTAAGTGCCAAGGAGTCAGTTCTGCTAAGTCCTTCAGATGCATCAGTATCATTTGGTTTTACAAGTCTCATGACTTTGCATAATAGTACCCATTTTGCAGACAGAAACAGAGGCAATGAAAGGTTAAATAGCTTGTCCAAATCATCAGTATCAAACTAGGATTTCAATCCAAATATGAATCCAGAGCTAAGACGATAATTGGTCTGGGAAAGTGTATTAGTCCCTTGGTCATGTCCAACTCTGCGACTCCATGGACTGTACCTCACTAGGCTCCTCTGTCCATGAAATTCTCTAGGCAAGGATACTGAAGTGAGTAGCCATTTCCTTCTCCAGAGGATCTTCCCGACCCAGGGACTGAACCTGGGTCTCCTGCATTGCAGGCAGATTTTTGGGTCTTCCCACAAACCAAAACTATTGCACCTTATCAGCCTAAACTTATTGCCTCTTTTAATAGCCCTGTTAGGTTGCAAAAGCCCACAGAATTTATATAACAGTTATAGCAAGCTTAAAAAAAAATGTAGATCTTATCTGCATTGGACCCTTGAATGATTTCCCATCACTCTCAGAAGAAAGACCAAGATCCTCACCATGGCCTAATGGGCCCTCGGTGATCTAGTTCCCTGCTCATCTCCTGGGTCTCAACTTTATGCGGTTCACTCCCTCAGATCCTAAGTTCCAGCCTTATTTGTTTTCTTTTAGTGTCTCAATAGGAGCAGATGCCTTCCTCTTCCTCTGCAAACATTTCTTATTGGAATATTCTTCCTAACTTCCTCCTCCCTACTCACTTTCAACTCTCAGTTCAAACTTTCTGAAGGGAAGCTTTTCTCTAGTCTTCCAAGATTATATGCTTCTACAGCAAAGACCATGCCTTTCTTTTTACCATTTATCAAAATGGTTAACTGACATTTTGTTCAGTGTAATTAGAAATATACTGTTTTTGCCTTCCACTGGGATATAAGTTCCATGAGGGGCGGGACTATGTGCCTTGTGTTTACTTTCGTACTCTTGGTAAAATGCCTTGTACCTAAGACTCTCTGAGGAACAATTAATGCAGGGTAACAAGGGGAAAAGGATGAGCACACGTAATAGTGGTGATAATGATAAACTTCAGAGTTAATCATTAAGGGGACAAAAAGCTTAATTAATATGATAAAACATAATTCTGCCTTTTATTCTCTTACGCTAAAGTTCTACAAAGTTATATCACCATACTCCAGAACTATTTTTTCATTTAACATATTTTTGTAGAGTTTTTCTTAAGTATGTAATGGACAGGGAGTCCCAAGTTATGCTCATTAGACAAGAGGTAGAATGACATCTGAGCTATAATTAAGGTGTTCTATTTAATAAAATATTTTACAGTAGAATAAAGTATTTGTCACTCATCTCACATGCTAGTAAAGTAATGCTCAAAATTCTCCAAGCCAGGCTTCAGCAATACATGAACCATGAACTTCCTGATGTTCAAGCTGGTTTTAGAAAAGGCAGCGGAACCAGAGATCAAACTGCCAACATCGTTAGATCATCGAAAAAGCAAGAGAGTGCCAGAAAAACATCTATTTCTGTTTTATTGACTATGCCAAAGCCTTTGACTGTGTGGATCACAATAAACTGTGGAAAATTCTCAAAGAGATGGGAATACCAGACCACCTGACCTGCCTCTTGAGAAACCTATATGCAGGTGAGGAAGCAACAGTTAGAACTGGACATGGAACAACGGACTGGTTCCAAATAGGAAAAGAAGTACGTCAAGGCTGTATATTGTCGCCCTGCTTATTTAACTCCTATGCAGAGTACATCATGAGAAACGCTGGGCTGGAGGAAGCACAGCTGGAATTAAGATTGCTGGGAGAAATATCAATAACCTCAGGTATGCAGATGACACCACCCTTATGGCAGAAAGTGAAGAGGAACTAAAGAGCCTCTTAAAGAGGAAAGTGAAAAAGCTGGCTTAAAGCTCAACAGTCAGAAAACGAAGATCATGACATCTGGTCCCATCACTTCATGGGAAATAGATGGGGAAACAGTGGAAACAGTGTCAGACTTTATTTTCTTGGGCTCCAAAATCACTGCAGATGGTGATTGCAGCCATGAAATTAAAAGACGCTTACTCCTTGGAAGGAAAGTTATGACCAAACTAGATAGCATATTCAAAAGCAGAGACATTACTTTGCCAACAAAGGTCCGCTAGTCAAGGCTATGGTTTTTCCAGTAGTTGTGTATGGATGTGGGAGTTGGACTATGAAGAAAACTGAGTGCTAAAGAATTGATGCTTTTGAACTGTGGTGTTGAAGAAGACTCTTGAGGGTCCCTTGGACTGCAAGTAGATCCAACCAGTCCATTCTAAAGGAGATCAGTCCTGGGATTTCTTTGGAAGGAATGATGCTAAAGCTGAAACTCCAGTACTTTGGCCACCTCATGCGAAGAGTTGACTCACTGGTAAAGACTCTGACGCTAGGAGGGATTGGGGGCAGGAGGAGAAGGGGAAGACAGAGGATGAGATGGCTGGATGGCATCACTCACTCGATGGACATGAATTTGAGTGAACTCTGGGAGTTGGTGATGGACAGGGAGGCCTGGCGTGCTGCAATTCATGGGGTCTCAAAGAGTTGGACATGACTGAGCAACTGAACTGAACTGAACTGAAAGTATTTGTCATTTCTGTATTAAGTGTTAACAAAGACACTTGGGCTTTAGGACTGATTCTGCTTTCAAAGAGATGAAAAAAGGAATACTTCAGAAAGCGAAAGGGTTTTGTAGTTAATTCATGCATATTAGCATGAAGGACAATTCCCAAAAATGAACTGTTTTAAAAATAAAGGCCTATTCCCATGCTCTCAAAATCTGGTTTTAAGTTTGTCTAACTGTACCTAGTGCAAAGTTAATCTTGTCACTCGGACATTCTGGCATTTAAGAAATAATGTAGAACCATGAATTAACTACAGAGTAATATTTTAAAAGACCACAAAAAGACACTAGAGCTATACCATTCAGGCCCTCTGAACCTGAAGAAATAAGATTAAATATGATTTCTAAGCAAGTCATAACATTGTTGAGTTGGAATTTTAGGTAATGAAGATTCAAGAACAAACCATAAAATGGTTAATGCCAAATTTAAAAGGCAAAGAAACATTAATGGGTACTTAACAGAAATCTCTTTTCAAACAAAATATGTTATAAAACTCCAATCAAGTAATTTAATCAACTTTGTTCAAACTCAGTTTACACTTAACTTTGTTTAAACTGTTACACTTACTCAAGCATTTGTGAGAACCAAAGCTGAACGGTGTATCACATGGCAGCTCCCTCTTTGTAACGTCTATACTTCTAGCTAATGTGCACAGGCAAGGAGACAGGCTGGGGAGCCAAGGCTTTATGTTTTCTCACCTGGTAACTTACTTTCATAATTCTGTTTTTCCTGTGACACACACAGAAGCCTTTATTACATATGCACTAGGCCCAACCCAGGGAATATTCAAGAGGAATTACCTTTGGTCTGGTGGGAGGACAAGCTCTGTAATTATGAGCAATGTTTGAGTAAAATATCAACCCCTTTCCATTGTTTGAAGGGAACCAACATCAATATTAATTTCTACCTGTGATCACTTATCAAAGAATGAAAACATATCTAAGGTTTATGGCTCATTCTTTCCACCTTTCTCCCAAATTGGTAACATGCAGGGAAAGAACAAATATTCTACAATAGGGGTTGGCAAACTTTTTCCATAGAAGGCCAGATAATAAATATTTTAGGGTTTGTGGACCATGAGGCAAAATTAAGGTTATTATATAGGCATTTATATATGAAGAGAAAAAACAAAATTTTAAGGATGAAATTCAAATTATGATAACAATAAAAGTGTGTTTTTTTGTAATATAGGTCTAATAATGAAAAGAACAGTTCTTTTTATTCGGGATGTGTGTTTGCATGCATGCTCAGTCATGTCCAACTCTTTGCGGCCCCATGGACTGCAGCCATCAGGCTCCTCTGCCCATGGTATTTCCCAGGCAAGAGTACTGGAGTGTGCCATGCCCTACTCCAGGGGATCTCCCCGACCTAGAGATCGAACCCTCAACTCTGGCATTTCCTGCACTGGCAGGCACCTGGGAAGCCCTTTTCTTTGGGATAAACACTAGGCTTAAGTAGGATTCAACGTTAGTGTTCCCTATTATCAAACTGATTGCAAATATTCTCAGAAGGCCTAAGACCCCTAATGTGCCAACCCTTGCTCTAAAATACTGAGGCAAATTTGCTGTAGCAGAAACTAGTTGAGACACTCACATTATTATGTGATAGCCCTTATTCTTTCTGCCCATTCAACCTGTCTCCTACAGATGTTTTGTCCTCTCTCTTTCTTGCCTAATTGCACCCCGAGAATGACTGCCCTCTCGCTAAAGCTGTACCAAACACATGATGTCTAGAAAGCACCTGATGTCAAGAAAATGCTCCTGTCCTTTGTGAGCATTCTTCATTCTAAAAAGGAGGTCATACAACGATAACCTTGAGGACCACTGGAATCAGTTCTAGAACCACCTGATGCCAGTGCTAATGATCTTAATTAATGTCTCCATGAGGAAAGAAGAATGTAAGACAATATCAGCCCTGATCCTTATCTACAACCCTGTTTTCCACTCTGAAACTGTAAGACCCCTTGCCATCCCTCAGGAAAGGGACAGTCTAGACAGCATTAGCTGGCTGCGGCCCTCTTTGCCTGGCAAAGTACTGGGTTGCTCAAAAGGCTCCTTTTGGGAGCCTATAAGATGTTCTGTAACATCTTATAGGAAAACCCGAATAAACCTCTTGGCCAACCCAATAACAAAGCTACTCTTTGCTCCTCCTCCAAGGCTCTGTCTTCACGTTTCTATTCAGCACTGGTGAACAGAGGCCAAGTTTTTGGCAACAAAAGAACATCATTTTATAGTTTGTTGTTAAAAAGATATTTCTCCTTTTTTCATAAAACTGTAAATCTATGAAGACAGATACTCAAAGTTAGCAGGATCGTACAGGGGAAAGAACACTGGACTCTGAGTCAAAAACTTAAGTCTCTACTGCCACTTATTATATGGCCTTGGGCAAACCATTTAACTTGCACACACCTTCACCCCCGTGACCCCCACAACCCCTATATCCTACAGTGCTTTCAGAATAATGCAAACAAAAGAGTATTTTTCTCCTGTAGATGAAATTGCTGAGAAATCCTTAGGGAAGGGACTGCCTCCTAATGTTTGTATCACCAGCTTACTTTAAAGGTACTTGGTGCAGAAAAGGGGAATACATGTTTTGAAGTTCATCAATGTTAACACTCACACATCACCTAGAAGATTTCATTTCAACATCCAATAATTATTTAAAATTTCTGAATATTTTCCCACTACACAAAATCAGTAATTACTCATTTATAATCTGACAAACTTTTCAGATCATATGCAGTTCAGCTATAAAACAGTTATTAGGTATCATCACTTGGTGATTTTAAAGTAATATTCTTTTAAATGTCACCAATATCACCTAATAAAGTTTGGTTACCATTTAATTAGAAAAATATACTATAGGCAGTGAATTTAAGAGTTAGGCCCACACTGACATGGAATCCAAACATTCCTTTTGTCAAAGGCCCCACAAATAAAGAGTTCCCTGGTCAAATAAGTGTGGGCAATGCTGCATACTATATCTCTTTGGAGTTGCACAATGTACATTAATATTTTAAAGGCTCTGAGGGGTCCTATAGTATAATCCCTCCTTTAATCCAGCATTCCCCAAATTTATCTACCCATGGAGTCCTTTTTCACCTAATAAATATTATTTTACAGACCTAGACTTAAAAACGTTAGACTATTTATGGAATTAGAAGTATCTGAAGATCTCAGACCTTCCTATCTGAAAGTCAGACTAAACTGTCTGACTTTAATTCCTTTACTTTAAATTTCAATTTTGCTCTCCAACTTTTGCTCTTTGGATTTGAATTCTAATTTCCTAGTTGTCCCTATTTACTGCATGTTTCCCTTTCAAAAACAGCCCTAGCAGCAAGGACACATCCCTCTCATGATGGCTACTGCTCAAATGTCCACTGAGAGGAAGTTCTGTCTCCTTAAGCCAATCCTGCTTCTCTTCTGAGGCAGTTATAGGAAATGCAAACAACCAACAAATGTCAACCATAAGTTCACCCTTTCTCAGGCCACGCGATACAAGCAAGTAACTCTTCTTCACTAACAACAGTTATCATGATATTACATAGGATTAGGACTAATAGTTGAATTATCTACTTCACTGTAAAATTAAGATCAAGTGAAACAATGCATGTGAAAGTGCTTTATAACTCTAATCCTCATTACAAACAAGTAACAAATAATAACTTAATTTCACAGAGGCCTTGCAATGGCTTTTAATTACTAATGATAATGTTGTATGTAACTTTGCTTTTTGCCAAGAGCACGCTAACTGCTTTCATATTAGTTATGATTTAACTATTTTCCCCATTAATCCCCAGCTTATTACTTTTATTTCAGTCTCTAATTTGCTTATTCTAATACTGTAAAAAGCCTCTGGTGACTCAGAAATGCTATTGCACACAGCTGAATTGAATTGAATTAAACATTTAACATGATCTTCACTTCCTAAACACATTTAAACCCCCTTTAAAGAGTTTGCTGTTGGAGATCTGCTTGCTGCAAAACTGACTTCTAGAGAATAGTTTCTCATCTCACTCCACCCAGCCCGGCCCTCCCCACCACACCCCGCCCCCCCCAACCAAAAAAGAAAATAGTTTCTCCATAACTCACTCCACCCAAGAATACCTGAAACAAGAGGTGCTCACTTTGGGACATCCTAAGACTTATCCATGTCTAAGTGAAGATAGTAGACAGTAGGCTGTATAGGTCTGAATCACAAGAAAAGAGATCTAAGCTATAGATAGATTTGGAAGTCATAAGTCTTAAAGCAGTGAAAGGTAAACCAGAAGAAGAGGAGGATTAAAAAGAAACTAAAGGCTGTACCAGGTGGCACAGTGGCAAGTAAGAATCTGCCTGTCAAAGCAGGGGTCATGGGTTGGATCCCAGGTCTGGGAAGATTCCACACATCCCAGAACAAGTAAGCCTATGCAACTACTGAGGCTGTGCCCTAGAGCCAGCACACCTAGAATCCACAGGTGGCAACTAGGGAGCCTGAGCACCACACCGACCAAAGCCTGCGCGCCTAGAACCTGTGCTCTACAAGAGAGGCCACGGTAATGAGAAGCCCCTGCACTGCAACAAAGAGTAGCCCCGGCTCGCTGCAACTAGAGAAAGCGGATGCAAAGCAATGAAGACCTAACACAGCCAAATAAAAAAAAAACAGAAAAAACTATAGCTAGAGCAGTGGTGTCCAACAAGACTTTCTACAATGATGAGAATGTTCTATATCTGCGCTTTCTAATACAACAGCCACCAGTCACAAGTGACTATTGAGCACTTAAATATGGCCAGTGTGACTGAAAACCTGAAAAAAACCCGAAAACCTACAATTTTTAAAATTTTTTGAGAAAATATTAATTTAAATTCAAATAGCCACATGTTGCTACTGTGTTGGACAGTGAAGGGCCACAGAGTAGATGGAAAATAAGATGAACTCATGGAAATCATAGAAAGAATTTCAAAAAGTGGGAATGAGCAATAGCATGAAATGCTCTACAAAGGACAAGCAAAGCAGGACTAAAAAGTAACAAATGTAGTTAACAAGTATTCTGAGTTGAATTCTGTCCCACCCCAAATATTCATAATGTTGTCCCATACCTCAGAATGTGACCTTATTTGGAAATAGAGTCTTTGCAGATGTAATTAAGATGAGATCATACTGGAGTAGTGTGCATTTCTAATCCAATATGATTGATGTCCTTGTAAAAAAAGGATAAATTTGGACACAGACACACACACACAAAGGGAAAATGCCACATGAACAAAAATGCAGAGATCATGGTGATGTGTCTACAAGACACGGAATACAAGAAATTCCCAGCAAGCCACCAGAAACTAGGAGAGAGGCCTGGAATAGATCCTTCTCCACTGCCTGCAGAGGTAGCATGGCTCTGCCAACACACCGATCTTGGACTTTGCTGTTGTTGATGCTTAGTCACTAAATCATGTCCAACTCTTCGGTGACCCTGTGGATTGTAGCCCACCAAGCTCCTCTGTCCATGGGATTCTCCAAGAAAGAATATGTGTCAGTTGCCCTTTCCTACTCTAAGGGAATCTTCTCAACCCAGGGATCAAACCCGAGTCTCCTGCATTGGTAGGCAGATTCTCTACCACTGAGCCACTAGAGAAGCCCGTGATCTTGGACTGTGCTGTGCTGTGCTTAGTTGCTCAGTCGTTTCCGAGTCTCTGCTACCCCATGGACTGTAGCCCACCAGGTTCCTCTGTCCATGGGGATTCTCCAGACAAGAATACTGGAGTGGGTTGCCATACCCTACTCCAGGGGATCTTCCCAACCCAGGGATTGAACCCAGGTCTTCTGCATTGTGGGCAGCTTCTTCACCGTCTGAGCCACCAGGGAAGCATGAGAATATTGGAATGGGTAGCCTATCCTTTCTCCAGGGGATCTTCCCAACCCAGGAATCAAACCGGGGTCTCCTGCACTACAGGTACTTCTTTACCAGCTGAGCTACCAAGGAAGCCTGGATCTTGGACTACTAGACTCCAAAATTGTGAGACAATAAACTTCTGTTGTTTAAGTCACCAGTTTGTGATACTTTCTATCACATTGGTATCCCTAACCAATGCAATAAGAAAAAGGTATTCTATATCTGCCAGTTGTTTGTCTATCTACCTAAATCTTTACAAAGGTATGCTCTTATTTACTTAAATCTTGATCTTCTAGTGGACAGAGAACATAGCTGTAAAAATTTGCTCTCACTACTGTTTAACAGCAGTAGCCATCTAGTAAATACTACCGAACAACGTTAATATTCAATCATATATCTGAAGTACTGAAGTGTAAACACTGTATTAAAAAACAAACATGAGATACGAAGCACAGATGATTCCCAAGGGCTCTTTGGGGTTTGGTTCGCTGGCTGAAACATTCCTTCATCTTATCATCATAAATTTCATGTTTTAAAAACAATTATCACCAAAAGAAGAATACTTACCTTTGGTTTCTAAGCTTTCAAGAGTAGTCATTGTTTTTCACCAATGAAAATGTACCCCAAGACTTCTACTGAAAAACCTAAAAATGTATAAAACGAAAGAATTAAAACAGTATCATATAAATACATTCACCAAGTCCCTGTAACTTTAATATTATGATATTCTACTTGCTTCTGCATTTAGTAAACTTGCATTTGGAAGTGTCCCTTAAAGCCCCTTTCCACAAGGTAACATAGTTATGGCTACCAAATGTCTTAAAAAAATTAGGGGTAATTTCACTGTATACTCTAAATTATCACCAGTAGAATCTAAATTATCAGATGTGTGTCCTTAAATTTAGCTCAGAAATAGTACTGTAGTTAATATAGGGGCTTCTGTATCACTGATGGACACCAGGAATTTAAAAGCAGTTAAACTAATTAAGTCCTCACGAGACATCATTGACACTATTTTGCTCACTAAATCCCAGAGAAGGGAATGGCAGTATTCTTTCCTGGAGAATTCCATGGACAGAGAAGCCTGGCGGGTTACAGTCCATGGGATCGCAGAGTTGGACTCGACTGAGCTTCTAACAACACCAGCACCAACACCACCACCCACTGTTCATTAAATACATCATAGAGGAGCTTCTCTTCAGATGTTTGACAAGCGACAAAAAAAAATTCATAACTTAATTTGTATTTCTTTGTAATGAAATTAAAATAGCATAGTATATGCTTTCAGAAATGTATGGATGGCCTTAAAGGCGGTACAAGCCTTTCTGGAACAACAGGCAACCTTTCCCTAAATCCAAAGCGGCTCAACACCCAAACTTCAACTCGTACCGCCGTCCCTTTCCAAAATCCCTCTTTAGTTACACAAGTCCGTTCTGGGACTTACCGCTCAGATTCTTACTCTTCCTATTGCAGGGGGCCTCACTTTACAGATTCTACGTCCAGATCTCACTGGTTTAACGACAGACACTCCTCTGGCATTCTGAAGCCGATCCGCCCAGGCCTTGGTGACATCAAGCTTCTGGTTCACAAATAATCACTTCCGATTACTCAGGGTTTCGTTTCCGGAAAATTTTCCAAAAGAAAAATGTCAACTCATTCTGCGATGCATTTAAACTTAAGTAACAGAACATATGGTGTAAGACTTCAGTAAGTGAAAACTGGATAAACTATTTAAAAATGTAGATTATTTGGACCTTAGCCACGTAGCAGCTTCAACCTCCGGTCACCTGTCACCCAAACGGAAGTGACGATCAGGGAAAGAGGTAGGCGGTGTTCCGTCACCCTAGGCGACGGAGTGACGAGGCAGTACTGTCGACCGAGTGGCGGAGGTGGGTTTACTTCTAGCCAATAGAGACGAAGGGGCGGGCCACTGGCCCCCCGGCTAGAGTCCGGCAGTAGGCGGGGCTTTGTTGCCGGAGTAACCTGGCGTTGGTGTTGGTTCCTTCCTGTTGAAAAGATACCTGTTTCCTTGTGCTAAGATCCTGAGGCTATGGTGAGTGCTAGGCGAGGCCAGAAGGTCCGGGGTCGTGTATACGTCGCGTCCCAAGTCCTGGGGCGTCTGGGTCCTGAGAAGAGTTCGCGTCCCTTCTCTCGTCACCTCGTTTTCTTTTTCTCCCTTTCCAGGCGCCGTCCCTGCAGTTTTCTTGTTTTTCCCGGTTTTTGTAGCACCATGAATCCCACTTTTGTACTGCTAAGCCTTGAGAGTAATGTGACAGAAAGTTTAGGGGTAAGACTCTGAGTCTAACAGTTTGAGGTGAGACATTGTTTCGAACAGACATGTAAAATGTTTTTATTTTTAATCATTTTTTTCCTCCAAGCTCTCAGCTTCACCTTAACGCGCTTCATTTAACACTGTGTTGTGGTGTGTATGTTACTTTCTCATTGGCTAGTGTGTGTGTGTGTGTGTGTGTGTGTGTGTGTGTCTGTGCGCGCTCAGTCGTGTCTGTCTCTTCAGTGACCCCAAGGACTGTAGCCCGCCAGGCTCCTCTGTCTGGGATTTCCCTGGAATTTCCCAGGCAAGAATACAGGATCTGGGTTGCTATTTCCTTTTCTAGGGGATCTTCCCCACCCAGGGATCGAATCCATGTCTCTCGAGTCTCCTGCATTGGCAGGCAGGTTCTTCTAACAGTAGCGCAACCTGGGAAGCCCTACTTTCTCATTACTGATCTGAATATCCTTATGTTCTGCTTTGCTTTCTTGAGTGGTCAACCACTGTCGCATACACTGTCTAAGGGCCATTTAGTAATAGCTGTATTTTGCATTAGTTCTAGCCAGTTGATTACCTTCTAGTTCTGTGCTTTTTAACAAGAATGCCCCTCAAGATCACTTGGAGATCATTTATAGAAAAATCACTTGGAGAAGGCAATGGCATCCCACTCCAGTACTCTTGCCTGGAAAATCCCATGGACAGAGGAGCCTGGTAGGCTGCAGTCCATGGGGTTGCTAAGAGTCAGACACGACTGAACTACTTCACTTTGACTTTTCATTTTCGTGCACTGGAGAAGGAAATGGCAACCCACTCCAGTATTCTTGCCTAGAGAATCCCAGGGATGGGGGAGCCTGGTGGGCTGCCGTCTATGGGGTTGCACAGAGTCGGACACAACTGAAGCAGCTTAGCAGCAGCAGCAGCAGCACTTGCTAGAGCTTCATCCCTAGAAATTCTGAATAAATAGGAATAGGGCTCCATATTTGAATTTTTAAAAGCCTAAGGATGATTTTAATTCAGTCACATGTTTGAAAATACCAGGGTTCTAATGTATTCACTTAATGGCCAAACATTTTAAACATTTACAAATAAGGAACTGGAGGATAGAAGGATGTCCATTGTCAGATGAATTTAGTTATGAACTTAACATCAGAGACTCTCCCACTGCCCATTCTTTCTCGACTACTACTCAGCAACCCATTTTATTACCCTAGTCTGTCTCTGCCCTCCTCCTTCCAATCCCTTTCCGAACCTTCACTTTTAAAAACCCTGTCCCCTTTCCCTCCATTCCAACCAGATGACAGAGTCTAACGGTCAATTTCTTTAACCCCAAGTCTCCAACCTATATATTGATATTTCTTTTTACCCATCATTGGGTCTTTTGTTTCTAGTTTATAGAAACAGGTGTTGAAAGATAATGCTTTCATTTTTGCTCTAAATCTTATTCCCTCTCACTACTTACAGGACTTTTTGCTTCGGGTTATCGTTCTCCTTTCTTGTACTTTCAGCCTCTTCCTCTCCATTTCCTTCTCCTCAGTGTCTGAGTCATACATCTCAAGAAAATGAAATAAAACAAAAGCCAATTCCCCATCTTGTGTTTATCTATTCTCCCCACTTATCAGTAAGCTGCTGGAAAGCATAGTGCTTCCATTTTTAGCAAATTCTGCTTGTTCACTTGCATCCTCAAAACTCTGTTGTCTGAATTCCTTTCTAACAGCTTCGTGAAGTTGTTCAGTCACTAAGTCATGTCTGACTCTGCAACCCCATGGACTGCAGCACGCCAGGCTTCCTTGTCCTTCAGTGTCTCCCTGAGTTTACTCAAACCCATGCTTATTGAGTCAGTGATGCCATCTGACCATCTCATCCTCTGTCACCCTCTTCTCCTGGTGCCCTTAATCTTTCCCAGCATGAGAGTCTTTTCCAGTGAGTTGGCTCTTTGCATCAAGTGTCCAAAGTATTGGAGCTTCAGCTTCAGCATCAGTCCTTCCAATGAATATTCAGGACTGATTTCCTTTAGGATTGATTAGTGTGATCTCCTTGCAGTCCAAGGGATTCTCATGAGTCTTCTCCAGCACCACAGTTCAAAACCATCAATTCTTTGACTTTCAGCCTTCTTTATGCTTCAACTCTCACATTTATACATGAGTACTGGAAAAACCATAGCTTTGACTATATGAACCTTTGTTAGCAAAGTGATGCCTCTGCTTCTTAATATGTTGTCTAGGTTTGTTATAGTTTTTCTTCAAAGGAGCAAGCATGTTTTAATTCTGTGGCTGTCGTCACCCTCTGTAGTGATTTTGGAGCCCAAGAAAATAAAATCTGCCACTCTTTCCATTTTTCCCCCATCTATTTGCCATGAAGTGATGGGACTGGATGCCGCAATCTTAGTTTTTGAATGTTGAATTTTACACCAACTTCTTCACTCTCCTCTTTCAACTTCATCAAGAGGCTCTTTAGTTCCTCTTTGCTTTCTGCCACTAGGGTGGTATCATCTGCATATCTGAGCTTGTTGATATCATGAAGTTGTTCTTGCTTAAATTTTGAATGGCCTTTTAAGTGCCAAATCCAGTAATTTCTCCTCAAAATTTATTTTATTTAGCTTTTCTGTGACAGCTGAAGTATGTGCTCAGACACTCAGTTGTGCCCAGCTCTTTGCGACCCCATGGGCTCAGTAGCCCACCAGACTACTCTGTCCATGGGATTTCCCAGGCAAGAATACTGGGGTCGGTTGCCATTTCCTTTTCCAGGGAATATCCCTGACTCAGGGATTGAACCCGTGTCTCCTGCATGCAGTTGAATTCTTTATCATTGAGCCACCAGGGAAGCCTGTACAGAATCATAAGGAGATGAAAAGTGACATTTGCAAAATACTGGTTTTTGGTGCCTGCCATTCAGATTTTCCAACAACCTTAAGAGCAGTGAACTCCTCCCTGCACTCTCTGCACGGGCTGGAGGTGTGTGTAGTGGCTGTTTCAGATTGGGTGGTCAGTGAAGGCTCCTTTGAGGCAGTGACTTTTGTCTTCAAGTCTGAATATTAAGGTGCAGTGATCGGAGGGAAGATTCTAGACTGTACCAACAACAGATCAAAAGAGCTTTGAGCTCTGATCTTAAGGTTTAATGTGAACAAAGAATAGAAATTAGATTGTGAAGCAGTGTGGGGGGAATATGGTAGAGAATAGCATGAGATGCCAGTAGAGAGGTAGGCAAAGGGTAAACCACAAGAGCGAAGTTTAGCAGTGTTTTGCAAACTATAGTTGTAACCCATTATTGGGTCATGAAATTAATTCGTGGTGTGTAGCCAACATTAAAAAAGAAGACACATGAAGTAGACTTTAACTGTATTTATTGCATGTAAGGGTCGCTTTCATGAAACTTAAAAAAATTCTATGTGTGTTGTATGTACTGGATTATGATGTAGAATATATTTCTTACTGTACGTCATGATCCACAGAGTTCAAGATATAATATACTTTGAGCAATACACACTTTGAAATCTCAAGGGATGCAGATTTTTTCTTCCTCCTTTGAATCAGTGACAGTCTTATTGTGTGGCAGGAAAAACTCTGAATTTAGTGAAATTGTAAATTTGATTAGAGTAGAATTTTCAAGTTTCTGCATCCAAATCTTCCTCTTATGTCAGTTGCTGTCAGTCCTTTATGAGAAAAAGTAGGCCTTTAGAAAAAGAAACAGATGGCCTTTCTCTGTTCAGTCTGGCCACAGGCATCTGTACTCTATCAAAGCTGATGGTTGCTATAAGCAACTGAGGATGGAGCTTGTTTCCTGGTGTGGCTTCCTGTCATTGCAATTAAGTTATCTGCATCTGGTTTGTTACTGTTGTAGCTTCTAGTAGCAGAATTGGGTTCAGGTTTCAGATTTTAGAACCACCTTTATCTCATGAAGCAGAGATAGGCAACTGTAGTTAAGGTTGTCTCCCATACATGCTGTTTAAGATAAGATAAAGAATATAGTAGAGTCATCAATTTATTTACTGTTGTGTATACAGAGAATAGAGAAGATGATTCCAAATATTACCCATGTGTACTCTGCAAGCAGTGTGCCATGGTCTTCCGTGGTGGCTCAGATGCTAAAGAATCTGCCTGCAGTGCAGCAGACCCAGGTTTGATCCCCGGGTCGGGAAGATCCCCTGGAGAAAGGAATGGCTACCCACTCCAGTATTCTTGCCTGGAGAATCCCATGGACAGAGGCGCCTGGAGGGCTACAGTCCACGGGGTTGCGAAAGAGTCAGACACGACTGAGCAGCTAACACACACAGCAGTGTGCCAGTGTCTGTTTCTCTTAACCTCTAACTTGATATAGTACAGAGGCATGCTTTGTGGTGTTACTATTCAATTTTGTGGATATTTAAAAATTTTCCTTTTATGTATTAAATTGCATCTTCCTCAATTACTGTTATAGATTCATTTTCCTAAGAAATAGTAAAAGGTCAGGGTAAAGGGAGGGAATGGGAGATGGCAGGTATAGTTCTTAATCCAGTTTCATAGCTCTTATGTACTTTTGGGGCTTCCCTGGTGGCTCAGTGGTAAAGAATCCCCCTGCAGTGCAGAAGACATGGAGACAGGAGTTCCATCCCTGGGTCAGGAAGATCCCCTGGAGTAGGAAATGGCAACACATTCCGGTATTCTTGTCTGGGAAATCCCATGGACAGAGGGGCCTGGTGGGTTACAGTCCATGGGGTTGCGAAAGAGTCGGACACAACTTTGGAACTAAACAACAACGAACTTTTGGGAAAGAGACAGCTAAGCAGGAATGATATGTATTTAGCAAACATTAGATCTTGAGATCCATAAATTTCTGTCCAACTTAAATGGATTAGCTGGGAACATGTACTTTTATTACTGGTAGTCTTGAAACTTTACTATGCAGTGATTTGATTATGAAACTATATGTAGGAGCCCTTTTCAGGTCTAATCTGTTTCTTGCTGTTACTGCTGCTGCTAAGTCGCTTCAGTCATGTCAGACTCTGTGCAACCCCAGAGATGGCAGCCCACCAGGCTTTCCTGTCCCTGGGATTCTCCAGGCAAGAACACTGGAGTGGGTTGCCATTTCCTTCTCCGGTTTCTTGCTAAAGAGGCTCAAAAATAGGGCTTTGGAAAAATGGGAAATCCCTCCATCTAGTGGCAAGTATGGGTCTATCATTTTTAGTAAACCATCTTGCTCTTTAAGTAGTTTCTTGAGTGTGTTACTGTGTGTACCCAAATCTCTGAAAGGCGAATATTTGTACATCTTAGATATTTGAGTGTTTTTCATAATTAAATAATTGAAAATTTAATCTCCAAAGGGAGAATGGATCCTATAATAACATGCTCAATTTTCCTCAGTACATGCTTGAGAGGCTGCTTCAACTGTGTCCGATTCTTTGCGACGCTATAGACCATAGCCCGCCAGGGCCATGGGATTCTCCAGGCAAGAATACTGGAGTGGGTTGCCATTCCCTTCCCCAGGGGATCTTCCCAACTCAGGAACTGAACCCGGGTGTCTTACGTCTCCTGCGTTGGGAGGTGGGTTCCTTTACCACTAGTGTCACCTGGGAAGCCCACTTTTTCTCAGAATTTCCATTTAAAATCTCGTAATGACCTTGAGAATTTATCTTATCTCTTGCTATACACGTAGGTCAGGCATGCATCATCAGAACATTTTTAGAACCAAAATTGAATTACTAAGTAGTTATATAGAAGTGGAGCAGAGCCTCTTGAACTCATCCTTCTGCCCTACTGTTGGGTTCCTGCTCCATGCTGTAAATGTGAGATACAAAGATGAATTAGCCCAGATCTCTCTCTTAAGGAGCTCACTGTCTTGGAGGAAGAAGGAAGGCAGGGAAGAGAGAAACATGATATACGGTAGATTGGTAGATTGAAGGCAGAAGGAGAAAGGGACAGCAGAGGATAAGATGGTTAGATAGTATCATCGACTCAGTGGACATGGATTTGAACAAACTCAAAACAGTGAAGTGAAAGTCACTAAGTTGTGTTAGACTCTGCGACCCCATGGAATTCTTCAGGCCAGAATACTGAAGTGGATAGCCATTCTCTTCTCCAGGGGATCTTCCCAATCCAGGGATCAAACCCAGGTCTCCCACATTGCCGGCAGATTCTTTATCAGCTGAGCTATGAGGTAGGCTGTTTTATTCTAAGAGAGAACTCTAGATTCATTAACTCATTCAACAATGACTTTTAAGTTCCTATTATTTGCCAGATAGTGTTCTACGCACCCAGGATGTAGCAATGTCCGGCAAAGTCGTGCCCTCGTAGAGCTAAAATTTGGGGATAGGGAGTCACACAATTAAAAAAAAAAACATAGTGTTAATTATTGATAAGTGCTCTGAAAAATTAGATTATGGGAAAAGGAGTGGAGAAGGTAGTATTTTTTCTACTGGTATTTAGTGGGTGGTCAGGGAAGCTTATCTCGCTTGCTAACATTTGAGCAGAGAGCTGAATGCAGTGATGCTTAGAGACCCTGGTAATCCTAGCAGTGGGGCAGAAGAGACAGAGGGAATACCAAGGGTAAAGATTCTGAGGTGGGAGCCTGCAGGGATGAGCAAGAAGGCCAGTAAGATTGGAGCAGAGAGGGCGAAGGAGAAAAGAGCAGAAATGTTGAGAGGTAGCCTGAGGCCAGATCATATAAGCTCTATGTGGTATGAAATCATAAACCCTTAGAGCTGAAAGAGACTCTTGTTTCTGAAACTGAGGTTGAGACCTTTTGATGGATTGTGAACTCTAAATTGTGAATAGCGATTTGCTTTTACAAAAGTAACATATCAGTACATTGCACATTCTGAGGATAAGGATTATTTGATAGAACTTTTCTTCAGTTGTGGGGGGGGTGTGTGTGTATTGGTTTTGGTGGAAATTATAGTTATTACTGTAAGTTTTGGTGAAAACAAAGTCAAATGCTTGTGAACCAGTGATCTAGCCTTACATCCAAATTCTGTAGATGGGGAACCTCAAGTTAGGAAGTACTCAGAGGTGCACGTGATTTCTTGCTCAGCAAGCCCTTCTTGCTGCCGTACTGTGCTCCTGTCTAGATGTTGTATGCACGTCCGGATGTAGATGTGACTGACTCCATGCTGCATTAGTTCTAATTTCTGTCTTTTTAAATATTTTATTTATTTATTTTTCTCGACTCTGGGTCTTCATTGCTGCTTTCTCTGGTTGCAGCTCGTGGGGCCTACTCACTAGTTATGGGGCACAACCTTTTCACTTGGTGGCTTTACTTGTGGAGCGCAGGCTCTAGGCTTGGAGGTTCAGTAGTTGTGGTGCATGGGCTTAGTTACCCTCAGAGCATGTGAATCTTTCCGGACCAAGGATTAAACCCACGTCCTCTGCATTAGCAGGCAGATTCTTAACACTGGACCACCAAGAAAGTCCTCTAATTTCTTAAATAAGGGAAGGAATTACAAGCTTTATTTAGTTAATACCATATCAGTAAGTATTAGGATAGCAACTTCAGTTCTGTTTTATGACCTTTTTTACACTGTTTGACTTATATCCCTTTGCATTCTTCATTTTCCTAAATATCCTTTTTATTTCCCTAGGAAAGAAAGCTATCCAAAGTGAAGAGATAGAGAGGGAGAGAAAGAAATCCAGGACCCAGAGAGAGGGAGAGGGACAGACATCTACAGTCCAGGAGAGAAAAGAGAGAAATCTCCAAGGCCATGAGAGAGAGAGAGAAGTAGCCAGATCTCTGACTTGCCTATTCTTCCTGCCGTTTCTATGGTTCCCATTGCTCCTTCCTGAAGGCCTGGTCTTCTGGGAAGACAGCGCTGGTGGAGAAGGGGCTCCGTCCACTTTCAAAGACATGTATTGGGAATTTACCTCTGTAATCTGTCTTCTGGCTCTCAGAGGATCAGTAGTGTGCTGAGGAGAGTGAGCTCCTGGAGAGCAGGGTTTATTTACTACGCTCCTTGACATTCCTAGGCCTGGTCCATGAAGGTCCTCAGTAATGCTGTGCTTGAAAGACCTTCATAATTAATACACTGAGCTGTCATGAGACCGTTCCTATCTGTTACAACTAAATTGTCACTTCTACAAACCATAAATCTGTAATATGAAAGGGAAGAAGGATTAGGCTCAAAAGAGACTTAATTTTGGAGAACTGCAAAGGTAGATTAATGAAGTTTGATGATATTAGTCCAAAGGTTTAAAAAAAAATTCTTTTACAAACACATATACACACACATACCAGATTAATCCCTTCCTTTTTTTAATGTCATGAGAAAGATGTTCTTGAAATTGTTTAACAGGATTTAAAATAATTATTGTTTTGAATTATTTAAAACCCCGTATGTCACATAATGGGATTTTGCTGCTGCTGCTGCTGAGTCGCCTCAGTCGTGTCCGACTCTGCGCGACCCCATAGACGGCAGCCCACCAGGCTCCTCTGTCCCTGGGATTCTCCAGGTAAGAACACTGGAGTGGGTTGCCATTTCCTTCTCCAATGGGATTTTAAACAATTCCAAACAATAATTTTTAAACTTCCCTGGAACAGGAAATGGCAACCCACTTCAGTATTCCTGCCTGGGAAATTCCATGCACAGAAAAGCCTGGCAGGCTACAATGCATGGGGTTTCAGAGAGTCAGATACGACTGCGCACGCATGGATGTAATGTGTTAGATGTTAGAAAGCAAATGAAGAGAATTCAGTGGATGTTATTCTTCTTTCATAAGAGTTGTCGTTTGAACCCGATTATTTCTTCAGTGACTAAAAAAAGTATGCTGTAAGTCTACTTGGGACTAGTTGGGGGAAGTATCAAAGAAGAGCTCAGATTAGGTCCTTTTTATGGAAGGAATTAGAGAGAAATGAAATTGTTGACCTGGCATGTATTGTCTGTTCATTAAAATATTTCTTAAAGCCCTGATGACTGAAAGAGGATCTAGTAAAAACTAAGTTAACTTACTAACTTGTAAAGCAGAATGGGAAACCTTCTTTTCTTAGTAACCAATATCAGTCATTTATTTTAGGCCTATTATAAATAAATTAAGTTCTTTTCATGGAGGGAAACAGTCTCAGTGTTAAAAGACACCCAAAGTTATACTGCTGTTGAGTGGCTGGGCCCTGATTTGAACCTGTTTAACCTGGAAACCTGAACTCTTTCTCATCTGCTGCAACTGGGGTCACGGTGTTTAAATTTTTTAGGAATAAATTTCTTCCTCTTTTTTTTCATAACTAGAGAGAGAAGTGAAGACTCTTCCTTTTTGAAAACTCAATTTCTAGAGCATATGTGTGATACAAATTTTCTTCAAAAAGTTATAATTCATATTTTGATAGTTATGGCCTCTGCAAAATGACTGTGATTTAATATAGAATTAATTACAGGGCTCTGACTGAGGGGTGTTTGTCAAATGGCTGCGTGGCCTGGATATGTTGAAATCCAGATTGAACATTAGGTGGCGCTCCTTAATCACTGGATACATTTTTTTGGGGAACGATAGTTTTATAGATATTACTAGTTGCTCATTCATTTTAATTTTATTGATATGGTATACGAATACCATTTATCTGGAAAGAAGACAGTATCACGGATTATTTCTCATGAAGACACACACTTTTCCTTTTCATAAAGTAGGAAACTGAAACCTAGATGAAAAGAAGGGCTTTCTTGGGGATTAAAATTGAAAGTGGCTTCTTTGAAGAATCTGTTACTCCACCCAAATATCCTTTGTCCTGTTTAAAAGAAGCCCTAAACAGTAAACTACTAAATTTAAATTAAAATAATGCAGGAGTCACATGAAATATGTAGGCAAAAACTCTTCTAAACAGTAGGGAGGATTATCCTAATATGCATCTCTTCAGATAGACTCTCTGATGATCAGTACGTCTAACACTTGCTGATTTTATAGAAGTACATTTTTGCTTATAGCCCTTTGAATCTGCATCACTTGAGTGTGCATGTAGTACTTTCTTCAATGACTGATACTCCAAAATACTCAGACTCATTCCTTTCCACATGAGGATAAAGCTAACAGAATCAGTAGCCAACTGTAGAAATACTCAATAGTAATAATTACGATGTTTGCAAAGCTACATGTATGTTTCGCATCTGTAGCATTCAGTATTTGAAGCAGAGGAAACATGGAACCAGTTTGGTTTGTGAAGAGCAACACTCCTCTGTCTCTGTAGCCAGGGCCACTGCAGTCTTCTGTGCATGGTGCACTCTACAACTGTGAGTGAATTGCAGATACGTTTATTTTTCTAATAGATGACAGAAAATATTCCAAGGAAAGCACTTTTTCTGATTTGTGTAAAAGCACCAGATCTGCTAAGGAACAAGCTTGGCACTCAGTGCCATTGGCATTTTCCCTAGAGGGAAAAAGAGTAGAAGATAGAAGAGGGAGCACAGGAGAAAGAAGGTGATATAAAAATGACATTGTAGGATGTGTCTAAATTGCCAAAAGGGTCACAGTGGGTTTAGAGCCTCCACAATAGCATCAGGATGCCCTCCCACCTTATCTGCCCCTCTCCCACCACCTTTAGGTCATACTGACTTTTTTACCCCATGAATTCACCAAGCCTCATCTTCCCACTGAGGCTTCGTACTTTTTGTCTTTCTGGAATATTTCTCCCCGAGACTTCTGCATGAATGGTTTATTTCTTATCCTGGTTTTACTTCAAATGACATCTCCTCATAGAGGGCTTTGCTTTATATTCTAGTTGAAGGAAGATTCCTTAGCGCTGTGTCTCAAATCATTAACACATTTACTTATGCATTGTCTTGTCTCTATAACACTTACTGTTGCAGGAATCACACCATTTTTAAAAACATGCTACAAGGAGAGACAGAAAGTTGGTGAGCAAGCTCCATGTCAACAGGGCCTTGTCAGTTTTGAATATCTCTATTGTCTGTCGCAGTGCCTGGCAAAGAGAAGAAACTGAATATTTGCTGAATAAATGGAGGAATAAATAAATTCAGCTTTTCAGGCCTGAATAACTTTTTATTTGATAATAGCCAGTGGATAAGTTCTGTTTTTTTAATTTGTTCTTTCAACGAATATTTAGTTACACCTATTACATGCCACGCATATACTTAGTCCCTTGGACTACATCTGTGAACAAAACAGACAATTCCTGACCTAAGAGGTCTTAAATTCTATTGAGGGAGATGTATAATAAATAATCAACATATTAAGTATAATATGCATAATATTTTAAGATGTTAAATGCTATAGGGAAAAAATGGTCAGGGTGATGAACACTGGGAATGCTAGTAATGATGGGGAATGTAATTGACAGGGAAGTGGCCAGGGTCAGTCTACCAGAGAAGATGACAGCTGAGCAAAGACTGGAGAGTGAGAAACGATACGCCAAGCAGATGCTGGAGAGAAAGTATTCCAGGAAGTAGGGCAGCCATTAGAGAGGCCCTTAGGTAGAGAATGCCATGTGTTCAAGTAATAGTGTGGCTCTGACACCGTAAGCAAGAGTGATAGTTGTGGGAGATGGGATCAGATAGGTAACTGGAGGCCAGGTTTGCAGCTCATTGAAAGTGGGTTGATTTTATTCTGATAGAAATAGGAAGTGTTTGAGTCTGCAGGTTTTAAGAGGAGTGGTAAGGTGGTTCAGCTTATATTTTTACAGGATCTCTTTGACTGCTTCTTAGAGAATAGAAAAATAGAATAGAATGTGGTGAAGGGCAGTGGTCAAGAATGGAAGTAGAGAGACCGTTTATTAGATGTAATCTAAGTGATTAGATGTAATCTAAGTGAGAGTATGGTGGCTTGGAGCAGTGCGATTGCAATGGAGGTCGTGGAGTGATTCAGTGTATATCCTTTGTAGTTAGAGCTAACAGGGTTTCCTGATGGATCTGAGGTTTCAGAGAAAGAGTGAGTCAGGGATGGAGTTAACAGATTACCCTTGGGTTACTGCCTAAGCAATGGTAAGGACTGAGTTGCTATTAATAGAGATGTGGAAGACTGAGGAGGAGCAAGTTTGGTGAGGGGCTGGAGCAGGGGTTTAGTTTGGAGCCCATTCAGTTAGAGATACTTATTTAATATCTAAGGTAAGAAGGAGTTGCTTACATGACCCTGAAATTTGGAGAGGTCTACCCTGAGAGCTGTCTGTATATGGATGTATTTTAAAGCCATGTGACCAAGCAATATCATTAGGAGAGTGAATATAGATAGAAACAAGATGTTCAAAGACCAAGACCCAAGGTACTTGAACCTTAAGAAATCAAGAGGTTACAAGTTAGTAACTTAAGCTTCTACCTTAAGAAATAAGAAGACAAACAAAAATAAGAGCAAACTCAACCTAAGACGGGAAAAAAGATGGAAATGAAACTTAGAGTGGAAATCAATAAAATAGGAAACTGAGAAACAACAGAGAAAATGAATGAAACCAAAAATTGTTTCTTTGAAATGATTAACACAGATAATACTTTGGTTAGACTGACTAATAAAAGAAGACCAAAGGTATTGATATAAATGACCAAAATTAGGAATGAAAGAGAAGGTATCTCTACTGACCCTCCATAAATTAAAGGAATTATAGTGAAATACTGTGAACAACTTTATGCCATCAAATTAGACAACTTGGATGAACCAAGTGAAGTTCTTGAAAGATACAATTACTAAAATAGACTCAAGAAGATGGAGAACATCTGAATAGACCTATACCAGGCAAAGCAATTGAATTAGTGTTAAAAAAAAAAACTTTCTACAAAGGAAAATTCAGGCCGAGATGATTTCTCTGGTGAATTATATCAAACATTTAAAGAATAATTAATACCAATCTTTCAGGAAAATAGAAGAGGAAGTACTTCCCAACTCATCCAGTGATGCCAGTGTTACCCTTATACCAAAGCCAGAGGAAGACATTATGAGAAAAGAAAACTGCCAGTATTCCTTGTGAACGTATATATACAAATCCTCAACAAAATATTAGTAAACTGAATCCAGCAACATATGGAAGGGATTATACAACCTAACCCAGTGGGATTTATGCCAAGAATGCCAGGTTGATATTGTATCTGAAAAATTAGATTAATTAGTATAATTCACCTTATTAATAAAAGACAAAATCCACATGATCATCAGAAGACATGAAAACACTTTTACAAAATCCAGTACCATCCATAATAAAAATTCTCAACAAACTAAGAGGAGAAGGAAACTCCTTCAGCCTGACTCAGGAGATTCACAGAAAACCTGTAGCTAACAACATACTTAATGGTGAAAATGTTGATGCTTTTTTCCAAGATAGGTAATAAGAGAGAGTGATGTCTGCTTTTAGCAGTTTTATATGATGTTGTAAAAGAAGTTTTAGTCGTTTGCAGTCAGGTGAGAGAAAAAGAGATAAAGAGGCATGCAGATTGGATAGGAAGAATTAAAACTGCCTTTATTCATAGATGATATAATCATATATGTAGAAAATCCCAAGTCTACCACCCACCTACCCAATACCAAAACACTTTTTTTGTAACTAATATATTCAGTAAGGTTGCAGAATATGAGATCGATATACAAGATCAATATACAAAAATCAACTATTTCTTTGTACTACAATGGATCATCTAAAGAGGAAATTAAGAAATGAGTTCCATTTCCCATAGCATCAAAATAAATACTTAGACATTTTTTTTAATAGCAGTACAGGATGTACACTGAATACTCCAAAACATCGCTGAGTAAAATTGTAAGATTAAGATCTAAATGAATGGTGACATTCCATGTTCATGGATTGGAAAGATCAATATAATTTTACTGGCAATTTTCTATAAAGTAAATAGGTTAAAAAAAAAAGAAACCTGAAAGTAAATAGATTCAGTGTAGTCCATACCAAATTCTAGCAGACATTTTTGTAGAAATTGAAAAGCTGATCCTAAGTTGATATGGAAATGTGAAGAACTCAGAACAGTCAACACATTTTTAAATGACTAAAACTGGAAGATTTAGACTTCCTGGTTTCAAACCTTAAATATACAGTAATCAGGACAGTGTAGTGCTGGTGTAAGGCTAGACACGGAGATCAGTGGAACAGGATTAGAATCCGGAAATAAACCTTTTATGGTAAGTTGATTTTCAACAAGAATGCCAATGCAATTAAATGAAGAAAGAATTCACACGAATACTCACGAATGATACTGGGACAATTGGATATCCATATTAAAAAAGATACATTTAGACTCTAAATGAAAAGCAATCAAAGTGAATTATAGACCTAAATGAAGAGCTAAAACTGTAAAGCTCTTAGAAGAAAATACAGGGATAAATATATGTGACCTTGGGTTAGGCAAAACCTTCTTAGGTATGACAACAAAAGCATAAGTAACCAAAGGTCCCCTCCCCCACCCCCAGTAAAGTTATCTGGAATTGGCAATGTGAAGCAAGAAGTGCCTCTATCCCAAAGTATCATTCTAGGTCCTACCAGACATAGATATTCTATATTCAATTGGGATAACTGAAAAGTTTACTGAAGAGAATAATTATAGAGGTATGGGCAGAATTAAGGGGAAATGGTTCAGTATAAGAAGGAGGGGCTAGCAGCTGCAGGGAGCCAGTACTACCTATAGGGCTGTCCCCAGGGCAAAAGGAGAGAGCTACCAGGGCAGAGCTATCATGGAAGGATGGACTGACAGGAGCTGTGGCCTTTAGTAGAGGAGAGCAACTGACCAGTGCCATCTGGAAAAGGGAGAAAGTTAGGAGTATAAAAGTCTTCACTTTTCTTCCTTTGATCTTTAGTCACTGCCTCCCACTGGCCAGACTCATGTGAAAGTCCAGAGACAAGAGAGTCCTTTGGTGAAGCTCATGCTGGTTGGCTGGCCCAACTCAGCACAGGTTAAAAAAGAGCAGAGTGAAGGTCTGGAGGGACACATGGAGACTGGTTAGCACATTCTCTTCCAGGCCCAGGGGTGGGGTGCAGTGGCTGTGGGATAGAGGCATGATAAGATTAGGCCTGCTGTACTTGTTATGACCTTAGCAACAGCTCTTTGGATCCAAAAACGTACAGATACCATTTATATTCTAATTTTCTGTCTTATCAAATGATTTCTAGCCCAAGAATGGAATAAATTTTCTAATCGACTATTAGGTGAATAGTGTGTAATTGCTTTAATAGTCTCTTGCCATTATAGTTAGACCCAATATTTCTTTTTTGGTTCAAATCCGTTTGCCTTTTTGAGTACTGTGGTTCAGATAATTATTGACAAGAGATCCTTTATGGATAACTCTTATCCTGGAGTCCTTAATCTTTCATCAAGTATGGTTTTTAAGGTGCCAGACAGGAAAGCCATACTTATTTGAAAAAGTAAGAAAAAAATGTCTTCTTTTGGAATTTTTCTGGAAATAGGAATAAACAGACATGGAGACAAATGGGTGCTGGGTTTTGTTTTTAATCTTGAAGGGTGAACTTTTGCCATTTATCAAGATCTTGTCCTGAACACATTTATTTACTCCCTTCAATCTTTATTTTGGTAGTATATATCTGACTTTTTTTTTTAAGGGTCCCAAAACTAGCAAAATCACTCTGGAGTCTCAAAAGCAATAAATAGTGCAGTTTCTATCCTTCAGAAGCTCAGAATTTTGTTATAGAGAGATTATGTGTTGTACAAACCTGCCAGATGATAGCCCAGTGTTCTACTGTGGAAGCATCAATTTGCCTATCAGGAAACAAAGGTCTTTGTTAAACTCTGCTACTTTGCAAGTCACCAAACTCTTGCCAAGTCATTTAATTTATATATGTTCCCTTGATCTCTGGAAGTTGGTGAAAATCAAGTTCCAAGTATATAGAAATATCAGTTGGCTAGGGTTGATCTGGAAAGACTTTACAATAATTGTGCATTCTGTCAGCCTTGCTTTTCAGAGAGAGGATTTCCCCTGGTAGGTAGTATGTCCCATTGTTTTTTTTTTTTTTTTTTTCATGGTCACATGTGGAGTTAAGTTTTTAAGGTACTGATCTGCAAAAGTCTAAGAGGAGGAATTTTCAAGGATCTTTAGGGCCCAAACTGAAAAAGTTCTTTCTTCCCTAAAACTGGATATATGCTTTTAAAAATGATTCTTGTTTGATCAGTTTCCTGCTTTATACTTCAGTCACAATTGTGTCCAACTCTTTGCAACCCCATGGACTGCAGCATGCCAAGCTTTCTTGTCCATCATGAACTCTCAGAGCTTGCTCAAACTCATGTCTGTTGAGTTGGTGATGCCGTCCAACCATCTCATCCTCTGTCATCCTCTTCTCCTCCTGCCCTCAATCTTTCCCAGCATCAGGGTCTTTTCAAATGGGTCAGTTCTTCGCATCAGTTGGCCAAAGTATTGGACTTCAGCATCAGTCCTTCCAATGAATATTCAGGATTGATTTCTTTAGGATGGACTGGTTGAATCTCCTTGCAGTCCAAGGGAGTCTCAAGAGTCTTCTCCAACACCACAGTTTGAAAGCATTAATTCTTTGGTGCTCAGCTTTCTTTATGGTCCAACTTTCATCCCTATATGACTACTGGAAAAACCACAGCTTTGACTAGACAGACCTTTATTGGCAAAGTAATATCTCTGCTTTTGAATATGCTATGTACGTTGGTCATAGCTTTTCTTCCAAGGAGCAAGTGTCTTTTACTTTCATGGCTGCAATCACCATCTGCAGTGATTTTGGAGCCCCCAAAATAAAGTCTGTTGCTGTTTCCATTGTTTCCCCATCTATTTGCCCTGAAGTGATGGGAACGGATGCCATAATCTTAGTTTTCTGAATGTTGAGTTTTAAACCAACTTTTTCACTCTCCTCTTTCACTTTCATCAAGAAGCTTTTTAGGTCTTCTTCACTTTCTGCCATAAGGGTGGTGTCATCTGTGTATCTGAGGTTATTGATATTTCCCCCAGCAATCTTGATACCGTATTATGCTTCATCCAGCCCAGCATTTCTCATGATGTACTCTGCATATAAATTAAATAAGCGGGGCAACAATATACAGCCTTCATGATTTGCACTTATACTATGGAAATGGCTCTTTCCTGGTATTTTTTATTCTTTAATAAAATTAAGCAAGTATTAAGTGCATTTCTAAGCATCATAGTTGGGGAAACACATGAGATTGCAGTATTGACTATTTTTTTCTGTTAAAGAAAATAATGCATTCTACTCCTGAGATATTGTCTCAAATGACTTTTTTAAAAAGGAAAACTAAATCTTGGAAATATGTAGAATCCTCATGTTGAACATTCTCTTTTTTATAAAAGGAGAAGATAATTGGCCTTAAACTGACATTTTAAAAAGATGATTACAGTATTTTTACTTAATTCTTAAAGAATTTTCATGGAATAGGAAAATAATTAAATTTAATAGTTCGCCAAACTTCTCCTCCTAATGTTATTTGCTTGTCTGACTTTATTCATGAGAACTACTAAGCTAGACTTAGCAAATCAGATTCTCTACATGAAGACCCTTTTCACTTGAACTAACCTTCTGTTTGCCTTTCAAGGTGGATTTATCAGGAAGCAATAGCCCTCTGAGAACAATCTGGACAGGTTTGAAAGTGGTTTTGGCCACATTAAAGTTAATATTAGTATTTGACACAACTCCATGTAAAAGAATGCTTGATCCTTGAAAGAAGCCCTGCAGGAAGACTGGTAAAGATTTAGTACAAAACAAGGTATTGCCGAAAGTCTAGTCCATGGTAATGGGAAAATATAAACCTTTTGGTTGTTTTTTTTCCCTTTTGGTTGTTGACTCTTCATTTCTATTGTACTTATCACTGTGGCATCTAAGTAGAGCCATAGGAATTGCTATGTTTATGTGCTTACTAGTCAGGTAATAAATATTTAAAGATCCACTATGTTCTCAGAATGTTCAAGACAAAGTGAAGTTTGTTTTTTGGAACCACTTTTCATGAATTCTCACTGAAAGCAGCTGGCTTGATATAGCAGGTTCTCAGGTGGGCTGCCGTCTATGGAGTCGCACAGAATCGGACACGACTGAAGCGACTTAGCAGCAGCAGCAGCAGCAGCAGCATGTACTGTTGATTTCTATTTTAATGTCATTCAGGGTGGATGGAGGTATATGGAGACTTAGATTAAACTTTAGAAGCCTGTTGAATGGTAAACTTTACCATCTATATAGTTTACTTCAGGATGCCTTTGAGATCACATAGAAGCAGATATTTGGGTTAAAATAGATGGTGACTAGTTACTGAATCTAAAGTATGCAACTTCTGAAAAATCACATTTCTGGTTTAAGACTGTTGTTCATGTTGAATTCTGTAAATCCATTTCAGTATGATTTAAGCAGGGGAGCACTTTTGTATAAACAAAAGTGTTTTGTTGCCATGTTTTCTAAAATATAGCATTATAGAATGCAATATACATTTTTCAATGAAATGTTAGAATTACAAGTCTGACGAGTATGGCCTGATTTTTATTGTTGTAGTGTTGTTTTGTAATATGTGATTTGTTTCAATAGGCAATGAAAATGAAAGAGTTTGGCTTTGGGTATTGGAGACCTAGCAAACAAGAGTAGTATGTGTAGGTCTGTTTCCCTAGACCCCGTTTCTACCACTCTGGGGAGTGTGGCTAGAAGCATGGGGTCTGGAATCAACCTGCCTGGGTTCACATGTTTCTAAGCCGGGCCCTCTTGAGAGTATTTTTTAACCTATCCGAATCAGTTTTATCTTCTATAAAGTACAGATGATAATCCATCTCTCTCCTAACATTGTTCAGGTAAAAGTGTTTACTTAGCACATAACAAGTACCTAATAGAAAGTGCTAGCTTTTCACTATCACTATTATTGTTCTTAGAATATTAACTTAGAATTATTTGTTTATATGTTTGGGTTTTACATCACTGACTTCCTTACTGACCTCCTTAAAATCAGGGATTGTTTCTTAGAAATCACTGAATGTACCACCAGAGTTTGGCATAAGAGAAGCAGTTAATAAATAGTTTTAAAATAAATGAATGTGTAAATAGAGAATCTGAGCATCTGTGGTCTGTTTGTTTTTTTTTTCTTCCTTTTTTTTTTGTTCACAATAGTAAAACATGTTTATCAGTTTTCACAATCAATGGCCAGACCAAAAAAAAAAAAAAAAACTATTGTGACAAAATACACACAACATAAAATTTATCATCTTAACTTATTTTTAAGTGTACAATTCAGTGGTATATTTTAAATGCACTCATAATGTTGTGCAACCAACCATCCATCTCCATAATTCTTGTGATCTTGTAAGACTGAAACTGTATAACCTGTAAACAATGACTCCCTATTTCTCTCTCCCCCAGGCCTTGGCAACCACCATTCTGCCTTCTGTCTCTATAGTTTTGACTACTCTAAGTACCTCACGTAAATGAAATCATGCAGTATTTTTCTTTCTGTGACTGGTTTATTTTACTTAGTATAATGTCCTCAAGTTTCATCCATGTTGTGGCAGGTGTCAGAATTTCCTTCCTTTTTAAAGCCGAATAATATTCCCTTCTATGTATATATCACATTTTTGTTTATTCATTCACCCATGAATGGACACTGGATTGCTTCCATATTTTAGCTATTGTGAATAATGCTGCTATGAACATGGGTGGGTGGGTGTGTGTGAGTGTGAGTGTGAGTGTGTGTGTATACATATATATATATATCTTCAAGACCCTACTTTTAATTCTTCTGGCCATTTAAGTGGTCTCTTTTTAAAGAAAAAAGAAGATTAAACTTTTGATACTGAATTCTTGTAGGAAACAAAGGTAGACAGGAAAGGGGGTGTGTGTGTGTGTGTGTGTGTGTGTGTGTGTGTGTGTATAAAACATATGTACATGTATATATATATAAACTGTTTTGATCTCCCATTCCTACTAGAAAAAACAGACTGTCTCTCCCTCATAAATGAGTGCTTAGTTATAATTTATATACCACTGTGTTAATACACGGAGAAGGCGATGGCACCCCACTCCAGTACTCTTGCCTGGAAAATCCCATGGACAAAGGAGCCTGGTAGGCTGTGGTCCATGGGGTCACGAAGAGTCAGACATGACTGAGCGACTTCCCTTTCACTTTTCACTTTCATGCATTGGAGAAGGAAATGGCAACCCACTCCAGTGTTCTTGCCTGGAGAATCCCAGGGACGGCAGAGCCTGGTGGGCTGCCGTCTATGGGGTCACACAGTCGGACACGACTGAAGTGACTTAGCAGCAGCAGCAGTGTTAATACATTATATAAGTTGTAAAACAGTAATAGAAACCTTCATAGATTAAGATTTTTTTAAAATAGGAAAAGCAGTGTTGAGGTTTTTTTTTAAAATTTCTATCCAGGATTTTAGAGAATATTTGGCCTAGAATATTATCAAACTTGGATTTAAGTTCTGCTTCTGGCACTTAAATGTGGTTATTTAACTACTCTGTGTCCCAGTTTCCTATTCTAGAAGGTGGGTACAATCATAACAATCTTCTAGAATCATTGTAAGGATAAAATGCAATAATATATATATAAATCACTGTGGTACATAATACATAGTAAAGGCTAAGTAAATGTTAGCAGCTATAATAATAATACTGATAATAAATTAGAGTCATGTTATTGCTTTGTTGATGATGATAAAAATGATTTTTTGGAAGATATGTTTCCTTTGGGAATTTTTCATGAAATTGCTAGCTTTTATATATTCTAATACATTTTTTATGGAGGGGCGGATTTTAAATCATCAGTTCTGTACTTCTGGGCTTTCTTGGTAGCTCAGCTGATAAAGAATCTGCCTAATCTTGTAGCTCCAAATTATTAATTACTATAACAATTAGAAGTTCTGTCTTCATTTCAAAAATCTATTGGCCTAAATGTAATCTTATTTTGTTTACCTTTGAAAAGATCCCTGCATTCTCCCATTCACTTTGGAAACTTTGAAAAAGCTTTGAAAAAACTTTGATCCATCTGTTTTTTATTCCCATATCTCTTCCCCTTCTGTCATGAATTTATTACTACTTACTTAGAGTTGTCTCTTATACTCATCACTTCCTCTTCATTTTTACTGTTACTACTTTTAGGCCTGAATTAAGACATTTGATTGGTTTCCCAATCAGTCTCTCTGATTTAGACTGTTTGTGCTCTTATCCATCCATCTGTACATCCAATTATTATATTGGAAAACGTTTATTGAGCCCCTTCTTTTGCCAGTTACTTTTCTAGGTACTGGCAATAAGGCTCTTCCTCCAGAGAGCATATCCCTATTCAGATGACTCTTATTTTAATTTTAGCCTCATGATCTTATGTCTCTATTCAGAATGTTCACTATCTCAATGATCCACTACTTTCATTTGGTTTTATAAATGTAAACATATCATTTGTTGAACCTTCTGTGTCCTTGTACAGGCTCCATCCTCCCAGGCCACCAATAATACCCAAGCTTATTCCCGGCTCAGCTTTCTGTGGCTTTGTCATGATGATCATATAAACTGCTCTTCTTCAAATGCCTCTAGTTTTGGCTTATCATAGCACTTGGCTTATCTCTGAATTATTTGTGTAGTTTTCTAGCACTTTTTTTTTCATGTGTACTGGTTTTTATTTGCCCATTTAGGATGATTGCAAAGCACCTGATTATGAGGATTGTTATTTGACCTCTGTATATCCCCCCTTCTCCCACCTAGAACCTGAGACTGAGTCTAGAAGGGTGCTTCTTCTCTCTCCCTATCAATTCAGTCTGTACAGAGCCTGCTGAAGATCATCTGTGTGAAAGCAACCTACACTGTCAACTAATTTCATCAGCCTTTTGTTTTATTATTAAAAACAGAAAATCTGATGTTGGACTTCTTAATAGTAACCAGACACAAGGAATTAAGTACAGTATCTGGTGGTATGTCTTGTCTTCTCCTCTCCCAATCACTGATGTTTGTAAAGGGTTGAGTGTGTTTACCTCAGTGGCCACAGAGAGGCATGGGCCTCGTAGGTGTTTCAGTTCAGTTCAGTTCAGTTGCTCAGTCGTGTCCGACTCGTTGCGACCCTGTGAATCGCAGCACGCCAGGCCTCCCTGTCCATCACCAACTTCCAGAGTTCATTCAGACTCGCGTCCGTCGAGTCAGTGATGCCATCCAGCCATCTCATCCTTGGTCGTCCCCTTCTCCTCCTGCCTCCAATCCCTCCCAGCATCAAAGTCTTTTCCAATGAGTCAACTCTTGGCATGAGGTGGCCAAAGTACTGGAGTTTAGAAATTATTATTTTGTTTATATAGTCACTAATTAAACCCATGTTTATTTGAGTGCAAAAAATATATATTTGATTTGGCTGGTGTACTTTTAAAACTTGTAAATATATTAGTGACAAGCACTTAGTAGATATACAGGGTAAAGTTTATTAAAAATAGAAGTAAAGTAGTAAGATACAGAAATACAACAATTTTTTTTTGTAATCTTAACAGCAACAGATAAAATGGGCATATAAAAATACCTGCCTGGGTTGTGTTGTGCTAGGTATTGTATAAACAGTTTTCAGTAGGAACTGGTTCTTATATGAGTCCAAGATTGAAGTATTGACCAATTATTGACTGAATGCCAACTTGTAAAAGGCCCTAGGATATGTACTTTGGGGATATAAAGATGAATGATACCCTTCCTTTGTCCTCAGGGATTTACATTATAGTAGATAGATAAACTGTGTATGTAGACAACTGTAAATATGCTTCAAAGGGTCAGATAAAATACAAGGGGATTTCACAGTATTGAAAAATGTCTTTCATTTGGGAGGCTCACGGAGATTTTTGCCAAGCAGGTGGAATTTGAACTGTGTTTTGAAAAGAATCTGTGTGAAGGTTTTGAAGGAACTGAGACTGTTCAAAAGCTTAGGAGAAGTACCATAAATAAGAAGATACATGGTACCTCCCATTGATCCAGGTCTGCAGAGAATTTAAGGGTGTATTTCAGCATTCAGACACTGAATTAGTTCACCTTTAGAATTTAAAGTGTGATCCTTTTTTGGTCCCAGAAAAACTAAATGGGCCAATTATTTACTTATGATTTTAGAGTCTGCTTGTATTTATCATATTCACTATCCAGAAGGAGCCAGCCACGTCTTCCTGGGATGTGATGATGGGTAAGAACTAGTTTCCTGATTCTTCCCCCACTCAGAAAACAGTTTGTGCTAGGCTGTTGATCCATCTTCACATAGGTGGTTGCAGGGTTCCTTAAAAGGAAGAGGAAATTACAACTCTGTAGTTCATTGGTACCTACAGAGTGTAGCTAGTTAGAAGGCTTACCGTTTTTCTGAGTGAGTGGGCTTTTATTTTGGCAAATCTTTGTGAGAGAGATCTTATCCTCTCTTTTTTTAAAAAAACAGATATCACTCAATAAAGGGAGGATTCAATTGAAGATAGTTTAGTTGTGTCAAAATTAAATGCTTTGAAATTTGGAACAGCAGAAAAGAGGATGAAGGTAAAAGGGCTAGAGTAAGGCAAAACGTATAGACAGTTTCACATTTCTTAGATCTGAAACATTTCCTATATTAAGTGGTTCAGTTCAGTTGCTCAGTTGTGTCCGACTCTGCGACCCTGTGGACTGCAGCACGACAGGCCTCCCTGTCCATCACCAACTCCCGGAGTTTACTCAGACTCATGACCACTGAGTCAGTGATGCCATCTAGCCATCTCATCCTCCGTTGTCCCTTTCTCCTCCTGCCTTCAATCTTTCCCAGCATCAGGGTCTTTTCAAATAAGTCAGTTCTTTCGCATCAGGTGCCCGAAGTATTGGAGTTTCAGCTTCAGCATCAGTCCTTCCAGTGAATATTCAGAACTGATTTTCTTTAGGATGGACTGGTTGGATCTCCTTGCAGTCCAAGGGACCCTCAAGAGTCTTCTCCAACACCACAGTTCAAAGGCATCATCAATTCTTCAGCACTCAGCTTTCTTTATAGTCCAACTCCCACATCCATACATGACTACTGCAAAAACCATAGCTTTGACTAGACGGACCTTTGTTGGCAAAGTAATGTCTCTGCTTTTCAACGTGCTGTCTAGGTTGTTCGTAGCTTTTCTTCCAAGGATTAAGCGTCTTTTAATTTCATGGCTATAATTACCATCTGCGGTGATTTTGGAGCCCCCAAAATAAAGTCTGTCACTGTTTCCATTGTTTCCCCATCTATTTGCCATGAAGTGATGGAGCTAGATGCCATGATCTTAGTTTTCTGAATGTTGAGTTTTAAGCCAACTTTTTCATGCTCCTCTTTCACTTTCATCAAGAGGCTCTTTAATTCTTCTTCACTTTCTGCCATAAGGGTGGTGTCATCTGCATATCTGAGGTCATTGATATTTCTCCTGGCAATCTTGATTCCAGCTTGTGCTTCATCCAGCCTAGCCTTTCTCATTATGCACTCTGCATATAAAGTAAATAAGCAGGGTGACAATATACAACCTTGACGTACTCCTTTCCCGATTTGGAACCAGTCTGTTGTTCCATGTCCGGTTCTAACTGTTGCTTCTTGTCCTGCATACAGATCTCTCAGGAGGCAGGTCAGGTGGTCTGGTATTCCCATCTCTTTAAGAATTTTCCATAGTTTGTTGTGATCCACACAGTCAAAGGCTTTGGCATAGTCAATAAAGCAGAAATAGATATTTTTCTGAAACTCTATTGTCTTTTCGATGATCCTGCGGATGTTGGCAATTTGATCTCTGGTTCTTCTGCCTTTTCTAAAGGCAGCTTGAACATCTGGAAATTCACAGTTCATGTACTGTTGAAGGCTGGCTGGTAGAATTTTGAGCATTACTTTGCTAGTGTGTAAGATGAGTGCAATTGTGCAGTAGTTTGAACATTCTTTGGCATTGCTGTTCTTTGGGATTGGAATGAAAGCTGACCTTTTCCAGTCCTGTGACCACTGCTGAGTTTTCCAAATTTGCTGGCATATTGAATGTAGCACTTTCTCAGCATCATCTTTTAGGATTTGTAATAGCACAACTGGAATTCCATCACCTCCACTAGCTCTGTTCGTAGTGACGCTTTCTAAGGCCCACTTGACTTCACATTGCAGGATGCCTGGCTCTCAGTGGATGATCACACCATTGTGATTATCTGGGTCGTGAAGATCTTTTTTGTATAGTTCTTCTGTGTATTCTTGTCACCTCTTAATACCTTCTGCTTCTGTTAGTAATAAAACAAAATACAACAGAGGGTGCTTACTGCTGTCCAGTTAAGAAGAGAACTAGTAGTTTAAAACTTTGGCCAAAATTTCCTAGTTCCCTACAGTTGACTAAAGTATTTTTAAAAATAGTCATGAGAATGTTTTGTTAAGCTTGTGTTGATTAATTGACCATGGCTGAATTGTGAGATGCCATGGGAAATGAGGGAAGCGCAAAAGTTCACTCTCAATTCTTGGGCAAGTGGGAAACTGTAATGAGAACTATTTCATTGTTTGCTGGAAGAGATAAAACTTCTAAGTGGCATTGAGTTATGATCCATAGGTTCAAATAATTTGTACAATAAATATTTAAATAATGCACATTTTAAATTTGGTGTTTAGCTTTTAAGGGGATTCCCTGGCAGCTCAGATGCAATGCAGGAGACCCAAGTTGGATCCCTGGGTTGGGAAGATCCCCTGGAGAAGGAAGTGGCAACCCACTCCAATATTCTTGCCTGGAAAATTCCATGGACAGAGGAGCCTGGTGGGCTATAGTCCATAGGGTCACAGAGAGTCGGACACGACTGAATGACTTTCCTTCTTTTCTTTAGCTATTAAACTAATTCTGCAGAAGTGATAATTCTTGTTAGCTAGAATGTGATTGTTTAGACCTGCTGCTGCTGCTGCTGCTGCTGCTAAGTCACGTCAGTCGTGTCCGACTCTGTGCGACCCTGTAGACGGCAGCCCAACAAGCTCCCCCGTCCCTGGGATTCTCCAGGCAAGGATACTGGAGTGGGTTGCCATTTCCTTCTCCAATGCATGAAAGTGAAAAGTGAAAGTGAAGTTGCTCAGTCGTGTCTGACTCTTAGCGACCCCATGGACTGGAGCCTACCAGGCTCCTCCATCCATGGGGATTCTCCAGGCAAGAGCACTGGAGTGTTTAGACCTAGTGAAGTGTTATATGGCTCTTTCACTGGACTCTGTTTCAGATAATTTATTTCAGAAGCACTGATTCTTTTTTGCTTCATCTTTCTATGAGAATTTTAAGCAGTTTGACTATTTGTGCCAAGCAGCCCAGACCCCATAGCATCATAGGCTGTTTACTTATAACCTTACTGAACCACAGAGTTGTAATTTCCTCTTCATTTTGAGCTACTACTCTGTCTGTGCATGGATGGGTCAGTAGCCAGTGTGAACATATGACTGTTTCCCCTTGGTAGTCTGTTTTCAGTTCAGCACATTTATTTTAATGACTGATATATTGCTTGGTTTCAGTAAGGAAGACCATTTTTTTGTCTTTTTGAGGGTAGTGAGCCTGAGAGCAAAGGAGAGTATGTGAAGGGAGCATGGGAGGTAATAACAGTGTTTTTCAAAGATTTTGCTATATTTGTTAAGTTATAAAGTCAGTTTAGTGTGACTCCATTGATGTATTAAAAAAAAGACTGGAATAAGAAATAGCTTAGTAAGTTGAAAAAGAATGGCTATTCATACATGTATAACTGAATCACTTTGCTATACACACAAAACTAACACAGCATTGTTAATCAACCATACTCCAATATAAAATAAAAGTTAAATAAAATAAAAAGAAAAGAAAAAATATCTTAGTACACAGTGTATAGTAAGGATAAATATTGCTCTGTGACATTTATCAATAACATATTTACATGTATTAATATGTGTATATTGGGTCATAATCTGAAGTTATGACTGTACTAGTCAAAAATTTGAAAGCCACTAGTGTAATGGGATTTTAAACATATGGAAAAAATTATATTGTATAATAACAAGTAATTTTCCTGTATTATATATACTTTCTGTGATTTTTAAAAAATAACTTTAATAACTGTGCTTTTCTCACTTAGACTCTAAAGTCATTCAACAGTCTTATTTATTCAACTTTGTAAACATTTTCCACTCCTATCCTCTGTGCCCAATATACTATTTTGTTCTTTGATGACTCTCATTTAGTATTTCTCTCTTAACAATAACCCTTTGCAGTTCTGTAATTGCAAAATATGTAAGTAGCAGCCATTTAAAAATCTCATCTTTCACAATTTCAGAAACTAGATGTACAGTACTATGTTTCAGACATAGAGGAGACTCTTGGTACCTAATATCATTACGTTTTAAAAGATGCATTTCTTTGAATAACTGAAGTTATTTGGGATAGTCTTCTCTTCAGTTACTGTTTTAGGGTAGAAGACTCCAAAGTATTGTTCTTGAGATGCATTCCTGAATAACTGCTAGTTCTCCACTATCGAATTGTATAACTAGCAAAGGTACCCTTCAAAATAATGGAGGTGAAATAAAGACATTTCCAGACAAACATCTTCTGTGTCTCTGAATCCACACCACTACATTCTGTCACTGTTGCCACTGCAGTATTTTCTCTTTTATCTGTTTTTCTATTCCATGAACTGATTTTCGTCCCCTGGGAGTCTTGTTTTGACCTCGAGTAACTCCTTCTCCATGATCTCCTATAACACATTTTAAATACAACTGCCAGAAACATTTGAGAGGCCTCAGTACCCTTGACAGAATCCTTCTGTAACTTGGAATGGCTCCTGTTTTTCCTTGGATTGAGGCCAGAGTTTTCATTGTAGTCGTCTCCTCTGATTTATTATTGCAGCCCACTTTTGTGTTCAGATGTGCCTTGTAGACAGACTACCTTCCTCACTGCCTCCCATCTCTGTTGCTCTTCTGGCTGATCCAGAACTCCTGATTTTGTTATATGCCTTGATTCAGTGCTTTCAGTATCTGAAAATAAGCATCAGTTTTTTGGCATCGGACAAACCTTTGAATTCTAGCACTGGCTCTGACTAGCAGTTTGATCTCTATCAGTTCAGTTCAGTTCAGTTCAGTTCAGTTGCTCAGTTGTATCCGACTCTTTGCGACCCCATGAATAGCAGCACGCCAGGCTTCCCTGTCCATCACTGACTTCCGGAGTTCACCCAAACTCATGTGCATTGAGTAGGTGGTGCCATCCAGCCATCTCATCCTCTGTCGTCCCCTTCTCCTGCCCCCAATCCCTCCCAGCATCAGAGTCGTTTCCAGTGAGTCAACTCTTCGCATGAGGTGGCCAAAGTATGGAGTTTCAGCTTTAGCATCATTCCTTCCAGTGAACACCCAGGACTGGTCTCCTTTAGGATGGACTGGTTGGATCTCCTTGCAGTCCAAGGGACTCTCAAGAGTCTTCTCCAACACCACAGTTCAAAAGCATCAATTCTTCGGTGCTCAGCCTTCTTCACAGTCCAACTCTCACATCCATACATGACCACAGGAAAAACCATAGCCTTGATTAGATGGACCTTTGTTGGCAAAGTAATGTCTCTGCTTTTGAATATGCTATATAGGTTGGTCATAAGTTTCCTTCCAAGGAGTAAGCGTCTTTTAATTTCATGGCTGCAATCGCCATCTGCAGTGATTTTGGAGCCCCCAAAAATAAAGTCTGACACTATTTCCACTGTTTCCCCATCTATTTCCCATGAAGTTATGGGACCAGATGCCAAAAAAAGTCATAAGTACAAGTAATCAAATGTAAACAGTGGATCCCCCTGATTTATGCAAGATAATGGTTGTTGGTACCCTAAAAGAGAACCAATACAAAAATGGCACCATCTTCCTTCCTTCCTTTTCTTCTTTGTAAGCATTTAAAGTGTTTAACGGTGGTGACATTTGTGCTGATACGTTATTTTTCCAGTATCCCCTTGAAGCCTTATGAAAATAAAGAAAGGGTCCCTGGAAGAATAACATACTTGTTAAGGAGCTCTACCCTAGTGGAGCAATTTAAAATCAGAACTGCTCTTCAGAAACCTTGTAGTTCATTTGTAAAAAGCAGTAAAGATAATTTTGTACTGTTATCATGTATTATTCAGAAATATTCATCTTCACTTAATATACATATAAATGCACATATACCCATGAACTCATAAACCCAAATGCTTATGTATGGGGGAAGTACATTTCTATCCATATTAATATTTTATTTTGTTTCTTCTGAATTTATAATTGATGTGGGATCAGATAATGAGTATGATTTTCATTTTCAAATGAAAGAAAGCCTGCCTTTGTCCCAAGCTTATTGCTATCAGGAATAAAATATTATGTGAAAAGTTGCCTTAAGTAGACATTTTATTTCACTGTTGAGCTATTAAATGAAGATTTAGATAACTTATTTGAAAATAATTTTCTGTGCTTTATTTTAGATACCAGAGAAGCCTTGGACTGGCATGCTTTCTTATAAGTACCTATTTCTCTCTTTTAAGTAAAATATAGAATATCTCTGCTTTGCTTTGTGGAATTGGAGGGAAATTCTTCAGATTTTACTCCTATTTCATAAACATTCACATAGCTCCTTAGATTTCTTCTTGGTCTTGGTAACTGGACACATAGTTAATTTTGAATCTTAGAGTAGTTCAGTGGTAAGATATGCTACCTGCTTCTTTGAACATACAGTTTGCTAGTAAGTATAATGTCTATTATGACTTTATATATTATATTAGCTATAGAATGTGAATGTTTTCTTATTATTTTCCATCATCTCAGTGTTTCCATGCCACACCAAGGCACATGGTTTATGTTTTTACATCTAAAAATTGCAGCAGTAATTTTGTGTTTATTCATGTAAGTTGTGATTTTTTTCCAGTGGTACATTTCCTTTGAGACGTTTGAGTTACAATACTAATGATTAACGTGTAAGAGATGACATCATAAAATTTAAGTAGAAAATTGGTACTCAATTTAATATTGGTAAAAACACAGCAGCTGTTCTTTTCATAATAAAATTTTAGTCACATTCATAGTTTTCTCTTTGTCACAGACTTCTTCCTTCCCACTGATTTTTTTTTCTTCTGCAGAAACCTTTAAAAAACTATTTACTGCTATTTGCTCCTGTGCAGGCTGCAGTGTCACTAATTCAAAGAGCCCCGTCTTGAATGTCAGAGAAAGGCCAGTGAAACACTTGTGTGCAGTGTAGCTCACAAGTCACAGGTGTCCCAACAAGCCACCATCACTGCTATAAGACCTAAGTAACAGAAATCCTAGGGCTTTATATACACTAGTCATCTAATCCACACAACTACTCTCTAAGGAAAGTAGTATTACTATTCCCATGTTGCGGGGAGTGAACCTGAGGCTCAGAGGTTTATCTTGTCTGTGTCACCAACCTCAGGTCTATATGACTCTAGAGTCCGTGTTCTTAGCTATCCTGAAGTGTTTTCCATCTGACCCCAAAAGAAAACTCTACAGTTTTCTGGATTTTCTTTTTCAAGTAACACAGCTCAGAGCGATGTCATTTGCTGAAGCTACCAGCAAGAGTGTTGGAGAAGACTCTTAGAGGGTCCCTTGGACTGCAAGAAGGTAAAATCAGTCAATCCTAAAGAAAATCAACCCTGAATATTCATTGGAAGGACTGATGTTGAAGTTGACACTCCAATACTTTCGGCCACCTGATGTGAAGAGTCCACTCATTGAAAAAGACTCTGATGCTGGGAAAGGTTGAAGGCAGGAGGAGAAGGGGACGACAGAGGATGAGGTGGTTGGATGGCATCACCGACTCAATGGAGATGGGTTTGAGCAAACTCCAGGAGATGATGAAGGACAGGGAAGGCTGGCATGCTGCAGTCCATGAGGTCGCAAAGAGTTGGAGATGACTGAGCAGCTGAACGACGGGCAACAGCACTGCACTGAGTGATACTGGTAGTGCCAAGTCCAGGCAGTATTTGTTGATTGACTGCTATAGTGTCATCAGAAATGGAATGTTGCTTTTTTCAAATTGAAGCAGAATAGATTTATAATAACAATACTGTGTTAGTTTCAGGTGTACAGCCAAGAATGCATACATACATATATTTTTCAGATTATTTTCCATTATAGATTTTTACAAGATATTGAGATTATTCCCTGTGCTACATAGGAAATCCTTGTTGTTTATCTGTTTTATATATAGTAATGTAAATCTGTTAATCTCCTCAGTTCAGTTCAGTCGCTCCGACTCTTTGTGACCCCATGAATCGCAGCACGCCAGGCCTCCCTGTCCATCACCATCTCTCAGAGTTCACTCAGACTCCAGTCCATCAAGTCAGTGATGCCATCCAGCCATCTCATCCTCTGTCGTCCCCTGTTCCTCCTGCCCCCAATCCCTCCCAGCATCAGAGTCTTTTCCAATGAGTCAACTCTTCGCATGAGGTGGCCAAAGTATGGAGTTTCAGCTTTAGCATCATTCCTTCCAATGAACACCCAGGACTGATCTCCTTTAGAATGGATTGGTTGGATCTCCTTGCAGTCCAAGGGACTCTCAAGAGTCTTCTCCAACACCACAGTTCAAAAGCATTAATTCTTCGGCGCTCAGCCTTCTTCACAGTCCAACTCTCACATCCGTACATGACCACAGGAAAAACCATAGCCTTGACTAGATGGACCTTAGTCGGCAGAGTAATGTCTCTGCTTTTGAATATGCTATCTAGGTTGGTCATAACTTTCCTTCCAAGGAGTAAGCATCTCTTAATTTCATGGCTGCAGTCACCATCTGCAGTGATTTTGGAGCCCCCCAAAATAAAGTCTGCCACTGTTTTCACTGTTTCCCCATCTATTTCCCATGAAGTGATGGGACCAGATGCCATGATCTTCATTTTCTGAATGTTGAGCTTTAAGCCAACTTTTTGACTCTCCTTTTTCACTTTCATCAAGAGGCTTTTTAGTTCCTCTTCACTTACTGCCATAAGGGTGGTGTCATCTGCATATCTGAGGTTATTGATATTTCTCCCGGCAATCTTGATTCCAGCTTGTGCTTCTTCCAGCCCAGCGTTTCTCATGATGTACTCTGCATATAAGTTAAATAAGCAGGGTGACAATATACAGCCTTGACGTACTCCTTTTCCTATTTGGAATTAGTCTGTTGTTCCATGTCCAGTTCTAACTGTTGCTTCCTGACCTGCATATAGGTTTCTTAAGAGGCAGGTCAGGTGGTCTGGTATTCCCATCTCTTTCAGAATTTTCCACAGTTTATTGTGATCCATCTACACAGTCCTTCTCATTTATCCCTCGCCTGCTTTTTATCCCTTGCCTGCTTCCCAATTTGTTTTCTTTGTCTATATGTTTCTGTTTTGCAAATAGATACATTTGTATTATTTTTTAGATTCCACAGATTAGTGATATCTTAATATTTGTCTGTGTTTAACTTACTTCACTTAGTGTAATAGGTCCATCCATGTTGTTGCAAACTGCAATATTTCTGGAATGTTTTTTTCTGACCAGTAATATTGAAGTGTGGGATTCACTCGTGGCTCAGTCAGTAAAGAATCTGCCTGCAGTGCACGAGACCTGGGTTTGATTCCTGGGTTGCAAAGATCCCCTGGAGAAGGAAATGGCAACCCACTCCAGTATTCCTGCTTGGTGAATCCCATGGACAGAAGAGCCTGGTGGGCTATAGTCCATGGAGTGCAAGAATCGGACACAAGTTAGTGACTAAGCCGCCACCACCACCACCACCAATATTGAACTGTATGAGGCCAAAGTACAATTATATTTTTGGCACAAGTTTAATAAACTTACACTTGAACTAAGGGATTTTTAAAAGCACTTATGCATGGAAAAGATTGTTAGTTTCACATGATCCATTTAGGGCTGAGCCTTCCTTCAAGCAATGACAAAGAGGTGTGGTATAATTTGATTTTCCAAAGGCTTGTAATTGTTTAGTCACTAAGTCCTGTCCGACTCTTTGCAACCCCATGGCCTGTAGCTCACCAGGCTCCTCTGTCCATGGGATTCTCGAGGCCAGAATACTGGAGTGGGTTGCCATTTTCTTCTCCAGGGGATCTTCCTGACCCAGGGATTGAACCACACCTCCTACTCGAGAGGCTGGTTCTCACTGAGCCATGAGGGAAGCCCCTCCTAAGGCTTAGTTGCCCTTCAAATGTCATATCACCTGGAATTCTAGCATTGGTTGAAATTTCCTTAAAATCACCTATTTTAATCTTACAAATTATGTGAATTTTATATTCTACTCAGTAAGGTATGTTTGATGCAATGTGAAAATGTTTATATTATCATTGATTAAGACTAATTTTTAGGAAGACCTGAATGCTCACTCACTCTTTGATATATATATATACCTTTCAAAATGAATGACTAGACACAAAGCTTATATCCTTCACAAAATTAACTCAAAATGGATCACAGACCTAAATATATTAATACATTACAAAGTTGTAAACTCCACTGCAAGCACAAAGAAAGCACAGTAGTTAATTTCATTTAGAGTTGAGTTGGCCAAATGGTGCAGTGAAAAGAACTGTTAGAAGTGTGATTGAAATGACAAATCAAGGAATCTGCAATGGATAAGGAAGGAAGTGAAAGAAAGAGAGGCTGGTGCAGTAGGAATATGTGAAAGTACTTTTGCATTGGAAAGCCTGATGATGAGGACATAACTAACTGTAAGTACAGGAGATATGGGCAGTGAAGAGAATGCTCCAGTCCCTGAATTTGGTGGTAGAAAAAGTTCCGGTAATAACAAAGGTCAGAATGTGGCTAATTCATCTATGTTAATCCTGTCCTTCCTTCCAGCATTTATGCAAGTTCATTCATTACCATACTTTAATCAACATATATATATTTTTAAAATTTTACCTGTTTTATAAAAGAACATTATCATTTCTACTGTTGATAACCTATTTTTTAAAAAGGAATTGAGAGAAGGAAAAATGTTTTCAAAATTAATGGAAGAAACTTACCTAAGTAATCAGCATGTACATGGTATAATCCTACTATTTAAAAAAAATGACTGCACTGGGAGATGATTCATTCCAGAATGTCATTTGAATAGACAGGAATTTTCATATGATGCATTTTAAAATGACATTTTCCTTTTTTAGAAGGTGTTACAAAATAAGTTTAGAAAAATAATCTAAGGTTTTTCAACATTTAAAAAATGCATACCGTCAAAGGGAAATTAAAAATAGAAGTTGTAAAGTGCTTTACAGCACATTCTGATGAGTAGTTATATAAACAGTATAAAATGGGTTTTGAGTAAGATGAGAGAAAAATTAAATGACCTACTTAACTGAGTTGTTGTAATGTAGTAGAATAATGAATTTAGAGCCAGGAGTTCTAGTTCTAAGTTCTTAGAAATAAGAGTAACACAATAGATTCTTTTCCTTCTTTTTTGTTAAAAAAAGTATTTGTGTGATTGATTGGCTATTCTCTGCTAGATAATAAGGTCTATGAAGGCAAGGTCGATGTTTGTTTCTAATCATCATTGTCATGTCATATCTGAGTACCTAGCATAGTATACAGAAGGTGGTAAGTGCTCAATCTGTTGAATGCATGAATTGATGGATGGAAATCAGATGACATAATAAGGTGTAGTGGCCTTGCCTTCTCCTTTTCAGCATGTAAGTAGTGAGGCCTATGCTGAAATTGTGGTAAATTTGTATTTGTTATTTAGTTGCTAAGTTGTGTCTGACTCTGCGATCCCATGGACTGCAGCATGCCAGGCTTCCTTGTCCTTCAGTATCTCCAGGAGTTTGCTCAGACTCATTGAGTCCATTGATTTGGTGATGCCATCCCCTTTTGCTCCTGCCTTCAGTCTTTCCCAGCCTCAGGGTCTTTTCCAATGAGTTGGCTCTCCACATCAGGTGGCTAAAGTATTGGAGCTTCAACTTCAGCATCAGTCCTCCCAATGAATATTCAGGGTTGATTTCCTTTAGAATTGACTGGTTTGATCTCCTTGCAGTCCAAGGGACTCTCAGGAGTCTTCTCCAACACCACAGTTCAAAAGCATCAATTCGGTGCTCAGTTTTCTTTATGGTCCAACTCTCACATTTGTACCTGATGACTGGAAAAATCATAGCTTTGATTATATGGAACTTTGTCAGCAAAGTGATGTCTCTACTTTTTAATACACTGTCTATGTTTGTCATATAAAGACAGATATAAATAGGTTGAAGCAAGTCAGTTTGACAGTTGTAAGCATTTTATTAATTCAAAAGAAAACTGAAGTACACTGGTTGAACCGCAGACATGAGATTGAACACACTCTCATACAGCCCTTCAAGTGAATGCTCACTTGCAGAACCCTGTGTCAGTTTCTCCTAAAATCTAAGCTGCAATTTTAAGTCTTCTAAGAATTGTAGATGTTGGTAATGCTCTGAGATTAAAAAGTGATCATTTCATCCTGAAATTCTCATCTTTAATTTTGCTAATTTGCTTCTGATCTTTAATCATTCTGGTTTATTGACAGTTTAAAAAATACATTGTTTTGTTTGTTGTTGAACATTAGCCAGTGCCTTTTGGCTCTAACAAAAGACCTCTTCAGTTTTCCACGTTGTGTAGCAGACCCTTTCACAAATGTGCTCACATTAACTTTATTAGACTGAGCATATCGAAGTTAGGAGCTAGTTAGTCATAGATTGTTTAACTCCAGGACCATACTCTAAACACACCACTTGTTTTTATTATGGCTAATGCTTATATTAACTGAAAGTCAAACCCAAAGTTTAATATAATATATAGAAACTTCCGCATATGACTCTGCTTTGTACTGAGCCCTGTATAACACTAATAGCCTTTTCTTATAAAAATCTGAATGATTTTCCTTTTTCTTAGTTCTGAGATCATGGTTTTAGAACTTGTTCCTACCTCATTCTGAAATGCTTTTGTGTTGGGGATTTGTCCTCTTCTACTTTCTCTGTATTCCACTGCTACTTAAGAATGCATTTTGCTTCAAAACATTCCTCTCCCAACTGCATCTATCTTTCTGTTTTATAAGAGGAGAGGAGGGGTAAATTTAAGATAAAATAAAAAATGCTGTATCCAATTGTCTGCTCACTAAAAGTTCTACAATGTAAAATGTTTTAAAATGTTCTTATATCTTTTAAATGAAGATTTTTATAGAAAATTTATTTTTTGGTACTTTTTATGTTTTTTTTAAGCTTTTAATATGTTTTTATATAAAATACAAAGGAGTAGAAGAAAAGTAAATCTTAAACTTTTAACGTTAATTATCCCAATCTCTTTTGTATCGTATATCTGATACATAATTGTTTACATTGATTTTTATAAACCCAGGTTTGATCCCTGGGTTGGGAAGGTCCCCTGGAGAAGGACCTACTCCAGTGTTCTTGCCTGGGAAATACCATGGACAGAAGAGCCTGGTGGGCTACATACAGCCCATGGGGTCACAGAGGAGGACACGACTGAGCGACTGAGCAAGCACACACATGTTCTGAACCTCATTGTGTGGATATCTGCTTATAACATTTGAAAAGTTTGATGACACCTTGGTGGTTATTTACAAAGTTGGAACAAAGTGTGCTTGAATGCTTTATTGTGTATAAACAATAAAAGTGTAGGTTATATTTGAAATGTTCAGAAGAAGGAAAATAATTTGGCATCTTTAAGGAAAAGTCTTTCTGTGCTAGAGCATAATTTTTAAATATTCTGCATGATGGTGTTTCTGACAGAGACGGAAATCTTTGTTGTCCCTGTGATTATCCGGGCAGTGACATTCTCATCCGAAGATCTGACAGAAAACTGGAGGTGTCCCTGTGTGTGACTAAAGTGTTAGTTTCTCCTTGAGTAGGCCCCGGAAGCCCAGTATTATGGAAATATCTGAGTCATAGCGAGTGGAGGTTCCAGATTTAGCTCAGTCATCAACTAGGTCTGTGACTTTATGGGTGTAATATATATTTGCTTGCCTCAGTTTCTTTATCCATAAAATGAAGAGTTTGAACACAATGGTATTCAGCTCTGACATCAGTGAAAAAAGGAATTGAGTTCTTTGCTAGATTTGGCTCTTCTTAGCTAAAAATAAAATTCTTAAAGTTTAAAAGGTAAGGTGTTTAGGTGTGTGCTCGTGTGTGGGTGTGTGCTCGTGTGTGGGTGTGTGTGTGTGTAATGAGGCAGCTAGTTGAAAGGCAGCCTGAATGGGACGTTCCCATGTGTCATTGCTCTCTGCCAAGCCCACATGTATCACTGTTACATCTCTAGACATCTTTTGACTCTAGGAAATAACCATTTTCTACTGCAAAGGTTTGGGTTAAGTCAAAGTTGGATATAATTTTTACTTGGCACGATAAACCTTTTTTCATAGAAGAAACAGTTACTTGCTTGTTACTTTCTTCTATAATAGAAGTTCCATTATTCATATATAGTTTTTTAACAGTCTCATTGAGGCAAATCACAGTTATTAGGTGAAGGAATGAGCTAATTTTTTGAGAGATTATGATATATTTTTTCTTTGTACATAGGTGCTATTGTGAAACTGTATATGTCAAGACTTCAAGAGGTTTTGTATGGGCATATACTGTATTTTCATTTCTCTTGGGTTTGTTTCCAGGAGTGGAATTGCTGGGTCATATATAACTCTGTGTTTAACATTTTGCTGCTGTGCTGTGCTTAGTTGTGTCCAACTCTTTGAGACCCCATAGACTGTAGCCCACCAGGCTCCTCTGTCCATGGGGATTCTCCAGGCAAGAATACTGGAGTGGGTTGCCATGCCCTCTTCCAGGGAATCTTCCCAGCCCAGAGATCAAACCCAGGTCTCCCTCATTGCAGGTAGACATTCTGAGGAATTGCCAAATTGTTTTCAGAGTAACTGCATCATTTTACATTTCTACCAGCAAAATATATGTTTCATTTTCTCTACATCCTCACCAACATTTGTTATTGTATATCTTTCTTATTATAGCCATTTAGGTGTGTGAGAGGTACTATCTCATTGCAGTTTTGATTTCCGTTTCCCTAATAGCTAGTGGTATTGAGCATCTTTTCATAGGTTTATTGGCTCTTTGTGTATCTTCTGATATCTTCTTTGGGAAAATGTCTACTCAGATCCTTTGTCCATTTTGTAACTGGGTTGTCTTTTATTATCGAGTAGTTAAAATTCTTGGTATATTCTGGATGCTAGACCCTCCCTGATCAGATATATAAATTGTGAGTATTTTCTCCAGTTTGGTGGCCTGTCATTTTGCTCCCTTCATGATTTAGAGTCCAAATTATCTGTGTTTTTGTTGTTCTGTTTTTTTGATCATTTGTGCTTTTGGTGTCTTATCTAAGAAACCATTGCCTAACCCAAAGTCACAAATGTTTCATTCCAGCAGTTTTTCTAGCTTAGCTCTTGTTTAGTCTGTGATCCATTTTGAGTTAATTTTTGTATATACAGTGAGGTAGGGATACAGTGTCATTTTTTTGGTCTATGGTATCCAGTTGTCCCTGCACTATTAGTTGAAAGACTCATCTTTCCCCATTTGAATGGTCTTGGTGCCCTTGATGAAAATCAATTGGTCAGATATGTATGAGCTTGTTTCTGGACTCTTTCCTCTTAGATTAACCTGTATCTATTCTATGCCAGTAGTATACTGTCTTGATTACTGTAGCTTTGCAGTACATTTTGAAAATAGAAAATGTGAGTCTTCCAATTTGTTTTTCATTTTTGAAACTGTTTTAGCTATGCTGGGTCTCTTGCATTTCCATATGAATGTTATATGGGTTTTAAAATGTAGTTCTATATTTACAGGTGTTTTTGGTGTTGTATAAGGGCACACATCACTGACTTGATTTCTTAAGATTCTGTAATTGGGATGTAATTGAAATGAGATATTTGTTAAGTATGTTTGATGTCACAGGGAACAACTTGATTTCCTTATCCTATTTTATAATAATCTATTCCCCTTCTCCTACATGATCGTTAAATGTTACAAAATTGACCTTGAAATTGAATTATTTAACTTTACATAGAGGAGTAGTTAAATACTTCAGTTCACCATTAATTTAGGTCCCGTGAATGAGTACTTCCTTTAACACTGACTTTTGTATCATTTTATGTAGGTGATGCAGTTTAATGCGACAAAATACGGGTTTTGTCTTCAGACAAAAGTTTGAGTGCTGACTTATTCATTTTTTGTTGTGTAACCCTGGACCAGTGTTCAAATTATCTGAGCTTTACTGTTTTTGTCCATGAAATCGTATCCCTGTTTCTGTCAACCTACATTGTCATGAGGATGGAAAGAGATAATGTATGTAAAGAAACTGCTATTTAGTAGGTATTCTAAAAATTATTATTGTTATTGTCATGATTAATGGTTATTATTAGTGTCTTAAAGTTTGAATGGCACTGATTTATTTAATATTTGAGAATTGTTTTCATGTTGTCTGAGCACTAGGAGATGAAGAAAAGTCATTCTAAGAGAACAGAGGGTAAAAAATTGAACAGAATGTCTCCAGTTTGTGTGCCTGTTATCTTAAGAGATATTCTCTTCACTGATGTTCATTGGAATTTAAGAAAAGATTGAGCAGCTGATGTAGGAGATACTTTTTTTTGCTTCACGTGATTTAAAGAATATTGTCTTCCTCTCACTCTCTTTATATTCTTATTGACCTGCATTCAAGTTCTACTTATTTTGTATACCACAAGACATTATTGTAATTTTATATATGCATTATTTATTTAGATTTACCCATATACTTATATTTCCATTGTTTTTGGAAATAATGGTTTCCTTCTATTTCTTGAATCATCTTGAACCACTTTCTTTCAGAACTTCCAGTGGCAATAAATTTTCTGTTTTTACTTGTCTGAAAATATCTTTATTTCACCTTTACCTTTTGAAGGGTAATTTTCTTAGTTATAGAATGTTGTGTGCAATTGCTTTTCATTCTTTAATTTCTTATTGATTAAAAAAGTAGATTCTGGTTCTCTGGTGAAATTATTAATCTTGACATATATTTTTCATACTTATTTTGAAAATTTTGTCCGATAATTAGGGTATTCATGGATTTCTTTCTATTGTCTCTTATTTTCCTGTTGGCCTTCTTTTTTGGTAATCTCGTCGTTTATCTTTGAAAGCATGTCATTGCATAGGAAAACCTTTATTTCCATTTCCGGAGATTCAGACAGCTAAAATAGAGGAAATATCACTTCAGCATGATTAAGGGCTAAGCATTGTGTGAATACAAAACTTGTTTCAAATTTTGTTAGTTTACCTTTGGTTTACCCATGCTCCTGGAGTGTGATGTTCCAGGAGATACAACAGAAAGGCAACTGAAAGCTCCGTTGAACAAACACAGGCTTGAACTCACTTCTCTATGATTTCATTTTCTCTAGGATCTTTGCCCCTCCAGTTTTGGCTGGTTTGGTAGGCTCAGATTCCAATATCTGTCTACTTATCCCCATGACCTTGTCAAAATCTCTGCTAGCTTCTCTGCCTCTAGACAGCCTTCCTCTGTCAGCTTCGTGGGCTTCTTCATCTCTTATCCAGCTTGACTTGAGTCTGAGCACATGTCCTTGGGTAAAAGCAGCATAAAAAGTACTGTGCTCACCTCAGTGAGCTTCCTTTCTTTCTGAATCTTAGATGATAAAATCTGGCTGTCTTTAGGTGCTCTCCAATGTCATCAGATAGATCCTTTTTTTTTTTTTTTTTAATATTCCATTTTCCTGGTTGTTCTTGGAAAGCAGCAGTGATATGCCATAAGCTGCCTTATTAGCCAGAAACAGTACTTCTTCAGTTTACTTTCTTTGTATTAAAGATGTTTTCTGAATAATGAATCATGAAAAATTCTACCATCTGGTGTAGAATTAAAGAGTGTGATTGGCAGGTTTTGTGGTTAAGGCTGCCTGGATAAATGGAACTACCAAGTCTCATTGGTTTTTCATTTGCCTCACCTTCAATTACATGTCTCATCATTTCTTTGATTTCATAATTTTACCTGTTTTAATGAAGGCAATATTTCAATAATGCTTTTGAACAAATGGATATTTTAAATAGGTAGTAGGGTTTTTGATAAACTACTACTATTTAAATTTTGTATTAAAAGGAGAGTATAATACTAGAGTACACAATGAAACCTAAATTTTAAGCAGTCATATTAAAAAATAAAAATAAAATGCTGTATTTATAAGGATTAATATGAAAAATAATGAAAGACTTGTATTAAGACAATGGTATATCTCTTATTTTATCTTTTTGTTTCTCTTGACTACTACACATTATTTAAACGTGTCTTTTTGGATGATTGTGGGAAAAATAAAATAGTGTCTTAAAAAGTGCCTCTATTATAGCTTATGAATAGGATCATAAATATAGCTATACATACTATTATTAGAATTTATAAGTGAATTATTAATATAAAAGAAACCCATCTATATACGCTAACCAGAGAATCAGATGCTAAATCTAGACTTAGTAACAAAACCCTTAGATTCCTTTCTTCCTTCCTCATTTGCTTATTGTGATGAAGGACCTTTAGGGGCTAAGCTATTATAGCATGTGATGGGAAATTCTGCCCAGCAGTCAAGGAAAGAGGGCCGCCTTTGACTTATGTTTCATTGTATACACCTCACAGATCTTCATCCAGAGGGAGCTTAAGTGACCAAAGGACCTTAGTTCCTGTGCTCTGAAATCTACCGCTGCTTTTGTGTTTAGGACCTGTTTTCCAGCGGCTCCCAGCCCTTGGCTGAGAGAAACAGGGATACTAAAACAGGCCCACCCATCCCTGGAAGTCAGGGAACTCTGAGGGCTATCTTGCTTGAGCACTGCCTGATGTCTTGCTGAACCTTCCTTAGATTGAAGAGCAATCTAGGAGGGTTCTCCCCAACCTTCCTTCTCTCTCTCCTTCAACTCAGGGTCAACTCTGTACTGTGGTCTGTCTGCTTTCCCTGGATCCCTCCCTATTTTCTCTGTTAGGAATTTCCATTCAGAATTTCTCTTACAGGAATAAGATTCTTGAATGTTTAATCCTGTCTTGGCACTGTCTTGGCATCTTGTCTGCTTCTCGGGGGACCTAGACTAACACATTCTCCCACTATTTCTATAAAAAGATACTATCATGTGAAATTACTAAGGAGAGAAAAGATGCTTGCTATAATCTGAATGATAACAATATTCTAATACTGCTAGAATCTTAAACTTAGATCAATTAGAACTTTATGGAGAGGTACTGAATTATCACAGTTGTCAGATAAGGAGCTCATGTTCTAAAAAAGTGTCAGTTTACCCAGGATGATTGGGTGGCTGTGAAGTATTAAGTTCATAAGTCAACTCTGATATATCTAAGGATATTTAATAAGAAACTAGAGGGAAATATTTCTGAGGATGTGTTGATAGCTGTCATATTGTTGAAAGCTGTCATATTGTTGAAAACCAGAATTATTCAATTATTAATAAGTATTATAATAGTAGATTTGTTCATTGCAAATATTTGGTCATTCTTTCAATTCATAGGATTTTTACAAGAGGGCTTATATTTTGTATGTTATTGTTACAATTCTTCTTTCTTTGCAGAATCATAGTGAGAGATTCGTTTTCATCGCAGAGTGGTTTGATCCAAATGCTTCACTATTTCGACGTTATGAGCTTTTATTTTACCCCGGGGATGGATCTGTTGAAATGGTAAATGAGCCTTGCTTTGCTTAAAAGTTGGCAAATGGAGTAAAGGTGGATTGGGGGAGGAATAGGATTGCCTTTTTTTCTAGTTGTGTCTATGTGAGATGATGAATGTTCATGGAATTTTTGTGGTCATCTCTTCATAATGTATATGAGTCAAATCATTATGCCATACTCCTCAAACTCATAGGTTAATCATATCTCAACAAAACTGAAAGAAAAAAATAAATACATTATTTTTATTTGGGAAATTAAAAAAATTTTTGATATTATAATTCCATTACAAGAAGATACTTTGTGCCTTTATTTTTTAATAGAAATTGTTTTTGCAGTTAGAAAACTGAAGTAGGGTTATTCATGTTTTGTATTAATCACTAGTCAAGTGGTTGTAGATAAAGATTATCACGGTCATCAATGTCACCATTGTTGAATGCTGCTATCACTACAAAAAGTCCGATTGTAGAAGACTGAGCCAAGAGATCCTGCTTATTTCTTTGTGTCCCTTTCCTGACAGTCCCTTTTGCAGGCTGACCTATCTGGTATTGGGATTTTGTGTAGGCAAGAAAGGAGAAATTTGGCATCTTGGAGGCACTAATTTGCTCCCATGATTTGGAAATAAACAAAAATTTCTCTTCAGGGTTTAAAAGTATCAAATTTGTAATTTTTATGTTATTACTGGATTAAACTAGGAAATGCATGCTATAAAAGAAATTATTACTTGTACTTGTGGCAAAAATGAGATAATATATAACTTATGTTTAATAAAGCAGAATTAATAACTTTATTTCTAGTTTATAATAAGGTTAACATTCCCTGCTGACAATGATTTGTTTTATTGTATTCTTTTTGATTCCAGCATGATGTAAAGAATCATCGCACCTTTTTAAAGCGGACAAAATACGAAGACCTTCACCTGGAAGATTTATTTATAGGCAACAAAGTGAACATCTTTTCTCGACAACTGGTGCTGCTTGACTATGGAGATCAATACACAGCTCGTCAACTGGGCAGTAGGAAAGAAAAGTAAGAAAACTATTATGTAATCTTTTTTAAAATTCTTAGAACATTATGTCTGTCTTGGTACCAAATTCGAATTTCTTGTTTCTATCCTGTGTTTTTTATAGTATAAGTATTTTTCAGTGATCCAATTCAGTGTTAGGACATTTTTAGAATTCTGTGGAGCAGATTCTGTAATTTTTTCCTCACTTAGATAATAAAGTGATACCCATGGTCTTAGACTGATTATTTTCTGGAGGGAAAAATGCACATCTTTTATATACACCCTTATCAGTCTTCCAATTGGGAGCTGAGACTTTAAGTCTTGGTTTATGGGGCAAAAGTAGTGAGTGCCATAAACTCAATGGACACTCAGAAGAAAGTATTAATATCTGTTAGCTGTTTTTATATCAGACATTGTATTAAAATGATTTCTATGCATCATTTGTTTAAGCTCCACAACAACTTAAATACAAAGGCTAATAATATTATTATTAATTCCACTCTGCAGATGGAGAAGTTGAGGCTTAGAGACGTTAGGTAACTTGCTGAATATTGCAGAGTAGAGGCAATATTAAAGTCCAGTCACAGGAGAATGAGTAAGACCTGCAAGATGGTTGTCTCCTTTCTGTCTCAATTCAGATTTTTGTCTCCTGTGGCACCTGGCACATCTCCTCACACATTACAAGCACCTTATCTGTGTTAGGTAAACAAATCATTGAATAACAATTTAAAATTTATTATCTACTCTTTCCTATTTTTCATTCCCCCCATTTTCAAATGATGACCATTGATCTAATTGACAAAGATGTTTTTGTCTTGCTGACTAAGTCGCTAAGTCTTGTCCGACTTTTTGCGACCCCATGGACTGCAGCATGCCAGGCTCCCTTGTCCTTCACTATCTCCTGGAGCTTGCTCAAACTCATGTCCATTGAGTCAGTGATGCCATCCAGCCATCTCATCCTCTGTTGTCCCCTTCTCCTCCTGCCCTCAGTCTTTCCCAGCATCAGGTCTTTTTCAATGAGTTGGCTCTTCACATCAGGTGGCCAAAGTATTGGAGCTTCAGTTGCAGCATCAGTCCTTCCAATGACTATTCAGGACTGATTTCCTTTAGGATGGACTGGTTTGATCTCCTTGCAGTCCAAGGAACTGCAAGAGTCTTCTCTAGCACCAGAAGATTGCTTTTAATATAAATTGTCTATTTTTGAGTTTTATTTAATTGATGCTTTTGAACTGTGGTGTTGGAGAAGACTCTTGAGAGTCCCTTGAACTGCAAGGAGATCCAACTAGTCCATTCTGAAGGAGATCAACCCTGGGATTTCTTTGGAAGGAATGATGCTGAAGCTGAAACTCCAGCATTTTGGCCACCTCATGCGAAGAGTTGTCTCATTGGAAAAGACTCTGATGCTAGGAGTGATTGGGGGCAGTAGGAGAAGGGGACGACAGAGGATGAGATGGCTGGATGGCATCATGGACTCGATGGACATGAGTCTGAGTGAACTCCAGGAGATGGTGATGGACAGGAGGCCTGGCGTGCTGCGATTCATGGGGTCGCAAAGAGTCAGACACAACTGAGCGACTGAACTGAACTGAACTGATAAATATTGACTGATCAATTGAAAACAGGATATTTATTTTAAAAAAATGTACAAAAACATTGTGATACAAAGAAATTTAATCCCTCTTGGGATCACAACTGCCTCCCAAAAGTCCATTGTATTGTGCCTCAAACAATGAAGTATTTACAGGAGCTGCCCCACAAAATTTATTGAATGAACGATACATCTTTGGAAACAGTTGTGTCTGGAGGAAGAGCTTCTGGCTGGCTGCTTCCCTGCCTTCTCCTCTCCCTGCCTTTGTGTGTTGCTCTTCCTGTGACATGGAGAAACTATAGCATGGTGTCTCTCTGGTCTTTTCTATTCATTGTTTGTCTAAGCTACATTTGTCATTCTGACTTTTCCTCAGTTTTGATTTAGAAGAGAGACAGAACAAGTTGGAGTTGTAGCTGAAAATTAGGCTATCCAGAAAACATTACTAAAATGACATTGTAAGTTTTAATCTCTGCATTTATGAGTTTGCAGCTTTCTGAGTCTAGTTTGAACTGTATTTGAAATGGAATTTTCATTCTTTGGTCATCTTTCCAGGCTCTAGTTTCTGTGGCTTATATTATATGCTTCTATGCTGACTTGAGGGATTCTTTGTATTTGTGGAGTGATTGTTGCAGTAATGAAGAATAGGGATCACTTGTGGAAGTTAAGGCTGTCTGTATAAAAAGCTCAAAAAACTATTTAATTCTACAGGAAAAAAAAATCTGTCAAACTATTATTTGAGGTTTGCAACCCAAATAATAGCTGATTACCTAACATCTGAGTCCCCTCATAGTAATATTCTTTCTGTGACTTTTTAAAAACTCTTTATGATTCTGGAGGTACTTTGATGCTCAGTGTGGTATTAGTACACAGGTGGTGATAGATCAGTGAGATGGTGAATGATTCATAAAAAAGAAAAACCAAAGATTCCCAGGACAACTCGAAATAGGAAGAAAAAAAGAAGATAGAATGTTAGATAAATAAGAATCTTATTTGAGATATACTAATAAAAGTCTGTGGGGTTAAGGAAGCATCAACCACAATTCCTTTATTTACAAGAAATAAATATTTATAACTTAAAGTTTCTGAGCACATGCTATATGCCAATCACTGTGGTAGGCATCTCAGTTCACGACTACTTCAAGTTTTCATTTAAACTAGCAAAAATAGGTAAATGAGGGAGACGGGGTTAATAGTATGACCCAATCAAAGTAAAATCTATAGCAATTATTATAAATATATATAAATTATTATATCTGTAGTATGACTCCAGTTTTCTTGCCAGGAGAATCCCATGGACGGAGGAGCCTGATAGGCTGTGGTCCATGGGGTTGCTAAGAGTCGGACACGACTGAGCGTCTTCACTTTCACTTTTCACTTTCAGCATTGGAGAAGGAAATGGCAACCCACCCCAGTGTTCTTGCCTGGAGAATCCTAGGATGGGGGAGCCTGGTGAGCTGCCATCTATGGGGTTGCACAGAGTCGGACATGACTCGAGTGACTTAGCAGCAGCATATCTATAGTAATTATTATATATATTATATATTGTATATATAGCAAAGTAAAAATCTATAGCAGTTATTACATATAAAGTTTGATTTTTCTACACTGAATGTTGTTGTTTCCCTTTTATAGAATAGTTCAGTAACTTGGCCGTAGTCACACAGCTACAAAGAAAGGGGAAACAAGTAAATCTTGCCATGTTTGACTTTAAAACTCATTCTGTTTCTATTAAACCTCTAGTTAATATGTTGGTAAATATTATTGAGTGCACTGAGTTAAAAATAGGAGATGAATATGAAGGCAGATTTTAAATATTTGGGCTTTATAAATATAATTAATTAAAATATGTGCAGTATTATATTTTTACTGACTAAAATTGTTTTGCCATTTTGTCTTCTGATTCTTTCCTAACTGCAAGGGTGTTAAATGCAGCAGCCATTTGGGTGACTTAAATAAGCTTCTTCAGAATTAAAGAGTCTTTTTAAAAATATATTGTTTCATTTCAATGACCAAAGACGTAGGCATATGGAGAAATACAGGCATGTCTATCATGGTCCCATGGAAATATCGTCTATGTAATAATTGTAACTTAGCCTAGCTCTCAGTTTTATATAGTGTCAAGGAAAATTTATGAACTAATTACACCCCTATTATGTTTATCGTACTCAACTCCTTTCTTTCTGGAGTAAAACCTGTTGGAGAGGGAGGAATAAAGCTGATCTTTATGGTGCCTATCTGCTAATTTTGAGGTACTTATCAAGATAATGCTATTCTATATAATTTAATTTAGCCCACAAACTAGCCTCAGCTTTCTAATTCCTCTTTTTGGTTTTGTTTTGTTTTTTTAATTTAAATTTATTTATTTTAATTGGAGGCTAAATACTTGACAATATTGTATTGGTTTTGCCATACATCAGCATGAATCTGCCACGGGTGTACCTGTGTTCCCCATCCTGAACCCCCCCCGCCACCTCCCTCCCCATGCCATCTCTCTGGGTCATCCCAGTGCACCAGCCCCAAGCAGCCTGTATCCTGCATCTAACTTGGACTGGCGATTCGTTTTTTATATGATATTATACATGTTTCAATGCCATTCTCCCAAAGCATCCCATCCTCTCCCTCTTCCACAGAGTCCAAAAGACTGTGCTATACATCTGTGTCTCTGCTGTCTTGAATACAGGGTTATCATTACAATCTTTTTAAATTCCATATGTAATTCCTCTTAACTGTAGAAATCTGACATTTGATTCACATTTCTATTCTCTATTTCAAAATCTCTGTATTGAGGTATAATGGACAAACAAAAAGCTGTAAATATTTAACACAACTTTGGAGTTTGGAGATAAGTATAAACCTATGAAACCATTTCCACAATCAAGGATGTAAATTTATTTATCACCTTCAAAACTTCCCTCCCTCCCTCTTATTATTTTTTACGTTGATTTTTCTTTTGTTGTAAGAGAACTTAATGAAAGATCTACGCCCTTAGCTAATTTTGTAACTTGTTCCCTTTATGAAACTCCTCAAAGCAAATGGATAAATGTTATTAGTTGTCACTGAGTCAGAGTATTTGTTTTTTTAAATTGTTTTGTTTCCCATTTTTGTCTTTTTAAATTTTTCTCTCTTTTTTTTTTTTAAGAGTATTTGATTTACATTTTGTATGGTCAAAAATGAGTTGGTGGGCTTCCCTGGGGCACTAGTGGTAAAGAATCTGCCTGCCAATGCAGGAGACCCAAGAGATTTGAGTTCAGTCCCTGGGTTGGGATCCCCTGGAGTAGGAAATACCAATCTGTTCCAGTATTCTTGTCTGGAAAATTCCATGGACAGATGAGCCTGGCAGGCTGCCGTCCATGGGGCCACAGAGGGTCAGACATGACTGAGTGACTAAGCAATGAATTGATGCTTTATAGTTTTACTGTTCAGATGTAAAGACATCATACAGTCTTCTTGTCATCTCTTGGGTTTAGTTAGTCTCATTCTCCTAATTTTTAACTGATGGAGCACTGATGTAGGTGCCAGATGTAAATCAAAGTCAAGTACTGGTTTAGGCTGTCTAGTATAAGCCACCTCTGAGAGTGGTTGAGATTTTCTTCCGGCCTGCTTCACTCACACAGCTATCCAGTTCTCTTAATTATAAGGGTTAATTAGCCCTTGGTAACTGGTGAACCCACCTGATGTCAATTCCCCCTGTAAATAGTAGCTTCTCTCTGCCCTGAGTAGCCAGGACTTTGCTACATCCTGCCCACTGTAGCAAAGTACTCTTGCCTGGAAAATCCCATGGACCGAGGAGCCTGGTAGGCTGCAGTCCGTGGTGTTGCTAAGAGTCAGGCACGACTGAGCGTCTTCACTTTCACTTTTCAGTTTCATGCATTGGAGAAGGAAATGGCAACCCACTCCAGTGTTCTTGCCTGGGGAATCCCAGGGGCGGGGGAGCCTGGTGGGCTGCCGTCTATAGGGTTGCACAAAGTCGGACACAACTGAAGCAACTTAGCAGCATCAGCAGAAGGGGAGAATCTATCTCCTTGCCTGCTCCAGCTCTTGAGGCCTCAAGGAAAGAGAAGCCTCACTGCCTCAGTTTTGTGACCCATCCCAGCTGAAACCACTCCACAGCTGACCTAGAAGATCTTGAGAAACTGTTTGTAGTTTTAAGCCAATACATTTTGGGGTGGTTTGTTATCAGCAAGCAGAAAACACAGGTTCCATTACTGGGTCAGGAAGATCCCTTGAGAAGGGAATGGCAACCCACTCCAGTGTTCTTGCCTGGGAAATCCCATGGACAGAGGAGCCTGTAGTCCATGGGGATGCAAAGAGTCAGACATGACTGAGCAACTAAACAACAGGTAACAATGGCACTATTAATATATTTTTGTGGCCCTTTTTTGGTGTGCTATCTTCACTTTTAAATAATATATATGATTCCTGATACTTACGTTATTTTCCCTCCAAAGTAAGTTTAACTATTACTACTGAATAATTAAACAGTGAAGACATGATTGTGCAGTAGTTTGAACATTCTTTGGCATTGCCTTTCTTTGGGACTGGAATGAAAACTGACCTTTTCAGTCCTGTGGCCACTACTGAGTTTTCCAAATTTGCTGGCATATTGAGTGCAGCACTTTCACAGTATCATCTTGTAGGATTTGAAACAGTTCAACTGGAATCCCATCACCTCCACTAGCTTTGTTCATAGTAATGCTTCCTAAGGCCCACTTGACTTCGCATTCCAGGATGTCTGTCTCTAGGGGAGTGATCACACCATTGTGGTTATCTGGGTTATGAAGATCTTTTTTGTACAGTTTTTCTGTGTATTCTTGCCACTTCTTAAGATCTTCTGCTTCTGTTAGGTCTATACCATTTCTCTCCTTTATTGAGTCCATCTTTGCATGAAATGTTCCCTTGGTATCTCTAATTTTCTTGAAAAGATTTCTGGTCTTTCGCATTCTGTTGTTTTCCTCTATTTCTTTGCATTGATCACTGAGAAAGGCTTTCTTATCTCTCCTTGCTCTTCTTTGGAACTCTACATTCAAATGGGTATATCTTTCCTTTTCTCCTTTGCCTTTCATTTGTCTTTTCTCAGCTATTTGTAAAGCCTCCTCAGGCAGCCATTTTGCCTTTTTGCATTTCTTTTTCTTGGGGATGGTCTTAATCACTGCCTCCTGTACAATGTCACAAACCTCTGGCCATGATTCTTCAGGCACTCTATTAGATCTAATCCCTTGAATCTGTTTGTCACTTCCACTGTATAATTGTAAGGGATTTGATTTAGGTCATACCTGAATGATCTAGTGGTTTTCCCCATTTTGTTCAATTTAAGTCTGCATTTGGCAATAAGGAGATTATGATTTGAGCCACAGTCAGCTCCAGGTCTTCTTTTTGCTGACTGTGTAGAGCTTCTCTAGCTTTGGCTGCAAAGAATATAATCAGTCTGATTTCGGTGTTGACCATCTGGTGATGTCCATGTGTAGAGTTGTCTCTTGTGTTGTTGGAAAAGGGGTTTGCTATGACCAGTGCATTCTCTTGAACTGAACTGATTGAATCAATGCTTTGTCTCCTGTAGGCATTTAAAAAGAAAATGAAACTGCATTTTAAACTAAACTGCAAAATTTTTCACATTGCTTCTTGTTCACTGCCGATACGTTTTATATTTTCTTTAAGAGCTTTGGTTCCTGAAGACATTTCTAGAACTTAGCATAAACAATCATGGGTTAGTTTTGGCCGTATAATATTTAAACAATTGAGCTAAGAAGTGACCATTTTAATTGTATCTTTAATGAAGCGTTGTAAAATGCTATACGTGACTCACTTGCTTCAAAATAAAAGGTAGTCCATTTATGACAAGCTCTATCAGACTAAAATGAACAGCTTTTGTTGTTTAAAAGTTTTAAAAGCCAGCCATAAGTTTTAGGATTCCATGGACAGAGGAGCCAAGCAGGCTGCAGTCCATGGGGTTGCAAAAAGTGAAACACAACTAAGTGACTAACACACACGTAAGTTATATCCAACTGTAAGGATATTTTTATCATTATATTCTTAGCTAATTTTGTCTCATTGGGGAAAAAAAAAGTCCACTGTGAAAAAGCCAACCATTCTCTTTTTATAGATTCCTTGAATTAATACCAACATATCAGAACAACTGAAAATAAAAAGAAAGTGTCAGCAATTTTTTAGTCTTATTTTGTGTGTCATATAAGCTGAATTACTCCAACTAATCTGATTTTACCTTGTATGTGCAAGTATTAATCTTGAGGATTTGTGATCCTGCTCTTTTTTATATATTAATACTAGCTTTATTTGTGGTGTGGAAGGAGCACAGACCATCCAGGAGTTGTGTGAGCTGGTGTTTTGTCCTGAAAATGCCACACACCTGTTGTGTGACCTTTGGAGAGTAACCTCTCTGGGTTTCATTTCCTTGTTAGTAAAATCAGGAAACTAAGGTGCTCTCCAACTCCAAAAATATATTCATTCTGTGGCTTCAGAGGGGAAAATTCATAGCTCTGATGTATCCTCTTAGGAAATGTGATTTGAGTCAGTTCTAGTGAAGTGGATGAACCCAGAGCCTATTATACAGAGTGAAGTTAATCAGAAAGAGAAAGACAAATATTGTATATTAACACAAATGTATGGAATCTAGAAAAATGATGCTGATGAACCTATTTGCCAGGGCAGCGGTAGAGACCCAGACACTGAGACAGACTTGTGGACACAATGGAGCAAGGTGTAGGGGCCGAATTGAGAGAGTGACATTGAAACATATACACTGCCATAAGTCAAATAGATAGCTAGTATGGATTTGCTGCATGACAGAGCTCAACCTGGTGTTCTGTGACAACCTAGAGGGGTGGGATGGGTAGGGGATGGAAGGGAGATTCAAGAGGGAGGGGATATATGTATACTTATGACTGATGCATGTTGTTGTATGGCAGAAACCAACACAACATTGTAAAGCAACTATCCTCCAATTAAACACATAGTGAAAAAAAATGTTAGCAGGGTGTTTGCTAGTCATAAACGTTGTCAGGTAGGGAGACATTTATTTCTTTGTACATGATTCATGCTATGAATAAAGTGTTAACAGAAGAATTTATAGTTATTTCCAAATCAATGCTGAACTGACTGCATGGCATACACATGTTAAAGTTTGCTGCTGCTGCTAAGTCACTTCAGTCGTGTCCAACTCTGTGCGACCCCGTACACAGCAGCCCACCAGGCTACCCTGTCCCTGGAGTTCTCCCGGAAAGAACACTGGAATGGGTTGCCGTTTCCTTCTCCAATGTGTGAAAGTGAGAAGTGAAAGTGAAGTCACTCAGTCGTGTCCAAATCCTAGTGACCCCATGGACTGCAGCCTACCAGACTCCTCCATCCATGGGATTTTCCCAGGCAAGAGAACTGAAGTGGGTTGCCATTGCCTTCTCCAATGTTAAAGTTTAAGAGACCAGAAATCAAGGTGATAATATGTTTAATGCAACTTTTTAGAAAATTGTTGTCTTTTATAAAATGCTAAGAAATAGAAGTGTTTTTAAACACCTATGTTTTTTTATGTGAGCATATTTAAAATCACAGTCTTAACTTTTTTTTCCTCTAACCTTTTATTACTCTTTTATAGATTGGGTACTAATTTTTATTTCTTTGGGAAAAATAGTAAACTTTCATTGTATAAGTTTTTATTTATTTATTTATTTTAATTGGAGGCTAATTATACAGAGTGAATTGGAGCCTATTATACAGAGTGGTGGCTCAGAGGTTAAAGCGTCTGCCTGCACTGCAGGAGACCGGGGTTCAGTCTCTGGGTTGGAAAGATCTCCTGGAGAAGGAAATGGCAACCCACTCCAGTTCTCTTGCCTGGAGAATCCCATGGAGGGAGGAGCCTGGTAGGCTACAGTCCATGGAGTCACTAAGAGTCGGACATGACTGAGCGACTTCACTATACAGACTGACGTTAAGTCAGAAAGGAAAACACCAATACGGAATGTTAACACATACGTATGGAATTTAAAAAGATGGTAACAGTGACCCTATATGTGAGACAGCAAAAAAGACACAGATATAAAGAACAGATTTTCAGACTCTGTGGGAGAAGGCAAGGGTGGGATGATTTGAGAGAATAGCATTGTATAAGTTTTTAAGAGATTATTAGTACATTTCTCTTTATAATTCACTTTGAGCTAGGATTTTAATGGAAACGATCTCTGATTAGGTGTTATAAGTAAAAACTCCTGAACTATTTTTATTTTTAAATGCATTTCCTTACAGAACGTTAGCCCTGATTAAACCAGATGCAGTCTCAAAAGCTGGAGAAATAATTGAAATAATAAACAAAGCTGGATTTACTCTAACCAAACTCAAAATGATGACACTATCAAGGTAAACTTTTTGATCATTTCCAGTTATATAATGTCTGGTTCCTTTTTTTTAAAAAAAAATTATCTTTCATGTTGTTGTTTAAAAACTTCCACAGAATGACAAAGAATAGATTAGTAATCTTATTAGAATGAGAAAATATAAGACAACAGGTAATCAGATGCATAAATCATGATTGAACTCTAAGCAAGTAGGAATTGTCAGGTTGTACTAATAACTAACTATTTATTAGACATTAATTCTTTATTTTCTTTCATAACCCATCAGTGTTTCATATCTGTAATTTTTTATATAACACACTGTATAGAAATTATTGAAGAAATGAATATTAGATTATTCATATTTGACAAGGAACTCTTACTGTTGAGATTTCAAAAGTGATGTGTTTGGAAATGTTTTAGTTTGGAAATGTTTTCGTTCCTCCCAACATATTATATGTAATTGGTAGATATACCTATTTACTGTTCTGAAAAGCAAGCCATTTTATTTGACCAGATATTTTCTAAGTTAGTTAGTGAAAGTTACTGTAAGGTAAGGGGATTGGTGTAGTTGTTAGGCAGGGCTGGACCCAGCAGTTTGTTACTTACTCCAGTGATTTATGTCTGTTTGATTAGGTGTCTTCTCACTGCTGTTCCTGGCTCTCTCTCCCATGGGTCAGTTGCTTTTTTGTCTCTATGAGAACAGGGACAATGGATAGCAGTAGAAATTCAGTATTGAGAAGTCTGCTCCCTAGAAACCTTAACAAAACATCCTCAATTTTACCCCAAAAAAAGACAATTTGAAATTTTTCTCTATGTAAGATCTCCCAGCTTACATATTTTCTAGAAAGGCAGACATCTATTTCAGAGCACAGAATCTAGAGCCAGACTAGGTTGTGGCTCTGTACAACTTCTATGTTTCAGTTTCTTCATCTGCTAAATGGAGGTTATAATATCACCAATTTTGTAAAGTTGTTATGAGGGTTATGTGAGCTTAATAAAAGTAAAATGCTTTGAAAAATTGTTGCACACAGTAAGCGCATATGCTGCTGCTGCTGCTAAGTTACTTCAAGGTGTTAGCTATTAGTGGTGGTAGTATAGTACTACCAGTGCTGTCATTATTACTTAGTAGAAACAGAGGTCATGATCCTTATGAGCATAGTTAGATTTGTCCCGTTTCTGTCTGTATTGAAGATGCTTGCCCTTACAGCAGGCAATGGGGCTGAATTCTGAGAGATGACTTTGATTAGTGTTAGTGACATTAAAACTTTGTCTATATCAAACATTGGAGGTGTAATCTGGCATCAAATTTCCCACAATAAAGCTGCCCCCAAAAACTTAACAGCTGTTTAAATTGTTCATAGCACCTCATACATTTCTATTAATATTACTGTCATGTCTTGGATTTTACCTAACTTAAAAGTTAATGAGTTAGTGTGTTACTCTCTCAGGGATGCTAGCAGAAGACATGAGACTTCTGAGCCAGGGACACAGGGCTTGATTAGGTTCAATTAGCAGCATGAACATCATGTTTCTGTTGGTTCCCGTTGCCTTCATGTCCTGTGAGAATAATATGAGATGGGCCTGGGTAGATGTTGCACACACAGTTGATTGCATCACAGCTGAAGAGGGTTGAACTCAGGTTACCCACTGTTTCATTAGCAAGCTGTAAACAAGTCTGCTCTTTGTACTAAGGAGACATGACCTCATCCCTCAAAGTCACTCACTATAAACATAACTCCAAGAAATGGCTAGGATAAAGAGTAGTTGGGGCCTTGCATTCTTGGCATACCCAATCAGATGTGTTAGGAAGACAAGAGACCCACAGAGAAGTATCTCCCAAAGCTTAAATCTTCTCAAAACTTATTTGCTCAAACGTCAGCTCCTCCCTCATGACAGTATCTGAAAAGCAGCAGCTGGGTTCCATTTAACTGTACTTCTAGTTCTCGGATCAGGGCCTAATTCAAAGTAGACACTAAGTAAATATTTCGTAAAATAATTAATAGATCGTTGTGAGAATGTTATGAAAACACAAGAAAACATAACAAAACAAGAACAGAAAAGACTCCTGTAGGGGGTCATGCACATGTTTCTCTCCATCTAAGCCTTTTAAGGGAGGAATTAAATAAAAATGATGAGAAAAAAATTCGCGAACTCATTTTGGTTTTAGTGATAGATTTTGAGTGGAAGTAACTGTGGAGTCAGTGACATGTTAGAAGAAAACAAAATACTTTCAGAAATTAATAGTTTTTTATTAATTAATAGTTTTTTATTAATGTTAAAGATGATTTTGTTTTCTTAGTAGTTCTGTAGAATTGGTCAGATTAGTAGTCTCACTGCTAACTCTTCTAAAATACTCCCCACTTGAATTTTTCAGTTTTACCTCATTTTAGGATGCAATACGGATTATCCCTATCAGTTTTGTGAATTCTTCTGCCTACCCTCTAGAGTTTTTATTTTTATTTTTCTGAATTGGTAATAGAAAGGCCATAAGCAATCAGAAATTTGGGTTTACATCTCCTTGTCTTTCTTCCTTTACTAAGTAGCATTTTGCTCTGGATAAGTTATATAATCATGCTGAACTACATTATTATTTTTTTCCTTGTGTTTTTATTTTTAATTTTTTAATTTTTACTTTATTTTACTTTACAATACTGTATTGGTTTTGCCATACATTGACATGAATCCACCACGGGTGTACATGCGATCCCAAACATGAACCCCCCTCCCACCTCCCTCCCCACAATATCCCTCTGGGTCATCCCCGTGCACCAGCCCCAAGCATGTTGTATCCTGCATCGGACATAGACTGGTGATTCGATTCTTACATGATAGTATACATGTTTCAATGCCATTCTCCCAAATCATCCCACCCTCTCCCTCTCCCTCTGAGTCCAAAAGTCCGCTATACACATCTGTGTCTTTTTTGCTGTCTTGCTTACAGGGTCATCATTGCCATCTTTCTAAATTCCATATATATGTGTTAGTATACTGTATTGGTGTTTTTCTTTCTGGCTTACTTCACTCTGTATAATCGGCTCCAGTTTTACCCATCTCATCAGAACTGATTCAAATGTATTCTTTTTAATGGCTGAGTAATACTCCATTGTGTATATGTACCACAGCTTTCTTATCCATTCATCTGCTGATGGACATCTAGGTTGTTTCCATGTCCTGGCTATTATACGCAGTACTGTGATGAACATTGGGGTACATGTGTCTCTTTCAATTCTGGTTTCCTTGGCGTGTATGCCCAGCAGTGGGATTGCTGGGTCATATTTTAAAATGTAAAATGAAGATGATCATACCTATTTCAATATATCATTGTGGGGAATAATAAAATTTAACATTGGCATATAATAGTCTCTAGAAGAGTAAGTTTTCTTCCCCTTCTATGTCTTGGGGCAAATTTTGTTTTCTATACTTGCATAGTATACTTTCATAATCTTTTCATGGCCAAAGAGAATATTTTAGTACATTTGGTTTGAATAAAAGTATATCCTCATATATGAATTATTATATGAATTAGTATATGATTTATTTCTTAATGGGCCCATAAGATCTTAAAGCATCACGTCAAGCCCCTGGTGGCTTGAAAAGAATCGGCCTGCAATGCAAGACACCTGGGTTTGATCCCTTGGTTGGGAAGATCCCGTGGAGAAGGTAATGACTACCTACTCCAGTATTCTTGACTGGAGAATTCCGTGGATAGAGAAGCCTGGTGGGCTACAGTCCATGGGTTCACAGAGTAGGACATGGTTGATCAACTAACATATAAAATCTTAATGCATTGCATACTAAGTTATCAAGCCTAAAAGTTTAATCCTTTGTTAGAGGATACTTTGCTGTGTTAAAAAATTGGTATTGACATATGTTTGTCATATACTATGCACTGTTTCAAGCCTTTGAGAAAACTGTATGAGTTTGAGACACTTGATTTGATTAGCTGAAAAGTCTAAACAACTTTTTCAATATGTGTAAAATTCCATTATCCTATTTATTTTCTCCATGGTTGTGGGACTATAAATTTAAAAAGTTAATCCTGATTGCCACTGATAAATTCAGATTTCTGAATATCTCTATATTATCCCTTTTTGGGGGGATGTAAGTTCAAGCATTAATTGTTAATACAGTAATAACCAGTAAGAGTACATTGATGTGCATAATTTGTCAAGCAGTCTTTAAAAACACAAGTCCATAGTCTTTCTTTTGGAGCAATCTATATAAGAAAGAAAATTTTAACTATTAAATTAAAATTCTAGTCTAAGCTCTCAAGTTAAAGCCTATAGAAGAAAGTAAAATCTTTTGAATTTGTAAATATCTTTGCAATAATTAATATTTTTCTTTTCATTGATAAAGATTACGTATTTTTTGATGTTCAACTTATGTGAACTTTAAAAAACATTAATTCTTATTGGTCATATGTTAAATGTTGTTTTTAGAATGATAAAGATGCTAGTGAAAAGGAAGATAGTAGACTTGAACAGTAAATATTGCCTCTTTTATTCATTTTAATTTTACATCTTAACATAGATGCAAACTAGCAACAAAAGAGAGGGGGCATTTGAGCAGAATATTTGGTGAAAAGTCCTTAATTCTCATATGGATCAAATAGAGAATTTCATTATTTTATTAATATGTTAATTTTCCTTACATAATTGTTAACTTTTGTCATTTTGGTTATTTTATAGGAAAGAAGCAACAGATTTTCATATAGACCATCAGTCAAGGCCCTTTTTAAAGTAGGTACTGAGTTCAAGGCTCATGTTGTATAATGGAGGGTATTGTGGAAAACTAGAGTTATAACTTCACAACTCAAAAATCTGTTACATGAGAATAATTTGTCAAAAAGTCCTTAGCAGGGACTTCCTGGTGGTGCAGTGGCTAAGACTCTGCACTCCCAATGCAGGGGGCCCAGGTTCGGTCCCTGGCCAGGGAACTAGATCCCATATGCCACAACTAGAGTTCACATGCCTCAACTAAAGACCCTGTATGTCACTGCTAAGACCCACTGGGGCAAATAAATAAAATAAAAATATCTTTTAAAAAAGTCCTTGGCAACATCTTGCAACTGTAGAGAGCTTTTTTCCTGAGAATTGGTGTGTTTTTCCCCCCTCCTCCTTTCACTAGGTGAAAATTCTTTGTTAAATAAATATACTAAACTTGAATCAGAAGCAAATGGCATGAATTGTTTAAATTATGAGGAGCATAGCTTCCTTTTAAAATTTCAGTAGAATAAAAATAGAGTAATAATTACATTTATGTTGAGTATCTATTTGTGTTTTAAACTATTAATGGTATTCTCAATGTATGTAAAACATTGTTCGTAGAACCCTTGTGTTAAATAAATTGTTTGATACATGTTTTGCTGTTTGAAATATAGCGACAAATATGTTAGAAAGTGAATATATGTTCTAAATATTTGGGTTGTATTTAAAGTTAGGTGAATATGGTGTACCTCATTACTGCTGACAAAGGAGAAGTGCTTACTTTTCTAATAATGAAGGATTAGCCAAGCTACAGTAAACATTCTAGTTGGTGTCCTGTATATAATAGTGTTTTATTCAAGTTTTACATAAGAAAATCATTATGTTATAGTTTATTTTAAACAAAGCATTATCAAAATATTCCCAAACCTTGTGTAGAATAGGCATCCATAATTCTCTTGGAAATTATTCTTCTCTTTAGTCTTTGTATATATTTGTATTATTACAACTTCTAGTTTAATGTCTTGTATGTCACTTGACCAACTCAGTGCCTAGTGACTGAAAATTCATTGTCATTCTTTGAATTCTAATAAATCTACACAGAAATTATTGAATTCTTACTACAAATATATTACAAGACATCACTCATCACTTTGTCTATTGAGATTTTATTTGACTACCATGTTAAATTATGTGAAAATAAAAAGATTCTTCTGTACCTTTCAGAACGATGCAAAAAGCAATAGATCAACAATATGCATTTTAAATCAATGAAATAGTCTTAGTTTACTGAAACATTGATGCTTCTGCTAACAGTAATTGGTTTGACAATAGTGATTTGTAGTGACTCAGGCTACTGCAGGACACTCAGTTTATGAAAACTTTACCTTGTCCATGTAAAATTCACTATGTCCAATAGTTCTGAGATGATAATATTCATATTTATAGCTATGTGATTAAATACTCAAATGGTAATATTTCTTTGTTAAGAGAGATGCTTTGGTTAATACAAAAATGAAGCAAATCAATCTTTCACCTGTTTCACAGTGAGCTGATCCAGTTTATTACAAGTGGACCTTTAATTGCCATGGAGATTTTACGAGATGATGCTATATGTGAATGGAAGAGACTTCTTGGACCTGCAAACTCTGGACTGGCACGTACAGATGCTCCTGAAAGCATTAGAGCCCTCTTTGGAACAGATGGCATAAAGAATGCAGCTCATGGCCCTGATTCTTTCGCTTGTGCTGCCAGAGTAAGGTGTTTTTAAACTGTTTTAATTTGTTTTGGTTTTGCTAAATGTTTGATGTCAGAGTAAAACATTTTGTCACAGCTGACTTAAGGTAGATTTATGCAGCTGATCTAATAGTAGAAGAAACCTTTGACCTTTTGCTTGTGATTAAATAGACATGAGTTTGAGCAAGCTCTGGGAGTTGGTGATGGATAGGGAAGCTTGGTGTGCTGCAGTTCATGGGGTCACAAAGAGCGGGACAAGACTGAGTGACGGAACTGAAACAGTGTTTCAATGATATGGCTCCTTTGAGAATTGGTAACCTGGTCATGGTCTGAATAAGTTTCTCAGTTAAAATACTTGTTGTCTTGTTTTGTTCCAAGGACTTAAATCACTGAGGCTTATCAGTAAATGAATTATTCCTGTAAGAATACCAGTTTATGGAAAGTGAATATTCAAAAGACATATTCTTTCTTTGACTCAGACTTGACACCATATTTTCAAGCTTAACATCCTTCCTTTTTCTACATATAGCTAGTGTTTATGAAAGTTTTCTATTAATAATTCTCATTTTAAGTTTATATCAATAAGGTATTACTCCACTTGGTTTATACTGATGTTGAATTAATGAAATGCAAGTTAACTCTTAGCATTCTGAGAAGTTTTTCAGCTAATTTAAGATGGTTTTTGGTCTGGTCATAAATAAAGTGAAATAATACTAGCAAGTTTTATGATATGAAAGTGTTTGTTGCTCAGTCATGTCTGATTCTCTGCAGTCCCACGGACAGTAGCCCACCAGGCTCCTCTGTCCGTGGGATTCTCCAGGCAAGAATACTGAAATGGGTTGCCATTTCCTTCTCCAGGGGATCTTCCCGACCCAGGGACTGAACCCTCATCTCCTGCATTGTAGGTGGATTCTTTTAGTGCTGAGCCACTGAGGAAGCCCTTAAGTTTTGATGGCTGTGGAATATTCTCTTGCATGGATAAAGCATTTTTACTTTGGATGTTTTGTTAGGTTCTGATTCTTTTCATATTTGTAATAAGGGTGCACTGATCATGTGACTTAATATTTCATCAATGTCTTGGTTTATTTTCTGAGAACAGATTTCATATTTGACATTAGAATATGTAGATTTCAGTGATTTTTTTTTTAATGTCTTAAATTGGGTCCTTTACAAAAGTGATATTTAAAATGACTGTGGGAAATTTTCAGAGACACCTGTAACTGGCAACTATTTATTAATGTATTTTATCATGATGATTAAGGATATGGATGTAGATTAGTCAAATGTTTTAGGAGATTTCACATGGGGTCTTGCTGCTGCTGCTGCTACGTCGCTTCAGTCATGTCCGACTCTATGCGACCCCAGAGACGGTCTTATCAGGGTGAAATTTATGAAATGGTATAAGTATATACTTAACAATTTGTATAAAATACAGTACAAAAAACTGTATACTTAAAGCTGATCAAATTGAGGGTGAGTTTTATTTTTGGGGAAAGTTACATATCTTTATCCTTCCGTGCTAAGTCATTTCAGAGAAGGCAATGGCACCCCACTCCAGTACTCTTGCCTGGAAAATCCCATGGACGGAAGAGCCTGGTAGGCTGCAGTCCATGGGTCGCTAAGACTTGTAAACGACTGAGCAACTTCACTTTCGCTTTTCACTTTCATGCATTGGAGAAGGAAATGGCAACCCACTCCAGTGTTCTTGCCTGGAGAATCCCAGGGACAGTGGAGCCTGGTGGGCTGCCGTCTATGGGGTCGCACAGAGTCGGACACGACTGAAGCGACTTAGCAGCAGCAGCAGCAGCAGCTAGGTCATTTAGAGACATATAAAAGACTTAGAGTAATAGCAGAGAGCCTCAGAAAGAGAAAAGCTTTATGCAGAATGTTTAAAGCAGCTGAAATCACAAATGAATATGAATTTTTTTGTTTGACATTATCAATATATTTGTTGTTTGAAGTCTTTAAATTACTTGCCATATAACCGTGACCTTGCAAATAACAGTATCATTGTTCTTGCAAATATTAGCTGGATTAATAGGTGAGGCAGATGTGGCAGTCAGCACAAGGAGAAAGAGAAAGCAAAGGCATAGAATTACTTACTTTCACCAAGATAGATTTAAGTGGCAATCTTTATATTTTTGCCTTGAATACATATTTATTCATATATAAATGAATACTTGAAAAACTTGGGTTTTCATTTTTTTAAACTGAGCAAAAAAGAAGTTGAGACAAAAATAATTGGTCAAATAATTGGTTAAACTAGAGTTGGAACATTCTAGTATTGCTTTTTACATCTGAAAGAGAGGTGATATTATAGAAAAAGTTCAGGACTTTGGAGTTAGTATGACTGGATTTTGAAACATGACTTTGCCATCTATTAACTCGCAAGGGCTTGTTCCTAAGCCTTCTTAATGTCTTTTTTTCTCATTTGTACAGGGTAGATAAATAAAAATTCTTCATGTGTTAAATAAACTGCTTCTGAATTTCAATCATTCCAAAATGTTTATTGAGAAGCTACTGTGAGCAAGGCAAAGTCCTGCTTCTCATGGAGCTTACAGCTCTTCTAATGTCAGATAATAAATAAACAGATCGATAACTCTGATGTCTACTGATAAGTGCTCTGAAGAAAATAAACAAGGAGAAGGGCACAGAAAAAGACCAGAGTCTGGAAGGATGGTGTGTGGAGTGGAGGTGTGGAATGCTATTAAAAAAAAAAAAATCAGTTTTGGCTGTGTCCGGTCTTAGTTGAGGCATGCGGGATATTTTGTTAAAGTGCCCAGGCTTTCTAGTTGTGGCAGGAGGCTCAGTAGTTGCAGCGCACAGGTTTAGTTGCCCCTTAGCATGTAAGATCTTGGTTCTCCAACCAGGGATCAAACCTACATCCCCTTGCATTGGAAGGTGGATTCTTAACCACTGGACCACCAGGGAAGTCTCTAGAATGCTGATAAATACAGTATATTCAGAAAGTCCTTACAGTCTCTGGTTTGAGCAGAGATCAGAAGGCAGTGAGGGAGAAAGCCATGCAGATGTCCAGGGGAAAGTGTTCCAGGAAGAAAGGGAACAATACATGTAAAGATTCGAAGGTAGGAACATGTTTGCTGTGTTCAAGGAACAGTGAGGTGATGCTGGGGCAGAAATAGCTTCATGGAAATAGCTTGAAGATTAAGTCAGGTATAGCCAGGAACCAGGTCATATGAGGCCATCTGGGACTTTGAAATTTATTGTGAATGAGACAGGAGATGTTGGAGGGTACTGTGCAGAGGAGTGACACGATTTTTCTAAGTTTCATTTTTACTACTGTTAATAATGGATCTTCAGCAATCAATGCAAAGAAATAGAGGAAAACAACAGAATGGGAAAGACTAGAGATCTCTTCAAGAAAATTAGAGATACCAAGGGAACATTTCATGCAAAGATGGACTCAATAAAGGACAGAAATGGTCTGGACCTAACAGAAGCAGAAGATATTAAGAAGAGGTGGCAAGAATACATGGAAGACTGTACAAAAAAGATCTTCATGACCCAGATAATCATGATGATGTGATCACTCATCTAGAGCCAGACGTCTTGGAATGTGAAGTCAAGTGGGCCTTAGAAAGCATCACTACGAACAAAGCTAGTAGAGGTGATGGAATTCCAGTAGAGCTGTTTCAAATCCTGAAAGATGATGCTGTGAAAGTGCTGCACTCAATATGCCAGCAAGTTTGGAAAACTCAGCAGTGACCACAGGGCTGGAAAAGGTCAGTTTTCATTCCAATTCCAAAGAAAGGCAATGCCAAAGAATGCTCAAACTACCGTAAAATTGCACTCATCTCACATGCTAGTAAAGTAATGCTCAAAATTCTCCAAGCCAGACTTCAGCAATACGTGAACCGTGAACTCCCTGATGTTCAAGCTGGTTTTAGAAAAGGCAGAGGAACCAGAGATCAAATTGCCAACATCTGCTGGATCATGGAAAAAGCAAGAGAGTTCCAGAAAAACATCTATTTCTGCTTTATTGACTATGCCAAAGCCTTTGACTGTGTGGATCACAAGAAACTGTGGAAAATTCTGAAAGAGATGGGAATACCAGACCACCTAACCTGCCTATTGAGAAATCTGTATCCAGGTCAGGAAGCAACAGTTAGAACTGGACATGGAACAACAGACTGGTTCCAAATAGGAAAAGGAGTATGTCAAGGCTGTATATTGTCACCCTGCTTATTTAACTTCTATGCAGTGTACATCATTAGAAACGCTGGACTGGAAGAAACACAAGCTGGAATCAAGATTGTGGGGAGAAATGTCAAGAACCTCAGATATGCAGATGACACCACCCTTATGGCAGAAAGTGAAGAGGAGCTAAAAAGCCTCTTGATGAAAGTGAAAGAGGAGAGTCAAAAAGTTGGCCTAAAGCTCAACATTCAGAAAATGAAGATCATGGCATCTGGTCCCATTACTTCATGGGAAGTAGATGGGGAAACAATAGAAACAGTGTCAGACTTTATTTTTTGGGACTCCAAAATCACTGCAGATGGTGACTGCAGGCATGAAATTAAAAGACGCTTACTCCTTGGAAGAAAAGTTATGAGCAACCTAGATAGCATATTCAAAAGCAGAGACATTACTTTGCCGACTAAGGTCCGTCTAGTCAAGGTTATGGTTTTTCCAGTAGTCATGTATGGATGTGAGAGTTGGACTGTGAAGAAAGCCGAGTGCCGAAGAATTGATGCTTTTGAACTGTGGTGTTGGAGAAGACTCTTGAGAGTGCCTTGGACTGCAAGGAGATCCAAGCAGTCCATTCTGAAGGAGATCAACACTGAGATTTCTTTGGAAAGAATGATGGTAAAGCTGAAGCTCCAGTACTTTGGACACCTCATGTGAAGAATTGACTCATTGGAAAAGACTCTGATGCTGGGAGGTATTGGGGGCAGGAGGAGAATGGGATGACCCAGGATGAGATGGCTGGATGGCATCACGGACTCAATGTACGTGAGTCTGAGTGGACTCCGGGAGATGGTGATGGACAGGGAGGCCTGGCGTGCTGCGATTCATGGGGTCGCAAAGAGTTAGACACGACTGAGTGACTGAACTGAACTGAACTGAATAATGGGCCAGTTAGGGTGGAGGGACGTGTGTTGTGGGAAAAGTTAGAATGGGAGGTCAGTCAGGTGGTTAGTGAAGTTGTTAAAGGGAGAGTTGGTTGGCATGTGGCATGGACCAGAGTGACAGATGTGGAGGTAGTGGATGGATTCTGGATATATTTTGAAGGATTTCCTGATATATGGGACAGGTGGAGAATAATCAGCAATTACTGTTTCTTGTTGTTGTTGTTTATTTTTGGCTCGTGCAGTTGAAGGATAAGGAAAAAGGTGGGACTGAACAGATAATGGGAGACAGTGGAAATTAGAAGTTCTGTTTTAGATGTTTTAAATCTGAAATGTCAATATGGATGTGTAGTTCAGGGCGGAAGTTGGGCCGGAGGTTAAAATGTAGGAACCATCAGAGTACAGAGAGCATTGAAAGCCATGGGACTCAAGGACAATACAAGACAGTGACAATAGAATAGTGACAATAGATAGTAGTAGACCCCTCACGAGCACTTAAGGGTCTGCTAGATAAGAGAAAATTATTAAAGGAGACTGAGAAGAAGTGACAGTGAGGTGGGAAGAAAACCAAATAATGACAGCATTCCAGGATGTAGGGATCAATTGTGTCAAATGCTGTTGGGTCAGGTAAGGGGAGGTCTGAGAATTAACCAGGTACTTGGCAACGTGGAGGTGGCTGGGGATTTTCATGAGTAAACTTCCACAGAATGAAAGCCTAGTTAGTTGTAAGTTTAAGAGGGAGTGGAAGAGAAGAAGACAGAATGAAGACATCTCTTCTGAGAAGTTTTGTTGCAAAGGAAGCAGAGAAGAGGAGCTGTAGAAGGGCCCTGTCCTTGCAGTTTGCAGTCCTCTACCATAGATTCTTGTTACACTAGGTTTGCTTCATTCATTCATTCACTACCTACCAGGACCCTGTAGGTATCTGAGGTTTCACCTGTACCATACATGTTCTCTGAGAATATGTAATCAACGCATCTGGTACAGGTCTACAAGCGGTACTTGGTGATACTCATCAAGAAGATTAGTAAGCAAAGGCATTAATACAATAGAAAGATACTTGTCTAAGGAATGGAACATTTTAATTCTAAAGAGTCGTTAATGCTGGAATCACTCAAGTATATATGCTACTATTTGAACAGTTCCTCAGATTTTTTTTTTTGTTTTTCTGGCCACACCATAAGGCATGTTAGCTCTTAGATCCTCAACCAGCAATCAGACCTGCACCCCTGCACTGGGAGTGCAGAGTCTTAACCTCTGGACCACCAGGGATGTCCCCCAGTTGGTTTTTTAAACTGCACACCAGTGTGGTACAGTAACACATCCTATTATCTTTCAATTTTTAAATTTAGTGAAAGTGAGTATTTACTTTGAGCTCTTGTTTTAGATGCTGAAGCACCTACAAGACTATGCAAGTTAGTTCTTTTGTGGGGCAATTACCAAAATAACCACAACCTTGGAGAAGTATAGGGTACTGATGACTGGCAGCATCAGTAAAGGCCTCCTGGAGGAACTGATCTTTGAAGGGATCCTTTACACATTAGCATGGTTCTTTGAGGACAGCCGGCTTTATAGGGAACAGTGGAGATAATAGTAGTAAAAGCTTAGTGGCAGAGAAGCGTATGTCTGAAAAATTGGTTAGTGTGACCATCTTCATGGCCAGTTCAAATTGCTGGGTTGTCCTTTTAATTAATTATGTGCAAAGCAAATAGCACAACATGTATCTGGTTATAAAATAACATTCATGTGATTTGACTTTAGCACTATATATGTGTGTGTATATATATATATAGTAAATTAATTTTAACTAACTGTAGCTCTCATTCTTGAATACTCATCTGTTTTTGTAAAGATTTCCTAATTTTTAACTGCATTTTAGACATTTTAATGAAAAGCTTTGAATCAAACCTGTGTCTCATAAACTGATACTCTGGATAAAATAGGGAACTTTATATTGATTACATCCAATATTCAAAATGTTAAGACATTCTCAGTTTTATTCCTGGGACAGAATAATACATGTTGTCATTGCTTTAATACTTCTTGATATGTTCTTTTTTAAGACTTAAAACAAGGTTCAGTTCATCAGTTAGCCTTTGTAAAAATAATTTTTAGGAAATTCAGGAAAGAATTTACATTGTGAAACTTTAAAAGTAATTGCTTTGTTCTTCCCCTCCCCTCTCATATAAATAGTTTAGGAGTAAAAGAGATTGTATTTGGGTAGGAGCCTATGGGGCCTCCCTGGGACAGTCACTTCCCCCATACCCTCTACTTTAGCTCCTCTCTGCGGTACCCAGATAGTAGTCTCTGATGCACATTTCCTGAGTCGTTTTACAGATGTATAACAAAACTACATGTGCCAAAGTCATTTCTCTCTGTCTTTAGGAAATGGAGTTATTTTTTCCTTCGAGTGGAGTGTGTGGGCCAGCAAACACTGCTAAATTTACCAATTGTACTACTTGTTGCATTGTTAAGCCCCATGCTGTCAGCGAAGGTAAGTACTGGGTTAAATACAGTATAGCCAATACATTCTGCTAATAGCTGAATTTGTTAATATTTGTTTTCTTGATATAGGTTATGTGTTGAAATTAAAATATAGTTTTAATATTTCCATTCACTTTTTTGAAGGCACATGAATAAAAGTGATGTAATATGAGGGCAAAATCTGAGTTTATATTTGTCTTTCTCTTTGTGCATTTCTAAAAGGTGTTCCTTGGGTTCCTGCTCATGCTCATCCTATTACTGATCTTGATTCCCTGACTTTTAATCTGCTTTCTCTTCTCCCAGCCACATACTGTGGTTAACTTAATTCACTTAAACAGCACTTCTAATTTAAAGCAAAATCTATCAGATCTGCAGTATGCCCTTCCTGAGGAAGCTGGAAACTTCTTTTGGTTCTGAGTATCTGAAACAGAGTTCTTTCATATGTGTATGTTTGTGTGTGAAAGAGTTTGCATTTTTTTTTCTTTATTTTTCTTCATGTGTTTGTTTTAGTCTGTTCAATGTATTTCTGTCAGCCATCCCAAATCCTTTTGGAAATGAGATGGGGTATAATTTAAAAGGTCATCTTTAAAAAACTGGAATATACTAAATAATAGATGTTTAAATAAGTACTAACTAAATAATATTTGTTTATACTAAATAAATAATAGATGAATGAATGGGTTTTTAAAATTTTTGTTTTCTAAGTATTTATATGGGTTTAAATCATTTTTAGTTTTTAAAGATTTAAACTATATTTCATATACTCGTATTTGATATATGAAAGTAGAGGCATATGAGTTCAAGTAAAAGAAATTTTTGTTGAATCTAATCAGATGGCAGAATATTTTATTTAAACTTTGATATATGAAGGCATTTTTTATTTTTAAATTTCAATTTTAGGGATATTTTAAACCATTGTGAAATGCATAATTAACCCAATTCAGCTTAAGCTGTGACTGTATGAAATAGTTTCAGGTCTCATATTGAGTTTATTATTAGATTTACTTGGCCCCCTTCCACTGGCTGGTTTATGTTTCTTTCTCTATAATGATCCAATTTCCTGGTGCATTTAATTTTACCTGTGTTCTCGAAGAGGAGATTTCTTTTAAAAAGGAGTTGTTAAAAGAGCAGCTGAAATGGAATAACAGAATATTATCTTTTGTTGACTGTCCACTCCCCCAAAGAAGGCCAAAAAGCCTTGTTGGTTAAGCAAAACTGAGTTTATTGCTTACTACAGTAAGGAGATCACACCAGGATGGACTCTTAGTGGACTTGACAATGGAGAGGTCATGGGCAGATAGTATAGAATTTCAGGTGTGACCCTGACAGATTTAAGATAGGTCTGTCAGTGCAGTGATATGATTGAAATGGGGTAAAATTTGTAATATAATAGTTTAGAATTAGTAGAAACATTGAGGCAAGAATCTTAACCAAGTCTTAAAAGTATATAACTGTTTGAGTTATTTGCCCCATTGAAGGAATGTTGTGAAAAAGAAACACTTTGAATAGTCTGTTGTTGAGATAACCGGACTTTTGGGAGGTTCTTGAGCTAAACAGTGAAGTTATTTACTGATTTACAGTTTTATCTTTGTGGGCAGTAATTTCTTGGCACACATGATAAAGTCATGTGGATGTAGGCGGCCTTAGTTCTTAGTATTCTAGTTAATCTATATGGATGCAGTGATTCGCTTCTAACTTCTAAGAGAACTAGAGAAAAAGAGCTTAATTTGTGGAATAAATGGTGGAAATTTGGGGTATTGTAGTCTTTTTACCTCAGTAGATTGAAATATATTTTGTTATTTGGGACTTAAGATTTAAAAGGGAAGAAAAACAAGGTGAATTTTCTTGTTTTGTTTTCTAATTTAGAAATTATGCAATGTATTTGTCTTGATGTCCTTAGTATTATTTATATATAGTTAGTTTAATTCCATCGATAAAATGAATTATTTTTACTCTGAAATCAGGCTGTGTAGATTTGTATTCTGCGTCTGCTACTTACTAGCCATGGGAATACTGGATAAATTACTTAATCTCTTTGTACCTTGTTTTTTCATCTATAAAATGGGAATAATAGTATCCCCTCGTCACAAGGTAGTAGTAAGGTTTAAGTGCACTTAATGTAATGGTTACATGACTAAATGACTAATTAAGTGATTAAATGTAGAGATTAATGTCCTAGACAGTGCCTGGAGCTTAAAGTGCTATATGTGTTAGGCATTATTATTATTATGATTACTGCTGTCTTCCTACTCCCACTACTACTGTCATTATCTTTTCCTTTTTAAGTGAAGGTGAATGACGCCTTAGAGACAAAGCAGTAGTTTAAAATACTAACAAAATCCAATGTCCGTCATCCCCAGAAAGAAAATCCCTTTATTGTTCGAGGAACAAAATAGTTTATTTTTTTCAAGTCTAAACTTGAGCCCATGAAGTAGGATTAATGCTTCCATCTAGTTGTTTTGGCAGCTATCAGCAATTACCTATTCCGATTATCCATTACTGTTGGCCCTGGGCAGATGTTAACCAAATATGGGAGAGCTGCTTTTGTACTTGTAATGGTCAAGACATTAGGCTTTTTGGTATATTAGAACCCTGAAGTTTTGTTGGAAATTTTCCTTACTTTTAACAGATTACGGCATTGAACAATTGGCTGCATTTTTCGTAACATTGCCCTCTCTGATTGTATGTTCCTCCTCAGTAAAATAAGTTAGGATAGTTTAAGAATAGAATAGATATTATTCTATGAAACTGTGTAGAAAATTCTTATGAAAGAAAAGTATATTGTGTAGCTCACTGTTGTGTTTTGGCTCTAAAAACTAACTTACTACCTAACAGGCGCCCCCCTGAATTTTGGCTGATTGAATTTGGTTAAGTTCCCAGCTTTTTGTGTGTTGGATTTCCTTCAAGTAATTCAGCATCTGGAATACTATGGAAGAAGCATGACAGTTTTTGGTATAGAGAGATTGGATTTACATATGATTCCACTTATATGAGGAATATAAAAAATGAACAGCAAATGAACAAACAAAGCAGACACAGACTCACAGAGTCCAAGAATAAGCTGGTGGTTGCCAGAGGGGGCGGGGTTTGGGGAGGTGGACAAAATAGGTGAAGGAGATGAAAAGGTACAAATTTATAACATAAATAGGTCAGGAGGATGTAATGCACACATAGAAGAGTCAGTAACATTGTAACAGCTTTGTATGGTGTTGGGTGATAACTCGCCTTAATGTGGTGATCATTTCGGAGCGTGGAATCGGTGTACACCTGAGACTAATGTAGTACTATATGTTAATTATAAATAAAAGGATTGGATATAACATTGTTAGTCTCAGTTTCAATAAAAATTCTTGGAATGGGCCCAGCTTTGCTAGGAGTTAGAGTTTTAAACTCTAAAACTCACAGTGTTAGAGTTTTGTGATTGTTTTATCCTATCTGAAGCAGTAAACAGTCAAAGGGAATGTACAATAGGTTCATTGAACTACTGTACATATAACACTCTGACTTTGTATGGAGCTTAGCATGCATTTTTGAAGCACAAGATTATAGGTATTGAAAATATCTAATGAATTTGTAAGTTATGGGGACTTTCAATGAAGTCATCAATGTATTCAGTTATAAGGAATCTCAAGAGTTCTGTTAGTTCCTACTAAAGAAGCCCAGTCTTCAGGAAGAAATGCTTTTAATGGTCCTAACAAAGTAGTTGTGCATTAGGCTACTGAAAACCTTTTAGAAATAGTGAAATTTGCCTGCTAATATGTTCTAACATCTAATACCCTTTAGAAGGAAATGAGAGCCCCTAGGATTGTCAGTTGTAATGTCTTGAATGAGGGCAGAGAAGAAAGTCTCCTCAAATCTTGTTAATGAGACTGTTAGAACTTAAGTATAGAACAACAATAGCTTTTTATTGTTAATACTAATTGTAGTTCATGTTTATGGAGTGAGGCTAGGTATTATTTGAAATGCATGCCACAGAGGAAGAAACCTAGGCAGTGAGATGTTAATAACTTGCCCAAAGTCCTACAACTCTTAGGTGGTAGGGTTGGGATTTGAACCAAATTTGTCTTCTTTTTATCACATTATACTATCCTGCATCTACATGGGTTATCACTTAGACCCTATAAATCCCCATCATCAAGTTTGATTATTAACCCCATTTTACCAGTATGGAATCTAAGAATTAGAAGGGATAAGTTATAACTTGAAATCCAGGGCTGTTTGATTCCACAGCTGAAATTATTTGTGATATTTGTGCTACTCCATGTATACTGAGATCAACTAATTGTGGAATGCCATTCCTGATAGGTATGAAGGGTAATCTGAATATCTTAAACGTAGTTTTAAAAATCTTAACTGGATGGAAAATACTTATAGATGCTCAGGATCACTATCACTGGTTATTAGAGAAATGCAAATTAAAACTATACACCTATCAGAATGGCCATTATAAAAAAAATCTGCAAACAGTAAATGCTGGAGAGGGTGAGAAGAATAGGGAACCCTCCTACAGTGTTGGTGGGAATGTAAATTGGTACAAACACTATGGAGAACAGTATGGAGGTTCCTTAAAACACTAAAAATAGGACTACCCTTTGACTGAGAAATCCCACTCCTGGGCGTATACCCAGTTCAGTTTAGTTCAGTTCAGTTCAGTCGCTCAGTCATGTCCGACTCTTTGCGACCACATGAATCGCAGCACGCCAGGCCTCCCTGTCCATCACCAACTCCCGGAGTTCACTCAGACTCACGTCCATCGAGTCCTTGATGCCATCCAGCCATCTCATCCTCTGTTGTCCCCTTCTCCTCCTGCCCCCAATCCATCCCAGCATCAGAGTCTTTTCTAAAGAGTCAACTCTTCGCATGAGGTGGCCAAAGTACTGGAGTTTCAGCTTTAGCATCATTCCTTCCAAAGAAATCCCAGGGCTGATCTCCTTCAGAATCGACTGGTTGGATCTCCTTGCAGTCCAAGGGACTCTCAAGAGTCTTCTCCAACACCACAGTTCAAAAGCATCAATTCTTCAGCTCTCAGCCTTCTTCACAGTCCAACTCTCACATCCGTACATGACCACTGGAAAAACCATAGCCTTGACTAGACGGACCTTTGTTGGCAAAGTAATGTCTCTGTTTTTGAATATACTGTCTAGGTTGGTCATAACTTTTCTTCCAAGGAGTAAGCGTCTTTTCATTTCATGGCTGCAGTCACCATCTGCAGTGATTTTGGAGCCCCAAAAAATAAAGTCTGAAACTGTTTCCACTGTTTCCCCATCTATTTCCCATGAAGTGACGGGACTGGATGCCATGATCTTCGTTTTCTGAATGTTGAGCTTTAGGCCCACTTTTTCACTCTCCTTTCTCACTTTCATCAAGAAGCTTTTTAGCTCCTCTTCACTTTCTGTCATAAGGGTGGTGTCATCTGCATATCTGAGGTTATTGATATTTCTCCCAGCAATCTTGATTCCAGCTTGTGTTTCTTCCAGTCCAGCATTTCTCATGATGTACCCAGAGGAAACCATAATTCCAAAAGATACATGTACCCCAATGTTCATTGCAGTATTATATACAATATCCAGGATGTGGAAGCAACCTAAATGTCCATCAGCAGAGGAGGGTATAAGAAGACGTGGTGCATCTATACAGTGGAGTATTACTCAGTTCTTATTTTGTTTTATCCTGTTTTTAAGGTTGAACCCTTTTCCTAGGTGTAATTTATTTTCATGTATTTCAGTTTACTCTGTCCCAGAACCACTCTGTTGTTCCTTTTCTCCTCAGGGCCTTTCTACTACTTTCCTTTCCCTGGGAGGTGCATCCCTTCCTCCTTCTCTCACCCCCCAAAATGTCATTTTTTCCTCAGGGAAACCCCAAATGACATGTTCTTTTGGCACTCTCTGCTTTCCCTTTATGGCGCTTAGCATGGCTTGCTATTATATATTGTGTAATTATATCTGTATGTGTGTATGCATATAGATACATATATAGCTATAATACATAATATATATTAATTTTTGAGTGATCATTTTTACCTCTACTGTATTACAAACTCTGATTATAGGAACAGTATTTGTTTCATTGTCATACTTTAAAAAATATTTTGTTCTCCTCATTGTAATTTTTATTTTAAGAGAAGAAAGTGAAATAAAGCATTAGTTGCTCAGTTGTGTCTGACTCTTTATGACCCCATGGGCTGTAGCCCACCAGGCTTCTCTGTCCAAGGGATTCTCCAGGCAAGAATACTGGAGTGGGTTGCCATTCCTTTTTCCAGGGGATCTTCCCAACCCAGGGATTGAACCCCGGTCTCCTGCATTGCAGGCAGATTCTTTGCCATCTGAGTCACCAGGGAATGTGTTACTTAGGAGTCTTTAGTATCTGAATGTTGTCAGAGAATGTGGTCTCTGTGATGTTTGTTTCTTTGAAATTTGTTGTTGTCCTTTGTGACTTAACTAGTGACTCATTTTAAAAATTCCAATGTGTGTTTGAAAAGAAGGATGTTGCTGCATTGTTCTCTCTTTATCTATAAGTAGTTATTCATTTAAACTTGGTTGCCCCAAATTGTATTTTTTTGATCTGCTTGAATAATCAGCTTCTGAAAAAAACTTTGTTAAATTCTTCCATGTTAAAATTATCTATTATTATGAATTTTTCATTTCTCCTTTCAGTTTGGACTGCTTTGTTTATCTTGAAACATTTTTGTGTGTGTGATTATCTTTTTATTCCTAACGTAGTGTCTTACTTTAGTTCCCATAATTGTTTTTTGTTGTTTACCTTAAAAGAAGGCATATATTATTCTAATTTTTAGCCTTTTCCTTATATATCTTATAATCATTATAACTGAATTTTATTTCATTCCTATTTAAAATTTTTTTGCTTTTTCAATCCAGTCTAGCAGTGTTAAAATAGTTGAATTTAACTCATTGTCATTTATTGTGATAACGGATTTGGATTCCTTTCTTTATCATGCTTAAGATGTTTTTTTCATTCTTTCTCCCTGCTCTTTAATCCCCTACCTCTTTCCACCTTCTGTTGGATGGATACAGTTTTCTTTATTTCCCTCTTTCTCTATTGTTTATCTGCCAATTTGAAAGCCCTAGAGAGGGGATCAGCAGACTATAGCCATTGGGCTAAGTTGGACCAGCTGCCTGGGTTTATAAATAAATTTTTATTTTTGACTCCCTTGGTGGTCCAATGGTTAGGAGTCTGTGCTCCCAAAGCAGGGGGCCTGGGTTTGATCCCTGGTGAGGGAAATAGACCCCACAGTCTGCAACTAAATATCCCAGAGGCTACAACAAAGATGGAAGATCCCAAGTGCCACAACTAATACCTGGTGCAGCCAAATAAATGTTTTTTTTTTTTTTTTTAAATAAAGTTTATTGGAACACAGCCATACTCATTCATTTATGTATTGTCTACGGCTGCTTTTATTGCTGCATTAGTATGATTGAGCACTTGTGACAGATACTAGTAAATCCTGAAAAGCCTAAAATATTAACTGTCTTACCTTTTACAGAAAAAGTTTACTGACATCTGACATAGAGTATATATTTTTAAATTCATTTGTTCAGTCACTAAGTTGTGTCCAACTCATGTTCAACTCTTTTGCAACCCCATGGACTGTAGCTCACCAGGCTCCTCTGCCCATGGAATTTTCCAGGCAAGAATACTGGAGTGGGTTTCTATTTCCTTCTTCAGGGATCTTCCCGGACCAGAGATTGAACCCATGTTTTCTTTTTGGTAGGTGGATTCTTTTCCATTGAGGCACCAGGGAAGCCCATATTTTTAAATTGGTTCTAGTTAAATTTTAGCATCTTAAAATTTAAATTTTAAATTAAATTTAGCATCTTAAAATTTAAACTTCTACTTAATTTTTAGCATCTTTAGTACTTAACTCTAATAAATCATATTAATAAAGTTTGAGTTTGTTCACTCCAAATTTTTCCAAAGACAGGCTTTAGAATGGTTTAAGCAACCACTAAGATCTTTTCCCATCTTCCAATTTATTGGTGTGAAAATGTTCTCCTTTTTAAATTTTAAGTAACTTTATTGATGTATAACTTACATAATATAAAATGCACACATTCTAATTGTACATTTTTGGCACTAATGTCAAACTCTTAGAGTCAAGAAGTCCTCATTAGTGGATAAACGTGGTCCTGGCTGATATCTCTTGGGAGACATTTAGAGGATAAGTGTTTTTGATTATTTGCATGTTACTATGTGAAAGCAGGAAGATTGAATAGATTTATTCCAGGCCTAATTGTGTGCCTTTATGATTATAGGGTTTTGTTTTTTTTTTTAACCAATGACAAAGCAGTGAAAAGTCACTGTGTCTTTTATTATTGAAAGTCAGGGCTTGTTCTTTACACCTGACTGGAATATAGAAACATCTGTTGCCAGGCAGCCAAAGGACTAGCACCTACCAACTGTGATGTGTGCATGAGGAATCCTAGACTCTCTTCAGAGCCTAGTGATATATAGTACAAGTGGAATATCTGTCTATACTCAAATGTCTGAATTAGAAGAAATAAGAATATGGATAAAAGAATGGCAGAGAGCTCAGTGAAAGTCCTAATAACTATCTGGCAAGAATGATCATAGTATATAATGTTTGGAATGACTGTTATAATTCTATGGCTTGACACTGATTATGTGGCCTTGAAGACATTTCTTGATGTCTCTAAAGCTTTATTTAGTTATTTTTTTGTTCTGCAAAATGAAGATGACAGAACCTACTTCATGAGTAAGTTAATACATGTGATGCATGTGGAGTAGCTTGCCTAGTAAATACACAATGAAGTGTTGACTATTAGTAGTAGTAGCTTTAGAGATAATATCACGTAACACATTTTTTGAAAAACCTGAATCAGTTATGTTTTATCTCTGTGTAACAACCATCCCCAAATTAGTTCCTTAAAAATGATTTATTATTTCTCACGATTCTGTGTGTTCCCTGAGCTCAGTTGGCAATTTTCTTGTGGTATACATGAGGAGCTAAAAAGCCTCTTGATAAAAGTGAAAGAGGAGAGTGAAAAAGTTGGCTTAAAGCTCAACATTCAGAAAATGAAGATCATGGCATCTGGTCCCGTCACTTCATGGGAAATAGATAGGGAAACAGTAGAAACAGTGTCAGACTATATTTTTGGGCTCCAAAATCACTGCAGATGGTGACTGCAGCCATGAAATGAAAAGACGCTTACTCCTTGGAAGAAAAGTTATGACCAACCTAGATAGTATATTCAAAAGCAGAGACATTTTGCCGACTAAGGTCCGCCTAGTCAAGGCTATGGTTTTTCCAGTGATCATGTATGGATGTGAGAGTTGGACTGTGAAGAAGGCTGAGTGCCAAAGAATTGATACGTTTGAACTGTGGTGTTGGAGAAGACTCTTGAGAGTCCCTTGGACTGCAAGGAGATCCAACCAGTCGATTCTGAAGGAGATCAGCCCTGGGATTTCTTTGGAAGGAATGATGCTAAAGCTGAAACTCCAGTACTTTGGCCACCTCATGCGAAGAATTGACTCATTGGAAAAGACTCTGATGCTGGGAGAGATTGGGGGCAGGAGGAGAAGGGGACGACCCAGGATGAGATGGCTGGATGGCATCACGGACTCAATGGACGTGAGTCTGAGTGAACTCCGGGAGTTGGTGATGGACAGGGAGGCCTGGCGTGCTGCCTCTGTGTCAGGAAGATCCGTTGGAGAAGGAAATGGTAACCCACTCCAGCATTGTTGCGTGGAGAATCCCATGGACAGAGGAACCTGATGGGCTAGAGTCCATAGGGTCACAAAGAGTCAGTCACGAACAACTAACTTTTTTCACTTCCTTACCATTCAGTAGTCTATCCTAAGCTTCATTATGGCATGGTTGCTGGCTTCCAAAAAGAGTATTCCAAGGCAGTCCTCAATGTGCAAGAGGTCAACAAGCCTCTGCTTCCATCATGCCTTACTGTCCCAATGGCTAACTCTAGTCATGTGGCCAAATCAGTATGAGAGAGAATTACACAAAAGCCTGAATACCAGTATGTAAACTGAGAACTTCCAGATGTTCAAGCTGGATTTAGAAAAGGCAGAGGAACCAGAGATCAAATTGCCAACATCCATTGGATCATAGAAAAAGCAAGATAATTCCTGAAATACATCTATTTCTGCTTCATTGACTGCACTAAAGCTTTTGACTACATGAATCACAACAAACTGTGGAAAATTTTTAAAGAGATGGGAATACCAGACCTCCTTACCTGCCTCCTAAGAAATCTGTATGCAGGTCGAGAAGCAACAGAACTGAAGATGAAACAGTGGACTGGTTCCAAATTGGGAAAGGAGTACGTCAAGGCTGTATATTGTCACCCTGCTTATTTAACTTCTATGCAGAGTACATCATGAGAAATGCCAGACTGGATGAAGCACAAGCTAGAATCAAGATTGCTGGGAGAAATATCAGTAACCTCAGATATGCAGATGACACCACCCTTATGGCAGAAAGTGAAGAGAAACTAAAAAGCCTTTTGATGAAAGTGAAAGAGGAGCATGAAAAAGCTGGCTTAAAACTCAACATTCAAAAAACTAAGATCATGGCATCTGGTCCCATCACTTCACGGCAAATAGATGGGAAACAATGCAAACAGTGATAGACTTTATTTTCTAGAGCTTCAAAATCACTGTAGATGGTGACTGTAGTCATGAAATTAAAAGATGCTTGCTTCTTGGAAGAAAAACCATGACCAACATAGACAGCTTATTAAAAAGCAGAGACATTACTTTGCCGACAAAGATCTGTCTAGTCAAAGCTGTGGTTTGTCCAGTAGTCATGTATGAATGTGGGAGTTGGACCATAAAGAAAGCTGAGTGCTGAAGAATTGATGCTTTTGAACTGTGGTGTTGGAGAAGACTCTTGAGAGTCCCTTTGACTGCAAGGAGATCCAGCCAGTCAATCCTAAAGGAAATCACTCCTGAGTATTCGTTGGGAGGACTGATGCTGAAACTGAAACTCCAGTACTTTGGCCACCTGATGCGAAGAACTGACTCATTGGAAAAGACCCTGATGCTGGGAAAGATTGAAAGCAGGAGGAGAAGGGGATGACAGAGGATGGACATGAGTTTGAGCAAGCTCTGGAATTTGGTGATGGACAGGGAAGCCTGGCATACTGCAGTCCATAGGGTCTCAAAGAATCGGACACAACTGAGCTACTGAACTGAGCTGATGAATACCAGGGATCATGGTTCACTGGGGACTGTCAGTGTAGCAGTTTCCCTCAAGTGCTATAAAGTTTGTACATGATTGGAATTTGATACTCGAACCTGAAACCGTGGAGATATGTTAGACAGTGCTTCTCAAGCTTTTCAGTGAACCAGAACCATTTGGGGGACTTTTATTTTTTTTTTATTTTTATTTTTTGCCAAGCGTACACTGGTTTATTGCCCAAAACTCACATTCTGAACAACTGTGTGACAGGCTAGGGGACCCCCACACCTATGGCAGCTGAACACAAGAGCTCCTGATGGAAAGGTTTACTGGAACACAGCGTAGGCAGGGCTTACGGGGAAGGCCAGCCTTGGAGGAGGCCCACATGGGTCTTCTGGAAAAGAGTTATAATCCACCCGCCAAAGTAAGAACCCTGCAATCAAATAGCACAAACGATTAAGAGACCCACTGTGGCCATTACAGAGTTCTGCATCAACTCTCATGGGATGTGAGCTGTTGTTCGGGGCGGAGCCTGGGTGCTCAGGGGCTCTGCTGGCCTACCAGTGAAGGCCTGAGGGCGGTGTCTTCTCGTCTTTATTGCTTTCCAGGGAGAAGGGAGGGATCCGGATGTCAAAGTGGGAACCATCAGGCCTCTCGAAGCGGAAAGTGCCCCACATGTGCCCACTGGAGGCCTGCAGGGAGACGTGGCTGCTGTACTGGAAGGCGGGCTGCTCCTTGGATAACACTGGTTCCCTGCCCACCACCCCTCGGCCTCGCACTGTCTCCAAGGTGCCGGATAGACTGAATATCCTCCAGTGTCGCTCCTGGAGCTGAACCACGTCACTGTCGAGGTTCTCCAAGCGGATGCAATAGCGCCACCAGTAGACGTGGGAATTCTGGGCTTCCCTCATGCCCATGTAGAAGGGGATGACGGTGACACGGATATTCTCTGTTGTTTCCTGGTGGACATCAGAGAGCTCCAGCCAGGGGTGATTCTTCTCCTGCCAGGCCCGTAGTGTCTCCCGACCCACAAAAGGGGGTGCTTTTGTCTGGTCATACAGAAGAAATCTTTCAAAGAGCTCATGCTGGATAGGAACCTGATCAGTGGAGGTGTAGGGGAGGATGTCTTCATGGCTGACATAATCCAGGCCTGGGATGGCATAGAGGGCCCGGCTGTCGTCGTGATTAGCCAAGAAAGTCACAGCTTCTGTCTGAGATCTCTGAGATATATGTGGACAGTCTCGGGCATCAATCAGCACCTGGTAGTAAGTGTGAGTTTTGCCTTTCACCTCCTTCGAGCCGTGGCCGGCAGGGTTCTCTGCTTTTTCTGGGGCTGCAGAAGCCACATCCCGGTCATAAAGTCTGGCCTGCCAGGGAAACAGGACGACACCTCGGTAGCCAAAAACACTGTGAAGGAAAAGCTGTCCAGTCTCATATTTTCCATTCTGTTTTGGCACCTCGAACACACCAACTGTCTCCAAAACTTTGCCCTCTGGTCGGTTTCGGGACGAGAGGTGCCTCAGCGTCGTCGTGGTCGCCACGGGAGGGAAGGCCCCAGCTCCACCCGCCGCACAGAACGGCCTCGGCCCCCGGGTCCCAGTCAGCGACCGGGACCACCATCGACTGCCCACGGTCAGCGCCCGCCGGGCCACACAGCCCGCCATGTCTAGCCCGAGCGCCCGCTGGGCTGCTGACACACGGTCCGACCCGCGGCCGGGCGGCGTTCCGCCCCCGCCCCACTGGGGGACTTTTAAAATGCGTATTTCTTAAAAAAAAAAAAAAAAAGCATATTTCTGGGTCCTAACTTCAGAATTTAATAAGTCTGGACCGGAGACCAGAAATAAGTATTTGAAAAGTCTCTCCTAACCTAGAGGGGTCAGAGATGGGAGAGAGGTTCAGTAGGGATGGCGTATATGTATACCTATGGCTGATTCATGTTGGTGTATGGCAGAAACCAACACAACATTGTAAAGCAATTATCTTCCAATTAGCGATAAACAAATATATTTTTTTAAAGTTTCCCAGGTCATCCTGATGAACATCTGATGTCCAGTTTGAGAACCATTTATCGTCAATTTCGAGCACGAGGAACATCCTGTGTTTCCTCTAGTGATCTACCTGTATCAGAGGCTACTTTTTAGTTGTTTACTTGCTCAGTCATGTCCGACTCTTTTGTGACCCCATGGACTGTAGCCTGCCAGGCTCCTCTGTCCATGGAACTTTCCAGGCAAGAATACTGGAGTGAGTTGCCATTTATTTTATACCAAGTGGAAGATTTGTAGCTTGTTTTCTGTGGCAGGTTAATAACAACCACGAAGAAGGTTAAGGAAGAGTTACCTTTTAGTTTTCAGTAATTCATATGACTCCACAGAGGCAGTCTCCTATTCTAGGTTTTAAGTTGGTGAGAATTTCTTGGAGTGATGGAAAATTTGAGTGTCCATGGCACTCTGCTTTACCAAAGTAGCTTCTCAGTAATGCTATTTCAATAGCATTATTCTCAATAATGTCTATTTAGTAGTTTAATAAAAATAACAGAAAAGTTTGACCTGTGTCTAGCTAGGCATTACTCTCTAAGTGAGATTAGAATGAAACCTGTTTTTATTGAAAGAGCACTGGAAGAAGTATAACATTAAGGAAGGTGACTTCTAAGGTCTCTCAGAAGTCTTAGTGTAATTTTAAGCTTTGATGACTTTAGAATTATAAATGCAATAAATAATATCATTTATAAAATTAATTTAAATTTCTTTTACATTTATTCCATGTTTTGTAGCTTGAATACAGTTTATGTTTTGGTAAATATTTAAAAAGAAATCTACATAACTTTCAAATCGTATTTTATTATACATTTCTAGCATTTATATTTCTAAGTTACTACACTAAGTCTTGTGGGACAACCTATATATATATATTACTGAAGGAAATGATATTTATTGGCAGGAGAACTATTTTGTTTGAGGAAACTTCATTTTCCCATTCCTTTTCTTCACCTTTTTATATGTTAGAATTTAAGAGTTACCATTCAGGGAATGATGTTACCGAGGCAACATGACACATATGCCTTTGAGATTATTCACCTGTTGACTTGTTCAGTTCAGTTCAGTCATTCAGTCGTGTTGACTCTTTGCGACCCCAAGGACTGCAGCACGCCAGGCTCCCCTGTCCATCACCAACTCTCGGAGCTTGCTCAAACTCATGTCCGTTGAGTCGGTGATGCCATCCAACCATCTCATCCTCTATTGTCCCCTTCTCCTCCTGCCTTCAATCGTTCCCAGCATCAAGGTCTTTTCCAATGAGTTAGTTCCTCTCATCAGGTGGCCAAAGTATTGGAGCTTCAGCTTCAGCATCAGTCCTTTCAATGAATTTTCAGGACTGATTTCCTTTAGGATTGACTATTTGGATCTCCTTGCTGTCCAAGGAACTCTCAAGAGTCTTCTCCAATACCACAGTTCAAAAGCATCAATTCTTCAGCGCTCAGCTTTCCTTATAGTACAGCTCTCACATCCATACGTGACTGCTGGAAAAACCGTAGCTTTGACTACATGTTTTCTAGGTATTCACAGAGTGTTTAAGAAGGAACAGGATCCATGCAAGAATAGATGCTGAGTTTTGACAAAATACTACTCTCCTTGTTTATTTTTCATGCTCATGTCTGTTAGAGGACCATGTAATTTTAGAAAGGTCATTAAGTAATGCCGAACATAGTTAGAAATGTTCTGTGCTGAGTGCTAAGTTGCCTCACCAGTTGCGTCTGACTCTTTGCAACCCCATAGACTACAGCCCGCCAGGCTCCTCTGTCCATGGGATTTTCCAAGCAAGAGTATTGGAGTGGGTTGCCATTTCCTTCTTCAGGAGATCTTCCCAACTCAGGGATCGAACCAGCATCTCTTAAGTCTGCTGTCCAAAGCAGACTAACCCAGGAGTAGGACCCATCTCTCTGGAGCTGGGGCCCAGGGATTTGGGCCACATCATGTTACTTTATCAGGAGATATTTTTAAAACAGAAAGCCATGGAAGCATGACCTTATGTGCTAAGACTTTAAAAGATGACTCATGTTACATGACAGATTATCAATGAGGAAATTCTGACAACTTAGTGAGAATTGATTCTTATGAGGAAGAAAAAAGGCATGCATCTAAAGAAAGGATAGTACCTTACAGAAGTCTAGAGAGCTTGGGTTTCCAAATGACATGTTAAAGGACGAGAGCAGTTGATACTTATGAGAAGTCCTGGAAGATATGATCTGTGTCATTACTTTTTGCATTGTTTAATAAATGATACACTGCTTTTCTGCGTATTCACACAACTTTCCTCCTCTAGAAAGCTTGTGGTTCAAAGTTCTCACTTGTTTCGGTGGTTAGTTCGTTTATGCCCTGTCTCTACCTTAAATCGACTACATCTCTGTGTTGTCATATGGTGGCTTGTGTGTGCCAAATGGGAAGTTACTTCTCCTCAGCCATTTTCATGGTGGTCATTACAGAAGAGCTTAGTTATCAAAGGAACACTCTGCAGTGTCTCTAGGATAATCTTAAGGGTCTTTTCTCATTATTGAAATACATTTACATGTTTTGCTAGTTTCTGGTGTAGAGCAAAATTATTCAGTTATATATATATATATATAATATATATATATATAACTGAATGTTCTGATTTTTTTCTGAGCACAGATGGTCACTTTAAAATTATTAAACTGTTATATATTTTGCCTAAAACGTGTACTTTTTATATTTTACAGTAAATATTTAGAAACTGGGCAAGGGAAGGAGTAGATGGTATGAAAAGTGAAGCTGTAGTCTCTCAGTCGTGTCTGACTCTTCACTACCCTGTGGACTGTAGCCTGCCAGACTCCTCTATCCATGGAATTCTCCAGGCAAGAATACTGACGTGGGTAGCCATTCCTTTCTCCAGGGGATCTTCCCAACCCAGGGATCGAATCCAGGTCTCCCACATTGCAGGCAAATTCTTTACCATCTAAGCCACCAGGGAACCAGTAGATGGTATAGTATGTTCTTATTTCCTTAAAAACAAACAAAAAATATATGTACGTGTATTTGTACATATGTTTAGTATTTCTAGAAGAGTATGTAAAGTCTTACTTACAGTGATTTCCTCTAAGAGGAAGGACTGAGAATCTGGGGTGGAAAGGAGGTTTACTTTCACCATGTACCCCTCTTACTTCCATTTTGCTTATTTTCCAATGAGGCATATTTTTAAAACTTGTATAAAAAAGGGTAGAGGAAATTACAACCCAAAATTCAGAACTTAAAAATTTAAGACACATTTGACTTGTTTTGGAGAAGGAAATGGCAACCCACTCCAGTACTCTTGCCTGGAGAATCCCATGGATGGAGGAGCTTGGTGGGCTACAGTCCACGGGTCGCAAAGAGTCGGACACGACTGAGTGACTTCACTTTCACTTCACTTTCGCTTTGACTTTTTTTTACAATGATGTAGGTATGGAGTAACAGGATTAAGGAAGAAGCAGACTAGAGATTAAAGTCATAGGCTTTTCAGTTTTCAAACTTTAGTGAGCATCTGGGTAACTGGATCTGGATTGTTAAAATAGAGATTCCTGGGCCATACCTTCAGAGAGTTTGACTCAGTGTGTCTTCATTTCTGAAATTTCCAAGTCAGGCTAATGCTGCTGATGCAGAGACCACATTTTGAGAAATAATGATCAGCAAAACTGCCCCCTACATAAGGACATGCTGGAAAATAGACCAAAAATAGAGGCCTGTACCTAGTACATATAAACGGTGCTTCCAACAGATGAGGAGCAAGAGTTATATAATTTGTGGCATTATGTCTACTTTTAAGCCTATCTATGAATGGCATGTAATTTTGCCAACTGGGGAAATTAGATAGAGTCATTTAAAGTCAACAAAAGAAGCAGTGTTTTTGTAATAAGATGTCTAAGTTTGTTTCCTCCTTAATGGTGACTTTGGATAACTGGAATAAAGAAAATAAATGTTCATATTTTTAAAAATTGTGCAAAGACAAGCTTCGAGAGTCCTTTTCTTTATATGTTGTAAAAATAGAATACAAAACAACAGAACTAATTTTATGGAAGGGAAAAGAATTTTACTTGGTTTTGTTCATTTTAGAGTTAATGGACCCATGGTTTTGAATTACCTTTTCAGTCTTTTCTGGTGCTTGCTTATAAAACTAACAGATTGCTATTGGTAAGTTATAACATTGTTGTTGCTTAGTTACTAAGTTGTGTCCAACTCTCTTGCAACCCCATGGACTATAGCCCACCATGCTTCTCTATCCATGGGGTTTCCCAGGCAAGAATACTGAAGTGGATTGCCATTTCCTTCTCCATGGGATCTTCCCAATTCAGGGATCAAACTTGTGTCTCCTGCATTGATAGGCAAGTTCTTTAAAAGATGCTTGCTCCTTGGAAGAAAAGCTGTGATCAACCTAGACAGTGTATTAAAAAGCAGAGATATCACTTTGCTGACAAAGGTCCATACAGTCAGAGCTAGGGTTTTTCCAGTAGTCATGTATGGATGTGAGGGTTGGACCATAAAGAAGGCTGAGCAGTGAAGGATTGATGCTTTCAAACTGTCATGTTGGAGAAGACTCTTTAGATTCCCTTGGACAGCAAGGAGATCAAACCAGTCAATCCTAAAGGAAATGAACCCTGAATGTTTATTGGAAGGACTGATGCTGAAGCTGAAGCTCCAATACTTTGGCTACCTGACATGAAGAGCTGACTCATTGGAAAAGACACTGATGCTGGAAAAGATTCAGGGCATGAGGAGAAGTAGGTGACAGAGAATGAAGTGGTTGGATGACATCATCCACTCAATGGACATGAGTTTGAGCAAACTCTGGAAGATAGTGAAAGACAGGGAAGTCTGGCATGCTGCAGTCCATGGGGTTGCAAAGAGTCAGACATGACTTAGCAGCTGAACAGCACCACCACCAGGGAAGCCCCTATAGCATGTATAGCACATGTACAATCATATTCATGAAAACCTCCTAGAAACGTGATGTCTACTTCCAGTGGGACTTGTGCTTTCTCCAACCCTTCAGAAGAGGGACTGGTTTCTTTCAAGATTAGAAAAAATCTCCCACTACCTGGAAGCCAGCAGTAGTATCCTGTGCTTTAAAAATATAGCATTGCTTTGTGATTATGTGATTGACTTGTTTTCCGTGGTAACCTGGTGTTAACTTTGTACTTCTGATAATCTGTTTGCCTAATACTACAAAATTTTCAGTTTTTGCCCTGTCAGCTTGGTACCCTGCTTTGTTTTTCTTGGACTGTCCATGTTTTAAAATTGTAATCTTATTTCAGCCATGCTGATGCTGATTGTTCTTGGCTTCCTTTTGCTATGCTGAGTCCATACTTTTTTCCCAGTAAGGAGGGGTTCTTGATGGCCTTTCCCTGGAGATTTTTAGATCCCATGGGTCTTCTCTGTTGCTCTAATGTTGGTGTAGAACCCGCCTTTACTATTTTCTACTCAATTACATTGTGATGAATTTTAATATACTGAGTTACCATATTGTGGGTGCATCTGTAAAGTTATATCGGTTACTCTTTTTATTGCCTTGTAAGGAATTGCAGATTACGGTTGTTAGGACACTGGTAAGGAAGTGTGTATTTTAGTTTTGGATGTGGTATAAGTAGAGAATCAGAAATGCTTTTAGATGAATTAGGTCTGTATTTTATAAGCCTTCTTGCTACTGGAATGAACTTTATGATCAGCTAATATTTTTGAGATCCTCTAAGACTTAATTTTCTAGCTCTCAGTTTAATAATTCTGCTGAATTCAAACTCTCATCTGCAATTGATGTCATGTGATGCTACAATATTTTTGCTCACTAGCCAGCAAAATATCATAACAGACATTTGAAGCCAGGCTGATCTATGGATTTATCTTTTCATCTGATTAAGAATTACTGGAAGATTATCAGTCAAGTGGTCTTGCCTAGTGACATATTGCTGCCTAAGAAACAGAAAGCTTTTGCACCTGGCTTTTATGCCTAAGTTGATTTGTTATGTATGTTTGCCATGATTAGTACTAAATTCTTTCTGTTGAATTCAGTAATATTTGTTATTTCTTTTGTATTTTGGCATTGAAAATTAAACTCAAACTCTTAATGATTAGTGTAATCTGCTTTACACTAATCACATTTTAAGGACAAAACAGGCCTATTTTCTAGTGAAGTAAAAGATTTAAAATTTAAAAGAAATAAAATTCCTTCATTTTTATTTAAATTGATTATTAGCATTAAACATGACATCTGTTTATAAATCAGTTTTGTTAGTTCATGCATTCTTGGCTGTATCAAGATTAAAACTTTTGTTTCACAGGTCTCACCCTGATGTTGCACAGGTCTCAACTCAAATAAAATGCAAGATTTCTTTTTTGACACTTCTTTAGCTACCATTTTTATTTCTCACCACCCCTATTTAGTGTAAGTATTGTGGAGCATAGCATCTAAATTGTGATGAATCGTCTTGTACAACAGACTGGCTACTGCTTTTTAAAGTTTTAATTAGAGTGTAGTTGATTTACAGTATTCTGTTAGTTTCACATGTACAGCGAAGTGAATCAGTTATGTATATATCCACTCATTTTTATATTCTTTTCCCATATAGGCCATTACAGAGTGCTGAGTAGAGTTGCTGTGCAATGTAGTAGGTCCTTATTGGTTATCTGTAAAATAGATAAAATACATAATATGGTACCATCTATAAAATAGAGACTATCTTTAAATGGGGAGTTATAAACTGACTGATCCTACATTTGCCATTTTATGATTTTGATTTTTTATTTCAAAAATTTGATGTAAATATAAAGTGTTATCTTGTGTTTTTTCCCCTTGCAGAGGTTTTTTTAGGCAAAACTTTGTTTCAAATTCTACTTAAAGCTGTTCATATTCTTTATGAACCTATAGAAGTTGTTTCACTAATATACATACTTATCTACTAAGACAGAACTCAAGCTCTTTACACAGTTCACCTCATATATTTCTAGGAGTTCCTAGTCAGAGAGAGAAGCCTAGCTTTGTCAAGTGTAAGGACCCTCTTCTTCCCTCTTCTCTTGCTCAGACTTCCTCTCATTTTTATCATGGTGCTTGCCAGGCATGACTGGCTTAGACAGCAGTGGCTTTCCTTCTGAGAACCAGTGGGGTTGCCAGGCCCTATTGTGGCTCTAGCTGGCTGTAGACCTGACCCTGTTATCTGCTTCTCACAGTCACGGCATCAATCTCATTCACTGTGACACAGCCATTAGCATTAGTCTCCTGGAGGTGTGTCTGTGACACAATAGTCTCCTGTCAAATGGAACATATAAAATGTTTGCATTTTAACAGTACTTCTGAAAATTAAATTCATGCTAGCTGTATTAGCCCAGCTGTGTATCCTAACACACTGGGATGATTATTAGCTCTAGTATTACTCTGCTGGGGCTTCCCTCGTGGCTCAGTTTAGTTCAGTCGCTCAGTTATTTCCAATATTTATGACCCCATGGACTGCAGCACCCCGGGCTTCCCTGTCCACTACCAACTCCCAGAGCCTCCTCAAACTCATGTCCATTGAGTCGGTGATGCCATCCAACCATATCATCCTCTGTTGTCCCCTTCTCCTCCTGATTGCAATCTCCCAGCATCAAGGTCTTTTCCAATGAGTCAGTTCTTTGCATCAGATGGCCAAAGTATTGGAGTTTCACCTTCAGCATGAGTCCTTCCAATGAATATTCAGGACTGATTTCCTTTAGGATTGAATGGTTAGATCTCCTTGCAGTCCAAGGGGCTCTCAAGAGTCTTCTCCAACACCATAGTTAAAAAGCGTTGATTCTTCAGCGCTCAGCTTTCTTTATAGTCCAACTCTCACATTCGTATATGACTACTGGAGAAACCATAGCTTTGATTAGACAGACCTTTGTTGGCAAAGTAATGTCTCTGCTTTCTAATATGCTATCTAGGTTGGTCATAGCTTTTCTTCCAAGGAGCTTTTAATCTTTCTATTAATTTCATGGCTGCAGTCACCATCTGCAGTGATTTTGGAGTCCAAGAAAATGTCACTATTTCCATTGTTTCCCCATCTATTTGCCGTGAAGTGATGGGACAGTATGCCATGATCTTAGTTTTCTGAATGTTGAGTTTTAAAACAACTTTTTCACTCTCCTCTTTCACTTTCAGCAAGAGGCTCTTTAGTTCTTCTTCGCTTTCTGCAATAAGGGTGGTGTCATTTGCATAACTGAGGTTATTGATATCTCTTCTGGCAGTCTTGATTCCAGCTTGTGCTTCATCCAGTCCAGCATTTCACATGATATACTCTGCATATAAGTTAAATAAGCAGGGTGACAACATACAGCCTTGACACACTCCTTTCCCAATTTGGAACCAGTCTGCTGTTCATGTCCAGTTCAACAGAATGTTTGCATTTTAACAGTACTGCTGAAAATGCATGCTAATTGTAAAAACCCAGATGTGTATCCTAACACACTGAGATAATTATTGGCTCCAGTACTACTCTCTACTGGGGCTTTCCTGGTGGCTCAGTGGTAAAGAATCCACCTGCCAGTGCAGAAGATATGGGTTTGATCCCTGAATTGAGAAGATGCCCTGGAGTAGGAAATAGCAACCCACTCCATTATTCTTGCCTGGGAAATCCCATGGACACAGGAGCCTGGTGGGCTGCAGTTCATGGGGTCGCAAAGAGTTGGACACAACTTAGCGACTATACATCTGCTACCACCCTGCTGCTGCTAGATGCTCAGTCATGTCTGATCGAGCCACCAGGGAAGTCTCTACTGCTGCTTACATTACCTAATAATGCTGTTGTGTGCCAACTGGCTGTTCTAAGAATTTTACATATACAGACACATTTAATCATTGTGACAACCCTGTGAGGTAGGTATTACCCCCTTTTACAGATGAGGAAAGAAACTGAGACTGTAGAGAGGTTAGATTGAGATAGGTGAAGGAGAAGAGTCTTCAGACTGAAGTGTTCACCAGCCCTTATATCTGTGGCCTGGAGAGCAAATTGACACACTTAGTCCCTGGCCAAATATCTCATGCGTCGTCATTGTTGATAACCTTCCTCTCTTTGTTCCACATGTTTACTCCTCTTTGGCATCTGTACAGATAGAACAACTCATTTCAACTCTAGGTTATAATGAGCAATATAATCCTAATTCAACTCATAAGGGCACTTTCAGTCTAAGTGCCCATTTTTGCAGGGGTGATGGCAGATAACAGAGCCAAATGAAGGCAGGTCTGTTAACAGTGATTTATTTACCCTGACCAGGTAGAGATTGGAGGGAGAAACAATGGATTCTCAAAGATATATACTGTATTTCAATCTATGTATTTATTTAAAACTGGGGGAAAAAAACCCACGTTTATTTCCATTTTGAATTTAAGCCATATTTTCACTGTAACTATTGGGAGAAGCTTGTCTCAGTCCTGAAGACTGGCATCATGTTGCTGCTTTCATACCCCCAGTCTTAAAACATTATATTAGCACTTCATTATACTTGCCTTGGTGACCTAGGGTACCTAGTGTGTGCTCAGTCACTCAGTTGTGTCCGAATCTTTTTAAGACCCCATGGGCTGTAGGCCACCAGACTCCTCTTGTCCATGGGATTTCCCAGGCAAGAATACTGGACTGGGCTGACATTCCCTACAGCAGGAGATCTTCCCAACCCAGAGATCAACCAGCATCTCCTGCATCGGCAGGTGATTTCTTTACCACTGAGCCACCTGGGAAGCCCCTGGGGTACAGTATGTGACACTTATGCATCCATCCTGGATCATATAATCCTGATGCCCTTATTTTCTTCCAAATGATGCAAATCATGTTGTGTTATATGATTTAAATTGAATGAAACTCTTTACTGTCCTTTTTATTTTATTGATACCAGTTGGTATTAAAGTGCCTGTTTTATTCAGTTTCCTTGCAGTTTTGTTTCCCTTATTTGGTTCCCATCTGTTTTTATTTAAATGGTTAGGTCTACTATTTCTAAAAATACTGTTTGGACTTCAGTGTACCTGAATATTTATCATTAGTTACTTTTCTTACACTCTCCAACCATGATCATTTATGAGCATTATAGACAGAAGTGGTAGTTGCTTGGTCATGTCTACTCTTTGTGACCCCCATGGACTGTAGCCCACCAGGCTTCTCTGTCCATGGAATTCTCCAGGCAAGGATACTGGAGTGGGTTGCCATTCCCTTCTCCAGGTTCCCAACCCAGTGATAGAACCTGGGTCTCCTGCAAGCAGGCAGATTCTTTACTGTCTGAGCTCCTGGGGAAGCCCTAGTAGACAGAAAGGGGATCTTCCAATTCCAGTTTTTGATGATTTGCCTATGCTTATGATTTTTTTCTAGAATATTTGCTGACTTTAATTTTTTTATTAGAAAGCATACATCAGAGTACCTCAGCTTTCAAAATGTACTGTTTCTTTTTTATCCACCCTACTATTTGGCCACCTCATGCGAAGAGTTGACTCATTGGAAAAGACTCTGATGCTGGGAGGGATTGGGGGCAGGAGGAAAAGGGGATAGCCGAGGATGAGATGGCTGGATGGCATCACGGACTCGACGGACGTGAGTCTGAGTGAACTCCAGGAGATGGTGATGAACAGGGAGGCCTGGCGTGCTGTGATTCATGGGGTCGCAAATAGTCGGACACGACTGAGTGACTGAACTGAACTGAACTGATAGCCTTTTTTCCCTCAGGCTTCAGTGTATCACCTAGTATAAAAAGGGGGCTTAATGAGGACACTGTTAGTACAACTGACAGAAACCCAACTTGAAATTCCTATTTGTCTCATTTAAGGATAGTGCTGGAAGTAGATTAGGGGGTTGAGCTTGGCTTAGGAAGATTTGCTCAGCATCTTTGTTCTCTCTGGCTTTTGACTCACTTTCATGCTTGCAGATTAGCTTTTAATAGCACTTTGGGAGAGAGGTTGGGTTGCCAGCAATGAGAGGCTCATATACTTAGAAACATAGTGGAAAGAGTTGTTTTTCCCCTGACTCAAGCTGAAAAATTCCAGGGCAGAAGTCTGATTGGGTCAAGGAAGGTATTCTGAATTGTACCAATTCTAGGCCCATTCCTGGGTGAATTAGTTTGGCCCAGCCAGCTGAGTGCTATGATTGACCTTCTTTAGGTCTGGCGTCCACTTCTTGACCACTGGCTGAAGCTTGTGGTTATAGGCTCATGTAAGAAGATGGCAATTCCCTTTCTAGTCAAATGGTTTAATTTACCTAAGAGAGGGTGGGAAGCTCCTAAACCCAGGAGAAGCAAGCCTTTTTAGAAAGATGAAGTAATAGACATATTGTTGATGATTGGATAGAGGGTGGCTGCTTATTAAAAAGGCTTTAGAACAGTTCAGATGAAAGATATCAGGATATGAACTGAGGATGAGTGGAGATGGAGAGGTGATTTGACATTCAAAACATTTAGGTAGCATTCATGGAGTTATAAGCAAATTATTAAAAAACAAATTAACTGTACAAACACCAGCCAAATAAAATAAGCCATCTGTTTTGTTTGACCCTTTTGAACATGTTTGCTCTGGGGCATGCAGTTATATCTTTTTTTGTTTGTTTGTTACTTTATTTACATAGTTATTGTCATTTGTTTAGTCAGCTGAACATTTTCTGTCTAGAACAAAGTAAAGGACATAAGGTTATTGACAGTTTGTCATTTCAAGCTGTTAAACACAGAACAGTTTTCTTAAATGCCTCTCTATCATGTCTCCACGCATAACCAACTGAATATAAAAAAAGCAGTAACCTTGACTCATGTCTGACTGTTCTTGGCACAGTGTCAGGGCTGCTTGGGCTATAAATTTTATTGGTTTATCTGTGAATAGAATTATTCTGTTCAATGTGTAAATATGACCTACAGGGCATAGTTTAATGTGATTTATAGATTTATACTAGATTCTGTATTTCTCTATTGGTGAATGCATAGGACTAAATATGACTTTCATATTGACATCAGGATTCTTATGTAATCATGTAAAATTTTTCTTTATTAGAATAAATAAGATCTTTTCAGGTATCCTTGAGACCAAATCTCATAAGTACTAAGCATTTATTTGCGTTTTAAAATGTGTTGACATTTGGACCGATGGTGCAGAAGCAATGGTGTGTAAAACTGCTGGCACTTCAGCAAAGATCAGGATAGTAGTAGCAGACTATACCAGTGGTCAGTGTATTTTTAACCATCTTGTGTTTGCAGAAAAATTGAAAAAAATGCTTTCACTTAAGAATACCCTTGATGAAACAGTAAAAATTATTAACTTAAGTTTTGCCCCTCAAGTCAAAATATTTATAATATTTTGTGTGAAGAAATGGGAAGTATGCATAAAGCAGTTTTGATCCATATTGAAATGTAATTTTATCTTTAGGAGAAATACATATACAGCTGTTTTACCATTTTTACTTGAAAGAATGACAATCTGTGGTTATTCAGATAAGGCCATTTGGCATTTTCTTTTAAATAAGCTTGTCATTTAAAAGAAGTGACAACTGGGAATATTGTTGCTCAAGATAAAAATCCAAAAGAAGATAAAATTATAAGTGAAAATTAGAGTTAAGAGTTTGGGAAACTGTATGCACCATCTTGAACAGCTTCCCAATACTTAGACTGTTCTGATGAAATTGGTATTTGACAAATGGGATGTTTTTGATGTTGTGCAGTAGAGTCAGCATTTGGAAGATCTGCATAATAGAATTTTTCAAACAATGTGTATGATGTTACAAAATCATGCAAGGATAGAAGATTAATACAGAGTATAAGATAGGCCAGTGGATTTTAGTGTAACAAGGTTAAAAAACGTTCATTGGTAGAAGTTTGAAATTATATGTGGCAGTGAGCTTTTAAGAAACTACTACTTGTCAAAGAAAGAAGAATATGTAAAATGTTATTAGACTATTAAAATATTACATTTTCCACCCAAATCTACATATTTTAAGCAAACAACACAGAGCAGCAGATTGAAAGTTGAAGCAGATGTGAGAAGGCAGCTGCTTTTCATCAAATTAGAAATTAGAGATTTTTTAAAATGTTTAAACTATCTCTCCTCACTGATTTTTTGTTTTGGAAAAGTCATTTTTCTCATAAAAGTTATATTTATGTTAAAATGTAAAGAATTTTTGTTATATTTAAATTAATAAATATCTTAAAATTTCCTGTTTTAATTTATAATGCAGCAAATATTTATCAATATAACCTAGTACATAAAAGTGTTCAGACATAAATCACAGCAGGATCCTCTATGATCCACCTCCCAGAATTCTGGAAATAAAAGCAAAAATAAACAAATGGGATCTAATTAAAATTAAAAGCTTCTGTACAACAAAGGAAAATATAAGCAAGGTGAAAAGACAGCCTTCTGAATGGGAGAAAATAATAGCAAATGAAACAACTGACAAACAACTAATCTCAAAAATATACAAGCAACTTCTGCAGCTCAATTCCAGAAAAATAAACGACCCAATCAAAAAATGGGCCAAAGAACTAAATAGACATTTCTCCAAAGAAGACATACGGATGGCTAACAAACACATGAAAAGATGCTCAACATCACTCATTATTAGAGAAATGCAAATCAAAACCACAATGAGGTACCACTTCACACCAGTCAGAATGGCTGCGATCCAAAAATCTGCAAGCAATAAATGCTGGAGAGGGTGTGGAGAAAAGGGAACCCTCCTACACTGTTGGTGGGAATGCAAACTAGTACAGCCACTATGGAGAACAGTGTGGAGATTCCTTAAAAAATTGCAAATAGAACTACCTTATGACCCAGCAATCCCACTTCTGGGCATACACACGGAGGAAACCAGAATTGAAAGAGACACATGTACCCCAATATTCATCGCAGCACTGTTTATAATAGCCAGAACATGGAAACAACCTAGATGTCCATCAGCAGATGAATGGATAAGAAAGCTGTGGTACATATACACAATGGAGTATTACTCAGCCGTTAAAAAGAATTCATTTGAATCAGTTCTGATGAGATGGATGAAACTGGAGCCAATTATACAGAGTGAAGTAAGCCAGAAAGAAAAACACCAATACAGTATACTAACACATATATATGGAATTTAGGAAGATGGCAATGACGACCCTGTATGCAAGACAGGAAAAAAGACACAGATGTGTATAACAGACTTTTGGACTCAGAGGGAGAGGGAGAGGGTGGGATGATTTGGGAGAATGGGAATTCTAACTTGTATACTGTCATGTAAGAATTGAATCGCCAGTCCATGTCTGACGTAGGGTGCAGCTTGCTTGGGGCAGGTGCATGGGGATGACCCAGAGAGATGTTGTGGGGAGGGAGGTGGGAGGGGGGTTCATGTTTGGGAACGCATGTAAGAATTAAAGATTTTAAAATTTAAAAAAAAATAAAAAAATTAAAAAAAAAAAAAAGTGTTCTAGAATTTTTAATAATTTCTAAGAAGAGGTCCATGAAACCAAAAAGCTTTGGGAACTTTTGGCCTATAGGATGAAATTTAAACCTCTGTATATAAGATCCAAAAGTCCTTCTATCAGGGTCTTCTGCCACCTCTGCTATGCTCTCTCCTGTCTCATTTCCCCTTTCCCAAAAGAACTTTGCTGTTTTACTTCTCCGTACATTTGCTCTATGCTCTTTTTGTCATGAATATCCACTTTCTTTCAGCTCTCTGTCTAAAGTTCTGTGTCTGAATGCCTCTTGGGACATTTATCTGTATAATACTCCTTTCATAAATTCTACTTTATTTAAAATTAATATAACCACTCTAGCTTTCTTATACTTATTGTTTGTACAGTATATCTTTTTTCTTTATTTTTTTTAATATAAATTTATTTATTTTAATTGGAGGTTAATTACTTTAAAATATTGTATTGGTTTTGCCATACATCAACATGACTCCTCCACAGGCATACACGTGTTCCCCATCCTGAACCCCCTCCCTTCTATCCATTTACTTTCAGCCTATCTGTGTCTTCATATTTAAACTTGCTATCTTGTAGATATCATATAACTGGATCTTGATTTACTAATGCATCTAAAATCTTGACCTTTACTAATCTCATTTATGAGGGCTCCAACCTCATGACTTAAGCACCTCCCAAAGGCCCAACCTCCTCATACCATCACATTGTTGTTGTTTAGTCACTAAGTCGAGTCTGATTCTGTGACCCTGTGGACTGTGGCCTGCCAGATTCCTGTCCAAATCCCCTGTCCAAGGGATTTCCCAGGCAAGAATACTGGAGTGGGTTGCCATTTCCTTCTCCAGGGGATCTTCCCAACCCAGGGATTGAACCCACATCTCCTGCGTTGGCAGGTGGATTCTTTACCACTAAGCCACCACTGAAGGCCCCTATCATCACATTGGGCATTAATATTTCAACATATGAGCTTAGCTAGTACTCAAAAACTTAAATTATAGCAAGGGAAAAAAGGAGGCAAACCTTTAACCTGTTATGATTGTAGGTAAGTGAAAAATGAAGATTAATTCTGAGTAAGAAGAGCTTGTGGTGGGTAGCTGAGATTGAAGATATAAAGACTGTTCAAAATATTTCAGGGTTTCAAAAGACACTGGGTAAAGAGTTAGAAGGTGGTCTGATGGTGAGAGTGAGAGGAAAAAACGGACCAAAGTGGAAAGGAATAAATATGTGGAAAAAGATATGAAAGATTTCATGTTGGAGGAGGGTGATTCTATCCAGAGCTGGAATTGAAGCTTTCAGCCAACCTCTTTCTCTCCTTTTCAAAAGGCTACTTATATCATGAGAAGAGAATAATCATGTAGATGTTTTCCCAAGCATTGTGTTTATATATATATTTTTTAACATTTACCTTGAATTCATTAGAATTAATGTTTGTATGTGGCATGAAGTCACTATGAACTTTTTTTCTTGAATTGTTAAACCAAAAATAAAAAAAAAAAGTTTTTTTCCGTTCTCTAATTTTAATGATTCCTTTACAATTTTCTGGTGTTTTCTAACTGTGCTCTGAAGAGTCTTAGAGTTTCTCAGACTCACATCTGGTAGAGAGCTATGATTGTTTCCTTCCTTTGGCTATTTCTTTTATTAACTTTGTTATTCAGTGAGCAATATTTGTCAGCTACCTACTACATCCATGCTAGACTAGTGATACTGGTGTCACTAGAGATACCATGAGTCTTAGAATGAACATGGCGTTTGCCTCGGGAAGTCACACTGTCTGTCTCGTGAGTTTCACATATCAGGCTTCCATACATTCCTTTTTTCCTATTAAAACTGGCAGAAAGACTGATATGGAGACCCAGTAGTTTTGTGATGTTAAGCAAGTTTTATCTATCGTCTCCCAATCTTCATATAGTCTCATTCTGTAGTCGGATGGTAATCCCTGTTTTAGCGTATTGCTGTAAGGATTAAATGGAATAACTTCCTGTGAAAGGGCTGAGTTCCCAACAATTAATTTACTTTCTTCTTTTCTAACTTATCTATATTTTTCCTATTGATAAAAGTCTTGAAATTTTGGTTATTACTCCTGTGTCCAATGTCATCTGACTATTTGATACGGATTACTAATAGGTTGGGGCTTCTCAGGTGACTCAGTGGTAAAAGATCCGCCTGTCAATGTAGGAGACGCTGGAGACACAGGTTCAATTTTTGGGTTGGGAAGATCCCTAGAAAAGGGAATGGCAACCCACTCCAGTATCGTTGCCTGAAATACCCATGGACGGAGGAGTCTGGTGAGCTACAGTCCATGTGGTCTCAAAAAGGGGCGGATATGATTGAGCATGTACGTGCAAAACCTCTCTTTCCTAACCCTCTGTTGATACGACTTTCTTTAATATCATCATACCATCTTGCTTAAGCCAGCGGATTTATCTTAATTTCCAGGGTGCTTAATTTCCTTTCATTCTTAAAGATCCGTATATTCCAAGAATTTTCCTCTCCTTTTGATATTATAATACTACTGTAATATTTTTCTTCTTGATTCTCTTGCAAATGTCCTTTTACATGTCTTTATTCATTTGAAGAATTCATTCTTCAGTTCCCAAACTTCAAGTATTTTCTCAAAACTCATTCCTCTCATCTCTCTCTCTCTCTTTTTTTTTTTTTGCTTTTCCCCTTATTTTTATCAAACAAGTACTCATCTGTTCTCATCACTTCAGCTCTAACCTCTCGTGCCTCATTGTATGTCTGTCTATTGGAATACAGCCCCACATTACCAATTTAATAAAGGGAGTGTGTTCATTCATTCCTTGATGATTTTTTCTGCCATTGAACATATTGTCTTCTCAAATGCTGATCAGTGTTCTACTCTAAAATTCTGTTTCTGTGTCCAAATTAATTCAGTATCTTTATTCTTAATTCAGGTTCATAGCTTGTTTTCATCTTAAAAGTGCTATCATTCTTCTGGTCACTTAGATTCAAATCCTTTATTCCTTCATCTTCATGCTCTATGTTCACTTTAGTCTTATTACTTTTTTGGGGGAATATCTTATATTCATTACTTTTCTATTTCTTTACTTCTACCATGCAAGTCTAATCAGCAGAGTAGATGATGCCGACAGCCTTTGCTATTCTTTCTGTCCCTTATTCTTTTCTTCAGGCCAGCTCACCCATTTTTATTACCTTAATAACCTTCCTGTATTCTCCTATTCACATTTGCAGTGATTCATTTCTTTTGGCTGTGTTTCTTTTGAAGGAAGGTTTTTCTCACCGGATTCTCAGTGTTGATATAAATTATTTTAATTATAATGTAACTTAAGTATGTCCACACATACAAATAAATGTAAACTTTTGCACATACAGCTATATAACTAAAACAATTTACAGATTCATTGCAAACAAAACTATAAAATGGATAAAATTTAGGTTAACATTAATGTGACAGAAGATGTTTATGGAAAATCAGTAAGTTCAAGATGAATATGGCACTGAGTATTCTGCATTTGGCAGGGACCTAGTGTACTCTTGAAACTTCTGAGAAACCTTTCTTTCTACAGCATGCTATTGTATCATTTGGCCTTCAGTTGGTACAAATATATCTTTTGAGAAATAGATCTGTCCTTGTCTTTTTTGTTTGTTTGTTTTTTCATGCCTCAGCCAGCTGTCATTAAAATAGCCTATTTGGTAGCAGTAAGACAGTAAATAAAAATACACATTCAGGCACTGATACTACTTATTTGATACTGATACTAGTTATTTGGGATCATTAGGTAAGCATCAAGATGATCCAGAATAGGGAGTGTGTCTGTGCGTGTAATGTGTGAAAGACAGAGAAAAAGAATCTCAGTTCACTTGAAAAAGAGAAACTTAGATTTTTATAGGAGACTAATGGAATCTCAAAAATCAGTTCTAGACCTTCAGAGTCTAAAACCACCATTATAAAAATTGCTATTTGTGGCATAAAGACCAAATTCTTCATGTTGACATCCCAGGCCTTTATAAATTTGGGTTAAATTTCTTTTCCTTTTTAGCTTTTTTGACCTCTTACTATTGTATATGGACTTTCCGGGTGGCACCAGTGACCTGGGAATCCACCTGCCAATGCTGTAGACCTAGGTTCAATCCCTGGGTCCAGAAGATCCCCTGGAGAAGGAAATGGCAACCCACTCCAGTATTCTTGCCTGGGAAATCCCATGGACAGAGGAGCCTGGCAGGCTACAGTCCATGGGATCACAAAGAGTCTGAAGGCACACAACTGAACTGTCTGAGCACACCCACAGGCACTATTGTGTACACAGGTTCACATTTTCCCCAGCTTTGTGCCTTGTCTCTTTTTATACCTTTGTCCCTATATAATCCCATCTGTCTATAACCTTAAAGAGCTAGTTCCTGCCCTCATTTCCCACTGAAGCTTCTGTTCTCTTCAGTTTTAATTTGACGTTTCTCCACCTTTGACTTCTTTTGGACTTCTTCCATATCTGGTACTTTAACACCACATTTTTAAAATAATATTAGTTTAACTCTTTGATTTTCATAGTTTTTATATCACAAAGCTGAAACTCCAATACTTTGGCCACCTCATGCGAAGAGATGACTCATTGGGAAAGACTCTGATGCTGGGAGGGATTGGGGGCAGGAGGAAAAGGGGACAACAGAGGATGAGATGGCTGGATGGCATCACTGACTTGATGGACGTGAGTCTGAGTGGACTCTGGGAGTTGGTGATGGACAGGGAGGCCTGGTGTGCTGCGATTCATGGGGCCACAAAGAGTCGGACACAACTGAGCGACTGAACTGAACTGAACTGAGACTTCAGGTTCTTAAAAGTTTTTTGCATAATCTTCAAGATTGGTTTTGAGGAGAACAGACTGTAGACACAGTGGGGGAAGGCGAAGGTGGGATGAAATAAGAGAGTGGCATTAAAACATATACCTTACCAGGTGTAAAACAGATAGCTGGTGCGAAGTTTCTGCATCGCACAGCTCAACAAGGTGTTGTAGTTAGAGGGATAGGATAGGGGCGGGGCTGGGAGAAAGGTTCTCATATGAATACTTATGCCTGGTTCATGTAGTTATATGGCAGAAACCAACACAACATTGTAAAGCAGTTATCCTCCAATTAAAAATAAATTTAAAAAATAGTTTTCAAAACTGAAAAAAATGATTGTCAATATTCCTGAAGCACTTTACTAAACATTTGGGACTACAAAATCAAATGGGATTAGTGAATCAAATGGGGTTACAGTATTAGAGGTCTAGTTTTCCTGGGCAGATTTATGTGATTCACTCTTACATAGTGTAAGCAGGTGTTAGTTGCTTGATCTTGTCCAAGTCTTTGTGACCCCATGGATTGCAGCCCATCAGGCTTCTCTGTCCATGGAATTCTCCAGCTGAGAATACTGGCTTATTCCCCCTTCTCCAGGGGATCTTCCCAACCAAGGGATCAAACCTGGGTCTCCTGCATTGCAGGTAGATTCTTTACTGTCTAAACCAACAGGGAAGCCCAAGTGTTTAAGCAAAATACTTTGATATAGAAAATTTGCATTTTTCTAAAGGCAAAGTAAAGCTAAAATACCTTAGAAATTTTGTATTTTTGCACTCATTTGTTCTGTATTTTCAGGACTTCTGGGAAAGATCCTGATGACTATCCGAGATGCAGGTTTTGAAATCTCAGCTATGCAGATGGTAGGTAGTTTGCAAGAGTCATTAACTTACTGATGAACTGTGTGTGTGTGTGTTTTTTACAGCATGCTTTAATACGTTTTACATTGAATTTTCTCTGTGCACTTGTGAACTCAACACATTAAAAGCAAAAAGATATGTTGAACATGATAACTGATAGTAAAAAATATTTTTGAAATGATTTTACCGGTATAATCTCTCACTGAGAGCTAACCGTCCAATGGTACATCTAATTTAAGCTTATAAAGCAGATTTATGTAATTCCTGGAACTTTAGTTGCAGAGTAAATGTGGACTGAAACAATGCATTTAATTCCTCCAAACAAGAAATAGTTTTAAGCTGAGTACTTATAATGAAATTTTGTTGTCTGGATTTGTGACTAAGAAGGGAATCAATTTGGCTTTTTTCCCTGACCAGGACCTTTGCTGGTTTCTGGACTTTCTCTCAGGATCTTCTTTAGAGTTAGCACATTTCAGCCCCTCTCTTGGCAATAACACCACTAAGCCTCCAGAGTCCGCAATCATTCAAAATTGCCCAGCTGACACATTTCCAGGAAACCCTTCACTGAAGAAACAATATTAACTTCTCTAGAGCTCTTCTGTATCTTTGTGGTACACTTATCATTGCACTTGACAAATAAATTGGTACAATTATTATACTGCTACTGCTAAGTCACTTCAGTCGTGTCTGACTCTGTGAGACCTCATAGATGGCAGCCCACCAGGCTCCCCTGTCCCTGGGATTCTCCAGGCAAGAACACTGGAGTGGCTTGCCATTTCCTTCTCCAATGCATGAAAGTGAAAAGTAAAAGTGAAGTCGCTTAGTTGAGTCCCACTCTTTGTGATCCAATGGACTGTAGCCTACCAGGCTCCTCCGTCCATGGGATTTTTCAGTCAAGGATTGGAGGATTGGAGTTTGTTGCCATTAATAATTTGAATTTTACAGTTTTTGAAAGACAGCAAGTTTGTGTTATTGTGGTAGTGAATTACCAGTTCCGGAAATAATTTTCATACCAGTTTATTTTCTCTTTCCCTGGAAAGGAACTCCTTTTGATTTCTATGAAGTCTTTGCATCAGCCCAGATCAGAGATCAGGGCACTAACTGGGGTTCTGCCTATTTTGTATCCCAGATTGGTGGGAATGCTCATAAAATGAGAAAAGATTAGATGTATCAGCTAGTTTGCAAAGTTATCAGGCACAGCTCGGAGACAAATGAGAAATTTAATATTTGAAGAATCTTGCCCAGGACTGTAATGAAATTGATAGCAACAGCGTTCTCGAAGTATTAGCTTGGTGATGTAGTCAGCCACAGGATTATGGGATCTAAGCCTGCTTAAGTAGTAATCACTGTGAACATTTTAGAATTAAACATTAATCTAACTCTAGACTTACAACCTAGCATAGTGATTGCCCATAGTAAGTGCTCAGTGAAAGAAAAGAATAATTTGTTTTAAAAAAGATTAATTGAATTTAAGGGGGAGGCATGGTAGTTTAATGGCAATCAGAATCATTGTGATTTTTGAAATCAGCAAACTCTATTTCTGAATCATGGATCTTCTACTTTCTGGGTTATAAACTTGGCCAGATTTTAAGCATTCTTATCTTCAGTTTTCTCAACTAGGCAATGATAATATTATTTGCCGCTATGGCTTATTTTGTGCATTAAATGAATTAACACTACACAATACTTAGAAGAATTTCCAGTTCAAATTACCAAATATTTAATAAATTATACCTTGTTATTTGGGCTTCCCTGGTTGCTCAGATGGTGAAGAAACGGCCTGCAGTGCAGGAGGACAGGGTTTGATGCCTGGGTTGGGAAGGTCCCCTGGAGAAGAGAATGGCAACCCACTCCAGCAGTCTTGCCTGGAGAATTCCATGGACAGAGGAGCCTGGCGGACTATAGTTCATGGGGTTGAAAGGAGTCAGACAAGACTGAGCAACTACTACTTTTACTTTTCACCCTGTTTTTATTTTATAATATTAGTAATATAAGAAGTTGTATGAATATTGAAGAAGATATTGAAATCAAAGAAAGTTCCCTCCCTGTAATAGCTGTGTTGCCTATGCAGAGTACATCATGCGAAATGCCGGGCTGGATGAAGCACAATTTGGAATCAAAATTGCCGGGAGAAATATCAGTAACCTCAAGATAGGCAGATGACACCACCCTTATGGCAGAAAGCGAAGAACTAAAGAGCCTCATGATGAAAATGAAAGAGGAGAGTGAAAAAATTAGTTTAAAACTCAACATTCAAAAACTAAGGTCATGACATCCAGTCCCATCACTTCATGGCAAAGAGATGGGGAAACAATGGAAACAGTGACAGACTTTATTTTGGGGGGCTCCAAAATCATTGCAGATGGTGACTGAAGCCATGAAATTAAAAGATGTTTGCTCCTTGGAAGAGAAGCTATGACCAACCTAGATAGCATATTAAAAAGCAGAGACATTACTTTGCCAACAAAGGTCCATAGCAGTCAAAGCTATGGTTTTTCCAGTAGTCATGTATGGATATGAGAGTTGGACTATAAAGAAAGCTGAGTGCCAAAGAATCAATGTTTTTGAACTGTGGTCCAGAAGACTCTTGAGAGTCCCTTGGACTGCAAGGGGATCCAACCAGTCAATCCTGAAGGAAATCAGTCCTGAATATTCATTGGAAGGACTGATATTAAAGCTGAAGCTACAATATTTTGGCCACTTGATGTCGAAGAAGTGATTCATTTGAAAAGACCCTGATGCTGGCAAAGATTGAGGGCAGGAGGAAAAGGGGATGACAGAGGATGAGATGGTTGGATGATATCACCAATGTGATGGACATGAGTTTGAGCGAGCTCTTGGAGTTGGTGATGGACAGGGAAGCCTGCTGTGCTGCAGTCCATGGGGTCATAAAGAGTCGGACACAACTGAGTGACTGCACTGAACTGAACTATGAAAATAAATAGTTTGAACTGTTGTCTGGTTAGGGAGAAGCTCCGTGGTCTTCGATCCTGGCAACAATAAAAGGACAAAGTAGGGAGGAAAACAAAAACCTGTGTCTAGTTTTTAAAAATTTAGGGTTTTGGTTCTTGAAACTCGAGAACTTAATGAAATTTTATTTCTAAGTTTGAATCCAGCCTGGATAAGAATGAGTCTTTGTAGCTTTACCTTACTAGCATACTCTGACAATTCTTTCTGAAGAATAGTAGGATTTTCAGATGAATGGTGTCAGTGCTTTATTATGAGCCAGACTAACTAGGGATTTTTCTGAATACCTGGGAAGATAAGAGTATTATTTCCAGGCCCCTCTACAAAATTTGAAGAAATGTTCTTTGGTAATGTTGCTTTCTTTTGCCACTGATCTGTTGATAAGCAAAATCACATTGTGCCTATGTCTTTTTTGTATGAAGAATGAGGTTTTTTCTTCAATAAGATAGATTGTAGTAGTTGAGAGCCCAATCAGTGGGATAAGACAGTTTGAGATGGAATGCCAGGTAGTGAAGGTTATATTACCCCACTGAGTCTTCACCTCATTTGAAAATTGGAGCTGTTAACATTGCTTATATTGTAGGGCAATTGTTATAATTAAATAAGGTGGTACATGAACAACACCTGGAACAATGCTTGATATATTAAGTACTCGATAAATGTTACAAATAAATTATTTTTGATAAATGATAATTTATTATTGATGGAATGAACTTTAACACTTCTTCAAAGACTAATTTCTTCAGGGTTTAAATTTTAAAGAAAATATATCTGAGAGAACATAAATATTGAATGCTAAGTGTGATTCATTCTATTTTTTTGGTTGACTTATTTATTTTTTTTAATACAGTTTAATATGGATCGGATTAATGTTGAAGAGTTTTATGAAGTTTATAAAGGAGTAGTGTCTGAGTATAATGTAAGTACTGAAGTAAATGTGAAGTATTGGTATTGAAAACTTGTGTATCTCAGATTTTGTAGATCTCAGTATAATTTATAATCATGAAAGTATTCCTTGTTGTATTCACAGTTCTGCCAGTTGACAACTGATCATACCAATGACTGAAATATTTTTATCCCTGAAAGCCAGTGGGTCAGTTTTTAAAATATGATGCTGTTTCATTTATGGAACAAAAATATACAGAAATCCAAAAATCACCTTGCTGAGATATTGACACGTTTTGATAGGCTTTCCTTGTGGCCCAAACAGTAAAGAATCTGCCTGCAGTGCGGGAGACCAGGGTTCGATCCCTGGGTTGGGGCTATCCCCTGGAGGAGGGCATGGCAACCCACTCTAGTATTCTTGCCTGGAGAATCCCCATGAACAGAGGAGCCTGTAGCCCAAGTGGGCTACACAGCCCGTGGGGTCACAAAGAGTCTGAAACAACTCATTGACTAAGCACAGCACATGGAGATAATATTCTGAAGGTAGAAGACTGTTGAAAATGCTTTAAAAAGTTGAGAGCAAATAGTTCTTGATGTAGTTGCACAGCAGTTATTTCATAGCATAGTCTATTTAATGATACAAAGGCAGATAGAATCATCTGAAAATACAGTGGAGAGTGAATAATAGTAAGACTTAAGGGGAACTGTTTAGAGAGAAATGCAATTCATTCTTGAAAACAAGACTGTATTCAAATAAACCAAGTGTTGTTCCTTAAAATAACACATGACAGATATTTAATCAAAATTAGTTTCCTTCCCCTTTTATCAAATTAGATACATTTGTGCTGGTGGCCTGCCTCATCACCCTTATTGCTTTATAGGGCATTTTGCTCTGTTTTTTTTCTTTTTGAGTAAAGTTCACCCTGACAGTGAGACTAGATTCTCCTCCCCTCATCTCTCTACACCCTTTCCTTTTAACCTAATTTTTAAAAATTTTATTTCTAATTTTTTTTAAAGTTATATTTATATTTGGCTGTGCTAGGTCTTCGTTGGTGCATGGTTTTTTTCTCAAGTGGCCAAGAGTCGGGGCTGTTCTCTGGTTGCGGTACACAGGCTTCTCATCGTGGTGGCTTCTCTTGTTGGGGAGCACGGGCTCTAGGGTATAGGGGCTGTAATAGTTGCAGGTAGTTGTGGGGCATAGGCTTCGTTGTTCTGTGGTATGTGGGCTCTTCCTGCATCAGCGATTGAACCCGTGTCTTCTGCAATGGCAAGTGGATTCTTTAGCACTGAGCCAGCAGGGAAGTCCTCAACCTACCTTAGGAAAGGAAAAAGGCAGTGGTCCAAGAACTGGCCTCAGCTTTTCTCCTGTTTAGCCTTACATAGTAAAGACCGATGATGGAATCTTGTATTTTGCATTTAGCACACTGGTAGTGTTCTACCCTTCTTTAGAGGAACCAAAGTGCTTTTCCTATTGTTACAGCTTTTCAAGCTTTAATCTTATCGGCTTCTTCATTTTAGAGTTACGCTTTTTCTTTTTTTGAATGGAAGAAATTTTGAAGTGTGTTCTTAACATCATTTATTCAACCAGTGACAACTGTTTTCCATTTTAAAAATCTTTCTTTTTTACATTTCCCTTCTTTTATGTGTTACATTAACTTTTAAATACATAGTCAAAAGCAAGTACCTTTGTTAATGCACGTTATAGTTTTACTGTTTATAAGATAGAGAGACTCATGGATACTTATCTCACAGTACCTTTGATCCTGAGTTATATTCTCCTACAACATCAGATAGAATTGAATTTGGTAACAAGTAGTAGTTGGGTACATTAATGTTTTATATCCATATCTGAGGTAAGTCTTTTTTTTAAAGCTTATCTTTTAAAATTTCCTTTTTGTTGAGGTAACATTGGTTTATAGCATTATATATCAGTTTCATGTGTACAACATTATATGTTGTGTTTTATAAATGCCATACATGCAACTTTTATATAGTATACATTTACTCTTGGAATTTTTTGAACTCAGGATTCTGGAGATTAAGATAAATGTATCACTGGGTGAACATGTTATTTTTCCTGAGAAATCAGGAATTTGAATGCCAATAGTGTTCTTGCCTGGAGAATCTCAGGGACAGAGGAGCCTGTTGGGTTTCTGTCTATGGGGTCACACAGAGTCGGACACGACTGACGCGACTTAGCAGCAGCAGCAGCAGCAATATTATACTTTAATGTCAGAACAGCTCAGAATGATTGGTGTTGATATACTTTCTTCTGTTTAATCTTCTCAGTAAGATATCCTCTATAATTATTAATTAAATCTTGTAATATTAATGAAAGAACCTACTTAGGAGAAAGAACAGAGGGACTTTTTGGAAGGGAAAAACTACTTTATTCCAGACTAATTATTAGTCTTGTGAGTAGTTTTTAGTAATGGTTATAATTTTTATTCAGCTTAAAATGGCTTATTCAGCTTAAAATATATATTTCAAATGGTTGGTTTATAACAGCCTGTTAATGGGAGAATGCACTGGCTTATATAGTATGAGCCAGAATATATCAATATCCAAGTATCTTTGAGATGTTACTATATTTATATGATATAAAATTTTATTGAATCTAGGAAAAGTTATTTCCTTGAAAATTTTTCCCCAAAGGGAAGTAAGAGTGTTTTTATCCCAGTAATAGTTTATTGAAATAAATAATATTCTTATGAGTGATTTATAGTCTGATTCTTTAAAAGTTCTTGTCTCATTCATTCTGACTATTTCATTCTCTGACTGTTTCATTCAGAGGAAGTTGTGTGATGGTCTGTATTCACATACTAGAAATGCATATGTTTGTGATATCTTTCCTTGGGTAATTTGTGATCATAAGAATCAGATAGCAAACCCTGGATCTCACTTGCTATTGCGATTGTTTTATTTCTCTTGGGTGTCTTATTTCTCATGACAGTTAATATTTAGGTGGAAGAGGTAAAATGCTGCATACTAGATGTCTCTTAATTTTGAAAAAGTGAAAATGTTAGTCCCTCAGTTGTGTCCGACTCTGTGACCCCATGGAGTGTAGCCCCTCAGGCTCCTCTGTCCATGAAATTCTTCAGGCAGCAATACTGATGTGGGTTGCCATTCCCTCTTCAGGGGATCTTCCCAACCCAGCGATCATACCCAGCTTTCCTGTGTTGCAGGCAGATTCTTTACTGTTCGAGCCACCGGCGAAGCCCCTTAATTTTAGGAGCTTTATATAATGCTATAAAGTAGGCCCTGTAAAAATAATCTTAAGAGGCAACATAATCGAAAGGAACTAAAAAACAGGTGATCTGATTCTTATTGACTTTGTTAGTATAATGCTTTGACCTCTTTGTCTTCAGATTCTTACTTAGAAAAGAAGATATATAAGGTCATATTAGTGGTTCCATCCATTTTATTATTTTTTAAACTTAAAGTTTTCTTAATGTCAGGATGTGAAATGATCCTCTCAAATGTAGAATATGTCAGCGGTCCTTAAACTTTTTGGCTCTATGGATCAGTTTCGTGGAAGACAGTTTTTCCACGGATCCTGGGGAAAGGGATGGAGGGATGGTTTTGGGATGAATCAAGTGCATTGCATTTATTGTGCAGTTTATTTCTATTATTATTACATCAGCTCCACCTTAGATCAGCAGGCATTAGATCCTAGAGTTGAGAACCCCTGGAATACATAGTGGGAAATAATACAGTGTCACTGACACTGCCGTACTAAATGTGTGTGTGTGTGTATAATTCTACTCTAGTTCTAGGTTATCTCATATCACTTGCTTCAAATTGTAGAATTTTCCTAGCTCCCAAATTTCACTGCAGCTGCTTACAGCTTCCTTACCTCAGGTTCTTTCCTTTTTTGACTGTTGAGTCAGATGCTAGGTTCAGATACCAAAACCACCAGTTGTATGACCATAGAAATTACTTACCTTTTTTAAGCCCTAGTTTACCTGTATATAAAATTGAAACAATGTTATTATTACTTTATAAAATTATTGTGGTTATGAAATGAAATAAATCATGTAAAGCAATCTCACATATTACTGAGATTGTTGCTTTAGTAAATATCAGCTGTTTTTATTATTACTACTTTTATTGTTATTAAGGCTGACATTCTTTATAGTAGATTCCATGTTGATCATTTACACTTAAATTTGCTGCTTCAGCATTTGCAGTCATGAAAAGGTAATAATTACTATTAATAGTGTTATCTTATAGTGTTATCATGATCCATTTATTTGCCACACATATATTACTGCTTGTGGGCCAGACAATGTGTTGGATACCAGGGAGCCAGAAATGCACACTGCCTGCATTCTTGGAGCTTATGTCCTGGTGAGGATGGATATTAAATCAGATACTCCATTTCAACTACTTAAGGACTGTAATCAAAGGGCTATTAAGGAAGGAAACAAGTACTTTTTTGTTTTATACTTTTTACTTAAGTAAAAACCTAGGTTTGAGAATTCTGTTAATTCTCTTAATTAATTCTCTTAATCTATTAACAGAATTCTCAAGTTCAATTTTTAAGGATCACTTTATGTTTTTGATGCAGTTCTTTTTTCAGCATTTTCTTTGTGCTTTGTGTAGCCCTCTGTTTATCATTTTAATAGTATTTAACACTGAAAGAGAGAGAGACACACACATAAAAGAAAGGTGGACAAAATTGGCACTTCTCTTTTTGGATAACATACTCATCCCTTCTTCTGCCCCAACTGAGGATTTAGGCTCTTGACATTTATGTGTAGGCAGTACTTCATATCATGAGACAGAAGATCCTCCTCAACATAATTATCCATAAAAATCAATTTCATATGACCTTTGTGAATTAGTGAAGTAACTTCAGGGGCATAATTTAGGGGTTCTCATGAGTAGGGATCTGTTTACCATATTAATTATGAAGTCCTCTCCTTCCTTTTTTAACTTCTGGCATTTTTAGTAGACATGATGATTGAGTTCTGATTAATATTTAAATACTGGTCTGTAATAAATTGCCTTTATTTTACTTTGGCATTGGGTATTATAAGCCTTCCAAGGTCATTAACATGTTTACATGGCCTACGGTGATCTGACCTCATCCCTTTTCTTTTCTAATGTGGACTATTTTTAAAGTCTTTACTGAATTTGTTACAACGTTGTTTCTGTTTTATGTTTTGGTTTTTTGACGACAAGGCATGTGGAATCTTAGCTCCCGACCAGGATTGAACCCACACTCCCTGCTTTGGAAGGCAGTCTTAACCACTGGACAAGCAGGGAAGTCCCCTGGGCCTCATCTCTTAACTGCTTTCCTGTGGTCTCACTCAGCTCCTGATACCATAGCTCTTTACTGAACTCCATATACCCCAACTGTACTTCTTCCTCTAGGTCTTTATATTTGTTTTTAGTTCTGTCTGAAATGTTCCATTCACTGAATCTTTCAGTGAGAGGCACTTTTTTTGGACCACGTTTTTCCTTAAACCATTTCACATATACAGTTAAGAATCTTAAAAAGTATACATCTATTTCCTCCCTCTTACTCTGCATGCTGTGTTAGATTTTACATTTATATGTTAAAAGCTTTATGATACATTTTTAATATTTTTGCTCTAAATAATCAATTAAATTTTCTTTTTTAATTGCTGTGAAACATGTTTTATATTTACCCACATATTTACCATTGTTTTGTGTGCCTCCATATTTTTGTCTGACATTTTTATTACAGAGTAGTATTCCATTTATGTATATATCACATCTTCATTATTCATTAACCTGTTGTGGGATACTTAGACTGCTTCCATATATTGGCTCTTGAAAATAATGCCGCTACTGGAATGCATATATCTTTTTGAATTAGTGTTTTTATTTTCTTCAGATATATATCCAGCAGTGGAGTTGCTGGATCATATGGTAGTTCTGTTTTTACTTTTTCTGAGGAACCTCCATACTGTTTTCCATAGTGGCTGCACCAATTACATTCTCAATAACAATGTACTAGGGTTCCCGTTTCTGCACATCCTTGCCAGCATTTGTTGTTTGTAGACATTTTGATGGTAGCTGTTGTAGCAGGTGTGATATCTCATTGTGCTTTTATTTGCACTTCTCTGGTATAAAGGATAGACTATCAGGAGAATATTGCCATTATTTTGTAATAACTGTAAATGGAATATAATCTATAAAAATATTGAATCCCTATGTTGTACACCTGAAACTAATATTGTAAGTCAGTGATCTTTCAATCAAAAAAGAAAGATTTTATCAGACAAACAAAATCTGAGAGATTTTGGCCATCTGTATGTCCATTGGCCATCTGTATGTCTTCTTTGGAAAAATGTCTATTGAGCCCTCCACATTTTTTAATAGAGTTTTTGCTTTTTGGACATTGAGTTCTATGAGCTCCTTATTTTTGATATTAAATCCTTATCAATCATAGTCTTTATAATTTTTTTCTCCCATTCAGTATGTTGTCTTTTCATTTTGCTGATGGTTTCCTTTGCTGTATAAAACTTTTTATGTTTAATAGTTCCCATTTATTTATTTTTGCTTTTATTTCTTTTGCCTAAAAGACTGATCCAAAAAAAATAATGCTGCAATTTATGTTGAAGTGTATTCTGTCTATATTTTCTTGTAGAAGTAATTTTTTTTTTGGATTCAGGTCTTACTTTTAGGTCTTTAATCTTTCTTGAGTATATTTTTTATACAGTGTAAGAAAATGTTCTAATTTCACTCTTACATGTAGCTGTTCAGTTTTCCCAGCATCACTTGTTAAAGGGACCATCTTTTTCCATTGTGTATTCTTGCCTTCTTTGTTGTAGAGTGATCATAAGTGTGTGGGTTTATTTTGGGCCTTCTATTCTGTTCCCTTCATCTGTGTGTCTGTCTTTGTACCAGTACCATGTTCTTTTGACTACTGTAGCTTTCCTGTGTAGTCTAAAGTCAGGGAGCATGATACCTCCAGCATTTCTTCCCCTTTAAGATTGCTCTGGCAATTCAGGGTCCTTTGTAGTTCCATATAAATTTTAGGATTATTTGTTTGAGTTCTGTGAAAAATGTCATGGGTATTTTGATAGAGATTGCATTAAATCTGTAGATTGCTTTGGTTAGTATAGCCATTTTAACAATATTACTTTCTCCATTCAAAGAATGCAGGATATCTTTGCATCATCTTCAGTTTCCTTCATCAGTATTCTATAGTTTACATAGTATAGGTCTTTTACTTTCAAGACAAGGATGCCAACTCTCCCTGCTTCTGTTTAACATAGTATTAGAAGTCTTTGCCATAGTGATCAGAGAAGTAAAAGAAATAAGAGGCATTCAAATTGTGAGTAAGAAATAAAACTGTCACTATTTGCAGATGCTATGGTATTATATGCTACCCTGGAAGCTCAGAGTTAAAGAATCCACCTGCCAATGCAGTAGATGCAGGTATGATCCCTGGGTTGCAAAGATCCCATGGAGAAGGAAATGCTTACCCATTGTAGTATTTTTGCCTGGGAAATTCCGGTGGACAGATGAAACTGGTGGTCTGCAATCTATGGGGTCACAAAGAATGAGACACAACTTAGCAACTAAACAACAAGTGTTATTATATAGAGAATATCTTAAAGTCTCCACCAAAAACAAACAAACAAAAACTATTAGAATTAAGTGAATTTAGTAAAGTTGCAGGATACAAGGTTCACATATAGAAATCTATTGGTTTCCTGTACACTAAAATGAACTATCAGAAAGATAAAGTGAGAAAGCAATCCCCATTTGAAATTGGGTAATAAAGAGTAAAATACCTATGAATAAACTTAACCGAAGAGGTTAAATACCTATACTCTGAAAAAGCCTTTATTTTTCATTCATTTCGAAAAATATTTTCCAAATATTTTCTCAACTGATTATAGAATTTGACATAAGTTGTTTTTATCCTTATCTTTGTTTTGTTTTCTTTTTTTTGGATGTTTCTACATTTTTTGTTGTTTTTGTTTCACTGGTTTTTGCTGCTTTTTTGTTATTGTTGTTCGTGTTTCATAGCCAATCTGATTATGATGTGGCCTACTTTATTTTTCTTTTCACTTTTTCTCCTTGGATTTTGTTATATCTGTGGGTTTATCAGTCAGTCAGTTCAGTCACTCAGTCATGTCCGACTCTTTGTGATCCCGTGAATCGTAGCACGCCAGGCCACCTGTCCATCACCAACTCCCAGAGGTCACTTAGACTCACGTTCATCGAGTCAGGGATGCCATCCAGCCCTCTCATCCTCTGTCGTCCCGTTTTCCTCCTGCCCCCAATCCCTCCCAGCATCAGAGTCTTTCCAATGAGTCAACTCTTCCCATGAGGTGGCCAAAGTACTGGAGTTTCAGCTTTAGCATCATTCCTTCCAAAGAAATCCCAGGGTTGATCTCCTTTAGAATGGACTGGTTGGATCTCCTTGCAGTCCAAGGGACTCTCAAGAGTCTTCTCCAACACCACAGTTCAAAAGCATCAATTCTTTGGCACTCAGCTTTCTTCACAGTCCAACTCTCACATCCATACATGACCACAGGAAAAACCATAGCCTTGACTAGACAGACCTTTGTTGGCAAAGTAATGTCTCTGCTTTTGAATATGCTGTCTAGGTTGGTCATAACTTTTCTTCCAAGGAGTAAGTATCTTTTAATTTCATGGCTGCAGTCACCATCTGCAGTGATTTTGGAGCCCCCCCAAAAAAAGTCTGACACTGTTTACACTGTTTCTCCATCCATTTCCCATGAAGTGATGGGACCAGATGCCATGATCTTCGTTTTCTGAATGTTGAGTTTTAAGCCAACTTTTTCACTCTCCACTTTCACTTTCATCAAGAGGCTTTTTAGTTCCTCTTCAGTTTCATCAAATTTTAAAACTTTTTAGTGATTAATCCTCAAAATTAATTAATTCCCCATAATTTCTGTTCATCATCCTTTCTTCTTTTGAGGCTCCAATTACACTGGTTGACGTTGTCCCATAGTCTTTTTTTAAAATTTAAAAGTTTTTCTTCACTCTTCTTTCTTTCCATGCTTGCTTTTTAATAGTTTCTGTTGCATGCCTTCAGATTTATTGATCTACAAGGGTTTATTCTCTTCATCATTTATAAATTCAGATGTAGTTTTCATCTCTAGAAGTTTTGTTTGGATCTTTTAAATATCTTCTTTTGCTGTGTATTATGTACATGTTTTCTTCTATAATTTGAGCATGTAGAACCTATTTATAGTGACTTTTAAAACTTCTTGTTTAATTACATCCATCATTTCTATCATCACTGGATTTGTGTCTCTTGAGTTTGGTTCTGGTGATACTTTATATTTTCCTACTTCTTTGTATGCCTGGCAATTTTTGTTATGTACTGGTGTTGTGGAATTTACACCGTTACATGGTGTTGCTGTATTTCTTTAAAAAATGTTTGATTTTGTTCTGGCCCTTGGACAAGTTACTTGGGATCAGTTTGACACTTTTGAGACTTGCTTTTAAGCTTTCATAGGATAGATACAGAGTGTTCCATACATAAGGCACGTTTAGGCCAACTACTATAGTATATTTTAATGGAAGAAAATGAAGAGGAACTAAGGAGCCTCTTGATGAATGTGAAAGAGGAGAGTGAAAAGCTGGCTTCAAACTCAACATTCAGAAACCTAAGATCATGCATCTGGTCCTATCACTTCATGACAAATAGATGGGGAAAATGTGGAAACAGTGTCAGATTTCATTTTCTTGGGCTCCAAAAGATGGTGACTGCAGCCATGAAATTAAAAGACACTTGCTCCTTGGAAAAATAGCTGTGTCAAACCTAAACAGTGTTTTAAAAAGCAGAGACATTACTTTGCTGACAAAGGTCTGTCTAGTCAAAACTGTGGTTTTTCCGTGTATGGATATGAGAGATGAACCATAAAGAAGGATGAATGCCAAAGAATTGATGCTTTTGAACTGTGGTGTTGGAGAAGACTCTTGAGAATCCCTTGGAATGCGGGGAAATCAAACCAGTCAATCCTAAAGGAAATCAATTCTGAATATCATTGGGAGGACTGATGCTGAAGCTCCAATACTTTGGCCACTTGATGCAAAGAGCTGACGCATTAGAAAAGATCCTGATGCTGGGAAAGATGGAGGGAGGAGGAGGAGGGGACAGCAGAGGATGAGATGGTTGAATGGCATCACTGACTCAATGGACATGAGTTTGAGCAAATTCAGGGAGATAGTGATGGGCAAAGAAGCCTGGCGTTCTGCAGTTCGTGCAATCACAAAGTGTTGTATACCCTTAGTGACTGAACAATAACGACTAGGGTATAATACCATTCTGAGGACTGTGCATAATGCCCTGTATATATGGGGGCTTTCCACTCCAGCTTATAGGAGTACAAATTCTTCCCAGTCTTATTCTGTATTTATGAATTGTTTCATTTACTGCTTTCTGGGACTTCTTTTCTCAGCCTTCAGTAGTATCCTCTATATATTACACATACTCTTAGTCTAAGACTCAAAAACTTCTCTGCAGATCCCTGAGGCTTATGCTCTTGTTGCTCTCCCACTTCCTCTAGTATTCTGTTCGGCAAATTGTAGCCTCATTGGCCTGCTAAACTCCAGTCTCGATCTGTTCTATTCAGTGAGAATGTTGGGCTCTTTTGTGTTTCCTATACCTGTTTCACTGTCTAGAAGCCTTCAGGCAGTAAGATGGGCAGTTGTACAGCTTATCCCTTTCATTTTCCTTCTCTTGAGGATCATGGTACTGTGCTGTCTATTGTTCAGTGTCTAAAAACAATATATGTTTATTGCTTTTAGTTTCTAGATGTTTAATGTGAAAAAATGATCTGATGCCTATTATTCCTCATTGCTAAAACTCATTATGATTTTTATAAGTTTCTTTGGGAGAAACACTTGGAATATATATCTTTCTAAATGTTCATTTAATATATTTTGTGTTTGAGAGGAGAGAGCTTTTTAAAAGAAATATGTACTAGAAGATAATTTCAAATAGTGAACATATCAAGTAATAAAGCATTAGTATGACAATAGTAGGAATGGAGACAAGGGAACATATCTAAAATACATTTTTGTAGGAAAAATGGACAAAATGTGGGAAGTGCTTGGCATAGAGGGTACAGGTGGAGAAGAAATCAAAGATAACTTTAACATTTTGAGTCCAATAGAATAGTAGTGCAATTAATCGAAGAGAAGCAAAAGATTATTAAATTCTACTCATTTGTTAATATTAGCTTATTTATATATTATAGGAAATGGTGACAGAAATGTATTCTGGGCCTTGTGTAGCAATGGAGATTCAACAAACTAATCCTACAATGACATTTCGAGAATTCTGTGGACCTGCTGATCCTGTAAGTTTTTGTTTAATATATTAATCAAGTCTGTTTTATCCATTAACTAAATATCTTAATGGGTTTTTGATACCTTTAGTTTGTTCTTTAAAGAAACAAAATGAATATATGGACACAGTTTTATTCAAAATAGCATTTTACATTATTTATTTCTTAGATAGTATTCTCCCAAAAGTGAATTTTTTTAATTAACCTAGTGACAATATATGGGCAAAAACATTTACTGTGGCATTTTCTTTTACTGTTTCTTGTTGCTAAATTGTGTAAGTAAATTTGTTAAGCTCTGTGATAGAAAGTGGTCATGTATGGATTTGAGAGTTGGACTGTGAAGAAGGCTGAGTACCAAAGAATTGATGCTTTTGAACTGTGGTGCTGGAAAAAACTCTTGCGAGTCCCTTGAACTGCAAGGAGATCCAACCAGTCCATCCTAAAGGAGACCAGTCCTGGGTGTTCATTGGAGGGACTGATGCTGAGATTGAAACTCCAATACTTTGGCCACCTCATGCGGAGTTGACTCATTGGAAAAGACCCTGATGCTAGGAGGGATTGGGGGCAGGAGGAGAAGGGGACGACAGAGGATGAGATGGCTGGATGGCATCGCTGACTCAATGCACATGAGTTTGAGTGAACTCTGGGAGTTGGTGATGGACAGGGAGGCCTGGTGTGCTGCAGTTCATGGGGTCACAAAGAGTCGGACACAACTGAGCGACTGAACTGAACTCAACTGAACGTATTAATTATTCTTTGACATGAAAGTCAAAGTGTTAGTCACTCGGTTGTATCTGACTCTTTGTGACCCCATGGACTATAGCCCAACAGCCTCCTGTGTCCATGGAATTCTCCAGGCAAGAATACTGGAGTGGGTACATTCCCTTCTCCAAGGGATCTCCCAGACCCAGGGATCAAACTCAGGTCTCCTGCACTGCAGGCAGATTCTTTACCGTCTGAGTCACCAAGGGCCATAAATAAAACTCTAAATGTGGAGAATATTAATATGATGGCTTCATACCAGATGTATAAATAATTATGAGCAGTGAGACTTAAGTGAAAAGTGATATTCTCTAGTATGCCCTTCAGTTTCCTTCAGGTTTTGTTACACGTACATTTAGTAGTAAAAGGAATGAAGTATGAAGTGGGGATGAGGTTTAAAACAGAAATAACATTTGAATGCGTATGCAAAAGCTCTGTGCAAATATTCTAAGATGAGTAGGGTTATAGGAAGTATTATTGATTTTAAACACTAACTATAATTTAAATTTACTGTTTAGTTCACTATCACTTGTAAAGTTTATTGAAGAACAGTCAGTTCAGTTTAATTGCATTTACTGAGTCCCCTTAAATGTAAGATAGTAAATTACTGGTGCATGCTAAATCTCTTCAGTGGTGCCCGACTCTTGGTGACCCTATGGACTGTAGCCCACCAGGCTCCTTCGTCCATGGGGATCTCCAGGCAAGAATACTGGAGTGGGTTGCCATGCCCTCCTCCAGGGCATCTTCTTGATCTAAGGATCCAGTCTACATCTCCTGTGTCTCCTGCATTGGCAGGTGGGTTTTTTACCTCTAGGGCCAACTTGAATTAAAAAGCCAACTTATATGACAGAGTGTGCTGCTGGATTAAGCCCTGTAAGGGAGAACAGTAATCCAGAAGTGCACATATAAACTTCCTCCCCAAAACTTACAGAGCAATATAGTGTCAGTTCAGGTAAAATACAAATGTTAAAAGGTTGTTTATTAAGGGAGCAATTAATACTTCTGAAGGTAATTAAGGAGGAGGAGAAATGTAAACAGGGATGTTTTTGTTCACCACCTAGGGTATTGAAAATAATAACAAAAGTAAACAAATGAGACCTAGTTAAGCTTTTAAGATTTTGCACAGCAAAGGAAATCATAAACAAAATGAAAAGATGGCCTTCAAAATGAGAGAAAATGTTTGCAAATGAAGTGATTGACAAGGGATTAATCTTCAAAATGTATAAGCAGCTCATGTACCTCAATATCAAAAAACAAATAATCAAAAAATGATCAGAATGTATACATAGAAATTTACCCAAAAAAGACAGATGGCCAAAAAAGCACATGAAGACACGCTCAACATCACTAATTATTAGAGAAATGCAATTCAGTACTACAACAAGGTATCATCTTACACCAGTCAGAATGGCCATCATCAAAAAAATCTACAAAGTGGGTAAGGTGTGAAGAAAAAGTCATCGTGAAGTCATGAAGTCACTCAGTCATGTCTGACTCTTTGCAAATTCGTGGATTGTCACCTACCAATCTCCTCAGGTGACAGTCCATGTAGGCAACAGTCCATGGAGTTTTTCAGGCAAGAGTACTGGAGTGGGTTGCCATTTCCTTCTCCAGTGAAGAAAAAGGAACCCCCTTAAATTGTTGGTGGTACCACCACTATGGACAACAATATGGAGGCTCCTTTTAAAACTAGATCTACCGTATAATCCAGCAGTTCCACTCCTGGCATACAGCTGGAGAAAAACCATAATTTGAAAGGATCCATGCACCTCAGCTTTCATTGCAGCATTGTTTACAACAGCCACAATGTGGAAGCAACCTAAATGTCTATCAACAGAGGAATGGACAAAGTGGTTTATTACTCAGCCACAAAAAGGAATGAAATAATGCCATTTGTAGTGACATAGATGGACCCAGAGATTGTCATCAAGAGTGAAGTAACTCAAGAAGAGAAAAACAAATACTGGTGCAATATTATTTATATGTGGAATCTAGAAAAATGGAGGAGATAAACTTACTAGCAAAGAGGAAGGAGAGTCATAAGTGTAGAAAACAACCACGGATACCAAGGTGGGTAGTGGGGGTGGGACGTACTGGGAGATTGGAATTGACATATATATACTACTTTTTATAAAATGGTTAATTAATGAACCTACTGTACAGTGCAGGGATTTCTACCTGATTCTCTGTGGTGATCTACATGGGAAGGGTATCTAAAAAAGGGTGGATGTACATATATGTGTAGTTGGTTCACTTTGCTGAATAGCAGAAACTAACAACATTGCAAAATGACTACACTCCAATAAAAGTTAATTTAAATAAAAAAATGAATCAAGGTACAAAGAAAATAGGGAAAGCTTGAAAGCTCAGTATACAAAAGTAACCATGCAGGAATTTGCAGATTTACTGTGATATACATCAAGAATATTTGCTTGGCTTCAATGGGAAATGCATACCTGGAAACACAGGGAAATACATATTTTTTTTTAGAGGAAACAAGGAAAATACTGGTAGAGATGAAGGTGTGATGCATATCTTTTAAAGACAGGCTAAAAATTTTGGATTCTATGTAATTAGAATACTGTATAGTAAGAAACAGAAATTCCTTATATGTAGTTTCGGTATACTGAATTATTCCTTTGATGCATCTAGAGCAAACTGAACTGAAAGAGATTAAGGTCAGGGGCTCTAGAAATGGAAAGGGACAGACGTGATGGCATCAGTAGAGAAAGAGTTACTGTACTTTATATCTTTTCAAGGAGAAAGAAGAGTAGAAATAAATAATACATGTGATTGTGAAAGAGTGAATATTAAGATGTGACTCTGCTTTAGAGGACGTTGGGAGAAAGTGGTGATGTTAAGTAGTTATTGAATATTAATTGTAAAATATTAGGAAGGAATACTTTTTGGCTATATAAATAAGCAGAACTCACGGTCATTTTAATTTTTGATTTCTGTTTGGCCAAAGAGGATTTTGTTCATTTGTTTTTTAAGATAGTTAAAATTGTGGGTGACCAGCTGACCAAACATAGGTAAGTTAAAGAGAGAAAAATTAAGGCAAAAAAGGAATGAGATGAGTTTGCTCATTCTTTCATTCATTCAATAAATATTTGTTGAATCTGTGCTAGTATTTGTGACTATAAAGATAGAAGCTTTAAAGAGCTTACAGTCTATGAGTGGGCACAGATATTTAAGTGGTTAGTTTCTATGTTTTGTGGCAACTACATTATTGGATACTTATATTGGGTTTTGTGGCAATTACATTATTGGATACTTATATTGGGTACTAAGTGCTGTGCTTAGTCACTGAGTCATGTCCAACTCTTTGCGACCCCATGGACTGTAGCCTGCCAGGCTCATCTGTCCATGGGGATTCTCTAGGCAAGAATACTGGAGTGGGTTGCCATGCCTTCCTCCAAGGGATCTTTCTGACCCAGGGATCGAACCCAGGTCTCCCACATTGCAGGTGGATTCTATATTGTCTGAGCCACCAGGGAAGCCCATTGGGTACTATGGCAGTCCAGAATTATACCATTTAGTTTAGTCTGGGGATGGATAATGGATTCAGGCGAGACTTCTTCAAGAACATGTTAGCTGAGCTAAATTTTGAGGAATGAGTAGAGCTTAGCTAAGTAGAGAAGGTGGAAAATAATAAAGGTATGAATTCATAAAACAACACTGCTTTTGCTAAAATACAGGGCAGTGAATCAGAAAGAAAGTTGCTGGGGAAGAATTGGGAAGTAAGCAGGTGAGTGATCATAGAAGGAAGAGTCCTGAATATAAAAATTTGCTGATTCCGTTTCTTTCTAAATATTCAGTGAACACTTATGAATTGAACAATATGTACAAAGTTTACTGCTTTGTCACATGGCCGAGCCAAAATAAAGATGTCTAAAGCAAGCTGTCTTTCGTTAAGTGACTCATAATCTCTTTCAGAGTCCAAATTGCATTGTTAAAGCATAGTTGGAATTACCCCACTTAATTTTTTTATTGTAGTTTTTTATGAACCCTGTATGATGAGTTCAGTTCAGTTGCTTGTTGTGTCTAACTCTTTGTGATCCCACGGACTGTAGCACGTCAGTCCTCCCTGTCTATCATCAACACCCGGAGCTTGCTCAAACTCATATCGATTGAGTCGGTAATGACATCCAGCCATCTCATCCCATGTTGTCCCTTTCTTCTCCCACCTTCAATCTTTCCCAGCATCATGGTCTTTTCCAGTGAGTCAGTTCTTTGCATCAGGTGGTCAAAGTATTAGAGCTTCAGCTTCAGCATCAGCCTTCCAGTGAATATTCAGGATTGATTTCCTTTAGGATTGACTGGTTGGATCTCCTTACATTCCAAAGGATTCTCAAGAGTCTTCTCTGACACCACATTTCAAAAGCATCAGTTCTTCGGTACTCAGCTTTCTTTATGGTCCAGCTCTCATATCCATACATGACTACCGAAAAAACCCATAGTTTTGACTAGATAGACTTTTGTTGGCAAAGTAATGTCTCTGTTTTTTAATGAGATGTCTAGATTTGTCATAGCTTTTCTTCCAAGTAGCAAGTGTCTTTTAATTTCATGGCTGTAGTCACCATCTGCAGTGATTTTGGAGCCCAAGAAAATAAAGTCTGTTACTGTTTCCATTATTTCCCCATCTATTGGCCATGAAGCGATGGGACTGGATGCCATGATCTTAGTTTTTTGAATGTTGAGTTTTAAGCCAACTTCTTTCCTCTTTCCCTTTCATCAAGAGGCTCTTTAGTTCCTCTTTGCTTTCTGCGATAAGGGTGGTATCATCTGCATATCTGAGGTTATTGATATTTCTCCCTGAAATCTTGATTCCAGCTTGTTTGGCATTTCACATGATGTACTCTGCATTTCACATGATGTACTCTGCATTTCACATGACGTACTCTGCATATAAGTTAAAGAAGCAGGGTGATAATATATAGCCTTGATGTACTCCTTTTCCTACTTGGAACCAGTCTGTTGTTCTATGTCTGGTTCTAACTGTTGCTTCTTGATCTGCATACAGATTTCTCAGGAGGCAGGTAAGGTGGTCTGTTATTCCCATCTCTTTAATAATATTCCAGTCTGTTGTGATCCACACAGTCAAAGGCTTTGGCATAGTCAATAAAGCAGAAGTAGATGTTTTTCTGGAACTCTCTTGCTTTTTCTATAATCCATCAGATGTTAGCAGTTTGATCTCTGGTTTCTCTGCCTTTTCTCAATCCAGCTTGAATATGTAGAATATCTCGGTTCACATACTGTTGAAGCCTGGTGTGGAGAATTTTGAGCATTACTTTGCTAGCATGTGAGATCAGTGCAATTGTGTGGTAGTTTGAACATTATTTGGCATTGCCTTTCTTTGGGATCGGATTGAAGACTGACCTTTTCCAGTCCTGTGGCCACTGATGAGTTTTCCAAATTTGCTGACATATTGAGTGCAACACTTTCACAGCATCATCTTTTAGGATTTGAAATAGCTCAACTGGAATTCCACCACCTCCACTAGCTTTGTTCATAGTGATGCTTCCTAAGGCCCACTTGACTTTACATTCCAGGATCTCTGGCTCTAGGTGAGTGATCACACCATCGTGGTTGTCTGAGTCATTAAGATCTTTTATGTATAGTTGGAACATTCTTTGGCATTTATTGCATTATATAAAGTTATACCACAGGGATTTTAAATTTTGGTACTAATCTAACATATAAAATGTTAACAGTGGCTGTCTTTGGGTGGTAGGATTATAATTGTCAATTCTACTTTCCTATATTTTAGTTTTTCTCTAAGATTTTTATAATAAGAAAAATACATTTTGTTATATCATAAAACCTGAAAGTGAATGAACTTGTATTAATAAATGAGGAGTTGGGGCTGATTTAGGACTGATTTCTCGTCTGGAGTCTCAGGGTCCTACGTCATGTTCTAAGCGTAGGTATAGGATTTCAAGCAGGACCATATGCTCTTTAAAAGTTTGATTGGTGGATGTTTTTAAATTTTTTTTTTTTTTCGGTCAGAAAACGCCGGATAGTTTTACATTTTATTAGCTACACTATAGACCCTAGAGCTGCCTCATTCCTTCCCCTCCCCCACCCCCAGGGCAGTGTCAGGCCTTCCCAGGAGCCCTGCCTCTGCTGCCTGGGCAGTCTGAAACTCCTGCTGCAGCTGAGCAAAGGTCTCCCTCTGTTGTTCCGACTGCCGCTCTAGATCCCGGAGCTGGGATTTGTATCGCTTAATCTCAGCTGTGATGTGGTCCAGCCTTTTACCCACTGTGGCCCGAGCTTCCGCCAGCTCCTGTTTGACCAGTATGGGCCCCAGAAGTTTAAACGCCACACTGGACCCATCCAGTAGAGCCAGTTCCTCCTTCATGATTTTATTTTCTGTTAGTTGCACCTCTAGTTCCTGCCTCCCTGACACGGGTTTACTCAAGTCCTTCTGCAGCTGTTGATTATTTCTCCACTTCTCCCTGTAGCTTCTTCTGGATTACCTCAGCCATGGCGGGGATGAGAGTGTTCTCCCTTCAGTATTGGTAAACCCTATTTTTTTTTAATTTTAAGGAAGTATAGATGATTTACAATGTCTTGTTAGTTTCAGGTATACATCAAAGTGATTCAGTTGCTTACACATATAAGTACCTATTCTTTTTTAGATTCTTTCCCCTTATAGGTTATTACAAAATATTGAATTTAGTTCCCTATTTAAGACCATATGCTTTTGATGAATACTGATGATTATTTCAAGTCAGAAGAAATACCATTAGTCATTATAGTTAAGCTTTATGAACAATAAAATAGCTTTTTCAGTTCGGTCTCAAAAGTTAGTTCATCTTATCCTTCTTCCTTTCTTTTCCTCCCTCTCCTCCCACCTTTCCAGTAAATACAGTCCTTATCTTTGAGGAATTTAATGGTCTAGTTCTAGGAGGTAGACTTGATAATTAAATAGCCATCTTACTTTAAACCGCTACATATGCCAGTCTATTTATTGTTGTTGTTATTCAGTTGCTAAGTCCTGTCTGTCTGTTTGCAACCCCCTGGACTGGGCTGTAGTACACCAGGCTTCCCGGTCCTTCACTATCTCCTGGAGTTTGCTCAAATACATGTCCCATTGAGTCAGGGATGCTATCTCACTGTCTTTCTCTGCCTCCCTCTTCTCCTCTTGCCCTCAGTCTTTCCCAGCATCAGGGTCTTTTCCAGTGAGCTGGCTTTTCACGTCAGGTGGCGAAGTATTGGCACTTTAGCATCAGTCCTTCCAATGAACATTCAGGGTTGATTTCCTGTAAGATTGACTTGTTTGGTCTCCTTGCAGTCCAATGGACTCTCAAAAGTCTTTCCCAGCAGCATGATTTGAAAGCATCAATTGCTTAGCCTTCTTTCTGGTCCAGCTCTCACATCTGTACATGAAGAACCACAGCTTTGACTATATGAACCTTTGTCTATAAAGTGAATGTCTTTGCATTCTAATACATGTCTAGGTTTACTATAGCTTTCCTTCCGAGGAATAAGCATGTTATAATTTCATGGCTGCAGTCACTTTCTGCAGTGATTTTGGAGCCCAAGAAGATAAAATCTGTTACTGCTTCTACTGTTTACCCTTCTATTTGCCATGAAGTGATGGACCAGATGCCATAATCTTAGTTTTTTGAGTACTGAGTTTCAAGGCAGGTTTTCACTCTCCTCTTTCATTCTCATCAAGAGGCTCTTTAGTTCCTCTTCACTTTCTGCCATTAAAGTGGTATCACATGCATATATGAAGTTGTTTATATCTCTCCCACCAATCTTGATTCCAGCTTATGATTCATTTACCCAGCATTTCACATGATGTACTCTGCGTATAAGTTAAGTAAGCAGGGTGACAATATACAGCCTTGACGTACTCCTTTCCCAATTTGGAACCAGCCTGTTCCATGTCTGTTTCTAACTGTTGCTTCTTGATCTGCATACAGGTTTCTCAGGAAGCAGGTAAGGTGGTTTGGTATTCCCATCTCTTTAAGAATTTTCCAGTTTGTTGTGATCCACACAGTCAAAGGCGTAGTCAGTGAGGCAGAAGTAGATGTTTTTTTTCTGAAATTCCCTTGTTTTCTCTATGATCCAGCAAATGTTAGCAATTTGATCTCTGGTTCCTCTGCCTTTTCTAAATCCCACCTGCACATCTGGAAATTCTTGCTTCCCATACTATTGAAACTTAGCTTGAAGAATTTTGAGCATAACCTTACTAGCATGGGGAATGAGTGAAACTGCCTGGTGGTTTGAACAATCTTGGGCACTGCCCTTCTTTGGGATTGGAATGAAAACTGACCTCTTCCAGTTCTGTGGCCACTGCTGAGTTTTCTAAATTTGCTGACATATTGAAATACTGGAGTGGGTAGCTGTTCCTTTCTCTAGGGGATCTTCCCGATCTAGGGATCATACCCAGGTCACCTGCATTGCAGGCAGTTTCTTTACTGTCCCCACCAGGGAAGCCCTAATCTATTCATGTATTATGTTAAAATAATTTACATATTTCTTCACTGCTTAGTAATTCCCATATATGAAGTGAGAACCTTGGTTATAATACATGTCAGTCTAATTAGTACTTGGAAGAATGCCAGGTACATAATGGCCATGGAATTAATATTTGATGAATTAATGAACAGACTGGCCATATTAAGGACTTGTACTAATTGATTATTTAAATGTATTTTATCTGCAAAGTGGATCCTTTTTTCCTTCATTCTTTTCTAAAATATAGGACTACTTTTCAAGTTGATTCAAAAGAAGATTCAGCATAACAGTGACCATTAGATCAGTTTATGTCTATACCACTGACCTTTGAACAATGAGTGGAGGGGCACCAACCCTCCGAGCAGTCAAAAATCCGTGTTTAATATATAGTCAGCCCTCCATATCTGTGATTCCTCTATATCCATGTTCTGAATGCAGGGATTCAACCAACTACAAGTTGTCTAGTACTATCAGTTCAGTCACTCAGCCGTGTCCAACTTTTTGTGACCCCATGGACTGTGGCACGCCAGGCTTCTCTGTCCATCACAATCTCTCGGAGCCTACTCAAACTCATGTCCATTGCATCAGTGATGCCATTCAACCGTCTTATCCTCTGTCATTCCCTTCTCCTCCCACCTTAAATCTTTCCCAGCATCAGGGTCTTTTCAAATGAGTCACTTCTTCGCATCCAGTGGCCAGAGTTTTGGAGTTTCAGCTTCAGCATCAGTCCTTCCAATGAATATTCAGGGCTGATTTCCTTTAGGATTGACTGGTTAGATCTTCTTGCAGTCCAAGGGACTCTCAAGAGTCTTCTCCAACATCACAGTTCAAAAGCATCAGTTCTTCAGTGCTCAGCTTTCTTTATAGTCCAACTCTCACATCCATACATGACTACTGGAAAAACCATAGTTTTAACTAGACAGACATTTACTATTGAGAAAAATCTGTATATTAGTGGATGTGAGCAGTGGAAATCCTTGTTGTCCAAGGGTCAACTCTTAGGTGTTGTATATGGACTTATTTCATTGTTAATATTTGCTGTTGGCAGAGATTCTGCCTCTCTATGGTCTCATAACTTGAAGAAAACATATATGAATGGAATTTCTTCCAGTCTGTCCAGAAGTGGTCTCCAGAGAGAGGGTGGTGCATAAGACAGTTCATTATGAGGGGAAGTATTAGACTTTCCACTTATATTTATTTGCCATATAAAAGTAACAAATTGGGATGGGGTAGAAGATGGGAGGGGGGTTCAAGAGGGAGGGGACAAAAAGTAAACAAAAGAAATTAAAGTTTGATAAATGTAATATGTGGATGAATAAGAGTACATTTAAATAATCTATTAAAATATATACATATTTTGGTGTATTTACATATTCTCCTGAGAAGGTGCTTGGGAAATGTTAGTCGCTACTACATAGAGTGGTAAAATTATCACAACAGATTTCTTTGCAATTCAAGAAGTATTCACTCACCATACAATCACCTGGAGAAATACATTCACTTAGGCAGGAAATCTGTTCCAGATGTGCCTCTGGAAGAGGTTTTCATTGCACCTGTTGAAGAATTTCACTGTTGAGTAGCTTGGCAGTTTTCCTGCTGAACCATTAGCAACCTGAAAGAATCACCAAAGAAGTAGTAAATTGTCTGGAAAAATCATGCAGAATATATTTGTCCTTGGACTGGTAAGTATGACAAGCAAAAATAACCTAACATACGTATGCTGTCTTTTATGAAAAATGTTTTTGTTAAATACCTGATGTAAATGATCTTATTTCAGGGAATCTGAATTATCCTTATCTGCTTTCTTCCTTTGAAACCTTTAACGCCATCACCAGATTCTGTTGTGTCATGTTCATATACAGAAAGTAAAAGTAGCTCTTTGCATTTTAATCAAGTTTTGCCTTCATTTTATTTTTCAGAGGGATATTCTACCTGTTATCTAGTGGTTGATTTCATGATCAAAGTAGAAGTGTCATATTTTGAAAGGCAGCTCTTTTAGCATGAATGTGCGGCAAGTTGTTGAAACTTGGGAGAGAAATGCTTGAAAGTTGTTGGTTCTATGATCTGTTGACTTTCTGGTCACATTCCTTTATTAACTGAAGACTTGGAAATCCTGATTATATTCTTCATCCCAATGCTTACCATAACATCCATGTGAAGGATTCACCCAACACCTAGCCTCAGAGCTCAACTATCAATTTTCTCAGTTTTCCTCCATAGCCATACTCAATGCTTTTAAAAAATACTGGAATATAGTTGTTTTACATATTATGTACATCATTAATCATTACATTTGCAATCACTGACATTTGCATACATTATGAAATTATCACCATGTTAAATGTAATAACCATCTGTCCCCATCTAAAATAATTATATTATTTTTGATCTGTTCCTTATGGTTGTATATCTATACCTTCACCATGATCATGATTTTATTATGTAAGTGAAGTTTTGTACCTCTTAATCCTCTTCACTTATTTCACACAACTTCCACCCCTTCTGGCAACCACCAGTTTGCTCTGTGCGTCTTTGTTGTTGTTGTTGAGTTGCTAAGTTGTGTCTGACCCTTTGCAACCCCTGGACTGTAGCATGCCAGGCTTTGAAGTACTTCACCATCTCCCAGAGTTTGTTCAAACTCATGTCCATTGAGTGAGTTATGCTATACAATCATCTCATCCTCTGTCATCCCCTTCTCTTCCTACCTTTAATATTTCCCAGCATCAGGGTCTTATCTAATGAGTTGACTTTTCTCATCATGTGGGCAAAATATTAGAGTTTTAGCATCAGTCCTTCCAATGAATATTCAGGGATGATTTCCTTCAGGATTCACTGGTTTGATCTCCTTTGCAGTCCAAGTGGCTCCCAAGAGTCTTTTCCAACACCGCAGTTCAAGTATCAATTCTTTGGTTCTCAGCCTTCTTTATGGTCCACCTCTCACATCCATACACGACTACTGGAAAGCCATAGCTTTGATTAGGCAGCTCTTTGTCTGTAAACTAATGTCTCTGCTTTTTACTACACTGTCTAGGTTTTTCGTAGCTTTTCTTCCAAGGAGCAACCAGCTTTGAATTTCATTGCTGCAGTCACCATCTGCAGTGATTTTGGAGCCCCCCAAAATAAACTCTATCACTGGTTCCTTTCTTTACCCATCTGTTTGCTATGCAGTGATGGACCAGATGCAAATTACTACTCTTAAAGAATACATTAAGGGAGAGGGTGGGATGATTTGGGAGAATGGCATTCTAACATGTATACTATCATGTAAGAATCGAATCACCAGTCTATGTCTGACACAGGATACAGCATGCTTGGGGCTGGTGCATGGGGATGACCCAGAGAGATGTTATGGGGAGGGAGGTGGGAGGGGGGTTCATGTTTGGGAACGCATGTAAGAATTAAAGATTTTAAAATTAAAAAAAAAAAGAATACATTATCATTGCCAAGGTTTTCCCTTTTTTTCCCCTCCTTTTAAAAGGGCTGGTACACTGGGATGACCCAGAGGGATGGGTTGAGGAAGGAGGTGGGGGATGGTGGTATTCAGGATGGGGACACATGTAAACCCATGGCTGATTCATGTCAATGTATGGCAAAAACTACTACAATATTGTAAAGTAATTCAGTTAAGTTCAGTTGCTCAGTCGTATCCGACTCTTTGTGACCCCATGAATTGCAGCATGCCAGGCCTCCCTGCCCATCTCCAACTCCTGGAGTTCACTCAAACTCACATCCATCAAGTCAGTGATGCCATCTAGCCATCTCATCCTCTGTCGTCCCCTTCTCCTCCTGCTCCCAATCCCTCCCAGCATCAGAGTCTTTTCCAATGAGTTGACTCTTCACTCGTTTGCATTAGGTGGCCAAAGTACTGGAGTTTCAGCTTTAGCATCATTCCTTCCAAAGAACACCCAGGACCGATCTCCTTTAGAATGGACTGGTTGGATCTCCTTGCTGTCCAAGGGACTCTCAAGAGTCTTCTCCAACACCACAGTTCAAAAGCATCAATTCTTTGGCGCTCAGCCTTCTTCACAGTCCAACTCTCACACCCATACATGACTACTGGGAAAAAAATAGCCTTGACTAGATGGACCGTTAATATGCTCTCTAGGTTGGTCATAAACTTTTCTTCCAAGGAGTAAGCGTCTTTTCATTTCATGGCTGCAGTCACCATCTGCAGTGATTTTGGAGCCCCAAAAAATAAAGTCTGATACTGTTTCCACTGTTTCCCCATCTAATTCCCATGAAGTGATGGGACCAGATGCCATGATCTTCGTTTTCTGAATGTTGAGCTTTAAGCCAACTTTTTCACTCTCTTCTTTCACTTTCATCAAGAGGCTTTTTAGTTCCTCTTCACTTTCTGCCATAAGGGTGGTGTCATCTGCACATCTGAGGTTATTGATATTTCTCCTGGCAATCTTGATTCCAGCTTGTGCTTCTTCCAGCCCAGCATTTCTCATGATGTACACTGCATAGAAGTTAAATAAGCAGGGTGACAATATACAGCCTTGACATACTCCTTTTCCTATTTGGAAGCAGTCTGTTGTTCCGTGTCCAGTTCTAATTGTTGCTTCCTGACCTGCATACAGGTTTCTCAAGAGGCAGGTCAGGTGGTCTGGTATTCCCATCTCTTTGAGAATTTTCCACAGTTTATTGTGATCCACACAGTCAAGGCCTTTGGCATAGTCAATAAAGCAGAGATAGATGTTTTTCTGGAACTCTCTTGCTTTTTTTCATGATCCAGCGGATGTTGGCAATTTGATCTCTGGTTCCTCTGCCTTTTCTAAAACCAGCTTGCACATCTGGAAGTTCACGGTTCACATATTGCTGAAGCCTGGCTTGGAGAATTTTGACCATTACTTTACTAGCGTAGAGATGAGTGCAGTTGTGCAGTAGTTTGAGCATTCTTTGCCATTGCCTTTCTTTGGGACTAGAATGAGAACTGACCTTTTCCAGTCCTATGGCCACTGCTGAGTTTTCCAAATTTGCTGGCATATTGAGTGCAGCACTTTCACAGCATCATCTTTCAGGATTTGAAATAGCTCAACTGGAATTCCATCACCTCCACTAGCTTTGTTCATAGTGATGCTTCCTAAGGCCCACTTGCCTTTCACATTCCAGGATGTTTGAGTCTAGATGAGTGATCACACCATTATGATTATTTGGGTCGTGAAGATCTTTTTTGTACAGTTCTTCTGCGTATTCTTGCCACCTCTTCTTAATATCTTCTGCTTCTGTTAGGTCCATACCATTTCTGTCCTTTATCGAGCCCGTCTTTGCATGAAATGTTCCCTTGCTATCTCTAATTTTCTTGAAGAGATCTCTAGTCTTTCCCATTCTGTTGTTTTCCTCTATTTCTTTGCATTGATCGCTGAAGAAGGCTTTCTTATCTCTCCTTGCTATTCTTTAGAACTCTGCATTCAGATGCTTATATCTTTCCTTTTCTCCTTTGCTTTTCGCCTCTCTTCTTTTCACAGCTATTTGTAAGGCCTCCCCAGACAGCCATGTTGCTTTTTTGCATTTCTTTTCCATGGGGATGGTCTTGATCCCTGTCTCCTGTACAGTGTCACGAACCTCTGTTCATCAGGCACTCTGTCTTTCAGATCTAGTCCCTTAAATCTATTTCTCACTTCCACTGTATAATTATAAGGGATTTGATTTAGGTCATACCTGAATGGTCTAGCAGTTTCCCCTACTTTCTTCAATTTAAGTCTGAATTTGGCAATAAGGAGTTCATGATCTGAGCCACAGTCAGCTCCTGGTCTTGTTTTTGTTGACTGTATAGAGCTTCTGCCTCTTTGGCTGCAAAGAATATAATCAATCTGATTTTGGTGTTGACCATCTGGTGATGTCCATGTGTAGAGTCTTCTCTTGTGTTGTTGGAAGAGGGTGTTTGCTATGACCAGTGCATTTTCTTGGCAAAACTCTATTAGTCTTTGCCCTCCTTCATTCCACATTCCAATGCCAAATTTGCCTGTTACTCCAGGTGTTTCTTGACTTCCTACTTTTGCATTCTAGTTCCCTATAATGAAAAGGACATCTTTTTTGGGTGTTAGTTCTAAAAGGTCTTGTAGGTCTTCACAGAACCGTTCAACTTCTGCTTCTTCAGCATTACTGGTTGGGGCATAGACTTGGATTACTATGACACTGAATGGTTTGCCTTGGAAACGAACGGAGATCATTCTGTCATTTTTGAGATTGCATCCAAGTACTGCATTTCAGACTCTTTTGTTGACCATGATGGCTACTCCATTTCTTCTGAGGGATTCTTGCCCGGAGTAGTAGATATAATGGTCATCTGAATTAAATTCACCCATTCCAGTCCATTTTAGTTCACTGATTCCTAGAATGTTGATATTCACTCTTGCCATCTCTTGTTTGACCACTTCCAATTTGCCTTGATTCATGGACCTGACATTTCAGGTTCCTATGCAATAGTGCTCTTTACAGCATCGGACCTTGCTTCTATCACGTCACATCTACATGCTTTGGCTCCATCCCTTCATTCTTTCTGGAGTTATTTCTCCACTGATCTCCAGTAGCGTGTTGGGCACCTACTGACCTGGGGAGTTCCTCTTTCAGTATCCTTTCATTTTGCCTTTTCATACTGTTCATGGGGTTCTCAAGGCAAGAATACTAAAGTGGTTTGCCATTCCCTTCTCCAGTGGACCACATTCTGTCAGATGTCTCCACCATGACCTGCCCATCTTGGGTGTCCCCACACGGCATGGTTTAGTTTCATTGAGTTAGACAAGGCTGTGGTCCATGTGATTAGATTGACTAGTTTTCTGTGTGTATGGTTTCAGTGTGTCTGCCCTCTGATTCTCTCTCGCAACACTTACCATCTGACGTGGGTTTCTCTTACCTTGGATGTGGGGTATCTCTTCACCGCTGCCCCTCCTGACCTTGAAAGTGGAGTAGCTCCTCTTGGCCCTCCTGTGCCCGTGTAGCCACTGCTCCTTGGACATGGGGTTGCTCCTTTTGGCTGCCGTACCTGACCTCGGACGTGGGATAGCTCCTCCCAAATTAACCTCCAAGTAAAATAAATAAATTTAAAAAATGCATTCAGTTCAGTTCAGTTCAGTAGCTCAGTTGTGTTTGACTCTGTTCAACCCCATGGACTGCAGGATGTCAGGCTTCCCTATACATCAACAGTCCTGGAGCTCACTCAGACTCATGTCCGTCGAGTCAGGGATGCCATCCAACCATCTCATCTTCTGTCAGAATGAATATTTTTATCTTAAAAAAAATTTCCTCTTTTGCAGTCAGGCCCCAGGAAGGTGACTGAGGAAAGAAAACCTGACTGATGGGGATTCTTAGACACTTTTCTTTCATTCATTCATCCATGAATAATTGAATGCCTACTAGGTGCCATGCACTATTCTATGTACTATGGATATATCAGTGTACAAAACAACTGTGTGTGTGTCTGTGATACAGAGAGAGCTCATGTAGTCTCCTCACAAAGCACTGGGGTTACATTTGAGTTGAAGACAGACAATAGCCAAATAAAAAATGGAGTGCACAGTAATTTCACGTGGATCAAAATGAAGCAAGAAAAGGGAACTGAAGCAAGGATATGTACACAGGATTCTGCTTTAAATTGGAGTCATAAGAAAAAGATGAAAGAAGGAAGAGAAAAGAGCCAGCCATGCCTGTTGCTATGTGAAGAATGTCATAGGCAGAGGGAACAGCCAAGGTGTGAACTCTAGGAGAGGAGGTTGCTTGGGGAATCCTAGAACTTGGGGGGATGAGTAGGCGGGAGATAAAGCCAGTGAGATAAGAACTGAGGTAGATCTTGTAGGCTGTTGTAGTGATTTAAAGACAATATACTTTGCCTAGGCCAAGAAGAGATCCTATTTATCATAGTAGGTTTGATATCATGATTCGAACTGACTTCTAATAGGAGACCAAGGCTCCTTCCTTCTGCCTTCACTGTTACTTCCTTCAGAAGTCTGGATCTTGGGTAAGAAGCGACACCTGTTCTTTTTCATTGTCTTTAAAATTTTTCATTTATTTTATACTAAGAGCACATCTCAATTTGAACTAGCCACATATCATATACTTAATAGACATATGTGGCTAGTGGCTACCATATTGAATAGTGCAAACCTAGACCATTCCAGCAGACCTTACTTACGAATAAAGGACCTTCTCCCATAGTCTAACTGAGATTGGAGTGCTACACTGGGTCAAAGTACAAACAATAAAGTATTATAATACATTGTTTTAATTCCCTTGTGCTTGTTTCTGTCAGGTACTTTTAAGAGTTCTAACCACGTGTTTCTTTAGACCATGCAGTGGGGGTTAGGCAAGGGCCACATTAGAAAAGGCTTTGTAAGTTATGCTAAACAGTTGGGATTTCATTCCAGAGGCCTAGAGATGAGAAAGGGGGAGAAGTTAGTGAGTTTTCAGCAGAGCAATTATCTGATCATTTTTGCATTTTTAGAGAAGTTATTATTATGGTAGTGTGGAAGACCCATTATAGAGCAGCTTGATTAAAAGCAGAGAGAAGGTCCTTGTTGACCTGAAACAAATAGACTGCCAGCTGTCTCTCTAGCAAAGACAGTTTTATTCAGGATCAGCAGAAAATTATAGTTTTGAGTCTGCAACCAAGGTAAGCCATGTGCAGATCCCCACATGGCAAAGGAAAGAGAATACATTTAAAGAGCGGAAAAGAAAGGTGGGAGGGCAATAATAAGCAAAGAGTCCATGGCTTTTCATTAATCCTTTCATTAATCCCGAATCCTTGCCAGGAATGAGGAAGAGTCTGCCTTTTGGGCTCTGTCATCTTCAAAGGGCATGAGAGCTCCCTCTTCTGTTTCACAACTATATTTAAGTGGGGTTTCCATTTTTTATTTATTTATTTTACATCCTATGAAAATGTAGATGAGAAGTGGTGAAGGGCTAACCTAAAGTAGTGGCACTGTAGTCAGAGCAGAGAGGGCACATTGAAAGATGCTAAAGAGGGCTGTAGAATCCACAGTGGTTGGTATCAGTTGAGCGTGATACACGAAGAAATATCCAGGATGATGCCTAGCTTTAAAAAATTATTTTATCTTAGGCAACTTGGATTATATGTAGTACTATTAATTAAACTAGTAAATATAGGAAGAGAAACCAATTTGAGAGGAAATGTTGAATTTCATTTTCGTACATACAGACTTTGGAGTGAAGAGAGGAGAGTTTGAAAAGTATCCAACTTGGTGTATTGGGAAGCCTGATGAAAGTGGTAAAAGTAATTACAATGGAATATTGAGAATGAAAGCCAGGCCATAAATGTGTTAAGGAAAGAATGAAAGATTTTGAGAAAACATAGTATATTCAATTTATTCTTATAACAAGTATTAATTAATATTTAAAATGCATTGGAATGTACATTGGGAATACACTCATGAATAATATAGTCTCTGATCTCAAGCAGTTTTCTGTGGGGATGGGTTAAGCGACAAATAAAGCAGACATTTAAAAAGTATAAATGAGGACTTCCCTGGTGGTCCAGTGGTTAAGAATTCATCTGTGAATGCAGGGGACATGGTTTTGATCCTTGTCCAGGAAGATCCCACATGCTGTGGGACAACTAAGCCCAGGCACCACCACTCCTGAAGCTCACACGCCCTAGAGCCCATGCTCTGCAACAAGAGAAAGCCACCTCAAGGAAGCCCATGCACCGCAATTAGAGAAAGCCTGGGTGTAGCAACGAAGATTCAGCTCAGTCAAAATTTAAATAAATAAAAGCTAAAAAAAGTAGTAAGTATGAATAGCTAAGATAGTCACCAGATGGCACTATGAAAGCACAACAGAAATGTCATTGACCTCTAAAGGGTTAGAACAGGGAGAGTGAGGAGCCCTAGACATAACGCTGAGTCATTTTAACGTGGTTTTTCTTCTGCTACAGGATTTCTTTAGGGTCCATGTTGTATCATGTCGAGTACATGTGGAAGACTTTTCCCTCTTCTAGATGAGTCAGAGACTGAGGAAGGAAAATCATTTCAACCCCAAGTTTGTGGTGGTGCTCTCATGTTTCTTTGTGCTCATTAGGTAGAAATATGTGAAGGCTGCCAAGGAGCCACAGTTAATAAAGGGCTGCAGTCGAGGAAGGGGTCTCCTTTGAGCTCTGATGATAGGCTGTGGAAGCTGCTTCTGTCTACAGATGTGTTGTCCAGTATAGTAGTCATCAACTAGCCAAGGGTGGCTATCTACATTTAATAATAATTAAATAAAATTGAAAATTGTACTCAGTCACACTACCACATTTCAAGTTCTTAATAACCGCATGTGGTTAGGGCCTCCATATTGGATAGCCTAGACTATAGAACGTTTGTTTTGTCACAGAAAGTTCTCTTAGAGTTCACTGGTGTAGATGACTTGCTTTGTTTCTGTAAGTACAAGGAATCTAAAAAATGTATGCTATTACCTACTCTATCTTTTTAGCCCTCTAGGTTTTTGTGCTAGATCCTATAGTTTTATGAACTATGTAATTATTTTTAGATGTTTATTGTTTATATTGTTTTTAGCTTTCCTTGCTATTTTTATTATTTCATAATTTCTGTATTTGCAGCTTTTAACCTCTTGTGTCTTTTATATCATTTTCATTCTCATCTCCTATAGGAGACCCTTTAGCAACCTGAAGGTCTTATAAGTTACTTTTGATTGAGCCTCCATTTCTTTCTTTGCCGATTCACCTAAGTAAATGAAGAGACTCGTAAAATAAAATTCCTTTTTGGGAACAGCAATATTACGTGCATTGATACTAGCAAGTTCCCTCAGTTATTAGAAATATATTTTCTTTATACCATATATCAGTCTAGTTCCTTGATTAGAAGATCTGAAATTGCCAGTTTTGCTATACTTAAAATCTTTAATTGAGCCATTTAAACAGGTATGACTTTCTAAAGAGGACACTTAGGTGATAGATACTATCCATTGTTATTAAGCATTTATATTTGCCAAACCCTGTGCTAAAATCCATTTAATTATTTAATTCTCCCAGCAATCCCATGAGAATATTATGATTAATTCCAACATACACATGAGGAAACTGAGGTCCTGAGAGAATGTCAGTGTCTGGCCTAATGTCACACATTAGGTGAAAGACTTGAAATTAAGTGAAAGACTTGAACTCCCAGATTTGAACTCTAATTCCAAAGCCTACAACATTGAGTAGGAGGTTCCTCTTAGGGAAAGACCCATAGACATAACATCTCTGGTTCAGTGATGGCAAAGAACTTTATGGTATTGAATCTTCTCATGTGTGTTGTTGTTGTTATTGTTGTTGTTGTTTTTCCTATTTATTTGACTGTGCCTGGTCTGAGTTATGGCATGTGGGATCTAGTTCCCTAACCCAGGTCCTCTGCATTGGGAGCACAGAGTCTTAGAACACTGGACCACCAGGGAAGTCCCTCATATATTTTTATGAACATAGTTGCATTAGAAGATCCATGGCCAGGTTTTTGAAATTTTGATAAACCACACTGGCCTCCTCTCTGCTGATACTTCTTTAGTAGTGCTCAATTGCTCAGTAATGTCTGACTCTTTGCGACCCTATGAACTGAAGCATGCCAGGCTCCTCTGTCCATGGGATTTTCCAGGCACAGGAGAGTACTGGAGTGGGTGCCATTCCCTTCTCCATGGGATTTTCAGGGGATCAGGGCCCCCAGGGATCAAACCCAGGTCTCTTGCATCTCCTGTGTTGGCAGGCGGATTCTTCACCACCAGCACCACCAATATCAAATCACACTGAATTTTGAGTCTTTGTTATTTTTAGTTATTTTATTGCAGATCTTTAAAGAAGCAACATCATCTGTGGCAAATGGCTGAGTGTCCTTCTTGTGATACGATCAACATGATATGAGAGAGGTCACCATGTGCTCTGTTGGTTAGTCGTATCCAACTCTTTGTGACCCAGTGGCTGTAGCCTGCTAGGCTCCTCTGTCCCTGGGATTCTCCAGGCAAGAATACTGGAGTCGGTTGCTGTTCCCTTCTCCAGGGGATCTTCCCACTGTAGGCCAAGCACATGACTCCTGGATTGGGATGCGCTTATGCTCAGGCATTTATTCTGGTTATCCTTTCTGCCTGGAATGCTGTTCCCCCAGGGAGCCACATGCCTTACTCCCTCACCTTCTTCAAGTCTCCACTCAAATATAACCTTCTCAGTGAAACTTACCCTACTATTCTACTTAACTGGAATATGCCTCTCTCAGTTAAATTTCTCATTCCCCATTCTACTTCCAAGAATTCACTAGCAATGTGATTATCATTATTATTACGGGCAATAAGCACTAAGATTCTTTATGTAGATTTCCCAGGACTCTGGTCAATATTGTAATTTCTTTGGGCTAATGCCTCAACCTACCTTTGGAACTAACTTCCTCTTTGCTTTCCAGTTGTGCTCCTACTTTCTAAAGCTCAAAATAAGGCCCTAATCCAGTATTCCTCAACCTTGGGAAAAAATAAGTTATCTCTTTGTTCCAGTTTGATATTAATCCTGTCTTCTTTATGTGTGTGTGCTCACTTGTGTCCAACTCTTTTGGACCCCATGGACTGTAGCCTTACCAGGCTACTCTGTCCTTGGGATTTTTCAGTCAAGAATACTGAATGGGTTGCCATTTCCTCTTCCAGAAGATCCTCCCAACCCAGAGGATCAAACCCACATCCCCTGCACTGGCAGGTGGGTTCTTTACCACTGAGCCACCTGGGAAGCCCTATCTTCTTTATACAACAAAATAAATACTACCTCTCTGTTAACATGGTCCTGGAGAAAGTTAGGAAGACTTCTTTCTCTTCCAATAAAATAGTCCTAGAAAGAAAGCCATTTCTAATGCCCTGGGGTCTTCTATCCTAGTCAAAGGCTCTTTAAGGTACTTGAGATAATTTAACTTGGACTTCTTTTCATTCTTTGAAGTAGCAAAAAGAAAAAAAATCACATAAAAGCTTTGGGTTTTTCCAAATGAATAAGGGCACCAAGGGACTTGGAGGAGTCACCGCAGGGTCTATAGTCTTGTTTTCAAATTAGGCTGTCCCCTTCACCACCAGGCTGAGGCTCAGGATACTTTGAAAAAGGAACTGCCAATCTGTTTTAAAGGAATAATGATGGAGAATGATATTGAGACTTTTTTCTAGGGCATCTGCCTAGTTTAATTCTAATCTCACATATAAGCTCTTCCTTAAACCAACTTGCTTCCAGCATATTTCCAAATCTGTGCTTGTTTTGTCTCCCAGCTTTCAAAATCTAATGAGGACTAACATTATCTTATCTCATAATTTGCTTTTGAAGTTCTCAGATGATAAGTATAACTGACTGTACAGATCTTTGAGAGATACACTAATAGAGTGTAGCTTACTACTGGGATGTCTGTGTGTTCATACCACCAATCAATGTGTATTACAAAGAGAATGAGTGTATAGCATTGGCTAATCCAGACAGTCTGTCAACTGGACCTTAGTTAACAGAGTTTCCACTGTGTGTTTATATATCTTTTCTTTCAAGAAGATTTTGCCATTTTTATGAGACAGTTCTGTTGGCAAACTACTGAAATCATTTAGGCTCACACTTCTGTCTGAACAAGATGGGTCTCTATTAGTGAGGTCTAAACAATCATCTAGATCTCTTTGGACAATTAACTAGGGAAATTTCTTTAGTATTCATTCTATTTTAGTTAATTCTTTTCCAGAAGTTTTTTAAAAAAATACATTCAAATGTTTCTCTAGCATTCTGCATTGTAAGTCCATCAAATATGGTAATTGAGCCATCTCATGCAGTCTTCTAATACATTATACTATGATAAGCTGTTGCATTTAAAAAAAGAAAAAGAAAACAAGAGATATACTCCCTGATCTTAAAAGACTGATTATCTGGACAGCAGATGGTAAATAGGCCAGGGTAGAAATAAAGTCTGTGAGCTGAATTGAGTCTAAACTTCTCAAAGTTGGCCTGGAGGCAAAGGGGAAGCCTCAGAGAGGCCAGGAGAACTAAGCCAAAGCAGTAGGGGAGAGTGATGGGGCCAGCTTAGCTGGCTGAGAACTACTCAGTGTGTGATTCTCTGGGGGTATCACACTGTCCTCTGATCATGGAACTTCTTCCCCCCACCTCCCTCTTTTTCCCATTTTATTTGTGATTATAACCTAACTGGGAAAGTCTGTTATTGTATAGTAGCATTATAATTCTTGCTTTGGCACATTATATTTAGAGTACACTCTTATTTGACAGAAAAAAATATATTTTGTGATATTGAAAATGATATTTTAGAAGGGTTATACAAAATATGTAAAGAACGCATGCAATTCAGTAGCTAAAAAAAAAAACTCTGATAAAAAACAGGCAGAAGATTAAGACATTTTTCCAAAAAGCCATGAAGATAGCCAACAGGTACATGAAATAAGTGTTCAACATCAGTAATTATCAGGGAAATACAAATTAAAGCAATGAGATGTTACCTTATACATGCCAGAATGGCTATTATCAAAAGATAAGAAATATCAAGTGTTGGCAAGGACATAGAGAAAAGTGTACTCTTGTGCGCCTTGGAGGGAGTATTAATTTCTGCAGCCACTATGAAAAACAGTATGGATGGTCCTCAAGAAGTTAAAAATAGAACTACCATGTGGTCCAGCAATTCTACTTCAGGGTGTATTTCCAAAGGAAACAAAGACGCTAACTTGTAAACATATCCACATCCCCATGTTCACTGAAGCATCATTTACAATGGCCAAGACATGGAAGCATCACTACAAACAAAGCTAGTGGAGGTGATGGAATTCTACTTGAGCTATTTCAAATCCTAAAAGATAATGCTGGGAAAGTGCTGTACTCAATATGCCAGCAAATCTGGAAAACTCAGCAGTGGCCAAGGACTGGAAAAGGTCACTTTTCATTCCAATCCCAAAGAAAGGCAATGCCAAAGAATGCTCAAACTACTGCATAATTGCACTCATCGCCAGCAAATCTGGAAAACTCAGCAGTGGCCAAGGACTGGAAAAGGTCACTTTTCATTCCAATCCCAAAGAAAGGCAATGCCAAAGAATGCTCAAACTACTGCATAATTGCACTCATCGCACACGCTAGCAAAGTAATGCACAAAATTCTCCAAGCCAGGCTTCAACAGTATGTGCACTGTGAACTTCTAGATATCCAAGCTGGATTTAGAAAAGGCAGAGAAACCAGAGATCAAGTTGCCAGCACCTGCTGGATCATGGAAAAAGCAAGAGAATTCCAGAAAAACATCTACTTCTGCTTTATTGACTATGCCAAAGCCTTTGATTCTGTGGATCACAATGAACTGTGGAAAATTCTTAAAGAGATGAGAAAACGAGACCACCTGACCTGCGACCTGAGAAATCTGTATGCAGGTCAAGAAGCAACAGTTAGAACTGTACAAGGAACAACAGACTGGTTCCAAATCGGGAAAGGAGTATTTCAAGGCTGTATATTGTCACCCTGCTTATTTAACTTAAATGCAGAGTACATGGCAGCCCACTCCAGTGTTCCTGCCTGGAGAATTCCAGGGACAGGGGAGCCTGGTGAGCTGCCGTCTATGGGGTAGCACAGAGTCGGACATGACTGATGCGACTTAGCGGCAGCAGCAGCAGCAGAGTACATCATGCAAAATACCAGGCTGGGTGAAGCACAGGCTGAAATCAAGATTGCTTGGAGAAATAGCAGTAAGCTCAGATACACAGACAACACCACTGTTATGGCAGAAAGTGAAGAACTAAAGAGCCTCTTGATGAAAGTGAAAGAGGAGAGTGAAAAAGTTGGCTTAAATCTCAACATTCAGAAAACTAAGATCATGGCTGGTCCCATCACTTTGTGGCAAATAGATGGGGAAACAATGGAGACAGTGACAGACTTTATTTTTTTGGGCTCCAAAATCACTGCAGATGGTGACTGCAGCCATGAAATTAAAAGACGCTTGCTCCTTGGAAGAAAAGCTATGACCAGCCTAGATAGCATATTAAAAAGCAGAGATATTACTTTACCAACAAAGGTCCATCTAGTCAAAGCTATAGTCTTTCCAGTAGTTATGTATGGATGTGAGAGTTGGACTATAAAGAAAGCTGAGCACCAAAGAATTGATGCTTTTGAACTATGTTGTTGGAGAAGACTCTTGAGAGTCCTTTGGACTTCAAGAAGATCCAACCAGTCAATCCTGAAGGAAATCAGTCCTGAATATTCTTTGGAAGGATTGATGCTGAAGCTGTTACTCCAATACCTTGGCCATTTTCTGCGTAGAACCAACTCATGGAAAAGACCCTGATGCTGGGAAAGATTGAAGGTGGGAGGAGAAGGGGACAACAGAGGATGAGATGGTTGGATGGTATCACCGATGTGATATACATGAATTTGTGTAGGCTCTGAGTGTTGGTGATGGACAGGGAAGCCTGACGTGCTGAAGACCATGAGGTCACAAAGAGTCGGACACAACTGAGTGACTGAACAGAACTGAAGATGTGGAAACAATCTAAATGCCCCTTGATTAATGGATAAAGAAAATGTGGTATGTGGACACAATGGAATATTATTCAGGCATAAAAAGAAGGAAACCCTATCATTTATGACAAAACAGATGGATTTTGAGGGCATTATGCTAAATGAAATAAGTCAGAAAAAGACAAATACCATATAATCTCACTTATGTGTGGAATCTTAAAAAAATAATGCAAACTTATACAGAGTATAGGTTCGTGTTTTATAGATATAGATCTATCTATTAATATCTATCTACTAGTGGCATGGAGAATACAGGAAAGTATCCATTGTGAGTAAAACTTCTAGAGATTGAATGTGGAATAGATTTAGGGTATGTTGTTGCTGTTGTTCAGTCACCAAGTTATGTCCAACTCTGTGACCCCATGGACTGCAGCACACCAGGCTTCCCTGTCCCTCACCATCTCCTGGAGTTTGCCCAAATTCATGTCCATTGAATTGGTAATGCCATCCAACCATCTAAGTCTCCATGACCCCCTTCTCCTTTTGCCTTCAATCTTTGCCAGCACCAGGGTCTTTTCTAATGAGTCGGCTGTTCACATCAGTCGGCTGTTCCTATCTATACTAGAGATAAATTTCACTTTAAGAGATTTTTACCTTTTACCTACATTTTTGTTGGATTGACATTTTACTTTGCTTCATTTAACTAAAATTATAGTATACACTGTGTATGTGAGTGGTATTTAGTAGTGGGATGATAGATGTTAGCTTTGTCAATGTGGAGCTAATAGTCTAATGAGGAATATGGTTATTAAGCAGTTGACTATGAGTATATATTAGAGCTATGTTAGAAACTATAACAGAGTGTGATCCTTGTGCAAGAGCTTATAATAGAAAGCTTAGTCAAAGTAGAGAGATTCCTGAAAGATTCTCATTTATCCAAGTTTGAAGGATAGTGAACAGCTACATGTGGTGGCCCTAAATCTGGGGAGAATCTTGCATATTCTAGGAATTCAGGGAGGTTCAGTTTGATTCATGCTTAGAGTGTGAAGAGGAGGGTTGCCTACAGAGTGACTGAAGAGATAGTTTAGGCAGGTTATGAAGGCCACATTAACTAGTTTGTGCCTATTCAAGTACAATGGTAAATTCTATGGAAAAGCTTAAATAGGGTCCATATGATCAAATTTGTATTTTAAAATACCGTTCTGACTACCGTGTGGAAAATTGTTTGGAGCAGGATAAAATAATTCACATTGGAAATTTTGAGACCCTGGACTCATAACCAGCATTAGATGGTGAGAGTGGGAGATTTTGAATATAGTATTGGAAAGGAGAACTTGTAGAACTCGATAATTTGGATATGGGTATGAAGAGTTAGGTAGTTTACTATAAAGAAATTTGTGATAGAAGAATCTCTATTTATTCTTAAATTTTAAAGTTCATTAATAATGTGCTAGTTTCAGGTGTACAGATGTGTATATACACATCTGAATCACTATTTAGAAGAGATACAGAAACAGATTAAAACACCAAAGCCTATTTAACCATATTCATCATTTAAATGTTCTTCCTGAGCTATCAGTTTAAATTTTAGGTACACATAAATAAATTTATTCTCAAAAAAGTTAGAGATAGGAATGGAAAGAAAGCATTCAGTCTTGAGTTTAAACAAGACTGTTTAAACGGTCTTTAAACAAGACTGTTATTTGGGCATCTATCAGCTTTTTGAGTATTTGGAATCCCTCGGTAAGGTTATTGACTACTTAAAGAAAGTAGTCTGGTCATAATGGGCCCTTATTCAGCTCCTTCAATGTTAGTTTTAATTTTGATTTTTTTTGTAATCAGGTTTTGTAAAAACAGAAATGCTATGTATTATCGTGTTGTAATCAGCATATGTTGTTTTCTTGTTAGTTCTGCATTGGGGATTCAGAAGTGGGTGGAATTAGTTGATTAGGATCCAAAAACAAATAGACTGTGAAAAAAAAATTCTTTAAAATCTTAAAGAGTTGAAATACAACTACTAATACTTTTTTTTCTTAAACCTATAACTCTATGAATATCTATTTTCTAGTTTACTATCTCCTATAAATGTGATCCAAGCCATTTAAGGTTACATTTATAAATGCTTTGGGATTGATCCCACTTTTGGCCTTTAAGCCTTCCTATTAATTACCATAATGTACTGCTAGGAAATGTGACACTTCCTGAGATGTCACATTTAATCTTGCATGAAATGCAAATGAGGTGCTGATTAAATCATCAATGACATAATCTTTCTAATTTCAAAGCTGTGGAAATGATTAGAATAGAAATATGTCTTCCTTTTCTTAACTAGGATAGTACTGTTACTTTAGTTTAACTGTACATGTAAACTTTCAGGGAAAAGTTTGCTGATAACAGCCATTTATCCTTTGTTTTCCTTTCCTGCTGTTAGCCTCACTTCATCAGGCTTCTGAAGGCTCCTTTCAAGTTGTAGAGGTAGTATAGACAGTGAACTTGGCTCAAAGCATTTCTTTTTATCTCTCTGATTTGTGATTCAAACAGTCAACCCACCAGCCATCAAGCAACGTCTACATACCATCTAAGTGTCTAGATTGACAATGAAAAGATGAACAACACCTTTTCCCTGAGCCAAAGGAATTTGTGTCCTTGTAGAAGGCAGTCTCTGCAAAACCAGTAACTGCAATAAAGTCTTCTAGTGGCTATGATAGACATATGTATCAAATGGAAAAAAGTTTATGATCAAATAAATTGAAAAATACCGAAACACTAATTTGAAAAGATATATCCATGCACCCCATGTTCAGAATGGCATTATTCACAATAGTCAAGATATGGAAGCAACCTTAAATGCTCATCAATAGGTGAATGGATATGGACCATATACACTATGTAATATTAGCCTTTAAAAAGCAAAAAAGAGATCTTGCCATTTGCAACATGAGTGGGCCTAGAGTGTGTTGTGCTAAGTCATGGGCGGACCTAAAGGATGTTGTGCTAAGTGAAATCAGGCAGAAAAAGACAAATGCTGTATGATTTCACTCATATATGGAATCTGAAAAAGCACACCAAATGGATAAACACAGCAAAACAGAGCCATAGAGAGAGAGAACAAACAGGTGGTTGCCAGAGGGGAGAACAGGGTTGGGGAAGACAGAAATAGGTGAAGGACATTAAGAGGGACAAACTTCTAGTTACAAAATGAATGAGTCATGGGTATAAAATGCACCGTGTGACTATAGTCAGTAATTATGTAATATCTTTGTAGGGTGACATGGTAACTAGCCTTACTATGGTGATCATTTTAAAATGTATAGAAATATTGAATCACTATGCTGTATACCAGGAACTAACTTAGTATTGCAGGTGGATTATTCTTTAAAAACAAATTCATAGAAAAAGAGATCGCATGAGAGAGGAGGATTAGGATAAAGGCGTTCAAAAGGTCCGAGCTTCCAGTTATAAGATAAATAAGTACTAGGAATGTAATGTACAACATGACAAATATAACTAACACTGCTGTAAGTTAGGTATCAAGGTTAAGAGCATAAATCCTAAGTTTTCACAAGGAAAAAAAAAATTTTTTTCTATTAAAAAAGTTTTTGTATCTACATGAAAAGACCGAAGGTCACTAACCTTATTGTGGTAGTTTCCAGATATAAGTCAAATCCATTATGCTGACCACCTTAAACTTCTACAGTGCTACATGTTCATTATATCCCAATAAAACCGGAAGAAAAATTAATACATTTCTAAACTGGGAAAAAAACAAGAAAAAAGGTTGAGAAATACTGGATTAAATGACGTTAAACAAATTTGTCTATTACAGGACTCTAGAATATTTTTAATGCTAACATGAATTGTGAATCTCCAAAAAGGGCATCTGGTATGAAGTATTTTCCAACTTTGTTGCCAAAAGCTAGAGATGACAGTCAGGATAAGAAGAATCCCAAACCATAATTCTTGCTAAGCTGCCTTCAGGGACTGTGAAGAGAACAAAGAATTTTGAAACATAGCTTTTACTGTTTAGGGAAGAGAGAAAGATAAACAGGGTGGTATAAATCTAAATTTCAAAATTTATCTTCTTTCTTCCTATTGACTCATCCCAGCATACTCCCTTCACCCTGCCATGGATCTGTGCACTGATTTTGAGTCTTTAGTGCTTTTGAATTTCTCATCAATGTTAGAAAGTAACCATTTGTCCTATTAGTGAAATTCATTCATCTTGATATTCTAACATTCAGAAATACTTGCATTTTTAGGTCTAGTCTCTAAGTATTAAATGAAAAAGATTATCTACAGTTAAAGGAATTTTGAAAAATAGTTCTGTTTTACTTCTGTTTGTTTTTTGTCTTCCACTTTCTGATGCTGAGGGAACAGAAAGTTACTTAGTTTCTATTTTATTTTAAACTTTACTTAAGTATAGTTGATTTACAATGTAGTGTGAATTTCTGCTGTACAGCAAAGTGATTCAGTTTATACATGTATATACACATTCCTTTTCATATTCTTTGCCATTACGGTTTATCCGAGGATAATGAATATAGTTCCCTGGAAAAATGTTTTTTTTCCAGTAGCTTTCATCTGCTAACCCCTAGCTCCCAATCCATCCTTTCCCCATTCTCCCCCTCGCCTTGGCAACTGCAAGTCTGTTCTCTATGTGAGTCTGTTTCTGTTTCATAGATAAATTCATTGATGTCATATTTTAGATTCCACATATAAGTGATATCATATGGTAATTTGTCTTTCTGACTTACTATGGTAATTTCTAGATCCATCCATATTGCTGCGAATGGCATCATTTCATTATTTTTTATGGCTGAGTAGCATTCCATTGTATGTATTGAAGGGTACTTAGTTTTGATCCTCTCTTTTCCCTTTGAATATTGCCTGAGATTGATCCTAGAGGAGGAATTCTTATCCTGTTTTCTATAGACCCCTAAGGTTTTGGGGAACAGAATCAGGAGTCTGAACTTAGATGCAAAACAAAAAATCATGTACTTACTTTCACTAATCTCTGAATGAAAGAATTCCTGGGAATACAAGCAGTAAACCACGGTAGTAGCTATACCTTGACTTTGCAATCATTAGAAATGACAAATACTTTTGTGTCACATTATAGCTGTAGAGGTTGTAAAATATTATTTACAGCCATTGCCATTTTAAAAATATAGGAGTTATTAGATCAGCTGCTAGATCTTAGTAAAAATGCAAATTATATTTTTATATTACAGCTTAAAATACTTTGATAGTTGTATTTCAAAATACTTTCCTTTGTAATCCTATATGTTTTATGCATTTAAAAACATTGCTGTGGGAATGGTTTTTAGATTTCATCAGGCTGCCAAAAGAGGACCCAAGAATAACAAAAAAATGATAAACTATTGTTTTAAAAGAAGATATGCAGGGTTAAATAAGGATAAACCATAAGACCTGGAGTTAGAAGACAAAGGGTACCCAAGGCAGCTTCTTCCGTTTTATTTCTTTGCCCACCATGAATTCTCTTCTTCCTTAAGAGAACTTTTAAGACTTATAACCCATTCTTACTGTTCATTCTTTTAACACTCGCACCGACTTCTATATAGATATTTAGATGAACTCATGTACCCATTATGTACTGAGTGGATTATGGAGATATGGCAATGAATAGAACAAGCAATGAACCTTGTCCTTGTAGAGATGACATACTGATGGAGGGAGACAGATCATGAACAGAATGAAAAGTGAAAGTGAAAGTTGCTCAGTTGTGTCTGACTCTTTGCATTCTTTGGTGGACTGTAGCCCACCAAGCTCCTCTGTCCATGGAATTCTCCAGGCAAGAATACTAGAGTGGGTAGCCATTTCCTTCTCCAGGGGATCTTCTCAACCCAGGGATTGAACCCAGGTCTCCTGTGTTGCATCCAGATTCTCTACTGTCTGAGCCACCAGTCAAGCCATGAGCAGAATAAATAAGTAAAATGTTAAGTATGGCCAATGATGGTATGTGCTATGGGAGAAAAATCAAGCAGGGAAGGAAATAGGATTCTCCAGGAAGTGAGGGAATTTGCAGTTTTAAAAGGGAATGGACAGGGAAGACTGTAACACTGAATATAGACTTGAAGAAAGTAAGAGTCATTTAGCAATCTCAGTCAAGGGAATAGCCACTTCCAGAGTTGCAGAGTCTGGTGTGCTTGAAGAAGCTAGGGGCACAGTGTGGCTGGAGCAGAATGACCATGGGGAGCACAGCAGGAGGTGGGAAGGGATGGGAAGAAAGACTGTGTGGGAGCATTGCCTGCCACTGAAAGGACTTTGGCTTTTACGCTGAGTAAAATCGAGGCCCATTGACAAGTCTGAGCAGAGGACATGACCTGATGTGTTTTGACAGTATCTCTAGTTTCTGTGTGTGGGATAGATGAAACAGTGCAGGAACAGAAAAAAAAAGTCTCGAGATTTTCTCCACTTCCTGTTTTATGCAGTAATTTTCTGCCTAGTTTCCTTACAGTCAGAATGACTTCCCTCCACTTCAGTAAGCACACTGTGACCTGAGTAATTTTCTTTTTTAATGTCTTTCTCATCATGGTACGCTCCTTCTTGAAACCATTCTTTTGCTTCCAGTGTTTGCTGAGTAGTTTAAAATGCCTCAGTGAGACAGACAAGGCCATATACTATCTTAGCCCTTTCTAGTTATAAAGTAGAACTTACTGTATCTCTGTTTTAAAATGTAGGTTTTATTATTATTCATTTATGGTAAAGTCTGCAGATCAGGAGACAGATTGCTACTGGAAAGGTATTTGCAGTTCTGAAGAGGAAGGGGCGTGCCATCCCACACAGAGCCATGGGGGAAAGCACCAGAGTTAGTCGAGAAGCAGAAGTGGGATGGCAGTAGGGAGTGTGGGCAAATCCATTGTGACTTCTGTGGAAGGACAAGTAAGCAGGCTTAGGATTGCTGGTTTTATAACTTTAGTGAATTTTGGGGTGTAGGAGGCTGTTCTAAGTTGTCTGGTACCTGGTCCTAGGGTGATAAGGGCAGGGAAATATTGCCCAGGGATATAAATGCCTGATAGAGAGAGGAGAAGAGGGTGTGTATGGGGTGGGAGTTTGCGGGGAATGCTATGGACTAGTTGGACTTTCCAGGGTCTATAAAGCCCAGATGTCAGAACATCAGAATAAAGAGACATGCTAATAATAGTCTCCCACTTTCAGTGGCTTTGTTTCAGTCAGTTCTAAAGTACTTGCAATGTCTGACCATTCCATGTTAAATTTCTCTACCTTCTTCCTGGAAAAGAACAATTTATATCTTAATGATTTTCTTGGTGAAGATTTCCCTAACGTTTCCAACAGACTCATAACTCCCTACCATGTATATTCGTTGTTGCTTATCACATTATGTTATAGATACTAGTTTACATGTATTGCTTAACACCACCTCCCTCCCAGACTGTGATCCCCTTGAGAACTGCTGCTAAGTTGCTTCAGTCGTGTCCAACTCTGTGCGACCCCATAGACGACAGCCCACCAGGCTCCCCTGTCCCTGGGATTCTCCAGGCAAGAACACTGGAGTGGGTTGCCATTTCCTTGAAAACTAGAACTGTCATATTCCTCTTTGATTTTCTAGGGTCTGTAACCTAGCATGTAGCTGACATTTAATATACAGTTGTTGACTGAGATGAAAAATGGGTTAATGAATAAGTGAATGAATGAGTTTTAAATTAGTCTTAACCATAGGAAAAGCATCACTATTGAGATTACCTTATTTTTTAAGCATTAAACAAAAGTCCCCAAATCCTCAGTTTTATTACTTCCCTGAAGTTGTCATCAAACTAAATGATTTATGGTGCTCCTTCCAACTGTGAAATTTTTATTTTTGTTGAACTTTTGGTGAATTAGATCTTTTCCTTTACGTGGCTTGGAGACATAATTTGCAGGTTTAAAAATTGCAACTCTCAGAAATGTGTTACATGATTTTTATTTGTATATATAATATTATCCAAGAAGTATATCAAGGTGGTTAAGATCTTGAGTTCTGTTATCTGAGTGCACATTCCACCTACACCAGTTGCTCTTGGTCCAGGTAGGTAACCTCTCAAAATTTTAATTTCTTCACTGTGAAATTGGGATAATGATATCTACCTCTTGGGATTATTATTGTAAAGTATAAATGAGATTATTCATGTAAACTCCCTAGCATAGTGAACACTTAATTGACATTATTAATAGATAGCATTATTATTGTCATCAGAGTTAGGGAGATTATCATGATTATTGCTACTCAATCATATTCTGCATCCTTACTGTACGATACTGGCCAAGGTTTAAAGAGTGTAATGGCATTATGTTTGAGAAATAAGGAAGAAAATAAATGGATTATTTAGCTTTAAATATTTATATTTAGCCATTTTTAATTGCTATTATCTGTCACACTTTGCATAATCAAAACAAAGACAATGAAAGGACATCTTTTAAAAAAGTAATAACCCAGATAGGCTGTGTGGTAAATTAATTTTTAGAGAGATTGTAAAAAGAGGGAGAGGGGGAGAGGAAAAAAAATCTTTTTGTGAAGTTTGTAAAAACTAAATTATATACATATGCTTTTTTAACAGCACTATTGAGATATAGTTTCACATACAATTCAACTTACTTGTTTTAAAATGTATAGTCCAATAGTTTTTAGTATATTTACACATATGTGCAACCATTACCACAGTCTATTTTTGAACATTTAGAATATCACCTCAAAAATAAACCCCATACCTTATGCTGTTCCCTTCCTATGCCTCAGTCCTGAGCAACCACCGATCTTCTCCTCACCTCTATAGATTCTCCTGCTCTGGACATTTCACATGAAGTGAATCATGTAAAATGTAGTCTATTGTGACTGTCTTCTTTCCTGTAGCACAGTGTTTTCAAGGTTCACCCCGGTTGTACCATGTATTCGGAACTTTCTTTTTATGGTTGAATAATATTCATTTAAAATCTATACCACAGTACTTTATCCATTCGTCAATTGATGAACATTTTGGTTCTTTCCTTTCCCTGGTCATTATGAATAATGCTACTGTAAACACTGTGTATAAATTTATGTGAGGATATATGTTCTCAGTTCTCTTGGGTATATGCCTGGGATGAGTACTCCTGGGTCATACAGTAACTCTGTGTTTGAAGATCTGCCAGACTATTTTTCCGAAGTGACTGCACCATTTGACATTACTGCTGCTGCCGCTAAGTCATTTCAATCATGTCCAACTCTGTGTGACCCTATAGATGGCAGCACACTAGGCTCCGCGCAGTATAGTAAAGCCTTGGTTTCTCCACATTCTCATCAATACTTGTTATCTGATTTTTTGATGTTAACCATCCCAGTGGTTTTGATTTGCATTTCTCTGTTGACTAATAATATCAAGTATTTTTTCATATACTTATTATCCATGTATGTATCTTCCTTAGAGAAATTATCTATTTAGTTCTTTTACCTGTTTTTAACTGGGTCTTTTGTCTTTTTATTATTGAGTTATTAGAGTTCTTTGTATATTCTAGATAAAGTCCCTTATCAGACATATAACTTGCAAACGTCTTTTCCCATTCTGTTGATTGTCATTTTACTCTCTTGATGGTGTCCTTTGAAGCACAAAAGTTTTTAATTTTAGCAAAGTCCAGTTTATATATTTTTTCTTTTGTTGTTTGCTTTTGATGTATTTTTAAATCCTTTTTGCCACGTCCAAGGTCATGAAGGTTTTACCCCTATGTTGTCTTCTAAACTTTTTATAGTTTTAGTTTTTACTCTTAGGTCTTTGTTTTTATCAATAGTTAAAATGATGTGAGGAGGGGTTGGGGGCAGGAGGAAGAGGGGACGACAGAGGATGAGACGGCTGGATGGCATCACCAACTCGATGCACGTGAGTTTGAGTGAACTCCGGGAGATGGTGATGGACAGGGAGGCCTGGCGTGCTGCGATTCATGGGGTCACAAAGAGTCGGACACGACTGATGGACTGAACTGAACTGAACTGAAAAATATGTATTTGGTGTGACGCTAAGGATCAAACTTCATTCTTTTGTATGTGGCTATTTAGTTGTCTTAGCATCATTTGTTGAAAAGACTGTTGTTTCCGCATTGAATGGTTTTGGCATCTTTGTTGGAAATCAGATGACTGTAGACGTATGGGTTTATTGCCGGGCTCTCCCATTGATCTGTAGTGTCTGTCCTTCTGCCAGACATACATTTGATTTGATTTTGAAACGTTTAATTGTTTTTGTCTTTTCTTTCTTTTAAAGAATGAATGACATTCTTTAAAAGAAAAGAATGTTTTAAAGACTGTTGACATCCAGGAAGGTGTATGTAAGATTTGTTTGTTTTGTAAAATTTTTGAAAATAAGCAATTTTATCATCATAATGATGGAGTTAACCAGACATGAAAAGTAAGGATTCATTCAGAATTACATCCTTAAGTGTAAATAAGAATATAATTCCAAGTCTTACATAAACCTGGAATTTTCCTGAATATTAACCATAGCTTATATTTTGAGAATATCTTTTTCCAAAGTTCTTTTTCAGTTTTTAAAGCAATTAAATATACATTAGTTCACTTGGTCCTAAAAATAATTTGGTGAGATATAGGTACTGTTACTTACTGATGTTACTGTCTTTCCTTTTTTATCTGTGAGGAAACTGCATGGAAAATGCAGTGACCTATCCAGGTCACTCACTTAGTTTAAGCCATTTCTGTACTCTGACCACTTCACCGGGCTGCTCTATATTGTTAGATTAGGGATCAGAATTTTATTATATTAAAATGACTTTTATAAAGTAAGAGGGCTACATCCTGAGATCTTGACTCTCCAGTTCTTGTGCTGTTTGTTAGTTGTTCATTTGTGTCCACCTCTTTGAGACTCCATGGGTTGTAGCCTACCAGGCTCCTCCGTCCATGGGATTTTCCAGACAAGAATACTAGAGTGAGTTGCCATTTCCTTCTCCAGGGGAGTCTTCCTGACCTAGGGAAGTAGTCCTTGCACTACTCTAGCAAATAACTTGCCGCATACAGATGTGCTCAGTCATGAGTAGAAAATGATAAAACCACCATTTATTTATGTCAGAAGCTGGGCAGCTCCCTTGATAAGTGATTTGCTGCCATTCACAAGCCTCTGCAGTGTTTTATTATATGTCACACACCTTCAGTATTTTAAGTACTTGAAACCACAAATGTCTAATCTCTGAATTCCAGGCCTTTTATTAATTATGGAAGTATCTTAATGATTTCCTAAATGGTGGTTCCTTTCTGAAAACAATTCTTAATTACTTCCTTTCATTCATTCAGCCATGCACCAAGAACTTCTTACATGTCAGGCAATACTAGGCTAAGGGATACTGCAGTGAAAAAAAAAAAATACAAAAATCCCTGTCTTCGCAGAGTTTTTGTTCTAATGGCAAAACAGGCAAGAGAAAGTAGGTAAAATAAGACCACTGGGAGATGGGGAATGCCTTAAGGACAGCCTCTGAAGACTGATAATGAACATGGCCTTAATCAGTACTTTCGCTGTGAGGTCAAAAGAAATGGCTGTTTTACTTATTTTTTAAATTAATTACTTTAATTGAAGTATAGTTAATTTATAATATTAGTTTCAGCTATGTAACATAGTGATTCAGTATGTATATAGTCGTACTCCATTTAAGTTATTATAAAATGTTGACTATATTCCCCGTGCTAATGTCTTTGTAGCCTATTTACTTTAGATATAGTTGTTCATATCTCTTCATTCCCTACCTCTGTGTTGCCCCTTCCCCCTTTCCTCTTTTCACAGTAGCCACTAGTTTGTTCTCTGTATCTGTGAATCTCTTTCTGTTTTGGTATATTCATTTATTTGTTTTATTTTTTATATTCCACATATAAATAAAAGCATATAGTATTTGTCTTTCTTTCTCTGATTTACCTTACTAAGTGTAATACCCTCCAGGTCTATCCATGTTGTTGCAAATGGCAACATTTCATTCTTTTTATGGTTAATATTCTATTGTGTGTGTGTATGTGTGTGTGTGTACACATCTTTATCTATTCATCTGTTGATAAACACTTAGGTTGCTACCGTATTTTAACTATTATAAATAATGCTGCTATGAACATTACAGTGCATATATCTTTTTGAATTAGTGTTTTCATTTTCTTCAGATTGGCAAAATAGATTTTCTATTATTCTTTCATATTAAGAATAATATGAAAATGGAGTACAGTTGTTAGAATATTTCAAGGTAAGATTCTTACAGCAAACATAGCTTATTTAAGCTTTTAGATAACAATAACAAAATGCCATCCATGTATCAAACATCAAAAATTTACTTGGAGGAATCCAAATTCGTACTTCCTTACATCAGTTATTTGTGCTAAGTAGCGCTTGTACTTGAATGTCTCACATAAAAGAGGTCAATTGCTTATTCTACCCTATTTTGTTTTACTTTTTTTCTGTAATAAGTATTAGGTTCTAAGCATACTATATCATTTATTGAACACATTTTTTTTTCCCCCAGTGGCATATAAAGTCTAGGAAGGAACGAATTTTTTTATTATTTTCTCACCAATATATCAGGAAGAGTGTCTGGCACATAGTAGGTACTCATTGTACTTTTTTTTCCCCAAAAGACAAATGTTAGTGGAGGATAAAATATTAGTGGATTTCATATTCTGTTGCCTAAACACGTATTTCATGTACTATTTTTTGTGGCTACTATATCTAGTCTTTGACCCAGAAGCTTTATGTTTACTTGTTTTATGCTCAATGTCTTTAACAGTAGATTTTCTGGTGCCCATTTTAAGAATGAAATTAAGGCTCAGAGAGACTTATTTACAAACATTAAAAAATATCTTTTAATTTTTTTTCCTCAAAGGACATTTTCCTATCAAAGACTGAAGTCTGGATTTGAACTCTTTTTTTGCCTGGTTCCATCTTGAAATTTTTTTAGTGATTGAAAAAAATCTCAGTAACATTTTTTCTCCAAATTATAATTGTGTAAAATGCAAGAAATATTTTGAAGGTCCACAAAGCGCCTAAGAATATAATTCTCTTCCTGAGTCAGTCTCTAACCTCTTCAGTATGGTTTCTGTCTGTGACAATATTAAGAACAGATATTTTGACGGTGAGAGTGATGTCTTTCTAGACATCAGTCTCCAAATTAGCTTTCTGATACTGTAGTTCATTTCAGTAACCCATCATGAAACTGTCACTCATAAAATTTTAGCTGTTTTGAAGATGCTTGTCTATGTATCCTTTTGGGTTTGGTACTTTTGCTGACTCTTCTAGCATTTTGAATTTTGTTTTCCCTGGGAGGTTTTTGGCTTTCCTTGCTCCTCTGGCCCTAGCATCTTCTATCATGGCAAAGTACTGTGTCCACCCCTCTTCTTCCATCCTCAACTTCTCATCCCTTGCCTTTTATTCTGTAGGTGCCATCTTGGTTCCCACAGGGATTGGGGAAATTTGGTAGCTATATTTTTTCTTTCATAATGGACCATTATGCCTTTCTTTCTTTCTTTCTTTTTGTTTCTTTTTTTCCTTCCCTTCCCTTTTCTCTTCTCTTTTCCTTTCTGTAATTTTAACATTTAACTGGTTTTCATTTCCCCTTCCCCATATCAGTACATTTTTCCAGTACGTTTTTCTGAATGATCCTCACAAGAAATTTTCCCTTTTAGTCTCATTTCTCTTATTGATTTTCCTTTTTTATTTTAAAAAATATTCCTCTCTAATGGTCCTTTATTCTCCCTTTGGCTGCTTTAACTGTTTTCTACCAGATAATACTGTTCCCATTAAGATCTCTTAGCTTAACATTTTACCTCTTTTTTTTTTTCTTTCCTTTTTTTTTTTTTTAATTCATGCGGGAGATCACTTGTTTCAAATGTCTTCAAAAATAACCGTATTGCAATCAGACATGTCCCCATCACAGTCAGAGGGCGGGGCTCGAGTTTCCCCAAAGCAGTGCATACTGGGCCATGCATCACGGCTGCCAGCTGGAGCTGGTAGTGTTCTAAAATCCCAGGAGGCCACAGAAACATGTGCCAGTTTTTATCACCCTTATGCACATGTGCTGCCTGTTAGTTTCAAATGTCAACTGCTAGTGGTATTACTTAAACACAGCAGTCTTTGTGTTGAGATGGAAGGAAAATATTTTTAAACCTTCTAAAGTCCCTGGGAAATCACCATTTGGGGACATGTAAGAGCTTGTCACCTTACAAAGTTCTCAATAGGTAAAAGCCACTGACACCAGCTCCAAGCTCGAGCCCAGGATCAGTTACGTTTGGCATGAATAGTACTGAGCCATGGTGTTCTCAGGATGTTGTTAGTAAAGCGTTTTATTTATATCTGTGTGAGACAGTCCTCCCACTTGCATGGCCAAAGAAAGGGACTTCAGGGATCCTTAAAAGAAGCACACAGACAACCTTTGTGTTGTGATTTTTGATCAGTGACACTGGAGAGCAAAACAATAATCATTGCTCCTCCGTAGTAAGTATAGCCAGAATCTTTTTGAAAGCAGTTAAAGTATAATGAAAATGTTAGCTCACAGTAAATTAAGGAATTCACTATGAGTATCATAAAAGGATTCTGTAGTTTGCAATAGAATCTTTTCAGTAGGGTATTAGAATCTTTTCAGAAAGACTTTCCCCTACATTTTAAGTAAAACTCAAATATAAGACATTTAATGTAAAAAGGAAAATATAAATGGACTAAAAAGAAAAAAACCAAAAAACTTGTTCTCACTCAGAGAAGGTTAGGTATACATTTCAGAATAAATCAATGTGATCTCTCAGGATTCCTCACTCTATTATCTTCTGAAGCTTTGCTACCCAGTTGGTATGCTGTTTTCTAGTTGCTATAAGTTGTTCAGACTTAATAGTTTCTGTCTTTGCAGGACATTTGGTCCTGTCCAAAATATCCATAAGGCATTTGATCCAGGCCAAAAGGTCCTTGCTATTTTTCCTGTGCAAAACCATTTGGCATGAACCAAATATGCATTCTGAGTAGAACCAAATTTCCAGAACTATTTGATGTAGGCCAAATGTCTAATGAAGTAAATATCTTACATACATTTTGGACAGGACCCAGGGCCTGCTAACCATTTCTCTCCTGATCCTACTCAGTCCTCAGTCAGAGCTCTATTTATGTCACAATTACAAAACTGCTAGAGAGGAAATTTATCCAAGTTGGGTTGCATATACCCTATTCACTTTTCCCTTCATTTCTAGGTACTGTTTTTCCTTTAAGACACTACAAAGTGCCCCAACCTTGAGTTATATTTGCTTTCCTTTGAACTCCTGTGTTACTCATTGTCTACACAATGAATTATACAACCATTTTACAGGAGTTTGGTTTTTTTTTTTTTCTAGTTTCTCTGATCAATAGGAATGGACTTTAGCTTGCCCATTTTAATAAATAAATATCACACTGGTTGAGATTATGTGTGTATACTTTCTACTTCTGGCTTCACTTGACTTAGGCTTGCTTAAAGTAATGCTCAAAATTCTCCAAGCCAGGCTTCAGCAATACGTGAACCGTGAACTTCCTGATGTTCAAGCTGGTTTTAGAAAAGGCAGAAGAACCAGAGATCAAATTGCCAACATCCACTGGATCATCGAAAAAGCAAGAGAGTTCCAGAAAAACATCTATTTCTGCTTTATTGACTATGCCAAAGCCTTTGACTGTGTGGATCACAAGAAACTGTGGAAAATTCTGAGAGAAATGGGAATACCAGACCACCTGACCTGCCTCTTGAGAAATCTATATGCAGGTCAGGAAGCAACAGTTAGAACTGGACATGGAACAACAGACTGGTTCCAAATAGGAAAAGGAGTACGTCAAGGCTGTATATTGTCACCCTACTTATTTAACTTATATGCAGGGTACATCATTAGAAACGCTGGACTGGAAAAAGCACAAGCTGGAATCAAGACTGCCAGGAGAAATATCAATAAACTCAGATATGCAGATGACACCACCCTTATGGCAGAAAGTGAAGAGGAACTAAAAAGCCTCTTGATGAAAGTGAAAGAGGAGAGTGAAAAAGTTGACTTAACATTCAGAAAGCTCAACATTCAAAAAACGAAGATCATGGCATCTGGTCCCATCACTTCATGGGAAATAGATGGGGAAACAGTGGAAACAGTGTCAGACTTTTTTTTGGGGGGGGGCTCCAAAATCACTGCAGATGGTGACTGCAGCCATGAAATTAAAAGACACTTACTCCTTGGAAGAAAAGTTATGACCAACCTAGATAGCATATTCAAAAGCAGAAACATTACTTTGCCGACTAAGGTCTGTCTAGTCAAGGCTATGGTTTTTCCAGTAGTCATCCATGGATGTGAGAGTTGGACTGTGAAGAAGGCTGAGCGCCGAACAATTGATGCTTTTGAACTGTGGTGTTGGAGAAGACTCTTGAGAGTGCCTTGGACTGCAAGGAGATCCAACCAGTCCATTCTAAAGGAGATCAGCCCTGGGATTTCTTTGGAAGGAATGATGCTAAAGCTGAAACTCCAGTACTTTGGCCACCTCATGCGAAGAGTTGACTCATTGGAAAAGACTCTGATACTGGGAGGGATTGGGGGCAGGAGGAGAAGGGGACGACCGAGGATGAGATGGCTGGATGGCATCACTGACTCGATGGACGTGAATCTGAGTGAACTCCGGGAGTTGGTGATGGACAGGGAGGCCTGGCGTGCTGCGATTCATGGGGTCGCAAAGAGTCGGACACGACTGAGCGACTGAACTGAACTGAACTGAACTGAAGAGCAAGGGCTGTCATAACACATGTCCAGTCATCTGAGTTATCCAGTCTTTTTCTAACTTTTGCTCTTACTTGGGACCTCTAGCTTTGAGGAGCAGATACAGTTTTCCTGATAGACTCATATCCTGTATGTATCACATTTCAGGATCAAGAATTATGCATAAACTTACTCTCAATTTATAAAAAACTTTTCTTCCCTTTTCTGATGGAATTCAAAAGTGGACCATTAAGAATTATCAGCAAGCAATGATTGGGTCCTGAGGCTATAATTGCAACAGAGAAACTCATGTTCATTACCACAGAGTCCATTGTTGATTTTCCTTGTTTCTCCAGATAGAGAACACAGTAATCTAGCAGAGTATGTGTCCTTCAAACTTTTTGAAGATTGCCAGTGTTAAAATATCCAAATAGGACTCATTATTCTGGTTATTTTGGTAGAAATGGTTAACTTGCATCCTTCCTGTGAAATGTCAGTGCCCAGATGTTATTTGGTGTAAGTGACCTATAATTTTCATGGCCTACAATTTTTGTATTGCCTCTATCCCCACGTCCCAAATCTACTTCAATATAAGTCCTCAAAAGTGAAATCAGGCACACTAAAACTGAAGACATTTCTGTTCTACAACTAGTGAAATGAATCACTTTTTGCTGTAATTTTTATCATTTTTTCCTGAATTTCTAAAATAGTTCATGCTTGTTACTCCTACCCCCTAAAGGAATCAAAGTAAGGAAAATTATATAAAAGAACCATGAGCCAACTTACAAAAATTTAAAAATTGCTATTGTTGTGGTCCTTTAATGGACCAGAACCTGGTGGTCCAGAATCGACGGTAAGAAAGTGAGAGAATGAAACTAATATTCTCTGGTTTATGCAGAGAACCAATAAAACCCTAGAACAGGGCTTGCATCATTCACGAAGGCACAGGGCGCCCTCTCGAGGAGGTCTTGAAAGCCTGGGCAGGAGAATGAGCTTGGAGGGTTTCCATACTTTAGAGAATTAGCCCGAGGGAGGGAGGAAGTGGAGGGAGAGAGAAAGAAAGACACGGGTACCCAAGCCTCTGGTGGAGCAAGGGTGCTTTAATGATCTTTCTGTGAGTATATATAGGCTGTTGTACAAGGAATTTCTTTCAAAAATGATAAAGATCAGAAAACCAAAGGTACAGCAACCATTGTCAAGGGAACAAGGGATTAACAATGGTGATAAGGTCAGGAGACAACCCATATCTCAAGAAAGAGGATCAAGACTAAGCAGTATTGTCATAAGGAGAATGTTTCCTGAAGGAGATTCATGCATGTGTTTCATCCTATGACCTCAGTCCTGGGAGCAGCTTGCCGCTCATTCCTGTTGCCAGGAACTGATAAGGAACAGAGGCTTTATAAGAAACAGCACATAGGAATCCTCCTGTTAAACGTTTCCTGACAGTTTTTCTACTTTTCAGAAATAAATGCCTTTTGGTCTCAAACCATATTTATGTATATTCAGTTCAGTTCGGTTGCACAGTCATGTCTCACTCTTTGTGACCCCATGGGCTGCAGCACCTCAGGCTTCCCTGTCCATCACCAACTCCCGGAGCTTGCTCAAGCTCATGTCCATCAAGTCAGTGATGCCATCCAACCATCTCATCCTCTGTTTTCCCCTTCTCCTCCTGCCTTCAATCTTTTCCAGCATCAGGGTCTTTCCAATGCGTCAGTTCTTTGCATCAGGTGCCCAAAGTTTTGGAGTTTCAGCTTTAGCATCAGTCCTTCCAGTGAATATTCAGGACTGATTTCCTTCAGGATTGACTGATTTGATCTCCTTGCAGTTCAAGGGACTCTCAAGAGTCTTCTCCAACACCACAGTTCAAAAGCATCAATTCTTTGGCACTCAACTTTCTTTATAGTGCAACTCTCACATCCATACATGGCTACTGGAAAAACCATAGCTTTGACTAGATAGACTTTGTCAGCAAAGTAATGTCTCTGCTCTTTAATATGCTGTCTAGGTTGGTCATAGCTTTTCTTCCCAGGAGTAAGCTTCTTTTAATTTCATGTCTACAGTCACCATCTGCAGTGATTTTGGAGCCCCCCCCCCCAAAAAAAAATAAGTCTGATACTGTTTCCTTTGTTTCCCCTCTATTTGCCATGAAGTGATGGGACTAGATGCCATGATCTTAGTTTTCTGAATGTTGAGTTTTAAGCCAACTTTTTTGCTCTCCTCTTTAACTTTCATCAAGAGGCTTTTTAGTTCCTCTTCTCTTTCTGTCATAAGGGTGGTGTCATCTGCATATCTGAGGTTATTGATATTTCTCCTGGCAATCTTGATTCCAGCTTGTGTTTCATCCAGCCTGGCATTTTGCGTGATGTACTCTGCATATAAATTAAATAAGCAGGCTGATGATCTACCACCTTGACATACTCCTTTCCTGATTTGGAAACAGTCTGTTGTTCCACGTCCAGTTCTAACTGATGCTTCTTCACCTGCATACAGATTTCTCAGGAGGCAGGTCAGGTGGTCTGGTATTCCCATCTCTTTAAGAATTTTCCACAGTTTGTTGTGATCCACACAGCCAAAGACTTTGGCATAGTCAATAAAGCAGAAGTAGATGTTTTTCTGGAACGCTTTGCTTTTTCTTTGATCCAGTGTATATTGGCAGTTTGATCTCTGGTTCCTCTGACTTTTCCGAATCCAGCTTGAACATCTGGAAGTTCACAGTTTACGTACTGTTGAAGCCTGGCTTGGAAAATTTTGAGCATTCCTTTGCTAGCATGTGACATGAGTGCAATTGTGCAGTAGTTTGAACATTCTTTGACATTGCCTTTCTTTGGGATTGGGATTAAACTGCCCTTTTCCAGTCCTGTGGCCACTGTTGAGTTTTCCAAGTTTGCTGGCATATTGAGTGCAGCACTTTCACAGCATCATCTTTCAGGAACTGAAATAGCTCAACTGGAATTCCATCACCTCTGCTAGCTTTGTTCGTAGTGATGCTTTCTAAGGCCCACTTGACTTCATATTCCAGGATGTCTGGCTCTAGGTGAATGATCACACCATCATGGTTATCTGGGTCATGAAGATCTTTTTGGTGTAGTTCTTCTGTGTTTTCTTGCCACCTCTTCTTAATATCTTCTGCTTAAGTCCATACCATTTCCATCCTTTATTGAGCCCATCTTTGCATGAAATGCTCCCTTGGTATCTCTGATTTTCTTGAGGAAATCTCTAGTCTTTCCCATTCTGTTGTCTTCCTCTATTTCTTTGCACTGATCACTGAAGAAGGCTTTCTTATGTTTCCTTGCTATTCTTTGGAACTCTGCATTCACATGGGTATATCTTTCCTTTTCTCCTTTATCTGTTGCTTCTCTTCTTTTCTCAGCATATCATTATAAAAGTAAAATTAAGGTCATGCAGTATTTACAATTTTGTAGCTTCCTTATTTAATTAAAAATATGTTGTGATCTCTTCTAATGTCATTAAGTCACTTCCTTAACCTGATTATTAAGAACTGCATAGTATTCCAGCGTATGTATTAGTTAACAATTCTTCTGTTGATTCACTTTTATGTCAAGGACACTGCAGGGATCAGATTTATAAATATATACCTTCACAGGTTTTTATTATTTTCTAATTTTATTATTTTATTTCTTATTTTTATTATTACCTTTGAATAAATTCCTACAGGCGAAATTATTGGGTCAGAGGACAAAAGGTATTCATTTATAATTTGTTTTGTCCTTTCTAAAGCCACAGTGGCAGCATAATAGACTATGACTTAAATGATTACATGGTTTCCATTGTATTTTGTTTGAATAGCAGGACTTTTTTTGGTTCGTAAAGTGCATAAATATATATGAGAGTTATGTACTATTCAGAATACTAATTAACCTGAGGAGATAGTAAACAGTAGGCATTACAGGCATTACAGTGAGCAACATTTATCAACTTGACTTACCAGAATTCATTGTCTAATTTTGTTACAGTCTTGTCACATTTGAAACATTGAGACTATATATATACTATTTGTTGCCTTTCACAACCAGCTTGTTATCATATTTTAAAAGCAGAATCAAATATTTTTGAATATATTTTGAAAATAGCTGAACTGCATGAGCTGATGTATCACAGCATTCATGTAAATATGGGACTCTTTTTGATATAGCTTGTTAAATAAATAGAGCCGATGATCATGCAAGTACTTTATGAGTTTAGTTTTATAAAAGGAAATAAATCTTTCAGAAAGTAAGATATTTAGCACATGAATAGAAGTTTTGTGATTTTAAAATATTCATTGTTTGAGTGCCTGCAACAAGAATGTATGTACTTATATATCAATATAATGGTTGCAATTGTATATAAGCAGATGTTTTATTATAGGCTAATGTTATATATCTTTTAAAAAGCTTACAACATTGCCATTGGTACATTTATTTATTTATTTAAATTTCCTTTTTTCCAGCTATTATTTAAGGTAGATTAGAAACACTATGCAAGATGATAAGACAAATTAAAATGAATGAGGAAATGAGAAAACATGCCATTTTCTCATGCATGGTAAAAGGCATGCCATGAAATCCTGTACTTTTACACAAAGGCCACAATGTGTGTGTTAATTTTTAGACTTCCACGCTATCAAGCTATATGACTGGCAGTGTCCATGGGATAAACAAACTTGTTTTCTCAAAATCCTAACTTTTCCTGATACCTAAGAGGAAATTCTTTCATGGATCCCGGAAGAAGGCCCTATGTGATCTAGCACTCACTGTTCAATGACAGCAGATTTCGTAGGCTATTCTTTATAAGAAGCTGGTGGTATCACCCAGTGGGCAACAACTGTGTGAGAGATCAGCATGATTTCTAGTCCTAAACTTCACCAAGAGGTAGTGCAGTGCAGGGACAGAGCTTTAAAAGGAAGGGTATGTTGTTTCTATTTCCCTAAAGCAATCTCTATATATTTTCTTTATTAAATCAATATTTGGTAATATTGAGTGGCACAAAGATCAAGGTTAAAGTCCCTGGAAAATCTCTGGAATGTGGTTATTCTGTGTCCCCGGGCAAGTACAGAGGGGTGTGCTTTTCCTCTTAGCCAAGCCAGGTGCACTACTTGCGGAGATTAAGGAGAATAACATGGACATTCACTTGAATGGAGGGAAAGCCATAATGAGGCAGGCCCGGGCCACATCCACAGGCAGGGCCTGGATTCATTTCCAGTCATGTGTTGCATGGGAATTATTGGAAGAATCAAGTTACCAAAGCCCTATAGGATGAAGTATGACTATATAGTGTTAGTCTGAAATATTTTTTTTAAAAACAGGTGTGATCAAATACTTATCCTTGCCTGATATAAAAACATACACATTCAAACAAAACAAAACAAAAACTCTCAATAAAGTACCCATAGAACATTTGTCCTTGAATCTTGTTTTATTCTAATATACTCTTCAAAGAGAACGTGTTACAAAATGCTCCTTTAGGTATTTGAATGAATTCACTCACCAAATAGGATGTGGCATCAATAAAAACTTTGAAATAGGTAAGAAATACATTACACATATCCAAACGCACAGAGCAGTATAATATTCAGATCCCCATCCTGTGGGTTCTCAGGAAACTTCTTTAAAAAAAGATGCAAAATGATGTCTGGACTTTGGGGTCCAGTCTGTGGTGCCATTTTGTTATTTGTACAAGTCCTCCCAGTTTCACTTTGCACTTGGTGCAAAGTGTTGGTGTTTAAACTGTTGCCTAAAAGCAATAGTGGACCTGGTCACGACTCTTTTATCATGGAGAAAAATCTAATTTTATTAAGATGCTCCAGTGTAAATTCTGGTTGGCTTCCCATCTATATTGCCCAGACTTCATCTTCACACCTTTGGATAACATGAAATTGTTAGAAATAGATCTGAGTTATCAAGCATGAAAATTTGGGAAAATAGTGATGCCACTAGAAACCAAAGAGAAAGTACATTGGCATCAGGCAGGATGTGCGGGTTGGAGAAATAGTGGAAGATAAGTGTTTTGGGACATGTATTTGAGGTGCTAGCAGAAGATCAAGGTTCAAGATTACTAACATTTATTCCAATTACTATACAATTATAGAAATTATTTTTTTCTGTGGTTTTCTAAAATACTTAACTACATAGACTAAAGTTCAAAGTTAAAAAAATTGCTTTATTCCAGCAGTATAAGAGAAAATAAAATTTCTATAATACATTCTGAACATTGCCTTTGGCAGAGAAAAGAGAAGAAAATGAGGAAATTAAAAAAAGAGAGAAGTAAATTATGTATTTCAAGGTAATGTTTATAATAATCCTAGGAAGAGAAAATGAATTTGGGGGAGGATAAAATTACCTTTTAGAATATAATGCCTAAAGAAAAAAATTTATTTTTTAAAAAGCTATTATAGATAAAGACTAAAGATGAGAAAAAAATTACTTTTTCATAATAAAAGCCTTGGGGAAGGAAAACAAGATACCTTAGAGGGCAAGAATTTAAATATGAGTTATCTAGGTAAAAGGGTATTCTTATTTAGGAAATATTCCCATTCATACAATAATTCAGTATATTCTGTATACAAATGAGTGGTTTTTAAAAATATAACCAAAAAATAATAATGTTGATTTTGCAACTGTGGTAAACAGAGTTCATTCTTTCTGTTTTAAATGAGAATCTTGCCTCAAGATCATATTTTAAAATGTGAGTTATTGCATTATAGAGCAATAGAGGAGTATATATTTTAAAAATAGGTAAGAGAATTTAAACAAATAAGATGAAAGATCATCTACTGTAGTATGGACTCTAATGTTTAGAGTGAATTGGTCTTTTCCACACTGTATATTCACCCTGCTGCTGCTCAAGATTCAATATTTCTTCAGGGAATTAGGCATGTCTTTATATCCCCACTGGAAAAGTCACTTAAGATCTTGCACTTATAAATGTAATGCTCCTTTGGTGGAGTGCTCCCATCTCATTTTGGATCCACTGTAAGATGTTTCATATCTGTGATAAAACAGGGATATTCTCTTCAATCAAGGTCACAGAGCAAGTCATTTTCAGAGCTTTGGGGATCAGTACTTGGAGTTTTTAGATTCCATTCTCAGACACGTGTGCCCTAGTTTGAGAAAATCTGATATACAAAACTGTCAGTTCACAAAATAGATAAATTAAGTGATGATTACTTGGATTTCAAAAGGATTTGCTTCAGTGTTCCTTAAAATAGGCACTTCTGAAGAGGGTAATTTAGCCAAAGTGGGCTGGAATACTGGTAACATAGAGGCATAGTTTCACTGTCTGTCATTAAGCAGGTTAATGAAGTGTATAAATTTGGTCATGTTAGTCATTTCATTTATTTGTTCTCTTACATTAAATCATAATGACTGTTACTCAATGATTCTTTTATGAACATTTCCTATGTGTTGGATATGGAAAGGTCATAGTCCTTGTCCTTACAGAGTTTACAGATTACAAAAGTAAAACAGATGTGTGAACAAATAAATGGAATACATTTTTGATGATAGAGGCATGCTGGCTTATTAGGAGACCCAGTGTTCTAAACAAGATGAGAGGGTGAACTATGGCAATTGGGGTAAACTGCGAACGTTAAGGAAAGGATGCTTTGTTAAAGAAATGAATCCATGTCATTGACATGAATTGGATATAGGACCCAAAAGGAACAGAGAGGAGTCTGAGGATGACTCCCAAGTTTTGTTCTAGATACCTTGGTTGAGTGGTAGTGCTGTTCATGAAGAGAGGGAATTTAGGAGGAGGAGGATTTGAGATAGGAGATACTGAGATTGCTGCTGCTGCTGCTAAGTCGCTTCAGTCGTGTCTGACTCTGTGCGACACCATAGACGGCAGCCCACCAGGCTCCCCCATCCCTGGGATTCTCCAGGCAATTACACTGGAGTGGGTTGCCATTTCCTTCTCCAATGCATGAAAGTGAAAAGTGAAAGTGAAGTTGTTCAGTCGTGTTCGACCCTCAGCAACTTCATGGACTGCAGTCTTCCAGGCTCCTCCGTCCATGGAATTTTCCAGACAAGAGTACTGGAGTGGGGTGCCATTGCCTTCTCCAACTGAGATTAGCTTTGGGCAAATTGAACATAAGAGTCCTGTGGGATAACCAAGTGACGTTGGTTAGGCAGTTGTATATTCCAGTTTGGAATTTAGTAAAGAGGACTGGGCTAAATTTAGGGATTAAAGAGTCCCCTGAAGAGACATGATTAGTAATGAATGAGATTGCCCAGGCAGAGTCAAAAGATGAGAGAACAAAGAGGGAGCTCTGGGCAGGAGGAATGTGTAAACAAAGGGGGCTGAGGAGCCATAGGGAGAACCTGGACCGGGTACCACATGGACTGAGTAAAGGGGAGCTTCAGGAATAAGGGAATGGAGAGAAGTTACAAATGGAGAGATCCTGTGACCAGTTAGAAAATAATTGGTGTCCTTTGCCAAAGCAAAGACTATAAAGGGAATAGAGATTATTCAGTTCAGTTTAGTTGCTCAGTTGTTTCCGACTCTTTGCAACCCCGTGGACTGCAGAATGCCAGGCTTCCCTGTCCATCACCAACTTCTGGAGCTTGCCCAAACTCATGTGCATTGAGTCAGTGACACCATCCAACCATCTCATCCTCTGTCGTCCCCTTCTCCTCCTGCCCTCAATCTTTCCCAGCATCAGGGTCTTTTCAAATGAGTCAGCTCTTCGCATCAGGTGCCCAAAGTATTGGAGTTTCAGCTTCAGCATCAGTCCTTCCAATGAATATTCAGGACTGATTTCCTTTAGGGTGGACTGGTTTGGTCTCCTTGCAGTCCAGGGGACTCTCAAGAGTCTTCTCCAACACCACAGTTCTAAAGCATCAATTCTTTGGCACTCAGCTTTCTTTATAGTCTGGCTCGCACATCCATACATGACTACTGGAAAAATCAAAGCTTTGACTAGATGACTTTTGTTGGCAAAGTAATGTCTCTGCTTTTTAATATGCTGTCTAATTTGGTCATAGCTTTTCTTCCAGAGATTATTAAGACTTCTTAAAAGGGAAGGGAAGAGATGGGAGAGTAATTAAAGTTGTTTATTTGTATGTGTGTGTGATGGGAGAGACTTGAGCTTTTGTGTAGGATTCAGGAGAAAGAAATGTTGAAAATATTAAATACAAGAGAAATAGAATTATAATGAAACAAATTTCCTAACTTAGAGTGACCAAGAGATGGAAGGGTTAATTATTAAAAGGAAAAGACATACTTTTTCTTCCTTTTACAGTAAATAAGAGCGGAGAGTATACAAATATAAGTAACTGGGTAGAGGAAATTTAAGGAGATAATTCTGGATAGTCTCAATTTTCTCTGTGAAGCAGGAAACAAAGTTGTCTGCTGAGAGAAAAGATGTAGCTAAGGATAGGGGCATGAGGATAATGGTATACATCTGTAATGTCAATTGTAGAAGAAAATGGGCAACAGAGAGGATAGATAGATAAATAGATAAGATGAGATAAGATTATAGCCTAGGATGGAAGTATGAGAAGCATGGCTAGATTGCCCTAGAGGCTTTGGTCCAGTGTAAAGTCTCCTTTAAGTAAGAAGCATTGATACTATAGATATTAACAGTTTTGGCTCAGCTTTTAAGTAGAATGTTGCCAAGAAGTATACTGGGTCAAAGAAGAAAGCTACCAGTCTCTAGGTCTATGTTATCCACATGGTGGCCACTATGCCCTTGTAGCACTCAAGCACTTAAAGGATGACTGGTTCAAATTGAGATGTGTTGTACATATGAGGCACACCCAGGACTTTGAATGTTTAGTGTGAAATAATAATGTAAAATAGCTCATTAATAATTTTTATATTAATTATTCACTGGAATTATATTTTAGATATATAGGGTTAAATAAATTGTGTTCAGTTCAGTTCAGTCACTCATTCGTGTCCAACTCTTTTCAACCCCATGGACTGCAGCACACCAGGCCTCCCTGTCTATCACCAATTCCCAGAGTTTACTCAAACTCATGTCCATTGAGTCAGTGATGCCATCCAACCATCTCATCCTCTGTTGTCCCCTTCTCCTCCCGCCTTCAATCTTTCCCAGCATCAGGGTCTTTTCCAATGAGTCAGTTCTTCACATCAGGTGCCCAAAGTATTGGATTTTCAGCTTCAGCATCAGTCCTTCCAATGAATATTCAGGACTGATTTCCTTTAGGCTTGACTGGTTTGGTCTCCTTGCAGTCCAAGGGACTCTCAAGAGTTTTCTCCAACACTACAGTTCAAAAGCATCAATTTTTCAGCACTCAGCTTTTTTTATTGTTAAAATTAACTTATCTTGTTTTACTTTTTAATGTGGCTCATGTTATTATATCTATTAGACTGTGCTGCTCTTGGTAACTGTGAAAGGCATTTAGATGATTTTTAAGTGCTAACCTCAGTGTGGAATCTTAGCTGCTCATAATGACTTTAAAGGGAATTATAGTGGACCTGGGGCAGTTAGGAAATTAAAATTTTGATACGAGTTTTCCCAGAGTGGTTGGATCTTTGAATACACTCTTTCTTTAGTTCTGGATGGGAAGTCTAAGATGGTCCATTAAACCAAATTATCCATATCTACAAAAGGTGAAAACTATTTACATTGTCAATACAGTAGGGGGTTGTGAGATTCATATAAAATACTACCTGCTTTTTAAAATGAAAAGACTATGTGAGTGCCTCATGGTTAGTGGTTAGTTATAACTTTAAGAGTTTATTTTTAAAAATATGAAGATGAGTTTATCTACTTCTGTGTGCCTCCAATTTGGTCAGACAGTATTAGACATTTTATGGGCATTATCTCATTTAATTCAACCTAGCATTGCTGAACCTAAGCCTTTAATAAACTCTCTGTCCTAGTTTATAAACGGAAGTGTACCCATACTAGATGCTACTTTTGATGGCACTTTTGTCATTTTGCTGCTACATAAGAGATTTCAGCAAGAAGACTGATTATTTCAAGTGACTTTTGAGAGAGTTATTTCAAGAGAGTGGTGGTGAAAGCCAGATGGCAAGAATGTACTTACTAAGTTGTTTAGTCGCTAAGTCATGTCAGACTTTTGCAACCCTGTTGGCTGTAGCCCCCCAGACCCCCTGTCCATGGGATTTCTCAGGCAAGAAGACTGGAGTGGGTTGCCATTTCTTTCTCCAGGGGATCTTCCTGACCCAGGGATCGAACCTGCGTCTCCTGAATTGCCAGGTGATTCTCTACAACTGCCTGGGAAGCCCTACTGACCAAGTAGCAGCAGAGATTGTCATTTTGTGTAGAGATGAGAAAGAGAGATGGAACATCAAAGTATCACTGAAAGTTCAGAGCAGGAAACAAACCAGCCAAGGGATTCTTTAAAAAGGGATTTGATACAGGGGAAAAATAGACTTTTACAAACATTAGAAGGGCTGCATAACCTGGTATCAGGAGTTGCCATTGGAGCCGTTAAGTTTAAGGGCATCCCTGCGTCTAGAAGCAGAAGTGGCTTCTGCTGTTGCCTCCACTGCTGCCTCTACCACTGACTCTCATTTCTGGGAATCCGGTCACTCAGACAGTGAGTCTGGCCACCACAAAAGCCTCCGAACATGCATTTCTCCCACCACCAGCTTTGTCTGCCAGTAACATTATCAGCGGAAGATGGGCTCTGCTCAGTTTTGCCTTCTAGATCTCACTAGCATGACATAACCTGCACCATGAAGGTAGTTTTTAGATTTTTGACTTTCACCTAGAAGGGGGATAGAATGAAGAGTTGAAAGAGCCACTCTGTAGAATCTACTACAGCTGCTTTTTCTGAACTATTTGTAAAGAACATAAGAAGAGGGAGAAGAATTTCTGAGCCAGAATATTCAAAGGGAATAGTATGTGTTTTCATGCGTGAAGTAGGGAAGAGCTTGGTGGCTTTGAAAAATTGGAAGAGGCTGGTGTGACGAGACCATTTCAGGGTAGAGAGGTAAGCAGGTATTCGATCATGCAGGACTGTATAGCTTATGTTAAAACTTGTGGATTTTTCTCTTAGGAAAAGCATCAGAGGATATGAGGCAGGAAAATGGTATAACTTGACTTACGTTTTATAAAGCCCACTCTGACTATTTTGTGGTGAATATATTTATCAAGAGCAGTGGATGAACCAGGAAGAAATCAGTAGCCTAGAAATCAATGAGAATATGGTGGCAGAGTAAAGATAGAAAGCAGACTGATAAGGGCCACATTTCAGCATTTGTTATGGCGGAATGTGGCAGTGAATCAGAGATGCCAGAATGGGTCTTAGCTATTTCATTACTTTATTCCTTCATTATTTATATAGCTCCATTACTTTATTGAGCTGTAAGTCTCTTTAGGAGAGAAGTTTGAGCAGCAGTTATGTTTTCAGGGTGTAGTAGACTGCACAACACTTTTTTTTCCACGGGGGAGAGATTGAGAATGCCCCTCAAGTTTCTCAGTAGTGATGTGTCTATACAGGCTTGCTTTGTTTTATTGTTCCACTTAATTAGGCTTCACTAATACCATGGGGGTCTTTTGTCTGTGTGTTTGTTTTTAACAAACTGAAGGTTTGTAGCAACCCTGCCACAAGCAAGTCTATCAACACTGTTTTTCCAGCAGTGCTCATTCACTTCATGTTTGTGTCGTATTTTGGCAGATCTCACAATATTTTGTACTTTTTCATGATTGTGTATGTTTGTCATAGTGATCTGTGACCAGTGATCTTCGATGCTACTATTACAGAAGGCTCAGATGGTGGTTAGCATTTTTTAACTAATAATAGCTAAGTTGGTTCACAACTAAGTTGTGTCCAATTCTTTGTGTCCCTATGGACTGTAGCCCTCCAGGCTCCTCTGTCCATGTGGATTCTTCAGACAAGAATACTGGAGTGGGTTGCCATTCCCTCCTCCAGGGTAACTTCCCAATCCAAGGATAAGACCCGTTTCCCACATCTCCTGCACTGGCAGGCGGGTTCTTTACCACTAGTGCTACCTGGGAAAGCCAAGCATTTTTTAGCAATAGATTATTTTTTAATTAAGATATGTTCTTTGTTTTTTTAGACATAATGCTATTGCACACTTAATAGACTAAAGTATATTGTAAACATAACATATGGACTGGGAAACCAAGAAACTTGTGTGAATCACTTTATTGCAGAACTCACTTTGTTGCAGTGGTCTGGAATCAGATTCATAGTGTCTGCCAGGTAAAGCCTGTACTTCAAAGGTTAAATCTCCTATAATGTAACTTTGGGGAAAAACAGAAAAGAAATAGAAAAATATTTACTGAAAAGGAGTTTGTTTCCTCTATATTAATGTTTATGTTCTCAGACTTTACTTACAAACAAGTCCTTGTGCATTTTGCTGAAATACAAAGCAAGTCACATAAAAGCAAACAAAAAAATTTGCCCAACAATTTTAAAAAAGGAGAACCAGGAGAACCAAATCATTTTACATATAAAAATAATACCGGTGTCAAATGAGACCTTATTTCAGCGAGTGCCTACTATTGACTGCAGTAGCAAAAGCTCGATTGGAGGCAGTGATTACTATGACCTGTGGTCTGTTGGAGACTAGTGGAGAAGATAGGATTGAATTGTCTAAATGGTTCACCTGAAATTACACTTAATTATGACCCTCTTCAGGTTCTATAAATTTACATTACAGCTAATTTCTATTTAATTAAAAGGGAGCTGTGAAGCTAGTCAGAGGTCCCAAACCAGATTTTAATGATTCCTCTATATAAATAATTCATGTGGTCTCTAGAGCTAATGAGAGTATTTGCTGTGAATTCTCCAATGGCTCATTCAATGAGACTAATATATAAGTAGATGTGTTTAGTTTTGCAATTACTTCTTCTAGAAGGATCCTTAGACTTATAGAAAGTAGCTTTTGGATCTCTTCTCTGATTTCCTTTCCTATTTTTGATTCCTTTTGGTGTTTCATTGTTTTAGTTGTGAATTAGCCTGGTATTCCTGGTATCTCCCAGGAATGTGAAACTGTAACTGCATTACTTAATACAAAGTTGCATGGAAATGGGAAAAATGGTTGGTGGTTAAGGTTTGGTAAGATATATTTTCCAGAGAAACGTCTATTTCTGCTTTATTGACTATGCCAAAGCCTTTGACTGTGTGGATCACAATAAACTGTGGAAAATTCTGAAAGAGATGGGAATACCAGACCACCTGACCTGCCTCTTGAGAAACCTATATGCAGGTCAGGAAGCAACAGTTAGAACTGGACATGGAACAACAGACTGGTTCCAAATAGGAAAAGGTGTACATCAAGGTTGTATATTGTCACCCTGCTTATTTAACTTCTATGCAGAGTACATCATGAGAAACGCTGGACTGGAAGAAACACAAGCTGGAATCAAGATTGCCGGGAGAAATACCAATAACCTCAGATATGCAGATGACACCACCCTTATGGCAGAAAGTGAAGAGGAACTAAAAAGCCTCTTGATGAAAGTGAAAGAGGAGAGTGAAAAAGTTGGCTTAAAGCTCAGCATTCAGAAAATGAAGATCATGGCATCCGGTCCCATCACTTCATGGGAAATAGATGGGGAAACAGTGGAAACGGTGTCAGACTTTAATTTTGGGGGGCTCAAAATCACTGCAGATGGTGACTGCAGCCATGAAATTAAAAGATGCTTACTTCTTGGAAGAAAAGTTATGACCAACCTAGATAGCGTATTCAAAAGCAGAGACATTGCTTTGCCGACTAACGTCTGTCTAGTCAAGGCTATGGTTTTTCCAGTAGTCATGTATGAATGTGAGAGTTGGACTGTGAAGAAGGCTGAGCGCCGAAGAATTGATGCTTTTGAACTGTGGTGTTGGGGAAGACTCTTGAGAGTCCCTTGGACTGCAAGGAGGTCCAACCAGTCCATTCTGAAGGAGATCAGCCCTGGGATTTCTTTGGAAGGAATGATGCTAAAGCTGAAGCTCCAGTACTTTGGCCACCTCATGCGAAGAGTTGACTCATTGGAAAAGACTCTGATGCTGGGAGGGATTGGGGGCAGGAGGAGAAGAGGACGACAGAGGATGAGATGGCTGGATGGCATCACTGACTCGATGGACGTGAATCTGAGTGAACTCCGGGAGTTGGTGATGGACAGGGAGGCCTGGCGTGCTGCGATTCATGGGGTCGCAAAGAGTCGGACGCGACTGAGCAGTTCTGAGCGGAACTGAACTGAACTGAAGGTATATTTGGAGTATCAGAGGAGTTAAGAAGAGGGCTTAGCATGTACTTTTTAATATTATAGGACTCTGCCGAAGAGCACCAGTAATGGCCAGAAACTTGAGTGTTTGCTGTTTTAATTATAGTCGTCATTTCATTGGCCTTTGATATTAAATTCTGTTACCCTTGTTGCCTATAAATGATGGCAGTGGCTGTAACATTTCTTTTGTTTCACAAATCTTTTAGGATTGCTAAGATTGGAGCCATGCTAGTTCCTCTGTTAAGATTTATCCTCTTATCTATATCACTACTACTAACATGGTTATCCTGTAGATTAAGGATAACCTATAGATTAAGGTTATTCAATAGATTAAGCCAAGAGTTTTTTCCTTTTACTTAGAATTTTCCCCTAATTAGGCTAATGACCAGCTGTGATTATGCACCATGTGTCACTCATTTTATGACTGTATTCTAGCTGCTGCTGCTGCTGATTCGCTTCAATCGTGTCCGACTCTGTGGAATCCCATAGACAGCAGCCCACCAGGCTCCTCTGTCCACAGGATTCTCTAGGCCAGAATACGGAGTGGGTTGCCATTTCCTTCTCCAGACTGTATTCTAGAGTTAGTCACAAAGTTGTCATTCTTAAAACTTCCATAATCAGTGAATTTTACAAATCTCTTCCAGATTTAATTCATTTCTTAAGTGGAAGGTGATTTTCATTCTTGTATATCTCTTCTGTATCAGGGAGAACTGAAACAGATTAGCTTTCTCAGGAAGCAGTTTGTTTTCTTTGTCCACACATATTTTGTCAGTCTGATAGACCTGTTATTCAGTAGACAATAATATTCTTTATAATACACACAGTAATAGAATAATTATATAAACTTTCTCTTCTTTGTTTTCAGTATTTTATTACCATTCTACTTAGTACATTTTTTCCCATGTCTTTGATTTAAAGGTCATTCTTTAAACCATATTTCTTCCTCCCACTCACAGGATTACCTGAATAGAATTTTTAGTACTTAAAATGAGCTGTTCAAGCATTTGACTTGATGGAGCTGAGACGGCAAGGTTGTGGTGGGGGATGAATATGCCAGAAATTCAGTACAGTTTGAAAGACTTCTAAGTGTAAATAAACAGTGCTCTTTAAAGAGTCTTACTTTCTCAGCATAATCCCTCACTTATAATATTGTGATAACTTAAAATTTATTTACCTGTTAAATTTAAATTGCATGTTGATACTTCTGTTGCTTTTATTTACCTGGTACTCCTCTCTGCTTCATTATGGGAGAGGAACTGCATGGTAGGAGGGTTTTCACCATACAGTACAAGGAGCATGAGGAACATGGATCTATTGGGATTGGTTAGGGAAAGTCTCCCAGGAAATGAGGGGGGAAATGATCAGTGGAGGAGTTTTCTAGGCTTTCACTTTAAACATTTCAGTAGTTTTTACTCTTATAGAGCATATTTGATGTTTTACAATGGTCAAATCTAACATAAATGTATTACCTTAAAAAAAAAAGACTGATCCCAAATGAAAGTCTAAATTTTAACAGATATGAAGACAATACTTGTTCTATATTTTATCATTATTGTTTACCTAAAACAAATATACACATAAAAATACCTTGTTTTCTGAGGTATGTTTATAGATTATTATCTGTAAATGTCTATTTATAGATAATATCTAAATGTCTTATTACTTAATTATTTGAATATTCTAAACTTAAAATTCTTAAGAAATTCCACATATTAATTAAAAGATACTTGAATATTTGGTTGGGTCATCTTTGACATATGTTAATATATACCCTTCTTTATCTCTTTAAGAACTCTTATCTTAACCTCCTTTTAATTTTAAGGTTTTATTAATAAAACAGCCATTATCAATTAATTGTTTACCATATGACAGAAAGAAAAGAAAGTGCTAGTCACTCAGTTGTGTCCGACTCTTTGTGACCCCATGGACTATAGACTTCTCTCTCCAAGGAATTCTGCAGTCAAGAATACTGGAGGGGGTTGCCATTCCCTTCCCCTGGGGATCGTCCCAACTGAGGGATCAAACAGAGTCTCCCACACTGCAGACAGAGTCTTTAACTGCTCTAAAATACTTTTACTTACTCTAATTATCACAACAACATTGTAGTTAAGTCCTGTTTTTAATCGATATTTTACAAAGGAGAACATTACAATAGGCAGAAAGGTTAAGCAACATGGCATGGCCACACCGCTCGTAAGTGACCGAAGCAAAATTCAAATCCAGAGAGCCTTTCTCCACAGTCCTTATCCTTCATTCTGCTGCTTACTGGCTTATTGAATAGCAGTATTGGCATTTTATGTCAGTCGGAAATATTTAGCAAACACTTACTGTGTGTTCATCCCTAGTGGCTCAGTTGTTAAAGAATCTGCCTGCAATGCAGGAGACCCTGGTTTAATCCCTGGGTCGGGAAGATCCTCTGGAGAAGGAAATGACAACCCACTCCAGTAGGCTTGCCTGGAGAATTCTATGGACAGAGGAGCCAGGCAAGTTACAGTCCATGTGATCACAGTCTTATGTTGTGTCAAAGGGTTGGGAGTCTAATGGAAACTTACTGAAATAGGCACACAGAAAAGCTATGATTGCAAGTCAGGGATCTACAGTAGGAACATAGATTCCTGTATGAGCAGTGGGAATGGAAAGATTACTCTGGGAGGAATTCAGGTTAGTTTTATAGAGGAAATTATGTTGTTGGGATTTTAGGTTTCAGGGAAGGTGTCTGTGAGCCCTAACGGATAGATTTAGGCAGAATGTGGAGGAATATAAATGACACACTAACAAGCTGAGACATTAGGTCATAGCAAGTGAATAGCATAATAATGTCTGTGTTTTACACATAAAATGATAGTAGCTAGTGTGAATTAAAAGTAACTTATTAGGTTTGGAGAAATGGAAATGTCAGTAAGATGAGTTTTCATCAGTGTGGCAGATAACAAATATGTGCCCATCTTTCCCTCCCTTTCCAATCCTCAGAAACTATGGGAGATGTATTTTATCTTGTTTTATTTAAAAGAGGAAATCTCCAGCCAAGCTGGAAAACAAGAAAGAGTGCTTACCATTAGCAGGCCGTCAACTTCGAAAGGCAAAAGCGGGTAGGATTGGACTGTTAAGGAGAAGCCTACTCTAAAGCATGCAGGAGAGGCCTGCTGAGAAGGGGCAGGGTATCTGACTGTAGATCCAGATGATGTGGACACGATGCCCAGGAGGGGCCTGGAGCCATTAGCAGGACGATGGGTGAGGAGGCTGCATAAAAAACAGCAGAGTCCACCAGCCATTTCCCCTTTGCTTGCTTATGCTGAGCAGAGGACATCCGATGCTTTTAGCCACAGCCCAACGCCAAGAGTGTGGGGCTTTAGCTAGAGGTAATGTGGTGGGTAGGTAGCTAGTGACACCTGGGAAAAATGAGAAGCCCCACCTCCTTAAGAAAAACAATGAGCAAACCTTATATGTTGGTATTTTCCTGCCCTCTGTGACAGGTAAACAGAAAATTCCAAAGATAAAGAGTCAGGAGTTCCAACCATTTGCAGTTAATTCATACCATAAAGACGACACCAAATACAACATACGTAATCAACACCTAGTCAGTCAGTCAGTTCAGTCGCTCAGTCGTGTCTGACTCTCTGTGACCCTATGAATCGCAGCATGCCAGGCCTACCTGTCCATCACCAACTCCCAGAGTTCACTCAAACTCATGTCCATCAAGTCAGTGATGCCATCCAGCCATCTCATCCTCTGTCGTCCCCTTCTCTTCCTGCTTCCACTCCCTCCCAGCATCAGGGTCTTTTCCAATGAGTCAACTCTTCGCATGAGGTGGCTAAAATATTGGAGTTTCAGCTTTAGCATCAGTCCTTCCAGTGAACACCCAGGACTGATTTCCTTTAGGAGGGACTTGTTGGATCTCCTTGCAGTCCAAGGGACTCTCTAGAGTCTTCCCAAACACCACAGTTCAAAAGCGTCAATTCTTCAGCGCTCAGCTTTCTTCGCAGTCCAACTCTCATATCCATACATGCCCACTGGAAAAACCATAGCCTTGACTAGATGGACCTTTGTTGGCAAAGTAATATCTCTGCTTTACAATATACTATCTAGGTTGGTCATAACTTTCCTTCCAAGGATTAAGCATCTTTCAATTTCATGGCTGCAGTCACCATCTGCAGTGGTGCTAGAGCCAAAAAAATAAAGTCTGACACTGTTTCCACTGTTTCCCCATCTATTTCCCATGAAGTGATGGGACCAGATGCCATGATCTTTGTTTTCTGAATGTTGAGCTTTAAGCCAACTTGTTCACTCTCCTCTTTCACTTTCATCAAGAGGCTTTTTAGTTCCTCATCACTTTCTGCCATAAGGGTGGTGTCATCTGCACATCTGAGGTTATTGATATTTCTCCTGGCAATCTTGATTCCAGCTTGTGTTTCTTCCAGCCCAGCGTGTCCCATGATGTACTCCGCATAGAAGTTAAATAAGCAGGGTGACAATATACAGCCTTGATGTACTCCTTCTCCTATTTGGGACCAGTCTGTTGTTCCATGTCCAGTTCTAACTGTTGCTTCCTGACCTGCATATAGGTTTCTCAAGAGGCAGGTCAGGTGGTCTGGTATTCCCATTTCTCTCAGAATTTTCCACAGTTTATTGTGATCCACACAGTCAAAGGCTTTGGCATAGTCAATAAAGCAGAAATAGATGTTTTTCTGGAACTCTCTTGCTTTTTCCATGATCCAGTGGATGTTGGCAATTTGATTTCTGGTTCCTCTGCCTTTTCTAAAACCAGCTTGAACATCAGGAAGTTCATGGTTCATGTATTGCTGAAGCCTGGCTTGGAGAATTTTGAGCATTACTTTACTATCGTGTGAGATGAATGCAATTGTGTGGTAGTTTGAGCATTCTTTGGCATTGCCTTTCTTTGGGATTGGAATGAAAACTGACCTTTTCCAGTCCTATGGCCACTGCTGAGTTTTCCAAATTTGCTGGCATATTGAGTGCAGCACTTTCACAGCATCATCTTTCAGGACTTGAGATAGCTCAACTGGAATTGCATCATCTCCACTAGATTTGTTCATAGTGATGCTTTCTAAGCCTCACTTGACTTCACATTCCAGGATGTCTGGCTCTAGGTGAGTGACCCCCCCATCGTGATTATCTTGGTCATGAAGATCTTTTTTGTACAGTTCTCCTGTGTATTCTTGCCACCTCTTCTTAATATCTTCTGCTTCTGTTAGCTCCATACCATTTCTGTCCTTTATCAAGCCCATCTTTGCATGAAATATTCCCTTGGTATCTCTAATTTTCTTGAAGAGATCTCTAGTCTTTCCCATTCTGTTGTTTTCCTCTATTTCTTTACATTGATCGCTGAGGAAGGCTTTCTTATCTCTTCTTGCTATTCTTTGGAACTCTGCATTCAGATGCTTATATCTTTCCTTTTCTCCTTTGCTTTTCGCTTCTCTTCTTTTTTCACAGCTGTTTGTAAGGCATCCTCAGACAGTCATTTTGCTTTTTTGCATTTCTTCTCCATGGGGATGGTCTTGATCCCTGTCTCCTGTACAATGTCCCGAACTTCCATCCATAGTTCATCAGGCACTCTATCAGATCTAGTCCCTTAAATCTATTTCTCACTTCCACTGTATAATAATAAGGGATTTGATTTAGGTCATACCTGAATGGTCTAGTGGTTTTCCACACTTTCTTCAATTTAAGTCTGAATTTGGTAATAAGGAGCTCATGATCTGAGCCACAGTCAGCTCCTGGTCTTGTTTTTGTTGACTGTATAGAGCTTCTGCCTCTTTGGCTGCAAAGAATATAATCAATCTGATTTCAGTGTTGACCATGTGGTGATGTCCATGTGTAGAGTCTTCTCTTGTGTTGTTGGAAGAGAGTGTTTATTATGACCAGTGTGTTCTCTTAGCAGAACTCTATTAGTCTTTGCCCTGCTTCATTCCGTACTTCATGGCCAAATGTACCTGTTACTCCAGGTGTTTCTTGACTTCCTACTTTGCATTCCAGTCCCCTATAATGAAAAGGACATCTTTTTTGGGTGTTAGTTCTGAAAGGTCTTGTAGATCCTCATAGAACCGTTCAACTTCAGCTTCTTCAGTGTTGCTGGTTGGGGCATAGGCTTGGATTACCGTGATATTGAATGGTTTGCCTTGGAAACAAACAGAGATCATTGTGTTGTTTTTGAGATTTCATCCAAGTAGTGCATTTTAGACTCTTTTGTTGACCATGATGGCTACTCCATTTCTTCTAAGGGATTCCTGCCCACAGTAGTAGATATAATGGTCCTCTGAGTTAAATTCACCCATTCTAGTCCATTTTAGTTTGCTGATTCTTAGAATGTTGACACCTAAGGCAAGCAAATTACTGGAGCTAACAAGAGTCTTTAATATAGTCAGCATCCCCAGAAAAAAAATATTGGATCCATAAAAATAATTACAGACACAGAAAACTTAAAATATAATTTTTGAAATGTGAAAAATACTTAGAGAATGAATAGAATTCTGCAGTGGACCAAGTTTAAAAGCAGATTATTGAGCTGACAGATCAAATGGAGGAATTCTCCCAGAATATAACACAAATAGACAATTAGATGGAAAATATAAAAAGAGAGAGGCAAGATAGAATCAGCAGTGTCAATATCTGTTACATGGAAATGGCTGGTTTAAAAAAGGAAAAAATAAAACAGAGGAGAGAAAACAATAAAAGAAATAATCAACTGAAAATATGTATCTTTAAATTAGATTGGACTATTGAGTATGGAGGAGAATGACCAGTAAATGGCCAATGCCTAGATAAAGAGATAATTCAAAAACTTCCAGAAAAGAGAAAAAAAATTATCTAAAAAGAATGGTAATCAGATTGCAATAGTCCACATGTGTTTTGTCATACATGCTGTATATACCACATGCATTATATATACATGTGCATGTGTGCCTCTGTGTGTGTGTGTATGTTTGTATGTATGTAATTAGTAGATGCCATGGAGGGCTGCTCAGATCCCCATCTGCACTTCAGGACTGAAGTGCACAATCCCCAGCTGCTGGGAGTGTTAGCAGCTGATGGTAATACAGTAAGTCCCTCTCCAGAGACTGCTGTCTGCTGAAGAAAAGCCATCTGTCCAAAGACATGCCCCCTTCCTTGGAGTGGCCTCTGTCCAGTGACTTGTCAATTTGGATAAATAAAAGTCTGACCTGTTTGTTTCAGTTGAGGACAACTCTGAAGCTCCAGAGCTCCTTGTAGGATTACCTGGGGCAACTGCTGTTACTGCATTGAACTTCAACTTCTCCCTCTGCCTAGTTCTGTTTTCCTCACTTCCCCACAAGTATAGATCCTAAGGCTACTCCCCAATAAACTTTCTGCATGCAAATGTGCACCTCAGAGTTGATATCTGGGAGAATGCAACCTATGATAATATTCTTTTCCACTACCCATGTGTGTGTACATGCGTGCTCTGTCATGTCTCTCTGTGACCCTGTGGACTGTAGCCTACCAGGCTCCTCTGTCCATAGGATTCTCCAGGAAAGGATACTGAAGTGGGTTACCATTTCCTACTCCAGGGGATCCTCCCAACCCAGAGATTGAAACTTTGTCTCCTGCATTGGCAGGTGGATTCTTTACCACTGCACCACCTGGGAAGCCCCCACTATCCATGAGACCGTCAGTAAAATGGACTATGCATTAGGACACACAAATCCTTTCAAAAGAAGACCAAAGAAACTGCACTGTCTGGCCACAGTACAACATCCCTCCAACACACCAGTCTCTTCAGAGTTCAAGTGCTGTGCACATAGCAGACACCTACATGAAAGTGATATTTCAGAGTGAGTCACTTCAAAGTTTTTCCCCTAATCTGAAACAATAAGGAAAAGAAAAGAAGTACTCACCTTTCATTCACCTTTCATAGTTTCCCGAAGTACACTGTATTTCACAGAATGGTAGCTTACCACCACATAAGTAGAGTCAATTCAGTTCAGTTCAGTTCAGGCGCTCAATCGTGTCCGACTCTTTCCACCCCATGAATCGCAGCACGCCAGGCCTCCCTGTCCATCACTATCTCCCAGAGATCACTCAGACTCACGTCCATTGAGTCCGTGATGCCATCCAGCCATCTCATCCTTCGTCGTCCCCTTCTCCTCCTGCCCTCAGTCCTTCCCAACAGCAGAGTCTTTTCCAATGAGTCAACTCTTTGCATGGCCAAAGTACTGGAGCTTCAGCTTTAGCATCATTCCTTCCAAAGAAATCCCAGGGCTGATCTCCTTCAGAATGGACTGGTTGGATCTCCCTACAGTCCGAGGCCTTCTCAAGAGTCTTCTCGAACACCACAGTTCAAAAGCGTCAATTCTTCGGTGCTCAGCTTTCTTCACAGTCCAACTCTCACATCCATACACGACCACTGGAAAAACCATAGCCTTGGCTAGACGCACCTTAGTCGGCAAAGTAGTGTCTCTGCTTTTGAATATACTATCTAAGTTGGTCATAAACTTTTCTTCCAAGGAGTAAGCATCTTTTAATTTCATGGCTGCAGTCACCATCTGCAGTGATTCTGGAGCCCCCTAAAATAAAGTCTGACACTGTTTCCACTGTTTCCCCATCTATTTCCCATGAAGTGATGGGACCGGATGCCATGATCTTCGTTTTCTGAATGTTGAGCTTTAAGCCAACTTGTTCACTCTCCTCTTTCACTTTCATCAAGAGGCTTTTTAGTTCCTCTTCACTTTCTGCTATAAGGGTGGTGTCATCTGCATATCTGAGGTTATTGGTATTTCTCCCGGCAATCTTGATTCCAGCTTGTGTTTCTTCCAGCCCAGCGTGTCCCATGATGTACTCTGCATAGAAGTTAAATAAGCAGGGTGACAATATACAGCCTTGATGTACTCCTTCTCCTATTAGGAACCAGTCTGTTGTTCCATGTCCAGTTCTAACTGTTGCTTCCTGACCTACATACAGATTTCTCAAGAGGCAGGTCAGGTGGTCTGGTATTCCCATCTCTTTCAGAATTTTCCACAGTTTCTTGTGATCCACACAGTCAAAGGCTTTGGCATAGTCAATAAAGCAGAAATAGATGTTTTTCTGGAACTCTCTTGCTTTTTCCATGATCCAGCAGATGTTGGCAATTTGATTTCTGGTTCCTCTGCCTTTTCTAAAACCAGCTTGAACATCAGGAAGTTCACGGTTCATGTATTGCTGAAGCCTGGCTTGGAGAATTTTGCATTACTTTACTATCGTGTGAGATGAATGCAATTGTGTGGTAGTTTGAGCATTCTTTTGCATTGCCTTTCTTTGGAATTGGAGTGAAAACTGACCTTTTCCAGTCCTGTGGCCACTGCTGAGTTTTCCAAATTTGCTGGCATATTGAGTGCAGCACTTTCACAGCATCATCTTTCAGGATTTGAAACAGCTCAACTGGAATTCCATCACTTCCACTAGCTTTGTTCATAGTGATGCTTTCTAAGCCCCACTTGACTTCACATTCCAAGATGTCTGGCTCTAGATTAGTGATCACATCATCTTGATTATCTGGGTTGTGAAGATCTTTTTTGTACAGTTCTCCTGTGTATTCTTGCCACCTCTTCTTAATATCTTCTGCTTCTGTTAGCTCCATACCATTTCTGTCCTTTATCGAGCCCATCTTTGCATGAAATGTTCCCTTGCTGTCTCTAATTTTCTTGAAGAGATCTCTAGTCTTTCTCATTCTGTTGTTTTCGTCTATTTCTTTGCATAGATTGCTGAAGAAGGCTTTCTTATCTCTCCCTGCTATTCTTTGGAACTCTGCATTCAGATGCTTATATCTTTCCTTTTCTCCTTTCCTTTTTGCCTCTCTTCTTTTAACAGCTATTTGTAAGGACTCCTCAGACAGCCATTTTGCTTTTTTGCATTTCTTTCCATGGGGATGATCTTGAAACCTGTCTCCTGTACAATGTCACGAACCTCATTCCATAGTTCATCAGGCACTCTTATCTGTCAGATCTAGTCCCTTAAATCTATTTCTCACTTCCACTGTATAATCATAAGGGATTTGATTTAGGTCATACCTGAATGGTCTAGCGGTTTTCCCTATTTTCTTCAATTTGAGTCTAAATTTGGTAATAAGGAGTTCATGATCTGAGCCACAGTCGGCTCCTGGTCTTGTTTTTGTTGACTGTATAGAGCTTCTGCCTCTTTGGCTGCAAAGAATATAATCAATCTGATTTCAGTGTTGACCATGTGGTGATGTCCATGTGTAGACTCTTCTCTTGTGTTGTTGGAAGAGGGTGTTTGCTATGACCAGTGCATTTTCTTGACAAAACTCTATTAGTCTTTGCCCAGCTTCATTCTGCATTCCAAGGTCAAATGTACCTGTTACTCCAGGTGTTTCTTGACTTCCTACTTTTGCATTGCATAAGTAGCGTAGGTTTGAATATCAGGTACTTCATTCCGAGACAATTATTAGGAACAGAATGAAAATAATGAATATGAAATAAAATATAAAGTCATCCTTATTTCGTAGTTCATCAGAATGTTTTTCTTAAACTTGATACATTTGTAACTGACTTTTGATAGAAACCTTGAAACTATGACTTAAGTAATTAAATGCATGCCTTTAAAATGTGCAGAAGTGATGAAATCACAGCTGTGAACGCTGTTCAGCATCCCAGCACCATAGCCTACACCTGTCATAATTCTTGGTGATTTGCATATTCATTCAGGTAATCCATTCCTTAGGGCTTCCCTGGTGACACAGACAGTAAAGAATCCACCTGCAATGTGGGAGATCTGAGTTTGATCCTTGGTTTGGAAACATCCCCTGGAGAAGGGCATGACAGCCCACTGCAGTATTCTTGCCTAGAGAATCCCCATGGACAGAGGAGCCTGGCAGGCTACAGTCCACGGGGTTGCAAAGAGTCAGACACGACTGAGCGACTGAGCACAGCACAGCACAACCCATTCCATACCTTGGCCTCTCCAGCTTCTGTCCTCCTTTCTTTCAACCTTCTTTGTTTCCACCTGAGCTCAGCATGGTTATGCCTTAAAATGGGTCATTATAAGTCTTTATAACCCCATCTCTGCCCACCCCCAGTAATTCCAATTTCAAATATCCAGTCTCTTAACTTTCCAGCTCATATCTTCTAACACACAGATTTGCATAAATCATCCCTTCCCGCTAGGAGTTCTAACGTACTGATCTACCTTTTCATTGTGTCTCACCCTTTTCCTTATCCTCCCCCACTTTACTTTCTTCCTCAATTAAAAATAAATTTTGTCCATCATTATCATCGTTTTCTTACATACACCCTGAGCCTCCCTTACCCCTCTCTCATGTTGTTTTGATAAAACCCCAGCCCGCATTAAATTCATCTTTTTGCGTCACCTTTGCCTGTGTCCATGACTGGAGAACACATTGCTGTTAGGAATAATCTCTCTTTTGTGATCACTGACCTCAAGAGGCCCTTAGTGGAGTCACATCCATTTTTCTAATTCATTTACTTTTCTCCCCTCTTAAAATGTTATCTCATGCCTTTTCTCTCCTCAGATCCCCAAAACTTCCTCCCCATCCTTCCTATCAGTTGGTGACAATCTTGCTGACTTTTTTCACTTGAAAATAGTCAAAATGAGTAAAAAAAAAAAAAAAGAGTATCTAGAAGGAACTTTAGAAATGTTCTATATTCAGTTTAAAATGAGAGTTGCTGAGTATATACATTTGACAGAATTCATGGGGCAGTACACTGAAAGCCAATGCATGTTATCATATGTAAAGTTATACCTCAGTAAAACTGAAAAGTAGAGAAAGAACTTCCATAAGTTCCGGCTACCACATAAACACACAGCTATAACTGGGCCCGTGTACTGTCTTGATGTTTAGGATGAATGCTTCATGCTCTTAGATAAGGCCAACTTCTCTACTTAGTCACTTGCTTCCATCTCTCCAACGACTCTCTCTTCTGCTTCATCAGTTTTCCACTTTGTTGGATCATTCCTATCAGCATAGAACCATGCTATTATTTCTCCAACTTTAAAAGTTACATCCTGTCTCTCTCTCTCTGTCAAAAAAAAAAAAAAAAAAAAAAACCTCTCTTTATCCCACCTCTCTCTCCAGTACTGCTTCATTTCTCTCCCCTTTGTAGTAAAATTCCTTAACTCTGGTATGCAATAATGATTGAGGGCAATTGTTTCAGCTATTTAAGAAAGTAGTTTGACAGTACTTAGGGAAACTGAGTATGTATATGCCCTAAGATTACAGAAAAACTGCATACGTGCACCATGTACAAAAATGCTTGTAGCAGAATTGTTTGTGTGTGCACGCATGTATGTGTGTGTGAGAGCTAGAGAGAGAGAGGTGGGAGAGAGAGAGAGGTGGGAGAGAGAGAGATTAACTGAATGTCCATCATCAGGAAAATAGATAAAGTATGTTCTGTCCTACACTGGGGGCTTCCCTGGTGGCTCAGAGGTAAGGAAACAACCTGCAAATCCAGGAGACGTGGGTTTAGTTGCCAGATTGGGAAGATTCACTGGAGAAGGGAATGGCAACCCACTCCAGTATTCTTGCCTGGAAAATCCCATGGACAGAGGAGCCTGGCGAGCTACAGCCCATGGGGTCGTGAAACAGTCGGATACAACTTAGCAGCTAAACAGTCATACATTGGAATATATATGGTAACAAAAATGAGTTACAGCTACACATATTTACATGGGCAAATGTGAAAAACAATGCCTTGAAAAATAACAGGGTAATAATTGTAACCTCTGGATGGAGACAGGAGTAGATGGAATGAGGAAGGGTCATACAGGGAGTGTTGGAAGTTATTTTAATATTATTTTAATTCTGCTCAATGGTGTGTACACAGGTATTTGTTTCATTATTATTCCTAAATATTCATGTGCAGTCAATGCCTTTTTTGCATGTACAATATATTTCAAAATTAAAATAGGGTTTTAGAAAATCTTTAACTTGGAAAAATAAAGACTATTAAGTATATCACTGATATTCCCACGTCTTCAGTTTTTTTAACCTCATTTCTTTTACCCACAATTTTATGAGTTATTTGTAACTTTTTCCCCCTAAGTGTGAGGTAGCACTAAACTGATACAACTGTTAAATTTAAAAAAAAACCTTTTGAAATCAATGCTGTCAGACTAGTTCATTTTAAATTAAGTCGTTAGGTTCTCTATTGTCTTTATAAAATACAAGTCTCTTACTTGTATTTTATGAACTGGGTTCATATTTTATGTGACTCCCATAATCTGTTGATAAGAAGAGATGTAATTATTGTTGCCTTTAACATAGATTACAGTGGACGTTACATTGGGCGAGGTGAAAGTTTTGTGAGTTTGTGAGTCAACTGAGAATGTTTATTGCTCAGTTTTCATGCATTCGTGCTGTTTCTAGGAAAAATCATTACTAGTAACATATACATGTATCTCATTAATGAATAATTCAGGTGTTTCATATAGCTGGTGACTTTTTTAATTAACACTACATGACTGACTTTATATATGAGTATGTTTTTAATAGGAAATTGCCCGACATTTACGCCCTGGAACCCTCCGAGCAATCTTTGGTAAAACTAAGATCCAGAATGCTGTCCACTGTACAGATCTGCCAGAGGATGGTCTATTAGAGGTAAGATGAAGAAGGGTAAATATCCTATTTATATTTCAAGCTCATAAATAATCTCAGCGGTTCTAGTGTATAAGGAACCTTTGAGTACTCTTGGATTACAACGTTCTTTGGCCATCTGATAACTTCAGACTGCAGAGTTAAAGACCAAGTTGTAGGATGCTGTTTGTAATAGGTTCTGTAATAAATATGAAAAATGTTTCATAGCAAGTATTTTAATCTTAACAGTAACTGTAACAGGCTGACATTATCATGTCAGAGAAGTTAATTAACATCCTCAAATCAAACAAATAATAGAGGGGAAAGCTGTATTTTGACTTCTCATTTGTTTAATTAACATAAACAATGAAAAAAATCACAAGAAAATGAAGTGAAAATTGTTCTGGTTTGGGGTTAAGAAAACGATTTCACAGCTAAAAGGAAAGAGACCTTAAAGAAAAAGTTGGTATTTTTAACTTCTTATAGTTAAACATTTTTTTGTGTGTCAAGGTGCTAAATGAAATTAAAAGACAAATGATGAATTTAAGTGATTATAGCATGAATGGCAGAAAACTGATTGCTATCCTTAATACATATTTATTTCAATAAGTGTTGTTTAATATCAAATCTATCAGTCTTTTTATCTTTGAAGTCATGTAGAATGACCTCTATATGAATAATAATATTATAACTTACTATAATATTTATTATTTAATATTATCAAATATTAAATATTATTAATTAATATAATTTATCATTATTGTACTAATATTATAATAATTTCTACATAATATGTAGAAAAGCCTTCCCAAATATTTTGGTTTTGCTTTCTTACACTGAGATACCCATCTCACCTGGAATTTATTTGCTGAATGATGTGAGGTGTGGATCGAGTCAGCTGTCATAACATTGCTTTTTAAATCCTTCTGTTCTTTCATTGTTATTTTTCATTTATTGAATACTTTATGCACCTGTGCCTGTTTCTTAACTTTGCATTTTATTCCATTGGTCTATGCCAGAAAAGTATTATTTTTTATTGTAGTTTGTTTATACTTTTAAAATGTTTTCTTATTTATTCTCTGAAATTTATTCCTCTAAATGAACTTTACATGAGTTTACCAGTTTCTTATCCCACCCTCACAAGATGTCAGTGGGACCTTGACTTTACAATATGTTTATAAATTAATCTGGGTGTGACAAAGTATAATAATGTTCATCAAATGCATATATGGTATGCCTCTTTTATATATGGGTCTTAGTCATAGTGTATTACATTTATTTCTATGAGTTTTTGTTTTAGTTGCTATAAAGAATGACTTTGCTAGCTCCATTAAGACTGTTATAATTTGGGATGTTAATCTGCTAAAATCTTATCCAAACTGCACTGTGGAATGAAGCGTAGACATACATACTTCTGAAATGTAAAACTGTAACAATTTTGTTTTTAATTACCCAAAGTATTAACTATTTATACTTCACCTATTTTATAAATATTCCTTTTGCCTTCTGATAACTTAGAACTATAGATTAGGCTTTAATTCAGACTGTTGTTCAGTGAAATTTAAATATTATTAACCATGAATATTATGCCCATTAAAAATATTATCCAAGGTATGCTTGTGATTTTGCTCATATAATTTGAAATAGGTTATTATGGCCTGCAGTTTACAAAGCCATTTACTAAGTAAAATCTCATACCAAACTACACAGGAGATCTAATTGCAGATTAATGGCTGTGTGGTTCAGAGAATTAATCAAAAACCAGAGACTGGAGCTCCAATAGCCTCCTTTCACCTTGCTGATAATTCATACTTGATGTGCCCTGGAATAAGTCACTTTTTCTTCCCATTTTTCTCTTCTCTTATCAACAAAATGGAATAAAGTGTGCTGATACCATCAGGGGATATTCTGTTAGTTAGCGATTAACTATTTGGAGGTTGTTACTTAGCTTTAAGTGGTAAAATATTATTTAAGGGGGAAAAAAAAAAAAACTGTGAGGCCCAAAGAATTATCTGCTTATAGGTTTTTAAAGTGAAATTCAAAGTGACACAAAGACAAGCTCTCTGGACAGGAGCTTTCCTTTGCACTTAGATCTACTATTCATGAAAGGAATATTCTTTTGATGTAGAGTGACCATAAAGTGTGTTGCCCAATCCAGAATTAAGCAGATAGGATGTGAGAACAAAAGGTATAAATAAGAACTGTCCTTGGCACACTGGAGTCACGGGTGCCCTAGTTATATGGAAAGAAGGAACAACCTAGTTCTCCTTTTTCTCATGTGATGTTTACTGAGCTAAATTTATTTGTGTCACGTGTGTGGAGCTCAGAAAATATGGTGTCAATTTATATTTTGTCACTATCCATTATCTTATTTAGTTATTCTTACAGCAAAGAATTATAGAGTGCATTTTAAGTTGCTGACTTTAGGATTTCAAAATCAAACGACATTTTTTCTGTCCTCATTGAGTTTACAGTAAGTCGTAGAGGTCAAGGATCTTAGCATGAGTGTAAAAATCTGATGTCATTGAATGCTGCTATTGTGACAGCCCCTTTTGTGGTTATAGGGAAAAATGACAGCCTCATTTTAGTATGAGACATTCTAAGATGTTATTTTGCTGGTGCCATGCACAGAGACTATTGGTGGTAATTAGGAAGATATTAAACTTATGCTTTCAAGAAAGCATTCATGGAAAATGTTTAGCTTAACTTGTAATAAAGAAATAGTAGTTTTCTACTAGTGGCAAAGAAGTTTTAAAGTATCAGTGCCCGCTTCTGGTAAGGCTACAGTAATATTGATACCCTTATATTGCTGATGACAGCTATGTGGTAATAGGTATTGAAAGCCATGGGATTTTTTTCATATACTTTGTCCCAGAATTCTACTTAGAATCACACCAAAGGGGAGAGGTAGCAGCACAGCTCCTAAATGGGAAATTCATTTAAGAAGTATTTGTGGTACATGGAACTCTGCTCACTGTTATGTGGCAGCCCAGATGGGAGAGGAGTTTAGGGGAGAATGGATACATGTATATGTATGGCAGAGTCCCTTTGCCATTCACCTGAAACTATCACAGTATTGTTAATCGGCTATACCCCAACACAAAATAAAAAGTTTACATTAAAGAAATTTTTTTTTAAAGTGATATGAGGGAACTCTCTGGTTGCCCAGTGGTTAAGACTAGGTTCTTTCACTACTAGGGCCTGGATTTAATCCCTGGTCAGGGAAGTGAAGGTCCTGCAAGTGGTGTGGCAAAAAATAATAATAATAATAAAATGAAATAAAGTATTTTTGGTAATTAAATTGAAAATAGAGTGCATATCTAAAGATACATCAATGTTCTTCCTCTGATTAAGCTTCCTTGATGCCTGTAGTCTGCAGTAAAGGTCCATCTGTGTGTTTTCATAGCACTTTCCTTTCCTCTGATACGTCAGTGTGGTCAAGAGTCAACACAGATCTGTGCTCTAGGCCCTAGAGTCTAGGGAAAATTGCCCAATTCATTGTGCCTAGGATTCCTCATTCTGTAAAAAGAAGATAAGAGCAGTGTTGGACCTATCAGAGAGCATAGTATCTAACACATGTTACTTATTGAACAAATGATAACAATTATATTATTTCAGCACTTATTTTGCTTATAGATTATTTCCCATGAGACTTGGTACTTGTAGGGAAGAGATTCTGTCTTGTCTGGCCTAGCGAAACCCTTTGCTAAGTCAGTTTTGAAAGAAAAAATGGAATAGTTTGGTTAAATATAGTTCATGTACTAATCTCTAACCTTTTTTCTTTAATGTTGATAATGCAGACTCTACAGTAGTGGTTTCTAGCCTTGGTTGTAAGTTAGGATCACCTGGGCAGTTTATAAGTACTGATGTCAAGACCCAACTGTCAAGATTCTAATTTTTTTTTAAGTTATTTCAAGCTTAGTATACAAAATTTTTAAAAAATAGATGTCTGGGATTAAGTTGCCAACATAATGTCCCATTTTTCTGAATATTTTAATGTGTATTTTTTAACATAAAGGAATATTTTCCTACATAACCATATCAGTTCAGTTCAGTCGTTCAGTTATGTCCAACTCTTTGTGGCCCCAAGGACTGCAGGACACCAGGCTTCCCTGTCCATCACCAACTCATGGAGCTTGCTCAAACTCATGTCCATTGAGTCGGTGATGCCATCCAACCATTTCATCCTCTGTCGTCCCCTTCTCCTCCTGCCTTCATTCTTTCCCAGCATCAGGGTCTTTTCTAATGAATCAGTTCTCTGCATCAGGTGGCCAAAGTATTGGAGTTTCAGCTTCAGCATCAGTCTTTCCAATGAATAATCATCCTGATTTCCTTTAGGATTGACTGGTTTGATCTCCTTGCAGCCTAAGGGACTCTCAAGAGTTTTCTCCAACACCACAGTTCAAAAGCATCAATTCTTCGGTGCTCAGCTTTCTTTATAGTCCAACTCTCACATCCATATAGGACTACTGGAAAAACCATAGCTTTGATTAGACGGACCTTTGTTGGCAAAGTAATGTCTCTGTTTTTTAATATGCTGTCTAGTTTGATCATAGCTTTTCTTCCAAGGATCAAGAATCTTTTAATTTCATGGCTGCAGTCACCATCTGAAGTGATTTTGGAGCTCCCAAAAATAAAGTCTGTCACTGTTTCCATTGTTTCCCCATCTATTTGCCGTGAAGTGATGGGACTGGATGCCATGATCTTAGTTTTATGAATGTTGAGTTTTAAGCCAGCTTTTTCCCTCTCTTCTTTCACTTTCATCAAGGGGCTCTTTAGTTCTTCGCTTTCTGCCATAAGGGTGGCCTTATCTGCATATCTGAGGTTATTGATATTTATCCCAGCAATCTTGATTCCAACTTGTGCTTCATCTGCCTGGCACTTTGCATGATGTACTCTGCATATAAGTTAAATTAGCAGGGTAACAATATACAGCCTTGACAAACTCCTTTCCCAATTTGGAACTCTTCTCCTTTTCTCCAAAATGATGTATCATAACCATAACACAAGCATCTACATTAGGAAATTAATGTTGATGCATTACTTCTATGGAATCTTTAAACTCTGAGTTTTCCAATCAATAATAAATGGATCCAATAAATAATAAATGGAAAGTGTTCAGGTCAGAATCTTGCATTGCATTTAGTTTCTCTTTAGTTTCTTACAGTCTAGAACAGTTCTCAGATTTTCCTTGACCTTGACACCTTTGAAGGTAATAAGGACAGATTGTTATTTAATTGATCCATTCATTCCTTTGCTCCTCAGAAACCTCTCTAGATGGCTTCTACCTACAGTCCATACCAGATACTGACATTTTTATTTGATGATATGGCATATATTCTGTATGCAGTGGCATCTGTTGACTCTCTGTCCATGAAAGTGCATGATGCCTTTTTGTTTTGTGACTCTTGTTTGCTTTGTGTCTCCCCTGCCTTCAATGTTAGTCCTCCTCCTACCCATGTCATTGATGATACAAATACTTCTGAGGGTCAGTTTGATTTTCTCCTTGCTTTATCTCTCCCAAAGCTTTACTGAAAAAGTATATTCCTTTGCCTTTCCTTTACTACTGTAGTCTGTCCTCAGGTCCATCTTTCTCTGATTATCTTCAACACTTTACTGTAAAGTGTATTGTAATTGAAATTCTCAAATTTGACTAATAGGTGTATGGTAGAAAATTCAAATATGTTTGAATCTTGAATTCTGTACACCAAAGTGATGTATCAGTCATTCATCCAGATATTTACATTTTTAACAAAACTAAAAGCACTGGGGACACAGCAGTAAATAGGGTAAGTGTAGCTCTTGCCCTCAGGGAGCTTACCTTCTAGGCAACAATAATCATAGCAATTGTTTTATAGAATGATGAAAATATGGATCTTTTCTCTGTTTTTTTTTTCCAAATGTTCTATCACTTGGTTATATCACTTCTATAGCTATAAAAAGAAAATTTAAGAAATACATTAAATATTTCATTGTAGGTATGAATAGTCAATCAACACAAGTCTGAATTTGGTTGTTATTTGGTAGTTATTTCTTTACTGCTTCTTCTAGTACATTCTGGAAGAAAAAGAATCAAGCATTAACCGGAAATAAACATAGGTAGAGGGTGAATAAGATAATTGGACAGGCCTGGATTTTTTGGCTGTGGTTAGTGTAGGCTTCTGCACACACTAACACTAGCTTTAGTTTCTATCTTGAAGGAAGAGTTATGATTTTTACTAGTATATTGTCCAAGAGGGAACAACTTGTACAAAGACAAGAGCAAATAGCTTTCTCTAAGAGATCTGAAAATAGTTTAGTAAGGCAGGGGCTTTGACCTTGACATGGAAAATGACAAGAGATAAGGGTTGAAAAATCAACAAGGGGCTTGTAACGTCCTATTAAGACATCTGAACTTTATCCAAAGGGCAACAGAAATCCAAATACATGTTTTACGCAGGAGATTAGCACAATCATTTCTGTGTCATAGGGGCCACTCTGGCTACAGCGTGGAGACAAATCAAAGCAGAGTTGGGGAAATCAATCTGGAGGGAGACAGACCTCCTAGGGAGAAGGCTATTAAGATAATCCAGAAAAAAAAAAAAAAGATAATCCAGGGACAGATTCTGGTAGCCTGAATGGCCACGACAGTGGAAATAGCCACAAGCAAGAGCTTGGAAAGATTTTGGGGGGGGGTGTGGGGTGGGCGGGGGTGTGGAGTGTATACATGACAACCACAGACACTGTGGCAGATATGACAGATAACCTGAGGGAATGAAACAAGATTAGCTCCAAGCAAAGATGCTGGTACAGAAACTACCGTCTTTGTGATACCAGCATTTCTGAGACCAAAGGTTTTTTTTTGTAAGTTTGATGTCAGAGCCTAACCTGATCTTATATATGACATCCTACCTGGGTTCGATCCCTGGGTTGGGAAGATCCCCTGGAGAATGGAACAGCTACCCATTCCAGTATTCTGGCCTGGAGAATTCTATTGACTTGGGGTTGCAAAGAGTCGGACACAACTGAGCGACTTTTGTCTTCACTACTTTTTAGGGCTTCCCAGATAGCTCAATTGGTAAAGAATCCACCTGCAATGCAGGAGACCCTGGTTGGATTCCTGGGTCAGGAAGACCCTCTGGAGAAGGGATAGCTACCCACTCTAGTATTCTTGGGCTTCCCTTGTGGCTCAGCTGGTAAAGAATCTCCCTGCAGTGCTGGAGACCTGGGTTCGATCCCTGGGTTGGGAAGATCCCCTGGAGAAGGGAAAGGCTACCCACTCCAGTATTCTGGCCTGGAGAATTCCATGGACTGTATAGTCCATGGGGTCACAAAGAGCTGGACACAACTGAGCAACTTTCCCTTTTCCCTTTCCCTCAATATCTGTGTGGGTTGTTTCCAGGACCCCTGTGGATGCCAAAATCTGTGGATGATCAAGACCCTTATATAAAATGTAGTCCACCCTTCATACCCCATGTGTGTGGAACCCACAGATATTGCTGCAGAAATGTTACTGTGTTAAATTGTCAGGGAGCTTTCTTAACTTGATGTTGTGGGAACTACAATCATCATTTCTGTGTTCCAGGCTTGAAAAGAGGAAAAGCAAGGGGCAAAAGGTGGAAAATGCCAGCTCAGCCATCACCCTCCTCCTCACCAGCTTTAATATGCTTTTCCAGAAGCCACACCCAACAACTTCTGCTTAAGATTTGTTTGCTGGAATTTAGTCCCACAGCCACCCCCTTCTTCAAGGGAAGCTGATCAATGTAGTTCTATTAGTTGAGAGCATTACTACCTCCATAAAAATCAAGTTTTGGCTAGAATGCATAAAGGGAGGGGGTGAAGAGCAGTGTCTGCCATAGGAGGTCAACAGGGTAATAGGGTTATTCAGCCAGGAACCAGGTCTCCAGTAGACTTGGCCCCTGCCCTCCCCTAGTATGGTAGTTCTCAAGCTTCATCCCTGACCAGCAGCATCTCCATCACTTGAGAACTTAGTGGGACTTAAATTCTCCAGCCCCAGTGTAGACCTGCTGACTCAGAAATTCTGGAGATCAAGCCCAGAAATCTATACTTTAACAGGCCCTCCTGGTGATTCCCCTAAAGGCTGAGAACCACTGCCCTGGTGCAATGGTTCCCAGCTCATGGCACATCAAAACCACCTGTGGAATTTTTAAAACCACATGTACTAGGAGCTCCATCTTAGAAGGTGCTGGGTAAGTGAATCTTGGATCCGTTTCCTATAAATGCATTTTTCTTATGTTGTAGGTGATTTTGATGTAGTTAATAATTAAATGAACATTTGGGAACCACTGCCCTTCAGACTTTTTGGAAAAAGTTGGTCATGATCCTCTTGAGAGAAACCTAGACCCTGTGGGTAGGTCAACAAAGGGGTTAATTTGCTTTGAAAACTCAGTGAGAATCAGAAATAGGAACAACCTCTGAGATTTGAGATGATCTATAGTCTTATCTACTTCCCAGGTGACTCAGTGGCAAGGAATCTGCCTGCCAAAGCAGGACATACAGGTTTGATCCTTGGGTCAGGAAGATCCCCTAGAGAAGGTGATGGCAACCCACTCCAGTATTCTTGCCTGGGAAATCCCGTGGACAGAGGAGCCTGGTGTGGGTTATAGTCCATGGGGACACAGAGTTGGACACGACTTGGTGACTGAACAATAACAACGTAGCCTCTGTCAATGGATATAGCTGCAGCCAAGGGTTGTTATACTTCCACGGAAATCCCAGTCTCTGGGGCAATCTTTGGCTCCTCAGGAAGGGAGGCAGCTATGACCTGATTGAGGACCTGGATTTGGGGGGAAGGCTCAATGTCGAGGCTGCCATAATGCCCTCCCAGGGAGTAACTAGAAGCCTGGGATGTATGTGTGTGTATGTATAAGCACTGATTCATGCTAAGGCTAACAAGGACAGAGGCCCCAGATCGCTCACAGCTGAAAACAGTTCTCCTCAGACCCTTCACATCTGCACTCACAAATTAGCCTGGGCATGTGGCTCAGTGTGTGCCAGGAACCAAGTCACATCTTACCCTATAGTTGTGTAGGTGCCTTGAGGGCCCTGATCTCTCATAGGCTTTTTGTCTAGCGTAGCATACTGCACGCTTTTAGTCAACGTCTGTTGAGTCGACACAGCCGGGAATTGGGGGAATGTATCATGAATGGGGTCAGTGCACCTCCATCCCTCTGTCTGTCTTCACATGGCTGAAAAGGCACAGCCTGATGAGGGTGAGCCCCACTGTCAAGGCCACATCCCACCTTTCCTTCCACTTCCAATTGTCAGGAAAGTCTACTGCTGCCAGTATCCTTTATTGCTGACAGTGTATATAGGCCAAACCTGAAATGTGTGTGTGGAGAGCTGCTGGTTTGCATCGAGTTTTCTTCCTTCTCAAACATAATATTTTAAAAGTTTCTACATTAATCTTAAAAAATCCTGAAACCATAAGAAGCATTAGGCTATCAAATTGTAATTGTTTATGGTCTAGTTATTATTTCATCAGAATTGGTTATTTTCTCTGATAAAAGAATCTATAAGGAGCAAGTTCAGGTTCTCTCTGTATCCTGCCCCATGTGGAGCTCATGTTCCTTGCTGGGTGACTTTGATTACTTTCACCTCAGTTTCACACTCTCTCAGGGATCAGCGATCTCTAGGATTTCCCTCACTTAGCTTAGCTGGGACTTTAATTTTCTATTCAAGACAGTAGTGGAATGCTGGCATAATTTATCATAAACAGTCATAATACCTGCTTACATCATGGAAATTTCTATAGAAATTTATAGATACTATACTATACTATAATACTATAATAACTATGCATTCGTTCTAATGACTGAAATGACATTACATAAAGTGAGTTCACAGGTCCCTAGATCCTTCAGTCACTCAATTACAGCTTCAGCTCCAACTTTCTTAGGTCAACTGTTTTCTCACCCTGAGAAGTAACAAGCCTAATCACTTACGGTCTATATTTAGTATCATTTACCCTACCTTGGGGCTTCTCTGGTGGCTCAGATGGTAAAGAATCGGTCTGCAGTGTAATGCAGAAGACTCAGTTCAATCCCTGGGTCACGAAGATCCCCTGGGAAAGGGAATGGCTACCCACTCCAGTATTCTTGCCTGGGAAATCCTGTGGACAGAGGAGCCTGGCAGGCCATACTCCATGGGATTGCAAGAGTCAGACACGACTGAGCAACTAACCCCGCCCCCCACATCCCATTTTGAATAGGCACTTATAAAAACATTCACTGTAGGCTCTAGGAAATAAATCTCAATTAATTCTTTTTGTAAAGATTGATTAGTCAATAACCATGGCAAATCCCTACAAAATAAATTAGATGAAGAATTATTGGACTAAAAAATGACCTTAGAGGGGCATTTACAAACCTCCAGATATTTTATCTCAGCACTTTCTCATCTTCCCTACCTAGTTGGAGAGTTCAGTCAACTTTGATAAAGTCTGCAACCTTTATCAGCAGCAGAATCCACTGGAGGCCTTTTTAAATACAGAGATGACTGGTCTCTCCAGAGCTTCTGATTCAGTAGGTTTGCACTTCTCTTTAGTTCCCAGTTAACCCTGGTGCCCTCATGCCGTCTCATGCCCACACTTTGAGAACCACTGCCCTAGGCCAAATGTCACAGCATGCCCTTACTCTGCTAAGTCAAGTTGTTGTCTTAGTTAATTGTTCTCAGACATGGGATTTCATAGACGTAGGGACATTTGCAAAAATAAACCAAGCAATGAACAGTAACAAAGCCTGAACTGAGGATAGGTCTAACAATCAACTTTAAATATTCACCAAATGAAGATTTTATTTTTAATTGTTTCTCGTCATCACCATCATTTTGTTTTGAAAGGACATTTAATTGCCAACAACATTTAGTCACAGAATAATGGCCTGTCTCTTCAATTGGGTAAATTTAGCTTTACTCAAAGGGCTTCCCAGGTGGTGCTAGTGGTAAAGAACAAACCTGCCAATGCAGGAGATGTAAGAGACGTGTGTTTGATCCCTGGGTAGAGAAGATTCCCTGGAGGAGTGCATAGCAACCCGCTCCGGTATTCTTGCCTGGAGAATCCAATAGACAGAGGAGCCTCTCAGGCTATAGTCCATGGGTCACAAAGAGTTGAACATGGCTGAAGTGACTTATTACAGCACAGCACAGCTTTACTCAGAACTCACTTTATTGTTATGACATACCAAGGGCACAGTGGTGGAAGCAATCTGCTACAGGTACAGGCAAAATGTGGTTGCCTTTTCTGTAGATACAAAAACAAAGAACAAAAAGCCTTTCTAATTGGATGGAAAGGTATAGTTTTTTTTTTAGTTTTAAATTTTTATTGGAGTATAGTTGATTAACAGTGTTGTGTCAGATTCAGGTGAACAGCAAAGTGTATCAGTTATACATATATCCATTCTTTTTTAGATTCTTTTCCCTTGTAGGCCATTACAGAGTATTGAGCAGAGTTTTCTGTGCTATACAGTAGGTTCTTATTATTTATGTAATTTATACAGTAGTATATATATGTCAATCCCAATCTCCCAAATTATCCCTCCCCACCCTTACCCCTGGTGACCATAAATTTGTTTTCTATATCTGTATATCTATTTCTGTTTTATGGATAAGTTCATCTGTACCCTTTTTTTGTTGTTTTAAAGATTTCACATAAAAGTGATATCATACAATGTTTGACTTTCTCTGTCTCACTTCACTCACAATACTTAGGCTCAAGTGTGATGATATAGATGTGGACGTAAAAATAACTATCATTTCCATATATAGGGGATGGTAGCTTGCTGATATGTATGACACAAAGTGGCTACTTAGGCTCTAGAAAGCTGGAAGCAATCAAAGGTTTTTGAATAGGGCAGTGACCTGGCAAAGTAGGTCAAAACGTTAACCAGGCAGCAGAGTTTACATGAATAGATAATAGGAGTAATGGAAGCATGTACTCTAAGCATCTAGTAAGAAGTCTTAAGGACTTAGCAGTCTAAAATATTTGTTTGTTTAACTGAAGTATAGAAGATTTAAAATGTTGTGTTAGTTTCAGATGTATAGCACAGTAATTGTTATACACACACACACACACACACACACACACACATCAGTTCAGTTTAGTCGCTCAGTTGTGTCCAACTCTTTGTGACCCCATGGACTGCAGCACGCTAGACTTCCCTGTCCATCACCAACTTCTGGAAATTGCTCAAACTCACGTCCATTGAGTCAGTGATGCCACCCAACCATCTCATCCTCTGTCGTCCCCTTCTCTTCCTGCCTTCAATCTTCCCCAGCATCAGGGTCTTTTCTAATGATCTATTCTTTAAATTCTGCTCTGCCACTTCAGTTCAGTTCAGTTCAATCACTCAGTCGTGTCCGATTCTTTGCAACCCCATGAATCACAGCACGCCAGGCCTCCCTGTCCATCACCAACTCCTGGAGTTCACCGAGACTCACGTCCATCAAGTCAGTGATGCCAATCCAGCCATTTCATTCTCTGTTGTCCCCTTCTCCTCCTGCCCCCAATCCCTCCCAGCATCAGAGTCTTTTCCAAAGAGTCAACTCTTCTCATGAGGTGGCCAAAGTACTGGAGTTTCAGCTTTAGCATCATTTCTTCCAAAGAAATCCCAGGGCTGATCTCCTTCAGAATGGACTGGTTTAATCAAGTTGCTTAAAATATTGTGCATCAGTCCCCTCACCTTAAGATGAACATAATGACACATCTCCAAAGGTAGTTATAAGAAATAAATTAGTTAATATACATAAATCAATAAGAATAGGAAATATTCAATAAAGATAACAATAGTTATTATTATATGTATCATTATTATCAAAATCCTTACCATTACATTTGACTATTGGAAAATAAATATATCAGAGTCAATGGGAAAGCTATAAATTTTTTGTTGTGCCCATTAAGTGTCAGGCCTGTTCGGCTCTTTCACAAACAATATCCCCAGTTAAATTAAAGCTGTAAGTATAGTTTCACTGTCAGAAACCACTTAATTCTATTTTCACCAAATACAAAGCATATACAGACCTGGTTTCAAATATGTTTTTAAATATTAATAAAAGAAGCCTTTCTGTTTTAGTGTAGCCCTTTATGATTGAGTATCAGATTATATTCCTTTGCAGGCAATCCAAGTCAGTACCTAAGTGCTAGCTAACCTCAGTGCCATAGCAACTAAACCTGGTCCTCTTGGTTTTTTGTTTTCCAGCTTCTTGTCTAATTGTATAACTCTGTTGTCTATCACCTAGCAGTAAGATGAAACTCATGGATGATTCCTTTTTCAGCTGAGGTTTGAGAGGCCAAAGCTAGATGAGCTAATTGTGAGGAAGTAAAAATACACATTTTATCTAAACAAGCAAAACTTTAGCCTGCCAATTCTTTATTAAAAACAAGTGAAACAAAAAGTTCCTTCCATTCCCACTGAGTGGTGCTTGTCTCTAATTTGTAGCCCTTCACCACGATGATCTTCACTTATGTTGACAAAGTGGGTATGGTCCATTCTTGGTCATTTACCAGAATGGAGACGTGAAGAGGTTGGCAAGGGCACTTGTAATCCAGAGAGAGACCAGCAACCATTTGTCCACTGGTGCAACCCAACCTGTTCACCAAATGACATTTTTCTTTTTCGGTAATAAGTATCCAAGTGGAATGAATTGTTCTTTTGCTCTTAAATTTGTTATTCTTAGCCATTTTCTTATAAAGTACAAAAAATACTTGTGGGCTTAAAGTAGATAGTTTATGATCAAATGAAGGTGGTTAAGAATTATGAAGGGACCCAAAGTCACAAACTAGAAGTTAAAAGACTGATTCATCCCAGAATTATATGCTCTAGATTTGATGAGGTTATATTATCATCAAGTATAATCCTCTAGTGATAGAAATGTGGAATTAAAATGTGGAGCTAAACTAATATTTAGCCTCTCTGAGTTAAATGTTATTTAAAACTAATAAATAGATATGCTCACTGGTGCTCTTATTTCAGTAATGCTGAAGTAAAAAACCTTCCAGAATAGCATCAGAACTGCATTGGGGTGGTGTCTGCTATGTGTATTGTCATCCTGGAAAGAAAAAAGGTACCAAACCCAGCGCTCATGGGGGTTCATGGCTCTGATCCTGATCTCAAGGGAGGCAGGCAAAACACCCTTTTTAACTGGGGTTGCTTGTGTCTCTTCACTAGCACACCTGATGTTGCATTCACACTAGTACCTCCGAAGGCTACCTGCTTGCCTCGTTTCCCGGACTGAAAGAAGAGGAGGAAGGTGTAGCCATCCATTCATCGTCCTTTGCTCTCTGCAGTTTGACCCTGACCTCTTGTCTTTGGTCGACAGGATCCTTCATTTTTTTAGCCAATGACTAAGCATGGTCTGAGTTAATAAGTAACTCTCACTTGACTAATTGAAGGTCGTTAGAGAGGGCCTAGAAAGGAGCCTAAAACATTGTTGACCTAATCAAATTGATCTTCTTTTTCATTCATAAAATATTACTACTAGTTCCACTTTAGTGTCAGAGTACAAGTTGCTAAACCCACTACTGTTTTTCACCCATTATATAGTTATGGACATTTTAATTTTAACAAGAGAGGAAACAGAAATAATCTAACCGAAGGAAAATTTTAGGTCTAAATGTTTTCCAGAATAAATACATTGAGATTTTTCAGGTAACAGAAAGCTTCTAAAGAAACTTGAAAAGACTTTAATCTTCAATCAAATACCTTTCCTATCACATACATACTAATTTCGTGTAAGTATTTTCCTGTGATAATTCTGCAGTTTTCTGTGAAAGAACAATAATGGGAGTTATTTTCTCTTCTTTAAGCTGAACATTCCTTTACCCACAAAGGTAGCAACTAGACAGTATCTTGAAAGTATCGCAGCAAAGTCACACAGTCCAAACCACTACAGTTACTTTAAAAAAATAAATCTTATCTTGGACAAGTCTTTGTCATATATTATAGTTAAGAACTCAGTACAGTCATGTTTGTGACTCATTTTAAAAGATAGCTGTGTCATGAAATTTATTTGGATCAACTCCTTTGTGTCATCTGCTGATTACTTTTGTGGTTTTAATGTATTTGGGTGGCAGCAGTATTAACTAGCTTTAGGGAGTACTTGCCGTGTGCCAAGCGTTGTTCTAAGTGTGTTACATGCTTCAACTTGTGTATCTCTCAGTGAGGTTACTATTAGTCCCTCATTTGCGGATGAGTAACTGAAGCACAGAAGGGTTAAGCAACTTCCCTAAAGTTGTACAGCTGGAACGCAGCAGAATGGAAGTTGAATCCAGGCAGTCTGGGTGCAGAATTCACACTATCTGCCTTCACTGCCATTGTATTATAATCTTAAATGCAGCGAGTATTACTTCTGTAGAGTTATCAGTAGGATAGTGGGCAAGAAAATTAAGCTGGGAAGGAAATATTTGGCCTCCATCAATAATTAGGATGATTGGGCATTTACTTATGTTTTATCTTTATATTTTTATTCATGAAGTTGTCCCCTTCAGTTTTAGATGAAAAGTACAAAATTACTTATTCTTCAAATAAATAGCACAACCAGAAGGCTGCTTACATTGTCAGCAGGGCTTTGGTGGAAGTCTTGGTGAATTCACATGTGATTGTTGACGGCATGTTTGTTTTTGCTTGATTTCTACAGAACGCCTGTGTAGGTGCCCGCCCAGCATTGCATCATCCAAATTTCTATCTCATAACATAGGTATACATTAGGAAGTCTGCTTTAGAAAATATGGCCAATTCTTTGAAAAACCACCAATTTATTATTTGAGACAAATGTGCAGCATTGGGGTTTTTTTTTCCTTTCAATAATACTAAATATTGTCTCTCTCTCTCTCTGCTTTCTTCTTCCCTCTTCTCCCTATCTCAACCACACTCTCCCATTTCACCCCACTTTAGTTCATATCACTTATATTTTGCACTGTATGTCCACAACTGTGCTGGATGCCAGTTTTGTTTCTAAGGGCTTTAAATGTTTCTTCCTACATAATTCAGTCTTTTTTCTTTTTTTTTAATTCAGCAAACATGACGGCTTCCATCTCTGTTGTAAGCACCCCCTTGTTTGGTGGTTTTCAGTCTTTTTTTTTTTTTTTTTGCATTACAAAATGCTGGCATTTTGTACACAAAACATAATCTGTACCATTGGTGATATCTCTCTCATTCTCGCAGTTTGAGTGGAGTGTGTGGCAGGGTTGGGGGGTGGGGGTCAGGGGTGGCTGGAATGAGGCTGAGAGGAAATCAGCAGATCAGTTCTCAGCAGGAATGCAGGGCTTAAAAGACAGTCCTTCCGTGGAATCTTCTGATAATGCACCTGTCCGTTGCCTCCACCCCTCATTGTGCTGCAATATCTGACTAATGACAGCCAGTAAGTGAACCTGGCATAAGAGAGGAGTTCCAGAGTCAGTGAAATGAAGATGTGTGAATTGGCCATCTCATTGGATCCTTCCCCATCACATTCTACGTTATGCTTATGGTCTATTGTGTCATGAATGGTCATCCTCCCAGTGATAATTACTGGTCCCCTTCGGTGTCAACTGTGGAATTTCATAATCTGCTGGGTAAATGAGTAACCCAGCTTTAAAACAGCAAAAATAATTTGTTTGGAATATCAGTGTACATAACTCTCTGTGCAAAGTTCTCCTTTTTACTGTTGCACATTAACTTTTTCGTTACTGTACAATTACCACCCGAGAGCAGAAATCTGCTGCTTCCTATTCATGGGACAGTGAGAACTGTAAAACATTATACAGCAGTAGCAGGAGCCTGGTATTGGACCTTTTGATGAAGACATCATAATGATACATTTTCTGAATATTACCTTCAAACTATCTTAATAAAGAATCCATTGTTCTCCTGGTTATTCCTGGGATAGACACCCATAGTGATGCTGATAGCTTAGACTAACTTTTCTGTGATCAAACAATTTTGTTATATGTCTTTTGTGTTAACAGCCTTTGTTGATGATTATACATTATAGAAGGAGAAGGACATGACAACCCACTCCAGTATTCTTGCCTGGAGAATCCCCATGGAGAAAGGAGCCCAATGGGCCACAGTCCATGGGGTTGCAAAGAGTCAGACATGACTGAGCGACTATGCATAGCACATACACTGTAGATGTTCAGTTTATTTGTTAGTATTCCAATTTGTCCTTTCAATGGAGGAACATTATTTATGGGTACTCTTGACTTGTCTTCCCTTGTTAATTTTGGTTCTTCAACAGTTCAAATTGACATACAAGTATTGAAGACCTATTTGTATTGTTCACTGTTCTGAAAGATTGTTGAATTAAGACGCCGGGATTCTTGGCCCCCAGAGGAGAAGAATTCAATCAGGGGCCAAAGACAAGGCTTGATTGCTCAGAGCTTTTGTGTAATAAAGTTTTATTAAAGTATAAAGGAGATAGAGAAAGCTTCTGACATAGGCATCAGGAGGGGGCAGAAAGAGTACCCCCCTGCTGATCTTTAGCTGGATGTTATATAGTTATCAGCAGTCTGTTAATGAAAGAAAGAAATGTCTCAAAACTTAGAATGGCACCAGGCCCCTCACCCACAGGATGTATTTTGGGATAATCTTGGCTCCAAATGGTTCATCTTGGGCCATAAAAGGATTAACTTGAGTCTTGAAGAAGGGCAGAGCACCATACAAATAGTGTTATTTACATAGATTAGAGGAACAATATCGGAGTATAACATACTGGTTTATCAAGTAGGTTCTGAGCCAAAAGGCGGAACCGACTTGAAGACAGAGTTTGGGGTAAATGCATGGTACAATAGCATAGCCTAAGATAAACATTTCCATAAGAAAAAGGCATTTGTTAACTTCAGGTGAAACCAGGTGTCATGGCAACACAGAATTTTAAGAGAAACCTCCTTTTAAATTTGTATAGAGAAGGAAAAAATATTGCTACTTTGTTTCCTCCTGCCGCTTAAGAGAGATAAAAATGTCTGAGACTTGCCGGCTATTTCCTCCATTTGGAGACCCCTGGCCTTCCTGCCTGTTACCCTCTCAGTTCCAAACACTGGGTTGAACGGCTTCAGACATGGTCCCTACACTCAAAAAATTTAATGTCCTCCAGGAAAGACTATAATTTTAATATCAAGAAGTAAATGCTAGGATACTGATTTTACCAGGTGTCATGAAAGCCCTTATGAGAAGCCTGTTTCCCAGCAGATGAGTCAGGTGAGGCCCCTGGAAGATAAAAGTTTTGATCCAAGTATTGGAGGATATGTTAAAAAGAAAAAATGAGGATGGCATCCTAGGAAGGGAAATGATGTGTATGTTGGGAAACCATGCTAATTGTGATATATTAGAATTTTAAATAATGTTAGAAAGTGGCAGGTGAGCTTGGAAAGGTATCTAAGGATCAAATCAAATAATTATTTTATGCCATATTTAGGTGCTTGAAATTTATTCATAGAGATAGCCCATGAACTGACTGCCTAAGATTGTTTGCGAATTATTTTCACATTATTTGTAAAAAATGTTGTGAATTATTCATTTTCTTAAAAAAAGTATCCAAAGCTTTTATTAGATATCGATGTGTTCCATAATCCAAAAATTAAGAATATTTGTACTGAAAGCATGCAAATATTCATGTGTATGCCGCCAGAACATGCAAGGACATACTGTTCATTAATTAGAATAAGTGTCACCATATCTGTATTTTACATCGTAAGAAATTTGATGAACAGAACCTTATCAGTTCAAAGCTTAGAGTTGCCACGAAGACTCCTACTTATAGCCTGAGTAAAACCATACATTTATTCATTAAATAAATATCTAATTGAAACATATTCTTGAATCATTTGTCCTGGCATCATGAAAAAATTTTCATCCTTCTCCAATGAGAGTGTCAGATCTTGGTAACAATGATTTTGTAAGTGGTCCTATGAAGCTGTGGTTGGCTCTGAGGAGAGACCAAAAGACACACTGCCCCTTTCCAGAGCTCAGAGTCTAATGAGGACAGCAAGCACTAATCAGATAATCACCAAAGAGATGAGCAAGTTCATACTGTTATCAGTGCTGTGCAGTGAAAGAAAAGATGAGAAATAGTAGGGGAACCTGATGTAGAAGGGGATTAGGGAAGGTTTTCTTGAGGAAACGATGTTTGAACTGAGAACTGTGGAAATGAGTTAAGTGTCAGCTGGGGAAGAAAGTAAAAGAGACCCTAGACTCTAAATCTCTGATGCAGAAAAGTGCTTGGGCTGTTTTACGAGAGGAAAAAAGGAGTATAAAGTACAGTGGGGAGAAGAGCATGAGATGACCCTGGAGAAACAGAGGTTGGAACATGCAGGGCCCAGTGGGCTCTCTTATTGTGATAAAGAACATGGGTCTTTATCCGAAGAACAATGAAAGGGAAAGTGGGCACTGACATGATCAAATCTGTATGTTTTAAGAAAGTTCGTGGCTGCTGTGTAGAAAATGAACTGAAGGGGAACAAATTGGGGAAAACGTATTAAATAATATACAAGTATCACAACTGATAATATATCAATACCATATACTTTACTGTAACTTATTGGGTTGTTATAAATTTGCTTTAGTTTCTCCACGTGGAAACTGGTGAGGATGAACCGGTGGTTCTCTAAGTTTAGACTTCCCCACAAATGATCTGAGAAATTGATCCTCAGAGGCCTCAGAGCAGTTCCTTTGATTCTGAATGGCTTCCTGCTATGACTTCAGTGTGTCACACAAGAAATAGCCTTTTCTATATGTGCTGTAAGGTGACAAAGATCGAGAGTCCCACTGTAAACCCTTTCTGTGCACTAACATTTCATGATTCTAGATTTTGAGGAAGTCAAATTCCAGTCTATCCCCCTTGTTTTTACCAATGAGAAGTGTGTAGCCTGAAGAAGGAAGTGACTATATACACTGAGATTCCATAGTAGTTTAGTTGCTAACTCATGTCTGACTCTTGCAACCCCACAGACTGTAGTCTGCCAGGCTCCTCTGTCCATGGGATTCTCCAGGCAAGAATACTGGAGTGGGTTGCCATTTCCTTTCTCAGGGAATCTTCCCAACCCAGGACTCAAACCCAGGTCTCCTGCATTGCAGGCAGATTCTTTACTGACTGAGCTACAAGGAAAGGTTGAGATTCCATAGCTCAGTGCATATAGAACATTAGTCTCCTAACCAGTAATGCTACGTTTTTCTAATATGTATACTGTCTTTATATTCCTTGTGATTAGGTCATTGGTTATTATAATGATCAAGATTGCAGGTGCTTTTTTTTCTTTCCTTAGTTATGATCAGAAATACATTTCATATTTTTTCAATAACTGGTAAAAATTTATTTCTCTAAGATCTCAAACATCATTTTACTAAAACTTGAAGCTTGCTTTGACTTCCCAGGAGAGCAGACTTCTTACTTTATTCTGACTAAGCCGAAAATATTGCAAGACCAGCATTTCTACTTCTAAGTCAGTCCAAAGTCTGTAAGCATACAGAAGTGATGAGTAGAAACAGAAATTAGCTGAGCTTTCAGTAAGCTTTTTACTTGATTTGAACTTGCGTTCAAAGGTAAATCAAAAGTTTAAAGTTGAATATGAATCTGAGACAGGCTGAGGAGTATAGTGCTTCTGAGCACAGGCTCTGGAGTTGGGTGATCTGAATTCAAATCCCCAACTTCTTCACCTGCCAACTTTGTGACTTAGGAAAAATTACTTTTCTCAGGCTCATTTTCCCCATTTGCTGAATAGAAATAATGACATTTCAGAGTAAGCACTGAATGAGACCATATACAAAAAAATGGACTGTGTCATCAGAGTTCAGTATGGAAAACAGAAACAAATCATGATGTTTCAAGAAGAAAGGGGTTTAATATAGGGGAAATCAAGGGAAGGAAGAGAATGCCACAGGTCACTGACTTCACACTACTGCAATTGTGCCCCTTCACGTAGCACAGCATTGTCGTGGTGAAGGAACTTGTATAACCCAATGCAACTATGATCCATGCCGTGCAGGGCCACCCAAGATAGATGGGTGATAGTGAAGAGTTCTGACAAAACGTGGTCCGTTGGAGGAGGGAATGGCAAACCACTCCAGTATTTGTGCATGGAAAACTCCATGAAGAGTATGAAAAGGCAAAAAAGATATGACATTAGAAGATGAGCCTCCCTTGGAAGATATCCAGTAAGCTACTGAGGAAGAGCAGAGGGCAATTACTAGAAGGGGGCAGCACAGGATGAGGTGGTTAGATGGCATTATGAACTCAATGGACATGAATTTGAGTAGATGCTAGGAGATAGTGGAGGATAGAGGACCCTGGTGGCTACAGTCTGCAGGGTCACAGAGTCAGATATGATTGAGCAACTGAACAACAGCTAACTGTGAAACAGACTCAGGCACCTGCTTCTGATGCCACTTCAACCACAACCGCTGATGTAACTGCCATCTCACAGCTGTGAACCTGATGATACCACGCTGGAAGTTTGAGTCCAGCCACTGTGAACACTCCCTGAACATGCTTGCCAGCATCAGAGCAATAAGAAGACAGTCTTTGTTTGCCTCTCTCTTCCAGATTTCCCATGAATGCCCCAGATTTGTGGAGCCTAGTTTGTAACAAGAATCTAAGATGTAAGGGAGTTTGGGAAATGTAGTTTGTAGCTTTCTAATTACCAAATGCGGGCTTCCCTGGAGGCTGAGCTGTAAAGAATCCACCTGCAAATGCGGGAGACGCATGTTCAAACCCTGGGTCAGGAAAATCCCCTGGAGAAGGAAATGGCAACACACTCCAATATTCTTGCCAGGGAAATTCCATGAACAGAGGAGCCTGGTGGGCTACAGTCCATGGGATTGCAGAGTCGGATGTGACTTAGTGTGACCCCATGGACTGCAGCACACCAGGCTTCCTTGTCCTTCATCTCCTGAAGCTTGCTCAGACTCCTGTCCATTGAGTCAGTAATGCCATCCAGTCATCTCATCCTTTGTCGTCCCCTTCTTCTCCTGCCTTCAATCTTCCCCAGCATCAGGGTCTTTTCCAGTGAGTTGGTTCTTCGCATCAGGTGGCCAAAGTATTGGAGCTTCAGCTTCAGCATCAGTCCTTCCAGTGAATATTCAGGATTTATGTCCTTTAGCATTTAGTGACTAAACACCAAGACAATAACAACAGTTACCAAATAGAAGGAGGATAAAATAGAAATTGAGGCCCAATCTAGGTATCTGCCACAACAGAGCCCAGAGTATGGCATACAAGCAGATGCCCAATAAGTAATAGTTATTGTTGGTTTTGTTGCTGTTGGTATATTAGTAGCAGGAGTATAGGTATCACTTAGTTATAATACATAATTTACTTGTAAATTTCTATTAACCTTAAGAGGTTGATTTGCCTCTATTCTTAGGGGATGTACCAAGGATGCAATTAAATGTAAATCTTCATCTAGGTTGTGAACCCATTATTTTTAAGATCCATTTTTCTCCCTGGCAAGATAGCAGTAGATAATAAAGCAAATTTCTTTGTGTTTTCGGATTCAATTAACATAATTACTGAATTTAAACAATAGGACTCAATTCAATTAACCCTTTTGTGACAGGATAAGCTTTGCAGCATTTATGTATAAACAGCTGATTAATCTTATTGGGTGCCTAGACGGAAACGAAATCTTCTTTTCCTATAACAAACTGTCAATGGTACAACCATTTTGAAATTATTTTCTAAGCTCACGAAAGAGTGTAATTATAGCAGTAGTGCATCGCTCTCACCACCATTCTCTTCATTTCTCTCCTCTCATTTATTTGTTTTCCCTATTCATTTCCTTCTATTCTGATAAGCTTTTGGCACCCAGAAACCCTAATAACAAAACATCTGTGTTATTCTTTCCATCACTATTTTAGGATGAGAACAACCCCACAAAATGATAGGTCAGTTACAGAGTTCCCTGGTTTTTCTGATGCAGGGACACCTGTTTTTCAAATGCTCCCTTTCACCTAGAGAGTCTCAGGTTGTACTGTTTTTTAGTTAAGGAAGATTTAATCAGAAGTGACAGACAGGAATAGCACTTACAGTACTTTTGCAATTAACTGAACTACCGAGACAAGGAGCTAGTTTAAACATCTGACCTGTATTTTGAAAGTCAAGCAAAGGGTTATATTTAAAATGATAACCAAGAAGGACCTGCTGTATAGCACATGGAACTCTGCTCAATGTTATGTGGCAGCCTGGACAGAGGGGGGGAGTTTGAAGGAGAATAAATACATGTATATGTATGGCTGAGTCCCTTTGCTGTTCACCTAAAACTGTCACAACATTGTTAATCAGCTATGCTGCTAAGTCACTTCAGTCATGTCCAACTCTGTGAGACCCCATAGACAGCAGCCCACCAGGCTCCGCCATCCCTGGGATTCTCCAGGCAAGAACAATGGAGAGGGTTGCCATTTCCTTCTCCAGTGCATGAAAGTGAAAAGTGAAAGTGAAGTCGCTCAGTCGTGTCCGACTCTTCGCGACCCCATGGACTGCAGCCCACCAGGCTCCTCTGTCCATGGGATTTTCCAGGCAAGAGTACTGGAGTGGGTTGCCATTGCCTTCTCCATTAATATACTCCAGTATAAAATAAAAAGTTAAAAGAGAAAGTCTGTATTTCTCTTGTATTTAGTCTGTGGCATAAATTTCTCTTTAACAATTTTTATTTCTTTCTCTATTTTATGTTTTCCAGCCAATCACACTTAGATAAGAAGGATGCTTATCTTCAGAATCAGTATGAGTCTGAAATTTAAATGTTGAGGGCTGGGAAGATTCCATAGGCCTTGGGCAACTAAAACCCATGTGCCACAACTACAGAGCCTGTGCCCTAGAGCCAGACAGCTGTGACTACTCAAGCCGGCATGCCCTAAAATGATGTTTTATTCCTTCACTTATTTATTTAAGAAATATTTCTTGGATACTTGCTTAACTACATTTAAAATCCAGAAAGTTTTCTATATTGTATTATTTCTTTGCATCATATTTTATTTAGGACTTTAAATATAATTCCTTTGCTAAAAGATATATTATTTTGTTGTTGTTGTTGTCTGGTCACTATGTCCAGCTTTTTGCAACCCCATGGACTGCAGTACACCAGGCTTCCCTGTCCTTCACTATCTCCTTGAGTTTGCTCAAACTCATGTCCATTGAGTCATTGACAACATCCGACCATCTCATCCTCTGTCGCCCCTTTCTAAAATCCAAAGTATTTCCCTGATGGCTTAGACGGTATAGCATCTGCCTACAATGCGGGAGACCTGGGTTTGATCCCTGGGTCAGGAAGATCCTCTGGAGAAGGAAGTGGCAACCCACTCCAGTACTCTTGCCTGGAAAATCCCATGGACGGAAGAGCCTGGTAGGCTGTAGTCCATGGGGTGGCGAAGATGGACTGAGTGACTCAGACATGACTGAGTGACTTCACTTCACTTCTAAAATCCAGAAAACTTTCTACATTGTACTATTTCGTTGCATCATATTTTATTTAAGGACTTTAAATGTAATTCCTTCACTAAAAGATATATGTATTGACCTTTAGACATAACCCTAGGGAATGAATGTCAGGTATGCTTCCTGACCTTATGGAGCTAACATTCCAAGAAGATGAAACAATTACACCTAACATGACAACCGACAGAACAAAATTGCCTATAATTTAATAGATCAAGTGCTGCTATATATTGAGTTAATGATCTAGCATTATGAACATTATGGTCTTGGTTTTGGTGTTTTGTTGTTTAATAGACTAGTTTTATAGCAGTTTTAGGTTCACAGCAAAATGAGGGGGGAGGTACAGGGATTTTTAAAATACCCCCTCCCCTGACGCATGGACTGCCTCCCTATTATCAGCATCCCTGACCCAGAATGGTACATTTATTAGAATTGGTGACCCCACAATTGACACATCCTTATCACCCCAAATCTGCAGTTTAAATTAGAGTTCACCTTTGAGGCTGTACATTCTGTGGGTTTGAACACATGTATAATGACACATAGCCACCATTACAGTATCATACAGAGGAGTTTCACCACATTAAAAATCCTGTGCAATGTCTGTTTGTCTTTCCTTCTCCCCAGCTCCTGGCAATCACTGATGTTTTCACTATTTCCATAGTTTTATCTTTTCCAGCATATGGGATCTTAGTTCCCCAACCAGGGATTGAACCCACGTCGTGTGCATTGGAAGGCAGATTCTTGACCACTAGACCACCAGGGAAGTCCCTTGTTTGTTTCCTTATTGTTGAGTTTTAAAAGATTTTTGTATATTTCATGTAACAGTCCTTTGTCACTTGTGTTTTTGTTGTTGTTTTATCCCAGTTTGTGGCTTCTCATTCTTTCAATGGTGTCCTCTCAGAGCAGAGATTTTAATGTAATCCAGTTTATCAAATTATTCTTTCCATGGATTATACCTTTGGTGTTGTATTTCAAAAATCACCTCTATGCTCAAGGTGACCTATATTTTCTCATGCCATCTTCTAGGAGTTTTATAGTTTTGTGTTTTACATTTAGGTCTGTAATCCATTTTGAGTTAATTTTTGTGACAGATGTAAGAACTGTGTCTAGATTCATTTTTATTTTGCATGTGGATATCCAATCGTTTAGGCTTCCCAGATGGCGCACTAGTGGTAAAGAACCTGCCTGCCAATTCAGGAGACATGAGACATGGGTTTGATCCCCCTAGAGGAGGGCATGGCAACTCACTCCTGTATTCTTGCCTGGAGAATCTCAATGGACAGAAGAGCCTGGCAGGCTACAGTCCATAGTGTCATAAAGAGTCAGACATGATTGAGTGCCTTAGCATGCATGCATGTCCAGTAGCTCAGCAACATTTGTTAAAAAGGCTATCTTTGGGAATTCCCTGGCAGTCTAGCAGTTAGGACTCAGGGCTTTCACAGCCATAGTCCGGGTTCCATCTCTGGTTAGGGAGTTATCAATAAGATCCCACAAACTGTGTGGCACAGCCAAAAAAGAAAAAGGTTATTTTTGCTCCATTGCATTGCCTTTGCTCCTTTGTCAAAGAGTGATTGACTATGTTTATGTAGGCCTGTGACTCCTCTCCTATGCTCATGTTTTGTTTTACTGATCTTTTTGTCTGGTTTTTTTCCATCACTATCTTGATTACTGTTACTATTCTAGGTCTTAAAGTCTGGTAGTGTCAGTCCAACTTTGTTCTTCTTCTTCAGTGTTGTATTGGCTATTCAGAGTCTTTTGCTTCTACATATAAATTTTAGAATCAGTTTGTTGACATCCACAAAATGTGATATGAAACATCTTTTTCTATGCTGATATGCCACCTTTATATCTTCAGTGACACACACCATCTGTTGAAAAGACATTGTATTTCCTTCATTCCTATGTCCATGTTCAGTTGACTGTATTTATATGGGTCTATTTCTGGGCTCTCTATTCTGTTTCATTGATCTATTTCTTTCATCAGTACTAAACTTTCTGGGTTACCGTTGCCTTATAGTTGGTATATATCTTCTGTATATCCTTCTTTCAAGGAATTAGTTCTTTGATTTCTTTTGTCAGAGTTTTATATATTTCTTCATGTAGATCTTTAATATATTTCATTAGATTTATACCTAAGTATTATATTTTGGTTAAAATATAAGTGGTATTGTATTTTTCATTTCAAATTAATCTTGTTCATTGCCGGTATAGAAAAGTCACTTACTTTTGCAAATTAACCTTATAACCTGAAAACTTGCAATAATTGCTTATTAGCTCCAGAAGTTTTTTGTTCATTTATTTCAGTTTCTCATGTCATTTATGAACAAAGGCAGTTTTATTTTTCTTTCCCAATCTGTCTACCTTTTATTTCCCCTCCTTTTTTTTTCTTATTGCATTAGCTAGGAATTCCAGTGCAATGTTGAAAAGTATTATTGACAGAGGAAATCCTTGCCTTTTTTCCAGTCTTAGTGGGAAAGCTTTGAGTTTCTCACTTTTAAGTATGACGTTAGCTGTAGGCTTTTATTGTTTTTTCAGTAGATATTCTTTATTAAGTTGAGGAAGTTCCCTCTCTTCCTTGTTTGCTAAGAGTGTGTGGGATTTTATCAAATGCTTTTCCTAAGAATCAGTGAGCATATGATTTTTCTTTTTTAGCCTGTTGATTTAATAGATTTCATTCCCTGATTTTCAAATATTGATACAGCCTTACATACTAGAATAATCTCACTTCATTGTAATGTCTAATTATTTTTATATATTGTTGGACTTTATTTGCTAATATTTTGTTGAGGATGTTTGCATCTATGTTCATGAGAGATATTATTATGTAGTTTTTATGTAGTGTTTTTCTGGTTTTATTATTAGAGTAATGCTGGTCTCAAAAAATGACTTGGGAAGTGCTCCTTCTGCTTCTGTCTTCTGTAAGAGATTGTAGAGAATTAATATAATCTTATGTGTTTGGTAGAATTCACCAATCTGGGCCTAGTGCTTTCTGTTTTGGAAGGTTATTAATGATTGATTCAATGTTATTAATAGATATAGGCCTATTCAGATGGTATACTTCTTTTGTGTCTTTCAAGGAATTAGTCAGTTTCTGCTAGGAAATCTCATGGACAGAGGAGTCTGGTGGGCTGCCGTCCATGGGGTTGCTAAGAGTCAGACTGAGTGACTTCACTTTCACTTTTCACTTTCATGCATTGGAGAAGGAAATGGCAACCCACTCCAGTGTTCTTGCCTGGAAAATCCCAGGGACACCAGGGCATGGTGGGCTGCCGTCTATGGTGTCGCACAGGGTAGGACATGACTGAAGCAACTTAGCAGCAGCAGCAGCTTTAGGGACATAGAGTATTTATTTCATAATATCCTTTATTATCCTTTTAATTTCCAAAGGATCTGTAGTGATATCCCCTCTTTCATTTGTAGTATTAATAATTTTCTTTCCTTTTTTTTTTTTTCTTTATTAGCGTGGCAAGAAGCTTATGGATTTTATTGGTCTTTTTTAGGACCTAACTTTTTGTTTGTTTGTTTGTTTTAATTTTTATTTTTACTTTATTTTACTTTACAATACTGTATTGGTTTTGCCATACATTGACATGAATCCACCATGGGTGTATATGAGTTCCCAATCATGAACACCCCTCCACCTCCCACCCCATATCATCTCTCTGGATCATCCCTGTGCACCAGCCCCAAGCATCCTGTATCCTGTATCGAACATAGACTGGCGATTTGTTTCTTACATGATAGTATACATGTTTCAATGCCATTCTCCCAAATCATCCCACCCTCTCCCTCTCCCTGAGTCCAAAAGTCTGTTCTACACATCTGTGTCTCTTTTGCTGTCTCACATACAGGGTCATCAATACCATCTTTCTAAATTCCATATATATGTGTTAGTATACTGTATTGGTGTTTTTCTTTCTGGCTTACTTCACTCTGTATAATCGGCTCCAGTTTCATCCATCTCATTAGAACTGATTCAAAGGTATTCTTTTTAGTGGCTGAGTAATACTCCATTGTGTATATGTATGACAGCTTTCTTATCCATTCGTCTGCTGATGGACATCTAGGTTGTTTCCATGTCCTGGCTATTATAAACAGTGCTGCAATGAACATTGGGGTACATGTGTCTCTTTCAATTCTGGTTTCCTTGGCATGTATGCCCAGCAGTGGGATTGCTGAGTCACAAGGCAGTTCTATTTGCAGTTTTTTAAGGAATCTCCACACTGTTCTCCATAGTGGCTGTACTAGTTTGCATTCCCACCAACAGTGTAAGAGGGTTCCCTTTTTTACCTATTGATGACATCTTTTAAGTTGTATTGATTTGTGCTCTAGTTTTTATTATTTCTTTTGCTTAATTTGGATTTAATTTGCTCTTTTTTCCCCTAGTTTCTAATGTAGAAGTTTAAATTAATATTAGGCTTCATTTAAGCCTCCTTGGCAAATGGAAGCCTGATAATCACATTCTGAAATTCCTTTTGTCATTATTACCAACAAGTGCATGTTGACCTACCTGTATTTGAAGGGTCCAAAAATACAACAGACAAATCCATACACATGAAACAATACTCTATACTCGTTATATCATGTTCTTAATTCTTAAAATATATTCCCATAATATATATTCCCATGAAAATATAAATGAACATCAGAAGATAGAAGTACTTGAGGGACCACAAACAATATTTAGGAAAAGTCATATATGGAGGTGAGACTTGGATAAACATTAAAAGAAGGTAATAAAAGGTGAGTATTCTACAAAGAGGGAGTATTTCAAATGAAGTTGTGGAAGAAAAGATGTATAAGTTCAAAGAAACATGAATAAACATTTTGGTTGGAGTGAAAGTATCCTTGTAGTAGGGTTCAGGTATGAAAAATATATTTAAAAAGTTAAGTGCCAGAAGATAGAGAACATTTAATTTGGGTTTTAGGTTTAGAATCTCACAAACAGAATAGTTTATTTCGGGTAGAATACCTCAGTGCAGGTTTATAAAATCTGCCTCAAAGCCTTAGTTTTCTCTGCTCAGTGGCATGATAAGTACAAAGCTGGTGGCTCAGACAGTAAAGTGTTTGTCTGCAATGCGGGAGACCTGGGTTTGATCCCTGGGTAGGGAAGATCCCCTAGAGAAGGAAATGGCAACTCACTCCAGTACTCTTGCCTGGAAAATTCCATGGATGCAGGAACCTGGTAGGCTACTGACCATAGGATCGCAAAGAGTCGGACACAACTGAGCAACTTCACTGGCCTCTTAGCAAAAGATTATGAAAAATTGGAACCTTTGTGGAAGGAACATTTTGCATCCAGTGTCTCATTTACAAAAAAAAAAAAAGAAAAAGTGCTGTCTCGTTACTGACAACTATAAATGAAAATCAGAAGATAGAAGTACTTGAGGGACCACAAACTATTTAGGAAGTATAGTAGAAATCATGAATATACTTTAAACAGGAAAAGGGTGAAAGTTTTCACAGCATGGATTTATATGGCATTTTCTTGATAGTAGGTCAAGCCCTCTGTAACTTGGCCACTTTCAGCAGAATTGCCTCTATTCCAATAACTCCATGTTGTGATTTAATCTTGGGAGCACTACCAAGAATTTTGAGTTGATTGCTGGACTAATGAAGCATGATCTACTAATTAAAAAATAAATGAAAACAAGGATTTTCTTTATGAGTCAAACATCTCTACATACCACATCTGAGTAAAAAGTTCCTGTAATGTCTCAATACTAAAACCCTGGTAATATTTAATGGCAGAATAATGAGTGCCAGGTGATAGATCATAGAAGTTAGCTTTGTTACTTTGTGTCCATACCACAAAATATCACTGGGCATTGATAACAGCCTAACAGTGTCAGGTCAACAATAGTTTAAATAAAGCCTAAGCTTAAGACATTTTTCCTGGAGAAGGAAATGGCAACCCACTCCAGTATTCTTGCCTGGAGAATCCCATGAACGGAGGAGCCTGGTGGGCCACAGTCCATGGGGTCACAAAGAATCGTACATGACTGAGCGACTTCACTAAGACATTTTTATTTTTAGTCCATGCCTTTCCAATATCATCCAAATGAGGATACAGTTTTTAAAAGAAAGATAAAAATAATTTATAAGTTAAAGGAAATGAAGCAAAGAATTTTTTCTGTTCAAAGTAGAATATATATTATCACTAATCCTTTGGAAATGGTAGAAAATCAAGTAATAAGCATTTTACACTCGGGCTTTTATGACTAATGTCATTCCACTGAGATGAACACATATTAGTTTTTCTCATTCAAGTATATGATATTTTAGCCATGCAGAACCTATCATGCTGGCCTATGGGGCACTTTTTCCTAACATGTTCAGACGTTACATTCAGATATCTCCAACTTAAAAATGTTGTTTCACATTTACATGAATAAATCTAGGGGCTTCCCTGGAGGCCCAGTGCTTAAGAATCTGCTTTTCAATGTCAAGGACAACAGTTCAATCCCTGGTCCAGGAAGATTTCACGGGCTGAGAGGGACAACTACACCTATGTGCCGCAACCACTGAAGCCCACACCGTCTAGAGCTCATGGTCTGTGATAAGAGAAGCCACCGCAAGGAGAAACTTGTGCACCACAACTAGAGAGTAGCTTCTACTCACCACAGCTAGAGAAAGCCTGTGAGCAGCAATGAGGACCCAGTAGAGCCAAAAATACAATAATTTTAAAAAATTTATAGATCTAGGCATAAGCGAAAGGGAAGAACCTTGGCAAGGTTCTTCAATATTTTTGATTTATTATTTTGTATATTAGTTTACAGATTAGAAGCAAAGTAAATTCCACAGTGTCACTGAAAGACTCAGAAAGTTCCCTCCACTAAGGAACAAATAAGAGAATCATTAAATTAATTAAAATTATAAAATGACATGGATTAGTAACTTTCTTCTGAATATTTTATGACTCTAACAGCCATCAGGACTAATTTGGAAGGGTATATGTTTAATGCCAGCTTCATAGTCCTTAAATCTTTGGTTTATATTTAGCACTAAATGTTAAACCAGGTATTAAGTTTCCATATGATCTGAAGAACTTCAGTTTTAAAAGGGAGTAAAAGAGGTTACAGTAAAATCTTAGATTTTTATGGTTTGGTTTTGTTAATTTCAAGCTCTATTCTCATAATCTCCCATAATTTCAAGTTTCAATGTAATGTCCCTTGTTCACTAAAAGAAGTTATTTTAGAATTTCCAGAGACAAAGATGCAGTAAGGTCCTGCCTTGAAACCCAGGATCATCTGTTCATGGGAGTAAGCTCTATTTTTTAATATAATCACCATGGCTACCTATGTAACGAATCTTTTTTTTGTTGTTGTTGACTTTTAAGACATGGGGGTGCCCAATCAGCATCCTATTAATCATGTCTACTCGGTTTCTTGTGTGTCAGTAGCATAGGGAGCATTGAGAGGATGCAAGTGGCAACTGTAACTCTTTAAAAAATATAAACCCCCGCAGAGAATTCAGTAAATTGTGGTTTTGACCAGACGATTTAAATAAGTGGAACATTTATTCAAAGTATTTTAGTCACTGTTGACTCACTCAGGAATCAGGCCGTTTATGAATTAATGCTACCAAATCTGACACTCTTGGAGAAGGCTGGAAAATTTTCCATGATGCCAAGATGAATGATTCAAGAAGGTGGTATTTAATTTTACATATAATTGACATTTCTATCTCTAACCTACTCCAGTGCAATATTTGCACTCTATATTAAGTATAGCTCTAATATCTTCCTTACTCAGTGGAATTGGCATTCTCACATGAATTAAAAGTGCCAACTTCTGAATAGCTCTCATTGAATGTTGACACCACATATGTCATTTCCAAGAGTGAAAGAGGCTCAAAATAGCAGAGTGTTTCCCCTTTTTACTTGTACTGTAAGCTGTTTTAATACTTTTCTAGAGGAAGAGGGTCCCAAGGGAAGAGTTTTTGCTCTTTCTGCATTTGGTATAGAGGTGTTATTTTCTTTTGGCTGTTCTATATCCTTAGGTGAACCTTTTACCTCCCAGGCTTAGGCATGGATTTAGGCAGATCCCAAATGACATCACAACCCGAGCTCCCCAAGTGGCAAGGCCTCTCTCCATTCTCTTTTCATTTCCCCCATCTCCTTCTGCTGCCTTCCTTTCCACTCCTTTTGTAACCAGTGATTTATTAGCTTGTTTCATGTACCTTAGGTACCTTAGTCATTTTCAGAGTAGCTAGTTTACCATGTCTGCCATAACAAAGTGCCACAGACTGGGTGGTTTAACCAACAAAAATTTATGTACTCACATTCGTGGAGGCCAGAAGTTTGAGATGAAGGTGTCAGCAGCCTTGGTTTCTTCCAAGGCCTTCACTCCTCGGTTGGTAGATGGCTGTCTTCTTCTCTCTTTTTTAACAGTTTTATTTATTTTTTATTGAAGGATAATTGCTTTACAGAATTTTACTGTTTTCTGTCAAGCCTCAACATGAATCAGCCAGAGGTATACATATATCCCCTCCCTTTTGAAACTCCCTCCCATCTCCCTCCCCATCCCATCCATCTAGGTTGTCTTCTTGTTTCCACATAGTCACATAGTTCACATAGTGTGTGTTTGGGCCCTAATCTCTTCTTCTTACAAGGGTTGGATTAGGATCCATCCTAACCACCCCAGCTTAATTTAATTACCAGTTTAAAGATCCTTCTCCAAATACAATCACATTCTAAGATAACTAAGAGACATGTGAATGTGAGGGGAACACACAGCAGTAGCCCAAGATGGACATCATAATACTTGTTGGTCAGACGAAGGATTCAGTTCTTGCCATCCCTTGGAAGGCAATCAGAGGAACTATGGTGGGAGGGAGGCATGCCCCCAGACTTAGGCCTTCAGTTCAGCCAAGATCTCATCATGATACCTCTATAAGACTTTCTGAATACCTATTATATACCAAAACTGTGCTAGGCATTTTACATACATTTATCTAATTGAACCCTTAAAACAGTCCTAAAAGGTGGGAACTGCCAGTAGTCTCCGGAGAAGGCAATGGCACCCCACTCCAGTACTCTTGCCTGGAAAATCCCATGGACGGAGGAACCTGGTGGGCTGCAGTCCATGGGGTCACTGGCGGTCAGACACGACTGAGCGACTTCACTTTCACTTTTCACTTTCACGCATTGAAGAAGGAAATGGCAACCCTCTCCAGTGTTCTTGCCTGGAGAATCCCAGGGATGGGGGAGCCTGGTGGGCTGCCGTCTATGGGGTCGCACAGAGTCAGACACGACTGAAGTGACTTAGCAGCAGCAGCCAGTATTCTCACTTGGGAGCTAAGGAAACTGAGATTTGGTGATACTAAATGATTAGCTCAAGATCTCATAGGAAGGAAACAGAAATGCTGGGAGGCAAACCCAAATCCACATATGACTCCAACACCGATGATTTTTCCATGGCACACATTTACTTCTCTCTGTAGAACACTAATGTGTTGATTGATCACTTGTCTTCTAGGTGATCCCCAAGTTACCCTATTCTGAAGATGTTGTTTTTCACTTTGTTTTCCTGTGGGCCAAGTCAAGACCAGGTCAATAAGCTTTCTTCAGGAAAGAAAAAAAAAAGTTGTTTTTTTTTTTTTTCTTTTTTACTAACTCCAGGTAGAAGTCTGTATGGTTTGAGTATTCACTGCAATGATTCCCAGCAAAGAAACACTATTCATGTATTCTTTTTTATTATTTCAGAGTGTTTCAGTTATCTATTGCTGTGTTATAAATGATCCCAAAACTTAGTGGCTAAAAAAAATAATAATCATCATTTTCTCTCTCAAAATTCTGTGGTTTACTGGGTTCTTTTGGTGGTTTATTTATTCCTTGTGATGCTGGCTGGAGCTGCAGTCACATAGGGGTTCAACTGGGCTAGAATGTTCAAGAGAACTCTTTCACATCTCTGACGTTTGGTGGAGAACCACAAGAGAGCTTGGATCGGACAGCTGAACACCCCTTTCCCATGGTCATGTGTCCAGCAGAAAGACTCCTTATGTGGCAGCTTAGGACTGCCAAAACCAGAAGCAGCTAGGCCTTCTTAAGGTTTAGATCAAGAACTGGCACAACATCCCTTCCATCACGTAAACTTTCCAGTACATCCCTTTCATTCACCCTAACATGTCTCGTTAAAGTGAATCCCAGGCCAGCCTGTATTCAGTGTAGGGGCAGATACCCAAGGTTACAAGTACCAGATGATGCAACTCATAAAGGCCATCCTTAGAGACAAGCTACACCTGGGTTTGCTAAAGAAATGAGGGAAAAGAAGGCATTCACTTCATATTAAATATTGGGTGATTTATCAATACAGAACTAAATGAAGAAGTAGTTTTGAAACACTTTGACCCTTTTTTCAAAAACAAGGAGTTTTTTTTTTTTTTTTGGATAACGTATCAGTGAAAAGAACTTACACAAGTGCAATATATTTAATCTTTGTAGAAAGCAAATAAGACCTTTTCCTTATAATCACTTCTGTGATGAGAACCTGTGAAGCCTTGAGTATCAAGTAAGAAATACAACATCAGTTGCACTGGTACCAGACTCTGTGCCTGCTCTCTGTAAGCTGCTTTGGTTGATATAGCTTTGTGCAGTGACCAAAGTTGGAGTGGGTTTTTCGCTCCTTCTCTGAGTCAGAAAATATTCTTGAATCTGAAGAAAGGAGGGAGGGAGAAAGTCATGTAAAAAAAAAAAGCATAATTCACCAATAATGAGGTGAATCTGTATTCTGTTGGGGTTCAATTAGTATAATCTTTGGCATTTGTTAAGTACCAAGAAATGTTAAATTATATTTTAATCTATTTTTAATTAAAAAAACTTTTTTGGCCATACTGCATGGCATGAAGGATTTTAGTCCCCTGACCAGGGATCAAACCCTTGTTCCCTGCTTGCAAGCATGGAGTCTTAACCACTGGACCACCAGGGAAGTCTCTTAAAATTATTTTTAACTGATTTTTTGGCACAAAATATGAAGGCCTCCCACATGGCAGATACAACTTGTGACAAAATATCTTCTCTGGTGTATGATCAGTATGATTTTGCTATTTATGAATACAGTCATCAAAAATGATGTATGTTGCCAGCTAGAGATGTGTGCTGTTTAGACATAGTATGCTTTAATAAGGGTCATGTCCACTTGGTCACGTCCAACTCTTTGCCACCCCCATGGACTGGAGCCCGCCAGACTCCTCTGTCCATGGGATTTTGCAGGCAAGAATAATGGAGTGGGTTGCCATTTCCTTCTCCAGTAAAATTAAATTCAGTTCAGTTCAGTCACTCAGTCGTGTCCGACTCTTTGCAACCCCATGAATTGCAGCACACCAGGCCTCCCTGTCCATCACCAACTCCCAGAGTTCACTCAAACTCACGTCCATCCAGTCAGTGATGCCATCCAGCCATCTCATCCTCTGTTGTCCCCTTCTCCTCCTGCCCCCAATCCCTCCCAGCATCAGAGTCTTTTCCAGTGAGTCAACTCTTCGCATCAGGTGACCAAAGTACTGGAGTTTCAGCTTTAGCATCATTCCGTCCAAAGAACACCCAGGACTGATCTCCTTTAGAATGGACTGGTTTGATCTCCTTGCAGTGCAACGGACTCTTCAAGAGTCTCCTCCAACACCACAGTTCAAAAGCATCAATTCTTTGGTGCTCAGCTTTCTTCACAGTCCAACTCTCACATCCATACATGACTACTGGAAAAACCATAGCCTTGACTAGATGGACCTTTGTTGGCAAAGTAATGTCTCTGCTTTTGAATATGCTGTCTAGATTGCCAGGACTCAAATCCTAACTCTGCTTCTTAGCTGGCTATGGGGTCCAAACCTCAATTGTCATGCAGAGATAATAATCATAGATCAGTAAGTATTAAATAATGCAGAGCATTTAGTAGAACAGTGCTGTTGTTATCATCAGTGTTATTGTAGTTATTGCTGTTATTTATATCCATTAAGAATTTGGCTGCTAGAAATAGATGTGCCAAAAATACAACAAAAAATTAGAGGTTTTCTTATTGTGAAACAAGAAGTGAGGAGGCAGGCCATGATAGGCTTCGGTTTAGCAGCTCTGGAATTCAGTCCCCAGGTCTCTGCAATGCTCTTGTCCTTTCCCTTGTGATTGCCCCTTAGTTCCAAGGTGGCTACTCTGTCTCTGGCACGGTGTGCTCATTCCAGCCGAAAGAACTGAAGGGCAAAGAGCAACAGGATGCTGTGAGATGAGTGTGCCTGCTTTTAAGGAGCTTTCCTGTAAGCCCTGCCCAACACTTTTGCTTATATGATATTAGTCAGAAATGAGTCATCATCCTCTCCTCCCCGCCACCTGTAACAGAAGTTATATACTTGGTTATCCACCAACAAAATCAAAATCCTCTTTATGCAGGAGGAAGGGAAAATGAGTACTGGGTGGGCACTGGCAGTCTCCACCACGTTATTTTCAGTGTTGTTACTGCTGTTATTACTGCTTTATCTTGAAACACTGTCAGCTTTCTCTACTGTAAGGTTCCCAGAGACAGAATCCATAGAAAACCTCTCTGTTTTAAAACACAGTCTATCAACATGATTCTTGAAAATAGCCCCAGAGGAATATGCCAATAGGAAGTCAGCTATATTTTAATTGATTGGATTCTGTTTAAGCCTTTGACATCACTGTTCTGTTTTAAGCAATGTAAGAGAAAATGAAACATTAAATAAAATATCTAGGTTTTTGATGAGACCAAGTCCAGGTCTCATTCAAAATAAGGCTTAGAAACTAAGAACTAAGCTACTCTAAATGAAATCTTTAAAACTGATAAGCTTTACAGGAGTCATTGTTTTATACTATTCTGGAAACTTAAAAATCTTTTGGAATATTTATGGGACACTGATATTCTTGTTTGAAAATAAGATTAAGATTGATTCATGATATAAAAAGTACTTGTCTGAAGCATATCTCTGTCATAATTTCCTCTTTGTGGAACCCTATTTACTCTCCTTTTTTGACAGAAATATAGTCACTCATTTCTTATCCTCCAGAAATCCTCTCCAGTTCTTTAGGGCCCTAAACTGTTCACTGTAAACCAGCCATGGCCTTTGCTGGCCTAGAGACAGAGTGCTTTCCGTTCTGTCCATGAATGTTAGTGTTTGTTTTTGTATCAGCATGATTGGCAGAAGTCAGTGATGGAGATTGTGTAAGAAACTTTTTTTTTAATGTATTCTATTGAAGTATAGTTGATTTACAATGTTGTGTTAGTTTCTGCTATGTAGCAAAGTGGTTCAGTTATGCATATATATACACATTCTTTTTCAGATTCTTTTCCATTCTGCTTTATCACAGGATACTTTTCTCTGTTCTGTACTGTAGTAAGAGCTTGTTATTTATCCATCCTAGAAACGATAGTTTCCCATCTGCTAGTGCCAAACTCTCACACCCTCTCTCCCCCTTGGCATCCACAAGTCTGCTCTCTATGTCTGTAAGTCTGTTTCTGTCTCGTAGACAAGTTCTTTTGTGTCATATTTAGATTTCTTATATTAATGATTTCAAATGGTATTTGTCTTTCTCCTTCTGACTTCACTTAGTATGATAATCTTTAGGTCCATTCCTACTGTTGAAAATGGTATTATTTCATTCTTTATTATGACTGAGTAGTATGCCATTGTATGTGTGTGGTAGGTGTGTATATATATATATACACACTGTATTTTCTTCATCCACTCATCAGTCGATGGACACTTAGGTTGTTTCCATATCTTGGCTGTTGTGAATAGTGTTGCTGTGAATATAGGGATGCATGTATAGTTTTGAATTATGGTTTTCTCAGGATATATGCCCAGGTGTGGGATTGCTGGATGGCAACTCCAATTTTAGTTTTTTGAGGAACCTCCATGCTGTTTTCCATTGGCTGCACCAACTTGCATTCCCACCAACAGTATAGGAGGGTTCCCTTTTCTCCTCCACACCCTCTCCAGCATGTGTTATTTGTTGATTTTATGATGGCCATTCCTACCAGTGTGACATGGTAGCTCGTCATAGTTTTGATTTGCATTTCTCTAATAATTAGTGATGCTGAACATCTTGTGCATCTTGGCCATTTGTATGTCTTCTCTGGAGAAATGTCTATTTAGGTAAAAAGCTTATTTTTAATCTGTGGCCAACTTTGAGAAAGATTGGATGATAAGAAGAGAACTAGAGAACATGACACAGATATTTAATTATTGTCTATAGCCCACCACATACACAGAGCTCTGACCTATAGAAAAGAATTAAAAGGGGCATCCTTTGCCCTGAAAGAATAAAAGAAAGGACATTTCAAGCAGTAAAGTCCTTTCTCTGCCCCTGAGCATCAGGACAGGGAGAATGACTGGAGCCAGAAGCAAGTTGGTTTTAGGGGGTTGTAATGTTGGGCTTTATGAAAGCCACGCCAAAAAGTCTGATGTAATACAGTGGAAAACAGGAGCAGTGGAGCCTTTGAGCTGGGGAAGGTCTGTGAGGTTCAGAGGCTGCTTTGGGCAGTGACATTAGAGTTGGCTGGAGCACAGGTGGAGAGGGGAGCCTCCCTGTCTTCTTAGCATTAGCTGGCAACTCATCTCATTCTCCTTGTGCAGCCATCTCCAGGCCACTATCTACCTATCCGGAGCACTGGCCACCTCAGCTCAAGGCCATTGTCTCAATTCATCTTTCCCAGAAACTATGCAACAAGCTCTTTACATATATAATAAGAAGCTTGAAATTTAACTGGAATACATTTAGCCCAGAATAACTTTTGCAGTAGTAGCAGGAAAGTTTATAGAAAAAGTATGGCAATTGCTTTTTATAACATTGAAATCAAAAATTAAAAGTATTCCTTCAACATCTCCAATTTGCCCTTCAAAAGATTGCGTTCCAGCCATTTGACCCTTTAAATCTTTGAATATAAGGAGTTCTTTTTTCCCTAAATCTTAAATTATCTCAACATTTCTTAGATTATTTCAACATTTGCCCTCTCAAATTCTTTGTGAATTTAGTAGAAAAGTCCATCCCAACTGTTCCATCATTATTTATTATATATTCTGTCTGCTTTGATCTGATTTAAGCACTTAAAATTTTTTCTAATATCTCTTTATAAAAATGATGCCCTATCTTCTAAATAATTTTAATTGCTATTTTCTAACTTGATCATTTTCCTTTTGGAGCTTTTCAAACTGAAATGTATGTGAAGAATAGCAACAAGAACTTCCCAAGAAACAAGTACCTGTGGGTTTGGTTTTCCTTAAGGGTACTGTAATTCCATGGGTTTGAATTTTCAGTATCCATTATGAGGTCAGCTGCAGAGAAAGCCTCCCAAATAGCATTGCCCCTTGGGCCCAAGTCTATAGAGGACCATCAGAACACACTCTAAAATCCTTTTCCTGAGTCACTGTGTACTGTTATAGAACTGTCTGTGAGGCTGCTTGATTTCTCTCTCATGAATACTCAAAATGACCCTGTCAAAATTCACTGTCTCCTGTATTGCCCATCTCTTGGGCATATTATCCATGTCAAGGACCTCCAGTGTGCTAGCAAATGCCAAGTAAACTGGGAGATTTCTGATCACTTATGGCAGTATCAGATAGGCATGGTTCCAGCCCTGATTTCTAGGTCACCTACTTTTACTAACTCTCTATCCAGGGCAGTGATTTGTAGCCCCAGTTAACATCAGAAGTATCTGTGGAGTTATTTGATGTGCATATGCCCAGGATCTTCCTGACACCTAGTGAATCAGACTCTTGGGGAATGGAATCCAACCATCCATTTCTTTTTTAAGCACTGAAGGGTGATCCAGATCTATTGCCAGATGGGAAATAATCCATCTTAGCAATTGATCGTCATATTTACATTTTTGTGGGCTTCCCTGGTGGCTTTGATTATAAAGAATCTGCCTGTAATGCAGGAGACCCAGGTTCGATCCCTGGGTTAGGAAGATCTCCTGAAGAAAGAAATGAAAACCCACTCTGGTATCCTTACCTGGGAAATACCATGGACACAGGAGCCTGGTGGGTTGCAGTCCGTGGGTTTGCAAACAGTCGGACATGACTTAGCGACTTTCAGTTTCAGTATAGACTATGTTCCCTATCAGAAACCTTTTCTTCTGTAGGGACTGAGCAAAAATGAATTTCTAACATGAAATGGAAAGTTCACCTGTGTTTTCTCCCCTGCTTGCCTGATATTCCCAATTGAGCCCCTGAGCCTCACCGAAACTGACTTGTAGCAGAGTCCATGCTAAACTGCTTAGTAAAATTTATGATTTGTACAAAGCACTACAACTTTATAAATTCAGCCATGAATTTATACATACTCAGCATATACACATTTTTCCCAGTGAAATAGGTCTTATTAGTCTCAATTTTTAGATTAGGAACAGTCTGAAAGAATTTACATGCCTTGCTGAAGAACATAAGGAAATAGTGGCTAGAATTAAACTCAGTTCTTCCAACTCTGAATTCAGTACTCTTTTACTATACTGAGACAGGAAGGTGGCAGAACACAGCCTTTAAAAGAATGACATAGCCAGATATAAAAGGAGACATACTCTATGACATCCCTTATACCAACAAGGACCTATTGTATAGGACATGGAACTCTGCTCAGTGTTATGTGACAGCCTGGTTTGGAGGCGGGCTTTAGGGGACAATAAAGAAAGTGAAAATGTTAGTCTCTCAGTCTTGTCCAACTCTTTGTAACCCCATAGACTGTAGCCCACCAGGCTCTTCTGTCTTCGGGATTTCCCAAGTAAAAATACTGGAGTAGGTTGCCGTTTCCTTCTCCAGGAGATCTTCCTGACTCAAGGATTGAACCCAGGTCTCCTGCATTGCAGGCAGATTCTTTACCATGTAAGCCACCAGGGAAGCCCACTGGGGGAGAATGGATACACGTATATGTATGACTGTGTCCCTTCACGCTTCACCTGGAACTGTCACAAGATCATTAGTCAGCTTATGAAATAGATGGGACCACCTGACCTGCCTCTTGAAAAATCTATATGCAGGTCAGGAAGCAACAGTTAGAACTGGACATTGAATAATAGACTGGTTCCAAATAGGAAAAGGACTACATCAAGGCTGTATATTGTCACCCTGATTATTTAACTTTTATGCAAAGTACATCATGAGAAATGCTGGGCTGGAAGAAGCACAAGCTGGAATCAAGATTGCCGGGAGAAATATCAATAACCTCAGATATGCAGATGACACCATTCTTATGGCAGAAAGAGAAGAGGAACTAAAAAGCCTCTTGGTGAAAGTGAAAGAGGAGAGTGAAAAAGTTGGCTTAAAGCTCAACATTCAGAAAACGGAAGATCATGGCATCCGGTCCCATCACTTCATGGGAAATAGATGGGGAAACAGTGGAAACAGTGTCAGACTTTATTTTGGGGGGCTCCAAAATCACTGCAGATGGTGACTGCAGCCATGAAATTAAAAGTCTCTTACTCCTTGGAAGGAAAGTTATGACCAACCTAGATAGCATATTGAAAAGCAGAGACATGACTTTGCCAACAAAGGTCCATCTAGTCAAGGCTATGGTTTTTCCAGTAGTCATGTATGGATGTGAGAGTTGGACTATGAAGAAAGCTGAGTGCCAAAGAATTGATGCTTTTGAACTGTGGTGTAGGAGAAGACTCTTGAGAGTCCCTTGCACTGCAAGGAGATCCAACCAGTCCATCCTAAAGGAGATCAGTCCTGGGTGTTCTTTGGAAGAAATGATGCTGAAGCTGAAACTCCAGTACTTTGGCCACCTGATGCGAATAGTTGACTCATTGGAAAAGACTCTGATGGTGGGAGGGATTGGGGGCAGGAGGAGAAGGGGATGACAGAGGATGAGATGGCTGGATGGCATCACCGACTCTATGGACGTGAGTTTGAGTGACCTCTGGGAGTTGGTGATGGACAGGGAGGCCTCGCATGCTGCAGTTCATGGGGTCACAAAGAGTTGGACACAACTGAGCGACTGAACTGAACTGAACTCCCCAATACAAAATAAAATGTTCAAAAGAAAAAAAAAATCTAAACAAAAATGAAGAATGGTATAGCTCAGGGCAGAACATAAATTGATTAGAACCAACTATATTCAAGATGGATGACTCAGCTTCCACTTGATCTTGAGCCTCATTTTACGCTCATTGTAACACATCAGCATGCTAAATGACACTCCCCAGGCACTATGAGGTCAAAAAGTAGCTGGTGGCCCAATTCCTGGAAATCCCCACCCCTTCCCAAAATAAAAACACTGCCTTCTACCCTGTACCTCTTTTGGCTTTCAAGATGGTCTGCACTCTCTCTCTGGAGTGTGTTTCCTCCCTGAATAAACCTTCTTTCACTTTACAATAGCTCTTGAATTTTTTCCTGCATGAAGTGAACAACCCTAACTTGGCAGCCATCCCAGGGACTTGGACGTGACCTGGGGTGTGACCTCGTCCTCTTGCGCCCCCTTCTCTTTTATGCAATAATACTAGACTGTTTATTTCTACTGATTAATATTTTCATCTTTTATTTCAAAATAATTTTAGACTTATTTTTAAAAATTACAAAGAAATAATACCCTTTACCTGTAAACCTTTTACCTGCATTACCCAAATGTTAAAATTTATCATATTAATCATTCTCTTTCTTCTTTCATCTTGTATATGTGTATATTAATTTCTGACATATATGTTTATATATATATATATATGACAGTAAATTGCAATTATGATTCCCTTTATCTCTCAATATTTCAGTGTATATTTCCTCACACACAGATATTCTCTTCCTTCACCAAAGAACAATGATGAGAAATCCAGAAATTAATACAGTACTACTATGTACAGAAATTTAAATCTTAACCAGTTTTGAAATGTCAGACTGGAACTTGAACCCATGTGACTGAGACTCTAACCCAGCCAAAACCCTCGGTACCTGGTTTCAGGACCTAATGAAGCTCAGGTTCTTGATATCTCATCTCAGAAAGAATTCAGTGAGAGACAAAGTGATAAGTAACAAATGGATTTATTCAGATTCAGAGAGAAGCACTCTCCACAGAAAGACTGTGGGCCATCACAAAGGGTGAGTGTGGCCATGAAATATAGCATGGTTAGTTTTTATCAGTTCAGTTCAGTTGCTCAACTGGGTCCGACTCTTTGTGACCTCATGGACTGCAGCACACCAGGCTTCCCTGTCCATCACCAACTCCCGAAGCTTGCTCAAACTCATGTGCATCGAGTCAGTGATGCCATCCAACCATGTCATCCTCTGTCATCCCCTTCTCCTCCTGCCTTCAGTCTTTCCCACCATCAGGGTCTTTTCCAATGAGTCAGTTCTTCGTATCAGGTGGCCAAAGTATTGGAGTTTCAGCTTCAGCATCAGTCCTTCCAATGATAGACAGGACTGATTTCCTTTAGGATGGACCAGGTGGATCTCCTTGCAGTCCTAGGGACCCTCAAGAGTCTTCTCCAACACTTCAGTTCAAAAGCATCAGTTCTTGGGCATTTAGCTTTCTTTACGGTCCAACTCTCACATCCATAGATGACCACTGGAAAAACCATAGCTTTGACTAGCTGGACCTTTGTTGGCAAAGTAATACCTCTGGTTTTTAATATTTTGTCTTGGTTGGTCATAGCTTTTCTTCCAAGGATCAGTTCAGTTCAGTTCAGTCGCTCAGTCGTGTCCGACACTGCAACCCCATGAACTGCAGCACGCCAGGCCTCCCTGTCCATCACCAACTCCTGGAGTCCACCCAAACCCACGTCCATTGAGTTGGTAATGCCATCCAGTCATCTCATCCTCTGTTGTCCCCTTCTCCTCCTCCTGCTTTCAGTCTTTCCCAGCATCAGGGTCTTTTCAAATGAGTCAGCTCTTCACATCAGGTGGCCAAAGTATTGGAGTTTCAGCTTCAGCATCAGTCCTTCCAATGAACACCCAAACTGATCTCCTTTTCAATGGACTGGTTGGATCTCCTTGCAGTCCAAGGGACTCTCAAGAGTCTTCTCCCACACCACAGTTCAAAAGCGTCAATTCTTTGGTGCTCAGCTTTCTTTATAGTCTAACTCTCACATCCATACATGACTACTGGAAAAACCATAGCCTTGACTAGATGGACTTTGTTTGCAAAGTAATGTGTCTGCTTTTGAATATGCTATCTAGGTTGGTTATAACTTTCCTTCCAAGGAGTAAGCGTCTTTTAATTTCATGGCTGCAGTCATCATCTGCAGTAATTTTGGAGCCCAGAAAAATAAAGTCTGGCAGTTTCCACTGTTTCTCCATCTATTTCCCATGAAGTTATGGGACCAGATGCCATGATCTTCATTTTCTGAATGTTGAGCTTTAAGCCAACTCTTTCACTCTCCTCTTTCACTTTCATCAAGCTTTTTAGTTCTTCTTCACTTTCCGTCATAAGGGTGGTGTCATCTGCATATCTGAGGTTATTGATATTTCTCCCGGCAATCTTGATTCCAGCTTGTGCTTCCTCCAGCCCAGTGTTTCTCATGATGTACTCTGCATATAAAGTTAAATAAGTAGGGTGACAATATACAACCTTGACGTACTCCTTTTCCTATTTGGAAGCAGTCTGTTGTTCAATGTCCAGTTCTAACTGCTGCTTCCTGACCTGCATATAGGTTTCTCAAGAGGCAGATCAGGTGGTCTGGTATTCCCATCTCTTTCAGAATTTTCCACAGTTTATTGTGATCCACATAGTCAAAGGCTTTGGCATAGTCAATAAAGCAGAAATAGATGTGTTTTTGGAACTCTCTTGCTTTTTCCATGATCCAGTGGATGTTGGCAGTTTGATCTCTGGTTCCTCTGCCTTTTCTAAAACCAGCTTGAACATCTGGAAGTTCACAGTTCACGTATTGCTGAAGCCTGGCTTGGAGAATTTTGAGCATTACTTTACTAGAGTGTGAGATGAGTGCAATTGTGTGGTAGTTTGAGCATTCTTTGGCATTGCCTTTCTTTGGGATTGGAATGAAAACTGACCTTTTTAGTCTTGTGGCCACTGCTGAGTTTTCCAAATTTGCTGGCATATTGAGTGTCACAGCATCATCTTTCAGGATTTGAAATAGCTCTACTGGAATTCCATCACCTCCACTAGCTTTGTTTGTAGTGATGCTTTGTAAGGCCCACTTGACTTCACATTCCAGGATGTCTGGCTCTAGGTGAGTGATCACACCATCGTGATTATCTGGGTCGTGAAGATCTTTTTTGTACAGTTCTTCTATGTGTTCTTGCCATCCCTTCTTAGTATCTTCTGCCTCTGTTGGGTCCATACCATTTCTGTCCTTTATGGAGTCCATCTTTGCATGAAAAGTTAGTTTTTATAGGCTGGGTAATTTCATATGCTAATGAATGGGAGGATTATTACAACTTTGGGGGAAGGAATGGAGATTTCCAGGATTTGGGCTACTTCCCACTGCTTGTTCTTTTGACAGTGCCTTGGAACTGTCATGGCGCTTCTGGATGTGTCATTTAGCTTGTTGATTGAGGATCAAGTTCTAGTCAAAGGTCTTGTCTGCCATCTTGGACCCATTTGATTCTAATCCATTTATGTTGTGTCCTTGGGCTATGTCATTCTTTCAAAAGTTGTGCCCTGCCCCTTTCCCTCCTGTTGCAGTTTCACCCACAGATTTTTTTCTGTAAAAGAAAAAATGTTTCTAGTCTAGTGTCCATTCAAGGATTACATGTTGTATTTGGTTCTGTGTCTCTTTACTGTCTTTGTCTGCAAAGATCCTTAGTCTGCCTTTGTCATTCATGACCTGGTTCATTAAGTAGGTTGTCCCCTGATAAGGTGGTGCTAGTGCTAAAGAAGCCACCTGCCAATGCAGGAGACATAAGAGATGTGGGTTCCATCCCTGGGTCTTGAAGATCCCCTGGAGGAGGGCATGGCAACCCACTCCAGTATTCCCATGGACAGAGGAGCCTGGTGGGCTACAGCTCATAGGGTTGCAAAGAGGTGGACGTGACTGAAGTCACGGAGCATGCACACGCACGCATGCATGTCCCCTAATAAGCTGGAATTATCCTGGTAGTTTTGGCTCTTAGAGCGTGAAAAAGTTGCTCAGAAACCAAAGGCTTTACTGATGTATGAAGTGAAGTGAAGTGAAGTCGCTCAGTCGTGTCCAACTCTTTGCAACCCCATGGACTGTAGCCTACCAGGCTCCTCAGTCCATGGAATTTTCCAAGCAAGAGTACTGGAGTGGGTTGCCATTTCCTTCTCCAGGGGATCTTCCCAACCCAGGGATTGAACCCCAGTCTCCTGTACTGCAGGCAGACGCTTTACCATCTGAGCCACCAGGGAAGTTTACTGATGTATTGCAAGACAGATCACAGCATTGTGGGAATGTTGGAGACACAATAATGATAGTTATTATGGTATATTTACTATATTCTGGGTATTCTTTTAAATGCTTTCCATATAGTAACTCATTTTATCTTTACAACAACACTCATGTGATGCTATTATTATATTAGAGATGTGGAATATGAGAAACAAGAAGTTAAGTGACTTACCCAAGGTCATCCATCGAGGAAATGGCAAGGCTAGGAATCAGACCCCCTCTGGCAGGCTCCATCCCAACCTTGAGCTGTTAATCAGAATAAGCAGAGCCCCAGGGGTTCAACTGAGTCCTGTGTTCTCAGGCAAGTTGTTACGTCTAAAATCCCCAGTCTCATCAACTGAAAAAGTGGGACTAATGCATCTATTTCAGTTGTTAGGTTTAACCAAAATAAGGTATCATATATAAAATATACATAAAAGATAAGCATTTGATAAATAACAAGGATTCCATTTTTTAAAGAGTGAATATTGATAAAATTTTAAATGTAAATATTGAAAAGTTATACATGACTCACCCTGAAATATGGTGACTATCAGAGAGTACTTTTTTAATCACTGGGCGTGGGGAGAAGTGAACAGAATTGACAAACACCAATTCATATTTTTAGATATTTTGAGGGGCTGGGGAAGGGCTAGCAGCAACCAAAACCACCTTCAGGGCAGAAGAGGCCAGATAGGAATGAGTCACAAAACACAATTTTAGAATGAATTTCTAGAAAGGACACCTGTATCTTTAGATGTACTGGGGGGCGGGGGGAAAGGTTGTCTGTTTCCTATAAAGAGAAAGGTTAACACCACTCTATTCTGGGCTGAGGTATAATATTCTTCTAGCTTTAAAAAGACAGTTGCTCTCATTAGTGGCTGGCAGCATAAGAATCAAGAGGTCTTTATAAGAGAACTTCGAGAACACTGGGTTTACCGAATCACTGAAATGTCTAGTCATTTCATTGTGAACTTTTCATTTTGTCTTCAAAGACTTCAGCTGTAGAGTAAAGTAAATCAGGTATACATATACATATATCAGTTCTTCTTAAGATTCTTTTCCCATATAGGTTAGTACAGATTGTTGAGTCGAGTTCCCTGCGCTGTACAGTAGGTCCTTATCAGTTATCTATCTCATATACATCTGAAACTAGCACAGCACTGTGAATCAGCTGGACTCCAGTTAAAGGGGGGAAGATGCCAAATACAGCCTCTGAAGCAATGGAGAAGATAAACCTGTGAAGGAGGTAACTGTTAATGACTGTGTTGGTTCAACTTCTTTATTTTGTAGCCTATAAATAGATTTGAGGGGGTACCTCTGCAGTCCAAGAACTTTATAGGCTCTGTAGCTATTGGGTAAAAAGTTCATTTGGGTGTTTCTGTACCATCTTATGAAAAAAACCTCATGAAATTTTTGGCCAGTGCAATTGTAAGCAAGGACAGATTTTTCATCCTTTTTCTCAAAGCAAGAATGTTTCCTCTGACCCCATCTGTCAGGAGAACCCTAGGTATCCTTTCCCCACCACCTTTTTCCTCACAACTGAACTCCACATCTGCGGAGCTGAAAATAAGTGGTGACTTGTAGAGGGAAGACAAAGAGGGAGCGAGGGAGTGAGGGCTGAGTTCAGAAAGGATTCAGGCTCACACGTGAAGGGCTGCTGGTAGCCTCCTCCAGCTGTCCCCACAGCCCAGGTCCTCCTCCCCTCGCCCCTGCCCCAGGGCTCCGCCTGACATCCCGGCCTCTGTTCCTCTCCTGGAAAGTCTGCTGACTCTCACCTTCCATAGCCGGCCTCAACCTGCACCTTCTCTGACCCAGCTCTCATCATGGATCTGCCCATTGCCCATTTTACAAGCAGCTTTTTCAACCACATTTTCCACTCAGCCAATAGGAAAACCAGGCCAAATTAGCCCTAACACAGAAGCCCGTGATTCCAAAAACTGTTGCAGGATGGAAATACGGGGGCCTTGGTTCAAAAAAGAGTTTCAAGAGAGAGACAGTGGAGCATTAAATCAGCATAGGCCCTTCTAGGGCTCCCCACATGGCTCTAGTAGTAAAGACCCATCTGCTGACGCAGGAGACATAAGACGAGGGTTCCCTCCAGGGTCAGGAGGGTCCCCTGGAGGAGGACATGGCAACCACTCCAGCATTCTTGCCTGGGAGAACCCCATGGACAGAGGAGCCTGGTGAACTACAGCCCATAGGGTTGCGAAGAGTTGGACACAACTGAAGCACCTTAGCAACATGCAGGCCCTTCTAAGTATATGGCGGTGTGTGTCAGAACAGGTTACATGCTGTAAGGGTCCCCGGGGAGTTGAAAGTTGTTTTCCTTCTAAATAGGCTGACATATTTAAAAATCAATATATCACTGGAACAAAAACAAAACTGTACCTCAATCCAATTCCGGTTGATTAGATGTTATCTGAAAATCTACTTAGTATAATGGCACAGGAACACATATTTAAATTTGGGGCTGAACTCCATGATAGAAGGATAGGTAAATTCTGTAAATGTTCGAGTGTACCTATACTTTGCTTTAAAAGTAAGGAGGAAAAAAACAAAACTCCACAGGTATTTTTGTTGCTCAGTCAACATTAAGTGTGTGTGAGGTGAAAGTCTCTCAGTCGTGTCCAACTGTTGTGATCCCATGGACTACAGAGTCCATGGAATTCTCCAGGCCAGAATACTGGAGTGGGTAGCCTTTCCCTTCTCCAAGGAGCCTTTCCCTTATCAATATTAAGAGTCATGGGAAAATAGACACCTGCGCTCCTCCTTTAAGAAGTGTCTGATTCTGTCGTCTGTGGTAGAGCCCAGGTGTCTGGAGCAGTGAGCTGCGCTAGACTGTGACACAAAGCCAGAGTTAATAAAACATGCACGGAAATTTCAAGCTTGCTCCATATACTAGAAGTTCCACTGCAGGAGTGGTGAACTGGGAATCACTAGCATTAAGAGCCATTTTTTGCTGTGCACTGTACTCAGGGCAAAGACCAAACACTCTGCAAGTGTTTGTTGAGTCTACACTTGAAGCAATTACAGAAAGTATACATTTGTTTAAACTGTTGTACTTTCTTACAGAATCTGCAGTAATATACAGTCATCAACAAATGCAGGGACTACTCCAAGGGAGGTCACAGCACTAGTGTGGCTTAGACTTGGAAGATACAGAGTCAAGTTCCATCCTTGCCAACTGAGCAAGTCCCCAGTTTACCAGATTACTATGTAGGGATTGTCATATGCTTCTGAGTCTCAGGATGCTGCTCTGTCTCAAAATAAGACCACAGAGCTGGTGTGAAGGAGACAGCTTCTATATGAAGTTAGACTGTAGACTGTGAAGTAGTTAATAAATGTAAGGTATTCTTATTTAAATCTAACAGTGATAAAGAGAGAATAAATCCTCAAATTAATATTACTAGTGAAGATTGGCTTTGGCATAGCAATTGTATAGTCAGCTAAAATTTGTTCCTTCTTCATCTGTGTTGCTTCCAACTCATCCCGAAGACTCAGATGTTAACCACTTTATGAAATATTTTGTGTTCCCACTGGCAGTTAATTATTCCCCCTTATATCTTAGCACAGGATTGTGATTTTATTTGATTGCATGGATTTTCCTCGCAAACTGGAGATAGTAAGTCACATTTTTATTACAATATGGGCCTTTTCTTAGGGTGCGGGACTCATTTGTGGCTAAATAAAACAGCTGGATTCTGTAGTTAGTGAGAATCAGTACCTTCAAGAGACACTTAATCTCTCAGAACAGACCAATGCTGACAGTTTCTGGGAGGAAAATACAGAATTAAAATATGAACCAAGATAATCTGCCTTTGGTCCAGTCCTCCTGGTTTCACACTGGGTAGGCTATGGCTGATCACAAACTTCAGTTGGGAGAATAACAGGTTTAAATCTATCACCTGGTCATCTTTTCCTGTACAGGGCCTAGAAGACGGCAGATAACATGACTGGTTAATGCTAATTCCCTCTGAAAGAAGAGAAGAGAGAATCGCATTTTCTCTGAATTTGAAACCAAGAGTGTTTTTTATTCACTTGATTACAACTATTCTTAAATGCTCCTTGGATAGTTTCCCTCTGGATTATGTTGCCGTCTGTCCTTAATCATGGATTTTCTAAGTAACCTTTTAGTTCTCCTCCATGGACCAAATGTAACCTGATATTGAGGTGTTACTAGTCCTTTAAAAAGACAGGAGTTTGAGCTTTCACTGGACTTTGAAAGATTTTAATAACTGGGTTTTTGTCTCTGATTGCTGCTAATGTTTTTAATTTGGAGTTGGAGCGGTTCCCTCTGGTAATAACTGCAGCCTGAGCAGACAGGGCCCGCCATTGTTCTAAAACAATAGATTCAAATTAGATTTTGCCCAAACAGGTACAGAACTGAAAACCTTGGCTTCTGTTAATGCTGTATTTTAGGGCAAAAGTTCCTGTGTTCTGGTTGGCCTTTTTTACCTTCATGAGTTTTGGATTATCTGAATACCACCTTAAATTATATTTACTACTTTTAAGTACACTCACTGTGATACTTGAATACATTGATTTCCATTATGGACATTTTTATTTGCCGTTAGGTGGGAAACAAGTATTACTTGTACTTTAATTGAAGGTAATAAATACAATGAAAGCAAAAGTTATTAAATTCTAGCTAGATGATATTGCTTGCCAAAGGTTCTGAGCCCCAGGCCTCTCTCCCTTTATTTGAAAGGGGATTAACCTGGGTTGAAGTCATACTAGTACCACATTGAAACTTTCCTTCAGGGAATATGATGGATTGAAAAAAAGCACAAAGGAAAGAAAGAAAGAACAGAGAATCCCTTTTCCTCTATTCAGTAACTTCCAGTCTTTTCGATTCCAAGTGTTACTCAGCACACATTTGAGAAACAGTGCATTTGAAAAAACTCATTCCTTTTATATTTTGTGGTGAGGAATTCAATATTTGATTTATTGGACTAACATGAAACCCTGTTCAGGATATAAGAAAACCCCCAAAAGTAGAAGGCACTGTCCCTATACCCAAGAAATGTGTCACCTAATAATACAAGGTGAGAAATTCATGATAAATGTATAGAAACAAGAGTTCCAGAAATAAGCAAGCACTTCAGTATTAATACTAGAATCTGAGCTGCAGAGGGTCACTCATGGGTCTTTCTGTAGCAGTTAGGAGAGTACTTGGCACCAGCAAATATCCACTGAGTCCACACTAACCATGCTCCCAGTCTCCCATTGGAGATTTAACTACTCTCGTGGCCAGGGAATAGGTTAGCACTATCTGGAGAGATTCGGAGAAGGCAGTGGCACCCCACTCCAGTACTCTTGCCTGGAAAATCCCATGGATGGAGAAGCCTGGTAGGCTGCAGTCCATGGGGTTGCTAAGAGTTGGATACGACTGGGCGACTTCACTTTCACTTTTCACTTTTTGCTTTCATGCATTGGAGAAGGAAATGGCAACCCACTCCAGTGTTTTTGCCTGGAGAATCCCAGGGAGGGGGGAGCCTGGTGGGCTGCTGTCTATGGGGTCACACAGAGTCGGACACGACTGAAGTGACTTAGCAGCAGCATCTGGAGAGATTACAGGGAAGCAAGATTTGCACACAATCTTGAAGGAAGGAATAGGCATCTCTGCACACACACACACACACACACATACATGGGTGCATATGCAGACATATACATGAACACACAGCATCTTAGAACAGAAGGCACAAGGTTCACATGAAAGCAGGGGGTTGAGACATGAGAACAGTCTCAAAAATACAAACTACTTTCCAATTTGAATAAATACTCCCCTTTCCTCAGATGTAGAGCCATTCTCCTCTTCTTGTTCATACACATCACACAATTAAGGCTCAGTTTCATCAAGACAGACCATCCTCTGTTAAAAATATGAAATACCTTCTATTTCAGTGTATATGGGGGTTGCATTTTGAGAAACCCAGGTTTATGAAGTATGCTGTCCACTTACGGATTCTGCAGAATCTCGTCAGTTGTTAAGGAGGGCCCCTTAAACCTTTGCATCTAGGCAGTTGTGCCATTTCCCACTATTCCCTTTGCTACATTTTAATAAAATGGAGTCATTTTTCTTCTGGTATTCATTTGCCGTCACACGATTTGCTGCTCTAGCGATAGCAAAGTCTCAGGTAGTATTTTTCAAGAATAAACAAGAGAAGCAGATTGGCAGGATAATAAAAATGGGACAATAAGGTGGGAATTTAAGCTCTTACTGCTATTTCTGAACAAGCCGAACTGTTGCAGAAATGGCTATGGGCCTCTCGGTCTGTCTCTCTGTGAGAGGGGAGCCCAGCTTCGTACCAAAGGATTTCTCAGGACCAGCTTGAAGACAGGAAGGGTTAATGTGAGCTGTGGCTGCACAGGCTTTGTGAAAGATTTCTACTTTCTGAAACACGATTTTAAGACTTTAGTTTGGGTATTTCCCATGCAGGTTAAGTGAAGCTTAAATCTTCAGCTCAGTTATACCTAGAGAATGTTTTTCTGAAAGCTCATTTTCACTTTCTTTCACTCTAAGGCTAGTTTTTAAATATATAGCTAAATAAGGACTTGGGCTTCCCTGATAGCTCAGTTGGTAAAGAATTCGCCTGCAATGCAGGAGACCCCGGTTCAATTCCTGAACCGGGAAGATCTGCTGGAGAAGGGATAGGCTACCCACTCCAGTATTCTTGGGCTTCCCTTGTGGCTCAGCTGGTAAAGAGTCTGCCTGCAATGCAGGAGACCTGGGTTTTACCCCTGAGTTGGGAAGATCCCCTGGAGAAGGGAAAGGCTACCCACTCCAGGATTCTGGCCTAGAGAATTCCATGGACTGTATAGTCCATGGGGTCGCACAGTCGAACACAACTGAGCAACTTGCACTTTCTTTCACTTTCACTTAAGCAAGGACTTAGGCCAAACCATGAACTGAAAACCAGGGTATAAACCTTCTTAATTTATTGAACCTCAACTTTTTTTGGAACATGCTAGTTTTTTCAGTTATGTTATTTTTCATATGCTTTTCCATTATGGTTTATCACAGGATATTGGATATAGTTCCCTGTGCTATACATTAGGAACTTGTTATTTATCGATACTATATACAGTAGTTTGCATCTGATAATCTCAACTCCCAATCCATCCCTCCCCTGCTCCATCACCCCTTAGCAACCACAAGTCTGTTCTCTGTGAGTCTATTTCATAGGTAAGTTATGTTCTACTTTAGATTCCACATATAAATGATATATTTGTCTGACTTACTTAGTATGAAAATCTCTAGGTCCATCCATGTTGCTGCAAATGGCATTATGTTCCTTTTATGGCTGAGTAATATTTCATTGTGTGTGTGTGTGCATATACACCATATCCTCTTTTTCATTCATCTCTTGAAGGACATTTAGGTTGCTTCCATGTCTTGGCTATTGTGAATAGTGCTGCTATGAACATATGGGTGCATGTGTCTTTTCAAATTATAGTTTCGTCAGGATATATTCCCAGGAGTGGGACTGCTGGATCATATAGTAGCTTTTAGTTTTTTGAGAAACTTCCATCCTGTTCTCCATAGTAGCTGCACCAATGAACATTCCAACCAACAGAGTAATAGAGTTCCCTTTTCTCCACACATACCCTAGCATTTGTTTTTTGTAGACTTAAAGATGGCCATTCTGACTGGCATGTGATGGTACCTTATTGTTATTTTGATTTGCAGTTCTCTAGTAATTAGCGACCCTGAGCATCTTTTCATGTGCCTATTGCTCATCTGTACATTTTCTTTGGAGAAACATCTATATACATTTTGTATCCATTTTTTGATTGTTAGCATCACTTTTTTTTTTTAAACTGAAGCAATAACAACCATGAATTTTTTTGAACAGCCATATTTTGTGAAGCACTAGCAGGAACCAAAATTTCATGTTTTCTAAACGGAGTATCAGTGCAAAATATTTCTAAATTTGAACTTTAAAGCTTCACTGACTCTCTGCCTCCAGTTAACCTAGTTGTCTCACAGGAAGGGGTGTGCACCTTGATGTCCAGTGTCCAGAGTCCTGACCCAGCTCTTGGCGTCTGTTGGATGGAAGAGGCCAAAGTTCCATAGGAACTAATGAAATCATATTTTTGTCTTTCAGGTTCAGTACTTCTTCAAGATCTTGGATAACTAGCAGTGCAGAGAGTAAAGCAGTCCCAGTTTGGGGCATTTAGACAAGAGTGAATCACGCACATGAGGAATGTGTTCATTCTTTTATTGTCCATTGTTTTAACCTGACTGAATACAAGATCAACAAGAGCACTGTACTCCTGGCAATTATGACATATGTTAGAACATGGATTTTGCACTGTAGACAACATTCAACATCAGTCTATGGGGTACTGCATTGCTTTTTATAAAGTCCAAAATAAAGATTTATTTTCAAACAAGTGACTTTGGTTTATTTCATACATTACACTTTTTCTTGCAGAAAAAAATAAAATTGTACAACTGCATAAATATAAAATTCTTCCACCATGAAAATGGTTAAAACATTCATAAAGACACAGCACCAGCATGTGATGCCTCCAGAGAAAGGAAAAAAGGAAAGTGAAAGAAAATGTACAAAGCAAATTAATCGGCCCTATCACTAGCCAAAGTGATGGGCGCTCCAGATCTTACCCACAGTTTCAGAACGGACCGGAGGACGGGGAAAGAGAAGTCAAGACGGCATTCAGTACAAAGCACAACACAACCCATCACCTTTGTGTGTGTTTCCGTAGTGTCACTTAAAATTGAAAGGGCAGTTCCCCCATGACAGCCCACCCCACCCCCCACCCAGACCCAGGAAAAAAAAAGAAAAAAGAAGACCTAACACCACAGGAAAAGACTATGGAGTGTGTTAAAAATGCTCATCGATGGGCCATTATATTTGAAAGAGCCAAACCCAAAGAGGAAAAAAAAAAAGTACCATGCCAGTTTTATTCCCACTGAATATTTACACCTTGGACAGCAAACCTTGCTCACATAAAGTAGAAAACGGATACAATAAAACATGGCTTGAAAAATGACCAGAGTGTGCACCTAGAGTACTGTACACTAAATAAAATACACAAGGCAGCGATACTTAGGGGTCAGAAACACTGCTTACTACAAGTCAGTTATGGAATCATAATTTACAGTAAAAATGGGCACGTCCCAAGGCTCAATTTTTATTTTTTCTTTTGTCATTTACAGTAGAATAAATATTTTGTTGCTATTGCTACACTTTAAATTTACATTCTAACCTATTAAATGCAGAAAGCTAGTGTAAAGCATATAGATTAAGTGTAGGTCCCATACGTATGACAGTTTGTTCAAGACTAGTAGGTTTTTGTATCTTTTTTTTTTTAAACTTTTTTAAATGGCTAGTGGGAAAGATGTGTGCTTGTGATCAGCTCTTAACTTCAATTTTTACATCAAAGCGTCCCTGAAAACGGTCTTTCTCACTGTACCCAATGTTCTCACCATACGCCTTACACTCTATGCGGATTTCAGTGTCCATGGTGAGGTTGGTGAACTGCACGGCCAGGAGAGGCTGCAGGTACTTGGGCTGCAGGAGCTTGCCATAGTAGGGATAATACTGCAGAGGGAAACCAGGGTAGCCGCCCAGTCCAAAGTACTCTATGCTTCCGACTTTTTCCTTATCTTCGTCTCGCTAAAAAGCCAGAGAGGGAATGAGATTTTAATGGCTCACATCCTGGGAATCACTATTCGTACGCACATACAAATGAGACTGCCAGTCCCACAAAGCTGTCTGCTAGAACACCATCAGTCCTCCTCTAAGATGCCAGCTCAAGTCCCTTCTGGGAGGAGGTGAACATTAACCACCAGAGGCTATGACACGCCTAACATATACTGTATTTGACACACATGCAGCCTGATCCATAGCAGCCCTGAGAAATGGTCCTCAAAGGAGGCTGTGCTCATGGTACAAATGGGAGGCTGCAGCAGAGGCCGATCAAGCACTTCTTCAAGCTAACACAACCTTCTAGAAATAGAGCCAACACTGAAAGTCAGAAACTCCAGTGTGGGTCCAGTGGATATTCTCAATGACATTATCCCTGAAAGTTTGACTATTTGCCTTGCATTTTCTTGTGTCCATTTCCTTTCTTGATGCCAACATAAAATTGGACCTTTGGGAGATTCCTTTTATTCTACTTAAAGGAAATACACATTGATGGTTACCTTCATATTTTTATTTTTTTTAAAGAAAATCAAGAAACAACTTTTTAGTGTAAAATTGTCAGTTGGAAAAAAATGTTGGCCTCAAGTTTTTAACACAACATATGGGCTAGAGAAACATTTGTGTGGGCTAGTTCACCTCTCAGATCTTTAAACCAGTATCCCAACTGATTAAATTTGTTTCTTTTTCCAGTGGAGAAACTGACAGTTTCACTCTTCTTATATCTTATGGTTTTGTTAAGTTTTATTGAGACTAATTCCTGGAAGCGGTGTTTCTTATTTCCATGTTAAAATTTTACCTCTAATTTAAGACCATCTCATTTATTCTCTCCTCTCCCCGACCGACCCTCAGTAACTCAGATCTCCTTACCTTGCCAGTGCACTGAACAGGCAGGACATACGGATTGTACTTCATCACTGGGTAAGTCTCCAAGGACTCATTCTTGGGAGGCTAAAAATAAAACCCATGTTGGTCAGTAAGTCTGTAAATAATTTTTTTATTTCTGAAACAGAAAACTAAAACTTGTAGCCCAAACAAGTACACTTTTGTCAGCTGAAATAATACCCAAACACTTGAGGACAGCAGAATGCATGACTGCCCTAACCAATCTAGGAAAGGTCACTAATTTTCCTGAAAATAAATGCCCAACTTTTGTTCTAAATGGAACTTCTAATGGTAACCCATTAGGTGCTCTATTCAAGAACACTGAAAAATAAAAGCCAAGTCAGAAATAATCCTCTCTTCTCATTTGCTAAGATTAAAATTAGATGGAAAGGTGGGTTGACATTTCTGTTTTTATAAAACTGGGCTTTCCTCCCAAGCCATGAATAAATAATGCCATCCTTCTCCTTCAAGCATGCCTTCTTCAAGTAAGCTTTCCTTTTTAAAATCTCCAGTAGAGGCACTGTCATTTAAGCCCCAGTTTTGTTAGGAAATCCCAGCACACAGAACAGATAAAGGTGGCACTGCCCTACATGAAGGGGTCTCATAAAGGCATGCATCCACTGAAGGGACCCACAGTACACTTTGAAAGTTACGGCTGAAGTGAAATACCCAGGGCCTGCGCTCCTACATCCCTGGCTCAAATCCACCTCCTAAGACGTGTGAGGAACGTCTACTCCCTGGAACACAGCCACTTGCCTACTCACATCACATCGGCAGAGCATGAGCCTTGACATGAGCTGTAAACACACAGTCCAATCAGAGTTAGATAAAAGGGACACTTTTCTGTATTAGTAAGGGACTTTTTGGTACTATTCTTTGTTTTGGAATACAAAAAGATGACCATCTAGATTTAACTCTCTTGGAACTTTCTGCCAGCAATAGACTTATCTTTAAAATATATCTACTAACACAGAAAATGTTTACTAACAAAGTAGTTACTGGAATCTATCTTCAGGGAGGAGGAAACAGGTACATGAGGGAAGATGTGGAGTTCTACGATCTCTATAACTGCAACAACAAAAGAGACTGGGATTTAGGATGGGGTGCTAGTCAGAAAGTGGTGATGGGTAACCAAGGGGAGTCCACAGCAGGGGGGCTTCAGGGGCAGACTGAAAAGTAAGAGGAGCTGAATTCATAACTTTAACAGAGCATCTTTACAAATATGGGAAGAGCTGTGAATCATAACAGACTGGAAGTACTGCCTCTATAGGGGACAAATATCATTCAGCAACTATAAAGAGAAAATACCAAAATTACCAAAAAGGTTCAAAGAGCAAAGATCACGATTAGTCCTTGGGACACACTGCACCAATTCCTTTCACTGCTAAGTAGCTGGTTTATCTTGGTGAAGAGCTTCCCAGCAATATGAACATCAGCTCTGTGTGTGATGTAATGGCTCTCACCCTTTTTCTTCCATTGTATGTTAGTCTAGACTTCCCTGGTGGCTCAATCAGTAAAAAAATCTACCTACAATGCAGGAGATCGGAGTTTGATCCGTGGGTCAGAAGATCCCCTGGAGAAGGAAATGGCAACCCACTCCGGTATTCTTGCCTAGGACATCCCATAGAGGAGCCTGGCAGGCTACAGTCCATGGGGTTGCAGAGAGTTGGTCATGACTGAGTGACTAAACCACCACCATCCTAGTCTAAGTGGAAAGAAGATTTAAAATTCTGTTGAGCGACACATAAATTTCTGTGGGCAGTCCATCAAATCAGCCAGCCATCTACCCACTCATCTATTTTTTCCTCCTGTGGCAGTGAGGGAGTTTTGCTACATCCTTCAGTTATGGTAATAAAACTTTTCATCTCTACACTGACTTTTTAAAAATATTATTCATGGGTAACACTGTGGGAAAAAATAGCATGTAACAGAAAGTTGATGAACAAAAAAGCCAGATTCCAGAAGGAGATAAGTTTGTTCGAAGTCAATTCCTATCAGAACCAAAACTACCCTCTTAATGGTGATGTTCATATGTACAAATGCAAGAAACCTTATGGAAGAATGCATGCTTAAGAGAAAAGGATGGCATTTTTAAATTCATGATCTGGGGGAGAAAATAAACTTAGCAATTGTATAAAAGCAGAGGTAACACCAATACAATTTTTCCTTCTAAAGAATTACTATCATCCCACTAAAGGTGAATGGAGCCAATTTGCCGTTTTTTGGTGCTCTCAAGGAATACTCACCTTTCCATGGGCTGCAATAATGGCAAAAGCCAATGGCATTGTTATTAAAGTTCAACCTAGTATTCAACTAATTTTGCAATGAAATCTTTGTTCAGTAAAAACAAAGGTTATTTCTGATGATCACATCATTTTTTTCAAATTACTGATACTTTCTTTTTTTTAAATACTGTGGCCCCTAGAGTACCAAAACCAGAGTCTGACTGTACAGGCAGGTAGGTGTTAAACCTAAGAGATACCTGTTTCTCTTTTTACTTTCAAAGAATTTATACAATTACATTATAGAAATGCAGAACAGGGCCACCGGACTGATGTCAGAATTTGACTCTGCCACACAGGACTTCTCTAACTTTAGGAAATAAGATTAATGACCTAACTCTAAGAATTTCAAGACGGCTACAGAGGTTTTCAATGTTACTCTGATGGGGCTTTAAAACTGTCACTGAGGATCCTTTTTTTTTTTTTTTAATTTTTTTAATTTTAAAATCTTTAATTCTTACATGTGTTCCCAAACATGAACTCCCTTCCCACCTCCCTCCCCATAACATCTCTGTGGGTCATCCCCATGCACCAGCCCCAAGCATGCTGTATCCTGCGTCAGACATAGACTGGCGATTCGATTCTTACATGATAGTATACATGTTAGAATGCCATTCTCCCAAATCATCCCACCCTCTCCCTCTCCCTCTGAGTCCAAAAGTCCGTTATACACATCTGTGTCTTTTTTCCTGTCTTGCATACAGGGTCGTCATTGCCATCTTTCTAAATTCCATATATATGTGTTAGTATACTGTATTGGTGTTTTTCTTTCTGGCTTACTTCACTCTGTATAATCGGCTCCAGTTTCATCCATCTCATCAGAACTGATTCAAATGAATTCTTTTTAATGGCTGAGTAATACTCCATTGTGTATATGTACCACAGCTTTCTTATCCATTCATCTGCTGATGGACATCTAGGTTGTTTCCATGTCCTGGCTATTATAAACAGTGCTGCGATGAACATTGGGGTACATGTGTCTCTTTCAATTCTGGTTTCCTCGGTGTGTATGCCCAGCAGTGGGATTGCTGGGTCATAAGGTAGTTCTATTTGCAATTTTTTAAGGAATCTCCACACTGTTCTCCATAGTGGCTGTACTAGTTTGCATTCCCACCAACAGTATGATAAGCAAAAATAAACAAATGGGATCTAATTAAAATTAAAAGCTTCTGCACAACAAAGGAAACTATAAGCAAGGTGAAAAGACAGCCTTCTGAATGGGAGAAAATAATAGCAAATGAAGCAACTGACAAACAACTAATCTCAAAAATATACAAGCAACTTATGCAGCTCAATTCCAGAAAAATAAATGACCCAATCAAAAAATGGGCCAAAGAACTAAATAGACATTTCTCCAAAGACATACGGATGGCTAACAAACACATGAAAAGATGCTCAACATCACTCATTATTAGAGAAATGAGGATCCTTTAAAAACTCATTATAGTCTCCTCTTCTCATACCAATTAAGGACATTTTAGTGTGAATGGCTCATTGAAATTCTGCAATTTAAAATATTACTTGCCTTAGGTTTGAAGCCCAGAACTCGGTTGAGCTTTATAATGACACATGGTTTGCCCTCTCTGTAGCCGTAAGTTTCATCATTTATTCCAGAGCAATTTCCCAGCCATTCAAGCTTGAACCTGCAGACTTTTCGCTCTCCTTGTTCGTTGTTAAATTCTCCTCGATCTTTGAGTTCGCTGGGCACATCTGAAAACGCAAATGCCATTTTCACATTGTACTGACAATTCCCTGAGCATTACTGATAGAGGACAGGGCTCTCTTCCCTGTCACCATGACTGATTCTCAGACAGGGCTATCCTGCACTTCCTGTATCGCCTGAATTAAGGAAAGATTCCCAGCAAGCCATCTCTCATCTCTCCCCTGACCTTAAAAAGGTATTTTTCCAAAAGCACTAGGCAGTACCTGACTTCACACCAAAACGTCATAGTACTCCATAGTGCTTGATGAGCAAGCATATGATGTCTGCTCTCTAACAATATTTCTCTTCCTTTAAATAATGGATGACTCTGCTGTTTAGAAGACTGAGAGGAAATTGGATCTCTCTTCATGAGTAGCATTGTTTGCACAGGTCAGCATCAACTTAGATCAATAATGGGGATGTTATAATTAGAACACAAATTAAAAGGACTGCCAGTAATTTTCAGAACTAGAAGTTTCTTGATTGAGATTTCTTAGAGCTATGCTGCTAGTGAACATGTTAAACAGTAAAAAGTGAACAGGAAAGAATTGTTTTTCCTTTTCAACCACCATTCAAGGTTTTAAAAAAATTTTTTTTGAGTTTTTGCCTTTTAACACTGAGTTCTTATAAGCATTTGTTTGATGGGGGAAATTTATAGCTGTGTGTTTTAAATTGAAAGCCTTAGGAAAAAAAAAATGAAAATAGAATTCAAAGTTAAAGCATTCTGCAGGAAACTGATGCAGATACCATAAACTATGTATGTGTATGTATATATATGTACTTATATATATTTTTAAGTCCACAAATTAACTATTTTCCCTTCCAATAGTAAAGTACCTCAATTCAGTCCATCTCCTGAAAAGTGATTCACTCTATCATGTGGGCCATTTAATTATTACAAAGTAAGATGAAAATCTCATTTAAATTCAAATGAGGAAAATTTCATGAAGATGTTTCTTTTAAATTACTAAATCCTTTCATAATAACTTAAAATGACAATTTACCCCATATTACACAACAATCTGCCATATAAAGAACTGGAGTTGAATGGAATTAGAAAAACTGATTATCACTAAGTAACTCACAGCAGCGTCTTATTTGTGATAGGTATGATAACAAAGCTGGGAAATTCATACTCCAGGGAGCGAGGGGGAGGATGTGTGTTTGTGTCAATGGCTTAATGAAACTAAGAGCTATTCTTTATGTTCATCAGTCATTCCCTTATCCAGATGCTTAGCTGCCCAAGATGTATTTCATTATCCATCCTGGCCAGGGTCTCTAAAATATACCCTGACCATAAACCCTCCTCCATCAGTTCAGTGTGGTTATAGCTAATCACACCAAAGGGTCATTTGGGTGAGAGAAGGTCCTATGAACTCTTCTGTAGGGGCCAGGGGATTGGGGGGAGGGAGCGGGGCAGAAATCTGGAAATATAAGCAATTATGTTTCTCAAAACCAATGTATGTAGGAGGATCAGAATTGTAATCTGGTCTTTGAGACTGATCAGTGAACAGAGATGCCTGGCAGTGTTCAAAACACACCTTTCAAATAGGGGTTAAAGTAACACTTGCAGCTATACAGTTTCACTGTATCCAAGCCTAACCCATAAAGTCTTTCTGCTTTAAAAAACAAAAAACAGTTCCTCTCAATATAGTCAGAGTTAATCTTTTAAATACTTCAGGAGGATCTTTCAATTATTAAATAACAAATAGAAACAGGAGATCAGAATTAATCAATCACAATCATCCAAAACATTTCTACTTACTGCCACAATCTTCAAAAATCATATCATCCTTCTGGGCCGAATCTCTGTACTTCTTCAGGAAATTATCTATGTTATCCACATATGTCATATAGCTCTTGGGATCGTTAGGACGAAAGGCAATTTCAGTCTTTTGGATCTGAGGAATCTGTGTTAATCCTAGACCAGGTAGAAAGTTAGAAAAACAGAAAATCATGAGTGGGAAGGCAATCAACCATAATACTGCAGACTCTCCACATGTAAGACATACTTTGCTAATGCATTCTGGCTAAAAAGAAAGGCTTATGAGACTTCCCCAGTGGGTCCAGTGGTTAAGACTCCACCTTCCAATGCAGGGGTTGTGGGTTCAATTCCTGGTCAGGGAACTAAGGTCCCACAGGCTGCAGTGTGCAGCCAAAAAAAAAAAAAATTGGGTTAAATTCTCTCTCGTGTGAAATCCTTTCTCTGGCATTTAGGTTAAGTACATAAGTACCAATGACTGTGTCTTAATATCAGATATCATATAAGTTCCCCAGTAACATTTCATGATAGACATATCTCTGTTTTATGTATGAAATACTTCTTGCACAGAAAGCTTAAGTACCTGGCCCAAAGTCACAGAGGAAGTGGTGGAACCGGAATTCCAACCCAGGCATGCTGTACTCTAAAGCCTGCTCTCTTTCCAGTCTTCCTTTGTGCCCACATTAAAAAAAAAAAATACACTGCAAGTCAGGATCTCATGCAGATGGTTCTTCCTTCCCTAACTGCACGTAAGACTGAGCACAGAGGTCTTCCTCCATATTCCTTTTAATCAATGAACTTATGACCACTGGAAACTGCAGACTTAAGACTACTCAATAGAGATACATGAATCTTTTAACCTAGACTGGAGGAATATGGAATTTATGTGCTTCTCCAGCTTTCCATTCCAAACATTCTGAGCAAGTGCCAGACAGGGTAAAAACCAAAGTATGCATACCTTGGATTTCCACTCTTTAACAGACTTTTTAGATTCTTAAACTTCTAAAAGCCTCTGCCATTTACATGACTTCCTAGATAAACGTTTGAGCAATGCTACACAGCACTGCCTCAGATAGTGACTGGACAGTCATCACAACAGCATTCTACTCTAGGACTGCGAGATAAAATATAAAATGCACAGTTACCCTTGGATTTCAGATAAACCATGAATAATGTTTTATACAAGTATGTCTTATGTAAAACTGGGGACATACATAAAAAATTATTCATGGTTTACCTGAAGTTCATATTTAATTGGGCATCCTATATTTTTATCTGTTAATCTAGCAACCCTATATGAATCCCCAGTCCCAGACTTGTCCTCTTGGTGTTGGGCACAGAAGGAGCCCAACTCATCATCACAGTCTTGCAGGGTAACCTCCATTGCTCTCACTTAGAGGCTTATTAAATGTGCAGCCTTTCCGGCTCTGCTGGGGACCTGTCAAATTCCCATCTCTAAGGGTGCAACATGGGAATCTCTGCTTACCAAGCTTGAAGAGATCCTTAAGCATTCTTGGTTTGAGAACTACTGCTATAGAGGATGAGAACCTGGGTGTGGCAGTCCTGACTCAATGACCTCATTAAAGCAGAAGTGATAACCAGAGGGTAGTAACCATTGGGTGGTTTAGTCACTAAGTCGAGTCTGACTCTTGCAACCCCATGGACTATAGTCTGCCAGGCTCCTCTGTCCATGGGATTCTCCAGGTAAGAATACTGAAGTGGGTTGCCATCTCTTTTTCCAGGGGATCTTCCTGACCCAGGAATTGAACCACGTTCTCCTGCATTGCAGGCAGATTCTTTATCAACTGAGCTACAAGGGAAGCCCATTTAGCAGCACCATTTGTGAGGCTTCAGACCAGGTTTCAGTAGGGTCTGGGCTAAATGACCTGTTATTTTCCCTCATCATTAACGATGGCTTTGCACTTCAAAAGTAATTAAATAATGAGGCTGGGGAGACCTCAGGGCTGAATGGGAAGTTCTTCTGTGCCTGCAGTTACCTAGAGGCATGGAAATGATGAAGACAGGGAACGTGAGGGTCTACAGCTGGGCAGAGAGGGTGCCCAAGGCAAGCTACGAGTGACATTAAGAGTCATCTCAGAAAGGATAATGGAGAACCTGAAGAATTTCTGGGGGGAAGGGGAGTGTCAATGGTGATAAAAATGAGTCTAAAGGGAAGAAGCAGGAAAAGACTCTTCCATTAAAAACAAAGGTTACTACAATTAAAACATTTTTTATGATGCTCACAAACCATAGAAAATCATGACTTAAGCAATTGAAATATACTCTAAAAAATGTTTTTCCGTTGACACATTATTAACTTAGAAAATGGGCATTGTGATTATTTATAGTACAAAAAGAGGCCACATGATGAAGACATACATGCAAATATACACAGACTGCCACTGGGACTGCCTGCCTGAGCTAGAGCAGCAGACAGGGCTCCTCCCTCTGAAATGCAGAAAGTCTAGGAGGGAGGGTCGTTGCTGGTTTGCTTTGTAAACAAGATACCTAAGTCAAGGTGACTTCCCTGGACCTGGGGAAGAGCAGAGGCAGGCCCAGAGCTGGAGGTTTCACAGAACTCGGGGGGCGCGGACGTTCTAATCCTGTAGTCAGGAGGGAACAGAGGAGCCTCGAGGGACATTCACTGGTCTCCGGGGGGGTGGGGGGGGGGCGCAGGGCCACTGAGAAAGGCAGCGCACAGGGCGAGCAGAGCACTCAGGCAAATGCCGCCGAAGGCGTCAGGTACTCTGTGTGCCTGCAGGGGGGTGGGCAGAAACGGACTAAGACCTAGGTGCACACGGTTCAACAGTGTTTCCAGGCTTGGGAAAGAGAGGGGCAGGAGAGCAGTGGACAGATGAAAGAGAGGAGACCAACCGTCAGAAGCCAAGGGGCGGTCTCCCCTCAACTTCAGGAAGGAAGGAGATGGGGAAGAACCGGCTGGCTGACTGCAAGGACATCAGCGTGGTGAGTCAGGCATGGCAGCCGCCGTCTCTCTGCAGAGCGGTGACACAGCAATACACAAAACACTACCAAACGTCCATGAGCCTGGTGTGAGATTTGGAGCACCTCACCCAGCAGTTCGAAAGGTCATGTGGAGAGCAAACATGGTAGCGTCGGCATGGCGAGGTGAGGGTCACCCGGGTCAGTGTTCCCTCTGGCCCAGCTTCAGCTCTCCTCCCCAGCAGTCTGCCTTGCACTTTCTGGCTGCTTCTGCATTTCTCTCCCCTGGCTATTCTACCTCCCAGGTGTGTATGTGTGTATGAGTATGAGTGATGTACTTCTCCGGTTCTCCCAGAGAAGAAAGGAGAGCAAGAAGAGGAGGTGGGGTTCTGCAGAGAGCTGTCCTTTCCCTTTCAGTGCCAAGTGCAGGGTCCCCACTATTAAACAGACCAGGTGACACGTGTGAGACCCCCAAAGCATTAGCTCCCTTCACCCAGTGCTCTGGCTCTTTACTACCAAAAGGGCACAGCTAGTGAGTTTTTCAGCAGCCTGAGAGCTCTGGTGAAAACCAAATTCATGCCTATCCAGAGACTTGTACCAGGGACCCTTCTTTTTTTTTTTTAAATAATGTGCTGGGACAGAGTAGACCACCTTGGTAGCATCCAAGGCCAGTCCATTTCTATTGCCACAATTACTGTAGCAAACCTGGTGCCCCTCACTCCTGCAACATCAGGCAGAGCTAGGGGTCGAGTCTGCACACCAGCAATTCTTATTAGAAACGCTGCTGTTAGTCATCTAAGATCTGATTTAATGAAAACAGATATTACATGCACAATGGCACCACTGGCTCAGAAAAGAGTTATACACCACAGGTCTTGTATCCACCAATTTCCAAGAGCCCAAATCCTTCAGAGGGTTTGGTTTATGGTCAAGCCTGTATGTTACCATATGAGAGACATAGAGATCAAACACGCTTGAAGAATCTGTGTTCTGCACGGAGAAACATCACTGATGAAACCAAGGATGTAAGAGGTGAAATGGACAGGTTAGCTTTGGGTCTTGCCATTCTGTGCGTTGCCCAGCTGGATAAGATCTTGGGCCAAAGTTGGCAGATGGAGCTCAGGAACGACAGACCAACCCCCAGGGAGGGCAGCCATGTCTTGCTCTCTTCTATAGGTGAAACTTTCCCTCTGGAGTCTGCACGATCATAGAAGGTATAACTAATATAAGCCTTAGTGACTATCCTTATACCCAACTACTGATCTAAATGTTCCTTCCAGAAAAGCATGAACTATTTGGGTTCATGATAATATAAATGGTTTAAAGGATTTAGATACCAGGTCAAGGGTCCTTCAAGTTCTTCTTTTGAGTATCTAATTGCTTTAGAGAAATTATTAGTAATTTTCCTAATGGTTTAGAGAAAATCTCAGCAGAGAATGCTCCTAATTAAGATTATCCAGAACAGAACAGTCCAGGGGATTGCTCTCTGGTAGCTTCCAGGAACAGAAATTTTCTCTTCCAGGAAGAGAAAATCATGCAATCAGTTTCTCTCTCTAAATCCTAACCTATGGGAGCACACGCATACATAATACACAAATATCCAGGAGGCCACCCCAGAGTCAAGTGTGGCTCTCGCCTGCTTGGTGTGTTCTTCAGCTCCCCTTCCTCATAGTTCTGGAAAGCCCCTCACTCTCTCACCCACCACCTTTGCCTCTTCTCTTTTCTTTGTGTAGAATCTGCTAACCTGAGAATTTCTCTTCCTGGAAGCTATCAGAGAGCAATCCCCTGGACTGTTCTGTTCTGGATAATCTTAATTAGGAGAGTTCTCTGCTGAGATTTTCTCTAAACCATTAGGAAAATTCCTAATAATTTCTCTAAAGCAATTAGATACTCAAAAGAAGATGATGAAGGACCCTTGACCTGGTATCTAAATCCTTTAAACCATTTATATTATCAGACTAATTTTCCATTAGTCTGGGATAAAAAGGGACAGAACTGGATTTGGCAACTTCTTTATTTTCTTGGGGCTTCCCTGGTGGCTCAGATGGTAAAGAATCTGCTTGCAATGAGGGAGACCTGGGTTCGATCCCTGGGTCGGGAATATCCCCTGGAGAAGGAAACAGCTACCCACTCCAGTATTCTGGACTGGAGAATTCCATGGACAGAGGAGCCTGGCAGGCTACAGTTGATGGGATCACAAAGAGTAATCTTGAGTCCATAAGCAAATTTCTCAACCATGACCCTCTCCAAGGACTACACACATCCCTTCAGCTGTCCCTCTCCACAATGCTCACTCCTTATGATTGTTAGTTATAGCTCTGGACAAGGACAAGCTTTGCAGTAGTAACTCTGAGAGGCCAAAGACAGCAGAATACCCAATCACTGACTTGCAGTTTCAAATTATATTCTAGGAAACAGACCTAACCTTCTGCTTCTCCAGGCTTCTGAACTTGAACCTACATGAACCACACTAAGCTCTGGACAGCTTAGCCCTCAACTGATCATTTGCCGTAAATTACAGACTATTATCAAATAGTCACCTGAAAGGACTGAAATGAGAATCTGGAGGTGTGAAGCTTTAATATGTGGTTTTTAACTAGCATGTCAACTTCACATAAGATTTGAAGTTAAAATAATTAAAAAAACAAAAACAAAAACCCTGGACTTTGAATTACATTGACCTCTACTTGGTTCCCCATTTCTTGAGAAAACAAATAAGGAAAACACATCACCACGGACTTTAGTAGGGTTCATAGCAGGAGGGGTCAGGGGAAAGTAAAAGAGGAAGAGAAAGGAAAGAGAAAAGAAAGACTGTTCATTAAGAAAAGTATTTTGCTTCTAATTAGGTTTATAATGTAGCAAGCTTATAATTTCTCCATCTACTTACGAGTTAGAAGTATTTAAACTAGAATGCATTCATTTTAACCTTTCAAAGTTACTCAAAGGGAGTTTCAAAGTACAGCTGCTTGTGCCTGTCATTTATTACAACCAATAAATTACTAGGCCAAATGCCCTAAATAGGAATCACTTTCCACAGAAACCTCCAGAAGACAAAAAAGTGCTTATAAAGGTAGCCTTGCACATACTACATACATACTGGTCTCCTGAACATTCCAAGTAGAAAAGTAATTTTCCATTCAAAGAAAAAACTGGGAACGTGGTTTTATACACACAGTCATACAAATCTAGGTACACATAAATACACACATGCATGGGCTTCCCTGGTGGCTCAGTGGTAAAAAAAAAACCTGCCTGCCAACGCAGGATAGGCAGGAGATGAGGGTTTGATCCCTGAGTCAGGAAGATCCCCTGGAGGAGGAAATGGCCACCCACTCCAGTATTCTTGCCTGGAAAATTCCACAGATAGAGGAACATGGCAGAGTACAGTCCATGGGGTCACAAAGAGTTGGACACTACTGAGTGCGTGCACACACCCCCACGCACACACGCACACACACACACGTACTCCCCCTTCAAATGCCACTAGGATATTTATGGGTTTTGACTGTTGCTTTTAATTTTTATGTTACCTATGTAGGATTAGTATCAATTTACCTAACAAAAATACAGTGAGGGCACAGGAGAATACAGTGAGGGCCACTGTATTTTCTGGAAACCAGTCGCCTAAACCTCACCTCTGCCTCTGATTCACTTTCCATTGTGGCCTGGGATCAGCTGAAGTCAACCCCCATGCCTCTGGGAAGGTTCACGTCTCCACCCTCCCCAACCCTCAAGAATCTCAAGAAGCTGCTCTCTTTGAAAAGCCTTAGAAAGATGGGTTGCTGGACTATTCTCTACAGCCTATTTGGGAGTTCAAAAACCCTCAGTGTATGGAAATCTTTTCTCCTAAGTTAAATGGCAGGCACATTGGTTGAAGGCTCTTCTCCATTTATGGAATTACCCTATATCATCAGATATTTTTTTTCCTATAGTTGTATACTCATCTTCAGGTGAGCAGAGAGAACTAGTGATATTTAATTCAATGGCTCTATCTTAGATACACATGGAATTTCACAGGGACATAGCTTTAATATCTTGTATAGCTCATTATTATGCTTGTTCTCAGTAAAATAAATGATAACCACTTTTATAATGGAAAACTATAAACAGTGAAATCTACCATATTAATGACGCTTTTTTAATCCAAGGCCAAATGGATGAACAAGCACACACAGCATTTTGATTTTAGATACAAAATTTGCTAAGTGACCAATATCCTAAAACAAGACGCCACATTGAACAGGATATCTGACGATGTCTACTCATGCATGTTATGTGGGGAAAGACACTTTTCTGGCTGGAAGCCACTAGGCGCTAGCCCCCATTTCCCCTTCGTCTTCCCAGCTTCCCTCATCTTGTCTGTCAGGTGGGGCACGGGGTCCTGAGATTACTGGAATGAGAGCACAGAAGAAGCACAGACAGCAAGTGCAACCCATCGCATTTTACCATAGACAGGGAGGGCAGAACTGGAGGCTGTAAGGCTGATGTTCTTTCCACCACCTCCCCCAGACAGAGCGGCGGAAAAGCCCTACACGAAGCTTCAGATTCATCTCCCCACTCCCATCTCCACCTCTGCATGAAATTTGTTACCTGGTCCTATTCACCAGAGGTCTTTGCTCTGCTCAGTCATCTAAAATGAGCATATGAAGTAAGATGCATTTTTTTCTGTGACTCCAAGAATGTTTTTAAGTTAATCAGTAGGCTTCCTGTGCACCTGAGCTGACATGATTAATCATACCTTTATCTTTAGACTGGAAGAAAAAGCACCCTGGGTGGGTGAGTTGTGAAGGCCTAAGAGGCAGGCTCACTGAGGAAGGGAACCTGGAGTTTGCTGTCCTCAACCCTTTAGCAAACTATGAGTCTGGGTAGGTGCCCCTGGAAACCCTAGCACCACCAATGCCAACTCATCCATAGCCTCAGGCTCTGGGAGCAGGCTGGCAAGACCCATGTGGGGGAGGGAGGAGAGGCAGGTGAGGGAACTGAGTGCCAGGCGGAGCTGGAGGGCATCAGCTGTTTACCATATAAGCTCACAGATCAACGTAATCTAACGCAATAGCAGAAAAACATCTTGCTGGCACTCTGAAGTAACAATTCCCCCAAAGTATAAGGAAGCCAAATACGTCCAATTCCCCCTTTTGAAATTTAGGTGAAAGAGACTAAATACAGTGTGGTATAGTTTGGAAAGAAAAAAAAAAGGGAATTCTGAGACTGACGTAATGACTTCTCAAGAAATCATTGAGAATGAATGAGAAGGAATTACAATGAGATTGGAATTCCAATGCCTCGACAAGATGTTTCCCAATCAAGGTGAAGTGGAGCCTGCTGGTGGTGGCAGTGTGGTCTGCTGGTCTCTGCCCACCCTACTCCCCTGCCTCATTGCTGGCTACCCTCTCACTGAAAATATGAGCCTTTTAAAATGAATTCTTCCTACACTGAGCCATCTTTACATCAAAACAAAACAAACACCTGCCCATAACTTAAGAGGAAGCGTGCACATCCACACCGCTCACCAGGAAGCAAGGCGGCTGGGAGTCTCCTGGACCCCCTGACTAACACACAGTGACCTTCATTTCGTGCCCCCGTGGCTCTGTGCGTGCAGAGCGGGGTGGAATAGGGATGGAAGGGGAGACATTTCCCTCACACCACTGGCCAGGCAGCAAAAAGGGCAGGGTCAAACCAGGGGCAGGCACGGTGAGTGTGCATTTGCGTGTGTGTGGCGGGGCACGTGGGTGTGCCTGCTGCCCTCTCTCGCATGCTGACAACTGCGTCTCTCTCCAGACCCAACACCCTTAACAGGCGATCTTCTTAAGAGGGTCCCCCAGGGAGGAAAGCTTGGCAGGGGTGAGCCCATTTTAGAGGGAGAGAGTAGGACCAACATGATGCCACTTAAATGTACTTAACCATTTTTCTTAAACGTGCTTCCTAACCCAGACTCTCCCACTCTCCACGCGAGAGCCGGCTCACTAAGTGCAGCTGAGAGGAGCTACCCACGTCCGAGGTCAGGGGCAGCGGCCTAGAGTGACAAGCTGCGACGGCGCAGGAACGGCCGAGAGGAGCTACCCTGTATCTGAAGTCAGGGGCACCGGCCGAGAGGAGCTACACTGCATCCGAGGTCAGTGGTGGCCGGGAGGAGCTATCCCGTGTCCAAGGTTGCGGTGGCGTCTGGGAGGAGACACCCTGCATCCGAGGTCAGGGCGGCGGCCAGGAGGAGCTACCCCACGTCCGAGGCCAGGGGCCACCGGGAGGAGACACTCTGTGTCTGAGGTCAGGGGCGGCCAGGAGAAGCCACCTTGCGCCCGAGGCCAGGGGCGGCAGCTGGAAGGAGCCACCCACGCCTGAGGTCAGGGCCGGCAGCCGGGAGGAGCAACCCAGGAGCGGTGGCTGCCCAGGCACAGGAGGGTCTAGAGGAGCTATCCCACAGTGAAAGTCAGGAACGGTGGTGGTAAGGAGATACCCCTCGTCCAAGGTAAGGAGCAGCGGCTGTGCTTTGCTGGAGCAGCCGTGAAGAGATACCCCCACGTCCAAGGTAAGAAAACCAAGTAAGATGGTAGGTGTTGCAAGAGGGCATCAGAGGGCAGACACAGTGAAACCATACTCACAGAAAACTAGTCAATCTAATCACACTAGGACCACAGCCTTGTCTAACTCAATGAAACCAAGCCATGCCTGCGGGGCAACCCAAGCCGGGCGGGTCATGGTGGAGAGGTCTGACAGAACCTGGTCCACTGGAGAAGGGAATGGCAAGCCACTTCAGTATTCTTGCCTTGAGAACCCCATGAACAGAATGAAAAGGCAATATGATAGGATACCAAAAGAGGAACTCCCCAGGTCAGCAGGTGCCCAATATGCTACTGGAGATCAGAGGAGAAATAACTACAGAAAAGAACGAAGGGATGGAACCAAAGCAAAAACAATACCCAGTTGTGGATATGACCGGTGATAGAAGCAAGATCCTATGCTGTAAAGAGCAATATTGCATAGGAACCTGGAATGTCAGGTCCATGAATCAAGGCAAATTGGAAGTGGTCAAACAAGAGAGGGCAAGGGTGAACGTTGACATTCTAGGAAATCAGTGAACTAAAATGGACTGGAATGGGTGAATTAAACTCAGATGACCATTATATCTACTACTGCGGGCAGGAATCCCTCAGAAGAAATGGAGTAGCCATCATGGTCAACAAAAGAGTCCGAAATGCATTACTTGGATGCAATCTCAAAAACAACAGAATGATCTCTGTTCGTCTCCAAGGCAAACCATTCAATATCACAGTTATCCAAGCCTATGCCCCAACCAGTAATGCTGAAGAAGCTGAAGTTGAACGGTTTTATGAAGACCTACAAGACCTTTTAGAACTAACACCCAAAAAAGATGTCCTTTTCATTATGGGGGACTGGAATGCAAAAGTAGGAAGTCAAGAAACACCTGGAGAAACAGGCAAATTTGGCCTTCGAACGCGGAAAGAAGCAGGGCAAAGACTAGTAGAGTTTTGCCAAGAAAATGCACTGGTCATAGCAAACACCCTCTTCAACAACACAAGAGAAGACTCTACACATGGACATCACCAGATGGTCAACACCGAAATCAGATTGATTATATTCTTTGCAGCCAAAGATGGAGAAGCTCTATACAGTCAACAAAAACGAGACCAGGAGCTAACTGTGGCTCAGATCATGAACTCTTTATTACCAAATTCAGACTTAGATTGAAGAAAGTAGGGAAAACTGCTAGACCATTCAGGTATGACCTAAATCAAATCCCTTATGATTATACAGTGGAAGTGAGAAATAGATTTAAGGGACTCGATCTGATAGATAGAGTGCCTGATGAACTATGGAATGAGGTTCATGACACTGTACAGGAGACAGGGATCAAGACCATCCCCATGGAAAAGAAACGCAAAAAAGCAAAATGGCTGTCTGGGGAGGCCTTACAAATAGCTGTGAAGAGAAGAGAGGCAAAAAGCAAAGGAGAAAAGGAAAAATATAAGCATCTGAATGCAGAGTTCCAAAGAATAGCAAGAAGAGATAAGAAAGTCTTCTTCAACGATCAGTGCAAAGAAATAGAGGAAAACAACAGATTGGGAAAGACTAGAGATCTCCTCAGGAAAATTAGAGATACCAAGGGAACATTTCATGCAAAGATGGGCTCGATAAAGGACAGAAATGGTATGGACCTAACAGAAGCAGAAGATATTAAGAAGAGGTGGCAAGAATACACGGAAGAACTGTACAAAAAAGATCTTCACGACCCAGATAATCATGATGATGTGATCACTAATCTAGAACCAGACATCTTGGAATGTGAAGTCAAGTGGGCCTTAGAAAGCATCACTACGAACAAAGCTAGTGGAGGTGATGGAATTCCAATTGAGCTGTTTCAAATCCTGAAAGATGATGCTGTGAAAGTGCTGCACTCAATATGCCAGCAAATTTGGAAAACTCAGCAGTGGCCACAAGACTGGAAAAGGTCAGTTTTCATTCCAATCCCAAAGAAAAGCAATGCCAAAGAATGCTCAAACTACCACACAATTGCACTCATCTCACACGCTAGTAAAGTAATGCTCAAAATTCTCCAAGCCAGGCTTCAGCAATACGTGAACCGTGAACTCCCTGACGTTCAAGCTGGTTTTAGAAAAGGCAGAGGAAGCAGAGATCAAATTGCCAACATCCGCTGGATCATGGAAAATGCAAGAGAGTTCCAGAAAACATCTATTTCTGCTTTATTGACTATGCCAAAGCCTTTGACTGTGTGGATCACAAGAAACTGTGGAAAATTCTGAAAGAGATGGGAATACCAGACCACCTGACCTACCTCTTGAGAAATCTGTATGCAGGCCAGGAGGCAACAGTTAGAACTGGACATGGAACAACAGACTGGTTCCAAATAGGAAAAGGAGTACGTCAAGGCTGTATATTGTCACCCTGCTTATTTAACTTATATGCAGAGTACATCATGAGAAATGGTGGACTGGAAGAAACACAAGCTGGAATCAAGATTGCTGAGAGAAATATCAATCACCTCAGATATGCACATGGCACCACCCTTATGGCAGAAAGTGAAGAGGAGCCAAAAAGCCTCTTGATGAAAGTGAAAGAGGAGAGTGAAAAAGTTGGCCTAAACCTCAACATTCAGAAAACGAAGATCACGGCATCTGGTCCCATCACTTCATGGGAAATAGATGGGGACACAGTGGAAACAGTGTCAGACTTTATTTTTTGGGGCTCCGGAATCACTGCAGATGGTGACTGCAGCCATGAAATGAAAAGACGCTTACTCCTTGGAAGAAAAGTTATGACCAACCTAGATAGCACATTCAAAAGCAGAGACATTACTTTGCCGACTAAGGTCCGTCTAGCCAAGGCTATGGTTTTTCCTGTGGCCATGTATGGATGTGAGAGTTGGACTGTGAAGAAGGCTGAGCGCCGAACAATTGATGCTTTTGAACTGTGGTGTTGGAGAAGACTCTTGAGAGTCCCTTGGACTGCAAGATTCAACCAGTCCATTCTGAAGGAGATCAGCCCTGGGATTTCTTTGGAAGGAATGATGCTAAAGCTGAAACTCCAGTACTTTGGCCACCTTATGTGAAGAGTTGACTCATTGGAAAAAACTCTGATGCTGAAAGGGATTGGGGGCAGGAGGAAAAGGGGACGACAGAGGATGAGATGGCTGGATGGCATCACGGACTCGATAGACTTGAGTCTGAGTGAACTCCAGGAGATGGTGATGAACAGGGAGGCCTGACGTGCTGCGATTCATGGGGTCGCAAAGAGTCGGACACGACTGAGCGACTGAACTGAACTGAACTGAACTGATGGAAAGCTAAGATCCTATTGTGGTTGTTTAGTTGTTAAGTCCTACCTGATGGACTGTAGTCCATCAGGCTCCTCTGTCCATGGGATTTCCCAGGCAGGAATACTGGAGTGGGTTGCCATTCCCTTCTCCAGGGTATCTTCCCGACCAATGAAAATCTAAGTGTACAAAACATCCATGTTATATCATCCAAAGGTTGGAAATACTAAATTCAATATCCAAAAAGAAGACACTCTGCTTCCAGTGAAATGACAGGGCTATAAAAAATCAAGGTACCTGTTAACAGCCACCATTTACCTAGTGCCGTGAGGTTTGTGACTCTGAAGTACTAGTCACTTGACATATATGTAGTATCTTTTTTAATCCTTAATCCCCATTTTATAGATGAGAAAACTGAGGCTCAGTGAGGTTAAGTACTGTGTGGAATGGGGGGATTGTGTCCAGTTCCGCAGCCCCCGCTTGTCCTTTTCAGGTCAGTTTTATTGGGAATTTATGTGTCATGGCTTGCGACCTCAGGCACTGTTCTCACATTTAGGTTACGCAACATGAAACTGCCAACAGGTAACCATTTTTTGACCCACTAAAATAGCAAATGAATATGTTTCAACATAAAATCTCAGCAGCCCTAGCCTTCCAGGCTGAGGAGGCACTTCTGTTTCGATATCACAGAGCAGTATGACTTTGTAAGGAATATTATAACCACTAATGGCCACAACTGGTCAGGGCAAGAAACTGTACGTTATCTATTTTTTTCCTACATTTTCCTCCTGTTTAAAGATTTTTTCCTTGCCCTGAGACTTTTGTGTTTAACCCCACAGCTTGTCCAGTATTATACACAAACAGACGCAAATGTTCTGTACAATTGCCACTGCTTAATTTGACCACGTTCACACATGTTATTTAGAAGAGATCTGATGACAAGGTATTCCAGTGTGAAAAGGGCAGTCAAACCTCAGTCTGGTCAGGTTTGTCTTCATGACTCAAGTTCAGTTAATAACAGCATTAATAAATCTTTACATCTTTAAATAACAGACCGCCTCTTTCACACTCACTAGGTTCATTTGACTTAAATATACACTTTCCCCCCTTTAACGGTCATGAAAACAGAGGCTTAAAGATATTAATTTGAAGTCAAAAATTTTGCCAGTGTTTCTATACAGTCCTTCAGTCTGTGGCCTGAAGAAATAGTTATTGCCTACCAAAAATATAAATCCTTAAGATGTGTTAAAGAGAGTTCGGGAGGGTCCCTCGGAGCACTCAGGGAGAGACCACAGGCTGTACTTCTCGATTCTCGGCAGCGAGTGCTCTGCCGACCTGGCCACCCCGCTCAAAGGCCACCATCACTTTCAAATGAATGTTATGTCCCTTGAAAAGGCGAGGTTTGTAAAAGGAAGCTTGGCCTAGCCTCTACTGGCAAGATGATGGGTGAGGAAAAGGAGAGACAGCGAAATGACAAAGAACTGAGGGGTGTGGGGGGTGTGGAAGGGGGTGGGATGGAGGGCTGAGGAGGAGGACTCCTGTGACTCAGACCAAAGGACAGGAATGCATATTTCCAAGATGAGCCACCGGCATTCCTTTGGAGAAGTGACTGTTTGTCAGGTCAGTCCAACTGCTGTGAGGACACTAAATATAGGTACTCAGAACATGTCTTTTAGGAAGGGGCTGGAAGGAAGGGGAGGGAGGGAAATGCAAGGTCATTTGTAAGCCCTTACTTCAAAGGGCTGGCTCTTTGACTATTTCTTTTTAAAAGTGAAACTTCCCTTTCTGCAGAGAACATGAGGAATACTTTTAATTTTATTACGGACTGACTTCACAAAGGTTAAATACTCCAGGGCCAGTTTTTAAACTGGAAATTGTCTTTAGGAAATTAAAGAAAATGCTTGACTTTGGGGTCACCTTGAGTCTAAGAATTGTTAGAAAATGGCATCATGATTGAAAATTAGCTTTTAAATGGCAAAAAAAAGAGAAAGAAAGAAAGTCTACAAAGATTTAGAATTACGACTGCTAATGCTACCATAAAAGCTGAAGCAGACATGACCGTGAAAAGACACACCATGCTTTATTGTCACAAAAGCCAGGGTCCAACATGTTTATTTAAGATCCTACGCTTCTCTGTACAAACCAGAATTCTTGTCTCAACCTTTCCACATACCCACCTCTTTGAGGAAACAGCTGTCACAAACTATGAATTATTTAGCAGGTTTAAGTCATTTTATATACTTGTATGTTCTCTTTTTGTCACTTCCAAAATCCCCTAGATCTAAATTTATCTGGAAATATTTAGGATTTTTCTGACAGTAGAGGACTGTTTGACTTGGGGCTAACAAGGAGTGTCTTCCACCTCCATATTCTGAAGACTTTCTTCCGAGAGTCCTTCTCAGGCCTAAGGAGGAGGTGGACATGACCAGCTTGTGACTGGCAGCCACACTTGATCACGGCCGCTCAGCCCCATGAAGACAGCCTCGAGACTGTCACCTCAATACAGCTGTTCGTAAACCGTTGCCCGGGGAAAGTGGAGACGGGACACGTCACCGCCACGCCTGGTGGCAGCCTCAAGGTCACTGACCATGTGAGAACCCGGAAGTTATGCAACATTTCCTCTCCCGAGGTCCTCCTGACAATGACTCTTAGACTAGCCAGACAGTGCAGTCGCTAACAGAATAATCGAGTGTGCCGGCTCTGCGGCCTCGTCCTTGTGTCAGTGTCAGCCAAGGGGGCAGCGGGACTCCCCGGGGCTCCGTGACCACTGAGGACACACATGCCGCACACAGGGCACACAGGGCAGGTCACTGCAGCGACTGCATCCACATCACAGCAGGGCACTCGTGTGGAGCCTGCACTTCTCCGTGATAAGCTCAGAGCTAAAGGAGACAGCTACTTAACCTGCAGAGGGGGCCCAGAAAGCCAGTAAATAAGACGGACACAAATAGAGGAGTGAAGAGAGTGTGCCTTGTTGAAGGTCAAGCTGCCCGTCAAGAACAGGTGAAAGAATGGACTCCTGAAGTCAGGGCTCCCCTCCCTGGGAGTTGGTGGCCGTTTCAGAGCTTCTCATCATCCTTAAAAATAAGTTAACCTTTAAAAACGAGAGCCAAAGTGGTTTTTTAAAGGATTTATCTGAGTCATAGTCCCCTCAAGCAACTGAAAAATAAGTGTGTGAGCTGGAAAGGCCCTATAACGAGCCCACTAACCAACCCCTTGGGTGTGAGGGACGATGAGAGCAAGGCTCCAGTCAGGAGTCACAGGGTCAGGAGTCACAGAGCAGGTGAGCACCAGGCTGGATAAAGGACCAGGGCTCTTTTCCCTCCCAGCAGAGCTGGGAAAGTAAGATGTCTGCAACCCCAGCAGCATTGCCTGCAATGCAGGGAGGAGAGCTGCCTGCAAGAGACACAGTCCCCATTTTTTCTTCCCAGGCTGGCTTTACAACCATGAGACAGACAAATGTTCAGAAGAATGTGCTCAGATAATACAACTATTATTGGTAGAAGTGTTATATCAGTTGAAAAAGTGACCCTTCTTTTACAACCAGAAGAAAATTGAACATATTTACATTCATTTTACCTGGTGGGGCCACTCGGTCCTGATATGTGGGCTTAAATTCACTGATGGTGAGCAGCATCACTTGGATGGTTCCGATGAAGATGCCCGCCAGGCAGCCATAAAAAATTACGTAGAATAGAAGGATCTTAACTGCAAGGAAAACAAACAGAAATAAAAAAGGCTATGAAGCAGTCCTGTGCTCAGAATACAGGGCGAACCTTGCCAGAGATGAATGGATTTCCTTCCTGGCTTCCCCTCTAAGCTGTGTCTTCAGAGTCTGCTTTCCCAATCTTGATCAAGAGTCTGCACCTCACTCCCAGACTCCCAGACTGTGGGGCAAAAACAGGGGGGCAGGGAGCCCTCCGTTATAATGTATCTGTGTTGCAGGATGGTTAAAGATAGGATGAATATTCAACGAGAACCAAGATTCTTTAGGAAATAATTTTATTCTCTAAATTAAAAAAAAGAACTGTCAGGAAGATCATCAATAAAACCTAGGGCTGTGTTTGTGTGCTTATGCAATGCCTTTCAAATATGACAATATATTCCCTTAGAGAATGATGTTTCCTTTGCTTGCTTGTCCCTTGATATTCCAACACTACAATCCAGGCCCTGATGCTTCTCCAAACATTCGAATGCCCGTGAGTTTTTACCCTGAGAAAGAGTGATGAATGCTGAGCAAGCTAGTGAAGCTCTCCTGATCAAGTACACTGTCTTTCCTTTCAGGGGCACCAAACAAGGGGGGAGAAAAGAAAAAAGAAGGAACCGCTATAGTAAAATGGCAAGTAGAAAATTTTATTTCATCTTCTGACTGGACTCAGATTAAGGACTGATAAAACTGACTTTTCTTCCCATAGTTCACAGGATAACAGAATGGAAGCCAAAACAGCTGCAAAAGCAAAAAAAATTAAAATTAAAAATAAAAAACAAAACCAAAAACCCAAAAAACAAACCTTGAAGCCCATGGACTGGAATGAGGGTATCAGTTACCAGTTTACAGGGATTATCTCCCAGATTAGCCGCATAGTAACAGGCTGTACTAGGCATCGCCGGGCAGCCCTGTGCCAGCCAAACACTCAATGCGAAGGCAGCGGTGGGAACGGGGTTATCAAGTCTGAAACATGACTGCACAAAGGGGCCTTAAGTTACTTCTCAAAATGCTCAGATCTCCTGCAGTAAACGCTGGGGTCCTTGGGAAAAAGCAATAAAACAAAAGTATTATTAAAGTGTGTGTGTATATGTGTGAAGGAGGTCAGGAGGGAGTGGGTTCACTGTGGCTGGAATTAGCCAGGTTTGCCTTCTGTGTATACTTCAAAGCTCAACTTTTCTATCAGTGATAACTAGTTCAGGGGAAATGATACTCTAGAGTTGTTAAAACAAGCAAAATCCACATAAAACCATACGAAAAATGCTTCACCATAATCCTTTTTCTCCTCCATTTGGAAAAAAAAAAAAGAAAAGAAGGAAATGGGCAAAGACCCACGCCAAGATAAGAAGAAATGAAGACTGTGCAATCCAGAACTCCAGCTGCCCAGCTCAATCCATGTCTCCCCGCAGGACAAGAGTTAAGTGCTGCATTCTGTATCCAGGCAGCAGTAGGCAAATGGCAAGGCTGTGACGTCAAGAGATCTGGAAAAATTTTCCAGTGAACGCTCCTAAGAGGTGCAGGAGCTGGTGTAACATGGTCAATATGGTTCTCTGCTGCCCCCACCCTAGGCACTTACAGCCTAACCACGGAAACGTTTAACACTCATTTCTGGGGCTACAGATACCCGATTCTAATGACAGGAGGAGGTACAGAATTGAGGCTACAATTTGATTAAAATACAAGTATGACTGGGGAAAAACAACTCATTTTGTAAGCACACTGATTCAATTTCAAGAGATACAGCCTCCCCTATCTGCCCAACACTGTACCCTCCGGGAACTGAGGGGTTCTCCACTTTTGTGCTGAGACGTTACTGAGCAGTCTCCCCCGTTGGTGCTGTGAGGTCACTTGCTTAGAGTGGGCAATGCAGGTGTGGTGGGGCGTAGGCCCTGGGTGCCGACATGCTGGCTCGAAAAGAAAAACCAGGTATATGGTACCGACCTGACAGGGTGGCGCAGAGGGTACATTTTAGACACTTTTTTTTTCTTTTGAAGCAATAGGTCTTCCTCTAAAAATATATATAAGTAATATAGAATTATTTCAATTTGAAAAAAAGAGTACCCTTCAAAAGGTCATATGCAGAAGGGAAAATGGCATCTGGGCCCAGCGGTCAACATAAACACCTACCAACACCTGTATTAACTTAACAAAAAGGTAGACAGCACTGGGCGATTTGCGTGCTACGCTCTCTCCAGCAGGTGACAGGCAAGGCTCTCGCGTCCATCTTGGTGAAAATCTACCTACAAGCAGAACTGAATCAAGGGCAACCTGCCCTGGTCTCAAGGGCATCCGTGTTGGGCCCAGGACTAGGAAGGTGGCATTTTCTCCACAAAGACACAGCTGCTGCCGCCGCCTCTGTCTGTGAGAGGCTCTGTCATTTCTTATACGGCCAGAAAGGAAAACTGCAAAAGAAAAACTGAATTTCTTAGCCCAGCACCTCACCTGCACCGTGGAAAATGGAAGGAAAGATGAACCATAAGCATCAGTACTCACGTCTGCATTCATGAATCAGTGTGTCGACACTCTGCTACATGTAGTATCAAGACACAAACATCAACACACACACTCTCTCTCTCATATGGAGGTGCTGTCGGACTACAGAACAAGTCGTTCCATACTGCCTTACCCTCTGAAACAAACATTATTCTGGAATTGGAATGAGGAAAAAAAGATATTTTATGAGAGGGAAAAACTCTAGAGGGCCGACTTTACAATATGCCTAGAGTCGATGACGCCCCAGCCCCTGACGAAGCTGAAGCTGCAGTCAGATCACTGTGGTAGGAACCTCCGGTGAATCTGGGAGAAGGGGGCCCATCCTGCAGCGTACCCCTCAGACTTCACTCAAGTTACCAAGAGTCGCTAGGAGATGGCCCAGGCTGGGAGCTGTTCACTCCACAAACACCCTGAATTCTCCAGGCCTTCCCTTCCACCTTAAGAAAACACAGAGCTATCATTCTGCATGAGAAACTATGGCAGTAACCCCACTGAAGAATACAGTCTTTCCAAAATAAAATATAAAATACAAGCTGCAAGCCATCGCCTTAAAGACCTGCATTCAACATGCTCAGGATACCTATGCTTCATGGGATAAGAGTTCACCTTGGCTAACCTTGAAGTGTGATGCATTATTAACCCTTTACTTTTCAATCAAGAGAGACCCATTACAGGCTGCTTTTTTTTTCCTCTACAAAAATCGTACGTTCCAGGTTCTTCCATTTCAAAATGTCAGCCAAGCGCTATTTCCCTGACTCATTCTCCTGCCGATGCTCACAGAGCCTTCCAATCAGAAGAATCACATCAGCACCTACCCAGGGCTCCCTCAGTGGTTGCAGTGGCGGTGCTAGTGGTGTCGGTGATGGTGATGATGATATTAGAGAAGGAGGGGCAGTGATGCAGGAGGGGGGAGTTCCCTCCCTCCTTCCCTCTCTTCCGCAGTCACGACTCATATTCAGATTTGCCTACAACTCTGCCCTTCAAAATGACCTTACCAAAAAAAAAAGTCACCCTTTCCGTGTAGAGAGGTGGAAGACAGGTAAGGTATCTAATTTGCAACGGAAAAAAATCTATCCAGTCAAGCAACAGGCTACTCAAAATCTTGTAAGATGACCTGTTTCTGCCTTTATGCGATTTATTTCTTACACCCAGGCACCGATTCTGCCTCTCTCTGTAGACCCTGAAAACAAACCGACTTTGCCATGTTTGCGGGCCAAGGCTCAGCAACGGAGTCCTGACACAGAGCTTCCAGGGCCGTTTCTGGGTTGTGATGACTCCAGGGTAGGTCATCGGTGGCGAGATTCTAGGTCTCGCTACGAAATACTGCAGTGTATGGATTCTGTCTCCGCCGCCCCCCATCCTCGCCTTCTGAAGTACATATTTAGACTAGAAGAAAGGTGCTATAATACACAAACTCTCCTGCATTCGATCCGATTTCCTTCCTGTGGTTCTCTCAGAGCCTCAAATTTCATTTTTAAGGACTTGGGACACGACTGTAAGGGAGAGACAGATCAACTCTCCCACCGCCGGACCGTTCCCAGGACGGAAGGGCTCCACTGATGCTCAGATAGACTACAACTGACCGAGACCGCCACAATCCACAGAACGCTCTACCTAGCGAGCTGCCATCCCCGCCCGCGCCTATTCCGGGGACTCCGCATTCCGCACAGGGATGACAAGCCCGGGCCGGCGCAATCAGAGCGCTCACCACCCGAACCCGCTGCGCCCTCGCCAGCGCGGAGCGCGCGGAGCGGTCCGCAGAGCCTGCGCAAGGGATGCGCCTACCCGGAAACACAAGGTGCTAGGGGGGCAAGAGCTGCGGCCCCCGTACTTACACCAGCTGCCACCGGTCCTGCCCAAAAACTCCTTCTTCTCCGAGTTCCAGATAAATTTCTTCCAGCTGCCCTCCTCCTTGGCTTTTCCGCGGGCCATGGTGGCGGGTCAGCAGCTGCCGCAGGGACTGAAGATGGGTGACTGCGGCGTGCGCCCTCGCGTCCTCCCGGGCTGCCGCTCGGCGTTCCCGGCCTGGCTCTCCGCTGGCTGCACCCGCCGCTGGCGCTGCGGCTCTCTGAGTGCCAGACGCGCGGCGGAGAAGCAGAGTCAGGAGCGGCAGGAGGGGTAGGCGGCGGCGGCGGGGGCGGGGGCGGAGGGAGGAGGGAGGGACCGCGCACGCTGGGCGGCTCCGAGCCCCGCACCTATTGGTGGGCGCGCGGCCGCTCGCGGGCTCTCTTTGGTCCGCCACGCGCTCCTCTTGCCCTTGGGCGGGGGGCAGTTCGGGGCCCGCAGATGCCGCTCCCGCAGCCACCAGGGACGCGTGTCCAGCCCCCACCTCCTGTGACCTCTGCAGAAACAGGCAGGGACAGAAGAAAGTCAGAAGGAAGGACGGACAAACGACTGCCGTCTGCCACGAGTCGAGAAATTGGCTGGGGCGCACGCCCTACCTTTACTATATACCGCGAGGGGCGGGGCCTGCGGCCCGAAGGGGCGGGCGCGGGGCTGGCACAAAGGAACTGCGCGGCGGCGGCGCGAGGGGCGGGCTGGAGCCGGGGCGGGGACACGGCGCGCCCGCAAGCCCGCGCAGCCCCCTCCTCGATCCGGGCTGGGCACAGACCCCTCCTTTCCGTACTGAGCTGCTCTGCACCTGCGTCGCCCGGCGCCCGGCAGACGCTCGGGGTCCCCGGCCTCCGTCCGCCGCCGGTCCCACCCCTCCTAGGCCCTGGCTGGGTGGGGGAAGGTCATTCCCGGACTCCTGAGAGTCGGGGACTCTTGCCCCGCTCCGCCCCGCCTCCCGGCTCCTGCACCTGCCGCCGGCTCCGCGCTCCCCGCCGCTGCGGTTGCAGTTCCGGCCCGTCCCTCTCCTTCCAGGCCAGTCCAGTCGGCCGCCCCGGCTCCTGACTGCCTCACTGTGCTCCTTGTGGGCGGCCTGAACCACCTCAAGCTGGACAATTGCCAAACCCACCCAGGGCGGCAGCCCAGATCCGGGGTTGGGAAGGGGTGAGGTGGTGTAGGAGGCCGACCGGTCAGCTCCCAGTGGGTCGTTCCCTCGGAAACCAGTCGTACTGCCTGGCTGGCGGCTCACACCGGTCTAGACCTGGGCGACAAAATCTGCAGGTGACCCAGTCACCCAGGACTCCCCTTAGCGCCGAATCGGTGCCTGGTACTGTCACGGTCATGGTTTTATGCCCCCTTAGGGGGGTCACAAAAAGACCACTTTGTTCTTCTATAAAATACCGAAGGCCTAAAAGGCTCAGGGAAGTCCAGTTCAAACGGCGAAAAGTTGCAAGGCAACCATTGGCACCTATTATTCCTTCCCCTCCTTTATCCCCCGTGCCTCACGTGAAAAGCCGGACTTCTTGGTTTCATCTCCTTCTGCTAAGCCCCTGAGCAGTTTCACATGTCCTTCTCAAGACAGTGACACAGCAGAAATCAGCAGGGGAGCCTCTGCAGTCAGGACAGAGAAGCCCCATCCCCAGGGGGCAACCTAGTCCATCTTGGGAACGGAGCTTTCCCATCCCCATATTTAGAAAGCCATACAGGGGGATGCTTGTCGGAGTCACCTTTTTGTCGCCAAGGTCAACCTGGTAAGTCTAAGGACAAGCTTGCATTGATGTAGTGCGAGCTCTTTCCCAGGAATCCTTCCCAAGGCCCACCTACATGACCTGGGCAAACCTGAAAATTCCTGAAATGCAGAAGCAGCCATCCATCCACCCAGCCCCAGAGGGGCTGCTGCATGTAGGCTTGGGTCAAGGGCAACTTTGAGAACTGCTCTGCGGAGAAAGGAAGCTGCCCCCTGCTTTGCCCCTGCAGTGTTTGTATTGGAAAAGCCCCAAGCTGGTGGTAGAACTGCAGGAAGAAGCTGCGCATGTGGGGATGATGCCCCGGTACCCTCCCAGCAGAAGTTAACTCGCGGCGGACTCGCCAGCGGGACAGGTCACTAGGAAGGGCATGCGTTTAGGGAGTACCTGCTATGTGCAAGACCAGGAAAAACCTGTGGGCAGAATCAGTGAAAGAGGATGAATGGAGGGAAAGATGGAATGGGAAGGGATGGGGGTTTGAGTGAGAGAGTGCGGTGCCCTCCTTTGTGCAAACTCCCTTTACCCACCCCTCCCTCCCTCACTCTACCTCTCTCTCTCTTCTCCAGTAGAGGTATGTAGTACAACAAAGTATGCCGAGAAAGGCTCACATTGCCAGGTTTTTAATTAGAACCCTCATTTTCTCCTTAAAAAAGAGGTATTCTATCTTACTCTCTAGAGTTGTGGCAATTGCCAATTGGCCTGATCCTGTGTCCGGCAAGGATGAGCTTTTTCTGCTGGCCTTTAGGTACTTCTTCCCTGCTATCTTTAGGGGAAGATAAACTCCCCTCAAGCTTTACGTCCCTAGCTTTGTTCATTCTTCTTCCCTTGCAGGTAAACTTTTGCCAGGTTCTGACAAGCTTTGAGGGTCATGCCTTCACGGCAGCTGCTGCTGCTGCTGCTAAGTCGCTGCAGTCGGGTCTGACTCTGTTCAGTTCAGTTCAGTTCAGTTGCTCAATCGTGTCCGACTCTTTGCAACCCCATGAATTGCAGCACGCCTGTGCGACCCCATAAACGGCAGCCCACCAGGCTCCCCCATCCCTGGGATTCTCCAGGCAGTAACATTGGAGTGGGTTGCCATTTCCTTCTCCAATGCATGAAAGTGAAAAGTGAAAGTGAAGGCACTCATTCGTGTCCGACTCTCTGTGTGGCTCCATAGATGTCAGCCGACCAGGCTCCCCATCCATGGGGTTTTCCAGGCAAGAGCATCTCATTCTAAATCAACCTCCCCCGGCTTATAGGAACCTCTGTGTTTCTACCCAAACCTGGTATTGCCACTGGAAAGCATGATCTCAGCTCTATGAGAATCAGATTCAAACTTCACCTTCCATTCTAGACTGCCTAGAATTGTTTCACTCATCTAACTATGTTGGACTTCCCTGCTGGATCAGACCGAAAAGAATCTGCCCAAAATGCACGAGCCATGGGTTCAATTCCTGGGTTGGGAAGATCCCCTGGAGAAGGAAATGGCAACCCACTCCAGTATTCTTTTCTGGAGAATTCCATGGACAGAGGAGCCTGGTGGGCTACAGTCCATGGGGTCACAAAGAGTTGAACACAACTGAGCCACTGACTGAACCGTATCACCAAAAAGAGCAACCTGGTGAAGGGCAAGGCAGACCTGCATTCACCCAGCTTCAGCTGTGTGACCTTGAGCAAGTCCCTTGTTCTCTCCAGGGCCAGATCTCTCAGTTGTAAAATTGGAGTGATACAGTGTTGCAAGGATTAAATGGGAGATGTGGGAAAGCCCTAAGTGCAGTTGCCTGGTACATAACAAGAGCTATTGAGCAACCAGCTTAATTCTAATTAGCTGTTTCCATTTGACCTTGTCTAACCTTGAGGCTGCTGCTAGGACCTTCCCACTGTGACAGCCCCTCCTGCCAGGGTTCTGAGTTCCCTGAGAAGGTCACCCTGACTAATTCTCCACCCTCTAGGCCACCTTTCCCCTTGCTTTCCAGTGCTTCCTGCTCTGTGACCTCCTCTAACTTGAGTAATGAATAACTCGAGCACACCATGTCCCTTTGGGCTGTGCTGGGCTGGGCTTGCGTACTGAGGCCCCTTCAGAGAAGGGTGCTGTGGCAGCAGGTTGAAAGCGGAGAGTGAGTGGTTCTCTAGAGGGAGGGGCGCTTCTGGCAGATGGAGCTTGTGGCTCCGGGTAGGGCTGGAGGAGGTGTGCACCATGGAAGCTGTTCAGTCCATGCCTAGGGAGGTCTGGTGTTTCTATGCAGAAAGAAGGAGAACAGAATTCTTCCGCCCAGGTTAAAGGCTCAGGGCAAAAAGGACACTGTTTTCATCTGTTTTTCTACACGTGCTAGGGAATTGGAATGGCTATGGAGGACTGTGGTTGGTTCTGCCCAAGACTGGAGCTCTGTGTGTAGAGGGGGTGAGGGGTGATGGGGTGGAGAGAGGGGAAGCCTAGAGCATGGATGGCAGCAAAGAGGGGAGGGAGGTTAGGGACCTCTGTCCAAGCAAGGAGGATGACGGATCTAACTCAGGAAACAAGGAGATTCAGATTGAAGCAGAATGTACCCTGCAGCAGAGAAGGGGCCCCAAGGTAAAAGGACAGGGCAGCCTTGTCTAGCAGCACAATGACCAGTCAGAAGCCCGGCTGGGACAAGAGGCAGAACAGGTTAACTCCAGGCTGCCAGCTACTTTGCTCAAGATCAGAGAGGCTCACATGAAGGTTTACCTACCCACAAAAGAGAAGGTGCAGCTTGGCAGGCAGCGTGAGCTGATCCAGATCTGAAAAATAGAACCTCCCCAAGCTGTCCGCTCTCTGAACCCCTTGGGCAAACACGCTGCGGTCCGCTCACAGAGGACAGGGAAGGGCTGGGCCGCTGATCCCACGTTCACACACGTGCTCAGGGACAGCAAGGTTCTGTTCGGCCAGCCCCAGAGAGGAGGGGGTGAGGGGATGTGTTGCATGGTGACATCTTGGCAGCAGAAACTGTGTGTAGTGTGGAGGAAAATGGCTCAATGGCAGTCTCTGTTTGCAGTGGGAAGCAGACAGAATGCACCACTCCGCAGTGGAGGCCAAGAACTGGGAGAGAGGAGGGCTGGGCAAGGTCTCCAGGCTGGTCATCGTGGTAGGAACATGGGCAGATGCCTGCCCAACACCTCACACGGTGTACGTGGCCCCACACTGTGCACCCTACCCATCCATCACAGTGGCTTGAAAGGTTCACAGTACATCATTTTGTGCCTCACCAGGGACCCTGCATATTGGACAGAAAAACATTCTGTGGAAAGGTTCTGGTTTCTGCAGGAAGCCAGAGGCCCTGAATGGGGATATATAGAAATATCCCTCCATTCCTTTCATTTAAAGTCATTCTGACCCTTTGCTGTTTCACTGGAATTGAATTCTTATCCTGGGTGAGGACATAATAAGAAAATAATGAAAAAAGAACTTTTTTTTTTGGAAGGTCTATTTGAGAGAGTGGTATTCCTGTCATCAGTGGAAGTGACAAGTTACCTAAGTGTCACCTTTGTTACCAGGCCCTGACAGGCAGACTTCCAAAAGTTACTTTCTGTGATGCTGTTTTGGGAAACTGAGTCCAGAAAGTGTGCGTGTGGTGTGGGGAGACTTGCCTGCTTTCTTTCCACCGCCCCGTCCTCTGCAGAGTTGCTGTTAGGTATGTGGATGGTGGACGTGACCAGAGTAGAGAGAAGACACAGGGCACGTGGTTCTGTTTGTTTGCTCTGGCAGGACCACAGAGGTGTATAGCTTTTATAAATATTCCTGATGTTGTGGGCAGTAAGAAAAGAAGGTCCAGAGGCATGCACTGCCAGACTGCCCTTACAGCTCTCAGAGTTCACGCGTTTCTTTGTGCTTCCCCAGTGTGGGGCAAGAGGTGGAACTTTGCCTTTACCTTGGAAAAATATCTGGTGCCAGTCAGTGCACCCTAGGCTTTAGACACTAAAATTCCTTGCCTCCATCTACTTAAAAGGAGGCAAGTGGACACCCCTCTGAGGCTCGGCTCAGTGAGGGGAGGTCCCACTGCATCATTCCCCTGTCGGTGTGTGTGTGCTCAGTCACTCAGACGTGTCTGACTCTTTGTGACCCCAGGGACTGTCGCCCGCCAGGCTCCTCTGTCCATGGGATTTCCCAGGCAAGAACACTGGAGTGGGTTGCCATTTCTTCCTGCAGGGCCTCTTCCCAACCAGAGATTGAACTGGCATCTCTTATATCTCCTGTATTGGCAGGTGGGATAGGCCTGGTCTTACTGGTCTCAGGGTCAGGTGTAGATGAGACAATCTGGAGGCATATCACAATCCTTTCCTTGCTGGACCACTTACCTGAAGTCTTCCAGGGTTGAGAAGGTCTGCTTAATTTTCAACTGCTCCTTAACTGAGGGCTTGAAAGTAATGGAGAATCACCATGGATGAACTCACTGTGTCCAGTGCTTCTAACAATAATGCCAGAAGTCCTTGAGTCCAAACTCCCATCTCCTGGAGACAAGGTCAGCTAGCCAGGGGCTGTGTCCTCCCTTCCTTGCAGGGGAGCATTCCACTGTTGGGAAACACTGAACTAAAACCTAGTTCCTGGTAACTTCTGCCAATCCTGGTTCTTTCTTGAAAGACAGGATTCAAGTCAGGTGCATGTCCAGTGTGTCAGTTCTACATACATACATGCCTTTCAAAGTGAAAAAAAAAATCCCCCGTTTCTTCAGCACATGTGTGAGCTGGTTTCTGACCTGCTCGTTGTGCTAACTGCTTTCTGTTGAGCAGTTTCCCACTTGTTGACATCCTTTTTAAAAAGAAGTACCCTGGTTCCAAGGAGTACAGAGTCTAGTGGTGATGATTTCGGATTGTGATCAGGACATTATTGGTTTTTTTCATCAAGGATGATCCTTCCAACACTGTACCTTCAGGGTTTGCTTGAGCTAAACCTCTTTAGCGCTGACGTCTAATAAATGTTTTAGAAAAATCTCTTGCAGAGAACAGAGACACCCCCATCCCCTGAAGTCTAGCTCAAGGAAAATGGCTACACATGGAGCAGTCAGGGCAGGGGGACGCCTGTCCCTAGGTGCTGGGCAAAGGGCCACCAACGCTGGGCTAGAAGGGACTCTTCTGGGCAGACGGCGGGCCAGGGTCTGGAGATCTTTATTCTGGCATCCCCACTGAAGTGACTCAGCGGTGTACTGTGGGCTTTCTCACCACACTCTGACTTCCTTGGAGGCCCGTTGTGCCCAGCTGTGGCTCGTAGGCAGGTCAGTTGCCTCAGACTTTTGTGGTCCTGCATTTCTCGTGGTGCTGCGGCTGTAGTTCCCGTTGCTGACCGGTGAAGGCTTACTTATTTGGCACAGACCCCATTTTCACAGGTCAGAGATATTTGGGGGAAATCTTAGCATTGACTATCCTGACCTAAGTACCCCCCACCTCATGCGGCGTCTGCTGGTTGAAATGGTTGAAATGGTTGTGAGCTGTTGGCTGGCACAAGACAGACACACACACTCAGGTAGGCAGGCAGACAGGTAGACAAACAAGCGTGTAGAACAATGAGCCTTTATACCCTGTATAAAACTTGCCAGATTTTCTGCTCTCCGAGGTACTGTATCTTTCCACACCATTCTAGAAAGATTACATTTTCCTGTGGCTACCGTGCAGGGATAAAACCAAAAGGGAGACATGAAAAATGAGTTTTGCATCTGTTGTACTTTGAGGAGGAGCTGGAAGGTAGGAAAATGCAATTTTTTTTTTGCATAAACTGGATTACAATTAAATTTATATCCATTTCTACACCAAGTAATGAGAACACTTTTATACTCTCAAGGAGCAAATCCTTTAGGCAAATGAGCTTTTGCAGTATCTGTACCATAGCTAGCTGACAGCTTGTTTTGGGGGATTAATAAATGATAACATTTAGTCTGTCATACCTACCATCTGCGTGGCATTGCACCCACTGATCTCACTGAAGGGTAGACCCCCTTTGCTGAAGTTTTTGAACTGTGTCCTAAGTATCAGGTGGCCTTATATACAGTCACAGGACATGACACTACCTGCCAGGGTGCTTGACTTCCTGGTTCCAAAAGTTGTTGTTGTGCCTTTCCTCACAGTAACACATGAGTGAGTGGAATGACGACCAGGATCACTGAGCCCTGGCTTTCCCAAGAGCTCTTGTTCTGTATAAACCTTCTGGCATCATATTAGCAGCTACACTGGCCAATAATAACTGCAGTTATCAAGCATGATAAGCCAAATACTATGCCAAGTATTCAATATGATCACTTTTCTTTTCTGTTTTCTACTTTAGCATTAGTCACTCAGATGTGTCCAACTCTTTGTGACCCCATGGACTGTGTAGCCCACCAGGCTACTCTGTCCATGGAATTCTCCAGGCAAAAATACTAGAGTGGGTAACCATTCCCTTCTCAAGGGGATCTTTTGCACCCAGGGATTGAACCCAGGTCTCCCACACTGTAAGCAGATTCTTTACCAACTGAGCCAGCAGGGAAGCTTTCATATTGCCTGTTTATTACCTACTTTATATTACCTGTTTATTACCTACTTTCTAGTCCTGTTTAACAACTTAAGGAGGTAGATCCTGAGATGATTACTTTTATGTATCAAAGTGACTGAGGGTTGCCCAGATGGCTGGTAAAATATTATTCTGGCTATGTCCCTGAGGGTATCTTTGAAAGAGACTAGCATTTGAATCAGAGAAGGCAATGACACCCCACTCCAGTACTCTTGCCTGGAAAATCCCATGAATGGCAGAGCCTGGAAGGCTGCAGTCCATGGGGTCGTAGAAGTCAGACACAACTGAGCGACTTCACTTTCACTTTTCACTGTATGCATTGGAGAAGAAAATGGCAACCCACTCCAGTATTCTCGCCTGGAGAATCCCAGGGACGGGGGAGCCTGGTGGCCTGCCGTCTGTGGGGTCGCACAGAGTCGGACATGACTGAAGCAACTTAGCAGCATCAGCATTTGAATCAGTAGACTAAGTAAAGGGCATCACCCTCACCAAAGCAGGTGGACATCATCATCTAGCACGTTGACGGCCTGAGTAGAACAAAAAGCAGAGGAATGGCAAATTCCTGCTCTCGACTTCAGTGTGACATCCATTTCCTCCAGCCCTCAGACACTGATGCTCTGGAGTCTAGGGTTTTCAGAAACAGACTAGGACTTAAACCATTGGCTGCCTGATTGTCAGGCGTTTGGGTTCAGATTTAATTATCCCTGGCCTTTCTGGTTTTCCACTTTCAGATGGCAAATTGTGGGACTTCTCTGCCTCCATAACAGCATGAGACAATTCCTATAGTAAATTTCCTCTTATAGATATATCTATCTCTATATATCCTATTGGTTCTGTTTCTCTGAAGAGCCATGACTAATACAGTCCTATTATTATTATCTTGGTAACGAACAGACATCATTCTGTTGTTTTTGAGATTGCATCCAAATACTGCATTTCAGATTCTTTTGTTGACTATGGTGACTACTCCATTTCCTCTAAGGGAATCTTGCCCATATAATGGTCATCTGAGTTAAATTCACCCATTCCAGACCCTTTTAGTTCACTGATTCCTAAAATATCGATGTTCACTTTTGCCATCTCCTGTTTGACCACTTTCAATTTGCCTTGATTCATGGACCTAACATTCCAGGTTCCTGTGCAATATTGCTCTTTACAGCATCAAACTTTACTTCCATCACCAGTCACATCCACAGCTGAGCATTGTTTTCACTTTGGCGCCATGTCTTCATTCTTTCTGGTGTTATTTCTCCACTCTTCTCTGGTGGAGTGCCCTAGGTGAGGAATCACACCATCGTGGTTATCTGGGTCATGAAGATGGGCACCTCCTGCCCTGGGGAGTTCGTCTTTCAGTGTCAAATATTTTTGCCTTTTCATTCTGTTCATGGGGTTCTCAAGGCAAGAATACTAAAGTGGTTTGCCATTGCCTGCACCAGCAGACCATGTTTTGTCAGAACTCTCCACCATGACCCATTCATCTTTGGTGGCCCTACACAGCATGGCTCATAGTTTCATTGAGGAGATATTCAGTATCACAGTAATCTAAGTCTATGCCCCAGTCAGTCATGCTGAAGAAGCTGAAGTTGAATGGTTCTATGAAGACCTACAAGACTTTCAAGAACTAACACCCATAAAAGATATCCTTTTCATTATAGGGGACTGGAAAGCAAAAGTAGTAAGTTAAGAGATACATGGAGTAACAGGCAAATTTGGCCTTGGGGTACAAAATGAAGCAGGTCAAAGGATAACAGAGTTTGCCAAGAGAACGCACTGGTCATAGCAAACACCCTCTTCCGACAACACGAGAAGACTGTACACATGGACATCACCAGATGGTCAACACCAAAATCAGATTGATTATGTTCTTTGCAGCCAAAGATGGAGAAGCTCTATACAGTCAACAAAAACATACCAGGAGCTGACTGTGGCTCAGATTATGAACTCCTTATTGCCAAATTCAGACTTAAATTGAAGAAAGTAGGGAAAACCACTAGACCATTCAGGTATGACCTAAGTCAGATCCCTTATGATTATACAGTGGAAGTAAGAAATAGACTCAAGGGACTAGATCTGATAGATAGAGTGCCTGAAGAACTGTGGATGGAGGTTTGTAACATTCTGCAGAAGGCAGTTATCAAGACAATCCCCAAGAAAAAGAATACAAAAAGGCAAAATGGTTATCTAAGGAGGCCTTACAAATAGCTGAGAAAAGAAGAGAAGTGAAAGGTAAAGGAGAAAAGGAAAGATATACCCATTTGAATGCAGAGTTCCAAAGAATAGCAAGGAGAGATAAGAAAGCCTTCCTCAGTGATCAGTGCAATGAAAGAGAGGAAAACAATAGAATAGGAAAGACTAGAGATCTCTTCAAGAAAATGAGAGAGATAAGAAAGCCTTCCTCAGTGATCAATGCAAAGAAATAGAGGAATACAACAGAATGGGAAAGACTAGAGATCTCTTCAAGAAAATTAGAGCTACCAAGGGAAAATTTCATGCAAAGATAAGCTCGATAAAGGACAGAAATGGTATGGACCTAACAGAAGCAGAAGATATTAAGAAGAGATGGCAAGAATACTCAGAAGAACTGTACAAAAAGGATCTTCATGACCCAGAAAATCACGATGGTGTGATCACTCATCTAGAGCCAGACATCCTGGAATGTGAAGTCAAGTGGGCCTTAGAAAGCATCACTACGAACAAAGCTAGTGGAGGTGATGGAATTCCAGTAGAGCTATTTCAAATCCTGAAAGATGATGCTGTGAAAGTGCTGCACTCAATATGCCAGCAAATTTGGAAAACTCAGCAGTGGCCATAGGACTGGAAAAGGTCAGTTTTCATTCCAATCCCAAAGAAAGGCAATGCCAAAGAAGGCTCAAACTACCACACAATTGCACTCATCTCACACGCTAGTAAAGTAATGCTCAAAATTCTCCAAGCCAGGCTTCAGCAATGCGGGAACTATGAACTTCCAGATGTTCAAGCTGGTTTTAGAAAAGGCACAGGAACCAGAGATCAAATTGCCAACATCCGCTGGATCATGGAAAAAGCAAGAGAGTTCCAGAAAAACATCTATTTCTGTTTTATTGACTATACCAAAGCCTTTGACTGTGTGGATCACAATAAACTGTGGAAAATTCTGAAAGAGATGGGAATACCAGACCACCTGACCTACCTCTTGAGAAATCTGTATGCAGGCCAGGAGGCAACAGTTAGAACTGGACATGGAACAACAGACTGGTTCCAAATAGGAAAAGGAGTACGTCAAGGCTGTATATTGTCACCCTGCTTATTTAACTTCTATGCAGAGTACATCATGAGAAACGCTGAACTGGAAGAAACACAAGCTGGTATCAAGATTGCTGGGAGAAATATCAATAACCTCAGATATGCAGATGACACCACCCTTATGGCAGAAAGTGAAGAGGAACTAAAAAGCCTCTTGATGAAAGTGAAAGAGGAGAGTGAAAAAGTTGGCTTAAAGCTCAACATTCAGAAAACGAAGATCATGGCATCCGGTCCCATCACTCCATGGGAAACAGATGGAGAAACAGTGGAAACAGTGTCAGACTTTATTTTTGGTGGGCTCCAAAATCACTGCAGATGGTGATTGCAGTCATGAAATTAAAAGACGCTTACTCCTTGGAAGAAAAGTTATGACCAACCTAGATAGCATATTCAAAAGCAGAGACATTACTTTGCCGACTAAGGTCCATCTAGTCAAGGCTATGGTTTTTCCAGTAGTCATGTATGCATGTGAGGGTTGGACTGTGAAGAAGGCTGAGCACCGAAGAATTGATGCTTTTGAACTGTGGTGTTGGAGAAGACTCTTGAGAGTCCCTTGGACTGCAAGGAGATCCAAGCAGTCCATTCTGAAGGAGATCAACCCTGGGATTTCTTTGGAGGGAATGATACTAAAGCTGAAACTCCAGTACTTTGGCCACCTCATGCGAAGAGTTGACTCATTGGAAAAGACTTTAATGCTGGGAGGGATTGGGGGCAGGAAGAAAAGGGGACGACCAAGGATGAGATGGCTGGATGGCATCACTGACTCGATGGATGTGAGTCTGAGTGAACTCCGGGAGTTGATGATGGACAGGAAGGCCTGGCGTGCTGCAATTCATGGGGTCGCAAATAGTCAGACACGATTGAGCGACTGAACTGAACTGAACTGAGAATATATCATGCAAAATGCTGGGCTGGATGAAGCACAAGCTGGAATCAAGATTGCCAGGAGAAATATAAATAACCTCAGATATACAGATGGCACAACCCTTAATGGCAGAAAGCGAAGATGAACTAAAGAGCCTCTTGATGAAAGTGAAAGAGGAGAGTGAAAATGTTGGTTAAAACTCAGTATTCATAAAACTAAGATCATGGCATCTGGTCCCATCACTTCATGGGAAATAGATGGGGAAACAATGGAAACAGTGATAGACTTTATTTTCTTGGGCTCCAAAATCACTGTAGATGATGACTTCAGCCATGAGATTGGAGATGTTTGTTCCCTGCAAGAAAAGCTATATCCAACCTAGACAGCTTATTAAAAAGCAGAGACATTACTTTGCCTACAGAGGTCCATCTCAAAGCTATGGTTTCTCCAGTAGCCATGTATGAATGTGAGAGTTGGACTATAAAGAAAGCTGAGCACCAAAGAATTGATGCTTTTGAACTGTGGTGTTGGAGAAGACTCTTGAGAGTCCCTTGGACTGCAAGGAGATCCAACCAGTCCATCCTAAAGGAAATCAATCCTGAATATTCATTGGAAGAACTGATGCTGAAACTGAAATTCCAGTACGTTGGCCACCTGATGCAAAGAACTGACTCATTGGAAAAGACCTTGATGCTCAGAAAGATTGGAGGCAGGAGGAGAAGGGGACAACAGAGGATAAGATGGTTGGATGGCATCACCGTCTTGATGGACATGAGTTTGAGCAAGCTTTGGGAGTTGGTGATGGACAGGGAAGCCTAGTGTGCTGCAGTCCATGTGGTACAAAGAGTCAGACTCTGAGTGACTGAACTGAACTGATTATTATCTTAATTTTACAGATGAAACAAATAAGTCTTTCATAAGTTTAGATGCCTAAGGATCGCAAGAAGGAAGGCTACTTTCAGGCCCAGGCAGCCTGGCTCCAGAACCCATGCTCTGAACCCCTAGGCCTAACTACCTCTTCAGAAGTTACATATAGAAGCTTTACATATAGAAAGTGTAAGCATAGCTCATGCCACCACATGGGTGGAATTGTATGAAGCTTTTTTGTTTGTTTTAATGTCAAAAGCTATCCAAGATAATGTAAATCTTCACTGGGTCACAACTGAAAGAAGCCGATTTTGGATTCATATACTTATCCATCAATCATTCATCGATTGCTTACCATGTACGTGGTCTGTTGCCTTAGAATCCAAGGGAAATCACAGTTTGAAACTGAGCGCTTTTCTCCCCCACAGAGATGTCTTGACCTTTCAGCAGCATTCAGTGGAAACAGTGAGGCCAGGCACAGAGGAATGAGCAGACAACAACGCAGGTCAGTGAATAATCATGTTCCACAGTTAATACCACAAGTAAGAGGGACAGTAGGAATTTAGAGAAGAGAGATACCCCTTTTGGAAGAGATGGGCCCTGAGCAGGGTTCCAACAACCCTGCAGAGAAGAAGGAACACTCGCGCACTCATTGACCACCAGGAACCTTCCTGTGTGTGGGGTCGCTTTGCTGGTCACCAGAGTCAACGTGGTCAAGGAGCTTAGTCTCTCATGTGGGGACACCATGATGCATGCCAAGGCACTAGGAGAGGGAGCGCGCAGGAGGGTGGTGTCCTGGGAGCTGGGAAGACTTCCTGCAGACAGCGGCATCTGGACAAGAGAGGGAATGAGGGGAAGGCTTTGGCAGACCGAGGGGAAGCTTGTGCAAGTGCATGGAAATGCAGGCTGTGTTCAGTCAGGGTAGATGGAGGGAACACCTTGGACAAAGAGAAAAGATGAGACTTAGCGGTACAGGGTGTGGACTGCCCTTTCTAAGGGAAGGGGAGGTCCTCTGGGAGGGGGTTCTTGGAAAGATGTCCTTTTGCTTATAATATAGCTGTTCTAGATTATCTTACCATTTTCTAGGGTTTTTTTGTTTGTTTGCTTTGTTTTGTTTTCATTTTCTTTTCATTATTACTTTTAAGCTTTAGTGGGGTGTCATTTACATGTAATAATATTGACCAGTTTAAAAAAAACAGAGCGGAGCAGATCAGAGCCCACCAGAGAACTGTGACTTCTTTCTCAGCACTCTGACATTCATCAGGATAGGAAGAAAAAGATTCTCCCTCTGTCCATGCAGTGTATGAAATCAGGTCTTCCTCTCACTGTTTCTCCTTCACTAAGCTCTGTTGGTTGAACTGGGTGACGTCCAGGCTCTGCGTCCGTGCAATCAACCAGAGAAGTCAGACTTGGCCATAAAAGCATCATTTCCTTCAAAGAGAGCACCCTTCCTCCCTCTGTCTGTCCCAGGGGTTCTGCATAATGTCTGCTTAAGGGAATTGGGACATGTCCAGAAAATGGCCTTTTTTTAATCTATAGGACAAGGTTTTCAGATGAAGTCAGAATTAGACTGAAGAAAACCAGGTGGCAGTCTCATAGGTGTCCTATTTGACACCTGGTGAAACTCCCATTTTTCTTAGCTTTCATAGGAATCTGGATGTGAAAGGGAAGTGCTATTACTTGGGAGGTGATTATTCCCTCCACCAGAATACAGGGCTGAGGACAGGAGTGTCCCCTTCTTTGCCACGGGTAGAGGAAAAGAGGTTTCTGTCCCCTCCTCCAGTTTGAAATTGAGCACCTTTTCCCCCCACACCAATATTTTACATTCTGTTTTGGTTCCTTGACTCTCCCAGCACTATAGTTGAACTGAAAGTTGATTAAACACCTTCTTGGAATTTGCTTGAGACCCTAACCTTCATGTATTTTATGGACCTGTGGAAAATTGTGTTGCACGTTCCAAACAAGTAATAATAGACTTTGAAAATACAACGTGTTGTTAGATGACAACTCTTTATCCTAATAACAATTTTCATTGCCTGGCAGAGTGGGTATAAGACTTGAGGGAGGCCTAGCATGCCTGGCCTTAGAAATGATCAGAATTGTAAGAAAACTTAGAGGTTATTTTCAGATGAGGAAGCAGAAGCTGGTGAGAGAAAATGATGGGACAGCCTGTGGCTGAACTGGCTTCAGAGCAAGGCTTCATGCTCCGAGTCCATGTCCATTTTCCATCTTATAATTCAGTTTGAGTTGACCTGAAGAAGCAGCCACACATGCAGATGGGGAAGGTTGTTGCCTACATTTGAGGGAACCCCAAAAAGAAAATTTACTGGGTTCTTCCATTAAGAAAGAAAGAAAAAAATGAAGACAAATCTCCATGAAAGTTTCATCAGTTAGAGTTAGGTTTGGCTGTGAGTAACTGAAACCCAAAATAACAATGGCTTCAACCACATAGAATTTATTTCCCTCTCATGAGTCCAGAGGAAAATGGTCCAGGAATGGGGAGATGGCTGTATTCCATTACATCCCTAGAGAGCTGAGCCCCTTCCAGCTTACCTGTTTTATCATCCTTTGTCTGTGGCCCTTGCTTTCACAGTCCAAGGTGGTGCCTAGGATGGCAGTCATTACAGCCAGGCTGGAAGAAAGGACAAAGAAGAAGAGGAAAGATCTAAGTGCCAACTTCCCTTTATGAAAACATCCATCCAGAAACTGTAACCCGACATGTCTGCTCCCATCTCATTGATCAGAACTTGGCCTCAGGGCAACAGTATGATATAAGGAAAGATGAGAAATATAGTGTTTATTTTGGGCACTGTGGGCCCAGCTAAAAATTATAGGGTCTATCCTTGTGTCTACCACAACAATGCTGAGAAATTTGACATATATTGATTTGCTCTTCTGAGTTATTATATTCCAGGCCTTTTTCAAAATACAAATCCTGGGAGGGGTACCATTATCTATGTTGTCCAGTGAGAATATCAGTTCTTTTGTGGTAAGAGAGATGAGCCATTGTAAGACAAAACCGTAAGAAAAGTCCAGGCCACTTGGATCATAGGAAGTGGCTCTGGAAGAGGCAGGGGAGCAGAGCTGGAAAAGATCTCAAAAAGAGTGTACAGAAAACAGATTCATACACACACACACACACACACACACATACGTGAATATGATGGTGGGCAGAATATCAGCAAACCAACCCTAGCCAATAGGGCAGAAACACAGATCATGCTCATGGCAGTATATATGTATATATAGCAAAAGTCACATAGGAAGGATCTCTCTCTATAGATAGATAGGTAGATAGGTATAGATATAGATATCCTGGAATAGGAAATTGTAACCCACTCCAGTATTGCCTGGAGAGTCCCATGGACAGAAAAGCCTGGGAGACTATAGACTATGGGGTTGCAAAGAGTTGGACACAACTGAAGCAATATGTATCTATGTGTGTGTGTGTGTGTGTATGTATAGATAGATAGATGATGAGCGCTGATTTGTTGATATTCTGCCCACCATCTTTCTCTACTTTCTAAGGCAACATTGGATTCAATCTCCTCCAGCCTCTCTGGGGGCTTATGGGATTTAGACAGCTGTTGCCTTGTCTTCGTACAAGTTGTGGTGGCCAAGGATGTGTGATTTATCTGACCCAGGATGCCAGCTGCCCTGCCAGTTTTAGCCTGTTCACGGACAAGGTCGCAGAGCAGCTCACATTTAGTTGCAAATTGAGGGCCACTTCCAGCAAATTAATAATTCTTCGCTCTCATCAGCCTTCCAAAAGGATGGAATGTTAGAGTTTTGAAGTCTTGATTGGGGTTGGCCAACATTGGACTACATATTATTCAGTCCCCTGGGTAACTTTTGGCAGCTCCTCAGCCTCTCCAGTCTTCCTCTTATCACAAGGCTTTTACACATGCTAGTCTCTCTGTGCCTGGAATGTTCATCTCTCCCCTTTTGGCTAGGTAATATCTACAGAGCTTCCAGGGGAAGATTTCCCTGACATCTGGAACTAGGGAAAATGTCTTCGCCACAGCTTTTCATGTGGCATCATGTAAGTCTTTGTGTCATTTGTCACGGAAGTAGTTCTACATTCATTTGTGTGATTGTTTACTTGCTTAAGTTTCATGGGAACAGCCTTGGTCCACCATGGTATCCCCTCTACCTAGCACAGATGGACACATATGTATGCATTCTATACATTCAGCTGAGTAACGAGGTCCCCCTGCACATTTGTCTCAAACCCTAATACAATTGCACAGATTTTTCTCAACATGTTGACCATGAATCCCCTGCTCAGATTTACCTGGTTGACTCCTTTAAAGGGCACATTCCTGGGCTCATCTCCTTCCTCCTCCAGAATCATCTGGATCGGGCCTGGGACTCTGCATGTGAACAAGATTCCCAGGTAACTATTAAAAGAACCAAAATGATTGAGCAGCCCTACCTATGAGAAAGGCCTTCCCTGGTGGCTCAGTGGGTAAAGAGTCTGCCTGCAGTGAGGGAGAACCATGTTTGATCCCTGGCTTGGGAAGATCCCCTGGAGAAGGAAATGGCAACCCACTCCAGTATTCTTGCCTGGAGAACTCCATGGACAGAGGAGCCTGGAGGGCTACAGTCCATGGGGTCACAAAGAGTTGGACATGACTAAGTGACTAACGCTTTCACTTCCACCTATGAGAAGATTAGGAAGATAGCACAGCTGGGTATTAAGACCCCCATTCTAGGCACAGGAATGTGGCTCTAGGATGAGACTGTTATATTCAGGAATTCTCAATATGCTTAAACTTGATAAAGAAACCTATAAGACAAGTTAGCCCTTTGAGATTTGAAGACATCCTAGAAAATTTAGAGACAGTTGATTGCTGTGCTTAGGTGAAGGGTATGTGGAAATAAAACAATGTGTGTTCACTGTAGCACTTTTGTACAGAGGGCTTTTTAAGAAGTAAAAATAGGGACTTTCTTGGTGGTCCAGTGGTTAAGACTCCATGCTTCCATTGCAAGAGGCGTGGGTTCGCTTCCTGGTCAGGGAACTTATCCTACATGCTGTGTGCTGGGGCCAAAAAAAGTAAAGCAAAGACATGGCTGTTACCAGTAACTTGCTATCTTCTCCCCCAACATCTCCAAGCCCACATCCCCAGGTGAAGTGGTGACATGGAGTATTGAATAAAAAACTGAGATCTCTGTGGAACCCTGGGTCTGATTTCAAGTCTTTGAACTTATTAAGACATACACTGTATTCATCTATTGAGGACATCCAAACCACTGAGCTGATAGTTTTAATTCTGTTTTCTTTGAAAAATAATTGAGGTGTACTACATCCTAAAGTTGACATGAGCAGTCACCCTCAGTGAAATCCAAGCATACAATTCAACAAAGGTAGGGAAAATCCTTTAAAGGAAGTGTTCTCCTAAGTGTTCTTATCTTTCTTTTGCCCACCTAGTTGCTCTTTTTACTTCACCACAAAGATATTCTTCATCCTCTCTGAAGACTCTCTTCTCCTCTCTCTCTATTTGAGGGAATGTTCCTATCTTTTAAATCATAGATTCTTTAGCTTCCAAGGATGTTTTTCTTTTTTCTCATCACTTCAGGACTTGCTTCCTCTTTCTAATATTTCCCCAATATCTTTGATAATCACTGTCATTTCTCTTTAAAAGTATAAATCATTATATTGTCTCACCAAATACCCAACTCCTATATAGAGAGTTCCACTGAAAATAACAATGCAAATGGTTGTATTAATTGGGATTATGAATGAAGAGGAAAAGTTCAAACCATAAAACATAAGGCAAAAATGACTATCCCAAAGAGAACTCCAAATGTAGCAGCCAGAGGAGGACTAGGAAGAAGTCACTATGTTCACATTGCCACCTCCTTGAGAACAGAAACAAAATCTTACCTCTAGTTCTCTGCAGTTCTTAGCATAGTGCCTGATACACACGAGGTTTCAAGAAATACTTCTTGCATAAATGAATGCGGAAGGAAGGATCCCCAATTTTAACTGCTAGTTTTAATGTATAGTTGCTGTTCAAAGTAAACTTCTGAACCCAAAAAACTTTATTGTGGCCCCACAGGTAAGTTACTTGCAGATGATCCAGACAGTGGGTTGTAGTCAAGAGTTATGAGAGCGATCTCTTCCTTGCAGTCCATAATATTCTCATCCAGTTCTTGTGATCTTCTACTTGAAGGTCCCCAATCCTTCAGAGATCTGTCTAGGCCCTAGTCATGAAAAAGAAATCCTCTGCTGACAAATATAGGGTATTTCTGCTAAAAGCCCCTTTGTAGTGTTAGCCAAATATATTTCATTGTGGTGTTATGGAAAGTACATGGGTTTTGGAGACAGCCATCTGATGCTGCAAGTTAATTATATGGGGCTCAACCTTCTCATCTTGAAGATGGAATAATGACACCTATATTTTGTCTTTGTGGGAATTAAAGATCATTAATGTAAGGGGCTCTGGATATTACAGAAATTCAACAAATGATAGCTCTTCCCATTCAAATTAATCTCTGCAGGGGCAGGCATGCTTGTCTGCTTTGTCGCTGCTGGCTCCTAGAGCCTGACACAGAATGAGCACCTGTTCATATGTGTTGAATAAATAGCGTATTTGTTTACTTACCAAGTCACAGACCAGAAAGAAATGCATCCTTGCATTTTGAATATTCTAAAATAGCATGGTGTATAGTGTTTCTATGAGCATCTGGCTTTAAGACTGTGTAGTATGCCAGCAACAGCTGTGTGTTTTCTTCTTCTTTTTTTTTTTTCTCTTTTTGTTATGTGTGTTTTCTATACAACAAGTAGGACCATGGTGGGTGATGTATATCAGTGGATCTCAAAGTGTGATGTCCAGACCAGCAGCATCAGTAGCACCTGGGAACTTGCTAGAAATGTAAATTCTCGGGCTGCACTCCAGACCTACTGACTCAGAAATTCTGGGGGTGGGGCCAGATCTGTTTGAATAAGCCCTTTGGTTGATTGTGACATGTGCTAAAGTTTGAGAACCAGAACCACTGGCATGTATAAAACCCTCCGTGCTATGATCAGAAGTGATATGAGAATAGATGATTTGCATCTATAACATATAATCCAGTGTAGATTTTAGAATATGATGCTTACAGAATTCATATCTTCCAGACATTGAACCTTCAGGAACCTAAGCTGAGTGACAGATTATGAGCTCAAATGCTTAATCAGCTGACTCTCCTTACTACTTGATCTGTGGATGTGTGCTACAAGGACTTCTGAAACTGCTGCACTTTTACTGTGGTGCCTATTATTGGCTGAGCGTTTGGGTTTCCTTCAAATTCCTATGTTGGAGCCCTAACCCCAATATGATGGTGATGGAGCCTTTGGGAGGTAATTTGGTTTAGATGAGGTAGTGAAGGTGGAGCTCCAAGATGGAATTAATGCTATTATTAGAAGGAGGCACCAGAGTTCTCTTTGTCAGCCATGCAAAGATACAACATGATCTGCAAGCCAGAAAAAGGGCCCTCACTAATTACCCAACCATGCTGGTACCCTGATCTTAGATCTCCAGCTTCTAGAACTGCAAGAAAATAAATATCTGTTGTTTAAACCACTTAGTTTATGGTATTTTGTTACAGCAGCTTGAACTGACAGTGCTGGAGTAGACCAGTGACCTTGACTCAAAAGAAGATCCAACTATGGGCTAGCTTTCAATTCTTACACTAGTTAAGATGCGAGCCAAACCACTGTCACAGGGACCCCCCCAAAAAACAAAGTGGTCAAAGAAAATGATAATTATTTCTTCCTTCTCTGACAGCCTGGAGGTAATGATCCAGGCTGGCAAGATGGTCCTCTTGCATGAAGTTATCAAATGACCCTTGTTCTTCTATCTTGTTACTCTGGCCTCCTTGATGGTGTTGTCCTTCTTTGCATGACTAACGCTGAGTCAGTTCCAACTCTCCATTACATCTTATTGCAAGGAGAAAATCATGGACAAGTGTCTTTGGCTTTAAGAAGATGATGCCAGATTTATACATCTCACTTCCATTTATACCCCATTACTCACAAAGTTGCACCCAGGTGCAAGGCAGACTGGGAACTGTAGTGCGTGACTGCAGCCATGCACACACATACAGCAAGGAGGGTTCTATATTAAGAGGGAGAAGAGAAGAAAGTGGAGGAGGAGGGGAAGGAGAAGGAGAAGGACAAGAATAATCCCAGGAGAGGGTTAGCGGCCTCTGTCAGTGTTCTCATCAGTTTCTCAGTTTCCCTTCTCATGGGACCCCACTGTTTTGTGCAGATTCTCCTTGGAGTCCCATGAGACTTCTGTTAGATCCTCCCTTTCTTAAATTATCTTGAGATGATTTTTACCAAATTCTCCAGATTAGAACAGCCTCCCGTAAATCTCTCAGATGTTAGTGAAGGTTAAATGAATCACAGTGTGACATAATAGCATAATTTGCAATAGCCAAGATATGGAAACAACCTAAGTATTCATCAGCATGGTGAATAAAGTATAAAGTATTTATATATATATATGGAAAACTCAGCAGTGTCCACAGGACTGGAAAAGGTCAGTTTTCATTCCAATCCCAAAGAAAGGCAATGCCAAAGAATGCTCAAACTACCGCACAATTGCACTCATTTCACATGCTAGTAAAGTAATGCTCAAAATTCTCCAAGACAGGCTTCAGCAATATGTGAACCATGAATTTCCAGATGTTCAAGCAGGTTTTAGAAAAGGCAGAGGAACCAGAGATCAAATTGCCAACATCCGCTGGATCATGGAAAATGCAAGAGAGTTCCAGAAAAACATCTATTTCTGCTTTATTGATTATGCCAAAGCCTTTGATTGTGTGGATCACAATAAACTGTGGAAAATTCTGAGAGAAATGGGAATACCAGACCACCTGACCTGCCTCTTGAGAAACCTATATGCAGGTCAGGAAGCAACAGCTAGAACTGGACATGGAACAATAGACTGGTTCCAAATAGGAAAAGGAGTACGTCAAGGCTGTATATTGTCACCCTGCTTATTTAACTTATATGCAGAGTACATCATGAGAAACACTCGGCTGGAAGAAGCATAAGCTGGAATCAAGACTGCTGGGAGAAATATCAATAACCTCAGATATGCAGATGGCACCACCCTTATGGCAGAAAGTGAAGAGGAACTAAAAAGCCTCTTGATGAAAATGAAAGAGGAGAGTGAAAAAGTTGGCTTAAAGCTCAGCATTCAGAAAACGAAGATCATGGCATCTGGTCCCATCACTTCATGGGAAATAGATGGGGAAACAGTGGAAACAGTGTCAGACTTTATTTTTGGGGGCTCCAAAATCACTGCAGATGGTGATTGCAGCCATGAAATTAAAAGACACTTATTCCTTGGAAGGTAAGTTATGACCAACCTAGATAGCATATTCAAAAGCAGAGACATTTTACTTTGCCAACAAAGTTCCGTCTAGTCAAGGCTATGGTTTTTCCAGTAGTCATGTATGGAGAGTTGAACTGTGAAGAAAGCTGAGCGCCGAAGAATTGATGCTTTTGAAATGTGGTGTTGGAGAAGACTCTTGAGAGTCCCCGGGACTGCAAGGAGATCCAACCAGTCCATTCTAAAGGAGATCAGTCCTGGGTGTTCTTTGGAAGGAATGATGCTAAAGCTGAAATTCCAGTACTTTGGCCACCTCATGTGAAGAGTTGACTCATTGGAAAAGATTCTGATGCTGGGAGGGATTGGGGGCAGGAGGAGAAGGGGACAACAGAGGATGAGATGGCTGGATGCCATCACTGACTCGATGGATGTGAGTCTGAGTGAACTCCGGGAGTTGATGATGGACAGGGAGGCCTGGCGTGCTACGATTCATGGAGTCGCAAAGAGTCAGACACAATTGAGCGACTGAACTGAACTGATATGAATAGAAAATTTGCCATTGCATAAACGTTGATGGACTTGGAGGATGCTATGTTAAGTGAAACAAGTCAGAAACAGAAAGATAATATTAGATAAAGATATCTGTTTAAAGATAAAACAGAAAGATAAATACTGTCTGATATCACTTATATGTGGAATATGAAAAATAAACCAGTGAATGTAGCATAAAAGAAGCAGATTCACAAATATAGAGAACAAGCTAGTGGTTACCAGTGGGTAGAGGGAAGTGGGAGGGGCAATATACGTGTAGGGGACTAAGTGGTACAAAGCTTTAGGTTATAAAACAAAGCATATATTGTGTAGCACAGGGAATAAGACCAATATTGTATAACTATAAATGGAGGATAACCTCTAAAATTGTGAATGACTATGTTGTATACCTGAAATTTATATATCAATTATAACTCAATAAAAAGTAAAACAAATAAAAAATAAAATACATCATTTTCCTTTTTACTGTGTTGATATTTTCATTGATGGTGTAAAAGCAATATTGGGAAAAATTGTGATGCCTTACAACAAATCAAACAGTAGTATAAAACTGTATTTTTTTCACAACTAGATAAACACAGTAAAAAAAATTGTTTCATTTAATTGCATCTTTGAGGAATGAGTAAAAGTAATTTTCTAAGCCTCATTCCTTGAATATTAATTTTTTTATTCTATGTAGTAAAGGAGAAATATGCACAATGCTTTTCTGTAGCAGATGAAAATATAATGGGAGCCCTAAATTATTTGTGTCATTGTGTTGTGGGGTCAACTAGCCACTTTTTAAATAGAAAGTCATTTTTACCTGAGCGGATGATAGACATAAAAATTATAGTTAATCAAGACTTGGATGTCTAGTAGATATCTTTCTTACAAATTAATAAAGCAGTGCTTCATTTCAAGAAAAAAAAATTAAACATAATGTGACAAGTGGTGGGCTCAGAGAGAGCACTAAACACAAGCACCAAGTGAAAGTACTGGGCAGTTCTGACTACCAGAACGGCCGTAAGGGGAGACAGGGTAAGAACATCTCCTGCAGATAGTTCCGAGCTGTCCTGAACACTCCTCATGGCCTCCTTCAGGAGCTCTGAGCCCAGGCAAGACTGCATTTACTTGTCTTTGGCAGTTTTCATTCTCTTTCTGCATTTTTTGCCAGTGGGCTCTCTGCCATCAGAATTCCCATATCCTGTGTCTATCCTTCACATTTCTGTGTTCCGCTGTGTGCATATGCCCTAGAGATTCCTTGGGACTCTCTGCTTATCATTAAATGTGAATCTCTAGCAATGGGGAGATTTTAGGCCCATTGGGATAGTAGTTTCAGTACATTAGGGGTTTTTGTTGCCCTGCAAATAAAACCTAAGCCCAGGCTTTCCGGCCCGTTATGGCAATATCTCCCTGTCCTCATTTCAGGATAATAGTCTGGTGAGAGAAATAGCGTCTTTTTCTTCCTTTCGTTTTTATTTTATTTTATTTTATATTTTTTTTAATTTCTAATTTTTTTAAATTTTAAAATCTTTAATTCTTACATGCGTTCCCTTAAAAAATTGCAAATAGAACTACCTTATGACCCAGCAATCCCACTTCTGGGCATACACACCGAGGAAACCAGAATTGAAAGAGACACATGTACCCCAATGTTCATCGCAGCACTGTTTACAATAGCCAGGACATGGAAACAACCTAGATGTCCATCAGCAGATGAATGGATAAGAAAGCTGTGGTACATATACACAATGGAGTATTACTCAGCCGTTAAAAAGAATTCCTTTCGTTTTTAAAGTAACTTTGCTTATTTATTGTTATGACTATTGTTGGCTGTGCAGGGTCTTGCCTGCTGTGCGGGCTTTTTCTCTGGTCGTTGAGTGGGGACCACCGTCTAGTTGTGGTGCACAGGGTTCTCACTGCGGTGGCCTCACTTCTTGCGGAGTACGGGCTCTAGGAAGCACAGGCTTCAGTATTGCCTGCGTGGGCTCAGTACTTGCGGTTCCTGGGCTCTACAGCACGGGCTCAGTAGTTGTGGCACAGGGTCTTAGCTATTCCACAGGGTCTTAGTTACTCCACAGCATGTGGTATGTTCCCGAACCTGTGTCTCCTGCGTTGGCAGGCAGATTCTTTACCACTGAGCCACCAGGGAAGTCCCTGCCTTTAGTTTTAATTTATCATTTAAATGATTGACATGCTCTGCTTAGCCGCTCAGTCATGTCCGACTCTGCGACTCCATGGGTTGTAGCCCACCAGGCTCCTCTGTCCATGGGGATTCTCCAGGCAAGAAAACAAGAGTAGGTTGCCATGCCCTTCTCCAGGGGATCTTCCCAACCCAGGGTTCGAGCCCAGGTCTCCTGCATTGAAGGCGGATTCTTTATTGTCTGAGCCACCAGGAAAGCCCAATGGTTGATGAGTCCACTAACTCATCAACACTTGGATCCCTTCTGGGCTTCCATTTCTTGGAAGAAATAGGTAGAATTCTTGGCTCTTTTCTCTCACAACGTTGTCTCCTTCTCCAGTCCTTTCGAAGTTGACTGTTTGATGTACAAATATCTGGACAAAATAAAGTGCTGGGATTGCATAGTCGGGTGTCTAGTGATGGGTTATGATAAACTGAGGAGAAGCGAAAGAAACATTCAATGGGATTTTGCACATTCAAGATTGAAAACAAAGTCAGTGTTTAGACTTAATCAGCACAACACCTGTCTTTGGCCTCATTTCTCCGGGTTTCTTAGTTCTGTCTCTGGGTAGTTTGTTCTTCCATGGTTCCTGACTCTTAGTGAAATAACGGGACAACTGCAGTCCCATGACACTCTGTTCATGAAAGGCTTCATTTGTGGAAAGGAAGATGAAAGGGTAGGGAGTGGGCTCAACATAAGGTGAACAGTCATTGTGTGCCAGGCACTGTGGGATGCTTTCAATTTTCAAATAAACTAAAGAATAGTTAATATTTTGACTTATGAGAAAACTGAGCCTTTGACTGATTAAATAATATGCCCATATCACTAATAACTGATAAGTGGTAGAGCCCAGAATCTGAATGAGGTTTGCCTGGTTTTTAAAGTCTGCACTCAAAATAGGCTTCAGCAGCTTTATACAAAGAGTCTTCCATGAATAGTTATCCCTTGGCAACAAGGGAAGGAAGATGGTCCATTTTGACTGTGTTCTTTATCCATGGATGGAGGGTGGAGGGAGAGTGGGGACCACTGGGAGTGAATTCATAATTTATCAAGAGGTGGCTAGATTCTGCCAGTCTTACTATTTGACTCCAGGAAAATCTATTTTCTTCTCTGTGACTTAGTTTACAACCAGATTTTTTGAAACAAACAAACAAACAAACAAAAAAACCAAAAACCAAAAAACAACAGTCTTACTGTTTGACGGGCTTAATAAAAACTTGGATAAAAGATCATATAAAAACCCTATGTATGAACAGGAACTACAGATGTATGAATATAAATAATAGATTTTAAATACTCCATGTAAAAGCTTTCTATACAGAGCAACTTCGATTTAGTTTCACTATTGTACGAGACTTTTTTCTTAAAGTTAGGCCCCATATCTTTACCAAGGAGTCCTAAAATATTAGAACTGAAAGTGACCTTGGACATTAGCAAGCCTAACATTCTCATTTTTGGACTGAAGACAATCTCTTCTTCTTTTTCCCTTACATGGCCTAGTGCCTTGACTTGTATCTAGCATTATTAAATAGCAAATGAATAAATAGTGAATGTTTTGTATATGCTTTGTCATTTGGCCTCACCCCCGTACCTCTGTGAATGAGAATACAGGAGCAATCTGAACCTTGGATCACATTTTATACAATCATTAATCACTCCTTTAAGAGTTTAGTTGTTTTTATGAGCTTTTCCCTCCTGAAATGACCTTTCCTAACAGCTGAGGTTTAGCTTAGAGTATGAAATGTGAATTCAGTGTATTCAAACATTTTGTAGGAAACGAAACATTCCAGTGTCTTGATTGGATTAGGCCTACAGTGATGACAAAATCAGCGTTTGGGTAACAGGATGACACTGTTGCTCTACAAGGCTGGGAACTGTAATGGCAAGTTCCTCTGCGCCTCAGGCTCCCTAGCTGGCTTTGTGGCTGTGTAAGCCCATGCAGGTGTGTGTAACCCACGCAGGTGAACAAGTAATGCTCTGCTGTCACCCTCTCTAAATTCGTCATAATTTTTATCTAGTGGGCCTGCATTTTGATTTTGCACTGAACCATGCAAATTACATAGCCAGTGCTGCCTGGCTCCCTATGTGTACCTGAGCATTTTCTCTCTTCCTATAAGTTCCCCACCCCCTTTCTTAAAGGCAGAGCTATCACTTGCTCCCATTTTCCTGAGATCTGAAACATTCGTGAGGTCTTTAACTATAATAGATAGCCAACAGGCACATGAAAAAGTATTCAATATTGCTCATTATCAGAGACATGCAAATCAAAGACACAATGAAGTATCACTTCACACTGGTCAGAACGGCTATCATCAAAGAGTCTACAAATAATAAATGCTAGAGAAAGTGTGGAGAAAAGGGAATCCTCATACACTGTTGGTGGGAATGTAAATTGGTGCAGTAACTATGGAAAACAGTCTGGAGGTTCCAAAAACACTAAAAATAGAGTCACCATATGATCTAGCAATCCTGGGCATATATCTAGAGAAAACTGTAATTTGAAAGGATACATGCACCCTAATGTTCAAAGCAGCACTGTTCACAATAGCCAAGACGTGAAAATAACCTAAATGTCCGCTGACAGATGAATAGATGAAGATGTGGTATTCGTGTATGTATATACATGCAGGTACACACACACATCAATTCCAGCCAGTCCATTCTGAAGGAGATCAGCCCTGGGATTTCTTTGGAAGGAATGATGCTAAAGCTGAAGCTCCAGTACTTTGGCCACCTCATGCGAAGAGTTGACTCATTGGAAAAGACTCTGATGCTGGGAGGGATTGGGGGCAGGAGGAGAAGGGGACGACAGAGGATGAGATGGCTGGATGGCATCACGGACTCGATGGACATGAGTTTGAGTGAACTCCGGGAGTTGGTGATGGACAGGGAGGCCTGGCATGCTGCGATTCATGGGGTCACAAAGAGTCCGACACAACTGAGCGACTGAACTGAACTGGACTGAACACACACACATACAATGGAATACTATTACTCGTCCAGAAAGAGAATGAAATAATGTCATTTGCAGCAACATGGACAGACCTAGGGATTGTCATATTAATTAGAGTCAGACAGAGAAAGACATATATCATTTGATATCACTTATACATAGAATCTAAAAAAAATGATACAAATGAATTTATTTACAAAACAGAAATAGACTCACAGACATAGCAATTTATGGTTACCAAAGGGGAAAGTGGGAGAGGGATAAATTAAGAGTTTGGGATTAATAAATACACACTGCTATATAGAGGATTGGAGAAGGCAATGGCACCCCACTCCAGTACTCTTGCCTGGAAAATCCCATGGACGGAGGAGCCCTGTAGGCTGCAGTCCATGGGTCGCGAAGAGTTGGATGCGACTGAGCGACTTCACTTTCACTTTTCACCTTCATGCATTGGAGAAGGAAATGGCACCCCACTCCAGTGTCCTTGCCTGGAGAATCCCAGGGACGGGGGAGCCTGGTGGGCTGCTGTCTTTGGGGTCACACAGAGTTGGACACAACTGAAGCGACTTAGCAGCAGCAGCAGCAGCATATACAGGATAGATAAACAACAAGGACCTCCTCATAGCACAGGGAACTATATTCCGTATCTTGCAGTAACCCACAATGAAAACAGTCTATAAAAGAATAGAATGTGTGTGCGTGTGTGTGTTGTGTAAGTGAATCACTTTTTATGGTACACTTGAAATTAGTGCAACATTGTAAATTAACTACACTTCAATTTAAAAAATAAAGTCACTAACCCTGTCCTCCAAACCCCAAACTGTGTTGTTTATGCCTTTTGCTCAATTAGTGGGATGGAATGAACATGTGTTAATCATTGACTTATCTCATTTCGCCATCACCTCAAAACTGTGAGATAAGAGCTATTATTCGGATTTTACAGATGAGAGTGCTGAGGCTCAGGGAAGTTGGTAAGTGGCAGGGTTTATGCATTGAATTCTGATTTGTCTGACTCCAAGCCCATCCCATGTCTCTACCTTTGCTCATCTGAAACCTGTCAAACTTCCCCTTGGATCGAAGCACTACCTGAAAGGACCAATGCCCTTTTCCATCATTTGTACAGCCTTACATTTTGCACAAGACCTTTCCCAGTTGTTTGGTTAACAATTTTGGTTAGCTAGGGTTCTAAACTCTGCCACGGCAGGGTCTGGACGGAAAGCGACTTTGCCCAGATGAAGCAGCATCACTGCTCCAACTGATGGGAGTGGGAGCAGACACAGCAGACTTGCAGCCTCAAGGACTGGCGTGCTCTGGGGTCTGCGGCTGAGCCGCACGCATGTGCCTCACTCAGCAACACCTGCAACTGTGTCGTGCTAAGTGCACGTACTCATTGCTTTTACAAACCTCTGTCCAGCATCAGCCTTGCTCTAGGGCACTGTACTAGGCCCTGCAGAGACTGTAATGAGGAAGACACTGCTGCTGCTGCTAAGTCACTTCAGTCGTGTCTGACTCTGTGCGACCCCGTAGATGGCAGCCCACCAGGCTCCCCTGCCCCTGGGATTCTCCAGGCAAGAACGCTGGAGTGGGCTGCCATTGCCTTCTCCAATGCATGAAAGTGAAAAGTGAAAGTGAAGTCGCTCAGTCGTGTCCGACTCTTTGGGACCCCCATGGACTGCAGCCCACCAGGCTCCTCCGTCCATGGGATTTTCCAGGCAAGAGTACTGGAGTGGGGTGCCAGTGCCTTCTCCAGAAGAAGACACAGCCTGGCAGAAAGGTGTCAACTCTTAACTCTCTGTACCTCAACATTTTGCCAGCCATGGTTCTGAAGTTGAGTCAGGCATCAAAGAGAATTTAGGAAATGGGTGGAATATTATTTCTGAAGCTCACAGGAATTCTCCCTGGCTTGGACCTTGCTACAGATCAGGGTCATTGGTCATGTGGCATACCTATACCTGTCCTAATTTGCACCCTTGGACTAATAGCTGACTCTGGTCAGTCTTGTACTTTCCTCTATTTCAGTAGACAGAAACCCAGTTTCTGAAAATTGACATGAAGAAGAGTTGAGCAGCTAACAAGTTCTACCCTGGGTCTCTACTCTCTACTTGGCTACAGTGCTTTGTAAAACCATTGATTGTTTAATAGCCTCAAGAAGCCAGCAGGGCGAGGAGGCAGAATTATATTCAGCAAATGCAGGAATGGAGTGTGGTTCTCTGTGAATGTTTCCATGGTAACAATGATAACAGCTTATATTTATAGACTCTCTATCTCCAAGGAACTCAAAGCGCTTTACAGACACATTATCTTCTTCTATGGGGCAGAGGGAAGGGAAGAGGGAGACAAGGGGGGTGACAAGGGCAGGGGAGAGAGAAGGGGGCAGGCGATGGCAAAGGAGGAGGAAGAAGGAGAGGAAGGAAGAGTGGGAGGGAGGGAAAGTGAGTATGAGCAGGAGAGGAGAGGGGAGGGACAGAAGGCTGCGACCTGCTATTATGCATATTTCACAGATGACACAGAGTGGGGAAGTCAGTGACCCAAGGCAGCATGATAAGCCAGTGACAGATGGTAGATGGGATGGCCCTAGTGGCTCATGTAACTCCTGAAACCCTTGCTGTTGGCACTGGGCACATGCCAGGGCTGAGCTGCCATCCCCCAGTTATCTAGTTCTGGGTCAGCAGATAACTCCAGGATGTCAAAGGCAGTTTGGTTCAACTATTGTTGACATGAAACACGAAGACTATTTTTTCCACGGAGTATCGGGGATAATGTCCAAAACCCTTATAGCCAGAAAGCCACCAGACAATCCCAGACGGCATCCCCAGGAGCGAGAGGCTTATATGTCCTGCTCATCTAAGACAAAAAGGACCACACACCGAGGTCTGCACATACTGATGAAGATGGTTCTTCAAATGGAGCCCATTTCAGCCTCCCTAGGACCTTTGGAGGGAATGCTTCTGGATAATTCCCCCTGAGACATGCATCTGCTCCTTGAGGTGTGTGATGTTGCTTAAAGTTATTCGAAAGCTGTAGCCTATGAAATTGAATCTACCATTCTTTGTATAAAATCATTTGTATGTGTGAAGCCAACCTCTTCTGGAGGAGGCCTAACCTCTGGGGTGGGATGGAATGGCTCTCAGACTCCTTCATCCTGGGGTCATTTCTGTCCCCTTTCTTATTTAGTCAGAGTTTGTCAACCCTAGTCCCCATTTCTGACCCACATAAGCCTGTTTTCCTGCCTCTTACTATTACCTCTCTACCACTTTGACCTTTGGAAAATAGGGTCTGTTTTCTTTTTTAAAAGAGCCATTCTCTGCAGAGTATCTACTAACCCAGCCAGCAGTCCCCGTGGCACCCCTGAGAGACAAAGACCATCCTCCACCAGGGTTTCTGGGGTCTTTATAAACAAACCATGCCAGTTCCTGCAGCCCTGGACCTCAGGCTTAAGCAATAGATGAGCTTCTTGCCTTTGGTCTGTTTAGGCTGCAGGGGCCCTTGGATGAAGGGGTTGGTAGTTTGGAAGTTCAGGGACTGAGCCCCAGGAAAGTTTAAATATTTGATTTACAAATAGGCTCTGACCCCCAAAGCAAAAAGAACTTAAATAAGGGACACTCTGAAGAAGAAAGGAATAGTTTGCTGGACCTCCTGGTTCCCAGCACCATGTTAGGTACTTCATGTGTAGCGATCAGGGCTCTGAGGCTGAACATCCACACTGAACTTCTTTATCTTCCCCCAAGTCACAAACTCCCTCTTACCTCCTGGCCTTGGGCTCCATGCGGAAGGAATCCTGTTTTGTTTGCTATTGTCTCCCCAGAGACAGTTCGGTGTCTGTTAGAGACTCAGTGTGTGTAAATAAATAATCTTCCTATTCCTATGGCTCAACCCTGGTCCCCTCCATCCTCACACAATTTCTTGGTTTACCTGTTCCTCTTTCAATGTGTGTGCGCTCAGTTACTCAGTCATGTCCAACAGTTGGCAACTCCATGGACTGCAGCCCACCAGGCTCTCCTGTCCGTGGAATTTTCCAGGCAAGAATATGGGAGTGGGCTGCCTTTTCCTGCTCCAGGAGATCATACTGACCTCTTCCAAAGTCTCAGATATGGTCCCCCTGCTTTTTCTTATATGTTACCTTTCTCTTCATAGCCCTTACCACACAGTATGACTTTTGTTTATGTTCATATAAGTTTCTAGATGCCATTGAAAGGGGCTTTTGAGTGTAGAAAACATTATTCAAAGGTTTACTTTTTGCAACAGGTGATTGGATAAAGAAGATGTGGTACGTATATACAATGGAATATCACTTAGCCATAAAAAAAATGCCACTTGCAATAACATGGATATAACTAGGGGTTATCATACTAAGTGAAGGAAGTCAAAAAGAGAGACAAATATCATATGATATCACTTATGTGTGGAATTTTAAATATGGAACGAATGAACCCACCTACAGAATAGAGACAGATTCTCAGACATAGAGAATAGACTTGTTATTGCTAAGGGGGAGAAGGGGTTGAGGAGGAATGGATTGGGAATTTGGGGTTAGTAGATTCAAATTATTATATACAGAATGGATAAACAACAAGGTCCTAATGTATAGCAGGGAACTAGCAGGGTCCTAATGTATAGCAGGGAACTATATTCAATATCTTGGATAAACCATAATGGGAAAGAATATAAAAAAGAATGTCTATACGTATATGAGTCATTTTGCTGCACAGCAGAAATGAACACAACGTTGTAAATGATCTACACATCACTAAAAAATAAATTTAAAAAAGAAACGAAAAATTCCACAAAGATTTACTCTTTATGTTAAATGTTAATATTCCACTTATTAAAGTTAAAATTAGAAAAATATAGTTTTTTTTTAGCTCAGCTTATACATGTAATTATTTTATTTTTTGGTCTAGCAGAGTTTAGCAACCACTTCTAAAGGGTCTATGAATATAGTTGATTATCTTTAAACATTCTAAGCTGTTATTAATTATATATCTACACACACACATATTTAGTTTGCCAACTCTGCTCCCCATTTATTATCCTTATAGACCTTGTGAAATATATATATGTATAATATACATATTTTAATCAACAAAACTTTCTGGAGTACTTCAATGCATTTAACCTCTTAATTTACAACTGTTGTTGTTTAGTCCCTAAATTGTGTTCAACTCTTGCAACACCATGGACTTGTAGCCCTCTAGGCTCCTCTGTCCATGGAATTCTTCAAGCAAGAATATTGGAGTGGGTAGACATTCCCTTCTCCAGGGAATCTTACTGACCCATGGATTGAACCTGCATCTCCTGCTTGGCAGGTGGATTTTTTTACCACTGCGCCACCTGGTTATAGGGCTCTAAATTTCTCTTACATGTTTCAGTAAATTTAATAAGAATTCAGCTTTCAATTTAAAACATAAAACTCCACATCACTCACTCATCAAGTATTTTAAATTGGCATTTCAAGGCTATGCCTCTAATAGGCACAACTCTTTTAAAACTAACCAGTCACGCTTATGCTCAAACAGCAAATATACACAATTCCTTTCTTAATGCACAATTATCAATACTATGGTTTGGTTCTCTTGTATCTTTCCGTACAAACTTTTCACTTTTCTTGGTGTTAAGAAACACACATCCTCCCTCAAGGAACACAGTTGCCCTCCCAGTTACTTAGACACAGAGTTTTGGCTAGGACATGGACTTTCCAATAGTCATATATAGAAGTGAGAGTTGGACCATAAAGAAAGTTGAGCACCAAAGAATTGATGTTTTTGAACTATGGTATTGAAGGACTCTTGAGAGTCCTTTGACTGCAAGGAGATCAAACCAGTCAATCCTAAAGGAAACCAGTCCTGACTATTCATTGGAAGGACTGATGCTGAAGCTGAAACTCCAATACTTCGGCCATCTGATGTAAAGAACTGACTCATTGGAAAAGACCCTAATGATGGGAAAAATTGAAGGCAGGAGGAGAAGGGGACGACAGAGGATGAGATGGTTGGATGGTGTCACCGACTCAATGGACATGAGTTTGAGCAAGCTCCAGGAGTTGGTGATGGAGAGGGAGGCCTGGCATGCTGCAATCCACGGGATCACAAAGAGTTGGACGTGACTGAGTGACTCAATTGGACTGGACTTATGCATGACCATGATGGGCTTTATATAAATGGTTATAAAGTTGTATGTTTTCACACCAAAGAGTTCAGTCTCGTAGGCCCCTGGCCACTTCATCTAATTCTTTCCTCACCCAAGAAGTCTGCAGCTCCTGTTCTTGCTTGTCACTTGAGTAGATTTTGTACTTCTTTGGTATTTTAACATTTGCTAATACATTTATAAGTATAGTAACTTCAGCTTGAACTTGATGGAAGTGGAAGATCTGCAACCATTATCTTCTTGCTAATAATGAATAAATTTGACCTTGAGGGAGTTTTTTCTTTTATGTTCTCAGTATCATACCACCTAAATCTCCTGCATTGCAGGCAGATTCTTTACCATCTGAACCATCAGGAATGCCCTATACCACTCTTGCTGCTGGTGCTGCTAAGTCGCTTCAGTCATGTCCGACTCTGTGCAACCCCATAGATGGCAGCCCACCAGGCTCCCCTGGCCCTGGGATTCTCCAGGCAAGAACACTGGAGTGGGTTGCCATTTCCTTCTCCAATCTTAGGGCTATTCAACTTGATATTCTGTTGAATTTTCTTTGACTCCTCACGACTCTGGAGGTTAGAGTCTCTGCTTGCTGCTCCTTGTCTTCTCCATCGGATTGTGAGCTTCCTGAAGACAGGATAAGATGCCTTGTTCAGAGTTGTAGGCCCAGAAATCAGCATACTGCTTGACACAGAATAAACATTATTGCTACTTGGTCTTTCAGTTGAAGACCAGCAAAGCTCACTTGTAGCTGAACAGCTTGCGTGTATTGCTCCTTGCAAAGAGGGAGACCCTCACCATGGGCAACCAGAGAGCATGTCAGTAAGAAGGTGCTAGAAAGGATTTAGGATGCAACAACATGGGTGGACCTGGAGATTATCATACTAAGTAAAGTAAGCTTGGCAGAGAAAGACAAATATCATGTCACTTGTATGGGGAATCTTAAAAATGACACAAATGAACCTATTTATAAAACAGAAACAGACACATAGACACAGAAAACAAACATAGTTACCAAAGCAGGAAGGGGGAGCATAAATTAGGGGTTTGGGATTAGCAGATATACACTATTATACATAAAATAGATAAATACCTACTGTATAGCACAGGGGACTATTAATATATTCAATATCTTAAAATAACTAACACAACATTGTAAATCAACTATACTTCAATTTTTTAAAAAGCCAAATTTCGGTGTAATTACAAAAAAGATTAAAAAAAAGGACTTAGGAAAGGATTTGGGCTTGCTTGTGTCAGGTGAATTTGGGTAGGGTTTAAAGAGGCAGGGCTTTGTTCTGAACTGAATGCCGCCTGGAAGCAGAGTTAATTCTCTGACTGAGAACTAGAGACTAGACGAGGTTAAAGTGGACTAGAGGTGCGGACTAGAGCGAGGTTAAGGATGTAACTGGTAAAGAAATAGCAGCCATGCCTATTAGTCAGGATAGGGGACACCGAGTCATTTTGAAGGTTTGGACTGTGATCACAGTTTTGTCTGCTGAGACACGATCACTGTGTTCTTGTTTTGGTCTGACTGCATCATGGCCACAGAGTAGCCTGCCCTACTCATAAGTGAAATGGATTCTTTTTCACAGAACATCAAGACCTGGCCCTGAGTACAGGGTCAGGTTATAGCAATGCCAAGGTTTAGCAGGAGAACCAGGCTGGCTCCAGTGCAGACTTTAGGACAGGTCTATTTGGTCCAGGGTCCTATTTCCACTGCACTTCAGGTGTAGTAAATCCATCAGATTTACTGGATTTCAGAGACTGGCTAACACAAGATCTCAAGACCCCAAACTTCTTTCTCCCTCTCCCTCAGCCACCTCTATTTTTAACATGCATTCCTCAGTGTAGCAACGCTCTGTACCTTAGAGTCTAGGGAACAGACAGGGTGACCAGCAGCTAAAACCAGCCGTCTAGCAACCATCTGCCCTTCTTCATGTGGAGTCAGGCTAATCAGTTCTTACTTCTCCTCCTTAAGCCATATTTTCCATCCCTCGTTGCTGGGGTTGGCAGAACTGGCATAGCTCAGGCTCTCAGCCCCCTGCTGTTGACTTGCCAAAAATATTTCTGCAACTGGAATTCAATTTGGAAAATGTTTTACAAATAGAATCTCTTGGGATAACATTTTAATTTCCCTGATCAAAGTATGATGTGCTATTCTTTGGATGCTAGCTCCCCAATGGTTTAGAAATGGAGATCTGAACTGATTAATCCTAGTCCTTCATTTTATCCCAGTACTTAATTTTGACATCTTTAAAACATGTAAAGATCTTGAACATAAGAACACTTGGAGTGTATATAGATATTTGAGATCCTGCCTTAGGGAACTTGTTAATTCTCCAAGGCCTTTGACTGGGGAGGTGGGAAGTTCACAACTGGTTTGGTTATGTCATTTACTCTCTGAGAAACCTATCCCTGTACTCCACTCTCACTAGTTGTGCTGAGTTGCTTTGAAAAACATAACTATATTTTTTTCCCCCCTAAACTTTCATATTTTTAGTTGAAGGAAAATTGCTTTGGAGTATTGTGCTGGCCTCTGCCATACATCAACATTAGTCAGCTATAGGTACACTTGTGTCCCCTCCTTTATTAACCTCCCTCCCACCTTCCACCCTTTCCCACCTTTCTAGGTTGTTACAGAGCCCTGGTTTGAGCTCCCTGAGTCATACGGCAAATTCCCATTGGTTATCTATTTTATACACAGTAGTGAACCGTGAACTTCCTGATGTTCAAGCTGGTTTTAGAAAAGGCAGAGGAACCAGAGATCAAATTGCCAACATCCGCTGGATCATGGAAAAAGCAAGAGAGTTCCAGAAAAACATCTCTTTCTGCTTTATTGACTATACCAAAGCCTTTGACTGTGTGGATCACAATAAACTGTGGAAAATTCTGAGAGAGATGGGAATACCAGACCACCTGACCTGCCTCTTGAGAAAGCTGTTTACAGGTCAGGAAGCAACAGTTAGAACTGGACATGGAACAACAGACTGGCTTCAAATAGGAAAAGGAGTCTGTCAAGGCTGTATATTGTCACCCTGCTTATTTAACTTCTATGCAGAGTACATCATGAGAAACGCTGGACTGGAAGAAACATAAGCTGGAATCAAGACTACCGGGAGAAATGTCAATAAGCTCAGATATGCAGATGACACCCTTATGGCAGAAAGTGAAGAGGAACTAAAAAGCCTCTTGATGAAAGTGAAAGTGGAGAGTGAAAAAGTTGGCCTAAAGCTCAACATTCAGAAAATGAAGATCATGGCATCTGGTCCCATCACTTCATGGGAAATAGATGGGGAAACAGTGGAAACAGTGTCAGACTTTATGTTTTTGGGCTCCAGAATCACTGCAGATGGTGACTGCAGATGGTGACTGCAGCCATGGAATTAAAAGACGCTTACTCCTTGGAAAGTAAGTTATGACCAACCTAGATAGCATATTCAAAAGCAGAGACATTACTTTGCTGACTAAGGTCCGTCTAGTCAAGGCTATGGTTTTTCCTGTGGTCATGTATGGATGTGAAAGTTGGACTGTGAAGAAGGGTGAGCGCTGAAGAATTGATGCTTTTGAACTGTGGTGTTGGAGAAGACTCTTGAGAGTCCCTTGGACTGCAAGGAGATCCAACCAGTCCATTCTGAAGGAGATCAGCCCTGGGTTTATCTTTGGAAGGAATGATGCTAAAGCTGAAACTCCAGTACTTTGGCCACCTCATGCGAAGAGTTGACTCATTGGAAAAAACTGTGATGCTGGGAGGGATTGGGGGCAGGAGGAGAAGGGGATGACAGAGGATGAGATGGCTGGATGGCATCACTGACTTGATGGACGTGAGTCTGAGTGAACTCCGGGAGTTGGTGACGGACAGGGAGGCCTGGCGTGCGATTCATGGGGTGCAAAGAGTCGGACATGACTGAGCAACTGAACTGAACGGAGTGTATATGCTTCCATGTCACTATCTCCATTCATCCCACCCTCTAATTCCTGAAAGACGTAACTTTTGAAAATCTACTCAAATATTTAGAAGGTATTTATATATATATATATATGTGAAAGTTGCTCAGTCATATCTGACTCTTAGCAACTCCATTGACTATAGAGTCCATGGAATTCTCCAGTCCAGAATACTAGAGTGGGTAGCCTTTCCCTTTTCCAGGAGAATTTCCCAACCCAGGGATCAAACCCAGGTCTCCTGCGTTGCAGGCAGATTCTTTATTAGCTGAGCCACAAGGGAAGCCCATGTGTATATATATATATATACACACACACATATATATACACACACAAACATATATATGTATATATATACACACACACATATATATGTGTGTATATATATACACACACGTGTATATATATTATTTTTCATATAACTGGATGTTGTGATTATGTTAGTGATAAAAATAAACAACGACTTTTCTCTGGGAATGCTTTTAAACTTACAAAATAAAGAAGGCTTTTCTTAGCCCTTGGTCTTTACATTAAATTGCAAGGTATTTTTAACCAACTAAACCAACAAATAAGCAAATCTCTTTCCTAATAAAGACTGCTGAAATGAACAAGTAAATTTTTAGGAGAAGTGAAAAAATCTACCTATTGGTTGATTTATTGCTGGTGAACATTGGCCTCTTTGTACACTTAAGTTTTAACTTTTATATGAATATGTCAAGTGCAAAGTACAGATGCCAAGTGTGCAATAGGACTCTGGGATAATCAACATTAACTGTTTCAAGAGTCAAGAGGCCTGAATTCTAGTATCACCTTACTTGTTAAATGTTGACCTTAAGCAAAACATGCAAATGAAAGTAACTAGATCTCAGTTTTTGTAAAATGAGAGGAATTGTACTAGCTGATTTTGTAGATTCCTTGCAGTTTAAATATTCTAGCTTTTGAATGAATGCATTCAGTCAGTCATTTAGTACAGGCAGCTGACAAAAAATGATAGCCCCATAATATAGTTAGTGCATGCTGCCATGAGGTGAAGGCAACGTACCATAGGTCGTGTACCCTGAATGGCAGCTTGTGGCATAAATGTGCTGTATCTGAAGCATATGCTATATCCCCACTTTCCACCTCCTTTAAAATAAATATTTGTTTAAACATTAAGCTTAGCCATTATCCCATATTTTCTGGCTGGAGTCACGATCTGCTCATGATCTGATTTTGACTATTGTCTGTAATTTATATTTTATCTATTGCTGTGCTTCTCAGCCTGGCAGCTCCGGCTGGGCTCTGGGTGATAAGTACCTAGTGCACATCTGTGTCACTAAAATCGTGAGATCAAACCTTGTCCAACCAAAAAATAGTCCTATCCCTTATTTTCCTAAGGATGGAGGTGCTTTGCTGGATGAATCTAAACGTTAACAGCGTAATTAGGCGTTTACCAGAATTGTAAACATTACAGCAAGATTTTTTGATAAGGAAATTTTAGATAGTTTTCTTGGTGGTAAATTTTATTTTAAAAACCTGCCTAGGAAGTGAGCTGTTTTAACAATATCCTACCTGAAACTACATGTCTGTTTTTATTATTGTGTGCGTGTTCTCAGTTGCTTCAGTCACGTAAGACTCTTTGCAACCCCACGGACTGTAGCCCACCAGGCCCCTCTGCCCATGGGATTCTCCAGGCAAGAATACTGGGGTGGGTTGCCATGCCCTCCTCCAGGGGATCTTCCCAACCCAGGGACTGAACACCGATCTCTCAAGTCTTTGGCAGTGGCAGGTTTTTAACCACTAGCTCCGATCTGGGAAGTCCTTATTGTAGTGTGCTGCTGCTGCTGCTGCTAAGTCACTTCAGTCGTGTCCAACTCTGTGCGACCCCATAGACGGCAGCCCACCAGGCTCCTCCATCCCTGGGATTCTCCAGGCAAGAACACTGGAGTGGGTTGCCATGTCCTTCTCCAATGCATGAAAGTGAAGAGTGAAAGTGAAGTCGCTCAGTCGTGTCCAATCTTAGCAACCCCATGGACTGCAGCCTATCAGGCTCCTCCACCCATGGGACTTCCCAGGCAAGAGTACTGGAGTGGGGTGCCATTGCCTTCTCCGTATTGTAGTGTACTATATATTAAAACAAAATAAATAAAAGTTCACAAGGTTTTTCATTAGTATAAAAGGGTTTCAGGAGAGAAGACTTTTACCATGAGTTTGGTTTGAGGACCCCAAACTTAATTCCTCTGAGCTTCAATAGCCAGATTATAACCACAACACACGGCAGCTGGAGACCAAGGGCATTAGAAAACATTCACAGAACAGAATGTCTGACATTAAAATCCCCATTAGCATGAAAGCCTGCCTTAGGCACACAGGCCTCCTGTATTGACTTTGGCAATGTGTCTACCTTGTCACACCAATAAGGATAACTGAACTTGAGAAATGATTGATGGCACAACCTAGTTCCCTCTGTCTCTCTTTTCACTTGGGTTTAGCTGAATGTAGCAGAACTCTCTCTCCCTGTGCCAATATCTGTCTTCTTCTCTGGGTCAAGACTCAGGCAGCCCCTTCTCCTGGGAGGGGCAGGCTGCCCAGGGAAATCACTCTTCTGGGTTTCACACATCCTCAAGTACTTGATGTCTGTTTAAAGAAAATTAAACTTTTATTTATTCTGTAAATTGTATCCAGTGGAGCTCTATCTACAGACCTATGTGTGCCTTGTTAATCTAGTTAGGCAAAAAAAAAAAAAAAAAAAATTAGCATGTCTCTAGCTAATGGTAGCAGCAACAGGGTAAACATTACAGCATCTGCTTAGGCAGCCCAGGGAGGATCCTCCTGACCTTGTACAGCTTGGCGATCACAGGACAGGTATGCCCGAGAGAACAGTGGACTGGGGGAGGATAGAGGGGCAAGAATACCCCGAAGGACTAAACCTCCTTAATCCTCCTTAGAGGAAGGGGAGGGGTGAGTTAATTAGAAATTAGGATTCTTTGATCTCAAAGAACCCTCATATATTTTCTTTCTTTTAAAATATTTTTGATATGTACATACTGCTATGTTTATCTATGTATCTATTTTTGGCTGCTCTGGGTCTTCATTGCCACCTGCGGGCTTTCTGTAGTTATGGTGACCAGGGGCCACTCTCTAGTCGCGGTGCACGCGCTTCTCACTGCGGTGGCTTCTCTTGCTGTGGAGCACAGCTCTAGGCAGCAGGCTTCAGCTGTGGCACAAGAGCTTAGTTTCTCCACGGCACGTGAAATCTTCCCAGACCAGAGATCAAACCCTACATTGTCCCTTACATTGGCAGACAGATTCTTATCCACTGTACCAGTAGGAAAGTACAGAGGAACCCTGATATATTTTCTAGGCGCACCATCTCATGTTATAAAGAGGCACAGTCCTTGAAAGGGTAGGTACCTGCCAAAGGACACATGGCTAACTGACAAAGCCAAGTCTGAAACTCAGGTTTTCTGACTTGTCAACTAGTCTTTTCATCACATCCCATTGTCTTCTTTACCTATTAGAGCTCCTGGCACTTGGGAGACAATTCTAATCACAGCCTCACCACTGATTTTTGGCATAACTGGGCAAGTTGTCCTTTCAGAGTTTCAGCCTCCTTCTGTCTTGAAATGGGGACAGCACCAGGCTGAGCTGATCTACGTCTAGAGCTCAGGCTTTCTGGAGAACAGCACACTCGAGATGTTTTCATTCTTAACCTCTTCATGAAGAAATGTTCTGAGTGGTCAATTTTCCCAGGTGTACTTGTTTTCTTTGTTTTTCTCTTGGTTAGGGAGATTGCTTTGTTTCCCGATCAGGGTTTGTTAGAGGTAGATGAAATCTGCCTGTTTAGGTAGACAAGTTTCAGCTATTCTAGAAACTAACCAAATTCTCTAAGCATGTGAGCTCTTCCCTTTGGAGCTGTCCCCAGGACAGCTGAGAAAGTGGTCGCACCCTATATATAAATCAGGAAAGTAAAAACACAACACTGACCTAGGGCTTTCTTAAAATGATTGTGAAAAATAATTTGACCAGCATATTACAAAGGAATAATGATTTGGGTATTTTCTGTTTTAAGCAATACTAAAAATTAAAATGATGTGCACTTCCAAGACAGAAACACATGGCAATTGTTATTCACACAATCAAGTGATTCCTTACCTTTCTTGCAGCTTTTTCTTCTGTTAGCATAATGGAAAGCGCAACCCAGTTTATACACACCCATTGCATAAGGTAGCATGCACCAGATTTTCAGAACTCGTTAAAAATTCCATATTTATCACGTGTACCATATATGTACCATGTTCCTGATGACCTCTTTTCCTATTATTAACTCACAAGATTTTGAAATATATGTTAATATATAAACATATATTTTTTGTGAAAGGCACATGTAATTATTGTGAAAGATTAGAAAGCTACCGCCATAATCCTACCACAAAGAAATACCTATCCTTATCACCTTGTTGTCAACCCTTACAGACTCTTTATATAATACTGTTACTGCATACTACTAAAAGCACTGCATAATAATACTAATTATGCTCTTGTCTGCATATTTTCTTCAATTTGCTTTTTCTATTAATATGCTGTGAACAGCTTTCTATGTTGATCAATATTAATTTATGACGTTATTATAATAACTACTGTTTGTTTTCACATTCATACACATTTCAGTCATGCGCTCTGATAGATATTAAGTTGCTTCCAGTTTTTAACTATTACGAATGACACTTCAGCTCAGTATGTATCTTTAAATCTTTGTGTGTATCTTCAAGTATTTTTTCAGGGTAAATTTCTAAACTGGAATTGCTTGGCCAGAGGGTATCCTTACTTTAAGGCTCATGATATACATCATTAAATTGCTCTGAAGGAAAGTTGTACCCAGAAATCTGAAATTACTTTTCTCTGTACCCCCAATAGCCATATGTATTATCTTTTTTAAGTTATTATTTTTTTAGAGAAGTTTTAGGTTCACAGCAAAATTAAGAGAAAGGTAGTGGCTCATTGGTAAAGAACCCACCTGCAATGCAGAAGATGCAGTTTTGCTCCCTGGATCCAAAAGATCTCTTGGAGAAGGAAATGGCAACCCACTCCCATATTCTTGCCTGGGAAATCCCGTGGACAGAAGAGCCTGGCATATAGTCCATGGGGTCATAAAAGAGTAGGACATGACTTAGCAACTAATCAGCAATAATGACAACAACAGCTATATACACTTGTCCCAACACACTAGCCAACGTTATCAACATCCCCCACCAGAGCCATATATTTGTTATAGCTGATATAAACTGACGTTCTCATTTCATTTTCCTAATGCTGTCTTTTGTAGAGCAGAAGTTTTTTTATTTTAATGAAATCCAATTATCTTTTTTTTTTTCATGGATCTTGCCTTTGGTGTTGTATGTCATCTAGATCTTCTCCCATCTTATTTTCTAGGAGTTTTATCTAAAGGTCTACTTTCATTCTGAGTTAATTTTTGTGAAGGGTATAATATCTTTGTCTAGATTCTTTTTTTTTTTTGCATATGGATGTCCAGTTGTTCTAGCACCATTTGTTGAAAAGACTATCTTTGCTCTGTTGTATTGCCTACGTTCCTTTGTCAAAGAAAAGTGGACTCTATTTATGTGGGTCTGTGATGGACATGGAGGCCTGGTGTGCTGCAATTCATGGGGTTGCTCATGTCCGACTGAGCGACTGAACTGAACTGAACTGATTTACAGGCTCTCTATTTTGTTCAATTGCTCTATTATTCCACCAGTAACACACTGTCTTGATCACTGTAATTTTATTGTAGGTCTTGATGTCAGGTAGCTTCAGTCCTTGAATTTTGTTCTTTAATACTGTGTTGACGATTCTGGGTCTCTTGTCCTTTCATATACACTTTAAACTTATACACAAAATAACTTCCTGCAATTTTGATTAGTATTACATTTACTCTACAGATGAATTTGAGAAGAACTGACGTGTTGACAATAATAAGTCATCCTATCCATGAACATGGAATATATAATTATCATGTTCTTTGATTTCTTTCATCAGGATTTTGTGGTTTTCCTCATATAGATCTTGCACATATTTTGTTAAACTTATACCTCAATATTTTATTTTTGGGGATGAGAATGTTAATGGTATTGCGTTTGTAATTTCAAATTTCTTTTTTTCCTAGCTGGTATATAGGAAAGTGATTGACTTGTATATTAACTCTATATCCTGCCATCTTGCTATAATCACTTATTAGTTCCGGGAGTGTTTATTTATTTCTTTTTAATTATTTTGGATTTCATACATGGATGACCATGTCATCTATAAGCAAACACTGTTTTATTTCTTCTTATCCCCATCTATATACCTGTTATTTCCTTTCCTTATTTTGTTGCATTAGTTAGTACTTCAGTGCTGAATGTATTATCTTTTTACTCAACAGTTTATTCATCAGTATAACTGATGTACTATAAAATTTTCTCATTACAAATAAACACTTTAATGATTTTTATTTATTGTTTTTTGTTTTGCAAGTTTCCTTTATTCTTTTTTTTAAACTTTTGATTTTATATTGGAGTATCGTCGATTAACAATGTTGTGATAGTTTCAGGTGTATGGAAAAGTGACTCAGGTATACATATACATGTACGTATGTTTTTTCAAATTCTTTTTCCACTTTGCTTGTTACATAATATTAAGCAGATTTCCCTGTGCTATACAGTAGATCCTTCCTGATTATCCATTTTATAGCAGTCCCTCTACCCTTCCTCTCTGGTAACCATAAGTTCATTCTACAAATTCGTGAGTCTGTTTTTATTTTGTATATAAGTTCATTGTATCATTTCTTTTTAGATTCTGCATACAAGCAAAATTATATGGCATTTCTCTTTCATTGTCTGACTTGACTGAATATGAAAATCTCTAGGTTCATCTTAGCACTGCAAATGGCATTATTTCTTTATTTTTAATACTGAATAATATTCCATCATGGGCTTCCCTGATGACTCAGGGTTAAAGAATCTGCTTGCAATGCAGGAGAGTTGTGTTTGATCCCTGGGTCAGGAAGATCCTCTGGAGAAGGAGATGACAACCCACTCCAGTATTCTTGCCTAGGAAATCCCCTGGACAGAGGCACCTGGTGGGATATAGTCCATGAGTTTGCAAAAGAGTTGGGCACGACTGAGGGAGTAAACAACAACAACATTTCATTGTATATATGAGCCATGTCTTTTGTATCCAATTCTCTGTCAATGGACATTTAGGTTGCCTCCAAGTCTTGGCTATTGCAAACAGTGCTGCAATAAACATTGGGGTCTGTGTATCCTTTTGGATCATGTTTTTCTCTGGATAAATGCCCAGAAGTGGGATTGCTGGATCACGTAGTAGCTCTACTTTAGCTTCTTAAGGGGCCTTCCTTCTGTTCTCTGTAGTGGCTGTACCAGCTAGTTATTTTTAATAAATGCATACGGTTGCAACCACCACCACAATCCAGTTTTAGAGCATTTACATCTCCCAAAATTTCCCTCAGCATTATCTTTTAAAGTTTGTTTGATTTACTGGGATATAATTGAATACAGTGAAATGGTCAAATTTTAAGTGTAGCTATTGCAAATTATGATCAGTGTATAGACACAGGATATTTTAATCTTACTAGAGCATTTCCTCGTACCTCTTCCCAGTCAACTCTCTTTACCCACTAAGAAGCAAACATTGATCTGATTACCATCACTGTAGGTTCTAGAATTTCATATGAGTGGGATCATACACTTTCATTCTGCATACTATTTTGGAACTTTTCTGTGTTTTTCATGTATCAGTAGTTTGTTACTTCTTTTTATTGGTGAATATTTTTCCATTGTATGACCTTGCTTATTCATTTTTCTGTTGACAAACATATGGAGTGTTTCCAACTTTCGTTATTATAAGTAAATCTGCTATGAACACTTTTATATAAGGCTTTTTGTAGATAATTCTTTTTAGTTTTCTCAAATAGCTAGGAGTGGAATTCCTAGGTCTTAGGGTAGGAACTTTAACTTATGAAACTGCTAAAACTTCTTCACATTAAAAGCTTGTACCTCATAGTTTTCTTCAAAGTTTTGCCTTCTATGAAGATAATTTGCTACCCAAAATTCAAACTTTTAGAACAAATTTAATGGTTGTTATTTTCTAACTGAAAGTATACTTCACAAATGTTTTTTTTTAAGATTTTTTTTTAATGTGGACTGTTTTTTAAAAGTCTTTATTGAATTTGTTAAAATATTGCTTTTGTTTTATGTTTTGGTTTTCTGGCCAGGAGGCATTTGGATCTTAGCTCCGCGACCAGGGATTGAACCCGCACTGTGTGCACTGAAAGGAGAAGTCTTAAAAATTGGACCATGAGGGAAGTCCCCACAAATGTCTTAAGAGCATGGTTGAGGGTAACACTGGAGCCATTATAACTCAGCATTTCTATGGAGAATTTCTCCAGGCAACAATACTGGAGTGGGTTGCCATTTCCTTCTCCAGGGGATCTTCCCAACACAGGGATTGAACCCAGGTCTCCTGCATTGCAGGCAGATTCTTTACCAACTGAACTACGAGGGAAGCCACTTCTATGGAGAAGGGGGAGGTTTCTACTTTTGCAAAGCACTTACATGTGCATTATCTTAAGTGATTCCAGAACTTACTATTATAGATAAGAAAATTGATAAAGAGGTAAACATTGTTGTCCAAGGTCACAAAGATAAAAATACACGAAGCCAGAGCATTATTTAAATAAAAGATTAAATTTATCAAAATTGAACAGAGAACATTTCTGGAATTATTATCTAATAGGAAAACAGGTTTCAATTTTAAAACATGCAAAGGCAGAGAATTTCTGACAAATGCAACTTTTGTGGGAAGAAATCTTCCCCTGGAACACTCTTTTGAGGTTTTGTAATTTTTTTCCTCTGACTTTTTTTTCGCTGATGATGACTAAAATACCACCATCATCAACACCACCACTTTTTTCCTGGACTATTACAAATCCTATCACTTTTAATAATACTGATGGCTATTATTTCTTTCTTGCTTATCACAAATTTCACCACTAATGTGATAATACTAACATTTATTGAGGGCTTACTGTGTATAAGCTCATTTCCTATCACCTCATATATTTCCTTTAAGACCCTTTAGGGAAGGCTATGATTATGATTACTATTATTATTATGTCCATTTTACAAAATGGAAAAACTGAGGCTTAGCGGGAGAGATTAAGAACCTTGGCCAAGTTGACATAGCTAAGAATTGGGGCAGCCAGGAATCAAATCCAGCTTTGTGTTACTGGAGAGTCCCAACCATTGAGAAATAAGCCTAAGGCACTTCTCGAGTTTCGTATCCTGGGAAGCTCCTGGACACTCTGTCAAAAGCCAGGGAGTGTCTTGTTGTTCTTGAGTCTCTTCATCTCCAGTGAGTGACAAGACTTGAGTAGCTCAGCCAGCAGCCCATCCTCAGGGGAGAGCTGGTATTACACTCAGCCCATTTTGTGTGTTTTTTGTCCCCTTCTCTTGGCCAATATATGTTAATGCCAATAAAAGATCACTGGATTGTGAAAGAGATGCCAATAATGCTGCTGTAGGAAAATGTCCTTGATAATAACACCCTGTGCTTGGCAATTGGAATCTGAAAACCTCCCAACACATTGCAGCCTGCAGGTACCTGCATCAGAGGTTCATCCCAACAAATATCATGTGTCAGGGGAGGAGGGTGAAAGAGAGAGGGATTCTAAGTCTTTCTGAGGCTGTAAACTGAAGCTAACCAGGAATATATCATTGTCAGCCTTACCTTTTAACAGGCAAGATCACCCCAAAGGGTTAGTCCCTGGGGAGACCCTGGAGAGCAAACCTCCCTCTGCCAAACCCTGCCAAGCTGGACACAGAGAGAGGCAGTGGAAACGCTAGCTAAAATATAGATTCTAGAGGCAGATTTATTGGCAAAAACTTGTCACCAAATAATTCTACACCTCAAATTCTTCATTTGCAAGATGGACTTAATACAAGTAAGCACCTGTTTTGCAGGATTATTGTGAGGATGATGAGATAGTGTGAGAAAGGCGCTAAGCACAGTGACACATAAGTTCCCAGTTAGCAGTAAATATATGCATATAGCTCCCGAGGGAAACAACCTCTTTTAACAGAGGCTGTTGTTTGCTAGGAGGAATCAGAAATAATATGAAAATGAGGGGCATCCTGTTGCTATTGGGGAGACATATTAAGGAGCCCCTATGCTGTGGTAGTAGGCGTTTTAGATGGAATTACGTATTATTGTTGCCAGTTTATAAGAAAGAATCTGAAACTTCAAGTCATGTGCTCAAGGTCAGCTGGGAAAGCCCTGATTTTAACTCAGGCCTGTCTGACTTTCAAGGGTTTCCACTCCATGGTATCATTTCTCAGGCACAGTTTTGAGACATGAGATGTAAAGAACGAAGAAATTTCCATGAGTTAACATCTCAGCATGACTGAACTCTGTTCCTATCCTGCTTTGCTGATGTCAGGAATCTGAGTTGATAAAAGTGGAAAATTGGTGCCCTACATGGTTCTTACTGGATGTGAGAAAATGAGCAGGGCGGGCTGGAGAATAGATAGCAGAGAATTCTGAGCCTAGGTGATAGGGAGATGATGGGCAGTGGTGGGGACTATGGTGGCCTGGTAAGTGCACGCTCAAGCTTGAGCTGCAGCTCACTTCACATCAGCCAGCCCATTTTAGCCACATGCCAATTTTTATGTGAAGTTACACTAAAACCTTTTTCAAAAATTCAACTTTTTATTTTGAAATAATTATAGGCTCACATGAAGTTGTAAGAAATAACACAGAGATCCCTAGTATCTTTTTAACCATTTTCTTTCCCCACTCCAGTGGTTAATATTTTGCAGTATTACAACCCAGATAGTAATATTGTCTATAATTGTCTATATGTAGAACATCTTCTCATATTGTCCTTTTACAGCCACATATCTGTATAGTCTTGGTAGCTCAGATGGTAAAGAATACGCCTACAATTCCCGGGTTGGGAAGACCTCCTGGAGAAGGGACTGGCAACTCACTCCAGTATTCTTGCCTGGAGAATCCCATTGACAGAGGAGTGGGGCGGGTGAGGTCGCAAAGAGTGGGACATGACTGAGTGACTAACACTTTCACTTTCATTTGTATAGTCAAAGCTATGGTTCTTCCAGTAGTTACGTACAGATGTGAGAGTTGGACCATAAAGATGGCTGAGCACCAAAGAATTGATGCTTTTGAATTGTGGTGCTGGAGCAGACTCTTGAGAGTCCCTTGGATTGTAAGAAGATCAAGCCAGTCAATCCTAAAGGAAATCAACCCTTAATATTCATTGGCAGGACTGTTGCTAAAGCTGAATCTCCAATACTTTGGCCATCTGAAGTGAAGAGCTGATTGATTAGAATAGACTCAACTTACTGGAGAAAACAGATGCTGGGAAAGATTGAAGGCAAAAGGAAAAGGGGGTGGCAGAATATGAGATGTTTGGATAGCATCCAACTCAATGGACATGAGTTTGAGCAAACTCCAGGAGATAGAGAAGGAGAGAGGGACCTGGCATGCTGAAGTCCATGGAGTCGCAAAGAGTCGGACACAACTGAGCAAGACTGAACAACAGTAACAACGCTTCCTTCCCACACCCATCACCTCCTTAAACTTTGGCAACCACAAATCTGTCCTCCATTTCTGTAATTTTGACTTTTATAGAATGCTAGATAAGTCAAGTAACACAAGTATTTGGGGACTGACTTTTTTCATTCGGCATGATTATCTGGAGATTTATCCAGACTGTTGCATGTATGAATATTTTGTTTCTTTTTGTTGCTGAGTAGTATTCAGTGAAGTGTGGTTTAACCACTCATCAAAGAATATTTGGGTTATTTCTAGTTTGGTGCCTCTATGAACAAAATACTTTAAATCCTTTTGTACAGCTTTTTTGTGTGAACACAAGTCTTCATTTCTTTGCAGTAAATGCCCAAGAATCCAATTACTGGGTCATATGGTAGTCCCATGTTTAGTTTTTTCAAGAAACTGCCACACTGTATACCAGAGTGCCGTTAGCATTTTATATTCGCATTGCATGAGTGACCCAGTTTTTCCACATCTTTACCAACATATGGTGTTGTCACTATTTTTTACTTTAGTCATCCTTATGGGTTTGTAGTGATATCTCTTTATGGTTTTAAATTGCACTTTCCTGGTGGCTAATGATGTTGAACATCTTTGCATGTACTTATTTATCATCTGTACATCCTCCTTGGTGAAACACCTGTTCATGACCTACAGTTGACCAACAGGCATGTGAAAAGGTGCTCAATATTGCTAATTATTAGAAAAATGCAAATCAAAACTACAATGAGGTATCCCTCACACTGATCAGAATGGTCATTATCAAAAAGTCTACAAATAATAAATACTGGAGAGGATGTGGAGAAAAGGGAACTGTTATATACTGCTGGCGGGAATGTAAATTGGTATAGCCACTATGAAAACCAGTAAGGAGTTTCCTTAAAAAAATAAAAATAGAATTACCATATAATCCAGCACTCTGACTCCTGGTGATAGATCTGAAAAAGAAAAGAACTCTAATTTTAAAAGATAGTGTTCATTCAGTGTTCATAGCAGCACTATTTACAATAGCTGAGATATGGAAGCAGCTTAAATGTTCATTGACAGGTGAATGCATAAAGAAGATATGATACACACACAAGAATATGATTCAGCCATGAAAAAGAATGAAATAATGCTCATTGGAAAAGACCCTGATGCTGGGAGGGATTGAGGGCAGGAAGAAAAGGGGATGACAAAGGATGAGATGGCTGGATGGCATCACCGACTTGATGGAAGTGAGTTTGAGTGACCTCTGGGACTTGGTGATGGACAGGGAGGCCTGGCGTGCTGTGATTCATGGGGTCGCAAAGAGTCGGACACGACTGAGCTACTGAACTGAACTGAATGCCATTTTCAGCAATATGGATGGGCCTAAAGATTATCCTCAGAGAAGGCAATGGCACCCCACTCCAGTACTCTTGCCTGGAAAATCCTATGGATGGCGGAGCCTAGTGGGCTGCCATCTATGAGGTCACACAGAGTCAGACACGACTGAAGCGACTTAGCAGCAGCAGCAAAGATTATCCTATTCAGTGAAATAAATCAGACAGAGAAAGACAAATATCACTCATAGGTAGAATCTAGAAAAATGATACAAACGAACTTATATACAAAACAGAAATAAACTCACAGACATATAAAACAAACTGGCTACCAAAAGGGAAAGTGTGGGAAGGGGGGATAAATTAGGCATCTGGAACTAGCATCTACAGACTACTATAAATAAAATAGATAATCAACAAGAACCTACTGTAAAAGATGGGATTTCATTCAATATTTTATAATAACACATAGGGAAAAGAATCTGAAAAAGAATATATATATTATATACATTTAATATATATATATGAATCACTTTGCTGTAGACTTGAAACTTACATAACATTGCAAATCATCTACACTTAAATAAAAAAAGAGAAAAAGGGACTGAACGCTGATGCATATAAGCCTGTTCGAGCAATATGTTAAGAAAAAATCATGTTTTAAAATAGATTGCATGAAATGTTAAAAAGACAAATCTATTCATATCTTTTGGCCATTTGCTAATTAGATTTTTTAAACTGAGTATTGAGAGTTCTTTTTTCATTCTAAATACTAGTTCTTAGTCAGATGTGTGATTTGTGAATATTTTCTCCCTCTGTATAGCTTATCTTTTCATCCTCTTAACAGGGTCTATAGCAAAGCAATTAAATATTTTTCGATAAAGTAAATTTATTAAGATTTCCTCTTATGAATCACACTTTTGTTATCAAATTTAAGAAATTTCTGTCAAGTGTTAGATCCTAAATATTTTCTATGATTTTAAATAATTTTATAGTTTTACATTTACGTTTAAATCTGTGATCCATTTTGAGCTACTTTTAGTCAAAGCACTCTAGCATCATTTGTTGAAAGGGTATCTTTCCTCTAGCGAGTTGCTTTTGCATATAACTTATCAAAAAGTTATTTCTATGGGTCTAGTTCTGAATTCTGAATTCTTCATTCTGTTCATCTAATCTATGTGTTTATCCCTTTGCCAACCCTGTTTATATAGGTCTTCTTTGATATCTTCCATCAGCATTAAATACTTTTAAGCATACAAGTCCTATACATGCTTTGTAAAATTTACACCGAGGTACTTCTTTTTTTTTTTTGAACAATTTTAAATGATACTATATTTTTAATTTCAGATCCACATGTCCATTGCTAGTATATTGAAATATAATTGATTTTTTTTAATGTTTATATTGAATCTTGAGGCCTTGTTGAATTCACTGATGAGCAGTTTTTTGTCTTAGTCGACTCCTTGGAATTTTCTATGGCAATCATGTCATCTGCTAAAAGAGATAGTTTCAGTTCTTCCTTTCTCACTGCAGATGGTGATTGCAGCCATGAAATTAAAAGACACTTGCTCCTTGGAAGGAAAGTTATGACCAACCTAGATAGTATATTCAAAAGCAGAGACATTACTTTGCCGACTAAGGTCTGTCTAGTCAAGGCTAGGGTTTTTCCTGTGGTCATGTATGGATGTGAGAGTTGGACTGTGAAGAAGGCTGAGCGCCGAAGAATTGATGCTTTTGAACTGTGGTGTTGTAGAAGACTCTTGAGAGTCCCTTGGACTGCAAGGAGATCCAACCAGTCCATTCTGAAGGAGATCAACCCTGGGATTTCTTTGGAAGGAATGTGCTAAAGCTGAAACTCCAGCACTCTGGCCACCTCATGCGAAGAGTTGATTCCTTGGAAAAAACTGTGATGCTGGGAGGGATTGGAGGCAGGAGGAGAAGGGGATGACCGAGGATGAGATGGCTGGATGGCATCACGGACTTGACAGACGTGAGTCTGAGTGAACTCCGGGAGTTGTTGATGTACAGGTAGGCCTGGCGTGCTGCGATTCATGGGGTCAGAAAGAGTCGGACAGGACTGAGTGACTGAACTGAACTGAAGTTTATGTATTTCTTTTTCCCTTTCTTTCTTTTTCTTTTCTTTTTTTCTTTGCCTGATTGCACTAGCTAGAATGTTCAACACACTGATGTATAAATGTGGTGAGAATGAACCACATTTCCTTGATCCTGATCTTAGGGGGAAAGTTTTCAGTCTTTCACTATCAGGAATAATGTTAGTTGTAATTTTGTACAGAGAGTCTTTTATCAAGCTGAGGAAATTCCTTTCTATTGCTATTTTTCTGAGAGTTTTTGTCAAAAATGAGTGTTGAACTTTGCCAAATACATCGTTTCCATCAATTAATATGATCTTTCTTTTTAACCTGTTAATATGATGGATATCATTGATTATCAAATTGTTTCCAGGGCTTGCACCCCTGGAATGAACCCCACTTGGTCATACTTTAGAGTTCTTTTATATTACTGAATTCTATTTGTTAATATTTTGTTAAGAATTTTTACCTTTATATTTATGAGGCATATTTGATATTTGTCTGTAGTTTTTTTTTTTTTTTGTACCATCTTTCTATAGTTTTGGTATTAGAGTAACACTAGCTTTAGAAAATGAGTTAAGAGATGTTCCCTCCTCTTCCTCTATCTTTAGGAAGAGTTTGTATAGAATAGATATTAATTCTTCTTTAAATGTTTGTGACAATTCTCCAGTGATAGCATTTGAGCTTGGAAAATTTTTTTATTATGTGCTAATTCATTTTTTTAAACAGTTCTAGAGCTGTTGGACAACCCCCCACCCCCCAATTCTACAGATATAATATAGGATTAAACTATTCAGCTGCAAATAAGTTCTACCTTTCAGGAGAAAGAAAGGTTAACTTCAAGGGTGAAACTTTGTACATAGAAAATGGAGCCTTGAGCCACAGAAGCCTTGAAACCAAATGAAATTTTCCCAGCTGGATTTCAAAATTGCTTGGGACTAAAAACTGTTTTTCCTGTCCCAGTTTCCCTTTTGAATGGGAATATCTATAGCTACTCTTCTATGCCTGTCAATCACTGCATTTTAGGAGCTGATAACTTGTTTTCTAGTTCATGAGTTCATGGATACAGAGGAATTCTGCCCTAGGCTGGATTATAATCAATCTTTCTCATACCTATTTAAAGTGACTTAGATGATGGCATTTGGGACTTGTAAACTGATGTGGATTTTGAGTTGAGGCAGTAATCTATTAAAACTTTTCACAGCATTAGGATGTGGTGAATCAATTTTGTATGTGGGATGGGCATGAATATTTGGGAGCAGATTGTGGTGGGCAGAATAATGCCCTCTCAAAGATTACCACCTCCTAATTTTTAAAACTTGTGACTATGTTACCTCAGTTGACAAAAAGGTAACCAATGTGATGAAAAACCTTAGGATGGGGAGATTATACTGAATTCTTCCAGTGGGCCCACTATAACCTCAAGGATCTTTATAGGTGCAAGAGAAAAGCAGGCATACTCAATGTCTGAGTAATGTGATGTGAGAAAGATTTAACGGACATTGCTGGCTTTGAAGATGGAAAGGATTCACAAGTCAAGGAATGAGGGCAGCCTTGAGGGCAGCAAGGAAACAGACTCCCTATTGGAGTCTCGATAAAGTAATACAGGTTTGATACACCTTGGTTTTAGCTAGTGAGACGAACTTTGGAATTTTAACATCCAGAACTGTAAGAAATAGGCTGGTATTGTTTTAAGCTACCAACTTGTGATAATTTATCACATCAGCAATAGGGAATATATACGAGCCCATATACTGAGATCTTATTTTGATTACTGTATTTTTCTATTCTGAAATTTCCATTTAGTTCTTTTATATAACTCCTACTTCTTTGCTGAGGCCTCCTATTTAAAAAAAATTGTTTCAACCACATTCACAATTGCTGTTGAAGCAATTTCATCATTGGCTGCTTTAAAATCTTAGTCAGATAAGTCTTATATCTCTGTCATCTTAGTGTTGGCATCTATTGAATATCTTTTTGCATTCAGTTTACGATCCTCCTGGTTTGGGGATGATCAGTGATTTTTTATTGAAACATAAGCTTTTTGTATTATGTTCTGAGGCTCTGGATCTTATTTGAACCTACTTTTTTAGTGGATCTTGGCTGACACCACTCTGACAGGGGAAGTGAGGCTGCCACTCTATTACATTCAGGCAGGGTGGAAAGCCAGGTTCACCTCTTGGTCCCCATTAACTGCAAGAAGATCCAACCAGTCCATTCTGAAGGAGATCAGCCCTGGGATTTCTTTGGAAGGAATGATGCTAAAGCTGAAACTCCAGTACTTTGGCTACCTCATGCGAAGAGTTGACTCATAGGAAAAGACTCTGATGCTGGGAGGGATTGGGGGCAGGAGGAGAAGGGGACGACAGAGGATGAGATGGCTGGATGGCATCACGGACTCCATGGACATGAGTCTGAGTGAACTCCGGGAGTTGGTGATGGACAGGGAGGCCTGGCGTGCTGCAATTCATGGGGTCACAAAGAGTTGGACACGACTGAGTGACTGAACTGAACTGAACTGAACTGAACTGAACACTCAAGTGGTGGGGGTTAGGGAAGCTCCTTATTACTGCTGTTGGGAAGCTGAGTTCCAGTAGTGGGGTGTCCTCATGGGCACTGGGTGGTGGTGAAAATTTCCCATTCTCCCCTAGGTCTCCTCTGACATTTCCCCTCTGGGAGGTATGCCTCATTGCTGCTGGACAGAGTCCCCATTTGGGGAGTGGGGGGAGTTGGTTTAGGGCTGCCTACCAGTGGCAGGAAGTCCTGGCTTTCTACTTGGCCATCTCTGACACCACCACAGTGGGGTGGGTGGGGCACTTCATTACAGCTTCACAATGGTGGAAGTTGAGGTTCCCTACTCAGATTTGCTGCTTTGGGCAGGAGTGGGCCATGGTTCTTTTCAATGATATTTGGCTGCAGCAGGGCAGTTAGTGTCTAAATGTTTTTTGTGTTTTTGGCCGCCCTTTTCTATCCTTTGGCTATAGACTGTAGACTTTTATGGGGGCTGATAGACTTTATTTTCTTGGGCTCCAAGATCACTGCAGGTGGTGAGTGCAGCCATGAAATCAAAAGACACTTGCTCCTTTGAAGAAAAGTTATGTCCATCCTAGGCAGCATATTAAAAAGCAGAGACATTACCTTGCCAACAAGGTCCATCTAGTCAAAGCTATGGTTTTTCCAGTAGTCATGTGTGGATGTGAGAGTTGGACCATAGAGAAAGCACCAAAGAATTGATGCTTTTGTACTGTGGTATTGGAGAAGACTCTCGAGAGTTCCTTGGACATCAAGGAGATCAAACCAGTCAATCCTAAAGGAAATCAGTCCTGAATATTCATTGGAAGGACTGATGCTGAAGCTGAAACTCTAAAACTTTGGCCATCTGATGCGAAGAACTAACTCATTTGAAAAGACCCTGATGCTGGGAAAGATTAAAGGCAGAAGGAGAAGGGGATGTCAGAGGATGAGATGGTTGGATGGCATCATCAGCTGGATGGACATGAGTTTGAGCAAGCTCCAGGAGTTGGTGATGGACAGGTATGCTGCAGTCCTTGGGGTCACAAAGAGTTAGACATGACTGAGAGACTGAACTGAACTGAACTGAACTGATGAATTTCATAGGCTAATGACAGGGAGGATTATTCCAACTATTTTAGGGAAGGGGTGGGAATTTATAGGAATCGCCCACTTTCTGATCTTTGCTGGTCACACTTGCTTGGGACTGTGATGGCACTGGTAAGTGTATAACATTGCTTATGCTAATTTATTAGAATGAGTGTGTAATAAGGCTCAAGATCCACTGGAATTCAAATTGTCTACCATCTTGAACCTAGCTGGTTGTGACTAGTTTGTCATGTCCTGTGACTGTGTCATTCTTTTAAATCTTGTGCCTTGCCCCCTTACCTCCTGTTTTAGTAGGAAGGGGAGGTGGGATAGGGGGAGAGATGATAGATAACTTTGGAGTTTGGGTATCCATGGGGCATGTTCTAGTATCAGGCCTCTCCAAAACACAAACCATAGCAAGCTGCTGGAGGAGGAGCCCCTGGCTTCTGAGAAGGTTCTTCATACTTGAAAGTTCCTGTGTTCAAGTTTGCTAGAAGTAACTACTTCAGAACTTTTTCTTTAATTATCTATTTAAAAGAACATTTTTTCTGATCATAAAATTGGTGCAGTTCTGTGTTGGAAAATTAGAAAAATTCAGACATGGAAAAAGAGAATAATACCTCTCTAAACCCTTCATCCTGGAGAAGGCAATGGCACCCCACTCCAGTACTCTTGCCTGGAAAATCCCATGAATGGAGGAGCCTGGTAGGCTGCAGTCCATGGGGTCGCAAAGAGTTGGACATGACTGAGCGACTTCACTTTCACTCTTCACTTTCATGCATTGAAGAAGGCAATGGCAACCCATTCCAGTGTTCTTGCCTGGAGAATCCCAGGGACAAAGGAGCCTGGTGGCTGCTGTCTATGGGGTCGCACAGAGTCGGACACGACTGAAGTGACTTAGCAGCAGCAGCAGCAAACCCTTCATCTAGGGGATCTTCTGGATCCCCTGTTAATATTTTTGTGTGTTCCCATTTGATATATTTTATCTGTCTATTCATCCTTCTATGTAAACAAAGTTGCAGCTCTTCTTTTTTGTATGCTTTTAATCACATTTTCCTCTTCAGTTTAAGTCAATTATAAATGTATTCCCCTGCCATTGAATATTTTAGAAAGTCTACTTTTTCATAACTCCATTGTATTCAATTATTTGAAACAGCATTAATTCTCTTACTGTTGGAATGTTTTAGTGTTTATTATTTCTCATTATTATAAATGGTGCTGTGGTGAGAATGCTTGACTACATGTCTCTTTAATTCTTAGAAGTTGAAATACTTGAGCAAAGGGCATTTGAGGTTTTTGATTCATATCATCAGCTTGTTCTCCTGAAAGACTACCAATTTACATTCTCACCACAAGGACTGGAAAATTCTTGCTTCACTCTAGTCTTGCAGGATTGGCTATTATCATTTAATAGTCTTTGTGAGGTTGAAGGCAAAAAAGGTATTTTAATGTCATTTAATTTGCACTCATTTTATTACTAATAGTGTTAAACACCTCTATTCTGTCTTTTTTATTTTTTTAGATAACTTCTTTTTGTTATCTGCATATTTTTTCCTATTGCAATTTTCTTCTTAAAGATCTGTTAGAAGTGTTACAAGGTTATTTTCCCGGTTTGCCATTGCCTTTTAATTTTGTATATGATGGTAATTGACACAGATTCTCCCTTTCTTTTCTTTATTCCCACCACACTTTCAGGGCTTCCCTGGTAGCTCAGTGGTTAAAGAACCTGCCTATGTAGAAGAGGACGGTGAAATCCCTGAGTCGGGAAGACCCCCTGGAGAAGGAAATGGCAACTCATTGGAAATCCCATAGACAGAAGAACCTGGCAGACCACAGTCCATCCGGTCACAGAACAGTTGGATATGATTCAGTGACAAGATAACAACAAACCAAGCTTCCATGCTTAGAGGGTCCTTCTCTACACATTCATCTACTGCTGCATAACTAATGACACCAAAATTTAAGAACTTAAACCAATAACCATTTCATTATATTTTATCATGTTTTGTAGGTCGTTGATTTGGGCAGGCCCAGTTGGTGATTTTTCTGCTCTACCTGATATTCACAGTAGTCATTCGGTGCTCATCAACTGGCTGATTAAGAGGATCCAAGATGGTGTCACCCACATGTCTGGAGTCTTGGGGGATGGCTGGAAAGCTGTGTTCAACAGGAACTGTCCCCTAAGTGCTTCCATATGGACTTTCTGACATGGCAACATTGGAGTTGTTTGAATTCTCACCATGGCAGCTCAAGGCTCCAAAAGGGAGCATTCGAGCAAACAACTGTAAGGCCTTTTATGACATAGCCCTGGACTATGTCAACTACTCTATCAGTGAAAGCAGTCTCAAGCCTGCCGGGTTCAGGTGATCTTCAAAGGAGATGTTTCATAGAATTTGAGGCCATATTTGTGGCAACTCTGCCCCAAGATAAATTAAACGCACTCTGGTATTTCCTTCTGCTTTGTTTACTCTGCTTTTGCAGCTGCTTTTTCTTTTTCTTGATAAACAAACATTCTCAATCCATTGAGAAAATGTTTTTATAAAGGTTTATAATGAAGTTCAAATTAGAATATTTCCACCTAATAAATGATTTTTCACTATAACATTTTCTTGAATAACCATCTTTTTACTGATGGCTAACTATTATAGACACTAGGGCCTAAGTATTTTGTTAATGGAAGAAAAACATCCTTCCCCACTTTTCTCTTGACTTTTCCGGCACTCTCTTTCCCAAGATAAAAGTGGTTAAGTCTGTTCTCCTGGTGAAGTCTAGCTTTCAGTCTGAGGGGCAACTAACCACACCACTGACGCCAGACTGGCCAGCAAGCATCTTTCCAGCAGGTCTTGCTGGGCTGGAAGGGCTCTGTGTTGTTGACCTAACTCAGAGGGGCTCCTACTTTTCAGCCCACATTTCCAATAGCAGGCTGTCCCCCTGCAGCAGAGCTGTGTGCCTTGGGCTGCTGCCCCGGGTGTGTCTGAGGTGCTTTTGTTGTTGTGATTCCAAGTGCAATAGTTCCTGGGGAAGATTGCTTCTGAGGTGAAGTAACTTGACTGCTTCTAATGGGAGAAGCATTGGTTCACTTTTGTTAAGGTACTTGGCTTTGCTAAGCAAGGAGGGAAACTCCAGAAGCATGAGGCTGTTTTTTCACAACCTCCCTCTCTATCGCTAGTTCTTGTCTCATGCTGGCTCCACCCTACATTCCTCCACCCCAGAGGGACCTCTGATCTGGCCTCCAGCTTCCTCACCGGCATCTCTGCTTCCTTCTCTCTACCACACAGAAACGCAGAGCTAAGCCCTGTGTCACCGGTCTCACAACGCTGTATTCTTCTGCTTGGTCATCCAGTTATTAACAGCCACCCACACTGTTGCTGCAGTTGCTATTGTTACCCACATCCCTTATAGAGCTGATACTTTGGCAGCTTTATTATCTTATTCCACCTAACACTTCGATGATGTAGCTATTAGGGGAAACACTGACCAAAACTGCCCACCCTGGCCAGGCACCACAGTAACCATTTATGTGAGTTATCTTATGACAGGAGGTCCTGGTAAAGAACATGGAACTAATGAGCCAAGATCAACTGGAATAATTCAGGAAAGGTCAAAAGGAGAGAGGAAGTGCCAGTCTATATGTTCTACCAATCTCCCAGAATCTTTCTTGCTGGAATCTATCTTGGCTGCGTGATGTGGGACCACCAGGAAGGACCCGGAGTTAGAATGATTGGCCAGAGACCACCTGAAAACTAATCCCATCACCATAAAACCTGAGACTGTGAGCCACAGGGCAGAGCAGTCCTCCTGGGTTCCCTTACCCTGCTTCCTTCTGCCTGGATGTCCTCTCTCTAAATCTCTTGCTTTGCCAGAATGTGTATCTCCTTGGACAATTCATTTCCAAGTGTTAGACAAGGGTCCACTCTTGAGCCCTGGAAAAGGTCCCCCTTCCTGCAGCATATTACTATTATCCCCATTTTACAGGTAAGTGAATATTAGGCTAGAGATAAGAACACAGTCAATCCTAAAGGAAATCAGCCCTGAATATTTATTGGAAGGACTGATGGTGAAGTTGAAACTCCAATACTTTGGCCACCTGACGCAAAGAACTGACTCATTGGAAAAGACCCTGATGCTTGGCAAGATTAAAGGCGCAAGGAGAAGGGGACGACAGAGAATGAGATGGTTGGATGGTATCACCGACCTGATGGACATGAGTTTGAGCAAGATCCCAGGAGTTGGTGATGGACAGGGAAGCCTGGTGTGCTGCAGTCCATGGGGTCGCAACCAATCAGACACAACTGGGTGACTGAACTGGACTGAACTAAAGAATGCACTCAGGCTGTCCAGGTGGTGCTAGTGGTAAAGAACCCCCCTGCCGATGCAGGAGATGCAGGTTCAGTCCCTGGGTCGGGAAGATCCCCTGGAGGAGGGCATAGTAATCCACTCCAGTATTCTTGCCTGGAGAATCCCATGGACAGAGGAGCTTGGTGGGCTACAGCCCACGGGGTTGCAAAAAATGAGACACGACTGAAGCGGCCTAGCGTGCGCACATGCAGGAATGCACTCAGACACGCAGTTAGTAAACTGTGAAGCAGGAATTTTAACCTTGGTACTTTGCTTAATTTTTAAATACTGTGTGATACTCTCCCTCTTGTTCATCTTAATCCCCAGTTCCTGACTGCGGATCAGTGTTTTCACTGCTCCCTGAGAAAGGGCACACACAGCTGATATGAAGGGCCACAGGAGAAAGACTCCAGCTTGAGGACATATAATCCTGTCTGGCAGGAACATCTGAAACTTAGTCCTCCTGAAAGTTTACTTGGTTCATTCCTCTGCTTTGAGCCAGCTCTTTCTGACAGGTAGGCGCCTCCCTCTCTTAGACAAGGCACAGCAGAGATCACCATGCCTTAGGTAGTTGATCTGCCCTCTAAAACTGCCTGGCTGTTTCCTCAGGGGAGTTTTCTGTGTAACTTCACTCTGGCTTCGTGACTCATTTCTTCTTTTCGAGGCTGTACCAGAGTAAATCTGCTTCTGTGATCTGAGCCCAGGGCATGCTCTGGCCCTCTCTGGAGAGAAGCAGAGTCAGAGAAGGAAGAGATTTCATAACGTGGGCATTCTGGTTGTTCACTGTTGAGGAATCTGTGTTGATTTGCATTTATCGCAGGTGGAGCGCTCAGCAGCTGGGGAAGTCCCGCTGTGGAGAGAGGAAGGACTCAATGGGAAGGATTTCCGGGGAAGGAGGAGGCTGTCGGAGGCTGTGCCTTTTGCTTTCCTTTGGCCTTTCTGAGAATTCCAAAACTGGGTCTTGAAATTTCAGCACCTGGGGTCCTGCCAGAGTTTGGAGAGTATGAATAGGAGAAAGACTGGCCAACCTAAAGTCAAGCGAATGAATAATGAGCAACTTGATCATTACATTTAATACTTAATATAAATCTTTGAGAGGAAAACTCCCAGTCACATCTTCAGAATCAAACGTTTCCTTGACCTATTTCAGTTTGTAGAGCTACTTTTTCTTTCCATAAGGACTAGAAAATTTCAAAAGTTTACCAAAGAACCTTTGTAAAACCCCCAGAAGAGTCTCCAGAAGTTGTGAGCTGTATCTTTTGACCGTGAAAAAAAGCATGGTATTCTTCAGAGGAAGGCATTGATCAATTCTTTAAGAGAGACTGAAACTGAGGCCAAATATCAGTGTTCCAGTCTTGACATTTGTAAGGCGAGTGCAGAGAGAAAAAGAGAGAGCCTGGCAGTCAGGCAAGAAATGGGAAATTTATTAGAGGGAAAGAGAGGGTGACTGGCCCTTAGGGAGAACCAGCGTCCTCCATTTCTGACGGAGTCCTTCTTATACCCCACCAATAAAAAATTCTCTGAAGGGATGGTCATGTAGCTGGCGGTCTGGAATCGGGTGGTTTTGCAGTTTTGAGAAGATAGGTGCCCGTGAGAAAACAGCATGCCATTTGGGCAATTTGGTCAGTCTCACAGATCATTGTGATTTTATTCTTTGTTTGCATGTTTGACATAACGAGCCATCTTATCAATGAGACCCCATGTGGGCCCTATCATTCCAGCCTTTTTGATTTAGGATAAGGACCGAAGGTCAATCTTCTGTAACTGCTTCTTGGGACAGTGGCGTTGTGGGGGTAAGAAAAGAAAAGGCTGGAATGTGGGTCAAGGGGATTTGTGAGGGGTCAAAGTTTTTGATAATCTGAGTGAGTTAGAAGTAGCTCGTGGATAGTTCGGTTGGTGAAGGCTTATAAGGGATCCTTATGAAATTTTGAGAAAAGACACATTAAACATGGGCCAAAAGTTAGAATAAGGGTAAGTAGAAGAAGAGGGCCTAGAAAAGGTAGGACCCAGGGCATCCAATTCCAATTGCTTAACCAGTTTTCCCATGAATTACTGAGGTCCTGGCATATTCTCGAGGCCCTGTTTGTCAGATTTCTTGTTGCTTCCTTTACAATGCCTGTTTTATTGGTGGAGAAACAGCAGCCTTCCTCCAAAAATAGGCATAGGCCTCCTTTTTCTGCTGTGAGGAGGTCTAATCCTCTTCTATTTTGGAGGACCATGGCTGCCAGGGAATCTAGCTGGTTTTGGACAGTGATAAGGCTGTTAGCTCGGAGAAGGCGATGGCACCCCACTCCAGTACTCTTGCCTGGAAAATCCCATGAACGGAGGAGCCTAGTAGGCTGCCGTCCGTGGGGTCGTGAAGAGTCGGACCCGACTGAGTGACTTCACTTTCACTTTTCACTTCCATGCATTGGAGAAGGAAATGGCAACCCACTCCAGTGTTCTTGGCTGGAGAATCCCAGGGATGGGGGAGCCTGGTGGGCTGCTGTCTATGGGGTTGCATAGAGTTGGATACAACTGAAGCGACTTAGCAGCAGCAGCAGCAGCAAGGCTGTTAGCTATTTCTTCTGGGCTGTCAGTGAGTTCTTTAGAAAGGCTTTGATAGTAGTTCAAAGAAGTTGTGAGTTCTGTGGTCCCTGTTCCAATCCCAGCCACTATTCCTAAAACTGACTCATAGAGGAATGGATTGAATTGCCTGTCTGGGTCAGTTATGAGTTAGAGGGATAGGAAGGGTCTGATTGTTAGGAGCAATAGAAATATCTGGGACTAGATATACCAGGTGCATGTTCCTGTCCAGTTAGTGGGAAGTCATAAATTAACAGCGGTTCCAGGAGTAAGAAGACAATAGCTGAAATCGACAGCAACTAGGAATCTTTCTGGGAACTTGTTCGTGGTCTCCGAAACTGACAGTGAACTCACCAGCAGAGCCCCTACAAAGAGGTATTTACACCACAAGCAGAAGGGAGTCTCCCTGAGAAAGGAAGAGAATGTCCTGCAGTTTCTGAGACATGATAGACAGATTTGCCTGAAGGGAAGGAGTGATGTGAAGTGTGATTACAGAGGTATGGCAGTATGGTTCCTAGTTGGGGGTAAGAATTGTTTGTAGAGTTTTGTCTGGAGAAAGAGAAAGGATCCTACTGTTGCAGAGGAACGTCAGAAGTGGAGAGTATTAAGGAGCAGTAACCAGGCTAGATCAGAGGGTGGGCTTGGGATAGTAATAGAGGCTTTGAATTTTGAGAGAAGGGGTCTCCCAAGAATAGAAGTGGGGCATTTTGGGAGTATGAGAAAAGAATGGGAAAATGGGGTATCTTGAAGTGTGCAAGTTAGAGGCTTGGTTATTCATAAACTGTCAACCCCCATAACAGAGACCTGAGAGACCTTGGTTTTTCCGGAGTAGGCAGGCATAGCAGACTAAGTGGCCCCCGTGTCAGTGAGAAAGGAGATCGGCTTTCCTGCCACTGTAGAGTTACCCTGGGCTCCGTAGAGGTGATGAGAGTCGGGGACTGGGGCCCTGGGCATCTTCAGTCTTCAGTGGCGAGTCTGAGGAGGCTGGGCAGAGCTGGGTCGGAGGACTCCTGCTCAGGACCAGGAGGGGATGTCCAGACCCCTGGAGGGGGATTTGGGCCGTCGACTTTCCAATGTCCCTCTATGCCACAGCTGGGAGTTGGACCTGGAGGAGGCCTTGGCTTTAGGCATGAGTGGGCCCAGTGATCTTCTTTGCTGCATTTGAAGCAGGGCCCAGGTGGCTTCCTTTCTTTGCTGGTTGATGGAGGCTTGGAGCCATATAGGACAGTGGCTAAAAGATGGCATTTGACCTGATCTTGTTGGGCCTTCTCTAGCTTTGCCTGTTCTTCCCGTTATTGAAAATCTTAAAGGCTAAATTTAAAAGGTCTCGTCGAGGGGTTTGAGGGTCTTCTTCTACCTTTTTTAGTTTCTTTTGGATATCTGGGGATGACTGGGAGATAAAATGGGTGTTACGGACAACGGTGCCCTCTGCTGAAGTGGGGTCTAATTTTGTATATTTTTGTAGCGTTTCCATTAACCTGGCTAGAAATTGTGCCAGGTTTTCATCTAGTCTTTGAGTTATTTCCCAGAGCTTATCAAAGTTGATGGCTTTATGCCCTGCCTTTTGAAGGCCCACAGTGAGGCAAGTAACCATGTGATTTACCGGCAACCGTATGATTTCAGGTCTCTCTGCCTGATAACCCCAGTTGGGATCTTCTGGGGGGACAGCCTTTGCCCCTAAGGGCTTAGAGTCATCTGTCCTGTGCATCTCATCAGCATTAACCTGAGAGGCTTGCCATGCTCATTCCTTCTCTTCTGGAATAAGAGTGAAGAAAAGTATGATGTAAATATCATGCCAGGTCAAGTCGTAGGACTGGGTGAGACACTTGAATTCTTTTAGATAATTGTCAGGGTCTGTGGAGAAGGAGTCAAGACGCTTTTCAATCTGAGATAGATCAGTGAGGGAGAATGGGACATGAATCCGAACAATGCCTTCTGCTCCAGCTGCTTCCCATAAAGGGCGGAGTGGCGCAGGGCAAGGAGCAGGGTCCTGAGGTGAAGTTTCCTGTTTTAAAGTTGCTCGGGACCGGGTACGGGGAGGGGAGCTAGGGAGGTGGGGTAAAGCCTTGGGACCCTCAGGGTAGAGAGTGGGGCTAGGGTCTCAGAGTTTACCTCCGGCGCAGGCTGGGGCGGGGGGTTGGGAGCTGCAGCGGTGGCGCGGGGTCTGCGCTTGAGAAGGAGGGAGGCAGGAGGGGCGCAAAGTGGAGGCTGTGGAACTGGATCTGGAGCTGCTGCAAGGGGATTGGGAGCGATAGCGGGTGGGCTGTGGGCGGAAGGATCGAAGGAAGAAGAATAGTCTGAACAGCGATCGGGAGACATTGTATTAGGAGGATGTGGCCCAGAGTGGGCCGAGAGTATTTGAGAAGTAGAACAGGATTCACAGAGAGAGGGTCGAGAGCGCAGAGCGAAGAAAGCCTGAACATAAGGGATTTTTAACCACTTGCCTTTGCGGCGGCAGAAGTTACCGAGGTCCCGTAGAGGATCATAGTCGAGAGTACCGTTTTTTTGGCCATTGGAACCTGTTATCAAGTCTGTATTGCGGTCAGAGAGTGTTAGAATACTAAAGAAGTCTTTTTGGTCTTATCTCCCCTTGGACGCCCAAAGCTTTTAGGTTTTAGAGAAGGCATCCTAGAGGAGTAGATCTTACGGGCTGGGATTGAGAATTTCCCATTGTGGCCAAATAGGGAGGTTAGACAAGGGCGAGAGAAAGCGAGGAGAAAGGTCGGAGAGAAAAGGCGTCCCTGTTCTAAGGACTCTCTCAGAGGGTAATACTAGCCTGCTTTGAAATGGGCGTCCCCTGTTTCAAAGTCAGACGGGGCGCAAGGCCGAGGGCCGTGGGGTGTGGGGATTCTCCAGCTTAGCGCTAGGACTTGGAAATGAGGCGAGAGAGAGGATCCGGGGGGAATGGGATTTCACTCACCCTTGTAATTGATGGATGAAATGTGGGCCCGTGTGTGGATGTCAGTCCTGCAAGGCAAGTGGAGAATCCCTCCCCGGAGCTCGTCTCAGTTTCTCGGCAAGGTCCAAGGGAGGGGACCACCGGAGGTGGACTCGTGAGAGGAGCCCACCCACTTGCGGGGTTTCTGCACCCGGGTTTCTCTCCCGGGTTTCTGCACCAGAATGTAAGGCGAGTCCAGAGAGAAAGAGAGCGAGCCAGGCAGTCAGGCAAGAAAAGGGAAATTTATTAAAGGGGAAAAGAGGGTGACTGGCCCTTAAGAACCAGCATCCTCCCTTTCTGACGGAGTCCTTCTTATATCCCACTGATGAATAATTCTCTGAAGGGATGGTCACGTATACGGAGGTCTGGAATCTGGTGGTTTTGCAGCTTTGAGAAGATAGGTGCCAGTGAGACAACAGGATGCCATTTGGGCAATTTGGTCAGTTTCACAGATCACTGTGACTTATTCTTTGGGAGGTTGACATAATGAGCCATCTTATCAATGAGATCCTATGTGGGACCTATCAACATTTATCTGGAATCCGGATGTGTGTACTCACATGTGTGACTCAGTGTGGCCTACAAGAAGACTGTTTTGTTTGCGATGGTGATCCTACTTTTGTATTTGCATACTGGAAGATTTCAACCTGGCTTTGTTACTGTTTCATCCCAGACAGATGATAATGATGGAGCCAGTCTGAGTTAATGCTTTGAGAAGGCTATCTCTTCAACCAGATTGCAGCTCTGAGTAAGCAGGATCCTTGTCTTACAGAGGTTTGATTTCCCCAGGCTTAAAATGAGGGTAATTTTACTCATTTCCTTTAGAGAGGTCAAGGGACCACACTTCTCTGTCGCAGACACTGTTGGTTGCCTGCCAGGGAGCTATTTCCTTTTTTCTACTTTGCTATCAAGCTCTGGTTTTGGTTGCCATCCTTAAGGGTTGTGTCCTTTTTAGGAACTTAGACAACCTGATCACTGAGGGTGGGACGTCATTGGTCTAGGCCAGCTGTGGCAGCCTCAGGCTCAGTGGTAAAAGAATCCTCCAGCAGATGCAGGAGACACAGTTTCAATCCGTGGGCCCAGAAGATTCCCTGGAGGAGGAAATGGCAATCCTCTCTAGTATTCTTGCCTGGAGAATTCCATGGACAGAGGAGCCTGGCGGGCTACAGTCCATGGGGTTGCAACAGTCAGACGTGACTGAGCGACTGAGCATGCACTCAAGCATACCTTGAATAATGATTGTTTAAGTGTGGGTGGATTGGGCTGCTCAGTGAGACAGGAGGATATCAGATGGTGGGACCAGGATGGGGACATTCTCTCTCTCTGTGTCTGAAGATTTTTGACAACATATAAGGCCTGACCTATTGCAGATCTTAGAACTGTGGGGGAAAGTTGCAAAAAAACCAAGCTAGATCTATGATGTTTCTATGTCAATGAATTGGCTTGCTCTGAAACTGTCCAGGCTTCACATGTGATGCGAAATAATCAATATCCTTGTTTGCTTTTAGTCTGTTGTAATTAGAGCTTCTATCCTTTGCTGTCCAGTCTTTGTTTCAAAAGGGGATGTTGGGCAAGTCAAGGCAAACATCTCCTTCCTCTTTCAAAGATGATGAAAACGGAGGGAGCTATGTTTGACTGGCAGTTCTGGCTGGTCTGTTTGCTAAGGCAGAGAATCTGCTGATAACCTTCAAAGACCTGATATTGGTAGGAAAACTAATTCCTAAGGCTGACCTGGTTCAAAAAGAGAATACAATCAAGAAGTAGCAAAGAAAGGTTTTCTCCTTTATGAGAGGAGGCAGAACTCATTGTTGATACCTTTCTTCTTACCAAGAAGAGATTCCAGCCGAGTGGGCATAACTGCTTGTGGCTAATTTTGTACAAATGTGATTTCAAAATGGTGACCCTCCTCTTGCCAAGCTGAGACTCAGGTGAGGATCTAGAGAGGGATGGAGATTATGTGGTAGTGGAGATGGAGTGGGACAGGAGCTCTGTAGCTTGGTGCAGGGCCAGGCTAATAAGCATACATCGGACAATGGGAGGGAGCAATGGCAGCTTCCTAAGTTGGAGTTTAGTGTGAATACATTTGTCAATTTAACTGACATTCATTGAGTGCATGATACAGGTCAGGCACTTTGTAGAGTATCTGAGAAAGAAGGAAAAATGTTTCTTGCCTCCAAGGAACATCCAGCGTAATGTACAGTCTGGTATTTAGGTAACCACCCCCAGCCCCCTCTTGCCTGTTGGCCTTAATCTTAGTGCTCTGGTGGTTTGAACATCTCTTCCCACTCATAAGTTATGTCATCATTGGAGTGTAAATGCATGCATACCAGCTGCTCTTGTAAGTATCCCACATGATTTCCTTGTTATCAGGATTAAGAAATGCAGCATTTTAAGTCTGTGAGGAGTTATCAGTTCTTCAAAGAAGACACACAGATAGACAAAAGGCACATGAAAAGCTGCCTAACATTGCCAATTATTGGAGAAATGCAAATCAAAACTACAATGAGTTTGACCACATTAGTCAGAATGGCCATCATCAAAAAGTCTACAAATAATAAATGCTGGAGAGGGTATGGAAAAAAGTGAACCCTCCTACACTGGTGGTGGGAATGTAAGTTGGTGCAGTCACTATGGAAACAGTATGGAGTTTCCTTAAAAGCTAAAACTAGAGCTACTATATGATCCTGCAATCCCACTCCTGTGTATGTATCTGGAGAAAAACATAATTCAAAAGACACATGCACCCCTATTTTCATAGCAACACTATTAACAAAAGTCAAGACAAGGAAGCAACCTAAATGTCCACTCACAGATGAATGGATAGAGATGTGGTATACACACACACACTCACACGCACACACACACAGAGTGAGATAAATCAGGAGTTAAATGAGTTAAATTAGGAGTTTGGGATTAAAACATGTACACTACTACATGTAAAATAGGTAACCAAGAAAGACCTACTATATAGCACATAGAAATATACTCAGTATCTTGTAATAACCTATAATGAAAAAGAATCTGATCAGTTATCTATTTTATATACAGTAGGTTTGACATATGTACTTTACCATGTATAAAATAGATAACTAATGAGAAACTATAGCACAGGGGTACAATCTGTTTGCAGGACATATTATATTAACCCTATTAAGTTAACCATATTAAGTTAACCTTAAAAGCATTCCAACATATAGTAGGTGCAGACAAATACTGTTTGATTCCAATTATACGAGACACCTAGAATAGTCAAACTCATAGAGTCAGAAAGTACATTGGTAGATGCGAGGGGTTGGGGGTGGGCAAAAGAGGGGGAATGAGGAGTTAGTGTTTAGTGAGGACAGAATTTCGGTTTAGGAAGATAAAAAATTGGGGAGGCAGATGATGGTGAGAATTTCACAACAATGTGAATGTACTTAGTAGCACTGAACTGTACAGTTAAATATGGTTAAAATAGTGTGCTTTATATTATGTGACTTTTACCACAATAAAAAAACATTAAAAAAAGAAAGAAGAATCTGAAAAACTATATATAACTGAATCACTGTGCTGCACACCTGAAACATTATAAATCAATTACATTTCAATAAAAATGTTAAAAATAGTTATCAGGCACCCCTACTATATGAGCCAGATGGTATGAGGCATACAAAGGTATTAATAAATGAGAAATCCTAGTACTTCTAGGAAACCACAGGTTGGAATATATAATTTTCACAGTGAAAGTCAGAGCAAACATTAGGTGAAGAGCAAGGAGTGGAATGGTGCAGATAATAAGCGCTAGGGAAGTTGAATTCAATGCCACATGAGCACTTCAGTGTGCTGAGTACTGAGTCAGGCCCCTGGGACCTAGGAATGAATAAGGTCAATTCCTTCTCTTCCAGGAGCTAATGTACAATAGTAATGGTACAGTACTGTTAGTCATATTGACTACCATTTATGAAGCCCCAGTTATTATTACGGGAAGCCCTGGTGGCCCAGTGATAAAGAAGCTGCCTGCAATGCAGGAGACGTGGATTTAATCCCTGGGATGAGAAGATCCCCTGGAGAAGGAAATGGCAATCCACTCCAGTATTCTTGCCTGGGAAATCCTATAGCTAGAGGAGCATGGTGGGCTACAGTCCATGGGATCCCAAAAGAGTCAGACATACTTAGTGACAAAACAACAATAATTATTATTATGCATTTCTATGTGATTTCCATATAATAGCTCATTTATTTATTGGTTAATCCTGTGAAGAATTAACATTATTCCCATTTTAGAGACAAGAAGACTGAGGCAGGGACAGTAACTTTCCCAAGATCAATGAAGAATCTAGCAGTTTATCAATTTTACCTGTAAAATTGTCTCCCGTGCAGGAGCCACGGGAGACAAGAGTTCCATCCCTGGAGAAAGAGATGGCAACCCACTCCAGTATTCTTGCTTGGAAACCCCAAGGACAGAGGAGCCTGGAGGGCTGCAGTCCAAAGAGGCAGACATGACAGCGTGAGTGAGTGAGTAGCTGCTTAGATCGCCTGCACATTCCCCCAGCACTGCTGGAACCACTGAGCCCCAGGGATGTCGCTGGCCCACAGCTGGGCCTGCCACTGTAGAAAACAGAGAACTCAGGAAAGAAAACTGTAGCAGAGCTCTCTTCCATGCACATGCACTGAGCTGAACTGAGGTTTATTGAGGACATTTGGTTCTGGGATGCCTGGAGTTAGAATCCCATGGAAAATTACTGTTGAACCAGGGGGTAAATCTCCCTAAGTATGTAGTCTAATTAAAGCCATCAACACCAGCCAACGAATGATAGGAGGGCTGCTTGGCATCCTACATCCAGCTCAGCCTCCCATGGACCTTGGCTTAGACTGAGAAGTTTTGGGTAGGCAGATGTTGGTCTGCATTATCTTCCTCTCTTTACAGACTCAATACATCCTTCCTGACCCTACATCATCTTTTAAAAATAACACAATCAATTATCAGTTTTATCTAGAGGTGGCTGTGATATTGTGATTTATAATAATAAACATATGTTCAGTCTTCATCCCCTTTCCTGGCAGAGGTCCTAAAACCCTTGGAATTTCCCAAGTGAAGAGAGTCATAAAGGTGAAAAAAAAGAGTGTTTTAATATTCACAAGAAGGTTCTTTCAACACAGCTGAATTTGTTAATGAGATGAGTTTTGGGAAAGCCCCTAGATAACCACTCATTTGTTGCTGTTCAGTTGCTCAGTTATGTCCCACTCTTTGTGACCCCATGATTGTAGCACACCAGGCTTCCCTGTCCTTCACTATCTCCCAGAGTTTGCTCAAACTCATGTCCATTGAGTCAGTGATGCCATCCAACCGTCTCATCTTCTGTCACCCTCTCCTCTTGCCCTCAATCTTTTCCAGCATCAGGGTCTTTTCCAATGAGTTGACTCTCTGCATTAGGTGGCCAAAATATTGGAGCTTCAGTTTCAGTCCTTCCAATGAATATTCAGGTCTGATTTCCTTTAGGATTGACTGGTTTGGTCTCTTTGCTGTCCAAGGGACTCTCAACAATCTTCTCCAGCATCATAATTCCAAAGCACCAATTCTTCAGTTCTCAGCTTTCTTTATGGTCCAGCTCTCACATCTATACGTGACTACTGGAAAAACCGTAGCTTTGACTATATGGACCTTTGCTGGCAAAGTGATGTCTCTGCTTTTCAATACACAGTCTAGGTTTGTCATAGCTTTTCTTCTAAGAAGCAAGGGTCTTTTAATTTCATGGCTGCAATCACTGTCCACAATGATTTTGGAGCCCAAGAAAATAAAATCTGTCACTATTATATTTCTTCCTTATCTATTTGTCATGAAATGATGATATCCAGTCCTATCTCTTAGCTTTTTGAATGCTGAGTTTTAAGCCAGCTTTTTTACTCTCCTCTTTCACTTTCATCAAGAGGCTCTTTAGTCCCTCTTTGATTTCAGCCATTAGGGTGGTATCATCTGCATATCTGAGGTTATTGATATTGATAATGAGATTGATATTGATCACAATCCTGATTCTGGCTTGTGCTACATCCAGCCCTGCATTTTGCATGATGTACTCTGCATTTAAGTTAAATAAGCAGAGTAACAGTATTCAGCATTGATGTACTCCTTTCCCAATTTGGAACCAGTCTGTTTTTCCATGTCAGTTCCAACTGTTGCTTCTTGACCTGCATACAGGTTTCTCAAGAGGCAGGTAAGGTGGTCTGGTATTCCCATCTCTTTAAGAATTTTCTATAGTTTGATCCACAGTGTCAAAAGGCTTTAGCATAGTCAATGAAGCAGAAGTAGATGTTTTTCTGGAATTTCCTTGCTTTCTTATATTCCAACAGATGTTGGCACTCATAGGGGATGGCTGTCAGGAGAACCAACCACCTGATTAGAACACTGGAACTTTTAGCCCCTTCTCCACCTCTGCAAAGAGGAGGGGGTCTGGACATTGAATCAGTCACCAGTGGCCAATGATTTAATCCATTGTATCTATATAATGAAGCCTCCATAAAAACCCCTAAGCATGAGATTCAGAGAGCTTCCAGGTTGGTGACCAAAAATGAATCCACATTCAGGGAGCGTGGCACAAACCAGACTCCGAGAGGATAGACACTCCTGTGCTGGGAATCCTTTGGGACCTATTCCTGCATCTCTTCATATTATAATATCAGAAATAGTAAACGTTTTCCTGAATTCAGTCAGTTAGTCTAGTAAATTATCAAACCCAGGGTTGGGGGGTGGATAGATCTGTCAGAGTCGAGGTAATAACCTGGACTTGGGACTGGCATCTGAAGTGGGTACAGTCCTGTGGGGTTGAGCTCCTAATCAGTGAGATTTGATGCTGTCTCTAGATAGATAGTCTCAGAATTGAGTTAAATTATAGGACACCAGGCTAGTGTTGGAGGGTCACTTAGTGTGGGAAAGAACCCCTACATATTTGGAGTACAGAAGTTTTCTGTGAGTAGAGAAGAAAATTGTAGCATATGACCTGCATTTGCTAGAGGTTTCAGTCTGTCACCTACTGAACCATGGACAGCTCTAAAATGATCCTTTAGGCTGCAGGGATCTGTTTTAGCCCTAGGAACTGGACTCTTGAATTCAGCATGATGCCCAGTCTGCATGCTGTACATTTCTCTTCATTCCTGGTAAATTTCATACCTCCTGCTGGAAGAAACAAATTAACTCCCTACTCCTACATTATCACACACACACACACACACCCCAAAACTAACATCTCATCTCTAGATGGCAACCCACTCCAGTACTCTTACCTGTAAATGCCCATGGACAGAGGAGCCTGGTAGGCTGCAGTCCATGGGGTCGCGAAGAGTCGGACATGACTGAGCAACTTCACTTTCACTTTTCACTTTCATGCATTGAAGAAGGAAATGGCAAGCCACTCCAGTGTTCTTGCCTGGAGAATCCCAGCGATGAGGGTGCCTGGTGGGCTGCCGTCTATGGGGTCACACAAAGTCAGACACGACTGAAGTGACTTAGCAGTAGCAGTAGCAGCAGATATTTCTAGAGTCTTCTGATTAGAAGAAAATGTTCCTCAGCTTTCTGGAAGGGCCTGAGATGGACAAATAGGTAGGAGATTCAGAAAGAAAAGGATAAATTTCTCTCAAAGAATCTATCCTTTTCTTCCTTTTTTCTTTCCTTCTTTCCTTTCCTCCTTTCTCTCTCTCTCTTTCTTGCTTTCTTTCTTTAACAAGTGTTTAGTGAGTCCCTGCTCAGTGTGAAGCTCTGAGCCAGGCACTGGAGACATAGAGAGGAATAAGACTAACATGGTCTGTGCTCTTAGGGGTTTGTAGTCCCCTGGCAGCAAAAATATATTCAATTATAAATTAAAGTGCTGCAAAGGATATAGGTAATACAACAGAGACAATGGGCAGAGGGCAAACCTACCATACTTTTGTGGTCAAGGGAAGAGATCACATTTTAAGCAAAACCTAAGGCCCAAGGAATCAGTCCTGGAGAATCTTCCAGACTGAGGAAACACTTTCCTTTGAGACTCTGTGGTAAAGACAGACTTAAGTGTTGAGGAAGTTAATTAAGACGGGTCCTATGGCTGGGACATTGAGGGGAAGGAGAGAATGAAGAAGTGAGAATGAAACAGTGGGCAGGAACCCTGGAAAGGATTTTGCATGTTATTCCAAGTGCAGTGAGAAGTCACAGGAAGGCAACATATAATGACAATTCCTCCTTCTCAGAAACTATGTCACTTCACTTCTAGAGCAGAGGGGAGGATGGTCCAGGGGAGAGTGATGAGGGAAGAGTATCTGGTTCCCTCCGGAACCTCTGAGCTTTAGAAAGAACTGTGCCTGACTATAAATTATGCTGTCACATGTGGTGTTGACAATTCCAGTATTAGCACTGGATGGTCTTCAAAGAAGAACTTGAAGAAAGAAAGCTTTAAGAGGAAGTTCTGAATGGAATAATTGTGACATCTTCAGGTATGACTCATTTTGCACTGAACTTCCTCTAGTGGTATAGCCTGAGTGAGACAGGGTCAAAATAAAGACACATTTATTGAGCAATTATCCCTTGCTTAGCACTATGGTAGGTACTGTGATGGCTGCAATAATTGGTCGCTATCCTCAATGACTTTAAAGCTATAGTAGGGGTGGTAGAAAGAGAACATCAGAACAGTCTCATAATAATGAGCCCAAACATGCATAACCTCCATTCTGGGTGTCTAGTTGACATCTCACAACACAGAATTCAAAGCAGTAGAGGGATAAGGACTTGGAGGAGAAGCTTACAATCATTAGTGAGGCTTAGCAAAGCAAATGGGCTTCCTAGGTGGCTCAGTGGTAAAAAATCCACCTGCAATGCAGATGTGAGTTTGGATTCCTGGGACTGGGAGATCCCCTGGAGGAGGACATGGCAATCCTCTCAAATATTCTTGCCCGGGAAATCCCATGGAGAGAGAAGCCTGGCGGGCTACAGTCCATGGGGTAGAGAAGAGTTGGACACGACTTAATGACTAAACAACAGCAACGTATATATATGAAATTTAGAAAGACGGTACTGACAATCCTACATGCGGGGCAGCAAAGGAGACACAGATGTAAAGACCAGACTTTTGGACTCAGTGGGAGAAGGCGAGGGTGGGATGATTTGAGAGAATAGCATTGAAACCTGTATATTACCATTTGTAAAATAGATGACCAGAGCAAGTCCGATGCATGAAGCAGGGCACCCAAAGCCGGTGCTCTGGGACAACCCAGAGGGGTGAGGTGGGGAGGGAGATGGGACGGGGGTTCAGAATAAGGGGGCACATGTATCCCCGTGGTTGATTCATTTGATGTATGCCAAAAACCATCACAATATTGTAAAATAATTATCCTCCAATTAAAATAAATAAATAAGTTAAACAACAGCAACAACAAGCCAAGCAAACAGGTAAGCGAGAATGCTAAGATTCTCCTCACATGCTGTTATTTCTTCCCACAGGATTGTCCCAAACATCTGGAATAGAGTAGCTAGCTGGGATTTCTTTTCCCTACTCATCCGACACCTTTACCTTTGGTGGAAAACTTGTTGAAACGTCAGGGATCCTGCCTGTCGTATCATTTCCCAAACTTTGAAAGACCAAAGGTAGCAGTCACTTAGTTTTATCATAGGGATGGGGGCCTGTCTCCAGTGTCATATCGGCCCTTTTTGATACCAGCCAGGGGTTAGGAAGGAACACAGGTTGCACAGAGCTTGTGTAGAGAACATTTGGGTGTTAAGGCTTAAGTGCCACTGAGGTTGTATGCTGGCATAGTAGAATTCAGAGTCTGGGCCTGTCACCTCAAGTAAGACATTTGGAGGGGCTTCTCTAGTGGCTCAGTAGTAAAGTATCCATCTAGCGATGCAGGAGACACAGGTTCAGTCCTGATCCAGGAAGATCCCCAAAGCCTGTTCACCACAAATATTGAGCCTGTGCTCTAGAGCCTGGTAGCTGCAACTGCTGAGTCAGTGTGCTGACTACCACAGCCCGTTTGCCTACAGCCCGTGCTACACAGCAAGAGAAGCGATGAGAAGTTTGCATAATGTAACTAGAGAGTGGCCCCCGCTCTCCACAAATAGAGAAAAGTCCATGTAGCAAGGAAGACCAAGCACAGCCAAAAATGAATAAAGACATTTGATCTTATTCAAATGAACACGTTTCACCAATTGATAAATTCCAACCAATGACGTCTTTCACTCTTACTAGTTCTAGATTCCAGGACAAGTAGGGTCAACTGGTTTTTCCCTCTCCTGGTCATGAGGTAGAAAACTCAGGTGATGGCTGTTAACAAGGACTTCAAACTGTGACCTAAAGCACACAGTTGAGTGTTAAGACCTCTCTTTGAATCTGGGTTCCTTCACATACTAGTAGTATGATGCTGAACAAGTTAATGCTTTTGAACCAAAGTTTCCTGATCAGTAGAATTAATTTATTGTCCGTACACTAGGCTGTTGAAGAGGAAAAAGTGAAATAAAATACGTGAAAGATCTGAATGAGGCCCGAGGTACTACACAGATATGAATTAGTCCTATTACACAGAGCACTGAAGTTGGTAATGAGCACAACCACTGCCTTCCCCAGCTCAGGTACCACCAGCTGTTGCGTGGAGGTCGGGGGTCTAAAGAGCCGCAGTTTCACATTTCATCCATCTGATGCTATAGGTCTAGAGCCTAGTGCTTAGAAGTTTTCAAAGTTCTATTAAACTATTTGAGACATGAGATGTGGAAAGAAGCATACCTTTGAAACATGAAAACTGTTGTGTTGAAAAAAAGGGAAGGAATATTCAAGTAAATGTCTACGAAATGTTTCTTTGAATTAGTCAACTTCAATAGAACTTAACCGAAGCCGAGTTATATATCAATTGTTTAGTGTGTGATAAGGGTGCATCTTAATATACTTAATTTGATGCAAGGTAGGATCTCTAAAAGGAAGTTCCCAGAGCCTGAGTGATATCCCGGCAGCTCTGTCTATGTCAGTGGAGCATGTGAGCCAGGAACAAAGGCCTTTTCTCTTTCTCCTACTTAAACCCACATTCATCTGTTACAGTCTGGCATCACATCTAATTTTAACAGCATCATAGATGCTCTTTTTATTACTTTTCTTCCTCTTGTGTCCTGCAGCTTATCCATAGGAGCTACGGAAGATGAACTGGCCCCAGTTTTATTCAAACCGAGATGAGATATGCCCACTTGCTGTCTGTTTTGAGGAAGGTTTGTACTTCAGGAAGGTCATCTTCAGTTCCCTTCTTCCTGTCACTCCCTTGTCCTTCTATTCTTATGCTGTGTGGTATCCATGGGGCTCTGGTTATTTGCAAGTATTTACTGAATTGTAAGCAGGCTCATTGGTTAGGTTGGCCTGAGTGGGAGCTAAGAGGTTTTGTGAAAACAGGTGGACCACATACCAGGCTCCCTTCTTGCCTCTGACACTTCACTGTCTGACCTTGGGCAAGCCCTTCTCCTGTCTGCTCTTCCACTGGCTTATCTGTGCAATGATATGTGTAACATATAGGAGAGTGAGTGTGCAATCACTCAGTTGTGTCCGACTCTTTGCAATCCCATGAACTGCGTAGCCCACCAGGCTCCTCTGTCCATGGGATCCTCCAGGCAAGAATACTGGAATGGGTTGCCATTTCTTCTCCAGGGGATCTTCCCGACCTAGGGATTGAACCTGGGTCTTTGGCATTGTAGGCAGATCCTTTACCACTGAGCCACCAGGGAAGCCTATATAGGAGAGTAGATGACCAGTCAATCCAGCTTTCATGTACTATGCTTCTGATTGTAATTCTGAATGACTCTGTCATCCATGCGAGTGCCAAAGACCCTCAGCAGGTAGACACTTCCATAATCTACTCCATGGAGAGAGGTCAGGCTTCCACTCACCTTGGCTTCTTCCTTTCTTCCAAGTTGACAAAACTTTATAAGTTTGGAAAGCAGTCTGATGGACTTGCCTGATGAAGTGTTGCTTAAACTGTATGAGTAAACTCCAAATGTAATGAAACTCTTTCATCTCAGGAATAGAAAGCCACTTGACGTTTATTTTCCCCCAGTTAATCACCCACCTTCCCCTCAGGGCTATCTGCGATGGGGGATGAGGGAAGATGGGAGAGCTGAGTTACCCACACTGTTGGCTACCCCCCTGCTGGCACCCGCCAGCTAGCTGCGCTCTGCCTTGCCTCCGGATTTGGTTCAGGTATTGGTGCCCAGGGGAAGACAGGGCCCTGCCTAGCCACAGGAGGGGAGAGAATATGGATTAGATAATCCATATCATAGTAATTCCATTCCTTTTGTCTTTAATTTTGTGCTCCATCCAATGTGATGTGAAGTGAAATATGCTAAACTGAGGAAATCTGCTAAAACTTTCCCTACAGGGGAAGTTTTTCTTGTTTTGTAAAAAGGATGCAAGGAACTTCCCTGGTGGGTCCAGGGGTTAAGAATCTGCCTTCCAATTCAGGGGATGGGAGTTTGATCCCTGGTCAGGGAGCTAAAAATCCCACATAACAACTACTGAGCCCACACACTCTAGAACACTTGCTCTGCATCAAGAGAAGCTCTTGTACCACAACAAGAGAAGCTCAGGCCCCTAGAGATGCCCCTGTGCCCCGCAACCAGAGACACCCTGTGCACCATAATGAAGAGCTGTGTAACCATATTGAAAAAATTTTGAGGGGAATGTAAGGTAGGCATGCTCCTTCTTTTCCTGCCTCCTCATGTCACTGTGTGAGTTTACAGAGCTTGAAAGTATAGCAGTTATCTGGATTCCATGAGCAGAAATACCTACAAGCTGGTAGAGAGAAAATGAAAGGAACGTGGGTCTTTGGTAACATCTTGAAGCTGCTCATTCATGTAACGTTGGGACTTCTTTGCTCATTCATGTAACATTTGGACTTCCCTGCTGGGCTTCCCCAGTGGTCCAGTGGCTTAAGAATATGTATGCCAATGCAGGGGACATGGGTTTGATCCCTGGTCTGAGAAGATCCCACATGCTACCAAAGTAGTTAAGCCTGTGTGCGCCAACTACTGAACCTGGGCACCCTAGAGCTTGTGCTCCACTGCCGTGAGAAGCTGCTGCTGCTGCTGCTGCAAGTCGCTTCAGTCGTGTCCGACTCTGTGCGACCCCAGAGATGGCAGCCCACCAGGCTCCCCCGTCCCTGGGATTCTCCAAGCAAGAACACTGGAGTGGGTTGCCATTTCCTTCTCCAATGCATGAAAGTGAAAGGTGAAAGTGAAGTCACTCAGTCGTGTTGGACTCTTAGCGACCCCATGGACTGCAGCCTACCAGACTCCTCTGTCCATGGGATTTTCCAGGCAAGAGTACTGGAGTGGGTTGCCATTGCCTTCTCTGCCCTGAAAAGCTAGCTCACCGCAATGAGGAGGAGCCCTCATTTACTGCAACTAGAGAAACCTGTGCACACCAATGAAGACTCAGTGCAGCCATAAATATATAAATAAATGCTAAAAAAACAAAAGAGCTGCTTGCCGCTGAACGAAGCTGCCTCTTTGGTGTCCACATTTGCCTTTCTACTTGGAGCAGGTTTGGGAGAAGCTAACCCAAAGATCAAGGGGCCTCAGAGGGCGGCCTCATAGTAGAGCTTTTCAAACCAGTCCACAATGTAAGACTAGGGGGAGGAAGTCCAAACCCCCTACAGGATTGGGAAGTAAATCCTAAACCTGCAACCAAAAAGCTGAAATTTATTTGACCTCTTATGTCTTTAACTTTGAAATCCATCTGAAATTCTCATTGTTTCCTAATATCTTTTTTGCACATGTTAATAGTTTGCCTACTTACCGATTAAATTATTTAATTTCTCCTACCCTGCACATTTTCAATGTGAATTAATGCTGGACTGACCCCCAGCAATCTATCTCACATGATGCGAACAAACAGAGCACCTTCTTCCAGAGGTGTATGTAGACAGAACCTGCAAAGGCCCATGGGATTGTTATTGAAAAAATGGAAGAGGCTGAAGGAAGAGGAAGTATCGGGGGGAGGTTTAGCAACTTTCCCTTCCCCTCAGGCCTCAGCTTAGAGATTCTAGGCAGATGATGGTGACACAAGCCTCGCACAGACCACATTCCTGCCTGGGATGAGGTTTGTGCAGGTGAATTCCTAGGCTATACAGGTGACTCCTGAAAGTCTTGGGTCATTAAACCAAGAACACAAGTGATTTGCCCCAGGCCATTGCTCAATGTCAGGGACAGGGTCTCACTTCCACTGTGCCTCACCCACCCTGACAGGCTGCCCCTTCAATCAGATGTGAAAGGGCAAATCACCGACATCATTTTGGGTAAGTCCTTTCTGTATCCCTTTCATCTAAATCCATCCTCTTCTTTTGTGAAAGCCTCCTAGAATATCAGCTCAGGGAATCCAGAAAGCTTGCTTCTCCTGTTCTCTGTTGGATCCTCACTGCCTTCTACTGTGTCTGGCACATAGTATAGGCTTCATAAATATTTTCTGAATGACTGACTTTGAAGAGAGCAAATTGGGAATACTTTGAAGGCCATTCCATAGTAGGAGAGAAGCAAGTGCTTTGCGAGTTGAGATGATAGAAAGTGAGAGGAACAAATGAAGATGGGACCTTGGAAACCCATTAAATCTCAGAAGGCACCCAAAGTAGGAGCTCCTGGAGGAGGTGGGTGTGGCGCTAAGGATGGCACACTGGAAGAGACGCTGTGCAAGTGCTCAGGAAGCTCGTGGGAGAACCCACTTCATTTTTTCTTGTGAGAAGACCTGTGGGCCTGGGTGGAAGGTCTAGGACAGGCCATGTTCTTGTGGCCTGGGACAGAAATGTGGTCCACCCCCTTAGTACCCCACCCATGGCCTGGCCAGTAAGACTGATGACAAGATTCTCCTTGGTCCCAGCACAATGTTGTCTTCCTTGTCAATTACCCAACACATTCTCAGAACACTAGTCAACACAGAGTGGGTGGCTTCCACACGCTGGAGGAAAGGTTGTGGGGAAGCCCCTGAATTATTGTTACAGATTGTTTGCAGGCCCTCTGTGCCAGCCCCCACTGCCTGCCTGTCTGCGTGTGGCCTTTGCTTCCTTGGCTCTCTCCATGTCTGTGACAGGCTGGCCTCTCTTTCTGGGTTTGAGAACCTCTTAAATCCTTTGGTTCTGTTCGATCTGCTCCTTCAGATACCTTACCTCTCCAATTATATTAACCAAAGTAGGGGAAAATGAAGTCAAAGGTTGCTATGCTGTGCTTAGTCACTCTGTCTTGTCCAACCCTTTGCAACCCCATGGACTGTAGTCCACCAGGCTTGTCTGTGCCCATGGGGATTCTTCAGGCAAGAATACTGAAGTGGGTTCCATCCCTCCTCCAGGGCATCTTCCCAACCCAGGGATTGAATCCAAGTCTCCTACATTGCAGGCAAATTCTTTATCATCTGAGCCACCAGGGAAACCCCAAAATACTGGAGTGGGTAGCTGATCCCTTCTCCAGGGGATCTTCTCAACCCAGGAATCGAACCAGGGTCTCCTGCTTTACAAGCGGATTCTTTACCAGCTGAACTACCAGGGAAGCCCAAAGTTAAAGGTTGTCAGCTATGAAAAATATAATGAAGAAAATGCTTCATTAGCGTTTCCCCTAGAAGAATCTTCCTTTTCCATAGACTATTTGTAAATTTATTTGACTCAGAAGAATTATTTTTGGAAGTTCTTATGAATGAAATGCATATGTTTATTGAGATAGCTGGTGTATTGACAAATATTTATTACACTAGTCCAGAAAAAACTGTTTTGACTACCTTACTTCAGGATGCTTATTTCTGAAATAATAAAGGTTCTATCCAGGAAAAGAAAATGTGTTCTCAGCTGATTGGGCTTCCCAGGTGGTGCTACTGGTTAAGAACCCATCTGCCAATGCAGAAAACATGAGTCAGGGTTGATCCTTGGGTTGGGAAGATCCCCTGGAGGAGGACATGGCAACCCAGTCCAGTATTCTTGCCTGGAGAATCCCATGGGTAGTGGAGTCCTGGCAGGCTAGAGTTCACGGGGTTGCAAAGAACTGGACACAAGGTGGGAGACAAGCCCCCATGGTTGCTAGAACTGCTGGGACAGGCAGAATGGCTGGAGAACCTAGACTCTTCTCATGAAGTGTGCACTTGTGCTAGTTTGTCAACCCCCAGGATGGAGAGAACCTTGCACCAGTGGCACCCCACCCCAATTCCTGAAGCAGCAATGCCCTGCCTGCCCCCCACCGCCAGCTTACTCCACACCACAGCCTCGCACTAGGTCTAGGACTAACACCACAGGAGAAAGCACACAACCCTGGGCTACCTCTGAGCTGAACCATGGACACCTATATGGGTGGCACACAGGTCCTCTGTGAGTGCATGAGCTTGACTTGCTTCAGCAACTACGACCTTTGGAGAAGGCACATGCTCAAGGGCAACAGGGCCTGATTAAGCCTGACCCTCAGAGCTTCTGCATCAACAACTGGGGAGCAGCTCTGGCCCTGACGGGACAGCGATGCTACAGAGCAGGGAGGGATTCCCCCCTCACACTGCACACAGGCTTTAGATCCCCCACACCAATCATACCTTGTACAAAGGACAGAACAGCAAGCATATCCCAAGGAAGGATGTGGCTGGCATGAGCATTGAAACCAGCCCTTGCACCAAAGACGCTAGATACACACAGTCTACACAGATACACCGCCACCTAAAACACCCCCTCGAAAACACAGTGGTTAGCTGCTTCTCCTAAATTCATACAGATAGAGAAAGGTAAGTAAGATGAAAAGGCAAAGGAAGCCATCAGTATTAATAAAGCAAAAGTACAACCTTATAATGGGAGTAAATATTAACAAAAGCTGTGACAAATATATCCAAAATATACAAACAGCTCATGCATCTCATTATCCAAAAAAACAAGTGATCCAATCACAAAATGGGCGCAAGACCTAGGTAGACATTTTTCCAAAGAAGAACTATGATGGCCAACAGATACATGAAAAGACGCTCAGCATCACTACATAATAGAGAAATGCAAATCAAAACCACAATGATGTATCTCCTCATACCAGTCAAAATGGCCATCTTCAAAAAGTCTGTACATATTAAATGCTGGAGAGGTTGTCATCGCCTTCTCCTCCTGCCCCCAGTCCCTCCCAGCATCAGAGTCTTTTCCAATGAGTCAACTCTTTGCATGAGGTGGCCAAAGTATCGCAGCACGCCAGGAGAAAAGGGAACCCTCCTACTGTTGGTGGGAATGTAACTGGTGTGGCCACTATGGAGAACAGTGTGGATGTTCTTTAGAAAACTAATAATAGAGATACCATATGTACCTGGGAGCAATCACACTCCCAGGTACATATCTAGAAAAAATGAAAGATCTAATTGAAATAACATGTGCACCCCGATATTCATAGCAACACTATTTACAATAACCAAGACATGGAAACAACCCAAGTAGCCAGCAACATACGATTGACTTAAGATGAAATGTGTGTGTATGTGTATGTATGTGTGTGTGAGTATTTACATATATCAGTCAGTTCAGTTCAGTTCAGTAGCTCAGTTGTGTCCGACTCTTTGCGACCCCATGAATCGCAGCACGCCAGGCCTCCCTGTCCATCACCAACTCCCGGAGTTTACTCAAACTCATGTCCATCAAGTCGGTGATGCCATCCAACCATCCCATCCTCTGTCGTCCCCTTCTCCTCCTGCCCTCAATCCCTCCCAGCATCAGAGTCTTTTCCAATGAGTCAACTCTCCACATCAGGTGGCCAAAGTATTGGAGTTTTAGCTTTAGCATCAGTCCTTCCAATGAACACCCAGGACTGATCTCCTTCAGAATGGACTGGTTGGATCTCCTTGCAGTCCAAGGGACTCTCAAGAGTCTTCTCCAACACCACAGTTCAAAAGCATCAATTCTTTGGTGCTCAGCTTTCTTCATAGTCCAACTCTCACATCCATACATGACCACAGGAAAAACCATAGCCTTGACTAGATGGACCTTTGTTGGCAGAATAATATCTCTGCTTTTTAATATGCTATCTAGGTTGGTCATAATTTTTCTTCCAAGGAGTAAGAGTCTTTTAATTTCATTGCTGCAGTCACCATCTGCAGTGATTTTGGAGCCCCCCAAAATAAAGTTTGACACTGTTTCCACTGTTTCCCCATCTATTTCCTATGAAGTGATGGGACCAGATGCCATGATCTTCTTTTTCTGACTGTTGAGCTTTAAGCCAACTTTTTCATTCTCCTCTTTCACTTTCATCAAGAGGCTTTTTAATTCCTCTTCACTTTCTGCTGTAAGGGTGGTGCCATCAGTTAGAACAGGACGTGGAACAACAGACTGCTTCCAAATAGGAAAAGGAGTACGTCACAGCTGTATATTGTCACCCTGCTTATTTAACTTCTATGCAGAGTACATCATGAGAAACGCTGGACTGGAAGAAACACAAGCTAGAATCAAGATTGCCAGGAGAAATATCAATAACCTCAGATATGCAGATGGCACCACCCTTATGGCAGAAAGTGAAGAGGAAATAAAAAGCCTCTTGATGAAAGTGAAAGTGGAGAGTGAAAAAGTTGGCTTAAAGCTCAACAGTCAGAAAACGAAGATCATGGCATCTGGTCCCATCACTTCATGGGAAATAGATGGGGAAACAGTGGAAACAGTGTCAGGCTTAATTTTGGGGGGCTCCAAAATCACTGCAGATGGTGATTGCAGCTATGAAATTAAAAGACACTTACTCCTTGGAAGAAAAATTATGACCAACCTAGATACTATATTCAAAAGCAGAGACATTACTTTGCTGACTAAGGTCCATCTTGTCAAGGCTATGGTTTTTCCTGTGGTCATGTATGCATGTGAGAGTTGGACTGTGAAGAAGGCTGAGCGCCAAAGAATTGATGCTTTTGAACTGTGGTGTTGGAGAAGACTCTTGAGAGTGCCTTGGACTGCAAGGAGATCCAACCAGTCCGTTCTGAAGGAGATCAGCCCTGGGATTTCTTTGGAAGGAATGATGCTAAAGCTGAAACTCCAGTACTTTGGCCACCTCATGGGAAGAGTTGACTCATTGGAAAAGACTCTGATGCTGGGAGAGATTGGGGGCAGGAGGAGAAGGGGACGACAGAGGATGAGATGGCTGGATGGCATCACGAACTCGATGGACGTGAGTCTGAGTGAACTCCGGGAGTTGGTGATGGACAGGGAGGCCTGGCCTGCTGTGATTCATGGGGTTGCAAAGAGTTGGACACGACTGAGTGACAGAACTGAACTGTTCTGCATATCTGGGGGTATTGATATTTCTCCCAGAAATCTTGATTCCAGCTTGTGCTTCTTCCAGCCCAGCGTTTCTCATGTATATACATATAGGTATATGAAATAGAATATTGCTCAGCCACAAGAAAAAAAGAAATATTGCCATTTGCAGCAACATAGATGGACTTAGAGAATATTATGGTGTTCAGTTGCCCAGTTGTGTCTAACTCTTTGTGACCCCATGGACTGCAGCATGCCAGGCCTCGCTGTCCCTCACCATCTCCTACAGTTTGCCAAAATTATGCCCTTTGCATCAGTGGTGCTGGAGAAAACTCCTGAGAGCCCTTTGGACAGCATGGAGATCAAACCAGACAATCTTAATGGAAATCAAGCCTGAATACTCATTGAAAGGGCTGATGCTGAAGCTGAAGCTCCAGTATTTTGGTCACCTGATGTGAACAGTCTAGTCACTGGAAAAGTCCCTGATCCTGGGAAAGATTGAGGGCAGAAGAAGAGGGTGTCAGAGGATGAGATGGTTATAGAATATTATACTTTGTGAAATAAGTCAGAGAAGACAAATACTGTATAATATCACTTATATGTGGAATCTAAAAAACAATACAAATAAAAGTACATGTAAAACAGAAACAGACTTATAGACACAGAAAGCAAATTTCTGATTATTGCAAGGTGGGAGGGACAAATTAGGAATATGAGATTAGCAAATACAGGCTACTGCATATAAAATAGATAAGCAACAAAGATTTACTGTAAGCATAAGGAATTATGTGTAATATCTTATAATAACCTACTATGGAATATAATCTACAAAATTCCCCTGAATCACTATGCTGTACACCTGAAATTAACAAAATACTGTAAATCAACTATACTTCAATAAAAACAAAATAAAAATTGCCACCATTTATTAAAGATCAGGCATTTCATATGCTGCAGTGTTTTTTGAGGCATAGCCACAATTTTTGACACTCCTTCTAAAGGAAGAGGGGTCTAATTCATCTTCTGTTGATGATGGTTGGCAGTGGCCGCTCACTTCTAGTGAATAGAAGGCAGTGGGAAGTGGTGCTATGTGACTTTCGAGGCCAGATTAGTAAAATTGATACAGATGCATCTGTTTCTCTCAGGACATGTGCCTTTAGAGCCCTGATCTACCATGTGAAAAATACAGGTGTGCAGGAGGGCCATGTGGGGAGGGCCCTGGTGGTGGGAGAAGATGCCGGGGGAGCCCCAGAAGCTTCAGACCCTCTGCTGATTGTCTTCCCAGCCCTGGCACCAGACATGTGAATAAGGAAGCCTTCAAAATGACTCTAGCTCTGACCATCGAGTGACTGCAATCTTGTGAGAGACCTCAAGTGGGAATAGCCCAGCTTGGCCACTTCGTAAGTTCCTTACCTACAAAACCCACTAGACTACCAGATATTGCTGTTTTAAGCCACTGACTTTTGAGCTGATTTGTCATGCATCAATACACGATACACATGGTATCAAGTAACAACACTGAGTAATAGGTATTGGAATCTCAGTTTTACAAGTGAAGAAACTTGTAGTAGTACTGTTAGTTGCTCAGTCATGTCCGACTCTTTGCGATCCCATGGACTGTAGCCCGCCAGGCTCCTCTGTCCATGTGATTCTCCAGGCAAGAATACTGGAGTGGATTGCCATTCCCTTCTCCAGAGAATCTTCCCAACCCAGGAATCGAACTCAGGTCTCCTGCATTGCAAGCAGATTCTTTACCATCTGAGCTATAGGAAGGTTTAGAGAATTTAAGAAACACATGTATCACTTCCTTCGTGGTTCAGAGTTTAAGAATCCATGCTTCCAGTGCAGGGGAAGGGGTTTAATCCCTGGTCTGGGAAATCCCACTTGCCGTGGAGACAACTAAGCCTGTGCACCACAGCTATTAAAGATAAGCACCTAAAGCCGAGGCTCTTCAACAAGAGAACCCACTTCACTGAGAAGCCCATGCACCACAATGAAGACCCAGTGCAGCCAAATAACTAGCTAACTAAATATTAAATTAAATTTAAAAAAAAGAAGCACATGTAAGTCACCACTTGGAAGATGCAGAGCAGGGACACAAACGTGTGTCCACATGACTCTAGAGTCCATGCTTGATCCACTGCACTGGGGCGGCCTCATCTGATTGATCCTGGAGGAGGCTGAAAAAAAAAAAAAAGAGTAAAAAAGCCTTTTCCTGTATCTGCCCTACAAGCTTCTCAATATTCTAGGATGAGATACATGATCTTGTTGTGTTCGGAAGATCACCACCGGCTCCACCCTCTCTTGGCTCATCAAAGGTAACTGGCAAAGTGAGTTCCGGAAGTGAACTCTCCCAGTGTCATGAGTCTCCTTCTGGATGGCATTGACGCTTACATAAACTTCAGGGCAGGGCTGCTAGCAGGAGCAGGTAGTCAGCTGACCCAGAGGGCCCAGGTCGCTCTGGGGAAACTTGTGGAGGCTAGCAAGCCTGAACTCAGGGCAGGCGAGGAAGAGCCATATGGTGTGTGGTGGAAAGGGGTGGAGGAAGACAGAACAAATAGGGTGAGGAGTGGGAGAGCAGCTGAGAGGGAAAAGAGAAGAGGCACGCCGCGACAGAAGTTCCAAAGAGAAATGAGAAAAATGTTCATGGAGAGGACGGCTGAGTGTTCCCCAGAGACAAACAACAAGCTACTGAGGGGATGTGGCTGGCTTGATACGGGCCCCATGGGTATGTATGTGCCACAGTCCACTTTAGAATCACTACCCTAACCCTCAGGCCTCTAAGATGCTGCACCTCTAAGAAACAAATGTTTCTGAGAAGACAGGGTCTATTCAATCAGGTTCATGTCTGTCAAGTATCTTTTGCATGTCAGGGACCAGTTAATGATGGGATGTACATAATATAAATAAAACATGTTTTCTGCCCTGGAGAAACCTGAGGTCTAGAGGGGAATAATACTTTGTCAATATCTATTATGTGCCTGTTCCTATATTAAGTGATTTACTTGTTATCTCCTGGAGAAGGAAATGGCAACCCATTCCAGGATTCTTACCTGGAGAATCCCATGGACAGAGGGGCTAGAGTCCACAGTGTTGCAGAGTCAGACATCACTGAGAAACTTATCTCCTGTAAGCTTGACACCAACCCTATAAAACAGATATTAATACCTTTATAAGAAACTGAGTGTAGAAAAATTAAATAACATGTTTAAAGTTACATGGGACTTTCCGGATGGCTCAGTCAGTAAAGAATCCTCTTGCAATGCAGGAGACCCAGTTCGATCCTTGGGTTGGGAAGATCCCCTGGAGTAGGGAATGGCAACCTACTCCAGTACTCTTGCCTGGAACACCCCATGGACAGAGGAGCCTGGTAGGCTACAGTCCATAGGGTCACAAGAGTCAGACACGACTTAGCAACTAAACTACCACCACCTTTATAAGAAACTGAGTGTAGAAAATTAAATAACATGCTTAAAGTTATATAAAATAAGCAAGTGCTTAGGTTTTAACCCAGGTTAGTCAAATTCTAAAGCCCATGGTCATTGCACCATAGACCCTGCCTGCCTCTCAGACCTATGAGCCAACAGGTTAATTGTGGCTCAGAGGCCAAGAGAGACCCAAGGAGAGGGTGCAGGGGTTTAATGGAAGTTATTATTAAATAGATCTAGGCTGTGAGGATGAGGAGTTAAGTATTTAGAGAGGGGCATTATGGGCAGAGGGAAAATTGTGCCAAGGAAGGAATGGAGGGAAGAGACCTGCAAATATAGGCCAGGGCTAGATTGTGAGGGACTGACTCTGTGTCTTGTTGAAGGCATATGGCCTTACTCTGTAGGCAATGGGAAGCATGGCAGAGGTTTGGAAGCAGGAAGTTCCTTGATCAGATTTGCCTTTTAGAAAGATCAGCCCCGGTAGCTCTGTGGAATATTGTTTGGAAAATGGAGTACCTGATCATTTTTGCTTGGATATTGCAATGATCTCTGAACTTCAAAATTCTCACAATGAGCCACGTGGTTCTGTTTCTCTAGCTTGCAAACCGTCACCTTCTCCTGGGCCCCCAACTTAGTGAACAGATCATATCATTCCTCTGCTCAAAACCCTCACAACTGTCATCAAAAAGTCTACAAACAATAAATGCTGGAGAGGGTGTTTAGAAAAGGGAACCCTCCTACACTGTTGGTGGAAATGTAAATTGGTACAGCTACTATGGAAAACAGTCTGGAGGTTCTTTAAAAAGCTAAAAATAGAGATCCAGCAATCCCATTCCTGGGCATGTATCTAGAGAAAAGTATAATTGGAAAATACACATTTACCCAGTGTTCACTGCGGCACCACTTATAAGAGTCTGGACATGGATGCAACCCAAATGTCTGTGAATCAATAAAGAAGATGAGACAAATTTATATAATGGAATACTACTCCGCCATTAAAAAGGGTGAAATAATTCCATTTGTAGCAACACGGATGGACCTACAAATTATCATACTAAATGAAGTAAGCCAGACAAGGCTAATATTATATGATATCTTTTATATGTGGAATCTAAAAAAATGACACAAAAATCTAAAAGTGACACTTATATATAATCAGAAAACAAACTTATGCTTACAAATGGGCAAAGAGAGGGTGGAGGGATAAATTAGAAGCTGGGATTAACATATACACACTGGTAAATCACTTCAGTCGTGTCCGACTCTGTGTGACCCCATAGATGGCAGCCCACCAGGCTCCCTCGTCCCTGGGATTCTACAGGCAAGAACACTGGAGTGGGTTGCCATTTCCTCCTCCAATGCATGAAAGTGAAAAGTGAAAGTGAAGTTGCTCAGTCATGTCCGCCCCTCAGTGACCCCATGGACTGCAGCCTTCCAGGCTCCGCCATTCACAGGATTTTCCAGGCAAGAGTACTGGAGTGGGGTGCCATTGCCTTCTCCAATATACACACTACTATATATAAAATAGATTAGCAATAAGGACTCACTACATCACACAGGGAACTATACTCAATGTATTGTAATAACCTATAATGGAAAAGAATCTAAACACACATATATACATAAATATATGCTTTTACAAGTATATAATTATACTTCTATATTTATAACACAGATTTATATTTTTAATTATAAATTTATAATTTATAACTTTACATGTGTGTAACTCTGTACTATACACCTGAAACTAACAGAATGTATCCCTCTCTCCTCTCACTAGAATGTAAGCTCATGAGAACAGGCATCTATTTGTCATCACTATACACTGATGCAGGCATTAACATTGATTCTTCCCATTTTCTCTCTCCCTCTATCCAGTTCATTAGCATGTCTATGGATTTTGTTCTCAAGAGTCTGGAACAGAGCCTGATATATGATCATCTTGCTTGCAGTTTTGTTAGCAATTTTTATCTTATTCCATTACAAAAGGATACCCACTCAGTAAGTGGACGGTTAACCCTCGGGGCCAGCAGTGAAATGAAAAGGAGAAACTGGTCCAGTGAGGTTCAGCTCTCAACCTTGGTCTGAGAGGTACAGGAGTTCATGGTCGTACACAAAGCAATCTGACAGGAATACCCTTCTTCCCACTTTCATCTGTACCCATCCTCCACCTTTCCTTCCCACAGTGTATACAGCATCCTCATTCTTATCAAGCGCCAACCTCTCTTTGCTGCTCTGCTTCCTCAGGAAATGACTCCTGCAACCACTCTTTATCTGTCTTCGGTGTGGAATGTCTTCCTTTCACGGGGCTGTGACCATATCAGAATGAAAACTCTATTTTCCATTTTAAATGTGTATCTCATATACCACCCATATACTTTTGGGTAAGGCATCAGGAAAAAACATATGAAAACTGACTTTAATTCCTGTGTCCATTTCCTCACCTCCTTGTATCTCCTTAACCAGCTCCAATAAAACTTCATCTTCCCCACTGCACTGGAATTGCCCTTGTCAAGGTCACCAGCACCCCTTATCCTGCCAAATGCAATAATCACTATTCTATTCTTTAAAAAAAAATTACTTATTTGGCTGTGTTGGGTTTTATTTTTATTTTTTTACTTTACAGTACTGTATTGGTTTTGCCCTACATTGACGTGAATCCACCACAGGTGTACATGAGTTCCCAACCCTGAATGCCCCTCCCACCTCCCTCCCCATATCATCTCTCTGGGTCATCCAAGTGCATCAGCCCCAAGCATCCTGTATCCTGTATCGAACCTAGACTAGCAATCCATTTCTTACATGATAGTATACATGTTTCAATGCCATTCTCCCAAATCATCCCACCCTCTCCCTCTCCCACAGAGTCCAAAAGTCTGTTCTTTACATCTGCGGCTCTTTTGCTGTCTCGCATACAGGCTCATCATTACCATCTTTCTAAATTCCATATATATGTGTTAGTATACTGTATTGGTGTTTTTCTTTCTGGCTTACTTCACGCTGTGTAATCAGCTCCAGTTTCATCCACCTCATTAGAACTGATTCAAATGTATTCTTTTTAATGGCTGAGTAATACTCCATTGTGTATATGTACCACAGCTTTCTTATCCATTTGTCTGCTGATGGACATCTAGGTTGCTTCCATGTCCTGGCTATTATAAACAGAACCTGCCTGACTTCAGGCTCTACTACAAAGCCACAGTCATCAAGACAGTATGGTACTGGCACAAAGACAGAAATATAGATCAATGGAACAAAATAGAAAGCCCAGAGATAAATCCACACACCTATGGACACCTTATCTTCAACAAAGAAGGCAAAAATATACAATGGATTAAAGACAATCTCTTTAACAAGTTCTGGGAAAACTGGTCAACCACTTGTAAAAGAATGAAACTAGAACACTTTCTAACACCATTCACAAAAATAAACTCAAAATGGATTAAAGATCTAAACATAAGACCAGAAACTATAAAACTCCTAGAGGAGAACATAGGCAAAACACTCTGACATAAATCACAGCAGGATCCTCTATGATTCACCTCCCAGAACACTGGAAATAAAAGCAAAAATAAACAAATGGGATCTAATTAAAATTAAAAGCTTCTGCACAACAAAGGAAACTATAAGCAAAGTGAAAAGACAGCTTTCGGAATGGGAGAGAATAATAGCAAGTGAAGCAACTGACAAACAACTAATCTCAAAAATATACAAGCAACTTACGCAGCTCAATTCCAGAAAAATAAACGACACAATAAAAAAAAAATGGGCCAAAGAACTAAATAGACATTTCTCCAAAGAAGACATATGGATGGCTAACAAACACATGAAAAGATGCTCAACATCACTCATTATCAGAGAAATGCAAATCAAGACCAAATTTCACACCAGTCAGAATGGCTGCAATCCAAAAGTCTACAAGCAATAAATGCTGGAGAGAGTGTGGAGAAAAGGTAACCCTCTTACACTGTTGGTGGGAATGCAAACTAGTACAGCCACTATGGAGAACAGTGTGGAGAGTCCTTAAAAAACTGGAAATAGAACTGCCTTATGACCCAGCAATCCCACTGCTGGGCATACACACCGAGGAAACCAGAATTGAAAGAGACACGTGTACCCCAATGTTCATCACAGCACTGTTTATAATAGCCAGGACATGTGTTGGGTTTTAGTTGAAGCACACAGGATCTTTCCTTGTGGTGCATAGACTCAGTGGTACACAAGTTTCGCTGCCCTATGGCATGTGGGATCTTAATTTCCTGAAAACCAGGGATTGAACCTGCATCCCTTGTATTGCAAGGTGGATTCTTAGCCACTGGACGACAAGGAAAGTCTGTTTATCCTCATTTTATTTGACCTTTTGGCAGCTTCCTACACAGTTGTCCTTCATTCTCAACAAACTCTCTTCCTTTACTTTCAGTAAATTTAGTGACTGAGTTTTCTCCCTGAACACGGCCATTCTTTTTCACTGGACCCACTCCCCCTTCCTTTCATTAGAACTTTAAATATTAACCTCCTCTCCCTTTTCTTCCCTCTATTTTCTCACTTTCACCCTTTAGTTCCCTTCTTTCCACCCTCCCCATCTCTTCTTTATCAATACCTTCTTCTTAGTAATCTTATCTAGTTTGGATCTTTAAATATCTTCTCTGTGTTTTTAACTCTCTGGCCATGCCATTGATCTCCAGAGCAGTATATCCAATTGTGGTTTTGATCTATCTACTAGATTGTTTTATAAGCATTTTAAGCTTTTCTTCAGCACCTTAACTTTTCTGCTTAACCTGCTTTTCCCTCCTATTTTCCCTCCATATCAGGGAATTGATTCTACCATGCACTAAAATGTTATTCAGTTGCTCAGTTGTGTCTGACTCTTCACAGCTCCTTAGACTGCAGCACACCAGGCTTCCTAGTCCTTCACCATCTCCAAATTTGCTCAAACTCATGTCTATTGAGTCAGTGATGCCATCCAACCATCTCATCCTCTATCATCCCCTTTTAAGATTTGACAATAAAAAAACATGCTGAAGAACTGATGCCTTCAAACTGTGGTGCTGGAGAGGACTTCTGAGAGTCCCCTGGACAGCATAGGACTTCCCTGGTGGCTCAGATAGTAAAGCGTCTGCCTACAATGCGGGAGACCCGGGTTCAATCCGTGGGTTGGGAAGATCTCCTGGAGAAGGAAAGGCAACCCACTCCAGTATTCTTGCCTGGAAAATCCCATGGACAGAAGAGCCTAGTAGGCTACAGTCCATGGGGCTGCAAAGAGTCAGACACAACTGAGCAACTTCACTTTCACTTTCACTTTTGGACAGCATGGAGATCAAACTAGTCAGTCCTAAAGGAAAGCAACCCTGAATACTCACTGGAAAGCCTCATGCTGAAGCTGAAGCTCCAATACTTTGGCCAACTGATGTGAAGAACTGACTCATTGGAAGAGACCCTGATGCTGGGAAAGATTGAAGGCAGGGAAAGATAGAAAGCACTAAAATGAATGAGCCCCAGATCTTGAGAATCAAGGCATTATTTTTATTTCCTCTCATCTCCTCTCTCCCTGTATTCAATCCATCAGCAAGTTGAGCTGTGTCTACCTCCAAGATATAACCTAAATCTGTCTGCTTCTCCCCAGCTTCACTGCTGCCACCCTGACCCAACTTCCACCATCTCTGCTGTGCTGGGCTCTATTTAGTTGTTCAGTCATGTCCAACTCTTTGCGACCATCTCTGCTAGATGACTCCAATGAAGGTTGAAACTCCAGTAAGGATTGATCCTTGGTTTCTCTTTTGCCCCACTCGACTAAGCTGCTAGAGTATCATCTACAAACTTAGATCAGGTTCCACCACTCACTGCTTAAAAATACACGGATGGCTTCCAATAGCACAGTGAGTAACATATAGACCTATTGCATGGCCTGCAAAGCTGCATGAACGATCCCTGCCTCTCCCTGAGCTCACATCACTCACATGTCCCTGAGCTCTGAGATGCAGTCATCTGGGCTTCTTGTTCCTTAAACAGAAACAAGTTTATTGAAGCCTTAAGCCTTCAAGCTTGCTGTCTCCTCTTCCAGAAACTGCCAACTCCTTTTCAGAGTTCAGACCTCAGCCTATCTTTGCCTTCTTGGGGGAAATTTCCCTCAACATTGCAACCAAAGTAGCATATCACCAGCTCCTCAACCCTTGGAACTCCATTTTTTATTCCATTTTATTGTCTTTAGTGCACTTGCTGCTGTCTGAATTTGTTTTCTGCATTTACTTATTTACTGTCTCTTTCAAAGAGTAGAAAACAATAAAAGCTTTGTGAAAGCAGGGACTTTGCCTGCCTTGTTCACTCGTATGTTTTCAGTTCCTAAAACAGTGCTTGGCACTGATTAGGGCCTCAATGGCTTATATGTTGAATGAATGAATGAATGAAAACAGAGTTGGAAGAATATATGGCTGCTGATATGCGTGCTTTGAAGGATGGTGAAAAGGTCTTTCTTTCTCCATAAATCTTTCCATGTTGCAACCTGCTAATACTTGAAGTTCAATGTTTAAAGAATAACAACTGACTTTTATTTCTCGTTATGACTTAGCTGTATAGGACTCTCATGCCCAAAACAATGAAACCTAAGTAAAATTTATAAAGCAATTTTTCTCTCTCCTCTTTGGTACTCTTTTATATCCAGAATCAGAGGATTCTTGCTTTTCACCAGGGAAAAATCCTTGGCCATTATCTATTAGATATTGTCTTCCCCTTTCTCCCTGTCCTTCTCTTATCGGACACATTCCAAACCTTCACATTCTAGTATTATGACATTTTCCTTCTCTTTCATATTTTTAAGCTCTTTCTCTGTTCTGAATTATGGACTTTTTTTCTTCAGCTCTATTTTGGTTGACTTATTTTTCCCACAGATGTATTTAATCTGCTCTTTATTTTAGCTTTAAATTTGATCACACCACCACAAGCACGGAAATCGAAATTGTAATTAAAAAACCTTCCAATAAACAAAAGCCCAGGACCAGATGGCTTCACAGGTAAATTCTACCAAAAATTTAGAGAAGAGCTAAAACCTATCCTACTCAAACTCTTCCAGAAAATTGCAAAGGAAGCTAAATTGCCAAACCCATTCTATGAGGCCTCTATCACTCCAATACCAAAACCAAACGTGAACATGAAGTCGCTCAGTCGAGTCCGACTCTTTGCGACCCCATGGACTGTGGCCTACCAGGCTCCTCTGTCCATGGCACTTTCCAGGCAATAGTACTGGAGTGGATTGCCATTTCCTTCTCCAAGGGATCTTCCCAAACCAGGGATTGAACCTGGGTCTCCTGCATTGTAGACAGACACTTTACCATCTGAGCCACCAGGGAAGTCAAAGATGCCACACAAAAAGAAAACTACAGGCCAATATCACTGATGAACATAGATGCAAAAATCCTTAATAAAATTCTAGTAAACAGAATCCAACAACATATTAAAAAGATCATAACCATGACAAAGTGGGCTTTATCCCAGGGATGCAAGGATTCTTCAATATTCACAAATCAATCAATGCAATAAACCACATTAATAAATTGAAAGGTAAAACCCATATGATTATCTCAATAGATGCAGAGAAAGACTTTGACAAAATTCAGCATCTTTTTGTGATAAAAAACCGTCCAGAAAGCAGGCATAGAAGTAACATACCTCAATGTAATAAAAGCCGTATATGATAAACCCACAGCAAACATTATCCTCAATGGTGAAACACTGAAAGCATTTCTCCTAAAGTCAGGAACAAGACAAGGATGCCCACTCTTACCACTACTATTCAACATAGTTTTGGATGTTTTAGCTACATCATTCAGAGAAGAAAAAGAAATAAAAGGAATCCAGATTGGAAAAGAAGAAATAAAACTGTCACTGTTTGCAGATGACATGATCCTCTACATGGAAAACCCTAAAGATTTCACTAGAAAATTACTAGACCTAATCAATGAATATAGTAAAATATAAAATATAAAATTAATACACAGAAATCCCTTGCATTCCTATACACTAACAATGAAAAAACAGAAAGAGAATTTAAGGAAGCAATTCCATTCACCATTGTGATGAAAAGAATAAAATACTTAGGAATAAATCTACCTAATGAAACAAAAGACCTATATATAAAAACTATAAAACACTGATGAAAGCAATCAACAATGACACAAATAGATGGAGAAATATACCAAGTTCATGGATCAGAAGAATCAATATAGTGAAAATGAGTATACTACCCAAAGCAATCTTTAGATTCAACGCAATCCCTATCAAGCTACCAACGGTATTTTTCACAGCACTAGAACAAATAATTTCACAATCTGTATGGATATTTGTATGAATACAAAAAACCTCAAATAGCCAAAGCAATCTTGAGAAAGAAGGATGGAACTGGAGGAATCAACATGCCTGAATTCAGACTATACTACAAAGCTACACTCGTCAAGACAATATGGTACTGACAGATAAACCCACACACCTATTGACACCTTATCTTTGCCAAAGGAGGCAGAATATACAATGGAGAAAAGATAATCTCTTTAACAAGTGGTGCTGGGAAAACTGGTCAGCCACCTGTAAAAGAATGAAACTAGAACACTTTCTAACACCATACACAAAAATAAACTCAAAATGGATTAAAGATCTAAATGTAAGACCAGAAACTATAAAACTCCTAGAGGAAAACACTCTCTGACATGAATTGAGGCAGAATCCTCTATGACCCACCTTGCAGAGTAATGGAAATAAAAGCAAAAATAAACAAATGGAATCTAATTAAACTAAAAAGCTTTTGCACAGTGAAGGAAACTATAAGCAAGGTGAAAAGATACCCTTCAGAATGGGAGAAAATAATAGCATTTGAAGCAATTGACAAAGAATTAATCTCCAAAATATACAAGCAGCTCATGCAGCTCAATTTCAGAAAAATAAATGACCCAATCAAAAAATGGCCCAATGAACTAAATGGACATTTCTCCAAAGAAGACATACAGATGGCTAACAAACACATGAAAAGATGCTCAACATCATTCATTATCAGAGAAATGTAAATTAAAACCACAATGAGGAAAAATTTCACACCAGTCAGAATGGTTACTGTCAAAAAGTCTACAAACAATAAATTCTGGAGAGGGTGTGGAGAAAAGGGAACCCTCTTACACTGTTGGTGGGAAGGCAAACTAGTACAGCCACTATGAAGAACACTGTGGAAATTCCTTAAAAAATTGGAAATAGAACCCCCATATGACACAGCAATCCCACTGCTGGGCATACACATGGAGGAAGCCACAATTGAAAGAGACATGTGTACCCCAATGTTCATCACAGCACTATTTACAATAGCTAGGACATGGAACCAACCTAGATGTCCATTGGCTGACAAATGGATAAGAAAACTGTGGTACATATACACAATGGAATATTACTCAGTTATTAGAAAGAACACATTTGAATCAGTTCTAATGAGGTGGCTAAGTTCAGTTCAGCTCAGTTGCTCAGTCACGTCCAACTCTTTGCAACCCCATGAACCGCAGCATGCCAGGCCTCCCTGTCCATCACCAGCTCCCAGAGTCCACCCAAACTCACGTCCATTAAGATGCCATCCAACCATCTCATCCTCTGTTGTCCCCTTCTCCTCCTGCCTTCAATCTTTCCCAGCATCAGGGTCTTCTCAAATGAGTCAGCTCTTCACATCAGATGGCCAAAGTATTGGAGTTTCAGCTTTAACATCAGTCCTTCCAAAGAACACCCAGGACTGATCTCCTTTAGGATGGACTGGTTGGATCTCCTTGCAGTCCAAGGGACTCTCAAGAGTCTTCTCTAATACCACAGTTCCAAAGCATCAATTCTTCAGTGCTCAGCTTTCTTTATAGTCCAACTCTCACATCCATAAATGACTACTGGAAAAACCATAGCCTTGACTAGACGGAACTTTGTTGACAAAGTAATGTCTCTGCTTTTTAATATGCTGTCTAGGCTGGTCATAACTTTCCTTCCAAGGAGTAAGCATCTTTTAATTTCATGGCTGCAATCACCATCTGCAGTGATTTTGGAGCCCCCCCAAAATAAAGTCTCTCACTGTTTCCACTGTTTCCTCATCTGTTTGCCATGAGTTGGATAAAACTGGAGCCTATTATACAGAATGAAGTCAGAAAGAAAAACATCAATGCAGTATATTAATGCATATATATAGAATTTAGAAAAATGGTAATGATGACCCTACATGAGAGACAGCTAAAGAGACACAGATATAAAAAATAGACTTTTGGACTCTGTGGAAGGTGAGGGTGGGATGATTTGGGAGAATAGCATTAAAACATGTATATTACCATATGTGAAATAGATTACCAGTCCAAGTTTGATACACGAAACGGGGCATTCAAAGCTGGTGCACAGGGACAACCCTGAGGAATGGGATGGGGAGGGAGGTGGGTGGGGGTTCAAGATGGGGGACACATGTATACCTGTGGCTGATTCATGTTAATGTATGGCAAAAACTATCACAATATTATAAAGTAATTATCCTCTAATTAAAATTAATTAATTTAAAAACTTTTAAAAATTAAAAAATATTTAATCACACCATTTTTCCCTTCTAGGAGTTAAATTTTTCGAAAATTGCTTACTTCTTGATAGCTATCTTATTTTTTCATGTTTTAAATGTTTAACATCCATAATTTATTAATTTACAAACACATTTTTATAATTTAACCAATAATTGCATTATCTGAATTCTTAGGAATCGGACTGAGCTCTTTTTGTTTTTGCTGACTCTTGCTCATGGTGGCTTAGTCACTCATGCTGTTTATAGTTTTTACTTTTGAACTCATGTTCAACTTGGCTTTGTCTATAGGTTGCCTGTGGAAGCTGTGTTGTATATCTGCCCCTCCAGAATGATTTATTTTGGCAATAGCTAAAATTTTATTTTGTTCATACCCTGGGGTCATCTTATGTTCCTTTCTTCTCTTGGGGGTTTCTGAGACTATACAGATAGTGTAAATATGAACCTCTAACCCATATGAGGGCAGGTCGGGGTTGTGAATTTTCAGAGGACAGTTTTTTCCAAAGAGTCCTAGAGAATATATTAAGTACTATTCTATGCACCCTTTGTCGGTGGGCAGATATTTCCTTTGTTCCCTTTCACTGAGGATATTTCAATGTTCCTGATTTTATGCAGAGGTCTTGGATTCATTCCTTTATAATTTATATATTTATATTATAAACCTTGTGAGTTTTAAGAAACTGTGTCCTGTTCTCATGTTTTTCCATGGGTAAAGAGAATGAAAGTTATCCTCAGAACACTCTTATCTTAAACACTCCCTGGGGAATTCCCTTATTTCCATGCAAGTTCAGCCATACATTTGAGAGTCCTGCCATATCTAATCCAGCAATTTTAAGGGTTTTTTTTGGGAAAGTTTATATGTTATTTAGTTTACCATATTTTCAGAGATAGAAGTCATACAGTTTTATATAATCCATGTATTAGTTAATGCCTCATGTCTTTATATAATTTCTTCTGATTATTGATATTAAACTTAAATCTTTAGAGAATTGTAAAGCTCAGAAATTCTTTTCATACCTATTCTCCCATAGGAACCATTATTTCTTTTTCTAAATAAGAAAACTAGGCTCAAAATTAAGAGACTCGTCTAATAGTAACCATTATATGTTTTTTTTAATGGCACCATAATTCCTGTCTCAGGCACCATATATACACATGTATATATCAAGGAAAATGCTTATAATAGACCCATGAAGTGATTATTGTTTTCCATGGCTTGTGGTTGAAAAAATTGTGTTGAATGTTTATGTAACTGGACTAAGGTCCCATAGCTGGTCATACTCAAACCTGTCTGATTCTAGAGCCCGTTCTCTTCCCAGTGCTCTCTGTTCATTCTATTTCCCCAGGCTTCTCTCCTAGATGTAGACTTAATGAGGCTATTTTTCATTTTAGTAAGAATGTTTACTTAGGACAGTTCTTTACCAGTAAATTGCGTTTATTAGTAACAATGGTTCATTGGCTGTAAATCTGCACTATGTACTTTTCAATCTCAGTTACATCTGGTGAGGGGGTGTGAAGCTCTTTCAGAGTCATAAATGACTATTGTTAACTCCTCATGGTGTAGCTATCTTGCCTAAAGATTATTAACTGGTACCTAAAGCTGTGATTTTTAATCCTTTTCTTTTTGAGGCATGAATTTATTTTTCAAATGATATTTTATACAGAATCCGAATATAAACCAGCAAATTATTGGCCCTTCCTAAAGAGTATATAGGCCTCCTACCATCAACGTTCACTTCTTAAAAAATTAGTCACCTTGAAAAAACATGTATAAGCAAGTAAAAAGAAATAAGAATCACGAGCTTTGCCAAATAAGTTCCACTAGCTGCTAATACAACTCTTAATTCTTAGTTTTCACTTTCCATTATTTTTGTCCATATAATTATGGAGCTTGTGTCATTGAGAAACCATGTCTCTAAGAAAGAAAAAAGAAATTGCACACTGAATCTGATATGCTGTACCAGCTCTCTTCAATTTGGTCCAGCATTCTTAATTTGTCAGTTTCAGTGAAAGAACGTAATGTCCATTAGCCAAAGTCAAAGGTAGGAAACTTGAGACTTCCAAAGAAATTTCTCTTCCCAGTAGCCACCTCGTATTCTCCTGGGGAATGCATCTTTTCTCAGCAAATCTTGGTACTTTCACGTACAAGCTCTGGGACACCCTGATTCAGACGGGAGATGATTTGCACTCCAAAACCAGGATTTTTAACTCTGAAATCAAGGTTCTTTCCACTATAAAACAGCCTTCCCTGGTCCTTCTTCTTTTCCTCACCTGGCCAAAATCATTCTATTTTTTAATTTGAGACACTAATCAAGTTTCATTTTCCTTCACGGGCAATCTTGGTTGTGTCTGTTCATATAGATTTTTCTGTCCTTTGAATTAGAGCTGATATATGATTGCAATTCCTGTCAAAATATATGTCTTGGATACTTTTGTCTACCACATTTTTAAAAAGGCTATATGAACATTGGGGTACATGTGTCTCTTTCAATTCTGGTTTCCTTGGTGTGTATGCCATAATAGCCAGGACATGGAAACAACCTAGATGTCCATCAGCAGATGAATGGATAAGAAAGCTGTGGTACATATACACAACGGAGTATTACTCAGCCGTTAAAAAGAATTCATTTGAATCAGTTCTGATGAGATGGATGAAACTGGAGCCAATTATACAGAGTGAAGTAAGCCAGAAAGAAAAACACCAATACAGTATACTAACACATATATATGGAATTTAGGAAGATGGCAATGACGACCCTGTATGCAAGACAGGAAAAAAGACACAGCTGTGTATAACAGACTTTTGGACTCAGAGGGAGAGGGAGAGGGTGGGATGATTTGGGAGAATGGCATTGAAATATGTATACTATCATGTAAGAATTGAATCGCCAGTCTATGTCTGACGCAGGATACAGCATGCTTGGGGCTGGTGCATGGGGATGACCCAGAGAGATGTTATGGGGAGGGAAGTGGGAGGGGGGTTCATGTTTGGGAACGCATGTAAGAATTAAAGATTTTAAAATTTAAAAAATAAAAAACTAAAAAAAAAAAAAGGCTATATGGTATTTTATTATTTGTATAGTATACTTTGCTTAGTTTCATAAAGTGAAAGTTGCTCAGTCATGTTGGACTCTTTTTTGACCCCAGGGACTATACTGCTGCTGCTGCTAAGTCACTTCAGTCATGTCCGACTCTGTGTGACCCCATAGACGGCAGCCAACCAGGCTCCTCTGTCCCTGGGATTCTCCAGGCAAGAATACTAGAGTGGGTTGCCATTTTCTTCTTCAATGCATGCATGCATGCGACGTCGCTTCAGTCATGTCCGACTCTGTGTGACCCCATGGACAGCAGCCCACCAGGCTCCTCTGTCCACAGGATTCTCTAGGCAAGAGTACTGGAGTGGGTTGCCATTTCCTTCTCCAATGGACTATACAGTCCATGGAATTCTCCAGGCCAGGTTACTGGAGTGGGTAGCTGTTCCTTTCTCCAGGGGGTCTTCCTAACCCAGGGATCGAACACAGGTCTCCCACATTGCAGGTGGATTTTTTACCAGCTGAGCCACCAGGGAAGCCCTTAGTTCCATATAAAAAGCCTTTTATTTTGGTATCACCTTTTGATATTATGAACAATGTAGAGATTGTAAAGATTTCATGCTACTTTCATCATGACACATTTGCTCCAATAAACATGTAAGGTATATTCCTATCATCAAAGCTGTTTGGGTTAAAAAGCATAGACATGTTTTTGATAGTTATTAGCTATTGTATGAGAATGACTCTGCACACCCTCACCAACACTGGCTATCATAAATGTTTAGATGAGAATATATTTGGTTGCCATATGTTACGTTAGGTAAATATGTAGCTAGTGAGGTCCTCAACAAATATATATGCACCCTTTTCTTTTTTTCTCTAGAGAAAGGGACTATTCAGGTGTTGTGACACTGGAAAAGTTTCATCCAAATCTGTTTTCTTATCTGAAAAATGTGGATAACAAAAGCTTAAGAATTTGTGTAGAGTTGTTGTCAGGATTAAATCATTCAATGTAAGTAAAGGACTTGACCCAATATTTGACAATGCTCAGTACACATCAGGAACTTTTTCTTTGTGTTCTCTGTAGTACTGGGTACATATGAGACCCAGTGAAAACAAGAGGAGGAAAATTAGTTCATCACCATCATCATATCCAACATCTGCTGAATATTGACCACTCTTGCTACTGTTGTGCTGCTTGGCTCTGTTAATGCTCACCACATTATTATTATTTTACACCAACTGAAAGGTACAAGTCAGCTGGATGTGGATGGAACAGTCTGAATGTAGAAAGTGTTCCACCTTTTGGAAATCAGATGTCATATACAACAGGTTGCTCACCTCTTGTTCTCTTAGGCCAATGTGCTGCTCCTGGAACTGCCTTCTTGCTAGAGCTGGTTGGCTTCCTTGACTGGCTTTACCATTCCTCCCCTGGGCATGATAACACATTTATAAGGGCCACCTGTTGTGGTTCAACAAAACACTGTAATTAAAGAGGACAGCCAGAGAAAAACAATAAGCATGTTTATTTCAACAAAGGGGAAAAAAATCACAATTTACTTATCCAGAGACTGGTGTGGTTTATACTGAATACTATATAAAGCCCTATACTCAGAGATGAAGACCAGATGGCTCTCCAACAGCTAAAATTTTACACTGGGGCTCTATCAGCATGCCTTTAATAAGTCATGGGCTTCTGTTTTCAGGTGAGTATATAAAAAGATAATTTGAAATGATAAGCAGTCATTGTTTAGCTTCACTTTTTTATCGTTTCTATGTCGATATCAGCAGGACAGGACTGTAGTAAGGATGAAAGTGAAAGTGAAGTCGCTCAGTCGTGTCCGACTCTTTGCGACCCGTGGACTGTAGCCCACCAAGCTCCTCCGTCCATGGGATTCTCCAGGCAAGAATACTGGAGTGGGTTGCCATTTCCTTCTCCAGGGGATCTTCCCAACCTAGGGATTGAACCCAGGTCTCCCACATTGCAGGCAGACGCTTTATCCTTTGCACCACCAGGGAAGCCAATAATGCACCTTAATTTTGAAAGAGAAAACATCCCCTAAATCCCCTAAAGCCCAAAGGATATGGGTACTTTTGTTTTAAATAAAAGCAGGGGTGATAGACTATGGTGATCTTCTCATTTTATAAATGAACAGTGAAACTAAGTGTCAGAAATCAGGTTTCAACATTTGTTGTGCTATTATGACAAACAGGGGCAGGTCTGTAGGGTGCAGCCTCAGGCTTTCAAAAGGGGTCCTGCTTTGTGCATTAAAAAAAGTGTATATAATCACACAGAGGAAAAAAATTCTGGAAGCTTATATGGCACAATATTAAATCCATGTGGTGGGATTAAGGAGTATTTTTACATTTTAAAAATGTCTGACTAGCCTGAAATTAAACAAAATGAGAATCTATTTCTATTATCAGGAAAATGAAGAAGCCATTAATTAATGAAAAAACAAACCCAATGGAAAGAATTGTCCCTCTACAAGTGAATCTTGGGAGTCTGCCAGGCTCCCCTCTCTCCTGTCGGTCCTTCCAGATCTCATCTTGGACTAGCTGGCACACTCGGGGTCTCCCTCTTTGGCTCAGATGTGGTGTCTTGTGTTTCTCCTTCATGAACTGGGGGACGGCTCCTGGAATTATCTTTCAGAGTTCCACTCAGGTGACTTCTGCAGTCTGACCTTTGTCCATCTCTCGGGTTTTCAGCACAACACCTCAGATGAATGATTACCTTTTCACCCTATTGTATGGAGTCGTGGAGGAGAAGCTTTGAGAATTGGATAGCTGGGTGTTTATCTAACCAGCCTGAGTTTGGGTTTCCTTATCTATGTGTGTTTGTGCTCAGTCATGTCCGACTTTTTTGCAACCCCATCGACTATAGCCTGTTATGCCCCTCTGTCCATGGAATTTTCCAGGCAAGAATACTGGAGTGGTTTTCCATTTCCTCCTCCAGGGAATCTTTCCAGCACAGGGATCGAACCTATGTCTTCTTCATTGCAGGCAGATTCTTTACCACTGCACCACCGAGGAAGACCCTTCCTTATGTACAGAGAGCAGATAATTATCCTACTCTTTGTTTGCTTTAAGAGATGATGTACAAACAGTATTCACCAAAGTACCTGTCATTCACTCATTCAACAAAAGCTACTTATTGTACATCTATGCCATGGACTCCTCTGGACACTGATACACAGAGTCTAAATATTTTTTTAGATGAATATGTATTTTTCATCTCTTTATTTTAGTAAAAACATCCTCTGTGTATGACCTTTAAACATTAATTTAGGGGATAAAAAGCTATGCATATAAGCTCTGCCACCAACAGGTGCTGTTGGCAGTTACTTGTAGCCATTATAGTTTTGCTGTCAGTCATGACTTAAGCTGCAATTGCTGGGTTTTGCTTTTTTGAAAGGCAAAGCAAAACAAAGAGTGAGCTAAAAACCTGTAGTATCCAAATACCACTTTGATATTATAGCCATGAATTTTATGAAAAGGATACTTTCATTGTTCAGGCATAAGTATCCTAACTTAGAGAAATTTATGAAAATGTCCATAGTTGTTGAAGACCTAGTCTCTTATAAATTTTATATGCAGTGAACATAAAGATAAAATAACATCTTTTTAAGAGGTCTAAAAGAGTTGGAACTGAAGCCATCAATATCTACAGTTCTCTGGAGAAATTTAAGTTTGTATAGCTTACTAACAGTATTGATGATTTTTGAATACTTTTTGTCTCAGGTACATGTGTGAATGAATTTAATTCTCACATCAAGGAGATATTATCATTCCCTCCCCTCCCTCTTAAACAGGAAAAAAACTGAGGCACAGAGAGTTTGTATCGCCAGGTTGCAGGTAATAAATAGAGTTGGGATTTGAACCCAGGAAGTTGAGCTCCACTGTATGCACAAAGAGTCGGACATGACTGAGTGACTGAACTGAACTGAACTGAACTGTATGCACAATGGTTACTAGGTACCCTCACTATAGACTTATGTACAAATGGACTTATTAACAACTTTTAAAATCTAATCTGCTCAGTAGTAGATGAACTCCTGACTAGATACCAACAACTAACTATGGTTGTGCAAATGCCAGAGATGGAATTTGCAGGGCCATAATCATTCATTGAAAACTCAGTATTTGACTTTTAAAAAAGATTTTCTGATACTTAGAAAATCTGAGGAAGAAAAGAGAAGAATTTGCTCTCATCAGGGAGTTTATTTTGTACTTCTGTTAAATTTTTTGTTGTTGTTGTCAGACATTGGCTGATGTTCAAACTGAACTAAAATGATTAAAAAGAGCAAAGACCTTTTAGGATGCCTGGAAGGAACTAGTAGTTACTGAGCTAACTGGCAGTCTGGGACTGAGAAAGATGTCAAAGGAGTGAGAAAAAATACATAAACTAAGTTACCATGAGTAGACTTTCTCACGGCTGAGATAATCAAGGGCAGGGGCTGCCTATCTTACTCCAGGTCTTTGCTTTTCCTCCACAGCTTGAAACATGAGGGAATTTTTCTAATGCTGATAGTTTATCCAATACTGGTACCTTAATTCCAGTGATGCCTATGTGCTCAGGCCCTCAGCTGTTTCCAACTCTTTCGTGGCCCCATGGACTGTAGGCCACTAGCTTCCTCTGTCCGTGAGATTCTCCAAGCAAGAATACTGGAGTGGGTTGCCATTTCCTTCTCCAAGGGACCTTCCCTATCCAGGGATTGAACTCAAGTTTCCTGCACTGACAGGCAGATTCTTTACCACTGAGCCACCTGGGGAGTCCTTAATTCTAATGATAGTAAACAGCTTTAGAGCTAACATAATTGTGACCAGTGGTCAAAGCCTTTGTGATCCTCAAGCAAAAACAACCCTTGATGGCCCAGCAGATTTGCAGGACTTCTGCACAACTAGGTTTAGGCTCAATACACAACTCAGGCTTAGAAGCCTTACTGAATTGTGGTTAAATGAGAAAATCTAGTGACAGAAGGCATTTGACCCAGATGTTTGTATTTCTTTAGTTCATTTTCCAGGTTTGATCTTATGCTTTTATTTTGGGAATAAATACTTCACTCCCTTGGATAAAAATAGAGGAAATCTGAATAAAACATAGACTTCAGTTAATAGTAATGTAACAACATTGGTTAATGTACAATATTAACATTATAGGAAACACTATAGGCTATCTGGGGATCTCTGCATTACTTTTCCACGTTCTCTGTAAATTATACATTGTCATAAAATAAAAAGTTTACCTCTTAAAACTAAAACAAAAAACCTCATTGCCTTATCCTGTATGTGAACAATGAGTTGTATTTAAAAAAACAGTGGCATTTTTATTAAAAATGTTAACTTCAAAGTAATAATCACCAAGCTGTAGAAGAATATACTTAGAGAGCATGACTTATTTTAAGATAACTTCTAACCATGGCTTTACAGTGGTAAAGAATCCCCCTGTCCTGGGTTTTGTCTCTGGGTAGGGAAGATCCATTGGAGAAGGAAATGGCAACCCACTCCAGTATTCTTGCCTGGGAAATCCCACGGACAGAGGAGCCTGGTGGGCTACAGTCCATGGGGTTGAAAAGAGTCGGACATGACTCAGCGACTAAGCAATAACTCCAACTATAATTAAGTACTCCCTCCCCACCCCACAAATCCTCAATCTAATGATTCTAAATTACCTCTTCTTTCTTCCTTCCTTAATGTCAGCCATTCACTTTGGAAGCTTCCGAGACTATGAAGTCAAATCCATCATGGTTCAAAGTGGTTCCATTAAAACACTGGTGACCTTGCTGTACACTGCACTGCATAATTATTCAGCCTCAGATCCTTCTCTCCCACCCCTGTGGGAAGGTTCCTTCTCTAGTTCCTGGGTATGGACTCTCCCTCTTCCCACACTTGCTGTGATGCTGCTTCACATCTATTTTCTTTTCTGGATTGTCTGTCTCTCCTTTTTTATTGATATATTGCCCTGCTTTCATGCAGGCATCTCCACTCTACTCTGAGCAACTTGACAGAAATGAAGTGCATCATTTATTTCTGTGTCTCCTGGCCTACCTGGAACACCATAGGAGATCTAAATAAAGTTATTTTTAGAATTAAGATGTAATAATAAAGACAATAACCCTTGGTATATTTTTCTTCTTCTTACTCTGACTTGATGAAGCAAGAGCAGGCCTTAAGCAGAGCTTGACTCTGCCATTCACTGAGTGTTCAAGTCCCTTCAGGGCACTTGTTATGACTTAGTTTTAGCTCTTTTGCTACCAGAGGAATGACAGTGCAGGGATGGAAGTCAGGAGAGGCGAGTAGACCAACCATATCATTCCTTTCCGTCAATCTTGTGTCTAAGTTTTCCCCTCAGGCAGAAGCAGAAAGGGAACTACCATCTCTGCATAATCCATTCCCAGGTTGGCCATATGAAATTCCGCTCTCTCTTATCAGTCAGATAGCTCTGTCCTTTCACCTTCTTAGGTCCTCTGTTAGCATTTACTGTACCACTGTGCTCCCTGCAATGTAGATTTCCTTTGCAAGGAGTCTTGTCAATATCTCAGGAGCCAGGCAGTTGGTAACTGAGCAAGAACTTGAAGGACTGAGAAATAAAACGTAAACTGAGTTACCATGAGTCGTCTCTTTCTCATTGGTGAGATGATCGAGTGCAGGTCCGCCTATCTGATTCTAGGTTCTTTGCTCTTTCCCTGTAGCTTGAACCATGAGGAGGGAGTGTTTCTAATACCAATAGTTTTGGAGTTCATTGATATCTTTATTCTGATGATGGTAAACTCTTTCAAGTCCTTGGAGTTAAACAATCTTAGCATACACCAGCCTCTGTTCCCTAGGACAGTTGGCATCTCTTCCACAACAAACCATTTAGGCTAATTGGAAAACAGAGTTTCTAAAACTGCTATTTAATGTATCACACAGAAAATCCCACATACACCATAAATTGTTAAAGCCGAACTTGAAGGTGATTAACTCTGACCAAGAAAAGCAAGAAGAGGACAGCTCGAACCTGAGCCCTGACTCTGGGAAGACAAAATGGGGATTGTATTTGGTTCACTTGAGAGAGAGGCAGGGGAATAAAACAAAATTATCTAACAGTCCTGTTCCTCAAGGCCATGCCTGTGCAGAGATTTTTTTTTTTTAATTCAACAGAACTATTCAACACTTTTTGCTCCCTAGTGTCTTACTGAGGCCACCTCCCTAGTCTACTCCCCCCTAAGCTTTTAAGTCACAATGAAACCTGCTATAGTCATGAGATCAGGTTCAAAGGAGCTGAGCTGACCAGAGATGCACAGTGCCAGATTGCTGGGGTTTCCATGAGATGATATCGATGCCTGCAGGCGATAAATGAAGGAAGGGAAAATGTGTCCCGAGGGACACTGAAATCCGAGCAGTGTCCTGCTCTGGTGATCTCCTAAGTGGGTGGTTGATGGCTGCTGGTTATTCATAGCAGGGCTAACCTCTTTTCTTGCTCCTGCCTAAACATCAAAAGAATAAAAGAGAAATGCCAGAGAATGTCAACTTAAATCCCATTATCTTAGCATACCTCATTTCATTTAATTAATACATTTTTATATAGCCTCTTCCTGAACTCATCCTTTAATCTACGAATATGCCTGCAGTAAAGGAGACCCAGTTTCGATTCCTGGGTTGGGGAGGATCCACTGGAGAAGGGAATGGCAACCCGCTCCAGTATTCTTGCCTGGAGAATCCCATGGACAGACAAGCCCGGCAGGTTACAGACCATGGGGTCACAAAAAGTCAGACACAACTGAGCGACTTTCAGAGAACACATTAGTTAATGATAAAGAAAGGAGAAGAATCCATTAGTTGAATTTTCTTATTTAGTCAAAGATGAAGGAGATATTTTCATGTGAGTAGGAGAATTTTGGAACTTCAAGGCTGTCCAAATCTTTGGTTTTCTGGTTTATGCTTATCTGACACTTTATTTAACACTTTTCTTTGTGACCTTGGGAAAGTTACCTCATCCTGCTGAGCCTTGCCAAAAATGGATAGTAAAAAGCTTTGCTTCAGCCTGCAGAAAGGATGCCCTAACATATTTGGGGGAGTGTTGATATGAATAATTAACATGGTACATGTTACTAATTTTTTATAGTTGTGAATATTTTCCTCAACCCTTTTATAAAAAATTCAAACCTACAGAAAATTTGTAGGAATAGTACAATGAATGGCCATTTATCCTTTATCTAGATTTACTAATTAACATTTTGCCACATTTACTTTATTTTTTTCTTTCCACAAATATGCATATCTACACAATATTTTTTTTTCCTTTGGCAAGCCATTTAAAAGTTTTTCACAGAGAATTCAATTACTATTATTCTAAATATCTTAACATGTCTTCTAAAAACAAGGACATTCTCCTATATAGCAACAGTGAAAGTATCACATTTAGGAAACCTAATATTGAAAACATAATATCTAATATATGAACCAAATTGAAATGTCCTCAGTTGTCTCAATATTTAGAAAAGATACATGAACCCCTATGGTTCATTGCACTTTTATTCACAATATCCAAGATATGGAAGTAACCTAAGTACCCATCAACAGATGAAGAATGGGTAAAGATGTGGTGGATATATCTACAAATGCTTAGTTGCTCAGTTGTGTCTGACTTTTTGTGACCACATGTACTGGCCCACCAGGCTCCTCTGTCCATGGGGATTCTCCAGGCAAGAATACAGAAGTCGGTTGCCCTGCCCTCCTCCAGGCGATCTTCCCAACCCAGGGACTGAACCCAGTTCTCCGGCTTTGCAAGCAGATCCTTTACCATTTGAGCCACCAGGGAAGCCCAGATCTATCTATCTATCTATCTATCTATCTATATATACAATGGAATATTACTCAGCCATAAAAAGCTCAGTCTTGCCATTTTTGCCAACATGGTTGGACCTAGGAGTTATTACGCTAAGTGAAATAAGTCAGAGAAAGATAGATATTGATTATTTCACTTATATATGGAATAAAAAAAAACAAATGATCAAACATAACAAAACAAAACAGAAACAGAGTTCTAGATACAGAGAACAGGTGGCTGCCAGAGGGAAGGGCAGTGGGGAGGAGGGAAGAAAAAGAGGAGCGAGCTTAAGAAGCGCAAACTTCCAACTGCAAAATAAATGAGTGATGGCTATGAAATGTACAGTGTGGGGAATATAATTAATAACTATGTAGTATTTTTGTATGATGACATATCATAGCTGGTCTTATTGTGGTGATCATTTTGAAATGTACAGAAATACCAATTCATCATTTTGTGTAACAGGAACTACCGTAGTATTGTAGGTGAGTTATGTTTTAGAAGCAAACAAACTCATAGCAAAAGAGATCATATTTGTGGTTATCAGAAGTGAGGTGTGGAGGGAAGGGAAATTGGATGAAGTCAGTCAAAAGGCACAAACTTCAAATTATAAGATAAAAAAGTACTAAGGATGCAATGTACAACTTTCATTATATTTCATTATATAACTTACTGCTGTAATTTGTTAAGAGCGTAAATCCTGAGTTTTCAATACACACAAAAAATTTATTTCTTTAATTTTGTATCTGTGTGAAATGATGAATGTTGACCATGATTACTGTGATAATCATTTCATGGTGTACATAAGTCAAATCATTATACTGTGTACCTTAAATTTGTACAGTGCCGTATGTCAATTTTATCTTAATAAAACTGGAAGAAAAATGTTTTTATTATATTTTCAATCCAGGATAGAATCAAGAATCATTCATTCTATTAGTTGTCTTGGGTTATTTGTTTGTTTTAATCTAGATCAGTTTCTGGATTTAAAACTTCTCTTATCATCTTGATAATTTTGAAGAATTCAAGCCAGTTGCTTTGTAAAATATCCCTCAATTTGGATTTACCTATTTTTTCCTCATGCTTAGATTCAGAAATTTGAGGAGGGGCAGGAGTACTGCATATGCAAGATTGTATCTTTCTCAATAATTGTATCAGGAGGCATAAGATGTCAGGCAGTTCCATTATCAAGGCTGTAAAACTGGTATCCATCACATTTCTCCATTTAGAGATATTTTTTCCTGTTTTTAATAAATAGGCAACTTGTGGGGTGATAGTTCAAAACTGTTCATGGCTGGTGTATTCTTGTGTACTCATCTGTCATTGGAGCCAGTATTTCCATAAATATTTTATTCGCAACAATACTATTTTCTTCATTTGAGCATTCCAATTGCAATTCATGGGCGTCTTCATCTTTCCTCACTAGTGGCATGCCTTCTCGTGTGCTTGGTCATCTTCATTAGTCTACTTGAGCGTAAGGATAAGAGAGTCCTATAGTCTCACTCGGTGAAACTTTCCTTCAAAGAGGGTTTGACTTTGCCTTCTGCCCACAGGAGTACCACTTCCAGCCCTCCTTGCGGTTTTTGACTTTGAATGAAAATGTGAGCTCAACTTCCCCACCTCACTCCTCTTCCAAGAACCCTCACTGCAGAGAAGTTCTTAGAATCTTGCGTTTTTCTCTGTTTAACAACATGGCTTAAAAGAGTCATAAGGGTGTTGCCCCATGGCAGCTTCATGGGGAGCTGAAGGTCGAGAAAGGCCTATCTGCAAGGGATTTGTGGCTGTGGCTTTTTGTTTAATGGAGTAAGTTGTAAATTGATTCCCAAAAGTTCACCGAGTTTTAAAAAGTATTGTATCAGCTTGGATTGAAAGTGACAGAAACAGAATGAAATGAAAGGCAACCTTTGGACCTCTCAACCACCACAGGCAGGGAGCTGGTTGAGAAAACTACTCAGCTGCCAACTCAGGCCATTCTTACAGCAAAGGCGTGGTGACTCACAGGGCAGAACCAAGAACCTGAGAGAAGAGCTAAGTGCCAGAGAACAAAGCAGCGGAGCTGAACTCTCATCAAGAACTGGCCTCCCGTGCCCAGCCGGTGTTGAGGACGGCTTACAGACCTGCAATTGCTGTGTGCCTCCTGTTTTCTCCCTTTTTGAACAGTTGTGTCCACATTGTGCCCCAATCAATTGTATATTGATTGTGTAGGGGCTCAAGTGAACTTTCTGGTATTTAGACTGGAGAAGTAGAGCCTAAATTGCTGCACCTGGGGAATTCATACACCCCTGGATCTGACTGAAATGACTTGAGCCAGTGGCATGATGGGCTGGGGCATGGTGGTCTTGGGAGAGGGTTTTAGTATATTTTGCAGGTGGAAAGGATGTGAAGCACTGTGGCCTGAAGATGTGCTGTGAGGACTGTATCTTCCAACACTGACAGCAACAATATTTGTCTTCCTGCAATGTGATCTTGACATTTCTTCCACTGTGGCAGGGTCTATGTTCCTTTATTTTTTTGGTCATGATGTGCAGCATGTGGGATCTTAGTTACCTGATCAGGGATTCAACTCATGCCACCTGCATGGGAAGCACAGAGTCCTAGCGGCTGGACCTGCAGAGAAGTCCCAAGGTCCCCTTTCCTTGAATTTGGGCAGACTTATGACCACAGAGGAAGTGAGGCTAGATCACACGCGGTGATAGAGTGTGCTGCCTTGTTCTCTTGGGATCTTATTCTTAAAGCCCAGGCACTTTGCAATGAAGCCCAAGAAGCCACACGGAGAAGCCAGGATAGCTATTCCAGCCAAGTAACCCAGCTGAGGTCCCAGCCAACAGCCAGCATCAGCTGCAAGACATGTGAGTGAATCTTCAGAAGATTCTGATTGTTTGAGTCTTCCCTGCTGAGAGTCCAGACACTCTTGCATGGAGATAAGCTCCCTGCTTCTGAATTCCTGAATTCCTGATAGAATATGAGGGCATAATCAGATGATTTTATCTTGTTTTTGCTCTAAGTTTGCGGTTGTACCACAGTAAGAATAACGTGAATATCAACTGGAGCTTTCATCTCACTGGAGAACATTAAGCATTGTTTCTCCAGTTACTCTTGGTCTCCTCAAAGCCTGCAAATAAAAGCCATTTTTGAAGGTAGCTGCGGGAGCTCTTTAAACTAGAAGCAAGAAACGAGGTGCTCAGGAGATGAGGACTGAAGAAAAAAAGCTGCTGGGAGAAGCAATCTTATTCCAAAGCTAGACTGAATGAGTTTATCTCAAATACTGTGCTGAACACCAGGGCATGGGACAAATGGAATGGCCAGGCCTGGGGATGTATATTATACCATCGACAGTTCAGCACATCTTTCTGTGTTCAACCTTCTTTTTTATATTGTCCACTCCAAGTTCTCTAGAAGGAGTAAGATTTTTCTATGTAATTACCATTATTCGTCACTGGACAGAGTTTTCATATCAAGCCATTTGATGGCCTGCTGGCTAACCTATGTGTTGTCTGCCTTTGGGTCAGGTGTCCAACCTACTTTAAGCTTTTGTGATTGAGGTGATTAGAATGTTTGGGGTTGAATTTCATCCCCTCAAAATTCATACATTGAAGCCCTTTATTTGGATGTATTTGGAATGCAACTCTATTTGGAGATGGGGCTTTTAAAGAAGTGATTAAATAAACATAAGGCCTTTGGGGGGCCCCTAATCTAGTCTGGGGGCTTCCCTGGTGGTGCTACTGGTATAGAACCCACCTGCCAGTACAGGAGACATAAGAGACCCAAGTTTGATCCCTGGGTTGGGAAGATTCCCCCAGAGGAGGGTATGGCAACCCACTCCAGTATTCTTGCTTGGAGAATCCCATGGACAACAGAGCCTGGCAGGCTACGGTTCATAGGGTTGCAAAAAGGGTTGAATGCAACTGAAGAGACTTAGCAAGAACACACATAATCCAGTCTGACTGATGTTCTTATGAGATGAGATTTGGACTTGCAGGAGAATACCAGGGGTGCAGCACAGAGGAAAGGCCATGTGAAGGTGGCCTTCCAGAGGTGGCCATCTGCAAGCTGAGGAGGGAGACTTTAGAAGAAACTGAACCTACTGACACCTTGATCTTGACTTTTGTATTTTATATACACTTTAAAGAAAAAATAACATTTTTTGTGAGGAATTAGAGATATTCAAATGGAAAGGTGTGGGTAAAATATAACACACAGAATCTAACATTTGGCATCAACTTTCAAGGAGGTCATAAAGCACAAAATTAGTTCTTAAAATGTGTCTTTAAACAGGCAAAACACCTCTCCCATCTAACATGTATGACTGAGAAGGAAGGAACTGGGTGCATGTTTTTGGTCTCTGAATACAGACAGTCTAGCTAGACCCCTGGTGGCTTAGATGATAAGGAATCTACCTGCAATATGGAAGACTCAGGCCTGATCCCTGGATGACGAAGATCCCCTGGAGGAGAAAATGGCAACACACTGCAATATTCTTGCCTAGAGAATTCCACAAATGTGGAGCCTAGCAGTCTACAGTCCATGGGGTCACAGACTCAGACATGACTGAGTGACTAATTCTTTCCTTTTGAGCGACTAACACTTCCTTTCCATTCCTAGCTACACCCAGATGGGCATCACATTTCAGGAAAATAGAAGCATTTTCCAGGTGAAAGGGTCCTTGAAGGTTGTCTCACTTACCCTTCCGCAGCACAGATGGGAATCCTGTCACTTGGGGAGCATTTGCGGGCCTCACAGAGCCCTGCAGAATCCGCCCCCGCTGGAGCCCAGCATTTGCAGGCGCTATCCAAGGCAGATGAGTTCCAAAGCCAAACATGTAAAATGTCAGATCTGAGGGTAGCTGCTTCCGAGTCTGCTGTTCCACAAGGTGCCCTCCTAACAAAAAGTGTCAGCATTTCCCAACATCTTTGTTAGAAGCCACTAGGCCGCTTGTTAAAAGAGAAAACCAACAAAACAGAGTTCCAGGATGCCACCCAGGTGTAAGGAATCAGAGCTCTGGAATAGGAATCTATGGTTTAACAAACAATTCCAAGTGATTTTTATTCACGCTAAAAATTTGAGACCCACTAGGCCAGGTTATCCATGGGATCACGAAGAGTCGGACACGACTGAGTGGCTTCAGTTTCACTTTTCACTTTCATGCATTGGAGAAGGACATGGCAACCCACTCCAGTGTTCTTGCCTGGAGAATCCCAGGGACGGGGAAGCCTGGTGGGCTGCCGTCTATGGGGTCGCACAGAGTCGGACACGACTGAAGCGACTTAGTAGCAGCAGCAGCAGGCCAGGATAAGAACAGATACTTGGAGTTGTCTCTTCTTGACAACCATCTTTCTCAATCCCACCTTTGCCTTCTGGTCCTAGCCTCAGCGCCCAGCAGGGCACTAGGCCTCCTCAGCTCACGGTCGTCTTCCTCTTTCCACTGCCCAGGCATTTTCCTCTTCCTCTTTGCTTTCCTTCTGTCTGCTGCTCTTCTGTGTCATTTTTGTCTCTTTCTTCTTTCCGTGTTTGATTTCCTCTCTCCCTTGCTTCTACCCATGCTGCTCCGGGCCCCCACCCAGCTGCTTCCAAAGTGGTGCTAGAGGCCAGGGAGCTCCAGGTCACAGAGAGCAGAGTTCTGATCAGAGATGACAGCTCAGGGAGGCCAGAGACAGACCGAGACTGGACTAGGAGGACATGTATAGTTGTAGGGCATGGGGTTGTGGGGGAGGGTGCAGAATTATGGCACAGGAAATTCTAGGAGGAAGTAGACCAAGGATCCCTCAGGGCAGGGCAGGGCAGGGCAGGGCAGGGCGGGGCAGGGCAGGGCAGGGCAGGGCAGTGTGCCCTTGTGCACACCTGCTCCATCTTCCTGGTGATCTGATGAGCATCTGAGGCTCTAGGCACGTGGGCTTCAGTAATTGTGACACATGGGCTCAGTAGTTGTGGCTGCTGGGCTCTAGAGCACAGGCTCAATTGTTGTGGGGCATGGGCTTATTTGCTCTAAGGCATGTGGGATCTTCCTGGACCGGGGATTGAGCCCATTTACCCCTGCATTGGCAGGTGGATTCTCAACGACTAGACCACCAGGGAAGCCCAGGCCTTGATAAGAAAGCAGTGAACACATCTTAAAAATGCACGACCTTAAAACTATGGCAGTGGAGGCTTTCTCCAGGTGTTCCTCACACACAGAGGCCCAGAAGGTGGGATTTCACCTGAGTGTCAGATGCACGGTGACTTGGGTGAAATTGAAAATCAAAGCTGGTCTCGTTTGTTCAATATAAACCAACAAGCTGGTATAGAAGTGCTTACACTTTTATGTATAAGTACACGCTGGCCCAGAGTAGGCATTCACTGTGTGTTGGCTATTGTTGATACTTGTTATTAGGAAATAGTCTTATGTCTGCCATATGCCTGCATTCACTTCCCACTCAGGGTTGCAGTAGGCTTGGCATTTTGGAGTCTTTCATGAGGAGGTCCAGAACAGCTGGAAGGAAAACCAGGGGTCCTTTCTCCTTTTACCAGAGAACCCAGAGGCCACCTGCGTTGGGTGTGGGCTGGGTTCTTTGGAGGCCCAGGAAGTGCCATTGCTGACAATGCACTGCATCTGGCTGTCCCATGCGCCCACTGCTGGCAGGGTGTGTTCCATAAGCCCCATGGGACAGGACAGCACCTCAGGGAGAGGGCCCCCATCAAGAAGCCCTCCTTTCTAGGACGAAGCTCCCCAGCAACCCTGTCTCAGTAGGTTAGCAGTACCTGAGGCAGGAACTCAGGAAGGCTCTCCTTGCTTGTTGGTCTGGATGAGCCAGAAAACAACCCCAATTCTTGCCTACCTTTCTCTGGATTCCAGGTATCTAATCCAGAGGGTTGTATTCCTTAAGGCTAGAATACCAGCTGTGAGAAGGGGTGCCCAGCCATTCTGTTCTCACATTCTAGGGCAGGGAATTCTATCGGGCTCTTCTTCTAGAGGCTGTACCTGAATTTTAAAAAATAATTTCACTTATTTAATTTCGGCTGTGCTGGGTCTTTGTTGCTGTGTGAGCTTTCTTCTAGTTGCGGTGAGCAGGGGCTACTCTCTTGTTGCAGTGTACAGGCCTGTCCTTGCAGCGGTTTCTCTTATTTCAGAGAACTAGCTCTAGGATGCACGGGCTTTAGTAGCTGTGGCCTGGGCTCAGTAGTTATCAGCTCCCAGGCTCTAGAGGACAGGCTCAGTGGTTGTGGACTACGGTCTCTGTCTTTGAAACTGGTGGGATCTTCCTGGATCAAGGATCCAACCCATGTCTCCTGCATTGGTAGGTGGATTCTTTACCACTGAGCCACCAGGGAAGCCTCTGTATACGCTGAGTGTGTTTCTCCATCCTTGTGAGCTGCCTTCTAGACTCACAGGGGAGCTCTACACGCTCCAGTTTGGCCTCAGCCCCCTTTAGCAGAGCTATCGTCTTCTGCTGCACCACTGGTCACTCCTGGACACCCCTCGCTCCGAGTTTATGCTTGCTGGACACATTCCTGCTGTCTCCCCATTTTGTTCACTTTCCCATCAAGCCCCACTCAGAGCAGATCCCAGAAGCCCTCCCTGTCTGCCCTGCTGTTCACCCTCCCCACCCCTGTAGCAGTGGCCCGCCTCTCCTCTACCCCTGCTTCCCCAGCACACACCCCTGGGACTGGTCTCCTAGGGTGTCATCACTAAATGTTTACACTTGTGCCTTCTGGGCTCCGCTGTAAGCTCCACAGCTCTTTTTCATGGTGTCCCCAAGGCCAGCCTCAGGCCTTCCATACTGGTCTCTCAGGAATGCTTGCATTTCATTCTGGCCAGAAATTTTTGCTTTAATAATTATAGAATGAATGTATGAGTGAGCAAAAATTTCACTCTTTCGTGGTGTGTCTGGCTCTCGGTGAGGGATAGAAGGTACAAACAAATTAGGATAGAACTTTTGTTTTCAGTAGGCTAGCTCAGATGAGAGGAGGTAGATTAAATCACAGTGGACTCTGCTTAATTGCTCAGTCATGTCCAACTCCTTGCAACCCCATGGACTGTAGCCCACCAGGCTCCTCTGTCTATGGGTTTCTCCAGGCAAGAATACTGGAGTGGGTTGCCATGCCCGCCTCCAGAGGATCTTCCCAACCCAGGGATCGAACTGAGATCTCTCACATTGCAGGCAGATTCTTTACCGTCTGAGCCACTAGAGTGCTGAGTAATAAATACTGATGGAGCAGAACACAGGGGAGCCTGGGAAGGTGGAGGACTAACCCAGATTGAGGAGGGGGTGGGTGTCTGGGGGATGCCACATCTGTGTGGAGTCCTGAAAACGAGCAAAAGTTGGCCAGGTTGAGATTCGAGAAGGTCATTCTGGGGAGGTGATGCACACCTAGTGAAGAGGGGTGCTAGTAGTGGGTGAACAGAGGATGAAAGAAGTGCAGTAGTAGCGGAGGGAGGGCGTGCAGGCACTGCCTCTCGGCAGGTGATTGGCTGTCCTGGTGGTAGTGGCTTTACTTCCTCCAGCTCTGGACCAACACGCAAATGGCAAGACCTGAAGGAAGTGAAGTGCTGCCTTGCTGGATGACCACAGTCCCGCCCCATCAGCCCTTTCTTTCCACGTGATTCTGGGATGCAGAGTAGAGAAACGTGGCTCTAGGGTGACCCTACCAAGTGGCCATAGCAGGCAATGGGGGAAACACAGGGCCCTCCTGGAAGGGCACACAGCTCTGAGGAAGCCGGTCTGGGGAGAGCAGAGTTTCGAGAACTGTCCTGAGTCAGTGGGAGTAGCAGACATGCACAGGAAGAGCATGGGCTTTGGTTCCTGAAAGAAGGCAGAGGATGAACTCCAGGAAGCTCCCTCTCCAGACTCTGTGGGATACACACTGCCTGCCTGCCTGCTAAGTCACTTCAGTCGTGTCCGACTCTGTGTGACCCCATAGACGGCAGCCCACCAGGCTCCCTCATCCCTGGGATTCTCCAGGAAAGGACACTGGAGTGGGTTGCCGTTTCCTTCTCCAATGCATGAAAGTGAAAATTAAAAGGGAAGTTGCTCGGTCGTGTCCGACTCTTCGCAACCCCATGGACTGCAACCCACCAAGCTCCTCTGTCCATGGGGTTTGCCAGCTTATATGTATAAAACAGATGACCAACAAGAACCTACTGTTTGGCACAGAGAACTATATTTCATATTTTATAACAACCTATGAGAATACTAGAAATATTCTAGTCATTGGAAATAAGACACTGAGCAAAGTCCATGCTTTCACAGAGCTTACATTTTAGGTGTGTGGGGTAGATACGTATACGAAAAAAACACATGTGTAATGCATGTCACGTGATAATAGCAATGAAGAAAAAAAAGGAGGATGAGAGAAAGAGGGTGATGAGTGTGGGTTGTGCTCTTTGAGAGGCATGATGAGTGACATTTTGACAGAAACCTGAATGAAGTGAAGGAGAGAGCTGTGTGTGTTTCTGGGGGAAGTACGTAACTCTGTTAAAGGAGGGTTTTGTTCTCGTTGGGGATGTCTGGTCTAGCAGGAAAAACAGGGCTGGAAACATTTTTCCATTCATGAATGACAGAGAAATATAATATATAATATGTGATATTAAGGGCATCCCTGGTAGCTCAGCTGGTAAAGAATCTGCCTGCAATGCAGGAGACCCTGGTTCAATTCCTGAGTCAGGAAAGTCCCCCGGAGAAGGGATAAGTTACTCATTCCAGTATTCTTGGTCATCCCTGGTGGCTCAGACAGTAAAGAATCCACCCGCGATGCTGGAAACCTAGGTTCAATCCCTGGGTTGGGAAGATCCCTTGAAGGAGGGAATGGCAACTCATTCCAGTATTCTTGCCTGGAGGATCCCCATGGACAGAGGTGCCTGGTGGGCTACAGTCCAGGGCGGGTCGCAAAGAGTCGGACACGATGGAGTGACTAAGCACAGCATATGTGATATTACATTAATTATATATATTATTATATTTTAAAATGTTATAATACAATATGGTAGTGGTAAGATGTAGAATAAAATACCTGAGCATTTTTTCCCCTTTGCAATTCCTTACTATGCCTGGATTTACCTTCCCTTCATTCAGTAAGGTGGTTATATTGGGGAGGGACTTCCCAAAGTACAGGCAGCAGAGAATCAAATTCTTGGCCTTTGTGTTCCAAAATGGGCTCACTTCATCCTTATAATGAAGGAGACATAGATTCTATGCCTGGGTTGGGAAGATTCCCCTGTAGGAGGAAATGGCAACCCACTCCAGTATTCCTGTCTGGGAAATTCCATGGACAGAGGAGCCTGGTGGGCCATAGTCCACGGGGTTGCGAAAGAGTCAGATATGACTTAGCAACTAAACAACAATTCTTGTAATAATTTCCCTGTAAAAGCAGGTATAATTATGTTCATTTTTTTAAGGCAAGAAATCAGAACCTTAGAAATTCTTGAAACTTAAAGCAGAAATAGTGGGCTTAAAAGCCGAGGTTTTGGTTTGCAAGAATCGATCACTTAATAATCAGCTCAAAAACAACAGCCTGTTAAGGGAAGCATTGAGCCACTAGGAGTCCTGGCCCTGGCCTGGAGACTAGCTCAGAAGAGAGCTAGAGACCTCAGAGGCAAGGTCAGTCTCCCTGAAAAAGGGCACTGTGTTGGCCTTCTGTCTCTGGGCTGAGATGGTATCAAGGCCAGGGAGTCAGAGAGTCAAAGTCACCTTTTGCTGTGGGAGATGGCCACCAAGCCTCTGCAGAGACGGAGAGCAAGGGAGAGAGGGGTCTTGCACAGCATCACAGCTGATGGGCCGCATGCTGCATTTCAGTCTCCTCCCTCCTGGCTCGTCCATTCCCAGCCCTATCCAGCACTGAAGTCCTTTGGGGCATTGATGAGGGGCTCATACATGCTGAGTGATGGCCTGTGTACCTTGAGATCTGGAGGAAGGAAAACAGAAAGACTTCTTGTGGACCAAGGACTGGAAAACCAGATGGAGTCTGAGATTTTCCAGCAAGTGTCAGTGAGAACCAGGTGCTCATGATAGAATGACGGCAGGATAGACATCTTCTCTGAGCGGTAAGGAAGATGGTAGTGAGGTATGTGGAAATGACTCTTTAAACTTGAAGAACCTGTGGATTTTTCCTCAAGGGACTAGCTTGAGGTTTCTGCCGAAAGGCAGAAGTGGTGCATGAAATAGAAGTTGAATCACTGAAGAGTAGAGAAAGCCTTGTTTTGTTTGGCACATTTGAATCCTGTAGTCTGCAAACTAAGCATTTTTACCCGCTCCACTAATGTTGACAAGGTAGCAGATAGACACATAAAGAGTTCTTTGGGAGATTTTCCAGCTGAAAATCCATTATCAGTCTTTGTGTCCTCTGAACCCAGAAAATGTGATAAATTCTCCTCTGCTGAAAGAAAAGCATGAGAATTTCCTTAGGCTTAAAAGCCTTGTGGTTCAAAGTAGGAAGTTGGTCTCCTGGCTTTTTGACAAATACTGTGGTGTTATTTATACGTCATCAGACTCCAGTAGCCCTGACCAGTCTTGTGCCTTTGAAATCCCAGGCACAGGTTTCTATGGGATGCACTCCATTAATATTTTCATCTTCATGGGAATTTCCAAGCCTGATGTTTTGAAACAGGGCACAAAGGAAGTTTCAAGGTTAGAATCGAGTGTGGCCTGATGGGCTAGGTGGAAATGAAAAAGAGAAGTTAGAATCAGATTTTTTTTTCTCTACCACTGCTGGTTGTGTGACTTCTGTATAGTGACTTTACCGTTTTAAGCCTCTGATTCATCACCTTAAAAGTGGATATTATACCTACATTTACAGAAATATTATAAAAATAAAACGGGGGCAGTGTGTTGGTTTACCAGGGCTGCCAAGACAAAATACCACAGACTTGGTGGCTTAAACAACAGACACTTTCCCCATAGCTCTGGAGACTAGAAATCTGAGATCAGGGTGGCAATAAAGTTGGTTTCTGAAGACCGCTCTCCTTGGATTGAAGATGGTTACCCATCAGTTTGTATCCTAACTTTTTTATTTAATTAAAATGTTTTTAAGTTGTAGCATAGTTGATTTACAATGTTGTGTTAGTTTCAGGTATACAGAAACATAATTCAGTTATACATACATTTTTTTTTTCAGATTTTTTTCCCTTATAGGTTATTACAAAATATTTAGTATAGTTCCCTATGGTATACAGTAGGTCCTTGTTGCTTATCTATCTTATATATCATAGTATTTATATGTTAATCTCAAACTTATGATGTATCTTTCCCTCCTCCCTTTCCCCTTTAGTAACTCTAAGTTTTTGCTTTTATTTTGTGGGTCTATTTCTGTTTTATATATAAGTTCATTTGTAATGTGAGGTGTTTTTGTTTTATATTCCACATATAAGCAATATCATATGATATTTGTCTTTGTTTGGTTTACTTCACTTAGTATAATTATCTCCAGGTCCATCCATGTTGCTGCAAATGACGTTATTACTATCACATCCAGAAAATAGCAGCTTCCCATGTGGCATAATGATAAAGAATCTGCCTGCCAATGCGGGAGATACAAGAGACTCGGGTTCGATCCCTGGGTTGGGACGATCCCCCAGAGTGTGAAATGGCCACCCACTCTAGTAGGCTTGCCTGAAAATTCCATGGACAGAGGAGCCTGTGGGCTACTGTCCATGGGGTCACAAAGAATTGGACATGACTGAGCGACTTTCACTTTCTTTACTGACTGAGCCACCAGGAGGCCCATAAGGACATCAGTTGTGTCGTATTAGAGTGCACCCGTAAGACCTCATTTTACTTTAATCACTTTAGTAAAAGCCCTATCTACAAATACAGTCATATTCTGAGGTACACTTATGTTAACTTACATGCAAATTTAATGGGGACATAATTCAGCCTATGGGTATACAGGTAGTTATACAATACAGGTAGTACATGAAAGGGCTCAGCACACAAGATGCTTAGTTCCTGTGGATTCCTCTCACTGCCTCTTTAACTTGCAGTATGTGACTCAAAAATGTTCCCCTCTGAGGTTGCCCGTGGCCAAATGGCTTGGAGGCAACCTATTGAACATAGAAGATGTAATAGATTTAACACAAAATTGCATTCCACTGATACTCTTTAGACATTTGAATTGGGACCAAAGTCATGGTTTCTCTGATTCACTTTCTGACAATAATAACTAGCTAACAGGGTGGGCATCAAAATGATAGCAAAGTAATAGCTCCGACAGTGCCTGGCACACGGCTTGAGATTTGTTAGATGTGTCGTGAACATGTCTCCAGTTGGATATGGAGGCTTTTTGTAAAATCCTCAGTGTTAAATAAATGTAAGATACTATATTCTGCCATTCTGACCTCCAAGTTCCACTTTGGGAAGTGGAAATACCCACAGGTTATAAAACAGGCATCCTTAACATTTTTGGTACCAGGGACCAGTTTCGTGGAAGATAATTTGTTCTGTGGATCGGTGGGGGAAGGGGGTCGGGGAGGTGGGTGGGGATGGTTTCAGGATAATTCAAGTGCATTACATTTATTGTGCATTTTATTTCTATTACTATTACCTCAGCTCCTCCTCAGATCATCAGGCAGTAGATCCTGGAGTTTGCTGCTGCTGGTGCTAAGTCGCTTCAGTCGTGTCTGACTCTGTGCGACCCCACAGACAGCAGCCCACTAGGCTCCTCTGTCCCTGGGATTCTCCAGGCAAGAATACTGGGGTGGGTTGCCATTTCCTACTCGAATGCATGAAAGTGAAAAGTGAAAGTGAAGTCGCTCAGTCGTGCCCGATTCTTAGTGACCCCATGGATTGCAGCCTACCAGGCTCCTGCATCCATGGGATTTTCCAGGCAAGAGTACTGGAGTGGGGTGCCATCGCCTTCTCCCCCTGGAGGTTGGGGACTCCTTTATAAAAAGGCTCTGATCTGCTTACCTTGTTCATACTGTTTCTCAGTCAACTTATGCCCTAGGATGTGGGGGGCTGCATTCACTTCCTCATAGATGCCACCTAAAGGGGATGCTCTGGATAGCTGCTGTGCTCCAAGGTTCTGGAGGGGGTGGGAAACTAGGGTGCTTGTTCCCTCTATTTTCACTCTTATTGTGTGAAAGTCAGTAGGAGAGCCCTGCAGGCCTCCTCTCAGGCTTCCCTGTACCTTCTCCTAAAAAGACGCACAATGCCCCACCCCTAAGAACCAAATGTGCTTCGTCTACAAATAGCTTTCCTGAAGGCAGAGCCAAGTGTGGGCTTCTGAACCCAGGTGTCTGTCATCTTGTTTGACAAATGGTTCATCCTCAGTGTCAGCTAAGAGGATGCCAGCTTTCCCTGTTCTTGGCTGAACTGCCTTCACAAGGATAGGAATCTCTCTCAGGCATTCATAGTTCCCAGAACCTTCTCCATCTCCATAGAGATACTGTCTTGGTGAGGGCTTCCCTCAGCTGCCTGAACCCCATGGGGATGGGGAGGGTTCAGGGGAGAGGGGAATTCCAATTTGCGTGCTTCAGCAATAAGCTGTGAGGACAAGAGTCAGCTTGTAGTTGTTCGGTGATCTTATTTCTTTCAGAGCCAGCTTTTTTTTTTTTTTTTCTTTCTATTTTTGTTTTCTTTGTCCCTTGAGGCCTCACCCATCCAAATGCTCTTGTTACAAAGCCCAGAGCGAGAGTCAAATGGCTGTTTTTGGTCCATAGGGGACTGTCTGCCCTTTGTTGATGAGAGACAGTGTGGGGAGTAAATGACAAATCCACTTCTTCTGCTTGGAAAGGCTGGCGTGGCCATTCAGTGGGCAAACACATTTGAAGGATATGATTGAACAATCCCATTTGGGGAGGTTTTCCTTTACAGTCAGCAGAGATGGTTTTAGAGTCCCAGAACTACCTGGAATGCCCAGTGGTATCAAAAGGGGAATGATTTCATTGGATTGTTCCCTTTAAAGGAAAATTTGGTTTATGTGTGGTATCCTAAATAGCACTTTGTTTTTCTTTTTAGAAAATCTCATGTGGTTACAGTGATTTTCCCTGTAGTGGTCAATATTGACTTTCCTGAGTAGACAGGTGATTGTTTTTAATTTGTTAGCACAGGGGAAGCCATTTCCCCCCAAATGTCAGTTTAATTGAGGTGATGTTTACATGCTGATATGGTAGTGTTCCTGGGAAGATAAATGGGGTCCAGTGAAGTTTCCTGACATGTGGTATGTATAGATTATTCCTGTGGCTGGGTGGCTCTGCTCTGAAAATGGGTGTCCTTATCCTGAAAAGGAAAGTGATTTATTCCAAGAGTGTTGATAGTCAAATAGGAGGGCATATTATGGCTCCTGCAGGTAACAAAGGATATTAATGTTTACCTTGCTTTTGATATATTTTTTTCCCTGCAATTAAACAGTGAGGTGAGTCCTATCAATTTTCCAATCAGAAGGATACATCAGAGATACTGTGGGTTTGGCTCTAGACATTTTCAATAAGGGGAATATTGCAACAATATACATCACATAAATGTTTTTGGTTTACCAATGCATCTAGAAGTTATGTTTATACCATACTGAAATCTGCTAAGTGTGCAATAAAATTACATCTAAGAAAATCAATGTACACACCTTATTTAAAAATACTTTATTGCTAAAGAATGCTAACCATCATCTGAGCCTTTGCTGAGTCATAGTTGTTTTATTGGTGGAGGATCTTTTGCCTCAGTATTGATGGCTGCTGACTGATCAGGGTGGTGGTCGCTGAAGGTTAGGGTCGGTGTGGCAATATCTTAAAATATGCCAACAGAGATTTTTGATACATTGATTGACTCTTCACAAATGATTACTCGGTAGTATCAATGTTACTTGATAGCATTTTACTCCTTTACTCCCCATAGAACATCTTTCAAAACTGGAGTCACCATTCCTAAGACCTCTTGCTCCTTTATCAACTGTTTATGTAGTGTTCTAAATCCCCTCTGTCATTTCAGTAGTGTTCACAGCATCTTCACCAGAACAGCTTCTACCTCAAGAAACCACCTTCTTTGCTAATCTGAAGCAATTCCTCATCTGTTAAAGTTTTATTATGAAATTTCAACAGTTCAGTTACAGCTTCAAGCTCCACTTCCCATTCCACTTCTCTTACTGTGTCCACCACACCTGCACTTACTTCCTCCAATGAAGTCTTGAACCCCTCATAGTCATCCATGAGGGCTGCAATCAGCTTCTTCTAAACTTCTGTTTATGTTGATATTTTGACCTTTTCCCATGTATCATGAATTTTCTTAATGACATCTAGAATGGTGAACCCTTTCCAGAAAGTTTTCAATTGACTTCTCTCATCCATCAGAAGAATCCTTATTCATGGCAGCTATTGCCTTACAAGATGTATTTCTTAAATACTAAGAATTAAAGGTTGAAATGACTCCTTGACCCATGGGCTGCAGAATGGATGTTGTGTTAGCAAGCATGAAAACAAGATTAATTTCATTGTATATCTCCATCAGAACTCTTGGGTGATGAGGTGCACTGTCAATGAACAGTAATACTTGGAAAGGAATCCTTTTCTTCTGAGAAGCAGGTCTCAGTGTTGTTGTAGTTCAGTCACTAAGTCATGTCCATCTCTTTGTGATCCCATGCAGCATGCCAGGCTTCCCTGTCTTTCACTATCTCATGGCATTTGCTCTAATTCATGTCCACTGAGTCAATGATGCTGTCTACACATCTCGTCCTCTGCTGCCCTCTTCTCCTGTTGCCTTCCATCTTTTCCAGCATCAGGGTCTTTTCCAATGAGTCAGTTCTTTGCATTAGGTGGCCAAAGTATTGGCACTTTAGGTCTTAAGAAGGGGGCTTAAAATATTCAGTAAACTATGTTGTAAACACATGTACTGTCATCCAGGTTTTGTGGTTTCATTATCCTAACCATACTAACAGGCAAAGAAGATTGAGCATAATTCTTAAGGGCCCTAGGATTTTCAGAATGGTAAGTGAGCACTGACTTCAACTTAAAGTCACCAACTTCTTTAGCTTCTAACAACAGAGCCAGCCTGTGCTTAGAAGCTTTGAAGCCAAGCACTGACTTTTCTCTACCTATGAAAGTCCTAGATGGCATCTTCTTCCAACAGAAAGCTAATTCATCTACACTGAAAGTCTGTTGTCTATTGAGCCATCTTCATTAATTATGTTAGCCGCATCTTCTGGATAACTTGCTGCGGCTTCTACATCAGCACTTGCTGCTTTAACCTAGCGTTTTTATATTATGAAGACAGCTTCTTCCCTTAATCCTCATGGTTACCCTGCTTTCTTTCAGCCAACCTCTGCTAGCTTTAGACTTTCCTTCTGTTGCTTCTTTGCCTCTCTCAACCTTCATAGAATTGGAGAGAGTTGGGGCCTTGCTCTGTATAAGACTTTGGCTTCAGGGAATGTTGTGGCTAGTTCAATCTTATATCCAGAACACCAAAATTTTCTCCATATCAGTGACAGGGCTGTTTCGTTTTCTTATCATTTGTGTGTTCACTGGAGCAGCACTTTAAATTTCCTTCAAGAACTTTTCTTTTGCTTTCACAACTTGGCTAATTGGCACAGGAGACCTAGCTCTTGGTCTATCTCAGCTTTTGAGATGTCTTCCTCATTAAGCTTAAGCACTTCTAGCTTTTGATTTAAAGTGAGAGACGTGTGACTCTTCCTTTCACTTGAATCCTTAGAGGCCACGGTAGGGTTATTCACTGGCCTAATTTTAATACTGTTGTATCTCAGGGAATAGGAAGGCCCAAGAAGGGGGAGAGAGACAAGGGAAGTCTAGTGACTGGAACAGTCAGAAGGCACACAGTGTTTACCCATTAAATTGGCTGTCTAATAGTGGCACGTTTTGTGGTGACCCCTAACAATTACAATAGTAACATCAAAGATCACCATAACAAGTATAATAATAATGTAGAAGACTAAAATAATGTGAGACTTACCAAAATGTAACACAGGAACATGAAGTGAGCAAATGCTATGGGAAAAGTAGCACCAATAGTCTTGCTTTAGCCGGGGTTGCTATTAAATGCAAACCTGCAGTTTGTCAAACACAGAATATATGTGAGAAGTAATAAAATGAAGCAAAGTGACATGAGATGTGCCTGTATACAGAAAAGGAAGCAGGGTTAGTAACCTGCTTAAACACCCACAGCTAGAATAGAGATGAACTGAAATTCAAACCTAGGCCTAATCTGATATTAAAGCTTGTGCCCTTAACTGCTACACTGTCCTACAATCAGTTTAGGGGTTATCTAATCAGAATATCCTTACAGTAGTTCTCAAAGGATGGTCCTGAAGCCAGCATTCTTAGTATTACCTGGATAATTGTTAGAAATGCAAATTCTCATTACTGCAAATGATTAAATCAGAAACTCTGGAGGCTCAAGCTTGAGTATCACTGCCCCAAAGCATTTCAAACAGGTACTTTATACAACCTCTCTGTGTGGCTCTTCCACCCCACAGGGCAGTCATCCTCTGCTCTGCTTGCTTAACTGCACCAATCGTTAGAAAGTTCTTCCTTATACTGGAGTACAATTCCTTCTCTGCATTGTTCACTCATTGGCTGTGGTCCTGCAATTTGTCCTGTCAACAAGATAGCTGAATGTAGCTATTGAAACTCACATGACCACCAGCAGGAAATTGCCAAGGTATTAAAAAGAGCTCGTCTGATGGAACATGTGGAGTTTGAATGCCAACTTCCTTTTTCTGTACAGTTACCACAGAGGCTTTATTCTTTGTCCTACAAATAAGACAGAAGGGGAACATTTTTTTGAAAAGGAGAAAATAGAAAGACCAAAAAGTCAGGTTTCAAGGCTCTCCTATGTCTTTAGGATGTACTCCTTCTAGTAGCTCTGGACCTAGAAGATGTTATGTTTCTTCCAAAGTCATAGAACAGATATAAAATCTCTCCAGATGCATAAAGTGAATCATCGAAACTTGTGTGAGTTTTCAGAGCAGGATAAGACTAGGTTAGTGACATTTGCTGTACGTTAGAGTTACAGGAGTGCTCAGAAGACCAGCAATCATATATGATGAGCAGATAATTGAATCTCTGTCCTTGGGACTAAAGGTGAGGTTATTTACTTCTTTCTTGATTTGGCTAATCCAGGAAGCAGAGCTTCCATGCTACCTCTGTATTACATGCCATCCTGTGGGAAAAGGAGTGAGAGAGAAGGGTGTGAACCAGGCAAAGAGGGAAAGCCAACACAACAATGCATTACCAAGTTGCCATTTACTAAGAACCTACTTGCTTGATTCTGTGGACTGGCTCTGCGAAGCTAGATAATTGCAACCTAGGATAGTTATGCTTGGGGGAGAAAGAAACTTTATTCATTGCATTCCACCTGTACCATCTGTCCAAGATTTACTCACAGAGTCTTAACTTCCCCAAACTCTGGGTCATGCATGTGTGGGCTCCTGTTGATCAACAGGATGGAAGGCAAGAGGCACTAGGCAGAGGCAGAGATGAGGCACTGTCAGGTTTCAACTGCATGAAATTGGTCAGAACCTAAGCAGAGCCGGTGGCCACAGTGGTGGTGACAGCAAGAGGCAAGGGAGGCTGAGACAATCTGAACTTGTACAGAAGAGGTTTCTGATATAATAGCCTTGAAGGAAACAACAACATCCTTTTACACAATAAGGTTGATGTCTAGACTTTTTCATTAGTTTAAATAATGGTAAAGGATTTCATTCCTAGCTTATCATAAATGCTAATCGATATTTTAAAACAGAATTGGATTCTGGTTTAAGGTATGATGACTAAGACCCTACTGGATGACCACTTAACTTCCATCCATATAGAAAATAGCTGCAAAATCTGGACCCAAAACTAAAACAAATAAAAACAAACAAACAAAAACCAACCAAAAACCCCCACAATGTGAAGGTACTGGAAAATGAGCAGAAGTATACTGACACTGGTGGGAAGTTCATATTTATTTGAGGAGGAAGACTATATATAAATAAATTCCTGTCTCTGTGGGGTTTAGCTTGGGACTAAGTACAGTCTGCATGCGGCAACAGCACTTGTGATAAAACTTACAGTCTTTCAGGTCTGAGAATACAAAAACTGAAGTTAGGAAACTATAAATACTAAAGAGAGTAGGTATATTTCTAAGGAAAGGAACCAGAGAGTGGACCCCCAAATACTGTCCACCCACATCTCTGGCTGACTCCTGAACTATACATGGGCAGAGCAGACTCAAAGTAGCCAGCTTAAACACAAAAGAGATCTGAAAAGAGACCAGAGGTGAGATATAAGAAATGGAGTTTGCAATTCAAGCCCAGCCCAGACAAAAACCTGTTAAAACACATTTTCTCTTTGGAGAAAAATAACAGAATCTAGATTTCCCATAAAATGGTATTCATAATGTTCAGCATAGAATTCCAAGTTACATTTCACATGAAGGACCAAGTGAATAAAGCATATTCTCAAAAGAAAAGAACATGAAGCAGAGCATACCCTGAGATTAAACAGATGTTAAAACTAATAGACAATGATTTTAAAGCAGCTATTATAATTATTCTCAATGAAGTAAAACAAAACATGTTTTTAATAAAGGAAAAATCTCAGGAAATACAAAGTTATTATGTCATCCTTTCTACTGCACTCATTTGAATTTTAGTATTATAGTGATTAAATATTTAAAAATTGCATGAACATTTCTAATGGTCAGGAATTTTTCATTTTTTTCTCCTTGAAATAAAAAATTACTACTCCCACAGAATTTTATCTAAATATAAAATAATATTACTATTCAAATATTTCAATTATTGTCATCATTTTCTTTCTTAAAATACATTTAAAATTTTTGTTTTATGTACCAGTATAAGGTCTAGGTGTTAAAAGTCTATATTAAATTGAATTATTATTCTCTATAGTAATTCTCTACTATAGAATTGGTTGAAACACTGCAAATATATTACACATCTTGATAAATATTCAATAGAATTACAAATGCATATCTTGATAAAACAGATGAGGTTATTTTATGTTCTCAATTTATTTCTATATTCTTGGCTGGGTATCACTTACCGCCCACGTAAGCTACATTTATTTTTTCAAGATTTGTTTATTTTTGGCTGTGCCGGGTCTTTGTTGCTGTGTGTGGGCTTTCCTTGGTGCAGAGAGTGGGGGCTGCTCTCCACTGCGGTGCACGGGCTTCTCGCCGCAGCGGCTTCTGCTGTTGTGCGGCACGGATTCTAGGGGCACGGGCTTCAGTAGCCGTGATGAAGGGGCTTGGTTGCTCTGTAGCATGTGGAATCTTCCCTGAACAGGGATCGAAATGGCGTCTCCTGCACTGGTAGGCCGATTCTTAACCGCTAGATCACAAGGGAAGTCCCGTTCTTATTTTTTATAGGTATAAATATTGAGAAACCGCATTCGTAAGTAGGCGGATGGAACAGAAAGGAGGATTATATCAATAGCAGTCAATATTTCTCATTCACTAAAAATAATTCTTAATGATCCATCAACATCTTCAATGTTCAGAAATAAAAGAATTGAAAACCACCTGATTTGTGACTCTTCTTTTCCCTAGTTCATTAGAGACACTCACTTTCTTATTACAACACAATATTTAGTTGTCACATTGTTAGTGTCCTGGAGGTTTATTTATTTATTTTTTTTAACACTCTGGGCAATGCATTGAAATAAGTTTAGGATGGATGAGAGGCGAGTTTTTCTTTTATGAAGTTGGACAAGGATAATTAGCAGTCTAGGAAAACTCAGCTTGAGCAGCTGTCTTCTCACCCTTGTCAATGAGGAACGAGTTTAAACAGAAATTAAAGACCTAGAAATCGATCCTGCTGAAACTGTGCACTGAAAACTTAACATGTGCTTCCTGAAAACTCTTTATGTATGTGAATGAATACACCAGTTTGCAGAACAATTATTTAGATAGGGCACTGGAAACCACCTAGGGGGTAAGAGATCTCAAAGAGAGTTTAGGTTTAACAATCAGCTTTTTAAAAAACATTTTTAACATGAAAAGCTGAGAAAGGATCTCAGACTAACACTAGCCAATGCTGCTGCTGCTGCTAAGTCGCTTCAGTCGTGTCTGACTCTGTGCGACCCCATAGACGGCAGCCCACCAGACTCCACTGTCCCTGGGATTCTCCAGGCAAGAACACTGGAGTTGGTTGCCATTTCCTTCTCCAATGCATGAAAGTGAAAAGTGAAAGTGAAGTCGCTCAGTCGTGCCCAATTCTTAGCGACCCCATGGATTGCAGCCTGCCAGGCTCCTTCGTCCATGGGATTTTCCAGGCAAGAGTACTGGAGTGGGTTGCCATTGCCTTCTAAAACAGGGAAACCTTGGGTTGCTACAGATTAACATAGCATTCAAATGCCACTCAGTGTTCTTGCCTGGAGAATCCCAGGGATGGGGAAGCCTGATGGGCTGCTGCCTAAGGGGTTGCACAGAGTTGGACACGACTGAAGCGACTTAGCAGCAGCAGCGGCAGCAGCAACAACAGAGAAATCTTGGATTTCTTGAGGAGATGGAGAAAGACCATTTTCTCATTTGAGCAGTGTGAGGCAATGCATGACTAAATAAAAATGCTAAGGAACAAAGATAGAGAAGAACATCAGATTGATAAAAGGAGCAGTACCAGCATCACTTGTACTCCAGTGTAGAAAGGTCATTTTTATTAGATGTTGGATTTGAGTGAATGTACTGAAGTCTGAGGAAGCCTGTGCAAGAAGCCTATTTCTAGAGATATTAATAATACCAGAAGAAGACCATCGTTTCAGGCAGGTTCAACTGAGAACTTAAATAGAAGGTGAAATAAGAAGCTGTTTAGAACTGAGATAGTGAGGGCATATGTCTGAGTTCACTAAGTGGTCAACCATATAGTAACAGGTGCAGAAAGCAGGGTTCAGCCTTATGCTCTCACATCCTTTTTACATTTGTTTCTTGCTGTATCATGTGACCGAAGAGCTGAATGGAGATTAGACCAGCTAACTGCTAAACTTCCTTCTACGTCTAACATCCTATGAAAGAACAGTGCAAATGTTCATAGCAGAATTATTCAGAAGTAAAAAAGTGGAAATAATGAATGGGACAAAAATAAAAGCAGAATAATGAATGGATGAATAAATGGGATATATTCACTCACTGGAATATTCTTTGGCAATAAAAAGGAATGAAGTGCTGATACATACATTCTAGAAAGTAGATGAACCTCACATATATTATGAAAGTGAAAGTGAAGTTGCTCAGTCATGTCCGACTCTTTGTGACCCCATGGACTGTAGCCCAACAGGCTCCTCTGTCCATGGGATTCTCCAGGCAAGAATACTGGAGTGGGTTGCCATTTCCTTCTCCAGGGGATCTTCCCGACCCAGATATTGAACCCAGGTCTCACGCATTGCAGGCAGATGCTTTAACCTCTGAGCCACCAGGGGTGAAAAAGGCCTGACAGAGAAGACCACCTATTGTAGAGTATCATTTACATAAAGTGTTCATAACAGGCAATCTACAGAGACAGAAAGTAGGTTAGTGGTTGCTTCAGCTTAGGGGTTGGGGAGAAATGAGAAAGACTGTTAATGGGTACAGAGTTTGTTTCTGACATGAAGATTAAGTGATTGTGATGATTACACAACTCTGTGTCTATAGTAAAAAACAATTGAAATATGCAGTGTAAATTGGTGAATTACATGGTATGTGAATTACATCTCAATAAAGTTTTGATTTAAAAAATTTTAATGTTGAACATTATGAAAGAATTTTTAAAATGGAAAAAGAACTTGAATCTTGGCATAGACATAGGACTATTCTGTTTTAACAGAGGTTCTATGAGGAGAAAAAAATACCAGGAATAAGAGCTATTATCTAGGGAAAAGTGGAAGTGTTAGTTGCTCTGTCGTGTCCAACTCTTTGCCACCCATGGACTGTAGTCCACCAGGATCCTCTGGCCATGGGATTTACCAGGCAAGAATACTGGAGTAGGTAGCCATTCCCTTCTCCAGGGGATCTTTCGAACCCATGGATCAAATGTGTGTCTCCTGCATTGCAGATGGGTTACTTTACGGTCTGAGCCATCAGGTAAGCCCATTACCTAGGGATGAGGGGTTAATTAGGGAGGTCAGGGCAGACAGCCAGCAGATTGGGGACAGTGGGCATTTGGTGGTAGGTGAGGTTGCTGGTGGGATGTCCTGAAATGGAAAAGGAGGGGATCTTAAAACAGACTCTCTGCCTCAGGCCTTGTCTTTTGCCAGATTTTCACGTGGGCCTGTGTTTATATTAAAAATCAGAGACATCACTTTGCTGACAAAGATCCATATAGTCAAAGCTAGTTTTTCCAGTAGTTATGTACAGATGTGAGAGTTAGTGCCTAAAGAAGGCCAAACGCTGAAGAATGGGAGCTTTTGAATTGTGGTGGTGGAGAAGACTCTTGACAGTCCCTTGTACTGCAAGGAAATCAAATCAGTCAATCCTAAAGGAAATCAACCCTAAATATTCGTTGAAAGGACTGATGCTGAAGCTGAAAATGCAATACTTTGCCATCTGATGCAAAGAACTGACTCATTGGAAAAGACCCTGATGCTGGGAAAGATTGAAGGCGGGAGAAGGAGATGACAGAGGATGAGATGGTTAGATAACATCACCTTTCTCAATGGATGTGAATCTGAGCAAATTCTGGGTGATAGTGGAGGACAGAGGAACCTGGACTGCTGCAGTCCATCAGGTCACAAAGAGTTGGATATGACTTTGCGACTGAAAAACAGCAACCACAATGTCTTTCTAAATGGACCCCTTTGGTCCTCTCTCTCCATATTCACATCCAGTCAACTAAAGACATACTTTTTCTCTCAGCTTTTTGAAACTCTTGTTAAAATGCCTTCATCTTCCCTTGCTTCTGCCTCTCCTGAAATAATATCTTTCTCCTCTCTTCATTTGGTGCTTACTGGGTACTTTTTCTCTCCTAGGGATAGGCTATTTCTTTGTATTTTTATTGTTATTAAAATGTCAGGTTTTGATTTTTATATTTATTCTTCCCATGGGTCTTTTGTGACCTTATCATAAAAGTTTATTGCATGTAAATATGAAGATTCACTAATATACTTAAAATGAGGGAAAGCAATGTAGCAACCGCTGCTAAGATGAAAAACTGTATACCATAAAAATAAGAACAAAGCAGTCTGACACTTATTTTCAGCAATTTACACAATAGAGAAATGGAGAGCCACCTTAAAACTTTTTTTTTTCTGTTTCGTTTATTCCTTATGCAGCAGGGACACAGGTGTATGTCTTATCCAAGGTATCATCTAACTTAATCCAACTAAAATTAATGCTAGATTTCAGATTTAATCATTAATCAGATCACTCATTCAACAAATGTTTTTTGAGCAGCTACTATGGACTAGGCATCTTGCTCAATGATAGAAACATAATGATGAAAAAAAGACAGAACTTCTGGTTCTTGATATATACAATCCAGCAAGAGATATGGATGCTAAACAAATAATCACACAACTTCCATAAATAATTATGTAATTTAAATTATGTGTTATAAAGGATAAATATAAGCTACTGTTATCATAGAAAATAGGACTCCTTCTTTCTTCCTGCACTTATTTGATAAAGAAACCCATGAAAAATATTGGAATAGGGAGAAGTATGGAGATCATACATAAACAAGTCAACGATTTTTTACAGGCTGAACACACCTGTGTAACCAGAACCTAAGTCAAGAAACAGAACATTATTAGAATCTCAGGAGTTCCATGCATGCCTACTTTTATTCACCAAATTCAGTTTGCTGGAAGCCTAGTAGTTTTGAGCACCGGCTATGTGCTAGGCTCAATGCAAAATCTTGAATTCTGGAAATAAAAGCAAAAATAAACAAATGGGATCTAATTAAAATTAAAAGCTTCTGCACAACAAAGGAAAATATAAGCAAGGTGAAAAGACAGCCTTCGGAATGGGAGAAAATAATAGCAAATGAAGCAACTGACAAACAACTAATCTCAAAAATATACAAACAACTTCTGCAGCTCAATTCCAGAAAAATAAACGACCCAATCAAAAAATGGGCCAAAGAACTAAATAGACATTTCTCCAAAGAAGACATACGGATGGCTAACAAACACATGAAAAGATGCTCAACATCACTCATTATTAGAGAAATGCAAATCAAAACCACAATGAGGTACCACTTCACACCAGTCAGAATGGCTGCGATCCAAAAATCTGCAAGCAATAAATGCTGGAGAGGGTGTGGAGAAAAGGGAACCCTCCTACACTGTTGGTGGGAATGCAAACTAGTACAGCCACTATGGAGAACAGTGTGGAGATTCCTTAAAAAATTGCAAATAGAACTACCTTATGACCCAGCAATCCCACTGCTGGGCATACACACCGAGGAAACCAGAATTGAAAGAGACACATGTACCCCAATGTTCATCGCAGCACTGTTTATAATAGCTAGGACATGGAAACAACCTAGATGTCCATCAGCAGATGAATGGATAAGAAAGCTGTGGTACATATACACAATGGAGTATTACTCAGCCGTTAAAAAGAATTCATTTGAATCAGTTCTGATGAGATGGACGAAACTGGAGCCGATTATACAGAGTGAAGTAAGCCAGAAAGAAAAACACCAATACAGTATACTAACACATATATATGGAATTTAGGAAGATGGCAATGATGACCCTGTATGCAAGACAGGGAAAGAGACACAGATGTGTATAATGGACTTTTGGACTCAGAGGGAGGGAGAGGGTGGGATGATTTGGGAGAATGACATTCTAACATGTATACTATCATGTAAGAATTGAATCGCCAGTCTATGTCTGATGCAGGATACAGCATGCTTGGAGCTGGTGCACGGGGATGACCCAGAGGGATGTTGTGGGGAGGGAGGTGGGAGGGGGGTTCATGTTTGGGAACGCATGTAAGAATTAAAGATTTTAAAATTTAAAAAAAAAATAAATAAATAAAATTAAAAAAAAATCTTTTATAGATCCAATATCATGTGAAGAGCAGTTTTTTTTTTTTTTCCTCTTATATGTTAAATTGTTCCCTGGGAATCTAATTTACACCCAGTATTTAATTAGCAAATTCAGCATTTTCAGATAGAACAATATCCTTCAGGCCAGCACAGATAGGACTTTGCCATTCTGCTTTCCTGGAGATTTTCCATAAATGCAGGAAATTTCCATGATGATAGAGGCCTTTGAGCCCATGAACAGCAAGGAAGTGGCAGTTTCTCTGGATGGCTATGAACCAGGTCCTTAAGTAATCAGGTGCCAATATATCTTAATTTGTTATTCTGTACCTCTTCCTTCCCCAAGAAGAGTCAGCCTAGGTGCCTCTCTCCACACCACAAAGTCCTTCTTAGGGATAACTAAGATTGACTTGCTGATTTCTCTGTATACTGAAGACCCCTGTAGTGTGAGTATCTCTTAGACAAATGTAATCATGCAAAGCTTGGAAGAAATTTATATCTGGTGTTTGGGGTACCATTTTTGTGAATTCTAAAGGTTTGTGGCAAAAAAAAAAAAAAAAAAAAAGGTTTGTGGCAAGGGATTGTAATGGGGTTTTAAAGCGTCTGACTGGGGAGAAAAAAAGAATCCAAAGGACACTGTGAGAAATAGAGGGAGAAAAAAATTACCTACTGTCCAAAATGAGATTTGGACAAAAGGAACAATACTAAGAACATTTACTGGCAGCTGTTTTTGCTTTAGAGACCAATCTAGATAAGAAAGCAGGAATAGGAACTAAGAACCTAATATTGTTATCAATTATCCTAGGAGTTATGGGGGAAAAATGTATTGGTGAGGTTATACCCACCAGGAACTGTGCTGGTAAGAACTGGCCTATTTAGAGAATAAGGAGGCTTGGTACTTATTATTATTATACATGCTAGGTTGGGAGGAGTAGTGTGATCTTTGGGGATTAATAATGTACCATGGGCAGAACCTGCCTTGGGCACTGGTAAAAGGTAGAGCCATCTGTATGGTTTTATCCAAGAGATAATAAACATCTCTTTATTATAAAAACAAATATATGAACAAAGAATAAGGAAACTACTTCTAACTGGGTTTGACAAATTCCAAAATCCCCAAATAATGCACCTCTTTGTTCAGAGTACTGAAACCCCCAGAGACAATGTGGATGTTTCTTTTCTAGGTGAGATCTTCTGTAAAACCATGCAACCTATCTTTTCCCAGGCCCTTGGTGTTTTTCGAGTATGTGCTGATTTTCCACCATTGTTCTCTCTGGTGACGTGAATGGCTGTGTCAAATTTCTTCCACCTCAACACCAATCCCAATTTCCTGGTTTTTTTTTTCCTTTTCTATTATAGGGAGACAACTTTGCCTTTCCTTTGCTGAGAATCTTGAGGTCTTGCTTTCTCTCACTTCCCTCCTCTGCCTCTTAGAAGTCTTTTCACATTTCCTTTGTTGGTTTTCTCCAGCTTCATAAAACCACTTCTTATGTCCCAAAGTCATTCTCTGTGCTTTTTCTCTAGGACTGTGTTCCTTAGAATTAATAATTTAATCTCTCTCATACATTTGTTTTAAACTTTTATTACAATGTTTTCCAAACATACACAAAAGTAAAAAGAATACTGCAAGGAAGTTTACTGCCAATTTATGGAGGATTTTGAATGCCTAGGTCATCTTTCATTTTATTTATTAAGCATGGGGCGTATTTGAAAGCTTCTATACAGGAGAGTGCAAAGAGTAGAGAAATGCTTTGAAGTTTTTGAAAATTGTGAGAGTGGATGGGAAGGGAAAGATATGGGAACTAGTTAGGAGGAAGCTGTTTAAGAGATCATGAACTTGAACTAATGTAGTGACCGTGGGAAAGACATGGGGATTGGACTTATTTTCAAGTGATGTTTCTTGAATAGTATCCACAGTGTATGGAACCATAATAAAAGGGCGAACAACCTGAATTCTCAAATCTTCATAATAAGAGCTAATATTTGTTGCTTACTATGCAATAGTTTGAGTGCTGGCTGTATCAGTCTGCATTTCCTGTATCTCCACTTGGATATCTAATAGTCATCTCAAAGTTAACATGTATGCCACTTAGTTCTTGATTGTTGTTATTGTTGTTTGTAAAAAATAATTGTTAAAAACAACAAACAATTGTTTAAACAATTAAATTGTTGAAACAACAATTGTTGTTTTAGTCACTCAGTTTGTCTGAGTCTTTGTGACCCCATGGACTGTAGCCTGCCGTATTCCTCTGTCCATGGGATTTTCCAGGCAAGAACACTGGAGTGGGTTGCCATTTCCTTCTCCAGGGGATCTTCCTGACCCGGGGACTGAACCCATGTCTCCCGCACTGACAGGCATATTCTTTGCTGTTGAGCCACCAGGGAAGCCCTAGCTCCTGATACTTCTTCCCAAATCTGTCTCTCCATGTCTTTTTCATTAAAGATAATGGGAAATTCTTCCATCTTGGTTCTAAGACCAAGACTCATCCTTGACTCCTCTTTTTTTTTGCTCATCAGTTCAGTTTAGTTCAGTCGCTCAGTCACTCATTCATGTCCGACTCTTTACGACCCCATGAATCACAGCACGCCAGGCCTCCCTGTCCATCACCAACTCCTGGAGTTCACTCAGACTCACGTCCATCGAGTCAGTGATGCCATCCAGCCATCTCATCCTCTATCGTCCCCTTCTCCTCCTGCCCCCAATCCCTCCCAGCATCAGAGTCTTTTCCAATGAGTCAACTCTTCTCATGAGGTGGCCAAAGTACTGGAGTTTCAGCTTCAGCATCATTCATCCAAAGAAATCCCAGGGCTGATCTCCTTCAGAATGGACTGGTTGGATCTCCTTGCAGTCCAAGGGACGCTCAAGAGTCTTCGCCAACACCACAGTTCAAAAGCATCAATTCTTCGGCACTCAGCTTTCTTCACAGTCCAATTCTCACATCCATACATGACCACAGGAAAAACCATAGCCTTGACTAGATGGACCTTAGTCGGCAAAGTAATGTCTCTGCTTTTCAAAATGCCATCTAGGTTGGTCATAACTTTTCTTCCAAGAAGTCAGTGTCTTTTAACTTCATGGCTGCAGTCACCATCTGCAGTGATCCTGGAGCCCCCAAAAATAAAGTCTGACACTGTTTCCCCATCTATTTCCCATGAAGTGATGGGACCAGATGCCATGATCTTCGTTTTCTGAACGTTGAGCTTTAAGCCAACTTTTTCACTCTCCACTTTCACTTTCATCAAGAGGCTTTTTAGCTCCTCTTCACTTTCTGCCATAAAGGTAGTGTCATCTGCATATCTGAGGTTATTGATATTTCTCCTGGCAATCTTGATTCCAGCTTGTGCTTCTTCCAGCACAGCGTTTCTCATGATGTACTCTGCATATAAGTTAAATAAGCAGGGTGACGATATACAGCCTTGAACGTACTCCTTTTCCTATTTGAAACCAGTCTGTTGTTCCATGTCCAGTTTTAACTGTTGCTTTCTGACCTGCATACAGATTTCTCAAGAGGCAGGTCAGGTGGTCTGGTATTCCCGTCTCTTTCAGAATTTTCCACAGTTTATTGTGATCCACACAGTCAAAGGCTTTGGCATAGTCAATAAAGCAGAAAGAGATGTTTTTCTGAAACTCTCTTGCTTTTTCAATGATCCAGTGCTCATACCTCACTTCTAATTCATCAGAAAACGTCACTGATTCTAATTTCAGAATATATCTGGAACTCCGCCACTTTTCACCACTGCCGCTATCAGCATGGCTCACAAGGGTTATTGCTCTCAGTAGCCCCTAACTAGTCTCCCTGCTTTTGTCCTTCCTTCCCTTAAGTCTGTTCTTAATACAGCAGTCAGAGTGATCTATTTAAAGCATAAATTATGCTAAACCTGTGGTAAAAACCTGCCCAATAAGGATTAGAGTCCGTGGACTGTACTGTGATGCTCTCCATGATTGCTTCTTGCCCAAACCCATTACTGCACCGATATCATTTTCTCTTCCTTTCTCTTCCCCTCACTCCATTCTAACCACCTTGGGATCCTTGTTCCTCAAGTTTGACGTCTCAGGCTTTTGCACTTGTGGTTTCTTCTACCTAGAACAGCTTTCCTCCAATATCTGCAAGCTTCATATTCTTATCTTTTGGAGTCTTTGCTGAAAGTCACATTATAATTAAGGCTACCATACTTAAAACTGCAAGCTATGCACCTTGCCTTCAGAGTTTCTTTCCCCCAGTAAACTGCTCTGCTTCTCCACCCTCACACCTTTCAGTGCACTTATTATTTCGGGTCCACTGGGAACATGCCCTACAAAGGAGAAGGAGGCAGGCCTAGAAAAAAGGATGTAGAGACTCTACCTATTTCCCTCTATATTTATGGAGCCACAGATACAGAAGTTCCCCACAACCATGCCTCATCTTAAGCCTGCCTGCCTCCTTATGTTACCATCTTGGAGTGAATAAGATGGGAGGACAATGAAAAATTTCAACAAAGAAGGTCATTTGGAGGAGGAATCTGAATCACAGGCTGTTCTAAGCTGTGCCCTTCAAAAACTCCTTAAACTCTGTATAGTCATCACACTCTAGCTAGGAAATATTTCTTCATTCACACCTCTGGTAACACACATTTACTCTGTGCCTTTGCAACTTTTGTTAGGCTCTTTGAAAAGCAGCAGTAAAAATCTTGTGTCAGGTCAAAGAAAATTGTCATGACCTTCCAGGCTGTGAGAGCAATCTGCTGAAAACAATCTGATAGTGTGGCATGCTGCCTGCAAATAAACACACAGCGGCTCCCTTTCCTGATCACTGCTGTGTGGTTTGCTGCTGAGGCTCTGGAGAAATTATAGACTGTCCATCTCATCACCAGGTCCAGGGGAGGCTGATGAATTCACCTTGGCCATGACTGCCTTAGTGACTGTGCACAGATGTCACTGGTCTGGAAGTTATGAAACATACCCACACAGAAGAATCTCTTTGGAGTCTTGTTAAGCATACTGATTTCTGGATGCTCTGAATCTGAATCTTTGGAGGTAGTGGATCCAGAAATTTGTATTTGTTCCAAGTTCCCCAGGTGGTTTTCTACAGCCCACTGGTGACCGCTTCATGAACCAATGTATGGGATTCACTGCTTTTCTTATTCTTTTTAATGGTTATTTACATGTACTTTTGGAGAAGGCAATGGCACCCCACTCCAGTACTCTTGCCTGGAAAATCCCATGGATGGAGAAGCCTGGTGGGCTGCAGTCCATGGGGTTGCTAAGAGTCAGACACGACTGGGCAACCTCACTTTCACACATTGGGGAAGGAAATGTCAATCCACTCCAGTGTTCTTGCCTGGAGAATCCCACAGACGGGGGAGCCTGCTGGGCTGCCGTCTATGGGGTTGCACAGAGTCAGACACAATTGAAGCAGCTTAGCAGCAGCAGCAGCAGCATATGTACTTTTGACAACTGGTTGGGTGTAAACTATATCCTAGCCACAAATAATCTTGTCCTACACGAGTTGGACAATCCTAAAGGAAATCAGTCCTGAATAGTCATTGGAAGGACTGATGCTGAAGCTGAAACTCCAATACTTTGATCACCCACCTGATGCAAAGAACTGACTCATTGGAAAAGACTCTGATGCTGGGAAAGATTGAAGGCAGGAGGAGAAGGGGATGACAGAGGATGAAATGGTTGGATGGCAAAACTGACTTGATGGACATGAGTTTGAGCAGGCTCCGGGAGTTGGTGATGGACAGGGAAGCCTGGAGTGCTGCAGTCTATGGGTTACAAAGAGTTGGACATGACTGAGCCACTGACCTGACATGAGTTGGAGGTGGTGTTTTCTACTATTACCTGAAAACTTGTTTTGTATGGAAGTTCCACCCCTCAGGCATACATTGCATACTTAACCCAGCAAGCGTCCATAGCCATCAACTATCCCCCTGATATGATGCCTAGACATGGGAACTTCCATCTCCTCTTTGTAACAGTGGGATAAAGAGGTATGTGGTACTTGAAGAATGAGAGCTCTGGGAGGCATCAACTAAGAGGGAACTTTAAACATGACTGGGAATGGAATAAGACTATGACTTGTGTTAGGGTTTAGTGAGGAAGAGCATAAGATATAGTTTTAAAGTTTACTTTGGTGGCCTGGAAACAGGGTGATGCTGTTATAGTCATGCTCCAGTAATAACAGATGATCATCAGTTGCATTCTCGAAAGTTGGGGCAAGTTTGAATAGCTATGGGGTTTGGGGGGAAAAGAGCTGTGTGGTGCCTACAGGTTTGAAGTTCTGATATCACTCATTAGGGAATGAATAAATCCTTTCTCAGCCTCCCTTTCCCCACATGGGATTCATCATATTTTCTGAATAGAGATTAAACAGATATTGTCCCACAGGTGAGATACCCCAGTGGGGTGTTAGACAATACAGATTTTAGAACTGATCTCACTGCCAACTCTCCTTGATGTTATTTCCTTTAATCTTTCCAGTAGGAAGTAATCGCCTCCCTTAGCATCTCATACCACTGTCCTATGGTCTTTAACAGATAGACTCATTGTAGTGGGTTGGGTATGTGTCTGATTCTCCTACAGACTGTGACCTTTTGGAGGACAGGACTTGTGCTTCATGTACAAATTTGTTAATGACTTCTATGTGTTATTTATTGGGTATCCACTATAGTCAAATAGTAAAGTTTGTGTCTTTTGGATTTGAAATAGTAAAACAATAGACCAGGGGAAGGGCAAAAGGTGCAACAATACAGTAAACATTAGCAAACACCTATTAAACTTGTTTCTCCTTTAAAGCACTCTAATTCCAGTTTAAAGCAAATTAGATTCATTTGATCATCTCTCTAATCCTGTGAGGTAGTTACTATTATTAGGTTATTTTACAGATGAGCAACTGAGACACAGAAGCATTAAGAGAGCAGTCAGAGCCCCAGAAAGAGACAGGAAGCAGTCAGACAAGTCATTTCTGCCTCATTGTTCAGTGGAGGCTGGACTTCAGTCGAGTTGAGGGAAGAGAAGTATTTTTAGAAATCAATTGACGAGGACATTTCAACTAGGAAATTGCAGCAATTATGGAAGCAGAGACCAAGAATTTAATTTTCTTTAAAGTATAATGTGGTATTAAGAAGTCCAACCATCGTCAGTTACTGTTTCCATAAAGTCCTTAGGTAAGACACCCTTCAGATAGAGTTATAAATAACATTCTGAATCTGTTGAGCTCTAACTGAGAATTATAGTCCAAGTTTTATCCAGAGTGGGCAACTCAAGAAGCAGGCCCACTTGGAGAATGCAGTTTTAAAAGATGTGTTCTGTATTGTGCTCAGGACAGGGGGCTGAGAAAGGTGATGGGGACAGGGAGCACAGAAGAGAAATTCCTGTGGGAGATGGGGATTTTGTCTCAGTCCTAAGCAGTGCTTGACACGTGGTGTGTGGTTTAACCAGGAAGTAGTGAATGAATGACTGAGTGACAGGGGAGGAGCATAGATAAAGCAAGGTGGAATTATGCATAGCAGATGCTTGATAATCGCATGTGAGCTTGAGTGGAAAATACAACTTACTTGAGGCCTTACTAAGGCAAAATATGAAGTATTGATAGAAGTAAAAACAACAACAGAAACCCTGAATGAATTAATAGAGAGGTAGTATAAGCCAGACCTGCTTGACTTCATGGGCACTGGCCTATAATATCCCGTGAAATATTTTAAGTTCTGCTTCTAACGTAGAACCTCTTTTCAGATGTCCTCTCCTTAGGCTCCTCACCTCATCCATTCCATGATGACTGAAATGGAAAAAACAAAAGGGTTTTGTCCTCATCATGTCTCATCAAGGAGATCTGCGTGATAAAAAGAGGAACGAAGACTCAGTCCTTAGAGAATTTGAAACAGGGTGCTGAGGGAGAGATGATGTGGAAGACTTCCCAGAAGTCCTGCTCTCTCTTTGAAGTGAAGTGAAGTGAAGTGAAAGTCACTCAGTCATGTCCGACTCGTTGAGACCCTATGGGCTATACAGTCCATGGAATTTTCCAGACCAGAGTACTGGAGTGGGTAGCCTTTCCCTTCTTCAGGGGATCTTCCCAAACCAGGGATCGAACCCAGGTCTCCTGCATTGCAGGCAGATTCTTGACCAGCTGAGCCACAAGGGAAGCCCATGGCAGGCCCTTATTTGAGAAATCCTTTTATTATTTATGGGGTCATGTCTCTTTATGCCACCACTACATATTTTTGCTGATGGTCCAGTTTTGCTATGTGACCTTAAGTTACCAATGATGGGTCTATATTTCTCATGCTGGCATTTTCTGTACATGTGAGAATGTGTGTCTGCACATAGAACAAGACCTTTCTGGTCTTTTTTGGTGCCTGGCATGGGAAACCCATCTCTCTAGGATGGCTTCCCTGGGGAGTATTCATCTCTCTAAAAAGCTCTACCATGGAGTGTCACAGGTCTTCCCCGATGGCTCAGCAGTAAAGAATCTGCCTGGAACTCAGGAGACACAGGAGACTCAGGTCTGATTCCTGGGTCAGGAAGATCCTCAGGAGGAGGAAGTGGTAACCCACTCCAGTTTCCTTCCCGGGAAATTCCACAGACGGAGGATCCTGCCTGGAAAGTTACAGTTCATAGGGTTGCAAAGAGTTGAAGACGACTGAGTGACTGAGCACACGGAGTGTAATCTCAGCTGTGGAGTCCTTACCAACCTACCCAGGGAGAGTTAGTGACACTGACTCCTCTACCGTCTGTTTCTTGTTTACAGTTCCATTTATTTTCACCTGAATGGATGAATGACTGAACGAATCCAGAAATCTAATCTTATTCTTGGTGGTTCCACAACTCTGTCCCACACCTGACCCAAAACCACAATATCATAGCATGTCATGGAGGATCAACAAATAGGTAACTGTCCCGAATTTGGCCTTCCAATTTTTCCTTTTCTCTTTGATATGATGATCATAAGAAATTAAAATTAGAATTTTAGAGATCATCTGCTCCATTATAGCACCCAATGTAGAGATTTTTTTTTGGCTGCACTGTCCAGCTTGCAGGATCTTAGTACCCTGACCAGGGATTGAATCTAGGCCTCTACACCCCCACTGTGAAAGCACCAAGTCCTAACCAATGGACCATCAGGGAATTCCCCAAAATCTGTAGGTTTATTTAGAGTAGAAGATTTATTGCCTATTTGAATATCTCTGGTGGTGGGACACTCACTAATCCATAATACAGTTGATTCAATTTGAACCACTCAAATTGTTAGCAAAGCGCTATTTTTATATTGAGCTAAAAATTGCTTTCCTATAAGTTTTACCTATTGGTCCTATTTCTCTCCTCCCCCACATACTGGGAACTATCTAAAATAAAATTGAACTCCCTCCATATGGCCATTCTCAAGTCTTTGAAAACAACTGTCATGTTCCATTTAAAATTCCCTGTTCCCAAATTGGGTCACTGTATGCTAAACCAGACTTCAGCAGTCTCCATGTTATACCATATTACATGACCCCTAGGCCATTTCTATTCCTAGTCTTTCTCATTTGACATCCAGTTAGTCAATGTGGTTTCAACAGCCTAGTACTCAGGACACATACTATGGTATCAAAAAAGTTCAAAGTGATAGGTACGATTCCTGTTCACATTTTTGTGCCTTATAAATGCCAGGACTATAGAGAGCCTGAGAATTCAGAGGTGGCAGGCTCTGCCTTCAACAAATATCTGGAGGAAAAAGACTGGCTTCACACTGAGACTCCGCTCCAAGACCCTGTTTGTCTTGTACCTGTTGCAATTGCAGGAACAAGGTGCTCATCTTTTGTTGGCCTTTCTTAATTGAGGTGAGCAGGAATGAATGAGACTGCCCAGAGTGGAGGAGGGAAGGAGTGGTCAGTAGTGACATTTAGGGCTTAACAACCACCTGGTAGGGATGAGGAAGCTGTGTGTGAGGAGATGTAGTGGGTATCGAAGCCAGGGGATTCCTGGATGGTGGGAGAGATTGACACAGTTTTGGTTGTTCACTGAGAGCACTGAGGTTGGAGGTTCTTCACTTTGGAAAAAAAACAACTCCAGTTGTATGAAACATTGACTGGGATCTGTGGCGTTATTTGTGGGTGTCCACTTGAAAAGTGGAGGAGGCAGGCAAACAGTGTCGAGTAGATGCCAGGTGTGCAGTGTTGAGAAGTAAGTGGTTAAAGGGTGGGGCTTCACTATCCTTCCCCTCCCCTCAATATCTACAGTAGGTGCACAAACATGCCAAAAGCTGACAACTCGATCGAGAAATGCTTCCAGGAAGGTCTTTCCTCCAGGTGGGACCTACCTGCCAAACATCTGGGGAAATCCAGAGAGGGCAACATGTGCCCTCCTCTGAGGTCCCTATTATAAGATACCAGATTGTCGTCCTGAATTTATTTGCGGGACTCTTCCATAGCTGGCAATAATTTCCCAGCCTCAGAAGTCATTCTCAGCTTAAAGACATGCACACTGAGAACTCTCAAAAAATAAAATGGGTGACAGAAACAAGATGCAAACATTAAAAAGTAGATGAAAGGAAGCCGACTGTGCTGAATGGAGGTCATTTGATTAATACACAACACAAAGGAGTCATGAGTTTCAATGATTGGGACTGGCCCTGTGCCCAGAGAAGAGCAGAGCAGGGGTTGGAGGATACAAAGAAAGAAAGACAATGGAGAAAGGCTGAACTGGAACTCTGAGAGAAGCTGTGGTGACAGATATTGTGTGATTCTGTGTGTGTCACGCTTGAGGGCAGAGGCCCATGAGACAGAACTTAGGTGGGACTCTGAGCAAGCTTGTGTCTGCAGGGAGAGGTATGGGGCTGGGCATTGCAGGGTTATGATGCTGGGGAAAAAGTCTCCTACAGGAGACTCTGACTCTGGTTTCTTCTCAGGTACTTGAGAGAGGGGGCATGGATGAGCTGGCCGCTATACAAAGCTCCTCACAAGTAGGTCCATGTGGCGTAAAGGGTCACTACAGAATATCAGTGACTACCTCCGCTGTTCTTCCTCTAATATGAGTCCTGTGGGAGCAGCCAGATGAATGATCAAAGTTGGCAGCAGGTTCTGTTGTTAACAGACACACTCAGGAGTGTAGGAGTCTGCCTAAGACCTTACCCCCTGTTTACACCCCTTCTCCATCTCTAATTCTGAGTGGATCATTCTTGGTCTTTCCCACCCACGATACCATGAACAGATGTCATTTGTTTGTGAACGATATCCCCAACTTAAGTCCTATAGCCCTCATCAGTTCAGTTCAGTTCAGTTCAGTTCAGTCGCTCAGTCGTGTCCGACTCTGCGACCCCATGAACTGCAGCATGCCAGGCCTCCCTGTCCATCACCAACTCCCGGAGTTCACTCAAACTCACGTCCATCGAGTCAGTGATGCCATCCAGCCATCTCATCCTCTGTCGTCCCCTTCTCCTCCTGCCCCCAATCCCTCCCAGCATCAGAGTCTTTTCCAAGGAGTCAACTCTTCGCAACGAGGTGGCCAAAGTATTGGAGTTTTAGCTTTAGCATCAGTCCTTCCAATGATAAGACCTACAATTCTCTCACCTCAATACAATCACTCTGATCCTACTTCAAGTCAAGTAATCTGATGTGGACACCAGTTCCGCCTGGTCTCAGTTTTCTTTCTTTCCCTTGCAATGGTTTTTCTTGGACCCTAAACTTGTGCCAACTGACCATTCCTCTTAATAACTTACTGTATCCCTGCCCCGGAAAGTTACACTCAGCCCTGGTTACTGCAGTGGAGAAGGGTAGGAAATAACTAAACTATCTTTCATCCAAGTCATCTGACCTCAGTCTCCTTGGGCTTTTGGACCATTTTGCCAAGGTAATGCCCCCCTCTGTCTTCCCCTCCACGAGAACTTGAATTCAATTAGAGTTTAATATATAATATATAAAGGATGGTGCTGAAAATCAGAGGAGTGGGAACTGACTCTTGTTCTCTGTTGAATTCAAGGTGCAAAGCACTGGGCCGTGTACACAGTAGGCATGTGACAAATATCTGTAATATAATCAGGGAAGAATTAAAGATTAATCAACAAATAAAAATAATTTAAAAAATAATCCTTTTGATAATTATCAAGTTATCATTGATAATTTTTTTATTGATATGTAGTTGATTTATGATGTGTTAGTTTTAGGTATACAGCAAAATGATTCAGATATACACAAATATATGTATACATATATAATTTTTAGCTATATATATATATAAAATTGTTTAGCTACTTGAAGTTTGAAAAGAAAATCCATTTAGTGAGTTATCATCTCATAGTATACAATAACATAAACTCCAGATTAATTAATATTCTAAAGTAAGAAAACAAAATCTTAAAAACAAGAAAACATAGAGCACTGTTTATTTGCTACAAAGAAAGGATTTTCTAGGCTTAAGGCAATGTATGGAATTACAAAGGAAAAGATTAATTGATTTGACTAAAAAAAAAAAGGGTTTCCCTGGTGGCTCAGCTGGTAAAGAAGCCACCTGTAATGCAGGAGACCTGGGTTCGATCCCTGGGTTGGGAAAATGCCCTGGAGAAGAGAAAGGCTACCCACTCCAGTATTCTGGCCTGGAGAATTCCATGGACTGTATCGTCCATGGGGTTACAAAGAGTCGGACATGACTGAGCGACTTTCACTTTCAAAAAAATAAAAACTTCTGTATTAAGAAAAATGCAAGATAGATTTGAAATAGCATTTGAAAAATTATTGAGGTGTTATGATTATTTAATTATGTTCCTTTCTTTCCCTTTCTTAATTAATTCCCTTCACAGTTAATATTCCTTTCTTTCCCTTTCAAGTTTGGAACCAGTTTATGAGTAGACACAGAAATTATACTGATACAGATCGCTTTATTGGTGATAAAATAGATTATAGTCTATAGTTTACTTTAGAGTCTGTAGCAGGTTTCCTAATACTTTACCCCAGAAATAAAGTTTCTTGCTTTGTCATAGACAGAACAGGATGCGTACAGACCTCCTCAGGGGCAAAGCTTTTCTTGGTCAGTTTATTTCACGGCAGAGAGTAGGCAGATCAGAAAGACAGACGAGTTGAAAATGTTTTGTTCCTTCTCTAACTCCTTATAAGTCAGATGAGTCAGGGAATGGAAAGAAGCCATGAGTGTTACTCCAGGGCAGGAAGTTTTAAGTTTTTGGTGCCATGGACCACATTCACAGTCTGGTGAAGGCTCTGGACTCCCTTTTCAGAATAATTGTTTAAATTCAATTAATAAAATACATAGAATTACAAAGGAAACCAGCTGTACTGAAATGAAGTTACAAAAATATTTAACAATTTTTTAAACAATTTTTGTGGTTAAGTAAAATACATTCTTCTTAATTGTTCCATTAAATATCATGATCTAGCTGCAGATCTAATAACTACTATAATTTTGGTATGAAGAATCACATTTCGATATATGCAACAGGATATAAAATACCTATGATTTCTACTGGTGGCAGAGCCACAGGTTCTGCTAACACTGGTTGAAGGAAAAAAAATTAAATTTTTTTTTTTTACCCATTTGACTTCAAAAACACCACTCTTTCACATTTTACTACTTTTGTTCCCAAACCTGACAGACTTCAGGTGAAGAATCCTTTCTCTAAGGGAAGTACCTTAATCATAACATAAGGTCAGGAACTTAAAAGTTCTACCAAATACTGAGAATATAAAAGCCTCATACAAATTAACAAGAAAAGCCCCAAGAGACAGACAAGCCAAGAGCATGATGAACAGATAGAAAGTGATTTAAAAAAAAAATGAAGAAAAAGTCAACTTTGAAACAGAGAAGCAGAAATCAAATTTTCTTTGCCTATTAAATTAGTCAAGATAAAGCATGCACCCACACAAACACTTACAAATTCTGCCAAATGCCACTGACATGACTGTTCTCACTGCTGTTTGAATTGAAAATTGGTACAGTTATTTTGGAAAACAGATCTTAAATTATTCACATTTTTGAATCAATAACTTATTAAATCATCTTGAACTATTGTCTTTTAATGGCTAAACTCTTAAAATTTTTCTCACAATGCTGCTGCTGCTGATGCTGCTGCTAAGTCGCTTCAGTCATGTCTGACTCTGTGCGACCCCATAGACGGCAGCCCACCAGGCCCACCCGTCCTTGGGATTCTCCAAGCAAGAATACTGGAGTGGGTTGCCATTTCCTTCTCCAATGCATGAAAGTGAAAAGTGAAAGCGAAGTCGCTTAGTCGTGTCCGACTCTGAGCGACCCCCATGGACTGCAGCCAACCAGGCTCCTCCACCCATGGGATTTTCCAGGCAAGAGTACCAGAGTGGGTTGCTATTGCCTTCTCCGCTCACAATACTAAGACCACCCAAATCTTAAAGGACCCAGTGGGTCTTGTATACTAAGAGTTCTTACTATCACTAATGAACCAAATCTTTTCCAGTTCAAAACCATAAATGTAATGAGTTTACATTCTCATTATATACACTTAAACATCAGAGGGATTTCTTATGTATACTGTACTCTCCTTTGAATCTGCTGAACTCTCAGAATATTGCTGGAGGAATGATAAATTGCCTAGGAGAGCACCTATCTGGGTGTGATGGTTAATTTTATTAATAGCTGTCAACTTGACTGGGCTAAGCGATGTCCAGATAGTGGGTTTTAAAAAGGTCACTGTTCCTAGGTGTGTCTATAAGACTGTCTCTGGAAGAGATTAGCATTTGAATTAGTAATCAGTACAACTCACTCCAGTATTCTTGCCTGGAGAATCCCAGGGACAGGGGAGCCTGGTGGGCTGCCGTCTATGGGGTGGTGCAGAGTCGGACACGACTGAAGCGACTTAGCAGCAGCAGCAGAGCGAGTAATGATCATCCTCATCAATACCGGTGGGCGTCATCCAACACAATGAGGGCCTGAATAGAACCAAAAGACAGAGAAAGGGTGAATTGGTTCTCTCTGCTTCAGCTGAGATATTCATCTTCTCCTGCCCTCCAACACTGAGGCTCCTAATTCTCAGGCTTGCAGACTCACACTGGGACTCACTCCATTCTCAAGCCTTTGGACTTAGATAGAGTGGTACCACTTTTCTTAGTTGTGCAGTTTACAGACAGTCGATCACAGGACTTCTCAGCCTCCATAACCAGGTGAGCCAATTTCTTTAATATACCTCTATATATAAATATATATATATATATTATAAATACTATATATATTTCATATATAGTATCTGGAGATTTGTTAAAGGGATTATATATTAAACTTATATGTAAGACTCCCTGGTGGCTCAGACGGTAAAGAATCTGCCAGCAATGCCAGGAGACCCAGGTTTGATCTCTGGTTTGGTAAGATTCCCTGGAGTGGGAAATGGCAACCCACTCCAGTATTCTTGTCTAGAAAATTCCATGGACAGGGGAGCCTGGCAGGCTACAGTCCGTGGGGTCACAAAGAGTTGGACATGACTGAGCAACTAACACACACATTACACTAATATATTAATTAAATATTAATTATTAATAAAAGTTACTTATTTATATATTGTATTATATTGATTAAATTATATATTAAGTATATTATATAGGTATATATACACACATCTCCTATTGGCTCTGTTTCTCTGGAGAACCCTGACTCTTTGGGCATTGATATTTGGTCACAATATTTAGTGGCCTATATTCAATTTTTGCTAGATGATTTCCTTTGTTCATAAGTTTCAGTATTATGTCTTCCCTTCCCTTTGTCTTCCCTTGGCCTTCCTACCATTAAGTCTTTTGTTTTGATCTTGGCATCACTGTCCCATTTGTTTAGTAAATCATTTCTTGGCAGCTTACCATGTACCAACAATTGCACTAGGTATTAGTGATTCAATGGTGAATAAAATAAATGTATTGCTGTCCTCATAGAACTTGCAATCAATTTCTGCATCCAAAAGCTACAGTCTGTGGGCCAAATTGAGCTTGTCATCTTTTTTTGTACAACCTGTAAGAATAGTTTTTACATTTTAAAATGTAATAAAAATCAAAGGAAAAGTAATTTGTCTTGAAGTGCAAATTATACTGAATTCAAATTCTACTGACCATCAATAAAGTTTTATTGGAACACACCACACTAATCTGTTTATTTTCTATAGCTGGTTTTACACCACAGCAGCAGAGTGGCTGCAAGAAGTACTGTATGGCACAAACCTGAATTATTTACTATTTATCCTCTTACTGAAGAAGTTTTCGGCTTCCTGAGTAGTGGTGCAGATAGAAAAGAACACACAATCAATCAATAAGTAATCACAGATTGTGGCAAGTGACATGAAGGGGAAAATGAGCCAAGACTGAGAAAGTCAGGAGCATCTGTGTGGATGGAAGTGCCTTCAGGTGGAAGAGACAGTGAAGCTGAGATGGGAAAGAAGAGAAGGATCCAGCTATGCTAAGACAGGGGCAATTCAGTTCCAGGCAGTGGAGAGAGAGTGGTGATGGCAAAGGGACTGATGTGGGAAAGATGTTAGCCTGTTTGAGGAACTGAGATGACCTCATGGCTGGAGAATAGTAAGAGGGGAGACTGACACCTAAGTACATTGGAAACCAATTAAGACGTTTAAGCAAGAGAATGGCATGGTTTGATTTGCGTGTATCCAAGACCACTTCAGCTGCTCTACAAAGAATGGATTGCAAGAGAAAAGGAAAAGAGAAGGGGAGAATATTTAGAAAGGTATTCGTCTCATCTTCCCTATAAGGTTCCCTCCTTTTAAGGTACCCTCCTACACCTTTCTCCCATGAACATGTCAACTCCATAAACTACAGAATTCTGCAATGTTTTGCAATTATTTTTTTGAAAGTTGGTTATTGAGATTCATATGTGTAGAACAGTAACTGATAAAAATTTCTGAAGAAGCTTGTGTTGGCTATCACATTTTACTCTAATAAGAACTCATTGAGAAATAAATTCTTGTGAAAAATAGAGTTTTCAAATATGATGCAATAGAAATAAGCAGTGTTATTAGAAATCATAAATGGTAGTAGTCACTTTAATCTCCTAGCAAACTGTATAACACTTCTCTGGAGTAGATAACCATCCTGGAGAGGAAGATGAGGCCAAAGCTGATAGTGGAACATGTGTGCATAGGAAGTGAGCAGTAATCTGCGATTGATGTAATCAGATAGATGGAAAAAGTTTGGAGAGGGCAAGATAGAGGCTGAGAAACATGGCTATGGAGACCAGTGGGGAATTTCTGGAGGAAGATTAGCCTGGGGATTTAAGAATTCTGGTATATATTTTTTATGGTGCTACTTTTTGCAGTGCTGCCATTTGAAAGCCTTTCTTTTTTCAAGACTTCACTGGAAGTCTGATACAAACACACAGACTTGGGCTGGTGGTTTTCTGGAAGTAATTGAGGTACTGCCTCGCACAGTAAGAGATAATATAGAAAAGCCATTTAGTGTGTGGGGTGGTCAGATGATCATTAAAATGAAATCATTTGATGAAAGCAGAAATCCAGAGTCAGACTGACTAGGAGAAAATTTCTCCAAGAAATACAAGAATTCTAAGAAAGACCAGGTAAGAAAACAAGTTTCTCCCCTCAAGTAATAGGGATTTTTTGAGGAAATTTTACTTGACAGTTTAAAGACAGTGTGACTCCTACTTATGTATGGGTTGCAGATCATGTCCTCTCATTAGTTCTATAATTTACATGAAGTCAACAGTGTGTTCAGTTCAGAGGCATCCAAGGATACTGGCATTCCCAGGGATAGAACCTCTGTTGTTTTCTGGCCACTGGAACCCTTGATAAAGCCCATACTTCTGTCTACTTGGTGGATGAAAGCCAAGGTTAAAGAAACGCAGAAGAGAACAAAAGCAAATATTTATGGGAAAACACAAGCCAGCATTTATAGGAAGTATTTGCTTCCTCATGTCTCTTGTCCTTTCTGAATTTTGGGTTTCCCTAAAGGAAACAGTTCTATTTTTAGGAAAAAACAACATACAAACACACAAGGGCCAGATTTTCTGAGACTTTTTCAGGAAGCGCTTTCCCACCAATCTGTTTCTGGGTCTCACACACCAACTCAGAAAGGGTGAGGCATCATGTTTCCAGAGTCTCTTCTAGTTAACTCAGCATCCAATAAAGAGACACAATTAAAAGGATAGTTTTGTAATTTAAGAAAGATGAGACAATTTAGCTTAGAGAATCCAAGTAGGAACCTGCCTAAATCTGCACACACGGGAAATAGTGAGAGCTTTAGTCGATTCAGTTTCGAGAGGATTTCTACTTTCCTAATCTGCGGGATGACCGAAAGTCTCCTGGAGACCAGAGTGGACCCTCCTGTTATCCACGAACCTAAGTGAATAACCTTAGCTATGAGCTAATCTGGTACAGTGACATGGATGAGCCTTCAGGACAAGAGATTCCAACGCCTTGTCTGGACAGGCCAACAGGAGCTGAATCACCTCACTTCCTCTCTACTATACCTATAGTATACTATACTATACCTCTCTACTATACTATGTGAGCTCAGTCACTGTCATGTCAGAACTCTTTGTGATCCTGTGGACTGTAAACCCCCAGGTTCCTCTCTGTCCATGGAATTTTCCAGGCAAGAATACTGGAGTGGGTTGCCATTTCCTACTCCAGGGCATCTTCTTGATCCAAGGATTGAACCCATGTCTCCTACATCTCCTGTATTGACAGGCAGATTCTTTACCACTGAGCTACCTGGGAAGCCCTCCTCTCTACTGTAGGTTCTACCAAAAAAAATCTGCAAAAGCTCCTCTGTCTTTGGAGGAGACATCTTGGATGAAATCTTGATGTAGACTCCTGTAGAGATGGGAATGGGTCAAATAAGAGGGTGCAAAACCCTCCTTCCACAGACCCATAAAAATGGGAGTCAATGCTTGGAAGAGAAATTGGCTTGGCTTTCCTGAGCCTGCTGCTCTCCATTTTTCAAGACTTGAATGTTCTTCCTTATCTCTCAGAATGCAAGAAGAATAAATAATTGTCTACAAAATCTCTTGAGTTTCCTGAAGAAAAGCACCATCTGAATATAAAAGTAAATGTGCTAGACAGCTATCAAAGCTCAAAGCAAAGAAAGTCACAGAATGGGAAGAAATTTGCAAAACATAACTTAACACCTCAAAGTCAAAATCTTGTACAAATGACTAAGTGGCATTTTTTTTTTTGAGGTCAAGAGAAACTGCAGAGCCTACAGTTCCTACTAAACAATAATAACTACCGCCAATCGCTATTTACTGATGAATAGTTTACAAAGCACATTCATGTATATGTGGCCTCATTTCTCATTAATGTGATATGCACATGAAACAGAAATGTTGTGAGATAATATCTATTCTTACCACCATTCAGAATGAAGAGATCCTAAGACTCAGGAATGGTAAATATCACTCGTTTCCTCAACTGTTAAGTAGCAGAAGAATCAGCAGCTGAATCCAAATCTTGTGGTGCCCAAATCCATGCTATTTCTATTAATACTATATGGGACCAACCTCTTCTCCAGAGAGCTAAATATTCCTTTTCCCTCCAACTTCCTGTCTTGTGATGAACAGTGTATTAAGAACTGATTCCTGACCTCTTTGGTGAGGAATCAGCACTTTGGATCACAGAACCAGCCTAGAGTGGCCCATCAGTGCAGCTACTTCTAAGGTGATTGAAGTATGGTCTTCCAGATCCAAGATATTCCTTCTTCTCCAAGATGGAGAGTAAAGTATGTTTAAATTTGAAGTCACCAAGTGAAATAAGTTCAAGTTTTCAATCACCAAGAAAACCAGAAAGCCTTTCTTTTCCACAACTGCCTCTCAGATATATTGTGTTTATCTGTACTTTATGGTCCCTTCAAGTGCTAGACATTAGCACTTTACATAAGTCCCCTCATTCTGTCAGCATTTGTATTTATGAATGTTTCGGGCATATTTCTAATTGATGCACATAAAGTAGTGAATAAAGTGGAACGGAGAAATGGGGAGTGGATGGGATGAATTGGAAGACTGGGATTGACATATACACTATGTATATTATGTGTAAAATAGATAACTAAAGAGAACCTAACTGCATAGCACAGGGAACTTTGTGATGATAAAGACGCGAAGGAAATCCAAAAAAAGAGGGGGTATATGTGTGCGAATAGCTGATTCACTTTGCTGTACAGTAGGAACTAAGATAGCATTGTAAAGCAACTATATTCCAAGAAAAATTTTTTAAAAGTGGTCAATCCCAACCCTCCATGGGATGAGTAGGTGGGACAAACAATATGCAAAATAAACAAGTAAGTAACATGTCAGGGGGTGATAAGTTCTATGGATCTACAGTAAGTAACCAAGAGGATAGAAGTGTCATAGTTCAGTGGTCCAGGGCTGGCAGTAGGATGTTGCTATCGGGATGTGTTGGGATCGTCTCTGATTTCAGCAGCTTGCCCAAGGACACGGGGAAGGAAACCATGTGGTTATCTGGGACAGAACTTTGTATGGAAACAGAATAGAGTGTGAATGTCCTTGGGAAAGAATGCTGGGTGTGTTTGAAGAACAAGTAGTAGAACAATGTGACTGGGGCAGAAGAAGCAGGGGTAGAAAGGTAAAAGATAGGATAGGAAAGACATGATGTGAGAGGTCCAGACGGCTTGGAGGCCATTGTCTGACCAGAGACTGCCGATGAATTTTTACAACAAATAGGTCTGATGACTCCTCATTTTTTAAACTCTTTAAAAAATTGAATTATTTTTGATTTACAAGGTTTCAGGTGTATAGCAAAGAGATTCATTTACACATATAGATGTATCTATTCTTTTTCAGATTTTTTCCATTATAGGTTATTACAAGATATTGACTATAGCTCCCAGTGCTATACAGGAGGTTCTTATTGCTAATGTATTTTATATATAATAGTATCTGTTGATCCCAAATTCCCAATTTATCCATCCTGTCCCTGCTTATTTAACTTATATGCAGAGTACATCATGAGAAACGCTGGGCTGGAAGAAGCACAAGCTGGAATCAAGATTGCCGGGAGAAATATCAATAACCTCAGATATGCAGATGACACCACCCTTATGGCAGAAAGCGAAGAGGAACAAAAAAGCCTCTTGATGAAAGTGAAAGAGGAGAGTGAAAAAGTTGGCTTAAAGCTCAGCATTCAGAAAACGAAGATCATGGCATCTGGTCCCATCACTTCATGGTAAATAGATGGGGAAACAGTGGAAACAGTGTCAGACTTCATTTTTTGGGGGCTCCCAAATCACTGCAGATGGTGACTGCAGCCATGAAATTGAAAGACGCTTACTCCTTGGAAGAAAAATTATAACCAACCTAGGTAGTATATTCAAAAGCAGAGACATTACTTTGCCAACAAAGGTCCGTTTAGTCAAGGCTATGGTTTTTCCAGTGGTCATGTATGGATGTGAGAGTTGGACTGTGAAGAAAGCTGAGTGCCAAAGAATTGATGCTTTTGAACTGTGGAGTTGGAGAAGACTCTTGAGAGTCCCTTGGACTGCAAGGAGATCCAACCAGTCCATTCTAAAGGAGATCAGCCCTGGGATTTCTTTGGATGAATGATGCTAAAGCTGAAACTCCAGTACTTTGGCCACCTCATGAGAAGAGTTGACTCATTGGAAAAGACTCTGATGCTGGGAGGGAATGGGGGCAGGAGGAGAAGGGGACAACAGAGGATGAGATGGCTGGATGGCATCACTGACTCGATGGATGTGAGTCTGAGTGAACTCCAGGAGTTGGTGATGGACAGGGAGGCCTGGCGTGCTGCGATTCATGGGGTCGCAAAGAGTCACACACGACTGAGTGACTGAAGTGAACTGACTGAACTGAATTGTCCCCTTTTCTCAATTTTAAAGTTAAAGATACTCAAAAAGGAATTTCATAGTTACTTAAGGCTAGTACAGAGTGGTCAGGGAATTAAATCCAGAATTTTTGATTCCAAAGTTGGCTTTCTGTTCTCTTTACTTTCTGTCTGAGGGTCCTTTGACCCCCATGGTCCTGAATAGAGATTTGAGACAAATAGCTGTGTCCACAACACCTAAATTTCAATGCACATTTCTAAAGCATAAACATTAAGAAAAGTTCATACAGGAGATTTTAATGAGAGGCAAATTGCATTCTAAGTTGTTGCATGAATTGAATTGGGATTTATAATCCAGACAATCTAATGCTTTGTAACCAGGGTAAGAAAGGCAGAAAAGAGGAAGCTATAGCTGCAATTCTGGGAAATGTTGAGCACAAGGGCATATTGAACAATAAGAAATCAAAGAAGCCAGTGGAAATGCAGCCAGCGTGAAATGCCAGGCCAATGCCCTGAGAATGAGAAAGAGATGCTCTGCACCTGTTATCTAGGAAATCTGAAGTACACACAGTAAAAACACTGTCCCATGTTTTGGTCTGAGTCTCTTTGACCAATGGCTACAAAAACTGGAAAGACTCAAATATCTCTTTTCTATGTTACTTCAAAATTCCAGTAAACATGGTTAGTAATTCACATCATACCACTAACAGCCCCATTCCTGTGATTACATTTTTTGATGAGCCCTAGGTCACCTATGCTGACTCTCTGGTGCATGTCTCATTTGGTGTCCACTCATTTATGACTTGACTTCTCAGCCATGTGGGACCATCCAAACCAGGTGCATCCTTCATATCAGATATCTGCATCCCATAGGTCCAAGCCAAATCATCTGGTTTCATGTGGAAACAAATGGACAGTAAAACTTAATTACCTGTACAGGAAGGTTGGATGTCTAGAAGATGAAGCTCACTCCCTTCAAAGAAGCAACTCAATAAAATCCTACTGCAGCATCAACTCTCAGTAATTGTGAAACTGAGGAATTCCAAGGTAGCTCAGGAGACTCATGAGAGAGAGTATTTACTGGGAGTTCTGTACGTCCTCATCCAGCTGTTCCTAGACTTTCCAACAGCCATCATTCACATGTGGAAACCAGGTAGTTTGAGACCACATCACTGGAGGGATCTCCTCACCAGCACAGATGGAGAAGGCAATCTATGGCTGATGAAAACAGTCAAAGGAGAGTTAGAGGAGGTCCAGGAATAAGAGCAGTATCCTTCTGGTAGGGAGGGCAGGGCGCTTCTAAGGAATACATGCAGGCAGATCCTGACCAATGGCTATGGAGCTCCCCTTGTAAAAAGTCTGACTGGACCTGTGGCTTCCTCTGTAGTATAATTTCAGAAATGCTAGGAGAAAAACACGTTTTCAAAACACTTTCTTGCTCCTGATTGTTGCCACCTGTAATCTTTCACTGATAAGGAGAGGAATTAGTATAATTAGAGGTGAAAACCCCCAAAACCTAGGAACAGCAACATCTCAGTGTAAATTCACTTTGTGCATGCATGCACAGTTGCTCAGCCATGTCTGACTCTTGGCAACCCCATGGACTGTAGCCTGCCAGACTCCTCTGTCCACGGGATTTTCCAGGCAAGAATACTAGAGTGGGATGCCATTTCCTATTCCAGGGGATCTTCTTGACCCAGGGATTTAACCTGTTTAGGGTGCAACTAACTGACTTTTTCAGAGGAGGTTGTCATGAGACTAAGGGAATGAGATAATATTTGTTTTCTATTGCTGGCAAACAAATTAGGTCAAACTTAGTGGGTTAAGACCACACATATTTACTATTTCTCAGTTTTGTAGGTCAAAAGTCCAAGCACTTGGCTGGGCTCTGCTCTGAGTTTCATGAGGCCAAGATCAAGAAGTTAGGAGAGCTGCAATCCTTACTAGAGGCTCTGGGGGAGGACCTACTTCCAGAACCTGTCAGATTGTTGGTAGAATCGTTTTTCTCAGTTGTAGGGTGAAGGTCTTGCTTCCTTGTTGACTATGGCCCAATGATTGTTCTCAGCTTCTAGAGACTAACCGCATTCCCTGGCTCCCTCTTCATCTTCAAAGTCACCAATGCTGGTTGAGTCCTGATGCTCCTCACCAGTTACCTCTCCTCTGTCCCCTCTCCTATGTCTTTTTCCACTGCATCTCTGCCATTCCAACTGCAGAAATTTCTTTGCGTTTAAGACCCAAGTGATTAGATTGGGCCTATCAGAAATTCAGGATAATCTCCCTGTCTTAAAAGTCTATAAACTTATCTGCTAAGTCTCTTTAGCTTTGCCCGATTATTTAATATATTTATAGAAGCCAGGTTAGAGTATGGACATCTTTGGGAAGAGGGATATTGTTTGTCCTACCACAAAGGTGAAGGGGGACAGGTCAGGATTTTTACACATGATATTGAATATGTCTTTTATTCCTTACAATTACAGTGAAGTTCGAGGAGGTCAGAGATGTTAAGAAACTTAACCCAAGTAATACATCTAAAACTTGGCAGTGTTAACATCTGAATACAACTATGTCAGCTCAAATAGACGGTTGGATCTAGAAGGGGCCTTAGAAATGATCTAGACCAGAAATATTTACCCTGGGTCCATAGATTTGAACTCCATCAGGGAGGGAGAGAGCCAAGAAAATTTGAAAACAAGAAGGGGTATATGTAAAAGCATGCCTTTTTTTTTTTTTTTGAACGAAAGAGAGGGTTCATTGTTCATAAAGAACTTAGAAGTCTCCTATGCAAAAATAGTATTAAGAAGCACTAATTCTCATTCTTCATAATTGAGTTTATTTAAACATCACCAACAACCCATTTTGTTGTGGCTAACAGATCTATCCTAACATTTATTGACAGCAATGCAACTCTCTAGGGAAGGGGTTATTTAAACGCTGGTGTGAGGCTGAGTTGGTACTAGCACTTCACCTATAGCTTCTCTATCAGTGTTATTCATGAATAGTCATAAACTCTGGAGCACTGGAGACACTTTGATCTAGGAGGGAGGCATAAACAAAGGGAAGGCTGTAAGGCTATGAAATTAAAAGTACAGAATTTTGCTTTCAAAGTTAGTAATTTTAACCTTGATCTCAACCAAGCCTTTTTAATCTAATTTTCTTTGTTGTTGCCTTAGTTTTCTGCACCAGCCTCTGCACTTCATTCATTGTTTATCTTTTTTTCCACTCTGGATTTTAATGCCTTCAAGGTCATTGCCTACACTATGCCAGGCACTGTGCTTAAATCCGTGAAACCAAAGAAACATGTTTTTGGCCTCCAAAGAGCTTACAACCTATGTTTAAAGAAATACTTTTCTTTTAAACTGAATATTAAACTGCTGCTGCTACTGCTGCTAAGTTGCTTCAGTCATGTCCGACTCTGTGCAACCCCATAGACAGTAGCCCCCAAGGCTCCACCGTCCCTGGGATTCTCCAGGCAAGAACACTGGAGTGGGTTGCCATTTCCTTCTCCAATGCATGAAAGTGAAAAGTCAAAGGGAAGTTGCTCAGTCGTGTCCGACTCTTTGTGACCCTGTGGACTGCAGCCTACCAGGCTCCTCCGTCCGTGGGATTTTCCAGGCCAGAGTACTGGAGTGGGGTGCCATTGTATTCTCTGGAATATTAAACTACCAATGTACAAATATTATTATATTATTACTATTTATAATGAAGAGATTGATTTAAAATGTGAACTAGAAATTTCAACCATAATATTGATTCAACATACTGTTTTAACTAATTCAGCCAAAGTGTCAAAAGAATTAATTATTAAAATAACTTATTGACCAATAAAATAGAAACAGAGGGCCATTTTCTATAATTGTTCAATTATGGAAGCAGAGTAGAAAATACTAAAATGTTATGCTTCTTATAAATGAATTTCAATGTAATATTACATACTAAGACAGTAACAAAGTAGATTTTCTTTGATTTTTCTTTTAATTGAAGCAAAATAAAATGAAAAAGAAACAATAGAAGAAAATACCCTCTGGGATACATATGAAAGTAAGAAAAGTGATAGCAAGTGAAAAGATCCATTCAAATAAAATGATCAAACCCTAGCTTTGTGGTGGAGACAAAAGAACTGTTTGAATTTAGACAAGTAACTTAAAAACTCTAAACTTCAGATTTCTCATCTATAGAGTCATGACAATAACATCTGTTTTTCTGTATTTTTAAACAGCAAAATTTAAAAATTAAATTGTATTGTGTGGATTTATACATAATCACTATTTAAATAAGAATGCATATGCCATAGTAAAATACCTTGAAAATGATAGTTTTTTAAAAGTATTACTATTATTCGATTGTGTTGTCTCCTTGTTTAAAATATCAAGAACAACTCTGAAGGATCCAAGATGTATTATTACTTTGAGAAACAAACAAACAAACAAACCAAAATACTCAAAGCACCTGAAGTAAATTGCAGCACAGGAGGAACCAGACCATTTCTCAGTTTTATTGTGATTTCCTAATGGAGTCTTTGGCTTTGGGGGTTTGGGCTAATTGTATTGGGCTCATACTTCTGTCTGCCTCAATGATAAGTGTCCAAGTGTAAACATAGAAAATAAGTGATTAACTTAAAGGGGTTACAGGGGAGCAGGGCCATGGTTTGTTCTCATTTGATGTGCCTATGCTTCTGTATGAGGTTTAAGAGTGATATTAGAGCATGGAGGCTGATGCAGCTCAAGGGACAGACCTGCAACACCACCTGCAGAGAACCTCCTCTGGCTATTATCACAGAGCCTGACGAAGGTGAGAACCCTGCTTCACATACCCTTATGGGAAGCAGTGACTGTGGCCTTCATCACCGTCGCCTCAAGGAATAACTTCTCCATGGCACCACTTTGGGAAAGCTGGTTTTGTTCCTAATGACATCCCCGCCGGAGTTCTACCATAGGGCTTAGCACAGGGTGAGTGTTAGTCACTCAGTCATGTCTGACTCTTTGCGACCCATGGACTGTACCCAGCTAGGCTCCTCTGTCCATGGAATTCTCCAGGCAGTACTGGAGTGGTAGCCCCTTCCTTCTCTAGAGGCATCTTACCAACCCAGGGATCCAGCTGGGGTCTCCCACATTGCAGGCAGATTCTCTACCATTTGAGCCAGATCTCAGTAAATATGTGTTGAATCTGTGAGTATATGACTCAGATTTTATACAATTATTTGGTCCAGATATATTGAAATAATACCAAAGCATCCAGCTAAACTGCAAAATGTTTTTTTTTTTTTGGTCAATATGGTGACATGGCAGAGCAGTTTTGTTGGTTGCTTAGAATGAAACATCTATCATCACAGACTTCTATCAATACATCTTATTCCTCAATATAATCCTTTTCTATATCCACAGTTTTCCCAAGTAAAGAGGCTTTAGATAGAAAGAAGGGAAGCAAAGAGAGAAGCAAAGAGGGACAGGCTGGTTCAACTGGGTTAGTCATCACTGCCACCATATAAATGATTTCTATGTTAAATATATAAAGGAAGGGTTTGGACATTTTTTTTTAACAACATTTTTTTTTCCTGTCATATTTTAACCCTAGGAAGGTCAGATAGGCCTAGGTTCTGCAACTTGCCATTTTGTGCACTAGGGCAAGTGACTCTGGGCTTCACTTTCTTCACATGTAGGATAAGATTACTCAGAGGTGGTGGGGAAGTGGAAGAGACCAGGGAAAGTTGAATTTCAAAGTAAAGCTTCAGCCTGGTCCTGCTGTAGAGCTCTGGAGTGCTAGTGGTCTTACTGCCAACTAGTCATTGCCAGGAAGAGATGGGGGAGAATGTAAATTACCAAGCTCCAGAGGCTTATGTTAGTCTTCTGAAAAAGAGTTTTAAGTGCTCAATTGAGATGCTTGCACATATTAGAAGCTGGGGGAGGAAAACCTCAGACCAGTAAGAGGGGCCTAAGGAGATCTGAACAAAGTCCTACAGTGTTGCCTTCAGCCTGCTTTGAATGTTAGATGATACATGCCTTTAAAGCCCTTAGGATAGAATCTGGTACAGAGCAAGTACGCATCCGGATGTTTGCTACTATAATTAATACTTTTATCATCTTTTCTGCAGTATTAGAGTAAGTATTCCCCACAGCTTTCTTCCAAGCAGAGGTTACAAACCCTAAAAGTTTGGGGGTTATGTAAATTAGAGAAACTGCCAGAAAGAAGACCAGGAAGAGGTGGGGCAGGGTCACCTGGGGCACACCTGCTCCCTGCCATCAAAAATAAAGCCTCTGCAATCAAGTGTTTGCAAAACACTATGAAAAAGTCAAAGTCAGAACAAACCAAAACAAGAATTACATCTGGCTGGTGGCTTGCCAGTTTGCCAGGTTGCTCTAAACTTTGCTCACAGCCTCCATCCCGCAAGGCACTCTAGTCCTGGCAGGAAAGGGTGGTGCATTTGGGGGCATGCTTGCTGAGGAGTGCTCCCTGCCAGGCTGCCTGGGAAGCTAGGAGACCCTGTGATGAGTTTTACTTGGGTGGTCTGTCCTCTCCACCCTGGCCACCCACAGCCACCTCTGGTTGTGAGGATACAATCAACGGAGAGTGGGATTTGTTTTTTTGTACATTCAAGGAGTATTTATTGAGCACTACCACATTCTATGTTGGCTGTGAAGGGTCCTAATGAGAAACAGGCTCTGTGTGTGTTTATGTGTCTGGAAGAGAGACTTTCTTTCAAATTAAAATGTGGTTGGGAAGATCCCCTTGCTTCCCTTCATTTCCCTCACAGGAAATACAAAGTTAGCAGTGGAAACAATTGCTTATCCATGTTTCTGTCCTCATCTTGGGTCATTTAACTCACCTCATTCTTACCCCCTCTTAATATACTCTCCATCCTCACATTGGCTGGTCCTGCCAGACTGGACCATTCAATATTATACTTGCTGTGCTTATAGTTCTATGCCTATTAGTTTAAGGTGGGAGTTTGTGTGCAAGAGAAAAATAAGTCATAATCCTGGGAAACAGGGTAGGCTCTCAAAGAACCATCCAGAGAGTTGTGACAATGTATAATAGCATGCTAACCTATAAAGTTGAGATATAAGAGTTGGCAGGGAAGAGATGAAAGGTGTGAGATGAAAAAGACTTTGGTTGTAACCTGACACTACTATCATCCAATTAGTACATTATATTCCTTTACTAGATCAATTTTATACTTTATACTATACCTTTATTAGATCTATATTTATATTAATATACGTTTTGTGATTAAAATTTAATGTGTTCACCATAGAAAATTTGAAAGCAAAGAAAACCAAAGAAGGAATTAAAAGTTTCTCATAATTCTATTATCCAGATGCCGCCACAGTACTTACCATTTCAGTCCTTTTCCTTCTAGGTACATGCATTTTGACATTACTGGGATGATCTATTCTGAAACTTGATTGTTTCCCATTTAATAATTTATCCTTGAACTTTTCCCCATATAATTAAGTTACTGTCATACAACATGCTTCTTAATGGCTTATTTTGTCACATTGACATACTGCAATTTATTTAAGCAGACTTTCTTCCCTCCCCCAAATCTGTCTCCTTATTTCATGTTCCAACTAAAGCCAGTTTTAAAGGTACACATAGGGCCCCAGAAACCAGCGATAGATGATTGGCTCAATTCCTTCCCAAGAACTTCAAAGAACTGCAAGAGAAACCAGCTATGATGCTCTATTTCACACTCTCTGGAGTGACAGCCCAGCTTGAGACTGCTACAGAGGTGGTCAAAGGCTGAGGTGGGGCATTTGGGAGACAAGCCTTGGAATAACAAGGTTTCCAATGACCAGATAGCAGTATGAAACCCTTCTCTTATAGGCTTCTTTCAGAAAGCAAAAGATACCAGATGAACTCTCAGGAGTGTTTTGAAAGGCAAGGCAAATGGCACATTTGAGAACTGAATTTGGCTCCATTTGTTCCAGGGAAGGTGGGTGGCTTCAGCTGCCTAGGAAACAGGCTTTGAATATGTGCTTCCTGGAATTCTTTATGCTTCTCTCCTGAAAGGGTTCCTAGTGTTCCTGATAAAGGATTCTTATTATTTGGCATTTGCAGGCAGCCTAGTTTTGGCTACATTCTGTTCAATTCTTTATGTTGGTGAGTTCTTATAAAGCCCTGTATCTCTTCAGAACTAGCCCAGAATTCTCCCTTCTCCCTGCCTCTTTCTCCTTCCCCATCTCTGTCTCACTCCCACCTGCCAACCTTGCACACACTTTTATTTTATTTCCAATCTGAAAGCTGAAACTCTGGCACAGTTAGGTGAAGCCATACACAGAGCATCTGTTTCAGTGTTTCAGGCTGCTTCTAGGAGAGTAAATAGCATATGCAAGGCGTGGGTGCTGTGTTGGAAGTGAAACAGGCACCACCGTGAATGGTTGCATGTTGACCATGAGGCAAAGCACATGGTCAGAACCTCCAAGACCTTGCACTCAAAGAAGTGAAAATAAGCCTTGACCTGTCCTTTCATACCATCCAGATCTAAGGTGTCGAAAGCAAAGAGAATGAGAGGAGGGGATCTATAAATAACAGTTGCATTCTTCATTCAATTCACTTGTATGTTCAGTAAATCTTAATTAAGCAAGCATTAGTTTCAGTATTGTGCACTTGTGACAATCTGAGTCCTGGTGGGTAGGATACACTTTAGGTAAATGAGACCATGTATTGAAGGACCCAGTAAAGCACTGGTCACATAGTAGGCATTCAATATACATTAATAATACCTAACATATTCTGGACTTTCTACTTGCCAGGCACTATTCTAAGTATTTATATATAAATATATAAAGTTATATATAATAACATATTTAGTCATTAGAACAGTCTTTTGGAATAAGTTACCCAAATGCTCCAGATAAAGTTAAATAAAATGTCCAGTATCATTTGCTTAATTGCTTTGTCTTATCTTTATGTAATGTACATCACAGGAATCCTGTCCTTTTCATTGAAGATTAGCTGAGCACTTGATCAGATTGGATAAGCAGAACTTCTGTAGAAAGGTTAGGACCATGAATATTGTTGAGAAAGATGAGAAAGAAGAGAATCCTAAGAGAATATTCCATCCTAGTAGTCTCACCATAATCCTATTGGTTCAGCATGCTGGTAGAGGAAGGTGAGCCATATACATAGCGAGAGGGGCATACACGTACACTCGTATACATGCATATGCACACAGAGTTTCTGCAGTCAAGAATCTTGAAATCTTTTGTGGATACAAATCACAGATACTAGAAAAAAAATTCCAGGGTAATGCAAAAACAGCAATTAGATTTACCATGCTAAGTTCTATGAGAATATGAAAGTAAGGGTTCCTTTCCTCAATAACTCTGTGATCTTGCTGGCTCTATCTTTACATCATTTGTAAATTTTTGGAGCTCAGACCAGTTGGTGTCTGCCCACATGAGCTACTTGCTGCAGTGTCCGAGTGCTCTGCTCAACGACAGGCAAGGTTCAGGCATATCCATACTTGCCACATGATCTTGTCAAAGAAACACAACCAATGGTTTAATAACAAGCTAATAGGCAGCATATTGCACTGGAATCATATGTTATAATTGATGCTTTTATTGTATATTTTATGTTGGACTTGTTTGACTTTTATATTCATGATAAGAAGTTGCTTACTATTGTTAGATATTACTCCTCTTTAGCGCTTTTGGACCCATGTAATTGAAGCATAGCCTAAGATTGCAAGGGATGCTGTTAAAAACAAAATTATATTGAGGCTGATATAAAAATACAAATGTCATACATAACCCCTGAATTCAAACTTCCATGTTCATCATTAGAGCTCCATTGTTCTATTCATCTGGCAGTTCACATTCAGCTTTATGAACATTGGGAGGGTTCAAAATAAAGGAATATCCTTTTGAAATCTCCAGTGCAACAAATGAACACTTTCTGGTCTATCCCTTGTACACATCTTTCATATATAGTGAATTTCATTTGAAACTGTTTCATACCATGAAAGCAACTGAAAACCCCTGACACAGAGTATCAGCTCTGTGGGAGAAGTGGGGGAGAAGACTTGAAAGGCAGACTGAAGTGTTGTAAGTCATATGACAATATTGGAAGCTATGACTGTAGAGCTAGAAAGAGGTAGGAAATAGAAGCAGAATACAATGACACTATGCAAAATGTGGCCCTTCCAGAGAGGAGGAATATTTAGAAAGAATTCTATGGAGTCAAGTGGCTGATGCACAATTGAACCAATTGGATAATAAATCAGTCTCTATGGAATATTAAATTTTTCCATGTCAATCAGGCAATAAAGTTAAAATATTATAGGCATCATCGACTCGATGGACATGAGTTTGAGCAAGCTCCAGGAGTTGGTGAAGGATAGGGAGGCCTGGTGTGCTGCAGTCCATGGGGTTGCAAAGATGACTGAACGACTAAACTGAACTGATTATAGATTTTAAAGAATTAAATGAAAACATCATTAGAAATTCGAAAGTGTAGTCGTGGAAAGAAACAACCCCATTTGAGGCACATGGATGGGCTTGCCAATGGGCAAATCATGTCATGCATAGGTCTCAGCTTTCAAAGTATGGCTCTGGATATGGCCAGTTCTAAAATTCACACCCCAGCCTAAGTCAACCTCTTTTAGTTAAGAATTTTAATAGTCTCCTTGTGCGTTCTAGTTCGCTTAGATGGTATTCCTGTTTCTTTTGTGAGTTGCGTCTTTTCACCCTCAGAAAAATTACGCACTGTCTATAGATGAGATGCTATTTTCTATCCATCAAAAGTGGCAAAAGTTCATTAGCTTTACAAATTATATCAGTGAGGCTGGAGAAAGAAACGTTTTCATGTGTTGCTGATGAAAATGTGAAATGTTACAAAACAGGTGTGAATTGTAAATGTTAGTATTTATCCTTTGACCCTAGGATCTGCCTTGAGGATATACTTCTAACAATAAAATATATTGTTATTTGTGTTAAAGGTTATTTATTGCAGCATTGTTTATACTGTAAAATTTTGCAACTACCTAAATATCCCAGAATAGGAGATTGAATAAACAATTGTACATTCCCAAAAGAGAATGCTACATGGTTGTAAAAAAATAATGACATAAGAAAAGTCTCTGTGAAAGTATTGAACAGTGATTACCAGGAGACTGTGTTAAGTGACAGAAGGGTAAAGTACAAAAGAACACATATAGTATATTGCCCTTTGTGTAAAAAAGAGGAGGAAATTAAAAAAAGAACTTATGCATATAGTTGTTTATTTTTACAAGAAGAAACATGGGAAGAATAAGCCAGGAAACAATAAAGCTGGCTACCTGCAAGGGATGTTGGAAGGGAAATGAGGTGGAAAGGATATGGAAGGGAGTTGCATACAGATTATTCTTAGAGAATAAAAATACCTTTTTGTTTATTTTTGCCTTTTGGAAGCATGTTTATGTACTGCATATTTAAAATATATACAATTGTCCCTTAGTATCCACAGCAGATTGGCTCCAGGACCATGCTGTAGACATCAAAATCCATGGACGCTCAAGTGCTTTATATAAAATAGTGTAGTATTTGTATACAACCTGTGTACATCCTTCTGTGGAATTTAAATTGTCTCTAGATAATGAACTCAATTGAAATGAATCTGAGCAAATGCCAGGAGATAGTGAAGGACAAGGAAAGCCTGGTGTGCTGCAGCCCATGAGGTCGCAAAAAGTCAGACACAATTTAGCCACTGAACAACCTCAGATTACTTAATGATACCTAATACAATATAAAAGCTATAAAAATAGTTATAAATACAATGTAAATGCTGTGTTAATAGTTGCCAGCATGTGGCAAATCCAAGTTTTGCTTTTTGGAACTTTGTGGTGTTTTTTTGAGTTTTCAATCTGTGGTTGTTTGAATCCATGAATGTGGAAATTGTAGATACAGGGGGCAGACTGTGTAGAAAATATACATTAGTTAAATCAGCAGAAATGAGAAGGGAAAAAACCCAAACATTGAAAGCGAACTGAAATATATGAACCTGATAGTATTTTGAAGAAATTCAGAATCTACTTCAGATGTATTCTAGGATTAAGGAAATGAGTAAATATATATATTTTGTTGGGGCACAGATATCTCATTATGGAGAAGGCACGTATGCGGAATGGGAACAGGTAAGAAAAAACCTTTTAGGGTGGACTACATTTAATATTTAATATTGTCTGTGTGAACTCATTATTTCTAAACTATGTTTATGTATGCATAAATATACTGTATGTGCATTTGAGTACATGTTTGTATGTGTGTGTATGTAATTATTGATATATTTTATAGCTTTATCCACAGCAAGGATCTAGAAGCAAAATCATCCTTGACAACATTCATAGTAATTAGTTCATCTTGGTTTCTTAACACTATTTCCCAATAAAAAGAATCAAGTCTCCTCAGAGAAATGGCAAATCCCAGGGCTAGGGTAGGGTAGGTAGAAAATGAGATATTTTGTTATGTTAGAAATTAAGGAAGCTAAAACACACACAAAAGACAGAGGATCCTACTTGAAGGGGCTCTCATTGACCAAATCTAGGATAATTAAAACATTAAAACAATTAAAGACAATAAGAAAATCATATGATAATCAATAGGTAGGTAAACAAATAAATGAATGGATGAGAAGGGAGGGTTCTTGCCTACAGAAAGGCTGAGCTCTGTCTGGAGGAAATGTTGAAGATGCAAATCCGTCATTTTGCAATCTTCCTGGTCAAGATTGGTACAGGCAGGAACCATTAATAGATCCGAAACCTATTGGGACATTCAGGTAGCCCAGGCCTGGAAGTAGGTACATCCACATGTATTCTATTGCACCAAACTCATTGACGGAGCCACACCTAATTTCAAAGGAGGCTGGAAAGTTGAGTCTTGCAGTGTGCCCAAGGAAGATGAAGAGAGCACAGACATCAATGACCCTTCACAGTCCTCATCAGAGTTGGAGATTTTAGCATCGTGGTATCTCCAGCTATGATAGCTAGTTTCAAAGGAGGGTCCCCCAGTTACCCATACCTCCTGATGCTGGGTGCTCTTGTGTAACCCCCTCCCACATGGAATCTGGGCTGGGATCGTCTTAACCAAGAGGAAGAGGCAGAAGTGACTCTGCTTCAGTTCTAGGCCTAACCATTAAGAGGACCTGAAAGTGACAGTCGCTCAGTTATGTCCAACTCTTTGTGACGCCATGGACTATACAGTCCATGGAATTCTTCAGGCCAGAATACTGGAGTAGGTAACCATACCTTTCTCCAGGGGATCTTCCCAACCCAGGGATTGAACCCAGGTCTGCATTGCAGGCGGATTCTTTACCAGTTGAATCACCTGGTAAGCCCAAGAGGACTTAAAGCCTCTGCTTTTTCTCTCTTGGAGCCCTCACTTTTGGAAGTCATTCACCATCGTGTAAGAAGCTTGGCTTTCCCGCTGCAGAGCCCATGTGAAGAGCACGTGTGAAGAGGCCACATGGAGAAAAGACTTGGGACCGAGGTGGAGTGAGCGAGCGAGCGAGCGAGAGAGAGGAAGAGCCACCCAACTGCCTCAGCAATCCCAGGGACATTTCCAGATGATTCTAGACAGAGCTCTGGGCCCAGAAGTGTGACAGTATGTTTGGCAGATAGATCGTATGACAAAAAAGAGAGGAATTTCAGAAAACTGACCTCAGAATTCCCAGATTCTAAGTTAGAGATAAGATTTTCTGTGATGGGCTTTGTTTTTTGAAGAAGTGGAGATAAGGCCTGAAAACTCTCAAAAAACACTTTAGAAAGTCTTACTCTGGGGCAATTGAGGAGGAACGATCCATCTTTACACATGATGTGCAAGCTTGTCACTGTGCAGTCTCAATCTTGGAACCGGTAGAAAGATTCCAGGAAGCTGGCTTACAGATAAAGCAGGCCAGGAAGCTGGTCCCTGGTCCAAATCCTCTGACTGGGTCACTCAGACCCAGAGACTGTGTGAAGGGGCCCCTTGGGCACAGATGACCCAATCCTTACAGGCCAATCAGATTAGTTAAGAGAAAAGGCCCAGCAGAGACCCAGTTATGAAAGGAGGGTGCTGTCCGCATCTTAGAGCTCTGCCAATTTAGTCCAGAAGAGAGGGATGTGCTCAGGGTGAACTTAAAGCCTGCAGAAAAGCCCACTGATTGTTGAAAGGGGTGGAGATGGAGGGTGGGAGCTGGAAATGCACAGAGAATGAAAAATAAAGGAGGAAGAAGAAGAACTAGGAGAAGAAAGGAGGAGGAAGGAGGTTTTGTGTTCAGCTCTGTCAATATCTACATTCACTGTCTATGTTTAGACAGCCAATAATTTATTTCCAGATCACTTATTCTGCCCTGCTGTCTGTGTGAAATCTCACACATACTTCACAGAAGTGGATTACATGACTGTGGGGGGTGGGGGTTTGGGGAGAGAGGAGATTTTAACCCACGCTCCTAGGCAGTGGAGCATCAGTATTTCTGTGTAGGAAGTACTCCAGATAGTAATGTAGCTGGAGAAGGGTTGGCTAGGAGACTTGCATCGAAATTGTGCTCAAATGTGAGAACATTCCCTCTCTCTCTATTTTTTTTTTTTTAGCTTATATTATATTATCTGTTTGTGATGGATTGGAAGGGGGTCTAAAGTGTCCCCAAGTCTCTACCCCACCCCCAGTCGGGACACGCTCCTCAGCAGGGACCAAGGCAGTTGCAAAATTGTAAGAGTGCCTCTCTGTATGTTTAGTTGAGTTGGCTAGTGGATAAGCTGATGGCAGACTGGCAGCCATTCTCCCCAGCACTCCCAGATCTTTGTAAGATCTTTGTAAGCTCAAGAATCCCCCTCTAAACTAGTCACATAGGTCTTTTATTCAAGCCACTCAATTTCTGGTTTTTTTCCTACTGTATTCTTCTACTGCTGGAATGTGACTAACCTTGTCACACGTTTAACCATGTAGTTTTTAAAAGCCTCCACATCTTTATCTAAGATAACTGGACAGTTTTCATCAACTTTTCTCTACCCTTTGGACATTATATTCTACAGTAATGGTACTGGAAGTGTAGTGGCTGGACCAGCAGCATCAGCACCACCTGGGAGCATGTTAGAAATGCAGAATCACAGGCCCCACCCCAAATATACTGAATTGGAATCTCTGAGTCTAGGGTCCAGGAATCTGTTTTAACAAGTGCTCCAGGTGGTTTCGTTGCCATCCTAAAATTGGAGAAACACCATCCCCTTTGTCATTTTGTAATTTTAAAAATCAATGGATTGATTACTTTTTGGCTGTTCTGGGTCTTTGTTGCTGTGTGGACTTTTCTCGAGTTGCAGCAAAAAGGGCTACTCTCTAGCTGTGGCACACAGGCTTCTCATTGCAGTGGCTTCCCTTGTCGCGGAGCACAGGCTCTACGGCTCGCAGCCTCAGTGGCTGCAGCTGCTGGGCTCTAGCTCATAGGCTCAATAGTTGTGCATGGGTTTAGTGGCTCCAAGGCATGCGGGATCTTCCCAGATCAGGATTTGAATCTTTGTCTCCTGCATTGGTTAGACACATCCTTTGCTACTGAGCCACCAGGGAATCCTTGTCATTTTTTTACCCCCTTTCTCTACTGATACTGTTATTACTGACTGAAACTTTTGAAGATAGGGATGAAACAAATAAATACCTGCTCAGGCAAGTTGATTTGAGACGTTCCATAAATTTTCACATGCCCAAAAGGTGTCCCTAAACCACAATGTTGCCATGGTACTTTTGTAACAGGAGGGAAAGGGGCAGAGCACAATTTTTGAAAGAATGACATAGCCCAAGGACACAACACAGACCAATTGGAATCAAATGGGACCAAGATGGTAGGCAAGACTAGACCTTGATCCTCAATCAGCAAGTGAAATGGCACATCCAGAGGTGCCATGACAGTTCCAAGGCACTGTTAAAAGACCAAGGAGTAGGTGGCGGCCCAAATCCCGGAAATCTCTGTCCCTTCCCCAAAAGTTGGGATAACCCTCCCACTCACTAACATATGAAATTGCCCAGCCTATAAAAACTAGCCACGCTACCTTCCACAGCCACATTCGCCCTTTGCAATGGCTCACACTGTCTGTGGACTGTGCTTCTCTCTGTATCTGAATAAACCCACTTCTTACCTATCCCTTTGTCTCTCACTGAATTATTTCTGCAATGAGACATCAAGAACCTGAGCTTCATTAGATCTTGAAACCAGGTACTGTGGGTTTTGGCTGGGTTTGAGTCCCAGCCACGTGGATTCAAGTCCCAAGAATGGTTTTGACTGGGTTTGAGTCCCAACCATGTGGATGTAAGTCCTAAACTGGCTTTTGGCTGGGTTCAAGTCCCAGCACATGGGTTTGAGTCCCAGTCTGTGGTAAATGGTGTCAGAAGGAAGGGAGCAACTGGAATACTTTTCCCCTGTCTGCTTCTGTCTCAATGTAGCCATTCTGTGTGTCTGAGATCCCAGCTCTCACTGGCTCCTGGGCTCTAGAAATACTGCTTCCTTTCTTCATCTTTCCAGTTCTCAGGTGGTAGTGGCTTCTTGCTGTTGTTACTCTCCAGATTTCTTCATCATAATGTTTGGTTTTTAAGTTCTTCCATCTTCTAGAATCAACTTGTTGTCATAAAAACCCTCATCTGCTAGTAAGGTGGTCAAACACTGTCTGATATATCAAGGGGCTTTCCAGGTGGCTCAGGGGTAAAGAATTCTCCTGTCAGTGAAGGAGACTTAGGTTTGATCCCTGAGTCGGGAAGATCCCCTGGAGGAAGGCATGGCAATCCACTCCAGTATTCTTGCCTGGAGTATCCCATGGGCAGAGGAGCCTGGCAGGCTACAGTCCTTGGAGTCACAAAGAGTCAGACAGGACTCAGAGACTACACAGCAACAATGTCTCTAGGGGGGGATTCCTAGAGGAAGTGACATTTGTTCTGGATCTTCAAGGTTTGCTGACCGATTCCTATTAATTCCAGTTTGGTATTTCTGGATCCCAAGTCTGGGAAGACACAAGGGACGAAGTAGTTTGGGGCTCAGCTCATTTGGCACAGGATTAGCAGATCTCAGAGCTGTGGGTTTCAATTGCTTTCAATGAAGGGTTTCTGCATCTGACACACTATTGACATTGTGAGCCAGATAATTCTTTTTTTAAAATTTTTAAAATTTTTATTGGATGATAGTTGTTTACAATTTTGGGTTAGTTTCCGCTCTACAGCAAAATGAATCAGCTGTACGTACACATATATTCCCTCTGTTTTGGAATTCCTTCCCGCTTAGGTCACCACAGAGTGGTTACCACTGAGCAGAGTTCCTTGTGGTATACAGCAGGTTCTCCTTGTTATCTAATTTATACACAGTAGTGTGTATATGTCAGTACCAGTCTCCTAATTCATCCCACCTCTTTCTTCCCCCAAAGCGTCCTTACATTTGTTCTCTACATCTGTGTCTCTCTCTTGCTTTGCAAATAGGTTCATCTGTACCATTTTTCTAGATTCCACAAACATGCGTTAATGGTATTTATTTTTCTTTTTCTAACTTACTTACTCTGTGTGACAGTCTCTATGTCCGTCCACATCTCTGCGAATGGCACAATTTTGTTCTTTTTTATGACTGAGTAATATTCCATTGTATACGTGTACCCCACCTTCTTTATCCACTCCTTTGCTGATGAGCATTTAGGTTGCTTTCATGTCCTGACTCTTGTAAATAGTGTGGCAGTGAATACTAGGGTGCCTGTATCTTTTGTAATTATGGCTTATTGGGATGCTGTCTTGTTATTTTAGGATGTTTAGCTCCTTGCTTGGCCTCTACCCACTAGATGCCATAGAATGCCCATCCTTGTCAAGTTATGATAACCAAAAATGTCTCCAGATATTGTGAAATGCGTCTGGGTGGGGTGGAGGTGAAGGACTGGGTGAAATCACTCCAGTTTACAAACACTATTCTGTGCTGATGGCTCAGCATCCAGGCACCGTACTGGAGAAGCTTTGAATTCTAAAGGTCAGAAAGTCACTACCTTCCAGAAAGGGCAGCTGCCACCCTGCCCCTCTCCTTCGTCTCTACTTCCCTCAGCTGGTGCATGCCTTCAATTCTAATAAACATTGTCCACTAGAGAACAATGATCCCTTAGTCTCTAAGGGACTGTCAGGGTCAAACAACTGAATCCTTGCCAGAAGTGGTGACATGGGAAATGGGGAGTCATCACCATTATAATATTTTAATTCTTCTCTGAATTATGAGATGAAAGTTGCAAAGCTCTAAAGGATGTTTAATTTTATCCTTACGATAACCTTTCTTTCATAAGACAAATTTTCTGCTTCTCCCATCCTCAAATGCACATCAGTCCTAGCCTTCTGCAAAATAAAGGAACAAGGAAAAACACTAATCCTGTCTGGGAAAAAAACAACACACTTACTACTATCATCATTCCGTCAAGAACTGCCTACACAAGTCAGACATCTTATAGCATGTCAACATAACTAATTAACCTTCAACATACCTGTTATGTCAAGATAGGCTTTTTGTATATTACAGCTAAGGAGCCAACTTGCATAAAGAAATACAGCTAATGTTGGTGAAGGTATTAAAAGCTCTATTACCAGTTAAAGATAACAGCAATCTTTTATATTTGCATTGTGCATTGTAATTTTTTAGCTATTATTTTTACACATGTTGTCTAAATTGTACTCATACCTTCAGTACAATCAGAGTTAAGAAAAAGCCTTAAAATGCTTGGTGTGGTTGGAAGAAGTTTCACAAAGAATTAGGAATTGAGTTGATCTCTGATGGTGACATGGGTCCGAGAACTGTTGCTGGTGTTATTAGTGGAGGTGATGGTAGAGAGTTTGTTTTAGACAGAAAATGTGAGCAAAGACCCAGAGTTACAAATAAGGGAGTGTACAATTTATTATTTTTTTTTCAGACTAATCCATCAGGAGCAGATGATTTGTGATGGTAGGGAGAGAGATGGGGTGTGTGTGCCTGGTGGGAGTAGATTATACAGGACCTAGAAACCCAGGCAGGAAAGTGAGGATGTTATGAAATAGTCACGGAGAGGTGTTGAAGTTTGTAAGCAGAGATGAACATTTTGCCTCCTGCTCAGTGTCACCGCCTCTCTGATGCTCTGATTTCGGTTTCAGTCTTTTGGTGTCCTGGGGTTCCCCTTGATCATGGCTTGACAAGACCGGGAGCTCTCTGGGGACAGAGTTCTGACTTACCCACCCTTGTGGCCCTGAGGCCTAGCACATAGGATCCCTCAGCAAATGGACTGAGTAGTGAGCAAATGGACAGAGACCACATGCTGCTGAATGCCCTTGGAAGAAGGATTCCAAAGAGAGGGAGGCCACTGGACATAGGAAAGCCCAGATTTTGAAAGCAGGAAGATACACCAATGGACTCTCAAAGAGGTTCATTTGAGGAGAGCACAGTAGGAAAGGAAATGAACTGATGAAACCCCAGGTTGTGGGGGACAAGAAAATGTGGCTGAGAATCATCAGGGTAATCAAAATGAGAAGCATGACCATCTTCACCCATCCTGAGACATGATCCATTTCAGATTACTAGACATGACCACTGCTACAGTGAATATCCACTGCTCTTCTGTACGAAGTGAAATAGTCATAATCTTGATTTAAAAAACTGAAGAAATATCCTTCTAAATGCTTCCTGCTTCCTGCATCCTCCACCCCCACCCATTCACATTGGTCTGTTGGATGTGCTCCCACCAAATGAGTCAGGCAGATTAGAACATTAGTCTATTTGAGCAGATGTCACTTAAAAAAAAACAACATTGCACCATTACACAAAGCTTACCAATAATGCCTGTCATGTAGCCATGGTGCTGATATAAAGAAAAGGAGTAATTTTGGTGAATTCAAAGGAGATAAGATTACTGTAATTATGGGCACTGCTTCTAAATAATCTCAGCTAAAAAAGAAAGGCTGTTTTGTATCATGTCGAGATACGGGAAGGAGGAGAGAAAGCCTGCAAAGAGGTAGGCTGTCAGAGAGGAGGATGTGGGAGACAGCAGTGTTTACTGGTGGTGTTCTTGTGGCTGACTTAGCCTGCCTTGAGCGGAACACTTCCCTGAGAGAAAACAAGGTCTTTTGAAGGTTGCTAGAGGGAAGAATCTCAAGGGTTTGCTCAGAATAAACTGCAACTCTCTTTCTTCACAGGTTGCCTAATCCAACCCTTCTTTTCCAAAGCCCTGCTCAAATCCTTTCCCTCTGTGAAATCATCCCATTTCACTTCAAGTCTGCAGAACTCCACTTCCTGAATGGCAGTACCAGTTACAGGGCAATTAATCAGAGTGAGTTTTATTCCCTTTCCCAGGAAAGGGAAATGGCAACCCACTCCGCTATTCTTGCCTGGAGAACTCCATGGACAGAGGAGCCTGGCAGGCTACAGTCCATGGGATCACAAAAAGTCAGACATGACTGAGTGACTACCACGCTTCCACTTTACGACTTCAGCAGTGATACACCCATATCTTCTGTTATTATTATTTAATCTTATGTTCATATAGATTCCCTAAGCCCATTGGCATCTTTTTGAAGAAAGCATGGTGGCATATCCCACTCTAGGGTCTCCCAGAATGCCATGAATAAATTAGGCCCTCAATGAATCCTGGTTGGTTGATTAAGTATTAATGCAAGTGGCTGTCAGGTAAGGTGGTCTACCTCTTTGATGGGGGAGTGATGAAGTAGACAAAGGAAACTAACACCCATTGAGCATCTATGATCCAAACCCTTTTTCTAGGATTAGATTATCTCAGTTTAACCATTTGAAAATTTCTGTAAAGTAGAGAACCTTCAATTAATGGTAAGGAAATGGAGACTTGGGGGAATTAAAGTGGGTCACTTAGAGTACATCACTCTAAGTGGCAGAATCAGGGCTTTAATCTTAGACTTGTCTGACTCCAAAGTTTGTGTATCTTTCAGATGAACCTTTAATCCTTTAATCCTCACCACCCCCCTGCCCCCCTGCCCCACCAACCCCGACCCCAGCTACTTCATAGACTCTCTTTCCCTTTGACCAAGATCAGAAATTCTGGCAGTTTTCATCTGGTAGCTGAAAACTTTGATACGTGTCAAAGTTTCAATACCTAGGAGTATTGAAAACACTCCTAGGGTGAGGGTGAGTTATGGTAGGTAGACTGATGTTTCCCACCCCCACCTCTAAATGAAAGTGAAAGTGAAGATCACTCAGTCATGTCCAACTCTTTGCAACCCCATGCACTACACAGTCCATGGAATTTTCCAGGCCAGAATACTGGAGTGGGTAGACTTTCCCTTCTTCAGGGGATCTTCCCAACCCAGGCATTGAACCCAGGTCTCCTGCATTGCAGGTGGATTCTTTACTAGCTGAGCCACAAGGGAAGCCCCCACCTCTAAATGCCCACATCCTAATCCCTGCAACCCCTGGGCTTTCCTGGTGGCTCAGAAGGTAAAGAATCTGCTTGCAATGTGGGAGACCTGGGTTGATCCCTGGGTTGGGAAGATCCCCTGGAGAAGGGTATGGCTACCCACTCCAGTATTCTGGCCTGGAGAATTCCATCGATAGAGGAGTCTGGCAGGCTACAGTCCATGGGGTAGTGGGACAGGACTGAGTGACTTTCACTTCACTTCACTTTAATCCCTGTAACCCCTGAATATCTTAGGTCACATAGCTTAAGGCAATCAAGGTTACAGGTTGACTCAAAGTTGCTAAATAGCTGACCTTAAAATTAGGAGTAATCCAATCCTATGCCCCAACCAGCAACGCTGAAGAAGCTGAAGTTGAATGGTTCTATGAAGACCTACAATGCCTTTTAGAACTAACATCCAAAAAAGATGTCCTTTTCATTATAGGGTACTGGAATGCAAAAGTAGGAAGTCAAGAAATACCTGGGGTAACAGGCACATTTGGCCTTGGAATACAGAATGAAGCAGGGCAAAGACTAATAGAGTTTCGCAAAGAGAACGCACTTGTCATAGCAGTTGTTGTTGCCCTGCTTCCAGCAACACAAGAGAAGACTCTGCACATGGACATCACCAGATGGTCAACACCAAAATCAGACTGATTATATTCTTTGCAGCCAAAGATGAGATGCTCTATACAGCCAGCAAAAACAAGACCGGCAGCTGACTGTGGCTCAGATCATGAGCTCCTTATTGCCAAATTCAGACTTAAATTGAAGAAGGTAGGGAAAACCACTAGATCATTCAGGTATGACCTAAATCAAATCCCTTATACAGTGGAAGTGAGAAATAGATTTAAGGGACTAGATCTGACAGATAGAGTGCCTGATGAACTATGGACAGAGGTTCATGACATTGTACAGGAGACAGGGATCAAGATCATCCCCATGGAAAAGAAATGCAAAAAAGCAACATGGCTGTCTGAGGAGGCTTTACAAATAGCTGTGAAAAGAAGAAAAGTGAAAAGCAAAGGAGAAAAGGAAAGATATAAGCATTTGAATGCAGAGTTCCAGAGAATAGCAAGGAGAGACAAGAAAGCCTTCCTCAGTGATCAATGCAAAGAAATAGAGGAAAACAACAGAATAGGAAAGACTAGAGATCTCTTCAAGAAAATTAGAGATACCAAGGGAACATTTCATGCAAAGATGGGCTCGATAAAGGACAGAAATGGTCTGGACCTAACAGAAGCAGAAGATATTAAGAAGAGGTGGCAAGAATACACAGAAGAACTGTACAAAAAAGATCTTCATGACCCAGATAACCATGAAGGTGTGATCACTCACCTAGAGCCAGAAATCCTGGAATGTGAAGTCAAGTGGGCCTTACAAAGCATCACTACAAACAAAGCTAGTGGGGGTGATGGCATTCCAGTTGAGCTGTTTCAAATCCTGAAAGATGATGCTGTGAAAGTGCTGCACTCCATATGGCAGCAAATTTGGAAAACTCAGCAGTGGCCACAGGACTGGAAAAGGTCAGTTTTCATTCCAATCCCAAAGAAAGACAATGCAAAGAATGCTCAGACTACTGCACGATTGCACTCATCTCACACGCTAGTAAAGTAATGCTCAAAATTCTCCAAGTCAGGCTTCAGCAATACATGAACTGTGAACTTCCAGATATTCAAGCTGGTTTTAGAAAAGGCAGAGGAACCAGAGAGCAAATTGCCAACATTCGCTGGATCATGGAAAAGGGAAGAGAGTTCCAGAAAAACATCTCTTTCTGCTTTATTGACTATACCAAAGCCTTTGACTGTATGGATCACAATAAACTGTGGAAAATTCTGAAAGAGATAGGAATACCAGACCACCTGACCTACCTCTTGAGAAAGCTATATGCAGGTCAGGAAGCAACAGTTAGAACTGGACATGGAGCAACAGACTGGTTCCAAATAGGAAAAGGAGTACGTCAAGGCTGTATATTGTCACCCTGCTTATTTAACTTCTATGCAGAGTACATCATGAGAAACGCTGGGCTGGAAGAAGCACAAGCTGGAATCAAGATTGCTTGGAGAAATATCAAGAACCTCAGATATGCAGATGACACCACCCTTATGGCAGAAAGTGAAGAGGAGCTAAAGAGCCTCTTGATGAAAGTGAAAGAGGAGAGTGAAAAAGTTGGCTTAAAGCTCAACATTCAGAAAAGTAAGACCATGGCATCTGGTCCCATCACTTCATGGGAAGTAGATGGGGAATCAGTGGAAGCAGTGTCAGACTTTATTTTCTGGGGCTCCAAAAATCACTGCAGATGGTGATTGCAGCCATGAAATTAAAAGACTCTTACTCCTTGGAAGGAAAGCTATGACCAACCTAGATAGCATATTGAAAAGCAGAGATATCATTTTGCCAACAAAGGTCCGTCTAGTCAAGGCTATGGTTTTTCCAGTAGTCATGTATGGATGTGAGAGTTGGACTGTGAAGAAAGCTGAGTGCTGAAGAATTGATGCTTTTGAACTGTGGTGCTGGAGAAGACTCTTGAGAGTCCCTTGGTCTGTAAGGAGATCCAACCAGTCTATTCTAAAGGAGATCAGCCCTGGGATTTCTTTGGAGGGAATGATGTTGAAGCTGAAACTCCAATCCTTTGGCCACCTCAGGCGAAGAGTTGACTCATTGAAAAAGACTCTGATGCTGGGAGGGATTGGGGGCAGGAGGAGAAGGGGATGACAGAGAATGAGATTGCTGGATGGCATCACTGACTTGATGGACATGAGTTTGAATGAACTCCCGGGAGTTGGTGATGGACAGGGAGGCCTGGCGTGCTGCGATTCATGGGGTCACAAAGAGTCAGATAGGACTGAGCGAATGAACTGAACTGAACTGAAAATAAGGAGATTATATTGGATTACCTGGGTGTGCCCAATGTTATCACTGCTGCTGCTGCTAAGTCACTTCAATTGTGTCCGACTCTGTGCAACCCCATAGACAGCAGCTCACCAGGCTTTCCCATCCCTGGGATTCTCCAGGCAAGAACACTGGAGCGGCTTGCTATTCTTCTCCAATGTATGAAAGTGAAAAGTGAAAGTGAAGTCACTCAGTCATGTCTGACCCTCAGTGACCCCATGAATTGCAGCATGCCAGGCCTTCCAGGCTCCTCTGTCCATGGGATTTTCCAGGCAAGAGTAGTGGAGTGGGGTGCCATCTCTCACAAGGGTTGTTAAATGATGGAAGAGGAAGACAGAAGAGATAGTGAGTGCTTCAATGTGAGAAGGTCTTGATATGATGTTACTGGCTTTGAAGACGGAGGAAGGAGTTAGAAGTCAAGGAATGTGAGCAACCTTTAGAAAATGGTAAAGGCAAGGACATAAATTATCCCCCAGAGCCTCAAGAGAGGCTCTTCTGACACCTTGATTTTCTTTTAATTTTTTATTTTGTGTTGGGGTACAGCCGATTAACCTTGTGATAGTTTCAGGTGAACAGCAAAGTGACTCAGCTATACACGTACATGTATCCATTCTCTCCCAACTCCCCTCTTATTCAGGCTGCCACATAACGTTGAGCAGAGTTCCAAGTGGTGTACAGTAGGTCCTGTTGACAACTTGATTTTAGCCCAGTGAGACCTGTATCAGATCCTGACATTCAGAACTGTTAGATAATACATTTGTTTAAGCCACTAAGTTTGCCACAGTTTATTATAGCAGCAAGCAGAAACTGATACATGAAGCAACAATAAACTGGTGTGTGTTCCTGCTACAAACTTACGGGGGTTTTAAGAACAGATCTGAAGGGCTTGAGGAAGAGAACAAGAGTCTGCTGAACTTGGACAAAGAGGTGGAGAGAAAGGAAAACAAAGGCCAGGATAAAAATAAAAGGGTGAAGCAGAGGTCAGGATGAGGGTGAGAACTCCTAGAAGGCAGGAATCACATGCATCCACTAAGGCATCCTCAGTGCCATACACAGGGCCTGGGATATACCAGGTGTTCCCTTCAAGAATCATTGATTCAATGGAATGAATGAATTAGCAGAGGAAATGATGAATGAAGGAAGAAGAGAATGACCGGAGGAAAGAAGAGAGAGAAGAGAAAGTAAGCGAATGTGTTTGGAGATGAGTGGTACTGGAAGAGGGAAATAAGGTGGGGAAACATCTGGGCTGATGCTTCTGGAGTACATTTATGCTAAAGCGAGGAGAGATAAGAAAGCCTTCCTCAGTGATCAATGCAAAGAAATAGAGGAAAAGAACAGAATGGGAAAGACTAGAGATCTCTTCAAGAAAATTAGAAATACCAAGGGAATATTTCATGTAAAGATGGGCACAATAAGGGACAGAAATGGTATAAGCCTAACCAGAAGCAAAAGATATTAAGAAGAGGTGGCAAGAACACACAGAAGAACCATACAAAAAAGATCTTCATAACCCAGATAACCACGATGGTGTGATCACTCCCCTAGAGCCAGACATCCTGGAATGTGAAGTTAAGTGGGTCTTAAGAAGCATCACTACAACAAAGCTAGTGGAGGTGATGGCATTCCAGTTGAGCTATTTCAAATCCTGAAAGATGATGCTGTGAAAGTGCTGCACTCAATATGTCAGCAAATTTGGAAAACTTAACAGTGACCACAGGACTGGAAAAGGTCCGTTTTCATTCCAATCCCAAAGAATGCCAAAGAATGTTCAAACTACCACACAATTGTACTCATCTCATATGGTAACACAGTAATGCTCAAAATTCTCCAAGCCTGGCTTCAACAGTATGTGAATCATGAACTTGCAGATGTACAAGCTGGATTTAGAAAAGGCAAAGGAACCAGAAATCAAACTGCTAGCATCCATTGGATCATTGAAAAAGCAAGAGAGTTCCAGAAAAAACATCTACTTCTGCTTTATTGACTACACCAAAGCCTTTGACTGTGTGGATCACAACAAACTGTGGAAAATTCTAACAGATGGGAATACCAGACCACCTGACCTGCCTCCTGAGAAATCTGTATGGAGGTCAAGAAGCAACAGTTGGAACTGGACATGAAACAACAGACTGGTTCCAAATCGGGAAAGGAGTATGTAAAGGCTGTATATTGTCACCCTGCTTGTTTAACTTATATGCAGAGTACATCTTGAGAAACGCTGGGCTGGATAAAGCACAAGCTGGAATCAAGATTGCTGAGGGAAATATCAATAACCTCAGATATGCAGATGACACCTCCCTTATGGCAGAAAGTAAAGAAGAACTAAAGAGCCTCTTGATGAAAGGGGAAGAGGAGAGAAAAAAAGCTGGCTTAAATCTCAACATTCATAAAACTAAGATCATGGAATCCAGCGCCATCACTTCGTGGCAAACAGATGGGAAAATAATGGAAACAGTGACAGACTTTATTTTTGGGGGCTCCAAAATCACTGCAGATGGTGACTGCAGCCATGAAATTGAAAGACGCTTGCTTCTTGGAGGAAAAGCTATATCCAACCTAGACAGCACATTAAAAAGCAGAGACATTACTTTGCCAACAAAGGTCCATCTAGTCAAAGCTATGGTTTTTCGAGTAGTCATGTACAGATGTGAGAACTGGACTATAAAGAAAGCTGAGTGCCGAAGAACTGATGCTTTTGAACTGTGGTGTTGAAGAAGACTCTTGAGAGTCCCTTGGATAGCAAGGAGATCCAACCAGTCCATCCTAAAGGAAATCAGTCCTGAATATTCATTGGAAGGACTATGTTGAAGCTGAAACTCCAATCCTTTGGCCAGCTGATGCGAAGAGCTGACTCATTGGAAAAGACCCTAATGCTGGGAAAGATTGAAGGTGGGAGGAGAAGGGGGCAACAGAGGGTAAGATGATTGGATGACATCACCAACTCCATGGACATGAGTTTGAGAAAGCTCCAGGAGTTGGTGATGGACAGGGAGGCTTGGCGTGCTACGGTCCATGGGGTTGTGAAGAGTTGGACACAACTTGGCAGTTAAACAACAGTCCTTCAGTGAAGTGTGCAACCTAATCTAGAAATGCAATAAACAGTAAAATTCTTGCAAGCTCTTCACCAATATCATCACTGGTTCTAAGTTTTTCAACCCACTATTTCTCATATGTTATTTGAAAGAAAAAATAATCAAATAGAAACACAATCCTTCAGTATGACAGTCAAAGGAATGTAGCAGCACTGCTTAAAAACAGTTATCTGGTTTTGCAGATAATGGATTTGAAAAAATACAGTGTGTTTTCTGACATCTCAACTTTTCGCTCCAGTGAAACTTCATTCAGAACACACACTTGAAGGATCAAGTGATAATCTCCTTTTCACCTAGACTTGTCTTCATTAAACTTACTCTTCTATTGGAATGATTTAAATAGGATGCTAAAAACGGATTCCTCATTGCTTCTTCTTAAATCCTCTCAGTTCCCAAACACTTGGAGAAAAGATCTCCGAGTCTGACAATATCCAAATACAAGTATTGTTACCTGTCTCTTAGCAGTCTGGCTAACAGATTTTTTTGTTTGTTTGTTTTGGCCAACAGATTTTTTAAAAGACACGTAATATTTATTGCTTGCATTGCAATGTGAAAATTGATATATAGAGATTCACTTTCTCTGAGCATTAAAAATATTGATTATATAAGAACTGGAGTCTCAAATTCAGAATACGAAAAATGTTAAGTACTTGCTCTTTTGTTTCTCTTTAATACTTCTATATTTTCATTCTTCTTTACTTTTTCTTTTTCATAGCCTAGACATGCATGTTTGCATACACACACACACATACCTCTAACACCTAAATTTTAATCTGCATTTAGTAATCCACAGAATTTAAGAATCCATTGGCATCATCTAACTCAGTCTCTTTCTATAGATAATGAGATGAGATTTGAGGTCAACAGAGATAATGTTAGTGACAGCAAGAAACCCAAATTCAAGACTTCTGATTCCCCTCAGATTCATGTGTTTTCCACTACAAGAAACCACCCCTAAGTGCAATAAATATGCCTATGAAAATACCTGGAGCCCCTGTATCGTGTCTCTTCCACCTCCTTTCCCTGCTTCCTCGTCCCTCTGCTTAGATTGCATTCTTTGTTAATCAGATCCATCATTATTTTTTTAAACCACGCAGGTGAGGAATCTGATGTTTTACTGTTTTGCAGAGGCCCTGCCAAACGGATGCAAAAGGATGGACAAACGCTAATGTGGTAGAGTTAAAGTGAAAGTGAAAGTCACTCAGTCATGTCAGACTCTTTGTGACCCCAGGAACTATACAGTCCATGGAATTCTCCAGGCCAGAATACTGGAGTGGACAGCTTTTCTCTTCTCCAGGGGCTCTCCCCAGCCCAGGGATCAAACCGAGGTCTCCTGCATTGCATGGGGATTCTTAACGTCACAAGGGAAGCCCAAGAATACTGAAGTTGGGTAGACTCCATTTTCCAGTGGATCTTCCCAATCCCGGAATCGAACCAGGGTCTCCTGCATTGCAGGTGGATTCTTTACCAACTGAGCTATCAGGGAAGCCAATTGGGAAAATTATGTGTGTTATTACTATCAAACCCATGAAAATGAATGTCTCAATTAGAAATCATAAATTAGCTATATATATATATATGAATAGAAAAGGTGTCTCTGGTATGTTAAATGAGAAAATTAAATTGCAGAATGAAATGTATACAGTTGCATTTTTGTTAAAATAGATGGAAAAATATGTGGAGGCGTACACACCAAATTGATTTTATTGGTTATATAAGTGGAGTAAGATTATGTAAAAGATGAACTCTTACTTTTTCACTTTAGGAACTTCTTTTTGTAACTTAAACACCATTAGCAAAGAAGTGAGAGAGCCTGAAGTACGGATCTTTTTCTTTATAGTTTTCTTTATCTTATTTTTGGCTGTGATGGGTCTTCATAGCTTCACTGCTGCACAGGCTTTTCTCTAGTTGCGGAGAGTAGGGGCTCCTCTACAGCTGCGATGCGCAGGCTTCTCATTGTGGTGGCTTCTCATGTTGCGGAGTTTGGGCTCTATAGCACTGGGGCTTCAATAGTGACACGTGAACTCAGTAGTTGTGGCTCCAACTCTAGAGTGCAGGCTCAGTAGTTTGGCCCACAGATCTTTTTGCTCCATGACATGTGGGATCTTCCCAGGTCAGGGATTGAACCCATGTCTCCTGCATTAGCAGGCAGATTCTTTACCAGGGAAGCCCTGGAGTCTGGATCTTAACTGGACAAACAGTGACCACAGATCCAGAAGCTGGAGCTGCATCCTAGATGACCACCATGATCAGGCTCATCCTATGTCACTTCCCCACATTGGCATCTGAGCCAATCCTCACAGAACTGAGTCCAGTTCTTTATTAAACACAGACGCCACCTCTTTCCTTTACTTCTTCCCTCCTTCGGCACTGTCTGGTAAATGAAATCTTACTCTAAGACTGAGACTCAAGTGGCCCTGCCAAGATTTCTGGGAACCTCTGTTGCTTCCACAAGGCTGACACCCAGGCCCCGGTTCTGTGTGATTAGTCAGGGAAGGTATGTGAGCCCTTACACAGCCATTGCATATGGCTTTCTGCATTAGCCTCACTTAAAATCTGGGTTTTTGTGGATGGTTTCCGTTTTATCCTTGAGCACTGGCAAACTCACTAGGGCCCTGCATATTATCCTTGCTCATACTAGTCCCTGCTTTGGGGTTGGATGGCTCCCTCATAGCTCCAGCTTGAGGCTGGTTTCTATGGATGGACAAATCTACATAGAATGCTGTCATTGTCTTATTTGACCTCTTGCTAAGGCTCTATATTGCCTGCAACGCAGGGTACTCAGATGTGGTTAGTTTCTAAAATTCAACAAATGATTCTATTATGCCCTCTTTTTGCCTCACACCTGGACCTTCTATTGCTTTGGACCTTTTATTGTTTTTCCCATAATCAGTTTTTATAAGGCCAACCTCCACTCTGCCCTAGATTTTTTCTTTTCCATCACCACACCATGTGATATTTCTCCTTGACAACCCTGGACTCGGGTGTGACCCACAAAGCCAAGAGACCAGACTTAAATAAAATAGTTTGGTTCAGTTTCACTCTGATGAATTCTTGAAGTGTCTCTGCCTTCCAACTGGACAGAGTCCCAGGATGTAGGGTGCCATTGTAAGTTACCAAGACTTCTGAAGAGCTTACAGTTTGTCACTTGATACCCTCCCCCAGGGGAGACTGAATGCTGAGATATTGAACTAGAGGACAATCAATTGTGTTCCTGAAACACCAGAGCACTCTATCTTCCAATCCAGGATGGAGTAAGACAGCATGTCACTCTCTAGCCAGTTTCACTCAATAATAGAAAAACTTTAGCTTTGGATTTCAGGAGACCTTGTCTTTAATCCTAGAAGTTTTACTTGATAGGCTTCTGCCATCACTTGACCTCTCTGAGCCTAATTTTTTTGGATTATGATTGAGAATACCCACTTGGCAAGCCTCTTGGGAAGGCCAGAGATAACGTTTGTGTAAAATGACTGAAAGTAGAGCTTCTGGGGTTGAAACAAAGGTTGTGATCCTGGAATTCTGCCTGCTTTATCCTTATTCATACTTCCCATTAGCACCAGCTCCTCCATCTCTGGTCCCCCCAGAGCTCTGTTACTTCTCTGGACATGGTGCCAAGGCCACTGCTCTAGATAACATGATATTAACATGATATTAAGCTCAGAACTAGAAGGCATTAATATGCCTTAATACTGAATCTGTACACATGCCTATAGCTTCAAAGTAGATAAAGGTACTATGACCAACTGTCCTGATGCTCCTAGGACTATCCCAGTTTTTGCACTGAAAGTCCAGCATCCTAGGAAATGCCTCAGAACAGGGCATACCACAACAGTTGGCTATCCTAAGAGAAGAAGACAGATTCAAGGTGAGGGTCAAAAGATAATGCCCAACCATTATAGAGATTTGTATACAAGGATATTGATCAGAGCATTTATTTAAAATATAAAGGAGCTAGAGGGGGAAAAAACAAAATCAATTTCAACCAAAGAGGAATGGTTAAAATTACAGTATATTTATTCACATGGGCTATCAGTCAGTTGCTAAAAAAACATATTTTGATGTACATTTAGAAATAAGAGAAATTTTCATGATATATTGCTAAATGAAAAAGCACAGTACAAAACTATTTATGTAGTATAAGAGCAATATTATTGGTGATTTTTCTTCCTTAAATGTTTTCTACAGTTTGTAATACTTTTATAATCAGACAAAATAGTCAATGATACTATGCTTAATGAGAGGATTCAGCATAGGGAGTCCCAATTCCTAGAGTATCAGTAGCCCAAAAGGATGCCCCCTGGGGTGAACAATCATTTGTTTTACCTAGCAGGAGGATGTTCTTGGGATGCAAAATTTTCAGTGTGAAAACTGGGAAAGTCCTGCTTACACCAGGATGAGTTGGGCATTTCAGCTTCACTATCTATCTCTTCACTATCTATCTCTATCTCCCAAGCATGTCTTACAACTTCTCTGTAACTTGTTGGCAATGTGAGAAACAGCTGAGATATTTGTGGGTCTAGTGAGTAGACAAAGAGCCTGTGAAAAAAAGTAGCTGGACTTCTCAACTCAAGCATCTGCTCAAGACTGCAAAGATCTATCCAACTGGTAGAACCAAGTAGAGAGTAAGTATCACGGACCTTGGATCCCTAGGACTCCACCCAGTACCTCAGCCAGAATTTAAGTAATAAGTGAGTTTGCCTAGCTAAAATCACAATACTAAAAGCCACTGATAGAGCAGGGATCCCAGTAAAGCTTTATTAGCCCCATGGGAAGAGACTATTCTTCACAATTGGGGCCAGAATCAGAATATTCACATGAAAAAGAGCTGTTCTGATGATGAGGGCTGACCAGTTTCCATAAAATTTTTCTTTGGGCAATTGAAAAGGAGCCCCATGAAAGAGTTACTAAGGGGCACTGGGCTTTCTGCACCTCTAACCAATAAATCCTCAAAGAACATTTCCACTGATGCTCCAGATGCTATAGTATTAGCTAAGCTCCATGGAAGCCCCATTCAATATCTTCAGGTTCCTAATCCTTAAAGGCAAGTAACATTAGAAGAAGTGTAGCTGAGATGACTTGTACTGAGGAAACACACTGGCAGTATCATCTCTGAGTGATTTTTGCCAAGCTCTTTTCCTAAAACTAATACATACATCTGTGTGTGTGTAATTTATTGAGATAAAACCTATGAGATATTAAAACACCCAAGTCTCAAGTATATAGGCTCAATAAATTTTGACAAATGGCCACACTCTTGTAGCCAAGCTCAAAAAACAGAATATTTCTACCACCTCAGAAAGTATCTTTATTTTTGTTCCCACTCAAAACTCTACTATTCATCAGAAGCAACCACTGTCCTGATTTGCATTTTCATAGACTAAATGAAAATTAGATTAACTCAGAAATGTGACTACAGAACTTGGGAAAGAACTTGAAATTTAAAAATCATTTGGAAATGAAAACTAAACCAGAAAGAACACAAGAGTGGCTAAAACCAACATAAAATAACACTAGAAAAGCTGAAGGTGAAAAAGTAGAAATATTTAAAAATCAAAAAGAAATGAAGGGATAATAGGATTTGAGAGAAAGGGGCAAATATTGAAAAGAGTCAAAGAAGACCTAACATGGATGCTAGGAACCACCATACAAATGAGCTTCTCAGGTAGTGCTAATCGTAAAGAATCCGTCTGCCAATACTGGAGATGTGAGAGACGTGGTTCAATCCCTAGGGTCTGGAAAATTCCCTGGAGGAGGGCATAGCAACCCACTCCAGTACTCTTGCCTGGAGAATCCCATGGACAGAGGAGCCTGGTGAGCTACAGCCCATATGGTCAGACATGACTGAAGTGACTTAGCAGGCACACACCATGCAAATACTAGTTATTTACTTATATAATTGTATCCCATCTCCCTAGCTCCTCTCTGTTAGATTCCCTTTCTTCTTTGAGTTCATTCACCACCCACCACACAGTAAACACTTAAAAATAAATTAAAACGGAGGAAAGGAAGAAATATGAAAGTAAAGAGAATGTAAAGGAAGGAAGAAAATCAGGAAAACATGTACAAGCCCTTCCAACTCTGAATCTATGAATCTGGTTAGACTTGGCAAGGAGAAGAAGGCTGGCTGTCAACATTTCTATAACTCTACAGGTGATAGTCCCTCAAAAATAATCTTCATTTTTAAAAATAGCAGTTTCTGAGTGCTATAATCCCTTAGTACACCAGGTGTGCTAAGCGACATTTGGACGGGGATAGTATAAGATTTTGCTATCATAAATAATACCTCTTATTTATAAAAAAAGTTTTGGAAGTCATGGTTATGCCCTCATCACTGATCACTGATATAGTGAATCCAGGGCATTGATGAATACTCATATCCATTCTTTCAAATCATCAATTACCTATCTTGCTCCTTGATCCTAAAAATGGCACCTATGTAAAACACGTGTGATGGTGTTGGTGTTCTGCCCAGGCTCAAGGTGAAGACCGACAAAAGGACCTTGGCTCAGCCTCTATCTTGCGTTTCACTTGAGCGGGCCACTTGACCTCTCTCCTCCACGCCTGGCAGATGCTTCTTCTCGCACAGACTGCTAAACCACTTGCATGTTTTTCTCGGTATCTGCAGAGTCCTTTCCTTCTTTTGTTTCATTTGATAATGGATGACACACCAGCTAAATGAATATCCTGTGGTATATTGGTAGTCTTTTGGGAGTGGGCAGTACGATGTAGAGGAAAAGAGATTAACCAGATCTACATTCAAGTTCTGGCTTTACCGTTTTTAAGGTGTATGATCTCAGTTCCCTTATCTCTTAAAGGCAAATGGAAAAACAATATCTGCCTCTCAAGACCATCATGGACATCAACACAAGATAATACATGTGAAAGAGTTTAACATGTAGTTGGTTCTCAGTAAATGTCAGTTTCTGTTTTTTTTTTCCCCCCACCAGATGGACTGTGGGCCGATGGATGTCGAGATGAACTAATGTTTGTAGGGTGACATTATTTGTGCCATCTGTAGCAATTTAGTGCTGATTAGGAGTTCAAACAAAATGAGAGACACGAATGCATGGCATGGATTGGTCTGATATTTGTGATATCCCAGTTTTGTTTTGTTTCAGATTTAGAAAATGGATAGGTTTTGCTTGAATTTATACTATGTTTTAAATAAACAACCCCATATATCTTTAATCTAGGTCATCACACAGGACAAGAAGAAATTCCTTCTTCTTAGAATTAATATTATTTATTTCACTTGACTTTCGCTCATATGACTCTTGTTTAAAGTTCTTTCCTCTTTTATCATACACGCACACACCTCAATATTAGTATATTGCCAAAGGTAAATATAACTGGATTTATTATTGAACTTGTGTCTCTATATAATGATCTTTAAACCAGAAGGAATGATTGTCTTTGACAAAGAAAAGACTGTTTTTACCTATCATAGTTTTTAAGAGATAAATTACTCAGATAATCAGAGCCTGGCTGCCTGGGGATTCAGTAACAGGAATGGTCAGATGGCAAGTGTCAGGGTAGGCCATTTGTCATTAGCAATTATTATTATTAGGAAAATGGGCAATTTTCCTATGACAAGGAAGTCAGGATGATACCATCGAAAGAGTGGTTACAGTTCTGCTGCTAATCCTATGACCTTGGGCAAATCATATCATTTCTAAGAAGCTTTAGTTTTCAATCTATAAAATGAGGCACTTCATGTAAATGATTTCTAGGCTCTCTTCCAGCTCTGTAATTCCATGGTTCCTTGAATACAAAAGTGGTAATGCAACAAAAATCAACTGCCAGGAACAATAATGGAAGCCAGATGAGCTAGCCTGAGAATACTAACACAATGAACTTAAAATGGATCTGAAAAGCAAAGAAAAATGTTCTATGGCTTGAGAATGTGTAAATTAAAAGATGGGGGAAATATTGATTTAAACAGAACAATGCGTAATTGGCAAGGAGGATACTTCATCATAATCTCTCTTCTAGGTTTTGATCTTTGTATTTTACTCTCCCACTGATAGAACCCAACGAATATCATAGATTGGGCTTCCCTTGTGCCTCAGTGGATAAGAATCTGCCTGCCAACGCAGGAGAAATGGGAAGATCTTCCCTGATTCGGGAAGATCCCACTCACCGCAGAGCAACTGAGCCTTTCTGCCCCAACTATTGAGCCCAACTAGAACCTGGGAGCCACAGTTATTGAGCCCATGTGATGCAACTACTGAAGCCTGCGTGCCCTAGAGCCCACGCTCCACAACAAGAGAAGCCAACGCAATAAGTCTGAGCACCAAAACCGACTGTAGCCCCCACTCACCACAACTAGAGAAAAGCCAGTGCAGCAATGAAGACCTAGAACAGCCAAAAATAAATAAAGTTATATTTAAAAAACTCATAGGTTACATTTGAAATGGAGCCGTTGACATAATGCTACAGGGTGAAGTAATACAGAGTGATAAATATGGGAACAATGACATGTCCAAATAGGGTAATTAGGAAAAAAAAAACAATTGGATCCAAGTTGGGGGTTACTGTGGATGGTAATGAGGCATCTACTAAACAGAGAAAAAGTCAGGAAAGAGAGTTTTCAGAACATGAAGCAAATGTTTCAGGTCTTTTCCTATAATAGAGAAAAATGGGAGGCACGAGGGAAAATCACAGAACATGTGAATTACATATCCTCATAGCATCCATGACAATAGTAATTTTCCCCAGAAGTGTTTTTTGTGTGTGCGTGTTTAACTGTGTGTTTCCCAGGTGGCACAGTGGTAAAGAATCCACCTGCCAATGCAGGATATGCTAGAGACTCAGGTTCAACTCCTGGGTCAGGAAGATCTTCTGGAGAAGGAAATGGCCACCCACTCCAGTATTCTTGCCTGGAGAATTCCATGGAAGGGGAGCTTGGTGGGCTATAGTCCGTGGGGTCTCAAAAAGTCAGACATGACTGAGCATGCAGGCACGTGTTTACTGAGTTGGATGGCATCTCCATTAACAAGAATCTTCCTACCACTCCACACAACTCATTCCATTTTCAGTTGAATCCAGTTTTTAGTTGTTTCTTCTAGGGGCTAAAATATAGAATTCTGTAGCATTGAATTGTTGGTCCTCATTTCATTTTCAGGATGAGAGAGGCTAGAACTCTGAGTCTCTTTAACTTCTAAGAGAGCTGGTGTGCACATTTGGAGTCTCTTTTCTTCATTGGTAACTTCTGTTTCCCCTTAGGGGTCAAGTATCCACATCCCTCACCCTTCTTTTGTCAGAAGTTTTATTACCTGAACCTGGCTTTCTGTAGCAGTCCTGGATCCTCTTATTTCTGTCTCCATGTCTTCTTCAGGTTCTTTGCTGAGGTTGCATTTCCTTGTTTGGTTCTTTCATAGGAAATTTATACATCCTGACATATGCAGGCTTCAGCCCATGAATCATGTGGGTAAGGCCCCCATCTCAATCTGCAAGGTAAGCACTACAGTGCAGTTGAGGAGATCTAAGTGCTGTCTCCACCATTTCCAGATTGAAAATATGGGTTGCCCAGAGTTTTCTTCTTGAAAAGTTCATGGACTTGCCTCTCTGGTACCACCAAGCAATTGCTGACAGTCCCATTAAACACTTATTCTTTAACACATCCACAGATTGATTTGGCTGTGTAACTTCATACAACACATCACGTATCTAGTGCAGCATTAGACTCTGGGAGGTAAACTCAATGCCTTATTAAAGGCAAATTTGTCAATGTATTACTCAATATATTGGGCTATTGTGCTAAGACCCATCATATGTGTCCGACTCTTTGTGACCGTGTGGCCTATAGCCCACCAGGCTGCTCTGTCCGTGGGTGTGGGGAGAAAGAAAATTAGCCAAGATGGTGTGTTCAGGCTCATTCACCCCACATTTTGTAAATGATGATTACGTAACAGCTGAGATTTATAGCGCCGCGCATGCGCATCACTGGGTACTGGCTCGGTCACTAGCTACTTTGTGCTGTGCACATATGTGAGCTCCATTCGAAAGTGACAGCATTACTGCTGCGTCATGGCTGTGTCTAGTGGGTCAGCCAGGAGAGGAGAGCATATAGCATGTCTGCTGTTACGGCTGGAGAAGGAAATGGCAACCCACTTCAGTATTCTTGCCTGCACAATCCCAGGGACAGGGGAGCCTGATGGGCTGCTGTCAATGGGGTCGCACAGAGTTGGACACGACTGAAGTGACTTAGCAGCAGCAGCAGCTGCTACAGCTGCTGCGCCAGCCAGGAGAGAATAAACGCGTCTGCAGTTCCTATGCCTCCTCGGCGTCTTCTTCCAGCTTCTTAGCTCCCGCTTTGCCTATTGTGGGCGCAGCAGACAGTGCAGACAGTGTGAACAACAAGATAATTGGCATCAGGAACAGGGTCAGCAATACAGTGGGATTTTCCAGGCGAGAATACCTGAGTGGGTGGCCATTTACTCCGCCAGGGGATCTTCCTGACCCAGGGATCGAACCTGTGTCTCTTGTGTCCGGCATTGCAGGCAGACTCTTTACCGGCTGAGCCGTAGGGAAAGCCATGTTAAACAGGTTAATATAGTAGGGTGAGCATGGATTTGGAATCATGAAAATTTGAGTTCAAATTGTAGCTGCCACTTTTTTTTTTAAATTGGGATATAACTGCTTTATTAATACAATGCTGTGTTAGTTTCCACTGTACAGTGAAGTGAATCAGCTGTATGCATACATCAATTCCTTCTCTCTTAGACCTCCCTCCCTTCCACCCTACCCTCATCCCACCCATCTAGGTCATCAAACAGCACTGAGCTGAGCTTCCTGTGCTTTACAGCAGCTTCCCACTAGCTATCTCTTTTACACGTGGCAGTGTATCTGTGTCAATTGTAATCTCCCTCTTCTCACCCTCCACTTCCCTCTCCACCCTGCATGTCCACAACTCTGTTCTCTACATCTGCATCTCTATTCTTGCCCTGCAAATATGTCCATCAGTACCATTTTTCGAGATTCCATATATATGTGTTAATGTATATTTTTCTCTTTCTGACTTACTTCACTCTGTATGATAAACACTAGATCCATCCAGTTCTCTACAAATGACCCCACTTTGTTCCATTTGCCACTTACTCTTTGGTCACATCTGACTTTGGGAGGGTGAAATTAGATCATAACGTTGAAACGTGTGGTATCGTCTCTGCTACCTGGTGGTTGTTTAGTCACTCGGTTGTGTCCTGCTCTTTTGTGACCTCATGGACTACAGCCCACCAGGCTCCTCTGTTGGTGGGATTTCTCAGGCAAGAATACTGGACTGGGTTGCCATTTCCTTCTCCAGGGAATCTTCCCCACGCAGGAATGGAACCTGTGTCTCCTGCATTAGCAAGTGGATTCTTTACTACTAAACCACCTGGGAAGCCCACGATATTCAGTAGCTGCACAGGAATTGCTACTACCTTTATTCCTTTCCTGGGAGCCAATCTTACATTGTGTTTCCCGAGACTCCTTAGAAATCTCAGAACTATACACTTACATATCTTCATTTGGAATAGCATTTCCTAGCTAACAAATACATCTAAGACATCTGCCTCTTTGTACGTTTCCTTAACAGTATAATTACTGACTCTGGACCCCTTGGAGTGATTTTTCTTCTCTAGGCATGTACTCAGTCTGACTGCTCCACTGCACACATCACCAGCTCTTGCACTTAATCATCTGTGTCACTCTCACGACTTTGAATTAGCTGCAGTGGAATAAACAGAAGATTGCTTGGCATGTGGCCGAGGCTGAGCGAGCATTTCTAATGGTGGATGAGCTGGGGTTTCTGAACTTTCGAAGTTCTTGCTGCAAACTGAAGAAAGAAAGTTAATTTCACTTTTGGATAATGTTGAAAATCTGGAACAGAAGCAAAAATTAAAAAAAAACACAGATTTTAGTTTTTATTTAGTATTTTTAATACTGTCAAAAAGGATCTATTGTTTCATAGTAATACATCTAGTGTCTTACATCTTGTGTTGTCGTACTTAATAAGCACTTTGTGTAATAGGGCTAACAGCCTTAACATAGAGATTAAACTAATCAAAAATAAAGTGGATGATCTGATATCAACAAAAATTGACCTAATATCCAGCATGATCAGAGACTTGTAGGGTGTATAAAAAGAACACTTAGTTTTTTAAAAGTATTTAGCATCATATGACCAAACTTGCTATAAGCCATATTTATTTTGTATTTTTTGACAAGCGTGAACAGCTAAAATTTGGTTTTGATGGATTAAGAGAAAGGAAATATTACTATGACATAAAATAAAAAGAGATAGCCAGCTAGATCCCTAGTGTCTATCTCATTTTATAATGATGGGATTCAATGAAATACTAAATCATCTGGTGCCAGCAGGTTCTTGAGATAACTCTCATTCCAATAATATGTAGACTGTATGTAAAGAAATGGATGTGGACAGTGATTTTTTAAAAATGGGCTTCCCCGGTGACTCAGTGGTAAAGAATCTGCCTCATTGTAGGAGCTATGGGAGATGTGAGTTCAGTTCCTGGGTTGGGAAGATCCCATGGAGAAGGGAATAGCAACCCACTCTGAGTATTCTTGCCTGGAGAATCCCATGGACAGAGGAGCCTGGCAGGCTGTAGTCCACAGGGTTGCAAAAGTTTGGACATGACTGTAAGCGACTTCGCACACATGCATTGCTTTTTTATGGTTTCCAACTTTATTCTAAGACTACAGCCTTTGTGATTAGAGACTTCTCATACATTACTGGGTTTTATTCTAACTCCTCTCTGCCAGATGAAAAGTATGGTGTTTGAGACAAAGGTTCTAGAATCAGGTTCATTTTGTTCAAATCCTGACTTAAACATTTGTCTAATGTATGACTTTGGGCAAGGTATATGATCTGTGTGTCTCAGTTACCTCATCTATGAAATGGAATTAATAATACAACCTCTTTCATAGAGTGTTTGTGAGAATTAAATGTAATGATATGTATAAGATAAAACAGAATAAGTACTATACACTGTTCAAATTATGTATAAGATTGTTATTATAGTCAAACCTCTGATAAAATACCTAACCTCAGAAGGGATCACTAGCTTCCATTCCACAACTGAACTACAGTAATTGCTGAGAAGTTCTTTCTTATTTTTATTGATTTTTATGATACCAATATCATTGATAATTTAGAAAGTTCCAAGTGCTATTTCAGGTAACAGAGGCAAATAATTCTAGCAAAGGCCTTGCTTTCAGTGCTCAGAATCTACCTCTTATAAATTCTACATGTTGGTCTTAGTTTTACACATGAAATCATATGGAATAAATTTGCTTCCTGTTCTGCAGGGCTGCAGCTCTTTAATGTGAGGATGGTTCTAACTCTTTAGCTTTGTCTTTTCTAATTAAACAGGTGCATTCTTTCAACTACTCCTGATATGGTGGATGCTTTCCAGCTGTGTTCCTGGAACCCTTTAAGGAGCCAGGAGAGGAAAGCGAGAGCTACGTGGACTTTAACCGAGGTTAACACAGTCTTGTTTTGCTTTTGGTAGTCCTCTGGGTTCTGCCTGCTTTCGCTCTTGACCTTCTTGCTTTTGCTCTAGAATTAGCTTTCTCACTTTGTATCTTTAGTAGGACTTTAGCTCAAGTCTGTTCTGTGGTTTTTCTGCACCTGCTTGCTTTTTTTTTTTAATCATCCTGGCACTGGGACCCTACCCAAACAAGACCTCCATTGTCCTAATTAGGTCCAACCCAGTTGACAACCTAATGGGTTTTAAGTCACTGTAAGTTTTCATTTTTTGTAAATGTTTTGTTTTAAACTCCTTGGCTTCTGACCTTGACTTTCTCATAATGAACAAGGGAACAAAATCAATGGCCCTCATATTAGGGAATCCAAGATGCGACTGGCTGTAAGAAACACCAATATTTTATGCAACACACACACACACACAAAGTGTGGTCAAGTAAATCATGACCCAATGCTGCTTATCACTTAGAATTTTTATTTATATTTACTGAATGAGCTCTTTTAGACTTATTTAGCAATAGACTTTTTGGTCTTATTCACCCTGTTGCATAAATAACCAAACCTACCACGTTTCAAAAGTTTATTTTCAAGTTCACATTTATCTGTAAAAAGCCTCAAGGGTCAACATATTAGGTTGGCTAGGAGAGCCGCTGGACTTCTATGTTTATCTAGTCCTTCATCAGCTCAGAGATCATCCTTTTAGTCATCTCTGCATGCATGGTGACATCTGAGAATTTGAGGCAAAAGTGGGCCTATTTGTAGCTAATGACTTAGGATTCAGGGCTCCTCACTAGCGTAAAGCCCCTTCCTATTTCTTTATAGCCTATGTTATCACAGAATTTTGTCATGAAAAAGTGATCAAAAAATACATAGCTACAATATCAAGGGAAATACATGAAGTCATGCCAAGCATCTAATTAATAAAAATATTATCTTTTAAAAATTAGTTTTGTCACCTTTTAAAAATGTGTAATTTGTCATAATTTCCTCTTTCTTAACAGTCACTATTGTACTTATTTTTTATTCATAATTTTGTACTTAATTTTTATTTATAACTTTGTATTTTTTTTTACCTAAAGAGGGGTTCTATCAATTGCACAAATCTAGTGATCAGCAATACCTAGATTAACCCCATTCTAAGGTACAATTTTCTTGGTTTAGATTTAAACCTGGTGGCAGCTCTAGGCCATTGGTAATACATACACTATCACAGTAATATGCTGCTTTTATGACCCATTCTTAAGTTTTTATGTGTGTAACTCCTTTAACACTGATGGAATTGTTTTGAGGTGTATTGAAGTACAAACCACGATTTCATGAGCATTTTCTTTTTGACTAAGCTCAGTGTTTTTTCCTTAATTGAATTACATGTTGTTGGAAGTTAAGCTTCTGTTCAAAGTTAGCTGGAAATTTCTGATGAATTGATGTTCTGCCTCGTGTATGCATAGGTAACACCAGCCTCCCATTGTTTTAAAATCCTTTTATGTATTCCCAGAGATTTGGGTGTTTTTCTCTTGCTTATAGCTGATACATAATAGTCATTTTTATTTTTGTATTCTTAATAATTTCAAGCTTACAGAAAAATGGTAAAAATGCTGTGAAGAATTCTTTTATACTTTCTCCTCAGATACTCCAAATATTAATACTTTATCATGTTTATTTATCATTCTCTAACTCCCTACCTTTATATATAGTTGTTCTCAACCATTCAAAAGTAAGTTAAAGGTATGATGTCCATTACTCCTTAATGCCTCAGTATGTATTTTCTAAAAACACTCTCCTAAATAACCACAGTATATAACCATGGAAACCAGGAAATTCATGTTGGTGTTGATACCATGCAATTCATTGACCCTATTCAAACTTTGCCAATTATCCCAATAATGTCCTTTTTAAGGTCTAGGATCCAATCAAGAATGATGCATTGTATTTACTTGACAATATCTCTTTCGTCTCTTTTGATCTAGACTATTTCCTGAGGTTTTTCTTCCTTTATGACATGATGTGTTTGAGTCCAAATCAGTTATTCTGAAGACTATCCTTCTATTTGAGTTTCTCTCTTGTTTTCTAATAATTATATTCATGTTTTGCATCTCTGGCAGGAATATTATAGAAATGATGCTGTGTTCTCATTGTATTATTTCAGATGACATGTGATTTCTGGTGATGCTAATCTTACCACTTGGCTGATAACATGTCCTCTAGGCATCTTTACTATGAAGTTAATAATTACATATTAAGCATGTGTATGTATTTTGTGGGAGTACATTTTAAGATTATGTAAATATCTCATTCATTCTCAAATTTTAGCTACTAGTTTTAGGTTCCATTGAATACTTGTGGACTATTTTTATAAAGTTTTATAGAAAAACAACCATGCCAAGTCTTTTATGTAATTTCTGCTGCTGCTTCTTTGCTACCACAGCAGAATTTAGTATTTGTGACAGAAGCTATCCCTCAAAGCTTAAATTATTTACTATATGACTTTTTAAAGAGGACAAGCTTTATGTCTGACCAAGTTTTTGAATGCTTATCCCAGGTGTTACACATTAATTACCACCTACCAAGATTTTAGAATCTTGGTTAGAGTCAGTCACCACATCACTCTGTGAATGTCTTCTGTTATGAGAATAGAAGCTTCCTCCCACACCAGATTCTAGTTCATAAAATGCTAAATTTTCCTTCCTGGTTCTTGTGCTTGAAGCAATGGCTGATTGGTTTCTTATTTTTCCCTCCTCCTTGTATTAAATAGTTTATTTAATTCTATTGTCCACTGGCAGCTCAGGTTTAACTAGAAATCCCAGTGACTCATATCTGTTTTGATTCTATAAACAAAAAAGCCACAGAATAAGAATAAAACATAGACTCCAATAAATCTTCCTCTTGCAATGGAGAGGAAGAGCATGTCAATATTTATTGAAGGCAGAAAACACACCCCAACAGGTGCGTTTTATGAATTACTTTATGAATGGGGCCTGGACTCACTCATTCCTGCCCAGATTACTCGGGATTGCCTCTCTTCAGATTGCCTCTCTTCATTAGCTTGTGATATCATGTATCTTTGCAAGAAAGTCATTTTGAATATAATGGCCAGAAATATCAAACGGAAAAATTACTAAAAAAGCCACCACTCACGTTGTTAATGTAGTAAAGTTTCAAATTAGTTATCAGATAGCCCTTCAGTGTTTTGTTTCTTAAAATGGTACTAATTTGATTGTGAGAATCTGTGTGTATACTTTCTTAAAGTGACTGTCCCATCTTGAATGTCTCTTTTCATCGGTGATTGTCCTTAAAGATAGAAATAAATGTTCAGAGTATGTGGTAATGGTTCTGAGAGCACTCAGGGGACTCACATCTACTGAGCAGTACACAATGGACTGATGATTTAAATGGAGTCTGTCCACTAAGTGCTCCGCTTATGATAATCCTTAATGAACTAACTTCACCTAAACTATATCATCTCATGCATTGATTGAAAGGAATAATTCTTATCCTCTCCATCACCAGAAGGCATACAAGTGTTTTGGGGGCCATTCATATAAGTTGAAAAAGTGTAATCACTATTAAAATGTCATTTTTGACTGATTAAAATCTCTATTATTCTGTTATTTTTACAATAAAAACTTCTGAGAGAAGACTTTATTTAAGGGCAATAGCGTAAAATTGGTATTTTTACTACAACAAGTAGATACTGAGCTCTTGTAACCTATTTGGCACCTTAGATGGCTAAGCCCTCTATGTTGAATAATACTCAGGGACAGACATGGGTTTTGGGAGCCTGAAACATAATTTGGAGAAATGACACAAAAATATAGTACTTTTACAAATTTTATAATATGTAACCATATTGCTTGGACCTTTTTCAAGAGTTTGGAAGAACCTGTGCAAGTATAATACCTAACACTTGAGTTTGCTGCTGCCGCCAGTAACGCTTTAAGAAAGAAGTAACAACATGAATTAATATCTTCATGATAGAAAAGAGGAACGCTTTGGGGATCCTGAACTCTGAAGGTCTCCATCAGGAGCCTGTAATTTTCATATGTTCACAGAGAGTTGTCCAGAGAGTTAATCAATGAAAGATTGCAGAAGTATGACTCTGACTCAGGAGAGGTCAGTTGGGGTCCTTTTATCTCTCTCCAAGAGGATATATTTAATGAGTAGCCTCATGCTTCTCCTTTTCCTGGACCCAACTCTTAATCTTGACCATGGATTTTTCACCATTTTGTTGAGGAGAAACAAAGCAGAAGGAAAAGTACAGAAGTGAGGGGGAATACATTTATTTATTTTTAGTTGGAGGATAATTGCTTTACAATGTTATGTTGGTTTCTGCCACAAATCAACATGAATCAGCCATAGGTATACCTATGTCCCCTCCCCCTTGAATAACCCTCCCCCCTTCCACGCCATCCCACCCCTCTAGGTTGTCGCAGAACACTGGCTTAAGCTCCCTGTGTCACACAGAAAATTCCCACTGGCTATTTGTTTTACAGATGGTAATGCATATGCTTCAGTGCTGTGGGTTTCTTCCTAAAGTCAAGGGGGTAACTGCCTTAACACCATCAGTTTTCATTTTTTAAACTTTTAATTTTGTACTGGGGTATAGCTGATTAACAATGTTGTGGTAGTTTCAGGTGAACAGTGAAGGGACCCAGGTATACATACATGTATCCATTTTCCCCCAAACTTTCCTTCCATCCAGGCTGCTATATAACACTGAGCACAGTTCCAGGTGCTATACAGTAGGTCCTTACTGGTTATCCATTTTAAATATCAGTTCAGTTCAGTCGCTCAGTTGTGCCTGACTCTTGTGACCCCATGAATCGCAGCACGCCAGGCCTCCCTGTCCATCACCAACTCCCGGAGTTCACTCAGACTCACATCCATCGAGTCCGTGATGCCATCCAGCCATCTCATCCTCTATCATCCCCTTCTCCTCTTGCCCCCAATCCCTCCCAGCATCAGAGTCTTTTCCAATGAGTTAACTCTTCACATGAGGGGGCCAAAGTACTGGAGTTTCAGCTTTAGCATCAGTCTTTCCAGAGAAATCCCAGGGTGATCTCCTTCAGAATGGACTGGTTGGATCTCCTTGCAGTCCAAGGGACTCTCCAGCACCACAGTTCAAAAGCATCAATTCTTCGGTGCTCAGCTTTCTTCACAGTCCAACTCTCACATCCATACATGACCACTGGAAAAACCATAGCCTTGACCAGACACACCTTTGTTGGCAAAGTAATGTCTCTGCTTTTCAATATGCTATCTAGGTTGGTCATAACTTTTCTTCCAAGGAGTAAGCATCTTTTAATTTAATGGCTGAAATCACCGTCTGCAGTGATTTTGGAGCCCAAAAAAATAACGTCTGACACTGCTTCCACTGTTTCCCCATCTGTTTCCCACGAAGTGATGGGACCAGATGCCATGATCTTAGTTTTCTGAATGTTGAGCTTTAAGCCAACTTTTTCACTCTCCACTTTCACTTTCATCAAGAGGCTTTTTAGTTCCTCTTCACTTTCTGCCATAAGGGTGGTGTCATATGCATATCTGAAGTTACTGATATTTCTCCCAGCAATCTTGATTCCAGCTTGTGTTTCTTCCAGCCCAGCGTTTCTCATGATGTACTCTGCATAGAAGTTAAATAAGCAGGGTGACAATATACAGCCTTGATGTATTCCTTTTCCTATTTGGAACCAGTCTGTTGTTCCATGTCCAGTTCTAACTGTTGCTTCCTGATCTGCATATAGGTTTCTCAAGAGGTAGGTCAGGTGGTCTGGTATTCCCATCTCTTTCAGAATTTTCCACAGTTTATTGTGATCCATACAGTCAAAGGCTTTGGCATAGTCAATAAAGCAGAAAGAGATGTTTTTCTGGAACTCTCTTGCTTTTTTGATGATCCAGTGAATGTTGGCAATTTGAACTCTGGTTCCTCTGCTTTTTCTAAAACCAGCTTGAACATCTGGAAGTTCACGGTTCACATGTTGCTGAAAACTTGCTTGGAGAATTTTGAGCATTACTTTACTAGAGTGTGATATGAGTGCAATCGTGCAGTAGTTTGAGCATTCTTTGGCATTGCCTTTCTTTGGGATTGGAATGAAAACTGACCTTTTCCAGTCCTGTGGCCACTGCTGAGTTTTCCAAATGTGCTGGCATATTGAGTGCAGCACTTTCACAGCATCATCTTTCAGGATTTGAAACAGCTCAACTGGAATTCCATCACCTCCACTAGCTTTGTTCATAGTGATGCTTTCTAAGGCCCGCTTGACTTCACATTCCAGGATGTCTGGCTCTAGATGAGTGATCACACCATCGTGATTATCTTGGTTGTGAAGATCTTTTTTATACAGTTCTTCTGTGTATTCTTGCCATCTCTTCTTAATATCTTCTGCTTCTGTTAGGTCCATTTCTGTCCTTTATCAAGCCCATCTTTGCATGAGATGTTCCCTTGGTATCTCTAATTTTCTTGATGATATCTCTAGTCTTTCCCATTCTATTGTTTTCTTCCATTTTTTTGCATTGATCGCTGAAGAAGGCTTTCTTATCTCTTCTTGCTATTTTTGGAACTCTGCATTCAGATGTTTATATCTTTCCTTTTCTCCTTTGCTTTTCACTTCTCTTCTTTTCACAGCTATGTGTAAGGCCTCCACAGACAGCCATTTTGCTTTTTTGCATTTCTTTTCCATGAGGATGGTCTTGATCCCTATAGCGGTGCTTAACACCATCATTTAGATCTTCCCGGGGTAAAGAATTCTCTTCTGAAAGGGAGATAACCCCAGGTCCATCTTATACTAAATACACAGAGAGAAAAACAATTCGAAGAAGTTCCTTCATTAGCAGGAGCACAGAGAACAGGCTTAGAAGAGGAGGCCCTAAGGATGTAACCATCCCTTTATCTCTATTCTGCTATGCACTTTGTCCTCATAGCCCCTTTCACTCTCTGAAATTCTTTTTGTTAGTTCATGTTTTTCTGTATCCTTCACTAGAATGTAGTTTTCAGGAGAGTATGAAACTTGTCTGTCTTGTCTACCTTTGTAGTCCACGTGCCTAAAACATACTAAGTGTTAGTTGCTCCGTCATGTCCAACTCTTTGTAACCCCATGGACTGTAACCCACCAGGCTCCTCTATCCATGGAATTCTCAGGCAAGAATGTTGGAGTGGGTAGGCATTACCTTCTTCAGGGACTATTCCTAACCCAGGTCTCCTACGTTGCTGGTGGAATCTTTGACTGTCTGAGCCCCCAGAGAAGCCCCAAACATAATAGGTCTTCCTTAAATATTTGTTTGAGAGTTATATGACAAGTATTCTGATGCTTTTCTGGGACTAGACTTAGGGGGCTGGGAAGGGTGAACCAACCTCTAATATCTAGAGATAAGTTGCACCCTATTCTGCCTCACTGTGACTATTTTAGTTGACTTCAGAACCTCTGGCAGAATAACAGAGTATAATCTCGGGATCAGAGAATAATAAGAGATTTTCTCAATCTCGTGTTTACTGCTTCCACTATATCAAGCCCAATTCTAAAATAAATGTCCCTAGAGCTTATATATTTCATGTGTCTTATGACTTTGTAATATCTTCTTTCGTTTTCTCTCAATTGTGTTCCTTCCATGACTATAAAAATTTGCATCCCATAATGAGCTGAGGTTTTCACTTTGTGCTCCCTGGAGCCCCAGGGTCATTTTGGAGGTGCCGCCAGGGTTATTAAGGAGGATGAGGGTAGAATTACCTACAGCCCCAAGCCATCTATCCTTTCTTTTGATCACAATAGCTCTTTGAGTTGTTTTTATGTTTTGTCCTTGTCTGTATGATTTGACTTGATGCCTCCTGATTCCAAGTTTAAACAAAATATTTGAACACCATTCATCTTTGACATCATCTTCTGGCTATGAAAAATCCCAGATGCTTCTATGAAATTCTAAACATCTGAGTCCCCTGAAAGATACTTCAAATCTGAATGTTTCTTCCCACAGTGTTTGGCTCTTTTGCATTAAAGTCTAATTAATTATGCAAGTCTGTTTCAAAAATAAAGAAAAGATAACATATTTTTGCTTATTTATACCATAATCACAAAGAGGGTATGACAAGTACCAAGAAAAAAGTAAGAATACTTCTACACCCTTTCCTAGAAATTAAAAAAATAAGTACAGAATGTGAGATAATGCATTTTTTTTAGGAAAAAAGTTTTAACTAGGAGGATAAAGATAGGCACCAGAGAAATGGCCTGGCTTTACTTTTATTCATTACAGTGGCTTTTAGTTAGAATACAAAAAGGAGAAATCCTGAGCCATTCAAGCTGTGATCCCAGCTGAGGTTATTGCGTTTCTGATTGTTGTTGTGTTACTGCTCAGTTGTGTCCAACTCTTTGCGACCCTATGGACTGTAGTCTGCCAGGCTTCTCTATCCATGGTATTCTCCAGGCAAAAATACTGGAGTGGGGTGGGTTGCCATTCCCTTCTCCAATTTCTGATTAAGCATTCCTTTTTAAAACTCTCAACAGATGCCAGGCACTCTATGAATGCTGCTTTTCTACAGATACCTAATACATATGATTAATGTGCTTTCTTAATTTACCCTTTCAGCTATTTGAATAATATGGCTTTCTTTTATTCAATATAGCCCTTGTTTATTTACATTATAAAAATACCATTATTCAAGATGTTAACAATTTGATTTGTTTCTAATAATTTTGAAAATTTAAATATTTAACTCTAAAATACAATGATTGAAAAAATGCTTTAGCACATTTTATGTATGTATGTGTGTGTGTGTTTTACTTGAAATTCAATGCTTTAGAACAGTTGTTATTCTTGAAGTATACAAACAAAAAGGAACTATCAACTTATCAATTGCAGATGAGATTTTTATGGTGTCCTTGCAGTTATACCTTACATTCTGCGTTATTCAGTCTGTATCATGCAGGTCCAGTCTGCATGGAATCACTGACTGGCCATTCTTGGCTGAGCAGATTCTATTTTCTCAATGCACTGTGCTTTAGTAAGTCATTTTATTCATTATATTGGTGTAACTTTGAAAATGGATGATCAGAAAAACAATCTGTATTTAGGATAACTTTATTATTAAATCTTTCTGGTGTTTTCATTCCCAGATAAACACTATTCTACAATATTATTATGTTCAGTATAGGGCTTATATGTAGCCAGTTTTCTTTATATCATCAATTATATCTAATCACAGGTAAGTAAGTCCCTCAATGGAAGGAGCTGAGGTCTTAATATCTTGATGGCCCATACAATGTCTAGTTCAAGGTTTCCATTTAGTCAGGCTTATGGTGGGGTAGAGGTAGCTTTGTGGTGTGCAAATATCACTAACAAGAGATTTTCCTGGTCTTCTTGGTTCAAGGAGATGGGAAAAATGACTATGCCAGTCAGGAGATGGAACTAGAGCCATGATGTATGGTGGTCAAGAACTATCTGGGACAGTCTTGAATTTAGGAAAACTTTTGAGGAAGGATGGAGAGGGGAGATAGCCAAAGATGAGCCAAAATGAGGAGACGGCAGAGGAAATCCTGGGCTCAAATGGAGCCAAAGAACATATGAGTATCACTCCTTACTAGACTGAGGATGAGCAAAAGCATGGAAGCCAGGGACCAAAGCTATCAAGCTGATCATGGAAGAAGGCAGGGTTAGGGCAGGCCCAAAGGCTGGCAACATAAAGGAGAAGGATTAAGTCTGGAGGAACAGAGTGGGCAGTGAAAGAAAAATGAGAACAAACCCAAAGAGAGGCCCAGAGGAGAGCAGGTGTCTGAGTTCCACTCCAGTTGTATTCATTCCTGATCATCACATGTCCCTGAGCCTTAGAGGCACCAGGCAGAGCCTCCGATAAATGCATATAATCAAATATGGTTTCTGTTTCTGTCTCTGGACTTTGCTTGCCCTCATTTGCTCTCTCATTGTCTTTCCTTCTAGCTCCCTCATTTTTGCTCTTGCTCACTCATTCTACAGGATCATAAAAATACAGTTAATATGCAATTCAAGTCATTACTGTATCAACTGAAAAAAATATATATAAAGCACCACAACACCACACAACCTAAATGTTGAGAGTGATGTTTTATTTGGTGGAAATTTTTATAACTTCAAGGTTGGGAAACAGTGTCTCAAGTAATCCTGAGAGAACTGCTCTGAGGAGATGAGGGGAAGAACCCAGTTATATACAAATTTTGCAACAAAAGGCAGGTAGTCTGGATGTCAAAAAATTATTGTAAATTAAAGAAAACCAGATATCCCAAGTTAAGGAATTTAGCATTTTTTCATGTATGGGAAGATGCAAGAGTCTGGGCTCACTGAAATCGTTTTTTTGATATGCACCCCAGCTATCTGGGGCCAGTATCCTTGTTTCCACATCAGGAGTTTCCTCAGGGTTCACTGTAGGGAGTGGCTGCAGTCTGGTGGCTGCTGGATGGCAGGTATTCTTTCCTTCCGGAGTTCCCTCAGGAAGTTCCCAGCTTACTATTGGAGTTCCCTCAGGAAGTTCCCAGCTTACTATTGGTGGTGTGCAATCGCTGGCAACAGTGACATCCTTTGTTTACTTATGTGGCAGGAAATATTCCATTTCTCAGCTGTCATAGATAGTTAAAACTAAGAAAATGATACCACAGGCTCAGCAGGAAAAAAAGCAGAAGATAAGATACCTGGTGTGATCCAGGATAGTTACAGAGATGAGGAACAATGGAGAAATGAGGAGGGCAATTCAGAAAGGTCTGATGACTGAACTTCCTATGTGCCAGACACCAGTCCAGTATCTCTCTACATGTTAATTCTAACTTTGAAATGGTGCTAGAAGAAGAAGGAGTAACTTTTTCAAGGTCATACAACTCCATGACCAAACCAGTATTCAAGTCTGTTGTTGTTCAATCGCTTAGTCATGTCTGACTTTTTGTGCCTCCATGGACTGCAGCACAGGGTTCCCTGCCCTTCACCATCCCCTGGAATTTGCTCAAAGTCCATTGAGTCAGTGATGCCATTCAACCATCTCATCCTCTGTCATCCCCTTCTCCATCTGTTTTCAATCTTTCCAAGCATCAGGGTCTTTTCCAATGAATCAACTCTTGGCATCAGGTGGCCAAAGTATTGGAGCTTCAGCATCAGTCCTTCTAATGAATATTCAGGATTTATTTCCTTTAGAATTGACTGGTTTGATTTCCTTGCAGTCCCAGGGACTCTCTAGAGTCTTTTCCAAACCCACAGCTCAAAAGCATCAACTCTTCAGTGTCCAGGCCTCTTTATGGTCCAACTCTCACATCCATATATGACTACTGGAAAAACCATAGCTTTGACTATATAAATTCAACTCTGGTTTCCTCTATTCAATACTATACATATTCAAGTCTGGGTTCCTCTATTTTATAACCTACCTTCTGCTTCTTCTAAGGAAATTCTCTACTTTGGAAAGCTCCAATAGCTTCTGAATCCACGAGAGCAGTCCTTTCTTCATGCCCCTTTTCCTGATATTGGTGAAGACACAGTTATTAGTATAGTCTAATCCATTTGCTTTTGGATATTCTGTGGTATCCTCTAGAGCAGGGGCCCCAAACTTTGGGATCTAATACTGAAAATCTGAGATGGAACTGATGTAATAATAATAGAAATAAAGTACATAATAAATTTAATGTGCTTGAGTCATCCAGAGACCATCTCCCACCCCTGGTCCATGGAAAAATTGTTAACCACAAAACTGGTCCTTGGGGCCAAAAAGGTTGGGGACCTGCTGCTCTAGAGCCTTTCTTTCTTGACACTTCCTTCACCTTCCCTTAATATTACAAATGTAAAAGCATAAATGAAAACAGCTTTTGAATAAATATAACGTGACTCAAACAGCTTATGTAATGGGTCTTGAATACAAGGTCTGCTACTTCCTGTCTGTTGTGTTCAGTCGTGTCTCTTTGTGACCCCATGGACTATAGCTGGCCAGGCTCCTCTTCCATGGGAGTTCCCAGGCAAGAATGCTGGAGTGCGTTGCCATTTCCTACTCCAGAAGGTCTTTCCAATCTAGGAATTGAACTGGGTCTACTGCATGAGCAGGCAGATTCTTTACCACTGAACCTGGGAAGGGTGGATGTAATTCTTAATTCTTCTGAAGTTGCAGAAGAACTTTAGTAGTCACTATTCTCTGCCTCTGGCCATGTGTTTCCAACAGGAACATTATTTATAGAATCTCTGGGAAGATGAAGAAACTGTATCCTATCTCCCCATGCTGGCAGAGACAACTGTTGTAAGCTGCTAGGAAATTGCCAAGCACTGTTGTGATGATTTTTGTGTCTGATCCAAGAGGCTATTTACTTATGAGGCCCATATCTTTCCGGTCCGAGGAAATACAAGTGATCCTTGGCTGAAGTTAGTATACCAAAGACACTAAGAAGTTATTCAGATTCTCATTTTGAAAACCTCTAATGATAATACAAGAAAAGCCAAGCCCTGACACTGTATTTGGAAGATAAGGCTGTGATTAAAAAACCAAACAAAACAAAACTCATCACAAATCCAGATTTTGTCTGGTTTACCTTCTGAGTGGTGCTGTCTGGGAGTGTATGTTTCTTTGGGAAGGAAGTTGAGACAGAAGTCGATTTGTGAGTCTGTGTGTTCCTGCTTGCCTCACAGGCTTGCTGTCTTTATTCCCCATGAAGTTGATTCATTTACCTTCTGATTCATTCATTGAACAAGACAAGTTAAACATCTACTATGTGCTTGGCTCTATGTAGGAACAGGGAAAATAATGCTAAACAGAAGCAAACATGCTTTTACACTCAAGGAGCATACAGTTTAGTAAAGGAAAAACAGAACAAAGAATCACAGAGCTATGTAATTTCTTCCTGTGAGTGATGAGAAAATGCCAGCCGGGCTTTGAGAGAGTCTAACATAGACTGAATCTAGTCTGCAGAATTGGCGTAGATGTCCTTGAGAAAAGATATTTGAGTGGTGATTTGAGAAACATGTATGCCTTCACAGATGCTTGGAACTGGTAATGAATTGAGACTAGGATTTAGTAAGCCACTGGGAGTGTGCACATACTCACATCTGAGCAATCAGCAGAGAGCTTGCTTATTTTTTTTTCTCTTAAGATGGCAGCATTTTGGCAAAGAGAGGAGGAGCTCATACTTGTGTAGACCCAGCCTCATCCAAGGGGCTTTTATATCCCTTCTCCAGATCATCTTTTGACACCAGTTTAGTTTTACTCAGGCTTCAACTTATTTCCTCCATTGGTTTTACAATGTGGGTCAGCTAGTCAACTCCCTATGGAAAGTCTTGGCTGAGCTGGTTTCTTCCTCTCCAGTTTCCCACCTCTCCACATCACCATTCTGACTTCCTCCCTTACCACATTCATTCCAATACTCTCTCTCTCTTCTGTTGTTGACTTACACATATATCCTTTGAGATTTCTAGGTCATGACTGTGACCACAGTAAAGAGTTAAGATCAATTTCTGGGTCACATGCTTCTCTGGTTAGAGAAATGCAGATATCACATCACCTTATATGGTTTTTTCTACCATATACTAAAATCTGGATGTAGCTGAATCACTTTTTTGATGAGATTTGTCTAGATCTATCCTCCTGTGGATTATATTTACCCAGAAAATTCATGATCTAGGACATTTTGATAAAAGAACTGTAGTTTTCTTTGTTCATTATGTTTCACTCAGGCTGGAGGATGTGGGGGTGTGACGTATAAGTGGGAAGTAAATTTAATAGGAAACTTAGCTTTTGTTTCCCTAGCAACACTAGTCTTCTTACAAATGGAAATGAGACTAGAGGCCTTTGTTTCTGCATTCCCAGCTCTACAGGGCGAGGTGACATGCTGAGTGCCCTGGAAACGGTGCTGTGTCATACAGTCCTGTGACACTCACTATAGAACCTTCCTGCACGAAATCTCAAACACTCTCGTGGGCATTATGCTGCAGTTGATATTCATCTGTTTGCTGAAAAAATAGGGACAAAAGGTTATTTCACGTCGTGACTTAGTACGCAAGGACATGTTTGTCAGCAGGGCAGAGTGCATTAGAATGAGGAGTTTGGTGGGTCAGGAACAGAGTGGCTGGAAGGTCAAGATTAACGCGTGCAATGGTCCAGTAGTTCATACATTGAGGGCTGGAGCACCAGTACATAGGAACAGTAACCACATCACATATACAGGCACTGGTTCTTATCTCTCATGTCTATTTTGAACATTTTATAAATTACCAGGATGAATTTCAATAAGAATCCTGGAAGATATATTAAACCACTTGTATCTATTTGAATAACATGCATTCAAGAGGCTTTGATAAGATTCGGTCTATTTTCTAGATTTAGGAGATTTCATAGATGTATTTCTGCTGGGAGGTTTTATAATGCAGTGGTAAATTTGGAGGTTCCAGTGACAGACTGTCAAGGTTTAAATCTTGGTTCTACCATTTAAGCTGTGAGACCTGAGAAGACTCTTACTTTTCTGTGCCTCAGTTTTCTTATCTGTAAAATGATTGTGATCATAGTTGAGGGTTGCAGAGATGGTTCAATGAAGATATCTACACAAAACACAGAGAACAGGACTCAGAGTCTTGTTGTAGGTGCTTACTATGTGTTAGATGCCAGCCTGCCACCTGCTCCCACCCATTTGTCACAGGGAGAGAGGGGACTTGTGAGATATTTTTGAGTCCTTGAGAAAATATCTTAAGGACCAACAATATGCAAGTTTTTCCCAAACTAATTCCACGAGGATTTGACTGTTTCTGTTTTGTAGCTGCTCCTTTAACCATGTGATGGAACAAGGGCTTGAGATGGTGGAGAAGTAGGGACAGGAGATGGAGGAGGAAGAGGCAAGGAGGCGATGAGAAATCTCATGGCCTTGGAGCTGCTTACAGATTGGCACCCACAAGCCTCCTTCCTCCCCCTCTCTCTCAGCATGGTTTGCTCATTCTCAGTAACTAGAGATCCTGCTTTGGACTGTGAGTTGCTTTTATTCTCCAGATATCCAAGAGCCACGTCTGAAACACAACTCCTCAGTGTGAAGTTACGGGTGATCACGTAGCGCTGCATCCTGCAATGAGAACACAGATTAGCACAGCCCTGTTAACAGGAGGAACCCAGGGTTCGGTGTGGGTGTGCAGATGTGAAGGAAGATTTATTTTTCACCCTGAAGGTTAAGCTCAGAACAAAACAAAACAAAAAGAACAAAACCCCTGTCTTTATCTGTCTTTCTTAAACACTTACCTTGCAATTTTAGAAAATCAGAGGGCACAGTTTTCATTTAAGGCAGTGTTAAGACTTCCTACCAAAATCAACTAATACCAGGCAGAAAAGAACAAATGCCACAAATTCCGTTTTCTTGTTTGTAACCGAGGAAAAATGTTACTTTCCTGAAATCATAATTGCTGGGTGTTCCTCTTTGTCTTGTCAGTCCACATTCTCATGTTCCAGAGTGATATGAGAGCACACAAGACATTCTGGCCCGATGCGTGCTGCCTGTTCTTGGAGAGAAATTCTATCCCAAATACAGACACTTGAAAGGGTGTGCTTGGCTGTCATAACTTGACCCCTGCCCTCTGCAGACATCCCCCCATACTTCCCCTCCTCACGCATCTCCCACTTTATTCTCCAGCAACACTAATGATCTCAGGACTCTCTCCTGTCTCTGGCTCTTAACTTGTGCTGATATTTGCACCCTAAGGATGTTCCCACCTTCTTCTCACACTCTCACCCTCAACCTATCTTTTTGCTCTTTGTCAAGAGTGAAATACAAGGGTTAGATGCACCAGGCTGTAATGTAAACAGCTCCCTCTTAGTCTCTGTGCTGACCAGGATGGGGAAGGTGGCAAGAGCCAGTAGTTTTGTTTTTTTTTAATTAATTTTTTAATTGGAGGTTAGTTGTTTTACAATGTTAAATTGGTTTCTATCATACAACAATATGAATCAGTCACGAGTATGTATACACACACACACACACACACACACGTATATATATATATATTTATGTATCCCCTCCCCATTGAGCCTCCTTCCCATCCAACCCCTCTGGGTTGTCACATAGCACCTTTCCACCATATCTGCTCTGCACAAGGCAATGCATGCATTTCAATGCTACCCTCTTAATTCGTCCCACCCTCTCCTCCCCCAACTGTGTCCACAAGTCCGTTCCCTATATCTGTGCCTTTATTCCTACCCTGCAAACAGGTTCATCAGTACCATTTTTTTAGACTCCATATACATGCATTAGGGATTTTCTGGTGGCTCGAATTGTAAAGAGTCTGCCTTCCAGGGTCAGGAAGATCCCCTGGAGAATACTATATTTGTTTTTCTCTTTCTGACTTACTTCATTCTGTATGACAAGAAGAGCAAACTTTTCTTGACGGTCATTGGTCTCAGTGCTTAACAGGCATTTTCTCATCTCAGTTATAAAGTATGAGGTCTGAAATATTATCCCTGTTTTTACAAATGAAGCTGAGACACATGTTGGTTAAGTAACTTGTCCAAGTTTTCACAGCCCACACATGTCAGAAGTGTCAGAGCCAGGACTCAAACGTAGGTCTGTCTGACAGTCTAACACTCCACAGGGCTACAACCCAGGACCCTGGCTTACACTGACGTCCCTTTCTGTTCTCGGGATTTCTGAGTAACCGGAGGTGGCATCAGTAGTTGGGAACAGAAGAGATACTCGAAAATCTATATTTATACAAAAGATAAAATAAGGCTGATCATTTGCATGAAAAGATTTAACATAGTGTTATTTTTGGAGAAAGTTCCCCAGAAAGACAGAAAATATCAATTGTAAAGAGATTCACATCACACATTTTTTTTTTTTTTCAAGCCCATAAAGCAAAGGAAGACTGGATTTTAGTAACTGGCCTAAGGCATAGTATTTGTATCCTGAAGCCACCTTGAAATTGTTGCTATGTTTATTTGAATTGTTTTGGTTTTCTGTGATAATTCAGTAAAATCATTCTGGCATTTTTATAGATTTTCCTTGTCTAGTCTACAGTTTGGGTTTATCAGAACAGTTATCTTATAAAATACATTTATCTTTTTATCTTCTTGCGTATCTTCTTTAAGCAAGTACATGTCCTGTAATGCTTATAATAGTAGGACATCAAGGTTTACCTAATTAAGGAGTTGCCATTTTTTTTTTTTTTGTATGCAGCATTATAAATCTGACTCAGTTGCCTGCATTTCCCCTTGTAACTGGGCCACCTAAATTATTTACATTTAGGTACAAAAGATGGTGTTAGAGCTCTCCCATGTACCTCTTATGTTACCCTAGTTCATCCTTATAGAAACTCCATCCTACAAATGGAATTTGGCAGATGGGAGCCACAAGGCTCAGAGATCAGTAGTGACCAGGCATAAGGTGGTATCAGCAGCTGGGATTGCAACTCAATCCAAACTTTGCACCAAGAACAATGTACTTTATCACATCAGAGTTCCAGTCCGTTTTCAGTGGATGCATAGCATCTTATTTCTCAATGGTTTATGGTACCTTAAAAAAAAAAACAGTTATGTAAATACAAATCAGAATCTACCTCATTCTGTTGTTGATGTGTTCAAAAGTTATCTCTAACACAACATTGGCCCGGTCATGCTCATTATGTGAGTTTGGTGATTATAGGCAGAAGGCTCATGTTCTAGCAGGGAGTGGATTTGGAGGTGGAAGGCTTTCAGGAAGGCTCAGGTCTTCAGTCCCTCCAATCCCCATAATTATCCCTCTAAGTAATTACTTTGTGCCCTTTGGTGGAGGCAAACAATAGCCACATTGAAATAAGCTATTTGTGTAAATGATGGTGGGGTTTTAAAAAAAAGGTTTATTTTTAACTTCTAGTTTTTGAAAAGAGCACAGTTAAGAATAATTGTCTAAAACTGGGGCCTACATTCTTCACCTCAACTGAAAATCTACCCAGCTGGATAATTTCTTTAAAATCATGTCAGAATTCTTGCCCTTTGTCTCTTCCTTTCAGCCCAGAATCCAAAGTGCTATTAGCAGTGGCCCCAGCAGTGAATGCTGAAGGAGGGTCCAAGATCCAGGGTGTCAAGGCGGCTCTTTTCAAGACTCTCCTGTGCTGCTAGTATTCAGTGGGGACCTTCTTGAATACTGGGGCAATCTGATACGTTATTTGGCAAACAATATAGTAGAATGTGCAGATGAACAGCACCTTCCTCTCCATTGTAAGAGCTGCTGGGTAACTGTTTTCTCTTTTGCACATAAACTTGATGTCAATGCAGTTTTGGCCAGTTTGTTTGGCTAATTAATGTGCATCCTGATGAAGCCAGACTTGTGCATATAATCCCTATATAGACCACTTAGCTTTCTTTATTCTGTGCTGGCTGATTGCTCTCCCGAATCTCATAAATCTAGGGCTTGGATCAGCAGGCTGAGCAGTTGAGAGACTCTCGAAGGATGCTTGCTATTCTATCTCTCTCACTGATAAGTAGCATGTTGTATCTGTCTACCCAAGGGTAAGTCTTTCTTTGAATATGAATAGTGAATCGCTTCAGAAGCAATTTCAGTGGTATTCTAAATCTCTGCAAAGTATACTGAAAATTGTCATCCTAACTGAAATGCAAAGGGCACAGTGTTCTATGCTCAGAACCTTTAGTCAGTAATTGCACACAGAATCTTAGATTGCATTGACTCCAAAGGCTGCCATTATTTTTCATGGAGTCTTTTCACATAGGGAGGGGACTTTCGACTTTAAGAGCATAGGCACTGGTGGCCCCTGAAGTGTCTTAGTTTGATTTCTGGCCAAACCTCTTTGTTAACTATGAAACCTTGGGCAAGTCTTTATTTTTTTGAAGCTTCATATTCATTATCTCGAAAATGGTGTAAGTAGCCAGACCTGCCTCATAAGGCTGTGTTAAGTGTGAGACAAGGTCATCCAGGCAAACAGCTCTCAGCTGTTTTATTTACAGTGTCTTGTAAATAATAAATACTCAAATAAGTGTTAATAATGATTAACATGTTAATTTACATTTATGGAAGGGAAAATGAGGATGTGTTAGATGAGATAATTTATCAAGTGATGTTTTGATGTGAGATCTGAATTAATGAAATGCTGAAATAGATTCTGTAAAAAGGTTAACTTTCTGCTGTTGAGAGGCAGTTGAGATCACTGGTTAAATAACATATTTAATGTATGGGGAACACATGCAAAAGAAGAGTCAGAATTATCACATTTTTATTTTTTATTTTAAAATTTTTGTCAAGAACCACTGTACCAATCAGTCTTCATAGTTTTCTTTGGCAGCAGAACATTCTAAAGATTCCTTGGTTCATCATGGATCATTGACTAACTAGAGACTCATGCTGAGTCACTTACTTGCTTGGAACCAGTCTTTTCATTGCAAAAAGGGGGTAAGAAATCTTAGTTCACTGGGTTCTCAGGAGGAATGAGTAGGATAACATATATGAAAGAATTTCCTAATCCACACAATGCTTTACAAAGTATTTTATATTAGTATCATTTGTGGCTGAGAAGTTTACGTTATGCAATTCCTTGGAAACAGCATCAAGAGTGAATACTGAAGGTCAGTGCCAGTGTAGTCTCAGCTTTTCTTTTTCTGGATCCATATTATTGATCCTCTGCTGGACAGATGGCAAGGGGTGAAGTGGATCTGCTCCAAAATCTTACTAGTGGCATGTCCACCATTCTACTCCTTCCCTCAGTGACCACATATGACAGAACTACTCAGAAGCTAGAAGGGAACTAATTCTTCCCTTTGGGTATCTTGGTTTTTTTCAGGGAAGAAGTCTGTCTTTTTAAGGAACTGAAATCCATTGTTTGATATGGAAGTTATATACCTCATTGGGAAAAAGTTATTTGCAAAGAAAGTCTTACTAAAAAACTCCCTACAGACAACAACAACAAAAAAAACCCCACTGAATCAGCTGATATTCCTGCAGATTTATTAATAAAAAACAGCTACCCTTCTATTAGACGGTGCGGGTGAGGGTCCTCAGGGCACCTGTTTGTGATCGTCAGTGAAGTTGTGTCACTCAACTTTAGCTGGAAAGAGATAGAAAACTATCTTAGGCTCACATTTACCTCACCGGTTATGATCTCAGGGGTGGCCCCATAAAGTGATATTCTTCAGCTGTGTTTATGATATTCATTTTGGGTAAATTTTATCATAATTACTTTCCCTAGTGAAAACCAAACCATAGTCAAGACTATCTTTTGAGTTAGGAAAAGCTTGTGGTAATGAAATATTGGCAAAAAGGAAGGGGGAGAAGAAGACTAAGCAAGGTGTACTTCACCTGTGGGATGTCAAATATTTGTTTTAACAGATTAAATATTAGCACTTTGATGCACTGTGGCTTGGTCTATTTCTGTTTCTTCTGAAAATGGCCAGCTCTTGAGGTCAGTCCATCACTTCACCTCCAAGACCCACCAATTCTCACTTAGTTACATGGAAGAAAAAAGATCAGCTAAGAACACTTACCATGCGTGTGGAGAGGATAAGTAACTGGTTAGTCTCCAACCGGGGTTTTTTGTTACCTTTTGATGTTAAAACCATTGGAAGAGGGCCAAGCTGTCGCCTTGCAGCTACCTCATTCCTCCCCAGCTGCTGCCCAGAAGCAGCTCCTGGGATCTGTGGGGATGTGAAGTAGGTGATTGAATAGGGGAGGAGAGGAAAGGGAAGGTAAATGCATCTGAAATGTGACAGTGAGTGTACTCACAGATAGCTACTTTTAACTCATGCATCCATATCAAGGATGAATTCAATGAGTGGGAGAAGAGTATGGGCTTGGTGGAACATGCTTAGGGGGTGGGGGAGATTAACCCTGGCCACAGGTTCTTCAGGTTGAACCTAAAAAACTGTATTCAGCTAGTTAGATACCAACACACCTACCCAATGCAACCTCATGGGCTGCACATTTCGGGTACTTATATTAAAGCTCCCGGCAGAAATGTAGATGGGCACCTACTCTAAGACAACTATGAGGAAACCATGGCAATGGAAGGAGGCAATGGCAGAGAAAATAATAAATGGTATAAGCAGCCAGAAAAGTAGCCCTGGAATCCTTGAATTGCCTACTGAAAACCAGAATGTGGTACTTCTACCCAGAGCCTTCACAGTTCACGTGGGTCATAGCCCTGAGAATAGCTGCAACTGCACCAAAAAAAGAAAAAAAAAAAGGCTAAATGTAGCAGGATATCATCAAACTAGTTTGATGACTGATATTTGCCTAGTGCTTTGACACTTTTGAAAGAAACATGAAATCAAAGGGTAAGTCATTAGGATAGTACACAGAACAGGTAGCTGACTGGCGTACCTTTAAGATAATCCAAAGTCTATGCTCCTATGTGAAAAGAACAAGTAGGCTATTGACAAGACTTTCATAATTTATTTAGAAAGGATCTTGTGTTCTTAAGAAAGGACTGCTTTTTTCTTTGTTAGAGGTGAGCAAACACTCAACTTCAAAGCCATGAGATCAGAAGTGATTAGCAGAATATTACCTCATTATTCCTGACACCAAATCCCCCAGCTGCTGAGTGTGAGAAAGGAAGCAAAAAGCCACCTAAGTGAGAGACTGTGGCTTATTAGCACAAGGAGGAAACCACCATTATTTCTGCTCTCTGCTTTACATTTCTATAAAAATGAATACTTCCTAATACAATTTTATATCAAACTTGACATCTTTGAGTACCACAAAGTTAAAAAAAATAGATACCGTATCCCATTTGTAGGTGAAAAAAACTACAAAAACAAGGACTCAGGCTCAAACGCTCAGAGTAAGTGCTTTAGCTCCTCTCAGTTCAGTTCAGTTGCTCGGTCATGTCCAACTCTTTGTGATCACGTGGACGGCAGCATGCCAGGCTTCCCTGTCCATAACCAATTCCCAGACCTTGCTCAAACTCATGTCCATCTAATTGGTGATGTCATCCAACCATCTCATCCTCTGCCATCCCCTTCTCCTCCTGCCTTCAATCTTTCCCAGCATCACGGTCTCTTCCAGTGAGTCAGTTCTTCACATCAGGTGGCCAGAGAATTGGAGTTTCAGCTTCAGCATCAGTGCTTCAAATGAATATTCAGGACTGATTTCTTTTAGGATTGACAGGTTGGATCTACTTACAGTCCAAGGGACTCTCAAGAGTCTTCTTTAACACCACAGTTCAAAAGCATCTATTCTTCATTGCTCAGCTTTCTTTATAGTCCAACTCTCACATCCATACATGACTACTAGAAAAACCATAGCTTTGACTAGATGGACTTTTGTTGGCAAAGTAATGTCTCCGCTTTTTAATATGCTGTCTAGGTTGGTCATACCTTTTCTTCCAAGGAGCAAGAGTCTTTTAATTTCATGGCTGCAGTCATCATCTGCTGTGATTTTGGAGCCCCCCAAAATGAAACCTGTCACTGTTTCCATTATTTTCCCGTCTGTTTGCCACGAAGTGATGGGACCAGATGCCATGGTCTTAATTTTCTGAATGTTGAATTTTAAGCCAACTTTTTCACTTTCCTCTTTTACTTTCATCAAGAGGCTCTTTAGTTCTTCTTCACTTTCTGCCATAAGGGAGGTGTCATCTGCATATCTGAGGTTATTGATATTTCTCCTGGCAATCTTGATTCCAGCTTGTGCTTCACCCAACATGGCATTTCACATAATGTACTCTGTGTATAAGTTAAATAAACAGGGTGACAATATACAGCCTTGACATACTTCTTTCCCATTTGGAACCAGTCTATTGTTCCATGTCCAGTTCTAAATGTTGCTTCTTGACCTCCATACAGATTTCTCAGGAGGCAGGTGAGGTGGTCTGATATACCCATCTCAGAATTTTCTGTAGTTTGTTGTAATCTACACAGTCAAAGGCTTTGGGGTAGTCAATAAAGCAGAAGTAGATATTTTTCTGGAACTCTCTTATTTTTTTGATGATCCAATGGATGTGGGCAATTTGATATTTGGTTCCTCTGCCTTTTCTAAATCCAGATTGAACATCTGGAAGTTCATGGTTCATGTACTGTTAAAGCCTGGCCTGGAGATTTTTGAGCATTACTTTACTAGTGTGTGAGATGAGTGCAATTGTGTGGTAATTTGCATTCTTTGGCGTTGCCTTTCTTTGGGATTGGAATGAAAATGGACCCTTTCCAGGCCCGTGGCCACTGTTGAGTTTTCCAAATTTGCTGGCATATTAAGTGCAGCACTTTCACAGCATCATCTTTCAGGATTTGAAACAGCTCAAGTGGAATTCCATCACCTCCACAAGCTTTGTTTGTAGTAATCCTTCCTAAGGCTCACTTGCCTTCACATTCCAGGATGTCTGGCTCTAGGTGAGTGATCACACCATTGTGGTTATCTGAGTCATGAAGATCTTTTTTGTACAGTTCTTCTGTGTATTCTTGCCACCTCTTCTTAATATCTTATTCTTCTGTTAGGTCCATATAATTTTTGTCCTTAATTGTGCCCACCTTTGCATGAAATGTTCCTTTATCTCTGATTTTCTTGAAGAGATCTCTAGTCTTTCCCATTCTATTGTTTTCCTCTATTTCTTTACACTGATCACTGAGGAAGGTTTTCTTATCTGTCCTGGCTATTCTTTGGTACTCTGCATTCAAATGGGTATATCTTTCTTTTTCTCCTTTGCCTTTTGCTTCTTTTCTTTTCTCAGCTATTTGTAAGTCCTTCTCAGACAACCTTTTTGCCTTTTTGCTTTTCTTTTTCTTGAGGATGGTCTTGATCACTGCCTCCTGTACAATGTCACGAACCTCTATCCATAGTTCTTCAGGCACTGTGTCTATCAGATCTGATCCCTTGAATCTATTTCTTACTTCCACTATATAATCATAAGGGATTTGATTTAGGTCATACCTGAATGGTCTAGTGGTTTTCCCTACTTTCTTCAATTTAAGTCTGAATTTGGCAATAAGAAGTTCATGATCTGAGCCACAGTCAGCTCCCAGTCTTGTTTTTGCTTACTGTATAGAGCTTTTCCATCTTTGGCTGCAAAGAACATAATCAATCTGATTTTAATATTGACCATCTGTCTTCTCTTGTGTTGTTGGAAGAGGGTGTTTCCTATGACCAGTGCATTCTCTTGGCAAAACTATTAGCCTTTGACCTGCTTTGTTTTGTACTCCAAGGTCAAATTCGCCTGGTACTCCAGGTATGTCTTGACTTCCTACTTTTGCATTCCAGTTCCCTATAATTGTCAGGGAATGTTTAACAGGAGGATTCCTACGTGTTGTTTCTCATAAATTCTGTGTTCCTTATCAGTTCCTATTCTGAGAATGAGTAGAACTGCATGCAGCTCTCAGGACTGAGACCATGAGAAACAGTATCTGCTTGGATTCCTTTCAGTAACTCCCTTCAGTAACTCTCTTCAGCGTCAGCGACCTTGTACGTATTCAGTTCAGTTCAGTTCATTTCAGTCACTCAGTCATGTCCGACTCCTTGTGACCCCATGAATCGCAGCATGCCAGGCCTCCCTGTCCATCACCAACTCCCGGAGTTCACTCAGACTCACGTCCATCGAGTCAGTGATGCCATCCAGCCATCTCATCCTCTGTCATCCCCTTCTCCTCCTGCCCCCAACCCCTCCCAGCATCAGAGTCTTTTCCAATGAGTCAACTCTTCACATGAGGTGGCCAAAGTACTGGAGTTTCAGCTTTAGCATCATTCCTTCCAAAGAAATCCCAGGGCTGATCTCCTTCAGAATGGACTGGTTGGATCTCCTTGCAGTCCAAGGGACTCTCAAGAGTCTTCTCCAACACCACATTGTGGCTACTGATAAAATTTCATCCTGTGTAATAGCTGAGTAATCATCTTACTAAAGATATATAAGCCTGCATTTCTGCTAATAAAATACCTTTGTTCCATCAGAGCTTGGGTCCCCATGTCTTTCTTTCTTTCTTTCTTTCTTTTCTTTCTCTCTCTCTCTGTCTCTCTCCCTCCCTCTGGCTCTCTCTCATTTTCTTATTGTTGACTCCAGACCACCAGGTTCCCGTCCATTAAAGGACCCCAACAGGATATATTTTATGGGTGTTAGTTCTAGAAGGTCTTGTAGGTCTTCATAGAACCTTTCAACTTTAGCTTCTTCAGCATTACTGATTGGGACATAGACTTGGATTGCTGTGATATTGAATGGTTTGCCTTCGAAACAAACAGAGAACATTCTGGGTTTTTTTTGACATTGCATCCAAGTACTGCATTTCAGACTCTTTTCTTGACTATGATGCCTACTCCATTTCTTCTAAGGGATTCTTGCCCACAGTAGTAAATATAATGGTCATCTGAGTTAAATCCACCCATTCCAGTCCATTTTAGTTCATGATTCCTAAAATGTCGATGTTCACTCTTGCCATCTCCTGTTTCACCACTTCCAATTTGCCTTGATTCATGGACCTAACATTCCAGGTTCCTATTCAATATAGTTCTTTATAGCATCAGACTTTACTTCCATCCCCAGTCATATCCACAGCTGGGTGTTGTTTCTGCTTTGGCTCCATCCCTTCATTCTTTCTGGAGTTATTTCCCCACTGATCTCCAGTAGCATATTGGGCACGTACTGACCTGGGGAGTTCATCTTTCAGTGTCCTATCTTTTTTCATTTTCATACTGTTCATGGGGTTCTCGGGTGCCATGTAGGGCCACCCAAGATGGATGGGTTATGGTGGAGAATTCTGACAAAAATGTGATCCACTGGAGAAGGGAATGGCAAACCACTTCAGTATTCTTGCCTTGAGAACCCAAAGAACCCGCCAAATCTAGCTTCATCCTTTCAAATCATGATTGCTTCAAACTCTGGATAAAACAGAAATAAGCAAAGTGACCACCAACAGGTCTGTCCAAGTTACATCCAGGCTGCATACTGATAGGCTCCCTGCTTGTTTGGGGGTTGCCCTATAAAGGGGATGCACAGGTAGTCATATTGTGAGTTTTATGGCATGGACAGTATTGGTGGTTATATAATAACCAACAAAATTTAGGCAGTTACTGGTATAGTAAGAATGCTGTGCTAGGAACCATTCATGTATCATCCTCACAATAACCTCTGAAGTCGGTATTATTATAACTCATTTTATAGATGAAGACTGATGCACAAATATGAAGCAACTTTCCCAAGGTCACACAGTAATTGTAAACCCATCTAGATCTGCACTTGTAGGCTTAATAATTAATACTTTGTTCTTAACTTTGTTGTCCATGCCCTTCTTAAGTTTGAATTTAGAAGAACAATTTTTTTTTTTTTAATGTCACTCAGTCGTGTCCAACTCTTTGCGACCCCATGGACTGTAGCCTACCAGGTTCCTCCATCCATGGGATTTTCCAGGCAAGAATACTGGAGTGGGTTTAATGCGGTAGAAAAAGAACACAGATTCAGAGTCAAGTGACCTGGAGTTCTAGTTCCAAATCTGAAACTGATTAGCTGTGCATCTAATTTTCACTTTCTCATCTGCAAAATGAAGGTTTGGCTCTTCAAAATCTCCATGGTTCCTTACAAATCTAATGGGGTATATTTGACTAGAGACTCTGCTCTCTTAGATCCTCAAGGGTCTTCATTTCCTAAACTAAAGTCTGAAGATTCTCTCTGGGCTTCTGAAATTCTGAAAAGCTACCCTAATTACCTTGGAGAAACCAAATGTTTGAGAACTATTTTATTTAGTGCTCGAGTCTATAGCACTCCTAAGAATGTTGATAACTCATCCTTTCATGAGCCCATAGACTTATGTTGATTTTGACATCCAGTGTCTAATGACTCCTTGTGTCAGTTTTGAGATGCAGGTGGGAGATGATGGCTGACTGCAGCAAGGAAAAGCATTACCACCGTTCAGACACCTCTCCTTTGACAGTTTTTGGCAGCTTAACAAGCTCCACAAGTGGCTCAGTAGTAAAGAATCTGCCTGCCAATGCAGGAGATGTAGGAGACATGATTTCGATTCCTGGGTTGGGAAGATCCCCCAGAGGAGGAAATGGCAATGCACTCTAGTATTCTTGCCTCTGAAATCACGAGGACAGAGAGCCTGATGGGCTACAGTCCATAGGGTTGCAAAGAGAGTTAGACATGGCTGAGCAACTGCGCACATACACATGGCAGCTTAAAAATCACTTCCACAGATCACAACACCCTGTGAGGCAGGTGCTACTATTCTCATTTTATAGGTTAAGAAATTAAACACCAGAAAGTGGTATGTCTTGGCTCTAAATGCTTATAAGTGAAGACCTGGATCCTAAACCCCATTTTTGACTCTAAATCTAAATGCATTTCCCTTGCCTCTTGTAAAGAAGACAGGGCTCTATAGTGGTAGGTAAGATTCATAACTCCACTCTTTACCTTCCACATGATCTTGAGTGAGTCAACCAATCTTTATGCATCTCATCTGTGAAACAGGTTAATAATATTGCCATGCAATGGTCATGGCTTAGAAATCACATTCAAAATTACCTAGTAGAATAGCTGGTACAAAGTAGATACTTAACATTACTCTTATTTCCATTTCTCCATGTTTGAAAACTTAGTATTTTCTTTTGCTTACAAGAAGTCTATGGTTTTGTCTTTATAGTCTAATTACTATACAAACAAAGAACTGATATTTTAAAGTTTTCCTGTAGAAATGGTTTACTTGCCAGTGGAGAGAAAGAAGAGGATAGATCAGAAATATGGAAAAATGTCAGTTCAATCAGGATCACATGGGGCTACAGAGTCACAACTTTCTTGCTCTAAGTCTCTTTATTCTCTTAGCTTCTAAATCTCATTTTCTATCTTTTAGACTCACCTTTAAAAAGTGAACTCACAAATAATATAATGTATTAGTCAAGCTGCTCTCTCAGGCATTAAGTCCAGAAATGTAAACTCTAATGGAAACTCAGGCATTGATAAATCTATATTCAGCATATGCAGCTGTGCCCATGGTGAAATATTTGCCTGTTCTCAATGTCTAGTGTAATAAGCAAAAGACTAGTGCCCGAAGAGAATAAACATGTCTCCAAGCTAGATTTTTCAATTTTTTATATTATTATTTATGTGAAAGTGAAGTCACTCAATTATGTCCAACTCTCTGCGACCCCATGGACTGTAGCCTACCCCATCTCTCTGTCCACGGGATTTTCCAGGAAAGAATACTGGAGTGGGTTGCCATTTCCTTCTCCAGGAGATCTTCCCAACCCAGGGATTGAACCTGGGTCTGCCGCATTGTAGGCAGATGCTTTACCATCTGAGCCACCAGGGAAGTACATTATTTATGTACATTTATTTAAAAACAGAACATTTTATTTTAAATCACCGTTATTATTTTTCAATTCCAGAAGTTTGGTGTCCTGCTGGTTTTCTCATTTGATTAACACAGTTGGTTTCTGATGTTGGGGAAGGGAAGGCAAGCTATCATTTATTGACCTACTATGTGTATAAGATTCTTTGCATTATCACGTTTAATTCATTTGACTCCAAAGAGGAGTGTGCAGAGCTTCACAGTGTTGTCTGACTCCAGAGTCTGTGGTCTTCACTTCATCACATTACCTCCAGGATCCCTCTGTGATCTTTGTCAGGACCTCTGGTGGAGCAAAGAAAACTGGCATGATTTCTCAGGAAATGATATAACCTCAAGATTGTTTCCATTGAGGCTGTCCTCTCTTAAAGTAAAAGAATGGAAATCCATTTGTTGGAGGAATTCTCTGGGTGGAAGGAGACATGAAAGTACAAAGAGCGTGTGATAGACGAGAAGTAGGACCGCTGTGTCTGAGACCTGATTCCAGCACCACATCCTTTTGAGATTTGGGGTAAATTTTAAACTCTTTCTGAGCCCTGGTTTCCTCTTCTATTAAAATAAAAATTTGGAATCATAAATTTCTTACTTCCCTTCTAGTTCTAGGATCTTATGGTCTAAAATGAGTCTTCTTATATGACTCTGCTAAGTCACCGCAGTCACGTCCGACTCTTTGTGACCCCAGAGACGGCAGCCCACCAGGCTCCCCACTCCCTGGGATTCTCCAGGCAAGAACAATGGAGTGGGTTGCCATTTCCTTCTCCAAAGCATGAAAGTGAAAAGTGAAAGTGAAGGCGCTCAGTTGTGTCCGACCCTCAGCGACCCCATGGACTGAAGCCTAACAGGCTCCTCCGCCCATGGGGTTTTCTAGGCAAGAGTACTGGAATAGGGTGCCATTGCCTTCTCCGTTAATGGTAAAACAATTCAGGCTTGAGAACAACTGTGTTAAGTACGCTAGCCTTTTAAGGACTCAATTTTGGTTCTGTATAATAATGGGTTTAACAAAAACTAGAAATGATGAAAGATGGGTAGCTAAAACCCTCATTTATCTTCTCTGCAGACAAAGGGTTGGCAGTTTGCCAGACAAAATTTATTTTTCTAGCAACATGCCAGAAAAGCAGAGTGGGTTTGGTAGCATAGAAGGTGCAACCACTTTGTGATTTTTGCTTGCATAGTGTAATCAGATTCTCACAGTCCCAGTGTGCGTGCCCTTAGAGTTGAGCTGGAAATTATAAAGCAGTGGTCATCTCATAAGTTTAAGCCAAGATCCATATTCTACGAGGTACCTCCTGCTCAGTGACTAATGAGTTTCATGAGTTGTTGTGGTTACTAGGAGGCACAGGAGGGAATAATCACTCAATGGTAAAGTTGTTGGAGAAGGTTAGAGGTCATTCTGTAGAGGTGAGTGGAAGACTGAACATTCTTTGAAGGTTGAATGTGACCCAGATAAATGGAGGAGAGTTGGAGGCTAAGAGGATAGAATGACATGAAGAACACAGTGCAGCTGGAGAAAAATGAATAATTTAGTTAACTGCAGGCAACGCAGTTACAGAGGTCTTGAATTAAACCCAGAATTTCTAGGCTCTAAAGAAATATGGAATTATGTAGGTGAGTCACAGTAAATGGACTAAAATTTTTTCAGTTCTATTCAGTTATCCTTTATGTGAGTGATTTTTGTTCAGTGACAGTAAAGGTAATAACCAAACTCTATAGTCTTGCTTTTGTCAAATTCATTTTACAGAGACCACTCTGAAGATGGTAACTTTGTTACCTTCACAGGAATGTGCTTGCCTTTGACCTATTTGCTGACATTATGGTCTCTACAGAAAAGAATGCTAGAGCTTCCTTGGTGGCTCAGTGGTAAAGAATCTGCTGGCAAATTCGGGAGACATGGATTCGATACCTGATCTGGGAAGATGCACACACCGTGGAGGAACTAAGCCCATGTGCTGCAACTGTTGAGCCTGTACTCTATAGCCTGGGAACCCTAACTACTGAAGCTCCCACGCCTACAGCCTGTGCTCCACAACAAGAGAAGCCACCACAGTGAGAAGCCCGCACTGCAACTAGAGAGTAGCCTGTGCAGCAGTGAAGACCCAGTGCAGCCAAAAATGAATAAATAAATGAAAAAAGTATTTATAAAATGATGCTATTAAAAATTTCATGTGGCAGTTGGGTCTTGGATATTTTGGCATCAGTTGCTTCCATCAATTTGTCACAAGGAAGCTATATTCTCCTTCTTAAACTCTTTGAGCTTAAAGTACAAGCTGTCCAATTGAATGAGTTGTGTGGGACCATTTTCAAGTCTAGAAGCACTTTACAATGCTCCTGAGTATATGGTGTCCCATTGGGGTCATGCTGTTCATCAGCTGAGGATAATGACAGAAAATAAAGCTCTAATAACATCATTGTGAATCAGTTCAGTTCAGTTGCTCAGTCGTGTCTGACTTTTTGTGACCCCGTGGACTGCAGCACGCCAGGTTTCCCTGTCCATCACCAACTCGTGGAGCTTGCTCAAACTCATGTCCATCGAATTGGTGATGCCATCCAACCATCTCATCCTCTGTCCCCTCTCCTCCTGCTTTCAATCTTTCCCAGCCTCAAGGTGTTTCCCAATGAGTCAGTTCTTCGCATCAGGTAGCCAAAGTATTGGAGGTTCAGCTTCAGCTTCAGCATCAGTCCTTCTAGTGAATATTCAGGACTGATTTCCTTTAGCATTGACTGGTTTGATCTGTCCAAGTATAACATCAATATCTCCTTCTTCCTGCTCACACATACCAATCATAAAATAATTTGCTTGTAAAATATTATTTTCCAAATGACTCCAATATCACAAAAATGATCTCCTTATGGAAAATATGCAGATTCTATATAATACATATAATATTTATAATATATGGTCTATATAATATATAAGATATGTGTGTGCTCAGTCATGTCCAACTGTTTGTATCCCCATGGACTGTAGCCCACCAGGCTCCTCTGTCTATGAGATTTCCCAAGCAACAATACTGGAGTGGGTTGCCATTTCCTGCTATTGGGGATCTTCCCAACCCAGGGATCAAACCCACATCACTTACGTTGGCAAGCAGATTCTTTAGCACTAGCACCACATAATCTATATTATGTATGTAATACCCAAAAAAGTATTATGTAGACTCTATAGGCTTTAGTTTAGAGTCTTTGTTAATGTTAACATTCTCATTTTTGTCATAGTTGATTTCTTCTAACTAGACCAGTTAATATTCATGCATAAGCTATATCTTTCAAACTTGACTAGCTAAGGAGAACTTCAGAATTTGTTTTTGTTTTTGCCCTTGTATATTTTAAAATCAAGATTTCATCATCAGTAACTTAGATGATTTGACTAGACAGACCTTTGTTGGCAAAGTAATTTTTCTGCTTTTCAATATACTATCTAGGTTGGTCATAATTTTTCTTCCAAGGAGTAAGTGTCTTTTAATTTCATGGCTGCAGTCACCATCTGAAGTGATTTTGGAGCCCCACAAAATAAAGTCTGACACTGCTTCCACAGTTTCCCCATCTATTTGCCATGAAGTGATGGGACCAGATGCCGTGATCTTCACTTTCTGAATGTTGAGCTTTAAGCCAACTTTTTCACTGTCCTTTTTTACTTTCATCAAGAGGCTTTTGAGTTCCTCTTCACTTTCTGCCATAAGGGTGGTGTCGTCTGCATATCTGAGGTTATTGATATTTCTCCTGGCAATCTTGATTCCAGCTTGTGCTTCTTCCAGCCCAGCATTTCTCATGATGTGCTCTGCATAGAAGTTAAATAAGCAGGGTGACAATATACAGCCTTGACGTACTCCTTTTCCTCTGTAACCAGTCTGTTGTTCCATGTCCAGTTCTAACTGTTGCTTCCTGACCTGCATATAGGTTTCTCAAGAGGCAAATCAGAGATATTACTTTGCTAACAAAGGTCCATCTAGTCAAGGCGATGATTTTTCCAGTGGTTGTGTATGGATGTGAGAGTTGGACTGTGAAGAAAGCTGAGCACCAAAGAAAAGCTGATGCTTTTGAACTGTGGTGTTGGAGAAGACTCTTGAGAGTCCCTTGGCCTGCAGGGAGGTTTAACCAGTCTATCCCAAAGGAGATCAGTCCTGGGTGTTCATTGGAAGGACTGATGCTGAAGCTGAAACTCCAATACTTTGGCTGCCTCATGTGAAGAGTTGACTCATTGGAAAAGACCCTGATGCTGGGAGGGATTGGGGGCAGGAGGAGAAGGGGATGACAGAGGATGAGAAGGCTGGATTGTATCACCGACTTGATGGATATGAGTTTGAGTGAACTCCAGGAGCTGGTGATGGACAGGGAGGCCTGGTGTGGTGTGATTCATGGGGTCACAAAGAGTTGGACATGACTGAGCAACTGAACTCAATTGAACTGAACTTAGATAAACTTTTCTCACAGATGTTTCCATCATATAAGATGCTAAAGTAGTATTTCAGTGCTTGAGAACTGGTCTTTGGTGCCAAAACTCTTTAGTTATTCAAAGAATCATGAAGTACTCCCCTCCTTTCTTCAAGCACATCAAAATTTAGCATGGCATGTGAATACATTTAAGCAAGCAAAGCATGGGTAATTCAAGACAAATACTCTCCAAATCCACACTTTTAAGAAATGCAGAATCTGAGTTAGACCCAAATAAGTAATCATACAGGCCACACATCAGCTGAATTACCCTGGCCATTAAGATTCAATGTGTTTGCTTCCAGTCCTAATCTATAAGCAATGATAGCCTTCAATCCCTCTCAATCTTTCCAGAAGAACTGTTTGAAGAGGGAACAAAAGGAAGTAGGGGCATGGTTAGGATGATACTTACAGTCCCTCTCATCACTTCTGGCTGCATCTTTCTGTTCTATATATAATGTGCCCGCATCATATTGCCGAGGCTGTGAGACATGACCCCTTTAGCCCCTGAAACCTTCATGCATGGAAAACATTTGTTTATATAATGGACTTTACTGAAAGTTTGAGATGATGGGTTTTTTTATGCTTTCCATTACATGTCCCCCTCTCTGTAGATACCTCATTTCTTCACCTTTCAGGCCCCCACCCTATTAACACAGAAGAGAGAAGCTTCACAGATTGTAGAAAGCAAGGGATGAAATGAGGCAAGAAGGATGAATGAACACTGGCCAGGTTCTGGGGCATGTCATAGCAGTGAGAGAGTGTTTTCTTCCTTTAATTGGGCAGAGTCTCCACCTTCTCCATCTCTGTTCCATTCCTTCCTATGCAGGATCTCTACGATGTGTCTGCTCAGCCAGAGCCAGCAACTCCTGCCTCCCACGTCAGTGGTACGAAAACTATAGAGACTTAGATTTTCTCTTTTGTGTCTTCTCTTTCCTCTAGTCCCCATTAAAGAAAGGGAACACTATAAAGAGTCATTGATATTGAACTATGTCACTTCTTTTAGAGAGCAATCATGAATATTTTAAATAGCATATTTTTTCCTTATAAAATTGCAACACAGTCTAACTTAATCCAACCTCAGATCAAGGTATGAATATGCCCTCATACATAGATAATGGATTCTTAACTTCCCATCCTAAACCATGACTCTAAAAAGTATAAATAATAGTCATGTCCCATACCAGGGGCAGGCTTGAATGACTACTAGAAAGTTCATTATTAAATGAAAAATAAGTACTATTGAATATAGAATTCTATCACTGTTAAAACACTTATTTTGTTGAATCATAGTCAATAGATACTCATTCACCTCTAGTGAAGGTAACTTTATGGTAAAAAAATAAAAAAAGATAGAGTCCTATTCCTCAGGAATTAACATTCTAAAAGAAACTTGTTTTCTGAGATAAATCTCCTTACAGATCAAAATGACAGAATTGCAAAGTCAAAGGAATTAAAGAGAAAAATTGAGAATGAAAGAGCTTACATTATCACTTCTTAAATATTCATACTGTAAGGGCCACTTAGGAATGAAATAATGGAAATATACAAATCATTTCCTAATCTGATTTTAGCCTTCTGGTTCAAACTTTTATAGAACTGGTGACCTGCTAGGTACTTCACTGATAGCTGTGTTTTCACATAATCTTGTTTACTCCACAAGTGGAAATACTTAAGAGTGAAATGTCCAAATTGAAGAAAAATATAGGTCTTGAATAGGAACACATTTTAGTGCATTATTTAAGGTTGTGTGTCATTCCAAATTATGTTAGGTTGTTTATAAAGATGGCCATCATGTGCTCCTTCCTTCCTTGCATCTATGTGCCATTTCCATATCAGGAGATTAAAGTCAAATTTGCCCTCCCTTGAATTTGGGCTGGCCTTAAATTCTTGCTTGACCAATCAAATAAGTTAGACATAAAACCATGACATTTCTAAGGTCATAGAAAGTCTTAACACCTTGCATTCAGGCCTCAAGGAATACTCCTCTTGGGATGTTCTTTGAACCCATCTGCCATACCGTGATAAATCCAAGCCACATTGAAAGACAACATGCAGAAGCTCCAGAAGGCAGTTTTAGCTGAACTTCCTACCAATAACTGGCCATATGATTCAGTTATTTAGGCTGTTGAGCCCATATGAACCTTCAGATGACTTCAGCCACAGCTACCACATAGTAGCACTTGCGTGGGAGGCCCTGAGCAAGAATCATCCAACTGAGCCAGCCAACCTACATAACCATGAGGGATAAAAATGAATCGCTGTTTCAAGTCATTACATTTTAAACTCTCAAAATGGAATTAAGATTTAAAAGAATGATTTGTATTGTCACTAATCTGCACAGGTGTATGACCTTTCTCTCTAGTACTTAACAACTCAGGTATGGCAGGGAGAACATGAGGGGCTCGATTGATCCAGGAGTATGATTTTGGGGGCAGGTGCAATGGACTCACAAATTGGCATGGAAGTTGAGAGTATTGGTTAAAGAGTGGTGAAGTTTTAAGTTACAGAATCTAAGTAAGGACTGGAGGGCTCATTGAGGCGGGAAAATGTGTATTAAAATGAAAAGCTGAAAGGATTACAGTTAGAAAGAGAGGCTGTACAGATTAAAGATGAGCTGGATTTTCCTTATGGGCATAAAATAAACACAGGATGATGTAGGACTTCTGGAGAAGAGATTGTAAGATATCAATGACTGTAATGTCATTCTTGTATCAGGAAGTGAGAAGACTCCTGTCTTGCTGTTCCCTGAATCCAGGGAAGCTAAGGCATGAGCTAGGAAGCAGATAGGAAGAAGCTGGAAGATGTGAGGAGCTGTTTCACAGCAGCAAGGCAGACATGCTTTATTCTCTAGTGGTTGACACTGCTGAATCTCGGGCAAGGGCTTTTCATGTTGTGCTTGTACAGGCACAGTGCATGTGTGCGGTACTATAAATGATCTTAGCTGTTATATAACCATGCAAAGTCATTGTTTACAGAATGTGGGATGGAAGCGAGGGCCCTGTGAGGCAGGAGTGGGGCAGGAGAGCCTGACCACTGCCATCTTGGCTAATTTCTCTTTCCCTACAACTCCATAGATAAAAAGAGTGGAGAATGACATAACTACACCACATGAGCCTCAAAGGAAAAGATACAGAAATTATATAAAGAAGGAATTGATTAACTCAGTTGCCATGAGCAGGTAATAGCTGAGTGGGGCTTTTCAGGATCAATAGGAGTTCTCCAGGCAGATGTAAGAGGGCAGTTCAGATAAAATCAATAACACCTGCCAAGGTTTAAACTCTTTTTCACCACAAACTCTCTCAGGTGCTATACACCCCATACACACACCCTACTTCCTATTTTTCCTCTTTTTTTTTTTTTCCCCTAGACAACGACCTTTCTGGAAACCAAATCTTATGGAATTAAATTAAATCCATATCCTGGACACCAGAGCAGATCTTGCCTAAGATGTGCCCAAGTTTGCCATTTGTATAGTCTGGATGACCTTGTTATCGTGATTTTTCAAGGAAAATGGTAAGAGTTAAAGAAGCTCTATGAAGCTGTTATGTTTCTTTGAAGAAATGCCACTTTCATGATTTTATTGATATCTCAGAATCCATTGTTTCTCCATGACCCGTATTCCCTTTCTATTCTTTCAGAGCGAGTGTAATTTTAGGAAGGCCAGATACAGCTGGTATTAAATCTTGCTAACAACATGTACAAGCTGTGTGACTTTTAGCACTTACTTAGCCTGTCTGAGTTGCCATTTCCTACTCTGTGCAATGTGGGTAACATGCCTATCTCCCAGAGTTACAAGGATGAAATGAGATTATGTCAATAAGTGATATGTCACAGAAAAGATGCTCAATACACTTTGTCTTTCTTGCTTTCCCTCCATTACCCTTGCTTCTCCCAACTCTGTTTTCCTGTGCCAATTTCTTTCAAGCACTTGGATGCTGACCTTTTATTTCTTTTCGTCCATTGACTCCTCAATACTTGTCTATTCTCTACCTGCCACAGCCTCACACAAATGCATCCTTGAATCTTGACTTCCAGCAGTCAACACAGAAAGATCCAAGAGAAAAAGGAGTGATGAAGAGGAAACTCTTTTACACTGAATGGTTTTAAGAGTGGAGTTTTGGAGACAAGGACAGAAAGTGATCACAGAATGGAAAACAAAGAGAACAAATATAAAAGCATGGAAGAGATGTCTAAACAATAAAACTCAGAGCAGTGAAGGATCCTGCCATGCTTAGCTGAAGTCGTGATACCCGATAACAATTTCTTTGTATTCTAACCACCCTTCTGAAACGATTATTCCTCGAATAGAAGGAGCATTATCTTTTAGTAACAAAATGGTGGTTTGTCACATGCTCTTTATAATTTTCATAAAAATGTAATCTATATTTTAAATTTCTCCTCCTTTCCAGTCTTGTTTTATATTTTATCTCCTACAAATATTTGCAGCCAAGAAAATCTGGGACTCTCGAAGCAGTTTTCTATTTATACTTTCTGAATAGAGTAGCACATTGTCTTTAGGTGAATGATGCTCTCTGGATTGTGAAACACAGTTGCCTGGAGAATCAAGGAGACTGGGCTGGGTCTTGACATGCAGGGCACTGGAATCTTCAGAGTTGCCAGACTTCAGTGGTTCCTTCTTCTTTTCCCATTAATGCTTACACCACATGGTCTGTGCAAATTTCTAGGCAACTATGCGACTGCAGAAAAACAGGTTTGTAATATAGACAGAAAACCCCTCAAAATAGGTAATTTATAAAAGAATAAATGTAAATAGGCAATGAACCTATGAGAGGATATTCTGTCTTTCTGGTTATGAAAGTGATGCCACCTAAAATGTCAAGGTTGGGCCATTTAAACTGATAGAATAGAATAATTACCATCATTGGTGTGAATGTAAGGGAAGCCCAGGTGAGAACAGACCCCAATGACTATGCTGGTTATTGTTGGACAGTGTGACCATGAATGATTTTCTCTTTGTTTTTTTAATATATGTTTGAACGCCTTTCTATCTGCCCACCCTTTCCGTCAGACACTCACATAATCATGTTTGGTTGGAAAATTAAGTAGGGGAATGATCTAGTATATTATGTGTTTAAAACTTTTAAAAGTAAAATATGAAGCATGTACCAAAGTAGAGAGAATAATTTGAATATCCCTCCTCAGAACACCAGAGAAGGCAATGGCAACCCACTCTAGTACTCCTGCCTGGAAAATCCCATGGACAGACGAGCCTGGTAGGCTGCAGTCCATAGGGTGGCTAGGAATCGGACACAACTGAGTGTCTTCACTTTCACTTTTCACTTTCAGGTATTGGAGAAGGAAATGGCAACCCACTCCCGTGTTCTTGCCTAGAGAATCCTAGGGGAGCCTCGTGGGCTGCCGTCTACAGGATCGCATGGAGTCAGACACGACTGAAGCAACTTAGCAGTAGCAGCCTGAGAACCTATCTCAATATTCATTAATCAATATTCTTACCTGTCTTTCCCCTCCCTTCCTTCTTCTTTCCCTTTCCTTCTTCCCTTTTTTATTCTTTCTTTCCTTTCTTTGTTTTTGCTTTTGTGCATTAAAGCACAAATCCATATCCATATCATGTCATCTTAACTGTAAATATTTCCATATATATATTCCTTTTATTTATTACATTTTTAAAAATGTTATTTTATATTAGAGTGTTGTTAATTTACAAAGTTGTGCTAGTCTCTGGTGTACAGCAAAGTGTATACATATTCATACATATACATACATCTATTCTTTTCACATTCTTTTCCCATATTGGTTATTATGGAATATTGAGTTGAATTCCCTGTGCTATACAGTAGGTCCTTGTTGATTCTGTTTTATATATAGTAGTGTGTATATGTTAATCCCAGATTAGGAGTTTGGATTAAAAGAGCATCATTTTTTTTTCTGTCTTTTGACCTTTCTATTATGATTTTTTTCATCATACAAACATTGTAATTTTTTAAATGATATATAGTGCTGTATTAGTCTCAAGTGTGCAGCAAACTGACTCAGTTATACATATACATGTATCCATTCTTACTTAGATTCTTTTCCCATATAGGCCATTACAGAGTATTAAGTAGAGTTCCCTGTGCTTATATATTCCTTTCAAAAGGGATAGTTTCTTACATAACCACAGTTCTGTTATCATGCCTGACAAAATTAATAAAAATTCATTAGTAACATCTAATTCCAACTGTACTTTAACATTTCCCCAACTGTCTCAACAAAGAATTTTACATGGATTTATTTGACTCAGGACCCAAATGAGGTCCAATTATTGCAGCATTTTATTATAATACTTAAAAAATTTCTTTTAGTTTGCAAAAGATTCCAGTCCTCCTGCTTTTTTTTCTTTTTTCCTGGTCTTTGACTTGTTGAATAAATTATGTCGGTTGTGCTGTAAATTGTACCAAATCCCGAATTTGTCTCTATGTTCTTCTCCTTCCCTGAAAACTAAAGGTTAGACCTAAATCTTGATTAAATTCAGGTTTAACATTTTTGGGCAAGAATATTTCATAAGGGGTACTGTGTATTTCTTATTGTGTTATATCATGCAGTAATATTGTATTACAGTACATTGCATGCAGTACATAATGTCTGGTTGTCTCATTTTAAGATATGCTAACATTGATCAGCTGGAGAAGGAAATGGCAGCCCACTCCAGTGTTCTTGCCTGGAGAATCCCAGGGATGGGGGAGCCTGGTGGGCTGCCGTCTATGGGGTCGCACAGAGTCGGACATGACTGATGTGATTTAGCAGCAGCAACATTGATCAGTGGGTTCATATGGAGTAGCCTGGTTCTTCCACTGTGAAGGTCCCTATCATCTTCTCCTAATGGCTTTAGCATCTGTTGAGGTTCACTACCTGAATCAGTTACTTCATTAGTTGTTGTAAATGGTGATGTTTCAATTTTATTAATCCTTACACATTTAATAACTTACAATTCTCGAAAGGAAAAACATGTTTCATTAACCAGGGCTTTTTTGATTATTCTGAAATGTAGTCATACAGGACAGGTAAGATAATTGCATGATCCCTACTTCTGTCCACTCCAAGATTCTAGAAGCAATCACAAACCAGTGACAAGAAACATCCATAATGTCCAGGTTGTGGCATGTAAGTAACAGTATACTCAGAAAGGAACTAGGGCTTTGTGGAGAAATGGCTGATTCCAAGTCTGAGATTGGAGATAAGTAAGATGACAATAAGCTTTGCGGTGTCAATAAGCAGAGAATCTATCAAAAAAGGGGGTGGGGCTATGTCACAAAGATCTAGTTTCTTGTAGGAGCTAGTTTGAGGGAGCTTCCACTGGCATAACATGGAGCAATTTGAGAATCAAAAACAATATCAACCATAATTAACAGACTTGTATTGAATATATTGTAAAAGTCTGTGGGTTCATAATGATACAATTGAAAACTAAGAACATATAGAGAATCACAATCAGCCAAAATAAGAAGTGATACACTGGTAGCAACCATAGGAAGGTAGACACCTACCACTTAACTTGGAAAATTAGTGAATTAAAGAGAAAGAATGATTGTGTTTTAAAAGATCAACATGGTTGCTGTGTGATGAGAAGGCTGCTGAAAGTCAGGAGTGGAAACAGGAGTCTTGCACTGAGATCCGGAGACTGTGTGAAAATTACCAGGATTACATAGATGAAAGAGCTAGTCCCTGACCTCCTGGAACTCCCATGTCTAGTGGGGTGGATTGCCTTTTAATTGGGCAATTGTAATGTGGGATATGTTTAATGATATGGGCAAGCGGAGGTACCCCTCGGAACATATGGAAAGGAAGGGTATCAAACCATTCTGGGAGTTGTAATTCAGAGGTGGTGATACCCAAGCTTAGTTTCACAGGCTGAGCCAGAAATAAAAAGTTTTTCTTCCCCAAAGCAATTCTAGAACTAGTTGGAGCCTAGTGGAACTGAGCCTGAAGAGGTCAATATTAACTCAGGAGCTGAACAGGACTGACCTGGAGCAAGGGGAAGGGAACACTGAGTCTAGTAGGGAAGGAACTGAGAAGATGGGCTGAAATTTGACCCGCCTAGCCACTGAAAGGATAAGACTCAGCTCTCTTTTGCATCTTCTTCATTTCTCTATTATTCGATCATTGCTTGTATTAATAATTGGGAAAGAGGTACCAGGTGGGAGAGATGAGAAGAGAACTAAGGGGAAGGATAAGGATATGGTGGTAAATAGGAATGAGAACAATTCACAACTGTGCTACATGGAAAATGAATTATACCATGTTGCTGAGCTACTTCACAGGAAAACAAATGCTGTATATAATAGCTAAGGTATGCTATATTATGCTACATTAAAGTCTTAGGCACTGGAAATGATATAAACATTGAGGACTCAAAAACACATTAGGAGATAACTATCAGATAGAGGCAAGAAATGGAGACAGTAAGACTCAGGCTCTGGAATATCAGGAAGATGATCTCAGAGTAGACCCTCACAGTGCCACATGGTCTGCAAATGTCTCAAATCCTTGGGAATGGATGGAATCCAGGTGGGTGAATAATATGGACTGACTCTATATGAACAAAAGTACAGAAAAGAATTCCAAACCAGTGTCAAGCTGAAGAGCAAGATTTAAGCAAATACTTCAAATAATAATTCACAATAATATTCAATTCCAGCAGGGGTGCAGAACAACTGGTCCTTTCATATACTACTAGTGAGAATTAAATCAGTGCAGTTTTCCTGGAAAACAATTTAATAGTGAATTTCAGATTCTTAAAATGTTCTTATATTTTGACCTTGAAATTTCATCTTTGAAAAATCTATTATCAGGGAAAACATACAAGAACAAACACACAAAGATATCAGAATTTGTTGTTGTTTAGTTACTGAGTTGTGTCCCACTCTATATGCACTGTACCCACCAGACTCCTCTGTCCATAGGATTTCCCAGGCAAGAATACTGGAGTGGGTTGCTACGCCTTCTTCTTCTTCCAGGGGATCTTTCTGACCCAGAGATTGAACCTGTATCTCCTTTATTGGCAAGTAGCTTCTTAACCACTGAGCCACCAGGGAAGCCCTGTATATCAGAATATTCAGTTCAGTTCAGTTCAGTCGCTCAGTTGTGTCCGACTCTTTGTGACCCCATGAATCGCAGCACGCCAGGCCTCCCTGTCCATCACCAACTCCTGGAGTTCACTCAAACTCACATCCATTGAGTCAGTGATGTCATCCAGCCATCTCACCCTGTGTCGTCCCCTTCTCCTCCTGCCCCCAATCCCTCCCAGCATCACAGTCTTTTCCAATGAGTCAACTGTTCGCATGAGGTGGCCAAAGCACTGGAATTTCAGCTTCAGCATAATTCCCTCCAAAGAAATCCCAGGGCTGATCTCCTTTAGAATGGACTGGTTGGATCTCCTTGCAGGCCAAGGGACTCTCAAGAGTCTTCTCCAACACCACAGTTCAAAAGCATCAATTCTTCGGTGCTCAGCTTTCTTCACAGTCCAACTCTCACATCCATACATGACCGCAGGAAAAACCATAGCCTTGACTAGACGGACCTTTGCTGGCAAAAGTTTTTTAATATGCTGTCTTTTTAATATGCTGTCTAAGTTGGTCATAACTTTCCTTCCAAGGAGTAAGTGTCTTTTAATTTCATGGCTGCAGTCACCATCTGCAGTGATTTTGGAGCCCAAAAAAATGAAGTCAGCCACTGTTTCCACAGTTTCCCCATCTATTTCCCATGAAGTGATGGGACCAGATGCCATGATCTTCGTTTTCTGAATGTTGAGCTTTAAGTCAACTTTTTCACTCTCCTCTTTCACTTTCATCAAGAGGCTTTTTAGTTCCTCTTCACTTTATATAGATAGAAAAAAAAAAACTGAAAACAATCTTAAATCCTCACCAATAGGGGAATGATCAAGGGTGGCATATTGCATGGGATATCATGCAAAACTAAATGTGTCCAAAGTTTTTAGTAACATGGGGAATGCTTATTATTTGAGATTAAGTTGGAAAGTAGAAAATACAGCTTACATATTTTTTAGTTTTTGAAATCATATAGAAAAGAGTATCTATAAGGAGAGAAATACAACAAAATTATATGTAATCAGAATGTGTTATTTTTAGAAGCTTCATTGAGATATAGTTTACCTACAATAGATTTCACTACTTTAAATATACAATTCCATGAGATTTAACAAATGTTTATCTCCATGCAACCACTGCAACAATCAAGATGCAGAATATTTTGGTCACCCTAAAACATTTCCTTGTGCCGCTTTGCATTCCCTTCCTTTAACTCCCTGCCCACTATCTGCTTTCTGTGCCTATTTGGTTTTACTTTTTCTAACATTTTATGTAGCCAGAATCCTATACTGTTCAGGCTTTCTGTGTCTAGAATAATACTACTGCAATTTTTCTATGTTGTTGTTAGATGTCTATCAGTACTTTGTATTTTTGTATTGTTGAGTGGTAGTGCATTGTACAGACAAGTTAAAATTTGTTTTCTTTTATTCACCAGTTACTGGATACTTGGATGTTTTCATGTTTCTTACATCATGAATAAAGCTGCTATAAATGTTTGTAAACAAGTGTTTGTGTGGACATACTTTCATTTTTCTAGGTAAATATGCAGGGATGGAATCAGTAGATTATTTGATAAATATTAACTTTGTAGGGAACTGCCAAAATCTTTTTCAAAGTGGCTGTTCCTTTTGTAATGTGTGAAAGCTCCAGTTGTTCCATATCCTTACCCATACTTGGAACTGTTAATTGTTTTAATTTTAGCCATTCTGGTAGGTTCAAATGGTAACTCAATGTGCTCTTTTCTTTAAGATTTTGTTTTTGATGTGGACTGTTTTTAACATCTTTATTGAATTTGTTACAGTATTGTTTCTGTTTTATGTTTTGATTTTTTGGCTGTGAGACATGTGGGATCTTAACTCCCCAATCAAGGATCAAACCCTCATCCCCTGCAGTGGAGGCCAAAGTCTTAACCACTGGGTCATGAGGGAAGTCCTTCAGTGTGGTTTTAGTCATGTTTTCCTAATGAATAATGATGGCAACCCACTCCAGTAATCTTGCCCAGAAAAATCCCATGGACAGAGGAGCCTAGCAGGCTACAGTCCATGTGGTGGAAAAAGAGTCAGATGCAACAAAGAGTCCTATACCACTGAGTGACCAAAAACAAGCAAACCATGTTAAGCACTTTTTTGTGCACTTTTGTGCAATCTGTATGGGACTTCCCAGGAGGCTCAGTGGTAAAGAATCCACCTGCCAATGCAGGAGACACAGGAGATATGAATTGGATCCCTGGGTTGGAAAGATACCTTGGAGGAGGAAATGGCAACGCACTCCAGTGTTCTTGCCTGCAAAATCCTATGGACAGAGGAGCCTGGTGGGCTACAGCCCACAGGGTTACAAAAAGTTGGACACGACTGAGCACACAGGCATGATACAATCTGTATATCTTCTTTAGTGAAGTCTATTAAAATTTCATCCCCCTGCCATTCACTGGGTTATTCTCTTCTTATTGTTGTCAGTGTTCTTTATATATTCTAGGTTATTTATTGGACGTATGTTTCGCAAATATTTTTCCCAGTCTGTAACTTTTCATTTCTGAGTAGTGTTTTTTGAAGAGAAAAAATTTAAATTTTGATGAAGTCCATTTTTTTCTCTTATAGTTCATATTTCTTTGTGTTCTAATTTAGAAATCATTGCCTAAGTCTAAATTACCAAGATTTTCCTCTTTCTATTCATGTAGAACTTTTATAGTTTAGCTCTTATGTTTACCTTTAGATCTAAGACCCATTTCAAGCTAATTTTTGTATGTGGAGTGAAATAAGAATTTTTGTTGTTGTCTTTTTATCACGCTGAGAAAGCATACTTAAAAAAATTATTTATTTAATTGGAGGCTAATTACTTTACAGTATTGTAGTAGTTTTTTGCCATACATTGACATGAATCAGCCATGGATGTACATGTGTTCCCCACATCCTAAATCCCCCTCTCACCTCCCTCCCCATCCCATCCCTCAGGGTCATCCCAGTGCACCAGCTGAACACCCTGTCTCATGCATCAAACCTGGACTGGCTATCTATTCCACATATGATAATATACATGTTTCAATGCTATTCTCTCAAATCATCCCACCATTGCCTTCTCCCACAGAGTCCAAAAGTCTGTTCTTTATATCTGTGTCTCTCTTGCATATAGGGACATCATTACCATCTTTCTAAATTCCATATATATGCATTAATATACTGTATTGGTGTTTTTCTTTCTGACTTACTTCACTCTGTATAATAGGATCCGGTTTCATCCACCTCATTAGAACTGATTCAAATGCATTATTTTTAATAGCTGAGTAATATTTCATTGTGTTTATGTACCACAGCTTTCTTATCCATTCATCTGCCATTGGACATCTAGGTTGCTTCCATGTCCTAGCTATTGCAAACAGTGCTGCGATGAACATTGGGGTACACGTGTCTCTTTCAGTTCTGGTTTCCTTGGTGTGTAGGCCCAGCAGTGGGATTGCTCTGTCGTATGGGAGTTCTATTTCCAGTTTTTTAAGGAATCTCCACACTGTTCTCCTGTACTAGTGGCTGTACTAGTTTGCATTCCCACCAACAGTGTAAGAGGGCTCCCTTTTCTCCTCACCCTCTCCATCATTTATTGTTTGTAGACTTTTTGATAGAGGCCATTCTGACTGGCATTAGATGGTACCTCATTGTGGTTTTGAGTTGCATTTCTCTGATAATGAGTGATGTTGAGCATCTTTTCATGTGTTTGTTAGCCATCTGTATGTCTTCTTTGGAGAAATATTATTTAGTTCTTTGGGCTATATTTTGATTGGGTCATTTATTTTTCTGTAATTGAGCTGCAGGAGTTGCTTGTATATTTTTGAGGTTAATTCTTTGTCAGTTGCTTCATTTGCTATGAATTTCTCCCATTCTGGAGAGAAATTCACCTTGCTTTTCACCTTGCTTATAGTTTCTTTCATTGTGCAAAAGCTTTTAAGTTTGATTAGGTCCCATTTGTTTATTTTTGCTTTTATTTCCATTACTTTATGGAGTGAGTCATAGAGGATCCTGCTGTGATTTATGTCAGAGAGTGTTTTGCCTATATTTTCCTCTAGGAGTTTTATAGTTTCTGGTCTTATGTTTAGATCTTTAATCCATTTTGAGTTTGTTTTTGTGTATGGTGTTAGAAAGTGTTCTAGTTTCATTCTTTTACAGGTGGTTGACCAGTTTTCCCAGGACCACTTGTTAAAGGGATTGTCTTTTTCCATTGGATATTCTTGCCTCCTTTGTCAAAGATAAGGTGTCCATAGATACATGAATTTATCTCTGGGCTTTTTACTTTGTTCCATTGATCTATATTTCTGTCTTTGTACCAGTACCATACTGTCCTGATGACTGTATCTTTGTAGTAGAGTCTGAAGTCAGGCAGGTTGATTCCTCCAGTTTCACTCTTCTTTCTCAAGGTTGCTTTGGCTATTCAAGGTTTTTTTGTATTTTCATACAAATTGTAAAGTTATTTGTTCTAGTTCTGTGAAAAATACCATTGGTAGCTTGATAGGGATTGCATTGAATCTATAGATTGCTTTGGGTAGTATACTCATTTTCACTATATTGGTTCTTTTGATGCACAAACATGGTATATTTCTCCATCTATTTGTGTCATCTTTGATTTCTTTGATCAGTGTTTTATAGTTTTCTATATATAGGTCTTTTGTTTCTTTAGGTAGATTTATTCCTAAGTATTTTATTCTTTTTGTTGCAATGGTGAATAGAATTGTGAGGAAGCTTCTTTCTATTTGTTTTCTAAGAGTTTTTATGCTGTGTGGGTATTGAATATCAAATGCTTTTTCTTCAACTATTGAGACAATTATTTATTTGACTTTTCTTTTTTAATTGATGAACATAGTAAATTACTCTGATTACTTTATGACTATCAAAGTGACCACAAAATCCCATTTTTCATGGTGCATTATCTTTTTTGATATGCTTTCAAATCTGACTTTCTGAAAGGTTGCTAAGAATTTTTTCATCTATGTAATGGACAAAGGAGCCTGGTCAAAGGAGTCTATGGGGTCACAAAGAGTCTGACATGACTGAAGCAACTTAAAGCATGCATATGAGGTATATCAATCAGTGGTGTTTATCCCCCCCCCCCATAGTTTATTTTCTTGATTTGGGGGCAGTATTAACTTTTTGGGCTTCCCTGGTGACTCAGATTGTAAAGAGTCTGCCTACAATGCAGGAAACCTGGGTTAGATCCCTGAGTTGGGAAGACCCCTGGAGGAGGAAATGACAACCCACTCCAGTATTCTTGCCTGAAGAATCCCCACGGACAGAGGAGCCTGGTGAGCTACAGTCCATGCGGTCCCAAACAGTTGGACACAACTGAGTGACTAAGTACAGCACACAGCATTTGCTTGTTAAAAGGGTTTTAGATGTGTTCTTTTTATTTTCTGTAACAGTTTATGTAAAATAAACATTCTTCAATAAATGTTTTGTAGAATTAATCCTTGAAATCATCTGGGCCTGGAGTTTTCTTTGGGGAAGGATTTTTAATTATAAATTCAATTTCCTTCATAGTTAAAAAGTTATTTATGTAATATTTTTTGTTGTTCTTTTTGAGTGATCTTGGGGTTGTTTGAATTTTTAAAGGAATTTTTTCCCGTTTAATCTAAGTCATTAAATTTATTGTCATAAAGCTGTTTGTATTTCCTTACTATTCTTTTAATGTCTATAGGAACTATAGTGATATTTCCTCTCTTGTTGATATCAAACTATCTGTTTTGCTTCCTGATCAGTTTGGCTAGAGATTTATCAGTTTTAGTGACTATTGTTTTTATCTATTTGTCTATTTTCTATTTTTTGTTGTTTTCTGTTCATCATTATTTCATTCCTTCTGTAAGTGTTAGTCGCTAAGCTGTGTCTTATTCTTTGTGACCCCATGGACCGCTGCCCACCAGGCTCCTCTGTCCATGGAATTTTCCAGGCAAGAATGTTGGAGCAGGTTACCATTCTGTTCACCAGGGAATCTTCCCAACCCAGGGACTGTACTCAGGTCTCTTGCATTGCAGACAGATTCTACCATCTGAGCCACCAGGGAAGTTCCTTTGGGTTTAATTTACATTATTTTTATCACAAAAATCAATAAATAAAAACAAATATGGCATCAAAGAGACACTAAAAATATATGTATTTTGAGGGGTATTAAAGTGAGAAGTTTCAGTTTGCATAGAAGGCTAGAACCTCTCCAGTCTTTAAGGACTACCAGAAGTTCAATTAAATAAGTCACTATTTGCTTTTCTATGAGAAAAATTGCTAGGACAGTAATGCCATTGGTATAAGGGACCAAGAAAAATGATTTATTTTACTTCCTCATGTTAATTAATATACTGAAAATTATCAGTATATCTCATAAAAATATTTTGCTTTTCTCAATTTAGGAAAAAAAAAATGGCAGCAAATGCTTTTTATCACCCATCTCTTGAGACTATCTTGACAAAAACTGAGGAACAATTGTGAAGTGCCCTGTGAACAATTGTGAACTGTAATTGCCAGTATACAATTAACAATACATCAAGAGTTTCAATGTATTGACATTGTGAATCTCCAATTTACCTAAGGATGATTATGCTTCATAATTGAGATGCTGTTGTCCTTGTCGTCCATAGCAACAAATGCTAATAGAATGTCTGCCTGACAGGGCATCGGCAAAAATGTCCCTGCTTTCAAATAATTTATATTTTTATTGGAGACCCAAGGAATACAGAAAAAGATATGTGGTCTAGGTTATCAAAAACTAAGTGCCAAATGAGTGGTGCAGACTTTAGAAATTCAAAGTGTCAAAAGAGATAAGGACTGTGATTATAGATCAGTGCATTAGGGGAGATTCTAGAGGACATGAAATTTATTTTGACTTTAAGCAAACAGTCCAGCTGAAGAAGAAGAAAAGGAAAGAAATATAAATCTATTTGGAGAGATCAGAGTAAGCAAATAGGCAGAAAAAGAATGCTGATAATGTACTTAAAAAATGTTTATTTTTAATTGCAGGATAGTTGCTTTACAATATTGTGTTGATTTCTGCCATATAACAAGGTGAATAAGCCATAGATATACATATATACCCTCCCTCTGGAAACTCCCTCACACCTCCCACCCCATCAAGGTTGTCACAGAGCCCTGGTTTGAGTTTTCTGAGTCATACAGCAAATTCTCACTGGCGATCTATTTTATATATGTTAGGATATATGTTACCATAGTACTCTCTCCATTTGCCCCACCCTCTCCTCCCCTCCTGCCCCATGTCTACAAGTCTATTCTCTATGTCTGCAGCTCCATAGCTGCTCTGAAATTAGGTTCATCATTACCATTTTTATAGATTCCATATATATGCATTAATATATGATATTTGTTTTTCCCTTTCTGACTTACTTCATTCTGTATAATAGGGTCTAGATTCATCTACCTCATTAGCACCAATTCAAATTCATTCCTTTTTATGACTGAGTAATAGTCCATTGTATATGCATACCACAGCTTCTTTATCCATTCATCTGTTGCACATCTAGGTTGCTTCCATGTCCTCATTCAGTTCAGTTCAGTCGCTCAGTCGAGTCTGACTCTTTGCAACCCCATGAACCACAGCACGCCAGGCCTCCCTGTCCATCACCAACTCCCAGAGTCCACCCAAACCCATATCCATTGAGTTGGGGATGCCATCCAACCATCCCTTCCTGTCGTCCCCTTCTCCTCCTGCCCTCAATCTTTCCCAGCATCAGGGTCTTTTCAAATGAGTCAGCTGTTCAAGTGGCCAAAGTATTGGAGTTTCAGCTTCAACATCAGTCCTTTCAGTGAACACCAAGACTAATTTCCTTTAGAATGGACTGGTTGGATCTTCTTGCAGTCCAAGGGACTCTCAAGAGTCTTCTCCAACACCACAGTTCAAAAGCATCAATTCTTTGGCCCTCAGCTTTCTTCACAGTCCAACTCTCACATCCATACATGACTACTGGAAAAACCATAGTCTTAACTAGACAGACCTTTGTTGGCAAAATAATGTCTCTACTTTTGAATATGCTGTCTAGGTTGGTCATAACTTTCCTTCCAAGGAGTAAGCGTCTTTTAATTTCATGGCTGCAGTCACCATCTGAAGTGATTTTGGAGCCCAGAAAAATAGTCAGCCACTGTTTCCACTGTTTCCCCCTCTATTTCCCATGAAGTGATGGGACCGGATGCCATGATCCTAGTTTTCTGAATGTTGAGCTTTAAGCCAACATTTTCACTCTCCTCTTTCACTTTCATCAAGAGGCTTTTTAGTTCCTCTTCACTTTCTGCCATAAGGGTGGTGTCATATGCATATCTGAGGTCACTGATATTTTTCCCAGCAATCTTGATTCCAGCTTGTGCTTCTTCCAACCCAGTGTTTCTCATGATGTACTCTGCATAGAAGTTAAATAAGCAGGGTGACAATATACATCCTTGACACACTTCTTTTCCTATTTGAAAGCAGTCTGTTGTTCCATGTCCAGTTCTAACTGTTGCTTCCTGACCTGCATATAGGTTTCTCAAGAGGCAGGTTAGGTGGTCTGGCATTCCCATCACTTTCAGAATTTTCCACAGTGTATTGTGATCCACACAGTCAAAGGCTTTTGCATAGTCAATAAAGCAGAAATAGATGTTTTTCTGGAACTTTCTTGCTTTTTCGATGATCCAGTGGATGTTGGCAGTTTGATCTCTGGTCCTTCTGCCTTTTCTAAAACCAGCTTGAACATCAGGAAGTTCACAGTTCACGTATTGCTGAAGCCTGGCTTAGAGTATTTAAAGCATTACTTTACTGGCATGTGAGATAAGTACAACTGTGCAATAGTTTGAGCATTCTTTGGTATTGCCTTTCTTTGGGATTGGAATGAAAATTGACCTTTTCTACTCCTGTGGCCACTGCTGAGTTTTCTAAATTTGCTGGCATATTGAGTGCAGCACTTTCACAGCATTATCTTTCAGGATTTGAAATAGCTCAACTGGAATTCCATCACCTCCACTAGCTTTGTTTGTAGTGATGCTTCCTAAGGCCCACTTGACTTCACATTCCAGGATGTCTGGCTCTAGGTGAGTGATAACACCATCGTGATTATGTGGGTCGTGAAGATCTCTTTTGTACAGTTCTTCTGTGTATTCCATATCCTAGTTATTGTAAATCATGCTGCAATGAACACTGGGGTACATGTGTCTTTTTCAATTATGATTTCCTCATGGTATATGCCCAATAGTGGGATTGCTGGATCATATGGTAGTTTTATTCCTAGTTTTTTTAAATTAATTAATTTTTTGAAGGATAATTGCTTTACAGAATTTTGCTGTTTTCTGTCAAACCTCAACATGAATCAGCCATAGGTATACATATATCCCCTCCCTTTTGAACTTCCCTCCCATCTCCCTCCCCATCCCACCCCTCTAGGTTTATACAGAGCCCCTGTTTGATTTTCCTGAGCCATACAGCAAATTCCCGTTGGCTATCTATTTTACATATGGTAATGAAAATTTCTATGTTACTCTTTCCATACATCTCACCCTCCCCTCCCCTGTCCCCGTGTTCATAAATCTGTTCTCTATGTGTGTTTCTCCACTGTTGCCCTATAAATAAATTCTTCAGTACCATTTTTCTAGATTCCGTATATATGTGTATATATGGTATTTACCTTTTTCTTTCTGACTCACTTCACTCTGTATAATAGGTTCTAGGTTCATCCACCTCATTAGAAATGACTCAAATGCATTCCTTTTGATGGCTGAGTAATATTCACAACTCCTTTATCCATTCATTTGTCGATGGACTTCTAGGTTGCTTCCATGTTCTAGCTATTGTAAATAGTGCTTCAATGAACAATGTGATACATGTGTCTCTTTCAGTTTTGGTTTCTTCAGGGTATATGCCTAAGAGTAGGATTGCTGGGTCATACAGTGGTTTTATTCCTAGTTTTTTAAAAAAATCTCTATACTGTTCTCCATAGTGGCTGTATCAATTTCCATTGCCACCAACAGTGCAAGAGGTTCCCTTTTCTCCACATTCTTTCCAGAATATATGGTTTGTAGACATTTTGATGATGGCCATTCTGACTGGTGAGAGGTGATGATGGCCATTCTGACTGGTGAGAGGTGATACCTCATTGTAGTTTTGATTTGCATTTCTCTAATAATGAGTGATGTTGAGCATCTTTTCATGTGTTTATTAGCCATCTGTGTGTCTTCCCTGGAGAAATATCTGTTTAGGTCTTCTGTCCTCCTAGAGTAATGGAAATAAAAATCACAATAAACAAGTGTGACCTAATTGAGTTATACTTTTAAAATAAGCAGAACAGTTATATTTGTGAATGGAGTAAAGGAAAATAGTTGGAGAAAAATCATCAACTCCTTAAAGTGTATTTTATGTGAAATGCTTTGTATGTACTTTGCAAATAATTGTTGGGTTCACATCATCTATGTTAGGGCATAGTAATAACTACACTAATTTTACAACAGAGAAAGCTGAGGCTTCTCTTCTACAAAGAAAAGCAAATGACCTGCTCTGATGCAAAATCAAGATAAGAACTCCAGGACCTCCCTGGTGGTCCAGTGGTTAAGAATCCAACTTGCAATTCAGGGATGCAGGTGTGATTCCTGGTTGAGGAACTAAGATCCCACATGCCACAAGGAGAGATCCCTCATGATGCAACAAAGACCCCATGTCTGGTGAGTAAGACCATAAATAAATGAATAAAATGAAAAAGGAAGCAATTCCAGTCTTCTAACTCAGGTATATGTATGTGTGAGTCCCTTTCCTGTCCACCTGAAACCCTCAAAACATTGTTAAATGTCTATACACTAATACAAAATAACAAATTAAAAAAAGCCTCCTCTTTGGAATTCTTTTATTATAGCCTAACCCTTTTTAAAGGATTGATTTTTGTCTTTAATTGCTCCATAATTAAAGAGAAGTCAAGTGGAATGCTTTGGAAAGGTGATGAAAAGCTTTGGAAAATCAGACTCATGAAGGAAGGTTTTGTAACACTAACTGCAGCAGTAGCCAGCATTGATTTAATACTTAATTGGAAAGAATTTCCATTTGTTGAGTGCTTCCAATGTACAGGATGCTTTTCTTATTCAGCCTCATGTAACAACATGGACAAACTGGGTATATAAAATGATGGGGGAATCTTGTAACAGAATCACAGAGCTAGAAATAACCTTGGAGATTAGACCAAACATACATTTTAGAGACAAGGAAATATGGTCCTGCAATGGTTAACTGATTTCCTTTCTGAAGAGTGTTAAAAAGTATACCTTGTTATTTTGAATTAGTCATAATCTTGTTTAAAGTTATAAATAAGAACTGTGCACCATTACAAAATCCCTTCTGGATGCATAAGTGTATTTTGGAATTGCATTTAGTAAGGACGAAAGGAAGATCCCTTAGTCCTGGCTCTATCTTTGGCCCTAAGTCTACTCTTTGAAATGCCTAGGATACAACCAAACATATGGCTTCTTCTGGTACCTTGCCTACAAGTACAGTGATCAAACATTTCTGTTGCTCTAAACAATGAGCAATTTTCTCCAGAACCTCACTAGGTCAGAATCATGCAGCCCATAGTGAGCTATTTACACCACTTAAGCTTCTTGTTCCTTTCAGATTAACATTTCCCAGACTGAATTCAGCCCAGAAAATCTTTATTTTTGGAAAGTTCTAAAGAAAATCTGTTCAGCTATTTTTGAGTTTTCAGAGTGAGAAAAGTCAATGTTTCATTGCTTTTGAATAAAGTTTAAGTACTTGGATTCTTTGGATACCCAGACAATTAAAAACTGTCTTTTCATGGAAATTTCTATCTCAGCATACTTGTAGTTCTCAGCAAAAATCAGCCACTGTGCAGAATTTGACAATATTGGTCTTATTTTAGTTTCCTATTGCTGTGCAACAAATTACTACAGACTTTGCAGCTGAAGCAAAATGTATTTACTATCTCAATGTCTGTGGGTGAGGTGTTTGGATAGTATCACTGGATCCTCAGCTCAGGCTTAATAGACTGTAATCAAGGTGTTAGCTGAGCTTGCAGTTCTCACCTGGGAGGTCCTTTTCCAAGTTCATTCGGGTTGCTGGCAGATTCCGTTCCATGTTATTATATGACTGAGTCAATGTTTTCTTGCTTGCTGTTGATCAAGAACCACTCTCAGCTCCTAGAGACCCCTGCCCTTCTCTCTAAGTAGCTCACAACATGACTGTTGGCTTTCTTTCTTCAAAGCCAGTTATGAGCTTCCCTGGTGGCTCAGATGGTAAAAAATCTGCCTGCAATACAGGAGACCCGGGTTCCATTCCTGGGTCGGGAAGATCCCCTGGAGAAGCAAATGGTAACCCACTCCAGTATTGTTGCCTGGAGAATTTCATGGACAGAGGAGCCTGGCAGACTATAGTCCATGGGGTCGCAAAGGGTCAAACATGACTGAGCAGCTAATACACACACAGTCAGGGAAGATACCATATTTTTAAAGGCTCATCTGACTGGGTCAGCCTCTTCCAGGATAATATCAACTCATTTGCCAATTCGGTAATAATTGCAAGATCCTTTTGCCATATATTGTAATAGAATCAGGGGAGTGACATCTCATCTATTCTCAGATTCCCATCACTCTCAAGGGGAGGGGATTATACAAGGATGAGGGTCATTGTCTATGACCTTAGAAACTTGCCTACCGCAGGTCCTAAAATAGAGTTGCTTTAAATGAGTAAAAACTGTCATTATATACAACTGTAACAAGTTCTGTATAAAATATCAGTCAGATTTTATTGCACAGCTGAAAATAACCACCAACTTTTCAGATCTTACATTTGCTCTCTTTGTGCTGCTATATATATATATTTTTTTAAAGAAAGCTATGACATGTTTTGTGAGCATCTTCTTCCCTTTTACACTTGTTATCCCGTCCTCACTTTGGGTGCCACTCTGACTCCTATTGACTTAGTATTTTCTGCAGTGAGAGAAGCAGCTAAGAAGAGAATTTGTAAGGGGTTAAGTGATTTGCATATTGTTTTTCCATGAGTATTTGCTTTTTAAAGAGGAGCATATGGCCACAGTCATATTACAGTCAAGTAATTCTCTATGCTAGAATTTCACCCTTGCCACACTAGAGGTAAAAAAGCCAAGGGGAAAGAGTTTCTGCTATTAATAATGCTGTGTGACCCCTGGGTAAGTAAAGATACTGAGCTATGATGACTGTGGTGTCCTTCTAAATGGGAGGGACAGTTCAATGCCCACCACCTCACATCATCCTTCAAAATCATGGGTTGGCCTAGGAGACAATTAAGCCATGTTCCCAAATAGTGGAACTTTCTTATAATTGTACACATTATCATTTTTTTTCTGGAGTAAATTTGTCTTTATTCACTTTAAGACCCATCAAAACAATTTTCCTTGGGTTCAACTTTCCATGCCTCTACAAGCCCTAAATCATGATAGGATCCAGGGCTAGACCTGGAATGTGGGCATGGCTTGCTCTAGCATGTTCTCAGGTTAAGAGACAAAGAATCTTCTCATCTCTGTACCTTCCAGCCTGGCTTATTTGTGCTGCCCGTGAGGCCTTTAGCACATAAATCCTCATAGAAGTAGATAGTATCAGGTTCTGCCAGGAGTGAATTTTCTGCATATCTTTCCATCAAGTCTTCATCAGAGTTATCTGATGGAGGTCTTCGACTTTTGAGAGCTGGATATCTTCCTATCTCTTTTTTCAACAGGGACATCAGATTGGCCCATTTTCTAAACCTCACTTCAGGACTGAACATCTAGTGAACGTCTTTACTGGGAAGTAGTATCTGAAACTTGAATTGTCTTGAAAAATATCAGGAAGTGAGGCTATGTGACTAACTCTTGCACATTTCCCTCATGGGGCTGGGATATGACTTTCAGAACCACCCCACTCCAAGCAACTTGTTTCAGAAGAATTGGTGGGTAATGTTTCTGATCATTTTTCTGTGTCTGTGTATGGTGTGCTGAGGTATTATTTTACTAGGAATCAACCTTTCTGTTGCTGTAAAAAAAATTATCAGTAGAGAGCTCTGAGGGTTTCCCAGGTGGTGCAGTGGTAAAGAATCCACATGCCAATGCAAGAGACACAAGAGACCTGGCTTCAATCTCTGGGTCAGGAAGATCCCCTGGAGAAGGGAATGGCAACCCACTTTAGTATTCCTGCTTGGAGAATCCTGTGGACAGAGGAGCCTGGTGGGCTATACAGTCCATGAGGTCTCAAAGGGTGAGATATGACTGAGTGACTGAGCACACACACACACACTCACAGAGCTTCGGCCTACCACTTTCTGTTTCTGTTGACTCCCTACCTTTAAGTTGGGGGTCACATTTTTTGGTGGGGTGCAAGGGAAAGCTTGTGTGTCTGCTGCCATTGGCGGATCTAATGTTTGGTAAGAGTCCTTGAAGCACAGCATATTTTTCTTGCTTCAGTTAGACTCACACTTAGATTTGAACATCTACCATCTGTTAGGTGTTGCTGGAGATACAGAGATAAATTAGATGCACATCCCTGCCCTCCAGCAGTTCTCCAGTGGGTTTTTCCTCTTATGCCTCAGAGCAACTGTTGTAGCTTTCTGGGGAGGAGAACAGTCTGCTCCTCAGGCCCCATTTCTTTTAATTCTCTCTTTAAATGAGTGTTGCTGCGCCGGACAGCTTAGAACTCTGATCCGCATTTCACAGATACTACTGAGGCATGAGGGTTCAGCAGCACTTCAGTCCTAAGTCAGTAATGACACAGCATTGAGTTAAACTTTTTGTCTATCCCAGTAAACTTAAAGCTTTTGCAGTTAAAAATTGTGTATTACTAATTTCCATGTTACCCTCAACTGGAAAGCTGACACAGAAAGCGTATTTAATATTATGTTATCATCGTTGCTGTTATTGTTATTGATTCTAAACACGCTTTGCTCATTGTGTATGTGACTTTAGATACTGTGTAGTTTGGATGATTCTATCAGGAGAAGCACTGGATAATTGCTTGGTAATGTGATAAAAGAAGGGGGACCTCATTTATGAGAAGGTGTTTTCAATCTCTCAGCCCAGTTCCAGCCACCATATACATGGTATCCACTCCAGTATTCTTGCCTGGAGAATCCCAGGGATGGAGGAGCCTGGTGGGCTGCCATCTGTGGGGTTGCACAGAATCGGACATGACTGAAGTGACTTAGCAGCAGCATACATGGTATACCACCTTAGCTTTGTTGTGGATAGATTGTTCCAGAGCATGGCACAACCTAGGAGGAGGCTGATTGAAGTCTGTTTCCCATTTGTCTAACATCTCCCCTTCCTCTTACCTCCCTGTATTGAATGCAGGTCCAAAGAAAACCTAGGGGTGTTTGATTCATCTCATCTCCTTCAAAGCAACATTACAAAATTTTCTATCATACCACCTACTTTCTATTTTTCCCTCCCAACCCCTAATTTAAAATAACATAAAACTTTAGAGTATTTAGGGCATTTCAGCATTCTTTTTTTTTCTGGTATTTCACCAAAGACAAATGAAAGACACTTTGTATCCATCCTAATACATTCTTAACAAAATGGGTTAATTTCTAATTCTAAGGTAGAGCCTCATTTCACCTCTCCTTGGAACATTTACAATCCCTGAAGAATTCTGGAGGATTCCCTCTGGGGTTTCCAAACACATTCAATTCAATTCAACAAACATTCATTAAGTGCCCACTAAAGACCAGACTCAGGGTGAGATCTGGAAACGCAGAGATGAATCGGATGTTATCTCTACCTTTGAGATGCTCATAGTGTAACCAGGGAGAACAGCAAATGAAAGAGAACCAGGGAGAACACTTATGAATGAGTGCTTCAGAGCAGAGTTATGAAAGAACCACATATTTGGGCAATATTGAGCTTCTGTTCAGTGTGACTGGAAAGTAAAGGACTTGGGAAAAGTGATGGATATTGGGGGTGAGGAGACTGGATATAAATTTAGGACAATTTGTAAAGATCCTTGAATGCCAAAATAAGTACTTGGGATTTTCATCCTGTTTTCTATGGGGAGACTTCTGAAAGAAAGCATTAGATTTGTGTTATGCATTGAGTCTAATGTATTTCTGAAAAATATAAATGAATTTTACATCATGTAATATTCACTATATATTTTAAAGTGCACAATTCAGGGCCAATTAGTACAGTCAGAATTTTATGAAACCACCCTTTCTCTCTAGTTCCAAAACTTTGTCATCATCTCAGAAGTATACCCTTTATCCATTAAGTAATCATTCCTCATTTCCCATCCATTAATCTGCCTCCAGTTTCCATGGATTTGCCTAGTCTGCATATTTATTTCATATAAAAGAAATCATACAATACATGAACTTTGATCTGGCTTCTTTCACTTAACATGATGCTTTCATCCAAAGTGTGGCATGTTTTGATACTTCATTTCTTTCTATAGATTACTTCATTTCTTTATAATATTCTATTGCATGTATATGCCAATTCATTTATCCAGTCATCTTTTTATAGGCATTTGAGTTTTTCCATCATTTGTCTATTGTGAATAGTGCCACTATAGACATTTGTATACAAGTTTCTGTATGGACATATATTTTCTTTTCTCTTGAGTACAGTCCTAGGAGTGGGATTGCTGGTCACATGGTTATTCCATGTTTAACTTTTTTGAGGAACTTCCAAACTATTTTCCAAAATGGCTACATTTTGCATTCCTACCGGCAGTGTAGAAGGTCTCTGATTTCTCCACATTATTGCCAATGCTTTTCTTTTTAAAAATTATTATTATATCTATTTTAGTAGATAGGAAATAGTATCTCACTGTAGTTTTGATTTGCATTCCCTTAATGGCCAGTGCTGTTAACCACTTTCTCTTATGCTTGTTGGCCGTTTGGATATCTTCTTTGGAGAAATGTCTATGCACATCTCTTGGCAACAATGTGTTTCTATAAACAGGCTTGAGATATAATCTACATACCCTACAATTCTCTCATTTAAATTGTTTAATTTAATGGATCTAATATATTGGCAAAGTTGTGTAACCACCACCATCTAATTTTATAATGTTTTCATTCCCCAAAAGAAACTCAACACTCTTTAGCAGTTATTCTCCATATCAACTTTCCCCAGTCCTGGCAACTGCCGATCTACTTTTTGTCTCTATAGATTTGCCTATTATGGACATTTCACATAAATGGAATCACAAAACATGTGGGCTTTTGTGACTGGTTTCTTTCCCTTAACATAATGTTTTCAATGCTAGCATGCTGCCATGTTGAAGCATGGTCAGTATTCATTCGTTTTAATTGTCAAATAATTATTCTTTGTATGGATATACCACTTTTTATGTATCTGTTCACAGTTGGTGAACATTCAGGTTATTTCCTCTTTTTGGATATTGTGAATACTGCTGCTCTGAAAATGAATTTGTATGCATTTGCTTGAGTATCTGTTTTCAATTATTTGTGGTATATGCCTATAAGTGGATTTGCTAGATTGTATAACTGTCCCTCATAGCTCAGTTGGAAAAGAATCCACCTGCAATGCAGGAGACCCTGGTTCAATTCCTGGGTTGGGAAGATCCCCTGGAGAAGGGAAAGGTTACCCACTCCAGTATTCTGGCCTGGAGAATTCTTTGGACTCTATAGTCCATGGGGTCGCAAAGAGTCAGACACAACTGAGCGACTGTCACTCACTATATATGATGCATGATAAGTGTAAGTTGAACTTTTGAAGATACATCAAACCATTTCCCAAAGTGGCTACAATATTATACATTTATACTATACACAAGGATTCCAGTTTCTACATATTCTCACTAATACTTGCTCTTGTTTGTCATAATCATTCTAGAGAATGTGCAGTGGTATTTTATGATTTTGGTTAGCATTTCCTTAATGGTTAATCACATTGAGCATCTCTTGATGAACTTATTGGTCATATGTAAATCTTCTCTGGAGAAATGCCTATTCAAATTCATTGGGCATGTTTTAACTGGATTTTTATCTTTTACAAGGGATGGTAAGAGTCTTGTATGTATTCTAAATATAGCTCACTATCAGATAGACACATATTTTCAAATATTTTTTCCCATTCTATGGCTGTCATTCATTTTCATGATGGTGTCTTCGGTAACAAAACATTTCCATTTTGGTGGAACCAAATCTACCTGTATTTTCTTGTCACTTTTGCTTTTGGTATCATATCTAAGAAGGTTTTGTGCAACTGGAGGTTAAAAGATTTCCTCCTAGATTTTCTTCTAAGAAGTTTGTCTTTTTTTTTTTTTTTTAATATTTTATGTATGGCTTCAGGAAAAACTCCAGTTATGTTTTTTCTTAAATGGGTCTTATGGGTTTTAATTCTATACTACAAGGCAAAACTAATGATAGCTTCAATACAGGCTAGACTGAGATTCAGAGACAACTACGGAGAGTTGGAGGAGGCAGCCGACTAAGCTTTGTGTTACCAGGGCAGGCAGTGGTTCAGGAATGCACACACGAGTCAAGCCAGGCTAATGAGATGAAATTTCAAGACTTGTTTGAACTATTGAGATAGAGACATTTATTTATTTATTTATTTTATTAAGACTGTTAGCTGTATGGATGACAAGGCTGAAGCTGCGAGTCTCGTCAAGTAGACAGCCTGCTTAAAATGGGTCAATGAAATGGAAAAACGACCTAAGAAATGGGGAGACAGACACTGAGTCTGATGACACTGACCTTCTAAATCTAGCCATTCTTGAAAATCTATCTTTGGAATTCTCACTTATATGAATGGATAAATTCTTGTCTTTCCTTAAATGACTTTGTGTTACTTTTTTATCACTTACAGTAAAGTAAGTGGAGAATGGTACATACCTGTACCTTTCCCCAAATATTCACCAAAAATATACACTTGAGAAAAGAATAAATTTATTATAGATTCTTGATCTTATCATGCTCTAAAGCTTTGACATGGACTATTTTTTTCTGCAAGGAATGCCTTTCTCCTTATTTAAATGGTCAGTATTACCCATCTTTTGAAAACTAGTGAAAGCCTCAAATGGTCCTCTAGAATTCTTAGCTAATATAGCTAGACATGGCTGGAGCTCCCTTATGAGCACTAGTGACACCCATCTTATTTTATCTTAGTTTTCTGGCTCCCTGACTTCTGAGAAATAAATAGCAAATGAATATATTTATTTATCTTTATATTTCAAGTACCTAGACCAGGGCCTTGTATAAAATAGGCAATTTGTAATGTTTGTTAAATAAATGGATAAATGCAACAGATAATCTGCACTTATTAAATTTTTATCAAGATCTTACAGTACCCTAAATATATAATTATTTTCTCTGTGTCAAGCTTTTCCCCACTCTTCTTTTCCTGAATTTTAAAACATTTCTATAGGAAGATAATTAAGATTAGGCAGAACACAAAATGATGTGATGGTTTTGATCAGTGTGGAATACAGTTGTCTTCCTGCTTTCTGAACAATGTGGTTGACCCACTATTCTCAAATTAACAATTGGTTTTAGAACATAATTTCTCCTTTCAGTTTGGTATTTTAGAGTGAGAAGCTCAATGACAAATGATTTCCCTAAGTTTAAAGCACATTTAGCATTCTTGGGTTTACTTTCCCATCCAAAAACATCGCCATGCTTCTGGATTTGCTCTATGGTATAATCCATAGCAGCTGATGTTAATTTACTTCCTTCTTTAGCCTTCTCAATTCCAATCAACATTCATGTAGCATCTTTTCTCTTAATATTTTAAAAATTAATTTTAGCCTATTATATGCAAAATAAGTGGCTACCCTGTAAAAATTCTGATGCAAAGCAAAGAGCACTGGAATCAGACAAGTAGCCTCAGTTCTTACACTAGCTCGTGGAATGATTTGAACATCTCTGGTCCTCAGTTTTTTCAGCTGAATCATGATAGTCCTGGATGAAAAAGCCTCTAATAACCATTCCAACTCTTAGATCCATAAGACACTTAATAGTCTTAGGATTCTCATTGAAGTTATTTGTGTTAGCAGAGGCAATATGTCCTTCTAGTCTTCCATGCCATGATCCCAGATTGTATGTATTGTCAGTTGCAGAGAAAAATTGGCTTTAAAAACAAATAGTTTTTACTTAGAAAAGCTTGTATTGGGAATTTTATGGTGGTCCAATAGTTAGTATTTGACACCTTCACTGCCATGGCCTGGGTTCGATCTCTGGTCTAGGAACTAGGATCCTTCAAACTACATGATGCAACCAAAAAAAGAAAAAAAACAAAAACAAAAACAAAAACAAAAAAACAAAGAAAAGGAAAAAAAAAAAAAGCAAACTTATTTTTACTTCCCGCTTTTTGTTTTTATATCTTTCAATATTGTGACCATTTCGGGGAACCTGAAGACTCCAACTGAGCCCTGTAATCTGCCTTATTTTTTCAAAGAAGATAAGATGTACTTGATGTCTAAAAAGAGTCTTTATAGTTGGGTTGTACCATCATAGTGGGTTAGATGTATACTAAATTACCCCCTAATTTCAGTGGTTTAAAAACACAAAAATTTATTTCTTACTTATATTGTAATCTGGTGAGAGGTGGTAGAGCTGGGTGATGAATAGTGGGTAGAGAGTTAAAACAGCAGACTGCTTCCATATGTGGCTCTACCACATTCCAGGACCTCTCAGTCTGCCCCCGGATCTTTCGGCTCCACCAACAAATGAGAAAAGAAACAGGGAAAGTGGAGAATTGTTTTTATGGCCACTTCCAGAAGTGGCCATATCTGTTCACTCCACATTACATAGTTCGGAACTCAGTCATATGGCTCCACCTCTGCAGGGTGAACCCAATACTTTAACTGTATACTAGTGTTGGAGAAGACTCTTGAGAGTCCCTTGGACTGAAAGGAGATCCAACCAGTCCATTCTGAAGGAGATCAGCCTTGGGATTTCTTTGGAAGGAATGATGCTAAAGCTGAAACTCCAGTACTTTGGCCACCTCATGCGAAGAGTTGACTCTTTGGAAAAGACTTTGATGCTGGAAGGGATTGGAGGCAGGAGAAGAAGGGGACGACAGAGGATGAGATGGCTGGATGGCATCACTGACTTGATGGACGTGAGTCTGAGTGAACTCTGGGAGTTGGTGATGGACAGGGAGGCCTGGCGTGCTGTGATTCATGGGGTTGCAAAGAGTCGGACACGACTGAGGGACTGAACTGAACTGAACTGAAAGAACGAAGAGGAAGTCATTTAGGTAATCTCTGCTAGGTCCTCCAAGTGTGGCAGAACTATTCATAGGGAGATGTTTCTACAATATGGTAGCGAAACAGAGAGATTTACATTGTTACAGAGACTAGAAAGACTAATGCAATTGAATGGTCATAAAGGAGTCAAGTGGTGATTCTGACCTCAGAGAAAGGACTTAATGTGCTCTCTTTTGTTTTATAAGCAACAAAATGATGACAGTGGTAATCTAAGTGGCACTGCAAATCAACTGCTTAGATGAAACTAGGACTCTTCGCTCAGTGTACTTCCTGGTATTTGTGCAGTAGGATCACAAATGCCAGCATTGTTTGGAGAAAAGCCCGTTTGGATCTAATTTGAGGACAAAGTTAAGTTAATCAACCTTATTATTAGTTTTTTTTTAGTGATATACCTTTGAAGAAGTTCTTCAAAACTCTTAAAATTCATGGAATGTCTAAGAGTGCAAAGTGGAGTAGGCATTTAATGTGAGAGAGGGAGATGGAAAGAGACAGAGAGACAGAGAGAAACAGACAGAGAGGAGAACCAGTAAGAAAGGGCCAAAGATCTATTAAAGAAATGATCTTTTTTTAAGTTTTTTTTTTTAATTGTTGTATGGTTGATTCGCAATATTGTGTTAATTTCTGGTGTACAGTTCAGTTGCTCAGTGATGTCTGGCTCCTTTGTACCCCCATGAACTGTAGCTCCCCACAGCCCCCAGGTTCCTCTGTCCATGGGATTTCCCAGATAAAATACTAGAATGCATTGCTAGTCCCTTCTCCAAGGGATCTTCCTGACCCAGGGAAGGAACCTGTGTCTCCTTCATTGGCAGGTGGGTTCTTTACTGCTGAGCCACCAGGGAAACCCATATATATCATTACACAGCACCAAATAGACCTCCCTGTGCTATAAAGTAGGTTTTATGAATTATCTTTTATATATAGAGTAGTGCGAATATGTCAATTCCAATTTCCTAATTTATCCTTCCTCTATTACCCCCTTGGTAACCATAAGTTTGCTTTGTGTATCTGTAACTCAGTTTCTGTTTTATAAATAGGTTCTGTTGAATGCTTCTTTCAGATCCCACTTATATGCAATGTCATTTAATATCTGTCTTTCTCTGTCTGACTTACTTCACTCAGTATGAGAATCTCTAGGTCCATCCATGTGGTTGAAAATGGCATTATTTCATTCTCTTTGTGGCTGAATAATATTCCATGGTCTATATGTACCACATCTTCTTGATCCATTCCTCTATCAATGGACATTTAGATTGCTTCCATGTCCTGGCTGCTTTAAATGGTGCTGCAGTGAACATTGGGAGTACATGTTTCCTTTCAAATTGTGGTTTTCTCTGGATTTACGCCCAGGAGTGGGATTGTTGGATGATATGTAGCAGTATTTTTAGTTTTTTAAGGATGCTCCATACTGTTCTCCATAGTGACTGTACCAATTTACATTTCCACCAACCTTTCCAGCATTTCTTCTTCGTAGATTCTTAAAAGCTTTTGCACAACAAAGGAAACCATCGACAAAATGAAAATAAAACCCACAGAAAGGGAGAAAATATTTGCAAATGAAGCTGCTGACAGTGGATTAATCCCTAAAACATACAAACAGCTCATGCAGCTCAATATCAAATAAACAAACAACCCAATCAAACAGTAAGTGGAAGATCTGAACAGACATTTCTCCAAAGAAGACATACAGATGACTAAGAAGCACATGAAAAATGTTCAACATCACTAATTATCGCTGCTAAGTCACTTCAGTTGTGTCCGACTCTGTGCGACCCCACAGACGGCAGCCCAAAAGGCTCCCCTGTCCCTGGGATTCTCCAGGCAAGAACACTGAAGTGGGTTGCCATTTTCTTCTCCAATGCATGAAAGTGAAAAGTGAAAGTGAAGTCGCTCAGTCATGTCCGACCCTCAGCGACCCCATGGACTGCAGCCTTCCAGGCTTCTCCGTCCATAGGATTTTCCAGGCAAGAGTACTGGAGTGGGGTGCCATTGCCTTCTCCAAACTAATTATTAGAGAAATGCAAATCAAAACTCCAATGAGGTATCCCCTCACACAGGTTAGGATGACCAACATCAAAAAATCAACAAACAAGAAATGTCCTTTTGATAGTCCACCTGGGCAATTAGTTTTGATGGCTCTAGAGGTCTATGATATGATTTTCACTTTCTGTTCTAGTTCTAGGGAGACCTAGCCCTGGGCCAAACATTGAGGAAGGTAAATGTTTGGGGGCCCTCTGCTCTCCTGTTCAAAGCTCCACTGGTGTCTCCCAATCCTCTCAACAAACAGCAATGCCCTCATTTAATTCATGGTCAATTTGATCATTCCATTCTCTACCCCTCAAACATCTTCCCTGGTGGCTCAGAGGTTAAAGCGTCTGCCTCCAATGCGGGAGACCCGGGTTCAATCCGGTTGGGAAGATCCCCTGGAGAAGGAAATGGCAATCCACTCCAGTATTCTTGTCTGGAGAATCCCATGGAGGGAGGAGCCTAGTAGGTTACAGTCCACGGGGTTGCAGAGTCGGACACGACTGAGCAATTTCACCTTACCCCTCAAAGACTGTCATACTAGTAGTGTTAGTCGCTTAGTCATGTCTGATTCTTTGTGATCCCATGGACTGTAGCCTGCCAGGCTCCTCTGTCCATGGGATCCCTCAGGCAAGAATACTGGAATGGATTGCCATTTCCTTCTCCAGAGGATCTTCCCGACCCAGGGATTAAACCCGGGTCTCCTCTGTTGCTGGCAGATTCTTTACCATTTGAGCTATAGGGAAAATCTATATAAAGTGTATAAAGTGGATTATGGATTAAAGTGGATTATGTACAATCATTTTCTCTTAATCCTCACATATACTATATGAACTAAGTTTTATTATACCAATTTAATAAGTGAGAAAATTGAGAACAATAGACAGAACTACCAATTATTGGCTTGAAATGCTTTATGTATTTTATCACATTTCATACAACAACTTTGCCAAATACTGTTTCATCACTTATCTCTGAGATAAGAAATGTCAGTATAGGAGAGATTAAATAATTTTTCTAAGATGATCAAACTGGCAAGATGAAAAGCTGGATTTTAAACTTCCATCTATTTTATTTCAAAACCTATGCCTTTCTTGATGCTTAACAATAATGATGATGATGATTTTATTATTTTTAATAATTTTTAGTTATTAGTTTGATATTTCATAGTCTCCTCTGAGAAATGATTCTTCAGTGGGGTTCAATGATGAGATTCATAGAGATGCGATGCTTTAAACTTTATAAATAAATGTGGTAATTTATCAGTTAGGATGCTTTCAGCTTCAAGACAAAAACCTTTAAAAAATGACATAAACAAGTAAACAATAAAGTGTTTATTCTCTCTTAAAGGGAAATCCAGAAACAGAAGAGTTCCAAAGCTGGTTAATTCAGCAGTACAGTGATGTCACTGAGGAACTATTATCCATTCATCTTTCTACTCTGTCATCTACAGAAATTTGGTTTGACTCTCCTGATGGTACCAGATGGCTCATTTATTGTAAGAGAAAACATCCAGAGGCAGAAAATGAAACTACTAAACTTGTATTCCTTTTAGGAGTGAAAAAACCCTTCCCGGATCTTCACCACAAATTTCCCCTGACATCTCTTTAGCCCAAAATGTGTCACATGCCTGTCCCTAAACTAATCACTTTCCAAGGGCATTGGAATTATCTTGTTTGACTTGAACCATGGCTTTGTTGGCCCCTGAACAAAAGAAGCATTCTATGAGGAAGAAGGATAAAGGCCACGGCTAGTGGGTAGGAAGTATCAATAGTAATGACAATCACATTCAGGTACCAGGACTTAATGGGTGAGAGAGAGAAGGAGACGCTTTCAAGTTCAGAACAAAGGTCTCTTGCTTTCCCATGAGCCCAACCCTACCATGAAACTTGTTATTGAAATAAATACTGTAAGTGTCTGGGGAATAATTTTCACATAGTTTTAGGGTGGTATTTTGAAATTACAAAGATTCCAAGTTGGTTGATGGAAAACCACATGGAAACAAAGTTGAAGTTCTGATTCATTAAGGGTCACTTGTGATATTCTACTGTGGACTCATGGATTTCAAATAATTTTGGAATCATTTATTTTAATCTCTCAATCCTCTGTTATAATGTTTGGCTTCCTTCCACAATGTCTTGTGATTAGCCTCTGCCTCAACATAATCTGTGATGGGGGTCTCATTATTTACAGTACACTCCCTTTTTTTGTTGAAAGTTTTTTTTTCTCATTTTAAACTGAAATTGCTTTAATTAATTAAATATATATTTTGCAGAGACCAAACGTGCTGTGTAAAAAAAAAAAGGTTTTGAAATCAGCAGATTCTGATCCAAGATTGGCATCTCAGGCTTGCAATGACTGGTTATGAGGTTGGGAGTCAGGCTCTATCTAGATTCTAATTTCACATGCTCTCTACCAGCTGCATAACAACCATAACCTTAGGAAAGCTCTTAGCTCATCTCCCACCCCATGCCTCAGCTTTCTTTTCTGCAAAATGGGTCCTATAGTGGTATCTGCTTAAAGGGGTTGAGTGAGTCTCTGTATGTAACACCTTTGTGCTGCTGGAGACAATAAATCTTGCATATTATATTAAAATAAACTATGTGTGCTTAGTCACTCAGTTGTGTCAGACTCTTTGTGACCCCATGGACTGTAACCCACCAGGCTCCTCTGTCTATGGGATTTTCCAGACAAGAATGCTGGAGTGGGTTGCCATTTCCTCCTCTGGGGATCTTCCTGACCCAGGGATCTAACCTGGGTTTCTTACACCTCCTGTGTTGGCAGGCAGATTTTTTTTTTTTTTTTTTTTTACCATCAGTGGCATCTGAGAAGTACAAAGTGAGCTGTGAGGACTTATAAAAAAGACTGAGTAAAACTGATACAACCATGCCTACCTCTGGGGAGGGCTTCCCATATAGCTCAATGGTGAAGAATCTGCCTGCCAATGCAGGTGATACATGTTTGAAGACTGGGTCGGGAAGATCCCCTGGAGGAGGAAATGGCAACCCACTCCAGTACTCTTGCCTGGGAAATTCCATGGACAGAAGACCCTAGTGGGCTACAGTCCATGGGGTCACAATAGAGTTGGACACAACTTATCAACTAAATAACAGCAACATAACAAGCTCCGAGGTTTGTTGTAAGGATTAAATGAAACTGTGAAGAAAGAGAACTCAAAAAAGGTTAACCCTTCTTTGCATTTCACTTGCCTAATTCCTGCCTAGAACTTAGTGGGTGCCTTTTAAATATTTCTTGCTCTACTCGTTCCATTTCCCCCATGAAGCTACGGGGTAAATTTCACAGGCTAGGTCTCAACCTTCCCTGTGGATTCCATGTTTTTAGAGAAAGCACATCTGCTGTCCTCAAGGCTCAAGCCTCACTACCATTTGTATCCCCTGGTCACCAGACCACGAGCTTCTCAACGGCAGTGCCAAACATTATTCAATCTTCTACCTGCAACATTCCTGGAGCAGAATCAGTGCTCAACACATATTCATAACTAGATTAACTTTTCTCTGTGACTTTCTGTAAGGACTGTGCTCACGGTAAATGTTTAATCTACTAGCTATAATAAAATTAGCCATTGTTATTATTATTGTATAACAAGCTCAATTGTGCGGGTAATGGGATGGAGGCCAGTGGGGAATACAGCTTTTTCCAATGTCTGCAGTGCCTGTTTCCTTTTCTCCCTAAGCCAGAACTTTCCATGTTTACTTTTTCTCTCCCAAGATGCAAATCACTTCCTTGAAGACCAGCCATCCCAGTGGGAAGGGAGAACTGAGTGTCTCCAGGACCTAGGAGATATTTCCTTCACCCTGGCTGGGGCCACACTTTCAGCTCACTGTGCTGCTTGGTGTTATGAGAATTATATTTTAAGTGGATTAAGCAAAGTCAGTGTCTGATGACTGCTGCCCCTAAAGATGTTTGGCCCAAATCACTAATTTTTGTCCTTCAAACGGTAACCTGCATTTCATGTGAAATATGGAATATGTGTGTGCAAGTATGTGTGCTCAGTTGCTCAGCTGTGTATGATTCTGAAACGCCATGGACTGTAACCTGCTAGTCTTCTCTGTCAATGGGATTCACCAGGCAAGAATACTGGAGTGGGTTGCCACTTCCTTCTCCAGGGGATCTTCCCAGCCCAGGGATCGAACCCATGTCTCCTGTGTCTCCTGCATTGCAGGCAGATTCTTTACCCACTGAGCCATGGGGGAAGCCCCATGAAATATGGTATATGACATATTAGATCAAGCATTGGTCTATTCAACCCAATCTTCTGTCCCCGCTGCTGTCTCTGGGTAAGGATTGGGGCAGAGCCTAAGAGTTTGATGGCATAAATTTAAAATACAAAAGCAGTTCTTCCTAACTTTTTCTATATTTTCCATCATGAATTAATTTTAATTTTTATTGAGTTTCTGTGCGGGAGCATTGGGCTCTCTCCTTAGCTCTTGAGATCAGGTTTGTGTTCTCACTCTGGTTCTTATACATGCTGATCAGCTTCCAATACCCATCTTATCAGACCTAAGAGGCCTGTCTACACAATGACCCACACAATGACTGGCCTTGGCTTTGTGGGACTCCTGCTTCTAATCTTTGGTACACTTGAATACTGAATAACTTTTTCAGGCTCTTGCCTCCCTGGGAAAGAGGCACAACCTTTTCCACTCAAGACACGCCTTCTTGACGCAAGAGAAATTGTTTACTTAAGAAGGCAGAAATTCAAAAGCTTCACCAAATTATTCTTTAGGAACCAAGTAAATAATCTGATAAGTTGACTCCTTCTTTTTTTGTAGCCAGGCTGGGATGTCTGTATAAACAGCCTTTCTGATGACAAGCTGGCAGCAGGAATTCTGGTCAGGAAGAGGAGAATCAAACAAATGTTTTTATTTCTCAGTCACCAACCTCACTTGCCTTCCCCTTCACTGCCCTTTCTCTGAACCGAGAGTAGAGTTTGATTGGGGCTTTGTTTTATGCCCTGGGCAAAAGTTTTGGGTCAGCTGAGGTCAGCTCTCATTTTATTTAAATTAGTGTGCCCTCCCTCAATCTCGAAGGAAAAACTTCACAAAAATATATTTACACATAACACTCAGTTTTCACTGAGTTCTGTGTAGGCAAAGGAGACCAGATTCTTATCCCTGGAGGCACTTAACCTCTTAAACAATGTTATATTAACTTTTTTCAAAGAACTCCTACTTCTCCATAAATCGTCTCCGCTGCTTCTAATATTGACTCCAGAAGCTTGTGGACTTTTGACATTTCCTGTAATTTTAATATAGGCATTGTCTGAAATATACTGCAAGGAGATAGAATAACAGGCTGGAGAACATTCTATGTAGCATTAGTGGTCGGGAAGTCTGGTTCTAGTCCTGACCGTGCCATTAGGTGTGAACCTGGGCAAATTCCTAAACCCCAAGCTCCTTATTTCAATAAACAGAGATTGGATAATATTTAAGATTTCTTGGACTCCCAAGATTTAATGATTCAATTGATAGAAACTGAGTGAAAATCCAAGACACAAAAATAAATTAAAATATAGATAATGGATTTATTTTGGAAGTCACAATTTCTATGCAGATTAATAAACAGGAGGTATGTTAGCCAAAGCAATGGCTTTTCCAGTAGTTATGTACAAATGTGAGAGCTGGACCATAAAGAAACCTGAACACAAAAGAATTGATGCTTTTGAGTTGTGGTGCTGGAGAAGACTCTTGAGAGTTCCTTGGACTGTAAGAAGATCCAACCAGTCATCCTAAAGTAAATCAGTCTTGAATATTCATTGGAAGAAATGATGCTGAAGCTGAAGCTCCAATACTCTGGCCACCTGATGTGAGAGCTGACTCACTGGAAAAGACCCTGATGCTGGGAAAGATTGAGGGCAGGAGGAGAGAGGGCAATGGAGGATAAGATGCTTGGATGGCATCACCAACTCAATGGACATGAGTTTGAGCAAGCTCTGGGAGATAGTGAAGGACAGGGGAGCCTGGTGTGCTGCATTCCATGGAGTTGCAAAAAGTTGAAGACATGACTTAGTGACAGAATAGCAACAGCAATGTCTTCTAGAGCTATCAAAACTAAGAGTGACATTTAAGGGATACTTAATGTCATTAAGAGAATTCTTAGTATATCAGAGGTGGAAGGAACCAGAGAGGTTTACATATCAAATCCAATCCTTTTATAGAGAACATTGAGGCTTTAAGAGGAGAAGTGATTTGCTAATGCTGGTTGAAAAAAGTCATCCAGGATTCCTCTTAGCTGCTTTTATTTATACTGCCTTGACTCTTTTTGCCTGCAGAATCCCATGGACGGAGGAGCTTGGTGGGCTACAGTCCACGGGTCATAAAGAGTCAAACACGACTGAGCGACTTCACTTTCACTTTCACCTTGACTCTTTACGCTACTCAGAGGTATTCTTTACCATAAATGTTGCTAATATTGTGCCTTAAGTAATTCCAGCCTTTAAAAATTCTGTTTAAAGCAAGCCCACTAGGCCATTCTTTCTCTTTCCCATTAGGATTATAACTATAAAGCAAGACAGTGTGACAGTTGATACATGGTACCATATGTCCTAGGGATTTGAACATAACAGAGGAATCTGAAATGCCACCTATGTGAGGACACATGAATTCACATCTTTCATCCTTTATGTTGGATCTACAGATACCAATTATTGAGTGGATATAAACCTGAGAAATAATTTCTTGCCACAATTTTCCAAAGAATACCTTTACCCAAAGTATTTGGATAATTGACATCCAAATTTATTTTGGAAAAATAAATAATCAAGATATTTGGATTGAGACATTTATATATCAGTGTATGCATGTACATGGGTGCTCAGTTGTGTCCAATTCTTTGTGACCCCATGGTCTATCGCCACCCAGGCTCCTCTGCCTATGGGATTTTCCAGGCAAGAATACTGGAGTGGGTTGCCATTTCCTTCTCCAGGGGATCTTCTCAACCCAGGGACTGAACCCACATCTCTTGTGTTTCCTGAACTGGCAGATGGGTTCCTTATGTATCAATACTACATTAAAAAATACAAGAGTATAGGCTGTGTTTTGTATACATTCCCCCTAAATTTTACTGTTTGCAACATTCCCAGGACAACTCATCAAGTTTTAGTTTCAGAGTCTCCCACAAATAAGTATCAATTCTTCCTGATAATTTCTTGTTTTCTCCACATTTGGAGGAGTGAAAAGTATCATATACATGAATTTTCCAGGTAATTAGTATCTTTATAGAAGTACAATCCTAGTTTTAAATTGATACTATTTGATAGAATATTCAATAAAATACATATTTTTCTAACATTAGAATAGTCACAAATGTTTTTACATTTTCTATCTGATCAAGCTTCATCATGGACATCAATTATGATAACTTTCCTGGTAATAGGAAGCTATAATAGTAGCTCAGGAGCTACTGATGTGCATGGAGACATTTGCCCCTGAGTTTAGATGCAGGCAAGTGAACATTTTGTATTTTTTAAAGTATTCAGAATGGTCTTTATTATTGTTATTATTTGTAACTCTACACTTTATAGCGAGATGGTCCAGTGTGATTTTTTTTCTTTTCTTTTAAAATTTATTTTTAATTGGAGGATAATTGCTTTACAATATTGTGTTAGTTTCTGCCATATATCAGTACGAGTCAGCCATAGGTATACATTGGAATGGCCTTTTAGTAAAAGTGCTATTCAATCATATAACAGAGTCCAAGCAAAATGACAAAACTTGAAATGCAGGTTTGTAGAAAACACTAGAATCAGACAGACACATAGACACATCCCTCTCCACCCACCCAGAAGGGTCTGCAGCAAGGCCACAGAGCCTGGTTTATAACCCCACCCCCCACCCCGCCCCATCCCTCTCACCATTGGCCATGGGGAAGTGAAAGTGCACTGAGAGTTGTTTCCAGGGTCAGAGCTGCCTCAGGAAGGGCTGGGGTGGGGACAGAGGTTTCCACAGAAGGCAGGACACAAATGTACCCTGAGGGGCAGATGAAGGTCTTCAATCATGCAAAGAAATACCTATGTGGGCAGGTTGTCTCAAAGTCCGTGGCCTGGCAGCCGGCCTGAGGGTGCAAGGGGGCTGCAGAGCTCAGGGTGGAACGCAGGACAGCCCCCTGGGGCACCTCCATCACAGCCCACATTGGTATTTTTAGGTCTTTGTGTCCTCTGTTGGTCCTCAGTCACCTATATGGTCCTCCATGGATAGCATGGCAATTTCCTGTAGCCCCTCACTCACCTGTGAACATACTGCCTTGGGTTTTGAAACCAGATGACCACAGTTGTTATACCCATGGGAAGGAGGAGAGAAAGAAGAACCTGAGAGAGGTTTATGAGACTTTAATGCATGCAGTTTTACTGCTCAAAGATCTCTTGTAGTAACTTTAGCAATAATTAGATTCTGGGAGGCATTTTCTCCAGGGTTTGCAACCATATATTAGCTTCTTAATTAGAACTTTGGGTCAGTTTGTTTACATTCTACTCCATAACAAAAACTTCCATCATTCTTGAACCTAGACAAGTTATGAATTATGAATGAGTAGATAAATAATTAAGTAAACAGAATTCAGCCCTGCACGTCACATTGTCCTATATTTCTGGGAGGTAGCATAGCGTGAATGTTAAAGAGAGCAAGATTCAGAGCCAGAGCAGGTTAGGTTTGAGTCCAAGTTCACCACTCTTTAGCTCTATGACTTGAACAATTAATTCACTTACACTCTTATTCTCTTCATTGGTAAAATGCATATGATAATAGAAACTTCCTCTAAGTTTTATATAAGTGAAATGTAATAATCCCTGTAAAGCACCTAGTATGGTGCCTGGCAAATGTTAAAGCTTCTTTTGGTGTACACCTTCCTCTTCCAAGTTACTCCCTTCTTTTTATCAGTCAGGATTGACAAACTGCTATAAAGAATGACATCTAAATTTTAGGGGATCAGTGTAATAGTTGTTTCTCACCTATCGGAAGTGCAGTCAGCTGTGGGTAGAGAAACTCTGTTCCACACTATCATTCTGAGGCCCAGGCTCCTTCCATTCTGAATTGCCATGATCACCTCCGTGAGCACCATGGCAGGGGGCAGCAAATGATTGCCTGTGAACCAGCTTGCTCTGCTACCTGGTCTTGTACGGCACATGAACTAAAAATGATTTTTACCTATTTAAATGATTATATTTTAAATAGCTTTTTAAAGAGTTTCATTTTTATTTTTTAAATTTTATTTTATTATTGCAGTGTAATTACTTTACAATGCTGTGTTAGTGTCTGCTGTACAACAAAATGAATCAGCTATACGTATACATATGTCTCCTCCCTGCTTCATGCCACCCCTCTAGGTCATCACAGAGCACCAAGCTGAACTTCCTGTGCTATTCAGCATTTCCCCCCTAGCTTGTACATGCTAATGTATATGTGTTTTAGAAATGCATCCGTAATATTCTTGATTTTATATCTTATCAATGCAGTTAGATTAATATCTATCATAATTGTTAGCATTTTCTGTTGCCCTTATTCTTTGTTTTTATTTTTGTCTTTTACACTTTTTTTCCTTTTGTGTTTTTAATTCTGTGTTTTATAGGATTCCATTTTCTCTTATTTCTTAGCCTATTTTTATACTGTTAGTGATTATCCTAGAGGTTGCAAAATACATTTATAAGAAATCCAAGTCGACTTTCAAATGGCACCATTTCATGGATAGTACAAGTGTTTTATAACAACATAGTTCTAATTCCTCCCTCCCATCCTTGTATCATTACTGTCCTTCCTTTAACTTACTTATGTGCTGTGCTGTGCTGTTCTTAGTTGCTCAGTTGTGTCTGACTCTTCACGCTCCCGTGGATTGCAACCCGCCAGGCTCCTCTGTCCATGGGGATTCTCTAGGCAAGAATATTGGAGTGGGTTGCCATGCCCTCCTCCAGGGGATCTTTACAACCTAGCGATCGAACCCAGGTCTCCTGCATTGCAGGCAGATTGTTTACCGTCAGAGCCACAAGGAAACCCAAGAACACTGGCGTGGGTAGCCTATCCCTTCTCCAGGGTATCTTCCCTATCCAGGAATCGAACCAGGGTCTTCTGCATTGCAGGCAGATTCTTTACCAGCTGCGCTACCAGGGAAACCCTAACTTACGTATAAATATACATAATTTAATACTATGTTGTTATTTTGAACAAACTATTATCTGTTACAATTAAGAATAAGAAAGATAAAAAGGTTTTTTTTTCCTAAATTAGGCTTTCAGTTCTCCAATGTTCTTCCTTCCTTTATGATCTATTTAATTTTCTGTCTGAAAAACTTCTTTAACATTTCTTGAGAGACAAGTCTACTGGCAACAAATACCCTCGAGTTTTGTTTGTCTGAGAGAGTTATTTCCCCTTCATTTAAAAAAAAAATATTTATTTTTCAAATGAAGGAATTGCTTTACAAAATTTTGTTGTTTTCTGTCAAATATTCTCAACATGAATCAACATATATCCCCTCCCTTTTGAACCTCCCACCCATCTCCCTCCCCATCCCACCCCTCTAGGTTGATATAGAGACCCTGTTTGAGTTTCCTGAGACATACAGCAAATTCTTGTTGGTTATCTATTTTACATATGGTAATATAAGTTTCCATGTTCCTCTTTCCATACATCTCACCCTCTACTCCCCTCTCGCCATGTCCATAAGTCTATTCCCTATGTCTGTTTCTCCACTGCTACCCTGCAAATAAATTCTTCAGTACCATTTTTCTAGATTTCGTATATATGCGTTAGTATATATTTATTTTTCTCTTTCTGACTTACTTCACTCTGTATAATAGGATCTAGGTTCATCCACCTCATTAGAACTGACTTAAATGCATTCCTTTTTATGGCTGAGTAATATTCCATTGTGTATATATACCACTACTTCTTTATCCATTCATCTCTTGATGGACATCTAGGTTGCTTCCTTGTTCTAGCTATTGTAAATAGTGCTGCAGTGAACAATGGGGTACAATTTTGGTTTCCTAAGGGTATATGCAATATCACTCCTTACAGCATTGGACCTAAGCAAGGTCTGATGCTGTAAAGAGCAATATTGCATAGGAACCTGGAATGTCAGGTCCATGAATCAAGGCAAATTGGAAGTGAGTGACCAAACAAGAGATGGCAACAGTGAACGTTGACATTCTAGGAATCAGCAAACTAAAATGGACTGGAATGGGTGAATTTAACTCAGATGACCATTATATCTACTACTGCAGGCAGGAATCCCTCAGAAGAAATGGAGTAGCCATCATGGTCAATAAAAGGGTCCGAAACGCAGTACTTAGAATCAATCTCAAAAACGACAGAATGATCTCTGTTCGTTTCCAAGGCAAACCATTCAATATCACAGTAATCCAAGTCTATGCCCCAACCAGTAATGCTGAAGAAGCTGAAGTTGAACGGTTCTGTGAAGACCTACAAGACCTTTTAGAACTAACACCCTAAAAAGATGTCCTTTTCATTATAGGGACTAGAATGCAAAAGTAGGAAGTCAAGAAACATCTGGAGTAACAGGCAAATTGGGCCTTGGAATGCAGAATAAAGCAGGGCAAAGACTAATAGAGTTTTGCCAAGAAAATGCACTGGTCATACCAAACACCCTCTTCCAACAACACAAGAGAAGACTCTACACATGGACGTCACCAGATGGTCAACACCAAAATCAGATTTATTATATTCTTTGCAGCCAAAGAGGGAGAAGCTCTATACAGTCAACAAAAACAAGACCAGGAGCTGACTGTGGCTCAGATCATGAACTCCTTATTACCAAATTCAGACTCAAATTGAAGAAAGTAGGGAAAACCCCTAGATCATTCAGGTATGACCTCAATCAAAAACCCTTATGATTATAGAGTGGAAGTGAGAAATAGATTTAAGGGCCTAGATATGATAGATAGAGTGCCTGATGAACTATGGAATGAGGTTCATGACTTTGTACGGGAGACAGGGATCAAGACCATCCCCATGGAAAAGAAATGCAAAAAAGCAAAATGGCTGTCTGGGGAGGCCTTACAAATAGCTGTGAAGAGAAGAGAGGCAAAAAGCAAAGGAGAAAAGGAAAGATATAAGCATCTGAATGCATAGTTCCAAAGAACAGCAAGAAGAGATAAGAAAGCCTTCTTCAGCGATCAATGCAAAGAAATAGAGGAAAAGAACAGAATGGGAAAGACTAGAGATTTCTTGAAGAAAATTAGAGATACCAAGGGAACATCTCATGCAAAGATGGGCTCAATAAAGGACAGAAATGGTATAGACCTAACAGAAGCAGAAGATATTAAGAAGAGGTGGCAAGAACACACAGAAGAACTGTACAAAAAAGATCTTCACAACCAAGATAATCACGATGGTGTGATCACTCACCTAGAGCCAGACATCCTGGAATGTGAAGTCTAGTGGGCCTTAGAAAGCATCACTACAAACAAAGCTAGTGGAGGTGATGGCATTCCAGTTGAGCTATTTCAAATCCTGAAAGATGATGCTGTCAAAGTGCTGCACTCAATATGCCAGCAAATTTGGAAAACTCAGCAGTGACCACAGGACTGGAAAAGGTCAGTTTTCATTCCAATCCCAAAGAAAGGCAATGCCAAAGAAGGCTCAGACTACCACACAATTGTACTCATCTCACATGCTAATAAAGTAATGCTCAAAATTCTCCAAGCCAGGCTTCAGCAATACGTGAACTGTGAACTCCCTGATATTCAAGCTGGTTTTAGAAAAGGCAGAGGAACCAGAGATCAAATTGCCAACATCCACTGGATCATGGAAAAAGGAAGACAGTTCCAGAAAAACATCTAGTTTTGCTTTATTGACTATGCCAAAGGCTTTGACTGTGTGGATCACAATAAACTGTGGAAAATTCTGAGAGAAATGGGAATACCAGACCACCTGACCTGCCTATTGAGAAATCTGTATGCAGGTCAGGAAGCAGCAGTTAGAACTGGACATGGAACAACAGACTGGTTCCAAATAGGAAAAGGAGTATGTCAAGACTGTATATTGTCACCCTGCTTATTTAACTTCTATGCAGAGTACATCATGAGAAACACTGGACTGGAAGAAACACAAGCTGGAATCAAGATTGCCGGGAGAAATATCAAGAACCTCAGATATGCAGATGGCACCACCCTTATGGCAGAAAGTGAAGAGGAACTAAAGAGCCCCTTGATGAAAGTGAAAGTGGAGAGTGAGAAAGCTGGCTTAAAGCTCAACATTCAGAAAACTAAGATCATGGCATCTGGTCCCATCACTTCATGGCAAATAGATGCGGAAACAGTGGAACAGTGTCAGACTTTATTTTTTGGAGCTCCAAAATCACTGCAGATGGTGACTGCAGCCATGAAATTTAAAGATGCTTATTCCTTGGAAGAAAAGTTATGACCAACCTAGATAGCATATTCAAAAGCAGAGACATTACTTTGCTGACTAAGTTCTGTCTAGTCAAGGCTATGGTTTTTCCAGTAATCATGTATGGATGTGAGAGTTGGACTGTGTGGAAAGCTGAGTGCCCAAGAATTGATGCTTTTGAACTGTGGTGTTGGAGAAGACTCTTGAGAGTCCCTTGGACTGCAAGGAGATCCAACCAGTCCATCCTAAAGGAGATCAATCCTGGGTGTTCATTGAAAGGAATGATGCTAAAGCTGAAACTCCAGTACTTTGGCCACCTCATGCAAAGAGTTGACTCATTGGAAAAGACTCTGATGCTGGGAGGGATTGGGGGCAGGAAGAGAAGGGGACGACAGAGGATGAGGTGGTTGGATGGCATCACTGACTCAATGGACGTGAGGCTGAGTGAACTCTGGGAGTTGGTGATGGACAGAAAGGCCTGGCGTGCTGTGATTCATGGGGATGCAAAGAGTCAGACACGACTGAGCGACTGAACTGAACTGAACTGAAGGGTATATGCCTAGGAGTGGGATTGCTGAGCCATATGGTGGTTTTATTCCCAGTTTTTAAGGAATCTCCATACCGTCTTCCATAGTGGCTGAATCAATTTACATTCCCACCAATAGTGCAAGAGTGTTCCCTTTTCTCCACACCCTCAACAACATTTATGTTTGTAGACTTTTTGATCATGGCCATTCTGACCAATGTGAAGTGATATCTCATTGTAGTTTTGATTTGCATTTCTTTATGAATGATGTGAGCATATTTTCATGTTAGCCATCTGTATGTCTTCTTTGGAGAAATGTCTATTTAGATCTTTTCCCCACTTTTTGATTGGGTTGTTTGTTTTTCTGGCATTGAGTTATATGAGCTGCTTGTATATTTTGGAAATTAATCCTTTGTCAGCTGTTTCATTTGCTATTATTTTCTCCCATTCTGAAGGTTGTCTTTTCACCCTGCTCATAGTTTCCTTTGGTGTGCAAAAGCTTTTAAGTTAATCAGGTCCCACTTGTTTACTTCTGCTTTTATTTCCATTACTCTAGGTGGTGAGTCATAGGGGATCTTGCTTTGATTTATGTCATCAAGTGTTCCGCCTATGTTTTCCTCTAAGCATTTAATAGTTTTTGGTCTTACATTTAGGTCTTTAATCCATTTTGAGTTTATCTTTGTGTATGGTGTTGGGAAGTGTTCTAATTTCATTCTTTTACATGTAGCTGTAGAGTTTTCCCAGAACCATTTATTGAAGAGGCTGTCTTTATCCCATTGTATATTCTTTCCTCCTTTGTCAAAAATAAGCTACCCATAGGTGCATAGGTTCATTTCTGGGCTTTCTATCTTGTTCCATTGGTCTATATTTCTGTTTTTGTGCCATTACTATACTGTCTTGATGATTGTAGTTTTACACATTCAATGTGATCCTATTAAATTACTAATAGCATTTTTCACAGAACTAGAACAAAAAATTTCACAATTCATATGGAAACACAAAATTCCTCTTCACTTTTGAAGGAAAATTTCACAGAGTTCAGAATTCTATGTTGGTGCTTTTTTCCTCTCAACACTTTAAATATTTCACTGAACATTCTTCTTGCTTGCATGGTTTCTAGGGAGAAACCAAATGTATTTTCTTCCTTTGCTCCTCTATATGTAAAGTGTTTTTCTCTTCTGACTTCTTTCAGATTTTTTTTCTTCATCTCTAGTGTTCTGAAGTTTGAATATGATATGATGCCAAGGTGGATTTTGCAGTGGGGGAGGTGGGTTAGAGCATTTACCTTGCTTGATGTTCTTTAACTTTCTGCATCTGTGATTCAGTGTTCAACATTAATTTTTGGGAAACTTTCTGTCATTATTGTTTCAAATATTCCTTTTTTTTCTTTCTTTCTTTCTTTCTTCTCCATTGGGTATTCCTTTTAGTTGTTCTGTAGTTCTTGGATATCCTGTTCTATTTTTCAGTGTTTTATTTTCTTTGCTTTTCAGTTTAGGGAAGTTTTTATCAGATTTTTCTCAGCCCATCAAAAATATTATTTAATTCTGTTATGGTGTTTTTTATCCCTAGCATTTCTTTTCTATTTTTTCTCAAAATGTCCATCTCTTGCTTATACTGTTTTGCATATCGTATACTTTTTCCATTAAGGCTCTTAGCATGATAATCATAGCTTAAAATATTTTTTTGATCTGATAATTCCAACATTCCTGTCATATCTGATGTTTATTCAGATTCTTCAAACTGTGTTTTTGGTTTTGGTAAGATTTGTATTCTATTTTTTGAAAAGTGAACATGGTATAATGGGTAAAAGTAAATGATGTAAATAAGCTTTTAGTAATGGAGTGGTATGTTGTGACAGGGGAGTGTTCTATGATTAGGTGTCAGAGTTTTGGTTAGTTTGTGAAATGGGTGAAAGGCGTAAAAAGGTACAAACTTCCAGCTATAAAATAAATAATTCACAGAGATGTAAGGTAACTATAATGAGTTATACTGTATTGTATATTTGAAAGTTAATAAGACAGTGTGTGTGTGTGTGTGTTAGTTGCTCAGTTATGTCCAACTCTTTGTGACCCATGTACTGTAACTCGCCAGGCTCCTCTGTCCATGGGATTCTCCAGGCAAGAATACTGGAGTGAGTTACCATGCCCTTCTCTAGGGGATTGAACCTGGGTCTCCTGCATTACAGGCAGATTCTTTATCGTCTGAGCCATCAGGGGAAAAAACTGTAACTAAATATGGTGACTGATGTTAAATAGATTTATTGTGATAATCATTTTGTTGTTGCTGCTGCTGCTAAGTCGCTTCAGTCGTGTCTGACTCTGTGTGACCCCATAGACGGCAGCCCACCAGGCTTCCCCATCCCTGGGATTCTCCAGGCAAGAACAGTGGAGTGTTATGTATCACCAAATATCAAGTCATTATGTTGTATATATGTGATTAATGTAATGTATGTGAATTATACATCAATAAAAATCTTTATACATTTGGTAATGTAAGGGAAAATCTTTCATCTTAGTGTGCATTTTCTATGTTTTATTACGTGTTCTGTGTACTCTAATTCTTTTTTTTTCTTTTGCTTTCTTTTGAATTAATCAAGCATTTTTATCACTTCCAGTTTTCCTTCCTAATATTGCTATACATTTTTAAAAATATTACTTTGGTGGTTACCATAAAGATTACAATAGACACCTATGACTAATATAAATGTGTAGTTTTACTACTTCTCTGAGAATTCAAAGAACTTAAAATACTTTAACAATTTTTAACCTTCCCCCCTTTGTTATTGATGTCATGTCTTAATATATATATATAATATATATATTTTAAAACTCTACAAGAGATAATATTTATTGTTTAAAATAGTATTTATTTTCACCCACATGCTTCCCTTTTGAATACCTCTTAATTCCTTTTTGCATTTGCACACTTATATCTAGGACCATACTTCTTTATTCCAAATAACGTATTTGGTACATATTTTTAATACATATCCCCTGGCCATAAATAATCTGAGACTTGGAAGTGACATTGGAGATGAATCCTAATGTTTTTTATTTTCATCTTCCTTTTTGAAGGATGGTATTCACTAGGCATAGGGCTCTAGATTAGCAGTTATTTTCTTTCAGTGTTTGAAATGTGGCAACCATTATTTTTGTTGCTAAGTCAACTGTTTTGTTGCCTCTTAAAAATTATTCTTTTCATTTTCTGGCTGCTTTGAAGACTTTCTCTTAATCTCCACTTTTCAAGAGTTTTAGTATGGTATGCCTTCTCTCTTTCTCTCTGTGTCTGTATGTGTGTGTGTGCTTATCCTGGTTGGTTTTGAAGTAGTTCTTCAAAGAGTTCTTTTAGTATTGTCTCTGAAATGGCTTTCAACTCTTGTCCCTTCAAATAGATTTTCCAGTTTTTACACAGATAATCTACCTAAAATGCAAATTTAGCCATGTTCTTACCTTTTAGACAGGCTTCCCTGGTGGCTCAGACAGTAAAGAATCCACCTACAATTCAGGAGAACCAGTTTCAGTCCCTGGGTTTGGAAGATCCCCTGGAGAAGGGAATGGTAACTCACTTTTGTATCCTTGCCTGGAGAATTCCATGGACAGAGGAGCTTGGTGGGCTACAGTCCATGAAGTCACAGAGTCGGACATGACTGAGAGACTAATGCACAGCACACTTGGCTTTCAAATACCTATTAAGATAAAGCCCAGCCTCCTTGTCTCAGTCTGTAAGTTCCCCCTGACCTAACTGCACTAACATTTACACCCTCATTTACTTTTGCTTCCTGAATCTAACCTGGACCATAATGAGGTAAATATTTTAATTTCCCTCCCCAAACTTTTGTAACTTTGTGTCTTTGCTTTTGCTGTTCTGTTTGTCTGAAATAACTTTTCCTTATCTCTGCTCCCACACACATCTTATCCAGACAACACTGCCCCTCTCCCCCCCTTCTTCAAAATTTATCTCACTAAGTCTTCCAGAAAACTTTTCTCTTGGCTCCAGACTGGACTGTGGCTATAAACCTTCATGGACCTCCATTGTAGCTCTTCCTGTGAAATATTGCAGCTGTCTTTTTGGGTTAATAGCCTCTTTTCTGAGCACACTCAAAATCAAGCTACTTAGAAGCTAGAACCACAGCTTATTCATCTTTTCATGCTAAGTCCTTAACCCAGTTCCTGCCACATAATAAACAAATATTTATGGAATAAGGTGAATAAAATAAAAATAACTAGAATCCAGTGATATGTATTATTTATCAATATTTATTGAGTCCTTCCTGTATACCAAGCACTGAGCTAAATGCTTTATATGCATTATGTACTTTAACCTTCCATAACAAGCCTATAAAGTGCTAGGAATGTGTGCACACTAAGTCATTTCAGTTGCGTCCAACTCTCTGTGACCCTATGGACCGTAGCCCACCAGGTTCCTCTGTCCATGGAATTCTCCAGGCAAGAATACTGGAGTGGGTTGTCATGCCCTCCTCCAGGGGATCTTCCTGACCCAGGGATCAGACCCATGTCTGATATGCCCTCTACATTGGCAGGCAGGTTCTTCACTACCAGCACCAGCTGGGAGGTGCTATAATCACCCGCATTTTACAGATGAGGACACTGTGTTCAGAGAAGTTATATTATTTGCTCAAAATTACACAAAGAGTAAATAACAAAGTTAAGTTTCAAATCCAAGCTTGTTTACTTACAGAATATAATATCTTTCTCACAAAAATATGGACTAACTGACCGTCTTTTTTTTTTAAATTTTTTAATTTTTAAAATTTTAAAATCTTTAATTCTTACATGCGTTCCCAAACATGAACCCCCCTCCCACCTCCCTCCCCATAACATCTCTCTGGGTCATCCCCATGCACCAGCCCCAAGCATGCTGTATCCTGCGTCTAACTGACCCTCTTAATTGCTAATTTCTGGCTTTACAACCCACTTCCAATCCCTACTAACATTTCCCTAGGTTTGAACACTAATTGTTGTGTCGTCACCAATACAAGACTGGTTTTTGGATCATGTTAGCCCTCAATAAATACTTGTCAAATCATTAAAAAGTGTAAATGTGAAAATAAAATTTTTACCATGACTGAATTGAGCAGGCTTATATCTGAGATATCTGAGTGATCCAACACCCTGGGGGCATTATGAGAATTAACATGAAGAAAAATTAATTCAGATTCTCTTCAGCATCTATCTAGGGAGGAATTAGACTCTTGGAGACAGAACCTGGACTATTTGAGGCCCTTTGTGCAGGATGTTTTAAGTGAATTCTTTGACTGCTGACTGAACATCATTATGCATATTCTATAGGTCCAAGCAGAGCAAGCATGCTAAGCATGGTGGTCTCCCCTTTTTCAAGGGATGATATGAACAAAAGTCCCCACACACATGTCCACTGTGGTCTGAAGGAGCTAAAGAATCTTCTAGATGAAACTGACTTGCAACCAGAGTGCCAAGTAGCCCCAAGAGGCTGCTGAATCTCAGGGTGGCATGCCTTCCTCCTGGGGTTGCGCTTTGCATTATGGGCCATAGAACGTGCATGGGCTGCTCTATCAGAGACCTTTTCAGTGTTGAGTGGGAGCTCTCATCACTGGGAAGCACATACGTGATATGTATGCTATGTGTCTTTGGCTCAGCAGGGAAGATGACTCTATGTTCCGGGGCAGCCTTTTGGGCATAGTCTCATTCTGAATCTGTAAAACACATCCCTTGGTTTCAGCTGAAAAGTCTAGAAGGGGGTGAAGGCAGAAGGGGTTACTGTATGATTTTCTTCATATTAGTCCTTGTCTTCTTAGGTTATTCCTTTCATATTCAATTGCTTTTTGGTCTAGCTCCAACCTCCCTGGAGTATTACTTACTCTCCTCAACCAGAAAGGCAGCAGATGAAAGGGACAGGTGGGAATTGCTGTTTATCAGTGAGTGGTGCAGTTTTTCTTCACTGAGTGTGGATATAAGCGGCTTTATACACGGAGAGATGCTGGGCTGTGCTGTGCTATGTTTAGTTGCTCAGTCATGCCTGACTGTGACCCCATGGACTGTAGCCTGCCAGGCTTCTTTCTCCATGGGGATTCTCCAGGCAAGAATACTGGAGTGAGTTGCTATGCCCTCTTCCAGGGTATCTTCCCAATCTGGGGATCAGACACACGTTTCCTGCATTGCAGGTGGATTCTTTACAGTCTGAGCCACCAGGGAAGCCCAAGAATATGGAGAGGGTAGCCTATCCCTTCTCCAGGGGATCTTCCTGACCCAGGAATTGAACTAGGTCTCCTGTATTGCAGGCGGATTCTTTACCAGTTGAGCTACCAAGGAAGCGCAGAGAGATGCTATACAAATATAAAACATCACTATATTATATACTGTTATTTGAAGGATAAATGTTGAATTGCAAAGATATGACCATGACTGCCTGGAATGATACCTGTGGTAAATTGAACCATGCATATTAGCCCAGTTAACTTAACAGGAGTTAAGAGAATTTGTAAATTGAACCTGATCATCAGGAAAAATAGGAATTCAAATAAATTTGGGAGATTAGGAAGAATACATTTTGGCTTTTACTTGCTGGATGGCATTAAGTCATAGTGATACCTATGATTTACACAAAAGGCTGTACTTTTTATTTTATTTAAAAGCATTTCCCCTAAAGTCAGGAACAAGACAAGGGTGACCACTTTCACCACTACTATTCAACATAGTTTTGGAAGTTTTGGCCACAGCAACTAGAGCAGAAAAAGAAATAAAAGGAACCCAAATTGGAAAAGAAGAAGTAAAACTCTCACTGTTTGCAGATGACATGGTCCTCTATATAGAAAACCCTAATGACTCCACCGGAAAATTACTAGAGCTAATCAATGAATATAGTAAAGTTGTAGGATATAAAATCAACACATATAAATTCCTTGCATTCCTATACACTAATAATGAGAAAACAGAAAGAGAAATTAAGGAAACAATTCCATTCACCATGGCAACGAAAAGAATAAAATACTTAGGAATATATCTACCTAAAGAAACTAAAGACCTATATATAGAAAACTATAAAACACTGGTGAAAGAAATCAAAGAGGACACTAATAGATGGAGAAATATACCATGTTCATGGATCGGAAGAGTCAATATAATGAAAGTGAGTATACTACCCAAAGCAATCTATAGATTCAATGCAATCCCTATCAAGCTACCAATGGTATTTTTCACAGAGCTAGAACAAATAATTTCACAATTTGAATGGAAATACAGAAAACCTTGAATAGGCAAAGCAATCTTGAGAAAGAAGAATGGAACTGGAGGAATCAACCTGCCTGACTTCAGGCTATACTACAAAGCCACAGTCATCAAGACAGTATGGTACTGGCACAAATACATAAGCATAGATCAATGGAACAAAATAGAAAGCCCAGAGATAAATCCATGCACCTATGGACACATTATCTTTGAGAAAGGAGGCAAGAATATACAATGGAGAAAAGACAATTTCTTTAACAAGCAGTGCTGGGAAAACTGGTCAACCACTTGTAAAAGAATGAAATTAGAACACTTTTCTAACACCATACACAAAAATAAACTGAAAATGGATTAAAGATCTAAATGTAAGACCAGAAACTATAAATCTCTTAGAGGAGAACATAGGCAAAACACTCTCTGACACAAATCACAGCAGGATCTTCTATGACGCACTTTCCAGAATATTGGAAATAAAAGCAAAAATAAACAAATGGGGCCTAATTAAAATTAAGAGCTTTTGCACAACAAAGGAAACTATAAGCAAAGTGAAAATACAGCCTTCAGAATGGGAGAAAATAATAGCAAATGAAGCAACTGACAAAGTATTAATCTCAAAAATATACAAGCAACTCCTGCAGCTCAATTCCAGAAAAATAAATGACCCAATCAAAAAATGGGCCAAAGAACTAAACAGACATTTCTCCAAAGAAGACATACAGATGGCTAACAAACACATGAAAAGATGCTCAACATCACTCATTATCAGAGAAATGCAAATCAAGACCACAATGAGGTACCATTTCATGCCAGTCAGAATGGCTGCTATCCAAAAGTCTACAAGCAATAAATGCTGGAGAGGATGTGGAGAAAAGGGAACTCTCTTACACTGTTGGTGGGAATGCAAACTAGTACAGCCACTATGGAGAATAGTGTGGAGATTCCTTAAAAAATTGCAAATAGAACTGCCTTATGACCCAGCAATCCCACTGCTGGACATACACACTGAGGAAACCAGAATTGAAAGAGCCACGTGTACCCCAATGTTCATTGCAGCACTGTTTTAATAGCCAGAACATGGAAGCAACCTAGATGTCCATCAGCAGATGAATGGATAAGAAAGCTGTGGTACATATACACAATGGAGTATTACTCAGCCATTAAAAAGAATACATTTGAATCAGTTCTAATGAGATGGATGAAACTGGATCCTATTATACAGAGTGAAGTAAGCCAGAAAGAAAAACACCAATACAGTATACTAACGCATATATATGGAATTTAGAAAGTTGGTAATGATAACCCTGTATGTGAGACAGCAAAATAGACACAGATGTATAGAACAGTCTTTTGGACTCTGTGGGAGAGGGAGAGGGTGGGATGATTTGGGAGAATGGCAATGAAACATGTATAATATCATGTAAGAAACGAATTGCCAGTCCAGGTTCGATGTAGGATACAGGATGCTTGGGGCTGGTGCACTGGGATGACCCAGAGGGATGGTACGGGGAGGGAGGTGGGAGCGGGGTTCAGGATGGGGAACACGTGTACACCCGTGGTGGATTCATGTTGATGTATGGCAAAACCAATACAATATTGTAAAGTAATTAGCCTCCAATTAAAAAAATAAACTTAAATTAAAAAATTATTTATTTAGTTTTGGCTTCTCTGGGTCTTTGCTGCTTTGCAAGTTTTTGTCTAGTTGTGGCAAGTGGGGGCTACTCTCTAGTTGTGGTACATGGGCTTCTCAAAGCAGTGGCTTCTCTTGCAGCAGAGCACAGACACTATGGCATGGGCTCAGTAGTTGTGGTTCACGGGCTTAGTTGCTCTGAGGCATGTGGAATCTTCCTGGACCAGGAATCCAACTTGTGTCCCCTGCCTTGGCAGGCGGATTCTTAACCACTGGACCACCAGGGAAGTTCACAACAGGCTGTATGTTTTTTAAAGCACTTTAACATATACTTTCATCTGGTTTGATCCTCACGGTAGCCATAGGAAGGGGATAGCAATATAACCCTTTTGTTGAAATGAGGAAGGGTGTATCCAGGTGTTTTTCCACAATCTGTGTCCTGTTGTCCATGGGTAGTCAAGGTGAGCCTGGGACTTGAAACTTACTCTTCTGGTTCCAAACCTTTAGTCTTTCTACTACACTGTAGATTCATGATCTAAAATGCTTCCGTGCACTTAATTTATTATTAAATCAGTTTTCTTTCCACTATGTTATACCTTTGCTTAGTGAGTAAATAATCCACCTGCAATGCAGGAGACACAGGAGACATGGGTTCGATCCCTGGGTTGGGAAGATCCCCTGGAGAAGGAAATGGCAACCCACTCCAGCAGTCTTGCCTGGAAAATCCCATAGATGGAGGAGCCTGGCGGGCTACAGTCCATGGGGTTGCAAAGAGTCGGACACAACTGAGCACATAACCTCGTGCTATACTTAAGGGAAAAGCAGGAGTGGGATGTAATCTGCAAAACTGTGCAGGCTTGAGAGTGTTGCTGTTGGCTAGAAGTTCTCATGTAGAGTCACATAGAGTCAGTCCTCAAGTACCATTTGAGATTATGATGACAGGTACATCCCAATGCCCTGAAGTGCAGATTTCCACAGAGGCAAATGCTACCCCATTATGCAGCCTTACCTTTCCTCTCCCACAGCAGTGGAGCAGATTTTGTCAACAAGTGTGCTTTGGGTGCCACTGGGAGTAGAAGTTTACTATAAGATCCTATTCCCCAGAGCCTGAAATCTAGACAGAATAAATGAACATGCACACACAAAATTGTGTGGTGCCAGCTCTTCTTGAAACAGCATTTCAGAGAAAGGAGAGCCCAGTGAGAGCAAGAGTAGCTGCAGGAAGCTGCAGGAAGGAGGTGCTATTGAAAACAAGCCAGATATAGACAAGGAATTAGATAGATTGAAGGGAGAGGCATGTATTTCCAAGTGGAAGGACAACATGAGCCAAAGGTTAGAGGTAGGAGTGGCTAGGATGTATATGTGAGACAGAGAAGAAGCCTTCTTGACTGGGGCAGGAGGGTAAACCATTCATTCATTCTCCATTTAGAAGGAGAAGCAATGAAGACCAGACCAAACCAGAGGAAGAAGCCACGGGAGGAAGATGAGCTTTGGTGATGACCCAGCAGGAATTCCACCCCCTCCCAGCTATATCTATAATGTTAACCAGGATGGTCCTCAGAGTGGTGGACTGCCCACAGTCAGTGTGATTTTTAGAAGAGGGGGATTTTTACTTTTGTACAATTTTTATAAGAGGGGGAGGTGTGAGGAGGTAGGAGAGAGGATGAAAAATGCTTTATGGTGGGGTTGGGGGGTGTGGGTTTCTACCAAGCACATTGCCCCCACCCCCGAAAAGATTTACCACAAAACCAACCTCCTTCCTTGTCTTTACAGGTTGATTCCTGCCCACTATCTTCCTTTGGGAGATTTCCCATTTTTGCTCTCCTTTCCCCCTTGGTACATACTTTTTCTTCTTATGGTGGGTTTTGTATTTTTAGCCTAGGCAGTTGCTGTGGCAACCACTAGAGCTGAACATTTTGTTTCCCAAGAACAAATGCATGTTTAAATATTCAAGCAATTTTCCGTTGTTCAAAGGAACTGAGATTTCAAGCATATTATTCAGATAATATGAGAGAAATTGAATTTTCCATCCTTTATTTTAAGGATTCCTATAGTGTTCACACATTTCCAGGGTGGGACAGAGGTCAGGATTAATGTTTGCATCAAATGAGGTAAGCCCTTTTAGAAAGGAGAATAAGGAATATGTTATAGTTTCCTCCCCTCTGCAACTTTTTGGGGAAGATCTTAATAATGATTACTCCAGACAAAAAGGATGAGGTCTAATTTCCTCCCTCTTCAGGAAGGGAACATGCATAAAGAGGTGCCACTCTCCCCATGTTTAACTTACCACAGACAATGTTGGCATCAAATCACAGCTTTTGTTCAGTCTGTTGACCTTTTCTCACATTCCAGAAATTGTATAAATTGCATTTACAATATCAGAGTGCTCTCTTTTTAATCTATTCATTTATATTTTATTGGTAACATGCTTGGCTTCATTCTTACCATGAAATTTGTTTTGTTTTCAATTTTTGTTGCAATATAGTTGATTTACAACATTGTATACCAGGCTTCCCTGGCAGCTCTGTTGGTAAAGAATCTGTCTGTAGTGCAGAAGACCTGGGTTCAATCCCCAGGTTGGGAAGATCCCCTGGAGAAGGAAATGACAACCCACTTCAGTATTCTTGCCTGGAGAATCCCATGGACAGAGGAGCCTGGTGGGCTACAGTCTATGGGTTCGCAAGAGTCAGACATGACTTAGCAACTAAACCACCATTACAATGTTGTGGTAGCTTCTGCTGCATAGCAAAGTGAATCAGTTATACATACACATATATCCACTCTTCCCAATAGGTCATTACAGAGTATTGAGTGGAGCTCCCTATGTTATAGGTCCTATGTTATAGGTCCTAGTGCTCAGTCTCGCAGTTGTGTATGACTCCTGGTAATCGCGTGGTAGCCTACCATGCTCCTCGGTCCATGGAATTTTCCAGGCAACACTACTGGCCTGGGTTGCCGTTTCCTCTTCCAGGGGATCTTCCTGACCTTCCTGTGTCTCCTCCGTTGGCAGGTGGATTCTTTACCACGAAGCCATCTGGGAAGCCCGCAGTAGATCCCTGGTGGTTACCTATTCTACATCTAGCTTTGTATGCATATGTCAATCCCAGCCCCCCAGGTTATTCCTCCTCTCCCTTTCTCCCACTGGTAGCCATAAGTTTGTTTTCTGCATTTGTGACTCTGTTCCTGTTTTGTAAGTAAGTTCATTTATATCATTTTTTTTAGATTCCTGAGTATTCTTTTTCCCCCTTAAGAATATTGCATGTGCATTTTATAGACTGTGGATTGCAAACACAGCTCTATTTTAGTGTCTAAGTTTAGTGAAGCATATCCCAGCCTCCAGACTCTTCTGAAGTACATTGTTGTGTACGAATGACTCTCCCACACATTTAGACTAGGATTCTTAACCTTGGCTCCATGAACTTGAATGGAAAAAAAAATTATACCATTACTTTCATTAACTTCTAAGATTCATAATTTTGTTCTGTTATAATTAAAAGTAACAAACCATAAGTTGCCACTTGACATTCCTTCACATTACAATTGTTAATGAATTATCCAAACTTAGTGCATACTCATCACTACTTTGAAATTGTGTTAGTTGTTAGATACATTGTACAACCCAGTCTTATTTTAAGTTAATAAAGACTATATATATATAATCATTCATGCAAGTGAAAGTGACTCAGTTGTGTCCGAATCTTTGTGACCCCCCCTTGGAATTCTCCAGGCCAGACTACTGAAGTTGGTTGGGTAGCCTTTCCCTTCTCCAGGGGATCTTCTCAACACAGGGATTGAACCCAGGTCTCCCGCATTGCAGGTGGATTCTTTACCAGCTAAGACACAAGAGAAACTCAAGAATACTGGAGTGGTTAGCCTATCCCTTCTCCAGTGGATCTTCCTGACCCAGGATTTGAATCAGGGTCTTCTGCATTGCAGATGGATTCTTGACCAACTGAGCTACTAGGGAAGCTCATAATCATTCACACTACAAATTTAAATGTTTATTATTTTGAGAACAGTATTTAAATTGCTTTTCTTTGTAGCAAATTATGTTTTATTTTATTCATTTAAAACCATTATTCTGAGAAGGGGTTCTGCAGGATTTCCAGATTGCCAAAGTGTCCATGGCATATGAATCTACATGTTCACATTCTAGTGTTACTGTTTCTGCATCTATGACTAGCTGTGTCTTAAGGAAGCAATTTGACCCATCCCCTTATTTAATTTTATCTATTAAAGATCACAGAAACATTGAGCCATGTTTCTCAGTAGGAAGATTTGGACCTTGTCAAAAAAGTTTCAGTTTTTTTTGAAGGCAGTGATCTTTTTGAAGGTGGTAATCTTTTTGAAGGAGCTATTGGTGTTGATACACTGTCATCACATGGGATATTTTGTGTACTCTGTTCATTTTTGAGCACTGATTAAAGAGCAGATCTGTAAGAAGAAGCCATCAGGCAACAGGCTAAGGAATTAGGGAATACTTGAGGTTTGCATGTGCTTTATAGAGAGGATTGGTGTCCTTTCCCGTGCTGCCTTGTATTCTTGAGAAAAACACCTGCAATGATGGGCTGAAAACTTTCTCTACCCAGCTTCTTAGGTAACCTCCCAGCTGGAAGTGAATTCCACAAGCCACACCTGAGGTCTTGATTGCTTTATCTGAAAATCTCCTCACTTTTGTACATTCAAATGAGAGTATATTGGAGACAATTTCTTATTAACCAGAGGCATCTCTTGTGATATACTTGGCCATCTTGAAGCATCTCCTGCCAATCTTATTTAGATGCACCTTTACTGCTTCCCCAGCTCTTTCCACATCCCCATAGTCTTACCACGTGAGGGATAAAACAGACCTACACCACAAATATCTCGAATATCCCAAAATGTTCAAAGCAGTAGGGATTAGACAAGAATATTTGGTTGCTGCTCCTCAGGGGGCTCTGCCTGAAGCCTTCAAGGGAAGTCTTCCCTTCTACTGGCAAGTGTACTCCAGAGACCCTGAGCTCAGAAGGTTGAGCTTATCCAGGGAGGCCTGGGCTGCCACTTCTGTCCCAATCAACTGAAGGCTAGAGGGAGGAGGTTGTGAATGGCCAACATTGATTCTCTGAGCTTACTCCTCTTGAAGTGAAAGGATTAAGTGCAACCAGAAAGAACTGGTTTAGCAAGAATTTTCACCATTTGATTTCATGCTTTACAAAGGGCAGGTCTTGGTTTCCAAAGCATGTCAACCATTCTATTTCGGTCCTGAGAGTAGGAAAGCCGCTGGGCCCGGGGTGGGGGGTGGGGGTGGGGGGCGGTGGGGCCAAGTCAGAGGCCCAGGCTTCCTAGCATCCTTGGCTGTGTTGAAAGGTGATCAGTTGGATGAATAGCTAAGAGGCATGTGGTTTGGGGGAATCTCTGCTTTATACTGCCTCCTTTCAGCCTGGAGAAAAATCAATTGAATCTACTTTTTAAAAACAACTATTGATCACCATGTGCAAAGCTCAATGCTGGAGCCACTGGGGGATTCAGGGGGTGAAAAGTACATGGTTTCTGACTTCAAGATTTCATCAGCCAATTAAAATGACTAACACATCTAAATAACTTTGAGACAAGTCTGTAATGAGTGCTAAATTATGGTTACAAACATGCTTTATGGGAGAGAGAGTTATTTCTTTCTCTGTGAATCTGAGAAGGGTTCTTGAAAGATTTAAGATATAAATGGACCCAGGAAATGCAGGAGATTAATAAATAAATAAGTGCTAGAGAAGATTAGCAAGGAAGGAGAAAACCTTTCATATAGAAGCTAAAACTTAAACTGGGGTCCAAAGCAGAAGGATGAAGGGCATTATTTGAGAAATACAGAGTAATCTCAGATGAATTTACTAGGTGGAGGGGAGGAGATGAATTGCGTAATTAGAGGCCAGCCTGTGGAAGGATGGACTGAATGGTTCGGAATTTATCCTATAGATGGTAGGGAGTCACTGAACATTTGTGATCAAGGGAATGATATCATCAAAGGCAAACCTATTTGCAAAGCAGAAATAGGGATACAGACATGGAGAACAAATGTATGGACATCAAGGGAGGAGAGGGAGGAGGGAGGCAGTGGGAGATTAGGGTTGACATATATACACTACTATGTATAAAGTAGATAAGTAGTGAGAACCAACTGTACAGAGCAGGGAACACTAGTCAGTGCTCTGTGTGGCCTAAATGGGAAGGAAATCCTAAAAAGACGTAAAATACGTATATGTATAGCTGATTCACTTTGTTTCTATTGTTCAGTCACTAAGTAGCGTCCGACTCTTTGCAACCCCATGGACTGCAGCATGCCAGGCTCCTCTTTCCTCCACTGTCTCCCAAAATTTGCTCAAATTCATGTCCATTGAGTTGGTGATGCTATGTAACATCTTATCCTCTGTCGCCCCCTTCTCCTTTTACCTTCAACCTTTCCCAGCATCAGGGTCTTTTCCGGGGAGTGGGCTCTTCACATCAGGTGACCAAAGTATTGGAGTTTCAGCTTCAGCAACAGCCCTTCCAATGAATATTTGGGTTGATTTCCATGAGGATTGACTGATTTGATCTCAGTTTGCTATATGGTAGAAACTAACACAACATTTTAAAGCAACTCCAGTAAAATTTGTTTGAAAAAAGCTGAGTATAAGGAAGATAGTTCTGGTAAAAGTTTGTGGACTAGAATTAAAAAGAGGGGAAGACTGACTTATGAACTAAGGGTAGATGTTATAATGGAAAGAGGGAGCTGGATCTGAGAAACGTTACGGAGAGAGAGCTGACAGGACTAGAAGACTGGCTTCCAGCAGTCAGCCCATCTAATCTTTAATTTCTGACATCCAATAAACCATGGAGTCATAAACTTCATCTTGTGACATATTAGAACTGACACAGTATTAGAGATAATCTGTACTTTGCCTTATTTGAAGAGATAGGGAAATTGAGACGTAGGTCAAGTTTTAAATCATACTGTATTTTAGCAAAAGAGCTTAACTTTTCATTTTTTTTAATTTTTTTATTAATTTTATTAATTTTTTTATTTTTTAAATTTTAAAATCTTTAATTCTTACATGCGTTCCCAAACATGAACCCCCCTCCCACCTCCCTCCCCATAACATCTCTCTAACATGGAAAGGTAGTTAATAATTCAAAGTGTATCCTTATTTTCTTAAAAAGGCCAACTGAAGCATGAACAGATGAAAACAGCGTATCCAAGGTATTCAAAAAGACTCTCCTCCTACCATGTCATCTTTTGGGCTTCCCTGGTGGCTCAGATGGTAAAAAAAATCTGCCAAGTTAGATCCCTGGGTCAGGAAGATCCCAGGAGATGTGGGTTAGATCCCTGGGTCAGGAAGATCCCCTGGAGAAAGGAATACTGACTCCAGTATTCTTGCCTGGAGAGTTCCATGGACAGAGGAATCTTGAGGGCTATAGTCCGTGGGGTCACAAAGAGTCAGACAAAACTGAGTGACTAACACAAACTTGGTACAAAAATTCAGTTTGCTATTCAGACATTAAAAACAACACTCTCTCTTGTTTCCTTTACCATCTTTGTGTCTACTGTTTGGTGTTTTGTTTTTCTTTATGCTAGAAAATATTATGGGGCAAAATCTGGACTTTCCCAGTTATGGCTCATTTAATTCCAAATATCAGTCTCAGTGGAATCCAGCCAAGAACACCTGGTTGTATAATAAATACAGGTCCTCAGAGAGGATCTACCTAGCATCCTGAGAAAATGAAGCTAGATTATGTATTAGGATTCTTCAAGAGACAGATTCCTATGCTGCTGTCATCAAACCATCACATTATTCACTTCTTAGCCCTGGGCTCAGCTCTCAGCCAAGGAAGATAAGAAGTGGCTAAGGTAGGAGCATGCTAGGTCTTTCAGGTTTGAGCTATCTTAGGAGGAGGAATTTGCTCTGCAATTTTAGTTCTGAAACTTCTGTTTCTAGGCTCAGTTCAGATGGTTGTAGGGAAAGAAGGAAAAGATGCAACTTCAGCAGCTTCTGTTTATGGCAGATCATGGGGCCTGGGATATTTTGACTCCAGGCAAAGGCAGACATAAATATACATTTAAAAAAAGTTTTCTTATCTGTGTTTCCAGCCTAAGAAAAGCATAAAATTTAGAGGCAAAGTGAATCAGAAAGAATAAAAATTCTGTGAGACTTAAAGCTTAGACTTGGTGGAACTTAAAGCAGCACAGTAGTCTAGAAATGCCCTTTCAATGTGCAAGATATATCAGAAGAGGTCACTTCAGTTTATATTTATTGAGTACTCTTGATGTGTTGATCAATATGCTGTTTCGTTATTTTTCATTATTTTATATTTTATTTTTCTCTAATTCTATTGAGGTATAATTGACACATTAAATTGTAAGATATATAATTTGTGCAATATGATGAGTTGATACATTATAAAAGATTGCCTCCATTAGGTTATTTAATGTATCCATCAAAATTTTAATTATACAATACAGTGTTATCAACTATGAAATTGAAAGTCTCTCAGTCGTGTGCAACTCCTTGCGACCCCATGGACTGTACAGTCCATGGAATTCTCTAGGCCAGAATACTGGAGTGGGTGGCCTTTCCCTCCTTCAGGGGATCTTCCCAACCCAGAAATAGAACCAGGGTCTCCTGCTTTGCAGGCAGATTCTTTACCAACTGAGCTATCAGGGAAGCAGTCACCACATTATACATCACATCCTCTAAGAGTTTCTTAACTAATCTTCACAGCACCTCTTTTAGGTAAGTTCTATTAATACCCATTTTTCAGATAAGAAAACTAAGGCTCAGAGAATTCAAGTAAGTGGCTTGAAGTTGAAAATGGCAGCGATGGGATCTGAAACCAGGCAGGCTGAGTTCAGAGTCTATGCTCTAAAGCACTACAGTGTACTACATTGCATTATTCAGATGTACTACATCATCCAGTATGAATGAATGAATGATGAAATGTTTTGTTAATTTAACAAAGTCTACTTTAGGCTTAGCGTGATGATGAAGCACGGGCTGAAGTTTTGCCAAGTACAGTTGATTTTTATTGTTAATGAATTCTGTATTTTCAAATTCACCTACTCACTAGAATTTACTTCAACACCTGTGGTGCTTTTGCAATCATTCATGGACACATCAGAGCAAAAAAAAAAAAAAAAATTAAGTCTTTTGACACACACATGCAAATAAAGCAACACTCCACCTTCTTATTTCAGCTTTCATACTATAAACGTGTAATTTTTGCAGTCTATTTAGTGCCAGATTTTTTTTATTTTTGTGCTTTTTGTTGAAGGTTTCACTGTTTAAAATGACCTTAGGCCTAGGGTTGAAGTGCTATTTAATATGCCTAAGTGCTAGACAATTGTGAGGTACATTACAGAGGACATACTTGTGTTGGGTAAGGCTGTATAGGCAGGAGTTACAATGCTGTTGACCATGAATTCCACGTTAGTTAATCAACAAAGTGTATTAAATAAGACATCTTTAAACAAAAATGCATATAAAACAAGGTTGTGTGCTAAGTTGCTTCTGTCGTGTCCAACTCTGACCCTGTGGACTGTAGTCTGCCAGGCTCTTCTGTCTATATGGATTCTCCAGGCAAGAATACTGGAGTGGGTTGCCATGCCTTCTTCCAAGGGATCTTTCCAACCCAGGGATTGAATCTGTATCTCTTAATTAAGTCTCTTACATTGGCAGGAAGGATCTTTACCATTAGCATCACCTAGGAAGCCCCTATGATCCCGATAATAAATACATAAATTAATTGTATTTTTTTAATTTATTTATTTTTAATTGAAGGATAATTGTTTACAGGATTGTTTTGGTTTCTACCTAAATTGTATATTTAAAAAATTTTTTAAAATGTTATGTATTGATCAGTTGACAAAAATGTTGTGACCAGAGGCTTGCTGGAACCTAATCCTGTATTTACCCTTGGAGCAATGGTTCAGTATTCAGTAATTCATTGCTTACAGAGATTTTATAGAACACAAATATGGTGAATAACAAGGCAACTGTGTTTGTCATCCCTAGGCAACTATTAATAATAGCTACATTTGATTACTATGTACTATGTGTCAGGCATGGTGCTAGGTGTGAGGGGTACTGTGATGAAAGAGATAGTACAAACACAGGCCCTTCTCTCAAATAGTTTACAGTTTACCAGAAATATGTGTATCAATCTACTCATTACAAGAGTGATGGCTGTAATAAAAGGGGAAATATGATATGCCGGGAAAACATATAACTGAAGAACCTAATGTACAGGGATATACTATTATTCTCCCATGCATAGGGGACTGGGAGGCACAGAATGGCCAAGTAATCTGTTCCAAGTTTCTTTTTCCCACTTTGGACAACTGCCTCTAGGAATGGAAAAAAATGTTGGGAGATAGAAAGACAAAAATGATGAGTAGTCTCACTATTAAAGGAATCTTGATTTTATTGGGATTCACTTTAAATTCCAAGATAGAGAAATGTGAAGGTGTCAGAAGCCACTGTAAATGAAGGTGAAAATGAAGAATCTGCAGTGCTCAAATTTGAACAGCAGTCAGTGAGGTGCAAGCCAGTTTTCTAAGCATTTCTTTATTCCAGCCTTGAAGAGTAAATCTGCTACATAAAAATGAGGTAGCTCTATGCAAATTCATTTTAGTCTCTAAAATAGAAATATAACAGGGAAGTGTGTTCCTTTCTCCTCTCTTTTTCTCCTTTATCCAGCACTATTGCTTTTCTCTTAGGACCGTGGTTTCTCTACTGAGTTGTATTCAATTTGAAGAGGAAGTTTGGTATTGATATGCTCAAGATACTGAGAGTAAGAAAATAGAGGGAGGAACAGAGCAAGTAGTAAATGGTTTTCTCTCAGATGACTCTCACTTCCTAGAGATTTAATTTGTTTCTGGTAATGGGTAACAACTCTACAGGGATCTTGGTGACGTATACACTAGAAATGGAAAAATCTATAGGGAAACGCCTGTTTTCCTTGTTTGTGGGAACACAGCAACACTCCTCTGGCCTTGTGCTTAAAGTGGCGCTTTCCAGTGACAAGGGACAGACACCAGAGAGAAAAAAATTGAAGAGGGTAGAGCCTGGGATAGGGAATGGGGGAGGGGCACCTACTGCGTGGAGATCTTAATGAACAGTCTGACAAAGGAGCCCCATTTCCAGCCCAAGAGGGACTGCTTCAGTGTTCTTTGAGAGGGCACAAATTCAATTCACCTCTTCTGGCATATGTCCCAGTTCTGCTTTTTCTGTGTTTTGGAAATCTTTGTTGTTGCCACTGTGGCCCTGGAGAACTGTCTATTGTATGTACAGTGCTGTCCTGCTTCACAGTACAGCAGTTCCTGAAGTGGGTGGGAATGATTGCCCATAGATGTTCTGGTGGGAAACAGACCCTTGGCAGAAAAAATTATTTTTCCAGGGCTCTCCAGCCAGTGAGTCACATAGCTGTGACTTAAAACCCGTAACCATCAGAGGCCATAGAGCAGTCAGAAACACAGATACGAAAATGTTCTCTGAATACTCACTTCTTAACTTACCATGTGCTGAGGACTCAGTCATCTTTCTTTAAAATCAGCTAAATTATAGTATGTCTGAAAATCCCATATTCTACTGATGTCACTACAAATATGGCTGATGAAACCCCAAGGAAGGACAGATGAAACAAAAATGATGTCTGAAATTTAATTTCAGGAATGAACCATTTGATTTAAAGATCCCTTCTGCCTTGAGTAAAGATTCTCCATGAAAATATAGCTGAGCTTAGCTTTCTTGTTTAAAATAGGACACTGGCAAAATTAAAACACATGTGTGACAGATCTTTCACAAATGACCATTATTGTTTAAATTAGAAGAGATGGATTCAGTATAAAGTTGCCAGATAAAATACAGGATGCTCAATTAAATTTGCATTTCAGATGAACAATGAGTAATCTTTTAGTATAAGGGTATGATAAACACTACATGTGTTAAATATTGCATGGGCCAATCTTATACTAAAAATTTATTTAGTGTTTATCAGAAATTCAAATTTAATTTAAATTTATTTTAGTGTCCTATATTTTTATTTTTTAAATCTAACAACTCAAATCTAGTGACTTAAAATCAACAGCTGGTCCAAAATATTAAAAGTTTGGAGTATCATAGGCCTTCTCAGAGCATATGCTTTGCAAATATCTATACAAGTTGAAAGGGAACATCTTCTTATGTGCTAAATATATCCACTTCATAACAACTCTACAAAGTAGATATTTTTTTCTTCAGAGGACTTACATGCATTTTTCAGAGTCACACAGTAAGTAGCATTGATGACATCATTATCAAAGGTCTGCCTAAAAACCCATGGGCTTTCAATATGAAAATTCAGAAACTTTGAGATATCTCATGATCTTAAGGGAAAAAGCTTTTAAGATATCAAGTCAATTTTGCAATAGGGACTGGAAACAAAGTTCACTGGGCCAACCAGAAGATCATACTGTAAACTCAGGCTACACCACTGATTTGAGTAATTGGGGCCCAGTTCTAAGAGTACTGCAGATATTTCTTTGCATATACTTAAAACCTATAGGCAATACACCATGATAGAGTGCTTCCCGAAGTCTACTTTGAAATGGAAATTCAATTGAAAGAACATCTTCATTCTCCAAACATAGAATATTTAGATAAAATATGCCAACAAAAGCTAAATATATTGCTAAGCTCAAAAGAAGGGGGAAATTCATAGGTTGCAGAAATAAAGAGAATCTCAAAGTCAAGAGGAGGAGTAATAGCCTGAAGCCACAGTGATTCAAGGTCCTGTATATAAGTTTTAGAAAATGGATAATAGGTTTCTCATGTTCACTGAGGATAGTCTATGAGATCCAGAGCCATTTGAGATGAGCAATTGCAAAGGAGTCTCTATTGCTAATATTTTTGAAAGTATATACATTCTATGGAAGAGGGACTGATTAGAAAAATTATACATACTCATTTGAGGACCTGACTAAGAACTAGATGGGGATGGGAGCCCTGGATGGGAAATGTGTCAACCATAAAAGTCAGAATCTCCATATTATAAAAAGAATTTGTCTAGAATCTAACTCTATCTTACATTTGTTTGGCAGGAACCCCAGATTTAGAAATTAGTAAAAACTGGTCCAAAAAAAAAAAAAAAATCCTAAGGCCCTGGCAGAAGCAAATGTGAAAATGCTTTGTAGGTGCATTTCTGTTAATCAGTACAACAGAACCCCTTCCAAAAACCACCTCTAGTAAAAAACAAACTTAGAAATAAAATCACCATTAGCACAAGCAAATCCTGAGAGAGACTCAGCAACAACATGAATAGAAAATTATCAGTTGGGAAAAAGAGAATTAGAATGTAAGTGTACTTAAATATTCATTTTAGAACATTAAAAAAGAGATATGTCTGAAGACAAGAAGAAAATAGCATAAGAAAAGAAAAAGCAAAAAGAATAATTTCTTGAAAGAAAACTTTAGCAATTAGACTAAAGTCTCAAATTATGAGTTAAACAGCAACAGTCTACAGCAGCTGCAGGAAGATAGATCAGAGTAGATCATTCAGAATTCAGGAAGAGTGATGGAGATGGGGTATACTATAAAGAGATTAAGTGATATGGACATTAGATGAGAATATTGAATATACAAATGTTAGAAAAAATGGCCATTAGACAGTATTAAAAATGATACCCACTTCAATTTTTTCTTAACTGAAGAAAGATATGAGTCCTCATACTAGAATTGCACAAGCAATCCCAAGGAAGATGAATTTCATAGTGAAACTGAAGAATAAAAAGATAAGAACAAATACATTTTATAAGGTACAAAAGAGAAAAGACATATTATCCATAAGGAAAACTAATGTCATAGTCTACATTAGTAGCAATGGAAACCAGAGTAAAAGGGAATAATATCCTCAAAATATTAAACTAAGTTGTCATTGAAAGGTATGATAAAATTATTTGCATACAAAAGACTGAGCTTACTAATAATATTCACTGAAAGAAATTACTAAGAGGTGGACTTCACAAAAATGAACATTATTCCAGAGTGAAGGCTTGAGAAACAAAAAACAATAGAAAGTAGAGAAATTAGTAAGCATGCAGTTAAATCAAAATAACTATAAACAAGAACAAAAAAGATTATTTGGGGAAGTTTAAAAACAAGGTGAGACTAATGTAGAATAACATGAAAATGTGGGTGGAGCTGGAGTTAAAGGATTCAAAATTTCTTTTTTGTCAAGAAGAGATATTGTTTAGAGTGGGACTTTATTAACATATCCATGTTAAAGAATGAAAATAAAATGCATATATATCCAAAAGAATAGATTAACTAAGGGGGAAGTTTTTGATAGTATATAGTAAAAGAAGAAATTTAAAAGCTGATAAACAGCATAGAACATAGAAAGTGCACCAAAAAATATAGAAATAAATCCAGATGTTTAATAATCATAAACTGGTTAAACTTACTGATAAAAGGCAAGGAATTTCAAATTAAATTATAAGGATACATCATTCATATAATTGGTAAGAACAGATAAAAATTTTAAATAAAAGATGTATCAAGAAAAAAGAAAACTGATGTTGTATTTTTAATAGCAAATGTAACTTTTAAGATACAACCATTAATAGTTATAAGAAGTGTTAGTTCTTGATGATTAAAAGAATAATTCATTAGGCAAACAAATGGTCATTTCCTATTACAAAAATAAAACTGATAAATATAAGATCAAGCAAATAACAATTGTAAAAATATAAATTTTTTCTATTAGTATTTACAAGCTTGATTTATAAAGTGTATGGGGCACATTAGAGATACCAAGGGAACATTTCATGCAAAGATGTGCTCGATAAAGGACAGAAATGGTCTGGACCTAACAGAAGCAGAAGATATTAAGAAGAGGTGGCAAGAACACACAGAAGAACTGTACAAAAAAGATCTTCCCAACCAAGATAATCACGATGTTGTGATCACTCATCTTGGAAAGTGAAGTCAAGCGGGCCTTAGAAAGCATCACTACGAACAAAGCTAGTGGAGGTGATGGAATTCCAGTTGAGCTGTTTCAAATCCTGAAAGATGATGCTGTCAAAGTGCTGCACTCAATATGCCAGCAAATTTGGAAAACTCAGCAGTGACCACAGGACTGGAAAAGGTCAGTTTTCATTCCAATCCCAAAGAAAGGCAATGCCAAAGAATGCTCCAACTACCGCACAATTGCATTCATCTCACATGCTAGTAAAGTAATGCTCAAAATTCTCCAAACCAGACTTCAGCAATACGTGAACTGTGAACTTCCAGATGTTCAAGCTGGTTTTAGAAAAGGCAGAGGAACCAGAGATCAAATTGCCAACATCCACTGGATCATGGTAAAAGCAAGAGAGTTCCAGAAAAACATCTATTTCTGCTTTATTGACTATACCAAAGCCTTTGACTGTGTGGATCACAATAAACTGTGGAAAATTCTTCAAGAGATGGGAATACCAGACCACCTGACCTGCCTATTGAGAAATCTGTATGCAGGTCAGGAAGCAACAGTTAGAACTGGACATGGAACAGACTGGTTCCAAATAGGAAAAGAAGTACGTCAAGGCTGTATATTGTCACCCTGCTTATTTAACTTCTATGCAGAGTACATCATGAGAAACGCTGGACTGGAAGAAACACAAGCTGGAATCAAGATTGCCGGGAGAAATATCAAAACCTCAGATATGCAGATGACACCACCCTTATGGCAGACAGTGAAGAGGAACTAAAAAGCCCCTTGATGAAAGTGAAAGAGGAGAGTGAAAAAGTTGGCTTAAAGCTCAACATTCAGAAAATGAGGTCATGGCATCTGGTCCCATCACTTCATGGGAAATAGATGGGGAAACAGTGGAAACAGTGTCAGACTCTATTTTTGGGGGCTCCAAAATCACTGCAGATGGTGACTGCAACCATGAAATGAAAAGACGCTTACTCCTTGGAAGAAAAGTTATGACCAACCTAGATAGTATATTCAAAAGCAGAGACATTACTTTGCCGACTAAGGTCCGTCTAGTCAAGGCTATGGTTTTTCTAGTGGTCATGTATGGATGTGAGAGTTGGACTGTGAAGAAGGCTGAGTGCTGAAGAATTGATGCATTTGAACTGTGGTGTTGGGGAAGACTCTTGAGAGTCCCTTGGACTGCAAGGAGATCCAACCAGTACATTCTGAAGGAGATCAACCCTGGGATTTCTTTGGAAGGAATGATACTAAAGCTGAAGCTCCAGTACTTTGGGCACCTCATGCAAAGAGTTGACTCATTGGAAAAGACTCTGATGCTGGGAGAGATTGGGGGCAGGAGGAGAAGGGGACGACCCAGGATGAGATGGCTGGATGGTATCACTGACTCGATGAACGTGAGTCTGAGTGAACTCCGGGAGATGGTGATGGACAGGGAGACCTGGCGTGCTGCGATTCATGGGGTTGCAAAGAATCGGACATGACTGAACAACTGAACTGAACTGATTGGTCACATTGCCCATCAAAGAGAGAATTTAACTTATACTTTTTATCCTGTGAGCACTTTTCCACAGGAAAGGAAGCAAGAGAAAATTTCCCAAGTTGATTCATGCAGCTAACTTTGAAGACAAGAACAGTCCTAGAATGTACCATTGAGAGTAAGCTCTTGATAGTAAACATAAATGCAAATTTCATAAAACATAAGGAAACTTAACCTACTCATTTATTATTCTTTTAAAAATATATCATGATCAAGAAGTGTTTATTCCAGAAGTTCAGGGATATAGTAACATTAAGAAATCTGCAGGGTAGTTTGCCATATTAACAGATTCATGAAGAAATATCAGATAAGCCAGTCCATGTTCAATGCATGATACAGGGTACTCAGGACTGGTGCACTGGGATGACCCAAAGGGATGGAATGGGGAGGAAGGTGGGGGCGGGGGTTCAGGATGGGGCACATGTGTACATCTGTGGCTGATTAATGTCAATGTATGGCAAAGCCAATACAATATTGTAAAGTAATTAGCCTCCAATTAAAGTAAATAAATTTATATTAAAAAATAAATGAAAATGAAGAGGAAGAAAAAGAAACTCAACAGATGCAGAGAAGTCATTTGATAAAAAAAATAAACCACTCTTTGTGGTTACATACAACACTTAGCAAACTGTAAGAGAAAAAGAAGTTCCTTAACTTGATTAGGGGAATCTAACAAATGTTCACAGTGAACACCACACTTACAACGTCGAATCTGTTCCTCTAAAGTCAGAAATGCATCTGAGATACCCACTGTTTCTATCCATTACTGAACCAGAGGTCTCGGACAATACAGAGAAGTAAGAAAATAAAAAGGAAGAATTAGGATCAGATTAGGAGGAACAGAATTTTCTATCAGTGGACTATTTATTAGAACAATTATTTGAGATACTTTCTAAGTTAGAAGATCAATATTAGGAAATCTAACTGAGAGTGAGGAAAAGGGGAAGTGTTCAAGACATGGCTTTCATTGTGTAGGCATATAATGGCCTAAACACACCACCACTCAGCCATTCCTTCAGCAGAGCTGGATTTAGTTTTATTACTCTAAGTTGTCTGTCATTTTTTGTGATAGATTCTTTGGTTGGATTTGCTGCATTGACCACTGAATTGTACCTTTCCAAGATACATTTCTCTCTGTTCTTTCACTTCCAGATGTAGAGTATAAATGCAACATAGGCTAGGGATATTCTTATATATATATTTACTGCTACTCATTGAGTTCCAATCAGTGAATGATTTGGAAACAGCTTACCAGCTTGAATCTGGACCCTGCCACTAAATGAATTATGTGACTGGTCAAAATCACTTAAATTTTCTGGAAGTCAGTATCCTTACCAAGTGGAAATGACACCACACCTCACTCTCAGGGATCTTGTAAGCCCCTAATGAGATAATATATGTGAAATTGTCTTGTAAATTATAAGGTCCTTAGTAAATGTCTGGTATGTTACTTGCTTACGAGTTTAGGAAGGTCACTTGGCAGAGGCAAGTATATATATCAGGTATATATATCAGGTATTCTGAAATTCTGATATATATACCAGAATTTAAGGTTCCACCTAATATATACTTTCAGCCAACATGCTGAAGGATTTCAGGTCTCTATATTCTCCAGCCAAAAGAATTTTACCAAACTTAATAGGAAACTCAATATTTTTAGGTTTCCCTTTCAATGGTTAAGGACAGAGACATTTATAACACATTTTATCCCACCATGAGGTTTCAGGCTGAGGACCCAGAGAGTGAAGTTTATTTGCTCTGATAGCTGAACTGATTGAATGACTGTCACAGCTAGGGCAACAGGTAGGGGGAAGACAACACTGTCCCAAAAGGGAAAAGGAAATAGATATTTAAGAACACGGGGATCTAATTACTACAGACCGAGGTGGCTCATTGAGTGGGAATACTTTTTTTCCTCCTCTTGGAAATGACTTTATCCTTTTCCTGTTAGAGTTTCTTATCTTTTTGGTGGCCAGGGGAATATATGCCTCTTCCAAGTGACCCTCCTAAACTCGTAAGCAAGTAACATACCAGACATTTACCAAGGACCTTACAGTTTACAAAGCAATTTCACATACATTATCTCATTAGGGGCTTACAAGATCCCTGAGAGTGAGGTGTGGTGTCATTTCCACTTGGTAAGAATACTGACTTCCAGAAAGTTTAAGTGATTTTGATCAGTCACATAGTTCATTTATTGGCAGGGTCCAGATTCAAGCTGGTAAGCTGTTTCCAAATCATTCACTGATTGGAACTCAATGAGTAGCAGTAAATAAGATATCAGAAGCCACCTGTCTGTAGATAATAGATTTTCTGGGAGTCTTTGTCTCTGCCAAGAACAGAGGGTACAGGATATTGTGTTTAGGAGCTGTCCCATGGATTTCACTAACTGCAAAGGGCTTGGATTTGGGTGTCTTGAATTCTAGTCTTGACTTGTCTACTGTGTTTGGGATCTTGGGCAATTTATTAAATCTCTCCCATCATAGTTTTTCTATTCATTAAATGATTACCCTAATGACATCATAGTTGCTGTGAGTACAAAGTAAATTAGTAAACAACATCTTAGAGAGCTTAAAGTGAAATATGAAAGAGAGAAAAATATTATCCTGGTCAATAATAATGTAGTAAACAGCAAGGCAAGCTTTAGTTTCTGTTAACCTTTTGAAGTCTGTTCACTGGCCCCTCAGGTAAATATTGAAGACACTAACTGATATTGCATATAAATTATTTTTGTAATTAGAAAAAAACACAAAGACATATCAGTATTAAAAATCATCCACATTTCTAATATTAGCAGTTGATATAAGGTAAGTTTTTAAAGTCTCCTACCCTCCCCTTCCCTCCACCTTCCCTATTGCCTCTTACTTGGACTCCAGAATTAGTCACTGTGGACTGTTTCTTGCTTCATTTCCTTTGGTTTCTTGATTTTCATGAATTGTACTCCTCTGAGAAATAATATTGTCCTGCAAATGGTGACCATACCTTAGAATCGCACAGAGCTTTATGGTTTTTGAAGCAGTTGCTTGAGTACTGTCCTGAACCACCAAGGAGCCCATACAAAGTGTTCATTATGGTTCTATTTTGCAGACCAGACCAGACAGGTAAGTATGATGAATATTTATTGAGTATGACTATGAGTCAGATACTGGGTAGGCCATGGGTGATTGAAGTCGAGTTCTAAAGGAATCATCGTTTAGGGAGGGGGGTAAACATGATGTATGTAACTATATCTCCATGAAACAAATCTGTACAAAGTACAGGAAGATTGGAGAAGAACAAGTGAACTTATTCTGCCTGGGCCTGGAAGTAAAGAGAGCTAGGGAATATTTTATATAGGCGATTCCAATAACGCACAATTTGTTGAATGATATTTCAATCCAGAGAAGCAGTGCTTAGTCAAGGTCACGGCAATAGAAATGACTCAAACTCATTTACAGAGGCTCCAAGTCCAAAGTTCTTCTTTCTCCCACACTTTGCCGTACAGTTTATGGCTTGCACATTCAAAGTAGGCATGTGTTATATAATGTTTAACTAGAGTTAAAGCAATTTCCTAGCTTCAGAGACATTTATAGTTGAGAGACAGTATAGTCAACTGAGAAATGTGATTGTCCAAATGGATTCTAAAGTTCATAGGATGACTAATTACTGTGAGAATAACCTTGATGTACCAAGGTGTGTACAGTGCAAAATGGGAAAGTAAGTAAAGTTTGCTTTTGTAATATTTTCCTTCAAAACCATTCAGGATTCCTGCATCCTCTTGCTGTCTCTGGCTTCTCAGAGGCCCTGCGATGATATCACACCCAGGGCTGCCTGGGCCGGTCCTTAATTTATCCACTAACACTGTACCAGCCAGTGTCTCATAGTGATACTTACCAGGTTACAGAGGAATCTAGTGCATGTTACCTGCTGGGATCAGTAACTAGTAACTGTTTGAGGTGATTTCATGGAGCTAATGTTTAGTCCATTTTAGCATGGGATTTAGAGAAACTGCAGTTCTTAACTCAGAGATGGCTTTCTAAAGGTGCAGTTTGAGATGTTGTGGTCCCTGGGGAGGAAATATTTGTGGCTGGCAGTGAAGGACTAGAAACTACCAACTCTGCATATACATGATGCTGGCTCTCTCAACTTCAGAAGTGACTGACTGTGCTCAGCGTGTTTGTTTTCCATGCTGGAGTGACTGGGTATTTTGCTGGGGAAGAGGAGGGATGGCCTTGTTTTTCTAAGACAAGAATGACAAATGGTGTGCTCAGCCCATGGGACTGCTCCCCTTGTATCTTATCACCCCTGTGGCAGGAAGGAAGAAGCCTGCTGGGGTTGAGGGTTTGGGCAGCACCGCCTCCAGTTTCCTGTTTGTGGGGTTGCCATGGCAGCAGGGGACAGGTAGCAGGGAAGAGCATTGGCTGCCAGAGAAAGGGTAGCTTGGAAGGCAACAAGTCTAGAAATCAAGGGGGGGAAATGCCATCCCTACACATGTCCTGTGTGTTTCAACCAACAGGCACTATTATTTGGACTACAAGAGCTCAAAGGCCCTCCTAATGGAAGCATTCAGTGACTTCATAACTATGAAGACAAGGGGCCAGAATGGGTGGTAGTGGGGTGTTGTTGCTGAGAGAACCAAAAGTTTAGTCGGTCTTTGCTTTTCCGCATGACACCCTTTTTATTTCCAGACCTTCATATCTCCATGGTAACCTGCATGGACCATCACTGTGCCTGTTGTTTACTACTCTATTATAGCACTTAGCACAGCCCCTGACACAAAATAGGAAATCAATAAATACTGTTGGATAACCTTCGGGGCTATCTACTTGAAGTGAAATCTTATTAAACAATTTACTTGTTTGCCATCTAAAAATGATTCAGACTTACAGTTGGGTTAACAAATAAACAAATAAAACTTGTGCATAGGAAAAAAGCCTAGAAGGAAGTAAAAGGATAATAACAACCTGGGATATCTGAATATATTTATATTTCTCTTTCTTCCTGTTCCACTTTATATAATCAAAAGTATGTGAACTTTTATAATGAAAAAACCTTTAACAAACTTTAGAAATCCTTGTGTTGGAATCCGTCTATCTACTGGCTTCTTATAAGGTTTGGGTGGGGTAGAGCCGTGGGCAGGTTTATATTTACATATGTGTACATGTCCATCTGTGTACACATGTGCCTAATATATATGTACTCGTATGTATATGTATGGACATTGCTTCAATAGAGATGTTGACTCAGTCTTCAAAAGTTCATTGACACAAAATAAGAAAGACAGGGAATGTACTTGCTAAGTTCTTCTAGAAAGAGAGCATTATGTAATTCCTTTTAGGAAATTTGCAGAAATGATCCCCCACCTGATTAATTCTTTAGCTTCCTCTCTTCCCAGGCCCATCTCCCCATTAGCTTCTCATATCCTCCACTCCTGAATCACTTGACACTCTCTAATGAGGCTAAGTCTTACCCATCTGTGAGTCTGCAAGCATCCCACCTAGAAAACAACCCTCACTTAAGATACAGCTTACAAAGTGTTACATAACATGTAAAAACCTTTCTGACTCCCTTCCCAACCCTAAACCTCACTTTTATGAACAACTGATCCCCCTTCTGCTGGGCCCTTCTCGCACCAGCAGGAGTGTCCTCATCACAGGACTGCAACCCTGAACTCTGCTGATTTGTGAATAATTCTCCCTGAACTCTGCTGATTTATGAATAATTCTCCCTCCATTGGACTTTGGCTCCCTGAGAGTGCATAGCAGGTCTGAGTGCCAGGACCCAGCACAATCCTTGGCACCTGGAAGGTCTTCAAAAGGTGTTTGATGAATGAAAGAATATTTCTGACCACAATTTGCCAGTCCCAGTGATAGGCCTAAGGACAAGCGATAACACCAGTAGGAAGAAAGGGGTGAGCTGGAATGTGAGTTTATTTATTTATTTTTTTTTCCTGTTTATTTTATTTTATTTTTTTTTTAAATTTTAAAATCTTTAATTCTTACATGTGTTCCCAAACATGAACCCCCCTCCCACCTCCCTCCCCATAACATCTCTCTGGGTCATCCCCATGCACCAGCTCCAAGCATGCTGTATCCTGCAATGTGAGTTTAAAATTATGAAGGTAGTCAGAGAAAAACTGAGAATTCATTGCAGCCAAGCTTTGGAGATGAAAACTGACTTGCCACTTGTTTTGGATCTCCCAATGCTTAACTTTGTTGTTTTTGTCTAGAAATGTCATCTGAGATTATGCTGTTTATAGCCGATCTATCACAAATTCTATGGTTTGATGGTTAGAACACAGAAACTAGTTTTCAAGCTGCCGTGGCAATCATTGCTTGTAAAAAAAACAAACAAATCAACTTTTCTCCTTGGGCCCATAAAAGAAAAACAAGTTTTGAGATGCTGCCTAATTTAGATGTAAAAATTCATGCCAAATACTCCAAGATAGTGATGATAATTATAATACTACATTCAAAATTTCACAAACATTTGTAAAGCACCTACTATGTACCAGATACTGTGCATAAATGCTGGTGTAACCTTTACCATGGGGATGGGGGCAATGGGCCTTTTCCACTATGGTGTTGCTGAGGTGGAACTGTTTCTTCCCTTATACCATCACCCTGTAGGTACCATGTTCCGAACCCAGCCTGAGAAAGGAAGGACAATTTACCCATGCCTGAAGAGATGGAGGAGGGAGGGGTCTTCCTTCTTCTCACTGTCTCTCTAACTGGCGAGAGATGCACCAGCCACAGGATTTCAGAAAGGAAAAAATAAGGTGAAACAGGTTTTCCAAAATCAGGGGGTAGCTCCAGAGGTAAGGAGAGAGAGAAAAGATGTTTTCATGTACCGAAGGTGGAATCAAAGGGCAGGAAGACAAGAGATCTGAGAAAATGGGACTATAAGGAGGGGAGATCAAGACAAAGGGAATGAAATAGAAGATGATAGGAAGAGAAAAATGTGTGTATGAAAACTGCGGAAGAGACAGGGAGTGAGCGGAAAAACAGACTATGTACATGGAGAAAGAGGGGTGGAGAAGCAGTTACTTCGCTATATCTGAGTCGTGTGTTCCTCTTTAAGAACATGGGGCCTCCTTCCATTTAGACTTCTCTGGTGCTTCAGGGCTTCTCTGGTGGCTCAGATGATAAAGAATCTGGCTTCAATGTGGGAGACCTGGGTTCAATCCCTGGGTCAAGAAGATACCATGGAGAAGGGAATGGCTACCCACTCCAGTATTTTTGCCTGGAAAATCCCATGAACAGAGAAGCCTGGTGGGCTACAGTCCATGGGGTTGCAAAGAGTCAGATACTACTGAAGGATTAACACTTTCCCTTTCCATTTAGGTTAAACCCAGTTCAAGATCCTAAGCCAGCTTTCCGTATGTGCCTTCCCACTTCACACTCCCAGGCACTTGGTCCATTGCCTCTTACCTTTGCTGCCACCACTCTTTGTCTTTCTTCTGGAGGCTCTGATCCTTTCTGGACTGGCCTTGGTTTGGGGTGGAGATTTGTCAACCTCTCTCCATTCAACAGCTTTTTAATGACTACTCAATTCAGGGAAATGAGAGAAAGTTATCCAATTGTTCATTCACTTGCCAAATTGCAGCCTCTCAAATGTAAAATCTAAAGAATATTCTTCCCTTGGTATATGATTTGTTTCCAGACTAACTTCATGGCCTACCACTCATCCTTTTGCTCTCATTATCCTGGATTTCTTGCTGTTTCTCAAATAAACTGAGCGTTATCCTCCAGCATTTGGCCTTAATGCTGGTTGTTCTTTCAGCCTAGAATACTCAGGGTACACATATTTACACAGCTCTGTTCCTCAATCTGTTTATATCTCTGCTTAAATGTTTTGTTGCCATTATTCAGTCCTAAGCTGTGTCCAACTCTTTGCGACCCCATGAACTGCAGCACACTAGACTTCCTTGTCCTTCACTATCTGAAATTTGGGTCCATTGAGTTGGTGATGCCATCCATCCATCTCATCCTCTGTGGTCACCTTCTCCTCTCACCCTCAATCTTTCCCAGCATCAGTGTATTTTCCAAAGAGTCAACTCTTCACATCAGTTGGCCAAAGTGTTGAAGCTTCAGCCTCAGTCCTTCGAATGAATATTCAAGGTTGATTTCCAATGCTGCCTTCTCCTAAAATCCTTTCTTAACAAAGTTCCTGAAAATAAGCTTCCTTCTCAATTTTCATGGCCATAGATTTTCTCATCCATATTACCAATTACTAATTCATCATTAATTCATTTATATATTTGTCACTCTAAGCTAAGACCCATGTGTTAGAAGACATTTCTCTCATGAGACATGAGTCAGGTTTGTATGTCCAGACTACCTTTTCCAGTACATTTGTAAACACCCTGGAAGATAGAGATCGTGTCTCCCTCTGAAGCAAAGATCAGAGATGCTTATTGCATATTAGAAAAGATCCAGGTTCACTGAGTGCAGGGCTCCTCTCCTCTAATGCAGCTTACCGAAACTGTAATTGTCACCTGATACACAAATCTCAATTCTCCCAGGGTGGGAAAACATCAATACTCTCGCATCTATGAAAATGTGGCAGGCGGGTTAATTTTAGTTTGCAAGTAGGGTAAAATGTTTTTCTTAGCTAAACACTTTCAAAGAGTTAACACTCAGCTATTTGTTTATATCTTGTTGAAGAGTCCTCCCAGGTCCTCCCATACCACTGCCTGTGCTTGAAAGTGAAAGTGTTAATCAATCAGTCACGTCCGACTCTTGTGCAACTTCATGGTCGGAAGCCCACCACGCTCCTCTCTCCATGAAATTCTTCAAGCAATAATACTGAAGTGGGTTGCCATTTCCTTCTCCAGGGGATCTTCCCAACTCAGGGATTGAACCCGTATCTCCTGCATAGCAGATTCTTTACCATCTGAGCCACCAGGTTTTTTTTTTTTTTTTTTTTTCATGCACAGGAAACAGTGAGGATTTACGAGGTTGTTCTTAGTGTCTCTCTAATCCTCAGCTGTCTTGAGAATATTTGATTCACTGTACAGTGCCGTGGCTAATGCTAGAGGATTAGTTTGTGAACCGGTTTGCTATTTTGCCTGAATTAACCTAAGTATGTTTTTAAAGAGATATGAGTATTTATTCACAATAGTAATGGAGATGCATGCAACAAACATTGTTCCCAAATGTCTTATGTAACTGAATTTTGATAGAACAGATTTTATGTTCTCATTCAATCACATTATAATCTTAGAGATAATAGTATTTATTTTCACTGCTTAATAGTCTACAATTGAGAGAAATTACTACCTCTATTATGGTTCTCTAAATGTTTATTGAGCACCTATTATGTTCAAAGAATTGTGTCAGGAAAACAAGTATACCCTAATCAAATTAGAACGTAATATATGCCTTAAGTATAAAGAAAATATTAAGTATTGGTATAAACAATGCTGTGAATGTTTCAGAATATGAGGTAATTAGAAATGTGTTCGGTTCTTACAGTATTAAGCCCAGGGCCGGATTTAGAATAAGCCCTCCATAAATGCTTATTTAACTGAATATAGGAAAGAGAATGCATCTTGTTGGGGAGATAAATGGTTTTATGAAGGAATGTTATTTCATACAGATCTTGAGAAACAGATAGACTAATGCAAAATTTCTGGGAAAGAGCCCAATATTTTAGTAATTCATATTAAAGTGAAGAGATGAAGTTCTCTGCCTTTGGTCCCTTTATAGTAACTTTTAAAGGCTTGGTTCTCTCCTTCTCTGCTTTATTACTAAATGAGAATTACAATAGTGACTTTAATTACTAGTAATTATTTTTTACTATTAAGGATTTCTTTATTATAACATGTTATTCATGGTCTTCTCTATTCCAGAGAAATATTTTTCATGATGAGTAATGTCTTCTTTACATTTTCAAAGTAAGTTAAGAACCAAGGCCACTCTGGGCAAAACTGAAGCTAGGAATTTATCATCAACTTTCCTTTCCCAGGTAACACTTAGGTTCTGGAACACAATACATTACTATAGACTATTCTCGGATCTTGGCTTCCCCAATGGCTCAGTGGTAAAGAATCCACCTGCAATGCCAGAGACACAGGAGACACGGCTTTGATAGTCAAAGCTATGGTTTTTCCAGTAGTCATGTATGGATGTGAGAGTTGGACCATAAAGAAGGCTGAGCACCTAAGAATTGATGCTTTTGAATTGAGGGGCTTGAGAAGACTCTTGAGAGTCCCTTGGACTGCAAGGAGATCAAACCAGTCAGTCCTAAAGGAAATCATTTCTGAATAATCTTTGGAAGGACTGATGCTGAAGCTCCAGTACTTTGACCATCTGATGCAAAGAGCCAATTCATTGGAAAAGACCCTGATGCTGGGAAGGGTTGAAGCAAAAGGAGAAGGGGCAGCAGAGAATGAGATGGTCAGAGAGCATCACCAATGCAATGGACATGAATCTGAGCAAACTCTGGGAGACAGTGAAGGATAAGGACATGACACTACATAAACACGATCTCCTTTGGAATCACAGAATTTTAAAGTCGAAAGGGACTTCAACTTTAATCACACACTCTGTTGCTCTCGTTCTAAGGTAAGAAAACTGAAGCCTAGAGAGGTAAATTAAAAAGTAGGCAAATGATTAAGCAAACAACTTATCCAAAGTCACAAATCAAGTTACATGGGACTAAAAGTCAGGTCTTTTGATTGTAAGCCATAGTTTTTTTAGCCATTTTAAGAATTATACTTGCCTATTGTCCAGAAATAATTGAATCTCTAAACAAAAACTGATGTCAAACATAGTTTATGGGTCTCATGTGGAGGAAAAATTCCTGAATACTAATTGTGAAACAAATACATATTTCAATTTTCTCTCGTTACATCAAAGAGAAAGTAATTTCCATTCTGCAAGAAATAAAATCTAGTGGACTCTAGGTAAAGTGACTGATCTAAAGTCATATAGAGTAGCAGTAGTTTAGCTGGGATCAAGACTCAGATTACTCACTTTCTCCTTGAAGTCTTCATCTTAAGTTCCAGAACTTCTTCAGTCGGCTCTTATTTCATACTCTATTTCTACCTTTGTGTAAGTTTTAAAAATAGTTAGTTAATCCATACTCATATATTTATGACTGTCCCAAGGTATCTGCCATCTGAAATTCAGAGAAGCAGGGTCTCTACCATCAAGGAGTTTCTATTTGGGTGTAAAGAGTCAGGGGGTATCTTCTGTCCAGGTCAGATAAAACATATAAGGTGCTTGGGTGACCATGTGATTAGTAAGTTTCCATAGGTGGTTTTAGGCTTATGATCTTGACCTGTAAAACTTGGGGGGCAAATAATAACAGCAGTAAAAGAAAGAAACAAGGGTGAAGCTGTTGATTCAAAGCTCTAAATGCTCACAGACATTTTGTCTGTCATTTTCATTCTTTGCAAACCATGTATTAATGATGCTGACCTTTTTAGTAATTTGATTCTGACAATGGCACAGCAGCAACAGAGCTCAAAAGCTGATAGCCTAATGTGGGCAAGCCAAGGATGTAATTACTGCTTCAAATCAAAGAACTGTTTGTGCCTCTCTAGTAGGCGAATTCTATATTAAATAACTCCTCCATCCTCCATAGCGTATGGCACCCACCATCTTCCTGTGGGTTTATATCCCAGAGCTCAGAAAAATGGGCTGTCTCTTTGGGCCTCCAGATATAAAAGACATGTTGGTGGCCATTTCATTTTGTCATTGAGTCTTAGGTTTGGAAGAGGCCTTACCAATCACTTACTCTAGTTTCCTCCTCTAAAGAGTATTAACTTTGCTTGGATCCTTTCGGTGATGGAGTGCTCAAGCCCTGGAGTACAGGTCAAGAACCCCATGGGTCCATACTCTCAGGCAGGGTATTCAAGGAAACCTTGGGTGAGTTCATCTAAGAATCATTGCTTCATCCTCCTTATCTTTAGTTTTTCCTTCTTTCCTCCTCCTTCTCTTTATAGTCTTCTTCTAAGTTATGGTGATTTCTAAGTAGCCACTGTGCATCCAGGCTTCCTTGGTGGCTCAGTGGTAAAGAATCTGCCTGCCAATGCAGGAGATACAGATTCAGTCCCTGGGGAGGGAAGATCCCCTGGAGAAGGAAATGGAAACCTAATCCAGTATTCTTGCCTGGGGAATCTCATGGACAGAAGAGCCTGGTGGGTCACAGTCCATGGGATCACAAAGAGTTGGACACGAATGAGCACACTGAGCATCTAAGATGCTGATTCTCAGCTAAATGAAGGACCATATGAAAGTGTGTTTTGGCCACATGTCCAGCAGGCCAGATTTTTGGATAAGAAGGGAAAGGAGACATTAAAGATAATTTTTAGCTTAAAATGTGTAAACAAACTCAGTTTGCAAAAGGCTAATTGAATTATCTGTCTAGCCATTCCCTATCTCCCCATGGCATTGTACTTTTCCTGGAAGAATTACATCAGGCTGAAAAATTTAGCTTTTGGTTTGTGACCAGATTCATTTCCTGTCCCTCATGTATTTTATCAGAGAGCTAGCTTTTAAACAAGGAAAGGAATCTCACTTTCTCACACTGAGAGCCAAGATTTTAAATCATTTTTCAAAAATCACTGACTTGTCTTATGATCAAATCCACTTCTTGAACATTGTACTCTTCTAGATTATCCAGTTTCATCTATATGTATTTGCAGATACATATACGTATCCATGTATATCATATGGATTTATCTATGGGTGATACACCCAAAGGGCAGAGCCTTAATGCAGGTTTTCTGAACTTCCTCATTCATGTAGAACAACTGATGGTTAATTTCTATAGGGTCACTGTTAACTTACATATCCTCTTTGTGCATTGGCAAACTATCCCATGTTTGTTTCTTTTTAAATATTTATTATGTTTTTGATTGTGCTGGGTCTTTGTTGCTGCTCAGGCAGCTTCTCATTGCGATGGTTTCCTTTGTTGCTGAGCACGGGCTCTAGGCTCATAGACTTCAGTAGTTGTGGCTCATGAGCTCAGGAGTTGCAGCTAGTGGGCTCTGGAGCACAGGCTCAGTAATCGTGACACAGGCTTAGTTGTTCGGGTACCTGTGGGATCTTCTTGGATCAGGGATTGAACCCACTTCTCCTGCATTGGCAGGCAGATTCTTTAACACTGTGCTACCAGGGAATCTCCCAAATATCTTATCTTTGAAGAGATGCAACCCAAGTTGTACAACTTGGCTAGCAGAAGGACACTTTGTGAGAATCAAATAGTACTCCTTCCTCTGAAAACATGCTGCCCTATACCAGATCTGCACTTTGCTTTGCATAAGCACAGATGTGATAGTTAAACTAACACTAGCTACTGTAACAAACAAGCTAAACATTACCAGTGGCTTATTACCATAAAAATTTGTCTCTAGTTCACATTAAAGTTACTCATTAGCCTCCAGCAGTCAGGTGGGGGAAAACAGAGGATGGAGAAGGTCAACCTGCTTCTTAACCTCTTTGGCCTGGAGATAACACACCTCATTTCTGCTCATATTCCATTGACATGAACCTGCAATTTGAAGCACCCTCAGTGAAAAGTGGGGGAAGGTGTTGGGAAGTATAATTCATATCTGGGCAAACCTGGTAATTTAATAAAATGCATTTTAAACAAGTCAAGGTATCTTTGTGTAGCCTCCGTGCATATAAAGATACCACAGACCTGCCATTGGTCAACCTAGGAGGTTCAGCTCCAGTTCCTTTTCAGACACCAACTGCTTCAGGCTACAAGCTCATGTGAATACAGACTTGGAAGTCAATCAGGACTTTTTCTAAAATATCCCTAATTGCTTAGTCATTCATTGTCTTGGGTTTCTAAGCTATAAAAAACTTGAAAATAGGTAAAATAATTTCAGTTAAGCATAATGAATTGAATGACTCATTTGTCTCTTTTCCTTTGGGAATCCCATTAAATGGGTGTAAAATGTAAAAACCTGTAAACATGTGGGGACAGTAGCAGCACATTAGAAACATCTATAGAAATTCAGATGTTAGATAGTGGATTCATGAATGATAACTGGTTTGATGAAATAAAATAAAACTTTCAAAATTGGAGGGGATGGGAGGAAAGCTAACAATAGGCAAACTGAGTTATTCCATCAGTTCAGCTCAGTTCAGTCGCTCAGTCACGTGAACACCCTATAAAAGCTCAGGATTGGGAATACCGGTTGCCTTTGAAAAAAGAGTGTATCAGGTGGGACTGAAAACAGGAGTGACTGCAAATATCCTGGAAGCCACGGAGGGATACAATGCTGTATACAACATGGAGCTTGAAGGAAAGTTTGTGGACTAAATGAGAAGATCCCCTGCTTCGTTCCCAGACTTGAAGAAGTCAGGATTATTTTCTCTCCTCTCTGGAGAATCTTCTGGGCAAAAGAAAATGAGTACATATACTCCCATCACTACTATACTGTTGATAGGAGTGGATTCCTTTCCTACTGCTCCTGTAACAAATTACCACAAATGAATCAGTTAAAAATAATAAAAATTATCATCTTAACAATTCTGGAAGCTAGAAATCCACAAAGGGTCTCACTGGGCTAAACTCAAGGTGTTGGCCTTTTGGGGAGACCAAAAGGATAATATGTTTCCTTGCCTCTTCCTGCTTCTAAGGCTTCCCACTTTGCTTATCTTGTGTCCCCTTTCTTCTGTCTTCAGAGCCAGCAGCGTCAGACTAAGTCTTTTTAATGCTGCTTTCTGATGGTTCTCTCTCCCGATCCCCCTCCTCCACTTTTAAGTACACTTGTGATTACATTGGGCCCACCCAGATGATCCAGGATATAATCTCCCTAATTTAAGGTAAACTGATTCCTTAATTCACCTGCAACCTTAATTCCTCTTTGTTCGTAACCTAATATATATTCACAGGTCAGAACTGTGCTGCGTGTGCTCAGTTGTGTCTGACTCTGCACTCCATGGACTCTTGCCTGCCAGACTTCTCTGTCCAAGGAATTTTCCAGGCGAGAGTAGTGGAGTGGGTTGCCACTCCATACTCCAGGATATCTTCCTGACTCAGGGTTTGAACTTGTGTCTTGTGCATCTCCTGCATCGGCAGTTGGATTCTTTACCATTAGCATCACAGGTTCAGGATTAGGACACAGATATCTTTGAGTACCACTGGATCTCACAGAGAATCATTTGTGTGCCAGGCTGACCACCTTGTGAGCGAGGCTCACTGGCTCAGATGCTTACCTATGTAAAGAGAGCCCCCAGTTGGATTTTTAGAGCCTCACTCTTATGTATGAACTCACAGACAAGGATCACCAGATATCAGGGGACTATTCAGAAGTTAGAGACACATACATGTATATGAAGAAACACACACACAGGACACACATCCCACTACCAGAGCATATGTCACCCACCCACATCTATGCTTACAACCTCTTTGCCTCCATACATGGACCTACTGCACATACATCAGGAATGTCCATTAGGCACAAGGGGTCATTCTAAAAGGACCAGAGTTTGTGATATTTTCTCCCTCTTTTCTCCGACAGTGAGAATAGAAAAAAGGCCAGATCCACTTATACATCAAAGAATAGGTGAAGCTGAAGGCTCATTGGCCTGGGCATATGAGCCCTGTGGTCCCAGGCCAGGTAGAATAAAGGTCATAGGAGGACTATAGAAAGGAGTTTTCTGTCACTAGTTAAGGAGATCAGGATCTGGAATGAAACAGGAGTACCCTGGTCTAGCTGGCCCCAGACAAAGGGAGAGCATGTCAGGAAAAATGGCTGAGTTGTTATATAACACAAAAAAACGACATGACCACATATGCTGTGCAGGTTTCATCCTGAATCTCTCCGACTTACCCGCTTCATTTCTCTTTTGTTTTCCTAATTCTGTTACTTCTCTCTTCCCTAGGGTATATAACTCTTTCCCTCACCCATTGAATTTCCTTCAGTCTCCCCCGAATGCATTTCGTTCTCTCCATTTGTGACCTGAAGTCCCCATTCTATGACAATGTCTATTTGTTTTATACATAAATGTGCATCAGAGTTAATGCACCATTCTCCTAGTTTTCCTGAAAATTAGCTTGATAGAATATTATCATTAATTACATACTATTTTTTGAGCCTTCCCGAGATTTGATACTTCCCATAAAGAGGATATGAAACTTAGGAAAGACTTCTTGCAAATGTTAGAAATTGCGTTTTTTTAATAACAGCCTTTCATCAGATGTACTTTGAGAAAGTGGACTAATGGAAGAGGTGGAAGTTTTGTTGTCTTTAATCAATAAACCTAATTAAGGCTTTCCAAATACTCCAGTTTTGCCCTGGGTTAACGTAATCTCTTGGTTACAGTCGTTTCAGTACTGTTGATGGCATCATTGAATGCTAAATGCTAGTGGAGAGGTTGGGGTTAGCTCAGAACATTCTGCTCCTATGTCGATGATTCATATCCTAATGCCTGCCAAGAGGAAAGCTTTGATGTTCTTCTTTCCCCAGCTAAGTATTTACTAGAACCATCAGTAGCATCTCAATAGGCAAAAGGAAAAGAAACACAATTAATGATTTCTCTTAAAAACCAAAGAAAGAAAATTAGATGTGTCCCAAATATACAATTGCTTTGTCAGGAAGATCCCCTGGAAGAGGGCATGGCAACCCACTCTTGTATTCCTGCCTGGATAATCCCATGGACAGAGGAGCCTAAGTGGGCTACGGTCCATAGAATCGAACATGACTGAAGTGACTCAGCATGCAAATATATACTTAGATTTGAATTTCTACATGATCATGGCCAAATTGATATTGAAAAAAACACTTGCATCAAATCTTCTTAATATTCTTGTGCATTTAACTTGCTTCACAAATTTTAATTGATTTTTAACTCATGTCAAAATAATATATATTCACAGTCTAAAAATTCAGACAGGGCTATGAGGTTTATAATGAAAAACAGCATCTTTCAGATCCACCTTGCCCCACTGATTTCTACTTCAAATACAGAACAATTTAATCCTTTTAGCTCCTTTTTCTATTTCCCTCTATCTTGCTATAGAAATATTTGCATTGCTATTTCTTGATTTTTCTATTTTACTTATTAATATTGACATCCTACAATAGAAATGAAGATTTAGGGACTTCCCTGGCAGTCCAGTGGTTAAGAACTCATCTTCCATTTTAGGGGGTTTAATCCCTGGTTGGGGAGCTAAAATCCCACATGCCTCAGGGCCAAACAACTAAAAAATATAAAACAGAAACAATATTGTAACAAATTCAATAAAGACCTTAAAATGGTCCACAACAAAAAAGTGAAATAAAAAAAGAAATGAGTTAATTCTCTTATTCTCTGTCCCCTTTACACACTTACACTTCCTTTTCTCCTTATTCCAAATATATTTATGTCACAAATTTGGTTATATTAATATTCAGGACTTACATTGTTATGGTTATAGTACTTGACCTCACAGCTGGGCTACATGGAGTCATTGCATGGTATTTCTCATCCAGTTTTTGTATATTAGTGGAATTAGTCATCACTTTTGTGGTTATTTGCTTAGTTTTCAGTGTCCTATTGCTGGTTCACTTTCAAATTCTATAAAATCTGTAAGACTCCTCTCATTGCGGTCAAGTATATCACAAAATCTATGTATGTGTATTTTTCATTTTTGGTGAAGATATCAGCTTTTAAGCTTTCTACCCCCTTTTTCCTACCTGCACTGAATGTTCACTAGTGTGATAAACAATTGTTTTCTTGGGCTGTCTCTTCATCGTTATTCTAAAGATGTCCTTTTTTTTTTTTTTTTTCTATGTTGGATCTTGCCTCTTGGATTTGAAGTCCTTGCCCTTCCTTGTTTTTTGTTTATTCTACTTTTTGATGGAAAACAGTTTTTAGTAATTTTCTAGGAAAGAATCTGCTGTTGACTGAATGTGTGTGTGTGTGTGTGTGTGTGTGTGTGTGCGCGCTCAGTTGTGTCTGACTCTTTGTGACCCCATAGACTGTAGCCCACCAGGCTCCTCTGCCCATGGGATTCTCCAGGCAAGAATACTGGAATGGGTTGCCATGCCCTCCTCCAAGGGATCTCCCTGACCCAGGGATCAAACCTGCCTCTCTCACATCTCCTGCATTGGCAGGCAGGTTCTTTACCACTGATGCCACCTGGGAAGTCCATAATAAAAGATAGACATGAAGATTTATACAAGGAGGAAGAAGGGGCTCTTGGAACTGGGAGAGTCAGGAAACACTTCATCAAAAGAAGTGACATTCAAATTCACTCTTAAAGGATGAACTTTAGTTAGACAAGCAGAAGAGAAAGAAAGAGCACAGGGTGGCAAGGGATGAGAGATTAGTGTTGCTGAAGTCCTGAGTATATGTCCTGAGGACTGAAGTCAGAGAAGTCAGCAGACGTCTATCATGGAAGGCCATTTATGCAAGCCAGAGGAGCTTAGTTGTCATCAAGGAGGTAGAAGATAGCCTTTGAAGGCTTTTTAGAGGAGAATGTCACTCTAAAACCCTCTACTGTTAGCCCTACCATCTGGTGTCTCACCCCTGTGATAGTGAGAAGCACCCTTCCAGTAGCTAGGAGCTGGATACCCTTTTATTATGGCACTTCCATTCAAATAGCTTGTTCATTCACCTTCAGCCTGCTTATAAGTGATGCAGGTAATAAGCATCCTAAACTTACCTCTTTTAATGCTATATCATGGAACTTCCTAATTAAGCCCAACACATCAATGGACAATGAAACTTACCTCCCAAGCTCATTGTGATACATACATGAATGCCATAGTTCTTCTTTTCTTACAAAAAAAGCAGAACAGTATATCATATATTTTATAATTTCATGTATTTATTTTTGCCTTCACTGGGTCTTCATTACTTTGCACAGGTTTTCTCTGCAGTGAGTGGGAGCTACTATTCCTTGAGGTGTGCAGACTTCTCATTCAGGAGGCTTCTCCTGTTGCAGAGCACAGGCTCTAGGTGAATAGGCTCAAGTGATTGTGGTGTGTGGGCCCTAGAGTGCGGGCTCAGAAGTTGTGGTGCACGGGCTTAGTTGCTTAGTTGCCCCACTGTATGTGGAATCTTCCCAGACCAGAGATCAATCCTGTGTCTGTTGCTTTGGCAGGCAGATTCTTAACCACTGCACCACCAGGGAAGTCCCAATATATCACATCTTATATCCCCCCACTGACCCTCATGGTTTTCTACTTACTCTTTTAATCTTTATAAGTCAACTATTGTGTCAAAAAGCACAATGGGTATACGTATGGCTGATTCATGTTGATGTTTGGCAGAAACTAACACAATATTGAAAAACAATTATCCTTCAATTAAAAATAAATAAATTTAATTTTAAAAAAAGCACAATAAGCTAATTCATTCTAAGGAATTGACAATTGATAATGGTTTGCAATATTAACTCTTCCCAAATAATATGTTTGCAAATTTGTTAGTGTCTTTAATCCTCAACTCAAAGCAATCCTTAAGTGGAAATATCAACCACTTGGCAGGCCAGTGGATGGGGTATCTCTGGCTGGACTTTTCATCACATGCTCCTCCAATCTTACCATGTAGACAGTCCCATACTCTGTTTATTGTCAGAGTCAGAGTGGTTGAGTTTTTCTCAGTCAGGGTGAATATGGGAAACTTGAATCCTCAATCTGTTATGGAGAAGATACTGGGTCTGAAGGCTGAATTCAACCCAAATCTTGGCTCCATTTAAATAACTATATCCACAGAAGAATTTCCACAACCAAAGATTGCATTGCAAATATATCTGCCACTGGGATACTCAAAATAGATTACACTCATTCCTAGGTTCATACTCTGGTCTCCTGATGTGAACCTTTGTCACTCAGAGAGACAATGAAATGACTTCAGAGGAGGTATGGTCTCCTTGTTGAAAGTGAACCAGAAGTTCAGGTAGGAAGATGACGTATGTCTTAGGGTATGCTGGCTGCTAGCACAAAATAGGACAGACTGGGTAGCTTTTAAACAACAGAATTTTGTCCCTCAGTTTGGACGTCTGAGATCAGAGTGTCAGTGTGATTGGGTGCGGGTTCTCTTCTCGGTTGCATACTCACATGGTGGAAGGGGCAAGGGATCTCTCTGGAGCCTCCTTTAAAGAACACTAATCCCATTCAGGAGAGTTCTTCCCACATGAGGGAATCCTCTCCCAAAGGCCCTGCCTCCTAATTGTTGTTGTTTAGTCACTCAGTCACGTCCAGCTCCTTGTGACCCCATGGACTGTAGCTCACCAGGCTCCTCTGGAATTTTTTAGGCAAGAACACTGGAGTGAGTTGCCATTTTCTTCCTCAGAGGATTTTCCTGACCCAAAGATGGAACCCGTATCACCTGTATTGGCAGGTGGGTTCTTTACTACTGAGCCTCCTGGAAAGCTCTGCCTCCTCATACCATCACCGAAAGGATTCGAATTCAACCTATGAATTAGACAAGGGACACAAGCATTGAGATCATAGCAGTGTAGAAGGTGCTGGGAAAACTGGTCAACCACTTGTAAAAGAATGAAACTAGATCACTTTCTAACACCGCACACAAAAATAAACTCAAAATGGATTAAAGATCTAAATGTAAGACCAGAAACTATAAAACTCCTAGAGGAGAACATAGGCAAAACACTCTCAGACATAAATCCCAGCAGGATCCTCTATGATCCACCTCCCAGAATTCTGGAAATAAAAGCAAAAATAAACAAATGGGATCTAATTAAAATTAAAAGCTTCTGCACAACAAAGGAAAATATAAGCAAGGTGAAAAGACAGCCTTCTGAATGGGAGAAAATAATAGCAAATGAAGCAACTGACAAACAACTAATCTCAAAAATATACAAACAACTTCTGCAGCTCAATTCCAGAAAAATAAATGACCCAATCAAAAAATGGGCCAAAGAACTAAATAGACATTTCTCCAAAGAAGACATACGGATGGCTAACAAACACATGAAAAGATGCTCAACATCACTCGTTATTAGAGAAATGCAAATCAAAACCACAATGAGGTACCACTTCACACCAGTCCAAATGGCTGCGATCCAAAAATCTGCAAGCAATAAATGCTGGAGAGGGTGTGGAGAAAAGGGAACCCTCCTACACTGTTGGTGGGAATGCAAATAGTACAGCCACTATGGAGAACAGTGTGGAGATTCCTTAAAAAATTGCAAATAGAACTACCTTATGACCCAGCAATCCCACTTCTGGGCATACACACCGAGGAAACCAGAATTGAAAGAGACACATGTACCCCAATGTTCATCGCAGCACTGTTTATAATAGCTAGGACATGGAAACAACCTAGATGTCCATCAGCAGATGAATGGATAAGAAAGCTGTGGTACATATACACAATGGAGTATTACTCAGCCGTTAAAAAGAATTCATTTGAATCAGTTCTGATGAGATGGATGAAACTGGAGCCGATTATACAGAGTGAAGTAAGCCAGAAAGAAAAACACCAATACAGTATACTAACACATATATATGGAATTTAGGAAGATGGCAATGACTACCCTGTATGCAAGACAGGGAAAGAGACACAGATGTGTATAATGGACTTTTGGACTCAGAGGGAGAGGGAGAGGGTGGGATGATTTGGGAGAATGACATTCTAACATGTATACTATCATGTAAGAATTGAATCGCCAGTCTATGTCTGACGCAGGGTGCAGCATGCTTGCGGCTGGTGCATGGGGATGACCCAGAGAGATGTTATGGGGAGGGAGGTGGGAGGGGGGTTCATGTTTGGGAATGCATGTAAGAATTAAAGATTTTAAAATTTAAAAAAAAATAAATTAAAAAAAAAAAAAGAAAGAAAATAAAGAAAAGGAGAAATGAAAGGCATCCAGGCCTCTTGTGATTAGACTGAATGGTTTGGAAAGTGCCAGTATTTCCTAGTTTACTGGTCCATGTACTGGGACTACCATACTGAATAATTGTCATCAGTCTGCTAAACATTTTCATGTGAAGCTTCTTAGCTTCTAAAATTTAAAAGTTGCTTGGCAACCAAAATGAATATATCCTAACTCAATTGACAAATGTGATTTTAATTTCACTTCAGTTATAAAAGTGATTAAAATTAGCTTTAAATAAATTTACATTGACACATTCTTCCTAAATATGTGTGTGTGTGTGTATATATATATATATATATATAAAGTATGCATGCATGCATACATGCTCAGTCACTCAGTCCTGTCCAATTCTGCAATCCCATGGACTATAGCCCACCAGGCTCCTCTGTCCCTGGGATTCTCCAGGCAAGAATACCTGAGTGGGTTGCCATGCCCTCTTCCAGGGGATCTTCCTGATCCAGGGACCAAACCAGCGTCTCCTGCATCTCCTGTATTGCAAGCAGATTCTTTACCACTGAGCCACTGAGGAAGCCCCATATATTAAGCATATATATATTCAAATCACTAAGGATTCTATAGACATATTATTATATACATACACATGGAATTTTTAATGCTTTAAGTAGGTAGTCTTAACCTACAGTATAGTTAAATTGTTTTAAGTAATCTAGAAGAGTGATTCTCAATCTTGACTGCACATTGGAATCTTCTGGATATCCTTATTTAATAGACTAGGCATTTGAATTAAAAATTCAGTAACTCTAGTACAACCAAAGCTGAAAACCACTGAACTAGGCCATCCTCCAACATTCATAATAACATTGTCAGTGATTCCATGTACATAATAACTCTATTAGTGACTATTACATATCAACATATGATATCATTACCTATTTTAAAGTATGAAATTCATAATCCTTATTGCAAACATGGAAAACCATATATTTTCATGTCCATTCAACAGATAAAGGAAACAAGGCTCTGAAAAGTTAAGTAGCTTGAGCAAGGTCACATGACTAGCAGTTTGGAGTCTGGGTAGGTTAGGTGGTTTAATTGAAATTGGGGCTGTTTGATTCTATGCCTGGTGCTCTTACCAGCCAATCACACCATGATGTCTTCTCTTCTGCAAATCCTGCCAGGTGAGAAATTTAAATTTTAAAGGCAATTAGAGAAGATGATCCCACAATACAAAGATAACATTTTTTATTTTTACCAGGGCTTCCCTAATAGCTCAGTTGGTAAAGAATCTACCTGTAATGCAGGAGAGCCGGGTTCAATTCCTGGGTCAGAAAGATCCGCTGGAGAAGGGAAAGGCTTACCCACTCCAGTATTCTTGGGCTTCCCTTGTGGCTCAGCTGGTGGAAGAATCCACCTGCAATGCAGGAGACCTGAGTTCGATTGATGGATTGGGAAGATCCCCTGGAGAAGGGAAAGGCTACCCACCCCAGTATCCTGGCCTGGAGAATTAGAATCCTTCCCATAACCTTCCTTGTGGTTATTCTGACCAAATGGTCTGGGACTCTCTCCACCTGTCCTGTGCATCCAGGGCCATCTTGAACCTTGGAGATTTTTCTGGAAAGAAAATGTATCAGTATTTTTGATCCCAACCTTACTTCATCATCCTCTACCTGTTACCGATTCTTTTGGTAAAAGTTAATCCATCAGACTCTGGCTTCCTGAAGCCCTGCATTCATACATTGGAGAAGGAAATGGCAACCCACTCCAGTGTGCTTGCCTGGAGAATCCCAGGGACGGTGGAACCTCATGGGCTGCCGTCTGTGGGGTCGCACAGAGTCGGACACGACTGAAGTGACTTAGCAGGAGCAGCAGCAGCAGGAGGGATGGTAGCACACTACTGGGTAAAGTAGTGGAGAGAAATATAAACATCTCCAAATGTTGCTCAGCAGGTGTTATGAGTTGAATTTTTGCCCTCCACCCCACAAAAGATATGTTGGGATCCCCAATTCCCAATACTTTAGAATGTGACCTTATTTGGAGACAGAGGTTTTACAGAGATAATCAAGTGAAAATGAGTCATTACAATAAGCAATAATCATGACTGGTGTCCTTATATAAAGGAGAAATTTAGATACAGACACAGATACACATAGGTAAAGATAATGTGAGGAACAGTAGGGTGAGGGCAATCTATAAACCAAGGAGAGAAACCTGGAATAGATCCTTCTCTCATGGCCCTAGGAGAAGGCAATGGCACCCCACTCCAGTGCTCTTGCCTGGAAAATCCCATGGGCAAAGGAGCCTGGTAGGCTGCAGTCCATGGGGTCGCTAAGAGTCGGACATGACTGAGCAACTTCACTTTCACTCATTGGAAAAGGAACTGGCAACCCACTCCAGTGTTCTCGCCTGGAGAATCCCACGGATGGGGGAGCCTGGTGGGCTGCCGTCTATGGGGTTACACAGAGTGGGACACAACTGACGCAACTTAGCAGCAGCAACAGCTCATGCCCCTAGGGCTTCTGTTGTAGCTCAGATGGTAAAGATTCTGTCTGCAGTGCGGAGATCTGAGTTCAATCCTTGAGTTAAGAAGATCCCTTGGAGAAGGGAATGGCAAACCACTCCAGTATTCTTGCCTGGAGAATTCCATGGACAGAGAAGCCTGGTGGGCTACAGTCCATATGGTCTCAAAGAGTCAGACATGATAAGTGACTAACACTTTCATATTCATGACCCTAAGAAGGAAGCAACCTTGCCAACACCTTGATTTCAGAGTTCCAGAACCACAAGTCTTTCAATTTCTGTTGTTTAAGCTACCCAGTATGTAGTACTTCGTTATAGGAAACAAATACAGCAGGTGAGTGCCAGAGAATTAGACTCCAGGAGAGCAGCCAGATGGAGCTGATGTGTTCTGCTTAGGAAAAATAAAGACAGGGTTTGTGAGTCTCTAGAAAGACTGTCACTGAGCATGGTGTTCAGTAGAATTCTGCCCCCCGAATCACTGAAGGGGCATTTCATCTGAGCTGCCGGCATCTGGTACTGCACCTAGCCTGAGATCACTTATTTTCTCTGTTGTTACGTCAACCACGGAGGTCAGAAAATTCAGGGACTTGCTCTCTCCTGCCAAAGGACCACTATTTAGGCTCTTTATCCATTATCTATTACAACTAGCCTTGCCTTCTTAGTATTTCCATTCTAACATGGATAAGTCATAATTTTTTGCTTTTCCTTGATCTCAAGGTTATAGTCTATTTCTAGCATGGTGACCCAGTGATAAAGAATCTGCCTGCCCATGCAGGAGACACAGGAGGCATGGGTTTGGTCCCTAGGTCAGGAAGATCCCCTGGAGAAGGAAATGGCAACCCACTCCAGTATTCCTGCCTGGGAAATCCCATGGACAGGGGAGCCCGGTGGACTATATAGTCCATGGGGTCCCAAAAGAGTCAGATGTGACTTAGCAACAAAAGTGACTAATCAACAACATCAATTAGCAGGAAAACCTCTGTGTATCTTGAGACGTTGGTCACAGAGTAGAAGGACATAGTCACTAGCAGAATTGTTTTGGTTCTTTGTTATGCATAGAAAGGTGATATGTCCTCAGGCTTTGGGTCAGTCAAGGCACTTCTTTCATTACCTGACCTCAGCCTCTTCGATTCTCTCCTGCCCATTCCACTCTCCCCAGTCACCTGTCCCCACCATCTTGGATATTCCTATGGGCGCTCACATGTCAGACCTCAGACTATTTATTTTATCATTATGTGATGACAGGACCATCACTTATTCATGCCTAGCTGCCTAAACAAAGAGAACAGACAACATGTACTCTTTTGTCCTGTGTCCATAGCACAGAAATAAGCTAAGGCATCATGGGGGTCATCCGCTGAGTTTTCCAAGGGGCCCTTAGCAGCCAGGTGCCTATCTTCAAGGAGATGAAGTCATATTTACGATCTGTTTCTAAAGTTCTCGAAGAAGACTGCATTTGCATTATTTATGGACTGGAAAACAGAACAGTGGGAGACAGAGGCAGGTGAGATTCTGAGAAAGTGTCACCACAGCAGCCGGAACGTCGAAGATGGTGTTCATGCTTTATCCTCTGCTCGCTTCCTGTCAACACGAATGCTCACAGAAATTCTGACCACTGTAGCCTAGGCAGTGCGGGCAATGTAAGTAGTAAGCACACTTGTGTCAAGATAATTTAAGACTTCTGCTAAATTAGAGAGAGAATTTTTTTCAACTCTTCTTTCTGACTCAGTTATTGTTAGAAGAAAGCATAGAAATCACAGGAACACTCCTAAAAAATCAGCATGGTGTAGGCAAAGTTACAAAACGGCATAAGGCTGGAAAGTGAATATTGGCTCTGCCATTTTATTAAATTCTGTGAGACTGGGTAACTTCCTTAACTGCGATTTTGAGGAAGGAAGCGAATAAAGACTCTGTACTGTAGATGGATAAGTTGTAAAAATAGATCCTCATTCCTTTTCCATTCCCAAGTTTTAACCTCTCTCTGAGCACACTGGATGGAGAAGGCAATGGCCCCCTACTCTAGTCCTCTCGCCTGGAAAATCCCATGGAGGGAGGAGCCTGGTAGGCTACAGTCCATGGGATCGCTAAGAGTCAGACACGACTGAACGACTTCACTTTCACTTTTCACTTTCATGCATTGGAGAAGGAAATGGCACCCCACTCCAGTGTTCTTGCCTGGAGAATCCCAGGGATGGGGGAGCCTGGTGGGCTGCTGTTTATGGGGTCGCACAGAGTCGGACATGACTGAGTGACTTAGCAGCAGAGCACACTGGAATGATGATAAATCTAAACATCTGAACGGAGTGAACATTGTCAGGAAAAACAAGAAATTACCACATTTTTCTGCAGAAGACAATTTAGGAGTTTTCTAAATTTCCCATCGGCACTTCTATCCTCTTTTCATACTTTATCTTCCTCAACTAGATTAAATCTCTATGAGGGCATATTTTAAAATTTTTATTGTTATTGGGTTTTTTTGAGGAATCTTTTCCTGAACCCTTCTTTGGGAGGTTAAGATTCTTAGAACTTATCGTGGGTGTGTGCTAAGTTGCTTTAGTCATGTCTGACTTTGTGTGACCCTATGGGCTGTAGCCCACCAGGCTCCTCTGTCCATGGGATTCTCCAGGCAAGAATACTGGAGTGGGTTGCATGCCCTCCTCCAGGGGATCTTCCTGACCCAAGGATTGAACTCATTTCTGTTAATCTCTTGCACTGGCAGATGAGTTCTGTAACACTAATGCCACCTGGGAAGTCCCTTAGAACTCATCACCTGCTTCTAAATGCTTCAGGTAGTCCCATGCTTTCTCCTTTTTTTTGGTAACTATTTCCCTCCCTTTCTAAAAAAACAAAAATAAACCAAAATAACATAAAACTGAATACATGCTATGCTCCAAATATCTTAAATAATATTATTTCTGAGTCTTGCTAGATAGTTGGTTTATTAATTTAATTAAGATATTAATATAATTTGTATAATAGCAATATAATCAAGCAGTAATTATGTAAGCAATATAAATAAATTGTCTTATTCATTTATCTCACTATTTGTTTACATCTGTTGTCCTGTGTGCATTGGTATTACTGAACTTCTTGTACAGGCACGTTTCTCCGTGTAGTAATTAATGTTACCGATCCTCAGTTAACTTTGGGAAACTTGAAGCCCTAAGGCAGGCAGATATTTTCTGAGCAGTGGAAGTGAATGACTGTCAACTTGTGAATGGAAGTGGGTGGGTTCCACGTTCAGTGTGGTATAGAGGGGAGAGATGGTATCTAGTCAATTAAGTCTAGTAACAGGAAAGTACCTGTCTGATCCAGGCAGCCCCTGAGGCTGCTGACTAATAAATGATCTGTATTAACTTTGCTCTATCAGACTGGCCAGGAGCCCTGCCTGAGGGCCTTTGAGGCATCAAAGCCCACCTGTGTTGGTGGTTCACAAGTGAGAATATGACAGGATATTCCGGAATTTTAGAGTTAGAGTCTGTTCTCTGGGTTTGTGCCCTGATTCTGCCATATATGATCAGGTAGGCATTTATGTCTTCGTGGGTATAATGACACTAACCCTGCCTCACAGGATTTTTTGGGGATTAAACTCTGGGGGAAATGGCAAAGGCCTAGCATTGGAACCAGCATTACGGTAACTGATCAACAAATATTCATCTTCTCTGGATCTTATATTTCTAACTGTGTTACTTTTCAAAGCTGTGAAGGTACATAGTAATGGCATGGGTGGACAGTTGAGTCTGCAAGGGTTCCTGGTGTGTTTGTTAAGTGTGAAAGACAAAGAGGAGACAAGGATGACTCCAGGGTTTTGGTTCACTCAACTGGAAGGAGAACTGTTAACACTGAAAAGAAGATTGTGGGTACAGCAGGTTTCGGATTAGGGAGCAGGGAAGATTGGACGCTCCTCTTCAGACATGGAGGTGAAGATATCTATTAGGCTTCCCTGGTGGCTCAGAAAGTAAAGAATCCACCTGCCAAGGCAGGTGACCTGGGTTCAGTCCCTGGGTCAGGAAGATCCCCTGGAGAAGGAAATGGCAATCCACTCCAGTATTCCTGACTGGAGAAGTCCATGGACAGAGGAGCCTGGCAGGCTACAGTGCACAGGGCTACAAAGCAACCTGCTCAGTTAGTGACCGAGCAGATAATATGCATGATGACATGCAAGATGTTGAATCAACAACCATAAGAAACTTTTCATAGCCTCCTCAGCTTTTTCTTGTGTCTCTCATACAGCAGATCAGCTCTGCCAACAGGCTGGTGCTCAGCACAGTTACTCCAGATGAAAGCTAGTCACTTTCCCCATTGCTAAAATCAGCTAGTTTCTGGTTTTATTTCCAGAAGAAATCTTAATAAACAGATGAACAGGTTGTTGTTGTTGTTTAGTCTCTTAGTTGTGTCTGACTCTGTGACCCCATGGACTGCAGCACTCCAGGCTTCCCTGTCCTTCACTATCTCCCTGAGTTTCCTCAAACTCATGTCCATTGAGTTGGTGATGCCATCCAACCATCTTGTCCTCTGTCATCCCTTTCTCCTACCTTCCATCTTTCCCAGCATCAGAGTCTTTTACAATGAGTTAACTTGGAGCAAGAGACTTGGATATTCTCCAGAAAGCATAAACATTGCTTACAAGATCTTTAGATGTAGGTTTACATAGAATATTGCAATGACCTAGTCACTGTAAGGAATATCTTCCCATTGCTGGAGTTAAATTTACTTGTAGATGAAAGTGAAAGAGGAGAGTGAAAAAGTTGGCTTAAAGCTCAACATTCAGAAAACTAAGATCATGGCATCTGGTCCCATCAGTTCATGGCAAATAGATGGGGAAACAGTGGAAACAGTGTCAGACTTAATTTTTTGGGGCTCCAAAATCACTGCAGATGGTGACTGCTGCCATGAAATTAAAAGATGCTTACTCCTTAGAAGGAAAGTTATGACCAACCTAGATAGCATATTAAAAAGCAGAGACATTACTTTGCCAACAAAGGTCTGTCTAGTCAAGGCTATGGTTTTTCCAGTGGTGATGTATGGATGTGAGAGTTGGACTGTGAAGAAAGCTGAGTGCCGAAGAACTGATGCTTTTGAACTGTGGTGTTGGAGAAGACTCTTGAGAGTCCCTTGGACTGCAAGGAGATCCAACCAGTCCATCCTAAAGGAGATCAGTCCTGGGTGTTCATTGGAAGGACTGATGCTGAACCTGAAATTCCAATACTTTGGCCACCTCATGCGAAGAGTTGACTCATTGGAAAAGACCCTGATGCTGGGAAAGACTGGGGGCAGGAGGAGAAGAGGACGACAGAGGATGAGATGGCTGGATGACATCATTGATTCGATGAACATGAGTTTGGGTAAACTCCAGGAGTTGGTGATGGACAGGGAGGCCTGGCATGCTGCGATTCATGGGGTCGCAAAGGGTCAGACACGACTGAGGGAATGAACTGAACTGAACTGATATACTGACCATCAGAATACCACAATTAGTACCTCAAAGATCTCAGTTTTAGTTGATTCAAATATTTGGCTAAACTAGCATGATATAATACATTCAAAAAATATTAAGGGAATGAATAATGGGAATCATGTGTCTTTTTCAATTTTGGTTTTCTCAGGGTATATGCCTAGGAGTGGAATTGCTGGGTCATATGGTGGTGGTTTTATTCCTAGTTTTTTAAGGAGTCTCCATACCATCTTCCTTAGTGGCTGTATCAATTTATATTCCCACCAAGAGTGCAAGAACATTCCCTTTTCTCCACACTCCCTCCAGCATTTATTATTGTACAGTTCAGGAAACTCAAACAGGGGCTCTGTATCAACCTAGAGGGGTGGGATGGGGAGGGAGATAGGAGGGAGGTTCAAAAGGGAGGGGATATGTGTATACCCATGGCTGATTCATGTTGAAGTTTGACAGAAAACAGCAAAATTGTGTAAAACAATTATTCTTCAATAAAAAAATAAATTAATTTTAAAAAAAGAAAAAAAAATCAGACCCTCTGAGAATCCAAATGCTAAACCCTTGTTTCTAAGACAATTGGAACAAATGAACAACTAATAAGAAAGACTTTTTTATGACCCAGCAATCCCACTGCTGGGCATACACACCGAGGAAACCAAAATAGAAAGAGACACATGTACCCCAATGTTCATCGCAGCACTGTTTATAACAGCCAGGACATGGAAACAACCTAGATGTCCATCAGCAGATGAATGGATGAGAAAGCTGTGGTACATATACACAATGGAGTATTACTCAGCTGATAAAAAGAATACATTTGAATCAGTTCTGATGAGATGGATGAAACTGGAGCCGATTATACAGAAGTAAGCCAGAAAGAAAAACACCAATACAGTATACTAACACATATATATGGAATTTAGAAAGATGGCAATGATGACCCTGTATGCAAGACAGCAAAAAAGACACAGATATGTATAGCGGACTTTTGGACTCAGAGGGAGAGGGAGAGGGTGGGATGATTTGGGAGAATGGCATTGAAACATGTATACTATCATGTAAGAATGAATCGCCGGTCTATGTCCGAAGCAGGATACAGCATGCTTGGGGCTGGTGCACAGGGATGACCCAGAGAGATGTTATGGGGAGTGAGGTGGGAGGGGGGTTTGTGTTTGGGAATGCATGTACACCCGTGGTGGATTCATGTCAATGTATGGCAAAACCAATACAGTATTGTAAAGTAAAATAAAGTAAAAATAAAAATTAAAAAAAAATAATAAAAATAAAATAAAAAAGGGAAAAGTGCAATCTTGTCATTTCATTACAGTTTTATTACATTTTACTTCACTGTTTTTATTTTGGTTTTTTTTTTTCATATTATGTCCTACTCCTTTCCAACTTTATATAAAGACATTGATTAGGATATTTTCTAGTCATAGGACTCTACTTTCCTTTGGGGGAAAGTGGAGCAGGATCTAGCACACAGCAATAGAGATATTTGGAGCTAACAATGCAGATAAAAATAGAACTGAATCTCAGTGAAACATTATTCTGTTTAATAATTAAAAAAAATAGATGAATGATATATTGTCCTGAGTGTTACTTCTGCCAGTAATAGCACTGATTTATGAGGGTTTTATGTTTGTGTGCTTTGGGGGTTTATTTTATTTTATATTTTTACTCTGTTTACTTTTTTATTCTGAGGACTACTCAAAACACCCTATTCATACACAATCTTATTTTATTCTCAATTTTATATTCACAGCACATATAGATAAAGCCCCTTAGAACAGCCTAGGCCATACTGCGGCTTGAAATACCTAATCATTCATCACTTCCCCTACAAATTCCTAATATCCTTCCATCTGGTCAAAAGCCTCAGATAAATTGTACCTTCTATATTTTTAAAAATTAAATATTTGAAGAGTTCACTCTTATAAACACAGGGACCAATTACAGACTACCCACAGATATAAGTGATATTTTTTCAAAGAGACAATTAATAACAATGAGAAAGAGTAGACAAAAACAACTCTGGAATTTAGGGCACTCTTTCAGAGGCAAAGAAAGACCATTGTCAATAAATGCATGCATTAGCCAGAGAAACAACTTCAGTGATACACAAACGTATTTGACTGTGCGTCCTTATTAATAAAATGTTTTAAATTAACAATGTTTTAATTATTATTAAAACGTCCTTATTAACAATGTTTTATTTTTATTTTATTTTTTTTAGAATCTGACTTTTTTTTTTTTTACTTTATTTTACTTTACAATACTGTATTGGTTTTGCCATACATCAACATGAATCTGCCATGGGTTAACAATGTTTTAAATTGCATCCTTATTAACAATGTTTTAAATTGTCCCCCCATTAAATTGGTTCAGTGGGTAAAGAATCTGCCTGCAATACAGGAGATGCAGGAGACAGGAGTTCAGTCCCTGGATTGGGAAGATCCTCTGGAGGAGGGCATGGATACTCACTCCAGTATTCTTGCCTGGAGAATCCCATGGACAGAGGAACCTGATGGGCTACAGTCCCTGGGGTTGTAAAGAGCTGAATATGACTGAAGTTACTAAATACATAAATACACAAATGTATGTATTTATAATACACACACACTTGTACTGATATACTGTATATCATAAAATATACACAAAGCAAAAGAAATGTAAATTTATGTAAATATGACACATCCTGAAAATTTCATCCTGTGTCCTAATGGATCACTTTTGTCCCTGAGATGCAGGCACCCCTCTTGAAAGACCACTGAACACAGCAATTCAGTGCTCCAGGAACTTTTCAGCTAAAGGCAGCCGGTCTGTCTTGGTCTCCATTGTGTTTCTACAGTGGATTGCTGCCTTGCTCCTCCAAATACAAAACCACTGCAGTCTGCTCCTGTCACAGTGGCCTGAACATGACCACCCCAAGCTGTCAGTCTGAGATTGGAGACAGGGAGGCGTCATGTCAGTTTAAAGGGTTGGAGGAGAATAAATACCATAGTCCCAATCGGCTCCTGCCAAGCGCAGAATATGCCAAACCTTTTTTGTAGGGCCTTTGAATGATTTGAATGAGTGTTCATCCCTGCCAACAGCAATATAAAAATTGCCCCTCTCAGAAGCAGTGCTTTGATGTTTGCCCAAAGCATTCTCTTTTCCCAGGCAGGCATTTCCCCTTAACTTTCTGCCAGCTGCTGGCAGTCTTATGACCACTTATACCGGCTTCTAGACCCATGTTACTTGGTTGTTTCCCGTCATGGGTTTCTTACACAGTTTGCTCTCTTTTCTCATATAGTGTGTGTTTCCATTCACATATATGCACATACAATCATTCTGTTCAAGAAAAACTACTTTAAAGTCTGAGTTGACAATCAAAGAAGGAAATAAATAATTATGACTTTGTTTTAAACAGATGGACAGCCTAGATAACTGGTGATTAAGTAATCCAATTTTCATTCATAAGATGAACATATATACCCAGTTATTGGCAAAGCATCACATCCCTGATCACAGGACAGTGCCATGGTTAGTCATTCATTGTGTACATTTTATGATTGTACATCGTTAATGATTTGAGTGGTAGATGGTAGATCTAATCAGCTGAGCTGAAATCAAAGACCATAAAAATGAACTATTGTAGATGGTGTGGTTCCCAGATAAAACAAGTAGAGGCCCCGCATGAATACCCTGAAAGAGAAGGAACACTCCAGATCATAAATCAGGGTCTTGTTTATATTTGAGTATATGCAGGATAATCATTTACTGGCTTATCCAGCACTATTAATGGTTTTCAGCAAAGTGAATCCTAACTTTTACTACCTGCTATGAAACTTACCATGATAAAAATTAGATATGTTTTGGAAACACATTGTCAAGTTATAAGCAATGACCACTGGTTTTCTACCCCAATAGCACATTCAAGAAATGATCATTATTGACAACTTAAATGTTAATGTAATTTTAATTAAAATACTTGAATTTTTTCCCTTGATTAAAACCTTCAGCTAGTTTTTGCTTTTTTCCAAATTATAAATTCAATCAGAGCATCTTTCAAGGATAAGCAAAGGAAGAGTTTTTAAGAATTAACTTAAAAAATTAGACTTGATTCACTATGTTGGCACATAAGGGTATTCGAGATAGTTAGTTTAGTATCCTGGCATATACAGAAATGTATTATGTACTATTTAATATGAGTACCGTATGTGTGTTTAAATCTACAATGTTCATGTTGCAGATCTGTGAGGTTTAATTATCATACATATTCACACCACTTGTCTCACAAACACTGAAAGATAAGCTATATAAAGGTACTTATATATCTGTTTCCAATTCCCTTTGAAAACTAAGAAAATTCTAAACAAGAATGAAAATTGCTTCACAGAACTTTCGAGTTTAAATAGCACTTAAGCACCAATCCATTTATTTTGTGGTTGAGGAACTTGAGTCTTGATCCAATGACTCACAGCTAGTCGGTGGCCAAGTCAAGATTAGGAGGGAGAAGGTCTGACGCTTTCCCATTCTCTTTAGTCTTCAACCAAAAATGGGCATACCTGTGGCTCCCTTCAATTTTAAAGTTTAATGAAGACTAAAAAAAAGTTAAGATTTCCTTGGTATAGTTGATTCACTGTTCGTGTATGCTTAAGTTCACTATAGAAAGCTGTAGAGTAGTTTATTACATTGACAATACAGTCATTTGTTGGGTTTATATTTATTCTAAATAGTACAGATTTCCTAGAGCTTCCATGATGGCTCAGTGGTAACGAATCTGCCTGCCAATGCAGGAGACTTGGGGTCTTTGGGTCAAGAAGAACTCCTGGAGAGGAAATGGCAACCCGCTCCAGGATTCTTGCCTGGAAAATCCCATGGACAGAGAAGCCTGGTGGGCTACAGTCTACAGGGTTGCAAAAGAGTCAGACATGACTTAGAGACTAAAACATCAACAGATGTCCTCACGGATTGTACCTTTCCAGTCATGTATGCTCTATCAGCCAGACTATCTAAATTATGTTAACTATGTAAAATACAAATCTGAACTCTTATTCCCCTAATTAAAATTCTTCAGTGGACTTTCATTTTTTACTCATGTCAAGGACCAAGTTCCTTCACTTAGCCCTGTCCGTACCTTCAGCCTCATCTCTTGCACTCTGCCTCTGTCTGTATCTTCCAGCTGATTGTGGCTTCCACACATCACATATGGCTTATTGATTCTGTGCATTTGTTTCTGCTTTCCCCTCTGCACGTAACATTCTCTTCACTACCAGCTCAGCCCCATTCCACTCTACAGACTCATTCTCCCCTCCCTCAGCCCTACCTTCTCCACTGATTGGCTCATACATAAGGCTCAGCACTCAGGCAACACTTTCCTTATGAAACAGTCTTTGACACTCCCTCCATTTCCATTTCTGAGATTAAGTATTGCTTCTCCGTGACCCTCTACTTCTCTCTGCATATTTAATCACTAGTCTTGGACAGATCATTATAACAAACACACTGTATTATATGTTTGCTTCACCTGGTTTACTGTGAGTTCCTTGAGGGAAGGACTATTCAACAAGCATAGGATCTGATATATTGTAAGAGCTCAGTATAAGCTCAACAAATGTCATCATGTTGATTAAATAATTAAACACTAAGTGAGTTACTATGTGAACAGAACAGTGCTTGGTGTGCAGACCATGAAAAATGCCAAGTAATGAATGAATGGCTAAATGAAAAGATCTGCTCTAATCCTACATTCTTCTGACTGGTGAACATCCTGCTTCAATAGGAGTCAGGTGGTAGGTGGATGGTGATTGGAATTTGCCAGAGGAATCGGGAAACTTTCTGACTGGGGCAACTTATATGAAGAATCTGCAAGAATGGGAATATTTATTTGTGGCTGTGCTGGGTCTTCACTGACGTGTGGGCTTTTCTCTAGTTGTGCTGAGCAGGGGCTACTCTTAGTTGCAGTGTGTGGGCTTCTCATTGTAGTGGCTTCTCTTGTTGCAGAGCGTGGACTCTAGAGTGCATGGGCTTCTGTAGCTGCTGTTGGTGGGCTCAATAGTTGTGGTTCCAGGGCTTAGTTGCTCCATGGCATGTGGGATTTTCCTGGACCAGGGATGAAACCCACTCCTTCCACATTGGCAGGCAGATTCTTTACCACTGAGCCACCAGGGAAACCTCAAGAATGGGCATATTTTTAAATTAGCCTTGCAGACAGTACTGAGAGAGAACTACAGAAAAATTTGTCAGTCTCACCAATAGTTTCTTGAAGGCTCTTTCAGTGTACAAAGAAAATGCTATACTGATATTACTTCAAGGTGGAACTTCTTCCCAACTCCTTGACATTCATAAAGCCTTACTTTAGTTCATGACTTTAGATTTTATGCCTAATATATCCACTAGGTGTCAAACTTTTATATATAGTGTGCCTCATTGCGATAGTATTGCTGGCTTAGACAAATTAAAAAATTCACTTCCTTCTTGGCTTGAGTGAACACTGCTGTTTTCTGTGTGTGGGTTACATAGTCAACCAACTTCCTGTCATATTTTGGGGACTAGGAATAAATCATACTATTTAAGAAGAGTAGTTTTTCTCTTGTCTTTCTTCCAATCTCACTAGAAATGGGTTACTCTAACATTGGCAACTCAAAACCCATTTGAGGAGTGGTTTACATAGGCTACTATCTAAAATCAGGTGAACTCAATCCTTTCTTGTCCTGATTTAATTTTTTTCTGTTTTATTTTTCTTATAATCTGTTGCACACTGTGAAGTCGGTAGATCATAAACCTTCACTTCACCTTAAGCTACATTAAATTTTTATGAATAATTAGAATTAATATTTGTATAGTCTTTTATAGTTGACAGAATATTTTCATAAGCATTGTGCTATCTGATCCTTGCAATACTCCAATCAGTTGGATAAGGAACAGTAATTTTATTACATTCATTTTATAGTTGAAGAAATTAAGCCTTCAGTGGTTAAGTGACTTTCTCAAGGTTATATAAATAGAATGTTAGCAGGGCTAAAATGAAAGTCCTATCTTTGGAATAAGATATCTGTAATCTTACTCTCTTGAAATACACTTGCAATATCAGCTTATATCAATTTTCAAGATCCTTTAAGTCATCCTAAGAAATATTTTTTATGCATATCTTCATAAATTGATAGATTCTCAGAGATAAGAGTTCAGGGAATACTCTAGGGTAATTCACAACTTCTGGGAAATAAATACTGATCTCTTAATTATCATATTTTTACCACATGGATTATTAAAAAAATTAATCTCTAAGTAAAATTAAAATTCAGCCTGATATATGATGAATCTCCCATGGTTACCCTTTGGATATAACAGAGAACTGAAACATTTCTGTGTTTTGGAGAGGAAAAATTTTCTCCATTTTCCTTTTTCTATTTTCCTTCTCCTTAGTCTCATGCCAGATTTCATTCCAAATCTATGCTGACATTTATCTCATTTCTGCATGACCACCGTAGATTTCTTTATGTCACATGTGGGCTACATCACGTCCCGCCTCTGATTAGGTATTCCTGATTTCCCTCTGTGCTTCGTAATCAAATTGTTCATATCAGTGATATGCAGAAAAATGTAGAAACTGCCAGGCGGGAGGGTAGGGGGGATATAGGGGCATATTATATTCAGAGGAAGCAAATATAAGGAGAGCCGATTTCTATTTGGAATGTAAAGACAGTAAAAAAATTTTTATTGTATAAAATAAAAATGGAACAAAGAATGGGAAGAGAAGTAGCAATATTTTTTCACTTTTAAGACTCTGCATGAAATGGTGTAATATTACTTACAAATTTACTTTGAAAATTTAAATATATATATTATAGCCCACCTAAAGTGAGTGAGTGAGTGAATGAGTGAAAGTCACTCAGTTGTGTCCAACTCTTTGCGACCGCATGGACTCACGAACAGAGAACCCCACCAGCCTCTTCTGCCCGTGGAATTCTTCAGGCAAGAATACTGGAATGGGTTGCCATTTTCTTCTTCAGGGGATCTTCCCAGCCCAGGGATTGAATTTGTGTCTCCTGCATTAGAGGCAGATTCTTTACCATCCAAGCCACCAGGAAGCCCAACCCCCTAAAGCAACCAGCTAAAAAAAGAACAATTAGTTATAGCTGATAAGCCAAAAAATGAGAAAAAATAGAACCATAAAAATTAATCAAAAGAAGGTAGAAAAAAAAAGAAAAGGGGAAAAATCCTCACAAAAAAGTAAATAAAATATCATTCTGTTGGAATTAGGACAATCCTCGTCAACTAGTTCAGTTCAGTTCAGTCACTCAGTCATGTCTGACTCTTTGCAACCCCATGGATTACAGTATACCAGGCTTCCCTGTCCATCATCAACTCCCAGAGCTTACTCAAACTCATGTCCATAGAGTCAGTGATGCCATTCAACTATCTCCTCTGTCAATAACCACCTCATCCATGTCAATAATCATACTAAATGTAAATAAGCTAAACACGATTAAGAAGTAGAAATTGTCAGGTTATATTACAAAATAACATTGAAATATATGCTTTCCGTAAGAAATTCACTTTAGATATAAAGACATAAATAAGTTAAAAGTAAAAAAGATGTACAAAGAGATACCTTACAAAATGCTAAGAAAAAAAAAAGCACTAAGGTGGTATATTAACATAAGGCAAATTAGATGTCAGAAAAAAATTTTCAGCATCCCTCTTTCAGTATAAGCATACCTTGGTGATATGCTGGTTTGATTCTGAATTTTTGCAATAAATAAATATTGCAATAAAGCAAGTCACAGATTCTTTAGTTTCCTAGTGTATATAAACATTTTTTGATTCTCTATGTATTTACTTTTAAAACTTATTTTAATTTAATTGGAGAATAATTACTTTACAATATTGTGATGTTTTTTACAATATTGTGATGTTTTTTGCCATACATCAACATGAATTGGCCATGGGTATATATGTGTCCCCCATCTTGAACTCCCCTCCCACATCCCTTCCCACACTATCCCTCTGGGTTGTCCCAGAGCACTGGCTTTGGGTGCCCTGTTTTATGCATTGAATTTGCACTGGTCATTTATTTTACAAAAGGTAATGTGCATGTTTCAATGCTATTCTCTCAAATCATCCAAAAAAATGTTATGTTTATATCATACTGTAGAATATTAAGTATGAAATAGGATTATATCTGAAAAATAATGTTATCTACCTTAATTAAAGAATACTTGATTGCTATCTGTACTAACAAACATCTAAGCCTTCAGTGCATCATAATCTTTTTGCTGGTAGAGGGTCTTTCTTCAGTGTTGATGACTGCTGACTGATGAAAATTTTGGCTGCTGAAGGTTTGGGTGGCTATGGTAATTTCTAAAAATAAGAGAGCAATGAAGCTTTCTCCATCTATTAACTCTTCCTTTCATGAACTATTTTGTAAAAGCAATGCTGTTTGATGGCATTTTGAACACAGAAGAACTTCTTTCAGAATTAGAATCAATCCTCTGAAACTATACCACTGCTTTACGCATTAAGATTATGTAATAGTCTAAATACTTAGTTGCCATTTCAACAATCTTGGCAGCATCATCACTAGGAGTAGTTTCCATCTCAAGGGACCATTTTCTTTGCAACTCCTCATTTGTTTAAGTTTTGTCATGCGATCACAGCAAATTACATCTTCAGATTCCACTTACAGTTTTAGTTTTCTTGATATTTCCATAACTTCTGCAGTTGCCTTTTCCATTGAAGTCTTGAACCCCTTAACCTCATTTATGAGGGTTGGAATCAACTTCTTCTGCACTACTGTTCCTGTTCACTGCTTCCCATGAAACATGAGTGTTATTTTTTTCATTTTTATCTAAAGAGTTTTTTATTTATACATCAAATAACCAAGACAATTAGTTGCATATGACAATGCATTTTTATCTCACTCATACATGGTGATTTTATAAAATTCCAGTTTCATTATTTTGGTGGCATCTGAAATTATATTGAATTCTTTTTGTTTTCATGTTTTTCTACTAGCAGTTTATATCTACTACCATTCTTTCTTAATTTATTTTTGATTGAAGGATAACTGCTTTACAATATTGTGTTGGTTTCTTGCATACATCAGTATAAATCAGCCAGAAGTATACATATGTCTCCTCCTTCTTGAATCTCCCTCCCACCTCTCACCCATCCCACCCCTCTAGGTTGTCACAGAGCATGAGTGTTCTTGATGGCATCTACAATGGTGAACCCCTTTCAGAAGATTTTCAATTTACTCTGTCTAGATCCAACAGAGGAATCCCTACCTATGACAGCTATAGACTGACAAAATGTATTTGTTAAATACGAACATTTGAAAGTTGAAGTTACTCCTTGATCCATGGGCTGCAGAATGGATGTTGTATTAGTAGGCATGAAAACAACATTAACCTCATTGTCTATCTCCTTCAGAGCTCTTGAATGACCAGGTGCATTGTCAATAAGCTGTACTATGTTGAAATGAATCTTTTTTTTTTCTGAGCAGTATGTGTCAACAATGGGCTTAAAATATTCAGTAAATTGTATTGTAAAGAGATGTGCTTTTATTCAGGCTTTGTGGTTCCATTTATAGAACACAGACCAAGTAGATTTAGCATAATTCTTAAGGACCTTAGGATTTTCAGAATGGTAAAACTCTGGGAGATGGTGAGGGACAGGGAAGCCTGGTATGCTGCAGTCCATAGGGATGCAAAGAGTTGTGTCTGAACACAACTTGGTGACTGAACAACAACAAATGAGCATTTGGCTTCAATTTGAAGTTAATAGTTACGTTACCTCCTAGCAAGAGAATCAGCGCGTCCTTTAAGTTTGAAGCTGGGCATTGACTTCTCTAGCTATGAAAGTCCTTGATGACATGTTCTTCCAATTGGAGGTTGTTCTACATTGAAACAGCGTTGCTTTAGTGTGTTGTTGTTATTTAGTAGCTAAATTGTGTCCTACTCTGCAATCCCATGGATTGTAATCCACCAGGCTCCTCTGTCCATGGGACTTCCCTGGCAAGAATGCTGAAGTGGGTTGCCCTTCTTTTCTCCGGGGGATCCCCTCGACATAGGGACTGAACCCGCATCTCCAGTTTGGCAGGCAGATTCTTTACCACTGTGCCACCTGGGAAGCCTGTTCTTGACTGTAGCCACCTCCATTAATTATCTTAGCTAGATCTTCTGAATCACTTGCTGCAGCTTCTACATTCACACTTGATGCAGCTTCTACATTCACACTTGATGCTTCACTTTTTACTTTTATGTTATAGAAGCAGATTCTTTCCTTAAACCTCATAAGCCAATCTTTGCTAGCTTCAAACTTTTCTTCTGAGGCTCTCTCATCAATTGAAACCTTTTAGAATTGCAGAAAGTTGGGGCTTTATTCTGGATTAGACTTTGACTTAAGGGAATGTTATGGCTTCTTTGATCTTCTGTCAAGACGACTAAAACTTTCATCAGCAAAAAAAGTCTGTTTTGCTTTCTTATTGTTTGTGTATTCACTGGAATAGAACTTTTAATTTCCTTCAAGGGCTTTTCCTTTGCATTCACAACCTGGCTGTTTGGTGCAAGAGGCTCAGTTTCATTCTCATTCAGCTTTCAATATGCCTTCTTCACTAAGCTTAATTATTGCTAGCTTCTGATTTAAAGTCAGAGATATGCGACTCTTTCTTTTGCTTGACTACTTAGAGACCACCACAGGGTTATTAATAGGTGTAATTTTAATATTTTTATGTCTCAGGGAATAGTAAGGCCTAAGGAGAAGGAGGGAGGAAGGAGAAAGGCAGGTCAGTGAAGCATTCAGGACACACACAACATTTTTAATGAAGTCCACTCTCATATGGGCACAATTCATGGTGCCCCCAAAACAATTATAATAGTAACATCAAAGACAACTGATTATGGATCACCATGACACAAATAGTAACTAAAAAGATTAAAAAAAAAACTGTGTGTGGATTGCAAAAATGTAATGCAGAGACAAAAATGAAGTGAGGAAATGATGTTGGGGAAAAATGGTGCTGATAGATGTGCTCAGCACAAGGTTGCCTCAAATCTGCAACTTGTAAAAAAACACCGTATCTGCAAAGAACAATAATGTAAAGTGAAACAAAGTGAGGTATGTCTGTAACTGGTAGAATAATTGGGTTGAATATCAGTGAGGATGTGGAAGACTTGAACAGCACTATCAACCAACCTGATTTGGTTGACATTCACAAATCCCACCTAACAACAGCAGACCACACATTTTGTTTTCCAGATGCAATGACTTATTTGACAAAATACTTCATATTCTGCACTATAAAACAAATTTAGGCCCATTTCCAGGGATTGAAATCTTACAAAATGTATATTCTGACTCAGTTGTATCTACTCTTTGTGGTCCCAAGTACTGTAACCTGCTAGACTCCTCTGTCCATGGAATTTTCCAGGCAAGAATAGTGGAGTGGTGTCATTTCCTACTCCCGGGGATCTTCCAAACCCAGGGATCAAACCTGAGTCTCTTGCATCTCCAGCATTGGCAGATGGATTCTTTACCACTAGCACCATCTGGGAAGCCCTGTACTCTGACTACAAATGAATTAAATCAAAACCAGTAACAAAGATATGCAGAAATTCCCAAATATTCGGAAACTAAAGAACACAGAAAAGAATATCCAAGGACTATGTGACAACTCCCAAAGGAATAACATAGATAAAATGGTAATATCAGAAAGAGAAGAAACAGAAAAAGGAACAGAGGAAATATTCAAAACTGATAATTTTTTCCCAAATTAATATTGAACACCAAACCACAGACTTGGGAAGCTCAAAGAACTGTAAAGAGAATAAATGCCAAAACAACAGTAAGGCATATCTTTGAAGATGAAGAAAATATCCTGAATCCAAATAAGTATAAAAATAATTATACAATACAACCAAGTGTGATTTAATCCAGGTTCAATATTCAAAAATCAGTTAATGTAGCCCACTGAATCAACAGACTATAACAGGAAATCACAGGATCATATTAGCAGATGCTGAGAAAGCATTTATAAAATTCATAATTCAATACCTAATGGTGATAAAAACTCTCAGTGTACTCGGAATACAGGAAACTTTCTCAACTTAATCAAACTATCTACAGAAAACCCTACAGCTAAACATCATGCTTGATGGTGACAAACTTGAAGCTTTCCCACTAAAATCAGGTACAAGTCTAGGATATGCCCCCTCATCACTCCTTTTCAACATAGTAATGTATGTATTTGCTAATGCAATAAGGCAATCAAAGGAAATTACACGTATACAGACTGAGAAAGGAAACAAAACCATCATTGCTGGAAGGAGAAATTACAAAGGGGCACAGAACAGCTCAGCTGCTGATGGTTATGTTCATTGTCTTGCTTGGGTTGATGGTTTCAGAGATGTATATATAAGTCAAAATTTATCAAATTATACACTTTAAATACCTACCAGTTATTGTATGTTAAGCATATTTCAATAAAGCTGCGAAAACAAGCACACGAAAAGGTTAATTGATGGCAAACGTACTGAAAGACAACAAGGACTGTTCAGTTCAGTTCAGTTCAGTTGCTCAGTCGTGTCTGACTCTTTGCGACCCCATGAATTGCAGCATGCCAGGCCTCCCTGTCCATCACCATCTCCCGGAGTTCACTCAGATTCGCGTCCATCAAGTCAGTGATGCCATCCAGAGATCTCATCCTCTGTCGTCCCCTTCTCCTCCTGCCCCCAATCCCTCCCAGCATCACAGCCTTTTACAATGAGTCAACTCTTCACATGAGGTGGCCAAAGTACTGGAGTTTCAGTTTCAGCATCATTCCTTCCAAAGAAATCCCAGGGCTAATCTCCTTCAGAATAGACTGGTTGGATCTCCTTGCAGTCCAAGGGACTTTCAAGAGTCTTCTCCAACACCACAGTTCAAAAGCATCAATTTTTCAGTGCTCAGCTTTCTTCACAGTCCAACTCTCACAGCCATACTTGACCACTGGAAAAACCATAGCCTTGACTAGATGGACCTTTGTTGGCAAAGTAATGTCTCTGCTTTTGAATATGCTATCTAGGTTGGTCATAACTTTTCCTCCAAGGAGTAAGCGTCTTTTAATTTCATGGCTGCAGTCACCATCTGCAGTGATTTTGGAGCTTTATTGACTATGCCAAAGCCTTTGACTGCATGGATCACAATAAACTGTGGAAAATTCTGAAAGAGATGGGAATACCAGACCTCCTGACCTGCCTCCTGAGAAACCTATATGCAGGTCAAGAAGCAACAGTTAGAACTGGACATGGAACAACAGACTGGTTCCAAATAAGAAAAGGAGTACGTCAAGGCTGTATATTGTCACCCTGCTTGTTTAACTTATATGCAGAGTACATCATGAGAAACGCTGGGCTGGAAGAAGCACAACAAAGACAGACCTTGATAAAAGCAGACCTTGTAGTGCCTGCATTTCCCCAGCTGTCACCTTATTCTCTTCTCTGAGATGGAAGAAACGTCCTCCCTTGTCCCCATCTGTGCTCTGGCTCCAGCCCTTAGGTCTTCAACAGAACTTGGCTCCTTAGCTTTCCTACTGTCCCCATCATCAATCTTTAACCGTCTTTCGGTTATTCTCACCAGAATACAAATGTGCTCTCATTATCTTTCATTTTTAAAACAAAATACAAGCCTTCTTCAGCTGAATGTATTCCTCCAGTTACTGCCCCTTTACGCACATTCACGTGCACAGGGGCACAGCACATACATGCGCATACACAGTCTTCCACATCTGATCACAACACTTCTCTTAATTCCCCCCAATTCTGGGAATTTGGGTATGGTATCTCTCACATTTATTTTTTGAATTAATGAACTGTGATGAAACTTAATAGAATATGCAGTTGATGGGGCCTTATAGAACCAGCAGACCTACTTTTGAATTCTGGCTCTGCTTCAGCCTAATGATGTGACTTTGAGACCTTATTTAACTCCCTGAGAGTATTTACTACCTAAAACACATGTATGACCCATTTTTGATCTATTTCAAAATGTGATATAAGGATTGAATGAAGTCAAGTTTCTCTGCCTGCCAGTGCTTGACCAAGAACACATCAGACTCAGTTAATACACATGTGCTACATTTCTGCCCACCTGGGCTCCAGAGCTATCTTCCTCCAGTTTCTCTCCTCCCTTTGTTTCAAGGTGGGTGAGTCAGCACAGCTCAGCACCTCGAGGGGAAAGTTCCCCTTATTTTCCTTAAATCCATCAATCCCTCCTCAAGGCCAATGAGCATTACTAGGTAGCACTACGGCTTGCTCCCGTGTGCACTGGGTAAACACTTGCTGTGCATGCTGAGGCTGGCCTGCAGCCCTGCTTACTCAGAGCTTCTACCTATTTTCTCATTCTCCAGACCCATGAATGTCTAGTATCTCCTAAAACATTGATTTCTTTAGTGCAATTTAATCTTCACACATTTCTTTAAAAATCACCCTCCCTGCAGTCAATGTAACAATAAACTAAAATATAAGTAAAAATATAAGCCCTATTCCTATATTATGTATATGTCCCAGTAGGACTACTATGTAGGTGTTCTCTTGTATTAATCTTATTTGTTTTGTGTTTATGTTTTCCCTCAACCTACATAATCCTTCAGGGTAATAACATTTTTCTTTTGAGTTTATGTCAAGTAATTAATATGATATCCAATTTATATTTGTTCCATTAATTTTACATGGCTTTTTTTTTTTTGGCCCTGGCAGGATCTTAGGTCCCAGTTTAGCTGAGTTCAGTCACTCAGTCGTGTCTGACTCTCTGCAACCCCATGAACTGCAGCATGCCAGGCTTCCCTGTCCATCACTAACTCCCAGGGCTTACTCAAAATCATGTGCATTGGATGCCATCCAACCAGGGTTTTTTTTCCAATGAGTCAGTTCTTCGCATCAGGTGGCAAAAGTACTAGAGTTTCAGCTTTAGCATCAGTCCCTCCAATCAATATCCAGGACTGATTTCCTTAAGGATGGACTGGTTTGATCTCTTTGCAGTCCAAAGGACTCTCAACAGTCTTCTCCAACATCGCAGTGCAAAGGCATCAATTCCTCAGTGCTCAGCTTTCTTTACAGTCTGATTCTCACATCCATACATGACTACTGGAAAACCATAGCTTTGACTAGATGGACCTTTGTTGGCAAAATAATGTCTCTGCCTTTTAATATGCCATTTCGGCTGGTCATAGCTTAATGGCACCCCACTCCAGTACTTTTGCCTGGAAAGTCCCATGGACAGAGGAGCCTGGTAGACTGCAGTCCGCGGGGTCGCTAGAGTCGGACGTGACTGAGCGACTTCACTTTCACTTTTCACTTTCATGCATTGGAGAAGGAGATGGCAACCCACTCCAGTGTTCTTGCCTGGAGAATCCCGGGGATGGGGAAGCCTGGTGGGCTGCCATCTATGGGGTCTCACAGAGTCGGACATGACTGAAGCGACTTAGCAGCAGCAGCAGCAGCAGCTTTTCTGACAAAGAGCAAGCGTCTTCTAATTTCATGGCTGCAGTCACCATCTGCAGTGATTTTGGAGCCCCCCAAAATAAAGTCTCTCACTCTTTCCACTGTTTCCCCACCTATTTGCCATGAAGTGATGGGACCGGATGCCATGGTCTTAGTTTTCTGAATGTTGAGTTTTAAGCCAACTTTTCCATTCTCCTCTTTCACTTTCATTAAGAGGCTCTTTAGTTCTTCTTCATTTTCTGTCATAGGAGTGGTGTCATCTGTATATCTGAGGTTATTGATATTTCTCTTGGCAATCTTGATTCCAGCTTATGCTTCATCTAGCCTGGCATTTTACATGATGTACTCGGCATAGAAGTTAAATAATCAGGGTGACAATATACAGCCTTGACGCACTCCTTTTCCTATTTGGAACCAGTCTGTTGTTCCATGTCCAGTTCTAACTGCTGCTTCTTGACCTGCATACGGATTTCTCAGGAGGCAGGTCAGGTGGTCTGGTATTCCCACCTCTTGAAGAATTTTCTGCAGTTTGTTGTGACCCACACAGTCAAAGGCTTTGGTGTAGTCAATAAAGCAGAAGTAGAAGTAGAACTTCACTGAAGTAGCTCCCAGACCTGGGATCAAATATGAGCCCCCTGCATTGAAAGAGCAGAGTGGTAACCACTGAACAACCAGAAAAATGTTTTGTTCCATTAGTTTTGGTGGAATGTCTTAGTTACTCAGGTTGCTTTCTATTTTCCCACTTCCACAGATCTCTTTACTCAAAAGTTTCTCCTCTTTGGAATTTCTTTCCCTTTTACTTCTATTCCAGACAGTAGAGACTCAACTTAGATCATACCTTGTCCATAAGACTTTCTCTTACTGTTTTGACGTAAGTTCTCTCCTTCCTCTGTCCTTCCATTGTGCTCTGCTGGATCAAAAGATTCACATGTCAATGATTAGCCTTTGGAACATGGGCAAGACATTTAATCTCTCTGAGCCTTGGTTATCTTTGACTCTAAATTGAGGAAAATAAGACCTATCTCCTAGAGCCCTTGTGAGGATCAAATGCTGTGACGTTCATGGAATTTCTTTGTAAACTGAGCCAGGATAAACAAATGAAAGGGATAATTACATCTATTATGTCTCTTATCTTTGTCTGCCTTAAACTGTTGGTTAACTTATCAGTGGGTCTGTTCTCTTGAACTGGTTTGAGAATTCCTAGAAGAGTAAAGAGTGTTTCACCTGTTTTCATAACTGCCATTGTACTGTGCACATAGAAGCACATTAGAATGTGTGGAACGCATGTCAGAGCCAGGCCCTTCTTCCTACAGAGCAGCAAATATCGGATATTTGTAATCCTAGAGATAGATAATAACCAAACAAACAGACACAGTTACTTGTCTAAATGCACCAAAAGTTAATCTCTAAAGGGGGAAGAAGGAGTCATTTCTCCTGATAAATGCCTCATGTTTAAAGCCTGCTGCTGCTGCTGCTGCTAAGTTGCTTCAGTAGTGTCCAATCTGTGTGACCCCATAGATGGCAGCCCACCAGGCTCCCCTGTCCCTGGGATTCTCCAGGCAAGAAACTGGAGTAGGTTGCCATTTCCTTCTCCAATGCATGAAAGTGGAAAGTGAAAATTGAAAATGAAGATGCTCAGTTGTGTCCGACTCTTAGCAACCCCATGGACTGCAGCCCACCAGGCTCCTCCATCCGTGGGAGGAGGAGGCAAGAGGACTGGAGTGGGTTGCTGTTGCCTTCTCCACAAAGTCTGCAGAGCAAGTAACTAATACAGTCCATCAAGTGAAATTATAGGAGTTCAGGAAACAGCAAGTCCTAATTAAACCAAAACAACAGTCCACACCAGATGCACACTCTATTTCCAATCTATGATCTTGTATTTTATTATCACACAGGATTTTGGAGTCAGGACTTGCAACAGAGGAACTGAGCTGGGTGCCAAGACAGGATGGCAGTCCAGCTCTTGTGGAGGAGTCTAAATTAGAATGTCAGATGTTTATATTCAAAGTCAGGGACATCTGCCAACCAAGGAGGAGACAGTGCTGTTAATTGACCAAAGGACTTTCTGGATCCAAAGATGGAGGAGTAATGCTGAGAGTTAGCTCTGTTAAAAATATTCCTCTTCTATATCATTTCTTTAGGAGGTCATATCTGACCTTGGCATAATTGAGAAACTTTCTGTCCTTGCGCCTATCATTCTGTGTTCATCCCTGCCTGGTATATAACATGCTGTTTGGGAACAAGAATAATTGCCTGTTCCTTGTTGGGCCAATCAGACTCAACAAAGTTTTGAAAGTAGAGCTGAAATTAGTCTAATGGTGTTAAGCTTGAAATCTCCATGATCCCTTCAAAAGGAAATGTTGGCTAGACTTCTGGATGTGACTTTGGAGCCCTGAAAAGAACCATAGGCTGAAAATATACATCATTGTCATTGTGAATCATCATTATATGGATGGCTGGCCATGTGGGTAAAATCTTTCAAGGTAAGGGATTATAGAGAGAATGAGAAGGGGAGGGAACAGAAAGGAGGAGGGAAGAGGAGAGGAGAAGGGAGGGGACGGGAGAACTCAAGATTCAGATTTACTATTCACTTACTTGGTGAGGAGTTCAGGTAAGGTCTTCGCTCATTCTGAGTGACAATTTTACCTTCTGTAAAAAGTCCATTCATTCACTTCTCTTTCATTTAACTGACAAATAATTTTAAAATGTTTATTTTATATGCCAAACTTTGTGCAAAATGTTGGGGATACAGTGGTAAACTTAACAAAGATTTTGTCTTAAAATAAGGATATGATCCAAAGTGAGATGGAAACAGACGAATGCTGTGACAGATGCAGCCAGGATGACTTTGATGCCCTGTTAGGAAGCAGCCACTCCAGTTCTGGGGTGTCAGGAGAGGTTTCTGGAAAAATGACATCTAAGAGGAGACCTGAGGAATAAATCAGCAGTTATCCAGGTAAAAGTTAGGAAGTGGAAGTAAATGAACTGGACAGAGGAGACAACTAGTGTAAAACCCAACAGACAAGAGAGGGCATGGTGAAACTGGAGGAACTGAAAGCATTTTAGTACAGTTTAGAGAACGAGTATACAGGGAGGAAAGATCAGGGTCAGACCAGGTCCAGGTTATAAAGCATCTTGTGTGTTGGCTGTAGGAGGTGGGCCTTCACCTCGAAATAAGTGAAAAGCTATGGAGCAGTTTTAGCCACGGGAATTCTTTTAATAGAATTATGTTTTAGCAAAAGAATTCTTGTTTCAGTGTGGAAAGTGGATTGGGACAGGAAGGTCAATTAGGAAGCTGTTGAAATAATCTAGATAAAGGAAGAAGAAACCCTGAATCAAGATAGCTGTTGGAAAGATGAGAAGAAAAAAAAATCTGGACTGTTTTGACAGTGAGAAGTTAAGAGCAGCAGTTAGCATTCCTAGGGTGGGCAGAAGTCAAGAGAACCTGGATTTCAGTAGTGAGATGGCATTCTGCTCAGCTTAGCAATGAAGAGCTAAGTAAGCCAGTCCCCACAATGACTTCTGATCTTTCTAAAGTTTTAGATTATGTGTGTGTGTGTGTGTGTGTGTGTGTGTGTGTGTGTGCCTTATGGAACCATCAACCAGGGTACCCTCAATTTTTAACCACGAAGACCACAAACTTAACTGCATCAGGACTTTGCTTTCTGACGTGGAAAGAGAGGCAAACTGTCCATTCTAACACTGGCCTCTCTCTCTGCACTTTGAATCCTTCCATTCTATCCTTTTTGGAACAATTTCCCCATTTGTCTGTTGCATATTCAAACCCTCCCTCTCAATCAGGTCCTTCCCGTTAGCATTTGAAATTGCTCAAGTCTTCCCCAATAGGGAGAAAATGACTTGACCCTCATTTTTCTTCTACCCTCTCTTTCTCCCCTCTTAGATGCCAAATATCTTGAAAGAACGATCAAAACTCACTGGCCCCCCAATTTCCCCCCACCTCTATCCTTGGCACACTTTAGTCTGATGTCCAATTAGCGTATCTTTTATTTCTGCTTCAGTTCACTTCAGTTGTTCAGTCATTCAGTCGTCTCTGACTCTTTGCGACTCCATGAATCTCAGCTCGCCAGGCCTCCCTGTCCATCACCAACTCCCAGAGTTCATTTAGACTCGCTTCCATCGAGTCAGTGATGCCATCCAGCCATCTCATCCTCTATCGTCCCCTTCTTCTCCTGCCCCCAATCCCTCCCAGCATCACAGTCTTTTCCAATGAGTCAACTCTTCACATGAGGTGGCCAAAGTACTGGAGTTTCAGCTTCAGCATCATTCCTTCCAAAGAAATCCCAGGGCTGATCTCCTTCAGAATGGACTGGTTGGATCTCCTTGGAGTCCAAGGGACTCTCAAGAGTCTTCTTCAACACCACAGTTCAAAAGCATCAATTCCTTGGCACTCAGCCTTCTTCACAGTCCAGCTCTCACATCCATACTTGACCACAGGAAAAACCATAGCCTTGACTAGATGGACCTTTGTTGGCAAAGTAATGTCTCTGCTTTTCAATATGCTATCTAGGTTGGTCATAACTTTCCTTCCAAGGAGTAAGCGTCTTTTAATTTCAAGGCTGCAATCACCATCTGCAGTGATTTTGGAGCACAAAAAAATAAAGTCTGGCACTATTTCCACTGTTTCCCCATCTATTTCCGATGAAGTGATGGGACCGGATGCCATGATCTTCATTTTCTGAATGTTGAGCTTTAAGCCGACTTTTTCACTCTCCTCTTTCACTTTCATCAAGAGGCTTTTTAGTTCCTCTTCAATTTCTGCCATAAGGGTGGTGTCATCTGCATAGCTGAGGTTCTTGATATTTCTCCTGGCAATCTTGATTCCAGCTTGTGCTTCTTCCAGTCCAGCATTTCTCATGATGTACTCTGCATAGAAGTTAAATAAGCAGGGTGACAATATACAGCCTTGACGCACTCCTTTTCCTATTTGGAACCAGTCTGTTGTTCCATGTCCAGTTCTAACTATTGCTTCCTGACCTGCATATAGGTTTCTCAAGAGATAGGTCAGGTGGTCTGGTATTCCCATTTCTCTCAGAATTTTCCACAGTTTATTGTGATCCACACAGTCAAAGGCTTTGGCATAGTCAATAAAGCAGAAATAGATGTTTTTCTGGAACTCTCTTGCTTTTTGCATGATCCAGTGGATGTTGGCAATTTGATCTCTGGTTCCTCTGCCTTTTCTAAACCCAGCTTGAACATCTGGAATTTCATGGTTCACGTATTGCTGAAGCCTGGCTTGGAGAATTTTGAGCATTACTTTACTAGCATGTGAGATGAGTGCAGTTGTGCGGTAGTTGAAGCATTCTTTGGCATTGCCTTTCTTTGGGATTGGAATGAAAACTGACCTTTTCCAGTCCTGTGGCCACTGCTGAGTTTTCCAAATGTGCTGGCATATTGAGTGCAGCACTTTCACAGCATCATGTTTCAGGATTTGAAACAGCTCAAATGGAATTCCATCACCTCCACTAGCTTTGTTCGTAGTGATGCTTTGTAAGGCCCACTTGACTTCACATTTCAGGATGTCTGGCTCTAGATGAGTGATCACATCATCGTGATTATCTGGGTCAGAAGATCTTTTTTGTGCAGTTCTTCTGTGTATTCTTGCCATCTCTTCTTAATATCTTCGCTTCTGTTAGGTCCATACCATTTCTGTCCTTTATCGAGCCCATCTTTGCATGAGATGTTCCCTTGGTATCTCTAATTTTCTTCAAGAGATCTCTAGTCTTTCCCATTCTGTTGTTTTCCTCTATTTCTTTGCATTGATCGCCGAGGAAGGCTTTCTTATCTCTTCTTGCCATTCTCTGGAACTCTGCATTCAGATGCTTATATCTTTCCTTTTTCCTTGGCTTTTCACTTCTCTTCTTTTCTCAGCTATTTGTAAGGCTTCCCCAGACAGCCATTTTGCTTTTTTGCATTTCTTTTCCATGGGGATGGTCTTGATCCCTGTCTCCTGTACAATGTCATGAACCTCAGTCCGTAGTTCATCAGGCACTCTATCTATCAGATCTAGTCCCTTAAATCTATTTCTCACTTCCACTGTATAATCATAAGGTATTTGATTGAGGTCATACCTGAATGGTCTAGCGGTTTTCCCTGCTTTCTTCAATTTAAGTCTGAATTTGGTAACTGTTTTTTAATTGAAAAAATAGAGAAAATAATAAAGAAAAACATAACAAGTGCCCATGTAATCAACAACTAAAATTTTCCAAATGCTAACAACTTTCACATTTACTTCAGAACTATTTTTCTAAGAAAACAAACTGTGGTTAACACTACTGTTCCACTTGCTTTCTTCTCTCTACAGGTCAGACATTATCAGGAATTTAATTTTTATTTGAAAATGATTTGTATTTTGCTCACCATTGTATCTCCAAGACCTAGGACAGTACCTGTCACATAGCAGGTGATCAACAAATATTCCTGAATAAATAAATTGATAATTTTAAAAATGAATAAGTAGTTTATATTTAAGTGCTTTCAGAAAAGAGGGAAGGTTGTTATTTTTCTGAAAATAATGGGAAGATATATTGCCAAGAGGAAATGCTTCATTATAAAAAAGAGCAGGTCCATGAACCAGTCTTTGGGTCTTCAGGAAGCAGAGGGCTGGGATGCAGGCATTTTTCTGGCACCATTACAAAATCCAAACATTTGGTTAGAAAATGCAAGCTTTCTGGTTTATACTTCAGGGACAGGTAGTACACGGCTTTGTAAGGTAACTCATTTCATCTCTATGTTCCTTACTTGAAGAAAACATCATTTTTCACTTTGATATCTCTTTTCAGGTATTTTCTCTGTGTATTTCCATAGCAACCACTAGGCCTGACACATGCGTAGCTGAAACAGACAGAGGATTTTCTCGTTTCAAATAAGGGTGACATGACAAATAAGGAGGGATGAAGGGAAGGAAGGAAGAAGGGAAGGAGGGAGATAATGTGAGATGTACAAAGTATTTTCTCAAAAAAGAAAAAAAAGGAAAAGATAGGTGAAGTTGGATTAGTCACAGAGCTGCCCAAATCATATTCTTCTATATATTCTGCTTATACACACACACACACACATATCCCATGGGCAGAGGAGGCTGGTGGGCTACAGTCATAGGCCTGCAAAAAGTTGGACATGACTTAGCAACTAAATAAAAACAACATGTGATTTTGTGGGCAGAGAAGTTTATGAGAAAAGAACAGACTAGGAGTTAGGAAATTAATCTTCTGGTATCAAACCATCGACTATACATCTGTTTGACCTTGTGTGTGTCAGTTCCCTGTGAGCCTCACTTGTAGAATGAGAAGAAAGCCCTGGATAATCCCACTGATTGCATCACTTAGAAGGCTTTAGGTTGTAAACGACTCCCCCACCACCACCTGCCACCTGCTCCCCAACTTCAAATTGGCTTAAAACAAAAGGAAATATATTGGATAGTGAAGTGGAAAATTCCAGAAGTGGGAGTGGCTTCAGATAAGGTTTGATTTACTGTCTCAATAGTGTCACCAGGGATCTGGTTTTTGATAGCAATTTCATCCTGAGACTGATCCCAAGATGGTGGCCAGAAATCTCAGGACTACATGGTACTTCATGTATCAGGAAAGAGAAGAATAGGTTTGCCCTGAATTCCCAACGGCCATTCTGCAAGTCGTCCTGACTGGACCAGTTCCTTATCCATCGCAGTAGCCTGGGGGGTGAAATGTATTCATTGACTTAGTTTGGGTCATCCTTGCTCTGAATCAGGCACAGAGACAGGATTGAGATTTCCTTGAAATACATGAATCTTTAAGTGGAAATCAGGAATTGCTGGGAAAGGGGTAGGGGAATTCTGAGGGGACAATAAATAGATATGTTCTCTAGGATCTTCCCAGATCTGACATATTCTGTTTGCATTTTCTGCCCCAGTGGAGAGGCAAGTTGGCTTTGAGCATGAAAGGAGATATTATCTGTAGGTCCTCATGCTTGGAATTTTCTACTGCCTTTGAATTTTGTCCCAATCATAACACGGACAGGAAACCATCCAGTAACGTCTTAGTTCGAGGTTTTGGGGTCTCTGATAGTGTTACAGTCTTTACAGACCAGGACCTGGGGACAGGAGTCGACAAAGAGAAAGCGACAAAAAGAAAGATGCGGGGACCCAAGTCTCGAGTGAAACAAGGGTGCCTTACTCACAGCAGCGTGTGCTTATATATTGTTATACAAGGAAGCTTTAGGCAAAAACTAAAGTTGAGCAAAAACACCTAAACCAGACACATAACAACAATAAATAAGGGAATAACAGTCATCATAGGGCCATAACAACAGTAATTAGGGGAATAACAATCATCACAGGGCCAGAAGACAATTCATGTCTTGGAAATAGGAACACAGCCAAATAGTTTTGCAGAAAAGTAAAATGTTACTGAAAGGAATCCACATATATGTCCCATCTCATGACCTCAGTCCTGAGAAATGCGTGCAGCTCTGCTTGTTCCTGTTTCCTAGCAACTGATAAGGAACAGAGGACCCTTGAGAAACAGAAAACAACATATAGAATTCCTTAAAATTAAGCATTTCCTGACAATTCCCCCTTTTTTTATTACTTTTGTGAAAAAGGCCCTGACCAATTGAGTCTGTTTAGTTTGAACAATTTTTGTTGAAAGGCATAAGTATACAACAATATAATTACCAGGACAACCATCAGTGTTGCAGCCCCAGACCCAATACTATGAGTAAGCCCAAATAATTGATCAGCTAGCTGTTCAGCTAAAGTTTCCAAATTATTGGAAGAGGGCAGACTTTTAGAGAAGGTTTCAAGATTTCCTTTTGTAATAACTGTACATTTAGGGAAGCATTATCATGTTATGTCTTGCAAATGAAATTTTTGATTTGTTCCTAGTTATGGAAAATTCTGAAAGAGATGGGAATACCAGACCACCTGACCTGTCTCTTGAGAAACCTATACGCAGGTCAGGAAGCAACAGTTAGAACTGGACATGGAACAACAGACTGGTTCCAAATAGGAAAAGGAGTACATCAAGGCTGTATATTGTCACCTTGCTTATTTAACTTCTATGCAGAGTACATCATGAGAAACACTGGGCTGGATGAAGCACAAGCTGGAATCAAGATTGCTGGGAGAAATATCAATAACCTCAGATATGCAGATGACACCACCCTTATGGCAGCAAGTGAAGAGGAACTCAAAGGCCTCTTGATGAAAGTGAAAGTGGAGAGTGAAAAAGTTGGCTTAAAGCTCAACATTCAGAAAACTAAGATCATGGCATCTGGTCCCATCACTTCATGGGAAATAGATGGGGAAACAGTGGAAACAGTGTCAGACTTTATTTTTTTGTGCTCCAAAATCACTGCAGATGGTGACTGCAGCCATGAAATTAAAAGACGCTTACTCCTTGGAAGAAAAGTTATGACCAACCTAGATAGCATATTGAAAAGCAGAGACATTACTTTGCCAACAAAGGTCCATCTAGTCAAGGCTATGGTTTTTCCTGTGGTCATGTATGGATGTGAGAGTTGGACTGTGAAGAAAGCTGAGCGCCAAAGAATTGATGCTTTTGAACTGTGGTGTTGAAGAAGACTCTTGTGAGTCCCTTGGACTCCAAGGAGATCCATCCAGTCCATTCTGAAGGAGATCAGCCCTGGGATTTCTTTGGAAGGAATGATGCTGAAGCTGAAACTCCAGTACTTTGGCCACCTCATGTGAAGTGTTGGCTCATTGGAAAAGACTCTGATGCTGGGAGGGATTAGGGGCGGGAGGAGAAGAGGATGACAGAAGATGAGATGGCTGGATAGCATCACTGGATGTGGGTCTGGGTGAACTCCAGGAGTTGGTGATGGACAGGGAGGCCTGGCATGTTGTGATTCATGGGGTTGCAAAGAGTCAGACACGACTGAGTGACTGAACTGAACTGAACTGAACTCATAGGCACTATAGATGAAACGAACAGGGGTAATACAAAATTGAGTAGAATCCCAATCACATTTTAGTATTACTTGTTTTTGTAAATCTATTTATTGATCTCCGACTCATTTGATGGCTATTTTTAGTTCCTGTATTTCATCTTGAACTTCCTCATCTATCTGAGCCTGAGTGGCCCACAGAGTATGAGCATCCTTGGTCCAATTTTGAATAAAGTTTTGTGTTTGAATTGAGGCTTGTAAAGCAATGCCTGCAACAGCAGCTGTGGTGCAAATGGCTATTAATCCCAAAATGCCAAGAATTAACCATCCAATGAATCATTTAAATTGCCAAAGTAATTTAGTGAGTAGCCAGGATGCAAGTCCTGCCATGGGACCCTCTTCCCAGGGTTGTTGGAGATCTACTGGACACCACAGATTACATAAAGATTGAAGAATCAAAAGTGATTCGTTTTTCAGAGAAATAGAGGAATTAAGACAAGTATACCATTTGCAATCTATACAAGTCACAGAATGTAAAGTCTTATTACATTGCAAGTCCCCTATGGATATAACAAAAGGAAGGGGAACACAAGCCTGTATGAAATTTGAATGATTATAACAAAAGGAATAGTTACTATGACTATGACTGGTCCCTGTGAAATATCCAGTCCAAGTTTCAAGTTCTTCAGTGCTCACAGACAATTTCCAGATGTCCCATTGTTCAGGCCCAATCTGTTTATCAAGGATGATTCGAGGGCGAGGGGGGTGCCATTCCACTGTCAAGCCACCCAAAGGGCAATATAGATTGCCCTTTGTCATGGAAATGTTCCATCGTAGTTTTGGTAACTTTCCATGCTACTTGAGTAGCATGATCACATACAGTGCTGTTAATATCATCTGAGCAGTTAGATAACCACATACCATAGGATCCCCAATAGGCAATGGTGCAATTGGCCAAAAACATTAATTTTCCTGATTTAGCTTGACATCTTTCCCAATAAATAGGAGTATATTTAAAGTTCTTATAAGTACCCCTTGCATAATGATTTTTGTCCTTTTCCTAGAGTTTTAGTAGTGTTAACATGGTTCTCATAGAAAGAAAGGGCAGAAACAGTCCAAGCAATGTGCGAAAGTTCTTTTTTGGAGGCAGGACAAAAGCCCATGTTTGTGGGCTACATTAATGAATAATTCTGCCGGACCCATGCATAGAGGAAGGACTTCATAACATATAGAAATATTAATTAGTTTTTTTTTTCTTCCTCAGAATGAGAGGGCCCCTCCAAACTCCAAGGAGGAGGCATATGTACTGAGTCATTGGTGGATATGACTGGTCCTTTATCTGTCTATTTTATATCTTGCAATAAAAGGAGGTTAGAGGCTTCTCTGTCCATGGGATTTTCCAGGCAAGAGTACTGGAGTGGGTTGGCATTTCCTTCTCCAGGGCATCTTCCTGACCCAGGGATCGAACCCAGATCTTCTGCATTGCAGGCAGACACTTCACCATTTGAGCCACCAGGGAAGCCCAAATAGGCCAAATAAGTATGATTAATCAAATCAGCTTGAGAGGGAGAAGCAAAAACAAGCAAAGCAAGCATAGTGACAAAAATATTTTCCAGATTCCGAGGCATTCCTTGATGAGAAACCAGATTTTCAGCTTGATTAGTAAGGGTTTTTGTCTGACCCCAAGTAGGGAGAGCATGAGGTCGATGATGTCGAGGGCTGTGCTTCTTGGAGATTTTTAGAGCCACCATGGCCTGTATTGGAATTTCTTCCTCCCGGGGATTTTGTCATTTCTTCTCTATTTTGAATGCCAAGCGCTCTCCTGGGGCGGATCTTTTGAAGAGGGAGCCAATTGATTTCGTTGGATCTATCTGGAGAAATACAAGCATGTCCCTTTCCCTGTAAGATTGAGTTCCCAGATCTCCATTGTTTAGTTAGCCCGTCTTGATACCAAATGGGCAGAGGAAGAGAAATGTCCTTCAATTCCTTGAAATGTTTTTCTGCTCTTGTTAAGATATCTCCTTGTGGTAAGTTTAAAAAATTTAGAACAAATAGAGTTGTATTAACAATAGTTATAGGATTAGAGAGTATATAGTGTTGAGATCTAGTAAAAGCTGCTCTGGATAAGGAAGATAGAAATGTTCCTGTATATTCCCCCTTTTTAGTTTTTTTTTTTTTTTTTTTTGTAGTTTCAGTGTGTGATGTGTTTGTTCAACTATGTCCTGTGTTTGTGGATTATAAGGAATACCTGTAATATGTTTAATAGAAAATGATTGTAAAAATTGTTTAAATTGCCTAGAAGTATAGTGCAGGGCCATTGTCTGTTTTTATAAAACAAGGAGTTTCCATTACTGCAAAACAAGCTAATAGGTGAGTTATGACATGCCATGTAGCCTTACCTTGAAGAGGTGTGGCCCAGATAAAAGAAGAATTTGTGTCGATACAGACATGTAAGAAAGAAGATGGAGAAAGTTCAGGGCAATGAGTCACATCCATTTTTCATAATTTATTGGGTTGTAATCTTCGGGGATTGACACCTTGTGCAATGGGTCAAAGATGTAGGGGTCTACAAGTAGAGCGATTATTAATGATTTCTTTAGCATGGCAGTATTGAATTTTCCAAATCTGGTGTAAGGAGCCAGCATTATTATGCAATAGAGCATGTTGTTCCTCAGGAGTAGCAAAAGAAACAAATTTATCAGCTTGTTCATTACCATGAGTCATAGGACTGGGAAGGCTGGAATGTGCTCGAATATGGCTAATATAAATGGGGGAAGTGTGGTCCCTAATAATAGATTGTAATTCAAGAAAAATTTGTTGGAAAATAGATTGATTAGAGTTTATGGTAGAAGTTTCTATATTTCTTAATACAAAAACTAAATGTAAAGAGTCAGAAACTATATTAATAAGGTAAGAATGTAGGTGAATAACCTGAATAAGAGCATATAATTCATTTTGTTGAGCAGAGTTAAATTTAGTATAAAAGACTTTATATTTTTTGAGAGATCAGAATGAGGCTTTGGTGTTTTTAGTCCCATCTATAAAGAAAACATCAGCTTGAGGTATAGGTTGTAATGTAACAATGTGAAAGATAATAAATTCAGTATTTTTGAAGAAATTCCAATGTTTATTAGAGGGATAATGAAATGAAATTTCTCCAAAATAGTCCAAGAAGGCTATTGGAAATCAGTAGAAGTTTGTAATGTATTTTCAAATTGAGCTTTATTAATAGGTAATACAACTTTATGAGGATTGGAGCCAATTAAAGTCTTAGTTCTGTTTCTCCCATTGATAACTATTAGAGCAATCAAATCAAGATAGGGCATAAGTGAATTTGTCCCTCTAAAATGGGTATAGATCCATTCTATCGGGTGTTCTTGCTGGGCAAGAAGTCCGGTGGGAGAATGGAGAGAGGGAAGTATAAACAACTCTAGAGGTAATTCAAGTCTAATATGAGTAAGAAATTGTTTTTGTAATTCATTTTGTACTAAACAGAGTTCCTCTCTTGCCTCTTGTGAAAGTGAATGAGGGCTATTTAAATCAGAATCTCCTTTCAAAGTATTAAATAAATTAGTCAGTTGATAATTTGCAATGCCTAAGGAGGGTCTAATCCAGTTTATATCACCTGAAAGTTTTTGAAAATCATTCAAGGTTGATAATTTGTCAACACGAACTTGTGTTAGTTGGGGAGTAATATGTTGTCTATTAACAATAGATCCTAAGTAATGGTAAGGTGCAGAGGTTTGAATTTTTTCAGGGGCAATAATTAATCCAGAGTCTTTTAAGCATCATTGAGCTATGCCAAACATATGTTGAGTTTCTAAAACAGATGGAGCTGAAAACAATATATCATCCATATAATGAATAACAAGAAAGTCAGGAAATTGTTTTATCACAGGTTCAAGGGCCTTGGCTACATAATATTGACACATGGTGGGAGAATTCATCATTTCTTGAGGCAATACAGTCCATTGATACCATTTATGAGGCCCAATATGATTAGGAAAAGGAAGAGAGAAAGTAAATCTTTCTTGGTCTAGAGGGTGTAAAGGTACAATAAAAAAGCAATCTTGTAAATCTAGAATAATAATATGCCAGTTTTGAGGAATAGTGGTAGGTGATGGAATTCCTGGTTGTAAGGTACCCATAGGTTTCCTAGATGTATTAACTTTTTGAAGGTCTGTTAAGAGAAGTCATTTGTCAGATTTTTTATATTATTATTACAAAAATGGGAGAATTCCAAGGAGAATAAGATTTCTCAATATGTTTTAATTTTAATTGTGTATCGATAAGTGTTGTGGTCCTTTAATGGACCAGAACCTGGTGGTCTGGAGTCAACGATAAGAAAATGAAAGAGAGAGAGAGAGAGAGAAAGAAGGAAAGAAAGACACAGGGACCCAAGCTCTGATGGAGCAAAGGTGCTTTAATGATTTTTCTATGAATATATATAGGCTGTTGTATAAGGAATTCCTTTCGACAATGATAAAGATCAGAAAACCAAATGTACAGCAACCGTTACCAAGGGAACAAGGGATTAACAATGGTCATAAAGTCAGGAGACAATTCATATCTCAAGAAAGAGGATCGATACTAAGCAGTTTTGTCGTAAGGAGAAGGTTTACTGAAGGAGAGTCATACATGTCTCATGCTATGACCTCAGTCCTGGGAGCAGCATGCCGTTCCACTCATTTCTGTTGCCAGAAACTGATAAGGAACAGAGGATTTATGAAAAACAGCACATAGGAATCCTCGTTTTAGACATTCCTTGACAGATAAGTTCTTTAGCAGCCTCTAATTAGGAGATCCAACCAGTCTGAAGGAGATCAGCCCTGGGATTTCTTTGGAAGGAATGATGCTAAAGCTGAAACTCCAGTACTTTGGCCACCTCATGCAACGAGTTAACTCATTGGAAAAGACTCTGATGCTGGCAGGGATTGGGGGCAGGAGAAGAAGGGGATGACAGAGGATAAGATGGCTGGATGGCATCACTGACCCGATGGATGTGAGTCTGAGTGAACTCCGGGAGTTGGTGATGGACAGGGAGGCCTGGTGTGCTGCAATTCATGGGTTTGCAAAGAGTCAGACACAACTGAGCAACTGAACTGAACTGAACTGAATTTTTCTTTTGTAAGAGGCCACTGCTCTGCTCTGTCCAAATAGGCTTGTCAATTTTCCAAGATATTTTAATAATTTTATTGTTTGTTAAGTGAGCAGTGGCCCCTAGGAAAAATGTGGAATACCTATTTGAGCTTGCCATTACATAAGTAAATCTCTTCCTATTAAATTAAGGAGTGCATCTATCACATAAGGTCGTAATGTTGCAGGCTGGCCTTCTGGTCCCTCACATGGATATATTTGGACACTTTGATAAACCTCTTGTACTTTGGTTTGAGAAACTCCTGCAATTTGGCAAGAAATTCTCTGTATAGGCCAAGATTTGGGCCATAAATGTTTAGAGATAATAGTAATATCAGATCCAGTAACAAGAAGACCAGAAAATTTTTTGCCATTAATTTTGATTTTTATATTTGGTTGGGTATATTCAGATATTATTGATGTCCATAAGGATTGTTTTTGATCTGTACTGCCAAATGTTCCTGTCCGTACATTATTAGAGGAGTTAATAGAAATGCAAGGTAAAAGAAGTAATTGAGCAATTTTGTCCCCCTTTTTGAATTGCCATAGTATCTGAGATGACATCATAATTTGAATTTCTCCCTTATAATCTGAATCAATTACTCCAGAGTGAACAGTAATTCCTTTAGAAGTCAAACTAGATCAGCCAAGTAAAAGATGGAAGGTTTGTGGAGGTAGGGGTCCAAAAAGTCTGGTAGGTATTCTAGAAGGGATTGCTGATGGAACAGGAGAAAATCATTTAGGGCTGGTATATCGAGGGCAGCACTGCAGGATGTTGAGGGTTTGAGGGAAAAGATGGAGTTTGCCTCTGGTTTTTGTTGATGGGGACCTGGGGAGTCCCCAGTTTGGAGTTTCCGGAAATAGGCTTCCCTTCAATATCATATTTAGATCGACATTCCCTGGCCTCTTATGGAAACAAGGACAAATTCCTGGAGGTTTTTTAACAATTTTAATTTATTTTCTGTGTGCCTTTTAGGACAATCCTTCTTTAAATGGGTCTTATCTCTACGTGTAAAACATCCTTCATTTCCCTTTTAAAAATCAGCAGACATTGTTTCAGCTAACATTTGCATTTTTTGAGTTTCTGATCCTAAATTGTGATAAGCCTTCAAGTAATCAATAACAGTCCCGGGTCTCATGAATTGGAGTGATAGCTCTTTGACATTCCTGATTTGCATTCTCATAAGCAAGCAGTTTTTCTAGCTGCCTTTTGACTTCTTCTCTGATAACGCTACTGGAAATAGCAACTTCCAATCTAGCTAAAAAATCAGCATAGGCTTCCTTAGATCCTTGAAATATTTTTGTGTAGCTGCCTTTTGGTTCCCCCTGAGGAGTAATTTGATCCCAAGCTTCAAAGGCAACCTCTTTCAATTGCTCCTGCAACAAAGGAGGGCATTGTATCAAATTGCCCTGTACCTGTTAACATTTCAAAAGTAATTTGGTTTTGGGGAGTGCCAGCTTGAGCATTAGAATTGGCACGATCTCGGGCCACATCCTGTAACCACATTGCCCATTGAAGATGTTCTCCTGGTTTAAGAAGAGCCTTTATCAAACAAAAGTTGCCAATCATAAGGAACAAAATTTCCAATAGAAGACGTCATAGCATTTAAAAGTTCCTTAGTAAAAGGCAAATGAGGGCCATACATATTTATAGCTATTTTCATTTGTTGAATGTGAGAAAAATAAGTGCCTTCGTATTAAGGGATTATTTGCCCTTGAGCATTAGGATTTCTTAAAACAGGAAAAGCGGAAAAGTCATCGGCCTCAAAGATCCGAGACTGTAAAGCCAGTAACTCAGAAAGCCTTCCTCGTGAAGGAGAATGAGTAGAGTGTTTTCTCATAAATATGAGTGCGTGCTAAAGGCTTATCATTGTCATCAAGGAAAGTATTGTCAGTTTTAGTGTCAAAAAGAGCCTCAGAAGAGTCATTGTCAGCGTCATCTTGTCCGTGAGTTGAAGGGACTTTTGGTTTGGCACCCATCGTAAGAGGAAGGGGAGCACTTGGGGCAGCTGGAGCAGGGCTGGTGGGAAAATTATGAAATATTTTATGTTGTTCTAATTGGGCCTTTTGCAAAGTTGCATCATCTAATTCATATTCATGTAACAATTGTTCTGCCTGTTGTCAAATATCAGGGGGGCTAGAATTTCCTTGAAATGGCAAAATCACAGCTTTAAAGAGGGCCCATTAGGGCCAGAAATTTACTGGAATATTTTTTCCCCATCAAGAAGCTTGTTTAACATCCTCTTTAACCTGTTTCCAAATTTCTAAATTGAAACTGGCTTCATCAGGGAACCAGGGATTATGTTCAACCACCGTCTGGAGACAAGCCTCTATTTGCTGTCGCAAAACCGAAAGTCCTTGAGCTTTAAATAAATGATGAAGCAAAGTAGAAAAGTGGTGGGGCTTTCCAGCCGTTTGTCCCATAGCCCTCACTTACTGACCTCCGTAACTCCACAGTCACTCCGTCCGCTTGCCAAGGGCGTACACCAGGTCCCCTGTTCAGGCACCACTTGTTATGGTCTTTACAGACCAGGACCTGGGATGACAGTCGGTGAAGAGAAAGCGACGAGAAGAAAGACGCGGGGGACCCAAGTCTTGAGTGAAACAAGGGTGCCTTATTAATGGCAGCGTGTGCTTATATATTATTACACAAGGAGTTCAGTTCAGTTCAGTCCTCAGTCATGTCCAACTCTTTGCAACCCCATGAATTGCAGCATGCCAGGCCTCCCTGTCCATCACCAACTCCCGGAGTTCACTCAAACTCACGTCCATCAAGTCATTGATGCCATCCAGCCATCTCATCCTTTGTCGTCCCCTTCTCCTCCTGCCCCCAATCCCTGCCAGCATCAGAGTCTTTTCCAGTGAGTCAACTCTTCACATCAGATGGCCAAAGTACTGGATCAAGTGAAGAGTTGACTCATTGGAAAAGACTCTGATGCTGGGAGGGATTGAGGGCAAGAGGAGAAGGGGACGATGGAGGATGAGATGCCTGGATAGCATCACGGACTCGATGGACGCGAGTCTGAGTGAACTCAGGGAGTTGGTGATGGACAGGGAGGCCTGGCGTGCTGTGATTCATGGGGTCGCAAAGAGTCAGACACGACTGAGCGACTGAACTGAACTGAACTGAGAAACAGAAAACAACATATAGGATTCCTTAAAATTAAACGTTTGTTAATACAAATGAAACATGTAGAGGAGGGAAAACACACACACACACACTCCATACTTGGTGTATTTCTATTCTGTTGCATAGTACTTCTCCTTTTTTCTGTTTTGAATTTCTGATCCTGAAAATTAATCTGAAGTTTTTTCCTGTACTTTAAAATTTTGCTCTAAAACTACTGACTTTCTAAGGATTCTGATAGGAAAGTTGAGTTTTTATAAATAAAAATGAATTTCTCCTTCCTTCATTATTCCACACACATAACAAGATGGTTGGATGGCATCACTGACTCAATGGACATGAGTCTGAGCAAACTTCAGGTGATGGTGAAGGACAGGGAAGCCTGATGGGCTGCAGTCCATGGGGTTGCAGAGAGCTGGACATGTCTGGGTGACTGAACAACAACAACACACATACACGTAGACACAGGGAAAAGAAGCCACTCTCTGTACACATGAGAATAAAAAGCTTCCTTGGTTAGGACATCTCAGGTAGAGGTCACAAAAGACCAAATGCAAAATGGTTTAAATATAAGGAAATATATTTTCTCATATAAAATGAAAATCAGAGTTACGACAATTCTAGGTTAGTAAATTCAGTGACTTAACAATATCATCAGGAACCTAGGTTCTTTCTACCTCTCCACCATGCCTTCTTCAGCAAACTGGCATATCCCTATAGGATGACTAACCTCATGGTCCCATGATGGGTGTTACAACTGTAAGCACCTCATGATGATGGCACATCTAAACACAGAAAAGTTTTTCCTTGTGCTTCAGTTTTTATTTAATAAAGCAAAACAAAATCTTTTCTTGGACCATTACGTCCATCCAAATAATTTCCCTTCTCACCTTTTTGGGCAGAACAGTGAGGGTCACATGGCCATTCTTAAGTATTCCTGGAAAGGTGAATTACCCCACTTGGCCCACCAATTAAGTTCATTTGAAGCATATGACTGTCTGATCCTTTAAGTTAACAGAGTCTGCTAAAACGGATCCAGATGGGAAAGCTATGGAGAAGAATATGTACCAAGGAGCCTTTCTCTTAAGCATCATCTCCACCCTGCAGACTTCCCCTTATGTTTCACTGAGCAGAAGCAAGTTACATGTCTGTTCTGAAATACCAGTACACTACAATACCATAAATAGATACTGCAATCACTCCTGGAATTAAATTCATGCTTTTATTCTTATTATTGTCCATGGGAATGGGGGTAAATACCTTAGCATCACTTTGCCTCAGTTTATCTCTCTGGGAAATAGGAAGACATCAACTTAATCATGTGCTTTTGGAGGTTATATGAAACAAGGGAGGGAAAAAAAATGACACACAGATATGCAAATATATCTTAGTTCCTTTCTTGTTTTCCCATTCGTTTCTATTTTCTTTAACCCCTAGCCTCCATATATGGACCTAGAAATAGGAGGACTACACAGCCTGAAATACATTAAATTTCCATGTAGCTGATTTTTAAATTTATTTTTAAAATTTAAAACATTTATTATATAATACAAAGCAAATAAATGTTTTTGTTGTTGTTCAGTCACTCAGTTGTGCCCAACTCTTTGCAACCCCGTGGACTGCAGCATGCCAGGCTTCCCTGTCCTTCACCATCTCCTGAAGCTTACTCCATTGAGTCAGTGATGCCATCCAACCATCTTGTCTGCCGTCGTCTCCTTCTCCTGCCTTCAATCTTTCCAAGTATCAGGGTCTTTTCCAAAGAGTTGGCTGTTCACATCAGGTGGCCAAAGTAACTGGAGCTTCAGTTTCAGCATCAGTCCTTCCAAGAATATTCAGGGTTGATTTCCTTTAGGATTATCTGGTTTGATTTCCTTGCAGTCCAAGGGACTCTCAAAAGTCTTCTCCAACACCCCACAGTTCAAAAGCATCAATTCTTTGCCATTTGTTATGTAATACAAAACAAACAAATGTTAACATATTTATTTTGTTCCATATTTCAACCTTTATAATCCTAGCCTACCTGGTTCCAGAGCTCATGAATTTGCTGCCATACTTCTGTCTTCTGAGTCATCTCTTACTGGGATTGTGGGAAAGCTGCCAATCTGTTGGTAAATAAGTCAGTATGAGAATGGTTGGATATTGTAACCTATTCAAAGCTCGTGAGACTCTCTCACTTCTGTCATTTTTCTCTTACAATCCCTTATTAGAATTTTAATGTTTAATTTTAATGTTAGGTGGTTTCTTAACCAATGTTTAGGTTACAATTCTAGGCAGATATGTTCAGCTAGAGTATAAGGGTTTTGCTAAAGTGTGTCTCAAAGCTAAAATTGAGGCAAAGAGGCTCAATGGAAGAGAGGACTTCTGAAGCAGAGTTTTAAAGGTGACCAGGAATGTGTTAGTAAGAAAAAGGGAAGTAAGACATTCTGGGCAGAGGAAGCTGCATGTGTAAAGTCTTGGAGGCAAGTTTATCAATACTGGAGAAGCCTGGCTGAAGAGATAGCTGCTGAAGCAGAGCTTAAATGTTGAAGATTCTTTTATGCCATGTGAAGACCTTGCATTTTATTCTGTCCAACTCTGAAAAACTCCTAAATGGTTTGATGAGGCAAGAGGCATGACTAGACGTAAGTTTTTGTAAGCTAATTCTCATGGGAGTAAGAGGAGAATTGGGGCTGAGTTTTTCTTTGTTAGTGGACACTTGCCTTATCCGAACCTCCACTAATACCGTTTATTTAATTAATTTTAGAATTCAGAACTATTAAAATGTTTTGAGGAGAAATTTTCATTAGAATATGTCTTATTGTTTTTCTGTGTTTCAGTTTACCATCCAAAAGAAATTAAGTAAATTACTTAGCCAAGGTTTTCCCTGGCAGAAAAAGGCTACCTTCCTCTTAGTAGGTTATGCTTCCTTAACTCTCCAAAATCTTCCTCATTTATCAGAGACCTATGTCCTTCCTCAGTATGAAAGTGAAGCAACTCTGCAGTCCCTTGTTGGAAAATGTCCTAATAGATTGGAGACAACCTTCTGCTATGGAACTGTTGGTAATGATGACAACCTTCTGCTGTGGGAGCTATTAGCAACTGCTTTTGGAAAATGACTGCCGTTTTGCAACATCGCCCTTGAATCCCTTCAAATTCTTGGACAAATTCCATCTAGATTTAGTGACTTACATTTAGTTTGACAATTTGTTCTAGAAAAATTCTGTTTATTCCTAGTCTTTTGTAAGAGCCAAATGGTACATAGATTATCTTTTTTTTCTGCTTGCAATTAATATCATTTGGTGGATGGAATGGGCTTCCTTGGTAGCTCAGCTGGTAAAGAATCTGCCTGCAATGCAGGAGACCCCAGTTAAATTCCTGGGTTGGAAGGACCACTGGAGAAGGGATAGGCAACCCACTCCAGTATTCTTGGGCTTCCCTGGTGGCTCAGCTGGCAAAGAATCTGCCTGTAATGTAGGAGACCTGTGTTCAATCCCTGGTTTGGGAAGATCCCCTGGAGAAGGGAAAGGCTACTCACTCCAGTTTTCTGGCCTAGAGAAATTACATGGACTGTGTAGTCCATGGGGTCACAAAGAGTTGGAACTGTGTGCCAAAGAACACAGAAGCATAAATACAGTATTTGAACCTTGACTCTCCTGCAGTAAGTTCCTGGATTAACTGCTGGCTGATCCATTGCACGGAAAGGATCATCAGTCATCAGATGAGGAGACCAAAGGCATCAGACTGAAGAGTGGCTAGCTCATCTGGTTTGGATCACTTAAGTGACTGCTGCTGCTAAGTCACTTCAGTCGTGGCTGACTCGTGTGACCCCATAGATAGCAGCCTATCAGGCTCCTCCTTCCATGGGATTTTCCAGGCAAGAGTACTGGAGTGGGTTGCCATTGCCTTCTCCGCTTAAATGACTAAATTGAATCTAATATTCCACTATGACTTCTCAGTTAAAAGATTAAAGGATGTCTAAACTTGCTTACTTAAAGACTTTTATTTATCATATGTGATATGTAGCTAATTTAGTGCTATACTTCAAGATTATGAAAGGACATTGGGGGTCATGCTGCTACTGCTAACTCGCTTCAGTCGTGTCCGACTCTGTGCGACCCCATAGATGGCAGCCCACCAGGCTCCCCCGTCCCTGGGATTCTCCAGGCAAGAACACTGGAGTGGATTGCCATTTCCTTTTCTAGTGCATAAAAGTGAAAAGTGAAAGTGAAGTTGCTCAGTCGTGTCTGACTCCTATATATGCATGCAAATTTCTTTCATTCATTTATCCATTCATTATTCATTTATTTTAGTTACTCAGTCATAAGTTTTCTCTGTTATATGCCATACACAGGCTGTGGCATGGAGACTATAACCTTAAACATGACCCTGTCTCTCAATAAACTTAAATATAAATGATTAAATGTCAAGTTAAACTAGATAAAATGTGAATATGGAGAAATAATATTGCCAAGGAACAACATCAAAATCATACTAAGGAATTAGGGAAGGTTTCCTAGAGAAAATAACAACTATACTTATATTTAAAGGATAAGTAAGAAATAGCTTGGTTAAAAAGGTGGTGGAGAAGGGTGAGAGAGGGAATCACAGCAAAGGGACAATTCTAAACAAAGGCATGTGGACGTGAATAAGCAGAAGTACAGATGTCTCCATAAAACTTGGATGAAGGGTGAATGGATGTAGTAGGTGGGCTGGGATAAACTGATGGAAGATAAAGCTGAAAAGGGAGGATGGGATTAGAACATAAGGAGTCTTTCTGTTCCAAGTTAAAGCACGTAAGTTTTACCCCAAAGGTCACTTTTTTGGGAAATTCCTTTCGGCTTCCATGATTAGGTCATGCTCTCTTTTAGCTCCATGCATCTCTCTTATGTGGAACTCATTACAGATGTTAATTTTGGTTTATCTCCATGATCAATTGATTGGTTCCTCTCACTCCCCTCTACCGAACTGAAAGCCCTCTGTGCTTCTGCTTATTTGCCTCACATGCCTTTATTTACCATGTTTCTTTCGCTGTAAGCTCCCTGAGGGCAGGGACTCTGTTCATTTTGTTCAACTTTGTATCCCCAGAATTTATTACAGTGCCTGGCACATGATGAAATTTCAATAAAAGCTTGCTGACTGACTGAATGAATGCCAACCATAGGAGCCATTGAAAGTCCTTATGAGGTGAATGATTTTCTAGATTACACTTACATTCCACAAGGATTCTGCCTGGAGCAGTCTTGAATTGTTGCAGCAAGAAATGGAAATGAAATTTTTCCTCTCCTGAGAACATGGATAAAAAGGGAACAGAGAACCAACTAGCGAAGAAACATAAACGGAAACGAAAGAGTTAACGACTTCTAGTTTTATTTTAAGTATTACAGGTCTGTAGTGTCTGTAGCTAGCTTTGTCCTTCACAAATCTAACCTAACCTATCAGCCCCCAGTTCTGCCTGAGTTACATCCTGCACTGATTGCCACTTAACTTTATGCAAATTATACCCTGTACCTGGTACCTACCTTCCCTGTGCTCACCTGTAGTAGTCCACCCCTTGTAGCTCCTTTCATTTCAGAAAGAAGGTTGTAGGCCTATAAACCAGAGACAAATAGCCCCAGTTACCTGCCTGCTAGACCTAATTACTGGGCTACTGGATGCCAGCTCTGACTATATTGAAATAATGCAAGAAGAAGAATGCAAGACTCGCTCATGCTCGTACTCAGTCACTCAGTCGTGTCTGAATCTTTGCGACCCCATGGGCTGTAGCCCTCTGGCTCCTCTGTCCATGGGATTTCCTAGGCAAGAATACTGGAGTGGGTTGCCATTTCCTCTTCCTGACCCAGGGACTGAACCTATGTCTCCTGCATCTCCCGCACTGGCAGATGAATTCTTTACCGCTGAGCCACCTGAGAAGCCCAAGACTCTCAGTGCTTTGTTCTTTATCACATACCCCAGGCTGCAAGCCCCCGTCTATGTGATCCCCTCAGACTCCCCATGGTGGGGGCTAAATTCTTCAGGTACTAGCGTGCTGTGTTCTTCCCTCATCTGGCAGAGGATTAACATCATCTTTCTATTTCCTCCAGGCTCTGTCTCTGTATTTCTATTCAGCATTGGTGGACAGGGAGCCAAGATTTTGGCAGTAACAGGATGATGAACTGGAAAAGCATCAGACTAGAGGCAAGAAGACTAACTGGGAAGCTACAGCAGTAGTATTCCATTGGCCAAAAAGTTCATTTGGGTTTTTCCATACTATGTTAGAAAAGTTGAACAAACTTTTTGACCAATCCAATATGATGCAGAATTACGAGAGAGTCTGAAGTAAAGTGGTGTTAAGGGGAGTGGCTGGAGAAAACAGAGTTGAGGGGAAAAAAACAGATTTATTGAGGAAAAACATTTAAATATTTGTATCTATTAGGTTGGCATTAAATTGGATGAGGAAGCAAATAGAATTGATATATCTAGGAAGGTTATCATAGGTTGGGTTTCCCAGGAAAGAGACTCTGAGTCATGATTAGTGTGTAGGAAGTTTATAAGGGACCACTCTTGGCATTAACACCTGTGGAAGAGAAGGGAAGGGAAGGAGAGAGGCACAGAGGGAAGAAAGGGGAAAGAGAAAGCAAGATTTGCAGAGATAAGGTGGGCTCTGATGCTGTCTCAATAAAAGCCTCAATCAACCACATGAAGAGCTCTGAGATGGCCTTTCAAAGTGGACCTGAGTTTTGGGAAAGGTTGGGATTTATACCTCTGTATCAAATGTTCATTGAATGAAGAGTGCTGTGACCTTCAGCAAGGCAACTCTCTTTAGCTCAGGCAACTCTCTTTAGCTCAGGCAACTTTGAAGAGGTTTGATAGCTCAGGGCTCTCTGCCAAAAACATTTTCAGCAGCTGGGGAAATACATCTTTCAGTCCTGAAGGAGGATCTGGGTGGCACCTCACAGCACCACTGCAATGAATCCTCATTTTAAGCAATAAAAAGCATTCAAGGGTAAATCTCAAGGGTAGGACTATTTGTTCAGTTTTGAAGAATAGAGTTTAAGGTCTGTGGATCACTCACAAAGAATTGCTCCAAAAGGTCTGAGTCAGAGATAAATTTGAGAGTCATTAATGTGTAGATAATAAAACTGAACAAGAATAAAGAGAAACAGGATGAAGTGATACATAAGTCATGGGAAGATGGAACTTCTGGCAAGAAGAAGCAAGTGTCTAAAGAGAAGAACCTCAACTCATACAATGAATTTAGCAAAGCTTGCTGACATACACCAAAATTCTTCCAAGGCATGGAGGAAAGGAGTAGAAACATGGTTGCAGTGTGTTAAGGACCCAGATGTAGCAAGGGGCACTACTCTGTGAAGACAGGGAACATTGTTCTCTCAAGACACTTGTCTATGGAGGGGAGTTGAATCATAGGACAGTAGCAAGAGATGGACAAGGAAGTTTTTGTTTTCGGTTTGTTTTAGGAATGGGAAGGCATAAAATGTGTCTATGCCAGAAGGAAACAGGCATTGAAAACTTGAGGATGCAGAAGGACGGGGTCATGGAGAGTGCACCAGGAGATTGGGAAGAATGAGACCCAACACGGTGGGAAGTAGTCTTGGATTTTAGGATTGAAAAACCCGTTCCACTAGGATGAAAGGAAATAAAGGAAAGTGATGGGCACATTCATGGAATTATGAACAGATTGCCTTAATTTTCTCACGTAAGGGAACAGGTAGAGAGGTTATAGAAGTCATGGGGTGAATGTTATGAGGAAAGATCGAAACTTTCAAAAGAGTTGCTGAGAGGAATTCCTTCTTTCATTTATTCAATCGACAAAACTTTATTAAGTGTGTAGTCCAGCTTGTTTCTACCATCCAGGGCCACTTTTGTGGGTGTTTACCATTGCAGTCACACAAGACCCTGTGCTTGGAAGGGCCCCCATGATTAGATTAATGGTCTATTTTCACTGTTTGAAAATTCTTAGTAATTTTTGAATATGTGGCCCTGTGTTTTCATTTCCACTGGGTCCTGGAAAGTATATAGCTGGTCTTTCTGCTCTCACAGATATTATCATCTGGTGGGAAGGCAAATATTAAAAATGAAAAAAGTGAAAGAAAAAGATTACATTCAAGGTATTTTTTTAAAAAACATGATAAGATGAATTGAGTGTTACAACTGAAAAAGTACAAAGACTTTTGGTATAAACAGCAAGAAACTCTATCCTGGTATAGGAGTAGGAAAGCCAACACTGGGTGGAGATGTGAAGACCTAGTAGGTGTTAATCAGGGAAAGAGGAGGGAGGGGTGTTCCCTGCTGATGGAAGAGCAAGCAGGAATGTGAAGAGGATGGGGAGTTTTCCTCTCAAGTTCAAAGGAAAAACAAAAAGATGAGATGGAAAGATGGGCAGAGCTAGGTCATGTCTACCATTGTCAATCATTTAAAAAAATCTTTGGTCTCTATAAAGTTCAGTATTACTTTATAAAAGCTAATGGACTTTAGGAAAGTATTTGAGAAGGGAGGCTGTGTGACTGCACATGTACTCAGTCATGTCCAACTCTTTGCAACCCAGTAGATTTTAGCCTGCCAGGCTCCTTGGTCCATGGGGTTTCCCAGCAAGAATTTGAGAAGAAAGGGGGGTAGTACAATGCTATCTGTACTTTAGAAGGAGCACACTGAGGTGGTATTGTGTGGACAAAAGAGCAGCAGGACTGCAGACCTGGAAATCAGTTAGTTGTCACATTAGTCCACATGACAGGAGATGTTGACTTGCAATGGGGCGGGGGGGGGGGGTGACAGTGAGAATAGTGACAAGTGCCCAGACTTCAGAAGGCGTTAGCTCTTTCTCAGGAGGATCTACATTTACTTCTGTCAGCAGTTAATTAAGAGGCAGGTCACCTTAATGCAATCCTGACTTGAGATGATTTGAAGCTAGGTTTCAAATTTTGTGAGGTCACATCTGGTCTAACTCTTCTGGAGTCCAGGTAAAATTCTGGAATATATTTGTTGGGGCCCTTCCTTCCAGGCTGGCTCTGAACTCTAACTGCCTCTGAGTTCCTCAGCTGTTGCTTTAGAATTTGCAGGTGCTATCAAGGAAAAGGAAGCTTTAAACATTGGACTCAATTTTCAGGCCTTCTATTCTCCAGGATCTTAGCCCCTCAAGTCCTCACTAGCTTTATAGTTCTCTAAAGCCTTCAAGCTGATTTTTAAGATTATATTCATCCAGAATTTTTAGAAATGCTTGTTAGGAAGATTCCCCTGACAATCTAGTGTCCCACAGCTGAAACTGGAAGTTTCACAGTTGACTTTCTAGACTGAAATCATCCCCAGCACAGGAGAGAGATCAGGAAAAGAGTCTGCCAAAGTAGTAGACATATATCAAGGCACATTGTATGATAGCTATAACTGACATACCAAGAATAAAGCATACCTCTATTTGAGGGGTTCAGTAGCCACAGACAAGCAGGAAGTGTAAGAGGAAGGGAGCGTGTTTTCAGGATCATTATTCAGGAGAATACATGGGGATGTGCTCAAGGACACAGATGGAAGGCAATACCTAAGAAATAAGAGTAGTCATATTCCCAAGGATAGAAAATACTAATAAAAGTACAGAGAAATTAAATGTGGAGATGAATGAGGTAGAGAGAATTTGCATCCTGACTTTTATTTTCTATGTGAAGTAAAAGGCAAGATAATTTGCTAGAAGTGAGGAATGTGAGGATGTATTTAGAATTTAAGAGTAGGGTAGGAACACATATTATAAGTGTTGTGGAGGAAGCTTGATAGAGTGAAGTGTGGATGGATTAAAAGACGTGTTTTGGGACTTTTGGGAGAGGAAGTGAGACCCCAGGGTAGTGAAAATATCCCTAACTACATGATATTAAATTCTTCACTGAGTATGGCAACAGAAGGCATAGGAAAGGACCCGGGAATCAGGAAAAGAAAGCCAGATAAACTAGATGCTAAAAACTTCTCTAAAGGAAGATAAAGGGTCCTGGAGGCATACAGACCCATCAACAGAAATGGAGAGAGTATTAGGAGTACATTCTCTGAAAGACAAATGAGACAATGCAGGTGGATGATGATCAAGAAATAACTGAGCGGCAAAGTCAATTCTAACCCCTCTTCCTGGTCCTAAGAGAGGAAGAGATTGAGAAAAGGATACATTTAGATGAAGTCAGAGGGAAGTTCCATCACCGAGATAACATTAGTTGTGCTTTAAAAGAACAAGTCTCAAGAAAGTGTATGAAGAAAATAGTGAGGATTGTCTTCTATTTCCAGTCATAAGAACAAAGAATACGTGACCTGTGTCCAGGAGAAACACCAGGTGGTAGAAAGAGATCCAGAAGTGACAGAGAAAATGAACTTAGTGAGCAAGAACGTTGACACATGTTCGGTATATGTTCCAAGCACTCAAGGACATAAAGAAAAGCCAACATGGTGGGAAGATAAATAGAAGATTTTAAAAAAAATAACAAGATGGAACCTCTAGAAATGAAACATGCAATATCCAAAATGAGAAGCTAATTGGGTGGGATCAATAGTGAATTATATCTTAATGAAAACACAGTAGATTTGGAGACAGAGCAGCTGGTCAGAGCAGCTCCTCAGTCATGAGGAGAAAAAAGAAAACTGAAAAAAAAAAAAAAAGTAAAGATGGGAAGAATTCCAGAGTCATACTGGAAATACCTACTGGCAGACTTTTGGGGAAATGAATGTTGAACAAACTTCAAGGTTCATGCTTGACAGGGCCGAGAAGGGAGCCAAGGAGAAGACACAAGCTGAAGACACTGTCCTTTGGATGTGTGATGAAGTATAGTCATTTATTTATTTCAGAAGTTTTATGAATGCATGCTATCATTTATTGGGGGTTTTCTATGAGCTATACTTTTGTCTCACTGTAATCTGGCCCTGGGTAGGATGAGTTATGATAGTAGAAGGAAGTACTGGATTTAAGACTAAGCTACTCAAGGTTTCTACTGCTATTCAAATGTTATTGCCTGCATAGTAGAACCCAGTGTTGAGGGAAGACTGAGTCTTGGCTTCTGGGAAAGAATTGCTCATCTCTGAGGCCTCAGTCTTTTGTAGCCACTACCACCACTAAAATATAAAGCAAAAATTTAAAAAATGTAAATTTAGCTCAAGACTTCTTCCTTTCCATCCAGCATGGCCTTTACCTATGCCCATCTTCTCTCCAAGGACTCTTTATCACATGTGTTGGTCTTTCCTACTAAGCTCTTTGCAAGGAGAGGACCAGGATTATCTTATTCAATTTGGAGGAGGGGAATATATTTTTTATTATTGCAGTAAAATACATGTAACATAAGATTATTCCATTTTAATCATTCTTCAATATAAAATTAAGTGGCATTAATTATATTCACAATGTTGTGCAGCCATCATCAGTCTCAATTTCCAAAACATCTCATTCAATTTTTGGATCATTATCAAAGTGCATGGTCCAATTGTGATTTGAATCAATATTTAGCAAATGAATTGTTAACCTGATGCATGAACTAATCCAACTAATCCAGAAATCTAGAGGCTGACTATAAATACACAGCAATTAAGATATCCTTTCCTGCTATGCAGGAATGACAAGGAATAAAGTATAAAAATTTAAACAACTTGAAACAGTAGAAGTGGTTACATCAAAGGAAATATCTTTAGAAAGAGAACTTGTGCTAATGAGTAATCATGACATGCTTTTGATGTAGCAGCTACATGACAGAACTCAATGACCCCCACAAGCAAGTGACAAATTCCCTTGCCAGAAAACAGCTTTCAAAGGAGGTGGGCCTGATGGCCTTTTGCAGGTGGTTTGACTCTTGAAAGTGTTTAGGAAGTAAGCAAAAGATTTTTGATGTTTAATACATGTTTTAATCTCTTCTCTCTAGGAGGAGAAACTGCTGCTGCTGTTACCAACTTTAGAACTGAAAACTAGAGAGACATAAGAGTTTTTCTTTGTGCTTTATCAACATGCGAACTTCAGGGCACCAGGCATAGGATGGAGGTAAATATTGATTTGATTTCGCAGTGATGGGTCAGTTCTGCCTATAGATCGAAACAGAGAGGGAAGAGCATAATAACCATCAGAAATCTTAGGTCACATGGAAAAATAAACAAAGATTTGTTTTATTCCAGAAAAAAATTTCCAAGTATGCTAAGTATGCTGTTAAATTTGGTAATGTCCTCTTGCTTCATCTTATACTGTGAGGAACTGGTTACCTGACTGTGCTGTCTACTAACCAGGAGGATCTGTCATAATCCAGCTAAAAGGCTAAAGAACAACAATGACCCACAAAACATTCCTGACAATGGGCGTGGAGAAAGGGTCAGAAGCCCAGATGTAAACTTTTTTTCAGCCTCTTACTAGCTCGATGTCTCTTTTTTTATGTTTGCATATCATACATATTTACGTAATCATAAGGTTGATTATTATAAAACAAGTGCCATAAATTATGGTCCAACTTTTACTTATCCCTTGAAATAACCATTTGGTCCACTCCTAATCTCCAAACAAATCTAAAAAGAGTTTAAAACATCTCCCTCCACAGGCATGGGTATGCAGATTTTGTGTAGGAGATTCATAATTAACATTGTCCCATATGAAGGCTCTTCCCACTGTTGCAAAAGAAAATCCAATGTGTTCTCAATTGCTAGGTTCATGTCATCATGGGGAAAACCCTGGCAATTATGGCAATTTCCATCAAGGGAATAATGGTAACCAGGAGAAAGGCAACAGGTTTGAGAGGCTTTGTCTAAGCATTCATCTGCATTAAGTAAGAGCAGATGACACAACTGATTCCCTTGAAATAGGGTCCAGAAGACTTCTTAAGTAAAACTTAACCGTCCATTGATGCTTTGCTTTGTGTGTTTCCCCAATCCTGTTCTCAACCAGCTCATATAACTATACTTCTGAGAATCTGCATGATGGATTCAGACTAAAAAGCAAAAACAAATACCAACTTAAAGTTACTAAGACAATAACTTAAATGTTATTTATTAATCTAGAATTCCACTTCTGTAGACACTAACAAATATAAATACTCAGAAAGACAGTTTATAGTTTCTATAACCCTAAATTACTGTTATCCCTAAAAAGATCCTGAGAGGAAGACAGAGATACTTATGAGCAAGACCAGCTCAGAATGTGGAGAGGAGGATAGGGTGGAATTTCAGGGAGTATTCTTTGAAATTCTACCTTTGGCTCCTCTTAAAATACAAATATTTTGAAAAAGTTGACTGATTCATTATTACTCAATAAAGCCTCAGTGCAGATTCTTTTCTCAGAAAAAGAGAGAGACAGGATCTGAGAAAAAGAAAGAGAGGAAAAAAAAAAAAGAGAGAGAGAGAGAGAGAGTGGGTGGAGGTTATCTTAGAGCAGGTATCTTTTGAAGGGAAAATTTGAGAGATGTCTGGACCAAGGCAGGTAGGCCAGACTAACACTGGGAAGGAACTGCCATCTTGAGGGTGCAGTGAAGCTTAACATAGATGAGGGTCCCTCAAATAAGCTTCATTGCAGCGTTTGGCCCTGAACCTAACCTGACTCTTATCACCTTCTCCCCAGCATGTTCTCACTTTCCAGCTCCCTCCTCCCATCTCCCTTACTCTAGCTCCTCTCTTGAGCTTTATCTGCTCAGTGATGGGCACTCAAGGATGAATTCTTTGATCTGGTTCAGCCAGTAGTTCTGCCAGAGGCTGTCTGTCTCCCTTCAGAGAGGGTATGAGTAGAAGAAAGCAAAGGAGAGCCATGGTCTCCCCACCAGCTGGCTGACTGAACTTCTTAACTCTGCATTTGTCATTTTGGACATTTGTAAATCTGGGAGATGCATGGTTGGGGGTGGGGAGAACTATACCTCAAATCGCAGCCTTTCTTGGGCTCATAAGTGCACTCAGCACCTAAGTGAGGTAGATACAAAAAGAGTCCTTGGTACCTGAAGGATATATAAGACACCTCTCTCCCCACCACCATCCAAAAATAAATAAATAAAAAGCTTTCCCACTAGGAACTGTGGTAAGGAAATGCAACTATTAGAAATTTATTTATGTCAGTAATGTATTACCCTGTCCTCTGGGTCCTTTACTTTTTTAAAATAATTTTCATTTATTTAACTTTGGCTGTGCTGGGTCTTCATTGCTAAGCTGGCTTTTCTCTAGTTGTGGAGAGTAGGAGCTACTCTCTAGTTGCAGTGAGAGGGTTGCTCATCAAGGTGGCTTCTCTTGTTGAGGAGCACGGACTCTAGAGTGCCAGGACTTCAGTGTTTTCTGCATGGGGGCTCAATGCTTGTGGCTCCCGGGCTCCAGAGCACAGGCTCAATAGTTGTGGTGCACGAGCTGAGCTGCTCCATGAAATATGGGATCACTTACAAAATCGTCAGAAAACTTTCTTCAGTCACAGAAAAATTGGTGTGAGCATTCCAGCTCTTGGGTTGGGAATGCTTTGGGAAAAGACAGGGACAGGCACAGAAAAGGGAGGAAGGGGATGTTAGAACATCCTCACTGACTTAACAGGCTGTCTAGCCCCACAGCTGGCCACACTCCTCAGATCTCTTCCTCCCTGGTCCTCAGTGTCACATTTTCTGGAGCCACTGTCAACCACAGAGCGTGGGCTGCATGTGTGCGTGTGGATGTGTGTATCTTGTATAAGTAGCTTACTTTCAGATTCTAGTATATAGTAATTGGCATACAGTGTATAGGATGTATATAGAGTATACAAGAAGTATTCTAGAATTCTCTCATGCTACAAATAGAAATTTAGTTGTGATGCTGAAAGTTCAGAAAGTGACTTTCACTTCACTGTACACATTACCAAAAATGACAGATTTCTTCTCCAGCTACTAAACTGATAAACTTCATTTCTCTCATAAAAGATTGAAATTGTATCCGTGGAGGTGACCTCAAAACGGGTAATTGTTTTGGAAGCAGGGCTGACACATTTTCCAAGATTCTAGGACAGAGGGACAGTCAAGGATGAAGTTTCTGAATGGCCTATTCCATGGTTTAAAATGTACAACCATTTTGGAACAACTCACTTACCTGAAACCCAAGATGGAAAACCATCTTTCTAGGAATGAGGAAGGCGGAAGGTGGGAAGGACTTGGATGACGCAGCAGAGGAAACAGTAAACCTGCGAGCATGGACAGCTGATCTGGAAGCAGAATTTGCAGTTCCCCCTGTTTACCGCTTATTAGTTTCTCTGAAGGCTCACTCTTGCTCTGATACCTTCAGAAAATTCACAAATTTTAACTTAGAAGAAGATAGCATCCTACAAGAGATCCTTGCAAAAAAAAAAAAAAAAAAGAAAGAAAGAAAGAAAGGAAAAAAAAAGCTTTTAGGGGAAACGTGACAGGCCCAGGTGATCCATACTATCGTTTGAGTTATATTCATTTGCTTCTACTCCAAACTCAGGTCTCAGAGCTCTGGCACACTCAGGAATATTTTGCTTAGAAATAAAACCTACACTCTAAAATTTCCTAACTCTGAAAGTACTGTCATGGTTGTTTCCAAAACCTTCTTGGGATTGTCATCAATCAGTTGCACTTCTGTGCAGACTTAAGACTAAATAATCTGAAGCAGTTTTGTGTCTTTCCTTGATGTCTGCTGATTAATGAAAATCCCATAAATGAGAATAGATTTTAATTAATATCTCCTCTAACCAATAATCTATATTAGGAGATGGCACTTTTTTTTTTTTTTTTACAAAGAGTTGCATAGCAAATATTTTAGGGTTTCAGGCCCAATGGTATCTGTGGCAAGTACTCAACTTCACCCTTATACCTGGAAAGCAGTATACCCAGGGCATAAATAAATGGGTATGCCTGGGTTCCAGTAAAACTTTACTCATAAAACCAAACAGCAGGCTGAATTTGGCCCAGGCCATGGTCACAGACCTCTGATCCAGATGGCTGTATAAAACACCCACTATTTTTTATTATTTTTATATACTTGCTCACTATTACATTACCTGAGAGTTATGAAAGTCCCTGAATTTACATAAATGATCTGTGTATTCATGTGATTTAAAAAAAATTGCCACACAAAAATTTTTATTGTTAAAAATATTTTTGTCATAAACTTAGAGATGAAAAACACAATGAGTTCCATCCAGCTAAATTTCAATTCTTTTACTGAACTCATGAATAAATTTTTATGACATTATAGTTTGTATATGAATATCATCTTTCAATTTTGTGGTTTACACTCAATAGTCTCTTGTAAAGCCTTTGTTATACTAAACTGATATACTCTGCTTACTTATTTTTAAAGATTATGCAATAATTATTTCATTGTACTTACAAAGGTGGCTTGCCAAAAATTCTCTTATTGTTCCATATTTGGATTTTTTCCCATTTTTTTCCATGAGCAAAATAGCATTGCTATAAAAATCTTTGTACAAGTGACATACAAGAAAGTTAAAATCTAAATGTAAAAGTCATATTACTTTTGCTAGTTCTACTAATTATTATGCTTGAAACATGATAACATTATGCACTCAAAACCACAGCCAGATACTTTTTTTAAAAAGCAACCAGATTGTAAATTAATTGAATTGCCTAACATTTTGAATGATCTGTCAGAAGACTATCCTACACAACTTTTTCTAACTAGTGTGATTTGATCTTAAATTTTTTTCTTATTCTATAGTTCTCTATAGATATTATACATTCCTTCACAGATTCATTGATGTATTTCTTTATTATTATGCAAGCTCACCTGTGCTGATTGCTTAAATACTTCAATCTATGTTCAAATATTGTATTTAGTATTTTAAATAAGACTGTTTCATTGTCAACAATTGCATAATTAACCTCCAGATACTGTCATGCTCAAACTCCTAATTTTCTTTTTCTAAGTGAGGAAGATTTGAATCTAAAGTTTGGTAGTTTCCTATTATAATAAAAGACTTTGCCCCAGCTCAGAACTCAGGCATTGCTTGGCTATTTCCAGAGCCAGCAGTAGATTCCTGCCTTGTAGATTCAAAGGACACTGAGACTGAAGTATCAGAGAGGGCTGGAGGCAACAGTATAACAATTTCACTGTAAGAAAAGGCTTTCTCAGGACTGCTCTCATTAGATTGGAGCATCTCAGAAATGCAAATCACCCAATTAAAATGATTGAGATGGGACTTCCCTGGTGGTCCAGTGGCTAAGACTCTGTGCTCCTAATGCAGTGGGGGTGGGTTGGATCCGTGGATAGGGAACTAGATCCCACAGGTCTGAACTAAGAGTTTGCATGCCATGACTAAAGATCCTGCATGTGATTCCACATTCCACAACTGCAGTGAAGACAGAGGATCCTTCATATTGCAACAAAGACCTGGTGCAGCCAAATTAAAAAATAATAATAATATTTGAAAAAATAAATGATTGGGACAGCTAGCCACTTAAATGTAGACTGTTTATAACTTTTGTTCCATCCTTTTTGCATCTTCAGTCACCTAAGCCAGCAAGAGACACCTTTATAGAAAAAGGACACATCCTGTATATTAGAGCTTCTCAAACAATCCGTGGTAAAGAATCAGGTTTCTTTTTTTTTAAATGTCTTCAACTGATAGTTTTATAAAATACAGTAAAAATACTCACCAGAAGAATAAACCAAAAATCAAAGACATGCCAAAGACAAGTCCCCTCCCAATTTTGCATTTATTATTAAAGGCAATTTTTTATTTTTTATTATTACAGTTAATATAAATGTATTTATTGTAATTATGTTAGACATTATATCAAATTTTGTTTAGTTGGTAAGTCATGTCTGATTCTATCAAGTTAGAGTTAAACAAATATAATAAGAACAAATATAGCATAGGTAAAATTATAGAAACTATACCCATTTTATTGAAAGTGTGTATGTAGGTGAATACTACAGACTGTACCTAGCTAGCTGTTAACAAGTCTGAAACCCAAATTTAAAACAGCACCAGAGTGGACGACCTTGATTTTAAAGTCAAAGTTACCTAGTTTCGTCTCAGTCTTACTGGCTGTGTGACCTAAGATGACTTTATTTCTTAGCTTCCATTTCTTCATTTGTAGACTATGGATAAAAAAATCAAGAAGGATTTTTGTAAGGACCAAGTAAGACAATACATGTAAAGTGCTTAGGTTAGTATCAGACATAATAAATGCTAAAAAATGATAGCCAGAATTTTTATCATAGGGTCAGCAGGCTTCCCAGCTGGCTCAGTGGTAAAGAACATGCCTTCCAATACAGGAGACTTCAGAAATGCAGGTTTGACCCCTGGGTCAGGAAGATCCCTTGCAACCCACTGCAGTACTCATGCCTGGAAAATCCCCATGGACAGAGAAGCTTGCTGGGCTACAGTCCATGGGGTCACAAAGAGTCAGACACGGACTGAAGCGACTTAGCATGCACACACATCTTGGAAAAGGCTTAAGGAGATTTAGAGATAAAAAATACAAAGAGGTATCTGGCTTCCAGGTATCATCTAAAAAAAGAAGTCAGCTACGTGTTAAAAACCTACATCATAGTAGACTACTAAACTAGTAAGTGTTCAGCAAAGCTGCCAGATACAAATTCACACTACAATAACCCTACAATTTACACTATCAATAACCAACAAGAAACTGTAATAGAAATCGAAATGACACCCATAGTCTCAAGAATCTCTAAACTTTCCAGGAATAGAAATAACTAGGAATACACAAAATTTATGGATACATTTTTCAAATTGTATTAAGAGACCTAGAAAAAGACACAAATGAGTGAATGAATAAGTATCATTAGTTGATATTATAAATTTGTCAGTTCTCTGCTAAATTAATATTTAATGTCTTCCAATGTAAACTTCATCTGAAATTTGTGAGAAACTCGACAAATTTTTTCTAAAGTCTATATTGATGAATTAGTCTTCACAAAGAGTTTGCAGTTTTGTGTGCACACACAAACACACACTCATACACAAAGACTGAAGAAAGAATAGTATAAACCAGCACAGCAGTAAACAAACAAAATATGAAATAGATAAGAACGCCCAGGAACAGGGCACGTGTGTGAAGAAATAGAATATAATAGAGGTGGGGAATAGATACATTGTTTAATAGATGGTGTTAAGAGAGCTGGCTCACTTAAGAGAAGTCAATTTTTACATTCTTATTTTGGGCCATGTATACTATGAACTACTGATGGTTAAAGCCCCAAATGTCAAAGGTGAAACTTTAAAGCTAGTAGGAGAAAATATGATCTTAGTGTGGAAAAAGATTTTTTTTTTAAACAAGACTCTATAAACACAAACTATAAGGTAGAAAATTGTTGGACTTGACTATGTGAACTATGTTAAAGATCATGCATTAAAGGCTATATTAAAGATTTACATTGAATGTTGGCATAAAGGGCAATGTTAGCAAATATGCGCCATACTTAGAGAAGAACTTGAAAAGTTTAAAATCAATGGGAGTCTTTAGGGTTTTCCATGTAGAGGATCATGTCATCTGCAAACAGTGAGAGTTTTACTTCTTCTTTTCCAATTTGGATTCCTTTTATTTCTTTTTCTGCTCTGATTGCTGTGGCCAAAACTTCCAGAACTATGTTGAATAGTAGCGGTGAAAGTGGACACCCTTGTCTTGTTCCTGACTTTAGGGGAAATGCTTTCAATTTTTCACCATTGAGGATAATGTTTGCTGTGGGTTTGTCATATATAGCTTTTATTATGTTGAGGTATGTTCCTTCTATTCCTGCTTTCTGGAGAGTTTTTATCATAAATGGATGTTGAATTTTGTCAAAGGCCTTCTCTGCATCTATTGAGATAATCATATGGTTTTTATTTTTCAATTTGTTAATGTGGTGAATTACATTGATTGATTTGCGGATATTGAAGAATCCTTGCATCCCTGGGATAAAGCCCACTTGGTCATGGTGTATGATCTTTTTAATGTGTTGTTGGATTCTGATTGCTAGAATTTTGTTGAGGATTTTTGCATCTATGCTCATCAGTGATATTGGCCGGTAGTTTTCCTTTTTTGTGACATCTTTGTCAGGTTTTGGTATTAGGGTGATGGTGGCCTCATAGAATGAGTTTGGAAGTTTACCTTCCTCTGCAATTTTCTGGAAGAGTTTGAGGAGGATAGGTGTTAGCTCTTCTCGAAATTTTTGGTAGAATTCAGCTGTGAAGCCGTCTGGACCTGGGCTTTTGTTTGCTGGAAGATTTCTGATTACCGTTTCAATTTCCGTGCTTGTGATGGGTCTGTTAAGATTTTCTATTTCTTCCTGGTTCAGTTTTGGAAAATTGTACTTTTCTAAGAATTTGTCCATTTCTTCCACGTTGTCCATTTTATTGGCATACAACTGCTGATAGGAGCCAATTATACAGAGTGAAGTAAGCCAGAAAGAAAAACACCAATACAGTATACTAACACATATATATGGAATTTAGGAAGATGGCAATGACGACCCTGTATGCAAGACAGGAAAAAAGACACAGATGTGTATAACGGACTTTTGGACTCAGAGGGAGAGGGAGAGGGTGGGATGATTTGGGAGAATGGGAATTCTAACATGTATACTGTCATGTAAGAATTGAATCGCCAGTCCATGTCTGACGTAGGGTGCAGCTTGCTTGGGGCTGGTGCATGGGGATGACCCAGAGAGATGTTGTGGGGAGGGAGGTGGGAGGGGGGTTCATGTTTGGGAACGCGTGTAAGAATTAAAGATTTTAAAATTAAAAAAAATAAAAAATTAAAAATAAAATAAAATAAAATCAATGGGATTAATTATAAAAAGAATTCCTATTAATCATTGAAAAAACAGAAAATGAGTAAAAGAGATGAATACAGTGCTCAAAAGGAGAAACCTGGATGATTTGAGTTAATGAGATTCTCACCCTCACCTATCATAAGAGATATAACAGTTAAAACAACATTATGTCATTTAATACCCACTCAACTCCGAGTTGTCAACAAGTTGGGGGAAACAGAAATCCACATGCCTAGCTGGTGGGAGCGGGAACTAGTGAAGTCTTCTTGTAAAGTAATCTCACAGCTCTGAGGGAAACTAGAAAGCCTGCGTATCCTACAATATAGCAGTCTCTCTCCTGAGAAGGTGTCTGAGAAATTCACACACCAGCCCACGAGGAACCATGTAGAAAAATGTCCGCAGCAGCATTATTTGTAGCAGGAAATAGCTCTTCATCATCAGGCAGAATATTATGCAGCTGTCAGAAGCAATTAACTAATGAGTATTTAGAATGGGCTTCCCTGGTGTCTCAGTGGTAAAGAATCCACCTGCCATTGCAGGAGACACGAGTTCAATTCCTGGTCCAAGATCTCCTGGAGAAGGAAACGGCAACCTGCTCCAGTATTCTTGCCTGGGAAATCCCATGGATAGAGGAGCCTGCCAGGCTGTAGTCCGTAGGGTTGCAAGGAGTTAGACACAACTTGGTGACTGAACAACAGCATACATAAGAATAAAGCATTGAGGGAAAAGGTAAGAAACACAGTAAGACACTTTTATGGAAGCTGAAAGCACATACATATACAAAACATCACCACATATTTTCTGCAGATATAGACGTATCAAAAATATATATTAAACATCACAAAGGAGGTGCCATCTCAATGGCAAAGAATAGTAATGGGAAGTGGGAGATGCAGGGAAAACAAAAATAAAATAAGAAAAGGACCTTGTGGGATCAAACATAATGTGCCATGACTTGAGAAAAGTATTTCATTAAATCAAAGCTCGGTGCCTAGCATCCAAAAGCATTAAAAAGGAGGGGGGGGGGGAGTTATATGCAGTGTGAAATGGAATGTTACCAAAGACACACTTGGTTCTCTGTACCATGCTATACCTAAGAATATGGAAAAAAACATGAGCCACGCAGGAAAGAAATGAGAATGAAGACTCCAATCAATCACGAACTGTGCTCCTCCCAGACTTGGCTTCAATCCCTTGATGTTCTTTTCCATTCTGTTATGCTAGTGATGATTAAGAGCTTCCCTGGTGGCTCAGATGGTAAAGAATCTGCCCGCAGTATGGGAGACCTGGAATAGATCCCTGGGTAGGGAGGATCCCCTGGAGAAGGGAATGGCTACTCACTCCAGTATTAGCCAAGCAGGAAGCAGAGGGCTTGGTTTCTCTGTCCTGAGAAGCTGGTGACAAAGCTTTCTCCCAGCTGAGGTATCCTAGAAACGCTCAACTGTGTTCTTGCCTGAGCAGTATTTTCCATGTTTCCCCTGTACATGCTGGCAGTAGTAAATATCTTTACCGTGGCTGCTGTCCAGAGAATTCGAAGCCAGAGCTTTGCTCTGGGCGAGCATCCAGAAGAGTAATTTGGATTTCGTGGTTGAAGAGCCCCAAACTTTAAGGAGGACCCAGAGGCTACAATGACTGCCTCAAAAGCCTGGAAGTACTCAGCCACTCTTGAGTCTGTGTGCTGGTCTTGCTTTGATTTCTGTTGTTGTTGCAGGCAGCCCAGATATTTGATATTTCAAGAACTAGAGGTGAAACATTACCAGGATAGATGTATTTTTGTGTTTTTGATATTGTCTCCCATCCAAACTGAGGATCAGCTGGGTAAAATTTTCCTTGTAAGTGCTGTGTTCATGAAAGACTGACCATGAATAGTTCAAGTAGGTAAACAGTGTGTTTACCTGTTCTGTGTGAGAGAAATGCCGCTCATTGACAAAGCAAGTAGCTTCATACGTAAGGTGATAGGAAGCATCTGAAAGTTCTTCCAGTCTCGCATCAAATGTCTTCCAATAAGCTGAAAGTCCTGTTAAGTTTATTAACATTAATTACCATTTAAAATATCTATAGTGTTGTGGCGCTTCCCCAGTAGCTCAGCGGTAAAGAATCTGCCTGCAATGCAGGAGATGCAGGAGGCATGGGTTCAATCCTTGGGTCAAGAAGATGCCCTTGAGGGGGAAATAGCAACCCACTCCAGTATTCTTGCCTGGAGAATTCCATGGACAGAAGAGCCTGGCAGGTTGCAGTCCATAGGGTCTCAAAGAGTTGGACATGACTGAAGCGACTACATGTGCATGAATGCCTAATGTTGTAAGTTGTTTATAAACAGTCTCATCTCATAGTTTTAATGAAACTGTTAATACTCCTATGATTCTTAGTTTGCAAGAAAAAAAAAATGGTTTCAGAAAGGTCCCAAGGTAACACAGCAAGGATACAGTATGTCCAAGATGCAAAACAAGTCTACATGGATCCATGTGTATAGGCTTGCACGGTCTAAGTGATGGTATTAAAAGCTTCTGTTGAGAAATATTTTATGCTGCAAATTGGAAGCTAAGTCATCCTAAACACTCAGCATTACTGATTGGTTAAAATCAGGCAGATGTGGCCCTCAAAAATAGGGCTTTGAAAGAATGAAGCACAGAAAATGTAAAAAGCTCCCAAGCTTGGGACCACTTATCACCTCAGTTCAGTTCAGTCGCTCAGTCGTGTCCAACTCTTTGCGACCCCATGAATCGCAGCACGCCAGGCCTCCCTGTCCATCAACAACTCCCGGAGTTCACTCAGACTCAGGTCCATCGAGTCTGTGATGCCATCCAGCCATCTCATCCTCGGTCGTCCCCTTCTCCTCCTGTTCCCAATCCCTCCCAGCATTAGAGTCTTTTCCAATGAGTCAACTCTTCACATGAGGTGGCCGAAGTACTGGAGTTTCAGCTTTAGCATCAACCTTTCAAAGAAATCCCAGGGCTGATCTCCTTCAGAATGGACTGGTTGGATCTCCTTGCAGTCCAAGGGACTCTCAAGAGTTTTCTCCAACACCACAGCTCAAAAGCATCAATTCTTCGGTACTCAGCCTTCTTCACAGTCCAGCTCTCACATCCATACATGACCACAGGAAAAACCATAGCCTTGACTAGATGGGCCTTAGTCGGCAAAGTCATGTCTCTGCTTTTGAATATGCTATCTAAGTTGGTCATAACTTTCCTTCCAAGGAGGAAGCATCTTTTAATTTCACGGCTGCAGTCACCATCTGCAGTGATTTTGGAGCCCCCAATAAATAAAGTCTGACACTGTTGCCACTGTTTCCCCATCTATTTCCCATGAAGTGATGGGACTGGATGCCATGATCTTCGTTTTCTGAATGTTGAGCTTTAAGCCAACTTGTTCACTCTCCTCTTTCACTTTCATCAAGAGGCTTTTTAGTTCCTCTTCACTTTCTGCCATAAGGGTGGTGTCATCTGCATATGTGAGGTTCATGATATTTCTCCCGGCAATCTTGATTCCAGCTTGTGCTTCTTCCAGTCCAGCGTTTCTCATGATGTACTCTGCATATAAGTTAAATAAGCAGGGTAACAGTATACAGCCTTGACGTACTCCTTTTCCTATTTGGAACCAGTCTGCTGTTCCATGTCCAGTTCTAAGGAGAGCAAAATAGTACAGCACATAGAAGAGGCCCTGCTGCTGCTGCTGCTGCTAAATCACTTCAGCTGTGTCCGACTCTGTGCGACCCCAGGGACGGCAGGCCACCAGGATCCCCCGTCCCTGGGATTCTCCAGGCAAGAACACTGGAATGGGTTGCCATTTCCTTCTCCAATGCATGAAAGTGAAAAGTGAAAGTGAAGTCACTCAGTCATGTCTGACTCTTAGCGACCCCATGGACTGCAGCCTACCAGGCTCCTCTGTCCATGGGATTTTCCAGGGAAGAGGGCCAATCAGTACAAATTCCCTCCTTTTCTTATTTCACATGAGATACATAGGGGAGTGTTAGGGAGAGAAGGCTGGCCACCAGAGACCCTGGATTCTAGTAGAGGGGGCAACAAAAATCTGAGAGTGCTCTGAAAGAGTGATAAACTCGCCAAGGCAAACAGAACCCATTTTTCCAAATACACCAATGGTCAAGCCTCTCTGATCACCCAAGAACTGCTGTCTGTGGCTTTTCTAGCTAAGGCTGATGGTCCCCAAGCATGGGACAGGTTTTGATTCTTTTTCATCACCTCTAAGTCTACTTGAGGATTCTTCTGAGAAGGAGCCTATAGTTCATCATAATTTTATGTCAGGCATACTGGCTTTCATTTCATAGCCAGGGATCACAAGTAACAATAACCATAGCTGCAGTGATTGAAACTTCTAGTTAAGCACTTAGTATGTGTTAGATGCAGTGTCAAATCCCATGTATATAATACATACATGTATATATATATATATATGCATATAGTCTCATCTGATTCTTTAACAGCCCTCAAAATTGATATCATTTACTCCTACTTTATTAACTAAAACAGAATGGAGAGGTCAAGCAATTTGCCCTTAACCATCCAGCTAGGGCACAATGGTGCTAGAACCAATTTATTTCAGACTCCAGGTACTGTATTCTTGACCCTTACATTATACTCTTTGCTACTATTAACTTGACCATCTATGATTTGGGAAAACTGAAGCCCAGAGTGCAAGTTCATTAGGATAACAGTTTATGATAAATTTATGAGCTAAAAACATACATTATACATCTTAATTGTCTTGCCATTTATTTTACTACTGTTTGTGGTGAGAAATAAGTAATTAATATTGATGTAATTAGGGCTTCCCCCATGATACAGTGATAAAGAATCTGCCTGCAATGCACGGGAACTGGGTTCAACCGCTGGGTTGGAGGAGGACACCCTGGAGAAGGAAATGGCAACCCACTCCAGTGTTCTTTCCTGGAGGATCCCATGGACAGAGGAGCCTGGCGGGCTATAGTCCAAGGGGTTGCAAAGAGTCAGACATGACTTAATAAATAAACAACTAAAAAAACATTGATGTAATTAACAACTGCAATGAAGTATAGTTGAACATGGTAAATATATTACTAATAAAAGAAAAAATATTGAATGCAATCATAAATGTTATTTCCTTCACAGTGTATTGCCTTCCATTCAAAAATCTTCTTTAATTTCCTCTAAACCAGGAATTCTTAATCTTGGGTCCAAAGGGTTCATGAATAAAATTCTAGGGTGGAAAAAGGAAGGTGTACAAAGATTTTTATAGGAAAAATATGACATTTTTGTTTCATTAATCTCTAATTGAAATGTAACGTGTTTTTCAATGACAAATATTGCCAGCAAACTACTATAGTATTTATTCATATCTATGACTTTGTCATCAATAGAAATTGAATATTTTAAAATATTATTTTACAGATTTGACAAATATTCGAATATCATTTGTATGTATCTCTACTTGGAAATTTAAGTAATCATTAGACCCATGGCTAAATCTATCTGATATTTCCATAAAAAAGCAAATAAATATTCAGTTCAGTTCAGTTCAGTCGCTCAGTTGTGTCCGACTCTTTGCGACCCCATGAATCGCAGCACGCCAGGCCTCCCTGTCCATCACCAACTCACGGAGTTCACTCAGACTCACATCCATCGAGTCGGTGATGCCATCCAGCCATCTCATCCTCTGTCATCCCCTTCTCCTCCTGCCCCTAATCCCTCCCAGCATCAGAGTCTTTTCCAATGAGTCAACTCTTCGCATGAGGTGGCTAAAGTACTGGAGTTTCAGCTTTAGCATCATTCCTTCCAAAGAACACCCAGTCCATTCTGATCTCCTTCAGAATAGACTGGTTGAATCTCCTTGCAGGCCAAGGAACTCTCAAGAGTCTTCTCCAACACCACAGTTCAAAAGCATCAATTCTTCAGCGCTCAGCCTTCTTCACAATCCAACTCTCACATCCATATGTGACCACTGGAAAAAACATAGCCTTGACTAGACGGACCTTTGTTGGCAAAGTAATATCTCTGCTTTTGAATATGCTGTCTAGGTTGGTCATAACTTTCCTTCCAAGGAGGAAGCGTCTTTTAATTTCATGGTAGCAGTCACCATCTGCAGTGATTTTGGAGCCCAAAAAAATAAAGTCTGACATTGTTGCCACTGTTTCCCCATCTATTTCCCATGAAGTGATGGGACCAGATGCCATGATCTTCGTTTTCTGAATGTTAAGCTTTAAGCCAGCTTTTTCACTCTCCTCTTTCACTTTCATCAAGAGGCTTTTTAGTTCCTCTTCACTTTCTGCCATAAGGGTGGTGTCATCTGCATATCTGAGGTTTTTGATATTTCTCCCGGCAATTTGATTCCAGCTTGTGCTTCTTCTAGCCCAGCGTTTCTCATGGTGTACTCTGCATATAAGTTAAATAAGCAGGGTGACAATATACAGCCTTGACGTACTCCTTTTCCTATTTGGAACCAGATTCAGTTCAGTTCAGTCGCTCAGTCATGTTTGACTCCTTGCGACCCCATGAATCGCAGCACGCCAGGCCTCCCTGTCCATCACCAACTCCCAGAGTTCACTCAGACTCACGTCCATCGAGTCAGTGATGCCATCCAGCCATCTCATCCTCTGTCATCCCCTTCTCCTGCTGCCCCCAATCCCTCCCAGCATCAGAGTCTTTTCCAATGAGTCAACTATTTGCATGAACCAGATTACTGTATAGCAAATATGTACTTCCTGTTGGCTCAGTGGTAAAGAATCTGCTTGCCAACGCATGAGATGCGGGTTTGATCCCTGGGTTGGAAAGATTCCCTGGAGGAGGAAATGGCAACCCACTCCAGATTCTTTCCTGGAAAAATCCCATGGACAGAGGAGCCTGGCCAGCTACAGTCCATGGGGTCATAAAGAGTCAGACATGACTGAACAACTGAACACACACACACACACACACACACACACACACACCCCAAATACTTTAATATTTTTGATAAGTGAGTTTAAACGTAACTGGTCTCTTTTGTAGTCCAGTGAAATTTGTTCATTTGATAACATTATTGAGAAGAGTCTATAGGCTTTACCATAGACAAGTTTGAGAACACCTGCTTGAAGCTGCACATCAGAGGTAACTTTTTTTGCAAGTGGGACAGAGAAGGTACATGAGCCTGACCTTTGCACAGAATAGGGATCCTGAAGCTATGACTCTGAGAAACTCCTTCTATCTACCTTGCTCAGACCAATGAATGCAGTGCAATTTTGCTAAGTCTCTTCAGTTGTATCCAACTCTTTACGGTCCTGTACCCGCCAGGCTCCTCTGTCCATGGGATTCTCCAGGCAAGATTACTGGAGGGGGTTGCCATGCCCTCCTCCAGGGGATTTTCCCAATCCAGGGATCTAACCTGTGTCTTTTATCTCCTACATTGGCAAGCGGGTTCTTTACTAGAGCCACCAGGGAAGCCCTAACCAGAAAGTGCAGGTACATTTCCTTCTTTAGTTAGCTTATATCTTTAAGTTCCCAGAAAGCAGCAAGTCCTCCTGGATAGAAAACTCAGCAATTGGTGTCTCTCCAAATGTTGGCTGAGGGTCCAAGTGCTCAGAGTCTGCGGTGCTGGTGGGTTATTCAGGAGTTTGGTGCTGACACCTAGGTCTTGTTGGGTCTTTTTATGTGATTCTGGGCAAGACTTTCAAGACTCTGAACCTCAAGCTTGTCTTATCTAAAGTTGGAATAATAAGGCTCACTATTTGTAAAGCACTTTGCAACTTTCAAACTCCTTTTACATTATCCCTTCAGCTGTCACAACAGCTCTGAGGGGCCGGATAAGCATTATCCCCATTGCACTACGTGGGAAGCACAGACTCTGAGAGGACGGGGCAGAGCTGGGGCCCTAGCAAACTACCCCTTCCTCAGCACAGACACACCCACACTGCTTCCCACAGAAGTAGCCTCTGGGCACCTCTTCCCTGCTGTTCCCATCCTTGGACACGCTTCCTCCAGTGACTCTTGTCTTCCCTTGATGACTCCCCTCTACCCTGCTCTATGTAGCAACTGACAGTCTACTTTGCGTGGATCCATCTTAAGCTGTAACAGTCTTGTGTACTCAGGTCTAAATCTCGTGTGTGTGTGTGTGTGTGTGTGTGTGTGCACGTGTGCATGTGTGTGTGTGCCAAGTTGCTTCAGTCATGTCTGACTCTTTGAGACCCTATGGACCAATCCTATCAAGCTTCTCTGTCCATGGGATTCTCCAGGCAAGAATACTGGAATGGGTTGCCATGCCCTCCTCCAGGGGATCTTCTCAACACAGGGATCAAACCCACATCTCCTGCATTGCAGGTGGACTCTTTACCACTGAGCCACCAAGGAAGCCCCTGAATCTCAAACCAAATCTCAGGTCTGCCACAGATTTATGGACTGGATGATTCATATGAGCTGCCTGAGCCTTATTTTCTTATCTATAAATCGGGATATTACTGATTTCAGAAGTTTTTCATGATAATAAATGATGTGTGAAGATGTTTTGTAGAAGTGTGCACTATTTAAGGGCTTCCCAGGTGGCTCAGTGGTAAAGATCTGCCTGCCAATACAGGAGCTGCGAGAGACACAGGTTCAATCCTTGGGTCAGGAATATCTCTTGGAGAAGGAAATGGCAACCACTCCAATATTCTTGCCTGGAGAATCCCATGAACAGAGGAGCCTGATGGGCTACAGTCCATGGAGTTGCAGAGAGTCTAACATGACTGAAGCAGCTTAGCATGCATGCAATCCTGGAGCCAAGCTCAGGGAAGAAATAGGCACAAACTTGCATACTGGATTTCCTTTTCTTTTTGGCTGTGCCATGTGACTTGCAGGAGGTTACTTCCCAGGCTGGGAATGGAAGCCAGGCCTTGAGCCCTAACCACAGGACCACTAGGGAATTCCCATAGTGGATTTTTTTATGGGTTATTGACGCTACAGCTTGTAAAACTAATGCTATGCATGTAGATATGTCTGTTTCACATTCTGAAAGTGGAAAAAAAGAACAAATGAAATGGGTGGGCGCCAAATCTAGTCCAGTGTAAAGTAGTGTAATCAGTGTCCCCATTGGCCAGTGACTTGATTCTTCTTGCTCACTAACTGTTCATCTTAAAACACAGGACATCTGTGGAATATGAAAAAGACTGACATACAGTGACAAGATGTTGATACCAGGAGGACTGACGATGATAGTAACAGCTTCATTGATTGAGTGATGATTCTATGCCAGGCAATGTGCTCATCACTTGTACATACCTTAATTCTTTTGATCTTCATGACAACCCTGTGAGGTCACTGCTGTAAATAGCCCTATAGTACATCAGAGGAAACTGAGCCTTAGAGAAGTTAAATATTTTGTCCATAGTCATCCAGCTAGGGTGTGATAACCTGAAATTTCAATCCAACATTCATTCTGCTGGTCAGCCTCCCCAGTGACTCTATATGATTCAAGTGCATTTTCTTTTATAGGGGTTATATGTGATCTTATTTGACTCTCCTTTGTCATTTTAGTCATCTATTATTTCTTGCTCAGATTTTTGGCACTTTTAAAAAATGTAAACATATTAAGTATACACACTTTGAAAGTGAAAGAAAGTGAAAGTGAAGTCGCTCAGTCATGTCCGACTCTTTGCGACCTATGGACTGTAGCCCACCAAGCTCCTCTTTTCGTGGGATTCTCCAGGCAAGAATACTGGAGTGGGTTACCATTTCCTTCTCCAGGGGATCTTCCTGACTCAGGGATTCTCCAGGCAAGAATACTGGAGTGGGTTGATTCTCCAGGCAAGAATACTGGAGTGGGTTGCCATTTCCTTCTCCAGAGGATCTTCCTGACCCAGGGATCAAACCCAGGTCTCCCACATTGCAGGCAGATGCTTTAACCTCTGCACTACCAGGGAAGCCCTTAAATACAAGAATCCAAGTACTAACATCAAAGATTTCAAGGGAGGAAAGGAAGCCAGGTTGAAAGAAGAGGGAGGAGGCGGGAAAGGGGAGGCGAAAGGGGTGGCCTTACAGACGTCTCCTGCCACCTACAGATGCTCAGGCATTATGGGACTTTTCCCTGGGCCTCCAGAGAAGGAAGGACTGGAACTCGGCCCTACCAGAAAGCAGACCAGACCAGAACCAGAATTCGAGTTCTCTGCCAAGAGGAGGTGATCAGTCTCCAATCCTCAGCTCAGGCTGAGGGCCCTTCGACCAGATTCCTGTGTCCAGGACCGGGGAACTAGAAAAACAGGGAAGGATAGGAAGGGTTAAGGAGAGGAAAGAGAGAGGCAAGGGGAGAGAGGTCAATAAGATCTCTTGTTCCTTACCTGTCAGGGCACTCCGGTCAGTTGTCCACGTCAGGAGGAGACCAGGGACAAAAGGGTCCCAGTTGCGGCTGCTGGGTCTGGTCCATTGGCAGGCAAGCTGGCCCCTGAGTACCCCGAGTGGTCAGGATGTCAGTCTCAGTGAAGAAGAGTCCCTGGCAGAGTCACCATTTGTTGCAGGAAGGCGGACCCCTTCCAGGGCCCGAAACCGGGCTCTTGTCTAACACTCAGAAATGAATTGTCCAAGGAGACACATCTGCTGACAAAGCAAGAGATTTTGTTAGAAAAGGGCACCGGGTACACACTTTGCTTAATACTTAATATGTTTAATACTCAAACTACCACACAATTCCACTCATCTCACACGGTAGTAAAGTAATGCTCAAAATTCTCCAAGCCAGGCTTCAGCAATACATGAACCATGAAATTCCAGATGTTCAAGCTGGCTTTAGAAAAGGCAGAGGAACCAGAGATCAAATGGCCAACATCCACTGGATCATGGAAAAAGCAAAAGAGTTCCAGAAAAACAGCTATTCCTGCTTTATTGACTATGCCAAATCCTTTGACTGTGTGGATCACAATAAACGGCGGAAAATTCTGAAAGAGATGGGAATACCAGACCACCTGACCTGCCTCTTGAGAAATCTGTATGCAGTCAGGAAACAACAGTTAGAACTGGACATGGAACAACAGACTGGTTCCAAATAGGAAAAGGAATAAGTCAAGGCTGTATATTGTCACCCTGCTTATTTAACTTAAATGCAGAGTTCATCATGAGAAACGCTGGGCTGGAAGAAGCATAAGCTGGAATCAAGATTGCTGGGAGAAATATCAAGAACCTCACATATGCAGATGACACCACACTTATGGCAGAAAGTGAAGAGGAACTAAAAAGCCTCTTGATGAAAGTGAAAGAGGAGAGTGAACAAGTTGGCTTAAAGCTCAACATTCAGAAAACTAAGATCATGGCATCCGGTCCCATCACTTCATGGGAAATAGATGGGGAAACAGTGTCAGACTTTATTTCTTGGGGCTCCAAAATCACTGCAGATGGTGATTGTAGCCATGAAATTAAAAAATGCTTCCTCCTTGGAAGGAAAGTTATGACCAACCTAGATAGCATATTCAAAAGCAGAGACATTACTTTGCCACAAAGGTCTGTCTAGTCAAGGCTATGGTTTTTCCTGTGGTCATGTATGGATGTGAGAGTTGGACAGTGAAGAAAGCTGAGCGCCAAAGAATTGATGCTTTTGAACTGTGGTGTTGGAGAAGACTCTTGAGAGTCCTTTGTACTGCAAGGAGATCCAACCAGTCCATTCTGAAGGAGATCAGCAGGGGGATTTCTTTGGAAGGAATGATGCTAAAGCTGAAACTCCAGTACTTTGGCCACCTCATGTGAAGACTTGACTCATTGGAAGACTCTGATGCTGGGAGGGATTGGGGGCAGGAGGAAAAGGGGACAACAGAGGATGAGACTTAATGTGGTAAAGGGTCCTGGTAAAACTATATTCTTCCATAAAGACTCTTCATTAGCCAGATGATAGGGGGCTATGGAATACCACCTAAAAGTAAAATTTTAACTTGCAGATTTTTTTTTTATTGAACAAGTAATATGAATTTGGCTTGAAATCTTCAAGAGAGCCAGCATTCAGTTAAAAACTTCCAGGGAATAATACATTTTCCCCTCTCCCTTTGTGGCCAGGATTAAAGCAGACAAATTCCCTTGTGGACCTTCTTCATGTATGTGTGAGTGTGTGTGTGTGTTTTCATTCTTTCAGACCCCGTATGGTTGTTTTTAATTCGAGTAGCCTCCTACAATATGGGTAGAGAAATCACCAGGAATTAGCTCATATCTTCAAGACATCTGGTGGTTTAAATCTTACCCACCTTTTGGATCCCTGCTTTAGCTTTGTTTATATCAAGTCAAAATCACTTACAAAAATAAAGGAGCAGAATGTCTTGAATGCCTGTTAGTCTTGGGTTTGAATCCCGGTCTACTATCTTAATCATTACACAGTCTTAGGTAATCTATCTACTTTCCTGAATTTGTTTTGTCATTTGTAAAACATAGCTAAGTATGCTGCTGCTGCTAAGTCTCTTCCGTCGTGCCCAACTCTGTGCGACCTCATAGATGGCAGCCTACGAGGCTCCTCTGTCCTGGGATTCTCCAGGTAAGAATACTGGAGTGGGTTGCCATTTCCTTCTCCAATGCATGCATGCATGCTAAGTCGCGTCAGTCATGTCTGACTCTGTGTGACCCTATGGACAGCAGCCCACTAGGCTCCTCTGTCCACAGGATTCTCTAGGAAAGAATACTTCCCTACATAACTGAGTTGTGAAGATTCAAGAAAATGTCTGCAAAGTGCCTAAAACCTAGAGACCTTGCCTGGCTATTAAACGGCAGCAGCTATTACAAATTTTGTTAGTCAACTTTATTGAGATAAATGTCCTGAAATGTTTTAAAAATTCCAAATTGACCATTTCCAGTCAGGTCTTGGCTTCCCTGGTGGCTAAGTGGTAAAGAAAGAACCTACTTGTCAATGCAGGAGATGAGGGTTCAGTCCCTGGGTTGGGAAGATCCCCATGAGAAGGAAATGGCAACGCACTCCATTATTCTTGCCTGCAGAATCCCATGGACAGAAGAGCCTGGCAGGCTACAGTTCACGGGGCTGTAAAGTCAGACACGACTGATCAACTAAGCAACAGAAATGACAGGCAGTTCTGCTGCTCACTTAGCCTAGAGTGATGGGAGCAAGTGAGAGACCTGATTTGAAGTCCATGCTCTATTGTACTAAGAGTGAGGGTGGTCGTAAAGGAAATTTATCTTTTTCTCCGTCTGTGTCTCAATTAGAAATGATCTAGCAGCATAGTGGCACAACTCTGACATACGCATGATTGCTTTCTGAAAGAAAATTATGAACAGAGTAGGAATCTCAACCAGGAGACCAAGTTCTGTTATTTACACAGGCTCATGAAAAGTAACAACAAGTCTGACTTTACCAGTACTGTGGCTGTGAAGCAAGCATTTTCCATCTGCCAGGGTGATGGACTTCATGATTACATATACATCATCCAAAGGATAATTTAATTCACAAGCTCCTGATAGTTACACTAATATAATTTGAACTTGGCCTGATAGACACCAATAGACATGAAAATAAGATTGCTTACTCTCCTTTTGATTAATTTGACCAGAAGAAAATTAATGATAACAATGTCCATTTGAAAATTCTTAGGTGTATTAGATTTTACACGTGGTAAAACATCATTACTTTTAAAGCATTTTTAAAAAATTTTTTTGATGAATGGCTATGTGTCTATGACCACTTTGGAATTTGTTTGTTTGTTTACTGTGCCCTGCAGCGATCTTTTAAAAGTCTTCTTTCAAAGAAATTATGACAGCAGCATTAAAATTGGAGGCTGTCTCGTATCTTAGGAAATGTTTCCCTATAAAATTATGGAAAAGGGCCATGGTCGCCATTCTTTCTCATCTCTTGAGAGATGTTTATATTAAATTAAACTGATTTTGCTGGCAGCTTTATCCCCTTCCAGTGTTCATTCAGCCTTCCACAAATATTATTTAAACCCTACAATGAGTATCTTTATGGGTTGGGCTCCCCAGGAAACACAATTTGCTGGCAGATATACTGACAAATGTTTTTGGCTAAGACACCTGTTGGTGGGTAAGGAAAATAGAGTTAGTTTAAAGGAGAAGTTGAGTCTTGATGTGGTATCAACCAAGGTAGGTAGGTAGGTCAGCTGGACCTACACAGTGTTTTGGAGCTGAAGATTGCCTTCAGAGTTGTCCTGAATTGAGGTCAGGGGCCCAGGTCTTTGTACCCACTGTACTGATCAGCCACTGGGCTGCAATTGTAGAGGGGATAAAACCTTGGGCAAGGAATTTTCTTCTACAAGGGGCAACGCCTGAGAGGGCACTCAGCTGTGAACCATCAGCAGCCAAAACTCCCAGCAGCTCAGGGAAGTATATGTCTGCATCCTGAAGGCAGGACATGGGCAATGCAGACTCGGTGATAAAGAATCTGTCTGCTGGGCTTCCCTGCTGGCTCAGTGGTAAAGACTCTGCCTGCAGTGCAGGAGACACAGGATCCCTGGTCTGGGAAGATCCCACATGTCCCAGAGCAACTAAGCCTGTGTGCCACAAACACTGAGGCTGTGTTCTAGAGTCCAGGAACTGCAACAGTTGAGCCCATATATCACAACTACTGAAGCCCACGCACCCTAGAGCCCATGCTCTTCAAGAAGAGAAACCACCACAATGAGAAACCTGTGCACTGCAAGAAACAGTAGCCCCTGCTCTCTGTAAATAGAGAAAAGGCCCACACAGCAACACAGGCCCATCACAGCAAAAATAAATAAATTTAAAAAAGAGAATCTACCTGTCAATGAAAGAGATGTAGATTTGATCCCTGGGTCAGGCAGATCCCCTGGAGAAAGAAATGGCAACCTCCTCCAGTATTCTTGCCTGGAAAATCCCATGGACAGAGGAGCATGGTGGGCTATGGTCCATGGAGTCACAGAGTCCCACATGACTGAACCTGCAACCTGGGGGTGTACCAGTGAGCAAAATTAAACACAGTTTCCAGCTTCATGAATATTTAAACCTTGACCTTGACCTCCAGTGGTCACACTCATCGTGTGCTTGGTGGCCCTGCCCCACTTCACCTTCATTTACTTGTTCCAGCTTCCTTTTACCCAAGGACTATGAAGACAATTATGACCATCTTTAGTACTCTTATTGAGTCAGCCTTGGGCACCTTCTTGCTTGAGGAAAGAGTTCTAGTAGCCCAATGGTGTGTTTCCAGTGATTTGGCTTTATCCATGATCTGAAATCACAGCTATAACATGAAGGCATATTTAAGACTCATCCAGGGAACACATACTCCTTTCTTCTCCATCTCCATCTCCTTTCTTCCAGTGTCTTTATTTATTTATATTTTCAGTATACCCACAATCTAATTAATTTTTTTAATGTGAACCAGTTTTAGTATCTTTGAATTTGTTACAATATTGCTTCTGTTCTACCATTTTTTGGCCGCAAGACATGTGGGATCCCAGGTCCCTGACCAGGGATCAGGCCCACACCCCCTGCTCTGGAAGGCAAAGTCATGACCTCTGGACCACCAGGGAAGGCCCTCCAGTGTCTTTTAGATCTATCTCTACACTAATTGGTCTCAAACTATTGTGAACAGCAGAACCTCTGGAGGTTATTTTTAATGATGCAGAGATATCCAGCCTCAGAGGTTCTGATCTAGCAGGGCTGGGTTGGGTACCTAGAGAAAGATTCTGAACTGGTTCCTCTGCATTTCAGGCTTGAGAAGCACTGATACACTCCTTCTGCTTTGTGACTCTGGGAGTCTTCTCCCCTCACTAAGAGTTCCATTCCTGACTTGAATATTTTCCTCCTCTGACCAAATTCTGCTGCATTCTGAAGACTGGACTCAAGCGACACCACTGCATTTAAAAGGACAAAGTAGCCCCACAAGTGAGTATGATTTCTACAATCGTGCATGTGTGCATGCTCAGTTGCTCAATCATGCACGACTCTATGTGACCCCACGGACCATAGCCTATCAGACTCTTCTGTCCGTGGAATTTTCCAGACAGGAATAGTGGAGTGGGTTACCATTTTCTCCTCCAGGGGGATCTACAATCACAGAGGTGAAATAAAATCTCAGCTTATTTTATTGACAGCATCCAGGACTAAATTTCCTTGCATAACCTCCCTGAGCTTCAATTTCTTCATCTGTTATATGAGAATAATAAGGCTATTATCTCATAGGGCTCTCAGGGTTGTGATGAGGATTAAATGATATAATACATGTGAAGTGTTGAATACACAGCCAGGCACAAACAAGGTAAGCAGTCATCACCTCTGCGTGGGAGGCAGCACAGCACAGAGGTGCCAAGTGCAGGCTCTTTGTCTCATGTGTTCAGAAGTGGGACCTTGGATAGTGTGCATCACATCTCTGAGCCTTCATTTCTCCTTTTTAAAATTGAAGTAAGACTAATCTCCGTCTCAACAGGATGTTATGAGGATTTGAGGCAATAACACATGTAAGTGTCTTCCTTGCTGGCACTTAGGAAGGATCTTGAGGCTTCCCAGATAGTGCTAGTGGTAAAGAACCAGCCTGCCAATGCAGGGGACCTAAGAGACATGGGTTCGATCCCTGGGTCAAGAAGATCCCCTGGAGGAGGGCATGTCAACCCACGCCAGTATTCTTGTCTGGAGAATCCCATGGACAGAGGAGCCTGGCAGGCTATAGTCCATAGGGTCGCAGAGTCAGACACGACTAAAGTAACTTAGCAGGCGTGCAGGAAGGATCTCAGTAATACTGTCACCAGTATTCTATGAAGATATCCTGCCCTTTCATTCATGAGGTAGAATTTACTTTTCCTCTTTGGCATTTTCATAAAGCTGTTTGCACCTTTATGAAAATACTCATATTACTTAACAATTATCCCCAAGTTTCTCCCTTAGGTCTTGTTATATTTTATATGTACACATGTAAAACAACTGTCATATCATAGTTGCTCAATAAATGTTATTGAATCCCTGAATGAACCCAAAATAATTTGGTAAGTTTTTTATTTTATTATTAGATCAACAAGAGGTTATTTGAACTGGCTCTTAAAACGGCCAGAAAAGCTGGTCTATATGTGACCTGATTCATTTTTGGATAACTAACAGCATCCCAGACTCATCATGTGTTTAATAAGAAGCAGGAAGTGCATTGCTCTCCTGGAACAGCTTAATAAAGTCCTCAGTGTGTGATGCTAAAAGGGAAGATGAGAAAATGAATAAATTAATGCTTGCCAACAGCAGTAAGCTCTGGAGAAAAAAGAAAGTTATGTAATAATATAATGGCTTTGGGTAATTGCCTGCATGGACAGAATTTTTCTCCTTTAGTCACTGAGGGAACTCAGTCTTTTATAATAATCAGGTACACTATCTTCTACAGCTTTTGTGAGAATGAATTAGGCAGGGGACTCAGATTATTCCCGTTCTACAGATGTGGATACTGAGGCATGGCGTAGGCATAGACTTTCCCTATACCACATACTGATGAAGTGGTGGAAATAATAAAAACAGTTAGTGTCTATCAAGAATCTGCTATATCCCCTCACTGTTAGGGCTATTATAAACATTACTGCTAATTTTCACTTCTATCTTGCCAGGTAAATATTAGCAAACTGAGGTTCAGAGGGGTTAAGTGACTTGCCTCAGGTCACATAGTGATTGACAGAATCTGGAGCCAGTCTGATTCCAGAGTCCCTGCACAACATCAAGCCCAAGCATTCTGATCTCTGACCTAGAAGATTGCATTGTGGGGTAGGGAAATGGTGCCGGCTTTTGAAAGACCTGTGATTAAGTTTCAAGATTTTAGTGAGCAGTGCACAGGACATGGTTAAAGGTGAATTTAGCTTCAGGTGAATGCTGCTGCAAAACCAGGTGTTCCTCGTTTAACAAACATGATTAAATTGCAGTGGAAAGTGGGCTAGAGAGGAAGAGTTTTGGGGACCTGCTCCGGCTCAGGGGAATAAATAGTGCAGGGATCCAACCCTCAGCTAAAGAGTGGCCTCTAGCAGGGAATGAACTGTTATCTCTTCCTTGAGCACCCTGCAGAGAGGAGCAGGAGAGAGAAGCTGTAAGTTAGTGTGGTCTCAGTCTCGAATAGAGTGTGGACTTCACAGCCACACGGTTTAGGTTTAAATCTCAGTTCCGTCATTCTCTAGGGCAGGGGCCCCCAACCTCCAGGATCTAATGCCTGATGGTCTGAGGTGGAGCTGATGTGAAAATAATAGAAATTAAGTGCACAATAATTGTAGTGTGCTTTAATCACCCCAAACCATCCCTGCCCCCACTCCATCCCGGTCAATGGAAAAATTGTCTTCTATGAGACCGGGCTCTGGTGAAAAAGAGACTGGGGACCACTGCTCCAGGGTATGCCTCGGGTCTGTTCCTTCATCTAGCTGAGCCTCTGCTTCCAAATTAGGAGATCAGAGACATTCTGATCATTTCGTAGCAGTGTGAGGAAGAGTATGAGAACTTATGATTAACATGCCAGTTGCAGAGGAGGTAGTCTGACCTTCCAGCCCTGGGATGGCTGTGACTCAGAAAGCCAAGCTGCTTCACTGGGGCATGAAGTAACCCAGGGCAGCCCAGGCCAGCCTGTGGTTACTGGCATCAGCCAGACCTTGCCTTTATTGTTCTGCAGGAAGAAATGGTGTCGTGGTTCTGGTTCACTAGCTGGTACGAGGCGGTTTCCACCAGGCTAGTGTAGAAGAACGAGGCAGTGAGTATAGGAACCGCCCAAGGTGAGATTACCTCCCCAGGGAACCAGCACCAGGCAGCCCTGCTCTGCCCAGAAAGCAGCAACCTGCAGGTTTGGATTTAGAGTCTAACAGGTATGGGAAGGGGTGGGAGAGAAATTGCTTCCTTCTCAAGGTCTCTTGCAGGCCTCTGACTTTTCCCTCCATCACACACGCCTTTGAGCAGAGTGTGAAAACAACACCCAGCCCTGCCAAATCCCATCCTTATATTTTGCCTGATGAGCACCAGGCTCTTGGGGGCACCTTTAGAAGAGTGAGGGCGTTCCAAGTCCAGACTCCATGGAGCCCACAAGGCACCAGGGCCTTGGCATTTATTATTCCTTGGGAGCCTTGAGGTCTCCTGTAATTTGCAATTAATGTGGTGAACTGTTTCTCACTTGTCGGCAACCTTGACTGAGTGCCTGCTTGCTCCAGAGCACAGCTCACAGACCAGGGCTTTAAGTCCTGACTTGGAAGCCCATAGCATGTAATGGGAGCCTGCACAACGGCTTACTCACAAGAGGGCTTGAAGGTCAATTGGTCCGTCTATAAAATGGGGATAATGTTAATGTAAGCTGTTGCAAATGGATGAATGCCTTGTCAGACACTTTCCCTAATGCCTGGCACTTGTCAGATGCTCCATAAATGCAACCGAGACAGTGAATAGTAGAAGAGTTGTATTCTCAGTGTGGTCACACTCTAAAACAAAAGAGATAACAATAGAATGAAATGTACAGATTCCATGACTAGAAAGAAGCATGGGTTGTAGAATACTGGAGAATGACCTTAAAGGCATGTATTTTAGACAGTCGGTCACATTGTCAATGATGAAAGACAGTCAGAGCTAAGGGGGGCTCAGCTTTAGAACTGCATTTTAATGAGAAGGATTTTTAAGATATCATATGGCTCAGGGGTGTTGGTGATAATTTCATTCATTCCACAAATATTTTTACTGCCTACCATGTGCAAAATTTTTAAAATAAAACAACTGCCATATCCAACCTAGAGTGGCACACATAATTTCTTGTGAATTGATTGGAATTATTTGGGTTGAAACTAAAAAAAGGCAGTTTGCCCTGTGCATTTTCCACTGATTGTTTCAGCTTTCCCCTTGCTCCGGTGTCCTCTCCTTGAACACATCTAAGCATAGGAGTCCTTAGTCATCTCTTGGGGTCTCCCTCTTTTCCTGATGTCAGTCAGAATTTACCTGTCCTTGCTCATTGTCTTTGGTTTTTCCATGTCCAGTCTCAGCTAATTAATTGAACTGGGAGACCACGTTTCACATCATATTAAAGATTACAATCCCATTAAAGTCTTTACCATTCCAGAAATTTTTATAGCATAAACAGCGATGTACTGGGTACTCAACACATTGGCTCAAGGAATCAAATCTAATAGGATTTCAGACACTGCAACAGAAAGATGAGGTACATAGATATTTTTGCTTCCTATTATGGCACTCTTTTTGCCAAATGATGTAAAGAAGAAAGCAATGGAAAACAATGGTCCGGATCCTGACTTGGACGTTGGAAATATGTAAATAAATAAGACAGCCTGAATAAGTTTTAAGTAAGAGAAAGGATGTGATTTGGAAAGTGCAAACATACCTAATACATTTTCCTCTACCTGGAGATTTTAACCATGTTATGATATTTTCCCTCCATTTTTCGCTCTTTTGAAATCTCCTATACTTGTCACCTCTCACCATTCACCTGATTCATCTCCCATTTGATCTGTTGGATCACTCCTTAAAACGCTGGAGTTCACAAAGCAGATATTTAAGAAGGAATCTGGGATTGTATTGACACCGTGCTTTTGCAGTCAACCCTTAAGTTTGTTTTCCTAGCATTTTAAAACAAAGGTCACATCAGTGTGGTGCCGTCAGTTAGGCCAATGAGGCCTCACAAGTGAATATTCGGTTCAGTTCAATTCAGTTCAGTTGCCCAGTCGTGTCCAACTCCTTGCAACCCCATGGACTGCAGCATGCTAGGCTTCCCTGTCCATCACCAACTCCCGGAGCTTGTTCAAACTCATGTCCATCTCATCAGTGATGCCACCCAACCATCTCATCCTCTGTCGTCCCCTTCTCCCACCTACAATCTTTCCCAGCACCAGGGTCTTTTCAAATGAGTCGGTTCTTTCCATCAGGCGGTCAAAGTATTGGAGCTTCAGCTTCACCACCAGTCCTTCCAATGACTATTCAGGACAGATTTCCTTTAGGAGTGACTGGTTGGATCTCCTTGCAGTCTTATTGAAATGTGATTATTTATTTGTCTTTACAGTCTGGGGTCAATTTTTTTTTTTTACCCCTGTGGAAATACCTTTGAAATCATAATTCAAGTAGAAATTTGGTTCATTAGGAAAGTTTGATTTCATTTACAAATATACAGAAAGGAAACTAAGGCTTATAATTTGAAGTTGTTCAGTTAAAGTTTGATAATACTATATGGGTTAAACATCAGGAAATATCATATTTTTACGATTATAATCCGATACTTTCTGGAATGTTGAATTTAAAATTAGTGTCTTTGAAGGCAGAAGCAGTGCCCCTGTGGTTTATCTTCTCTTGGTAGGAATTCATGTTGTTGTTTATTTGCTAAGTCATGTCTGACTCTTTGCAACCCCATGGACTATAGCCTGCCAGGTTCCTCTGTCCATGGGATTTCCTAGGCAAGAATTCTGGAGTGAGTTGCAATTTCATTCTCCAGGAGATCTTCCTGACCTGGGATTGAAGCAGTCTCCTGCATTGGAGACTTTACCACTGAGCCACCTAGGAAGCCTGGTACGAATTCATAGTCATAAAATATTATGAAAGAATCTAGAGCAGGGACTGATGGTCTGTGGTTGGATTCAAGGTGTCCATAATACCTCTGAAAATGTACATTAAAAATCTAATGTATGGATTTTCTTCTAGAAAGAAGGGCTAGTGTTTTCATCAGATTCTCACAGTCTCTGATCTTAAGAATGCTAAGAATCACTGTCTTGAAGATAAACTACCTCAACCCTCTCATTTTACTAGTTGAGAAACTGCTCACTCCCTCCCAAACTTACTCGGTTAAGCAACTTCCTTGATATTCTTTGTAAGAGCAAGACATGCATGCCTTTTACCCAGGCATGGATAAAAGTCTGTGGACTTCCAGGACCATAAGAATTAGAATCATCCCCAGTAACATCCCTGGAGAAGGAAACAGCAAGCCACTCCAGTATTCATGCCTGGAGAATTCATTCCATGGATAGAGGAGACTGGCAGGCTACAGTCCAGGGGATCACAAAAGAGTCGGATTAGCGACCTAACACACACTAACACCAGGATCCTCTGGACCTTTCAGGCAAACAATAAATACTAAATTTAGTTTTTTAAAAATATCATATTCCACCATAATTGCAAATGGCTCATTAACACTAATGAGGAGCTGGAACGTATCAGTGAAACTTTGCATCGTGTACTGTTTACTCGCACCCAGTTTGGGTCTCATTTAGCACAGGGGCTGCATATGTGCTGGAATAAACACCCTCTCCCTCCCTTTCACCTGCGCTACATCCTTCTCACGTTTGGTAGCAAGTGTTCCGTCTCCTCTGAAGGAGCCCTGGAGGTGGGGGATGCTATCTGCTTTTGCTTCATGGAAAATTACTGCCGTATCTGGCCCTGATATCTGAAACCTCATACCACAGTTCTCATCCAACAGGTCTGTCAGGAGTGTGGTGTTTGCACAACAGTCTTTAGATAATAACAGAGAAGATAAAATTTCCCAGATAAGGAGGAAGTGTGAGTTGAAACCTGCAGAGGTTTAATTTCCAGCTCTCCTCTCCCCACCTCATCCCTGCCCCTCTCAGAGTTAGTGAGTGCAATGACAAGCACTCTGCATATGCACTCCGAGCTGTCCAGAGCCCATAAATAGTAGCTGTCAGTGATTCACCAATTAATATTTATTCTACTTACCCAATGTGGAAAATACTTTGCCTTTAGCTGAGTGAGTGTAAATAAAATTGAATTGGAAAGGTTAAACTGTCACGAGTTGAGTGACCTTGATTCCTTTTCCTGGCAAACCTGAGAAAAATCACCCCATTCATAGATCTCAACCCTCTCTGCATAACTTGTTTAATAACATTAACTCTAGGAGTTAAGTCCTTTGATTCCAACATATAATTTCTTTTCTCAATGATTTTTCTTGTAAAACAGAATTTTCACTTGTGTGTTTGAATCAGTTCTCACTCTTAGCCAATTTCCTGAGCACCCATGTCAGGGTGACGGTTCAATCTGACTTGTTTCTTGCTGTTTTGATTGTTGTCGGGGAGACAGAGCACCTCTTTTCCCAGTGATCATGTTTGGCAGAAGGGGTTTTCTAGTTCATCATTTCAGTTCCATCCAACAATGACTTTTGAGCCTTTACTGTGCACCTCCACTGATTGTGAGGAAATCATGGCTGAATTAAGCCATGTGCTTTGTCCTCAAGAAGCACACAAATCTGTGCAGAAGTCTCATGTAAGCTGCTGGTTTTAACGCATGGCAGCATGACAATTTCATGCTGAAAAGAAATACAGGCCATGTGTTATGGTAACTCAGAGCAATGACAGTCTTACCTGTGTGATCAGAAAACTCTTCAGGGAAGAGGATGCATGTGAGTTGAGGGTTTTTTTTTTTTTTTTTTTTTTTGCCTAGTACAGTAATGGGTATCTTTTATTGAGTGCATACTATAAAGTGTTTTTTCATTTCATACTCACAACAATTCTATGAAGTGGATACTATCAATATTACCCCTCCATTGCAACTGGACAAACACAAGCACAGAGCTCAAGTAACCAACTGCCAAAGGGAGTTCTTCTTGCTAACTCTAGAATCCCTTCTCTCACCACCCCACCGTACCCCAGCTTATTTGAGAAACTTCTCTAACCAGCAGAAGATGGAAGCATTCCAGGCTGTACCTCCACGCTTACTGGGTGAACAGCAGAAATGGAGTCTCAGAGGGCAGAACTACAGAGCCTAGAAAAGAGTATGGGAATCGTCCTCAGCTCCTTAATGGTTACTCTAAGCCAGGCTCTGCCTGAGCACCTCACAGACACAATTAGCCTCTCATCCTTATAACACTCTTGAGAACTAGATATTATTATCACAATTTTTAAAATTGAGGAGACTCAAAGAGTTAAGTTTGCTTACTTGAGGCATCAAGGATTATTGAAAGGCAGGGATTTGATCTCAAGTCCTGACAACTCCTTTCCAATCTCTTTAATCTATTATGGGAAGAGGAGGCTTCACAAACCTGATCAAAGACTCCTGTGCTTTTAACCATAAGCATACTTTCACCTCCTTCCTCTCTTCCAGAACCTGAACGCAAATAAAAAAAACAAATATCCTAGTTCCTTTCCCCAAATTGCCTTCCTATTATCATTTGGATTATAAATTGGCAATGAGGAAGAAAGAGAGGAGATTAATTCTCACCATAGTCTCCAAAGATATATACTGCTTACTTTATTCTGCAAATGAAAGAACTTGCACTCAGAGAATGAAGAAACTTAGTCATGTGGATGAAAATTCAATTAACTACCAAGAAGAAAGAGAAAGAATTTTATCTGAGCCAAACTGAGGATTAAAACTCAGGAAACAAATTCTCAGAAAGTTCAGAGAACTCTTCTGCTTGCTACAAGTCAAAGGCACAGTCACATACATTTTTGAGACACGGGACCATACATCACAATGACATAGCTATAGTTTACATAAAGTTGATCATGGATATATAGTCCAGATAAATGGGTATGAAGTGAGCAGCAAGTCACCATGACTTCGTTCAGAGTTAGGAAAGACCTCTACTTTTTAAGAAGTTATGGTGCTGTGGTCACAAGAAAGGAAAAAAAAAAAGGTCTTTCTGGTTGAGCAGGCACTCCCCTCTTTGAGGAGCTCTGGTTAATGTGTAGATGTACACTACACATTAGAGAGGAAGGAGGAGGCCCAAGCACACAGAGACTTTTATGTTTAATTTTTTCTTGCCCTGCCTTAAACTATAAATTTATTTCATCAGTTAAAATCAGATAGCAATTATGAAAGGCAGAAGGGATGAATGTATCATTGGTTAATATTTATGGAGATTATCAAGAGGTAAAATGCTTTGTATTCAGATATTTGGGCTTCCCCGGTGGTTCAGCAGTAAAGAATCTGCCTCTCAGTGCAGGAGATGCAAGTTCGATCCCTGGGTTGGGAAGATCCCCTGGAGAAGGAAATGGCAACCTACCCCAGTATTCTTGCCTGGGAAATTCCATGGACAGAGGAGCCTGGCAGGGCTACAGTCCACGGGGTCACACAGAGTCAGACCGAGTGACTGAGAACGTGTGTAACAGACTATGAGAGGACAGCTTCTAATCTTTCTCAATAATTTATTCTTTTCCAGAACCAAGAATGTAATAGTGGCTTTGAGGTTTCAGAAACAGAAGCTTTGACAACAAAGAGTATCTTTTCTTAAGAATAAATTTCAGATCTAGAATTACTACATGGTAGAGATGGAAAGGGCTCCTTATTTATTGTAATCCCTTTGGTTAACAAATGAGGAAACTGAGGCTCAGAGAGGTGTGATGACTTATCCAAGGTCCCAGCGAGCATTAATACATGCTTTTGCTTTAATAAATTCACAAGTAAATTATATTCCTGAATGGGATGAAAGTATTGTCAAAACGAATACTTTTTTAAAATTTTTTCCCAAATTGGGTATAGCGTTCATAACTCCACTTCAAGGGTCAAAGGATTATTTATAAACAATCCAACAAAATCACTCTAGAAATCAGTGAACTTAAGTGCTCAAGTCATTCAGGGGAATTGTCTATTCCACAGTACAGTCTGCACAGAAAGGTAGAATGGAAGATAGGAGCACATTCCTCCGAACACACAAGGTAGGTTCATGCATTATATCCCACTTTTAGGGCTTCCTGGTGGCTCAGGCCGTAAAGAATCTGCCTGTGATGCAAAAGACCCAGGTTGATCCCTGGGTAGGGAAGATCCCCTGGAGGAGGAAATGGCACACACATCCCACTTTTAGTGAGTCTGAGTACATTTTAAGAACACACTTTCCAAGGGAAGTGTTCTGGTTCTTACTACCGTCCTGCAAGCTTATGTTCAGGTAAGCCTATGATGACGCCTTCACTGAAAGGAGCAGTAAAGCCATCCTAATCGTCCCTGACTCAAAGCCTTCCATTTCATCCCTTAAAAACACTTACTGTTTTAGCTGTTCTTCCAACTGCAATAATAATTAACACTTATATAATGTCTCTTATCCCAGGAGCTCTAAGGGATTGGCTAGCATTACAGTGCTTAGTTCCTTTCTGATTAGGCATGGGAAAATGTCAGTTCTTGTTGCTCAAGAAAATGACTACTCTTCCCTGTACCCCCCACACAGCCTAATTCATCATTCTCAGGTCAGGAGGGCAGAGTGCCTGCACCGGAAGGGCAGACTGAGACAGAGAGAAAGGAGGGACTTGTGTCAGGAGTGGGATGCTGTTGTGGACGAGTGTTGGTGTTTACACTGGGCTCTGACTCCATCATGTGAGCAGTGCTGTGGGAGTTCTATTGTTTCGGGAGCCTCACCCTCCAGGCTGCTGTCCTTGGCTCACTGCAGTGTGCGTTAGTACCGTGGTTTCAAACCATGCACTTCCTGTAAGCCACCTTTCTGATGCCTCGCGAGTGAGTCTGTTTCAGATGCTTAAAATTCATGTGTGTGCGTGGTTCCTAATTAACAGGGCAAGGGTTGCAGAGCATGGTGTTCAGTTCTCAATCACTCAGTCTTGTCCGACTCTTTATGACCCCATGGACTGTAGCCCGCCAGGCTCCTCTGTCTATGGGATTTTCTAGGCAATAATACTGGAGTGGGTTGCCATTTCCTTCCCCAAGGGATCTTCCTGACCCAGGGACCAAACCCGAGTCTTCTGCTTCTCCTGCATTGGTAGGCAGACTCTTTATCACAGCACCACTTGGGAATGGACCACCTCCTTTTTATGCAATCTCACTTGTAGGGTATCCAAGTAGTTTGAGAACACAGATTACTCCTGTGGGGAAACTAGTACTTTATACTCCTTCAGTACTTTTCCATCCTTGTAATAACTGTCTGGTTTTAGAGATAAACACAGGCTGCGTAACACAATAGGGAAAGATGAGATGATGAACTTTGAAGTCAGAATTCTGAATTCAAATCCAAGGTACTTTGCTTTCTGGTTTTGTGACCTTGGGCAATTACTTGTCTTCTTTCTATGAAACTGTTTTCTATAATCCCATGGCAAAGGTTGTTGTGAGGATTAAAGATGATGATAAGAATAAAGAGCTTAGCTTGATGCCCAGCACATCACCATGAGAATGGCAGCCTTTGTTACATCTGTGAAGTGGTTGCTATTGATAAAATTGCTCATAGACTTAAGCCAAGTACCCTTTGTCTTTGTAGAAAAGAATAGGGAATTTTTTTCCTCTGTTATTGTGATCTGGTTTTTGTATTTTTTTTTTTTAAAGAAAGATTTATGAACTGACACCTGGCAAAAACAATGTTTGCTTTTGGACTCTTTTTTCCTAGTGACTCTTCCCCCGACATGCTGTTTCTTTTATTTTCCCTTTCTTCTTTCTAATCACTCTAAAGTAAGATATTTACATAGTTATCAGTTTGTTACTGAAGAATTAGTTCTTACTAGAGAATTCTTATTAGCATTTGGTGTTAAAACCAAAATCTCCTTATCCTCTGTAACAGTTAACATTATTTACCTCTTATTACATACCTGTACATCTTTCAAGTGTTCTATAGGTTGACTTTTTAAATTCTCACCATACTTGCATGAGGTAGAAACTGTCAATCTCCCCATTTTACAGAGGAAGAAACTGAGGCACAGAAATGTTAATTAATTTGCTCAAATTAACCATCGTGTCTTCCAGGATCTGAAATCAGAGCCTGAAACCAGGACTAAACTGTCAAGTCTCAACTTGGGAGACGCAGATTTGGGTGAAAGTGTGATGAGGAAAGAGGTGAAGCCTGGGCAGGCATGTTCCCTGATGGGCCTGGATTTCTCTGGAATCGAGGAGACAGTATCCCTTGGAGCAATCAAATGGAAGGGACATTTATCCACCCCTTTTTCGCCATGTTCTCATCCCACTTTGATGGAGGTGCCCTTCCCCTCCTCCCTGACAGCTCACTGCCTCTCACCTCTCGGGTTTGTTGTGTGGTCCCTCGGCTCAGCAGCTGCTCAGGAAACCAGCGCTGTGACATGGAGTGGCCACACAGAGCAGGTGGGGTGCTGTCAGAGTCAGAGAAAGAGGAGAGTGTTTGAAGGAAACTGAGAAGGCTGGCAAGGATTATGTTTCCTTCATGTGCAACTAGAAGGATGACTGTATCACTCCAGTGGTAGGTAGAATCCTCAGCACCCAGATGTAATTTCCCAAAATATAACCTCAAATCTGGTGGCTTAGAACAGAAACTTACTCTCTCACAGTTCTGGAGGCTAGATGTCTGAAATCAAGTCATCAGGAGGACCATGCTCCCTCTGAAGCCTCTAGGTGAGCATCCTTCCTTGCCTCTTCCCGGCTTCTGCAGCTTCTTACAACACTTGGGGTTTCTTTGCTGGTAGACGTATCACTCCAATCTCCCCATTCTTCACATCACCCCCTTATCTGTGTCTCTCTGCATTCCCTCCTCTTCTTATAAGGACACCAGTCATTGACCCATTGCTGTTTAGTCATTCAGTCTTGTTCAACTCATTGCAACCCCATGGATTGTAGCCTGCCAGGGCCCTCTGTCCTTGGGATTTCCCAGGTGAGAATGCTGAAGTAGGTTGCCATTGCCTTCTCCAGGGGATCTTCCTGACACAAGGATCACACTCAGGTCTCCTGCATTGGCAGGTGGATTTTTTTTTTCTTTTTTTTTTTTGCCACTGAGCCATGAGGGAAGCCCATAGGCCCACACAAAATCCAACATGATTTCATTTTGAGATTCTTAACGAATTACACCTATGAAGACTTTTATTCCAAATAAAGTCACATTTTGAGGTTCTGGGTGGACATAGATTTGGGGAAGTAATTTAACCCACTACAACAGACCTTACGAAACCATCAGTATTGGTTGTAGTGAAATAAATAGAATAATTATGCCCCTGCCTGAGAGTACAAGAACCACTGAGTGCTCTGTAAGGCTTGGAGTTGAATAATTAAAATCAAAATACCTCAGAATGTACCGACAATTTGGTACACTGAACTTAAAGAGTAAAGTTACTAGGCAGTTATTAAGGATTTTGAACTAAAGTGCATTTTTGGGGGGATGTCCAACTAAAATGAGCTGATATAGTCATGTTGTTACAGAAATGGACACTTTGATATAAAAGCCATTTAGCAAGTGATAGATACATCTGTACACACATACACACATATACAAACAGAGAGAGAATGAGAGAGAGAGCATAGGGTTTACATGCCACTAATTATGGTATTTTGTGGTTTAGAAGGTAAAGAGTCTGCAATGCAGGAGACCTGGGTTTGATCCCTGGGGAGATCTCCTGGAGGAGGGCATGGCAACTCACTCCAGTATGCTTGCATGGAGAATCTCCATGGATAGAGGATCCTGGTGGTCTACAGTCAACAGGGCTGCGAAGAGTCAGACACAACTGAGCGGCTAAGTACACCACCTGAAAATGAAGGCCAGGACTTCCTTGCATTTTTGTACAATTGTCTTTTAGTCAATGTCACTGGTGACTTTGGTTTACAAAGGATGGCGCTTTTTGCAAATTCACCTCTTCTCCCCACAAATTTGCCTCATTTCTCCATGAATTACATTTTTTTCCTGAAGTCATCTCATTTTGGATATTGCCACATGGTATGCTCTTTATTGTTGATTGTTTTCTCTGTCATGTCACTAGCTAGAAGGACATGTTAGTTTAAGTCCTGCTTCAAGGACCCCTGGAAGCATTTCTGAGGGATAGAAAAATGAACTGAGAAAGGAGGAGCAGAGAGTGCCTTTACTTCATTGATGTTGGCCTATTTGAACTCATTTGCAGAAGAAAACATTGATTGAGCATCTAGGATCAGTTCGGCAGTCCCTGGGATGGGTTCTAAGGATGCAGCAGTGAGCACCCAGGCATCTCCCGTACTTTCAGATGGCTCATTTCAGTTGACGGTCACTGGACAGCAGCTGCTTGGATATACTGTGATCATGTCAAGTGATGATAAGTCAGAAAAACCATACTTTCTCAGCTACTTCTTATTCTAAATTTGATGTCTTATGAGGAAGCAACCAAGTATTTATAGAGTCAAATAGTTGACAGATACCCCATGGACCATTTGGTCCAGTATCCTGTTTTCAGTCAACAAGCATCTGATAAATACTTATTGAATGTTAGGGATGTACCAGGCACAGAAAAAGCAACAGTGGCTAAAATCAGGCACAGAACTTGCCCTGACAGGATGTATAGTCTAGTGGTGGAAGTCAGAAGTTATCAAATAATTACACAAATAAATATAAAATTGTGATTGTGGTAACAGCTATGAAAAATGTTTAGGCAGTATTGTGAAGCTGTGAGACTGGGAATTTGAGTCAAGGAGGTCCAGAAGGCTTCCCCAGGAATTAGATTTAAGGTGAGATCTAAAAGGGAAATTTTGCAGGGGGCAGGGAGGAGGGACCCAGCAAGTTCACTGTGGACTCCCTTTCCAGATCCTTCTGTGGACCTGCAGCAGACTCTGAAGATGGGACAGGAATCTCTCAGGAATCTCCAATTCTTTTGCAAGCTCTCTAGGTGATTTGGATGTGATCCTGAGAGATCCTTCATTTTGGGAGCTTTGAGTTCCACCAAGTTTGAAAGTGGATTATCTGCACTAGCTGAGTGACCTTGAGCAAGTTTCTCTCTCAGCATCAGTCATCTCCTTTGAAAAACTAGGAAGAGTTATCCTTCGAAGTGTACAAAGATGACATTCAATATCATGAGTATAAAAGTGTATGCCACGAGTAGACATACTGATGTAAGTGTACAGGTCTGTGAGATGTCATTTTTCTCTGCTTAGGAAGATCTCTACGAACAAAGACTGCGTGGCCTGGTAGAGGAAGGCTGACTCACACACATCATCAGGACAACTCAAACGGCTCCCAGTCTGTTTTCTGGATAAGATTTAACATTGGCTTCCCAAAGGGCACAGGTTGCAAAGGTGGGCCTTTGGATGGAGTGGCGTGAACATCGGGGGTCGAAGGCTGGGGGTAGAGTTGGGGCTGGCTTCCCACTGAAGAAGGAACTGCACTGATGCTTCTCAACATCACACAACTGAAGAGAACATTTTTCTTGCACTGAGCAACTAAGAGCCACAAGCTGCTGGAGACATTTCCAGTGCTGGGGACAGTTACTGTGGTTCAGAGTTGCCCTTGTATTGAATTCAGCCAGTTATCACTTACATCAGTCAGGTCCTGGCAAGAAAAAGGTTTATATTCAAAACGGATGACTGGAGAGAATAAATGAAAGAATCATGTGCAAATGTGTGAGCAGGATTAAGGGTGAACACCCAGGCAGGCTCCACTAAAAACAACTGAAAAACTGCTCCCCCACCCTACCCCCGGGTCTGAAGGGGCAGGGAAAGAGTGATGTCTAGAACTCTGTCCTGGAAGAGGCAACAGCTGACAGAAGCTGAGGCCTCATGTAAAGAAATCCAGCCGCTGCTTACCGGGACTTAGCAGGGAAATTAACATTTTGACCCTTTTTCTCTCCCTTTCATATTCCCCTGGTGCCTCCCACTGGCCAAGCCTGATCAGGACCCAAGGGCAGGACGGCACATTCATTCAGTGAATTAACCTTCCCAGGGTGCAGTGCTGGAAAGAGAAGTGATCCAAAAGTGAAATGAGAATATCCAGTACGTTACTTACAAAACCATGACTTTTTTTTTTTAATACCAGCCTCTCCTCAAGCACTTTCCACATACTGTTTTATTTAATTTCGTATAGATTAAAAGGAAAGTGCAGGGCTATGAGTGCATGAATGTGCACACGTGTGCGTGCACAGACACATGCACACAACCCTGCAAAGAAGGTTGAGTGATTTGGGTAGATGTTAATACTGCAGCATTTTATAAAGTGGGGCTAGGAAACAGGAGTCATTAGTGTGCAGTGTGCTTGGCTCCAGGCTGCCTATGGGGAGCAGGAGGGCAGAATGGGCTCCATGAACACAGGATTACAGGACCAAGCCCTGACCACAGCCCACAAGCCCAGGGGCCAGGGCCACACCAGGTACAGGGCAGAGGAAACTTGTCTTATTCTGCTGCACTCAGTTAGAGAAGAATATGAATCAGACTTGTTCCCAGGGAATGGACATGCCCCTTGGCCTGTGGTTCTAGATTTGGTTATATATGAACATCACGGTGGTGGGAATAGGGGTGCGGGAGCTCATTAAAAAGACAAATTCCAGAGCCCCCTCTCCAGAAACTGCACTCCAGTAGGGCAGATAGGACCCCAGGAATCTGCTTTTGGCACGTTTGGATCCAGGTAGTCTGGGGGGAACTGAAGTTGAGAAATGCCTATGAGTAATGGGCTTGTGTTTTCAGACTTGGGAGAGACAATAGGCTTCCTAGGTGACCAAGTCCAGTATCAGAAGCCCGGAGAGGTGAAATGATTGTACAAAGCCAAAGGAAGTCCAAATGCATGGCTGCAGGAAAGAGAGTAAGAGTGTGAATCTTAGTGAAGGCAGCCAGGCGTGATCAGAAGCAGCAGGCAGATAGTGCTGGAGAACCGACTGGCCGGGATGATGAGAATACTGTCTCCCTGGAGATGAAAGTCACTTTCAGGGCTTGCTAACTGTGTATGAGCTGGATCTTTCGAGATTCCCCAGGATCGGTCACCTTGCTTCCCTACGGGACACAGACTTCAAGTCTTACCTGAGAAATCTGGCCAAGCCTGGCCAGGCATGTACACAGGCGTGTACATACATGGCAACCTGGCGTGTATACATAAGCTATGAATACTCATGTCAGTGCAGTGTTGTATGCTTCAGGATCCTCAGATTGGAACTGGGAAACACGGGTTGATATTCAGACCCTATCACCCATATGTCTGCAACTTTGGGCATTACCTCTCAAAGCCTTCATTTCCAAATTGGTAAAATGGATATAATAAACCAGTTCAACAATGCTTGGATGAACTGGATCATGTTAGAGCCCCACAAATGGGAAAGACCAAATGTTTACTGAGTGCCCACTTCCTCCTGGATCATGTGGATTATACACAGGGTTTTAAGCAATGAGGAGGCTGATTTTGAATTAGGAAATTTGACTTGGGAAGACAGCCCTTAAGTGTTTTTCTGATTGAATTATTATCTTTTTTTCTCATTTGTATCCATGTTTTCCCAATGAGACGTTTCTTTACTATGTTCTCTAGCAAATCATAAACTCCTGATGATGTGTATTCTGATTTATGTTGTTTCACTTACAAGCACATAATATATCTACTAAAGCCATATATCCAGCAGCCTATGTGTCTCCGGGCTTCCTTCATCCTCACAGATCCCTGAGCACTGATGAGGCACTTAGACCTGCCACCTTCCTTCCATGAGCATCTCAGAACTAACCTGGCTTGGTTCCCCCTTCACAATCTTGGTCCCAGTGCACACAAAGTCCTCCTTCTCCACCATAAAGGCTCCTCCTTCTGCCTGCTGCTTCCAAATCTCCTGAATTCTCATCCCTCACTCTCACTCTTCATTGCCCAACCCTGTCCTCCTGACATCTCTTCCCACAAACTCACTCTCAGTGACCTCTGCCATCCACACTCATCATATGGACTAATGCAGCCCCTAAGGGTGGGGAAACAACAGACTCCAAGCTTTGTTCATTCCCAAAAGAATTGCACCAGTCATGTGTCTGTGCAAGGACACTCGGCTGCCTGCTGAGCCCTCAGCTGCTCATCACACTAATTTGCATAATGATGCCTCCGATCCAGTGTCTTGTGTTTCTCTGGGGTGATAATGACAACCTCCATTTGTGTCAAGCGTTAGAATTTACAAAGGCTTTGGCAGACCACAATTTGATGAGATTCTCACAACAATCTCATGGTGGTTATTATCTCTCGTTTAACAGACAATGGAACAGGTTTGTCTAACTCAGTGGTTCTTGGCCAGGGATGAGTTTATCTCCCAGGGAACAGGTAGCAATGTGGAGGCATTTTTGGTTGTCACATGTTGCAGAGGCAAGATCTACTGACATCTACTCAATAGAGGCCAGGGATGCTGCACAGCATCCTACAACATACAGGGCAGTATCCCCAACAAGGAATCATTTGGCTCAAAGTATCAATAGTTCTAAGGTCGTGAAACTCTGGTCTAGTTTCATTTACTTGCAAAACCAGGATTCTAACCCACTTGTTTAGAGTCCTTGGGCCTCTGCTCTTTTAGGGTCTGGTCTAGTTTCATTTACTTGTGAAACCAGGATTCTAACCCACTTGTTTAGAGTCCTTGAGCCTCTGCTCTTTTAGGGATCTTGTACCACCACTTTCAGGTTTTATCACTACCTTGGCTAATATCATCTCCTGATTATGAGAAAAGGATTGATGATTTCATTGAAGTCCCCTTTGTGCCTTGAGCTAGCTATGAAAAATTAGGGCAAATGACTAATGCTTTCTGAACCTAATTTTCCTCAACCATAAAATGGTTATCCTAGATTAACCACTGGAAGATTAACTGGCCTGTCCAATGTGAAGCACATGGTAGAGAATCCAACACACAGTAGATGCACTTTATTCTACCCATCCCAATCTTCTCTCCTTAACTTCAGCTCTTACTCTTTCTCTGCTGCCTCATATTGAGCATTTTTTTTTAACATTTTAACTCTCACAGTTAATTTCAAATGGCAAAAAGATGGGTTCCATCACAGGAAAGCAAAGGATCACACAAAGAGAGGCAAGCTTAAGGAAGAGGAGGACAGCCTGGGTGTGCTGGGGCTATTTGGACCTTCCTCAGATAAACTGGGAAGATGATAACATTCTTTTTGGTGGGAAAATATGAATGATTCAACAGACACTCATCAGCTTTCCTGAGAGTATGTATATAAGGACCCTGTGTGCATAGCCAGGTGCTGCTAGTAGTAAAGAACCTGTCTGCCAGTGCAGGAGACATAAGAGATACGGGTTTGATCTCTGGGTCAGGAAGATCCCCTGGATGAGGGCATGGCAACCCACTCCAGTATTCTTGCCTGGAGAATCTTATGGACTGAGAAACCTGGCAAGCTACAGTCCGTAGGGTGGCAAAAAGTCAGACATGACTGAAGTGACTTAGCACGTATTTAGCCACAAAGAACTGCATACGTATGAAGTCACTCCAGTCCATAGAACTGTAGCCAAATCCTCATAATACACAGAAGTTAAAAGGGAAAAAAGTAAGCATGCAAAATTGGAATTCTCCAATAATTTTCAGTCCATATTTTAGGTTAAATATCTGTTCATCTGGGGCTATCACCTTCCTCTACGCACTAGGAAGAGCCATGTCCTCTGCCTTTAATACCTTGTCCATGGAGCCAACAGGTTTTATCTATTAATAGTAGATTTAGATCAACTCTAGAGTGACACTGTAAATATACGCTGTTCTAACTGACAATGTTCCCTCAAAGCTCAGTTGGTAAAGAATCCACCTGCAATTCACGAGACCCTGGTTTGATTTCTGGGTTGGGAAGATCCACTGGTGAAGGGATAGGCTACCCTCTCCAGTATTCTTGGCTTCCCTTGTGGCTCAGCTGGTAAAAAATTCTGCCTGCAATGCGGGAGGCTGGGGTTTAATCCCTGGGTTGGGAAGATTCCCAGGAGAAGGGAAAGGCTGCCCAGTCCAGTATTCTGGCCTAAAGAGTTCCATGGACTGTATAGTCCATGGAGTTGCAAAGAGTCAGACTTGACTGAGCAACTTTCACTTTCACTTTCAACTGACAATGTACAGCAGGATCTGCTCTAGTCCTAAAAGTCAAAAAGTAATTCACTTGAAGGGAAGTGTTGATTCAAAGGCTAGTGTGGGAGTTCCCCATTGAGATCAGGGCAAACAGTGTATTCAGAATTTCTTAAGAATGAATGATATCTCTGAGGAAGCTGCCAGGAAAGAGCAGGTCCAGGCTTAGTCTCACCAGAGTGACTGTGGCTTTCCACAACTTTCAGAAGAACTCAGGCCTAATAGCAAGTATTGGTGAGGATGCAGAGAAATGAAACACTCATACACAGCCGGTAGGAATGCAAAATGTGCAGTTACCGCATTGGAAAGCAGCCTGGTGGTTCCTCCAAAAGTTAACAATAGTTACCATATAGCCCCCAAACTCCACTCTTAAGTACTCATCCAAGGGAAATTAAAACATATGGCCACACAAAAACTTGTATGTAAATGTTTATAGCAACAATGTTCATGGCCAAAAGCTGAAAACAACTCAAATGTCCATCAGCTTATGATGGGTAAATATCAGTGGAATGTCTATACAGTGGAATATTGTTTGGCAATGAAAATAAATGAAGTGCTGACACATGCTATAGCATGGAAGAAGCTTGGGGAAAAACATGCTAAGTAAAAGACCATCCATGAAAGAACACATATTGAATGATTCCACTTACATGAAATGTCCAGATTAGACCAATCCATAGACAGAATGTAAACTGGTGGCTACCAAGGGCTAAATGGTTGAGGAAAAGTGGAGAGTGATTGCTAATGGTATAGCATTTTAGAATTTCTCGTTGGATGATAAAAATGTTCCAAAATTTATTGTGGTGATGGTGGTACAACTCTGTGAATATACTCAAAGCCATTGAATTTTGTGCCTTAAATGGTGAAATGTATGATGTATGAAGTGTATCACAATAAAGATATTAGAAGAAGGAGGAGGAAAAGAAAGGAGAGAAAAAAAAAAAGGAAGAATCATCCAATCATTGGAATGCCCATGGGCAGAATCTCTCCAGAACATCTCAAATCCATTATTACTAGGAAGTCAGAGATCCCAGTGGTTACACTGTGGGCTCTGGCATAAATATGAATGGTTTTGGTCAGATAGGCATTAGCATCACTATGTTACTCCTTACCAAGTGACTCCTGAAATTTGGCTACAGTTTTCTGAGATGACTTGTGTGTAGTGGTTCTACAGCATGCATCAGGTCACATGCAGGACTTGTAAAATTGAATACTGCTGGGCCCCACCCCAGCATGTCTGATTCAGTAGGTCTGGAGTAGAGCCAGAGAATCAGCCTGCCATGCAGGAGACCCCAGCTCAATTCCTGGGTTGGGAAGATCCACTGGGGAAGGGATAGGCTACTAACTCCAGTATTCCTGGGCTTCTCTTGTGGCTCAGCTGGTAAAGAATCCACCTGCAATGCAGGAGACCTGGGTTGGGAAAATCTGCTGGAGAAGGGAAAGGCTACCCACTTCAGTATTCTGGCCTGGAGAATTCCATGGACTATATAGTTCATGGGGTCACAAACAGTCAGACACGACTGAATGACTTTCACTTCACAGGGCCAGAGAATTTGAGCTACCAATAATTTTCCAAGTGATGTTGATGTTGCGGGTCCTAGAACCACACTTTGAAAACTATTAATCTAATACTTAGTTTTCAAAGTTCCCCAGGGCCTACTGAGCATACTTTGCCAATAATAGCAGAAATTCATAATGTGAATTAGTGTGTGTGTGTGTGTTTAATATTTATTTGTTTGGCTGCAGCAGGCTTTAGTTGCGGCAAGTGGTATCTTCTCTCTTCCTTGTAGCATGTGGAATCTTTAGTTGTGGTATGTGGGATCTTGTTCTCTGACCAGAGATAGAACTCAGGTCCCCTGCATTGAGAGCATGGAGTCTTAGCCACTGGACCACCAGGGAGGGCACAGTGTGTGTTTTAATATTAATAACCTTATAAATATTTTATTTGGAAATTATTTCTAAATGTTGATGTACTAGTGTAATTGGTAGACTATAGTTTTGTTAAAATGATGAAAGGAATCACAGACTAGGATCAGAAGATCTGGGGATCATGACCTTCCAGCTCTAGGAATTTGAACCAAAAAACTTCCTGACCACAGTTTTCCTACCTGTGGAAGTAAAAAATCACAATAATGCCTCACTACTATATAAGGCTGTGAGAAAGATAATATAATAACCTAGTTGAAAATACATGGTGAGCTGTACATGCATTAAACTTATATTCTTTTTTTGCTTTTTAAAAAATTAATTTTATTGGAGTATAGTTGCTTAACAATGTTGTGTTAGTTTCTGCTGTACAGCAAAGTGAATCAGTTAAAGATTTCCTTCCCATTTACATCATTACAGAATAGAATTACCTGTGCTATGCAATAGATTCTCATTAGTTATCTATTTTATGCATAGTAATGTATGTATGTCAATCCCAATCTCCAAACTTACATTCTTTCTAAAAAAATTTTATTGGAATATAGCTTCTTTACAATGTTATATTAGTTTCTCCTATACAGCATGACCTTATTTACAAAGCAGAAATAGAGATACAGACATAGAGAACAAATGTATGGATACCAAGCTGGGGTAGAGGGGGATGGGATGAATTGGGAGTTTGGGGTTGATGTATATACACAATTGATACTATGTATAAACTTACATTCTTTCAACTGGTAGTATATAAGCAGTCTGTAGTACAGTCACACCAACAGTATATAGAAATGAACTACTGATATTTAACGACATGGATGGATCTTGAAAACATTTCTAGTGAAAGGAATCAGACAAAAGATAGCATGCTGTGTGATTCCATCTATGGAATATCCTAGGAAAGGCAAAACTCCAGTAACAGAAAGTAGTTCAGTGGTTACCAGTGGCTGGATATTGGGAAGGATTTGACTACCAAGGGGTGTAAGGGAGCTTGAGGGTTGATGGAACTATTCTATGTTTTGATTATGGTGCTGGATGAATGACTGTATGCTGAACACAGAAGAGATGAATTTTATTATATGTAAATATTCCTCATCAAAAAGAAAACATGGAAGGAAAACCACCAAAGGATAAAATGTGACTTTATTCAGATTAAACTCATTATATATTGAAAAGCTAAGCACAGTTTCTAGGTATAGCTGGGTCCAGTTTTAGCAGCTCAGAAGGATGCTTAAGTGTAGAGATAATGCCCAATTTATCTTTCCAGAGGCCCTAGTATATCCATACATGACCTAAAATTCTGAGTAGCTTGCAAATTGGTATTCCATGCTTATGTGCATGCTCAGTCATTCAGTCCCATCCAAATCTGTGTAGTTCTATGGGCTGTAGCCCTACAGGCTCCTCTGTCCATGGACTTCTCTAGGCAAGAACATGAAAGTGAATTACCATGCCCTCCTCCAGGGAATCTTCCTGATGCAGGGATCGAACCTGTGTCTCTTATGTCTCCTGCATTAGGCGGGTTCTTTACCACTAACACTACCTGGGAAGCCCATTCCATGCTTATACTCAGGGTTAAAAGATATTGGGCTGGGAACTTGAAAGCAGGGTTAGGATGGGAGATTGGGATTGACATATATAAAACAGATAACTATTCCTAAGTATTTTATTCTTTTTGTTGCAATGAAACAATTCCATTCATCATTGCAATGAAAAGAATAAAATACTTAGGAATATATATACCTAAAGAAACTAAAGACCTATATATAGAAAACTATAAAACACTGATGAAAGAAATCAAAGAGGACACTAATAGATGGAGAAATATACCATGTTCATGGATCAGAAGAATCAATATAGTGAAAATGAGTATACTACCCCCAAAGCAATCTACAGATTCAACACAATCCCTATCAAGCTACCAGCGGTATTTTTCACAGAGCTAGAACAAATAATTTCACAATTTGTATGGAAATACAAAAAACCTCAAATAGCCAAAGCAATCTTGAGAAAGAAGAATGGAACTGGAGGAATCAACCTGCCTGACTTCAGGCTCTACTACAAAGCCACAGTCATCAAGACAGTATGGTACTGGCACAAAGACAGAAATATAGATCGATGAAACAAAATAGAAAGCCCAGAGATAAATCCACACACATATGGACACCTTATCTTTGACAAAGGAGGCAAGAATATACAATGGATTAAAGACAATCTCTTTGGCAAGTGGTTCTGGGAAAACTGGTCAACCATTTGTAAAAGGATGAAACTAGATTGCTTTCTAACACCATACACAAAAATAAACTCAAAATGGATTAAAGATCTAAACATAAGACCAGAAACTATAAAACTCCTAGAGGAGAACATAGGCAAAACACTCTCCAACGTAAATCACAGCAGGATCCTCTATGATCCACCTCCCAGAACACTGGAAATAAAAGCAAAAATAAACAAATGGGATCTAATTAAAATTAAAAGCTTCTGCACAACAAAGGAAAACTATAAGCAAGGTGAAAAGACAGCCTTCGGAATGGGAGAAAATAATAGCAAATGAAGCAACTGACAAACAACTAATCTCAAAAATATACAAGCAACTCCTGCAGCTCAATTCCAGAAAAATAAATGACCCAATAAAAAAAAATGGGCCAAAGAACTAAATAGACATTTCTCCAAAGAAGACATACAAATGGCTAACAAACACATGAAAAGATGCTCAACATCACTCATTATCAGAGAAATGCAAATCAAAACCACAATGAGGTATCATTTCACACCAGTCACAATGGCAGCGATCCAAAAGTCTACAAACACTAAATGCTGGAGAGGGTGTGGAGAAAAGGGAACCCTCTTACAGTGTTGGTGGGAATGCAAACTAGTACAGCCGCTATGGAGAACAGTGTGGAGATTCCTTTAAAAATTGCAAATAGAACTGCCTTATGACCCAGCAATCCCACTGCTGGACATACACACTGAGGAAACCAGAATTGAAAGAGACACGTGTACCCCAATGATCATTGCAACACTGTTTCTAATAGCCAGGACATGGAAACAACCTAGATGTCCATCAGCAGATGGGTGGATAAGAAAGCTGTGGTACATATATGCAAAGGAGTATTACTCAGCCATTAAAAAGGATACATTTGAATCAGTTCTAATGAGGTGGATGAAACTGGAGCCTATTATACAGAGTGAAGTAAGCCAGAAAGAAAAACACCAATACAGTATACTAACATATATATGGAATTTAGAAAGATGGTAATGATAACCCTCTATGCGAGACAGCAAAAGAGACACAGATGTTTAGAATGGACTTTTGGACTCTGTGGGAGAGGGAGAGGATGGGATGATTTGGGAGAATGGCATTGAAAAATGTATACTATCATGTAAGAAATGAATCGCCAGTCTATGTTTGATACAGGATACAGGATGCTTGAGGCTGGTGCATGGGGATAATCCAGAGAGATGATATGGGGTGGGAGGTGGGAGGGGGGGGTCAGGATTGGGAACTCATGTACACCCGTGGCTGATTCATGTCAATGTATGGCAAAACCAATACAGTATTGTAAAGAAAAATAAAGTAAAAATAAAAATTAAAACAATAAAATAAAAATGGGAAGATAAAAAAAATAAAACAGATAACTAACAAGAACCTACTGTGTAGCACAGGGGTAAAAAGAAGGTATAATCTGTTTGTAGGACATTTATTAAATTAACCTTAAAATGCATTCCAATATACAGTAGGAACAGTCAAAAATTGATTGACTCCACTTATACCTGCTGCTGCTGCTGCTAAGTCACTTCAGTCATGTCCGACTCTGTGTGACCCCTAGAGCAGTCAAATTTATAGAATCAAAAAGTACCTTGTTAGCTTCCAGAGACCAGGGGGTGGGGACTGATATGGGGAGGGGGAATGGGGAGTTAGTGTTTAATGGGAACAGAGTTTCAATTAAGGAAAGTGAAAAATTTGGGTAATGGTTGTTGGTGAGATTTACACAGTAATGTGAATGTACTTGGTGCCACTGAACTGTACTGTTAAATATGGTTAAAATAGTATGTTTTATATTAAGGGACTTAGCGCGCACACACACACACACACACACACACACACACACACACACACAGAAAAACGTTTAAAAAAGCAGGCATCCAGGCTTATAGAAATCTAAATGATTCTGTTCCTTCATCCTATTATTTTGGTGTTTTGAAATCTCATTCTGCATATTTATGTGGTCCTGGAAGGGTGGTTGGTGGTTTGAAGAATAATTACAGGGGTTTGCTAGTGGTGGGTGAAGTTGGGGGCAGAGAGAGGTGAGGTGCTAAGAGAGGAGGGACAAACACACTGTTTTTATTCTAACACTGTTTCTAAGGAGTGTGAAAGCATTTGCTTTTATAATCTAACTGCTAATTTTTTCCTTCTCTGGGAGTTTCTTCCATTTGCATGTTCCTTACATTTTCTTAGAATTCCACCTTAAAACAAACTGAATGTACTTATGGCCAATATTTCCGCGCCGAAAAGTTTTGCTTAAACGATGACACACTGCAGTTGGAGCCTGCTCACCCACATCTGGAAGCCACATGTCAGCAGCAGCTGTATAAAACCAGCAGCCCAGCAGACATAGGGTGACATTTTTTGCCAGAAGCCCAGACGGCATGGACCTCACTCTTCTGTGGGTGCTTCTGCCACTGGTCACCGTGGCCTGGGGGCAGTATGGTGACTATGGGTACTCCTATCATCAGTACCATGACTACAGTGATGATGGGTGGGTGAATCTGAACCGGCAGGGCTTCAGCTACCAGTGTCCCCATGGGCAGGTGGTGGTGGCCGTGAGGAGCATCTTCAACAAGAAGGAAGGTTCCGACAGACAGTGGAACTACGCCTGTATGCCCACACCCCAGAGCCTGGGGGAGCCTACGGAGTGCTGGTGGGAGGAGATCAACAGGGCTGGAAAGGAATGGTAAGAGCCAGCGTGCTGCACACGGCTGGTGATGCAGCAACATACCCCTCTAGCTGGGGGAGGCTTGACCCTCAGGGGATAGAGCTCACTGGAGACTGGGCAAATCCTACCAGGATCCTTTCCATTGCATGCTCCGGGTGTGGCAGGGTCGATGCTGAGCAGACCACATTACAGGACAAAAACCCACGATGGGGTGGAGGGGTGTCCATGGCAGATGGACTTCTCTGTGGCTCTCAGTTTGGTCCAGGGACTAGTATGGCTTTGTGAAACATTTACTAGTTTTCCAAAAGATAAGTACAGAAACTGAAAGTCTTTTTGAAACTTTGTAGCAATTCAATTTTGCTGTGACATCCAAATGGCACTTTAGTATGGTAATAACTTATTCGGACTATCTTACAAAAAAAGTATTGGTACCCAATAGATTGGGGAAAATAAACAACAGAACCTTCACCACAGTTTGAGAAATATTGATTTAAGGCTACTGAGTGGGGGGAGAGGGGTCAAAGAAATTTAAGCCAAGAGAAGTGAAATGAAATAGCTTTTTGCCATCCCAATTAAATGTGCCCTCTCAGTTTTGAGTACCAAGGTCCTTCTCTGTCTGCATTTAAAATGGATTTCATTGCTGGGAAATAGTTCATTGAAATCCTTTGGGAGAAGTCTTCTCATTGAACTGGGTTCTGCAATGGTTAATGACACAGAAATGGCCTGAGCCTCTGTCTCCACTGTGGCGTGTGACTGTCTCACACGAGTACTTGGTCAGAGCCCATCCCAGAAGCTATGCACTGTGAGGCCAGTTAGTCACAGCAGCCTGCATGGGGGCAAGGCCATGGAGTGGGTTGGGGGAGAGGGTGAAGGCAGACTTAGGGGGAGGCTGGCCTGGGGAGGAGGAAGCCCAGCTGACTGGTTGCTGCTATGGTAACTGTGCAGAGGAGATTCTACTGAGGGGTCTCCGTGGGCATGTGGTGGATTGGGGCTTAGGGGTGGTCAAGCACAAAATTCTGAGTGTCACTCCACCAGCACAGAGATGAAAGGTCAGGAGGAAAAGACTGATGGGTGGAGGAGCCAGGCAATAAAGAGGACTTCTAAGCAATAAAAACAGCTGTCATTGATTGCTTAACCCAACCAAGCACCATGCTGAGTGCTTTAAATCTATAAGTCACTTTATAGGTAGATAAACTGCTGTTTAGAGATCAGGGGTTTCCTCAACTGGAAAACAGTCGATCCAGGATTTGGATCCAGCGAGTCTCAGCTCCAGAGCATAAGTGCTTAGCCATGGTGATGGGCTACTTGAGAGTCTGCTGCCCCACTGCATGGGCTCAGTCCACATGGGTCAGTGTGGTAGGGACTGGATTCAGGGAAGTTCTTCATCCTGGGGAGGGAGGGCTCTGTAAGATGACAGTAGAAGCTAGTCCTGGAGGGATGGGGTCAGCTTGATTACTGCCAGGACTGAGGGGCTCAGCCAGCCTGCAAAAGGGATGGGGTAATAGTTCATAGCTGCAGGTGGGAGCCCCTATATCAGGCCTTATTCATCCATCCCCACTGCCTCCAGTGAGCATATTTAATTATCTAAAACCCTTCCAGACAGATGGCTGACTCAGAGTCCAGCCTTACCTCAATGACAGTCTCCAGTGGCTTCCCGTAGGCAGGCCATTGCCTGGCACAGAGCCTGGGGATGACCTAATTACAACTGTCTGTCTAGTCCTCCAATTTAGGGGACCAGTAGATGGGTGGGGCCCCTTTCTAATGGCCCCTTTTAGAGCCACACAAAATAGCACTCAGATGATTTTTTAAATCCTAAAGGAAGAGCCCTGGACTCTGAATCAGGAGGCCTGAACTTGGATCCTGCTCCTGAAGACAACTTGCGTGGTGACCTTGGACCTTGGGTTCAGCTCTCTAGGCTCCCACCTCATTTGGAAAATGAGCAGTTAGACTGCCTAATCTTGTAGGGCTCCAAGGCTCCTAATCTCTGCTTGGCTTTGAAAATACAGCTGGATTGTTTTTTCATTCTGTTGATCTTTGTGTTTATCCCTGCTAGGGAGAGAAGGCAAATTGTGTTTAGTTTCAAACTTGCCAATGTGTGACTTGTTTGTCATTAACTCCCAAACTATTTGAAGAAAAACACAAGAGGGAGTGCAAATTATATGATTTTGTTTGGCCAATGGGAAGCAAATGAGAAGCTGACAGACACAATCTCTCTTCCACCGTCATTCCTCCACATTTTTGATTGTGCCGAGTCAAATGATTTTTTTTTTCTTTCCCCCATTCCACCTTCTGTTGTCTCTGTCTCCTCCTCCATTAATCACAGAGTAAAAAAAAAAAAAAAATGTACGAATGAAAACCAGTAGGACTCAGCTGCCCCAAGACTGATCCTGATTACCCCAGAGGCATTTTTGTTAGATGATTATTGCTTTTAGTTAAGCCTCCAATCTCAGTGAAAAAATCAGAAGGAGAGAAATTTTTCATAAACTGGGGGGCAATTATATCTTCCCGTTGACTGTGGGTTCTTAATCTATTCTGGGGGAAGAGTTGATAGTTTTGTACAATATGGCTGCCTTGTATAACTATATTTGCTTGCAAGCTTAGTTTTAAAGGGGATGGGGGAGTCTCAAACACAGATATGACAAAAATACATAGGATCTGCTAAAGACCCTTGTTAATTGGAGCACAGTCTTTAAAAATTGCTTCTGACATGTCTGAGTTGACTTGTAACACGGCTGTTTGCTGGGGCTTCTCTGTTTAAAAATCACTTCTTCAGGTGCCAGATTCTGAAGTGCGCATGCTGGCCCCTACTTACAACTGCTTGGAGGCTTTACCTTGGTCCCACGAGTGGCATTTTGCCATCTCAGAGCATGCCCCAGTTGTTCTCAGGGAATCTTCTCAAACTTGGGTTGACCCAGGCTGTAGGACATGTGGGTCCCATGTGGAACAAAGTGAAGCTAAAATTTGTTAGTGAGGCTGAGCTGGAGTGTGGTGAGAGGAGCTCTGGTTTTAGAATCAGGAAATTTTGATTCACAGCTCCGTTTCCTATCATCTCTGAGCACTGTGGTCTTGGGCATTCAATTTCTCATTCTGGAAAAAAAGTGTAATACCCATATTGTAAGCTGTTAGGGAGAAGTACTGTGATGCTCACAAGCCAAAGTGTAGGAGAACTCTAACACAAATCTAAAACAAATTCCTGGCACATCATGGGCAGTCAACAAAGATTTTGTGAATCTGTAATTTGACCAGGCTGATTAAAGAGGCAAGTCAGCTTTACATGGAGTCTGAATTCAGAAGAACATTCAGTCTCCTGGCATTTGCTTTTTTCCCAGGTCCTCAAAGAATTCCCAAGAAGACATTTCAAAATGGCAGCTTGTTTTGGAGGTGACTATTTGAATTTAATAATTCACCAAAGATAAGCCACGTGATAGACAAGAGGAAACCACATTACTTCCACCACATTCCAAAATCATGAGCTACTCCAAAAGCATATCTACTATTTAGTATAAATTTTGGCAGTTTTATACTTGACTAAAAGGTACAGGCTCACATAAGAGCACGTGAGTCAGCCTGTTAAGCTGAAGTAGCCATAGATAAAGGTACCACCTCAAAAATATAAGACGTTGCAATAGCATACCCAGCACAGAATATGCCATTGCCATCTTTTAAATAAGAACTGTCAGTGAACCAAGAATAATCAGTTACCCAGACAACTTCCTAAAGATAGTCACAAGAAGTCAGTAGGTCATCCCATCAGTGTTAAGCAATCATGAGGAACTTCATCAGTGCCAGAGGGGAGAAGAGTAGCAGAGTCAAGATTATTACAACCTAAATGAGTGGTGCGAGGAACAGTTAGCCAAAGGACTTCTTATGAGGTGAGGCAGCTGACTGAGAAATGTTCAGTGTGATGAAAATTCAGGAGAACTTCTACTGAGGTACAAAAATGGTTAAATGGTTCTGTCTCAAACCTCCACTCTCAGTCTGTAAGTTTTCTCATCAGTAAAATAGGAGCATTGGGATCCCCTGTGGCTCGGATGGTAGAGTCTGCCTGTAAGTGGGACACCTGGGTTTGATCCCATGTCAGGAAGATCCCCTGGAGAAGCGAATGGCTACCTACTCCAATATTCTTGCCTGGAGAAACCCATGGACAGAGGAGCCTGGTGGGCTACAGTCCATAGGGTTGCAAAGAGTTGGACATGACTGAACAACTAACATAACATATGGGGACTAGTATAAGGGACAATGAGGTGTTGAGCCTTATAATCTAATATGATTTTTATGCTTTGAAGGGCTTATTTACTTATAGGATATTGATTAATTCTGGGAAGAGGTTTTAAGGGATCTGTTTGAAACTGGATGTGCAGTGGGCTAATTTTCCTGATATCAGTTGGAGATTTTGCCACAAAGAGGGTGGTAATTGATTCAGTAGAAGCAGATGCTCAGTTGTTTCCAGAATCAGCTCTAGTACCATCAAGAGCAAAACAAATAAATGTCAAAGAGTCACTTAATTCACCTGGTGGGCTGCCTTGATGACTACTGTCAAATTCTAGAATTGTTTCTCCTTTTAGGAAAAAGTCCTGTATATTTCTTTGGCTTTCCTGGTGGCTCAATGTTAAAGAAACCACCTGCCAATGAGGGAGATGCAGGTTCAATCCCTGGGTCAGTAAGATCCCCTGGAGAAGGAAATGGCAACCCACTCCAGTATTCTTGCCTGGAAAATCCCATAAACAGAGATGCCTGGTGGGCTATAGTCCAACAGGTCGCAGAGATTTGGAGATGACTTAGTGACTGAGCGTGCACTCGTGCCTGTATACATCTCTAAGAAGTCTTCACCTAATAAATGGAAGGGAAAAGAAACTAAGGGGAAAAGGTATGTGCCTCTTAAAAGGCCTAAGCAAAAGGGAATATATTCAGAGAAAGAAATCTCATGAGGTTCATTAGAGATTTCCCACTATTTGAATTGTTTTAGTACTACAAGGCAAGGGCTGATTGAAGTAGTGCAGTTGAGTACCCGGAACATGGCTCCAGTGTCAGTTAGAACTGGAAGAGTTTCACCCTCAAACTGGACAAATTTTCTTCAAGTCATTTAAGAGGGATGATTGGGATGAGCTCCTTTTGTTCCCAGGAATCCAGTCATTGAGGACTGGGAGGATGTTGGGAAGGTTGATTAAAGGGCTGAAGGCAACTGAAGCCCTTAAATTTGTAGCAAATTATTTTCCAATGTCCTGACTTCTTGCAAAAATAGCAGAAACTTAGGGGAAGGGGTTCACTTAGAGGCCTTCATTTGCTGAAGTCGAAGATTAAGAATTTTGGCAGTCTTCCTTTTAGGTAACTCATCTAAAGTAAGAGAGTGCTGTTTTATTAGGTTAACTGAGTCTGGAGTGGACACAGTTTCCTATTCCATGCTAGTTCTTTTTACTAGAAGGGAGAGGTCCCGGATCAGCCTGTTACTAAACATAGAGTTTAGAGCTACCCAAATGGAATCAACATCTGGAGAAAGATCAGAATTTGCTTTAAAAATAATCTGAAGTCAGTTGTAATAGTCATAAACACATTCACCAAACTTTTGTGTGCCAGCCTGAATTTTGTTCCAATCAACAGGCTTTAGAAAAGCCCTTGTAATAACTCAATGAACATGTCTAGTGATTGCCTGAGCCTGAACACATAGTAAGTTAGTGTGCTGGTTTCACAGTTGTAATTCTAGAGACCTTTTAGGATTTTTCGTATTAGCTATTTTCATTCGAATTTGGGCGTTGTCTTCACTGACAAGCATATGAACTGACTGATATATGTTGAAGAAACTAGGTTGATAAGTTTGAATGACTAAAGTACTCAGCAAATCTATGAGAATCTTCAGTTACTTTGGGAAAAGGTTTGACTGTCTTGCAGTTCAGCTTTAGTCCAGGAAATAGTAGAGATTAAGGGTTGAGCCTCTGGGTCCCCAAAAGGCTTAATTTGAAAGGGACAGTTTCTGATCAGTTCAGAGGAAAAGGGATTGGGAAGACCTTCAGAGAAAAGAGGAAGTCTGGCAAGAGAATCAGTATTGAGGGACTGGGGGTCTCTATAGGAGATATAGGGGCTTCCCCAGGGCTTCAGTGGTAAAGAATCCACCTGCAGTGCAGGAGTCACATGAGATGCAGGATTGATCCTTGGGTCAGGAAGATCCCTGGAGGAGGGCTTGGCAACCCACTCCAGTATTCTTGCTCGGAGAATCCCATGGACAAAGGAGCCTGGTGGGCTACAGTCCATGTGGTCACAAAGAGTCAGACACGCCTGAAGTGACTGAGCACACAAACACGTACAGGAGGTGTAGATGGCAAGATAGAGAAGGAGGAAGGTGGCGCTGAGGGTGGACCCCGAGCAGGGGGTGCCGAAGTAGAGAGATGGGGTGACAGAGGTGGAGGGAGAGACAGAGAGGCCGAGGAAGAAGAACCCAAGGCTTTGGGAGCCATGGTATCTTTCTTTAAACATTTTCCTCAGTTAATCTGAACATTTTACTTTGCAGAGATGCAATTTTAGTCTCCTGATAATATTTGGAAGCCTCAAAATACCATCAGAATAGGCTTTTCACTTAGCTTTGGAAAATTTAGAGTGACGGTTGTCCAATTTGGTTTTGAGAAAAGTATGCTTAGGGATTTCAAAAGTTCCCCCAGAATGGTCATTGGTATTTTAAATTGCCTTTGGTTAGGCCAATCCAATTTAGTTAGACATAAACATGAAGAATAACCTTGGTTTTCAAACATAAAATGGACCAGGATCACTGTAGGGAAGGGGTACCCTCAAAATATTTAAATAACTGGGATCCCATTTTCTCAGAGCTGTTTTCTCTCGAGTAAGAGAATTATTTTCAAACAACTTAGCTCGAATAGCCCACACTGCATGCAGGTCTAGTATCAGCCAGTTCTAAGACAGCAGTCTGGCCCCAAGAGAGACAGGAAGCTACTCAGCATACTTCCAATAAGACAGCCCCACTCTCCTAAAGGAATGGGCTGATGGCCAGCCAGTTCCAGCTGTATCAGTCTGATTTCAAAAATTGAGTCAAAGTGCCAAATGAATATTCTCATAGGGGAACAAGGTCTTAACCGGAAAAGATGAAACCTTAAAATAGATCCTGAATAAAATCTGGAAAGGTTCAAAATGCAACGAGGGTGAAGCTCAGATCCAGGAGAAAGATTTGCTTAAAAACCTCAGGGTCAGTTAGAAAAGCAGTGAGCATCAACAAATTAAGTCTGGGTACCACATCTGTTTGCTTACAAGCCTCAAAGTGATCAAGGATCTTCACTGGATCTCCCAATGGAACACCAAAATGTTGACTTAAAATAAATAGACTGCCAGTTACATCTCCAGAAAACAACGCTTTTGGTTGGGATGAGCAAACGATTACAATTTGGGGTCTACAACCATGGTGAGGCATGTGAAAGTCCCTGTGAAATGGAGAGAACGCTTTTGAGGGGGTAAAAGGAGTTGGGAGGGCTACAGTAAGCATAAAGTCCATGGTTTTTCATTGGTTCCTTTGTGACAAACTCTCATTGGCTGAGCAGCATCACAGGGTATGAGAGCTCCCCCTTCTGGTCCATCTCCTGACTCTATTTAATTGAGATTTCTATTTAATTTTTTAACAGTAGGAACTCAGTTTTTCACAGTGTAATTATAATTGAGACCAAGGTCCTGTCTAGTAAAGAGCAGTCCTTCCTGATTCATTATGCTGGTCATTAAGTACACACTGCGCTCACCTGGTTTTCTCAGATCAGCTCCTCTACACCAATGTCTTTCACCCTCTGCTTACCAATCTGCTTTATGTTTCTTGTGGTGCACTTGTCATTACCTGGTTTGCATTTTTATAGTTTGTTCCCTTCAAAATATAAGCTTCATGAATGTATGGAGTTTGTCTCATTCACCACTGTATAGACTATTTTTCAGCACTAGAATAATACTGGCACATTGTGGGACCCACTAAATACGTAGTGAAATATAAAATAAGATTGGTTAGGGACAATAAACTGCAGAAAATTCTAAAAGAGATGGGAATACCAGACCACCTGACCTGCCTCTTGAGAAATCTATATGCAGGTCAGGAACCAACAGTTAGAACTGGACATGGAACAACAGACTGGTTCCAAATAGGAAAAGGAGTACATCAAGGCTGTATATTGTCACCCTGCTTGTTTAACTTCTATGCAGAGTACATCATGAGAAACGCTGGGCTGGAAGAAGCACAAGCTGGAATCAAGATTGCTGGGAGAAATATCAATCACCTCAGATATGCAGATGACACCACCCTTATGGCAGAAAGTGAAGAGGAACTAAAAAGCCTCTTGATGAAAGTGAAAGTGGAGAGTGAAAAAGTTGGCTTAAAGTTCAACATTCAGAAAGCGAAGATCATGGCATCCGGTCCCATCACTTCATGGGAAATAGATGGGGAAACGGTGGAAACAGTGTCAGACTTTATTTTTGGGGACTCTAAAATCACTGCAGATGGTGATTACAGCCATTAAATTAAAAGACACTTACTCCTTGGAAGAAAAGTTATGACCAACCTAGACAGCATATTGAAAAGCAGAGACATTACTTTGCCAACAAAGGTCTGTCCAGTCAAGGCTATGTTTTTTCTAGTAGTCATATATGGATGTGAGAGTGGGACTGTGAAGAAAGCTGAATGCTGAAAAATTGATGCTTTTGAACTTTGGTGTCAGAGAAGACTCTTGAGAGCCCCTTGGACTGCAAGGAGATCCAACCAGTCCATTCTGAAGATCAGCCCTGGGATTTCTTTGGAGGGAATGATGCTAAAGCTGAAACTCCAGTACTCTGGCCACCTCATGTGAAGAGTTGACACATTGGAAAAGACTCTGATGCTGGGAGGGATTGGGGGCAGGAGGAGAAGGGGCCAACAGAGGATGAGATGACTGGATGGCATCACTGACTCGGTGGACATGAGTTTGAGTGAACTCCGGGAGTTGGAGATGGACAGGGAGGCCTGGCGTGCTGTGATTCATGGGGTTGTAAAGAGTCGGACATGACTGAGCGACTGAACTGAACTGAACTGAACTGAGGGACTTCTTTGACAGTCACTGGTTAAGTATCTACCTTCCAATGCTGGGTGTGTGGATTCAATCCCTGGTTGGGAGCTAAGATCTCACATGCCTCATGGTCAAAAAACCAGAACATAAACAGCAAGAGCAATATTGTAACAAATTCAATAAAGACTTTAAAACAGTTCACATTAAAACAAAACAAAAAAAAACTTAAAAAAAGACTAGTTAGTTCATTGAGCAGCCCAAATCCCAGCCAATGTCCTCAGTGCCCTCAACAAAGAAGCTTGCAGATCTTCCTGCACAGGAAACCACTTTGGTTACAGTTTTAAATTATTTTATTTTATATTGTAGTAAAGCTAATTTACAGTGTGTTAGGTTCAGCTGGATAGCAAAGTGATTCGATTACATATATATATATAGATAGATAGATAGATAGATACATTCTTCCTCATTTTTTTCCCCATATAGGTGATTACAGGATAGTGAGTAGAGGTCCCTGTGCTATACAGTAGATCCTTCTTGATTATCTATTTTATTATAGTAGTGTACATATGTTAACCACAGACTCCTAATTCACCTCCTCTCCCCACTACATGTATACAATGGAATACTACTCAGCCATGAAAAAGAATGAACTTATGCCCTTTGCTGGAACATGGAGGAACCTAGAGATTATCATACTAAGTAAAGTAAGTCAGACAGAGAAAGACAAATAACATATGATATCACTGATATGTGTAATCTAAAAAGTGATACAAATGAACTTCTTTACAAAACAGAAAGAAACTCACAGACTTCAAAAACAAGGGTGAGAGTGAAGCAATTGAAAAAGCAATGAAACAGGTATGAAGTATAAGTGCTATTGCCCTAATTTTAATTGATATGGTGCTGTATAATTTATAGAATATTCCTCATTCATTTGCCTATTTATTCACTACCAAATACTTATTATCACAAACTTTGCCAGACTCCAGAAATATGAAGATGAATAACATACAGTCTATGCCCCTGAGTTACTCGTGGCCTAATCTTATTTGAGCTTCACAATAATACTGCAAGGCAAAATTACTATTGGGTTGGTCAAAAAGTTCATTCAATTTTTTCCTTAAGATGTCTCTGGTAGTTCTTAGTTGTTTTTAACTTCACTTGAAACAATTTTTGTTAGGCTGTATTGTAACAGCTATCATATCAGTGTGGATTTTTAAAAAAACATATCAAAATTGATAAATTTTTGTTCAGCCACTTTAATATTGAAGATGAAAGAAGTAAAGCAACATTTCTGTCATATTATGCTTTATGATTTCATGAAAGGCAAGAAAAAGCAGCTGAAATGGAAATAAAAATAATTTGTGCAGTGTATGGAGAAGGTGCTGTGACTGATCGAACATGTCAAAAGTGATTTGTGAAGTTTTGTGCTGAAGATTTCTCATAGGACATTGCTCCGTGGTCAAGGGGACCAGTTGAATTTGATAGTGACCAAATTGAGACATTAGTTGAGAACAATCAATGCTATATAATGTGGGAAATAATCGACATACTCAAAATATCCAAATCAAGTGTTGAGAATCATTTGCACCAGCTTGGTTATGTTAATTGCTTTGAAGTTCCATGGAAGTTAAACAGGAAAAAAAAAAAAAAAACCTTCTTGACAATATTTCCTCATATGATTCTCTACTTAGGCATAACTAAACCATTCCATTTTAAAAACAGTTATGGGAGATGAAAAGTGGGTACTGTACAATAATGCATAACAGAAGAGATAATGAGCAATTAAAATGAAAAACCACCAACCTCACCAAAACCCAGTGTTCATCCAAAGAAGTTGATGATGTATATATGGTGAGGTTAGAAGGGAGTCCTCTACTATGAGCTCCTTTTGGAAAAATACATGACTAATTTCAACAAGTACTGCTACCAATTAGACCAACTGAAAGCATCACTTGACAGAAAGTGTCTGGACTTAGTCAACAGAAAACCGATAATCTTCTATCAGGATACTGAAAGACTGCATGTTTCTTTGATGATCAGGTAAAAGCTGTTACAGTCTGGCTGGAAAGTTCTGATTCATTCCCATATCCACCAGACATTGTACCTTCAGATTTCGATTTACTTCAGTCTTTATAAAATTCTCCTAATGGAAGAATTTTCAATTCCCTGGAAGACTGTAGAAGGCACCTAGAACAATTCTTGGCCCAGATGTAGTTTCTCCTTCCATTTAATTGCAAATATTTATGATAACAGTAATAGTAACAACCACTACCTTTTCTGTCTTTTCATAACATATTTTGTATCAGGCTCTGGGGTAGACACTTGACATATAACATTTCTTTAATCTTCATGCAATACTATCAGGCTTGAAGTTGTCATCCCCATTTTGTGGCTGTGCTGTGCTGTGCTTAGTTAGTTGCTCAGTCATGCCTGACTCTTTGTGACTCCATGGACTCCAGCCCACCATGCTCTTCTGTTCATGGGGGTTCTCCAGGTAAGAATACTGAAGTGTTGTCATGCCCTCTCCAGGGGATCTTCCCAACTCAGGAATCGAATCCAGGTCTCCTGCATTGCAGGTACATTCTTTACTATCTGAGCTACCAGGGAATCCCCCATTTTTGTGGAGGTAGGCATAAACATCAGCAAAAAGAACAAGATGGGACATGGAGTCATTCTGTTGGGGCTTGAGAGAAATATCCAAAACTTGTAAAGCTCCTTGGAATAGGTAAACTTGCCCCCAAACTGATTTGTCTTTGTCTCTTGCCATTTCATTGCCCCACCATCCCCAGACAGTTTATTGTTTCTCATCTTTGTCTTTAGTACCAATCTATTTCTTCCTTCCAACATCTGTATCATCGTGATGTCCCTTACCGGTACAGTTGTCTGGAAAGCATTCCGGACCAAGTACAGCACTTGTCATAGAGTAGGTTCTAATGAATACTTGTTGACTTAACAAATATTCTGAAAGTCTGTGGAGCATGTTATATATGTCTGATAGCAACTCAAAGAATATTCTGGGGAAAAGAGAATGAACAGGAGTCCAAGCTGGCACCCCATACCAGTGCTCTTGCCTGGAATGCCATGGACGGAGGAGCCTGGAAGGCTGCAGTCCACGGGGTCGCTGAGGGTCAGACATGACTGAGCAACTTCACTTTCACTTTTCACTTTCATGCGTTGGATAAGAAAATGGCAACCCACTCCAGTGTTCTTGCCTGGAGAATCCCAGGGACGGGGGAGCCTGGTGGGCTGCCGTTTATGGGGTCACAGAGTTGGACACTACTGAAGTGACTTAGCAGCAAGCTTTACTCTAAAGGAATGAGTCTCGACAAGGGTGCCCACTCTCACCACTGCTATTTAACACAGTTTTGGAAGTTTTGACCACAGCAATCAGAGCAGAAAAAGAAATAAAAGGAATCCAAATTGGAAAAGAAGAAGTAAAATTCTCACTGTTTGCAGATGACATGATCTTCTTCATAGAAAACCCTAAAGACTCCACCAGAAAATAACTAGAGCTAATCAGTGAATATGGTAAAGTTGTAGGATATAAAATCAATACACAGAAATTCCTTGCATTCCTATTCACTAATAATGAGAAAATAGAAAGAGAAATTAAGGAAACAATTCCATTCACCATTGCAATGAAAAGACTAAAATACTTAGGAATATATATACCTAAAGAAACTAAAGACCTATATATAGAAAACTATAAAACACTGGTGAAAGAAATCAAAGAGGACACTAATAGATGGAGAAATATACCATGTTCATGGATCGGGAGAATCAATATAGTGAAAATGAGTATACTATCCAAAGCAATCTATAGATTCAATGCAATCCCTATCAAGCTACCAATGGTATTTTTCACAGAGCTAGAACTAATAATTTCACAATTTGTATGGAAATACAAAAAACCTCAAATAGCCAAAGCAATCTTGAGAAAGAAGAATGGAACTGGAGGAATCAACCTGCCTGACTTCAGGCTCTACTACAAAGCCACAGTCATCAAGACAGTATGGTACTGGCACAAAGATAGAAATATAGATCAATGGAACAAAATAGAAAGCCCAGAGACAAATCCACACACTTATCTTTGACAAAGGAGGCAAGAATATACAATGGAGAAAAAACAATCTCTTTAACAAGTGGTTCTGGGAAAACAGCTCAACTACTTGTTAAAAAATGAAACTAGGACACTTTCTAACACCATACACAAAAATAAACTCAAAATGGATTAAAAATCTAAATGTAAGACCAGAAACTATAAAACTCCTAGAGGAGAAGACAGGTAAAACACTCTCCGACATAAATCACAGCAGGATCCTCTATGACCCACCTCCAAGAATATTGGAAATAAAGGCAAAAATAAACAAATGGGATCTAATTAAAATTAAAAGCTTCTGCACAACAAAGGAAATATAAGCAAGGTGAAAAGACAGCCTTCAGAATGGGAGAAAATAATAGCAAATGAAGCAATTGACAAAGAATAAACCTCAAAAATATACAAGCAACTCCTGCAGCTCAATTCCAGAAAAACAAACGACCCAATCAAAAAATGGGCCAAAGAACTAAATAGACATTTCTCCAAAGAAGACATACAAATGGCTAACAAACACATGAAAATATGCTAAACATCACTCATTATCAGAGAAATGCAAATCAAAATCACAGTGAGGTACCATTTCACGCCAGTCAGAATGGCTGCTATCCAAAAGTCTACAAGCAATAAATGCTAGAGAGGGTGTGGAGAAAAGGGACCCTCTTACATTGTTGGTGGGAATGCAAACTAGTACAGCCACTGTGAAGAACAGTGTGGAGATTCCTTTAAAAATTGCAAATAGAACTGCCTTATGACCCAGCAATCCCACTGCTGGACATACACACTGAGGAAACCAGAATTGAAAGAGACACGTGTACCCCAATGTTCATCGCAGCACTGTTTATAAGAGCCAGGACATGGAAGCAACCTAGATGTCCATCAGTAGATGAATGGATAAGAAAGCTGTGGTACATATACACAAAGGAGTATTACTCAGCCATTAAAAAGGATACATTTGAATCAGTTCTAATGAGGTGGATGAAACTGGAGCCTATTATACAGAGCGAAGTAAGCCAGAAAGAAAAACACCAATTGTATGGAAATACAAAAAACCTTGAATAGTCAAAGCAATCTTGATGGGATTTAGGAAGATGGTAACGATAACCCTGTATGCGAGACAGCAAAACAGACACAGATGTATAGAACAGTCTTTTGGACTCTGTGGGAGAGGGCGAGGGTGGGATGATTTGGGAGAATGGCATTGAAGCATATATATTATCATATGTGAAACGACTTGCCAGTCCAGGTTTGATGCATGATACAGGATGCTTGGGGTTGGTGCACTGGGATGACGCAGAGGGATGGGATGGGGAGGGAGGTGGGAGGGGGATTCAGGATGGGGAACACATGTACACCTGTGGCAGATTCATGTCAATGTATGGCAAAACCAATACAATATTGTAAAGTAATTAGCCTCCAATTAAAACAAATAAATGTATATTAAAATATCTTTTAAGAAGAAAAAAAAAAGAAAAATATCCGTGGAAAATGCATGTTTGTTGTGTTCATGTAAGCTCAATTTTCACAAGATACATTATCTAAAATGAAAAATAAATAAATAAATAAAAGAATGATTCTCCCTTGGTGAAATTTAAACCCTTATCACCTGGGTTGGTAGAGCAATGTTGGGGAGTAAGAGGTTGAGCCACGTGGTCTTCTAGTCACAGGAGTGGCAGCCAGCCTGGACGATGGGAAGAATTGTTTTTATTCCATCATTGTCGTGGAGTTGAAAACTGGCTAGCAGACCTGGAAATACAGTTTGTGGAGCTGGAAGAAGAGATGAGCACAACCGGCCCATCCATTTGATGGGATTCTGAAAGCTCTTCACCAAGTTGATGCTGCTTTCCTTACTCAACCCAATGTCACCTCCAACTTGCTAAGAGTCTGGGTTTTCTGTGAGTCTGGACTGAGACCAGCAGAGACTGGAAAGAGAGACTAAAACTTCACAGAGAATTCACCAGCAAAACCAGACATGTGCACAGCTTCCCAACCTGGCCACTGTCACTGAGCCTGACCAATGGCCCTGGACCCAGGGAAGGACACCACAGCAGGGAGAAAGCCTGATTGGAGAATGGACCAGAAAGCAGAATGACAATCATGGAGCAACTTCTTGGGCTCCCTGAGAGTTCCTGAACAGGAGCTTTGGCCTCAGAAAAATCTGAGTTTGGATCCTTGCTCTTTCTGTTTCTTTCTTGGCCAAGAGCTTTTCAGGTGTTATTTCACTTGATTCTCACAGTGACCTAGGTGAGGCTCCACATGGAACGTGAAGGTCACAGCTAGGACCAGAACTCAGTGCCTGCCAATCCCTCAACAGGGACTCTTTCCCCTGAATCCTGTTGCTTCCACATTTTGCTATTGTGGATACAGAAGAAAGTTTTCCCAGGGTGATGGCCCAGAGAAAAGAGAAATCACTTTCAGAAAGGCCGTTTTTTCAGAAAATGTCCATGACCATTGTTGTCAGAGGAGGAACAACTCCCTGGTGATTTTCCTTCTAGAAAGTTTCCAGCATCAGGTGGAGCAGGGCTCACAGTGCTCGAGTTTGTGAATCTGAGCCTCCAGCCTTCAAAGGGTTGATGAGAAAGAATGTCTTTTCAAAGGGAGAGGAGAGAATCCATAGGCAAGGAACCCCAGGGCCCTCAGACTATGAGGAGATGTTCTCATGGAACCTGTGCCTAGGGCTTAGCTGGGTCCTATTATCCTTTACCAGGAAAGCTGCAGTCTTGGGCCCATCTTTTCTGCAGACCATTCAAGAACAACAGTCATGCACTGGGCAGTGAAGCAGAGCCTCAGGGATGTCTTTTCCACAACTTAAAAAAAAAAAAAATTGAATTTGAATCACTTTAGTAATGCAAGCTTTGTGCAACTCCCCCTCCCTCCCGTCCTGTTGATAAGCTGCCTTCATTCCCCTTCTCACCTGCCTGGCTCCTGTGTTTGGAATCCTGCAGTTTGTGGACAAATCTTTAGGTGGATCTTATTAAGTACTTTTTGAAAAGGTGATTGAAAGGGAGAAGAGTGGAGGAGAGGAATGCCCAAAACTAGATTAATTTTGCACCCTCATCCTGGAGTAGGCTCTGTTCTTGAAGGAGAAGGTAGAAGTGGGAAGATGTATCGCTCACCTGCATTTCTGAGAACTGCTAGCAGAGAGTTTCAAGGTCCCTCCTGGATTTGAATGATGGACTCTTACAAGTGCATTCTGGGGGACTTCCCTGATGGTCCAGTGTTAAGAGTCCATCTTGCAGTGTAGGCAATGAAGGTTTAACCTCTGATTGGGGACCTGGCATCCCACAAGCTGTAGGACAATAGAACTAGCACATCTCAACTGGAGAGAGGTGTATATGAAAGTGAAAGTGTTAGTCTCGATCAGTTCTGTCTGACTGTTTGCAACCCCATGGACTGTAGCCCTCCAGGCTCCCCTGTCCATGGGGTATTCTCCAGGCAATCATACTGGCGTGGGTAATCATTCCCTTCTCCAGGGTATCTTCCTGACCCTCCTAAGTGATTAAACCCGCATCTCCTCTTTTGCAGGTAGATTCTTTACTATCTGAGACACAGAGTTGTGTATGCATTGCTTCATTTTGTCTTCATAATAACCTTAATAAGTACAGACTGTTAGTATACCCATTTTACAGATGAGAAAACTGAGACCTTTAGAGGGTATGAAGCCTATTATAGGTGATACAGTCAGGAACAGTTGGAGTAGCAGTCCAGAAACATAGCCTATGCTCTTAACTACCCTCCTATACTGTTTCTACATGAGTGTGAAAATGTCCCCTTACAAAAATCCAATTCTAGAAGGAATAATTCCATCACATTGGCTACACACACTGCCAAGCTCTGGTACAGGCTCACTCTACCAAAATGTGAAAGCAGTGGGACAGAAACTGGGGGAGGTGAGCTCTGTTTGGTTAACTAGCTTTCATCATACGTCCTTGGGCCCTGGGCGTGTAGTGTCCAAATAATCTTCACAAGGCAGTGTTATTTTAGATGGCATTTGAGAGAGTGACACACACACACTTCCCATATAGGACTGTGGGGTCAGCTGCCTGGCTGGCAGCCAGCAGAGAATTCATGGAACTTGGATGGGCTTCAGAACTGGTACTGAAACCATTCAGCTTATCTTGTTGAATTTATTTTTGTTTATGGGAACTTACCATCATGGGAATGCATCCCTGTGACAGTCTGAGTGCCCAGGACAAACCAAGAGAGTGGAACAACAGTTCCAGGAAAGCCTGGTTCAGTTCTGAAAGGGCAGATTTAGAGGGAGGCAAACTTTTAGTGATGGAGAAAGATCACAGAGAGTACCAGTTTGATGCACCATCACTCTTTGGACACATATGAGCTTTGTTTACAACTCTTAGAGCTTTCTATTGAAGTTGCATCTCACTAGCAAGGCTAGAATTAAGATAGGATAAACCATTGTGGAAAATCAGCCCCCAAGGCTACCCTTCAGGCTTTAGTCATCCATTCCAACTGTATGGCTTCCTGAAATGTACCGGGTGCTTTCCAAAGCTGAGATGTGAGCAATGGTAGAGCAAAGAAGGCTAGGTCATCAACGGGCATAGGTCTCAATGTACAGCTTAACTTGCATTAGTTATATCTTATAGCTGAGCTTTCTAAGGTTTGTCACAACTTCTTGCAAGTCCTGGGAACAGGGACTTCGAGCCAATTTGCCTGTTGACTGAGTACCAAGCCCATTTCTTGATTTTTGTTTCAACACAGGAGCACAGAGATTGATACAGAATAGTGAGGAGGTACAAGTTTGTTGGATGAATGGATAAATAAACACATTTGAATATGTGCTCAGTTGTTAAGTCATGCCCAACTCTTTTGAGACCCTATGGAGTATAGCCCACAAGCTCCTCTATTCTTGGGATTCTCCAGGCAAGAATGCTAGAATGGGTTGCGATTTCCTTCTCCAGGGGATCTTCCTGACCCAGGGATCGAACCCAGGTCTCCTGCATTGTAAGCAGGTTCTTTACCTTCTGAACCACCTGGGAAGTCCCTATTTGAATCTGATCAAACTAGATATTAAATATATTTCATGTCTGGTCAGAAAGCATCTTTTTTCCATCATTCATTATTCATTTATTTATTCATGCTTTTATATATATATATCTATATATGATCCAGAAGATCATTTCCAATAATTAAAAAGAACAAAATGAAGTTCAGTCACTGATGGTTTTATAGTCTGTGTGTCAGCAAGGTCTCTCTCACCTATCAGCACTGGGTACTTAATTCTTACTTTATCTATTATATTTTCTGGAAACTTATCTTTACTTGGAAAGCATGGATATATTTCAACAACTGCCAGGTAGTGACACAGAGACAAATTCCGGCTCTGCTTCCTCACAAGAGGGAACAGGATCAATGTCCAGGTGGGTAAAAATGCAGAAAAACAGAGTTAGCTAATATTCACTTTGGAAGAGCTTTTGAAAGCTTTCAAGGTATCCCCGGTGGCTCAGGGGTAGAGAATCTGCCCACTCTTAAGCAGAAGAAATGTTTATTTGAAGTTCATCAATCCATTGTGTTTTTCCTTGTCTTCATTTTATTTCAATTCAGACAAAGTGAATTATATTATCTTTCATTTTAAATGGCATGAATAATACAATCTTGCATTTGTAAAAATTCTAGATGCCTCTGTATCCATCCATTTATGCATTCTTCCATCTAACAACATATTCTCAGAGGTCTAACAAGAGCAGAGTTTCCCAATTTTCCTCCAGTTGAAAGATTTCGAATCATTTGAATTTTAACGGTGAGTATATGTCATTCCTACCAATAAAACAAAGTCCTTATTATTTGCATAAATAGAATAAATTGTAAGGAATCTAGGTCATTGAAAGAGTGACTTGGCTTAGTAACTGGGTGTTAAGATCTTGGGGAGGGGGTGAATTTGTGCACCATTGTGTTAGTTTATTTGGAGTTTTCTCTTCTCTTCAGGTACCAGACATGCTCCAACAATGGACTGGTGGCAGGGTTCCAGAGCCGCTACTTCGAGTCAGTGCTGGATCGAGAGTGGCAATTTTACTGCTGTCGCTACAGCAAGAGATGCCCATATTCCTGCTGGTGAGCCTGGCAGCCAAACGCAATCCCTTACGGCTACTGGGATTGGAGGGGAGCTTGGGGGAGTGTGCTTTGGTCCACGTTTCTAGTTGCAGACAAGCATCAGCCATCACAAACAAGTTTTAAATATAGTAGCTAGCCTATAGAAGGGAATGGACAGATGAACGAAAAGGCCAGAGTAGTATTCACACTGGGAGGGACCTTACAGGTCATCAACTCAGTGTTCCTATATCCTTCTTTTGATAGAAAAACAAACAAACAGAGCAATAGAGCAAAAACGTGACTTGCCCCAGACCAGCCAGCTTATTTCATGGTGGTTCACCTCTAAGCTGAAGTTTACAGACTCCTGTTTCAGTGCTCTTTTCTATCTCTATCATGATAACTTCTCATCACATCCAAGGACACTGGGCATATCTGGGACCCTAAGTTTTCTTGCAGGACTTCTTTTGAAGATCCAGCCTTTCTCCAGGTCAGAGTGCCAAACATAGTATATAATCATAGACTTAAAAAGGACCTAGCCTTTGAGTTGACTAGGAGAATATATATATATATATATATATATACATATATATATATATGTGTGTGTATATATATATATATTCTGATAACTTGCATTGCATGCTGACAACACAACTTGTCCCAAGTTCTTCAGTCTGGAAACAAGTTAGACATTTTTACTTAGAACAAAAGAATAAGTGTCAACATTTGAAGGTTGACTCACTCAAGTGACATATCTCTCCACAGTGTGATGTGATGCTTGGAAAAACAGCCTTGTGGGTCACGCTTATTCTCTGTAACCAAACAACTCCACAGATGTTCAAGTAGGGCATAGTGTCTCTAGGGATAGGCAGCATTTTTCTGTTTGAAGCAGTGATGAATGGTAAATTCAGAGCTCAAAGTGACCTGATAGCAGTAGCTCTCTGATGGGGCAGGGACTTCAGCCAGCTGTCCAAAATGTCTCCATGCTGTTGTTGTCGTTGCTCACTCAGTCGTGTCTGACTCTTTACGACCCCATGAACTGCAACATGCCAGCCTCCTCTGTCTTCCACTGTCTCCCAGAGTTTGCTCAAATTCATGCGCATTGAGTCAGTGATGTTATCTAACCATCTCATTCTCTGTCGTCACCTTCTCCTCTTGCCTTCAACCTTCAGGGTCTTTTCCAATGAGTTAGCTCTTAGCATCAGGCAGTGAAGTATTGCAGCTTCAGCTTCAGCATCAGTCTTTCCAATTAATATTCAGTGTTGATTTCCTTTAGGACTGATTTATTTGGTCTCTTTGCAGTCCAAGGAACTCTCAAGAGTCTCTCTCCAGCACCTCAGTTTGGAAGCATCAATTCTTCAGCGCTCAGCCTTCTTTAAGGTCCAGCTCTCACATCCATGCATGACTGCTGGGAAATCCTTAGCTTTGACTTTACAGAGCGTTGTCAGCAAACTGATGTCTCTGCTTTTTAATATGCTGTACAGATTTGTCAAAGTTTTCTTTCCAAGGAACAAGCTTTTTTTTTTTTTTTAAATTTCGTGGCTACAGTCACCATCCACAGTGATTCTGGAGCCCAAGAAAGTAAAATCTGTCATTGCTTCCACTTTTTCCCCATCTATTTGCCATGAAGTGATGGGACCAGATGCCTCCATAAAGCTGGTCTTATTCCACTATGGTTGGTGAACAGACATGGCTAGGGTGTAGGTTATAACTGTGAAAGTTCCTGAATCCAAGACCTAAAGGGTCTTACATTCGGAGTAGAGTAGCAGGAGCCCACAGTTTCTAAGAGGCTAAGAATTTAATGAGCAAGGAGCCGTGTATGTGGGAACAAAGTCTCGAGATCAAAGGCTGACAGAGATGAGCAACTTTTCTTAAGTTACCCAAGACATTAAAATCTCTGGTAACAAAATTTATCCTTGGCCGTGGTCTGCAATGGTCTGCTCATCCTCTCCCACCACCCCAGTCTCCCCATTCCTTATCCTACTCCGTCACCCAAACCTGACACTGATAGTTGGTAGAATCAAACTGTGGAGAGAAAGAGGAGAAGAATGGAGGAGAGAATTCCTCTGAAAGACACAGAAAGTCCACTTTGACGTGGTCCCACTAAGAAAGGCTTCACTTGACTGGACCTCTTCCTGGTTGTGTGGTGTTAGAGCTGAGAACTACTATGGTTGTCAAGGAAATAGTACTTTTGCAAAGGGACACTTGGAACAGCACAATGAGATTGCATGAGGCACTGTGGTATGCAGGGCATGACTCACTGTCCCGCCAGCACGTCTAGACATTTTAGTGGCATCTTTAAGTTTCCTGAGTCATGACATTCTATGTTTTTCTAAATTGCATGAAACCTCTAGGGCATGAATTAGGTCTTATTTCTCTGGCATCTCAGCGTATTGCTTGGCACAAAGTAGGCAATAAATTTTTCAAATGAATAGTTGAGCATCACAGGCCCCTTGGAACAGTAACAGGGAGGAAACCTGACATTGATATGAGGAGGTTTTATAGTGGAAAAAAAGTCTTCCTTCAAGTGCATTATTTTATCCGATCCTTTTAACAGCCCTTTGAGCGAGAACTGTTTTCCCACACCTTCCCACAGTGAAAGCTCCTGATAACCCTCTTCCTCGAAACCTTCCCTCACATCACTTTAACCAACTTGAATCACCTCCCAGGGAACTGGGCATATGTGGGTGGAAACATTTTTCTCTTCCCACTTGGAAGGCTGTTCTATAGCACTGAGCCTGACACTGAGAAGTGAGCATCTATCCTCTCTGAGCTTGCAAGCTTTTAGGGATTCAGGAATAGCACCCTGTGCACAGGAGAAAAAAGTAAATCATCCAAGCAACTCCCACGTAAGTGAGGGATTTATTTGTTTGCTGGGGACCAAGGCACTGCTCCCATTTCAGTCTCTGCAGTTTCTCACGAGATATTATAGTATCAGTGAAGTCTGGTAAGAAAGCAAATTCCTGACAGAAGCAGACATGGCAGCACTCAAGAGTCCCCACTGGGACTGGGTACAAATGTAAATGTTGTTACACAGATTTATTTATGTGTGAGACTATGCATTCTTTGTCCATTCATCTGCAAACCACAAACACGTGTCGCTGAGGAAGCCACAACCTTTCAGAGACTGAATAATTCCCCTCTCCACGCAGCTCCAGCGGCTGCTTGCCATGCACCAGGCTGTCCCCCATCAGCACGCTGAGGCTGTCCAGGCTAGACCATGTCCCAGGGACCAACAGTTTTGAATTGAGCATGTGTTTCCTTTCCTAAATGTTTCTTTTCCAGATTCATGGCCCTTCTTCAGGTTCACTGCATAATATGTTTTGACAAAAAAAAAAAAAAAAAAAAAGCCCTTCCACAGAATCAGCATAGATAACCCATGAGTTTTCCTTCAGCCTTGTGTTTCTATAATGAATTTCTACCGAGTTTCTATGTGAATCTCAGATACTGCATTCTATTCTCCACTATCTGGTCTCTCCCTCCATTATGCTGAGGTCATAAGCCAGAGATTTTATTTTTAATTCCTAGATAGTTCTGGCTAACAACTACAACAAAACCAGCTCATCTGAATAGTCTTCTTTTCCTACCCAAAGCACTGCATCAAAGCTTATCTTTAACTACTTTAACTGCTTTAATACTAGACAGATAATGTTTGCATTCCCATTTCCCACATGACAAGGGAACAAGGGACAAGGATGACCTCATAGGCATCTCCATGTGGCATCTGCCCCCCCAACCCCTACTCCGATGCCTACTACAGCACTACTCCCAGAAGCCTGGTGGGAAGGGAAGCTTCTATGATGCTTCCTCTGAGCAGGTTGGAAGCTGTTATTAAAGAGATGGAGACACCCACATTTTGAGAAAGTAAGACTGGATGTTACATTTTTAAGCAGCTTGCCATGAGTTTAGATGCTTCTGGGCCTTAGATCAACCATCCCCTGGCACTGCATGAAGCACAAAGCACTCATTTTAGGGGCCGATGGGCCCTTTGAGCTTCAGCAGAATCAATCATATCTGTCATCAGTTGGGGTGGCGTGGCTGTTGTAATCATTGTGCCATATATCTAATTTAGAAATGTATTTGCTGCCTGCATGTCAGTGCTTCCTCCCTTCCTATGCTCAACCTTCAAGAGTAGAAATTTCAGAGATGTGGCTGGTTGTCTAGTAAGTATTGGGTAACATAAGACCAGGTCCTACTTGCTGCTTAGAACAAAGTAAACCTTGCAATTCCAAATTTGTGGCTCTATACTTTCTTGTCTGCTCTCTTTTATTGTATTCTAGAAATAATCATTCATTCCTCTATTCATTAATTCACTTAATCAGACTGAATATAAATGGATATAAGTGCAGTTCATAGACTTTGATTCAGTTCCTAACGATGATGATAATTTTTATTTATTTCATTTATTAATCTACTCTGTTAGCTCATTTACTTCTGATGCACAGATATCATGATCTATAGCCCAGATGACAGAACCAGGGTGCAGAAGTTGTGACTTGTTCAAAGTTCTGAATTCAATTCCAACAGGTCTATCTGCCTCCAGGTCCCACATGCTTTGCACAGTACTGAGTCCTCTGAATCTCGATGAGAAAATAAGACCTGGACAGATGGAGTATTAGGTAACAATACAGTGGACATCTCATAGTGAAAATAGAGAAGAAAGTGGTTATTTTAGCTGGAGGGGAGACACTGCAGGTGGAGTTGTCCCCACCAACTGCAGGATCAAGGCAACCATGATGCAGTGTGGCCAGTGAAAACTAACATGAGTCAAAACAAATGTGCTTACTAACCAGCCCTGGGCTTGCAATGGTGAGCTGGAAATTCATTTCCAAGAGAGCAATTTGGAAAATACTTAGGGACTTTCCTATTCTAATTTAAAACCACAGATATCTCTAGAACTGTGTTTCCCCTGTTGTGATACATACTTGAACACTTTGATATATAGTGCTCCAAAATGCCACAAGAGGACACACATGGCCATATTGAATTCTTTCTCCTACCCCCAGAGTTCAGGGCCTCTCTGCAGAGAAGGGCACTTTGGTGACTCCAGAGTCATTTAGTCCCACTTGAACTCTTCCCCCAGCTCTTTGCAGAAGCCAGTTGACTCTGAGGTTGCTTTCTTGTATGCATAACTGCAATTGGGTTTTACTTTTCTCATTTTTGCAAAATTAATTCAAATAGGTTCAGATATAGCACCTGTTGGGGATGCCAGGCCACTGGAAAATTCAGTTCAGTTCAGTTCAGTCACTCAGTCATGTCCGACTCTTTGCGACCCCATGAATCGCAGCATGCCAGGCCTCCCTGTCCATCACCAACTCCCAGGGTTCACTCAGACTCACGTCCATTGAGTCAGTGATGCTATCCAGCCATCTCATCCTCTGTCGTCCCCTTCTTCTCCTGCCCCCAATTCCTCCCAGCATCAAAGTCTTTTCCAATGAGTCAACTCTTCCCATGAGGTGGCCAAAGTACTGGAGTTTCAGCTTTAGCATCATTCTCACCTAAAATTTTCTCATTCTTTGTAGCTTACCTGGCAAAGCATTTAATAAGCAAGAGGATTGATCACAAGCAGATTCTGTTTATTTAAGACACTTTTCAGTGATTTGCCTGTCAGAAAGGGGTGTCTTTTTTGTCTGGTTGTAGAATGTAGGTTAATCTCAATATATCCCAAGTCTACAAATGTTGAATTTTTCCACGTCCACAGCTGAACTAGATTATAAGTGTATATGCTTGTCATATACTAATGACCCCTCAAGGAGCTCACTGTACTGATCACCATTGTGAAACAAGATGCTATACAATATTCTGTTTTTTAATCAAAAGCTAAATATGTGGTGTTGACAAGTAATAGGACTTTAGAATGTTGTTGTTTAGTCACTAAGTTGTGTTAGAATCTTTTGTGAACCCATGGACTATACTCTGGGAGGCTCCTCTGTCTATTGGATTTCCCAGGTAAGAATACTGAAGTGGGTTGCCATTTCCTTCTCCAAGGGATCCTCCTGACCAAGGGGTAAAACCCATGTCTCCTGCACCGCAGGCAGATTTTTAACCACTGAGCCAACTGCAAGGCCTAGAACATTAGAATAGGGTATTTTAAACAAGGTGTTAATTGAGAAGCAGAAAAGTGACATGTTAGTTGCTCAGTCGTGTCCGACTCTTTGCAATCCCATGGACTATAGCCCACCAAGCTCCTCTGTCCATGGAATTCTCCAGGCAAGAATATTGGAGTGGGTTTCTGTTTCCTTCTCCAGGGGATCTTCTTGACCCTGGGATTGAACCTGGGTCATCTGCATTGCAGGCAGACTCTTTACCATCTGAGTCACCAGGGAATTCTGGGAAGCATAGAAAATAGAAGTAAGACAGAATTAGAGGTTGGATTGACCAGAAGAAGCTTCTCTAAAATGTTGTTTGAGGATGGGCTGAGTGCTAAAGAAAGGGATGGGAAACACTGTTTACTCTTGTTTTGAAAAATGCTAATGTATGGCTTCCTCAGGTACCCCCTTCTGGTTTGTTAACTTGTAGATTCTGGGTTTTCTTCCAGTTTTTAGGATAGGACATCTGTGGTGTGTGCTTCTCTGGTATCCCACAAAGTGGGATAAAGTTGAGGATATGATACTAACTGATGCTGAGCCATAGGGCATGGCCTCATTTGTTCTTGTGCACACCAGTGAGGTACACAGCCTAAAAGTGGAGCCTCTAGGATGACCCCCAAAGAATCCAGTTGTCCTACTTGCTGACAGGTCAGACATGTAACAAATAGATGCTGGTGCTACAAGGGCTGACCTTGTGTTCAAGCCTCAGTAATCAATAATAAATGGCGTCCTGAATGGCTCAGTGGTAAAGAATCTGCCTGCAATGCAGGACATGAGGGTGCAATCCCTGGGTTGGGAATATACTCTGGAGAAGGAAATGGCAACTCATTCCAATATTCTTGTCTGGGAAATCCCATGGACAGAACCTGGTGGGCTACAGTGTATGGGGTTGCAAAAGAGTCAGACATGACTTAGCAACTAAACAAAACACATCAATAATAAAGGTGAGGTTTGATAAAATCTATACTGAATCACTTTCTGTTGAGAAAGAGTCAAAACCCTTTCCTTTAACTATTAAAAATCACATAAGTTCTCAAGCAAACCTCCAACAATAGGTAAATTGTCCTCTTTAAATTCTATCTCTACTCTCCTTTTTAAAATGAATGTGATGACATATATCTGAGTAAGCTCTATGACATGTCCTATTCTCATAGAAAAGGAGAATGCTATCTGTCAGCTGTGGCTCAGTTTGTAGTAACATACTGGACAGCAATCATTTATTGATTCTAGCTGAATCCATTGATAATTTTAGAGCTTTAATAATCTTAGATGAGAAAATCCCATATCTGTTTCAAAAATCCCGTCCATTTGCATGGGCCTTCTTCAATTCATAACCAAGACATTACTTAATTTCTTTCCATTTTCTTCAAACTTATCTAATACAAGAAATTGTACAAGTGGTTCTATGTTATCAAGTTCTCACTTAGTTTTGAAACAACATTCTGGTCCTGTCCCCTTGCCTACAGTTCAGTTCAGTCACTTAGCCGTGTCCAACTCTTGGTGACCCTGTGGACTGCAGCACACCAGGCTTCCTTGTTGGTCACCAACTCCCAAAACTTGCTCAAACTCATGTCCAGTGAGTCGGTGATGCCATACTCTTGCCTACAGATGGCACTAAAAATAGTTTAAAGTGAGAAAGTATGCGCCAGGAGCCACTCATCCAAAAGTGATAGGGGAAACACACACAGAGGGACAATTAACTCTTTGTAAAGGGATATATAAGGATCCTGATAGAAGAGCTTCAGTAGTAGACTCATTTCAGTAAATTGCATAAAAACATCCATATAATCAAAGCTATGGTTTTTCCAGTGGTCGTGTATGGATTGTCAGAGTTGGTCCATAAAGAAAACTGAGCACCGAACAATTGATACTTTTGAATTGTGGTCCTGGATAAGACTCTTGAGAGTCCCTTGGACTGCAAGCCAATCACCCAATCAATCTGAAAGGAAATCAACCCTGAATATTCATTGGAAAGACTGATGCTGAAGATGAAGTCCCAATACTTTGGCCACCTAATGTGAAGAGCTAAGTCATTGGAAAAGACCCTGATGCTGGGAAAGATTGAGGGCAAAAGGAAGAGGAGGCAGCAGAGGATGAGATGGTTAGATAGCATCATTGACTCAATGGACATGAGTTTGAGCAAATTTGGGGAGAGAGTGGAGGACAGGGAAGCCAGGCATGCTGGAGTCCATGGGGTCACAAAGAGCCAGACACAACTTAGTGACTGAACAACAGCAATGTTACTGACAGAACTTTCCCTTCTTCTTGCAAGGGAAAGCCTGTTTGATTGTTTTAATTGGTCTGGAAATGTATGGCAGTGCTCAGTATGAAGTGTACTTTGCCAGAAAACTGCCTGCAGTGACCTGGTAATCCACAAGGAATCTGAAACCACACTGAACTCCTCCCCTTCTGCCCTCAGGAAGCCCATCACCATAGTTTATGAAACCCTGATCTTGTGCTTCCTCGTAGTCTCTTTTAATTTCCTGATAAGTCCTTATGCCCTTGTCCCCATGTCTTGTTCTGAACGTTTAAATTCTATTTTTTCCTTCTGAGGAGTTATTACTAGGGCTTTCACTTATTGGAATATTTTGTGTGTGCATGACATCCTCAGAAACTAAATGGAGGCACATTTATCTTGTTCTAAAATTCAGAATCCAGACTGTATTGAAGCAGCAGTTCCCTCTATGAATGGTGTTTGGGAGGTTTATTGATTGGAGTTCTTTCTTCCTCTGTATTTTTACTTTCATAAAGTAGAAGTAATTTTTACCAGAACCCAAACTCTTGCCTTACCCTCTTAATCAAAGATTCTGTAAAATAATCTACACTTGACCTCATGATTTTATAACAAAAACAAAACAACATGAAAATCCCCAATATCAAGTAAAAACAAAAAGCTGGCTGGGACCAAGAGGGAAATATACAAATAAGCATGCATGACACCTTCCTGAGGGTATTCTAGAAACTTACTCAACAGCAGTCCCCCACAGAGAAACCTCAGAGTCAGACTGTCAGTTGAACAGGAGACTTTTGGTCTGGTCACTACCAAAAATGAAGCCATAGGAACTGCTAGTTGAAAAAAGCAATGGATAACGTTTGTCCCCCTTTGAAGCTTAAAATGTCATTTTTTTAAAAAATGCAAGCCTCTCTTTCCCATTTCATTCCAAATGTATTTAACTATTGAAATAATTTGAAAGTAGATCAGTAAAAACTCAAAAAAATAACAGTCTAGCATAATGATTTCCGATAGTTCTGGGAACTGGATTTAGCTTAATGTAGTGCTGCCTTGGGGCTTTCCTGGTGGCTCAGATGGTAAAGAATCTGCCTATAAAACAGGAGACCCAGTTTCAATCCCTGGATCAGAAAGATCCCCTGGAGATGGGAACGGCAACCCACTCCAGTATCTTTACCTGGAGAATTCCATGGACAGAGGAGCCTGGTGGGCTATAGTCCATGCAGTCACAAAGAGTCAGACACGACTGAGTGACTCCCATACGTTATTACCTTAGTTAGATTTCTGCCTCAGCACATCTTAAAATATGTGGCAATTAACTTTTATATATTGTATCTAAAGAGTGCTCTAAAAATTCTGGAAAATATTTTGTGCTCCCTGATGTAAGAAAAAATACATTCTACTCCATCTCTTTTATTTTTTTTATTTTTATTTTTTTACTCCATCTCTTTTAATCCTAATTTTCTTTATCAACAAATCCCTCCTCCTTTGGGTAAACTTGAATCTAGCACTTGTTAGAATCCTCAGGGATCACAAACTAACAGAATCCAAATGAAAACCTATTAGGGCCATTTATGAGTCATTTAATGTTTTCATTAGGAAGAGAAAGTCCTTGTTCTGAGTCTCCTGGGAAGCACAAAATAGGGTTCTGCCTTAGCCTGTTTCCTTCCATAAATATTAAGCAGAAACACACGGAACCCACGCTAGATAGGGCTTGGCGTTCTGATAGAGCATAATTATGTCTTAAGAAGAGAAGAATCAGAGAAGAACAAGTGCATAATGTGGGAAAACAAATGGTTATGAGCAAAGAGAGTAAAGTTTTAGGTTCTGGTTTGGGCTTCCCTGGTGGCTCAGAGGGTAAAGCGTCTGCCTGCAATGCGGGAGACCTGGGTTTGATCCCTGGGTTGGGAAGATCCTCTGGAGAAGGAAATGGCAACCCACTCCAGTATCCTTGCCTGGAAAATCCCATGGACAGAGAAACCTGGTAGGCTATAGTCCATGGGGTCTCAAAGAGTTGGTGACGACTGAGCAACTTCAGCTTCAATAACTCAGGTTATCTTGTGTTAACTTGTTGCATCAAAGCTTGAGAATCTTCTAAGAGACCTTCCAGTTTATGAATCTGGCTTTTTAAGATTTCATGACAATCCTTGTAGTAGTAAGTCTACATAGAGGGAGATCTTTATATCATCAACATACAATGACTTATGATCCCAAATCAGATTAAATTACTGACACTATTTGTTTCCCAAGCAGTTTGGGGGTGCAGATAAAGACTTTGGGGAACACATATCATACCAAAAGGACTATTTTGATCCTGAAGATCCCCAGTGGTGAAGCATTATAAGAGCCAGGAAATTCTAGATTTATTCCAGAGTGGACCACAATGAGCCTACTCAGGGAGAGGCCAGGGCTTGACTTAATAATGGAGGAGAAAGAAGGCAATGTGGAGGAGGAAGACGCAAAATTTCTCCTAACAATTCAAGTCCTACCACGTGTCATACTTATTTGTGTTAGTCCAAATGACAAACCTATAAGGTAACTTTCATTCTTCTATAGACCAGGAAACTGAGATTAAATGACTCTTTCAAGGCTCTTTATTTATTCAACAAATACTTACTATGTACCAGAAACTGTTTTAGGTGCCAAAGAAACAATGGCAGACTAGGTAAAAACTACTTTTATACAGCTCATATTTTATTTTAATATTTTTCAAATACAGTAAAAAAAAGTGCATATTATTAGACTATACAAATAACATATAAATACATGCACACATATATATTTGAAACAAAGTTTTTATCTACATACACAATAACTTATCTTTAGTATGTACACCAGAACTTATCTTTAGTATGTACAATGCAGTCTCTGATATTTTCTATTCAATCTCTTCTTCTTTTTCAAAGCTCAGCTGGTCCTAACCAATTAAATTGATTTCATGATCTACTAGTAAGTCACAACCCACATTTTGAAAGCCTGGTTCTGGTTGACTTGATTGGATTGAACTAATACTGATATTAGTCAATGTTTCCTCAAGGCCTGAGGAGCTTGCTATATCTTTTTTAGTGTCTAGTTTAGTGGCAAGAAGGAACGTGAGACGTGAGAAAACTGTTCATCTTTTTGCAGCCTGGAATGGTGTAGCAGAGGCCATCCAGCTCTGATTTGGGTCTCCCATAATGTTGAAACTGTATCTCTTCTCTGTAGCATGTCTCCTGTTTGCTCCCAGCAGTAGTAGTTTTATCTTTTCCCTCTAACCTTTTGTTCTTCCCACACAGGCTGACAACAGAATATCCAGGCCACTATGGTGAGGAGATGGACATGATTTCCTACAATTATGATTATTATATGCGAGGGGCAACAACCACTTTCTCTGCAGTGGAAAGGTGAGCCTTCCCCATGGGCAAGGTTAGAGTGGTCAGGGACCAGCTCCCTGCAAGGGTCATATCAGCAGGATTTTTGATCTGGGGTTTTCCCTATTTTAGTTTTCTACTTGGTCTATGTTAACTAAAATATTGACAGGACAATGGAAAACAATGGGAATTGAACCTACTTCATGGAGCAGCTCACCCTTGGAGATGAGGATGGGTTCCAGATTGCTCAGAGCAGGAGATGCTCAAGTTGGTGTTCCATGATGGTTTATGCTCTTCCTTTTACTCAGTCTCAAAAAGCATTTTTTTCCTACCAAACATGTTAGAGAGGACAAAAGTGATTAAAAGAGTGCCCACTGTTGAAATGAATCCTCTCCAATACCGCTTCTCTATATGGTCCTCACTTGGGGTTGTGGGAAGGGAGAGAAAAGAGAAAGAGAGGGGACTGGAAAGAAGAAACACACAAAACTCACCAACTATATTTAGAAACAAAAGAGGAGAACTTCAGAGAAAGACAGTACTAATTTTTTTAATCCCCGTTCTCTCACAATCAGTTCCCAATTTTATCACAAATACATCAAAGCAAAACAATAAGAGGAAAATAAAAATCCTTCTCCCTGCTAATAAAGAAAGAGATATGAATAAATTCAGGTGTTAAAAGGTTGATTTGACCTACTTATATTTAGGTGATCATCACTTTACACAGCAAACGAATTCCAGAAAAGTTACCAATAACTGTTTAGCAAATAGAACAAAACCTAACTCATTAATTCATTAAATAATAGAATGACAAATTTGGGTGGGACATTTTTGTGTATATTTATGTTTTTAAGTACAATGATATCATACCTAATTGGAGTTAACTTATTTAATATGACCTTTAATTAAAAAAAATTAAACAAAGAAACAATCATGAAGAAAATCTGAAAAGATGCAATACAGGTTTCAGGCTCCATGAACAAAATCCCTTGCATTTATTCACAGAAAACCCCCTCAATTCTCACACATTAATTGTTTGCATTTTACATACCTTTTTATCTAGCTTAGTTATTATTTGCTAGAAGGGGCAAATTAAAAAATGAACTACAGTGAGGTATAACCTCACACCAGTCAGAATGGCCATCATCAAAAAGCCTACAAACAATACATTCTGGAGAGGGTGTGGAGAAAAGGGAACCCTTTTACACTGTTGGTGGGAATGTAAATTGATACGGCCACTATGGAAGATAGTCTGAAGATTCTTTAAAAAGCTAGGAATAAAATCATCATATGATCCAGCAATCCCACTCCTAGGCATAGGCCCTGAGGAAACCAAATTGAAAAAGACACATGTGTCCCACTGTTCATAGCAGCACTATTTACAATAGCTAGAACATGGAAGCAACCTAGATGTCCATCAACAAATGGATGGATAAAGAAGCTGTGGTATATATATACAAAGCAATATTATTCAGCCATAAAAAGGAACACATTTGAGTCAGTTCTAATGAGGTAGATGAACCTAGAGCCTATTACAGAGAGTGAAGTAAGAAAGAGAAAGATAAATATTGTATACTAATGCATATATATGGAATCTAGAAAAATGGTACTGATGAATTTATTTGCAGGGTAGCAATGAAATGCCAGTCCACTCCAGTACTATTGCCTGGAAAATCCTGTGGACAGAGGAGCCTGGTAGGCTACAGTTCATGGGGTTGCAAAGAGTTGGACATGACTGAGTGACTTCACTTTCACTTTCGCTTTCAGTGGAGAAACAGACACAGAAAATAGACTTATGGAGGGAGAGGGTGAGATGTGTGGAGTGAATAACATGGAAACATATATTAGCATATGTAAACTAGATAGCCAATGGGAATTTGCTGTATGACTCAGGAAACTCAAACAGGGGCTCTGTAACAATCTAGAGTGGTGGGATGGGGAGGGAGATGAGAGGGAGGTTCAAGAAGGAGGGGACATATGTATACCTATGGCTGATTCATGTTGATATTTGACAGAAAACAACAAAATTATGTAAAGCTATTATCCTTCAATTAAAAAAAATTTTTTAATAAATAGGGAAGATATTACTTCTCACCAGTTAAAATAAAACAGCTGAATGATGTACACACAAAAACTATATTTAAGAAAAAGAAAAGGAAAGACCTAAGAACTCAAAGCCCAGAAGGGCAACACTGGACAACAGTATAGAAGGTGCTCAATATTCCTAATGATGTTTCCAAGTCAATGAGAAAATTAGTTCAGCATTTTCTGTTTAAGGAGACAGGAAGGAATACAGTAAAGAGAGTACACCATCCAAAATTTCCTCAAAATAAATATATTTTGACAGTTAAAATGTCCAGTGTCTATTGACTTGGGCATTTTCAGTTATGTAGTTTAACCTAAAATCTTGGAAAACTGAGCTACTATATCATGCATTTGTTTACAATTAATACACCCATGCAATTTTGCCACAGTCACTAACAATCAGTGGTGTGAAGATCCACAACTTGGATTTCTCCCGCTCTGCTGAAAGATGCTGAGGTCATCACCTTCAAGAAATATTTTCAGTGTAAGACTCACTGGGCAGGAGCTTTTCCTCCACAGGCAGATCATAGTGGTTTTCTCCTGGAATGGAGTTGCCCAGCTGGGGCACAGATAGTTCTTTGTTGCAGGAGCCTTTCCTATGCATTCCAGATGTTCAGCAGTATCCGGACCACTCCACACTAGATGACGATAGCAACCTCACCTCCCCCAGAGTTATGACAACAACAACAATAAAAAACCCTGAGGAGCAAAACTGTCCCTTCTTGAGAACCACCATCCAGGAGGGAAATCAGAGACTAAGCCTGATTCGAATAACTTGGTTCTTTTACAACCAAGTCTAAATTTTGCTTAGCATCAATTAAAGCCTTTTGAAAGAGCAGTGTGAATGCCTGGCTCAAGATCTTATTTAACTATGTCTGTTGGCATAGAGATAAATCAGACTTGTCTACAATAATGAAATTTATTTCCTAAACTCACATGCCACCGATTTCCTAACCTCCATCTAAAACAAGCCATGTTCTCTGTTAACAACTGAAAGAACAAATAGTAATAAATAATTGGTTACCCAGGCTCTTGAAAACTTTTTATACTTGGGGATCCTATGCCCATTACTCTAAACAACCTGGAGCAGCAGACTCAAATTACAAAGCCTGCCTTACTGTGTGAGCAGCCTGTTCCATAGCTGTTGGCAAGAGTTACCTCCCAGAACTCGAGAATGGTCAGTCCCACCTTCCAGATTTGCAGCTTGATGAAGATCTTAGCAGTGTTGGTGTCTAAGAAAAATTGATCTGGGAAGAGGCTTTTCAGACTGAAGAGGAATAAGAATATTCTAAGGTTAAATGACCCCACTGTGCTTGGGAAGCATTTTTGTGGTTATACATAGAATGACTTTTTTGCCCTTCATTAAGACTTTGCAAAAGATATGACAGCTGTGTTCTCAATGGAGTTATGGGTGTCAAGTTATGGAGTCATTGTGGTATCAGATTAAGAGCAAGATTTGAGTTCCACAAACTTGGAACTTGAAATTGTCACCTAATTATGTTAATAAAGTTCATGTTTCTCTGAGTCCACTTCTCCACCTAAACAATGACATATTGTGAGGATTAAATGAGAAAATATGTAAAGCATGTAGTGCAATGCTGGACATATTGGAGGACTCAGCAAATAGTGGTTACAGTTGTCATTACCATCACTGCTATCATTGTTAAATAATATCAGATCAGAAGAGTGCTATGCAGAGTAGGCTTTCAATATATTTTTTTTAAATAGGTGAACAAAAGACTTGGGCTAGTCCTTAGCAAAGAATGTTCCTTGAAATGCATCCACACTATATTTTTCAAAACTAAACAATTCTATGTTTTCTCATACCTATGCCTGACCATCTGAACAAATATGCAATTCAGTTTCTGTTATGCAAAAATAACAGGCACTTTCCTTTTCATATTAAGGCTTTTAGAGTTGTTTTCGCTCTGTCCATTTCCCTGTAATAGTGTTTTCTGAAGAGGGTACAGCACAGAGCCCAGCACATTGTACGTTTTCAGAAAAAGAAAGAATGAGCAGATGGATAGCCTATGTAAGAGATGATTCTTTACAATGAAATGAAGAAAATGTTAAAGAAATGCTTTTATCCCAAGCTGTTAACCTGTATGTCCAAGAAGGTGCTTTTGAGACTGAGCAGTGATCAGCTGATCACTGGTGATAAACAGGACCTAAACACACTGGCAACCTAGTTAGTCCCCTCCAAGATGCACCTTGAACTGGGTGAAGAGGCGTCCAGGAGTCCTGACCTCATAGGCAATTACCAATAGGTTTTCTAGAGACTTCTTAGAGATGTTTCCTGAGAGGAAAGTGAGATTAGGTGTCCCTTAAGTTCCTAAATTCTCCAAAGATTGCTCACTGCTTTATTCTTCCTAAGGTGTCTTTTCTCACTGACATCAGCTCTCTGACTCTCTCCCTACAGGGATCGCCAGTGGAAATTCATAATGTGCCGGATGACTGACTATGACTGTGAATTTGCAAATGTTTAAACCTGCAACATGCCAATCTGAGTGAAGGGAAGAGGTCAGGGAGGCCTGAGGACTCCACAGATGTTAACATCAGCAGGGACTCCTAAGTGGTTTCTGTCGCTCTCTTTTCTTCTGCTCAAGCTGGTTGGTAGCTATAATGCCAGTTTTCTGGGCCTTCTGACTAGTATCACGCTTACAATAAAATCCCTAATTTCTCACTTTCAACATGTTGCATAGAAACCCTTTTGCATGAGTGACAATGGCTCTGTTGCACACCATATATTCTGTGTGCACATGCACAGCCTGAAAACAAGCCTAGTTGCTTGAGCACCTGTCTCAGCCTTGCTGTTGCCTTTACCACCCAGTGAGATGCCTGGTGCTGGGCAGTACCTGTGAGGAGGTTCAGTGGTGGAATGAAGGGGCAGAAATTGAAGAAGGGAACCAGGAATGCTCTCTGGAGCTCTGTCTGTTTGAAGGAAGCCTAGGATCTTCACAGAGAACAGACCTTCTGCCTTAGGGCGACCTGCTTCCACTCTCCCACTCCACGTAAGCCATGCTTGCCTAGAAGTTCAAGTGCAGAGCTCTGTGCTCCAGGAGGGAGGAGACTGGGAGGTGAAATGGGGAGGTGAAATTGTTTGGGCCTGAAAGACTGAGGACTGGAAGAATTTCCTAAACTGGAAGAAGATTGTTAGCATGCCCAGTAATGAAAATGAGCACAGGAATCAGAGAAACCTGTGAGAATCAGTCTCAAGTAAGACAAAAACAAGGAGGATGAGAGAGGTCAGAGAATGGGACTCAAGTTAGGAACCTGGAGGCAAACTGAAAAAGGAGTTTGACTAGTCAGCACCTGGAAAAGCTGGCATATGCCCTACTGTGAGCTACTGGCAAACTCATGTTGATTGGTTTCCATTTTCTGGATGGGAAAGGCTGCTCTGGGGGATCTACTTCTTTTCAATGTATAGTTTAGGGGTGTCTTTTGCAGAGATGGCACTATATTTCCTCCTCCTGTGATGTCCCCATCCTCAGCCCTTTGTCCTCTCTTTATCATAAAAAGAATAAAAATATTAACTTTCACTATGTTCCAAATGTTAAGGGTCATTTTTTGCTCTCTGTGCTAAGCCACTTCAATCATGTCCGACTCTTGGCTCTCCTATGGATTGTAGCCCTCCAGGCTCTTCTGTCCATGGGATTCTCCAGGTAAGAATACGGCAGTGAGTTGCCCTTTCCTTCTCCATTTTGCTCTCTACTCCTCCCCTTTCTGATTATTCAGAAAATATAGCTTCTCACTGTGATTTGTGCCAAGCACCATGCAGGGCACCAGGAATCCAATACTGATAACGACAGAGTATGAGAAACCCAATAAATAAAGCATAAGGTGCTAAGTGCTTTCATTAAGGATTGGATAAAGGGTGGAATCACATGTCTTTGCCTTTGAATCTAGCCTGATTTGTCCTCAGCATCCTACGGATCTCCTCATGCCAATGTGTCACATGATTTTTGACCACCGGGAGCCTCTACTTTCTTTATCCACACAGTTTGCCTTTTCTTTTCAGATCTGTGCCATACTTCCCTTCTCTTCTCTCTCAGGAGACCCAGGCAGGCAGGCAAATCCACAGGGATCACCTACCTTGTTAGGCAGCCCATCCAGGTGGCCAAGACAGTGAATCTCAGCCAGTGAAGCTGGCATTTCCCAGTGAGACCTCAGTATTAGGAAGAGAAAGGCAGAGCTAAGGATGTCCACCTTTGACTTAACGCTGAGGCCCCTTTTCACCTTATGTTTCTGCTTTATTTCTTCCATTTCACTGTTTCCATGTCTCTGGCAATTTTCATTTACACCAAGCTTCCCTGTGTTTTTTTTTTTTTTTTTTCACAAAGGGCACCATTAATATTTTAGCAATTACAGCTTTGGGTCAGGATGGCAGCCAGGAAATAGACTTAGCTGGGTGTGTGGAGCACAGCTGGAAGAGAGACAAGCAATGCAGACTGGCTGGGCTTAGCAGCCATGAAGGAAACCAAAGGCTGGGGAGGTGGTGGGGGAGCAGGGCACCAGGGAGCTGGAGGCTCGGGTTGGAGAGGTACAAGTGGGATGAGCAGTCCAGGAGACTGCCAGATAGCACGAGTCAAGGAAAAAACTAATACAGCCATCCAATGTGTGTCTGTGCCAAGTAGAATAAATGGAGAGAAGAACTAAGAGGAAAGCTATTTTTGCATATAGGCCAAGGACAATAACAGGAAAGTCATCATCAAGCTGGTTCAAATCTGAATTTATACTTTTTTGTTTTTGGTCAACCTCAATCAGAAGAAGCTAAGTGCCAGAGTGAGGCTTCATCCAGGAACTTCTGACTGTGATCTCCCTCTGTGCTCTCATTACTCCAATCTTTCTAGTAACCTGCGCACAACCTTGGACAAACCACCTCCCCCCTCTATGAGGAATTTATCTAGGTGACATTGTGGTTTCTTGCAACCCCAGAAATCCTGTGAACGATGAACAATCTGTCCCAGATTGTTTACAAATTTCTAAGGCATTTTCTTTCAGAGAAGAAGCCTGGGATGGGATTTGAAAACCTAGGTCCTTCCCCTGGCTCTGACAACAAGTGGCTGTGTAATATTAGACAGATCCCCAAGCCTGCTCTTTCCTCATCTGCCTAGTATGAGCAGGAGTCCCTTTTCCAGTAACTTCACAAGAGGGTGGTCACAAAAAAATGGGAAGAAAAGAGATTTGATTCCTGCCTCACAGGGCCTACATTCTGACGGGAGAGATGAGAAAACAGACAATGAAGACACACGTGCAGGAATGTTTCCTGAGGAAGCCAAGCCCATGGTTGGCCCTGAAGGACCATAGAACTTGTCAAGCCTGTGCAAAAGGGCTCTGGATTCCAACAGTCAGGGCACAAATCCTTGCTCCATCACTTATCAGTTGCATGACCAAGGCTCAATCACCTACTTTCCCTAACACTCTATTTCCTTACCAGTAAAGACAATAATTTGAGATGGAACTGGCAACCCACTCCAGTGTCCTGGGAAATCCCATGGATAGAGAAGTGTAATACAGCCCATGGGGTCACAAAAGAGTTGGACACTACTTAGAAACTAAACAACACAACAAAACCTTTTTTTCTTTGGAATCTTAACCCTATAATTAAAGTCACTAAAATCCACCTGCAAAGCAGAAGATGTGAGTTCAGTCTCTGGGCCAGGAAGATCCCCTGGAGAATGAAATGGCAACCCACTCCAGTATTCTTGGCTAGAAAATCCCATGGGCAGAGGAGCCTGGTGGGCTACAGTCCATATGGTCACAAGGAGTTGGACATGGCTTAGTGACTAAACAACAACAAAGACAATAGTAGTACCCATACTGTGGGGTTCCTGTAAGGATTAAATAAGATCTCATAGTGTCTTGCACTAATAAGGACCCAATAAATGTAAGAGAAATAGAATATTATTAGCATACTTTAGAAATAATGTTCCTTGTGTAAACTGGATATTGGTATAGATGAAGAATAGGAAAATTCATAGAAGAGGTGAGATCAGTTTTGCTATCATTCACTTATTTATTCATTTATTCATATTTGGTCACTCAACCAATAAATTATTAAAGGCTTATTATATATATCAGCCACTTCACAAGGCAGAGTTCCTGCATTCCAGAGGATTATAAACTAAGAGAGTCAAACAAGCAAGCAAATCATTACAGTCCAGGTTGGTGAGTCAAGAATAGGTACCTTTGCAACAGAGAGCGGTGAGAGGTTAGGGTGGGAAAAGGGAAAGTGGTGTTTCAGGCAATGGAAACAGCATCATGGAAGGCATTAAAGGATGTAAAGGCTTAGGAAAGTTTCCCCAGAAAACACTGATGCCACCAAAGTGTCTGGGAGGCACAGTACGGAGTCACAAATACTCTAAGGATGTACAGGTAGCTCACATCAGCACCATAAAGCATTCCACTGTGTGTGCATATTAATAATTACAGTTATGGTATCTGGAACTCAGATTGCAGCTGAGGCCTCCTAGAAATCTAGGGAGAGGGAATTTATCAAATCCTCTCTCCGCTCCATGCACCCAGATGCACAATGCCGTGGCCTGGGGAGTTTTCTCTCCATCCTGGGTGTTCATCCGTATGTATTATCTTTATGGGTCAACTGCTTCGACCCAGACTAGAAACTCAGCATTTTTTTAGTTCCTACAGAGGAATGTATTCTCATAAAAGCATAAATGAATGTACAAACTCAAACTAAAAAAGCAAAAAACAAAAATTTAAACATTTTGGTTGAGGCAGTCTGAACGCAGGTTTGAAAAGAACTTCCAAACACAGGGCATTTCAGAAGGAAGTAAGTTTATTAAGAACAAAGAGCATAAATAATGTGACCACTGTGAATGCGTTAGACTGACTTCCTGACAGACCAGGGGAAGCTGACAGTTTTCATGGATAAGTAGCCAATTTTTATAGCCTCAAGACAAAGAAAATTACTGCTGGAAGGTTGGCATTAGGTGATTGGTGGGAGCACTATAGGGAATTTACCGGAGTGGACATCTTTGCCTAATTTGGAGTCAGGAGGTTTGTTAGTGATGATCAGGAGGCTTTTGGTGGTGGTTGTAAAGGGATTCAGTTAGCTTCAGAGGTGTCCTTGGTTCTAGGCTCTACTTCAGTGGCCTTGGGGCCGGACTCAAGAATTTCCTTCTTCCATGTTTATTTATTGTTCATCATGTAGTCAGGGGTTTTCCCTCTTTCTAGCTGGTTCCTTGTCTAGCTTCCAACCTACTTGGTTCTCTCTTTACACTTCCAGGTTCTTCTCCCCCTCTTAGTGAAGGAAACTGTCACTCAGTACAGCCTGCATCCAAACAGGTATGCGCATCAGGTGGCCAACACAAGCAAAGGCCACGGAGTCTACAGCGTCTGCTCTTACAAAGAAAATCAGAGAAAAGGGAAAAAAAAAAAAAAAGATCTTACAAAGACCCAGTCCATTTTGACTATACCTTCTCTTTAGTTTTGTGAAATTAAGCCACTGTGTTAAGAAGTACTACCAGAGCCTGGTTACCATTCTGGGAGCCAGAGACAGGAAGGTAAGTGAAATCTTTTGCAAAATGGGGTCTGGATCTAACTGGGGTGTTTATCCATTACCAATGCACTCAGGCTTAGTTGCCCTGTGGGCTGTGAGATCTTAGTTCTCCAACCAGGTATCAAACCTGCGTCCCCTGTATTGTGAGATAGAGTCTTAACCACTGGACCCTAGGGAGGTCCTTACCTATGTATATTAAAACCTATTTATTAGGTTCCTCTGTGCCTTCTTAAGCACTGGAAATGTATCATTTGTAACCTTCTTTTCCTCTTCCCAAAACCCCCTGAAGAAGCCCAGTTATCCATGTAAATGAATATCCATATCAGTGAAAACTGCTGAATAGAAACATCTTTTAAAAAATGCAAATTATTATATCCTCTGAATTCTCTGAATGGTAGCATTACTGTTTCTTTCTTTCTTTTTTTAATACTTCTCTGCCTTTCCTAACGTTAAAAAACAATTACCATTGATTGTGTTTATAATTTTTTTTAAGTAATTTTAATCTTATAGGACAAGAACAGTAACCAGCTGGTAAACAGTTCAGCCCTAGGACTCTGCTCCAGCTGAAAGGTGAGCATATGGTGACTTCATGGAAAGAGAGAGATTATAAAACCAGACTCTTTCATCTAACAGTCTGCCTAGTGGGTTATAATTTAATAGGCAGAATTACCTGCTCTTTCCAACGTCTCTCACCATCTCCAGAGACGATGGAACAGATGTTCTTTCTGTCATATGGCCAATGAGAAACAAATATTTAAAACTCCTCCACTCATTGAAGTGCCCTTGCTCTTGCTTGCCCTTCAGGACCAAGCATGGGACTCAGGTTCCCTAGAAAATTTGCAGTGTTTGCTAAGACTGGTTCAGGGTCCCTTCCTGGTTCCTCAGTAATCCAGTCTTTGTTTGCATTCCCCTAAGGGAAGAGGTCCTGACTTATTTGTTTGTAGGTTTCTAGTGCTTGACAGGATGTTTATATATATAGTGGGCATCCAAGACTTATGCTTTAAAATTAATCTGGATTTCCAGCTGGTTTTCAGTTTTTATTGGGAAGACCCATCACAGCTCTGGGGCTTCCCTGGTGGCTTAGTAGTAAAGAACCTGCCTGACAATACAGGAGACATGGGTTTCATCCCTGAGTCAGGAAGATCCCCTGGAGAAAGGAATAGCAACCCACTCCAGTATTCTTGCTGGGAAATCCCATGGAAAGAGGTGCCTGGAGGGCTACAGTCTTTGGGGTCGTGAAAGAGTCAGATGCCACTTAGCGACTAAAACAACAACAAAATCAAAGCTTTAAGGAATCAATAATTAGAAACGTGTAAAAGCACTTTGAAAATTGCATAGCTGTATTAAGAAGCATGGTATTTTGATAATGTGTGGTTTAGAAGGGAGTAAATGCCCTCTCCCCCTAGAGGAGGGCATGGCAATGCACTCCAGTATTCTTGCCTGAGAGAGCCCATGGATAGAGGAGTCTGGCAGGCTACCATCCACGGGGTCGCAAAGAGTCAGACACGACTGAATCAATTCAGCATTCACACACACAATGCCATTTCCCGCTTTCTCTTCAACATCATTAGGTAATCATTAATTTCATCCTTGTAAGAGCTACTCACTAATGATGAATGAGTTGGAAAGCATACCAGTCAGTCACAATTGTTACTTACATGTTCAGAAAGTGTGTCACCATACTAAAAACCAGAATGTGAATTTTAGTGTTTTTATGACCTTTTCAACTATATTGAAATCAACATCTGAGCAACAAGTACAGGACTTGTTGCTGTTGTTCAGTTGCTAAGTCATGTCCAACTCCATGTGACCCCAAGAGCTACAGCCCACCAGGCTCCTCTGTCCATGGGATTCTCCAGGCAAGGATAAGCGAGTTGGTTGCCAGTTCCTTCTTTAGGGGACCTTCCCAACCCAGAGATAGAACCCAAGTCTCCTACACTGGCAGGTGGGTTCTTTACCACTGACCCACCAGGGAGGTACAGGACTAGGTGTTTGTTAAACATGCGGGAGAGCCTAGGTAACTAACCCTTGAAGAGACTGAGGGGCTGAGGGCGAAGGGGCACAGGTTGGTAAATTGGTATAGCTCTGTATGAATTTGGATGCATTTGAGTCTTATAATAGCATATGAGTCGCAGGGAATAGGAGGGTAGTGATTTTTGTTTGACATATCCCCTATACAGCAAACATTTGATAAGTAAATACGAGTAGAGCCCTAAGACAAACAATAACACAGATTAAAAATTGGTGAATATAGACTTTATGACCCTTGTGTTTCCTTGTTATTCCCACAAAGAGTTGACTTGTGAGACCAGCTGGTGATCAGCTGGGCTGAAGCAGTGAAGCCGGTATCGGAGAGTCAGGGTTTCCTGCTCACGAGGTTGCCTGACAGGCATCCACAGACCGTGCCTGTGTGCCTCATCTTCCCTCTTTGGCGCTGGTATGTTTCAGCTGACCTGAGTGTCTCCCAGGTCTCTTTTGTTGGCAGACTCAAAGCTGAGCTCAGTAGCCATTACCCCTTGGAAAGATGTCTTTGGAAATCAAACATGCTCTGAGTCATACCTGCCTGTCCCCTACCAAGACAGTATAATGTCACTGAGAGCACAATGTCATGCAAATTAGTTCTGCCCATGGCTTCCAGGAGAAAGGTGCCAAACACCTCTCACAGTGTAAAACAGCACAGCTCAAGCTGGAGAAGGACTTCACAGAAATTCAGAGCCAAGGCAAGCTTAATTCTCTACATGCATAAGTAAGCCTTGATAAAAAAAACCTTTGCAGAGGTATAGAAAAAAAAAAAAGGAAAGATGTGGATGAGTGGATGGTTGGTGGTGGGGGCATCAGACTCAGCCCTTCCCAGAATAGCACCATTGCTTGTTCCAAATTTATAATCCCACACATCTGGGCTTTTGTACATTTAATGTCGACTGTTACTTCAACAAGGTATCATTAATCACTTACTGTGTTCCTGGAACACACTGAAGAAAGTCACAAAACCTAAAACATATTTCTTTCCTCAGGAAGAATTTTGTTCTAGTTAGGGAGCCAAGGCCTAAAATCCAGGAAGGTTAGAAATCAAAAGAAAGCTGTTGACAATCAAGGGCCTCGTGAGTGACAATCAAAGGCACAGTGAGTGACATACTGTGAAGGAAGATCACTATGCGCCTGATAGGAATAGAATCAGATAGCTATACAAGTAGTGAGAGAAGTCCCAGTAGGGGATTGCCGATAGAGAGGTAAACCCAGGAAACTTGGAGAGACTACTGTGAGTTAATGAGCACTCAAGAAAGCTTTTGGAATGTCATGGAAGGAACCAATCTTGCTTAACTATAAAGCCATAAATAAAAGCATGCGATATGCCCAGGCCATTAGGGGCTAGAAAAATGCCACCACCCTTCTACTGATTTGAATAAGCACTGTGATAATCCTAGTTGACCTCATAGGGTCAGACACTATCCTGCTTGATATAAAGGAGGAGCTAGTGATGTAAGCCTGCATCTTCTTGAATAAGGTTGTCTTTCCCCCTCCCCCACTTTCCTTTGATTATAAAATCATAGCCCACTTAATCCTTGGGGGCAGAGCTCCATCGCCTGCCCACTTGCATCTCTTACAAGCATCCTATATTAAAAAATCTACTTCTCGACTATCACTTTGCCTCTGGGTGAATTCATTCTGTGCTGAGACACAAAGAACCTGAGCCTCAGTAAATCTACATGCCAGGTGAATCACTCTAATGAAAAGATGTGGGTTTAAGTCCCAGTTCAAGTTTCGGCCTGGTTTGAGTCCCGGCACGTGGGTTCAAGTCCCTATCTGAGGTAAACAGTTTCACGCTGGTGAAACAGAAGGCATCAGAACGAGTGAGAGAAGAGTAAGAGTCATTTCAGTGGTGGAGACTGCCTGAGCAGACCTATGGAAGCGAGGTGCTTCTCAAGGAGCTGAGGGAAACCATGCGTGCAATTCTTACATCTTACTAATGGAAGACTGGAGCCCACTGAAGTCAACGACTTGCTAAAGGACACCCCGTGAGTAAGTGGCACAGTCAGACCTAGAATTCAAGGCTCTGGGCTATTAGCTCGGTGATGTATGCTCCCAGGTCCCTGCACAGTGGTTTAGTGAGGTAACTAACGTGAAAGGGAGATTCCGGCCCTTGAACTCTGTGCTCCACCAGGCTTTCCCATTTAACACTTGCAGCTACTCTACATAGGCTTTCTTATCGCCATTTTATAGCTCAGTTCACAAGTTTCTGAAATAGAAGGCTACTTGCCCAAGGCCACACAGCTAGTGAGAGTGGGCTTCGGATGCAAGTCTGGCTGTTTGTGAAGCCCAGCTGCTCTCTGCTATGTCAACCTGGAGCCAAGGGTTTCCACTGAGAGTAGGAAGAAAGTTTTTAAACTGCTTCTTATTATTCCGTAGCTAAATGTTTTACAATAGAAAAGACTTACAGCTTTATTCCAACATTTTACATATTACCTTTAGAGAGAGAGGTACATTGTAAGGTAAGTGAGAGAACATTGTTGGAGGTTTAAAAGTCAGATGGGTGGCCTGAAAATCATAACCTTACTACTCAACTTTTTCATATTACTTTAGACCTTAGCCATCCCAATAAAATCAGGAACAGATTCAACATCTCCTGTAGTTACAATACCTCTGTGTTGTCTGCCTTCTGTATTGACTCCTACATCACAAACCCTCAGTTCCATAAATTCAATTTAACCCAGCTAGGCAGAATTACTCTTTGACAGCTGAGACATTCTCATCTTTTCTTTGTTCCCAGCCTCCATAATTGTTTCGGTTCCATACAGAGTCTCAGACTCATTTCTCTTTGCTGCACGTGCCCCAGGAAGATTTCTGCCTAGAGAATCATCATCATGCTTAATAAGCACTACTATTCTCTTCAGTTGATTAAACCCCAGGATATCCAATCTGTTAGCAGAAATGTGTTGGGCTGATATCAAAGCTCTAGCTCACTTCATCTCCTGAGGCTCTTCTCCAACATTGTCTTGAAGGATGAAGGTTACCTGCATCATAAATCAAATTTATCACTGGTATTTGGTCATCACAACCAATTCAACAGACATATAAATTATTTTTTATTATCTTTAATTCCCAATGAAGGAATTTGGACACCTAATCTCAGGGAGTAAAATAGTGTGCCCCAGTTTCATCAGATATTATAAAGATCTCATTTCTAAAAGAAAAGTAGAAGATAAGCAAATTTATAGGTAGTGGCAATTTTGAGGTCCTTCCACATGAAGTCAGTCATCATTAAGGATGCTGCGGCCTTTGACTTTATGTGAAGCTTCGATCCACACAGGCCTCCATGAATTCACAGTTGATATTCATGTACTGAAGTAACCAAGTCTTTGCTTTATCTGTGTCTCTAAATAGAGGTATCAAGTCATGATTATGATAACAATTATTTTTATATGTTTTCTGAGCCAGGTACCTTACTTGACCCTTAAATGAGCCTCATTTGAAAACTCATAGTAAGTCGACTTACAAGGTGGCTCTCATTAATCTCATTTTACAGATGAGAAAAATGGCTCATAGATATTGAGTTAGTTTTTCAAGACCACACACTCTACTCACCAGACCTGGCTGAGGCCAGTGCATGTGCGTTCGTTCCAATGTAGACTGAGCTATGCTGCCTTCTGTAGGCAATGCCGTGGATGGCTAATCTCATCCTTTCTCACCCCATCTGAGGCCTCAGCCAGTGTGAGCACCAAATCAACACAACAAACGAAACTATGAAGGCAGTCAGTCTCCGCCTGATACACATGGTCCTTTTTTGTATTCCCAACACCTAGTGGAGTACCTAGTACATTGTTGGAGATCAAAATATATTTGTTGAATGATTGAACGACTGACTCTGTTGAATATTCTTTGCTGAAGGACTAAGCAGCAGCCCCTTTATATTTTCTCTCCCATACTTTTTTTAAAAAAATATAAATGTATTTATTTTAATTGGAGGCTAATTACTTTACAATATTGTATTGGTTTTGCCATACATCAACATGAATCTGCCACGGGTGTACACGTGTTCCCCATCCTGAACCCCCCTCGCACCTCCCTCCCCATGCCATCCCTCTTGGTCATCCCAATGCACCAGCCCCGAGCATCCTGTATCCTGCATCGAACCTGGACTGGCGATTCATTTCACATATGATATTATATGTGTTTCAATGCCATTCTCCCATACTCTTTATTCATACTCTTCCAATCATATTCTCTAGCTATTCCTTTCATTCTTACATCCCCACGCCTTTATACTGGAGGGCTTCCCTTGTAGCTCAGTCGGTAAAGAATCCACCTGCCCATGCAGGAGACCCAGGTTCGATCCCTGAGTTGGGAAGATCCCCTGGAGAAGGAAATGGCAACCCACTCCATTTCCTTTCCAAGTATCCTTGCCTGGAAAATCTCATGGACAGAGGAACCTGGTGGATTGCAGTCCATGGGGTCGCAAAGAGTTGGGCACGACTGAGCGACTAACACACACACACACACAGGCTCATAGAACTTCTATCCCAAAGCTTAAAAAAAGAAAAAAAAAGTAAAAGAAAATAAAGAGCCATACATGTTCCATTGTTTTCATGGATTCATGCTCTACCTCCTTGCTTTAAGTAAATCCTAGTTTTCCCTGCATTCCTCTAGTGGGGACCAGGCATTCTCATATGCTCCAAGTACTATGGAATCATCAGAGCAGTTATAATTTTCATTTCCTGAGCAATTCTTGGATTTGATCTATTTTATTTAATCTCAAAATATTACTTTTTTAAAACACTTATCATTGTTTCCTGGTCTCCTTAGCTACAGTCTTTACTTTGGAAATCCATCCATCAGCTGTAAGAAGATTTTCCTAACGTAAATCTAATATGTTGTGTCCTTGCTTAAAATCTTCACATGATTCTTAAACACATTCCTTCTAAAGACATATATTCCTTCACACACTGCCCACCAGGTATAAATCTGTGCTAGTCATGCAAAATAATTCACATTTCCTTGAACAGACATTGTCATGTTCCTCTATGCCTTTGCACCCTTTATATACTATTTTCCATACTTGGAAGCCTCTGTACCTGGGCCTTCTTTCCCTGGCTGACTCGCAGTGCTATATGCCCTGATTCCCCAGGTGTGTTAGAAGTCCCTCTGGGGTGCTGCCATAATTCCTACTTTACATCACTTGTCATACTTTTGCGTTTTCCTGTTTTGACAAAACTAAATGTTCTCTTTGTCTCTTTGTATCCACTGCCCCACCTACTGTAGGTATTTGTTAACTATTAACTATACAAATATTTAAACAATGAAAGAAGTGCCTTCCAACACCAGAGAGTTTCTATAGGTCCATGAAAAAACTACAACTAGAACTCATCCTCTCTTTTCCAAACGATTGCAACATTTTTCTATCAGGTCTCCTTATCCCTATTCTGACTTGCCTCCTTCAAATGCCACTTATACACAGCTAGGGGAGTGATCTAGCATAGTGATCTTTAACTCTTTATATGCTCCCTAGAGTGCATGGGGTTAAGTTCCATTTCCTAATAAAGCATCAGTGTCTTCCTTGCCTTCCTTAATCTCTCCCAGGCTGGCTAGAAGGTCTTCATGGGGGATCCCACAATACTGCATGCAGAACACCCTCCCTGCCTTTGCCACAATGTATTGTGCTTAGTTGTTCAGGCATGTCTGAGTCCTTGTGACCTTTGGGACTGTAGCCTGCAAGGTTTCTCTGTCCATGAGATTTCTCAGGCAAGAATATTGGAGTGGGTTGCCATTTTCCTCCTCCAGGGGATCTTCCCTACTCAGGGGTTGAAACTGAGTCTCCTGATACTTTATGGCAACTACTTGAAGTGATATTCCCATTCCCAGAACAAATTCCTTCAGGACAGGGACTGTGTCACAGTTATCTCTGAATCCCTAGTAGCTACTACAGCTTCTGTTGGAGCATGTACTCACCAATGGGTACTGAATTAATAATATCTGAAATAGACACAGTAGCTAGATAGCCGCAAAAGTGTTGCAAAGGAAAGCAAACTTTGGGACAAAGATCAGGCCTTCCAGGAGTCTTTAAATTTAATGTATCTCAGAATGGTAAGGGACTTGTATTTCTCATCAAAGGTTTGCCACTGAAGACAATCTGCTTCACAAATTGAAATTTGATTATACCATAAAAGATAAGTAGAAAATTAAAATATTAGTTTGTTAGTTTCAAAACTAATAACACATAACATTAGCATCACTGCATTTATTGGTTACTATACACAGCAGCTGACTGCATTCCATTACATGCTCTGCCTCACTATTTGCCACCCCACAATGCCCCCTCTCATCAGGCAAGGTTCCAGTCAATTGGTCAACAAGCATTTATTAAAAGGATCTTGTGGGAACAGCACCACATGGTCACAGTAGGGGAATAATGAAATAACAGCACTTAAACAGCTCATAATCTTTTTGGGTGGAAGGAGGTACCCAAGAGCAATAAAAGATAATACATAAATATAAAACTCAGAAGCTAACCACTGCAAATCTGATGAGAGGAGGCAGTCACTAAAAGCTGAATGGAGAAAGTGGAAGTGATTTGGATAGGTGGAAATAGAAAAAAAAATATTTTATAGGGTTTGAGAGTCAATATATACTTCATCTGTTTGTCTCTTTATTCATTTATCACATAGACATTGAAACTAAGAGTCCAATGCAAATTCATCTCCATCTCCAAGGGCTAGTCTGGTCAAAGTCATGTGTGTTCTGTTCATGATTATTACTAATGAACACAGACATAACAACCTGAATAGCTACATGTAAATCAATGAAATCATAACACTCTCTCACACCATATATAAAAATAAACTGAAGATTATTTAAAGACTTGAATATAAGACACAACTCCATAAAATTCCTAGAAGAGAGCACAGGCAAATATTCTCTGACATAAATTGTAGCAATATTTATTTAGATCAGTCTCCCAAGGCCAAAAAAAAAAAAAGCAAAAGTAAACGAATGGGACCTAATAAAACTTAAAAGTTTTATTTGCCAGGTAAAGGAAACCATCAACAAAATGAACAGACAATTTATGGAACGGGAGAAAATATTTGCAAGTGATGCAACCAACAAGAGATTCAAGAGATTAATCTCTAAAATATACAACCAGGTCGTATAACTCAGCATCAGAAGAATGAAGAACTCAGTCATAAAATGGGCTGCTGCTGCTGCTAAGCCACTTCAGTCATGTTCGACTCTGTGCGACCCCATAGACGGCAGCCCACCAGGCTCCCCCTTCCCTGGGATTCTCCAGGCAAGAACACTGGAGTGGGTTGCCAGTTCCTTCTCCAATGCATGAAAGTGAAAAGGGAAAGTGAAGTCACTCAGTTGTGTCCGACTCTTAGCGACCCCATGGACTGCAGCCTACCAGGCTCCTCCACCCATGGGATTTTCCAGGCAAGAGTACTGGAGTGGGGTGCCATTGTTTTCTCTGATAAAATGGGCAGAAGACCTAAATAGACATTTTCCCAAACAAGACAGATGACCAACAAAGATACTCAACATCACTAATTGTTAGAGAAAAGAAACTCTATATTACAATGAGTTATTACCTCACACGGGTCATAATGCTGTTATGAAAAAGTCTATAAATAGTAAATGCTGGGAAGGGTGGGGAGAAAAGTGAACCTTCCTACACTGTTAATAGAAATGTAAATTGGTGCAGTCACTATGGGAAACAATATGGAAGTTCATTTAAAAACTAAAAATAGACCTATCATTTGATCCAGCAATTCCGCTCCTAGGTATATATTCAGAAAAAAAGAAAATCTTCTAATTCAAAAAGGTACAGGCACCCCGATGTTCATAGCAGCACTACTTATAATATTCAAGACACGGAAACAATCCAAGTGTCCATCAACAGACAGTTGGGTAAAGAAGATATGTGTGTGTGTATTATTCAGCTACAAAAGAGTGAAATATTGCCTTTTTCAGCAGCATGAATGGGCCTGTGGAATATTATACTTAGTGAAGTAGATCAGACAGAAAAAGAAAAATACTGAAGGATAATTTTTATATGTGGAATCTAAAAATAAGGCAACCGAAAAAAGACATACCCATATAGCTCTTCAATAGAACTGTGTGGTAGGTATTATTACCCCTATTTTACAAATGAGGAAGTAGACACCCAGCGATTGTGACTTGACCGAGTTTACATTATTGAGACAGGACCAAGACTTTGAATTGTCTTCCGACTTCAAAGCCCAAGCTCTTTTCAAGCATCATGCAAGAAGCAAAGGTCAAATTTTGCTGAAAACTATCGTTAGTCCTTTCAAATCCCTTCCAGCATGAGATTTTATAGATGAGATCTGTAAAAGCACAGTTGATTACAGAGAGTGGACAAGAAAGTACATACTATGGCTTCTAATGTCTAGTCCTCTCTAGACCGTATTTATGGGCACCAATTCTGCCATAAAGCAGCCATTATGACTGAATTGCTCCATCAACCAACCTACCAGGGCAATGAAGAAATAAACAGTATACCTGACTTTCTTAACTGGGTGTTTTAACCACAACAGTTACACCATTTAAGAGTGAAACCAAACCATAATCTTAGCCAGACTTAATATGACTTCATTCCTTCCGTGTTATGACAAATAATATGCTGAATTCCTTTTGAGCACCATGCCCTCATTAAAACTGCATTTTGGCTATTAGAGGTTCTAAAAAAAAGTACTTTGGCTACTCAAAAATATTCAGATAGTCTCTTCTGGTTTCTTTCATATCTCTACTCTTACACAATATCCTATTATTTATTTCTTTAATTTTTAATACATTGTTGAATATATTAATATCACTATGACCTGAACATTATGTAACTACTAAATAATCACAAGAATGTTCCACTTTTCTATGACATTCTAAGTGTGTCTTAGACTATTAATCTGAATTGCTATGAAGAGAACCTTCTGGGGCTTCTAGTTCCACACTATTTGGGAAGACAGTGTCAAATGTTCAAGGCAAAGTTTCAGCTTTCTTTTCCCCTAGGGTGTGTCTCTGCTTTCTCAAATAATAAACATCAGTGAGAATGATTTTTAAATACCACAATAAGAGAGACCTCCTAAGTGTACCTCTTAGGTATCAGCCTCTTTGCCTTCAACAACTTTGTGTTGGATTGCAGCTGCTAAGATGCCGGCTGGGTATCTGTCAGCTGCATTCTAAACATCTTGCCCTGACTTTCAAGTTTTTACACTTGGTGTAGTTGCTACATTCTGAGACAAACTTATTCTCTGAAAGACAACATTTTAACCAAAAGTGAAAACAATCCAGCTTTAACCAGGACCACAAGTCTTATACAAATTTAGTTAAGGAAAGAAAAGCAGGAAAACAATTTCTTTACAATGAGAGCTCTTGCTTCTAAAGTATGGCTCCTCATGCCTTGGATCATATAAACTTGGTTTCCCTTGGTTTTACAGGGAAATAATTTATCAGCTGACTTGGGAAGGGAGCAGCTCAGCACCATTGGGAGAGTATGGGATACGGAGTCAAGATACCTGGGTCTCATTCTGCCTCAATAATGTTTTGCTTGCCAACTTTGGGAAAGTAACTCAGACCTCGGGAGTCAAAGTCTTTGTAAAACGAAGATAACTGCATTAATCCCTCCCTGCCTCACTGAGTTGTTGTGAGAGTCAATTTAGATATGATAAAACATGCTGTAAATACCGTATGCTGATTTCATTATTAGTATTGTTACATTCTGCCCTGCCTTTCGGGATTGCCAGAGGAAACCTTTCTTTTCAGATCCCTTAAGTGCTTTCACCTTTGAACAGGAAAGAATTTGTAAGCAGTTATCCATTGAGTACCAAGTTTGAGTCCCACCCTCTGCTAGGAACTACGAGGATTAACAATAAATGAAGGGACAAATATATGGTAACCCTAACCTTAAGAATCTCATGATATAGTCAGGGAGAAGATATGGATACAAAAGAAACACAAACTGAAAAAATCAGGCTAATGTGGGTTTGAAGCCAATTAGATGAGACATCATGGATGGATAAATACATGGCAGAGGTGGAGAGTAGACAGTGATGAAGCAAAGATTTGTGAAAGAGGAATATGAGCTGGGTGCAGATGTGGACATCTGGACAGATTAAACTGTGGGAAAGCTCACCCTTTAGTTGATCCACTCCTGAGCTGAGACCAGGGCTAAAGGACAAACTGAGGCCTCCCATTCAGCTGCCACATAACATTGAGCAGAGTTCCATGTGCCCTTGTTAGCTATCCATTTTAAATATAGCAATGTGTATATCGCCATCCCAAACCCCCTAACTATTCCCGTCCCCCATCCTCCCCGCTGGCAACTATAAGTTTGTTCTCTAAGCCTATAAGTCTGCGATTCCACTTATAAAGGATCTCATTCGGTATTTCTCCTTCTCTGTCTAGCTTAAAATGATGAACATTTTTTGAGCCTGGTCTGTAACATGTGCAAGATAACTGTACTAAGACCTCTTTAGATATTATCAAACATATATTATCTAATTTAATATAACCACCCAGTGAGTTAAATTTTATATCCCCTTTTTACTGATGATAAAACCAACTGAAGCTTTAAAGCAGTGGATTAACTTGCCTGCATTCGTGGCAGAGTGAGGATTTCAAGAGACATGTTTTCAATCATCTTTAAAAATGCATCTTTTTCTTTTATTTTTTCATGAGCTACTGGTCCATTCAGATGTTCAAAGATCAGGAAACATTTAGGAGAGAAATATATAAAATTGGATAGCTATTTGGTAATTTTGTTTTCTCTATGGGTTGGGATGTAACCTTCATTATTCTATTTTAGTGACTGAACACGTGGGCATTAAACATTTCAGACATGGAATGTTCCTTGGTTTGAAAACCACTGGCGAGCAAATTAAAAACTCTGAGAAAGGCAGAAGCAAGGATCCTTGCCTGGCACCATGAACATTCCTGGAAGCCAAGTAAGTGGCCTTCTTTAGCATTTTTGCAATGCCAAGGGCTAGGATCCCTGGCAGCAGTTAGAAAAGCCCTGCTAGGTTTGTGAGATCTAGTCTCTATTAATAACATGTGGGTAAAATACAGTTTTAAAAACCCAAACATATTTTCTCAATATTGTGCTGAGTTCTAGCTGTCAAGTCTGGGCATTTCCACCTCTGTCCCCACCACAAAACTGAAAATCTCCCAATAACAAAGGAAAACCTTGCCACCTAGCCACAACAGCTCTTCCTCTGTGTGAAAGCTGCATGTAGGCTGCATTAGGTTGAGCAGTCTCATGTCACCGCGATGATGAAAGTCACAGGCTTGGAGGCTTGTTAGACAACATCTCTTTCCATTTGACCCAGATGCCATTTGTCATCCCTGGAGGTATTTTTGTGCTTCAGAAACATGCTCATAAGTCATGGTGTAATTGAGTGTGGATGAAATATTATTCAAGAACTCTATGTGCTTTTTTGTTGCTGTTTTAGATCACTCTGTTTGGTGTTCATAAAAGTGTTCGAAGTTTTGCATAAACGTTTTGATTTTGCAAAGTACCTTTATAAAGGGGCTACCCCTGGTGACTCAGTGGTAAGGAATCCTCCTACAATGCAGGAGCCGGGGGAGACGTGGGTTCTATCTCTGTGTTGGGAAGATGCCCTGGAGGAGGAAATGGCAACCCACTCCAGTATTCTTGCCTGGAAAATTCCATGGACAGAGGAGCATGCTGGGCTATCGTACATGGGGTTGCAAAGAGTCAGACATGACTAAGCAATTGAGCACACACACATACCTTTATAAAGGGACAACATAGAAAACTGGGGGGAATTCAGACAGCAAGTCATTAAGGGGAAGTCTTTTTCCCCCAGAACAAAATCAGAGAAGATACTAATTTTCTTTAAATCCTGAAAAAAAAAATTAGCATTCTTGAAGTCCTCATTTAGGCTTTTTTTTTTTTTTCTGAAATGTAAGCAGTGCCTCTCAGTCACAGGCAGCTGTAGAAAAATGGGCCTATTGGGCAAAATTTAGCCTCTCACTCAACTGAATCTGAAGATTTTAGAGCTCTGAACGCCTCCTTGGATTGTGCACCTGGGTAGGAGCTGAGCAGTGAAGAAGGGTGAGTAATCACCATGAGTAAAAATAAGCAGAAATAGAGGAGTAAAAAGATGAGCAGAGGCTTTAAGATGCGTACAATGGTCATATAAGCAAGCCATACCTCAAATTCAAATAGTCAAGCAAGTGTCACGTAGCACACTCCATCCTGACTTAGGCCGCTGCATGGAGAGGTGGGATTGGGACCTCATCAGTAATGAAATCAGGGTAAGTTCATTTCTGGAGATGAGTGGTGAGGACCGATTGTAGGCAGACTTAAGAAACAAAGAATTCCGTAAAATGTACGGGGAAGTGAAGAACAAAGGTGGTTCTTAGTGACAGAGCTAGAATTGCTTACATTCAATGACCCTTCTGAGGAAAAGAGCTTATTTTTCTTATTGGCCTCAATGGGAGCTTTTCACAGACAACTCTGGCTAAAAAGGACAAGTTCCTTCCTTTGCGTGTATCCGAATATGTGGAAGAGGTCAATGATCAGATTATCCATGGCACATGCTCATCTCTGCCTTGTTACCAACAGTAACAAGCCTCTTTGTCTAGATTGTATAGACAATCACCTCACCTTGAGCATTAGGTTTCAGCACATGAATTTGGGAGGGACACAGTCATTCAAATCTTAGCAACTGCTGATTTTGGCAGTGATTATGTATTTGCAGCTCACTATAACAGTCATCCACTGTGGCATTACTCCAGGTGATAATACTGAACTGTGCAACTTAAAAGCATGATAATCATGAATATTAGTAGTCCATTTTTTTTTTTAACTTTACCTAAGCAAATGGCAACCCATTCCAGTATTCTTGCCTGGAGAATCCCATGGACAGAACAGCTTTGAGAGCTACCGTCCATAGGGTCCAAAGTGTTGGATACAACTGATGTGACTTCACACTCATATATCAGTTGTACTTTGTGTCAATATACGTGTATGTGCTCAGTCATATCAGTCATGTCCAACTCTTTGCAACCCCATGGACTGTAGCCAGCCAGGCTCCTCTGTCCGTGGTATTTCCCTGGCAAGGATACCGGAGTGGGTTGCCATACCCTCCTCCAGGGTATCTTCCCACCCCATGGAGTGAATCTCCTCTGTCTCTTGCCCTGCCAGCGGATTCTTTGCTGCTGAGCCACCAGGGAAGTCGTGGTATCAATACAGAGCTAAATTCTATCTCATTGTGATTGTTGTGACCATGTTTCCTAAGCGATCAGATAATGAAAATGAGGATGATGACAGTACTTATAGCAATATGACCCAAGCATTGCCAAAAGAGAAGTCTAACTAACTGCGCTGTGTTAATGATAGTTGGAAGGACAAGAGCAACTGGGTTGGGGGAGGGGGAGGGTGTAAGTAACCAAAATAGAACATAGGGCACAATCTGAGAAAATAATCTGGAGCTGGCATGCCAAAGAGGCATTTATGGTGAGAGCACTAACTTGGAGACTGAATATAGTCCAGAATGAGACAGAAAAGCAATTCTTTCAATTAAAGGACTTTTTGTTTTTGTTTTGTCTACTAAAAAGACACCAATTTGCAGAAAATTAGCATAGGCACACCACACCAATGACCATACATTATCATATCTTTGCCTTGATTTCACTATGAAACTGAGAAAAGCTACATGTTCTGATTCACTGATTACAACTGAAATGTCTACTGTCGCATAATATAGAATGTTTGGATAATAGGGAGTAGTATAGACTTGATTCTGTCAAATTTTACTGAAAACCATGCTTTCTACAGTTTATCAAGTGATGAGTTGAATCAAGGCGACAGTGACAAAAGGAAAAAGAATCCCTCTGTGTTTTCAGTATTTCAGTTTAAAAAATGGATTTGGCAATCATTTTCTTGAATTTTATGAAGACGCTTTTAAACCACAGAAAACATTTTTTTTAAAGATTTTTGATATTTTATCCAAACACAAACTAGACTTTGCTCATGCGCCTGCATGTTTGGCAGACAGTGAAAAATGTAAATTTTACTAAAATCCATTGTCTATACCAAAGAAAATGGAAAGATCTTCTTAGTACATGTATATACCTTATATACAACACTGCTAAAAGCATATATGATTTCCTATCTGTGAAACTGTGGTTTTCATAATGAAAGTTTCTGGTCAATTTACTCTTTCCTCTCAGTATACAGAAACACTTGAAGAGATATTTTACCGTATGGAAAATAAAAGAAGATAGCCTTCTTAGACATGTCTCTAAAAGATGGCTATTATTGTTGTGGGCCATAGGAAAATATTTTATGGCAGTCCAATATTTTAACATCTTTGTGTGGTCTCCTTTCAACCGATTAAGTGACGGTGGTAGATTAATAAAACAAGTGCAGAAAATTGTTGATACCCTTCCTTTCAAGATGTGGAGATTGATTATCTTCCCCTTGAGTGTGGACTGGACTCACTTCTAATGAATAACATAATGTAGCAGTAGTGTGTGTTAATTCTGAGAAGCAGGTTATGAAAAGATTGCAGCTATCAGCTTGAGTACTCTGTTTTCCTCTCTCTCTCTCTAATCACTCATTCAGAGGAAAGACATAAGCTGTGTCAGAAGAATTTGAAGGTAAGTATAGAGAGGACCAAGCAATGAGACACTGAGAGCAGCCAGCAACCATATGAGTAATTTGGAAGTGGATCCTCCATGGGTTGAACCTTTTTTTCTTTTTTAAATGGTACATCACATGAATAACCTGAATTCCTTAACTATTCCCCTCTTTGTGCCTGTTTGTAAATAACCATTTTCCTCTCAGCTTTACTGAGATATAGTTAACATATAACATTGTATAAATTTAAGGTATACAAGGTCTTAATTGAATATATTCATATTATGTAAAACAATTAGTTAGTGGCACTGGGTAACACCTCAATCATATCACATAATGACCATTTCTTTCTTGTGGTGTAAACATTTAAGATCTCTTAGCAACTTTTAAGTATAGGTGGTGGTTTAGTATCTAAGCCATGTCCAACTCTTTGCAACCCCATGGACTGTATGTGCCAGGCGCCTATGTCCATGGGATTTTCCAAGCAAGAATAGTGGAATGGGTTGCCATTTCCTTCTCCAGAGAATCTTCCCAATCCAGGAATCAAACTCATTTTTCCTGTATTGACAGGTGGATTCTTTATCCACTGAGCTACCGGGGGAGACTTTTAAGTGTATAATACGGTTTTAGTAACTATAATCATCATTCTGCACATTAGGTTCCCAGAATGCTTATATATTATAACTGCAAGTTTAATTCTTGGCCCAACAACTCCCTATTTCTTCCATCCTGACAAACATAAAACTTCTCATAACAGTTTATCTTATTCTGATTTTAAAAAATTGATCACATGCAAGTACTCTCCCCTTTACTCCCTGAGCTTTTATGGTTTTGATGTCACAGTTTATCTCTTTCACTTTTCGTGTCCTTTAGCAAACACTCATAACTATAGTTATTTTTAATAGTCTTGTTCTTTAAGCTTTATACTTGAGTTACATGGTGAGTACTCCATAATATTACAGTATTAGAATTCTAAATGTGACTATATGTTTACCTTTACCAGTGTGTTGCATATTTTCATATGATTTATGTTACTAAGTAATATCGTTTCATTCCAACTTGAAGAACTCCACTCAACATTTCTTTCAAGGAAGTTCTAGTGATGAAAACCCTCAACTTTTGTTTGTCTAGAAAAGTTCTTATCTCTCCTTCATTTCTGAAGGACAATTTTTCAAGTTAAAGTATTTTTAATGGCAATTTTGTTTTCTTTTAGCACTTTGAATACATCATCCCACTCTCTCACAGCTTGTAAGATTTCTGCTGAGAAGTCCACTGATAGCCTTCTGGGAGTTCCCTTGTGAATTACAAGTCTTTGCTTTTCTCTCTTTCTGTCTTTAAGATTCTTTCTTTGACTTTCTTTAATTTTTAAAAAATTTAATATAATATGCTTTGGAGAGGATCTCTTTGAAGTTTATTTTGTTTGTGACCTATGTGATTCATTAACTTGAATATTCAAATCTCTCCCCAGATTTGGGATGTTCTCAGGCATTCTTTCTTTTTTTTCTTTAGATTAATTTTTTTCATTATTTCTTTAAATTAGATTTCTATCCTTTTCTTTCTGTCTTCTCCTTCTGGAAGTGTGATAATTTGCAAATGGTTCTTTCGATGTTATCCTATTTTGATTATGTAGGCTTTGTTCTCCCTTTTCCATTTTTGTGCTTTTTTTTTTTTTTACTTCTCTAACTGGATAATTTAAATCTGTCTTTGAGTTAACCTACTCTTTCTTCTACCTGCTCTAGCTTGCTCTTGAAACAGTCTATAAAATTCTTCAATTCAGTTTTGTGTTCCTCAGTTCCAGAATTTTTGTTTGATTCTTTTTGTTGTTGTTGTTTTTCTTTTATTATTTATTATTATTATTATTTTTTGCTTTACAATATTGTATTGGTTTTGCCATACATCAACATGAATCCACCACAGGTGTACACATGCTCCCCATCCTGAACCCCCCTCCCACCTCCCTCCCCGTACCATCCCTCTGGGTCATCCCAGCGCACCAGCCCCGAGCATCCTGTATCATGCATCGAACCTGGACTGGCAATTCGTTTCTTATATGATATTATACATGTTTCAATGTCATTCTCCTAAGTCATCCCACCCTCTCCCTCTCCCACAGAGTCCAAAAGACTGTTCTATACATCTGTGTCTCTTTTGCTGTCTCTCATACAGGGTTATCTTTACCATCTTTCTAAATTCCACATATATGTTCAGTTCAGTTCAGTTCAGTCTCTCAGTCGTGTCCGACTCTTTGCGACCCCATGAATCGCAGCACGCCAGGCCTCCCTGTTCATCACTATCTCCCGAAGTTCACTCAGACTCACGTCCATTGTGTCAGTGATGCCATCCAGCCATCTCATCCTGGGTGGTCCCCTTCTCCTCCTGCCCCCAATCCCTCCCAGAATCAGAGTCTTTTCCAATGAGTCAACTCTTCGCATGAGGTGGCCAAAGTACTGGAGTTTCAGCTTTAGCATCAGTCCTTCCAAAGAAATCTTAGGGTTGATCTACTTCAGAATGGACTAGTTGGATCTCCTTGCAGTCCAAGGGACTCTCAAGAGTCTTCTTCAACACCACAGTTCAAAAGCATCAGTTCTTCGGCCCTCACCCTTCTTCATAGTCCAACTCTCACATCCATACATGACCACAGGAAAAACCATAGCCTTGACTAGATGGACCTTAGCCAGCAAAGTAATGTCTCTGCTTTTGAATATACTATCTAGGTTGGTCATAACTTTTCTTCCAAGGTGTAAGCATCTTTTAATTTCATGGCTGCAGTCACCATCTGCAGTGATTCTGGAGCCCCCTAAAATAAAGTCTGACACTGTTTCCACTGTTTCCCCATCTATTTCCCATGAAGTGATGGGACCGGATGCCATGATCTTCGTTTTCTGAATGTTGAGCTTTAAGCCAACTTGTTCACTCTCCTCTTTCACTTTCATCAAGAGGCTTTTTAGTTCCTCTTCACTTTCTGCCATAAGGGTGGTGTCATCTGCATATCTGAGGTTATTGATATTTCTCCTGGCAATCTTGATTCAGGCTTGTGTATCTTCCAGTCCAGCGTTTCTCATGATGTACTCTGCATAGAAGTTAAATAAGCAGGGTGACAATATAGAGCCTTGACGTACTCCTTTTCCTATTTGGAACCAATCTGTTGTTCCATGTCCAGTTCTAACTGTTGCTTCCTGACCTGCATACAGATTTCTCAAGAGGCAGGTTAGGTGGTCTGGTATTCCCATCTCTGTATTGGATTCTTTTTTTATATTTTCTACCCCTTATTTTTAACTTCTCGTTTTGTTCTTGTATTATTTTCTTCTTTTCCTGATACCACTAAATTGTTTATTTGCATTCTTTTGTAGCTCTCCAAGCATCTTTAGAACAATTATTTTGAGTTCCTTGTCAGGCAATTCCTGGTTCCCTAGTTCTTTAGAGAACATCTTGGAAATTTACTGTATGACTTTGGTGGAATGAAATTTCCCTGATTTTTCGTGATGCCTATAGACAGTATAGGTGTCTGCACTTTTGAAGAAGCAGTCACCTCTTCTACACCCTATGGACTGACTTAATTATGGGAAGCTTTTACAAATGGGGCACACTGGGGAATGCTGTGACCTTGGGTCTAGTGGTGCTCGCAGGTATGGGAGCCCCTCAGGGCACCAGGTTCAGAGAGATGTGATGTTATTTCAGTTCAGGTTCCTGGGGTCTGCAGCGTGCAGCAGAGGGTCCGCGGAGGCTGCAAGGGCGGTCGGGGTCCTCAGTGGTGCCTCCAGGCCCAGTGACTAGAGGCCGCGACAGACAATGGTGGCAGCTAGAGTGGCGCCACATCCACACTCAGCTGTGGGAGCCCACAGTGGCGGAGGCCAGTTTCAGATACACTTAGTGGTGGGGCCCAAAGTGGGCAGCAAGGACCAAAGCCGCTTGCAGACACACTAGTAGCTGCAGGGGCCTTGGATGTCAACTGCTGTGGCTGCTGGGTCTTGTCAAGGGTACGTGGTAGTGGACACCATTGACAAGAGTCATGCTGGGGGTCATGCAGGTGGATAGCTAGAGAGGCTAGCTAGAGATGAGTGCAGCAGAGCAGGCCAGTGACCAAAGACAAGGCTTGATCCAGGCCCGTAAGCACCGGAAGAGGCCTGGGGTTTCGGCATGCTTTCTCATGATTTCACAGTCTCTACCCAGTCATGCACACCACCATTGAGGCCAGTGAAGGGCATCAGGTTAGGAACACGCAGGTACACAGTTGGAGGGTCTCACCCCAGGTGTGTGCACAGTGGTGCAGTTCAGCCATAGGCTTCTTAGCTCGTGTATTGCTATACAGCCTGGGCTGGCAGCCAGTGTTCACCCCATGTTATGTTGGGGGCAGGAAGGAAAGAGCAGGAAAGGACACAGGCACCTGTTGTCAGTGAACATGAAAGCCTGTGGGACAAAGCCGGTGAATAGCTGTGGGGTTCTGCAGAACCTGCAGGTTTCTTTGGCATGAAATCTGCTGGCTTTGCCTACTGAACAGGTCACTGGGAGCTGCAGTAACTGCCTTTGGCAGTACTTGCTTTTCTCCTGTTCCCAGATGTCCCTATACACCACAGCTCTGCTGGTCTGGGTCGGGTGAAACCAAAGCAGGACCCTTGTGCAGCATCCAGAAATGCCACTCAGCCCATTCTTCCTTTCCTGGTGAGGGGACCTCTTTCTAGCTGAGGTTCCCTCTTGACACTGGAGCAATGCTGGCTTGGAGAATGGGGTGATAGGCAAAATGAAGCTGTATTTCTTCTCTTTTAGTGCAGTTATTTTCAGTTTTATTTCCCTCATTATGTTGCTAAAGTTGTTTAAGTGGAGTCTTGAGCTCCTCCAGAGCTTTTTTTTTAAAAAAAATATACATTTATTTATTTTGGCTTCTCTGAGATGTTTTTCGGAGAAGGCAATGGCACCCCACTCCAGTACTCTTGCCTGGAAAATCCCATGGATGGAGGAGCTTGGTAAGCTCTAGTCCATGGGGTCGCTAAAAGTCAGACATGACTGTGCGACTTCACTTTCACTTTTCACTTTCATGCATTGGAGAAGGAAATGGCAACCCACTCCAGTGTTCTTGCCTGGAGAATCCTAGGGATGGCGGAGCCTGGTGGGCTGCCGTCTATGGTGTCGCACAGAGTCGGACACAACTGAAGTGACTTAGCAGCAGCAGAGATGTTTTTGCTGCTCATGGACTTTCTCTAGTTCCTGCGAGCAGAGGGTACTCTCTAGCTGTGGTGTGCAGCTTCTCATTGTGGTGGCTTCTCTTGTTGCCGAGCACAGACTCCAGGGCATGCCAGCTTCAGTAGTTGTGATTCACGGGCTCCAGAGCACAGGCTCAATAGCTGTGGTGCACAGGCTTAGTTGTACCATGGCAGGTGGGATCTTTCCAGACCAGGGATCAAACCAGTGTCCTCTGCATTGCAAGGCAGATTCTTCAGCACTGGACTACCAGGGAAGGCCTGCAGAGCTGCTGCTGTTCATGGGCATGTCTAATTGTTGATCTCCACAGGGGAATGGAGGCTGGGATCTCCTTTGTCACCATTTTTCCAGACTGGACCCTGACTGACAGCTTGTTGACAACTCTGAGAAAGCCTGAGCCAGAGGAGCTCATCTATGTTGTGCCAGATTCTTGACCCACAGAAACTGTGAAACCGTAAATATTCTTTGTTTTAATTTGCTAAGTTTGGAGTAATTCGTTACATCGCAATAAACAGCTAACACCCTGTGGGACCTTCTCTAAGTCTTTTGCCACTTGACCTAGGTTGTAATTCATTCTTTCCCTCTTCACTCATGCCACAGCAGAAGAGATGCTCCACTTGTCTAATTTAAATCGTCCCACCAATGCTCTGCACGCATCTTCTTCTGCCTCCTTGGGGATCTCACCCTGCCAATGAGTTGTCGTCTCTTTCCTGAATCTTTAGCCTCTCTCTCTCTGCTTCTCTGTCACAACACTTTACAGTGTTCCAAACTTTCTCAAAATAAGCCCGTTCTCAGCTGACATTTTTCCCCTAGTGACTTTTCCATCTTATTTATCTTTATCCTATTTATCCTTCATCGTTGACCTTCTCAAAGCAATGATCTTCATTTCTTCAAGTTCCATTTACCAACATCACACCCCCTCCATTTGAGATTTCAGTTCAGATATCATCCCTGAATTCCATAAACTTAACTCTAGTTGCTTATTATACACTTTCCATTGGATGGCCATTGGATGGCCATTGGATGTCCTCAAACTCAGTATATTCAAAACTGAAGTCAACCCCCTTTACTTGGGATCCTTCTTGTTTCTATCTCAGGAACAGCCTTAAGTTTCAAGACCTGTGGCTCAAGGCTTCACCCTTTGGATTCACAGCTTCATCACCTCTGCACCCTTGGAAGCAGCCCCATTGCTTGCTGTACCCTGAGCAGCTGCTCCATCACCATAGTCTCTGGGCCCACAGCTCTGTCCACTGAGGCACTCATCCTTTTTCCTGAAGCCCAGTAGCTCTACTGACTCATTGTTTGTCTATCAAATTTGGAGAATCTGACAACCATTTTTAATTTGGTCCACTCACTGTTGTTTTTAGTCCAAAATAGACTACTGGACTAAAAAGGACAGTTTTTACTAGCATCCTCCCAAATCTCATGGGTCTCCAATGTATGTTAAGGGAATCCATGCATTAGACAAGAGAGATTTTCACAGATTCTTCCTTGATAATCCCATCTCTATTCCTTCTGGGATGGTTGATTGAACATCTAATTTCTTTAACAAAATGTTGGCCAGCCATACCTTGATTTTCTCTCTATAGTTTGTTTTGCAAACAGTGGATTTCCTAATTTTAGCATCATTTGCAATCCAAGTAGGTTAAGAACCTCCCAAATTGTCAAATCCTGGGGGAGGAAGGGATTGGTTAATATGTTTGACCTTAATTTATCTATTTCCTCTCTCATTTTACCATAAGCAACAAACAGGAAACAAACCAGAAACAAACCACACTTTCCGTACTTTATTTGGAAATCAACTCAGCTAAACATAAAATTTCATCATTTATGTACTCTGCTTTTCATTCAGCACTAGAATACAATTCAGCTAAATTCTTTGCCACTTTATAAAAAAGATTTTGTTTCCTCAGTTCTAAATAACATATTCTTCATATCCTTGAGACTTCGCCAGAAACACATGTGGCTCTTTCTACCAAGGCAATCTAAGCATTTTCTATCACGCTTCTCAAAATTCTTCCAGTTTCTACTCATGACCCAATTCCAAAGCCACTTCCACATTTGTAGGTATTTGTTAAAGCAACACACCACTTCCCAGTATCCAAAACAATCTGTATCAGTGAGGATTCTAGCATAAAAACAAAACCAGAACAGAGGAGAGAAAGAAACTTGGTTCAAGAAATGGTTTCTATAATAGTAGGATCAGGCAAGTTCAGTCTGTAGGTCAGGCCAGCTGAATGGAGACTCTAAGGCAGGAACTGACACTGAAATCTACAGGCAGAATTTCTTCTACCTCAGGAAAATCTGTTTTGTACTTGAGAAACTATGTTTCCCTGCCTTTCAACTGATTAGATGAGGCCCACCAGATTATCAAGGATAATCTTTAAAGTCAACTGATTGTAGATGTCAGCCACATCGACACAATACCTCTACAAAACACCTAGATTGATGTTTAATTAAATAACTTGTTACTACATCCTATGCAAGTTGACTCATGCAATAGACTGTGTCATTAGTGAGGTATTAAGCCGCATGAAGGATTTAATTCTCCTTGGCATTTACAGCCATTTTTATGATAGCATTAAAAATGTTGATTATTAAAATGGTAGAAAACATGTCTGCTGTGATCACCAAGTAATCCCTTAAGAATGAGGCTTGTCATGAGGTCATGTCAAAAAAAGAAAGGGGTGGTCAGTGAATGAAAGCATCTAGTCCACCTAGTATAATATTATTTTAAATTAATACACCCCATGGACTGCAGCCTACCAGGCTCCTCCATCCATGGGATTTTCCAGGCAAGAGTACTAGAGTTTATTTAACTTAAGAAACTGATTCAAGCTAACTTCACAAGAAAGCAGCTTACAAAACTATACTATTGATGTATTAATTTAAAATTAAAAATAAAAAATCAATCAATTAATTAATTTAAAATTAAACTCACAGCAAGAGTTTGAGGGAAAATGAAAAAAAATCAAATATTGAGTGAACATCAGGATTTGCCAGCTGAGGCTTCCATTTCTACAGTAAGGATTTACCTATCAGAATAACTAAATACTTGTTTCTATCTATCTAAACTCCTCTTCTTTAGAAAAGACATGAATGGCACATTGCCAATATCTAAATCTATTACTCTATTTCTGTGTTACTAAGGTAGATAACCTTCATTTACAATCTAATTGACACCTTGTTCAGATAGGACTCTGTAGCTCAGATGGTAAAGCATCTGCCTACAATGCGGGAGACCTGGGTTAGATCCCTGGGTCAGGAAGATACCCCAGAGAAGGAAATGGCAACCCACTCCAGTATTCCTGCCTGGAAAATCCCATGGACGGAGGAGCCTGGTCCATGGGGTCGCAAAGAGTCGGACACGACTGAGCGACTTCACTTTCAGATATGCTAACTTTTTCAATCTGGTTACAGTTAATAGTTATGTTGACCTGTAAACTAGTCACTTTCTTTAAGATGTGATAGACATTATAAAGAGTCCTTCTGAGCACCTGAACTTCACTGCCTCCTTGAATTTGATGGGACCATGCGACTAATACGTTTGACCAGTACTTTTCAAGCAGAAGAGTATATGTCACTTCTAGACTGGAACATTTAAATATCAGCACAAAACTCACCTGAGTTCTCTTTATCTGTCAAGATGGCCAACAATAGTCAATGCTCCAGATAGGGTCTGCTTGGCGTCAAGAAAATTCGGAACAAGGGCCTCCAGGCCCTTGTCAAGGACACAGGATGTTATGTTATGTTATGTTTGTTATGTTATGTTATGTTATGTTATGTTATGTTATGTTATGTTATGTTATGTTTGTTATGTTATGTTATGTTATGTTATGTTATGTTATGTTATGTTTGTTATGTTATGTTATGTTATGTTATGTTATGTTATGTTATGTTATATTATGTTATGAACAAGATACAAACCTTGATGTTTTAACCATGGAAATCTTGGGGTTGTTTTTCACTATAATAAAATCTTGCCTGGGCTTCCCAGGTGGCTCACTAGTAGAGAATCCGCCTGCCAATGAATGAGATATGAGTTCAATCCCTGGGTCAGGAAGATACCCTGGAGAAGGAAATGGTAACCCATTCCAATATTCTTGCCTCAGAAATTCCACAGATAGAGGAGCCTGGCAGGCTACAGTCCATGGGATCACAAAGAGTCAGGGACAACTTAGCCACTAGACAACAACAATAAAATCTTGTTTATCCTGCTAAGTCACTTTAGTCGTGTCCAACTCTTTGCGACCCCAGAGACAGCAGTCCACTAGGCTCCCCCGTCCCTGAGATTCTCCAGGCAAGAACACTGGAGTGGGTTGCCATTTCCTTCTCCAGTGCATTAAAGTGAAAGGTGAAAGTGAAGCAGCTCAGTCGTGTCCGACTCTTAGCAACCCTACGGACTGCAGCCTACCAGGCTCCTCCATCCATGGGATTCTCCAGGCAAGAGTACTGGAGTGGGGTGCCATTGCCTAAGTAGTAAAAAATGGCATTACATGTTTTATCTTTATTTTCCTTTTTTCAAAATTTTTGGCAAACACCTCACTATTGCTTATGTCCACATATCATCTATAAAGTCATAAATAAATAAATTCTATATATGTAGTTTATGAGGCTAAAGGATAATTACTCATCCATCCCTAGCTCTGTATATATACCCTGAACTGTCACAGAAGCCTTATTACTTCATATGTTTCCTATGATTGCTAAATAATTTGACATTTTCTAATAGAGCTGCATTTACCATGTCCTTCTATCAAAAGAACTAAGAAGGGGCTGCACTATGACCAAATAGTATTTTATTTTTGTCTGTTTTTCAGTTAGAGAGATGCATAAGGATGTTAGGTTACTTCTTCCTTCCTTTTAAATGACATAATCAACCTTCTCCAACCACTAGATTTGGACTATCAGCCCTGATGGTTGTCCCAAATGCTGATCATACCAAGATCCAACCTCACATGAAGTAGAACTCTGTGTACACGCAGATAACTCAGAGACAGTGATTGAATCTTCTTGTCCCTCCCCTTTCCCCAGTGACAGCCTTAGCATCATCGTGTTTCTCTATTCTCTTTGTAGAAGAAAAGAGAATGGAGAAAACTCCTTAAAAGGAATGTGCTGTATCAAGTACCCTTAGTTTGTTACAATTGAATCAGGGTTTTCTCTCCCTTCTTCTTTTTTTTTTTTTTATTATTTCAAAGAAAAATGTGGCTCTGTGAAGATACAAAAGGAGAATATGCAGGCCTTTTGGATAAAGGATATAAGACCTGTGAATATTATATGTGTTATTTCTTATTCACAAGTCAGAAATGTAATCAATGTATACATTATCTTCCTTGGAATTTTCAGTGTGCTTATATTTAAAATCATGATTAGGTAAGGGAAATTAGCTTATCCTTGTAGCTTCTTGGAGAAGGCAATGGCAGCCCACTCCAGTACTCTTGCCTGGAGAATCCCATGGATGGAGGAGCCTGGTGGGCTGCAGTCCATGGGGTCACGAAGAGTCAGACATGACTGAGTGACTTCACTTTGACTATTCACTCTCATGCATTGGAGAAGGAAATGGCAACCCACTCCAGTATTGTAGCTTCTTACTTTTCTTTGATAAGTTCCTTTGAGGTCACTTGCTTAGATGCTCCAGAAATTAAGGCTATAAATAACAATCACTGCAGAAGAGAGGAATGCTGGGCTTCAAGCCTTGGAAATGTTGCCACCAAGTCACCAAGTCCTTCACCTCAGCCTCTCTGGTCAGTAACCAGCAGACACTGGCAGCATGCAGAAATCTCATCCCTTATCCACTATCATGTTGTGACTATTAAAGGTGAGTTGATTATTTTAACTAATTCCCAGAAATTTCTATACCAAACATTATTCTTTCATGACTATGATACAAACTTACTCAGAATGGGTCAAGGATTCAGGAAAATCTTTAATAGCAAGTGACTTAAAAATTATTTTTGACTACTTTCTCAGCCAGTGAGAAATCTGTTCCACAGTATCCCTCATAAGTAATACGGTAAAGGAATTGAGTCTTACATGCTGTAGTTAATTACTATGATGACTTCTCCAGCGGCTCACTGGTAAAGAATCCACACATCAATGAAGGAGACACAAGTTCAGTCCCCTAGGTCAGGAAGATCCCTTGGAGAAGGGAATGGCAATCCAATCCAGTATTCTTTCCTGAAGAATCCAATGGACATAGAACCCTGGTGGGCTGTAGTTTATGGGGTCACAAAAGAATTGGTCACAACTTAGAGACTAAACAACAACAAAAAGATGACTGTCATTTATTGAGTTCCTGTAAACTAGACAACCGGTTCTCACCAAAATCCTGTGAGGAAAGTCATTTTAGTGCCTTAATTTTACAAATGAAGACCTTGAGGTTTAGAAGAATGCCAAATAATTTACCTCAGATCTCAGATTGCAAAAAGCCAACTCTGGCAGTTTCTATATTTCATGCTTATAACCTAATTCACATTGCCTCTATTAGGTAGTCATTAAAGACTTAGAAGTTGAGAGTGACATAATAAGGCTTTTTTTTTTTTAAGAAAAATGACTTTAATAGCATAGATTTGGGAAAGCTTATAAAAAGCCAAAAAAGTCCTAATGTCAAAAAGGGAGTGGAAACATAACTAATGTACCATATTAATGTCTAGATGAGAAATCAACTGGAAAATAAAATTTGCACAAAATCTTGAGGTTTTAACAATGAGAGTTTTATCTTGGGATTTTAACAAAAGGAGTTTAACAATGGGTAAAATGAGATCTAACAGAAACATGTGTGTGTGTGTGTGTGTGTGTGTGAGTACTCAGTCACTAAGTTGTGTCCAACTCTTTGGGACCACATGGACTGCAGCCTGCCAGGCTCCTCTGTCCATGGGATTCCACAGGCGAGAATACTGTAGTGGGTTGCCATGCCCTCCTCCAGGGGATCTTCCCAACCCAGGGATCGAACCTATGTCTCCTGCATTGCAGGCAGATTCGGTACTGCTGAGTCACTAGGGAAGCCCCATGTATGTGTGTATGTGTGTGTGTATTTTATATATGTATATATATATAAATATGTGTATTTCATATACATATATATGTACACATATATGTATTATATATGTGTGTGTGTTATATACATGTATCTTTATGTGTGTATTATATATATGTATTATATATGTACACATACATATGTATTTTATATATGTGTGTGTATTATATATATATGTATTATATATATGTGTGTATATATATATGCAGAGAGAGAGAGAAAGAGAGAGAGAGAGAGAATGGATTTTTATAATTCACAAACTTGTGTACTTCCCATTTACCTCATTTCCTTACCTGATATCATTCTTGCTCATCCCTGTAAATTCAATGTTTGGCATATATACCCAGGTGAGATAGATGGTAAAAAGTTTTTAGCTGACAAATGATTCAGAGTGGCATTTTGTTCGCTATTGTTCTTTGTTTGATTTTACTTTAACCGTCGTTTTACTTTCTTCAAGCAATCTAATATGGAAGTCTTACTTTGAATGAATGCTACTCTCACTTACATTTCTAGATTACATTATTATATTTTTATGAGGGTGTGATTGTTTTACAATGCTGTGTTAGTTTTGGCTGTACAATGAAGTGAATCAGCTATATGTATACATATATCACCTCCTTCTTGGACCTCCCTCCCACCCCCACCCCCATCCCACCCATCTAGGCCATCATATAGCACCGAGCTGAGCTCCCTGTGCTACACAGGAGCTTTCCACTGGCTATCCATCTTACACATGGTGGTGTATGTATGTCAATCCTAATTTTCTAATTTGTCCCACCCTCCCCTCAACCCCTCATGCCAAAATTGCTAGGTTGAAGATAGATATTTTTAAAAATTTAGATTTAAGCCCATCTTACTGATGGCAATGAATAAGTTAGGAACATATATAGAGAAAGGGAGACACTGGAACTTCCATCCACACCCTTGAGCAATCTTAGATCACTCTAAGAGCCCAGAGCCCTCCAAAGACTTTACTCTGGTCCTGTAAAGCAACTGTTATCCCTCAAATTCTAAATAGTTGAACAAATCAGACTCCAAGTGTTGTTGTACATGTCTCTAATATATATATATATATATATATATATATATCAAAGGAAAAGAAGCACTAGTATATAGCTCTGAGCAGAGAAACCATTTAGAAACAAATAATAAAATTCAAGGTATACATCATTTTGGCAAGGGTATGTATTGTTATCTCAGTTTTAAGAAAGAAAAGATGGTAAGCATAATTCTTCTCTGTGATGCAAGATTCATGCTCTATGCAGAGTGAGCCAGCACGGTTACCATCATTTACAAGGTATGGCAAGCATTTTTCATGGTGTTACATCTACTTTTTGGAAAGAAGGTTTGGATAAATGCAAACCCTCAAGAGAGAAGTTAGCCAAAGCTTCTAGAATCAAAATTAAGTGTGAGTCACTCAATTCATCTCTAAGTAACAGTCTCGATGTTGCAGGCTGCCATGATATTGGAGAGAAGAATGGAAAATTATTCCTTGGCTGGGACATAAAATATTAAGGGATGCCAAAATTCAATATGGTAACTGATGCTTTCTGAGACCCTTAGTGCCCTAGGAGATAAAAAACTGCCTCTCCAACCCTCTTTCCACTGTTAGGTCAAGTGTGTAAAAGACCTTCTAAAACTATGTTAGCTCAGCTAGGAAACATTTGACCTTGTCCTCATGAATTGCTTGTTCTGTTATCTTCATGTTTTACAGGAAATGTCTGCTCTTCTGAAATGAGTCCAAAAATAAATGGTTGATTTGACCTACTCAACTAACTAGCAAACTTAGTAAGAAAGTAAAACAGGTGAAAAAAAATTGAACAAGTTGTAAAAATCAAAACCAATACAATATTGTTAAGTAAAATTTAAAAATAAAATAAAATAAATTTAAAAAATAAAAAAAAAGCCTAAGCAGGAATTGCTCCTGCAAAGCTCTTGCCTAATTCACACAAGTATGGAGGAAGTTATCACTTAAGTACAAAGAAGTCACATTCCCATGCAAGCACAAGGTCATTACCTTACTCACATGAGCACAAGGTCATCACACTCCCCACATGTGTACAATGTAACCACACTTAAAACCATACTTGCAACCACAGTGGATAGGTTCAAGGGCAGATAACTGTCCCACATTAACGAATCAGTTTCTTTAGATTTTTTTTGTATACTTGGAACAAAGTTAACATAGTCTTTTTCAGGTGACCAAAACTGTAATATATACAATTTTTAAATTGACCACAGCCATATTTTCTTATTTGTGGAAAAGCTGATCTGTGGTGGAAGAAGAGAAAAAAAAAAAAAAAAAAAAAAAAAAAGCTGACATTTGGGGAGGAAAAGAAGAATTGAAAGAGAAACATCAGTGAGCACATTTCTATCTTCAACTCAGTTGCCCCTAACAGTGTGATGCATCCCAGACCTTTAATGGTTTTGGTTGTTCAAATTTTCCTTAAACTATTAGATAAATCCAGCATTCTTTTGGTAAAGTCTCCTTTTAAATTAAGATACATGCAACTTGGTTCTTCTAGCCTCTAATAACAGTTTCAATTTCTAAATCAGTTAATAAGTATAAATTTCACTGAAGTTAACAAAGAAACTCCAGATGACTTTCAAATACAAAGTTTAGTTTTTCATTCTTATCTCTACTGTAGACTCCAACCAAGTTGATTAAGCAGGCACCTCCTCAAATACTGCTGCTCATTGTGGCAAAGAAAAACAAAAAAAGAGGGTCTCACTTTGTTCAGAATTTATGGGTCAGAAATAGCCACAGCCCTACCCAGCTCTGAAGAGGCCTGGAAGTACAGTTCCACTGAGTAACTAGAATATGAAGAACTAGAAATATTAGGGAAATATCTCTAATCATCACCACACCCACATTTCACTGTTAACAAAATTGAAGCTGATATTATATTGATGAAATATAGTATGTATTGAAGCCAGAAGAAATTGCTGTGCTAGCAATTTTGTTGTGGGCCTCAAATACTCAGTTCCTCAGCACTTAGGTCAACTTTGCTGAATAATACTTATTTATTGGCAGGACTAGAATTCACTAATTTAAAAAATGAAATCATTTCAGCTGTGAGCTCTTTTCTATTTGTTTGAGTGAAAATAAAGATAAGGTTAAAAGTGAAAAGTTGCTTAATTGATTAATTGATTTTTAGTTTTGAGGCCAAAGAACCTAACATACAGATAACATAATTGATACTAAGGTTGAGAATTGTATAAGATACACAGTAACTATTATCTGTTGCATTAATACAGGGGGGCAGGGAGTAGCTGCAGAAGACAAAAAGCAAAGCTCCCCTATCCCAGTCAATCTATATTAGGCATACAGTGTAAAACAAAACAAAACAAAACACTTTGTATTCAAATGCCACTTGGAATTTCTTTGATACTTCAATAAAATACTATATAGCTGATTGAACTGAAACTGTTACTGGAGGCTGGAACAGTGTTGACAGGGATAAAACATTTGATAAAACTCCTGTCTGTAATAACTTAAGTCAAATGAGGTCCCAAATGACCTCTTGCATATAAAAGAAGATACAGTAGAAAGGATATTTGTACCATGTTTGTTAAGGTGGTTGAATTTGACAAGGCACAAGAAGAAACAAACTGGCCCAGAAAAAGAAATAGAGAAAATTCAGGAATTGGTGTTTGTGTAGGATTAAAAAGACAGCATTTTATCTTGCTAAGCAGTAAAGGATAAAATTGAGAGAACTTTTGAGCCAATTAAAATTCAGCCTTGAGTTAAGGATCAAATCAAGGGCATAGCCATGACCATAACACACATTTGTTAGAACTGCTAAATGAAATAAGATGTTTCAGAGCAGAGAGCCACAGAAGTTCATGGTATCTAGTGGATATCTTCAATTGAACACAATAATTCAGAGAAAAAAGATTAGATATATGGTTCTCCCACCAAAGTCTGAAAGAATGAGAAACACAAAAATAATTTAAAATAATGGCATGAGGTAAAGAAAGCATTAAAATATAGCAAAGATATAAGAAATGTCTGGGAAAGAACCATAGCTGTGGCTGTTGGCACATTGAGATGACCAAGATCAAATACATGAGAATCCTTGTGAACTTTTTAAAGAGTTATGTTGGCAAAGAAACTGTGGGCGAAAAACCTTTTAAATCCAATCAAAATTCAAAATGACACTTTAATTTTTATCACTCTACAAGGAGGAAGCTGGCTAAAAAAGCTGCTCAAATTTCAAGAAGGGCATATTCTGAAATAACATTTTTAGATATCTAAGTTGGATCATGTTGAAGGAAAAATTTCCCTGGGAAATGGACATGGGGAAGGTCCATGGAGAACTTCAGGCAAAAGAACTACATGAAGAATGTGGATTAATCAAGAAGTTTTCAAAAAACAGAGTGCCATCATAACATCCCCAAGTAAGAGTTCAGAACTGGACAGATCAGTGACTGAGGATTTTCACATTCTCCACATTTCCAGATCAAGGTTTTATTTCAGATCTCCTGTCTCTATTCCAGTACTGCATATTGGACATGGGGATGGGAGCATGATGTGGATTAAATGGTGGTCCCCCAAACACATGTCCACATTCCAGTCGTCAGAGCTGTGGACATGACGTTATTTGGAAAAAAGAAATAGCATTTGAAGATGTAATTAAGGGTCACTGACAGCTTAGATAGAAAGGAACAGAGACAGGAAAAAATGAAAGAAGATTGTTGAACTTCTAAAATTCTACAGTCAGGAAATGGACTGTTAAAGCTACTCAGCTGCAAGCAGGTGCTACCCTTCAAGAAAAGGAAGCATGACTCCAAGGGCGGAGCAGTAGCAGGGGACACAGAGGCCAGTAGAGCCATCATGGGCCTAGAGGGTGGAGCCTGGAACCGTAAAGGATTTTGAAACCTAAAGAAATTTGCCCTGCTGGATTTAGAACTTGCTTGGGACCACACTGAAATTTGGAATTTTTTCAATCATAGCATCTTAAACCCCACAGTCAGAAGCGACACTCAGTAGCATTGTTTAAGTGGTAAGTGTGCCAATATCATTATTTCATGGATGAGGCATTTAAGGACTGTACTAGGCCAAAAAGTGGGTCCGCAAAGGACCTACATCCTAATTCCTGGGACCCTTGAATGTTGCCTTATATGGTGGCAAAAAAGAGCTAAGAATTTTGAGATGGGGAGATTACCATGGATTACCCAGGAGGGCCCAGAATGCAGTTATGCGTATCCTTGTAGGAGAGAGTGCGTGTATACGTGCTAAGTTACTTCAGTCATGTCCGACTTTTTACAACACTGTGGATTGTAGCCCTCCATGCTCCTCTCTCCATGGGATTTCCCAGGCAGGAATACTGGAGTGGGTTGCCATGCTTTCCTCCAGGGGATCTTCCTGACCCAGGGACTGAACCCGCAGCTCCTGACTTACAAGAGGAGTCTTTACCCCTGAGCCACTGCGGAAGCCCTTACAAGAGAGGCAGAGAGATTTTACACGTGATCACGCAGTGAAGAAAGAGGTGTGAAGACAGAAGAGCGATCTGAAGACACTAGTGATGAATAACTGAGTGACACAGTCAGGCACCAGAAAACTTCCAGCAACTACCCGAATCTGGAAGAGATAAGAAAGGATTCTCCCTAGTACTTCTGAAGGGACCATGGGCCAGCATCTTTATTCCAGCAAAGCAATACTGATTTCAGACTTCTGGCCTCAAGAACTGTGAGATAATACATTTATGTTGTTTTAAGCTACTAAATTTGTAGTAATTTGTCACAACAGCCCCGGGAAACAAATACAAATCCTAAGCAGATTGACTTGGCTAAGGACTCACAACTCACGCACAGCCGACAGAAAACTAAAATGCCTGTGTTTTTACAGTCTCTTTGCACTACAGCATTTAGACTGAAGGGACCTTTATTAGAAATTCAAGGGCTAGAGGTGGAAATAGGGGTGAGAAGGAATAAGAGATGAGCATATTCTTCTAGCCTTTCCCAGCTCTCTGGCATAAATATTTCAGGGCTCCAACTTCACAGAAGGAAAGCAGGGTTTCTAGGACACTGAACTGGCATCCACTCCTCTAGCCAAGAACATGAGTCAGCCCGTGGCGGTGGGCATCCTTGGCTAAGTCTGCATGATAAGCCCCTGTTCGGTCTTCTCTTTCTCGCTGCTCCATGTTTGCAGGTGGATCAGCATATTTTTCAATAGAAGAGAGATTCTGAAGTTTGGCAGGCAAAATCTATAGAGATGAATGGCCTTTTTAGGCGGGGACCTAATTAATTGACTCAAATGATGAATGTGGGCTGAGAGCTGCGGTTTGCTGCTCTAAGGCTGGCTGAGCACACCCACATTAAGGTAATCTTCACCAAGTCATTGACTCCTCAGCCAGTGGAAAGCATGTTGCCCTTTCTCCATCCAAGTCACAAGGCTAGTAGGATACATTCCATTAAAAAGTTCAGAGTCTAAGAAGAGCCACTGATTGGAATTCTGAGCTTCACATCCCCAGGGGAGTCTGAGGAAATGGAAAATCATCCCTCTGACTCAGGAGTTGTCTGGCTCATAACCGTAAGTGAACCGTTAGCATCCCTGAGCTCCCAAATTGCCGGGTGTCCTTATACACCCGACTCAGTTACATCAAGTGACTCTCTAAAAATGAGAAGCACTGCAGCAGGAATCATGGGAACTCACTTTAGTCCCAGCACTCCAAAAATTGTTTTGGCGATTCACATGATACCTTTGAATCTCAACTTTTTTTACCTGTAAAATGAAGATCCTTAACGTTCTTCCCTGGGAGACCTTGTGCTCTGTTGGTAAGAAGATAAATTGGCTCAGCCTCATTAAAAAACAGTATGAATGCACCTCAAAAAATTAAAAACAGAACTAATATGTGATCCAGCAATCCTACTTCTGGGTATATACCCAAAAGAAAATAAAAGAAGATAATGAAATTATATTTGAAGTCACATTCATGTTTATTGAATCCTTATTCACAATAGCCAAGATATGGAAGCAACCTAAGAGTCTGACAAAAGAATAATGTATACACACACACACACACACACACACACACACATGTGTATACATATATGGGGGGTGAAGGGGAAAGAGGTTGAGGTCGATAAAGAGTACAGAATTTGCTATATGATGAATAAGATCTGAAGATCTAAAGCAAAACATGGTGACTGTATTAATAACACTGTATTGTATGATTGAAATAGGTGAAGGGACTAGAACTAAATATTCTCACCAAAGGGAGAGAGAACAAAGATACATATGTAACATGATGAATGCATTAATAAACTATATGAAGTGAATCCTTTTACAATGTATACATACATCAAATCACCATGATGTATACTTTAAATATCTTTACAATTTTGTCAATTATGCCTCTATAAAGCTGAACTTCTTTTTAAAGACATATGAATAAAAAATTCTTCCTGGCTTTACATTCAGTTGTGGTGCTAGGGGTAAAGAACCCACCTGCCAATGCAGGAGACATAAGAGAGGTCGGTTTGATTCCTGGGTCAGAAAGATCCCCTGCAGAAGGAAGCGGCAGCCCACTCCAGTATTCTTGCCTGGAAAATCCCATGGACAGAGGAGCCTGGTGTGCTACAGTCTATGGAATCACCAAGAGTCCAACACAAGTGAAGCAACTCAGCACTACATTCAGGTAATTAACATAATCAGGACCAAGACATCTGGACTGATGCATACACTCATGTCCCTTACAAGTGATATTAATACATCCTTCAGGTTCAGTGGGCATTAGGTAGACAGGGACTGGGGATTCTCAAATGTGACTGGAATCTATTGCCAGTGTTCTCTGCTTTGCAGATATTTTTAACTTGCATTCTGGTTCTCACAAATGCGTATTTATCTTTTACTTCCCAGCAGAGCTTGGCTGCAGAGTGAATCATCAATCTATTGATTTTAGAAGTATCTTTCTGCTCTGTGGGAAGAAAAAAGAGACACCAGTATTAAGTGAAAACCTGAAGGTCAATACAGATATGAAGAATTACCATCAAGAAGATGTTGCTTTCCTAAAAAGATGAAATTCTAAATTCTATACTCCCCTCCCCAAATAGTATAAGAAAATTCTAAGGAAAAATGCAACTTGGTATACTAAAAACAAATAAAGAAGAAAGCATACAAACCAATGGAGCTAATATGCAAATAAAAACTTGTGTTCAAATTCTATAATTTCTCATTACTAAGTTAATAAATGAATCTTACTTTGTGGAAGGGGGGAATTATAGCTATTAAGGGGAAATGAAGGTCATTCTTGATTTGTAGCCCAGTTCTTCCATGTCCTAAGTGTGACAATCGACAGATTAATTTCCTCAGGCTCAATGTATTTATCTATAGTATGGGGATAATAGTGATTCTCTCAAGTGTTACCAGGCTTCAAAGGAGATCGTCAATATAATAGACTTTCTCTAGAGTCAGGAATATCTAAATTAGTATCAGTAGCTGATTTTGCCAAAGATTGAGGACAGGATGGGGAATGAATATAAATGAAAAGCCATTTGAATGACTATTTTGGATAGTTTGGCTAAAAAGGAAAGAGGAAAGTAGAGATAAAGGAGATAGACGAATATGTATGGTAAATGGTGTGGTGGATACTTTTTCTTTTCGCCTGCTTGTTTGTGGGCTACTGTGTTTTTTATTCTGATGGTAATCAATGGAATAAGATCCTGCGGTAAGAAGGAATGGAATTCAGCATGTTTAGTAGGAGAGAAGTTTCCTCTTCCACAGACTTGGATGGACAGGAAGGAAGCAGAGGAGACAGAGAGAAGTTGGACTTGCTGGAAGAAGAAGGGGAAACAGCCCTTGTCTGAGGCCACAGTTCACTGAAGGAGGAGAAGATGGGGCTTCTCTGTGGGAAGTGGTGGCTAGATTATGCTTAAGAAGAATCTTACAAGTGAAAATTTTGTTAGGAGAACAACTCGTCAAGACAACAAAAAGTGAGTTTTTCATTTATCCCAAAAGAGTTCACCTGGGACACACAAAAGACTTGCCATAGAAGAGGAAGGACTCAGTAGAGATTGAAACTGAATTAGCAGGTCATAAATCTGCAATGTTAAAAACTTTTCTCCAGCAAACAAGGTCTTAGCAACCAAATTTAGGAATACAGAATATGGGTCATCTGGGTTCTTTAGGAATGGAGTTTTGTTGAATGATTGAAGTAAAATGGCAATGTTGTTCAGTCACTAAGTTGTGTCCGACTCTGAGCCCATAGACTGCAGCCCACTAGGCTCCTCTGTCCATGGAATTCTCCAGGCAAGAATACAAGAGTGGCTGCCATTTCCTCCTCCAGAGGATCTTCCTGATTCAGGGATTGAATCCGTGTCTTCTGCTTAGCAGGCAGATTCTTTACCATTGAGCCTCCTAGGAAGCTCAAAATGATGATAGCACTACTGAATATTGTAACGTGCTAGGATAGGTTGCTTTGGATGGGGCTTAGATCTTGCAAACTTAGGCATTGATAAAGAGAACAACAGTGTCAGTAATAGGACAGTTTTTGTTCATCTGTATCATTGACTTAATGCACAGAAGTGATTAAAACCTTCCATATGAGGTTTGTCTTAGAGAGCTGTTCACACAGGTTTAAAATAGAATTTTTAATTTTTCTACCTCAAAACCTCTCTTCCCTAAGTCTTTACCATATCGGTAATTGTGTCACCATCTACTTATGTGCTCAGGCCAACCCACACTCACCCAAGATTCTTCTTTATCCTCCCCTCCCACCTCTACATCCAATCCAGCAGGCAGTCCTATTGGCTTCACATCTGAAATATTTTCTGAATCCAACCACTTAGTGCATAAGCTCCTAGTCCAAAGGTCACCAACTTTTTCTGTAAGGGCCAGATTAGGTCCTTGGGCCATAGTTTGATGACCCCATTCTATTCTGTCTTTGTTATTTTCATCCTCTTATTGCTGCTGCTAAGTCGCTTCAGTCATGTCCGACTCTGTGCGACCCCATAGACGGCAGCCCACGAGGCTCCTCTGTCCCTGGGGTTCTCCAGGCAAGAATACGGGAGTGGGTTGCCATTTCCTTCTCCAATCCTCTTATTTGTATTCCCTTTTAAAGCAACCTCCTTGATTCTAATTTTACTGCCCCTTGACCCATTTTCACAGTAGCTAGTCATCATTTTGAAATAAAAATCAAACTATCTTGCTTAAAATTCTACAATGACTTCCTGTTGTAATTAGAACAAGGCAAGGCTCTGGCCTCCAAATTACTCCATGATTCAGCCCCTGCCTTCTGCCCATTATCCCTTTGCTAAGCATGTTCTGCTTATACTGTCCATTTTTCTGTCCTTTGAACTCTCCAAGCCTGAAAAGGCTTAACTCAGACCCTAGTCCTTGCATCTCCCTCTACTTGAAATAGCCTTCTCTGGACTGATTTCTTTTTCTCATCTATACCAACTATCCTCAAAAAAAAAACTTTTCTTTCAATAAAATTACTTGAAAAAAAAAAGTCTCTTTTGGACTTCCCTGGTGGTGCAGTGGATAGGAATCCACCTGCCAATGCAGGGGACATGGGTTTGATCCCTTGTCCAGGAAGATTCCACATGTTTCAGAGCAGCTAAGCCAGGATGCCACAACTACTGATCCTGTGCTCTAGAGCCTGGGAACGACAACTACCAAACCTGCGAGCTGCAGCTGCTTAAGCCCCTGAGCCTAGAGCCTGTTGTCCGCAAGAGAAGCCACCGCAGTGAGAAGCCCAAGCACCTCAATGAAGAGGAACCCCCTTCTTGCCAAAACTAGAGATGGATTGCACACTGCAACAAAGACTCAGCACAGCCCAAAAATGTCTTTTCTGATCTACCTGACAAATACTCCTTTGTATGTCATCCTTTCTAATCATGCTATAGCCAATTCTTCTGGTTAGTTTCTTCTTCATTGCAGACTGATCTGAAATCATTCCATTTACCTAGTTGTTTACATATTAAAGTCTCCTCCTTGCCCATAAACTTTATGAAGGAAAGCATTTTGTCTCTTTTCTTTGTGTGTCTGTAATCCCTATAATAGACCTGGCAGACAGCAGGCACTCAAAAAATATTTGTTGAATGAATGGAAGAATGAGTAAATGCATGAATGATCAATATTAAATGGTTTGGAGATGAAATTCAGTGCCAAAGCATCTCTCTGTCTTATTATTCTTCCATTCTCTCATTTTCAATAACTATTTGATACCTTTTTAAAAGTTTATGGACCTACCTTGGATACTGTGAAGGTTTAATCAGGAAAATAATCCATGCTGATAGCTTAGCTGTCTAATTAATGCTTTTCTTCCCAGTATCATGATTATCATACCTTAACTCAGGGAGTGATGCTGACTTAGACAAGGTCAAACACTGGGGACAATGGAATAAAAGCACCATAGTTTTGTTGGTCCCATGGATCTTTGAAAGAAATTCAAAAATCAAAAGACTATGACGCCAGAATGACAGGGTCTAGAGCCGGAAGACCTGAGGTTAAGCTCTGTCCTGCTGTTCACTGGTTATAAGGCCATAGGCCAAGGACTGAATCTCTCTCACACTCCATTTCATTATTTACAAACTGAGCTAAAGGTGAGATGACTCCACAGATGTATTGTAAGGGCTAAGTCAGTTCTATACCTAAAAGGGCTCTGTAAGTTAAAAACTGCTGTCAAATCTTCAGTTCAGTCACTCAGTCATGTCCGACTAGCTGCGACACCATGGACTGCAGCATGCCAGGCTTCCCTGTCCATCACAGACTCCCTTCAAGAAGATTTGATTTTGAATGGGACAAGGGCATAATTGGAGGGAAAGATCTGAGCCATGGGTTGGGGTGGGAACTTCCAACTTCCAAAGTAAGGAACTGGAGTCTAAAAGATTAGAGAGGAAATGGAGTTGTTTCTCAGGTCTCCCCAGGGTTATGGCTTTTACAAGTGATTTCCCCCTTACCCAGAACAATGAGCTCCAGCACAGCCACCAAATGCAATATTTACTAATTTACACATATCTCTGGAGCCAGAGAAAGGGCCTATGAAATCCAGGTCCCACTTAGGCATGCTGTGCTGTGCTTAGTCATTCAGTAGTGTCCAGCTCTTTGTGACCCCATATACTGTAGCCTGCCAGGCTTCTCTGTCTATGGGGATTCTCCAGGCAAGAATACTGGAGTGAGTTGCCGTGCCCTCCTCCAGAGGACTTTCCCAACCCAGGACTCCCTCTTTGCAGGCATATTCTTTACCATCCAAGCCCAAGAATACTGGAGTTGGTAGCCTATCCTTTCTCTAGGGGACCTGCTATCTAAATATGTGCCAAGTGAGGCATATGCATTGCATGGGAAATTAGAGATTGCACCAGACCTGGCATTCCAGATTTGCTCAAAGAGTTAACTTTAGTTCAGCTGAAGGCTGCTAATGAGTGGTAGAATTCATTTCTGACTGAAAGGAATCTTTCTTTTTGTTTTTATGTGCTCTTCCAAAAAGAGCCTAATTGTTCCTTCTGATTAATTTCTAACTATATATACTTAGTAGAATTGAAAACAGGCAGGTGCACCTCGTAAGGAGATATCAAATGAGCTACATCCTAAAATACACTCTTTTTTCAAAGACAAAGTAGAGTTGTCTAAGCCAACCTCACCCAAGTCCATAATAAGGTAAAGAAAACAATAAAATCTGGATTGGCCTCAAAGGTCCATAAAGCATTGTCGCTCCTCGTGATGGGCCCCCTCTCATAACTCTGAGGGTGGGATCTTGCTTAGTTTTATTTACCAGGAAACCTGAAGCATGGTAAAACAGCACAGCTACTCTTCAAGAACCAAAGGCCTTAAAGAATTTTTGGTCCTGGGTTAGAGATGAGGAGTGTCTGGTCTGAGCTAAGTGAACAGCTTACTCAATCGTTTTGATCCTTGAGTTCTCAGAAACATATCACAGATTGCTCCAAGCTATGGGCAAAATTGCTTCTAGAAAGACATTTGTATGCCTAGACCAGTGCTCTCAGGTGAAGTCCATGTAATAAATATCTCCCCAAAATACCTCCAACAGGTGAGCTCCTCTGATTATATATCAATAAGGCTAATAAAAGAAGGGGGCTTTCCAGGTGGTTCAGTGGGTAAAGAATCCACCCTCAATGCACGAGACACAGGAAATGCAGGTTCAGTTCCTGGGTCAGGAAGATCCTCTTGGAGGAGGGCATGGCAACACACTCCAGCATTCCTGCCTAGAGAATGTGGTGGATAGAGGAGCCTGGCAGGCTACAGTCCATAAGGTCTCAAAGAGTCTGGAGTGACTGAGCACGCAGGCAGACAAGAAAAGAAGTGTTGAATAATCATCTCAGTGCCTGCCTCAGATCTACTTGTGAGGAGGGCCCTGGATGATGGTTTTTGAAGCATCCATTTTTTTAAGTACCTTGATGAGAAACTGAGATGAGAACTACTTAGAAGGAGTGGTGCTCTTTTCATTATATACCATCCCTGTTTTCACGATGAAATAAACCCCCTAAAATCAGAGAGTATGAACCTGTTTTATGGTCAGTGTCTATGAAACAGGTAAAACTCATGTCCTGCACAGACCTCTGGGCTCTAGGCTGGCAGCCTCCCTGTCCTGACCTGGTCCTTCCCTCTGTTAGGATCAGAGTTGGCTGAGGTGCTCTGCTATCTATCTTCAAGGCATTGACAGGCACTGCTGTCGTCTGTTGTTGTTTAGTTGCTAAGCCGTGTCTGACTCTTTTCTAACCTCAAGGACTGTAAATCATCATGCTCCTCTGTCCATGGAATTTTCCAGGCAAGAATACTGGAGTGGATTGCCATTTTCTTCTCCAGGGTATCTTCCCAACCAAGGGATTGAACTCATGTCTCCTATGACTCTGGCATTGGCAGGTGGATTCTCTACCAGTGAGCCACCCGGGAAGCCGATACAGACATCTTAATCTTAATTTTCTCTTGAATCTTTAAAATACTGTTTCAGATATGATCCCAAGGTAGAAGTAGGCAGGTGAGCAGCAACAAAGAACTTATTTATTCTATTCATGTGGGACTAATTCATATTCATGATAGCAGAATTCAAGCAATGCGAAGTCAGTCTCCCTCATGCCCCAGGCCCTAGGTTGTCCATCTTTTTCCCTCTAAGAAAACCAATATTACCAGTTTGTGTGTGTGTGTGTGTGTGTGTGTGTGTGTGTGTGTGTGTGTACTCTACAAGAGAGAGCTGATGTATATAAAAGCATCCTTTAAAAGTAAAAGCAATACTATATAATATACACACTCTTCTGTATTTTGCTTTTTTTCATTTGCTAGTCTATCTCGGAGATTATATCAATAGGAAATCTACTTTATTATTTTTAATGGGTAGCTTGTTTGTACAGATGTGTCTGTTTGGGGAGGTAACCATGATTTATTTAACTAGTCCAATATTGATGAACATTTAAATTGTTTATATAGTCTTATGTCACTTGCAAGCTGTAATTTTGAGCAAAGATGAATCTGGTCGGGATAGCCCTCAAACCACTGGTCAGTTGCCTATCTTCACCATGTTTGCCAAAGAGAGCATCATAAAGATGAAAAAATTAAGTGTTCTTATCCCATAAACACACACACACAAATAAACATGATAATAAAAGGCTAAGAAGAAACTTTGGGAAGCAACGCATATGTCTATGGCCTTGATAGTGGTGATAGTTTCATGGATGTATACTTATCTCCAAATTCATCTTTGAATATGTTCAGCATTTTACATTGTCAATCATACCTCAACAAAATCTTTGTTGTTTAAAGAAAAAGAAGCACAAAAGATTCTTTGACCAAATGCCTGTACTCTCTCATCAGTGTAATAAATTTCTTGCAAAGATGGTGGGAATAATTCCACTGATCCCTACATGCATGCTGCTTTGCAAAGGACTTTGTCATTCATCCCTTCCTAAGGGACAGTCTGTGACTTCTGTCTGACCTCTCCTTGTGATTGTTTTCTACCATAGAATGTAGCTAAGTCCCCAGTGTACTGATACTGAATGCCTGAAGCACACACTTGGCCATCTTTACTCCTGGCAAGTCCCACAGACATTCCCCCACCACCACTGGGGCTAGTGTTGTGGCTGGATTGGTCCTTGTGTTTCTTTTTTTCTTTTTAAAATTTATGTATTTATTTTAATTGGAGGATAATTTCAATACTCTGATGGTTTTTGCCATACATTAACATGAATCAGCCACAGGGTTCAGGATGAGGGGCACGTGCACCCTTGCGATACTTATTATGACTGCAGGATTCCTCTCAACAAAATCATCAGGGGCTTTGAAGAACATGATTTACTGCTCACAGGTCCTAGAGGGTACACTGTTACAGAGACTACACAGCAAGGTCCTGGTAGAGATGAAGGTAAGAGTATAGACCTGGGGCTCTGCTTCTATTTTAGGGCCCAAGCGTGTGGTGGAATTTCACTGGTTTATTCTTTATTGTAGAATTTAAAACTTCAGAATGGGAATCAGAGCAAAGCGTTCTATTATCCAGGTTGCTCAGAGCTTCAAAAAGGGAAACTTCACTGGGTGAGGGATGCAGGGGGTGGGCAGCCTGGCTCCTTATCTAGTTGTTTGCTAATAGTTGTGTCACACAGCTGGCAATTTGTTTTCAAGACGAGTGTCTTTAAAATGGTTGCCTCACAAAGCGATCACAAAGCTTAATGTCAGGCAATTACATTACAATCGAAAAGCTTAATGTCAAGCAGTTACACTGCAGAAGCCTTGCAGCTTCTCCCCCTGCCCTCTTAAAAGGCTGCCTGACACCAGTCAAAGAAGCCTAGTGAGGCCTGATGGTGAGAGGCCATATGAAGACCGGCTGATGGCAGAACCCAGATGTGAACAAGGCCACCTTCAGCTCTCCAAGGGCAGTGAGACTGCCGCTGCACTGGCTGATTCTAACCCAGAATCATAGCAAGAACGTGGTTGCTACTTAAGCCACTGAGTTTGGGACTGTTTGTTAAGTAGCAGTAGACGAGCAATTCGAGTGCTAAGGATTTTGCCAAACCTCTCTCTCAGGGTTTTTCCACCCTTGAAAATTTTACGGATGGACCTAGGAATTCACATTTCAGCAGATTCCCCGGAGGGTTCTTTTTTAATGTAATAGTTCCAGCATAACTCACATGCATATTTATGTAGTATAAAAGGTTATGAAGCAGGATAATAAAATAAATAACCATAAAATCACTATTATCTTAAGAACTAGAAATTACCAACGCTGTGCTATCTCTACTCTCATTCCCTGATCTATTTCACTGTCTCCCCAAGACAGAGGTAGCAACATCCTGAGTTGAGAGTTCATCAGTCCATTGCATATAGATATAGCCATATAAAATATATATGTACATACATATTATATGTACACTACATATGTATCACATGTGGATAAATATGTGTGCATAATGTATACATTCACACATAATATATTTGGGTTTGCTTATTTTAAAACTTTATTAAAAATGTTATCATACTGCATGGTAAAGCGGAAGATTAGATTGATAAGGATATAGACTCTGATGTTAAGCTGCCTGTGTACAAATTCTAGCTCTGCCCCTTAGTATATGAGGGACCTAGGCAATTTACTTAACCTCTATGGGATTTGGTTTTCATTTCTAGGAAACAGAGGTGATGATAATAATATCTACCTCTTAGGGTCTTGGTGAAGGTTAATGAAATAACTTATCTAAAGTAATTAGGATAGTGTACTATACAGAGTAAGTGCTTTATAAGTACTACTATTTTTATTTTGCAATACACTGATTTCACCTAGCGTTGTGTGTGCCATGATTCATACCTGCTGCACTTATCAATGTAGTTCATTCATGTTTCACTGATGTATATCACTCCAGTACAGAGCTATACCAAAATTTATTTAGCCATTCTCTATTAATGGATATTGTCATTGTCCCCAATTCTTTGCTTTTGCAGCAGGGATACAATAAGCATCCTTTTACATATCTCCTAGGGTATAAATGCAGGTTTTTCTCAAGGTGTATGTCTCAGAAGAGAGTTGCTGGGTCACAGACAATGAGAATGCTTAGTTTTACAAGAAGAGGCCGAGTGATTTTCAACAGTAGTGGGACCAGAAGACAGTCTCATGTCCTTGTTTCCCATCTTCCCCAGGATTTGATTTTATCAGTTTTTATTTGATTTTACCAAGTTTATTGGGGAGTGTTCTCAACACTTTTGAGGGGTTGTAGAAAGCAGAAATTGCAGAGAGACACGATGCAACGACAACAAAGATCTCACCCAATCCTGTAATACTTTGATCAGAATTTTAATGCATTTTTTTGAGCCTTAGAGAAAGTTTTTGCCTCGCGTATTTGGTGAGAGAAACATATGCCTTTTAAAAAGTCTAATAATTTTGACTTTGTTGACTTCACACTCGGAGAAACCATAAGGCGTTTCCTCAATCTCTCTTAGATTCTTGCAGCCCCAATTCTCCCCACTACTCCTTGCCCACTGCAATTTTCCTTTGCCTGCTTCCCTAATGCTGTCCCATTTCTATTCTCCCCTTATTTCCCTGACCACTCTCTCCTTTTACTTCCCTCTTTGATGACCGTGCTTATTCCCTGCTGCCCCTCAGGTTGCCTGAGTTTTGAATCCTGACATTTTTGCCCACGGCAACTATGGACCATTTCTTAATCTTCTTAATTTTACTGTCCTTCAATTTCCTCAGTTCTAAATGGGTATAATAAGAGTATCTACTCACTTGGTTTAGTGAAAATTAATGTAAAACATGTGGAAAGGAATCTGATACATACTAAGTGCTCATGAAATGTTACTATGCATTATTCCCTTCCTTTTCGTCTCAAGTCAGGTTTCTTAGAAATGGGTCTCAGATGCAAGAAGTTCATTGGTGAGTGTTCTCAACACTTTTGGGGTTGTATAAAGCAGGGATGGTCAGAGAACCATGATGTAGTAACAGCAAAGTCATAGCCAATCCTACGAGAGTTCTAGAGCTGGACGACCTTTTCAGAGTTGCCCTCAACTGGAGATAGAGGTCAAGTCTTTATTCTCTATATTGTAGTACAAACGAAAGCTACTTAATGTTGGATTTCTTTATCTGTAAAATGGCTAAATTTTACCTATTTTAAAGGATTCAATGGAGAAAAAAAAGTCCAAAAACAGATGCAGTAAAGAAATAACCCGATCAGTGTAAGGTGCCAGTCATCACAGCATGAGGCAACAGCACCTTAATAGCATACATTAAAATTCAGCATTCAGGAAACTAAGATCATGGCATCCAGTCCCATCACTTCATGGAAAATAGATGGGGAAACAATGGAAACAGTGAGAGACTTTATTTTCTCAGGCTCCAAAATCACTGCAGATGGTGACTGCAGCCATGAAATTTAAAGACGCTTGCTCCTTGGAAGAAAAGTTATTACCAAACTAAACTGCATATTAGAAAGCAGAGACATTATTTTTCCAACAAAGGTCCATCCAGTCAAAGCTATGGTTTTTCCATAGTCATGTATGGATGTGAGAGCTGGACTATAAAGAAAGCTGAGGACCAAAGAATTGATTATTTTGAAGTGTGGTGTTGGAGAAGATTCTTGAGAGTCCCTTGGACTGCAAGGAGATCCAACCAGTCAATCTTAAAGGAAATCAGTCCTGAATATCCACTGAAAGGACTGGTGTTGAAGCTGAAACTCCAATACTTTGGCCACCTGATGCAAAGAACTGACTCATTGGAAAATGCCCTGATGCTCGGAAAGATTGAAGACAGGAGGAGAAGGGGACGACAGATGGACATGAGTTTGAGTAAGCTCTGGGAGTTAGTGATGGACAGGGAAGCCTCGTGTGCCACAGTCCATGGGGTCACAGAGAGTCAGGCATGACTGAGTGACTGAACTGAACTGAGCACACATTTAAAATGGGATTTAAAAATCTTAGTAATTTAAAACTACAGTGACCACCAGCATATATGAGGACAGCAGAGAACTCATTAACTGTTGAGAACTTTCAACAAGATTCATGTAGTCATCTTCATTCATAAAGGGAAAATTTTTTTGAATTATATCTCCTAAAAAAAAAGAATTATTCAGATACATGTCAGGATGTTGGTAATTTTAAACAAAAGCTGATTAAATATTGAGTGCTCATAATCCAATTTGGAGTGTTTACTCATGTTTTGTGCTTTCTAAAAAGCTGATCTATAAAAACAGATTTTGGATTGTGATGTGTGATCACAGCCGATGTCAAGATGTACCCTGATCACAGGTGTGCCAGACACACTCTTGCATTTATTGATCTACCTTATACCAGACACCCAGCATGAAAATAGCACTAAGCAAAGACTAAGGCCCCTTTCTGAAAGAATATAACAAGGATAGTTCAGAACCATCTATACTTAAGGAAAAGGGAGGTTAGCAAGGAAGACAGAGCTATAGGTCTTTCTAATGCTTTCTTTCTGCAAACCCAGTTAAGAGTGGCTACAAACAACCATGGGACATTTTTACTGCCTCCCACTACCATTTCTCTACATAATTTTCCCCTGATTTTTTTTCTCTTTTCCCTCCTCATTTTCTCTTAAACACAAATGAAAAAAAAATCAATCAATTCTTTTTTGAATAGAATACAGCAAAATAAATGAACTGAGAAGACCTCTCCACCCAAGAGCCTAAAAAACCTCTTTATGTACCTGGCAAGATTATACCTACTTCTTGGACCACCGCCCTGATCCCTTGCTTCTTGTGATAATCATATCATTTGGTTCTCATCTCTCCTACTTTGTCTTCTCACAGTGAGCCAGTGGAGCATCTCTTGGTTAAATTACTAGAGGATACAATCAAAGAAATTGCAACCAATACAATCAAGTTTCCAAAGTACAGACTCCTTTAAGTCATTGCTGACTTGCCGTTTTCCAGCAATACAACAACCAATCACATTTAAAGAATTCTACTGAATTATTGTCTATTTCCTGCCCCTTTCCCATGTGACAATCAAGACCATTTTATTTTCCTTCTCCCAAGACAGTGATCTACCTGGACAACTTCTCCTTTACAAGGATCGTTCAAATTACCTCAAAATGATATCTGCACTAATTTCCAACTATGGTGGCCAGCTCAGACTCTCTCAAAAAACCTATCTCTTTAACAAATGACAAGGGGGAATCAATATTCCAGTGACGAAGTGATGAGAACTTTCCTGGAATAGTCTGCTCTCTCTGCTTAACTCGAGGTCTTTCTGTGAAGACTCAGGCAATTCTTCTGGGGAAAAAAAAAATTCATTAGCCTTGCAAATGTCTACAAAATTTTACAATGTAAGTTTTTTCACAATTATAAATTTACAATATAATCATCATAACCATTTATAGGGTGCTATGTGCCAGCCCTATCCTTCAAGTTTGTCCGTGGTGGCCCAGTTAGTTAATGATGGAGGTGGGATTTCAATGTGGATTTCTTTGACTGTAAAGACCACGTTCTTAACTACCATATGGCTTCTTTATTTATTTGCTAGTAATTAGTACATCAGTTCAGTTCAGTTCAGTTCAGTCGCTCAGTTGTGTCCGACTCTTTGCAACCCCATGAATTGCAGCAAGCCAGGCCTCCCTGTCCATCACCAACTCCCGGAGTTCACTCAAACTCACATCCATCGAGTCCGTGATGCCATCCAGCCATCCCATCCTCTATCATCCCCTTCTCTTCCTGCCCCTAATCCCTCCCAGCATCAGAGTCTTTTCCAATGAGTCAACTCTTCACAGGAGGTGGCCAAAGTACTGGAGTTTCAGCTTTAGCATCAGTCCTTCCAAAGAAATCCCAGGGCTGATCTCCTTCAGAATGGACTGGTTGGATCTCCTTGCAGTCTAAGGGACTCTCAAGAGTCTTCTCCAACACCACAGTTCAAAAGCATCAATTCTTCGGTGCTCTGCCTCTTCACAGTCCAACTCTCACATCCATACATGACCACTGGAAAAACCATAGCCTTGACTAGACAGAACTTAGTCAGTAAAATAATGTCTCTGCTTTGAATATGCTATCTAGGTTGGTCATAACTTTCCTTCCAAGGAGTAAGCGTCTTTTAATTTCATGGCTGCAATCACCATCTGCAGTGATTTTGGAGCCAAAAAATAAAGTCTGACACTGTTTCCATGAGATAATGTATATGAAGGGTCTAATACAATGCATAGCCCATATATACTCTATTTTCTTCTACTCATCTGAATCTTACATTAATGATAAAAAACTTGTGAACCAGATATAAGAAGAGAAACATCAAGCTCCAAAGTGGTCACTTGTGTTGGTAAATGGAATAACTATTATCAGTTGATTTTTCCATCCTTAAGCAAAAATATTTTTTAACTTTCCTTGATGTCAAAGAATAATTAAGGAGTTCAATAAAGGAAGGAGGTATTCTTAATTATTTGTTGACTATTACTTGTTTTGAATGGGTAGATTAAGTAGCTTATCTTCAAGGCCAGCTTTCATTATTAATGATAATTATAACAGTTAAATTAATTTTGTTAAGCATTTATTATGAGTCAGCTAGTGGTTGAGATATTTTACACACAGTATTCATTTAACCTTTATAACAACCTGTAAGACTGGCTGTACTATCACTATTTCACATAGGTTAAAATTAAGGCTTTATAAAGGTAAGTTTCTTGGCCCAGGAGCTTCCCTGGTGGCTCAAATGGTAGAGAATCTGCCTGCAATGCAGAAGACCTGGGTTCAATCCCTGGGTTGGGAAGATCACCTGGAGTAGGAAATAGCAACTCACTCCAGTTTTCTTGCCTATAAAACTCCATAGACAGAGGAGCCTGGCGAGCTAGAGTCCACAGGGTCACAAAGAGTCGGACATGACTGGGCAACTAGTGCACACACACACACACACACACACACACACATACACACATGTATCTTGGCCAAGATCAGAGGACTGGAAGATGCTGAAGGTAGAATCAGAACACAGTATGCCTGACTCTAGAGCCTTTGTTCTTTATGTGTCCTTCATTTGACATTTCTTTTCAAATATATTTGCGAGTGCCTGAAGAGTGTCGCACATTTGTGTAGGCTTCAGGGACATTGTGCTGAACAAGATAAGCAAAAGCCTGGCCCTTGCAGACTCTTCCATCAGGAATACCACTGTGACAAATGTTCTTGAATGCTAAATGATACAAAAGGGGCACACAGAATGTTATGAAGACTTATAACACGGCTATCTAACCTAGTTTAGAGAGTCCGTGAAAGCTGCACAGTGAAAGCAACATTTAATTTGAAGCTTGAAAAATGAGTTGGAGAGGGCCAGATGAAAGAGAATAAAAGAGTATTGGGAGCAGAAGTAATAGCACATTTGAAGGCGTAGAAGCAAAATGATATGGCTCATTGAAGGAACCATAGGGTCCAACAGAACTTGAGCACAGAACTGTTCTACTACAGGCAGATTTGAGGAAGAAGATAATTACATAATAGAGGGCCAACGATGATGAATGAGAGCTAGACAAGGGCCAAATCATGTGCCTGTAAGCCACCTTAAGGATAATGGTCTTCACGTAAGAACTGGGGAAAAATCCAAAGGGTTTAGGAAAGGCCAGATTTATGCTTGGAGGAGGGCAAAGTGGATACAAGGAGCCAAGATCCACCTGAGACATTTTACAGAATCACAAGTAGAAGAAAAGGTATTTTTCTTTTCAAAGGACTTAAATGCTACAGAGTGAATATAACTATACATGTTAACATGTATAGAAGATACAGCTATAGACAACACTTATTGAGAACCATGTGACATTTTTTCACTTGCAAGTATTTATTGGAACTTACTTTGTACCTGGCACTGTTCTAGGAACAAAAGTGCCTGTAGTCATACCACTTATATTTGTGATTTGATTGCCAGATACTAAGCCAAAGATGGAAAAACTCTATACAGTCAGCAAAAACAAGACCGGAAGCTGACTGTGGTTCAGATCATGAACACTTTATTGCCAAATTCAGACTTAAATTGAGGAAAGTGGGGAAAACCACTAGACCATTCAGGTATGACCTAAATCAAATCCCTTATTATTCTATAATGGAAGTGAGAAATAGATTTAAGGGCCTAGATCTGATAGATAGAGTGCCTGATGAACTATGCATTGAGGTTCCTGACATTGTACAAGAGACAGGGAACAAGACCATCCCCATGGAAAAGAAATGCAAAAAAGCAACATGGCTGTCTGGGGAGGCCTTACAAATAGCTGTGAAAAGAAGAGAAGTGAAAAGCAAAGGAGAAAAGGAAAGATATAAGCATCTGAATGCAGAGTTTCAAAGAATAGCAAGGAGAGACAAGAAAGCCTTCCTCAGGGATCAATGCAAAGAAATAGAGGAAAACAACAGAATGGGAAAGACTAGAGATCTCTTCAAGAAAATTAGAGATACCAAGGGAACATTTCATGCAAAGATGGGCTCAATAAAGGATAGAAATGGTATGGACCTAACAGAAGCGGAAGATATTAAGAAGAGGTGGCAAGACTACACAGAAGAACTGTACAAAAGAGATCTTCATGACCCAGATAATCACGATGGTGTGATCACTCATCTAGAACCAGACATCTTGGAATGTGAAGTCAAGTGGGCCTTAGAAAGCATCACTACGAACAAAGCTAGTAGATGTGATGGAATTCCAGTTGAGCTATTTCAAATCCTGAAAGATGATGCTGTGAAAGTGCTGCACTCAATATGCCAGCAAATTTGTAAAACTCAGCAGGGGTCACAGGACTGGAAAAGGTCAACTTTCATTCCTATCCCAAAGAAAGGCAATGCCAAAGAATGCTCAAACTACAGCACCATTGCGCTCATCTCACACTCTAGTAAAGTAATACACAAAATTCTCCAAGCCAGGCTTCAGCAATACGTGAACCGTGAACCTCCAGATGTTCAAGCTGGTTTTAGAAAAGGCAGAGGAACCAGAGATCAATTTGTCAACATCCTCTGGATCATGGAAAAAGCAAGAGTTCCAGAAAAACATCTATTTCTGCTTTATTGACTATGCCAAAGCCTTTAACAGTGTGGATCACCATTAACTGTGGAAAATTCTGAAAGAGATAGGAATACCAGACCACTTGACCTGTCTCTTGAGAAGCCTATATGCAGATCCGGAAACAACAGTTGGAACTAGACATGGAACAACAGACTGGTTCCAAATAGGAAAGGGAGTACATCAAGGCGGTATATTGTCACCCTGCTTATTTAACTTCTATGCAGAGTACATCATGAGAAATGCTGGGCTGGAAGAAACACAAGCTGGAATCAAGATTGCCAGGAGAAATATCAATAACTTCAGCTATGCAGATGACAGCACCCTTATGGCAGAAAGTGAAGAGGAACTAAAAAGCCTCTTGATGAAAGTGAAAGAGGAGAGTGGAAAAGTTGGCTTAAAGCTCAACATTCAGAAAATGAAGATCATGGCATCGGGTCCCATCACTTCATGGGAAATAGATGGGGAATCAGTGGAAACAGTGTCAGACTATTTTTGGGGGCTCCAAAATCACTGCAGATGGTGATGGCAGTCATGAAATTAAAAGACGCTTACTCCTTGGAAGGAAAGTTATGACCAACCTAGATAGCATACTCAAAAGCAGAGACATTACGTTGCCAACAAAGTCTGTCTAGCCAAGATTATGGCTTTTCCAGTAGTCATGTATGGATGTGAGAGTTGGACTGTGAAGAAATCTGAGCGCCGAAGAGTTGATGCTTTTGAACTGTGGTTTTGGAGAAGACTCTTGAGATTCCCTTGGACTGCAAGGAGATCCAACCAGTCCATTCTAAAGGAGATCAGCCCTGGGTATTCTTTGGAAGGACTGATGCTAATGCTGAAACTCCAGTACTTTGGCCACCTCATGTGAAGAGTTGACTCACTGGAAAAGACCCTGATGCTGGGAGGGATTGGGGGCAGGAGGAAAAGGGGACGATAGAGGATGAGATGGCTGGTTGGCATCACGGACTTGATGGACGTGAGTCTGAGTGAACTCTGGGAGATGGTGATGGACAGGGAGGCCTGGCTTGCTGCAATTCATGGGATCGCAAAGAGTCAGACTGAACTGAACTGAACTGAACTGAAGTACAGGCGTTAACTAGATAAGCTTTCCTCTATTCCTATGAGATGGGCTAGCAGATTATCCCATCTCGTTATCTCATCTCACAAAGACACTGAGGTGCAGGGTGGTCAAGGACTCCCCAGGATTTGCCTGCAGATCTGTCTGGCTCCTGAGCCAGTGACTTCCTGTGAGATGAACATAAGGGAAAGGCGAGAGAGCCTAAAAACATAGCACCCTCAGTCACTGCAGCCATGGGAGCAATACAGTGTCCTACAAAGGCTGAACTCACAAGCCTTAATTTCATTGTTGTAAGTGGGGTTTTTTAAATCTTTCAATGAACTTTTATTTTATTTTACAATAAGACCACATTTTCCTTAATAGTTCCTTAATCAAAGTATTTCTAATGGGTAAATTCGATTCTCAGCTTGGTGCAGAAATCAGCTATGTGTTCTGAAGACAGCATACTCAACAGCCTGACTCCACAGGGCATGACTGTGCTGGATGAATTTGGAGTGCCTGACAGAGAGGCAATGCCTCTAGCGCCTTTATATTGATTTCCCTTTCATCCTGTTCTCCCTTCTGCTCACTGAGTCTTTTTTTTTTTTAATTTTATTTATCTATTTTTACTTTACTGGCTGTGCTGGGTCTTTGGTGCTGCATGGACTTCTCTCCACTTGCAGCAAGCAGGGGCTACCCTCCGTCTGTGGTGCTCGGCCTTCTCGTTGCAGCGGCTTCTCTTGCTAAGGAGCACAGGCTCCAGGGCCCACAGGCTCAGCAGTCGCAGCTCGCTGGCTCTAGAGCACAGGCTCAGTAGTCGTGACACACATGGGCTTAGTCGCTACGTTGCATGTGGAATCTTCCCAAACCAGGGATTGAACTTGTGTCTTCTTTACTGGCAGGCAGATTCTCAACCACTGAACTACTGGGGAAGCCCGTCACTGAGTCTTTAATGAAGAAAAGTTGGCTTTGCTTTATTCAGGAACTAGATCCCCTGTTCTCTCTCCCTGCACAGTTACGCCTTCATAGCTTCTTAGTTTTCAATTCCTCTCAGGAACTAGGATCAAGAGGTCATCTTAGCATTAGTTTCTGGAAGAATGTGCTTCAGGGCACATCCTCAAACTCCCAGGGAACAAGGCTGTCAATGAATGCTGGAGTCAGACGCTTGTTTAGCTCATTAGCAGACACAACCTGGCCTTCGTTTACCTCTGTGTCAGAGAGGGGAGCGCCTCCCGTGGGTGGGAAGGAAAGAGCCTCTCTCTCTGCTCAATCATCTCGAGTGGCACTCCTCCGCTTGCAGTCCTCTGACCTTCTACTGGCAAAGGGGGAAACAGGTAATAGGAGAGCTGGTGTCTGAACTGGTGCCTAGGAGAGGATCTGGCAGGTCCTTGAGTCTAGGATGTTGGGCCTTTAGAGCCTTTTTCTTTATCTCTGGGCCTTAGTCCCACTTCAGGACTACAGAAAAGCTCACTCAGTGTCCGGTCACCTGTAATATAAAGAAGAACAGACAAGGCGTGCGACTTCGAAAGGGCCAGGCAATCAGTGGTTATGTCTATTTCCGCATTTCTCTATTCCTGTGTCCATCATTCCTTCATTCCCACCTAAACCAAAGATAAAGGAGTCCCATTTTCCAAAGCTCATCCCTTCTGCCAATCTAACTTCTTCAGTTAGGAGGCCAGTCTCCTTTCTCTGGATTCTTTGCCTCACCCTGCAGATATGTTTAAGAGTTCTTTATGTCACTAAACTTTGATCTGAAGCATCCTACTAAATTACTTGAGTGACCTTCCTCTATCTCTTCTTTCATCCCAGATTCTTCTCACTAATTTCCTTCATTTCTAATTCGACTCAATACTCAGTCCTTTCCCATTTCACTTGGAGTTCTGCTGCTCTCCTGTGACTCTTCCCTTGCAAGTCCAGTGGCCTAACTACAAAATTATTTTTCCCCCTCAATCTGTAGGGAAAACAATTGATAAAAATATAAAGACTAAATAGGTCAAAGATGGAATTTCAGGTTCAGTTTGGTTCGGTTCAGTCGCTCAGTCGTGTCTGACTCTTTGCGACGCCTTGAATTGCAGCACGCCAGGCCTCCCTGTCCATCACCAACTCCTGGAGTTCACTCAAACTCACACCCATCAAGTCGGTGATGCCATCCAGATATCTCATCCTCTGTCGTCCCCTTCTCCTCCTGCCCCAACCCCTCCCAGCATCAGAGTCTATTCCAATGAGTCAATTCTTCGCATGAGGTGGCCAAAGTACTGGAGTTTCAGCTTTAGCATCATTCCTTTCAAAGAAAAAGGATATATAAACAAAAACTCTTAGCTAAGTGGGGATGAGAATGAGAGCAAATGCTTATTTTGAGCAATTAATATAGGCAGGATAACATTCTAGTTATTCTAGATGTTTACAGGATGCATCAGACAAGGATTATTAACTCCATCAAAGATTTATAAACAAGAAAAACAGAAAAGGCCTGCACAGACTGATTAAAGGTCAAAGCAGAAATCTATATCTGCTATAGTTCATAAAAAGGCTTTAGAAAACTGAGTAGGAGACATTTCATATTTCAAGTTTTAATTTACATTTCTGACTCCCTTTGAGGGGATATGTTTTATTGTCTACATATTTATAAGAACAGAGATGTGATAGACATTCAACAAATGTTTACTGAAGGAGTGACCTGAATGAATGACTGAAACTAAAGTTTCTGGCAGGTTTATGTTTCAAAGTAATGCTGACATAGAATTGTCCTTCATTTGAATATTTCATATGAAATAAATGAGCATTTTCTTCAGACCAAGGGCCATGCCATGTATTTTTCTCAGAACCTGGTTGGTATAATTAATGCACAGTAAATAAACTTTATTCAAAGTGAATTAATTAATGAATAAAGATACTTTAACAATGAATAGAAGGTAAACAATTCTAATGCAATTGTCAAAAATCATAGAAATATCTATAAAAATGTATTTTTATGATCAAAGAGGAAATTAAAAAATACCTAGAGAGAAAAGAAAATGAAAGCAGTCCAAAATGTATGGGACACAGCAAAAGCAGTTCTATTAATAAGAGGGAAGTTTATACCAATAAAATCTTACCTCAAGAAACAAGAAAAAGCTCAAACAACCTAATCTTACACCTAAAACAACTAGACAAAGAAGAACAACTAAAACCTTAAGTTAGTAGAAGGAAAGAAATCATAAAGGACAAGGCAGAAATAAACAAAGCAGAAACAAAGAAACCAAGTGCAATGATCAATGAAACTAAAAGCTGGTTATTTGAAAAAAACAAAACCGATAAACCTTAAGCCAGACTCAATCAAAAAAAACAACAACAATATAATTAGACGTGGAAAAGGAGAGGTTACATCTGACACCACAGAAATATAAAGGCTCATGAGAGATTACTATGAACAACTGTGTACCAATAAAATGGACAACTTGGAAGAAATGGACCCATTCTTGGAAAGGTGCAATCTTCTAAATCAGAAACAGAAAATATGAACAGACCAATCACAAGCACTGAAACTGAAACTTCACTATGCTTTATATAGTCTGATCTTCTTGTATCCCAAGTAGGTGAGGTGTTTATGACATTTATGACAGCTGGAAAGCTGTAAAGAAAGAGATACAGAAACAGCGGTTGTGGGAAGCAAAAAGTCTCATTGTCTCCAGTGCTACAGCTAAGGCTGTGCAATGGCTTAGCTCCCCTGGGAGGGTACCATGTGATATGCAAGTACACACTTCAAATGTGCCATTTTGTCAGTCTCCTAGTCCTTCAGTTCCACTGCATCTTTTACTGTTATTTTAAGGACACACAATCGTGGGCAACAATTCCAGCTTTCATATCCCAGATACTTTTCCCTGGTCTTTCTTAACCTTTGCAAGTAGACTCAAATATCTGGGAGTAAATTTTTTTTTTTTTAATGGACTCGAAACATTCCCAAGTAAGATGTTGAACTGAAAAACATCCAATGTCTCCTTCTAATTACCACTGTCCTTCCTGCCAGATTACAAGCCATTCAAATGGCAGGCCCTGACATTATCTCACATTTGACCCATAAAAACCTCAGCACTCTATCATTAGACAGAAAAACAACAGCTGAATCTTGGACACGGGCTAGATGTGTATGTCATTCGGGAAACCTTCAGACAGCCCAGGACTAGTGATTCCAACTGTTTATTCTAAGAAGAATTTCAACAAGGTTTTATTTGTGTATGTGCCCACTTACATGTGGCTGTATCAGAAAGAAAGTGAGAGAGAAAAGCTCTCCATTTTATGCTGTATTATACTGCAGTTAGAGAAAATGTAAGCAACACAGAGTTAAACCTCCTATTCCAGAACCTTTTCTATCAGGCAAACTCTGTTTTGGGCAGCTGATACTATTTGCTCAACATTCAGATGATCTTTTGCTTATATGCAGATGACACCACCCTTATGGCAGAAAGGGAAGAACTAAAGAGCCTCTTGATGAAAGTAAAAGAGGAGAGTGAAAAAGTTGACAACATTCAGAAAACTAAGATCATGGCATCCGGTCCCATCACTTCATGGCAAATAGATGGGAAAACAATGGAGACTGAGATACTTTATTTTGAGGGGCTCCAAAATCACTGCAGATGGTGACTGCAGCCATGAAATTCAAAGATGCTTGGTCCTTGGAAGAAAAGCTATGACCAACCTAGACAACATATTAAAAAGCAGAGACATTACTTTACCAACAAAGCTCCGTCTAGTCAAAGCTATGGTTTTTCCAGTAGTCATGTATGGATGTGAGAGTTGAACTGTAAAGAAAGCTGATCACCAAAGAATTGATGTCTTGAACTGTGGTGTTGAAATAGATTCTTGAGAGTCCCTTGGACTGCAAGGAGATTCAACCAGTCTATCCTAAAGGAAATCAGTCCTGAATATTCATTGAAAGGACTGATGCTGAAGCTGAAGCTGACTCTCCAGTACTTTGGCCACCTGAGGAGAAGAACTGACTCATTTGAAAAGACCCTGATGCTGGGGAAGATTGAAGGTGAGAGGAGAAGGGGACAACAGAGGATGAGATGGTTGGATGGCATCACCGACTTGATGAACATGAGTTTCAGTAAGCTCTGGGAGTTGGTTATGGACAGGGAAGCCTGGCGTGCTGCAGTCCATGGGGTCTCAAAGAGTTGGACACCACTAAGCCTGCTGAACTAAACTGAACTGCTGCTCTTTGACCAAATAGCAATCATCGGGCAGCTGACAATTACATTACAGCGCCATCTAGCTATCACTACCAGAGCCTGATGTCTTACTCCAGCCTGGTTGAGCGGTTTAGGGTTAGTCACTACCCAATAATGCAAGGGCTTCCCTGGTTGTTCAGTGGTAAAGAATCTACCTGCCGATGCAGGAGACTTGGGTTCATTCCCTGGCTTGGGAAGATCTTCTGGAATATTCTTGCCTGGGAAATCCCATGGATAGAGTAGCCTAGTGGGCTACAGTCTATGGGATCCTGAAAAAGTCGAACACAACTCAGCCATTAAACAACAGCAACTATCCAGTGTAACTCAGCTGATTACCATTAAGTGAGGATGAAACCAAGCAAAATCCCAAAGCAGGTTTATGTTTAATAATCCATACTTGAATTTTGTTGGCTACATTCCAAACTAGTTTTCCAGTAAGAATACAAAGGCTTTGATCTTCCTTGTTGAACATAGGTTAAACGCTGCTCTGGGTTAGTTTTGTTAACCAAATTTCCGCAGAGTTTGCATCAGTTACCTCCTGCCCTCTGTGGAAAGGCTATCAGGAGACAGTGTTGTAGACTTAAACCTAAAGTCACTAGAGCACTGATTTTGCAAATCCCCAGGATATTTATAAAAATCCCTAATGAGGACACTTGGTAAAATTTTATTTTAATTCACTTACATTGCAAAACAGAGTTGTTCGCAGAGTATGTGTGAAGAGGAATGTTGAGAAGGAGTTCATATAAGTAAAATAATGAATGGGTGCCATGCCTGCAGAAAATCAAAGATCCTTGCCGAAGGCATGATCTAGAAAAAAGTCTAAGAACAAAATTTTATGATGCTTCCACATAATAAATTCTTTACTAAAGTAACTAGTTGTGGGGGGTTATGCCTGCTCTCCATCACTATTCCTGGCTAGTACAGGGAGGGAAAAGGGGACACTAAATGTCAAAGGGACGAGAACACCAGAATTGGATCTCTTCCCTCCAATGAACAGTGTTATGGTGCAAAGATCACAGCTTTTGGCTTACAGACTTGGATTCAAATATTTAAACAGGCACTTTCTAGATGTTTGGGAGATTAACTTACCTGAGCTGTTCAGCGTTATTGCAAAAAGTAGTGGAGATAATGTCTGTAAAATATCTAAAACTATGTTTCTGGAAAAACAGTTTTTACGACTTTATGTAAACACTATTGAAACATTAAAACAGAGTATAATTGCCTACTGGCATGTTTGTGGGCATCATTAGACGGTACTTACTTGGATTCGTGGTAATCTGGCGATGATTTGAGTCAGTGATTTAAGAGGGGCCAAAGGTTCCCTATTGCATTACCTTTCTTCTGCGTCATCCAGCTTCCAAAAATAGGGCCAGTGCATCCTCTAACAGGAATAGATGTCTGAAATAGCTGTTAAGATGTGTAAGTGTCAAAGTCGTAAGTATGAGGAAAATTAACCTGAAATAGAAGCAGAAAAGAGTTAGGATGTGTCACTGTATCCAGCAGTGGGGAGAGTGCTTGTGTACAAGATTCCTTCTGGCTTCAGGGGGACAATTTGGTAGGGAAATAAGCAACAGACCTACTGCACCTGCAAGCCCAAGGTTCCCACATGGCCTTTCCTTTCACTAGCTGTGTGGATAGAAACACATCTACACTCTCGGAGACTTGACTACCTTATTTGTAAAACAGAAATTATATTTTTACTGCCTCTCAAGAATTGTCATAAGAAAGAAAGAGAACAACATATCTGAAAGTCTTTTGCCCTTCTCAGTGATCAATCCACCCCCAAGCAGCAATGGCTGAAGCCAAAATCCAGCAGCATCTCAGATTCCTGTCTCTCTCCCCATTGCCAACTACCCCCAGCCAAGTCCATTCACTTCTCCTCTCTGAACACATCCTGTGTTCAGGAACACATCCACTTTCCATCTCTACTGGTCCCACTCCCATGCAAGGCTACTATTACGAGCCTCATTTCTGAACTCCTGTTCACGCACTGATCTCACTAAAAAGCATTCTCCAAACAAGAGTCCAAATCACCTTTTCTAAAAAATAAAGCAAGAGAGAACTAAACATTGCATACCTCTCTGTGGAAGGATTTAATGACCTTATGAAATATTCTTGATAAATAATTTATTTGTTTGTCAATAATTTATTCTTGACAAATAAATTAAACATGATTAGCCCTGACTACTTCTCCACTCATATCCGCTTCTTCACTGCACTTCACCTACTGGGATCCAGCCTCTTTGGCCTAAATGCTCAAAATTCTCCAAGCCAGGCTTTAGCAATACATGAACTGTGAACTTCCAGATGTTCAGGCTGGTTTTAGAAAAGGCAGAGGAACCAGAGATCAAATTGCCAATATCCACTGGATCATGGAAAAAGCAAGAGTTCCAGAAAAACATCTACTTCTGCTTTATTGACCATGCCAAAGCCTTTGACTGTGTGGATCACAATAAACTGTGGAAGATTCTGAGAGAGATGGGAATACCAGACCACCTGATCTGCCTCTTGAGAAATCTGTATGCAGGTCAGGGAGCAACAGTTAGAACTGGACATGGAACAACAGACTGGTTCCAAATAGGAAAAGGAGTACGTCAAGGCTGTATATTGTCACCTTGCTTATTTAACTTATACGCAGAGTATGTCATGAGAAATGCTGGACTGGAAGAAACACAAGGTGGAATTAAGATTGCCGGGAGAAAAATCAATCACCTCAGATATGCAGATGACACCACCCTTATGGCAGAAAGTGAAGAGGAACTAAAAAGCCTCTTGATGAAAGTGAAAGAGGAGAGTGAACAAGTTGGCTTAAAGCTCAACATTCAGAAAATGAAGATCATGGCATCTGGTCCCATCACTTCATGGGAAATAGATGGGGAAACAGTGGAAACAGTGGCAGACTTTATTTTCTTGGGCTCCAAAATCACTGCAGCTGGTGACTGCAGCCATGAAATTAAAAGACGCTTACTCCTTGGAAGGAAAGTTATGACCAACCTAGATAGCATACTCAAAAGCAGAGACATTACTTTGCCAACTAAGGTCTGTCTAGTCAAGGCTATGGTTTTTCCTGTGGTCATGGATGGATGTGAGAGTTGAACTGTGAAGAAGGCTGAGCGCCAAAGAATTGATGCTTTTGAACTGTGGTGTTGGAGAAGACTCTTGAGAGTCCCTTGGACAGCAAGGAGATTCAACCAGTCCATTCTAAAGGAGATCAGCCCTGGGATTTCTTTGGAAGGACTGATGCTAAAGCTGAAACTCCAGTACTTTGGCCACCTCATGAGAAGAGTTGACTCATTGGAAAAGACTCTGATGCTGGGAGGGATTGGGGGCAGGAGGAAAAGAGGACGACAGAGAATGAGATATCTGGATGGCATCACTGACTCGATGGAAGTGAGTTTGCGTGAACTCTGGGAGTTGGTGATGGACAGGGAGGCCTGGCGTGCTGCGATTCATGGGGTTGCAAAGAGTCGGACACGACTGAGCGACTGAACTGAACTGAAGGTCAGTCACTATGGTCTTCTAGCTTTTTACCTAAAAGTTCTACAGGTTTAGCACTTACATTTAGGCATCTGATGATCCATATCAAGTTTATATTTATATTTAATATGAGGTAAGATTTGAGGATTTGGGGGACATATAAATATCCATTGTTCTCATAATATTTGTTATAAAGATTATCCTTTCCACTGACTTGCTTTGCCTCCTTTATCAAAAATGAATTGACCTTATATATGTGAGCTCTATTCCTGGACACTAGTCTATTATCATTGATCTATATCATTATGTATTTAGATGTTGTTGTTTAGTCACTAAGTCATGTCCAACTTTTTTGTGATCCTGTGGACTGTAGTCCACCAGGCTCCTCTCCCCATGGGATTTCCAGGGCAAGAATATTGGAGTGAGTTGCCATTTCCTTCTCCAGGGGATCTTTCTGACTCAGGGATCAAACCCACATCTCCTGCACTGGCAAGAAGATTCTTTACCACTGAGCCACCAGGAAAGCCCTTTGTATATATATACATAGAATCTATGTTGTCTTGATTACTGCAACTTTATATAGCAAGTCTTAAAATCCAGTAATGTTAAAAAACCTTAAACTTTATTCCTCTTCAAAAATGGCTTTGACTATTATGAATCCTTTGTTTTTTTCCATATAAATCAACATAGCAATTTCTAAAAAAAAAAAAAAAAATTACTGTCTCCTAGTCCCTTTGTACCCCACTGACCCACTGACTTATTTTAATTCCTGTACAATTTTTAAAAATTACTTATTCTATTTTTCCTCAGTAAAATATAAACTTTATAAGAGAAGGGAATTATCTACTTTTTCTCCACTGTATCTTCAGCTCCTCAAATAACGCCTTTCACGTAATAGGTTTTCAATACATATTTGTTGAATAAATGAGTTCACTAGTCTCAGAAATCATTTATCTTATGAAAACCCCCATTGTTTTGAAATATCTCCTTTGCCATTGAAGAAGTCAGAGCTAGAGCACCTTTCCACTGTGTCTTCTTGAATTAGAAAAATTTTCAAGGCTACCACCATCTCCTCCGTACCTAGAAAGACTGACAATAGCCAAAATGTAATAAACAGAAGGAGCATTGGCCTGAAATTTGGAAGATCAAAATGTCTGATTCTGCTCTGCCACTAACTAGGAGTGTGACCTCAGGAATGCACTTAACCTCTTCAGACCCTTTTTTTTTCCAATCTGTAATTTGGGGGTATCAGTTGCACTGTGATATACGTGCACTGTGGGAATTCAATGAGATGACAATGTAGTCTTTGATGCACTGCCTGTCATATAGCAAGTGATCAACAATCTTTATTGTTGTCATTGTGTAAATGATTATAACTTTTGGAAGTTTCTTTAGGGTTGTTTCAGGAAACATTAGGGCTTCCCTCATAGCTCATTGGTAAAGAATCTGCCTGCGCTGCAGGAGACCTTGGTTCAATTCCTGGGTTGGGAAGATCGACTGGAGAAGGCATAGGCTACCCACTCCAGTATTCTTGGGCTTCCTTTGTGGCTCAGCTGGTAAAGAATCCGCCTACAATGTGGGAGACCTAGGTTTGATCCCTGAGTTGGTAAGACCCCTTGGAGAGGTGAAAGGCTACCCACTCCAGTATTCTGGCCTGGAGAATTTCATGGACTATACTGTCCATGGGGTCGTAAGGAGTCGGATATGACTGAAAGACTTTCACTTCACTTCCAGGGAACATTGAAAGTTAAGGAAAAAACAAAGAGAAACAAAACAAATAACAAACTTTCCAGAAGTAGGGGTTAGGAAATTATTAGTAACTCTGGGCCTGACTGCCCTGGTGTGACTTGTACCACTTCCAATATGAGATGAAACTTAGCTCTCTCACCTCTTGTTAGAAAAGTCATTCCTCAACCACAAACCTCCTTTCCATAAAGTAAGATTCAGATCTTCACCAACAAACGCTTTCATTCCCAAATGCCTTCTGCATTTTACCCGAACCGCTTTTCACTGCAAGACTTGGTTCCCTAAATGTCAAAGAGATATACCAAATCAACAGTCCATTCAGGCGTGTAAGCCTTAGTTCTTTAAAATTAGGCTACATGAAGTTGATGGCCTTCCTTGTTAACGTCACTTCCCTGGTGGCTCAGAGGTAAAGAATCCTCGTACAGTGTGGGAAACACAGGTTCAACCCCTGGATCAGGAAGATCCCCTGGAAAAGGGAATGGCTACAGACTCCAGTATTCTTGCCTGGGAAATCGCATGGACAGAAGAGTCTAGTGGGCTACCATGGGGTCTCAAAGAGTCAGACACAACTTAGCATCTAAACATCTACTACTAGTACTTGCTAATGTCATTATTTTCTAGAAACAAGAGAAGAATGGGCAAAAAGGAAAGAAAGCTGGGAGATAGTGAGAGTTCAGCCTGCTATATGTGTGAGTGTATTTGTTCAGGTGTCTTTGTGTGTGAGAGAGACAGAGAGAATACCTGGACCATCTCTTTCTTTTTAAAAATAAATTATTCATTTATTTTAATTGGAGGCTAATTAATTTACAATACTGTGCTGGTTTTTGCCATACATCGACATGAATCAGCCACGGATGCACGTGTCCCCCCATCCTGAACCCTCCTCCTATCTCCCTCCCCACCCCATCCCTCTGGGTTGTCCCAGTGCACAGGGCTTTGAGTACCCTGTTTCAACTGTCAAATTCGCACTTTGACCATCTCTTTCGTAAGGGCTACACTAGGGACTCAAATCTTCTTATGTCTTCTAGAATATGGTTGGAACCCGAAGCAGCAGACGCTCTGCACTGCAGTTAGGATGGTGTAGACATGACGATTAGCCAACTCTGCCCATCGTTTGGCTGAAGCACTGGCCTCAGTCAGGTGTAGAAGGTATCGAAGCAGCCCAGCTGGGCTGGCCTACGGAAAGGCATTCAAGCAATGTGGGAACAGAGACTATGTCTCCCAGGTTGAATGACCTAACTTGACTCTCACTATTGGAAGGGCCCAGATAGGAGATGGGATCTCCGTACTTCTCAGGGATGGGGAGAGGAGAGAGTGGGCACAAAGCTCTGTTATGATGAAGCTTTGGCACTTTTCAAAGGAACCGGGACTCTTGCTGCTAAGCACCGATAAACATCCTGGGGCTGGATAACCTGAACCAGAGGAGTACAATCAGTGTACGGGAGAGGTGGATCTGGTCATTGGCACACAAGTAGCTGCCCAAAATTCCCCGGGCACAGGCTTCCAGGAAGAACCCTGAGCACCACAGGGCGGGACATAGTTCATGGTTCACCACCCCCACTGAGCACACAGGGGATGCAGAAGGCTGCTAAGAATAGTCTCAGTTTCCTCCACAGTGGATTACATATGAAAATCCAACAGACTAGAACAACATTTGTCATTTTTTTGGACAGGGAAGGGCTGGCCCTGCTTCCTTACCTCCCATTTGCCAAACACTTGTTTAATACATTCTCCTGCTCATTTCCTCAGGCAGGTTCTGGGCACACAAGAAGGGGGCGCCCAGGAAAGAAGAGGCAGGAGCAACTGACAACACCTTGTCACCACAGGTCACCTCCAGGACAGCTAGGAAGGACCACATCCTCAGAGGACAGTACACAATGCTCCCAAAATTGAACTGTTCAAAAATAAAGATAATAAAGCCCTCAGAAGCATTGCCTACCTGTAGCACTCCGTGCTAGTAAAGCTCAAACCATCAGAGTTCAGAGCATGTAAGATGCTCCACTCTAGTTCCCGCAAGGTAGAAGACAGCAACTATCTCCAAGGTACCCAAAGGAAAAGGTAAGGAAAACAAGACAAGGGGAAGGAGCTTAGAAGCCTTGAGGTCCTCCTTTGCCAGGATGGTCCCACCAACCACTCTGCTGGTGCTTGTCCCATCTCTGTGTAAACACAGAAAGCCTGCTAGAATGTCAGCAGCAATCCTGACAGAGTGATTTCTTATACGGCACCATCTGTTCCCTGCAACTGCCACAGCTGTGGCAACGGTCCCTCTGCTCAGCTTTTGGAGCAAGAATAACTCTACTCTTGCTCTTCTATATGATACAATGACTCTTCAAATATCTGGATATGACTACTAGGCAAGCTGAGTGCATCCTCAGCCTGTCTGTGTATCTTCTCCTTCAGTCAGTTCTCAGCATCTTAACTGCTTGTTTTTTCCTGGTCAGCTCAGCTCCTGGGCATCAGCCTGAGGTGGGAAGGGACCACCCTCCTTCGTGCATCTGACAAGCAACAGGTCTGAACTCCCTTCTGAGAACTGGGGGAAAGGAAACCCCTGTGTCAAGCAGTGTAATTTCTGAGCCTGGTATAACATTGCCTATTGATGGAGAAATCAGAGAGAAGTAGTTTGACCTTCTCTCTGGCATGGTACAGGCTTCCCAGGTGGCCCAGTGGTAGAGAATCTGCCTGCCAATTCAGGAGACATAGGAGATGTGGGTTCAATTCCTGGATCAGGAAGATCCCTGAAGGGAATGGCAACCCACTCCAGTATTCTTGTCTGGGAAATCCCATGGACAGAGGAGCCTGGTGAGCTACAGTCCATGGGGTCACAAAGAGCTGGACACAACTGTGCATGTACACTTGTGGTGGTGCACAGATAGAATCCAGGAAGAAGCTGCCTTAGGTTATTGTAGACAAGCACTGGAATAAAGTTTAATACTCACTTTTTCAAATTTAGAAGCAGATTTTTCCTGTCCCTCTTATTTTTGATAATGGGGACGAGGGAGTACTCCACCCACCAACCACTGTGTGCACGCAGACACACACACACACACACACGTACACACAAACACAATGCTATACTAATACTCTGTAGAAGAGTCAGTATGCTTCCTGTGTATCCGAGGTCACCCAGGAGCTGGGCCAGGAAGCACTCTGAAAAACAACCTGTTTTTCTAGAAGACACCTGACACCGAGAGGGAACAGTTAATCTGAGAGCTTCTCACTGCTTCACAGCAAAGTAAGCGGGATTTCCCCTAGAGAGAACAGGCTTCTACCTTGACACAGCTTTCAAGTATAGCTGAGAAGAAAGTACAGTTAATTTAGCTAAGGAGTTAAATAATGTTAAATGACCTCTAGGCGGCTTTCTGCAGGGAGTTCTAAAACACAATAAAACAGCTGATTCTATCCCATGAGAGACATGCTGATGCCCCCACACACACATATTTATCATCCATCATTTGTCAACTAGGTCTCCAACACCAACTTTGGCCATCTCTGCTCTTTCTCTAGGTTTAGGGAGGATCTAGATAAAGGTCTATTTTCAGCCAACACCTACTCATCTACTGCCTTCCTTCTCATGCATTTTCTCCTCCTCAGTGGATCTGTTCAGATTTCTCTAGGGCATTTGAGTGTTAAGTCCTGTGCCTTTTGTCCTAGTGTCTCTCATCTGGTTGTCTTCAACATTTGATCCATGACTTTATGCGCATTAGGGATAAAGGCCTGAATCAAAGAAATAGCTATGTAGTTAAAACAAAATAAAACACTAAGAACAGAACCAACAGTGGAGAGACTGCTAATTAGGGGGAAATTATATAGCAAACGTTTCCTAGTTGGTGGCTTAGAATTCTAAGTACAATTTCTCATAGTAACCATGATATGCACAGCACGAGATGTATATGAAATGGTATAATTATTGTCCTACTTTGAGTAAAAGAGATCCTGGGAACTAGCCTGAGTACCTTATCATTTTTATAATATTATCTCATGGGAAGATACCCTCCTGTTCTTATTCACCATGACCCTTTGCTGCAATGGCAAACATGATTAGGTTTTACTTGTTTTTGTAGGACAAGAGACTAAATGAATAAATACTTTCATTCATTCCTCAAGCATTCATTAAATGCCCACCATAGTCAGATGCTCTGCTAGGTGCCTATAGAGACAGTTCTCACCATTAAGGAGCTCAGCTGATAGAGCTGCTGCTACTGCTAAGTCACTTCAGTCGTGTCTGACTCTGTGCGACCCCAGAGATGGCAGCCCACCAGCCTCCCCTATCCCTGGGATTCTCCAGGCAAGAACACTGGAGTGGGTTGCCATTTCCTTCTCCAATGCATGAAAGTGAAAAGTGAAAGTGAAGTCGCTCAGTCTTGTCCAACTCTTAGCGACCCCATGGACTACAGCCTACCATGCTCCTCCGTCCATGGGATTTTCCAGGTGAGAGTACTGGAGTGGGTTGCCATTAATTAGAGTGTCAGAGTATTATGTAATGGAGCAGAATGGTGGTTAAGGACATTAGGAGTGCAATAAATACAGAAGAAAGGACCTTGTGGAATACCACTAAGGAGCTGATGGGGGAAGCGAAGTCTTCCAGGAAAACTGGGATGAGCCAAGAGAGGATGCTAGGATGACATCACAAAAGCCAAATAACAATACTCCAAGGAGTGAGTGGCAATCGTGCCCCATCTATTTAGGCATCCACTTCCTCTCTTTGGAATGGATGTTGCCAGCACATACCTCTCACCTGAACTCAGAACACTGACCTGTCCACTCCACATCTCCACAAAGATATCTAACAGACATCCCATCAAAAGAGCCAGGAATTGGGGGGGGGGGGCAAAAAAGAGGTTGGATAAGAATAAGAGAATGGTCTTGAAATTTTATTTGTTAGAAGTAGAACAAAACCCTAAGGTATGGAGGATGTCAAAAAAGCTTCAAGGGGAAGATGAGCTATAAGATTTGTTATTGTTGTTTAGTCACTAAGTATGTCTCATTCTTTTGCGACCCCATGGACTGTAGCCCACCAGGCTCCTCTCTCCATGGGATTTTCCAGACAAGAATACTGGAGTAGGTTGCCGTTCCATTCTCCAGTGGATATTCCTGGATCAGGGATCGAACCTATGTCTCCTGCATTGGCAGGTGGATTCTTTACCAATGAGCTACCAGGGAAACATGAGCTATAAGACACATCTTGGGGAAGGATAAGAAGAGGGGAAGTCTCAATTTTGAAAAGAAGAGTTTGGATCCTTGAACAGTTTGTTCCTTAACCCAAACTGGACAAGTCAGATGATACATAAATTACTTAGTGCAGAACCGAAGTTCACAAACATTTGTTCTGCCCTTTTGGTGTTAATTATCTAGTCTAAGAGAAAATCTCCTATTAATTAGAATGATTCTCATTTAATAGACAATTTCATCAAGCATGGTCAGCTATCAAGACAAGAAGCTTAGGACAAAAGGGATCATTTGATTCTTCTGAATGGCTTATTTTTATCTGAAAGGTTAAAATCTAAAGAAGCCTTAAGAACCTCCCATTTCCCAAGCATTGTTTCATAGGATAACCCAGGAGCCAACAAAAACATCACTGAGTCAGCTGGTCATGGTGGGTCAGTCTAAATTTTTTAATTGAGAAGATTGAGGTGCAGCAGGTGCTGCTGACATTTAGAGCTGTAAGCATCCTTCTTCTTTGTAAATGCGCTTAATAAGAAGGGAATTAAAAGACTAATGCATCTCAAAACAACTTCCTGTCAGTAGATGTTCAGCAAACTCTTTCCAATGTGAGGGACTCTAATGTTAACTTTTTAATTTGATTTAATTGCTTCTCAGAGGTTCACATTAATAACATTTTATGTGATGCCAAATGATGGAACACTGTCATGGATAAAATTTTATTTTGAATCAATGAAAGAATACATGTCCCAATGCTTGTGGACACTACTTGAAGATCTTGTCCCTGCTTCCCCTCACTTTACCCTGCCCACTCCTACCTCTGTCCTCCTTTCCATTGCCCTATGAGGCTTTCTGCAAATGTTGCTTTAAACTGTTTGTCTTTTAGGATCTTTAGCTTCTCTTTGCAGCTGTTATAGTTTCTCTAAAAGGAAAGGTAACTTGATAAATTATTTCACATTAGATATAAGGGATTTTTTTTGATGTGCTGACTTCTCATCACATTTCAAAGAGATTGACTTAAATAGGTATTAAGGTATTTTGGCCCCTGAAATGTACAGGCTGGAAAGGGAACTTGGGGCTCCAGGAGGTCTTCCTCCCCACACTCCTCTTCAAGTCATAATTATACCTGGTGGAGTATACTAACCCCTTTCAGGAAAAGGGGTGAGAAGAGACAAAAACTGGACCCTAGCCATCTCTTGGCATTTCATAGATATAGTCCAGGTCTAATTTTGGTATTTAAGCTTGAACTTCCCTCGTAGCTCAGTTGGTAAAGAATCTGCCTGCAATGTAGAAGACCCGGGTTCAATTCCTGGGTCCAGAAGATGCCCTGAGAAGGAAGGAAATGGCAACCCACTCCAGTATTCTTGCCTGGAGAATCCCATGGACAAAGGAGCCTGGCAGGCTACAGTCCATGGGGTCACAAGAGTCGGACACGACTTAATGACTAAACCACCAGTTTTCAATCTTTGCAATTACTTCCCCCACACCCAACCAATCTTTTCATCCTCTAAAACAGTTACTTCATTCCCACATTAGTTCTTTCCTTGTTCCTCCTGCCTTGCCCCCAGTTTCTCTACTCTAGACTGGTGCCTGGAAAGACTTTGGGGTCAGAAAACCTGGAATTAAGTGTGGCCTACCATTCGTTAGTTGAATGACCTGGAGTTTTCACCTTAATTTCTTTGACTCTCTGTTTCCTCCTGTGTAAAATGGCCACACTAATAATAATTACTCACAAGACTACTATGGGGGTCAAACTATGTGATGGATGTGAGAGTCCAGCTTTGCAAACCTATGAAGTCCAATAGGAAGTCCAAAGAAGAAACTGTTCCACTCTGAAGGTTCCTGACTACGTGATGATGACACCCCAGCACAGAGACTGACCTGGGTGGACCCATGTCTCAGGAGAAGCCACTGTAACATGCCCAGGAAAGATCTTTCAGAGGTGAAGGTGACTATGAATCCACTAGCGACTCGCCTGGGGGACTCAGGGCACATTCAAAAACGTTAGCACTTAAAAATGGGGGGGAAGGAAACAGACAAACAAATGAAAACGTGGACAAAGGGAACAGCAAGGCAAAGGACCGAACAGGCAGAATCTGTTAAGGAGAAAGAAGGTGGCAACAGGAAGAAAGGCAAAGGGTAGCAGAGGCACCAGCACAGAGAAACACTAGGACAGAAATTAACAGATGCCTGCTGCTGAGTGGACAAGGAGCCCAGACTGCTCAAGTTACACCAAACCTTAAATGACCCAGTTCCTGAACAACAGTCTCTGTGTGGTCTGGCATTCTAATGCTTCCTGAGGCCCATGCAATGTGACTCCTATTTTCCTTAATTCCCTGTGTACACTTAAAAGAAACCTTGTTACCTGAGGAAAGACCAATGGACTTCTTTCTTCCAGCATGAAAGAGCCTAACACTCAAAAGGTAAACTTTATTATTTAAGGCCATTTTCTTCTCTTTTGTTTGCCCCCCGCCCCCCAAACCCTTGGATTATTTACTAGTGATCATTTAAAAAGATCTAGCAAAATGTCCTGTTAAAAAAAAATCAGTGTATTGAATAAACAAATAAATATGATCATAGCTAGATTTGAACAAATAACATTCATGCAGTTGAAAAGAAACTAAAATGGTAATATTCATAAACTCTATGTTTGACTTTCAGACTTGCCTGAGGAAGCTCCAGACCTATCATTGTCTCAAAGTAATATACGTGAATGTTCAAGGCACTCTCCTAGGAGGAGAATTCATGGATTAGCTTTAGGGAATCTATGAACTCCATGAAACTATATACAACACTCGGAAAGTATATGCTTTCTTTCCATGGATTTCATCACATTCTCAAAACCACTGACTTAGATGTTCCTGACTCCTTCCTGGGATCTCTTTAAATCTCTGGATGTATCACACAAATTTAATCTTGTTTTATTGATTGTCTCCACAGCTTGATCCTTTCAATCCCAGCTATATAATAACATGTGCTTTCTACCTCCTCCACAGCCCACCTTTTCCTTCCTCTTTCCTGCTTCCCTCTTTCTTTATTGGTCTCTCCCCTTTGCCTTTTCTAACTCCCTCTCCAGCTTCCCTCTTTCCTCCCATTCATGTGACTTCCATGTTTCTTGCATCTCAAAGCTAAAGAGGGTGCAAATTCCCCACTTAAAATATTTCACCTAAATCTCAGTCCATCTCCTCATTCCTCCTGTTTTTTGGTAGATCTATCTCCACCCCTCCCCTCCAGCAAGTGCCTGAAGAGTCACACAGTATGAGTCACTGTGATATTAATAATGGCCTTTGTGTAGGAAGATGACATCACTAACCCACCATCAGTGGGCCATGTGCCCTTGAGCAATTTTCTCTATAGCAGGAACAGTGGGCATTGATGTCTTCCCACGCCCCAGCTCACTGCCCCTAAGAATAATTTTAAGAATTTGAGGGTATAGAAGCTGGACCCAGAATAGAACAAAGCCAATTTACTGTCTCCTAAGGTTTTTATCTAGGGCTGGAATAGTCTAGGAGGCTCGTGTCCCAAACTGGAAGTAGTCAAAATATTCTAACTGATTTTATTTTATTTATTTATTTATTTGCTTATGGTTAGTTTTGATTATTATTCTCTAATTTGAAAGAGATCAGGTGCTTCTCAATGATAAAGTCCTCAATGATAACATTCCCAGTTAGTGAGCATGGGTAGGTTACATCACCTTTAATCTTCCTGGGATTAAATCCTCAGGAAACTGAAAATCACTGAGAGGAAATAATTTACAAAAGCTGCTGCGCTAGTAAGTAATAAATCCAGGACTGAATCTCCTTTTCTTTCTATGACACCATGCTGCTACATGGGCTACAGCTTCAGTCCCTGTCTTCTAGGATGCAAATAAAATGAACATCAAAATACGGCCAAGAAGAGCCCCTGAGCAGCTTAAGTGACTTGGAGGTCCTTCTCTGGCTGACCTTCCCTTGCAGTTACTTGCCTACAGTGAATCTGAGACTCTTTCAGTCGCTGGAAATCGAATGGCTCATTTGTCCTCAGAGTTTTAGGTGTACATTTTTATAACTTGCTCCCTTATCCCTGGCATGGAAGTAGGATCCATTTCTGGCTTGCCCTTACTGGTCACTTATATGCTCTAATCACTTGGATCAGCTAGTGCAGGAAGCTGCGTAAACCACCTATGAATAGTTTCTTTCCTTTCTATCATGCCTGGAGGGTGATCTGTTCTTGACTGGAGTCAGCTGTGCTGTCCTAATGCTCCAAGATCAAGTGAGGGCTGGTAAATACCGGTCTGGTGCCGTGCTCTGGTGGCATTTCATCTGTGTCCTCCTTCCCTACCTAGATTATAAGCAGGACAGACGCTGCCTCTATGTTGATTATGGTGATAATACCTACAATGACAATAATAATCATAGATAACATACTATTTGATGCTTATGATATACCCAGAAATATACTATATGATTGCTGAAATGAGATTCCATAAGAGGTCTACTGATTTCAGACACTACATTTCCCCACTACTCTATATGGTTTCCCAAATTCTCATACAGGAAATTTGGGAAAAGAGAGAAAGAAGGCTCTTCTAATTGTAGGTCAGTTTTTCAGCTTTGAAGATTAGAGAGAACTCTCAATGAATTCTACAAACATTTGTTACATGCCTACTACATTCTAGCCTTTCTCCTAAATGGGATGGAGATTCAGAGATATATTTTTTAAAAAATTAATCTAGCTTAAGAGACAAATATGCAAGGAAAAATACTTTCAAGATGAATTGGGGCAAGGAAGGGGAGCTAATGTGAAATATAGTAAGAAGCCAGAAGAAACAACATTAGGTCTGATTAGGAGAATTTGGACTAGAATTTCTGTGGAGGCTGGCATCAAATTGGTCCTGCAAAGGTAAAAAGATTTCTGTACATGGAGAAGAGGAAGGATATTTTCCACTTAAGGAATCCACCAAAATTACTAATAATCACAGATATCATTGTTGGATATAAATTATATACCCACCATATTCATAATACAATTATATCTATTGATTATTAAATCCCAATAGTAATATCAAGGATGAGTTATTACTGTCTCCATTTTACATGTCAGAAAAGTAATGTTCTTGGAAATTTAAGTGGCTTGGCTAAGTGAAAGCTAGCTAAGTCATCTCTGGCTCAATATCCCACATCTCCCCACTTCTCAGTATTGCCTTCACATCACATTTGTGTTGTGTTTCAGAGATGGGGATGTCATCCTTGTATAAGAACCACAATAATCAACCTATGAATTTTCTTTTTTGCTCACTTAAATAAGATTTTCTTTGTTGTCTAGAAAAAGATGCAGAAATAAATTGCTCAGCCCTAGTCCCATCACTTCATGGGAAATAGATGGGGAAACAGTGGAAAGAGTGTCAGATTTTATTTTGGGGGCTCCAAAATCACTGCAGATGGTGAATGAAGCCATGAAATTAAAAGATGCTTACTCCTTGGAAGGAAAGTTATGACCAACCTAGATAGCATCTTGAAAAGCAGAGACATTACTTTGCCAACAAAGGTCCGTGTGGTCAAGGCTATGGTTTCTCCTGTGGTCAGGTATGGATGTGAGAGTTGGACTGTGAAGAAAGCTGAGTGCTGAAGAGTTGATGCTTTTGAACTGTGGTGTTTGAGAAGACTCTTGAGAGTCCCATGGACTCCAAGGAGATCCAACCAGTCCATTCTAAAGGAGGTCAGCCCTGGGCATTCTTTGAAAGGAATGATGCTAAAGCTGAAACTCCAGTACTTTGGCCACCTCATACAAAGAGTTGACTCATTGGAAAAGACTTTGATGCTGGGAGGGATTGAGGGCAGGAGGAGAAGGGGATGACAGAGGATGAGATGGCTGGATGGCATCACGGACTCGATGGATGTGAGTTTGAGTGAACTCTGGGAGTTGGTGATGGACAGGGAGGCCTGGCATGCTGCAGTTCATGGGGTTGCAAAGAGTCGGACATGACTGAGTGACTGAAGTGAACTGAGTCAAGGCATAATAAAAAATAATAGTATTATAACAGTATTATTATTATGTTTTTTCATACACATTGAGCTTTATTATCTGCCAGATACTGTTCTGAGTACCTTACAGATATTAATGAAATCATCACTCTCAGCCTACAGAGAAGGGCGTCAATACATATCCACAAATCTAGGTTACGGGCTCACCTCCTATCTCATTTACTTTGTGCAGCTTTTAGCAGAGGTGGAGGTCAGAGGAAGAACATTTTCTTTGAAGTTTATTTTATTTAAATTCTATCTAAACGTCACTCCTTCCCAGCTGCCTCCTTCCCTGGTGCCCCTCCTCCCTTTCACGAAAATTCAGTGCCCACTTCTGAATCCAGTCTATTAGTGTCCCTGAGCAAATTGATTCCACTGAAATGCAGAGCAGGCTCTGCTCACTGAGGATTCCAAAGGTCCCCAAGTCTCCTCTGGTGTAAAGGGCAGTGACGTGGATTGCATAGAATGGCTGCCAGGTTGGCTTAGAATACATTTGGATGCTTAAAATACCAGTTCAGTCAAAGGCTGGCCTGCCAAAAGAATGCTGACTGGCAGGAAGCACAGACATTCCAGAGAAAGCTCCATCTCTCTTTAACCCACAGTTCTCATCCGGAATTCACCTCAGAGTTTGCAGCAAACAGCCAAGAGCCTCAAGAATTCTTTTGTATGTGTGTGTGCTGCAATAAAGAGATGAGAAAATGAAGGGAGCTGAGGGTGAACCCTTTCCTCCCTGAGCCTTCAGCCTGACCAGAAAAAACACACACCCGTGCTAACTGGTGTCACTGCCATTGAATGGTCACTGACCTGCCTGAGGCTCCCTGGGACCCTTCCCATCCTCTTATCCCTAGTTCATTCAGTCCCCCTCTCTCCTTGACAAGAATTTCATATCTTTTCTTCCTATCTTAAACTTCCAACAACTCCCCTAATTCTCAACTGATGACATTGCCTCTTATTTCCTGTAAGAATTAGAAACAACCAGAAAAGACCTTTCACATGCTCCTGCCCAACAATCTCACGGAAGCTATGCCTATGAGCTATCTCAGCTCCAGATTCAATGCATGAACTATCCATGGTCCTGGCTGAAGTCAACACCTATATTGTGCTGTGGGTCCCATCCCCTGGCACCGTCTCAAGGATTTTACTTCCTCCAATGTTTCATCTCTTTGCCACATAACAAATGTTCCTGTCTGTATACAAACACATTGTTGTTTAGCTCACTTTAAGCCCATCTGTCAATCTCACTTCTGCCGTCAATTACTGCCCTGGTTCCCTGCTCGCTTTATAGCAATGGTCATCAGAAATTGTCTAAATGTATTGTCTTCCCTGCCACTATTGTTATGCTCTCTTGAGTTCATTCCAATCAGACTTTTGTTCTCAGCATGCCTTAAAAACTGCACTTGTCAATATATTCAGTCCCTTTCACACACACACAAACACCCTCAGAGGTGTTTGAGTTAATTCTCACAGTTCATCCCACTTGACCTAACAGCAGCATTTGACCCTAAGGATCATGCTTTCCTTTCTGAATTTTTTTTTTCTTGAACATCATTCCTGGTTCCCTATATACTTTATTGACTCCTCATTTTGAATCTCTGTTGGTTCTTTCTTATATCCGTGGCATCCCAGCATACACAGGACCAGAGCTTGGCCTTCAGATAGCTTCAGCACCTGTGCTCGCTCCCTTGGTGATCTCCTCCAGTCTCATAGAACTAAATGCCATATCTGTGGTGAGAATTCCCGGTTTTATTTGCTGTTGCTGTTTAGTCACTAAGTTGTGTCGGACTCTTTTGCAACCCCAGCCTGCCAGGCTCCTGATCCATGGAATTTCCCAGGCAAGAATCCTGGAGTGGGTTGCCATTTCCTTCTCCAGGGGATCTTCATGACCCAGAGATTAAACCTGCGTCTCCTGCATTGGCAGGCGGATTCTTTACCACTGAGCCACCTGGGAAGCACCCGAATACTATTTTAGTAGCATCTTAACTGGTGTCCCTGTCTTTACACTTGCATCTTTCAGAGTGACCTTGATACACTATAAGTTACATTGTGTCATTTATCTGCTTATAACTCTCCAATGGCTTCCAGCTTCAGAGGCGGGGATAGGAAAAACTAAGCTATAGGTAAACTGGCCTGAAAACTTAGTGATACAGAAATAAACCTAGCAAGGAGTTTCAAGGGAGTAATGGAAGCAGAAACCTTATGAGCTGAAAAGTTAATTAGAGATGATAAAATGGAAGCAGCCAGAATAAGCTACTGTTTCAAAAAAAGTGAAAGTCACGCAGTCACGTCCAACCCTTTGTGACCTCTGTAGCCCACCAAACTCCACTGTCCATGGAATCCTCCAGGGAAAAATATTGGAGTGGGTAGCCATTCTCTTCTCCAGAGGATCTTCTCCCAGGGATCGAACTTGGGTCTCCCACATTGCAGGCAGATTTTTTACCATCTGAGCCACCAGGGAAGCCCATTTCCAGTAAATAGAAGGAAAATAAAACAAGAGAGTAGATGCAGGTAGCTTAGGCTTAAGTGGGTATTCTTCCATAAGATAGAGTAGATGTGAACATATTTTTATGTTAAGGGTAGTTACTAGAAAGGAAGAGGTAGTTACTAAAAAGAGACAGTGTTATAGCCCCAGAGGAAGCAGAAAGGGACGAGAACCTGGAGGTTCAGTTGAAAGAGGCAGCTTCTGACAAGAGGCAGAACATACACTGCAATGAGGCAGGAAACAAGGGAAATATTGCTTCAATGCAGGTAAGCCTGTTGGTGACAGGGGTAGAAATCAAAGGTAATAAAGTGATCAGTGTGATTTCAAAGGTTCAGTAATACTGATCACACTCACTGAAGAAGCTAATGCATTTTAAAAATCAATACCAAATTTGTAGCAAACATATACTAGTAAATTAAGGCAGAGGTCAATTCTGGATGAATTTTCTTTCTTTAAAAAAATAGTTTTCAATATTAAAGTTCTGGAGCACATATTCTAATTTAATGTCAAGTCTCTATCACAATATAGAGTATCAATGTTTCCAAACTGGTGGTGTGCAAAACCCAAAGATCCAAAAGTAGATTCCAATCAATTTATTTTATTAAAAACAACAATGTGAGGTTTCTATTGTTATTTTAAAGCATCAGTCAATAAAATCACTATTTAAAGTTTTTCATCACAAAATAGAAGCTTAAAAATGCCCAGGTCATACTAAAACATATTATATGGCAGTCAGGAAACTCCATGAGCTTGCTGATAACTCAGTAAGTCAGTTTATCACTCAGCTAAACAAGGTTAACTATTGTGAATGTTTTTACTAGAATGAAGATTCACATTTGTTCATTCTTAATCATATATTATTTGATGTATACACATAATGAGTATATACCCATGATTAACCATAATGAAGGCAGCTTAAGTCATGTTACTATTGAAATATAGTAGGTTATTAGAGAGCATAAGAATTATAAGAAGCTTGTAAACTTTCCCCGAGATGCTCTTCAGCAGACACGTGTTAAATGTATTTGTTCCAAATCCTCTTGCTTTCCCTATCTTGGGCTTCCCTGGTGGCTTGGATACTAAAGCATCTGCCTGCAATGCAGGAGACCTGGGTTCGATCCCTGGGTCAGGACAATCCCCTGCAGAGGGAAATGGCAACCCACTCCAGCACTCTTGCCTGGAAAATTCCATGGATGGAGGAGCCTGGTAGGCTACAGTTCATGGGATTGCAGAGTTGGACATGATTGAGCAACTTCACTGATTCACTGGTTCCCTATCTTGGCAAATGCTGCACTATACATTCAGTCTTTGGGCACTGAAATATTTGAATCTTTCTATTCTTTTTTCTCTCTCAACCCCCATACACAGTCAATCAATTACATCACCAAGACTGAAGATGCTTCCTCTTTAACATCTCTTGAATAAAATCTCTGAATTTGGCAATAAGGAGCTCATGATCACTGCAGATAGTGACTGCAGCCATGAAGTTAAAAGATGCTTACTCCTTGGAAGGAAAGTAATGACCAACCTAGATAGCATATTGAAAAGCAGAGACATTACTTTGCCAACAAAGGTCCATTTAGTCAAGGCTATGGTTTTTCCAATGGTCATGTATGGATGTGAGAGTTGGACTGTGAAGAAAGCTGAGCACTGAAGAATTGATGGTTTTGAACTGCGGTGTTGGAGAAGACTCTTGAAAGTCCCTTGGACTGCAAGGAGATCCAACCAGTCCATCCTAAAGGAAATCAGTTCTGAATATTCATTGGAAGGTCTGATGCTGAAGCTGAAGCTCCAATACTTTGGCCACCTGATGTGAAGCACTGACTGATTTGAAAAGACCCTGATGCTGGGAAAGATTGAAGGCAGGAGGAGAAGGGGATGAGAGGATGAAATGGTTGGATGGCATCACCGACTCAATGGACATGAGTTTGAGCAAGCTCTGGGAGTTGGTGATGGACAAGGAAGCCAGGTGTGCTGCAGTTCATGGGGTCACGAAGAGTTGGACATGACTGAGCAACTGAACTGTAAAGGATAAGACTAGTGGCATATCCAGCTTCAAAAGAGAAATGCACCAGAAGTACTGAACACTCTATACTAATGTGACATAACATGGATTTTTCTTCATGCCTATACTGAAATATGTCATTGGCTATGTTTTAATCATGCAGCAAGCATATCAACTTTCTTCTTTAAAAAGAGGTAGATGTAATTGTACATACTTTTTAGAAGATAGTTATAGAAACACAAAATATACAAGAGTTAAATAGTAAGAAACAAAAGTAATCTTGCTTTGGCAATTCAGAAGGTATTAGAAATCTTATGATATAATTCACTAGATTATAGAGGCTCAAAAATATCTGATTGGACAGAATTCTCTAGATAATAGAATGGCACCTAAGTACTGTATCTGTATGTCTCAAATTTCCTGGGACAAGTCTGTTCCATTTAAATGAAAATAAAAATTCCTATTCAGATCATATGCCCTTACTTAATGCATAATTTATTTCTATTTCAACTCTGGGTACTTAGTTTAAGAGTTCAGGGGGTACAAGTCTTAACCCTCTATTTTCTGGCACTGAATCATAAAGGAGAAATATAAGATATTTCTTTTCCCAACTTTTAATGTATATTTTAAATTCTGTCTCCTCCACAAGGCTTTCTGGAAAGCGAGATGCTGACAAATGTGCAGTGACCAGCTTTCTAGATGAGTGGATAGAGAAAGAAAACTGATTTATAGTATTTGCCAATTTTCAAGGTGTAAATATTCTTACTATAGCCACTTTCAAACTACCAATGATTTAACAGTCAGTTTGCAATATTGACATATATATAGTTAACTCATGAGAGCAGATTCAAGTCAGCTCCACAGTTATCACTGTTTCCAGGCAACACTGGTCCACAGTGCTTGTCTGAGCTCTGATGCATCCATGGCCTATGCCATCCCACAGTAATCTCCACACCACCCTTACCTACAATCACCTTGTACTCTGACACAGTTAAAACTTACCTGAATTTTGTGCTCCTATAAAACACTAAAGGTTAATAAATTCCTCCATTCTTTTGTTCCTCCAAATTTTCGGGTTCTAAAGTAGATAACCACACCAGTTCAGTTCAGTTCAGTCGCTCAGTTGTGTCCGACTCTTTGTGACCCCATGAATTGCAGCACGCCAGGCCTCCCTGTCCACCACCATCTCTCGAAGTTCACTCAGACTCACGTCCATCGAGGCCGTGATGCCATCCAGCCATCTCATCCTCAGTCATCCCCTTCTCCTCCTGCCCCCAATTCCTCCCAGCATCAGAGTCTTTTCCAACGAGTCAACTCTTTGCATGAGGTGGCCAAAGTACTGGAGCTTCAGCTTTAGCATCATTCCTTCCAAAGAAATCCCAGGGTTGATCTCCTTCAGAATGGACTGGTTGGATCTCCTTGCAGTTCAAGGGACTCTCAAGAGTCTTCTTCAACACCACAGTTCAAAAGCATCAATTCTTCGGCACTCAGCCTTCTTCACAGTCCAACTCTCACCTCCACACATGACCGCAGGAAAAACCATAGCCTTGACTAGACGGACCTTAGTCGGCAAAGTAATGTCTCTGCTTTTGAATATACAAAAATCACTGCAGATGGTGATTGCAGCCATGAAATTAAAAGACGCTTACTCCTTGGAAGATAACCACATGGTCCTCCAATATTGTTAATATTCTGAAATTAGACCCTTCCTTGAGATTCTCATTCATCTGCCTCTACAATGCCAAGTCTTCCTTCTTTTCTTTGAGACATTACTTGTGTGTGTGTGTGTGTGTGTGTGTGAACATAATTCTTTTTATCCCAAAGTGTTTATATCCCAGAGTGCAATTGACAGGTCATAGAATAATCATATTAAAAAAGAAAAAACAAAACTACCAAGCTGTTTTCCAGAATGGGTGTATCTTCAAACCAACAAAATATGAGAGAGCCAGACTTTCTGCATCCTTGTCAGGATTTGGTATTGTCATTATTTTCTATTTTAGCCACTCCTTTTGGTATATAGTAATAGCCCATCATAGTCTTCATTTCCATTTGCCTGATGGCTGATGATGTTGAACATTTTTTTTAGTGCTTATTTGCCATTTATACATCATCTTTGGTGAAATGTTTGTTAATGTCATCTACCTGTTCTCTAATCAGATTGCTTATTTTTTCACTTGAATTTTGAGAGCTCTTTATATGTTTTAGATCATTATCCTTTGTTGGTTATGTGATTGGCAAATATTTTTCCATGGTCTGTAGCTTATCTTTTCATCCATTTAATAGGGTCTTTTCAAAATGTCTTAACAAAGACTTTATTTTTTTTTATTTTTATTTTTACTTTATTTTACTTTACAATACTGTATTGGTTTTGCCATACATTGACATGAATCCACCACAGGTGTACATGCGTTTCATGTTTGGGAACAAAGACTTTAAAAATTTATTTATTTGGCTGCATCCGGTCTTAGTTGTGGCACATGGGATCTTCCTCGTGGCACTCAAGCTCTTTGTTGCCACATGCATGTTTCCCCATTTGTGATGTTTGGGCTTCTTCGGGCTTCTCTCTAGCTGTAGGATATGGGCTTAATTAATGCATGTAGAATCTTAGTTCCCTGACCAGGGATTGAACCCTGGTCCCCTCCATTAGAAGGCAGATTCTTAACCACTGGACCACCAGGGAAGTCCCTTAACAAAGACTTTTAATTTTGAAGTCCAATTTATCCCTTTCTTCTTTCAGAACCTACACTTTTGGTGCTAATATTTAAGATCTCTTCATCAAACCTTTGGTGAGACATTCCTTATTAATGAATGTCCGTTGTGTTGCAATAACCTGAGTTAAATCATCTCCTTCATTGTCTGGTGTATTTTGCCTTTCATCACTCTTTGTTGTTAGTGTCCTGAAGCCTACCCCAACTCCTGGTTGGATCACACTATGAGGCAGTGGGGCAACCTAAGTGGTGGCTAGTGGTGCAGGAGACAAGGGTGAGATCCTCTGCAGTAGGAAACAGCAACCCACTCCAGTATTCTTATCTGGAGAGTCCCGTGGACAGAGGAGCCTGGTGGCCTATAGTCCACAAGACATGACTGAAGCAACTAGCACAGCACAGCACATGAGGGCAGTTAGCTATCCATCTCTTGGGCCCATCGGGAACAGGAAGACTCAGATCCCTGCGTACCGGTCCTAACTGTGTTTTGATGCCCCCCATTGAGGTACCCCTGCAACACTGCTTGTTCTGATTAGAGGTCTCCAGGCAGAAGAACAGGAGCAACTCAGAGCCTGAACTGAGACCCATGGGCACAGGCCTTCTCTTCCACATATTAATACTAGGATCCCTCCCTCACTTTGATGCAATACCACTGACCTCTAAGCATGGTGGTCCAGAGGGGTTGGATAAATGAAGACCTACCACTTTCCTTCCTTCCCGATGCCCCACCTAATATGCCTTCATCCATGAATACAAGCTCAGTCCCAGAGGCAATATCTAGGTTTGCTACCAATTAGTTAGCCTGATATCACCTTTGCCCCCAGAGCAGTGCCCCCTGTTGCCCTATCCTTTCCCTGCAAGCTCATTAAAAACACAAGATCTCAGGCCCCAGATACACCAGATGGAAACCTGTCTTTCAACAACATCCCAGGTGATTTATCTGAGGGGTGTGGCTGCTGTAAGGAGTGACAGAGGAAATACTGTGTGCAGAGGAGGGGCTCCTAATCCACTTTGAGGGGTCTCAAGGCAAGCTCTTGCTAAGAGGTGACATCTGAGTAGGGTCTTAAGGTCTGCACCCAGCTGCCTGCGAATGTCAACAAGCACAGGATGCCAGCAGAGGGCTGCTGCCCCTGCCATCCTTCCTTCTCTCTTCTCCCACTGCTCCTGGCCCTCTGCAGCCCTGCACCACACCCTGGCTCCATGCCTAGCACTCTCAAGGGCACCTCACACCATCTGGGTGAGGAGAAAACCCCTTTGGCTCAGCGAATCCCCCATTCTGAGAATGGCTTCCACCCCTAGTAGAGAGCCAGTGCTTCTTTTGGAAAGATTTTTCTCCGTGTGTTCCTTGGATGAAGGGATGACTGATGGCTTGATGAATTGAATGCTGAACTCTGACTTTCAGGTACTAAATATAGACCCCTGCACATGCTGGGAGAGCTAAATTTAGCTGAGCTGGCTTGGGAGGGGGGTGGAGGGGTTTCGGGGGCTTCCCCCTGACCCCGACCCCGCCCCCTCCCGCAGGAATGGCTAGAAACAGCTCTGAGCAGTGCCAGGAAGGAGGAGCTCTGGAAATATCATCCCTGGTTTATTTGTTTGTTACGGGAGTCTGCCAAGGGTCATTTTTCGATTTTTTAGGAACACAAGGACAAGTGCAAATCAAGGAGGCTTCCCTCTGCCTCCATCTGACTTGTTTTCTTTCATGTAGGTTACAGTCAGGTGTTCTCCTCCTCAAGCTGAGTTCCCATCTCCTGGTGGGTTATTGCTAATTCTGTCCTCTGCTGCCCCAGATCTCTGTTTAGTTAGATGGAAGGGCGCTAATTATGTAGAGTGAAGGTCAGAATGAAAGTGGATCTCTCATGCTGCCAAATTGCAAAGCCCTGAAGTGTCTGTTCTGGTTAAAAAATCCCAGTGGCCTGGCATACTTCGGGAAAAGCCACTTAGCTGCTCACCTTTGTTCAGGCTGGGGTGAAGGCAAAGAAATCAGATCCTTGGTCCTCACCTCTCTTCCAGTAGAGTGAGAAGGGAACATCAATGCAGCACTTAGCCCCTCCTGGCAGAAAGCAGCAGTTGATACTGAGTGGCATCAGTTCAGCACACAAAATGTTCTCCTGGCTCTGCATCCATTGCCTGCTCCTCCCCACCCTATTGGCTACCAGTGGATGGAGAAGCCACAATAAATATCCCCTTGCTGTTTTTCCTTTATTAACGAGAATACATATTCCTCTCCTATGATAAGACAGAGGTAACTCTCATCTGCATGTTGATTGCTGTCTTTGGATAAGGACAACTAAAAATTCGTTCTGAGCAACCTCTACATTTTCCATTAATTAGGCTTAATGATGTGGCCTGAGTAAAGAAAAGAGAAAAACCATCTCCTTGTCTTCCAATGAATAAATCTGATTTAGTTGATTCCACCGTGTCTTCTCTTACTTCTCCCTGGCTCCCCAAACACATGAGTTAGAGGACCTCTCGGGTAGACGTACCATATCACTAAGGAGCATAGACCAAGAGCCATTTATTCTAGGCCATTTCTCTCTGAGCGTCCTTCCTCCCACGTGTGTCTCTGAGAAACTGGCTGGACTCACTTCCAAAAAGAGGAGATGAGACAGAGTCTGGCCCATCGGTTGTTTAAATGACTTAATGCCCAGGAGTTAGGGGGATTGTAATTTAAGGGCTCCCAGGCCATGCTCTGAGAATTCGTGCTCGTGTGCTCTGTCATGTCTGACTCTTTGTGACCGCGTGGACTGTGGCCCACCAGGCTCCTCTGTCCATGGGATTCTCCTAGAATACTGGGATAGGTTGCCATGCCCTCCTCCAGGGGGTCTCCCAGACCCAGGGATCAGACCCACATCTGTTATGTCAGCAGCACTGGCAGGCGGACTCTTTACCACTAGCGCCTGGAAAGCCCCTACTCGACGGCACCATAGGCTGTTAACCAGTTTTATATCTATTAGCAAATTCATTCCAGCATTCCTGATTCCATGTGTGTGTTCTTCAAATTCTCCTTTGAACAGATTTTAGCATCTTACTCATTCCCTAATTAATAGATGGGTTAAATAAAATGTTTGAAATTTATTCATTATGTGTTTGCATATGAATCATGATTTTAACCTTTTTGAAAATTGTACTTTAGCATAACTCCTGTATTTAATGTTAAGAACTATTATATCATATTAATAATCACTCCCTTTATCAACTTTAGTTTCCATTTTCTTAAAAGGAAAGCAATAGCAGTGAAAAAAGAAAAATTATCTCCCCATATCAGACTTAATTAAGCAGTTCAGAGTGTTAGTACAGAAGGGCTTTTCTGTTGTTTTCTAACTTATCATAAGTAAAGGAAGGAGACAGTCACATGTATTCAGCTTTATTTTCCAGGTACTCTTGTGTATGTTGTCAAATTTATACCTCACAGCAACCTTGTGATAAAATTATTGTTGTGATCATCATTATTATAAAACACTTATTCTTTATTAGCCACTCTTTTAAACTCTATGCATATAGTATCATATTTAATCATTACAGCAAACTTATGGGGTAGATACTATTGTCCTCTTTTTCCAGATGAAGAAACTGAGGTGTCAGGAGATTCAGCAACTCACCTAAAATCACAGCTAATCAGCAGTGGATTCTGTATTCAAGCCCAGGCAGTTTAACTTCAGAGCTTGAACTCTCAACCACTTTTCATTTAACTCCACTTAACAGCTGAGAAAAATGACAGTGAAGTTACTTGCCTAATAACAAAAGGCAAGTAAATGACAGGGCCAAGATCTCTACCCAGGTCTGCCAGACTTTAAAGGCCAGCTTCCTCTACCAGAGCAAAGAGAGCGACTATTACTGAAGTTGAATACAAGCTGAAATGTACCTACAGCTTTTGTCCTGTTGACAACCTGATCACATTTACAGCAATCATTCAAAATAACTCACATCTTGTTCCTCCAAAGCAGAAAATCAGCTGGAAAGAAAGCTGTTAGGTATTTGAACCTACAGGAAAAAAGCATATGACACTTTGAATCTCCCTTAAGAATTTCATGTACCATATTCAGCCCTGTGCTTTATATGACACTTTAGGTATTTGAACCTACAAGAAAAAAGCATATGACACTTTGCATCTCCCTTAAGAATTTCAGGTACCATATTCAACCCTGTGCTTTATTTATCTGGCCTCTTTCCTATTTGTTACCGTTATCTCTCAAGACCTAGTAGGCAGAAATATACCCTGAAAGGCCTTGCCTGGTACCTTGTGCAGAAGAAAAAAAAAAAAAAAAAAACCACAAAAAACAAAAAACCTTCAAATATTGTGGGATGCAACCACCTGATTGGTGCAACATGGAGATGCCTACTCAGCTGAGATGCTGCCGTGTGTCCCCAAACACGATGACTCCAGCAGAGCTTCTCCAAGGTACTAGGTGCTGTGGGCCACGGTTTAGGAGACTCAAAGATGCGGAGGAGTATGGCTGAGATCATAAGGAAGAATCTTGCTGCTTTAATTCCTCCTCCTGCAAAGCAGCTCCAAGACCTCTGGCCATTTCCTCTCCCCTCAGCTCCCTCCCTTCCCTGTACACCCCCACCTATTGTCGCAAACAAGCCCCAATAAGGCAGCTTTCCCACCATCTCCAGCCCTGCCCACCCTAAGCATTGCCAAATTAGGGCTTTGCCTCCCAGCCCCGGGGCTAGAAGCTCATAAACCCTCCTCCGCCCCTGCTGTCATCCCCTCACTGCAGCGCTACGGTCCTGTAGCACCTCCAGGCGCAGCTTTGCAAGCCGGCATCTGCACTGCGGGGCTGCCTCCCCGGATCTCCCTGCCCCCGCCTGGCTTCTGTTCTCCTCTGTGCGCTGCTGCCTGCAGCTTACATAAGCCCCGCGCACTGCACACATGCAGTGAATTCATCTTCTCCTTTATGGAAGCCCCTCTGGCATGACAGGGAAGCTGAAATGCTACTTGATGTTCCTGCCCCCCGCCCCGCCCGCCGCGCCCTGGAGCTGTCAAGTCATCACGCCCTAAAACAACAAATTCAGCAGCAGCAAATACTCTGTGACAGGGCAGAAAGCCCTGAATTGATAACTCTGTCCTAAGGAAATAGGAACTGCTGAGAAGGGGGTACCTGAGCAAGTGTTTTAACCTCTGGGCTAGCACAGCATTGCATGTAATCAGTTGGGACCACCTGCCAGCCGCACTGGCCCCAGCAGAGCCAGCCAAAGTCATCAGACCTACTTTGCCAAGAGAAAGGAAGGACAAACTGGTTTGTGCCGAATCTTCTCATAGACTGATTGACGTAGTAGGTATTTGCTTCCTGCTTGGCTTTACTAGGATGTTCTATTCTGAAAACATTAAACATCTTCCCTGGTGGCAAGGGGATAGTCCTAATTTCCTGCTGACAGGATTGAGTGGCCCCGTGGTCTCCTCTCATTTCCAACCAGCTGCAGCCACTCTCTTCCACTCCCAGGAGGCTCTCAAGTCTCCCATCAGGAAGCCCAGGACACAGGAACATCTGTCCTTAACAGTCACGGGGACTCTCCTTGTCCCACCAAGCAAAAGGCCATCAAGCTGAGTTCACCAGTCCATCTGCCTTGGTTAGATGTAGATGGAGCCGCAGAATGTCTTTCTAGTGTGGACAGAGCATTTTGCCAGATCTGATTCATCACCCTCAGGAGCAGGAAGAGGGAACTCCTTCCAGCAATACTATGGGGCCTAAGTAGGGAGATTCTTGGAAAGGGCCCTCCTCTGTCCTGGCTATCTCATGGGGACTCTTACTGCTCTGTCAAGTTCAACTTTGCAAAAGTTAGGCCTCCCAGGTGACTCAGTGGGGTTCCCCGGTAGCTCAGTTAGTTAAGAATCGCCTGCTATGCAGGAGACCTCGATTCGATTCCTCGGTCTGGAAGATTCCCTTGGAGAAGGGATAGACTACCCACGCCAGTGTTCTTGGGCTTCCCTGGTGGCTCAGATGGGAAAGAATCTGCCTGTAATGTGGGAGACCTGGGTTTGGTCCCTGGGTTGGGAAGATCCCTTGGAGGAAGGCATGGCAACCCACTCCAGTATTATTGTCTGGAGAAGCCCCACAGACCGAGGAGCCTGACTGCCTACAGTCCATGGGGTTGCAAAAAGTCGGACATGACTGAGTGACCAAGCACAGCACAGATGACTCAGCAGTAAAAAATCCGCCTGCAGTGCAGGAGACGTGGATTTGATCTCTGAGTAGGGCAGGTCCCCGGGAGAAGGAAATGGCAACCCACTCCAGTATTCTTGGCTGGGAAATCCCATGGACAGAGGAGCCTGGCGGGCTATCGTCCATGGGGTCACGAGTCAGACATGATTTGGTGACTAACAACAACGATTGAAACGGAAGAGGTATGGATTTGGCAGGGAGCTGCTCTAGAAATAGGGTGACATTAGGATGACCAACCATCCCAGTTTGTCCTGGGTTTAAAGGAGGACACAGGACATTCTGTTGGGAAAGTCCCAGGCAGGCTGGGACCAATCGTGCAACCAAGGCAGGGGTAGGGGTAAAGCAGATTTTCCTTGGCAACTCAAGCTCGGGACTGAAAGGACGTTTTTTTCCTTCCCAAAGCGTACAAGAGAGTACCTGCTCCCTGACAAATGACAAGGAAGAAGACATCTCATATCCATCGATACACAGAAACTACTGCAAATATAAAAAGACAATTCTGGGAGAAGGTGTCAAGAAATCTAATGGGTTAACAATGTTCAGGACATTTAATCTTCAGCTGTGCCTTGTTTGTGCCAGTTGGAATGGCATAAGTCATAAAAAGGACTCCATATCCATGATGGCAGGATGGCATCCCCACATTCCACCCCTGGCTGTACTCACTGCATCAACCTCTCCCCCGGCCCCCACAACTTAAACTTAGAATAGTAACAGCAGTCCTCTGCACGGCATTTCCTGGGCATTGGACGTGAGCCTCTCGGAAGCAGGCAGCTGCTGCATAATAGAAAGAGTCCTCACCTAGAAGTCAGGGCACCTGAGTCCATTTTCCTCTTAGTCCCCTCTGACTCCATGACCTTGGTCAAGCACTTAACCTTCTCTCTACTGTAAAAGGGAGAAAACATTCCTATTCCACTTCTCCCCTCCTGGCTGTGAGGATCAAATGAAGTGACATGGCTCTCAAGAACCCTAAGAGAGTTGGACTTTGATCTGCAGGTCCCAGGATGTCTTAAGTATTCCAAGCTAACTCAACCTTTGCCCCAGCTTTGGGAAACTTCACATCCACTCCCTTAGATTTTTTGTGTATCTTCTTTCTTGCGCCTCTTCTGAAGGTATAAACTGAACTTCTTTCCAGGGATGTTTTGACTGAATTTATACTCCTTTAACAATCATTCAGTCCAATGGTCAGATCTTCAAAGAGAGGAGTGGGCTGGAGACCAGTCATAACCAGAGGCTTTTAAAAGCCTATGGCAACTCAACTGGGAGAATCTGAAGATCGACTCTCCGTGGACTAACTGAGCCCTTAGGAGACCAGCCTTTGAGATTTGTATCTGCAAATTATCTCTGCAACTTACCTCATGATTGCTCTAAACTTCAAATTCATCATCATTAAAGCAGGGGTAGGGCAGGGGGAGCAGGCAATATTCTGCCCTGTTTGCCCGGATTGTGAGCGCTAAATATGACAATGATCTTTCGTAAACTATAGAATGTAGTATATTTAAAATATGAAAGCCCAAAGCAATCGATTTTTTAAAATTGTGGTAAAATATGTACTAAGAATATGCAATTTTTAACCATTTTAGGAGTTCAATTCAGTGGTAGTAATTACACTCACAATATCATGGAATCGTTACCACTATCTTTTCCCACAGATTTTTCATCACCCTAAACAGAAATGTTGTATCATTAAAGCAATAACTCTCCATTCCCGTATTCCCTCAGCTCCTGTTAATCTCTGATTTACTTTCTAGCTCTATGAATTTCCCTTTTTTTATTATAGATATTTCATATCAATGACATCATATAATATTTGTCCTATTGTGTCTGTCTTATTTCACTTAACGTTTTCAAGGTTTATCATATTATAGTATGTATCAGAATATCATTCCTTTTTATGACTGAATAATATTACTTTGTATTGTATACAACATCTTGTGTATCTATTCAACTGCTGCTGAGCGCTTAAGCTGTTTTAATTTTTCACCCATTATCAGTCATGCTGCTGTGACTTTGGAATACAAGTGTGTTTGGGCCTTTGTCTTCAGCTTTTTTCCAGAGCACAGTTGTTAGGTGATATGGTAATTCTGCGTTTAGCTCCTTGAGGAACCAACAGACTGTTTTCCACAGGGGCTTCTCCATTTTACGTTCTCACCAGCAGTATATGAAGGTTCCAGTTTCTCCACATTCTCACAACACTTGCTACTTTCTCGTTTGTTTTGTTTTGTTTTATAGCCATCCTAGGAGATGTGGAGTAATATATTGATTTTTTTCAAGATGCATTCAATCTTCAGACATAAGCCATCAATCAGTATAGATATGTGAATTGATTTCAACTACAGACAGAGTGCTTCATTTAGAAAGTATTTCTTGAGCAGAGTACACTGTATGTATATGTGGTTCAGGAGAGGGATGAGAGAACTGGAAATAAAGATGAACTCAAAATTCGAGAAGTTTGGCCCAACCAATCGGGCAGCAGAAGAAATATTTGCCAAGTGGTTATTGATGCTAAGAAAGGGCTCAAGACTTCCAGCATCCGTTGTTCAGGTTAATCTTGTTTTTCATTTAGTGTCATGGATCCGTAAAATCTGTATCACAGTAATTTATGAAACTACATTTTTTGTGTGCTGTTGCGCGTTGGTGAGATGCATAAGATACACACAGTACCATGCTGAAATCTCATCTCTGTAAATTACTCTGAGTCCACTGATGTATTTCTTTCCATTAAAGCTCCTTGGCCTATTCAGATTAGTTTTTTTTTTTAATTTGAATAATGGAAGCTATATTCATTGTAGCTTGAGATGCATATTAAAGAAACTCACTGTCTCTTTTCTTACTTAGCTTTTTTCTTTGCCTCCAGATGTTTAGCACATTTTTGTTTTTCTTTTTTCAAGGAAAGGATATGAAGCAAGCTTCCAGACTCCACACAACTCACCTGCTGCATGTGAATGTTTATTCTCAGATCAGTTAATGCCAGACTGAGAAGTTGGGCTAGGAAAAGAGAACAAAGCCTGAAAAGTTCCAGCCATTTGAAGTCCAAAATGAATTTGCACGATAGCTCTGAAACTATAATCTATGTCAAAGGAAAAGCAGACTATAATTAAAGGAAAGAGAAACAATAGGCTTTATCCACAGCTTTGTGTTTCCTCTGTAAAGAAGAAACACAGTCATTCCAGGAAATAAGTAAATTGTTGAGTCATTTAATAACAAACATCATATATTATACTTAATATGCCTCGGGGACAGGAATATCTGTTTGTTCCTTGGTATCTGTTCTTTACTTCACTCTTCTGATTTTTAGCTGGAGAAATGATCACATGGAAGAAAGACTGCATTTCCCACCCTCCCTTGGAGCTGAACTTGGCTGTATGACTAAATTCTGGGCAATAAGTTGTAAGAAGTGATACAAATGCAGAGCATCTTCATGGAAGAAGAAACATGACTGTTCTTTTCTCTTTCTTGTTGGACAGAATGTGGATTTTGGATTTTGGGTCACTCACAGCTTAACCTATTCCTTAGCAATAGACTCCTACAGCTTCTGGAAGAATACCTTGAGTTTAATCAACAGTTAAAATCGTCACAAGTACCATTGACTAAACAAATATCTTGGGGGTGTTACTTTCCTTGCAGCTTTGAACGGTTTGGTGTTTGAGAGTCGTGATGATGTATATAGGAGAGAGAGGACTGAGTCACAATTCACTCAATATGGTGATCAAAGTAGCCTGAGGGAAATTATATCAAAATAGATATAGAAGCGTGTGTGTGCTGTCACTTCAGTCATGTGTGAGTCTTTGTGACCCCATGCACTGCAGCCTGGAAGTTTCCTCTATCCATGGGATTCTCCAGGCAAGAATACTGGAGTGGGTTGCCATTTCCTCCTCCAGGGGATCTTCCCAACCCAAGGATTGAACTCATGTTTCTTATGTCTCCTGCACTGGCAGGGGATTCTTTACCACTGGTGCCACCTGGGAAAGCCCACAGATATAGATATATCAGTTCAGCTCAGTGGCTCAGTCGTGTCCAAGCCTTTGCGAGTCCAGGGACTGCAGCACGCCAGGCCTCCCTGTCCATCACTAACTCCCACAGTTTACTTAAACTCATGTCCATTGAATCAGTGATGCCATCCAACCATCTCATCCTCTGCTGTCCCCTTCTCTTCCTGCCTTCAATCTTTCCAGCATCAGAGTCTTTTCCAATGAGTCAGTTCTTCCCATCAGGTGGCCAAAGTACTGGAGATTCAACTTCAGTATCAGTCCTTTCAATGAATATTCAGGACTGATTTCCTTTAGGATTGACAGGTTAGATCTCCTTCCTGTCTAAGGGACTCTCAAGAGTCTTCTCCAACACCACAGTTTAAAAGTATCAATTCTTCGGCACTCAGCTTTCTTCATAGTCCAACTCTCACATCCATACATGACCACTGGAAGAACAATAGCTTTGACTAGATAGACCTTTGTTGGCAAACTAATGTCTCTGCTTTTTAATATGCTGTCAAGATTGGTCATAACTTCTCTTCCAAGGATCAAGCATCTTTTAATTTCATGGCTGCAGTCACCATCTGCAGTGATCTTGGAGCCCAAGAAAAAGTCCCTCACTGTTTCCATTGTTTCCGCATCTATTTGCCATGCAGTTATGGGACCAGATGCCATGATCTTAGTTTTCTGAATGTTGAGTTTTAAGCCAACTTTTTCACTCTCCTCTTTCACTTTCATCAAAAGGCTCTTTAGTTCTTCACCGCTTTCTGCCTTAAGGATGATGTCATCTGCATATCTCAGGTTACTGATACTTCTCCTGGCAATCCTGATTTCATATACATATACTTATAAATATGTTGCATACTTCACATATATAAAATATGAACAAATATCTACATGTAACAGCTAGATAGGTAAATAGATAGATAAAATAACATTCAGCAGAACATTTGGTGAGCCAGGGTTCAAGAAGTAGTGGCCCTGCTACTGGCTTGTAGAAGTGTAAGCTGGTAAAATTTTTTGAAAGCAATGTGCCAACAATTTGTATCAAAATCTTAAAAATGTTCATTCTCTTTTATACATCATGAAAATTTTAGTAGAGACCTCAATTAAATCGATTTGGGAAACCAGCAGGGGTAGCTCTCATGTCCTGCAGCCATTGCAGAGTCCATCTGGACAGAGACTTTCTTAGGCTCCTGCAAGGACTCAGCCAGAGCAAAGTGACAGAGTATGATAGCAGTCCCAACTTCCTTTACTTCTCCATAAAAGTGCTCTCCTTTCCTTGCCTTGCTGGGGACTTGCACATGGCCCAGCATAATTGCAGACCCTGAATTGTAAGCCTCTGCTGATCCCAAATAAACCCATCATTGCTGGAGAACTATCTGGCAGTCTTATTTGTTTCAAGTTCACAGGAGTAATTCCTTTTTTAAGAATCGACTCTAAGGAAAGACACTGGACAAAGAGCGATGTCCAAAATTTTCATCGTAGCACTGGATACGGAGAAAGTTTCTGAGCCTAAGGGTTCAGACAATAAATATCATGAAATGTCAGAGTTGGCAGTGAACTGGTGTCTTTTGCATGAGTTGATTTTCACTTGGGAAAGAGCTCTGAGAGGGAAGTTTGGCTTGTACACTGAGGGGCAGAGGTTAGGGTGAGTGATGGAGCAGGCAGTGAGGTGTCTGCCTCCAACTCGGGCCCATGAATCAGTTTACCCACAAGCAGCAAAGGATTATTCAACACAAGCTGAAAAAGCTCTTTCTATAAATGAGACATAGAGACCTGAAAACACTGCCTGGTGCGAGGGGGAAAAGTGGAGGACTCAGTAAAGAGCCATCTTCACTTGAGGAGAAACCTTGGCTGGGCTCAAGACAGTAAGACTGGAGGCATCGTTTGGAAACCTGAGAGTCTGCAGCTATGGGAACGGAGGGCACTAGCCCGGGGTGAGGCACCAGCTGGTGGTGGGGAGGTGCTGCCCCCTAGTGGCCGTGCAGGCTGCACAGCAAGGGGACAGGAGTGAAGAGCAGGGAGAACCATTTGAGAGCTCACTTGAATTCTCAGAGAGAACTGAAATGGGGTGCAGGTGGAGACACAAGCCAATGAGATCTGAGTTACCACTGCCTCACTGGTGGTCATAGGCCAGGGTGTTAACCATGGTGGAGAAAGTACTATGCTGGGGAAAAAGTCTGGTCTGTCGCGTAACCTGTGGGCTCGATTTCACCTATGTATTTCCGTATCTTCCCTGTCATTTTAAGTCCCCTCCCCCTCTCCCTGCACCACAGGCGCCGAATGCCTGGAAACAATATTTTACAGATTTCCTTGGCAGGAGGTATCTGTTTGGATATCACCGGGGACAGCACTTTCCAAGGTTTGCAAGGTAGGAGAAAAAGACGCTCCTGGAAGAAGCTCTGGGCAAGTGTGGGCATCAGCAAATGACTGATGTGGGCTTTTGCCAGCAGCTCTCAGGTGCTGCTGGCAGCTGATTTTAGCAACAGTGGTATCACTGCCCTGTGTTTCTAGATCTGGGGCCTTCCTGACTGTTGCTCTCTGCCAATGGGAGGTGTAAGCAAGGTTCTATGAGCTTTATATTCCTTGTATCCAATCCTTTCATACTGGGAAAAAAAAAAAAAACTTCTGTTTTCATAACCAATACCTGATAGACGCAGCCTGTTGGTTAGCACTTGAGCTCCAGAATCACTCAGACTTGGTTCAATCCTGTTCTGTACTTAGTTCTGGTGAAACCTTGAGCGACTTTCCTAACCTACGTATGCCCAATTTCTTCATCTTTAAAATGGGTTAATAAAATCACTTACCTCATAGGACTGTAACATGGGTAAAATTATATGGTATATAGTATAACAGCATCCATAAACATTAGGTGGCATCATTATCGAATATTGCACGACCATTGAGTTGAGCTGGTTGAATTGTAGGTGGGAAAGAGAAGAAAAAAATGACCTATACAAAATAATCCCAACTGTCTGAAATATATAAATTGAAATACACCAAAATGTTTTCTCTCTAGGTGATGGGTTTACAGGTGATTCAATTTCCTTCTGTATATCTTTCTTGTAGTTTTAAAATGATCTATATAATAAGTAGATGTGTACTACTTTATAAAAGTAATAACATGAATGTTATTAAGATAGGGAAATTTGTTAAAGTATACATTCAGTACTCAGCTTTGTCACAATTCAATGTCCCATGCAAGCACACCAAAATAATATGATCTTCTTGACATTTAATATTAACCGTCTTTGTTTAGTTCTTTTCCCACATGTCCAAAGACAAGCAAGCATTGTGATAATACCAGATCTGAGAACAGTAAAGCTCCAGTTCAGGAAATTTGCAAAAGGTGAACCCTGGAGATGGCAGAAAAGTTCGTGGGATTCTTCTGGGGAGGGGAGACTGTTTCACTCTTACTGCAAAGGAGGAGAACCCATTTCTGAGTCAGCTGTGGCTTGATATTTATTCAGAAGAGGTTTCCAGGGCCTGCGGTGTCTATTTGTGTTTTAGTTTGCTCTTAAATTCTCTTCACTCACTTTGGCTGTCAGTCTGCAGGACTGGAGTGGCCATACCCCAGGTTCATGCCCCCTATTGTTACAGAGTAATTAGTGATAGTAATGATCCCTTTTGCTTTCAAAAATGCCTCAGTTCATATAACAATATTTATATGTCCTCTCTGTAAGACCTATTCAAATAGCAGCAACTCCTGGACTTTAATAAATAAAGGTCCATAAAAAAAAAAAAAAATCTGCTTAGAATTGGTCCTTAGTCAACTACCTGAGAAGAATAGCATCTGTTTTGGTTTTGTTTTTTGAAAAGTTTTTGTTTGTTTTTAACTGAGGTATAACAGACATGTAACATTATATTAGCACATCTGAAACTGATATCATGTTGTATGTTTTGTTTTTTGATGAGCTTCTTGGCTTGAGAGGTTGCAGCTCACTTACAGTCTCCCCAAAACCATCATACCGTATATTTTCCCTTCTCTAATTAAGAATAAGTTGGAGTCCTAGGGTATCTCTTTGAAAAACAAGTACTGTATTAAAAAAAACCAGTTTCTTGTATGCCTGTGTATCTATCTATATCCGTTTAACAAATCCACCTGCTAGGAAATTCCAAGCAGTCATATGAAGTGCAACCCTGTAATCAAATCTTATTTTTCTCTTTGTCACCAGGGTCAAATACTGCAGCAACTTGTAGAAATGAAACAAATGCCGATTGAATGGAATGGAATTTGCTGTGAGTTACTAATGAATAGGTGGTAAAAGAGTTCATTATTTGGGCTAATCTGTTAGTCATTTTCTCACCAAACCAAACTTGGGTCTGCTTGCCCTGTCATATTAGAACCCCTCTGCTGACACTGAGATGTGGTGAAGAAAAGTACAGGGTTATTGCAAGGTGCCCAACATGGGGCCAAGCTAGGAGAACGGGCAGCTAATGCTCAAACTCCCCAGACCATACCCGGCCCCCCACCAGTGACTTTCAGGGAACAGGCTTTTAGAGACAGTACAAGAGAGAGTGTCATGGGTTACATGATTGGCTCATGGACATTCTTCTGATTGGCTGTTAGTGAGGTAAACGGGTAGTATTTTGGGAGTTAACATCATCTTTCTTCTGGTTCCAACCAACCTAAGGACTGTGAGCTTATGGTCAGCATGCAGTTAACTTCTGGGTGAGTGGGGGGTTTTAGAACCCACCCAACACTCCGGGATATGACTCAGAATATTATCTATAGCCTTTGAGGAGGAGCTAAACATTCCTGACTTTGCCTTATGGCTAAACTATTATTATTTTGTCTTGTTTGACAGTTTTTTCTTTGTTTCAGCATTTGTTCACTTCTCTGACTAAATGCAGTCTTTGGAACTCAGGGAAGACTTAGGAGGCTAAAGCTTTTCTGCAAATAAGAAACAGGGGTGATGGGGAGGGGGATTCATCTGTCACCAAGAAGGCCTCCCAGGTTCCTTCTTGGTTTCAGTTTCTGTGTATGCTGTTTCCCAATCAACACCCTGAGAATAAATATTTTTTGGTGATAATTTGTATTTACTTCTTAATTTCCTTTCTATTGCTTCTTCGTATTTGGAATAGAGTCAGCATAGAGCAGATGCATTTATCCATTGGGCTGTATGCTGAGATAAAAAGTCATTAACATGAGATGCTGCCTTGGAGTTTTAGTGTACTACAAAAGATAAAATACAAACACAGCATGTTTTTGACTTGCTGGTGCATAATCTTGATAAGCTACCACATGCATCTGCATTTTCTCTCCATCACCCATGCCTCCTCTCTTCACCCTTCTACATAAGCTTATAGATTTCTTAGCTGCAAGATGGAGTGCCAATTTATCTGAGGAAGATATTTTCATAAAGATGTGAAGGGGAAAGTGATGGAGCCCATCCCTAAAAAGTTCTACAAAAACTCGTGGAAAGTTAACAAGACAATCCCTGCATGATGAGTGCTAGATGAGTGCTATAGGACCTTTAAAGGGAACAGAGGTGAAATGAGCTGTGGAGTCACAAAGAGAGGTCACTTACAGGAAGTGAGCATGAACTAGGTCTTGAGTGTTGAGATGAGCAGGAGGATGACTTTTCCTGGGAGGACCACACTCTGTAGACAAAGCTTAGGGCCCCCCCACAAAAGAAATTCTAGGACTCTCAGTGGAGCACAGAAGCAACAGTATTATCCCATACTCAGAAGCAGAGGAGAGAGTCACGTGGATGCAACTGAGGGATGCCCCGATGGAGACTGCATGGATCAGTGGGTGCTTGTGTGAGCCAAAGTTTACATGGGGCCCTTGCCCCAGTGCATTGCCTTTACTCACATATCCTGAGACTAGAATTAACCCCAGACGGTAATGCCAGTGGGAAGAGAAGACTCCAAATTGATTGAGAATGCCTTGCACAATCCTAATCAATTGGGGCTTGAAATTAGCATTGACTAGGGATTTGGAAAACAACTTGGAAAATAAAGGAGACTGGGTTCCTTGCACACTTATGTTTGTAGACTGAGTTGTATACTTGCTATTTGTGTCTCTGTGACAATCGTTGGAAATGACAGACTCACCAACTGTGCATGCTGCTGGCTTGGGAAGGGGACAGGAGAGGCACTTGTCTCTGGGGCCCATCCTCAGTCCTGTTGTGCACTTGACTTCTCAGAAGCTGGCCTGCAAGGCGGGGCTGTCGCATGGAGAACCTCAAGTCACAAACTGAGCAATGCTGGTCTGGACACTTTCCTATTCCCAAAGTAAACTCAATGCAGACTTTACCCAATCCTGCAAAATTGGACTGTAAATCTCAGAAGGGCAGCCAGCATTATCTGTCAGATGGTTAACTTACTCTTTGCCTCAGCACCTATAAACCAGATGAACAATTTTCCCTGTGATGCTTAATCTGATGGCTCCATTCCCATCATAAGCCTAAAAAAGAGGTGTTAGAGCAGAGAAAATGAAAAAGGTGCTGGGGCAACATGTATTCCAGAAATCAATATGCAGAATGTCTTTATTTGTATAACCAATTGGCTTTAGACTTCATCATACATTTTTAAAAATAAATATATATTCTTTGTTTTGAGGAAAAGTTCTCATTATTGAAATTCTGGGACCCCCAGTGGGGCACCAAAGCACCAGTATTATCCCATACTCAGAAGAGAGTATCCCATCTCAGAAGAGAGTCATATGGATGCAACTGATGGATGCCCCAACAGTGACTGCATGGAACAGTGGGTGCTTGTGTGAACCATAAATACCTCAGATTTATGTGCCTTTCTCCAAAATCAGTTGGTTAGCTAATTTCCTACACGAAGTGGTTCTGCCTTGCAAAAGGTAAGGGCATGCCTGTGGCATGAAATAACAGCAGGACCAACCTACTATCAGAAACACACTGTGAATATTGGCCTGGAAAAATAGGCAGGCTGTGTCATCATAAATCTCCTTTTTTCGATTCTTTTTGAAATAGAAGTTGGCCAGTCCAGTTCAAATCACCCATGGATCATTTTTAGACATCTCCTGGGTAGAGATAAAAATCTCACTAAAATTGGAATTACTGAACGGCATTTGTGATTTGTCCCTTTTCCCAGCATCTCAGGGTCGTAATGGAATCCACCAATCATAGCAACTGGCCACTTAGTCACTGGAAGTGAAGGTGAAAAGCTCCCGTTATGTTGAAGCAGGACAGAAATTGAAAATGTCAGCTTGCATTTTCTGTTTTATTGTTTTTCTTTTTCTTGTGGCTGGAGATGAGGATGTAGACTAGGAAGGGGTCAGTCTCTGAAGGAGGTTTCTAGAATTACTTAAAAAAAACCAACCCCGTAGTGGTAGAAGCTTTGTATCCTGTGCATGCTAAGTCACTTCAGCCATGTCCGACTCTTTCCTACCCCGTGGACTGTAATCCACCAGAATCCTCTGTCCATGGGATTCTCCAGGCAAGAATACTGGAGTGGGTTGCCTTCCCTCCTCCAGGGGGCCTTCCCAACCCAGGGATAGAACCTGCATCTCCTGCTTTGCAGGTGGATTCCTTACCACTGAGCCACCAGGGAAGCCCCAGATGCTTTGTATCATGTGTACTATCAGTTCAGTTCAGTCACTCATTGTGTCCGACTCTGCGACCCCATGAACCGCAGCACGCCAGGCCTCCCTGTCCATCACCAACTCCCAGAGTCCACCCAAACCCATGTCCATCTAGTCAGTGATGCCATCCAACCATCTCATCCTCTGTCGTCCCCTTCTCATCCTGCCCTCAATCTTTCCCAGCATCAGGGTCTTTTCAAATGAGTTGGTTCTTTGCATCAGGTGGCCAAAGTAATTTCACTTCATCTTGTTTATTTATTTCAATCAAATTAATCAACAATAAGATCTTAAATCTGTAGTTCTAGCATTTACTATTTTTAGAGCAAGACACACAATTATATATAATCATTATTTTTAAAAAATCATAGAGGCAGAGGGGAAAGCTTGATACAAATAGAAGCAACTCTGTGATATCTCTGGATGGTAACATTGTAGATGATTTTGGTTTTTTCCTTTTTTCTTTGGTGTGTGTTCTAAGTTTATCATTATTATCATAAGTTTTACCTTTTATTTTTTTTGGTGGGGGGATGAAATTTGTAAGTGCCTGTGAGAAAAAAAAATACTTTAAAACCATCTATTAACCATGAGTATTGGTATATATGGGAGGTTCTCAAGGCAAGAATACTGAAGTCGTTTGCCATTCCCTTCTCCAGCGGACCACATTCTGTCATGGCATCTGGTCCCATCACTCCATGGGAAATAGATGGGGAAACAGTGGAAACAGTGTCAGACTTTATTTTTCGGGGCTCCAAAATCACTGCAGATGGTGATTACAGCCTGAAATTAAAGGACCCTTACTCCTTGGAAGGAAAGTTATGACCAACCTAGATAGCATATTCAAAAGCAGAGATATTACTTTGCCAACAAAGGTCTGTCTAGTCAAGGCTATGGTTTTTCCCGTGGTCATGTATGGATGTGAGAGCTGGTCGGTGAAGAACGCTGAGTGCCAAAGAATTGATGCTTTTAACCTGTGGTATTAGAGAAGACTCTTGAGAGTCCCTTGGACTACAAGGAGATCCAACCAGTCCATCCTAAAGGAGATCAGTCCTGGGTGTTCTTTGGAAGGACTGATGCTGAAGCTGAAACTCCAATACTTTGGCCACCTCATGAGAAGAGTTAACTCATTGGAAAAGACTCTGATGCTGGGAGGGATTGGGGGCAGGAGGAGAAAGGGACGACAGAGGATGAGATGGCTGGATGGCATCATCTACTTGATGGACATGAGTTTGAGTAAACTCCGGGAGTTGGTGATAGACAGGGAGGCCTGGCGTGCTGTGATTCATGGGGTCGCAAAGAGTCAGACACAACTGAGCGACTGAACTGGACTGAACTGAACTGATTGGTATATATGGGACTTCCCTGGTGGTGATAGGGAATCTGCCTACCAGTGAAGGAGATGTTAGCGACACAGGTTTGATCCATGGGTAGAGAAGATCCCCTGCAGAAGGAAATGGCCACCCACTCCAGTATTCCAGAATATTTCAGTATTCTTGCCTGGGAAATTCCATGGATAGAGGAACCTGGAGGGCTACAGTCCATGGTGTCCCAAAGAATCGGACATGGCTGAGTGACTGAGAACTCATGCATTGGGATATATACAGAGCTGAATGGCAATATGAAAAACAGAGCAAAAATTGAAAAAAAAAAAAAAAACCCCATGGTTTATATTCAGACTGAATGAATTGGTTATAGCCCAGTTGGATCAACAGTGATAGAAAATGGAATGTTCCTAGGTTCTACCTATTCTCTGTGAAGATCCCTATACTATTATTACACATTTTTTATTTGATTGTGGGTTTGCACATAGATCAAATTCTATCACTGACATGATAGAACAGAGGCGCAGTGGGGTGTCTACAAGTGTACCTCATCTTTGGAAGTGGCAGTGTACCTCTCTACCACTGAATAAGTATGAATTTGCATCCAGTGATTCATGGAAATACCAAGGAGCCTGAAAAAGGGATGATGTTAGGAAAATGGAGATAATAAAGGAAAACTTGTAGAGATTACATCATTGACACTGAGGTATATGCAGAAATTTTTTTTAATTTTTCTGTTTGGAGGTTGTAGGGAGAAGGTTGTCACTGAAGTCAGGTTGCAGTGAGATTGCAGGAAATTGGGACAGAGTCTGAAATTGAGAAAAAAAAAAGAGTAGCTCTTTGTGATGACTAGACTCTCTGAATGGGAGGGGAGTCACAGCTTCCACATTCTTTGTGAGAATGGGTGCTTTGGAACACGACTTAACTCAGCCATCCTGATAAGCATGTATGAGGTCTAGGGGAAAAGAGGTTGCACGAATCTGCTACAAGTTTACCCTCTTTTTAACACTCAGGGACCAAGCAATCCTTTTGTTGGATCCTCCCCACTCCTGGTTACTCATAATTATAAGGGTGTACCTTTTCCCTCTTACAGCCAGAGTAAGGTGACTTACCTGCACATGAACCCAGGTATGTCAGCCTCACCTGGGGGTGATGGAGACAAGCGAGAGACAGGATTCTGCTCAGAACACACCCCTCAACACCCTGGATGAGCAGCTCTGCTGGCTGGAAGGGCAGCTGAGCTCCTGCAGCAACAGAGGCCACAGCAATGTGGGAGCAGGACTCCCATGGTAGTTGTAAGAGATCTCTTGGGGAGTCTCTACACAGAGGCTTTGAAGATTACATCATGAGACAATACTACCGGAGACTCCTCTTTGCTGCAGGCCTCTCCGGAATAAAAAACCCCAACCTTCAGTACTTGCAAATGTTCACGCTCTGTCATTATCTGTGCTATAGCTCTTGCTGATTTCAATATCCAGAAGTGTCTCAGCATGCACACACATGGACTATTTTCTCAAACACTGGCCAGCTCTCCTCCCATATTTTAAACATATCTAGACCCTTAATCCAATGACCATCTTCTAGATACACACTCTAGATACATCTCATCCATTACATTGGCCTCCTAGCCATCATATCCTATATTTTTATTAAAAAATATAATTATTTATTTACTTATTTATTTTTGATGGCACTTGGTCTTCATTGCAGCATGTGGGATCTTTAGTTGTGGCGGGCAAGCTCTTTGTTGCAGCATACTGGGTCTAGTTCCCTGACCAGGGATCAGTGAACCCTGGCCCCCTGCATTGGGAGCACAGAGTTTTAGCTACTGGACTACCAGGGACATCCCCAGTTTTAACCACTGGACCACCAGGGAAGTCCCCATCATAATCTACCTTTGTATCTCATTCATTTTAGTATCCTGATTCCAGTACTCTTTCACCCCACTCCACCTTAAATATATCGACTTAACTACTTCTCCACTGGTTTTCAGTTCCTAAGGTGCTCACGTACCTCTTTTCCCAGCTTAGATTCTATAGTCCAGCATTACTATCACCCCCTAACATTCACCAAAACTCCTTTACTCCTTCAATCTCATCACATTTTCTGGTCCCATCATTCTTCTACTCTCCTAAATGTTGACTTCCTGCTTTCCTCTCTCTCCTCAAACTAACAAGATCTTTCTCCTCCTTTCTCCTATCAGCTGATGACCTTGAAAAAATAAAATCAATCACAAGCAAGCTGTCCCCATTCTCCTGTCACCAAATCTACCAACCCACATACAAAGGCCCTTAGAACCTTTTCCTTTTTTTATTTACAATGGATCAACCATCCTTGTTCCTTTTTACAGACACTTGTTCACTGGAACTTAGCTCTCACATTCTCAGGAATGTCACTTCTGCAATTATCTCCCCTCTCTTGCATTTATTTATGTATTTTTCCTTTTTGCTGTAGTATCTCCCATATTTAAGAAAGAGAGGGAGGGAGGGAGAGAGGAAAGAGGAGAGGAGGACAGGAGAAGAAAAAGGACGGAAGGGAGAAAAGAAGGAAAGAGGGAGGGAGGGGAGGAGAGAGAAAAGGAGGGAGAGATCTCCTCCAGCTCTCGTCCCGTTTGCTGCTATTCATTATGGCGAATTTCTTCCTTACTGCTGAGAGTTTTTCCAGACCACACACTCCACTTTCTCGTCTTCCATTCTTCCTTTCACTATTCTGATCAGCTTTGAGTCCTTAGTACTCCATTAATTAATGTCTGTATAGTCAAGCTATGGTTTTTCCAGTAGTCATGCATGGATGTGAGAGTTGGACCATGGAGAAGGCTGAGCGTCGAAGAATTGATGCCTTCAAATCATGGTGCTGGAGAAGACTCTTGAGAGTCCCTCACACAGTAAGGAGATCAAACAAGTCAATCCTAACAGAAATATCAAATCAAACCAGTCAATCCTGAATATTCACTAGCAGGACTGATGCTGAAGCTGAAGTTCCAATATTTTGGCCACCTGATGTGAAGAGCTGACTCATTAGAAAAGACCCTGATGCTGGGAAAGATTGAAGGCAGGAGGAGAAGGGGACAACAGAGGACAAGATGCTTGGATGGTGTCACTCAGTCAATGGACATCAGTTTGAGCAAGCTCCCGGAGATGGTGAAGGACAGGGAAGCCTGGCATGCTGCAATCTATGGGTCACAAAGACTCGGACTTGACTGAGCAACTGAACAACTCCATTAATATTGTTCTTATCAATGGCATCAGCCACTTCCATGTTGCCAAACCCATTAACCAGTTTTCAGTTTTATTTCTTCATTTGTGTCTGAACATTTTGACTAGTCACTCACTCCTTTAAACAGTTTCTTCAGATGCGCCCTGCCCCCCTCACCCGGAATACCACTCCCTTAGTTCATCTGACATACTTGGTGCCCCTTCTCAGTCTCCACTCTGGTTTCTCCCTTCTCCCTGACTGGTGTTATTTTAAGTGCTCCAAGAGTCCGTCCTTGGAAGTTTTTCCTTCTCTATGCACATTCTCTCTGAAAGGAGCCTCATACAAGCCATGATTTTAAATACCACATTTGTGAGGATGACTCCTGAAGTTATATCCCAAACATCTGAACTCTAAGCTTCTAAATCTGTCTCTCTTTTACATTTTAACTTTTTAACTTGGATGTCTAATCTGTCGTTCAGTTGCTCGGTAGTATCCGACTCTTTGTGATCACATGGACTGCAGCATACCAGGCTTCCCTATCCTTCACTATGTCCCTGAGTTTGCTCAGACACATGTCCATTGAGTTGATGATACCATCCAACCATCTCCTCCTCTGTTGCCCCCTTCTCCTTTTGCCTTATATCTTCCCCAGCATCAAGGTCTTTTTCAGTGAGTCAGCTCTTGGCATCAGGTGGCCAAAACATTGGCGCTTCAGCATCAGTCCTTCCAATGAATATTCAGGACTGATTTCCTTTAGGATTGACTGGTTTGATCTCTTTGTAGTCCAAGGGACTCTTAAGAATATTTTCAGCACCATGATTTGAAAGCATCAATTCTTTGGCTCTCATGAGGTTTCAGTTCAGTTCAGTTCAGTTCAGTCGCTCAGTCATGTCCGACTCTTTGCAACCCCATGAATTGCAGCACGCCAGGCTTCCCTGTCCATCACCAACTCCCGGAGTTCACTCAGACTCACATCCATCGAGTCAGTGATGCCATCCAGCCATCTCATCCTCTGTCGTCCCCTTCTCCTCCTGCCCCCAATCCCTCCCAGCATCAAAGGCTTTTCCAATGAGTCAACTCTTCGCGTGAGGTGGCCAAAGTACTGCAGTTTCAGCTTTAGCATCAGTCCTTCCAAAGAAATCCCAGGGCTGATCTCCTAGGGCTGGACTGGTTTAGTTGTTTATTAAAGGCCACACAGACAGTGAGCCTGTAAGCTGGAATTCAAGGTTAGGGCTACCTGACTCCAACCAAGACAGCCTCCCAAGAAAATTAGTTAAATCATGTCTCACTGTACAAAGTTTTATTTATTCCATTCCTCTTAAATCAGAGATAATGGTCTTAAAAACCATGTTGGATTCCTTGAGCCTTTGTATTTCCACAAGATCTGTGCAATTCAAAAATAAAAATAAGACACGTTTCTGCAAGATCTTGGCTTCCTCACATTTGACCCAGCTTTAAAGAATACAACCCCCTTGTTCCACAAGCTGAAATAAACACATTTCAGAAAAATTAAAAATTCCAGAGCTTACATAAATCCAATTCAATGTCAAGATTAGAAGGGTAGGAATATGTAAGATGGATGACACTAATTCATCTAAATCTCTCTCTTCCTCCAGAGCATAATACATTTACTGCACATATTCACAGCAATCTGCATGATATATTAGGGTAATCACAGGATAGCTATACCTTCTAAAATTGTGGTTTTGCTTCAAAGTTGTACACAAAAATGTAATCAAGGAAAGGATAAACTACATATTTACATCATATTTACATCTACACTCATATCAATGTCAAGAGACTCTGTTTTTACAATTTCCCTCCTTGTATCTCTTCTTTTATATGTTAGAATACTTCCCGGTATACTTATGAGCTTATGAACACAGTGATGACTCCAGGATGCTCTGAGCATATTAGTTCATGTCGGATTGGGGGAGGGGAGGGGAGAAAGGAACAAAAAGAAAAAGTAATGCCTGGGGCAATGACAGCATGATTTAACCCCTCCAAAAAAATGCATTCAGGAATTTATTACCAAGCCCCCATGATGTGTCTTTCCTTTTGAAAGTTCTGAATGTAGAGAGAGCTGTATAGAAAATATTGTTTCGCTTGTATATATGTACCACAACTTCTTTATCCCTTCATCTGGTTCAAGAAGGAGGGGACTGATGTTTGATTTATGTTGTTATATGGCAGAAGCAACACAATATTGTAAAGCAATTGTCCTCCGATTAAAAATAAACACTTAAAAAAATTTTTTTAAAGAAGTCAAGTATTATAATCACATACACATTTAAAAAAAACAACAGTGATAACAACAACAAAAAAGGAAACTAAGAAAGAACTTAGAAATAATTTTGAAGGACAAAATTAATATGAGCTTTTTGAAGTGGTGATAAAGGAAATATTCCAAGCACAAAATTATTTTATAATGAGTCACTTGATTATTTGTTACAGGTAAATTGAGCTAAACTCCCATCCTTTTGATTGGAAATACTTATGCCAAAATGGTCCTACTAATGTAGAATTTGTGTACTTTTTTTAAAGCTAGAAATCACTTAGGGATTTTCTAGTCTATTTGAATCTATTACATGTATTTCAAACGAGGAAATGAGGTAAAGTGATCTGTCTATATAGGTTTCCATGGGAACAAAACCCACATTCTCTGATTTCAACATAAACGACTGTCCATTTATCCCTTCACATAATAAATAATTTTATTATGTATTTATTTACTTTTAATTTATTATTTATTTATTATTTTTTATACAGGGAAAAAAAAGAAAACAATGCTTATTGCAAGGATCACACCCATTACTTAGAAAGATAAGCAAGAGCATCTCTAGTCTTCTCTTCTGAGTTCCAGAAGGTAAGGGAAGAGACAGTGGGGCTGAGGATGAGAGTCATTGCCAAGATTACCACTGGAAATGAGAATAACTATCGCACAGCAAACCAGTCCTAACTCCAAGTTAGGATTCAGCAAAAACCCAATATGAAACTTTAAAATAAAGAATTCACCCTGACATGATCGTAACCCAAGAGGAAAAAAGTTGATTCCGTTTTCTAAGCTTATTGGTGAACATCAACACAGGGTAGCATCAGAACGATCAACTTTCTGTTCTTAATCTGCAGCTATCTTTACAAAATAATTTTAAGTTCCTTGCAGTAAATTCCTGTAGAATTCCTCCCCCAGGATCTGTTGTGAAACCTATAAACAGTAAAAAGGATACAGAGCACAAACTCTGAATACACTCATTCATTATTTTTCAACAGGAAGATTTTTTTTAAAAAAAGCACAGTATAATTTCCCAATCCTGGATCATCCCTGTGCACCAGCCCCAAGCCTCCTGTATCCTGTATCGCGTGGCAGATTCATGTCAATGTATGGCAAAACCAATACAGTATTATAAAGTAAAATAAAGTAAAAATAAAAATTAAAAAAAAAAAAGCACAATATATTTGTGCATAAAATAATTGTTGTTGTTATTTAGTCACTCAGTTGTGTCTGACTGTCTTGTGACCCCATAGACTCTAGCCTGGCCAGGCTCCTCTGTCCATGGGATTTCCCAGGCAAGAATACTGAAGCGGGTTTCCGTTTCCTTCTCCATGGGATTTTTCCAAACCAGGGATCAAGCCAGTGTCTCCTGCTTGGCAAGTGAATTCTTTACCACTTTAAACCTGGGAAGCCCTGCATAAAACAATATATCATGTTAATTTAGTGAGCTGAAGTTAGAAATCACTGTGTCTTCGGAAGAGCATTGTGGATTGCCCTATCTATTCATAAGTCCTTGAGTTAGCTTTGCTAATTGAGGATGATTTGACTCTCATGATATTAAGAGTTTTGTATTTCATTCAGGTCACAGGGCTTCGAGAGTATCTGAGCTTCAAACACACAGTGTTTACCATGTCTAGAGAGAGAACATGAACACAAGAGTTACTGCAGTTTTGCTTGTAAGTTAGTAAAGCCCATCCCATTCAGGTTCTGAGAAAGCGAAGGATCTGTCTAGAGGAAGAGTTGGCAATCAATTAGAAAGAGTTTAACCCGTGTTTCCATTACCCGAGAAACCTAGTGTTCTGCTTTATAGGGAATAGACAATACAGGGTTGTGACCAACCATTATTTACATCTAATCTAATTATACAAATAATAAATATTCAATACAGAGTAGTTGAGGAACACAGAAGACAGAACTGAACTAGAATCAGTTCTGGTTGAGTTCTTTGACTATGAAGCCTGGGGTAAACAGCTTATTTTTTTATGCATTTGTAACCATTGCAAACATTTCTACCTTTCTACCTCATCTCACTTGACTTTTTCTGTGAAGCCTCAGTGAATAATACATGTAAAAATGTTCTAAAAAGACATATGTAAACAACTGTTTGGCATTGTTTCTTATTTTCAAGGCATCAAGATAATATGCCTAGGGTGTATGTTAAGGGTATACCATGATCTTTTCATTTCTGTGCAATTTTCCTATGCTTGTTGATCTTACTTTTGACAAGATAGATGGAGAAACACTTCATTGGTTAGGAGGAAAAATATTTCCAAACTCTTAATCTTTCATCTTTAGCCATGAAGCTATTCATTATTGGAACCACACAAGTGATTATGATTAATATCATATCAACTCTATGAAATTAATTTTTCAAGGTGAATGTGATGAGAAATAAGCTCTCTTCTTTCATTTCTAGCTACCCTAAATCTCTCAACTTTCAAATAATCTGCTCCCTCTAAATTTTATCAGATTTAACTCTCCTGTATTCTTAATGGATTCCAGTCTTAAATGTGATAAAAAAGAGAGCAAACTAAGTAATGACTTTTTTCAAATTTTTAGCGTATCTAAAAATACACATAAGTTAACAGCTAAGAGAATATTCAAGACCTGAACACATGAGAATATTCACTATCCAGATCAAGAAACAACAAACTAATCTTTAAACTTCAAGTCTATCTCCAATGTTTTCTTTACTAAACATTATAAATCTATTATATAGATTGTAAACTTTTAATATATTTACATTCAATCCTATAACTATAAGTGTTAATCCAAATATACAAAACACAGTTTCTTTGACGAACATCAAAGGATTGTTGTTCTTGATGAAATGCAACCAACCTAACCATTAGGTTCCTTTGTTGTTGTCAATCAAAATATTTAAATAATCTTGATTCCCTGAGACCCAAGACAATTTCTTTCAAACATGCCACAAAATTTGAATACTGTAATGAGATCATATGGAGAAGGAAATGGCAACCCACTCCAGTATTCTTGCCTGGAGAATTCCACAGACAGGGAAGCCTGGTGGGCTATGGTCCGTAGGATCACAAATTGTCAGACATGACTGAGCACACAGCACAATGAGATAATAAGGTATGGACTTCCAATTGAGGAAGAAAATCTCAAAAATTATTACAATAATCATGACACTACACTAATAATCAGTTTGCCTGCTCTGTTTACAATGAAGAATAAATTCTAGGATCTACATTTAGCCCAAATGGAAAGTTAATGTCTTAGATGTATCTAACCACTTTTTCTTTCAATTTATTTTGATGTGAATATGCCTTAAAGGCCAAAAGTACATCTCTTTCATAAAGTGGTTCCCCAATCTCCAATTTTGGGAAGATTCATTTAATTGCTTAAATTAGTGGTGCCAGGAGGGCAGAGAAAAGGATTCATGCTACAGGTTCCTCTGCTCACGATTGTGTGTCCTGGGTCTGCAGCCCACTCACTAATGGGCTGCTGGTCTGTGGCGGGAGACAGTGATCTGTCCATGGAGTATATGAGGCACCCATGATGTTCAACCTCAGCTGAATGTCCCCAGAGATTTGCTTGGATGTCCACAGTTCCTTAGGACTTGTATTTCCTACTGGAGTGGGTACAGGTATGTGATGCTGTGATGAGGTCAATATGGGAAACGGTTCTAAATAAATTATATTAGTTTGGTGGTGGGATATATTACCCAGATACCACTGACATCCCAATGGAACTCCAGTTGTCCTCTGAATAAGTTCAACTCTTCAAAATGACGTTTTCATTCATGTGTCACTGCTTCCCCTTTCTTCTTTCCTACCTGGTCTCCTAGCTATAGTCCCTACTCATCTAGTACATATTTGTTGAAAGTTTGCATTGTGCCAGGCACTCTGCCAGACTCTGATATACAGTCCCGAGTTGAGCAAAAATGGGCCTTGCCTTCTAGAATTTATGGCCCTATGGGAGAGGCAAATCAATCCAGTAACCCTCAAAAATATCTCGGTCTCTTACACCTCCACCCCTTTTTGCTTATATCATTTCTCGTCTTTGTCTTTTAAGTGCTACTCATCCTCCATGGCTAGGTTGAAATAGTTGTACCCGTGGCATGAGCTTTCCATTTTTTAAAAAAGAATTATCTATTTTTAGATTTTTAGCTGCATTAGGTCTTCATTGCTGCATGTGGACTTCTTCCAGTTTTTGTGAGCAGGTGTGTGCACTGCTGATTCAGATGCATGGGCCTTTCGCTGCAGTGGATGCTTTTGCAGAGCATGGGTTCTAGGCTCATAGTGTTCCATAGTTGCTGCATGAGGGCTCAGTAGTTGCAGCTCTCAGACTCTAGAGCACAGGCTAAGCAGTTGTGGCACAGGGCTTAGTTGCTCTGCGGCACAAGTCTCCTGCATTGGCAGGTGGAGTCTTAACCACTAAACCACCAGGGAAGCCCCTGGCCCAAGCTTTCCTTGACTTACTCCAGTCAGCCCACAGTAATTCCTGCACCTTCTCTGAAGCCCATACACCACAGACCCTACCACAGTCACGGAATAATCTAAATGCGTGCCCTGCGGCTCAATGGTAAAAAATCTACCTCCGATGTAGGAGATGCAGGTGATGCGGGTTTGATCACTGGGTTGGGAAGATCCCCTGGAGGAGGGCACGGCAACCCATTCAAGTATTCTTGCCTGGAGAATCCCATGGGTAGAGGAGCCTGGCAGGCTATAGCCCATAGAGTCGCAAAGAGCCGGACACCACTGAAGAGGCTGAACATGCATGCCACTGCTAGTGAAGTCTATAACACAAGGCAGACATCAGGAACTGATCACTGTTTCCATTGAGTGAGGAGTGGCTTCAAGACTGCACCCAACACAGGAAGTCAGGCAGTGACTGCCCATCAACTGGAGCTGACGCTTTGAAAGAAACCTATGTCATCCTCATCCATTTCATTAACTAGGCAGTTATTATTCACCTCTATCTTCAGTTGCCATTATATTCTCATGTGTAGGTATTATCCCTATAACTACGATCTAAATGACTTCAGTAACAGGAACTGTGCCTTATGTTTATTTTAATAGTTGTAATTCAGGCACTGTGTGTTGAGCTCAGAGATGTCAAAGCTCTGTTGTCAGTGCTACAAGGAATACAAAGGTGAATAAGACACTGTCTTCACTGCCAAAGCTTTCAATGTTTTGAGGGATAAGAAGTTCACAAAAATACACAACTCAGGTCAGACTAAATCAAATGCCAAAGAAAGTCTTGAAGGTTCAGAGAAGCCACAAATCAGATCCAGTGAGAAGGAGAAGGGAACGTTTCTTAGAGAAGGTGGCACCTGAGTGGAACATTAACGACTGGAAAAAGAGAAAGAGGAAGAAGAATATCATTCTCCAGGCATAATGAAGGGCATAAGCAAAGCCACAGACAGAGGAGACGTTAAAGTCCTTATCGTATCTACTTTGGCCCCAGAGTACTTGGCATGACGTCTCATTCATAGTAGGTGTTCAATAAGTGCTGTTAGGTAGATAATTTAGGCAAGGGTAATTACAATACAAAAGAACCAGTCTGTGAGCCCCTTATGTGAACACAGACACACACACACTCACTTCAGAACAACTGACCTTCCCAAAATGAGACTCCAGGTTCCGACAGGTTACAGAGACACAAATGAGGGAATCAGGCTGAAATTCAAGCCAGAAACAATTAACACAGTCAAGATGGTAGCATCATACCATTAGACAAATACAGGACCTTTTTTTTAGAGTGGAGACCTGTGTGGCTGCACAGGTCACACAGCCGTGAAACTGGCTCTGTGTCTGTAAGTCCACCAAATCTTTTTTCTGATTGCATTGATGCTATTAATGGATGATAGTTTTATTATTTTGGGATTACAGATCTGAGGAATTTTTGGTCACCAGTGTTTTGAAGAATTTGTGTTCAATAAATGTCCTTTATTGAATGTTCAATAAATGTTCAATAGACATTTATTGATGGTATATGGAAAGAAGCTTTGTAGTCAGGTTAACTTGGGGAAATGTTTATCAACTGGAAAAAGAGCACAATGAAAGAATTGTGAGTTAAGCTTTATTTGGGGCAAAATGAGAACTATATCCTGGGAGACAGCATCTCAGATAGGTCTGACGTACTGGCTCTGAAGAGATAGTGGGGAGAGGTCAATATTGTATACGGTTTTAGTGAAGAGGGTAAATGCAGTCAAGTGCACATTTTGGCATAAGGTTGATTCTAGCCATAAGGAACAGATGTGTCTGTTAACAATCTTAGTGCTTTGCTAGATACAAGAAGATGCAAAAATTCAGGCTCATAAAATCTTCTCCTGAAAATACCTAACTATGTAAAGACCTGCTCTGCCAGTTTTTCCCAGAGCATAGAGTGCCTAGTTCCTGATTTCCACCCTGAACTCCTTTCAGGGTGTGTTGACAGTCAGTGATGCAGTGGCTAGTGAATTACTCCTTGAAGAGGCAGATGGCTAGTGATAACTTTTAGTTGGTACACTGAGCTAAGTGTGGTTTAATGTACTCTTTGGAGACTTTGACGAGCTATGTCACCATGATTCTCCAAGAACAGAAGGACAGTATGATCAGTCCCTAAGTATATTTAACCAGAGCATCTTTTTTAATGGAGGCTCTCATGTTATTCCATAGCACACTCTATGATTTGACGTGGTGTGTGCTTGTGTTAGTTGCTCAGTCGTATCCAACTCTTTGCAACCCCATGCACTGTAGCCGGCCAGGCTCCTCTGTCCATGGAATTCTCCAGGCAGAAATACTGGAGTGGGTTGCCATTCCCTTCTCCATTTGATGAGTTAGATGCAAATATACAGAAAATAGGGAAAATTAAACCCAACTTTGCTTAAAGGATGAAGACTGGGGTCTCAATGAGTAAATGTTAACATCCAGGAAATCTTGCAGATGCCTTATAGATTCTCTTTTTCATCTACCCTCCATTGTACAACTCTTATCCCATCCTACCTACTAGGGATTAAAAAAAAAAAAAAAAAAACTCATTTGTCACATCTCCACTATGTCCCAAATTCCATTTTAAGTGCTTTGACCCTCATAATAATCCTATGAAGTCAGCACTATTATTATTCTAATTTTATAAATGAGGGAACCTAAGGCACAGAGACATTGAAGAATTTCCCCTTAGTCACTTGTGTAGTAAGTGGTAAAGCCAGTTTGGCTTCCTGGTGGCTTAGTCAGTAAAGAATCTACCTGCAATGCAGGAAACCACCTGCATTGCAGGAGATGTGGGTTCAATCCCTGGGTCAGGAATATCCCCTGGAGAAGGAAAAGGCACCCCACTCCAGTATTCTTGCCTGGGAAATCTCATGGACAGAGGAGCCTGGTGGGTTACAGTCCGTGGAGTTGCAAGAGCCAGACACAACTTAGCAACTTAAGCCAGTATATAAATGCATACACACCTAGGCAGAGCTAGTTTTCTAACTATCACACCATTGTCTGCCCCAGAGAGCAAGAAGGGGAGAGAAAGAGAGAGAGGGAGAGAGAGCACCTGACTATTCTCCCCTCCTCTTTCACCCACTGCTTATGACAGGTGACTCTGCCAACATCCCTCTCCCTCATCCACCTTCCCACCCACCCATCTCCCCTATCCAACCTTCGGAGCAATGGGAATCCACCTTTCTCTCATCCAACACCCGGTGCTTCTGAAGGTTGCGATCATCTCAGTCTAGCCATGTGGCCTTTTGTTTCTATACTCTATAATGTGAAACTTCTTCCCAAATATCTCATTCAGCAGTTCCACCTTGATGAGAGAAATCACAGGTTTCAGGAAGAAGCAAATTATGCAGCTTTCACAATTCCTCTCGGCAGCAGAATGTGAAAGGAAATCAACATACATCACTTGTATCTGATTGAAGTTTCTTTTGGCAGGATTGAGGGGAGAGATGGGGAGAGACAGCCTTCTCTCAGCTGAGATTCCTCTAAATTTCTTCCCTAGTTTCCAGAATAACAATTCCAGGTCACTTCTTTGACCTTCCACCCTCAGCAGTCTGTCTTAATGTTTACTACTTGCTCCCAAAGAAAGAAAAAGAAAAAACCTTTGACCTTCTCCCTCACACTCTTGCATCAAACTCCACCTTGCTGTAATGCTCAGGCACTCCTAATTCCCATTCAAAACCTTTTCTTTCACTTCATTTCTCTTTTTCTCTCATTGTGGATTCATCTCTCTGCTCCTTTCTGCCTCCCACTGCCATGTGACAAATCCCTCTTAAAATAATGCTGATGACTCACCCAGTGGATACTGTATTCCATTTATATGTACCTTTTTCCCCCAAGGGGCATAAAGAGTTTCACAGATATTTGGTTTTATTTTTACTTCATCCTTGTGAAAAAGAAAAAAAAAAGAATCTGTCAAAAGGGGATAGAAATGTAGTTTGGGCTTTTAGTCTGAATTACTGAGCAGTAAGGCTGATAATCAGTTTTTGACTTTTTCAGACCTCCTCTTTCTCAGCATCTTTTCCTTGGTACTATTTATTTGCTTCAGAGTCTATTAGCAACCACACCAGAAATTAGACTACAATCTTACCGATCAGTTGTGCTGTTTCCTAACCAGCCACCCAAACTGGAAACCTCAGTGCAGTCCCAACTCCTCCAGTTTTTCCTCCACTTCCAGTTGATCACCACAGCCATTCTGATTCTGCCTGGGGCTCTTTTTCACTCCTGTTTCCATTGCCACAACTTAATTCGGGCCACCATCTCCTCCAGCCTGGATTTACCTTTTCCAACCTGACGCAATGTTCGCCTCTCTATTCCCCACCAACCTAAACATTTTCTGCACTCCTCCAAGTCAGATCTGATCACCTTGCTCCCAGGGACCCTCTGTTTAAAACCACACCCTTTGGCGTAGCACTCCGAGTGGTCTCAGTCTTGCCTGGGCTTCCTTCTTCTGTGATCCCTGAGCTCTAGACCCCAGCCACCCCAGAAAAGAGCAGTTTCCCTGAACAGGCCAGATTTCCCTGCTTCTGGGCTTCATCATTCTCATGGTTCCCACTGGCAGAATTACTCGCCCCTGGTGTGTCTCCTCCTGGCATATTTCTTCTCAGGTTTAATGGTACAATTTTTGTATCACCTCTTGTGCAGAACTTTTCCTACCTTTCCTAGGGCAGATTTAAATATTCTCTCTTCAGCATTCCTATAGAATGCTGAATAAATAGAGCATTCTATTCAGAATAGAGATATATATAATGTGTATGTATAATGTCTGTATTACTTCTAGAATAGAGATATATATAATGTGTATGTATAATGTCTGTATTACTTCTAGAATAGAGATATATATAATGTGTATGTATAATGTCTGTATTACTTCTAGAATAGAGATATATATATAATGTGTATGTATAATGTCTGTATTACTTCTAGAATAGAGATACATATAATGTAGTGTATATTGCACACAAAAAATGTGTTGGAGACCTATGGTGTTCCTGGCGCTATGCCAGGTATTAAGTACATAGAGATCAAATCCACAATCCCTACTCTGAATATTAAGTAGACTGAAAGTAAAGAAAAATAAACCGGTATTTCAAGGTGATACAATGATAGTAGAGGTAACCCCAGGGGCTCAGTGGGTCCATGAGAGGAGAGTCACCTAGGCTGGGGATGTCAGGAAGGTCTCTAAGAGGAGGTAAACCCTGGGCCGAGCTGTTTGGAACATCCGAATAGGAATGAATGGCTTTGATGACTGTACTTTCATGGGCTTCAGGACAGCAGACTAGACGCGGTGCTCCTTGTACTCAGCAGGTGCTCCACAGCTATTCAGGAAATCAAATAGACCCAAAAATGATTGGTCTGTGGATGTCTAAAACCCCCACTGATGTCGTTTATTGCTTCTCAACCCTGCCTTCTCCTTTCTTTTGGTGGTTGGCTTCAATCTTGGTCCCACAGGTCTAATCTTAGCCAATAAAAAATGCAAATAACAAGGCACACCCCATAAATGTGATATTTTCCCATCCCAGTACCGGCTCCCCGTAGCCAAAGAAGCAGTGATTGGATTTGCGGGCCATACCGCCCAAGTTAGGCAATCATGCATCGTTAATGTGCTCTCTGGCTAAGCAGAAAAAAAAAAAATGAGGAAAAGGAAAAATGTGTGAATGCATACTAGGCCAAGTTCAAAAGTCAGCAGGCTTCAGAGTCACTTCTTACTACCACTGGTGGCCAATGTCATTTCCCACAACCTCCAGGATGGAGTACATGCTCCTCCATCTGGGAGACAAAGACCTTGGTGTCAACTCCTCCATCTCTCTAATCTCACCTTTTGCTTACTCTTCCTTTGTTGTTGAACCTCAGCTTTTTCCCTCAGTCAGTCCTATTAAACTGGCTTCCCAGGTGGCTCAGAGGTAAAGAATCCACCTGCCAGTGCAGGAGACGCAAGAGACACAGGTTTGATACCTGGGTCAGAAAGATCCCCTGAAGGAGGAAATGGTAATCCACTACAGTATTCTCACCTGAGAAAGCCCATAGGCAGAGGAGCCTGGTGGGCTTACAGTCCATGGGGTCACAAAGAGTCGGACGTGGCTGAGCATGCACACGTATTTAACTCCTTTCATTTCCTTCCAGCTTCCGGATTCTCTCACTTTCAGGCCTCTATGTGCTGCTTGTCCTCTGCAGGGATTGCACTGAATCCCCCTGGATAACTTTGACTTGCCTTTCAGGTTTCAGGTGAAAAGCTCTTTTTAGGAGGAAGCCTGTCCTGAACCTCTCCACCTGTTAGGACCTGAACAGGTTTGCTCCTTTCTGCCTCAAATTCACACTCTTCACTTTCCCTATCATCGTAGGTTACACAATCATTGAAACTGTCTGCTTAGTTGTGTAAGCTCCCTGAAGTTAAGAATTGTGTCTGGTTTCACCTCTGCATCCCAATGCCTGGCAAACTGTCTCAACTATGTTAGGCACTTCATGAGCATCTGTTGTTTGAGTCAGTGGATAAAAGAACCTTGGGGTCAAATGGAAGGATGGGGTTAGCAGAGGCAAACTATTATATATAAAATGGATAAGTGACAAAGACCTACTGTATTGCAGGAAACAAATTTCAACATATTATGGGACACCATAATGGAAAATAATATAAAAAAGAATATATATCTATAGGGCTTCCCAGGTGGCGCTAGTTGTAAAGAACCTGCCTGCCAATGCAGGAGATGTACAGTGTGGGTTCGATCCCTGGGTCGGGAAGATCCCCTGGAGAAGGGAATGGCAACCCACTCTGGTATTCTTGCCTGGAGAATCCCATGGACAGAGGAGCCTGTCGGGCTACAGTCCATAGAGTCTCAAAGAGCCAGATGTGACTGAAGTGGCGTAGCATGCAGGCACATACACGTGTATAAAAAACTGAACCATTTTGCTGTACAGCAGTAATTAACACAACACTGTAAATCAACTACACTTCAATTTTAAAAATGAAATAAAAATAAATAAATAACCTGAAGCAAGGAATAGAAGACACAACATACCAGAATGTAAACTATGGAAGCAGGGGTTTGTTCTGCGCACAGTTACAGTTTCTGGCACAGAATAGACCCTCAACAAATTGTTACTGAATAAATGAACTAGTTGATTAATTAAGCTGGTTAAACGAAGCTATTGTGTAGGCCTGAATAGTCTTTTTCAGGGGTACATTGCATATGGTTTGGTCTTCAGGGAATTAACCTCTGAAGAGAGGAAGGCAGTGTGACATGGAAGTCAAAAACTGTGAACTTGGAGCCAGGCTTCCGTGGGTTCACATCTGAACTCTATCCCTCACAAGTCAATAGCCTGATTATGCCTTAGTTGTTTTGCCTTAATTAGAAGTCTGTAATGTGACGGAATATCTTAACAACATTTGCAAGTCAATAAGATAGTGCTGGTTACATAGTAAAAACTGCTTAAGTATTTGCTATAGGCAACAGACTGGCCTTACAAAATGGAAAGTCAAGAAGTACTGTCCACAGTTGATAGAATAAGAAATAAATGATAGGTATATGTTACCTAAATCTGTAAACATAATTAATTAAAATATCAACATAAGTATATGGAGAGAATGGAAAAAGAAAACTAAATCCTCGTGTACCATAAAAGACAGCCACAAACAATGTCCAAAATTGACAGCCCAGGAATTAATGGTGACCAAATATGACTGATTTGAAGTATTAACTGACCCCCAGAGTTCTCTGCTAGGCATTGGAGACCTGATGTATTGATAGCCACAAGCAGCTTTCAGTCTAATTGCAGGACTGGGGTGGGAGAAGCAGAGACAGGAATACAAGCAGTTTCAATATAAGTTGGTAAGTTTTAGGTTATAGTTAAGTACAAGTAGCCGCAGGAGCGCAAAAGAAGGGTCACAGCCACTAAAAAAAAGTTACTATTTTGAACCCTCTTCTTAGGTTATTTGGTTGAATTGAATTGAAATCCAGTAAACCACAGGATTACATTTAGTAGACACAAGTCCTACCTAAGTATCCAGTCAATTAGTTAAAATTTATAGACACTGTTTGATTGAAATCTCTTAGCATTACCTTAGATAATGTGATAATAAGATGTGTATACCTATAGTCTTCAATATATATTATCTCTTGAATACTTGTAGGGTTTGGGAGATATTTGGGAAATGCAAGTATGTGTTCAATCAGGAAACCTCCTTTTCATCTTCTGTGACTTTACTAGGTTTCACCCCTCCATAAAACAAGTGATTTCTCCTTAAGTGTGTCTTTTAAGACCAGCTTTGAAGATTACTGTGGGCAAACAGCAATGAGAAAGGACAGGTGACTCCACCTTTGGCTAGGAGGCAGTGTTTCAATCATTCCTCTCTGTTTCCCTAATAGTTCAGCTGGTAAAGAATCTGTCTGCAGTATGGGAGACCTGGGTTTGATCCTTAAGTTGGGACGATCACCTGGAGAAGGGAAAGGCTACCCATTCCAGTATTTTGCCTGGAGAATTCCATGGACTGTATAGTCCATAGGGTCACAAAGAGTTGGACACAACTGAGTGATTTTCACTTCACTTCACTCTGGTTCAGTAGTTGGATGACTAAAAGTAAGCTGATTCAAGAAGCTGCCCTCAGTTACCCTCCTAAAATATTTAGCATTTCAGATTGTCCCCCTAGAACCAGGAAACAACTGGTCCTTGAAACTATCAAGGTTTGATCAGTTCTAAACTATTTAAAGTCAAATAGAAGTGGATGCATACATTATCAGCTACTTGGCTAGCACAATCATAACCATGAACCAAATTAGCAATTTAAAGAGAATACAGGAAGACATGAATCTGGGATATTTAGGGGACCAAATGAAGTAATATTAAAACTTTACTGCAAATTATGATCACACTCAAGAAATGTTCCAGGTGACAGTGTTTGGGATGTTAAATTCCAAACGCATAACTTGTATGTTAACTAGAGTAGTGACAATTGTGGAAGTTGCAGAAAGGCAATGAGAAGTTTGCTTAATTTGAGTGGAATTGATTTTTGTTGAATAAACTGTCTAACCTTGGCAAATGAAAGAACTGACAAACTGTGTCTTTGTCCTTTCTCTTGTAGATCAGATGAAACATAGAGGTATGAGAATTTGCTCAAGATCAAACTTGAGTGAAGTCACTTTTTGGGTAGTGAACTCTCAGAATGGGAACCCAGTAACAGTCAGATAATTTATTTCTTAAAAATAGAACTGCATGATGAAGACAGGTTGAAATAAGGCTTAAATTGTCATCATCACAGTTGTCACCTATGAGTCGTGTAGGGAACAACTTCATGCTGGAACCTAAGAATAATGAATATAGCTTTCATCTCTGATAAACACTGATATAATCTCTCCCATCAGGGATCAAAAGGAGGAATGGTAAGGACAGAAATGGAACACAAATGATGTATTACCTTTCCCAATATGTAACGAATAAGTTTGTGGAATATTCTTAATATTAAATATTTATTAATTAGAACATCTGAATGATTACAAAAGAAATATAAAAAATAAAAATCTATGAAAATAATTTGACTCATACAGCACTTTTATAAAAAGTGAATATAATGTAATCAGTCCATGGGCTTTGAAGGGAAATGAGGTGGCTGGCTAGGGGGGGGACAAAGTGCTGGAAGGTCACTACCCAGTTAGGGTCACAGTCGTATTGGTGGATGGCTGGGCTCCTGTAGGCTTGATCTGGCTCATATTTTTCCTGTCTATGCTTTGGACGGCTTTATTCACCCAGTCAGCTGCAGGATCAGCACAGATTTTAAATCCTCGTCTGGTAATGAATCTGCAATGCAAGGAAAAGATAGCAAAATTAGTCACATCCTCAAAGCCTTGGGGCCAAAAGTTAAGATCAGATCATATAAAAGAGCTCTTGTGCAGATATGACTGGATAAATCAGTCTTTCAGATTCACAAGATCATAAATGAAAATCATTCTTCTGCAATCTATTTTTTTCATGAAGAAGAAATAGTTCCAGGTAATACCCAGATTCCTTGTTCAGCATAATTTTCAGACTCCTATCTCATCATTGCCACCAAGTGATGTAATTAAACTAGACATTTGAGGTCCTTTTTCTTTTTTCACATCTAAACACTGTCATCCTATCTTCTGCACAAAAGGTGACTTATTTATCTTATTTGAAGAGGTGGGAGGGGGGGTAAAGTTGTGATTATATGTTGGGAAGTGTTGCTATTTTGAAAATGAAATCCTGGAAAGAGAATGGTACCATGTATGCTAATTGTTGACACTATTCCTTGAGATGTGGCAACTGATAAAATATGACATTCTACTCCAGGCATGAAAAAGGAAAAGAAAGGCAGGGAAGGGGGTGGATGGGAAGAGAGGTATCCCATAGCAGTGTGGCTCTGTGCTCAAATCCTGATCTGATCCAGCCATCTCTAGACGTAACCCTCAAGTCCAAGCACGTTATTCATCTGGTTCCCAGTCCGATTATTCTGTTAAGATAAATCAGAAAGGAGGGTGACAGTCTTCACTTGGTTGCCAATTTTTTTGTCATCATCATTGTTTGGGGCTACACAAAGACTTGGTTAATATGGAAAAACAAAAGGACTGTTGGCTAGGTTGAGGTCTTCCTCCTTGTTAACTTATTTTTCCCGAAGAGGGTGGCATTTCTGTACACTGTGTTCCATCAAGCCCAGCTTTGGGGAGAGAAACTCACATCACTGCTTTCATGGAGCCCTCCTTGATGGTGTAGGTCTTGATGTTTTTAACTGGCAGTCGCCGTGTAGTCAGACTCATACAGATGCTCTTTTCTAGAACTTCAGTCCCCACACCTGCACAGAAAACCAAGCAAACAAAAATAAAATATAATTTCTAATAATATAAATGTTAGAGTGTCATCAATCAAATAACAAAGAGTGACCCAATAAAGAGTGGCTTGGGGCAGTCAATATTAAACATGGGAGAGGTAGCTCATTTTTGACTGAATCACTAAAGGTGTTATTTTAAATGTTAAAATGAGAAATATGTAAAGGCAATAGTTCACAGAGTCCTCATCCTCAATAGAAATGGCCTGGAGGGATTAAATTTAACAGTTTCGAGAATATCTTACATTGGAGAAGGGAAAATAACCTGGGACAGTTAATAATATAAAGGGTTTCCTAAACGTGAGTTTGAGTGAACTCCGGGAGTTGGTGATGGACAGGGAGGCCTGCTGCTGCTGCTGCTAAGTCGCTTCAGTCATGTCCGACTCTCTGGGACCCCATAGACGGCAGCCCACCAGGCTCCCCCATACATGGGTTTGCACCAAATGCAAGCCTCTTGTCTCAGAAAAATGCCAGCCAGCCACAGTTCAGGCAACATTTGGCTTAAACTTTTTGTTTTAACAGTATTTTATTTAAGGAGCAATTTCAGGGACTTTCAGACAGTACCATCACTATTTACAGAGAACCGTTGGGATCCATGATCAGGCTCAGATATTTTGGTCTAAGTAACAAGTCTACAGATTAGGAGTTTTAAAGGAGAGTTTCTGAAGCATTAATTATACCCCAAGGATATTCCTTCTTGTGGTCAGAGCTTCCAAGAGAAATGTACTCTGACCAGCTGAGAACAAAATGATCCTTTAAGAAATATGCGTCGAATGCTCAGTAATGTAGTGAAGTCTCAGCTGGGTATGCCTTATAATTTATTTGACTGTATATAAGGCATTGATATTTGTTAGCACTATGGTCTCATGAAAACTCGATAAGTTTATCCTAAATGGGAACAACATTCATAGCAGTAATATAGACTGTCTTATACACTTAAATGTAATATTGATTTCCTGGGTAGGAAGGTATGAGCTTCCAATCATTTTTGTTTTAATAGAAAACATTGATTTGTTTCAGAACATAACACTCTCTAGTCATTCCCGCATCATGACTGAGCTCTCAAATTTTTTGAGAATTTATCAAGATCAATATTAAATAGGCAAAAGCTTCAAAGGTATATACAATTGTCATCACCATTCCACAGCTAACATTAATTAAGAAACTAGGACTTGTGTAGTAATCTGAAAAGTTTATTATAATTTACACTATTGATTATATATAATGTTTATTTCATTTTAACCCCAGGTAAGTGTATCAGTTATCATATTCATTTTACAGACAAGCAAGCATAGGCAAAAACAAGTTAAGAAACTTACCCGAAATCGCCCAGTTGTGAAAAATAGGAGTCTAGCTGTTAGCCAAGATATATCTGCGAAATCCACAAGATCCTCTAGAGTCAAATTATTCCCATTTTGCACACAGAAAGACTGAGGCTTAGCTTGGAGAAAGTAGTTTACTCCATTCAAAACCTGAGTCAATATCAAAATGCCTGGCCACTGCCTGTACACCTAGATGTTCCTTATCTCATAAATAACCTTTGACTCACCGTCCACAGTGTATACAGCGAGACTGCAGATCACCAGGCAGGTCAGGATGAGAAGTTTCATGGCTGAGGTCCCACTGAGCTGTGCAGCAAGAGGCTGAGGACCTTGGCTCCTCTGAGTCTCTTTTATTGCCCCCAGTGGTCAGCGCACTTCCTGTGCTAAGAGGGGGACTTTCAAGGTGAGTGTGGAATCACGGAAAGTCTTTGCAATACTGGTGATTTCTTAGTTTGAAAAAAAATGTTCCTTTGTCCCCACTCACACTAACCCCACATCTTGTGGCCTTTTCTCCTCCTCCTGTGGTAAATGTGTCAGTGAAACCTTACGTGTGTACAAAAAAAACGTAGTGGTCTCATCTCCTGCCACCAGTCTAAATTCAAACCTCCCACTGCACACACGTCCCAAGGCCATGTCAGTGTGATGGCCCAGCTGGGACATGGTGTAAAGGAAAGGGGCGGGGTGGTCACTGTGGTCCAGTTCCCCCACTAGCTCATGCAAAATTGCTGTGACATGAGGCTTCCACCACCCTGGGTCATATGCCCTTGGTGACTCCATAGGGAGCCAAAGAGATACTGTTGCTTTCCTGGGTTTCTCAGTCCTCTGCCTTCTTTTTCTTCTCATCTGTCCTCTGCCCACATTCAATTGATCCCCTTTCTTGCACCACCCTTTCCACATGCCCAAGGAACATTTAAATAAGGGTGTTTGGAGCCTGTCTATATTCACACGTTTGCTTTATTGTAGCTTACTACATGTCTTTTAAAAAAGATTTTGAAAAGTTGTCCTCACATAAACTTTATTTTGGAAAAAAGAAAAACAAAACATTATCTATAGATGATTTTTAAGAAGTTTGGGAATGCATGTACACCCGTGGTGGATTCATGTCAATGTATGGCAAAACCAATACAGTATTGTAAAGTAAAATAAAGTAAAAAAAAAAAATTAAAAAAAAAAAGAAAAACAAAATTATCTATAATATTACCATTCTGATGGTTTTCGTTGTTGATGATTTTTAGTGAATCTCTATTGGTATACATATGTTTACACAGTTGTGACAATTATAAATATTTAGACTATTTTTACATTCATGTAAAAATCTTCCTATGTTCTTTTATAGTCTTCATATAATAGAGTCTTCATACTCTGAGTAAACACAGACATATTAAGCCATTCCCCTATAACATATTGTTATGTAGACCATATCTATAAGATAGATGTTCAGTGATATACACTGTAACTCCTAATAACCAGGAGTAGGATTACTAGGCAAAATTGTATGATCATCGTTATAACTCTTGCTACAAATTGACATAATCTTCCCAAGATATACTTTCTATTTGCTGTGCTTCTAGCAGTGTTTGTCTGTATCGCTTGTAATGAACCCTTTCTGGCACTCAGTTTGTTGTTGGGTTCTGTCTTATTTTGTTTAGTAGGTATCTATTTTTTAAAAATGTCACTCAGTTGTGTCTGACTCTTTGCAACCTCATAGACTGCAGCCAATCAGTCTCTTCTGTCCACGGGATTCTCCAGGCAAGAATACTGGAGTGGATAGCTATTCCCTTCTCCAGGAGATCGTCTCTGGTACATGTATTAATTATGTATGAAGCTAAACGGTTTTGTCATTACTGTGTAGGGATACAAAAATAAAATTCATATTAAGTATATGTATAGCTAAAAGTGCTTGCCGTTGCTATTAGGTATATGGAAGCAAATTCCTATATTTCCTATATTCCTATAAAATTATAGGCTAAACTCTAAGATATTTTTCATCAATGGCATTTAATTTTCCAGTCAGACTTTACTCAGAAATTTGAATACCTTTCTTGTTATCTCCACCTGGCTATACATTCAGTCCTTAAACTCAACATATCTTTCCACTCAGAATGCTCTCTCTCCTATTACTCTGTGACACTGAATAAGGTTTTATCTTCTTTTTCGGTATCTAAATACAGATTACTTGGGTCTTCTTAGACTCATTGTTGGATATCCATATGTTATTTCCAAACAAGCCATACTAAGTGCATATGTAGTTCATGTATATGTCTTCTCCTCTCTCTCCAGAATGTTCAAAATAGGACCTCTTCATTCCCTGTAAGGTCTACAGCAGTACACAAGCTGATTCCCAGGTCTAGGTCTCCTCCCTTTCCAAGATATTCTCTGCAGCATTGCTGGAGCAATCATTCGAAAATCTTAATCTAATTGAGTTGTTTTCCTACTGACATATGCTTGCTAATTCCCAACACATGCAAAATTCATTTCAAACCTCACATTTTCATATATAAAAGTGTTCAGACCTAACAGTGCTTTTCCTTTTAGTTCAGTTCAGTCGCTCAGTCATGTGCGACTCTTTGCGACCCCATGAACTGCAGCACGCCAGGCCTCCCTGTCCATCACCAACGCCCAGAATTCACTCAGACTTACATCCATCGAGTCGGTGATGCCATCCAGCCATCTCATCCTCTATCATCCCCTTCTCCTCCTGCCCCCAATCCCTCCCCGCATCAGAGTCTTTTCCAATGAGTCAACTCTTTGCATGCAGTGGCCAAAGTATTGGAGTGTCAGCTTCAGCATCAGTCCTTCCAATGAACACCCAGGACTAATCTACTTTAGGATGGACTGGTTGGATCTCCTTGTAGTCCAAGGGACTCTCAAGAGTCTTCTCCAACACCACAGTTCAAAAGCATCAATTCTTAGGTGCTCAGCTTTCTTCACAGTCCAACTCTCACATTCATACATGACTACTGGAAAAACCATAGCTTTGACTAGACGGACCTTTGTTGGCAAAGTAATGTCTCTGCTTTTGAGTATGCTATCTAGGTTGGTCACAACTTTCCTTTCAAGAGTAACCATTTTTAAATTTCATGACTTCAATCACCATCTGCAGTGATTTTGGAGCCCCCCCAAAAATAAAGTCTGATACTGTTTCCACTTTTTCCCTATCTATTTCCCATGAACCATGGGACCAGATGCCATGATCTTCATTTTCTGAATGTTGAGCTTTAAGCCAACTTTTTCACTCTCTTCTTTCACTTTCATCAGGAAGCTTTTCAGTTCCTCTTCACTTTCTGCCATAAAGGTGGTGTCATATGCATATCTGAAGTTATTGATATTTCTCCCGGCAATCTTGATTCCAGCCTGTGCTTCTTCCAGTCCAGTGTTTCTCATGATGTACTCTTCATAGAAGTTAAATAAGCAGGGTGACAATATACAGCCTTGATGTACTCCCTTTCCTATTTGGAACCAGTCTGTTGTTCCATGTCCAATTCTAACTGTTGCTTCCTGACCTGCATATAGGTTTCTCAAGAGGCAGGTCAGGTGGTCTGGTATTCTCATCTCTTTCAGGATTTTCCACAGTTTATTGTGATCCACACAGTGAAAGGCTTTGGCATAGTCAATAAAGCAGAAATAGATGTTTTTCTGAAACTCTTTTCCTTTTTCCATGATCCAGCAGATGTTGGCAATTTGATCTCTGGTTCCTCTGCCTTTACTAAAACCAGCTTGAACATCAGAAAGTTCACGGTTCACGTATTGCTGAAGCCTGGCTTGGAGAATTTTTAACATTACTTTACTAGAGTGTGAGATGAGTGCAATCCTGCAGTAGTTTGAGCAATATTTGGCATTGCCTTTCTTTGAGACTGGAATGAAAACTGACCTTTTCCAGTCCTGTGGCCACTGCTGAGTTTTCCAAATTTGCTGGCATATTGGGTGCAGCACTTTCACAGCATCATCTTTCAGGATTTGAAATAGCTCAACTGGAATGCCAAAACAGCTTTGTTTGTAGTGATGCTTTCTAAGGCCCACTTGACTTCACATTCTAGGGTTTCTGGCTCTAGATAAATGATCACACCATCATGATTATCTGGGTCATGAAGATCTTTTTTGTACAGTTCTTCTGTGTATTCTTGCCACCTCTTCTTAATATCTTCTGCTTCTGTTAGTTTAAGATTCAACTTTCCCTACTCATGACCTTGCTTCAAAACCCCTAGTCTTAACAAGTATCTATGAAGTCAACCAAATGGGCCATTCTCTTTTTTACTCAGTTCAGTTCAGTTTCTCAGTCATGTCTGACTCTAGGCTTGCCTGTCCATCACCAACTCCTAGAGCTTGCTCAAACTCATGTCCAACAAGTCAGTGATGCCATCCAACCATCTCATCCTCTGTCATCCCCTTCTCCTCCTGCCTTCAATCTTTCCCAGCATCAGGGTCTTTTCTAATGAGTTAGTTCTTCACATCAGGAGGCCAAAATAATGGAGCTTCAGCGTCAGCATCAGTCCTTCCAATGAATATTCAGGACTGATTTCCTTTAGGATGGACTGGTTGGATCTCCTTTCTCTCCATGGGTCTCTCAAGAGTCTTCTCCAACACCACAGTTCAAAAGCATCTATTCTTTGGTGCTCAGCTTTCTTTACAGCCCAACTCTCGACACCCACATCTCTTTTCTACTACCCACTTACTATTTCCTTTATCAGGAATGCCCATCCAAGCTCCCTACATAGCTACCTGTAAACTCTTCCTCTTCCTACAAGTTTTCCTGAATTCCTCAAGATATAATTAGTTGTGCCTCCTTCTGGGCTCTATTGGCACTTTCTAGCCACCACTGTTCTATCACTAATCTTATCTTATTCTTCTATTCAATTACATTTCTGCATCTCCCACTAGGTGGCAGCCTCCTTGAAAATAGAGAACTAGCTTCAGTCTTGTCCCTGGCAAAGCAGAATGTCTGCTATATAATATTCATTCACTAAATGGTTTTTGAATAAGTGAATTCATTTCAAGAGACCAACATTACAGTCACTGTATATTAAATAAAAGATGAACATCTAAACACATAAATCCAGAAGGCTGTGCCTATATCTTCCTCTCACCTTTATAATCAAAAGACAATTTGACCCAAGGCTGACGTCTTACTTACCATATTGAAATGGAGTTTCTTAGACTCTGAGAATGAATTAATTTCAGTTTTTCAAAGCATGCACTAGAGTCTCTAGTGGAGAGAATTAAGGAGTCAACAAAAAAGTGGAAACCTAGTACACAATGGGCATAATTTGCTAATATGTGGGTATTGATTGACGACCAGTTGAAAAATAATAGCAAAAATTCTCTCATCCTTGATTCCTCTCTTTCTTCTACATGCCCTACCCAATCTGTCAGGAAATATAGTTGTCTCTCTAACTTCAAAATAGAATCTAAACTCTTCTTACTACCCTAAGAGACACAATCCCCAGCCACAATTTCTTACTTGGATTAGTGCATTTGTGCACTGCTATATTTGTAAGATATGTATATAGCTCACGATTAAGTGAGGCTGCTCAGTCGTGTACAACTCTTTGATATCCCATTGACTATAGCCTACCAGGCTCCTCCGTCCATGGCATTTTCCAGGCAAAATACTGGAATGGGTTGCCATTACCTTCACCAAGGGATCTTCCTGACCTGGGGATGAAACCTGGATCTTCTGCATTGTGGGCAGACGTTTTACCCTCTGAGCCACCATGGAAGCCCTCGTAGTAACTACAAAGCAAAAACTTCTAGTCTATACACAGAAGATATATGCTTTGATCCCTGGAATGGAACCCAGGTCTCCCGCATTGTAGACAGAAGCTTTTCCATCTGAGCCACCAGGAAAATGGCATTAGTAAGTTCAAATAAGTCAATCAGAAAGGAGATCAGTCCTGAATATTCACTGGAAGGACTGATGCTGCAGCTGAAGCTCCAGTACTTTGGCTACCTGTTGCAAAGAACTGACTCATTGGAAAAGACCCTGATGCTGGGAAAGATTGAAGGCAGGAAGAGAAGGGGATGACAGAGGATGAGATGGCTGGATGGCATCACTGAGTCAATGGACATGAGTTTGAGCAAGCTCTGGGAGTTGGTAATGGACAGGTAAGCCTAGCATGCTCCAGTCCATGCGGTCACAAAGAGTCAAACACGCCTCAGCAACTGAACTGAATTGCATGGATCATTAATTACTTTAAATGTAAATGAATTAAATTCTCCAATCAAAAGAGATGAAGTGACTGAATGGATTTTAAAAAATGCACACTGCCTACAAGAGACTCATTTCATCTTTATGGATACACATCAACTTAAAGCAAAGGGCTAGAAGATATCCCATGAATGTGGAAACCAAAAGGGAGCAGGTGTTACTGTACTTAGACAAACAACCACTTTTTACCACCTCCATAGTTTAGCCTTTTCCAAAATTCCATATAGTTAAAATCATGTATTATATATACTTTTCATATTGACTTCTTTCACTAGTAATATATTTTTAAGTTCCTTCCATGTCTTCTATGACTTTAATAGCTCATTTCTCATTATTACTGCAGAATACATCATTGTAGGGATATGTGTGTGTGCGTAGTCACTCAGTCACATCCAACTCTTTGCAACTCTTTGGACTGTAGCCTGCCAGCCTCTGCCCATGAGATTTTCCGGGCAAGACTACTGGAGTAGATTGCCATTTCTCCAATGGATCTTTGCTACTCAGGGATCGAACCCATATCTACTGGCTCTTCTGCATTGTAAGTGGATTCTTTACCCACTGAGTCATTGGGGAATCCCCCTATGGATACACCACAATGTATTTATCCAGCCACCTACTGAAGGACATTTTGGTTGCTCCAAGGTGAATTCCTGTTGTTTCATATCCTTCCATCATTTGATATTGTTCATGTTTTAAGTTTTTGCCATTTTCATAGGTGTATAGTAGTATCTCATTATTTTTCATTTACAATTTCCTGAATATCTATTTCTGCTTTCTTGACTATGCCAAAGCCTTTAACTGTGTGGATCACAACAAACTGTGGAAAATTCTGAGAGAGATGGGAATACCAGACCACCTGACCTGCCTCTTGAGAAATCTGTATGCAGGTCAGGAAGCAACAGTTAGAACTGGACATGGAACAACAGACTGGTTCCAAATAGGAAAAGGAGTACGTCAAGGCTGTATATTGTCACCCTGCTTATTTAATTTATATGCAGAGTACATCATGAGAAATGCTGGACTGGAAGAAACACAAGCTGGAATCAAGATTGCCGGGAGAAATATCAATAACCTCAGATATGCAGAAGTGAAGAGGAACTAAAAAGCCTCTTGATGAAAGTGAAAGAGGAGAGTGAAAAAGTTAGCTTAAAGCACAACATTCAGAAAACGAAGATCATGGCATCTGGTCCCATCAATTCATGGGAAATAGATAGGGAAACAGTGGAAACAGTATCAGACTTTATTTTGGGGGGCTCCAAAATCACTGCAGATGGTGACTGCAGCCATGAAATTAAAAGACGCTTATTCCTTGGAAGGAAAGTTATGACCAACCTAGATAGCATATTCAAAAGCAGAGACATTACTTTGCCGACTAAGGTCCGTCTAGTCAAGGCTATGGTTTTTCCTGTGGTCATGTATGGATGTGAGAGTTGGACTGTGAAGAAGGCTGAGAGCCGAAGAATTGATGCTTTTGAACTGTGGTGTTGGAGAAGACTCTTGAGAGTCCCTTAGACTGCAAGGAGATCCAACCAGTCCATTCTGAAGGAGATCAGCCCTGGGATTTCTTTGGAAGGACTGATGCTAAAGCTGAAACTCCAATACTTTGGCCACCTGATGAGAAGAGTTGACTCATTGGAAAAGACTCTGATGCTAGGAGGGATTGGGGGCAGGAGGAGAAGGGGACGACCGAGGATGAGATGGCTGGATGGCATCACTGACTCGATGGACGTGAATCTGAGTGAACTCCGGGAGTTGGTGATGGACAGGGAGGCCTGGCGCGCTGCAGTTCATGGGATCACAAAGAGTCGGACACGACTAAGTGACTGAACTGAACTGAATGAGGTATAATGTTGAGAACCTTCTCCTATGTTTATTTTCCATCTATAGGTCTTCTGTGGTGAGGGATTTGTTAAGACCTTTTACCTGGGTTATTCAATCAAGTTGTCTGCTTTCTTGTCACATTTTAAGAGTTCTCTGTGTGCTTTGATTAACATTTTTTTTTTAATCAAATGTCTCTTGAAAATATTTTCTCCTAATCTGTGGCGTTATCTTTACTTGACAGTGTCTTTCAAAGAACAGAAATTTTTAATTTTAATAAGCACCAACTTAAATTTTTCTCTTAAGGAGCATATCTTTGCTGTCAGATTTAAAGAAAAAATCATCTCCAAATCCAAGGTAATCAAGATTTTATCATATCTCATCATCTAGATGTTTAACAATTTTGCATTTTACATATCACCTATAATATATTTTGGGTTAATTTTTCATGAAATGTGTAAGGTCTGTGTCTAAAGGGTTTTTTGCATGTGGATTTCCAGTTGGTCTAAAATTATTTGTCAAAAATATTATTCTTTGTCCCATCATACCTCCTCCAGGAAGACTTGTACATTATCATGCTCCTTCCTGAGGCTGGAATATCATAGAAAATCACTATCTGAGACCAGGATCAGTTTATTAAGAAGTCTGTGCTCTTAGCCAGACAATCAATCTCTCTGCAGCTCAGTTTTCTCACCACTTAAACTGCAGTGACAATTTTAGACTCACTGTATTGTTGTATCAAATATCTACGAAAGAACATAATAGTCTACAAATATTACAATCACAGTAGAAGAATTTCCTAGTGAAGAGAGAATTATGTGACATCTTTCTTCAAATCAATGAAGAATCCATCTTCCATTTCTTATTAATAATAGTAATTAATAATTATATATAAATTCAGAAAAAAATGGAGAACATTCTCAAGGTTATTATTCCTATCTCTGTGTTATTTCTATTTCTTGAGGATGCCCATGTTATTAATATTGCCTGTTTCATATTGGTTCTCTTTCATCATAGTCTCATCTGCTAGATGAGCTCTTGGAGTAGAGAAGTGGTGTTTTGCTTATCTAGATATATACTAAGCCTAACACAGTGCCTGTTTTATATCAAGTACCTAAAAATATTTGCTGAATTGAATAAAGTTTATTCAAGCCTTAATAAAGTTTACTTTGTGTTATATAATTTTAGAAATATGAACGGGCAGAATGAAGCAAATAGTCTAATATGTTATTCTTCCATTCATCCAACAAATATTAATTGACCCTCCCTCCCAGGTCTATGGGCTTACCGGGTGGCTCAGTGGGTAAAGAATCTGCCTGCAGAGCAAGAGATGCAGGAGACACGGGTTCAGTCCCTGGGTTGGGAAGATCCCCTTTAAGGGGACATGGCAACCCACTCTCAGTGTTCTTGCCTGGAGAATCTCATGGACAGAGGAGCCTGGTAGGCTACAGTCCATGGGGTCACAAAGAGTAGGATACAACTGAAGCAACTGAGCCCGCACATCCCAGTTCTATGCTAGGCACTGGGAACCTGGCATAATAACAAACAAAAGCAGCTTTTAGTTTAATTGCAGGATTGTGATGGATTAGCACAGATGGGCAAACAAGCAGTTTCAATATAAATTGTAAATTTTAAGTTAAATTTTAGTACAATTCAGCACAGAAGCACAAAAGAGGAGTCTCAGGACACTAAAAAAATATTTAATATTTTGAGACCTCTCCTTCTTAGATTACTTCTTTGAATTGAAGTCCAATCAGCCACAGAGTTATAGTCAGTAGATGCAGGTCCAACCTAAGTGATTCAAAACATCCAGTCAATTAGTTAAAAGTTATGTGCACTGTTGGGTTGAAACCTCTAGCATCACCTATGACCTTAGATAATGCAATCACAAGATGTGTAAACCTATACTCTTCCACTTGTATTATTAATTCTCTTGAAAACCTCTTGCAGAGTACATCATGCAAATGCCGGGCTGGATGAAGCGCAAGCTGGAATCAAGATTGCTGGGAGAAATATCAATAACCTCAGATATGCAGATGACACCACCCTTATGGCAGAAAGTGAAGAAGAACTAAAGCACCTCTTGATGAAAGTGAAAGAGGAGAGTGAAAAAGTTGGCTTAAAACTCAACATTCAGAAAACGAAGATCATGGCATCTGGTCCCATCACTTCATGGCAAATAGATGGGGAAACATTGGAAACAGTGAGAGACTTGATTTTTTAGGCTCCAAGATCACTGCAGATGGTGACTGAAGCCATGAAATTAAAAGATGCTTACTCCTCGGAAGAAAAGCTATGACCAACCTAGACAGCATATAAAAAAGCAGGGACATTACTTTATCAACAAAGGTCCACCTAGTTAAAGCTATGGTTTTTCCAGTACTCATGTATGGATGTCAGAGTTGGACTATAAAGAAAGCCAAGTGCCAAAGAATTGATGCTTTTGAACCGTGGTGTTGGAAAAGACTCTTGAGAGTCCCTTGGACTGCAAGGATATCCAACCAGTCCATCCTAAAGGAGATCAGTCCTGAATATTCATTGGAAGGACTAATGCTGAAGCTGAAACTCCAATACTTTGGCCACCTGATGCAAAGAACTGACTCATTGGAAAAGACCCTAATGCTGGGAAAAATTGAAGGTGGGAGGAGAAGGGGATGACAGAGGATGAGATGGTTGGATGGAATCACCAACACAATAGACATGAGTTTGAGTAGGCTCTGGGTGTTGGTGTTGGACAAGGCCTGGCATGCTGCAGTCCATGGGGTCACAAAGACTCAGACACAACTGAGCGACTGAACTGAACTGAAAATTTCTAGCACTTGGGAGACATTTGAGAAATTCAAGTACATGTTCAATCAGGAAACATTTCTTTCATCTTCTGAGATTTGCTAGGTTTCGCCCCTCATAAAACAGGTGTTTTTTTTCTTTATGTTTCCTTTAAGACCAGTTTTGAACATTATTGTAAACAAATAGCAGTGAGAAATGACAGATAATCCACTCTTGGCTAAGAGGCAATGTTTTAATCATTTCCTCTCTGGTGAATAGTTGGATGACTATGACTAGACGTGATTTGATTCCTCCCAAATGCCCTCAGTTTGTTACCCTCTGAAAATAATCGGTATTGCTGGTTGTCCCCTTAGGACTAAAGAACAGTTAATTCCTTCCCTTCCTTTGAAATCATCAAGGATTGATCAGTTTCTTAACTATTTAAAGTTAGATAGAAGTGGATGTATAAACTATCAGCTACTTGAATAATGGAATCATAAACATGAATCAAATGAACAATTTAATGAGAATATGGGAGGGCATGAATCTGAGATGTTTAGTGAGTAGATGAAGTAATGTTCATTAAAACTTTTAAAGCTTTAATGCAAATTGTGATCGTATTCAACAAATGTTCCAAGTGACAGTGTTGGGATACTAAAAACTTACTGGCCAAAAGGAAAAAAGCATGGTGTGTTGATAACTAGAGTAGTGACAATAGTGAAAATCACAGAAAGGCCGTAAGCTCATTGCCCAATTTGGGAAGAATTGGTTTTTGTTTGAATAAAGTATCTTTTAATTAAAAGTATGATCTTTGCTACTGTGACAAATGAAAGAATTGACAAGCTGTGTCTTTTCCTGTTCTTTCTTTCCTTTATAGATCAAATGAAACACAGAAATATGAGAATGCGCTCAAGATCAAACTTGATGAAGCTTCTTTTTGAGTAGTGAATCCTCATAATGGGGAACCAGTAGCAGTTGGATAGTTTTTCCATTTAATCCATAAAAATAGCACTCCATTATGAAGACAGGTTTAAATAGAGCTAAAACTGTCATTGTTACAGTTGCCACCTATGACTCATGTGTAGAGAATCATTTCATGATAGAGCCTAAAAATGATGAATATAGCTTTCATCTCTGATAAACACTGACCATAATCTCTCCCATTATGGATGCTATCAACAGGAAGTACAATTATAACAGAAAAGGGACACAAATGATGTATTACCTTCCCTAATATGTAATGAATACACTTTGGGAATATTCTTAATAATAAATATTTATTAATTAGAGCATCTGTATGAATATGAAGGACATAAAAAAATAAAAATCTAAGAAAATAGACTCATGCAGCACGTTTATAAAAGATGAATATAATGTAATAAGTCCATGAGCTTTAAAGGGAAATGAGGTGGCTGGCTAGGGAGGGGACAAGGTGCTGGAAGGTCACTACCCAGTCAGGGTCACAGCTGTTTTGGGGGATTGCTGGGCTTCTGTAGGCTTGCTCTGGCTCACATTTCTCCTGGTGGACTTGTCTATTGTTCGGACGGCTTTTTTCACCCATTCAACATGGGGATCAGCACAGACTTTAAGGCCACGTCTGGTAATGAATCTGCAATGCAAGGAAAAGATAGGCAAAATTAGTCATATCTTCAAAGCCTTGGGTCCAAAAGTTAAGATCAGATTTTATAAAAGAGATCTTGTGCAGAAACGACTGGACAAATCAGTATTCCAGATAGATTTGGAATGAAAATTAGATTCCATTAGATCCTCAGTGAAAATCTTTCTTCTGCAATCTATTTTTTCCATGAAGAAAAAATAGCTCCAGATAATACCCAGATTCCTTGTTCAGAATTTTGTGCAAGTTACTTTTCTCATCATTGCTACCAAATGATGCAATTAAACTAGACATTTGAAGCCATCTAGGTTATTGGAGAAGGCAATGGCACCCCACTCCAGTACTCTTGCCTGGAAAATCCCATGGATGGAGAAGCCTGGTGGGCTGCAGTCCATGAGGTCGCTAAGAGTCAGACATGACTGAGCGACTTCACTTTGACTTTTCACTTTCATGCATTGGAGAAGGAAATGGCGACCCACTCCAGTGTTCTTGCCTGGAGAATCCCAGAGACAGGGAAGCCTGGTGGGCTGCCGTCTATGGGGTCACACAGAGTCGGACACGACTGAAGCGATTAAGCAGCAGCAGCAGCAGCAGCAGGTTATTTACTACGTGTCATCTTCTTTTTGAAATCTAAACACATTCATCTTATTTTCTGGGCAAAGAGTGGATTCTTCATCATATTTTTGGTGGTAAAGTTGTAATTATATTTTGGGAAGTGTTGCTATTTTAAAAATGAAATACTGGAAAGAGAATGGTACCATGTAGGCTAATTGTTGACACTATTCCTTGAGATGTGGCAACTGATAAAATATGGCATTCTACTCCAGAACACCAAAAAGGAAGAGAAAGGCAGGGGTGTGGGTGGATGGGAAGGGAGGCATCCCACACCAGTGAGGCTGTGCTCAAATCCTGATCTGACCTGAACATCTCTAGACGTAACCCTCAAGACCAAGCACATTATTCATCTGGTTCCCAGCCCAATTATTCTGTTAAGATAAATCAGAAAGGAGGGTGACAGTCTTCACTTGGTTGCCAATTTTTTTGTCATCATCATTGTTTGGGGCTACACAAAGACTTGGTTAATATGGAAAAACAAAAGGACTGTTGGCTAGGTTGAGGTCTTCCTCCTTGTTAACTTATTTTTCCCAAGGAGGGTGGCATTTCTGCACACTGTGTTCCATCAAGCCCAGCTTTGGGGAGAGAAACTCACATCACTGCTTTCATGGAGCCCTCCTTGATGGTGTAGGTCTTGATGTTTTTAACTGGCAGTCGCTGTGTAGTCAGACTCACACAGATGCTCTTTTCTAGAACTTCACTCCCCACACCTATACAGAAAACCAAGCAAACAAAAATAAAATGTAATTTTTAATAATATAAATGTTAGAGTGTCATCAATCAAATAACAAAGAGTGACCTGATAAAGAGCAGTTTGGACAGTCAATATTAAACATGGGAGAGGTAGCTCATTTTTGACTGAATCACTAAAGGTGTTATTTTAAATGTTAAAATGTGAAAGTTATAAAGGAAGTAGTTCATAAAGTTCTTATCCCCAATAGAAGGGCTAAAAGGAGATTAAATTTTTCAGTTTTGAGAACATCTTACATTGGAGAAAGGAAAGTAACATGGAGGGTTAATAATGTTACAGATTTGCTAAAATCTAATGAAGGTTTCTGTGTGCCTATTGTCTCCTAAGATGAAGAGACTGGTATTTGTTTCTCAGGGAAGCAAATATTCTAACAGAATATTTCTCTGAGAAAGATTAATCCAAAAAGCATCTGAAATATTAGTCGATAATGATCAAATCTGAGCTTTCTGATGTAGTGTTGCTGAAATCAGAAGATTTTTATAATCATGACACTAAGCAGGTGTTCACTAACATTGCTCTTCATCTCCTCTTTCCATCACTCAATATCACATTCTTTACCCTCTATATTTGCCAATTTATTTTTAATGCTAAATGTTTTCTGAACCCAGTGAAAGGGAAATACTCAAATGACTGCAATTCTCATCAGTCTTCATTCCCCTATTCATTCATGGTTTCCATCATACGGCAGCCTATTTTTCCAGGAAAATGTCAGCTGGCCATGGTTTAGACAACACTTGGTAAAACTTTTCCATTTCAACAATATTTTTTTATTCAGGGCCCAATTTCAAGGGGGTTCCAAACAGTGCCATCTCTATTTATGGGCACCCTGGCAGATACATGATCTATTCTAGTCTAAGTAAGAAGGCTGCAGATTAAGAGGTTGAAAGGCGAGTTAACTGAGTTATTTATAATCAAAGGATATTCCCTCTTGTCAGAGACATAAGGAAAAATACACTCCTACCAGCTGGGAAAAAAAATGATCTTTTAATAAGTATGTGTAAAATGTTCAGGAAACTCTCAGTGTAACTAAATCTCATCTGGATATGTCTTGTAAGTTTAATTGATTGTATATAAGTCATTGATATTTGTTAGTACTTATGGTCTTTTATAAACTCAAGAAATTTATCACAAGTGAGAACAACATTCATAGCAATAATAATATTCTCTCCTACACACTTAAAAGGTAAAAATTGATTTCCTAGATATGAGGTCATGAGCTTCCAGTCAATTCTGTTTTAATACAAAACATTGATTTGCTTCAGAACATATACCCTCTAGCTCACTCCCCCATCATGAATGCTTTACATTTTTAAGCATTTTTTTTGAGATATGGGGTAGTTATTTTTATTGAACAAACACATTATTTAATCCCTGGTATATCTATTTCTATTTTTTGAACTTTTTATTTTGTATTGGGGTATAACAAATTAACGTTATGATAATTTTAGGTGAACAGCAAAGAGGTAAATGTTTTTTAATTTATCAATACTAGATAGGCAAAAGCTTCAAAAGTATATACAATTGTTTTCATTATGCTGCACCTAACATTAATAAACAAATTAGTATTTGCCTGGAAATCTGATAAATGATCATAAGATGTATTTCATTTTAATTGTAGGTAAGCAAATTAGTTATTACATTTATCTTAAAGATAATTAAACCTAGGCCCAGAGAGGTTAAGAAATTTACCCCAGATTACCTAGTTGTGAAAAACAGGAGCCCAGACTGTAATGAAGTTCTATCTTCAAAATCTACAAAGTCCTCTAGTGTCAAATTATACCCATTTTGTGCACAGAAAGACTGAGGCTTAGCTTGGAGAAAGTAATTTACTCCATTCAAAACCTGAGTCAATATCAAAATGCCTGGCCACTGCCTGTACACCTAGATGTTCCTTATCTCATAAATAACCTTTGACTCACCTTCCACAGTGTATGCAGCGAGACTGCAGATCACCAGGCAGGTCAGGATGAGAAGTTTCATGGCTGAGGTCCCACTGAGCTGTGCAGCAAGAGGCTGAGGACCTTGGCTCCTCTGAGTCTCTTTTATCCCCCCCAGTGGTCAGCCTACTTCCTATGTTGAGAGGGGGACTTTCAAGGTGGGTGTGGAATCACGGAAAGTCTTTGCAATACTGGTGCTTTCTTAGTTTGAAAAAAAGTTCCTTTGTCCCCACTCATGCTAACCTCACATCTTGTGGCCTTTTCTCCTCCTCCTGTGGTTAAAGTGTTAGTGAAACCTTATGTGTGTACAAAAGAAATGTAGCTGTCTCATCTCCTGCCACCAGTCTAGATTCAAACCTCCCCTCCATGTCGGTGTCATGGCCCAGCCAGGACATGGTGTAAAGGAAAGGGGCGGGGTGGTCACTGTGGTCCCGTTCCTCCACCAGCTCATGCAGCATTCGCTGTGACACGAGGCTTCCACCGCTGGATAATATGCCTGGGGTACCACCCTTGGGGAGAAGGAAATGGCAGCCCACTCCTGTATTCTTGCCTGGAGAATCCCATGGACAGAGGAGCCTGGCAGGCTATATACAGTCCATGGGGCTGCAAAAGTTGGACACGACTTGGTACTAAATCACCACCACCATCCTTGGTGACTCCTTGGGGAGCCAAAGTAAGACTGCTGCTTTGAGCTTCTCATTCCTCTGTCTTCTTTTTCTTCTCTTTTCTTTCCTGTGTTGCCATTCAACTGATCCCCTTTATTACTCCACTCTTCCCACATGCCAAGAAACAATTAAATAAGAGTGTTTGTAGCCTGTTTATATTCACAGGTTTTCTTTATTGTAGTTTACTATATATACCTTTTAAAAAAGATTTTGAAAATTTGTCCTGACAAACTTTATTTTTAAAAAAAGTAAAACAAAATTATAATATTACCATTCAGATTGTTTTTATTTTTAATGTTTTTCAATGAGTCTCTATTGGTATACATATGTTTGGATAATTGTGACAGTTACAAATACTGATATTTTCACGGCAATGTAAATATCCTCCCATGTTTCTTCATAGTCTTCAGATTTCTACTGTGTAAATTCATACAAAAAGACTTCCCTGGTGGTTGAGTGGTAAAGAACCTGCCTGCCAAGCAAGAGATATGGGTTAGATCCCTGGGTCAGGAAGATTCCCTGAGGAAAGGAATGGCAATCCACTTCAGCATTCTTGCCTAGGAAATCCCATGAACAGAGGAGTCTGGCCAGCTATAGTCCATGGAGTCACAAAAAAGTTGAACACGACTTAGAGACTTAACAACAACAACAAACACACATGCACACACATTAAATTATTCCCTTATAACTTATTGTCATGTAGACTATATCTATAAGGTAAATTTTCATTAATATACACTGAATAAATTCCTTTTAATAACCAGGAGTAGGATTACCAGGCAAAATCCCATGATCATCTTTATAACTCTTGCAACATATTGACATGGTCTTCCCAAAATGTCATTTCAATTTCCAATGCTTCTAGCAGCATTTGACTGTATCAGTTTCAATATAATCTTTCTGATTTGTTGAAAGCACTCAATTTGTTGTTTGGGGGTTTTGTCTTGTTTTGTTTAATAGGTATCTATAAAATGCATATATTAATTATGTGTGACGCTAAAAGGTCTTGTCATTACTATTCAGGGATATGAAAATAACATTCTTATGAAATATATGTATAGCTAAAAGCTTTTGCCATTGCTATTAGTGAAATGAAAACAAATTCCTATATTTCTATAAAATTTTAAGTTAAATTTTAAGATATTTTTCATCAATGGCATTTAATTTTCCAGTCAAACTTTATTCAGAATAGTTATTGCCACCTGGCTACCATCAGTCCTCAAATTCTGAACACATCTTGCTACTCAAAATGCTTCTCTTCCTATTACTCTGTAACACTGAATAGGGTTTTATCTTCTAGTCAGTTTCCAAATACAGATTACTGAGATTGTCTTAGACTCATTTCTAGCCACCCATATGTTTTTCTCAACCAAGCTGTACTAAGTATGCCTTCTAAGTAGCTCCTGTATGTGTTCTCTCTCTCTGCACTGTTCAAGGTAGGACCTCACCTTTCCTTGTTAGGACCACTGCAGTGGACCAACTGATTCCCCAGGTTTGGGTCTCCTCCCTTTCCAATCTGTTCTCAGTATAACCTGAATAATCATTCTAAAGCTTTGATCTAATCAAATTGTCTTCCTGCTGAGGACTTTGCTAATTCCTACTGCCTACAGGATTCATTTCAAATCTCATATTGTCTTATATAAAAGTGTTCAAGATTTAACACTGCTTTTCCTTTAAAAGCTTCTGCAGGACAAAGGAAACTATAAGTAAGGTGAAAAGACAGCCTTCAGAATGGGAGAAAACAATAGCAAATGAAGCAACTGACAAACAACTAATCTCAGAAATATACAAGCAACTTACGCAGCTCAACTCCAGAAAAATAAACGACCCAATCAAAAAATGGGCCAAAGAACTAAATAGGCATTTCTCCAAAGAAGACATATGGATGGCTAACAAACACAAGAAAAGATGCTCAACATCACTCATTATCAGAGAAATGCAAATCAAGACCACAATGAGGTACCACTTCACACCAGTCAGAATGGCTGCGATCCAAAAGTCTACAAGCAATAAATGCTGGAGAGGGTGTGGAGAAAAGGGAACCCTCTTACACTGTTGGTGGGAACGCAAACTAGTACAGCCACTATGGAGAACAGTGTGGAGATTCCTTAAAAAATTGCAAATAGAGCTGCCTTATGACCCAGCAATCCCACTTCTGGGCATACACACCGAGGAAACCAGAATTGAAAGAGACACATGTGCCCCAATGTTCATCGCAGCACTGTTTATAACAGCGAGGACATGGAAACAACCTAGATGTCCATCAGGAGATGAATGGATAAGAAAGCTGTGGTACATATACACAATGGAGTATTACTCAGCCATTAAAAAGAATACATTTGAATCAGTTCTAATGAGATGGATGAAACTGGAGCCGATTATACAGAGTGAAGTAAGCCAGAAAGAAAAACACCAATACAGTATACTGACACATATATACGGAATTTAGAAAGATGGTAATGATGACCCTGTATGCGAGACAGCAAAAGAGACACAGATGTATAGAAAGGACTTTTGGACTCTGAGGGAGAGGGAGAGGGTGGGATGATTTGGGAGAATGGCATTGAAACATGTATACTATCATGTAAGAAACGAAGTGCCAGTCTGTGTTCAATACAGGATACAGGATGCTTGGGCCTGGTGCATGGGGATGATCCAGAGAGATGATATGGGGTGGGAGATGGGAGGGGGATTCAGGATTGGGAGCTTGTATACACCCGTGGTGGATTCATGTCAATGTATGACGAAAGCAATACAGTATTGTAAAGTAAAATAAAGTTAAAAAAAAAAGACTCATCTTTCACCACTCATCCTTTTGCTCCTAAACCTCTAGACTTAACAAATGTCTGTTTAATCAGCCAAATGGGCCATCCTCTTTTCTGCTCCCCACTTATTGTTTCCTTCATCTGGAATGCCCATTTCATATCCCTATATAATTATGTGTAAGTTCCTCCTCTTCCTACAAGTTTTCCTGAATTCTCTATATACCTTTATCTGTGTCTCCTTCTATGCTGTCTTGGAACTTCCTAGCCACTAATTTCATTTTATTCTCCACTCGGTTTCATTCCTATATCTCCTACCAGATGGCAGGCTCCTTGAAAGCGGGCAGTTTGCCTCAGGTCTGTCTACTAGTGGAATGTCTGCTATATAGTGGTCGTTCACTAAATGGTCTGTGAATAAAAGAGCTCTTTTCAAAAGACCAGAATTAAAATGATTTAACATTACGTAAAAACATTGTGCCTAAACATTGTGCCAGAATATTGTGCCTATATCTTCCTCTCATGTTTATAATAATATAGAAAATTTGACCCATGACTGAATTCTTACTTAGCATATTGAAATAGAGTTTCTTAATCTCTGAGAATGTTTCAAGTTTTTCAAAGCATACACTAGTCTCTGATGGAGAATAATTAAGCAATCAATAAAAATTGGAAACCTAGTACAAAATAGGTATAATCTGTTAATGTTTGGACATTGATTGACAACCAGTTGAAAGATAATAGCAAAAATTTCTCTCATCTTTGCCTCCTCTTTCTCCTACAAATCCCACCAATTCTGTCAGAAAATACTGTTGTCTTTCTGTCTTCAAAATAGAATTTAAGCCTTTCTCATTACCCCTAGGAATTCAAGTCTAAGCACCCATAAATTTTCACCTGGATTGGTGGATTCATGGAATAGCCTCCAAAATCAATTTCTTTTTTCCACCCTCATTTTCTTTTGGCAAATTTACAATCTGACAAATGTGATCATTTCAAAATGTGAGTAATACGCTACTTTTCTGCTCAAAATTCCAATGGAATGTATTTTCATGAGTGAACTCCAAAGTCTTTTTACCCCCTATGTATTGTTGAACATAGGCTTGAACACAGTAAAGAATACACCTGCAATGCAGGAGATGCAGGAAACGAGGCTTTGATCCTTGGGTAGGGAAGATCCCCCAGAGGAGGAAATAGCTACCCACCCCAGTATTCTTGCCTGAAAAATCCCATGGACAGAGGAGCCTGGCGGGCTATGGTCCAAAGGGTTACAAAGAATCAGACACAACTGAGCAACTATCTGCGCAGGCACACAGTAAGTCCTGATGTATCAATAATTACTTTAAATGTAGATGGATTAAATTTTCCAATCAAAAGGCATGGAATGACTAAATGGATTTTTTTTCCAAAAAACGGTACAAGTACACACTGCCTACAATAGACTCACTTCATCTTTAAGGGCACACATCAGTTGGAACAAGGGAATAGAAGATATCCCATGAAAGTGGAAACCAAAAGGCAACAGGAGTAGCTATAGTTATATCAGACAAAGTAGAGTTTAGGTCAAAAACCATAACAAAGGGACAGAATGATTTTATATAATGATAAAAGGGTCAGTTTGTTGCGAGGATATAACAACTGTAAAGACTAAATATATAGCACATTTACAAGCGTTTGCAAGTACCTCCAGAATCTATGCTCCCATCTCCCATTTACTCTCTGACAGCATCTTCTGTTGCTCTCCCCACCTTGGTGTTTCACTGCAGTCACAGTGATCTCCCTGTTGTTTCTCAGACATGTCAGGATGCTCCTGCCTTTAAGTCTTTTCACTTGCTAGTTACTTCACCTGGTATTTTCTTCCCTTGGACATAAGCAAGGCTCATTCCCTCAACACCTTCAATATTTTGCTCAAGTATTTCTTTCTCATTGTGGCTTTCCCTGACCATCCAGTTTAAAACTATACACATATACCAATTCTGGTCTCACTTGATTTCTCATTGCTGATCTACTTTTATTAATAGGACCTAGCACCTTCTAATATGACAAGAATTTACTTTTTTTTTTATTATGCACCTTTTTCCTGGAATTGTTTATCTTTTTTATTTCCTCAGAGTCTAGGATAATGCCTGGCACTAAAAAAGGGACAAGAATTAAAGATATTATTTTGTTCTTTGTTTTCTTTCATTCATTTTTGTCCTTTAAAAAAAATGGAACCTTAGGAGAATGAATGCTATCCACTTGTAGCAACACAAGTGGATCTAGAGATGTTCATACTGAGTAAAGTACGTCATACCCAGAAAGACAAATATCAAATGCTATTGGCGATGTACGGAAATTTTTTCTCAAGTACAAATGAACTTATTTACAAAACAGAAGTAGAGTATTGGATGTAGAAAACAAATTAATGGTTTTGATGAGGGAATTGGGGAACGTTGGCCTTCCCTGGTAGCTCAGCTGCAAAGAATCCACCTGCAATGCAGGAGACCTCAGTTTGATTCCTGGCTTGGGAAGATCCCCGGGAGAAGGAATAAGCCAACTCCAGTATTCTTGGGCTTCCTTGGTGGCTCAGCTGGTAAAGAATCCATCTGTAATGTGGGAGACCTGGGTTTGATTCCCTGGGTTGGGAAGATCCCCTTGAGAAGGAAATGGCTACCCACTCGAGCACTCTGGCTTGGAAAATTCCATGGACTGTATAATTCATGGGGTCGCAAAGAGTTGGTATAAATAGGGAGACTGGGATTGACATACACACACTATTTTATATAAAATAGGTAATAAAGACCTATTGTATAGTGCAGGAGACTCTACTCAATCCTCTGTAATATCCTATATGGGGAGAGAATCTGAAAAAAAATAAAAGGTGTTTTGTATATATAATTGATTCATTTGCTATACGACTGAAACTAACACAGTGTTGTAAATAACTTATACTCCAACCAATAATTTTTAAAAATAAAATGAAGATGACTACAATTGTTATTATTTGAAACATACTTCCAGTGCAATTTTTCACATATTATAATTAGCTTTTTTCCCTATTTTAAATAGTTTTGTTATATTTTTCTGATAAACAACACAATTATTGTTTAAAAACTCAGACGCTATAGAAAAAAAATTAAGGAAAATTCACCCAAATCCCGCTTCCCAAGATAACTCTTTAATCACTATTGATGGACCTTCTTCCATACATTCCTCAGGTACATAAACCTACACACATTTCAGTTCACAGTCTTTTGACAGCATTCAGTGGCTGTAGATTTGCAATGTGTGAGGCTCTGTGCTAAGCACTCAAGGGCATTAATCTGTTTAATAACAGCAATATTAAAAATTAAGTAAAATTATTATGTATATTTTATTGATGAGAAAATTAAGGATCAGAGATGTTAAGTAATCCACTCACAATTCCAAAGCTTAGGGTTAACAGCATGAAGATTCAAACTCAGATCTGCCATATTCCAAAACCTAAGCTTTTAACCAATACCCTATACTGTCAGATATTCTCTACTCTCTATTGATAGACTCTAGGTTAGTCTCTCTTTTTAAACCCTAGACCACAGAGCAGAAAGAATAGACACGTCTTTGAACTTTTTGTACTTTTCTGTGTATCTCTTTGCATCAGTTTCCTCCAGAAAGTTTTCATAAGACAGTCTCTTACTATTATACATATTGCTTTCTCAAAAAGATATGCAAAGACTGAAGATGTAAAAATGAAGCTTACTGACAGATAAAGCCACATAAGATAATTCTCAGTGGTCATCTCTTTTCCACTGATCTAGAAAATCAACTTTGTTACATGAAAATCACTATATGGATATTTGTGTGTAACATACAAAACTGTGGCTTATACTAAGTTCAAAATAGGACTTAACTTACCCTCCCACCAATCAGGTATGAAAATACATGCTTTTCTAAATTAACCAATACTGGGTATTATCAATCATTTTAGCCATGCTTTGACCACTAGTAAAATTGAAAATATTTTATAAATTGCCTTTTGTAAATTTTGCCCATTTCTTTGGAATATCTGTACCTTTCTTTTATATTTGTGAGAGTGCTGTCTCACATTTATTACAACTATTTTTCTACTAAATTTTCTGATGATTGCAATGCTGGAGATATGCAAAAAGTGAAGGACTTGGTATATACACGTTTATGCATTTTTCACAGGAACTACACATACTTCATGCAACCTCAGGAGTATCTTTTCTAACAGAAATCCTCAGCTTAAAAATATAGATAAAATATTTTATAGGTAAAATATTTCTCATGCAAGATCTAGACCAGGGGACTTTCTGCATGAGGGGCCATTATCCTGCTATTCTTTCTTTCTTTCTTTTTTTTTTTTTTTTGAGGAATCTCATCAAAGCCATAAGGAAAAGAACATTGTTTATTATGCAGAGATCTTCCACTATATGCTCCTTACTTATTAATTAGGTGACTTACTATAAAGAAGCACCTTTTAAAAGAGAGTACAAGAAACTGTGCCACAGATGTCACTAGAGGTTCCACCACATACTAGCTTGGAGGATCAGCCAATCAGTGAACTTCAGTGACTCCGTGCTTCTGTCTTTACTTTCATCAGTCTCTTGGAAATATGGTGGAAGCTGGTAATAAATACTATGTCTACAAAATACTCAGATAATATATAAATTATTAGTGTAATCTCTAATCATGCTCTTTCTCTTTTGCCTTGTAGACCGAAGCATGTCAGACAATAATGCAGGTAAGGAAATGAAATTAAGGAAATTATGCAGTTCATGGATCCATTTTTGTGTTAAAGTTCAGGATAATTAAAAGGTAAAGTGGAGAGGAACAGAGAGAGAAAAAAAAAGGTACCTAAAATGAATTGAATGAGTAGGCTGTCCACACTCATGGGGTTTCTAAGCAGAGTTTGGCAGGTACTGTCAATGGGTGCTGTGAAAGTGGTCTTCATGCTTTGATTTTCAAGTTGCCACCAAAAACTCTACTGACCCAAAGAAATACATCCTTCTTTCTGACATAATATCAGAAATCTTTTCGTTAAAGCCATTCACTTATAAAGTTATTCTTTCCTTCAATAAAAATAGTTATTACTATGTATAATATACTGTCTTAGAAATAGGAGGAAGAAAAGAGTAAGCAAGACTCATGTTCTGGTGAGTGATATTTATCTGTATCTAAGAACATATAGAGAGCTTCCCCAGTGGCACTAGTGGTAAAGAATCCACATGCAATGCAGAAGATTTGGGTTCCATCCCTGGGTAGGGAAGATCCTCTGGGTTGCATGGCTACCCACTCCAGTATTCTTCGCTGGAGAACTCATGGACAGAAGAGTCTGATAGGCTACAGTCCATAGAGTTGCAAGGAGGTGGACACAACTGAAGCGAGTTAGCACACACATATGAGCATATAGATGTGTATCATAACCCACTGCAATATGATCTGTACTATCATAGCTTGATCAATTACTTGAAACTGAACATTGAATCTCCAGGAGTCCCAAATAATCCTGGGATGTATAAAACATAGAACCTCACTCTCAGGTATTAACATTGTATTCTGGTTAATACATTACATAATACACTGCCACCCTGTGCAGCAGAGAGGGTCCCTAAGGAAGCTCACAGAGAAGATAATTCTGAAGAAAGAACAATGAGAAGGATGGTTCTGTGGGCATTTCCCCAAATGTTTTAAACCAAATTCTAGTTTTGAAAGTTACTCTATGAAAAATGAGCATGGGTGTCCATTTTCAATAAACTTGGAAAATTTGTGTATTATTAAATCATAGTATTAATATATCACCATATTAAAGAATCTGAAACCCATAGTACAATGTGGCTAATGCTGCTTTTCCTAAATATTTTTAACTTACAGAAGATTTTTCATAGAAGACTTAAGCCAACTGGAGGTATATTTTAGAACTACTAATCCAGTGCATTGGTATTCCGTCTAGAGAGGGCCATACTAAGAATTAGGTGTGATGGGGTGGACATGAAACATAACCAAGTCCAAACTAGAGTCTGTCCCTGAGCAAGAGATACAAGAAATATTTTCATGATAAATTCAGCACAGGTATGGAACTTGACACTCACCAAATATTCAGTTGAATAATACATTCTTTAGTTGAACTCCCCAGCCTGGGGACACATGTTGACTCTGTGGCACTTTTCTTCATGATTATGACATAGTTTCTGCTTATTTTCACATAAAAATGTGTAATTATACATCTTGTTTTTCTCACAGCTTAGAAAAGGTCTAGTCTTATTCAGTAACAAATTAAAACAATAACTGATGCTGTTTTGCTCCAGAAATTGCTAATAATGAGTGCTTAACCTTAATATGATTTTTTTAACATTTACATTGAGATACAATGGAAAGAATTACTTTTTTTTTCTCCAGAATACAGGAGTTATATAGAAAAATAGCTATTTCACTGGCATGGCCTTTTAAATATATATATATATTAAACATATATACATATATGTTTAATTTATTTGGCTGTGCTGGCTCTTCGCTGCCGTGACCCGGCTTCCTCTGGTCACAGCTCATGGGCTCTATACAATATACTGAGCTCATGGGCTCAGTAGTGGTATCACATGGGCTTAGTTGCCCCTACAGCATGCAGGATCTTCCCAGACAAGGGAGCGAACCTGTGTCCTCTGCCTTGGCAGGCAGATTCTTAGCCACTGGACCACCAGGGAAGTCCCTTGGCATGGTCTTTGAATGTTGGTGTTGTGTAGTTGCTAAGTCATGTCTGATTATCTTCCGGCCCCATGGACTATAGCTGACCAGGCTTCTCTGTCCATGGAATTCTCCAGACAAGAACACTGGAGTGGGTTGCCTTTTTCTTCTCCAGGGAATCTTCCTGACACAAGGATCAAACCCACGTCTCCTGCATTGCAGATAGATTCTTTACCACTGAGCCACCTGGGAAGCCCTGGTATTTTAGTACTTATAGTCAAATCTGTAAAATAACATTTAATAATTTTTTTAAATTGGTGAATTTTTTTAAAATTGGTGAATTCTAATGAGCTCTGTTGGACAGATATTGTCCCTAAATGATAGATACTATTAATAATAATAATTCCATACTAATAGCATAGACCAGGGGTTAACCTAGACACCCCGCCTTATGTTTTGTAAATAATGTTTTATCAGAACACATCAATTGCTTGGATTTTTTTATGGATGTTTGCACACTGCAATATCACGGTCTCTGTATTACATGGAAAAAGGTTAATGTGTTTTCCATTAAAGAGTCTTCTAACTCCTGGGTCAATTCCTGATTTGTATGCCTTGTTGAAATCGAACTATGTTTAATATAAGATCAACATGTAAAACATGCAAATGGAGAAAAAAAAAAGACTAAAGGAGTACTCCAAAACATTTATAACATTTATAACATTTCCCTCAGGAAATTAGCAACTTCATGGTCTGGCTGGCAGAGTGAGAAAGACATTGAGTAAGAGGTAGCTTCTGACATTTCAATCCCCTATATCATTTATTAGCTATTTTCTTTATTTATTCTCTGCTAATAAAAGTGTACATCACTAACACACAGGCACATCCTCACTAGTTAGGTTGTATTCACCTCTTTCCTTGATAAAAGGTATAGCCACCAAAAGAAGACTCCAAGAAATTTCTAAAAAATTGTTTGTTTAAGAAATTAAAAACCACTGCTCTTTACTATCTGGGCATGTAGTGCTCAGGGCCAGGTAGTCACAGGCTCAAGGTGACTGAAAAAATATTACACACTGGCCACTATAAAGAAGTTGTTTAAAAATAGTCTTGCTCAACATTCAAAAAACTAAGATCATGGCATCAGGTCCCATCACTTCATGGGATATAGATGGGGAAACAATGGAAACAATGACAGATCTTATTTTCTTGGGCTCCCAAATCACTACAGATGGTGACTGCAGCCATGAAATTAAAAGACGCTTGCTCCTTGAAAGAAAAGCTATGACAAACTGAGATAGCATATTAAAAAGCAGAGACATTACTTTGCCAACAAAGGACCATCTAGTCAAAGCTATGGTTTTTCTAGTAGTCATGTATGGATGTGAGAGTTGAACCATAAAGAAAACTGAGCGTCAAAGAAAACTGAGCGTCAAAGAAATGATGCTTTTGAACTGTGGTGTTGGAGAAGACTCTTGAGAGTCCCTTGGACTGCAAGGAGATCCAACTGGTCAATCCTGAAGGAAATCAGTCCTGGATATTAATTGGAAGGACAGATGCTGAAGCTGAAACTCCAATACTTTGGCCACCTGATGTGAAGAACTGACTCATTGGAAAAGACCCTGATGCTGGGAAAGACTGAAGGTAGGAGGAGAAGGGGATGACAGAGGATGAGGTGGTTGGATGGCATCACTGTCTCGATGGTCATGAGTTTGAGTAAGCTCTGGGAGATGGCAAAGGACAGGGAAGCCTGGCATGACAGATGGCTGGCAGTCCATAGGGTCACAAAGAGTTGGACACAACTGAGCGACTGAACTGAACTGGATCTTGCTTACATAGTTCATTATTCACAGCTCAACGAGGAATCTGAACAGAACAAGTGATCTAGTCAAAATAACTAACTCTCTAGGGAAGATAAAGTTGAGAATAAAGGTGCCTGACTTCCATGATATCAAGTCAATCACGTTATCAGGAAATTAAAGTTAGTAAGCACAGGAGTCACTTTTGGTTTTGTTTTCCTTTTTTCAGAAGCCTGCCATTTTGGCCACAAAGTTGGCCATAAGCTTAAAATCATCGGTCTTGCAGAATTCAATCACTTATGAATGTCCTGAAAATGATATCACATAGACTATGTCCACCTGGAAAGAAACATATATAAGGCCCAACATCCACGGCCAGCAGCCATCCTAAGGAGCCTTTCGTTGAGAAACCATATACAGTAATGGGAAACATGAGATGTAAAATCAGATAGCTCAATCTTATCCAGATCTTGGATCAGCTGCTATAAGATTTGTTACATGAAGAAGAATCAAAACCATCCCCATCTCACAGAGCTCAGAATTAGAAACAGAACATGTATTAATAACTTGTCTGGATCACAGGAGGAGGGACTCAATAAATGGCAGTGATTACAATCAAAAGATGGGGCTTCCCTGGTGGCTCAGATGGTAAAGAATCTGCCTGCAATGCAGGAGACCAGAGTTTGATCCCTGGGTCAGGAAGATCTGGAGAAGGGAATGGCAACCCACTCCTGAAGAATTCCATGGAAAGAGGAGCCTGGTGGGCTACAGTTGATGGGGTCACAAAGACTCAGACACAACTGAGCGACTAACATTTCACTTCCCTTCATGGTAAGACTATGCTTACCTTTATAAGGAACTGCCTAACTTTTCCAAGGTGGCTGTGCCACTTTGCATTCCCACCAATAATAAGTAAGATTTTCTCTTGCTCAACATCCTTGCCATCATTTTGTGTTCTCACTGTTTTGAATTTTTCCCATTCTAACAGGTGCTTAGTGGCATGTCACTGTTACTTTAATTTGCAGTTTCCTAATAAGGTATGATGTTGAGCATCTTTTCCTATGTTTATTTTCCATTTGTATATCTCTTTTGGTGAAGTATTTGTTAAGATCTTTTGCCTGAGTCATCTAATCAAGTTGTTTTCTTTCTTATATGTGCTTTGGATAACAGCCCTTTATCAGATATGTCTTTTGAAAATATTTTCTCCTAATCTGTGGCTTATCTTCTCATTTTCTTGACAGGGTCTTTCACAGAACAAAATTTAAAAAAAATTTTAATACAAATTTATTTATTTTAATTGTTGGTTAATTGCTTTATACTATTGTATTGGTTTTGCCATACATCAACATGAATCCACCACAGGTATAATGAACTCAAACTTATAATTATTATTTTTTTTAAGGCACATGCCTTTGGTGCTATTCCTAAAAAAAAAAAAAAAATCTCCAAACCCAAAATCATCTAGATTTTTCTCCTATGTCATCCTTTAGATGTTTAATAATTTTGCAAACTTACATTTCACCTATGATACACTTTGAGTTAATTTATCTTGAAATGCATAAGGTCAGTGTTTAAATTTATTTGTGTGTGTGTGTGGATGCTGAGTTGTTTCAAAACTATTCAATATTTGTTGAAAAGATTATTATTTCTCCAATGAATTGCCTTTCTTCCTTGTCTAAAATCAGTTGACTAAATTCGTGTAGATCTATTTCTGGGCTCTTCATTTTCTTCCATAGATATAATTGTCTATTCTTCTGACAATACAACACTGTCTTGATTACTGTAGTCATGGAGTCATGACTGTGAGAACGCACTGGTAGGCAGTCCCATCATGTAATTCAGTAATTATTCCTCAAAAGTATGTTTAGAGCCTATTATATAGAGTGAGATAAACCAGAAACACAAATATTGTATATTAATGCATACATATGAAATCTAGAAAGATGGTGCTGATGAACATGTTTGTAGGGCAGCATTAGAGAGAGAACAGATTTGTGGACACAGTTGGAGAGGAGAGGGTGCGACAAGTTGATAGAATAGCGTTGAAAAATGTACATGACCATATGTAAAATAGATAGCCAATGGGAATATGACACGGGGAGCTCAAATCCAGTGCCCTATGACAACCTAGAGGGGTGAGATGGGGTGCGAGGTTAAAGAGGGAAGGGATATAAGTATATCTATGACTGATTCTTTTTGATGTATGGCAGAAAGCAGCACAGTATTATAAAGCAATTATCCTCCAATCAAAAATGAATATAATTTTTTGAAAAAAGCATGTTCCATTGTTTGCAACCAAGAACTCACATGGATAGAATGATCTCCAAAGATAGTCAAATATATTTCCTTGATGAGAAGTTGCTAAACAGTTAGTTCTTTATTATTCTTCTTGAGGTAATATGATATAGAAAAAGAAATGGGATTTAAAGTCAACAGACTGAATCTAAGTTTTGGCTTTGACAATGGCTATATATATGATGCTAAGTATCATGTAACTTTCCCAAATCTCTGTTTATTCTTCTGAAAATGGGGTGATTTTGTGTCATGTGGTTGTTTTGAAGAAGGACATGATACTGATAAAAACCTTTGACAGATAATTAACAATATGAAAAGGCAAAAAGACAGGACACTGAAAGATGAACTCCCCAGGTCGGTAGGTACCCAATATGATTTTAGAGATCAGTGGAGAACTAACTCCAGAAAGAATGAAGAGAGAGAGCCAAGTAAAAACAACACCCAGCTGTGGATTTGATGGATGATGGAAGTAAAGTCTGATGCTATAAAGAGCAATATTGCATATGAACCTAGAATGTTCAGTCCACGAATGAAGGCAAATTGAAAGTTGTCAAACAGGAAATGGCAAGAATGAACACTGACACTTTAGGAATCAGTGAACTAAAATGGACTGGCATTGTGAATTTAACTCAGATGACCATTATATCTACTACTGTAGGAAAGAAACCATTAGAAGAAATGGAATAACCATCATAGTCACCAAAAGAGTCAGAAATGCAGTACTTGCATGCAATCTCGAAAAGAACAGAATGATCTCTGTTCCTTTCCAAGACAAACCATTCAATATCATGGTAATCCAAGTCTATGCCCAAACAAGCAATGCTGGAGAAGCTGAAGTTGAAAGGTTTTATGAAGACCTACAAGACCTTTTGGATCTAACACCCAAGAAAAGATGTCCTTTTCATTATAGAGGACTAGAATGTAAAAGCAGGAAGTCAAGAGATACCTGGAGTAATAGGCAAATTTGGCTGTGGAGTACAAAATGAAGCAGGGCGAAAGCTAACAGAGTTTTGTTAAGAGAATGCACTGATCATAGCAAACACCCTCTTCCAACAACACAAGAGAAGACTCTACACATGGACATTCACCAGATGGTCAACACTGAAATCAGATTGATTACATTCTTTGCAGCCAAAGATGGAGAAGCTCTATACAGTCAGCAAAAACAAGACTGGGAGCTGACTGTGGCTCAGATCATGAACTCCTTATTGCCAAATTCAGACTTAAATTGAAGAAAGTGGGGAAAACCACTAGACTATTCAGGTATGACCTAAATCAAATCCCTTATGATTATACAGTGGAAGTGACAAATAGATTCAAGGGATTAGATCTGATAGAGTGCCAGAAGAACTATGGAGGTTGGAGAGATTGTACAAAAGGCAGTGATCAAGACCATACCCAAGAAAAAGAAATAAAAAAGGCAAAGTGATTGTCTGAGGAGGCCTTACAAAAAGCTGAGAAAAGACAAGAAGCAATAGGCAAAGGAGAAAAGGAAAGATACACCAATTTGAATTCAGAGTTCCAAAGAATACCAAGGAGAGATAAGAAAGCTTTCCTCAATGATCAATGCAAAGAAATAGAGGAAAACAATAGAACAGGAAAGACTAGGGATCTCTTGAAGAAAATTAGAGATACCAAGGGAACATTTCATGCAAAGATGGGCACAATAAAGGACAGAAATGGTATGGACCTAACAGAAGCAGAAGATATTAAGAAGAGGTGGCAAGAATACACAGAACTGTACAAAAAACAATCTTCATGACCAAGATAATCACGATGGTGCGGTCACTCACCTAGAGCCAGGCATCCTGGAATGTGATGTCAAATGAGCCTTAGGAAGCATTACAGTGAACAAAGCTAGTGGAGGTGATGGAATTCCAGTTGAGCTTTTTCAAATCCTGAAAGATGATGCTGTGAAAGTGCTGCACTCAATATGCCAGCAAATTTGGAAAACTCAGCAGTGTCCCCAGGACTGGAAAAGGTCAGTTTTCATTCCAATCTCAAAAGAAAGGCAATGCCAAAGAATGCTCAAACTACCGTACAGTTTCACTCATCTCACATGCTAGTAAAGTAATGCTCAAAATTCTCCAAGCCAGACTTTAACAGTATATGAACTGTGAACTTGCAGATGTTCAAGCTGGACTTAGAAAAGGCAGAGGAACCAGAGATTAACATCCGCTGGGTCATGGAAAAAGCAAGAGAGTTCCAGAAAAAAAAAAGTCTACTTCTGCTTTATTGAATATGCCAAAGACTTTCTCTGTGTGGATCACAACAAACTGTGGAAAATTCTGAAAGAGATGGGAACACCAGACACCTGACCTGCCTCCTGAGAAATCTGTATGCATGTCAAGAAGCAACAGTTAGAATTGGACATGGAATAACAGATTGGTTCCAAATCAGGAAAGGAGTAAGTCAAGGCTGTATATTGTTACCCTGCTTATTTAACTTATATGCAGAGTACATCATGAGAAATACTGGGCTGCATGAAGCACAAGCTGGAATCAAGATTGCCAGAAGAATTATCAATAACCTCAGATATGTAAATGACACCACCGTTTTTGGCAGAAAGCAAAGAACTAAAGAGCCTCTTGATGAAAGTGAAAGAGGAGAGTGAAAAAGTTGGCTTAAAGCTCAACATTCAGAAAACTAAGATCATGGCATCTGGTCCCATCACTTCATGGGATATAGATAGGGAAACAGTGGAAACAGTGACAGACTTTATTTTGGGGGGCTCCAAAATCACTGCAGATGGTGACTGCAGTCATGAAATTAAAAGACGCTTGCTTCTCAGAAGAAAAGCTATGACCAACCTAGACAGCATATTAAAAAGCAGAGACATTACTTTGCCAATAAAGGTCCATCTAGTCAAAGCTATGGTTTTTCCAGTAGTCATTATGGATGTGAGAGTTCGACTAGAAAGAAAGCTGAGCACCAAAGAATTGATGCTTTTGAACTCCGGTGTTGCAGAAAACTCTTAAGAGTCCCTTGGATAGGAAGGAGATCCAACCAGTCTTTCCTAAAGGAAATCAGTCCTGAATACTCATTAGAAGAACTGATGCTGAAACTGAAGCTCTAATATTTTGGCAGCCTGATGCAAAGAGGTGACTCATTTGAAAAGTCCCTGATGTTGGAAGATCAAAGGCCAGAGCAGAAGGGCATGACAGAGAATGAGATGGTTGGATGGCATCACTGACTCAACGGACATGAGTTTGAGTAACTCTGGGAGTTGGTGATGGACAGGGAGGCCTGACATGCTGCAGTCCATGGGGTCGCAGAGTTGGACACAACTGAGGGACTGAACTGAGTAAGTCCTCAATCAATGCTCTTTATATTTACTGTCTGCCAAAATGATCCTTTTATTCCAAAGTACGTAAAAGGGAAAATGGTAACAATAGAGAAATTAATTGAAAAATTTAATGAAATACAAAAACTTTAAGCATAAGTTAGCTGAATTTTGGGGCTTCTCTGGAGGCTCAGGGCTTCCCTAATAGCTCAGTGTGTAAAGAATCTGCCTGCAAATCAGGAGATCGCAATTCGATTCCTAGGTCCAGAGATCTGCTGGAGAAAGGATAGGTTACCCAGTCCAGTATTCTTGGGCTTCCCTTGTGGCTCAGCTAATAAAGAATCTGCCTGCAATGTGGGAGGCCTGGGTTCTGTCCCTGGGTTGGTAACATACCTTGGAGAAGGAAAAGGCTACCCACTCCAGTATTTTGGCCTGGAGAATTCCATGGATTGTATAGTCTATGAGTTTGCAAAGAGTTGGACATGACATGACTTGCGCTTTCACTTTTAATTTAGACTCGGGGTAAAAAATCCACTTGCCAATCAGGAGATGGGGTTTCCATCACTGGGTTGGGAAGATCCCCTGGAGAAGGAAATGGCAACCCACTCCAATATTCTAGTCTGGGAAATCCCATGGACAGAGGAGCCTGGCGGGCTACATTCCATGAGTCTGCAAAAGAGTCAGATATGACTCAGTGACTAAACAACAACAACAAGCTGAATTTTTTAGTAGTAACAATTATTTAAAGTAATAATTATTAGTATAGCATTCAAACAAAAGAAAGGATCAATACATCTTGTATCTAAGGTAGATGCATATAAGTAGCATGCTGAGAGTAGGTATTGTTGGAAGAACTGTCTTATCTAGTCTAGTTAGTTAGGAATCTGTAGAATCAGTATTTTTATAAGCAAAGAAAAAGTTATACAATCTATTTCTGTTGGAAAATAATTTCATTTTTCTTTTAGTTTATAGTTTAATGCTAATCACAGAAAATTGTTTGAAAAGCAAACATGAAGGTAAAATCATCTACTAATTATGTATAATTCTACTGTCCAGAGATAACCATCCCAGTCTTTAGGTATATATCTTTCCAGAATATTTCTTGTTCATTTCGGTAGAGAGACAACAAAAATAAGAACACACTATATATACTGGTTCCTTAACTCGTTTTGTTTTCACCTAGAAATATTAACAAGCATATTCCAGGTCTACAAATACATTACTGTCATTTTCAACAGCCATTGAAATCTCTTAAATACATGAAACAAAATTTGTTTAATTAGTCTTCTTTTGAATGACTATTCAGATAAGTTTAATGAGACAGAGGGGGTTATTACCAAAACTGCAATGAACATCCTTTCTTGTATATTTTTCTGTATTTGTCCAATCATTCCCTTAGGCAAATCCCCAGCAGCACAGTTGCTGGGTTATGTAAATGGTATCCAATAGTTTTAGCATCACCCTTATCTGTGAAGGAACACCAGTATACTCCCAGAATCCACCTCAGTTAAAAGGAATAACTGTAAGTCTGGGGCTGTTTTTGATAGTGTAGCACAAAATCATGGTAGAAATGACCCTACTAACAGCACTAGCACTGCTGCGGAGGCCTGGTTACTCATTTCTTCCTCCTAAGAGACCAGCAGTGGTGCTGTTGACAGCATGTATGGAAGCAAATCATACCACAGCTATTGTCTTATCAGTTACCTTCCTCCCTCTCTCCCTTTCTCTGTCTCCATCTATCTCTGATTCTTTGTCTGTGTGTGTGTGTTTCTCTGTCTCTCTCTTTCTCTCCACCAGCAGTGTGTATGCATGAACATATTACCCTTAAAGCATAGTCTCATCTACAGGAGGCCTATGTGGTTTGTTGAAAGTAACCATAAACGCAGTGAAATTTCGTCACCAGTGGTGATGAATACTTTCAAAACCATTAGTCCTTAAACTCAGACCACCATCAGATGTTCCTCAGAGGCTAAACTTAGTCATACTCATGAAACTTTCTCCAGCCACTGCTTGCCCTCTCTAAAATCAGGCTATCCAGATTACTTTTCTCAATTTATTAGTTTCTTCATGTCTCCACAAATTTTGACACTAGGCTATTTAAGTAGAAGTGCATGAGCAAATTATTCTTATAGCTCAAAATGAAATGGCTGAAAAAGCTGGGAGTGTTTGGTCCAAGGAAAAGAGATGCTCAGAAAGGCAGAATCATCTTTACCTGTTGGCAAGGGACTAATTGTAATTCACATGCTCCACTGGATCAGTACAGAGTGCGCGGGAAGAAACTCCCAGAGGAGAATCATCAAGCAAACTGATTTTGTCTCCTTTAAGAGTTTCTCACCCTAGAGGTGTTAAGTACAAGCTGACAGTGCTTACAGAAGGTTATGATGCAGAGCCATTTAATCAAACAGTTCAGACAAGGAAGCTTATTGAAGTTATGGAACTGATATGTAATTTCAGACCCCAGTTTACACTTTTTAATGTAATATATTCTATGTATGGAATATCTACCTCTGAGAATTAATATACTGTAGTGGTTAAGGGCCAAATAGAATGCTGTGTTCATAGCCAGCTTGACCGTTTGGTAACTGTGTAACTTTTCAGCTGGTTGCTTAACACATTTAGCCTGTCTGTTCTTCAGTTTCCCTATCTATATAAAATGAAAGTAATAATACTAATTACCATATGGAGCTGTTGCATGAATTAAATGAGCTAGCACATGCAAATTACTTAGAATTGTTCCTGATTAAGCACTCAATATGTATTAGCTGATGTTATTAATTTAATGCCAGTATTATGCAAAAGTTATGTCCTTGAGAGTGAAAGTTCCTAAAAGGAGATTTTAGAGTCATATTAAAAGAGGATGATTACCTACTTAATTCAGAAATGAAAGAAGGAAATACTTGCTTTTGCTTAAATGGCAAAACAACTAAATGGGAGTTTTTCCTGATTTACCTAGATAGTTAATTCTCCTTTTCATTTTTGTTTCAGATGTCACATCTGAACACAAAACACTGACCAGTCATATTCTATTCCTACATGATGTTGCATTTTGAATAGGGTGGCTGAATAAGGTATGGACCAGACACCAGATCTGCTGCTCTGAAGGACATATTTCTGTATCAAGATTGGACTGAATTCCTTTGAAGTCTCCTCTGACTGGGGTTGCCACATAAAATACAGCATTCCCAGTTACATCTGAATTTTAAATAAACAATAAATATCTATTAGTATAACATTGTATAAGTATAATATTATAAATATTGCAAGGGACATATTTTACTGAAAATTATATATTTATATGAAATTCAAATTTAATTGGGTATCCTGTATTTTTATTTACTAAATCTGGCAGCTCTACTTCCATCTGTGAGACCGTGAAGTTGTGATTCCCTTGGGCATAGTTTTCAGCAGCTATTGACAAAATGGTTAGCATTTTCCTTTAGATTTTGCCCCCCATCCAAAGTACACTATTTTACTTTCTGTAACTTCCTATAATATAAAAAGTTATAATCTTACGTTTGTGTTTGTGTGTATGCGTGTGTTAGTTGCTCAGTTGTGTCTGATTCTTTTGTGACCCCAACGTGTTTACATTTCCTGCATTGGCAGGTGGATTCATTACCACTAGCACCACCTGCGAAGCTCTCTTATACTGTGTACTACTTTTTGAAAGCCTACTAGTTGAGCTTGGTCACATTTTCTAGTTTTTGCAATATAACATGGTCAATGAAAAGAGAATAAATCAGCTTCAATTACCTTCTGTTTTCTCTAGTAAGGGGAATGATTTTCAAACTGATAAAGACAGAACAAACCATTAAAAGAATTAAAAGATACTTAAAAGTTGAAAACAGGTGGTTAAGCAGCAAGACAGAACTGAGACATTTTAATCGATTCAAATCTGTGGACCCAGATGAATTATGTCAGCCCAGGCTCAATGGCTGGGCTCTGCCCTTTGTGGTCACCGTAGCTGAGACCATTTATATGATCACTAATAAATCTGGACATGTAACTTGGCTATCCAGCATCCTCATACCTGTCCTGCTGGGCCAAAATCCAAGATAAATGGAAATAAAATCCCTATCACTCAGTACAGAAAATGGAGGAAGACACATCTCTCGCTCAGTCACCTGGACACAAGGCAGATTTAAACCAAGTGGGTGCTTCTCCTTAGAATTTTGAATCTAAAGAGAATGATGAAGTGGTTCAGGGACAGAGATTATTCATGGTAGCTGTGACAGAATCAAGAGCCAGGCAGTAAGGCAGCCATGGCTGAAGGGCACTGACATTCAGCATCGAGTCGGCTAGTGCTCAGTGGCTATGGGGCCAGGAGCAGTGTCCTAAGGACGTCATCCTTGTGGTGTCATTTTGATTACCCCTTGCTCTCTGATCCAGGTCCTCCAGAATTTTGGGCAATTCAGTGAGCTACTCAATATTCTTCTTTAATTATGTTTCTAGAGTTAGTTTCTACTTTTGCATCCTAGAATCTCAATCAAAAGAACCCCCATGCCATTGCCCTCCCTCACCAGACATGCCCCCAAACCCAGGCGCAGAGCTTCTCTTCTGCCATGTCACTTTCCATAGCTCTTGCCAAACCTCCCTTGAATAGATCTAAGTGGATTCCAGTTTTTCCACTATATGCAGACCGCAGAGATGTGAAATGACTCTCTGATTTCCAAAAGTGCATCTGCTCAGATTCTGTGACACTCCGCTTTGCCAGCTTGTTTGGATCCCACTGTGGCTGAATCATAACTGAGCTCATGCCATCAATATGGGGCCACCCAGCCCACTCATGATTGAGCTGTATCTTGTTTCTCATCTCTCTCTCTATCTCATCTCTATCTCTCTGAACCCTTTCCTCAAGAAAACATGCCAGTCTGGGATACTAAGAGCATGAAAACAGTGACAATCCAAATAATCATGGAAAATGAAAGGATAACAGAAGATGGGAAGTATTATATCTATTTTCATATATGAAGATATGGTAGATTTCCAAATGACACAAAGTTGAGCTTAACCCATTTTGTAGAACAGATTATTAAATAAATTATTTTCTAGTATTTAGAAAAAGAAGCCATAATTAGCAGATTCAGATTCACTAAAAAATGTTGTATCATCTTAATTATAAGCATCTTCAAGATTTTCACTGAAGTACATGAAAAGGGTTCTCTAAAAATGCCAAGTAGCCCTAAAAAGATAAAGATTTATAATGAAAGTAAAGGATCCCTGCTCGCTCATTCACAACCCCCAGCCATAGTTAAACGATGTTTAACTTTTTTAGCTATCTCTTCTATAGTTTATCTGTCAATAAATAGATGAAATGGTTAGCATCACTGACTCGATGGACATGAACTTGAGCAAACTCTAGAAGATGGAGGAGGACAGAGGAGCCTGGTGTTCTACAGTCTAAGGGGCCACAAAGAGTCGGACATGACAGCGACTGAACAAGAACAGTAGTTATTATAGTACTAATATGCTTTAATATGTGTGCTCTTGCAGATACTATATGAATTGCTGCTCATTATTCCCTACTGTAGAGATGGAAGCAATACTTGTCAGGGAAGACAGGGACAAGAAGAATATCAATTTTTTCACTTTTACTGAGATATGATTGACATATGTCACTGCATGAATTTAAGTATATAGAATAATAGTTTGACTTACATCTAGTGTGAAGTGATTACCGCAGTAGGTTTAGTTAGCATTCATCATTTCAGATAAATACAATTTAAAAGGCAAAAACAAAAAAAAAGCAGAAGATATAACTGACTCCAGATAAATGCAGGGCCAATAAAAATAATGACAAAATTACCTTTTACAATATTTTACTGCCTACAAAGCACTTTCTCATTTTATTTTTGAAGTACATTTGATAGCTAGCCTTGATATTATCTTTTTCATTTTTTTTTTAAGAAGGGGAGCTGAGCCTTATTTAACTGACTTGTCCAAGGTGATAGAGTGTGCTAGTGTAGAGCTGCAACTGTGTTTCTGATTCCTTTATTAGCACTCTTTGGAGTGTCTGATATTCCTACATTACTTGTTCTGTCAGCTGGGTGAGGGCATCCTGACTTTTCACTTAACAGGTGTCTACTCATTGCAACTCTGGTGACCTTAGCCAGAATTTAAGCTACCTCACCTGCTAATACACCCTCTCCTGTTGCTTTGGAGAGGTCCTCCGAGTCCAGCAGTGAGATGTGGAAAACCACAGAGAAGTCTTTTTTTTAAATTATATTTATTCATTTGGCTGTCTTGAGTCTTTGTTGCTGTGTGCGGGCTTTCTCCAGTTATCGTGAGTCAAGGCTGCTCTCTAACTGCAGGGCACGTGTTTTCATTGTGGTGGTTTCTCTTGTCATGGAGCACAGGCTCTGGGGCTCATGGGTCAGTAGTTATGGGCTTCGTTGCCCTGAGGCATGTGAAATATTTAAGGACCAGGGATCAAACTCTTGTCCCTTGCATTGGCAGGCAGATTCTTAACGATTGAACCACTAGGGAAGCCCCCAGAGAAGTCTATGTCCTTTCCTCCATCCTCTGAGGTACTCATTGGGATGATAAAATGCCCATGGTTCAGGAATGGCCAGAGAAGGGACAGAATCTTGAAATAGAAAGAGGCAGTCCAACCAATACACCTTCTTCAAGAGGATATTTTTAAATTTTTTTATTGGAGTGTAGTTGATTTACAATGTTGTGTTAATCTCAGGTACAGAGCAAAGTGAGTCAGTTATACATATACACACATCCACTCCTTTTTTAGATTCTTTTCCCACACAGGCCATTACAAAGTATTGAGTAAATTTCCCTGTGCCATGCAGTGTGTGCTGCGCTCAGTTGTGTCCGGCTCTTTGAGACTGCCATGGACTATAGCCCGCCAGGCTCCTTTGCCCTCGAGAATACTGGGGTGGGGAGCCATTTCTTTCTCCAAGGGATCTTCCTGACCCAGGGATCTAACCTGAGTGTCTTGCATCTCCTGCATTGGCAGGCAGTTTCTTTATCACTAGCGCCATTTGGGAAGCCCATGCTGTGCACTAGGTTCTTGTTAATTATGTCTATGTTATATATAGCCGTGTGTATGTGTCATCCCAATCCCCCAGTTAATCCCTTCTTGCCTTACCCTCTGTTTGTTTTCTGCATCTGTGACTCTACTTCTGTTTCGTAAGTAAAATCATTTGTATCTTTTTTTTAGATTCTGCATATAAGTGATCTCATATGATGTTTGTCTTTCTCTGTCTTCCTTCCTTTGCTTATCTCTCACTCGACACTTGCTTGCCCAATCGATATCCACATATTTGCTTTATCCACCCTCTCTATGTCATTGAACTTTTCCTTTGTCCAGGATGCTGGGACACCTTTCCTTCCTTCTTAAACTGGAAATCCCTACTCATCTTTTGTGATCAGTCCTCTATGGTTCCTTTCTTTTTACCTCACCCTACCCTTACCCACTGGGCTTCGCTGGTGGCTCAGATGGTAAGGCGTCTGCCTACAATGCAGGAGACCCGGGTTCAATCCCTGGTTTGGGAAGATCCCCTGGAGAAGGAAATGGCAACCCACTCCAGTACTCTTGCCTGGAAAATTCCATGGACTGAGGAGCCTGGTAGGCTACAGTCCTTGGGATCTCAAAGAGATGGACATGACTGAGCGACTTCACTTCACTTTTCACCCTTACCCACTAGGAGGCTTGTCCCTTCTCTGTGCTCCCATAGAATCCTTTGCTTTTTTCAGCTACTGTTTTATTACCCCATGTTACAGCTGTTTCCTTGATTCATGCATTATCTCCAGTGCTATTACTGGGTTTGGAATTGCTGGATGCTTAATAAAAAGTCTATTGTATGAATGATTAATATAAGAGTGAATTACTGTCAAATATGCAAAATGATTGGCAAAACAATTTCAGTAGGTTTGTGTAGCATATGATATGAAACATGGAGTAAATACTCAGAAGCAGAGTCTCAGCTGTCATGTTGGGCCTCATACCCCTCACGAACATTGGGGTTGATAAGGATGTTTTCAGATGTTCAAGGAGCATTCTTGCTAGCCCAACACTGTGAAGATGCTGAGGATCTTCCTTCATAGAATGGAGCTAATGCGTCCCCACTGATGTCAGGTAAAGGCCACCAAAAGCAACAGGATCATGAGGGCATATGGGTATCAGAGGAAATAGCTTACCTTTCCCACATGTACCTCCACAGAGTACAGTGCACACAGACACACACACACACACACACACACACACACACACACACCTCACTGAATAAGAATACTGTGACCCACAGGCACATGGTGAAACATCGTGAGGAGAAAATTACAATGTGACAAATAGCAGGGTTGCAAATGGAACAAAAGTCAGCTTTTCCACTGCTACAGTAGCCCCCTCAGACCACTGATTTTTCCTGAACATCCCACCTTACTCAGACTACTGCTTCCCCAGCCTGCTGGCTAGGTGGCCACCCTGGTGGTCTTGTACCCAAGGGAACTCTCCAGCTCGAGGTAGGGACCTGAGAACCTTAGAGTCTCCCATGGAAAATCTAATGAGTAAGATTTTAGGTTGGCGAACAGCAGGCTGAGGAATCTGGGGGAGAGGGGCAGGTCAGAGTTTTCCTCGTCTGCTTTTACTTCTCCACGCAACACTTTCAAAATAGAAGCTACTTCCTCTGTGCTCCACCGCGTGCCTCCAGTCTCAGCTTCAAGGTGGTCTACCACAACGCTCTGCATTGGGTGACAGCAGAGGAGCCACCGGCCTTCCTGTCATGCACTGCACCAAGCAGAGGAACATTCAGCCCATGCCAGACCGAAGAAAAATGTCTTTGAGTCTGGACGGTCAGCATGAAGAGGGAATGGAGCTGATGCAAAGTCTCTGGGAAAAACACATTGCCTCTCGAGACCCAGATGTAAGCAAGGGAAAGAGGTGTTGATGATCTGGAAATTTTTCTCAGGAGATCCTTGAGTGTATGAACATTGGTCCTCTGCACCTCTGAACCTGAAACCAGGATAACACCTGGCACCTGGTGATGACTCAAAAATCTTGACTACATCATCAAATAAAGGAAAAAGAGAGTATGGGGTTATTCTCCAGAGGGTAGCTGCATGCTTGCCAGGTAGGGGCAATTGAGTAGAAATAATTTTTATTTTCAATTTTTTTTTCCCTAAGAGGTCAAAAAAAAAAAAAAAAAAGAGCTGGAGTACTCATCATCTTCTTTAAGCAACAGTAGAGAGTTATGTTACAGCATGACATATTGTATAACTGCTTTGTAGATGTCATTTATGTGATTAAGACCTAACTGGGAGAGGGGACTGATTTTTCAGGGGCTACTGGCCAGTCTCAGCTGTTGCCCATTGGCAAGGCAATTGCACTCACACAGAGTAGACCATCCTAAACACAACTTCACTTAAGAAAGACAGATAATACTAAAAGTTCCAATTAAAGTGAGAAAAGTAATGGTTAGTTCTATTTTTCTTAGTTTGATGGAATCATGGGTTCACTTTTGAGAACAGGTGCTTGGAAATCAGTGTTTGGGTTTAAACAGTTTTTGGTGCCGCCTCCACCTCCCCCAGACTCCTTTCACCCCTGCCCCCTACATTTAATAATATTTCAGAAAGATATTATCATCCTTGTTTCTTTCTGAAATAAGCAAATTTCCAGATTGGTTCAACCATGTGCAGAGAAGGAAAGCTGGCTTTGTGGCTCTCTCAGTTACTTGCTAAATCTGTGTATCTCATTTTGAGTTCCAGAATGCTCATTATTGGCCTCTCTTTTATGTTTTTCTTTGAATTTTTGGTTTCGATTTGATCTTTGATAAGCTAGTTATTTTGTCTGCTTGGCTGCTTCTCCCATTTACTGCAAAAAACCCCTTCTAGCATCCCATACAAATGTTTACATGAGAGAAGCTGTGTTCTTATGATAGAATCCTCACCCCTGGCAACAACTGATCAATGCAGGAGTTTTTGACTCAGGGCTCTGTCCTCCAGGGGTCTAAGTGATTTCAGTTGTAGGCTAGATGGGACTTTGAACAGAGGAAATAGAAACCAGTGTAGCTGCGATATACCATGTGGACTTTCATGAGGCATTGCAGTCTCACGTGCTGTGTGGGGGAATAGAACCTGAACTAGACATGCTTTCTGCCCTGTCTAAAATGCTCCAAGCCTACACCAGACTGTTCCTTACGCCTGGGCACATCTTTGCTCATGGCTTCTATGAGTTACTTTTATATCCTTAAAACAATTCTCTCATTTCTACTCAAACTAGCTGATAGGGGCCACATGGGGTCTCATTGATAAGATGGCTCATTATGTCTTTCTCGCAAACAAAGAATAAAATCACAGTGATCCATGAGATCAGCCTAATTGCCCAAATGGCATGCTGTTTTCTCACTGGCGCCTATCTCTTCAAAACTGCAAGACCACCAGATTCCAGACTTCTGGCTATGTGACCATCCCTTCAGAGAATTTTTCATCAGGGGGATATAAGAAAGACCCCGTCAGAAAGGGAGGACGCTGGTCCTCCTTAATGGCCAGTCACCCTCTCTTTTCCCTCTAATAAATTTCCCTTTTCTTGCCTGACTGCCTGGCTTGCTCTCTTTTTCTCTGCACTCGCCTTACATTCTGGTGCTGAAACAGGGACTCCCCATTTTCACAGATAAATGGAGTCACATAAACACTTCTCTTTATAACACTTATAGGGGAAGAATCTCTCTTTTTATCATACATATGTTATTTATATTCAATTGATCAAATTCATAATCCTGACAAGATACTGACCTTCCTCCTTACAGATCTCACTTCTGCTCATAAATGACCAGCCATAGGAGGACCCACCACTTCTGATGTTTGTCTACAACAGGCTCCTTTCTGTTTTTCCAGACAAAACTCTATAAACAATTCTTACCCCCAACTAGGAACTATACCGCCACACTTCTGTAATCACACTTTACATCTCTCCTTCCTTTCAGGCTGAACTATCATTTACTAATTACTATCAAAGCCTTTCTAAAGATCTCAATGACAGCCTAGAAGAAATAGCTAACAGACTTATCACTTTCCAGACTCAGCTAGATTCCTTGTCAGCTGTGGTCTTACAAAACAGAAGAGGATTAGACTTCCTCACAGCAGAAAAAGGGGGGCCTACGTCTAGTCAAGGCTATGGTTTTTCCAGTAGTCATGTATGGATGTGAGAGTTGGACTGTGAAGAAGGCTGAGCACCGAAGAATTGATGCTTTTGAACTGCGGTGTTGGAGAAGACTCTTGAGAGTCCCTTGGACTGAAAGAGGATCCAACCAGTCCATTCTGAAGGAGATCAACCCTGGGGTTTCTTTGGAAGGACTGATGCTAAAGCTGAAACTCCAGTACTTTGGCCACCTCATGTGAAGAGTTGTCTCATTGGAAAAGACTCTGATGCTGGGAGGGATTGGGGGCAGCAGAAGAAGGGGACGACCGAGGATGAGATGGCTGGATGGCATCACGGACTCGATGGACGTGAGTCTGAGTGAACTCTGGGAGATGGTGATGGACAGGGAGGCCTGGCGTGCTGCAATTCATGGGGTCGCGGGGAGTCAGACATGACTGAGCGAATGATCTGAACTGAACTGAACTGATGCCTATTTTTGGAGGAAGCCTGCTATTTCTATGCCAATAAATCGGGTGTTATAAAGGAAGAAACCTGACAATCTGGGCCTCGAGAATACATCAGCACCTCAGTAATTCATTAGAAAACTGTTTAAGCAATTGGAATTGGGTCCTACCCTTTCTAGGCTCTCTCCTTCTACTTACCCTTATTCTAATGTTTGGCCCTTGTTTAAGGAAACTTTTCTCTTTTTTTTTTTTTTTAAATTTCTTCAGGACTGCTTACAGGCCTTCACCAACCAAACTACCCATAGGCTGCTTCTAACTCACTCAGATTATCAAAAACTTCAACCCCACAAAAATCCCCTTGACCCACATTCCAGCCTTTTCTTATCTCACCTCCATGACACCTTTGTCCCACAAGAAGCAGTTACAGAAGACTGACCTTCAGTCCTTATCCTAAATTAAAAAGGCTGGAATGATAGGGCCCACATGGGTTCTCATTGAGAAGATGGCTCATTATGTTGACCTCTCAAACAAAGAATAAAATCACAGTGATCCGTGAGACCGACCCAACTGCCAAATGGCAGGCCGTTTTCTCACTGGCACCTATCTTCTCAAAGCTGCGAGACCACCAGATTCCAGAACTCCAGCTACGTGACCATCCCTTCAGAGAATTTTTTGTTGGTGGGATATAAGAAGGACCCCGTCAGAAAGGGAGGATGCTAGTTCTCCTTAAGAGCCAGTCATCCTCTCTTTTCCCTCTAATAAATTTCCCTTTTCTTGCCTGACGTCCCGCTTGCTCACTTTTTCTCTGCACTCACCTTACATCTGGTGCTGAAACCCAGGACTCCCCATTTCCACAGATAAATGGAGTCACATAAACACTTCTCTTTATCACACATATAGAGGAGAATCTTTTTATCATATATATGTTCAGTTCAGTTCAGTTCAGTCACTCAGTCGTGTTGGACTCTTTGCAACTCCATGAATCCCAGCACACCAGGCCTCACTGTCCATCACCAACACCTGGAGTTTACTCAAACTCATGTCCATCGAGTTGATGATGCCATCAAGCCATCTCAGCCTCGGTCCTCCCTTTCTCCTCCTGCCCCGAGTCCCTCCCAGCATCAATGAGTCAACCCCTCACAGGAGGTGGCCAAAGTATTGGAGTTTCAGCTTTAGCATCAGTGCTTCCAAAGAACACCCAGGACTGATCTCCTCTAGAATGGACTGGTTGGATCTCCTTGCTGTCCAAGGGACTCTCAAGAGTCCTCTCCAACACCACAGTTTGAAAGCATCAATCTTCAGCGTTCATCTTTCTTCACAGTCCAACTCACACATCCATACATGATCCCTGGAAAAACCATATCCTTGACTAGATGGACCTTTGTTGACAAAGTAGTCTCTGCTTTTTAATATGCTATGTAGGTTGGTCATAACTTTCCTTCTAAGGAGTAACCGTCTTTTAATTTCACGGCTGCAATCACAATCTGCAGTGATTTTGGAGCCCCCAGAAATAAAGCCTGACACTGTTTCCACTATTTCCCTATCTATTTCCCATGAACTGATGGGACCAGATGCCATGATCTTCATTTTCTGAATGTTGAGCTTTAAGCCGACTTTTTTACTCTCCCCTTTCACTTTCGTCAAGAGGCTTTTTAGTTCCTCTTCACTTTCTGCCATAAGGGTGGTGTCGTCTGCATAGCTGAGGTTATTGATATTTCTCCTGGCAATCTTGATTCCAGCTTCTGCTTCTTCCAGCCCAGCATTTCTCATGATGTACTCTGCATAGAAGTTAAATAAGCAGGGTGACAATGTACAGCCTTGACGTACTCCTTTTGCTATTTGGAACTAGTCTGTTGTTCCATGTCCAGTTCTAACTGTTGCTTCCTGACCTGAATACAGATTTCTCAAGAGGCAGGTCAGGTGGTCTGGTTTTCCCATGTCTTTCAGAATTTTCCACAGTGTATTGTGATCCACACAGTCAAAGGCTTTGGTGTAGTCAATAATGCAGAAATAGATGTTTTTCTGGAACTCTCTGGCTTTTTTGATGATCCAGCCGATGTTGGCAATTTGATCTCTGGTTCCTCTGCCTTTTCTAAAACCAGCTTGAACATCAGGAAGTTCACAGCTCATGTATTGCTGAAGCCTGGCTTGGAGAATTTTGAGCATTACTTTACTAGCATGTGAGATGAGTGCAATTGTGCAGTAGTTTGAGCATTCTTTGGCATTGCCTTTCTTTGGGATTGGAATGAAAACTGACCTTTTCCAGTCCTGTGGCCCCTGCTGAGTTTTCCAAATTTGCTGGCATATTGAGTGCAGCACTTTCACAGCATCATCTTTCAGGATTTGAAATAGCTCAACTGGAATGCCATCACCTCCACTAGCTTTGTTTGTAGTGATGCTTTCTAAGGCCCACTTGACTTCACATTGCAGGATGTCCGGCTCTAGGTGAGTGTGAGTGATCACACCTTCATGGTTATCTGGGTCATGAAGATCTTTTTTGTATAATTCTTCTGTGTATTCTTGCCACCTCTTCTTAATATCTTCTGCTTCTGCTAGGTCCATACCATTTCTGTCCTTTATCGAGCCCATCTTTGCATGAAATGTTCCCTTGGTATCTCTAATTTTCTTGAAGAGAACTCTAGTCTTTCCCATTCTGTTGTTTTCCTCTATTTCTTTGCATTGATTTGCTGAGGAAGGCTTTCTTTTCTCTCTTTGCTATTCTTTGGAACTCTGCATTCAGATGCTTCTATCTTTCCTTTTCTCCTTTGCTTTTCACTTCTCTTCTTTTCACAGCTATTTGTAAGGCCTCCCCAGACAGCCATTTTGCTTTTTTGCATTTCTTTTCCATGGGGATGGTCTTGATCCCTGTCTCCTGTACAATGTCACAAACCTCATTCCATAGTTCATCAGGCACTCTATCAGATCTAGTCCCTTAAATCTACATCTCACTTCCACTGTATAATCATAAGGGATTTGATTTAGGTCATATCTGAATGGTCGAGTGGTTTTCCCCACTTTCTTCAATTTGAGTCTGAATTTTGGCAATAAGGAGTTCATGATCTGAGCCACAGTCAGCTCCTGGTCTTGTTTTTGCTGACAGTATAGAGCTTCTCCATCTTTGGCTGCAAAGAATATAATCAATCTGATTTTGGTGTTGAGCATCTGGTCATGTCCATGTGTAGAGTTTTCTCTTGTGTTGTTGGAAGAGAGTGTTTGCTATGACCAGTGCTTTCCTTTGGCAAAAGTCTGTTAGTCTTTGCCCTGCTTCATTCTGTATTCCAAGGCCAAAATTTCCTGTTACCCCAGGTGTTTCTTGACTTCCTACTTTTGCATTCAAGTCCCCTATAAATTTATATTCAATTGATCAAATTCATAATCCTGACAAGATACTGACCTTCCTCCTTACAGATCTCACTTCTGCTCATAAATGACCAGCCATAGGAGGACCCACCACTTCTGACGTTTGTCTACAACAGGCTCCTTTCTGTTTTTCCAGACAAAACTCTATAAACAATTCTTACCCTCAACTAGGAACTATTGGAGAAGGCAACGGCAACCCACTCCAGTACTCTTGCCTGGAAAATCCCATGGACGGAGGAGCCTGAAGGCTGCAGCCCATGGGGTCGCGGTGTCGGACACGACTGAGTGACTTCACTTTCACTTTTCACTTTCATGCGCTGGAGAAGGAAATGGCAACCCACTCCAGTGTTCTTGCCTGGAGAATCCCAGGGACGGGGGAGCCTGGTGGGCTGCTGTCTATGGGGTCGCACAGAGTCGGACACGACTGAAGCAACTTAGCAGTAGTAGCAGGAACTATACTGCCACATTTCTGTAATCACACTTTACATCTCTCCTTCCTTTCAGGCTGATCTATGATTTACTAATTACTATCAAAGCCTTTCTAAAGATCTCAATGACAGCCTAGAAGAAATAGATGACAGCCTAGAAGAAATAGCTAACAGCCTTATCACTATCCAGACTCAGCTAGATTCCTTGTCAGCTGTGGTCTTACAAAACAGAAGAGGATTAGACTTCCTCACAGCAGAAAAAGGGGGGCCTATGCCTATTTTTGGAGGAAGCCTGCTATTTCTATGCCAATAAATCGGGTGTTGTAAAGGAAGAAACCTGACAATCAGGGCCTCGAGAATACATCAGCACCTCAGTAATTCATTAGAAAACTGGTTAAGCAATTGGAATTGGGTCCTACCTTTTCTAGGCTCTCTCCTTCTACTTACCCTTATTCTAATGTTTGGCCCCTGTTTAAGGAATCTTTTCTTTTTTTTTTTTTTTTTCATTTCTTCAGGACTGCTTATAAGCCTTCACCAACCGAACTACCCATAGGCTGCTTCTAACTCACTCAGATTATCAAAAACTTCAACCCCACAAAAATCCCCTTGACCCACATTCCAGCGTTTTCTTATCTCACCTCCATGACACCCTTGTCCCGCAAGAAGCAGTTACAGAAGACTGACCTTCGGTCCTTATCCTAAATTAAAAAGGCTGGAATGATAGGGCCCACGTGGGTTCTCATTGAGAAGATGGCTCATTATGTTGACCTCTCAAACAAAGAATAAAATCACAGTGATCCGTGAGACCGACCCAACTGCCCAAATGGCAGGCCGTTTTCTCACTGGCACCTATCTTCTCAAAGCTGCGAGACCACTAGATTCCAGACCTCCGGCTACGTGACCATCCCTTCAGAGAATTTTTCGTCAGTGGGATATAAGAAGGACCCCATCAGAAAGGGAGGATGCTGGTTCTCCTTAAGAGCCAGTCACCCTCTCTTTTCCCTCTAATAAATTTCCCTTTTCTTGCCTGACGTCCTGCTTGCTCACTTTTTCTCTGCACTTGCCTTACAGTAGCTCTACCCAGTTTTCTGTTCTTGCACACCCAAGTACTATTTCTAATCCCCTGTCCTGATTTCAGAGGTGAGACATCTTGCCTCCATCCTTAGCTTAATTCCTTTGTCTCAGCAAAGGGGTTTTAATTTAGTCTTCTGCTAACATTACTGAGCAATTTATAAAACCTCGGGCACTTTATGAAAATCTACCACAATTGGAGTATCTGGGAGGATCAGGGACTGTAAAGTGTACAGGCGCTCAATAAAGATACCACAATTCTACTGTTCTAAAATAGAATGAATGATGACACTTAATAGGAATTTTCAGGAAAAAAATTAAAATATGCTACCACATTCAATGTAAAAAGTCTAAAACTGATTCCAACTTTATAAATTTTAACAGTATGAAAAAAAAAATAGGCATCTTAGAGGGGCTTTCCTGGTGACTCCGTGGTAAAGAATAGACTTACCAATGCAGGAGACTTGGGTTTGATCCCTGTTCTGGGATGATTCTGCATGCTACCGAGCTTGTGTACCAGAGCTACTGAGCCTGTGCTCTAGAGCCCAGGAACTGCAACTACTGAAGCCCGTGAGCCTATGCTCCACAAGAGAAGCCACCACAACTAGACAATAGCCTGCACAGCAACAAAGACCCAGCACAGCCAAAACTAAATAAGTAAATGCAATTATTCAAAAAATAGGCATTTTGAAATGTGGCAATTTGGTAATGCTTCATCATGGTTCAGTCGCTCAGTCATGTCTGACTCTTTGCGACCCCATGGACTACAGCACGCCAGGCTTCCCTGTCAGTCACCATCTCCCAGAGTTTGCTCAGACTCATGTCCATTGAGTTGGTGACGACATAAATATTACATAGCATGTCACATTTTCCCACTATGCTTTGTTCTCTACATAGAGCACCATTAATCAATATATAATCCTTAAGTCACTAGTCCAGAGATGTTCTATGAAAAGAGCTCAAAAGTTCAACAAGTCTTTTTTTTTTCCTTCTTCATTATGGATCTTTTCTTACAAAACTTTTTGAAGAAATGCTCCAGAAAAACAAAAAGAATAAACTAAGCAAAAGAAAGACATGTATCTATGAAATAGTGGATTTAACCCAAGATAACAATAATGGGAAGTCCTAAAATAACACTCAGGCAGCAGGAGGGGAGAGGGCTCTAGGAGAAAGCCTATAGGAATAAGGGCAACTCAGTAGACCACCCACCATGCACAACAATTGGGAGAAAAAGTTAGGATTTGTGGACTGCATATGGGACAAGGGAGATTCAAACAAATGTCAGTTAGAAACTCCAAGGAAAACTGCAATCTGAGCAAAGAAAAACATAATAATTGAATATGGCTTGGCTTTGCATTTAGCAATGCTCTCAGATTCATAATATATAAACTTTAATTATTAACTCGATCTACATTCATCTATTGGAAAGACAAAGTACGGGAGGGGAGCTAACGTGTATATAAAAAGTCCTCATCTGTAATAATAGCAAGTCAATTGATGGCATCTAAAATTCATAAATTAAAAGTACCATACAAGCAATATCTGTTTATTTATCTATTTATTGAACCCTACAACATGTCAGCCATTTTTCCTGAAAACTGGAGGTACAAGAATAAACAACAACAACAAAATACTTTGACTTCATGGAGCAAGTATTTTGGCAGGAGAACCAGACCATGAACAGGACTAAACAGGTGAAATATACACCAGAAAGTAGTAAATGCTAAAGAGGAAAAATTTAGCCTAGAAAGACAGAATGAAATATTGAGGAATGGATAGCTGAGATTTTAAATAGGGTAGATGGAAGATGAATTTTGAGCAAAGAGCTGAAGGTGAATGGGAAGAACACCCTACACAGTCAGAGGAAACAGCAAGTACAAAGGCTCTGAGGTAGGAGTGTGCCTGGCACATTCAAGAAACAGCCAGGAAGTCCAAAGTAGCTGGTTTGGGAAATGAGTGGGGAGAGGGTAGAAGATGAAGTCACAGAGGTGACAGGGGCAAGACCATTCTGGGTCTCAGAGTTTGTTGTTGAGAATTGTTTGACAGCTCTAACTGTTGTTAGAGTTTGTTTGCTTTTACTCTGAGTGAGAAGAGAGGACACTGAACAGGTGTGTACAGGTGTGATAGAGTCTGACCTTGGCCTCAAAAGGTCACTCTGGCTGTTGTGTTGATAATAGATCACAGGAGGCTAAGACGGGCAGACCAGTTAGGAGGGTATTGCAATAATGTAAGTGGGAGATGAAGGTTGTTTGAACCAGAGTGGTAGCAGGGGATCAGAAAGGAAGGTTCAAATGCTGGTTGTATACTGAAGGTAGGGCTGACGTGACTCACTGACAAACTGGAATAGTGGATAAAGATAAAGGGGTTAAAGATAAAGTGAATAAAGATGACTCCAAGCCTTTTAATATGAACATTTAGAAGAATGGTATCTCTATTCACTGAGCAGAGGAGAACACGAGAGTTGCAGGTTTGAGAGCTCAGTTTTGGATATGTTAAGTTTGAGATGCTTATTAGACATCCAAATGGAAATGTCAAGTAGACAGGTCAGGAGTTCAGAGGAAACATCAGAGCTGGAAATAAATTGAGAGCCATCAGCAAGTGCATTGCATTTTAAGCCATAGTGATGTTGTGAATACACATAGGTAATGAGGGTTGAATGAAGAGTAAGAGGTTCAAGGACTGAGCCTCAGGACACTCCAAGGTCTTCAAGCTGGGAAGATGAGAAAGCCAGCAAGAGAAATTGAGAAAGAAGTCACAAAGTTATGCTGTGTCCTGGAAACCAAGGTAGAAGAGTGTTTGTAGGAATAAGAGAGTGAGCGATTTTATCAAGTGTGTGGGATAGGTCAAAAAATGAGGACTTAGAAATGACAGTCAGGTTTAACATAAAATGACATTCACAGATGACTAAGCATTAGGGGAAACATTTCATTGGATTGGCAGGAGCAAAAGGCTTACTGAAGAGGGTTCAAGAAGGCCTGGGAGAATTATTGTTGTTGTTCAGCTGCTAAGTCACGTCCAACTCTTCTGTGACCCCATGGACTACACCTTCTGTGTGTGTAGGATTTCCCAGGAAATGATACTAGAGTGGGTTGTCATTTCCTTCTCCAGGGGATCTTCCTGAAGCAGGGATTGAACCCACATCTCCTGCATTGGCAGGCAGATTCTTTACCACTCAGCCACCAGAGAAGCCCTGGGAGGAGAATCAGAGGGAGTCAAGAGATACAGTGCTTTAAGGAGAATAAGTATAGACTGAAGCTGTCTCGAAAGTGTCATTATAGAGGCTTGAAGAAAAAAGAACTCTAGCCTAAAGAGAATATTGGGTTAAGAAACAGTTTTGCTTGTTTATTTTTAATTTTTCTTTGGGAGAAATAGTATCAAGTTTGTATGCTGATGGGAATATTCCAATGGAAAGTTTAGCAATTAGTATAATACCCTGTGTATTGACAATATATGTTTGCTCTCCTTCTAACAATTTGAGTTCACAAGCACATATTCCCTTAGAAACTGATTATGTATTTCTGACTCTTTAATCTTTCAATCTCATTACCTCTACCAGGAACTAATCATATTAGCAATTTGATTGATGATTAAACTATTTCCTGGTTTTTCTAGACTATATAATAATCATGCTTTTCTAATAAAAATAATATTTCTTTTAATGAGCTTTATAAATAGAAATTGAACATAAATTATCCACCTTTATATTATAGCAGTAAGAAAAATCACTATTGACAATAAAATTAAAAGGAAACTCAGGTCCAAGATAGACTGAATTCTCTCCCCTGTACTTTAGCTACTACTGACTAGTAATTGATTAAACCCTGAGTATTTATTTAAAGTTCCAGTGACAGTACAGTTGACTTCTCTTAAGAGTCGGGTATCCATGGACTATGCTCCTCCTGACAGGAGAGGAATATTCACTTTTGACATAATTCAATAGGAAGCAGTTCCCTGTCTGGGTAATCACTTTCCCTGCCTTCAGCATTGTCACTTGCTCTTGCTGCCGCTTTAACCAACTCATTCAAGAGAATGTCATCTTCAGAGCTGTGGTTTCCTCCCCAACTGTAGCTTACCTTTTTAATATAACACCCTTCTATGTTTCCTTCCTGTTGCTCCTACCCATGGCCCAAGCTAAGAGTAATGAAGACTGCTGTAATTACTCCTGAGTTTCTCTCTTAGCTTCTTGATTCCTACTTTCCCCCTATATATAATTACTTAGGTAACAAAACAATTCTTAATTTTCAGTGCAAAGCTCTTTATCTCCTTTGTATTGCATGCATGTTTGCGCATACTCAGTCGTGTCTGACACTTTGCAACCCCATGGACTATAACCTGCCAGGCTCTTCTGTCCATGGGATTTCCCAGGCAAAAATACCAGAGTGGGTTGCCATTTCCTCCTCCAGGGAAACTTCCTGATCCAGGGATGAAACACTGCCCCCCAACCCCAACCCCACCACACCCTACCCTGCACCCCTGTGCCCTGCATTGCCAGGCAGTTTCTTTAACACTGCACCACCTGGGAAGTCCTATAAAGATGTCTATTTCCAACCCCCACTGCCCGCCCCCGCCCCGCACTCATCGACCCAAATTCATCTCGTATTCAATTCAAAATCATTCCAATAAAAATATCCAAATAGTTTTAGGAAGAAATTTTCTAATCTTATTCTTAAATTTGTGGGATTTCCCTGGTAGCTCAGCCGGTGAAGAATTGGCCTGCAATGCAGGAGACCCTGGTTGGATTCCTGGCTCAGGAAGATCCCCTGGAGAACGGATAGGCTACATTCCAGTATTCTGGCCTGGAGGGTTTCATGAACAGGGGAGCTTGCTGGGCTACAGTCCATGGGGTCACAAAGAGTCCAACATGACTGAGTGACTTTCACTTTCATTCTTAAATTTGTGTACAAGGAGACTTTCACTTGGGACTTCCCAGGTAGAAGGCAATGGCACCCCACTCCAGTACTCTTGCCTGGAAAATCCCATGGACGGAGGAGCCTGGTAGGCTGCAGTCCATGGGGTCGCGAAGAGTCGGACACGACTGAGTGACTTCACTTTCCCTTTCACTTTCCTGGAGAAGGAAATGGCAATCCACTCCAGTGTTCTTGCCGGAGAATCCCAGGGACGGGGAAGCCTGGTGGGCTGCCGTCTGTGGGGTTGCACAGAGTCGGACACGACTAAAGCGACTTAGCAGCAGCAGCAGCAGCAGCAGGTGGAGCTACTGGTGATGAAACCGCCTGCCAATGCAAGAGACTTAAGAGATGTAAGTTCGATCCCTGGGTCAGGAGGATCTCCTGGAGAAGGAAACGGCAACCCACTCCAGTATTCCTGCCTGGGAAATCCCATGGAAGAGGAGCCTGGCAGCCTACTGTCCATAGGGTCGCAAAGAAGCAGACACAGAAGCGACTGTGCACAGCACACAGACATTCACAGATAGCTGAAGCAAGTTGGGGAAAGAGAAAATAGAGGGGAAATATGTCCTATCAAATATTAAGGCTTAAGACAATGCTGTGGTAATAAAAAAATATCTTTAGAGGATAACAAGCAGGACACTGAAAATTGTATATATATTGAGAAATTAGAGAGAACCTAGCCCTTGCAGCCTTGTTTATTTATTTATTTTTTTAATAGTGATTCCAGGAAAGTAGCCTTAGAAATGCAGGGGGTGGGGTTAGGGAGAGTTCCAAGCTCGGGGACCAGATGCTCAAGAGTTGTATTCCCAAACCGACAGCACCTAGAGACCTTGTTGAGAGCTCAGACTGCTGCTCCTCCAACTGTCAGAAATCCCCTCCATTTCCCCCCAAACCCACTGCCCCCAGCCCCAGTGCCTGTTGCCAGGAAGCCCCAAGATAGGCCTCAGGATTATTCAGCAAAATGTCTGAGTATTTTCAAATTCCTTACCTTATCTGATCCTCCCCAGAGCCGTATAAAGATGGAACAGGTATGATTGCGTCCACTTTACTCATGGAGAGACAAGCACAAACAGGATAAAATGATCGGCCTGTCACCCTGCTGTGTGACAGAGCCAGGACTGAATGCAGTCCATCAGAACCCTCATCTCACACAGTCCCATCAAAAATATATATCCGCTCAGGTTTCCCTGGTAGTGATGCTATCCATGTCAGACAGAGGTACTCTAAGAGGAATGGTTGGTTGTCTGTGTTCCCTTGGCCTTGGGAATAAGGGAAGCATGCTGAAGTTCTCTAAAACTCTAAAGAAGTGACAAGGCCAAGTGAAATTGTTAGTCTCTCAATCTTGTCTGACTATTTGCAACCCCACAGACTGTATAGATTTCTCCAGGCAAGAATACTGGAGTGGGTAGCCATTCCCTTCTCCAGGGGATCATCCTGACCCAGGGATCAAATACATGTCTCCTGCACTGCAGGCAGCTTCTTTACTCTTAGAGCCACCAGGGAAGCTGTGATAAGACCGAGGCCTGATGCAGTCCCTCCAGAAGCATTCTTCCTTGGGGATGTGTCATCCTCTTTGTAGGCACCACCTATGACCAACTGTCGGCCACCCAGGAAAACACCATGATAGACATGGAGTAAGACTGAGACAGTTAGTTTACCCCTGCCCTTAACACAGATCAAGGAGTAAAGATCACACCAGAAGAGGAAGTGATTTTTCTCAATATTTTCTGCTGCTCAAAATTTTCTCAAATTTTTCTCAATTTTACATGTGAAGTGAAATCACACCAACCACAGTTTCTATGCCAAATTCAGAAGTGGGACAGATATGGAGAAGCCTGAGAGAAGATAGAACCAGCTCTTGAGAGGTGGCACACGCAGAGTGAAAGATGCCCTATAAATGGTCCAGTATTGGCAGGTTTTTGCATGCAAAAGGTAGGAAGACTAGAAATCAGGTTTTGGTGGCAGACCCTTGATCACCTGCATTGGAATTAGAAACCTGTTTTGAAGCCATTTAATTTTTATCAGTGGTCTGAATTCTTCATTTTAGGGGGGCTTCAAAATCACTGCAGGTGATGACTGCAGCCATGAAATTAAAAGAAGCTTGCTCCTTGGAAGAAAAGCTATGACCGACCTTGACAGCATATTGAAAAGCAGAGACATTACTTTGCCAACAAACGTCTGTCTAGTCAAAGCTATGGTTTTTTCAGTGGTCATGTATGGATGTGAGAGTTGGACTATAAAGAAAGATGAGTGCCGAAGAATTGATGCTTTTGAACTGTGGTGTTGGAGAAGACTCTTGAGAGTCCCTTAGACTGCAAGGAGATCCAACAAGTCCATCCTAAAGGAAATCAGTCCTGAATATTCATTGGAAGGACTGATGCTGAAACTGAAGCTCCAATACTTTGGCCACCTGATGCAAAGAGTTGACTCGTTAGAAAAGATCCTGATGCTGGAAAAGATTGAAGGCAGAAGGAGAAGGGGATGACAGAGGTTGAGATGGTTGGATGGCATCACCAACTCAATAGACATGAGTTTGAACAAGTTCCGGGAGTTGGTTATGGACAGGGAAGCCTGGCCTGCTGCAGTCCATGGGGTTTCAAATAGTCGGACATGACTGAGCAAGTGAACTGAACTGAACTGAATTCTAGACTCACTCGGCATTAACCAACCATGTGGCAATGAGTATGGTAAAACTGAAAGAACACTGAACTAGAAGACCTGTAAGTCTGTGATCCCTACTTGTTTCACCTCTCTAGAAACTTACTTCTTCATCCATAATGTGAGGAAGATAAATGTAACCTCCAATTTTTCATAAAATTCTAAAGTCACAGTCATTTTCTACACATAGAAAATTAGATGTTTGGACTTCCCAGGTGGATAAGGATCCAGCTGCCAATGCGGTGGACACAGGCTCTATCCCTGGTCCAGGAATATTCCACGTGCTCTGGGGCAACTAAACCCATGAGCCACTACTATTGAGCCTGCTCTGTCAAGCCTGCAATCTCAACTTCTGAGCCAGTATGCCACAACTACTGAGCCTGCCTGCTGCAGTTACTTAAGCCTGCATACCCTAGAATCTGTGCTCCACAACGAGAAGCCCCTCCTCTTCCCAAATTGAGACAGCCCCAAGCCTAGCAATGAAGACCCAACACAACCAAAATAAATATTCTGATAATTTTTCAAGAAGAAAATTAGAGGGTTTAAACATCATGGTTTCTAAAATCCTCTCTGGCCGTAATATTTTAAAATTTCAAAAGTATGTTATCGAGTATTTTTTTCTTAGGGTAAACATATGGTACTTAGTATTTCAAGTGGTTCAGTTCAGTTCAGTCGCTCAGTCGTGTCCGACTCTTTGCGACCCCATGAATCGCAGCATGCCAGGCCTCCCTGTCCATCACCAACTCCCGGAGTACACTCAGATTCACATCCATTGAGTCAGTGATGCCATCCAGCCATCTCATCCTCTGTCATCCCCTTCTCCTCCTGCCCCCAATCCCTCCCAGCATCAAAGTCTTTTCCAATGAGTCAACTCTTCGCATGAGGTGGCCAAAGTACTGGAGTTTCAGCTTTAGCATCATTCCTTCCAAAGAAATCCCAGGGTTGATCTTCAGAATGGACTGGTTGGATCTCCTTGCAGCCCAAGGGACTCTCAAGAGTCTTCTCCAACACCACAGTTCAAAAGCATCAATTCTTCAACACTCAGCTTTCTTCACAATCCAACTCTCACATCCATACATGACCACAGGAAAAACCATAGCCTTGACTAGACGGACCTTAGTCGGCAATGTCTCTGTTTTTGAATATGCTATCTAGGTTGGTCATAACTTTTCTTCCAAGGAGTAAGTGTCTTTTAATTTCATGGCTGCAGTCAGCATCTGCAGTGATTTTGGAGCCCCAAAAAACAAAGTCTGACACTGTTTCCACTGTTTCCCCCTTTATTTCCCATGAAGTGATGGGACCAGATACCATGATCTTTGTTTTCTGAATGTTGAGCTTTAGGCCAACTTTTTCACTCTCCTCTTTCACTTTCATCAAGAGGCTTTTTAGCTCCTCTTCATTTTCTGCCATAAGGGTGGTGTCATCTGCATATCTGAGGTTATTGATATTTCTCCAGGCAATCTTGATTCCAGCTTGTGTTTCTTCCATGTAATTTGTGCATATCAATAGTTCATTCCTCTTTATAGCTAAGTAATATTCCATTGTATGATTATATGGCAATTTATTTAATCACTCATATATTGATATTTCCAATTTGAAACTATTATAAATAAAGCTGTTCTTAATATTAATGTACAAGTATTTACATAAACTTATTTTTTCTCTGAGAAAATACCTAGAGGCAGCATGGCTGGGTCATGTTACACTGTAGACGCATATTTAACTTTTGAGAAACTGTCAAATGCAAGGGTGGGATGATTTGAGAGAATATAATTGAAACATGTATATTACCATACGTGAAACAGATCACCAGTCCAAATGTGATGTATGAAATAAGGCACTCAAAGCCAGTGCACTAGAATAACCCTGAGGGATGGGATGGGGAGGGAGGTGGGAGGGGGGTTCAGGATGAGGGACCCATGGCTGATTCATGCCAATGTGTGGCAAAAACCACTGCAATATCGTAAAGGAATTAGCCTCCAATTAAAATCAATTAATTAATTTTTTTAAAATTGCCAAATGGTACCACTTTACATTCTCACCATCAATTTCGTTCCTTAGCTTTTCAACACTGTGCAGATAGCATCAATTAGAATGGTATGCCTTTTCTCAGAGCTTGCTTCTCCAGTGGCTCAGGGGTAAAGAATCCTCCTGCCAGTGCCGAAGACGCGGGTTCAATCCCTGCAGAAGGAGCTGGCAACCCGCTCCAGTATTCTTGCCTGGGAAATGCCATGGACATAGGAGCCTGGTGGGCTACCGTCCATAAGGTCGAAAAGAGCTGGACAAGGCTGAGCGCACATGCAAGTTATATTCTATCAGGTATGAAACTTCACAGATTTTCATAAGAAACCAAATCACTTTCCTTATGCAATCTTGTATGTTGAGGTCCTTTAATGGACCAGAACCTGGTGGTCCAGAGTTGACCAATAAGAAAGTAAAGGAGAGAGAAAGAGGCTGATATTTCTTGGTTTATGCAGAAAACCAATAAAGCCCCTGCACGGGGCTTGCTCAGTTCACGAAGGCCTCAGGCGCCCTCTTGATGGGGTGAAGGCACAGAGCGCCTTCTTGAGAGGGTCTTAGAAGCCCGGGCAGGAAAGTGAACTCAGAGAGCCTCTGCACACCAGGGGATCAGCCTGAAAAAGAGAGAGAGGGGGAGAGAGAGAGAAAGACATGGGGACCAGAGCTCTGATGGAACAAAGGTGTTTTACTCAACATTGTGTAGGTATTTATACTGTCTTACAAGATAGCTATTTTCAGCAGAGATATTACCATATGGTAACTAATGAGGGAAATGTCTGGATTCCTCAGCCCCCGGGAGAGGCTTACCTCTCTTCTTAATTCCTGAATATTCAGGAATTAATAAGGAACAGAGAATTCCTGACAGACCCAAAGAGCACACAGGAAGCCTCCTGTTAAATGCTTCCTGACACCTGTAGTCCTAACATGCCTCTCTGCCCCTCTGACATCTAGGTCAAGGTTGAAGCCTCAAATTCCCCATCCTTTGTACTCTGAAATTCTTCCCCACAGTTTCTGCAAATTCCTAGAGTCTTTTGCTTTTTCATGATAAAATACCATGTCTCCAGCATCTTCCCCTACATATACTGTTTCTATGTCAACTCCACCCCAGTGTTGACAAGAAATTCAGCTCTTCAGATTTTGGCAAAAATTCTACTGACCTCAAGCACTTGGGAGATGAGGAACTTTACTGATTTCTTGGAGGAGTGTGTGCTGCAGTCCATGGGGTTGCGAAGAGTCGGACATGACTGAGCGACTGAACTGAACTGAACTGGGAGGAGTGAGGGATAAAAAGATGGTGTTGCAGCACACAGCTCACAATCTTCTATCAAGTCACTCTTTCTCCCCTTCTCTGTGAGCTCCCCATCCCTGTCCAAACCAGAACACAGTGTATTCTCTATCTCATGTCTCACAGTGAGAGAGCAAATTTTATTGCTTGTGAATTCCCCGACGTCTTACACTTCAACCCAAGCAACTTATCAAAGTGTTTCTCCCAAACAAATACAATAGAATACGTTCCCTAAAAGAAACCTTAGTAAATAAAATGTTTTTTCCATTTCATTGCACCCATAGTTGGGACTAGGAAGTTAATGGAGTTTGAAAGCACATTGGAAGAGTTATCAATGGAAGGTGACAAACTCAACCAGCTACACCCATCTCCCTGCAAATTTGCTTTTACTTCTATCTGCATCCCTCCCTTTCAGTTATTAACATAAAAAAGAGAGCAAAAAAGAGAGACTCCCTATCTTTTGTGTGGGAAATTGGAAGTAGAATGTTTTACAAAGAAAATGTGTTTCTTTTAGGCAACTATGCTAGACTTCTTAATGGTTTTGAACTAGGGTGTCAGAGAAGACTCTTGAGAGTCCCTTGGACTGCAAGGAGGTCCAACCTGTCCATCCTAAAGGAGATCAGTCCTGAATGTTCATTGGCAGGACTGATGTTGAAGTTGAAACTCCAATACTTTGGCCACCTGATGAGAAGAGCTGACTCATTTGAAAAGACCCTGATGCTGGGAAAGATTGAAGGCGGGAGGAGAAGGGGACGACAGAGGATGAGATGGTTGGGTGGCATCACTGATTCAATGGACATGAGTTTGAGTAAACTCTGGGAGTTGATCACGGACAGGGAGGCCTGGCATGCTGCAGTCCGTGGGGTCGCAAAGAGTCAGACATGACTGAGCGACTGAGCTGAACTGACTGAACTGAACTGATGCTAGACGTCAGCAGCATGGTTTTCAGACCTCCTAAAAGTAGAAGAGGGGAGGCATTCTACATCATTCATCAAACCCCCTTAAATGTAAGCCCTGCCCATAGGATGCCCTAAAAGGCCACGGAAGAGAATGAGGGGGAGGCCGGGGGGAATGTGGTGACATTTGCAAAGGACCAAGGGTTAGGGCAATGCAGATTAAAATAGAAGAGGTTGGGGGGAGTGAGAGGGAAACCCACCACAAAGATCACAGTGTTTTACTGCTCTTTTCCCACTCAGATGACATATACTCACACATACAAGTACCCATTCACTTGGTCACACCCACAGCTGCCACCAAGGAAGCCACAGGGTCTTTCATTGCAGCTCCACTCCCCCTAGCCCACTGAAGAACAGATCTCAGAGGTGAGGAAGGAGTAGGAGGAGCTGTGACCTGGGCCCCATGTTCCCTGGCAGCATCTGAAGCATTTGAAGGGAAGGAGCTGTGCAGGAGGAAAGGGTGGAGGTGGGCACAGTAAGGTTCTTGCAAGGTCTCCTGGAAGTCAAATGGATTTCTCAGCCTCCACTGTCTCATTCCGCACCTTTTCCATAGGGATTGTGCTTCTCCCATTCCTCAAGGCCTCATGTGTTATCACCAAACCTGCTTTGTCTAAGAAGCAGAATAGGAAACTGAGCAGCTGCAGGAAGTTACACCTTTGAGGTACGTTCCCGTGCCTACACTTTTTCAGTCTGAGAGGTCTGAGTCCATTTTATAGTTCAGCTCAGGTAGTACATGAATTGAAATAATGACTAGATGAGAAACACAGAGCCTGAAGAGTAAGCAGAACAATCCAAAAGGAAGAAAAAACAAAAACAAAAAGCCCTAGTTCTAGAAATCACTGCACACAATTTTCTGTCCTCTAGCACTTTTTCTATTAATTGTGTGGTTTTCAAAACAACTCTGTAAGACGAAGAGTAATTGGAAAAGGGGAGAGAAATGACATTCATTTTTGGATGTATCACCAACTAGGTATACTGCAACAGACTTCTAATCAGAAATAAAATGTCAAGAATAGGAGGCTTTCCTGGTGGTGCTAGTTGTAAAGAACCTGCCTGCCAATGCAGGAGATGTAAGGGATGTGGGTTCGATCCCTGGGTGGGGAAGATCCCCTGGAGAAGAGCATGGAAACCCATTCCTGTATTCTTGCCTGGAGAATCCCATGGACAGAGGAGCCTGGCAGGGTATAGTTTGTAGGGTCGCAAAGAGTCAGACATGACTGAAGTGACTTAGCACACACATGCACATGCTAAGTCTTGTCAAGAATAGGCAAGACTACTGAATTAGATGGAGAAACATATGGAGGGGGAGAAGCGTAGGGACACATCCTAGAAGGTAGAGATGAGCTGACACTTGTTTAAAAATCAGTAATTAAGACAGTGAGATGTTAGGAAAGGAATAGACAAAGTGACCCATGGAGCAGAATAAAAGGCTAGAAATAGACCCACTTAATCTATAACTTACAGCAGATGACTTATCAAAGAGGAAAGAACCAGCAATTTAACAAATGATTCTGAAACTATTACTTAACTGCATATGGGAAAAGGAGATAAGAGTCCTACCTCACAATAACAAAAATTCCAGATGGATTAAAGATTTAAATGTAAAAAAAAAAAAAAAAAAAAGCTAGCAAAGCTTTTAGAAGAAAATACAGAAGACCTTTATGGCTAAAAACACAAAAGCTAAAACCCTAAAGGAAAAGGTCAAACATTTTAATTACATTTAAATTAACTTTTGTTCTTGTAAAGATATATACAGAAGGCAACAAGGCAAATCGCTATATGAGAAAAATACTTGCTACACACGTAACACAGCAAAATAGATATCCTGAAAAATATGCCTCCTACAATTAGTAAGAAAAAGACTTCTGGTCTCCTCAAAAATAGCAAAAAAAAAAACAAAACAGAAAATGGGCAAAACCTATGAACAAGTATTTCTTAGAAAAAGAAATTTAAAAACCTATACTTTAAATGAAAATATGTTTAAACCTAATCTCATTTGAAGTAGATTCAAATGGAATGAAATACCAAGTTTTTATTTTCAGATAGGTAAAAGTAAAAAAAGAAAAACTGAACAATACCAAGCGTCGGCAAATTTATAAAGGAAAGGAGAACACTCACTCACTGTACATACATTTATATAAGCATTTTGGAAAACAGTTTGGCATAACCTACTAATGCTAAACATGCACATATCCAATGACTCAGAATGTCACTCCCAAGTTTACACCTAGAGAAACTTTTGGACATGTATTTTAGGAGTTATATTCAAGAATCTTCATAGCAACCTTGTTTGTAACAGTAAACACTGGAAATAACCCAAATGTCCATCAACAATCTATTGAGTGAATAAATGGTGGTATGATCATACAATAGAGTATTATGCAGCAGTGAAAAATTAATGAACTCCAGCTACATAGACCCACATGGGAAAATCTCAATTAAAATCAGGAGAAAGAAGCATGTCAGAAAAGCGCATCCAGCATAATACCACCTATGCAAAGTTCAAAAATAGGCATACATTAAACAATATATTGAGCTGGAGTACATAGGTAAGTGATAAGACTGCAAATAAAGCAAAAGAGTGAGTAACACAAAACTCAGAAGAGTGCTTACCTCAGGATTGAGAGGCAGCAGTATTGGGGGAAAGTTCAGGAAAGCTTCTAACTTAGTGTGAACTGCTATCTATAGTCTGCATATGTACCGTTGTTCATTATTATTCTTTTGTTCACAATTATTCTTTTCTTGGGCACCCAATCAATCCATATTTATTATTTAACCTTAATTTTGTAGTTTTTTTTTGTGTTTGAATTTTTTTTCATCAAACAATTACTTGGGTTTTTTTTTTCTATTATTTTTCAAATTCTTTTCCCTTTAAGGTTACTATAGGATATTGAGCAGTGTTCCCTGTGCTATACAGTAGGACGTTAACTGTTACCTATTTTAAATATAACACTGTGTACATGTCAATCCCAAACTCCCCATCTATCTCTTTCCCCTACTCTTCCCCCAACCTTGTAACCATAAATCCATTCTCTAAGTCTGTAGAAAGTTCATTAGTATCATTTTTAAAAGATTCTGTGTATGATAATGCTATTACTGTTATTATTCTTTAAATTGTAGTATTATAATTAGGATCTTTTGAATGATTTGGAAACAAAGATGAGACCATACAATTTACAAGCTCATTCACAAGTGAACTGGTGACCGCGCAAAACTCCCTGTGCGCACTGTTCTGTCAAATTCTTCTGATTTCAAAAAATAAATTTTTAAATAGATGATCTTCTAAAAATCGAGTCTCAACTCAGAAAAATACCAAAAGGAAGGGGGAAAAAGCACCTGCACGTTAACAGTGTCTTTTATCTGAGATCCTCATGAGATCTCAGGATTTCCATCAGAGTCAAGACAGCAAAGGAGAACAGAAACAGAGGTTTTTAACTCTGATTTCACAGATCTAGAGTTAGTCTGAGTTTTGATTTTTAGGTTTTTGAATAGTTAACCCATGTGAAGTTTAGTCAACCCCTCCTCTACGATAAATTGCAACCTCAGAAATACTTTTAGTACTCTCACAAACCACACTCAGACTTAAACTACAGCTTCTTGTAACTGAAAGAGGCTCTTGAAAAATGTTGCCACTGTCTAGCATGAAAAAGAGAAGCAGATTCATGATATGTTAACAATAAAGTCTCACAGAAGCAGATTCATAATATTTTAATATTCAGGCAGCATTACCCAGAGGTCTTCTGTATTAAACATTAGTATGCTAACTTCTCTTACCCACTATACAAAAGCAAACCAGGTGCTATCAGCTAGGAGCCCCAACAATCCTGTTTTAATGAGCAAAGATAATATTGCTACCAGGAACTTTAGAAGTGTGATTTCTCATGTCATGAGAAATTACCAAGCTCAACCAGTTAACTTCCAAATGCATACTCTTAGCTTTAATAGAGTCAGAGAGAACTGTGTACCTAGCAAAATTAATCTTTTATCATGTTTGCAAAAACTCAAAGAGAATGTCTTACTTCAGGGAGTTTGTAAAGCTGTCATTTTAGGAATATAGAAATTATGTTTTTCTGATGGTAAAACAATAAATATTTATGATGAAAAATCTTAGAAAAAATATAAAGCATAAATGCAATTTAAGTTTTCCATAATTCTATTACCCAGAAATTACCACTATTCATGTTTTGGATCATTTCTTTTCAATATGTTTTTTTTTCCCCCAAAGACATATACATGTGTTTACATATTTGAGTTCTTTTTGAATTGGTTATCTTCTTTCTTTTTCTGTTAGCATTATACTGCAAGCACTTTGCTTTGCTATTAAATAGCCTTTGACACTACTGAAGCAACTTAGCAGCAGCAGCAACAGCAGTCTTTGAAAATTGCTTTTATAGTTGTATAATATTTCCTATATGGAAATGATATAATTTAAAGAAAATTTTCCCTGCTTTGGAAAAATTTTGATGGTATTGTTATCTTTTAATATCAAAGAAGCCTAGGTAGTCTTTTCTTTTTTTTTAATATCTTATGTCTATTTCTCATGCTTGCCAATGGATATCAACTCAACTCTTGGACATCAGGACATTCTTTAAAAATGTGTCTTCAACCTCATTTAGTAAGACTAGAAATCAACTTGTACATTCTTTCATTTAGCAAATATTTACCATATGCCTATTGCATGCTGTGAATTGCTTAAGTGCTGGGGGAACCTGGTGGGCTGCCATCTATGGGGTCGCACAGAGTCGGATATGACTGAAGCGACTTAGCAGCAGCAGCAGCAGCAGCAAAGCTTAAAACAAGAGAGGAAGTCACTGTCCTTATGAGATTATCGCAGAAGAGAGAGAAAACAAATAGATAATGTCAACCAACTTTAAGTATAAAAGAGAGAAAAAAAAAAAGCAGGGTAGGTGGAACATAGTGTGCTTTCAGGGAGGTAACAGTGGTGGCTTTATTTTATATAGTGAGGGCCATCAGGAAACGTGACACTTGAACACAGACATGATGAAGTAAGATGAGGGGACCCAAGTAAAGAGAATTCCATCCAGAGGAAAGAGCCAAAGCAGGCAGGTGAAATGGGCGCAGGCTCAGTGTGTTTGAGGAACAACAAACAACCGACTCAGCTGCCATCAAGTGGGCCCGGAGGACAGTGGGAAGATATATGAAGTCAGAGAAGTATGGGGCTGTATCATGGAGTGTCTCATAGGCCATCGCAAGACTCACTTAGGCTGTTTTTGTGTAGCCACTAGACAGAAGGAGGCTTCCCAGATGGCACTAGTGGTAAAGAACCTACCTGCCAACGCAGGAGACATAAGAGATGCGGTTCAATCCCTGGGTTGGGAAGATTCCCTGGAGGAGGAAATGGCTACCCACTCCAGTATTCTTGCCTGGAAAATTCCATGGAGAGGGGAGCCTGGAAGGCTACAGTCCATGGGACTGCAAAGAGTCAGCAACGACTTAAGCGACTGAGCACAGACAGAATAAGATGAGGGGCAAGGTAGACACAGAAAGTCCAGACAGCAAGTAACCAAAGTAAAGAAGGTAAAAGGTGATGGTGGCCTAGACTATAGAAACAGCAGTGAAGGTGGTGAAAAAAGATCCCAGTTTGGATGCATTTTGAATTTAAAGCTGACCAATTTGCTGATGGATTCCATGGAGTTATGAGAGAAAGAGAGGAAGCAAAGATAGTTCCAGGATTTGGGCCCAAGAAAGTGAAAGAAAGAAGCTGTCATTTACTGAGATGAAGAGGACTGAAGGAGAGTAAGTTTGGGGAGAAAATCAGCAGTTGGCTCTTGATGTGCTAAGGTTGATTGACTTTAAGTGCTCATGCTCAGTTGCTAAGATATGTCTGACTCTTTGCAACCCCATGGACTGTAGCCCGCCAGGCTCATCTGTCCATGGAATTTCCTAGGCAGGAATACTGGAGTGGGTTGCCATTTCCTTCTCCAGAGTATCTTCCCAACCCAGGAATTGAACCCAGGTCTCCTGCATTGCAGGCAGATTCTTTACCATCTGAGCCACCTGGAAAGCCCATAACCATAAGAAATATAAGTAAAGATTAAGCTAGAGTGCAGAGGATAGTCCAGGTACAAAGTATAATTTTGGCCATAATCAACATTTAGATTACATTTAAAGCCGTGAGATAGGATGAGGTTATCAAAACACTGAATATGAATAAAGGTTCAGGGATCCCAAAGGACACTGAAAAACAATTTCCAGTGAGGGAAGAGAAGAAACAAGAGAAAACGGTGCCCTGAGATTAGGGAAGGCAGCATTTCTGGAATAAACTGTCAAATGTACCTTATTAAGGGGAGTAAAAATGAAAATTGACCTTTGAATTTGGGACACAGAGGCCATCAGTTGGTAAAGCGATTGTATAATTTTTGCCTAAATCAGAAAATTTTTGAGAGTGAAGGAAGAAGTTCTCAATAATTAAAATATGTCAAGGCAATAGGCATACCTGAATAGGCACAATTGGCTCAATGAAAACTAATCTGAACAAAATAAGACAAAACATCACCCTAGCTTTAGGTGACCTTGACAAAAGCAGGTTTTTGTTTTGCCCTCATCTTTGTGTGATAAAAGAAAAAGATAATTGATTGTAATGTGTTCAAAAGAAGAGGTGAGAAAAGGAAGTGGAGATTAGAAGAGATAATCCTTTTGAAGAGTTTAGCCATAAGGAGGAACAAAGAATTTGGTCAGTAGTTCAAGGGACAGGTGTGTTCAAGGGAAATTTATTTTTAGGTAAGATACAGCACAGCATTATTAGGGTGTCAGTTGGAAAATCCATAAGAGATAAAACTATTCAAGAGAAAACAAGCTGGACTGATGCCCTTGATGGTGCAGGAGCAGATGAGGTCCATGACCCTTGAGGGAGACTGAGCTTCAGTAGGAACAGAGGTGTTTCATTCATGAAAGGAAAGGTATTTTAGATTGGGAGATGTGATGGAGGAAGCAGGTGCAAGCCTCTTCTGGCTGTTCATATTCTCTTGGCAAAATTATATAGGAAACCAAGCCAAAGACCCACCCACATTGAAAGCAGATTTCTTGTTATAGACTGAGAATTAGATAGACTGAGTCATCATTTCCACTCTTCATTCTTTGACTCTTCCAGAACAAGTGTTCCCCGCTAACATCAACAAAATCTCTGGGGCAGTGAGGTTCTCCTGCCCATTACCCTAAGGGAAGAGGGTCCCTATGCAGTCAGGGCATTGTTGGAGCAGTGAGGTGTTGGGGCAGCATGTGCAGTGGCTACAGACAAGGACACACTTTGCGGGAGTGGGACCATTTATTTGACATGAGAAGAAATGACAGGAATGATACTCTTTTAAAAAGTTATTTTTAATTGAAGGATCAGTTCAGTTCAGTCGCTCAGTCGCGTCCAACTCCATGCAACCCCGTGAATCGCAGCACGCCAGGCCTCCATGTCCATCACCAACTCCCGGAGTTCACTCAGACTCACGTCCATCGAGTCCGTGATGCCATCCAACCATCTCATCCTCGGTCGTCCCCTTCTCCTCCTGCCCCCAATCCCTCCCAGCATCAGAGTCTTTTCCAATGAGTCAACTCTTCGCATGAGGTGGCCAAAGTATTAGAGTTTCAGCTTCAGCATCATTCCTTCCAAAGAAATCCCAGGGTTGATCTCCTTCAGAATGGACTGATTGGATCTTCTTGTAGTCCAAGGGGCTCTCAAGAGTCCTCTCCGACACCACGGTTCAAAAGCATCAATTCTTCGACACTCAGCTTTCTTCACAGTCCAACTCTCACATCCAAACATGACCACAGGAAAAACCATAGCCTTGACTAGACGGACCTTAGTCGGCCAAGTAATGTCTCTGCTCTTGAATAAGCTATCTAGGTTGGTCATAACTTTTCTTCCAAGGAGTAAGCGTCTTTTAATTTTATGGCTGCAATAACAATCTGCAGTGATTTTGGAGCCCCCCAAAATAAAGTCTGACACTGTTTCCACTGTTTTCCCATCTACTTCCCATGAAGTGATGGGACCGGATGCCATGATCTTCGTTTTCTGAATGTTGAGTTTAAGCCAACTTTTTCACTCCCCTCTTTTACTTTCATCAAGAGGCTTTTTAGTTCCTCTTCACTTTCTGCCATAAGGGTGGTGTCATCTGCATATCTGAGGTTACTGATATTTTAATACTGGCCTGGTTTCTGCTGTACAACAATGTGTATCAGCCATAAGTATACATATGTCTCCTCCCTTCTGAATCTCCCTCCCATCCCACCTGATCCCATTGCTCTAGTTTATCACAGAGCACCAAGCTGAGCTCCCTGTGTCATACAGCAACTTCCCACTAGCTACTATTTTACATATGGTAATAAATATGTTTCAATGCTATTCTCTCAATTTGTCCCACCCTCTCCTTCCCCAGCTTTGTCCACAAGTCTGTTCCCCATGTCTGCATCTCTAAGAAATGATACTCTTGATTAGATGAAAAAGCAAGGGGAAGCAGTGCTCTGGAGGAAGACTTCTTTATTCAAGAAGGAGTGCCCTTGAGTGCCCTGGGCTAAACACTGGAAGCTCTGAGTGAGAATCACAGCCCCAGGCCTACAGGAGGCCACAGTCCATCAAGGAAGATTAAGAAAGAAAGAAGCAAATCGTTTGATTTTTGTTTGTTTGTTTGTTTGTTTTCTGTTTTTGGCAGATGAGTAGGGGACTGGAATGCAAATATCAGACAGACTGCCTGATGAACTATGGACAGAGGTTCCTGACATTGTAGGAGACAGGGATCAAGACCATCCCCAAGAAAAAGAAATGAAAAAAAGCAAAATGGCTGTCTGAGGAGGCCTTGCAAATAGCTGTAAAAAGAAGAGAAGCGAAAAGCAAAGGAAAAAAGGAAAAAATAAGCATTTGAATGTAGAGTTCCAAAGAATAGCAAGGAGAGATAAGAAAGCCTTCCTCAGCGATCAATGCAAAGAAACAGAGGAAAATAATTGAATGGGAAAGACTAGGGATCTCTTCAAGAAAATTAGAGATACCAAGGGAACATTTCATGCAAAGATGGGCTCGATAAAGGACAGAAATGGTATGGACCTAACAGAAGCAGAAGATATTAAGAAGAGGTGGCAAGAATATACAGAAGAACTGTACAAAAAAGATCTTCACGACCAAGATAATCTCGAAGGTGTGATCACTCACACTCAACCTAGAGCCGGACATCCTGCAATGTGAAGTCAAGTGGGCCTTAGAAAGCATCACTACAAACAAAGCTAGTGGAGGTGATGGCATTCCAGTGGAGCTATCTCAAACCCTAAAAGATGATACTGTGAAAGTGTTGCACTCAATATGCCAGGAAATTTGGAAAACTCAGCAGTGGCCACAGGACTGGAAAAAGTCAACTTTCATTCCTATCCCAGAGAAAGGCAATGCCAAAGAATGCTCAAACTACCACGCAATTGTACTCATCTCACACGCTAGTAAAGTAATGCTCAAAATTCTCCAAGCTAGGCTTCAGCAATAGGTGAGCTGTGAACTTCCAGATGTTCACGCTGGTTTTAGAAAAGGTAGAGGAACCAGAGATCAAATTGCCAAGATCTGCTGGATCATTTAAAAAGCAAGAGAGTTCCAGAAAAAATGTCTACACCTGCCTTATTAGTTATGCCAAAGTCTTTCACTGTGTGGATCACAATACACTGTGGAAAATTCTTAAAGAGATGGGAACACCAGACCACCTGACCTGCCTCCTGAGAAATCTGTATTCAGGTCAGGAAGCAACAGTTACAACTGGACATGGAACAATAGACTGGTTCCAAATAGGAAAAGGAATACGTCAAGGCTGTATATTGTTATCCTGCTTATTTAATTTATATGCAGAGTACATCATAAGAAACACTGGGCTGGAGGAAGCACAAGCTGGAATCAAGATTGCTGAGAGAAATATCAATAACCTCAGATATGCAGATGACACCACCCTTATGACAGGAGGTGAAGAAGAACTAAAGAGCCTCTTGATGAAAGTGAAAGAGGAGAGTGAAAAAGTTGGCTTAAAACTCAACATTCAGAAAACTAAGATCCTGGCATCTGGTCCCATCACTTCATGGGAAATGGATGGGGAAACAGTGACTGACTTCATTTTTCTAGGCTCCAAAATCATTGCACATGGTGATTGCAGCCATGAAGTTAAAAGATGCTTTCTCTTTGGAAGGAAAGTTATGACCAACCTAGACAGCATATTAAAAAACAGAGACATTACTTTGTCAGCAAAGGTCCATCTAGTCAAGGCTATGGTTATTCCAGTGGTCATGTATGGATGTGAGAGTTGAACTATAAAGAAAGCTGAGTGCTGAAGAATTGATGCTTTTGAACTGTGGTGTTGGAGAAGACTCTTGAGAGCCCCTTGGACTGCAAGAAGATCCAACCAGTCCATCCTAAAGGAGGTCAGTCCTGGGTGTTCATTGGAGGGACTGATGTGGAAGCTGAAACTCTAAAACTTTGGCCGCCTGATGCAAAGAGCTGACTCATTTGAAAAGACCCTGATATTGGGAAAGATTGAGGGCAGGAGAAGGGGATGACAGAGGATGAGATGGTTGGATGGCATCACCGACACAATGCACATGGGTTTGGGTGGACTCCGGGAGTTGGTGATGGACAGAGAGGCCTGGCATGCTGCAGTTCATGGGGTGGCAAGGCGTTGGACATGACTGAGCGACTGAACTGAACTGAACTGAACTGATGAGTAGGATTTTGTTAAATGATGTATTAAGAGAGGGACTTCACAACCAAAGAAAATGCCTTGGGCAAAGTTCAGGATTCTGAGGTGGCCAAGTCGGTACCCACAGCACTCCTTTGCATCAAGGAGCAAATTCTACACTTGCCTCTTCTCACCCCGTGCTTAACAGACTTGAGATCAGCCTTCACGCTGTACACACTGAGGTCAGTCCCTCTCTAAACCCTCTAACACATAACAGGAAATTGTCATTTCCCACCAGTACACTCCATTCTTGTTGGACTTTGAAGTCCCCTTGTGTTTGATAGAACATTTTTTTTTTAGCATAAGCCCAGCGGCATCTGCTTGCTATCATAAAATATGATAACTACCACAGCTATCATAAAACCAGTTTATTCTTGACTGAGGTGAGACCCACCTCAGCAACTCACCTGCCTCAGGTTAACTGGACAATGCTGACATCCAAATGTCACAGACTTTATATGATGCCACACATCCCCAAGCAGCAGATGAACTTTTATTCAAGACCTTTAACCTCAAAGCAGCCATCTCTTTCAGTCATTCAACCTTTCAAGATGATTTCCCTTCTATTCCTTCCTTAATTTCCTCCATCCTTCCTTCCAAGTATTAAATCCCTCACAACTTTTGGACATAGGAAATGGTATTAAAACATTGATGGGCTTGTATTCACTTTCCCTAATCCATTAAGTGATATCAACCCTCTGCAAACAAGTGCTCTGAAAGACCATAGGAAATCGAATCCCAGAAATCCATGACTGTCAGCTGAGAGTGTAACAGCAGTCTAGCAGCAGTTGTCTGAAAGTGACAACTAGAGGTCAAGTTTGAATCTATGGGTAAGTGGCATGAAGTTTTTGCAAAGCATCTAAGATAAAGGGGCAGCACTTTTCATACTTTTCTAGACTTCACAAACTAAACCCAAAAACCCCCTGAAAATAAACAACACCACAATTTTCCATGTCAGTGGTAGAAGCAGAGTAATATCAAAAACTTACTAACCTAATAGGTGATGTCCATTTCTTAGTAATGTCTCTGATGATCAGCAGTATTAAATTTTCCCATGGCCCATCTTGAACTCTGGATCATATACTTAAGATGGTGGACAGTCTACTCAAGTTCATAGATCAGATTCACCATTGATTGACTTTGTAACTGTAGGTAAGAATCCTCAGCTCTGTATGTCTCCATTGCTTCTAACTCTTTTTCTTTTTTAAGTATAGTTGGTTCACAATGTTGTGTTAGTTTCAGGTATACAGCAAAAAGATTCAGCTATACATACATGTATAAACATATAAGTATTTTTTTCAGGTCCTTTTCCCTTATAGATTATTATAAAATATTGAGTATAGAAACTTCCTTGGTGGCTCAGTGGTAAGTAAAATCAGCTTGCCAATGCAGGAGACACAGGTTAGATCCCTGATCCCGAAGATCCCACATGCTGAGGAACACCTAACCACGTGCACCACAACTATTGAGCCTGTGCTCTAGAACCCAGGAGCCACAACAGCTGAAGCCTGAGTGCATTAGGGGCTATACTCCACGGCAAGAGAAGCCACTGCAATGAAAATCTCGCTCACTGCAACTAGAGAGTAGCTAGCCCACACAGCAATGAAGACTCAGCACAGCCAAAAATAAAATTAATTAAATATTTTAAAATACAGCACAGCTCCCTATGCTATACAGTAGGTCCTTTTGGTTGTCTATTTTATATATAGTAGTATATAGATGTTAACCCCAAGCTTCTAATTTATCCCTCCTCCTCCTTTCCCCTTTGGTAACCATAAGTTCATTCTCTACATCTGTGTCTATTTCTGTTTTATAAATAAGTTCATTTGTATCATTTTCTTTAGATTCCACATATAAGCAATATCATATGATATTTGTTTTTCTCTGTCTGACTTACTTCACTTAGCATGATAATCTCTAGGTCCATCCATGTAATGTAATTGGCATTATCTCATTCTTTTTATGGCTGAGTAATATTCAACAGTTAGAACTGGACATGGAACAACAGACTGGTTCCAAATAGGAAAAGGAGTACATCAAGGCTGTGTATTGTCACCCTGCTTATTTAACTTCTATGCAGAGTACATCATGAGAAATGCTGGGCTGGAAGAAACACAAGCTGGAATCAAGATTGCTGGGAGAAATATCAATAACCTCAGATATGCAGATGACACCACCCTTATGGCAGAAAGTGAAGAGGAACTAAAAAGCCTCTTGATGAAAGTGAAAGAGGAGAGTGAAAAAGTTGGCTTAAAGCTCAACATTCAGGAAACAAAGATCATGGCATCTGGTCCCATCAGGTCATGGGAAATAGATGGGGAAACAGTAGAAACAGTGTCAGACTTTATTTTTGGGGGCTCCAAAATCACTGCAGATGGTGACTGCAGCCATGAAATTAAAAGACGGTTACTCCTTGGAAGAAAAGTTATGACCAACCTAGATAGCATATTCAAAAGCAGAGACATTACTTTGCCGACCAAGGTCTATCTAGTCAAGGCTATGGTTTTTCCTGTGGTCATGTATGGATGTGAGAGTTGGACTGTGAAGAAGGCTGAGCGCCGAAGAATTGATGCTTTTGAACTGTGGTGTTGGAGAAGACTCTTGAGAGTCCCTTGGACTGCAAGGAGATCCAACCAATCCACTCTGAAGGAGATCAGCCCTGGGATTTCTTTGGAAGGAATGATGCTAAAGCTGAAGCTCCAGTACTTTGGCCACCTCATGCGAAGAGTTGACTCATTGGAAAAGACTTTGATGGTGGGAGGGATTGGGGGCAGGAGGAGAAGGGGATGACAGAGGATGAGATGGCTGGATGGCATCAGGGACTCGATGGACGTGAGTCTGAGTGAACTCCGGGAGATGGTGATGGACAGGGAGGCCTGGCGTGCTGCGATTCATGGGGTCGCAGGGAGTCGGACACGACTGAGCGACTGAACTGAATTGAATATTCTGTTGTGTAAATATACATTTTATAAAAATGCCATATCTTTTTAAATTTTATTGAAGTATAGTTGATTTACAATGTGTTAGTTTCTGCTGTACAGCAAAGTGAATCAGTTATGCATGTACATATATCCACTCTTTTTTAAAGATTCTTTCCTCACATAGGTCATTACAGAGTATTGAGTAGATTTTTCTGTACTATACAGTAAGTTCTTATTCAGTTCAGTTCAGTTCAGTTCAGTTCAGTCGCTCAGTCATGTCCGACTCTTTGCGACCCCATGAATCGCAGCACGCCAGGCCTCCCTGTCCATCACCAACTCCCGGAGTTCACTCAGATTCACATCCATTGAGTCAGTGATGCCATCCAGCCATCTCATCCTCTGTCGTCCCCTTCTCCTCCTGTCCCCAATCCCTCCCAGCGTCAGAGTCTTTTCCAATGAGTCAACTCTTCGCATGAGGTGGCCAAAGTACTGGAGCTTCAGCTTTAGCATCATTCCTTCCAAAGAACACCCAGGACTGATCCCCTTCAGAATGGACTGGTTGGATCTCCTTGCAGTCCAAAGGACTCTCAAGAGTCTTCTCCAACACCACAGTTCAGAAATATCAATTCTTCGACGCCCAGCCTTCTTCACAGTTCAATTCTCACATCCATACATGACTACTAGAATTAGGTATCTATTTTAAATACTGAAGTGACTTAGCAGCAGCAGCATCAGTGTGTATATGTTAATCCCAGTTTCCCAATGTATCCCTCCATTCTCTTACCTCCTAGTAACCGTAAGTTTGGTTTCTACATCTGTAATTCTATTTTTGTCTTGTAGACAAGTTAATTTATACCCTTTTTTTTTAAGATTCCGCAGGTAAGTGAAATCATATGATATTTGTCATTCTCTATCTGACATATTTCACTCACTATTACAATCTCTGTTGCTGCAAATGGCACAGTTTGCTCTTTCTATGGCTAAGATTCCATTGTATATATGTACTGTATCTTCTTTATCCATTCCTTTGTTGATGGATGTTTAGAACAAAAATGAAAAGACAACCCTCAGAATGGAAGAAAATATTTGCAAACAATGCAACTGACAAGGAGTTTATCTCCAAAATATACAGCTCAATAAACAGTAAAGATAAAAAAAAATGGGCCAAAGACCTAAATATACATTTCTCTAAGGAAGACACACAGATGGCCAAAAAAAGGAACATGTAAAGATGTTCAACAACATTACTTATTAGAGAAATGCAAGTCAAAGCTACAGTGAGGTATCACCTCAGTTCAGTTCAGTTCAGTCGCTCAGTCGTGTCCGACTCTTTGTGACCCCATCACACTGGTCAAAATGGCCATCATAAAAAAAAAAAATTTCTAAACAATAAATACTAGAGAGGATGTAGAGAAAGGGGAACCCTCTTACACTTTAGGTGGGAATGTAAATTGGTACAGCCACTATGGAGAGCAGTATGCAGGTTTCTTAAAAAACTGAAAATAGAGAGATAAGGCTCCCTAAAATAAGTGTTTAAGGTTAAATGAAGTCATAACTGTGGGACTCTGATCTCAAAGAATCAGTGCCCTTATAAAAAGAGATCTCAGACAGCAAGCTTGTCCCTCTCTCCATCCCTCTCTTCCTCTCTCTATGTCTCTCTCTTGCCTTCCATGCACACTGAGGACATTGCTTGTGTGGATGTAGCAAGAAGGTTGCCCATCTGCAAGCCAGGAAGAGAGGCTTTGCTAGTAACTGGATCCACTGGAACCTTGATCTCAGACTTCCCAGCCTTCAGAACTATGAGAAGTAAATTTCTGTTGTTTAAGCCAGAGAAAGAGAGAAAGACTTGAGGAGCTGGGATTTAATCTGAGTCTCAGATAATCCAAGTCTGTGCTCTCAAATTCTTAGGTCACACTTTTCCCAGATATCCCCTCACAGCAGTTTCTATTGTTTTAAAAATTATTATTTTATATTGGATATAGTTGATTTACACTGTTGTGTTTGTTTCTGGTGTACACAAAGTGAATCAGTTATACAAATACATAAATCCACTGTTTTTTTCTCAATTCTTTTCCCCAATAGGCTATTACAGAGCATTGAGTAGAGTTTCCTGTGCTATACAATAGGTCCTTATTAGTTATCTGTTTATATATAGTAATGTGAAGGCTTCCCTTCTGAACAAAGACTGTGTCACGTCTTTTAGCCAATAGCAGGAATAAACTTGAACATATATACCCTATGGGGTAGATATAATTTTCTAAAAGGCCGAAGGCCTGGTTCTAGCTAGTCCCTCTCACATCAACAGCTCTGAGCCTGTTGAATGGGCCACTGAATCTCTCCAGGCCTCACATTCTTCATCTGTAAAATAAAGGGCCTAGGCCAGATGGTCTATGTTCCTCTCTAGAATGTTCCCTGACATTCTTGGAGCCATGATTTCCACATTCAGGATGTTAACGGCTGTGAATTTACTAATGTTTCCTCCTCCTAATGGAAAGATGGGTCTCTTTCCATTCCTTCCACCAATTTCTGAATGCCAATATTCTCTCATTCCTAAGGTCTGTCTCAAAAGGAACGAGAAATAAGTGTACTGGGGAAGAAATTTGATACCACCACTTGGGCAAATCTCAGACCAACTCTGATTATTGGTTTCCCTCTCTGTAAAAAAAAATAATAATAATAATTGCGATGTTTGTCATGCATCCCTTATAGGCCCATTGTAAACATCGATGAATTAGTTTATTCATCATCTTTGCAACAGACCATTGCAAACAAAGTATCACTGATTGCCGGCTCCCCCTGAACCCCCTTCGTTCCTCTCCTGGGGCTCATTCTCATTGTGCTGTCTTGTTCCTGGCATTGCTCCACTGCCAGCCTGCAAGCCCCACTTGAGGACTTGAGGGGTGGGCCTGGGGCCAACTCATCCTGCCATTTCCTCACATAGATGGAGCTTGATGAACATTTATTTCATGTCCTCATTCATTTAACAAATAATTATTAAACCATGCTGGGCTACGAGAGACTGTGTTGAGCGAGACAATTGTCCAGGTGACTCACAGATATGAACCCAGCGAACGTAGAGTTGATTAATTGTTGCAGTAAGTGCTAAGAAGGAATATTACAACTGTTAGCAGTGTGGGTAGAGGCTTCCCTGGTGGCTCAGTAGTAAAGAATCCACCTGCCAATGCAGGGGACACAGGTTAGATCCCTGAACTGGGAAGGTCCCACATGCTGGGGAATGACTCCGTCTGTACACCACAACTGCTGAGCCTGTGCTCTAGAGCCACAGGCTACTGGAGTCTGCTCACCCTACAGTCCGTGCTCGGCAATGAGAGAAACCACTGCAATGAAAAGCCAGTGCACTGCAACTAACGAGTAGCCCCCCCTCACCACAACTAGAGAAAAGCCCTCGCTGCAAGGGAGACCCAGCACAGCCAAAAATAAATAAACAATCTAGAAACATACTAGGGCTATGCCCAGGAAACTTAATGTGATGGGTCAGGGGAAGGCTTCTTGAAGGAACAATAGCGAAGCCGCGATCCTCAGAATTCAATTCTGAATTAGAGCATTTGTGTCTCCCCCTGCAGGACCCTTGAGGTCAGCTGAGTATATTCAGCTTGTTACCAAAGTCTGAGACCACGTCAGATTCCACCTCTGTGATCTGAGGATGACACCGCTGCTCCTCTGTAACCCCAAAGTGCATCGCATCCCTTCAGCAAATGACAAGCCTGATTTCCTCGTCACCCAGCCTCACACGCATCCTACAACACAGCTTCCTCTCTCCCCACTGCCCAGTGGCCCACAGCAAAGGGAGGAAAGTCACCTTCCTCTCTGAAAATCATCTCAAACCCCCAGTGAACATGACTTTTTCCATTTCCCCAGCCCGAATTTCCTTCCTCCCATTTCCTCAGCCACTGGTCCCAGCCCTTCACACATCACCCCCGCCTTGACAGTGGGTTTACAACTTTCTTCTCAGCTACCCCTGCTACCACCACCCAGCACCACCACCACTCACCTCTAGTTCAATTCTCAACTAAGCAGGCCTCTGATTTAAAAAAAAAAAAAGTGAACTCTTGTTTCACTGCAGTGTTTTTTTGGTCTGGGCTATTTGAGGTGATGGTTATTTCCCGTGTCCCTCCCATCCCCAAAAGATGGAAACCCATCTTTTTCTAGTAGTCATGTATGGATGTGAGAGTTGAGTGCCAAAGAATTGATGCTTTTGAATTGTGGTGCTGGAGAAGACTCTTGAGAGTCCCTTGGACAGTAAAGAGATCAAACCAATTAATCCTAAAGAAAATCACCCCTGAATATTCAGTGGAAGGACATGCTGAAGGTGAAGCTGCAATACTTTGGCCACCTGACACAAAGAGCTGACTCATTGAAAAAGACCCTGATGCTAGGAAAGATTGAGGGCAAGAGGAAAAGGTGATGGCAGAAGATGAGATGGTTAGATAACATCACCGACTCAATGGACATGAAGTTGAGCAAACTCCGAGAGGCAGTGGAGAACAAAGGAGCCTGGCGTGCTGCAGTCTATGGGGTCGCAATGACTTAGCCACTGAAGAACAACAACTATCTGTTTCCTTATCAGTGGGATAGAGGGCAAGCCTGGGAATTAGGAGGGCAGGCCACGTGAGGTCACACAGCTGACCCTACACAGTTCAGCTCTCTCACAAGCTTTGCTCAGCAGAGACTTGTGAAGTTGATGAGCAGCTCTGATGTGATAAAGATGTGGTATTCACCCGCTCTCTGATCATAATAACACTTGAGATGTGGACTTTCCCTTGTGGTGACTCAACACCACTTTACACTGCGTGGGGGAGGACACTTGGCTATTTTAAGTGTTCATATCAGCTAATTCACTGGGTTCTGGGCAATGTAAAAAAACTAGTTAAATTGTCCTCTGGGGCCAAAATAAGAACGTGTGGCTAAGTTTCTAGAAACTGGTAGCATGTAGCAGAAGTGAACATTTAAATTATACTCACTTAAAACAGCTTAAGACCTTAATTCAATCAGATACAAAATGGGAATAAAAATGTCATGGAGACTTCAATATAAGATAGAATACAATAATTCAAGAAACTAATACAGTTACTAGAATTCAGTGAATTCTCAACAAGCTCTTACTCATTGATTAAACTGAAGATAAAAGGAAGTTTTCATGAAAAACATACCCCATGAAGGAGCACTTCTCTGAGGAAGAGAGACATAGGAAATGGCAGTTTTCTGGCCTGAAGTCCTCAGGCATGCATCCATACACCTGAGACCATGGACACATACCACCTGACTCAGTGCCTCTGCATGTGTAGAGCTCAGGGGAAGGGAGATGATGGAGGAAGGGGTCAGTGTGGGATTTCCCTAAGCAGAGGCGAAGAGGAACATAAAGTGAGTGCTGAGTCTCACCCCTGAGAATAAAAGTAGATGGCAGGCAAGTCAATCCCAACGTCCCAATTCACCCTCCCCCCATGTGTACTTCCATGCATAAAGCAGATAGCTAGTGGGAACCTGCTGTAAGGCATAGGGAGCTCAGCTTGGTGCTCTGTAATGACCTGGATGGGTGGGATAGAGAGGTGGCAGGGAGGTCCAAAAGGGAGGGGGGTTTATGTGTACAAATAGCTGATTCACTTCATTGTACAGCAGAAACTAACACAACATTGCAATTCAACTATACTCCCAATAAAAAGTAATTAGTTAAGAAAATAAAAACAATTGCAACATAAAAAAAATCATAGATGGAAAATTCCAGAGGGGTATCAGCCATGGAGTCGCAAAAGAGTTGACCACTTTGCAACTAAATAACAACAGATCAGCAAGGGTTAAGCAGACATTGAGTAAGAATTAGTGAGATTCTAGAAGTACCTTCAAGTCTTGAATGTACATAACTGTAAAGGTAGTCAGCTCCCTGAAAACATATAATAGAATGATCTGATGATGAATAGACAGAAGCCCTATAACCTTACTCACCTCTATTTTACTGCTCAGAAACCAGTTTGGAAACAATAGGTCCAAAACCAGCTCTGGGCTAAATAAGGCTCCTCTCAGTGTTATATATGTAGTATATTTGGTATGATCTGAACATTTGGCATCAGAATCCCTGTAGAAGCAGAACCATCTCTGGGGAATCACTAGGAAGGAGGGTAAAATCCCAGCGTATAGGCTTCAGTGTTTGGGGAGAGTCTGCTAGACCCACAAAAACTGTGTGTGTGTGTGTGTGTGTGTGTGTGTGTGTGTGTGTGTGTGTGAGAAACAAAGGACAGAACTGAGTTCCCTTGGCCCTGTCAACCAGTGTGGAACAGCAGCTATACGCAAACCATAATCTAAAAACTAAATTAAATAAGTTACAACAGAAGTTCAGAGCTAGAGATAACTACAAAACAGGGCCCTTTGCAACATTACAGAACTCTTAAGAAAAGCCTTGAAAAACTATACATAAAGTGGTTGGAGCTGAATCACATCTGAAATCTTAGCAAACATCTGGGTTACATACATATTATGAGCACCCTGAAAAACCATGTATCCATGTATTCTGAAAGCAATCACTGCCCCACAACTTTTTATTTTTTATAAGTCAGCCGAAAATGCCTTTGTGTCTCTCAAGGTTTAAAAAACAAGCATAATCTATGATACTATCCTGAAAGTATTTTCTCAGCCAGCTTGACAAGAAAATTGCTTCTCTCAGACCTCATGTTCCCCAAAGCCAATGTGTACAGGGTTGTCTGACTCTGCTGTAAGGGGGTGACTATAACAGCTCCTGAAAGACTCTAGTTATAGCATCCCTAATATTCCTTGTAATCCACTCTGTCCATTCTTGGGCTGCCCATCTATGGCAGTGCCAGGCCCAGTTGTCACAGTTGCTCCTTGGAAGAAACCGAGAAGAGGCTTCACAGAATTGCCCTGGGGAAGGAGGCCAAGGTGACACGAATCAGTGCCACTCACGTTGCCTTCCTCACCACTAAACCTTCTCTGTGCCCTAAAACAAGACCAAAAACTACTAGTCTCTTCACTTCATGTTGAAGTGTAGCCATGACTTCTTTGGGGCCCATTTGACCTTAGAGTGAAGACATTTCTACCATAAATGACTCTAGGGCTCAGTGGGCTATATGTCTGTTTCATTCTACTCATTTACATCATGTCTTAATCCTGACTTACGGGAATTTACTGCACATAGACTAATTTTCACACAGACCATTATCTATACACTAATTGTCAGAACTTTTAGAATGGTGATTTGGTATTGTTAACACAGCAGAGCATTTGTCCAAGAGTGCAGCTTTAGAGCAAGATTGAAAGTGTAAGTCTTTCAGTCATGTCTGACTCTTTGCAGCCCCATGGACTATATACTCCATGGTATTCTCCAGGCCAGAATACTGCAGTCGGTAGCCTTTCCCTTCTCTGGGGGATCTTCCCAAGAAGTAAGATTAGATGTCTGGAATTCACTTCCTAACACGTTAGACTTGTTAAGAGCTAGGGAACAGGAAGTAGTGGACAGAAGTAAAGGGACCCAGCCAGGCCTCTGGTTCCTCTTTCCATAGTAAGTTGTCCACATCAAACCACCTACCTGAGAAGTCTGTTGCTACTGTAAAGCCACTTGCATAGCAGAAGATGCAGAAGTCCATGTTGACAGAACCCTTCTTTCACCAATTTGGGGAAACAAAGGCATCAGAGGCAAAGACAGCAGCAAACCAAGCCTTCCAGCTACTAACCAACGTGCCAAGCATCTGGATCAAAATCCAGACTCAGACTCTTCCTTGAGCCAGAGATGCTGAAAGTGAAAGTGAAAGGTGCACGGTCAGGTCGGACTCTTTGCAACCCCATGGGCTATGCCGTCCATGGAACTCTCCAGGCCAGAATACTGGAGTGGGTAGCCGTTTCCTTCTCCAGGGGATCTTCTCAACGCAGATCTCCAGCAGGAGATTATTTACCAGCTGAGCCACCAGGGAACCCCATAGAGATGCTGAGTGGAAGCAAAGAATGACACAGTTTTGTAGCTGGGAAGGACTACAGGGTTTATCTTATCCAGTCTTTTTGTTTTGCACATTAGGTAGCAGAGGCCAAAACCTGTTAGGTGTAGCACCCAAGACTCTAGTATAATAAAAACAGAATCAGAATGAACATTCATTGTTCAAAACATTGCTCTTTTGATTCAAGTCCAGTGAAAGTCAGGTCACAATACTGTGTTGCAGCAAAGCAGGGGAAACCTCTCATGTATTTCACACAAAACCGTGTTTGAGATGACCCTTCCCCAGGCGAAAAGAGAATCCTTTTTGTTGTCACTGTGATCACCAGTACTAACAGGCAGCTAAAACTATGAGCACTTCTACATGCCAGTTATTTGTTGTTTATTTACTCAGTTGTGTCCAACTCTTTTGCAAACCCATGGACTAAATCTTGCCAGGTTCCTTCAAGATTTCCCAGGCAAGAACATTGGAATGGGTTGCCATTTCCTGCTCCAGGTGATCTTCCTGACCCAGGGATCAAACCCCCCTGTCCTGCATTGGCAGGTAGATTCTTTACCACCGAGCCACCTGGGAAGCCTTCAAAACTATAAATAGTACCCTCCCAAACTGTATTTGATGGATTATTTCATTTAACCCTTATAATAATCTGATAAATTAGGTATCATTACCATTCACATTTCACTGTAAAGACAACCAAGATACCAAATTATAAAGTAATTTGCCCATATTCACACAGCTACCTATTAATAGTTGGAGAAGATGACATTCAAATCCAGATTGTTTACCTTCATGACCCAGTACTCAGTCACTCTGCTATCCTGACAGCAGGCTAACAATAACAACCAAAATGTAGATAAATTTAACTGAGATGCATGAAAAAGACATGAGATGCACACCTTTATTCATGACTTGCACTGTCCCAGTGGACACTTAACATCTAAAAGGCCAGCCCTCTCTCTGTGTCAGAGTCCCTATGGGAGAAAGTTCTGCAATCTTGAACATCATTAGCATACCCTTGAGCATCCAGCCCAAGACTCCAGTGAAGTTTGAGACAGTCTAGTCTCTTAAAATCTCTGTCCTGGCAAGCTTCAGCTTGGTTCCTGTTTGGAATTCAGGGCACAGTAAGGAGCAAGGATGAAATTGGCGTCAGCTCTCCTCCCACGCTCTCTCCTAGGTTCTGCAAACAAGGACTTCAAGGACAAAGACATGAGCGATTTCGCTGTGTTCTCTGGGGATAAGCAGGAAGGATCTGGGGGAAAATAAGGAGAGAGAAATGCAAAGCAAGCCTGTGTAAGACTGGATGATGGGATGGAGGCAGAGAAGGTTGAGGGAATGCTAGTATATACATTTCTTGGTTTAAAGTTTATTGGCTTAATATAGGGTCTGGTAAGAATATGATTATCAAAATGCCTTGCATCTACGGGAGTAGCTGCTGGAATCTGTTGCAGCTAGGACAATACCATCTCCTCTAGGATCCATCTTCACATCTGCCTGTGTCTCAGAAGAAGCAGCTACTTTGTGACCCAGAAATAGTCCGCATTTCTCAAACAGCTCTTGTATATATTTAGTAATGCTAGAGCTATCTCCAGTAGCAGAGAAAGTCTGTCAGCCTACAATTAGAAAAAAGAAAAGACTCAAACTACTGAGATCAGCTTCTTTGCAGAAACAGCATTTCTTTGGCAGGAGGGAGAAGAGGAAGGAGAGAGAATGAGGGCTCCTGCAGTGGAGGTGGGGACACAATGTCCAGGGAAGAAACAGGGGACTCCAGCGACAGACTATCAATGGTTCAGGGTTCAGGAGGATCCCACATGCCTCGGAGCAACTAGCTCCATGTATCATAACTATTGAGCCTGGAAACTTCAACTAACTGAGCCAACAGGTTCTAGAGCCCATGTTCAACAATAAGAGATGCCACTATAATGAGAAGCCCACGCACCACAATTAGAGAGTAGCCCTCGCAACAACAGAGACCCATCACAGCCGTAAATAAGTAAAGAAAACTATATAAAGCACGAATAGAGGCTGAAGACCAAACACACTCAGCTTGCCAAGCCAAGGGCCTAGAGGCCTCAGGAGATTCCCTTTCTAATTCACACAGAGATACTATATGGGCTATTAGCAGCCCTGGATGTCCTCAGTTCAGTTCAGTTGCTCAGTCATGTCCGACTCTTTGTGATCCCATGAATTGCAGCATGCCAGGCTCCCTGTCCATCACCATCTCCTGGAGTTCACTCTAACTCACATCTATTGAGTCGGCTATGCCATCCAGCCATCTCATCCTGGGTCATCCCCTTCTCCTCCTGCCCCCAATCCCTCCGACCATCAAAGTCTTTTCCAATGAGTCAACTCTTCTCATGAGGTGGCCAAAGTACTGGAGTTTCAGCTTTAGCATCATTCCTTCCAAAGAACACCCAAGACTGATCTCCTTTAGAATGGACTGGTTGGATCTCCTTGCAGTCCAAGGGACTCTCAAGAGTCTTCTCCAACACCAAAGATCAAAAGCATCAATTCTTTGGCACTCAGCTTTCTTCAGAGTCCAACTCTCACATCCATACATGACCACAGGAAAAACCATAGCCTTGACTAGATGGACCTTTGTTGGCAAAGCAATGTCTCTGGTTTTCAATATGCTATCTAAGTTGGTCATAACTTTCCTTCCAAGAAGTAAGTGTCTTTTAATTTTATGGCTGCAATCAGCATCTGGAGTGATTTTGGAGCCCAAAAATTAAAGCCTGACACTGTTTCCACTGTTTCCCCATCTATTTCCCATGAAGTCATGGGACTGGATGCCATGATCTTCGTTTTCTGAATGTTGAGCTTTAAGCCAACTTTTTCACTCTCCTCTTTCACTTTCATCAAGAGGTTTTTTAGTTCCTCTTCACTTTATGCCATAAGGGTGGTGTCATCTGCATATCTGAGGTTATTGATATTTCTCCCGGCAATCTTGATTCCAGCTTGTGTTTCTTCCAGCCCAGTGTTTCTCATGATGTACTCTGCATATAAGTTAAATAAGCAGGGTCACGATATACAGCCTTGACGTACTCCTTTTCCTATTTGGAACCAGTCTGTTGTTCCATGTCCAGTTCTAACTGTTGCTTCCTGACCTGCATGTAGGTTTCTCAAGAGGCAGGTCAGGTGGTCTGGTATTCCCATCTCTTTCAGAATTTTTCACAGTTTATTGTGATCCACATAGTCAAAGACTTTGGCATAGTCAAGAAAGCAGAAGTAGATGTTTTTCTGGAACTCTCTTGCTTTTTTGTTGATCCAGCACATGTTGGCAATTTGACCTCTGGTTCCTCTGCCTTTTCTAAAACCAGCTTGAACATCTGGAAATTCATGGTTCACATATTGGTGAAGCCTGGTTTGGAGCATTTTGAGCATTACTTTACTAGCATGTGAGATGAGTACAATGGTGCAGTAGTTTGAGCATTCTTTGGCATTGCCTTTCTTTGGGATTGGAATGAAAACTGACCTTTCCCAGTCCTGTGGTCACTGCTGAGTTTTCCAAATTTGCTGGCATATTGAGTGCAGCACTTTCACAGCATCATCTTTCAGGATTTGAAATAGCTCAACTGGAATGCCATCACCTCCACTAGCTTTGTTCGTAGTGATCTTTCTAAGGCCCACTTGACTTCACATTCCAGGATGTCTGGCTCTAGGTGAGTGATCACACCATCGTGATTATCTTGGTCGTGAAGATCTTTTTTGTATAGTTCTTCTGTGTATTCTTGCCACCTCGTCTTAATATCTTCTGCTTCTGTTAGGTCCATACCATTTCTGTCCTTTATCGAGCCCATCTTTGCATGAAATGTTCCCTTGGTATCTCTAATTTTCTTGAAGAGATCTCTAGTCTTTCCCATTCTGTTCTTTTCCTCTATTTCTTTGCATTGATCGCTGAGGAAGGCTTTCTTATCTCTTCTTGCTATTCTTTGGAACTCTGCATTCAGATGCTTCTATCTTTCCTTTTCTCCTTTGCTTTTCGCTTCTCTTCTTTTCACAGCTATTTGTAAGGCCTCTCCAGACAGCCATTTTGCTTTTTTGCATTTCTTTTCCATGGGGGTGGTCTTGTCTCCTGTACAATGTCATGAACCTCAGTCCAGAGTTCTTCAGGCACCCACTCTATCAGATCTAGTCCCTTAAATCTATTTCTCACTTCCACTGTATAATCACAAGGGATTTGATTTAGGTCATACCTGAATGGTCTAGTGGTTTTCTCCACTTTCTTCCATTTAAGTCTGAATTTGGCAATAAGGAGTTCATGATCTGAGCCACAGTCAGCTTCCCAGTCTTGTTTTTGCTGACTGTATAGAGCTTCTCCATCTTTGGCTGCAAAGAATATAATCAATCTGATTTCAGTGTGGACCATCTGGTGATGTCCATGTGTAGAGTCTTCTCTTGTGCTGTTGGAAGAGGGTGTTTGCTATGACCAGTGTGTTCTCTTGGCAAAACTCTATTAGCCTTCGCCTTGCTTCATTCCATATTCCAAAGCCGAATTTGCCCGTTACTCCAGGTATTTCTTGACTTCCTACTTTTGCATTCCTGTCCCCTATAATGAAAAGGACATCTGTTTTGGGTGTTAGTTCTAAAAAGTCTTGTAGGTCTTCATAGAACCATTCAACTTCAGCTTCTTCAGCATTACTGGTTGGGGCATAGGCTTGGATTACTGTGATACTGAATGGTTTGCCTTGGAAACGAACAGAGATCATTCTGTCGTTTTTGGGATTGCATTCAAGTACTGCATTTCGGACTGTTTTGTTGACCCTGATGACTACTCCATTTCTTCTAAGAAATTCCTGCCCACAGTAGTAGATATAATGGTCATCTAAATTAAATTCATCCATTCCAGTCCATTTTAGTTTGCTGATTCCTAGAATGTCAACGTTCACTTTTGCCATCTCCTGTTTGATCACTTCCAATTTGCCTTGATTCATGGACCTAACATTCTAAGTTCCTATGCAATATTGCTCTTTATAGCATCGGACCTTGCTTCTATCACCAGTCACATCCACAACTGGGTATTGTTTTTGCTTTGGCTCCATCCCTTCATTCTTTCTGGAGTTATTTCTCCACTGATCTCCAGTAGCATATTGGACACCTACTGACCTGGGGAGTTCCTCTTTCAGTATCCTATCATTTTGCCTTTTCACACTGTTCATGGGGTTCTCAAGGCAAGAATACTGAAGTGGTTTGCCATTCCCTTCTCCAGTGGACCGCATTCTGTCAGACCTCTCCACAATGACCTGCCCATCTTGGGTGGCCCCACATAGCATGGCTTAGTTTCATTGAGTTAGACAAGTCTGTGGTCCTAGTGTGATTAGATTGACTAGTTATCTGCGATTATGATTTCAGTGTTGTCTGCCCTCTGATGCCCTCTCACAACACCTACCATCTTACTTGGGTTTCTCTTACCCTGGACATGGGGTATTTCTTCATGGCTGCTCCAGCAAAGTGCAGCCACTGCTCCTTACTTTGGACGAGGGGTATCTCCCTACCACCGCCCCTCCTGACCTTGAACATGGAGTAGCTCCTCCTGGCCCTCCTGTGCCCGCGCATCCAGCTATAAAATGGTGCTGGATGTCCTAGCACCATCTTATAGCTGTGACATGTGACCCATAGGTCATCAACCTTTTTCCCAGCATCACGGCAATAGCATGGCAGAATCGGTGGTCTAAACCAGGTCTGTCTGCTCCCAGACAGACAGTCTTAATTTTGCTCTGCTTTTCTAGTCTGCCTCAGTGTTTAGGGGAAAAAAAAAAATGAGTTCAAGGAATAATCTCAGTGTAAGTGACTATTGAGGAACTTCTGAGATAAAACAGTGTAAAATTCTGGAACCCTGAAAGTTCTGGAACAATATGGTTATATGCAAAGATACAAAGCCAGGCAAGCATGCAGACTATTCAGTTCAACGGTCATCTACTGGACATCAGCTCAGTACCAAGCAATGATCTAGGCAGCTAACAAAGAAAGGAATAAAGCAATATTCCTGGCCTCCAGGAGCTCACTGTTAATATTTAGTGAAACCAAAGATTAAGTAGAACAGAGGGAGCTCATTAAAGAGACTGGTAATTGCTTATTTTGGGTGGAACAAGGAAATTCCATTGATTCAGGCTAGAACTTTAGCTTGGCCTTGATGTTAAGAACTGTCTCTGTACAGGGCAGTTCCTTAAGAAGCTGTAAAACCCAAAGAGGTAAACTTCTAGCAAAAGGGCTGTAACTGTTGGTCATCACACAGAGCAGTGCAGTTAAAGACAGGATGGAAATGACTATGGCTTGCCTTAGTCTCTGCTGGACTTTCCAGATGAAAAAGCCTATGTCACAAGCTCCTGCCCACAATCGCTCTGCTGCAGAGACCAAAAATGTCACAGAACAGAGAAAACGAGAAATGGTCTTAGGTGAGCAAAACAGACTTCTGTACTGTAACTTGACATGTCTGGGTTTCTGGGTACTGTGGCTCACTTTCTTGAAAGTCGAAGTTCAAAGACACAAGGAAACTCCTCCTCTAAAGTGACTTGGGCACAGCTGCATGGTGTGATAAGGAGCCCGAGCCAGCTCCTTGCTGGATGAAGTCATTTCTGGGAGGTTGCTGGTCTGGAAGATGGCAACCCAGCTGTATTCCCAAGCTGAGTGTGGGTCTCAAACAGGAAGCTCCAATCACTTCTCAAAGTCTTTTTGCTTTGCTGTCCTGGAAGAAGAAAATGAGTGGAGAGTGTACTACCTACACTCTAGGTACTTTCTCCTTATTCTGTCCTTGTGGCATCACATGGAGGAAAGGCTTATTGACCCTGTTTAAAAGATGATATCCTGGGTTTTCCAGGGTTTTACTAGGGGCTCAGTGATAAAGAATCTGCCTGCCAGTGCAAGAGACATGGGCTCAATCCCTGATCTGGGAAGATTCTATATTCCATGGAGCAAATAAGTCCATGAGCCTGTGCTCTAGAGCCCAGGAGCCACAACTGCTCAGCCCATGTGCCCCAACTACTGGAGCCTGTGTGCCTAGAGTTTGTGCTCTACAGTGAGAGAAGCCACTTCGATGAGAAACCCACACACTGCAACAAGAGTAGCTCCTGCTCTCTGCCACTAGAGAATGTCAGTGCGCAGCAATGGAGACCCAACACAGCCATAAATAAATAAATAAAAATTAAAAAAAATAACAAACTGATGCTCCTGTGGTTTACACAGCGTAACTGAAGTCACACAGCCCAAAGGAACAGAGATAGCAATCTAGCTCAAATTTAAAAAACTTTCAAAAGTGAAGTCCTTTTTCTTTAATCAAGGAAGTTTAGTGATGTGGTTGGGAGTACAGACTTGGGCATCTGGATGCCAAGGTTGGGAGCCCAGATCTGCTGCTAACTAGCTGAAAGACCCTGAAAAGTTTCTCTGCATCTGTTTCCCCATATGTAAAATGTGGATAAAAATAGTGAGGATTCTGGGTGTTATTAGATTATAATGCACACATAGAATTGTTCCTGACATATAGGAAGTGTTATGTAAGTAGGATGATGTATCTCTATGTAGGAAAAGAAATAAAAGGCACTCTGGAAACTAGGAAAGAAGAAGAGAATAAGAATGACTGGGGGAGGGAGGGAGAAAGAAGCAACATCCATAAAATCATCTGTTTGTATTTCAGCCCTGCCTGGAATCTTCACCTGTACCTGTACTTAGTTCATCATTATCAGAAACAGGCCACAGCCATCTCAGTCTGCAGGGCTGCTGGAGACTTGTTGATAGATAGATGATTTGAGGAGAGAATGAGAGAGAGAAAAGGAGAGAGAAGACCAAGATTAGATGGATAGATTATACAGGTTCATATGCACTTGACCCTTGAACAACATGAGTTTGAACTGTGTGGGTCCATTTATAGATCATATGTTGGATTATAAATATATTGGAAAAAATTTTTGGAGATTCATGACACTTTGAAAAAAACTTGCAGATAAACCACGTAGTCTGAAAAAATATATATATATATATATAAAGGGAAAAAGTTAGATATATCCTGAATGCATTAAATATTTGTAGATACTAGTCTATGTTATCATTAACATAAAATATACACAAATCTATTATGAAAGTTAAAATTTCTCACAACATACAAACCCTTGCATACCACTATTGTTTAGTTCCCAAGTTGTGTCCACCTCTTTTGTGTCCACCTTTTTTGTGACCCCATGAACTGTAACCTGCCAGGCTCCTCTGTTCATGGGATTTCCCAGGCAAGAATACTGGAGTGGGTTGCCATTTCTTTCTCCAGGGAATCTTTCCTACCCGGGGATTGAACCCTCATCTCCTGCTTTGGCAAGGGAGTTCTTTACCACTGAGACATCAGGGAAGCCCTTGCATACAGAACAAGGTTCTATAAATCATATTACGGCTTCCTTGTTATTAATGTATGAATCATTATCAGAGTAGGCAATGGCACCCCACTCCAGTACAAGAATACTGGAAAATCCCATGGACAGAGGAGCCTGGAAAGCAGCAGTCCATGGGGTCACTGAGGGTCAGACATGGCTGAGCGACCTCACTTTCATTTTTCACTTTCATGCATTGGAGAAGGAACTGGCAACCCACTGCAGTGTTCTTGCCTGGAGAATCCCAGGGACGGGGGAGCTTGGTGGGCTGCCATCTATGGGGTCGCACAGAGTCAGACATGACTGAAGTGACTTAGCAGCAGCATGAATCATTATAACTGTAAATGTGAATTTCTTTTCCACATTATTTTTTCATGTTTATGTCTAGTGTTAGTAATACATATAACATCTACAGTATTTTGTATTGTATAAGACAATATTGATATAGCTATTAACAGATAATTCATTTTATAAACTGATGATATAAACTTCAGCTATTGATAAATACAGCACACTACTGTAAATATATCTTCTCTTCCTTATGATCTTCTCAATAATATTTTCTTTTGTCTAGCCTACTTTATTGTAAGAACACAGTGTATAATACATATAATATACAAACTACATGTTAATCGTTTGTGATATTGGTAAAGCTTCCGGTCAACAATAGGTTATTACTAGTTAGTTTGAAAACAGTCAAAAATTTCACATGGATTTTCAGCTGCATGGGGAGGATCAGTGTGTCAACTCTCCTGTTGTTCAAGAGCCATCTATATAGATATCCTTCCAATTTAAAATGTTCTTATATTGAGTAGAGATTTCCTTATGGGAAAAATACATTTAAATTGAATGTTTCTAACTCCTTTTCTCCACTGCTCCCCAGGGCTCCACAGAGACGGCAGCCCTGGCTTGTGTCTCACCTTTAAAGTCTGCAAAGTTTTGTGTACCTGTCATAATATGGGTGGAGCTTCCCAGGTTGTGCAGTGGTAAAGAATCCACCTGCCAATGCAGGAAACACAGGAGAAGGAAGTTTGATTCCCTGGAATAGGAAATGGCAACCTTCTCCAGTACTCGTGCCTGGAAAATCCCACAGTCCATGGGGCCACAAAGAGTCAGACACAACTGAGCCACTGACGTTGCATGCACATTCTGGGTGTCCTGGTCAATGGGCTGCTGCATTCCCATTCTCAGCATCAACAGGCCACAGACCAAAGGGACAGTAACCACTGGGAACAGTGATCATGGTTCCCAGAGGAGCATTTAGGTCAAATCCAGCTACTCAAAGAAATTCAAAGGCTATGATGACAATGACAGTCCTTCCTGTAGGAGAGCCATCACGATGCAGGGGGAAGAAACTGAGGCTTGAAGTCAGTGGTCCAGGATTGGACACTGAAAAAGTCATTTCTTCTTCCTCTGTACCACCTGTAAACTGAGGGTAGTATTTTATTTCCCAATGTTGTATGATAACGAATCTGTCTGACCTTTGTCCCAAGTTACTGGAACTAAATGTTCTAAGCCAAGCGACAGGGATGTCTGCTATTCATAGGCAGTTCCTGGACCACCTCTGAGTTCATGCCGAGGAGATGACTTGGGCTGGAGGCTGGTCATACCAGAAAGCCCAACCCTGTCATTAGAGAGTTAGAGCCTTGGGTCACATGTTATCAGCCCAGCCTCCCTGCTGCTGAAGAGGGAAGGGAGCTGGAGACTCTAATCACGTGGCCCATGATTTAGTCATTCACATCTACCCGAAGAAACCTCAATAACAACTCTGAACAGACGTTCAGAGGGGTTTCTTGATTGGTGATAGACACCAGTGTGCTGAGGGGGATGTGCCCTGAATCCAGAGGGAGAGGACCACGGAAGCTCTGCGTGTGGAATCCTACCAGACCTCTCCTGAGTGGTCTCTTCCCTCGGGTGGTCCTGATTTGCATCCTTTATAATAAAGCTGTAATTTCCTTGTAATTTCCTGAATTCTGTGAGTTATTCTAGTGAACATCAAACCTGAAGGGATCATAAGAACCCCTAATTTGTAGCCAGTTGGTCAGAAACGTAGGTGGTCTGGGGACCCCCAAAGTTGTGGCTGACATCTGAAGTGAAGGCAGTCTTGTGGAGGACTGTGAACTTTCCTTGTGAATTTTGAGCCAATTCCAGGTGGTTAATGTCAGAATCATACTGAAGGTTGTTTTAAGAATGAAATATAATCAAATATGAAAAAGACGTTATGAATTGTGAAGGGTTAAGTAAACGACTTGCACAATTTTTTAAAAGGCTACATACAGTATTGATGAAAGATCAACAGGGCGATTTTGCTATTTTTGTTTAATTCAGATGAATTTCTGTTATTATACTAGTACTCTCTTGCTTAACCCCTTTATGGTTAAGTTTATTTATTTATCACTTCAACTAAATTTAATTAAAATATAATATGCACATGATTCTGTGATAGACATGGAACTGGGTGTATAGCAAGACAAATATCAAAATGGAAAAGATGCCATAATTATTTTCAAGAAAAACACAAACCAGCAGAGGAAATAATACATAGAAAAACAAAGTAAAGAATATGTGCACCAAGAGAGTCATGGTTAAGCTAAAGACAGGAGATCCTTTCTGAGGGAATCAAACAAAACTTTCAGAGCAAATGGCATTTGAACTGGGCCTAAGAGATGCCTAGGATGTAGAGAAAAGAAGAGAAACAGTTCATGCTGAGGAGACAATGAAGAAAAGACACAAAGGAAGCCATGCTGGTGATACATTGGAGAGACACCTTCATGAAAGCAAGGGATTTCACAGCAGGGCAGAAAGATATATTGGAGCCAGATTGTAAATGGCCTTAATGGCAAGTACAAAGGTTTGTAATATCCTATAGGTAAAGGGAACTTGTGAACAATTTGGTACCATCAGACACAGCCAATGTATCTATATATTTACTCTTTTCTATTAATTTGGTTGAAAAGATTAAGAAGTATTACCATCTTCCTCATCTTAGAGATAACCTAAGGAGGATGTAGAGGTTATGCGATATACCTGAGTGCATGAAAACAAATAACAGTCAACTAGAGAGAAGGCAAGATTCCTTCTATCCCATCACTCTTCAGACTTCCCTGGTGGTTCAGAGAGTAAAGAATCCACCTGCATTGTGGGATACCTGGGTTCAATCCCTGGGTTGGGAAGATCCCCTGGAGGAGAGCATGGCAACCCATTCAAGTAGTCTTGCCTGGAGAATCTTCATGGACAGAGGAGCCTGGCGAGCTACAGTCCACGGGGTTGCAAAGAGCTGGACATGACTGAGTAACTGAGTACACACATAGTCCATCACTCTTGTCACAAATATATTATCTTTCACTTAAAGCGGCAATTTCAAATTCAGATCATTAATAATTTATTGGCCTGCCCTTCAGACCGAAGAAGACAGAGGACATCCCAAGCTTCTCTTCTGGAGACCTTTACTCCAACTTGTTCCCTTTGGGAACAACAGCACAGAAGCGTGAGGACCCTGAGCAGATTGGAGGGTCCTGCCCCTCAGCCAAGTTCTTCATGCAAAGCCAACTATTCTGACCTGAGTCCACAACACTGGCCTCAATAACACCAGTCAGCTACAGAGTGAACGGATGCCTGCAAGGAGAGACAGTGCCTGCACAATATCAGCTAGAAATAGCAACAGGATGTTCGATGGAAAACCTAAGCGATATTTTCCTGAAACAGCTGAGCCATGTGACAGACAAAATCAAACACAGCATTCCTTTGTGGTTAAGGAGAGAGAGCTTGAACAGTTTGCTATGAGAAATCCAAATGAACCTGTTCATTCTCTAACTCTGTAGTGCCCTTTCTCCTACACTTTCCCAGTCTATGACACAATCAAATTCATCAGTCCTGCAGCACTGGAAAATTTCTTGAGTCTCTGATTAGTGTCAGTCTATGAAGGACATTCAGAGAATTAAGACCCCACCCGGCTTCTGCTTTATCAACATAAGATGTCTCAGACAAAATAAGGCTTACTGTCTCCTCTATGATGACATGACTGAAAAGGGGGGCAATAAGGATTTTTTGTGTGTGTCATTTTGTAATCATAAAAATAGTAGACAAAACTGCTTAATGGTTGGTTTTTTCCCCCAATTTTTAACATTATTGATTTTTTAATTCTGTTTGCAAGTTAAAGGGTTTGTCATTTTTTCCTTAAAAAACAACAATGCACCATATTCCTATGCCTAAGGTTGAAAATTCTGAATAATCCTCTTACCATTGTTTAGAAAAATGAGAAAAAAGGTAGAAAGCTTAGTCTGGCTTCAGTGAGGTGCTGATATGATGGCTTCTGGATTTTAACTGTCAAAATTGCATGACTTATTTAAGTTTCATGAATCAAAGTAAACTTACTGTTTATCCATAGCTGCATGAATATAAAGGAAAGGGTCCAGTCCTAGAACCCACTTTAAAGTGTAATAATGTGGCCCCAGTCACCAAGTCACTTGCCTTGTTTCAGGAAGGACAGCAGTGCTGGCACGTGGGGTAAGTCCCCCCTGGTGGGGCCGGGGAGTCTCCTTGTAAATTGATTCCCTCCTCTTGCTCTCAGTTGATGTGAACTCTCTCGCATTACTCCTCGAAACTGCTACCTGTTTTGTAGGTTTTTTTCCTTAGATGCCTTTCTAAACGTGAATGAACAGACTGACCAGAGTATATTGCTGAGGTTACAGGGGGGTGTTGGGTTGGTGGGCCCAACCTGGTATTTTTTGCTGTCCCATCTCTGGCCCTCTTTACGTACCCTAGAGAGAAATTTTAGAATATTCCCTTACTCCTGCTTGGCCACTGCCTAGAATTTCTCTTCTATTCTTAAAAGACGGGAAAGTATTTATAGTAATTCATCTTCTTGAGGGTTTCTTAACAGAATTTTCTTTTTTTTTTTTAATTTCAGCTAATATAAAAGTGTGTTGCTTCCTGGACCTATACTACATATGATGCTGAAGCTGAAGCTCCAATACTTTGGCCACCTGATTCGAAGAACTGACTCATTGGAAAAAACCCTGATACTGGGGAAGATTGGGGGCAGGAAGAGAAGGGGATGACAGAGGATGAGATGGTTGGATGGCATCACCGACTTGATGGACATGAGTTTGAGGAAGCTCCAGGAGTTGATGATTGACAGGGAGGCCTGGTGTGCTGCAGTCCATGGGGTCACAAAGAGTTGGACACGACTGAGGAAATGATGCTATATATACCAACCATTTCTATGTTCAACAAATATTGATGTTGATGTCTGCTGTTTTAGATTTCAGGGATATGACAATCAATAATCTCCTTAGCCTCCTAGAACTTAAATCTAGTGGAGGGGGAAAGCAATAAACAAATAACAAAACATGAACAGTTCCGTTTAGTTCAGTTCAAGTCACTCAGTCATGTTGGACACCAACACCTTGAGATATCTGGTTTTCCTTAACTAACAATAATCTTCTGAAGTTCAGACCACTTGCCCTTGTTGCAAACTTCTATATAACCTGACTCCTGCCTCAGAGCAGTTCTCTCAGGGTTACTTGAGATGCTGTCTCCCGGGCTTGAAGTCCCAAAAATTCCCACCAAAGAAAACCTCTCAACTATTAGGTTGTGAGTGTTTTCTAAGTCAACAGAGTGGTCAGGAATAGCCTCTCTAAAACGCGACATGTGAGCAGTAACAATATGAAGTAAGGGAGCAAGTTTTCTCTGGTTAGAAGGATTTCTTTCCATATGACTTTTATCTCCAGATAGACAGTAGATATTTTGCATTGATACTCATAACAGATTTTTTTTTTAAATGATGACCCTAGCACAGGTACTGAGTTTCTAGTTGCCTGAACAGTGCAACCACTCAATTTTGTATTTGAAAAATCTAATTCAACCCCTTAATATTATGCCACCAAACCTTAATAATACAGATTCCTTGACACTGAAAAGGGGGCATCTAGACATGATAATGGATTCCCAGAAGGAGATGCAGGAGACACAAGTTTGATCCCTGGGTCAGTCGGGAAAAATCCCCTGGAAGATGGAATGGCCACTCCAGTATTCTTGCCTGGAGAAAACCGTGGACAGAGGAGCCTGGTGGGCTAGTCCATGAGGTCACAAAAGAGTCAGACGTGACTCAGCGACTGAGCTGGAGCCATGATAAAGATGAAATACCATGAAGCTCTTGTCCAAATACAGTTGACTCTTGAACGTGGGGTTTAGAGGTACCAACCTTTCCTGTAGTCAAAAACCCATGTGTAATTCATAGTAGACCCTGTATGTACAGTTCTTCCACATCTGTGGATCCAAACTATGGATTGTGTAGCACTGTGGTATTTACTATTGAAAAAAATCCACATATAAGAGAACCATCACAATTCAAATGTGTTTTGTTCAAGGGTCAGTTGTACTTCTGCAAACTTAAGCAAGGTCAGTGGAAAACCACACGGAAACAGACTCCAAGATAATCAGTGATGTGAGGAGGGAGGGGACCATATAAGGACTCAATTATTTTACCTCATTGAATGTATCTAAAATTAATTAGATAGATAGATAGATAGATTAAAAAGCAGCTAGCTCATGGCTGTATAGCTAGCTAGTTAATGAAGTAGTTCCATGTGGTTTTCCACTGACCTTGCTTAAGTTTGCAGAAGTACAATTAACCCTTGAACAACATGCATTTGAATTGTGATGGTTCTCTTATATGTGGATTTTTAGGTGCCTGGATTCCCTGGTGGCTCAGACGGTAAAGCGTCTGCCTGCAAAGTGGGAGACCAGGTTCGATCCCTGGGTCAGGAAGATTCCTGGAGAAGGAAATAGCAACCCACTCCAGTATCTTTGCCTGAAGAATCCCATGGACAGAGGAGCCTGGTAGGCTACAGTCCACAGGATCGCAAAGAGTCAGACACGACTGAGGGACTTCACTCACTTCAACCCCCTCTCAAGGGAGTGATCTTGCTCTAGCAACAGCTGGACTGGTGAAGGTTATTGTAACCGAGCTGGACCCTATGGAACCCTCCCCCATGTCCTCTGCTTTAGCTCCTCTCAGTTCAGTTCAGTTGCTCAGTCGTGTCCGACTCTTTGCGACCCGATGAATTGCAGCACGCCAGGCCTCCCTGTCCATCACCAAATCCCGGAGTTCACTCAGACTCACGTCCATCGAGTTGGTGATGCCATCCAGCCATCTCATCCTCTGTCGTCCCCTTCTCCTCCTGCCCCCAATCCCTCCCAGCATCAGAGTCTTATCCAATGAGTCAACTCTTCGCATGAGGTGGCCAAAGGATTGGAGTTTCAGCTTCAGCATCATTCCTTCCAAAGAACACCTAGAACTGATCTCCTCCAAAATGGACTGATTGGATCTCCTTGCAGTCCAAGGGACTCTCAAGAGTCTTCTCCAACACCACAGTTCAAAAGCATCAATTCTTTGGAGCTCAGCTTTCTTCACAGTCCAACTCTCACATCCATACATGACTACTGGAAAAACCATAGCCTTGACTAGACAGACCTTTGTTGGCAAAGTAATGTCTCTGCTTTTGAATATACTATCTAGGTTGGTCATAACTTTTCTTCCAAGGAGTAACTGTCTTTTAATTTCATGGCTGCAATCACCATCTGCAGTGATTTTGGAGCCCAAAAAAATAAAGTCAGCCACTGTTTCCACTGTTTCCCTGTCTATTTGCCATGAAGTGATGGGACCAGATGCCATGATCTTCGTTTTCTGAATGCTGAGCTTTAAGCCAACTTTTTCACTCTCCTCTTTCACTTTCATCAAGAGGCTCTTTAGTTCTTCTTCACTTTCTGCCTTAAGAGTGGTGTCATCTGCATATCTGAGGTTATTGATATTTCTCCCGGCAATCTTGATTCCAGCTTGTGTTTCTTCCAGTCCAGCATTTCTCATGATGTACTCTGCATATAAGTTAAATAAAAAGGGTGACAATATACAGCCTTGACGTACTCCTTTTCCTATTTGGAACCAGTCTGTTGTTCCATGTCCAGTTCTAACTGTTGCTTCCTGACCTGAATATAGGTTTCTCAAGAGGCAGGTCAGGTGGTCTGGTATTCCCACCTCTTGAAGAATTTTCCACAGTTTATTGTGATCCACAGTCAAAGGCTTTGGCATAGTCAATAAAGCAGAGATAGATGTTTTTCTGGAACTCTCTTTCTTTTTCCATGATCCAGCAGATGTTGGCAATTTGATCTCTGGTCCTCTGCCTTTTCTAAAACCAGCTTGAACTTCTGGAAGTGCACGATTCACGTATTGGTGAAGCCTGGCTTGGAGAATTTTGAGCATTACTTTACTAGTGTGTGAGATGACTGCAACTGTGCAGTAGTTTGAGCATTCTTTGGCATTGCCTTTTTTTGGGATTGGAATGAAAACTGACCTTTTCCAGTCCTGGGGACACGGCTGAGTTTTCCAAATTTGCTGGCATATTGAGTGCAGCACTTTCACAGCATCATCTTTCAGGATTTGAAATAGCTCAACTGGAATTCCATCACCTCCACTAGCTTTGTTTGTAGTGATGCTTCCTAAGGCCCACTTGACATCCCATTCCAGGCTGTCTCGCTTTAGGTGAGTGATCACACCTTCATGATTATCTGGGTCGTGAAGATCTTTTTCTGTACAATTCTTCTGTGTATTCTTGCCACCTCTTCTTAGTATCTTCTGCTTCTGTTAGGTCCATATCATTTCTGTCCTTTATTGTGCCCATCTTTGCATGAAATATTCCCTTGGTATCTCTAATTTTCTTGAAGAGATCTCTACTCATTTCCATTCTGTTCTTTTCCTCTATTTCTTTGCGTTGATCGCTGAGGAAGGTTTCTTATCTCTTCTTGCTATTCTTTGGAACTCTGCATTCAGATGCTTATATCTTTCCTTTTCTCCTTTGCTTTTTGCTTCTCTTCTTTCCACAGCTATTTGTAAGGCTTCCCTAGACAGCCATGTTGTTTTTTTGCATTTCTTTTCCATGGGGATGATCTTGATTCCTGTCTCCTGTACAATGTCATGAACCTCATTCCATAGTTCATCAGGCACTCTATCTATCAGATCTAGTCCCTTAAATCTATTTCTCACTTTCACTGTATAATCATCAGGGATTTGATTTAGGTCATACCTGAATGGTCTAGTGGTTTTCCCTACTTTCTTCAGTTTGAGTCTGAATTTGGCAATAAGGAGTTCATGATCTGAGCCACAGTCAGCTCCCAGTCTTGTTTTTGCTGACTGTATAGAGCTTCTCCATCTTTGGCTCCTCTCTGAAGTACCCAAATAATAGTATCTGATGCACATTTCCTGAGTGGTTTTGCAGATGTGAATCTCCTTTCCCCCTCCAAATGCAGGAACTACTTGATTATCCTGAGCACATGATCCAGGCCTCCTGGAGCCTAAGGACTGATCATGCTAACCCTTGTGACACCATCACACCCCTGGGCTGCCTCATCATCAGCCAGGGAATTGTATACAAGCTGATCCCCTACCCTGAAACCCTCCCTGCTCACCTGCCCTTTAAAAATGCTTTACCGAAGCCCTTCAGGGGAATTTGAAGCTTTTTAAGACATGAATGAACAGGAACTTGTCTCCTCTCATGACCTTGCAATAAGCCTTTTTCCCCAATTAAAAAAAAAAAAAAAACTGGACTAGTGTCCACAGGCATGAGGCAGGTATTCACTTCTTCCCAGTGTGGCATTCTGATTTTTCCTTTGGATAAATCCTACTAATCAATATGGATTTTAATAGGGAAATATTTATATACAATACATGGCTAATAAAATTCTTATTGACAATATGTCTAATGGAAATGTTAAATAAATGGACCATCTGGATTTGTTACTTCTCTGATGTCCCTGAAACTACCTTTCTCAGAAACTTGCAGAACTGAAAGTTTGGAATTAAACAACTTTTCCTCAGACACAAAACTAAATATGTGCTCTGTTTTTGAAAAAGATATGTCATAAAGAACAAATGTAGAGTTTTAGAGGAAACTTGTATGTTCTTTTTCATCTTTTTCAAACAAATCATTAAAAGTCAGGGATTTGGATTTAAAAGACATGGTAAGTGAAGAAAGTTGTCACCAAACATAAGGTATTTGGTGTAAAATTAAGCAGATACTAGGGAGGAAGATATATTATGTTTTTCTTCCCCAAGCCAGCAGAAATGTTAAAAGTAAAATGGAACCTTCAAGGATGTTGACTTTTTCCCCATGAATGTTTAGTTTTTTCCTGGAAACAACAGTAAAAAGAAATGATTTAAAAGTGTGGCTTTTATGAACAAGGATAGTCAACAGAATCTAATCTCAAAATTGTTCTAAACCAAGAGCAGATCCACCTGGTTAGTAAAAAGTCTGAACAACAAAATACTTTTTAAAGAAATATGGTTTCATTACTTTTACAAATATGAAAGAATGTTAGAGGTTGACAAAGTATAATCTGCTAATAGTCTTTGAAGAAAGTGTCTTAATGAATAAACAAAGATAATTTGCAATTAGCAAATCATTATTAGTATACAAAGAGCTTGAGAATATATTTTTGTCTTATAATCATCATTGTCTCAAATCTTGTTTTACTAATTTAATTAAATTAATATATGTATACATATATATATAATTCTTGCTCAAAACACCTCAAATTTATACCCACCACCTTTTAAAATCTTGTCTTCCTTATATTCACATATACACCAAAAAGATAAAACACATGAGTATCCAATTTAGTTGACTTCATTCCATCAAGACAGGTGGTCAAATGGGAAATTTCTAACCCATTAGGAGAGAAAATAATTAGAACATAAAATATATGAAATCATCTACTTTAGTATTGCAATAAAATCAATTAACCATAGCTTTTCCCAGTTTTCTAGAACATTCTAGACCTTATAAATTGAATTATTTAATCATAATTTTTTAAGGACATACTTGACCTCTTTTGAATAACTGGAATTTCAACATTAATGACACAAACTTAAATTTCCACAATCATTGGCCAAGGGATTTCTGTGACTTTTCAACACTAAATATAGAAATGAAATTTATATTACCACAGGGCTCTTTTTCAATTTGTCATTTATTCCAAACTTTAAAACCACTCTAAATTCCTCTTAATGTTTTATGAGTAGCATTTAGTTTCTGAACGTGTCTTAGGTATTTATGTAGCTGACCTGATCTATATTTTAGAACTATTTTAGCATACCTTACCAAGAATACTCTTCCAAATGATCATCTTGAGTGCTCTTTTAGACTTTTCTCCTTCCACTGGTATCATAAAGAGAGCTAATTTTCAAGATAATTTGGTTATCAAGAGAATGGAAGAATATTAAAGAGAATAAAACTTCATCTCTAAAAAGTCCTTGTGTCCTTTATGTTCATAAAATTCTTTTATTGGTAAGTACACAATAAAGATAATTGAGAGTTTGAAAGATGAATAAGGACAATAATGAAAGATGTGTTTTGAGAGTCTGGATGCTGCTTCCACCTCTGCAACCTATCCAAGGTAGATGAACAAGGAAGATGAATAGTGCTTCAGAAGTAAACCTAAAGCCTATTGGAAGGACCAATAATTGATGTGCACAGACCAGCTGAATGGAGAAGGCAATGGCAACCCACTCCAGTACTCTTGCCTGGAAAATCCCATGGATGGAGGAGCCTGGTGGGCTGCAGTCCATGGGGTCGCTAAGAGTCAGACACGACTGAGCGACTTCACTTTCACTTTTCACTTTCATGCACTGGAGAAGGAAATGGCAACCCACTCCAGTGTTCTTGCCTGGAGAATCTCAGGGATGGGGGAACCTGGTGGGCTGCCGTCTATGGGGTCGCACAGAGTCGGACACGACTGAAGCGACTTAGCAGCAGACCAGCTGAAAGGAATCTACAGTGGCCCACAGGACAGATGATGGCATGTTAGTGTTGGTGTTAGAGAAGTTTTGTTCTTCTTTAGTCACTATATTGTGTCCAATTCTTTCGCAACCCCATGGACTGTAGTCCACGAGGCTCCTCTGCCCATCAGATTTCCCAGGCAAGAATACTGGAGCTGGTTGCCATTTCCTTCTCCAAAGGATCTTCCTGACCCAGGGATCAAACTTGAGTCCCCTGCATCGGCAGGTGGATTCTTTACCACTGAGCATGTAGGGAAGCTGAGAAGTTTTAATGGGATCCAACAAGGAATAAGCTCTAGTGAGGCTTTGCAGGTTAAAACAACAAGGTCATTTCAATCATAAAACCCCTGAACTGATCTCCTCCCAAATGGCCCCTGAGACTGAGAACTAACTGACAGCCAAGCCATCTTCCATGACTAAGAAGGACCCTAAGGAGAACCTGGAAAATTCAAGACCTGCATGTCTCCCTTTGTACCAGGCAAGCTGGGGAAAATGAAAGGGCAGCTTTCCTGAACGCTTAAAATTGAAGAGTTAGCTAAAGTCAAGAAACAAGGGTTCAGATCTCACATTTGCCTCCTATTCACTCCGTGACCTTCTCTAGCCTCTGTCTAAGACAGTCTCCCAGGGCTTCCCTGGGGGCTCAGTGGTAAAGAGCCTGCATGCCAATGAGGCGACATGGGATCTATCCCCGACTCAGGAAGATCCCACCTGCTGTGGAGCAACTAAGTCCCTGTGCTACTGAACCTGTGTTCTAGAGCCCAGGAGCCACAACTACTGAGCTCATGTGCCGCAACTGCTGAAGCCCGCACATGCAAGAGCTCATGGTCCACAAGAGAAGCCACCACAATGAGAAGCTGGCGCACCTAGAGAGGAGCCCTGCTCACCACAACCAGAGAAAAGCCCAAGCAGCAACAAAGACCAAAACCAAGCAAATAAATAAATTATATATAAAAATCTACTTCCTTATAAAATCATTTAAAACTCTGAAAATAAAATATTCTCCCGTGCAGAATTTACAGATGTATGCTTCTCGGTAAGTATTATCTGTTGCGTACAGGGCACTATGTTAGGTGCAGCACTGCACACACCCATGAATAAGGCAGGGCACATTTTTTCAGTGTGTTCTTGAAGCAGTCTTTAGATCTATACAGTTGTTGTTACAAATAAGCACCTCCCAAATGCATTCAGTCCCACCACTTCATGGCAAATAGATGGGGGAAAGTAGAAATAGTGACAGACTTTATTTTCTTGGGGTCCAAAATCACTGCAGATGGTGACTGTACCCAAGAAATTAAAGGACACTTGTTCTTTAGAAGAAAAGCTATGATAAGCCTAGAAAGTGTATTAAAAAGCAACGACATCACTTTGCCGACAAAGGTCTGCACAGTCAGAGCTATAGTTTCTCCAGTAGTCAAGGACGGATGGGAAACTTTTACCATAAAGAAGGCTGAACACCAAAGATTTGATGCCTTCAAACTGTGGTGCTGGAAAAGATTCTTGAGAGTCCTTGGACAAGGAGAAGCCAGTCAATCCTAAAGGAAATCAACCCTGAATATTCATTGGAAGGACTGATGCTGAAGCTGAAGCTGAAGCTGAAGCTTCAGTACTTTGGCTACCTCATGTGAAGAGCCAACTCATTGGAAAAGACCCTGATGCTGGGCAAGATTGAGGGCAAGAGGGAAAGGCGGGGGGGATGACAGAGGATGAGATGGTTGGATGACATCACCAACTCAATGGCCATGAGTTTGAGCAAACTCTGGGAGACAGTGCAGGACCGGAAAGCCTGGGATGCTACAGTTTGTGGAAGACATGATTTAGTAACCGAACAACAAAATGCCAAAGAACACCTTATTTAAGATGGTAAGTTGGAATAAAACAAAACACACAAAAAATAGCCAAACAGTTTTGTCTTCAAACAATTTGAGGTAACAATGTTACAAAATAAGACAGAATGTTATGAAAAATACTGACTACAATGGATTTCAGAAAAAGGACAGTCCATGTTTACTGTAAGGGATCAAACCAGTGCCTTTAATACTAGTATACACATAATATGGTATAATAATTGAAAATTGACCTATTCTTGGAGTCCTAGCCTGGGGCTTACAAGGTTGAACATCACTGGTGGTTATTTGCACTCTTGGCATTCCTTGGCTTCTCTGTTAATTTATTGCACTTATATCATTTATTAGCACTGCCCAGATAATTTTTATTACATTCACATATTATTGTTCTGGTAGTTTATTTTTCTATCTCTTGAAAATCTTTCTTTTTCGTTACTGTTTTAGGCTAAAATAAAATACCATTGTCCAAGTAAAACAATAAAAATATAAAGCAAAATAGTCTCCCTTCCTCATCACTATCTCATCCTCATCTTATTACTTACTCTCTCGTCTTATTCTGTTTTTTCTTAGCACTTATTATCAGGTACTACATGTTTACTTGCCTGGGTATTTTTTCTTTGCTCTTATTTTCTGTCACCACTTCTAAAATATAAGCTCTACGAGTGTAAGAATTTTTTTTCCATACAGAATCCTGTGTGGAGAGGCAGTGGAGGCAGTGGAGATCGTGACAAGAAAGTCTATATGAAATAGGAAAGGAAAGGACCCCACATTAAGAGCACTTATCCCCATGCTCTGCATCAGGCGCTGTTCAGCCCTCTACAAGAACCATCCTTCCATCTTCACAGTGTAACAAACATGCAAGATATTTTTGCCACGTTTATAAAGATGAGGGAAGGTAGACTTGGAGAGGTAAGATAAGGTGCTCAAAGTTACAAAGCTAGTAAACCCTGAAGTTGATTTTCAAATTAGGATCAACCTGGCTTCAAAATCTGTGATCTTCCCATAATCATTGTAAACTGTAAAGTGCTGTACACAGGTATGAATTATCCATCATTATTATTTCATGCTTAAATTGTACTTGTTCAGTTTGTGACCCCATGGACGGTAGCACACCATAAAAAGATAGCTATAAAAATAAAATAGAGTCTAGAGACCACTTGATTTAGACTCTCAAAGATACTCAAAATTTCATCTCAAAAGATATATTTTTAATGAACTGCCACGGGGTAAAAGGGCATGTGTATGGAACTAAGTTAGGAATGGGAGGCCAATAATAAGGATACACAATATTTCTGTTGAAGCAGAACCGTAAAGCGCAACCTTTACGGATGAGGGCTGGGGAAAGCACTTGTTGACATTTTATAAATGCTATGGGAGATGGAGCACATATTGCAATCTCCTAATTGCCAATGACACTAAGCATTTCTCATAGGAAAATGCCAAATTGGTGGAAACTGCAAAATCTTCTTCTCTAGCTGTGCAAAGAAGCAAAAAAAGCAGCTGGCAGAAACATAAATTAAACTACAATTACAGGTCAATGGGTCCAACTATCAGTTACATCCAAGAAAGGTATCTAGGGCTTGAGTAAATGGATCCTGGACACTGTAAGCCCACAACACAGAGACCAAAGTTCTATCAGAGTCCTTGTCACAGGGAAGAGCCAATTCTGATTTCATGTTGGATCTGTTACTTTAACTTTCGCTTCACATTGCCTTTACTCACTAAAAGGATCTGTTTATACACAATGGCCTGTCCCTCTGTCTGAGTGTTAAACCAAAGTGTCTTTGTTCAGGACCTTGTCACCTGTGGGTACCTACAGGAAGGAAGAAACTAATACATCCTCTCCCCAAGGCTTGCCATTCTAGGACATATTTGCAAGATTAATGGGCTTATTATTATTTTGCTTCCTCACCTCCCTCCATCTCTGTTCTGTAAAAGAAGCTGGCATCCAGACCCTGATAAGATGGCTATTTTGAGACATTAGTAAAGTCATATTCCTTGCCTCAATGCCTCATCTATCAGATTTATTGGCTTGTTGTGAGGCGAGCAGAGTGAGTTGGAATCGGTAATTTTCTGGGAATTGTTGGAGAGATTGGTACAATTGATCCTTGAACAACAGGCATGTCAGCTATGTGGATCCACTTACATGTGGATTTCTTTTTCAATAGCAAATACTGCAGTACTAAATGAGCCATCATTGGTTGAATCTGTGGATGTGGAATCTCAGTTATGGAGGAACTGCAGATGCAGAGGAACCACATACAGGGAGGGTCGACTATGATTTAGACTTGAGTTTTCCACTGTGTGGAGGGTCTGTGCCCCTAACCCCTGCATTGTTCAAAAGTCAACAGTATATGCATGAACTTTATACATGACCAGACAGGAATCTTCACTCCCATGAAGAAGGAGAGATCCAGAAAGCTGTAATCTAAATAACAATAGGTACACAGTTGAAATCAGAGGACATCTGAGACTTCCCCTGGTGGCTAAATGGTAAAGAATCCACCTGCCAAAGCAGGAGACACAGGTTTGATCCCTGAGTCAGGTAGATCCCCTGAAGAAGTAAATGGCAACTCACTCCGGTGTTTTTACCTAGGAAATTCCATGGACAGAGGAGTTTGGCAAGCTACAGTCCATGGGGTTGCAAAGAGTCAGACATGACTCAGTGACTAAACAATAGAGGAAGTCTTGACAAGCTAAAAACTCTTTAGATCAGAAAATGGAAAACTAGAGAAAAAGCTGCCCCTCAAATCTTTAAAACTGGGAAGACAGTATGACCTTCAAGTCTGCAAAAACATTACCTGCACTTGGCTGAATCCTGTTTTGCATATCTTGTTGGTTCTGTGTTGCAGAGAGCACTGATTAAAATATAAAAACTAAGCAGTCATTGCTTCATTTATTTAGTTGCCTTTCACTAAGCACAGAAGAATAGAGCATGTCCTTGGTACATGAAGAATATGTTCATAAACAGATGCAAGGCCTCTGCCCTCCCAGAATTTATGTTCCAATGAGGAGACACAGACAATAGGACATAAACATGACATAAAAGAAAATTGAGCAGCACAGGTAAGTTGATAAAGATGTGAGGAGAGAATGGAGCTGAGTAAGAGAGATGGAAGTTCAGGAAAGTTGCAATTTTAAATAGAGAAGGTGATATTTGAGAAAAATGTGAAGGAGATGAGAGAGTATCTTCATGGGGATACAAAGAGAAAGAGTTCCATGCAAGTAAATAGTCAGTGCAAAAGCCCTGGGGCAGTTGCACCTCCTTGTGCTTGAGGAGCTTAGCACGGGGTGAGGAGGGCAAAGAACAATGAGAGTTCAGGGAAATGATGTGAGGGTGGGTGCGGTTCAGAGAAGGGAAGGTCTGGGTAGATTACGAAGGGACTGGAGGCTATAGGAAAGACTTTGGCTTTTAGTCGGATAACGAGGGGTTTTCAGGTTCAGGAGCAACGCAGTCTAGCATATGATGTTAAAGATCACTGCTGAGTTTATAAAAGGCTGAATGGTGACAAGGGAGGCAACCAAGAGGCCATTCAATAATTTAGGCTAAAGAGGATGGTGGCTTGGGCCAGGTTAGCAGCGGATGAAAGTGATAAGAAACGGTCAGATGCGGATGTGTGTTGGAAATACAGCCAGCAGGATTTCCTAATAGACTGAACATGAGGTGTGAGAGAAAGAGGCGACACTAAAGTTTCTTAATCTGTCGCTATAAGGAGCGAGCTCTTCATTAACAAAGAAGATCATTTGATAAGCACAGTAACAGCCATCATGTGGAAACTCAAAGTTTTGCAGTCCCTAGGAGATGCCTACTCTCGGGTAGAGACTCTTTTTTTTTTTTTTGGCTGTGTTTTGTCTTCGTTGCTGGTCAAGGGCTTTTTACTAGTTGAGAAGCAGGCGCTGCTCTCTAGTTGCTGTGAACAGGCTTCTCATTGCAGTGGCTTGTCTTATGGGGCTTCCCAGGGGGCACAGGGATAAAGAATCTGCCTGCCAATGAAGGAGATGCAGAAGCAGGATCAATCCCGGGGTCAGGAAGATCTTCTGGAGTAGGAAACGGCAACCTGCTCCAGTATTCTTGCCTGGAGAATTCCATAGACAGAGGAGCCTGGCAGGCTACAGTCCATGGGGTCACTAAGAGTCATGGGGTTGCAAAGAGTCGGACACAACTGAGCACGCACACACTCACACTCTTGTTGTCAAGCAGAGGTTCTATGTTCAGGGGATTTAGTAGTTGAGTACGTGGGCTCAGAAGTTGCAACTCATAGACTCTAGAGTGCAGGCTCAGTAGTTGCGGCCCAGGGGCTTAGTTGCTCTGCGACATTTGAAATCTTCCTGGACCAGGGAACAAGCTCGTGACCCCTGAATTGGAAGGTTGTTCTTATCCACTGTACCACTAGGGAAGTCCTTGGGCAGAGGTTTTATAATCTCTTAAAGGTAGGCCTGGGTGGCTAGATGATGAGAAATGTAACAAAATTCTCCCCACGATTGGTTGGTTCCATGAAGTGTCCATTACCAGCCTCTGCTGAGATTTAAAGAATAAAACAAACTATAATATGCAACATTTCTGAATATAAATCCTGGGCCTGCCCCTTACCAACTTTGCAACCTTATACAAGATTCTTAACCTCTCTGAATCTTAGTTTTCTTGTCTGTGAAATGGAGACATTATTTATCTGCTAGTACCTTATGAAGACTGTGCTGTGTTGTGCTTAGTCACTCAGGCGTGTCTGACTCTTTGGGACCCCATGGACTGTAGTCCACCAGGCTCTGCTGTCCATGGGGATTCTCCAGGCAAGAATACTGGAGTGGGTTGCCATGCCCTCCTCCAGGGGATCCTCCCAAGCCAGGGACTGAACCCAGGTCTCCTGCACTGCAGGTGGATTCTTTACCATCTGAGTCACCAGAGAAGCCCAAGAATACTGGAATGGGTAGCCTACCCCTTCTCTGGGGGAACTTCCTGACCCAGGCATCGAACAGGGGTCTCCTGCATTGCAGGTGGATTCTTTACCAACTGAGCCACCTGGGAAGCTACGAGGGAATTACTTAGCAGTTCAGCGGTTAGGACTCTGTGCTTCCGCTGCCGGGGGCCCAGGTTCAGGTTCAATCTCAGGTCAGGGAACTAAGATCCTGCAAGCTGTGCAGTGTGGCGAAAAAGTAAATAAACAAGGAAATAAAGGTTAAACAGAAAAAAAAAAGATTAGATGAGGTAATGTGTGTAAAATTCTTTGCGTAGTGCTTGGCACGCCTGTTATGCCAATATTTTATTTGCTGATAGATGCAATGGAAGTAACCTTTTCAGTATTGTAATCACTATGACTCCCAGTACAAGAGGTGATTAAGGTACAGATCACAAACTGAGAGCACAGGAAGTCACTGACATGACTCAAATACTAGCAGGACAGTCACAGTGTTTTTGAGCTGAGACATAAAGCAACTACCTAAGCCCATCTCCAGAGAGAATGAGACACTTATTTAAGCTCATAAGATATTTTAGAGTAAGTACAGGACTAGAGCCAGAAAATGTCCTTAAAGCATTAATAGGGTAAATTGAGGACAAATAAAAATTTACATGGAAACTTACCTTAAAAAGATGTAAGGTTGTTGGGTATAAGCTAAAAATATAAAGAGATTAAGAAAGATTAATGTGAACTCATAACTGATATATACATGAGCAAATGGAGGAAACTAGATGGGTTTGTCATCAGGGAGGGCACTATAGTTGGCCACAAACAGGATAGCTCTGATCCAGATGATAACGGTGGACGAACACACATCTGGGTCTGTTTCTTGGCATCATGGGTCCTTGCAGCTTAAGAAGATGCCAGCTGTAAAGTTCACTTGGGACATTTCAGAAAGGTAGCATGGAGGAGTGGAATGTAGTCCTGGAGTTGGAAAAAGTTCTTGCACATGCCCCTCTCCATTCAGAGAGGCAGAACATTTCAGGCAGTGCATCCTTGGAAGATATTCAGGCTCTGTGCAGACGCACAGGATAGTAGTCTAGTCCAGAAACACTATCTGTGGCTCCATGGGCAAGTCACTTAACCAAAAAGTTTCATTTGAGAGAGGAAGTCAACACCAGCCCAGTAAAATACATAAAGTGGTGCAGCAGGGTTTGAACTGTGCAGGGGTCACTCCAGCTCAATTATATTCAACACATTTATTGACTGACTTCGCTCCTAACCACCAGGAGCTCCTTAGTGAACCAGACAGACATGGTCCCTGCACTCACATAACTTGTAATTTGTCTAGAGAGTCTTATAACTTGTCTACAGACAAGCAACTTCAATATGACAAGATAAGTACTTTCATAAAGAGTCGAAACCAGGACCGGTAAAAATGTATACAGAAGCTTTTACTGTAAAATATGAGAGAGAAACAGACTTTAATAAGCAAAGAAATATAGAAAAACAGAAGAAAGAGAGCCATATAGGGAGGGTACTGCGGGGACATCTAAGGGGAGCAGTTAGTCCATTCTTATATAAGAGTTTCCTGGAGGAGGTGACAGAAAACTGAGATCTAAACAAACATGAGTTTGCTGCCAGGGTACTTTATTGATGAACCCATGATTAGTTATTTGATTTTTATTGGTGATCTACAATTGTTGCCAGGGATTACAAAAGACTAGGAAGTAAAACGCAATAGACTGAAGGATTGTAAGAAACAAAATCTGGCCAATTTAATGTCTCCTCTTCCCCTAGAGACTGACCTGACACATAATACAGACACATATGACTCAAGTTGCTCCAGAAACCCCACTTCCAGATTGCATTTACATCACTGCCACAATACAGAACTTTAAGCGGGACTGTACAAAAAGCGTACAAAAAGCATACAAATGACAACAAAAATCAGAAATCATGTGATACATGATGTAAGCCACACCACACATATACAGAATACATAAAACAAGTAATATAGATAATAAACTCATTAAAATAGAATGCAGAGATGTGTTCCACTACAATCATTCTGAACTAAACAAAATTTCAAGAAAAACAGACAGGTATGTAATCTGACTGCCCCAAGGAATGATTTATATTTTTGATGTTGATGAAATCTCATCAAGAAAAAGTACTACAACATTCTCTATTACTACTCTAATTTTCATCAAAACAGACTGTTTTTACATTCAGAGGTTTACCCTGCATTTATTGGCAGTCAGGAGCATTTCCTCAAATATGAATTTGCTCTGAAATCTTATACCTTCTGTATTATTTCTTGTACCAGGCATATTGATTAATTGGAGCAAAACAGGAAGCAATCGTTCATTATGTGATGTCTCCAAAGTACTTCATTTCTGATTAATAATCAAATTCCTTCAAATTATATTAATTATTGCTTCACCATTCTACACATGTGATGAGAAAAAATTGTTAATTTATTATTATTGGGACACTTATTCCAATCATGGTTTGGAACTACAGTAAACCTCCATTAGCTGAATCTTTTGAGAATATGAACTCTTAGCTAATGGATCTTTCTGATGAACTGAACAATAGTCAAAACACTTTTCAAAATGTCTTAAAGAACAGGAGAGCCTTGTGAAACAAAGCAGAGGTTCTGCTAGAAAAAGAAGGATGAAGGAAGAAGAGACTAAGGAAGGAAGAGAAGGACGAAGGAGGAGAGAGTGCAGAAGTATAAGAAGAGGAGGAAGGTGGAACAGAAAGGGGAGGAGCAAGAAAAAAATGGAAGAGACTTCCCCTGTGGTCCAGTGGTTGAGAATCTGCCTTTCAATGCAGGGGTCTTGGATTTGATCCCTGGTCAGGGAACTAAGAACCCACGTGCTGCTGTGGGGCAATTAGGCCCAAAAGCGGCAACTACTGAATCCAAGTGCCACAGCTAGAGAAGTCCATGTGCCACAACAACGTAAATAAATAAATTCGAAATTCTCTTAGAAACCAAAGAGAGAGATGGAAAGAAGGTTGAATCTAGGGATACTTTCACACTCAAATAAATTTGAGAAGCAACATGTCCTATCTTACGTAACCAAGGATATTCTTTTTCTGAAGACCTCTGATAGTATAGACCTTGCCATTTTATGGAGTGAAGGTTAAGAAACGCAGCCCCAGGCTATTCCTTGTGCCAGAGACAGTGAGCTTCTGTCACTGCTGCTCTATTTTCCATAGCCCTTTCCACACGTTTTACTGCACTTTAATTCTCTACTTCCACAAAGTCTCTCCTATTCATGCCCACTTTGTTTGAGAGCTATTATCCAGTCCCCATGCCTTTTGGAGTACTTGGCAAAAAGGAAGTAATCAATAAATCTTTATGGTAGGGGGTCAATAAATATTTGCTGAGCTACCAGATAAACACTTTGTAGAGTACCTTAAATATATCTTAGTGATGATCAGCTGAATAGCTTTTCTGATTCTTTTCCAGTAAAAGTTTTCTCTCCAACCCACTGAATTATTTCATATATTTTATCAATCTTGTTTATCATTAATAAAGGCTTCTGAGAATGAAAAAAAAATGACTATCCTATTTAATCCTAGCTGTGCTAGAGAGATCTAATTTGCAAAATATAAATAAAGATATGAATAATTTGTACCCAGACAACATACTACTACCCAGAGGTCCAGTGATTTATAAGATTGTCTATTATTGCCTTGAGTGGAACATCTCTTGTAAAGCAGCCAAAGTATTTTGTACACAGCCTTCCCATTAATCACATCCCCCAAGGAAATATATGGATTGAACACACCATTGCTCTAATTTCACAAAGGTAGAGAGAGAAGGTGCAGAAGCAAAGTGATTTTTCAAGTTTACCTAAGGTCTCACCATGCAAGTGGTTGGGAAGAGTGGGCCAGCTTCTAGCCAGCCTTGAGACTTTGTTATCCCCAGTTCTTAGTTTTATTCAAAGTACAAGAGAGCAAGCAGTTTAATATCGATGTCACCAATACATTATCCATATGAAGGATGGTACTGCAATATTAATATGCAAATAAGCTGAATATAAAGTATCTAATCTTACTAAGCACAGTGCTCCCTGTTTCTCAGAAAAATTTATGTCTATATGAAAAGAGAATAAAATTGCAGAGGATATTCAATAATGTATATTCATCAACATATGAAGGGGAACACGGAGCTGTATTCCACTCTTAGGATTAACCCCTAGAGTTTGGGAAGAAAGAAAATAAAAGTTCCTATAGACATTTGGTATCAATACTCTTTCTGCAAATACTCTCTCTCTAAAGGCTTTAAAGTTATGAGGAAAATCTCAGATAAATGGCTGAAAGGTGATCCCACAAAACCAGTAATTAGCCCTGCATCATTTTCTTCTTTCTTCAAGATTGAAAGCATTAATTATTAGCATTAAGCATATAGGTCTGTCTCCAGATGCCAAGAAGCTGGTGATCAGAAATGGATGCTAGGATATGCTGTCATCTAGAATCTACTCCCCACATGCGGGGAGGAATGGAATCCAGTCCCTCTGTTCCCCAAAGCTCTCTGTAGACTTTGCTGCCTCCTTTCTGCACAATGAGAAAAAAACTTAACAGAAAACATTCCCTTGAGGTGTTTGGAATAGGTGAACTCTTTGACCTTATTGGGCTTCCCTGGTGGCTCAAATGGTAAAGAATCTGCCTGCAATGCGGGAGACTTGGGTTCGATCCCTGGGTTGGGATGATCCCCTAGAAAAGGAAATGGCAATCCACTCCAGTATTCTTGTCTGAAAAATCCTATGGACAGAAGAGCCTGGTAGGCTATAGTCCATGGGATTGCAAAGAGCGACTAACACTTTCACTTCACAGTTTTGGTCTTATTAGGAGGTGAGGAAAATAGGAAAGAAATCAAGAGCATGCATTTAAACAGGATTAAGTTATTATTATTCCTAATAACAATGAAAAGAACTAAAACCCACACATGTTTAGCACTTCACCGTTTATAAACACTTTCCATCCATTTTCTCATTTGATCCTCACAACAATCCTGTGAGATAATTAAGATGGATATTTACTCTAACTTTCAACTGTGAAAATTAAAAATACACAGAGAAGTAGATCAAGCAGTGTTAATAACCTGAATATCCATCTTCTGGATCTCACAATATGAACATCCTGCTGTACATGTACATTTATTTTTTACTCAAGTATTTTAGCAGATTATAAGCAACATGGGATTTAACCTTTTTACATGTAACAAAATTAATAGTACTTCTCTAGTATCATTTTGCATCCAGATTGCAATCAGATAGCCCCAGGTGTAAGATAAGCATTATTTCTCATTTTGCAGATGTGACTTTTTTTGACATAACAAAATGAACCAACAGGCTTGAGGACACATAGATAATGAACAAGGAACCTGAGAACTCAGGTTTAGAACTCATGATTTCTTGGTCTCAATTCTTCTCACTTTGAAGCAAAGTTCCATAAAAATAGTCTCAATTGGAAGAAGACAGAAAAGCTACACAGGCAGACCTCTGTGTATTATTTGAGCAGAAGTAATCTTAAGAAAATGTAAAGCGAATATGTGAGTTTATCTTCAACAATGTCTTATTTTCAGTGGCCCTTCTCATTCCCCGTAGTTCTGTGTTTACCCTTCCCCAACTCACCCTTCATTGTCCCTAATTCAAACCCCGGCCAATACTACCAATATTTGTTGTTGTTCAGTCATTCAGTCATGTCCAACTCTTTGTGACCCCATGGACTGTAGCCTACCAGGCTCCTCTGTCCTTGCTGGGATTTCCCAGGCAAGAATACTGGAGTGGGTTGCCATTTCCTCCTCTAAGGGATCTTCCTGACCCAGGGACTGAACCCAAGTCTCCTTCGCTGGCAGGCAGATTCTTTGGAGCTGAGCCAATATATTGGCTGTCTAAGTGCCCTATCAATACTTCCTTCTCCCTGACTACAAGGTCAACACCATCTTGCAGCCATCAAACATCTTAAGAGAGCCTGATAGACTCATCTCTCTGAGATGAGTCATTAGTCATCGTTACTGACACCATGAACCCTTCTGAGTATTCCTGGAACTACAGAGATGACATTATTTTGCCTCATAGAATCAACAAATTATTCTGATGTCATGATACTTCCAACACCACAAGCATTAGCAATGTATTCCTGCTTAGCTCAAAAGTGTATATTCAATTTATACAATTCCCCTTGTAGATTTATACAAACTCTGCAGTAAAAGGTTTCCTCTCCCATTTAAATGTTTTACCATCTTCTCCCACTTTCAGCCCCTTTCCCTCATCACAAGTATTACACATGTAATCAATGGTAGACTTAGCTTGCCATTTAAGATTCACCTCCACTCCACAAATGTTTGCATTTTCTTCTTCTAGGTTCCTGGCATCTTTCGACAAGACCTGCCAATGGTTACTTAAAATTTTCCAGATGGATGTGGGTATGTTCCAAATCATAACATCAAAGGTATCTCTTGGCTCAACTTACTTGTTTAGTCTAAATGGATCAGACAAATACAAAAACATTATATAAATTTTAAGTGTCACCCAAGGGAAAGAATGTAAAACATTCTAAGATAAAGAGAAATTCTGGTCATCATCAGACTACTCTAGAAATGTGATAAGACAAAGCCATGTCATGTTGCCAAGTCCTGGAGAACTAGGGAGGAGTCGGTTTAACCAGAACATATCTGATTCCAGGCTCAAGATGCTTAGGCAGGAATTCAGGTTAGTGATTCCTAGTTCCATACAAAGCGCATTAGACAATAACAATAGTCAGAAGCTTTGTGTGTGATAGATCCCTTCCAGGATTGCCCTGTATTGACATGCAATGTATAAGAAAATTCTTTTAAGGAATATTCCCTCATACTAGAATATCAGATATGCAATATAGCCCAGGAGGTCTTCCCTGTCATCCCTGAAATCATGTTATAATTGCATCAGCCACAGTTCTTGATTACAACCAATAGAATCTACTTGGCATAATTAAAGGGGAAAAAAGAATGTATTAAAAGATATTTTACCTCAAGGCAGGAGAGGAAGGAGACAACAGAGGACAAGATGTCTGGATGGCATCACTGCCTTAATAGACGTGAGTTTGAGCAAGCTCCGGGAGATGGTGAAGGACAGATGCTGCAGTCCACGGGGATGCAAAGAGGCAGACATGACTGAGCAACTGAACAATTTTAGTTCACCGATTCATTAAACTAGCTGTAAAAACAGGTTAGAGTTGAAGCTCCCAGGAATAATGCCTAAAACTACACAGAACTGACCCAGTGGAGAAATTGCCTGCTGTGTATAAATTCCTGGAACCTGATGACTGCTACTAGCATCAATGCCACTGCAGTCTGTGACTAGAGGAGAGGCTATATACCTTTACAGCCACCTGTGTCAACAACTCAGAGCTCCATGCAGAGTTAGCTGCTGTCTCATATTGTTCACATCCGAACTGAGGTTTCATGCTCATGTCTGATTGAAAAGTCCAGGCCCTGTCCCAACTCTTATTAATCACTCACTATGTGTCATGCCTTCTTCTAAGCCTGTTATAAGAAGGTTGGCTCAAGATTATTCCTTTTTATAGAACTAATAAGGGCTTGTAAGGCACATAAGGGCTTCCCTGGTAACACAGTGGTAAAGAGTCCATCTGCAATGCAGAAGGTGCAGGAAACGCAGGTTTGATCTGTGGGTCAGGAAGATCCCCTGGAGGGGAACCCAACCCTCTGCAGTATTCTTGGCTGAAGAATCCCGTGGACAGAGAAGTCTGGTGGGTTACATACAGTTCATGGGGTCGCAAAGAGTCAGACACGACTAAGGCGGCTGAGCACACATGCACGAGGCGTATAAAAATGATCCAACCAGTCTAAAATCACTGTAAGCGACAGAGTTGAGATTTGAACTCAGATAGTCTGAACCCGGAGCTCAAGATTTCTCAGTATTTTGTTTTGTGTTACATTCACATGCTTGCTTCGTAACGGCAAGGAGGGAAATTTATATCTTAAACATGAACTCATTTATCCAAATCTAAAAATGCTGTTCAAAAGATGATGGGTAAATATGAATATGTCAGACATCTACTACAGATGTCTAAAATTGTAAGGCTGTTCTCTGTACATATTCAGTTCAGTTCAGTTCATTTCAGTCACTCAGTCATGTCCGACTCTTTGCAACCCCATGAATCGAAGCACGCCAGGCCTCCCTGTCTATCATCAACTCCCGGAGTTCACTCAAACTCATGTCCATCGAGTCAGTGATGCCATCCAGCCATCTCAACCTCTGTTGTCCCCCTCTCCTCCTGCCCCCAATCCCTCCCAGCATCAGAGTCTTTTCCAATGAGTCAACTCTTCGCATGAGCTGGCCAAAGTATTGGAGTTTCAGCTTTAGCGTCAGTCCTTCTGATGAACACCCCAGGACTGAACACTTCCAATGATCGCCCAGGACTGATCTCCTTTAGAATGGACTGGTTGGAACTCCTTGCATATTAGTGTCTCCTGAAATTTGTCCTCATGGTCATCACTAGAAGCCCAAATGCGGGTATGAATCTATGCTATTTACTGTGTTTTACACTCTGTAATTGCCTCTAAAGATAGCAGCCTCAATTGCTTTCCACCCTGCGTACATTGCTGCCCCTCCCATCAAAAGCTAGAGCACACTTTCCCAGCTCCTTAAACCTGGGTTTCTCTTGTGACCATCTTTAATCAATGGAGTGCAGCAGAGTGAAAATATGCCTAGGTTTAGCAGCTGTGGCAGAGGAGGAAACGGCAACCCACTCCAGTATTCTTGTCTGGAGAATCCAAAGGACAGAGGAGCCTGGTGGGCTGCCGTCTATGGGGTCGCACAGAGTTGGACACGACTGAAGCGACTTAGCAGCAGCAGCAGCAGCTGTGGCAGCTTCTGCTTTCTCCCTGGGGGAACAAGTTGCTATGTAAGAAACCCTACTACCTTCAGCCCACCATGCAGTGAGAGGCCACATGGAGAAGAACCAAAGAGCTCACTCACAGACATGAACAGAGTAAAAAGACATGTGTTCCCTGAAGAATCATCCCAAGCCAGCCCCTTGTCATTCAAACCATCCCCTGAAGCCCCAGACATCCTTGCTCTGCTTTGTCCAAATTCCTGACCTGCAAATAAAATGGCTGTGGCCTTAAGCTTTTAATTCCAGAATAGGTCGTTACATAGCAATAGAAAACTAACACACACAATAACTATATGCTCACCCAGGTATACATAAAATAAAAGTTATTTATTTACTTTTGGTTGCACTGGGCCTTTGTTGCTGTGCTCAGGATTTCTCTAATTGCAGTGAGCAGGCACTACTCTTCATTGTGGTGTGCTGGCTTCTCTTTGTGGTGGCTTCTCTCACTATGGAGCACAGGCTCTAGGTGAATGGGCTTCAGCAGTTGCAGCACACAGGCTCAGTAGTTGAGGCACAGAGACTTTAGTTGCTCCTGGACATGTGGAATCTTCCCAGCCAGGGATCGAATCTGTGTCCCCTGCATTTGGCAGGTGGATTCTTATCTACTAAGCCACTAGGGAAGTCCCTAAATGAAAACTTTGCCTCTCATTAAATATTCTTCCAAAGCAGTGGTCAGCAAACTTTCTCTTAAGGGCTTACATACTATTTTAAGCTTTGTAGGCCAAGAGGCAAAACTGAGGCTATTATACAAGTGCTTATATAACTAGTTAAAATGTAAAAACCATTCCTAGCTCAAGGGCCAGGAAAGCTCAGACAGCTCACCAGATTAGGCCCATAAGCAACAATTTGTGGATCCTTGCTCTGGAAGCATCATTTTTGATGTTTGCAGTGTATTTCTTATAGGAATTTCCTGTAACTTACTTAATCAAGTCCCTGTTCTTAAGCATTTAGTTTTACTATTTTGAAAATAATGCTTCAACTGATCTTGTGACTAATGATTCAATAAATCTTTGTCCATATTCATGGTTACTTCCTTAGAGTAAATCCCTCAAACTGGAATTGCTAGGTCAAAGAGAGTATTCATTATGCCAAAATACCCTCTGAAACTACCATACCTATGTACGATCCTATCAGCAACATATAAGAGAGCTCTGTAGCAGTTTATGACTATTTTAAGGGTTTGTTTAAAAAAAAAAAAACTGTTTGAATTTCACATTGGTGTTGGAGTGTGAGCAGAGTGTGTCTCTATTCCTTAGTCAGGGGTGATCTCTTTCTCCTTGGGCTTTGTTCAGTTCAGTCGCTCTGACTCCTTGTGACCCCATGAATTGCAGCACGCCAGGCCTCCCTGTCCATCACCAACTCCCGGAGTTCAGTCAAACCCACGTCCATCAAGTTGGTGATGCCATCCAGCCATCTCATCCTCTGTCGTCCCCTTCTCGTCCTGCCCCCAATCCCTCCCAGCATCAGAGTCTTTTCCAATGAGTCAACTCTTCGCATGAGGTGGCCAAAGTACTGGAGTTTCAGCTTTAGCATCATTCCTTCCAAAGAACACCCAGGGCTGATCTCCTTGGGCTTTGTTGGAACACCCTAATTCAAGTTCAGGCTCTCACTGAGTCCCTGCTCCTTGCTGTTTAGTCACTAAGTTGTGTCTGACTCTTTGCAACACCACCAGGCTGCTCTGTCCATGGGATTTCCCAGACAAGAATACTGCAGTGGGTTGCCGTCCCTTCTCCAGTGATCTTCCTGCTCAGAGACTGAACTCAGGTCTCCTGCATCTCCTGCATTGGCAGGCGAATTCTTTACCACCGAGCTACCAGGGCAGCCTGAAGCCCTTCTCACAGATTCTCAAAAAGAGTTGAGCCTTCCCAGGGCCGTGGGACAGCCCCCAGAAGAGGGCTGCCTGCAGAGGCCCCAGCCACTCTTTACACAAGCGCCCCCATCGCACTTCCTCCCCCTCCCTCTCAGCAGGAGGTGGCTGGCCCAGCTCAGCTCCCAGCCTAACAAATTGCCATCTGTGAATGACTGCTCCTTTCTGCAGCTAGGCCAGTCTCTGTTTTTCTGTTCCCTGGCTTCCCTGAGCTCTCTCCTGGGGCACATGTCCTTCTCTCTATTCTCAGCCTACAGCGGCCCCCCAAGCAGAAAGGCAGGACAGAAGACATGCAAAGTACTGTTGATGTGGGGTCCAGACAAGGCAGTCTCTTTGGCAGACCCTGGGCAGGGCTGCAGGTGCTAATCTTTTAACCTGGCTGTCTAATAGAATCCAGGCTGCTGACACCCTTGTCCTCTAGTTATTTTTAAACCATAATAACTGGCATTACATCAAGGTCATGAAACACAGAAGTCTGGCAGAGCTGCTGCTTCTCTACTTCTTTCTATCTCCTCTCCTAGCTGCTTGCTTCCTTCCTCCCTGCCTGGCCAGATCCTATACCTACCCCTGGAGGCTGTTTTCATGCTCCCCTCTATAGGAAGCCCAGCCTCACTTTCCTCTATTCATTCAGTTCCCTGGAACAGAAGGTTTTAGAGCATGTACATGACTTTCATCACCTTGTGTATTCAGGCTTGTAGCATTCACTGTCACTTTATAAATGTCAGTATTATCAATGCAACCTTCTAACTGAGGATGTAGAACATGATTTCACTTTGACCTATGGTCCTTAAAGCAACAGTAGTAGTGCCGGGCAAAAACGAAGGAGCTCATGAATTAAGTTTATTAATTTTAGGACTCTCCTCTGATAAACTCCAAAAGTTCAGGGTACCATACATACTGTTTGTTGTTGTTCAGTTGCTCAGTCATGCCTGACTCTTTGTGACCCCATGGACTGCACCACGCTAGGCCTCCCTGTCCTTCACCAACTCCCAGAGCTTGCTCAAACTCATGTCCATTGAGTCAGTGATGCCATCCAAACATCTCATCCTCTGTCATCCCCTTTTCCCCCTGCCCTCAATCTTTCCCAGCATCAGGATTTTTTCCAATGAGTCAATTCTTTGCATCAGGTGGCCAAAGTATTGGAGCTTCAGCGTCAGCATCAGTCCTTCCAATGAGTATTCAGGATTGGTTTCCTTTATAATGGACTAGTTGGATCTCCTTGCAGTCCAAGTTACTCTCAAGGGTCTTCTCCAACACCACAGTTCAAAAGCATCAATTCTTCAGTGCTCAGCCTCCTTTATGGTCCAACTCTCACATTCATACATGACTACTGGAAAAATCACAGCTTTGACTAGAAGGACCTTTGTAAGTAATGTCTCTGCTTTTTAATATGCTGTCTAGGTTTGTCATAACTTTTCTTCCAAGGAGCAAGCGTCTTTCAGTTTCAAGGTTGCAGTCACCATCTGCAGTGATTTTGGAGCCCAAGAAAATAAAGTCTGTCACTGTTTCCATTGTTTCCCCATCTATTTGCCATGAAGTGATGGAGCTGGATGCCATGATTTTCATTTTTTGAATGCTGAGTTTTAAGTCAGCTTTTTCATTCTCCTCTTTCACCTTCATCAAGAGGTGTTTTAGCTCCTCTTCACTTTCTGCCGTAAGGGTGGTGTCATCTGCACATCTGAGGTTATTGGTATTTCTCCCGGCAATCTTGATCCATATTGAGCATTTCTCAATTAGATGCTAATTTTTGATAAGCCTGGAGTCAAAGGGGGATGATGGTGAAATGGGGAAAGAATTAGATTAGGAAGCATAAGTCTGAAAAGTCTATCTAGTTCTCTCACTTATCGACATGTAAGTGTGAGCCTCGTCTATAAAAGAAGGAGAATAATAATGCCTCTTATTTCTATAAAGTTTTTTTCTGGCACTGAAATGAAAGCACCTTTACTTATTCAATCTGCAAACAAAACTAAAAGATAATCATCATTGTCCCCATTTTACAGGTTAAAGGATGGAGACCTGAAAGTTAAGTAATTTGCCCACTGTCAAAAACCTAGCAAGTAAGAATTTGAACCCAGGTCTCGTTGATGTAAAATTTTTTTAAAGGGGAAAAGGAGAGAATTATAAGTGTGAGTATGTTTTATCTTCCCAACAGTTGATAATTTTAGTGTCTGGCCTGAATGAGCTCATTTGAATTTGTATTTGCATTCATTTTTGAGAGAAGGAAAAAATAACAAAGAGAATAAAAATAGAGTACAGGCAGGAGATAAGGGAGTGAGAGAATAAGTGGGCATGCTGAGAGCCAGGAAATTAGTTCTGCCTAACAAATTTCATTCAATACCTTCGATGCACCAGGAACCTAAAGGCTTAGGCTGGGCAAACAATGGTGAGAAAATGGTTTCTGCCTGTGAAAGTGACCAAAGAGAGTCACACAGAGAGGTTTGTGGCAGAGAATGGCAGAGGTTAGTAGAGGGAGCATCCCTTTTTTGCATCCAAGTGAGGAGGAGATAGGGCTTCCGTAGTGGCTCAGGAGTAAAGAATCTGCCTGCATTGCAGAAGACTTATAGGAGATGTAGTTTCGATCCCTAAGTCAGGAAGATCCCTTGGAGAAGGAAATGGCAACCCACTCCAGTATTTTTGCCTGGAACATCCCATGGACAGAGGAGCCTGGTGGCTTATAGTACATGGGATCACGAAAGAGTTGGACATGACTGAGTAACTAAACAACTACAACAAGGAGGAGGTGAGCAAAGAAAATAAGGTTGGCAACAAAGGGGAGGCTAGATCTTGGAGGCCCAGTAGATAATGGAGAATTTTAAACAGGAAAGCAATACATTCAGATATAGTTTTTACTGTGTTGCTTGTTTACTCATTCATTCATTTACTCACTCATTTAGAATACTTGAGCATAGGTGTGAGGGGGCTGTGTATATGAATGGACTCAAAAATTATAGTTTTTTGCATAGACCCTGATCCCTTCCCACCACCCTCACCATTGTGAGGGTCCTGGCCACCATCATCCCTCTGCTGTATGATTGCAATCACCTGCTAACATCTATCCTTGGGCTCTCATAATCTATTTACAAAATAGAAGTCTTTTGAATGTAAGTCAGAGCATGACAGTCCTTGGCTCAAAACTCTCCAGTGCCCTCTTCACCACTCAGAATAAAACTCAAAGTTTGGACAATGGCCTTCAAGGCTCATATAATCTGCTACCCTCTTCACCTTCCCCACTGGTATGCCTCTGATCTCATTTTCTACTACTCTTTCTCTTGCTGCCCTGCTCCAGCAACACAGACCTCCTTGACCTTCAAATGCTCCAAGCATCACTCTGCCTGGGGTGTCTGCACATCCGCATACCACCCCAGGATGGCTCTTCTTCCTTACAGATCTGCACAGATCACTCCCTCACCATCTGGGCATCGCTCCAGTCTCATCAGCTCAGGCGAGCCTTTCCTTCCTACCATACTTAAAATTGCAACAGGCCACGTGTTTCCCTGAACTTCCCACGTGGCTTCTCTGCTTTATTTTTGGCTATTTAACTTATTATCATCTGATATACATATATTTTTATGCTATTTTTTGTGTGCCCTCACCCCATTCCTGGGCTTTCCCAGTGGTAAAGAATCCATCTGCCAACGCAGAAGTTTTGGGTTCAGTCCCTAGGTCAGGAAGATCCCCTGGAGGGGGAAATGGCAACCCACTCCAGTATTCTTATCTGGGAAATCCCAGGGACAGAGGAGGCTGGTGGGCTACAGTTCATGGGGTCACAAAGAATCAGATATGACTGAGTGACTGAGCAGGCACATATGCACCCACTCCTGCTCTGCCTTTGAAGTAAATATAGGGCATGGAGCTTTTGCCTGTTTTGTTCACTGTATCCCTAATGCCTCAAATGAGCTTGGCAAGTAGTATGTGTTGAAAATGATATTTACGTGATGACTGAAGGAGGTAGAATGCTATTGTCCCCCTAGATCCATTTTTTTTCCTTTTATCTGGGTGATGGCCACTGAGTTAACTAAATTTCCAGCCTCCTTTGCAGAGAAATGCGGTCATGTTCTTACTAATAGGCTTTGAGCAGTAGTTGTACCCTCATCCCAAGAAACAGACTAGGAAAACCATGCAGGGCTCAAGGAGTACATGTGCTCATACACCACTTCAGGTGTGACCAGGGCAAGTAAGTAAATGGAGAAAAGCCTCCTTGTAGCGGAAGCTGGGAGACAAGAAGAACAAAGATTAACTGTCCTTATTTTCCCCCACTGATTTGAAGTGCCATATTTATCTATATTATTAATACCCATCTATTCTCAGATTCCTAGACTTTCTTAGTTTTTCCATTCATTTATCTTCATATTCATGAACCAGTGCTAAACTGTTTTATTATCTGCTATGACCAAGGGTTCCATGCCTTTCATTACATTTTTTTTCCCCAAAGATTCCTAATAATTCTTACAAAAAGAATGCATTGTAGAGACACTGGTGGTGGTGGTGGCGGTGGTCAGTCGCTCAGTCGTGTCTGACTCTTTGTGACCCCATGGACTGTAGTTCACCGGCTCCTCTGTCCATGGGATTTCCCAGGCAACAATACTGGAGTGGGTTGCCATTTCCTCCTCCAGGGGATCTTCCTGACCCAGGGATCGAACCCACAGCTCTTGCATCTCCTGCAGGAGGATTCTTCACGACTAGTGCCACCTGGGAAGCCTCTGTAGACACATTACTTGGGCAGTAATTTTGAGTTGGATTGGAGGCAGACAAGACTGAGACTGTTTCATTAATTTTAGATGAGAATGGGAATGACAGCTGCAGGGTAAGAAATTATCCTACCCTCCCTCTACCCTTTACGCCCAGCATAATTTCTACCAATGGCCCCCTACTCCCACCCCAGATTATGATATTAAAAGTCACTTCCTATGAAGAGGCCAAGACAGATTCAAGAGATACTCAGAGATTCAAATGCCTTAGTTACTTACTGGATAGTGGTGAAGAGTGAGACAAGAATGATTCTTAGATTTCTGGCCCTGGCAACTACATAAATATTTGTCATTCCCGAATCACACAGGCTGGGAAACAGATTTGGGGAATAAATACAATGAACAGAATTTGAGGATTTGTGGGTTATCTAGAAGGAACTCTCCAGTAGACATACAGGCAACTTCTGGGCTTGGACCTGCCAGTTCACTCTTGATAATGGAGCATGAGTTGAAGCTGCCAGAAAAGATCATTAGAGAAGACCTCGAGCATTGTAGTGACTCACTGAGCTCTGACTCACTGGTAGCATTACCCAACTAGCTCTAGTTTTGCTGTCCTAGTGGTCAGGAGCCTAGAACTTCACCAGAAAAAAAGTGGACAACAGTACTGTTACAGAGAAAAGTTCAACTGGATCACGAAGGCATCCTTCCTATGTTGGGAAGGAAACTGGCTCACAGGAGATTAGTAAATGATGGAATGGGTTGCATCATTTGCTCTGAAGCAGTGCACAAGATAGAATCCAAACTCAATTCTGTTGGCAAATCAATTGGAAAACCTTGACTCTGCCATGAAAAACTTAAACTTTACTCTCATTCATATCAGGTCCTTATTTTTCCAAGGCTCCCAAGGTTGTCCCACATTTCTTATTGATTTATGCTACATGAAAGCTGATTGAAGCCTTGAAAAGAAAATTTATTCTTAGGTCATTTCATAATGAATGATCTTGGAATCACTCTGGCTAAAACTAATGAGGATTTTTTTCATGCACTGCTACAAGAAATCATCAATTATTCCAAAGCTCTAGGCTCCCAAATCTTCATGTATACAATATTATAACCTTGTATTGGTTTCGGAGACATATGTTTTCCTTCCCTTCTTTTCGAGGGAAGGGATATTGCCCTATTTAAGTCTAGCACAATGACTGGCAAGTGGAAAATTACTCCATAAAGGTTTATTGAAATGTACTTAAAGATAGGTAACAATTCTTGAGGAGAAATGGGAAACAATGGGATATCAGTGTTGGAAATGACATTTTAATCAGAGTACAAATGGTAAATAATTGGAATTCAACATGACTTTAATCTATGTTGTCCATTACTATTAGAATGTGAGAATCAAAAATGCATGGATTTTTAGGGCTGTTTGCTCTGCCTGTTTGCCCTCTTGCAACAAAAGTTTTCATTAAATGACAGATGGTACCTACTATAGGAAATACATAGGGTTAGGAGGAGAAAGTCAAGCTCTATTTGATTGCCTTCTAGGAAGACCTGTATGTCAGGGAAGGATATTGAATCATCTGACTAGAATAGGGTGTGATGTTTACTTGTGGGTATTCACTTACTATTATCCTTGGCTTCTATTATCACAAATTATTACAAATTGCCAGTCACTGTGGGAAATAGTTGTCTTACCAAGTTTCTCAGATCATAAATTCAGAAGCCTAAAATGAAGGCTTTTTGCACACGTGCTAAGTCACTTCAGTCATGTCTGACTCTTTGTGACCCCATGAACTGTAGCCTGCCAGGCTCCTCTGTCCGTGGGATTTCCCAGGCAAGAGTACTGGAGTGGGTTGCCATGCCTTCCTCCAGGGCATCTTCCCGACCCAGGAATCAAACCCACATCTCTTATATCTCCTGCATTGGCAAGTGGGTTCTTTACCACTAGCACCACCTGGGCTGCCCGAACTGAAAGTATAATCCCATATGCATGCATGTGTGTGTAATGTTATTAAACACTTACCGATTACTCACCAAATGTGCCGGGCATTGTGGTAACTGTTTAACAAGTATTAGTTTATCTAATGGTCACAACAACGCGGTGAGGTAATTGCTACTATCCCTCCTGGCCACCCTCCCTTTACTTTACAGATAAGGGACCTGAGAGACAGAGCTGTCGGCTAGCTTGTCTACACTGTCTGACTCCAAAGCTGCGGCTCTGAACCATTACACAGCAGGCGTCTCCACAAGCAAGGTGCCAGATGAAATGCAGAGAGGGTGTGGAGTGACTCACACTCGCTCCACTTCTCACCGCAGACGACACTGAGACACGGCCACCGCTTCCTCTTCACCCTTCCCAGCCAAGAATAACACCTGAGAAGTGGCTTCCTGTTGGATCTGGAGGTACTTGTGATGCTTGTGTGTCTGAGAATTCTGTAAACTCGAGTCCCCTTCTGAATTAATACATATGACTTGAGTTGTTAATAGCTTGAAGAGGAAGTGTCATAGCTAAACAATAGACTAGAACAGAAATAATTTCTTAAAATGCTGAGTCTCCTACCATTCAACTGCCCAGAAAACGTGTTCTCATCCCAAGTGCCATTATTTGCAGGAATTTTTCTCTTTTTTCTCAACATAATAAAGCCCTGACCACATCCCACAGGGCTCCTCTGTCCATGGGATTCTCTAGGCAAGAATACTCCTCCAGGGGATCTTCCTCACCCAGGGATTAAATCAAGGTCTCTCACATTGCAGGCAGACTCTTTACCATCTGAGCCACCAATGAAGCCAGAGAAGGCCTTTTCATGACAGCTTATTATAGAAGAGATCTCCCAAATCTGAACTTTCACATTAATTGCATAAGAGGAGGAATATAAATGTGGACCACGTTGGCTTTAAAAAAGCAGGAACCAAATGTCATGAATTGATTTCTATTCAGCATATGTCACCATGAGGATATCTTTGTTTTGATGAAGATCCTTCCATCTTCCTGTAAAGAAGACAAGTATGTCAAGGATTAGTTTCACTTACTATACACAGAATTATTTACTTAAATTTGTGGTCCCCAGCCATTCCATTGTAACAGGCTGGTCAATAATCAGAGCCAACCAGGTCATCTCTTACTCTATACCCACTGATACAGCCTCCCAACTTCTATCCACAGCTCAAAACATTACTGATGGGGAGGCACTACAAGGTCAAGTTAGCACTCTTCCCTTCCACCCACCCCTTCTTGTAAATTTCTAGTTAGACACCATCACTTCTTAATCACTTCTATTCCTGAGAAGACTGAAGTAAAATGATCTCTTGGGAAATTCCTGACATGTAAATCTAAGAAGCTGAGAAGGGCCCAGACATAATTCCAGAGAGAAGGGTGACTCCATACCTTTTGCCACACACTACACATTCCATTGAAGTGCCAAGCAGTGGACAATCACAATTCTTCTTCAACCTCTAAATCCTTTATTGGTTCTCAAAGTATGTATAAAGTATCTACTAGTTTATGCCAGATGCTATGCTAAGTTTTGATGGTGAAAAGACATGATCCCTCACTAAGCTAGAAAGCTCTTTATTTCCTTTACCATCTTAGTATACTATCCCTTTTTGCCTGAAAGATACCATCATTATTGTCCAGTCTGAAAGAGGAGCCCAGATCGAGTGTCCCTAGAGGTCCCTCTCCACTGTAAGAATCTATTATCTTGGATCTGAAATGAAACAGGAAATGGTTTGGCCAGGTGCATGGGTACAATCTATTAGTAGAACACTATTCTGATGGATGAATTAATTCAGTGTATCTAATATTTTCCAGTGGTCATGTATGGATATGAGAGTTGAACTGTGAAGAAAGCTGAGTGCCAAAGAATTGATGCTTTTGAACTGTGGTGTTGGAGAAGACTCTTGAGAGTCCCTTGGACTGCAAGGCGATCCAACCAGTCCATTCTAAAGGAGGTCAGTCCTGGGTGTTCTTTGGAAGGAATGATGCTAAAGCTGAAACTCCAGTACTTTGGCCACCTCATGCGAAGAGTTGACTCATTGGACAAGACTCTGATGCTGGGAGGGATTAGGGGCAGGAGGAGAAGGGGACGATAGAGGATGAGATGGTTGGATGGCATCACGGACTCGATGGACGTGAGTCTGAGTGAATTCTGGGAGCTGGTGATGGACAGGGAGGCCTAGCGTGCTGCGATTCATGGGGTCGCAAAGAGTCGAACAGGACTGAGTGACTGAACTGAACTGAACTGAATATTTGTAAACTCCCCCCACTTTGGAAAGATAATTTCTTATGCTTCTCTTAATGTTTTGATCCTTAGCCAGTACATAAGGTCAGACTAATTTCTCTTTGTGTTTCTTTTCAAAACGTGCTGTTCTTTCAAATGTAGCAAGCACAAAGAATCATATGGATATTCTTCCCATGATTGTCACCCAGTTAAGAATGCTTGTTAAGGACTTCCCTGGAGACTCTGTGCTCCCAATTTAGGGGCACGGGTTCAGTCCCTGGTCGGGGAACTAAGATCCTGCATGCTGCCTGGTGCAGCCAAAAGAAAGGGAAGAAAGAATGCTTATTAAGCTTCCACCTTCTTTCACTTAATTAAGGTTTCTATGTCTCTGAACCAAAATTAGTCCGACCCATTGGATTAAGAAGATGGGATTATGTCTTCTGTAGATGGTTGAGAACTGGAACTTGACCTTCTCCAACACTACAAGATTTAATTGGGTGACCTTTCATAGAGGTGGCTGGGATGAAGTTAGACTTCATTGCCCCTCCCCTCACTGCCTGGAAAATAACACAGTGTAAATGTTACCTTTTCGGTGCAGAGCTAGTCCCACGCAAACCTATAAAGCCTGAAAATCTGGCTATGGTACACCTAATCCTCCAATTCTCTTTTTCAAAATTTCTCCATGCTTAAATAACTCTACCAGTGCCCAGATTTCATGCAACTAAATTGTGGTACACCACGCAATCAAATAATTATACCGCCACTAAAAATCACACTGTGTGTGTGTGTGTGTGTGTGTGTGTGTGTGTGTGTGTATGTGTTAAGTCATTTCAGTCATGTCCAACTCTTTGTGACCCTATGAACTATAGCCCATCAGGCTCCTCTGAAGCTTCCTGACCCAGGGATCAAACTCGTGTTTCTTATGTCTCCTACATTGGCAGGCAGGTTCTTTGCCACTAGCGCCACCTGGGAAGCCCAAAAAAAATCACACTGCAGAGAAATATTTAGTAGAATGGAAAGATGTTCAGCTATTTCCCTCAGCTCCCTGATTCTCAATCAGAGTATGAAACTTGCCAAATATTTTATGCTGGTCACTGCTTCTTGAGCATGCAAAATGCATCATTTCCTGTACCACATCAAGGCTTATGGTCTTAATTCTAAGAACTGGTTTATAAGTAAGGAAGCAGACTGTTTCCTGTTAGACCAGCAATAAAGAAATAGACTATAACAGTTTATTCTTTTCAGAAGAAGTAAAATGGATGTATGCTCAGTCTGACATCCTCAAGATGCAAACTCCTCATTGAAGTTTAGGAGACATCTGTTGGGAGATGATTATTAGTTAATACTATTGTTTGGAAGCAAGATATAAACCCTGGCCCAACACTATAGCTGGGGTATCCTGAACATGCAAATTAACCTCTCTGAGGCTCAGTTTCTGCATTGTTGAAATGGGACCACAGTAATACCTCATAGTGTTAGTGGAAAGAATTAAAAAATAGCATGTAAAGAATCTGGTTTAATGCCTGATAGTCAATAAGTTCTCAGTAAATGTCAGCTATTATTCACTGCTCTACCGCAGTTTTATCCTCCAGCCTACACTTAAGAAGGGGGATAGGATGGTGGAGTTGAGAGGGTCTCACCCTCATAAATAAGAACAGAGCACAGCATCCACTAGGATTCTCAGTCTCTGACTCACACGGAATTAAAGTCAGCTTTGTGTGATCCCTTGACTTGTTTTTGCCCCAGTCTGCCTCCCCCAGTAAAAGCAGTAAGAGGGGCTGTCATTTCTCTGTGAAGTGTAAAACTGCAAGGGCATTTGAGGGGGACTGTTAGCTGCTCTGGGCCCCGTCTTCGGTACTTCTAGGTATAAAGAATACCACAGGATGAAGTAAGAAGGAATGGCTTCAAAGAAAGAAAAACCAGCTGAGATCGTAGGGCCTTGGCAATGGCAGAATGTTATGCGCAGTTGGAGTGACAAAGGCGCACCTGAGAAGTTGTCTTGGGAATGACAAGTAGGAAGCCCCATGCAGGACACCTGTTGCCAGACAACTTTTTCCCACTGAGAAGCCAAAACTTCTCTCAAACTTGGTGAATGCCCCCATCCATCTGGCACTTTAGCCAAAAGGTGAATTTAATTCAAGGGAGTAAAAATACTTAGAGAGTCCTTACAATGAGGAAAGTTGTCTGCAAGCACCGAGGCAGCAATGCAGATGAGTGAGGAATTGCAATGTGCTGGCTGGCTTTGAGAGAAAAAGACAGCTACACTCACAACTGCTCCAGGTCAGAAAGTGATCCCTGCCCAAGGGTGGTATAGAGTGCTCTGGGTGTACTTACCAGGACAAGGAAGCCTGTGTAAGAAGCTTCCAACAATGGAGAACAGGATGCTGCCAGGAGGGCAGTGGGAAAGGAAGGGGAGAGATTTACAGCAAGAACATCTCTTTTCCAGCACTGCTGGCATGTCCTGGACATGCTACCATCTCTGACCATCACCTATTCAGAACCCAGAGTGAAAAGCAATTTCCATCCCTCTGATTCATGTTGAATTGTTCTTCATTCTCAGTCCTATTACCTCCGTCTGTACTTTCCAAGAAATTACTACCCTGGGATCAACTGAAAATGAAGGTCATCTTATTTCAGCTTGTTTCCAAGGGATTTTGGAGTCTGAAGTATGACCATCTACCTGCAACCTGATGGTGGGCCATGTGCCCCTTTCCACCCTGCCCTGTTCTGTAACCTGAGACTTTGTAACCACTGTCAGTGGCCACAGAATTAGATTGATTGCCTACCAGTTGCTTTCAGGTCCATCCTTTCCTTCAAAAAGCCTTCATTTCTATTCTTGAGATCAGACTTGTTAGGAGTCGCAGAGATAAGGCACTATCTCTTCATGGCTTAATTATGTATCCGTTCCAAGAATGGTGTCTGAAGAAGGTTCTATGGGTGCTAGGTGAACTCCAGATCAGTTCTCACATTGGACACTGGAGAAGAATATCCTGGGGAAATGGAACTGAGCCAGGTGAGCTTCAGGAGTTGGGAAAGAAGAGTGGCAGGCTCTACATGGCAGGATTAATTAATTCATTCAACACTCAACATACATCAACCGAGTATCCACTACATGCCAAAGGATATAGCGAGAAAAGACCCAGGTAGATCACAGTGCAATGAGAGGGAAAAGCAACCAAAATGTAATTGTGATATAGTTTGATCACTGTGGGGCTTCCCAGGTGGCACCAGTAGTAAAGAACCCACCTAGCTTCTCTGGTGACTCAGACGGTAAAACTCTGCCAATAATGCAGGAGACCCAGCTTTGATCCCTGGGTCGGGAAGTTGCCCTGGAGTAGGAAATGGCAACCCACTTCAGTATTCTTGCCTGGAGAATCCCCATGGAGCCTAGTGGGCTACAGTCCATGGGGTCACAAAGAGTCAGACAAGACTGAGCAACTGACCATGCACACACATGAGCACGGCAACCACAGGAGAAAGTCAATGTGAAATAAAGTAAAACAGAAGGAATTACCTCCAAGCTTTGGGGTTGAGAGAAGTCTTCTGGAAGGAAGGCAGAGGCAGAATTAAGAGGTCTGTGGCCTTATACCTGGGCCGGATGGCAGAAGAGGCAGGAGAAGGGGTGGAAATCAATACCTACGGTAGCCAGGACTTTATGGCCTCACCACCAAGAACCTTCCATCTCCTGTTCTTTGCTTTTCTACATCCTTGGTTCTTCTGATCTGCCTTCTCCCATCAGATGTGTGCACCAAAGAGAAACACCATAGACCTCAATAAGAATGGACCAAAAAGGTGTTTTTTAAAGACAGCCTTGGTGAAATGTGATATTTAGCCTCTGAAAATCTCTGGAAGTGGTAGTGTTTGCAGCATCCCAGACTCAAGAGGGGAACCAGACATAGCCAAATCTAAGTCACCTTCCTTCCATTTTCATCTTATTTTCTCTCCCCTCTCTTCTCCTCGACCCTTGGGAGGAAAGAGGAAGAAAATTTAGTAGAAGGAGGTAAAGAAAAGGTTACAGAGATGAAATATAGAAAAGAATGCTGAACAAGGCATTTCAGCTACCTGGTTCTTATCACTAATGATCCTCAGGCCCTTCTTAACTAGGATCTTCTCCTGCCTTCCTGGATTGGAGATGAGAAATGAAGGTAAATGCACAGCATTTGCCTCCAAACACTGTGAAGGTGGAGCTGGCTGGGCCAAGGCCAGCTCTCTCTCAGGACCACACTATCCCCACCTTCTTCCCCTCTTGCTCACTCCCTGCCCTTCTCCAGCTGCCTCACTGCCCTGAGTCCCCTGCCACATTTTGCCTCCTCTTCTGACTCTCTTCTGTTCCCTACTGACGCCTGTGAAGATGTAATCATCTCGCCTTCTGCTCTTGCACTGAGCTAGTGGGCTAGCTTTCATGACACTTGGTGGGGACCACATGTAGAATCTTGGTCACAATCTATTCCTCAGAGGCAGTGATACTATAACAGAAGGGAACCTGGCAGGGCACAACTTTTGAAAGAATGACATAGCCCAAGGACACAACGTAAAGATTAGAATCAAATGGGACCAAGATGGCAGACAAGAGGGACCTTGATCCTCAATCAGCAAGCAAAATGACACACCCAGATACACCATGACAGTTCCAGTTCAGTTCAGTTCAGTCGCTCAATCGTGTCCGACTCTTTGCGACCCCATGTATCACAGCACGCCAGGCCTCCCTGTCCATCACCAACTCCTGGAGTTCACTCAGACTCATGTCCATTGAGTCAGTGATGCCATCCAACCATCTCATCTTCTGTCATCCCCGTCTCCTCTTGCCCCCAATCCCTCCCAGCATCAGAGTCATGTCCAATGAGTCAACTCTTTGCATGAGGTGGCGAAAGTATTGGAATTTCAGCTTTAGCATCAGTCCTTCCAATGAACACCCAGGACTGACCTCCTTTAGGATGAACTGGTTGGATCGCCTTGCAGTCCAAGGGACTCTCAAGAGTCTTCTCCAGTACCACAGTTCAAAAGCATCAATTCTTCAGCACTCAGCTTTCTTCACAGTCCAACTCTCACATCCATACATGACCACTGGAAAAACCATAGCCTTGACTAGATGGACTTTTGTTGCAAAGTAATGTTTCTGCTTTTGAATATGCTATCTAGGTTGGTCATAACTTTCCTTCCAAGGAGTAAGCATCTTTTAATTTCATGGCGGCAGTCACCATCTGTAGTGATTTTGGAGCCCCCAAAAATAAAATCTGACACTATTTCCACTGTTTCCCCATCTATTTCCCATGAAGTCATGGGACCAGATGCCATGATCTTAATTTTCTGAATGTTGAGCTGTAAGCCAACTTTTTACTCTCCTCTTTCACTTTCATCAAGAGGCTTTTTAGTTCCTCTTCACTTTCTGCCATAAGGGTGGTGTCATCTGCATATCTGAGGTTATTGATATTTCTCCCGGCCATCTTGATTCCAGCTTGTGTTTCTTCCAGCCCAGTGTTTCTCATGATGTACTCTGCATATAAGTTAAATAAGCAGGGTGACAATATACAGCCTTGACGTACTCCTTTTCCTATTTGGAACCAGTCTGTTGTTCCATGTCCAGTTCTAACTGTTGCTTCCTGACCTGAATATAGGTTTCTCAAGAGGCAGGTCAGGTGGTCTGGTATTCCCATCTCTTGAAGAATTTTCCACAGTTTATTGTGATCCACACAGTCAAAGGCTTTGGCATAGTCAGTTCCAAGGCACTGTCAAAAGACCAAGGAGTGGTCATTGGCCCAGTTCCTGGAAATCTCCACTCCTTCTCCAAAATAGATGGACTAATCCTCTGACTCATTAGTGTATGAAGTTACCCAGCCTATAAAAACTAACCACACCATGTTTTGCAGTTGCACTTGCCCCCTGCGATGGCCCACACTCTGTCTATGGAATGTGCCCCTCTCTGAATCTGAATAAATTCACTTCTTACCTATCACTTTTTCTTTCAGTGTATTCTCTCTGTGATGAGACATCAAGAACCTGAGCTTCACTAGGTCCTGAAACCAGGTACTGTGGGTTTTAGCTGGGTTGAGTCCCAGCCTTGTGGGTTCAAAACCCAAGCAGGGTTTTGGCTGGGTATGAGTCCCAGTACATGGGTTCAAGTCCCAATTTGAGGTAAACAATTTCAATACCATCCAGGGCCCTGTGGGGCTCCCAGGCACAAGGCCTTTCTGTGTCCCCATTTCCTTAATTATAGGAAACAGCCTCTATTCAGCCTCCCTGACCTTCCTGAGTTTTAATGAGCAGATAAGCAGTTGTTAATTAAGGAAGGGAGGGGATGCGAGACCAGGGAGAAACAGTCAAGAGCAGCCTTGTGGCAAGGTCCTCTTTCCTCATCAAAGGATACAGTCAACAATATCTTTGAGCTATTTTGCAGGTACTGGAACTCTCTCTCTAGGTGGGAGAAGTCTTAAGAATGATATGCTGCCCACAAGCATGTAGATCCCAGACCAGTTGGATCTGAAGGTTGATGCTGACTCCCACTTACCTCACCACCCACCCATCAGAAGAATCTCCATGAGCTGATCACGCTCTCTTTAAGCAGTTACTATAAAACTTGTCACTATCTTCCCCAAGTTGGGATATACAGTTTTGAGGACATTAGCCTGCTGTGTCTCCTTTTCTACTTCACCCAAAACTTTGTCTCTGAGATTTTAATCTGGCATCAGCGTACAGAGAAGCTGAACTTTCAGCATTAGCAGCAGGCTCCGGGCTCTCCATTAGCAGCAGCTGCTAAGATTTCAGAAAGGAGGCAGGTCAGCCTTGTGTGACACAGAGATTTACATGAAGAGACACTTGGTCTCCTTCCTATTAGCAACAAAAACAGCAACAACAATAATCCTCTTCATCTGCGGAGTCTTTCCTGATTGCTTTCAGGCCTTCTCTGCCTCTGGTTTTCCTTTGTGCCATTGGTCTATATTCCACAAACACCTTAATAATATCACCTAAAAGGTGATATTTTTTATTGTTTGTTCTGATTATATTTTTCTCAATAGCATTGATACAGTTTATTTTTACCCAACTTTTAACTTAAAAATTTTCAAACAGAATAGACTGGATTTTGTCATGAATGCCCATTTATCCACCACCCAGTTTCTGCCATTAACACTTTACTGTTCTCACTTTTTCACACATACAGACATCTATCCATTCCTCCCTCCATCCACCAAACTATTTTCTTTTTTATGCATTTCAAATATATTGCAGACATCTGCAAACTTCCCACTAAAAACTTAAGTATCTATGGGATTAACTTGATATTGGCATCATTATCAGTAAAATTTCCATACTATGACCTTTTAAAAATCAATGAGAATAATGTCTCCTAAAGGTCACACCTTTACATATAGTATATCTATATCTCAAAACCACTCTGCAAGGTAAAGATTATCATGTCCACTTTACAGATTTTGAAACTGAGGCTGAAGTTTGTCACCCACAGTCTTTCTCATGCTAAAAAATGGCTTATTTCTCCTACTGTGAGTGCATTGAATGCAGAGTTTTGGTCTCCTACTTCTTTGAATCCTCTGTAGCATTCAGTGGTGCCCTGGATACAGGAGGTCATCAAAGCTTCCTGTAGCTAATGAGAGAGAAGTTTGGTTGTAGAGGGGGATGTGATGAGGGAGTAAAGCAGAGACACAGAGCTGCTTTATCTGCAAAGCCAGCCTTCCCTCCCAAATGCACATAGTCATTAGTAAGAGGATAAATTTAAAGTCAGATGAAACAACCAGTTGCTAAACAAAAGCAAGTTAGATAAATTTTGGTATATCTGCATTCTACACTGACAAGGCATTAAACACTCCCAGACAGATAGGAGGAGGAAAAAAAGAAAAGAGTGGGCATTAAACCAGAGCTGTGCTTTCCGGATCTTTTCAGACAATGACATCCCTGTGACCTTGTAGGAACAAGGAAATCACCAATAAATGCCACGTACGTGCTCAGATGCTCGGTCATGTCCGACTCAGCCATACAAATATGTATGGCTTACCATCTGAGTCACCAGGGAAGCCCCCATAAATGCCACATGTCCAACCAATTTTCTGCATACAACAAACAGGACTCAAGCTGATGGGCAAGAGATGGAATTCGAAAACAAAAAATCACTCAAAATCTTTTCATATACCTGTATCTATTCCTATTGGTTATCCATTTTAAATACAGCAGTCTGTGAGTCTCTTTCTGTTTTGTAAGTAAGTTCATTTGTATTCTTTCTTTTTAGATTCCATTTATAAGGGATGTCATATATGTATGGTTGTTCAACTGAAACTATCACAATATTGTTAATCAGCTGTGTGCATGTATGTGTGTGTGTGTGTGTGTGTGTGTATGCTTAGTCGCTCAGTCGTGTCCGACTCTTTGAGACCCCATCGACTACAGCCCACCAGGCTCTTCTGTCCAAGCGAATTCTCCAGGCAAGAATACTAGAGTGGGTTGCCATGCCCTCCTCCAGGGGATCTTCCTGACCCAGGAATCAAACGGGGGTCTCCTGCACTGCAGATGGATTCTTTACTAGCTGAGCTACCAGGGAAGCCCATTAATGGGTTATACTCCAATATAAAACAAAAAACTCAAAAAAATGTCTTTTCAGTCAAGAGAAAAATATCAAAAAAATAAAGATGAAAGTCTAGCAAATAACTAGAACATAGGAAAGTGGGCATAATTCCCTGGATCCCAACACTGGATGGTTTGTTCTCATAATGTCCCTTCATAGGAAGACATTTATAAGGGGTCCATGACCAGGTATAATAACTGACCTTGGCCTTGGCACTGACCCTGAGCCTATGAGTCCTCCCTACCCAGTGGCCCAATGCCCACCTTTTGGCCTGAACTTTTCCATAGTTGCTATATTGGAACCCCACTGAGTAGTTTCCCACCCCAGGTCCTCCCTAATAGGATCCTCAAAAAGGCAGAAGAGTGACCTACAACCAGAGGCTGTACATATGAACAATCTGTATGGTTGTACCTACAACCATATGAACCTCTGAGTCAGCTGACTCAACACTGATTATGCCCCGTGGGAGGGAGTCCAGACCAGGAAAAGGGAAGGAGTCCTCCAGTCTCCAGATTCACAGCAAGGACTCAGGACTCACCTCCCTTACTTAGGAGAAATCAAGCTTGAAATAATCAAAGAGACTATTTTCTTCACCTGTTGTCCAACAGATAAAACTACAACCCTTTTTGGACCAAAGGATAAGCTGAGCATTCCACTGACTTGCAGAGTCTGACCAAAAGGAGCGGTCTTGGTATTGAACAGTAAGGAAAACTAGCCCTTGCACCAGCCTTGTTTCTCAGTATTCCCATTCAGCACTCTGTCTGCTAAGAATGTTCGTGCTGTATTTATCCTAATTCCTTTGGTACACATCTCCTTTCTGGAGATAGTCCCAACAGGTGCCTCCTAATACTTGGAGTGAAGGAAAAAGACAAGGTTGATAAGAGAAAGGTCAGGGGAAAGAGGGACCTCATAACTTTTGTGTGTTGCCTCCCAACTCTGGCTGGCCGCCACTGGCATCACAGCTGGTGCCACATGATGCCCAACTACCCAAGGGCCTCCCACATAGGACCTCACTAAAACTGCACATTAGACCAAGACCCCTCCCTCATGGGGCCATTTTGCTACGCCTTTCTCAGAGTTTCTCAGGAACTCTTCTGTTACTATGCTGTGTGCTGTGCTTAGCTGTTCAGTCATGTTTGACTTTTTGTGACGCCATGGACTGTAGCCCATCAGGCTCCTCTGTCCTTGGGGATTCTCTAGGCAAGAATACTGGAGTGGGTTGCCATGCCCTCCTCCAGGGGATCATCCCAACCCAGAGGTCGAACTCAGGTCTCCTGCATTGCAGATGGATTCTTTACCAGCTAAGCTACCAGGGAAGCCCCCTTCTGTCACTTCCTTTCTGTAACTTCCCATATCCAAATCACAACTTAATGAAATTTTATTTATCCCCTTCATGACATGTTAACATTTCTGTCTTGACACCTTGTCTTGACATGAGCTTCAAGGTAATATACAGTAATATTTCTGGAAATAGAAGCCCTGGGCTGTGATTTTAAATGTTGGTGGTAGAATAATTACCTAAATGAACATATCTTTCTTGTTCTGAATACTATACAATTCAAAGAGACTCCTGATATGCTAAGGGAATTTGCTTCTAGTGATCATTTATATCATCTCCAAAATTTTTTGATCATCCATCCCTGTGAGTAAAAAATCTTGAACATATGCCTCCAAAATACATCTATATTCACTTATAAATTTTATACATAAATCACTGTCAATCTTAAAGTATTAGAGCTCAGTTTCTTATTTTAGATACAAATAGAAGTTCTAATGTATTACTCCTATGTAACTATTGATTATCATAGAGAATGGATGCTTACACCTGTCAACTAAAAAGATTCACAACGTTGGTTGCAAGTTAAGTTTTATTTGGGACAAAATGAGGATGCAGCCCGGGGGACAACACCTCAGATACCTCTGAGAGACTGCTCCAAAGCAGTGGTGGGGTAAGGTCAGTAAATAAGATTTTGGTGAAGGGGGAGTTCAGTGCAATCAAGCACTTCCTTTACAAGAGGTTTTATGCTAGTCATGTGGAGCTGATGTCACCATGAAGGGATTTAGTGCTTTTCTAGATAAGAGGAGACGCAAGGATTGAGACAACAGAGGATGAGATGGTTGGATGGCATTACAGACTCAATGGACATGAACTTGAGCAAACTTCGGGAGATGGTAAATGACAGGGAAGCTTTGCGTGCAGCAGTCCATGGGATCCCAAATAGCTGGACATGACTTAGCGACTGAACTAAACTGAACTGAAGGATAGGAATTATGAAATCAGTTCCTGAAAATATCTAACTGTCTAAAGACCTGTTCCACCAGTTTCCCTGGAGCACAGAGTGCCTCACTCTCCACCCTGAATCCCCTTCAGGGTGTATTGAAGGTCAATAGCTGCAGCAGCACAGGGTTCAATCTCTGCAGAGGGAAAAGGCAAATGCCCTTGGCAAGCACCAATCTGAAGTTGACATACCCCACTGGGGAGGCTATGACGTAAAAAGAATGGAGAAATATGTGTGAGGCATGAGCATCTTTGCAAGGACAATAATATTTCTCTTCCAACTCAGTAGAATCCTGCTGTGATAGATAGATGTACAAGGTTCCCTAAGCTAATAAAAAATGAATTCTTTATCCTAATTTAATGAGAAGTGCTGAGGCACAACTAATCTCAATTGCTACCCTCGACATTAATTTCAGCACCCCCACCCCCTTATTACTTGAGTTTTGGAACAAGAAAGTTGCAGCAAAATTGGCTTATTTGCTTTTCACCTTCCAGGATTATCCCTTTATAGAAATGCTAATGAGCATCAAGCCAGTCAATCCTAAAGGAAATCAGTCCTGAATAGTCATTGGAAGGACTGATATGAGGCTGAAGCTCCAATACTTAAGCCACATGATGCAAAGAGCTGACTCATTAGAAAAAGACCGTGATGCTGGGAAAGATTGAAGGCAGAAGAAGGAGATGATGGAGGACGGGATGGTTGGATGGCATCACTGACTCAATGGACATGAGTTTGAGCAAGCTCCGGGAGTTGGTGATGGACAGGGAAGACTGGTGTGCTGCAGTCCACAGGATGGCGAAGAGTCGGACACAACTGAGCGACTGAACAACAACAACGAGTACTGAAGTAGTCAAATTGCATGAGGGTGTAAGGATGGGGTCCCAGACTGCATTTAAATCGTCACAAGATGACAGTGCAATTTTAACAGGGAAGAACCGAATCTGACTCCATGTTGGATCTGTTTCTTTGACTTTAAACTTTGTCCGCCGTTGCTTTTGCTACTACAAAAAAGGATGCTGTCTACAGCTGTAAGCATACACAATGGCCTGTCTTTGTGCTGCCCCTCTGCCTGAATGTTAAACTAAAGTGCCTTTGTTCAGCTCACATGGAGACGTTCTGATCCCGTCCACTTGTGAATGACTGCTGAAAAGAAAAAAATTGACATGTCCCCTCCCTGATGCTGGCCAAGCCAGGAGATATTTTACAAGACTTAACAGCCTTTTTACTTTACTTCCTCACCTCCTCCTCATCTCTGTTCTGTAAAAGTTACTAGCAATCAGACCCCTATACGATGGTATTCAAGGATACTAGCCTGCCATCTTCTCAGAAGCCTGGCTTTCCAAATAAAATCACTATTCCTTGCCTTAACACCTGGTCTCCTGATTATTGGTCTATTGTGCAGCAAGCGGGGCTTCCTGGTGGCTCAGTGGTTAAGAATCTGCCTGCAGTACGGGAGCCACAGGAGATGTGGATTCCACCCCTGGGTCGGGAAGACCTCCTTGAGGAGGGCAGGGTAACCCACTCCAGTATTCTCACCTGGAAAATTCCACAGACAGAGTAGCCTGGCGGGCTATAGTCCACAGGGTTCTGAAGGGTCGGCCACAGCTGAAGAGACTTAGCACACAGCACTCATGCACAGCAAGCAGACCAAGCTTGGATTCAGTAACACAGTCACTGTTACCTTCCGAACATAAGCTCTGGACTCTGTCACCACTACTCTTCCATGTCACTTGCGGGTCTGTCTGTTAATAAAAAAGAGAAAGTAGATGAAAAAATCTGCTTAGATGAGAAAAGGAAAAGAGGCAGTCTCCATTCAGCTGTGATCTAGCTCCCTTCTATAAGCTGTAGATGCTGGAATAAAATAGACATGCCCTTTTAAGGAACACTCTTCCTGCTGCTGCTGCTGCTGTTAAGTTGCTTCAGTCGTGTCCGACTCTATGCGACCCCATAGATGGCAGCCCACCAGGCTTCCCTGTCCCTGGGATTCTCCAGGCAAGAACACTGGAGTGGGGTGCCAGTTCCTTCTCCAATGCATGAAAGTAAAAAGTGAAAGTGAAGTCGCTCAGTCATGCCAGACTCTTAGTGACCTCATGGGCTGCAGCCTACCAGGCTCCTCCGTCCATGGATTTTCCAGGCAAGAGTACTGGTGTGGGGTGCCATTGCCTTCTCCGACACTCTCCCTACCAGTTCTCAATAAACATGAAATAAAACGTATTCTGTAGAGATCCACCCAACTGCTCTGACTTAACACTCCTCAAGCTCAGTGCATTACACCAGACACAAAACGAATCCCGCTGCCAAAATCTGACACTCCTTGTTAAAACTAAAAGTTGTCACCAGGCCAATATCAGTCAAGGTTACCACTCAGTGTAGACCAGCTTATGTCTCCTGGAGAAAAGAAAGGATTGGAATTGAACTTGGTTTGTGGGGCTACAAAGATGGACAAACCCAGCCCTGCTGGGTCTTGCTCTCGTTGTAGAGGGGAACCTGGTCTCAAGGTTCTCATAGTCCAAAAAGCAACTAAACTTACGAGGGAAGGAAGATCTTAAAAGGACAGCCGATTTCCATAGCTGGTGATTTCCCTGCAGCCTCGCAGGTAGCTGCCACCCCATCTGCCCAGCCAAAGGATGGGAGGGCAGGAACTCTATGAACCTTAATGTAAATTGTATAAACAGAACCACTTTTTTTTTTAATGTCCGTCTATTTTTAAAATATTTATTTATTTTTATTGTGCCAGGTCTTAGTTATGGCATGTGGTATCTTCAATCTTCTTTTATTTTTTAGTTGCGACATGCGGGATCTAGTTTCCTGACCAGGGATTGAACCAGGCCCCCTGCATTGAGAGAGCAAAGACTTAGCCACTGAACCACCAGGCAAGTCCCTAAACTGAACTGCTTTTAATCTGATCTGAGGAAACTCCTACTAATTACTAGGATGTGGAAGAGATGGTAAGAAACCCAGCCCTCTTTATCAGAGTGAAGAGAAGCGCAACATCCCAAGGCACTCCCCAAACTGGATTGTATAGTCGCTCTTGGTAATCCCATCTAGGTAGCAAACCTCCTTTGGTGAAAAGCCTGTAGGCAAATGCCAAGTACTACAGAACACCAGGGCCCATATGGAGCTTGTCATTTAAATCATTCTTTTGATAAGAGCTCCACAGGATCTTTGGGAGCCAAGGAAACAGTTGGCAGGGAAGAGTTAAATATTTGGTCTCCTTGCCTGTGGAGGCTCTCAAATATCCTGCATCCCATTCCCCATGCCTGTGACTTTTCAGATCAGGCCTTGTCCTTTCCAGTGAACAGTCTTGAACTGGGCAACAAATATTTATTAAACACTGCAGAAGTGGATGAAACAAACAAAAACCCTTGGGACTTTCATGGTGGTCCAGTGGTTAAGAATCCACCTGCCAACACAGGGGATGCTGATTCAATCCCTGGTCCACGAAGATCCCATATGCCACTGGGCAACTGAATCCATGTGTGACGACAATTGAGTCTATGCTTTAGAGCCCCCGAGCCACAACTATTGGGCCCTTGAGCTACAAAACTCCAGAAGTTCTGAATCCTAGAGCCTGCGCTCCTCAACAAGAGAAGCCACGGCAGTGAGAACCCCATGCACTACAAATACAGACTAGCCCCCCACTCACTGCCACTAGAGAAAGACCCAGCACAGCCAAAAACAAAATAAATAAATACATTAAAAGGCATGCAGTGATTTCTACCACAAAACATAAATGCATAAAAATTCTGGCTGTCCTTCTCTTGGGCCCAATTCTTTCTCAATTCTCCTGGAAAAATTTAGAATTTCACACACAGAAAAGTCACACTTGTTGCTTCTATCTCCCTGACCTCATGGCCTACATGGGTTCCCTTGTTCCCACTCCATTCATAATAAACTTCTGCTGTCCCTTGAATATGCCCAGGCAAATTCCTATTTGAGGGCTTTTGCATTTGAAGTTCCATCTGTCTAGAATGTCCTTCCCCCATGTGTCTATGTTGCTCACCCCCTTATTTCTTTGAGGAATTGTGTCAGTTATCAACTCCCTTAAAGAGATTTCCCTTGACCACATGTCTAAAATCAAAACTTTCATCCAGTTTTCTTTCTTTAAAGCATTTGATATTTTATTGTACATAATACATATAACATTTATATCACATTATATTATATTAATCTACTCTTCATTCATTTTTTGTCTGAATACTCCCTTTCTGAATAAGAAAGGAAATTTCTCAAAGGCAGAAAATTTGTTTTGCCTCCTGGTTTATAAGCGCATCAGTCAGGGCCCGACGCATCAGAGAAATTCTCCCCAGTCTCCCCAGCCCAGAAGTAGTGTTATTTGCTCAGTCATGTACTCTTTGAGCCCCTATGGACTGCAGCACACCAGGCTCCTCTGTCCGTGGAATTCTCCAGGCAAGAATACAGGAGTGGGTTGCCATTCTCTTCTCCAGGGGATCTTCCCGACCCAGGGATCAAACCCAGTTTCCTGCATTGCAGGCTGATTCGTTACAGTCTGAGCCACCAGGGAAGCCCCTCCCAGCTCACCCATCCCCAAACAATGGAAAATGTATCATCATTGTAGCCAATACACATAAGAGTCATGCCTGTGGCAGCAATAACAAGAGAAAGGAAATTTGGAAACTTTCAAATGAAAATCATATTTTCAAAGAGCCAGTAAAGCCCTGAAAATTGCTGAGAAACCCTCTTCAGAAACTTCCTATACCTCTTAGCCATTTTAAATTAAATGTGTTGCCCCATAAATACTAGCATTCAAAATAAACATGGATTAATTTGATTTTTTTGTTTGTTTTGTTTTGTTTAATCTTTGGCATGGTACCATTACGGTTATAACTATTTGTTCCAAATACTCTGTATTTCAGCTGCATTTGAGTTATATATATGTAGGAATCTAATCACCAACAAGCACACTACTTTTATATGAAAATAATCCCTTCTGATTTCCAAACAACCAACTGTCAAATGATATTTTGAATTATAACCCATCTGCAAATTGGAAACAATCTTAAGGTTACCTTTAAAATTTTTAGGATTCAAAGTGGCTTGTGATGTGAAGTTTTCCTTTATACATGAAGGAAAACATAAAATTTCAGTAGCAAAAGCAACAAGGAAGAATACACGTGGCCCAAACAAGCTGTTAAGTCCTTTAGGAACAAGATTCAGAAGCAAATGTGCTAGGCATGACACTTTGAGAGGTGTGCCTGCAGAGTCAAGCCATTCTTATCTTCAGGGACTAAACAGAAAGGCTACTAGGTACCCTGGATTTATACAATAAGGAATTCAGTGACTAAGTATCAAATCTTACTCACCCCTACCTCACCCCTAGTTCAGCAATAGTCAACAAAAAAATATGTAGCAAGAATAAAAACAGAAATGTAACTTCCCAGTTAGTTATTTATCAATCATTTTGATCTAAAACAGTCTTTTTTCCCTTGTAAAGGTTTTTGCACGTGTTGTTGTTGCTGTTGTTCAGTCACTAAGTCATGTCCAACTTTCTGTGACCCCATGTACTGCAGCATGCCAGGCTTCCCTGTCCTCCACTATCTCCCTGAGTTTACTCAAGTTCATGTCCATTGGGTCAGTGATGCCATCCTACCATCTCATCCTTTGAGCACATACATGCTCAGTCTTCCTGAGCTCTTCCCCTTCCCATTTCTTCCACCTGAGATAGCATCTGCATACAGGCAGAGATCATGGTGGTGGGTAGAGAGAGCTTGGATCTGCGCATGGGTCTCAGTGCCTCTCTTAAAATCCTCCTGAGCCCCCTAAGCAATGGTTGTTCTTGTCCATTTGATTGGTGGTCTTCCTGCCAATGCTCATGGCCAAAGACAACAGCTGGTCAGATTCATAGTCTGTCATCTCTTGATTTGCTTTGAAGTTAGTGAACCTCCTTGCTGGCTCGGCCCTAGATCAACTCACATGAGCATTGCATGACCCTCTGGGGTCTGGCTGTGATGGTCATTTGACCCCTAGTCCAGGGGTCTACCATATAGCTTTCACTACACAGTTACTAGCCCAAAGCACTATCAATTGCTTTCCACACTGGTCAACAAGACAGGGAGCAATTTCTGGATTCTTCTTGCTCTTTACCTCAAAGCAGAGAAAGATCTCCAGAAGTTAGAAAACCTCTCCAAGGTTTTCTACCGTGTAACCATACCTCACTGGGCTTCCCAGGTGGCACTAGTGGCTAAGAATCCACCTGCAAATGCATTAGATGCACTGGACTCAGATCCCGTTCTTGAGCCAGGAAGATCCCCTGGAGGAAACGGTAACCCACTTCAGTGTTCTTGCCTGGAAAATCCCATGGACAGAGAAGCCTGGTGATCTGCAGTCCATGGGGCCAAAAAGAGTAGGATATGATTGAGCGACTGAACCAAAATACCACCACAACAACCATGCCTCATCAGCAGGGCAGATCCTTGAAGGTGGCTTCTTCCAAGTCCCAAAAGGAACTGGGACATAAAAATGCCTCTTGTGTCTACCTTTGCAATTATGACACAACCCCTACAATTTCTTTCTTCTTCTCGGGGTCACAACACTTCATGCTCAGGCTGACTGCAGAGAACAGTGTCCTCTCTACCTTCGTAGAAGAATCTCCAAGTCCTGACACAATCAAACTGACTTTTAATATGCTAAAAGAGATAAGGAGTTTTTGAAATCTTTCTCATTTGTGAAACCTGATTTCAAAACTTATTGAAAACACTTTAAAAAAAAACTAAAATATTTTTTTGAAATAATTTTTACTCTGGGTGTCGAAAGCAGGATATTTAATATTTTTCTTTGTGAATTCCTGTTATGAAAACCTGATACTTCCTGAAGCAAATTGATGCCTCAGACAGCACAAGAGGTGTGCCATGGGCACACAAAGAGAGAAGCATGAATGACAGTCATGGCATGGCTAAGAGGAACATGCCCAGCTTGTGTTTAAGAAAGACGGCTTCAGTATGGAGAATACGGGGCTTCCCTGGTGGCTCAGACAGTAAAGAAGCTAACTATAATGCAGTGGGATATCCAGGCTCGATCCTTGGGTCAGGAAGATCCCCTGGAGTAGGGAATGACCATTCCAGGATTCTTGCCTGGAGAATTCCATGGACAGAGGAGCCTGGCAGACTACAGTCCAGGGGCTCTCAAAGAGTTGGACATGACTGAGTGACTAACACTTTCGCTTTTCACATGGAGGATATGAGTAAGGAAGGTTGAGAGTGGAGGCAGTGAGAGCAGCTAATGATAGTATTAATGATAATAGCTAGCCCTGAGTAAATACATTCTGCATGCCAAGCATGTGTTTAAGGCTCACAACAATCTTATGAAGTAGGTACTATTAGTGTCCCCTGACTACAGGTAGGAGACTGAGGCTGGGAGTCTTCTTAACATCCATCACACAGCCAGTAGATGACAGAGCTGGAATTTGAATGCAGGGAGTCTGACTCCAAAGTCCATTCTTTTGTAGTTATCTGGGTAAAAGTAATGGTGACTTGGATTTGGGCAAGGGTACCAGGGATGTGGTAGGCAGAATAATGCCCCTCCATGCTCCCATATCCTAATCCCCAGAACATGTGACTGTGTTAAGTAACATGGCAAAGGGATGTAAAGGTTGCTAGTGGAAACTTTTAATTCACTTTAAAAATAAGGACATTCTCCTGGACTATCTGAGTGGACCCACAATAATCACAAGAGTCCTTAAAAGTGGAAGGAGGAGGCAAAAGAAGAGGATGAGAGGAAGAAATGTCATGGTGGAAGCAATATCAGTGAGCGTGATGCTGCTGGCTTTGAAGATGGAAGAAGGGGGCCATAAGCCAAGAGTGGCCTTTAGAAGCTGGAAAAGGCAAAGAAACAAACTCTCTTCTAGAGCCTACAGAAAAAAAAAAAAAATGCAGCCCAGCCAAGACCTTGGTTTTAGTGCAGTGAGATATCTACCAGAACTCTAACCTACAGAACCATAAGATAATATATCTGTATTGCTTTAAGCCACTAAGTGTGTCTTCCATTGTTATAGGAATAGGAAATTAATTAAGGGTTGAATTCACAGGATATAGAAATCCAGTAGATAATTAGTGCCCTGATAGTTTTTGTTGGGTTTAGTCACTAAGTTGTGTCCAACTCTTTTGCGACTCTATGTACTATAGCTCACCAGGCTCCTCTGTCTATCGGATTTCCCAGGCAAGAATACCAGAGTGAGTTGCCATTTTCTTCTCCAGGGAATCATCCAGAGCCAGTGATTAAACTTGTGTCTCCTGCACCTCCTGCATTGGCAGGTGGATTCTTTACCACTGAGCCACCAGGGAAGCCCAGGTAGTTAGAACTTGAGTGATTCCAAGATGAAGTAAAAGGAGATGAAATGAACTTGAAAGGCTCCATTTATTCTCTGAATCTAAAGCCACTTAACTGACAACCAATGTTTTCTTTCCTCCAAAGCATAGCCCCAACCATTGAGTCCACGTGTACCTTCTGGATTTTTTAATGTGACTTCCCTCTTTCTACTTGTGTCGACAGCCTCACCAGAAATTCCCTCCATTTTTTTCCCCCTCTCCATTGCTTTCATCTCATGTTTATCAGACTCAGAGCTTTAGTGGACAAAAAAAGCATCATGATCCCTCCTTAGGCACACTTTCAGTTCTCTTTTCCTATGTTCTCTTAAGGAATGGACCCAATACAGTCTTTGATGAGATTTTACCTGATTAAGCATATGATAATGAGCTGCATAGATACAGACATTCCCTGGGCAAGCTTCATTCTCAGGCACAAACAAGCAGTAGCAGTAAAGTGTGACCCAGTGGGGACCACTAACCTACTGAGTGAGGAGTCAGGGGAGGGAGGGAGGCTTTAGGAAAAGATATGTGTCTATATTTATGTCTTTAAAAAGCATTTCTATCACACCTCTCCTAGCTTTTCCACCTTTTGATTTTGCAAGCAGAGAAATGTGTGACTAAACAGCTATAAACTGGCTCAGGAAGACTGGACAGAAAAAGTGCTTATGCTTTTATACTATCAGAGTCACCTGAGATGACCCCAGTCATGCCTTTTACTTGTCCCATCAAAGGAAAGGAAAAGACATAAAAGAGGAAGGGGAAAGTTATTCAGTTCAGTTCAGTTCAGTTGCTCAGTTGTGTCCGACTCTTTGCAGACCCATGGACTGCAGCACGCCAGGCCTCCCTGTCCAACACCAACTCTTGGAGTTTATTCAAACTCATGTCCATTGAGTCAGTGATGTCATCCAGCCATCTCATCCTCTGTCATCCCCTTCTCCTCCTGTCTTCAATCTCTCCCAGTATCAGGGTCTTTTCAAAAGAGTCACCTCTTCACATCAGGTGGCCAAAGTATGGGAGCTTCAGTTTCAGCATCAGTCCTTCCAGTGAATATTCAGGACTGATTTCCTTTAAGATGGACTGGTTGGATCTCCTTGCAGTCCAAGGGACTCTCAAGAGTCTTCTCCAATACCACAAGCATCAACTCTTTGGCTCTCAGCTTTCTTTATAGTCCAACTCTCACATCCATAAATGACTACTGGAAAAACCACAGCTTTGACTAGATGGATCTTTGTTGACAAAGTAATGTCTCTGCTTTCTAATATGCTGTCTAGGTTGGTCATAACTTTTCTTCCAAGTAGCAAGTGTCTTTTAATTTCACGGCTGCAGTCACCATCTACAGTGATTTTGGAGCCCAGAAAAATAAAGTCTCTTACTCTTTCCACTGTTTCCCCATCTATTTGCCATGAAGCGATGGGACCGGATGCCATGATCTTAGTTTTCTGAGTGTTGAGTTTAAAGCCAGCTTTTTCACTCTCCTCTTTCACTTCCATCAAGAGGCTCTTTAGTTCTTCTTTGCTTTCTGCCATAAGGGTGGTGTCATCAGCATATCTGAAGTTATTGGTATTTCTCCCAGCAATATTGATTCCAGTTTGTGCTTCATTCAGCCCAGCATTTTGTATCATGTACTCTGCATATAAGTTAAATAAGCAGGGTGACAATATACAGCCTTGATATACTCCTTTCCCGATTTGGAACCAGTCTGTTGTTCCATGTCCAGTTCTAACTGTTGCTTCTTGCCCTGCATACAGATTTCTCAGGAGGCAGGTCAGATGTTCTGGTATTCCCATCTCTTGAAGAATTTTACACAGTTTGCCATGATCCATAGCCAAAGACTTTGACGTAGTCAATAAAGCAGACGTAGATGTCTTTCTGGAACTCTCTTGCTTTTTTAATGATCCAGTGGATGTTGACAACTTGGTCTCTGGTTCCTCTGCCTTTTCTAAATCCAGCTTGAACATCTGGAAGTTCATGGTTCAGGTACTGTTGAAGCCTGGCTTGGAGAATTTTGAGTATTACTTTGCTAGCATGTGAGATGAGTGAAATTGTGTGGTAGTTTAACATTCTTTGCCATTGCCTTTATTTGGGATTGGAATGAAAAATGACCTTTCCTAGACCTGTGGCCACTGCTGAGTTTCCCAAATTTGTTGGCATATTGAGTGCAGCACTTTCACAACATCATCTTTCAGGATTGGAAACAGCCCACTGGAATTCCATCACCTCCACTAGCTTTGTTCGTAGTGATGCTTTCTAAGGCCCACTTGACTTCACATTCCAGGATGTCTGGCTCTAGGTGAGCGATCACACCATTGTGGTGATCTGGGTTAGGAAGATCTTTTTCGTACGTTTCTTCTGTGTATGTTTGCCATCTCTTCTTAATATCTTTTGCTTCTGTTAGGTCCACACCATTTCTGTCCTTTATTGAGCCCATCTTTGCATGAAATTTTCCCTTGGTATCTCTGATTTTCTTGGAGAAATCTCTAGTCTTTCCCATTCTATTGTTTTCCTCTATTTCTTTGCATTGATCGCTGAGGAAGGCTTTCTTATTTCTCCTTGCTATTCTTTGGAACTCCGCATTCAAGTGGGTATATCTTTCCTTTTCCCCTTTCTGATATTTAAATGTTTTTTGCTAAAGAAGTGAAAGCTTTCATTAAGTGGAAATAGATAATAAATTTAATGTCTATTTTGGGATGGGCTAGACAGTAAAGACTCTGCCTGCAATGCACAAGACCCAGATTCGATACCTGGGTAGGGAAGATCCCCTGGAGAAAGGAATGGCTACCCTCGCTAGTATTCTTGCCTAGAGATTCCAAGGACAGAGGATCCTGTGGGGCTACAGTCCATGGGGTTGCAAAGAGTCAGACACAACTGAGTGACTAACACTATTCACTGTTTTACTTTTTATGTATAAATGTGGTTTATATATATACAATGACTGCATCTATTCAAAAAGTAGTGAACTGACTGATAACAGCATGGTCCCTGGCCTCATAGGACTTGCAATCAGTTTTTTAAGCAATTTTCACTTATGATTTCACCTATTTCATTTATTATTTCACCGTTTTTTCAGAGAAAAATCAGTGTAGCGAACCAGTTTGCAAAATCTCAGGTGAGGAAAATGGAAGGAGGTGAGACAGGGTTATGGATCTTGTATGGAGGAGGGAGCATCTGAACTGGACCTTGATGATGGGCTAGACGTGGAAAGAAAACCTTAATCATGTGTAAAACCAGGGAAGCAGAATGTTCATGAGGAGTTTAGGAGACTGAAGGTGAGGAGACCAGTTGGCAAAGGGAAGGAGGGAAAGAAGGATGCAGGCAGATAAAGCAGGATGCTCATACTTCTCAAAGATGCTAGGAGCCTCAGAAACCGCACATAACCACGGTGAGTTTTTCCAGCTTCCTTTGAAGTTTCGGAAAGGAAAGGTATGTCTTTTAAGTGGCTTTAAACATTATTTTCATAACAATGAATATACTAGCGTGCGTGCATGCCTGCTAAGTCACTTCAGTCATGTCTGACTCTTTGTGACCCTATGAACTGTAGCCCACCAGGCTCCTCTGTCCATGGGATTCTCCAGGCAAGAATATTGGAGATATGCTAGTATATCTTTATGGAAATTTTTGTGAGTTTTTTTTTTTTTTTTCTTTTTTAATGGCTGTGCTGGATCTTCTTTGCTTTGCCCAGGCTTTCTCTAGTTACGGTGAGTGAGGGCTACTTTTCATTGAGGTGCATGGGCTTCTCACTGTGGTGACACCTCTTGTTGCAGAGCACACGCTCTAGGTTCAAGGGTTTCTATTGTTGCACTCAGGCTCAGTAGTTGTGGCCCCCAGGTTTTAGTTGCTCTGAGATATGTGGAATCTTCCTGGATGAGGGATCGAACCCATATCCCCTGCATTGGCAGGCAGATTCTTATCTACTGCACCAGCAGGGAAGTCCTGAATGAGTTTTTAAGATAAAATAACTTCAAAGAGCTTCATCATCTGCACCAGGACCTCAAACTCTGGATGTTCACCTTCTTACATTCCTCTTTCTCCCTATTCAACTTACAAGCTCAGACAAGTGTTACTTCTCATTAGTGCCCAGTCTGACTCATCTCCTGCTCACTGACACTGCTCTTTCTCGGGTGCTTATCACATCTCACTCAGGTTATTGCCGTGGATTCTTGGCTGGTCTTGCTGCCTCCCACCTTCCTTCCCCCTCTCCTGCTACACTACTTCTGGGTTATCTTTCTGTCATGAAAATGCAATCATTACTACCCCACTGGTAAAACCCTTCCAGCCTCTTCCTTCCACCTTTCCTCTGTGCTCCGGCTACACCACACCCACCTCCCCACCCCCACCTTCAGAGTTCCCCAGATGAGCCCCATCTGTTCTGCACACTCTGTCCTCATCCACGTCCCAGACCCTCATCCTTTGAGAAAACATTTCCTGAAAGCATTTGAACAACTCATCTCTGTATACCACACAGTCCTTGCAGAAACCAAAACCTCAACAAGTTCTCTCCAGGGGACTTTGTTTCCTTCCATTTCTGGGATAACATCCTCCATATTCTGCAGCCCTAAATCCCAGCCTCCTGGACGACAATCAGGAATCTGCCAACATTTTATCATCTGAGAAATAATTCAGAGGCAAAGGAGATAGGGCACCATTTTCTTAAATCTTGTATCTTCCACATGGCCAATCCCCAAAGCACAGATTGTTTAAAACAGCTCACTAAACACTTACTGACTTACTATGATGAGTCAGGCACTCTTTTAGGGGCTGATGATGAAGAGATAAAGGAGACACAATCCAGTTCTTGAGAAATTAACAGTTTTGTAAGTATCTCTATTTCTAGCCCATTCCCAGAGTCAAGGAATGTGGCAGCTATCAAGGAACATGGATCTCATCTGACGCCCATTACACCAGGATATAGGCCAAGGAGAGCCCCAAAGAGAAAGCTGCCCAGCTAATGTGAGCACACGCAGAAAATGTGATGCCAAGAGATGGTGGTTTGGGCTTGGAGTAGCAGGGCTCTCGGTCTTCGGCTCCTCTCTTTACTCTCAGGCAGTGCTCTGTTAACATGGTCTCTCAGCACTGGGCAGGAGCAGTCAGGTATTTGGAAGTTAAAAGCCATGTTATTTCTCTGAATTGAGATATTTGAATGTAAGAAATATTACTTGAGAATTGTAATTAAACCCCAGAACTCTCTTTAGCTTGAGACAGTGTTCAAGGTCATCAGTCATCTCTGGCTATTCTTTCCCTAGCTCAGAATAACTCTGATCCTTCCCTCCTCACTTGTACCCACCCCACCCTACCTTTCAATTATTCTGTTCCCATGGAATAGGGCCAAAGCTATTTCTTTCAAGGATAACAAGATATGTTTCTTTCTCCTTGGGTGTAGTTCACAGTGCTTTCTCCTTGGTCACAAGAAGCCTATTTGACTCTATCCCAAAAGTCTTCCTGGACTCCTTTGTGATTTTTCTAGCACTCCACCAAGGGAGCTGTGTCCAAGACAGACATCTGCACCTGATCTTATCTCTCTTGTCTTCCTCATAGTTTTTGAGCTCTTAAAACCTCTATTATATCTCAGCCATAGAAATGTTATAACATGGGTCATGAAACTCTAATAATTATGAACAAAACAAGATTAGAAACAGGTAGCTTTGATCAATCTCTACATAGCTAGAGGAGGGAGAAAAGAGATCCTGGAATCTAAATCCATGGAGTCCAGGAGGTTGCCTGGAAAGTATAGGGGACATCGGGAATTGGGTCACAGAACTGGTACACTTGTGCCTTGGAAGCATGCATCTACCCCCTGAGAGACAGAGGTGTTTTATGAGTTTCATGAGAGGCTGCTCTGACAGCTGCCCGAGAATATCTGCCAACTCGGAAACCAGGGGGACTCAGGTTGTTCTACCAGCTCCACCACAAATGTGTGGCCAACACTTGTAAATGAAAACAAGAGCTTCTGAGTCCTTGTCAGTATCATCAGATTAAATGGCCCACAGACTCCTCCTTAATGCAAATGTTGACCCATTCAGGACTAAACAGGAGAGTCACAGGCCCTTTGTTCCCTCTAATAATCCCTCTTGTTTTTGCCTTTCTATGTTGCGCATAGCTCCTAAATTGATTCATTGGTCATGTAAATCCAACAGGACTAAATCCCCAAAGGGCAAACATATGCTTAGTGTTTTGTGTTTCTGGAGGAACTGGAGAAATTAACAGTTTTGTAAGTATCTCTATTTCTAGCCCATTCCCAGAGTCAAGGAATGTGGCAGCTATCAAGGAACATGGATCCCATCTGACGCCCATCACACCAGGATATAGGCCAAGGAGAGCAGAAACCAAAACCTCAACAAGTTCTCTCCAAGGGACTTTGTTTCCTTCTATTTCTGGGACAACATCCTCCATATTCTGCAGCCCCAGGATATGGGGCTGTGTTTCCCCCCAGCAACCAGGGCCCTTAGACTCACAGGCTGCCCAGGGCAGCTCCTATCACGTTACTGACAGCTCCCACTTCCTGACCTGACGATTTCTCATCTTGACCCACAGGCTTCTCAAAAGCATTCTTCCGCAGGCTCAGTATTTGCTTAAACAGAAGCAGATCTGCACATTTCAGCTGGCCCAGGACTGTAGACTCACAGGGGGTTATTCTGGACTCATCATAAATGCTTATCTTTTACACATAATTTTTCACTCAACCGTGTATCATCCTATATTATTCTCCCACAGCCAAGTGCCTCTGTTGGTTCTGCCTCCCAGATAACGAATGGCATGGCAGCCGAGAGTTCTGACTCTGAACTGATATAGGTTCAAATCCTGAATCCCCAGCTTACAGCAGAATAGATAAAAATAATGGAGTTGTTTTAGAGGACCTCCATGAGATTGCGTAAGTTAAAATCAAGACTGCATCTAGACTGCACTGCCTGGAGCATTACAGGAAGGAAGGCTCTCTAGGTGTCAGCCTTCTAACAGTCCCCAAATGGGCAAAGACCATCTTTCACTTTCCGTTTCTCCCTTTATTACCTAAGCAAGCAACAGGTGCTGAGCACACAAAAGCTGTTTGATACACACATATTGACTGACTGAATAGCTGCCCTAAAGCGGCCACATCCTTCCAGGGCTGATAAAAACATTTCTGTCCAAGAATTCGGATGGAAATGCGTGTTATAGCTGCTGTTAAAAACCAGATTTTGGACCATCCTCTGTTGCCCTCTTCTGCAGTCTCTAAAGTTACATCACATTTCCCTTTAAAAGAAGAAAGAATTCCCCGGAGCTGTTCCAAGCAGCATGGCTGCAGCAATGAGTCAGCAGCTCACCCAGGAGCCAGCAGCTCAGGCTTGGCGCTGGCTGGCTATGCTCAGTGAGTCCTGCAGCTGCCATGGCCGAGCCCTCTGCAGCACCCCACTGAGGCCCTGCAGCTGTCTGGGGTGCCTGCCTCATAGAGGTTTGGAGCATAGATAGCCTGACACTGCTGAGGGTGCAGAAGAGTTGCTTCATTTCAGCCACCTGGCCCCCAAAGCTTAGAGTTAAGGAATCAGAGCATGTTTCTGCCAAACAAAATCTTCCACAGGGCAGCCTGCTGACCATCTGGATACTGGGGGCAAAGTAAATGCAAAGCTTGTGACCCTCTGTCTGAAAAGTATACTTTTCACTTACTGACTGTGTCCTGCCAAACCTTAAGCAGAGGGAGGGGAAGCCCTTCTGTGAGCCCCTTAGGGCCTACATTTGCATATTTCAGCTGAAAGGGAAGCACAGACTTCATTTCCTCTTGGCAAATCAATGAGCTCCTTGAGAGCAAAGATTGTGTTGGGCTCCCCGGCAGCATCCTCGGTGCCTAGACTATGCACAGTAGGTAATCAATCAGTATTTGATGGCCAATGATGGTTGATGAACCGCCCAGCTTATTAAGTAGGAGAGTTATGTTGCACTCCCCACTTCCACCCAACCTATCCTCCATTCTGTCTCCCCTCTCTTCACCTCTACCAAATGTTTCCAGCACCCCAGGAGCAAAGAAGAGCTCACTGTCTCTCCATATGGGAAACTTGGTTTGTTAAAATTGCTCCCCAGAAGCCAGGAGATGTGGGTTTTCATGCAAGGCACATGGCTGTTGTATTGATAGCAACTACATGAAAAGGATAAACATATAGATGCTGGTTATGATGCTTCTGTAAAAAGGACCTAAATTCCCAGAAGGGTGACGGTGGCATGGCTTTTTCCATTTGGTGTGGCCAGTATGGGCTTTAGTGATTAAAATAGAAATCAGCAATAAGGGTTTTTTTCCGTCCCCAAGAATGCGTGCTTCTATCCTGCCTTACTTGAGAGCCTCTCTTTTGTGTCTGTCTCTGTCTTTGTCTATCTCTCTCTCTGTCTGTCCCTCTCTCTCTCACACACACACCTATGCTATTAAATGTGGGGTTAGAAGTGACCTTAGCAATTAACTACTACTGGTGATCAAAGTGAGGCTAAGGACCAAAGAAAAGAATTTGCCTAAAATCAGACAGCTAGTTAGTGTCCTTACCAGCTTTCTGAATTCCAATCCAATGATCTTTTCACACCATCATGAGATTATTTTGTCTTGTGTTTTATTTGCTTGCTTGCTTCTGCTTACTATGTCTTGAAAGGAGACTCAATCTTCTCTGAAAAATTGAAACAGTTCCCAGGTAGAGCCCAGGTCCCCCAGAATCCTGCCTCCCTTTTACTATACCAACAAATTGGTTTCATTGAGTTTTTAAATGTTCCCTATGGAACACTGTCTCATCCAACATGGCAGGAAGACCTGGTCTTCCTCGCTTGCCCATATGATAAGTGATAAGTATGCTTGTCTCATCCAAAAATGGAGTGAGTCCTCCCTGTCATGGTCTAAATGTGCAGTCATTTGTGACACGGCTAATGCAGCCGCTGGTGCTAAGGTCAGAAAGGGGGCTGTGCCTATGCACATTCGCTTTGGTCGGTGCTACAGCTCAAGCCCACTGGAGCCTGCAAGGCACATTCAGCCGAGGGGATAGTTAAGCCTGGGGGCAGTCCTGACAAGCCATTTTACCCAGGCCCCTTGGATACCTACAGACTGCAGAGATTTCACTCTGCTTGCATCCCTGGCTCTGTGTACAACCCAAGCTGCGGACGTCAATTTGTTTCAGGAGAAAGAGCGCCACCTTCTGGCTGCAAACTATCTCTGTCTACAGTAATGCTGTTGGAAACCGCAGTGCTGCTATTTCCAAGCTACTTGGTGCCTGAAGAGGTCAGATCCCCCCACAGTGAGGGGAAAACAGGCCACCTGTAAAACTGATAGCAATTCCCCCATGTCAGACAGTGAGCCAGTGACCTCTCCCAAAAAACCTTGGCAGAGCCTTTGTAGCACATGTCTTTCTCCTTCCTTACTGTTCCTTTCTCCTCTCTGACCCAGAATAGAAAGACGGTCCAGGGACTTCTAGTTCAGCTAAGGATTCCAACCGTGAAGAGGCTGCCCCAGGTCTCACAGTAGCCCCCTTTCATTCCCACACAGACTTCTCTCACAACAAGTAAAGGCTGGTTGGATTCATACAGTTCAAATGTCTCTCCCGTTGCCTGCTGTAGAAATTTTGCAGCTGAAGTTTCTTCGCTTCTGCTTTGCTACAGGCCTCTCTCCCCTCTGCACTATACTTCGTAATGCAGCTCTTTGTGTTCACTTGTGATTGCTCCTATTACAGCCCAGGTCCCAGGAAAGGAGGTTCAATATCGAAGTCTTTGCATCCAGGAGGACTTCCTGCCAGTAAACCAGATAGGAACCAGCTCCCCACTTTGATTTCTCAAGGGCCTCTGAAATCAAATTCACTCTCCTGGCCCCTTAAAAATTTTAGCAGAAATCATATTGCAATGTATAAATATATCAAATAAACATATTGTACACTTTAAACTTATGCAATGTTATATATCAGTTATATTACTATTTATTACAATTATTTTTATTAATAAGTAGATTAAGATTTTTAGCTGGAGTTTCAATATCAAAGTCTCAAAAAGTAATAGAATGAATCGACAGAAAAGTAGAAGGATATAGTAGACCTGAAAAACACTATGAACCAATTCAGCATAATTAAGATTTATACAGTCTTCACACAACAGTAGGATACAAATTCTACTCAAGTTCCCATAGACTAAAAACCAGGAGACACTGGAACATATCCAGGGATATAAAATCAGGTGCAAAAATTTCATGGTCTAAAGGTGTTGAAATCATACAGTCTGTTCTCTCATCACTGTGGAATTATGTTAGAAATCAATATCAAAAGATATTTGAAAATAATCCACATATTTTCAAGGCAATGTGGCATTTGCCAAGAGATCTTTGACTTAGCCATTGAAAGCCTCAATAAAGTTAAAAGACTGAAAAAATACAGAGAGTGATTGCCGAGAAGAAAGCATTTAAATGAGAAATTAATATCAAAATGAGAAATTAATATCAAGGATACTCTGAAAACCCATGTATTTGAAAATTAAATGTCCACTTTTAAAGGATGGGTGTATCTAAGAAGCCATAGCAAGAAAAATTAGAAAATATCTGTAACAGAATAGCAATGAAAAGAGAATTTATCAGAATTTGCTGCATGCAACTAAAGCTGCTCAACACCACCAAATACAATGTGGAATCTGGAAGGGGTTTTATTTCTAATTACTCCAATAAACAGATAAGAAACACAGTGATTTTGCATTTGACAAAGTTTCTCCCCAATTTTTCTGAATGTTCGTCGCTTGAAATAAAGGAAATAAGATCCTGTTCGGAACTCTGCTTACCTCTGCTCTCATCCTACCCCCAGTAAAGGTCCTTGGAAGCAGAACTGCAGCGTCACAGCCCAGAGCTGGAAAAATGCCAAATGTCATGATTTTCCACCAAAGGAAGCTCTAAAGCCTTATATAGCCACTGCGTATCTCACTTTATTTATCTGTAAAATGGGCATAATAGAAGTGTTGCCTGCTAGGAAAACTGTAAGGATTAAGATAAACAGGTACTGAGACCTCACACCCAGGAAGTACTCACAGGAGGTCAACTACTATCACTACATTTATTCAGTCACTCAACAAACTCTAGTTGGTTATCAGGTTGATCTTGTTTTTTGCTTAGTTCCCAACAAGGTATGTGGCAAAAATTAAGTCTACAGTAATCAGTTGTTTAATTAATCAGGCAATTTATTTCATAAAACAAAACTATTGATGGCAAGAGGCACGTGAAAGACAAACATCTTCAAGGAAGGTGAAAAAGGCCCAGAGTGAAGTATAAGGAGGAATCATTTGGGGGCCATACCGAGAATAGCAGGAGGGAAGAAGTCTCTTAAAGGTGGACATAAGTCAAGAATGTTCATCGAGGAAAGATAATCACATCATTAGATGGTGTTGGGAAAATTGAATGTGTTAGTGTTTGTTAGTTGCTCAGTCGTGTCCAACTCTTCTCAACCCCATGAACTGCAGCCCGACAGGTTTCTTTGTCCGTGGAATTCTCTAGGTAAGAATACTGGAATGGGTTGCCATTTCTTTCTCCAGGAAAAACTGAATATCCACATGCAAAAGATTGGCATTGGATCCCTATATAATAGCACTCATGGGCTTCCCACATGGCTCAGTGGTGAATGAATCTGCCTGCCAAGGCAGGAGTCACAGGAGACCTGGGTTCAATCCCTGGGACTGAAAGATCCCCTGGAGGAGGACATAGCAATTCACTCCAGTATTCTTGCCTGGAGAATCCTATGGACAGAGGAGCCTGGTGGCCTATAGTTCATGGGTTCTCAAAGAGTCGGATACGACTGAGCTTGCACGCGTAACACCACTCAGGCTTCCCCAGTGGCACAGCAGTAAAGAATCTCCTTGCAATGCAGGAGACGCGGGTTCAATCCCTGGTTTGGGAAGATTCCCCTGGAGAAGGAAATGGCAATCCACTCCAGCATTCTTGCCTGGGAAATCTCATGGACAGAGGAGCCTGGCAGGCTATAGTCCATGGGGTTGCCAAAGAGTCAGACACGACAGACATAAACAACAACAACAATTGCACCACTCATGAAAATTAACTCTAAATGGATTAAAGGTTTAAATGTAAGATCTGAAACTGCATCTACCTTGAACTCACACAATATTATGTAATCAATTATACATCAGTAAAGCTAGAGTGAAGGACAGGGAAGCCTGGCATGCTGCAGTCCATGGGATTGCAAAGAATTGGATATGACTTAGCAGCTGAACAACAAAAAAGCTAGAAAAATACAAATGAAAAAATTAAAATTAAAAAAACTTTTTTGCGTTAGGCATAAGCAAAACCAAGGCCTTTGTCTGCAGGTGTCTGGACCACTGCCCTCATTAGAGAATGGGGCTGGCACTGCTGTCCTGGTCAGATTCCAGCTCCATTAATCCACCTCTTTGCAGGCTCCACATGCTGAAGGACTCTTCCTCTCCCGCACTATTCCAACTTGCACAATTATCAGGTTTTGTGAAGCTAGCCAAGCAGCCCCGAGGCTTTCTGTGGCAGGTCCTATAGGTCAGCTGTGAGAGGAGCCTCCATCCCCCAGTGCTGAGGGCCGCTGTGGGCAGACCATGGGCAGCAGTCCTGGTTGTCCCGCCAACAGCGCCCCCTTCAGGGTTAAAATGATTTTTCTTCTGATGCTCAAAGGCAACCAGACTCTCCGTGGGTGTAAGTGGCAAGCACAGTTGGCAGAGAGGGTGGATTTCTCAGGGACCTGCCATTACTCACTCTCCATGCTCAGCCCACCCCGTGCTGAAGCAGCAGAACCTTCCCTTTGTCAGACAGGGAGGACATCCATTTGTCAAGCACGAGGTAGTGAGCAGTGGGGAAGATAGAGGTGGTGTTTCTGAGGAGTGGGCTGGCTGGCAGGTGAACCATCTGGGGACACTTGAGGGCAGGTAGCTCTATTCTGCCCACACAACATCACTGAAGAACCTATTTGGATGTTCACACCTGAAATAGGCAAAGGAAGACATTTAGCAGAATGTTGACGCCGTCTAGACTGGCACCTCGGACAAGCTCTGGAATGGAGCTCACAGGATGAAACAGTGCATTCTCAACAGGACCCTCTGCTCCCACAGCCTGAGTCTATAAAATCATCTCAGTTTCAGCAGAGGCGTGCTGCTGCTGCGCATGCGCTTATGGCATTTTTTCGTGTCCAACTCTTGCTACCCCATGGACTGTAGCCCACCAGGCTCCTCTGTCCATGGGATTTTTCAGGCGAGAATACTGGAGTGGGTTGCCATTTCCTCCTCCAGGGGATCTTCCCAACCCAGGGATCAAACCTTCATCTTCTGTGTCTCCTGCATTGCAGGCAGATTCTTTACCTGCTAAACCATTGAGGAAGACAACCAGAAAATGGCCTAATGCACAGCTCACAGCTAGAGCTTCCTTGGTGGCTCAGATGGTAAAGAATCCACCTGCAATGGAGAAGATCTGGTTTCAGTCCCTGGGTTGGGAAGATCCTCTGGAGAAGGGAGCAGCTACCCACTCCGGTATTCTGGCCTGGAGAATTCCATGGACTATATAGTCCATGGGGTCGCAAAGAGTCGGACATGACTGAGCGAATTTCACAGCTCACAAGTATGTTGTCAGCCTCCATCACCTTGAGATAGAGAAGCTCTTTAATTATTGCAAGCGTTAGGGCTACTTTGAAACCATATTTTGTAAATAACATTTTATTTCAATCTCTTGATTGTTTTAATAAAACTATAACCTTCTAAGGCCAATTATTTTTTAAGTCCCAGAGGTTCTTTCTGTGTTTACTTGCACCCAGGCTGCGTTGAACACTCAGTGCATCTGCAATAGCTGTGTCCCCAGAGATGCTCAGGCTACAGTTTCGGTTCTTCTTCATGCAAGAGTCATATGCTGCCTGTTCAACTTAATCATGAACACAAATGCTAATTGCAACTGTGAAGGTCATGGAAAAATATAAGGCTCTAGTGGTAAAGAACTTGTCTGACGATGCAGGAGACATAAGAGACTGAGGTTCAGTCCCTGGGTTGGGAAGAGCCCCTGGAGGAGGGCATGGCATCCCACTCCGGGATTCCCCTAGAGAATTCCATGGACAAAGGAGCCTGGCGAGTTTTGGTCCTCAGGGTTGCAAAGAGTTGGACATGACTGAAGTGACTTAGTACACAGCACACATGGGAAGGCCACAGTTATAAATTCTCAATCAGTGGTGGTTACCTCAGTTACCAAGAACACTTGTTAAAATTAGGCCTGTCCATCTATTAACCCCTACACCTGCTAAACCTGAATCTGTGAGGGTGAATAGTTTTAATAAGTTCCAAGATGTTTCTGATGAACTACAGAATTTGAGAACTGCTCTCTGGTCCCTTGCTTCTTCAAATATAGTCTGTGGACCAGCTATCAACACCTAGAAAAAACAGGTTAGAACAGCAAACTTCAGGCCCTTCCTCAGACCTGTTGAATTAGACTTTAAACTTTAATAAGAGCCCATCTGGCTCATCTGCACACTGGAGTTTGAGAAGCACTGCCGTAGGAGGCTAGGACTTCCTGGCAATGGAGGTTAAGGTCCTGAGTGATGGGTAGAATGCAGAGCTGTGCAGTAGGAGCAGGTAGTTGGTCAGGAGCCCCTAAGCAACCTTGAATGTCCTCTTTCTACCCTCTCCTTCATCTTTGCCGTAGTCACTGACATCAGAGATTCAGAGATGATGAAGGGGATAAACTCCAGACATGATGTCACACTCAAGCCTGGGTCCAAACTTCAGTTCTGCTACTTCTAGCAGGGCAGTTATAGGGAAATAACAATGTCTCTGATTCTTAGTTCTCTCATCTTTAAAGTAAAGTGCATCTCCAAAGGTCCTCCCAGATGTTATCCTCAACCATTTCACATATACGAAGAGTCACAGTTGAAAGGGACTTTAGACTACCTAGTCTGAATTACTTCCTTGCTGTCTTCATTTTATACATGGAGAACTTGGGTCAACCAGGCAAGTTAAGCTGTTATCACCACTCATGAAGTGGCAGAGCTCTGACTAGAACCAGAACTCCCAGGCTATATGAGGTGGGGTTTGTAACACACAGAGACCAGGGGCATCACTTTAGTGTTGGATGATCTGGGAAACACACTCTGAGAAAAATGTTTGCATGCAGGAAATTTACTGGGGGTGCTATCCCTTTAAGGCAGTGAGAGAAGAAAGGTAAGGGAGACGGAGAAGTTGAATCATATAGAAAGTTCAGGAGCTGGGCTTCCCTACAAAGTTATCCTGAATCAAGACAAAGAACCAGTCCAGATTCCAAACCAACCAGTCGCTCCTTCCTTTGGGGAGGAACTGTGACCTTTGGCTACCTTCAGATGAGGGATATTCAAGGCTACTCCCTGGTTGTGGTCACATGCTTCTTACTGCAGATCAGAAAGCTCTGATCTGAGTCATTAGTAGCCAATACTCCCAACACTTGAGAGAATAAGTGCTTCAGTTTCATATACTACTTCCAATATTCCGTATTGGGCTTCCCAGATGGCTCAGCAGTAAAGAAGCTGCCTGGCAGTGCAGGAGACACAGGAGACATGAGTCCATCCCTGGGTTGGGAAGATCCCCCAGAGGAGGAAATGGCAACCCACTCCAGTATTCTGGCTTGAAACAAATCCCATGGACAGAGGGCTACAGTCCATGGTGTCACAGAGAGCCAGACATGACTGAGCGACTGAGCGCATATTCCATACAGGAATTCTGGGCAGCATACCACAGCATCCGACACAGTGCATTTTTACATATATACCACCACTTGCATATTCTAAGTGTGTCCTTCTGGGAGCCAGATCTGTGCTATTCTGGTTACCCCATTCACCAGAGAAAACCATCAGAGAAAGATTAGTGGGAAAAACCACCATTACCACACCTGATCTTGAGACTGCCAATGACTCTCCCATCTCCCCGCTCTGTAATTCATTCTAGACTCCTCTCACCCTAGGCCAGCACCTTTGTTTTTCTAGGTAACTGACCAGGTAAGGTGACCCAGGCCCTCATCCCTAAAGAGACCACAGCCTGGTCACCACACCTATCTCCTGCCATGATCGTCATAGTTATCCTCATATCGGGCAGGGGAGTACCAAGAGATGCCCCCATGGAGCAAGTGATTGCCAAACATACCCTTCCCTGCCCCTTCATATAGCAGCCTGCTTTCTCCTGATTACCAGGGTCGCTGGCTCCTGTCGGTACGGTGATTTCTTTCCTCACCTACTAATCTCTAGGTACAAGGAGCCAAAAGAGGCCAGATGGCGATGACAGCTTAAAGTATGACAAGCTCTTATTGTATGTTCTGATGAAAGCATCCCCTTCTGGAAACCAGCACCCTTAGATCCATGGAGTCTACACTGCGGGGCTGGGGAGCACAAATCCCACGGGTGAGTCACTGGGAAGGGGAGGAAGCCGGACCTCTCCTGCTTTCCCCTTTGGTTCCTGATCCCTCTATTCTATCTTGCGGGGCCACAGTGTCCTATAGTGCTGTTTAGAGTGTGTGCCATGTGGATTTCCTTGATCCCTGCCACCAGGGGACCACCACCCAATGCTCAGATACTGAGGTGGCTGAAAAAACAGAGGCTGACTGGTGTTAACTGGCTGAGTCATTTCACTTACTTAGCTATTTAGTGCCTCTCCCATCGTGGCTGCTCACCACGTGGCTGCTCTCTTTTAAGGGCTTTTTGTTTTGTTTTGTTTTGTTTTGTTTGCTGTGCTGGGTCTGTGCTGCTGTGTGGACTTTTGGTGCAGAGAGTAAGGCTACTCCCTGGTTGTGGTCACATGCTTCTCATTGCCGTGGCTTCTCTTGTTGTGGAGCATGAGCCCTAGGACACTCAGGCTTCAGCAGTTGTGGCTCATGGGCTCCGTAGTTGTGAATCCCAGGCTCCAGAGCACAAACTTAATAGTTGTGGCACGTGGGCCCATGGCCTATGAGCTCTTCCTGGCCCAGGGACCAAACCTGTGTCTCCCACATTGGCAAGCAGATTCTCTACCACTGGGCCACCAGGAAAGCCTTCTCCAGTTATGTTAATATGCTGCGTATAAATCCAGACACTTTATGCCCCCTCCCAGAAGTTCACTCACACACCTCTTCCCCAGCCCCTATGTGCTGTCTTGTAAACTTTTTTCTATCCAGGCTCCTGACCCATAGCCAAACGCTATTCTTCAGAAGTCTAGGTCTGTTATCCCTTTGGTTCACTTCCCTTCCTGCACAGAATAGATGGCCAGGACTACCACTCCAGTTTCTGCCTTTTGAGCAGACTTCATCTCCTTTCTCTTTATGAACTACTAGCAAGCAGGACTATGGTTCGCAGCAGTCCACTTTCAGCCTTCACCCACAGATAAAGCCAACCCATCTGTGACCCAAACATGACATTCTTCTCCTCCATAAGCTATGGATAATGGAGGCTCCATTGGAGCCACAGGGATGGCTGTCAGCTGAAGGAGATGCAGTCATAGTCGTGACACGGAAGTCTGAGCCATCTGCTCATGGACCTTCCAGGGATCTCTGGCCCTGCCTGTGCTTGATATTGGATGAGCCACTTGCATTTTACAGACCCATCTGAAACAACAGTTCAGCTGCAAGCAGTTCCTGAAGAGGGACTCAGCTCTGACTCCATAGCAGTCAACACTCTGGCAACTGGGGGAATAAGTACCTAAAGGGGAAATCTGAACAAAGCACAACCAAATCCATTCTAGAATTAAATTAAATCTTCATAGCAAACCTCTGAAGAATCTACAGAGGGTGTTAGTACCCCCATTTTGCAGATAAAGAACCTGAAGTATCTCGTATCTCAAGATTAAACAACTGCAGCAAATCAGTTCATCATTAGAACAACAATACCTCAAGCAGCACTGTCCAGTAGAAATGTAATATGAGCCGCAGGTACAATTTTACATTTTCTAGTAGCAACATTAAAAGTTGTTAAAAGATACAGGTGGGATTAATTTTAGTAATAGAGTGCATCGAAACCAGAAGCTCCAAAATATTATCAATTCAACATGTAATAGGTACTACAAATTAATGAGACATTTTACATTCTTTTTATGGCACTGAGCCTTTGAAATCTGACATGTTTTTCGCCTTTATAATACACCTCAATTTGAACTAGCCGCATTTCATGTTCAGAAGCCGCATGTGGCAACTGTATCAGAAGCCACAGCTTAGATTCTATCCAACTCTCTTTCTCATCTTCTCTGAGCTGTTCCTTCTGAATTGGTAGGACTTAAATAAAGCCTTGGACTTCCCTGGTGGCTCAGACGGTAAAGTGTCTGTCTACAATGAGAGAGACCTGGGTTTGATCCCTGGGTTGGGAAGATTCCCTGGAGAAGGAAATGGCAACCCACTCCAGTACTCTTGCCTTGAAAATCCCATGGACGGAGGAGCTTGGTGCAGGCTACTGAAATAAAGCTTTGGAGGAAGATGTCTGGGCAGTAACCCTGCCTTTGGTGGAATTCTATCTCCTTGCCACTTACAAAGCTTCCAGAACCCTCACTCCTTTGGCACAACATGTTCTGCTGCCCTCATTTAGCTTCGCAGGTGTTGCTGCCACTTGCTGGGACGGTTCAATTTGAAAAGCCAAAAAAAAAAAAGTAGTGATAGAAAATGTTTAACTCCATCTCTGTGTGTGCCCTGTAATTTAATGCTAAATCCAGCTCAATTTGGTTTCTGTGGCAACGGAGAGAACCAGTTCTCTATGGCTCATATGTCAGATTTCTAAATGCAGGGTGCCTACAACATGCTCAACATCCTAAACATCTGAGCTCTGATGTTCTCAGAAGCCCTTGATTCTCAGCTTGAGCCACAGGTACAAGGATGAAGTATGGAAGCTTCTGTTAAAGACTTTACCCAACCTAGAAAGTATAGGAAAGGGTAGATTAGGAAGCTTTCAAGCCTAGAAATCTTCAGAGACGGGAAAGCTCCTTAACTGGTTTGAGAAGACTTGGGAGAGGGTCTTGGTGAAGATCAAAGGAGGTCTTAGACCTGATGTAGTCATTGGTAATCCTTAGCAGATGCCTTAGCAGATACGCATGTGAATGGGCCCCTGGGGCAATCATGAGCCCTCAAAAGTAAATTTGCTTTCTTTCATGTCCTTCCTCTCAGCAAGCAGCATGCATGGGATGGGCAAGAGTGGGTTTATACTCTGGCTCTGGCATTGACTTTGATACACAAGATGTCTCCTTGCCTCTAGGTCCAGAAATATGGAACCATCCTAGAAAACCCTCTGCCATCCTGGCCAAAGTCCCAAGATTGGAGTGAATTTCTAAAGCCCCTCCTCCTTTCAGTACTGAGTTTTTTCTCCTTGGATGCTGAAACTGAAGCTCCAATACTCTGAGTACATGATGCAGAGAAGTGACTCATTAGGAAAGACCCGCATGCTTGGAAAGCTTGAAGGCAAGAGGTGAAAGGGACAACAGAGGATGAGATGGTTGGATGGCATCACCAATTCAATAGACATGAGTCTGAGCAAGCTCTGGGAGATAGTGAAAGACAGGGAAGCCTGGTGTGCTGCAGTCCATGGGGTTGCAAAGAGTCGGACATGACTGAGCCACTGAACAACAAGAGCACCCCGGAACTGACTGGTTTCCTTAGAAGCCTCTAGAGCAGGTGATTTCAAGAAATTTTTTAACCACCACTCACAATGCAAAATGCCAGTAACACCATGATCCAGGACACTGGTCTACCCAAATTCCCAATGAGTTCCTCCAGTCCATTTTCCACACCCATTCTATCCAGAGTGAGCTTTCCAGAGCACACATTGTATCAACAGAAAATTCCCTGGTTGCCTCTCATTATTCTCAGATAAGAATCAACCCCATCAACTTGGCTGAGGAAACCCAACAGGACCTGGGCCTACCTGCTTCAGTCCCCTCCACACCCTCACACTCACCATGCTCCCTCACATTGCATAAGCTCTGCCTAACATGTTCTTCCACCCCTTACCTTAACCTGATTAACCTCTAGCCATCCTTCAAGTCTCAGCTCAGCCATCCTGACTTCTCTGACTTCTCTGGACAGGAGCAATCTTTTGTTTATGAGCATTAAATATGTCTCCTTCAACACACAGGTCACCATTGCAATTTTCTATTTGTTGGCATGACTATATGCATATCATCTAGCTCTCCCACTGAACTTTAAACTCTGAAGAGCAAGAATATTTTCTTATTTTTCCCAGCACTCTATCTGTGTGCCTATTACATTGCTTGGCATAAAGTAAAAGCTCAATAAATATATGTCACATGAATGAACAAACAAATAAATTTCAAGTGACAGCCCCTGACAATTGGTAAATTTTCATAGAGCTCTTTGTTGAAAAGACTTCGAATGCCAAGAAGACTGGGCTGAGTTTCAAAGAGTGTTACAACTGATCCACAATGACTACCACAGCTCCCTGACGAGAGAAGAGCAGCATGAGTTCTGGTTATTTGCCCTTGTATAAAGAGTATGACTTTCTCAGAATGGGCTTGATGCTGAGCAATTTTTTTTAGGTTGGCCAAGTGCTGGAATGCATGCCCAACACTCATCCAAATCCTCTTGGCATTCCCTGGAGCTCCTTGGATCACTTTAGACTTTAAATTCTCCACCTGAAATAACCTTTCATCTTTGGGTCACCAACCCTGCTTCCTGCCGCGGCCAGCACAAGCAAGAGTCGCACCTGCACAGGGAGAGAACGGAGCGTCCCCGCTAAGAAAAATAAGAGAGAGACAAAAGATGGGGTTGAGAGGATCAGACCAAAATGGCTGATGCCTTCCTTTATTGTGCTGCAGTATATATAGGATAAAGTACGTGACTTCTGACATTCACAAGATTGTATATTAATCTCCAGATACAATCACAAGACCCTTATCATTGTGTACAGATCACAAATAGATAATCTATCTTCTATCAATAAGCTAATCTATCTTTTATGAAATGTTGCAAGACCGAGATGTCCCGGAGCCTTAAGGGTAGTAAATTCTTCAGGGGGGCGGGACAGGGAGCTTAGGGACGTGCCTAAGGCTCTGCATAACGCCGAGCAGCTCCCAAGACTTAACCCTTCATGGGCAGTCCCCCGCAGCTTCCCAAGGAGATCAAGGCAAGAGAGTCTCATCTTTACAAAGTACGTTCCTGACGTCAGCAGGAAGACTAACACAACGTGGCCGCATTCCCCAGAACTAACCAAAGCTGCTGCTGATGCTAAATTGTTTCAGTCGTGTCTGACTGTGTGCGACCCCATAGATGGCAGCCCACCAGGTTCCGCCATCCCTGGGATTCTCCAGGCAAGAACACTGGAGAGGGTTGCCATTTCCTTCTCCAGTGCATGAAAGTGAAAAGCGAAAGTGAAGTCGCTCAGTCATGTCCGACTCTTCACGACACCATGGACCGCAGCCTACCAGGCTCCTCCATCCATGGGATTTTCCAGGCAAAGCAGGGTTGCCCAGCTCCAAGGTGTCAACTTCACCCTGAAGGATGAACAGTATCAACACAACAACATGGTCCACAAGCCCCCTCCCCACCTTCCATCTATCCAGGGCTGGATGGGAAAGCAGATACCATTTCCTGATTGACAGACCAGGAGTCTGTCTCAGCTACAGAATCATCCCATTATTTGGCTCAGGAAAGGTGAAAGGGGAAACCAAGGGTCCAGGTAAAGAGTCTGCTAATCTATGATAAGAGAGCATTTTGTTAGGGTTTTTTCTTTCTTTATTTACTGGTTATAGTAAAGATTAATGTGGAACGATGCTTGTCACAAAAGAATTCTAGAAAAATTAAGGGCTTTTATTTGTCCTTATCAGTGCTTCTGGATCTACTTAATTCAGCCTGAGATGCTGCTGCTTTAGAGGCCCTGTCATCTTTTGCTGCACTGATGGAAATATAGCACTTCCATGCCAGGATGCTGAGCCTTTCTTGTGCTCTGCAGTACAGACCATGTCTGGAGTTTTGTGTCTGTTTCTGAGCTCAGCATTTACAATCTATCAAGTGTCAGTGTCACCTTCCCATCCATATTATGAACATGGGGAGGCTATGTTCTGAATAGCTCTGCAAATTTATTTCACGGTCCCTCTCCACTGTGCAGGACACAAGGTGGGCATCCTACAAATATCTTGGAGTAAGACATGGCAACTCACTCCAGTGTTCTTCCCTGTAAAATTCCATGGACAGCAGAGTCTGGCGGGCCACAGTCCACGGGGTCACAAAAGAGTCAGACACGACTGAGCACACACACCTATAAATAGCTTGTATCATCTGGACAGGGGTTGCCACTTGAGGATGGTTCACAAGACTAACAAAAACTGTGAAGAGTCCCCCTGAGCAGGCCCCACTTGCTTGCAGTGACATTCACATAGCAAAAAGCCCTGGGTGTGTTGCTTTTGCCACCTTAGGTCGAACAGCTTGTGCAAAATCACACAGACAAATTCTGCAGGTGCCAGGCCTGAAATGTGGCCCCAGTGGAAGAGGACTAACATCTGAGCATCTTTTGTAGATCAAGGACCAAAAAGGTTCAGTTGCCTTCTGTCCACTGATGCCCAGAGACCCGGTGGGGAGATGTACACAAGTGCCTGTCTGTCTGGGGCAGGAGCCCCCTGGCCCTGCCTCCTTCCTTCCCTCCCCTCAGTAAAGGCCCTTGTGAGGGCCACTTTGCCGCAGTGCCTCATTCCTGCCTGTGAACAGGCATTTGACTTCGGCGGGTTGCAGCTGCCTGCTCCTCTCCAGGAGGCTGAAATGACTCTTCGGGAAGGTGCCGGCTGTGCCTCAGGACCTGTCAGGATGAAGGATGCCAGCCGGGCTCTCTCTCACCGTTCGTCTGCTGGTTTGATCCCCAGCAATTTATTTTTATGTTCACAGCCATTTCCATACCATCTTTCCCTCTACACTTGGCATTTTCCTGATACAGTACAGCAAGGTGTGTTTGTCACTCTTGCTTTCCAAAAATAATTCCGAACTAGAGCTTTTGCAATTGCAGGCTGCTTGGGAACTTCATCCTCTGCTGGGAAGACCTCCATGGAAATGAGTTCCTCTGGGCAGGGTGCTCTGAAGGGTTAATTTCCTGGGGAAAGATGGCTAGGGCAGCCTGATAGCACCAGAATAAACAACTGCTGAGAGAATATTTCTAGGAAAAATTAGACATAGAGGATTACAGAGAAGGAATGATTGAGTTTATTTTGTGCCAGGCAGATAAAAGGCATTGCTGCTACTGTGGCTATCACTTCAGTCGTGTCTGACTCCTTGCGACCCCGTGGACTGCATGTCTCCTGCGTTGGAACAGGCAGGTTCTTCACCACTAGTGCCACCATTAAAGATATATGATAGTAAATTTTAAATATATATATATATATATATATACACACACAATTTTTAAATATATAGATAGATATATGATGGTATATGAGTGGTATCAGTGAGACATAGGTGCTATATCCACCCATCTAGCCATGCATGTGTGCCCAGTCATGTCCAACTCTTTGTGACCTCATGGACTATAGCCCACTAGGCTCCTCTGTCCATGGAATTTTCCAGGCAAGAATACTGGAGTGGGTTGCCATTTTTGCTCAAGGGGATCTTTCCAATCCAGGGATTGAGCCCATGTCTCCTGCATTGCAGGCGGATTCTTTACCACTAAGCCACCCGGGAAGCTCCATAGATACTATATATAAGGTAATAAATGAATTAATAAAGGTGGTAACAAAATGTGTCCCTACTGGTTTGTCAGCACTTCAGTGACTTTCTAATGCTGTAGTCTAGGGCAGTGAACATTTCTCTCTCAGAAGTTTTGCTTTTAGAATCAGAACCTGCTCCCCAGCTACCTACTCAACCCATCACAAACCAACATCCTACTGTATGAGAGACTCTCAGGACAGGAGCATGCAGAGTAAGCAAAAGGCAAATAATGATTCATTTTTCAGTGCCCTTTTGGTACTGGTTCACATGTCTATCGGGATTCTGAAACTAGTTCCAGTTTCCTAGTTGAAATCAGACCTCTCTTGTTTAACATTTCTGAGCATTTAAAAAATCAGAAATAAATGAACAAAATACTGCATTCGTCTTCTAGGCCTCAGGTTCACATACAGTCCTTAGAAGAAAACTCCCTCACAGCAACCAGCGTCAGTCTGGGCCTCACTTGTCCCTTTTGTATCTTTTCTCCAGGAGTCCCCATCCCCAAATCCAGTCCTGGCTGCCTCTTGCTCACTGACTTCCTTTTGTTGATTGTTGTAGTTTAATGATAGTCACTTAAGTCGTGTCCAGCTCTTTTGTGCCCCCAAAGACTGTAGCCCTCCAGGTTCCTCTGTCCATGGGTTCTCCAGGCAAGAATACTAGAGCAGGTTGCCATTTCCTTCTCCAGGGGATCTTCCCCACCCGGGGATCGAACTCATGTCTCCTACATTGTGGGTAGATTCTTTACCCCTGAGCCACCAGGGAAGCCCAGTCCTCACCCTAGTGCCTCTTTATACACATTTTCACCCCAAGTCTTGATTCTCCTTCCCGTTTGATTGTCAAATCTGATCTCGTTTCAGGGTCAGCATTAGCACATTTTTCCAACAATCATTTCATTATGTGACACTTTCTCCAGGGATATTATAGGATCTGAGTCCAACTTCAGTGGCATTAAGTGTATTGGTTATTTTCTGTCTATGGCGTGAGTCCTTCCAGTCTGATAATTTTCTGGAACCCAAAGCACCAATGCAGCTGGAATCAGGGTGTCTGAAAAGAGGGCAGCTGTCGCTTCACATCCTGCAAAATGTTTCCACAAAATCTGCCCCCAAATGCTAAACTCTTTCACTAGGGAGAGCTGATTCATGGAATTTAAAATAGGATTTCCGTATGGTTGGATAATTCTGTGGAGGAAAACAGAAAAGGAAAAAAGAAAAAGTATTTCTGTCCTAAGTCCTTCCTTTCGAGGCCAAGTCAGGGCACAGAGTGTTGTGGACACTGAGATGGCGGGAATGCACTGGGATCGGAAACGCCCTCCATCACGCAGAAACCCTCAGGCACCCTGAAAGACTCTCTGCGAAAGAGAGCAGTTCTTGGAACTTCACTGAAATATCTGCTGCCAGGCAAGAAATGTCAAGCCGAGATCTAAAACCAAAGTGTACCAGCCCTGTGAAACCCCTGATAATATCTGTCTCCTGCCATAAACTCTGCAAGATATTTGGTGATGATGTCGCCATAACCTCTTTGAGACACAAGACACTGGATCCTATCCCTTCCTGCCTTCCTAGGCATTTTTCAATATTGAAACGTCTCTCATAATTCAGTCTCCTTCTGATACCTGGTTTCTTCCAGTTTTTAATGTCTAAACTTTTCATATGAAAAAAAATGAACTTGGCTCAACCTCCCCTTTGCTGGCTCCTCCTCCTTTCACTGTCTTTTAATGTTAGGGTTTCCTGTAAATTGGCGCAGCCACTGTGGAAAGCAGTATGGCGGTTTCTCCAAAACTAAAAATAGTACTACCATATGACCACAACTCCACTCCAAGGTATATATCCCAAAAAACCCAAACCACTAATTCAATAATATACTTGCACCCAATTTTCATAGCAGCATTGTTACACTAGCCAAGATATGCAAGCAACCTAAGTGTCCATCAGTAGATGAATGGATAAAGATGTGAGATATATACATTAATATATGGCAGGCAGATTTTTTACCACTGAGACACCTGGAAAATATATATATATATATATATATAGATAGAGAGAGAGAGAGAGAGAGAGAGGTTATATATATATAATATGTATATTATATATATAATAAAGTGCTATTACTAAAATAAAAAATATGTATATAATAAAATACTACTCAGCCATTTAAAAAAAGGAAAGAAATGTTGCCATTTGCAGCAACATGGATGGACTTGAAGGGTATTGTGCTAGGTGAAATAAGTCAGGCAGAGAAAGACAAATACTGTATGATATCAATTATGCGCAGTACCACTTTATACAACAAACTAGTGTAGGTTTAAAAAAAAGAAGCAGACTCACAGATGCAGAAAACAAACTAGTGGTTACAAGTAGGCAGAAGGAAGGGGCGACATAGGGGTAGGAGAGTAAGAGGCACAAACTAAAGTATAAAGCAAGCCAAAAGGATATATTGTACACACAGGGAGTATAGCCAGTATTTTATAATAACTATAAATGGAGCATAATCTTTAAAAATTGTGAATCACTCTATTTTATACTTGTAATATTGCCCACCAACTATCCTTCAATTAAAAATGAATATCTTAAAATTTTTAATCAGAGGATAGTTGCTTTACAATGTTGTCTGGGCTTCTGCCATGCAACAGCTCAAATCAGCTGTAAGTATACATATACCCCTTCCCTCTTGAGCCTTCCTCCCAACTCCCTCTGCCACCTATCTCATCCTTCCAAGTCAGCACAGAGCTCTGAGTTGATCTCCCTGGGTCGTACAGCAGCTTCAGCTTCCCAATAGCTATCTGTTTCACCCATGGTAGCATATATATATATAGTATATATATGTATATGTATATATGTATCAGTGCTACTCTCTCAGCTTGCCCCACCCTTTCCTGCCCCTGCTGTGTCAAGTCTCTTCTCTATGCCTGCTTCTCTATTCCTGCCCTGCAAATAGGTTAATCAGTACCACTTTTCTAGATTCCATATATATATGCATTAATATACGATATTTGTTTCTCTGACTTACTTCACTCTATATAACAGGCTCTAGGTTCATCCACCTCAGTTCAACTGACTCAATTAAATTTCTAAAATATAATAATTTTTAAAAATGTTACTAGCCTTTGACATTACATATCTTTTTCAAATACTAATTTAATTGCAGCTGACACATTTTAATAAATAAAATGTTATTATAACTGTCATGAAGAAGAATGAATAAACAAAAGAAATTTTCAAAGTTACTATGATTATGCTTGGAATTGTTCTCCAACTCGCTGTCACCCTCAGACCATCTTGATCATCTGAAAGCAGGCTTTATCAAAATCATTCCATAATTAAGAAGCTCAAGCCAACAAGGTGAGGAGTGATGAAAAATACAAATATGTCTATATGTATATATCTGAAAGCGTCTTGTGAAATGACGAATGCACTATTAGTGTCCATGGAAGGTTTCATAGTAAGATCACAGCCCCCAAACCAAGAAATGACTGTAGTGATTTACAGTTCTGAAGCCTTGCTGAAAATACCCTCCTTTCTTTAGTGCAGTGTCTCCAAGCCTCCTGGTCACTTTGCTAAAAACCAATTCCCAGACAGTCAATTCCACAGACCAACATTTGGGCAAATGAGCTTGCTTCCGTATTTCTCCAAATACGTTGCCTGAGTCCCCTGTAGTGTTATCACTTGAAATGCTCATTAAAAGCACAGGCCATCCCAGACTTGTTAATGTTGGGATCCAGGAATCCAGGTTTTAAATACCAAGGTGATTCTCATGAAAGCTAAAATTTGAGAGCAAGACTGTGGTTCTAGAGAGTAGACAGCCATGATTTGCAAAGATATTGAGCTATCTTTCGCTTGTCTCTTGACAACCACCAAGCCATGACAAGAACCTGCCAAATGCTGTAGAGAAACCCTCTCTCCTGGAAAAACAAAGATGTCTTGCTTTCTAAATTCTTTAAGAACAGTTTGCTTCAGATAAAAATTGTTTGGGCAGCAAGGAGTTTAGGGGAAGTCATTCTTGCTTGCGAGCTCAGTGGAGAATGTTGTTCCTTCTAAAAGCCTCTGGCCAGTGGGTTACATCCAGAACTGATCCTGGAAAGCAGGGCCTGCAGGAAATAGAGCCTTGCAAGCTGTTGGCAACCAGGAGTTAGGAAAAGGCTTCAGTCATGGATGGTCTCATGACCCTGGACAGCAGAAGACGCCTATGTAGACAGAGAGGGCTAGGAGATGGGCAGAGGTCAGGGAAGAATGCCTTTGCTCAAAATAGTACAGAATATCCAATCCCTGTCTCCTACATTTATTTCACTCTAGGTAATCATATTTTTGAGCACAATTGTCTCTGGGATGCCATCATCAATAGAAGTGACAGTATTGCCCACCAAAGGAAAGGAACTAATACAATAATCATAGATACTCTTCATGGTGTAGCTACAACATGGAATTCTGCCTTCACAGACTCTAGTCCTTGTCTATGAACTAGGCTATGCTTAGTCTCTCAGTCGTGTCTGACTCTTTGCGACCCCATGGACTGCGGGCCACCAGGCTCCTCTGTCCATGGGGATTCTCCAGGCAAGAACACTGGAATGGGTTGCCATGCCTTCCTCCTCTTCCCAATCCAGGGATCAAACCTGGGTCTCCCGCACTGCAGGTGGATTCTTTACCATCTAAGAAAGCCCTGGTGAAGAACAAGATGAAAAAGGCAGATGAAATTATTTGCACTGCACAGAAAGGAAAAGAGGCCTGAAAGTCTTGGTAATCTGGCCAAGGTCATGCAACTAGAGAATGGGTCTGAATCTGGACCCAGATCTGTGCCCTTTCACTGAGTCATGACTTTACATGGTAAATTAAATTTATACAAGTTAATTACTAATTCCATTCCATCTTCATCCAGTCTCTTCTAGCCATACTATTCCCACTTTAGAACTCTCTCTAGCTTTATGCTCTACCCAAATCAAGCCAGAATTTTATTTCTTTTCTGTTCCTATCCTTGCTGAGATATAGATGACATATAACACTGTGTAGGTTTATGGTGTACAGTGTGATGATTTAAGGCAACATATACTTTGTTGAAATACTTACCACAATAGGGTTACTATAAAACTCCATCCCCTCACAAAATATAATTTGTATATGTGGTAAGATCTATTCTCTTAGTAAATTTCAAGTACAATTGTTAAGAATAGTTATCCTGCTGTACATTGGATCCCCAGAACTCATTCATCTTATAACTGGAAGTTTACAGCCTTTGACCAAAATCTCCCCATTTCCCTACCACCCAGCCTCTGGTAAGCACCATTCTACTCTCTAGATACTGATTATTTCTCAAAGCCCTTAATTCTAATCTTCCTTTCATGTATCTGGCTTTTCTATTTTATCCTTGCTTTTGTCTGAACATTTTCACACTCCATAGTTTTCTATCAGATCATACCACAAAAGGAATATTAACCTTTGTAAACAAGTTTTACATGTATAAGCATGTACTTTTTTTCCCCCTTAGGGAGGGGCATTTTATTTTATTGAAATATATTTGACAAATGATGTTATATAAATTTAAGATATATAACATGCTAATTGATATGTTTATATATTGTAATATATTGCCTTTGTAGCAATAATTAGCATCTCTATCTTGTCACATAATTATAAGCACTTACTTTTTTAACAAGTGCTGAATGTATCTTTAAAAAATAAGTATAAACATTTTATGTATTAGGCACTTATCATGTGCAAAGTACTATACAGAAATGTCAAAGACATGGGCATTGACCTCAAAGTGTGTACAATCCAGTGAGGATAGCAATAAGACATAGACACAAATAGCGTAAATCAAGTGGAAAGTAAAGAGAATCAAGAAAAGTAGAATTAATATTTCCATTCGTTTCTCTATGACATCTCTATCCATCCATGGGATTCTCCAGGCAAGAATACTGAAGTGGGTTACCATTTCCTTCTCCAGGGGATCTTCCCGACCCAGGGATTGAATCTGGGTCTCCAGCATTGCAGGCAGACCCTTTAACCTCTGAGCCACCAGGGAAGCCCTTCTACCAAGTCTACTTCATCCCAAATGTACTTCATCCTGAATCAACCCAGTAACATCTTTGCTAGTAACTCATCTTAGTCCTTAATGCAAATTTGCTGCTATTTCAGCCCACCTTGCTTGTCCTTGTAAAAGTCAACTTTTGTCAAATGCTTCCTCACCATCACTTCAGCCCTCTGTGCCCTCTGTTCAAGGATCTCTGTTAGATGACTACTATTTTTAAATCAAATCCACTTTACCTACAGGACACTCCAGACCATCCCTAACTGACAGGTTCACTTGTTGGTCTAGGGGTGACCCAATCCCATGAAAACCAAAACACAAGAGGCTATCCCACATGGTTGCTGTGGTTTTATGGTTCAAGGCAGTATGTTGCTTACCTTGGTTTATGCAATAGATTGTTCTTCAGGCTGTTGTGAATACCATTGGAATGGTTGCATATCCTGGAGAGTCTGTGTACAAAATGCACTCCGCACATTGAATCCAGTTTTCTTATTGATTTACATTGTGTTTCCCAGAGCTCTTTCTTTCTCTTATGTATATTTCATTTGGCAGGTCTTCTAATACTTCAGTTTGCTTCTTCTTTGCATTACCAGAGAACCATTATCACTAATCATTTTACCATCTCTGAATGCACTGAGAGGAAGGTTACAACTGAATAGTTTCTGCAGATCCCAGGGAAAAAAAAAAGTGAGTCATTAATTGTTGTGAATAATTTATCTGTGTTTTGAATTGAGTTTGCTTAAAATATATCCCTATCTTGATTTACTGAAAGAATTTCAGCTCTGCTAACTGGCAAACAGAAAAAACAGGCCAGTCCCTGAAGTGGGCAACAACGAAAAAATTGGCTTCTCTAATGAAAAGTTTCTATTTGGATCTTGTTTGAATAAACCAGCTGTGAAATACATTTGGAAATAACTGGGGAATACGTGACCACCCACCTAGAGACAGGCATCCTGGAATGAGAAGTCAAGTGGGCCTTAGGAAGCATCTTTATGAACAAAGCTAGTGGAGGTCATGGAATTCCAGTTGAGTTATTTCAAATCCTAAAAGATGATGCTGTGAAAGTGCTGCACTCAATATGCCAACACATTTGGAAAACTCAACAGTGGCCATAGGACTGGAAAAAGTCAGTTTTCATTCCAATCCCAAAGAAAGACAGTGACAAAGAATTCTCAAACTACCACATAATTGCACTCATCTCACAAGCTAGTAAAGTAATGCTCAAAATTCTCCAAGCCAGGCTTCAACAGTACGTGAACTGTGAACTTCCAGATGTTCAAACTGGATTTAGAAAAGGTAGAGGAACTAGAGATCAAGTTGCCAGCATCCACTGGATCATCAAAAAGCAAGAGATTTCCAGAAAAACATCCACTTCTGCTTTATTGAATACTACAAAGCCTTTGAGTGTGTGGATCACAACAAACTGTGGAAAATTCTGAAAGAGATGGGAATACCAGACCACCTGATCTGCCTCCTGAGAAATCTGTATGCAGGTCAAGAAGAAACAGTTAGAAATGGACATGGAACAACAGACTGGTTCCAAATCAGGAAAGGAGTACGTCAAGGCTATATATTGTCACCCTGCTTATTTAACTTTCATGCAGAATACATCATGAGAAATGATGGGCTGGATGAAGCACAAGCTGGAATCAAGATTGTCATGAGAAATATCAATAACCTCATATATGCTGATGACACCACCCTTATGGCAGAAAGCAAACAAGAACTAAAGAGCCTCTTGATGAAGGTGAAGGAGGAGAGTGCAAAAGTTCACTTAAAACTCAACATTCAGAAAACGAAGATTATGGCATCTGGTCCCATTACTTCATGGTAAATAGGGAAACAATGGAAACAGTGACAGACTTCATTTTCCTGGGCTCCAAAATCACAGCAGATGGTGACTACAGCCATGAAACTAAAAGACGCTTATTCCTTGGAAGAAAAGTTATGACCAAGCTAGACAGCTAATTAAAAAGCAGAGACATTACTTTGCCAACGAAGTTCCATCTAGTCAAAGCTATGGTGTTTCCAGTAGTCATGTATGGATGTGAGAGTTGAACTATAAAGAAAGCTGAGCACCTAAGAATTGATGCTTTTGAACTGTGGTGTTGGAGAAGACCCTTGAGAGTTCCTTGGACTGCAAGGAGATCCAACCAGTCCATCCTAAAGGAAATCAGTCCTGAATATTCATTGGAATGACTAATGCTGAAGCTGAAACTCCAATACTTTAGCCACCTGATGCGAAGAACTAACTCATTTGAAAAGACACTGATGCTAAGAATGATTGAAGGCAGGAGGAGAAGGGGATGACAGAGGATGAGATGGTTGGATGGCATCACCAACTCAATGGACGTGAGTTTGAGTAAGCTCCGGGAGTTGGTGATGGACAGGGAAGCCTGGCATACTGCAGTCCATGGGATCGCAAAGAATCGGACAGGACTGAGAAACTGAACTGACTGAACTGAACTGGGGAATACCAATATAGACTAAATATTTGCTGATATTGGGAAATAGTTATTAATTTTGTTAGACAAAAATAGCATTGCCATTATAGGAGAATGTGTTTTTAAAGACACTGAGTAAAAGAAAGAAAGTGAAACCACTCAGTCATGTCTGACTCTTTTCAACCCTATGGGATGTAGCCCACCAGGCTCCTCTATCCATGAAATTTTCCAGGCAAGAATACTGAATGGATGGCCATTTCCTTCTCCAGGGGATCTTCCTGACCCAGGGATCAAATTCGGGTCTCCCACATTGCAAGCAAACTCTTTACCATCTGAGCCACCAGGGAATCCCAATACATAATAAATATTTAGGGGAAAAATAAAATTGTGTTTGTATCCACTTCAAATTCTTCAGCCAAAAAAAAACCTCTGAAAATATATTAAGAAAATATGACTAAATGTTAACAGTTGTTAAATCTGGATGATATACAGGTGTTTACATTACTGTTTCTATTTTTCTGTAGATTTAAAATTTTTATAATAAAGGTTTTTTATGGTGCCAAGGCAAAGTTATATAGTATCTATGTGCTAGGCTCCTTATTTCTCCTTTTTCTTACATTATCTTATTAAATGTGACAATAACAAGTGAAACTCCATTTTACAGATGAAGATTATGAGGCTTAAAAGGATTCATTTAATCCTTCCTCCAAAAACCATTAAACATCCATGATATGCCAATGCAATTCCTGTCCTCAAAAGATGTATTTATCGCTTAGCAGGGGAAAACAGCTAAATAAATCATAAACAACAACTACCACTATCATTTTTTTTAATTTAAATTTATTTATTTTAATTGGAGGCTAATTACTTTACAATATTGTATTGGTTTTGCCATACATCAACATGAATCCACCACAGGTGTACACGTGTTCCCCATCCTGAATCCCCCTCCCACCTCCCTCCCCGTACCATCCCTCTGGGTCATCCCAGTGCACCAGCCCCAAGCATCCTGTATCATTTATTGAGCACCTAGCATGACAAACGGGGACTTTCCAGATGGAGCAGTGGTAAAGAATCCTGCCAACGCAGGAGATGCAAGAGTCACGGGTTCAATCCCTGGGTCAGGAAGATCCCCTGGAGGAGGAAATGGCACCCCACTCCAGTACTCTTGCCTGGAAAATTCCATGGACAGAGGAGCCTGGTAGGCTGTGGTCCATAGGGTTGCAAAGAGTCAGAGATGGCTGAAGTGACTAAGCACACAGGTAGTGTGATGAACACAGTGACAAGCACTTTGTATGTCTTCACACACTTCATCTTCACAATGACCATCTGAGGTTGGTAGTGTTAGTATTCCCATTTTGTAGATGAGAAGACTGAGGCCCAGAGAGGTTGCATACATTGCCCAAGGTCAGACAGAGTACAATAAAGTGTCCTGAGTGCTACAACAGACATATATGCAGGACCTAATAGAGTACAAAGGAAGAAGCGATCATTCTTTTTAAAAAGGAAGTCCCTGAAAAAGGTAACACAGAGGCTAAATAACTATCAATCCTTACCACCTACCAAGCAACAGAAGAGGAGCCTGAGCTATTGTACACCTAATAAATTTCTCAGCCTCTGCACTACTGATATTTGTGGGTGGATGTTGTGGGAGCCTGAGTTGTACAGTGTAGGGTGATTAACAGCATCACTACCTACTAGATGTAGGAACGACCTTCTGCTGTGACATGCAGAAAGGCTTCAGACACTGCCAAATATCCCTGGAGGACAAAATAGCCTCTCATTGAGAAACAATGATCTCCTTTAAACTGCAAACTCCCAGTAGTCAGATCATAAACTACACTTTTTAAATCTTTTTTCTTTTTATTTCTTTATATTTTTGAAATCTTTAGCTAAATATAATTGGGATCCCCAGAAGACGTCTTGTCACAAGTTCCCCTGAAAGGACCATGTGACAATATTCTAGCACATTTAAACAATATTGATCTTTTCTTTTTTAAAATAGAAGATGGATGTTTAGCCTTTAATTAAACTAATTTCAAACTTTGGCTATTAAAGTCATCTCCCAGGTGGCACTAGTGGTAAAGAACCTACCCGCCAAGGTAGGAGACAAGAGACGCGGGTTCAATCCCCAGGTTGGGACGCTCCCCTAGAGGATGGCATGGCAACTCACTCTTGTATTCTAGCCTAGAGAATCCCATAGACAGAGGAACCTGATGGGCTATGGTCCTTAGGGTCGCAAAGAGTCTGCGATGACTGAAACACCTTAGCACACACTCAGAACTAGAGAAGAAAATTATCTCTACTCAAAACCTACAAATCTACTCTCTGGAGCTGCTGCTGCCGCTAAGTTGCTTCAGTCGTGTTCGACTCTGTGCGACCCCATAGACGGCAGCCCACCTGGCTCCCCCGTCCCTGGGATTCTCCAGGCAAGAACACTGGAGTGGGTTGCCATTTCCTTCTCCAATGCATGAAAGTGAAAAGTGAAAGTGAAGTCATTCAGTCATTTAGTTGTAGTCAAATGAGGTTCCAAAGGTATTCTGTCCATTTTCTCCCCTGAATTGCTATGCTTCTGACTGTTTCTCAAATATGATAGAATGATCCTAGTTATATTCTCACAATGTAGGAGCAGCCTTTTGTATAAAATTAAGAAGCCCTGACAAATCCAGTAGCGTGCATTTTGAAGGACCTTGCCACTGAGTCAAACACATTTTCATCAACTGGAAAGGAAAGAGACACATAGAAATCCAGCCACCGCTTCAGACATTGGAACCATGAGGACCAATCCGGAAGATGTACATTCATACAGTCAGAAAGTAGATTTGTGATTTGTCTAGGGTCAAAGAGAGAGGGGGAAGGTAGAGGAAATGGGTAGTGACATAATGAGCATAGCTTTTTGGAGTGAAGAAATGTTCTACAATTGATTGTGGTGATATTTGTACAGCTCTGTGAATATATTTTAAAAGCCATCAAATTGTACACATTAAATGATGGAAAACTATGGTATGTGAAATTTTATCTCAATAAATATATTATACTTAAAAACGAGAAACTATGAGGACCAAATATATTCATTCTTTCATTCTTTGCTGTCATCACTATTAACTCACAGTGTGTTGCTCTTCAGACGAGTGAATGACCTTGTGAACACCTTTCAAATTGGAATTTGCAGACTACATGACTGATAACAGTTCTGCAGACAGGAAATCAACATGAAACTCAGCTGCGCAGCCTCACCCCACTAACCAGCCAACTCAAACATTGCTCAGATCCAACAGTATTAATATTCACGAGATGTTAGTTCTTCTGAAAACACGGCAGGCAGACAAAAACCTAGGAAAACCGAAAATAGGAGCCAGCTTATATTGACTCACATCAAGAATTGTATCCCGGAGACTTCGCTGAGGGTCCAGTGGTTAAGAGTCCACTAGCAGATGAAGGGCACACAGTTTCAATCCCTGGTCCGGGAAGATTCCACATGCTGTGGGGCAGCTAAGCTCGTGAGCCACAGCTACTGAGCCCTCGCACCCTGGAGGCCTTGCTCTGTAGCAGGAGGGGTCGTCTCAATAAGAAGCCCAACAGACAGTAGCCCCTACTCACTGCAACTAGAGAAAGCCCATACAGCAATGAAGACCCAGTGCAGCCACAAATAAGTAATTTTTTAAAAAGAATTGTATCACCATCTTAAGCAATTCAGTTAAGTAGAACTAGGACTGGAGAATATTTTTTGCAAGATACCTATCTCTAGAAGTAGACTTTATTTTTAATTAAGCATATCTTTGATCTTGCATTCTTATCAAGGCTAATATTATGAAACGGTGAGTTAGCGATTATCTGAGAAAGGTGATCTCCACAGTGTTGATAAAGGACCTTGGAAAATACTTTTTGCATCCTCAGACAGATCCCTAAAATTCCCTTGAAGTGTGATTCTTTTGACTTAAGACTTTGGTTTCTGGCAAAATGAAACATAAAGCATAGAATAACTTTTGAAGTGGTTATCGGATATTTACAGTATGGGATGAATAAGTTTCAGATCATGAGAACAGGCTTTTTAATAGAAGCAGACATAGCAACAAAATACTCAAATTTCATGTAATTCCCATAATATTTTAGGATGATATATGTATAAATTTGGCTTAGAATGTTTTACTATCCCGTTCTTTCCACCTAGAAAGAGGAAGAATTACGTAACAAATTTAAAGTATATTCTAGGTCATTTAATAAAGAAAAAAATTACTGATACTTCACTGGTACATAACTGTCTTGGACAAAAAAGTAGAAGGAAAGTTTGAAGGATAACTAAGGATGCTTCTCCTTAACCAGATTCCACTCCAGGTCACGGTGCCCTCAAGGACATCTTGCACCAAGAATAAACACTTTGCAGCTCTTAAGAAGACAAGGGTCTTAGGCTCATTCTTTCATCCAAAGACACACAACAGGAACAACGCATATTTTAAAATCATTTTTCTTCCTTAGCCCAGACTCATTCAGTGTAGTAAGAACAGTTTTATGGTTTGTAATTTGGTTTGTAATTATGGTTTGTAAAACAGTTTTTTGGTTTGTGGGCTGAATTGCATCCCCTTCAAAAGTCATGCATTGAAGCCCTGTGTGCATGCATGGGTGCTGAGTTGTTTCAGTTGTGTCCGAGTCTTTGCGACCCTATGGACCATAGCTTGCCAGATTTCTCTGTCCATGGGATTCTCCAGGGAAGAATACTGGAGTGGGTTGCCATGCCTTCCTCCAGGGGATGTTCCTGACCCAAGCATTGAATTCACGTCTCTACGTCTCCTGCATTGGCAGGTGGGTTCTTTACCACTAGCAACACTTGGGAAGCCCATGTTGAAGCCTTAACACCCAGTAATTCAGAATGCTACTCTATTCGGAGATAGGGTCTTCGAAAAAGTAGTTAAGGTTAAATCAGATCATTTTGGCAGACTTCAGCAATACGTGAACCGTGAACTCCCTGATGTTCAAGCTGGTATTAGAAAAGGCAGAAGAACCAGAGGTCAAATTGCCAACATCCGCTGGATCATGGAAAAAGGAACAGAGTTCCAGAAAAACATCTATTTCTGCTTTATTGACTATGCCAAAGCCTTTGACTGTGTGGGTCACAATAAACTGTGGAAAATTCTGAAAGAGATGGGAATACCAGAACACCTGACCTGCCTCTTGAGAAATCTGTATGCAGGTCAGGAAGCAACAGTTAGAACTGGACATGAAACAGCAGACTGGTTTCAAAAAGGAAAAGGAGCACGTCAAGGCTGTATATTGTCACCCTGCTTATTTAACTTCTATGCAGAGTATATCATGAGAAATGCTGGACTGGAAGAAACACAAGCTGGAATCAAGATTGCCTGGAGAAATATCAATAACCTCAGCTATGGAGATGACACCACCCTTATGGCAGAAAGTGAAGAGCTAAAAAGCTTCTTGATGAAAGTGAAAGAGGAGAGTGAAAAAGATGGCTTAAAGCTCAACATTCAGAAAACGAAGATCATGGCATCTGGTCCCATCACTTCATGGGAAATAGATGGGGAAACAGTAGAGACAGTGTCAGACTTTATCTTTTTGGGCTCCAAAATCACTGCAGATGGTGACTGCAGCCATGAAATTAAAAGACGGTTGCTCCTTGGAAGAAAAGTTATGACCAACCTAGATAGCATATTCAAAAGCAGAGACATTACTTTGCCGACTAAGGTCCATCTAGTCAAGGCTATGGTTTTTCCTGTGGTCATGTATGGATGTGAGAGTTGGACTGTGAAGAAGACTGAGCGCCGAAGAATTGATGCGTTTGAACTGTGGTGTTGGAGAAGACTCTTGAGGGTCCCTTGGCCTGCAAGGAGATCCAACCAGTCCATTCTGAAGGAGATCAGCCCTGGGATTTCTTTGGAAGGAATGATGCTAAAGCTGAAGCTCCAGTACTTTGGATACCTCATGCAAAGAGTTGACTCATTGGAAAAGACTCTGATGCTGGGAGAGATTGGGGGCAGGAGGAGAAGGGGACGACCCAGGATGAGATGGCTGGATGGCATCACGGACTCGATGGACGTGAGTCTGAGTGAACTCCGGGAGATGGTGATAGACAGGGAGGCCTGGCATGCTGCGATTCATGGGGTCGCAAAGAGTTGGACACGACTGAGCAACTGAACTGAACTGAACTGAATGGCTGGTGCCTTTAAAATAAAATAAAAAAAGAGAGAGAGAGGGTAAGGACATGGGTATTTACAGGGGAAAACTGGGGGTGATGATTCAAGGAGAAGACAGACATTCACAAGCCCAAGAGAGATTTCAGAAGAAACCAGCCCTGTGGACTCCTTGGTCTCAGACTTAGACCTAGCAGACCTATGAGAAAATAAATTTCTGTTGTTTAAGCCACCCAATCTATGGTCCTTTTTTATGAAAACCCAAGCAAATTAACATAAACTTCAAAATGCTTGTCGCCTTAAATTGACTTTATTTTTAACAAAGGAGAATGGCCTAAGTTTATTTATAGAGGGCACATAGTCGTGCCCTAGTGTTGTCCATGAAGTTCTTCTGAGTCATCATTCATCAGAATTTCTCCAAAATTAATCAAACAAAATTTATGGAAACCAAACAGGCTAAAACCATCAAGAGAATTTATTGCAGTCAGTTAACAATGGAACTTGGCCAATATGAACTTTTTTTCAAAAAAAATTTAGACGTCACTCCAGATTTCCCAAGCAAATTTTCTGGGGACCTACATTTATTTTGATGTTGCTTTACTTCTAGAAATATTCAGGCCACTCCTTCTAAGCCACACTTTGTATTCTGTGTTCTTTACACTTTCAGGGGCCAGCAAGAATTTTTATTAATGATGCTTTCTCATATACACTGCTGACAGGAATGTAAAATGATATAACTACTTTGGAAAACAGTCTGGCAGTCCTTCAAACAGTGAAACATAGGATTACCATGTGATTTAGCAATTCCACTCCTAGGTATTTACCCAAGAGAAATGAAAACATATGTTTGCAAAAAAAAAAACTTGTACACAAATGTTCATAGCAATGTTTTTCATAATATCCAAAAGGGTAAATAATCCAAACTCAGCCCATCAGCTGAATGAATAACAAAATGTGTTTTGTCCATACAATAGAGTACTATTCTTCAATAAAAAGTAATGGAGTACTAACCCATGCTACAACATAGATGAATTTTTGAAAACATTATACTACATGAAAGAAGATAGGCATAAAAGGCCTTATGATATATGATTTTATTCTTATGAAATAACCAGAATGGCAAATTCATAGAGACAGAAAGTAGATCAGTGATTTCCAGGAGGTGGGGGCAGAGGAATGAAGAGTGACGGCTAATGGATCCAGAGTTTCTTTATGGGGTGATGTTGTTGTTTAGTTATTAAGCCACTTCCAACTCTTTTGTGATCCCATGGACTGTAGCCTGGCAGGCTCCTCTCTCCATGGGATTTCCCAAGACAGAATATTGGTGTGGGTTGCCGTTTCCTTCTCCAGGGGATCTTCCTGACCCAGGGATCAAACCTGCATCTCCTGCATTAGCAGGCCAATTCTTTACTGTTGAGCCACCAGGAAAGTCCTATGGGGTGATGAAATACTCTAATAAATTAATTGTAGCGATGGATGCACAACTCTATGAATATAATAAAAAACTATCGAATTGTACTGTTTAAATGGGTAAAGTGTAGACTACATGAATTGTATCTCCAAAAAGCTATTCTAAATAAAGAATGTTTCCTCACTGCCATTTCCTTCAGCATGTGCTCATTTTCCCAAATCTAATACACACACCACATGCACCACAGGCTCCTCCTTTGACAGAGGCAGCAAAAAAGGGAATTCAAAGTTAGGGATCTAGAATAGACTGTCATTAAGGTCCTTTTCAAACCTCAAGAATTTAAAACATCCACTGTGTTAGTTTCCTGTTGCTGCTATAACAAATTATCACAAACTTGGTGACTTAGACCAAGACGCATTTATTACCTCACAGTTCTGAATATCGGAAGTCTGCATTGGATTTCCCTGGAATAAAGTCAAGGTATCATCAGGGTTATGTTCATTCTAGAGGCTCTAAGGGAGAACATGTACACTATTTTTTTTTCCCCAGTTTCTAGATGCTGCCTGAATTTTTGGCTCATGATTCCTTCCTCTGTCTTCAAAGTCATCAGCAGAGTATTCTCAAATCTTTCTCTGACTCTATTAAAATCCAATGTAATTGCATATTGCTCGCATGTGTGCTAAGTCATTTCAGTTGGGTCTGACTCTTTGTGACCCTATGGACTATAGCCCAACCGGGCTCCTCATTCTATGGGATTCTCTGGGTGGGAATATTGGAGTGGGTTGCCATGTCCTCCTTCAGGGGATGACCCAATGGTGGAAACCGCATCTGACGTGGCTCCCACATTGCAGGTGGATTCTTTAGCACTGAGCCATCAGGGAAACCCAGTTTCATAGTACCCACTCCAATATTGTATATGTTTTATCCTGTAAAGCAACATATTCAAAAGTTCCAGGGACAGACCATTCATGACTTTAGGGGGCCATTATTCTCCTTATCACATCTACCATGTCAGTGAGTGACCACAGCATTTGAGAGGGCATTGGACCTTAGGTAGGGCCTCTGAAAGAGAGAGAAAACAGAATACTTAGGTCTTCCACAGAACAAATGCCTACAAAGACCACCTATCCAGTTCAAGTCCACCCAGGGCCATGGCTTGCCCCTTCCACTTGTTACCTTATGGGTATCAGCAAACAATCCATACATATCATTTTAATTTTTTTAAAAGAGAGAAAGAAAAATCTACCAGTTTGAAGTGGCTCTTGAAGAAGCCTTAAGAACTATTGGAAAAGGCAGTGGTGATCCCAAGAACTAGTACCAGTTCATAAAGACCAGGATCTGACAATTTCTTTTTTTTTTTTTTTTTTGAGAGGATATTTTGATCAAGAAAATGTGGAGATACAGTATACCTGATACATTCCAAAATATCAACTTTCATAATATCCCAGAAGGCAGAGTGGAATAACATGGGCCACAGTATAAGGCAATTTCTCACATAATCAGCTGGCAAAATAATCTTTGCTTATAGGATATTAATGAATAGAATGGTGTCATCTCTTGAGTAAGTCTCTAGTGTTGGGCCAAAGGGCTGAGGTTTAACGTTCGCATCAGTGGCTTAAATGAATGATTATCCTGTTTGTCAAAGATGGAAAGCCAGAAGGGAGATGATGAACAAAATGGCTGTGTGTATGATACAATACATTAGATGATGGGCACAGTGAAGCGCTAATGAGGCTGGTGCTTGATTATCGGCAGAAATGGCATGCTCAGAACTTTGCTTTAGATTAGCTATGGTATTTAAAAGGGAAAGATAATAAAATGTGGAAAATATAAAAATGCCAAAATTCAGAAAAGGCACCAGGCATGATCCATTAGAGACTGAAGATGCTGCTGCTGCTGCTGCCAAGTCGCTTCAGTCGTGTCCAACTCTGTGTGACCCCATAGACAGCAGCCCACCAGGCTCCACCATCCCTGGGATTCTCCAGGCAAGAACACTGGAGTGGGTTGCCATTTCCTTCTCCAATGCATGAAAGTGAGAAGTGAAAGTGAAGTTGCTCACGACCCCATGGACTGCAGCCTACCAGGCTCCTCTGTCCTTGGGATTTTCCAGGCAAGAATACTGGAGTGGGATGCCCTTGCCTTCTCCGAGAGACTAGAGATATGTCTGCATAACTGCAATGTGTGAAGGCATAGTCTATGCTCAGTTGCTAAGTCATGTCCGACTCTTTGCCCCTCCATGGACTGTAGCCCACCAGGCTCCTCTCCCCATGAGGATTTCCCAGGCAAGAATACTGGATTGGCTTACTGTGTTCTTTTGTAAGAGATCTTTCTGACCCAGACATAGAACCCACATCTCCTACATGAGCAGATAGGTTCTTTATCATTGAGCTACCAGGGAAGCTCATGAAGTCACAGAGAAAAGTGCAAATGACAAGCAGTAATCAGGGAAGAGAAGGCATGAGTGAAAATAAGTAAAATTCCAGGGAAGCTAAGAAAGGATAGGGTCGAGTACAGGGGACAAGCCTAAATACCGGATGATAGGAGAATGACCATGTATAATAGCATCACCACACAATAAATTATAATATAGTCATCAAAATGAGGTTCTCAAAAATATTGAAAGGTATGGAAAGTGTTTGATGTAAAACTAATTTTTAAAAAAGCAATATTCAGACTAGTGTATAGTGGAATATCAACTTTGTTATTGTTTTAAAGTATGCTTAAAAGAAAAACCATAAAGAAAGACCTCAAAAACGTTAATAGCAGCTGTCTTTAATTAAGAGGATTGTGAATGATTTTAATTCCTTCTTTCACTTCTTAATATTTTCCAAGTTGTTCACAATGAATATCTCTGGTTCTTAAAATCAGGAAAAATATTTCAAAGTGTAGGTAAAAGTATTGGTACTTAGAAAGGAGAAAAGCTGTCTTAGGTCAGAGAAGGAAGGAAGGCAAGGAGGAAAGAAGGAAAAAAGAGAATGAGGGAGGGAGAGAGAGAGGGACATTGGAGCACAAATAGCTTGGAGGAAGAAAGGGAAACAGGGTCAGTGAGGGAAGTCGTGCCATATAAATGTGTCAGTCAAATCAAGAATATGCCTTAGAAAGCATTTTTAAAATTAATTAATTTATTTTAATCAAAGGCTAATTACTTCACAATATTGTAGTGGTTTTTGCCATACATTGACATGAATCAGCCATGGGTTAGAAAGCATTTTTGTAAAGAGGCAATTTTCCCCATGAGTAAAGTAGTCATTTTTAATTTTTGTTCATTTTAAAGTTTTACCACCTTTTAAATGAGAAATGTCAGGGGAAAAAAGGCTAAAATTAATGTGCAGTCCTACGTTTCATCAACTCAACAAAAATCATTAGGATCCACACAGGAGCCTCTGCAGGAACATCCTGTGTCACTACAGCAAAGGAGGGCAGCCCTCTCCATTTCACTGGTGACTACTCCCAGGCACGACATCAGCTGTCACTCACTGCGACTGATCTGCCCAGCAAATTAAGCAACCAGCAATAAGTAATAGTCCATGGCCAGCTAATGGTCAATTCTGCTTCTGTTCTCTCATCTGAGAAATGAAGATATACTTTCAACATCTTAGGGGAAGGGAGCAATATTCGGATAATATAAACATAGGAATGACTGTTGTGCTCCATAGCTATGCTCAATTAATCCAACAGTCTGTCACTGGCACCAGTAGCTTATTCCCTACTACAGCTTGATGGCTTTCTCCATTCTAAGCAGCCTAATTTTCTGTTGAAATGGCCTCTCAGGAGATCTATGAGTCCAATGCCATACTTTTACAAGTAAGGAAACCTGCGAGATTGACTTCCCAGAAGTGTCACAGCTGGCTGGTGGCAGAGTCAAGGAGAGAAACCAGACACCAGGCTGCCGCTTCTCTCTCCCTCACCCACCGCATCCATGCTTGGGAGAAAAGGGTCGCAGCACGGCGAAAGGGACAGTACCACTATCATAAGCAGAACTGAGGAAGATATCTTCAGGGACTGAAGAGAGTGTACCTGGGAGAAGCAGGACCTAAGGACAAAGAAGGTGTGCCAGCCATGCCAACTCTGATGTTCACAGTAAAGTCTCTTGGATAAATTCATCTAAAAACTTTCTTAAAAAAATTATATCTTGAGCCTGTCTCACTGCAGAATTATAAAACCACATATATTTACCCCCAAGTGTACAAAATAACACAGGACCACAGCTCCTTTCTGAGAGTCAGTGCCCTGACATTCTCATCAACCTAGAGTATAAGCCAAAAAGAAAAGTCCCTAAACATCCCATACTGATGAACTATAGCACATACATCAAAGCATCAAAGCTCACATCCTGAGCTCACAGCCCAGATCACATTTGATATAATTATGAGGGAAGTGACTGGAAAGTCTAAAAACATATACACAAAGATTCAGAAAGCAACTGTCTATGTAAGGTAAGTAGAGTAGTAAGGAAAAGATCTTATAGTGAAATTGAAGGTATGTCATTTCCTGTTGAGCCTCTGTTTCCTCGGCAGTAAAATACGGTTCAGTAATTCTTTACTTACAGGATTGTTATAAAAATAATAAGAGATTATATAGGTTAAGCGCTTGGCATGGTATTTAACACATAATATGGAGGAGCCTGGTAGGCTGCAGTCCATGTGGTCGCGAAGTCGGACAAGACTGAGCGACTTCACTTTCACTTTTCACTTTGATGCATTGGAGAAGGAAATGGCAACCCACTCCAGCATTCGTGCCTGGAGAATCCCAGGGACGGGGGAGCCTGGTGGGCTGCCATCTATGGGGTCTCACAGAGTCGCACAACTGAAGTGACTTAATAAAGCAAGGATTTAATAAAAGATGTTTAGTTGCTCAAGATGTTTAGTGTCCAACTCTGTGCAACGCTATGGACTGTGGCCTGCCAGGCTCTTCTGTCCATGGAATTTCCCAGTCAAGAATACTGGAGTGGAGGAGGCCTCCATTTCCTTCCCCAGGGGATCTTCCTAACCCAGGGATCGAACTTGCTTCTCCTGCATTGGCAGACAGATTCTTTGTCACTGAGCCACCAGGGAAGCCCCAAAAGACAACTACTATTATATTGACAGCAATAATTATGGCATTAAGAAAACTGGTAATAAAGTTTTATTTCTATAATACAATTTTATGCCTTCTAGAGGAAACATTTAGTTACAAAAAATAAAAAGAAATTCATCCAGATTGATATTTCTGAAGATTAGAGATTGATATTTTTTATTGATTTATTTAAACCTCAACATCAAATGATATCAGGCTTCCCTGGTGGAATTAGAGGTAAAGAGGCTTGCCTGCCTATGCAGGAGAAGCAGTTTTGATTGCTGAGTTGGGAAGATCTCCTGGAGTAGGAAATGGCAACCCAATCCAGTATTCTTGCCTGGAGAATCCCATGGAGAGAGGAGCCTGGTGGGCTACAGTCCATGGGGTCGCAAAGAGTTGGACATGACTGAGCACACACATACACACACACATCAAATGGTATCAGTCTCAAATCAAAAAGTCCTAGATTAGTAAATCTGAACATAGTTTCCTTTAGAATGGTCTGCTTCTTTGTTTTCCTCTTCTGCAGATAGAAGAAAGTAGTTCACAGTGGCAGTTACCTGTAGACAACCCATACATGTCCCAAGCCATCTAGACTAGCTAGACCATTGAGAGAAGTGGGGTTCACTACTCCATCGACTTCATGCTTTTCTAAATGGTACCCAAGAGGCCCAAGGAGGGAAAGTGCTTCACTTCCTCTTCAGGAGTTTATTGACAGAATCAGGTTCGAAATGAAAAAGACCATGACATCCCTGATGCCATTTCTCTGCCAAGTGCATTAGCATGCTAAACAGCAACGTGGCAAAGGCAGCTCCAGGCTGCGGACAGCGCAGCAAAGCTGCGCTGCGCCCTTCCACACGGACACTGAAAGTTCATTAGAAAGGCGCCCATTGGCCATGGCAGGAGGTAGCAGATACTACTGCCATGCAGAAGTCTACTAAGATTTGGTGGTAAAATGGAGTCAAAAATTAAGATCAAAAGTGAAAGTGAAAGATGCTCAGTCATGTCCGACTCTTTTCGACCCCATGGACTACACAGTCCATGGAATTGTCCAGGCCAGAATACTGGAGTGGGTAGCCTTTCCCTTCTCCAGGGGATCTTCCCAACCCAGGGATTAAACCCAGGTCTCCTGCATTGCAGGCGGATTCTTTACCAGCTGAGTCACAAGATATTTTCTACAAAATACAGACCAAGATATCCTGAGATACTGTGTAGTGGATTAAGAATCAAATTGCTGAAATCCTCTTCCTTCGCTTCTAGCCTGGAGTGGCCACAGGGCATATCTTTGAAAGAGGCATCCACCACAAGCCAAACGTTCTGAGAGGCACAGGATACAAATTACCTCACTCTGTTTTCACAACAGCCTTGCCAGGTAGGAATTTCTATAGGCAATTCCGTTGGGACATCCTCCCACAATTTAGGGAAGGTCTTCCCACAGGAGACTACAGGGGAGGGAGGGAAAGGACTTGCTTCTTATCATAAACATTTGTTCAGTTGTTAAGTAACGTCTGACTCTTTACAATTCCATGGACTGTGGCACGCCAGGCTCCTCTGTCCCCCACTATCTCCTAGAGTTTGCTCAAATTCATATCCGTTGAGTTGATGGTGCTATCCAACCATCTCATCATCTGTTGCCCCTTTTTCCTCCTGCCCTCAATATTTCCCAGCATCAGGGTCTTTTCCAATGATTCGCTCTTCGCATTATAAACGCTGTGTTACTCGAAAAGGAGGCCTCCGTTCTCCTCCTCAATCCTCTTGTACAAATACATGCAGTGAAATTATTCCTCCGAAGATATGACTGGACTTAGTAACTCACTCTGGTCCTCTGAACTTGGAATATATGGGCTTAACTGCCTTTTGTCTCAGCTTTAATCACAATTCTAAGAGGAAAAATCATCTCTATAGCTAACACCATCTTGCTACCCTCCAAGAATTGGGGTGATATATTTTCAATGAATCTGAAAAAAGTACACAAATATATAACAGTTATGGAGGGAATGCACACATACTGTTTTCAGTGTTTTCTTATAAAGATTGCCATTTAGCATTAGCTATTTTCATTTTTAAATCTGAAGTTTTTCAATTTAATGTTTTCATCTCAGACCAAAACAAAGTAATCACTGTAGATATTTTGAAATTACTGTGCTTTTCAATTTTTTTTTTCTATACAAATGATGCCTCTCTTTAATGCTAGCAAAGCTTATAATGGTCTTAGCTGGATCTTTCAGAATCCTTGAAGCCTTGCAATGCTCATAACCTCATTTTCCCTTCAGAGTTCTTAATCTCTTAGCAGAAGGGCCACTCAAAGGAAAACTTAGTATGCCTAGTTTGGAGAGAAGGAAAAAGGGAATTAAAGGGAAAGGCTTCAATTTGCTACAGAGAATTGATGGAAGTGAGTTTTTTGTTTGTTTTTAATGTTCTATTTAAATAAATGATGGCTTGTCTCTAAAGAGTGATCTGTTGATTTGTTAACTCATTGGGGTGTGTCATTTTCTCAAATTCTGGACAGTAATTTTTTTAGAAGGATCGGGAGGAGCAGGGGTGGGGGTGGGCAAGAAGAAATGGAAGAAGCCAGTCAAGAAGAGAGTCATTATATCCTGGCTATCTGTGTTATATCCTGGCTGTATGTGGATGGAAAAGGTGAAGAAAAATGGTACACAAGTTGAGACTGGAGATGGCACAACAAAATCCTATCACTCAGTCTATTTACTCCAGTCTGTCTGTCTCCTATTTCCTCAGCAGCACCACCTCAATCACCCCTACAGCCCCCTGTCCAACCAATACCCTTATGCACTTTCAAGAGGACTTGACTCTTTTGTGACAACAAAAACAGAGGCCATCAATGGAAACTTCCTCAACTCCTTGGATCCTACCTACTAATGCATCTGCTCTAAGCCTGGCTGCCCTCTACACGACAGGAGAAAGGAGCCTCTGCCCTCTTTGGGATGAACCCTATAGGTGTACTCTAAAACCATCCACTTCCTCCTCTTCAGACACTTTGTCACTTTGTCAAGTGTTTAGGATTGTATGTTTGTATATGCTCAAGGCTTTCCTGGAGGAGGAAATGGCAACCCTCTCTAGTATTCTTGCCTGGAAAATCTCAGGGACAGATGAGTCTGGCGGGCTACAGTCCAGGGGTTCGCAAAGAGCTGGACACGACTGAGCACACGCACCCGAGGCTTTCTTAGCTTCAAGAATCCCTCTTACTTATAAATCCCCTTTATCTCCCTTCATTGCTTGAGTTCCTCCAGTCTCACTTCTCTCCTCCCTAGCTGTTCCCTCCTCAGGCTACCTGCTTCCACTGCGATTTCACTGCAACAAGCCTCACAAGAATGACTCTCCTCTGAGCTCCAAAGTCAAATACCCAGTTACTGGTCACTTCTATTTGCATTTCTCAAAGACTCTTTAAACTTCCAATACCCTACTGGTTTTATTACTGTCTTCTCAACTCTCCAAATCGAGGCCTCCTACTCCCATTTTCAGTGCATAATCCTCAAATCTCTCCAGTCACCTAAAGCAGAAATTGAGGCTCTTTGAGTCATCTCTGCCTTTCCTTATCCCCACATGTGGTTAAATCTTCATGCCCTATCTCCCAAACTCCTAAACATCTCTCAAGTCTGCCTCTGGTTATCTTCTTTGCTACCAGCCAATAACCACTGGTTGATCTGCCTGCACGTAGATTTCCCATCCAATCCATTCTTTACAGCAGGCACCAGGATTTTTATAAAAATGCAAATATGAACCTATCACTTCCTTGCTAAAAATGGTTCAGCGATTTCTTAATGATCTTACAAAAAAGAATCCCAAATCCTTAAAATAGTGTAGTAACAGAAATCCTATTCTGAAGCATACACAGATACCCACACGCTTTTATCTTTTGCCTTCCCCTAAAAAATCAGCTTCTCCTTAGATGGCCAGAATGTCTATCTGCTGAGAAAAGATTAGGACTCCAAAGAAAGAACGCCGAGGGGGATAAAGGGAGGGAGTATCCAGATTTTGAAAACCTCTTGAAATGATGTTTAACCACAAGCCAACAGCCATCAAAGGGAAGATTTTCTGAATTCTTTTATCCTCTATTTTGGCTTAATCCAGACTCAAGATTGGCTGCCCCAGACCCCAGGGTTCCCCACAGTACACAGAGGCCATTTGGAGGACAAGACAGAAACATAGCAAGATTTGGGGAGAGGCTGAGTTATCCAGGAGACAATTAGGCTCTGACCACTTTGAGGGAGGGAGGGAGAAAAAGAGAGAATCAGTCAATGGCCCAGCTACAAGGTACACAGGGAGCAGACTGCAGCCACAGGATCAGCTAACATGGGCTGGGAAGACCAGCGACACTGCTGCAGAGACCGGAAAAATCAGGAGATATTCCAGGTCACTACAGGGCTCCAAGGTCCTTTCTGTCACACTGCTGCAAGTACAAAGCAAAGCCAGAACCCACCCCAATACTCTTAGAAGCCAACTTGAAGAGTTACCTGCATGGGTAGCTGAGTCTAAGCAGGTCTACTCAAAAGGGACTATTTATATTTTTGTGTCATACTAAGCTTTGGAGCTGAAATTTTTGCTCCTCGGCAGATGGAGTTTCTGAGAAAGACAAAATTAGATGCTGATCTCCCCACAAAGACAAAGAAGGGTGAGGAGAGACAGAAGTGGGGGAAAAGACAGGGAAGGTGATAGGCCATGTAGGGAGGAGAAGGGGCAGAGGAGGGGAAAGAGAAAGGGAGGAGGGGGGGGAGAGTAGAAAGAAACCATCCCTGTGTCCCACCTGGGCTGCCCTGCAAGTCAGCTGGCACCTCCACTAGTGTCCTGGATGCCTTCACGCTCCATCTGCTGTCAGCCTCACAGCCATTTCTCCTTCACCGAATTCTTGAGACATACTGGTCTTCTTGCCCTTTCTCAGACCTGGCCTGGTCCCTCTCATCCCAAGGTGCTTTCTTACACAGTCTATTCCCTCTGTCTGAAATGCTCTTCCCTCTCTCCACTATCACCTTGTAGACCCAGCTAGCCTGACTCTGACCCCTGCATCACTTTCCCAGGGAAGTCATTCCTGGACTTCCCTGGCCCTACCTCCCACCCCATCTGGCCCAGAGTCCCCTATGTTACAGTCTCATATCTCACTTCCCCAATGGCGATCATACCTCTGCTGACCATAAGCTATTTTGAAAGATGTGGACAACCCCAATCGGGGTTTTCCTGGTGGCTCAGTGGTAAAAAATCGACCTGTTAGTGCAGGAGACCCGGGTTTGATCCCTGGTTTGGGAAGATCCCCTGAAGGAAGAAATGGTCCCACTCATGTATTCTTGCCTAAGAAATCCCATGGATAGAGGAGCCTGCCTGGTTACAGTACATAGGCTCACAAAAGTGTCGGACACAGCTGAGCAGCTAAACAACAGGACACCACAATTGCACTGCCCACTACCATGTTCTGCGTGGTAAATGCTTGACATACATAAAGTAAATAAAAGTGAGTAGACCAACCATCATTGAGGGTTTGGTGCTGTTTCTTCACCAGCTATTGCTGTTGCTCAAGGTGGTATGTGTGTGTGTTGTGTGCACATGTGTAAATGGAATGCATATGTATGGATTGAATGAGAAACAGAATTAAGGCAACCTACATCCAACATAGAAAACACTTTAAGTGAGAATCAGCAGCAACATAGGTGATACACATAAGATGTGCAGAGAAAGACCCTCTCATAGCCCACTACCCTAGCCCCAGTGCCTATATCTGTATCTGAAAGGCTAATAGTTTATTTTACTCTCTGGGTCTTGAAATAGTTTGACTTTGAAAACCCTTATTAAAATGAGAATGCTTTGGGACAGGGAATGGTTTAAGCTTCTATCACTTTGTGTTTTAGAGAGGATTATGATGGATAATTAAGAAGGAGCTGAAATATCAGACACTAGGTTATGAGTGGAGAAAGGTAGGAAAAGAGGATAGGAAAACCCTGCAGGGAGAGAAGCTGTCAAAGGTGAGTGTTGTCACCTTTAAACGTCGTTTTCACAATTTCTCTTGATCCAAGGTATAGCTGCTCTTCCGCAAAGGAACACACTGCGGCTCTCTGAGATAAATGGATGAGCTCAGGTTAGCTTAGATTAGAAGGGAAAAAGTGCCAGACTCCCTCTAGGCTTTTCTAATCAAGGGCAGCAAGCCACATCTTGGGGGCTCTGTGGCATCAGACTATTGCATCCTGGCCATTTCCTCGTTGCTAGAGACAAGGAGCAGCAGCAAATTAAGCCACCCACAAATTACTGGAGGGGTGGGGTCTGCATAACTGCTCCAGAGAGCTCAGGACTCAGGCAGACCCCACAAAGGAGCTGTGTCAAGTTTTGGAAGAACCCAGGTAAGTGGATATAGAGGAAGATGTGAAGGATGGGGAATGGGAAACAAAGAGAGAGAAAGAGGAGGGCAGGTTAAGCATCTGGAAAATTACTGCAGTCTCAGGCTTTTGCTGCTTCAATGCCAGGATGAGTCATCAGCTGGTTGCCTAGGTGACGGCTATTTTCCTCCTCCTGCTGATCAATTTCATCTGCACAAATGTCCCATGAAACTGTGAGCTGCGAAGATAATATACCCGAGTCACAGAAAGTCCTGCCAAATGAGGTCTGCATTTCAACTGTTCTGAGACAGACTTTATGTGTCCTTAACATTACCTCTATACCCCAACCTGGCCCCATCCCCACACGTGCTCACAGACACACACACACAAATGCTCACACACACACAAATGGACACAGAGACACACACAGAAATGCACACACACTGACACACACAAGTGCTCACACATACACACGTACGCATACACACAGGGTGATGGGCCAGGACAGGGGCACAGGTGAGAGGAGATTGTCACCTGCCTTATCTTAGTTGCTCAGCTGGTAAGGAATCTGCCTGCAATGCAGGAGACCCCTGTCCAATTCCTGGGTTGGGAAGATCTGCTGGAGAAGGGATAGGCTACCCACTCCAGTATCTTGGGCTTCCATCGTGGCTCACCTGGTAAAGAATCAGCCTGCAATGCGGAAGACCTGGGTTTGATTCCTGGGTTTGATTCCTGGGTTGGGAAGATCACCTGGAGAAGGGAAAGGCTACTGGAGAATTCCATGGATTGTATAGCCCATGGGGTCGCAAAGAATCGGACGCGACTGAATGACTTTCACTTCACTTTTATCTTAGCCTAGAAATCATAACAGCAACCTTAAAGACAGAGTGATATGCGGTCATTCTCATTCCATTTCTCCAATGACCTGAACAAGGAAATACAACCACAGAGAGCAGTCAGGGGGCAACGTCCTCAGAGCCACGCCCTGCAGTCTGCATTCCTGAGTGCAGAGCAAAGGAGAGTGGCCACTCTCTCCACCCTGCTGCTGCTGCTAAGTCGCTTCAGTCGTGTCTGACTCTGTGTGACCCCAGAGACGACAGCCTACTAGGCTCCCCCGTCCCTGGGCTTCTCCAGGCAAGAACGCTGGAGTGGGTTGCCATTTCCTTCTCCAATGCATGAAAATGAAAAGTGAAAGTGAAGTCGCTCAGTCGTGCCCGACTCAGCGACCCCATGGACTGCAGCCCACCAGGCTCCTCTGTCCATGGGATTTTCCAGGCAAGAGCACTGGAGTGGGGTGCCATTGCCTTCTCCGCTTTCCACCCTAAGTCCTCCCAAAGATGTTACTGCTCCCTTTCCCTACTTTTTTTTCCTGTTAGCACATACTACATATGAAACATGTAATGTTTTGCCTTCCCCATCAGAGCATATGCTGCTTTAGGGCAGGAACTTTATTTTTCCTACTCACCACCAGATTCTTATCTCCTAGCCTACCTCATCATCCTGCACAGAGTAAGTTCTCAGTCAAAGTTTGTTGAATGAATGGATAGTCATGTTCTTAGACAACCTCATAGATAAGGTCACTCTAAAAAATATTCAATCTATGTTACCAAACCCCCTTCTGAAAGGACTAAAACCCGTGAGATTTCCACATTATAGGTAAAAAAATATGCACAGTATGACAATTAGGAAATTATCACAGTATCTGTATATTCTCCATTCTCCCTCTGTCACATAGGGCATAAAGAACTTGAGAAAGATCTTGTAGAAAAAAAGGATCCAACTCTCATATACAGGTAGTCATCCCACAGCATAAGCTGATAGAACTGCCAAATCTATTCCCATATTACCAACAATCACTAACTGGTAGCTCAGCTGGTAGAGAATCCACCTGCAATGCAGTAGACCCTAGTTCGATTCCTGGGTTGGGAAGATCCCCTGGAGAAGGGATAGGTTACCCATTCCAGTATTTTGGGGCTTCCCTGGTGGTTCAGATGGTAAAGAACCCAGCTGTATGCAGGAGACTTTGGTTCGATCCCTGGGTCGGGAAGATCCCATGGAGGAGGGCATGACAACTCACTCCAGTATGGTTGCCTGGAGAATCCCCATGGACAGAAGAGCCTGGTGGGCTACTCTGGGGTAGTCCATGGGGTCGCAAAGAGTCAGACATGACTGAACAACTAAGCACAGCGCAGCAACAATCACTAAAGGGCTCACAAGGTAGCAAGCACATCCCATGCCCTTTCTCTTTCATCCTCACAATAACCCAGGTGGAAAATAGTTTCTGATTCCCATTTTACAATTGGTGAAATAGACGAAGAGAGGTTAAATAGCACGCCCACATTACACATGCAGTATGTGATAGCCTCAGGATTCAAGCCCAGACCTGAACTCTCAGTAAGCATCCAACACTGCCTGTCTGCTTACCACACCCCTCTACTTGTCAATCTTGCCCTTTTGGTGACATTTTCAGTCCTACTTTTCTCTTTCAAGCAGCCCAGGCTGTCAATTCTAGCGTGAAGTGTTTTGCGTTTATACTGTGCTTTCTCCTTTTCCAAGAATCTTTAGAGAAATTATATCATTCAAGCCTCAAAACAATCCTGTAAAGCAGATCACATCATTCCCACATTTCAGATGTAGAAAATGAGAAACAAAAAGGTTAAGTGACTTGCAGAGTTCATTTAACTAATCAGACCCGGGACTTGCGCATTGGCGTTCACACGCTATTCCTCTCCAGCCCAGATGCACTCTGGAAAAGAGCAGCTCGGAGGCCATTGTCATTGGTCCCCATCCCTGACCACACTCTAATTTGGCTCTATGCCCCCACCAATCCTCAGAGCTGTCCCAGAAGTCTCAAGCTGGCAAACGTGATCCACCTTGTCAGCTAATTCTAAACAAAGCCTGGCCTGGGGAACCTCAGGGACTTCATCCTGGAAAAGCAATCTAAGATTTCAGAGGAAATTTGAGTAATTTGAGAAAGGGTCCAAATGTCATAGCTTAAATTAGAAAGTGATGTAGATATTTGTAATCAATTTTATCCTCACTCTTTCCTTGCTCTGACCCCCTCACCTCAGACCATTCCTCACCCACCACATGTCTGCTTTAAAAAGAAATACCTTGCCTCACCCACTGTGAAATAAAAATGTCTTAAATTGCAGGTAGGTTTGTAGACATGATTCCGAAAAATAAGTTCACAAAAGATCCTTCCAGTTCTTCCTGAGAACAGTGTCAACTTAGGTGGGAATGAGTAATTGAAAGAAAGAGAAATTTTAATCCAAACTCTTGTAAGATGTCAAGGCAGGCCAGCAACCAACAAGTATACAAAATGAAATACATTAAGATTCCCCCAAAATCATGAGTCTTGCCTTAAGTGGTTTCAGTGAAATAGTCCACTTGCCTGCCCTCGCCATTCTTCTTTTTCAGTATGGCTTCATTTCTCTATGACTTGTTAGACAGTTTTCCTGTCTGTATGAAAGCCATGATTTTTCTTCTGTCTTTGAGGCCACATGTTTGTACATGTGTCTTCATGTTTACATCAGTAGCAGCTAGATTGCATGAGAACCTATTCAACACAATGTGCCAGGCACTGTGTCAGGCACTTTTCATATATAAACTCCTTTAAACCTCCAGTGAGCCTATGATTGGAGCATGATTGCCAGGATTGTTTTCCTTTTACATGGTGACAAAACTAAGGCTCAAAGAAGTTAAGGAATTTGCCTAAAAACACAAAACAAAAACTAATCAAAGAATAGATCTAGTATAGTAACTGGATATCAGCATTAAAAATAACAGAACAAAACAAAAACACATTCACTCATTACTTTTATTTCAGCAAGAGACTACTTTATTCAATGAATCTGATTGAACATCATCACCAAGTGATCAGGGAGATAAGACTATGTTGAATCCTTATGACATCTCTCCCCAAAGATGAGATCAATAATAACAATGAAGTATGCATCTTCATTTTGTTTTGGCCAAATTAATTCTCACTGTTTAATCTTTCGAAAGCACTGCTATGTGTCAAAATTATTTACAAACCAAGTCGGAAAACTTTTAGATTTTCTTATATCCATCCACCCCTTCAACTATGAGAACAAGGTAATAACTTGTTGCTATTTTTCAATAAATAAGTCATTATATTAATTCTAATGATGATACTTAAGCCATACTAGACAATTTAAACAATCTGCTAGAAAAGACATTGCTGTTCTTGTTCAGTCACTCAGTCATGTCAGACTGTTTGTGATCCCATGGACTGCAGCATGTCAAGCTTCCCTGTCCTTCACCATCTCCCAGAGTTTGCTCAAGCCTATATCCACTGCAGCATTATTTATAACCACTAAGGAATATACAAAAGCAATTCAAGTTCCCATAAATAGAAGAATGGATTAATGAATTATGAATGAATGGATTATCACATATATATGTATATGTTTATACACACACACACACACACAATGAAATATTACTCAGCCATAAAAAATGAAATCTTGCCATTCACAACAACATGGATAAACTTATTTAGAGGTATGCTAAGTGAAATCAGTCAAACAGAGAAAGACAAATACCATATGATTTCACTTGTGTATAACATTAAAAAAAAACAAAATAAATAAACACAACAAAACAAAACAAAAAAGTCATAGGTGCAGAGAACAAACAGTGGTTGCAGTCAAACAGTTGAAGATTCCAGAGGCTAAAATATGCCCTTTGTTCTGCAGAGCACTGGTGACCCAGTTTCAGTGCCGTGAGGAGAAAAGATGTATTAAGCAAGTTCAAGAGTTGGGGTAAAGATTGCAAATAAATTCACTGTATAATATACAACCATATCATATAAAGTTCAGAAAATAAAGAAAACTGAAAACTTACCTGTGATTTATTTATCTTGACAAAACCAATGTATTTGGTCAATTTTCTCCTAGTCTTTAACAATGTGAATATGCCTCAGTTCCAAGTACTAGCTCTTAATAAACCTGAAGGTAGGAACTTTCAAAAAGCCCTACCTGTCCACAAAATTTATTTATAGTTTTCCTTAAGTATTTATTTTAATTCAAAGCATCTTTTCAAGAACATGGCACTGAACAACAGGCCTCAAACCTAAAACTGGGATCACGTGTTATCTGTAATATTTCCAAATTTAAACTTGTTTTCAAGTTTAGAAGTCTAATTCCAGAAGAACCAGAAATCTAGTGTCAATCATGGGAGTGTTTCTCTGCCCCTGGAGCTCGTTCCAAAATCTGCAAGTTGTTATGGATTCAGGTCACTGGAAAGTGGAACAGAGGCAGGCAATCATCCCGCATCAGGTAATTTACTGATTAGAAGCAATTTCTTTCTACTCATGCCTCACACCAAACATTCTCCAGCTTCCCAAGTTCTCAAAGCATCCCTAACTAGCTGGGCTTGCTGGAGAGTAAGGATTAAAAAGGTTCTAGTTTCTGGAAAATCCCATGGACAGAGGAGCCTGGTGGGCTGCAGTCCATGGGGTCGCAAAGAGTTGGACACGACAGAGCAACTTCACTTTCACTTTTCACTTTCATGCATTGGAGAAGGAAATGGCAACCCACTCCAGTGTTCTTTCCTGGAGAACCCCAGGGACGGCAGAACCTGGTGGGGTCACACAGAGTCGGACACGACTGGAGCGACTTAGTAGCAGCAGCAGCAGTTTAATTAAACTCAATCTCACCTTCAAAGAGGGCTTGCCCAGGGGCTCAGCTGATAAAGAACCCACCTGCCAATGTAGGAGAAACAAGAGATTCAGGTTCAGTCCCTGGGTCTGGAAGAGCCCCTGGAGAAGGAAATGGCAACCTGCTCCAGTGTTCTTGCCTGGAAAATTCCATGGACAGCGGAGCCTGGTGGGCTACAGTCTAAGGGATCACAAAGAGTTAACCATGACTGAGGGCGCACACATGCATTTGCACACACACACACACACACACACACACACACACACACACGCACACACACATCTTCCAGGACAGCCTGACTGACGCTGCAAAGGAAGCAGGGTGGTCCCAGGCATACCACCCCTTCTTCTTTGATACTCCTGGGAACCAAACATCTTCCAAAATATGCCCTGTATTAAAAGGGGAAGGGGGACAAATGGATGAGCATATTTTAAATATCTGCATCCAGGCTTTCATATGAAAATTTTACAGGGAAAAGGATAATGCTAAAAGTGATGATATGGATAAGTGAAAATTTAAGATTCAAAATATCTATGAATTTGAACTATATAGGTCATCCAGGTATTAATACTTCTGGGAGAATAGCCACATGATTATTTGCATTTTACTGGGCTTTCCCTGGAGCCATAAGTCTTCACCCAAAGGTAATAAAGCTTGAAAAGGAGGTTGCAGAAATAGTCTGGGGATATTTCAGTTCTGTGGTATCCTTCTGATGGCAGTTTGTGTGTACCAATCTATGGCTCCAATTTTTGTCATTCCAGTTAGGGGTTATTTCTTTTTCAAAGAGCTTTTACAGATGTATACATATATGCATACAGATAGACAAATAGATTCATGTCTGAGGGGCCCCCTTGATGTGTCAGGCACTGGTGCTCTTTTGTTGGTTGATACGCTAGATACATTATTTTAAATAGATCAAAGAAGATGCACCCCAGGAGACCTCAGAGCTCTTCAAATCTTTTCCATGGAGCTAAAGAACCACTCATCTAATCCAACGGCCCAATTTACAGACAAGCAAACTGAGACCCAAAGAAGGAACATGATGTCCAAGGTCACAGAGCTAATGGCAAAACCAAGAACTCCAATCCTCCAGAGCTTTCTCCTCCCACTGTGGAGCTGCCTGGGTTACCTTACGTCTCATACAGTCAGTCATTGGATGACGCACCTCAAGCCATTCTAACCCCGCGTCCAGGACACATGTGTCACCATGACCCTGAAAATCAGTCCAGATTCTTTTTTTATCCATATCCTCTCTGTCCACATCCTGATTGGAAACATGGAATTTAGGATTACAATCTTAAATGGTCCAAATGAGCTGCGCAAGCAATCACTAATAAACAGAGAAGCTTAATTACATTTGATCCTCATCTGGTCCCTCCTGAATTCATAAGCAGAGACTTGCAATTCCTTTATCACTAGACACAGGGAGAACAGCCAGAGGCGCCTGCAGGGCTCTGAGGGGAGCAAGCTCGAGCTCCAGTGGGAACTGTAGGCGACGTTCTTTCAGTGAGCGTCTGTGCGTGCTAAGTCACTTTAGTCGTGACAGACTGCGACCCTGTGGACTGGAGTCTGCCAGTCTCCTCTGTCTATAGGACTCTCCAGGCAAGGATACTGAAGTGGGTTGTCGTGCCCTCCTCCAGGGGATCTTCCCAATCCAGTGAGCATCTACTGGATGCCTCCTGTGTACCATACTCTGGGCCTTGCATGGGGAACGCAAGGACAGTTAGTCCCCAGTCTTGGTCATGAGGGGGTCTGCTTTGCCCACTCTGACCATGGCTGGATAAACTTGGATAAAGCTAAATCTCTCGGGCAGTTCTGTCAGGAGTCATTTATTCTAACCCAACCCATTTCAGGAGTCTCATGATCATCCTTAAGCCTCCTAACAAGTATAAGGGCTGAGAGAACTAGCGACAAAGGGCAAATGGTGACTGTGAGGTAAACAGTGCCCATCCTGGCCAAAAGTTAGCTTCTTCTCTACCATTTCATTTCTCTTTTACTCTCCCTTCCTACAAATCCCATACCCAATATCCACCTCCACTTCCTCTTACCCTGGTTCTAGTTCACTCTGTCATAGCACCCTCAAAAATGTACGCTGTGTGTTTTAATCAGGTTTCTTAACTTCTCTGAGCTTCCATGTACTCATATGTAATAATGTTCACTCCCAAGTGGCTCAGATGGTTAAGACTCTGCCTGCAATGCAGGAGACCTAGGTTCGATCCCTGGGTTGGGAAGATTCCTCTGGAGAAGGGGATGGCAACCCACCCCAGTATTCTTGCCTGGAGATTCCCATGGACACAGGAGCCTGGGAGCTTACACTCCATGGGTAATCACACAGTTGGACACGACTGAGCGACTAACTCTTTCATTTTCACTTTCAATTAATAGGACTATCAGAAAAATTTCATGAGGCTGTGGGTAAAAGTACTTCTCACGGTACCTGGCACTAAGCCGTCCTCCACAAATATCAGTTGTTAGCATTATTATTGTTATTTTCTGTTATGATTATTATCCTTTCCCTTAATGACAGTACTTTTCCCTGGATTATTTGTGTTCAGTGAGAGACAAAGAGCCTTTAAAACCAAGCAATTCAGTTCCTAATGGTGGGACTGCAGACCCAGAGAAGAATAGTAGGTGGGGCCCTCACTGTACCCTCAGTCTCCCCCTGGTAAGCAGCGCCCTCTCGGACTCCCTGAAGCTGCTCTTCATGTCTGGTCCTCCCCTGGTCTGCTGCTCATGCAGAGGGGCCCCAGGATCTGCTGCTCAGGATCTGCTGCTCAGAATCACGAAGCTGAGCATCATGCACCACAGAGCAGAGGCAGGACTTGCCTGGGCTCCTGCAGGGATCACAGCAAGAAGGCAGAGCATCAAGTTGCATCTCCCTTCAAACAGAGAAGGGCCTCTCTTGCTGGCAACTAACTCCTAGTTTTGCCGGTCCCCCCCTGAGAGTCCAGGATAGCCCAAGGTCAAAAGCCCCAGGGCCTCATCTGTGGTTTTATAATGAGACCAGCAGAGCAAGCTCTTCTCCAGCAAGAGTCAGCACTGACTACCTGTCTGCTCTAGGACAAGCCAACAGCACTCAGAATTCCAGCCTACCTCCTAAATATCTCTCATTTTCACCCTCCTCCTCTCTGTCCCTATTACTGCTGTCTTAGCCAGGACGCTTGTCATCCCTCCCCAGGTAAATAATACATAAAGTGAAAAACAGTGAAAGAGTTAGTCGCTCAGTCGTATCCAACTTTTTGCAATCCCATGGACTATAGTCCACTGGCTCCTCTGTCCATGGAATTCTCCAGGCAAGAATACTGGAGTGGGTGGCCATTCTCTTCTCCAGGGTATATTCCTGACCCAGGGATGGAACCCAGGTCTCCTGCATTGCAGGCAGATTCTTTACAGTCTGAGCCACCAGGGAATACTTTCACTATGTGCCAGATAATTATATACTTCAGTGTTTGCATGCAATTTCTCATCAAAACATCAAAATAGCCCTGGACAGATAGAAATTACGGTTCCCATTTTATAAATAAGAGAAATTGAAGATGCCCAGAGAAATTATGCCCAGCCCAACACTTTGGTCCACCTATGCCCAGACTGTGGCCTCCCTGCTGCCCTCTCCTCATGCCAGTCACCACCCACTACTCACCGTTTTCTCTGCCGTGAGTCCCACTCTCCTCCAGCCCACCTGCCATGCACTTCTACGAATTCCTTTTCAAATCATAAATCTGATCATATCACTCACATACTGAAAATCCTTTAAAGACTCCCCACCAGGTCCAGATAAAGTCAAGACCCCCTAAACAGGCATTCTAGGCTCTTCCCAACCTGACTTCTCCCTTCCACATACCTGAAGCCACAGGCCATTCATCAAGGGCTCTCTGCTTTCACCCCTCCATCCTCCACACACAAACTCTCCTTCTTTGTGCAATGTGGTTTCTCCCCTCTTCTGCCTGGAAAATTCCTATCTGAAGACCCAGCTCAAATGTCATCTCCCCTGGAAATCCTCCACACTCCCTCAGATCCTTTACTCTCTCTCTGGATCGAGTCTTCCAGCCCATCCCAGTCTTTTCCCTGGTCGGCTACTACATCAAACTGTGTTATTGCTTGTCACGGGAAAGTTACTTTGAGTAAGTTGGATGCCTTCCCAGGGTAGCACCTGGGGCTTGTTTCCCAGTACCTTCCACAGGGCTAGTGCAGGTTGGTTGTTTTGTTTTGTTTTGTTTTTAACATTTATTGCACAGGTGGTTGGAGGAATCATTTATTTCTTCCTTTATTAACAGTTACTGTAGTAGTTGACTTCCCAGTTGGCTCAGTGGTAAAGAATCTGTCTTCCAAGGTAGTAGATACAGGAGACACAGGTTCAGTCCCTGGGAGGGGAAGATTCGCTAGAGAAGGAAATTCCCTAGAGAAGGAAAACCCACTCCAGTATTCTTGCCTTGGGATATTTCTCCAGGACAGAGGAGCCTGGCAGGCTTCCACAGGTTCGCAAAGAATCGGACATGACTTAGTGACTAAACAGCAACGACAACCGAGGTAGTTAATCATTGACAATTCACTGGTCACTATTTTAGGGGGCTGAGGAGGCAAAGATGAATAAAAGAACTCCCAGTGGAGTCCCAGCTTTGGTCCAATGCTTACATAACCAAGGGCTTTTATTACTTTTTCCTTGACTTCCTTCCCAGTAAACAAATTAAATTGCAGAGCCTGCAGAATACCACCTAATTCCATCCTATTTAATCTGGACACAATTGCCATCCATTTAACTGCCACACTGCTTACAAAAAACTCAGTTGTCAGGTCTAAATTATAGCTTGTGCAAATAACCAAATTTAGATGACTTGCAACTCCACTGGGATCCTAAATCCATCATGATGTTAGTTAAGTTCTATGAATTCAATTAACCTTTCTGATCAATCTTGGATTAATTAACCAAGCTGTGCTGACAAGAAAGTATTGAGGCTTTAGGTGGTTATTTTTCTAGAGACAAGAGCTCATAACATTGGGCTGTATCATTTCATTAGACCTGAACTGAAATCTTTGTCTTGTCATTTGATAATAATACTCAGTTCTCTAATTCTTTCTATATAAGAAGACCTTATTTCACCAATATGATGATGACACTGGAAGCATCTTCTGGGCAAAGATTCCACCTCTTTGACCCTTACAAAACCAACTAGCACAGTGCTTCTCCTATACCCAGAGGTGACACCAGAATTAGAGATAGCAAGAGGTAGAAAAAAACCTAGAGATCATCTTATCTGAAACTCTCATTATACAGAAGAAGAAAAGGAAACCCAGAGAAGGGCAATGATGTGCCCAAGGCCCTGAGGCTGAGCAGAGACTGGCACCCAGGTTTACTAAACTCAGCACATGATAACAGCAACACAATAGCTACCATTTTTTTCATTGATATATGCACACACACACACACACACACACACAGACACACAAACATGGATCTGTAAGCAACATAGAGCCAAATGCTGAGAAGCTGACCAGTATTTTGTGGCTCAGTTCAGTTCAGTTCAGTTCAGTCACTCAGCCGTGTCTGACTCTTTGCGACCCCATGAATTGCAGCACGCCAGGCTTCCCTGTCCATTACCATCTCCCAGAGTTCACTCAAACTCACGTCCATTGAGTCCGTGATGCCATCCAGCCATCTCATCCTCTGTCGTCCCCTTCTCCTCCTGCCCCCAATCCCTCCCAGCATCAGAGTCTTTTCCAATGAGTCAACTCTTCACATGAGGTGGCCAAAGTACTGGAGTTTCAGCTTCAGCATCATTCCTTCCAAAGAACACCCAGGGCTGATCTCCTTTAGAATGGACTGGTTGGGTCTCCTCGCAGTCTAGGGGACTCTCAAGAGTCTTCTCCAACACCACAGTTCAAAAGCATCAATTCTTCAGCGCTCAGCCTTCTTCACAGTCCAACTCTCGCATCCATAAATGACCACTGGAGAAACCATAGCCTTGACTAGACGGACCTTTGTTGGCAAAGTAATGTCTCTGCTTTTCAATATGCTATCTAGACTGGTCATAACTTTTCTTCCAAGGAGTAAGCATCTTTTAATTTCATGGCTGCAGTCACCATCTGCAGTGATTTTGTGGCTGAAAGTGAAGTCACTCAGTCATGTCCGACTCTTTGTGACCCCGTGGACTGTAACCTACCAGGCTCCTCTGTCCATGGGATTTTCCAGGCAATAGTACTGGAGTGGATTGCCATTTCCTTCTCCAGGGGATCTTCCCAACACAGGGATTGAACCCGGGTCTCCCTCATTGTAGACAGATGCTTTACCATCTGAGCCACCGTGGCTAGAGAGACATAAATTCAAGTTCAGTGCTACCCAAGCAGCCCAAGTCTGTGGGAGAAGATGAGGTGCAGAGAAATGAAGTGCAGAGAAGTGATTCTGAATTCTGGGCATCTCTTGCTTTCCAGGCAGCTGCTGGTTTGTAAGCAGTTTGCAGAAACTTGTTGTGCCAGAGGTTGACACACAAGTCAAAGATTTAACCAGTCTCACAGGGCTATGGAGGGGCTTCCCAGGTGGCACAGTGGCAAAGAATCCACCTGCCAAAGCAGAGGATGTGGGTTTGATCCCCAAGCTGGGAAGATCCCCTGGAGAAGGAAATGGCAACCCACTCCAGTATTCTTGCCTTGGAAATCCCACGGACAGAGGAGCCTGGAGGGCTACAGTCCATGAGGTTGCAAGAGCCAGACACAACCTAGCAACTCAACAACAGCAAATAATAACAAGGAGGAAAATGAGAAAACCAAGCAACTCAAAACAGACAGGAAGGTCACTGTGAGTGACCTAAGAGAGCTCACTCCTGGCAAGAGCATAGATATGACCATCCTCAGTGACCTCACGCCTGATTTCCTGCAGTTAAAGCTACTTGCAACTTCTGTTCCCTCTAGCACTTATTTACTTTGAATTTCTTAATGTTTCTATGAGATTTAACCCTTTCAAAATCCCTTCCAGGAAACTTGCTAAGACAGGGTAGAAGGAAGAGGTAGGAGCCAGGGCTGCTGAATGACTACATGAAGGTTACACTTCTGGGCCAGGCCATCCACCTCTGAGCCTGCACAGTGCTGCTACAGGCTAGAGAAGGAAGCACCTGGTTTCAACCTTTTGGCCTGCAGAGGTACATTAAAAATAAAACTGTACAAAGATTTAATATGCACTACTGTCAGCTCTGGACTAGGAACATTTAAGAAGTATTCTAAATAGGAGAAATATATTAATACGATTTATATGAGTAGTTATTAAGATCATGTGCCGGAGACTGTGCTAGGCACCTTACGCGTACTATGTTCTTTATCTCTTAAAGTGCCATAGGGTGGACATTGCTATCATTGTGCAGACAAAGATACTGAAGCTCAGTGGCGCCTGGCCTGTATCACACAGCAAGGAAGTGGCAGTCACTGGGTCATGCTGAGTGGTGTCAGACTCTTTGTGATCCCTTGAACCATAGCCCACGAGACCCCTCTGTCCGTGGGATTTCATAGGCAAGAAAACTGGAATGGGTTACCATGTCCTTCTCCAGAGTCACTGGGTCAATGTGAGGCAAATGCCCCTGCTTAGCCACCAGGAAATTCTGTCTCATCTTCATGTATTAGTTCTTCTGACTGGCATATTTAAACTTCTCAGCCCCTCAGAAAATGGGAAGAAAAAGAATACATTTGTTGACAGTGGGGAGCTGAGGATTTTTTGGCTTTGAGTGTGCCCTTTGCCCCTCGTCTACCACACTGGCACATAAGGTTGCCCACCTCTGCAATATTTCCTGAACCCTCCAATCCTAGGCAGAGCTCATTGGTAATGGACACATGATTCAAGAGACTTTTTATGCGAAGCAGGTGGAAGTGAAGAGCACTGTTAGAGGGTGGATCAGCAGTTTCCTTTCTCTGGAACATAAAGGTTTGATGTGAAAAGAAAGAATTCATGGTCCCCCACATATCCCTCCTATTATTCCAACATCATCCCCTCCTTTGAGCTGTTTTTACCCACAATTTGCATGAGCACTGGCTTGCATCTCCCAATGATTAAGTTGCATTTGGAAGGACAGTGAGATTCATTTTTAGCTCCTCGTCATCAAGAACAGAGCCCTGAAATCAGCATGCGTGCTCAAAGCTTCAGGAGCGGTGAAGTTGCCAAGGCAACGGCAGCCGCTTCTGACGTCACCGAGGGAGGACACCTCCGCAGGAAAGTGGGCTCTCGCCTTCTGGATCAGCACTTCGCTGGCCTTTGTCAGATTTTATTAATTATCTGAGTGTCTCCAGGACTCTCAGAACTGTCCTCCCACCGCTCCCCACGTTAGCAAATACAAGGAGAAAAGTTCGTTTTATTAAAGTTCTTTCTTTCCCTAGTCACCCTCTGGTCAAAAGCTTACCAAAAAAAAAAAAAAAAAAAGTGGGAATCACAGAGGGCACTCCTGAATAGTTCGCTGGCAAATTTATCTGTGACTTTGCTTTGAAACTGGGGAAAGAGAAAATGTATAGGAGAAAGAGGCTACGGAGCTTATGCGCTTAGCAGGCAGAAGAGGAACGCGGTAAATCCAATCTAAAGAAAGGTTAAATCTCTCTTCTCCCAACCTGTTCTCACCTGGAACCTCAATTAATAATAAAATCACCTTTGAGCAGAACCCATTGCTCAGTAAAGTATAAGGTCTTCTCCCTACAGAGTGAAAGGATAACAACCGCACAGGGAAGAGGATGCCATTCAGAGCTGGGTCCCCTGGCACGCATGGCTTACTGCCCACCCAAGTTCACTGCCCCTCTTCTGTGGGGAAAAGCTGTTTTGAGAAGTAGCCACCCAGTCAAGGGTCTATTTCCCAGGGCATCATGGATTTAGGCCGCATGTGACCAATTCCTACCAACAGAAGGCGAGCAGAAGCGATGCAGGTCATTCACAGGTCAAATGAGGCCGTCTCCACGTCTCTGACCCCTTCCCCTGCCTCGAGGTTAGGATGACAGGGAGCAAGGACTAGAAGGAGTCTGGCTCCCTAATCCACACATTGAACACAGTCACTGAACTGTTTTATAAATCAGAAATAAAAAATATCTTGGGTTAGAAGGCTGGGCTTACTCTGAGTTTCTCTGTTAGAGCAGCTTGAATTAACACCTTAACACAGCAGCATTATCACCAACAAGGTTAAGCCAATGAGATGATCCAATGAGTCCTTCAGGCCAGGACTCTCAGTTCTGAGGGGACACCACAGCTGTGTCCAGAATGCAAAGCCACCGACCAGAGCTAAAGACACAATCTTCCCTAACTGAAACGAAACGCGCTACAGCAAAATCCCTCAGCAGCGTTGTTTCTGTCCAGACACAGGAGAGATTACGGGGCAAGAAGCAAGCGCTGGGAGCATGCAGAGGCTGGAAAGCTGGAAGGAAGATGAGCTTGTGGGGGCCGAGGCCTTGTGTCTCCTTGAGGACACCACAGGCCACTGTACAGATGCCCCAGAGGAGCCATTGCTCACTGTACAAATGCCCTGAAGGAGCCTCATTAGGTGTAAAATCCGCTATCAGGACTGCTGTGGGCAGGCGTTGCACAAAGGGCCACAGCCAAGAGTACGAGTGGGGGCTGAAATGTAACATGCCCTTTCCTTTTTAAAAAAAGCTATGTATTTATGTATTTATTTGTTTGGCTGTGCCCAGTTTTCATGCGGCATGTGGGATGGAACCTGGGCCCCCTGCATGAGGAGTGTGGATTCTCAGCCACTGGACCACCCGGGAAATGCAACTGGCCCTTTTCTGACAACACTAAGCATTGTGGCTCGGAGCCCAGTTCACCTGGAGGAAAAGCACTTAGTGCCTTTTAAAATATGTGCAAAGTTGCCATCGAAGACTAATTCTCACATTGGTATAGCTATGAACACATCTAGCAAAAAGGCAGTGGGCTAGTGGTGGCCCTAACCTCTGAGATCTTCATAACACCAAGCTGCAATGTTTTTACCTCCTAACCATTCTCAACAGGAAGTCACATTCAAAGAAATCTGATACCAAAATAAAACTTGAAAGCTTGCTCCCGTCACTAAGGAAAAAATTTGCTGTGTCCCTCTTCCTTTTCAAGCCATCTTATCCTCCCCAACTCAGAATCTGATGCATGCTTAGCCAGATCCACCCCCTCCCTGCCTCAAAGGGAAAAGACATGAATGCTCTTTGCTGCAGAGGGTTGGAGCAAGCCATGTTAGATTTCACCCCCAGAGGACCTGATGTGATGCTGAAAAAAATGGAATGAAGACAAGGCAGATGGCAGAAGAGGAGACCTAGGCTCAGAGCCGCCAAAGAGAAAGAGGCTTTGTGAACTGGCCACTGGGAGGACGAGGATAAGTGAAATTCCAAAAACAAGGCTTTGGAGATGCAACAGTGGGTAAAGTCATTTTTACAGTGGCATTCTCCCAGGGAAGACAAGCAACGCTCCAACAGAAGGAAAAAAGAACTTCTATCCAGGAGATGATGAAAGACAGGGAAGCCTGGCATGCGGCCATCCATGGGGTGGCAGAGTCGGACTATAACTCAGCAACTAAACAGCAACAACTGTGTAGTTCAGTTCAGTCGCTCAGTCGTGTCCAGCTCTTTGCGACCTCATGGACTGCAGCACTCCAGGCCTCCCTGTCCATCATCAACTCCCGGAGTTTACTCAAACTCATGTCCACTGAGTCGGTGATGCCATCTAGCCATCTCATCCTCTGTTGTCCCTTTCTCCCGCCTTCAATCTTTCCCAGCATCAGGGTCTTTTCAAATGAGTCAGGGAACAACCGTGAAAGGGAATATCAATATTTCTGGCAAACTTCATCACTGAACAGGTATCCTCATTCATAAATGACAGGAATTTTCCTGATGTAGGAAATGACATAAACTTTTCTAGAAGGAATTGGGTCTCTTTATTAAATATTTAAATATTAAACCCTTTGATCTTGCACGTCCGCTTGTGGAAACTTACTCAATAGAAATACTCCCACTCTCAGAAACTTATCAAGAAATTTGTACAAAGTTGTTCATTGTTGACAAGACATGCATTTTTAACTGCTTTTCCTGTGAAAATTTGTCACTCACATCCTAATGAGAAACATTATGCACCTGTGAGCTGGCTGGTTGGGCTTTAAGATGCCACCTGACCTTGTAAAGGAGCCAAGACCAGTTTCCACCACTAGATATAAGTCCCTTGAGTTAAGAGACTGTGGCCACTTTCAGACCTGTCACAAAGCCCAGTGTAGGGTGGTATGCTTAAGTGCTATTTGTTAAATGAATTCATGATGTAACTGGGCCTGAGTCAAATTTAGGCTCAAGCACTCATAGCACAGTACTCTAGGGGCAGCGTCAATGGAGATCGGCCTCATTCTGAAATGAACTGCTCCTCTCAGCTGTGTCCTTATTCCCCACTCTGTGCAGTTCCCGGTTTAGGTGGGAAATGAAGGGTTTCTGGAGAAGGAAGAAGGATAGTAAGGCTGGCAATTGAAGTTCTTAAGATGAAATAAAGCCAGATTTTTAGCTGTTGTCCATACCCTGAATCTCCTCAAATTACATGCAGCCCTTTTCTGGGGAAAGTGTATGGGCTTTCATGAGCTTGTTAAAGAATTTGGGTTCAGGACAATCTAAAAGACTAATATTGACTGAAGGTTTTCCTGGTGGCTCAATGGTAAAGAATCCGCCTGCCTTGGCAGGAGGCATGGGTTTGATCCCTGGTGCAGGAAGATCCCAAATGCCCAGGTGCCACAGCTACCAAGCCAGCAGTCTAGAGTCCAGGAGTTGCGACTGTTGAGCCCACGTGCCACAGCTGCTAAAACCGCTGTACTTAGAGCCTGTGCTTCAAAACAAGAGAAGCCACCTCAATGGGAAGCCCACACGCCACAGCAAGGAGTAGCCCTACTCACCACACCTAGGAGAAAATCCATGCAGCAATGAAGACCCAGCACAGGCAATATCCCAATGCAGAGGGCCCACACGTGATCCCTGGTCAGGGAACTAGAGCCTGCACACTGGAACTAAAGATCTTGTATGCTGCAACAAAGATCGAAGATCCTGTGTGCTACAACTAACACGCGGTGAAGATAAATAAATAAATATTTTAAAATCTAATTATTAAAAAATGCTTTTAATTCACCAAGTCGAAGTATTTTGACTCAGAAAAGACTACGTACGGACAACCTATGTCAAAGAGTAATATACCAAAGGTGACTGAGAAACCAGGGCACAAAGCCCAATGTCATGCACAGACCTACAAATGAGTCTTAAAAATAAACTGTCACATGTATGTTGTTTCCTTTTGCAACCCCTTAGTACAATATTTTCAGAGAAGGCAATGGCACCCCACTCCAGGACTCTTGCCAGGAAAATCCCATGGATGGAGGAGCCTGGTAGGCTGCAGTCCATGGGGTCGCGAAGAGTCGGACAGAACTGAGTGACTTCACTTTCATTTTTCACTTTTATGCATTGGAGAAGGGAAATGGCAACCCACTTCAGTGTTCTTGCCTGGAGAATCCCAGGGATGGTGGAGCCTGGTGGGCTGCTGTCTATGGGGTCGCACAGAGCTGGACATGACTGAAGCAACTTAGCAGCAGCAATATAATATTTTGAAGCATTACAATTTCAAAGGGTGATTACTACTGTAGCCTTCCAGCTCATAAGCTCACCTTAATGTTATATGTCCTAAGTAGGACTTCTAATTAATTAAGTGTGAAAAAGCATTTTGTGACTTTTAAAAAACTAAAATGGAAAAAATCTCAGAAAGGAACAAACTGAACATTCTAAATATCACCTATAAGACAGAATATAACATGGAATATTTCACAACACCATTCACCTTATCATAAAACTATTAATCAAACCCTTTCAGGTGGGCAGTCAAAAGCAGTTTGACAGCATGGTGTGACAAATGGTGTGACAGCATTTCATTCAGCTTGGCTCAGCATCATTCTGGAAGCAAGTGAGCAACACCATTAATCCATTTCCTAAATCCTCAGTTCAGTTCAGTTCAGTTTAGTTGCTCAGTCGTGTCCGACTCTCTGTGATCCCATGAATCGCAGCACGCCAGGCCTCCCTGTCCACCACTAACTCCCAGAATTCACCCAGACTCGTGCCCATCGAGTCAGGAATGCCATCCAGCCATCTCATCCTCGGTCGTCCCCTTCTCCTCCTGCCCCCAATCCCTCCCAGCATCAAAGTCTTTTCCAATGAATCAACTCTTTGCATGAGGTGGCCAAAGTACTGGAGTTTCAGCTTTAGCATCATTCCTTCCAAAGAACAGCCAGGACTGATCTCCTTTCAGATAGACTGGTTGGATCTCCTTGCAGTCCAAGGGACTCTCAAGAGTCTTCTCCAATACCACAGTTCAAAAGCATCAATTCTTCGGCGCTCAGCCTTCTTCACAGTCCAACTCTCACATCCATACATGACTACTGGAAAAACCATAGCCTTGACTAGACGGACCTTAAATCCTCAGCAACACCATTAATCCGTTTCCTAATCCTTAGAGGGTTTGGTTTCTCCTCATCTAATGAAACCATTTTTTTTTTTTTTTAAGCAAATGGCCATCAGTTTAACCTTTAGGTATTTGCTTTTTCAAAAGCTCTGGTGCTTGCCAATCTGATTACCTTACAAGGTCTCTTTGGGTGTTCCTGATATTTTGTAATGCACCAAAGTTAGATTGGACAGAAAGAAATTTTCAGAAATTTGCCACAATACCTATATGAGTACAGCAAGAAATTCACCACTGTGCTCCCAATCATTTTCTTTTTTACTCCTTGATGTCATATGACTTGTCCTGAGGCAGAACTTCCTACCTCCCTCCACTCCTTATCCTTCCACCATCCAATTAGCTCCTACTGTTGACCTACAGGTTAACAAATAGCTGTATTTGAGGCCACTTAACCTGCTGCATAGGGAGATGATGGGCTCACCAACACCACTTAACAGCACTTACCGGCCTACTTCATCATGTTAAGCAAATAATAAGATGCAGCACTTGGTCTCCAGATGCACACCAATCAAGCAGAGAAAAACCTGTACTTACACAACAACATCTGAGCAAAAGGGCTTCCCAGGTGACTCAATGGTAAAGAACACCCCTGCCAATGCAGGAGATGTAAGGAATGCGGGTTGGATCCCTGGGAAGATCCCCTGGAGAAGGCAGTGGCAACCCAGTATCTCTTGCCTGAAAAACTCCATGGACAGAGGAGCCTGGCAGGCTGCAGTCCACGGGGTTGCAAAGAGTCGGACAAGACTGAGCAAGTGAGCGTATACAGGATAGCAGAAAATATCTAACCCTGTGGTGGGTGGGGCAGAAGACTTGGTTGAGAAATTGCAATTCGGTTTTACATTAGTTGGATGAATGATACAAAAGAGTCCTTAAAGAATAAATAAACACACACATATGACATTTGCACTACATAATACATTAAGAAGGAGAAGGCGATGGCACCCCACTCCAGTACTCTTGCCTGGAAAATCCCATGGGCGGAGGAGCCTGGTGGGCTGCAGTCCATGGGGCCGCTAAGAGTCGGGCACGACTGAGGGACTTCACTTTCACTTTTCACTTTCATGCATTGGAGAAGGAACTGGCAACCCACTCCAGTGTTCTTGCCTGGAGAATCTCAGGGACGGTGGAGCCTGGTGGGCTGCCGTCCATGGGGTCACAGAGAGTTGGACATGACTGAAGCGACTTAGCAATACGTTAAGACTGCTTTAAAGATCAAGAACCCCTGCATAGGGCTTGTTAAATGGAGGATGCCTAGGTTAGTAGCACAAGTAATGAACTGTGCATCAACAGATTGGGTCTCTGCGTTATTCACATAATGAGTTCCTGTCTCCTTGTGTGTTCCACCTATAAAGGTACTGATCACTAAAGTCCTGATGTTGGCTACCTTTCTACTAGTTCAGCCTTCCCTCCCTCAGTAACCTTGGGCAAAGTGAGAATCTGAGGCCTCCATAGGTGCCCCAGGTCCCTGGATCCCTGGGACACTTCACCGCAGAGTCCCCAGTGCTAGTGAGTCAACTGAGAAACACCCAGTCCAGAGCCAGACACCAAACCTAGCTGGGAAAGCTCAGAAGGAGGAGGGTGCATGCAAAGCCAAAATATCAGGACCATGAGATTTGACATAGGTGACTAGACTGGTGTTTATCAGATGTGCTGTCCAACTTCAGGGGGCACTATTCATTCATAATCATTGTAGATTTCTACAGGTATTTTGACACTTTCTGGTAGATAACAGAAAAATGTTTAGGGGAAGGATGCTTTTTCTAATTCACACCAAATTTCAGCATGGACTAGCTGGCAGGCCTGAGATAGAAGGGTGAGGTGAACAAGCCAGTTCCCAAAGGTCAGGGTCAAGGATGGACCCTATGGCTTTAGATGCCCAGCCTGGGAGCAGACACTTATGAAGTTACTACCACCACCACTTTAAAGCTGAGGCCCAAATCTCTACCCTTAAACCTGACCTCTTGCCGCCTGCTTCACCTGCTTTATAAGTTCACCCAGAATTCTCTGATGCCCTTAAGCCTAGAGAAACAGGTCTACCTTGTCACTTCCCTCTTCTGTTGAATTATTCTCCCAGTGTCTAAATCTGAAACCCTGAAATCACTCTGAAGTCCTTCACCGCCCGCCACCCCCCGCCCAACCTACTTCATTATTCACTCAGGGACCATGGCCTCTAACTTGGACTGCCTCAAGGTTGCTGGTATCAATTTCCTTGCTCCCAGACCTCCTACCATGACCCAGTTCAAATATTCAACTTCTCTCCCCCAAACCACACAACATCCTCCTAACTGGTCACCAGTCTTTCTGCTTCAGTATATCCTATATAGTTTGGAAAATTGTGCTAAAACACCATTCTAAACACATTGCTTCTTGCCCACAAACCTTCACTAAATCATCCTGCTTACTGAGTCAAGCCCAATCTGCCCCCAAACAGTGTAATATCCCTCCACGCAGATAGTATTCACTATTATCAAAATCCTTATTGTTCATAGTTAACTAGCCAGTCATTTGTATGTGTGCTCAGTTGTGGCTGACTCTGTGCAACCCTATAGACTGTAGCCCACCAGGCTCCACTGTCCATGAGATTATCCAGGCAAGAATACTGGTGTGGGTTGCTATTTCCTTCTCCAGGGGATTTTCCTGACCCAAGGATTGAACCCACGTCTCCTGTGTCTCCTGCATTGCAGGCAGATTCTTTACCAGTAGCCCATCAGGGAAGCCTCAGCCTGTCATTTAAGGGAAAACAGTATTTCTAAGCCTCAGCTTTTCCATTTGTTAAGTGGGGATATTAATAGTATCTACTTTATAAAGCTATTGTGATGATAAGTAAAATAATATTTATAAAGTACCTAATGCTTTGTGGCTCAGATGGTAAAGAATCTGCCTACAATGCAGGAGACCAGGGTTGGATCCCTGGGTCAAGAAGATCCCCTGGAAAAGGAAATGGCAACCCACTCCAGTAGTCTTGCTTGGGAAATTCCATGGACAGAGGAGCCTGGCGGGCTACAAAAGAGTTGGACTTGGGACTGCAAAAGAATCAAACATGATTTCGCTACTAAACAACAATCGGGGAATCCCCAGCCAGTCATTTAGAGAAAACAATATCTCCAAGCCTCAGTTGTATCATCATTTAAATGGGGATATTAATGGTATCTACTTCATAAAGCTATGGTGATGATTAAGTAAAGTAATATACGTATAAAGTGCTTACCACACTGCCTCTCAGTAAGTACTAATGGTGCTGATAAAGGTGATCTCCCCCAAAATCCCTCAAATTACTTCATTGCTAACACCAGCTTGAGATTATTCTTTCTCATATTTACTTCCTACAAAATTCACTCAGCTGTTAAACCCTGTAAGGGTACTTGATCTAGCCATCTGGCTTGCAATTCCCCTTAAACTTTCCCAAATTTTCCTTCTCTACCCATCAAGGAATGGAATCTTCTAGGATGAAATGCTGGAAGTACCGAAGGGTCCAGTCCACTTACCATAACGCTCATCTGAACTTTTCTTCCTTATGAAAATCGTCCAAAGTTTCATTAAAGAAGCAGGGAAGACATTTCATCTCCTGTCTAGAAAATGTGGGTCTTACTTTCCAATAATACTGAGCTACATATTTTTAATGATGTAATATGCATATGTGTATATTTTTGAGAATGAAAGAGAGACTTAAAATAGTCAAAAAACAAACTGTCTTCCCAGAGTGCAGAGAATCAGAGTGATAGAGTGAAGAGTATGAAATCTGAATTTAGACGCATATTGGATAAAAGACCAGTTCTGTCACTTCCTAGCTTAATGCCCAAGAAATGTCTCCATGTGCTCACAGTACTAGCATCAGCCAGTTTTCTTTTCTCCTACTCTGATGCTGAGGTGTCTGGAGCTCTCAAAAATTCTGCCAAGTAATTAAGCTTCCAGAGTCCCCATAAAAAGGCCTTCAGCTATAGCCAAAGCTGTCGCCTCCTGTCCTGGGTAGCTAAATCATAGACGTTGTCAACGCCTGCCACCAGCTGCCAGCCAGAGGCCTCAGGGCCCTGACCTGAGTAGCAGAAATGATGCTCCCTCCTCCACACGCCCCACCCCCACCTCAGTTCTGAGCTGAGTGCACTCTCTCTGCTCACTGCACAGAGCATGACATTTAACAGGCACTCAAAGAGCATCATTTAACTCGCGGTGCTTGAGCTAGAGTACTGCAAAATGAATATTGTTCTCAATGTTGACCCTGATCTTTGGCTCCACAGCATTGGTCTTCAGTGATGCTTGTGGGGCTTGACTCTTTCTCCTCTGAGGAAGACATATGGATCCTCAAGCCAGAGTTTTCTACCAGCATGCTGCAAATGGGTCACTGGTGTACCAGGAGATACCATTTGCTCCAAGTCTCTAGGGCTGCTGGGCTGCGATTGGAGGCAAGAGTCACAGAACAAGACCCCTTACATGATCAGGAGCCCCCAAGGTTAACCTCAGTGTCTTCTACAATTACTAGCATTGTTTCTGCTCAGTATAATTATAACCATCACTATCTAGCAAAAAGTGAAGAAGGTTGAGAAGCCCTTCCTCATGCTAAAAGAGCCCTCATCCTGTTATATCTGTACCCTAAGACAAGCCCTACTGTGGTTAAGCTAACATCCTCCATCAAAAAATTGTGAGTGAGGTTCCATTTCATATATATGCAGAAATGTGTCATCATTTCTACATATGCAATGATGTCTATTAAGGAGCTGAATTAACAATTAATAGCCTTCCAAAACAGAAAGCACCAGGCCCAGATGGGTTCATTGGTAAATTCTACCAAATATTTAAAGAAGAAATGATACCAATTCTCTATAGTCTCCTTCAGAGGATAAGAGCACATGTATTTTTTTCTAACTCCTTTGATGAAGTCAGTTTTACCCTAATACAAAAACCAGACAAAACACTACAAGAAAAGAAAACTATAGGCCAGTATGTCTTGTGAAAATAAGTGCAAATATCTTCATAAAATATTAGCAAATCAAATCCAACATCTGTAAAAATGAATTATACACCACAGACAAGTGGGATATACCCAAGTATGCAAGGCTGGTTCAACATCTGAAAATCAATTAATGCAATCCATCACATTAGGCTAAAAAAAAAAGAAAAATCACATGATCATATCAACAGATGCAGAAAAAAACAGTTGACAAAATCCAACACTGATTCGTGATTAAGAAAACAAACAAACACTCAGAGTGAACCCCAATGAAAACTATGGATTTGGGGTGATTATGATGTGTCATTATAAGTCATCACTTATAAGAAACGTATCACCCTGATGGGGGATGTTGATAATGAGGGAGACTATGCATACGTGGAAGGTGCATGGGAAATATCCATGCCTTCCTCTTAATTTTGCTGTGAGCCTGAAACTGCCCTAGAAACTGTCTTTAGGGCTTCTTCAGTGGCAAAGAATCTGTCCCAGCCAAGGCAGGAGACAGTTTCTACCCCTGATCCAGGAAGATCCCACATCCTTTGGAGCAACTCAGCCCATGCGCCACAACTACTGAGCCTGTGCTCTAGAGTTCCGGAGCTGCAAGTACTGAGCCCACATGCAGCAACTACTGAAGCCCATACACCCAGAGCCTGTGCTCCACATACAAGAGAAGCCACAGCAATAAGTCGGCACATCACAACTAGAGAAAGCCCACATGTAGCGATGAAGACTCAGTACAGCCATAAATAAATAAATTTTAAAATTAATTGCCTTAAAAAAATCATACTGTAAATTCAAATGTTCTCAGTTAATATTTTTAAGCAAATGAGCACATTTATCAGCAACCATGGAAAGGGAATCTAAGGGACAAAGTGTGTATAAGTGCTATTCTTCTGGCGGGAGAAGGGGATGACAGAGGATGAGATGGGAGATGGTTTGATGGCATCACTGACTCAATGGACATGAATCTGAGTAAACTTGAGGAGTTAGTGATGGACAGGGTAGCCTGGCATGCTGTAGTTCATGGGGTTGCAAAGAGTCGGACACAACTGAGCAACTGAACTGGTTCTTCCCGTCAAATATTGCTGATAGTTGATAAAAAGGAGGAGGGCAGTCACAAACATTTTTATGTGAGAAAAAACAGTGGCATTTCAAGGTACCTCACTTACATGGAAGCACTTGAAATTCACTCACTCTCTTAATGATTCTCTTCCCAACAGGTTGGTAAATGCAACTAGGTAATGAGTTCCCAAGAAACCCATATTTCTTCTCTAATTACACCTGTCCTTAGTTCACTCCTCTCATTTCTCACTAATTTGTAAAAAGTAAGAATCAGATTTACCTATCACAACTAGCTTGTAAAACGAAGATGCCACTCTCTCTTTCAAGAGAGAAGGGAGTTATTTCCTTCTATATACATGCATTTGCTACATAGGATTGACCAATACCAGAAAAAATAGGTTCATGTACACTAGAAAAGAAATGGAAGAATATTTCCCATATGGTCCAATATGGGGATTTTTTAATGTGTGCAAGTAGATTCAATATCTCCATGTTATATAGCTTTCAATTTATTTATAGCATTTATATGAAAGCAAGAGGAATTTTACTCTCTGGGAACAGATCATTGATTCATATTCAAGACTAATTGCTTTATGCTGTTTATCTCTCATTGGTTAAGAAAAAGAAAAAAAAAAACTTTCAAAAATGAAGCAAGCCTCTATCAATCACCTCCCAAAATGTTCTATTTTCCTATTGTGAGTGAAAGCATATCTAAGGGGTATATTTCACTAAGTGTAGTTCATGATGTTTGAACAATGGTCTGTGTGGCTAAATGTCAGAGACATTTCTATCAAAGTCTATTTCTTCAGGGCCCATTATCTCCCTGGCATCTTCCCAGCTGATGGAGGAAAGAAAGGGCACAGCAACCAATGAAACCACAGAGCCCACACTTCCTTCTCCCAACCATCACCCTCCGTCCTAGTCAGAACCAGTCCTCACTTGGTCCACGGTACTCCACACCCCTCTAGGCTGACTCCTGCTTTCACCTTTACTTAGCCGAGAGATTTCTCATTCCAACCCCCTATGACACTTGACAACTTAAAAAGGCTAAAAAAAGGGAAAGAGCAGTGGGAGTTCAAAGAAGTAATGGAAATTTAGAAGCATCTTAGAGGCACTCTGTTTAAAAACTAAAAATAGAGTTGCGGTATGAACCAGCAGTCCCACTCCTGGGAATGTCTCTAGAGAAAACTATAATTCAAAGAGATATATGCACCCCTGTGTTTACAGCAGCACTATTCACCAGAGCCAAGATATTGAAACAACCTAAATGTCCATTAACAGAGGAATGTGATAAGATGTGTGGTGTATATATATATATATATATATATATATACACACAGACATATATGTGTACAACGGAATACAACTCAGCCCTAAAAGAGAATGAAATAATGCCATTTGCAGCAGTAAGGCTGGACCTAGAGATTATCATATAAGTGAAGTAAGTTAGTTAGAGAAATACAAATATCATGTGATATGTATATGTGGAACCTAAAATATGATAAAAATGACCTTATCTATGAAACAGAAACTGACTCACAGACATAGAAGACAAACTTATGGCTACCAAAGGGGAAAGGTGGGAGGGGTAGATTAGAAGTTGGGGATTAACATGTACACACTACTATATATAAAATAGATAAACAAGGTTCTACTGTATAGCACAGCCAACTATATTCAATATCTTATAATAAGCCAAAATGGAAAATAATATGAAACAAATATATACATATGTAAGTATACATATACTTATATATATATAGATAGTATAAAACTGAACCACTTATATATATATGTGTGTGTGTATATATATATATACATATATATAAAACTGAATTACTTTGCTATAATCAGAAACTAACACAATATAGTAAATCAACTATACTTCAATTTAAAAAAATCACAAGTCTCTCTTGCATAAAAGTGGTATTTCAGCATTGACCATTCATTCCTTTGACTTTTTTCCTAGACCATCTATGAAAATGAAAATATCCCTGAGAAGGAAAAGTTGTTAGGACATGCTGGAGAATCAAAGTCTCAATGAGATAGAGAATTATACTAGCCACAATATTTTCATGGTATTTGAGTTGATTAAGCACCTTCAGAGATATAGTCTCACTTGGTGCTCACTAACAAACCCAGAAAACAAGGAAATATTTTTGGTATTATCATATCCACTTTACAGATAAGATACTAGATGATGAGAAATATTTATCTCAATCCCAATTCCCATCCTATTCAAAGTAGAAAGCTGAACACAGACCCAAACTCAGATTTCTGCCACACAAGTATGGAGCTGGCCCCTGTCAGAGTCATTCTTACTTGTCCCTCTCCGTTGCCTTCCCAGCTTCCCATTTCTGGTCAGACCCCAAATCTTTTGCTCAAGGATCCCAAGCATGCCTGTGTCCCAAACCCTCACCTTCCTGAAGGAGCTTGCTCTGCTGGCCACAAGGTAAGTCAGTGAATCCCAGAGGAGGTGTTGGGATAAGGAAGGGACTTTATTCAGGAGCCAGTTGACCGAGAAGAAGGCAAACTAGCGCCTCAAAATAACCATCCTGTCAGGGCCTGGTTGCCAGGTTCTTTTATGGAAGAGAAGTTGGGGAGGTTTGAAACAAAGTAAAAAGACTATTCAGTCCTTGCAAATGTGCCGTAGAATGGCAAGCCTCGGGCAGGAGAATGTGTCAGGCCTACCTTCCTTCACAGGTGGGCGGCTCAGGTTATCTCCCCGAGGCAGGCCATTAAGTATGCTTACAAAAGTGGATGGAGGTTCAAGTCACAGAAGCAGATCCAGCATAAATTCAAATTTAACCCTTCCCCTCTCTGCCCCAGCAACTCCACTCTACATGACTGAAAATAACAATATTTACTGAGTACCTACTGTGTGCTAGGCCCTGGGCCTTAGGATACAGCAATATGAGATAAGATCCAAAGATCCTTCTTTGGATCAGGACTCCCATACTTGGTTATCCACCAGAATCCCATAGATCTTTATTTCAATGGTGAAAGCAATAATGCTGCTGCTGCTGCTAAGTCGCTTCAGTCGTGTCCAACTCTGTGCAACCCCATAGATGACAGCCTACCAGGCTCCGCCATCCCTGGGATTCTCCAGGCAAGAACACTGGAGTGGGTTGCCGTTTCCTTCTCCAATGCATGAAAATGAAAAGTGAAAGTGAGGTCGCTCAGTCGTGTCCGACTCTTCACGACCCCATGGACTGTAGCCTACCAGGCTTTTCCATCCATGGGATTTTCCAGGCAAGAGTACTGGAGTGGGATGCCATCGCCTTCTCTGAAAGCAATAATAGTGATGCCTAAAAGTTATGGAGAATTGAGAATGTGTGAGGTACTATTCTAGGCATTTTACTTATGCTAACTCATCCAATCCTCATAATATCCCGATGAGATATTTTTCATATTTAACAAATGAGAAAACTGAGTCCAAGAGAGATTGCCCAGCAAGGCTGCACATCTATTAAGTGGCCAAGCAGAGATACACACGGGCGGCCTGGCCCTACAATCCCCACTCTGAACTATTACACTATGCTAAGAGCCAGCAGAAGAAGTAGAAGGGAAACAAGGTTCTATTCAATAGGTAGGTATTAACACTGTGGCTTCCCTGGTGGCTCAGTTGGTAAAGAATCTGCCTGAAATGCAGGAGTTGTTGTTGGTCAGTTCTAAGTTGAGTCTGATTTTTTGTGACCCCATGAACTGCAGCATACCAGGCTTTCCTGTCTTTCACTATCTCCCTGAGTTTGCGCAAACTCTTGTCTGTTGGGTCAGTGATGCCATCCGACCGTCTCATCCTCTGTCGCCTCCTTCTCTTCTTGCCCTCAATCTTTCCCAGCATCAGGGTCTTTTCCAATGAGCCAGTTCTTCACATCAGGTGGCCAAAGTATTGGAACTTCAGCTTCAGCATCAGTCCTTCCAATGAATATTCAGGGTGGATTTCCTTTAGGATTAAATGTTTTGATCTCCCTGCTGCCCAAGGGACTCTCAAGAGCCTTCACCAGCACCAGAGTTTGAAAGCGTCAATTCTTTGGCACCTAGCCTTCTTTAGGGTCCTTCGTTATGGTCTATACCTGACAACTGGCAGTGCAGGAGATGTGGGTTTGGTCCCTGAGTCAAGAAGATCCCCTGGAGAAGGAAATGGCAACCCACTCCAATAGTTTTGCCTGGGAAATCCTATGGACAGAAGAGCCGGGTGGGCTACAGTCCATGGGGTTGCATGAGAGTTGGACATGACTCAGCAACTAAATCATCACCACGTGCTCGGAATAAGGAGTTAGAGATGAATGTAAACACCTCCAGGCAGGAGATTCCTTCCTCTACTTGCTTTGAAAGACAAGGCTAGCTCATGTAAACGCACCTCCAACAGAGATGATAGCCCAGCAGGGAGGGCCCCAGGCCTCCAAGTCCATTCACCTTCTCTGTTCACACTCCCTTCACCCTGCCCTTCCTCTCTGACCCTCATCCACACTGCACTCTGGATGCCAATAGTCAGCTAAGGCCTCCTTGGTCTCATGACACCTTAACTTTGTGTCTCCAGTCCAACCTAGCACTCCCTCTGTGATGATTTCAACACTGCCTGACTTGGATAATAGGTCAGCCCCTTCCCAAACTAACCTCTATTACCCCCCTTCTGGGAATGGGTTAAGACGCCAGTTTAGACTTCATAGCAATCTGCAAGATACGCATGCTTGATCCACTTTTGTCTCTGATTCATCTTTATTCATTGATTCCTTCAACCAGTGATGTGCATGGCTATGTGCCAGGCCACATACAAAATGGTATAATTTATGTGCATTATTCCTTTAACTCTTCCCAAGACCACCATTACGTTTTTATTATCTCCGTTTTAGAAGGGAATGGCAATGCACTCCAGTATTCTTGCCTAGAGAATCCCATGGATAGAAGAGGCTGTCAGGCTACAGTCTATGGGGTCGCAAGGAGTCAGACATGACTGAGTGAACACCCAGGCATGCACGCACCACCACTTCATATATTAGGATGCTGAACTCTTGGTGCTTTAACCAAATTCTTTGGGAACCAGTTGCTAGTCTGTGAGCTCCTAGAAGCTGGGTTTACCTTTCACTTTTCTGCCCCAGGCCTCCAGCAGACAGCCAGCAAACAGTTGTTGAATTGCACTGGATTAACAAGCCAGTTGGGCATTCCTTGCAGCCTGCCTCCTAGCAATACTCACTGTAGCTCTTGCTGTTCTGAGAGCCCTCTCCCATTCATATTCACACAGCAGACACTGACATGAATGGCACCTTCTTTACCAGGGACCACCGCACACTACCAGGGCTTTGCAAGCTGGGGATGGTTAGAAAGCTCACTATGCCCACATCTCCCACAGAATGGAACCAAAAGCAATTATCTAGGGTTAAGGGGTGAGCGCACAAGCAGTGAGAGCCCCTGCCAGCCAGGTCTGGGTGAGCTCTTCCGGCCTTGGTACCTGGAAAAATCACGCCCACGATATCTGCTCCTTCTCGTTGCCCTGGAGGCCTTGACGGCTGTCAGCTCTATGTCCTGACAGAGCCTGATGATAATGAGCCAGTAATACCTCTCTGGAGGCCTTGCTAAGTCATCAGACCCCAGGATGATACCATCTGCCATGGAGAAGAACGCCCAGAGATGCTGATCCCAAGACAACAGCCTTACAAAGGGATTTTAGCCTGGGACTTACGCCAGACACAGAGGCACTTAAAGTCAGGCCTGACCTGGCACTGCAGGGTTTAAAATTCAGAGCCAATAGACCAAGTGCCCCCAAGGAGAAAAGCAAATGATTTTCCCAAGACAGTGGGACCTGCTGTTTCCTCTGAGGAACTCATTAATGAAATGATCATAAAAATAAAGTATCATTAAAAGAACACATTTAGAACAATTGTTCTCTGCAGCAGGTTGTAATCCCTATAACTCTCAGGGAACAGCTTTGAGCTCTGCAGAGCCACCCCCACGCAAGACGCAATCTGTTTGCTGCAGAGGAGTGTGAGTCAGCCTGCAGCAGGGGGGAGGGAGGCAAGGACAGCCTCCACCTTCCCCACCGTAACTCGGCAACTCTTTGGAGTTTTCTTGCAAAGTGAGTTTTTAACCCTAAGTAACAGGTCACTTCTCTCTATTTCAAAAGGGAGAGTATTTCAGAGGTTTCCAAATGATGAGGACAGTGGCCTGCCTCAGAAACAACTGTACCCTTCCCCTAGCAGGAATGATGTCCACTCAAGTCCTCCATGGTCTGGGTTTCCAAATGCAAAACTCTAGATACATCTTGACCCCTCATATCTGTCTATCCCTGGTGTCTTTAATATCCCCAGCTATAAACTGGACTGAGCCAGACTTATACACACTGCAGGCATTCATCCATCCATTCATTGATGCTTGTTGAGTAGGATGTCATGCTAAGTATTGTGCCAGGTGTTAGGGAATTAGAGCTGTGCAGGTTGACAAATGGCAGCTTCTTGGGTCAGGCCCATTCGGCCATTTTTCTCTATCGCCCCTTCCCTGGTGGCTCAGACAGTAGTGTTCCTGCAATGCAGGAGACCTGGGTTCGATCCCTGGGTCGGGAAGATCCTCTGGAGAAGGGAATGGCAACCCACTCCAGTAATCTTGTCTGGGAAATCCCATGGACAGAGGAGCCTGGCTGGATTCAGTCCATGGGGTCCCAAAGAGTCAGACACAACTGGGCAATTAAAACTTCCACTTTCACTTCCCCTTCACACAGTGGGAAAGAGGGATGCCTTCCAGGTGAATAGACAGAGCTGGACCGTGGCAGGTCAACCGAGATTGGAGGAGCTCCTGCCTGTTCCCAGCTCACTGTCTGCTTGAGTTACTCTCCCTAGAGGCTCTGACCCAGAAGCAGAGCAGCCCATGAGGGGCCAGGCCAGGAGCAGAGATGAGGATGCATCGCACAGCCCTCTGTGGATGGCGTGCACAGCTAAGCTGGGTAGAGGCGGTCCAGTTTCCATCTGGCTCTCACAGCGGGCAGAGGGGCCGACTCCACCTACAACGGCTGACCTCCCACACTTCCCCTTGCTGTGGCTGTGCGATCTTCTGGGTCCTGACCATATTGGGACTGTGCTCTGAGTCCCTCCCCCTGAGAATCCCCAGAGGAGTCCTTCGCATCTCCTGGGTTCATGGGCTATTGACAGAGCCTACCCCTCTCTATGTCAGCCCCTCCTACTTTTTGCCTACCTGATCCCTTCCCTAGCTTTCCACCAATCCCTCAGGAGGCAGTCGGCTCAGTGATCTAACTCTATCACTGTCCCTCCTCTATTTCCTTAGTCATGTCTGTTGCTCTCTCCTTAACACCCCAAAGATGTGTCTGTTTCTTACCTAAAATGGTAATAGTCAGGAAACTGTCAAAAGATGCTCCATGCCCACTGTGGAGGGAGCAACTATGACCTCCGGGTTCAGGAACAGCATTTCTGGGTGGTTGCAGACACACCCACCTTTCTCCAAGCAGCTCCTCAGGCCCCTTTCCTCACTGGCAGGTCTTCCCTCACTGCAGACATAGGCCTACTCAAAATTCTGTCTGGTCATGACACTTCTCTGCTTAAAAACCCATAAACAAGGCCACAGAGCACAATGGCTAAGATCATGGTCCTTGAAGCTGGACTGCCTGGTTTAAAATCCTGACTCTCTCATTACTACCCAGAGGGACCCTGAGAAAGTGACTTCACTTTTCTTGGCCTTGGTTTCCTCATCTGTAAAATGGGTTTTGTAGTAGTATCTGTCTCACTAAGAATTGCTTGAGGACTTTCCTGGTGATCCAGTGGTTAAGAATCCACCTGCCAATGCAGGGAACACTGGTTTGATCCCTGGTGCAGGACAATCCCACATGCTGTGAAGCAGCTAAGCCCATGCACCACAACTACTAAAGCCCCTGGGCTCTAGAACCTGGGCTCTGCAGCAAGAGACACCACTGCAATGAGAAGCCTGCCCACCAAAGTAGAGTAGCCCCCACTCACTGCAACTAGAGAAAACCCTTGGACAGCAGCAAAGACCCAGTGCAGCCAAAAATATAATAAATAAATAGATGAATTAAAAAAAATTTAAAGAAGTGCTTGAAGGAATGACTGAGGTTAATACTGAGCTTAGAACAACATCTGGCACAAAGTCTTCTCTAAGTTTTTATTAAGTAAGAGGAATGGCTCCCCACTACCTATCATTTAAAACCCAAGCTCCATAAATGTCTCAAAAAATCTTCACTATCTGCTCCACCGACTTTTCCCATCTCACAGCCCCGCATGAGCAAGAAGAGCTTCAGACACTGAGCCTTGTGCAGACCCTGAATATCCCCTGGCCTGATCCCATCTCTGTCTCTGTCTCCCTCCCAACCTCACCCATTTTGGGGCTTTTCTTCTGCCTGGAAAGTTTGTCCCCACTAAATCTTAGCCTAAGCACCTGTGACTGCTCATCCCCTGCCCACACTGGGTTTGATGGCTTCTTCCTGTGTTCGTATGGCTCCTGTTTTTCACCTCATGGCACTTCCTAGGCTGCAAGCTAATTGCTTATTTCTCATTAGCCTAAAAGCTAACCAGTCATCTCAGCCTGTTGCATGATGCTTATTACCTAGTTGGTGCTCTGTGACTATCTGATGAAAGAACAGATGTCTGAGTTGTATGATACATCAATCCTCAGCCATATTCTCAAGCCCTCAATTATTCCAGATACACCCCCTGCTTGGACTCAGCTCTCAGTGCCAAGAGGAGGGTTCGTTTCTTCCAAGGATATCCAAACTCCAGAAGGATGAGCAAGGTGGTTGGGGAGGGGGAGCAGAGCCGCAGGGAAGGAGTGCAATCTGAGTCTGGTTGACTAAGAGGTGGCAACAACAAACAGACTTGAATCTCATCTTCAGAGTGGCAGTTTTCCAAAGAGCACAGAACCCTGCAATGCTAAGGGAAGGAATCCTGGACCACTGATGGGATCAGAGACCTGGCCATCCCACTGACCTGTGGGACAGATTTCCTGCCTCTCTGGGCCTCAGTTTCTTCATCTGTAAGATGAGTGTGTGTGTTTAGTTCTCAGTCCTGTCTGACTCTTTGTGACCCCATGGCCTATAGCCTGCCAGGCTCTTTTGTCCATGGAATTCTCCAGGTAAGAATAATGGAGTGGGTGGCCATTCTCTTCTCCAGGGAATATTCCTGACCCAGGGATTGAACCTAGGTTTCCTGCATTGCAGGTGAATTCTTTCCCATCTAAACCACCAATGAAGTCTAGCATTTAGTGAACACTGGCTGAATAAGTAATTTGCTGACTTAATCATACATCTTCTAAGCATTCGTGAGTGCTCAGACAAGGGTGCTGATGCCAGTGATAATATTTAGGGTGTTCTGGTTTATCAACCACAAAGGTCGCTTTCAAAAGCCAGGATGTCAGAATTTGCTGATAGACTCACAAGTAACTACCTAGTCACCTTCCTTGTGCACACGAGGGCCTTTCCACTGAGAAATCTACATGTTCTTAATTCTCTTCTCTCTCCTGACTCGTAACTTATACCTTCACAAAGCCTTGGTCTCATCACTGATGTTAAAAAATATATATCAAATCTGAAAGGAAATGTAAAAGAGAAGAGTCTATCAAACTGGCCCACCTCTCTTTGGACCTTCTGCCCAATGTAAATCCAGTCTGGCCTTGCGGACCCAGCCTACTTTTCATGACGAGCTTTTATCTAAACGGACTCCCCTGACTGTCTATTCTGAAGTATGCAGTGTTGCCGCTCCTTTCATGACTTCCAGGAATAGAAGACTTGAGCATTCACCTCCTCCTTCCCCTTCTTCTCCTGCATAAGCTTTCCATCATGTGTAATCATCACCATCATAACCACACTGGCCACAGTCAACCAAGCCCTCATGTCATTTTCACCTGCATCTTCCCTCAGTTGTCAGTGGAGAACCAAGATTTCCAGTGGCCCTCTACCCCAGTCTCCCCACAGCAACATCCATTCCCAGACCACCACCAGACTTCCGTGCACAGAGTGGCTCACTCATGTGGTAAAGTGTCCCAGAAAGATGAAGAGTGGCTGGAGTCAGGAAAGGTGACAGGAGGATGGACAGAAAGCTAAAAGTCAAAGTTCAATGCCAATAGTTGGTAGAGATAACAGGACCCATTCAGAAACCTGTATCTACTTCTTTGGGTATCATTTCCAACTTGGGGCTTTCTTGATGTCGTACTAAGGTCAAGTCTTAGAATAAATGTTGAGAGCAGCACTTCCTTTACCTCCAGACACCAGATGGTGCCAGATACAGATTCCTTTTGGCCACAAGTCACACTAATGACTTAGAGGAACACCCCAACAACACTCTGGCAGGTAGTCAACCCCCACCTACGAAGGAATAATGCCCCATTTGTATTTAACTCAGTTTTTGCAAATGGAAAAGCCATTTCCCCATAGAATTATTTTCTTATAAAAGATGACTAGGTTCCAAAACCACCTATAAAACATTTCTCTCCCACTAAGTAGCTGAATTGGTACACATTAGCAAAAAGAAAAACCACTTGGGGGGAGGTGTGAGTGTGTGTGATATAAGAAATTAGTACCCAAAAGTGATTCAAAATAATGAGTAAAATTAGATGGAGAGTTCCTTAAGGGCATGGAGTATTCTTATTGAATTATTTTTCTGCCTTCCTGGTCTCAGCTCATAGCCCACCACTGAATGTTTTCACTCATTGAATTCCTGTACTTGAGAATAAAATCCACTTGTGTGAATTTTCCAAACTGACTTCCAGGACTTTATATCCTGGTCATCCCAGTTGTCTAGTATCACTTCAGCTCTAGAACTTTCCTTTCCTTTATACAGATACATTGGTGGCAATATTCATGAGTTTATTATTAATAAGATTCCTCTTCTTTTTGGTCCACAAATCAACTAAGCAAATTGAAAGAGGAAAAGGAGGAGACCAAAAAAGAAGTTAGTGAATGAGGGAGATTTTCCTAAGGTATTTGGGCAAGAAGAGGAATAGTCTTAAGCTAGAAGAAGAAAAACAACAAAAGAAAAGATGAGAAGGGGAGAAGAAGGAAGAAGAGAGGAGAGAAAAGTTCAGACAAGACAGGGCAAGGGAGCAGGCACCATATGGCATGTTATTCCTAGGACAGGAAGGAAAGGCAGTGACCAAGAAGAGATGTGAGAGGGGACACTCCCAGTCTCCAGCTCTCAAGTTGCTCCTTCTCCAGGGCAGCCTATCCATGCCTGCTGGGACTTGAATGCACCTGTGTGGCTGGGCCAGGGGCCAGGGTTACTATTTAGAAGTTTCTTTACAAGTACATATTTTTGCTTAATGAAAAAATTTTAGAGAAGACCAATCTCCAGGTGACAGATCTTCTTTTGACATTTTGCAAAGGTAAAGATGGAAGATCTCTTCACCTTTGGTTTTCTGCCTACATGATGGGAGACTCAGAGGCCAACAAAGGCTTACAAATCCCAGCCTCATGTTTCTTAATTCAACAACCTTGGCAAAGTTACTTTACCTTTATCAGCATCAGTTTCCCCATTTATCAAATGCAAAAAGTATAACTTCTTCAAGGATATGAGGATTTAAAGCAGTCAGTTCAGTCGCTCAGTCATGTCCGACTCTTTGCAGCCCCATGGACTGCAGCATGCCAGGCTTCCCTGTCCATCACCAGCTCCCAGAACTTACTCAGACTCATGTCCATTTGGTAATGCCATCCAGCCATCTCATCCTCTGTCGTCCCCTTCTCCTCCTACCTTCAATCTTTCCCAGCATCAAGGTCTTTTCCAATGAGTCAGTTCTTCACATCAGGTGGCCAAAGTATTGGAGTTTCAGCTTCAGCATCAGTCCTTCCAATGAACATTTAGAACTGATTTCCTTTATGATTGGCTGGTTAGATCTCCTTGCAGTCCAAGGGACTCTCAAGAATCTTCTCCAACACTGCAGTTCCAAAGCATCAATTCTTCAGCACTCAGCTTTCTTTATAGTCCAACCCTCACATCCATACATGACTACTGGAAAAACTATAGCTTTGACTAGACAGACCTTTGTTGGCAAAGTAATGTCTCTGCTTTTTAATATGCTGTCTAGGTTGGTCATAGCTTTTCTTACAAGGAGTGTCTTTTTATTTCATGGCTGCAGTCATCATCTGCAGTGATTTTGGAGCCCCCCCAAATTAAAGCAGTAATGTGTGTAAATGGCCAGACTCAGTGCTTGACATCTGGAGCAATCTCAGACATCACAGCAATCATTTTTCTGAATAGTATAGTACTACTGATAGTGTTTGTTGTTGTTTAGTTGCTAAGTCGTGTCTGATTCTTTTGTGACCTCATGGACTGTAGCCCGCCAGGCTCCTCTGTCCATGGAATTTCCCAGGCTCAAATACTGGAGTTGGTTGCCATTTCTTTCTCCAGGGGAATCTCCCTGACCTAAGGATCGAACCCACGTCTCCTGCTCTGCAGGCAGATTCTTTATCACTGAGCACCAGGGAAGCACTGTTAGTGTTACAAGACCATTAAGGTTACAGTCACCAAGTCACCACATGTGAGGCATCAGCTGTGGTCCATGAAGAGACACACTGCACATCGCCAAGCTGGATGACTGGCAGATGAAGAAATAGCAAAGGAGAGGCTGCTGGCTGGGGGTTGAGGACAAATTCTCTTCATGACGCAGGTCTGCAGAACAAGACTGTCCTCCCAGCACCAGAGCTCATTGGGAAGATGTACATTCAACAGGTTGGGACATGGGATGTTGGCCATGCTCCCTAGCAACCAACCTACTTCCTGCCTGGGGGTATTTCCTCTTTTGTGGGTCTTCATAGGAGAGCATCCACCCCATTCACACTGCAGAAGCCAGTGAAGACATATCACTCAGAATTAGGATTAAAGTATTTTGTGCTCCCTGCTTCCTGACCCACCAGGACCAAGCTGGTCCCCTCCTGTTTGCCAAGCCCGCTTCTCCAGCTTCCCAGTGAGCTGTGAGCCCCAGGGTCTGTTTGTGTTATTTACACACAAAGGAACCCTTGTTGTTGTTGTTTAGTCACTCAGTCATGTCAAACTTTCTGTGACCCCGGGGACTGTAACCCTCCAAGCTCTTCTGTCTATGGGATTTCCCAGGCAAGAATACTGGAGTGGGTTGCCATTTCCTACTACAGAGCATCTTCCCAACCCAAGGAATCGAACCCACATCTCCTGCATCTCCCGCTTGGCAGGAAGATTCTTTACCACTGGGCCACCTGGAAAGCCCACAAAGGAGCCAAATCTGGCACGAAGTCAGTGATGATCTTTGTCTCATCATCAGATCACTTCCCCACTCAGAAACTACAGATCCTCCATCCAACCCTAAGCAGAGATGTTTTTTACCCCACCCAAATCAAGGACCACCAACCCCTTCCTCAATATCTCAGGTGCCTGGATCCATTACCTCCCAGACAGCTTTTCTAATCTTAACGAGCTTTGATTTGGGGCAAGTTCCTTCCCATTTACAACAAAATACCGTCTGGCTGCTTGAAACTTCCACTCATTAAACTTACTGGCTCAATAAATTTTTAGAGAACACCTTCTTTGTCATAGGACTAAAACATAACAGAGTTCCTGCCTTTCTGGAGGTCTGCATTCTTATGTGGTAATAATGAAAAACAAGAACAGAAAACAGATTTTGAGGACATAGGTGGGTATGCTTCTAAGCTCTTTGCAGGAAAACAACTCATTTAATGCTTACAACTACCCTTTGAGAGGCTTCTCCAATAGCTCAAGAGGTAAAGAATCCGTGCAGTACAGGAGATGTGGGTTTGATCCCTGGGTCAGAAGATCCCCTGGAGGAGAAAATGCCAACCCACTAGTCTTCTTGCCTGGAGAATCCCATGGTCAGAGGAGCCTGGCGAGCTAGATTCCATGTGGTCACAAAGAGCCAGACACAACTGAAAAACAGCACAAGCTTACCCTGTGAAGCAGGTACGCTCACGATCTCCCATTTATAGATGAGGAGATGAAGGAGATGAGGAGTTCAGACAGGTCAACAAACATGCCTAAAGTCAAATGCTTAGAAAGAAACAAGACTGGGCTCTGAACCAGGAAGTCAGACTCTACTGCCTAGCATCATTCACCAAGGCATACTGCCTCTCAAAAACTGCCCAGAAACAAGTAAATATCAGTATTCAGTTGCTTACGTGTGCTGTGAAGAAAAACACATCAGGGAGAGGAGTATGGGAGAAAGGATGATGGGCTGATATTTTTTCCAGACACTCAGGGAAGCCTTGTTAGAGGAGCTGCTGGGAACCAAGTGGGTGAAGATGGGATTAGAGAGGTTTAGAGAACTAGTTCTGGTGTACGATGTCACCTAAAACTAGTCAGTCCCACTTCTATATAAAATCTATTGCAAGATTTAAGAATAACTCTCAAGTCCCCCTTTATGTTTCACACTTTTTAAAAATACTCCTATTTTTTGTAGGGTTTGTGTGGGGTGGGTGGGGAGGGGGGGTTGTTTGCTTTTTCTTTGTTCTCAAGCCTTCTAACCCTCCTGCAGGCCTGCTCTGACTGCACTGCTGCCTCTGAGTCCCTCAGATGGAAATTTTAGGGGACTCCAGGCCAGGGAATGCTGGACCAACGTCCACAGGCAAATGTTTGCAAGCTTTTCTAGAGCCTGCATGTCTCTGAATCCCCATCATCTCTTTAGCTGCTGTATCTCATTACTCCCAGATCTTTTCCCAGGAGCCATTCTCATTCTATATTTGAACAATTACTTTTTAAAAATGTTTGAAGTTTTTCACTTCATCATGTTAGTTTCAGTTCCAGGTTTTAATTCCAGGCCACTAAAATTATTCTCAAATCTCTGTCCTGCCATCACTGTTATTAGGTTCTTCTGAGCTTTGTCCCATCTGCTGGATTGTATAATGTTTCTTTGCTCAGTTGAGTCATGTTCTTGAACAGGAAAAAGCCAAGGTCAAGGACAGAGACCTGAGCCTCAGAGACCATCCCATGGGCTGGAAGGGGTTACTATTTGCTGCAGCAGGTCTGGGTACATCTGACAACAATAACATTCAGTCAAATGGCATACAGTCTTCTCCAGCACAGCACATACTTCCTGAAGGGCCAGCACAAAGGCAATACACTCCATCCACAGTTTTCCCTGAGCTTGCAAATTAATTTCCCTGTTTTAAAAAGTAGAATGATGTTCATTTCTTATATTTTCCTCCTGTAGGAGTTGATCACTGCATCCACTTCAAAATATAGTCATACCTCACAGATGCAGAAGGTTTGGTTCCGACTACCACAAAAAAGTGAATATTGCAATCAAGCCAGTCACACAAAATTTTTTTTGGTTTCCCATTATGTTTACACTATACTGAAGTCTATTAAGTGTGCAAGAGCACTATGTCTTAAAAATCAATGTCCATACCTTATCTACTGAATAGCACAGGGAGCTGTACTCAGTATCTTATGATAACTTTTAATGGTAACGAATCTGAAAAATAATTGAATCCCTTTGCTGACACTTGAAACTAACACATCAACGTAAACCAACTATAAAAGTGAATGTGTCAATCGCTCAGTCATGTCCAACTCTTTGTAACCCCATGGACAGTAGCCTACCAAGCTCCTCTGTCCATGGAACTCTCCAGATAAGAATACTGGAGTGGGTTGCCATTCTTTTATCCAGGGGACCTTTCTTAGCCAGGGATTGAACCTGGATCTTCCTCATTGCAGGCAGATTCTTTACCATCTGAGCCACCAGGGAAGCCCAAATTAACTATATTTCAATTTAAAAATAAATAAAATTTTAAAAAGAACTAAAAAAGCAATGTACATACCTTAATTTAAAAACAGCATTGCTAAAACACATATTAACCATCATTTCATAACATGGAGCTAGCAAGCTTCAATTTGTCAAAATTGCAGTGTTTGCAGAGTACAATAAAGTCAAGCACAATAAAATGAGGGATGCCTATGTTCAGAATCTCTTTAAGAATTTTTTTTTTTAATATGGTCTTTATCAATATCCTGCTTATCTGCCTGCAGCTCTCTGCTATTTCTCACTTTTACCTGCAATACTCTGAAGTCATAGCTCCATATCTCTTCAGCAGGGCTCCCCACTGCCTTGCCTGGCTTGAGAGAAACCTGACTCTTTTTTAAATTTCCAATCTCCCTCTGCAGAAAAGGAAATGTGCACCAGACTCTTTTTGAAACACACTGGGGAATAAATATGCATGAATAAATGCAAGAAGAGAACCACAAGAGAAGCTTCATTTTTAAAAATCTTGAATCAGCTGCTCTACAGAGTGAAGATTTCTGGACCCAAGCAAGATTTCAAAAGTCTTTTCTATTAAGCTCAGCAATTTTTAGAAGCCAGCCGTGTCTATCATGCTTTTTTCTAGGTATTGAATATAATATTCTTTCTTCTTCTTTCAAAGATCTTCCTGCAGGCAGGCGCCTGAGTGGGAGGACCAGTGCGGGGGAGGTGGGGGGAAGCTCTCACAGCAGGTGCCAGACGTGGCCTCTCCCTGAGGTGGGGCTAGTCTGTTTTGAGTCACTGGGCAACTTCATGTCACCACCTCCATACCCACCACCAGCTCACCCCTGCCTTCACGTGGTCTGTCTTCAAGGAACTTGTTGGAGGTGTTAAAGCAAAGGGATGACATGAATCTGAGTCAATAGCTGAACATTTCCCCTCAACTGAAAACACTTCAATGAAAGAAAAAGAAAAAGATAGCATAGTTACCTGATGAAAACCTCATTGCCATCATGTAAGCATGACTAGAAAACGGACAACTTCAGGGCAGTAAAAGCTGCTTTCTCCTGATTATTTTAGGGTTCTCTGGGAAATGATGCTTTTAGAAAAACCATAAAAAATGATAACACTTAATGCTAGTGAGCACAGGGCAAAATTAATGTACTCATGTTCTGCTTGTCACGATATACTAGTACAATCATTTTGGATTGTTAATGCAAAGCATTTGTCAGAAAAAAATTCACAGCTTTTGGCCTAGTCATCCCAATCCAAGGAAGCTACCCTAAAGTAACAAAGAGAAGAAAAAATATATAGGCACAAAACTGCTCATTACAGCATAAAAAGGTTGACTTTGTACAGTCCCAAGTATATTCCATACACTGAAAATATTTGTTGAAAAGCTAAATACATACAGCAGTCTGATAATGATTTAATAAATTTACACAAATAAGATGGAATAGTACACAGAAATTAATATTATAATAGTCTATAAAATATGAGGAAGACTTCATAGTATAAAATTAATATACATTTCAAAATAATATTCAAATTGATTGCAATTAAATGGATATGTGTATGCATGGAAAAATAATATGGAAAAATAGAAATCGTTGAGCAAAGTGAGAAGATGGGGAAGAAGGCAGGCCTCTTTTCATGCCTAGCACAGCCATGGTTCAGGGTCCCAAGAAGCACCCGAAGCACGTAGCAGCTCCAAAACATTGGATGCTGGATAAACTGACTGGTATGTTTGCCACTTGTCCATCTACTGGTCTCCACAAGCTGAGGGAATGTCTACCCCTAATCATTTTCCTAAGGAGCAGATATAAGTATGCCCTAACAGGAGATGAAATGAAGATTTGCATGCAGCATTTCATTAAGATCAATGGCAAACTCCACACTGATATAACCTACCTTACTGATTTTATGGATGTCATCAGCATTAATAAGACTGGGGAGAATTTTCATTTGATCTGTGACACCAGGGATCATTTGCTGTTCATTGTATTACACCTGAGGTGGCCAAGTATAAATTGTGCAAAGTAAAAAAGATCTTTGTGGGGACAAAAGGAATCCTTCATCTGGTGACCCATGATGCTTGCACATCCATTACCCCAAACCCCTCATCAAGGTGAATAGCACCATTCAAATTGACTTGGAGACTGGCAAGATTACTGATTTCATCAAGTTTGACACTGGTAACCTGTGCATGGTGACTGGCGGTGCTAACCTGGGAAGAATTGGTGTGATTACCAACCGGGAGAGACATCAGGTTCTTTTGATGTACTTCATATGAAAGATGCAAACGGCAACAGCTTTGCCACATGGCTCTCGAACAGTTTCATTATCGGCAAAGGCAACAAACGGTGGCTCTCTCTTCCCTGTGGAAAGTGCATTCGCCTTACCATTGCTGAGGAGAGACAGGAGACTGGCAGCCAAACAGAGCAGTGGATAAAATGATCTCTATGTGATGTGATTGGAAAAGTCTTTGTACTTAATTAAAGATAATACCAAGTGATTAATAATAAAAAAAAGTGAGAAGATTGAAAGCAGTGTTTATAATTTTACTAAATTTTCTCTAATCCTGTGGTATTTTCTTTGCCACTTCAGAAGTGCTTCTTACAGAAAGAAACCTACACCACCCGTAAAGACAAGAGATGGCAAAGATCTTCGGGGTTAAATTTAAGCAATCATTTTAAAAGTCCTTTTGTATAACTCTAAGAGAGTTAACTGGCCTGTGCAGGGGCTGAGGGGTGCTTCCCTAGTGGGAAACACTGTAAACACCACTTCAGTTCAGTTCAGTTCAGTCACTCAGTTGTGTCCAACTCTTTGCAACCCCATGAATCGCAGCACACCAGGCCTCCCTGTCCATCACTTAGAATTGCCTAAAACAGATTCCTCCTCTATATACCCAGAGTTACTTGACTTCAGCTCGCAATAAAATGAAGGTTGAGGGGCTTCCCTGGTGGCTCAGTAGCAAAGAATCTGCCTGCCTATTCAGGAGCCTTCAGGTTCAATCCCTGATCCAGAAAGATCCCACATGCCTCAGAGCAACTAGGCCCATGCGCCACAGCTGTTAGCTGTGCTCTGAAGCCCATGCACCCTAGAGCTGTGCTCGATAACAAGAGAAGCCACTGCTGGTCGCAACTACAGAAAAGCCCGGACAGTAATGAAGACCCAGCACAGTCAAAATAAATATTTTTTTTTTAATGAAGGTTAAATAGCTTACTTTGCCCCTGGATCCTCATACTGTTTCTGAAAATAGTCACCCTGTTTTTCTAATGTTGTCACCTTACCTTCCTGGGCTATTTCTGCACATATTTAACAGGACTCTTCTCTTCCAGAAAGGCACAAAAAAGAGTGACCCCTGTTTGACACATCACCAAGACAGAGCCATGTGCAGGGCAAGGGAACTGAGATCAGGCATCTCTTGGGTTTAAAAGGTTGGGAGCATCTACTGTGGCTCTCAGATGCCTTCTTCTCCCCAAAGCACATGCAAAAACCATGATTTTAAACAAGCAATAAGTAGCCAGGCTTAACTGGTTTAGCAGTAAAGAATCCACCTGCCAATACAGGAGATGTGGGTTTGATCCCTGGGTCAGGAAGACCCCCTACAGCAGGCAATGGCAACTCACTCCATTATTCTTGTCTGGAAAATCCCAAGGACAGAGGAGCCTGGTGGGCTACAGTCCATGGGGTCATGAAAGAGTTGGACATGACTGAGCAACTAAACAACAACCAGGCTTAGTAAACCATGAAGGGTGTGGTGTCCAGAGGGGAAAACAGATATAAATCCTGGAGCCCAGGAGAGGACTGTGGAAGGGAGAAGGAAATTCTCAACTCAGCCTCAGTGCCGCTGGGATGATGGGTACTGAAGTGACTGAATACATGTGAGCCTCACGTAGAAGAGGAGATACTACTCTCCTGCCCAAGCACTAAGGAGCTCTGAATGAAGGAGGGCAGTCAGTCTCCCGACAGATCTCATGGCCAGGCCACCATATAATATCCTAGCAGTGCCTACTCTGATGTTAGACAGGAGATTGGATCCCCTTGCTTCTGTTTTAAACCCACTACCTGCAAAGTACCAGGCACTTGACAAGTATCCTCGCCTTCTAATCTCATAATAGCTCTGCAGATTAAGTATTATTTCCCCCCACTCTATGGATGAGGAGGCAAAAGTTCAGCAAGCTTTAAAAATGATACCAAGATGCTCACCATAGCAACAGAGTTTCAAACTAGGTCTGCCCTGCTCCCAATATGGTGGTGCCTTTTGCACTCCCCCACACTGTTCCACAAGATCCAGCAAAAGAAGAACTGGGGGTAGAAGGAGAGTTTCATCCTTAGGAGTGCCCAGGAGTTTGCTCAGAGTCCCCCAGTCAAAAGCATGCTGCACTGGTTTGTGCTCAATCTCCTCTCTTTCCAGTCTTCCCAGTTACCTTAACTGTATCCTTTGAGTTTGGAGAGCATTTGCATAGCTTTTAATAAACAAGACTCTCTTTTTTCTACAATAAGCATACTAAGTTTGATATTCAAGAAAAAATTAGTAAAACTATGTCTAAAAATCAGGAAACAAGGATTTCCCTGGTGGCACAGTAGATAAAAATGCACTTGCCAATGCAGGGAACACAGGTTCAATCCCTGGTCCACATGCCAGGGGGCAACTAAGCCCCATGTGCCACTACTACTGAAACCCACATGCCCAGCACCCATGCTCTGCAATAAGAGAAGCCACCACAATGAGAAGCCCGCACACCGCAGTGAAGAGTAGTCCCCACTCCCTGAAACTAGAGAAAGCCCATGCAAAGCAATGAAGAACCAGTACAGCCAAAAATAAATAAATAAATATTTTTTAAACAGATTAAAAAATTCAGAAACAGAGGAGACAATGAGGAAAAATATTATGGTGAATTAATCAACGTAGAGCTCAATTTTCAATTTGCTTTTTACCTATCTTAGCAGAGCTCACAGCATCTCCATCCGTTATCGTCATGACTGTCTGTTGTTCAGTCACTAAGTTGTGTCCAACTTTTTGCAACCCCATGGACTGCAGCTCACCAGGATTCCCTGTCCTTCACCATCTCCCAGAGCTTGCTCAAATTCACGTCCATTGAGTTGGTGATGTCATCCAAGTCCTCTGTCGTCCCCTTCTCCTTCTGCCTTCAGTCTTTCCCAGCATCAGGGTCTTTTCTAATGAGTAGGCTCTTCGTATCAGGTGGCCAAAATATTGGAGCTTCAGCTTCAGCACCAGTCCTTCCAATGAATATTCGGGGTTGATTTCCTTTAGGTTGTTTACCCAGGACCCAATTGTAATAAACATGGAAGAGTTTAAGTCACCCTACCAAGGCTTGGACTTCAGTGACCAAGGAACTGTAATTAGGTAGCTGCCTTATTCACCCAACAGTCCACCCCTAAGAGATGGCTTTTCCCAGCCTTTACCCTCTTCCAGATCTCTGGCTCCCCTGACCTGAGCTACAAGCGCATGCTCAGTATACATTGCTTCAGAATGGTTCTTCCAGGTCAGTGAACTAGGCCTGGGCTGCAAAACCTGTCTATCCTCCAGGGTAGAAGGAGCCCAGTCCCAGCAAGTTGCCCTGAAGCAGCAGCTGCAAAATGGTGATGGTCTGATCCCATTTGTAATGGACACACAATGTGACCCAAGGCTACTCAGCCTCTCTGGCTCTCGGAGTCTGGAGGGAACACCCAGTCCATCCATCTAGGGCCTGCCTGAGCAAGGAAGTCTAATTTCTTTAACTCTAAGTTCAAGGGAATATGGGTTACTTGGTATTAGGCAGACGCCTTGTTCTCCCAAGAACCCACACCTTTGACCTGACGTCTCTGAACTGCTGCCCTGTGCCACATCCCTGACCACAGTGAACTTTGCTGAACACGCATGTGCAGCACACACTCTTTCAGCAGGTCTTCTGCAGCCAGGGCCCTCCAGATCTGTTTACCCAGCCCCAATCCTTCCATTGCCTCCAGGATGGAGGGAGAAAACACCCCCAAATCACTCTGAAGCAGCAGCTGGGAATGGACAACAGATAGTCTCCATTAGGAGCTGCTGCCTTAAAGGGATCCAGGTCTCTCCAATGACCCAGCAGGGCTCCCAGTTTTCTATTATGGGAAGATAATGTGGCTAGCTAGCTAAGCAGTCAGTTTCCTTTCAGCTCTGCCTTAAGTGAGAACACCCTCCAATGATTAAGTCCAGGCTTGGAATAAGGTAGAAATCCAGTTGCTCTGAGTCAGATACCATGATCAAGACTCTCTGAAACCTTGCCCTGTCTCAGATCCCTGGCTCCCTAGAATGCTGCAGGCACATGTGCAGTACAAACCCCTTCAGGGGGCCTTGGGCCCCAAGTTCTTTCAGTGTGTGGATTTAGGGTGCAGCCCCAAGAACCTGCACAGCCTATGTTGTAGAGGAAGCCCAACCCCCAAAACTCCCCAAAATCACATGGAAATGACCGTTCAAATGGGCAGCAGTCAGCCCCCATTGGTACAAGCTACCTGATGGAGATCCAGGGTTTCCAAATGACCTTTACTGAGGGATACTCACACCAAGCTGCCAGACCTGCCCTGGCAAGACAGTGCAGTTTCCTATAGTTCTGCCTTAAGGGGAAACATGTATATGAAAGTGTTAGGTAGGGCTTGGGATGGGCTTCTCTGGTAGCTCAACTGGTAAAGAATCTGCCTGCAATGCAGGAGACCCCACTTTGATTCCTGGATTGGGCAGATTCCCTGGAGAAGGGATAGCCTATCCACTCTGGTATTCTTGGGCTTCCCCGGTGGCTCAGATGATAAAGAATCTGCCTGCAATGCAGGAGACCTAGGTTGGATCCCTGGGTTGGGAAGATCCCCTGAAGGAGGGTATGGCAACCTACTCCAGTATTCTTGCCTGGAGAATCCCCATGGACAGAAGAGCCTGGAAGGCTACAGTCCATGGGGTCGAAAAGAGTTGGACACAACTGAGCTACTAAGCATAGCACAGCACGGGGTTTGGGATTAAGCAGATGCCTTTCCCCAATAGCTAGCTCCTGTAACAAGTCCTCTCCAGAACCCCACCCTGTTCCAGATCCCTGGATCCCCTGAGCTCTGCTTGCATATGCATGCAGAGCACCACCCCTTCATCAGGCATTGGGCAGCAGGAGCCCTCCAGGTCTTGGAGCTAAGGCTGACCCCCACCTCTTGCATAGCCTCCAGGAAGGAGGGAGCCCATCCCCAGATATTGCTCTAAGAAGGTAGCAGCAAGTGAGTGACTGTCACTCCTGTTAAATAACAAAAATTCAACAGAGGAAATTTAAAAGATCTGATTGACTTTATTGAATTAGGATCATCCCACCTTGAAGACCATAAAGAAGACTGAGCACCAAAGACTTGATGCTTTTGAATTGTGGTGCTAGAGAAGACTCTTGAGAGTCCCTTGGACTGCAAGGAGATCAAACCAGTCAATCCTAAAGGAAGTCCATCCTGAATATTCATTGGAAGGACTGGTGCTGAAACATCAACACTTGAGCCACCTGATGTGAAGAGCTGACTCATTGGAAAAGTCCCTGAGCCTGGGAAAAATTGAAGACAAAAGGAGAAGGAGGCTGCAGAAGCTGAGACAGTTAGATAGCATCACCAATTCAATGAACATGAATTTGAGCAAACTCTGAACGGTAGTGGAGGACAGAGGAGCCTGGTGGGCTACAGTCCATGGGGTCACACAAAGTCAGACATGACTTAATGACTGAAGAAGAAGAACAATAATAACAACATCCCACCAAACAAGTAGGGAGGAGCTGCCAGGAATTTTACAATATGAAGATCTATATAAGTGGGAAAGGGGAGGGTCATCTTCTTTTCAGAATGGAAAAGCCCTATGTGCCAAATTACTTCATCGATACTGACCAGAAAATTCCAGACTGACAGGTTCAGACTACATTTCTGGGGAAAGTCGAGATTGCAGCTATGTTAGGTCTTAAGCTTTTGGTCTAGTGATATGAGCTTAGCACCAGTGACTCCATTTTGAGGCTGTTACGTCTTTTTTAGCAGTTCCCATTTGGACTTGTTGCCTGATGGGGTCCCAGGCCTCTCTAGCCACCAGGACCCCTGGATGCCTCTTACAGAGGGACACCCTGGCCATTGTCCCTGGTCCCATTTTAGGGCAGTCTCGTTTTCTCCTGCTCTGGCTGCAGTGGGCATATGCCTGTTGGGGTAAGTTAGGGCTTGGCCTTAGGTAGACACCTTGTTCTCCCAAGAGCCTGCTCCTGTGACCCGACCACTCCCGCCTGCCCCTTGCCTTCTTCCCAATCCCTGGCTCCTTTGAAGTGTGCTGTGCATCTGCAGAATAGCCACCCCTTAGGCAGGCCTTGGGCAGCTGGGGCTGTCAAGGTCTGTGGAGCTAGGGTCCACCCCAATCATTTGCAAAGCCTCCAGGAGAGGAGAGAGCCCCCCATACTCCGTCTGAGGTGGCCGCTGCCAAGGGACCAGTGTCAGTCCCCACTAGGACCAGCTGCCAGTTGGAATCCTGGGCTTCTCCACCAACCAGGCTCTGTTACTGATGGATACCCCCTTCGCCTGCCAGTCCCTAACCCGGCAAGGCAGTGCAGTGTCCTACAGCTCTGCCTTCATGGGAATAGGTGCACTTAAATAGATGATTTCTTCCTCCCAAGAGGCAGGTCCTGTGCCTGGTTTCTGCAGATCTGTCCCATTCTGTACTCTTGACTCCCCTGACTGCGGCACTTGGGAGCAGCGTACACCTCTCAGAAAGCCTTGGGTGAGATCAGATGTCTCACCCCCCTGTAAACTTACAGCTCTCACCTGCACTGAAATTCAGGGCTACTTAGATGATGGCAAAAGGGAAAAGGAAGAGGTTCTGAGAGCTACCCCTCCAAGTCTAGCTTTCTCTCTCTTGCCTTTTGAAGTCTGCATGCCATCTCTAGAGCCCCGTGAACAGCTTTCAAACAAGCTGAAGATCTCGTCTTCACCAAGAAGATGGCTTCTGCAGGAGGAACAGCCTCAGCTGAAACAGGCTGGCTTTTTAAAGGACTTTGTGCTAAGTCACTTCAGTCGTGTCCGACTCTTTGTGACCCCATGGACTATAGCTTTCAGGCTTCTCTGTCCATGGGATTATCCAGGCAAAAATACTGGAGTGGGTTGCCATGCTCTCTTCCAGGGGAATCTTCCCCACCCAGGGATCAAACCTGTGCTTCTGATGTCTCCTGCATTGGCAGGCAGGTTCTTTACCACTAGCACGACCTGGGAAGCCCCAAAGGACTTCAAGAGTGCTCTAAAAATTTACTGTTGAAGCAGCAGGGTATGCAGGTGGGGGTGGGTATGATAGGGTGAGTTTACTGAATTCTAAGCCCCATTTGGTCTTTGGGAGACAGAACTCGGGTGTTCTGAACCCTAGCAGAGTACTCTTGTCTTCGGAGTGTCTCCCAAGACACAGTGTCTCCTTGCCATTTGTCCTTTTCCTTCCTCAGGAATGCAGTTTGCAACAAGGAGATGGTCTGAATCATCTACTTTCTGAGGGCTCAGCCTTGAAAGCAGATGGATTCTTCTCTTGCACTAATCCTTGTCAGCTAAAAAGCCCCACCTTTACATCTGCCTGGGGTCCATATATCATCTATAAGACACTCACTAATACTGCAGACCCTGCAAGCATGGACTGGAAGCTGGAGGTCCCTAAAGCCTGGAAAACTACGTCCTCTAAAGCCAACACTGCATTGTGCTCTCCTAGGTGTTTCATATTGATGGATTGGTTTAGGGGTGTTTGTTTCGCTCTTTTAATTGTTTGCCTATCCTATTCTTAAAAGCAGTTTTTATCTTGATGACGCTTCAGCTATCGCCATGGCTCTCTTTAAAGCTGATACGGTTTGCATGGGTAGTTCTTTCTCTAAAAGGAAAATCTGCAGTAACATTTCTTTTTTTTAAGTTCTGCAGTCAGCCAGGAGAAAGGACGCAGCGAGGAACGGTTGGTGAATTGGCGCTTTGCTGCCACCTAGTGTCGGCGGGTGAGATTGACGTGGAAAGAAGCTGGGGCAGCTAGTGGATGTGGGGTGTCTGGACAGTCACCTTCGGTGGTCCATAGATGAAGATTTTCGGGCTCTGGGACAATCCTACATGGCAGTGGGGGTGAGGGGATGTGCAGAATTTTGGGTCACACGGTTGTCTCTGACTGTTCAGCTTGCCAGCTCCTTGATTCAAGGAGGCAGACCACACACGCCCATAGATTGAAAATGAAGCTGGCACCTTTCCTCTCATGCCACCACTAGGGCAAATCTGATCATATCTCCCTCCCCCTGAATCCCATATCTCTCCTCCCATGTCCTTCCCCGGTGAGTAAGCGAAAAGAGGGAAGAGGAAGAGGCAGAGAACAGAAACAGAAGCAGTGATTTTCTCTGATCATCTCCATCCTCTACAGAGAACGCTTGGAACGAAAACCAAGACTGTTGAGGGAGAGATAGTGACCTTGAATCTGTGCACGGAAATCTCCAGGAGAGGCAAACTATCACAGTGATATGCATGGCTTCCCCCCAGGAAGGACTGGAGTCCTTATTGCTTTAGTCGCTCAGTTGTGTCCAACTCTTGCGACCCCATGGACTGGCCTCCTCTGTCCATGGGGTTTCCCAGGCAAGAATACTGGCATGGGTTGCTGGGGTTGCCATTCCCTTCTCCAGGGGGTCTTCCCAACCCAGGGATCGAACCTGCATCTCCTGCATTGCAGGCGGATTCTTTACCTCTGAGCCACCAGGGAAGCCCAAGGGCTGGAGAGGACCCTGAAAATCAACTAGAAACAAACACTCAGGAACTCAGGAAAATTAGTTTCAGGCTAGTTGAATATGTCTGATGGTTGCTTTGGTTCATCTGCAAGTTCAAATCCCCAGTGGCAGTGCCTGATATGTATTATGTATGCCCCAAATTGGGGACACTCACACAATATTTCTTCAAACATTTAACAATAATGTTATGAACATTACCTAATAAGAAGGGTCAGATACTGGAAGGTTTAATTCAATTTTCCCATTAACTAAGAATTAATGTTGAATGGCCTCTCTTGGGTTTCCAGGTGCCTCAGTGGTAAAGAACCCACCTGCCAATGCAGGAGCCGCAGGTTTGAATCCTGGGTCAGAAAGATCCCCTAGAGGAGGAAATGGCAACCCACTCTAGTATTCTTGCCTGGAGAATTCAGAGGAGCCTGGCTGATGGGCTACAATCCCTAGGGTGGCACAGAATCAGACACAACTGAACATTCACTCACTTGCCTCTCTTACCCAACAAAGTGGTTGCTGGCAGTTGTAACTCTCACACATCTGTGCCCTCTTCAATATTTCTGTTAATATATAGAGAGACAATTTTGAGACATGAGTGGGGAGGATTAATGATACATTATACAGTAGAATTCCATCCAAAAATAATTTAATAGGCTAAAATTCAACAGATGCTTTTGTAAGAGATAAGACTAAAGTCCTGCAAATAGATTTTAGTAAGTTGACCACACAGGATACAGGATGCACAAATTTGCCTTAATAACAGCTGATGTGGGGAAACCCAGGCATTTTAGTTACCTGGTATAGCTGCCCCCAAATGCCAAGAGTCTCAGGTAGCACCAATAGAGAGGGGTATCCAAGGTAAACAAAATCAGACACTAAGGGACAGGTTTTTTTTTTTTTTTTAATTTATTTTAATTGGAGGCTAACTACTTTACAATATTGTGGTGGTTTTGGCCATACATTCACATGAATCAGCCAGGTTTTAATCAGTCATATATTATTGCAATAGAGAAAAGAGTTCAGTGTGAATTTACTCCACTTTGACTTGCACAGCGGTGACTGGGTAAAGAGAGAATGAGAGAATAGGAAGGAAGAGGGTGAGCAGGGGCTCAGTAGAGTCAGGGAAATGAAAAATTGAAAAAAAAGAAAAAAAAACAGGAAGTGGGGGGTGGTTGATCCTTGTGATCCTCACCCAGATTTGCTAACTGGCACTTACCTCCCACAGAGGCTGCGAAATAAAGAGTCTATCTTCAGGTGTTGGCTGGAACAGTCAGTTCTTTCCTTAAGTTTTCTTAGGCAGGTACTTTCAGTGGGGCTAGTGTCATCCTAGGGATATGTCCTTGCTGCTGCTGCTGCTGTGAAGTCGCTTCAGTTGTGTCTGACTCTGTGCGACCCCATAGACAGCAGCCCACCAGGCTCCCCTGTCCCTGGGATTCTCCAGGCAAGAACACTGGAGTGGGTTGCCATTTCCTTCTCCAATGCATGAAAGTGAAAAGTGAAAGGGAAGTTGCTCAGTCATGTCCGACTCTTCACGAGCCTACCAGGCTCCTCTGCCCATGGGATTTTTCCAGGCAAGAATACTGGATTGGGGTGCCATTGCCTTCTCCATGAGGATAGAGACTGTACCTTTTTTCCTGTTTCCCTGGTTCACAATAACAACATCATTCTGGTGGGGAAAGCAGACCAGTTTTGGCAGCCCTGGTGGGAAAGGCAGATCTTGCATTTACCTGGGTTGGGGGCAGGAGGACCCTCTTTGGAGGGAATGCTAAATGGGTATACATGAGAGAGACAGGAGGCTCTGGGTTCACACACCCCCGTGACAACAGAGCAGGCTGGGCTGGGGGACCTGCCCTTGAGTTTCTGAAGCCCCAGGGCTCTTGCTGCCTGAAATGTGGGCTGTGATTATTCAGGAACACAGTCTTCCTTCCCAGGCCCGGGGTGGCCAGAAGACCGGCTGTAAAATGCTGATGGGGAAGGGTGAAGAGGCCTGGCTGGGGAGCTTAAGCTATGATATGTCCTTGAGCTGTTAGAAATCATATCAGTGTTTTGTTCACTGATATCTTCATAGGCCAAAGTTAAGGCCTTGTTGAGAAAGGGCTCAGGGGAGCCTAGTTTGGTCAAAGAGAGACTTTTTGTCAGAGGTAGAGTGTCAGGAAGATCGTAGTTCTGGTGATTACTGAAAAAGTAGGATCATGCCTGTGGTGTCCCTGGAAGCTCAGCTGGTAAAGATTCCACCTGCAATGCAGGAGACCCCAATTTGATTCCTGTGTCAGTAAGATCCCCTGGAGAAGGAGTAGGCTACCCACTCCAGTTTTCTTGGGCTTCCCTGGTGGCTCTGGTAAAGAATCCACCTGCAATGCGGGAGACCTGGGTTGGATCCCTGGGTTGGGAAGATCCCCTGGAGGAGGGCATGGCTACCCACTCCAGTATTCTGGCCTGGAGAATCCCCATGGACAGAGGAGCCTGGCGCCCTACAGTCCATGGGGTCGCAAAGAGTCGGACATGACTGAGAGACTAAGCACAGCAGAGGATCATGCCTGCAAAGCTGCGTTCCATTCTCTGCCGGACCACGGCACGAAGCAGAAAGGGAACGAGGACGGTGAAAGCTCTGGAAATCACATCAGATGCGGAAAATCTGAAGCTGTGAGAATGTTTAGAATAGAAGACTCAGGGGGAAACTGAAGAGCTATGCGGAAGGGGGAATGAAGTTAAGACCTTTGCAACACAGTTGTTTAAAACAATCAGGTAAACTGCATTGCCAGAAAATGGGGGTCTCACTGAAACCAAGGGTAATCATCGGTTAAATCCATTACATCTATAACCTGCTTTCAGGGACCAAGGTTGTTTTAACGTTGCTACAAAAAGCTTGCATGTTATCCGAGTGGCTGCTGCTGCTGCTAAGTCACTTCAGTCGTGTTCGACTCTGTGCGACCCCATAGACAGCAGCCCACCAGGCTCCCCTGTCCCTGGGATTCTCCAGGCAAGAACACTGGAGTGGGTTGCCATTTCCTTCTCCAATGCATGAAAGTGAAAAGTGAAAGGGAAGTCGCTCAGTCATGTCCGACTCTTCGCGACCCCGTGGACTGCAGCCTACCAGGCTACTCTGCCCATGAGATTTTTCCGGGCAAGAGTACTGGATTGGGGTGCCATTGCCTTCTCCGGCATTTAAAGCTAGCTCAGCAGTAAAGAATCCACCTGCAAGGAAGGAGACTCAGGAGGTGTGGGTTGGATCCCTGGGTAATAAAGATCCCCTGGAGGAGGAAATGGCAACTCACTCCAGTATTCTTGCCTGGAGAATCCCATGGACAGGGAAGCCTGGTGGATTGTAATCCATAGGGTCTCAAAGAGTCAGACACAACTGAAGCAACTTAGCATACACAAATGCTACCTAAATTCACATATTACAAAGCCACCACATTGGGCTAGAGAATGCAGCTTAGACCTGAAGCCAAAACAAGGCACTTTTCCAAACTCAGACCTTGGGGCAGGCCTGGCATCCTTGGTCTAGAAAATGGCAGTGAGAGGCATGACCACCTCACATCCTGATGGAGCGCAGAATGGAGAGCTCTGGGCAGGGGATTCAGGCTGTTCTGGTGGCCAATGTGGTGGCTTGCCCGGGGGTTCATCATGGAGCGAGTGGAGTTTAAGGTTTAGACCCTTCCCCGCAAAAGCCCTTCCAAAGACCTGGGGGCACTGACAGTTCTGTGCACACAGTTTTGTGTTCGCGAAATTCTTCAGCTTCCGGTATCACACAGTGTGAGTCTGTCCTGCACCCTGCACTCGAGTTAACCCGGCCCAGGGGTGTCCACTTATCACTGACCTCCCTAATAAGTTGAGCTAGTTCTCCCCTCATGGGGAAAAGCAAGTGAAGAGTAGAGAAGTGGCAGAATCTTTTTCTTCAGAACTCCTAGAGGGGAAAAAAAAAAAAAACTCCTAGAGGAAAAAAAAATATTACTGAGTTCCTTTAAGAGCTGATGTTGGAACACAGAGAAAAGAGGGAAGTTATACTACTCTGTGAGGACATCAGCTACCTGATGAGTTTGCTCACAAACTCCTTTCCTTTCCTTCCTATGTACAGATCTAGAAATTTCCCACCACTGCTCGGCTTGACAGATTTCTAATGGAATATGACAGGAAGTGGAACACGCTATTTCCAGTTCTCTGATAAGAACCATCCGCACACACCTGTTCATGTTCTTTCCCCTGCCAGCTGACAGGAAAGAAAGAAGACACCCACCACCACCGCCACCAAGGGAAACTCGAGAATCTGTGTTAAAAATGGTGGAGTCACAACATGGCTTCTTCCAACCAGGGTGCCACCTTGGAACATTGCAGGAGTAAAAACCAGTCAATACTGAGTATCAATATTTTGCCTATTGCAGCATGTAGGATCTTTAATGGGCTTCCCAGGTGGTACTTCCCAGTGGTAACAAACCCTCCTGCCAATACCAGAGACCTAGGAGATGCAGGTTCAATCCCTGGGTCGGGAAGATCTCCCGGAGGAACGACAACCCACTCCGGTATTCTTGCCTGGAGAATCCCATGGACAGAGGAGCCTGGTGGGCTATATTCCATAGGGCCATACAGAGTCGGACACGACTGAAGAGACTTAGTATGCATACACACACAAGATCCTTAACAAAGACGAATATCTATACAATATAATGAAGAAAATTAGAGACATTTTAAATTAACCAGTTTTTGAAAGATAAGAAATAGGTTGACTTTCCTGTTGGTAAAGTGGTTAAGAACCCACCTGCCAATGCAGGGAACAGGGTTTAATCCCTTGTCCAGGAATATCCCACATGTCACAGAGCAACTAGGCCCACGAGCCAAACTGCTGAGTCCAAGCTTTCAGTTCAGTTCAGTCTCTCAGTCCTGTTCAACTCTTTGTGACCCCATGAACTGCAGCACGCCAGGCCTCCCTGTCTATCACCAACTCCCGGAGTTCACTCAAACTCATGTCCATCAAGTCGGTGATGCCATCCAGCCATCTCATCCTCTGTTGTCCCCTTCTCTTCCTGCCCTCAATCCCTCCCAGCATCAGAGTCTTTCCCAATGAGTCAACTCTTCACATGAGGTGGCCAAAGTACTGGAGTTTCAGTTTTAGCATCATTCCTTCCAAAAAACACCCAGGACTGATCTCCTCTAGAGTGGACTGGTTGGATCTCCTTGCAATCCAAGGGACTCTCAAGAGTCTTCTCCAATACCTCAGCTCAAAAGCATTAATTCTTCGGTGCTCAGCTTTCTTCACTGTCCAACTCTCACATCCATACACGACTACTGGAAAAACCATAGCCTTGACTAGACGGACCTTTGTTGGCAAAGTAACGTCTCTGCTTTTGAATATGCTATCTAGGTTGGTCATAACTTTCCTCCCAAGGAGTAAGCATCCTTTAATTTCATGGCTGCAATCAGCATCTGCAGTGATTTTAGAACCCAAGTCTGACACTGTTTCCACTGTTTCCCCATCTATTTCCCATGAAGTGATGGGACCAGATGTCATGATCTTAATTTTCTGAATGTTGAGCTTTAAGCCAACTTTTTCACTCTCCTCTTTCACTTTCATCAAGAAGCTTTTTAGTTCCTCTTCACTTTCTGCCATAAGGGTGGTGTCATCTGCATAGCTGAGGTTATTGATATTTCTCCTTGCAATCTTGATTCCAGCTTGTGCTTCTTCCAGCCCAGGCCCAGCCTCAGTTTCTCATGATGTACTCTGCATATAAGTTAAATAAGCAGGGTGACAATATACAGCCTTGACGTACTCCTTTTCCTATTTGGAACCAGTCTGTTGTTCCATGTCCAGTTCTAACTGTTGCTTCCTGACCTGCATATAGGTTTCTCAAGAGGCAGGTCAGGTGGTCTGGTATTCCGATCTCTTTCAGAATTTTCCACAGTTTTTTGTGATCCACACAGTCAAGGGCTTTGGCATAGTTAATAAAGCAGAAATAGATGTTTTTCTGGAACTCTCTTGCTTTTTCCATGATCCAGTGGATGTTGGCAATTTGATCTCTGGTTCCTATGCCTTTTCTAAAACCAGCTTGAACATCTGGAAGTTCATGGTTCACGTATTGCTGAAGCCTGGCTTGGAGAATTCTGAGCATTACTTTACTAGCATGTGAGATGAGTACAATCTTCAGGGCCCTCAGACTGCAACTACTGAAGCCCTCGTGCCTACAGCCTATGCTCCACAGCAAGAGAAGCCATTACAATAAGAAGTCCACTGAAACGGAGAGTAGCCACCCCCCGAAATGCAGAGTAACCACTCCCCACCACAACTAGAGAAAGTCCTCGGGCTGCAACAAAGACCACACAGCCAGAAAAGAATAAATTCAAAACAGAAATAGGGGGTCATACAAACAACATAGTAGAGGAGGCTAGAGAGAGAGAGAATGATTAGGCTATCAGAGAAAGCTCCGTGGAGAAGATGCATTTTGTGCTGGACATTAAAAATTAGAGTTTTAATAGGAAAAGATGAAAGGAGATAGTTCCACATGAAAAGAACAGTAAGAGCTGAAACTTGGATGTGAAAAGGATAAGAGAGGACTGGTTGGAGCATGCATTTTATACATACATACAAAAGACTAGTGGGAGATTAGACTGAAATAGTATGTTGACTCAATTTTGAAATGTTTTAAATGATGGGCTAAGGAATTTGACCTTTATATTTATATTGCCAAGAGGGAGTCCTTGAAGGTTTTGGAGCAGAGAGGTAATATATTCAGACAGAACTTTAGGAAGACGTGCTGAAAGCAATTGCAGGGTGGCCTGGAAGGCAGAGAGGAGGATCTATAGCTACAATCAAACACAGTTACCAGTGTCTGATTAAGAGCAGTGTTTAGGACAATTCTCCGTGAGTCTCTCTCATCTTTGTTTTTGAGATAGTGTGGAAATGTGCTATCAGTTCCAAAGCACAATACAAATACCAGGTATTTGTCTTGTTATTAGTAACATCATCAAATGAAAAGGAAGGGGTGAAATGCCAATAAGCCAATGTCTGCTGCTTAACCAAGCAACCCACACAATCAGTCAGACACGTGGAGAGGGAGCAAAAGGTTAAACTAATGACTAATGTGAGGTTTGGGAATTAATTTTTAAAACTCTCCTATTATTCCCATTATCATGAAGAATTCAGAGTCATCCACATCAGAACCAACAGAAAACATCTTATGAAGAGTTAAAGATCTACACAGAAAGAAATATACAGAGAATTATTGAAGTCTTTATCATAAATAATGGTGAATGTATCTTTGGTGATCATACAATTTTACATCAAATACACCTTCTACGTTGCCTACCCTACTTAACTTCATTTACCCTCCATTCTTCACTTTTCGGTGGTAAACAATCTGCCTGAGATGCAGAAGACACAGAGATGCCGCAGATTTGATTTCTGGGTTGGGAAGATCCCCTCGAGAAGGAAATGACAATCCACTCCAGTATTCTTGCCTGGAGAATCCCATGGACAGAGGAACCTGGTGGGCTACAGTACATGGAGTCACACAGAGTAGGACACGACTGAGCAACTGAGTTTTTTAGATCCACAAGTTGCATCATAAAAGGCCCTGTGATGGCGGCTTTGCTAAGATTGTAACTGATTATTAGCCAGGATTGAAAGGGACTGCTCTCCACCCATAACTCTAGCACATTATTGGAGACCACAGTTTTGATCTTGGGTGGCCTCAGCCTGTAATGACTTGGAGTGGGACTTGGATTCCCAGCCAGAGACTGGGAAAACACTGGACCCTAGCTACTAGACCAGTGGTCAGTGACAAGGGCTCTGGCCCTTTATTTTGCCGAAAAGAATTTCCACAAAGATGGAAAGTAGTGAAACAAGTAAAGTATTTATTAAGAGGGAAAAAAGTATAGTATGTGTGGAGAGACATACAGGCAGATTCAGAAAGAGAGTTGCTGAGTCTCATGGCAGTTTGAATTACTTCTATGAGGTATTTCTTCTGGGTTTCCTTTGGCCAATTATTTTGGTTTGCCTGGTTCTGAGTCCATATTTGGTATATCTCAGGATCCTCCCTGTGTGCGCACGCTACGCTCCCTTGTAGCTAAGATGGATCCTACCAGTGTCTGGGTAGAGCCTCCCTTGACATTGCTCCCCCTAACATCGGCAGGGAGCCTTCTTTGTGCATGTGTGCTCGGGGAGGTCTTCTGACTTCAGAAATGAGAGGTCTGTGGTCGGGGCAGGGCCCAGCCCTCTCCTTTAATTGTTCTGCTCTTCTCCTCAGAGTTTAGATACGCAGAATCTACCCTGGCAGAGGGGATGGGAGTGGGGTGGGGTGGGCCTCTACCTCCTGCCTCAGTCTTTGTAAATAACTTTGACCATCCATTAAGGAAACATTGCAGGGGTGGGTGGGGAGGTTGAGATGTGTATTTTCTTTTGTATTTGGATAGAAACAAGAAGGAAGAATCACCCCAGGGGGCCATACAATAAGAAAACTGCTTTCCTACTCTGCTACCTTTTAAGAGCATTGCACTGAAATATTTATGCTTGCTGCATTGCAAATATACAGAACTGTATAAATGCTAAACTAACATTTTTTTTTTTTCAAAAATGGCCATAAGAACATTTGCCAGGCCACGCGCTCTTCTTCTAATGTGACTGTGACCCACCTGCCATCCAAAGGTAGAGTCCCCCTTCCCTTCCCCTTGAATATGGGGGCGTTGAAACTATGACAGAAGTGAGGATATAAGACTTCCAAGGCTACATCACAAAAGGCAAGACAGATGTTTTTTTTTCCTTAGTAGACCCTATTCATTAGAGCATCATTGAGAGGATGGTACAGAGATTTCCCATAAACCCCCTGCCTTCACACCTGCAAGCCTCTTTTACTGTCAATATCCCCCATCCAGAATGGTATGCTTGTCACAACTGATGAACCTATGTTACTGACTCCAAGCTCACTTTGCTCAGCACATGACAGGCCAATGAATGAACCACCGGCAGATGGAGAAGATGGTAGAAATGGTCTCAAAAATAACCATCTTATGGGGTCTGGATGCCAGTTTCTTTTATAGAACATAGATGCTGGGGAGCTGAGGAAACACTAAAAGGGCTGTGCATCTTGTAAATATCTCCCAGGATGGCAAGCCTCAGGCAGAGGATGTGTTAACTTCTTCCTTCCTGTCAGTCACAGGTGGACAGGGTTCTGAACCAAGGCACCTCAGCTTAATAGGCAGAGGAGCTGGATTCTCTGAGACAGGCCATTATGTTTGATTAAAATAACAAAAGCAAGAAAAGGAAGTCAAAGAAACAGTTCCAACTTGGAGTCAGAATTGGCTCTTCCCTGCAACACCTGGGGCTTCCCTGGTGGCTCAAATGGTAAAGAAGCTGCCTGCAATGCAGGAGACCCAGGTTTGATCCCTGGGTTGGGAAGATCCACTGGAGATGGGATTGGCAACCCACTCCAGTATTCTTGCCTGGAGAATTCCATGAACAGAGGAGCCTAGAGGGCTACAGTCCATGGGGTCACAAATAGTCAGACACGCACGAGCAACTAACACTTCCACTTGCCCTGCAACATCTACATACATACCATCATCATCCAGAGTCCATAGTTCACATTAGGGCTCACACTTGGTATTGTGCATTCTATAGGTCTGCACAAACCTATGACACGTATCCTACATTATGGTGTCACACAGAGTATTTCCACAGCCCTGAAACCCCTCTGTGCTCCACCTGTTCATCCCCTCTCTCCCAGGTCCCTGGCAGCCACGACTCTTTTTACTGCAAGATGGTTTTTTCTGGTTCTCTTCAGGAAGCTGGCTCACAGAAATAAACTAAGATTTGTTCATAAGTCTTATTAGGGCTTCCCGGATAGCTCAGTTGGTAAAGAATCCACCTATAACATAGGAGACCTCACTTTGATTCCTGGGTCAGGAGGATCCACTGGAGAAGGGATAGACTACCCACTCCAGTGTTCTTGGGTTTCCCTGGTGGCTCAGCTGGTAAAGAATCTGCCTGCAATGCAGCAGACCTGGGTTCAATCCCTGGGTTGGGAAGACCCCCTGGAAAAGGGAAAGGCTACCCACTCCAGTATTCTGGCCTGGAGAATTCCATGGACTGTACAGTCCATGGATTCGCAGAGTCGGACACGACTGAGTGACTTTCACTTTCATTTGTTCATAAAATGGAAAACTATCTAATAAATGATGATAGAACAATTAGAATGAATGAATTAATTGTAACTAAGTTTATAAATGTGGTTTTATTTTTAAATCATTCATTGAATTATTAAAAATGTGTCAAATGACCTGTAAAGATTACAACCTGTAATTTAAGATATATAAAACAAGTGGGTTAGTTATAGATTCATATATATTAGGAAATTTGCAAGAACATACATGGGAATGCATACCTCAACATCAAGAGTGTCAAGAACTGTGAAGGTTTTAAGACTATGTCCTCCTTCCACATTAACAAGTTAGCCTGCCAGTTTTATGGATGCTGGCAAAAGACACGAAGTTCCCTGGCCAAAGAACGTCATCACTCATGACAGAGTAGGCAGCATGCCCTTCATGGCTGCATCAGTTCCTCCTGCCTCTTAAGTTCCACAAGGATGATGCCAAGTGGCCTGGGTAGAGATTGTGCACACAACGGGTTTCTATCACAGCTGAGGAACTCCAAAGCTTTTTTTCAGTTCAGTTCAGTTCAGTTCAGTCCAGTTGCTCAGTTGTGTCCGGCTCTTTGCGACCCCATGAATTGCAGCACACCAGTCCTCCCTGTCCATCACCAACTCCCAGAGTTCACTCAAACTCACATCCATCAAGTCGGTGATGCCATCCAGCCATCTCATCCTCTGTCGTCCCCTTCTCGTCCTGCCCCCAATCCCTCCCAGCATCAGAGTCTTTTCCAATGAGTCAACTCTTCGCATGAGGTGGCTAAAGTACAGGAGTTTCAGCGTTAGCATCATTCCTTCCAAAGAAATCCCAGGGCGGATCTCCTTCAGAATGGACTGGTTGGATCTCCTTGCAGTCCAAGGGATTCTCAAGAGTCTTCTCCAACACAGTTCAAAAGCATCAATTTTTCGGCACAGAACTGAGTGTTTAAAATATTTAGGATTTCCTTCCTGGTACAGTGGACAAGAATTGGCCTGCCAATGCAGGGGCTGAGGATTTAATCCCTGTTCTGGAAAGATTCCACGTCTGTGGAACAACTAAGCCCAGGTGCCACAACTACTGAGACTGCTCTCTAGAGCCTGTGAGCTGCAACCATTGAAGCTCACACACCTAGAACCTGTGCTCCACAAGAAAAGAAGCCACCACAATGAGAAGCCTTCGCACCACAACTAGAGAGTAGCCCCCAAAACTAGAGAAAAGCCGTGCAAAGCAACAGAGATTCAGCACAGCCAAAAATAAAATGAATAAAAAAAAATTAAAAATCAGTCTATAAAATATTTAAAATTTGAAAATATTCCTTTTTAAAGATGAACTTAATTGGAGTCAGGTGCTTCCTAGCTGCTCTTGACTCTGAATTCCATCTCTAATCACACAGGCTCTTTTACGGGGCTGTTTCTAGAATCTTTTCTCCGTTGGCCAAGGGAACCTCCATTTCTGGCTTCCTGGACTTGACACCAGAACTCTGAAAGGAGACTACAATTGGTCTTTGAATACACCAAAGATTTGCCTGTATTTCAAAAGAAGTTTTGACTCAACCATCCTTGGAAAAGCGAACAGCTAACTGAGGTATTTTTCCTCAGTGAGGTTGAGAGGGCAGAGGGCCTATTACCATGGTTTCCATATCTGGATAAATGAAATGGCAGTGGGATTGAGAAAAGGAAGTGGTACATCTGAACCAAAAAGTATTCCTGAGGTGGCATAGACCAGGTTTATTGGCTAATCAGAAGGAAGAGAGCCATTCTCTGACAACTCACAGGGCTCTAGTGATGTCATTCACCTAAACAGGGAATATATTGAAAGAGAAGTTATTAACTTCAGGTTTCCATGTGTTGACATTGAGGTGCCCATGAGACACAGACTGGAGATGTCTTGTAGGCCATAGCACCTATGGATGTGGAAGCAAAAGAAGAGGACTATTTGCGAGAATCTTACGGGTCATCGGCACATATGTTGAAAGTTGAAGCCATGGGCTGACCATGTCACTAACAAACATTATAGTATAGTAGATCGGCAGATCCCAACTTTGGAAGGTGATAGGATCTATCATAAAAATTATGGATCCCTTCTTTTCATGCCATCTTCCCCCAAATTACCCTATGTACATACACATACATTTCTGCCTACACCAAAGCCCTTGCTCATGGAGTTACTGGCACCCCAGATTTCTGGGTATTCATTAAATGAACTAAGCACATTCAAGAAAGCACCCTTGTCCCACCCACGGTGTAACTCTTCAGGCCTCATACAGGACTTGGGCTACACAGCAGGAGACCAGGGCATTGGAAGGTTATGCTTTCTCTACTTCCCTTTCCCTCCTTGTGCAAACCCACTGATGGGGTTCCTGCCTTTTAAGTGAAAGTGCCCGTCGTTCAGTCGTGTCTGACTCTTTGTGGCCTCTTGGATTGTAGCCCCCCAGGCTCCTCTGTCCTTGGAATTCTCCATGCAAGAATACTGGAGTGGGTAGCCATTCCCTTCTCCAGGGGATCTTCCTGATCCAGGGATCAAACCCCAGGTCTCCCCCATTGTGGGCAGATTCTTTACCATCTGAGTCACCAGGAAAGTCCTTCTTGCTTCTTAAACAACAATCTAATAATTGATCCTGGGCAATTTCACTTTCACAAGCCCAGGGCCTCTGGGTTCTGAACTAGTAAATAAACCCTGCACCTGTACTTCTGAGTGCTGTGAGCCTGCAGGACTCACCAACTCTGATTCTTGACCCTTTCTATAAAATCTTATCAACTCTAGGCCATGCTACAAATCTGAAGTTTGGCAACAACTGTGAGAGAAGAAAATCTCAAGATTGTATGCAGTGTTTCTATTAACCCAAGTTTGTATGCCCAAATGCACAGTGAAGTCAAACAAACTGAAACACCGTAGTTTGGAATAGAGAAAGGTTTGTTGCAAGGGTCATGGAAGGAAACGGGTGGCTGATTGCCTTAAACAGCCCTGAACTCTGAAAGGTTTCAGCAAAGCACTTTTAAAAGCCAGGTAAGGGAGGGGTTTGCAGGGTGTGTGATCAACTCGTACACAGTTCTCTGACTGGCAGATACATTGGTGAGGTAGTAGGGTGGTGTCACAGGGGTAAACATTATCAGCCCTTAGGCTCCAGGAGGCCTGGGGCTTTGTGCTCAAGGTTGTCAAGTAGTTAACATCTTGCTGGAGATGGGGAGGGGTTTACATCTTTAGGAAATAACAGCCTTCCAGCTCAGGTGGTAAAGAATCTGCTGGCAATTCAGGAGATTCAAGTTCTATCCTTGGGTCGGGAAGATCCCCTGGAGAAGGAAATGGCTTACCCACTCCAGTATTCTTGCCTGGAGAATTCCACAGACAGAGGAGCCTGGCTACACTACTTGGGATCACAAGGAGTTGGGCATGACTGAGCGACTAACACACACAGTTACTTCAGAGAGGAGCTAAAGCAGAGGATATACAGGAAGGCCTGTCCTTGGGAAGGCCTCTTAGGGTCCTGCTCAATTACATCTCTATGTCTCAGACCCTATCAAGCACTTGGCAGGGAAACGCACGATATAGCTGCTGCTGCTGCTGCCGCTAAGTCACTTCGGTCGTGTCCGACTCTGTGCAACCCCATAGAGGGCAGCCCACTAGGCTCCTCTGTCTCTGGGATTCTCCAGGCAAGAACACTGGAGTGGGTTGCCATTTCCTTCTCCATTGCATGAAAGTGAAAAGAGAAAGTGAAGTGGCTCAGTCGTGTCCGACTCTTAGTGACTCTATGGGCTGCAGCCTACCAGGCTCCTCCGTCCATGAGATTTTCCAGGCAAGAGTACTGGAGTGGGGTGCCATTGCCTTCTCCAACGATATAGCTGGGACAAACGAAAAGCGCCGTCTGTAATGAAATAAGCAGCTGCTTTAACCGCCTCGAACACTATCTGCTGTTCTGAGCCGCTGGTTTCCTTCTGTACATAATGTGCTGAGCAATAGCCCCACCTACAGGATGCTGAGAAAAGTGCAGCAGTAGGGATTTAAGCCTACAAAGGAGTGCTCATCTGTGAGAGTCTCTTACTTCTCATTTCTGACCTGTCCGTTTTGGGAAAAAGACTCATTCCTTCTATGCTCAAAACAGCAGGGTTCGTGCCTCCCAGCAGTCCTCCCACAATCACGTGTTCCGCATTGCAGGTTGATCAACTAATCCTGGGCAAACCTATGCTGTCTGGTTTCAAAATGAAGATCCCATGTTCCAGTGAGGTCTTCAGTCCCAGACAAGCCAGAATGGTCACCTTCCATGTTTCCCAAGGACTCACTGATTTCCCTCTGCGACAGGAAGGTATCGGTGCTGCCCATATCACTTACTCTTCGCTGGGTGAGAAATTTATAGAGTCATCCTGCTCATAGCCCTCCTGGCAGCAGGCTTACCAAACAGTGGCATAACTTACACATGCGGGCCCCTGATTTGAAGTCTAGTCATTATAAATGATTATGTTAATAAAATCTTTTAAAAATGCAAAGTTAATTCTTGGATTTACAAACCATTTTTTTCAATGTTTCAACTACAGCACATTTTCGTCAATAAGTTTAACCATCTCCTTTTAAAGACAATCAACATTTTTGAGACTTCATTAGACTTTGAGATCTCATTTCCATTAATAACCCAAACTATAATAGAACACACCTATATTTTACTTACACCAAGAAATTCACGCTTTTGCCAAAATCTGGATCAAAAAACTTCTGAGAATCCCCTCGAAATGCTTCCCTGTCACCCAGGCCTTCTTGGAGGATGGTAATCTTCCAGGTTGCCCTTGAGATCCTGCTGATATCATGATGACCACGTCTCTTGCTTGACTGTTTTCCTATAGTCAGATTCCCTCCTGGCGTGAGTACAGATCCATCCCTTAATTGCTATGGCAGTTCTAGAAACCTGGTGGGCATCTGACAAGAAACCAAGAGGAGGCACAAGCAGAGAAAATAACTGCTCCTCCTAGATCCACTCTATGTGCAGTGGGGATATATGACGTTGTGGATGGGAGCATGCTAGGGAGACCTACCATCACATGATCTGACTTCTACCCTTTAGTAGCTGTGTGATATTGTACAACCCATCTAACTCTCCGAGCCTGTTTCCTCATCTATGAAGAGGGGATAATAATAACATTACTCAACATAAAAACTTATACATGAATGTTCACAGCATCATTATTCATAATAGCCAAAAAGTAGTAACAACCCAAATGTCCATCAACAAGTGAATGGGTAGACAAAAGATGGCTATTATTTAGAATGAAAGGGTATGAAGTACTTACATACTGAAGTATGTATGAAGTACTGCTACTGCTGCTAAGTCGCTTCAGTCGTGTCCGACTCTGTGCGACCCCATAGACGGAAGCCCACCAGGCTCCTCTGTCCATGGGATTTTCCAGGCAAGAGTACTGGAGTGGGCTGGCGAACCTCAAAAGCAATGTGCTAAGTGAAAGAAGCCAGTCATCAGGGCTTTCCTGGTGGGTCAGTGGTATAGAATACACCTGCCAAAGCAGGCACCATGGGTTCGATCCCTGGGTCGGGAAGATCCCCTTGAGAAGGGAATGGCAATCCACTCCAGTATTCTTGCCTGGAAGATCACATGGACAGAGGAGCCTGGCAGGCTACAGTCCATGAGGTTGCCAAAGAGTCATACATGACTTAGTGACTAAACAATCACTGCATTTTGAACCCTTTTTTGACTATGAGGGCTACTCTATTTCTTCTACGGGATTCTTGCCCACAGTAGTAGATACAATGGTCATTTGAATTAAATTCTCCCATTCTAGTCCATTTTGAAGTTCACTGATTCCTAAGATGTTGATGTTCAATTTTGCCATCTCCTGCGTGACCACATCCAATTTACCTTGATTCATGGACCTAACATTCCAGGTTTCTAGGGAATATTGCTCTTTACAGCATCAGGCTTTACTTTCACCACCAGACACATCCACTGTTGAGCCTCATTCCCACTTTGGCCCAGCTGTTTCATTCTTACTAGAGCTATTAGAATTGTTCTCTGCTCTTCCCCAGTAGCATATTGGACACCTTTCAACCTGGTGGCTGGGTTGGGGGGGCAGGGTGGTTGGGGAGTTTATTTTCCAGCATCATATCTTTTTACTTTTCATGCTGTCCATGCAGTTCTCCAGGCAAGAATCCTGGACTGGGCTGCCGTTTCTTTCTCCAGTGGACTGTGTTTTGTCAGAACTCTTCACTAGGACCCATCTGTCTTGGGTAGCCCTCTGTGGCATGGCTCATAGCTTCATTGAGTTACACAAGCTGCTTTGCCACGAAAAGGCTATAATCCATGAAGGTGGTGTTGGGGGGCATGCAGTATATTTCACTAAAGCTGAACCACAAAGAGAAAAAGTGGAGATCTGAATCTCTTTCCTTGTAAAAGATCACTATAGTCCTAACGACCCTTGTCCAATCTCTGCTCAACAACCTCCAAGCTCCACACCATCTGAAGGGATGTGGGGGGCCATCACAGCTGCCTCCCTGGAACCAGTTCCAATTCACCCCAAACTCCCTGTTATGCTCCTGCTCACAACCCTGCACCCCAAAAGTGCTCTTCTAAAACAGTGAGTCTGCCTCCAAAGGCTTATTGACTTCTCCAGTAGGAACAGAAACCCCCATTAAATAAACGCAGGGGGCACACACATGCACGCAAACACGCTCCCAGTTACGCCCCGAGGCACGGCAAGTCAGAGTGGTCATGAACAGAAAAAGCGAATTCCAGATTTTTTCCGATTGAGAACAAGAATGTGGCCAACATCTCATTCCAGCCCCAGGTGTGTTCTATCTAAGTCCTAATATGGACCCGACAAGTTGCGCTGACTCCAGGTTTCACGGATTCTAGTTTTCTCTTGGTTGCCCAGGGTCCCCACCACTGCTCTTCCTGTTCCCTCATGCCTGTGAGAACAGTGGAAGAGGGTAGGGGTGATCTCTGCAAAGCAGCAGTGAGTAGGCATGAAGTGAGATCTTAATTCCCTGCCCAGGAATTGAATCTGAGTAGCTTGGATGAAAACCAGGAATTCTAGTCACCAGACCAGCAAGTGCTAGAGGCTAGAAGCTAATATCCCCTGGATCTTTGCCCTCAATGGAAAAATGCATTTATCATGGAGACAAAAACTGTAAATGCAGATACAAAGTTTATTACTAGAGACATAACACAACAAGTGGGAAAGCACACAAAAATAATTTGTTTAGTTCAGATGATAGAAGGCAGAGAGGCTCACCTGGAGAGAGAGTGTGGGTGTCTCCCCTAGTGAGGAGGGGAGCAGTAAAAAGGCAGTTACGTCATCGATATAGGGCAGTTCTTCCAGGTCTTGGTTTACCTTTAGCCAATTATCTGGTTTCCTTTTCCACATGTGACCTACCCTGGGACCCTCTCCTGGGAGCACGTGCAACCCTCAGCCAAGGCGGATCTTGAAGTGAAGGCTTCTGGGAGGACAAGACTCCTTATGGCCTAGCATTATCCCCTTACTTTTGAGCCCTCAAGCAGCCTTTCTGCACATGTACATTGTCTCCCTGTCCCCAAAAAGCGGGGAGGGAGATCCCGTAATCCTTTACTCAAACAGGGTTTTGCCTCTCCGTCCTTGCCATGACTATTACTTTAAGTTGTTTACAAGAGACAAAGACGGGTCATTTGTTTATCCTCTTTCTGTTGTTGATTCCATTTCCTAGGGCAAGCAGGAGGTTGTAAATGCCTTACCTGAAACCCAGCTATATCTTGTCTCAGGAGATGCAGACAGGAGGCCAGCTGCAAATGTCTAACCTGGAGCCTACCTATCTCCTGCCTCAGGGGCCTCTGCACCTTCACTTTGGGAACCACAAGCAATTCCCTGGTTGATGATTCCTAGACAGACACTCCAAGGACCGGAAGGCAGAGTTCTCTTCACAGAGGGCTGGCATCTCTACACACCTCTACAATCTTTTGTTTGTCCCACACAAATAGTGCCCCAAGGATATTCCTCCAGGTCTCAGAGACTGGAGCAAAGGCAAGGAAAAACAGGCTTGGGTGCTGCGTTGGTTAGTTTGATGTGTGACTTGGCTAGGTCGAAAGTATTTGTAGATGAGGTTAACATCATCTACAATTAACTTTAAATAAAGGCGATTATCCTCAATAATGTGGATGGACCTCATCCAGTCAGCTTAAAGTCCCTAAGAACAAAACTGAAGTTTCCTTGAGGAGGAGAGATTCCACCGGTGCACTGTAGAGACCACTCCTGCATGAGATTGTCTTACAGATTTCAAGCTTGCCTAGCCCCCTACAATGGCATATGCCAATTCCTTGCAGCCAGTCAATCCACGCATACACATATACATACATGATTCACTGGTTCTGTCTTTCCAAGAGAACCCCTGAGCACTGCAGATGCCTTCTCACCCTTTGCAAAACCTGCTACCATAGAACATTGTCTTATAGACTTGGAGACTGACGTTCACTAAGGTGAGGTAACTTGCTCAATGTCAGTGGCAGAGCTGAGGTGTAAATTTCAAGTTTCCTCCTCTGTGTCCATTGCTCTCAGTCCTCTTTCCTCTGTGGTTTTTAGACTGTCATCCATCAGAAGTGACACTGTTGGTCTGCAAGATCTTCACTGTAGAGAATCCTTACTTTTTATGGCATTGAACTTTAGAATCTTCTGCACAGATGCAAACACCGACCTGTCAATACCGCAGCCCAACAGCAGTGACAAAGGCAGTGTGATGCCCCCGGTCCGATTCCAGGTAGGAATTGGAGGTCTGACACAGTGATTTAGAAATTCGGAGTTGGCTACCTGCTCACATACCACTTCTGTCCCTGTGCCTCTCTGCTGTCACCACCATTGCAAAGGGGTGGGAACCAGTGGGTCTTTGGGAAAATATGACTGCTACCATGTCTGCTGATTTTCTCCCTCTGCCCTGCTACACATACACTATGCTTTCTTATTGTCTGTTGGCTGTCAAACATCAGCAATCATCAATAAGCTCCACCTCAGTAAGTCAGAAAGAGACAAATGCAACATGATTCCACTTACATGTGGAATCTGAAATATGACTCAAATGAACCTGTCGATAAAACAGAAAGAGACTCACAGACACAGAGAACAGACTTGTGATTGCTAAGTGGGAGGTAAGTGAGGGAGGGATGGGTTGGTACTTTGGGGTTAGCTGATGTAAGCTGTTATATTTAGGATGGGTAAACAAGAAGGTCTGAATATATAGCACAGGGGACTATATTTACTATCCTGTGATAAACCATAATAGAAAAGAATATAAAAAACAATGTATTCTGTGCTCAGTCATGTCCGACTCTTTGTCAGAAATGTACGCATATAGGTCTATGTGTGTGTGTGTGTGTGTGTGCTAAGTTGTTTCAATCTTTGCAACCCCATGGACCGTAGTCCTCCAGGTTCCTCTTTCCATGGGATTTTCCAGGCAAGAATACTGGAATGGGTTGCCATTTCCTTCTCCAGGGCATCTTCTCGATCCAAGGATAGAACCAGTGTCTCCTGTGTTGGCAGGTAGGTTCTTTACTGCTGAACCAGCAGGGAAGACCCACCCCCCCCCACCCTGGCAAAATAAAAAACCAATATATATATATATAAAACCTGAATCACTTTGTTGTACAGCAGAAATTAACACAACATTGTAAATCAACTATACTTCAATAAAATAAGATTTAAAAAAATAATGATAATCTCTTCACCTCAATCAAACTTAACCTCTGATTCCTTCTCTCAGGAACTCACTAGCTAAATAATTTGAAAATTGACATTGCCTGTAGTGATACAGCCAACAAACCAGTTGACTAGACATACTTCACAGACAATACTTATATAATGAAAAGAGTGTTTTTGTCTCAACTCCGAAGAAACACAAGTTGGAAAAAACAATTTGGGGGTAGGTCAGGTACCAGAAGATAAAGACTTAAAGAATCCTAAGTCAGTGCCTTTCAAATCCTGTCCAAAAGGATCAGTCCTAGATATGACTCATTTCATCAGAGCAATGGTAATTTTTAATTAATTATTTTGATTGGAGGATAATTACAATATTGTGATGGTCTTTGCCATACATCAAATCAATCAGCCACAGGTATACATGTGTCCCCCTCATCCTGAACCCTCCTCGCATCACTCTCCCCACCCTATCCCTCTGGATTGTCACATAGCACCGGCTTTGGGGCCCCTGCTTCATGCATCTAACTTGCACTGGTCATCTATTTTATCTAACATGTGCATGGTAATGTACAATGCCATCCTCTCAAATCATCCCACCCTCGCCTTCTCCCGCTGAGTCCAAAAGTCTGTTCTTTACATCTGTGTTTCCTTTTCTGCCCTGCATGTAGGATCGCTGGTATCACCTTTCTAAATTCCATATATATGCATTAATAGACGGTATTTGTCCTTTTTCTGACTTACTTCACTCTGTATAATAGGCTCCAGGGTCATCCACCTCATTAGAACTGACTCAAATGCGTTATCGCTGTAATTGTTGCTGCCCCACTGTCTTGCTGTTGGAACCATCTTTGGCGATCTGGTTCAGTCATTGTCCCCTGGTTAGCCAGCATATGACACAGCTGTAATGCCACCAAAATTTGGCATCCCAGAGGTGTGAAGGACTGAACACAGCTGGAAGCAGTGGACCCGGACCTTCACTGCTGGGTCAGTAATGATTTCTCAGCATGGAAAGGATCAAGAAGTCTCTCTTTGTTTCTTTTAATATTAAAAAAAAAAATTATTGAGTGAAAGATTCTTTAAATTCCATAGTAGCTTCCCCACCTAGCGAGGGGAAGTCTCACAGGGACCTCCCTGGTGGTCCAATGTCTAAGACTCTATGCTCCCAATCGGGGGCCCGGGATTCAATCCCTGGTCAAGGAGCTAGATCCCACATGTCGCAACTAAAAATCCTGCATGCCACAAGTAAGACCCAGCATGACAAATAAATTAATTAAAAAACTTTCACACAGATAATTTCATATAACCCCATTATAACCCTTTTTCTTCCCCTGTCTCTATATTGCCCTTCTCCCCTTTCCTTATCCCACTTGTAACCACTATCCTTTCCCCTCTATCTCTGAGTCTGCTTCTTGTTTGTTTTATTCACTAGTTTGTTAGCAATAGGCTGACTTCGACACTCTTGGTTTCTGATCACACAGCTCTTTGAACATACAGGCTTCACAGTCATCCACATCCACATCCACTCATTCCAAGAGTCAGGCAGTTGACCAGAGTCAACCTCTCTCATGAAGAAACATTCTGGCTTGTGTAAGAGAGAAAATTTCTCCTTGTCCTGATCCCAGGCCTGCCAGTTTCCTGACCTGACACTTCTTTCCACAGCAAGCACCCCAGCATTAGACAACCAATAACCTGTGAGCAGCGGCAGTGCATAGCTTAAAGAGTTTCTGGGCACCTACCCTTAGGCCCTTTCTGCACATCACCGCCCACTCGTCCTTTGTTACACTTATGAACTTGTTCTAGGTTACATGCTCAGTGTCCTTTTGGATCATGTTGCCCCTAGAGTTTCACTCTAGTTCATGTAGAGTAGGGATTTCTGACTCAGATGAGGGTTCTACACTGACGAGTTTCTTAGATATCATGGTCATTCAGAGGAGTTCTTCCAGAGATTATGAGCTGCAAACTGAATAATGTCAGAGGTCTTTTTGAGTAACTGAAGACTCTGCCTGCAAAACAATTTAAGGCCCTACCATATTAATTGACTGAGTCTCATAATTTTTTAATTTAAAATCTTAGAGGAGTTCACTGAGCTTTCTGAGGGCTAGGCTTAGGTAAGAAGACTACCTGGAGTACTGTCCCATCTGGCAACCATAGTGCATGGCAAGAAGTCGCCCCAGGCTTCTAAAGGGTCTAGGACAAGCAATTGTGTTGTGTTGAAAGTTGTTCTCTGGTCAGAAAAATGGAGATGTGCAGGGAGTAAGGGCTCCTGTCATTGTCTTTTCTCTTCTAACATGGTCTCCAGCTGCAAATTGTGATGTTCTAAAGGAAAACGTAAGGCTTCCCAGGTGACCCTAATGGTAAAGAACCTGCCTGCCAATGCAGGAGACTTCAGAGACACAGGTTCAATCCCTGGGTTAGGAAGACCCCCTGGAGGAGGGCAAGACAACCCACTCCGGTATTCTTGCCTGGAGAATCCCATGGGCAGAGGAGCCTGGCTGGCTACAGTCCATAGGGTCGCACAGAGTCAGACACAACTAAAGCAACTTACAAAGGAAAACATGGGGCTTCCCAGATGGTGCTAGTGGTAAAGAACCCGCCTGCCAGTGCAGGAGATGTAAGAGATGTGGGTTCAATCCCTGGGTTGGGAAGATCCCCCTGGAGGAGGGCATGGCAACCCACTCTAGTGTTCTTGCCTGGGAAATCCCTTGGACAGAGGAGCTTGGCAGGCTACAGTCCATAGGGTGGCAAAGAGACTGACAAGACAAGCCCACATGGGCAAAGGAAAACACATCATGACAATCATTTTGCTGTATATATACATCAAAGCATCATATTGTACAAATAAAACTAATACAATGTTATATGTTACTCATAGCTCGACAAAAAATAAAATGGGGAGAAAATTTTCAAATCTTAAAAAAAATTCACACACATGCTAATTGACCAATAAATAAAATTTAAAACTCTGTTAGAGCAAAGGATTATTTTTCAGTTGTCTTCAACTTATGGATAGTGATAATAGTTTATCACTTATTTTAATAATATTAATTAACAGTAGTATTTAGTCATAGTATGATATTTTTGGGCTTCCCAGGTGGCACTAGTGGTAAAGAACCCAGCTGCCAATGCAGGAGATATAAGAGACGTGCATTCGATCCCTGGATTGGGAAGATCCCCCTGGAGGAGGGCATGGCAACCCACTCCAGTATTCTTGCCTGGAGAACCCCATGGACAAGAGGAACCTGGCGGACTACAGTCCATGGGGGCGCAAGGAGTCAGACATGACTGAAGCAACTTTGCACAGCACACATGATATTATTAGCCCATAATGATCCCATAATCAGAGAGGAACAATTACTCATCTCTCCTTCTGCCTGTTACATCATGCTGCATTATTATAGCCAAGTTGGAAGGTAAGAGATTTTTCTCTACTAACTTTTGTTATAACAATTTGGGCAGCAAAGCAAGTCACTGAACCTCTCAATTTCATCAGCCATAAATATCATGTTACTTATTTTTTAAGGTTGCTGGGAAGACAGAGATGTTTGCTGCATTTAGTGTAAGACTTGTCATATGCTCTCATGTAACATAGTTACTACTGTCATCAAGAAACACTGTCCTATGTACATTTTCCTTTCCATGCCCCATTTTCCTTAAGAAGTGATTGCATGGAACTCATATTTCTGAGTCCACAGTCACTTCAGTGGTCTGTCATAGGTATAACAAATATCTGGGTAACTTTCATAATTTTCCATTCCTTACCTTTTAACCTCATTGCACTAACTCCATCAGTCTGTCTGCTGACAGCGTCTGTACCACAGCTCCATGACAATTCAGTTGAGTAGAACTGGCTCCTGTAGCTACCTTAGAAATGCCAATTGACCACTAGATGTCAGAGCTGCTCAGAAACCACATTCATTTCTCCACCTTCTTTTAAAATTATTTTTTTATTGAAGGATAATTGCTTTACAGAATTTTGTTGTTTTCTGTCAAACCTCAACATGAATCAGCCATAGGTATACATATGTCCTCTCCCTCTTGAACCTCTCTCTAATCTCCCTCCTCATCCCACCCCTCTAGGCTGATACAGAGCTCCTGTTTGAGTTTCCTGAGCCATACAGCAAATTCCCGTTGGCTTTCTATATTACATATTGTAATGTAAGTTTCCATGATACTCTTTTCATACATCTCACCCTTCCTCCCCTCTCCCCATGTCCATAAGTCTATTCTCCACCTTTTTATGAAGAGATTTTCCGTGACTTTGACAACCATTTCATGAGGGTCACATTCCTATTGGGGATCAATTTTGTTTGAGTTTGCAAATCTATGTTTCATGCCAGTATAATCTGTTTTCTTCAAGGATAAAATTTAAGGACAGTTTGCTATTTTTGCAGTCCATGTGATAGAGTGGCTGACACACAGGTGGCCATGGACCCAAGTTATACTGAGGAAAAAGACAACTGCAAAGCCCCCAAAATCAAATAGTGATGAAAAGACCAGGCTGAGAGTGGTATGATTACAGTAACAATCAGAAGCTACAACTAAAAGAAAGCATCTATTCACTGATATAAAAGTCATCAAACTCTACACCTGAAGATATCAAGCCTTTTGGAATAAAAGTCTCTTCTTTTTCTTTAATTGCACTGGGATCCTGGACCAGCGGCACGTGGGCATGAGAGTTTGCAGTCATGGAGGGGCTGGTTAAAGAACAGGCTCAGAGGACGGCCTACATTAACTGCTTAGCAATGTTAGCGCTAGTTCCAAAAGTCACCTAAATATTGTTCAGAACATAATAACGGACATAAGCTGTAACAAGACTGAGGAAAGAGAAAAAGAAGGAGAACTCTCTCTCTCTAGAGGAGAGACCTCCACGGCAAGAATAAATCTACCAAGGCACACAGAGGAAGAAGGTTTTATAAATTAAGTTCCTAGGGTCTAAAAGAGTGTATACCGAGACAAAAAAAAATTTTTGATGTGAAATTTATCCATTTTACTTCATTTTCTTTCCTGTCTTTGTCTTGCATCTCTCTGCACATCAGAAAATTAAATACAGGTCCCAAGTACCTGCCTAATTCCTCAATCAGGTAAAACCTGAAACCAAGGGGGGGGGGGGAAGTGGCACCTGGACATAGTGTCCCCACCTGTGATAGCACAGTGGAAGGAGAATACACAAAATCAGAGGTGCTGTCTGGCACCTCTGACCTTGAAGAGAGTTTCAGCAGGGTCCTTCGCATGTGGCAGAAGCTCTAAGGGTGATAAATAAATTTCCCTCACAAATAATCCAGGTGCCCTTTAGCCCACTGTTTCTCCTAGGGCAAGCGAGTCTGTGCACTTGCCCTTCAGTGATAAGCATCCCTACTATGTGTCACAGTGTCAAGGGTGGGGTTCCTGGGGACTCCATCTCTTATTCATCTCTATAGGCACACATCTCCTATGAACATCTCTGTCATTTATTTTGTACAGATTCTGTTCAATTAGCCCTTCTTCAGGAGGCACTGCTCTATGTGCAAATGTTGATATGAAGTGTCCATGAGAAAAAGGTGAGTTCAGGGTCTTGCTGCACTGCCACCTTAGATGAGAACTTTGGGTAGTATCGCTTTTAGGTGTCTCTTATAAACTGTGTGTCTGAGTGCACGCTCAGTTATGTCCAACTCTCAGTGACCCCACGGACTCGAGCCCATCAGGCTCCTCTGTCCAGGGAATTTTCCAGGCAAGGATACTGGAATGGGTTGCCATTTCCTACTCCAGGGGATCTTCCTGACCCAAGGATCAGAACTGTGTCTCTTGCATCTCCTGTATCGGCAGATGGATTCTTTACCACTGTTTTGCCCAGATGCATTTCTAGTCTAACCTGGGTATTTTTAAGAGACACTTTTAAATCATCTCCTGCATTTTAATTACTAATATATTTGAACTTATTCCATGTTATTTTGTGTTTGCCATTTAGTTTGATGTTACTTCCCTTCACCTTTCTTATTTACAATTGTGTAGGTCTAGCTTTATTTTTTTCATCATTTCCCTATTGTCTAAAACATGGTGTTTTTCAATATTCATATTCTATACTGTATAAGTATATAGTTAATTCAAATTTAAAATGTATTTTTCTAGCTAAATAGAAACCTAATTCCCACTTTAGTTCTCACAAAGAAGACCAAGTTGAAGTGTTTTATTTCCTTTTACTCTTTTCTACTTTTCAACTTCCAAGTCTACTTCTTGATAGAGAATGGTCTTTATCAAGAAAAAAAAAAGAAGTTTGAAGAATATATGCAAGAATGAAGAATTAATGGTAAGCAAAGAAAGTAGTACTAAATTAGTAAAGTAAATGTGTATTTTTTATAAGATCCTGATTACAAAATGGAATGTTTTAGTTACTAAATACCGACCTCCCCCTGTTAGCCCAGGAGTCCTCTGGAAATTTATAGTGTGTGTGAGAGAGAAGTCCTTGTACTTCGGGGCCAGATAAAGATTCCTTTGAACACCCTGAACTGGGAAAGAGATGATATAATCTCTTCTTCATGGTCATAGCCATTTACCCTGTTCTTCATCTCTAGCTCATACTGGATAGGTTCCCACAAGTTTCTTTTCTATCCACAGCTGAGGCCACTGATGCTCTCTTAAAGCCCCATTTCTGCTTTCCAGAGCCATCCTTTCCAGAATCAATTTGCTCAAGACTTCATTTCCTTTATCTATTTCAGTTTTTGGTCACTCATTTGGTCCTGATTCTTTATTGACTTTACCTGGTTGGTTCTCAACCAACATCACACCTGACTGTTCTCCACACCTTCCCCTTGGTCTCTGATATCCTGATTTGGCACTTTGTTTTATCCCCTGAGGGCTTCTCTGACAGCTCAGTTGGTAAAGAATCCATCTGCAGTGCAAGAGACCCTGGTTCGATCCCTGGGTTGGGAAGATCCCCTGGAGAAGGGAAAGGTTACCCACTCCAGTATTCTCGCCTAGAGAATTCCCTGGAGTGTATAGCCCATGGGGTCGCAAAGAGTCGGACACGACTGAGTGACTTTCACTTTGCCTCCTGAACTTCACTCCTGATTCCACCCCAGCTAGGAAAGGTGTTTGGATGCATCTTTTATTGTTTTACAAAGATGACCTTTTGGAGGAAAAGAAAGGGAAGAGAGTAAGTTAAATATTGTTTCTTGACTACCAAATACATACCAAATACTTTGCTTGATGATTTAGATACACTCTTAATCAGTTCAACCAATACTGGAGTTAGACGTCATTAACCTTTAAAAGGATGTCAAACACACTCCAATTTAGTTGATTCCCAAACAAGTGTGAAATGATTAAGGTCCTATAACCTAATAAAAGCACCAAGATTTATTGATCAATTTATTAGTCAAGAAGTATTCATGTCTTTCCAGCAACTAATGATCTTTTTGAAGTTAAGTTAAATTGTTATAAATGCATTTTATTTCAACTCCAAGGAAACTGCCATAGGCATTCAAGGGCATATACAACAGTTTCTGGTTTAATGCACTTCTAAAATAATAATATTTTGGCTTGATACATCATTTGGTATCTTTTTAAAGATAAATTTCTGGTACAAAATTCTCAATCAAAAGATGCAAATACATGCTTGCATGACAAAATATATGAGATACCACTGTGTGTTACATGAGTTTAGTCTTCTCTTCTCATTCTTTACATTCATAAAATTCTTCAGTATCCCTTATCTTCTAAAATGTCTTAGAAGATGGATTGGACTTTCGGTTATATCATGTTGATATTTTACAAGGTATTATAATATGCAGAGATAGTCACGGGGAGTAGTAAAACTGTTGAATATTTCAATGTGCTCTTTTAAGTATATTTCTAAGAACACAAAAATCCTATGTGTGGAGACAATTAGTGCATATAACTGGACTAAATTCATGCTAGTAGCAAAAAGTTGCCTTTCCTCACAGATGAAAATTAATTTAAAAAATCACAAATCTACAAAGAGAAGTGAGGACTATTACTCCTAAGTAGCAAGAGCATCTCATGTACTTATCATAACGAAGAGGGAGAGTTTCTGCCTTCATCTATTTTCCTGGCATCTGACAGAAGATGGCTTAATTAAGATTGCTGACCACTTTCTACTACACTGGTTCAAGCAGGAATTCCTTTGGAGACTCACCAAACTGTTACTGTAACATACATCACAAGGGGAAGAAGCAGTCAGTGCAATTTAGAGAATATATTACTCTTGTGGTGTAATATATCACTGGGTCACTGCTTTGGTAAATAACTTTTTAAATTGTTTTAAGGTAGAAAAGACTTTTAAAAATATTTTGTTCATTAGAAACTTGAAAGATTTTTATCCTATGCATTATAGATCAAACTGGGGAGGGAGACAGTTGTTGCTGTTCAGTTGCTATTATCCAACTCTTTGTGACCCCATGAACTGCAGCACGCCAGGCTTCCCTGCCTTCATTATTTCTCAGAGTTTGTTCAAACTCATGTCCACAGAATTGGTGATGCCATCCAACCATCTCATCCTCTGTCGTCCCCTTCTCCTCCTGCCTTCAATCTTTCCCAGCATCAGGGTTTTTATCAAATGAGTCAGCTCTTTGCAGCAGGTGGTCAAAGTATTGGAGCTTCAGCTTCAGCATCAGTCCTTCCAATGAACATTCAGGGTTGATTTCCTTCAGGATTGACTGGTTTGATCTCCTTGCCGACCGAAGGAGGGACTCTGAAGTCTTCTCCAGCACCACAGTTCAAAAGCATCAATTCTTCAGCTCTCAGCCTTCCTTATGGTCCAACTCTCACATTCATACAACTACTGGAAAAACCATAGTTTCGACTATACAAAGCTTTGCTGGCAAAATGATTTCTCTGCTTTTTAATACACTGTCTAGGTTTGTCATAGCTTTTCTTCCAAGGAGCAAGCATCTTTTAATTTGTGGTTGCAGTCACTGTCTTCAGTGATTTTGGAGCCCAAGAAAAGAAAATCTGTCACTATTTCCCCATGCTTATTTCAGTTAGGTGAAAAGAATTCTAAAACTTTTCTAAGTGTTTATCCTGAAATACCACAGTTTTGTATCCTGAGTCTTGTCTAAACCATATTAAAATGAGTCATTAGTTCCACTTTTAAGTACTTGTACCTATAAACTAACTCACATTTTCACTGGGAGCTTCTGACTTGGGGATACTTGCTTGAGGGTTTCACTTCTTTGTCTTCTATTGTCATTCATATGTGTTTCATTTCTGTATAATTCCATGACTTGGAATTAGTAAGAATGATTTTTTAAAAATAGTCTCCAAAATGACCGATCATATTTGTGCAAGGCATACTGTTTATGCATCAGATTACTATAAAAGGGGTATTGCTTTCTTTCAAGCACTGTTCTCTTTAGATAGGGTTTCAATTTAGCTTCAGTGCCAAAAGCTGTTCTGACAGGAGTGTTTTTAAGAAAGAACAACTATCAACTTGGGTTTATTTGCATTTTATATACTGTTTTTAAAAAGCCATAGGAGCATATAATCAAATCTTTCTTAAATTATTCACAGTGTCCTGATTATAACCTATCTATAAGTCTTTTCCATTTTGTGGCAGTTTATAAAGAAGCTAACAAACTCCCTGCTGATTTTGCACCAGTGTTGGTAAACGTTTTCAGAATTTAAATTTACTCACAGTAATTAATGGCCACTAATAACATGATCTCTTTCTTTTTTTTTAATAGCCAGAGTCTGCAACCTTGTGGTAGATGCAAAACCAAACAAATTAGGCCTATCTCTCGGCTGGGTGACCTTCTGGGTCACTGATCCATTCCTTAAAAGCAGTCAGGTTTCTTACCTGAGGTCCTTGGATGAATTTCAGAGGGTATTTTGTGAATGTCTTAAAATTCAGTGCAAATGTTCCCTATGTGAGAGAGTGTTATTTTCATGTAAATTTTTACCAGAAGAATTTGTGTGATATGGTGGATCAGTGTAGTATGCAGCCTCTGAGTCAGACTGCCTGGATTTGTATCACAACATACGACTTGGCTGTTTGAACAAACGATGCAAATTTTCTCTGCTTCTGTGTTCTCAAAATTGCAGAAATAACCTTATAGGCCTGCTGTGAGAATTAAATGGGAAAATTTTGTGGGTATGTGAAGCCCATAATACAGTGGTAGGTACTTAGCACTCACTAAATATTAGTAATTACCATCATGCTCTCAAAGGAATTTGCAACCACCAGAGTTAAGAGCCACTGACCTAAGGCATTTTTAAGATTATACTTTAAAGAATCAGTTCCTGAGTTGAGAAGTCACACTCAAATGTAATTCTAATAGACTATGCATTGGTAAAACATAGAGACTCATATTCATAATTAGAAAGGCCTCATAAATAAATAACTTGGAAAATGTGGAAGGTCATTTGTGTTGTTTTCCTTGGGAGCAAACCCATTTTCCTGACCTGGGGTAAGCTCCCAGATGAATCACTCTGAATCTGCTCCTGGCTGCTCCACCATCCAAGCTTGTCTTGAAACCCTGAAATAAACTTCCTAGGGTAAGAGCTTACATTGTGACTACATTTGTCAATGCCCTCCCAGTATTTTCATTTTCAATTAGCACAGAAGTCAAAAGTTACAAAAGCAACGAGATTACGCATCTTTTAATGAAAGATAAAACAACAATATAAACATACACAAATTTACAGAGAAGAGATCAACTTTGATACATCTGGAGTAAAAGGTGTCTCTTATTTAAATATGGTATAAAAATAAATGCAAGAAACATTAACCAAGAATGTACAGACAACAGACAAAGACGTAAGTTTGTTTCTGACTGTGATACATTGGTGAAATGAAACTTTCTCTGCTAATTTATTATTTAATAAATGTGAAGCTGTATGTATACTTCTTGATATATGCTTTTTTCCTTTTACGATTCTTCCAGGTTGTGACTGAATTTTTAGTGACCTGTGTGTCTAGAAGAAGGTTTAAGAGAGAGAGAAAGGGGGAAAACAAAAGGTTTACTTCACTTGAACTGTTAAAAAGGAAAAGACACAGATCCAGCTTAGTACAAGGAAGAAGTTAGCAGACATTCTGAAATGGAGGTGTCAAGATGGTAGAGTCCCTTGGAGATGGCAGTGCCTTAATGTACACAAAGAAAGAACAATTCAGGTCCTTTGCTCATGCAACATCTTGGTCTAATGTCCTCTGCTCCAGGTAACAACAAAGAACTACAAAGTATATGCAGTGACTCCAGTTCGCTTTCATGCTACAAGATGATCCTTTTAATAAGACTGAACGAGGCTTGTTAACCTCTTTGACGTGAGAGATTTCCCCTGAGAAAAAATATAAACAAGGGAAAAAAGAGAAAACAATATGATCACTGAAAACCTGCTTATGAGTAACATCTGTTTATTGCAGCTGATACTGTACAAGGGTCAAAATGGAACCCTTTAGATGCATCTTAGTTCAAATTTCATGACCAAGTTCCCTCCCTTCCTCCACCAACACATCAAACAAAATGATCCTCCCTTCTTCCATCCTCCCACCCCTCCACCCACTTCCTCCCCCTGCAAACAGACTGATGGGTTCACAGCACAAATCAGCAAATCATAAAACATGTCCAAAATGTTCCATTGAGGCTTAGCAATGATGCAACACCTAGGTTTGCAACTGGCTATAACATGTTATAGCAAACTTAAGGAAGTTGCTCTGCAAGTCAGAGATGTGATGCATTCTTGTCCAACTGCTAAGATTAGTGTTGCATTTATAAATATCTAGATGTGCACAGGGTATGATTTAATAAAACAAAATGATTTTTGAGGGTGAGACTGCTGGAAACTCATGGTTAAATCTATTCCCTATCCTATATGGCAATGGAAAAACAAACAATCGGTGCCTAAAAGTTGAGAAAAGTCTATTTGCTTTGTACTTCAAACTGTAAGTGTCTTCCTTTTCCATTTGATTTCCTCTAACCTCAATCTCAGAAAAACCCCATAAATTCTGATCCCACTTATTGTGTTAAAACTATTATACATGTTCATTTTTTTGAACATATTGATAGTCAAAACTGTCCCTGTAAATTGCAAATACTCTAGAGAAAGGTATGAAATTTTAAATTTCTGATCAGAATAAAAGATTGTCAATTTGGTTATTTCTGTTATATGTTTAGTATAAAAAATAGGAGGAATTTTTACTTCTTAGAGGATAAAATAATAAGGGAAAATAAAAAGATTTTTTGAGAAATGTATTTTAGTAATGTTAGTCATAGCAATAGTCCTGATTTACTACTTAACGTGGCTCAGAGTTTGATAAATGAATGGTGTGGTTTGGGGAGAGAAATCAGCATTCATGACTATATTTTGGAAAAAGAATGATATATGTAAAAAATGATTAGTAATTCCAGAATCAATGTTTCTTTACATACTGTACAGTAACTGATAAGGTCTTTTTGTATACTTGAACAGCAGTAACAAAAACGAAGCACCATTCTCTTTCAACTGGGGAAAAGGAGTTCATAACTTAGCTTTTAGCAAGTTTTGATTTCTGACTGTAGAAGAGCCAGTTGAGCAAAGGACTTTCCCACTTAGCTACGCTCTAATCACTTTATGGGAAGAAAAATACTAAAGAAAATGCAGATTTCTCACAGGACACCCTTTTTCACATTGACTTTCTAGGCAAACTATGCTTTGCTTCTTCTTTTCACTTCTGTGCTTGTTTCCTCCTCATTCACAAAACGGGAATAAGTAAAGTACCTATTTTAAAAGCTTTTCACGAAGAATAATACAAGTAAATTACTTAAAAACAACTTCAGAACATTCTGTGTACTCAGTTGGCTAGTCATTACCTTATTATATTATTACTATTATTAGTATTATTACTACTGTTACATTCTTTCTCATCAGGATACTGAGACCCAAAGTCACTTCTCTGACTCTGAAAAGAACACAAAATTTTTCATGAATTTGAAAGCTAAAATTATACTACTTTTACACTCCAGTACCTTAATCAAATAATATTTGCATAAAAAACTACTTTTCTATACTTGAAAATTACATTATTTTATACATCTACTACTTTTTTCTCTTATGCTACTAATGTGTGCATATATATATATTCATTCTGATACTAATGCATTTTTAAAAAGTGCTTGCTGTTTCTAATGCCATTTGTGGGGTGGGGAAAACCTATACTGGTTGAAGTATAAGAATGAATTCATGTACAGTTGAGGAGGAAGAGGAAGATGCTAACATTAAACTATTTATATTGAAACTACTGATTAATATAATTTGGTTCTAACTATTGGGAGGATTAATATCATAGTTAGGTTGAATAGGAAGCCATTCGCAACTCAGAGTCATTTTTCATTTTGATCAGTGGAAACGATGTCATATTTGTAAATGTAACAAATGGTAATATGGTTCTCTACCTAGTTTTCCCCTCAAATATCTATGAAGTTATTAGCATTGTCCTGGTATTGGCTTCATTTTTAAAAGGGCGGGGAGGTACAGATTTAGCTTGGTAAGCTGTTATAGCAGGAAATAATTTAAAAATACTCACTCATGGAAGCCCATGGAGAAATACAGGCCTATAGTAAATCTGGGGTTTGTGACAGTAAGAAAGCAGATGAACAGAAGTGGGAGAACATATGTATATATGTTAACAAACCCACACAAGAAACTCTTGTAAGATGTGGACTCAAATACATAATAAGGGTATTTGTTTTGTGTATTGAGACAGTTAAAAGGCAAATTTAGGTATATCTAATATTAAAAAAAAAAAAAAAAAAAACTATGTGCCTCACCCAAGGGTCAAAGTAAATAGCATGGACACCCAAGTGAATTATCTAGATTTAAAAACCTAGATCACGTGGATGTGTCTGTAAGCCCTGTGCAAATCTTGCCTTGTTCACGTACTGGAAAGAAAAATGCCATGCAAAGGTATTTTGTGTACTCTCTAGCGTGCAAAGAAATATCAGTTTCTCACTTTATTGGAAAAATCTTAAAAAGAACACTAATTCTTTTTTTGCAGGTAAGAAAGAATATACTCGTACACCAGATGTTTTATAATAATCCTTTTCAGTGTGGATCCTTGGAGGCTGTATTAAATCATCTTAAAAGACAATCCTGAAGTTATCTAATTTTTGCTAATTTTTCTAAGTTAAAGAATCTGGGACAATTTCATAGTTAAGTTCTAAAAATCTTAATTCTGGAAACTAAAAGGGCTAAAATTCCTTAACCAATAGTATGTTTTTTGTTTGTTTGTTTTTATCAAGTTGCTTACAATTGAATTCTGTATGAATATTTTCAACCCAGTGACTACATTTGTGCTATGTCATTTATACCCGTTCTTAATAGATTCTAAAGGAAATGAATTTGAAAAAGAATGGATACATGTAATGTTTATGTATAACTGAATTACTTTGCTGTGTACCTAAAAATAACACAGTTAATCAACTATGCTATACTCCAATGTAAAATAAAAGTTAAAAGAAAGGAAACAGATTATATTGGAAATGGAAATCTATAGAGAAAGACAAAGACAGAAACTCAAAACAAAAATTCAGCAGCCTGTGAGATTTTATAATATCTAGTTAATGGACAATATGCTAGCACATGATCAATTCCAGGACAAAATTAACCTGACTTTAACTGGCATCTAAGTGAAGACAGATTCTCTGGATAATCTACAATATAGCTATCACATAAACAAAGCAGTTTTTCTAGTGTCTAACAATAAAATTTTATCTCCACCAAACTAATTCCTTCCTTTTAAAATGTTGCATGGAGATTTTGTTATAATTAAGAAGATAAAACTCCCCCCAATAAAACAACCTATGTGCTCATTCTTAGTTTTCTCAAGTTGCGTATCAAACATTATGAATTTCACATGATTTAAAATTTTTTCTTGGTCTTAAAGTAATAACAGAAAGTTGACAAAGAGCTGTGAATCCCTAGAAATGGAAATAAAGATCAGGCTCTTAGCTCCGTATGAGAGCCCTCAGCATTTGGGAGATGGAAGCAAATGTCCACACGCCTTTCCTGCAGACACTAATCCATGAAGGAAGTAGGGGAGAAGCCATATTCACTTGGGTGACCATCTACTTGCTTTATTACTGTCATAAAACATAAAAACAATGTATTCAGTCTTTACCAGTCTACAGGACACAAAACAAACCAACACTAACTGAAGGGATGGATTTTTAGAAGATAGCCATGAAAGCGCTTAAAGAGTAGGAAATTACCAGGATCTTTCGGATTAAAAAAATATTAACATCTTAACTCTTATTCCTACTTGCTTGTTTCATATCACTACCTCCTAGTCTTTCCCATGTGTTGCTATAGACTTAGAAACACCTTCTAGAATGCCTTGTCAGCTCCTGAGGCTCTGGGACCAGGAGAGGGCAAATCGTGTCATTGACTTTCTACTGGTATATGTGACCCAGTTACCGGATCTGTGCTGAGCCCCACAGCTGCGTAATAAAAAGGGCTGACTGTTTGATGGTAATGAGATGATGTTGGACTAGAGATAAGAAACGTACATGCTCATGACAGGCTGAACTAAAGGAAACATTTGTTTGTTTATTCTCATATGAAAATTGCACCTGTTTCATTTTAAAAATGTAAACGTCTTTGCCTGGGTTTCAAAATCCTTCTGAACCTGGCTTCCCTGGCTGGTCTTTGCACCTGCTACTCTCTGAGCTTGGGTTCTACTCACTCTTCAGATAAACTTCTTACTCATGTTTTTGCTGAAGTCTTCTAATTGCCCCTTAAGTTCTGCAGTTTACCCCTCTTGATTTTTTGTCAGTACTTTTTTCCTCTGGGTTGGGAAGATCCCCTTGAGGAGGGCATGGCAACCCACTCCAGTATTCTTGTCTGGGAAATCCCATGGACAGAGGAGCCTGGTGGGCTACAGTTCATGGGGTCACAAACAGTTGGACATGACTTAGCGACTAAACAACGGCAAGTGCATTTTTTAAAATGCTGTTTTGTACAATCCTCTAAGTCATCTGGCTTGATAAAGCAATTGATAGCTGCTAAACAATCTTAATACTATAGAAGTGTCCAAAAATGTACTTGTTTCTTTGCATGAGTTGAGTTCCTTGACTGGAAGTCATAGTTTAGGAATAAGCTTCTAGAAACCAGGGTAATGAGATTCAAACGTATTGGTACAAGTAACTTTTAGGAGAGGAGAGGCATGGTAGGATGAGAAATGGGAGCATGTTGGACACATCCTAACTACTAAGTAATTAACTGATAGAATTTGGGTCTTTTTAACTTTTATTTTGCCCTGGTTGTTGCTATCAGTGAAACTAAGTGGGGATATGTTGAGGGAATTGAATTAGGTAAGCTGAGTTCAGTTCAGTTCAGTTCAGTCGCTCAGTCGTGTCCGACTCTTTGCGACCCCATGAATCGTTTGGAAAAACCCTGCTTCAAATGAAACCAAGTCCCCTAGGATAATTTTCAGGTAAGTTTACTGAAACACAGTGGATAATTTCAGCAAAACTGAAAAGTGTGAGTTCCTCAAAAATTAAAGAAAACTCAATTATTGAGAATTAAGAAAGAAAAAGAAAAGAAGGAAGGGAGGGAGGGAGAAAGAAAGAAAGGAAGGGGATTCTATAGCTAGTTTGGAGGGTGGTATATTTAATGTTGAACACAGGAAGAAATTCTGTTATGTACTTAAAAGAGATGGTTTGTGAACATATTTATATACCAGTTCTTATTAGTAGCTTCTTGTATGGTTTGAGATAGAAAAAGTAAAGCCAAATACTTTCATCTCCTTAGTTAAGAATAGCTTCCTGAAATAAAAATAGCGTATATCCATTAGAGAAAATGAGGAAAACATAGAAAAATATAAAGAAGAAATAAACATTACTCAAAGTACAATTATTTACATGTTAATATATCCTACTTTTTATACAAAAATATTTTTCTTTTTTTAAAAAACTAAAATTATACTATGCATAGTACTAAAGCTTATTATGAGTAATGTGCTAATTAAAAATGATCATATTTTGATCAATTACCCATGTAACATATATTTTGTTCAAATTCATCACACTAGTGGGAAAGGAAATCAATTTAGAAAGATGCTATCAACATTTAGAAAAAAATCCCATAACATAGAATAAATAAAAACATATTAGGGTAAGTTGCATATAATAAGGGAATGTGTTATTTCTAAAAGGTTATTTTAGTCCTATACACATATAAACATGCATAAGTACAGTTTATATATACATACACACACACTCACAAACATATACATATTGCATTACTATGTCATAGTAATGGGTCGTGATAAAAAAAGATGAAAGCCAATGCTCTAAAATCTATTCTTTAATAACTGCATCAGGTTGATATACCTTAATGCATTTAAGAAATTCACAATTGTATATTCAGATTCTGTCTTATTTTTGGCAGTTATATGATGCAATGAATATTTTTGTTTGTGTATAAACATCTGGGTTTTGTTAGAATTAAATTGTTAGAAGCTGAAATACTAATTGAATGTGAGAGAATATTTTTGAAGTTTTTGACACATTGTATAAAGTTCTCTGCAAGAAAATGATTAGCAATTCATATCCCTACTAAGTGTGAACAATATGTGAATTCACTAATTTTCTTATCCTAGATATTATTATTTTAAAAAACTAATCTATTGGAGGAAAAAGTTATTTTGTTGCCTTTTGAATTAAATTTGGTTATTAATATAGGTTTTCTTTTTGTTTTCTTATATATTTATTGACTATTTGTATTTCCTTTGTTAAAACCGATCAAGACCTTTGCTTATTTTTCTAATGGCGTATTCCTCTTCTGATTATTTTTTTTGCAAAGAACTCCCCATATAAATCACATTAGATCTTTGTCAAGTACATGCTCATTTACTTGTTTTTAAAAAGAGTTCACCGGACTTGAGGACAGGAAGTTGCTTTAAACAAGTAAGGCATTTAGCAGTCTTTCATGGTATTTCTGTGGATAAGACAGAAAAAGAGGAAGTTCGTAACTAAATAAACAACTACCTTCAAGGTGTGCTAATTTTTGGAGTAGTGGATCTCTCTTCATTTCTGTTCTTATGACATTTTAATCAGCAATTTGCTTGACTAAATTGATATAATTCTACTAAAATGAATGCATGAATGATGCCAATTTGCTAATCTTGGTTAAAAGACAGGATAACAAAGAGATACTCCAAAAAATTACCTAATGTGATAACTCACAAGATAAAATTTAATGGAAAGAAGAATAAAGAACTGACCTAACACGAAAATTGATAAACAAACAATAAACCAAAAGTCTAACAGCAAAAGAGATCGAGGAGATATAATCTTAGTTCACAAGAAAAAAAAATTCTAGATTTAAAAAACATTTTAAGCCCCAAATAACCTGGCTGCTCTGACTGTAATCTGATGCAGTTTTCAGGCTGAACCGTGCAAGTTATATGTTTCTTCTTTACCATTGGGCATTTGCTATTTCTAATCTATGCTGGTTCAGTTACTTCTCAAGTGTTGTGAGTCTGCATGAATAGATTTGACACAGCACTGCCCTCTCCCAGGTTTGCTCCATAACTGGTCAGGTTGTATTTCCAAAACCTGGAATCTATATTATTCACGGGCGGGAAGGGTGGGCTCAGTGTACAATAATGGTGATTGTTAGCATATGGAAAGGAAATTTCATGCCAGATTTCATGTTTAATAAAACCAAGATAAAAATAATTTGACCAGGGACTAGAAATAATCCATAGAGTTTTAGATAGCATCTTAAAACAGTGTAAAACTGCCAGAAAACACTGTAATTCTTCATAGATTGAAAACTAATTGACAAGGAAGACTGCTATTAATTAATGTATAATACAAGTGCTTTGGAAATTAAGAATACAAACTATGATATCTGCCTTCTCCAAGTTATTTTCCCTTCTAGTATATGTATCTCTTGCATCAGGGCAAACAAAATGATAAGAGAGAGAAAAATAAATAGACATCTCTTCTTTTGTAATTTTGTATTCTATTTAACTGAGCAATTCAATTTTTTATAAGAAAAAATCAATATTTAACTTGATGAATGCCTATGACACTTTGAGCTATACTGGCAGTGAATAAAGAAAGAAAGAAAAAAGAATATCATAAATTTCCATCAATAGAGGAATAGAAAAATAAATTATAGGTATATCCATTCAGAGGAATGTTGTGCAGCCAATAAACAGAATTGTGTAGAATATGAAATGACCTGGAAGATATTTCTGATGCAATTTAAGCAAATAAAGCATGTTTCAAAAGCATGCTTAAAGAGTTTCTTAAATCTATTTATACAAGTACTATTTACAGCTATTTCTGGCTAAAGAAATTGTAAATGAAGAAATTGAGGTGCAGCAGTTTAACTGACTTCTAAAAATTCATATGGCAAGAAAGTGTGAGACTGGGTTTCAAGCCTAAATATTAACATTTCAGGTTTCCAGTGCTGGGTATAATAGGAAGAAAATGAGTACTCTATAAAGTAATGAATTTAAAGTTAGAAAAATTTCCTTCTAGTCCTGACTTTCTCTCACTTATAAAATGGGTAAAATAATGAGTATTATATTACCTAACTAGCAGGTTCAGATTAAATTTAATTAGATAATATAAAGTACCTAGTGAAGAGCCTGGCACATGGCAGGTACTCAATGAACGTGAGTTACTATCATTATCTCACTTCCTCCAGGTCCTTTCAGAGTCTACATATTGTTTAAAAGTATTTCCCCAAGTTCATTTCTTAGACACTTTATCTCATAGCTTCCTTATATTTACCAGAGCAACTTTCACATAGAACTCCTTTAAAATGTTTATTTAAACTCTATCTTTCCTCCATTATTTCTATTTAGTTATAATAAAACCACTCATTCATTATCTTGTGTTAAAATCATTTTATTGATTCTATAAAGGCATCCCATAAAATTTATTATGTAAGTACTTCAGATGCCTATCACAACTGCTGACTCTAAAAGGAATCATAATATTGAAGAACACTGAACCGAGAGGAAATAAAAAAATAAATGAAAATAGAAAGTTAAAGGGAACTTTAAATAGAAATTAACCATCAAAAGATTTAATGGTATACAGTATAATATTTTTAATTTTTTGTATAAAAATAATTTTCAGGATAGAAATTCACTTCTCATGACTAATCAAATAAATGTAGTAATTTGTAATCTACTGAGGAAATTAGAGAGCCTTTCTAATTTTTTACTCCATTTCTTTAGAGTACTATCAAAACAAAGTATTCAATAAAGATATTACTTTTCATTTTCCTGGATGGAAAAGGATTAACCTTAAATAACTGTGTCTGAAGGTTATCTGAAATTTATCAGTATGTTGTGTGTATATACATGTTCTGGTATGAATGTTACTCAACTTATCTTTCTTCAGTAATCTCAGCCTTTTGTACCATTCTCCTTAAAAAGATGGTTGCCTTTCTCAGCCTAATGAAATCCTATTTACCCAGTTAAAAGTAACTTCTGGAAATTCTCATATTATTCATGGACTCTACTTATTTACCCTAATAATTAGAAATAGTTTATCTTTCTCCTGTATATCATAATATTTTGGTTATATCATTATGTACCATAGCAATTAAGGTCTTGTTTTTAAGATATAGTACAATGTCTGGAGTCTAGTTGGCACTTGGTGTATAAATTTTGATTGAAGGTGCATAGGATTACTTCCTCACTCCTCTTATTTTCTATTGATCTTTTCTTAAGGTTTGCAATGAATGACAATGTGGTGCTACTTTAAGATTTGAGGAAGTTGGTCAGATGTAGGGATGGTGTTGGAGGAAAGACAGCCATTTTGCTTTCCCTTTCCATCTTCCTTAAGTTACATTAAATGTTTTTAATTATATCACAGCAATTTCCAATCCAATCTCAAGAACAATATTCTGTCAGCACTATGTTAGAAAAGAATGAATTTGAAACAATTCTTAAACAATACACAGAGCACTGTGCAACATCCTATGGTGACTTTCTCCAGCAAAATCTTGAGGCATTTCTTTAGCATTGTCTTTATCTTCCCATGGTGACTTATGAGGCATGCTTAAGAAAAATTTTTGTTAAAGGTCAGAGATTCCAAAAGATCCAGCCAAAATTTTGGGAAGTTAATAGTGTGATTAATTCTTGGAGTCCTTCATTTTCCAGTCCTTTAATTTGTGCAATCACAATGAATGTTCAAAGTATATACTGCTTTTTAAAGTCTTTTAATTGGGAATTCATAAAAAGAACTGATTAACATTCCCCACCACAAGGATCCTTGAAGGAGACTAAAAACAAAAACAGTATTTTTGCTGAATCCAATTAGCTTACATTTCAACACACATAACTCCACTTAACTGGCCATCACAGCAAAAGCCACAACACACACCCACAGCAGCAGCAGCATGGAGCTGACCACACAACTCAACAGACAATGCAGACAAACTGGAGTATAAACCAAGATTTTTCTACCTCTTTTCATAACAGGTTAGTGCTGGCCCTCAGTGTTGGTGTACAGTTTTTATGGCATGGGAAAATAGGGATGTTTCTGCCCTATAAAAATAAATGTGTTGAAGGCTTTAGTTTGAGCTTATACAATGTCAGAAAGTTCCAAAGGCACTGGCACAATACCAAAAAAAAAAAAAAAAAAAAGAATCTCACAAACAAATATATCACTAAAACACATGGCAAGATACTAAGAAAACACTGGTAGGAAAACAACTGGTTTCCTGGATGATTTATGCAATAGTTTTCAATACTTTGCTGAAAAATAACGAATGAGAAAGGCATACTAGTGGGTCTTTGGTGGGCATATATTGTCACCAACCCCCATTCATACTGAGTCTGGCTCTGGCTTTACACTGTTAAATAAGTAATTTTCTCTTTGCAAAAGTAAGAGACACAGAACCTTCGTAGTTCTTAATCTTTTAAGCCTTAGGAAGAGCTAAGGGAAAGAGTACAGAAATACATGCACTATTGTTAACAAAGACAGAGATATATAGAATAAATATTAAATATAAATAGTTATTTCTTCATTTTATGTATCATAGTACCCACTACTTTCCAAGTCTTAGTTTGATACATACAGATTTTCACATATCTTTATCTACTCTAGGAAGTGCTGGGACAGAAAGGTAAGTAGGAAGTTCTGAACTTGAATAAAGACAATAAATACTTTTGCTGTTACATCAGAGGATGCAAGATGGAAGATGGGGCTTGAAACTGGGAACATTTCCCAATTGGACTTCATGATTTGCAATTCTTTAAAAATGAAAACTTACCACATTCTGTGCAAAGTTTTCAAAACATGTTCTGCGGTCCATGTGTGGGGTTGGGCAGGGCAAAGAAAAATAACAAACTGAGAGAAAAAGAGAGAGAGAAGGAAGGAAGAAAGGAAGGAAGGCAAAAGCCAGAAAAAAAAAGGCAGAAAAAGACAGGGTGATGAAATGACGCAACACCAAATTCATGTTCTAAATCACAGGGATCAGGAAAACAGGAGAGCTGCCACCGAAGGCCTCTTGTCACAGGGCGTGGGCTCTGTTTGCACTAACGCTTATATTTATAACACCAAAACTCTTCTTGTGCAAACAAAATGATGTGATTTCAAGCAAAAGCGAATGACACTGAAATAAAGTAGATATGTTTAGGTTTTATGCTGACATCTTCAAAGCCTACACTATTGAAAATCCAGTGGCTTATGTTCAGAATGTCCTCATAATTTTCTACTGGTACTAAATTTCTGTTGATATCATTAATTCTGGAGACCACTGCTGTCCAACAGAACTTTCTGAAAGCATGGAAATTTCATTCTATACTTTCAAAAGTCTTTAGCTGTGGCCATTGAGTAGGAGAAATTTGGTTAGAGTTTTATGTAATCTTAACTAATTTTAAACCATTGCATGTGCTGGTGGTTGCTGTACTGGTCAGTGAAACTGTCTGGTTGTAAAGTCAATGGACTTTGAAAAATATCATTAGCTTAAGTGATGATCATGAATTATACAAAATTATTTCATCTCAGAATTTCAAGAAGCTATGGACTATTTTAATATTACAAAACAATGAATGATATTGATGTTTACATCCAGATTTTCCATTTTCTGTTAAACTGATTAATAAGGTGTTACTGGCAGTGAGACTTTGATTATAAACATTAATTGAACAATGTAGCATACTGCAGTTCTTCAAAAATATGCTAGGAGCTCTTAGGTATGCAGTCTCATTGCAGGGATACTAAGTGACTCAGGATAAATGCCAAATGAAAATATTTTGAAGCAAACATTTAGTTTACTGATAGTTGCTGCATTTTGGCAACTATCATAGGCAAAAAATGAGTTATGAGGCATATACATACATTCCAGGTTACAGGATGAGGAAAATCCTCCTTGAGTTTTTGATCTGATGGCATTGTTCTTTTCTTTATTGTATTTTCTTATTTCCTTAAACTGGCATACAGAAGACTAACATGAAACATGAGAACAGCATCTTAAAAACCTTGTAAAGCATGGACATCTGCCAGGACAGACACGCAATAAAGAAAATAAGCAATCAACAGGCAGAAACACATACAACTTAAATGACCCTGATAAAAGGCAGGGGTTTGGGGAAGGGTCTTGGAGTATATCCACTTACCATTTGTCCAATACTGTGGTCCCAGCAGAGATAACTACTCCAAATAACTATAACTGAGAACTAAGTCATAAAAGTTCACAAAGAACCAATACCTTTTTCTTTGCCTGTAGAAGTTCCTGATAGGCACTGGATCTTATAAAACGTGGGTATGAATCACTTTTCATCAGTTTGTAAATGTGCTCCTAAAAAGAAATAATGGTTGAAGCGCCTTTTTATTATTTCTCAGGAAAAATCAAATACTGTGATAAGAATGCAACATCCGATTCAAAAACAAATCTGTAATAATGATAATGCTGATGAGAATATTTTCTATGCTTATAGAGCAATTTAGACCTTCAAATTTATTCTTTTACTTCAGGATCCATGTTTAAACTGGTTTGGAAACTATGGAGGAGGCAAATCAAATCCAGTCCTTAAAAAAATGGGATTTAGTTAGTAGACTGTCATCACATAATTTCAAATCAAGTTGTTGATTTATATAGACCATTAAGATAAATAAATCTGCTATCTCTTAAGATTAAGCCAAAACAGAATGATGCAAAGTCAGGATTCAATAATCATTCTAGATACCTTGGCATTTATATGTACTTGGAGGGTTCAGACTTTCCAAATGAATCATCTCATTGGTGAAGATTGTCATGCAAATCTACTTTAGGCCAGAGCATAAGTCCAGAAATAAATTTTGTGATATTTAATTACTTAATGTCCTAATTTGTATGCATGTTTTGACTTATTCTGAAATATATTAGGTAAATATTCGATAATTTAATCCTAATCAGTTTGTAATGTTTTGTTTCGAAGATGAATATTGGTAGACAAAAGAAAAAAAAATTCATTTAATTCAATGTTGGCCCAATCCAAGGAGATTCTGCTTTGGTTTATTGCAGCCCAAGGGAGCATAAATGCTCCTTGCTCATTCTAGTCTGTTAGAGACAGAGTTCTGAACTATTTGAGAGTATCCTGAATGTCCCAGTGTCTACTTGTTTGGAGAAAACATATATTTTAAGAGATGACTTAGTTTCCTGGTTTTAAATACACCAGTAATGATTTGTAGTTACTGTGAATCCACTTAATGACATTCAGGATTAATCCTCAATAATCCTGACATTCAGGCTCTAGCCCAAGGTTCATCTCCAAAAGTATGGTACATTTGGAACTGTATCAGAATTTGTTGTTGGAAAAGTGGGATGATGTTTTATTTTGGACTCACGCATTTTGGGATTCAGGTCCTATCTTGCTCAAGATTTACCACTCACAAACATGTTAATTTTGACAATTTTCTTCACTTCTCTGAGCCTCAGTCTTCTAGTCTATAAACTAGAGTTATTGTCAGGATTTGAGGAATGATCAACATTTAGCAAAGTATGAGGGAATGCATAGCAAGTGCTCAAATATGTTTGAGTATGTGCCAGGTACACTTCAAAGTGCTTGCCTCTCTTAGTTAATTATATTCTCACAAAACCTCAACAAGGTTGGCAACCATTTTCATATATATTTTAAATATGAAGTAACTAAAACACAAAGAAGTACTTGCATTAGGTCACAGAGTGGAGCTCAGAATAGAACCCAGGCAATTTGCCTTCAGAATCTGCTTTCTTATTATACTGTATCTCTTCTTAAACAGCGGCAAGAATTTTTATTATTATATTTTTGAACATAGGGTTTATAAACCCACAAAAAACTGGGATTAAATAGCTGAGGTTGACTGAGAAAAGCCTATGGTCAGGTGGTAATATTTTCTATAGAAAATTATGCCTTTTCCTTTTATTGAAGACACATTAAGCAAAAATATTTTTCAATGACATAGATAACAAAGAAATGTTCTTTTTAAGACTTTTGGGAAGGTCATTCCAAATATTTTACACATTGTTGAGTCTACAAAAATGCTTGAAAGTTTATCTTGAATTGAAAGAAAGATAAAACAGCAGAGAAATAAGCAACAGAATTTTCCTCCTGCTCTCTCTCATGTGTCTCCATAAAATGTAATTATTTCCACATAGAAGACCATGGCAGAGCCAGGGTGAATGAATGGGTTTCTGGTTGGCTGTTTCAACCTGTGTTAGTTTTCTGCACAGTGGCTCATTTCTTTTTAAACCAAAGCCAGTGATAAATATATTTTATACTGAGAGTAAAAATAAGAAAGGAAATTTCTGTACCTCACGCTTCATCTTCTATATTTTCTCTTAGTAACATAGCTATTTAAAAAATAAGACACTTTTTAGAGCTAACATTCTTCTCTAAAATAGGTTTTAAGAAATTATGAAACATGTTTGTTCAGGTTTAAAAGCCAATTTCAACACATCATTAGGAAATGATATCCTCTCATTACACATTTATTTTTCCTCTTGAGCACAATATACTTTTTTAAGAGAAAGTAGAAACTAAAATTACTTCTAAGGAGACAAGTACATCCAGTTTCAGGAAAAAAAAAACACACTTAAATAAAACTATGTCTTAGGAAGTTAATATATTAATATCAATTTCATTTTCCTTCTTTTTGTAGACTAAAAAAGTAACTTGGAAAATTTAAAAATGCCTAAAGTTACTGTTTCAGTTTGTCATCAGAGACAAAACTGGTTTTTACTGTTTCGTTGTGTCATCAGAGACAAAACAGGTTTGAGTTTTACATAACTTTAAGCTAATTTAATTCAGTTCTGACTATTCATAATAATATATTATTTAGGAAGGTCAGAATCACAGACTCTCCATATTAGAAGATAAGTTAAAGAGTTCAAGTATGTGTTACTGAGGTATCAGAGTTGAAACTAAAGTAAAAAGCTTTCAAATATTTAAAATATTTCCCTTCTAGAAATTTTCACGTAAAAACATTCAAATTTACAAAAATCCCCAGGCTTTAAAAACTCTTCTTTTTAAAGTATCTCCGTTTTCTTATAGATCATTTAATTGTTTTACATACAGCTTCCTTGGTGGCTCAGATGGTAAAGAATCCACCTACAATGTAGTAGACCTGGGTTTGATCCCTGGGTTGGGAAGATCCCCTGGAATAGGGCATGGCAACCCACTTCAGTATTCTTGCCTGGAGAACCCCATGGATAGAGGATCCTGGCAGCTACAGTCCATGGGGTCGCAGAGTTGGACATGACTGAGCGACTTAGCACGTGCACACGCGAACACACACACACACACACACCCCTAAATTGAAAATGTTAGACATAGCCACAGATTATAATGAAAATAAAACAAAAGTATCTCAACTTTCAACTTCTCAGGAGCACATTTGTGATGCAATATGAGTTCCATCCATGTACCAACCTGAGCATCTTCGAAAGTGTATCGTCCAGGCTCCTTCACATTCTGTGTGGTTTTGTCATAGCTCTTAGAATCCAAGTTAATAGCACTGGGGGCTCCTGGAGCCAGAAATTCTTGCCATATTTCCTGAACTCGAGAGGGAACTTCTCTAATAGGCCTTTTCTTCAGGTCCTCCACTGCTAGCCAGAATCTACACAAAATGAGACATAATCTGATGTCTGATGTCTCATAGTCTGAAAATTCTTAAAATATTGACTTATCATATAATTCACAGTGAGGCAAAACAATAAGCTAATTTTCTCTGAGGGCGTCCAGAAGCAGGCTTCTACTGATTTTTTTATTAGTTGTATTCAAAGATATAACATTTGGGGAAAGGAAATATTGGAAACAATCCTTTTTAGGTGTTCTCTGAAAATCAGGGGCTTCCCAGGTGGCTCAGACGAGGAGCCTAGCAGACTACAGTCCATGGGGCCAAAAGGAGTCGAACACGGCTGAGCCGCTGAGCACACACACACACTGAAAGGAAGACCTGCCAGGCCCTGATTCCACACAACCTCAAATTTTTACTGGAACAATGTAGCAGTACTGAAGAACCTTTTGTTAGACCAGAAGAGGAGTTTGAAGGGATTTAGAGGCAGTGACATGGATCATCTGACTGGGGGCATAAAGTACACCACATACTCTATTTTTTGGCTCTTTGGTCCATTTGAGCAATGAGGGGTTAGTATGGAGAGGATTTTCTGCTTTCCCTGGTAAGGGAATTACCATGAAGCTTTACTGGAATGAAAAGAGGCCTGGACACAGATTAGAAAATGCCCTAGCTGGAGAAATCAGGGCAAGTAACTAATTTTAGGCTATTTAATTCCGAGACTTATGAAATGACAGAAGCAGCAAGCTTTCACATGTAATTGTTCAAAAGGCTTAAATCTGCAGAGGCATCATAGCAATTCAGAAGCTCTGGAAAAAATAATATTGACCTACTTCTAAATATAAAATATATATTTTATGTCCTTCTGTATAGAATATAGTCTATCCTGAAAGGAAAGAACACCAGGACATACTCTGGTTGATAAATGCAAATAGCAATGTCTAATAAAAAGCCACATCATATTAATGGGTTCCATTTTTTACAATTTTGCCCTATATCTTTTTGTTTAGACCTAGAAATAATGATGAAACATGAATATGTATGTCATAATAGTGTCTTTAAACAAACAAACAAAAAGGACACTTGAAAAAGGAAGTACTAGATCTGTTATCCTCAATAGGGGCCAGATGTGATCCTGATATGGAGAAGATGACCACAGAGATGAATGACTACAAGCTACAGGGGATTCTCTGGTGGCTCAGACTGTAAAGAGTCTAATTGCAATGCAGCAGACCTGGGTTTGACATGATTGAGCAACTAACACACAACACAGGGTATAGAGTTTTAACAGAAGTAGAAGGGGATAAGCAGTCCCTTCATAACTATTACGTTTTAAACTTAGGGATTAGGGAAAGTTCAAAAAATAAGCAATAAAGAAGTTGAGCTAGAATTAGGATATCAAATATTACTTAATCTAGTAATTTTCCAGTTTCTAGGTACCATTTTCCTATAGACAGGTATCAGATAATCCAATATGGACTATATCTTAAATGTTTTTGCTTTCAGAAGGCAAGGGTCAAGACCATTTCTTTTTTAAATACAGGTTCTGACAATGTGCAATCTAATAGGAATGCTATGTGCAATCTGAAGGAGCCTAAGTGTTATAATTGATGCATATTAAAAAGCTGAGACATCACTTTGCTGACAAAGGTCTGAATAGGCAAAGCTATGGTTTTTCCAGTAGTCATGTATGGATGTGAGAGTTAGACCACAAAGAAGGCTGAGAGCTGAAGAATTGATGCTTCTGAACTGTGGTGCTGGAGAAGACTCTTCAGAGTCACTCCTTTGGACTGCAAGGAGATTAAACCAGTCAATCCTAAATGGAAGGGCTGATGCTGAGGCTGAGACTCCAATACTCTGGCCACCCAGCTCTTTGGAAAAGACCCTGATGCTGGGAAAGACTTAGGGCAGGAGAAGGGGGTGACAGAGGATGAGATGTTGAATGGCATCACCAAATCTATGGACATCAGCTTGAGTGGACTCTGGGAGATAGTGAAGGACAGGGAAGTCTATGGTGTCTCAAAGAGTCGGACATGACTTAAGAGACTGAACGACAACAACAAGAAGTTCATTTCAGCACTCTTTGAACATACAGATAAAAAGAATGTCTTTGTTCTTAAACTAGCAAAGATACACCATTCAAATGACCATAATACAAGGAAGCATATGAGAGATTCTCAAGGAATAGGCACAAACCAGACAGTCTGGGAATGCTGAGCAGGAAGGAGCCCATCTGCTGGGGCAACTACTGCACTGGAAAAGGGAATTCTAGGAAGGTACACAGATGCAGTGACATCTTAAATAGACTTGAAATTATAGATGAGAAATCAAAGGGCTGAGGAGGTAATAATGACAGCACCTACACTCTAAGTGCAGGCACTATTCTAAGTGATTTAGCTATATTAAAACATGCAATCCCTTCAACTTTATAGAGTATGTGCTAATATTTCCCCCACTTCAGAGAAATCTGAATATATGAAGACTAAGTCACTTATTTAAGTTGCCCACTGTGAGTGCCATATATAGGGTTTGCTCCCAGATCTGCAGCAGATGACATTCTCAAAAGCACTCTCTTGAATGCCTCACTAAATGCATCATTGTTTTTCTTATCCTCAGCATAGTCATCATTGCAATAATTTAGTAGAATGTAAAGGGAACTCACTAAAACTCCACTCCCCCCTTAATATATGAAAGCTGGAATATGAGGAATTATCTTAATGTCATTGAGCCTTGATTTTTTTTTTCATCAGCAAAATGGGATAATAATGCCTATCTCACTGGGTTTCCATTAGGTAAAATGAGATAAATTATGTAAAGGGCACTTTTGAAGTGCTTGAGACATTTTTAGGCACTCATATCATATAACTCTCATATTACTGAATTTACTTGGTACTTACTCTGTTTACCTGAAAGAGGAATGAGCAAAAGCACACCAAGTGAGAATAGAAGTTCTATTTGAGAAATAAGTACTTATCAATGAGCAGTATTTCTTGACTATTTTTTGTCTCAATACCTGAAGAAAATGCTCACATGAGTGCCATACTTCCATAAATAGCAGATGCTAAATAAGATGCACTGAGATGTATTTAGGTGTAATTAGCCCTGCTGGTTAAATGGACTGTTTTGTCTCTCTTGGTCTGTGACACCAGATACCTAGGCAGAAACAGGAAGAGCAGTGGACAGAAGCTTAGTATTGGTTTATAGAAAGCCTAGGATGGCAATTATTAGCAATCTGACTTGTAAAGATGCTTAACTTCTATTCATATTTTGCTTGCCTGTCCAATGGGGCAAAGATACTAATATTTAAATTTTATGTTTGAAGTGATGATTAGTTGAATGATAATCAGAAACAATAAATACAAAATATGGCATGGCATACTTATAAAAGTAGTGAATATAAAGCACAACATGGTATGGCATACACTGGACTTCCCAGGTGGCTCTGTGGGTCACAAATCTGCCTGCAATGCAGGAGACGCAGGCGATGCGGGTTTAATCCCTGGGTTGGGAAGATGCCCTGGAGGAGGGCATGGCAACCCACTCCAGTATTCTTGCCTGGAGAATCCCATGGACAGAGTGGCGAGCTATAGTCCCTAGGGCTGCAAAGAGTGGACACAACTGAAGCGACTAGGCAAACACGCACACATGGCATATACTAGGTGTTCAAGACTTGACGTCTGTATCTATCTATCTGTTCTTAGTAGGGAAACATATAACAGACCTACAGTATATACCCAAGAAATATATATGTCACTACATAAGAAATATGTAATGTTTCTTTTTTATATAACTTTGTTTTTATTTCAACATAACATGCAATAAAATATTAACAGATTATAATGCTTACAAAGAAAAAAGGGACTTTAAAAGCAATTTAGTTCAGATTTAAGAAATCATTCTAATTAAACACAATAAATCTATTTCCAGATGATCAGTTTAGACCAAAATTAAAAATAGCGTTTGGTAGGTACTTATGTCTGCTGTCTATTTGCAACATTTTTATATAACCTCTGATTCTTGGTATATCCAGCCCCTATTTTCCTAACACAGTAGGGAAGGACATAAACATGGGCCATTTAAATTAAAGGAAGAAATGGGAAAGGGAGATTCCAGGCTGCAAAAATATACACAAGCATTTACCTTTCCAGAACTAAACATTTCTTCCATAAAAATACGAAATATCCAAGCTCTATAGAATTAGGGCTGGGACTACTTCAAATGCAATTATTCTGTATTTTCAAAATATAGGGCAGAAAGCCTTTTGGATGATATTTATACATTTTCTTACAATTCATATATGCAATTATTTATCAGGCAATTTAGTGTGTTACAGGATTGTTGAAATAAAAATGGAAATAAGATAAGGCATGGAAAAAATCAGCAGTGATCAATTTCATTCATGAAAGAGAGTTTGCACATGCTAATCTTTTAGTCCCAAAGTCTCTTTCCTCTTCCTTTTTCACCTGGTTATCTCCTTATCACGGAGAAGGCAATGGCACCCCACTCCAGTACTCTTGCCTGGAAAATCCCATGGACGGAGGAGCCTAGAAGGCTGCAGTCCATGGGGTCGCTAAGAGTCGGGCACCACTGAGCGACTTCACTTTCACTTCTCACTTTGATGCATTGGAGAAGGAAATGGCAACCCACTCCAGTGTTCTTGCCTGGAGAATCCCGGGGATGGGGTAGCCTGGGGGGCTGCCGTCTATGGGGTCACACAGAGCCAGAGACGACTAAAGTGACAGCAGCAGCAGCAGCATCTCCTTCCCTGAGGAGGCTTTGAGTGATCTCTCCCTCTGGGTTTGCCATTCGCCTGTATTTCTCAGATCTAACACTCATCCTTTTGTGTTGTGATCTGTTTTCATCTTTGTATTCACACGTAAGCTGTACTTCTAATAAAATCAGGAAGGACTTTTATTTGATTGGGTGATAATGGTGAAGTACTGCTTATTTATTTCTTTATCATGAAACCCATGATGATAGCATTTTTTTTCAAAAACAGAATTAGAGGAAACTCCATAAAAGACTAAAACTAGATTTATCTCTGCATTATTTTCTAAAGCATTCTGTACTCAATAACTGATGATGTGACCTTATGACAGTAAATATTATTTAGGTCCAAAAAAATCCTTAGCACCTGCAGACCTCTTGAAACCCTGGTCAAGCTTTCAAGTTTCAGTAAACTTGAAAAAGAATAGGAAGCTGCGTGCCTGAAACCTATGACAGGCATAATTAAATTTCTCCAGATTCTGCCTGTGGTCAACTTGCTTAATTCATGGGACATCGGTCAAAATTCTATGTTCTTCTAAATGGTTTGGTTTGGGTATCTCTTAAATCTCCTGCAAAGAATGTGATGATTCTGGAACTGCTAAGTTACAGTGAAAATAAAGGAATGCTGGCAACTTTCTCTAAATGGATTTCACAGGACTGAATAAGTCATGGGAAAATAGAGAGTTCCATTTCAAAAGAATACTGAATGAAAGAGCTTGGGGAAAAACCATATTATGTAGGGGAAAGTTATCGCTCACTTCAGTCATCTTAGAGCTACTAAAATCTATTCCAGTGTCTCACATTTAAAAATTCAATTTCCAGGTGCCTCTTAAGTCAGAAAAATTTCAAAAATATGTAAGGATGATGTTTACAACAGATAAGCAGGATACACACCTCTCTAGCAGACGCTAACAGCTCAGTCTGGTACTGCTCTCAACTGCCCTGAGGCTGTGTTTAAATGTACGAAGTAAATGCACTGCCTCCATCATTTTGTTTCAAGTTATTTTATACAGGCACTTGATTTCCTTTTCTAGATCTTACCTGAGATGCAATACACAAAGAAGACCAATATGATAAATAGGTGATATGTTAATTAAACTACATATGCATTATTGATGATTCTTTGTTTTGCCAAGTACTAGTCTGATACTTCTTTATGCAGTCCATTTCAAATGCATCAGATTTACATAGTTGAAAGATCAGGAGACAGTGTAAAATAAACCATTATGAAGAAGTGATAATATTGGACAAAGTGCTTTGCCTTCATTACCTTTTCTTCCTCTATCAAGAGGCAGAAATTCAATAGGTCCATAGCTTCATTATGATGTTGGTGGGATAGTAACTGGTCTGTCGAGTGCAAAATCACCAGACTCATCATAAGAAGGTCACTCTTGCTTAGAATATAAGATTCAAACAACATGTCTTACCTTAAGTTTTCTGAGCTGAATTCTGACTCTAGAAATTTAAGGAATTGTTCTCTCCCGACTGGATCTTTCAATGCTTCATCCATGCCAAAACCCCATCGTTTTACCCTCTGCTGACTTGGTTCTTTGCTATAGAAAATAAAACAAAGCCAAATATACTCCTTTCATTATAAATTCTATATTCTGCTATTACATTTCCCCTCAAAATCATATATTCTTTGAGGCTCCCATTTTTAACATATTTTTCAGGAAAAAAAAAAAAACCCTCTGATTGATGACTCTGCATGAAATTATAGTGAGATGAAAGTTAGGCATTAATAAAAAGTCTAACGTTTATTAAGCATTAAATGTCAAGAGATGGATTCTCTTTTAGATTTCTTCAGCAACTTTGAGATGGGTACTATTATAATTCTTATTTTATAAATGAGGAAGTCAAAGATAGAGGGTTATAACTTTCCAATGTCAAATAGGTAGTATTCCAGACATTCTGACCCCAGGACTCAATTTCTTAACCACTACACTATGAAGTCTCATGGTGGCACACTGTACTGGAGGAAAATGCATTGAGAATCAAAAGGCTTACATTCTGGTTTATGACTTTGTTGTTGATTAAATGTATGACATAGTCCTGGCTGAGTCACAACATTTTGGGATTCCAACTTTCACATCTATAAAACTAAGAACTTAGGGATGAAGAGATATATACTTGTCAAGCATTTGAGAACCACTGAATGGACATAAAAGCAAGAGAAGGTCCATAAATGCAATCTAGCTAAGTGCTGCAGAATACTAAATCCTCACTCTGTGAAGGGGTATGCAGTGATCTTTTTATGACTCTATCAAGATTGGTGATATAATTCTTCTCTTATATAGCTGATGAAAGAAACCAGGGAGTCTTAAATTGTGTTCTGGTTTTCTTAAGAAGTCAGACACTTGTCAGTTTCTCTTAGAGTGTTTATGGTAAATTCATTTTGCTCCAAAACAGAATTTATAAAGGCATCATACTTGTATTGGGCTTAAGTTAAGCATGGATTTAGCATTCGTTTTACTTGAATAGATGGACCTTTGTGGCTATGTGGATTTTCAAGGAAGCTGAAAACAATGACCTAAATTTTAAGAACTAAAGATCCTAACTAGTCGACCTTGAAACCCTTGCACATCTGATTTTTTTTTGTGCCAATCTTTCTGGAAATGCAAATCTAATATAACGCAAACATCTAAGTTTCAAAAACCATTGCCTTGAACAAGAGCTTTATATCATGGTTAATGTAGACACAGAGTAAAATTACTTTTACAATTAGTCTGCTGTAGGAGTCTTTTTATATCACTCAAATCCTGAAATAAGTGAAATATTTGGAAGGAAGAGAAAATGTCACTTACCTTGCTTCAAGTTCCCAGAAGGTAGTATCATCAGACAACCATGGGTTAGAAGGGTCAGGTGGCACAAGAAACGGGTCATATTCTACATACTGTTCTGTGTAACTTAGCAGACTTGAGAAAAAGAAACATTTTCATTTTCTTTAGTTTTCTGGTTGAGGTAAAACTGATCTTTGTAAGGGACACACTATAAAAACATCTGGCCAAGGAATTCTTGCTTGCTTATAGAATAAAATCTGATAGCAGTTGTCATGCTTCTTTGAAGATAAATGTGGTTAAGGATTCCATCTTTCCCAATGCCTTAGCAATATGAATTAAAATGAGACATTTTAATGTAATTAAAATGAGACAAAATGGAAAAGGTCAGTGTATAGAAAGGAAGTGCCAAGGAGCAATTCCAACCCTTGGTCAACTAGCCTACCCACAGCAGAACAGATGTTAGCTCAACTTGGAGAAGCGGTTAAAAGGCAATTTTTGTCAACAGTATTTACAGGAATTAGGTAAAGGGGGAATCACTTACAACACGGTTTTTTGGGGAAAAAAATCTGTTTTTAAAACAAAATAAAGGGAGAAAGAAGAGGAAAAACACTGCAGAGGTAAGATTTGGCAATGCCTCAAAGTACAGAATAGAAATGTCTTAACAGATTTGAATGAAGAAAATATGTAAAAATCTAAGCTTAATTCAAATTCTGAAGTCATAAAGTAACTGAGTAGTATAAATGTTAAGAAGAATTAACAGAAAGTTTCTAAGTTGCCAACAAGTAACTTAATGAATTGAGTTTTATTTCTCCTAGCAGGAGTGAAAAGATTCAATTCCTTGGAATTATCTTCTGTATTTGATTGTGGTTGCACAAAGATTGGGCCTCTAGAGACCTAAGATAATAATGATCATTCTGTCATTTGAAGTGCAACAAAAGAGCTCTGTGAAAATTTTCTATGTTCAAAAGGGAAAAGAAAATAACATTTCTTACAGGGTTCAAATTATATCAGTTCTCCTCCCACCAGTTCATACTGAACACATTTAATTGTCATCTGAACATTTTTTAATTTATATGAGCATGGTTGCAACACTTACCTATCAGCAACTTTTGACATTTTTAACCGATGTCTATCTAACTGTATTTGCCAATACTTTATCTGGAAAAAAGAGATAAGTAGTTACGTAAGTAGTGACATTCTCCAATTTTCAACTCTAAACTCTAATAGATTAATTCTAAACAAGAATATGTTCTAGACAGGAAAATTTCAGTCTATAGAAAATCCCAAACATGAGGGCTCTGAAAGAGTTAATAAAAATTAAACTCTATTTGACCGTAAACACATAACCAGTATTGCTTTAGAACAGCAGTGAGGTTGAACATTCTGCCCACATCAGCAAAATAACTTTATTTTTAAAGTATTATAGAAATTTTAAGCATTTATTCATGGTAATTATCCAAATTTGAATCACATTTCTCCATCAAACAGTGAATTCAGAAAATAAATGTATTTGCTATTTGTTACTATAATTTCAAGATAAACCCTACTTCCTAATACTAGCCCAACAAAAGCATCAATGATATTTGTTTTAAGAATAACTTTATCAACATTTCAGAGCAAATTCTCACAGGGACATAACAACATGTGGAAATTTAAAACTCTCTGAGTTACTTTTCCTTCAAGGTGATTATAAATATACTAGGAAAAGTATGTATTACATAGTTGGTAGGAAGAAATAAGCAAAAGGAGAAAAAGTCTCATGACAACTAACCAAGAGATTTGATGATGAATTGATAAGAGACACTTGGTATTGCCTTTGAAATACTGCAGCCAAAGCTATTTATTCATCAACAGATGCAACAGAAGCAATTTATACCATTGCTATACCAAGAAGCAATATATCTGCTCATCAGTGCTAATGAGGAAAAACTTCAAGAGGATTCTAGAGATCAGTACTGCAGAAACAAGGTTGAGCACTCTTGTGAAGATCACATCACATGACTGGAGGTGGAAAACACATGATCTAAATGTCACCAACCTATTGTCTTCTCATTTTTTAGAACAGAATTATGGAATATAAACTAACTCAATAATGGAATCATCTATGAGTCAGTGTGTGTGATTTTTAAAAATTAGTTAGAGGAAAAAGGATTTGGAGAAATAACAAGGGAAGAGTTTTGAAAACTATCTCCTTATATTAATAAATTTTCAAGAGAATACATATCTTAAAATTACATTTTAAATACAATCTTACAAATCAGTTTTTAAAATATCTCCTATTAACATCAACATCTGGTCTTCATACTGGCTACTCTGTAAACCATCTACTCTGTAAACCATTATTCTAGGTTGACTCACCTGTTGTTGTAACTCATCTTCTGTTGGAGGTTTAGTTTCTGGTGTGGGTGTGTGGGTAGGACTGTGACTTCTAATATCATTTTGTAGACCATAGACAGACTATATTAAAATAAAAAAGAAATATGTTAAGAGAAAGTTACATTTATAGTCACAGACTTTCTAAAAGGTAATTTTGTGTTATATATTCATTAAGGTAACTCAAAACTTTGCTGCATACTGGATTAAGCTTATCAAAATTCAAAAGGCACTGCTACCATAAATGTCATATGAATCTAAAATGAAAGCACAGAGTTTTTGGAAAAAAATATGTGGTTGTATTATTAACTGACAGAATAATTGACTAAATGAATAAAACTAGGTAACTGTGATAAAATATGGGGTGAGCTGAGAATACTAATTTGGGAAATGACAGCACAACATAGCATCTAATAAGCATTAATTTTGGAATAAAATAGAGGTGGATACATAATAGAATAAAAATGTCATAAGGCAAAAAGGGTAAAAATAATCTAGTTGTTTTACATAGGAAAGGAATGGAGTAATAAGGAGAGAAACTAGGTTAAGAATTCCATTGCTGATTTTGTCTCTGATGGTATCATCAAACACACATCAGAATGTTCCTATTTTCCCAGCTCAACATTGGGTTATCTACCTCATGATACTGACCTTGTCGTTTGGTTTCAGTAGGTGCCATTTACAAATGTCAGTGACCCCTAAGGTTTTGCACATCTTTGAAATTCTTTATCCCAGTGCTTCTTTACTATTTTGTCAAAAGGTGAACCCTACTATTTAGGAATGCTCTTTTTTGGGAAAGACCCATTGCTTAGTAAATATAAACAAAAATCTGGGGACTTCAAGAACAAAAATTCATCCCTAACTGAAGGTGAGACTTCTTACATGTCAACTCAAGGCAGAGGCCAAATTACCTTTTCTTTAATATTAAAGCACTCTTACTTTAAAATAAAGAATTTAATGTTAGCTACTAAGCACTTTTTCTCTGGACAAGAGGATGGAGGAGGACATGACAAAGTTTCATGAGCCCTACAAAATTAAAGTTGCCAAATAGTGGAAAGAAGCTATTGAAATCAGAAGAAGGTAGATGTTTAACCAAGCCAATTTTCAGGCCCATCACCAACCTTACCAGTAACTCTAAATTTAAATTCATCCTGTTAACTGACCTGTTTTCACTTGGATTCCACCTCGTCTTAATGTTAACCTTTTGGCTCTGTACCTGGGCCCTTTTCCCTTGTGAGTTCCCACTATTTTGCTCTTAGCCCATCTTTAACATATTTAACTTGGTTCTCTGACTATCTTTGGTAGGAACTTCAATTTTCCCTTTTTTGACATAGCTCCAACCTCCTTGAAACTCAATTCTTGTTACTGGGCATACATTTCAACCCAAGGACTAGCACACATGATGTCAGTTAATTACTAACTGGACTGAGCTAAATGGCTTGAACTGTCTTTTTCTTTCCTTCTATCATTCATTCAACATGTATCAAACACCTATGATATGCTGTATATAACTGTTAGGCATTAGGGATATAGATGCAAACAAAAATAGGTATGCTTCCTCCTTCCTTGGAACTTATGACCTAATGGTTACACAGAGAATCACATAAATAAACATATGATTAAAACTGTGATAACTATTATGAAAGAAAAGAATGACAAGAGTACAGTACCTGGAATACAAGGAGACTTTATTTTCACTGAAGAAATGAAAGGTCTGCATGAATTACTGCTAGTTGTGTTTGAGGGTGATTAAATAACATAACCCTCTGAACTCCGAAGTAACAGTTGAGGTGGGTATTTAAAAATTAGTGAAGTAAGAGACCACCAATTATGAAACAATTATACTTTCCAATGTCTGCTATTTTTTTAGTTGTATCATACTAATTTTTGATAAAGAAAATAAAAAAGACATCTAAGGTTTAAGCTTTCCATTCTCACTTAACCTTGGTTTAATTACTTAAAGTTCTTTAATAAGAATCTCTAGTTCATGTAAAAAATGTTTTAAAGACAAAACAGCTGACAGTTCTAACAGTGAGTTTGTTGGTTAAGATTTAAAATAATTTAAAAGAGCGCTAGAAAAACACCACAATTTATGGTGCCAAAGAAGTAAAATAATTAATAAATTACCTTCTATCTCTACATTTCTATGATTATTTCAATATACATGCATTTCACATGATCATCATGAAGTTCCATAAAACACTCAAACCATTGGGTGGTGCTGTTTCAAATAGTCTTCCAGCAGCCTGGCCACTGGTTCTGAGGTTACTGGAATGTTTCCCTTTTTGTCTTACATGTAAGTAAACATCATAAATTCTCTCTTTCCTCACTCAGGGTACCTTTCATTTTCTGGGGATCAGTAATAGCTTTTAACTTTGATTCTTGGCTAGAGTGAAAATAGCCACAAATAATGCAATTTTATGCTCAGGGCTTACTTTATGCTAAAGGAGGTAAGAAAACTGATCCTATTTTGGCCAATAAGTTATGAGGATCATTTGCAATGTAAAAGGATTTACACCTTTTAGAAAACTGAAATATATTAGAAATCTTGGCATAGAGCAGATAGGGCTAGAGAGAAAGAAAAATGGAATTGTCTAATGTCTTAATATTTGCAGATGGGGAAAATTAAGTTAACTAATTTGGATCCACTTTGAGTTTTAATAGCAAAGATAATTACTAAACCAAGATGCTTTGACTTATAACACCTTTTTTTTTGTTGTTGTTGTTCCTCAGGGTGCCTGGATTAACACTTGACATATGCAGTACCATCCTAATGAATACTGAATGAGTTATTCACTAAATGAAACAGATTTGACTTTCTACATAAATCTGTTCATATGTGATCTCCTTTTATATCTCAGAAGAGATAAGAAAATTCTTTCCTTTATTTTTGGTCAAGGGGAAGGGACTTTAAGAACTAAAGAGTGAAGGAAGTTTCGATGCTTTTTTATGTGGAGTGCAATGATGGGCGGAGGAGGGGGGATGCTCAGCTCGACTGGAGAATGATTAGGACCATGTCCGATGCCACGTGGAAGAAGCCAGTGCAGAGACAGAGCAGTGAGAGGAGACTAGAGAAGATTGAGGAAGAAAGTTTGCCAGTGTCCAAGTCTCTGCATCCAAGAATATCTAGGCTAACTCCCTGCCTATTCCTAAGGTTTTAGAATATTCTCCTCTTTCATCTATTTTGAGCAGAGTTTCTCTTGCCTGCAAAGGTATTGTACTTATTTGAAACACTTTTGTGCTGCACTAAGATATGAATAGTTTATTCTGTTATGTAACACATTAAAATTTAAAATTTCACATTTGGCATAAGGAAGTAAAGAAAGACCAATCTTTTAAAGTATGAACGGCTATAACCACTGCATTAATAGCAGGAAAACTAGGCATTAATCATGAATTTGCTAACTGTTCTTCCAGGATGTGCACTTTAGCTGTTAACTAAAATATTACATGCCATTATGTCCAAATGCAAGTAACAGAGGAAAGAAAGATAACGAGACAGCAAACAACTTACTGTTGTTTTGAAATGTGGGTTCCAGAGTTACAGGAAACGATCTGAAGTGTGGCTGCAGTCATGTAAGCACAAATGCTTTTGTCATTTTTACTTATGTTTTGTGTTTTTCTAGGACCTCTTCTCAGAGAAGGCGATGGCACCCCACTCCAGTACTCTTGCCTGGAAAATCCCATGGATGGAGGAGCCTGGTGGGCTGCAGTCCATGGGGTCGCTAAGAGTTGGACACGACTGAGTGACTTCACTTTCACTTTCACGCATTGGAGAAGGAAATGGCAGCCCACTCCAGTGTTCTTGCCTGGAGAATCCCAGGGATGGGGGAGCCTGGTGGGTTGCTGTCTATGGGGTCACACAGAGTCGGACACGACTGAAGCGACTCAGCAGCAGCAGCAGCAGGACCTCTTCTAGCAATTGTCATATAGAAGGGTGATCTTATGTGTTAACTCGACCGGACCATGGTGCTCAGATATTGGATCAGACATTATTTCAGGTGTTTCTATAAGCATGATTTTTGGGTGAGATTAAAACTTAAATAAGTGGATCTTGAGTAAAGCAGAATATTTTCAATAATGCAGTTGCATCCGATCATTTGAAGACCTAAATAGAACAAAAAGACCTCCACCAACCAACCAAGAGGAAATCCTGCCAACAGATGGCAATTCTTCCCTGGATCCTTAGTTTGTTGGCCTACCTCATCAGATTTTGGACTTGCCAAGCCTTTTAGAATCATGTGAGTCGGTACCTTAAAATAAATCTCTCTCTCTTTCTCTCTGCATACAGATATCTATATATCTCCTTATTTTTGGTTCTGTTTCTCTGGAGAAATTTGGCTATAATACAAACATAGCCTGACTTATTAGAGTTAAAATTTTAGAATCAGTTGAAGAAAGTTAGGTACATAGTGCCCCTTAAAATTTGCCTAGATTAGGCTGATTTATTTCCACTTGTGCTCAATTGTGAAGTCGTGTCTGACTCTTTGTGACCCCACAGACCAGCCTGCCAGGCTCCTCTGTCCGTGGCATTTTCCAGGTAAGAATACTGGAATGGATTGCCATTTCTTTCTCCAGGTATTTTTGCTTATGCTACATTATCATTCCTTCACAGGAAATTGAGGATATACACTTCACTTATTTCTTTGTATTTTAGTAAACTATATTCAAATAAAAAGACAGGTTTAAACACTGGTTAGCCCTATCTATTCAAAAGTATTTCAAATCAGAGGTACATCTCAGCCTTCTTTTCACATATTTGACAAATATATTTGAAATTAAATAATTAAATATAACGTCCCAAACCCTGATATTCTTCAGGTACATGTGCTAAATGAATACTCAAGGAACTCACTTAGTCTTTTGTTCTTAACATATATGTCCTTTGTTCTGTGACACATAATCACAAGCAATATCATCACAGCTGAATCCCAAAGAATGGAACGGCAGCTCTCTCCACTAAGGGCAGTAGCTGCTTTCAAAGATGAACTACAGTCCGGGGGTTCCACTTCCTTATCAGCCTCAGCATAGCACAGAGGGCGACCACACAGGAACAAAGGACACTTGCCAATTAACAGCAGAAGGCGAAGGCAGCTTCCACAGGTGGCAGGCTGGCCTCTGCCATTTCTGTCTAGACTCTCACAGAACTGCTTGCTCCTGAAGGACAGAACTGTGAAGTCTTCACAGTATGTTGAAACAGTTTGTTCTTGTTGTCAAGCTATTCATTAATAAAATGGTGTGACAGTTTAGAATCACAAACCATTTAAATGCCCTTGATAACATGACTGAGTTGTGTCCCTCCCAAATTCCTGAGCTGCAGCCCACTCTGATTGCATTTGGAGATGGGGTCTGAAAGGAGGTATCAAGGTTAAGTGGGATCATACGGTGGGATCCTAATCCTATGGAGCTGGTACCCTTAAAAAGAAGAGAAGGAGCACTGAGTTCTCTCTCTCTGCCATGTGAGAACACAACAAGCTGGCCATCTGCTAGCCAGGGAGACAGCTCTCATCAGGAACCAAATTTATCAGTACCTTGGTCTCAGATTTCCAGTCTCCAGAACTGGAAGAAAATAAATTCTTATTGTTTAAGCTCCCCAGGCTATAGTATTTTGTTAGAATAGTCGTAGCATATATATATATCACACACAATTTTGTCAATTGCTATATACTAGTATATATATCGCATACATACACACATTTGTTTTGTTTGCTTGCTCAATATGTGTACTCTCATTAAGACCGTAAGTTATGGGAGCAAGGCCATGCCTGTCTCATTCATTTTTGAATAACGAAAGACCAGTACATACCCAGCATAAAGCAGAGATTTGCTAAATCTGCTGATTGAATGGGTCATTCCTGTTCCTAGCCAAATATGAGCTAAAGCACAAGTGGTAATAATTCTAAAGACAAACCAGTATGTGAGTTAGAGTCCTCTAACCTTTTATATAAAGTAACATTATTGGTGAAAATTAAAGAAAATCCAGTACTTCTCAGTATGAAAAGCTGCATTTATCAGAAGGTGAGAAAATCAGTATTCTCCAATTGCTAAGAACAAGGGTATGTACGCTATCTGCACCCTGCAGGACTTCTGTTTTTCTCTAGTGGTTTTAGTGCTACACAGCTCTGCTATTAGCTCCCCAGTTCTACTATTACTGATTCACGGGAAATTAGGCTACCAACTAGACCAATAGAGTTGAGCTCCATGGTTCCATCTCTTTACAACATTTCACTTTGCTATGACAATGTTTCTCTACCAGTCAGTGAGGGCTGATGGTATCTGAAGAGCAACACTGAAAACTAATGATTTCCAAGTTTTCAAAAACAAGGATGCCCTGTGAAGCCCTGGTAAGACACCATAACTGAGTACAGAGTTACAGGGACAGTGTAAACAATTTACTAATCTTTAAGTTCTATCTCATCAATCCAGATACTTTCTCATCTGATTCAGAGCACATCTCAGCTGGTGTCTATAGGGGAAACCAGACACAAAGTAATATATTTTGAACTCTTCAAAATTCAGAAAGTAGTGAGAAGTGACTTAATGCACTCTGGGGTAGCTGACCGCATGTTTGAATTTGGTACCACAAAGCTAGTCCCGGTACACTAGGCCATGCTGTGAGTGGAGGGTGAGAGGAAATGCCTAGGGCTGATCATAAGAGGGAGGGGCCAACAGGTTTGCTGTGGTCTGGCTTTGCTTCTCTTTCTCAGAGATACGCTAGGACCAAAAGCTTTTGAGCACCTCACCTGAATGGGTTTTATGGCACTTTTCCTGTGGCTTCTTTATCCTAACATCAAGGTCAACAGTTTTAGAAGAACAACAACAAAAAAAGGTACGTTGACCATAGTGGGGCCTTAGACTATAATGCTTATTTCTAGGGATGAAAGAAAAAGACATTAAAAAATTAGACTACAGAAAAAGCTGAGTACCTGCTGCCTGGACACATATCCCAGAAAACGCTGCATAAGTAAAAAGCTACAGAAGAGAAGGTCTTAACCTCTGTGGAATGGTTAGATCTAGTGGCACTGACCTTTGGCTGTGTCCTCAGAGTGACTACTATAGGCCAGATATCCTTACGTGCATCAGTCATTTTTTATGGAATAAATATAAATATCTTCTATACTTACCATCTGAGTCACCAGGGAAGTTCAAAATGAATCTATGTGTGTGTGCTAAGTGGCTTCAGTCATTTCCCACTCTTTGAGAGCCTATGGACTGTAGCCACCAGGCTCCTCTGTCCATGGGATTCTCTGGCAAGAATACTGGAGTGTGTTGCCATGCCTTCCTCCAGGGAACCTTCTCAACCAAAAGATCAAACCCGGATCTCCTGAGGCTCCTGCATTGCAGGCGGAGTCTTTACCATTGAAAAATATCTTCTATAATAACTGTCTGAGCCATGGGGAAGCCCAAAGAAAAAACGCCTTTTATATGCATGTGCTACTTTAAAAAGTGTAGGTACTTCAGCTATGTGTTTTCAAAAGATTATATTAAACATCATTGAATTCAGGATAGCACTTCATTTTTGTTACATACTTCCTCATATAAGAGATCCTAAACCTACTGCCATGATCCTATAGTTATGCCACAAAATTTTGATATTAAAATGTGGTCTTCATACAGTACCTATAATTAAACATCTTTATGATGATGTCTTTTTCTTCAATTTTTTCTCTAACAATGCCTGTCTCTCATGAGTACCACTTGTTCTCAGATAAACTCTACTTATTTTTCCTCATTTCCTGGGCTCTGAAAGAGATACTTTTTCTGCTAATGGCTCTTCTCTCAGCATCCTCTTCCTGTCACAGTCACCTCCACACCTTGAGACCTTGACGTGTTTGAGAATCAGGAAGGGGTCTCTTTCCTGGTGAAAGAGGAACTGACAGAAGTCCAGGACTTGACCCCCCAGGTTTTCTTCTAGCCAAGTAATAAGGAAGAGCAGGGAATATGCTATAAAGGACTCATGGAATGGAAGAAGAGGGTTTTTTTGTCTGCTTTTTGTTTTTGTGGTTGACCTCCTCTAAATGAGGCAGGAGGTAGATACTCCCCCAGTTCCCTACAGGGTAAAGTGACTGGAAATTCATTCCCTGTGGACTGAAAATCCAAGACGAGAGTAGCAGGACAATTAAGTGGGGAGGCTGGGCCCTGCCCAGACTACATATTTCTCATTCTTGAAGTCAGGAGACTTCCTTGACCACACATGCGCAGAGAGACTCCTTGGAGGCCAAAGGGGAGTGATGCCAAGGGATGTTCTGCCCATACACCTTTTCTGTGAAATCCATTTTGGCTGAGATGTGCGCACACACATGGGAGGGTCCTGGATACACCAAATATGGACTGTGAACCAGGCGAATTAAAATGATTGGCCAAAATAAACCGGGAAGAAATTCCCCATAATTCAAACTGCCAAGAGGGCGTGACTCAGGGACTCTCCTGAGTCTGTCCATGTGTCTAGCCACACGTAATGTACTCTTTCTTCTCTAAATATATACTTTTTTCACTACTTTCCATCTCAGGAAATTCGTTTCTGCAAAGTTGAAGGGGCAGGGCCCTTGTCACTGACCACTGGTTTAGTGGCTAGGATGCCATGCTCTTACTGTTGCGACCTGGCCTCAATCTCTGGCAGGGGAACGGAAGCCCCACTTTAAGCCACTGCAGGCCGAGGCCACCTGAGATCATAAACAGGACACACATTGCAAGATCAGCACAACAAATGTTGATTTTACCTTTCGTGTTTTATGTGGATTTCTCATTCTGGATGACTTCTTAATGTCCACTTCAGTGGTATTTACACATCCAGGCTAGAAATGGAAAACAGAGAGACAAAGGAATCTTTGGGTGTAAAGTTTCTGATGTGCACATTCACTCTCCAGGACCCCAGTAAACGCTGCTATGACACAAGCCCCCCGCAGCCCTGTCCAAATGGCCCCAGCCACCTCTCTGGGCAGTTATCCAGTGAGAAAGGCACTGCCTTCTTTCACACCTTAAGTTTAAAAGTCTTCAGATATCGTTCTAGAAAAACTACCAGAGAAACGGGAAAAAGAAATACAAGAGATCTGCATGTGAAAGTGAGTGTTAGCTGCTAACCCGACAGATTCAGAGCAAGGGTATCCAGAGACCAAATAAGGTGATGCCCCTAGCTGGTATCTGCATTCAGCTTCCCTCAGAGTCTACCCTCTCTGGATGAGATAACACTTACTAGACGGCTGTGTGCATCTCCTAAGTTAGAAAATCAATGGCATTCAGTTGAACGAGCTCAAATTCCAGAGCAATTTTTCTACAGGGATCTATGACATCCAGTGACTTGGAATATTTGTTTGTCTATAGACAGAATGTGCTGTGGAGTTAATGGTCAAAATGTGGAAGATGAAGAAAGCAACTGGTAATCAACAGACCATGCTTCTTCTCAGAATTCCTAACTTTTCTTTTTCCTTTTCCATAGACAGGCGAGCCCCTTTCAAACAGGGTGGGTCGGAGGAAAAGTTTGGACAGTTTGCTCCTTGTTTTTTGACAACCACAGGAATATCATTTTGCCACATTTATTTTTCTGTTGCAAAGAAGCAAAGAGCTCTAAAGCATCTTTCTTATTTAGAGAAGAGAAAAGGAGGGAGGGAGAAAGAAAAAGGAAGAAGGAGAAGGAATAGGAAGAAGAATAGGAAAGAGAGAGAGAGGGTGGGAGAGAGAAAACACAAATCAGGAAACAGAAGAAAGGAGATTAAAAATACTTGAGATCTTAAATGGAGAAAGATCCTTCAGTTCAGTTCAGTTGCTCAGTCATGTCCGCCTCTTTGTGACCCCATGAATTGCAGCACACCAGGCCTCCTTGTCCACCACCAACTTCCGGAGTTCATGCAAACTCATGTCCATCAAGTCAGTGATGCCATCCAGCCATCTCATCCTCAGTCGTCCCCTTCTCCTCCTGCCCCCAATCCCTCCCAGCATCAGGGTCTCTTCCAGTGAGTCAACTCTTTGCATGAGGTGGCCAAAGTACTAGAGTTTCAGCTTTAGCACCATTCCTTCCAATGAACACCCAGGACTGATCTCCTTTAGAATGGACTGGTTGGATCTCCTTGCAGTCCAAGGGACTCTCAAGAGTCTTCTCCAACACCACAGTTCAAAAGCATCAATTCTTCGGTGCTCAGCTTTCTTCACAGTCCAACTCTCACATCCATACATGACCACAGGAAAAACCATAGTCTTGACTAGAAGGACCTTTGTTGGCAAAGTAACGTCTCTGCTTTTCAATATGCTATCTAGGTTGGTCATAACTTTCCTTCCAAGGAGTAAGCGTCTTATAATTTCATGGGTGCAATCACCATCTGCAGTGATTTTGGAGCCCCCCAAAATAAGGTCTGACACTGTTTCCACTGTTTCCCCATCTATTTCCCATGAAGTGATGGGACCGGATGCCATGATCTTAGTTTTCTGAATGTTGAGCTTTAAGCCAACTGTTTCACTCGCTTCTCTCACTTTCATCAAAAGGGTTTTTAGTTCCTCTTCACTTTCTGCCATAAGGGTGGTGTTATCTGCATATCTGAGGTTATTGATATTTCTCCCGGCAACCTTGATTCCAGCTTGTTCTTCTTCCAGCCCAGCATTTCTCATGATGTACTCTGCATATAAGTTAAATAAGCAGGGTGACAATATACAGCCTTGACATACTCCTTTTCCTATTTGGAACCAGTCTGTTGTTCCATGTCCAGTTTTAACTGTTGCTTCCTGACCTGCATATAGGTTTCTCAAGAGGCAGGTCAGGTGGTCTGGTACTCCCATCTCTTTCAGAATTTTCCACAGTTTATTGTGATCCACACAGTCAAAGGCTTTGGCATAGTCAATAAAGCAGAAATAGATGTGTTTCTGGAACTGTCTTGCTTTTTTGATGATCCAATGTATATTGGCAATTTGATCTCTGGTTCCTCTGCCTTTTCTAAAACCAGCTTGAACATCTGGAAGTTCACGGTTCACGTGTTGCTGAAGCCTGGCTTGGAGAATTTTGAGCATTACTTTACTAGCATGCGAGATGAGTGCAATTGTGCGGTAGTTTGAGCATTCCTTAGACATTACTTATCCTTTAGATTTGACTGGAAGTTAGCAGTTACATGGTTGTATTTCCTTTACTTGCAACTTTTGATATAGGATGCAGGGATCTCTGGTATTAGTTAAAATTATTACATTGTATATCTCTGCTCAATTTCTTTATTTTCTCTCCACAGACTGAAATATCATAAGTTACTCTTGAAAGTGACTCCAGAGAAAATATGAAAGTGGAGAAAATGAGTTTGAGGAGCTGGGAGGACATGAAGGCAAGGGCAAAAGGCAGCACTGATGTGACTAGAGAAAGAAGTTGCTCTCCACAAGGCCTGGTAAGCAATAGGGATTAGCTCTTTGAATGATGAAAACCCAGGACATTTTTCTTAAAGAACCTTCTCCTGACAGTCCAACCATCGTGACAATACTCCACTACAATGTTGTAAGGGATAAAGAAGTAAATGAAGAAAGCATTTTTCTCTTGAATTGTTTTCTTTGTAGGTTGTATGTGAAATATATGTACTATAATACACTGCCCTGTAAATTTGGTTTGCATATCTATTTAAGAATAGAAACAGCACAGCCAAAAAAAAGTAAGTAAATAATTTCAAAACAAAAAAATAAGCAAACAAATAAATAATTAAAAAAAGAAGAAAAAGAACTTCCCTGGTAGTCCAGTGGTTAACAATCCACTTGCCAACACAGGGGACGCAAGTTTGAGCCCTGGTCCAGGAAGAGCCCATATGCCACGGAGCACCTAAGCCCGTGCGTCACAACTTCTGAGCCTGCACCCTGAGCCTGTGAGCTACAACTACTGAGGCGAAACTATGGAAGCCCCCGTGCCTAGACCCCGTGCAACAAGAGTAGCCACTGTAATGAGAAGCCTGCACACCACAAGTAGAGAACAGCCCCCACTTGATGCAGCTAGAGAAAGCCCACACAGCAACAAAAGGCAAACTCAGCCAAAAATAAATAGTAAGTAAATAATTTTTCCAAAAACAACAGAAGTAGCTGGTTTAGCACCATGATCTGCTTAGAAGTGTAGGAGAAAGGAAGAGCACCCTCTTGGGTGAGACTTATTTACTAATTGACACTGAGCGATTCACTTAAACTTCATTGGCATCAGATTGATCCAGTATTTGACATTCTGATTTGATTTTCTGTGGCTGGTTCTAAGTATAAGTGTATGTTAACAAGTCTCCTCTCCCCCACTACCAGCCAGTCCATGTCCTCTCTCACTGGTGATTTTAATATGCAGCCAGGATTCATAGATGCTTGCTCCTTGAACGAAAATCTGTGACAAACCTAGACAGCATATTACACAGCAGAGACATCACTTTGCTTACAAAAGACCATCTTGTCAAAGCTATGGTTTTTCTGGTAGTCATGTGCGAATGTGAGAGTTAGACCATAAAGAAGGCTGCTGCTGCTAAGTCACTTCAGTCATGTGCGACTCTGTGTGACCTCATAGATGGCAGCCCACCAGGCTCCCCCGTCCCTGGGAGTCTCCAGGCAAGAACACTGGAGTAGGTTGCTATTTCCTTCTCCAATGCATGAAAGTGAAAAATGAAAGGGAAGTCCCTCAGTTGTGTCCGACTCTTCGCGACCCCATGGACTGCAGCCTACCAGGCTCCTCCGTCCATGGGATTTTCCAGGCAAGAGTACTGGAGTGGGGTGCCATCGCCTCCTCAATTGATACTTTCAAACTGTGGTGCTGGAAAAGACTCTTTTGAGAATCCCTTGGACAGCAAGGATTTCAAACCAGTCAATCCTAAAGAAAATCAATCCTGAATATTCATCGGAAGGACTAATGCTGAAGCTCCAATACTTTGGCCACCTGATGCAGAGCCAACTCATTAGAAAAAGCCCTGATGCTGGGAAAGATTGAAGGCAGGAGCAGATGGGGACAACAGAGGATGAGATGGTTGGATGGCATCACTGACTCATAGGACATGAGTTTGAGCAAGCTCTGGGAGATTTTGAAGGAGGGAAGCCTGGTGTGCTGCATGGGTTGCAAAAAGTCAGACAAGACAGAGCAACTGAACAACAACAAAAATTAATAACCATTGATCTAGAAGTGACAAAGATAAGGTTTTAAAAATATTAAAGCAGTGTGTGTTCTTTTCCTATTCAATTTCCATTTCCTTGCAGCCTTCTACCCCTAAGCTTATTAGAAAATGGTAGACACTGAAATTCTTTAAGCTCTTATTGATATATCAAGAGTCAAGCATGACAAGACAGATCATAGAAGATTTTCTTCTATACTTAAAGGAGTGGGATAAATGAGAATGTGATATACAGGAAAAGGAAGGCATGTCCCTCTGTAACTGAGGGGGAAAAGAGAAATAAAGGTAAGATGCAGCATCCAACATGTGTCCTCATTTTCTTCCTCTGGAGAAGAAAGCCCATGCAGAATGAAAAGAGTGATAGAAATGCCCAGTCAATTATGAAGGAGCCTATAATGTGTGGGTTGGATAGCTAGTCCCACTTACCTAGAAGAATCACCACATGCCATCACACACAACGTGAGAGATAAAGCTGAGATACTGTTTCTCAGGGCCTGTAGGAAGTAGGCAAGAGACCCAGATTTTGTTGCATGCCTCAGTGGTAAAGGAGGCAGAAGTTCTGAGACTAACAGATGGATGGGAACCTGAGGTTGAGACAAGACCAAAGTGTGCAGGAATTTTATGCCGGTAGCACAAATGTCTGGAATACAAACTCCAGTGAGCACCCAAAGATGAGATGGTATTCCCGTGATAGCAGTCCCAGAAATAAACTCGACTGACGTATCTAAAACAGAAATCAGAAAGAAGCCAGAAGTCCTGTTGACCCTTCTTCCACTGTATGAGATCATATAAAAACAAAGCATTTATACTCCAAACTCCTATCAAAACTACCTTGCATAGAGGCAGGGAAAGGTGGAAGAAAACTGAAAGTGTGATCACTTACCCAAAATTTACCTAGCAGATGCTTTAAATGATTGCATCATACAGAGCACACACATTGAAGACTATCCTTCAAATGTTTCTGAGATAAATAGGCCAATCATATATTTAAAAAAAAAAACACAAGAAAATATAGTTTCTATATACACATGAGGAGTCTGAACTAATAGAATTTGAAAGCGCCTTCTGTTATAAGCTAGAATTCTAAATCAATCTTACTTCATACCAAGTCATACCAAATAGGCATTGATAAATGGCCCTAGAAATTGTGTCAACCACTGAAGGCATGAAGTAGAAAGACAGTTTCTCCTTGTATAAAAATGTATCTGACTGCCCTCTCAAAGAGAATTTTCCTTTTCAAAGTTAAAAGATTTTGGTCTTTCAAATTTAGTTAATGAGCCATTAGCAGACATCTAAAATTCTACTTGAACCAATTTTTAACACCATTGATCAGCAAATTAATAAGAAGTCATTGATCCTAAAAGTAAATATTATTAGAAGACTGACCCCTGAGGTAATGTCTCATAACTCAGCTCTCATTCCAGGCTAATGAAATAGGCTAGTTCAAAATTTTTTGTTAATGGCACAATGGTTAAAATAATAAACTGAACCTGGGATGCATGTCTCAGTGGACTTCCAGCTTCCTTTCATTTCTAAAGAGCCCCTTAGGAAGTTCATGCTTAGATCGGTCTCTGGTATCTAAGCTTAAATAGGGGATTCTTGAAGACTGAAAGCTTCAATGCTCAAAGCCATCTAGTATATTTCTGAATAATTAATGTCATTTCAAAATAACTACTTTCAGAAATCAGGCACTGAAGTGGATGAAATATGGGAATATTTCTTTGGAATTTTTTAAATAATAATTTTAAGAAAATTTATTTTTGTATCTAAATCTAGTGATAAATGGTAAGGTATAAAAATGAAGGTATGACCATACTCAATATTCTGTTAGTATAGTAAGGATGCCAGACAGATGAATCATCACAGTGTGGGAGCATAAGGACTAGACAGTAGATGGCAGAGGGCATTACACGTCAAGAGGACATTCCAGACATCTATGCTTATGTGAATACTGCTGTTCCTCACCAATGTGGCAGATAAAGATTTTTAAAACTTTGTTTTTAAGTAAATTTGATGTGCCCCTTGGTTATTTTGAAAAGGCAGTTATCCTTTTGAAGCATATATAATATGTACCACTCAGTTCAGTTCAGTTCAGTTCAGTTGCTCAGTTGTGTTCGACTCCTTGCGATGCCATGAACCGCAGCACGCCAGGCCTCCCTGTCCATCACCAACTCCCAGAGTCCACCCAAACCCATACCACTAGCTGGCAACAGATTCACTTGAAATGTTGTGCATAAACTGGTTTTCTGTACTACAAAATGTATCTTCCCAATAAGATACAAATGACAGTACCATTACCAAGTAGGCACTCAGTAAAAATGGTCAAACATGTACTATTTTACAGATATAACGAAGTACACATTACTGTTGGATTTAAGAAATAATACAATTGCATTTACATTGGCCTAGAAAAGAACTATTTCTAGTGATTCAAAGGAGAATTTATTTTCAACAAAACTAAGCTGTGTTGTAACACTACTATAATACTGTTTGCTAAAAGCAGAATTTAATGTCTTGGAATCCATTCCTGCAGGGGCAAAAGGAGCATACTATTGAGAACTATTACTGACACAGTGCTCATTTAAGTGTCTTAAAGAGTTGCAAAACAGAAGCTGGAATTCTTGGTTTCACTGTTGACATTTTATTTAAAAGAATTTAAAAATCACTTATTTCCTCTCATGACATAATGCATTTTTATTAACTGTAGCAGAAGGCACACCTGAGTTCAGAATAACTTGGGATACCTGAAGGATTCTTTGACGAAGAACAGCATTATTAATAGTAATGGAGAAAACAACTCCCTAAATTCAATCACTATGGTGATATGGAACTGTAAAACAATGTCCTAAGGGACAAATAAGTGGAGATTTAAGAATCAGGTGGCATATGGAGCTGATAGTATGAGATACACACATTCCTGGAAATTAAAAATTCAGACTTGACTCTGGGAAAATTAACATTTTGAATATATGTTAATTATTGGTTCAAACAAATACATTATTGAAAACGATTTGTCCTTCTGTAACACTGTACCAGTTTTAAAAATTCAATTTGCAACATATTGTACCTCAGTTAAAATGATCCCTTATTCTTATACAAAGCAATTCTAGGTTTTTAAAGTGTTCAACGTCAGGATATTTTTTAAAGACCCAATTCAAACTTTTCTTTCTCTTCTTGGGCACTTGCCAATTGATTTAACTTCTGATCCTTTCAGCTTGGCTGACCCACTCATTTACTAAATGCTACACACAAACTGAAAGAAGTTGTCTGTGGCTGGAATTCTTCTCCCTTTTTTTTGAAGGAGTTGGCTTTTTTAATATAATCTTTTATTTACTGGCTGTGCTGGGTCTTCATAGCTGTGAGGACTTTTCTCTAGTTGGGAGGAGCAGGGGCTATTTTTTAGATGTGTGCTTGGGCTTTTCACTGAAGCAGCTTCTCTTGCTGCTGCGCACAGGCTACAGAGTGTGCAGGCTTTAACAGCTGTGGTTCCCAGGCTCCAGAGTACAGGCTCAACAGTCGTGGTGTATGGGCTTAGTTGCTCTGCACCAAGTAATCGAACTCTGAACCAGGGATCAAATCCATGTCTCTTGCATTGGCAGATGGATTCTTCACCACTGAGCCACCAGGGAAGTTCCTGGAATTTACTACATTCACTCTCCTCTATAATATTTACTCATTTGATTTGTACTCAGTCTTAATTGTTGTCTATAGATTGTTAATTAAGTAATCCTACTTTTGTGTATGTTATGAATGAACTCTGCATGTCAAGAGGCACAAGGAAGTCTACTGTGGCAGAGGGGAGAGAAATATACCATGACAGCCTGGAATTGTGGAAAGTGGTTAGCTTAGGTAGAAATTATAGATTACGGTAAAAATCTCTGGTTCAATTCTAAACGAGTGGAAGTTACTGGAGTGTTTCAAACATGATAGTGGCTTGTTATGCTCTAGATTTTTAAAAACTCAAACTTTATAACCTTCATAAAAAATTGGACTAAGTGTGAAATGATAAACTATAAAACTCCTAAAAGATAATATGAAAGAAAATTTAGGTGATCTTGGGTTTGGCGATGACTTTTTAATTCAACAGCAAAGGCACAATCCATAAAAGAAATAATTCATAAGTTGAAGTTCATAAAAATTAAAAACTTCTGCTCTATGAAAGATACTGTCAAGCAAACAAGAAGGTAAGTCACAGACTAGGAAAAATATTTGCAAAATACAGATCTGATAAAGGATTATTATCTAAAATATACAGAGACTCTTAAAATTCAATGATAAGAAAATGAACAACATGGTTAAAAAATGGGTAAAAGATCTGAACAGGCAACTCACTGATGAAGATATACAGATGGCAAATAAGCATATGAAAAGATGCTTCACATCATGTGTCACTAGGAAACTGTAAATTCAAGCAACCATGAAGTACCATTACACCACCTATTAGAAAGACCAAAACACTGGCAATTCCAGATGCAAGAGAATGTGAGACAACAGGAACTCTCATTTGCTGCTGATGGAAGTGTAAAACGGTACAGTCACTTTGAAAGACAGTTTGGTGGTTTCTTACAAACTAAATATACCTCTAATCACACGATCCAGCAATTGTACTCTTTAGTATTTATCCAAAAGAGTTGAAAAGTTAGATCCTCACCAAAACCTGCATATGGATGGTTTATTTATAATTGCCAAAACTTGGGAGTACTCAAGATGTCCTTCATTCGGTGAATGGATAAATAGACTGTGGTATAGATATGCAGTGGAATATTTTTTAGCACTAAAAACAAATGAGCTGTTAAACATGAAAAGACATGAAGGAAACTGACATGCATCTTACTTAGTGAAAGAAGTCAATCTGAAAAGGCTACACATAGTATCATTCCAACTATATGACATTCTGGAAAACTGCTGTTGTTCACTTGCTCAGTCATGTCCAAATCTTTGCAACCCCATGGGCTGCAGCACACCAGGTTTCCCTGTCATAACCTTGGGGACAGTAAAAAAAAAAATCAGTGGTTGCCAGGGATTGAGAAGAAGGAGTAAGAATGGGTGGAGCTAGAGGATTTGGGGGAGCAGTGAAATTACTCTGTATGATACTATATTGGTGGATATGTGTCATTATACATTTGTTCAAACCCACAGAACATAAAATACCAAGAGTGAACCTTAATGTAAACTATAGATTCTGGGTGACAGTGATGTGTAGGTTCAGTTGTAACAAAGTACCATTCTGGGGATGTTGATAATGGGGCAGGGAGGCTGTGTGTGGGAAGGGAAGGAGGGGTATAGGAACTACCTATACTTTTTACTTAATTTTTCTGTGAATCTAGAACTGCTCTAAGAAAGTCTACTTGAAAACAAACAAACAAACAAATTAGGAATTGTGGGTCCTTTGGGATTGATTATCAGGATGGGGATAGAACAAAAGTGGAAACAGGGACACCAGTTACAGGGCTACTGTAACCATCTAGCCAAGAAATGATGCTGAGGGCATATGCGCATCAGCACGAAAGATCGTGGGTGTTGTATTTGGGATACATTTTGAAGCCAGAATCAGTAAAACTTGCTGATGTGCTGGGTTTGGGAGCTAAAAGGAAGAGAACAGTCAATGATGACTTCCAGGTTTTGGCAACTGAGTTGCCATCAGCTGAGATGAGGAAGCCTGGGACAGAAATAAATGGAAGTGAAGACACGAGTCAGAGATAACTCCGATATGGCATTTACATGTGATTTTGATATTCGCTGAGTTTTCCAATTGGAATGCAGCTCCTTGTGCAGGCCTTATCAAGAGTCGCGAGACTTCGCAGATGGCGCAGTGGTGAAGAAACTGCCTGCCAGTGCGGGAGACGGAGGGTGAGTGGGCGGGTTCGACCCCTGGGTCGGGAAGACCCCCTGGAGGAGGAAATGGCAACCTGCTCATTTTCTGGCCTGGAAAATTCCCTGGACAGAGGAGTCTGGCTGACTACAGACCGCGGGGTCGCACAGAGTTGGACATGGCTGAACACACACGCATCATTGAGTGATGGCACAGATCATCTCCAACAGAAATGTTTGTACAGTAACCTGCCTCTGCCCCTACCTTTTGTGTCTTTGCCTTTTTGCATCATCGTTGCTGATTTAAGCACATCACTGAAATGTGCAAGATTATTACCTAATGGTCAATTACCAACAGGGTGGTAGAGCAGCCTCCTTGTTCAGAGTCTTGGCTATACTTCCTTATTCTTCACATTCTCCTAATCTGCTCTGGTAGAAATAAGACCCTTCCATGTAACATCCATGAATGGTCTGTTCACCCTTCAATGATATTTCCATTTTATATACTAGCTGTTGTGGTGTTGACACAGACTGTTACAGTTCTCCACAAGCTACCAAGAGGAGTCTAACAAGTAAGTCTGCCTAGAGCTTCTCTGTGATCAATGGCATTGCTCACGTTTCAGGTTCAGTTTTAAAATACTGAAACTATTCCCAGCTAGAATTATTCAGGAATTAAAAAAAACCACCAAGAGTTAGTTATTGTACTTACCTTGAATAAAATATTGAATATGAGCTCCTTGAAGAGACAAAGCCTGAGGCGCATGTGCATGGACCCTTTTGTTCTGTTGCACGTGGTCTGCCATGTACACAAGTGACTGATCTCCAGCACTTTTTATGATTCTTTCCTTACAAAAATCTGGTTATAATTTGGGGACATGCAAAGATTTTTCAAAGGGGAGATTAAAAAGATCCCTCTTGGATTTAGCATACAAGCTCCAACTTGCCATACACAGAGGAGTCCTGGGTTGGCTTCTAGGATGCTTCCATAAGCACCAGTGACATGGCTTTTGGTTCACACTGTGTTGCTGTCTCTCTGGGATCTCATTCATGAAGGGTGAGCAGCAACATACCATCTTGGAATCCCTGATCCTCAGACTGAATATCATCAAATGACTTAGAAGTTTTGATTTTAACTCTTGGACTCTGTTTACTGAATGTAAGAATGAAGGAATGAAACCTAGGCTAGCTCTCTGATGGCAACAAAAATTTCCTACAGGATAAAAATTGAGAACCCCAAAAGTAGGAAAATGTGACCGAATTGGTGACAGCAATTTTTAATTTTGTAAATATTACCATTGCTAGTACTGGTGATTTAATGGTGTAATGCAAAAGGTGAGGAAGAACCAAATAAAATTTCTGTTAGTATAAATAACTCTTAGTAAGTTCAAAAGGCTTATAATAATTATTATAATAGATAACATGAGACAATTAGAAAATGACAAGTTCATAAAAATCATATTGGAACATATGATGAATTACATATATTGAGTGTAACAGTGCCTTGAATTACAATAGTGATCTTGAACTCAATATCCTTTAATTGCAAAGGATAGAAGAGGCTCCAAAGTAATACGTTCCACAGTGGGGAGGTGTACCTCCCTTCTACAGGTCAGTAATGTGCTAAAATGTCCTAATGATACATGATGTTGAACACCTTTACGTATACCTACTTGCCATCTGCGTATCTTCTTTGGTGAGGTGTCCATACAGATCTTTTGTCCATTCTTAATTGGTTGATTTGTTTCTCACTGTTGAGTTTTAAGAATTCTTTGTATATTCTGGATACTAGTCAATTTTCAGTTACTTATTTATTTTGATATTATGCTCCCAGTCTGTGATTTGTCCTCTCATTCTCATAACAGTGTTTTTCACAGACCCCAAAGATTTAATTTTAATAAACTGACTTATCAAATTTTTCTTTCATGCCTTTAGTGTTGAATCTAAAAACATATCACCAAACCAAAGGTCATCCAAATTGTCTCATAAGTTATTCTCTAAGAATTTACAGTTTAGCATTTTACATTTAGGTGAATGATCCATTGTGAGGTAATTTTTTTAAATGGTGTAAAGTCTATATCTAGATTCATGTTTTCCTTCCGTTTTTTGAATGTAGGTCTTCAGTTCTTTCAGCAACATTCTTGGGGAAGACTATTCTTTCTCCATTGACTTGTTTCGCCCTTTGTCAAATATAAGCTGACTATAAATTTATGTGGTTATAATTCTGGGCTCTCTATTCAACTGATGTATTTATGTATTTTTTTAGTTATCAGTATTATACTGTTTTGATTACAGTAGCTTATATGCAGAGTACATCATGCGAAATGCTGGGCTGGATGAAGCTCAAGTTGGAATCAAGATTTGTGGGAGAAATAGCAGTGACCTCAGGTATGCAGATGACACGACCCTAATGGCAGAAAATGAAGAGGAACTAAAGAACCTCTTAATGAATGTGAAAGAGGAAAGCAAAAAACTGGCTTAAAACTCAACATTCAAAACCCTAAGATCATGGCATCCAGTCCCATCTGTGTGCAAGTGTGTGGGTCAATCACTTTGTCATGTCCAACTCTTTGTGACCCTATGGTCTCTAACCTGTTAAGCTCCTCTGTCCATGGAATTTTCCAGGCAAGAATATTGAAGTGGGTTGTCATTCCCTTCTTCAGAGGATCTTCCCGACCAGGGGATTGAACCTGAGTCTCCCATATTGCAGTCATATTCTCTCTACCATCTGAGCCACCAGGGAATCTGATCACATCACTCCATAGCAAATAGAAGGGGAAAAATGGCAACAGTGACAGACTTTGTTTTCTTGGGTTCCAAAATCACTGTGGATGGTGACTTCAACCATGACATTAAAAGACACTTGCTCCTTGGAAGAAAAGCTATAACAAACCTAGATATCGTATTAAAAAGCAGAGACATCACTTTGTCTACAGAAGTCCATTTAGTCAAAGCTATGATTTTTCCAGTAGTCATGTAAGGATGTGAGAGTTGGACCATAAAGAAGGCTGAGTGCCAAAGCAATGATGCTTTCAAACTGTGGTGCTGAAGGACGCTCTTGAAAGTTCTTTGGACTGCAAGGAGATCAAACCAGTCAATCCTAAAGGAAATTAACACTGAATATTCATTGGAAGGATTGATGCTAAAGTTGAAGGTTTGGCCACCTGATGCCAAGAGCTGACCCACTGGAAAAGACCCTGATGCTGAGAAACACTGAGGCGGAAGGAGACGTGGGCAACAGAGGATGAGATGATGGGATGGCATGACCTACACAATAAAGATACGAGTTTGAAGAAACTCCAGGAGATGGTGAAGGGCAGGGAAGCCTGGCATGCGAAGTGTTAGACACAACTGAGCAACTGAACGTGAACACAGTCCTCTTACTTTGTGGTTCTTCTTCAGTATTGTGGTAGTTATTCTGTGTCATTTGTCCTTTCCATAAATTTTAGAATTAGTTTGTCAATATCCACAAAATAATTTGCTGGGATTTTGATTTGGACTGTGTTAAATCTATAGACCTAGTATTGAAGAACTAACATCTTCACAATACTGCCTTTCTATCTCCATACATGAAATATTCCCTGCATTTATCATGATCTTAATTTTTTTTCAGCAAATACTGAAATTGCTTCAGTATTTTCCCCATATTATTCTTATGTGTTTTGTTAGACTTAAAATCTATATGTAATAGCATTTAACTTTTAGTGCTAATGAAATGGTATTGTGTTTCTAATTTCAAATTCCAATTGTTTATTGCTAATATATAAGAAATCAGTTGACTTCTGTGTATTAACTTTATATCCTGCAACTATATTATTGCAGTTTATTAATTTTAATAGCTTTGCTGCTGTGGCTGTTGATTCCTTGTGATTTTTAACATAGAAAAAAAACATGTTATATGTGAACAAAGGCAGCCTTATTTCTTCCTTCCCAATTTCCTTCCCGTTTGTGTATTTTTTTTTTACTTTATTTATTTTTAAATTGAAGGATAACTGCTTTACAGTATTTTGTCTTCTGTCAAACATCAACATGAATCGGCCATAGGCACACATATGTCCCCATCCTCTTGAACCTCTGTCCTATCTGCTTCATCCCACCCCTCTAGGTTGATACAGAGCCCCTGTTTGAGTTCCCTGAGACATACAGCACAATTTATGCATGTTTAATTTCCTTTTCTTGTCATTATATTAGCTAGGTCCTTCAGTAAGATGTTGAATAGGAGTGGTGAGAAGGAACATGTTGTCTTGTTCCTGATGTCAGAGAGAAACCACCTATTAATAGTATTTCACCATTAAGTATGATATTAGCTGCAGGTTTTTGGTAAATGTGCTTTATCAATAAATTGAGGAAGTTCCTCTCTATTCCTAGTTTGCTGACAATTTTTATCTTTGAATGAATGTTGGATTCTGTTACAATTTTTCTGCTTCTATTGTTAAACTGTTGATTATGGAATGTTGAACTAGCATTGTGTACATGGAATAAATTCCACTTGGTTGTGGTGTATACTTCTTATTATACAATTGTTGGATGTAACATATTCCTAATTTATGGAAAATTTTGCAGTTGTGGTCACGAAAGACATTTGTTTGCCTTTCTTGCAATGACTTTGTCAGGTTTGGGTATTAAAGTAATGCTGGAATCATAGACTGAGTTATTCATAGGAAGTAGGCCTTCTGCTCTTTTCAGGAAAAATAGTAAAAGAAAAAAAATTGGTATAATTTCTCCTTTAAATGCTTGCTGGAATTCCTCAGTGAATTCATCTGGGATTTTGCTTTCTATTTTGGAAGGTTATTTGTTATATATGTAAATTCTTTTGTTGAATAGATTGTTTAATCTTTAATAATAGATACACTATTCATTAACACATGTAGGCATATTCATATTAATTACTTTTTGGGTGAGTTTTGGTAAACTTGTCTTTCAGAAAACTTGTGCATTTCATGTAGGTTTTCATATTCGTGGGCATAGAGTTGTTCACAACATTCATTTGTTATCAAAATAACACCTGTGTGATCAGTGATCAGGAGAAGGCAATGGCAAACCACTCCAGTACTCTTGCCTGGAAAATCCCATGGGCGGAGGAGCCTGGTAGGCTGCAGTCCATGGGGTCACTAACAGTCAGACACGACTGAGCGACTTCACTTTCACTTTTCACTTTCCTGCATTGGAGAAGGAAATGGCACCCTACTCCAGTGTTCTTGCCTGGAGAATCCCAGGGACAGGGGAGCCTGGTGGGCTGCTGTCTATGGGGTCGCGCAGAGTCGGACACGACTGAAGCGACTTAGCAGCAGCAGATCAGTGGTAATCATTCCTCTTTTATTTCTATTAGTAATTGTGTCTGCTTTCTAACTAGAGGGGCTTCCCTGGTGGCTCAGCCTGTAAAGAACCTGCCTGCAATGCAGGAGACCTGGTTTGATCCCTGGGTGGAGAAGATCTCCTGGAGAAGGTGAATGGCTACCCACTCCAGTATTCTTGCTTGGGCAGAATTCCATGGACTGAGGAGCAATTTATCAACCTTACTGAACCACTTCTAAGTGTTGTTGTATTTCTCTATCACTTTCCTGTTTTCAATTTCATTGATTTCTGCTCTAATTTTTATTTCTTTTCTTCTGCGTTTTTCTAGTTTTCTAATATTAAAGTTTAGATTATTGATTTTAGGTTTTCCTAACATATGTATCAATGCATATATTTATAAATTGCCAAGTACAGCTTTCAATGCATCCACAGATTTTGATAACATGTATTTTCATTTAGCTTGAAATATTTTACAATTACTCTTGAACTTCTTTTTGACCCATATATTATTTAGAAATGTGTTGCTTAACTCTAAGTATTTTGTCATTTTCCATCTATCTTTCCATTACTGGTATCTAGTTAATCCCATTGTGGCCTGAGAATACTTCATATAATTTCCATTAAAATTCTTTTACACTTAATTAGGGTGAGTTTTGTGGCCCCGAATGTGTTCTTTCTTAGTGTGTTGCATGGGAATTTGAGGAGAAGGTATATTCTGCTGCTACCGGATGAAGCAGCTTATGATATCAATTAAAGACAGTTGATTAATGGCACTCTTCAGTTCAGTTATGTTCTTATTGATTTTCTGCCTGTTAGATCTGTCAATCAATGACAGAGGTGTGCTGAAGACTACAACTATAATGGTGTCTTTGTTTATTTCTCCTTGCAGTTCTATCAGTTTCTGTCTCATATTTTGATGCTCTATTGTGTACACGCATTAAGGATTGCTATTTCTTCATGAATAACTGATCTCTTTATCATTACATAATGTTGCTCCTCATCTCTGATAATGTTTCTTGATCTGGAGCTGGCTTCATCTGAAATTAATACAGCTACTCATTGACTATGCTAAAGCTTTTGACTGTATGGATCAAAACGAACTGTGAAAATTCTTGAAGAGGTGGGGATACCAGACTACCTTACCTGCCTCCTGAGAAGCCTGAACGCAGGCTAAGGAATAACATTTAGAACTGGACATGGAACAACAGACTGGATCAAAATTGGGAAAGGATTACGACAAGGCTGTATATTGTCACCCTGCTTACTTAACTTATATGCGGAGGACATCATGTGAAATGCTGGGCTGGATGAAGCACAAGCTGGAATCAAGATTGCCAGGAGAAATATAAATAACCTCAGATATGCAGATGACACCACCCTTATGGCAGAAAGTGAAAAGGAACTAAAGAGCCACTTGATGAAAGTGAAAGAGAAGAGTGAAAAAGCTGGCTTAAAACTCAACATTCAAAAAACAAAGATAATGGCATCTGGTCTCATCACTTCATGGCAAATAGATGGGGAAACAATGGAAACCATGATAGACTTTATTTTCTTGGGCTCCAAAATCACTGCACCCAGGGACCACAGCCATGAAATTAAAAGACACTTGCTCCTTGGAAGAAAAGCTATGACAAACCTAGACAGTGTATTAAAAAATAGAGCTATCATTTTGCCTACAAAAGTCTGTATAGTCAAAGCTATGGTTTTTCAAGTAGTCATATATGGGTGTAAGATTTGGACCATAAAGAAGGCTGAGTGCTGAAGAAATGATGCCTTTGAACTTTGGCCAAAGAAATAATGCCTTTGAACTGTTGGAGAAGACTCTTGAGAGTCCCTTCGACAGTAAGGAAATCAAACCAGTCAATCCTAAAGGAAATCAATCCTGAATATTCATTGGAATGACTGATGCTGAAGCTGAGGCTCCAATACTTTGGCCACCTGATGAAAAGAGCTGACTCATTGGAAAACCCCCTGAGGCTGAGAAAGATTGAAGGCAGGAGAAGGGGATAACTACAAAGGACAAGATGGTTGGATGACATCACCAACTCAATGAACACCAGTTTGAGCAAGTTACAGGAGATGCTGAAAGACAGGGAAGCTTGGCATGCTGCAGTCCATGGTGTCACAAAGAGTCAGACATGGCTGAACAACTGAACAACAACAACTCCACCTATCTTTTGACTAGTGTTAGCTTTACTTTACTTTCTTTACCCTTTACTTTCTCCATAGCTTTACTTTGCTTTTAATCTGTACCTCTGTCTTTATACTTGAGTTTCTTAATCTATAATTAGGTTTTAGGTTTTCATTCACTCTGATAGTCTCTCCTTTTTAATTGGTGTATTTAGGCCACCGCTGTTTAAAGAGATAATAATATAGCTGGATTAATATCTGCCATATCTTTTTCACAGTTTTCTATTCATTGCCATTGCTCTGATTCTTTTCCTTTTCTTTATTTTTTATGTTTTTCTACCTTTTATGTTTTCAGTTGAGAATTTTTGCTATTCCTTTTGTTTGCCTTTCTTAACATATTAATTCTGTTTCATTTTAAACTTTCCTCAGCGGTTGCCGTTTGGTTTGCAATATGTATTTACATCTAATCAGACTCCTCTTTCAAATCACACTATACTACTCCATTCAATTACCTTTTAATAGGTTATTCCCAATGCCTTCTCCTTTCTGTACCCTTTAACACTGCTATTATCATTTGAACGATAATTAAAAAAAAAAAAAGACCTGAGTTTCTGACCTATGGTATTTCCTTCTTTCTGAAGATTTTCCACATTTCTTGAAAGTTTCCTGATGACAGAGTCCCTCAATTTTTGTTTATCTGAGAAAATGTTCATTTCTCCTGTACTTATAAAGGATAATTTTGCTAGATAGAATTCTAAAGTTTTTTTTCTTTTTCTTTCAACACAAAATATTTCACTCTGCTCTCCTGCTTGCATGATTTCTCAAAGTCTGATGCAATTGTTAATCTTTTTCCTCCCTATGTAAAGTGTTTCTTTTTCCTCTGGCTTCTTTGAAAATTTTCACTTTGTTTCCACTCTCTAAAATTTAAATGTGTTATGTCTAGGTTTGGATATTTCGATATTTAGTCTGGTTGGTGTTCTCTAAGCTTCTTGGTTCTCAGTTAGCTATTAATTTTCAGAAATTATGGGTCATCACTGCTTCAAATATTTCTTCTCTTCTTGCTCTCTTGTTTGTCTTTCTGGTATTCCTATCATATGTATGTGACACCTTTAATAATTATTTCACAGCTCTTGTCTTTTTCATCCTTTTTCTCTTTGCAGTTGGGCTTTGAAATTTCTACTGACATTTTTTCAAGCTCACTGATTATTTGCTTGGCCATGTCCAGTGTATTTACGAGCATATCAAGTGCATTCTTCATTTAATGTTAAGGCATTTTTTATTCTAACATTTTCTTCTGATTCTTAGAGTTTCTATATTTATGTTTATACCTTATCCTTTATTCCTTTATGTTGTTCATTTCCTCCACGAGAAACCTTAGCACATTTTTCATACTTGTTTCAAATCCTTAGTTTGATAATTTCAACATCTCTGCCATATCTGAGTCTGATTCTGATGCTTAATGTGCCTGTTTGAGCTGCTTTTTTTTTTTCCTTTTACTCTATGTGAATTTTTTGTTGAAAGCCAGATAACATGCATTGGGTAAAGGCCCTGAGGTAAACCGGTGTTTATTGTGTGGCTTTATGCATATCTAGCTAAGAGGTTAAGCTGTATTTACTATTTTCTTTTGTTATATCAGAGATAAACTTTCCTCTGCTTTCCTTGCTTTTGTCTCCCCAGTTGTTTTCAGGTTTCCCTTAGGCTTTTTAAAACACAAACATTATTTACTTATTTATTTATTTTTGGTTTTGCTGGGTCTTCATTGCTGCAAGGGCTTTCTCTAACCCGACAAGCGGCGAGGGGCAGGGGGGTTACTCTTTGTTGAGGTACACAGGCCTCTCATTGCAGTGGCTTCTCTAGGGCTCCTGAGCTTCAGTAGTTGCAGTTCCCAGGCTCTAGTGTACAGGCTTAATAGCTGCGGCACATGGGATCGGCATGTGGGATCTTCCTGATCAGGGATCAAACACATGTCTCCTGCACTGGAAGATGGATTCTTATCCACTAAGCCACCAGGGAAACCTCTCTCTCAGTTCAGTTCAGTCACTCAGTTGTGTCCAACTCTTTGCGACCCCATGGACCACAGCATGCCAGGCCTCCCTGTCCATCACCAACTCCCAGAGTTTACCCAAACTCATGTCCATTGAGTCGGTGATGCCATCCAACCATCTCATCCTCTGTCGTCCCCTTCTCTTCCTGCCATCAATCTTTCCCATCATCAGGGTCTTTGTCAATGAATCAGCTCTTCACATTAGGTGGCCAAAGTATTGGAGTTTCAGCTTCATCATCAGTCCTTCCACTGAACACCCAGGACTAATCTCCTTTAGGATGGACTGGCTGGATCTCCCTGCAGTCCAAGGGATTCTCAAGAGTCTTCTCCAACACCACAGTTCAAAAGCATCAATTCTTCGGCGCTCAGCTTTCTTCACAGTCCAACTCTTACATCCATACATGACCACTGGAAAAACCATAGCTTTGACTAGATGGACTTTTGTCAGCAAAGTAATCTCTCTGCTTTTTAATATGCTGTCCAAGTTGGTCATAACTTTCCTTCCAAGGAGTAAGTGTCTTTTAATTTCATGGCTGCAGTCACCATCTGCAGTGATTTTAGAGCCCCCCAAAATAGAGTCCGTCCTTAAGGCTTCCTAAATAAGGCTTGAGATGTGCAGTTTTTTCTTTTGCAGTTCCCTGTTGTTGTTTAGACTCTCTTAATGTTGTCGCTGGTGCAGAGGGAGTAGAAGCATTCTATAGTTCTAGGATTAGGTGCCAGTCTTTTCGTGAGCCTATGCTCTGGGGCTGTAACCTTTACAAATTTCTCTCCAATTTTTTTTTTCCCCTCACTTGGGTGAGACAAACATTAGTCTGGTATTTCCTTTTTTGTGTGGTGGTGAGGTTCCTCTACAACTCCGATCAGTTTCTCTTAAAGGCAGATCTTGTTAAGAAGATGAGAATGTTCTGAGAGTATTTGAAAATAGTTCCTTTACAAAGGGATTTCTCTTCGGATTTCACTGTGAGAATCTAGCAGAATTCCTGGAGGTAAAACTCACAAGTGTGTGGTGTCGCCTCAAGACCGGGCTCCCTTGGAGTTTTAACTTTCAAGTTAGTTTTCTCTGAACCTCCAGCAATTTGTCCATCACAGGTTAAGTTTCTTACCCCAGTATTTGTTCCTTGGAGGTTTCTGCTCTTGGGCTTCTGGTAAGTTGTGATTTCCTATATTCACCTGTCTCTCCAGTTTTGGGGACTTATAGCATTTTGCCTAATGACTTCATTCTGAGATGTAAGAAAAATTGTTGATTTTCAGTTTATTCAGCTCTTTTACTTATTGTGAGATTAAAAGTGATAATTTCCAAGATCTTCCAATGCTGGACTGGAAGTCTTGACTTATTTTTTAAAACTATTATTGATTTTTCTTACTGTATATGCAAACACATTAAATTTTAATTTTAAAACAGATTAGCATAAAAAGATAAAATCAACAGAATTTCAGCATTCATAAATATCATTGATATTCATGTATATACCTTTTCAGTCTTCTCTCTACATATCTGCCTCTCCCTCTGTCTTGTCTATCTAACTATATACCTATCTTTCCATCCACCTGCCTATCTATTTACTTATGCCTCTTGCAACAATCAAAGAATTAAAATGGACCTTTGGACCTACGAGTATAAGATTGTATGCAAATATATGGTCATATTACCTTTTAAAAATTGTTTGAAAATTTAATAGGTAAAAATATAAATGTTTCCCATTACATATTTTACTTCTTTGATATTTTCTCACTGATGTATGAGTTCTATATATATAAATAAAATTACTCCCTTATTATATGTGATAACATATAATATCATTCACCTTATTTTTCTATTTTATTTTGAGGTCTGCATTGCTTTTGAACCTAAATTAAAGAAACTGAGATGATGGTTTTGTGTGATAAACAAAAGTCTGCAGTAACTTAAGTTGAATCATGAATGTAACAAGTTAGTGAAAACAATAAATTGAAAATCAAAATTATGGATAACATAATGGAGTGTTAACACTATGGAAGTTAATTTAGCGTCAATATATAAGGAAATCCTCTACTGTCATATAGCAAAATACTAATATAGTAATGGGGATAAACAAATTATAACTATATGCAATAATATGAAAGACTCTCAAAAGAAGATGTTGAATATGAAAAGAGTGATATTAATAATTCCATTTATATAAAGACAAAATAAGCAAACCTATCTATGGTATGAGAAGTTACCACTGACCTAGGCAGCAGTGACTGGAATGGTCCCTGGCAGGGCTCTGGGATCCTGGTGCTTTTGTTGTTGTTCGGTCACTCAGTTGTGTCTGACTCTTTGTGACCCCATGGGCTGCAGCATGCCAGGCTTCCCTGTCCTTCACCATCCCCCGGAGCTGTTCAAACTCATGTCCACTGAGTCAGTGATATCGTCCAACCACTTCATCCTCTGTTGTCCCCTTCTCGTGCTTTCAATAGTTTCCAGCATCAGAGTCTTTTTCAGTGAGTCAGCTCTTCTCATCAGGTGGCCAAAATATTGGAGCTTCAGCTTCAGCATCAGTCCTTCCAATGAATATTCAGGGTTGATTTCCTTTAGGATTGACTGGTGTGATCGCCTTGCAGTCCAAGAGACTCTCAATAGTCTTCTCCAGCACCATAGTTTGAAGGCATCAGTTCTTTGGCACTAGGCCTTTTTTATTGTCCAGCTTTCACATTTGTATATGACTACTAGAAAAACCATAATTTTGACTAAATGGACTTTTGTCGGCAAAATAATGTTTCTGCTTTTTAATATGCTGTCTAGGTTTGTCGTTGCTTTGCCAGTCAAGGCTGGTGAATTGGTTCTGTTCAATTCATGAAAATTCACTGTGCACTTAAGCTTGTGCAATTTTCTGTATGTAGAGATCCTTTAGAAAATTATTATTGAGATATAATTGACATATAACATTATGTTCACTTCAGGTATACAATATAATGATTTAATACATGTGTATATTACAAAATAATATTGCAATATACGTATATATTGCAAAACTAGATAATAAGTCTACTTAACATTCATCACCACACAGTTTAAACTTCTTTCCTCATGATGAGTATTTTTAAAATCTACTGTCTCAGCAACTTTTTAATATACACTTTGGTATTAGTGACTAAAGTCAAGGTGCTGTACATCATATCTCCAGGATTTACTTCTTTTAAAACTGGAAGTCTGTATCTGTTTACCCGCTTCACACCATTTCTCCCAGCATCCCAACCCCCAACAGCTAGCATCCACCAATCTGTATCTAAGAGTATATTTTTTGGATTCTACACATAAGTGAAATGATATTGTATTGGTCATTCTCTAACTTATTTCACATGCCCATGCTGTCACAAATGGCAAGATTTTATTATTTTTATGACTGAATTATAATTATGTTTGTGTAGGTACATATGTGTACACAAACACACATGTACACACATAAGGGACACCTCATTTTATCACACTTTTTATTGTTCTTAACAGATGTCACATGCATATCAGTGCTCAGTCATGTCCCACTCTTTATGCAACCCCATGGCCCATAGCCCCCCAGGCTCCTCTGTCTATGGGATTTTCCAGGCAAGAATAGAATACTGGAGTGGGTTGCCATTTCCTCCTCCAAGGGATCTTCCTGACCCAGGGATTGAACCCACATACTTCTCTTGCATCTCCTGCATTGGCAGGCAGATTCTTTACCACTGTGCCAGCTGAGGAGCTACAGATACTGCATCATTGTACAAACTGAAGGGGTTTGTGACAGCCTTGCGTCAGGCAAATCTATCAGCACCATTATTCCCGCAGTACTTGTGCATTCTGTGTCCCTGAGTCACCGTTTGGTAATTCTCACAATATTTCAAACTTTTTCATTATTATTATATTTGTTATAGTGATCTGTGATCTTTGACATTACAACTATGACTTGCTGAAGGTTCAGATGATGGTTAGCATTTTTGAGCAAGAAAGTATTTTTAAATGAAGGCATGGACGTTAGTTTTTAGACATAATGCTCTTGCACACTTAATAGCTCATCATATCATGTAAACATGACTTTTATATACACTGGTGAAGCAAACATTCTGTATGACTTGTTTATCGTGGTGCTCTAGAACTAAACCTACACTATCCCTGAGGTATGCCTGGGTCCACATTTTCTTTATTCACTCACCCATCAATGAACACTTAGGTTGCATCTGCTGTAAATAATGTTGCATTGAACATGAGGGTGCTTTTTTAAGTTCACGTTTTCATTTACTTTGGATAAATACCCCAAAGTGGAACTGCTGGATTATACTACAGTTTTATTTTTAATGTTCTGAGAAACCTCCTTACTGTTTCCATAGTGGTTGCACCAATTTACATTCCCACCAAGACAATGCACAGAATTTTGCTTCATATCCTCACCAACACTTATTATCTCTTATCTTTTTAGAACTGCCATTCTAAGTGGTGTGAGGTGCTATTTCATTACGGATTTGATATGCATTTCTATGTATGGTATACTTCAATACAATTTTTTTTAAAAATATCTGTATCTTAACCTAATACCAGGTTCCCCCTACCCTCCTCAACAAAAATGTGCCAAGGTGATGCCCGTCATAGTGTATCTGCAAGAATATTTATAATTGTGGTCTTATGCTTTATAGTTTGCAGTATAAATAATGTTCACCCACAGTACTGCCTTAAAGTATAACCCTAGAGCTCCCATAGTTCACTATGGATTTCCAAGGTGAGAGGAGAGGTGATTCACTCTATACGGCTGACTCTACCTTGCACATATGAATGTGCCCAGGTTCCCTACACTCCATCTCTTTAGATCAACTTTCAAAGTCAGGGTTAACTAACTTGATGGTAGGAGTCCTTTCACAAAGAACACATGTATAAAATCATCATATTGTACACTTTAAGTATCTTATAATTTAGTTTGTCAAGTACACCTCTATGAAGCTGAAGAAAATGTAACTAAATCATCATATTGTACACTTAAAGTATCTTACAATTTAGTTTGTCAAGTATACCTCCATGAGGCTGAAAAAAATGTAACAAACAAAAAACCAAAGTCAGTGCTAAGGGTATAAGGGGCACCACAATGGGGCCATGAGGAACAAGTTTGGTTCCAGATATCAGGATCATTCTACTTTGAAAGGCCAGTTCACTAGACTACATTTTCCCTCCATGATGGTTGTATTTCCTTAGAATCACTTAGATCTAATTCAGTAGGTTATGAAAACTTTGAATCTTATTGAACTTCTCAAACTTCTTACGCAAATTTATAACCTCTTCTTCAGACACTTTTAAACCCCAAATTTTAATGGGCTTTGTGCATACACATACATGCTTCACTAGACTCTCCACACTAATTTATTCAAAGAAAAAAAAAGATTTATAGGAAATGTACAGAAAATTTCAGACAAACTCTCTGATCTTCAAGAAATTATAATATGAAGATATTAAAACAAGTACTAGGAAGTTAGTGTTAATGAAACTCTTTAGCACTGTGACAAACAGAATTTTTACTGCAATTTAACTAGTTGCTCAGTGGAGAAGGAAATGACAACCCACTCCAGTATTCTTGTCTGGAGAATCTCATGGGTGGAGGAGCCGGGTGGGCTACAGTCCATGGGGGTCCCAAAGAGTTGGACACGAATGAGTGACTTGGCACCCAACTAGTTGCTCAAACTTAGTTAACATAGACTAAGATGGTTAGATCATTGCCGACTCAATGGACATGAATTTGAACAAACCCTGGGAGATAGTGGAGGACAGAGGAGCCTTCTGTGCTGCAGTCCATGGGGTCGCAACTGACTTAGCAACTGAACAACAACAATAAGACTCCGTTAGCCCTTGAAGAGGCTTTATAAAAGTATCAAAACACTAAATACACAAGTCAACCCATATCCCAAATTATCTTTAACATTTGTTACAATTTGGTCTATTTCCCCTACCATTATCTTGAATATAGTAAGTCCCCTATATATAAATGAGTTCCATTCCAAGAACACCTTGGGAAGTCTAATTTTTTTCGTTAAGTCTAACATTGTTAGCCTGTGTACCCAACTAACACCATTGGCTATCTAGTACTGTGCTGTAACAGGTTTACAATACCTTTCACACAGATAATACATAAAAACAAATAAAAAATAAAGAAAACATTTTTAATCTTATAATACAGTATCTTGAAAGATACAGTAGCACAGTACAACTGGCATATAGGGGCTGGCATCCAGTGAACAGGTAAGAAGAGTTACTGACGGGAGGAGAGAAAGGAAGTGGGAGATGGTGAGCTGAAGGACTGTCAGCAATAAGAGATGGAGGGCAAGCTGAAATTTCATTCATGCCTAAATTTGATGGCAAACATTCTGGTTCCTTGTTGGATTCAATTCTATCTTCTTGAGAAAATGATCCAGGGATGTCTGAGTAGTAGCCCTTTTTTTCTCATCATAGATGACATAGTAGCACTGGATTTCATTCTGAACGGCTGCTACAACCTTCATATACCATTCTGTGTTTGGGGCCTGTGCCTCAAAAGCTAACCGTGCCTTCTCAAATAAAGAAAATCCCTTTGCCATTTCCTGTGCTGTAAATCTCCTGTTCATTAGTTACTTCTTCTTTCTCTTGTCCCTCTTTGCCCTTTCTCTGGGCTCCAATTCTATCAGGTTTTCATTAGTAAGTTCCCTGTGTTGCACAGCAAGGAGTTCAGTGAAGTTCTCCTCTTGTAGATTGACTAATAGCTTGAAATAAATACACTGTACTACTGAATTCTATGCATTACTGTACAGTAAAGCACGCAAAAACACAACCACTTGTAGAGGATGTTTGCATGTGACAATGTATGCCAGACAAGTGAACCAACTTATGTGTTCGGACATGAGGGCGCACATTCTCAAGTTTGCACCTTGAAGGTTCAGATGTAGGGATATACTGTAGTTAGTGTTTGACAATTCTGTCTGGAGTCCTTAATAACTGAAGAGTCCTTCTCAGTGTTATGACTTTATTTTTTTTTTTTTCGGGAGTAAACATGGACGTACTTAGGGAAACTAAATTTATTTCAAAAAGGTATTAAATGCAATAAACGAGTATACTGTGTTAAGTGATTTCACTAAAAAAATCACAATACATATATTTTCTACATCTCTAAGTATAAACTCATAATATTTTATAATAGTCTACATTAAATTTAAGTATACCTTAAAGATTCTGAGCTTCTTTTTGAGATTTCCCCTTCCTGACTATAATTCTGGCTAATTGTTTCCAACCTATTTCAATTAAATAAATGACAGCATCACACCAGATCAAATCAAAGCAAACCAAACAAAATGCAATATAGTATATCACCTTGACTTAAACTAGTAAAAGTTTTATCAGGATTAATTGTTCTCAGCTAATGGTTTTTTCTGTGGTCATGTATGGATGTGAGAGTTGGACTGTGAAGAAAGCTGAGTGCTGAAGAATTGATGCTTTTGAACTGTGGTGTTGGAGAAGACTCTTGAGAGTCCCTTGGACTACAAGGAGATCCAACCAGTCCATTCTGAAGGAGATCAGCCCTGAGATTTCTTTGGAAGGAATGATGCTAAAGCTGAAACTCCAGTACTGTGGCCACCTCATGCGAAGAGATGACTCATTGGAAAAGACTCTAATGCTGGGAGGGATTGGGGGCAGGAGGAGAAGGGGACGACAGAGGATGAGATGGCTGGATAGCATCACTCACTCAATGGATGTGAGTCTGAGTGAACTCCAGGAGTTGGTGATGGACAGGGAGGCCTGGAGTGCTGCGATTCATGGGGTAGCAAAGAGTCAGACACGACTGAGCAACTGAACTGAACTGAACTGAAGGTTTAAGAGTAGGATTATGCAAGAGGAAATAAAATGAAACAAATCAACAAATAGTACTGCTAGGATAACTCCATTTTTGTCTTTGAAAACAAAGATATTAATATATTCATAAATCTAAAGCAATACAGGAAAAATATAATTATATAGCTTAAAAGTGTTTTAATTAAATTGTTATACATCTGTGAAATTTGAATAGAGAGTCTTTTATTCCAATGAGAATATTACTTTCTATACTTTAAAAACAGGCAGTAGTGTATTCACAATTTTGTAATAAGACTTTTTCAAAACCAAAATAAAAATAAGGACATTTTTGGAGGTATAGTTATCTTAGAAAGTTCTTCTTATTATTGTTTATTTAACACTACAGCCAGTGAATAGAAGTATAGCTTGTGTATTTTGCTGGGGAAATAGCCATTAAAAGCTCTTTGAGGAATGTCTTGCTTAACAATCCTGCCAGCATCATCTCTGTCAATTAATCCTCAGTAAGCACTCAGCGTTCTAAAATCCAGACACAAGGCAGGACCTGTGTGACTGATACGGCCTCCAGACAAGTGTCATCTCTTCACGTGCACCTGGGACCACTTCGAAAACATTTCTTCTAACGGGATACTAAGTTGTAATATAAAAAATAACTAACTGAAGGTAGGGTTGGATTAGGCGCATTACATTCTCAGAAACGTGCAGATAACCCAAAGCTCTATTTTTTTTTCCCCCTCTGGAAAATAAACAGTAACCAAGAACTGTATAACATGTTCATTTTAAGAGATATAAAGCCCCGCAGAGGCATCCGCAAATTGAATAAGGGAAATGGAACTAACAGCTTCAGGGTGGTTTCTGCCTCCAGGCGCTCTTTGGGAGGACTTTCTAACTGAACGTCTAGTGAGGGGTACAGCAGGGCCCCCTGGAGAACATTCATACGTGCCTTGCTCTGTGGAGAAACAGGACTGGAGCCTACTCACAATGGTTCCAGGGCACATAGAAGGCACGGGACTGGCTGAGTAATTCCTGGGCAACTGAACAGGCAAGTGTGTTGAGGTGGGATCAGTTTACATGATCTGAGAACATGAGTTTTTGCTGTGGAATAGATGTGGGGAGAAAAGGGGATCTGACATGGAGCAAGCCCTCTTGAGTTGCCAAGAGTCATCAGATTTAAACTAGGCTGGAGATGGGCCATCAGATGTTCAGGAGCATAAAGTGGATGAACATGAGGACATAACTTATTAATCAGTTTCTAGAGATGGCTTAAAACAAGCAAAAATCCTACTTCATATCCTTGTAATACTTATGCATGTGACCTTAACAATCTTTTTCACACCATGAGAAATAAAACTCAAGCTGAATTTTGAGTAGGAAAGACAGTTAAGTCTCAATTCTAATTTTTTGTGAATTCAAAAAAATTCCATATGCAATCTGACAGTTGAATTAATATCTAGAATTTAAATATCTATAAAATTTTAATTTTAATCATCCATATATAGACATGTATATACAAACCTTTGGAAAACAGACCTGTTTTGGCCCATTCCCACAGGTAGTTGAGAGGAAAATTTTAAGATAGTCTCAAAGAATCTCGATTCATTTCTTGCTGTGATCCTGTTATTTAATAATACTATATAAATATCATTCTCTAGGTCTGTGTTTAAAGATATAAGCTCATAACCATTGTTTAACTCCTTACACAAAGTTTTCTGGTATTAATCAAGGTTGTTTGTTATTTGTTACTCTGGCTCATATGGTTTAACATTACTAATACTATAATATTACTATATAAGAAAACCAGCTACGTTATTGTATATAGAGTCAATGACCAGTTACATCATTAGAAGAATGAGCTAAGCTGAAGCAGAGCCACCTAAAATGTTTCCATTAAAGCTGACATTCAAGGCAGGCTATTAGTACGTTTTAAAAAAGAAAACTTAGTGGAGGAATAACATTTTAACTCATACTTTTACTATGAATTCAGAAAAAAAATGTAGATTGGAAGCCATGCAAAACTACTTTGTTGCAGACTTTTTTCCTTCAAGTGTATGAAAGTATCAAGCACCTCAGAAGCCAAAAGTGAGTATGCAAGTAATGTCATGTTAGAAAAATGCAGTCTTGTAAATTAAATATTATACTATTGAATACTCTAGTCACTTTATATAAAAGTGGCACTCTTCTCCTAAATTCACCATGACTTCGGGGGCGGGGGCGGGGGTGGCGGGAAATGGAATTACTACATTCTTCCTTTACTTTCCAAAGGCTGAAATTATGAATTCAGACAATGTTGGTGCATGTGCTTACTCACCACAGGTCTGTGTACATCCCAGAAGGCTCTCTCTTGACTATCAAGGATCTTCCTTTCAATCTTGTCTCTCTTCTTGTCCACTCTGTTAACATCACAACAATGAAGAGTAAGCAGTGTTAATCATAGTGCCTCTGTGGATAAAAGGCCACAACTTGAACAAATCTTCCAAAAGACTCACAAGGACTCACTTTGCTTGTGCTTCTGCTTGCATAAAAATGAACTCCCACTTCCGGGCAAATGCTCTCTGTAGCCTGGCCAAGCTCTCCTGTAAAATATACCATGGAGAAGACATTCTGGAGCTCAGTCTTACTATGCCCCCTTCTAGTTTATCTACCATATGTGAAAAGTGAAAGTGGAAATCACTCAGTCGTGTCCAACTCTGCGACCCCATGGACTACATAGTCCATGGAATTCTCCAGACCAGAATATTGGTGTGGGCAGCCTTTCCCTTCTCCAGAGACTCTTCTCAATCCAGGGATCAAACCCAGGTCTCCCACATTGCAGGCGGATTCTTTACCAGCAGAGCCACAGGGAAGCCCCAAAGCTATCTGTTTCTGTCCGGTTGCATACCATATGTACTTACCAAGAAAACAAATAAAAATTCCTTGGAGTAAGTGTACTTGGAATGATAAGTCACACTCACTAAATGCAGCTAATCCTCAAATTAACAGTCACAGAGGACATAGGAAAGCCTATTACAAACATCAATATTAGTGAATATGACTAAAACCCCCAAATACTAAACTTACATTAAAAAGTGCTCAAGAGTAATCCATTGGATTTTTCTTTGCGCATTTTACTGAATAAGAAATTAGTACATTTCTACTACTGATTCAATAAGTTTATCTGGTTTTTGAGAAAAATGTAAACCTTTGGCCCCCCTACTACCCATTTACAGATAGTGCTTTAAGTTTAGTAAATCAGAAGATAGCAATCATCTGAACAGATTACATGAGGTCAATTTAATCTGCTGATGGTGACCAACCTAAAGATTTTGCAAAAACCATTTTTCAGTGTAAACACTCTTTAATTCTCTAAGTTTGGATATCTTCATTATATATAGTGTATATATATATATATATGTGTGTGTGTGTGTGTGTGTGTGTGTGTGTGAGTGTGTGTGTGTGTGTGTATGTATACACATAAAGATTTTGGGCTTCCTGGTGGCTCAGTGGCAAAGAATCTGCCTGCCAATGCAGGAGATACAGGTTTGATCTCTGGGTCAGGAAAATCCCCTGAAGAAGGAAATGGCAATCCACTCCAGTATGCTTGCCTGGCATAAATCCCATGGACAGAGAACCCTGGAGGGCTACATTCATGGAGTCACAAAGAGACATGACTTAGTGACTAAAAACAAATGACAACATACATAAAACTTTTACATTAAAGTCAATTTTAGCAAATAATATATACTTCCTACTTCTTCCCTGAATTTGTGTGTTTAGAATTTCATCATCACTGTGAATGATGAGAGGAAGTAAGCAAGTAAGGGATATAGTAATTATGCTGTCCCTCCCTGGAAATCTGATCTCTAAGATTCATGAATGTAGAAAGTTCAGAGTGCCCAGAAATGACCATAGGCCTTATTCTTGCTCATCTTATACCTTTCTTTGCCAGGAAGTCCTTGGTACTTACAGCTTCATAGTCGGCCAGCTCCAGCCTTGCTTTGTTTTGCATTGTTCTTTTGCAGAGGTAAACCGCTGAAAGGGGGAAAAAACCACAATCATTTCTTGCCTGCTTATTTACACTGAGGCACTAAAAATAAAAAATAGAGCATTATAAACCAAAGCATATTGGTCTTTGTCATTTTTCCCCAAGTTGTAAATTTCTGATTTTATCATTTTTGGGGGGGCAAAACAAATAATCTGTAACATCATCACTGAAATTCAAGTGAGGAGAAAGTGTTAGTCGCTCAGTGGTGTCCAACTCTTTGTGACCCCAAGGACTGTATCCTGCTAGGCTCCTCTGTCCATGGGATTCTACAGACAAGAATACTGGAGTGGGTTGCTATTCCCTTCTCCAGGGGAATCTTCCCAACCCAGGAATTGAACCCAGGTCTCCTGAATTGCAGGCAGATTCTTTACTGTGTGAGCCACTCAAACACAGTGGTAATTTTAAAAGGTGTTATAAGAAAATAGACATGTTTAGAAGCTTGGTAACTATTTCATATATCATTAAAAGTTCTCTCAGGGTACTGTACTAGCCTCTAGACAGGATTTAACCTCCAAAAAGCACTCAGCAACTGCTCAGTCATGTTCCAGTGATTCCATTCTATGAAGTTCCTCTTGACACATTTTAACTCCAAGGCATTTCATCTGGTGGTTTGAACTGAACAGTCAGTCAGCTAAGCAGAAGAATTCTAGGTCCTTCCTATAAACTAAGCAGAGATGCTGTTCTTCCCCAGCTGGTAAACTATATCTAAAAGAGAAATGTTTATGACGGCTTTACAATTCCGGCCCTTTGCCTCCCATTCCAGGAAAATCAGCCTGAGGAGTAGTACTGGAGCTTGACAAACAGCATGGTGATTTGAGAGTACAGTGTGGTATCCCTTACTTTTATTATAACAGCTGCCCAAAGCTTCACAGAGTCCAAAGAGCAACAGTAGGAGATTGAGCAGCCTTGGAATAATATTTCTAGGCCTGAAGAGAAACTTCTTTAACAAGAACCTGACACCTCAGACTTAGCATGAAAGCATAGCTCAGGTCAGTCACAGAAAACTTGTCTGGCCAGAATTGTTCTAACAATGATAGAAATGCAAAGACACAGCACATTTGTTTTTATTTTGTTGTTCAGGGCTAAGTCATGTCTGACTCTATGTGGTCCCGAAGACTGTAAGCTGTCAGGCTCCTCTGTCTGCGGGATTTCCCAGATAAGAACACTGGAGTGGGCTGCCTTTTCCAACTCTGGGGGATCTTTCTGACCCAGGGATGAAACCTATGTCTCCTGCATTGCAGGGGGATTCTTTACCACTTAGCCACCAGGGAAGCCCCACAATTGGTGTTTTGCATTTTAGTCACTACGTCATGTCTGACTCTTGCGACCCCATAGACTGTAGCCCGCCAGGCTCCTCTGTCCATGGGATTCACCAGGCAAGAAAACTGGAGTGGGCTTCCATTTCCTTCTCCAAGGATCTTCCTGACCCAGGAATTGAACCCAGGTCTCCTGCACTGCAGGTGGATTCTTTACCAACTGAGCTATAAAGGAAGCCCCACATTTGGTATATGTCCTTAATAGCTGAGAAAAGTAGCAACTATTCAATATATTACTGAAAGTCTTTACTGAATGCTCTGCTAAGTTAGATATCAGCAATCTTCTATTTATCTCACTTTTTCCTGCATTGAAAACTTGGCCCATAACTTGTGACCTTGACTGAACAAATCCTGTCACTCTCTGGAACTCAGCTGCCTCATCCTTAGCTGAGATGGTCAAATTGGATGACCCTCCAGCTCTGAAATTTCATTACTGGATAAAGTCATGATTTAACACTGACATGGACATTCTGAGTCAAGGAAGAGTTGAAGGGCATGCAATTGCTATGACGAAAGAAAATCTGGAACCTTGCCAGGTGTTCAAGTTTACTCTCTGACTTCACTTTCTTCAGGGTTCCTACAAGAGCTTTTGTCTAGCGGGATTTAAAACAATCTAAATCTCCTTCAAAGGGGATGACAGAGGACGAGATGGTTGGATGGCATCACTGACTCAATGGACATGAGTTTGAGCAAGCTCTGGGAGATGGTGAAGGACAGGGAAGCCTGGCGTGCTGCAGTCCATGGGATTGCAAAGGGTCAGACATGACTGAGCGACTGAACAACAACAAAATCTCTTTTCTGTTAAGAGAATATAGAAACAAAATACTAAAATCCCCACACCCTCTCCTTGCTTAAGGAAAATGTGAAACCAGACATCCAAATTTCTTGTTAAGCAGGTTTTAATTAAAAGAAAAAATTTTTTTTTGGCAAATCACTTGGACTTAGAAGCAGTCTTATTTCAGCTCTATGCCACAAAAAAATGTCTATTATCTATCCAGAAAGTCTTAGGATATAGAATATTTACCTCCTAGGGTATGAAGTTTCTGTTTCTTAACTTCCCAGGCCGAGAAAATTTCAAAGACCAAAACCTGACTGAACAATAGTCTGCACCTTACCAGCCACTCTATATTAAAACAATGAAAAATAATGCCTCTGTTGTTGATTTGTGTACTCACTAAGAATGTTTTTCAACTTTAATTGCTAGACTTGAGGAAATTGAGTCTTCATGAAATAGTATCGCTAATTTGTAGATGGACTGCAGCATGCCAGGCTTTCCTGTCCTTCACCATCTTCCAGAGCTTGCTCAAATTCATGTCCATTGAGTCAGTGATGCCATGATCTTACTTCTTTGAATGTTGAGTTTTAAGCCAGCTTTTTCATTCTCCTCCTTCACCTTCATCAAGAGGCTCTTTAGTTCATTTTCACTTTCTGCTATTAGGGTAGTGTTATCTGCATATCTGAGGTTATTAATAGTTGATAGAGCAATCAAATATCTTCATTCCAGCTTGTCCTTCATCTAGCCTGGCATTTCACATGATGTACTCTGCATATAAGTTAAATAAGCAGGGTGACAATATACAGCCTTGATGTACTGCTTTCCCAATTTTGAACCAGTTTGCTTTTCCATTTCTGGTTCTGTTGCTTCTTGACCTGCATACAGGTTTCTAAGGAGGCAGGTAAGGTTTGCCTATTAGTGCTTACTTATATTCTGACTAATTGTAAAAGACCCTGATGCTGTGAAAGATTGAGTGCAAGAGCAGAAGAGGGTGACGGAGGATGCGATGGTTGAGTGGTATCACTGACTCAATGGACATGAGTTTGAGCAAACTCTGGGAGATAGTGAAGGACAGGGAAGTCTGGCGTGCTCCAGTCTAGGGGGTCGCAAAGAGTTGGACATGACTTAGTGACTGAACAACAATATTATAAATGATCTCACTTATACGAGAACATTTTTTTTTAATTTTTAAATTTTCCCTTTCATTCTTTGATCGTCAAAAAGTCTGTATAAGGATTGTAAGCAGTCTTTTATTTTCATGGCCACCACAACTATTTTTCTTCAGTAAAACTTTAAATGGAATAAATGAGCTTCCTGTAGTTATTAAGCCTAAGCAAAATGGGAAGTCTGGCTGTACACTGACGCTGTCAAAGCCCTTTTTATCGTTGTTGTTTAGTTGCTATGCTGTGTCCAACCCTTTCACCACCCAGTGGACTGTAGCCTGCCAGTTTCCGCGAGCCGAGGGACTCTCCAGGCAAGGATGCTGGAGTGGGTTGCCATTTTTGCAGCAGGGGATCTTCTCCACCAGGGATCAAAATCACCTTTCTTATGTCCCTTGCATTGGCAGGTAGGTTCTTTACCATTGGGCCATCTGGGAAGTCCCAGAACCTTTCTATATAGGCTAGAGGTCCTCAAAACCTCCTGGAGGAAATAGAGCATTGGCTGAATATTTTGGGGCACAAACCATCATTCTGCAAGATAACGCAAGTTCTGGACAATTTTCATTGTTAAATTGCTAAAAGTTCCTTATGTTGAGAACATGTCTGCCTTTCTGCAGTTGGCATGCATTGGTCTCAGTTGACCCTAGGATGAGATGAATGAGGCATCTGCCTACAGGGTAAGTCAAGAGATTGCCAAATTACCCACTAATCAAGAAAATAAATAATACTTTAATGTAACATATCAGAGAAGGCAATGGCAACCCACTCCCGCACTCTTGCCTGGAGAATCCCAGGGACGGGGGAGCCTGGTGGGCTGCCGTCTATGAGGCCACACAGAGTCGGACACGACTAAAGCAATTTAGCAGCAGCAGCAGCAGCAGCAATGTAACATATGCAAAAATAAAACTGCAAAAAAATCTACAATGAACAAAATATAAAAGTATTCAATAAGGACATGCTCCAACAGGGCCAGGATTTGGGTGAAGTGAATGAGGTGAGTCATAAAAGTATAGCATCAGCTCCTGTCTTTATTGGAAATTTCAATTTCTTGAGGTCCACGTTCTATTTGAACACTGGAGATTGCACCCTTAACAGGAGACAGATGAAAGATGTTGGTTGATGTGTGTTCATCTGCAGGAATTTCAATGTGCCTTGTTTGCTTATAATATCAGTGAACTTCCCATCTCTCACTTCTGTTTGAGTTTTCTATCACCACTATAGTCTCTACTTCTTACCACAGTTCTCTAAAAAACTTCCTTGGGTCTTGGCCTCCAGCTTTCATTGCAATCCCTTTATACTAGATGATTCTTGATGTAAATACATGGGAAATTCATTCCTGACTCCATTTTAATTGGATTGGATAATTTTTTGGACTTGGGTGAAAAAATATCAGAAATATCACACAACTTAATTTTCAAAAAATGGTGTTTTTTTCCATGGCCCTTAACACGATCAACATATCCTATTTTTCTACAAAACCAAGGTAATCATGGAAAAGTGTTCCTCCATATAAACTGGCTTGTAGATGTTTATGTTCTTCAGAGGCTTTCCAGTAAGTTTCAATTGGTGATGGAAACAGACATTAGATATTGACAGAATATAAGAAGCATTCCTTAAATCTTCTTTAATCAATAAGCTTTGTTTGTCCCAAGCTGTTTCAGAAAAAACAGCTAAGTAATCACTATTATTTCTGTTGGGCCTTCCAACCCAACTACAGCATCAACATCCTCTTCATAAGAAAGTGTTCATGCTTTATAAATGTTCTTTAAACAAACAGTGGTGGGAAATTCAAAGTTGGATACTTTGAATCGCTTCTATACTTGTACGTAAAAAGAAAAATCACAGAAGACAAAGCATCATTGCCTATAGGAGTGGTATAGTGTCTGAGATCATTATCATTTCACTTTCTCTTTGTCTATAACCTTTTATTGAATATTTATCTTATTGTTCACTTGTATAATAATACACTTGCATATTAATCTTCACTTGTATAATAAAACAAGCAAATGAGACATAAACAGGTATATGTTTATTCAGGGGAAAAAAACAAACAGAATAATAAAGACTATTCCTACTTTTAGTTAAAAATTAAATGCTCTCCAGGTTTGGGAGAAAGTTTAGACAATGACTCTCATTAAATGGACTCTGACAAGAGCTAATGTTAAACCGAATGACATTAATAATTTTGAGATGACTGACTTTGAGAGATGTTCCATAAATTATTTTCTGTGTAAGCCATGCCATTTCCTCATGTTTAGCACTAAAACATTAATCTATCATGAAGTGTTGAAATATGAACTGCAATTGTAAACACTAACATATTCATGAAAAACACAAAAGATATATTGAGAGAACATTAAGAATAAGAATTTGCTTTTATGCAAGGATCAGGGAAAGCGTATCTGTCAGTAAATAATAATGACAAGTGAAAACAATTTTGATCCATTAAGTATGACAGGAACAATACCAGTTTTCTTAGGCATATTAACTTTGATTCATTCAACAATTTTAGGGATTCAGTATTATTATCTTTTTTTCTTGAAAAGCAAGCAGACAGGCTCAGAGATGTAACAAGCCTTGCCCAAAGTTACACAGTTGGTATGTCGCTGTGACATACCAACTGAGTTCAGGTCTGTCTGCCTCCATCACCTGGATTTTTCTCCATGAGCTCCTTTTCGGATGTCCAGGTGTTTTCTTCACTAGTATGCCATACTCTTTGGTGAAATAATTCCCAGGCACCATCCCAGGTTAGAACTGGACATGGAACAACAGCCTGGTTCCAATAGCGAAAGGAGTACGTCAAGGTGGTGTATTGTCACCCTGATTGTTTAATTTATATGCAGAGTACATCATGAGAAATGCTGGGCTGGAAGAAGCACAAGCTGGAATCAAGATTGCTGGGAGAAATATTAATAACCTCAGACATGCAGATGACAATACCCTTATGGCAGAAAGAGAATAACTTTCACTCTTGATGAAAGTGAAAGAGGAGAGTGAAAAAGTTGGCTTAACACTCAATATTCATAAAACTAAGATCATGGCATCTGGTCCCATTACTTCATGGCAAATAGATGGGGAAACTGGAAGCTTTGACAGACTTTATTTTTTGGGCTCCAAAATTACTGCACATGGTGACCGCAGCCATGAAATTAAAAGATGCTTGCTTCTTGGAAGAAAAGTTATGACCAATCTAGACAGCATATTAAAAAGCAGAGACATTACTTTACCAACAAAGGTCCGTCTGGTCAAAGCTATGGTTTTTCCAGTAGTCATGTATGGATGTCAGAGTTGGACTATAAAGAAACTTGAGTGCTGAAGAATTGATACTTTTGAACTGTGGTATTGGAGAAGACTCTTTAGAGTCCCCTGAACTGCCAGGAGATCCAACCAGTCCATTCTAAAGGAAACCAGTCCTGAATATTCAAGGATGGATGCTGAAGCTAAAACTCCAATACTCTGGCCACCTGACGCAAAGAAATCACTTATTTGAAAAGGCCCTGATGCTGGGAAAGATTGAAGGCAGGAGGAGAAGGGGATGACAGAGCTTGAGATGGTTGGATGGCATCACCGACTCAATGGACATGAGTTTGAGTAAACTCCGGGAATTGGTGATACAGGGAGGCCTGGAGTGCTGCAGTCCATGGGGTCACAGAGTCAGATATGACTGAGCGACTGAACTGAACTGAACAATCCCAGGATGGACAAAACTCTCCACAAAGTTCTCCAACTCAGATATACCAATCAGAAAGCTGTGTGTTTGTTTGTTTTTAAGTAACTTCTTTCTTTAAGTATCTCAGTTTCGAAGAATGTGTACCCTGAAAGTGTTAGTTGCTCAGTTGTGTCCCACTCTTTGCAATCCCATGGACTATAACCTGCCAGGCTTCTCTGTCCATGGGATTTTCCAGGCAAGAATACTTGGAGTGGGTTGCCATTTCCTTCTCCAGGTGACCTTCCTGACCCAAGAATTGAACCCGGGTCTCCCACATTGTAAACAGACTCTTTACCGTCGAGCCACTTGGGAAGTATACCCTGCTGGGTATCCTGGATGAAAAAAAGCAACATTCCCCCCACTAGAAAAGAATCATCTATTCTATTAATTGTTAAGTACTCTGGTTTTTAGATTGTTTTCCGTAAGTTATGTTAGTTTGAATTTTTGGTTGGCACATGACCACCTGGATGAACTATGAAATCCACATTTGACAAAAATGAGGGATGACTTCATTGGTTTTTTATGGACTTTCCTATGGTTTTCTATCAAATGTCTTTCCAGGAGGCAAAGAAAGCCAGATTGCTGTCAAGTTTCTGTCTTTGCATATGCTGGCCCTTTCTCTGCCTCAAATGCCTTCTCTGCCTTGCTTCCTGAAAAATTTCCCCTCTTTTAAAATCCACCTCAAATGCTCTCAGTTCTTTTGTGAGATCACTCTGGAAACCCTCAAAGTAATTCTCTTATTCTTACAAACTTCCATCTATTTTACATATACCACTATTAACATTCACTAGGCACTTCACAGCAACTTCTTTTGTGTAATTCTCTTTTCTCATCTAGCCTATGAGTTACTCAATAGTATAGATAAAGTCAGAGTCTCCTTATCCCAGCACCTACTACGGCCCTTGGCATTGAAACAAAGCCTCAATAAATACTCGTAAAAATGATATTTAAAAACCATACAATATTATGTTTGAAAACTGTAGCCTTCAGGAAAATGTAAGAAGTGGCACTTATTAGGAGCCTGTTTCCTTGAAGAGTTTAATTAAAATCATGGTTGTTGAACTGAGTTAGACAGAAGTAGATTTGAAGTAGACTGAAGTTGATTCACTATGATTGAATTTCCTACTGTATCTTTTCTTTTGTTTGCATTTGGCCTTTCATGTTTAACAAAACCTTCTGCTAACAGAATCACAAGATCCCTCAAATAATAGTGAGAAAAGTGCAGTGTGGAAGGCAAGGGACTTACTACAAATCATAGCTAAATAGAAGAGCTGAACAAAAATTATGGCTCTCCGAACCCCTTTGTTACTCTTTCCAGTAGACCAGTGTGGTACAGAAAAAAAAAAAAAATAGTCCTTTTAGGTTTATTTATAGCTCTTTAAGCTATTAAAAAAAAAGTATTTTTTTAATAGTCACAGGAGACACTATAACATGGAATAAGCTGCCACCAGATTTGGTGACTTTCTAAACAAGGTCATTTATAAATTCAATGTTAGAAATATTACTCTCATATTGAAAATTTTAGTATTCTCTTCTCAGTGACAAACAACAAAATGCAAGCATTGCTCATCCATACATAATGGTACTGTCAACAATAAAATGAGGAGATATTGCACTGACCATAGTCTGTGTTCTCCGGCTCCCAACAATTTGATGGCCAAAAATAGGGTGTCTGTGGAATGAAAAGAAGTGGAACTTAGGTTAAACACGTAAAGAATTAGTGGGGCTCCTGGTTTATGAGCCGTGTTTATCTTCAGCAATCATCTAGAACAGTTTGCTAACAATGTGTTTTATTATCTAGAAAAAAATACTCAGAGAGGCACTGTAAGGTTTTCCTTTTAAATTTACTTTGCTAATCAATTGTTCAGCCTCTAAATAAGTACAGCATGTATAAAAAACAGCGTACCTTTGCTACAATTGTATGTCATCTGATATAAAGGTAAAAGGACTGGTTGCACTATTTATATAGAAGTGTTAATCCACAAGGACTGAAAGCAAAGTATTATATTCACTAAGACTCATGATGAAATAAGTTTATATTTAGCACATTATTTTTGTTGATTCATGTATTTCATCATTGCCCTCCATATATCCAAAAGCACAACCATCAGAATCTTTCCTTAAGATGGGCAAACAGTTGCCTGGCTCTATTAATTATATAATGCAGTTCTCAACATTATCCAGCTAGATTAAAACAACTTTTCTCCTTCACTTTAAAAAACATTTCTTCATAGAAACACTTACTGCTCTAAATTTTTAAACTGCACAAGTCAGAGATTAGTTTTTTAAACTAATATCTTAGTTGACTGCTTAACAATAGACATATATGATTCTGTCAAATTCTAGAAACTGACTGATGAAACTACAAAGAAAATGTCTGATCGGGAAAACCAATTATTATCATCAGCAGATTATATTTTCTGATAGGCCTTTTCTAGCCCTGATGGCTGGACATGCTCGACTCCAAACCCTGAGCAAACTCCATGACTATCTGTCTGCTGTTTCAAATCGTTCCTTGGACGATGATGGCCCTGGGATTCAATGGAACAGTCTCTGCAGACATCAGACTTGTGGATCTGATTATATTTATTTGTCAATTACATTAACAATCTGTGTGTAGCAAGCATATTTGGTGTAATCTCTGATTGCGTGCATGCATGCTCAGTCACTTAGTCATGTCCAATTCTTTGCGACCCTAAGGACTGTAGCCAGCCAGGGTCCTCTGTCCATAGAATTTTCCAAACAAGAATACTGGATTGGGTTGCTGTTTTTTCTTCAGATGATCTTTTCAACCCAGGGATCGAACCCATATCTCCTACCTCTCTTGCATTGGCAAGCGGATTCTTTGCCACTGTGCCACCTGGGAAGCCCAATCTCTGATCACCAGTTTGATAATTCTGCCTCCTAGAAGAGGGATTCTCAAGGAGGGGAAAAGGGTAATTGGGAGAACTTTTTGCATCTCTGAGAGAGGGTCCTTCCAAACTGTTCAGGACCCCCAGGGGATTTGATTCACTTTCTATACTTTCTTGGAAATTGCTCCGGTACCATAAAGAAGGCTACTAATACTAATTCTGTATATAGGTGAACAAATTTAGAGGGTAAGAAGGTTGAAGCACTAGATAAAGGGGGATATCAAGGCTTTATACAGCACTCCCTCAGTGGCAAATGAATTCACTTAACCCAATTTGAGGGCAAAAGTGGGTCACTGTTCTAGGGGAAGCATAGAGAAACATAGAAAAAAAATCTTCTTTTCATGCAGGCTGGTAGTGTTTGAGATACTTCTCAGAGAATGCATTATTCCCTTTGGGTTGCTTCTTTAGTTTGGGGGATGTGTGTGTGTATGCAAGCATATTTATTTAATTTTTAAAATATTCACTCTAGTCAGACTGGTCAAACACATACTTTTTTTTTTTTTCCTCAAAACTACCAGGAATGTTTTCATCAGTATTCTTACAATTTTATTTTTCTATCATTTATTTAGTGAAAACTCCCCGACTGTAAAATAGATAATTGAAACTATTTTATCCTGTGATATTATGTGGAAAGATGCTTCCAAGTCTTCCAAAGAGACCAAACCAGTCAATACTAAAGGAAATCAACCCTGAATATTCATTAGAAGGACTGATGCTGATGCTGAAGCTGAAGCTCCAATGCTGTGGCCACTTGATGCAAAGAGCTGACTCATTAGACAAGACCCTGATGCTGAGAAAGACTGAAGGCAGGAGGAGAAGGGAATGCCAGAGGATGAGATGGTTGAGTGTGTCGCATCATTGACTCAACAGACATTAATTTGAGCAGGTTTCAGGAGATGGCAAAAGACAAGGTCGACTGGTGTGCTGCAGTCCATGGGGTCACAAAGAGTCAGACACGACTAAGCAACTGAACAACAATAACATTAAGTGGAAAAGGCATAAAACTAACACTCTTTACTAATATTGCAATATTTTTTTCTTGGAAACATATTTTGACTTATAGTAAAAGACAATTTCTTCCCCAGATGGCTCTAGTGGTAAAGAACCTGTCTGCTAATATAGGAGATGTAAGAGACATGGGTTTGATCTCTGGGTCAGGAAAATCCCCTGGAGGAGGAGAACAAGTCGCTCCAGTATTCTTGCCTGGAGAATCCCACGGACAGAGGAGCTTAGTGGACCACAGTTCATAGGGTCACAAAGAGTCAGATGTGACTGAAATGACTTGCATAGCACAAAGCACAAAAGGCAATTTAAAGAGTAACAAATCTTATAGTTTGCTGGAATTTAAAAATTTACTTTCACAGTTCAGCTAGACTGTAGGACACGTTAGTGTTTTTCAGAGTTGGGTTCTTTAGCTGTGATTAAACAGATTTAAAACTGTCTAGCCATCACTCAGTAATCTTTGGCACATATACTAATGTGATGAAAGTCATGAAAGTGGTCTGGATAATCACGTCAGATCTCAATTTCAGTTAGCGAGGGAGAATAATTAGACAATTACAAGCTTACAGTGCATACAAAAGTCACATGATTGAAAATTTACACAATGCAGCATACCAGTGAAACTGTTTGTCTCAACTTATGACCCAAAGCTTCTTCAGATTCCCAATGATGGCCAGAATCTCAATCATTTCCTGAAGCAATTATAAACACAACATTGCAAGCTTCCTAGTTTAATTCATGAATTTTAAAATCCTTTCATGGAATTGAATTTCAATTTAATGTAATAAAGAACTTAATGCTGCCTGGAACCAATGCAAAAATGGAAGCATATACCTTGAACAATAATGTGTTTTCTATTTCTAGAGCTGTTCAAGTGTAGATTAATTAATGCCTTGGTAGACACTGTAGCAGGAATTAAATTATCCCTGACTTTAGTGAGATTTCTTTTGTTTGCTTTTAAAACCTTGGTTTTAAGATTGTATGGTTATTAGATTTACAAATATATCATATTATATCCTATTTTGAACATGTGTATATGTCATTAAAGTATTTAACATTAATTCATATAATTTAAAAGATTATCTATCATCTACTGGAAGGAATGATGTTGAAGCTGAAACTCTAATACTTTGGCCACCTGATGTGAAGAGCTGATTCATTTAAAAAGACCTGATGCTGGGAAAGATTGATGGCAGGAGAAGGGGACAACAGAGGATGAGATGGTTGGATGGCATCACCGACTCAATGGACATGAGTTTGAGTAAGCTTCAGAAGTTGGAGATGGACAGGGAGGCCTGGTGTGCTGCAGTCCATGGGGTTGCAAAGAGTTGAACATGACTGAGCGACTGAACTGAACTGAACTGATCATCTGTTTAGGTATATCAAACTTGGCAATCTTCTGCCTGTACCTAGAAGTAATGTAAGAGATCTGGGTTTGGTCCCTGGGTTGGGAAGATCCCCTGGAGAAGGGAAAGGTTACCCACTCTAGTATTCTGGCCTGGAGAATTCCATGGACTGTACAGGGTCGCAAAGAGTCGGACGCGACTGTGCGATTTTCATTTTCACTTTCAAGACATCACTACTAATTTTCAGCCATGCCTCAGCTAATTTGTTTTGAGGGAAATTTTTAATTCAATAATTGTCAAAGGTAGATTATATTCAGGGCTTCACAGGTGGTGCTAGTGGTAAAGAACCCAGCTGCCAATGCAGGAGACATAAGAGACCAGGGTTCAATTCCTGGGTTGGGAAGAACCCTTGGAGGAGGGCATGGTAACCCACTCCAGTATTCTTGCCTGGAGAATCCCATGGACAGAGGAACCTGGTGGGTTACAGTCCATAGGACAGCAAAGAGTCGGACATGACTGAAGTGACCTACCACACACACACACACACACACACACACACACACACACACACGCAGATTATATTCAATGCCTCCCTTACAGATATATTAATCTTATACATAGATGATTTTACTTGTAAATTGACAGTAAAGATGGATAAAAGTTGGTATTTTATCAAAAAATATCTTTCATTTAGAATTTGTAAAAAAATATTTAGGCCTAATGTTTACTTTATATATGAAAAATTCATATAAGAAAATAAGATTTTATGGAAAATATAACCCTGCAATACCAAAGTAACTCCTTTAAAAAATCAAAAAGTGTTAGTAGCACATACAAAATTTCTTTTCTAATAACTAGTAATTTTTATTCACTAAAATGCTAACCTTAGGACCACAAGTTACTCTAACTTAATAATAAGCTATTTTAAGCACTATTACTTTAAATTTAACTGTTCTAAGGATAAAGCTTCATTTTTTTAAAGACTTTTAAAATTAAGTGATCCAACTAATTTCAATTGCTTGAATACTTAGGTCAGTATCACAATTTCAGGAGGTTGCATTATTTCCTAGCTATTCAGTGTAAAATCCAATGATTATTTCCTGGGATAGAAGTGCTCTGTAAGAGTGAGAATACTCTAGGAGGACAATGAGCTTTGAGAACAACTTTTTTTCAAAACATATTCCCTCTGTTCTCTGCTTCCCCAAGCAAGTCCTTAGGCACTCAAGTCAGTTATTTAATCAATAAATCAGAGCTAGTGAGAAGAATGCTCCAATGTCTAAAAGTGGGACAATGGGAAGAATCCTCTGAAAGTACCTAGAGCTAGAGTTTGAACTCTGGCATTATATGTGCCTTAATTTTACAGACTGGAATCCACTAGTCAGTTACTAATGAATCATAATGTCTAATGAAATGTAGAATACACTTCAGGTAAATCATCGTAACTCAAGTGTCAACTGTGTGCCCAATGACCAAAATTGGAGTCCATAATCATTTCCTCAAAGATTATTCTTTATAGGTATCTCATTTGAAAATGACTTAGAATAACTCTTGTCAGTTAATAAGTTATCTAAGATGGTCTCCTATATACATGCAAAGCATCATGCGTGTCCTTCATAGACTTTTTCAGTCACCAAGTCATTTCCAACTCCCATAGACTGCAGCATGCTAAGCTTCCCTGTCCTTCATTATCTCCTGGAGTTTGCTCAAACTCCAGTTCATTGAGTCGGTGATGTCATCCAACCATCTCGTCCTCCATTGCCCCTTTCTCCACAGACTTATAGAAGGTCTCAGACATGCAGAGGATATGTATTTATTAGTTAATTCTATCCTGGAGCTTCAAGCATTCCCATGACTGGTTGGACTGTAGATGGCTCTGGATGACATAGGGTCCAGAGTATAACAAATTTAGTTACCATCTCTCAACTTCCTTCCTAGCAAATAAATATAATTTACAGATGACTCTCTCATTTTCCTGAATTCCACTGTCACTCTGAATTTTTCTCAAATTTTTTATATAAAATGTAACTTCAATCATTACACAACTCAGCTTTCACAAATTATTAATTAGATTCTAACTAGCTCAAGTCAAAGTAAAATAAATCAAGTCTCAAAATTTCTGTACAAGCAATGAAAATGCAGACGTGTTTTTACTTTTAAATAATACTTTTAATAAACTTACTTGGAACCGGTAAAAGGTGCCATCATCCTTGAGTGTCAGGACATGATCCGAGATTGGAAAGAAGTAGCCGTGGGCAGCCATTAGCGTTCCCAAATGGAGTGCCTCCACTAGTTCATGAAAACAAATGGGAAAACACATATACAACTCTTTAAAGCGGTTCATTCATAGGCAGGTAGAGTTTTATCTTGTTTCTTTTGAGCACATTCCTACATTGGAATACTCAGCATCCCAGAAAAGCCTGTCTTTGTACTTCTTTCAGCTCTTTCACCTAAGGTACCAAGATGGTTCTGCTTCCTGGTAGTGACCACAATGACCAGCAGTGCATGTGACCAGACCATGAGAACATAAAGCTATGGAATGCTGAAACTGAAGGTCTTTCAGTAATCAAAAAATCCGCTGCCTTCATTTTATAGATGGGACATGTTTTGCTATGGGTTAATAATCTTCCAAAAACAAATATATTTGGCATTTACATAGCACTTTAAACTTCTAAAAAGCTCTCATTTGCATCATTCCCTGTCCTGTAATATGAATATCCAATACTATTAGCAATTCTTTTAATGACATGGATCCTTACTAGATAATGTTAATAGGCAATGTTTAGGCATCTAGAACAATTTATACTGCACTAAGTGTGCCTGCAGTCTGTGGTTGGCTAGATTGCTCTAGCTTTTGCTACTGTATGTACAATATTCTAGACATGGACTATGTAGAGATTTATATAACAATGAAAACATTATATTTTCCCAGTAGTCTGAGAAATAGTTGGAACATAATACTCTAATACTCACAGTCCTTCTATAGCAGTTAATGGCCCAACAAAGGCCCAACAAAAGGGATAGTAAAATTTGATCACTAGGATTATTACTGCACTTGTGCAGGGACAACATAAAGTTTGCTAACTTGAAGCTTAGAAACTATGGAACTATTCAAGATAGTTTTTTAGTCCAACATAAGCATATATGTATATAGAAAATAAAAAAGTTAGGTTTATTGATTTGTTTGTGTATCTTTAGGTGCAATTTTCTGGTGGCTCAGATGGTCAAAAATCTGCCTGCAATGCAGAAGACCTGGATTCAATCCCTGGGTCAGGAAGTTCCCCTGGAGAAGGGAACAGCTATCCACTCCAGTATCCTTGCCTGGATAATTCCATGGACAGAAGAGCCTGGTGGGCTACAGTCCATGGGTTTGCAAAGAATCAGACACGACTGAGCAACTGACACTTTTTTACACTTTAATGTGCAATTTATAGATTTAGTTCTATTTTTAGATAAACAGCTAAAATGATTCTTTAACTCTAGGATTCTAACAGACTTTCCAGGACTATGTGTATCTCTAACTCCATCTGTCAATCACAGGTAATTTTCACACTTCAGCTAGTACTGAGTCCCTAAACTGCTTGCTATGGCCCACCTACCTAAGCACAAGAATCTCTTCCTATCCCCTTCCCACATCTATACTGCTAATAATGAAATAATTGTTAAATTTATTTAACCCGTAGTTGGGTACTATAGTGCCCCTTTTAATATTATCTAGCATATTGCAAAATTTTAAGTGGTAACTTCTACCTCTGGCCTCCACTCTACCGTTCTTGTCAATAAGAAAGAACAACTGCTGACCGTCCTCTTTACCATGGGCCTGGAAGACTGTTATTAAGTGACCCAGTTATCCTGTTTACACACCCGGTCAATTACACACCTCTCTCCATAGAGTGTTCTTTTTCTCAAAGGAGGATATTTCATCCTTTATGTATCCTTTTAGTTCAAAATCAAGATCTTCTCAAAGTCTGTGCTGCTTATAAGTATATACTCACATATTCTGTGATTCTCATTAAAGCTGAGAAGGTAGTGTTATATGATGGGAAGAATAAAACCTTTGGAAACACTTTTTCACTTTTGTTATTTAAATTCTCTGTGCCTCTCCTATCCGTTAATACAGGTAATAAACCCACCCTGCACAGCTCAGATGAAAATCAAATAATACATATATATATATAAAGAAGTTGCGGAACTTTGCTGGTGGCCTAGTGGTAAAGAATCCACTTTACCAGGTGGGTGTGGATTCAATCACTGGTCAGGGATCTAAGATCCCACATGCCCTGGAGCAATTAAGCCTGTGTGCCACAACTACTGAGCCTGTACTCCACAACTGGAGTCCATGCACCATGTTGACAGATTCCACGTGCAGACCCGATGCTGCCAAATAAATAAATAAATGAATAAAAATGATTTAAAAAATAAAAAAAATTTAAAGAGAAGTTGGAATAGTATCCTGTGCATAGTAGATATTCAATACATGGTAGCTCTTGTGCTTCATTGGGCTTCCCAGGTGACTCAGTGGTAAAAGATCCGCTTGCCAATGTGTCTCCGCTTGCAGGAGACACAGGACATGTAGGTTTGATCCCCTGGAGTAGGAAATGGCAAACCGCACCAGTATTCTTGCCTGAAATAGTCCATAGACAGAGGAGCCTGGCAGGCTACAGTCCAAGGGGTCACAAAGAATTGGACACAACTGAGCACAGAGCACGTTGTGCTTCATTATTTACACACCAGATGATTTTTACTTTTCTCCAAAGTACTTTCAGGAAATCCACTTCCGTAATTGGTCTTTAACTAGGCTGAGTGAGGATCTGGCATTCCTAAATAGCATCAGCCAGTCCATCTTCTTTTTGTGTGTTATTTATAAAACTAAAATGGCAAGCATATCTGTGAGGCATGCTGGCCTATAATAATGAGCAGGTGCTTACAGCCTTGGTCATGTTCAGAATCCCTGTTACTTATGTTGGCAGCACTAGAAAGAATAATTTTTGAGGATTTCAAAGTCAGGTGGCCTACTTATCTTCTCGGTAGGTATTACCTATATTGTCACAACCATCTTTATTCACTTTATTCCAACAGTCTGTGGCCTAGGAAAATATTATTAGTCCTATTTTCCAGAAAGAGAAATTGAGTTATGGCACACTAGGAAATTTTCAAAATATAGATACAAAAAGGAAAACTGAGATGCCCAGAAAGAGTAACAGTAAAGAGCTTCTGAACTCTAAACACAGGAAAGAGTGTGACTAAAATAAAACAAAGAAACGCCAAAACAAAAACAAAAACAAAACAAAATGATGATAACATGCTGATGAGGGTTAGAAAAACATAGTGAAAGTAAATATAGGGAAGCTGAAGAAAAGAAAATCAGAAGAAAATGAATAAGTTCTTACTGTATTCAATAGTTACTAATTATATGATAAATCAAACATTTCTAGAGAGCAAGATAAATACAGGCTTTCTTCTGCAGGCTTTCTTCACTATCATAATTAGGCCTACATAAATGCTTGCTAGAAAGAATAATATGTGTAAAAATGTATATAATAACATATGTATATAATAATATACATTATATATAATAATATAATACATAATAACAATATGTATAATAATATAACAATATGTATAATAATATAATAATATGTATAATAATTATTATTATATAATAATAATAATAATATCTATATAGGTAGAAAGTGAATTAGCAAGCAATCTCAGCCTCCCACTTTTGAGGTACAAATACTCCATTTTATTGGGTTTAATCATATATATTCTCACTTTACAACCCTCTAATATATTCTCAGGCTCATAATTTTATTAATAAGGAAAATTGTTTCTGATAGGTTTTTTAAATGCCCTGAATCCAACAGATACACATTTGTGGGAATATCAATAAGATCAAAATTTAGTTTCTATATGGCCCACACGAAGTTCAATGCAGAGGTCAAGTCAAACTATTTAACTTAATATTTAAGAGGACTGAATTTCTAACGAACCATTTAAAATGATTTTAATTTCATTGGTCAAATAGTAACCTGGAAAGTTTGAGATTACAGAAGTTATAATGCTCTATCACAGGACCTCCAGAGAACATGACTCTAGGACGAGATGAATGCTAAGATAAAAATCAGGGCATCATGGTGAATTTCATTTCATTTAAGACTATAACCTTGCATTTAGCATAGCAATAGCAAAAGTAGCATTGAATTATGTTTGCTGAATGAGTGAATAAGCAGATTTATGAATAAATGGTATACAGAATATGAAAAATATAGTATTGCACAAAAAATACAAACTATTGTGTGTTTGACGATGAGGAGCTTGTTAAGCTCTGCCAAGATAATGTAGATGTTCAAAATATCTTTTCAAAATACTTTTAAAGCTTTTGAAGTGGGGTTGTTGTAGGTATATTATATGGGAAGAGATAACAGTGATATAAGTGACTGAAATCCCACTAAAAGATCTTAGAGTGGGCTTGAGATACTTTTCTCAAGGTTGAATTACTGGTAGTAATAACATGGAGACATTTTTCCACATGGTCCAGCTGCTCCTGAATCTCCACAATAGCCTTCATTTAACGAGAATCTGGAGGACTACTGGCAGTCCTGGATCTAAGTGTTGAAAGAATTTAGTGGGTAATCTAGCAAGATCACCCTCCCAATAATGGCACAGCAGATGGCTCCACAACATTATGCTTCTCAGCAAAATAATTAATCTTCTTGTACATGTGTTATCCACATCACCCACACAGCTAAATAAAGTTCAACAACAAATTTACTGTAAGATTCCAGTTTATTTTTCATTTGGATATTCAAGCATGAACAAACTCAGGAGTAAACTGCATCTCTAGACAACTGTTACTATGTGAACAGTGTAATGTGGCTGTGTTAAGCCAGATGTACTAATTTCATTACTTCACCTCGAACCTTTAAATAATAGAATTATCAAAATCTATCAAATCTATTTGGTCTAGCTCCACAAAGCAAAAGGAATTCTACACGGTGTAATTTGCTTTGGAACCATAACTACTTCAGAAAGTCAAAAGGATAAAAAGTATACTATACAAGAGGCTTGTGTTGTTCAGCTCTATATTTCCATATGTAGAAATATATATTTCTATGTTAAATTTGTAATTATAACATATTTTTAGAACTCAGTATATTTTCTTTATCCAGCAGTCCCACTGCTGGCAGTCTCAGTACCTCCCAGATACACCCTATATTTTGACACTGATACAACAATGCTTCTGAGTCAAGAAAATAATAATAAAAATGTTCACTGAAAATTACATTTTTATTCCTGTTATGTGTTCTTACTTTTATTTTATAGGTATATAAATCAGCAAATGTGATTCATTTATCAACACAGCATACAAGATGTAGCAAATATGATTAGTGAATGGGGAGAAGTATTTTAGAAGGAAATTCACTCAAGACAGAAAAAAAAGACATGGATAATATGACATTAAGGCAAGAAAAGCTAAAAAGTAGTCACAAGTAAGTTATTAAATAGTATTAATAAAATAACAGACATTTATCTTTATGTGTCTGAGTCATAAAGGAAAGATTTTGTTAAACTTGTTATTCTCTAAGAAGATAGGGAAGTGGTTATAGAAATATTTAAAAATATTATATATTTTTAGAATAGGCATCTGCAAGGTAAGATGAATCATGTGGAAAAAAATCACATATGCAGATTTTTTCTCGAACAAGGTCAAATAAAATTGAAATAATGACAATAGTTAGGGACTTCTGAGGTAAGTTTATCTTCTCAATAGTAAGAGTTAGTGCAAGCAGTAAGTATTCAGGCTTTCCTCCTTTTTTAAAAAAACATCATTTTCACATAGGAAAATGAAGTGCCACTTGCTTTTTGGTACTCACAAACCAGGGTTTGTAAGTGTATAAGATGGTATACAGATTAGATAAAAAGATTTTACTTGGGAGAAATAAAAACAAGCTTAATTTATACCAACTTTGAAGATGACACTAGGTAATTAAAACAGGTAAATAATATTTCCAAACAAAGGAGCACAGCATGGGGTGAAGCAACTAGAATATGCAAGCCAGCTGCTCCGGTTCAAACCCTGATGCCCTCACGTGCTGACTGTATAACTGGGGCAGAAGATACATTCTTTGGACCTTAGAGTCCTCATTTGTAGAAAGAAGACAATAATAAAACACTGATGTTAAAAGTTTGTCATGAGGATCAACTGAGATAAATGAGAAATGCACTTAAAATAAGGCCAGTCACATAGAAGAGCTCCAAAAATACAAGTTATTAGAGTTGGCTAATATTAATGAAAGAACACATTTGGTAGCACTTAGTGCAAAAGGCAGTTGGGGAACCTAGTAGCTGGTATTGATCTACGCTTCCAGATCACGTTGAACACTCCCAATTGAACACTCTTTAAAGTCCTCCAGGTGATCCAACTGGAATCTTTAGTGTATAGATGATGATTCTGCTCTGGAATACACTTACATTTATTCCTAGGAAGCAAAGAACACTACCCAAATTCAAAAGATTTGGTATCACAGCTATAGGAAAAATTTTCCAAAGGTAACGTATTCTGTACACGGGATTTACAATCAGAAACACGAAAATGCAACAGATCAGTGAGAACTCCCCCAGTTCAAGAGAGGGTGGGAAGGACTAACACAAGGGCACAGAACCTGGCAATGCTGAAAAACAACGGTGACAGAGGAAGCGCAGCGCCAGCAGACACAATGGAGGTGCTTTCTTAAGGAAGCATAACATTTCCCCAGGACTCAAAAAAAATTAACTCATTAAAAAATTAGTACTGAAAGTAATAGGATCATACATCAATAGCCCTTATCACACACACACACACACACAGGGGAGAGTAGTCTAGTTGCCTCATATGGTTAAGTATGAAAGCTTAGGAAATTATTTCAATATGAAGAACAGTGCTGAAATATTTTAAAAGTGAAAGATATCACATAGGTGATATCTTTGTGATACTGGTGTGGAGGACTGGTTTAAGATCCATGGTATCTGGTAACTATATTATATCAGGATGTTCATTTCACTGACACAGTATATCCTTTTGTAAAACTGGTAGGTGCATCATTGTATAAAATGAGCCACACTTCAACAAGATTCTGTTTATTTATATGTGTGATTAGGTGCTAGAACAGTATTCAGAGGAGAGAAAAATCACACTGAGTTTATTCAAGAATAGTGTAAGGAAAGCGTAATAATCACAAGAGCCAAGGCAATAATAAATTACAGTGTAAAGCAACATTCCTTCTAAAGTTCAATATACATTCTGCAAAATTTCCATTTTCATCTAAAAACTATTTATTTATTTGCCAGCACTGGATCTTAGTTGTGGCATGCGGGATCTTCCGATATATGCAGACTCTTAGTTGTGGCATGTAGTTAGTTGCAGCATGTAGATACCCTGATCAGGTATCGAATACCCTGATCAGGTATCGAATCCGGACTCCTTGCATTGGGAGCAGAGAGTCTTAGCCACTGGACCACCAGGGATTTTCTTCTATTGCCATTTTCTTTGTTGTTTTGGGTTCATTTTTATAGGTCTTTTTTTCTTCCCTTCCTCTTTGTTCTCTTGCTGATGACCATCTTCAGTGTTCTGTTTGGGATGCTTTTTCTTTTTTTGTTTGTGTATATATTGCAGCTCTTTGGTTTGCATTCCCCATAAGTTTTTTGTTTAACAGTCTATATATGTAGAAAGCTGTTTGAAGTTGCTGGTCTCTTCCCCACCTAGAGAAGTTACTTTAGCAATTGTTGTAAAGATGATGTGGTACTGCTCAATTCTCTTAGCTTTTCTTCCTGTAAAGATTTTGATTTCTCTGATGAATCTGAATGAGAGCCTTGCTGGGTAGAGTATTCTTGGTTGTAGGTTTTTCCATTTCCTCACTTTAAAGATATCATGCCACTCCCTCTGACCTGCAGAGTTTCTGCTAAAAAAGCAGCTGAAAATCTTATGGGGATGCCCTCATATATTACTTGCTGCCTTTCCTTTGTTGCATTTAATACTTTTTCTTTATATTTAATTTTTGCTATTTTGGTTAGCATGGGTCTTGACATGTTTCTCCTTATTTTATCCTGTATGGGACTTTCTGCACTTTCTGGACTTAGGTGACTGTTTCGTTTTCCAGGTTAAAGAAGTTTCCATTTGCTGCCCTGCATGTAGGATTGTTGGTATTATCTTTCTAAATTCCATATATATGCATTAATACACAGTATTTGTTTTTTTCTTTCTGACTTACTTCACTCTGATATGATATGATAGTGGGTCTATCCACAGCTCTGCAAATGAAATTGTTTCATTCCTTTTGATGCCTCTTTTAAAATTTTTATTGTCCTCATACAATTTATTTAAGAGAATGTTTAATTTATGTTCTCTTCTAGACTTTTATTATGTCAAGTCTTATATCGATATTTAAACCTTCAAGCCATTTTGAGCTTATTTTTGTGTATGGTGTGTGTGTGTGTGTGTTGTAAATTCACTGATTAACATGCAACTATCCAGCTTTCCCAACACCACTTGTCAAAGAGACTGTGCTTTCTCCACTGTATACTCTTGCTTCCTTTGTCGAAGATTATTTGACCATAGGTGTGTGAGTTTATTTCTACACTCTTTATTCTGTTCCATTGACCCATATGTCTCTTTTTGTACAAATACCGTGCTGTTGTGGGTACTACAGCTTTGTAGTACTATCTAAAATCTGGGAGGATTCTGCATCCAGCAGAATGTTCAGAACAGCATTCTGTTCTTTTTCCTCAAGATTGCTTTGACACTTCTGGGTCTTTTATTGTTCCATATAAATTTTTGGATTATTTGTTCTAGTTCTGTGAAAAATGTCATGGGTAATTTAATAGGGATCACAATAAATTTGTAGACTGCTTTGGATAGTATGCACATATTAACAGTATTAATTTTCCAGTCTAAGAGCACAATATATCTTTCCATTTCTTTGAATCATTTCCTTTATCAAAGTTTTATAGTTCTCAGCGTGTAAGTCTTTCAACTTTTTGGTCAGTTTATTCCTAAATATTTTATTTTTTGATGCAATTTTAAAAAGTATTGTTTTTTGACTCCCTTTCTGATATGTCAGTGTTAGTATAAAGAAATGAAACAGATTTCTGTATTTTAATATTGGATCTTCCTACCTTGCTGAATTCATCATTGATAATTTTGAGGTTAACAAACAAATTTGCATTATTTGAGAAGTATTAGCTTATAAATTTTAAAAGATTTCTTTACCTTAATTAACTTAAAGGAATGAACCAAATGAACCTACAAAATATGCTTTCTTTAAAAAACTACAAAAGTGAAAGCAGCTTAGTCATGTCTGACTCTTTGCGACCCCATGAACTATACAGCTCATGGAATTCTCCTGGCCAGAATACTGGAGTGGGTAGCCTGTCCCTTCTCCAGGGGAATCTTCCCAACCCAGGGATTGAACCCAGGTCTCCTGCATTACAGGCGGATTCTTTACTAGCTGAGCCACCAGGAAAGCCCAAGAAAACTGGAGTGGGTAGCCTATCCCTTCTCCAGGGGATCTTCCCAACCCAGGAATCAAACCAGGGCTTCTTGCATTGCAGGTGGATTCTTTATCAGTTGAGCTACCAGGGAATCCATCCCTCCCCCCCCACCCCGGAAAAACTATAGTAGATATATTAATTTCAGACAAAGCAAACTTTATAACAGGGGGATTGTCAGGGCTAATGGAGGATGATGAATAATCATAAAGAGGTCAATTCTCCAAGAAGACAGAACAAGTTAGATGTCTATAAACTTAACAGAGTGTCAAACTATGTAAGGCAAACAGTGATAGGACTGAAAGAAGAAATATACAAATCCATTATTATAGTTGTAAACTTCAGCACCAGTCTTTCAGTAATAGATACATAAAATAGACAAAAAGATCAATAAGACTTAGATGAACCTGAAGAACACTAAACATCACTTGATGTAACTGATGTGTATATAATATTCTATCCAACAATAGTAGAGTTATTCTGTAGCACACATGAAATATTCATCAATGTTAAGAGATGAATCACATTCTGGGCCATAAAACAAACCTTAAAATATTGAAAAGAATAAAAATCATACAAAGTATTATTATAATAGAATTACATACATTATAAAGTTAAACTAAATATCAATAAAATAAGGACAGTTGATAAATACCCAAATGTTCAAAATTAAATAATATACATCTTAGTAATTCATATGTCAAAGAAAAATCCTAGAGAGAAATTAAAAATTATAATGAACTGAATGAATATATAATTTATCGAAACTTGTATTCTATAGCAAAGGCAGTGCTTAGAGGGAAATTTATAGTGCTAAATGCATCAATAACGTAAGGTGGAACTTTAGTATCACAGAAATTAGAGAAAGAAGGGTGATTTAAAACTAAAGAGAGGATAAAATTACAGAAGCAACCAGAAAATAATAGAGAAAAATCAATGAAATTGATAGACTTCCAGCCAGGCTAACTAGGAAAAGAAGAAAGAAAAAACAAATTGCCAATATCAGAAATGAAAGGGGAGACACTGTGGATCATTACTACTGACCTATGAATATTAAAAAGATAATAAAGTAACACTATTAACAGCGCTGTGCCCACAAATTTGATAACTTAAGTAAAATAATCAATTACTTGAAAGATACAAACCAAAACATACAGAAGAGGCAACAGGTAACCTGAATAGCTCTATTTTTTCAAAGAGAGGAATCAATAGTAAACTCCCTTCAAAAAAAGCAATGGTTCTAGAAAGTTTTGCTGGTAAATTCTACCAAATATTTAGGGAAGAAGTGTTACCAGTTCTTCCAGAAAATTACAAGCAGATAGAACAGTTCCTAACAGTTAACTCAGAGAAAGATGTAACAAGAATGAAAATGACAGGCCACTTTCTCTTACTAACATAGAAAAAAAATCCTCAGTGAAATATTATCAAATTAAATTCAACAATCAATAAAAAAAGGATTCTACCACAATCAATCTTCTTCCCCGTCTTTCTTCTCCCAAACTTTGTGAGGAAGTATAAAAAACCCAGAGGTTCATGCTGATATAAATAAGTGACTGAATAAGTGGAGGATATGGACAAAGTTCTCCATCAAAAACAAAAAACAACAAAAAAAATGGAGTAATTTATGTATACATTTCACCCTGAATGAGTTGGAGCATAAATTCTTTCTCCTTTAGCTTGAGGTACATTTAGGAATTTCTTTCCAAAGAGTAAATATAAAAAAGGTGGGGAAAATGTCACTTTACAATGAGATTTATATCATCAACATAAAGTAAAAGTCTAGGTTCATTGCTTTTTAAAAAACATAGCAATTTGTTATGTAAAACAATTTTTTAAAAGCTGAAAAGAATCCTTTTCTTCTATTAAATATCCTTTACACTTTTGTCTAAGGTCAGATGACTATATTTGTGTGGGTCTATTTCTGGGCTGTTCCATTGATCTATATGTCTGTTCTTTCCCCAATATGACAATACTACTTAATTTATTTTGTTGCAAAATGTTTTCCATCTTTCCAATGGGAACTCTCTCGATTGGCTTCTGTGTCCATTTGCATACCTCCAACATTCTGCGTACCCTTATTAAATTCATATTACTACTTGCAAGAAGGCAGTCTAAAAAGATTATAGACTGTCTGATATCATTTATATGCCATTCTGAAAAAGGAATAATAGAGACAGTAAACAGATCAGTAAGCTATGACAAAACTAGACAGCGTATTAAAAAGCAAAGACATCACTTTGCCAACAAAGGTTCATATAGTCAAAGCTATGATTTTTTTTTTCAGTAGTTATGTACAGATGTGAGAATTGGACCATAAAGAAAGCGGAGCACTGAAGAATTGATGCTATTGAACTGTGGTGCTGGAGAAGAATCCTGAGAGTCTCTTGGACAGCAAGGAGATCAAAACAGTCAATACTAAAGAAATCAACCCTGAATATTCATTGGAAGGACTGATGCTGAAGCTGATGCTCCAATACTTTGGCCACCTGATATGAAGAGCCAACCCACTGGAAAAGACCCTGAGAGCCGACCCACTGGAAAAAATTCTGAGGCTGGGAAAGACTGAAGGCAAAAGGAGAATGAGGGCAGCAGAGGATGAGATAGTTAGATAGCATCACCAACTCAATGGACATGAGTCTGAGCAAACTCTGGGAGATGGTGAAGGACAGGGAAGCCTGGCGTGCTGCAGTCCATGGGGTCGCAAAGAGCTGGACATGACTTAGCAACTGAACAACAACAAAACAGATCAATGGCTGTCTGATGTGACGAAAAGAACACTTATCTCTGTGATCTTCCTCCCTCAAACCTAAAACCCCACAGAAATAATGAGGAAAAAAACATCAAACAAATCCTAGTTCAGGGACATTTTATAAAACACCTAACTAGTACTCCTCAAAACTGTCAAGGTCATCAAAAACAAGGAAAGGCTGAGAAACTTACAGTTTAGAGATAGGTACCAAGACACAACAGGCTTTACAGGTGGCTCAGTGGTAAAGAATCTGCCTGCAATGCCGAAGATGCAGGAGATGCGGGTTTGATCCCCAGGTCAGGAAGATCCTCTGAAGGACAGCATGGCGACCTACTACAGTATTCTTGCCTGGAGCATCCCATGGACAGAGAAGGCCGGCGGACTACAGTCCATATGGTTGCAAAGAGTTGGACATGACTGAAGCAACTGAGCATGCATGCATGCACCAAGACATGACAAATAAATGTAACATGGTATCTTGGATGAGACTGCAGTACATAAAAAGGACATTAGGTAAAACCAAAGAAAACGTTAATAAAGTATAGACTTCAGTTAATAATGTACCACTATTGGCCTTAGAAAGCATCACTACAAACAAAGCTAGTGGAGGTGATGGAATTCCAGTTGAGCTATTTCAAATCCTGAAAGATGATGCTGTGAAAGTGCTGCACTCAATATGCCAGCAAATTTGGGAAACTCAGAAGTGGCCACAGGACTGGAAAAGGTCAGTTTTCATTCCAATCCCAAGTAAGGGCAATGCCAAAGAATGCTCAAACTACTGAACAATTGCACTCATCTCACACACTACTAAAGTAATGCTCAAAATTCTCCAAGCCAGGCTTCAGCAGCACGTGAACTGTGAACTTCCAGATGTTCAAGCTGGTTTTAGAAAAGGCAGAGGAACCAAAGATCAAATGGCCAATATCCACTGGATCATCAAAAAACCAAGAGAGTTCTAGAAAAACATTTATTTCTGCTTTATTGACTATGCCAAAGCCTTTGACTGTGTGGATCACAATAAACTGTGGAAAATTCTGAGAGAGATGGGAATACCAGACCACTTGACCTGCCTCTTGAGAAACCTATATGCAGGTCAGGAAGCAACTGTTAGAACTGGACATGGAACAAGAGACTGGTTCCAAATAGGAAAAGGAGTACATCAAGGCTGTATATTGTCACCCTGCTTATTTAACTTCTATGCAAAGTACATCATGAGAAACACTGGGCTGGAAGAAGCACAAACTGGAATCAAGATTGCCGGGAGAAATTTCAATAACCTCAGATATGCAGATGACACCACCCTTATGGCAGAAAGTCAAGAGGAACTAAAAAGCCTCTTGATGAAAGTGAAAGAGGAGAGTGAAAAAGTTGGCTTAAAGCTCAACATTCAGAAAACTAAGATTATGGCATCTGGTCCCATCACTTCATGGGAAATAGATGGGGAAACAGTGGAAACAGCGGCTGACTTTATTTTTGGGGCTCCAAAATCACTGCAGATGGTGACTGCAGCCATGCAATTAAAAGACGATTACTCCTTGGAAGGAAAGTTATGACCAACTTAGATAGCATATTAAAACGCAGAGAAATTTCTTTGCCAACAGAGGTCCATCTAGTCAAGGCTACGGTTTTTCCTGTGGTCATGTATGGATGTGAGAGTTGGACTGTGAAGAAACCTGAGCGCCAAAGAATTGATGCTTTTGAACTGTGGTGCTGGAGAGGACTCTTGAGAGTCCCTTGGACTGCAATGAGATCCAACCAGTCCATCCTAAAGGAGATCAGTCCTGGGTGTTCATTGGAAGGACTGATGCTGAAGCTGAAACTCCAATACTTTGGCCACCTCATGTGAAGAGTTGACTCATTGGAAAAGACCTTGATGCTGGGAGGGATTGGGGGCAGGAGAAGAGGATGACAGAGGACGACAGAGGATGAGATGGCTGGATGGCATCACTGACTCGATGGACACGAGTTTGGGTAAACTCCGGGAGATGGTGATGGACAGGGAGGCCTGGCGTGCTGTGCTTTATGGGGTCGCAAAGAGTCGGACACGTGAGCGACTGAACTGAACTGATTGGCTCATTATTTTTGACTAATGTATCATACAAATGTAAGCCATTAACAACAAGGGAAACTGAAAGTTGGAGAGCGTGTGGACAGCAACCAATGTGAATGGTATTCAAGAATGTGGGAGAGTTGAAATTGTTTTCAAGTACACAGAATAAAAGGAATAAAAGATGAAATATGCATGAGTCACCTCCCCAGTGCACTCCTAGCCTGGTTGCCTTCTAATATATTCTCCACAGTATCTTTTAAAGGACAAACTCTAACCTTGGGTTTGCTGTAAGGATAAAAGATAATGCAGCTAAAATATCTAACTCTATCTGGAACATAGTAGAAACAAACAAATGTGGACATTACTTTTCTATTGTCCAAGTTAAATCTATTCAAAGTTCCACCTTCTGCGCATCACCCAATTCACTCCCTAATGATGTCCTACAGGACACCTTTTATCCCTCCTCTATAAGAAAGTGGCTCCCCAGAACTCATTATGGCCGAATCCTGCCACTATACTACATTCATACATTCATCCTTCCAGTCAAACTGGATCACTTAGTGATCTGGAGAAGATAATTCTCTCCTCTGTGTCATTACTGCCAGAAAAGCCTCCTTGCTATCACGTAGAATTCTATGCAGTTCCCTGGATCTACTCAAATATAGCCCTCCCTCATGAAGCCTTTTCTGATTCCTTTAGGATCAAGCTGACCCTCCAATGAGCCTCCGGTACCTGATGTCATTTATTGTAACTAATTGTGTTCTGGTATTAGTGTTTCCTATTATTTCTTTAACATCCTGAAATACAGGAACTCTGCTTAAACTCTTTTTTTTCCCCTGGCCAAACAATTCACAGATGTAAAGTGGAATAATATATCATTTGTATTTAAAAAAAAGCAAGGAAAAGAAATTTAATTTCTTTTTTTAATTTACATTTATTTATTTTAATTGGAGGCTAATTACAATATTGTATTGGTTTTGCCATACATCAACATGAATCTGCCACGGGTGTACATGTGTTCCCCATCCTGAACCCTCCTCCCACCTCCCTCCCCATACCATCCCTCTGGGTCAGGGAGAGGGTGGGATGATTTGGGAGAAATTTAATTTCTAAAGAAAATATTCACTTTTGAGTGTTTCTTTAATACTCATATACCCACTGTGCTTTGATACCAGATATGATTAAAAGCCTGCATTTTTGGAAGTTATATATTACCTCTGCAGGACTAAATGAAAAGAGTCACAATGTCTTGAAACAAGCGGCACACCTAATGCTTGCTCTAAGAATATGAAGAAAATACATAATTTATATGTAAGAATTTTATACTTGTTACTTTATATCTAAAAATCACACATTACCAGAAGAAGTTTTGAGAATTTGTTCAATTTCTAAAACAGCATAGAGGGTAACAAACTTCAAATGTCATCTTCCCTGTTTTTAATTAATACCTAGTGTGAATGCAAAAATTATTTTAACCCACAAGTCCATGTTCTGAAATTCAAGTACATGCTTTGATACATTTGGATCAGAAAATGACTAAAAGATCCCTTTATATTTCTCCCATACATCTTAAACTCAGCTTGAAAAATTCAGTAAAAAAACTCAGTAGACTAATGGTAGCTGAGACAAAACTCATGGAACTTTAGACCTTACCCATTCATGGATGACATAAACTAACCTATTCATAGTCCCTTAATTTTGCCAATGGGAAGTGATGTTGCATTTTCTGACAGATGAAAACACATTTTAAGAAGAAAGTAACTGAAGCAAATACTGGATGTGAAAATTCTCTTTATAAGAGCAACACAGCTTGAGACAACCATGGTGAAAATGCAAATATCTTTATTCACATGAAAAATTATTTTCAATGAACTTCAGTCTAATTACAAAAATGTCTGACTGGAATGACTTATGAAGTACAGTTATGAATAAAGATATGTTTAATGGTAGAAACAATTTTAATTACATTAATACTTTAGTACATTTATAATTTGAATTTGAATGCTGAGAGAAATTTTGAAAGTGGTATAAAATAGAAAAAAAGCCATGAATAACAAATGGCTGATTCCAGAAAATTTTATCTGACAAGCAGCATGCTATCTATTGGCATACTCTAATTTTAAATTTGTAACATTCCCTGTCTACAATGAGAGTATGTAATGAAGTCCACCTAAAGGGGGCCAAAGGGCATTTGGTATTAAATTTACATCTTTCTGAGGATAACAGTTTGTAGGAGAAGGAACATTTTCAAGGGCATTAAAATGTTTTAAGAGTTCTGAAACTTAAAGAGTTTGAAGTCTTTATCCATCCTAATTCTGATATTTCACATTCTATCTTTAATTGATTAATATATTGTTCAAAACTTTGCACTTTACTCAAGCTCAGATATCAAGGTTGTTTCTCTAAATCGTGCTTGTATTTATCTGATACTTTGCTGAAAATATAGGATTCGGATGACTTGAAATCCATTATTATTTTTCAAACACACACTGAATGTTATCCTTGCACTAAATCTCTCTGTTCATAAATGGGGCATTTATCCTATTTTCCAAGACTGTCTCATTCTATACTCCTAATCCAGTTCTCTTCACTCTGAGTGCTTTGCTCACTCAACAGTTTCAGAGACTTTGTCAAGTAAACCTCTCTTTGCTGAGTCATCAAGTTTTTTATTTTCATTCAGTTTTCTTCTCATTATTACTATAAGTGCACTGAAAGAATTATTGTTAGAGAAAAAAGAAGCAAGAAGAGGAGAAAGAAGGAAGTAAGAAAAGGGAAAGAAGGAAGGTGAGGGAAGTCAAAGGAAAGAAGAAAGGGAGGGAAAGAGGAAGGGAAGGAGGGAGGCAAGAAGGAAGGAAGGAAGAGGGAAGGGAAGGAGGGAATCTGTTCTTGGTTTTGCTACTGTCCCAAGTACCACCCTATCACCCTTTGGTCCCCTTCCTTTTGAGGTCAATTTTCCTGAAAGAGTATTGTGCACATGCCCCTAACTTCCTGCTCTCAACCTCTTCCTTAGCTTCCTTTACCCTGCCTCTGAATCCAAAGCTCTACTAAATTTGCTCTCTCAAAGGGTCACCAATGACTTCCCAGTGCAAAATTCCTAGTTTCCGCCCACTCCCTCACTCCTTTTTGCTCAAAAAGCTACTGATGAATTTCTTCCAGGGACCTCCCATTTGAGTTCCATCATACTCTATCTACCTTAGTATTTTTCCCTCTGACTCCTGATCTCTTCTTCCCTTTCTCCTCCCAAACTTTGAAATTTTTCTTTGCAAGGCTCCCATTTTCCTTTACTCTTTCCATATTCTTTCTTCTTTGGCAAGCTCCTCTAATTTCATAGCTTTTACTACCAAATCTATATAGCTCATACATGGCAAAATGTACTAAACAAAGTGCCAGCCCAATCCTTAATAAATATGGGGTGTATAAATGGGCATGCAAACATACTTTGTGATAAAAGTGCCAATGAGGCAAATGCAGTGTGTTCTGGAAACACATTAAATGGACATCCAGTGAAATCTTTGGAGATCAAGAACCCTTCCTGGAGAAGCTGATACATAATCAGCATATCATTATATATTGATACATAATACAAGTTCTAATGAAAAAGAATAACTATAAAGGAAGTAGGAGGTTCCAAGCAAAGAAAGCAGCCTATTACTTCAATTAAAAATAAAAAAAAAATTTTTAAAGTTTTATCAAAAAAGCAGTATATTCAAAGGCTTGTAATCAGGAGTATAATGTCACTTAACAGACATCAATTTGGTGACTAGAAAGTACAGTGGCGGGGGGCACAAAAATTTGTCATCTGAATAAATGCCATGATAAACAGGGCTGTATCAAAAAGGGTTTTACATTCAATCTTAAAAGTTTGGACTTTATCCTGAGGACAATGGGGGATCTATTGAACCCTAGAACAGACATACTTAGGTCTGCATTTTGAAAAGATCATCTTAGATGCATTGAAATGAACATATGGGTATGGGGCAAGGAAACAGGGAATATGAGTTAGAAGATAATGGTAGTTCCCAGTGAGATGTAACTGTGTACGAAATCAGGAAAGATGCAGAGATGATGGAGATAAGTGGGCAAATCTGAGAGATATTTAGGAGGAAAAGTCTACCCAGATTTGGGAACAAAACGTTGAGGTAAATTTTATTTTTTTTTGCATACATTAGATGCCTGATAAAAAATCCAAGTGGAAATCTCTATTAGACAGTTGGATTTATAGGTGAGGGGCTCAGAAGGGATTTTATATGTATATTCACAGCAATAGTCGATAAAATAAGGAAGTATATGAACTCCATAGAGCCAATAAATAGGGGGAAAAAAGATGCCTGGGTCTCAAAAACCCTGAAAGTTTTTGACGCAGGCAGAGAAATCTGGGAACGATACTAAGTTGAAGGATGAGGACATGATGGCACAAGCCAGAGAGTAGACTAATAAAATACAGATAAGTGTGAAAAACACTGCAAGGATGTTACAAGGACTGAGAGTTGATCACTGAATTTAGCAAAAAGAAGAATATCACTCACCACACTGAATAAAAGTTTCAGTTTATAAGTGGAGGACACAGGCAAGATTTCATGAACTGAGAAACTGGAGAGAGAAGAATTAAGAGATAGCAAGTGAAAATGAATTTGTAAAAATAGGAGAGATATAGAAGAGTAGGTAGAGTGTATCATGGGTCAACATGGCGTTTAGGACGGGAGAGAACTGTGGTGAGTAAACCAAAAAATATATGGTAGTTTAAAACAGAAAATAGAAATGTGAAGGGTGCAACAAGAACCCTGGGGCAATATAACTCAGATAGGAGAGGAGGTGACAACAAGTATACATATGGTTATGTTTCTATGAGGTAGGAAAAGTTAGAAAGTTGAGAAAACTACTCTATTATTTTCTCTGAAAAGTTCTGGTCTGATGCTGAGGATGACTGAGAATGAGCGTGACAGGGAACTTTAGGAAAATGAAGGTTACAATCACTCCCACCGGATAAGTCATTTCCTATGATTAAAATCTATAATTTCCAGGAAATCTTGAAGGCATGATCGGGATCTGAAGCCATGACATCCTAGTATTGATCAGCCATGGCACTGAGTGATTTTTCAATAGCACATGCACTATTTCATCTGAAACACAGGAACACAATGAGAGTGAGCCAGGATTAAGCACTCTGTCAGAGAATCTGTTGGAAGGACATGCTGAGGGGAAATTCAGAGCATTTGTGAGTTGAAGAGGCTGATTGCTATGCTGCTGGTGTAATGATTTCTCCAACGTCTATCTTGCTGGTGAGAGGGGAATTATATGTACACACTGATCATTACTGCATTTCCACTGCAGGATGGACACATTTTGCATGCGTGGAATTAATAAATGTATGAATGGTCCTGTCTGAAATCCTGGTTTATCTTGTTATTATTTTATCACAGCATCATACCACAGAGAGTTTTCAGATTGTTTACTTTACGGCGGACAGAAAGGTTATTTAACTCTAACTGGAGATAAAATGTTACTCAATTTACCTTCTGACTACCAAAGGTAAAGGGACAAAGTCTATTTCTAAAGAGTTCTTCAAAAGAATATCCCTTTGCCTTGCCTGAAACCACTGATTTTAAATAATTTTCCCTTTCATACACTTATTGTCTCATGTGTTCATAAAGCTTGGCTGTGTCCTCTACATGCCCATGTAGCTTGGTCACCATCAGAACTCTTCAGAGTTGAAAAGATTCATGCATTAAATTGTCTACTTTACTTTTGCATCTCCCAGTAAAATATTCTGGCCCTATTCTATTGTTCTCATAAGTTTGTTTTCTAACTCTTTAATAACCTCTGTACTTCACAATGAACTCTCTCCCACACTTCTACTGTTCTCATTACAGGTTATATTCTACAGAGGTCCTGTTTAAGATGGGAAAGTTTTGCATTGTTTATATGATATAATCTATACAAACAGCTATATTTCTATCCTATTCTTTATTTTTAAACTGTCCACATCACTGTCAATTTACTTGAATCTTTTTCTGTGACATGATATGCCCGGGATGGATTACGTGCTAAGATGTTTCAGTTATTAGTTAGAGGTGTTCCCAACTGCACAACTTTATTTAACTTCTGGTGGCAGCTTCTGCAAGCCATGGCCCTAGGATTTCCCTACAGTGAATGAACATGCGAAGTGAAAGGCAGAATTGGCAGAAGGTACAGAAAGACAATGAGCACAGGCCTGAGAAGCAGCTACCATGATCCCCTTCCTCTCAACACCACCACTGAGGAGGGGCTCCGAGTTTCCAGACACTTATGCTCAACTATTTGCAACAACTTTTCTTGTAAAGGACTGAGTGGAACAGTGGGGATGTGATGAAAGGCAAATTAAGGCACTGGATTAAGAAGTCTTTCCTACTTTCAATAATTTATTCCTTTTTATGATATTGCATCTTTTTTAGGTTGTCATCGCACATCTGTTAGTAACTTGGGGTGGTGGTTTAGTCTCTAAGTCATATCCGACTGCTGAGACCCCATGAAGTGTAGCCCGCCAGGCTCTTCTATTCATGGGACTTCCCAGGCAAGTATACTGGAGTGGGTTGCATTTCCATCTCCAAGGGATCTTTCCAAGCCAGGGATCAAACCCGCGTCTCCTGCATTGGAGGGGCTATCCTTCATTGCAGGCAGATTATTTACCACTGAGCCACCAGAGAAGCCCTTTAGTAAATTAGGTGTATTTATTAATTTAGGAGGCCAGTTGGGAGCTTTGTTGTTCAGTCGCTCAGTCGGGTCTGACTTTTCGTGACTCCATGGAGCACATGGAGTCCTGCAGCCCCTGACTCCTGCAGCACCCTAGGCTTCCCTTTACTTCACTATCTCCCAGAGTTTGCTCAAACTCATGTCCATTGAGTCAGTGATGCCATCCAACCACCTCATCCTCTGTCATCACCTTCTCCTCCTGCCTTCAACCTTTTCCAGCATCAGGGTCTTTTCCAACGAGTTGGCTCCTGGCATCAGGTCACTAAAGTACTGAAGCTTCAGCATCAGTCCTTCCAATGAACACCCAGGACTGATCTCCTTTAGGATGGACTGGTTTGATCTCCTTGCTGTTCAAGGGACTCTCAAGAGTATTCTCCAGCACCACAGTTTGAAGGCATCAGTTCTTCGGTGCTTAGTCTTTTTTATTGTCCAGCTCTCACATCCATACATGACTACTGGAAAACCATAGTTATGACTATACAGACCTTTGTAGGCAAAGTAATGTCTCTGTTTTTTAATAGGCTGTCTAGATTTGTCATTGCTTTTTTTTTTTTTCCCAACGAGCAAGTGTCTTTTAATTTCAGGGCTGCAGTGACATTAAAGGGCTGGTATTCCCATTTCCTCTGTGTATTCTTGCCTCCTCTTCTTAATATATTCTTTTAATTTCACCATCCACAGTGATTCTGGAGATCAAAAAATAAAGTGTGTCACTGTTTCCATTGTTTCCCGAAATATTTGCCATGAAGTGATGGGACCGGATGCCATGATCTTCGTTTTTTGAATGTTGAGTTTTAAGCCAGACTTTTCACTCTCCTCTTTCACCTTCACCAAGAGGCTCTTTGGTTTCTCTTTGCTTTCTCCCATAAGGGTGGTGTCATCTGCATATCTGAGGTTATTGATATTTCTCCCAGCAATCTTAATTCCAGCTTGTGCTTTATTCAGTCCATCATTTTGCATGATACACTCTGCATATAAGTTAAATAAGCAGGGTGCCTTGACATACTCCTTTCCCAATCTGGAACCAGTCCATTGTTCCATGTCTGGTTCTAACTGTTGCTTCTTGACCTGCATACAGGTTTCAGAGGAGGCAAGTAAAATGGTCTGTTATTCCCATCTCTGTAAGATTTTCTACAGTTTGTTGTGATCTACAGAGTCAAAGGCTTTACTGTAGTCAATGAAGCAGAAGCAGAGGCTTTTCTGAAAACTCTAGCTTTTTCTATGATCCAACAGATGCTGGTAATTTGCTCTCTGATTCTTCTGCCTTTTCTAAATTCAGCTGGAACATCTGGAAGTTCATGGTTCATGTATTATTGAAGCCTCGCTTGAAGGATGTTGAGCATTACTTTGCTAAAGTGTGAGATGAGTGCAACTGTGTGGTAGTTTGAACATTCTCTGGCATTGCCCTTCTTTGCAATTGGAATGAAAACTGACCTTTTCCAGTCCTGTGGCGACTGCTGAGTTTTCCAAATTTGCTGGCATATTGAGTGCTGGACGTTATCAGCAATATCTTGTAGGACCTGAAATAGTTCAGCTGGAATTCTATCACCTCCATTAGCTTTGTTCATAGTGAAGCTTCCCAAGGCTCACTTGACTTGGCTCTAGGTGAGTGATCACACGGTTGTGGTTATCTGGGTCATTAAGATCTGTTTTGTATAATTTTTCTATTGTGCTCATCTCTGCATGAAATGTTCCCTTGATATTGCCAGATTTCTTGAAGAGATCTCGTCTTTCCCATTCTATTGTTTTCCTCTATTTCTTTGCATTGCTCACTTTAAAAAGCTTTCTTATCTCTGTGCTTTTCTTTGTAATTCTGCATTCTGATGAGTATATCTTTCCTTTCCTTCTTTGCCTTTCACTTCTCTTCTTTTCACAGCTATTTGTAAGGCCTCCTCAGACAGCCTTTTTGCATTTCTTTTTCTTGATGATGGTTTTGATACCACCTCCTGCACAGTGTTACATAGCTCTGCCTATAGTTCTTCAAGCACTCTGCCTATCAGATCTAGTCCCTTCAATCTATTTGTCACTTCCACTGTGTAACCAAAAGGGATCTGACTTAGGTCATACCTGAATAGTCTAGTGGTTTTCCCTACTTTCTTCAATATCAGTCTGAATTTGGCAATAAGAAGTTCATGATTTGAGCCACAGTCAGCTCCCATTCTTGTTTTTGCTGACTGTATAGAGCTTCTCCATCTTTGGCTGCAAAGAATATAATCAATCTGATTTTAGTATTGACCATCTGGTGATGTCCATATGTAGAGTTGTCTCTTGTGTTGTTGGAAAAGGGTGTTTGCTATAACCAGCACATTCTCTTGGCAAAACTCTGTTACCCTTTATCTTGTTTCATTTTGTACTCCAAGGTCAACTTGCCTGTTACTCCAGGTATCTCCTGACTTCCTACTTTTGCATTCCAGTTCCCTATGATGAAAAGGACATCTTCTAGTTGGGAACTAGAAGACATTAATAAATCTAAGAGTGCATGTTTGTAAAAATGTGAGGCAATGGGAATTTGCCTATTATATAGGGACAAGGTATTCTCCTTCCTTCATAGCTTGCTCACTACACACCGGTTGAGCAGAAAGGTCCCAGAAGAGTAAGCAGTTCAGTAGTCATGTGTTCCAACCTGCAATATCATTTTATCTTACAATACTTGCTGGTATAAATGTGTCATTCCAGACAGGATGATCCACTCTCTCTCCTGAACTGTAGGAAAAAGAAATGTCTTCGACTGCGACTTTTCTAAGCTGGATGCAAGTCGTCAGACTTGAATCATGTTAAAAAAAAGAATTCCTAATGGATTTCAGGATACTTTCTAATGGCCTTATATTTTTTTGAAAAGTTCTCAGAAAAATAATCAAATCATAACCTAAAATAACTATTTCACTTAATACAATATTATTTGAGGCCTAAAGGTAAACTTCCAAACTATGTTGGCTTTTTTATGATTTTTTTGAGACTCTCATTATGTCCTTACTATGCCTTTGCTTTGGGTTTTCCAGAGTGCTACAATATTTCAACCAGTAAGTCATGTTTTATTTCTAACAGGAGCTACCACTTGCCTATAAAACTCATACTTCCATGCAATAAAAACAACTTCCTTAGGCTGCCTGAGAACATTTAGAATACTTTCCTACGGTTGGATAACATTTATTCTTGCCTTTTCTTAGAGAAAAATACATGATATGAAACCTATGGATTGATAAGCCCAGGATATTTCATTTTATGTCCTACGATTAAACCCTTCGTGTCCTGTAGGGTAACTGGAACCTAGGGCTTACGCTTTGAGATAAACCTCTATCTAGAGCTGGAATAATAAAAATGAAAATGCCCTCTATATAACATTAAGTGAAATATTAAAATAAAAGTCTATTTTTATATTAATACTCTTTGTTAAAAATGTTTAAAATTAAATAATATTTAAACATCCAATATGTATGAGAAGCACAGTAAAGATGCCAGATATGGAGCAAACAACAAAACAAAGTCCTTCTACTTACAAAGTTCACAGTCTAGTGAAAATTTGCCTCAGACTTTGGGAAATGTCCTGAAATTAGACCATCATGTGACAACAGAAGGGCATCCCAGGCCTCTGTCCACAGGGGTGGTGTTATGTCAACATGCTCTTGAAAGAGGTCAGTCCTAAAAATATCCTTAGCAAAGGTCAGTCCTCAGATGTCCTTGGGAAAGCTCAATCCTAGAGTCAGCAATGAGAATTTAGAAACTTTGGCTAAGAGTAGAATGAAGGCAAATTCTATACTTTTCTCATTGACTAGGAGTGAATTTAGCCCAGATACTGGACCTGAATATACCTGGAAGACTGTCAGTGTTGGGGATATTGGCCACTGTCACTAGACATGAAGAGGGCAAGAGGGAGTCAGCTTCTAAAGCACCCAGAGACAAATTTGGACTATGAAGGGGTGATAGCTACATTTGTTGATGTATTTTCCCACTACTCTCCATGAGACAAACAAATCTTGTGAAGAGTTAAAGTCTGAGAGACGAAAGCGGAAGTTGGGAAGAAGGACAGATTTAATAGCTTCAAGGTAAGAATGGTGCCCTTAGCTGGGATCAAACAATGGTGGCAGGGGGTCATCATGCTGGGACACAGCAATCTTATAGGGACAACTGAAGCTGTGGCAAGGATGTGGGCCTCATAAACTGATGAGGGCAAAGGGACATTAGATACTGGCTCCTAAGTGGCTGAGGAAAACTCCCATACATGGGGAGGGAAAGACATTGAGTGAGACAAATTCCAGCTAAAAAAAAGTCAGAAAGAACTTAGGCCATCAAAAAAGACTGGGAAAAACAAATGTGCCAGAATTTTAGTGGTGATTACCTGACTGCTTTTTATGAGAACTTTTTATTCTCCTCTTTATATTTATTCACATTTCCTAAATCATTTATGGTAGATTTATGTATCTTTTTAATAGTTCAGAATATTTTAAGAAAAATGTATATAACTAAAGTACAACATGTACATCTGATATCTGACATCTATCCTCCCAAAAGATATATTGAACCACCCGCCAAGCAGAGCAGAAGGCACACTTGAGGAAACATCTATGGAAAAACTGGCAGATCATTTAATGAAGAGTCATAGCAAACGCCTTCTTCCAACAACACAAGAGAAGACTCTACACAGGGACATCACCAGATGGTCAATACCAAAATCAGATTGATTATATTCTCTGCAGCCAAAGATGGAGAAGCTCTATACAGTCAGCAAAAACAAGACCAGGAGCTGACTGTGGCTCAGATCATGAACTTCTTATTGCCAAATTCAGACTGATATTGAAGAAAGTAGGGAAAACCACTAGACCATTCAGGTATGACCTAGATCAAATCCCTTATGATTATACAGTGGAAGTGAGAAATAGATTCAAGGGATTAGATCTAATAGAAAGAGTGCCTGAAGAACTACAGATGGAGGTTTCTGACACCGTACAGGAGGCAGCGTTCAAGAGCATCACCAAGAAAAAGAAATGCAAAAAGGCAAAACAGTTGTCTAAGGAAGCCTTACAAATAGCTGTGAAAAGAAGAGAAGCGAAAGGCAAAGGAGAAAAGGAAAGATATACCCATTTGAATGGAGAGTTTCAAAGAATAGCAAGGAGAGATAAGAAAGCCTTCCTCAGAGATCAGTGCAAAGAAATAGAGGAAAACAACAGAATGGGAAAGACTAGAGATCTCTTCTAGTCTTAGAAGATAGAAAATTAGAGATACCAAGGGAACATTTCATGCAAAAATGGGCTCAATAAAGGACAGAAATGGTATGGACCTAACAGAAGTAGGAGATATTAAGAAGAGGTGGCAAGAATACACAGAAGAACTATACAAAAAGTTCTTCATGACCCAGATAACCACAATGGTGTGATCACTCAACTAGAGACAGACATCCCGGAATGTGAAGTCAAGTGGGCCTTAAGAAGCATCGCTACAAAAAAAACTAGTGGAGGTAATAAAATTCCAGTTGAGCTATTTCAGATCCTACAAGATGATGCTGTGAAAGTGCTGCATGGAATATGCCAGCAAATTTGGAAAACTCAGCAGTGGCCGCAGGACTGGAAAAAGGTCAGTTTTCATTCCAATCCCAAAGAAAGGCAATGCCAAAGAATGCTCAAAGTACCGTCCAATTGCATTTATCTCACATGCTAGTAAAGTAATACTCAAAATTCTCCAAGGCAGGTTTCTACAGTACATGAACCATGAACTTCCAGATGTTCAAGCCGGATTTAGAAAAGGCAGAGGAACAAGAGATCAAATTGCCAACATCCATCAAATCATCAAAAAAGCAAGAGAGTTCCAGAAAAACATCTATTTCTGCTTTATTGACTATGCCAACGCCTTTGACTGTGTGGATCACAATAAATTGTGAAAAATTCTTAAAGAGATGGGAATACCAGACCACCTGACCTGCCTCCTGAGAACTATGTATGCAGGTCAGGAAGCAACAGTTAGAACTGGACATGGAACAACAGACTGGCTCCAAATAGGAAAAGGAGTATGTCAAGGCTGTATATTGTCACCCTGCTTATTTAACTTATATGTAGAGTACATCATGAGAAATGTTGGGCTGGATGAAGCACAAGCTGGAATCAAGATTGCCGGGAGAAATATCAGTAACCTCGACATGCAGATGACACCGACACCACCCTTATGGCAGAAGGTGAAGAAGAACTAAAGAGCCTCTTGCTGAAAGTGAAAGAGGAGGGTGAAAAAGTTGGCTTATTTAGAAAATCAAGATCATGGCATCCTGTCCCATCACTTCATGACAAATAGATGGGGAAACAATGGAAACCATGACAGACTTTATTTTGGGGGCTCCAAAATCACTGCAGATGGTGACGGCAGTCATGAAACTGAAAGACGCTTGCTCCTTGCAAGAAAAGTTATGACCATCCTAGGCAGCATATTTAAGAGCAGAGACATTACTGTGCCAACAAAGGTCCATCTAGTCGAGGCTATGGTTTTCCCAGTAGTCATGTATGGATGTGAGAATTGGCATATAAAGAAATCTAAGTGCTGAAGAATTAATGCTTTTGAAATGTAGTATTGGAGAAGACTCTTGAGAGTCCCTTGGACTGCAAGGAGATTCAACCAGTCAATCCTAAAGGAAATCAGTCCTGAGTATTCTTTGAAAGGACTGATGCTAAAGCTGAAACTCCCCACACTTTGGCCACTTGATGTGAAGAACTGACTCATTTGAAAAGACCCTGAAGCTGGGAAAGATTGAAGGCAAGAGGAGAAGGGGACGAAAGAGGATGAGATGGTTAGATGGCATCACCGACTCAATGGACATGAGTTTGAGTAAACTACGGGAGCTGGTGATGGAAATGGAGGCCTGGCATGCTACACTTCATGGGGTCGCAAAGAGTTGGACACAACTGAGTGACTGAACTGAACTGAAAGCTTCACTGGTCAAACAGCCAGAAACAGATTAAAGAAGCTGTATGTTTATCACAACTGATGCTGAATGATGCTGAAGCTGAAACTCCAGTACTTTGGCCACCTCATGCGAAGAGTTGACTCATTGGGAAAGACTCTGATGCTGGGAGGGATTGGGGGCAGGAGGAGAAGGGGACAACAGAGGATGAGATGGCTGGATGGCATCACCGACTCGATGGACGTGAGTCTGAGTGAATTCCAGGAGTTGGTGATGGACAGGGAGGCCTAGCGTGCTGCGATTCACGGGGCCGCAAAGAGTCAGACACGACTGAGCGACTGAACTGATGTTTATCACTGCTTACAGAAGCTCCCAATTACACAAACCACATATGTTTTCAAGGATGAACCTCAGCAAAGGAAGAATTAAACTTCAGGTTTGCTGAAATAGACAAGTAATTCCCAGAGTCAGTAAACTGACACTCTCTTTGGGCCATTCAATAGCATCAAAGTGTTAGTGACACCTACAAGTTCTTTCCAAAAATTTAGATTAAATCATATGAGCAGCTATTTATAGAAAAATAACACAAACCATATTCTGAGTGTGTGCCTCAGGTGAAATGGAGTTGATCAGAATTCTATGGTATGTATTCAAATGGGCCTCAGTGCCCAGGTATTAGGAAGGAGGAATTCTGGATAATTCAAAAGGTCCAATCACTTAAATTTTAATATAACTGCAAAATTTTCAAAAGCATTTTAGTTTTATTAGATGCAAGAATTCCTCAGAGGGTAATTTTCAAAATTTAAAAATCATATTATATGTTACATTGAATTTCTCAGACATTATTTTAAAAAGAGTAATTGTTTTTTTTTTACTGTGAGAGCAGTAACCTTTATGTATGGTTTATGATCAAATGATAGCTGAACAGACGAGTATATTCATGCCATAGTAAGACCATATTTACATCACAAAGCTTCTATCAGCACTTCTCATGTTTTCTGTACTATTGTAGCTATCATTTCTGATCATTCTTAGTGGTAATAAAAGGAAAAGCTTCACTATTATAATATAGAAATAAAGCAAGTAGCAATGCCCTCAAACTCAAATACAAAGGGGAAAATAACCTAATTCATTCTCCAGCTAGGAGATAAAAAATACTGTTATATTTAATAAAAAACAAAGGGGCCTGACTTTTTAGATAGCTCTTATACAACTGTCTATGGTTTCCTCTGGATAAGATATAATTACTTACATTTCCCTTCTTTTTCTGAGTAGTCTACTTTGATGAATAGGTATATTTTCAATGACATCTTATGCTCCAGCTTTATTAGCTTTACTAATTCTTTTTATTTTTCTTTTCCTCTTTATAATTTTTTCTGTCTTTCCTTTCTACTTTCTGTTTTCCTTCCTTTCCTTTTTTAAAAAGTGATACATGCCCCATTTATTCTCCAAAATAAAATATTCAGGAATATGTGTACACAAAAAGATTAATAAAAAATAAAGTGAAGACCTAAAAAGAAGAAGACAGCAATCAGGTCAACCAGCTCCTAAAAGAATTGAGACAATGTCACAGGGCACTTTGATCTGTGGAGTAATCCATATTTCTGGGTTTTCTAGAGGAAATGATAGAAATATCAAGCTCTGCTGAGATAGAAAATGTTCCTAAGGGGAGTTAATCACCTAGTTAATAGTACACTGAACAAGGCTATCATTATGCTTATTCTAGTTTTACAAGCAAAAAAGACAGCAATTCTAATCACATTCCCAGCTGCTTTTAGTATATTCCTTAACAGTTGGCAACTATAAGTAAAATATAAAAAATCAGACAATCAGGTAAACTTGAGGGAGGTTACAAAACTCTGGGGCTGCTAGCCAGTTATAGATGCATGCTGCTAGCTAGTAAAAACTAGCATTGCCAGAGAGCATCTGCTGTTCATTTTTTTATCTGGAAAAATTAATCCAGATACATTTGATATAGAAAAAATGAACACTTTCAGATCCAGACAAAGAATATCATTTCACTTTACAGATGAGGTTCCTGAGACTCAGAACAGAGCTGAGATGTGGAGTAGGGGTTCACAGCTCATGTATCAAACATGATGGCAACTCAATATATTTGTTAGAGATTAGTAGTTCCATGATCTGAGACTTAGCTTTCTGGTCTACCAACTACTATATGAAGCTTCTCTCTTTTTTTCTTTGAAATTGAACAACATACTGTTGACACTTGAACAACGTGGAGGTTTGGGGCACTAACCCACCGCATAATTGAAAATATAAGTATAATTTTACACTCAATCCTCCATATCCAGGGTTCCACATCCTCAGATTTACAACTTCAGATTTTATAGTACTGCAGTATTTGCTATTGAAAAATCTACAAATAAGTGGACCTATGTAGTTCAAAGCTGTGTTGTTTAAGGGTCAACTGTATACCAAATTTTCAACAGGTACTTGGCGCATAGTTGGTACATGTGAATTTTTTTGTCTCCTTCCTATTCATATGATTTAAACAGGTAGAAAACATATAGCATCGTACCTAGGGGCACCTGATTAATTAGTGCTAATGTATTATAATTATTTTCTGTTATTGTAATACAGTAATCGAGGCGGGAGATGAAGACAGCCAGAAGCCAAAATCAGAAAAAGCCTCTATCAGCAGGAAAGATGGCCTGCTCATAGGTACACCATGGCAGACATGCTGGCAATTACAGCCTCTATTCTGGCAATCAAAACTTTGATTTATGGACTTCTAAATATTTTTCAGTACATTCTGGGCTTTGAGTTTTAATTATGTAGAGTAACTGCATGATTATATAAATAAAATGACACTAGCACTTACTTGTTTCATTATGAAATATGGTATTTAAATGCAAATGCAAAATACAGATAAATGGGGGAGTGGAAGAGAAGGACGTGTGGCTAGGATATAAGTTAAATGAAAGAGTTGATGCCAGTAGCATAGATATGACTAAAATTTACTTGCTGGTTTTGATTATTTTAACTGGAAGATACCATAGAGTAAACATTTGCAGACTTTTTACTTTCTGCCATGCTAAAGCATTCCCAAGGGGGCGAAGCCCACCAAAAGAGAGGTTCCTGAATATATTCAATATAAAGATGTTAATATTGTATTTGTATTTTAAATATTTAAGTATTTTTAAACCTGGGGTTCCAATGGAGTACATGAAAAAAAGAAAAGGTGATAAGACACTAAAATGAACGCATAATGGAAACTATGGTTCTTGCTCATCTCACATGAAAATAATTAGAACAACATACAGTATTCCCTGTGTACATAACTGGGCTTCCCGGGTGGCTCAGATGGTAAAGAATCTGCCTGCAGGAGACCTGGGTTTGATTCCTAGGTCAGGAAGATCCCCTGGAGAAGGGAATGGCTACCCACTCCAGTATTCTTGCCTGGAGAATTCCATAGACAGGGGCAGGAGAAGGGACATGGGTTAGAAGCAGGTACTCAAAGAATATGAGGAATTTATTAGTGTTTTCTTTAAACATTACTTGTAATAGAAAATGCAAATTTGCAAGATGTATGCTTGAGTAATATCTATCACTCTGAACAATGTTAAACTAATCAGTCTTGTTAGAAGTGTGCATGTGATGGCTCCAGTCTATGATTTCTTGATTATTATCATCAGAATTTAAAATTATGCCTTAGAAACACAGAATATTTTCTTATAATGGTTCTTTAGCATTGAAACAATAATTAATAAAGCAGTCACTATAATTTATTTCATATTGACGTGATAACTTGTCAACTGGACAATAAAATATGTATTTTTATAGGTTCAGAGTGTTTTAAATGCTTCTACTTTCCACTATCCAAGTAAGACTTTTGTTTGAAACAAGAGTATACAGAAAAGATCTCCTATTCTGCCTATATTACATATGAATTGAGATACATAGGAAATAGCTCTGACAAAAGGTATACTCAGAATGTAATAGGTAAATATAATAACAAATCCCAGAAAATCAAGTACTTTATTCCAAAAGATACTGAAACATCTTATCAGGTAGATCTATGCAGCTACCATGGCTGCCAATCATTTAAGGAAAAGCAGGATCTAGTTTGGAAATAATTGTGCAAAAAGGAGCACACACACAGGGTAGAGATTGGGGAAAAGTTTCAATGAGTTTAAATGGGTTTTTGTCAGTTCTAGGGCATTCATAGTTTCCTCTCAGTTGATTCTCCAATTGTAAAATAACTATGTCTGCATGGCTACTTCATGATATTTTTATGGTATTCAGATGAAGTGATCTATTTAAAAACTCTATTTTAAAACTAAAAACAGAGATATTCTATACTTTCTCAAATCTGAAACATACTGATCTCACTGGCAAGTTAACCAAATCCAGGGAATACAAAGGCCATATATAACAGAATAGAATTTAGATCACTCTCTCTAGAGGACTTGTGGCAGGACTTAGGGGCAGATGACAGACTCTGTAATGCTGAACACAATAGACTGATTCAATTAATTCAGGTAAGATAGTCAATTTAGTTTGATAAAACATCCAGGTGAATCTCAATTTTGTACAAATCTCAATTTTCACAGTTTGTTTGTTTGTTTGTTTGTTTTTACATAGATGATACTTCTAAAGAAAAAAATGCAACTGTTCAAAATTAAATTTTTTCCTGGATAAATCTACACTTATCCTTAATCTTATTCTTCTGTGTGCATTTAAAACCATTTATTTTACTTTGGGTTTGGTTTAGATGAAGAAAAGTTCATTTGAAATTTCTTCCTCCTCACTTCTCCTCATCCATTTGGGAGATCACAAACTAAATCAGTAGTTATCATAAATTTGATATCACTTCTGTGGATTCCATAAGTTAAAAAAAATCAAGTAATAATTGAGAACTGATTAATCTTGGCACTTCAGTCAATGACTGGACAGGATGTATGTTCTCTGCCATTATGTTATGGAGATTTGACTGAAGCAATAAGACCAACATATAAAATCAAATATAAAAGATAATAAAATTAAGCTAACAAATGTAAATATGCTTGGAAAATATTCATGGTAAAGGAAAGCCAATGGGAGCTGAATGATAAATAAAAGGTTTCATGGAACAGGTAGTGTTTTTGAAGGCTAATATAAAAATTGCATACATTTTTAGAGAATTCAATTTAGTTAAATGTGCCTGCAAATGTTCAGGGTTTTAAAAGAATCTGGCCTATTTAAAAATAAAACTAGGATTTTGGCACACTTGCATGTTGACTCATTTGAGCTTCACAAAACACTGTACTAAAATCATCTTACTGAAAAGAAGAAAAAAAGTAAAAACATAGAAATTAAGTAACTTGCCCAATGCCCCATACAGAGTAAGTATATATAGAGATTCAAGCTCAAGCATGTCAGCAAAGCCCATGACCCATCTTCAATTCCAGGATGCCTCTCAAGGAATACTGGGATCTCAAGAAGCATAGGCTGATAAGAGAAAAGTAGAGTGATTAGGGTGCCACTTAGGGAACATATACATGTTTAATGATCTTTGATTTCCAGAGGTCATCACTACTCATTAGTCTGAGGTATTACTTACCTTCATCAGTATAATTTCAAGAGTTTGGTAACAGTGACCCTTCCAGTGAGAGGCAGCAAGGATCACAGATGAGCAGGGTGATATCAAGGAGTTACTGATGGTTTGCCAATTATTTTGTGAAGGATGGAAAATTCACTGAAGTTTTATCTTTTGATAAATTCTTTCAAAATCACATCTACAATTAGTATGATATGATATTGGATACAAAGCATATTTACTAAGAAAAGATGAACAGGTGATGGGGGGTGGATTTTGCAACTCCAAACCAAAAGCTAGTAGGACATATCATAGGAGGGCAGATCTGGAAGGCAGAAGAAACATAAAGGCGGAAGATTTTTTAGTAAGTGTCCCACTTTGCTTGCATCCTTCTGTATCCATGTTTTTGGATAGTACCTTCCTACACTGGTTCTGCTCCTGGCCACGGTGCTTGCCTTGGCAAATGAAACAAGAGAAAATGTTACACAAGCAGAAGCCTGTGTTGCACTTGGAACCCTGAAAACACCCTGGTAAAAAGCCCTTGCTAGCAGGCTGAAGGAGGAGAGAATGAGATGCACCTGGCTGACAGCCTGCTGAGTACCAAATACATCAGAAATCCTAGATCATCCACCCACCACCTGGCTACAGTCCATAAGAAAGTCCAGCAGGAGTCAACCAAGGAAACTGGCCAGAAGATGTGACCAGCCAATCCACAGAGCTGTTTATTCTAAGCCACTAAGTTTTACGGTAGTTTGTTACACAGCAAAAGTTAATCGATATGATGGAATACTATTTCAAACAATGGGGGGGAAAACAAACAAAAGGTTACTACCTTTTTATCTAAGAGCACAGACTACCTGTTTCTTGTTTCCCAATAGAGACGTGAAAAGCCAGAAGGCTTATACTGTAAAGAATAAATGGTGTGCCCATGTAGAAAGAACCTTGGAGAACTCAAAGAATACTATATTTCAGAATGGTAGGAGAACAGCTGAATTATTCTCATGCAACCGGCAGTAAAACAGAAAAACACCATGAGGCCTTAGTAAGTTCAATGCATCTTCTCTAAACAAAATACATCTCATTTTAATTTCAGGGATGTGAAAAACTTGCGACACATGAAGGCTCTTCTTACATGATGCTTTTTAAAATTCATTAAATTCCTCATAATATGAGGAATATGTTCTAGGCAATGAAAACGTGTGCTCATAGAAACTGTTTTCAAACTCTGCATATTGGTTTTGTGTTGCAGAATATACAAAATGCCTACCATAATGAATGAGTCCATGACTGTAATAAGACCATTAAAAACAAAATATAGGCATGATAAAAATAGTTGGAATTTAAAATAAAATTGTTTTCAAACCTCACACAAAAAAACATAGTTAAGGGAAAATTAATGAGATTTAGTTCTGTGTGTTTTCATAAGAGAAATCTCATTATTTCATAATCACTTGCTATAAGTTATATGTATAATTATTTATGGACATGTATAATGCTCATCAATTCTAACAGTCACCAATCACTTGAATTAAATATTATAAAATAGGACATTACATATTGAAAAAAATTATAGTAAACTGAATTAAATACAGTTAAATATACTATAGTTTTTAGTTAAATATACATTGATTACCATAAAATCTGTATATATGTGAAAAATATAATTAAATATAATTATAATTTTTCAGGTTTGCTTGCCAAGTTTGTTTGTCATGTTAGCCCTGAGGAAACATATTTATTAAAACCACAAAGAAAATAATTCTATGGGAAAATGATTTATTTACCTGGATCTTCTATGGTTAAGTTCTTTATTAACCATTGAACGATATCTGACCCTAGAATAAGAAAAAAAGAAAAACAAAAATATATGTGAATATCTATATATGTTAAGTTCAAGAACATTTAACAGCACTGATAAGGAGAAGGAGTGTTTCTAATTGTTATAACAGATTAGGATCAGCTACATACAAGGTGTTGAAAATAGTGTGAATACACTGTCTTCATTCAATGACTCAAGTGCAAACTAGTCAATTATTAAATATGAAATGTTTAAACAGAAAGATTTAATATACTAGTAGTGGATAAAGTGGTTCATTTATTTACTCACTTAATGAATGATCGCTGAGTATCTACTATCGTTTAAGCACAACTCTTAGTATGGCAAAGCCAATACTTTATAAGATGATAATTGTCTCATTTCTGGTTTGCCCCATCCATCCCTATATCTACTCTCAAGTCAACCCAAATGTGCTGTCAGTTTTTGAAACTCCTTTGTGTTTTAAGCCTTTATAGTACTATTCTCTCTGACTGAAAGGTCTTTCCACTATTTTCAAGATACTCAAGATTGATTTACACAGAAGAACTTCCCTTGATCCTCACCTTTGGCAGTGTGCGTGGAGAGCCTTAAGCCAGTCAAAAGAAAAGCAGAGTAGTCAACATTTCTGCTAAATGTGATCCAAGATTGAAAGGCCGTGAGCTAGTTCAGTGTACAAGAGAATTAGAACAAAATCAGACTTGTGACTAATTAGGGCTGGAGTTGGCCAGTGGGGGAACTATGAGGACTCAAGGTTTCCAGTCCACAAGCATTATGGATGAACAGAATGGTAAAAATATGAGCAGAAATGGGAGATTCTAGAAGAGGAGATTTACCTAAGATGTTCATTTCTGTGTAACTTTGGTTTTCAGTGTAATTAATTTCTACATAAAATAACAACAACAACAAAAAATATGTAACGTAACTATTCACACACTCAGTAAATGTGTGTGAAAAATATGTAACGTACACACACTCAGTAAACTGCCTCAGTGGTGCATGGATGAAATTCTGTGTAAATCGAGATTCCATTTCTACCTCTTTTGGAGACTTGGTAGGGTTGTAGCCTACCCACCTGAGATCTAGTAAATGACATTAACAGTGGACAAGTAATTCCAGTTGCTTAAAATAGAATGGGTCCAAATTAATTTTAAAATAAACTTGATTATCAAACTTGACAATAATGTTTATGAAATTTCCTAAAATTTATGAAAAATTTACACCCAAAATAGCCTTTAATAAGCACACATTTTGAAAATATTGACTCTAACTTGTGCTCTTTCATAGCTGCTCCTTTAAAACTGCCATTGATTTAAATGCATTTGAGATGATGGATTCATCTAGATCCTAAAGAAAGTTCTGAGGAAATGAAGGATAGGAAACCATTCACAAGAGCACGGATATTGCAAAGTGTTGTGCCTAACTTGCCACTAACAGCCTAAGTTATCTTGAGGAGTGGTCTTCCCTTCTGAAAAAAGCAGAAACTCAGCTTTTCAAATATGTATGCAGTGCTACTTGACCAATGTAGAATTTCAAGTACCTAAATCTTATTAGCTATCTCCAGGAACCCTGCTTATTTTTCACAGTTGAGCATCTATTTAGGGAAAATATACAAGCAGCCATTGGAAAATGTCTATTCTTTTGAAGAGAGTCAAATATTGGTTCCAGGACTGTATTTTTTTCTTATTGTGAAAGATGATTTTAAAATACCTTCAGAAAAAGGTTCTTTTTGTTTTGTTTTGTTTTAAGGTTTTCTTCTCTCTTCCTCCACCCCACTTTCCTGAACAGAAAGAAATGCAAAGAAGCCTAATTTTTGAAGTTACATATAATACAGGAAACAAGAAAATTATTTTACTGGCCTGGTTTTTTGGTTATTTCTGTCACAGAGGTAGTCTCAGTTCAGCGTAAAAAAGCCAGTTTGATTGCTTGTCAGTGTTCTTGCCTGGAGAATCCCAGGGATGGGGGAGCCTGGTGGGCTGCTGTCTGTGGGGTCACACAGAGTCAGAAACGACTGAAGTGACTTAGCAGCAGCAGCAGCAGCAGTATAATCATAGTGGTTTTATTGTTGTGTGATCACCCAATATATTTATGGCTTTAAGTTAACACATTATGAATTATTATTTTATTGTTAAACGTATCATATTCATATCATGTTCATCATATACATCTATTAGGCACCTATGTTAGCAAGACCTTAACCCCCAGTTGTGACAGTTAGACGGAGAAAAGAAGTAAAAAGTTCCAGCATTTTATGGAACCACAAGATTGAAAGGGAAATGTGTTATCATAGTCACATTAAGAACTGATTCAATGGCTTTATAGTCAGGAGGGTTATAGAAAGGAATAGCACCTTTGTAGCAATTTCTAAGCTTTATCTTTAACATTAACAAATAAGTGGGCAGATCTGCTAAAATTTTCATGCACAAATGTATATATCCAGAACACTTCAACGTTTCATTTATCTTTTACTGAGGACATCAGAGTAACAAGTAGGATTTTTTTTTTCTTTTAAATTGCATTAGAGCTATCAATTAGCTACAATGTGAAACTAGTTAAGAGGTGCAACAGCTATGTTCGATACAGGATACAGGATGCTTGGGGCTGGTGCAAGGGGATGATCCAGAGAGATGATATGGGGTGGGAGGTGGGAGGGGGGTTCGGGATTAGGAACTCATGTACACCCATGGCTGATTCATGTCAATGTTTGGCAAAACCAATACAGTATTGTAAAGCAAAATAAATTAAAATTTAAAAAAAAGAGATGTAACAGTATCTTATACCCTAAGAGATAAAAGTCGCCCGTCACTGCAGCTTCTGGAAAGTTGAGCCTTGATCTGTGCTTTTGTCTTGAAATCTTAGAGGCACCTATCACTTTTAGAGTTACAAAATTATGTGTCCTCTCTACTTAACAGAAGCAGTGTAAATTACATTATTGTACAATCCCATAGTCTATGATTTGACGTGAAAACAGGCAAAACAAGCAAGCAAGTGCTCCTCACACACTGCTCATAGTTCTCCACATGCCGTATTGTTTCTTACTTCCATGACTGGTTATGCTATTCTCTTTTTCCTTCAGTTAATCCCAGCTGACTTCATCAACTTCAGTTCATATATTACCTACTTCAGGAAGCCTACTCTTCTCACCCTCACCTCCACCTTGCCAGGTAATGCGTTTCTCCTTTAAGACCTATTAATATCCTCATCATTCATTACACTTGTCAATGGTTTTATAATCCTCTGTTAATTTTTGTCTGTCTTCCCCTTGCATCTTGAGTTCCTTGAAGGTCGGGGTGTGTGTTACTCATCCCTGGATCCAAAACACCCAGACCAGTGGCTGACATATAAAAGGTGATGAGCAAGTGTTAAAAGAATGAATGAACAAACAGCAAGATTTCCCCCCTCATATCCTACTCTAAGGGAATTTATAAAACAAAGGCAGTGGTCATACAAAGATATTTGACTGGCATATAGTTTTCAGCTACCATAAATTCTCTTCATAGTGATAATCTTCCCTTTCCAAGGCAATCACTTCAGGACTCCATCCATAATTAAAGAAAAAGAATCAAAGACATTTAGACATAAATATTATCTCCTCACCCATGCTATGGACTTGAGTAGAAAAGGGGCTTCCTCAAGACCGCTCCGATGCTGAGTGACAAGACAGGACTAGGTTTTATGCTGAGGCTACTGTATTTCCATATAGCCATATAGCCTCTCGAGATTACAGCACATCTCCTCACAAGTGACAACTATAACTATCCCCACCATGAACCTGAAAATGAAGTTCACCAAAAGAAAAATATTGTTAAGTTTTCATAAACATGATCTATGAGGACTTGTAAGCAACCAAAGACAGCAAGGAGATCAAACCAGTCAATCCTAAAGGAAATCAGTCCTGAGTATTCATTGGAAGGACTGATGCTGAAGCTGAAACTACAATAATTTGGCCACTTGATGCGAAGAACTGATTCACTGGAAAAGACCCTGATTCTGGGGAAGACTGAAGGCAGGAGGAGAAGGGGACGACAGAGGATGAGATGGCTGGATGGCATCACTGACTCGATGGACATGGGTTTGAGTGAACTCCGGGAGTTGGTGATGGACAGGGAGGCTTGGCGTGCTGCGGCTCATGGAGTCGCAAAGAGTCAGACACGACTGAGTGACTGAACTGAATTGAACTGAAAAAACAGGGCTTTCCAGGTAGCGAAAGGGTAAAGAATCCACTTGCCAATGCAGGAAACACAGGTTTAATCCCTGGATCGGGGAGATCCCCTGCAGTACAAAATGGCAACCCACTTCAGTATTCCAGGGTCGCGAAGAGTCAGATATGACTTAGCAACTAAACAACAACTTTGGACCAGAGAAAAAGGATACATTTGGGCTTCAAGGAAAAATGGAAACAAGACTCTGATGACATGAGAGTTCCTCACGGTTCCTCTCTGGATACACTTCTGTCTAAAAAACAGCCTCTGTTGTTTCTCTCCAACAAGGTGGATCATGAGGGCTCATAGTTTTTGGGTTTACATCTCCTTCATTAAAGGCATCAAGAAGTTTGAGACTAAAATTTTGTAGGCACAACTCCTAATTTCACATGGTGTGTGTGTGGGGGGTGGTGGTCTAAGTTTGGGGAAGGAAATGCATTCCTGCATTTCTGCATTCCTCATTCCTGCATCAATCAACTGTGGCAAGAAAAGTGAGGTCACAAACATTGATATACTGGTTGGAGGCATATACAAAACAGTGTCCAGAAATATGAGTACTTGGCAGACAAAACAACAGGTTAAAACACAGCTTCCTTCAATTCTTTAATGTTTATATTTCCATCGGAGAAAAAGAGAAGAGGAAGGAGGTAGAACTCCAAAGCATGTCAATGAAATGAGCATGTTATTCTGCTTTGTTATAAATATAAATGTGTTCTGTTCTATGAAATTATTATATTCCTGAAAGGCAGAGTATGAATACATCTTTGTGTGTGTGAATAAAGCCACACTTTATGTGTAATAAAAACTATGCAAAAGAACTTCATGGTATATATGCAAAGAAATTCATTGGGGTTTTGGATATGAGTGTGTATCCTTTTAAGGAAATTATTTTTTAAAGTGAATAACATCCAGTTGAGTATTGTTATGTCTGTTTTTTTTAATATAAATTTATTTAATTGGAGGCTAACTACTTTACAATATTTTATTGGTTTTGCCATACATCAATATGAATCTGCCACGGGTGTACACGTGTTCCCCATCCTGAACCCCTCTCCCAACTCCCTCCCCATACCATCCCTCTGGGTCATCCCAGTGCACCAGCCCCAAGCATCCAGTATCATGCATCAAACCTGGACTGGCGATTCGTTTCACATATGATATTATACATGTTTCCATGCCATTCTCCCAAATCATCCCACCCTCTCCCTCTCCCACAGAGTCCAAAAGACTGTTCCATACATCTGTGTCTCGTTTGCTGTCCTGCATACAGGGTTCTCGTTACCATCTTTCTAAATTCCATATATATGCATTAGTATACTGTATTGGTGTTTTCCTTTCTGGCTTACTTCACTCTGTATAATAGGCTCCAGTTTCATCCATCTCATTAGAACTGATTCAAATGTATTCTTTTTAATGGCTGAGTAATACTCCATTGTGTATATGCACCACAACTTTCTTATCCATTCGTCTGCTGATGGACATCTAGGTTGCTTCCATGTCCTGGCTATGGTAAACAGTGCTGTGATGAACATTGGGGTACACGTGTCTCTTTCAATTCTGATTTCCTCGGTGTGTATGCCCAGCAGTGGGATTGCTGGGTCATAAGGCAGTTCTATTTCCAGTTGTTTAAGGAATCTCTGCACTGTTCTCCATTGTGGCTGTACTAGTTTGCATTTCCACCAACAGTGTAAGAGGGTTTCCTTTTCTCCACACCCTCTCCAGCATTTATTGCTTGTAGACTTTTGGATAGCCACCATTCTGACTGGTGTGAAATGGTACCTCATTGTGGTTTTGATTTGCATTTCTCTGATAATGAGTGATGTTGAGCATCTTTTCATGTGTTTGTTAGCCATCTGTATGTCTTCTTTGGAGAAATGTCTGTTTAGTTCTTTGGCCCATTTTTTGATTGGGTCGCTTATTTTTCTGGAATTGAGCTGCAGGAGTTTCTTGTATATTTTTGAGATTAATTCTTTGTCAGTTGCTTCACCTGCTATTATTTTCTCCCATTCAGAAGGCTATCTTTTCACCTTGCTTATAGTTTCCTTTGTTGTGCAGAAGATTTTAATTCTAATTAGATCCCATTTGTTTCTTTTTGCTTTTATTTCCAATATTCTAGGAGGTGGGTCATAGAGGATTCTGCTGTGATTTATGTCAGAGAGTGTTTTGCCTATGTTCTCCTCTAGGAGTTTTTTAGTTTCTGGTCTTACATTTAGATCTTTAATCCATTTTGAGTTTATTTTTGTGTATGGTGTTAGGAAGTGTTCTAGTTTCATTCTTTTACAAGTGGTTGACCAGTTTTCCCAGCACCACTTGTTAAAGAGATTGTCTTTTCTCCATTATATTCTCGCCTCTTTTGTCAAAGATAAGGTGTCCGTAGGTGCATGGATTTATCTCTGGGCTTTCTATTTTGTTCCATTGATCTATATTTCTGTCTTTGTGCCAGTACCATACTGTCTTGATGACTGTGGCTTTGTAGTAGAGACTGAAGTCAGGCAGGTTGATTCCTCCAGTTCCATTCTTCTTTCTCAAGATTGCTTTGGCTATTTGAGGTTTTTTGTGTATTTCCATACAAATTGTGAAATTATTTGTTCTAGATCTGTGAAAAATACCGTTGGTAGCTTGATAGGGATTGCATTAAATCTATAGATTGCTTTGGGTAGTATACTCATTTTCACTATATTGATTCTTCCAATCGATGAACATGGTATATTCCTCCACCTATTAGTGTCCTCTTTGATTTCTTTCATCACTGTTTTATACTTTTCTCTATATAGGTCCAACCAGTCCATCCTAAAGGAGATCAGTCCTGGGTGTTCATTGGAAGGGATGATGCTGAAGCTGAAACTCCAATGTTGTGGCCACCTCATGTGAAGAGTTGACTCACTGGAAAAGACCCTGATGCTGGGAGGGATTGGGGGCAGGAGGAGAAGGGGACGACAGAGGATGACATGGCTGTATGGCATCACCGACTCCATGGACATGGGTTTGAGTGAACTCTGGGAGTTGCTGATGGACAGGGAGGCCTGGCGTGCTGTGATTCATGGGGTCACAAAGAGTCAGATGTGACTGAGCGATTGAACTGAAATGAACTGATATATAGGTCTTTTGTTTCTTTAGGTAGATACATTCCTGAGTATTTTATTCTTTTTGTTGCAATGGTGAATGGAATTGTTTCCTTCTCTTTCCTTTTTCTCATTATTAGTGTATAGGAATGCAAGGGATTTCTATGTGTTGATTTTATATCCTGCAACTTTACTATGTTCATTGATTAGCGCTAGTAACTTTCTGGTGGAGTCTTTAGGGTTTTCAAACTGTGGAAACAGTGTCAGACTTTATTTTTTGCGGCTCCAAAATCACTGCAGATGGTAACTGCGGCCATTAAATTAAAAGACGCTTACTCCTTGGAAGAAAAGTTATGACCAACCTAGATAGCATATTCAAAAGCAGAGACGTTAATTTGCCAACTAAGGTCCGTCTAGTTAAGACTATGGTTTTGCCACTAGTCATGTATGGATGTGAGAGTTGGACTGTGAAGAAAGCTGAGCACCGAAGAATTGATGCTTTTGAACTGTGGTGTTGGAGAACACTCTTGAGAGTCCCTTGGACTGCAAGGAGATCCAACCAGTCCATTCTGAAGGGGATCAGCCCTGGGATTTCTTTGGAAGGAATGATGCTAAAGCTGAAACTCCAGTACTTTGGCCTCTCATGCGAAAAGTTGACTGATTGGAAAAAGACTCTGATGCTGGGAGGGATCGGGGGCAGGAAGAGAAGGGGACGACAGAGGATGAGATGGCTGGATGGCATCACTGACTCGATGGACGTTAGTCTGAGTGAACTCCAGGAGATGGTGATGGACAGGGAGGCCTGGCGTGCTGCGATTCATGGTGTTGCAAAGAGTTGGACATGACTGAGCGACTGAACTGAAGTGAACTGATGTAGATCATGTCATCTGCAAACAGTGAGAGTTTTACTTCTTTTCCAATTTGGATTCCTTTTATTTCTTTTTCTGCTCTGATTGCTGTGGCCAAAACTTCCAAAATTATGTTGAATAGTAGTGGTGAAAGTGGGCACCCCTGTCTTGTTCCTGACTTTAGGAGAAATGCTTTCAACTTTTCACCATTGAGGATAATGTTTGCTATGGGTTTGTCATATACAGCTTTTATCATGTTGAGGTATGTTCCTTCTATTCTTGCTTTCTGGAGAGTTTTTATCATAAACGGATGTTGAATTTTGTCAAAGGCTTTCTCTGCATCTATTGAGAAAATCACATGGCTTTTATTCTTCAATTTGTTAATGTGGTGTATTACATTGATTGATTTGCGGATATTGAAGAGTCCTTGCATCCCTGGGATAAAGCCCACTTGGTCATTATGTATGATCTTTTTAATGTGTTGTTGGATTCTGATTGCTAGAATTTTTGTTAAGGATTTTTGCAACTATGTTCATCAGTGATATTGGCCTGTAGTTTTCTTTTTCTGTGGCATCTTTGTCAGGTTTTGGTATTAGGATGATGGTGGCCTCATAGAATGAGTTTGGAAGTTTACCTTCCTCTGCAATTTTCTGGAAGAGTTTGAGTAGGATAGGTGTTAGCTCATCTCTAAATTTTTGGTAGAATTCAGCTGTGAAGCTGTCTGGACTTGGGCTTTTGTTTGCTGGAAGATTTCTGATTACACTTTCAATTTCCGTGCTTGTGATGGGTCTGTTAAGATTTTCTATTTCTTCCTGGTTCAGTTTTGGAAAGTTGTACTTTACTAAGAATTTGTCCATTTCTTCCAAGTTGTCCATTTTATTGGCATATAATTGTTGATAGTAGTCTCTTATGATACAGCCAGTTGGGATAAACCATCTACTGCTGGTGCTGCTGCTAAGTCGCTTCAGTCGTGTCCGTCTCTGTGCGACTCCATAGATGGCAGCCCACCAGGCTTCCCCATCCCTGAGATTCTCCAGGCAAGAACACTGGAGTGGGTTGCCATTTCCTTCTCCAGTGCATGAAAGTGAAAAGTGAAAGGGAAGTCGCTCAGTCGTGTCTGACTCTTTGCAACCCCATGGACTGCAGCCTACCAGGCTCCTCCGTCCATGGGATTTTCCAGGCAAGAGTACTGGAGTGGGGTGCCATTGCCTTCTCCGAAACTATCTACATATTGTCCCAAAACTTTATGCTCTCGAACTTTAAGAGACTGTCTACTCCCTTTTGGGTCTAAAAGATCCCAGACTTTCTCATTATAAATTTCCCCATAGGATACTTTCACTTTAAAGGTCTGTGACTCATTCTGCTCTAGAGATTCTTTGAAATAAAGCACAGCAGAGCCTTGGGATGAGGCCTCGCTGCTCAGGATTGCCCATCATGGAGAAGGATTGTCCTGAGCCTGTCTGCCCATATACAAAAATGCAAGCATTATACCCCTGAAAGGCTTTCTCAAGAATTCCTTCCCCAAGGCACTTGAAAACCACTTCTTGACCAGCATATTTTGTAGAGTTAGATTCATCCATGCACCAAAAGCAATAATCAAATGCAAATACCTTGGGAGGTTTCCTTTCTCCCTGTTTGGTGTTAAAAGGAGGAGGGTGCAGGACAATTTGATTCTCTTCTATCTCCACCACGCACTTGGTGTTGAGTTCCAGTTCTCGTCTGTTCAGGGACCGGACCCGGAGGGCAATTTTACCTTGGTATCCGACATTTTTTCCAGTGGTCACATACGGATGTGGGAGTTGGACTGTGAAGAAAGCTGAGCGCCAAAGAATTGACGCTTTTGAACTGTGGTGTTGGAGAAGACTCTTAAGAGTCCCTTGGACTGCAAGGAGATCCAACCAGTCCATTCTGAAGGAGATCAGCCCTGGGATTTCTTTGGAAGGAATGATGCTAAAGCTGAAACTCCAGTACTTTGGCCACCTCATGCGAAGAGTTGACTGATTGGAAAAGACTCTGATGCTGGGAGGGATTGTGGGCAGGAGGAGAAGGGGACGACAGAGGATAAGATGGCTGGATGGCATCACTGACTCGATGGACGTGAGTCTGAGTGAACTCCGGGAGATGGTGATGGACAGGGAGGCCTGGCGTGCTGTGATTCATGGGGTCGCAAAGAGTCCAATACGACTGAGCGACTGAACTGAACTAATCCGACATTTTGGCGGTGCCCGCTAGGCCCCCACGCGGCCCCTTCACGCCTGCCCTCGGAGCGCGGTCGCAACTGCTCCGCCATGAGCTCGGCGAGGCAGCGCTGAGGTGCTCGGCCCATCGAGGGCAAGTGCGAGGCAGGGCAGGGCCGGGCCGGGCCGGGGGAGGGGCGGCCGTGGAGGCGGCGGCAGCGGCTGTGGCGGGCTGGGAGGAGGCTGCGCGGCGCGGGCTGAGCGAGAGCGTAGGCGCTGCCCCTCGCCGCCGTCCGGGGGCCGGGCCGCGCCGCCATCTTCCCCGCCTTGCGACGCCCCATGTCTGTTTTTTTTTTTTTTTTTCATATATCAGCTTCATTTAGAAAACATTTTCCAGTATTTATAAAATTAAAATTACTTCTGGTCACAGTCTGAGACTGGATTGAAGTTATAATAGCACATCTCTCAATCTTCCAAACCTAATAACATCCCTGACATCCAGAGACCATTGGGAGACTATTAATCAAAACAGTACATTTGCTAAATTTTTGCTTTTGCTAAATCTGAAACACAGTTTAAGCCTTGGTCTACAACACTTTAAAAAGGTAGAAAAAAGGGCATTTAAATGCATTTGTAGATGAGATGGCAAAAACAAATTATATGGTTGATTACATTTTCTTTTCAGGTTCTTACTCAGAATTCTATGGCCCTTGAACAAAAGTAGAATCACAGAAAATACTGGTCTTTCTAAACATAACCTGAACCTGCAAATTAAAGAGACTAAAGCCCAAATATTCATACCAAGTACTAACAGTGTGCACTGAAGATAGAATAAAAATACATTTCTCTATCTTCTAATAAAGCACAGTGAAACTAAGTTGGAGTTATGGGGGAAAAAGGTCCCTGGTTGTTTTTTAAGCATATATTTAGTCAAGACCTTGGGAATTTTATCTAGATTTTTAAACTTTGCTGTGTAACTTCCATAAGCCATAAAAAAATCTCTTTAGACACAAAGCAAGGATTATGTATGGGTCTTTTCAAGGCCTAAATTGTAAACATGGCCCGCAAAAACAAGAAGGCAGTATAAATGACTATAATGAATCAAGAAGATCTTAAGAATTGTTTCTCACCCTGTCCCAGAGCTCAAGATAATTACTGATCAACCAGAAAAGGTTTTTTCCAAATCGTGTTCTGAAAAACACCACTGTGTTTCTTGTTTGGGATGGCGAGAGTAAGTGTGGGAAATGCTGCTTGACCTATCAATTAGAAGCATATCAAAATCTCTAGCTGTAATAAAGTAGTTGTTTATTTCTTTTTCAGTTCTGTCCATTTTTGGTTTGTGTATTGTGATGCTCTCTTTTTATTTTTATTTATTATTATTATTTTTTATTTTTTAAATTTTAAAATCTTTAATTCTTACATGCGTTCCCAAACATGAACCCCCCTCCCACCTCCCTCTCTTTTTAGCTATAAACACATTTAAGTTTGTTACATCTTCTTAAGAGAACTAAACTCTATTTACTACCTTTCTTGATCTTTGATACCTTTCCTTGGAATGAACATAATGAATATTTCCTTGTAATGCTTAATGTGAAATTAACAGAGCTACTCCTACCTTCCATTGATTAAAATATGTTTAATGTTACTTTCTGGTAGAGAGTATTTAGTTGGGTTATGATATTTTGTCCACTGTGCCAACTTTTGTCTTTTAATTGGTGTTATCAAATTTCATGTAACTACTGATATGTCAATATATGCTATTTATTCATCATTTTCTGGTTTATCTACATTATTTTCTTGTCTCTATGTTCTTTTTTTCTGCCATCCTATGGGTTGTATTAACATTTCTTAAGAATTTCATTTTGATTTATCTAAGTTGTTTTGAGGGTATCATTTTGTATAGCATTTCATAGCTGATGCCAAAATTACAGTACATACATGTAACATCACAACTTCTGGTGGCACTATCATTTTACCAGTTTTAGTAAAGGATAGAAACCTTATATTCCTTTATGTCCCTTTAATCTCTAGTTTGTAATACTTCTTAAGTATTCTATATACTTTTAGAAGCATATCAGACTTTGCTATATTTTTTTCTTCAGCAATGAAATTATTTAGAAAACCAAAGAGTAGAAAAACCTACTGCATTTACCTACTTATTTACTTAGACTTCTCTGTTGGCTCAGTGGTAGAGTCTGCTTGCAATGCAGGAGATGCTGGTTCGATTCCTGGGTCAGGAAGATCCTCTGGAGAAGGAAATGACAGCCAACTCCAGTATTTTTGCCTGGGAAATCCAATGGACAGAGGAGCCTGGAGGGCTACAGCCTATGGGGTCTCAAAGAGTCAGACATGACGGCAACTAAACAACAGCAACAACATATTTGCTTACCATGTTTTTCTTTTTTTCTGTTGTTTCAAGCTTTCTTCCTGTATTGCTTCCTTTTAATTTAGAAAATTTCCTATAGTCATTCTGTTAAACTAGGTCAGCTTGTGACAAATTCTCTTAGTTTTCATTCATCTGAGAATGTTTTATCTTTACTTTATTCCTCAAGGAAATGATCGCTGGGCACAGGATTCTGGGTTGACAATTTTTTCTTACAGTATTTGAAAATGTCATGCCATTTCTTTCTGTTTCCTGATGAGATATCTGTTCTCATTTGAATTATTTTTCCATTAAAGTATCATTTTTCTGTGACAGCTTTCAAAAATCTCTCCTGTTGTCTGAAATTTAATTATGACACATCTTAGCATAGACTTTGATGATTTTTATGTACCCTATTTTAGACTAGGTTTATGTCTTATCCTATATTTGGGAATTTTTTAGCCATTATTTCTTTGAGAGCTTTCTTAAATTCTCACCTTGTTTCTCCTTACCTTTCAGGACTCCGATGACACAAATGTTAGATCTCTTGTTATAGTTTCACAGGTGTCAGGGGCTGTGCTCATTTTTGTCAGTCTGTTGTCTCTCCGCTGTTCAGCTTAGGGAATTCCTATTGCTCTATCTTCTATTTTACTGATTCTTTCCTCTGTTTTACCCAGTCTTCAGTCAAGCACATCCACTGAGGTTTTTCATTTGTTATTGTATTTTTCAGTTTTAAAATTTCTGCTTGGTGTTTCTTTATATTTCATATTTCTTTGCTAAGAATTTCTGTTTGTTTTCTGAGAGCTTCCAGTGTTTTTTTTTTCTTTTTTAAAAAATGTTCACTACTATTCATTGAAGAAGTTTTATCAGAGTTTCTTCAAAATCTTTGTAAGATAATCTAACATCTCTGTCATCTCAGTGTTGGCATTATTGACGGTTTTTCATTAAGCTTGAGATATTCCTGGCTCTAGATGTAGAAAGTGCTTTTCTTAATTAAAATCTGAACCTTTTTATATTATGAGACTCTGGATTTTATTTAAACCTTCTGCTGGCTTTCTCTGACACTGCTTCTGCTAGGGAGAAGGGGTTGTTTTTTCATTACTGTCGGGTGAAGGTAGAAATATGACCCTGCAGAGGGGTAGCCTGGTTGCCACTGACTGATGGGCAAAGTCTTGACCCTCCACTAGGTTTCCTCTGATACCACTGTGGTGGGGCGATGCAGGTGCCTTTAAACTACCAGGTGGGTGTGGTTATCCATTGACAGCAGGGCTGGAGGAAGGGACCTCTTTACTGGCCAGTGGGGATGAAATTCCTGGTTCCCTGCTTGGCCTTCTCTAACACCACACCAGTGTCAGTATGAGATTACTTCATTATACCCACACATGGAGAGAAATCTAGGCTCTCTACCTGGCCTTTGTTAGTATGGTTGAGATTGGGGCTATAGCCTTTCCTGTGGTGTTTCACTGGAATGAAGCAATTTATTATATAAAAGCTACCTACCTACTCGCTAGGTTGTCCTTTTCCTAATCCTTTGGCTTGAATGCATGGACCTAATTGGTGTTTTACTCTTTTGTTTTTTGTCTATGGGTGCAATGCATGCGACATTGCTTCAGTCATGTCAGACTTTTTGACATTCTGTGGACAAGCTCCTCTGTCCATGGGATTCTCCAGGCAAGAATACTGAAGTGGGTTGCCATTTCCTCCTCCAGGGGATCTTCCTGACCCAGGGATCAAACCCACATCTAACAACTCTTGCACTGGCAGACCAGTTCTTTACCATCATGGTCACCTGGGAAGCCCCTTTTTTGCCTATACCCATTAACATTTCTGGGTTGTTGACCTTTTCCACTTCAAGTCTGAGATATATGAAGCAAACATATAACCCAGGGAATTCACAACCATGGCATTCCTAGGTTCCTGAGTTCTCATAGCCTAATTTGTTCTATCTACCTTCCAGAATGTTACATTTTTTCCCATATATAGTGACTACAGTTTTTAGTTGTACTTACCAGGAAGAATAAGTAGAGATATATGTAATCCATTTTCCTGAAAGTTAACACTTCAACATCTGTTTTTTTAATGGTTACATTATGAATGCAAGTTTCCTAGAATACAGATACTTTCAAATTTACCATTCTCACCAAAGCATTCTCTTGGAAAAAAACAAAACAAAACAAAACAAAACAAAACTGAAAACTGTCAAATCTTAGCTCTCCATAATTTACTCTACAACATTCTTCATTATCAGTTCAGTAGTGTTCATCTAAATTTATGCAGACTATAGAGAAAGCTGAGTGCTGAAGAATTGATGCTTTTGAACTGTGGTGTTGGAGAAGACTCTTGACAGTTCCTTGGACAGCAAGGAGATCAAATCAGTCAATCCTAAAGGAAATCAGTCCTGAATATTCAATGGAAGGACTGATGCTGAAGCTGAAACTCCAATACTCTGGCCACCTGATGCAAAGAACTAACTCATTGGAGAAGACCCTGATGCTGGGAAAGATTGAAGGAGGGAGGAGAAGGTGATGACAGAGGATGAGATGGTTGTATGGCATTACCAACTCAATGGACATGAGTTTCAGCAAGTTCCAGGAGTTGGTGATGGACAGGGAGGCCTGGCGTGCTACAGTCTCCATGGGGTCACAAAGAGTCAGACATGACTGAGCAACTGAACTGAAGTGAACTGAACTGAATTAAAGTACTTTATCCACTCTATGAAATAGTTATAAAAATAAGTATCATAATTATCCTAACTTTTAATGAAAAATTTTGTATTAGAATCATGGATAAATAAGTGCTCTTCAACATATCTCCTGTTTTATTATAGTTCACTTTCTCATTTCACAACTTATTATAATACAGATTAGTAAGTTGTGATACAGGCTAGACACAGATTTTTTTTTAAAGACATATAATAATATAACTTTGTTTGGCGAGTTCTCATATTTCAATGGATGGAGGAGCCTGGTGGGTTGCAGTCCATGGGGTCGTGAAGTCTTTCACTTTTCACTTTCATGCACTGGAGAAGGAAATGGCAACCCTCTCCAGTGTTCTTGCCTGGAGAATCCCAGGGATGGGGGAGCCTGGTGGGCTGCCATCTATGGGGTCGCACAGAGTCGGACACTACTGAAGTGACTTAGCAGCAGCAGCATATTTCAATAAAAAATCAGTTCATAGACTTATTAACTCAACTTGATCCTTTAAAGTCAGAATTTGTATTATAAATCCACAATGGTCAGAGTATGGTTATTGGTTACTGGTTTTCTGCTTCATTTTCTTGAATAAAATCATGTTATAACTGCAAACCAGTGGAAATGGAGGTGATAGCTAATTGGCAAATGAATCCTTGTCTACTCTTTCTATTTCAGCTTCTCACTCATACTCTTTTTTATCACCTTTGTCAGATCAAATTTCTACAATCCATTTAAAAGATTTACTTTTGATTCTTTCCTTTAGAAGACTTTCACCTTTCTTAATATGTCCATTCTATTCATTCTCTTGAAGTTTAAAATCTGGTTGCATATTATTCAATTACTAAGTTACTTAATTTATATGTAACATGCCTACAGTCCAACTGCTTACTTCTCTATTAAAATTTTATGCTTCTCTCTCAAAGTCTCAGTATGATGTAAATAGAAAATACATTTTAAGCATTTTACACAGTCTAGCGAGGATGGCCACTCCATAAATGGTAGTTTCGGAAAGACTGTAGTATCTACATTGGGGCAGGTCCTGTTCTAGGAAAACAGCAGTGAACAACATTCTTGGCTCTTATATTCTGATGAGGATAGACAGAAAATAAGCAAATAAATATGTAAATATGTCAGGTGATGATAATGGCAGTAGTAAAAATAAGAGTGTAACGAGGCAAGAAGCCTGATGTTGAGGGTGGGTGGCATGCTACTATCTTTCATAGAGTGGTCAGGAAAGACATCTCTGGTAAAGTATGGTTTTAGTATAGATCTGAAGGAACTAAGTGAAAGTCGCTCAATCCTGTCTGACTCTTTGTGACCCCAGGGACTATACAGTCCATGGAGTTCTCCAGGCCAGAATACAGGATTGGATAGCTTTTCCCCTACTCCAGCAGATCTTCCCAACCCAGGAATCAAACTGGGGTCTCCTGCATTGCAGGCAGACTCTTTACCAACTGAGCTATCAGGGAAGGAATGAGATAAATTATACAGATATATGGGGCAAAATATTCCAGACAGAGAAAATGAATTCTGAGGCCCAAAGCTAGAATCCTTCTTGACCTATTAGAGAAGCAGCACAAAGGTAGGTACAACTGGAACAGAGTCAGTGAAGTTAAAAGCAAGAGGATATGAGGACAAACAGGTCGTTTCAATTTCCAGAAACATTAAATCTTCCAAGACTGAATGACAGAGAAATAGACAATCAGAACAAACTAATTACTAGTAGTAAAATCTAATTAACAATAAAAAAATTCCCAGCAAACAAAAGTCCATAACTGGACAACATCACTGGGGAATTCTACCAAACATATAAAGAAAAGCTAACACCTATTCTCCTATTCTCAAGCTATTCCAGAAAAGTGAAGAGAAGAGAACACTCCCAAAGTCATTCTACAAGGCCACAATTACCTTGACACCAAAACCAGATAAAGAACCTTAAAACAAAAGAAAATTACAGGCCAATATATCTGAGGAATACACATGGAAAAATCCTCAACAAAATATTACCATTCCTAATTCAACAATATATAAAAAGCATCATACACCATGATCAAGTGGTTTTTCCCAGGGATGTAAGAATAGCCTAATATCCATTCATCAAACTCTGTCATATAACACATTAACAAAGGGAAGGGTAAAAATCTCATAATAATCTCAATAGACACAGAAAAGGAATTTTACAAAATTTAATATCCATTCATAATAAAAAACTCTCATCAGAATTGGTATACAGTGAGCATATCTCAACGTGTAATGGCCATTTATGACAAACCCACAAGTAATATCATACTCAACAGTGAAAAGCTTAAAGTTTTTCCTCTAAAATCAGAAATAAGGCAAGGATGTCCATTATCACCACTTCTATTTAATATAGTATTGAAAGTATTAGTCACAGCAATCAGACAAGAAAAAGAAATAAAATGCATACAAAGTGGAAATGAAGAAGCAAAATGATCAGCATTTCTAAATGAAGTGATACTATATAAAGAAGACCCAAAAGTCTCCACCAAAAGACTAATTAATGAAATCTCTAAATTGCAGAATACAAAATTAATATACAAAATTCTTGCTTTTCTGTATACTAATAATGAACTATCAGAAGGAGAAAAAGTAAGAAAATACTCCACTTTAAAATCACATGATGAAAGTTAAACACCTAGGAATAAACAACCAAGTTTAAAGACCTATATTCTGGAAACTATAATACATAGGTAAAAGCAATTGGAAGAAATGGAAACACACACTGTATTCATGCTTTGGAAGAATTAACATTATTAAAACATCTATATTACCCAAAATACAAATTTAATGCAATCCCTATCAAAATACTCATGATATTTTTGACAAAACTAGAACAAATTATCCTAAACTTTATATAACCAAAAAAGACCCAAATAGCTAAAGCAATATTGAGAAAAATGAGCAAAAATGGACATATCATGCTCCAGTACTACAAAGCTACAGTATTTGAAACTGTCACAAAAAAACACACAGAACACTGAAAAAGAATACAGAGATGAGAAATAAACTCACATACTTATGTTCAATTAATCTCCACTAAAGGAGGTAAGAATACACAATGGGTAAAAGATAAAACTTCAATAAATGGTGCTAGAAAGACTGAACAACTACATGTGAAAGAATGAAATTAGAATATTTCTCTTACACCATATACAAAAATAAGCTCAAAATAAATTACCTAAATGTAAGAGCTGAAACCATAAAATTCCTGGAAGACAGTACCAACAGAACTCTCTCTGACATAAATTGTAGCAATATTTTTTTTTCTTCTGTACCCTAAGGCAAAAGAAACAAAAGCAAAAATAAATAAATGGGACCTATTTAAACTTAAAACCTTTTTCACAGCAAAGGAAACTATCAACAAAACAAAAAGACAACCTACTAAAATGGGAGAAAATATTTCTAAATGATATGTCTGATAAGGGCACCCAACATAGAAGCATCTCAATACATAAAGAGAAAAACTTTATATAACCAAAAAAGGGAAAATTGACAGTAACACAATAATAGAGGAGGAATTTGATACCCCACTTGTACCAGTGGACAGAATATATAGACATAAAATAAATGAGGAAACACAGTTTTAAATGACAAAATAAATCAGAGAGGCTTAATTGACACTTATAGGACATTCCATCAGAAAGCAGAAGAATACACTTTCTTCTCAAGTGCACACAGAATATTCTCCAGGATAGATAACATCTTGGGACACAAATCAAACCATGGTAAATCTAAGAAAACTGAAATCATATCAAGTAGCATTTCTGACCACAACATTATAAGATTAGTAATGTTAATATATGGCAAAAACCATCATAAGATTGTAAAGTAATCATTCTCCAATTAAAATTAATTAATTAAAATAAATAAAAAAGAAACAATTACAGGAAAAAAATAACTGTAAAAAACTCAAGCACATGGAGGCTAAACAATATGCTACTAAAAAACCAAAGAGACTACTGAAGAAATCAAAGGGAACTAAACTGTAGAAACACATGGCAATGAAAACACAATTACCCAAAACCTATGAGATGCAGCAAAGGCAGTCCTAAGAGGGAAATTCATAGCAATTCAATCCTACCTCAAGAAACAAGAAAGACTCAAACAACCTAAACCTTAGACCTAAAGCAACCAGGGAAAGAAAAACAAGCAAAATCCAAAGTGAGTAGAAGGAGAGAAATTATAATGAAATAGAATTTTTAAAACATAGCAAAAAATCAATAAAACTAAAAGCTGGTTCTTTGAGAACATAACAAAATTGACAAACCTTTAGCCAGACTCATCAAGAAAAAGGGATAGCACTCAAAATAATGAAAGGAGAAATGAAAAAGGAGAAATTACAACCAACACCACAGCGATATAAAGGATCATAAGAATCTACTACAAGCAAGTACATGTCAATAAATGGACAACTTGGAAGAAATGGACAAATTCTTATTAAAAAAGGTACAACCTTCGAAGACTGAACCAAGAAGAAATAGTGAATATAAACAGGTCAATTATAAGTAATGAAATTGAAACTGAGATGGAAAATTTTCCAACAAACAAAAGCCCAAGACTAAGTGACTTCATAGGCAAATTCTATCAAGCATTTAGAGAAGAATTAGCAACTATTCTTTTCAAATTAATCCAAAAATTTGCAGAGGAAGGAACACTCCCAAGTTCATTCTATTAGGCCACCATCACCCTGGTAACAAAACCAGATGAAGAGCTAAAAGAAAAAATTTAAAGACTAATATCACTGATGAATATAGATGCAAATATCCTCAACAAAATACTAGTAAACATGATCAAACAAAACATTAAAAGAATCATACATCATGTTCAAGTGGGATTTATCTCAGGGCTGAAAGGATTCTTCCATATACACAAATCAGCTAGTGTGATTATCACATCAATAAATTGAAGAATAAAAACCACATGATCTCAATGGGTACAGAAAAAAGTCCTGACAAAATTCAAAAACTCATATATGATTAAAAAAACACAACTCTTTAAAGTGGGCATAGAGGGAAACTAACTTGACATAATAAAGGCCATATATGACACATTCACAGATAACATCATTCTCAGTGGTGAAAAAATGAAAGCATTTCCTTTAAGATTAGGAACAAGACAATGATGCCAACTCTTACCACTCTTAATTCAACATACTTTTGGAAGTTCTAGACATGGCAAACACAGAAGAAAAAGAAATCAAAGAAATTCAAGTTGTAAAAGAAGAAGTAAAAATATCACTGTTTGTAGATGACATGATACTATACATTGAAAATCCTAAAGATGATACCAGAAAACTATTTGAGCAAATCAACTAATATGGCAGTTACAGGATACCAAATTAATACACAGAAATCTCTCACATTCTTATTCACTAACAGTGAAAGATCAGGAAGAGAAATTAAGGAAACAATTCCATTTACCATCACATCAAAAAGAACAAAATAACTAGGAATAAACCTACCCAAGGAGACAGAAGACCTGTACTCAGAAAACTACAAGGTGCTATTGAAAGAAACGAAAGATGACACAATGGATGAAGAGAAATACCATGTTCTTGGATTGGAAGAATCACAACTGTCAAAATGACTACACTACCCAAAACAATCTACAGACTCAATGCAGAAATTGAATCAGTAGATTGAATTCAAGCTATCAAATTACCAATGGTATTTTTCACAGAGTTAGAATGAAAAAATTTTACAATCTGTATGGAACTACAAAAGATCCCAAATAACCAAAGGAATCTTGAGAAAGAAAAATGCAGGGGGAGAATTCAGGCTCCCTGCCTTAAGACTGTATGACAAAGCTGTAGTAAGCAAAACAGTTTGGTACTAGCACAAGAAAAGAGAAATATAGACTAACATAACAGGATAGAAAGTTCAGAGATAAACCCATGCACCTAAGGCCACCTAATCTACGGCAAAGGAGGCAAAAATATACAATGGAGAAAATATAGTCTCTTTAGTAAGTGGTGCTGGGAAAACTGGACAGTTACATGTAAACAAATGAAATTAGAACACTGTCTAACAACATACATATTAATACGCTCAAAATGGATTAAAGACCTAAAGGTAAGATTGAAAACTATAAAACTCTTAGAGGAAAACACAGGCAGAACACTCTGAAATAAATTCCAGGACATCTTTTTGGATTTACATCCTGGAGTAATGAAAATAAAAACAAAAGTAAATAGATGGGACGTAATTAAACTTAAAAGCTTTTGCACAGCAAAAGTAACCATAAACAAAACAAAAAGATAATCTTAGAATGAGAGAAAATATTTGTAAATTACGTGACTGACAGGGGATTCATCTCAAAATATGCAAACAGCTCATGCAGCTCAATTTAAAAAAAAATGTGGAAGTTCTAAAGAGATATTTTTCCAAAGAAGACATGCAGATGGCTAAAAAGCACATGAACATTACTCCATATCACTAATTATTAGATAAATGTAAATCAAAGCTAAAAATGAGGTATCACCTCACACCATTCAGGAAAGCCATCAGTAAAAAGCCTACAAAAAAAAATTCTGAAGAGGATGTGAAGAAAAGGGAACTCTCCTACACTGTTGATGCAGATGTAAACTGGAACAACCACTTTGGAGAACTGTATGGAAGTTCCTTAAGCAACTAAAAAAAGAACTATGATATGATCCAGCAATCCCAGTCCTGGGCCTATATTTGGACAGAACCATAATTTGAAAAGACACATGCACCGCAGTGGTCACTGCAACATTATTTACAATAGCTAAGACATGGAAGCAACCTAAAAGTCCTTTGACAGAGGAGTGGATAAAGAAGATGTGGTACAAATATACAATGGGGCACTACTCAGCCATAAGAAAGGGATGAAATAATGCCATTTGCAGCAACACTGATGGACATAGAGATTGTCATACTGAGTGAAATAGTGAAACAGAGAAAGGCAAATATCATATGATATCACTTATGTGCAGAATCCTTAAAAAATGGTACAAATGAACATATTTACAAAATAGAAATAGAGTCATAGATACAGCAAACTAACTTATGATGACAGGGGGCAGGTGGAAGCTTGGGGAAGGATAAATTAGGAAATTGGGACTGACATGTACAAAAAAGATCATCATGACTAAGATAATCACGATGGAGTGATCACTCACCTAGAGCCAGACATCCTGGAATGTGAAGTTAAGTGGCCTTAGAAAGCATCACTACGAAAAAAGTTAGTGGAGGTGATGGAATTCCAGTGGAGGTATTTCAAATCCTGAAAGATGATGCTGTGAAAGTGCTGCACTCAATATGCCAGCACGTTTGGAAAATTCAGCAGTGGCCACAGGACTGGAAAAGGTCAGTTTTCATTCCAATCCCAAAGAAAGGCAGTGCCAAAGAATGCTCAAACTACCGCACAATTGCACTCATCTCACATGCTAGTAAAGTAATGCTCAAAATTCTCCAAGCCAGGCTTCAGCAGTACGTGAACCGTGAACTTCCAGATGTTCAAGCTGGTTTTACAAAAGGCAGAGGAACCAGAGACCAAATTGCCAACATCCATCAAATCATCAAAAGAGCAAGAGAGTTCCAGAAAAACATCTATTTCTGCTTTATTGACTACCCCAAAGCCTTTGACTGTGTGGATCACAACAAACTGGAAAATTCTGAGAGAGATGGGAATACCAGACCACCTGATCTACCTCCTGAGAAACCTATATGCAGGTCAGGAAGCAACAGTTAGAACTGGACATGGAACAACAGACTGGTTCCAAATAGGAAAAGGAGTACGTCAAGGCTGTATATTGTCACCCTGCTTATTTAACTTATATGCAGAATACATCATGAGAAACACTGGGCTGGAAGAAGCACAAGCTGGAATCAAGATTGCCGGGAGAAATATCAATAACCTCAGATATGCAGATGACACCACCCTTATGGCAGAAAGTGAAGAGGATCTAAAAAGCCTCTTGATGGAAGTGAAAGAGGAGAGTGAAAAAGTTGGCCTAAAGCTCAACATTCAGAAAACGAAGATCATGGCATCTGGTCCCATCACTTCATGGGAAATAGATGGGGCAACAGTGGAAACAGTGTCAGACTTTATATTTTTGGGCTCCAAAATCACTGCAGATGGTGATTGCAGCCAGAATTGAATCGCCAGTCTATGTCTGATGCAGGATACAGCATGCTTGGAGCTGGTGCATGGGGATGACCCAGAGAGATGTTATGGGGAGGGAGATGGGAGGGGGGTTCATGTTTGGGAACGCATGTAAGAATTAAAGATTTTAAAATTAAAAAAAAAAAAAACAAAAAACTTGCCCAATTAAAAAACAAAAAAAATGTCTTCTAAAAAAAAAAAAAAGATGCTTATTCCTTGGAAGGAAAGTTATGACCAATCTAGATAGCATATTCAAAAGCAGAGACTTACTTTGCCAGCAAAGGTCCATCTAGTCAAGGCTATGGTTTTCCCAGTGGTCATGTATGGATGTGAGAGTTGGACTGTGAAGAACGCTGAGCGCCGAAGAATTGATGCTTTTGAACTGTGGTGTTGGAGAACACTCTTGAGAGTCCCTTGGACTGCAAGGAGATCCAACCAGTCCATTCTGAAGGAGATCAACCCTGGGTTTATCTTTGGAAGGAATGATGCTAAAGCTGAAACTCCAGTACTTTGGCCACCTCATGTGAAGAGTTGACTTGTTGGAGAAGACCCTGATGCTGGGAGGGATTGGGGGCAGGAGGAGAAGGGGACGACCGAGGATGAGATGGCTGGATGGCATCACTGACTCGATGGACGTTAGTCTGAGTGAACTCCGGGAGATGGTGATGGACAGGGAGGCCTGGCGTGCTGCGATTCATGGGGTTGCAAAGGGTTGGACATGACTGAGCAACTGAACTGAACTGAACTACACATACTACTATATATAAAGTAGATGATTAATAAGGACTTAGTATATAACACAGGGAACTCTAATCAATTCTCTGTAATGGTATATATGGGAAAAGAATCTAAAACAGAATGGATATATGTATATCTATAACTGATTCACTTTACTGTACATCTGAAACTAATACAACATTGTAACTCTACTCCAGTGAATTTTTTTTAAAATTTAGTTCCTCCTTGTCACACTTCAAGTGGTTAATATCTTCATGTGGCTAGTGGCTACTGTACTGGAACTGCAGACACTGGACATTTTCATCACTACAGAAAGTCTAATGGACAGCAGTGGTCCAGATATTAAAGTATTATAAGAACAATTATCTGAATATGCATGTGTTTTCACAGGCTAAACCTTATTTTTCAAATGAGATTATGCTTGTGAAGGTAAACAGCACAGAATCTAACACAATATAAAGCCATATGACAACAACAAAAATGTGTTTGTATTTCTTCCACTAAAGTTGGAAGTAACATTTCCATGTACTAAGAGTAAGAAAAAAAGCAAGGGAATTCAAGAAATTGTTCCAAACTGAAAAGAAAAGAAGTTCAAATCAATTTATAGCAGAAGAAACTTAAAGATTACTTAAAAAGTGGAATAGTAAGGATAAAAACTTTCTAAACAAGATATAAAATCAAGAAGCTATAAAATAAATAACTAAAAGATGTGAATTTTTAAAATTAAAAAATTCTATACAAAAAAAGGAAAGACATATAAACAAAATAATAAAAAGGACAATTGTGAAGTTTCTGTAGTCAAATTTGCAAAGGACGTATTTCTTCCATGTTTTCTTCTCAGAACTCATCTTGACATTACATTTTATATTTATTAACACTAGATTTGTGGGTGTTTGTCTTCAACCCCAAGTAGAATATTAGATCCATGCAGAAAAGCCTGTGATCTGCCTTGTTCATGATTGTACCTTCAGTGCCTCAAGTAGTTTTGGCATATGATAAGAATTCAATAAACAGTGAGGAATGAATGGATGAATATAAATTTAAAACTTTGAGAAAATAACAGCGATGAGCAACTGAACAGCAAAGCAGGCAGAAATATGAATAAGATATTCACTAAAAATTAAATGGAAATAGTCCATATTAAATAAATAACCTCACTCATATATGAAAAAATTCTATAGCATATACATAAAATTTATACTCAATAAATTGGCAAAATGGAAAAAATCTTTTATAATGTACCATTTTGAGGAAAGGATAGGGAACTAGAACTTTTATACATTAATTAGAGTTCAGTCCCTTTGTACAATTATTTTGTATAGTTTATTAAATTTTAGCTATCTATATAGCTGTCACAGACTTCACTTTCTTGAGCTTCAAAATCACTGTGGACAGTGACTCCAGCCATGAAATTAAAAGCTGCTTGCTCCTTGGAATAAAAGTTATGACAAACCTAGACAACACATTAAAAAGCAGAGACATCACTTTGATGACAAAGGTACATATGGTCAAAACTATGGTTTTAATGGTAGTCATGTGTGGATGTGAAAGCCTGACAATAAGGAAGGCTGAGTGCTAAAGAACTGATGCTTTTGAACTGTAGTGCTGGAGAAGACTCTTGAGAGTCCCTTGGACAGCAAGGAGATCAAACCAGTCAATCCTAAAGCAAATCGATCCTGAATATTCATTGGAAGAACTGATGCTGAAGCTGAAGCTCTAATACTTTGGCCACCTAATGCAAAGCACCGACTCACTGGAAAAGACCATCATGTTAGGAAAGATTGAGGGCAGGAGGATAAGCGGGCGGCAGAGGATGAGATGATTGGATGGCATCATCAACTCAATGGACATGAATTGGAGCAACTCTGGGAGACAGTGAAGCACAGGGAAGCCTGGTATGCTGCAGTCCATGGGGTTGCAAAGAGTTGGACACAACTAACACAATAACATACTCATTTCAGCATTGTTTGCAATAACCCTCCCTCAGATAAAGTGTCAATACAATCTGATATTCTGGTGTTTTGAACAAGTGAGTCCAGTTTCCCGAGTATCAACCTCACTCTTAAAAAGAAGCTTAGTGTTGAGGATAACAGAATCACATAAAGTGTTTTCTCTTAACAAGGGATTCTGAATTTGCATTAAAATATAATTACTACAAAAAAAATAGTACCCAATTGTAATTCATGAAGGGGTTCTCCTTCCTACTCCTGAATCTGTCTCCAGCAAAGCATCACAGGAATTCATACACCTGGTCATTAAGACAAATTCACTTAGCACCTCCTGGGCACTGCAAGAGAATAACGCAAGAGAAGCATGACTTCTACCTAGAAGAAGTTTCCTGCCTAGTCAGGGAAGGCAGCTGCATAAAGGGAAGAAAGTTGGAACCTTGTTACCTTGTGCCTTTATTCCAAGACTGAAAATCCTGAAGATTTCACACAACTCATAGACCTCCATTAGGAATTTAGTCTCCTACCTCAGCCTTTCTCACTGGTGGTTGTTGTTGTTTAGTCGCTAAGTCATGTCTGACTCTTTGCGACCCCATGGGCTGCAGCATGCCAGGCTTCCCTGTCCCTCACCATCTCCTGGAGTTTGCCCAAGTTCGTCCATTGAATAGGTGATGCTATCCAACCATCTCATCCTCTGCCTCCCTCTTCTCTTTTTGCCTTCAGTCTTTCCCAGTATCAGGATCTTTTCCAATGAGTTGGTACTCACGGGTACTCAGTAATTTATTTTCCACTCATTCACTCATTACATGTTATGTAATAATGGAGACACTGGCACACTGGAGAGATAAGGCAAAAAACAGTACTATGCTCATTTTCACCAAACGGCAGCTGAGGCAAGGAAACAGATGTGGTTAGCGCTAGAACAGACCTAAGAACAGCCCTCTGAGGAACAAGTACATAGGGTACCTAACATAAGGTGAGAGAGAAGGAAAGAGATGGGACAGCAGGAGCTGGCATTCATAGTTAGCTTCCTCTCCTGTTCTTTATGGTGACTACTCCAATCTTTCACTACCGGCTCAAATTTCTCAACTGCTATGAGGTTGCTCAAAATGACTGAAAAATAGAGAAGCTTAAGTTAACTAAAACTTACATCCTGCTTTACTGAGGTATAATTTATACACACCAAAATACATCTATTTCAAGTATAAAATTTGGTAAGTTCTGACAGATGTTGCTATACTTCAGTTAAGACACAGAACATTTTCATCATCATATTAACTGAAATACCCTCATGATCACTTTTGGACAAGACAATCCCTTCTCCAGATAGAGGAAACCAGGACTCTCATTTCTATCACCATGGTTTAGTTTTGCCTATGCCAGAACTCCAAAACACAAAATTGTACAGTATGCACTTACTTGTGCCTGGCTTTTTTTGCTCAACATACTGTTTTAATATCATTCATATTATTGTATGCATCAGCATTCCTTATAATTGATGAGTTCTTTCATTATATGAATATACTGCACTTTGTTTATAGACCTTTGGGTTATTTCTAGCTTACGGTCATTATAGATAAAACTGCTATGAATATTCAAGCCATTTCTTATTATAGGCTCAAGTTTTCATTTTTAATGTGAATACCTTCCACCTGCTTTTGACAAACAGAATATAGTATTTCTGAACCTTAAAAGTTAGAGAGTGGGCATAAAAAACCCAATGGTAAGAGAGAGTCCATAAATTTCAATTTAATATTCAAGTGACCTCCCCTCACCTCACACTTCAATTTAAAAATGGAGGCTAACGAAGATTAACTCCATCAACTTACTGCCCCTACATGCATAAATTTGCTTGTCTTTGTATCTCCTCCCTCCTATTTCCCCAGTTTCTGAAGAAGAGGGTTCTATTTTCCTTTCCAAAGCAAATCCCTTTTTATCTCATTTTATTCCATCTCCTCAAGGGCTTAATTGTACTTTGCCCTCAAGTTTTTTTTTTTTTAATATTAAGGAAAAACGGAAGCTTCATAGAAAACAATATGGCACTCAGACTCTAGCAAGTGAGAAAATACTGTACATATAATCCCAAATCAAATATATAACTGAAGTGGCAAATATCATGACCAAAAACTAAAGGGAACAATGAAAGATTAAAAGAAGGGATCCTGGTGTAATCTGGAAGCATGAGAGGTTTTTCCAAACATCTGGATGGAAAGGCTGAACTTATGTATGAGACGGAATCATAGGAAAGGAAACTTCTTGAAGAGATAGGACAGAATTCAAATCAAAGTACGGGAAAAATTCAGACAGGATACAAACCAAAACACTTTTTCTGAGATGGAAAGAAAGATGGAACTAGAAATTGAAAGTACTCTCAACATATGCAAATTGGTATGTAAATACCTCAAAATTTTCCCATGAATCAGGGGGCAGGGCAGTCTTTTGAGTCAGGTGTGGTTACTATCTGGAATTTGAAGAAAAAAGTGAGGAATTGGAAGTGCTGCTATAAGTGGGAGAGGCTGCTGACAAAGGTTTGAAGAGAGACACTTAGGGCCCAGGTGAGGTTAGGAAGCATTGTGAGAGGCTTCCACCAACAGCTCTCAGCTGTACAGGTACAAGCTCACAGAGGAAGCAGGAGGTTTCCAAGGTGTGTGGGGCACAAGGATAGGCCCTGGTGGCCATTCAGTGATCTAGGAAATCTAGAAAAATGGTTGAAAGTATTAGAAAAGATTCAAGAATCTTAAAACGACAATAAAGTTTAAAAATCTCTCTTCTCCTGCCCCATCTCAAACACACAGATACCTGCGCACGTTCAGCCTCTGCTATAGAGGGCTATAAAGAAAGCAGTGTCTTTCAGGAAAGACCAAGCTTCTATTAAGGCCAGGAGTCTAAAAGATCTCTATCAATGTATGGCAAAACCAATACAGTATTGTAAGGTAAAAATAAAAATTAAAAAAAAAAAAAAGAGAGAGACATGACGAGGTTTCTATATATAAGCAAGACTTAGTGACTGAGCTAAAACTCTTCACTTTTATCTCCTCTGGAATGACAGAGATGCCAGAAAGGCCAGCACTTCTCAAATTTTAATGTGCACATTAATAACACTGCTTAAATCCTGTTAAAATGCAGGTTATGACTCAGTAAAACTGGATTGGGACCCAGTAGTCTCCATTTCTAACAAATGCCCAGGTGACGTTGCTTCTGACCATGAGGAGTGTAAGTCAATTCTGAGTGACTTCATAAATATTTGTGTTGTAGAATAAAGGAAGAGAAGCTGCCAGATATCAGACAAAGAGCAGAAGAAACACAGAAGGATCCCTGGGTCTCCATGGTGAAGTTTACACTGGTATGAATTCCAAGACTGCTCAATAGCTTTGGAGATTATAGTTCCAATTGGAGGTGCTGTTCACAAATTTCTTCAGTCACCAAGCTGAGAACTGCCAGCATCATCTGGACCTCTGGGGACAGACTGACATCAAAAAGACTATCAAGAAATGGAAGTGAACCTCTCTGTCATCATCATCATTGAATAGGCATGCTGGAGGGCAAACTATATATGGTTGAAAGAAGAGTCAGCAAAGGGGAACAAAAAGCAAAATTAAGTCAGCTGAAACTATAAAACCATAGAGTTAAGTGAATGTTATGGGCTGAATCATGTTTCCCAAATTCCTATGTTGAATTCCTAACTCCCAATACTCTAGAATGTGACTGTATTTGGACATAGTGTTTTAAAATGTAGTTAAGGTTAAGGAAGGTCATTAGGTTGGGCCCTAATCCAATATGATGGGTGTACTTATAAGAAAAAACCAGGACACACACACAGAAAGAAGACCATATGAATCTATGGAGAAGACGGGCATCTATAAACTAAAGAGAGAGGCCTCACCTGAAACCAACCTTGCTAATACCTTGATCTCAGGTATACAGCTTCCAGAACAGTGAGGCAATGCATTTCTGTTGTTTAAGCCAACTAGTCTGTGATAACTTTGTTATGGCAGCCCTGGCCAAGCAATAGAGTAAATGATATGGCATTTGGGTAGTGCTAAAGTAAAAAGACAAGAGATATGGTATGACTACCTGGGTTTGAGCACCTGAAGGGCACTTTGCTCTAAAGCAATTACCCTGTTGCTGCTGTGAAAAAATATCTAACGGTGTTAATAGTCCAAAGTGCGGACACCTATTATAGAGCCAAAGAAACTGGATCCCTCTGCGAATAAATATTAGCAAGAGAATACACATAGACATAAACTTTTAAGATGAAACGTTTAGCAACATAGCTTTCCTGTTCCTAACTGAACACATCAGGAGAAAGTCCCAAAAGGATTAAGAATCATTTTCTTTGATCATCTCTCCCAAGCAGGTTTACCACCCAGAGAGGAACAATTTGCTGATTATCTGCAACATGCCAAGAACGAGACTGCATTTTGGGCTATTTTATTCTGCTCTCCAACCTAGCAGAGAAGGCCAAGAGGGAGAAACTAAATTAAAACTCATAGATCAAAAGCTCAACATCTCTTCTAGAAATGTATCTATATATTAGTTAACATTCATAACTAACTGTGTGTTTCTGTGACTTTCAAGCAAACATCTTTTGAGGCCAATGCTGCAATTTCCAACTGATATTATCAATGGGTCTCATCTGAGAAACTCAGCATCTAGGGTGCCCTAAGAGGGAGAATGACAACTAGCTCCTGTGCAAGAGGTGAAGAGCTCCATCAGATGCTCTATCTTCTCATCAGAAACACTGCACACAGATTGTTTTGGTATCTAACAAGAACTATATGCATTTTATTTTAACTAAAACTAAATATATAACTCTAGTGATATAAAAGGAAATTTTCTTTTGTCTCAAGCAGAGAAAAGCCTATAAAAAGAGGCCTGGAGGAGTATGTTCTCTGGGAGGGCTAGTCCTTTTGGATTAGTCTAAGAAACACACAAGGATTTTGGGGTCTTTTTTCATTCTTATGTTTTGCTTTCTTTTAATGCAATATTTAGCAGAAAGTCCTAATTGATGGTCAGAGAAGGATAGAACCTATCAGTCTATAACAATCCAGATAGGTTTGGGGATCCAAAGGCAGAATAACACATGTCCCACTTCCTTCTTAGCATCATGGGAGGGACTGGTCTCATGGAATGGCTAACAGCAAAGTGGAGTAGACTCAGGAAGAAATAATGGAATCTGGCCCTGTTTGCTCAAGGAGGATCTGTCAGAGGCTGAAGAAGTTCAAACATTCCTGAGGCCCTTGAATGTTGGGCATGGATGCCAGGTGAGAATTAAATATGTTGCCTACTGAGGTTCTCTACACTGTGGAATGAGGGACTCGTAGATGAAGGTGGCCAGTTATAGACAACAGTGATGATGGTGGTGATGGGGAAAGGAGTGTCTAACATTGACCATGCCCAGAGAACAGAACATGGGCTGCACCAATGCTGGTAAATTGAACATTGGATATAGCCAGCCCAGAGCGCAAGATGCAAAGATAATATAATACGGCAAGAAAAACCTCAGTGAAGGCCAGTGAGAGCCCAAGGAACAAATAAGGACCTGAAGCCAGCAAGACGTCCAAGGCCCCTCTGGCAAAAGCATGATGTCATATTAACCTACCACCCCTCCCCCATCCCCCTGCATCAGAATGTGGTCCATGAAAAGGAAAGGAGAAGGAAAGGGGATCAGGGAAGAAACTTTACCCAAATGACAGTAAGTCACTGGGAAGTGACAGGATAAACCGAAGTGATTCAGTTATATATAACAGGCAAAATCCAGTCACATTTCATGAAACTGGAAATGAATGAATAGAAATAGGGCTCACAAGGAAGTTCAGGCCAGTTTTCAGAAATAAAATGATGCATATGTATGTTTCTGTTGATGTCATGCTGTGATTAATTTTAAAAACCTGAACTAGGGGTTCAAAAGGGAAATTCCTTTCCATTTCAAAGCTCAGAAGGCTTGACTATTGCTTCCTCCCTGCTGATGAGAAATCCAGCTCAATAAATGTGCCTCTTTCCACTTATGCACAGCAAAAGGAAATCAACCTAGTCAATGGATGTAATGGATTTAAGAAGCTGTAACTTAAAAAGGAAAATAGAGACATTACCTAGTGTTATACCCCATAATTAAAATGTCTCCACCATAACATATTAGTGAAAGACATAGGGCAGGAGGGGACAAAGAGAGGTGATGCCACTCCTGAGAGTCAGAATATTAATGGGAACTTTCAGCAGAATAATGTGAATGAATATTGCTAAATCCTACTCAGTAAAATTTCAGAGAATGAGAGCTACAGAGAGAATGCCCTTCTCAGGGAACTTCACTAGCATTAGGACGTTAACTTGAGAAATGATGATGATGGTCTTTTCTAGATGAAAGGTGTTAAAACATTATTTCTAAAAAGGTTGTAGAGTTTCTTTTTGCCCTACAATCTTCCATTTTCTACATTTACTGAGTTTTATGTCTCAAATGGGCTTCTCTGGTGGCTCAGATAGTAAAGAATCCATCTGCAATGCTGGAGACCTGGCTTCGATCCCTGGGTTGGGAAGATCTCCTGGAGGAGGGCATGGAAACCCACTCCAATATTCTTGCCTGGAGAATCCCCAAAGACAGAGGAGCCTGGCGGGCTACAGTCCATGAGGTGGCAAAGAGTTGAACACAGCTGAGCGACTAAGCAAAGCATATGTCTTAAAATGCAAAAACTAGATGGCACAACGGTAACTAGCATAGAAAATTAAAATTATTTCTTTCTGTGCATCCCTTTGTTTACATCCACTCCTCAAAATAAAAGTTGAGTCCGCCCAATAAACAGACAGCATTGTCTAGACATTATCTATATATGTTTATGATATTAGCCTTCTATGCAATCTTATCTAAAAATAAAGTTTTAAACATTAATGGATCACACAGCACTTTAATTTTAAATCCACTGGACAGATGCACTCTATATTACTTAACTACAGGTATCCTCAGAATTGAACTATTACAAGCTCTCTCTCGTGTTTTTGGCAATAGAGCAAAGGCTATTATAGGACTGTAAAGACAGCAGAAGTTACTGGGCCAACCAAGTAACTATAGTCATTTCCCAAACATGAAGACTGCTCAACCTATTCACTTATTCTTTGTATATTTATTATGTTCAGGAAGTACTATGATACTATGATGTGTATGATCATATAAAGGAATTAAAATATTCTCACAAATAACTGCAGTATGAAAGTTTCCATATGAATGGATAGAAATAACTATGAAAATCTTGGAAAGAAACAAATCATTCCAGGCTCTGGTGAGTAGAAAAGGCATTTCAGCTGGCCTTGAAGAATGGGTAAGTTTTCCTAGACTGAAAGATGATACCCCACATGGAGATAAACAGGCGTGCCAACTGCTTATACAAAACACAGAAATTTTAATGGAAACAACATGCAATCTAGTTCAGATGGGGCATCGGTAAATAGAGTGAGATGAAACTAAAGGATATTAGTCCTGGGTGTTCTTTGGAAGGACTGATGCTAAAGCTGAAATTCCAATACTTTGGCCACCTCATGTGAAGAGTTGACTCATTGGAAAAGACCCTGATTTTGGGAGGGATTGGGGGCAGGAGGAGAAGGGGACGACAGAGGATGAGATGGCTGGATGGCATCACCAACTCGATGGACATGAGTTTGAGTGAACTCCAGGGGCTGGTGATGGACAGGGAGGCCTGGCCTGCTGTGATTCATGGGGTCCCAAAGAGTCAGCCACGAGTGAGCAATCGAACTGAACTGAACTGAAAACTAAAAGAGTTGCCAGATTTCAGAATACCCCTTCATTTTCCTGCATGTTTATGAGCACTGAAGCATGAGTTGAAAAATCCACCCATGTTCAAACTCAGATTAAGATACCTCTAAATTTAAAGAACCGCAGTTTCTAAAAGCTTTGCATTTTTCATCTCCAGGCTCACAGAGAAAGAGCGAGATGTTCTAAGTCAGTTTCTGGGGAGCTAAGGAAAGTGATGACTTTTAATGATGCATTTTCACTTTACCTGAAATTTTAAGTTTCATTATGTTCATCTGCACCATACTTTCTAGGCTCACTGTGCTGCTACAAATTAAAAGACAAAATATAATGCAAAAACTATCAAATAAAACTTCTCATTTCCAATTAGGATTTTCACCACTTTTTCAGCGTGGCCTAGAGGAGCTACCCCACGTCTGAGGTCAGGGGCAGCGGCCGAGACCAGCTAGTCCATATCCCAGGTCAAAGGTGGTGGCCGAGAGGAGCAACCCCATGTCCAAGGAGCTGCACCTGCACGGGCGGAAGAGGGCCAAGAGGAGCTACTCCACTTTCAAGGTCAGGAGGGGCAACTTGTCCAAGGTAAGGAGCAGTGGCTGAGCTTTGCTGGAGCAGCCATGAAGAAATACCCCACGTCCAAGGTAAGAGAAACCCAAATAAGGCGGTAGGTGTTGCAAGAGGGCATCAGAGGGCAGACACACTGAAACCATAATCACAGAAAACTAGCCAATCTGATCACACGGACCATAGTCTTGTCTAATTCAGTGAAACTAAGCCATGCCGTGTGGGGCCACCCAAGACCGACGGGTCATGATGGAGAGGTCTGACAGAATGTGGTCCACTGGAGAAGGGAATGGCAAACCACCTCAGTATTCTTGCCTTGAAAACCTCATGAACAGTATGAAAAGGTAAAACGATAGGATACTGAAAGAAGAACTCCACAGGTCGGTAGGTGCCCATTATGCTACTGGAGATCAGTGGAGAAATAACTTCAGAAAGAATGAAGGGATGCAGACAAAGCAAAAACAACACCCAGTTGTGGTGGGTCTGGTGATAGAAGCAAGGTCTGATGCTGTAAAGAGCAATATTTCATAGGAACTTGGAATGTTAGGTCCATGAATCAAGGGAAATTGGAAGCGGTCAAACAGGAGATGGCAAGAGTGAACATTGACATTCTAGGAATCAGCGAGATAAAATGGACTGGAATGGGTGAATTAAACTCAGATGACCATTATATCTACTACTGTGGGCAGGAATTCCTTAGAAGAAATGGAGTAGCCATCATGGTCAACAAGAGTCTGAAATGCAGTACTTGGATGCAATCTCAAAAACGACAGAATGAACTCTGTTTGTTTCCAAGGCAAACCATGCAATATCATGGTAATCCAAGCCTATGCCCCAACCAGTAATGCTGAAGAAGCTGAAGTTGAATGGTTCAATGAAGACCTCCAAGACCTTTTAGAACTAACACCCAAAAAAGATGTCCTTTTCATTATAGGGGACTGGAATGCAAAAGTAGGAAGTCAAGAAACACTTGGAGTACCAGGCAAACTTGGCCTTGGAGTACAAAATGAAGCAGGGTAAAGGCTAATAGAGTTTTGCCAAGAAAAAGCACTGGTCATAGCAAACACCCTCTTCCAACAACACAAGAGAAGACTCTACACATGGACATCACCAGATGGTCAACACCGAAATCAGATTGATTATATTCTTTGCAGCCAAAGATGGAGAAGCTCTATACAGTCAGCCAAAACAGGACTGGGAGCTGACTGTGGCTCAGATCATGAACTCCTCATTGCCAACTTCAGACTTAAATTGAAGAAAGTATGGAAAACCACTAGACCATTTAGGTATGACCTAAATCAAATCCCTTATGATTATACAGTGGAAGTGAGAAATAGATTTAAGGGACTAGATCTGATAGAGTGCCTGATGAACTATGGACAGAGGTTCATGACATTGTACAGCAGACAGGGATCAAGACCATCCCCATGGAAAAGAAATGCAAAAAAGCAAAATGGCTATCTGGGGAGGCCTTACAAATAGCTGTGAAAAGAAGGGAAGGGAAAGAGAAGGAGAAAAGGAAAGATATAAACATCTGAATGTAGAGTTCCAAAGAATAGCAAGGAGAAATAAGAAAGCCTTCCTCAGCAATCAGTGCAAAGAAATAGAGGAAAACAACAGAATGGGGAAGACTAGAGATCTCTTCAAGAATATTAGAGATACCAAGGGAACATTTCATGCAAGGATGGGCTCAATATAGGACAGAAATGGTACAGACCTAACAGAAGCAGAAGATATTAAGAAGAGGTGGCACGAATACACAGAAGAACTGTACAAAAAAGATCTTCACGACCCAGATAATCACGATGGTGTGATCACTACCTAGAGCTAGACATGCCATGCTTCCCTGTCCTTCACTATGTCCTAGTGTGCTGCGCTTAGTTGCTCAGTCATGTCTGACTCCTTGCAACCCCATGGACTGTAGCCCACCAGGCTTCTCTCTCCATGGGACTCTCCGGCAAGAATACTGGAGTGGGTACCAATGCCCTCTTCCAGGGGATCTTCCCAAGCCAGGGATCAAAACAAGGTCTCTCAAATTGCAGGCAGATTCTTTCCCATCTGAGCCACCAGGGAAGCCCGGAGTTTGGTCAAATTCACATTCACTGAGTCAGTAATGCTATCTAATCATCTCCTCTTCTGCTGCCCTCTTCTCCTTTTGTCTTCATCTTCCCTAGCATCAGGGTCTTTGCCAATGAGTCAGCTTTTTGAATCAGGTGGCCAAAGTATTGGAGCTTCAGCTTCAGCATCAGTCCTTCCAATGAATACTCAGGGTTGATTTCCTTTAGGATTGACTGGTTTGAACTCCTAACAGTCCAAGGGAATTTCAAGAGTCTTCTCCAACACTACAGTTCAGTTCAAAAGCATCAGTTCTGCGCTCAGTCTTCTTTATGGTCCAACTCTCACATTTGTGACTGACTACTGGAAAAACATCTATTTCTGCTTTATTGACTATGCCAAAGCCTTTGACAGTGAGAGATAAGAAAGCCTTCCTCAGCGATCGCAATAAACTGTGGAAAATTCTTCAAGAGATGGGAATACCAGACCACCTGACCTGCCTCTTGAGAAACCTGTATGCAGGTCAGGAAGCAACAGTTAGAACTGGACATGGAACAACAGACTGGTTCCAAATAGGAAAAGGAGTACATCAAGGCTATATATTGTCACCCTGCTTATTTAACTTATATGCAGAATACATCATGAGAAACACTGGGCTGGAAGAAGCACAAGCTGGAATCAAGATTGCCGGGAGAAATATCAATAACCTCAGATATGCAGATGACACCACCCTTATGGCAGAAAGTGAAGAGGAACTAAAAAGCCTCTTGATGGAAGTGAAAGAGGAGAGTGAAAAAGCTGGCTTAAAGCTCAACATTCAGAAAACGAAGATCATGGCATCCGGCCCCATCACTTCATGGCAAATAGATGGGGAAACAGTGGAAACAGTGTCAGACTTTATTTTTTTGGACTCCAAAATCACTGCAGATGGTGATTGCAGCCATGAAATTAAAAGAAACTTACTCCTTGGAAGGAAAGCTATGACCAACCTAGATAGTATATTAAAAAGCAGATATTACTTTGCCAATAAAGGTCCATCTAGTCAAGGCTATGGTTTTTCCAGTGGTTATATATGGATGCTAGAGTTGGACTGTGAAGAAAGCTGAGCGCCGAAGAACTGATGCTTTTGAACTGTGGTGTTGGAAAAGACTCTTGAGAGTCCCTTGGATTGCAAGGAGATCCAACCAGTCCATTCTAAAGGAGATCAGTCCTGGGTGTTTATTGGAAGGACTGACGCTGAAGCTGAAACTCCAATACTTTGGCCACCTCATGCGAAGAGTTGACTGATTGGAAAAGACCCTGATGCTGGGAGGGATTGGGGGCAGGAGGAGAAGGGGACGACAGAGGATGAGATGGCTGGATGGCATCACTGACTCGATGGACATGAGTTTGGGTGAACTCCAGGAGCTAATGATGGACAGGTAGGCCTGGTGTGCTGTGATTCATGGGGTCGCAAAGAGTCGGACACGACTGAGTGACTGAACGGAACTGAACTGGAAAAACCATAGCTGTGACTATATGGATCGTTGAATGCAAAGTGATGTCACAGCTTTTTAATATGCAGTCTAGGTTTGTCATAGCTTTCCTTCCAAGGAGCGAGTGTCTTAATTTTGTGCCTGCAGTCACTGTCTGCAGTGATTTTGGAGCCCAAGAAAATAAAATCTGTTACTGTTTCTACTTTTTCCCCTTTTTTTGTTATGAAGTGATGGGACTAATGCCATGAACTTAGTTTTTTGAATGTTGAGTTTTGTAATGCATATCAATTTAGGGAGAGGTCTGGGACTAGAATCTCTTTTTTCCATCTACATAGCATTTACCTGAATTTCTATGTTCAAAATGTGTGTGTTTTTTATACACAGCATTGGATCTATTTTTTAAATCCAATCTGACAATCTCTGTCTTGACTTGGTACTTTATACTATTACACTTAAAATGATTATTTATATATTTGGATTAAAATCTATCATCTTTGTATCTGTTTTCTGCTCACTGCATGTGCTCTTTTTTCACTTACTTTACTGCTTTAGCTTACTGAGTATTTTATATCACTCTATTTATCTCTGCTTTTGTGCTTATTTTTATATAAAAAATTTTATTCAATAATTTAAAAATTACTTAGCAGTTACCCTGGGATAGACAAAATACATCTTAAATTAAATCCACTTTCAATTAACACTACATTACTTCATTCGAAGTACAGGAACCTGATAACAGAGTTTCTACCTCCTCTCATCTCTGTTAACATTGCTATTATTTAGTTCATTTATCCATGTACTATAATTACCTACCATTATTCTCATAGTTGATTTTAAAAGTTGTATTTTAGATAATAAAAAAGGAAATAAAGAGATTTAGAAAATAAAAAGATTTTGCTTTACCTTCATTTATTTCTTCTCTGATGCTCATTCTTTCATTGTGTACGTGTAAGCGTCTCACTTATGTTATTTATATTCTGCCTGAATAATTTAACATTTCTTGCAAGGAAAGTCTACTTCACCCTGAGAAAATGTTTCTATGTCTCTGTTCAAGTCATGTTCAGTTCAGTTCAGTTCAGTCGCTCAGTCGTGTCCGACTCTTTGCGACCCCATGAATCGCAGCACGCCAGGCCTCCCTGTCCATCACCAACTCCCGCAGTTCACTCAGATTCATGTCCACAGAGTCAGTGATGCCATCCAGCCATCTCATCCTCTGTTGTCCCCTTCTCCTCCTGCCCCCAATCCCTCCCAACCTCAGAGTCTTTTCCAATGAGTCAACTCTTCTCATGAGGTGGCCAAAGTACTGGAGTTTCAGCTTTAGCGTCATTCCTTCCAGAGAAATCCCAGGGTTGATCTCTTTCAGAATGGACTGGTTGGATCTCCTTGCAGTCCAAGGGGCTCTCAAGAGTCTTCTCCAACACCACAGTTAAACACAGAATCACAGGAAGACAGATATTTCTTTCAATATTTCAAGGAGTTCACTCTATTCTCTATTGCATAGTTTCTGATAAGTCTTCTCTGATTCTTGTGCATTTTCCTACATAAAAGGTGATTTTTATCCTCGTCTGTCTTTCTTGAAGATTTTGTTTTTAGTTTACCACAATAAGTATAATATGCTTAGGATTTTGTTTTTGTTCTTTTATTCCTTAAAAAGAATTCCTATTTCACCTTCTGTTCTCGTTATTTTCTGTTTTTCCTACTAGTTGTTGTGTGTGCTCAGTCGTGTCTGACTTTTTGTGGCTCCATGGACTGTAGCCCCCCAGGTCCTCTGTCCATAGAATTTTCTAGGCAGAATACTGGAGTGGGTTGTCATTTCCTGCTCTAAAGGATCTTCCTGACCCAGGGATCAAACCCATGTACCTTGAATCTCCTGCAATGGCAGGTAGATTCTTTACCAACTGTGCCACCTGGGAAGCCCTACTATAGCACTTTATATTTTAGTAACTGTTATGCTAAATTCTGTTTGATAATTCCAGTATCTGTGCTGTATCTTAGTCTGATTCTGATGATTAATTTGACTGTGTTTTTCCTCGTCATTTTGCATGCCTTTTAATTTCTTTGTTGAAAGCCAGACATGCTGTATCAAGTAATAGGGACTAAGAAAAATAAGCCTTTAATGTGAGAATTTCTATTAATATGGCTAAGATTTCAGCTATTAGTTGCAGCTACAGGATCAGAGGCTTCCAATTCCTCCAGGTTCCATTTTTTCATTTGTCTGTTTTTGCTTGATTGATTTTTGTCTTCTTGATTTGAGGGCTACTCTTGGTAGCCCTCTTGATTTCAAGAAGATCTGAGCCTTATTGGTTTTCAAACTCTAATACAGTGTTAATACATTGGAGGCTTATTGATACAGTGGTAGGGCATAACAGATAGGAGCATTCTACAATTTTCTGAATGCTTCTCAGTTATTTAGTGGGGCTGTGACCTTCATATGTGTTTTTGTCCTATCTTCCTCAAGGGATATAAATCTGTGCTTTTCCCCCACTTTCCCTGCTCTCTTCTCTGGCTGTTTCCAATCTACTTCTTTAAAGAGCTGCCCCTTGATGACTAGCTTTTCTTTTTTCTCAGGGTAGATAGTGCTGGAATTGGAGCAGAATCCCCTTATCCTAGCTATGATAAAGTTCCAGAAAATTCTTTCCCTCTGAAGGGAAGGCCTTTGTTGGTGAAAACAGTCTGGAACGCTTACCTTTCCATCCCCTCTGCCAAAGTTCTGAGAGGATCCTTCCCAGAGCCTAACCCTGAGAACCTTATGTTCTTTCTAAAGGGAAAGCCCACAATGTATGAGGACCTCACCATGACTAGGGACTCCCTCACTCTCATGCTACTCTGCCCTCAGTCTCCACCAGTTAGTTCATCATGGTTACTATTTAAGTGTTCCTACCCTGGTGGCTCAGCGGTAAAGAACCTGCCTGCCAATGCAGGAGATGCAGGTTCAATCCCTAGGTAAGGAAGATCCCCTGGAGAAGAAAATGGCAATCCATAGTATTTTGCCTGGGAAATCCCATGGAAAGAAGAGCCCGGCAGGGTGCAGTCCATGGGGTTGCAAAGAGTTGGACATGACTCAGCAACTAAACAACATAACAACTAATTAAAAATATCTTGTATCTTCTTTTCCCCATAAGGAATTCTGCCTGCTCCCTTCCTATTCTCATGTGGTATTTCCATGAATACAACTACCTCTCTATAGTTTTCAGGGTGGCAGCTAGACTGATGACCTCAGTTCTCTGATAGGTCTAGGACAGGTCACTGATTTAAGTCTGTCCAGACTTTTCTCATTGTAAGGATGGGAGTGATGAATTACAAGTTCTTTGTATATTGGAGGTGAAAGTAGCAGTCACATTTCTTCTTTTCTGTGAGAATCTTAGTGAGTTACTAAATCCATTTTTGCATTTTTTAAAATCTAATGTTCATTCAATGATGATTCCACTCTCCATTATGCCAACAGACAAATTTGACTCAAAAAGGAATGAACTCTTGATCTGCTTACTTGATTTACGGCTACATAAACATGGCATATTTTTATAGTTCAGTGGGTTTTCTTTTATAATAGTTCATCTACTAGTTGTCTCACATGCTGCATCTAAATAAAACAGAATAATCCAACAAATCACTCCTTCCAGGGATATGGTTTCTCTAAGTCAATAAGACATGCTTATATACTTTCCTAGAGCTGCCGTAGAAATTACCACAAACTTGGAAGCTTAAACCGTTCTGGAGGCCATAAGTACAAAATCAGGGTTTTGGAATGGCCATGCTCCCTCTGAAGGATCTTGGGAAAAATACTTCTTCACATCTTCCTGCTTCTGGTGGTGCCAGGCATTTCTGGTGGTAGCATCACTCTAATCTCTGCCTCCATTTTCACCTGGCCTTCTTCTCTCTTTCTTCCCCCTTCTTATCTTAATTTTTTAAATATTTATTTATTTATATTTGGCTGTGCTGGATCTTCATTGCTGCCTACAGTCTCTAGAGTATGCAGATCTCAACAGCTATGGCACACAGGCTTAGCTGCCACACAGCATGTGGAATCTTCCCAGACTAGGGATCAAACCCATGTCCCCTGCACTGGTGTGCATGCATGCATGCTAAGTCACTTTAGTCATGTCTGGCTCGTTGTGACCCATGGACTGTAGCCTGTCAGTCTCCTCTGTCCATGGAGATTCTCCAGGCAAGAATACTAGAGTGGGTTGCCATGCCCTTCTTCAGAGGATCTTCCCAACCCAGGGATCAAACCAGGGTCTCTTTACATCTCCTGCATGGCCAAGCAGGTTCTTTACCTCTAGTGCCACCTGGCAAGGCGGATTCTTAACCACTGGACCATCAGGAAAGTCCTCCTTTCTTATCTCTTATAAGGACGCTCATCATCAGTTTTATGCCCCATCCAGATAAAGCAGGGCGGCCTAATCTCAAGATCTTTAACTTCAGCACACCTGCAAAGGCTTTTTTTTTGTTTTCAAAATAAGCTCACATACAGGTTCTAGGAGTTAGGGGCTGTGGACATACTTTTGAAGGGTCACCATTCAACTTACAAAAATGCATTAGCTAAATTGGTTGCTGCACTGAAATAACTTATCAATTTAGTCAAAGGATTCATCTTAAATCTTTGTGTAAAGTTCTAGTTTCCCTAGAAGACCAGAGTGGAATGTGTTTATTTCCTTGCCCAACACAATAGATTCCACTGTATAATCATAAGGGCTAAATACTCAATGAAACATGATCAACCATATCAAATTATAGTTTTCTTCTAGAGTGGATCACAATATTTTATCTTCAGAAGCAACTCTGGATCATTCCTTTAAGTAGAGAAAAAGCAAATAATATGGTTCTTGTGTTGTAAATGGGAAATTTAGACAGAAGGGTAATTCAGTTAATGTTTACAGTTTAATTAGAAATGCTGACAGAAAGACTTGAAGTGTTGGTAGACCTCCTTATTAGTGCTGTCAACATAACTGCATTTATTGCCTCATCTTAATTTCTTTCTCAAATTCAATTTGGGATCCAGAACCAAAGAAGTTCTATTTTGCATGCATCAGTAGCAATGAACAATTTATGCTTATCTATCCCCCTCTGTCACACTACAGCAGCTGCTTAGAAGGCCTCATTCTACTGTGATAAGCAGTTTTGTTGTTTTATTTCTCACTGGTTCAGTGCACATGCCAGGGATGAGACATAGAGCTGGGTAAATAAGAGAGCAAAGAGACAATAATATTCCATTTCTAAATTTAAAAAAGGTTGTTTCAAAATATAGTTATCTTAATTTCCAAGATCTGTAATTTGTTTTCAAAATGTTTAAATATTCTCTTAGATATAATGCTTCAGCTTCATTTCTGAGCATATACTTATCATTTAGACAGCAAACACACCTCTGACGGGTAGAGAACAATACAAAATTGCACAGTTTACTAGAAGTATGGATTCACAAGACCATTTACCCAGTTTCAAAATAAGAACTAGGTATTAGCTGACTCAGTGGTATGTGGACAGTTTTAGATTCTCTTGTCACTTTTAAAATTATGAAGAGTAACAAGGAGATGGAAGACAGACTATCAACCAAGACTGAATGTCTTTTTCACTACTATTAAAAATGTATGTGGAAACATTCCTAGTGGATAACAGTTCAGTTCTGTGTCTTTGCAAAAGCTAATCAGTTTCCATTATTAAATAATCATTGATCACTTGGTGTTCCACCTCCATTGCCCTGGTTTATTTCCCAATACTGGAGCAGATGTTCTGTTCAACCTGAGCGGCCTGAGAGAAATGTGGGAAAGGATAAGCAACTGAACATATGGCATTTCTAAGTGGGGAGGCCTAACAGCGGGTATGATAAAGGTGGCTAGTTGCCCCTTGGGTTCTCTCTGAACACTGTGTGTTATGCTGTGCTGTTTAAGGCAGCAGTTTTTGAGGCAGAACAGGAACCATATTAGTTAAGCTAAGGAACTAAGAGACAGCTAAGAGAACTATATTAACTCTCATTTATTGACAACTGATATATGCAAGGCTTGTAATACTCAAGACCTGCAAAAATACTTGAGCGGGTTACTTTTCCTTCTCCAGGGGATCTTCAGATCTAGGGATTGAACCAGGGTCTCTCACATTACACTAAGATTCTTTACTGTCTGAGTCACCAGGGAAGCCCCATTAATCCTCACAGTAGTCCTATTAGATAGATGTTTTTAGCCTCATACAATATATATGGTAAAAGTGAAGTGACCCTATGTATAGGGCAGCAAAAGAGACACAGACATAAAGAACAGACTTTTGGACTCTGGGAGGAGAGAATGGAATGATTTGAGAAAATAGCATTGAAATATATATATTACCATATGTAAAACAGACAGCCAGTGGGAGTTTGATGTATGACACAAGGTATCCAAAGCCAGTGTTCTGCGACAACCTGGAGGGATGGAGTGGGGAGGGAGGGGGAAGGGGGTACAGAAAGGACAGGACAAATGTATGCCTATGGCTGATACATACTGATGTATGGCAAAAACCATCACAACACTGTAAAGTAATTATCCTTCAATTTAAATAAATAAACAAAAAGGCTAAGTGATTTGCCTATGATCTCATTAAATAGGAATTTATGGGTCCATTTAATTCTAAATCTTATATATATATATATGTGTGTGTGTGTGTGTGTGTATACATATATATATATACACACACACACATATAGATGAATCACTTTGCTGTATACCTGCAACTAACAAGACATTGTAAATCAACTATACTCCAAAGAAAAATACTGAAATTAAAAAACCCTTGCAGCTCACTAATTTGAAATGACTATGTATTAACTGAGGATAATTTAGGCCAGTTTTCTACTGTTTCCATTTTAAAAAGGAAATGTGATCTTTTCATCCTTTTATCTAGAGCAGAATAGGTCAAAGCAATTCTTGATTGTTATCAAAATGTTGAGGCTTCCCAAGTGGCACAGTGGTAAAGAATCCACCGGTCAACGCAGGACTCAGGTTCAGTTCCTGGCTTGGGAAGATCCCACTGGAGAAGGAAATGGCCCCCCACTTCAGCATTATTGTCTGGAGAATTCCATGGACAGAGGAGCCTGGTGGGCTACAGTCCATGGGGTCTCAAAGAGCCAGATGAAACTGAGCATGCACAAATGTACAATTAAAATGTTGATTTCTATGATGGTTCAGCAGGTAAAGAATTTTCTTGCAAGGAGACACGAGTCTGATTTGAAGTCTGGCAAGCTACAGTTCAAAGGATTGCAAACAGTTGGACTTGCCTGAGCATGCATGCATATACCCATGTTACTTTTCGATAATTTCCTATGGAGAGCTACTGATTTTAGAAAGTTAGAAGGACTGCAAATGCTTTCATTCCATTGTGTCCCCAAGAAGTAGCCTCAGGGGTCAACTGGTTTCAGGCTTTATTGTCAGGAAGTCTAAAATACTCTTGGGAAGAGTGAATGTCATCCTTTGGTTTTTGAGAAAAAAATATTTCAACTCATGAAATGCAAAGTATTTTAAGACAAGTGATGTACTCTCAAATGCATACATATAGTGGAGGATATGGGCTATCAGGGAAAGTTAAAATACACAATATTTGAAGACAGGCCAGTAGTCAATAGACAGTACTGCTTCTATGCTGTATAGAACATATTCAAATTGCCTATGATTGATTCAAAGGCTTTATATGTATTAAGTATTATAATCCTCACAATAATCCTTTAGATGCTTTCTTTATCCAGGTTCACAGATAATAAAAGTAAAACAGAAAAGTTCAGGTGTTTTCTCAAGGTTACAGAACTGGTAAGCTGAGGTTCAAACCCTCAGCCCAATACCGGGTTCATGCTCTTAACCACTTGACATGGCTAGGGCTTGGGGCTGTGGCAGGGAGCTTTTCATATTCTGCATTGCTAAAAATCACTACAATCAAATTTTGGGGAAGGAGTAATAACTCTTTCCTTTATCTTGGCCTGGAGAACCACAGAGATGAAGCATGTATAAAAATGGGAAATTATAATACAGAAGCTTTTCTTTGGATGGAGGATGTTGTTGTTGATCAGTTGCTAAATCCTGTTCAAATCTTTGTGACCCTATGAACTGTAGAATGCCAGGCTTCTCTGTTCTCCACTATCTCCAGGAGTTTGCTCAAATTCATGTCCCTTGAGTTGGTGAAAGTATTAGTCACTCAGTTGTGTCCAGCTCTTTGTGACTCCACGGACTGTAGCTCACCAGGCTTTTCTGTCCATGGAATTCTCCAGGCAAGAATACCATAGTAGGTTGCTATTTGCTTCTCCAGGGGTCTTCTTGACCCAGGGACTGAACCCAGCTCTCGCATGTTGCAGGCACACTAATCACCGACTGAACCACCAGGGAAGACTTTATGAGTCAGTGATGCTATCTGAACATCTTGTCCTCTGCCGCTCCCTTTCCCTTCTGCTTTCAATCTTTCCTAGCATCAGAGTCTTTTCTAATGAGCCAACTCTTCACATCAAGTGGCCACAAGTATTTGAGTTTTAGCATCAACATCAGTCCTTCCAGTGAATATTCAGGGTTGATTTCCTTTAGGATTTTCTGGTTTGTTCTCCTCGTAGTCCAAGGTACTCTGAAGAATCTTCTCCAACACCACAGTTTGAAAACATCAATTCTTCAGCAGTCAGCCCTCTTGATGGTCCAACTCTCACATCTGTACACAGCTACTGGAAAAACGATAGCTTTGACTAGACAGACCTTTGTCAGCAAAGTGATGTCTCTGCTTTATAATATGTAGCCCAGATTGGTCATAGCTTTCCTTTTAAGGAGCAAGTGTCTTCTAATTTCATGGCTGCAGTCATTCTCTGCAGTAATTTTGGATCCCCAAAAAAGAAAATCTGTCACTGCTTCCACTTTTTCCCCCTTCTATTTGCCATGAAGGGATGGGACTGGATGCCATGGTCTTATTTTTTGAATGTTGAGTTGTAAGCCACTCTTCTCTCTAACCCTCATGGAGAGGCTCTCTAGTTTCTCTTCACTTTCTGCCATTAAGAGTACTATCATCTGCATATTTGAGGTTGTTGATATTTCTCCCGGCAATCTTGATTTCAGCTTGTGCTTCATCCAGCCCAGCGTTTCTCATGATGTACTTTGCATATAAGTTAAATAAGAAGGGTGACAATATACAGCCTTGATGTCCTCCTTTTCCAATTTTGAACCAGCCAGCTATTTCATGTCCAGTTCTAACTGTTGCCTCTTGACCAGTATACAGGTTTCCCAGGAGACAGGTAGGGGTGGTCCAGTATTACCATCTCTTTAAAAATTTTCCACAGTGTGTTGTGATCCACACAGTCAAAGGCTTTAGCACAGTCAATGAAGCAGAACTAGATATTTTTTCTGGAACTCTCTTGCTTTCCCCATTATCCAATGTATGTTGGTAATTTGATCTCTGTCTGCTCTGCCTCTTCTAATAGAGAATACCACACTTCATAAAAAGAACATAACTAGTATGGGGATCATTTTCAGTGAAATCAGTTACTTGATGGAGCTACTGTAGTACAGAACCCAAATGCCCAGATGCCTACTAGATGATTAACAGATCAATAATGTAAGCAATAGCATATTAATTTTCTTAAAGTGAAGGCATGCTGGTGTTAAAACTGAATCATAATGGGATGATAAATTCCCAGGGGAAATACAGTCTAAATTATTTATACTTTTTATTCAGTATGTAGTATAAATGGCATATGGTAATGTAGGCATATATTCTAAATGTAGCAGTACTAGATGGATATCGGCAAGTTGTCTCTTTAATATATTTTAAACCTCTTTGTAGTACATAAAGATTTGTAAATAATTAAATGAACATTTATTTGGTTGGTATCTGAAATGTCAAGCTCTGGATGGGAACAGCCACTTTCATAACAATGAGTCAATAAGCAAGATCATGTATATTTACATAGTAGTGAAGAAGACAGACAATTGTAGTATTGCATAAGTGAAATTATTTCAGATATTAAGCACTCTGAAGAAAATCAAAAAGATCTTATGAATAAGAGGCACTACTAAATGCCAGGTACATGTTAACAATCATCCCTTTGACCAAGAAATCACATTATTGAATTGAAAGTGTCTAGATTAAGTTGTCTGCTAGGAGAGAGTTTGGAACTCATACTCAGCTTGTAGAAATAAATGCAATTATAGTGTGTGCATATCCAAAGCCTTAATGTTATAACATTATACTTGTTATATAGCTACAGATGATATGTAGTTAGAGAATCAAAAAAGCTAGCATGATACACAGTCTGTGCCAGTGGATTAACTTTTGTATTAGATTTTTGAGCCAAGAATACATAACTGAGATGAGATGAAGGAGAGCCCAGAGAGCATCACACTGCAAAAGCCAACCAAAGAAAGTGTTTCAGCCAAGAGATGCTGCTTAAGAGTCAAGTAAGATGAAAGCAAACAAGAAGACCAGTGAGAATCCAAATAGGCATTGCTAGTTCCATTGAGGGTATAGTATAGATACCTTTAGATAGGTGAAAAGGGAGAGGCCAAGTAAAGAGACACAAACCAGACATGAAGGAGTCAACAACTGTATTCAACAATATTCTTATTTTTGAGAGGCTTTTCATCTGGGTAGTTAGGAAAAATCCAAAACAAGCTTTGAAAGATACAAGATTTCATCCATATTTTTGAGAAACTAGGAGTTAGATGCATGGGGAGAGGGAAAAAGGATGTTCCAGGTACGGGTCTGAGCAATGTTGGCAGGTAGGAGAAATCAGTTGTTTGGTTGGGTTACAAAATAATCCTCAGGATAATGGAGAATAAGACTGAAGTCAGGAGCAATTTGGAAATGGCTAAGTAGGGTGAGGTTTATGAAGTAGGAAAAAAAGCAGAAATTAGAGGAAGATGTTCTACCAGGCGGCACAAATCCAGTGATTTTCTCACTGACAAAAAAATGCAGAAAAAATTAATTCAGTAAAGTCAACAGTACCCGTTTTTCTTTTAGCTTCAGGAACAGACATGAATATTTACTTTCAGTGTTGTTTTTTTTTTTTTCATGAAATTTAAAAACCCATAAAATTATGTTCATTCATTCTAAACATAACTTCTCCTCAAGTCTACCATTTTAATTTAAAAAGGCTGAAATAGGTCTTGGAATTGTGGTTTAAAATGACTTTGGTGGCAAGTGAAATATTTTGTAAATGAGCTTCCACCCATCTGCTGTAGAGCCTGTTGTTGCCTTTTGAGCAGAATATTCTGAGTTCAGTGGCATGTGAAAACTAAGACATTTAATATTTTAAGCCTTTAAGATGAATGTTAATCTGAACAAGAATAAAACCCATGATTATTCTATTACCCTGCATTCCAGGGTTTAATTTAACATCACTTTTCCCAGCATACTAATCTATTTACTGCTAAATTGAATAATTAATTCCCCCTGCAGGGGATACCACACTCTTACTGACAGCTTGTCTCTAACCTTTGATTTCACAACACTGATACACAAATATACAGATATGGTTTCTTGTGTGCATGAGTTCTGATCTAAACAACAGCTACCAAAAGGACTGTATTAGCGTTATTTCCATTCTCTTGGATGGTATTCACCTTTTAAAATATAGTTGGTAGTTGCTATACGTGAAAGGAAAGTGGAAGTGTTAGTTGGCTCAGTCGTGTCTGACTCTTTGCGATCCCATGGACTATAGCCTGCCAGGCTCCACTATCCATGGAATTCTCCAGGCAAGAATACGGGAGTGGGCAGCAATTCCCTTCTTTGGGGGAGCTTCCGGACCCAGGGATATCTTCCACATTGCAGGCAGGTTCCTTACCGTCTGAGTCACCAGGGAAGCCCACATGTGAAATGAAGAGGCACAAATTACAGACATTTCTATTTTACTGATGATGGTTTACAGCTTTCTTCTGAAGGCCTTCCTGAGTGATGCACATCACAATATACAGCTTCCAGGTTTGGGCAAGAGCCTTTGATTTAAGCTATTAATTAAGCTAAGTGTAAAGATCACTCTTCTTCAATTGCCACTTTCTCAAAAATGTTTGGAAATTTATTTAAAGGAATAGCCGGGTATGGTTTCCCTCCTTCTCCATCCAGGTAGTGACAAAACTGGGTTGACTGGGAGGCTTAAAAGGGTTTCTCTTTTCTTTCACATCAGCCATGATTTGTTGAGACAAAAGGTACGTCGGGTACTGATTGAGAGGTTAGTTTCTTTTCTCCTTCAGAGCATCAAGATAAATTTTTAAGTTGGTCTGTTTTTACCACAACTTATGTAACTTTTCATAAAAAATGCACCCCTCAGCAGATGGTTCCACCTCCCATCCAGTTGTGCAAATCCAAAACCAGAGTCTCCTTGATCTTTCTTTTCCTCATCCCCATCATCAACAAGTCCTACTGGCTCTATCAGCAAAAGAATTTCAAAACCTAACTCATTCTCATCTCCACGGTCACTACCCTAGTCTGAGCAACATTATCTTTCCCCTGGACTATGCCATGGGACCTCTCTGGGTCTCCTGGCTTCCATTCTTCCTCCTAAAGCCATTCTTCACACAACAGCCAAAGTAATAATGAAAACACACTCCTCTTTAGAAAATCCTATCCACATAATAACAAAAATGGAGGCTGACAGTCCAAGGTCATACCAGGTGATGGGGGGAGCTCAGCTGGACCAGCCCCAAATCACACTCATACCTGTGACCAGGGAATAGTGAGTTCCCTCATACCACCCCCAAACAAACTACATTGAATGAAGGCCTTCTTATTGAAAAAAGGAGGGTCTGATGTTAAAAGGAGAAAGGGATGCTCCACAGCAAAAAAAAAACAACAACTGAAATGTCTTATATACTCATAATGAAATTCTCATTGGTTTAAAATGAAAGGAGAAAAATTAAAATGACATGTTGAAATTTTTATGAAACTAAATATCCTTAATTTTAAAAATTTATTTTTTACTACCCTTTCTAAAATTTTAGGGTGATAAAATGCCCTTTCTTTTAATAAATTATAACAATAACACATTATACGGGTTTTTTTTATGTCTTCACTTGGCAAAATAAGGTTAGCAACTGGATGACAGCCCCTTAAACTCTGGGGAAGATTTAATTTAGAACATAAATTTCCAAAGCACTCTCTAAACTGAAAATGAGGTTGCCTTCAAAAAAAAGATGGGGAGAGTTTATTTCTAAATATGCTCAGAAGTGCTGGGTTAAGAAATATTTTTTTTTTTTAAGTATCACTACTACGGGAATTTTCAGAACCTTAAAAATGCTAATGAACATTGCAAAGCTCCATAAAGAAGTTACAGTATATAACACAACCTTCAATTATTTGATCAAGTACTTCTCTCATGAAGAATCATCTTTAAAAAACTTTTTTTATATTTGAATTAATTTATTTTTAATTGGAGGATAATTGCTTTACAATATTGCGTGGGTTTCTGCCATATAGCAACATGAATCAGCCATAGGTATATATATGTCCCCTTCCTCTTGAGCCTCCCATCCCACCCCTCTAGGTTGTCACAGAACACCAAGTTGAGCTTCCTGTGTTATACAACAACTTTCCACTAGCTATCTAATTTTACACATGGTAACATATATGTTTCAGTTCACCCCATAACATATATCTCTCAGTTCACCCCACCCTCCTCTTCTCCCAGCTGAGTCCACAAGTCTGTTCTCCATGTCTGCATCTCCATTGCTGCCCTGCAGATAGGTGCATCAATGCCATCTTTCTAGATTCCATATATATATGCATTAATATACAATATTTGTCTTTCTCTTTCTTACTTACTACTCTGTATAATAGTTTCTAGGTTCATCCATCTTATTAGGACTGAGTCGAATACATTCCTTCTTCCAGTTGAGTAATAGTCCACTGTGTATGTGTTCCACTGATTCTTTGTCCATTCATCTGCTGATAGACATCTAGATTGCTTCCATATCCTACCTATTGCAAATAGTGTTGCGATGAACACTGGGATACATGTGTTTTTTTCAATTATGGTTTCCTCGGGGTATATGCCCAGTTGTGGGATTGCTGGATCATACGGTAATTTTATTCTTAGTTTTTTGAAGAATCTCCATACTGTTCTCCATACTGGCTGTACTGATTTATATTCCCACCAATACTACTCGAGGGTCCCCTTTTCTCCACACCCTCTCCAGCGTTTATTGTTTGTAGATTTTTGGATGATGGTCATTCTGACTGGTGTGAGGTTATACCTCACTGAAGTTTTGATTTGCATTTCTCTAATAATGAGTGATGTTAAACATCTTTTCATGTGTTTATTAGCCATCTGTACGTCTTCTTTGGAGAAATGTCTGTTTAGGTCTCCTGCCTACTTTTTGATTGGGTTGTTTTTCTGGTATTGAGCTGAATAAGCTGCTTATACATTTTGGAGATTAATCCCTTGTCAGTTGTTTCATGAAGAATCACCTTGAGAGACTCATCCTGAGAACTGTTAGTTTAGAGACTCATGAAACACGTTACCATATATTTGATGTTAGCTGATAAGTATAAGCAGGTTTCCCCAGTGACTCAGTGGTAAAGAATCTACCTGTAATGTGGGGGCCGCAGGAGATCCAGGTTTGATCCCTGGGTTGGGAAGATCTCCTGGAGGAGGGCACGACAACCCACTCCAACATTCTTTCCTGGTCACGCAACACTAATCTCACTCCTTTATCAAGAGGATAATGGCTAGCACACACTGAGAAAAGACATGACAAGCACTCAGACTAAAAACAGCCCTTGCACCAAAAATATCAGAATCACACATGCTACACAGGGATACTTCCACATAAAAATAGTCCTTCAAGCACACAGTACAAAACTGTTTTTCCTAAACTCAAAGATTCAGAGAAATATGAGTAAAATGACAAAGCAGAGGGACCACTCCCAATGAAAAGATCAAGAGAATTTCCCACATTTCCCACATTCTGTCAGGTACCATGCTCCCTTAACCCTATCACCTAAGTAATTTTCAGACCCATCTCTTTCCCTCCGTCTCCACTGGCACTTCCAATATCTAGGCTGCTAGCACTCTCCCATCTCTCCTAGGTCACTACAATGACTTTCTTCCTGTTTTTTTTTCTGTGACGTCAGTCAAAGTAACTCATAAAAATGGAAATCTGTGTTCTAATTACATTGTAGCTATTCACTGTAAAATAAGTGAATATTAAAAATATCTATGCACCAGACAGTCAGAGCAAATACCAATCCATTTACAATGAGAAACTGATCTAAACACCACTTTGGACAAGTCATGTCATTCATGCAATTATAACTCCTATTAGTCCCAGTGTTCTTGCCTGGAGAATCGCAGGGACAGAGAGGCCTGGTGAGCTGCCATCTATGGGGTTGCACAGAGTCGGACACGACTGAAGTGACTTAGCAGCAGCAGCAGCAGCAGTATGCATATTCTGTTATGTTATAGATTAGGTATGTCAGTGTTAACCTTGGTATCCTTTGCACATAATTTGACATGCAGTAGCCTGTTGTTGAACAAATGAATAAATATGAATGAGGAGATACTTCAAGAAATCAATTAATAAGCCAATATTTTCAACATGATTTCTAGTATCTTGATTTCAAGAACCAATTCTTAACCTACTGGGAATGGGAAGTAATGCGGAACTAAGAAATAATGATCTAAGACTTCAAGCTCACTATTAAATTACATTTCCTGCTTTTCTAGCCTTGATATATTGAATCCTACATTTGCATCCATCTCATTCTCTTGTCTCTTTAGGAAAGGAAGCGATTCCTTTTTTCCCCCTTCCACTCCACCTCCATCCACCAATTTGCTTCTTAAGGACTGGAGTAGGCCCCAAACCTACAGACTGAGATGAATCACTAATGCCTATTGACCAATATTCTGGACTCAGTGCAACCAAATTCTCTGTTGTCTTATCAAGGAACAGTTATGTCCAGTTCAACCAATATTTGACAAACTCTTGTAATACAGAGTTTGTAACGCACATTTTCCTTTTAAAAACTCACTGTATGTTGGTGAAAATAAACACACAAATGGGTCATTTAAGTAAAAACAAAAAACAAAAAACAAAAAACACAAAACTGTCCAACAGGAAGATTAACCTCATACTTAGAATACTAGCATAACAAGGAACGAAAGATGCTGAGAAAAAAATTAAAAGAGTTTGATACAGTTAATACAAAAAAAAAAAAAAAACTATACTGTTGTATAGTTAACAAAAAAGTTAATATAGAACAAGCACCAGTGGACAAATTCAGAGCTTTGTGGATTTTGTTATTTGGTATTATTTAATTCTTATTACATTGTAGATTTACACAATAGTTTTGCCATCTCAGTATAAAAGACTTCTAAAATTTGTGAAAGTGTTAGTCACTCAGTCACGTCCGACTCTTTGCGACCCATGGACTGTAGTCGTCAGGCTCCTCCATCCATGGAATTCTCCAGGCAAGAATACTGGAGTGGGTAGCCATTCCCTTCTCCAGGGTATCTTCCCAACCCAGGGATCGAACCCTGGTCTCCTCCATTGCAGGCAGATCCTTTACTGCCTGAGCCAGTAGGGAGGCACATCCATTCCAAGTAAGTGCTCAGCTACAGACATAAACAGGATTCTACAGGACCATACCAGAGAAGGCAATGGCACCCCACTCCTGTACTCTTGCCTGGAAAATCCCATGGATGGAGGAGCCTGATGGGCTGCAGTCCATGGGGTCACTAAGAGTCGGACATGACTGAGCGACTTCACTTTCACTTTTCACTTTGATGCACTGGAGAAGGGAATGGCAACCCACTCCAGTGTTCTTGCCTGGAGAATCCCAGGAACAGAGGAGCTTGGTGGGCTGCCATCTATGGGGTCACACAGAGTCGGACACGACTGACATGCCTTGCCGCAGCAGCAACGGGAGCATACAGGAAGACGATTAAATCAGTTAAGGAAGGGGAGGGTAGGAGATAGGACTTTAAAAGAAGTGATGCTTGAACTAGATTTTGAGAGATAAATTCACCAGATGAAGGCTTGGGAAGTTAGGTGAAACAGGCAACCCCTTTGGTAGGATTTTTTCATCATCTTGACTTAGAGCTTTCAATACCTCATGTGGGCCTAAATCATTATTGGATATGAGAGTTGGACTATAAAGAAAGCCAAGTGCCAAAGAATTTATGCTTTTGAACTGTGGTGTTGGAGAAGACTCTTGAGAGTCCCTTGGACTGAAAGGAAATCCAACCAGTCCATTCTAAAGGAGATCAGTCCTGGTTGTTCATTGGAAGGAATGATGTTGAGGCTGAAACTCCAATACTTTTGCCACCTGATGCAAAGAGCTGACTCATTGGAAAAGACCCTGATGCTGGGAAAGATTGAGGGCAGGAGGAGAAGGGAATGACAGAGGATGAGATGGTTGGATGGCATATCGACTCAATGGACATGGGTTTGGGTGGGAGTTAGTGATGGACAGGGAGGCCTGGTGTGCTGCTGCTCATAGGGTCGCAAAGAGTCAGACACGACTGAGCAACTGAACTGAACTGAACTGAAATCATTATCTGTTTTTTTTTTTTTTTTTCTGTAACCTACTAAATCTGCTGCACTGAATCTTCACTATCACTTGAAAAGTATCTCAAGCTCCAAGACTCGTGCTTGGCTGCATCCCAACAGTCAAGAATCATAGATCAATTTGTTCCATTCCAGTTAAGGTAGTTGCTCAGTTTCTGTTTTTGCTTTTCCTTCAGTGATCATTAAAAATGTCAGTTTGTATAATCACTACCCTTCAAAGTCTTATTAGAAATTCTCTTCTATAGGAAGTCTCTCACAGAGTATAGACAAGTACACATAAAGGGGCTCCCTTCTAATGAAAAATGACCAACTGATTAGAATTCTGTATTCATAAATACATATTCAGACAATATAGAAATCGGTATGGTTAAGCATAACTAATTCATTTAACCAAAACTGCAAATTTTCCAGCTAAATGTAGCCAACCTCTCCTTGTTTCATTCTGTCCATCATCTCAAGTGCCTGGCAGAACAACACCAAAACTGTATAATCCTCACCTAGTTTTTATTTAGCTGTATTCCTTCAAATTTTCCCACCAACATTGGATTACTGGTGAAAATCTGATTTGTGTGAGTGATGTAGGAAACCCGCAAATTACTAAATACTTTGATGAGAGTTAACAGCTACTAGTTTTGAAGAATTAGAACATTTCATACGGAAGCACACAATATTCCCCTCTAAAATAGGCAATAAGAGTATTTTTTCTGGCTTGGATTGGGGCCTCATCAATTGCCAGGAGAACTGCAGACTCTTACACAGAGATTCAGAGCAGAATTCCAGCTACTGAGCATGGGAAATTCAGAAAGCAAGAAATTTAGCCCCCAAACAGACACCTCAAACAGAGGATCTGTTCTTTTTTAAAGTATTGGATTTATCTAATTGATAGCCATTTAAAACTTTCTGCTTTCACCTGCCTTTCTTTTCTTTAGATGCCATCCTATAGTATCAGAAAATGCTCGGAAGTAACAAATGACTAGAGAATTAATAGGTTTTCAATCTCTCCATACCATACCCCCTCTACATCCAGTCTTGGATAGATCTTTCATCTTGAACTGGATAGACTGAAACTTCCCAGGTCAGAATAAATAATTATCCTAGATATTCTATTCTCTCTTTTAATTTTTTAAAATTTATTTGAGTTACTGTGTAATATACCCAGAAAAAATAGAATGTAGTGCTAGAGCTTCTTTGAAAATTACTTCCTTTAAGTGTAACATTGCTAGAAAGTCATATATATGAGACTCTAGCCTGAGCCATCATTATATTTAAAACATGGTGTAGTGAAAAAAGCATGGATTTTGGAAAGAGAAAGATAAACCTTCACTAATTACTAGTTGCATAAGCTTGACAAGCTAACTAATCTGTGCAGGTCTTGGTTTTTTCTTCTATAAAACTGGGACAGTTAGCAATGAACAATGACAAGTTAGTTGTTGAGACTGAAATATTTACAGATAAACACCCAGCAAAAGATGGCTTGGATGGGTGCTCTCCAAGTTTTAACTACCCTCCCTCCATCAATTTTGCCAGTTTTAACAGAGTCAGTGAGTTCAGTTCAGTTGCTCAGTCGTGTCCAACTCTTTGCGACCCCATGAATCGCAGCACACCAGGCCTCCCCGTCCATCACCAACTCCCACAGTTCACTCAGACTCACATCCATCGAGTCTGTGATGCCATCCAGCCATCTCATCCTCTGTCGTCCCCTTCTCCTCCTGCCCCCAATCCCTCCCAGCATCAGAGTCTTTTCCAATGAATCAACTCTTCGCATGAGGTGGCCAAAGTACTGGAGTTTCAGCTTTGGCATCATTCCCTCCAAAGAAATCCCAGGGCTGATCTCCTTCAGAATGGACTGGTTGGATCTCCTTGCAGTCCAAGGGACTCTCAAGAGTCTTCTCCAACACCACATTTCAAACGCATCAATTCTTCGGCACTCAGCCTTCTTCACAGTCCAGCTCCCACATCCATACATGACTACTGGAAAAACCATAGGCTTGACTTGATGGACCTTAGTTGGCATACTAATAGTAGCCATATAAAAACTCTTCTGAAATGCTGTTCTTTAAGATTTTACCTTTCTGATATATAAAATGTCAGGTGTTAAATTCCCTTTAGAATATGGCACCAGAATCAAGTTCACTTTTTTTTGGTTGAAACATTGTTTCGCTTTGATATCAATGTGAATTATACATACCACCATATTTTAGTTTAAGTTACCAGAAAGCCTGGATACAAAGTTAATGTTCAATAACAGAAAACATTTATTATTCTCTCTACATTGCTTATATTTATTTTTAAAATATCACTTTTTAATTTATTCATCAATTTTTTTATCCATCCAATAGATATTATTGAGACTGTGTATTGTCACATGGAAGAGCTATAATTTGATTACATGGATGTAAATAAATGTTTATTAATTAGCTGAGTGAAGTTAGATGAACTATTTATTAGCCTCAAACATCCCAAGTATTAAATTAGGCTAATAGTTCTTTCATAGAATTGTTATGGAGATTAAATAAAGTAAATCATATGTAGTACTTAGAACAATATCTGGCATATGGTATGCACTCTAATAATGCTATTTAGTATTATTTACCACACAGAGAGTAGTTACTGACAATACATAAAAGGAGAATGTAAGCTATTTCAATTCTTATGAAGAATTAACTTTAGCACAAGCATACATTATAATAATGCAGTAAATGACAAACTCTCATTTATCTCATGCAAGAAAAATCAATTACCACCTTTATGAAATTTTGATCTTTATTTCACTCTTAACTCTAACCTATTATCCATAAAGGCACTCCTCATTTACCCTCAAGATAATCTGTATCAGTGAATGGATAAGCAATCAGAAACGTACATGCATTGATCCCATGTTATGAAGAGCAGTATAACTCTGAACCACCGAGCTCATTCTAGGATGGTCCATGCAAACGATCATGCTGAAAAAAAGACACTTTCAGTTCTGCTTTGCGCTGGGCTTCTTAAGCATAAGCACCACAAATAAAGGAACTACACTTGCAGAAGTCCTGTAGCTAAATGGTTAGTTGAATAGCTCATTTCTGTTTCCTTCTCTCTAACCATCCACCAAGTTCACTACTATTAAAAAATTAAACTACGAGATTTGATTAAACATTCACAGTGGGCAACATTGTGCCCTCAATACATAGTTCTTACAGACTTCTTTCTTTTTTTCTGACGAGCCCTCATCTCTTTCAGATGTGCCCAACTGTCTACTTCTCATCTTTCACTTCCCCAGTAATAACTACCCTCCCATCTAAGACCCACTTAGACACTCACTGAAACTTTTAAGTGAAAGTACTTGATTGACAGAGGAGCAAGAACAGCAAAACTGAAATCCATCAGATGCATGGTATGGATCATTGTTGCAAGACTTCCTCGTGTTGTGAAACTGAACCCCTTGCCCCTTTGTTGTAAGAGGAAATAAGAAAGAATCTTCAGGTAAGATTGTTTAGGAGTTTGGTTGTTAAGGAGCTTTTGCAATCACTGGCAAGAATAATCACTAATTTGTTGATTTGGTGAAAAGAGGAGAAATGTATCTTTCCTTCACTAAAACACAGTGTCCAACTTTACATCATTTAGCATCAGGAGGTTTGGATTTCCCAAAGGGCTTAAGTACTAATTAGCTGTGTGAAGTTTCCAGTTGAATGTTGTTAAGCCTTAACATACTCATTCTGGTGAAATTCCACACCAGTTAAACGAAGCTAAAGGGATGAACTCTTCTATGTGCTGTAGCTTGACTTAGCTGTGCCCTCCTTTCTATTATAATATTTACAACACGGTGTTATGAAGATCATTGTGTGTCTGCTTTACTCTCCCAGAAGGCTGGGAACTCCTTGAGTATAAGAGTTGTCACTGATTTAACTCTGTATTCCATGACATTAGCTTGACACTTAGCAGACACTTATAATGTCTAAGTAAGCAAGGACTGAGTAAGAACTATCTTTCCAGGACTTCCAGATACCTATACATACAGCTAGTCAATAGTCATGAAAAATCAATAGCCTACTTGAAAATTAGAATTTTTCTAAGTACAAGATCTGCAAATATATTAATAATTATAGAAATCAGTATAATCAGAACAATAAATTGTTACATTTTCTATGGTTGGTTTCTTATCTAATAGTAAGATGTACAGGTAATTGCTCCCATCTAAATGATCTGGGCTGAGTCCAAAATGGAATATAAAGTAAAGTCATACATTGAGGGTTTTTTTTTTTTTTTTAAAGCAATAATATCAACTGGGAGCAGACTTGACAGGAGATGTGTTATTGCTGACCATAAGCTTCTCCACCAGTCAGCAGTGGAAAGAAGCTAATGAAGAAGCTAATACAGAATGCACTGTATTAATTCAATGGGTGGGTCCATATTTTGACCAGAGAAAATAAAGCTTACTAAATTGTGGGATTCATTACCTTTCTTCCTTCCTCCCTTTCACCCTTCCTTCTTTCATTTCTTTCTTTCTTTTCTTTCTTCCTTTCTAATCAACTATCTAAAATACTACTTGTAAATCCAATTTTGTATAGAACCATCCTGTAACCTAAGAAATAAGGAATCTCTGGATTCCCTTTAGCTTTTCTTTCTTGTTCATCTCTATGACAGCTAAGAACCATAGCTAAAAATTTCCTGAGCATTTATCATGGCCCAGCTACTATAGTAATATATTACATATATTTATTCACTCATTTAATTTTTACAACAACTCCCATCGCTCTTTTTCCACAGATGAAGAAACAGAAGCACGAGCGAATCTAAGGTCACAAAGTTCGTGAACAGAAGGGCTGGTTTAAACTGGGGAGTGCGGCTTCAGGGTCTGCACTCATATCCATGACCTCTCACTGTTTCTTCTCTGAGGGTGCTGTTAATGGAAGGTACAGGAAAGCAGTATGGTCTTGGCACCGGGGAGAAAGATGTTTAAAACACAAGAAGCACAATAGGAGTAAGTGTTTTTTCATCTTTGGTCAATATCACAATCTTTATATTATCAGAGATACATATAAATAGTTTAAAACTAGTAGTGTATTTGGTAACTCTGATTCCCCCATATTCCATGTCTCCAGAGAAATGGAGAAATCTGACTATGCCTAATTTAAAAGCATAAGCACTTCGTAGTGAGCCTCCAACACCTCAGATCAATAAAGAGTAACAGGTGCAAACATGCTAATACAATTTATCTTTCCTATGTAAGTCATAAGAGAAAAATTTAAATATTTCATGAGGGGAAGAAATCATGCAATGATTTCAGATTACTTTGGGAAGGAAGGGATAGTATAGCATCTTTTGCATGTATTTAATTTTTCATATGTGGCTTTTTGTACTACTGAGATGGTGAAGGATTCATGAAAATGTAAAAGAAACACATTTCATTGCTGACTTATTTCTGACATGTGAAAATGCGTGAATGTACTAGTCAAAAGTGCCCTTGATAGGAACATGCTATTTGAAAAAACTACAATGAAACCAAATTAACTGACTGAAGGAAAAAACAAAACAATCAAACAGAACCTGTACTTAGAAGAAATCTTATATTTACTGGTTTTGGGTATATATGCATTTGCAGATATGAGATATATGTGCATATAAATCACATTTAATGTTACAACATTCTTAACAGAAAGGCATGGTTATATTCATTTTACTGAGAAAATTGAGTCTCAGATACACTAAATACTTTTCCTAGTGGCACGCACTAGCTAGGCAGGTTCAAAGAAGCTCAGATGACAAAGCCTTTGTCTATGATAACACAGGACCATTCAAAGAAGGGAAAAATTCTTTTTCCTGACAAGGAGACTATGTGCACAACTGCTCCCTGACCCCAAGGGTAGGGAGCAAGTGGACAGGGCTAGAGAGGACACATGAAGAGGGACTGCAAATGTAACATCTAGACAGGTAAGCAGGGGAAGAAAGTCCACCAGCAGCAGCTGAACTGGTCACTTTCATGAAACATAAGTTGATCAGCTGTTCATTGATAATTTGCTCAGTAATCCAAATAAACCCGTGAGATTCTCTCCATAGTTTGGTAAAAATTCAAAGAAGGCCCCAGCCAAGAAGCCATTAGATAAGGCTAGTTCCATGCCTGTTGCTCAGTCTTTTTCGACTTTTTGTGACCCCATGGACTGTAGCCCACCAGGCTCCTCTGTCCATGGGATTCTCCAGGCAGAAATACTGGAATGGGTTGCCATGCCTTCTTCCTGGGGATCTTCTCAACACAGCGATTGAACCCATGTCTCCCGTGTCTCCTGCATTGACAAGTCAGTTCTTTAACACTGAGCCACCTGGGAAGTAGAGTAGGCTGAACAAAATCAGTTTATCTATGATCTCTGTCACTTTTATAAGCTGGGGAATTAGAGGTTTTCCAATGTTAGTCAAGCAATTGTTTTCTAGCCTCTTTGAACAACTTTTTTTTTTTTTTTAAGTTCACCTTGGCCTAAAGATGACCTTACAAAAGCTTTCCCAAGATGAGATAATGTTTTCCACACAGCCATCTGTGAGTGCCATAAGGAGATGCCTCTTCAGGGCTTGATTAGGGACAAGACAAGCCTCCAGAGGAGGATGACCACACTGCGGGCAGAGCTGCCCCGCTGGGAAGCAGGCACAAGAAGAGACCCAGATGGTGTGCAGGGCATGCCTAGGATGGGTAATAATTTCCTTAGGCATACAATTTGGCAAACCACTATAAGAAAATATTGTGAGAAACAGCCCAACAGAAGGTCATGCTTGGGTAACCAGCTAACAGGTACTATGTGGGATATTCTCTGTTTAGAAGAGAAATGGCACAAAATTCATCATATTCACATAACTCAGAAGGACAAATTGAATGATGGGGATTAAAAAATGCCCATTTCTTCTCAAAAAGTTTGACAATAACATTGGGCTTCCATTTTGTGTGTAGTTTATAAAAACTGTATCAACTGGACTCAGTGGGAGAAGGTAGAAGCTGGGATGATTTGAGATTCTTTACCATCTGAGCTACCAGGGAAGCCCCATTAATCCTCACAATAGCCCTCTTAGAGAGACATTTTCAACCTCATACAATATATATGGTAAAAGTGAAGTGATCCTATGTGCAGGGCAGCAAAGGAAACAGAGACATAACCAACAGACTTTTGGGCTCAGTGGGAGAAGGAGAGGGTGGAATGCTCTGAGAGAATAGCACTGAAACGTGTACATCACCATAAGTGAATTGACATTTACCATAAGTAAATTCCCATAAGGCAATCTGATGTATGACATTGAGCACCCACAGCCAGTGCTCTGTGACAACATGGAGGGATGGGGTGTGGAGGGAGATGGCAGAGGAGTACAGGATGGAGGGGACAAATGTATTCCCATGGCTTATTCATACTGATGGATGGTAAAAGCCATCACAATGCTGTGAAGTAATTATCCTCCAATACAATAAATAAATATTTTAAAAGGTCAGTTGTCTTCCTTTCTTTGGTTTTTATTAAACATGTTCTCTAGTTACCTTGGTGCATGTGGCATTGTCTATAAAACTTGGTATTTTATAACCATTTTAATTTTTTCCTATTGCTATCGGTACTTCACCTTAGTTTATAGCTGGAGGAGAATTCTCTGCAATTTTAGTTTTCTAACTCACTTTCTCAGTAGGAGGTTTTGGACTGGACTGATTATATTCTTAGGTAACAGGGTATTTCTCAGAGACAGCATGCCTTGGCAGATATTTTAAACATCTCCAATATAGAAAGTTATCCATTCATCTTTCATAGCACTAATTGAGTAGATATTCCATGGTTTCCGCTCAGAACCAGTCCTGAACAGAAAGCTGGTTTTGATGTAAGAACATGGTTGAATTAACGAATTCCTTAGCTTTTTTTTGTCCCTATGCTAGTTTGCTAGGGCTGCCATAAAAGCAAAAACAAACAAAAAAAACCACTACAGACTGGATGACTTCAGCAATAGAAATATACTTTCTCATGGCTCTGGAGGCTAGAAGGCCGAGATCAAGGTTCTGCAGGTTTGGCTTTGCCTGAGGCCTCGGTGTTTGGTTTACAGACGGCCACCTTTCCACTGTGCTCTCATGTGGCTTTTCTCTGAGGTGGTGTCTCTATTTTGTCCTAATCGCCTCTTTTTATAAGGATACCAGTCAGATTGGATTGGGGCCCACCCCAAAGGGCCTCATTTTCACTTAATACTGCTTTAAAGGCCCTGTACCTCAAAACAGTTACATTCGGAATTACGAAGCATTAGGGTTTCAGCATATGGATTTGGAGCGGACACAATTCAGGATATAACAGCGCCTGAGAGAACATGTGTGAGATTCAAGATAATTATAACTAAGGACAACTGTGCCAGGCCTGGGGTTCAAATCTTATTTCTATATTTGTCGGCAGTGTGTTTTGGTCAAGACATTTTTGTTCTCTGGTCTTCAGTTTGCACTCATACTCAGTCACTAAGTCATGTCCAGCTCTTCGTGACCCCATGGACTGTAGCCCATGAGTCTCCTTTGTGAGATCTTCCTGGCAAGAATACTGGAGCGGGCTGATGTTTCCTTCTTCATGGAATCTTCCCGACCCAGAGATTGAACCCATGTTTCCTGAGTCTCCTGCATTGGCAGGCAGATTCTGTACCACTGAGCCACCTGGAAAGCCCCAATCTTTAATTATTTTGCCATAAATAGTGAAAAAGCAGTCAGGCTTACCTCATAGGGTACTGCTGCTGCTGCTGCTGCTAAGTCACTCCAGTTGTGTCCTACTCCATGCAACGCCATAGATGGCAGCCCACCAGCTTCCCCCATCCCTGGGATTCTCCAGGCAAGAACACTGGAGTGGGTTGCCATCTCCATCTCCAATGCATCAAAGTGAAAAGTGAAAGTGAAGTCGCTCAGTCGTGTCCGACCCTCAGCAACCCCATGGACTGCAGCCTTCCAGGCTCCTCAGTCCATGGGATTTTCCAGGCAAGAGTACTGGAGTGGGGTGCCATTGCCTTCTCCATAGGGTACTGCTGGGCTCAAATAAAATGGCATGTAAAATCTTTGTTAATCCTTAGATGCTAACTTACTTTTAAGGTAAACTTTTACTAAGAATATAATATGTGAAAGTATGCTGTGCTAAATTTTTACATATTTCTTATTTTTATGATTAATCCCACCAGACAAAGAACAATTAACAATCAAAGTGAGAGAGTCATTTCCTAGGCAGGTTGATAAGAAGTCTAGGGGTCCCCAAGGAGAGAGGGGTCTGGAATTCTCAAGGAGGAAGAAAGGACAAACTTTTTTTCCTTCTCTACATTCCTTAGGATTATATAACAGCAATGTATTATGCCTGAGGACAGTCTCTGGATTAAACCTTCTGGCTAATTCTGTAAATTATGGGAGTAGACCTGCTCTTTACAAGGATTATATAACAACAATGTATTATGTATTCTGCCTGAGGACAGTCTCTGGATTAAACCTTCTGGCTAATTCCGTTATCTTACAATGTAAATTATGGGAGTAGGTCTGGTGAGGTCTTTACAACCTCCAGACATGCTTTTGATTTACTGGAGAGCATATAACTCCATTGTTAACACTAGCAAGCAGGTACTCTTTCTACCCCCTTCTGATGCCTATGTCAGAAGCTTTCTCTATCTCCTTTATACTTTAATAAAACTTTATTACACAAAAGCTCTGAGCAATCAAGCCTCGTCTCTGGCCCCGGATTGAATTCTTCTCCTCCGGGGGCCAAGAATCCCGGCGTCATGATTCAACAACAACCTTTCAAAAGGTCCACTCAAGAAATCTAGACCTATATCCTGACTTTCACTCACTCTCTGAGTGAGTAATAGTTGCTCAGTCATACCCGACTTTTTGCAGTCCCACGGACTGTAGCCTGCCAGGCTCCTCTGTCCATGGAATTCTCCAGGTAAGATTACTGGAGTGGATTGCCATTTCCTCACTCAATAAAGTTAATTAAATCACATTCTAAGCACCTCCATCCATAGACAAACATAACGTTACACTACAAACCCCAAGTAAGGCAAAAGGAAAGAGGAAGGGAAGTATGAAAAGGAGAAAGAAAAGGGGAAGGAATGAAGATTTAAAAATGATTTAAAAAATGTGACCCTTAGTCTTTTCCTTTTACTGAAAAATGCCTTATCACTTTCAAATTATACAAAATGTGTAAAGGTTGAAATAAGGAAATGGATAGAACCAGATGGTAATATTTCTGACACCTCTCAGAATAGATCCATAATCTAGTCACCTAAGTGGTAAACACATTTTAAAAGACCGTTAAAAAGAATTCATTTGAATCAGTTCTGATGAGATGGATGAAACTGGAGCCGATTATACAGAGTGAAGTAAGCCAGAAAGAAAAACACCAATACAGTATACTAACACATATATATGGAATTTAGAAAGATGGCAATGACGACCCTGTATGCAAGACAGGAAAAAAGACACAGCGGTGTATAACGGACTTTTGGACTCAGAGGGAGAGGGAGAGGGTGGGATGATTTGGGAGAATGGCATTCTAACATGTATACTATCATGTAAGAATTGAATCGCCAGTCTATGTCTGACGCAGGATACAGCATGCTTGGGGCTGGTGCATGGGGATGACCCACAGAGATGTTATGGGGAGGGAGGTGGGAGGGGGGTTCATGTTTGGGAACACATGTAAGAATTAAAGATTTTAAAATTAAAATAATAAAAAACTAAAAAAATAAAAAAATAAAAAAAATAAAAGACATCAGATAAAAACACAGCATATCTGATGAGTTAAACTGGGTAGAGTTTAAAACTAAAGCTGTCATTAAAATATCACAGTGCAAGAAACAGCAGAAGACCTTGAGAAATGACACATGTCGGGGACAGTTTTGCCAGAGTGCCCTGGGACCTTGCATATGCCCACACAGATCATGCAGGCTAGGCTCCATTACAGTCTGACCATGTTCATGCAGAATGTTCTTGGCCATCCTTCCTGGAACATGGCAAGACAAGTGGTCTGTGAGAAACTGTTGCACAGACTACCCTGCAGGAGACCCTCCATTTTGCAAAAGGCTGCAATGAGGCTGTTTCCCATCTACTTCTCTGGTTCCAGAGAGGCACTGACCACTGACACATGATTTGAGGGTAAATAAAACACAAGTTTTACTTCTTGTGGTTTATACTGTGGTGAAATTCCTTCAGAAAGGTCTGACTCTGAAAACTTGCAGTAGGAACAAGAGTATGCATGACCATGCTTCTTTCTAGTGTTAAGCACCTAAGAAGAAGAAAAAGCCACAGAAACTTTATTATAGTCAAATAATTAAGAAGTTAATGGGCAATATCCTGTAAAATAAATGCACCATTTAACATCCTTTACAAATGTGAACCTTCTTTGAATCTCTGCAACTGTGACAAGTCAAGTCTACGCCACAAACCTCAGAGATACAAGTAGACAAAGCTTAACTTTGTGTCTTAGATTGCTCTATTTTTAACAGGAACAAAAGATGCATTGTTTTAGCCTTGCAGCTCAAAGAAATAAAAACATGAAACCTAGAAAGAAAAATTTTACTCTCCCCCCCCGACCCCCCGCAAAACAAATCAAAATAACCAAGTTTAGTGTCAGATGCAAAGAATTTCTAGGGAAAAATTAGGACTGAATATAATTAAGAGGAATGTATAATTCATAACTCATTATCAGAAGCCCAGGTTAAGCTAACTTAAGCAAAGTGGGAATTTATTAGCTCAGTAACTGAAAAGCTTCAATTACAGCATGGAATCCAGGAGGAACTAAAAAAAAAAAAAAACCACACAACTAATGGGAAGCTGCTATATAACACAGGGAGTCCAACCTGTTGCTCTGTGACAACCTAGAGGGGTAGGGGTGGGTAGGGGGAGGGAGGCTCAAGAGAGAAGGTATATATATACACACACACATACACACAGATTTATACACACACACACACACGTATATATTTATATATATCCTTATGGCTAGTTCACGTACAGCAGAAACCAACACGACATTGTAAAGCAATTATCCTCCAATTAAAAACATAAAATAGATAAAATAATAGCCAAAACAAAGCTGTTGTCAAGACCAAATTTCACTCTGCTCTATGACTCTGCTCTTCTCTGTATTGGTTTCATTTTCAGACAAATTTCACCTTAGGTTTATACCTACTAACAACAACATGCGGAAAGAAAAGGTCTCTTTCTCCAATTGTTTCAGCAAAACTACTGGTCATGACTTTCAGATTCGCCAAACCTGAGTCACATTCCATCCACTCACTTTGATCCATAGACTGGGTGGCCCCACTCAAACCATTTGGACTGAGAGTAGGACGAGATATTTGCACAATGTAAATCTACGGAGATAGTGCCAGGAAAGGGGAGGATGGCTGAGACATCACCAAACACAACAGTTACTAACTGGCGTAATCTAATATTGCCTTGGAGTTTGAGCTGCATCACCATTTTCCAAAACTATTTGAGTTGTGAAACAAGCCAGATTGCTTGGCACTAAAGGGTGGTTTCGAGTGCAGTTATTTTGAATTATTTACTAATCTTCTACCACATTCACCCCCTGCCCCCACAACCATAAAAATCCATCTCTTGTTAAAAGGCCACCTGACCAGAATAGTTAAGAGAAATATTCAATAACCTCTAGAGAAAGGGTAGGATAATTATTTTTAGTTTCTGGTATTTGATCATAAATGCTTTCATTCTGGAATGACTTCAATGAGATCTGTACATCTGAAGGCTGCCAAAAAAGAAAAGGGGGGAAAAGTCAAATATAAAAGAAACCTCCTTGCTCTCATCCAAAAGAGGAAGATGCTAAAATTTTTAAAGAAAATGTTAACTCTATTTTTAACTCTGTGTTTTGGTTCTCTAAGGCTTAGTCTAACAAAGAGGTCAGGTAGCAAAAAGCTTTAAAAACCAAATATTTCGTACCTAGGCTTCATTAACCCTCTATTAAAATGTCTGATAAGGGGGACAAAGAGAGAACGCAGGTCTTCCATAGGCAATCCAGTCCTCTATCATATTAGTACTTTCCACAGATGGGCCCTGAAAGATTTCTAACATGAAATTTGTTCTGAGTAAGAAAGATCACTAAAAAGCATATGATCTAATAAAGACATATGGGCACTGAAAAGTGTCCTAAATTGAACTACCAAATTAGTGTGTCACTTTAAGATACCGTTATTTGTGGGATGAGAATGACCAAGTGGCCAGTGACTTTTCACATCAAGTTTATATCAAACTTTGCTTTCCAAGACCTCTGGGACAATGTTAAACACCCCAACATTCGAATCATAGGAGTCCCAGAAGAAGAAGACGAAAAGAAAGACCAGGAGAAAATACTTGAGGAGATAATAGTTGAAAACTTCCCTAAAATGGGGGAGGAAATAATCACCCAAGTCCAAGAAACCCGGAGAGTCCCAAACAGGATAAACCCAAGGCGAAACACCCCACGACACATATTAATCAAATAACAAAGATCAAACACAAAGAACAAATATTAAAAGCAGCAAGGGAAAAACAGCAAATAACACACAAGGGGATTCCCATAAGGATAACAGCTGATAGAAACTCTTTAGGCCAGGAGGGAATGGCAGGACATACATAAAGTGATGAAAGAAAATAACCTACAGCCCAGATTACTGTACCCAGCAAGGATCTCATTCAAATATGAAGGAGAAATCAAAAGCTTTGGAGGGAGGTGGGAGGGGGGTTCATGTTTGGGAATGCATGTAAGAATTAAAGATTTTAAAATTTAAAAAATAAAAAACTAAAATTAAAAAAAAAAAAAGCTTTACAGACAAGCAAAAGCTGAGAGAATTCAGCACCACCAACCCAGCTCTCCAACAAATGTTAAAGGATCTTCTCTAGACAGGAAACACAAAAAGGGAGTATAAACTCGAATCCAAAACAATAAAGTAAATGGCAATGGGATCATACTTATCAATAATTACCTGAAACGTAAATGGGTTGAACCAAAAGACAAAGATTGGCTGAATGGATACAAAAACAAGATCCCTATAGGCGTTGTCTACAAGAGACCCACCTCAAAACAGGCGACACATACAGACTGAAAGTGAAGGGCTAGAAAAAGATATTCCATACAAATAGAGACCAAAAGAAAGCAGGAGTAGCAATACTCATATCAGATAAAACAGACTTTAAAACAAAGGCTGTGAAAAGAGACAAAGAAGGACACTACATAATGATCAAAGGATCAATCCAAGGAGAAGATATAACAATTATAAATATATATGTACCCAACACAGGAGCATCTCAATATGTAAGACAAATGCTAACAAGTATAAAAGCAGAAATTAACAATAACACAATAATAGTTGGAAACTTTAATACTTCATTCACACCTATGGATAGATCAACTAAACAGAAAATTAACAAGGAAACACAAACTTTAAATGATACAATAGATCAGTTAGACCTAATTGATATCTATAGGACATTTCACCCCCAAACAATGAATTTCACCTTTTTCTCAAGCGCACACGGAAGCTTCTCCAGGATAGATCACATCCTGGGCCATAAATCTAGCCTTGGTAAACTCAAAAAAATCAAAATCATTCCAAGCATCTTTTCTGACCACAATGCAGTAAAATTAGATCTCAATTATAGGAGAAAAACTATTAAAAATTCCAACATGTGGAGGCTGAACAACACGCTTCTGAATAACCAACAAATCACAGAAGAAATCAAACTACGCATGGAAATGAATGAAAATGAAACCACAACCCAAAACCTGTGGGACACTGTAAAAGTAGTTCTAAGAAGAAAGTTCATAGCAATACAGGCATACCTCAAGAAACAAGTAAAAAGTCAAATAAATAACCTAACTCTACACCTAAAGCAACTAGAAAAGGAAAAAATGAAGAACCCCAGGGTCTCCCACATTGCAGGCAGACACTTTAACCTCTGACCCACCAGGGACGCCCAGTAGAAGGAAAGAAATCTTAAGAATTAGGGCAGAAATAAATGCAAAAGAAACAAAAGAGACCATGGCAAAAACCAACAAAGCCAAAAGCTGGTTCTTTGAGAGGATAAATAAAATTGACAAATCATTAGCCAGTCTCATTAAGAAACAAAAGGAGAAAAATCAAATCAATAAAATTAGAAATGAAAATGGAGAGATCACAACAGACAACACAGAAATACAAAGGATCATAAGAGACTACTTTCAGCAATTATATGCCAATAAAATGGACAACTCGGAAGAAATGGACAAATTCTTAGAAAAGTACAACTTTCTAAAACTGAACCAGGAAGAAATAGAAAATCTTAACAGACCCATCACAAGCATGGAAATTGAAACTGTAATCAGAAATCTTCTAGCAAACAAAAGCCCAGGTCCAGATGGCTTCACAGCTGAATTCTATCAAAAATTTAGAGAAGAGCTAACACCTATCCTACTCAAACTTCCAAAATTGCAGAGGAAGGTAAACTTCCAAACTCATTCTATGAGGCCACCATCACCCCAATACCAAAACCTGACAAAAATGCCACAAAAAAAGAAAATTACAGGCCAATATCACTGATGAGCGCAGATGCTTTCCAAACATTTTAAATCATCAGTGTAACTCTAGTGATAGTATTTTCTAGACTAGCTCTTAAAATGATTGATCCATCACCAAACTCTGTTCCCAAACAATTTGAAATCTGCAGTTTTCAGTTTCAACTTGCAATGGATTAACACTCAAAGCCATCCTCTTGTTATACTGAGCATAGCACAGTCTACCTGGAGGATTCCACAGGAGGGATCCATATCTATCATGATGGGTAGAAAAGATGACGCTACTTGATTTAAGTGTCATGTTTCTCAGACTGAGCCTCTTCTACTAACAGAATGTTCTTCATTTGCCTCCATATCCCTCTCCCTTTTAGCAATGAGCCTCCCCATCCCCAGCCCTCATGATACCTTCCCTTCACCATTCACAACCACAGACACAGACAATGCAGCACTCTGCAATAAACAGTGGGGAAATTTTTACTCAGTGAAGAACTCCAATGCTGCAAAAGAAAGGGCGTAGTTTCCAAAATCGTCATTTTGCTCTCATGGAAAATTTGATCTTGTGTAAATAATCTCCCAAATCTCCAGCTCACGCTGGAGAAATCACACTCTAAATTAATTCCACACCATAGGCTAAAGACAAAACTAAAAGTCCAATCTTATAACTTTTCTAACTCTCCCTTGTCCAAACAAACAATCTTCAGTCAACGTTCTCATTTCTCAAGAAAGTTCTGCATATAGTAAAAGGGATAAGTCATTTTGTACATGATTTCCACAAGAAATCATTTCAAAGTAGAAATTTTTAAAATAAACAACTACCCGAACTATCTCTTTGTAAGAAAATGTGACAAAGTGGAGTTAGGACAGAAAACTTACATCTACATGAAAAGTATAACTGTTTCCCTGGAAAAAGATCTGAGTGGTTATGCAAATTACACAAGTTAGTAGAAATCTGATCCCAAAAATAAATGAGAGACAAAATGGCTAACTGGGACACAAGACCATTCTGTGGTGACCAATAATAAGAACAAATGTGAAAATTATGAAACGTGACAGTCTCAGTATTTGGATAAAAGTGATGGGCACAGAGCTATGGAATTTGAGTGTGCCCCAGTTCTGGGAATATTCGTGGGATGTCCCTGTGTTTGCTGCTCAGAGTCAGTGGAAAGGAAGGAAGTGTATTTGTTGCAGTGTTAGGTTCCCAGGGAAATCTATATAAGTATGGTCCCTTCTTTAACACTCTAGCTATTGTTCTATTTGTTTTTGCTCTGTTTTGTTCTATTTCTTTCCACTATACTGTTGTCAGCAAGCGTTCTCTTCTCCTTCACTGACTATCACTGTTGTTCAGTCACTAAGTCATGTCCAATTCTTTGCAAATCCATGAACCCAGGCTCCGCTGTTCTCCACTAACTCCTGGAGTTTGCTCTAAATGCATGTCCATTGAGTTGGTGATGCTATCCAACCAACTCATCCTCTGTCGCCCCCTTCTCCTTTTGCCTTCACTCTTTCCAAACATCAGGGTCTTTTAGAATGAGTTTCAGCTTTAGCATCAGTCCTTCCAAAGAACACCCAGGACTGATCTCCTTTAGGATGGACTGTTGGGATTTCCTTGCAGTCCAAGGGACTCTCAAGAGTCTTCTCCAGCACCACAGTTCAAAAGCAATTCTTCGGCACTCAGCTTTCTTCACAGTCCAACATTCACATCCATACATGACTACTGGAAAAACCATAGCCTTGACTAGAAGGACCTTAGTCGGCAAAGTAATGTCTCTGCTTTTGAATACGCTATCTAGGTTGGTCATAACTTTTCTCCCAAGGAGTAAGCGTGTTTTACTTTCATGGTGGCAATCACCATCTGCAGTGATTTTGGAGCTCCCCCCCAAAAAAAGTTTGCCACTGCTTCCCCATCTATTTCCCATGAAATGATGGGACCAGATGCTATGATCTTCGTTTTCTGAATGTTGAGCTTTAAGCCAACTTTTTCACTCTCCTCTTTCACTTTCATCAAGAGGCTCTTTAGTTCCTCTTCACTTTCTGCCGTAAGGGTGGTGTCATCTGCATAGCTGAGGTTATTGATATTTCTCCTGGCAATCTTGATTCCAGCTTGTGCTTCTTCCAGTCCAGCGTTTCTCATGATGTACTCTGCATAGAAGCTAAATAAGCAGGGTGACAATATACAGCCTTGACGTACTCCTTTTCCTATTTGGAACCAGTCTGTTGTTCCATGTCCAGTTCTAACTGTTGCTTCCTGACCTGCACACAGATTTCTCAAGAGGCAGGTTAGGTGGTCTGATATTCCCATCTCGTTCAGAATTTTCCACAGTTTACTGTGAGCCACACAGTCAAAGGCTTTGGCATAGTCAAGAAAGCAGAAATAGATGTTTTTCTGGAACTCTCTTGCTTTTTCCATGATCCAGTGGATGTTGGCAACTTGATCTGTGGTTCCTCTGCCTTTTCTAAAACCAGCTTGAACTTCTGGAAGTTCACGGTTCACATATTGCTGAAGCCTGGCTTGGAGAATTTTGAGCATTACTTTACTAGCATGTGAGATGAGTGCAATTGTGTTGTAGTTTCAACATTCTTTGGCATTACCTTTCTTTGGGATTGGAATGAAAACTGACCTTTTCCAGTCTTGTGGCCACTGCTGAGTTTTCCAAATTTGCTGGCATATTGAGTGCAGCACTTTCAGAGCATCATCTTTCAGGATCTGAAATAGCTCAACAGGAATTCCATCACCTCCACTAGCTTTGTTTGTAGTGATGCTTCCTAAGGCCCACTTGACTTCACATTCCAAGACGTCTGGCTCTAGGTGAGTGATCACACCATCATTATTATCTTGGTCATGAAGATCTTTTTTGTATAGTTCTTATTGTATTCTTGTCACCTCTTCTTAATATCTTCTGCTTCTGTTAGGTCCATACCATTTCTGTCCTTTATCAAGCCCATCCTTGCATGAAATGTTCCCTTGGTATCTCTAATTTTCTTAAAGAGATCGCTAGTCTTTCCCATTCTGTTGTTTTCCTCTATTTCTTTCCATTGATCGCTGAGGAAGGCTTTCTTGTCTGTCCTTGCTATTCTTTGGAACTCTGCATTCAGATGCTTATATCTTTCCTTTTCTCCTTTGCTTTTCACTTCTCTTCTTTTCACAGCTATTTGTAAGGCCTCCCCAGACAGCCATTTGGCTTTTTTGCATTTCTTTTCCATGGGGATGGTCTTGATCCCTGTCTCCTGTACAATGTCACGAACCTCCATCCATAGTTCATTAAGCACTCTATCTATCAGATCTAGTTCCTTAAATCTATTTCTCACTTCCACTGTATAATCATAAGGAATTTGATTTAGGTCATACCTGAATGGTTTACTGGTTTTCCCTAATTTCTTCCATTTAAGTCTGAATTTGGCAATAAGGAGTTCATGATCTGAGCCACAGTCAACTCCCAGTCTTGTTTTTGAGCCACAGTCAGCTCCCGGCCAAGAGGTCAGGAGGGGTGGCAGTGAGGAGATACTGCTCATCCGAGGTAAGGAGCAGTGGCTACACTTTGCTGGAGCAGCCATGAAGAGATACCCCACGTCCAAGGTAAGAGAAACCCAAGTCAGATGGTAGGTGTTGTGAGAGGCATCAGAGGGCAGACACACAAACCATATCACAGAAAACTAGTCAATCTAATCACATGGACCACAGCCTCGTCTAACTCAATGAAACTAAGCCATGCCCTATGGGGCCACCCAAGACAGGCGGGCATGGTGGAGAAGTCTGACACAATGTGGTTCACTGGAGAAGGGAATGGCAAACCACTTCAGTATTCTTGCCTTGAGAACCCCATGAACAGTATGAAAAGGCAAAACGATAGGATACTGAAAGAGGAACTCCCCAGGTTGGTAGGTGCCCAATACGCTACTGGAGATCAGTGGAGAAATAACTCCAGAAAGAATGAAGGGATGCAGACAAAGCAAAAACAATACCCATTTGTGGATGTGACTGGTGATAGAAGCAAGGTCTTATGCTGTAAAGAGCAGTATTGCATAGGAACCTGAAATGTCAGGTCCATGAATCAAGGCAAATTGGAAGTAGTCAATCAGGAGATGGCAAGGGTGAATGTTGACATTCTAGGAATCAGAGAACTAAAATGGACTGGAATGGGTGAATTTAACTCACAGGACCATTATATCTACTACTGCGGGCAGGAATTCCTCAAAAGAAATGGAGTAGCCATCATGGTCAACAAAAGAGTCCAGAATGTAGTACTTGGATGCAATCTCAAAAACGACAGAATGATCTCTGTTCGTTTCCAAGGCAAATCATTCAATATCATGGTAATCCAAGCCTATGCCCCAACCAGTAACTCTGAAGAAGCTGAAGTTGAACGGTTCTATGAAGACCTCCAAGACCTTTTAGAACTAACACCCAAAAGAGATGTCCTTTTCATTATAGGGGACTGGAATGCAAAAGTAGGAAGTCAAGAAATACCTGAGGTAACAGGCAAATTTGGCCTTGTAATATGGAATGAAGCAGGGCAAAAGCTAATAGAGTTTTGCCAAGAGAACGCACTGGTCATAGCAAACACCCTCTTCCAACATAAATGTCTTACATATATATAAATGTTTTATATATATAATGATATACATATTCTGTATTATCATATACAATGATATGTACTATCTATATAATGATATGTATTATCATAATTTGTATACATTTGTACACACACACACACACTAGATTAACATCAGCTCTACAGTTTACCTAATACATGTCCACTATTTTCCTATGAATAACTTCCAGGCAAGCAGTTTCTCATACACCTAACTGGCTATTGAGGCCATTTTGCTGTAGAAGATAAGATGATTGACCATTTCATCACACTGGAAAATAGTAACATATCGGTTCTTGCAAATCCTTTGGTGATCTAATTTAGCCATATTCTATTAAAGTTTTCAATGTTTTCAAGAAACTTACATGCGTCAGGAATCATGTAACCAATTCTGGGAGGTAGAGGGGTGGCAGGAGGATAGAAGGAGCTTGATTTTATTCTTCTTTTGCTTACAATTTCTAATATTATGTCATAACTTTGGGAAAGACAGCAAGAGAGAACAAGTCATGGTAACTTAATTAGGTAAAGGATCGATCATTAGTGCTCTCAAAAACTGTTGGGAATCTCTAGCCATCTCTTACAAAATTTGCTTACCTTGGAGAACTTCTGATTTTGACATATGGGAGGGATCACCAAAGGATTTGCAAAACTGATGGTTTATCATTTTCTACTGCAATCCAAAAAAACTGTTAATCATTTTTTTTTCTTTTATAGCAAAATGCCTTTATAGCCAGTTAGCTTGCTATGAAACTATTTGCAGCAAAGGTGTTGATGATGAAAATACCTAGGACCTTATTAACAGCATTACCTTGGACAAGTTATTTAGTTTCTCTGAAGTTTCTTTTACTTATTTCTGTAAGGACAATGATACATAAATGAATACATCTAGAAAGTAAATATTTACTGAATATCAAGCATATTGTGAATGCCAGTAGTTCCTATACAGCAGTTATGACCAAAACATTCATATTTGTAAATCCACTGGAGCTAGAGCTATCACTTAACATATAATGTTCTCCTTTACAACATGAAAAATAGGACGGAAATCTAGGTCTCCAGAATATATGTAAAAAAGTATATACACAAGAGAATATATACCAAAACATATATACTCTTTCCACTATTCTAGGCAGATGTTGAAGTATACATTTAAATATGTGAATGTCTGACATTCTAAACATTCACTTTAAACCAAATAATAAAATTTAAATCGAGAGTGCTTTGGGCTCTGGAATCTATCCTGAGTCTCCATCCTGAAACTCTTCTAAGCTAGTAGATGACAGCAATGCAGAGTTGTCAGCTTTCTAGTGTTCTCTACTAAAATAAAAGGATCATACAGCGCTGGATGCCAACATAGCAAATAATTATCCTGAGTGCTCTTTCCACCGCTACTGAATCAAAAAGTGAAATTCATTGTGGATGTACCCAAATGCCTGGGATATCAGCTGTCCTGTGAGAAGTCATTACACTTGCTGAGTATCTACCATGTGCCAGACACTGGATGTACAGAAGATACAAATTGAAATGAGAAGTTATTCTTGTTCTCCAGGTGCTTACAGCCATGAGTAAGAATCACAACACATGCTCACTGAGGACAAAATGTGAGATAAAACAAATTCCATGAAGAAGAACACAGTGCTACACTGGTCAGAATGGCTGTCATCAAAAAGTCTACAAACAATAAATGCTGGAGAGGGTGGTGGAGAAAAGGAAACCCTCTTGCCCTGTTGGTGGGAATGTAAATCAATAGTGCCACTATGGAATATGGTATGGAGACTCCTTAAAATACTAGGAATAAAACCACCATATGACCCAGCAATCCCACTCCTAGGCATATACCCTGAGAAAACCAAAACTGAAAAAATACACATATACCCCAGTGTTCACTGTTTACAATAGCTAGAACATGGAAGCAACCTAGATGTCCATTGACAGATGAATGGATAAAGAAGTTGTGGCACATATATACAAAGGAATATTACTCAGCCATTAAAAGGAAAGTATCTGAGTCAGTCAGTTCTAATGAGGTGGGTGAACCTAGAGCCTATTATACAGAGTGAAGTAAGTCAGAAAGAGAAAGATAAATACTGTATACTAGTGCATACATATGGAATCTAGAAAGATTGTACCAAAGAATTTATTTGCAGGGCAGCAATAGAGAAGCAGACATAGAGAACAGACTTATGGACACAGGGAGAGAGGAGGAGAGGGTGAGATGTATGGGGACAGAAACATGGAAACTTACATTACCATATGCAAAATAGATAGCCAATGGGAATTTGCTGTATGTTGCAGGGAACTCAAACAGGGGCTCTGTTTCAACCTAGAGGAGTGGGACGGGGTGGGAGATAGGAGGGAGTTTCAAGAGGGAGGGGACATATGCATACCTATGGCTGACTCATGTTGAAGTTTGAAAGAAAACAACACAATTCTGTAAAGCAATTATCACTCAATTAAAAAATCAGTACATTTTAAAAAAAGGACACAGTGCTAGAAAGACCCAAAGAAAGGAATCATTAATACAGGCTGGCTTGGGGATGCAGATAGGGCAGGACGGGGAAAAGGACAGGATAATTCTCTACCCTAGAATTTCTAGGATGTGAAAAATGGAAACTCTTCACAGTATGTTGAGAGAGAGAGACAGAAATGAAGAGAAACCTAGGTGGCATCAGGATAAGAAGGCAGAGCAAAATGGTGTACCTCAATCATCGTGCACTGATTCATCATTTCAAAAACATATCCAGACCAGCAATTCAGTCATCAAGATTTATTCATTCTTGGAGATAATTAAGGCTTTAGTGTCATCCCAACTAAGTGTCTGTCTCTACAGTCAATTTTGATCTCCTCCCCAAAGAAAGCAATGCTAATGCATTAATTAAAAGAAGAAAAGCTCCACATTGACAGGCTTTTCTTTAGCAATCTATCATTTCTAGGATTTTAGAAAATAACTCACCAATGAGCAAAATTAAGGTTTTCAGGTCTGTTGCTTTAAAGAAAGGTCAACATTTGTGAAAATTTTCACAGAGTAGGTAAATACAAAATGAAAATTTAACATACCCACATCAGTTAAATCTCCATAAACAAATCTGCAAGGTTGCCTCTGACTTTCACTACACTATTGTTTCACTAAGAGCACAGATGGCATAATTAGCTGGGTATTGACATGATGATAATGAAAAAAAAATTAGCTAAGAAAGCCAAAATGTGATTTATTTAAGGAAAAATCAATATCCATATGTAATGATCTTAAGTTCCAATGATAACTATATGAAAGAGCCATCAACATGCATTCATCTCCCTAGGAGATTTCAATTTCATATGCTTAGTTACTTGTGAGAAATAAAAGATAAGAGACATTAAATAGTGTTAAAATCTATAAGCTACACCTTGAGAATGTGGGGAATCATCACCAATTAATGAAGGCATTCAAAAAATACCTTTTAAGGATGTACTAAAAAAAACCTTATGCTACATGCTACAGAGTCTCTAACACAGGTGGTCACTCATGATCTTGCAACACACGAACTATCTAGGAGGACAGAGAATGTCTAATCTGGGCCTAATCCAGGCTTCTGAAAGTGGTAATAAAAGTAATAATATTATTGGTATTAACTACACTAATTTTCCACTTAGTGCTCATTTCCCGTGTACCACACACAGAAATATTGAAATTCCCAGTAACAATCAACATAAAAAAATAAGGATAAAACCCAAGTATGCCATTTTTTCTGGTTCATATTTAGCTTATTTATAAAAGCAGAATATTATAAGCATGATTCATGCCAAAATATTTTATAACTGTTTTGAAAAGCAATCTATTTCTCTCTGAGTTTCTGCAGAATCCATGCTAGCCATTCCAATGACAGATGAAAAATATTTCACAGTAAGATTTCAGTTTCAGAAAAGAGTATCTTAGACTCTTAGAAGTATCTTAGAATTACCTAGACAGTCTCTATGAAAAATATTCCACATTATTTATTTTTATTGTCTTTAAGTTGACTCCAGATGTAGTCAAGTTTAAGTGATAAGGCATCTTAAAAGCTTTCTCAAAAACTTTTAGGTATAAAATATACACTAACTAAACTTGCATTCAGCCAGTTCATATCATCAAGCTTTCTCCTTTTTCTTCTTACCCATGCAGCTACCCACAAGATAACTTTAAGGCTACACAGATCATTTCTCCATGATAACTAACAAATATTCATACAAGCCTTGTAAAAAGAAAATATAAGAGGCAGGACATATTCAAATTATTTCATTTAAAAGCAAAGCTCATACATACTACTCAGTTTTATATATATGCCTGAAAACAACAACAGATCACAGAGAACTGTATAATTTATTAGAGGGCCAAAATAATAATGAAATATGAATAATGATTCCTTATCCAGTAATATGAAATACAATAGTTCCTCTTTCTATGTAATTGGAGCAGCTCAACATATTACTGGTAAGGGCTTCCTTTGTTATCAAACTTGCTGAGAATAAGAATAGAACAGAGAGGGGAAAAAATGGACTGAATGGATTCTAGAGAATTAAGGGTGCTTTTTTGAGCCTAAAACTTGAGGCTAATAGAATACTATTCAGCCCATGTTTTCTGCATTGGCAGGTGAATTCTTTACCACTGAGCCACCAGGGAAGCTGGCTACGCACTACTGAATCGACCATAATCCCAGTTCAGATAGAAAACAGTGAATTTATGTGCCTGGATTCTGAATGCATTTCAGTTTACAGCCCTCGTATTGAAGTAGTTTAAGGAGATATGTTCTCTTTTTCAATGGGTGACAAAATAAGTAGTTTTTGCATTTTGTGTTTAAACGTAAAGCTAACTCTCTTGAGTTACTGATGGCAAGGAGTTTAATATTTACTTGAGGACATAGGACATATTAAAGGAGGGCATGGCAACTCACTCCAGTATTCTTGTCTGGCGAATCCCATGGACCAAGGAGCTTGACAGTCCACAGGGTCACAAAGAGTTGGACACGACTGAAGTGACTTAGCATGCACGCAAGCATAGGACATACAGAAAATTAACTATAAGCCAAGGTGAGGTATAATAATTGAGGCAAAACAATAACCACAAATGTTTTGAGAGAACAGAGGAAAAGGTTCAGAATAGTTTTCTCCAAAGAGCTTCCTGAGATAACCATTGAAGAATGGACAGTATTTAATGGTCAGAATGACCTGGAAGTCTGGAAGTGGATAAGTGATGAAGGAAGTCCCAGATGTGGGAAAATATAGGGCGTCACCAAGGAAGAACAAGAAACTAGAACAAAGTGGGCTTAAAAGATAGTAACAGGAAAAAAGAGAATACATTTCATTAGAGCAAAATATCATTCTATTTCAGCCTTCACCTGCTCCATTGCTCTCTCTCTTTCATCTGAGAGCAATGCAGTTATTAAACACCAACATCTGGGCCTGCCTTCTTGTGTTCTGGTCCTAATTATTAGCACAGTCCCAAGGCTGAATTCTTCTCAATCACTGGTCTTCTTTTGATCCTTGTTCACAAGGAAGCATTGTACAACTTTTGCTGATGACTCTTATCAAGCACTGCCCCCTCCACATGGTCAGCACTAGCCTTCTTATTATGCTTAATCACTGCTAAGGCTTTGGTCTTTCTGAATTTGTTCTCTTCTCTAAGCTGTGCAAGCCAAGGCCAGAGCACACCCGAGTACCCTGAGCTTGGCCGTTCATTGTCTCCTGGAGCCAGAACACATTTTCCTAAGCACTTTCATCATAACATTTGTGGCAAACATTGTACATGTCTCCATATTTCCCACTGTATCAGAATTAAACTCTTTGGTTGGCTTTCAAAGACCCTCATTATTTGACCCAACTCTAGCTGTTTCCATGTATCCACCCAGTTCTCAGCAGTTTGGTCCCTCCAAGTTCTACATGCAGAGTTGGTTGGAGTAGTAGTCTTAAGCCTGATAAAATTCTTCATTTTTCAAACTCAGCTTATCACTACTCCTCAGGAACCCTTTCTTGACTCCCCATTGATTTCAGTCACCCTCAGACTTCTGTATATAATCTACGTCATACTGGTTCATACATCTTTATTTTAATATTATTTTCTATTATTTCACATTTATTTATTACATTTTTGCAATTAAATTTTGGTAAGATTATGATTTTTTTTTTGTAGTTTTGACTCGTTTTACTGTCAAGTATCCAACATAATGTTGACCTAATGAGTTAGAAAGAGCTTCAATAAGCAAATGGCTAGAACAGATTTTAAATAGTTTTGTGAAAAGCGCAGGAGGAAATACTGTTACACTGAATGCAGACTTACCAGAGAAGACACTAGGTATCTTGGAGAGGAAACTTTTGACAGTACGAATAGGAATTCCATTTTTTTCATCTTGCATGCGTGCTATGACGTCTTCCATCTAAATAACAATAATAAAATGATTAAAGCATTTTAAAAGTTGAACCTTTTGAAAAAAGTTCTCATAAGAATTTTGAATATCTGTTTTACTTAGCTAAGAATAATGCCATATTTTTGTCTTTCTACACTTTATCATATAAATATTTTCAGTTTGGTTAAAAGATGATTGAGAAAACAGAAAGATGGTTATTTTTGAGTCCACTAAGCTTAAGAATAATTTTGTGCTTAGAATATTGCCTCTCTCCTGTTTTCATATTCTTTGGTTATAAATGATAGAAAATATTGTGATAATAAGATCCACATTTCATTAGTGCTATCTCTTGAACTCAGTGCAAAAGAAAATAGAAGACTTAAAAGTATCAGTTGGGATTTCCTCTTCAAACAAGAGAATTTCTATGATTTAATTTAACATTAACTTCTACAACCTGTGATCTGCCTAGAAATACAGGACTGTTGCTTCTCTTATTCAGGCATTTACTAAAGTGAGATATGAAATGTACATGCATGAACACACATGTACACAATTAATAAAATAAATGACACATGATAGCCTTTTGCCTATTTACTACCTTCCAAGACATGTATTTTTCTTTCAATTTGATTAGTACATTCTCTTCTGTTTCTGTAAATTTTTCAGTTTTAAAGGGCTTTGCTTTACCAAGTCTAATATGAAATTTAGTTCTAAATAACATTTGTTCAAATCACAGCTTCAGACTTTTGTATGTGCTTCTAAACCTATGGCATATATTTACACACAAACATACATATGTTGTATGAACAGTATTAATTTCAAAATCTATTCATTTATGATCCTATAAACGGCTTAGTGGTAAAGAACCCATCTGCCAATGCAGGAGACACAGGAAATGCGGGTTCGATCTCTGGGTCAGGAAGATCCCCTGAAGAAGGAAATGGCAATCCACTCCAGTATTCTTGCCTAGGAAATCCATCTACAGACAACTTAGCGACAAAAAACAACAAAATTACTGATGCTGGATTCTAGACCAGACTTACGGAAGGCACTATGGATGTGAAAATGAATATAATACACTTGCTGCCTTCAAAAAAAATTCAGGCAATATTGAAAACAATGGTAAAATTTGAGTAAGGTTTCATTAAATAGTGTAGTACCAATATAAATTTCCCATTTTTGAAAATTATGCTATAATTATATAATATGCTGGAGTTAGAGGAAACTGAGTAAAGGACATATAGAGAACTTTATGTATTATTTTTGCATCTTTTTCTGTGAATCTAAAATTATTCAAAATAAAACATTAAAAAAGTCTTATTTTGTATTGGAGTGTAGTCGATAGTTAAGGGTGAGTGGCAAAAGGACTCAGCCATACATATTCATGTATCCATTCTCCCCAAACTCCCCTCCCATCCAGGCCACCACATAATATTGAGAAGAGTTCCATGTGCTATACAGTAGGTCCTTCTTAGTTATCCATTTAAAATATAGCAGTATATATATGTCCATCCAAACTCCCTAAATATCCCTTCCCCCCATTCTTCCCCTCAATGTCTAACTGTTTTATCAATCAATTATCAACCAATACAACTTCAGAACAATATTCAGTGAAGAAATCTTACTTGCCTGCGTAAGTATTTTCAGGTTTATTAACATGAGAAACTGAGATGTGGGAAGAATGGATATATGCTCTTATTATCATTGATGACTCTCTGAACAAGCTATGTAAGTTTGCTACGGCTTCATTTTCTCATGTATAAAATGCATATAATAATATTTATAATTACTCTTTCACAATATTTGTAGGATTGGGTTGGGGCAAAAGGGGTAACTTACTAAACCAGCTAGCATATATAAAGCACCATATATGGGCAGACAGCACATACTGGGCTTCCGATGTCTATAAACACCCCTGATACTTGGAGACATGCATTTTCCACTCCTTATGTCCCTTTTCCATGTGAAAGCAGCACCATCAGCTGAATTCTCCTGCCTCTCTCTGTTCCCTAATCCATTCCACTCTGGGGAACTGGGCTGACTTAAGCAGAAGGATTGGTAAAGAGAAATTGGCCTATTGGGCCCATCACTTTCCTGTGGGGAAGCTCCTACTCAAATCTGCTGATTTAGAGAGGCCCACCCCAGTGGGTGAGTAGTCAGTTAGGTACTAGGTTTTAGGATTAAGTCTCCCGTGTTCACAAATACTCTTCAGTATAATAGCTTTGTCAGCAATCAAGGTGCTACTGTGATATCTAACTGCTTTACTTTCTGGTTGTCAGTTTCAGTGGGTTCTGAATTCAGATAGGAAAGGAAGTGTTTTTCCTAAGATCAGACCCCCAAACACCCCAAGATATTCAATTCCTCACATGTAGTAAATATATTTCATCCAATTACAGAATCATGGAAAAAGATCCACTTTTGTGACTTTTATTTTGTTGCTGTTTGTCCTTCATTCATCTGACACAACATTCAGAAACGACGAATAAGCTGCTTTGCTTTACCTAGTATCAGCCTGTAAACCTTTGTATGATTAGCTTGGACATGGAAACCTCTCTGACTCTCACTTTAATCAGTTCAGCTCCCCAGCATGTAACGATCATCACCTCTGGTTTTGGGTGTGGAATTAAGGTCTGCCTCTCAGTCTGCTGAATTTCAAAGGACCAAAGTTATGAGTGTGGGAATTAAGAGTAACCTGGAGCTACCCCACGTCCGAGGTCAGGGGCAGCGGCCTAGAGTGCCAGGCTGCAATGGCGCAGGAACGGCCGAGAGGAGCTACCCTGCGTCCGAGGTCAGTGGCGGCCAGGAGGAGCTACCCCATGTCCAAGGTCAGGGGCGGCTGGGAGAAGCCACCTCAGGAGAAGCAACGACAGAATAATCTCTGTTCGTCTCCAAGGCAAACCATTCAATGTCACCGTTATCCAAGTCTATGCCCCAACCAGTAACGCTGAAGAAACTGAAGTTGAACGGTTTTATGAAGACCTACAAGACGTTGTAGAACTAACACCCAAAAAGATGTTCTTTTCATTATAGGGGACTGGAATGCAAAAGTAAAAAGTCAAGAAACACCTGGAGTAACAGGCAAATTTGGCCTTGGAATGCGGAATGAAGCAGGGCAAAGACTAATAGAGTTTTGCCAAGAAAAAGCACTGGTCATAGCAAACACCCTCTTCCAACAACGCAAGAGAAGACTCTACACATGGATATCACCAGATGGTCAACACCAAAATCAGAATGATTATATTCGTTGCAGCCAAAGATGGAGAAGCTCTATACAGTCAACAAAAACAAGACCAGGAGCTGACTGTGGCTCACATCATGAACTCCTCATTACCAAATTCAGACTCAAATTGAAGAAAGTAGGGAAAACCGCTAGACCATTCAGGTATGACCTAAATCAAATCCCTTATGATTATACAGTGGAAGTGAGAAATAGATTTAAGGGCTTAGATCTGAAAGATAGAGTGCCTGATGAACTATGGAATGAGGTTTGTACATTGTACAGGAGACAGGGATCAACACCATCCCCAAGGAAAAAATGCGAAAAAGCAAAATGGCTGCCTGGGGAGGCCTTACAAATAGCTGTGAAAAGAAGAGAGGTGAAAAGCAAAGGAGAAAAGGAAGGATATAAACATCTGAATGCAGAGTTCCAAAGAACAGCAAGAAGAGATAAGAAAGCCTTCTTCAGTGATCAATGCAAAGAAATAGAGGAAAAAAACAGAATGGGAAAGACTAGAGATCTCTTTAAGAAAATTAGAGATGCCAAGGGAACATTTCATGCAAGGATGGGCTCGATAAAGGACAGAAATGGTATGGACATAACAGAAGCATCACTACGAACAAAGCTAGCGGAGGTGATGGAATTCCAGTTGAGCTGTTTCAAATCCTGAAAGATGATGCTCTGAAAGTGCTGCACTCAATATGCCAGCAAATTTGGAAAACTCAGCAGTGGCCACAGGACTGGAAAAGGTCAGTTTTCATTCCAATTTCAAAGAAAGGCAATGCCAAAGAATGCTCAAATTACTGCACAATTGCACTCATCTCACATGCTAGTAAAGTAATGCTCAAAATTCTCCAAGCCAGGCTTCAGCAATACGTGAACCGTGAACTCCCTGATATTCAAGCTGGTTTTAGAAAAGGCAGAGGAACCAGAGACCAAATTGCCAACATCCGCTGAATCATGGAAAAAGCAAGAGAGTTACAGAAAAACATCTATTTCTGCTTTCTTGACTATGCCAAAGCCTTTGACTGTATGGATCACAATAAACTGTAGAAAATTCTGAACGAGATGGGAATACCAGACCACCTGACCTGCCTCTTGAGAAATCTGTATGCAGGTCAGGAAGCAACAGTTAGAACTGGACATGGAACAACAGACTGGTTCCAAATAGGAAAAGGAGTACGTCAAGGCTGTATATTGTCACCCTGCTTATGTAACTTCTATGCAGAGTACATCATGAGAAACACTGGACTGGGAGAAACACAAGCTGGAATCAAGATTGCAGGGAGAAATATCAATAACCTCAGCTATGCAGATGACACCACCCTTATGGCAGAAAGTGAAGAGGAGCTAAAAAGCCTCTTGATGAAAGTGAAAGAGGAGAGCAAAAAAGTTGGCCTAAAGCTCAACATGCAGAAAACGAAGATCATGGCATCTGGTCCCATCACTTCATGGGAAATAGATGGGGAAACAGTAGAAACAGTGTCAGACTTTATTTTGAGGGGCTCCAAAATCACTGTAGATGGTGATTGCAGCCATGAAATTAAAAGACGCTTACTCCTTGGAAGAAAAGTTACTACCAACCTAGACGGTATATTCAAAAGCAGAGACATTAACTTTGCCAACTAAGGTCCGTCTAGTCAAGGCTATGGTTTTTCCAGTAGTCATGTATGGATGTGAGAGTTGGACTGTGAAGAAGGCTGAGCGCCGAAGATGCTTTTGAACTGTGGTGTTGGAGAAAACTCTTGAGAGTCCCTTGGACTGCAAAGAGATCCAACCAGTCCATTCTGAAGGAGATCAACCCTGGTATTTCTTTGGAAGGAATGATGCTAAAGCTGAAGCTCCAGTACTTTGGCCACCTCATGTGAAGAGTTGACTCATTGGAAAAGACTCTGATGCTGGGAGGGATTGGGGGCAGGAGGAGAAGGGGACAACCGAGGATGAGATGGCTGGATGGCATCACGGACTCAATGGACGTGAGTCTGAGTGAACTCCGGGAGATGGTGATGAACAGGGAGGCCTGGCGTGCTGTGATTCATGGGGTCACAAAGAACTGGACACGACTGAGCGACTGAATGAACTGAACTGAACTATGTGGTTGTATTTTAAAATCTTCCATTTTCTTGAGCCATAATTTCCACAGGAGGAAAAAAGTTTAAAAATTCATGTAAAAACAGGATTTGTATTCCAGATTGAAAATGTGATGATCAAAATGAATTCATCTGTTTTTTTCTTAATTCAGATATGATCTATGCATGAACTTTATCATGAAATAGAAAGAGTAAACAAAATGAGAAAACAAAGATAAATTCAATCTAGTTTTTAAAAGCTAAGATCAGTCACAAAGGCCACATATAATACAAAATCATTCTAAACTCATTTAAGCTTTCACTCAGAGTCTATTTTTAAAATAAGCAGGTTTTAACATGCTTGATTACCGGCATTCTCATTATAAGATTAGAAAATAAGAGCAGACAAACTAAATAGCAAGCTAGATAGGAAGAGACTAAAAAAGTAACTCTAATAAATGATAAAACCCTTTGAGATGATTTAATTTAAGGCTTCAGATGTCATAGCTTTAATTTAATTTAATACCTTTAATTTAAAGACTCAGATGTCCTACCTTTCAAATAAGACATGTATATATACATCTATCTATCTACCTATCTATCTGTATTTCTTAACAAAAGGCAATGCCAAAGAATATTCCAACTACCAAGCAACTGCACTCATCTCATGCTCTAGCAAAGTAATGCTCTAAATTCTCCAAGCCAGGCTTCAACAGTATGCAAACCGAGAACTTACAGACGCTCAAGCTGAATTTAGAAAAGGCAGAGGAACCAGAGATCAAATTTCAAACATCTGTTGCATCATATAAAAAACAAGAGAATTTCAGAAAAACATCTACTTCTGCTGTATTGACTATGCCAAAGCCTTTGACTGTGTGGATCACAACAAAGTGTGAAAACTTCAAGAGATGGAAATACCAGTCCACCTTATCTGCCTCCTGAGAAATCCGTACGCAGGTCAAGAAGCAACAGATAGAACCAGACATGGAACAACGGACTGGTTCCAAATTGGGAAAGGAGTACATCAAGGCTGTATATTGTCACCCTGTTTAACTTATATGCAGAGTACATCATATGAAATACCAGGCTAGATGAAAGACAAGCTGGAATCAATATTGCTGGGAGAAATATCAATAACATCAGATATGCAGATGACACCAGCCTTATGGCAGAAAGCGAAGAACTAGAGTCTCTTGATGAAAGTGAAAGAGCAGAGTGAAAAAGCTGGCTTAAAACTCAACATTCAAAAAACAAAGATCACAGCATCCCATCTCATCACTTCCTGGCAAACAGATGGGGAAACGATGGAAACAGTAACAGACTTTATATTCAAGGACTCCAAAATCACTGCAGATGATGACTGCAGCCACAAAATTAAAAGATGCTTGCTCCTTGAAAGAAAAGGTATGACAAACCTAGACAGCATATTAAAACAGCAGAGACATTATTTAACCAACAAAGTTCCATATCATCAAAGCTATGGTTTTTCCAGTAGTCATGTATGGATATGATGGTTGGGTCATAAAGAAAGCTGAGTGCCCAAGAATTGATACTTTTGAACTGTGGTGTTGGAGAAGACTTTTGAGAGTCCCTTGGACTGAAAGGAGATTGAACCAGTCAATCCCATAGGAAATCAGTCCTGAATATTCATTGGGAGGACTGATGCTGAAGCTGAAGCTCCAATATTCTGGCCACCTGATGCAAAGAAATGATTTATTGCAAAGACCCTGATGCTGGGAAAGATTGAAGGCAGGAGGAGAAGGGGATGACAGAGGATGAGATAGCTGGATGGCATCACCAACTCAATGGACATGAGTTTGAGCAAGCGCCTGGAGTTGGTGATGGACAGGGAAGCCTGATGTACTGTTGTCCATGGGGTCACAAAGAGTTGGACATGACTGAGCAACTGCACTGAACTGAACTGAATCAACAACAGTGCAATATCTGTAAATTAATGTGATACAGTACATTAACAAATTAAAGAATAAAAATTATATGAACATCTCAACAGATACAGAAAGAAGCATTTGGCAAAATTCAGTATCTGTATATGATTTAAAACAACACTCAACAAAGTGAGTATAACAGAAACAAACCTCATGTAAAAAGACCATATATGATAAACCCACATAAGCGGTCACATGCAGTTGTGAGAGCTGGACACTAAAGAAAGCAGAGGGTTGAAGAATTGATAGCTTCAAACTATGGTGGTATATAAGACTCCTGAGAGTCCCTTGGACAGCAAGGAAGTCAAAACACATCAATCTTAAGGGAAATCAACCTTGAATACTCGTTGGAAGGACTGATGCTGAAGTTGAAGCTCCAGTATTTTGGTCATCTGATGCAAAGAGCTGACTCATTGGAATGTTCCTGAACATTCTGGGATGCTGGGAAAGATTGAGGGCAAAAGGAGAAGAGTGCATCAGAGGATGAGATGGCTGGATGGCATCACCAATGTGATGGACATGAACTTGGGCAAACTTCAGGAGATGGTGAGGGACAGAGAGGCCTGGTGTGCTGCATGGGGTCAGAAAGAGTCAGACACAACTGGGTGACTGGACAACAACAACAATGACAAACCCACAGCCAACATCATACTCAAGGATGAAAAGAACTTCTTTCCTGTAAGATCACAAACAGGAAAAGGATGCCAACTCTCACTACTTTTATTCACCATAGTATTAGAAGTCCTAGACACAGCAATCAAGAAAAAAGAGGAATTCCAACTGGAAAAGAAGTAAAACAGTTATTTTCAAGTGACAAATTACCCAGAAAATCCTAAAGAAGTCACCGAAAAAAAAAATTAGAACTCATCAATGAACTGGGCAAAGATGCAAGATTTAAAATTAATATATAGAAGTCTATTGCATTTCTACCAATTTACAACAAACTATCAGAGAAAGAAATTAAGAAAACTATCCCATTTACAATTGCAGCAAAATATAAAATATATAGGGATAAATCTAAGGAGGTAAAAGACCTGAACAGGGAAAATTGTAAGATGCTGATGAAGGAAATGAAAACATAAACAGATGGAAAGATATACCACGGTCTTGGATTGGAAGAACTAATACTGCTAAAATACCATACTACCCAAATTAATCTACAGCTTCAATGCAAGGTCTATCAAAATACACACTGTATTTTTAACAGAACTAGAACAAATAATTCTAACATTTGTATGGAAATACAGAAGACCCAAAAAAGCCGAAATCAGCTGTAGAAAGAAGAACAAAGCTGAAGGTATCACATTTCCTAATTTCAAACTGTACCACATAACTACAGGCATCAAAACAGTATGATGCTGGGACAAAACAAGCCACATAAATCCCTGGAACAAAAGGGAGACCACAGAAACTATACCACAATTATAGGGGAATTAATCTATGGGAAAGGATGCAAGGATATAGAGTGAGGAAAAGATAACCTTCAACAAGGCCACTGTTGGGAAAACTAGACAGTTACATGCAAAAGAATCAAACTGAACTACTCTCTCACACCAAGCATAGAAATAAACTCAAAATGAATTAAAGACTTAAATGAAAGACCTTAGACCATAATACTTCCAGTAGTATCTTTGAGTCAGTGATGCTATCCAACCATCTTGTCCTCTGTTATTCCCTTCTCTTCCTGCTTTCAATCTTTCCCAACATCAGGGTCTCTTCTAATGAGTTGGTTCTTCGTATCAGGGGGCCAAAGTATTGAAATAGAGCTTCAGCTTCAGCATCAGTCCTTCAATGAATATTCAGCATTGATTTCCTTTAGCATTGACTGGTTGGATCTCCTTGCAGTCCAAGGGACTCTCAAGAGTCCTCTCCACCACAATTCAAAAGCATCAATTCTTCAGTGCTCAGCTTTCTTTATCCTCAACTCTCCCATCCATATATGACTACTCGAAAAACCAGCAGTCCAGCTAGAGCTGTAAATATAAGGTTAAGTTCCCTAAGTCTCATCACTACCCCAGGAAAACTTCAGATATAGAAAACTGTCAAGAGATTTTTAAGACCAGAAAGGAAGGTGCACTGAGAAAGAAATTTAAGAGACAAGTGTACTTGCAGCATTGATCAAGTAGGAAAATATGGCAAACTTTCTGAGTTAGGTAGACAAGATCTGTATTCACTATGTGTTGTGTTTTTTCCTGGCCTGGAAGCACCAGGCAGTTCTTTGCCCATCTATATGCCTGAAGACCTAGAATCTGAACATTCTTGTCAGGGCTCAGGAGTCAGAAATGTGAGACCCTTTTCAGGGACTATTAAAAAAAGTTTATCCAGTGGTTTCATTGATACATAGGTTCTCCTAGATTGGACTATTCGTTCCTTCACAAAACTGCAAAAGACAATGACAGAGGAAGTACTATTCTGCCCAGGCTCCTTTCCCATCAGGGATTCCATAAGAGAATTAAGCCCTTCAAAATATGATATTTGTGATTATTTTCTGAATTCTCTCAAAGTTGGTAGTGGGGTAGTGGCATTCTGATAGTATAGTAGTTAACTTTTTACATAAAATGGAACCCTCAGGCAATTAGGGTTTAATATTCTCAAAAAATCCTGGTAGAGTGTTCTGTTCCAATCGAGACCTGTCAGTGCATGGAGTGTTATTTTTGGAGTCACTAGCACTAGCTATGTTCTGTTTCCGCTGAGAAAAAATGAGGGCTTTAGATTAAGTATGGGTAGAAGGGCTACAGGAATGATTTCACTATTGTTGTAACAAGAATGACCAAAACAATGTTTTATGATCACCACCACCAGATACGTGATTACTGTTTAGCCCAGGTTAATCCAGCCTACTTAGCGTAAGAATTAATACTCTGTCTGTGGCTCCCATTTTGAAAAAAAATTAAGGATTATAACCTGAAGGTAAATCAAAAGCACTTTAAATTAAAAGCACTTTAGCATACTCATGCTAATGATGAAGGTTAACTTCAGAGGCACACTCTAAAAATAAAAATACGATGATTTGGCTATCTGCCTTATATTTCATGTTTTTCAAAGTTTTAAATTGGTTTTCACTGCTGCTGATGTTGATCTTCTCTACATGAATTCCTTGGTTTACTTATTTCATAAAATGATTTTTAAAGTTCAGTTTTTTAGAATTCTTTTGAGGTCAATAAGTAAATTGTAGAAATCAAAAAGGGAAAAATTCCTGTTTTATCTGTCATAAAGCTACCAATTCAGGCATTACCAGGCAAAAATGGGTTTTATTTTTTCAAAAGCATTTGAACAGAAATATTAATGTTTCCAACCTACTGAACAGTTAGCTATAAATAAGGGAAAATTCCATGTGACTTTTCTGATTCACCCTTCACATGTAGAAGGTTAGAGATGGGGATTTGGCAAAAATCACCTCTTAATAACTGATATGTCTACCAAAAAAAGCTCTCTACACCGAGTTTAGTGCAGCTCTTCACTCACTCAACTCTACTCTTAAAAGAGAAACTAGGATACATAATAATCAAGCTAATACAAAATTCCTATACAAATTAGGTCCAAAACTAGACACAAAATATATCACTTCTCACTGAATAAACATTTCTTTTATATCACCCATACTTTGATTTTTTTCCTCTTGAAAACAAAATTCTCATGCCAAGGAATTCAGAAGTCCTAGCTGCCTTCTTCCTGACAATACTCAACAATTTCATGATAAAAAAAATAGTTTGCCTTACTTCCTCCTAGAACATCTGTGTCTATTATTTTATAGTTAAAGCATAGGTGTCAGGTATAATTTCATGTATATGTGGAATTTTTATAACAAAGCAAATAAACAAACATAACAAATCAGAAGCAGAATTATAGATAGAGAACATACAGGTGGAGGGGAGTAGAGGGAAAAAAGAAGTAGGTGAGGAAATTAAGAGGTATAAACAGCTAGTTGCAAAATAAATGAATCAGGAGTATGAAATGTACAGTGTGGGACACACAGTCAATAACTATATAATATTTTTGCACAGTGACATGTAACTAGACTTATCATTGTGATTATTTTGAAATACAAAGCAACATCGAATCATTATGTTGTATAACATGAACTAACAGTATTCCAGGGTAATTTTATATCCTAAGAGCTCTCATCAAAAGGAAAAGTTGCTGCTTTGTCTTTAATTTTGTACCTATGAGATAGATGCTTACTAAATTGATTGTTAATCATTTCATGATGTACATATATATGTTAAAAATCAGGCTGTAGGAGATCAACCAAGGTGGCACACTAAGAGAAAATATTGAGATCACCTATCCCCCAAAAGACATCCAAAACACAACTGTAGGAGGAGTCAAGGAGGCAGCAGAAGAGGATGTGGAATTCGTTGCTTCTCACAAGTACATCAACAATATATCACAAATGGAACAATTCTCTCAGAGCTCCTATTGAACTTTAGTGGAAGGAAGACATCAAATACCTAAAAGGATGAGAAAAATCTCCTTGCAACTGGGTAGGACAAAAGAAGGGGAAAAAAAGGAAAAGAGGAATCAAAAAAGGAACCAGAAATCATAGTGGGAAGCTAAAGGTAAGGAGAGCTGAAGGGGAGGAGAGTTCCCCACACTCAGAAAGAGAATAAAGATTTGTCTTTCCCCAAGACAATTTTTTTTTTAAATTTAAGCTCCAAAATCACTGTAGATGGTGACTGCAGCCGTGAAATTAAAAGATGCTTGCTCCTTGGAAGGAAAGCTATGACAAACAATGTATTAAAAAACAGGGACATCACTTTGCTAACAAAGGTCTGTATAGTCAAAGCTATGGTTTTTCCAGTAGTCTGTACAGATGCTAGAGTTGGACCATAAAGAAGGCTGAGCATGGAAGAATTGATGCTTTCGAACTGTGGTGCTGGAGAAGACTCCTGAGAGTCCATTGGACTACAAGGAGATCAAACCATTCAACTTTAAAGGAAATGAAGCCTGAATATTCACTGGAAGGGACTGATGCTAAAACTGAAATTCCATTACTTTGGCCACCTGATGCAAAGAGCTGACTCATTGGAAAAGACACTGATGCTAGGAAAGATTGAAGGCAAAAGGAGAAGGGGGCAGCAGAGGGTGAGATGGTTGGACAGCATCACCGATTAAAAGGACATGAATCCGAGCAAATTCCAGGAGATATTCAAGGACAGAGGAACGTGGATTGCTGCAGTCCATGAGGTCGCAAATAGCTGGACATGAGTTAGTGACTAAACACAACAACAAAAACAAAGATATTATGTGGAAAATGTTCCTTGGGATCTTAAATATTTGAGGAATGGTCTTGCCGTTTTGCTTCATGAACCACAATCTAGATGTCAGGTGGAATGCTATGTCCTTGGAGTTTAATGTAGAATTTCTTTGACCTTCCAATGAATGACATGAGGAAGTTTTATGCTGTTCTGGGATATCGGCTAATCTCTTCCTGGCTCAGATTTATACAGACAGAGGGTCATCATTCTGTGTCTGCATATAGTGAGCTCAAGATCAACAATTACATAGCTCTCCATAAGAATGCTACTCACACCAATTGAAGGTTTTCTAGAATTCACTCAGTATTTGAGAAGATAACATGGAGAAGGCTGCTCTAGGTCTCTGTCCCTCCTTTTCCCTCATCCAAATACTTCTGATGCATGTACGCATGTTCATATGTGTGTGTGCGTGCACACATACACACTGACTTCATCCTTCCCTTCTTCTGCAGAAAAGTCATGGGTTTCTCCTTGGCTCTCCTGAACATCAGCTTCTTCCCCCACACTCAGCCTTCAGCTTCTATTCCAAGCATGTGTTCTCAACCAAGTCAATTCTCTATTTAAGAAAAGTTTTCATGCCAGCTGCAAAAAGAATAAAGCAATCATCCTATTTTTCAAAACTAATTTAGACACACAGTAGGTGTTTAGAATATAATAGATACATACATATTTATTTCTCTGAGTATAGAGGCTTCTCTGCGCTGTGAGCTGGCATGGAAACAGCCTAGGTTGACAGAGAGTTTTACACACACACACCATTTAATTTATAAAGAGAAAGGCATATATTAATTCCCCTTAACTACATAGATCTCAGTTCCTCTTAGGAATATGAACTTCAGACATTATCTCACAGTTGCCCTCTAACAAAGGAAAAATGCTCTTATTTTCAGTGTGCAGAGAGAGAAGAGGAGACATAAGTGGGTTAAATGACTCCAAAACTGGCCTTCAGGCAGCAAAGGGCAGAACAACAGCTAGAACCTGGAGTTTTAAAAACCCAAATCAAGGGCCAGGAGACAATGTTGTCTCACCAAGAAAAAAGTTTTCAAATTTTGCGCTTTCTCTCAAAATTGCTAAAATCTGAGGTTTCTCCCATTTGTACTTATTGGGGTAGTATGCACAGCATGTGGTTCAAACTAGGCTCTAGAGCAACACTGTTCGGATAAAAATCACAGATCTGCTATAGTAGCTTCTGATCTTGAGAAACTTAGTCAACATTTTATCGCCTCAATCTCAGCATCTGAAAAATAGAAATGATAAATAATAGTATCCACCTCACAGAGCTATTGTGAGGATTAAACGAGTTTACACCCTCCTACCCCCAGCTCCCCATACACCTACCACAGAGCTTAGGAAAGTGCCTGGTACAAAAAAACAGCACATAACTGTTGGCTATAATTATGTCTTCTTTTCAAATTGCTCATTCTTTTTTAGCAACCCTGAGTTGATTTTTTTTTTTTCTCTTGGTGACAGCATTGTCTAACTACAGAAACCAACCTTGCAGAATTCTAAGCATATGATTAAATCAAACATATTATCATTTTATTGTTCACGTCCCTCTTTTCTTTTCATTCTTTTTCCTATCACTTCCCTTTCTTCCTTCCTTTTTTATTTCCTTTCTTCCTTCTTTCCTCCCCTCCAGAAATACTTCCTGAGTGCCTACTAAGTGTACTACACATGCATGCTAAGTCAATTCAGCCATGTCTGACTCTTTGGAACCCTATGCACTGTAGCCTGCCAGGCTCCTTTGTCCATGGGATTCTCCAGGCAAGAGTACTGGAGTGGGTTGCCATGCCCTCCTCCATGGGACTTCCCAACTCAAGGATCAAATCCACAACTTTTAAGTCTCTTGCACTGGGAGGCGAGTTCTTACCACTGATGCCACTGGGAAGCCCCATGTGCATTATGGTACAGAATTAAACTAGGTACAGTAGTAAAGATGAAATAGCCATTTAAAAAGAATTTCCATACTATTTTATCAATTAAACTTAAAATAGAAGTAAATACTTGAACAAGGTAGACTGCCAACTATGGTACTAACATGCATCTAGGTATATACATCTAGATGTAAAAACATAGCTTTAGAGACTTTTCTCTGCAAAAATGTAACATATTTCATAAATATATAAGGATAAACAAATCTTTAGCTTCAAATGGAAATATAGAGAGATATGTAACTAAAAGGTCAGAAATGACTTCACTATATCAAAAAATTTAAATTATAAAACACATATATTTATGTAAGTATATATGAATATTCTACAACTCTACAAAATATTTCAAAATTATTTCACAAAGCAATTGCTCAAAAACTGACTACTTAAATGTTATTTGAACATACAGAATAATAAAACAGCTCATCAGAGAAGTAGATAGGGAACTTTACAAAAGAGGTGGGAACTCTATTAAGATTTTTTCAGTTTTGGATACACTCACATTTTCATCCTCTATCCTATATGCTGTCTTAAGCTCAGAAAGAAGACAAATTAAATAATGCTTAAACAACTGAATGATTGTATTGATGTTCCTACCAAGAAATAGTGACAGAAGGACAGCTTCTATTTATGTGCCAATTAACATTATGGAGAAGGGGGAAACATAACTTTATCAAAATTATACTTTTCTAACACTTTGAATGTGTGGATCACAACAAACTGTGGAAAATTCTGAAAGAGATGGGAATACCAGACCACCTGACCTGCCTCTTGAGAAACCTGTATGCAGGTCAGGAAGCAACTGTTAGAACTGGACATGCAACAACAGACTGGTTCCAAATAGGAAAAGGAGTACGTCAAGGCTGTATATTGTCACCCTACTTATTTAACTTCTATGCAGAGTACATCATGAGAAACACTGGACTGGAAGAAACGCAAGCTGGAATCAAGATTGCTGGGAGAAATATCAATAACCTCAGATATGCAGATGACACCATCCTTATGGCAGAAAGTAAAGAGGAACTAAAAAGCCTCTTGATGAAAGTGAAAGAGGAGAGTGAAAAAGTTGGCTTAAAGCTCAACATTCAGAAAACTAAGATCATGGCATCTGGTCCCATCACTTCATGGGAAATAGATGGGGAAACAGTGGAAACAGTGTCAGACTTTATTTTTGGGGGCTCCAAAATCGCTGCAGATGGTGATTATAGCCATGAAATTAAAAGACGCTTGGAAGGAAAGTTATGACCAACCTAGATAGCATATTGAAAAGCAGAGACGTTACTTTGCCAACAAGGTCCGTCTAGTCAGGGCTATGGTTTTTCCAGTAGTCACGTATGGATGCGAGAGTTGGACTGTGAAGAAAGCTGAGCGCTGAAGAACTGATGCTTTTGAACTGTGGTGTTGGAGAAGACTCTTGAGAGTCCCTTGGACTGCAAGGAGATCCAACCAGTCCATCCTAAAGGAGATCAGTCCTGGATGTTTATTGGAGGACTGATGCTAAAGCTGAAACCCCAATACTTTGGCCACCTCATGCAAAGAGTTGACTCATTGGAAAAGACTCTGATGCTGGGAGGGATTGGGGGCCGGAGGAGAAGGGGACGACAGAGGATGAGATGGCTGGATGGCATCACCGACTCGATGGACATGAGTTTGAGTGAACTCTGGGAGTTGGTGATGGACAGGGAGGCCTGGCATGCTGCGATTCATGGGGTCGCAGAGTCTGACACGACTGAGCAATGGAACACTTTGAAAAAGAACTTTCCAAATAGAAGTCGAAAAAAGAAGCGAGTTTTTCACCCTCAGTCTCAACACCGAAATCAACCATAAGATTTATTTGCAAAATGCCATAAATAACTTGTGTGTTCAAGTGCACTTGGCTATTGGCCACCAGAAACAAACAGGAAAAAAAAAAACACACACACACGAAAAAAACAAAACTGAACAAAAATTCTTTAAGCAGTAAAATAACAGATTATTTTTGTCTATTCTAAGATCTCACAAAATGAGAGGCCCTGAGATAGAGTGGCTTGAGATCTGGTTACATCTTTGTGACTTCATAATCATAGGGTGGCTGCAACAGTTTCAGGCATCACATTTCATATTCCAGTTTGAAATACAAACAAAATGGGCCTAGCACTTACTTGTGCTTCCTTCAAATAGCAAAGAAATGTTCCTAGCAGCCCTATAAAGGAGATCTCTTAAGGTCAAATCAGCCAGAATTTGGTTACATGTGCTTGATTAGCCCATCACTGGCAAAGAGAATGGAATACACAAAATCAGCCACCCAGAAAGCAGTGGTTCTCAAACTTGAGTATGCACTGGAGTTATCTGGAGAGCTTATTAAAATGCAGATTTATGAGTTTGCATTTTCAAAAAGCTCCTAGGTGATGCTGATTCTGGTAAGCATGCTTTGTATTGCTCTAAAGCACGAGTCAGTATGAATGCCTACATAAAACTGGGTGTGTGTGCAGGGGTCAGGGGAATAACTCTTAGGTAATCAACCAAAGTTCATCTCAGATATATTATTAAAACTGCTTTTCATCCATTACTTTTAGATCAAATTAATGACATAACTGAATATCTTCTAGGTATTTTAGAATCACAAGCTTCTGATGTATATAACTACTGATCTATCTATCTGAATCTAGGGCAAGACTATAACTCAGAAAGTTGCTATCACTGCTCAGTAAACACAGTCTTCAAATCATCAGTGTTACTGCGTGAAAGTGAAAGTCTCTCAGTTGTGTCCAACTCTTTGCGACCCCATGGACACAAAGTCCATGGAGTCCATGGAATTCTCCAGGCCAGAATACTGGAGTGGGTAGCCTTTCCCTTCTCCAGGGGATCTTCCCAACCCAGGGATCAAACCCAGGTCTCCCACATTGCAGGCGGATTCTTTATCAGCTGAGCCATCAGGAAAGCCTAAGAATACTGGAGTGGGTACCCTACCCTTCTCCAGTGGATCTTCCCAACCCAGGAATCAAACCAGGGTCTCCTGCATTGCAGGTGGATTCTTTACCAACTAAGCAATCAGGCTTTCTATAGATGGGGCCATTACTTCTATTTAGAATGAGCATTATTTGGCTGACTTTAAAAAGGAGAAGAAAAAGAGGCTGGGGTTACAATTTTTTCTAGCCCAGCAAGCATTCACTTGGTAACCACTTTTAAGTAAAAAAATTCAAAACAATGCACTTCACCAGATGCTCCTTTAATTTTCCAGGGATTAATTTGAGAGTTAATTACACATTTTAAGTGATTAACAACAACAAAGAAAAAAAGCACTAAGCTCTCTACTGATGCTTTGAATTGTACTATGGACCATTATTCATTCTCATTTTCGAGAACCAGAATCATTTTGACTCACAAAAAAAGTCCTGGAATGAATCTCCCTTCTACTTGGCAACATTTACTTGTTGTAATGAGCAAGTAATTACTTCTATAAATTCTATAGGAAGCTTTCAATTATTCATGTCTATTAATAAGAAAGGAGACAATAAGAAAAAGGCAAAGATAAAATCAGTCATGACTTCATGCCAAAAAATACACATTTCTTAGTCAATAACTCTAAAATCTTTTTCCTAACTATATAGAATTGCTAACAACAAACACCAGTAAACATTCTCTGTTAAACCACCAAGCATCCTAAATTTGCAGCCCACTTAACTTTCTTGAACACCATTTCCTTACCTGAATGAAGCATTAAGGGTTTGGACTGAATGTCTTTGCTTTTTAATATTCCTTTCAAATACAGTCTAAAGGTGACAACTCCTTCCCCTGCACCATTCATCTTTGGAGATAAGTGTTAATAGCAATTAAATATGAAATAATAGGAAAAAAGATTTTTAATTACAAAGTAAAACAAAATAAGAGGCCAGGATAATTCTGATCTGAAAGGAGAGTTGGTTGTAACATGATGGTCCAGTTCAGTTCAGTCGCTCACTTTTGTCCAACTCTTTGCAACCCCATGAACTGCAGCACGCCAGGCCTCCCTGTCCATCACCAACTCCTGGAGTCCACTCAAACCCATGTCCATTGAGTCAGTGATGCCATCCAACCATCCCATCCTCTGTCATCCCCTTCTCCTCTTGCTCTTAATCTTTCCCAGCATCAGGGTCTTTTCCAAGGAGTCAGTTCTTCCTATCAGGTGGGCCAAAGTATTGGAGTTTCAGCTTCAGCATCAGTCCTTCCAATGAACACCCAGGACTGATCTCCTTTCAGATAGACTGGTTGGATCTCCTTGCAGTCCAAGGGACTCTCAAGAGTCTTCTCCAACACCACAGTTCAAAAGCATCAGTTCTTCGGTGGTCAGCTTTCTTTATAGTCCAACTCTCACATCCATACATGACCACTGGAAAAACCATAGCCTTGACTACACGGACCTTTGTTGACAAAGTAATGTCTCTGCTTTTCAATATGCTGTCTAGGTTGGTCATAACTTTCCTTCCAAGAAGTAAGTGTCTTTTAATTTCATGGCTAACATGATAGAGATGGCGACAATTTAAGAAGGAATATTAACTGAATTAATGCCAGTTTGAAGAATGATGTGTCCATGCCAATGACATGATTCACTTTAAAAAAATAAATTAAGCAAAATATGTGTTTCTCCTATAGACTTTCCTCTCTGTACCTTAAAAACACCTTTCCAGAGTCACTCATGAGTTATACTCATTCTTGAATTAAACTAAACACTCATCACATGTGAAAGAAATGAAATGTTTATTTGGAAAAGTAAAGGAATTTGGATCTCTGCTCACTCACTTGAATCTAACCACCAAAATAATGATGATATTTCATTCTTTCTAGAACAACAGTTCTCAAACTTGAGCCTGTATCAGAATCAACTGGTAGGCTTATTAAAACAGAGGTGCTGGGTCCCACCCCCAGGGTTTCCAAGTCAGTAGATCTGAAGTAGGGCCTGAAAATTTGCATTTGTAACATTTTTCCAGGATAAGCTGGTTGACGTTGATGGTATCGGGTCCACAGTTAGGGATTATTGTTCTAGAAGATGGGTACTGATTGATAAGCATGAAGTAGAGACTGTCTCATTAGACATACATGCAGGAACTGGGCACAGCGTAGGAAAATATTTCATAAGAAAAAGGACACCTAAACGGTTAAGGATATACCATGTATCTCTCATAACATCACAGCTCTCATTTTTCTACTTATTCATGATTCCAAATCTGAGCAGTACAAATGTACAAGCTGGAGCTGATTAAACCCAACATCCAATGTTACTTCACTGATTTTTTTTTCCTCTCTTAAAGAAACAAAAAATCTTTGACTTCCTTTGCTAGCTATCTTACCATAAAATGCAAAGAAATGTTTATTAATCAAGCAGAGAATGAAGGACATTTTTTCTTTTACTTGTCTGGTTCATTATACTAGCTTGAATCACATTACATATCCTGTTAATAGATGATGCTCAAAAATTTAGCAAACCAAATGCAGCATTATTATCAACCCTAACTAGAAAATGTGACGTATTAGATTAAATAAAAGGAAAGAAAGAAGCAGCAGTCTATTAGTGAGGGACCTGTTGAAAGACTGTCATTGTTCACAAGCCAAGGATTCTGCCCCTTTTTTCACTAATAGAAAATTCTCACAAATACAATTCAAAGCTTTCTGAGAGCCTACAGACAATGGAAAATATTCTGCTTGTACATGTTTCTTACAAAAATTAAGAAGGAGGATAATTTGGGGTAGACCAATATTTTTCATGCAGAAATCCATAAATATTTTATTACAATAGCACAAGGACTTCATTGAATGTTTCCCCTGTGTCCATGTGTAGAATGAAGCTCAGAAAAATGTTCATTTGCATATTTACTTAATAACCATTCATGGAAAGCATAGGCCCAGGTCTGCGCTTTGGATAGGAAAAAAAAAAAAAATCCCTCTCTTCATTAGTTTTGACAGCCTGTCAGCTAGGAACAAAAATACACCAACTGCTTGAGAGAAAAGTCTCAGGCAAATTTTTTTTAATCAAAGGGAAAAATAAGCAACTAAATAACTAAATACAACTGGCATGAGTGTAGGACACTATGGAATACATTGACACAAGTTTATAAGAGATACTTGCATTTCTTGAGGGGGTACATTAGCCCCAAATCTTATAGAATAGAAGCAATCTCAAGGTTAAAAATTAGATTTAAATGTTTCAACAACTTGACTTATAAGAATGGAATTTCAAAATAAAAAAATGGGCAAAATATTCTATATCATAATACACTGTAGAAATGTAACAGGTTGTAAAAATTGTAATGCAGAGGACATGTGGCCAAGATGATGGGGTAGGAAGATGCTGAGCTAACTTTCTCCTATAGACATATCAAAATTACAACTACCTACACAGCAACTATTGATAAGCACAACATGAAGATTAACAGAAAAGATTTCCACAACTAAAGGGCACATGAAGTACCCACAATGAGACAGGCAGGAGGGGTGAAGATGCAGTATGTCAGGATTCATATCCCCTGAGCAGGCAACTCACATACAGGAGAATAATCACAGTTGCAGAGGTTTTCTCCAAGGATTAAGGAATTCAAATCCCATACTGGGCTCCATAGCCTGGGGGCCTTGCAACAAGAAGACAAGCCGTCAGAACATCCAACTTTGAAAGCCAGTGGGGCTTGCGTATGGGAGAATGGGAGCGCTGCAAGAAACAGAGACTCTGTAAAAGGCTGCAAACAAAAATCACATGTACATTGAGCCCCAACAGAGAGACAGTAAATTAAAAGCAGCCTCACTCAAGACACTTCAGAGAGCCTCTTTGAAAGGCAGGAGCCAACTGGGAATCCCTCTGAGGATCTATTAGATGCTGGCAGCAATCATTTTGGGGAGTTCCTTCAATCATGAGGACATCGGTGCTGGCGCATTAGAATCCTCCCACTAGCCTATTAGTGCCAGTGGGGGGTTCCCCGCCCACCAGCAGGTGAGCACCAGCTGCACAATTCCTCAGGCCATGCAGCCAGCTTCCCCAGGAACCAGCCTACTTCACTAGTAGGCCAGGAACAGACCTGGCCCCTAGGCTCTGCATCCAGCTGCCCTGGGATCTGGACCTGCCCACCAGCAGGTCAGCACAAGCCCTGGGCCACTGCATGCTTTAGCCAGCTACCCTAGAACCCAGCTTCACCAACCAGCTGGCTGAAAGCCACCGCTAGAGACAGGAGTTGATAGCCAACCAGGCTGGGGGCAAGCACCACCTACCAGTGTTCACACGTTAGTTTGCCATGGCAAAACAGAAGGGCTCAGGGCATACTCACATATGGGGGGCCCCTAGAGCATACAGCTCTGGTGACCAGAGGATAATGTGCTACTGAGCCCTATAGGAGAGCTCCTATATAAGGCCACTTCCCCAAGTACAGGAAATGTAACCAACCTACATACATAATACATAGAAAAAAACATGAAAAATTAGGCAAAATGAGGAGATGGGGAATATATCACAAACGAAGAAGATAAAACATCAGAAGAAAAACTAAACAAAGTGGAGATAAAGCAATTTACCCAATAAAGAGTTCAAATGATGATCATAAAGATGCTCAACAAACTTGAGAGAAGAATGCACAACAGAGAAAGGTTTAACTAACAGTTAGAAAACATAAAGAAGAAGAAAAAGAGCTGAAAAATACAACCAAAATAAAAAGTACATTACAAGGAATCAACAGTAAGTTAGATGAGACAGATGAATGAATCAGCAAAAGGAAAAACCCAGTAGTGCAAGAAGCCTAATGAAGGGAATAAAAATAGAAGTAATATTTAAAAATTGGGATAGTTTAAGAGGCCTTTGGAACAACATGACATGTACTATGGTTGCATTATAGGTGTTCCATAAGAAGAAGAAAGAGAGAAAGGGGCAGAGAACTTACTTGAAGAAATAATAGCTGAAAATGTCCCTAGCCTGGGAAAGGAAACAGACATCCAGATACCAGAAGCCATACAGGGTCATGACCAATCTTTGCAAAGAGTTCCACTTAGAGATACACTATAAATAAAATGGAAAAAAAAAGGATACAGAAAGAATTTTAAAAGCAGCATAACAAAAGCAAAATTATAATATACTGAATTCAAAAATACATTAAAAGGATCATACATCACGATCAAGTGGATTTACCCTGGGGATTAATGGATGATTCAATATCCTTAAATCAATCACTGTGACACATCACATTAAGAAATTGAAGAATAAAACTCATATGATCATCTCAATAGATAAAGAAAAGACTTTTGACAAAATTCAACGTTCATTTATTATTAAAAAATGCTATCAACAAAGTAGGTATAGAGGGAACACATCTAAATATATAAAGATCATATGTGACAAAAATGTAGCTAACATCATACTCAACAGGGAAACTATGAAAGCACTTTTCCAAGATCAAGAACAAGAAAAAAATGCCCATTCTTGACACTTTTAAAAAACTCAACATGGTACTTTAAGTCCTAGCCACAGCAATCAGACAGAAAGTAAATAAAACTGTCACTGCTTGCAGATGACATGATACTATATATAAAAAGTCCAGAAAAAGACTTTTCCATAAAGAAGCCACGCGCGCACACACACACACACACACACACACACACACACACACACACCTATTAGAAACAATGATGCAGTAAAGTTACAGGATACAAAATTAATATACAGAAATTTGTGTCTATACATTAAAAGTAAAGAATTGGAAAGAAAATTTAAAAAGCAATTCCATTTACAATTGCAGCAAAAACAAATAATAGGTTAAACTTAATCAAAGATATCAAAGTCCTGTACATGAAAAACTGTAAGACATTTACGAAAGAAATATGTCACAAAAAATGGAAAAATATGCCATGCTAACAGATACAAGAATTAATATTGTAAAATGACCATATTTCCCAAGGCAATCTACGGGTTCACTGCAGTATCTACCAAAATAGCAATGGCATTTATCACAGGACTAGAGTAACTAATTCTCAAATTTGACTAGAGACAAAGAGGCCCCACACAGCCTAAAGAATCTTGAAGAAAAACAAACAAACAAACAAAAAAAAAACACAATGCTTTAAGCATAATTCTGCCTGACATCAAGTTATATTACAAAGCTACAGTAATCAAAACCATATAGTATCACAAAAAACAAAACATAGATCAATGAAAGAGAATAGAAAACCCAGAAATAAACCCATGATTATATGGTCAATTAATCTATGAAAAAGGAGACAATAATATGCAATGGGGGAAAAATAGCCTCTTCAATAATTTGTGCTAGAGAAACTGGACACATTCATGCAAAAGAACCAAACTGAACTACTTTCTCACACCATATCCAAAAGTAAATTCGAAATGTATTGCAGACTTAAATGAAAGTCCTGAAGCCATAAAACTTCCAGAGGAAAATGTAGGCATAATAAAACTTCTACAGGAAAATATAGGCAGTATGCTCTTTGGCAACAGTCTTAGCAATGCATTTTTTTTTAATTTTTATTTTTACTTTATTTTACTTTACAATACTGTATTGGTTTTGCCATACATTGACACGAATCCACCAAGCAATGCATTTCTGAATATGTCTCCTACTGGGCTTCCCTGATAGCTCAGTTCGTAAAGAATCTGCCTGCAATGGAGGAACCCCAGTTCAATTTCTGGGTCAGGAAGATCCACTGGAGAAGGAATAGGCTACCCACTCCAGTATTCTTGGGCTTCCCTTGTGACTCAGCTGGTAAAGAATCTGCCTGCAATGTGGGAGACCTGGGTTCAATCCCTGGGTTGGGAAGATCCCCTGGAGAAGGGAAAGTCTACTCCCTCCAGTATTCTAACCTGGAGAATTCCATGGACTGTATTGGCTATGGGGTCGCAAACAGTCGGACATGACTGAGTGAGTTTCACTTTCACTTTCCTCAGGCAAAGGCAAGCCAGAGCAAAAATAGACAAATGGAACTGCATAAAATAAAAGGGCTTTTTATAGTAAAGGAAACAATAAACAACAACAAAAAAGGCATCCTGCTGAAGAGCTTATTTGCAAATGACATACTCAAAAAGGGGTTAATAACCTAAAATAAAGAACTCATACTATTCAAAATGTTTTTGAAGATCTGGTTTGTAACAAAATGGGCAGAGGACCTAAATAGACATTTTTCCAAAGAAGATAGATGGCTAACAGTAACATGAAAAGATACTAGACATCACGAATTATCAGGGGAATGCAAATCAAAACAACCTTGAGATTTTTACCTCATACCTGTCAGAACATGTTAATAAAAAGATAACAAACAGAAAGTGTTGGCAAGGATGTGGAGAAAAAGGAACACTTGGGCACTTTTGTGATTGTATGTTGGTGCTGCTACTGTGGAAAACAGTATGGAATTTTCCCAAATATTAAGAGTAGAATTACCATATGATCCAGCAATTCCACTTCTGGTCGAAGAAAATAAAAATACTCATTCAAAAAGATACATGCACTCACATGTTCATTGTAGCACTATTTGAAACCGCCAAAATATGGAAGCAAGTGTCCATCAACGAAGAGTGGACACAGAAGATGTAGTGTATGTGTGTATTTATATATATATATATATACTCAGCCATGAAAAAGAATGCAATCCAGCCTCTGAGACAACATGGGTGGACCTAAAAGGTATTATGATAAGTGAAACAAATCTGATAAAGAAAGGTAAATACTATGTGATTTCACTTATATTGGGAATCAGAAAATGAGCAAATATAACAAAAGGGGAACAGACCTATAGGCACACGTAACAAAATGTTTGTTAGAAGGAAGATAAGTGATAGGATGAATGGAATGAGTGAAGGAGATTAAGAAACATGAGCTTTCAGTTGTAAAATAGGTAAGTCACAGGGATATAATGTACAGCATATGTAATATAGTCAATAATAATGTAATAACTGCATGGTTCCAGATGGTAACTACACTTATCATGGAGATCAGTGTGTAATATATAAAATAAAATCACTATGTTTTATACCTGAAACTAATATAATATCATAGGTTAATTATTCTGCAATAAAATAATGGTAATATAAACTTAAATAGTTTTTTTACATTAGTAAAGTGAAGAAATAGTTATGAAAGTAATTATAAAAAAGAAAAAAGTTTTTATATAAAATTAAATAGGAACAGAAATAAATAAGATTAAGTGTACTTCAAATTGATAACCACACAGAACAAAATTATTACAAATAACTTTTGAATATAGCTGTCCAGTTTTAGTAATATGTAAGTCTAAGGGGAAAATAGTCTGAAAAACCTATCTTAATATTAGTAGGTTTATTGTTTTTAGTAGTATTGGTATTCTACTTTTGAAACTGTTTAGTGGATTTTATAGTACAATAGAGAAAATAAGTAGATGTTTTGATGACATTAGGAACCATGATGTTTACTTTTAAGAGAAAGGAGATACAAACATAAAAGTATATGTTATAAGTAGAATATCTGTTTATGTGACAATCGGTCATCTTTATGAAGAAAAGAGAATCCAAATAAGCAAAACAAGAAATGAAAGAGGAGAAATAACAACTGATGCCACAGAAATAAAAAACAAAACATAAGATAATATTATGAACAATTATATGCCAACAAACTCAACAAGTTAGAAGAAATGAACAAGTTCCTATAAACCTACAGTCTATCAAAACTGAATCAAGAAACACAGACATATGGATCAACTGAACAGAACAGAGACCCAAAAATAAGCCCACACACATACACTCAATTAATCTATGACAAAGAAGGCAAGAACATACATGACTTTGGAAAGTGGTGTTGGAAAGTTGGACAGCAGCATATAAATCAGTGAAGCTAGAATACTCTCTCACTCCATACCCTCAAATACTATAAACTCAAAATGGGTTAAAGACTTAAATATAAAATGGAACACCACTTTACGAAGAGGACTTCTTCCAAGAAAACTCTTAGAAGAGGACACATACGAAACATTCTCTGACATAAATTGTAACAATATTTTCTAAGGCCATTCTCCCAAGCCAAAATAAAAAAAAGCAAAAATAAACAAATGGGACCTAATCAAACTTAAAAGCTGTGTATGGTGAAGGAAACCATAAACGAAATTAAAAGACTACCTACAGAATGGGAGAAAATATTTGAGAATAATGTAACCAGCAAGGGTTTAATTTCCAAAATACACAATCAGCTCATACAACTCAATACAAACAACAAATAATCCAATCAAAAATTGAACAGAAGATCTAAATAGACATTTATCCAAAGAAGACATACAGACGGCCAACAGGCACCTGAAAAGATGCTCAACATCAGTAATTATTAAAGAAATGCAAATCAAAACTACAAAGAGGTATCACCTCATACTGGTCAGCATGGCCATCATCAAAAAGTCTAAAAATAATACATTTTGAAGCAGGTGTGGAGAAAAGGGAATCCTCCTACACTACAGGTGGGAATATAAATTGCTGGAGCCACCATGGGAAACAGTATGTATGTTCCTCAAAAAACTAAAAATTAGAGTTGCCATAAGATTCTGCAAGGGCTTCCCAGGTCCCAGGTGACACGAGTGGTTAACAACCCGCCTGCCAATGCAGGAGACATAAGGGACACAGGTTCGATCCCTGGTTTGATAAGATCCCCTGGGGAAGGGGATGGCAACCCACTCCAGTATTCTTGCCTAGAGAATTCCATAGACAGAGGAGCCTGGCGGTTTACAGTCTACAGCCCATAGGAAAGCAAAGAGTCGAACGCAACTGAAGAGACTTAGCAGGCACACACGTGATCCATCAATCCCACTCCTGGGTATATATTCAGGGAAAACCATATTCACTGAACTCCAATATTAATTGTTGCACTATTTACAATAATCAAGACATGAAATCAATTTATATCCTCATCGTCAGATGAATGGATAAATAATATTTGGTGTATGGAATACTATTCAGTCATAAGAAGAATGAAATAATGCCATGGTAATAATGCCAAATAATGCAGCAGCACAGATGGATGCAGAGATTATCCTACAAAGTGAAGTACATCACACAAGGACAAATACCATATGGCATCACTTATATGGAATTTAAATACGATAAAGTGAACTTATTTACAAACAGAAACAAACTCACAGACATAGCAAACAAACTTATGGTTACCAAAGGAGAAAAGGGCAAGAGGGGATAAATTAGGAGTCTGGGATTAGCAGATACAAATGACTGTGTATAAAATAGATAAACAGCGAGGTCCTACTGTATAGCACAAGAACTATATGCAACATCTTCTACTAGCCTATAGCAGAAAATAATATATATATATTAATATATATATATAAATATATATATATAATTGAATATGTATAAGGATGACACAGAGATAAGCCAGGGGCAATGAGGCAATGAAAGAAAGTGGGTTAGGAAGAGCAGGCAGCATAGGTGTTGCTGGCTAATTCATGTAAATTACCCAATATTTTGGCCACTTGATACGAAGAGCTGACTCATTTGAAAAGACCCTGATGCTGGGAAAGATTGAGAGCAGGAGGAGAAGGGGACAACAGAGGATGAGATGGTTGGATGGCATCACTGACTCAACGGACATGAGTTTGGGTAAATTCCGGGAGTTGGTGATGGACAGGGCAGCCTGGCGTGCTGCAGTCCATGGGTCGCAAAGAGTCAGACATGACTGAGCGACTGAACCGAACTGAACTGAATATGTATACGTATGAAAAGTGAAAGTGTTAGCTGCTCAGTAGTGTCCAACTCTTTGCAACTTCATGGACTGTAGCCCACCAGGCTTCTCTGCCCATGGAATTCTCCAGGCAAGAATACTAGAGTGGGTTGCTGTTCCCTCTCCAGGGAATCTTCCCAACCCAAGGAGTGAACCCAAGTCCCCTGCATTGCTGATGGATTCTCCCGGTCTGAGCCATGAGGGAAGCCCCTGTATATATGTATACGTATAAATGTAACTAAATCACTTTGCTGTACATCAGATACTAACACAACATTGTAAATAAACTATGCTTCAATTAAAAAAAAAGAACAAATAAAAAAAGTCAAAAAAATAAAAAGTAAATGCAGGTTTCCACTGTCTCCATAGATGGTCACAATGGAGATTTTCCTTGGAAAGCACATTATGAAAACTTTCCTAGTGGTTTAGTGGTGAGTGGAGACACCCAAAAGGTATGTGTCATCTGAGAGAGCTCATACAGTCAGCACAAAATCTCAGTGACTGGCCATGTGCAGCACTGTGCATCTGGTCAGGAGCTCCAGGCACAAAGGTGCTAGGCAGCAACTGGGAAAGTTGGGGTGAAGAAGCAACAAAATTACCTGATCACCTGAAAACGATTATGCTCTTTATTTTGAAAGAATACCAAAAGATAGCTAATTTGTTCTACCTTGTTTTCATTTTCAATTGGTATGGGGAATGTCCACAGTCCCAGCTCAAGGGCATTTGTAAATTCACCTGTTAAAAAATTACAAATGGGAATTATATTATTCTTATTTTGCTTTCACAATGACTCGGCATCTAGGCTATTTTCTCATCCTTTGCATAAAAAAAAAAATGTGTACTTTTCATATGTTAGATATGCCTTCTGTTAATCTGTTAGTTGCCTGGATCATCTTGCTGTCCATTCAAGAAAAAAGTAAAATTCTATTATAAATTTCTGTATTAAAACAATGTTTATTATGATTAATTGCTGCCCAATAAGCTGAGAAGGCTAGTTTCTCAGGGAGAGATGGTCTCTAGGGGCTCTGCTCAGACATCATTCCTTTCCAGCAAAAATTATATTTTATAGGCATTTCTTTTTACTTTTTTCCATTTCCTACCATGAATTCATCGAGAAGAGTAGTTATGTCTCCTAAGTCTTCACTTATCTGGTGTTTAAGTCAGAGAGTGGCACAGAGTCTATATCAGATAAATAATGAATCATATCTGAATAAAAAATACTGAGCCCTTTTAATACAGAACGCTATTAGTCTATTTTTTTTCTTTATTGTTGTTGTAGGGAGTGTGAAAATACAAGGGCTTACAAAGGGGTCTTTTATGGCTTTGAGCTTCCAAATTTTAATATTCATTATAAGATCCTAAAATTTCAACTGCCGGAACCTCCATTGTGATTTGATTCAGACTCTCCAAGCCAGTTGCTGGACATCATTAGTCTCTACCTAGTTGTGGTGTGGGTTGGACCTGGCACACACCTGTTTGCAGGAGCCAAAGGCTAAATTTTCAGGAATTGTGTGAGAGATCATTAAACAATTTGTTGTTTGTTGTTTAGTCACTAAGTTGTGTCGGACTCTTTGTGAGTCCGTGGACTATAGGCAGACATGCTCCTCCAACCATGAAAGTTTCCAGGCACAAATACTGGAATGGGTTGCCATTTCCTTCTCCAAGGGATCTTCCCAACCAATGGATCAAACTCAAGTCTCATGTGTTGGCAGGTAGATTCTTTACCTCTGAGTCACCAGGGAAGTTCCTGTTAAATAATAGCTAGATTGAAACTGGCCATGGCAGGAGTATTTAAACCACAAAAGTTGACAAATGTTACAAATCAGGGCCTTTTCTTTCTCCCAGAGAGCTGGTAGTAAACCACTATTTCTCAGTTCAGTTCAGTTCAGTCGCTCAATCATAAAGTATGGTTTTATACTACCCAAGAGGAACTTGTATGCTATCAATTTGAAATGATTGTATTAATCAACACAAGGCTATTAGAGAATAACAAAATAAAATACAAGTTTATTTTAATCAAAAGCTAAAATTTGTAACATCAGTAACAAATGCTATGGGCAACCAGAAAGGGGTGTTGTAGTGAATAAAAATTAAGGAGGAGGCATTAGAGAGGAAGTACAAAGAGAGCAGGAATAGGAGAGATTTAAGGATACTGAACAGGCTAAGCACATTTTGCCAAGTGAAGCTAAATACCCTACAGGTAAACAGGAGGCCAACATGAGGCATAGCACCTCTCTGAGAAGGAAAGCGCCCCCAGGCACACCTGACTTCCACAGAATGTTTGCTAAAATTATCACACCTATTGTTTTGATCCAGTGAAAGTCACAGATGCTTAGAATTTGATAATTAATATAATTTCATACCCTGTTCCAGTTTCAGGTCATTCGCTCAGTCATGTCTGACTCTTTATGACCCCATGGACTGTACCATGCCAGTCTTCCCAGTCCATCACCAACTCCCGCAGCTTGCTCAAACTCATGTCTATCCAGTCGGTGATGCCATCCAGCCACCTCATCCTCTGTCATACCCTTCTCCTCTCGCCTTCAAACGTTCCCAGCATCAGGGTCTTTTCCAAAGAGTCAGTTCTTCACATCAGGTGGCCAAAGTGTTGCAGTTTCAGCTTCAGCATCAGTACTTCCAATGAATATTCAGGAATGGTTTTCTTTAGGATGGACTGGTTGGATCTCCAAGCAGTCCAAGGGACTCCAAAGAGTCTTCTTCAACACCACAGTTTAAAAGCATCAATTCTTCAGCAATCAGCTTTCTTTATGCTCCAACTCTAACATCCAAACACGACTACTGGAAAAACCATAGCTTTGACTAGATGGACATTTGTCAGCGAAGGATTGTCTCTGCTTTTCATTATGCTGTCTAGGTTGGTCATAGCTTTTCTTTCAAGGAGCAAGGTTTTTTGTTTTTGTTTTTGTTTTTGTTTTTGTTTTTTTAATTTCATGGCTGCAATCACCATCTGCAGTGATTTTGGAGCCACAAAATAAAGTCTCTCACTGTTTCCATTGTTTCTCCATCTATTTGCCATGAAGTGATGGGACCAGATGCCATGATCTTTTTTTGAATGTTGAGTTTTAAGCCAACTTTTTCACTCTCCTCTTTTACTTTCATCAAGAGGCTCTTTAGCTATTCTCCGCTTTCTGCCATGAGGGTGGTATCATCTGAGTATATGAGGTTAATGATACTTCTCCCGGCAATCTTGATTCCAGTTTGTGCTCCATCCAGCCTAGCATTTCACATGATGTATGCTGCATATAAGTTAAATAAGCAGGGTGACAATATACAGCCTTGATTTATACCTTTACCAATTTGGAACCAGTCTGTTGTTCCATGTCCAGTTCTAACTGTTACTTCTTGACCTGTATACAGATTTCTCAGGAGACAGGTCAGGTGGTCTGGTATTCCCATCTCTTGAAGAATTTTCACATTTTCTTGTGATCCACACAGTCCACTTTAGCATAGTCAATAAAGCAGAAGTAGAGGTTTTTCTGTAATTATCTTACTTTTTCGATGATTCAGTGGTTGTTGGCAATTTGATGTCTGGTTCCCCTGTCTTTTCTAAATTCAGCTTGAACATCTGGAATTTCACAGTTCATGTACTATTAAAGCCTGACTTGGAGAATTTTGAGCATTACTTTACTAGCATGTGAGATTAGTACAACTGTGCGGTAGTTTGAACATTTTTTGGCATTGCCTTTCTTTGCAATTGGAATGAAAACTGACCTTTTCCAGTCCTGTGGCCACTGCTGAGTTTTCCAATTTGCTGGCATATTGAATGCAGCATTTTCACTGCATCATCTTTTAGGATTTGAAATAGCTCAACAGGAATTCCATCACCTCCTCAGCTTTGTTCATCGTTATGCTTCCTAAGGCCCACTTGACTTCACATTCCAGGATGTCTGGCTCTAGATGAGTGATCACACCATCGTGGTTATCTGGGTCATGAAGATCTCTTTTGTATAGTTCTTCTGTGTATTCGTGCCACCTCTTCTTAATATCTTCTGCTTCTGTTAGGTCCATACCATTTCTGTCCTTTATTGTGCCCATCTTTGCATGAAAAGTCCCTTGGTATCTCTAATTTTCTTGAAGAGATCTTTAGCCTTTCCCATTCTATTGTTTTCCTCTATTTCTTTGGGGATCACTGGGGAAGGCTTTCTTATCTCTCCTTGCTATTCTTTGGGTCAGTCAGGTATAATTTTCCTTTTTTCCTTTGCCTTTTGCTTCTCTTCTTTTCACAGAAGGCCTCCTCAGACAACCATTTTGCCTTTTTGAATTTCGTTTTCTTAGGGATGGTCTTGATCACTGCCTCCTGTACAATGTCATGAACCTCTGTCCATAGTCCTTCAGGCACTCTGTCTATCAGATCTAATCCCTGGAATCTATTTGTCACTTCTACTGTATAATCATAAGGGATTTGATTTAGCTCATACCTGAATGGTCTCGTGGTTTTCCCTACTTTCCTCAATTTAAGTCTGAAATTTGCAACAAGTTCATAATCTGAGCCACAATCAGCTTCTCAATCTTGTTTTTGCTGATGGTATAGATCAATGCAAAGAAATAGAGGAAAACAACAGAATGGGAAAGATTAGAGATCTCTTCAAGAAAATTAGAGATACCAAGGGAACATTTCATGCAAAGATGGGCTCGATAAAGGACAGAAATGGTATGGACCTAACAGAAGCAGAAGATATTAAGAAGAGGTGGCAAGAATACACAGAAGAACTGTACAAAAAAGATCTTCACAACCAAGGTAATCACGATGGTATGATCACTCTTCTAGAGCCAGACATCCTGGAATGTGAAGTCTAGTGGGCCTTAGAAAACATCACTATGAACAAAGCTAGTGGAGGTGATGGAATTCCTGTTGAGCTATTTCAGATCCTGAAAGATGATGCTGTGAAAGTGCTGCACTCAATATGCCAGCAAATTTGGAAAACTCAGCAGTGGCCACAGGACTGGAAAGGTCAGTTTTCATTCCAGACCCAAAGAAAGGCAATGGCAAAGAATGCTCAAACTACCGCACAATTGCACTCATCTCACACGCTAGTAAAGTAATGCTCAAAATTCTCCAAGCCAGGCTTCAGCAATACATGAACCGTGAACTCCCTGATGTTCAAGCTGGTTTTAGAAAAGGCAGAGGAACCAGTCAAATTGCCAACATCCGCTGGATCATGGAAAAAGCAAGAGAGTTCCAGAAAAACATCTATTTCTGCTTTCTTGACCATGCCAAAGCCTTTGACTGTGTGGATCACAACAAACTGTGGAAAATTCTTCAAGAGATGGGAATACCAGACCACCTGACCTGCCTCTCAAGAAATCTGTATGCAGGTCAGGAAACAACAGTTAGAACTGGACATGGAACAACAGACTGGTTCCAAATAGGAAAAGGAGTACATCAAGGCTGTATATTGTCACCCTGCTTATTTAACTTATATGCAGAGTATATCATGAGAAACACTGGACTGGAAGAAACACAAGCTGGAATCAAGATTGCAGGGAGAAATATCAATAACCTCAGATATGCAGATGACACCACCCTTATGGCAGAAAGTGAAGAGGAACTAAAAAGCCTCTTGATGAAAGTGAAAGTGGAGAGTGGAAAAGTTGGCTTAAAGCTCAACATTCAGAAAACGAAGATCATGGCATCTGGTCCCATCACTTCATGGGAAATAGATGGGGAAACAGTGGAAACAGTGGCTGACTGTATTTCTGGTGGCTCCAAAATTACTGCAGATGGTGACTGCAGCCATGAGATTAAAAGATGCTTACTCCTTGGAAGAAAAGTTATGACCAACCTAGATAGCATATTCAAAAGCAGAGACATTACTTTGCCGACTAAGGTCCATCTAGTCAAGGCTATGGTTTTTCCTGTGGTCATGTATGGATGTGAGAGTTGGACTGTGAAGAAGGCTGAGCACCGAAGAATTGATGCGTTTGAACTGTGGTGTTGGAAAAGACTCTTGAGAGTCCCTTGGACTGCAAGGAGATCCAAGCAGTCCATTCTGAAGGAGATCAGTCCTGGGATTTCTTTGGAAGGAATGATGCTAAAGCTGAAACTCCAGTACTTTGGCCACCTCATGCAAAGAGTTGACTCATTGGAAAAGACTCTGATGCTGGGAGGGATTAGGGGCAGGAGGAGAAGGGGACGACAGAGGATGAGATGGCTGGATGGCATCACTGACTCGATCAATGGGAATCTGAGTGATCTCCGGGAGATGGTGATGGACAGGGAGGCCTGGTGTGCTGTGATTCATGGGGTCGCAAAGAGTCGGACACAACTCAGCAAATGAACTGAACTGAGCTGAACTGATAGAGCTTCTCCATCTTTGGCTGGAAAGAATATAATCAATCTGATTTCGGTATTGACCATCTGGTGATGTCCATGCGTAGAGTCTTCTGAATCCTCTTTATTTTACTTACTTAACTAACTTCCATTTCTTAAAAAATTGTATCTAAAAAAAGTCATCCACCCTTTCCGGTTACTACTTGAATTTCTCCACATAAATATTTATTTTATTAATATATTTCTTTAAAAGCTTTTAGGGTTATTTCCAATTTTCTTAAACATCTTTGTGGAAGTTCCTCCCATAATATGCTTTTAAAAAATAAAAGATCTTCATAATTCAGACTAGGGCTAAATGACTGTACCTAATATGAAGTGAATGAAGTATCAGCTTCAGGCTTTTTGCATATTTGATACAAAATCATCAATCAGTAACATTCAATTCCTAGGAATGAAGAGAAGTAAAACATCATCAAAGATTAAAAATGCTTCAAAACTCTACCTCTATAGATTTACCTTTTCTGGACATTTTATAAAAATAGAATCATAAAATATATGTCTGACTTGATTATTTAGGATAATGTTGTTTTTGGTTCATCTGTGTTGTTTCATGTTTTGGTGGATTGTGCCCTTCCTTTCTCCCTTTCCTCCTTCCTTCTTTTCTCCAGATCGCATTCCACTGAGTGAATATTTGCACATTTTGTTTATCCATTCACCAGCTGTGATGACCATTTGGGTTTTTTCCACTTTGGGGCTATGATTAATAATGCAGCCACTAACATTAACATACTATTCTTCAGATGGAAATATATTTTTCTTTCCTTTGGGTAGGTAATGGATTCTTAGGAGTGGAAATAATGGGTCAGATGATAAGCTTTTGTTTACCTTTTTAAGGGAGTGCCAAATTATTTCCCATAGTGGCTGCACCACTTTACATTCCCACAAACAAGTCTGAAGGCTCCCATTTCTCCACATGGTCGCCAACATATTATTCTCTGTCTATTTGATGATAGCCACTGTACTGGGTGTGTGGTTGTATCTCACTGTACTTTTAATTTGCATTCCCCTAATGACTATTGATGCTCTGTATCTTCTTGTGTGTTTATGCCATGCTTTCTTATAAAGTGTCCATTTCAAAATACTTTCATTTGACTATTCTTAACTGGTTTTTTCAATAGTCATATATAAATGTGAGAGTTGGACTATAAAGAAGGCTGAGCACCAAAGAATTGATGCTTTTGAACTGTGGTGTTAGATAAGACTCTTGAGAGTCCCTTGGACTGCAAGATCAAACCAGTCAATCCTAAAGGAAATCAGTCCTGAATAATCACTGGAAGGACTGATGCTGAAGCTGAAGCTCCCATACTTTGACTACCTGATGCAAAGAGCCGACTCATTAGAAAAGACCCTGATGCTAGGAAAGATTGAAGGCAGGAGGAGAAGAGGATGACAGAGGACGAGATGGCTGGATGGCATTGCTGACTTAATGGATATGAGTTTGAACAAGCTCTGGGAGATGGTGATGGACAGGGAACCCTGGCATGCTGCAGTCCATGGGGTTGCAAAGAGTCCACACACAACTGAGAGACTGAACAACACAACAATAAATTCTCAACTATTTTTTTCTCATTGTTATAATTCCCCAATTTAGTAAAACACTCTCCCAAAAAGCTTTGCCTCAACTAACATTTACAATCATAATCTTGGTTTCAACCCAAATAGATTTTTTAAGAGAGCATACCCAACAACCATCCTGTTTCTGAGTGCTGCTCCTTACACGAACTACCCTGCAGAGACAGACCTCACAGCATACTCTCACTGGCTCTCCACATCTGCCATACTTATGTCTCATCCCTTCTTTCTTCCTCCACACTAAGCTCCTTGTGTTTGGCTTATGACTGGAACACAGGCAGCAGGATAGCAGGATTGGAGAACCATGCCCTGTATCCTTTCCTATTGAACAGTCCTGCCAGGCAGGCCCTTTCTTGTGGCTGGAGGTTCCTGACAGCTCCCACCAAATCCTCCTTCCCCTTGTACCATCAGCCCAGAGCCATGAAGGGCTCCTTGCAGTGACTGGTCCCTTATTTTCCCCCATTCCCTGATGGTTTCCTTAACCTTGCCCACCCTCTGGATTGGGCATCTTTCATTCTCTTCAAATAGCCACTTTCAAATGTCCATCCTCCTTCCTTCTGGCTCACTGACTGACACCAAAAATAAGCAAAATATTATTATTAATATGCATAAACAAAAATATAATATTAACAGTTATCTTGAAGTCATTGATTTAGGCATAGTTGACAGAGTTTACCCACTAGCGTCCGTTCCCCTCTGATTTCACAGCATTTGGGTTTCTTGTGAGAACAGTCACCTCCCTATCTTGCTTTTGCAGTCATTTGCAGTAGAAGACAATCCCACCACCTCCACACTTCTCAGTATAAAAATAAGAAAGGTACACTTTCAGTTTTCCTAAAGTTGCCAAAGCATCTTTCTTCAACCCCAAAAGTGTGCAATGTCTCTAAGAACCAGTGTGCTTTTACAGTAGATGTTCTCTACCCAAATTGGAGCTATGGATTGTTGACTATTGAACTTCACTACTGATGGGGAGTGAAGGCAAGCGAAGATCAGAGCCCCACCCAAAACCCCTTGGAGGACAGCCCAAGAAGGTGCAGTTATGAGGCCTGATCAAGAGGCTAAGAATCACCAGTCCCTCCAGTGCAGGGCCCTGACCTCCCAGATCCACTGGCCTGGACTCTCTGGCAGCAAGACTGGAAATGTGCATTCCTGACAGCCCTCAAAGAGATGGCTATTCCCTCTCAAAGTAAGAACCACTGCTATAAGCAGGCAGCTCTGAATGGAATATTTAAAGCAAGCAAGGGAGGAATATATTTTCCATAGAATTAAACTACTTACTTAGCTGAAATAGTAGTGCACAGATTTTACTGATTTTCCAAGTTTGTTTTGACAATATATATAAAACTAAAAGCATTCTTCAGATGGCCTGCTTCTGGAAGAGAGACCACAGCACATGCTGTTAAAAAACTCAACTTCTCATTCAAACTGCTATCTGTGTGCTGGTGCGTATGCTATTTACTCCACTGGTCTTTAAATCAAATCTTTGTTGTACATGCATCTATCTTATGCACTTGCACACATGTGTACACCCCGGAGGTATTATGCACACGGGCATGTGTGGGCACAGAAACATACACAGTAGGTATGTCCCGTAGAGCCCCCTATCAGTCTCACAGTGATGTTTGGCGAAAGGCCTTATCAATAAGAACTTCTAGACCCCATTATCATTTACTGAGGCACAGAGGATTATCTGCAGAGGTAGCTCTGTAAACTTTCAAAATACCCCACCTTCCTTGGGAAGCCATAAACGTAATATTTCACTGATGTGCACTGCGGTAGCAATATTAACCCACCAGGCAAGTGCTTTCAAAGGGCTGGCCTCCTCAGCAGAAACCTAATCATCTCTGCCACTGCTCCGTACTGGGCCTGCCTCAGTAAGTGCTGTTTATCTGGCTGCATTTGCCAGACAGAAGCAGAGGGATGCTAAACTTGGCATTTGGAGCCTTCCATCCCCCGAGCAGCCACAAGCCTGATGCACAGGGCTGACATCCAGCCAGTCAACCTCAAAGCTGCCAGCGGGGCAGGAAGCCCTTGAACTAGTCAGTGTTGCAAGAGAGCATGAGGAGCACCATCATCTTTCCTCTTCTGCTACCGCTCCTGCCTCTTTTTCTTTTTCTTTTTGCCTCTTTTTCTTCCTTGACATCTTACTCTCTCCAAAAAGACAGCTTAGTAAGTCGGGAGGAGCTGGCTCTTTCTCCCTTCCTTCTCCTGCTTCCCCGCCTCAGGCTTTGGTATCATTTATTATTATTTTTTTTTAAAGGTTTCTATGCCTATTTGCTCCAGGCAGAGTCTGAAAGGCACATTCTCACACTAATTGGAGCTCTATAAAAAGGGAGCATTTTGTCCTGAGAGAAACCAACCCTTCTGCCACTAGAAGGACTCAAGCAGGATTTTTGACAAGAACTTTGCACTTTAGGTTCCAAGTTGAATTAGACAGCCCTCAAGGTCCCTCTGCTATGTTTTTACATTCTATAATTCCACGTTCTTATCCGCAGTTTACTTAGCAGTTCTAGTGGTGATAATTAGAGTGAAATTTTGCATTTCCTTTGAGGGCTCTCCTGCCTTGCAAATTTCCTGATATTTCTATTTTGAGGAAGATGTAAGCTATAAGATTTTTTAATCCCTTAAGTGGACCTTTGAAGGGAAAAGTCACAGTTTGGAAAGGGCAAGGTGTTTTTGTCTGTTGGCTGAAGATAAAGAGGTAACCTCATCTCTGCTCTGCTGGGAAGGGGATGGCAGATAGAGAAAGCTGATGAAGGGAAGGCAATGTGCTCTTCCAAAAGCACTTTCAAAAGCTACTGATGCAGCTGCAGAGTCACACAATTGCTCCCTTATCCTTCTCAGTAAACTGTCAGCATCAGAGGACTCATCTGGAAAACCTGTCACAATAGCTGAGCTCTGGACATAAATAATTTGGGGACAAGATTCCCAACATAAACTACACATCCAAGCAAGAAAATAAGATATTCTCTTCTTTCTCCCCACAGGGCACTCATTGCATTTCTCAAGGCTTTTTTTTTTTTTTTTGCTTTATTGATAGCTAAGTTTTGTGACTTCACTTGCACATTTCTTTCATACCTGAAGCATCCCTTGGGTTGACAATCACCATCTCCTTCTAGCATACCACATGTAACTAATAACCCATACACACAAGATTCCATTCTAGCAAAGGCAACCTCCAGGAAAAAAAAAAAGAAAAAATTACTCTCTGGCTAGTCAGAGAAAGGTCCAGAGATTATTATAAGAATGGGGAGACACACTGATTAATGCAAAGAAATTCACAGTCCTTGGTTCTTTTCCTTCCCCACTCATTTGGATCCAGTATGGTCATTCCCTACATACCAAAAAAAAAAAAAAAAGCAAAATCTAAATTAATCTCAATCTGCTGCAAGAGCAGACCACCACTACTATTCATTCTGGTTACCAAATCTTAGGCTTCCCAGGTGGCTCAGTGGTAAAGAACCTGCCTGCCAATGCAGGTAGAGATGGTTTTGATCCCTGGGTCAGGAAGATCCCCTGGGGAAAGAAATGGCAACCCACTCCAGTATTTTTGCCTGGGAAATCCCACGGACAGAGAGGAATCTGGCAGGCTCCTGGGGTCGCAAAAGAGTCAGACACAACTAAGCAACTGAACAACAACAAGCAAACCTTAACCTAGAGCCTTAACCTAGAAGTAGGATTCTCTTCTCATTTTTGGGTGAATTTACTTGGTATACGACCGATTAAGCCACATTACCTGTTTGGGTCTTCTCTGTCTGTAAAATACAATGAATTTTATTTTCTCCATATTTTATGATTAAAGAAAAACAGAAAAAAAAAGATTTGATAATGATAAGCATAAATGATTCATCTGAATCTTTTGTCTAATAGGTCTAATACCCCCAGTAAATCACAGTTTCAACATGTAACTTCTATGCAGGGTACCAGTAAAATGCATCTTTAAAGCATTCTGAGAATCAGTTACTCCACAAAGTAACTATTATTTTTATTTTTCAGCAGATTAAATATTCCATCCAGATTAAGTATTACACTGTAAGAAAGCAGCACAATACCATAAGGGGACTCAAAAAATATGCCTTTTTCTAACCTCTTTACTTTTTTCTCATTCATTCCTTGTTCAACAAATATTCATCGAATGACTACTGCTTTCGAGGAAACACATTAAGGCTGAGAAGCTGTAACTACAGGGATATGCCCAGTGGCAAAACAGCTTTACAGGTACTATGTGGTTATTTTAAATGTTTTGTTCACTTCATGTCATTTAGCCATGAAGTAATGGATAGATTCTGCTGGTAACACTGGTTAGTGTAAGTGAGAAATCCTTTTGTTTCCTAAGTATGTTTTAACTTCTCATGGACTATGTCTCAATACTTTATTCCCAGCACTTAGCCCTGTACAACTCTAAGGGTCAGTTGAAATGTAAATAATAATCATAATACTAAATGATAACACTCCCTCCTCTATGTGTGGCCTAAGGCATGTCACGGCACCTGATGTTTTCCTCACCCATTAAATAATACAGATAGACAAGGTAGGTAGGGCTTGGCCTGATGTCTATCTGACTGATGCCTGAAAATCTATAAGAGAGATGGTGCTGGCTATTAGTTCTGAAGGCGCCCCGAAGAGTGGGTACTACAATTTGTGCCCCCTAAGTGTCAGAGCAAAGAAAGCCTGAGCTCCTTAGACCATGTCCATGAAAGCAGCCTAGGCATGTGTAGAGACTCTAGCAGAAGGAAACTGAGGCGTTCACTGAGCACGTGGTATTCAGAAGGGACTGTAAATAAGGACCAGAGGAGAAACATCCAGTTCTAGTTCGGTCAAGGGGAGCACAGACGGGAGCTACCAGGTGAATACAAGAAATAGTGAACTAGGAATCCTTTTAGGTCTGGATTCCAGGCTGCCAAAACACTTGGGGTGCATCTAATAAGATGACTCCACTTCCACTGCTTTGCTATTATAATGAGAAAATGCACTATTACACATTTGCTAGAAGAACCAGAAAAACATCAAGTAGAATTTCTCTTAAATTAATAGCAAAGAACTTCATCTCAGAGGAAGTGACACATTTTTACGGTGACGTCTATATGTGTTGTGAATGGACACCACTTCTTGATGCCATGGGATTGTCTATACCAACTTTTACTGTACCTTGGGGTGTGACCTGAGCCATCTTTGCAAACTATGTCTATGGTACATTCACTTAAACAACAAAGTTAGTCCAGAAATTCCACTTATTTGCTTCTTATTTCCCTTTATTACCTAATGTGTGACCCTGTAAATAGTATTCTTATTGATGCTGATGGAAATTTTAATGAGTGACTTAATGGAAAATGAGGAAGAAAGGTGACTCTAGTTCACTGAGAGTGAAAAAAGTGGGATTTTAGGGCAGACCAAAGTCCTAAAGAGAAAGGAAAGTGTAGAGCTGGACACCAGTGCCATATGTATCTGATACTTTTCTTGATAATTTAACTCTAACTCTGGAACAAAATCCTCCCAGTTTCAAAGTATCAACAAAATAATGTCCTAATGTCACGCAATGTATATTACTTTAAAAATAGGTCTCAAGTGGTATCTTTTTGCATTGTTACTGAAAAAGTATTATTCACTGAAGATACAGCAGCAGTCCCCTAGTAATGGTTCTTTTAAGTTATTTAGAAATACTGAGAACTGTATCTAACAGTAACTGCTTTTTTTTTTTTTTTTTTTTTTTTTGTCATTGAATGAAACTCTTTTCACTAAGCTTGGTGAATCTTCCACATGCTTTTAGCCACAATACAGTTTGCTTAATTTCTGACTCAGTGCAGCCATAGGCTACATATGCTACAACATCACACGTGCTACCATGCTGACATAGTCCCTGATGCCCTTTACCAAGTATTCCTGGTTTCCCCACTGTCTAGGGAAATGTTATGAGTATGAGAGTTGGAGCCTTGTGTTGAACAGAGCTATATGGCTAGCTCTGGCCACTGTGTGAGTGGGAGAGATGTGTCAAGAATTTTGCACACTTGCTGGGAGGAGACCACTTTCTTCCTCCTATCCCAGTAGCCAGCACTGTTTCAACGGGTAAGGACAAAAATAAGGAAGAATACTTTGTTTTAAGCCACTGAGATTTGGAGGTTATTAGTTTCCATACCCTAACTGAGTCTGACTGTAATAAATGTATTATTGCATATCTCTATACTGATATTTGGAGAAGAAATGGCAACCCACTCCAGTATTCTTGCCTGGAAAATTCCATAGACTGAGGAGACCGGTAGGTTACCATCCATGGGGTTGCAAAGAGTCAGACACGACTGAGCGATTTCACTTCACTATACTGATATTTGCTGATCAGGTCATTTACTAAATATGCCTGGACTGGAAGTCAGTGTAATATTTTTATTTAAAAAGGTCTATGAATTGATTGATTGGAAGTCAGAGTAATTTAGGTAGTACATTCCCCATCTAAGTGTCACTCAGTAAACATCAACTAGTAATGAATAGCCACTGTGGATCTATACATAAACCCACAGATGGATTGTGTTCATTTTGTAAGACAGCAATGAGGTACATATATCAGACTGATAAATGAGGGGTAACGTTGTAAAGAATAGTGTCAGAAGTGCTAACAACTACAATGACAGCACAGTAATCCTACAGGTACCTTGAGACTCAAGCACTGCCTTCAAGGTGTTATGCAATTCAGCTCAATCAACTTTAAAAGTAAAAATAATTGCTGGGTATGAGCATGACATTATAATGTACATAATGAGGTACTGCATGATTTGGTGAAGAAGAGAGTTGTGCAAGTTATACATATGAGATGAGATCATTTGGGGGAAAAGTGGTTAGATTCATGGTCTTATACATAAAAATGCATTAACGGAAATATTCTCCACTGTACCCCTAAGGTAAGCTTTTCCTAGCAGAGGAGGGGTCTGGCCCAGATGAGTGCCACCTGTGGCCACACAGATCAGTGTATCTACTTTGAATGCTCAGCACTGGGTAGCATATTTGCCTGCAGATCTAAACCCCATCTCTCAGGGTAGCCTTCACCAGGAATAATGGTGGTAATGTGGTCTCCTCAGTCTTACCGCTATGCTTTGTGTCTCCACTTGCCCAAAATCTGGGCAGGGAAGCAAGCACTGTTTATTAGGCACCTCAAATAGAGCAGCAGAAAGGTCTAATGGAGAAGACCCCAGCCACAGACTAAGGTTGGAAAGAGGGAAGATAAATGACTTAGAAGTGAGGAGGATGAGAGTATTCCAGGGGGTACAGTACTATTACACAAAAGTAAGGATAGTATTCTTATCTGGGGATATTTTAAATGCTTGCAAGTGTTTCTCTTTATGATTAAAATGTTTAACTTGATGTAAATCAAAACTACAATGGGGTACCACCTCACAGTGGTCAGAATGACCATCATTGAAAAGTCTAGAAATAGCAAATGCTGGAAAAGGTTTGGAGAAAGGGGAACCCAAATACACTGTTGGCGGGAATGTAAATTGCTGCAGCCGCTATGAAAAACAGTATGGAGGTTCCTCAAAAAACAGAGTTGCCATATGATCCAGCAATACCACTCTTGGGTATATACCCAGAGAAAACTGTAATTCAAACAGATATGTGCACCCCGGTGTTCATGCAATACTATTTACAATAGCCAAACAAGGAAGCAACATAAATGTCCATCGACAGAAGAATGGATAAAGAATGTGTGGATGTATATAAAATGAAATACTAGTCATAAAAAAGAATGAAATAATGTCACTTGCAGTGGAGAAGGAAATGGCAACCCACTCCAGTGTTCTTGCCTGGAGAATCCCAGGGATGGGGGAGCCTGGTGGGCTGCCGTCTCTGGAGTCACACAGAGTCGGACATGACTGAAGCGACTTAGCAGCGGTAGCAGCAGTAACATGGATGGGCCTAGAGAGTATCATATTAAGTGAAGTAAGTCAGAAAGAGAAAAACAAATATGATATCACTTACATATGGAATCTAAAATATGATACAAGTGAACTTATTTACAAAACAGAAAAAGAATCACAGACATAGAAAACAAACTTATGATTAGCAAAGGGGTAAGAGATAGGAGAGAGATAATATAGGAGTTTGGGATTAGCAGATATAAACTACTATGTATAAAAAGATAAACAACAAGGTCCTATATATAGTACAAGGAACTATATTCAATGTCCTGTAATAAAGCATAAAATGAAAAATATGAAAAAATATACATATGTGTGTGTATATATATATATCTCTGAATCACTTTGTTGTACACCAGAAACTAATAAAAGATTGTAAATCAAAGATATATAAATAAAAAGTTTTTTTAATGTGTAATTTTATCAAGATGTATAATTTCTCAGATAGTGTAAGAATCTTTGCCTTTGACTTTTGACCTTTGCCAGCATAAGGACACAGAATAAACAGTGAAGGGGACAGACAAAGTCTTGTTTTGTGGGTGATATTGTAATGGGGGAAGACGGACAACAAACAAGTGATAAGTATATAAAATATTTTTGCATACTAATGAGTACCATGGAGAAAAATAAGGAAGAGCAAGAGGATAGAGAAGAGTGGGTCTGGCTTCTTTGGGCAGATGGTTAACTCTGGTCTGCGAAAACAGAATTCTATTAGAGTCCTGGTGTAGGGAGGGAAAGAGCCTCAAGGAGACATAGGGAGAGCAGAGTCTCAAACTGAGGAAGCAGCAACTGTCAGAGCTCAAGGGGAAACCAGTGTGTCTTCCTAGGAGGCCAGTGTGGCTCACGTTGAAGAAAAGGGGTGAGCCCAGGACATAAGAGTAAAGGTAGCAGTGACAGGAGGGGGACTTTAAGAAAAGGTCAGTGAGATCCAGGGCAGCACCCAGAGAAGGAAAAGTTGTTAGAAGGCTCTTGAGGTTAAAGCATCTGCCTCTAATGTGGGAGACCTGGGTTCGATCCCTGGGTCAAGAAGATCCCCTAGAGAAGGAAATGGCAACCCACTCCAGTATTCTTGCCTAGAGAATCCCATGGATGGAGGAGCCTGGTGGGCTACAGTCCACGGGGTTGCAAAGAGTCAGACACGACTGAGTGACTTAACTTCACTTTAACTTGAAAATGAACCCATTGCTGGACATATATATATTCATTCCATGAATGCCAAGGAAACAGGGCTGAGGCCATTAAAATATTTTAAATGCAAGATAAGTAGAGCCTTAGGCAGTTATTACAGATGCCAAAATCTGAAAACTTGTACCAAGGTAAAGGTGGCAAATCCCAGAGACATACTGCCTGACAAGGGCAAAGAGGAGACAGAAATGACAGACAACTTGGGGTCAGCTACCTAATTTTATTGTCAGTGACAGCAGAGATGGGATATGAGACTTGTCTAATAAATGATCACTCCAAGCGAAGATATAATCAACAATGACAGCAACTTGCAAAAAGTTAAAAAAAAAAAAATTGTCCAAACAGCCATGCTGTTTTCCAAAAAGAGTGCAGGCCAGATATGAAAAAGAAAACCAATACAGGGGATAAAAAAAGAACTTTATCACAAACTCACTGATCTCAAGATAAATTGCCAAAAGGCAAATTTCATGGTAAATTTGCAAAGAGTCAGACATGACTGAGCTACTGAGAGCACACAAACAATGAAAACAAAAGAAATACTTTTAACTGGTTGATACTGCAAAATAATTAATCTGATTCAGTTCAGTTCAGTCGCTCAGTCGTGTCTTGCAGCACTCCAGGCCTCCCTGTCCATCACCAACTCCTGGAGTTCACCCAAACTCAAGTCCATCAAGTCGGTGATGCCATCCAGCCATCTCATCCTCTGTCGTCCCCTTCTCCTCCTGCCCCTAATCACTCTCAGCATCAGGGTCTTTTCCAATGAGTCAGTTCTTCTCATGAGGTGGCCAAAGTATTGGAGTTTCAGCTTCAGCATCAGTTCTTCCAATGAACACCCAGGACTGATCTCCTTTAGGATGGACTGGTTGGATCTCCTTGCAGTCCAAGGGACTCTCAAGAGTCTTCTCCAACACCACAGTTCAAAAGCATCAATTCTTGGGCGCTCAGCTTTCTTCACAGTCTAACTCTCACATCCATACATGACCACTGGAAAAACCATAGCATTGACTAGACAGACCTTTGTTGGCAAAGTAATGTCTCTGCTTTTCAACATGTTATCTAGCTTGGTCATAACTTTTCTTCCAAGGAGTAAGCGTCTTAATTTCATGGCTGCAATCACCATCTGCAGTGATTTTGGAGCCCCCCAAAATAAAGTCTGACACTGTTTCCCCATCTATTTCCCATGAACTGATGGAACCAGATGCCATGAGCTTAGTTTTCTGAATGTCGAGCTTTAAGCCAACTTTTTCACTCTCCTTTTCATCTTCTTCAAAAAATAAAAATGGAGATTTGCACAGAACAATTTGTGAAAAGAAAAAAAAAAGAAACAAGGCATCTTTTGTATTTTTACAGGATCCAAAGAGAAGCCAAGAAATTTGAGAACTGTCAGAAAGCCCTGAGAAGCCCAATATCCAAAATTTATGCTCATTTGAAGAAAAACAAGGTAATTGCCTGTGCTGTTCAGTCAATTAAGAAATCAAACACCTTTCAAAATAAAGTTCTGTAAAATATGTATGTTTAAAGTAAAATTGTTTATCTGCAAATAAACAATTTAGTCTGCAAATGAGAATTCCAGTCAGCTTCTATTTTAAAAAATAAACAGACACAAATTTTACAACTGAGCACTGTGTTTCATGTAGAGTGATTCTTCAGATAATATTTAGGTTTTGTCTGGTTTTTAGAAAAGGCCAAATGGACCACAGGCTGAAAATAAGAAATCCTTTTGGGTTCCATCTTCTTTTCTCTAAGCCTCAATTACTTCTTTCTATATGACTAAATAAAATTAAGGTAATTACCATAGGGATTATGATGCCTAGTCAGACATTAATTACAGTTAATCTTTCCAGCAAATCATTTCAAGAGCTAGGCACTATGCTAGGAATTCATACTGTTTATCACATTTTGCTGGTTTGAAATCATAAGGAATATGATAGCTGATGCATTGTGTATTTAGTTAGACACCCAAATAATCTGTAGGAATGACTAAGAAATCTTCATAAAATAAAACACCCTCTTTAAGGAGTTACAAAATAGAAACTACATCATTCCCAGGTTGTATCTGCATATGCAGAGGTCTGAAATAACTGAAATATAATTTCTGATGCAATATGTTATGAGAGGGGATGATAGATACCAATGGATCAAAAGTAGTAGTCAGAAGGATCCTGAAAATTCTACCCCTGACTCAGAGAACTCATTGCACCCAGAAAATCAAGACTTGGTCAGCCCACTGCTTCTGATTGGTGTTTTTAAGATATTAAAAATGCCATGTACTATAATACTAATAACTAACATTCAACTTAATGCTTACTTCAATAAATGTCAGGAAACTTGCTTAACTTTATGTGTATATCATCTCATTTAATCGTAACTATTCTTACAGATGTTAAAATTGAGACATAAAGTTGTACGTTTCTTTGTGAAATCTACAGAGCCAGTAATTAGCAGAGCACTTATTTGAATTAAGGCAGTCTGAAACTGTTTTTAAATCATAGTTTCCAGTTCCTTGATAGCTATTTCCTTCATTAAGCCTATTATATGTTTAGAATGGATACTTAGAGTTAGTATATTGGAAATGACAGCATTATGTTCCAAGAACTCGGAAAAGATGAGAATTCAGTTGTCCTGGGGCTTACTTTGAAAATTATACAATCGGAAGTTATATACAACGGCTCCTTAAAGAAAGACTACTTCCATGGGTAGGAAAGCAGGACCACTTGTGGCTTAATTCAGTCAATGAGATGAATAGGGGCTGAATCAGAAGAAGGCAGGAAAAGAAGGTACTTAAAGAAAGCAACTGTAGTGACTTTCCAACCCTTTTGCCGAAAACAAGGTGATTTACCTCAACACGTTCAGTCCCAGGGCTTAAATGCAGCTTTGAGGAGATAACTGCATAACACCCATCTTGTCAAAGATGGGAATTCAGCTGTCCTGGGGTTTACTTTGAAACCGTATGATTGGAACAGTTATATGCAACATTATACACAACATGGTCACAACGAACTTTCCATTTTTAATGTAGTTTTTCATGTATTTTATCTGTAGGGAGCATGTTGGTTGATTCGAAGACACAAGATCTCAGCACTCTTGTCAACTTGTACTGTAAACTAATAAATTCTTCTCTGCTTTTAATTATTTTTTAAAAATCAATTAAAAAAATTTTTTGACACTCCAAGATCCAGTATTACACTTGGCAGCTGCACGGTGCAGGAGTGGTGTTTCTGCTTTATTGACTATGCCAAACCCTTTGTGTAGGTCACAACAAACTGTGGTAAACCCTTAAACAGAAGGGAATACCAGACCACCTGACCTGCCTCTTGAGAAATCTGTATGCAAGTCAAGAAGCAACAGTCAGAACTGCACATGGAACAACAGACTGGTTCCAAATCGGTAAAGGAGTACGTCAAGGCTGTATATTATCACCCTCCTTATTTAACTTATTTGCAGAGCACATCATGAGAAATGCTGGGCTGTATGAAGCACAAGCTGGAATCAAGATTGCAGGGAGAAATATCAATAACCTCAGATATGCAGATGACACCACCCTTATGGCAGAAAGTGAGGAGGAACTAAAAAGCCTCTTGATGAAAGTTAAACAGGAGAGTGAAAAAATTGGCTTAAAACTCAGTATTGAGAAAATGAAGATCATGGCATCTGGTCCCATCACTTCCTGGCGTATAAATGGTGAAACAGTGGAAACAGTGTCAGATTTTATTTTTGGGGGGCTCCCGAATCACTGTAGATGGTGATTGCAGCCATGAAATTAAAAGACGATTACTCCTTGGAAGAAAAGCTATGACCAACCTAGACAGCATATTAAAAAGCAGAGATGTTATTTTGCCAACAAAGGTCCATCTAGTCAAAAATATGGTTTTTCCAGTAGTCATGTATGGATGTGAGAGTTGGACTATAAAGAAGGCTGAGCACCGAAGAACTGATGCTTTTGAACTGTGGTGTTGGAGAAGACTCTTGAGGGTCCCTTTGACTGCAAGGAGATCGAACCAGTCCATCCTAATGGAAATCAGTCCTGAATATTCATTGGAAGGACTGATGCTGAAGCTGAAGCTACAATAATTTGGCCACCTGATGAGAAGAACTGACTTATTGGCAAAGACCCTGATGCTGGGAAAGATTGAAGACAGAAGGAGAAGAGGATGACAGAGGATGAGATGGTTGGATGATATCACCGACTCAATGGACATGAGTTTCAGTAAACTCCGGGAGTTAGTGATGGACAGGGAGGCTTGGCATGCTGAAGTCAATGTGGTCATAAAAAGTCGGACACGACTGAGTGACTGAACTAAACTGAGTATTACATTTAGTATCTCACCTTCATTTTAGAGAAAATTCTTTGTTGATAGACCTTACTATGTCGTTCAACAGAGAGGGGATATATATATATGTATACTTATGGCTGATTTGCATTTTTATATGGCAGAAAACAACACAACATTGTAAAGCAACTACCTTCCAATTGAAAAAAAAACAAAAAACAAAAAACAAAGACAGTCTCATGTACAAAAATCTTTAGACTTTTAGCCTGAGAACCTCTTTTTCTCTAGGTGATCCCAGTGGTTCATTCCTTTTCCACTAGTAATTAAAACAGATGTGCTTTAGTCACTTAGCTGTGTGAGACTCTTTGCAATCCCATGAACTGTAACCCACCAAGCTCCTCTGTCTATGTGATTATCTCAGGAGGAATACTGGAATGGGTTGCCATTTCCTCCTCCAGAGGATCTTCCCAACCTAACGATCAAACCTGTCTCCTGAATTGGCAGGTGAGTTCTTTACCGCTGAGTCATCTGGGAAGCCTAGTTAACACAGATAAAATGAGGTACATACTCCTGGGAGGAACAAAAATTCCTTTGGGCAGAGGTCACAACAACAAACAAACATGAATGCTATCACAAATTACAGGGAGACATTTCTCCAAGTGTTCCTATGCTAAATCCTACATGAAATAGTACTTCTGTCATAATTACCCAGGCAATTATCATGTTTCATACATTCAGGTTAAAAACAATGATTCTGATGAAAAGTAAAACAAATCATTGATGAAGCTAAAATAAAAACAGTGTCAGCCAAATACAAAACACGTTGGGTGGTGGTGGTTGGTAGTGCTTTGCTTAATTACTTTTTATTATCATTTGTTTCTGGTGACACTGAAAAAGCAGTAATCTGAAATGAAATATTTTATCACGTGCATGACAACATGAAGAAAGAAAAAGACAAAATCAAAAACCTTACATTGCTACCTTCAGTGGTAAAGATAAGAGGAACACATATCAAATGTTTTCAATAAACAAAACAGTTACATATAAAAAGGGAAAAAAGGGAAGGACAAGCCCAGTGGAAATCACGCACTTGTCCAAGAATTATTCTGCATTTAAAAAAAATCTTCCCCATATCTGTGGCATTTCATCTCATAAAGAACAAAAAACCTTTGGATACTTTTTCTCCTTTTCTCTTGCTTCTTTGCAATAAGTAGTAATAACTCCTCTAATACTTTATGCAAATCTTCATTATGGCACTTTACCATTATAATTATTTGCTTCAGTGCCTGTCTTTCCCAACAGACTGTGTGTGCTTGGAGGCCTAGGGCTGTCTTAATCATCTCTTCACATCACACATGCTTGCTAATGCTTGTTATATAACACGATGACAGGTTTAAAACTCATGAGTCTACAGGAGGGCCAAGGAAGTAACATAAAGGAATGAAAGCCAGGTGTAAGATGACCAGTGGGGTACCGTTACTCTGAGAAGCCCCTAATCCATCTGAATATGGTAGCTTCTAATTAGACCTGGCAGACCGTTGCTAAGGACATTATCAAGAAGCCAGGTATCTAAATATGCATGCGAAGTTTGCCACATTTAAAAAAATACTGTGTAAGACAAACAAAACATTATCAACTAGGCAGATTTTGTCCATGGGGCACCAGTTTGCAAACAACCAACCGGACATATGCTAACATGTACTTGGGATCAATAAACTCCAATATTGAGGAAACTTTTGTCCTCAGTCTGAATGCAAGTAACTATTCTCAGATTTTCCAATAAGGTTTTACATAATCTGAATATCACTGAAAAACACTTAACTCAAATGACTATAACCATAACCATAGTACTAAACTATACTATTTACACATACTCACAGGGGCATCTGGTCTATCACTTCATGGCAAATAGATGGGGAAAATACGGAAACAGTGGCAAATTTTATTTTCTTGGGCTCCAAAATCACTGTGGATAGTGACTGCAGCCATGAAATTAAAAGACACTTGCTCCTTGGAAGAAAAGCTATGGCAAACCTAGACAGCATATTAAAAAGCAGAGACTTCACTCTCCCAACAAAGGTCTGCATAGTCAAAGCTATGGTTTTTACAGTAGTCATGTATGAATGTGAGAGTCGGACCATAAAGAACTCTGAGCACCGAAGAATTGATGCTTTCAAACTACGATGCTTCAGAAGACTCTTGAGAGTCCCTTGGACTGCAAGGAAATCAAACCAGTCAATTCTAAAGGAAATCAACCCTTACTATTCATTGGAAGGACTGATGCTGAAGCTGAAGCTCCAATACTTTGGCCACCTGATGGAAAGAGTGAACTCACTGGAAAAGATTCCAATGCTGGGAAAGATTGAAAGCAAAACAGAAGAGGGTGGCAGAGGATGAAATGGTTAGATAGCATCACTGACTCAATGTCATCAATTTGAGAAAACTTGGGAGATAGTGAAGGACAGGGAAGCTTGTCATGCTGCAGGCCATGGGGTCACAGAGCTGGACTGACTTAGGGACTGAACAACAATAACAAATATTACTCAAAAGCGCTTCCCCAGTGGCTCAGTACTAAACAGTCTGACTATCCATGCAAGAGACTTGGGTTCGATCCCTGGGTTGGGAAGAAATGGCAGCCACTCTAATACAGTCCAGGGGAGCACAAAAGAGTTGGAAACAAATTAGTGACAAAAAACAATATTACTCAACATGTTTAGATCCCCATTTTCTCCTATGAATCCTACCTCATCCAAGACACAGAGAACTAAAGACTAGAAGCAATAAAGTCATCTTCTTAGGATAGTTAGAAGTGACCAGTGATAGGAGTAACCTAAAAGCAAAGCAGTCAGGAGCCATTTGATGTAGGCGCCATCAGTCCTACAAACTGAATAATCAAGAAAAACTTTGCAGCACACTTTGTAACAATGAGTCATTAGAGCAAGGTTAAATTATGCTCATTATGTTCTGTTCAATAAAAGAAAGAAATGCATGCCACATTTTAGAGTTTTTCTGTCAAATTAGTTATTTTTAATACTATTTAAATTATGCAGGTCAAGAAGCAACAGTTAGAACTGGACATGGAACAATGGACTGGTTCCAAATTGGAAAATGAGTATGTCAAAGCTGTATATTGTCACCCTGCTGATTTAACTTCTATGCAGAGTACATTATTCGAATTACTGGCCTGGATGAAGCACAAGCTGGAATCAAGATTGCTGGGAGAAATATCAATATCTTCAGATATGCAGATGACGCCACTCTTATGGCAGAAAGCAAAGATGAACTAAGGAGCTTTTTGATGAAAGTGAAAGAGGAGAGTGAAAAAGTTGGCTTAAAACTCTACATTCAAAAAAAGAATCATAGTATCTGGTCCTATCACTTCATGGCAAATAGATAGGGAAACAATGGAAACAGTGAGAGACTTTATTTTGGGGGGCTCCCAAATCACTGCAGATGGTGACTGCAGCCATGAAATTAAAAGACGCTTGCTCCTTGGAAGAAAAGCTATGACCAACCTAGACAGCATATTAAAAACCAGAGATTACTTTGCTGAAAAAGGTCCATACAGTCAAAGCTATGGCTTTTTCACTAGTCACAGATGGTTGTGTGAGTTGGACCATAAAGAAAGCTGAACACCAAAGAACTGATGCTTTTGAACTGTGGTGTTGGAGAAGACTTTTGAGAGTCCCTTGGACTGAAAGGAGAACAAATCAGTCAATCCTAAAGGAAATCAATCCTGAATATTCACTGGAATGACTGATGCTGAAGCTGAAGCTCCAATACTTTGGCCACCTTATGTGAAGAGCTGACTCATTAGTGGAAGACCCTGATGCTGGGAAAGATTGAAGGCAAGAGAAGAAGGGGATGACAGAGGATGAAATGGTTAGACGGCATCACTGGCTCCATGGACATGGGTCTGAGAAAGCTCTGGGAGTTGGTGAAGGACAGGGAAGCCTGGCATGCTGCAGTCCATGGGGTCGCAGAGTCGGACATGACTGAGCAACTGAACTGAACTGAATTGGTGAATGCCTAGAAATTTCATTCATCAAACATATCATTTTCCCAATGTTGGATAAACTAAATGTTACCACACTAAATACAGCATCACATTACATTTAAATAATTATCAGTGGTTTTCTTTCATTTCTCACCATAATCCCATGAATCAGATATCAGTCCCACTGTGCTGACAATTTAACTGAGACACAGCCACACAATCTTAGACAGTGACTCAGTTCTTTCAGGGCTTCCCAGGTGGCACTAGTGGTAAAGAACCCACCTGCCAAAGCAGGAGGCATAAGAAACTTGGGTTCGAACCCTGGGTCAGAAAGATCCCCTGGAGGAGGATATGGTAACCCACTCCAGTATTCTGGCCTGGAGAATCCCATGGACAGAGGAGCCTGGTAGGGTCCATAGGGTCACAGAGAGTTGGACACAACTGAGGTGACTTAGCAAGCACGCAGTTCTTTTAACTTCTATAAATGTTCTTTCACAGATCCATTCATTCATTCATTCAACACAAATTTATTGAACATTAATATGACCAATAGTTCCACAAAATAAAATGCCAGAAACTTTAAACATAAATGTAAATCTACAATTATAGTACAATATGATTCAAAACTCCTCTGAAGCTCAGTTTTATAAAAAGTGAGTTCTAGAGGTTTTTAAATCACTTTCTAGTACCTGTCATTAATTAACAATGTGCGAATATCTTAACACATGTGATATTTTGAAAACCAGACTATTTCTGTACCTAATCCGTGAGAGAAATAGGTACAGTAAATAGAAATGACTCAAGCTTTCTCTATATTCATTAGATAATTAGTTAATTAGAACACCTTTGTAATGCTTTCTTAATCACTCACTCCAGTAGTGCAAAGAAATCAAAGTTAATACATCTGTCACAAAGGGATTGACTACAGGTTTCTTTATTCAATGTATTTCTTTTAAAACTGTGTAAATTTAGTGTCTGTGCTACTCTTGAAATATCCCAATTAACAACACAGAAAGAAAAAAAAGACTGCATCATCTTCACAATTTGACGAGTGGAAAATTATGTGATGGAAAGGTTAGCCTAACTGATTATACTCAGATGAGCCTTTAGCAAACTAGGATTTCTCTACCAGGACTCAGTGTATTTTAGAAACTGCCTTTCCAATGAAACTATTGTTTATACAGTCACTTCTGTGCTGCTAAGATACTAGTTGGTTTTGTCTTCTGTTTCTGATTTTGCCACATTATTTTTTCAAAAAGCACAGCTTCTGTAGCAGTCTAGATATTATGATCTTTGCTGGCATCACTAGCTATGCTTTGGGGGGAATGAACACATTGACTTTGATAAAGAAATTGCAAAACATAAAGATATAATGGTAAAACAAAAATATTTTTATTTGAAATATTATTTCAAATCCAGGATTTGAAATAATTACATTTACTCATAGTAAAGAAAAAAAAAAACAGTATCTCAAAATCCAATACTTAACCAGAAGACTAGAGCAAAGAATAGGATAGATTCGCTGGACTGTACATTTATAAATTACTGACTAAAATTAAGGTCCTATCCATAGTGGTGGCTCAGCTGGTAAAGAACTTGCCTGCCGTGCAGGAGATGCAAGAGACACAGGTTTGATCCTTGGGTCAAGAAGATTCCCTGGAAAAGAAAATGGCAAACTACTCCAGTATTCTTGTCTGGAAAATTCCATGGATAAAGGAGCTGATGGTGTTGCCGAGTCAGACACAACTGAGTATGCACACACACACACACACAGAGAGCATAGTTTAATGCTTTGTGAACAGTAAGTTGGACTCACATTAGAAAGAATTCACCAGATTTTGAACTGACAATCCAAGGACAAAGTAATCTGATTTTGCGTCTAAACTCAGCTTTGATTTTGATGTCAGTTAATTTGCTGATGACTTTGAAAACATTAAATCGTTGCCGTCCTCAAACCTGGAGAAATGAGTCATCTGTTTCTGTCAAGTGGGAAAGAACAAAATCAGCAGGAAAGGAAATTTTATTTCTAAAATTCATAAAGAATGCAATAAACAGTGGAGATTATCTACCAGTAACTGCACTTCTTTTTTCTTTTTTTCCCCAAAATTCACAATGCTCCTTTAAAGAGCAAAAAGGCAAGCAACTTGAAGGATACATGACAGTCAGGCCTTTCTATCACATTTTTGCAGTAAAAGGGAGGAATTTTCCTGGCATAACTTTTTGGTCCTTGAAAGAGAAGCATAAATAAGCCAATGCAAATTTTTTCCTTAGAGATTATTAAACCATCTTCATATCTTAAATGTAGCTTCCAACTTATGTTCCCTGTAATAAATCATACATTATGTCAGTTATAATCATTTTTTAGATTCATAAGCTGAGGTTCAGAGGTTTTATATCCTTTGGCAGAGTCACCATTAACATGGGGCAGGTTTAGGATTTGAACCACATCCTCTGGATTCCACACACAAGCCTCTGTTCTAGTTAACTTCTTCCAGTGAATTTTGATACTTTGATTGCCTGACTCTTCCTTTGCTTTTCTGTGTAAATAAATAAAGACACCTGACTTACCTTGGTCATAGAGTTGTTATGAATATCAAACATCATAATGTATATCAACATATTTTAGAAATTTAACAGCTAGAAGTTTTTATTTCAAAACATATAGAAAGTACGGTTGACTTGCCTGAGAGAAAAGTGGTTACATGGCTCTAAGTTAGCTATTTTTATGATAATCTAATAATTGCCAATTTTTGCCTCCCAACTACCCATCCACCCAACCACCACTTCTGCTCTCCTACTAGTCAAGCCAGATGATACTTCAGTTTTACAGGAAGAGATGCAGCTTGAGACAGTACTGAGAAACAAGTCCATATTCCCATTCTTCTAGTTTACTCAGAACACACTTACTCAGGCTTACTCTGGAGGAAGGACAAGAGAGGAAGTGCTACTCATGTTTCTGAGTCAGTGTATGGAGAGTTCGGCCGTTTAAAAGTACAAATTTATTTCCAAGTGGACTGACTTCGTATATTCACTTACCACCCACCTTGAGATCTGCTGAAGGGAAAGTAAAGAAAAATAGGAGCTCACAGCCCTCTTTTATTAATCCTGAGGAATTAACCAAGAATTTTAGTGATCCTAAGAAATTAATAAGACACAACCCAATTTTTAAATAACATGGTTAACTTTGAACATTGCTTGAAGTACCACATTGAGAGAATTGAAAGTCTATCATGGAAGCATTTCACCACTTAAATTATTGTCCACAAAAGCAATTTCTATGTGTTAAAACCAGAGTCAGAAAGCAAGAGGCAATTTTAGAAATGTAAATCTTTACTTTGCCCAAAGTACAAATTTGTAAGAGGCTGATTCTTCTGTTCCAATAAGAACTGCATTGGTTCAGATCCACAGAATTAGAGTGAGCTATTAATGCTAATGAAAACTCAAAGTGTTACACGGCACACCCGAGGGAAACTTTTATTTTTAATATCTTAATCATTCTCTTCACCAGACACTAGGCTGAGTGCTTTGCATGAAGTATTTTCATTAATCCTTAAAACTCTTTCAGGTGAGACTATTACTAATTCCCATTTTATGAGGAACCAGCTAGTTAGCGTGCATGCTCAGTCACTTCAGTCACGTCCATGGAATTTTCCAGGCAAGAATACTGGGGTAGGTTGCCATTTCTTCCTCCAGGGATCTTCCCGACCCAGGGATCAAACCTGCATCTCCTGCATTGGCAGGAGGATTCTTTAACACTGAGCCACTTGGGAAGTCTAGCATATTAGTGGTGGACCCAAAGGTAAAACACATTACAATCTTGAGCTATTTTTAAAAATTAAGTGGCAAAGTGCTTATACCAGGGCAACCCCTTTCTTTTCCTCTACACTTAGTGATCAGTAGGAAGAGCACTCTGTGTAGCTCTATGAATACTGGAAAAGAAATAATGGAGCTCTTTTTTAGAATATTTGAAAGGGAAAATATCTTCCATGTGTTTCTAGATTCCAATTCACAGAAAATATCAAAAGAAAGATACGTGAGAAACAGAAGGCATCTCTGTCTCCTGTTACACATTAGCAGCATGTAAGATTCATCACTACTTTTATATGGTTACCAGGGGCTGCCCAGGTGGTGCAAGAAACCTCCTGCAAATGCAGGAGAGGCAAGAGACACAGGTTTGATCCCCAGGTTAGGAAGATCCCCTGGAGTAGGAAAAGGCAACTCACTCCTGTATTCTTGCCTGAAAAATTCCATGGACAGAGGAGCCTGGCAGGCTACAGTCCATGGGAATCACAGCGTGTCAGACACATCTGAGTGACTGAACATGCACATAGGAGAGAGCAGAACGGGATGTCACAGCAGGGTAGCTTCAGTCACCACCACCCCAGTCTGTGGGGATCTCATGTAACTCTCTGAGTATCACTTCCTCACTCACTGCTCCATGAATAACCCCCCAGGATGCCACATGTGAGGAAGAGGTCCTCTCAGAGGGAAGCCCAGGCTTTTGTGCAAGGCTTACAGATCTTCACAGACCTGCAAGACTATAAGGTGCTTGCAGACTAGGAAAGAAAGTGAACATCTGCATCAAAGCCAGAAAGGTAGCCAGAATGTGGTAATTTAATATCTAAGAGGATACTGAGAAATATGAGATTTAAAGGAGAGAAGTGTGTCAGAAGTGTGGTGGGAGGAATCCATGACAAAGGAGGCAAAAAGGATTAAACTTCAATAAATTTAAACAAGGGAAGATCATATGTGAAAGGAGGAAGAGCTGAAACAAGGCAGACACACCAGCAGCCAGCCCCCGGCTTCCCTTTGTTATTCTGCCATCCTAGGAAGGAAAGACATGGGGGATACGGTTGTGAAGGGGGGTCATGGCAGAAATCAAAAGTCCTTGAGCATTATCCTCAAATAGGATGTGTCAGCAATGGAAAGCTTTGAAAGATTTCTATCAGGGTTAGGTTCAGAGCTGAGCTTTGGGAAGACCAAAGCTGCCTGAGATGCTTTTAAAATCTTAGTTATTAGCTTGTTCACTTGTTTGTACACTCATCTGAAGCACTTTATTTCTGAGGCAATATCTTCCAAGCACTCATTTTACCCTCTAGGAGAACACTACTTACCTAGAAGTCAGAAGAACTTTTCTAATTGGCTAAGGATCCTGAGTAACCACAGATATGCAGATGACACCACACTTATGGCAGAAAGCGAAGAACTGAAGAGCCTCTTGATGAAAGTGAAAGAGCAGAGTGAAAAAGGTGGCTTAAAACTCAGCATTCAGAAAAAGAAGATCATGGCATCTGGTCCCATCACTTCATGGCAAATAGATGGGGAAACAATGGAAACAGTAGCAGACTATATTTTGGGGGGCTCCCAAATCACTGCAGATGGTGACTTCAACCATGAAATTAAAAGATGCTTGCTCCTTGGAAGAAAAGCTACCAACCTAGACAGCATATTAAAAAGCAGAGACATTACTTTACCAGCAAAGGTCCATCTAGTCAAAGCTATGGTTTTTCCAGTAGTCATGTATGGATGTGTGAGTTGGACTATAAAGAAAGCTGAGTGCCCAAGAATTGATGCTTTTTGAACTGTGGTATTGGAGAAGACTCTTCAGAGTTCCTTGGACTGCAAGGAGATGCAAACTGTCCATCCTAAAGGAAATCAGCCCTGAATATTCACTGCAAGGACTGATTCTGAAGCTGAAACTCAAATACTTTAGCCACCTGATGCAAAGAACTGACTCACTGGAAAAGACCCTGATGCTGGGAAAGATTGAAGGTGGGAGGAGAAGGGGGCAACAGAGGATGAGATGGTTGGACGGCATCACCAATTCAAAGGACATGAGTTTGAGTAGGCCCTGGGAGTTGGTTTTGGACAGAGAAGTCTGGCATGCTGCAGTCCATGGGGTTACAAAGAGTTGGACATGACTGAGTGACTGAACTGAAGGATCCTAAACCCAAGAGTAGTAAATGAAGGTCTGAGAATTATACACAACCACTGGTACAGGAAACATGGACCAGGAGCTTATATTTTAAATAAAGGTAAAATGCAGCTGCATTTGGGGTAATTAAAGCTCATAAACTCTCAAGTCTCCCCATTAAAATGTATTGTGAGCTCTAGATTATGACTAACAATAATACTCACCTTCCCAGGTGGCGCTAGTGGTGAAGAACTCACTTGCCAATGCAGGAGACAATAAGAGATGTGGGTTCAGACCCTGGGTTGGGAAGATCCCCTGGAGTGGAGCATGGCAACCCACTCTAGTTTCTTGCCTGGAGAATCCCATGGACAGAGGAGCCTGGTGGGCTACATCCGTGGGGTCACAAAGAGTTGGACATGACTGAAGTGCCTTAGCACAGCACAGCTCAACAACAGCATTATAGATGGTGAGGGACAGGGAAGCCTTGTGTGCTGCAGTCCAGTTCCAGTTCAGTCGCTCAGTCGTCTCTGACTCTTTGCAACCCCATGAACCGCAGCATGCCGAGCCTCCCTGTCCATCACCAACTCCCAGAGTCTACCCAAAGCCATGTCCATTGAGTCGGTGATGCCATTCAACCATGTCAACCTCTGTCATCCCCTTCTCCTCCTGCCCTCAATCTTTCCCAGCATCAGGGTCTTTTCAAATGAGTCAATTCTTCACATCAGGTGGCCAAAGTACTGGAGCTTCAGCTTCAACATCAGTCATTCCAATGAACACCCAGGACTAATCTCCTTTAGGATGGACTGGTTGGATCTCCTTGCAGTCCAAGGGACTCTCAAGAGTCTTCTCCAACACCACAGTTCAAAAGCATCAATTCTTTAAAGTTGCAAACAGTCATACACATGACAGTGATTGAACAGCAAAAATAATATTAACCTTATAAGGAAAAAGAAACCCTACTCTGAAGTCTTTACATCTTGAGGGAAATCCTGGAGAGTGAAGTCACATGGCAGGATCCTCTGGTAGTCTGTTGTGCTGATTCCCTCCTCTGGGAAATACTGGGATTAGGCATGAGAAACTGTCCAGCAATCAGTTCAGTTCAGTTTAGTCATTCAGTCGTCTGACTCTTTGCAACCCCATGAATCACAGCACGCCAGGCCTCCCTGTCCATCACCAACTCCCGGAGTTCACTCAGACTCATGTTCATCGAGTCGGTAATGCCATCCAGCCATCTCATCCTCTGTTGTCCCCTTCTCCTCCTGCCCCCAATCCCTCCCAGCATCAGGGTCTTTTCCAATGAGTCAACTCTTCCATGAGGTGGCCAAAGTATTGGAGTAGGACCCTATGCAACTTGGCCTTCCAAGATCTAAAAATGGTGATGTATCAAGTTGACACAGTACCATCTCACCAAACTGAAAAGGACTTTGAGGCTATGCACAGAGCTAAGGGATTTATGCAAGCAGTACTTCCTGAGGGCTTGATGGGTATTCTGACTGACTAGGAGAGAACAATAAACAATATGGAAAAGCACATGTTTTCAGCGAGCTTACATTCAGGTCTGGGGATAAAGATTCCTGTCACAGTCAGTAAAGAGATAATGAAACAGGCCATGAAAGAAATAAACTCTGATCACATCACAAAGTGAGTGAAAGGCTACTTCATAGAGCTGGCCAAAGGGGACCTGTCTGAAGAAGCAATGAATGAGCAGACACCAGCGTGGTAAAAAGTCAAGGGCCAGAGGAGGGCATCAAACACAGAGAGAAGTAATAGATCTAAGGGTCTTCTGACAAGAACGGATATGGCATGCTCAATAAAAACAAAGAATGCCTGTGAACCTAAAGCATAAAAATGGATGGGGAACACACTGGAAAAGGGGGTCAGAGAAGTTCATGCTGGCCAGATCATCTGTGACCATATTTATGAATTTGGCTTTTACTGTGAATATAGGAAGCCACTGGAAAAAATTTGAACAAGGGAATGTCCTTTTAGGACAAATAAAATTATTGAAATAACTTTATGCACTCTGAATGCTGAGTGCAAGGACTGCAGGAAAGCAAATTTTGAGATAAAATAGTTACAAGGCTACTGCCAAAATTCAGGTGAAAATCAATACTAGCTTGGACTGACGGTGGCAGTGGGGAGGTAGAGGAATGAACAGAATTAAGACATATATTGGAGACTGAGCCAGCAGGACTTCTTGGTGAGAATGGTGTAAGAATGAGGAGAAAAAGAGAATAAAGCCAAATCCTAGGTCTTGTTCTTAAGTGCCTAAGCAACTACCTAGATGGAGGTGGCATTTGCTGAGACTGGGAAAACTGGAGGAAAAGGGAAGGGTAGGGGAAAATCCAGAGGTTCAATTTACTTCAATCAAACGGTCAATCCTAAGGAAATCAACCCTGAATACTCACTGGAAGAAATAACGCTGAAGCTGGAAGCTCAAATACTTCGGCCACTTGATGGGAGCAATTAATTTACTGGGAAAGACCCAGATGCTGGGAAAGAGTGAAGGCAAAAGAAGAAGAGGGCAGGAGAGGATGAGATGGTTGGATAGCATCATTGACTCAACGGACATGAACCTGGGCAAACTCTGGGAGATGGTGAGGAATAGGGAGGCCTGGCGATGCTGCAGTCTGTGGAGTTGCAAAGAGTCAGACACAACTTAGTGAATAAACAAGAGGGAAATCCAGAGATTCAATTTAGTTGCATTACAGTTGAGACTTCTACTAATAATTAGATGAAGATGTGAAAAAGGTAGTTGTATACGTAAGTCAAGAGTCTAGGATATTATTGAGAGTAAGAGATACAAATTTGGGAATTATCAGTATTTGAATGGCTTTAAAGCTGTGGGACTAGCTGTGATCACTTAGGGAGAGACTAATCGTAGAGATGAGAAGAGTGCCCAATATCAATGCCTGGGAGCTGAGCATTTGGAGGCTGATAGTGAATAGCCATCAAGGACCACTGCAATAAGAGGAAAACCAAAGGAATGTGATAGACAGAAGCCAATAGAAAAAGATGTTTCAAGGAGGATGTGGTCAATAGTATATATAATGAGGTTGATACACTGCATAAGATAAGGCAGTATCATACTCTGCAAATAGATTATATTTCTTGTGGATATAGTTTCTAAAGAATGCATCTTAGGTTTTACTGATATGACATGAAAATCCAGGTAAAATTTAATACATTTACTCACACCAGATGTTTGGAATAAAGATAAACTTTTATTCATTATCACTTCTATTTATCTTTCATGCATCAGTTTTAGATCCTACTGTAAGACTGATATATATCAATCTGTGCTCTATATACCAAGATATATATCAAACTATGCTATATATCTTTAGTTCTCACTGTGTAGAATTTTAAAGATGCCTATAACATTGTAGCTCAGCCTAAAGACACATGCATCACTGAATACATTTTTACTGAACTGTTAGATCTATGAGGGTGGGAACAGGCCTGATATGTTCATAGATAAAGTCTTAGAATTTAACAAATGTCAAATACTTTGTAGATTCTCAAAAACTCCAGTTTATAGATAATTTAATCATCAATCACTTATTCTGAGTCACTGCAGCACCAAATTAGAGCAAGTAAAAGATGGTTAGCACTCCCATTTGACATACTGAAATGAGGTAGCCAAAATTGAGCAAAGTCCTGTGTAAGCAGGGAAATACCAATGTACCTCTAAAGCCTTCCATTATTCATAATATTGGTGCATAAAAAATCTCCACAAGCACACGATTCACTGCCACACAGGTGCAGATGGACAACGCTGACCTACAGTTTCCCTCACAATAATTATAGAGAGTCTACTGATACACAATTGATCTAAAAAGCCTCTTAGTCCAATTCTCCACCAAATTCCAGAAGAATATAATATCATAGTATGTGGACACCCAAGAAGAAATTCACCAAGAGTTTCTGCTAAAAGGTGTGCGATTATCACAGTTTGGTTTTAGGGACAGGTTAATTGGCAAATCTGTATTAAATCATACTCACAGGAAGCACTTCGATAGGTACTATGAGGGATACAAAGGAATATAGAGTACATTTCCAGGCCTTTTGGAATTCTAAAATCTATTTAGGTATATGTCTTTCACTTTACGAAATGTTAAATAAAAATATAACATTGCAATAATAGAAAAATTACAAATGTGAGGTCCTATATAGTTAATAGTCATCCACTCTTCAGTATGAATCAAATATAAGGTGGATACGAATCTTTAGCTGAATGTTTGGTGAACACAAGAACATAGTAAAGTGTGTGTGTGTGTGTTTTGTTCTCCCTTAAAAATTATCAGTCCCAGAACATCATATATAAGAACACATCTTGACGCATGTTTCTTGCTGCATGGCAACCATAAGGAAATGTAATGCCGAGGAACAGATCTCTAGGACACAGCCTGCATGTGGCACTGTGTTTCCAAGCAGAGAATAAGGTTTCCATCCCTATAATTACTCTTGTATTTGTATGTGGTGGTGGTGGTGGTTCAGTCGCTCAGTCGTGTCCTACTCTTTGCAACCCCATAGAGTGTAGCCCTCAAGGCTCCTCTGTCCGTGGGATTTCCCAGGCAATACTAGAGTGGGTTGCTATTTCCTTTTCCAAGGGATCTTCCTGACCCAGGAACTGAAGCTGCACCTCTCGCGTGGCAAGCTGCTACTTTTACCTGAGCCGCCTGGGAAGCCCCCCTCTTGTTTTATGAGTATATGTGTGCTCAGTCGTTTAAGTCATGTTCAGCTCTTTATGATCACATGGACTGTTGCCCGCCAGGCTCCTCTGTCCATGGGATTCTCCAGGCAAGAATACTGGAGTGAGCTGCCATGCCTTGCTCCAGGGAATTTTCCCAACCCAGGGACTGAACCTGCATCTCCTGTATCTCCTGCACTGCAGATTCTTTACCCCTGAGCCACCAGGAAAGCCCTTCTCTTATATTGTAATAGCACCTTATTTGAGAAACAAAATGGCACCATAGAAAGAGCAATAGATCAAGAGTCAAGGGGCTTGGGGATTCCTGACTTTGCTACCAACAAAGGTCAGCAGGAGGAAGGGGGTCTGGAGCTATCTCCAGCTCTGAAGTCGGACACACAGCCACTTAAACTTCTTCTGTATGATCCTAGGCAAGTCACACAGCTTTCACTGTTATTTTCTCATCTATAAACTGAGAAGAACAGTACCACTGGAATCTAAAATGTAACTAAGTGAAAGTAGCCAATGGAAACAGTAAAAAGATCAGTGGTTTTCAGAAGCTAGAGGGTAGAGGGAAGAATACAGAGAATTTTTCAGGTCATGAAATTATTCTGCATGATGCTAGAGTGGTAGATACATGTTATTACACATTTGTCCAAACTCATTTAATGTACAATAACAAGAGTGAACTCTAATGTAAACTAAAGACTTTGAGTGGTAATGCTATGTCAGTGTAGGTTTATCAGCTGTAACAAATGCACCACTCTAGTTACTACTGTTGTTCAGTCGCTCTGTCAGACACCTTAGTCGCTCAGTCATATCCGACTCTGTGACAACATGGACTGCAACACACCAGGCTTCCCTGTTCTTCATCATCTCCCAGAGCTTGCTGAAACTCATATCCATTGAGTCAGTGATGCCATCCAACTATCTCATTCTCTTTCGTCCCCTTCTCCTTCTGCCTTCAATCTTTCCCAGCATCAGGATCTTTTCTAATGAGTCAGTTCTTTGGATCAGATGACCAAAGTATTGGAGCTTCAGATTCAGCATCAGTCCTTCCAACGAATATTCAGGACTGATTTCCTTTAGGATTCACCGGCTGGATCTCCTTGCAGTCCAAGGGACTCTCATAAGTTCTCTCCAACATCACAGTTCAAAAGCACCAATTCTTTGGGGTTCAACCTTATTGTCCAATTCTTACATACAAACCTAACTAATGGAAAAAGCATAGCTTTGACTAGACAGACCTTTATCAGCAAAGTAATGTCTCTGCTTTGTAACAAGATGTCAATAGCTTTTCTTCCAAGGAATAAGCATCTTTTAATTTTATGGCTGCAGTCACCATCTGCAATGATTTTGGAGCCCAAGAAAATAAAGTCTGTCACTGCTTCCATTGATTCCCCATCTATTCACCATGAAGTGATGGGGCCAGATGCCATGATATTCATTTTTTGAATACTGAGTTTTAAGCCAACTTTTTCACTCTCCTCTTTCACTTTCATCAAGAGGCTCTTTAGTTCTTCTTCACTTTCTGCCATAAGGGTGGTGTCTGTATATCTGAGGTTATTGATATTTCTCCCAGCAATCTTGATTCCAGCTTGTGCTTTACGTAGCCTGGCATTTCGCATGATGTACTCTGCATTAGCAAGCAGCGTGACAATATATAGCCTTGACATACTCCTTTTCCAATTTGGAACCAGTCTGTTATTCCATATCTGGTTCTAACTGTAGCTTCTTGACCTGCATAGATATTTCTCAGGAGGCAGGTAAGGTGGTCTGGTATTTTCATCTCTTTAAGAATTTTCCAGTTTGTTGAGATCCACACAGTCAAAGACTTTAGCATAGTCAATGAAGCAGAAGTAGCTGTTTTTCTAGAATTCTCTTGCTTTTTCTATGATTCAAAGGATGGTGGCAATTAGACCTCTGGTTCCTCTGCCTTTTTAAAATCCAGCTTGAACATCTGGAAGTTCTCAGTTCATGTACTGTTAAAGTCTAGCCTGGAGAATTTTAGCATTACATTGCTAGCATGTGAAATGAGTGCAGCTGTGTAGTAGTTTGAACATGCTTTGGCACTGTCTTTTGTTGGGACTGGAATGAAAACTGGCCTTTTCCAGTCCTGCGGCCACTGCTGAGTTTTCCAAATTTGCTGGCATATTGAGTCAGTACTTTAACAGAATCATCTTTTAGGATTTGAAATAGCTCAGCTGGAACTCCATCAGCTCCACTAGGTTTGTTCATAGTGATGCTTCCTAAGGCCCACTTGACTTTGCACTCCAGAATGTCTGCCTCTAGGTAAGTGATTACACCATTGTGGTTATCTGGGTTATGAAGATACTTTTTGTATATTTCTTCTGTGTATTCTTGCCACCTCTTCTTAATAGCTTTTGCTTCTGTTAGGTCAATACCATTTATGTCCTTTACTGTGCCTATCTTTACATGAAATATTCCCTTGGTATTTCTAATTTTCTTGAAGAGATCTCTAGTCTTTCCCATTTTTTTGTCTTCCTCCAGTTCTTTGCACTGATCACTTAGGAAGACTTTCTTATCTCTCCTTGCTATTATTTGGAACTCTGCATTCAGGTGGGTATATCTTTCCTTTACTCCTTTGTCTTTCACTTCTCTTCTTTTCTCAACTATTTTTAACATCTTTTCAGACAATCATTTTGTCTTTTTGCATTTCTTTTTCCTGGGGATGATTTTTTTTTTTTGCTTTATACTTTTATTTTTATTTTATTTTTTTCCTGGGTTGTTTCTATTGTTTATTTTTTTAATTTAAATTTATTTATTTTAATTGGAGGCTAATTACTTTACAATATTGTATTGGTTTTGCCATACATCAACATGAATCTGCCACGGGTGAACACGTGTTCCCCATCCTGAACTCCCCTCCCACTTCCTTCCCCGTACCATCCCTCTGGGTCATCCCAGTGCACCAGCCCCGAGCATCCTGTATCCTGCATCAAACCTGGACCTGGGGATGATTTTGATTACTGCCTCCTGCACAATGTTATGAGCCTCTGTCCATAGTTCTTCATGCACTCTATCCATCAGATCTAATCCCTTGAATCTATCCCTTGAATCTATCCCTGGAATCTAATCTTGAATTATACAGTCACTTCCACTGTATAATTGTAAGAGATTTGATTTAGGTCATACCTGGATGGCCTAGTGGTTTTCCCTATTTTCTTCTATTTAAGTCTGAATTTTGCAATAAGGAGTTCATGATTTGAGCCACAGTCAGCTCCTAGTCTTATTTCTGCTGTCTAAACCTTCTCCATCTTTGGCTGCAAAGAATGGAATCAATCTGATTTTGGTATTGACCATCTGGTGATGTCCATTTCTTGGATGAGAAGCTGTCTCTTGCGTTGTGGGAAGAGGGTGTTTGCTATGACCAATGCATTCTCTTGGCAAAACTCCATTAGCCTTTGCCCTGCTTCATTTTGTACTCCAAGGCCAAACTTGCCTGTTACTCCAGGTTATCTCACTATTGACAGCCTCTCTAGAGTGGGATGCCAGTAGTGGGGGAGGTTATGCATGTGTAGCAGCAGGGAAACCACTGTACCTTCCTCTACATTTGTCTGTGAAATTTACAACTGCCATGTATTCACCAAACCCTGAAGCCCAGATTCACAGCTAAGTCTGAGGACCGGTCCTTCTCCCTATTAGAGACCACCCAAATATGACTTGCCTTCCTGCTTAGATATACAAGTTGACTATGTCTTAGCTCTCAGTCCTTGGACTTCACACATGTGCCTATTACACTACCCTTTCTAGAAATCTCTATCAATTATTTCTTTGCAACAATGGCTGCAGTGTGATTTGAGTGTGTGTCTATCTTTGGGACTTGATTTCTACTGTCAGCACCTGAGAAATGTTCAGCTCAGCCATGGTCTGCTCTATCTCACCAGACAGGAGTAGAACTTTTCTCGTCTGGCTTATCCTGTTGGAAACGGCTAAATAGGCCCTGTAGATATTCAAAGCACAATAAATCATCCTTCATTTATCACAACTGTGATGACAACTGGAAAAAAGTAATCTATGTATGTGTGGTAGATAGATGGGTCAGGCCTATAAACAGTCTATCTGTAGATGGTACTGAAAATTTTCCTAAGGAAATAATTCACTCTTAGGAAGAAGTCAAGCTGGGTCAAGTGCAAAGATAATTTGTAAAGAAGAAGACTAATTCTATGAGTTCAGATTTGTCATCCAGCCCAGTCTTCCCATATATTCCTGTCTGAATTCTAGTAAGAGATTGGGAAAGAGAGGTTATAAAAGAAAAACATTTGTGAACCCCATGGGAACCATGTGGAAAAAATGGAAAAGTAATGAGAGAAGAGCATTCTCCCTACTTCTGTATGGCCTTGGCACAAGGATGACATCAGAGAACCTGACATCCCTTAGGCATCTTCAGACCAAAAAACATCTGTGGCACCACTGTCAGGAAAAAGACACCAGGTAGCTAAAAGAAGTGATTGTTACTTGGTAGAAGCCAGATAGATACAGCAGAAGAGGGTGGGAAATGGAGCGCAATTCACCTCTGGGTATTACAAGTAAGGATGAGGCAACTTTGCGTCAATCAACAGACAAAAAGAGGGTTATATTATTAATAAAAAAGTAAAGTCACTTAATAGCTAACATAAACAGTTTCTGGCTTGTTAATCAAAAAATGCATTGAGTAAAAAAATTAAAAATGTATTGCGTGACATATTCTACTAAAGGGCTTTCCAGGTGGCTCAGTGGTCAAGAACCCACCTGCCAATGTGGGAAACTCAGGAGACAAGGTTCAATTCCTGGGTGAGAAGATCCCCTGGAGGATGAAATGGCAACTCACTACAGTATTCTTGCCTGGAGAATTTCATGGATAGAATACATGGATAGAACACTACAATCCAAGAGTTGGACATGACTTAGCAACTAAACCACCACCAACCACCACATTCTACTAAGGATCATGAGTCCACAATTACTGTGATGTCAGAAGCCCAGAAAAAAATAAATTACCTAGCTGCTTTGTTGAAGATGACAGAATATATTCATTTTTATAGCTATTTTTATACCTATTTATTTTAAAAACAACTCCTATTGACCTAAGCACATGTCAGGTTGCTATGACAAGCAATGGATAAACAGATGGCTAAGTTATTCTTGGAAGGTAGCTATCAGATATATTTTCAAGTGCCATGATACAGACATAACTGAAAAGATGTGCAAGTTCAGATGAATCTACTAAGGAGAAATTAACCTTTAATTTGAACATTTCATGTAGAAAAAAGGAGAAAAATATTATGGAGGTATGTTTTTATAAGAGATTGGGCTCTCAAGTAAGTACATAAGGAAAAATCAAAGAAAGTTAAATGTATCCTTTTAAATTTCTGAAGTTATCCATGAAGTACACATGGATGTGGATTTACAATCACGTAGGATTTTTAACTTAAAGTCTGAGAACCACCACGTAATCTAACGAACAGAACAACAACAAAAACTGTGCCTACATGATTTATGAATGAACATGATTCTCCTTTTAAAGTAATTTCTTAAAGAGAAATAAACAATTCCATTGTTTCCACATTATGGCAAATAGATGGGGAAACAATAGAAACAGTGACAGACTTTATTTTCTTGGGTTCCAAAATCACTGCAGATGGTGACTGCAGCCATGAAATTCAAAGACACTTGCTCCTTGGAAGAAAAGCTATGACCAACCTAGACAGCATATTAAAAACCAGAGACATTAATTTGCCGACAAACGTTCATATAGTCAAAGCTATGTTTTATCCAGTTGTCATGTACGGATGTGAGAGCTGGACAATAAAAAAGCTGAGTGCCGAAGAATTGATGCTTTCAAACTGTGGTGTTGGAGAAGATTCTTGAGAGTCCCTTGGACAGTAAGGAGGTCAAACCAGTTAATCCTAAAGGAAATCAACCCTTAACATTCATTGGAAGGACTGATGCTGAAGCTGAAGTTACAATACTGTGGCCACCTGATGTGAAGAGCTGACTCATTAGAAAAGGCCCTGATGGCGGGAAAGAAAGATTGAAGGCAGGAGGAGAAGGGGATGACAGAGGATAAGATGATTGGATAGCATCACCGACTCAATGGACATGAGTTTGAGCAAACTCTGTGAGACTGTGAAGGGCGGGGAAGCCTGGCGTGCTGCAATCCATGGGATTCCAAAAAGTTGGACAGGACTGAGTGATTGAACAACAACAATTGATTCTACTTCTTCATCCTATTTTAATATGAAATCTCCATGATCACATAAAAACAGAGCTTCAAAGTTCATGAAGCAAAAACTGACAGAACTGAAAGAAACAAATTCACAACTACAGTTCAATATTTCAAGACTTTTTGTAATCAATAGAACAGACAGAAAAGGTGAAGAAACAGGTGACCTCAACCATGGCACCAAAGTTACCAATTGATATTTATAGAATATTCAATCCAACAGCAGAATACACACATTCTTTTAAAGTGCATTGGGACATCCACCAAGCTGAACCATAATCTCAGCAATGAAACAAAACTTAAGAAATCATAAAAATTAAAATCTTGCAAATTCTCATTATAATAGAATTAAACTAGAACTTAACAACAAAAAGAAACTGGAAAATCCCCAGATGTTTTGAAATTTAAAAACATGCCTCTAAATAGCCATGAACCAAAAAGGAAGTCACAGTGGAAAACAGAAAGGATTTTTAATTGAATGAAAATGAAAACAATATATCAAACATGATCAGATGCATTCAAGACTGCTTAGAGGAAAATTCATAGCATTAAAGACTAAAATTTAAAAAGAATAATTTTCCATATTAAAAGTTGGGGAAATAAGAGCAAACCAGAGCCAAAATAAACAGAAGAAAGAAAATGACAGTTATGAAAAGAAACCAGTGGAACTGAAAACAGAAAAACAATAGATAAAATCAAAGGTTCCTTCATGAAAAATAAACTATTGATAAATATTTAGCCAGTTTGATAAAGAGTAAAAGAGAGAAGATACAAATCATCAACACTGGAGATACAAAATGCCCATCACTATAAACCTTAACAAATACCGAAAGGATAACAAAACTGTTACAAAGCAGATATTAAGCCATTTCTGTCAGACATGACTGAGCGACTGAACTGAACTGAACTGACCTACCCTTCAAACTGTTATGCTCGACTCAAAAACCTGTTTATGAATTTCATAGAGGATTTATTCATAATTTCAATCCAAATATCTTTAATCTCATGGTTAAATAAACAATGATGCATCTATGAAATAAACTATGACTTGGCAATAAAAATAGAACACTAATACCTGGCAATATCATAGTTGAATTTGAAATGTTATATTAAGTGTAATAAGCTAGATTCAAAAGACTTCATACAATATTACTCTGTATGCTGCTGCTGCTGCTAAGTTGCTTCAGTCATGTCCAACTCTGTGTAACTCCATAGACGGTAGCCCACCAGGCTCCCCAGTCCCTGGGATTCTCCAGGCGAGAACACTGGAGTGGGTTGCCATTTCCTTCTCCAGTGCATAAAAGTGAAAAGTGAAAGCGAAGTTGCTTAGTCGTGTCCGACCCTCAGCGACCCCATGGACTGCAGCCTACCAGGCTCCTCCATCCATGGGATTTTCCAGGCAAGAGTACTGGAGTGGGGTGCCATTGCCTTCTCCATTACTCTGTATAAAAGGTATAAAATATTCTGGAAAAGACAATGTATAAAATATTGTATAAAATATTCTGGAAAAGACAAAATATAGGGACAGAAAACAGATAAAATGTTTGCAGGGATCAGAAAGAATGAACCTTAAAAGAATGGAAGAACTTAGACATGTGTGAAGGGGGAGGGATAGAATGATATGGGGTAAAATACTCTTAGAAACCACACAAAGAAGGGAGCTCAAGAATCAGAGTTAACAAATAACAGAAGAGGATACTGGTTAAAATGGAAAGGAGCCCACAGAAAGAGAACTCTGAAGAAGAAAAGGTTAAGCATTGCGACTGCCTGTGAAGTTCCAGAATGTTCTTTATCCTATAGTCCATGGGGAGGGGTGCAGACAGGTGTGATGTGCAAAGTCTTAAAACACATAGCACACATCATAAATGTGAAGTGGGTACTGTACAGTTTTCTTGGTGAATAAGGGAGACATTCATTAGGCAAAAAATAAAATCAAGGTAACTAGAGCACTCCTTTCTCTCTCAAAAGCTAACAATTATGGTGTCTGCCAATTTAGAACAGAAATATTTAAAAATGAAAGAATCCAATTTAGGGAGCTCTCTTTAAAAGTTAGTAGCTGTATCAACAAAAGAGAAGAAACCATTGTCTTAATTGCCTTTTTGCTTTTTTTCTTCTTCCCATCTGCTACAAAAAAAAAAAAATAGTGAATATATTAAAAGAAATGTTAATGGAGGAAAACTCTGTGGTTTTCATTAATGTTTTAAATTGGCTTTTCACAGAGTAACAATACATAAGCCATAAAACAGAAAATATATTTAAATAGTATCAAAAATAAAATGTTCCACTTGAAGGCTTTTAAATGTCTTATACTAAAAATTCATATTTAAACATCTTGCTCTCAGAAGTGCTGAGTTTCAAGTAATATTCACATACATATATAGGCATACTGTATGTATACACATATAGACAAAAGTGAAATTATTTATTAATAGATTTAGCTCATTCTATCTATAATCTTAAATTCAAGGATCAGTAACAGAATCCATAGATCAGCCCCTACATTCATGTTAATCATTATTTTTGAACATTTTTTGCTAATTCATTAAATAATTAGCTAATGAAGAAAAATGGAAACTCATTATCTTGAATACTTCCTGATTCTAACTTTGAAGAAACTCCTAAAACAGGATTATTGTTGTTTTTCAGTGGCCAAGTTGTGTCCAACTCTTTTGCAATCTATAGACTGTAGCTCACAAGGCTCCACTGTCCATGAAATCCTCCAGGTAAGAATATTGGAGTGGGTTGCCATTTCCTTCTTCAGAGGATCTTTGCAACCCAGAGATCGAACCCACATCTCCTGCTTGGCAGGTAAATTGTTCACAACTAAGACACCAGAGAAGCCCAAAAAAGGGATTATAAGGTACCAGTAATGATAACAAGAGGTAATGGGTCTTGATAATTAATTCACAGTTTGGGTGAAAAGAACTGTGGAGGAAATTTGCAAGACACTGGACTTTTCTCACAGCTGTGAAGCTCATTGCTCAATCCAAAACTAAGCAGTATGTCCCTTTTTTGCATTTAAGCCCCCACTTCTAATCTATTATCAATTTTAGTTGACTCCAAAATACATCTCCCCATCCCCATTATAACCAACCTGGTCCCACATATCATTATTATGTCAAGAACTAATACAATAGCTTTTTAAGTCTCCTGTTGCCACTCTTACTGAGTTATAATACATTTGTCTCATGATGGAAAGAGTGAACTTTGAAAAAATCTAATCAGAGGGTTTCACTCTTCTAAAAACTTCTCATTGGCTTCCCATACTCTCTGCAGAAATTAGAACTTCTTAACCATGATTTACATACCTATGTTTTATGGAACTCCCACGAATGTGATTAACGTTATTCCTTGTCACCATCTTTTCACCTACCATGCTTACCCCATTGACCTTCAGTTCTTCAAATACACTGAGCTATTTCCTCCTCAGAACACTGGACTACCTAAATACTCTGCTTGGAAATCTCTTCTTGGTCACCTACACATGTCAATCTTAAATAAATGTCACCTCTTTGAAGAGGCCATGTGACCACCCAATTTAACAATTCTCCAGTCACATTACATGGTTCAACCTAATTTTTTTCCGTAACGCTTCATGCTATCTCAAATTACCTCCTTTCTTCTTTCATTCATATTCTCTTCTTTTTCCTTCCTTTGTGAACTGAATGCATCTCCCACCCCCAATTTATGTATTGAAGTTATAAGCCCCAATATTATAGTACTTAGAAATAAAACTTTCGAGAAGTAATTAAGGTTACGTAAGGTCAAAATAGATGGGGAAAAAGAGAAAACAGTGACAGAGTTTATTTTCTTGGACTCCAAAATCACTGCAGACATGAAATTAAAAGACACTTGTTCCTTGGAAGAAAACCTATGACAAAATTGACTGCATACTAAAATGCAGAGATAACACTTTGCCAACAAAAGGTCTGTATAGTCAAAGCAGATGCTGAAAGGACTGATGCTGAAGCTCCAATACTTTGGCCACCTAATACGAACAGCTGACTCACTGGAAAAGATCCCGATGCTGGGAAAGATTGAGGGCAGGAGGAGAAGAGGGTAAATGAGGATGAGATGGTTGGATGGCATCACCAACTCAATGGACATGAGTTTGAGCAGACTCCAGGAGATAGTGAAGGACAGGGAGGCCTGGGTTGCTGCAGTCCATAGGGTCATAGCTCAGTTGGTAAAGAATCTGCCTGCAATGCAGGAGACCTGGGTTTGATTCCTGGGTCAGGAAGATCCCCTGGAGAAGGAACTGGCAACCCACTCCAGTATTCTTGCCTAGAGAATCCCCATGGACAGAGGAGGCTGGCAGGCTACAGTCCACCGGGTTGCAAGAGTCGGACACGACTTAGCGACTAAACCACCATAGGGTCACAAAGAGTCAGACAAGACTCAGTGAACAATGACAACAAAGGTCAAAAGGATGCGGCCCCTATTATGGGATTAGAGCACTTATAAGAAAAGGAAGAGTGAGAGAGACAGAGATCTCCACATGCACACTTTAAGGGAAGACAAGGTGAGAACAGAGGGTGAAGGCACCTATTTGCAAACCAGGAAGAGAGCTATTTGCAAGACCAGGGAACAAATTGGCTGACATCTTGATTTTGCACACTCCCCAGCCTCCTGAACCGTGATTCCTTTCTTCCCCCTTCTTTCCTTTTTTTCTTTTTCCTTCCCTTTCCCTCCTTCCTTTCGTCCTTTCTTCCCTCATTCGCTTCCTTCCATCTCTTCCTCCCTCCTCCTCTCCTCCTACCTACCATCCTTCCTTCTCTGGTTTTCTCCTTTAAAAATTAAGAATCACATATGAGATGTTTTGCTTACCACTATGCCAGGAATAGAGAAAGCACTTAAAAATGTGTTTACATACTGATATGACAGAGATAGCTACAAATCTGACTGTTCATTCAGTGAACATTTATAAAGCAACTACATATTCCAGACACTGAAATATGAGACAGAAAACACGATTGTCTTCATGCAACCCACACTGAGCTGGACAGAGAACAAACAAGAAAATGGACAAGAAGAAAATTTCAGGCTGCGATAACTGCTGGTAATAAAATAAGAGGTACTGGCAAAGAGCTTTACAATGGGCATTTTCAAAAGGGTTCATTAACCAAACTCACCAAAAAATCAAGTGAAGTGTTCAAGTAAAAATGTTTTGAAAAATTTTTATATCTCAGTCCCCTGGATCAATTAACAGAAGCAGTTAATTGTCCATGCTGCTGCTCCTGCTGCTAAGTCGCTTCAGTCGTGTCCGACTGTGCAACCCCATAGACGGCAGCCCACCAGGCTCCCCCATCCCTGGGGCAAGAACACTGGAGTGGGTTACTCCTCAAATGGAAGGTTCACTGAACTGCTGCCGCTGGAAAAGAAAATAATGGCTCAGTGTTCAGATTAAAGAGTAGACTAATTCTTTCCTCTTTACATATTGTGGGATTTTGAGTAGAAACTCTGATATCATTGCCTTCTGTTTTCTTATCTAAAATAAAAATAGTTGTAATTCTTAGCATTTGTTTTGGACACAATTCTTCTCACTTGGCCTGTGCCTCACACTCTACAACTCATGCTCATGTCTGAGTCAATCAATGATCACTGGAATGAGGCTACTGTGACAGGCTCAGTGATGTCCACAGACCAGGAGGCATTTCCAAAACCACACGAGTATTCTCTTTTTGAAGATGGAGGAAAGGCAGTGACAATGAGCACCCCAATGAACTGGTCTAATTTCAACCCTTAGCCCTTCCCAGTTAGCCATATCCCTATACAATTTCCTTTGCCATGACAAAGAAAAACATTCCAGGTGAGTAGGATACTATAGTTTCCCTATTCCAACTATATGACCCAAGCCAGTGCCACACCAGAATCAGAAACAAAATCCCAAACATGCTCACAATACTACAGAAGCTCTGTGTTCAAGCAATGGTTTTGTTCTTTCCAATGTGCCTAGGTGGTCCAGAAAACAGGGAAGAAACCCTGAGAGATTTGAAAATATAATTAACAGAGAGATATTCAGGTGAGATAAGAGGAGCTTCATTGTTTTAATGGCACTATCAGGCAGTGAAAGAACTTGCCAAAGAGATCACAGCACCACAGTTGAAAATCTCGGAGCACTCAGGCAGAAGTAGAGTGCCTATGAAGGCAGAGGCCTCTGTCAACACCACGTCTCTGGATGCAGGATCTACTGCACATGGAATACAGGTGGAATGGTAATAAATTCTGGTCAGCTTTTTGCTGGCTGAGCATCTATCTCCAAAGAAAACTAATTATTAAATCAGTGTCAACCTGGAGCAGTGTCTCTAGTGGTCTGCTGCAGGGCACTGTCCAACCTGACACCTTTAACAGAGACTTAACAGCCTGGGGCACACAGATGACACACTTATCACATGTGAAATAATGCACAGTCCAGAAGAACACAGCGTGAATTGGATAAGAGTATCTTGATTCAGATAATGTGGCATAACGGATCTTTAATGAGATTCTATTTAGTAAATCCAAATCTTTCCCTTAAAGATAAAACAAAACCCCCATTAGAATGGATAGGAAGAATGTTATTGAACATCAATATGATTAAAACAGGAATCTTAACTGATCATTAATAAGGATCACACGGTAAAGAATCCACCTGCAATGCGGGAGACCTGGGTTCGATCCCTGGGTTCAGAAGATACCCTGGAGAAGAGATAGGCTACCCACTCCAGTATTCTTGCCTGGAGAATCCCATGGACAGAGGAACCTGGTGGGCTACAGTCCATGGGGTTGCAAAGAGTTGGACACAACTGAGTGACTAAGCACAGCAATAAGAATAATAATAAAATCATAAAATAATAGCAGCTAACAAATATCAAGGGTTTAACATGTACCGAGCACTGCTGTAGTCATTTAAAGTGTCTACTATTTCAAAATCACTAACTCATTCATTCTGTACAAAACCCTTGAAGTGTAATAAATTACTGGCATTCCCATTCTACAAGTGAAGACATAACTACAAAGTAACTTAAAATGCATCAATATTGAATTGAGATTGTCAAAAATATTAATGTGATCTAAGAGTCAAACACAATTTAGCAACTAAACCACCACCACCAAGCATTGTTAAAGAATAATGCCCAGAACAAGAGAATGAATAATGCTTCTCTAGTTTGTCCACATCAGCCTGCACTGAAAGTATTATATTTTGTTGTAGGAAAAATGGAGTCTCTCTTTAACTCTTTTTAAGAGAGGCTATGCAACCACTAGATTGGTATATTTAGACCTTTCTGTTATTTAACAGAAAGAGAAAAACGTAACAGCTTGCAGGGGTCCTCAAGCCTTGGGCTGTCCCCCTGGTGTCTGCACTTCTGCAGGGAGTGGTCATGGAAATAACAGTAGGCACATTCCACAGAGTGTTTACTTTGTTTCCCAAATTACAAAGAACAAGGTTTAGATGTGAAGGACAATAAGAAGGGACTTAATAAAAGTCAATAAAAAGATGTCTAGTGGGAATCAAACCTTGTGGAGGATTAACAAGCTCTAGACACAAGATGACATAGGACCAAGTGATTGCCAAGGATCATTACCCTGCGAGTCTATCAATAAATTAAAGGCACTATTTTGAAAACACATCAATATAATGAAATCCAAGGCTAACAGTATATTATGGTTACCAAACCAAAAGTCCTCTGAGAAGGCCTCCACTTGTACCTCTGTGTGTTTCCATTAAATTCAATAAACATTTATTGACTTTTATATGCCTGATTACCCATAGGCAGGGATTGTGACTTACTCATAAGCTTATAGCTTACTTTCCCCTGAGCAAAGTAACTATTTTAAGAGAATTCCCATCTACTAATTTGAAATATGCTACAAACAGATATTTCAAGAGTATATTGACATGAAGCAAACTTATAATCATATGAATTTGAACTTAAGCACACATTACCTTGACCTTAATTGTTTTCAAAAGTCCCTAAATCCATTTTACATTAGTTTTAAATTGCCTTTCAGAATAATGCTTGTTCTGGATAAATAAATTAATTGAATTAAAGGTTGCATCTTTTATTTTCCTACATAGTCTGATTTGGGTAATTTTACTTTTCCAAAGCTTAGTTCAGGTATTTTTTGCTTTGACTGAGCTGTTTGTTTTTGTGTGCTTGCCTTTTTTTTTTTTTTTTTACTATTAACATTTTCTCCTAAATTATGTTTTTGTCATTTTCATTCCATTTTTGCCATCTCACTATATTCCCATTTTGCATAATGTTCATGCTAGTTCCTGGAGTGTGTTATCAAGTCGCTAACAAAATCACTCATAGAACATTGTTCTATCAACTCTTCACTTTATTTCCTTCTAAAATAATAAACTGCTGTTATCTGAATTTTAGGGAGCTAACTATGTGGTTTCTATTTCTTTTAGTCAGCACAACCCTTTTTTGTTGGTACAATAGTTTCCAATATTTTAGTGGCACAGGAAGATTAAGTAACTTGTCCAAAGTGTTAGAGTTAGTAAATGATAGAACTGAACTCCTATTAATTCATCAGGCTATCCTCTTCTAACTATCCCAATCCCACCATAAAATGAAAGATAGGCATAGTATAGTATCAAGTAGATAATATTTTCAATATTATCTTTGAACAATGCATTTCATTCTTAAAACAGCAACTTTATTGTAAAGTTTAGAAACCCTTAACCTTCATAAGTAAAGACCCCATTACTCTAGCTCAACGACAAGAAATGCAAAGCATGGGGACCAAGCCATTCAGAGCAGAGGTAAGTCTCCTCTGTACTCAACAAAAGAAAAAAAAAATCACAAAAGACTCTGCAGCCAAGGCTATTCTAGCATATGGCTGGTAGTCATAAAGGTGTTTTTTTTTTTTTTTAATAGCATCTGCTATACCAGTTTTGGGGGCTTCCCAGGTGGCACTAGTGATAAAGAATCTGCCTGCCAATGCAGGAGACACAAGAGACGTGGGTTGGGTTGCTGGGTTGGGAAGATCCCCTGGAGAAGGGGCTGGCTACCCATTCCAGTATTCTCACCTGGGAAATCACATGGACAGAGGAGCCTGGCACGTTACAGTCCATGGGGTCGCAAAGAGTAGGACATGACTGAGCCACTGACCACACAACACACACACAGCTGTATCGGTGTTATTTATACAAAACAACCAAAACAATCTTCTATAAGTAACCGCACCTAGAGCAGTTTGAACTTCCTAAATGAAAAGTGTCTCTGTATTTCATCTAGTTTTAGTTCATGGAGGTAATGTAGTGGGGTATCATGGTCTCAAAGAAAGAAAACTAGACCAAGAGTAAAAAGAAATGGCTCTGAATCATTGTTCTGTCTCATGGCCTCAGATGCTTAATCTGGAAAATAACTGTTTTTCACGGGACTCTAAAAACCCAATATAATTATGTTAGGTGAAAAGCATTCAGTGTATGGTGACAAGTCATACAAGCAGAAAACCAGTATCACCATAAAACTCCTAGAAGATAAAATGGGAGAAAATTTAGATGACTTTCAGTCTGCAAATGACATTTTTTAGATACAAGACCAAAGGCACAATCCATGAACAAGAGAATGAAAAAGCTAGATTTCATTAAAATTACTGTTCGACAAGAAACAAGTCAAGAGAATTAGGAGACAAGACTAGGAGAAAATATTTTAGGGGAACAAAAATCTCATAAAGGATTGTCACCCAAAATATACCAACAACTCTTAAAACTCAACAATAAGAAAACAACTTGATTGTAAAAATGGTCAAAGAGTTGAACAAACACCTCATCAAAGTATATAGGCAAATGGCAAATGAGCATTTGAAAAGATGTTCCATATGTTTCATATGATATGTAACCAGGGAAATAGAAATTAAAGCAATGAATTATCACTTCACCCCTTTTAAAATGACCAAAGTTCAGAAAACTGACAACTCCTAATGTTGGTGAGGATGTGGAACAATAGGCCCTCTCACCCATTGCTGGTGAGAATAAAAAATGGTACAGCCATTTTCAAAGACAGTTTGGCAGTTTCTTACAAAATTAAACATACTCTTACTACACATGGGGAAGGAAATGGCAACCCACTCCAGTATTCTTGCCTGGAGAATCCCATGGATGGAGGAGCCTGGTGGGCTACAGTCCAGAGTTGCAAAGAGTCCCACCGGACTGAGCATTTTCACTTTCACTTTCACTTACTACATAAGCTGGGCTTCCCAGGTGGCGCTAGTGGTAAAGAATCCCCCTTCCAATGCAGGAGAAGCAGGAGATGCTGGTTCAATCTTTGGGTCGGGAAGACCCCCTGGAGTAGGAAATGACAATCTGTTCCAGTATCCTTGCTGGGAGAATCCCATGGACAGAGAAGGCTGAACAACTATACTCCTGGGGTTGCAAAGAGTCGGACACGACTGAGTGTCTGACTACATTACTACACAAGCCAGTAACTGTACAAAAGAATTTAAAACTACATACACACAAAACCTATACATTAATGTCTACAGCAGCTTTATTCATATATGTCAAAGCTTGGAAGCAACCAAGATGCCCTTCAGTAGGTGAATGGATAAATAAACTGTGGTACATTCGGACAATGGACTATTCAACACTAAAAAGAAATGAACTATCAAGTCACAAAAAGACCTGGAGGAAATTAAATGCATATTACTAAGTGAAAAAAGCCAGTCTGAAAAGTTACATACTGTATAATTCAACTGTATGACCTTCTGGAAAAGGCAAAACTATGAGACAGTAGAAAGATCAACAGCTGCCAGGGGTTAAGTGGGAGGGAAGGACAAATAAGTGAACCATGAATGAAGGATTTTCAGGTCAGTGAAACTACTGCATATGATACTGTAATGATGAGTACAAGTCATTTTAAATTTGCCTAATCCCATAAGGGTGAGCCCTAACAGTAAGGGTGAGCCCTAACGTACACGATGGACTTTGGGTAACAATGACATGTCACTGTAGGCTCGACAATTTGTGACAAATGTAGCACTCTGGTGAGTGATATTGATAAAGAAAAGGAGGCTATGTGTGTGTGTGGTGAGGTGGGTGAGTGATACAGACACACACACATACCCTCCATTCTATTTCACTATCTAAAATTGCTCGAAAAAAATAAAATCTATTAGAAAATCAACATCATTACCAGTAATTAAATTAATTCAGTCAATACAAATTATTATTAACCCTATCACCATTTCTCTACCATGTGAGATATCGGATTTACACTATGAGGAGACAGTTTATAGTTTATAAATACTCTAACATCAAAATGTAATACTTGCATATTTGTCTTTTGGGATAATCTGTGTCCCTGCTAAGCGTTCATCTTCAAAGCACAGGGAGCAGAGATGGCTTCACCACCATGTAACCTGGGCAGTCACACAGGGCAATATGTTTAGAAGGCCCTGTGCTTCTAAGACATGCTCTGCTCTCTCCAACCTGAAATTTAATTAGCATCTGAACAAGGGGCCTTGCATTTTCATTTTGCACTAGACCTCACAAATTATGTAGCCAGTCCTGCCAGTGATAATACAAGCTGAATCTAAAGGTACCAAGGGTGGGGGAGAAAGAGAAAAAGGTGGGCTTAGAGGAGGAAGTTCCTGGTTGTCTGAGCAGGAAAGGGCTTCAGCTGTACTGGACTGCAGCACTGAATCAGAACCCTCGGGACCTCCGATATCAGTCAGTCCCACCTTCTCATTTCAGTTGAAGACACAGGCCTCCAGAATTTTGGTGACTTTTCCAAGGTCCCCAGCTCATCAGCGGTACACTCTCTGCATTCTGTCTAATGAATGACTTGCCCAGGAACACAAAGAGATGTTGCAGGAACAGCTTTGTGTCCCAGGTTATAAATATTGCTTCCAGAATCAACACATCCTTCTATTGCTCCTTGGTCTGAGCTCCATTTATTTGGGAACTCTCTCACATTTCCCCAAAGTTCCTGGTATCAGTTACTGAGAAAATGGGTCAAACCTTATATTAATCCAAGTGTGTTTTTTATTTTTCCTTGTTTCTATTTACCCTCAATTATTTTTAGCTTCCTGGTGAAATATACCTGAGAATAACCTTCAGCCACATATTGTGGACTCTGCTTTGATGCTGCTGACTTGGAAAGCACTTGGAATGCACTATTTATCTATTAAACTGCTCCTGAAGGATGAGGACTTATTGCTAGGTAATGTCTTATTTACAAGCATGTCCTTGGGTATCAGATACTGGGCTTTCATTACCAATCATAAATTTCACTTGAGGTGGCAAAGGACTGAAATGTCTCTGCTCCAGTTATTACTTTGTGCCCATCGCATACAAATCAGAATGAATCCTGAATGCAAATCAAGTTATCTATCTTAGGCTGTCATAACTCATGTGAAACTGGACCATATATGACAGGAGGTGAAACTTAGCCATAGGAATGGAAAAAAGAAAACCCCCTTGAATTCTGTATAAAGATTACTGGAAAAGCAAACAAACAAACAAAAACATTAGTCAACACCCACCTTCCTCCTCAGAGTCACACTCAACATCATTACTGAATTTTTCAGTACTCCCCTTTATAGCAATCTTTTAATTGCCACCATAAAGATTAGGACATTGTTTAAAGTACACAGAGTCGCAAAGAGTTGGACACAGCTAAGTGTTTAAACATGTATGCAGGCAAAGTACACTCACCCATGTCCAGTCAATCATTCAGTTCAGTCGCTCAGTCATGTCTGACTCTTTGCGACCCCATGGACTGCAGCACGCCAGGCTTGCATGTCCATCACCAACTCCCAGAGCTTGCTCAAACTCATGTCCATTGAGTCAGTGATGCCATCCAACTATCTCATCCTCTGTCATCCCCTTCTCCTCCTGCCTTCAATCTTTCCCAGCATCAGGGTCTTTTCCAAGGAGCCAGTTCCTCATATCAGGTGGCCAAAGTATTTGAGTTTCAGTTTCAACATCAGTCTCTCCAATGAATATTCCGGACGAGTTTTTTTAGGATTGACTGGTTGGGTCTCCTTGCAGTCCAAGGGACTCTCAGGAGTCTTCTCCAACACCACAGTTCAAAAGCACCAATTCTTCGGTGCTCAGCTTTCTTTATGGTCCAATTCACATCCATACATGACTACTGGAAAAACCATAGCTTTGACTAAACAGACCTTTGTCGGCAAAGTAATGTCTCTGCTTTTTAATATGCTGTCTAGGTTGGTCATAGCTTTTATCCCAAGGAGAAAACCCATGTTATTAACCCCATAAATACACTGTCATCAGTTTAGGTATAAACATTCAGTTGACTTCAAGTAATTTTAGAAACTAAAACATTCATTATATTTATCTGCATACCAAAAATGTCCTTTGTTTTTTTTTTCCCCTGTATTTCTAAATTTCCTGAATAGTGAATACTTTAGCCTTTAGCCTGAATACTCTGTTTTATCATATCTAGAATTGCAGACATATCAGCAACAAATTAAGTTGTTATTTATCTGAAAATGTCTTTATTGTGGGCTTCCCAGGTGACTCAGTGGTAAAGAATCCACCTGCCAATGCAGGAGACACAGGTTCAACTTCCGGGTTGGGAAGATCCCCTGGAAAAGGAAATGGCAACCCACTGCAGTATTCTTGCCTGGGAAATCCCATGGACAGAGAGGCCTGGCAGGCTATAGTCCATGGGGTCACAAAGAGTTAGACACAACTTAGTGACTGAGCCCACACACACTCCTTTAATGCGCTTCTATTTTTTTTTAAATATGATTTTGTTTAATACAGATTTCTAGATCAACAATTTTTTTTTCCCCAATACTTGAAAGATATCATTCCATTTTGTCTGGCCTCAACTATTTCCAATGACATGTCTTTAAAAACTTTTAAACTCTCATCATTTTTATCCAAGATGTAGTATTTCTTTTTTTCTCTGGTTGATCTTAAGATTTTCTTTTAATCTCAGGACTTCAGTAGATGCACCTATGTGTGGTGTTTTTTTACATATATTGGCTAAGATTCTTAGAGATTCTTCTTCTTGTGCATATGTGGCAGAAGTTTTATTACAGAAAAAAGAACAGAGAAAGCTTCTGACACAGACTTCTGAAGGGGGACGGAGAGTGCTCCCCTGCTAGTCTTAGCAAGGCCTTATATACTTTTAACAGATCCACTCCCACAACATACATCTTAAGATAACAAAATTAGTCAGAAGGTTCTTGTTAACAAGGAGAAACATGTCCCAGAGCAAAATACACTGTTCTTATATAATCAGAGCTTAAGGACTTGTTTCAGATGTATTCTAACTTCTGTCTGCTTTTGATTACTTCCCAGTGACTTGAGGGTTTTTAAAATTTTCCCCCAGAGTTTACCACTCTTTTTTAAAAGTTTTTTCATTATTATCTTTTTTTAAATTTTGGCTGCCCTGGGTCATCACTGCAGTGAACAGGCTTCTGTTGCTACAAAGCATGGGCTCTAGAGTGTGCAGGCTCAGTAGCTGCAGCTGGTAAATATCCAATGCCTTTTGCATCTCATATGAGTGAGGAGAATAATGTCTTTAAATTCCCAACAGAAAAAAGTATACTCCAAGAATTGGTATTATTGAAGTATCTCATCTTTCAGCTCATCTATTTGTAAGGGTAGATAACTATGTACATTTCTTCTTTAAAAAGAAGAAAGAAAAATCCATGGACAGTTTAATTCTAAAGATTTAAAACATACCTGGTTTGACTATGACTTTCTATACTTAAACCTTCAAAGAGTGTTCAGGAATCCAGCTCAAATTTAGAAAAAATACATACCAACTAAGACAGAATCCTATCAATACCAGCCAGATTTGCAAGAAGAGATAAGCAGTTTTCTGGAGGAAAGTCCACTCTGCTTAGCAAGTTATATGGTGCAGGTATCATTTCTGTATGCCAAGAACGGGCTTTTCTTTCATCAACAGCATAAAGAGTTTCCTTTGTGTAAATTCTTCTTTTTTAAGTAATTTTATTTATTTATGGCTGTGCTGGGTCTTGGTTGCTGCGCAGGCTTTTCTCTAGTTGCAATGAGCGGGGGCTACTCTATAGCCGCAGTGCAGGAGCCTTTCAACCCGGTGGCTTCTATTGTTGTGGAACGCCAGCTCTAGGGCACACAGGCTTCAGTAGTTGTAGCACATGAGATCAATAGTTGCAGCTTCTGGGCTCTAGAGCAGAGGCTCAACGGTTGTGGCAGAAGAGCCTAGCTGCCCCGCAGCATGTGGGATCCTCCTGGATGAGAGATTAAACTCCTGTCTCCCGCACTGGCAGGCAGACTCCCCACCACTGAGTTAACAGGGAAACCCTCTTCTTTATTCTTGATCCATGTTTTTGGACATGTCTGCCCCAATCCTCGGAGAAGGCAATGGCCCCCCACTCCAGCACTCTTGCCTGGAAAATCCCATGGACGGAGGAGCCTGGTAGGCTGCAGTCCATGGGGTCGCTGAGAGTCGGACACCACTGAGCGACTTCACTTTAGCTTTTCACTTTTATGCACTGGAGAAGGAAATGGCAACCCACTCCAGTGTTCTTGCCTGGAGAATCCCAGAGACAGTGGGCCCCTGTCTACCGAGTCGCACAGAGTCGGACATGACTAAAGCGACTTAGCAGCAGCAGCAGCAGCCCCAATCCTTGATCCGGCCACATAACCTGGGTCTGACCAACTGGTTTCCTGATCAATATAATTGATTCAGGAATGAATCTGTGGCTCAAATATGCTTAAAAAGGTACCATCATGGGAATCTGAACAGAACAGTTGGTAACGTGAAGCTTTCTTTCACTGAGTTAGATGACAGAACATAAACTTGGAATTAGGTAGTGATCATTTGCCATCTCTTGCTGAGAGTCGAGCTGAGAATAAAAATCAAAGCTAAGAAATAGAGAAAAGAATCCCAACAGATTCATTTAAGCCTGCATCCAGCAACTTTGATAAACGGATCTGAAATTTCACTTATTTGACCACATTAATAGCCCTCAAGACATTTTCAATTAAGCTGGTGTTACAGACTGAATGCTTGTGTCATTCCAAAATTTACGTGTTAAAGCCTTAAACCCCTAATGCAACTGTATTTGGAAATGGGGCCTCTAAAGAAACAATTAAGGTTAAATAAGGTAAAAGAAGAGCCATCAGAAAGTTCTTTCTCCTTCTCCTACTCATCCAACCCCATGAGCACCCTAAGGAGAAGCCATGTGAGGTCACAAGGAGAAGGTGGCAGTCTACAAGCCAGGAAGTGAGTCCTCACCAGAAACCAAATCTGCTGGAACCTTGATAATGGACTACTAGCCTTCAGAACTAGTAGATGATGGATAATTAGCTTTCAGAACCGTGAGAAAAATCAATGCATGTTGTTTAAGCTACCCAGTCTGGGGAATTTTGTCATGGCAGCCAGAGTAGGCTAATATAGTTAAGAGTCACTTAAAACTATGAATATTGTTACCATACAATATGGCAGTAAGGGTTCCATAGGTAGATTTGTATTACAACCCTATCGTGCCAATTTACTCCACTGACAAAACTCCCCTTCAAGAAAAACCACTGTATTCAGTAAAAATATCCCCATTAAGACTAAAAATCCACTGTATTAACAAAAAGCTTTAAAATTTACTTTTTAAAATTTTCCTTTTACCTTTCCAAGTAGTTCACTGGCAAAAATCAAGGTTCCAGTTAAACTAAAGGGACTTTGCAATCACACAATTGCCACCAATTATTCACTTAACTATTATGTGTTAAGCCTGGACTAATTACATTTTTCTCAAACCAGAGCCATTTCACATAAGCCACTCAGGATTATCTCAACTTGACACAAGAGGACAATACTGAAAATAGGAATAAAAAATTCTTTACTATAGGAGAAACTCTCAGGTGGCTTTTAATAAATTTTAAAAGTGGTAAAAACAGACAAGGCTAACCATGTAACTGGAATGTCTCTTTCCAATTTTGAGGCACTAACAAAAAGAAATATTTTTATGAGAATTAGATAATTGGAGAAAAAAGAAAAAAATGAAGAATAAGGAAGGAGGGAGGGAAGGAGGAAGGAAGAAGGAAAGAAAGGTCAAAGTGGAAAAGGGAGGGTAATTGGTGTGTCTGTGCATGTAAGTGTGAGAGTGTGTGTGGCTCCTCTGTTCATGGGATTTCCCCAGGCAAGAATACTGGAGTGGGTTGCCATTTCCTTCTTCAGGGGATCTTCCTGACCCAGGGATTGAACCCCCTGGGGATCTCCCGCATTGCAGGCAAATTCTTTAGCATCTGAGCCGCCAGGAAAGCCCATGTATGTATGTATGTGGGTGTGTTATATGTCCTTGAATTACACTCTTCTTCACCCTCAAATTCTGTTAACTCTAATAGGAAGGACACAATGTGCTTCTTGCAAAAGAGTCTCAAATATCTTCTTTTAACCTCCTTCACTACCATTTGTCAAGGTGAGAACTTTTGCTTTATCTGTTCAGTTCAGTTCAGTTCAGTTGCTCAGTCGTGTCCGACTCTTTGTGACCCCATGAATTGCAGCACACCAGGCCTCCCTGTCCATCACCAACTCCCGGAGTCCACTGAGACTCACGTCCATCGAGTCCGTGATGCCATCCAGCCATCTCATCCTCTGTCATCCCCTTCTCCTCCTGCCCCCAATCCCTCCCAGCATCAGAGTGTTTTCCAATGAGTCAACACTTCGCATGAGGTGGCCAAAGTACTGGAGTTTCAGCTTTAGCATCAGTCCTTCCAAAGAACACCCAGGACTGATCTCCTTCAGGATGGACTGTTTGGATTTCCTTGCAGTCCAAGGGACTCTCAAGAGTCCTCTCCAACACCACAGTTCAAAAGCATCAATATTTCAGTGCTCAGCCTTCTTCACAGTCCAACTCTCACATCCATACATGACCACAGGAGAAACGACAACCTTGACTAGGCGGACCTTTGTTGGCAAAGTAACGTCTCTGCTTTTGAATATACTATCTAAGTTGGTCATAACTTTTCTTCCAAGGAGTAAGCGTCTTTTAATTTCATGGCTGTAATCACCATCTTCAATGATTTTGGAGCCCCAAAAAATAAAGTCTGACACGGTTTCCACTGTTGCCCCATCTATACCCCATGAAGTGATGGGACCGCATGCCATGATCTTCGTTTTCTGAATGTTGAGCTTAAAGCCACCTTTTTCGCTCTCCTCTTTCACTTTCATCAAGAGGCTTTTTAGTTCCTCTTCACTTTCTGCCATAAGGGTGGTGTCATCTGCATATCTGAGGTTATTGATCTTTCTCCCGGCAATCTTGATTCCAGCTTGTGCTTCTTCCAGTCCAGCGTTTCTCATGATGTACTCTGCATATAAGTTAAATAAGCAGGGTGACAATATATAGCCTTGACGTACTCCTTTTCCTATTTGGAACCAGTCTGTTGTTCCATGTCCAATTCTAACTGTTGCTTCCTGACCTGCATACAGATTTCTCAAGAGGCAGTTAGGTGGTCTGGTATTCCCATCTCTTTCAGAATTTTCCACAGTTGATTGTGATCCACACAGTCAAAGGCTTTGGCATAGTCAAGAAAGCAGAAATAGATGTTTCTCTGGAACTCTCTTGCTTTTTCCATGATCCAGCAGATGTTGGAAATTTGATCTCTGGTTCCTCTGCCTTTTCTAAAACCAGCTTGAACATCAGGGAGTTCACAGCTCACGTATTGCTGAAGCCTGGCTTGGAGCTTTGAGCATTACTTTACTAGCATGTGAGATGAGTGCAATTGTCCGGTAGCTTGAGCATTCTTTGGCATTGCCTTTCTTTGGGATTGGAATGAAAACTGACCTTTTCCAGTCCTGTGGCCACTGCTGAGTTTTCCAAATTTGCTGGCATATTGTGTGCAGCACTTTCACAGCATCATCTTTCAGGATTTGAAATAGCTCAACTGGAATTCTATCACCTCCACTAGCTTTGTTTGTAGTGATGCTTTCTAAGGCCCACTTGACTTCACTTTCCAAGATGTCTGGCTCTAGATTACTGATTACATCATCATGACTATCTGGGTCGTGAAGATCTTTTTTGTACAGCTCTTCCATGTATTCTTGCCACCTCTGCTTAATATCTTCTGCTTCTGTTAGGTCCATACCATTTCTGTCCTTTATCGAGCCCATCTTTCATGAAATGTTCCCTTGGTATTTCTAATTTTCTTGAAGAGATCTCTAGTTTTTCCCATTCTGTTGTTTTCCTCTATTTCTTTGCACTGATCACTGAAGAAGGCTTTCTTATCTCTTCTTGCTATTCTCTGGAACTCTGCATTCAGATGCCTATGTCTTTCCTTTTCTCCTTTGCATTTGGCTTCTCTTCTTTTCACAGCTATTTGTAAGGCCTCCCCAGACAGCCGTTTTGCTTTCTTACATTTCTTTTTCATGGGGATGGTCTTGATCCCTGTCTCCTGCACAATGTCACGAACCTCATTCCATAGTTCATCAGGCACTCTATCTATCAGATCTAGGCCCTTATATCTATTTCTCACTTCCACTGTATTATCATAAGGGATTTGATTTAGGTCATACCTGAATGGTCTAGTGGTTTTCCCTACTTTCTTCAATTTAAGTCTGAATTTGGTAATGAGGAGTTCATGATCTGAGCCACAGTCAGCTCCTGGTCTTGTTTTTGCTGACTGTATAGAGCTCCATCTTTGGCTGCAAAAAATATAATCAGTCTGATTTCGGTGTTGACCATCTGGTGATGTCCATGTGTAGAGTCTTCTCCTGTGTTGTTGGAAGAGGGTATTTGCTATGACCAGTGCTTTTTCTTGGCAAAACTATTAGTCTTTGCCCTGCTTCATTCCGCATTCCAAATCTGCCTGTTACTCCAGGTGTTTCTTGACTTCCTACTTTTGCATTCCAGTCCCCTATAATGAAAAGGATATCTTTTTTGGGTGTTAGTGCTAAAAGGTCTTGTAGGTCTTCATAAAACCGTTCAACTTCAGCTTCTTCAGCGTTACTGGTTAGGGCATAGACTTGGATAACTGTGATATTGAATGGTTTGCCTTGGAGATGAACAGAGATCATTCTGTCGTTTTTGAGATTGCATCCAAGTACTGCATTTTGGACTCTTTTGTTGACCATAATGGCTACTCCATTTCTTCTGAGGGATTCCTGCCCACAGTAGTAGATATAATGGTCATCTGAGTTAAATTCACCCATTCCAATCCATTTTAGTTCGCTGATTCCTAGAATGTCAACGTTCACCCTTGCCATCTCTTGTTTGACCACTTCCAATTTGCCTTGATTCATGGACCTGACATTCCAGGTTCCTATGTAATATTGCTCTTTACAGCATCAGATCTTGCTTCTATCACCAGTCACATCCACATCTGGGTATTGTTTTTGCTTTGGCTCCATCCCTTCATTCTTTCTGGAGTTACTTCTCCACTGATCTCCAGTAGCATATTGGGCACCTAATGACCTGGGGAGTTCCTCTTTTGGTATCCTATCATTTTGCCTTTTCATACTGTTCATGGGGTTCTCAAGGCAAGAATACTGAAGTGGCTTGCCATTCCCTTCTCCAATGGACCACGCTCTTGTGAAATGCAATGTAATAGGTAAAATGGACTCAGTGAGTTTTACCACATAGGAACATTATTTCATGTTATGGTCCATAAAATACACGTCAAATCCTCAGTAAACACTAAAACCACTTCTAACCCCTGGGAAAAACAAGTGCATTTCCCTGACACACTTTCGAGTATAGTTAATGTACAATGCCCACGAGAGAAGAGCACCATCATAGGTTCAATTAAACACTCAGCATAAGACTACCATAGGCCACATTTAGTGTCAAGTTCACTTGGAGCAATGGTTTCCAATCTTGAGTATGCACTGGAATCACCTCAAGGGACTGTTAAGACACAGACTGCTGTTCCCCACCTCTCCTCTTCCACCTGGGTTTCTGATTGAGGAGTCCTGAGATAAGGCCCCAGAATTTGAACTTTCAGTAAGTTCCCTGGAGATAATCATGTTGCTAACCTGGAGAACCACACTTTAAGAACCACTAATAACATGCTACAGAGACATCTTGCCTTCTGGGGAGTCCTTGTAGTAGCTCACCCGGTCATCAGGAGCTGCCAGGTTCAGCTCTGGTAGGTGTGAGGAGCATCCTGGTTCAGAAAATACATGCCTCGTATCTTTCTAAAGTAACTCCACAGACCTCGGTTTCAGGACCCCCAAAAGGGACATGTTGATTACTCAAGTCACAGTCTGGGACCAAAATTAAACCTTCCTATCAGGCATTTATAGGTCTCTCAGTCCAGGTACAGGACCAATCAATACCAACATGGGTCAGTTTTACAATGAAGCCTGGTAACAAAGTTGACCCAAGCCATCTTTATCTGTTTCCAGGAAAACAGTACAAGGAAGATAAACGAAGGTCAAAGAGAAAAGGATATTTTGTTTACTCTTTGCCCACTACATACATATCTTAATTCATATTATATTCCTGTATTAAAAGGTGAATAAAATTTTTTTTAATGTGTAGAAAATTTCTTCATTCATTCCTTAATTTTTTTCATTCTTGGCTTAACTAAATCTCAAAGCCAAGAGTTGAAATGATCATTCCAACAGAAGAAGTGGTAGTTTGCTTTGGGCTTCCTCTTAAACATCACCTTCATTCTAAATCGCCATTCAGATGACAATGGACATTTTTTTATCTGATGTATATGATATCACAAGTTCCACATAAAGGCAATCTTTAAATTCCATACCAAGAATACTTGCTAATCTCTAACCTGATACAAGAATACACAGAAGAACTATACAAAAAAGATCTTAATGACCCAATTAACCATGATGGTGCAATCACTCACCTAGAGCCAGACATCCTGGAATGCGAAGTCAAGTGGGCATTAGGAAGCATCAGTATGAACAAAGCTAGTGGAGGTGATGGAATTCCAGTTGAGCTATTTCAAATCTTAAAGATGATGCTGTTAAAGCTCTACACTCCATATGCCAGCAAATTGGAAAATTCAGCAGGACTGGTAAGGGACTGGAAAGGTTTTCATTCCAATCCCAAAGAAAGGCAATGCCAAAGAATGTTCAAACTACTACACAACTACACTCATCTCACATACTAGCAAAGTAATGCTCAAAATTCTCCAAGCCTGGCTTCAACAGTACATGAACCATGAACTTCCAGATGTTCAATCTAGACTTAGAAAAGGCAGAGGAACCAGAGATCAAATTGCCAACATCCACTGGATCATTGAAAAAGCAAGAGAGTCCCAGAAAAACATCTAATTCCACTTTATTGACTATGCCAAAGCCTTTGTGTGGATCACAAAAAACTGTGGAAAATTCTTCAAGAGATGGGAATACCAGACCACCTTACCTACCTCCTGAGAAATCTGTATGCATCAAGAAGCAACAGTTAGAACTGGACATGGAAAAATAAACTGATTCCAAATCAGGACAGGAGTATGCCAAGGCTATATATTGTCACCCTGCTTATTTAACTTATACACAGAGTACATTATGCAAAATGCCAGGCTGGATGAAGCACAAGCTGGAATCAAGATTGCTGGGAGAATTATCAAGAACCTCAGATACAGAGATGACACCACCCTTACAGCAGAAAGTGAAGAAGAACTAAAGAGCCTCTTGATGAAAATGAAAGAGAAGAGTGAAAAAGCTGGCTTAAAACTCAACATTCAGAAAACGAAGACCATGGCATCCAGTCCCATCACTTCATTGCAAAATGATGGGGAAACAATGGAAACAGTGACACTTTATTTTCGGGGGCTCCAAAATCACTGCAGATGTGACTGCAGCCATGAAATTAAAAGACACTTGCTCCTTGGAAGAAAAGCTATGACGAACCTAGACAGCATGTTAAAAAGTAGAGACTTTATTTTGCCAACAAAGGTCTGTCTAGTCAAAGCTATGGTTTTTCCAGTAGTCATGTATACATGTGAGAGTTAGACTATAAGGAAAGCTGAGTGGCTAAGAATTGATGCTTTTGAACTGCGGTGTTGGAGAAGACTCTTGAGAGTCCCTTGGACTGCAAGGAAATCCAACCAGTCCACCCTAAAGGAAATCAGTCCTGAATACTCATTGGAAGGACTGATGCTAAAGCTGAAACTCCAATACTCTGGCCACCTGATAAGAAGAACTGACTCCTTGGAAAAGACACTGATGCTGGGAAAGATTGAAGGAAGGAGGAGAAGGGGACAACAGAGGTTGAGATGGTTGGATGCCATCATCAACTCAATGGACGTGACTTTGAGCAAGCTCTGGGAGTTGGTGATGGACATAAGAAGTACATTTCTACTTTCGACACTTCTGTCATATACATTTTCCACCTGATTGCAATTATGGTCTGCTTCATTCGGTTATGTTACCTATTTGAAAATGTTATATATTTATATAACTTTACAGTATTTAGTATTTAAATAAATATTCAATTTTGCAATTTTAGATTTTAACCCTGCCAATAAAAGTAATTTTGAGTTCTTAACTCTGGTCACATTTGCCTAGGAATCTCTTTAAAAATATCAATGCCTGAGCTGTAGTGCAGACAAATTAAGTTAAAATGTCTAGAGGCAGGGCCAACACAGAATATACTTTAAATTCCACAGGTATTTCTAATGTGTGTTCAGGATCAATAACTTTTGAAAGTATTCTATTCCTACGAGAAAGTTATTTTTCTTCCTTCTCATTCTCCCTTTTCTTCTTTCTTTTTTTTATAGTGGGAAAGGTCGAAAACTCCTCAAATAAGGGAGAGAAGATACTGGGAGACAGATTTCAAATTAGATGCGGTGTTATAGTGTTATAAACCCTATTGGGTTCTTATAAAGTTCATTTTAATCTTAGGGCAGGGAGACTCTTCCTATAGTGGCAGCGTAACTGTTAATATTATTAATATTGTTGATACTCTACAAGTATACTAAGGATTTAGATTCTAATGAAATAAAAAGAAGAAATGAAAAACTTAAAAAACAGAGGGAGACAAAAATAAGGTTCTCCACTTTAGTTAAAGAAGAAACAAGAACACAACTCTCTATTAGTTGATAAGAGCTAATATTTATTTCTCTGGTTTTTTTTTTTTTTAATGTAGATGTGGCTTATACAGCCTTAAAGGGAATGTTGTTCAGTTGTGTCCAACTCTTTGTGACCCCATAGACTATAAAGCACATGGAATTCTTCAGGCCAGAATACTGGAGTGGGTAGCCTTCCCCTTCTCCAGGGGATCTTCCCAACCCTGGGATCGAACCTAGGTCTCCTGCATTGCAGGTGGATTCTTTACCAGCTGAGCCATCAGGGAAGCCCAAGAATACTGGAGTGGGTAGCTTATCCATTCTCCAGGAATTGAACCAGGGTCTCCTGCATTGCAGGTGGATTCTTTACCAACTGAGCTATCAAGGAAGCCCTTATAGGCCTAGATGTTCACCTATCTCTTCTTTTCTTAAGTAGACACCTAAACCATGTTTTCCAACTTTTCTTGTCTTTGATTGTAGTGATGTGACTAAATTCTAGCCAGTGTGATATGAACAGATGGTTAATGAAAACTTTTCATGCATAACATGGCTGGACCACTGGGTGCCAAGACAGATGGTCAGACAGTATTCTGAATATTTCTGTGAGGATGTTTTAGAAATAAATTCATATTTAGTTCCATCTGAATAAAGCAGATTGCCCTCCATAATGTGGTGGGCTTCACTCAATCAGTTGAAGGTCTGACTAGAGCAAAAAAGTGATATCCTCTGAGCAGAGGAGAATTCTGCAATAGAGGGACTATGGATTTGCACTACAGCATCAGCTCCTCTCAGGGTCTTCAGCCTACTAGCCACCCAACCTGCAGATTTTAGACTTGACAGCCTTCACTACTGTGTAAGCAAATTCCTTAAAACAAATCCTTTAATATACATATATATAGTTGTAGTTTGAAAGAGGAAATGGCGACCCACTTGGAGGAGGAACTGGTAACCCAAACCAGTATTCTTGCCTGGAGAAGCCTGATGAACAGCGGAGCCTGGAAGCTACAGTCCATGGGGTTGCAAAGAGTCAGACTGTGACTAAGCACAGCACACAGTTGTATTTATGCATATTATGTATATAAATACATACATGAAAGTGAAAGTAAAATCGCTCAGTCGTGTCCAACTCCTAGTGACCCCATGGACTGCAGCCTACCAGGCTTCTCCATCCATAGGATTTTCCAGGCAAGAGTACTGAAGTGGGTTGCGATTGCCTTCTCCCAATACATACATACATGAATATGTACTATATGTGTGTGTGTATATGTGTGTGTCCATATCCTACTTATTGGTGTCTCCAAGAGCCCTGATCAAGACAATAACTTTTTAGGAAGAACTCGAAAGAATTAGACCTGGTGGCTCAGTAGTAAAGAATCAGCCTGCAATGCAGAGACGCATGCAGGAGATGGAAGTTCATTCCCTAGGTCGGGAAGATCCCCTGGAGAAGGAAATGGCAACTCACTCCATTATTATTGCCTGGAAAATTCAATGGACAGAGAAGCCTGGTGGGCTACAGTTCATGGGGTCACAAAAGAGTCAGACACAACTTAGAAACTAAACAACAACAGCAAAAACAACAGACAAAATGGAAGGAGTTCGAATTTGTGCATCAGAAGTCCTCCTGACAACTAGAGACATCCATATTGGACGTGGAGTAAACGGGAAGTGGACTTTCACAGTGCTCAACTACTAACATTTGTGCATTTAATAGGAACAACATGGTAGATGTTTAATTAGATCATACTGAAGCTACATTTTACAGCAATGGCTTTCAAAATTAGCTGCATATGAAAAAAAAAAGAAAGCCTTTAAAAATACTGGTGCTTGGTCTTTACTCCCAGAAAGTATAATTTAATTGGTTTCTGAAGTACAGCCTGGGCACTGGAATTTCTAAATGCTCCCCAGGTGATAAGTTGGAGAACAAATGGTCCACAAGATGACAGAGACCAGATCTGAAAAGTAACGTGTAAGAGAAACCAAGAGTCTGTGGGTGAAAAGCATAATATAAAAGAACAGCATGATGTGCCTGCCTCACAGCAAAGTCCTTGAGCTATATTATTATTGTTATTAATAGTAACAAGAAGGTTACACACATATATCACAACAAAACTGCTTTGTAAATAGTATGCTTTGCGTGTTTTAGCTGAAAAAAAACCAAAGCTCAAACTGAGAAGACTAGGTAAACTGCTCAAGAGCTTATAGCCACAGTCAGATGGCCATAGTTTAAACCAGTGGTCTTGCTGATTTCAGTCTACACTCTGAACTCTAGGCTACGACACCTCCCATCCACCTGAATAAAATGCCTTGATTAAGATAAGTAAGAATTTCACTGTGCAACATGCAGTCAGGTATCTACGTTCTAGCCCCAGCACCTCTGTTTCAAGACAATAGCAAATTTGTGTCCAGAAAGGGATGATCAGGTTGTTGGAGAGTCTGTAAGCAATTTCCACAAGGGAGAGGTTAAAATATTATGTAAGAGTTTGACACAAAAAAGGCAAAATTAACTTGATGAGTGGAGAGAAAAAATGACTGGAAAAAGAGAACATTGGTAATACCTTCAAATATTGTGAAAGTTGTCAACTAAAAGAGTTTATTATGCTTATCCAAATACAATAAGCAGATTCTGCTTATCTCTAGAGATTTAAATCAGGATCATAAGTTGCATTTTGCAAGAAAAGGAAGTTGTAGTTGATATAAAGAAGACTTTCCAATAATTAGTGCTGTTCTAAAAATAACAAGCAAGGTTTCTGGGGTAATTTAATGAGAAAACATGTTTTGTAAAAAGCATATAAAATACTAGGTAATTTTGTTTCTATTATCACATTTGTGAGGTCTCATCCACTGCAATGTTCAAGTAGATACTAAAATTGTTTTTTGGCACTAGAAAGGAATCAGAAGATAGTTAAAGCCAAGTATATTTCTAAGATTCTATCTTTACATATCATAGGTTTCCAGGAAAAGATGTTTTATGAAATGTCTTGTCCTATAACTAGTGAATAAAATACACACTCTCTATTTATATAGTGTATTGATTCCAACGTCAGTAGAATATGGTCTCTCTTTTCGCATTACTAAAATTAGCAAAAATTCATGACAATAATATGGCAGGTGTTGCTTGATGAAAACTTAACAGGAGGCTAACTGTGAACTGTTCATTATATTTAATATGCTGCTGCTGCTGCTAAGTCGCTTCACTCATATCTGACTCTGTGCTACCCCATAGACGGCAGCCTACCAGGCTCCCCCGTCCCTGGGATTCTCCAGGCAAGAACACTGGAGTGGGTTGCCATTTTCTTCTCCAGTGCATGAAAGTGAAAAGTGAAAGTGAAGTCGCTCAGTCGTGTCCAACTCTTAGTGACCCCATGGACTGCAGACCACCAGGCTCCTCCGTCCATGGGATTTTTCCAGGCAAGAGTACTGGAGTGGGTTGTCATTGCCTTCTCCGATATTTAATATAGACACCACCAAATACATCAGTGGATAAAAGATTTCCTGAGAGAGAACGGAGGCCAATGTCTCTCTTTAGCAGCTACCAGGAGTGATCATTCCATTTATTTTCTTGAATTTGTGCCTGTCTCACCTTCTCCACAGCAAGAGTTTCTCAGTTCAGTTCAGTTCAGTCATTTAGTTGTGTCCGACTCTTTGCGACCCCATGAATTGCAGCACACCAGGCCTCCCTGTCCATCACCAACTCCCAGAGTTCACCCAAACTCATGTCCATTGAGTTGGTGATACCATCCAGCCATCTCCTTCTCCTCCTGCCCCCAATCCCTCCCAGCACCAGAGTCTTTTCCAATGAGTCAACTCTTCGCATGAGGTGGCCAAAGTACTGGAGTTTCAGCTTTAGCATCAGTCCCTCCAAAGAACACCCAGGACTGATCTTCTTTAGAATGGACTGGTTGGATCTCCTTGCAGTCCAAGGGACTCTCAAGAGTCTTCTCCAACACCACAGTTCAAAAGCATCAATTCTTCAGTTCTCAGCTTTCTTCACAGCCCAACTTTCACATCCATACATGACCACTGGAAAAACCATAGTCTTGACTAGACGGAACTTGGTTGGCAAAATAATGTCTCTGCTTTTGAATATGCTATCTAGGTTGGTCATAACTTTTCTTCCAAGGAGTAAGCGTCTTTTAATTTCATGGCTGCAATCACCATCTGCAGTGATTTTGGAGCCCCCCAAAATTAAGCCTGCCACTGTTTCCACTGTTTTCCCATCTATTTCCCATGAAGTGATGGGACCAGATGCCATGATCTTAGTTTTCTGAATGTTGAGCTTTAAGCCAACTTTTTCACTCTCCTCTTTCACTTGAGTTTCTAAACAGGCCCAGACTACAGTTTTGGTTCCCCTACCATGTATAGCAGAGTGATTGCCACATAGAATGTCTTCAACAAAAGTTTGATTTGGATATGACCTAGACCAAAAAAAAGTTGTTTGTGGTTCTGCACTCAGAGCATAGTAGAAAATTGAGGAAAATGTGTAATTCAGGAAAAGTATGTTTTAGACAGGTTCCTATAATTCAGGGAAAAGTAAAAGAATTGGGCTTAAATGATCTAATTCATGCAATTTTCCAAAAAAGACATATATAGTAAATATACTGGCTTAAGGCATCATATACTTCATTGCTGATACCATAAGAACTTTAATGAATCTTCAAATTCTATGCTCAGCTTCCTCCCTTATAAAATACAGTAGTACACTGAAGTCAGGGAGGAGTCTTCTCATATTGACTGCTGTATCCCAGCACCTGGCACACAGCATCTGCTCCACAAAGACTGGCTAAATGAATGAATGAGCAGGCTTTGAAAATGAAATGTTTAATGTGCCTTTTAAAGAGATATTACAAGACCTTTGAGTGACTATGATATTTCCACCAAGCTTCTCTTTGAGCATATGACTTATTTAGCATCTTAAAGTTCATGTTGACAGAGAGGGTAAAAGTATGAATACTTTCTTGAGCTCAGTTATTTCTGACTTGTGAGGTACAGAAATCAACAGTGATAACAGTCCAGCCTGAGCGAGATATAAACAGGAGCTGTATGCCAACTTCCCAATTGCAGTTTCCATGTTAAGTTGCCTTTTTTGCTGCCACTGAGAAAAGAGTGCCATTTAGCAGTACTAGGAGTAAGGAAAAATTGATCTATTGGACTAAATATTTGAAACCTCTTCAAGAGCACTGATATCTGCAACACCACTTGAAACTTGGGCTCAGAGCCAAGAGAAATACATGTTATCAAGAGGGTACTGTTTCATCCACAAGGGCAGTTCAGCGGCTACATCTCACACCAAGAATGCTGGAGGTGAGAGCACCTCATATCCCTTAAAATTCCCTAACACACATCTACAAAAGCAGATAACTGCATTAGCCAAATAAAGACACTCTCTGAGAAAAGGAAGAGAGAATGAGAAAATCTATTTTATCCTCTAGGTGAGGAACACAAATAAAATGTTTTATTAAATATTAAATACTCCTCTAAAATGTATGAAACAATAAGCTGGCTACATCATAGTCTGCACGTACCCTTGAAGGAGCTCAAGGAAGGCTAGCATCCTTTTCTGTGGGTACTTGCTCCAGTCATCTTCAAGATAAGGCAAGTCTCCGAGTCTGGTGGGTAAAATGATTAGATGATCTCTCTATCTCAATATGGGACTTCCTGGATGGTTCAGTGGTCAAGAATTTGCCTGCCAATGTAGGAAATACAGGTTCAATCCCTGGGTCAGGAAGATCCCTGGAGGAGAGAATGGCAACCTACTCCACTATTCTTGCCTGGGAAATCCCATGGACAGAGAAATCTGGTGGGCAACAGTCTATAGTGTTGCAAAGAGTGAGACATGACTGAGCATGCATGCAAGCATGCACGCTATCTCAATATACAGGATTCAGGGTATTTCCTATCCTACATTTCTATAGACAGTGAAACTTTGCTGAGCACCTATTAATGACCAGGTAGTGGGGAATATAATGAGTAAGATTATCATGAAACTTATACAAAAGTGAAGGTAAAAAATAATTAACAATATAATATCCATTACACAATAATTTTTCAATTATATAACATTTGTGGCAAATGTTATAAAAGAGATAAATAAGATTAGGAATTTATAAAATTGGTAAAATTGACAGATTACTTCCAGGTGACATTTCAGCTGAATGATAAAGGATAAAAAGGAATTGATCAGAGAAAGTCATCATCACCCTTGACAGGTATGTGTGTTAGTCCTTCAGTCGTGCCCAACTCTTTGGGACCCCATGGTCTGCAGCTTGCCAGGCTCCTCTGCCTACGGGATTTTCCAGGCAAGGATAAAGGAGTGATTTGCCATTTCCTTCTCCAGGGGATCTTCCCCAACCAGGCATTGAACTTGGGTCTCCTGCACTGCAGGCAGATTCTTTACCAACCGAGCTACCAGGGAAGCCTGGTAGAAGTGCCCTCTAAGCTAAGTAGAAGTGTCCTCAGAGTACCTGGTTAATCAAATCACTATTGCTTGTTAAAATTCTGTGCATCTTTAATTTCAAAAATGTCTTTTTTTGACCCTGAAATCTGGCCTTTTGCATAACGAAGCCAAATAAAACTCTTGTTTTGAGCTTTAGGCTTCATACCAATTACCTGCTATCTGACCTTACCTTTTCCTTCTATGAGCAATTTTTGCCACCAAGTTTATTTTACCCTCAGATGGATTTACAAATCATTATTTTTCAAAACTCTTCAACAATTTATTCTGCACAAGGTTTTTGCTTTGTCTTGTTTGATTTTTTTAAATTCTGAATTATCAAAAGTTAAAAAAAAAATATGGTAATACAAAATGGGTTTTACTTGCCCAGATGACATCACTAAAGATTGTCATGATCATTCACGACATTCCAACGTGTAAGAACATGTGTCACTTTTGCAATCTGGGAAGGCAATCTGGGGTCTGATGCAATAATGACTGTGAACTGACAATGCAAAGCTCAGCTCTGGTGAGTAAGCCTAAAGTTGTTAAGATTCACTTATGTCAGCTGGGGAAAAGTTTTCTTAGCTGGGATCTAGAATAGCAAAATAAAGCCCTTGTATTGGAATAGATCCATGTGCACGCATACACGAGAGAAGAGGTGTAGGGGAATATAGGAACTGTATATCCTGAACTCCTCACACTTCAGATAAGGGACTCGCAGAGATAAGAGATACTGCTCAGGTTGCTCAGCCAGCAAGTGATAATGGCTGAGAATGCACTGGAATATGATGAAATCTACCTATGGGTAAAATAAACTCAGTGGCAAAAATTGCTCATAGAGGGAAAAGGTAAGGTCAGATAGCAGGTAATTGGTATGAAGCCTAAAGCTCAAAAGTTTTATTTGGCTTCATTATGCAAAAGGCCAGATTTCAGGGTCGAAAAAAGACATTTTTCAAATTAAAGATGCACAGAATTTTAACAAGCAATAGTGATTTGATTAACCAGGTACCCTGAGGGCACTTCTATGTAGCTTAGAACTCTTTATTATCATTATTTTATTTAATGTGGTGGCATACTGCGGTTTTCCAAAGATGTTCCCCACCATATCTCTCAGCCCACATATTCTTCTCCAATGAGATCTTCTCATTTCTCCATTAGGAGGTGACATCCAAAGAGAAGAACAAATATCATATATTAATGCATATATATGGAATCTAGAAAAATAGTATAGATGAACCTATTTACAGAGAAGAAATGGAGATGCAGATGTAGAGAATGGTCTGGTTGACACAGAGGGGGAAGAAGAGGGTGGGACAAATCGAGAAAGCAGCACTAACATATATACACGATCATATGCAAAACAGATGGCTAATGGGAAGATGCTGTACAACACAGAGAGCCCAGCTTGTAGCTCTGTGATGACCTAGAGGGGTCAAATGGGGAAGGCGAAGAAAGCTCAAGATAGAAGATATAGATACATACACATATATATATACACACACACACACACACACATACACTATGGCTGATTTGTGTTGATGTACAGCTGAGACCACCACAACACTGTAAAGTAATTATCCTAAAAAAAAAAGTGATGCCTAATTTACCTCCCCTTGAATCTGGGCTGCCTTATAACTTGTTAGTAGCCAACAGAATGTGGTAGAAGTGACCCTGAGTGACTTTTCAGACTGGGTCAGGAAGGCCATAGAGCGTCTGCCTGGTTCTCTTGGGACACTTGCTCTGGAGAAGCCATAACCACAGAAGGGTCTGACCACTCTAAGACTGACTGCCACACTAGAAAGGCTGCATACTGATGCTCCAGACTCGTCCCAGGTGAGCCCAGTCTTCCATCCATTCTAGCCAAGAGGTCAAAAAGAGAATAGAGGAGCTGTTTAAGAAGTGATTCTCCCAACCATCCGAGTCCTTCCAGCTGAGTCCCTAGACATCATGGAGCAGGGGGGAAAAAAAAAACCACACCCCACTGTCTAAATTCCCGACTCTCAGAAACCATAAGCATAATGAAATAGTGTAAATATAAATTAGAGCCATCAGGCTTAGCGAGTTTGTTTGTTATCCAAAAATAAATGACTAAAACAAATGTTTTGGTTTTTGTTTTCCCTATAAGGGTTAGTATGAGCACTGAGCCCATTAAACAGATGAAAAATCTAAGGCACAGCAAGATTAAGTTAACTAGATCATAGAAAAATAAATAGAATGATAAAATCATAACAATAAAATGATCATCTGACATTCAATTGAGGACACTGAGACCCAGAGAAAAATGACTTGGATCAAGACACACAGTTAAAGGCAGATCCAGGAAAGGAATTTAGATTTCTGCCAGCATTCTTTCCAAAATATTAGACCAAGCACGCCTGTGTGCTCAATCATTGTTGACTCTTTGTGACCGCATGGGCTGTAACTCACCAGGCTTCTCTGTCCGTGGAATTTCCTAGGCGAGAATACTGGAGTGGATTGTCATTTCCCCCGGCAGGAGATCTTCCTGACCCAGGGATAGAACCCACATCTCCTGCACTGGCAGGTGGATTCTTTACCACTGAGCCACCTGGGAAAGCCCATTAGACCAAACATGATGCTGCTGCTGCTACGTCGCTTCAGTCATGTCCGACTCTGAGACCCCAGAGACGGCAGCCCACCAGGCTCCCTCATCCCTGAGATTCTCCAGGCAAGAACACTGGAGTGGGTTGCCATTTCAAAAAAAATCACATTTTAGAATCCGATCCAAGCTGATTATGTCCTTAAAAATCTTCGTTATGTTTCAATGTCCTTATATATTGAAAAATGGAAGAATACAGAGAAAGGACAATAGCAGAAAAACCATAGTGATTTGCATGAGATCTGTAATTAATAGAGCTGTACTAATGTTAATTCTCTGGTTTTGATCATTCCACTAAGACTATATATAAGGTGCTGATATTAAGAGAAGCTGTGAGAGGGGTATACAAGATTTCCACAGTATTTTTGCAAAATTTTTAAGGCAAAATCGGATCTAAATAAAATGTGACCTAAATTTTTTTAAAAAAGGAAAACACTAGTTACTTAGTAAGGTTTTTTTAACACTATGTTTGGAAAATACCATTCTTGGTGATTAGAAAGTATTCCATTTTCGTTTGCTTCACCCATCGCAACTTTCTGATAAAGTCAGAATAGACAGTCAACTGACTGGTAGTTCAGGCCCTGTTTCAGAGGCAGTATCCTAACACACTGTAGCTACATTCAAGCACATTGCAGCCAAAACATTTTTGAGAAAATTAACTTCAGAAGTAGATGATGGGAAACTTTCCACAGTAGTGAAATGTCTAGACCTCTTCTCTGGTCTTTGAGTTCTTGGCAGACACAAGCTCTCGTCTAGTTGAGAGTCCTCACGCCTGTAGTTTCCACTTCTACTTGCCCTTGTTCAGAGATGGGACACCATTAGATGCCATTAGATGCCATCTGTTTGCAGCCACGAACTAGCTGAACACTCTCTGAAACTGCCTTCCAAAGCTAATTGAGTTGCTCTAATTATTAATATGTGAAAAAATGAGGTTGCACCAAAGAAGGTTGAGTAAGATATTTAAAGAGCTTTTACAAATGGTAGAGTGGACCAATTCCTTTTTCCCTCAAGGAAACATGTATTTTATCAATCTACCAGGGGTCTGGGAACCCTGCCATACCATAAAGGAGAAAGTGAAAGGATAACTCTGGGGTCAATAATCAGAATCACTTAAAAATAATTTTGCCAACTCCCATCTTCAAATCCTGGGGACATTCATTAAACTTATCTATGAACATAAAGGGGATTCCCTTGTGACTCAGCTGGTAAAGAATCCACCTGCAATGTGGGAGACCTGGGTTTGATCCCTGGGTTGGGAAGAGTCCCTGGAGAAGGGAAAGGCTACCCACTCCAGTATTCTGGCCTAGAGAATTCCATGAACTATACAGTCCACGGAGTCACAAAGAGTCAGACACGACTGAGTGACTTTCACTTTCACTTTCATGAACATAAAGATACCAAAGGAGCAGAATAGCATTGGGCTTGGCCTTCTGTCTCGAAACCAAAAGAACAGACTGTTCCAAAAACATATTGTTTTTGGATCTATATCGGAAAACAGGTAACTTCTACAGTTAAATGTTAAGGGTTGCTGCCAAACATTCAGAATTTTGGCTACAAGATGACCAATCTTCATCAGTTCATAAAACTAATAACCTCCAACATCCATATTCAAGGTTCTTTATACTGTACTATATTGTGTCTCTCTAATATCAGACTGCTTTCTACCTGAAGTCCTTGCCTTATCATTCTTGGAAATTCCTATTTGATGTGTGTCAATGTAGTAAGAAAACACAACAATTTGGGGCCACACAGACTCACTTTTCTACACCACAGAGCCATTAACCATGGTCCATCTTTTATTCTCATAGTTCAGTATTCATAGAGAGCAATAATATTGACCCCAAATCCTGTACAATGCCTGAGAGTATCTTCTGAATCATTAAGTATAGGTAACTCATGTTTAATAAAGCCATAGGGCTTCCCAGATGGTGCAGTGAAAAAATTAGGAGGCACAAGAGGTGGGAGTTCGATCCCTGGGTTGAGAAGATCCTCTGGAGGAGAAAATGGCACCCTGATCCAGTATTCTTGCCTGGAAAATTCTATGGCTAGAGGAGCCTGATAGGCTACAGACCAAAGGGTCACAAAGAGTTGGACACAACTGAGCATAAAGCCATAGGGTCAAATATGACTTCTTTTATTGTAAGTCCTTGAAAATTAGTTGTCTTTAGGTTTGTACAGAAAACTACCAGAATCATACAAAACTAGAATGCACTGTTCTCCAACCAGAGTGGATAAACTAGCTCATTATACAAGTATTATATATCCCTGCTCATTTTCACTCTTTTATATCCAGGAAGAATTTATTTCTCTCTCTTCTTTCTTCAATTACTTCACTATTTATGAAATTAAATCACATCTTATTATTTCCATAAGATGACAAATAACTCCTAAAAGCCATAGGTCTTGGTCTGTACTACAGTAACTTCATCAGGCTACTTGTTCTCATCCCCAGCTGTCTTCCAGAGTAAGAGCAAAGCAAAATGTGATTCTACCACTGGTGTTCTGGAAAATCATTAAAAGCAAGACACTTGATATCTATTAGGATATTATGCTAACAAAGAAATTTTCATTAGAACTGAAGAGGGTAACATTAATTTTCATCAAATAGCCTGTTATGTTTTACATCCTCAAAAGGGATAAATAAATGGATGCTCTTTTGCTTTATAAAATGCAAAAACACTGGAAGAATCTTCCCTGTCTGGCCTCAAGGGGCATTTATGTCATCCTCCTGTTCAGTCATACAATTATTTTTCAAACAAAGTAATAAAACAGAAGTCATTTCAGACCTAGCTTCATCAAAGCCAACTTGAAAAAATTTTCACCTAAGGATAAAGAGAAAAGCATAGAAAATTTAAGGAGGAATGACTCCTAGACTGGTCACTATGGGAAACAGGAGAGGGTACAAAGAACTAACAGAAGTACTAATGCACAGAGGTAAAACTCGAGATGAGGAAACAAGGATGTACTGGGCACTATATGGCTTCCCCAGGTCCACAACTGTGCCCCCTCAGCCGAAAAACTCGCTTTCTCCTCCCTCAAGCAAGCGAGATGCCGTCCCAGCGCCTGTTTGCAAGGGCAGCTCCCCATCTCCTCCCCACCTGCAATCACACCTACCACCACATCCATACTTGAGTTCCTCCTGTCACAGAGGGTGATGGGTCCCATCCCACCCCGGCCTCCCCACTTCTCTCCTGGGTCATCTTGATTCCTTATCCTACTGACTTTCCTTCTCCTATAGAGTCAGTATTACCATTGCTCACCGGATTATCCGAATCTGTATTTCTGATGATTAGACATGTCTTAAGCTGCTGCTAATTTCCTGGAGGCTGAGTGGGAAAGAATCTGCCTGCCAATGCCAGAGATCTGGGTTCAATCCTTGGATTGGGAAGATTCCCTGGAAAAGAAAATGGCAACCCACTCCAGTATTCTTGCAGGAGAACCCCATTGACAGAGGAGCCTGGCGGGCTACAATCCATGAGATCACGAAAGAGCTGGACATGAACAAGTGACTAAAACAATGACAACAATAACAAGCTGCTGCTAATTATAATGTAATAATAATTGCAAATGTCATATAATACTCTGCCAGAAGCTGTTCTAAACACATCACACATACAAACTCATTTAATCCTCACAACAACTCTATGAACTATGGTCTAACAAAAATGAGTCTCTTATGCTCATTTTATAGATAAGGAAACAGGTGCTTTAGATTACCTCCATTTGAGTCCTTATCATTTTTTCCCTGAACAAGTGCAATAATCTCCTCTAACATGCTCTGCTTACAGTCTAATTATCTTCAAATCTACTCTCCACTAAATTGCCATTGTTCATTAATAGATGATAAATGTCACCCTGGGTCTCTCCTGACTATAAGTCTTCAGTGTCTCTTGCATACAGTATTATCTAAGAGTGCCTGCAAAAATCAGCTGGGGAAATTTTCATAAAATAAATGCCTACGCCCACTCCTCACCTACAGAATCAGGACTACCTTGGGGCAAGAGGCAGGGAGGGAGGGTGTCTGAGCATGTATATATTAAGAAGTCTTCTCAGAACTTCTGACATGTGTCTCTAATCCAGAACACGGACCTCTCTAATCCAGAACACGGACCATTCTAATTCAGATTGCTGTGTTTTGCTTTAAAAGTGTTATTGATGTATAATTTACATTTATAAAGGTCACCCATTGTGTGTGCATAATTCAATGAGTTTTCATAAATTTACAAACTTTGGCAACCTTAACCACAATTCAGTTTCAGAACATTTCTATAATGCCTAAAAGACCTGGAAAAAGTCAGTTTTCGTTCCAACCCCTAAGAAAGGCAATGCCAAAGAATGTTCAAACTACCACCCAATTGAACTCACCTCATACATTAGTAAAGTAATGATTAAAATTCTTCACACCAGGCTTCAGCAATATGTGAACCGTGAATTTCCAGATGTTCAAGCTGGTTTTAGAAAAGGCAGAGGAACCAAAGATCAAATTGCCAACATCCACTTGATCATCAAAAAAGCAAAACGGTTCCAGAAAAACATCTATTTCTGCTATACTGACTATGCCAAAGCCTTTGACTGTGTGGATCACAACAATCTGTGGAAAATTCTTCCAGAGATGGGAATACCAGACCACCTGACCTGCCTCCTGAGAAACCTATACGCAGGTCAGGAAGCAATAGTTAGAATTGGACATGGAACAATAAACTGGTTCCAAATCAGGAAAGCAGTATGTCAAGGCTATATATTGTCACTGGGCTTATTTAACTTGTATGCAGAGTACATCATGCAAAATGCCCAGCTGGATGAAGCACAAGCTGGAATCAAGATTGCTGGGGAAAATATCAATAACCTCAGATACAGAGATGACACCACCCTTATGGCAGAAAGCAAAGAAGAACTAAAGAGCCTCTTGATGAGAGTGAAAGCAGAGAGTGAAAAAGCTGGCTTAAAACTCAACATTCAGAAAACAAAGATCACGGCATCCACTCCCATCACTTCGTGGAGAATAGATGGGGAAACAATGGAAACAGTGACAGGCTTTATTTTGAGGGGCTCCAAAATCACTGCAGATGGTGATTGCAGCCATGAAATTCAAAGACGCTTGCTCCTTTGAAGAAAAGCTATGATGAACCTAGACAGCATATTAAAAAGCACAGACATTACTTTCTTGACAGATGTCCGTCTAGTCAAAGCTATGGTTTTTCCAGTAGTCATGTATAGATGTGTGAGTTGAACTATAAGGAAAGCTGAGTGCCTAAGGATTGATGCTTTTGAACTGTGGTGTTGGAGAAGACTCTTGAGAGTCCCTTGGACTGCGAGGGGATCCAACCAGTCTATCCTAAAGGAAATCAGTCCTGAATATTTATTGGAAGGACTGATGCTGAAGTTGAAACTCCAATACTTTGGCCACCTAATGCAAAGAACTGACCCATTGGAAAAGACCATGATGCTGGGAAAGACTGAAGGCAAGATGAGAAGGGGATGACAGAGGATGAGTTGGTTGGATGGCATCTCTGACTCGATGGACATGAGTTTGAGTAAGCTCCGGGAGTTAGTGATGGATAAGGAAGCCTGGCGTGCTGCACTCCATGGGGTCACAAAGAGTCAGACACGACTGAGCAACTGAACTGAACTGAAAAGATTTTCTGTTCATATACAGTAAAGCCTGCTTCCAACCTATCCCTAGGAAACCACTATCTGCTTTTTTTCTCTACAGAATTGCATGTACTGCCCATTTCACATAAATGTAACCTGTTAAGACTCGCTTCTTTCTGGAGGTTCCTACACATTATAATCTGTGTCAGTAGTTTGTTCCTTTTAAAGGCTATAAATATGCTTACTGTATGCATATACTCATTTTTTAGTCATTCACCATTTGATGGATATTCGGATTGTGTGCATCTTCGGCTATTATGAATAGTTCTGCTATGAACATGTCGGTACATATTATCGTGTGGACTTATATTTTCAATTCCCTTAGATAAATAGATAAATATAAAATTGCTGTGCTATGTTATAAGTTCATAATTAACTTTTCAAGAAAATTTCAAACTGCTTACCAAAGTGGTTGAATTATTTGATATTCCCACCAGTAATGCATGAGAGTTTCATTTTCTCCGCATCCTTACCAACACTGGTAATTGTCTGTCTTTGATAACAGACATTTCCCATTGGATGAGAAGTGGTACTCCATTGTGGTTTTAATTTGCGATTCCCTAATGACAAAAGATGTTGAACATCTTTTAAGTGCTTAATGGTTATTAATATATCTTCTTTGATGAAATAGCTACTCAGCTTTTTTCCCATTTTTAAATAATCTTATTTCTTTTTTTTTTTGCTATTATTTGTTTTTTTGTTGCCTTCAGTTTTTTAATATAAATTTATTTAATTGGAGGTTAATTACTTTACAATATTGTATTGGTTTTGCCATACATCAACATGAATCCGCCACAGGTATACACATGTTCCCCATCCTGAACCCCCTCCCTCCTCCCTCCCTAAATTATCTTATTTCTGAGTTGTAAGATTTTTCTATATATTCTACAGCACATGTTTTTATCAAATACATAATTTGCAAATATTTTCTCTCAGGCTAAGGCTTGTCTTTTCAGTTTATTGATGGTGTCTTTTGAAGAACAAAAGGTTTTAATTCTGACAAAATTCAGTTTATTAATTTCTCTTTCATGATTGCGCTTTTGGTGTCATGTCTAAGAACCTGTTAACTAATTCACGGTCACAAAAAATTTCTACTATGTTTTCTTTTAGAAGTTTTATAATTTTAGAGCTTATATTTAGGTCTATGATCTATTTTATGTTGTGTGTATCATAGAAGGTAAGGATCTAAATTCACCACTCTACATGTGGTTATCTAATTGTCCCAGTACTATAAAAGCTGTTCTTATTCCCTCTTAATCATCTTGACATTGTTGTTGAAAAATCAGTTGACCATAAATACATGATTTATTTCGGATCTCATTATTCGTTCCACTGATTTATATGTGTATTCTTGAGCCAATAACATACTGTTTATTTAATGTAAGATCATAATAAGTTTTTGAGTTGAGTAGTCTACTTTTTTCTTTCAAAACTGCTTTGGATATTCTGAGTCTTTTACATTTTCATATAAATTTTAAAACTAGCTCATCAGTTTCTAGAAAAAACAAAAGCCAGTGGGGACTTAGCAACTGTGTTGTATAGATCAACGAGAGAATTACCATCTTGACTATATTAAGTCTTCTAATCCATGAACATGCATTTCTCTCATCCATGTTTTGTAATTTTCAATGTCCACACCTTGCACTTCTTTTGTTACATATATTCCTAAGTGACTTGAGTTTTTAATGCTATTATGAATGAAACTGTGCTCTTTTTTCATTGTTAAATTGCTTGCTGCCAGTATACATAAAATTAGTTTTGTAGACCACTGGTTTTTATAAAGTAAAATCTTATAACCTTTCTACAGAAGTCATGTGATGTATGAAAAGATTTTCATGACACCATATCAGCCTGCTAATTAACATCATTTCCTATCACCCACAACTCAGAGTGTTTCTTTCCTTAGCACTGGTAGCACCCTGCAATCCTACGATGTTTCTTGCTAAAATTTTCATTTATATCTCATATCTAGTTTATACATTCGTATCCTAGAAATCTCTTTTGATTTCTCTCCACCTGCCCTACCTTCCACTGTGAAATGCATGAGCACAGTGCACGCATGCACAAACACACACACAGAGCTCCTCTTATGTGCCTCCAAAACTCTAAAATTGGAGGTCCATCATTGTTTTTTCCATATTGCATTTTAACTAAATTCTTATACACACATCTTGAGAAACTGAATAACCGTGAATAGGAAAATCTGCTAGTTGTTCATCAATATTCACCTTCTCCTTCCAAAGAAACAGAGTCCTTAAGTTTTTAGTAAGCACAACACCACCAAAAACGAAATCAAAAAGCCACTAAAGACCGGATCTCCCAACCTCCCAGCAGTTAGATGTAGCAGCATGAGTATGGCGTGATCAGCGAGCAGGACTTCATGAGGCAGCTTCCAGAACTCTTCCCTCCAAAACAGCCAGTGTACAGTTTTCCTTCTTTACGCTTTTCTCCTTCTTGCTAGCCAGTCTCCAACCTGACCGGCAGATCAGCAGCAGCCATCCTGACCATGTGGTGATCTTGGGAATGGGGCACCATATATAGAAAGCAACAATAAGAGAAGAGCCTGCATCTCTACATGCAACTCTGGTCACCTGCTTCTGGGCTTTCCATAAGAAAGACATGCACTGCTCCCTGACTCAAGTTGTTGTGTCTCTGGGTCTCTGCTACCTATTGCCAAATTTAATCCAAACATATACACCACACTTCACTGCATCCTCAGTAACTGATGTAGTATTAACACCTTGTAGATGTTTAGCTGATATCTGCTGGTTTACTGCAAAGAAATAGCAAAAGTAGAAGAAAAAAAAAACTTCATGGAATATCAACTTCAAGTTTCATTCTATTTCCAGAGTACTAAATTTATAATATATTAGGTATACAATATGGCCTTCAGAAGCCTCTCAGATGTTTTTAATCTAATTTATTTTAATTTATTTCTCATGATACTAATAAGCTCTTTGTTTTTTTGATGTAGCAGGAAAAAGACTAATTTATGCAATTATTCTGGGGATATTCAAGCAGAGTGAAGGCCTATAATTGAATATAATAATAGATTGTACAAAATCATAGCCGTTAATGACAATAGCATGCAAAGCCATTAAACAATCCAATTCCATAGATGAAAAGCTGAAGTTCAGAGAGGTTGCACAATTAATTCCAGGTCACACAAACACTGAATGGCAGAACTGATGTTAGAACCCAGATTAATCTGGCTTCCAACTTAGTATTCTTTGAATCAGTTAGGGTTCTTTTGGTAAAGAGCAAATTGGCTAACATAAGCAAAATGGGAAATATTTTTTAAATCTGGGTATGTAAAAGATCAAGATTTGGGACAGACAGATACCAGGCAGCTCTATAAAATTTCCATGGCAATATTAGCTCCATGATTTATGGTGATGTGGCCAATGGAATGGATTTATAAGCTCCAGCAATATCTACTGCTTGGTTCTTCATTCTAGTTGTGGGATTTTTGGTTTTGGTTTTGGGCCCATTCCCCCCTTCCATTCTTCCCTGCAGACTGAAACCAGCTTCCTAGGATAGCAGCTGAGACTGCCAAGTGTCCATCTTCCTGGTTTCCCTTAACTAGCCATAGGGAAATGAAACACAGGGGGAAGTCTCTTGAAGTGCCCTAGGAAATGTCTGTTTTTTGAGAGAAAGTGTGTGTATGTGACTGTGTGTGTGTGTTTTCCAGCTTCCTGACAACCCCTCATATTCTGTTTTTAAATCTTCTGCGTGCCTATGTGAATATATAACATCCACAGTTTGGGACCATGAGATGATATACATAAGAATGAAAAAAACTCAGCCCTCTGAGAAACATTGAAGAGAAGCAGGGAGTCCTCAGTGATGTTTCTGGGCTGATGACTCCTCACTCTACCAAATATTTCCCTCCAGAGCTCTTGTTATATGAGATCATATATTTGTTGCTTAAGCCACCCGTAAGCTGGCTCATCTCCTACTTTCAGTCACAAAATATTCCAGCTTATATGTCACTCAGGACTTTAAGTATATGGAAAAGAGTCTGATTAGTCAACTCTGGATATTGTGTCTGCCTCTGAGTGGAAATGAGGCAGTGCAAGGAAACTCTGAGGTCTTCCAGATTTATTAACATGAAGCCAAGTACCTTGATTTGCTTCCCACTGAGATGCTATGGGGAAGAGGAAGAGGAGAAGCAAGCAGAATACCCCAAGGTAACAAATGTCCCTGATATATATATTCTATGTCCCTGATGTTTTATTAATAGGAACATAGCTGAATTCATGATTAGCACAAAACAAACAAGCTAGCACATGAATGCACATATTTAAACACCTAGAAAGGAAGCAGTCATCTGTTTTGTTTTGTTTTGTTTTGTTTTTTTAATCTGGAAACTAATACAAAGTGAAATGTATTCAGGATATTATATTATGTAATACGCAGTTTCACAGCTCAAGGTTTTTATTTTTCCTCAGTGTGTAGAGTTAGTCATGAAACAAATTTACAGACACCAAATGACCCACTTTTAAATCTCCCACAGATGCTAATTTCTCTTGCTAACACCTTGTCATTTGACCCAAAACAAGGACTTCTGCACATCCATCACATAGAGAGAATAGTGTTAACTTATTGATTTCCTGTTTCTAATTAACACATTGGTTACAGATAAGGAAGACATATCTTATTAAACTGTGCACTTTATCTGCAACTAAGCCATAATCTCAGTCAGATTTGTGCTGAGCTTGTTTAGATTTGAGAGAATGTGAATAATATAGGACCAGGAAAACTCAGGTGAAAGGTCCCAGCATTATTATCATGCCCAAGTTACAATCATTAAAAAACCAATATGATTTCGGTCTGAATTTGAAGTTGACATAGGTTAAAAATTGACAATAGTGCTGAGCAGAAAAGCTATAGGAAGAAAATTTTCCATAGACCAAGGGCTCAAAATAATTTTAGTATTTTTTTAAAAAATCCATCTTATGATTAACATATATAAATTTCAGGGGGAAAAAATCTAGGCCCTATTAAATGCTATAAAGAATAAATCTTTTCTGTCTTCCAAAAGCCTCCGCTTTACCTATTTTGGTTTATTATGTAGCATTTCCCAAGAAGTGCAAGATAAGAAAAATGCACATCAAGAACTGTTTATGGCTTTTTTTAGAAAGTGATTTAAGTACACAGACAAGTGCTAGGTCAAATCTGATTGTATAAACCAGAAAGGAAAGGAAAAAGTGGAAAAATGGTAAGCAATAAACCAACTATGGGGGCTTCCCAGGCGGCTCAGTAGTAAAGAATCCCCCGCCAAGACAGGGTCAATCCTTGGGTCAGGAAGATCCCCTGGAAGAGGAAATGGCAACCCACTCCAGTATTCTTGCCTGGAAAATCCTGTGGACAGAGGATCCTGGCAGGCTACAGTCCACAGGGTTGCAAAGAGTCAGACACGACTGAGCATGAGCACTCACTCACAATCCAACTATAGGTATAATAAAATTGAGTGTGGTAGCAGAGATTCTTTGCCATATTCCTAAAATATTCAAGAATTAACACTACTAACAAACAAGCCAATCAAGAAATAGGCAGAAGATCTAAACAGACATTTCTCCAAAGAAGTCATATAAATGGGCAACAAGCACATGAAAAGATTCTCAATATCACTAATTAGTAGGGAAATTCAAATAAAAATTACAGTGAGGTACTATATCACATCGATCAAAATGGTCATCATCAGAAAGTCTACAAACATTAAATGTGGGAGAGGGTGAAGAGGAAAAGGACTCTCCCCACCCCCCAACCCCACCCCTACCCCCACCCCATCCCCCCACCCCTCACCGCTACACCGCTTGTGGGAATGTGAACTGGTACAGCCACTATGGAAAGCAGAATGGAGGTTCCTTAGAAAAACTAAAAACAGACTTACCACACAATTCAGTATCCCACTCCTTGGTATAAATCCATAAAAGAAAAAACTCTAATTTGAAAAGATATATGTCCCCCAATATTTACTACAGCACTATTTACAACAGCCAAGACTTGCAAACAACTTAAATATTGAACAATATAAGGAAAGGATAACACAATGTGATACCTATACACCAATACTACTCAGCTATAAAAAAATAAAATAATGCCATAGATGGACCTAGAGATTTTCATACTAAGTGAAGTAAGTCAGATAGAGAAAGATATATCATATGATATTACTTAGATATGGAATATTAAACAATTATGCAAATGAACTTATTTGAAGACAGAAAAAGACTCAAAGACACAGAAAACAAACTTAGGGTTACCAAAAAAGAAAAGGGAGACAGATAAATTAGGAGTTTGGGATTAAAATATATACACTATTAGATGGACAGGGAGGCCTGGTGTGTTGCAGTTCATGGGGTCACAAAGAGTGGGACACAACTGAGCAACTGAACTGAACTGAACTGATATGTATAAGATAGATAACCAACAAGGACCTACTATATAGCACAAGGAACTATACCCAATATCTTGCAATAACCTATAAAGGAAAATAATTCTTAAAAGAATATATATACATTTTATATATATATATATATATGAGAGTCCCTTGGACTGCAAGGAGGTCCAACCAGTCCATCCTAAAGGAGATCAGTCCCGGGTGTTCATTGGAAGGACTGATGCTGAAGTTGAAACTCCAATACTTTGGCCACCACATGCAAAGTGACTCATTGGACAAGACCCTGATGCTGGGAGGGATTGGGGGCAGGAGGAAAAGGGGACGACAGAGGATGAGATGGCTGGATGGCATCACCAACTCGATGGACATGAGTTTGAGTGAACTCCGGGAGTTGGTAATGGACAGGGAGGCCTGGCGTGCTGCGATTCATGGGGTCGAAAAGAGTCAGACATGACTGAGCAACTGAACTGAACTGAACTGATATATATATATATATATATATATATATATATATATATATATATATGTATGTGTATAATATAAAACCTGAAGCACTCCCGTATTTACCTGAAACTAACACAGCACTGAAAATCAAGTGAAAAGTGAAAGTTGCTCAGTTGTGTCCGACTCTTTGTGACCCCATGGACTAACCCGCCAGGCTCCTCTGTTCATGGAATTCTCCAGGCCACAATACCGAGCCATTCCTGTCTACAAAGGATCTTCCCAACCCTTTATCATATCCAGGTCCCCCACATTGCAGGTGCATTCTTTACCATCTGAGCCACCAGGGAAGCCCAAAATTGCCAAGCAAATAAGATTAATAATAATAATAATAGATCTGTAAAAGGAAATAGCTGGTTAGATGGTAGATTTGAATTCAACCATATCAATAATCAGATTAAATGTAAGCCATACTAATTCAAAGATAAACTGTTAGTTTTAGATTAGACAAAAAGCAAGACCCAACTATATACTGCATACTAAGAATACCATTTTAAATATAAAGGCATAAATAGATTAAAAGCAAAAGAATGAAAAAAAGATATTCCATTCAGACACAACTCAAAAGAAAACTGAAATAGCTTTATTAATATTAAAGTAGATGTCAGAAAAGAAATATCACTCACTAGTACTACTCACTGGAAAGGCTTATTACATAGTGAAAAGGGATTCAAATTTCCAAGAAGACAAAAACATTAATGATGTTTGCCTGTAATTGTAACAACTTAGAGCTAGTGGAAAAATTTCTAGAAAAGCACATCTTACCAAAATTAGCACAAGAAAAAACAGAAATATTCAAAGAACTTTATATCCATTTTCAAAATTGAATTCATAATTAAAGACTTTTTAACAGGACTTCCCTGATGTACAGTGGAAAACAATCTGCCTGCCAATGCAGAGGACAGGGTTTGATCCCTGGTCTGGGAAGATCTCACATGTCATATAGGAATTAAGTTCATACACCACAACTGCTGAACCTGTGCTCTAGAGCCCCTGCAAGCTGCAATACATCTAGAGCCCTTGCTCTGCAAAGAGAAAAGCCACCACAATTTGAAGCCTATGCACTGCAACAGAGTAGTCCCTGCTTGCTGCAACAACAGAAAAACCTCACACAGCAATGAAGACTCAGAACAACCAAATATATATATATATATATATATATATACATGCATATATATATATATATATATTTTTTTTAAAGGTTTAACAGAGAAAATCCCAAACCAGATGGCTTTACTCACAAATTCTACCAAAGGTTTAAGGTCAAAATTCACATGGCAGTTACACAAACTCTTTGAGAAAATACAAGGAAACACTTTTTAAGTAGTTTAATGAGGCTGGCATAACCCTGTTATGATAACCTCATACAAACATAAGAAAATAAAATTATAGACCAATCAGTTCAGTTGCTCAGTCATGTCCGACTCTTTCCAACCACATGGACCGCAGCATGCCAGGCCTCTCTGTCCATCACCAACTCCCAGAGTTTATACAAACTCATGTCCACTGAGTCAGTGATGTCATCCAACCATCTCATCCTCTGTTGTCCCCTTCTCCTACTGCCTTCAATTTTTCCCAGCATCAGGGTCTTTTCCAATGAGTCAGCTCTTCATATCAAGTGGCCAAAGTATTGGAGTTTCAGCTTCAACATGAGTCCTTCCAATGAACACTCAGGACTGATCTCCTTTAGGATGGACTGGTTGGATCTCCTTGAAGTCCAAAGGACTCTCAAGAGTCTTCTCCAACACCACAGTTCAAAAGCATCAATTCTTCAGCACTGTTTTCTTTATAGTCCAACTCTCACATCCATACATGACTACTGGAAAAACTGTAGCTTTGAATAGACAGACTTTTGTTGGCAAAGTAATGTCTCTGCTTTTTAATATGTTGTCTAGGTTGGTCACAGCTTTTCTTCCAAGGAGCAAGAAAAGCCATGCTCAGTAAATCTTTAATCCAAGTTTCGGTTGATGGGTGAGGCTGTGTTCCCTTCCTGTTGTCTGACCTGAGGCCAAACTATGGTGGAGGTAATGAACTTAATGGTGACCCCTTCAAAAGGCCCCAGGCACGCACTGCTGCACTGAGTGTCCCCAACCCTGCAGCAGGCCACTGCCAACCGATGCCTCTGCCAGATTCTCCTGGACACACACAGCCAAATCTGGGTCAATCTCTTTTGGGGTCACTGCTCCTTTCTCCTGGTTTTGTTTGTGCCCCCCAATAGTCTGTTTCCCTAGGCATTTGTAAGTTCTGGTGGCTCTATGGTGGGGTTAAAGGCGACCTACTCCAAGAAAGCTTAGGAGAGTACAAATGCAGGCTATTTGAAGTGAATTGTACATTAAAAAATCAACAAACTGAAACAATCTTGTTCATATATAAACTGCTATATACAAATTTCATGGGAACCACAAAGTGAAAATCTACAATAGATACACACAAAGAAAAAGGAATGCAAACACAACACTAAATTTAGTTACCAAATCACAAGCGAAGAGTACAAAAAAGGAAAGGAAAAAAAAAACCTGTCTAAAGTAAACCAAAACAACAAAATGACAATAGGAACATATATATCAACAATTACACTGAATATAAGTGGACTAAATGCGTCATGCAAAAGGCATAGACTGGATGAACATACACAAAGTGAAGTGAAAGTGAAGTCGCTCAGTTGTGTCCCACTCTGCGACCCATGGACTGTAGCCCACCAAGCTCCTTCGTCCATAGGATTCTCCAGGCAAGAATACTGGAGTGGGTTGCCATTTCCTTCTCCAGAGCATACACAAAAACAAGACCTAAATATATGCTGTCTAGAGACCCACTTGAGGGTATGGCAAAACTCTACCACACAAATGGAAATTAAAAGAAAGCTCGAATAGCAATACTCATATCAGACAATACAGACTTTAAATACTATCAAAAGAAAGAAGGACTTTACATTAAGATGAAGGGATCTATCCAAGAAAAAGATATACCATTATAAATATACATGCATCCAAAAAACTATTGGTTTTTCCAGTAGTCATGTATAGATGTGAGAGTTGGACCATAGATAGGCTGAGTGCCGAAGAATTGATCCTTTTGAACTGTGATGTTAGAGAAGACTCTTGAGAGTCCCTTGGAATGCAGAGATCGAACCAGTCAATCCTAAAGGAAATCAACCTTGAATATTCATTAGAAGGACTGATGCTGAAGCTGAAACTCCAATACTTGAGCCATCTGATGTGAAGAGTTGACTTATTAGAAAAGACCCTGATGCTGGGAAAGATTGAAGGCAGGAGGAGAAGAGGATGACAGAGGATGAGATGGTTGGATAGCATAACCAACTCAAAAGACATGAGTTTGAGCAGGCTCTGGGAGATGGTGAAGGACAGGGAAGCCTGGTGCGCTGCAGTCCATGGGGTCGCAAAGAATTGGACACAAGTGAGAGACGAACAACAATGTGAGTGAAAGTCGCTCAGTTGTGTCCAACTCTTCGCAGCCCCATGGTCTATACAGTCCATGGAATTCTCCAGGCCAGAATACCAGAGTGGGTAGTCCTTCCCTTCTCCAACAATAAATGTACCCAAAATAAGAGTTCCTGAATATATGAAGCAAATGCTAACAGCCAAAGAAGGAGAAATTGACGGCAACACAATAATAGTGGCAGACTTTAACACTCCACTTACATCAAAGGACAGATTATCCAGACAGAAAATAAGAAAATGCAGGCCTTAAAGACATATTACATCCAATGTACTTAATTGATATCTACAAAACACTCTATCCAAAAGCAGAAGAATACACATTCTTTTCAAGTACACATGGGACATTCTCTAGGACATATCATGGGCTGGGCCACAAAACAAGCATAGGTCAATTTATAAAAACTAAAATCATACCAAGCATCCTTTTGGAGCATAACGCCATGAGATTAGAAATCAACTACAAAAACAAACAAACAAACAACAACAACGAACATGTGGAGGCTAAACAATATGCTACTAAACAACCAATGGATCACTAAAGAAATCAAAGAGGAAATCAAAAAATATTTAAAGAAAAATTAAAATGTAAAAAAAAAAAAGGCAATCCAAAGCCTTTTGGACACAGCAAAGGAAGTTCTAAAAGGGAAGTTTACAGTAATATAAGCTTACCTCAAAAAACATGAACTACCTCACATAAACAATCTAACCTTACACCTTAAACAAACGAGAGAAAGAAGAACAAACAAAACACAAAGTTAGTAGAAGGGAAGAGTCATAAAGATCAGAGCAGAAATAAACAGCATAGAGAATAAGAAAACAATAGAAAAGATCAATGAAAGTAAAACCTGGAACTTTGAAGAGATAAAATTGATAAACCTTTAGGAAGACTCATGGAGAAGAAAAGGGAAAGAGCTCAATCAGTAAAATTAGAAATGAAAAACAAAAAGTTACAACTGATACCATACAAATACAAAGGATCATAAGAGACTACTACAAGGACCTATGTGCCAATAAAGTGGACAACCTAGAAGAAATGGAAAAATTCGTGGACAGGTACAATCTCTCAAAACAGAAGCAGGAAGAAATAAAAATATGAACAAATCAGTCACAAATACAGAAACAGAAAGTGTGATTTTAAAACTCCAAAGAAGGAAAAGTTCAGGACCAGATGGTTCAGAGGCAAATTCTATAAACGATGTACAGATTTAACACCTATTCTTTTTCATTTCAGTTCAGCCACTCAGTCATGTCCAACTCTTTGCAACCCCATGGAATGCAGCACGCCAGGCTTCCCTGTCCATCACCAACTCCCAGAGCTTACTCAAACTCATGTCCATTGAGTTGATGATGCCATCCAACCATCTCATCCTCTTTCGCCCACTTCTCCTCCTGTCCTCAATCTGTCCCAGAATCAGGGTCTTTTCCAATCAGTCAGTTCTTCGCATCAGGTGGCCAAAGTATCGTAGCTTCGGCTTCAGCATCAGCTCTTCCAATGAATATTCAGGACTGATTTCCTTTAGGATGGACTGGTTGGATCTCCTTGTAGTCCAAGCTACTGTCAAGAGTCTTCTCCAACACCACAGTTCAAAAGCATCAATTCTTCGGCGCTCAGCTTTCTTTATAGTCCAACTCTCACATCCATACATGACCACTGGAAAAACCATAGCTCTGACTAGAGGGACCTTTGTTGGCAAAGTAATGTCTCTGCTTTTTAACATGCTGTTAGGTTGGTCATAGCTTTTCTTCCAAGGAGCAAGTGTCTTTTAATTTCATGGCTGCAGTCACCATCTGCAGTGATTTTGGAGCTCCCAAAAATAAAGTCTCTCACTGTTTCCATTGTTTCCCCATCTATTTGCCATGAAATGATGGGACCAGATACCATGATCTTAGTTTTCTGAATGTTGAGTTTTAAGCCAACTTTTTCACTCTCCTCTTTCACTTTCATCAAGAGGCTCTCTAGTTCTTCTTTGCTTTCTGCCACAAGGGTGGTGTCATCTGCATATCTGACGTTATTGATATTTCTTCCGGCAGTCTTGATTCCAGCTTGTGCTTCATCCAGCCCAGCATTTCTCATGATGTACTCTGCACAGAAGTTGAATAAGCAGGATGACAATATACGGCCTTGATGTAATCCTTTCCCGATTTGGAACCAGTCTTTTGTTCCATGTCCAATTCTTACTCTTGCTTCTTGACCTGCATACAGATTCTCAAGAGGCAGGTCAGGTGGTCTAGCATTCCCATGTCTTGAATAATTTTCTATAGTTTGTTGTGATTCACACAGTCAAAGGCTTTGTTGTAGTCAATAAAGCAGAAGTAGCTGTTTTTCTGGAACTCTCTTGCTTTTTTGATGATCTAGTGGATGTTGGCAATTTGATCTCTGGTTCCTCTGCCTTTTCTAAATCCAGTATGAACATCTGAAAGTTCATGGTTCACATACTGTTGGAAGTCTGGCTTGGAGAATTTTGAGCATTACTTTGCTAGTGTGTGAGATGAGTGCAACTCATCCTTTTTAAAGTATTCCAGAAAACTGCAGAGGAAGGAACACTCCCAAGCTCATTTTATGAGGCCATCATCACCCTGATACCATAACTAAAGAACATACCACTAAAAAAAATAAAACACAAAGTCCAATATTACTGATGAACATAGGCACAAAAATACAAGCAAAACAAATCCAACAAAACATTAAAAGGCTCATATACTATGATCCAGTGGGATTTATCCCAGGGATGCAAGGATTTTTCAATATTTGCAAATTAGTCAGTGTGATACACTGAATTAACAAATTAAAGAGTAAATACTATATGATCATCTCAATAGATGCAGAAAAAGATTTTGACAAAATTCACCAATCATTTATGATTAAAAATTCTCCAGAAAGTAGATATAGAAGAAACATACCACAATATACTAAAAGCCATATGTGACAAAACCACAGCTAACATCATACTCAACAGTGAAAAGTCTAGAACATTTCCTCTAAGAACAGGAACAAGACAAGAATTTCTACTCTTGCCACTTTGAGTCAACATAGTTTTTAAAGTCCTAACTATAGCAATCAGTGAAGAAAAAAAAAGAGCTCAAATTGGAAAAATAAAACTGTCATTATTTACAGATGACATGATACTACACATAGAAAATCCTAAATGTGCTATCAGAAAACTATTAGAGCTCATCAATGGATTCAGTAAAGCTGCAGAATACAAAATCAATACACAGAAATCTGCTGCATTTCTAACACTAACAATAAAAGATCTGAAAGAGAAATTGAGGAAACAATCTCATTTACCATCACATCAAAGAAAATAAAATTCCAGGAATACACTCAACTAAGGAGGCAAAAGAACTGTGTTCTGAAAATTCTCAGACACTGATGAAAGAAACCAAAGATATAGAAAAAGATGTAAAGACACACCATGTTCTTGGATCAGCACACACAATATTGTCAAAATGATTACACTACCCAAGACAATCTACAGATTAAATGCAATCTCAGTCAAATTACCAATGCATTTTTTCCGAGAATGAGAAGAAAAAAAATTTTAGTTTGTATGAAAACACTACAGACCCTGAATAACCAAAGGAACCTTGAGAAAGAATAATGGAGCTGATGGCATCAGGTTCCCCAACTTCAAAATATATTAGAAAGCAACAGTAATCAGAACAGTATGGTATGGGCACAAAGACAGAAATATAGATCAATGAAACAAGATATAAAGCCAGAAATCAATGCATCTATGGTCAATTAACCTATGAAAAAAAAGCAAGAATATACAGGGAGAAAACACAGTCTCTTCAATAAGTAGTACTGTGAAAAATTGACAGCTACATGTAAATGAATGTGATTAGAACATTCTTTAATACCATACACAGAAAAAACCTAAATGTAAGACCAGATACTACAAAACTCTTAGAGAATACTGCTGTATTTTCTATGTATGTCAGAATACTGCTGACATAAATCATAGAATACACCTTTTCAGATCCACCTCAAAGAGCAATGAAAATAAAAACAAAAATTAATAAATGGGACCTAATTAAACCTAAAAGCCTTTGCACAGCAAAGGGACTATAAACAAAAAGAAAGAACAATTACAAAATGTATTTGCAAATAATATGACTGCCCTGAGACGAACCTCCAAAATATACAAACATCACATGCATCTCAATAAAAAAAAATTGTTTTAAATGGGCAGAAGATCAAAATAGACATTTCCAGAAAGAAAACATACACTTAGCCAAAAATCACATGAAAAAGATGCTAAACCTCACTAATTACTGTTGTTGTTCAGTGCCCCAGTCATGTCCAACACTTTGCAACTCCATAGACTACAGCATGCCAGGCCTCTCTTTCCCTCACTATCTCCCAAAGTTTGCCCAAGTTCATGTCCATTGCATTGGTGATGTCATCTAGCCATCTCATGCTCTGTTGCCCCCTTCTCCTTCTGCCCTCAATCTTTCCCAGCACCAGGGACATTGCAATGAGTCAGCTCTTTGCATCAGATGACCAAAATACTGGAGCTTCAACTTCAGCATCAGTCCTTCCAATGAGTATTCAGGGTTGATTTCCCTTAAGATTGACTGGTTTGATCTTGCTGTTCAAGGGACCCTCAGGAGTCTTCTCCAGCACCATAGTTCGAAGGCATCAATTCTTCGGTGCTCCGACTTCTTTATGGTCCAGCTCTCAGAACCGTACATGATCACAGCAAAGACCACAGCCTTGACCATATGGACTTTTGTCAGCAGAGTAATGTCTGCTAGAGTAATTACCTAGACAGTAATACACTGTCTAGGTTTGTCATAGCTTTATTGCCAAGAAGCAAATATCTTTTGATTTCATGGCTGCAGTCACCATGTGCAGTGGTTTTAAAGCCCAAGAAAAGGAAATCTGTCACTACTTCCACTGTTTCCCCCTCTATTTGCCATGAAGTAATGGGGCTGGATGCCATGATCTTCGTTTTTTAATATTTAGTTTTAAGCCCGCTGTTTCACTTTCCTCCTTCACCCTCATCAAGAGGATTTTTAGTTCCTCTTTGCTTTCTGCCATTAGAGTGATACCATTAGCATACCTGAGGTTGCTGGTGTTTCTCTCAATTATCTTGATTCCAACTTGTAACTCATCCAGCCCAGCATTTCTCATGATGTGCTCAGCATATAGATTAGACAAACACAGTGACATCAGTCAGCCTTGTCGTACTCCTTTCTCAATCTTGAACCAATCAGTTGTTCCATACAGGGGTCTAACTGTTGTTTCTTGACCCGCATACAGGTTTCTCAAGAGACAGGTAAGATGGTGTGGTACTCCCACCTCTTTAAGAGCTTTCCAAAGTTTATTATGATCTACAAGGCCAAAGGCTTTGGCATAATCAATGAAACAGAGGTAGATATTTTTCTGGAATTTCCTAGCTTTCTCTATGATCCAGCAAATGTTGGCAATTTGATTTCTTGTTCCTCTTCCTTTTCTAAATCCAGCTTGAACATATAGAATTTCTGGGTTCATATAATGCTGAAGCCTAGTATGTAAGATTTTAAACATAACCGTACTAGCATGGGAGATGAGTGGATTAATTATTAAAGAAATGCAAATCAAAACTATAATGAGGTATCACTTCACACTGGTCAGAGTGACCATCATCACAATCTACAAACAATAAATGCTGGGGACACTGTGGAGAAAAGGGAACCCTCCTACACTGTTGGTGGGAATCTTGGTATAGCCACTGTGGAGAAGAGCTTGGAGGTTTCTAAAAAAATTAAAAATAGCACTACCATATAATCTACCAATCCCACTTCTAGGCATACATTTGAAGAAAAATATAATTTGAAAAGATACACGCACCTCAATGTTCACTTCAGCACTATCCACAATAAATCTCCATTAATAGCAGGATGGATAAAGAAGATCTGGTACATACATACAATGGATTATAACTTAGCCATAAAAAAGAATGAAATAATGCCGTTTTCAACATGATAGACCTGGAAAACTATCATATTAAGTGAAATAAATCATACACAGAAAAACAAATATCATATGATATTATTTATATGTGGAATCTAAAAACATGATACAAATGAACTTAATTACAAAAAGAAACAGACTCACAGACTTAGAAGATAAATTTATGACTACCAAGAGGAACATGGAGGGGAGTGATAATGAGGTGTTTGGAATTAATATATTACACACTATTATCATAAAACAGATAATCAACAAGGACCTACTGTACAGCACAGAGGACTCCTCAATATACTATAATAAATGGGAAAAGAAACTACAAAAGAATAGAAATATGTGTACATATAACTGGATACCTAAAAGTATATAACATTTTAAATCAACTATACCACAATATAAATAAAAATTTTAAAATGTATTCCTATATCCTATATTGCTTTTTCCAGTTTTATTAAGATAATATTAATTAATCCTATTGTGACAATCATTTTCAATTATATATGTATCAAATCACCAGGCTGTATTCCATAAATTTACAAATGATACTCTTAAAGAAAGGCAAATACCAGACTACCCTACATGTCTCCTGAGAAAACTATTTGCAGGTCAAGAAGTAGCAGTTAGAATTGAACATGGAACAATGGACTGGCTCAAAACTGAGAAAGGAGTAAGTCAAGGCCATATATTGTGACCCTGTTTATTTAACTCACATGCAGAGTACATCATGAGAAATGCCTGGCTGGATGAAGCACAAGCTGGAATCATGCTTTCTGGGAGAAATAAAAATAACCTCAGATATGCAGATAAAACCACCCTTACAGCAGAAAGTGAAGAAGAACTAAAGAGCCTCTTGATGAAAGTGAAAGAGGAGAGTGAAAAAATTGGCTTAAAACTCAACATTCAAAAAACTAAGATCATGGCATCTGGTGCCATCACTTCATGGCAAATAGAAGGGAAAAAAGTGGAAGTAATGACAGATTTTATTTCCTTGGACTCCAAATTCACTGCAGATGGTGACTGCAGCCATAAAATTAAAAGATGTTTCCTCCTTGGAAAGAAAGCTATGACACATCTAGATAGCATATTAAAAGCAGACATCCGTTTGCAGATCAATGCCCATATAGTTAAAGCTGTGGTTTTTCCAGTAGTCATATGTGGATGTGAGAGTTGGACTGTAAAGAAGGCTGAGTGCTGAAGAATTGATGCTTTTTAATTGTGGTGCTGGAGAAACTCTTGACAGTCCCTTGGACTGCAAGGAGATCCAACCAGTCTATCCTAAAGGATATCAGCCCTGAATATTAATTGGAAGGACTGATGCTGAAGGTGAAGCTCCAATACTTTGGCCACCCGACGCGAAGAGCTGACTCACTGGAAAAGACCCTGATGCTGGGAAAGATTGAGGGCAGGAGAAGAAGCGGGCAACAGAGGATGAGATGGTTAGATGGCATCACTCAGAGTTGAGCAAACTCTGGGAGATGGTGAAGGATTCCTGTTTTGATTTTCCTCTACTTATTACAAGGAGTAGCTTAATGGATGTCAAACCAGGAAAGTAATTTATTAAAGCAGTGTCATCAAACTATACTGTATCTGAGATATACTTTAAATGGTTTCCTGAGTCCACAATTTTATATGGAGTCTACTACAAAAGTTATTTCAAGATAATTTTTAAGTAGATTAAAAACTGTTTGGGGTTTCCCTAGTGGCTCAGTGCTAAAGAATCCACCTGCCAATGCAGAAGACACATGTTCCATCCCTGACCTGGGAAGATCTCACATTCCACAGAGATACTAAGCCCATACACTACAACTACGGAGTCTGTGCTTTAGAGCCCATGATCCACAGCAAGAGAAGCCACCGCACTGAGGAAGCTGCACACCACAACTAGAGACTGGCTCCCAGCTCACCGCAACTAGAGAAAAGCCTGCACAGCAACAAGGACCCAACACAGCAAAAAATAAATAAAATTTTTTTTAAAAAAAACAACTGTTTGGCCATCTCCGCTCTTATCTCTGAGATCTTAAGGAAAATTTTTACAAAACACATACCATTTTCAGATATCCTGGTAACTCTGTTGAACTTATTTATGACAATTGGTAAAGAGGTGAAAATTGAATAGCAAAGACGTAAAGACAAAAGAGGGACTCTTGTAAATCCACAGATTATCTTCAAAATTATAACATTCCCAAGTCAGAAAAGAAGAATTTTCTTTCTAGAGTTCTTTTTAAATTTTAGAAGCTTGTACCAGAGTATCTGTAGATGGCTGAAAACATTATCAAAGTTCAAAAACTAATTAACATATTTAAAAATTAGTCAGCTTCATGTCCCTAATGAAATGATCACATGCAAACACTAATGGCATTTTATTAAAATCATCTTTTGGACTTTGTAAAAATAATACTTGGCTATTTGGAAAACATCAAACAATGTATAAAAATTAAAGAAGAAACTTTAAGCCCGAAATCTCACTACTCAAATATGCCACCATGAGCTTTTAAGTGACTATATTCCAGACATCTCTTCTTATAAGTATGAGTGCATGCTAATTCACTTCAGTCATGTCTGACTCTTTGTGAACCTATGGACTGTAGCACTCCCGGCTCTTCTGTCCATGGGATTCTCCAGGCAAGAATACTGGAGTGGGTTGCCATACCCTCCACCAGGGGATCTTCCTGACCCAGAAACTGAACCCTCATCTCTTACATTTCTTACATTGGTAGGCGGGTTCTTTACCACCAGCACCACACAGAAAGCCCTCTTATAAGCATACACTGCTGTAACAAGTACTTTTTTTTTTCAGCAGTTATGGAACGAATTGATAATACATCTCTTTAAATATTCAAGTTAGGTATTATCTCTGACTCTGAATTTCATTCCGCATAAAACGCTTTTTCTTTCCCTAGAAACATCGTATGGAGAAAGGTTAACTCAGTCCATGGGGCAGATGTAGACATTACCACAAGCATAGGCTACTTCAGTCAGTCAGTTTAGTTGCTCAGTCCTATCAGACTCTTTGAACCCCATGGACAGCAGCATGCCAGGCTGCCCTGTCCATCACCAACTACCAGAGTTTACTCAAACTCATGTCCATTGAGTCGGTGATGCCATCCAACGATCTCATCCTCTGTCGTCCCCCTCTCCTCTTGCCTTCAATATTTCCCAGTATCAGGATCTTTTAAAATGAGTCAGTTCTTCACACCAGGTGGCCAAAGTATTGCAGCTTCAGCTTCAATATCAATCCTTCCAATGAACATTCAGGACTGATTTCATTTAGGATGGACTGGTTGGATCTCCTTGCAGTCCAAGGGACTCTCAAGAGTCTTCTCCAACACCACAGTTCAAAAGCATCAAATCTTCAGTTCTCAGCTTTCTTTATAGTCCAACTCTCACATCCATACATGACCACTGGAAAAACCATTGCCTTGACTAGTCGGACCTTTGTTGGCAAAGTAAAGTCTCTGCTTTTTAATATGCTATCTAGGCTGGTCATAACATTTCTTCCAAGGAGTAAGTGTCTTTTTAGTTCACGGCTGCAGTCACCATCTGCAGTGATTTTGGAGCCCAAGAAAATAAAGTCTCTCACTGTTTCCACTGTTTTCCCATCTATTTGCCATGAAGTGATGGGACCAATTGCCACGATCTTAGTCTTCTGAATGTTGAGTTTTAAGCCAACGTTTTCACTCTCCTCTCACTTTCATCAAGAGGCTCTTTAGCTCTTCACTTTCTGCCATAAGGGTGGTGTCATCTGCATATCTGAGGTTATTGATATTTCTCCCGGCAATCTTGATTCCAGCTTGTGCTTCATCCATCCCAGCATTTCTCATGATGCACTCTGCATAGAAGTTAAATAAGCATGGTGACAATATACAACCTTGATGTATTCCTTTTCCTTTTGGAACCAGTCTACTATTCCATATACAGTTCTAACTGTTGCTTCCTGACCTGCATACAGGTTTCTCAAATCCCATCTCCTGAAGTATTTTCCACATTTTATTCTGATCCACACAGTCAAATGCTTTGGAGTAGTCAATAAAGCAGAAATAGACGTTTTTCTGGAACTTTCTTGCTTTTTTGATGATCCATCAGATCTCAGCAATTTGATCTCTGGTTCCTCTGCCTTTTTCTAAAACCAGCTTGAACATCTGGATGTTTATGGTTCATGTATTGTTGAAGCCTGACTTGGAGAATTTTGAGCATTACTTTACTAGCGTGTGAGATGAGTGCAATTGTGCGGTAGTTTGAGCATTCTTTGGCATTGCCTTTCTTTGGAATTGGAATGAAAACTGACCTTTTCCAGTCCTGCGGACACTGCTGAGTTTTCCAAATTTGCTGGCATATTAGTGCAACACTTTCACAGCATCATCTTTTAGGATTTGAAATAGCTCAACTGGAATTCCATCACCTCCACTAGCTTTGTTCGTACTGATGCTTCCTAAGGCCAACTCGACGTCACATTCCAGAATGTCTGGCGCTGGGTGAGTGATCACACCATCGTGATTATCTGGGTCGTGAAGATCTTTTTTGTACAGTTCTTCTGTGTATTCTTGCTGTCTCTTCTTAATTTCTTCTGCTTCTGTTAGGGCCATACCATTTCTGTCCTTTATTGAGTCCATCTTTGCATGAAATGTTCCCTTGGTGAAGAGATCTCTAGTCTTTCCCATTCTATTGTTTTCTTTTATTTCTTTGCACTGATCTCTGAGGAAGGCTTTCTTATCTCTCCTTGGTATTCTTTGGAACTCTGCATGCAAATGGATATACCTTTCCTTTTCTCCTTTGCTTTTGGCGTCTCTGCTTTTCACAGCTATTTGTAAGGCCTCCTCAGGCAGCCATTTTGCTTTTTTGCATTGCTTTTTCTTGGGGATGGTCTTGATCCCTGTCTCCTATACAAAGTCACAAATCTCCATCCATAGTTCTTCAGGCACTCTGTCTATCAGATATAGTCCCTTAAATCTTTCTCACTTCCACTGTATAACTGTTAGGGATTTGACTTAGGTCATACCTGAATCAGTTCAGTTCAGTTCAGTCGCTCAGTCGTGTCCGACTCTTTGCGACCCCATGAAACGCAGCACGCCAGGTCTCCCTGTCCATCACCAACTCCCAGAGTTCACTCAGACTCATGTCCATCGAGTCCGTGATGCCATCCAGCCATCTCATCCTCGGTCGTCCCCTTCTCCTCCTGCCCCCAATCCCTCCCAGCATCAGAGTCTTTTCCAATGAGTCAACTCTTCTCATGAGGTGGCCAAAGTACTGGAGCTTCAGCTTTAGCATCATTCCTTTCAAAGAAATCTCAGGGCTGATCTCCTTCAGAATGGACTGGTTGGATCTCCTTGCAGTCCAAGGGACTCTCAAGAGTTTTCTCCAACACCACAGTTCAAAAGCATCAATTCTTCGGTGTTCAGTCTTCTTCACAGTCCAACTCTCACATCCATACATGACCATTGGAAAAACCATAGCCTTGACTAGATGGACCTTAGTCGGCAAAGTGATGTCTCTGCTTTTGAATATGCTATCTAGGTTGGTCATAACTTTTCTTCCAAGGAGTAATCAATCGTCTTTTAATTTCATGGCTGCAGTCACCATCTGCAGTGATTTTGGAGCCCCCCAAAATAAAGTCTGAAACTGTTTCCACTGTTTCCCCATCTATTTCCCATGAAGTGATGGGACCAGATGCCATGATCTTCGTTTTCTGAATGTTGAGCTTTAAGCCAACTTTTTTGATCTGCTCTTTCACTTTCACCAAGAGGCTCTTTAGCTCCTCTTCACTTTCTGCCATAAGGGTGGTGTTATCTGCATATCTGAGATTATTGATATTTCTCCAGCAATCTTGATTCCAGCTTGTGTTCTTCCAGCCCAGCATTTCTCATGATGTCCTCTGCACAGAAGTTAAATAAGCAGGGTGACAATATACAGCCTTGACGTACTCCTTTTCCTATTTGGAACCAGTCTGTTGTTCCATGTCCAGTTCCATGTCGAACTGCTGCTTCCTGACCTGCATACAGATTTCTCAAGAGGCAGGTCAGGTGGTCTGGTACTGAATGGTCTAGTAGTTTTCCCTACTTTCTTCAAGTCAAGTCTGAATTTGGCAATAAGTTTACTTGAGCCATGAAAACTAGTCTATCATGATTTAAAACCATCATCTCATTATTTTTACTTGTCAGTATGTGTTTTCTCAGCTTTTCCCAGACCCATCCCCCTCTCTCAAACCCCCTACCACCTCAAGCAGGGGATGCACTTTTCTCTCCAATTGAAAAACTCAATTTTGCCTTAGAATATGTAACATTTTGTGACTTAGAATTGAAACATTTAATACAGGAGTCACTCCCCCTAGTTACACAAATATGAATACACACATAAATGTGTGGAAAGATAAATGGATGACTGGAAATGGGAGAAACTGGTCAATCAATGCTTTTGATAATTACATATTCCACACTATGTATGCATTATAACTGATTTAACATGACTGAGAGACTAAACTGAACTGACTCCTCTGTTAAGGATCATTTAAGTTGTTTCTAAAATTTTACTAATATAAATAGTGATACAATAAATATATATTTGAAGATATACAATTATTTTCTTAGTGTGAGAATGCCCAGTCCAAAAGAATGAAGTTGGGATACTCACATTTAGCCTACTATCCTCCACAAAAGTTCTAGGAATGTACACTATCAGAAGTACTTGAGATGGCCTGTTTTGCTTTATACCTGATTTGCTTAGATTTTTAAAAAATTCTGAAATCATTGCAAATGAAAAATATTGAGTTGACTTTATTTGTATTGTTGTTGTTCAGTCACTAAATCATGTCTGACACTTTGCAACCCCATGAACTGCAGTACACCAGGCTTCCCTGTCCTTAACTATCTCCCTGAGTTTGCTCAGTCATGTCCATTGAGTTGATGATGCCATCCAACAGTCTCGTCCTCTTTCACCACCTTCTCCTCTTGTCCCCAGTCTCTCCCAGCATCAGGGTCTTTTCCAATGAGTCAGCTTTTCACATCAGGTGGCCAAAGTATTGGAGCTTCAGCTTCCCCATCAGTCTTCCCAGCAAATATTCAGGGTTGATTTCCTTTAGGATTAACTGGTTTGATCTCCTTGCTGTCCAAGGGACTCTCAAGAATCTTCTCTAGCACCACAGTTTGAAAGCATCAATTCTTCCACGCTCAGCCTTCTTTATAGTCCAGCTCCCACATGCATACACCACTCCTGGAGAAACCACAGCTTTGACTATATGAACTTTGTTGGCAAAGTGATTTCCCTGCTTTTTAATATACCATCTAGGTTTGTTGTCTAGATTATTTTTCCCAAACTCATTGACCATATGTGCATGGTCTGTTTCTAGACTACTATTCTGTTTTGTTGATTGAATAAGTCCTGAAGTCAGTAATGTAAAATTTTCAACTTTGACCTCCTTTTCCCAATTGTTTTGGCAATTCTAGGCTTTTCACATTTCCATATAAATTTGGAATCAACGTGCCAGTTTCTACCTAGAAAGTTTGCTGTGGTCTTGATTGATACTGCATTAAATCTATAAATCTTTTGAGGGAAAACTTACACATACCTTGTGACACAGCAATATCTGCCTAGGTATACATCTTAGAGACTCTTTGACAATTCACAAGGAGACATATGCAAGGATGCCTCTAGTGCCACTGTTTGTAACAGAAAGATACTGACAATTTCCTTCATCAGTTGAAAGAATAAATGGTATTTATATGTAAATAAATTAAGAGATATTATATGGCAGTTAACAATGAATTGATTCATAATGGTTAAATTTTTAAAGGATATACATAATATGATTCTATTAATATTACATTAAGCATTCCTGGGTTGGGAAGATCCCCTGGAGAAGGAAATGGCAATCCACTCCACTATTCTTGCCTGGAGAATCCCATGGACAGAGGAGCCTGGCAGTCTATAGTCCATGGGGTTGTAATGAGTCGGACACAACTTAGCAACTAAACCACCAAGAATATGAAAAGCCAAAGGTGCTATTTTACAAGGCAAATATACATGGGAAAACTGTAAAGAAGCCTTAGAGAATGTTAAATAGAAGAATCAAGATATGGGTAATTTTTTAGTGGAAGGAAAATAAATGATGAGTACATAACATTTAAGTGTTATTCTCTATGGCATACATTACATTTTACACTGTCTTTTTATATTTCATATTTAATAAAAATTCATTTTTAAAAAGAAAGAGCAAATAATTTTTCTGGAGGAGGAAATAAGAGTAAATTAAATCTCACATTAGCGAAACAGGTCAAAAGCACCATCTTAATTTGTGCAGGCTGCTATAACATATTACCATATACTAGGAGACTTATATACAATGGGAATTTACTTCTCATAGTTCTGGAGGTTGGGAGTCCAAGATCAAGGCACTGGGAAATTAGTGTGAACCCACTTCCCAGTACACTGATGTCACACTGCGTTCTCACATGGCAAAAGTGGGGAGGGAGCTCTCTTGGGTCTCTTTTATAGGGGTACTAACACCATTCATGAGAGCTCCACCTTTATCACCTAATCACCTCCTGGTTTCAGAATCCAATACTATCACTTTAGAGAGTTAGGATTTTAAGATATAAATGTGGGGGTGTACACAAACATTCAGTCGATGACGAGCACTTATGATTCTTTTACTTTTAAAAATGTGTAATTGCTTATTCATACCTTTCTATGTTTGACCTATGAATAACAAAATGATGCTCTAAATAATACCTGGAGTCACCAATGTGAACATTTTAACACTGTGATTTTCGACATTCACTACCTCCAGAGTAACAAGTGCACTTTAAACTGTGAGAATTAATCTTTGTAAAAAAACACCATGTAAGATAAAGCAGGCAGTGCTTTTCTCTTCTGCCTCTCCATTTTCTTTCAGATCTCTCTGGTGCACAAACCTTCTGTACTTAGGGGTAAGCACTGTGTCATTAAAGCACCAGTCACTTTGATAAATGGCTGTTCCATGGGTGTTTGGACATGTGTCAGATGACGCCTGTCATTTGTCATGCAGCAAATATGAGACTCTGTAACTCAAGAGGAAATAACAGCTCTTTCAAATCAAGAAATATTGATACCATCAGGAAGTTCAAAAACAAGAAGGCTGAGCCCAGGGGATTTCTGAAAGGCCCTTTGAATAAGAAGCTATTCTGCTATATTTGTTATTTTTAGGTCTGCCTCCTCTGCTCACCTCAAGGGCAGGATTAAGCCTTGTTAATGTTTGAATCCTTTATACTTAGGCCTGGTTTTTAATAAGCGTTCTTGATTGATACTCTGACATTTATTTTTTGATGACTCTTTAAATAATAACATATCTTTTCCACTGTATATTTTCAAATCCTGTATTTTTGCACCAAATACTGAATCCTTTGAAAATTTAAACACACTTTCACAACATTTTGGAGACATTAATCAAGTAATTATTTGATACTGAGAAGGTACTACCAGTGGTACAGATTAAAAATTAATCCCTGGCTGCTTTTAATTAAATTTTGTGTTTGGTGCTAATAAAAAAGTACTTGAAGCCTTCAACAACCACCTTGGGCTTCAAAGACATTAATTATTACTCAGATATCTTACCTTTATCATTGCAGCTCAGCAAGAAAAGAACCTCTCCTGAAATGTGTTCTATTATGCTCTCACTGTAGAGAGTATATGACTGTGAGGAACAAAGCAAAGAAAGGAAATAGTCTAAGGAACAAAGCACATGAAGTTTGACTGGAGTGAAAGTCATTCCAGTCAAAGGGCTCTCCAGTTCACAGGAGGCCCAGAATTTTTCAAGAATGTATGCTCAAGTTCCAAAAATGAAGCCACACATTTAAATCATAAGAAGCCAATCCTTTGGCCACCAGAAGAAGCAAGTTATTTGGGAGATCTGCCAAGAGCAAAAGAACCCTCACCAGCCATACCCAGATTTATAGGATGAGGCTGCAGAGAATGGCACTGCAGGTATGACATGGTCCTTCATAACCATATGTTAAGAAAAGGCCAACTTTTGCACTTCCTTCTCGATGATTCTAAAAGCAAATGGAACTGAAAAGTGAGCTTATCACCAGGAGGTGAAGACCAAGTTCTCTTCATCTCCCTGACACGCCCCCTGAACAACACATTGGGATTTTCTTTCTTTGGGAAACATCACAAAGTCAAGTCTCAATATTTGGGAAACATGTTACACTCATCTCAGTGTTTTCTCAGTTCATTTAGTAGCTATTTCCAAAAGATCTGGGGCTTCCCCAATAGCTCAGTTGGTAAAGAATCTGGCTGCAATGCAAAAGACCCCAGTTCAATTCTTGGGTCGGAAAAATCTGCTGGAGAAGGGACAGGCTACCCACTCCAGTATTCTTGGGCTTCCTTTGTGGCTCAGTTGATAAAGAATCCACCTGCAGTGTGGGACACCTGGATTCGATCCCTGGGTTGGGAAGATCCCCTGGAGAAGAGAAAGCCTACTCACTCCAGTATTTGGGCCTGAAGAATTCCATGGTCTGTATAGTCCATGGGATGGCAAAGAGTTGGACATGACTGAGCAACTTTCACTTTTCACTTTCTAAAAGACCTTCGATGACCCCTTTCCATGAGGATCATAGAATTTAGAGGGATAGGACAACATACTTGGTTGTCTCTCACCTGAGTTTTCCTGAGCCTCACAACTCCCCCCACCCATACATATCCAATTTAGCTAGTTCTACAAATAAAATTTAAATCCTTCAAGGATAGATGTTATGGCATTTTCACCTTCTCTACACAGATGTTTGACATGATGTGTTTTCTTAGCAGCTTTGAACAACATACATTTATTACTTCATAGCTTCCACAGGTCATAAATCTCGGCACAATTTACATCAGTCCTCTGCTCAGGGTTAAACAAGGCTGCAATAACGGCGTTAGCTAATCTGCACTCCTGTCTGAGGTCTTCTTCCAACCTCACCATTTTTTGACAAGATTTATTTCTTGAGGTTGTAGTAGTAAGGCCCTCAGCTCCTAGAGTCTGCCTATCATTTGCTGTCACATAATGGCACCCCACTCCAGCACTCTTGCCTGGAGAATCCCATGGACGGAGAAGCCTGGTGGGCTTCAGTCCATGGGGTCGCCAAGAGTCAGACACGACAGAGCAACTGAGTTTTTCTTTCCTTTTTTTTTTTTTTTTGAGATGTGTTTTGTTCTGTTCAAGCTGCTATTAACAAAATTCCATAGATTGGGTAGTTTAAACTACAGAAATGTATTTCTCCCAGTTCTGAAGGCTGGGAAGGCTGAGATCAGAGTGCCAGACTGGTTCACCTCAGTCAAGTCCAACTCTTTTGTGACCCCATAGACTGTAACCTGCCAGGCTCATCTGAGTCCATGAGATTCTCCAGGCAAGAATACTGGAGTGGGTTGCCATTTAGTACTCCAGGGCATCTTCCTGACCCAAGGATCGAACCTGCATCTCCTATGTCTCCCACACTGGCAGGCAGCTTCTTTACCACTAGTGCCACCTGGGAAGCCTGGTGAAGGCCCTCTTTTTCCTGGTTTACATACAGCCTTTTTACTGTGCCTTCACATGGCAGAGAGAGAAAACTCTGGCCTGCTCTCCTCTCATAAAGGCACCAGTTCCACTGTGAAGCCTCCACTGTCATGACCTCATCCAAGCCCAATTATTTCCCCAAACTTTTACCTCCAGATACCATCCCATTAGGAATTAAGGACTTCAACATAAAAATCTGGGGGAATACAAACATTTAGTCCATAGGATGCTGGGTTTTGAGGTTTTAGCTGTCTGTTTATAAATTAGTTATAAGATGCTGACTATTTTCAGAATAATATTGTCTAATCTCAGAATATTCTCAGAAAAGTAACTGGATAAATTGCAAAGCAATAATTTTATACTAAGAATTATATTACCAAGTATTTTACCACCTGGAAAATGCTAGAAACCAACATTTCTAACATTCTCCCCTGAAATATTTGATTTATTCTTGAGACTGATCCTAGAATTCACCTACTCAAGTGCTGAAACACCCACAACACAAAATTTCAAAGAATGGTAGATCATCTTATCCAATTATTCGGCCTTCTTTCCTCTTGAAGATGAAGAAATTGGGACACAAAGAGGGCTGAAGATGACTGTTGAAATCTTTTCTAACCCTGAGGATATATAACCTTAGGAACTAGTTTGCTAAAGTTCTCACAATTCTTCTAAATAAGTGAACAGTATCTCACATTGACTCTATTTATATAATTATTAGTTAGCAACTACTGATTTTCAACATATTTGGATGATAAACATGAAACAAAGCAATGAGATATGACTGGTTCTGAATCATTCATGTCTACTAACGGTATTTTAAGCTTCTCCTGGGAATTAGAAATAACTCTTATTTCACTTTTGAAGCCAAGTTTTACAGAGAGACTGGCATTAATCATCACCTAAAAACCTTCTTTCCACTATGTCATTGACAGAAGCAGTTAGTAATGCCCATTACTTCAATACAGTGTCATCCAATCTCAATCAAACAATTTCGAGGAATTCACTGCTTATGACAGGAAACACCAACCCAAAAGCATTCTAAGGACAGACAGAAAAATGAACAGACACTGAATTTGAGGGAACAACAAAAATAAAAACATTCCCTGTGTTTAAACTGAATGAGGGAAGTGAAAATTAACTGTCGACACCCAAATTCTCACTGTTTGTCCACAGCCTTCTCCTCATTTTTTTTTCTCCCCACTTCTTATTCTCTCACTCACCTTGCAGGTACACACAAAGGAAAGAAAAGAGAAGAAAAACTTTGTACCTTGCCTCACAGATAAGGAACCAGAGGTGCAGAGAATTGAAATGGAATGCCCAATTTCATGCAAAAAGTGTTTGCTAGAATTAGAATTAACTTTTAGTCTACTAGACCAATCATTAAATAAGCAGAAAGAACCCAGTTCCTTTACATCATTGAAAATTAGCAACTACAAACAAAGCCAGTGGTGGTGATGGAATTCCAGCTGAGCTATTTCAAATCCTAAAAGATGATACTATGAAACTGCTGCCCTCATATGCCAGCAAATTTGGAAAACTCAGCAGTGGCCACGGAACTAGAAAAGGTCAGTTTTCATTCCAATCTCAAAGAAAGGTAATGCCAAAGAATATTCAAACTACTGTACAATTGCACTCATTTCACATGCTAGCAAAGTAATGTTCAAAATCCTTCAAGCTAGGCTTCGAGAATATGTGAACTAAGAACTTACACATATATAAGCTGGGTTTAGAACAGGCAGAGGAACCAGAGATCAAATTGCCAACATCCATTGGAACATAGAAAAAGCAAGAGAATTCCACAAAAACATCTGCTTCTGCTTCACTGATTATGCCCAAGCCTGTGTGGATCACAACAAACTGTGGAAAATTCTTAAACATATTGAAATACCAGACCACCACCTGCGAAACCTGTATGCAGGTCAAGAAACAATAATTAAAACCAGACATGGAACAAGAGACTGGTTCAAAATTGGGAAAGGAGTACGTCAAGGCTGTATATTGTCACCCTGCTCATTTAACTTATATACAGAGTACATCATGTGAAACGCTGGGCTGGATGAAGCATAAGCTGGAATCAAGATTACCAGAAGAAATATCAATAACCTCATATATGCAGATGACACCACCCTTATAGCAGAAAGTAAACAGGAATTAAAGAGCCTCTTGATAAATGTGAAAGAGGAGAATGCAAAAGCTGGCTTAAAACTCAACATTCAAAAAATTAAGATCATGGTGTCCAGTCCCATCACTTCATGGTATATAGATGGGGAAACTATAGAAACAGTGAAAGACTTTATTTGGGGGGGGCTCCAAAATCACTGCAGATGGTGACTGCAGCCATGAAATTAAAAGATGCTCCTTGGAAGAAAAGCAAACCTAGACAGTGTATTAAAAAGCAGAGACATAACTTTGCCTACAAAGGTCCATATAGTCAAAGCTATGGTTTTTCTAGTAGTCATGTATGGATGTGAGACCTGGACAATAAAAAAAAGGCTGAATGCCGAAGAACTGATGCCTTCAAATTGTGGTGCTGGAGAAGACTCTTGAGAGTCCCTTGGACAGCAAGGAGATCAAACCAGTCAATCCTAAAGGAAATCAACCCTGAATATTCATTGGAAGGACTGACGCTAAAGCTGAAGCTCCAATACTTTGGCCACTTGATGCAAAAAAAGAAAAGACCCTGATGCTGGGAAAAATTGAGGGCAGGAGGCAAAGGGGACAGAGGATGAGATGGCTGGATGGCATCACAGACCTAATGGACATGAGCTTGAGCAAACTCCGGGAGATGGTGAAGGACAGGGAAGCCTGGAATGCTGCAGTCCATGGGGTCACAAAGAGTTGGGCAGGACTGAGCAACTGAACACCACCACCACACACATAGGAGGACTTAAATAGTATATTAACGATATACATCACAACCTTATAAAAATTTAGATCTCCTTCAGAGATTGAATACAATTAAAGAACTGTCTAGTGACTATCTAATGAGATCTGATATACCAGGTTGGCAAGAGGTTTAATTCTTTTTTTTTTTTTTTTTCATTTCATTCTATTCATTTTAATTTATGGAAAGTGAAAAGACTTCCCCTTTCTTCCAGAAATGGAATTAATTGCAGCACTTTAATAATCTTGGTGAACCCCATATTCCCTGTGAAAATGAGAGAAGAGCCCAAGATTCAAAGTAGGTAAAACAAATTGACAGGAAATGTGGGTGGGAAAGAAATGAAAAAACTATTCCGGACTAAAAGTCTTATATGTTTCAGACACAAGAAGTAATAGAATTTGAGTGGCAGAATTCAGTTGTATTGAATCACACAAAGGTTTTGATGACCTTCTCTAAGGCAATTTACTTAAATATTTAGTGAGAACCACAGCAGCCTTTCAGTACTCATATATGCATGCCATGCCTTTTAAAGAACATAATTAAGTAGAAAAAATGAGGAAGTCATAAAATGCAATTTTCCCCCCAAGCAACCACAGGTTCTTCTCAATCCATGCCTACACTAGGAAAGGCTAAGGTCGCGCAAGTCAAACAACTTACAAGCCCATTAAGGAACAGACAAGTGTAGGTAGTTTCTAACAGAACTGATTTGGGCTAGAAATTCTGTGGACATCATCGAAGCCTGAATTTTAACAAGCAAAACTTCAAGGGGGGAGTAAGGAGAGGAATACTCAAATGATCTACAAGTGGTAAGATATAAGCAAAAATTTCTACACCAAACGACTTTGCCCAGCAACATGGGAATTCACATTTCCATACTACCATCCTACAGTACCTCAGAGAAAACAATTAGTCTAAATCTACACCATCATTTTTTTTATTTCTACATCTAAATAGAAATGATGATTCTCCAACACTACAGGAAATGTCAGTTCCATCAGTGAACCATGCTACACAGCCGGAAATTATAGACAGATAGAGATATGAGCCCCAATTCCGGTTTTTCGGCCCACATAACCAAGGCCACTTTCCCTTCTTGTCCCACTCTCCCTCGTCTCAGTTTCCAGCACCAACTCTAATGACCAATGCAATATCTCTCATAAAAAGTCAAGAAGCATTTCAAATGTTCTATTTAATTCTATCTGAAAAATATTTAGCAGCAACTGTGTGGCACACGCTGTACAAGGCAAGTATTAATTAGGTATGGTCCTGTTTTCAAGGAGCTTATCACTTAATGTACTCACTGGGATGACATATAAAGATATGGTAAGTATAAAGCCTAAAAAGAAGGAAGAAAGAAAGAAAGAACAAAGTCAGGAGCAAATTATGTACCACTAAAATACTAATCTAATAGCAAACACAACTGTTTCTGAGGCCAAAGAGTGAAAGGGTCTAGGACGAGTAGGGCACATCATCTGTATCACTGAGTCCCAGGAGATAGTACTCAAATCTCAATTGATACCCACTCTTACTGATACCCCCTCATACCCACTTAGTTGCCACCATTTAAGATTATAAAATGCTAGCACTAGAAGGGACCTTAGAGATCAGGTAGTCTTATTCCCTCATTTTAAAAGTCAGACTAGAGATTAAAATATTGGTTTATAACTCCATAATCAGCTTGTTGAATGGTGAAGATCAGAATGAATGCAAAGTCATCTGACTCCCTGTTTGTTCAGCTACACCACATTGCCTCCTATTCATATTACATTTGTCTTGTATACATCCAAATTCTCATTGCTTGTCCACTGAAAGCTCCACCTTCATCTTGGAACTCCTCTAACCACTGTGGCTCTACTGGTCTCAGTCTTCTTTGAGTTCCTACAACACTTGGAGGCTAAGCCACACAGTTGTCCTAATAACATTCTATTGTTCCTCGTAGGAAATGCTCACAAACACACTGTAGGTGACTGGAGGGTAGGGACTGATTACTGCTCTTCTGTTCCTGGTTTCTACTGGACACAGACAACATGGCTCTTAATACCTGTTCAGTGGTTGAATCATCATGAAATGAAACTTAATTGTTTCTGTCCACCTATGTTGAGTATATTAATTACCTTTATTGCCTGAAAAAGCCTGACTTCTCTTCAAAGTAACATATGCTTTCTCACAAGGTAGCTAATCCAAGCATTCATGTTTCAAAACTCAAAAGACCAAAAAAAAAAAAAAAAAAAAAAACTCAAAAGACATTCAACTTAGGTTTGCATAAGACAAAAGATTAAAGTGCTCTATTGTTTAGTTTGGGAACAATTTATTTTGTTCTGTAGGTAGACCTTGGATAAGTCACTTAACCTCTCTGAATCATGGGCTCCTTATCTCTAATATGGGGATAGTAGTATCTACATTATATGTAGACAATATTGTCATGAAAGTCAGTAACAAAGCATTGGAATGCCCTTTTCTTTTATATCCCACTGTTCTCTGTGACCTAAATCCAGATCAGTCCCGTGCCTCATTCTGCTAACTCCTTATACAGTTCCAGCAAATATCCACAAAGTTGGCTAAAACGGGCTTAAGGGACTTCCCTGGTGGCCCAGTGGTTAAGAATCAGCCTGGCAATACAGGGACACGGGTTCAATCCCTAACCAGGGAACTAAAATCTCACATGCCATGGAGTAACTAAGCATGCACACCACAACTACTGCGCCCTTGAGCCACAACTAGAGAATCCATGTGCCGCAACAAAATATCCTACGTGACACAACAAAGACCCCACATGACACAGCTAAGACCTGACACAGTAGAAGAAGTAAATTAATTAAAAATTTTAAACAAATAAAATAAAATGGACTTAAGATGGGACTCCTCCATCAGACATCTGTGTTTCAACAGAATACTTCTAATGTAAAACTTCCTCAAGCCTCAAAGACTCCAACGTCCTCTTGGATGACAGACAGTGGCACAGACATTTAGCAAAGGAGTCCTGCTGGCACTCCTCAAGCCTTGTCACACAAACAGGAGCCTCAAATAGTCTGGTTTCTCATATATATTCCAGTCTCAGCTCTGCCTGGGTTTCAAGTTACTTCTTTAAAAAATAAGGGCAATAATTGAGATGGTAACAAAAATCCTTTCCAGCTCTAGAATTCTATGCCACCCTTTATACCCAGAAGACAGCTGCTAAATAAGGACCAGTAGTCTTGATGTTAACTGTAATGAAGTAGAGAAAAATAACCATTTAGTAATGCTGCTGCTGCTGCTGCTGCTGCTGCTGCTGCTAAGTCACTTCAGTCGTGTCTGACTCTGCAACCCCATAGATGGCAGCCCACCAGGCTCCCCCGTCCCTGGGATTCTCCAGGCAGGAACACTGGAGTGGGTTGCCATTTCCTTCTTCAATGAATGAAAGTGAAAAGTGAAAGTGAAGTCACTCAGTCATGTCCAACTCTTAGCGACCCCATGGACTGCAGCCTACCAGGCTCCTCCATCCATGGAATTTTCCGACCTATAGAAAATTATGATAGTTAGGAAAGCCAGAAGTAAAAAATGCTATTTGCCCTGATTTTTATAGTGTGTTTGTACATTAAAAAAAAATGAAGGCACTTTTCAGATTGACATGAAAATAATATATATTGCATATATACTCTGTGGATGGGCCAGGAAAAATAAGTTATTTTCAAAGAACAGGTGGAAAAAAGGATTTTTCAAGTGAAATAAAATTATTTAGCAACATTACAGCACATTTATATATTTTCAGGGGCTTCTCAGGTGGCACATTGGTAAAGAATTCACTTGCAGTGCAGGAGATGCGGGTTCAATCCCTGGGTCAGGAAGATCCCCTGGAGGAGGAAATGGCAACCCACTCCAGTATTCTTGCCTGGAAAATCACATGGACAGATGAGCCTGGAGGGCTACAGTCCATTGGGTTGCAAAGGAGTTGAACATGAGTTAGCCACTAAACCACAACAATATATCCTCAAAGTCTGAATTTCAGCTCTTCATCTACAGGGTGAGAGCCCACTGCCCTACTCTATTCATCATCCCCCCTTGCAATGCCTTAGTCATTTACAGTGTGCTAGGGAGAAGAAGGGAAGGAGGCCTCTCTGGATGGATCCCAAGTACTGCAGATGACACAGGAGAGATATGTGTATATGGCTAATGACCCCTTGTTCTAATTCTTAAAATATTTAAGGTCCCTTTTCAGCTGGTGAAGACTCAATCCTTCTATGGCTCCTGAATGGAAATTCCAAAGTATTTCATTGTCAATCAAATAAATGAATATTTTATCTTAATAACATTATGCCCAGCAGTAATACTAACTATGGGATTATGATCAAGTCATGCCACAGTTTTCATTCCCTGAGCTACGAAATGAAGTTATCAAGGGAGACAATGTTGAGGTTTCCATCAAGCTATATTTTATCTCATAATACTGAGTATATCAAAGCAGTGACTGTGGATTGATTTTTTTTCCCATGATGTCACAAGAGAGGGAAAGGTAAATGCAGTGATTAGTGTAGGAAAGGATTAAGTAGACAACACATACACAGAGCAAGAGATAAAAGAAAGACCCTGAGGTATCAAGGCACAACATTATATGTGTCTTAACAATCTGCAGCAAACCAGGAGGGGTCCAGAATGGCCCAACTGCAAGTTCCCTTCCCCACTGTGCTCCCTAGGTAAAGTGCTTGGGAGGTACCTTGGTACCCTGCTTCCAGGATCCCAGGTTCATCTCTGATAGCTTCTCCCCTTTTTCAGTATCTTCCCCCAGAAAAGGATGAATAAAATGTAGATTTGGGGCCTCTTGCTTATCTGAAAATGCCTTTTTCTTCCTCACCTTTCACAGAAGGTCTGACTGGGTTTAGAATTCTAGTTTGATGACTGTGATCAGGCCACACCATTTGTTCTTCATAACTCTTGAAGGGATTGTTCCATTAACTTCTAGTGGATCAGGTTGCTGCTAAGAAGCCTGATCCAATTTTTATTCCCAATCCTTTCTTTGGACCTATCAATTCTCTTAGTGTTCCAAAAATTCACAACAATTTGACCTGATTTTTCTCTTCCAAGTTTTGGTGCTGATTGCTTGGCAGTTCTTCCCCTCTTGAGCCTCAAATTCCTTGGTTTGGGGAATTAATCTCACATCACTGTTTTCATTCATTTCTTCACCTATATTTTCTCTATTCTCTTTCTACATAACTTTCAGTAGACACACAGAACTGCAGTTCTCATCTTTTCTCTCCAATTGTCAGTTTCTTTGCTTCTTATTTTACTTCCTGGAAAAGTTCAACTTTCATTTAATGCTCCCATTTTATTTAGCACCACACATTTTTTATGTTCTTTCCTGCTCTCTGATTTCTCTTTTTAGTATAGAATACATTGAAACTTCTAATATCTCTCTGAGGATATTATGAGATTTTTTTTTGAAGTGTTCTCTTTTCTACACATATTTTTTAGTGTTTTATGTTTATACTTTGTACAATTTTAATTTCAGTGTAAGTATGTGTGTGCTTTCTTTCAGAGGTTGTTCTAAAATAACAACCTGAGTCTGAAATATTTCTAACATTAATTCCTGTCACTCATATTTAAAGCTAAAATGGTAACAAGCTGACTGATCTCTGTGTGTATTGGTGGTCTTGCCAGTTGCTGGTTGGACACTGTCCCATGACCTTTTCTTCTCTGCTGCAGAAGAGACACCTCTGAGCGACTGCCTGCCATTTGGTGCTCCAAGAGTAGAGCAGGGAAAGGAACTGGGGTTCCCAATGTTCAACGGGCAGACTCTGGTTTTATTCCCTTCATCCAGCCCTGTGCCTCTGCTCACCCCAGAGCAGGGTTTCTCAGCCTCAGCACTAATGGCATTTGGGGCTAAACAATCCTTTGCTATGGGAGGCCATCCTGGACACTGCTGGGCTGTTTAGCCTCTCTAACCACTAGACACCAGAAATTTCCCAAGTTCTGACAATTAAAAAGGTCTCTAGATATTGGCAAGCTTCCCCCAGACAGTGGGGAGCAAAACAGTCCCTGCTTGAGAACCCAGGCCTGCCAAGTGCCTGGCCTCCCTGAGGTAGCAGTTTCTCCAGTCTGTTTTCCCAGCTGCAGATGTCTAGGCTCCTACAGAAGCAAGAGTAGGGGTGGCTGCCTGACACCCTGGGGTATGGGAGGGAAAGTGCATGTTTAAATGTCATACGTAAATTGATTTTCCTATACTTTATCCTTGCTATCTGTGGGACCTGAGGATACCATGATTGGTACCTCCAATCATGCTGCCTTTCTGAGAATCATGTGAGTGTTGTTTGACAACATCTACAAGCACAAATTACAGCTTTATCCCATTACTGTATCAGTCTCCACCCCTACAACCTCTTTACCTATTCCAGAAATGTTTGGGTACTCCCAGCCCACTCCTGACTTCTCTCCTTCCTCTTGACTATTGAACTTAAACTTTTATATCTTGCACCAGCATTTAAGAGGACTTGTAGGACGCTGAGGTGAACCACGTGTTCAAAGCTCCATGCTCAACTAGCAATTTGTACTATTATTTTACAACTTCAATTCTTTGTTTAGATAAATATAGGAGAAATTTCTTCAGCAGTTATCCTGAAAATTTTATGGACTGATTATATAGCATGATACTGATCATCCTTGTCATTTTTTTTTCCTAACTCAAGTCAATTACCTCATGTTTCCAGGAGATTATCTTTAATAGTTTAAGGAAAATGGAGGAGCTGACAGAATCCAGGGCCTCTTTTTAAGAAAACTCTTTTTGTAACTCTTCTGTAACCTTTTAAAACTTAAAACTCTCAAAAGCCTCAGATGAACAGGTAGGAGGACTAAGGAGATGACACTCTTGTCCAGTGATGCTTTTTTGGAAAAATGAGGGGATACCTCCCAGACCTCCCACTGGACAACCACAACATCTGGGGGTGCCAGCAAGTAAAAATAAACGTGAAGGACTGTACCACACATCTCATTCCCAGGGTTCCTCAAGCAAGGACTCCTGCCAAGTCATGTCTTTCTAGCTTGCTAGATTTTACTAGGTGGGAATGGTAATACAACTGTCATACAATTCTCCAAAGCTTTTTCCAAGAACAACTGACAAAAATGTGCATTCAGCTTGGGCTTCCTAGGTGACACATAAGTAAACAATCCACCTGCCAATGCAGGAGACACAAGAGATGTGGATTCAATCTCTTGGCCAGGAAGATCTCCTGGAGGAGGAAATAGCAACCCACTGAAGTATCCCTGCCTGGAAATTTCCATGGATGGAGGAGCCTGGAGGGCTACAGTCCGTGGGGTCGCAAAGAGTTGGACATGACTGAGCACGTACCCACACATGCACGTTTTCAGCTTGTCTATTCATATGCCTCTGGTCAGATTTAGAAACCAAGGAAAAGGAAAAGACTAAGTCAGAAGAACTGAAAAAGAAAGAGAAAAATGGAACAGTTAGAAACTTAAAAATAAAAGAAAGTCATTCTCATGACAATGGGGCGATCTGATATTCTTTGAACCATAAATACATTTCCTCTATCTAAAAGCATCATCGGTATCCCAAATTAGAAGTGCCAGTTTTTCAAAACTTAACCTATGAATTTTCCAGTAGACTTTTACATTAGTGCCCGAACAATACAAGAACAAATCCATCATTGTAAATCATCCTAGCCATTTAGGGCCATGGACTTAAAAGTAGTTGGCAAACTTAGGGTGTTATGAAGCTTAATTAAAAACAGCTCATTTTTTCTGAACATCATTACTTTTGGCAGCACATTTATCAGCAAGCCTGAAATGAGTTGGATAGCACAGAGGAACAGATATAAGCTTTTTTAAAACAAACTCAGAGACCCTGAGTATTACAAAATCTTAGCTAATTCACCTCACTAATTTCAGAACTGGTGTAAGCCTCACCCACTCTGGGAGACCTACTGTGTCAGCCCTGCCTGATTTCCACTGGCTCCACTGATGGATGCCTGCTTCTGCCTCCTTGATTGCTCTCAAGGATCCATTAAAATGTCAGTCCCTCTCCTGCAGGGTCAATTCCCATTGAAATTCTCCACCTCAGTAGGCAGAGTAGAATAAGGCTAAAAACATTCTATGGCACAAATATGTCTGTGCCCTTGGCCTAACTAGAAGCATGTTTAAAATTGAACACATGAAACAGCAGACATCTATTCCTTCCATCAATCTCAAGGGGTGGAAATACTCCTCTTTAAATGATTCTGGGGTCATTTGGTTTTTGAATTATAAATCTTACAATAATAAAAACCCATTCCAAACCTACTTAAACTTATTTTTTAACAGACAAAATTTAAGCCATATTTCCATGGCTTACATGAAAATTCAAGCAGTTTTTTCCAGCCTGGCCTTGGAAAGCATACTGATGACTCAAAGGTCAAGCATCTGTCTTAGTAAAGAAAACTTTCAAGTTTTAACTTAGTTTAAAGAACTCTTAGTTTAAAGAAAATTCCACCAATTGAAGTTCTAGTGAATTTGCTTTTTATTCTTCAGGTAGGTTATTGTCCTAAGTCGTGAGAAGTACAAAAGACCTGACATTCAGAATGACTATGAAGCAACATTCATAGAAATAAAACTCCCCATTCAGATATTTAACATCCCTTTTGACTTCTGCATGGTATTTTAAATATCATGACAATGGCCGAAACACTCATCATCTCACTTCTGACCCATGTGGAAATTTGACCTATTTTCTGGTGGTGGAAACTAACCTAGCTAAAATGTTTCTTTTAAAATGTGAATTTAAAACTCAAAAAATGTAAATATACTTTATAACCTTTAAAATTATTATGGGATTTCCCTGGTGGCACAGTGGATAAGTGGATTGGCACACCTGCCAATGCAGGGGACACAGGTTCGATCTCTTGTCCAGAAAAATTCCATATGCCATGGAGCAGCTAAGCCCACACACCACAACTACTGAGCCTTGCTCTAAACCCCAGGTGTTCCAAATGCTGAAGCCCCTGTGCCAAGCACCTGTGCTCTACAACAAGAGAAGTCACTGCAATGAGAAGCCCTCGAACCACAATGAAGAACTGCCCTCACTTGCCACAACCAGAGAAAGCCTATGCAAAGCAACAAAGACCCAGTGCAGACAAAAAATACATATATATTAATTTTAAAACTTCAAACTATTACGACCATAGGGATTTCAAGATGGTGGAGGAGTAGCAGAACATAGAGTTTATCTCTCTTTGCAAATGCATCAAGAATACACCTACAGAAGGAACAACTATCATGGTGCACTGGCTGAACACTAGTTGAAGACCCTGGACACTGGAAAGGATAGGAAAGATCCCCACATGGCCAGGTATGATGAGAGGAAGAATAAGGGAAAAAGAAGAGGACAGGACGGATGGGACCTGTGTCCCTCGTAGAGGAGTTGAGGAAGAGGAGAGTTTCCCACATCCAGGAAGACCTCTCAGCAACAGGGAGATCAGCTGGAACAGAGGAGGAGCATCTGAGGCTGTTGGAGAAGGGTGAAACAACCAGTCTGTGGCAGACTGGACAGAGTGAGACCTACATAGAGGGTCCATGCCACAGCACAGTTCTTTGAGAGGTTAAACAAACTGATTAAACTTTAGTGAGATTCATCAAGAAAAAAAGAGAGAGGACACAAATCAATAAAATCAGAAATGAAAAAGAAGTTATAAGTGACACTACAGAAAAATAGAGGCTCATAAGAGACTACTATAAGGAATATATGAAAAAAAAAAAAAAAAAAGATGGACAACCTGGAAGAAATGGACAAAAAGTAGAGTCCTGCAAGACTAAATCAGGAAGAAATAGAAAATGTGAACACACCCATCAAAGTAGTGAAATTGAAACTGAGATTAAAAATCTTCCAACAAACAAAAGTCCAGGACCAGATGGTATCACAGAAAAATTCTATCAAACATTTAGAGAAGAGTTAATGTCTATGCTTCTCAAACTCTTCCAAAAAACTGCAGAGGGAGGAACACTTCCAAACTCACTCTACCAGCACCATCACCCTGATACCAAAACAAGACAAAGATATCACAAAAAAGAAAAATACAGACCAATATCACTGATGGACATAGACACAAAAATCCTTAACAAAATACTACCAAACCAAATCCAACAACACATTAGAAGGATCATACACCATGATCAAGTGGGGTTTTATCCCAAAAAAGGAAAGATTCTTCAATGTATGCAAATCAATCAATGTGATACACCATATTAGTAAACTGAAGAACAAAAACCACATGATCATCTCAGTAGATGCGAAAAACTTTCAACAAAATTCAACACTCATTTATAATAAAAACTCTCCAGAGATACTTCCCTAGTGGTCCAGTAGCTAAGACTCTGCATTCCCAATGCAGGAGGCCCTGGTTTGACCCCTGGTCATGGCACAAGATCCCACATTTCTGCAACTAAAGTTCCTGAATGCTACAAGTAAGACCTGCTGCAGCCAAATAAATAAACAAAACCCTCCAGAAAGTGGACATAGAGGGAAGATATCTCCATGAAATAGAGGGAAACTATCTCAACATAATAAAGGTCACATATGACAAATCCACAACAAACATTATTCTCAGTGGTGAAAAACTAAAAGCATTTCCTCTGAGATCATGAATAAGACAACAATTTTCATTCTCACCACCATTATTCAACATAGTCTTGGAAGTCCTAGACATAGTAATCAGAGAAGAAAGAGAAATAAAGGGAATCCAAATTGGAAAAGAAGTAAAACTGTCACTGTTTGCAGATGTCATGATACTATACATAGAAAATCCAAAAGATGCCACCAGAAAATCACTAGAAATAATCAATGAATTTAGTAAAGTCACAAGATACAAAAATAATACACAGAAATCTCTTGTATTCTCATACACTAACAATGAACATAATACAGAGAAATAAAGGAAACAATACCATGTACCATTGCCAGAGAGTGAATAAAATACCCAGGAACTAAGCTACCTAAGGAGGCAAAAGATCTGTACTCAGAAAACTATAAGATCCAGATGAAAGAAATCAAAGATGACACAAACAGATGGACTAATAGACCATGTTCTTGAACTGGAAGAATCAATATTGTGAAAATGACTATATTATCCAAAGCAATCTACAGATTCAATGCAATCCCTATCAAATTACCAATGGTGCTAGAACAGAGAATTTTACAATTTGTATGAAAACACAAAAGACACCAAATAGCCATAGAAATCTTGAGAAAAAAAAAATGGAGCTGAAGGAATCAGGCTTTCTGACTTCAGAGTATACAACAAAGCTACAGTAATCAAGACAGCATGGTACTAGCACAAAAACAGAAATATAGACCAATGGAACAGGTCAGAAAGTACAGAGATAAACCCATGCACATATAGTCACCTAATCTATGACAAAGGAGGCAAAAATATGCAATGGAGAAAAGACAGCCTCTTCAATAACTGGTGAAACTGCACATAAAAGAACAAAATAAGAACACTCCCTAACACCATACACAAAAATAAACTCAAAATGAACTGAAGTCCTTAATAGAAAGCCAGACACTATAAAACTCTTAGAAGAAAGCACAGCACAATAAAGCAAAGCACAATATTCTTTGACATAAATCACAGCAGGATCTTTTCTGACTCACCTCCTAGAGTAATGAAAATAAAAATAAATAAACGGGATCTAATTAAACTGAAAAGCTTTTGCACAGTATAGGAAATAATAAACAAGACAAAAAGACAATGATCCAGAGAGATGATATGGGGTGGGAGGGGGGTTCAGGATTGGGAACTCATGTACACCCATGGTGGATTCATGTCAATGTATGGCAAAACCAATACAGTACTGTAAAGTAAAATAAAGTAAAAATAAAAATTAAAAAAAAAAGACAACCCTCAGAATGGGAGAAAATATTTGCAACAAGCAACTGACAAAGAAATAACCTCCAAAATAACAAACAGCTCATGCAGCTCAATATCAAAAAATAAAACAAATAAATACCCCAATCAAAACATGGGTGGAAGACCCAAATAAATACTTCTCTAAAGATGACATACAAACGGCCAAGAGGTAAAGATGCTCAACATCAGTAATCATTAGAGCAATGCAAATCAGAACTATGATGAGGAATCAACTCACACATGTCAGAATAGCCATTATTAAACAATGTACAAACAGTTAATATTTGAGAGAGTTCAGAGAAGAGGAAATACTCATGCACTGTTCATGGAAATGTAAATTGATACAGCCACTATGGAGGTTTCTATTATTATATGGCCCGGAAATCCCACTAATAGGCCATACCCAAAGAAAATCATAATTTCAAAAGGCACATGTACCCCAGCGTTCATTGCATCACTACCCACAATAGCCAGGATACGGAAGCAATCTAAATATCTATCGACAGAAAAAAGGATAAAGAAGATGTGGTACATATATATGATGGAATATTGTCCAGTCAGTCATAGAAAGAACAAATTTGGGAAACTGTAGAGACATGGATGGACCCAGAGATTGTAATACAGAGTGAAGTAAGTCGGAACGAGAAAAAATATATATATTAATGCTTATATGTATAATCTAGAAAAATGGTATAGATGATCTTATTTGCAAAGCAGAAAGAGAGACACAGCCATTGAGAAAAAACATATGGACACAAAGGGGGTAAAGTGGGTATGATGAAATGGGAGGTTGGCATTGACATATATATACTATTGATACTATGTATAAAATACATAACTAATGAGAACCTACTGTGTAGCTCAGGGAACTCTATGCAATGCTCTGCGGTGACCTAAATGGAAAGGAAATCCAAAACAGGGGATATATGTATAGCGGATTCATTTTGCTATATGCAGAAACTAATAAAACATTGAAAAGCAACTATACTCTAATAGAGATTAATAAAGTAAGTAAATAAGTAAAAAAAATTTAATAATAAATAAATAAGTAGCAAACTAAGACAAACAGAAATTCTCTAATTTTATCTGGAAACAGTTACATAATTCAATGCTAATAAATACCATCATCAAGAAATCAAAAATAATAAAATTATTATGATCTTTACCCAAGGATGATGTCAGAGTTTCCTGATGAGCTTGACTAGAAAAACCAGTAAATAACCTTTCCTGAATTGAAAAGTTTATATCTCAAAAGGATTAAAAAGGAAATCAGATGTCAAAATTTGTCTGGGTATTTCCAAAGTTCAAACTATTCCAATTAAATGCAGAAAGACTTGCCAATATCTTCCCTTAGCAGAATTTGCCCATCACATCTTTCAACGGCATACTCAAGGTCATGTGATATCACTCTGTTGATCTCTACACATTATTTCCACAGCATTTCCTTTACTGGCTTTCTGCTGCCCTCAAACACGCAAGGATTACTATTAATACTAATTTAGGGCTTTGCTTGGTTTTTTCTTGCCCTAAAATTCTCTCAACTATATTTTACCATGGCTAATGATTTATGTTCAAATTATGCTAATCTCATATAAGCATTCCTTGAAAATCCAATCTGAAAAGTTCTTGACCCCATCTACATATCCAGTCTTTCTCTAGATTTTCTGTCAAGTTTGAGATTGTCAATCAATTTTGAAAAATTCTCCATTACTCTCCCATCAAATATTTCTTTTTTCTCTGCTACTTTGCTGTTTTTCCATAGGTTCTAATTTCTTATGATTAGACCATTTGAAATTCTGTCCAGGTTTCAAGTAGTTTCTTTCATACTTATCTCTTTTTTTCTCTTTATTTTACAGTTTGGGTCATTTGTTCACTTTTCATTTGTTCAATATACTGATCCTTTCCTCTATCTGCTATTAAGTTCATCAAGCAATTTTTTTTTATTTTGTAATTTTCATTTCTAGTATAGTTTTTGGCTTTTTTAAATAGCTTGTATCTCTCTGCTGAAATTGCCTGTATGTTTACATATTATGTCCACTTTTCCACAGATCCTTTAATGAATTATATTATGGGCTTTTGAAGTCTGTCTGATAATTCCATCATCTAGTCCATCCCTTAGTCCACTTTTATTGACTATTTCCTCTCTTTACTTCAAGTCATATTCCTTATATCTCTGCACAGTTCATAAACTTTTATTGTGGTTCAGACATTGTAGGTAAAATAATATTAGAGGCTAAAGAAAATAATTGTAATTCCCAAGAAAGAATACATTCTTTCTTCTGTCAGGGCAGAGTTCAAATAATCTGTAGTTGAGATGCATCCGGGCTGAAATTTAGCTTTACTCACATTTACTTCTGCACTGGCTTCAAAAGTTTAAAGACATGATTAGGACTTTCCCTTCAGCAAGACTGGCCCATTGGCAAGTCTACAAGAGTTGCTAAAGTTCTCCTTTGGCACTCAGCCACCCAATTTTCAAGCTCTGACAAATCTCTCCTTACTTTTCAGTCCATCTTCTAGTTTTTTTGTTTGTTTGTTTGGGTTTCTAGGGAGTTATCTTTTTTATTCCAGTCCCACTAATAGCTCTGTGCACCTCAAGATATCTCTCTTAGCATTACTACCTGACCCCTAGTCTTTGGAAAGCTTTTCCAGTACATTCTGTGAAGTTCCTAATTACTCTAGGGAGATGATCTCAGCTTTCTTGCCTCACTGGCAGCCTTCTGTTTTTGTCCAGTTGCTCAGTCATGTCTGACTCTTAGTGACCCCATGGACTACAGCATGCCAGGCATCCCTGTCCTTCACCATCTCCCAAAGCTTGCTCAAACTCCTGTCCACTGAGTCAGCAATGCCATCCATATCTCATCCTCTGTCGTCTCCTTCTCCTGCCTTCAGTCTTTCCCAGAATCAGAGTCTTTTCTAATGAGTCAGCTCTTTGCATTAGATGGTCAAAGTATTGGAGCTTCAGCATCAGTGCTTCCAATGAAGGTGGCTATTACAGTGTACTTGACAAAGGTCTAAAACCCCTGAGAGAGCTGTCTTATCCCTCATGCCCTACCCCTAGCTTTCAGTAGTCTTCTGACTTGTATTTCAGGAAGGCCTCTCATATCTCAGAGATAAGTGAGTTCAGCAAACTTGTTCTGATGCCATTATTTGGCATTGTACCTCTGTACATTTGGTGAAGGGCCCTAGAAAAGAGTTGGCAAATGGCTGCAGATAGTCTGTGTCTGGAGCTCCTTGGAATTCTAATCTTTCATGCCAACTCACATGCAACTGTAAAAAGTTAAGCTGGTTTCTCTTTATCTTTTTGCTTATGGTAGATTTTTCCTCTCCTGATGATCTACCAAGAATGAAAGCAACTATGAGTCTCTCCTCTCATAAAAACAGCTTTTGGCTGTCTGGCATTTAGTTAATTTGGCTTTCTTTTCTTTTCTTTTCTGGTAGATTTGAAAGATTATAATACTGTAGAGTATGTGGCTTGATGTCAAAGTTAGTGTGGGAGTGATATTCCCTTGCAACTTCCTACATCCAACCAGAAATTTTCTTCATCTTTATATTTTCAGCATCTGGACTGGTGCTGATACTTGGTAGCCACTCAAACTTTAACTGAAGGTGCAAAAAGAGGAAAGTAGTATTAGACACCACTTTCTAATGTGTAAATGTGCAAACTTTTACTGAATGTGTAAAAAGAGGAAAGTGGTATTAGACACAATTAGACACCAAATTGCTTGTGTTACCCAGACACCTAGCTGGACAAAGATTAATTAAACTAAACGTCCCCTGAACTTTTTGAAGAAGTAACAACACAAATAACAGAACTATTCAAATAACTTTTAGTAATAATGCCATTCCAAGTCAATTTCTACCTGGAACTAATATTATTTATTGTGATTTTATACCATGGATATCTGCTGCAATTTTACACATGAAGAAATATCCATTTAATCTATGAGATATGATTATGATATTAGCTGAGAAGGCTAAACTCTAATGTATTTAGATGGAAAATACAGAAATTAAGTTAGAAAATTTTTAATGGATGGTTTGAATTGGCTTATTACTCATGACATTCCCAGGTTTAAAATGAATACAATTATATTACTAGTAAAACCTAATTACTGCCCATGGAAATGCCCTGTGGTTACATTTGGTATTTCCTCCCAATCTCATGACTGACAATGGAAAATTGCAATCCTAAATTTCTCCTGGTTTATATTAAACTGAGAAATTATATTAAATTATCTGTATCATTCACCTTCTAAATACATTCTTTCAGATCATACCACAACCAGAGCACTAAGACCTTTCCTTATACAGGATGGATTGATTATTCAAGTTAACTTTGGCAAGGTGGATGCACTCCTGTATTATCTGGATAGCCAGTTGGCTTTATTGACAGAAGTGAAAGTTAAGAGTCAAAACAGTGTACTATAACTGCACTCATGGCACCCAGTACAGAGGAAAGTTGGGGGTGGCTCAGCATAACAGATTTTCACCATGAAGACTGATAATAGCTGACACTTCAGAAGCGACCACAGTCATACATTAAAGCCACAGTCCAGCAATAATGTTTTGATGCAGGACAGACAAGACATTGCTAAGTACTTCCTAATTCCTATGATGAGTGAAAGAAGCTGTCTATCTTTTCTGAAGAAAGGTGATATTTAGTAGGAAGACTCTGTACAATCAGTTGTTCGATTCCTTAAAACACACATGGTATGTGTGAACTTCCTATTTGCATCTTATTTTTCTGAGGATGTTTTTAAATTTTACTTTATATTGGAGTACAGTTGATTGACAATGTTGTGTTAGTTTCAGGTGTACAGCAAAGTGATTCAGTTATACATATACAAGCATCCATTCCTTTTCAAATTCTTTCCCATTTACATAATTACAGAATGTTGGGCAAAGTTCCCTGTACTATACACAGTAACTCTTTGTTGGTTATCTATTTTAAATATAGTAATGTGTACATGTCCATCCCAAACTCCCAATTCTATCCTTCCTTGTAACCAAAACTTTGTTGTTTTTGTTTTGTAAATAAGTTTATTTCTATCATTTTTTAGATTCCACATATAAGCAATATAATATAATATTTGTCTTTCTCTGCCTGATTAATTCACTTAGTATGATAATCTCCAGGTCCATCCATGTTGCTGCAAATAGCATTAGTTCATTCTTTTAACAGCTGAGTAATAGTCCACTGTATCAATATAGTTGCTGTACCACATTTTATTCCCACCAACAGTGTACGAGAGTCCCCTTTTCTACACACTCTCTCCGGCATATTGTTTATAGCTTTTTTGATGATGGCCATTTGGCTTGGTGCGAGGTGCTATATCACTGTAGTTTTAATTTTCATTTCTCTAATAATTAGTGGTGTTGAACATCTTTTCACATGCTTCTTGGCGTACTGAGGTGCATAAGCTGTTCGTAAATTTTGAAGACTAACTCTTTGTTGGTTGTATAATGGAAAATAAATATTTTCTCCCTTTCTGTGGGTTGTTCTCTCTCTCTCTCTTTTTTTTTTTTTTTTTTTGGTTTCCTTTACTGTGCAAAAAAACTTCTGAGTTTGATCAAGTCCCATTTGTTTACTTTTGTTTTTACTTTCATTACTGTGTGAGATTGAGAGATGAGTCCAAAAAGATATTGCTATGAATTATGTCAGTGTCCTGCTTATGTTTTCCTCTAAGAGTTTAAGAGTATCCAGTCTTACAAATAGGTCTTTAATCCATTTTGAGTTTATTTTTATGTGTGGTATTAAAGCATGTTCTAACTTCATTTTTTGACATATAGCTGTCCAGTTATCCCAGAATCATATATTAAAAAGATTGTCTTTCATCAATTGTGTAATATTCCCTCCTTTGTTGTAGACTAATTGACCATAGGTGCATGGGTTCATATCTGGGCTTTCTAATGTATTACATTGATCTATGTTTCTGTTGTTTTTCCTGCCAGTACAAGACTGTTTTGACTGTTGTAACTTGGAAAAGACTCTGATGCTGGGAGGGATTGGGGGCAGTAGGAGAAAGGGACGACCAAGGATGAGATGGCTGGATGGCATCACGGACTCGATGGACATGAGTCTGAGTGAACTCCGGGAGATGGTGATGAATAGGGAGGCCTGGCATGCTGTGATTCATGGGGTCTCAAAGAGTCGGACATGACTGAGCGACTGCACTGAACTGAACTGAACTGAACTTTGTAGTATAGCCTGAAGTCAGAGAGCCCTTTCTTCCAACTGTTTTTCATCTCTCAAGATTGCTTTGGCTATTAGGGATCTTTTGTGTCTCCATACAAATTCTAAGATTTTTTTGTTATAGTTCTATGAAAAATGCCATTGGTAATTTGTTAAGGATTGTACAGAAGCTGTGGGTTGCCTTGGGTACTATAGTCATTTTAACAATATTGATTCTGCCAATCCAAGAACATGGTATATCCTTCCACCTGTTTGTGTTGTCCATGATTTCTTTCATCAGCATCTTACAGGTTTCAGAGTACAATTCTTTTGTCTCCTTAGGAAGCTTTATTTATATGTATTTTATTCTTTCTGAGAGATGGTAAGTGGGATTGTTTCCTTAATTTCTCTTTCTGATCTTCCACTGTTAATGTATGGAAATACAACAGATTTCTGTATATTAATTTTGTTTCCCATCATTTTATTGAATTCATTGATGAGCTCTAGGAGCTCTAGTAATTTTCTGGTAGCATCTTTATAATTTTCTATGTAGTATCATGTCATCTACAAACAGTGATAGTTTTACTTTGTTTCCAATCTGGATTCCTTTTATTTCTCTTTCTTCTATGACTGCTATAGCCAGGACTTCCAAAACTATGTTGAACAAAAGTGGCAATAGTGGACATCCCTGCCTTGTTCCTGATCTTAAAGGAAATGCTTTCTACTTTGCAGTGTTGAATATGATGTTAGCTATAGGTTTATCATATATGGCCCTTATTATGATAAAGTATTTTCCTTCTGTGCCCACTTTCTGGAGAGTCTTTATCATAAGTGGGTGTTGAATTTCATCAAAAACTTTTTCTGGATCTATTGAGATGATCATATGGTTTTTATTCTTCAGCTTACTGATGTGGCGAATCATACTGATTAATTAACAGATATTGAAAAACCCATGCATCCCTGTAAGAAATCCCAGTTGATCACTGTGTATGATTCTTTTAATGTATTGTTAAATTCAGTTTAATATTATTTTGTTGAGGACTTTTGCAACTATGTTCATCAGTAACACTGGCCTGTAATTTTCTGTTTTTGTGGTATCTTTGCATTGGGTATCAAGGTAATGGTGGCCTCATAGAATGAGTTTGGGAGAATTCTTTCCTCTGCAATTTTTTGAAATAGTTTCAGAAGGTAGATGTTAACTTTTCTCTAAATGCTGGATAGAATTCATCTGTGAGTCCACTTGGTCCTGGACTTTTGTTTGTTGGAAGATTTTTAATCACAGTTTCAATGCCTGTGATTAGCCTGTTCATATTTTCCATTTATTCATAGTTCAGTCTTATGGGATTGTACATTTGTAAGAATTTGTCCATTTTTTTCTATGTTTCCATCTTTGGGACTATAGTTACCTGTGGTAGTCTTTTATGATTTTTTTGTATTTCTGTGGTGTGCATTGTAACTTCTTTTTCATTTTTAATTTTATTGAGTTGAACCTTCTCCCTATTTTTCTGGACGAGTCTGGTTAAAGGTTTCTCAATTTTGTTTATCTCTTCAAAGAATCAACTTTCAGTTTCCTTAATCTTTTCTATTGTTTTCTTCCTATTTTGTTTATTTCTTCTCTGATTTTCATTATCCCTTTCCTTTTGCTAATTTTAGGCTTTGTTTCTTCTTCTTTCTCTATTCGCTTTAGGTGTAAAGTTAGGTTGTTTATTTGTGATTGTATTGCTACAAACTTCCATCTTAAAAGTGCCTATCCTGCATCCTGTAAGTTTTGGATCATTGTGCTGTCTGTTGGGTGGGGCTACTGGTGGCCTCTGGGAAGGTTCATGCCAATGAGTACTCCCAGAATGCTGCTGCCAACGTTTTTGTCCCCACACTGAGCCAAAGCCAGCCCGCATTTCTGCAGGAGACTCTTCAATACAAGCAGGTTATGTCTAACCTAGTCTCTATGGGATCACTGCTTTTCCCCCCGTATCTCAGTACACATGGGTCCCTGTGTACACCTTCCAAGGGTTGAGTTTCTGTTTCCTCCAGTCCTGTGTAATTCCTGCCATCAAACTCCACTTAGATTCAAAGCCAGATTCTCTGGGTGCTCCTCCTCCCATTGCCAGACCTCTAGGCTGGGAAGCCTAACATAAGACTCAGAACTTTCACACCAGTGGGAAAACTCCTGCTGTATAATTATTTTGTAGTTTGTGAGTCACCCAACTGGCAGGTACAGGATTTGATTTTATCATGATTGCACCTCTCCTGCCATCTCACTGTGACTTCTTCCTTGTTTTTGGATGTAGGGTATCTCTTTGGTAAGTTCCAGAGTTTTGTCTATGGTTGTTCAACAGTGAGCTGTGATTTTGGTGTTCTCATAAGAAACGCATGTCCTTCTACTCCACCATCTTGAGATTTGTGTCTCTCTATTTGCATCTTATAGTAGCTTAAGATATTTTTAAAATCTTCTGTGGTAGGAAATGTTGGCCACAGTTGAGGGCACCTTTTTCTCTCTTGTAGCAATTAAGATTAGCTAGTAGGTCTTTATTAATGGCGTGAATAAAAAAACAGAGTTAAGAGCAGGCAAGGTATTCATCTATAAAAGCTTTCCAGGGACCTCCTTTCAGTGATCTCACAGAGCCCTACTTGAGCACAACAGGGAAAGAATCAAGCTTGCATGCTTTAAACTAGCCAGAGTCCAAGCACTGCCATTCCAGATGGCATTTTAGCTACTTCTCCCTTGCTCTTTTCACTCAGTTCTGTCACTTGTATATACATTTCTCAAAAAGTTATAGTAGGAAACAAAACTAAGTCAGTAAAAGAAAAACCTGGCCTCCTCGATGGCTCAGCAAGTAAAGAATCCACCTGCCAATGCAGGCGACACAGGAGACAGTTTTGAACCCTGGATCAGAAAGATCCCCTGGAAGAGGAAATGGCAACCTGCTCCAGTATTCTTGCCTGGGAAATCCCATGGACAGCAAACGCTGGTGGGCTACAGTCCATGGGGTCGCAAAGAGTTGGACATGACTAAAGTGACTGAGCACACAAAAGAAAAACCTACTTGTTTTTAGAAGTACCAATCATTCAAACGGAGACTTAGTTATCTGAAGATTTTAATGAATCTAGAAAGGTGCCTTACATGGGCTTGTGTGGGTTAAATCAACACCAAAATGATCCATGCTGATGGCTGAGAAATAATCGTGATTGTATGGGAAACACTAAGATGATCCAATTATTTTATCACCCCACCCTATTTAAGAGGGGCTTCCCAGGTGGCACTAGTGGTAAAGAACCCGCCTGCCAATGCAGGAGACATAAGAGATGCGGGTTCGATCCCTGGGTCAGGAAGATCCCTTGGAGCTTTTTCCGTCGTAACTCTTGTGTCAATAGTGGAACCACAGGGGTTACAGTGAGATTTGTCCTACAGAACTTGGAAATGAAGTAAGAGACATTAAGATCAGCTCAAAATGGATCAGAACACAGAATGCTCTAGGGACCTCAAAAATATTCTATAAACAGTTCAGACTAAAAACAATTAACTTAGGATAACTCCTGTCATTAGTATACTTAGCTCCTGATATAGCCTAAAAGGTTAATATTATTCTACTGACAGGCACAGATATATCTTTCTGATCAAAAAAGGAAAAATACAAGTCTTACAGCAGAGTGAAAAACGGCTTGGAAGTGCTAATTTTATTTCCAGTTCTCAATTCCCTGTTTCATCTGGCTAAATGGGTTTCAGGAGCAATGCTGACAATCTGGTAAAATTTTCATATTCAAGCAATAATATGAATCATCTTAAGGATTCTATTCTGTTGCTTCATTTTAGCTTAGTAAATGTTCAGACAAGCAGTGTTTGTGGAGCATCTTCTCTGGTTCTGAAGAAAAACAAACGAATTGTAATGGTCCATTTCTCCCAAGGAAACCACAGTATGCTACCTGACCTATGAATGCTGCTAAGTCATATCAGTCATGTCCGACTCTGGGAGACCCCATTAGCGACCCCATGAACTGCAGCCTACCAGGCTCCTCCATCCATAGGATTTTCCAGGCAAGAGTACTGGAGTGGGGTGCCATTGCCTTCTCCAGACCTATGAATATCACCTTATAATGGAAATCAGTGGCTAAACTGAAGGGTGACTCTAACGGAATTTTCAGGCTCTGGCAGAGAACATATTTTGAATAAATAAGTTCACTTCTTTTTGTTTCAGTTCTTTTTCACAGTAGCATGGGCACAGAGAAAAAAAAGAAGAGACAGAGCTAACAGTATCCCTCTCACCTCTGCTGACAATCTCTACTCTTAGTTTCTAAAAATATATCTTAAAATAATACAGAGTAGCATGTCATTGGATTTTTTGTTTAAAGTATATCTTTGAAGTCTTTCCAAATATTACTGTTGGGGGTGCTGTTTTCTTTTAACAGCTATATAATCTCCCAATGCATGTATATACTATAACTTAATATTATAATTCATTTAAATAGATCTCTAATGGTTGCATTTACATATTTCTTTTATTCTTTTGCTGTTAAAAGCACTGCTGCAATTGGGGGGAGGTGGGTAAGGAACAATAGAGGGTATTGCTCCAATGGCTTCTATTTCTGCTGTAGATAATTTGTTGAATGTCTTAAACTGGGCTCAGTTTTTTTTTTTTAATCATATTATACCCAAATCATTTTTTCTAATTTTGAGAACTAGTAAAGTTACTAGAATATACAGCTATTTTGATTGTTTTGCATCAAAAATTTTTGGCACTTGAATCCTGGGTTCAAGGCTTCCTTTGGTTATGAAAAATTTTCTTAAATTGTGTCTTTAGTTTTTTTTTTTTTTTTCATTTCATTGCTTCTTTTTTTCAGAAATAGTAAATATGTGTATGCTGATTCATTTTCTCTTACATATTTATCATTTTTTTAAATCATTATAACTTTTGCTCATCTTATTCTGCTTGCTTTCCTCAATGCTATCACACTTATATTTTTAACCACAGTTTTCAAATGGCATTATTGAGTTACAACTGACATACAAAAGTTGTACACATTTAAGTATTCAATACTTAATACACATTAAGTATGCTGAGATAAGTATACATTCACAGAACCATCAACATAATCTATGCTTACATATTCATCACTTACAAAAGTTTCTTACTGCCTTCTCTATTTACTTTTATGATAAAAAACAGTTAAGATCTATCCTCTTAATAAACTTATAAGTCTACAATAGAGTACTGTTAACTATAGACAAAATGCTGAATGATTGACCTCTAGGACATATTCATCTTGTTTAATGAAAATTTCCCCCTTCATGGATCACAGACTTGTCATGGCATAGCAAAGGAGCTTGTGTAACTCGATGAAGCTACGAGCTGTGCCTTGCAGGGCCACCCAAGATGGATGAGTCACAGTGGAGAGCTCTGAAAAAACATGGCCTACTGGAGGAGGGAATGGCAAACCACTCCAGTATTCTTGCCACAAAAACACCATGAAGAGTATGAAAAGGCAAAAAGATATGATAGCAGAAGATGAGCCTCCCAGGTCAGAAAGTGTCCAATGTGCTACTGGGGAAGAGTAGAGAGCAATTATTAATAGCTCCAGAAAGAATGAAACAGCTGGGCCAAAGTGGAAATGATCCACACATCAGTTGTGGATGTGTCTGGTGGTGAAAGCAAAGTCCAGTCCTGTAAAGAACAATATTGCATAGGAACCTGGAATGTTACGTTCATGAATCAAGGCAAATTTCACATGGTCAAATAGGAAAAATGAATATAGGCATCTTAGGAATCAGTGAATTAAAATAGATGGGAATGGGTGTATTTAATCCAGATGACCATTATATCTACTACTGTGGGCAAGAATCCCTTAGAAGAAATGGAGTAGCCCTCACAGTCCAAAAAGAAAAAAAAGAAAAAAAACAGTTTGAAATGCAGTACTTGGGTACAACCTCAAAAAGAACAGAATGATCTCTGTTCATTACAAGGCAAACCATTCAATATCACAGTAATTCAAGTCTATGCCCCCAACCATTAACACTGAAGAAGTTGAAGTTCTGGACCTAAAAGACCTTCTAGAACTAACATCAAAAAAAGATGTCCTTTTCATCATAGGAAATTGGAATAGGAATTGGAATTGAAAAGTAGGAAGTTAAGAAATACCTGGAGTAATGGGAAAGTTTGGCCTTGGAGTACCTTAGAGTAAGCCAAAGGCTAACAGAGTCTTGTCAAGAGAACACACAGGTCATAGAAAACACCCTTTTCCGACAACACAAGAGACAACTCTACATATGGACATCACCAGATGGTCAATACTGACATTAGATTGATTATATTCTTTGCAGCTGAAGGTGGAGCTCTATATAGTCAGCAAAAACAGGACTTAGGGCTGACTGTGGTTCAGATCATGAGCTCTTTGTTGCAAAATTCAGGCTTAAACTGAAGAAAGTAAGGGAAACCACTAGGCCATTCAGGTTTGACCAAAATCAAATCCCTTATGATTATATAGTACAGTAGAGGTGACAAACAGATTCAAGGGATTAGGCCTGGTAGACGAAGTGCCTGAAGAACTATGGATGCAGGTTCATAAGGAGGCAGTGAACAAAACCATCCCAAAGAAAAAGAAAGCGAAGTGGTTGTCTGAGGAGGCTTTAGAAATAGCTCAGGAAAGAAGACAAGTGAAAAGCAAAGGAGAGGAGAAATATACGCCCAACTGAATGCAGAGTTCCAAAGAATATTAAGGAGAGATAAGAAGGCCTTCTTCAATGAACAGTGCAAAGAAATAGAGCAAAGCAACAGAATGGGAAAGACTAGATAAGAAAAAAGTGAAAGTCACTCAGTTGTGTCTGACTCTTTGTGACCCTAAGGGCTATACAGTTCATGGAATTCTCCAGACCAGAATACTGGAGTAGGTAGCCATTCCCTTCTCCACGGAATCTTTCCAACCCAGGGATCAAACCCAGGTCTCCGCATTGCAGGCGAGTTTTTTATCAGCTAAGCCACCAAAGGAAGTTCATTGATAAGAGATGGTAAGAATACATAGAAGGATGATACAAAAAAAAGGTCTTAATCACTCAGGTAACTATGATAGTGTTGTCATTCACCTACAGCCAGATATCCTGGAGTATGAAGTGGGCCTTAGGAAACATTACTACAGACAAAACTAGTGGAGGTGATAGAATACCAGCTGAGCTATTTAAAATCATGAAAGATGATTCTGTTAAATAAGTGCACACAATATGCCAGCAAAATTGGAAAATTCAGCAGTGGCCACAGCACTGGAAAAGGTCAGTTTCCATTCCAATCCCAAAGAAAGGCAGGGCCATAGAATGTTCAAACTATCAGAGAATTGCGCTCACTTCTCACGCTAGTAAAGTTATGTTCAAAATCCTTCAAGCTAGGCTTCAGCAATACGTGAACTGAGAACTTACAGATGTACAAAGGTGGGTTTAGAAAAGGCAGAGAAACCAAAGGTCAAACTGCCAACATTCGCTGGATCAGGACAAAGCAAAGAATTCCAGAAAAACACCTATTTCTGCTTTACTGACTACACAAAAGCCTTCGACTGCATGGGTCACAACAAACTGTGGAAAGTTCTTAAACAGACGGAAATACCAGACCACTTTACCTGCCTCCTGAGAAACATGTAGGTGAGTCAAGAAGCAACAGTTAGAACCTAACATAAACAAGTGACTGGTTCAAAATCAGGGAAGAAGAATGGCAAGGCTGTATATTGTTACCCTGTTTATTTATCTTATATGCAGAGTACGTCATGCAAAATGCCCGGTTTGATGAATCACAAGCTGAAACCAAGAATGCTGGAAAAATATCATAACCTTAGATATGCAGATAATACCACTCTAAGGGCAGAAAGTGAAGAGGAACTAAAGCGCCTCTTGATGAAGGTGAAAAGGAAAGTGAAAAAGCTGGCTTAAAAGGAAAAAGTAGAACCAGTGACAGATTTCATTTTCTTGGGCTCCAAAATCTCTGCAGACAGTGACTGCAGCCATGCCATTAAAAGATGCTTGCTCCTTGTAATGAAAGCTATGACATCCTAGATAGCATATTAAAACACAAAGACATCACTATGCCAACAAAAGTAATAGTACACTCAAAGTTATGGTTTTTCCATTAGTCATGTATGGAGGGGACAGCTGGATGATGAAAAAGGCTGCGTGCCAAAGAATTGATACTTTCAAACTGTGGTACTGGAGAAGATTCTTGAGAGTGCCTTGGACTGCAAGGAGATCAAACCAGTCAATCCTAAAGGAAATCAATCCTGAATATTCATTGAAAGGACTGATGATGAAGTTGAAGCTCCAATACGTTGGCCACCTGATGCGAAGAGCTCACACACTAGAAAAGACCCTGATGCTGGGAAAGATTGAAGGCAGGAAGCGAAGGGGATGACAGAAAATGAGATGGTTGGATGGCATCACCAACTCAATGAACATGAGTTTGAGCAAATTCCAGAAGATAGTGAAGAACAAGAAAGCCTGGTGTTCTGTAATAGGTGGGGTCACAAAGAGTCAGACGTGAATTACTAAAAACACATAACAAAAAATCTTCAATTCTCTGGGATAAAAATATCCAGGAATGCACATTTTGGGGACTGGAATGCAAAAGTAGGAAGTCAAGAAACACCTGGAGTAACAGGCAAATTTGGCCTTGGAATGCAGAATGAAGCAGGGCAAAGACTAATAGAGTTTTGCCAAGAAAATGCACTGGTCATAGAAAACACCCTCTTCCAACAACACAAGAGAAGACTCTACACATGGGCATCACCAGATGGTCAACACCGAAATCAGATTGATTATATTCTTTGCAGCCAAAGATGGAGAAGCTCTATACAGTCAACAAAAACAAGACCAGGAGTTGACTGTGGCTCAGATCATGAACTCCTTATTGCCAAATTCAGACTCAAATTGAAGAAAGTAAGGAAAACTGCTAGACCATTAAAGTATGACCTAAATCAAATCCCTTATGATTATACAGTGGAAGTGAGAAATAGATTTAAGGAACTAGATCTGATAGATAGAGTACCTTATGAACTATGGAATGAGGTTCATGACATTGTACAGGAGACAGGGATCAAGACCATCCCCATGGAAAAGAAATGCAAAAAAGCAAAATGGCTGTCTGGGGAGGCCTTACAAATAGCTGTGAAAAGAAGAGAGGTGAAAAGCAAAGGAGAAAAGAAAAGATATAAGCATCTGAATGCAGAGTTCCAAAGAATAGCAAGAAGAGATAAGAAAGCCTTCTTCAGCGATCAATGCAAAGAAGTAGAGGAAAAGAACAGAATGGGAAAGACTAGAGATCTCTTCAAGAAAATTAGAGATACCAAGGGAACATTTCATGCAAAGATGGGCTCGATAAAGGACAGAAATGGTATGCACCTAACAGAAGCAGAAGATATTAAGAACAGGTGGCAAGAATACACAGTAGAACTGTACGAAAAACATCTTCAAGACCCAGATAATCATGATGATGTGATCACTAATCTGGAGCCAGACATTTTGGAATGTGAAGTCAAGTGGGCCTTAGAAAGGATCACTACGAACAAAGCTAGTGGAGGTGATGGAATACCAATTGAGCTGTTTCAAATCCTGAAAGAGGATGCTGTGAAAGTGCTGCACTCAATATGCCAGCAAATTTGGAAAACTCAGCAGTGGCCACAGGACTGGAAAAGGTCAGTTTTCATTCCAATCCCAAAGAAAGGCAATGCCAAAGAATGCTCAAACTACCCCACAATTGCACTCATCTCACATGCTAGTAAAGTAATGCTCAAAATTCTCCAAGCCAGGAGCAAGCAATATGTGAACCCTGAACTCCCTGATGTTCAAGCTGGTTTTAGAAAAGGCAGAGGAACCAGAGATCAAATTGCCAACATCTGCTGGATCATGGAAAAAGCAAGAGAGTTCCAGAAAAACATCTATTTCTGCCTTATTGACTATGCCAAAGCCTTTGACTGTGTGGATCACAATAAACTGTGGAAGATTCTTCAAGAGATGGGAATACCAGACCAGCTAACCTGCCTCTTGAGAAATCTGTATGCAGGGCAGGAAGCAACAGTTAGAACTGGACATGGAACAACAGACTGGTTCCAAATAGGAAAAGGAGTACGTCAAGGCTGTATATTGTCACCCTGCTTATTTAACTTCTATGCAGAGGACATCATGAGAAACCCTGGACTGGAAGAAACACAAGCTGGAATCAAGACAGCCGGGAGAAATATCAATAACCTCAGATATGCAGATGACACCATCCTTATGGCAAAAAGCGAAGAGGAGCTAAAAAGCCTTTTGATGAAAGTAAAAGAGGAGAGCGAAAAAGTTGGCTTAAAGCTCAACATTCAGAAAACGAAGATCATGGCATCTGGTCCCAACACTTCATGGGAAATAGATGGGGAAACAGCAGAAACAGTGGCAGACTTTATTTTGGGGGGCTCCAAAAATCACTGCAGATGGTGACTGCAGCCATGAAATTAAAAGACACTTACTCCTTGGAAGAAAAGTTATGACCAACCTAGATAGTATATTCAAAAGCAGAGACATTACTTTGCCAACTAAGGTCCATCTAGTCAAGGCTATGGTTTTCCCAGTGGTCATGTATGGATGTGAGAGTTGGACTATGAAGAAAGTTGAGCGCCAAAGAATTGATGCTTTTGAACTGTGGTGTTGCAGAAGACTCTTGAGAGTCCCTTGGACTGCAGGGCGATCCAACCAGTCCATTCTGAAGGAGATCAGCCCTGGGATTTCTTTGGAAGGAATGATGCTAAAGCTGAAGCTCCAGTACTTTGGCCACCTCATGCGAAGAGTTGACTCATTGGAAAAGACTCTGATGCTGGGAGGGATTGGGGGGAGGAGGAGAAGGGGACGACCGAGGATGAGATGGCTGGATGCATCACTGACTCAATGGACGTGAGTCTGAGTGAACTCTGGGAGATGGTGATGAACAGGGAGGCCTGGCGTGCTGCGATTCATGGGGTTGCAAAGAGTCGGACACGACTGAGCGACTGAACTGAACTGAACTGAGAATAATAGCTGCAAGTTTATTTTCTTAGGAACTTGTCAAATTATTTTCCAGCATGCCTATCGCAATTTGCACTCCCAATAGCAATGTATGAATTATCTAGTTTCTTTGCATTTTTCCCATTATTTGCTGTTGCTACTGTTTTCTTATTTTAGACATTTGAAGCTGTGTAGTTGCTTCTTATTGTTGGTTCTAACAACAATAAGGTTCATTTCCCTTATAAGCAATGATGTAGAACATATTTTTATATACCAGCCATTTGTCCTGTGAAAAACCTCATTTCTTTTGCCATTTTTTAAGCTGCATTGTTTGGTTTTTCAAAGATGGATCATGACAGCTCTTTATATATTCCTAGTAGTAGTCCTTTGTCAAATATATTGTTTGCGAATATTCTTTCCTAATCCAAAGCTTGCCTTTTCATTCTCTTAACAGGGTATTTCAGAGAGCAAAAGCTTTTAATTTTGATGATGTCCACTTTTATCTTTTTCCTTTTATATTTTATGCTTTTAATATCTTTAACTCTTTATTTTTAAAGTTTTCTCCTAAGTTTTTCTTCAAAGCTTTATCAGTTTACTTTATATTAACCTCATAATCCATTTTCAGTTAATTTTAGTATGAGAAATATGAGAAGTTGAGGTTCACTTTTCCTCACGAGTGTCCAATTATCCCATCACCTTTCAATTAAAATGCTACCTTTTCTCCTTCAAATTGTGCAATTTTGTCAAAAATCAGTTGGTCATATTTGTATGGGTCTGTTTCTGGTTACTCTATTCTGTTCCTTTAATCTATGTATATGTCCCTCTTGAAAATACCACACAATCTTGATTACTGTAGCTATATAATAAGTCTTAAAATTGAGAAGACAGATTCTTCCAACTTTATTCTTCTTTCTGAAATGGTTTTAGCTATTCTAATTCCTCTGCTTTTATAAATTTTCGAGCATTCCTGCCTATATTTACAAAAATATTTGTTGGCATTTTGATAGAAATTATATTTCACCTATATATCAATTCAGGGGAGAACCAACATTGTAATATTTTGAGTCATCCAATCCATGAACATAGTATGTCTCTCCATTCATTTAAATCTTTCATTTATTAGATCAGCTTTGCACAGTTTTCAACATATATCTTGTTTTATTATGTTTATATATAACATTACAATTTTATCTTTAGCAGCTATAAATAGCATTGCATTTTTAATTTTGGTGTTCACAATTTTCACTGCTATGATAATAGAAATACAAGTGAGTTTAAGATTTGTATCATGTATTCCATGACCTTGCTGAACTCACTTCATAGTTCTAGGAGCTTTTTCATAGATTCACTGGAATTTTCCACATAATCAATCATGTCATCGGCAAACAGAGACCTCTTCTTTTCTAACTGAATGCCCTTTCCTTTTCTTGAGTTACTGTACTGGCTAAAACCTTAAGCACTGTGCTGAATGAGAGTGGTGAGAGTAAACATCTTTTCTTTGTTCAATTTTAGAGAGAATTCCTTTTTCTTCCAAACTTTGATATACTGTACTTTCATTTTCATTCAGATCTATCTTAACTATTTCCTATTTGTCTTCCTTTTTGACTCATGATTTATCTGGAACTATGTTGTTTAGTGGCCAAGTGTTTGGAGATTTTCCTATTGTTATTTTGTTATTAATTTCTAATTTGTTTCCACTGTGATCAAAAAACACACTATTTATGGGTTAGATTATTTACAGTTTACTGAAAGAAGTCTTATGTCCTAAGATGTGGTCTATCTTGGCATTGTTCCATAAGGATTTGGAAATGTATGTGTGTGTGTGTGTGTGTGTGTGTATCTTTATAATAAGATTGAAGGCAGGAGGAGAAGGGCATGACAGAGGATGAGGTGGTTGGATGGCATCATCAACTCAATGGACATGTGTTTGCACAAGCTCCAGGAGATGGTGAAGGACAGGGAAGTCAGGCATGCTGTATAGTCCATAGCATTGCAAAAAGTCAGACATGACCGAGGGATTGAACCAAAATATATATCTTACTTATAGAGTATTCTTTAAATATTGATTAGATCCTGCTGGTTGAAGGTGTTGCTCAGTTCTTCTACACCCGTATTGTTTTTCTATCCAGTTGTTCTAATCCACTTTTGAGAGAGAATTGTTGAAGTCTCAAGCTAAACTGTAGATCTGTCTACTTCTCCTTTCAATGTTATGAGCTGTGTTTGAAATATTTTGCAACTACTTTTTGATGTATACATATTTCAGACTGCTATCTTTTTGCTAGATTGACATTTTTGTCATTACATAATGTCCCCTTCTGTTTCTAGTAATTTTTGACCTTGAAGCCTAATTTATTTAATATTAATATAGTCACTTATTGTTTCTTTTAATATTTGTATAAATTTTTCTATTCTTCACTTTCTATCTGTTTATTATTGTGTTTGAAGTCAGTTCCTTATAGACAGCATATAGTTGGGTCATGTTTTCAGATCCACTCTGCCAAACTCTGTTTTTATTGGTATACTTGATGAGAGGGTAACTAAAACACAAGAAAGTCAGGGATCTCCAAACAGAGGAAATAGGCTGCAAGTGTCAGACATTTTTTTCTCTCTCTTAAGTGGCAGGAGGAAACAAACTAGTGATTTTTTTTCTCTTCCCTTCTCTATACAAATTTTAAAAGGTTTCTCTTAAAATACTGTGTTGCCATAATGACACCTGGTTCCACCTGAAGCTAACTATTCTCAAATTTTGAGTTAACCAATGTATTTTTCTTATGGAAATATTTGTCTTAAGCTATGTTAATGTACTATGCATTTATCCCAGACTCTGTCTTCAAGTCAGTTTGCCTAATGGCTCAGAACCTACTTGACAAACCAGTATATTGTACTCAGACGTTGTTCCCCTAATCTATGTAAACAAAACTATTTGTATGGTAATCTGCCCTTCTACAAGATTCAAGTCAATCATTTTATGGCCAGGGATGACTCATCTGGTGCCAAGATTATCCCAAAATACATCTTATGGATGAGGGGCCTGGTGCCATTCTGAATTTTAAGACACTCCTTTCTTTCATTAACAAACTGCTAGTGACTATATAACATTCAGCTGAAGACTAACAGGGGGTACTCTTTCTGCCCCCTTCTGATGCCTATGTCAGAAGCTTTCTCTATCTCCTTTATGCTTTAATAAAACTTTATTACACAAAAGCTTTGAGCAATCAAGCCTTGTCTCTGGCCCAGGATTGAATTCTTCTCCTCAGGAGGCCAAGAATCCTGGCGTCTTTTTGCAGTTCAGCAACAACCTTTCACTGAGTGATTTATTTTTAATGTAATGATTGACTGAAATGTTAGGTCTTAAGTCTGCCTTTGTAATTTTTTTCTATTCTGTTTTTTGCATATGCGTTAGTTACCCTGCCTTCCTGTGGATTATTTGAAATTTTATAAAATTTCATTTTGATACCTTTATAGTCTTGTTAGGTGAATTTCTGTGAGTAATCCTTTTTTGTTGCTTTAAGGTTTTACATTATAGACACATAATTTATCAAAATCTACTTGGGTATCATTATTTTACCAACTTGAGTGACATACAGAAACTTTAACTCACTTTATCTATCTTTGTCCTCTCTTTTTTACAATATAGTTGCCTTAAATATTTCCTTCATATGCACTTAGCCACATTAGACACAGTTGTAGTTTCTGCTTCAATTGTCAAACATAACAGAAAACTGAAGAGGAGAAGGAAAATTACTGTATTTACCCATACTTTCACTTAACATGTTCTTTGCTCCTTCCTGATATTTTAAGATTCCATCTTTTATCACTTACTTTCTGTTTATTTTTTAACATTCCAATGCCAATTTATTTTAAAAATTTTCTGTGTAATTCTATGGTTTCTTTGCTCCTCCTCCTTCCTTTTTCATATAATTGTACAACCACTAAATATTACATAGGTTGTAATGACCTAGATTGGAAAGATCCCCTGGAGGAGGGCATGACAACCCTCTTCAGTATTCTTGCCTGGAGAATCTCCATGTAGCCTGGCAGTCTACAGTCCATGGGGTCACAAAGGGTCGGACACAACCAAGTGACTAAGCACAAGCACAATGATCTTATACTGTTACCAGTCATTCAGGAAAAACTTTCCCCCCTCCCAACAACCATGCTGGGGGGAACTAAAGGTCCTGAGAAGAGGCCAATTCAACATGGCCTCTACCCTGGTAGGAAAGAAAAGATGGAAAAAAAAAAAAAACCAACAAAACAAAACAGAAATTGACTAAGAGGTATGTGGCCACTGTCTCTTAGGAGTGAGGCTCTGGCTGTTGCCTAGGGTTGTGAAAGCCTGCAGCATGCAGTAGGGCAACTGCAAGACCTTGCAGCCACATCTTCCTCCCACCAGTCTGTCCATGTCCCAACCTATGTGTCACAAAAACCCTTCAGCAGGGTTCTCCTCCACTGCTCTGGTATATGCATCTGGTCATAGTTGTCCACACGCTTCACCTTTTATGACAGGTTTTGGATCTCAACCTCCAGCTGAATCCACTGGTATTCAGTTTCTTCCTGAGTCCAGACTCCATGTAGTATGCACACAAGGGTGTGTCCTGCAGGGTATATATCAACACTTGTCCAAGAGCTGGCATCCTTCTGTAGGTACTACTGATCGATCAGTGTGTCCAGATTATTCATGATCCTCTCCTGAATCTTCTCATGAATCCACTGGTATGTCTGTGCCTCTCTCAAAGTAGAACAAGAATGTCTTGAGGGGTTCCCTACCCTGGACTTGCTGTCTCTGATTGACAATGTCAGGGTTCACCTTGTACCAAGTTCACGACTCATAGTACTTGCTCCTGTGGGTCTTTCAATCTCCTAGACATATTCAGCAAAAGTCATATTTACACTTGGAGCATTGCATGTGACTGCAGTCTCCATTCTTCTCAATGCAAATATTGTGCTTGGGACAGTCTTTAGTGTGAGCACTAATGCAGTGGCTGACTCAGAGTCATCTGCACACTTTGAGATCCATTTCCAGATTGCAGCGCAGTCTGTGGAGGCATGATACATCTGATGACACTTAAAACAGAAGACGTCGTTGTACCACTGGCACTGTACTTGGTGAGCTCAGGGCTCCTGTACCCTGATAACCATGGGGCAGCCTGCACCAGGACACAGCTGGAGCTGGCAGTGACTCTCCACGAAGTCCCTGAAGAGGTAGTGCCTGTATTTGTCTCGATTCTTCACTGAGCAGCAACAGAAACAAGAAGTCCTCTGGTATTTGAAGCAGGGAGTCCTGAGCCATGCAAGAGACACTCACACCCAGACCATCCTTGACAAGTACTGAGCAGTGCTTCTCCCAGTGGCTGTGGCAAAACTGGTGATGACAGGCTAGAGAAAGTAGGTTTTCCTTCCACACAAACTGCATACACACTGTGCAGCGGTAAGGGGATGGGCTGTGGGGACATGTTTCAATGAATGGATTGAACTCGAGTCTCAAAGAGAAGCTGAGCAGAATTAGACATATTTTAGCCCACTATCTCTGTGACTTGCCAGTGGAAATTAATTACTGTAAGTTTAGCAACTCAATGAGGTACCTTTAGGACAGAGGCTAATAAGCTGTTCATACACGCTCACCAAGGGCACCCTTGGACTCCTTGAAGCTGCTCAGCTTCTCTTGATGCTCGAGTTCAGCCCAGTCCATCAATTCAAACTAATTGCAGATCCCTAAACATATCATCGTTCTCTTAAAACTGCACTTTTTTTTTGCATACATTTTTTCTTCTTTCTATCCTGTGGACATTCTCCACCTAGTAAATGCCCATTCGTATTTAAAAATTTAGTTCCACTGTCCAGTTATCAGGAAATATTCCCTAATTCACAAGCTTGATTTATTTGTCTTCTGCTTTCCCTTAATAGATTGACTAGTTTTCTGTGATTCTGGTTTCAGTGTGTCTTCCCTCTATGCACTCTCGCAGCACCGTCTTACTTGGGTTTCTCTTACCTTGAACGTGCGGTATCTTTTCACGGCTGCCGCTCCAGCAAAGCACAGCCGCTGCTCCTTACCTTGGACGAGGGGTATCTCCTCACTGGCTGTCGCCCCGACCTCGGGCGATTAGATTAGTCAGTCTAATCACACGAACCACAGCCTTGTCTAAGTCAATGAAACTAAGCCATGCCATGTGGGGCCACCCAAGACCGGCAGGTCATGGTGGAGAGGTCTGACAGAATGTGGTCCACTGGAGAAGGGAATGGTAAACCACTTCAGTATTCTTGCCTTGAGAACCACATTAACAGTATGAAAAGGCAAAATGATAGGATACTGAAAGAGGAACTCCCCAGGTCGGTAGGTGCCCAATATGCTACTGGAGATCAGTGGAAAAGTAACTCCAGAAAGAATGAAGGGATGCAGACAAAGCAAAAACAATACACAGTTGAGGATATGACTGGTGATAGAAGCAAGGTCTGATGCTATAAAGAGCAATATTGCATAGGAACCTGGAATGTTAGGTCCATGAATCAAGGCAAATTGGAAGTGGTCAAACAGGAGATAGCAAGAGTGAACGTCGACATTCTAGGAATCAGCGAGATAAAATGGACTGGAATAGGTGAATTTAACTCAGATGACCATTATATCTACTACTGTGGGCAGGAATCCCTTAGAAGAAATGCAGTAGCCATAATGGTCAACAAAAGAGTCTGAAATGCAGTACGTGGATGCAATCTCAAAAATGACAGAATGATCTCTGTTCATTTCCAAGGCAAACCATTCAATATCACAGTAATCCAAGTCTATGCCCCAACCAGTAACACTGAAGAAGCTGAATTTGAACGGTTCTATGAATACTTACAACACCTTTTAGAAGTGAAGTGAAGTGAAGTCGCTCAGTCATGTCTGACTCTTTGCGACCCCATAGACTGTAGCCTCCTCAATCCATGGGATTTTCCAGGCAAGAGTACTGCAGTGGGTTGCCATTTCCTTCTCCAGAGGATCTTCCCAACCCAGGGATCGAACCTGGGTCTCCCACATTGTAGGCAGACGCTTGTTACCCTCTGAGCCACCAGGGAAGCCACACCTTCCCACCAGGGAAGCCACACCCCCAAAAAATGTCCTTTTCATTATAGGGGACTGGAATGCAAAAGTAGGAAGTCAAGAAACACCTGGGGTAACAGGCAAATTTCGCCTTGGAATACGGAATGAAGCAGGGCAAAGGCTAATAGAGTTTTGCCAAGAGAACGCACTGGTCATAGCAAAAACCCTCTTTCAACAACACAAGAGAAGACTCTACACATGAACATCACCAGATGGTCATCACTGAAATCAGACTGATTATACTCTTTGAAGCCAAAGATGGAGAAGCTCTATACAGTCAGCAAAAACAAGACCAGGAGCTGACTGTGGCTCAGATCATGAACTCCTTATTGCCAAATTCAGACTAAATTAAAGAAAGTAGGGAAAACGACTAGACCATTCAGGCATGACTTAAATCAAATCCCTTATGATTATACAATGGAAGTGGGAAATAGATTTAAGGAACTAGATCTGATAGATAGAGTGCCTGATGAACTATGGATGGAGGTTCGTGACATTGTACAGGAGACAGGGATCAAGACCATTGCCATGGACAAGACATGCAAAGAAGCAAAATGGCTGTCTGGGGAGGCCTTACAAATAGCTGTGAAGAAAAGCAAAAAACAAAGGAGAAAAGGAAAGATATAAGCATCTGAATGCAGAGTTCCAGAGAATAGCAAGGAGAGATAAGAAAGCCTTTCTCAGCGATCAATGCAAAGAAATAGAGGAAAAGAACAGAATGGGAAAGACTAGAGATCTCTTCAAGAAAATTAGAGATATCAAGGGAACATTTCATGCAAAGATGGGCTTGATAAAGGACAGAAATGGTATGGACATAACAGAAGCAGAAGATATTAAGAAGAGGTGGCAAGAATACACAGAAGAACTGTACAAAAATATCTTCACAATCAAGATAATCACTATGGTGTGATACTCACCTAGAGCCAGACATCCTGGAATGTGAAGTCAAGTGGGCCTTAGGAAGCATCACTAAGAACAAAGCTAGTGGAGGTGATGGAAATGCAGTTGAGCTATTTCAAATCCTGGAAGATGATGCTGTGAAAGTGCTGCACTCAATATGCCAGCAAATTTAGAAAACTCAGCAGTGGCCACAGGACTGGAAAAGGTCAGTTTTCATTCCAATTCCAAAGAAAGGCAATGCCGAAGAATGCTGAAACTACCACACAATTGCACGCATCTCACATGCTAGTAAAGTAATGCTCAAAATTCTCCAAGCCAGGCTGCACATGCACTGTGAATTTCCAGATGTTCAAGCTGGATTTAGAAAAGGCAGAGGAACCAGAGATCAAATTGCCAATATCTACTGGATCATAGAAAAAGGTAGAGATTTCCAGAAAAACATCTATTTCTGCTTTCTTGACTATGCCAAAGCCTCTGACTGTGTGGATCACAATAAACTGTGGAAAATTCTGAAAGAGATGGGAATACCAGACCACCTGACCTGCCTCTTGAGAAACCTATATGCAGGTCAGGAAGCAACAGTTAGAACTGGACATGCAACAACAGACTGGTTCCAAATAGGAAAAGGAGTGCGTCAAGGCTGTATATTGTCACCCTGCTTATTTAACTTCTATGCAGAGTATATCATGAGAAATGCTGGACTGGAAGAAACACAAACTGGAATCAAGATTGCCAGGAGAAATATCAATAACCTCAGATATGCAGATGACACCACCCTTATGGCAGAAAGTGAAGAGGAACTAAAAAGCCTCTTGATGAAAGTGAAAGAGGAGAGTGGAAAATTTGGCTCAAAGCTCAACATTCAGAAAACGAAGATCATGTCATGCGGTCCCATCACTTCATGGGAAATAGATGGGGAAACAGTGGAAACAGTGGCAGACTTTATTTTGGGGGGGCTCCAAAATCACTGTAGATGGTGACTGCAGCCATGAAATTAAAAGACAATTACTCCTTGGATAGAAAGTTATGACTAACCTAGATAGCATATTCAAAAGCAGAGACATTACTTTGCCGACTAAAGTCCGTCTAGTCAAGGCTATGGTTTTTCCTGTGGTCATGTATGGATATGAGAGTTGGACTGTGAAGAAAGCTGAGTGCTGAAGAATTGATGCTTTTGAACTGTGGTGCTGGAGAAGACTCTTGAGAGTCCCTTGGACTGCAAGGAGATCCAACCATTTCATTCTGAAGATCAGTCCTGGGATTTCTTTGGAAGGACTGATGCTAAGGCTGAAACTCCAATACTTTGGCCACCTCATAAGAAGAGTTGACTCATTGGAAAAGACTCTGATGCTGGGAGGGATTGGGGGCAGGAGAAGAAGGGGATGTCAGAGGATGAGATGGCTGGGTGGCATCACTGACTCAATGGACATGAGTTTGACTGAACCCCGGGAGTTGGTGATGGACAGGGAGGCCTGGCGTGCTGCGTTTCATGGGGTCACAAAGAGTCGGACACAACTGAGCGACTGAACAGAACTTCACTTAATAGCCTTTCCAGGTTTCTTTCATAATGCTCACCATGTCATACAGTAACATCTAGTAACCTTCCTCAACAATTAGATTCTATACAACTCATCCAATTTTATAGTTTCAGATTCAATGACACAGTAGTTTAAATAAGGCCTTAACAAAAGGGTGTACTTATCTTACTTATTGAGTGAACCAATATTTACAGAGTAACCTCAAAGCATATTTAGAAAGCACATGGGTTCCTGAGTTCTTATTCTAAGTGAAGGAAGCCTTCATCACATCTCATTTTTTCCGGTGCATCAGAGATCAAACACACTCTCAAACAACCTGCTTGGAGGGGAGACAGGGAATGGCAGGGAAGACAACAGGGTTGAGGCATGACTGTGCCTGGTGCTACTTAAGTAAGAGCAGGAGCTATGGAGGCAAGGGAGAGCACAGAGGCACCTTCCACACAGTGCACTGGAAGGGGGTGGTGTCATCACTTATCCAAACTCAGCTGGAATCCTCTCTCAAGGAATTTCCGATCTCACCAAAGAAGATATCATTAGAACATATGCAAAGGTTAAAGCAGCAGTGTATCTCAGTCTTCTACCTCAGTTTTTATGTTCTAGTTAATTGCAAACGGGGCTTCCCTGGGGGCTCGGGGGTAAAGCGTCTGCCTGCAATGCGGGAGACCCGAGTTTGATTCCTGGGTCAGGAAGATCCCCTGGAGAAGGAAATGGCAACCCACTCCAGTATTCTTGCCTGGAAAAGCCCATGGAGAAGCCTGGTAGGCTACAGTCCATGGGGTTGTAAAGAGTTGGACACGACTGAGCGACTTCACTTAATTGCAAACACATATGAAAATCTCCCTCTAAAATCAAATGCTGGGGTTTCCCTGGTCCAGTGGTTAAGAATCCGCCTTGCAAAGCAGTGGACACCAGTTCGATCACTGGTCCAGGAGGATCCCATATGCCATGGAACAACTAAGCCAGGATGTGGCAACTTCTGAGCCCACACGCCGCAACTACTGAAGCCCAAACAGCTAGAGCCCATGTTCCACAACATGAGAAGCCATGACAACGAGAAGCCCGTGCACCAGAACTAGAGAAAGCCCACATGCAGCAAGAAAGACCCACCAGTCAATAAATACCTAAATCTTTTTAAAAAATCAAATGCCACATTAGCAAGTAGGGTTCATATGTACAAGTGTTTGTAAATGAGAAGTATGTATTTTAGGGAGTGCATATGCAATAATGTCTCACCCACAACTGCTATAGGCAAGATGATCAAGAGAAAAATAGCAGCAGCTGATGCCAAATGTGCAACTCAGATGGTTTGAAAACAAAGTAGCATTCCAAAGAACATGGGCAAACTTCCCTCAGACACAGTCCACTAGCCAACAGATTAAATTTTTAAGATACATGAATAACTTCTCTAACAAAAGCTTACCAAAAGATAGCAAAGAGGTAGAAAATTAGCATAGTTACATGAAATCCAAATACCTAAACATCTCTCCCATTATTCACTATCTCTGGGTGCAAAATAAAAATCTTCTGTTTCTATATTTTTTTTGCAAAATAGAAAGGAAATGTTGGCTTCTTCTCAAGTTAGATTGATTTTTAAAAAGAGAATAAGAAAAACAAATATTGTATATTAAATATTGTATATACATACATATATATATATAGATCCAACCAGTCCATCCTAAAGGAAATCAGTCCTGAGTGTTGATTGGAAGGGCTGATGTTGAAGCTGAAATGCCAATACTTTGGCCACCTGATGAGAAGAACTAACTCACTGGAAAAGACCCTGATGCTGAGAAAGATTGAAGGCGGGAGGAGAAGGGGACAACAGAGTATAAGATGGTTGGAGGACATCACCGACTCAACGGACATGAGTTTGAGTAAACTCTGGAAGTTGGTGATGGACAGGGAGGCCTGGCGTGCCGCAGTCCATGGGGTTGCAAAGAGTCAGACACAACTGAGCAACTGAACTGAACTGAATATATATATAGAGAATCTAGAAAAAGGGTACTGATAAACTATGTGCACGGCAGCAATAGAGATGAAGACATAGAGAACAGACTTGTGGACACAGCAGGAGAAAGGAGAGGGTGGGGTGAACTGGGAAAGTAGCACTGACATATATACACCGTCACGTGTCAAATAGGCGGCTAGCGGAAAGCTGCTGTGTGACACTGGGAGCTCGGCTCAGTGCTCTGTGACAACCTAAAAGGTGGGATGGGAGCAAGGGAGGGAGGCTCCCGAGGAGGGAATATATGTCTACTTACAGCTGAATCACACTGTCCTACAGCAGAAACCAACACACCATTGTAAAGCAATTATCCTCCAATTAAAAGCAAGTATTAAAGAAAGAGAATGCCCTCTGTACTCAACTGCACATTAACTGAACACCTCAGCATGAATTTATCAGAAGTAGGGGGTGGGTGTGGGAGGAAGACAAAGAGGCTTTACCATTGATCTGATCTGGGTTTTGATACCAGTTTTGTCACTTCATAGTCATGTGAGTCTGGATAAATTCTGTAAACTCTCCAAAGCTCAGTTTTCTCAAGTGTCAATGGGAAATGAGTGTAGACATTACATGGGTTGACTAGATGGATTTTAATAACTAAACTTATTTGTAAATATGTGTATATTTGTGATCACTCCTTTTTAATGTGACACTGGCACTGAAAAGGAGACCCACACACATGTGTGCAATTAATCAGAATATAATGGTCATATGCAATGGCACAAGGAAAGCATCATGCACCTGACCTAGTGCGCTATATGCACTCATCTTTTGTTTCCACTCACCCCACCTCTTTTCCCAGATTTCTATTGAGAAAATGGCAAGGTAAATAAGGTACTTCTTTCCTTAATGAATTTAGACTGGCAAAGGGGTTAAAATGTACACAGTTCAGTTCAGTCGCTCAGTCGTGTCTGAATCTTTGTGACTCCATGAATCGCAGCAGGCCAGGCCTCCCTGTCCATCACCAACTCCGCGAGCTCATTCAGATTCACGTCCATCGAGTCAGTGATGCCATTCAGCCATTTCATCCTAGGTCGTCTCCTTCTCCTCCTGCCCACAATCCCTCCCAGCATCAAACTCTTTTCCAGTGAGTTAACTCTTCGCATGAGGTGAGCAAAGTACTGGAGTTTCAGCTTTAGCATCAGTCCTTCCAAAGAAATCCCAGGGCTGATCTCCTTCAGAATGGACTGGTTGGATCTCCTTGCAGTCCAAGGGACTCTCAAGAGTCTTCTCCAACACCACAGTTCAAAAGCATCAATTCTTTGGCGCTCAGCTTTCTTCACAGTCCAACTCTAACATCCACACATGACTACTGGAAAAACCATAGCCTTGACTAGACGGACTTTAGTCGGCAAAGTAATGTCTCTGCTTTTGAGTATGCTATCTAGGTTGGTCATAACTTTCCTTCCAAGGAGTAAGCATCTTTTAATTTCATGGCTGCAGTCACCATCTGCAGTGATTTTGGAGCCCAAAAATATAAAGTCTGCCACTGTTTCCACTGTTTCCCCATCTATTTCCCATGAAGTGATGGGACCAGATGCCATGATCTTCGTTTTCTGAATGTTGAGCTTTAAGCCAACTTTTTCACTCTCTTTCACTTTCATCAAGAGGCTTTTTAGTTCCTCTTCACTTTCTGCCATAAGGGTGGTGTCATCTGCATATCTGAGCTTATTGATATTTCTCCCTGCAATCTTGATGCCAGCTTGTGTTTCTTCCAGTCCAGCGTTTCTCATGATGTACTCTGCATATAAGTTAAATAAGCAGGGTGACAATATACAGCCTTGACGTACTCCTTTTCCTATTTGGAACCAGTCTGTTGTTGCATGTCCAGTTCTAACTGTTGCTTCCTGACCTGCATACAGATTTCTCAAGAGGCAGGTCAGGTGGTCTAGTATTCCCATCTCTTTCAGAATTTTCCACAGTTTATTGTGATCCACATAGTCAAAGGCTTTGGCATAGTCAAGAAAGCAGAAGTAGATGTTTTTCTGGAACTCTCTTGCTTTTTCCATGATCCAGCAAATGTTGGCAATTTGATCTCTGGTTCCTCTGCCTTTTCTAAAACCAGCTTGAACATCTGAAGTTCACGGTTCACATATTGCTGAAGCCTGGCTTGGAGAATTTTGAGCATTACTTTACTAGCATGTGAGATGAGTGCATTTGTGCGGTAGTTTGAGCATTCTTTGGCATTGTCTTTCTTTGGGATTGGAATGAAAACTGACCTTTTCCAGTCCTGTGGCCACTGTACACAGATTATGCCAAATGAAAGCAGAATAACCCACATGTTAAGAGAACACAGGGAGAAAGATTTGGGGCCAAGTTCCCCTGGACATCAGGATCAGTTCATGCAAAGGCCATTTTAGATGGGCTTCACAGAGCCATGGGGCGCTTTTGATGTGTGGCTTACAGTTAATAAGTCTCACAACTGAAGTAACATGTTAACACAGAAAGAGAGGCTAAGGCAGATGGTTCTCCAATAAAGAACCTTAAAGAATTTCCACTGGTCACCAACTTGCAGAACTGAACTGAGGATTGTAACTGGCCAGAACATGGTTTACTGCCTAAAATGGGAGCGTTACCAGCTTGAGCAGAGATCGGACACTCCTTATTCTTCTAATTCCATCCCAAGGAATTCTCAGTATTCAAAGTACTAGGAGCACTCCTTCTGTAGTGCAATCAATGAGAGAAATGGTGTCTTGGCTTCAACTTTAATGCATACTATTCTTTCCTCAACTTTCTATAGAAACTAACTCCTTAAAACAAGAAGAGAGGATGTAAACGGGATCACTTAAGACTTAAAGCACTTCTTGAAAGGGGGTATGATTGTACAAAGCAAAACGCTATAAGGTGGCTTCTACAGCAAAGTCTGAAGAGTCCTGATAACATTAGGAGACACCAGGGCTGTGGATTTTCATGTGCTTTGTCCCTTTATTAGCCCATTAGAGAGACAAATAGTGAGGACAGAAGAGGATCCCATTAATCCAACAGACCAGTGCAGGACTTAGAAACTGCTCATAGCACCACCAGTCCAGGCTGTGGGTGTGAGAAGACATTATAAGCACTCAAGCCAAGGGTGGGTGGATCCATGGACAAGCCCATGCCCCTGCTTACAGCCAAATGCTTAATCTACACTGAACACTCCTCATTCTAGGGAAAATAAAGGGATAATAACAGAGATAAGAGAGAGAGGACAGAGGAAATAAACCATGTGTCCTAAAGAAACAGTATAGGGATAATCATCTTTAAAATGCAACGGAAAACTACACCTCTTTAAAATTACTTACTACACAGACCAGTAGATTTCAAGTCAGTTACAGTATGTTCATATGATAAAATATTTTGCAGACATTAGACACATATTCTAAAATGATGTTTAATGCACCAGAAAGTGCTTAAAACATAATTTCAAGTAAAAAGAGCTGACGTAAAATCTGTACATACAGTGTTTATCAATATCACAAAACTTAAAGTTTGGCATGTGTATTAGTAGCTCAGTTGTGTCTGACTCTCTGTGACCCCATGGACTGTAGCCAGCCAGACTCCTCTGTCCATGGAATTCTCCAAGCAAGAATACAGAAGTGGGTTGCCATCTCTCCAGGGGATCTTCCCTACCCAGGGATCAAACCTGGCTCTCCTCCATTGCAGGCAGATTCTTTACCATCTGAGCCACCAGAGAAGCCCTTAAATGTATGGTAAATATATATATACATTTATATATAAACACACACCAGTTCTTGCATCTGAGTGACGTGATTATGTAAGAATTTTAGATCCTTTCTAAAATTTTTCTGTTGTATTTCAAAATTTCTGTGAGGTTATATTCATCATTTAAAGTTTGTTATATGAGAAAAATGTAAAGATAATAGAAGTTGAGGGAAAGAGTTTTCAAAGCAAAGACAAGTCAGTAAGAAAGTAAAACCCAAGCTTCCCTGGTGACTCAGTGGTAAAGAATCCACCTGCCAGTGGAGAAGACACAGGTTCAATTCCTGGTTCGGGAAGATCCCACATGTTGTGGAGCAACTAAGCCCATGAGCCACAACTACTGCGTCTGTGCTCTAGAGCCCAGGAGCCGCAATTAGTGAGTCCATGTGCCGCAAATACTGAAGCCTACATGCCCTAAAGCCCCATGCTCTGCAACAAGAGAAGCCACATGCACCACAATGAGAAAGTAGGCACCAATTACCACAATTAGGGAAAGGCCTGCACAGCAAAGAAGACCAAGCAGAGTCAAAAACAAATACATAAATAAATAAAATTATCTTATAAAAAGAAAACAAAACCCATTTCCTGAGCAGCCAGAGCACTGGCATGTGGGTGCAGATAGCTGTGCTGAGGCAGAATATAGGGAAAGGGGACAGGGCAGAAAGGGCCCTGAATACTACACTTAGGAACCGAGATTTTCTTCTGTCCACAGAGCATATTCTGAGTACCAGGGAAGGCTCGGCTGAAACTGTGCTTCTGGAGATTACTCCAGCAAGTAGCATCCTGAATCAATTAAAGTGAAAGACTATTTTAAGAGTCTAAGTGTCAGGCTAAGCCTGGGTGACGAAGGTGAGGATGTGGTAGACCTGAGTGTCTGGTTATAACTCAACCAATGCTTGGATACAGATGGGAGAGGGGAGGATTAAAGATGGCCTCAAGGACTCTATTCTGGGTGACTAATTAGAGACCCATATTACTCAAAAAAATTGAGGTAGGAGTATATTTTCAACAAGTTGAGTTTAAAGCATCTAAGGAGATCAAACCAGTCAATCCTAAAGGAAATCAACCCTGAATATTCACTGGAAGGACTGGTGCTGAAACTGAAGCTTCAAAACTTTGGCCACCTGGTGCGAAGAGACGACTCACTGGAAAAGACCCTGGTGCCTGGAAAGATTGAGGGCAAGAGGAGAGGGGGCAGAAGAGGATGAACTGGCTGGATAGCATCACTGACTCAATAAACATGAGTGCAAGCAAACTCCGGGAGATAGTGAAGGACAGGGAAGCCTGGCATGGGGTCACAAAGAGTCGGACATGACTTAGCGAGTGAACAACAAAGGGGTATCTTAAGATCTAATAGTGAATTAGAAATGTGAACTTGAACTTGAGAGAGAATTCTGGGCTGGTTACATGGATTCAGGAATCATCTGTATAGACATGAGTGGTGGCTGGCTAAGAGAAGGTGGGGAAATTAAGAGTAGGAGAGAGAGAGGAGAAGGGAGAAGGGACAAAGAAAGAGTCAGAGGACACAGGAATAACATCAGAGAATCATACTTTGTAACAAAGAAAAGTGGACGCTGACAGAGCCATGAAAAACAAACAGAAAGGTAAGCCCCTATTTCAGTACCATGGAGAAAAGGAGCCAAGAATGCTACGCCACCCTCAATGGTAAACGTGGCCCCACATTCAGAGAGACTGAGCACTGAGGAACGGCTGCTGGAAATGGTGATGGGGCGGCGGGTGTCAAGTGACATTAAAATGTTTTCAGGTGAAACATTAAAAATAAAATCAACCAGTCTCAGAATAGACATTTCTCTGCAGTAACTGTCACGTTAAAAACACACCTGGAGAGCCGAGCTCTAAGCAGCGCGTCATTTCTGCCTCACCCAAATGAGCTGAGACATTCACCTCTGGAATGCTACCAGCTTGAGGCCATCACCACAGCAACCAACAGGACAACTGTTGTTTTTTAACTCTGCCCATCGCCAACTACACTGCAGGCTGTGAAATGCATAGAAATGAAGCTGTTCTTTCAAATCCTGTTGTGTGGGACTCAGCATGGTTGCAGGTGTCTGTGAACACTGCCTGACTTAGGATATTTTCTTTAAAAACTAGAATGATAAAAATCTACCAAGCAGTTTGGTACCAGTCGGGAGAGACAAACTAATTCTTAGCTTTGTGGACTAAAATATATTTATCAATTCAAATTGGATTTAATTGTTTTTTAAGACACAGTTTTAGCGACTCCTTAATCAAACTGATACTCTTCCTTAATACTGAAGAGGAAATTTTTACACCTAAACATCCTTGCAAAAGCAAACCAAACACTGAAAGTGTTAGTCACTCAGTTGTGTCCGACTATTTGTGACCTCAAGGACTGTAGCCCACCAGGCTCCTCGGTCCCAAGAATTCTCCAGGCAAGAATACAGGAGTGGGTTGCTGTTTCCTTCTCCAGGGGATCTTCCCAACCCAGGGACTGAGCCTGGGTCTCCTGCATTGTAGTCAGACTCTTTACCGACTGAGACACTGGGGAAGACCTACATCACACACTGGGTCTTGCTTATGTCTCTCCTTGTCCCGAAGGGCCAGCTTGGGAAACGGACAAGAATCAGCTGTTCAGTCTATTCTCTTTTTCACCTAAATTGATTTTTCTTTTATTCATTTTATTGGCATTTCTATGAGCCAAAGTAGATAATACCTGAAACTATTTGAATCAATGCTACCAATAGGCTTCCCAGGGGGCTCAGTGGTAAAAAAAATCTGCCTGCCAATGCAAGGAGACGTAGCAGACACTGGTTCTACGCCTGGGTGACGGAGATCCCCTGGAGGAAATGGCAACCCACTCCAGTATTCTTGCCTGGAAAATCCCATGGACAGGAGCCTGGTGGGCTACAGTCCTTGGTGTCACAATGAGTTAGACATGACTGAGCAACTGAGTGCACACACATGCTACCTATCAAATTACTGTTACTAACAGTACTAAAACAACAAATAAAACATGCTTGAGAAGCAGCCCAGGGGAACTGAGAGTTCAAGATCCTTATATGCTTCTTACAATTACTAGATTCAGTAGAAAAGTATCATTAATACAATCAAGAACTCTCATAAATCCCAGTACGTCTGAAATGACCTTGTGCCATGAAAAATCTCCAGTCTTCAACATACACAATGATAGGCTGAATGTGCAAAGATACAGAAGAATACTTCCAAGTATCAGCTGATTATTTAGAACTGGCTTCCCTGGTGGCTCAGTGGTAAAGAACCCACCTGCCAAACAGAAGATGGGGTTCAATCCCTGGATCAGGAAGATCGCGTGTAGAAGGAAATGGCAACCCACTCCAGTATTCTTGCCTGGGAAATCCCATGGACAGAGGAGCCCAGCCGGCTACAGACCACGGGGTCACAAAATAGTTGGACACAACTTAGCAACTAAATAACAACAAGGCTCCTAACTTTTTATTTACATCCAAACTTTCACAATTTTTGCTATCACTGTGACCCTCCTGTACTATTACTTACTTAACTTTTGTTTAAATCAATATTTTTAGGTGAGCCTCTTTCAAAGTGGCCTTATAGTATAAACATGTAAACATTACTAGATAAAATACAGTTTAACAAATGACTAACATGCTATTATCTCTGAGAACTCTGAATCTCAAAGATTCCATTTTCTTTGTTACATTCAAATAGCTATGTACGTACCCATATCTTAATGAATCTCTTCCCAGTGAAGCCCAATCTTAATGTGAAATCCTTTTACAAATGAGAGTATGATCTGTTCTAAAAGGAGAAGTTTTTAAGGCACAAGTCATATCATAGATCTGAACCCCATTCAGTCAACAAATTCAGCAGTGAAGAAGCAAATATGCACCCGATGCACCAGGCTGGGAGCAAGACCTAAATCTAGGCAGAAGGGGCCTAGGAGTAGAGGGACAGCATGAGGGAATTAAAAATCTGAATCCCAGAGGAATGGCTTCTAGTTTGAGGTCTCAACTCTGACTAGAAAGAGGAAAACACACACCAGTGTATCAGAACAACTGCAACCAAAGTTCTCCATTTGACTCTTTCTGGGATTATATTAAAATTAAATATGAAGTATACTATAATTTGCATTTTTTTCTTCAAGTCCCTGGCCCTCCAGGACTCCATACAAAATTCAAATGTTACAAAGGCAACTCTGTCTCTACACAGATCCTCTCCCCTGCTCCAGCCCCTTTTGTTCAGCACTGAATGAGACTCTAGTGCCTAGGAAGCTGTCAACCACCTTCAGTGGGGAAGGAGTGAGTGTGTGTGCCAGGACTGAGAACAACTGTGGCTCTTAAGAAAGGAGGAGGAAGGAGGAGGCCTTGTCTAAACTTCTGATCTTCAACCAAACCTATACTCCTCCAACCTTCCCCACTCTCTCTTTTTTAATGAATTAATTTAGGCTGTGCTGGGTCTTCATTGCTGTGCAGGCGTTTCTCTAGTTGCAGAGAGCAGGGGCTCTTCTCTAGATGTGCTGCACGGGTTTCTCACTGCAGTGGCAGCTCTTGTTGCGGAGCCTGGGCTCTAGGGCTCAAGGGCTTCAGTAGTTGGGGCACGTGGGCTCAGCAGCTGTGTCTCAAGGGCCCAAGGGGGTGGGCTCAGCAGTGGCACACACACTCATTTGCTCAACAGCCTGTGGGATTTTCCTAGACCAGGGATCGAACACCCACGTCTCCTGTATTGGCAGGCGGGTTCTTTAGCACTGAGACACCAGTGAAGCCCCCACCTCTTTAAATAGTAATTTCACATTTCCAGTTGCTTGAGCCAAAAAAAGTTTGAGCCCTTCTTGCTGTGATGCTTTCTTTCACATCCCAATCAATCAACAAACTCTCTACATCTACCTGACAAATACACCCAGAATCCTTCTCCTTCTCACCACCTCCACAGCCACCACTATGATCCATACCACCTTCACCTCCTGCACGGATTATTGCAACAAACTCCTATCCAGTCTCCCTATATCCCCTTCAGCCTATTATATAACAGTCAGAGTAAACCTGCTTGTGTGTAAATCAGATCATATCACTCCTCTCCTCAGAGCTCCAGGGCCTTTTCCATCTCCCTCACAGAAAAATCTATAATGTCCTTTAGGTAGCCCACATAGCCCTATATGTCCTGGTCCTTGTCACATATTTGACCTTATCCTCTTTTCCTCTTGCTGCTGGTCCTTCCAGTCTGACCCCTGACCTTTCAAGGCATCTTTTCTCCTCTAGGATCTTCCCTCTTGCTACTCTTTTTGCTTGGACGTTCTTCCTCCGATAGTATCATCTCATTTCCTTCACATCTGTACTCCAAGGGAAGCTTCTCAGCTGGGGTTTTTTTTTCCCCTGTAGCCACCTGATTTAAAATTTAATTTGCCCACCAGCACTCCATTTCTCTCCTTTCTCCTTCTACGGCACTCATCACCAACTAAAATGATGTATTTCTTTATTTCTTTTATTCATTGGTTCATGTTTTTAGATTGGGCTTCCCTTGTGGTTCAGCTGGTAAAGAATCTGCCTGCAATGCAGGAGACCTGGGTTCAATCCCTGGATTGGGAAGATCCCCTGGAGAAGGGAAAGGCTACCCACTCTGGTATCCTGACCTGGAGAACTTCATGGACTATATAGTCCATGGGGTTGCAAAAAGTCAGACACGACTGAGCGACTTTCACTCACTTCATGCCTTTAGAATGTGAACTCCATCAAGAAAGTAATTTGTGTATCTTTAATTAACTGCTGTAGTCCTAGAACCTAGATAGCTGTCTGGCCCATAGAATGTGTTCAATGAATGTTTATGGGATTAATGTGTAAAAGGAGGGATGGAAAGGACAGATAAATTATTAGAATGAATCTCCAGAAGCATAGCAGCATCATTTTAGAACCACTCAATTAAGATGAGTGGACTCAATTCAGAGAGGACACAACAAGAATGCCCTACTAATATAAGGAAAAGATAGAAATTTTTGTAACAAGGTATAGGAATAGTCAGTTTTCTTCATATGTAATTTGAACATGGCTTTGATTATTCAGCTCCATGAGGAGAAAAATCAGTAACAAACTCTGTGATTCTAAAAACCTCATTTCAGAAATTTAAGAATTCATTAGAAAATAAGAATGAACCTGTCTCTAGGGACACCACCACTGGGTGAAAATTCAACAGTGTAATTGGCCAATACCAGGAAAAAGTACATGGTAAAGCTTGAGGGGCTTTGAAGTCTATAAAAGCCAGGGCTGAATTCTTGACATGTAAACAATTATAGCACTAAGCCATAGACAGTTTTGACTTCATAAACCCTTAAAGCCCCCATTAATCTGGACTTCAATAATGGGTTGATACAAGCAGTTTCAGATTTTCAGAGTGTCCTAATCCTGAGATGTTAAGTGTACAAGGTAGTAAGAATCCTTTTCTGGGCTTCCCTGGTGGCTCAGATGATAAAGAATCCTTTTCTAATGAGCAGTATCAAAGAAAGCAAAATCAAAGTGACTCAAAGTGGCACCTACTTCAGTCTGAAGGTGTCAAATGAAATGGTAAAGAAATAACTGTAATGTTGCAAACTTTACTACAAGATTTAAACCAAACACTGAAACATCATATACATGGTAAAGCAATATATTAAAGAAAGTCAACCAGAAAACCACTAAAATGATTTTATTAAAGGGAACTTGAACAACACGGAAATTTTTTCAAGCCAAGTCTTATTCAATTCCCATTGGATCTACTACCAGTACATTAACTCATTCCCCTCAAAGGAGATGTTGGGTGGACAGTGACTAATGGGACATAGAAGAGGAATCACAAAATTATTCAATATTACTCAAATTCAGATGATAAAGAAAGAAATCTAACTTCGTGATTGTGCATTACTAGGAAAGACTAAGAAATGGATGATCACAAAAATAATCAGAAACCAGGAGAGGACCCGCACATCAAGCCAATGTTAAGTAACTTGAAGACCCTGATCAGGAAGCTTTCATTATGTTAGAAAAGTTAAAATAAGGTCAGTTAATCCAAGAAGAGTCATTTGCCTGACTGACACCTACTCACTCTCTTGATCCCAGCTTAAATGTTACCACTGCAGGAAGATCTTCTCTCATCTCACTCCTCAGGTTTTTCCATATTCCCTGATAGCATATTTTACTGTTTCTTCATTGCACTGAGCACAGTCATCTACCCCCTTGTGTATTATGAAAGAGAAGCTTAGGCTAAGTAGAAACCACAACCCAACTTTAGAGACTGTTCTGGCGCCTACAGAGGGTAGACGAGCAACTCACAAATACTTTTCCCCAAATAAGGGTTGTTCTTTACTATGAATGTTAAACACTAAGCAGACAGTGGCACCAGTCAACAGGGAAACCATGTTAATTGGTAGTAGAAACACTGATAAAGGTCAGTTCTCTCAAAGTTTCCAGAACTCCCATCATCTAATCATCCAAGGATATCACAGAGTCACGGAAAAAGAATTTAGTGTCCATTGTTTTCACTCCTTTCACAACATTTCTGGCAACCTTAAGATAAGCATCTAGAAAAGAAATACAAAAATAAATGTAATAAGGTCAATTGAGCTGTGCACAAGGCTGAGGCATGTTTGCCACCACATAGATCGCAGATAAACAGGCGGCAAAACTACATATCCAGGGGAACCCAGGACATGACAAATACTTCTCACTCCCCACTTTAATTTTAATTCCAGTGTGTACAATCTGAAATCTAGGATCAATCCCCAAGAAATAATAATATGTTTAAAGAGAAAGAAGGGCTAACAAATCTGAGCTAATAGAGTTCTAAAGATTCTTGAGCTTCCCCGTTCAGCCACTGACACTCCCAGATTTGTTGACAGTCTTCATATTCTCCGGAAAACTCAGTGTTTCAATTATCCTGACTACTTACTACACTAATCATTGCATATATGTCACTTAGATGATGGGCCCATATTTTAGGTCAAAAAAATATTTATACTACCATATTAATTACTAAAATAAATGCAGAAAACTTATAATCAAAAAAATGTTTTGAAGATGAGAAATGAAAAACCGTCTTGAGCAACTATTAAGACTTTTTTAGCAAATCTCTTTTCTGAAGGCTCTGTATATAAATTCCATCATCAGCTTTGGCTGCTATGGCAACTGGAATATTTAGAAAATGATTTGAAGCCAGTATCGCTACACATCTAGCATCTTTTGCAGGAAACAGGAAAGACTATGAGGTCTAATACACTCTAATTTTGAATATAGCTTTGATTTTCATTCCTGAAATCTATTTACAGTTATACTTGCATATCAACAGATAACAATCTATTACAAAGGTATGAGAATTACGGAGCAGCCTCTCATTTCATTCCTTAACTAGTCACATTAACACATTAACGTACTCTCCTCTCAGTTTTAGTAAGCCTTCCTGTTTGTGTTTTTTTTTTAAATAGACTTTATTTTTTACAGTTTTAGGTTCACAGCAAAACAGAGTTGAAAATACAGAGAGTACTCATATTCCACCTAACCCCCAATGCACAAAAAGCTTTCCCTATTATCAATCCACCACCAGAGGGGTATATTTGTTACTCCAATAACACTCACACATCATAATCACCCAAAGTCCATAGTTTACATTAGGGGTACACTTTTGGTATTATACTTTCATTCTGTAAGTTTTGAAATGTATAGTGACATGTAAATATCATTATAGGATCACATAGAGTAATTTCACTGCCCTAAGATTCCACTATTCTCCACCTATTTGTCCTTTCCTCCCTGCTAATCCCTGGAAATCACCTGTCTTTTGACTGTCTCCATAGTTTTGCCTTTCCCAGAATGTGACATAGTTGGAGTTATACGGTATGTAGTCTTTGCAGATTGACTTTCTTTACTTAGTAATATGCATTTAAGGTTCTTCCATGTGTTCTTATGGCTTAAAAGCTCATTTCTTTTTAGTGCTGAATAATACTACATTGTCTGGTTATACCACAGTTTATTTATCTATTAGCCCACTACAGGATGTTGTGCTGCCTTCAACTTCTGGCAATTATGAATAAAGCTGCTATAAATATCCATGTGCAAGCTTTTGTGTGGATACAGTTTTCAATATCTTTGGATAAATAACAAAGAAAAGTGATTGCTGGACTGTAGATAAGACTATGCTTAATTTTTTGAGGAACTTCCGAACTGTCTTACAAAGTAACTATACAACCAAAAATGAATGAAGAGTTCCTGTTACCCCATATTTCACACCATTTGGTGCTGTCAGGGTTCTGGATTTCCAGAACAGACAGGCATATAGTAGTATCTTGTTGTTTAATTTGCATTTCCCTAAGTCAGACAGAATGATCTCTGCTTTTTCCAAGACAAACCATTCAGTATCATGGTAATCCAAGTCTATGCCCCGACCAGTAATGCTGAAGAAGCTGAACAGTTCTATGAAGACCTACAAGACCTTCTAGAACTAACACCCAAAAAAGATGTCCTTATCATCATAGGGGACTGGAATGGAAAAGTAGGAAGTCAAGAGATACCTGGAGCAACAGGCAGATTTGACTATAGAGTACAAAATGAAGCAGGACAAAGTCTAACGGAGTTTTGCCAAGAGAAAGCACTGGTCATAGGAAACACCCTCTTCCAACAACACAAGAGAAGACTACACATGGATATCACCAGATGGTCAATCCCAATTTGACTGCCAAATCCCAATCTGGCTGCAATTCTTTGCAGCCAAAGGTGGAGAAGCTCTATACAGTCAGCAAAAACGAGACCAGAAACTAACTGTGGCTCAGATTATGAACTCCTATCAAATTCAGACTTAAATTGAAGGAAGTAGGGAAAACCACTAAACCATTCAGGCACGACCTAAATCAAATCCCTCATGATTATACAGTGGAAGTGAAAATAGATTCAAGGGATTAGATCTGAAAGAGTGCCTGAAGAACTATGGATGGAGGTTTGTGACACTGTATAAGAGGCAGCAATCAAGACCATCCCCAAGAAAAAGAAATGTACAAAGGCAAAATGGTTGTCTGCAGAGGCCTTACAAATAATTGAGGAAAGAAGAGAAGCTAAAGGCAAAGGAGAGAAGAAAAGATATACCCATTTGAATGCAGAGTTCCAAAGAATAGCAAGAAGAGATAAGAAAGTCTTCCTCAGTGATCAATGCAAAGAAAGAGAGGAAAGCAATAGACTGGGAAAGACTAGAGATTTCTTCAAGAAAATTAGAGATACCAAGGGAACAACATCTTCATGCAAAGATGGGCTTGATAAAGGACAGAAATGGTATGGACCTAACAGAAGCAGAAGATATTAAGAAGAGGTGGCAAGAATATCAAAAGAACTATGCAAAAAAAAGATCTTCATTACCCAGATAGCCACAATGATGTGATCACTCACCTAGAGCCAGACATGCTGGAATGGGAAGTCAAGTGGACCTTAGGAAGCATCACTATGAACAAAGCTAGTGGAGGTGATGGAATTCCAGTCGAGCTATTTCAAATCCTAAAAGATGATACTGTGAAAGTACTACACTCAATATGCCAGCAAATTTGGGAAACTCAACAGTGAACACAGGACTGGAAAAAGTCAGTTTTCATTCCAATCCCAAAGAAGGGCAATGCCAAAGAATGTTCAAACTACTGTGTAATTGCACTCATCTCACACACTAGCAAAGTAATGCTTAAAATTCTCCAAGCCAGGCTTCAACAGTATGCAAACCGTGAACTTCCAGATGTTCAAGCTGGACTTAGAAAAGGCAGAGGAATCAGAAATCAAATTGCCAACATCCATTGAATCATAGAAAAAGTAAGAGAATTCCAGAAAAATATCTACTTCTGCTTTATTGATCACTCCAAAGCCTTTGACTATGTACATCACAACAAACTATGGAAAATTCTTAAAGAGATGGGAATACCAGTCCACCTCACCTGCCTCCTAAGAAACCTGTATGCAGGTCAAGAAGCAACAGTTAGAACCAAACATGGAACAATGAACTGGTTCCAAATCAGGAAAGGAAAGGCTGTATATTGTCAGCCTCCTTATTTAACTTCTATGCAGAGTACATCATGTGAAATGCCAGGTTGGATGAAGCACAAGCTGGAATCAAGTTTGCTGGGAGAAATATCAGTAACCTCAGATATGCAGATGACACCACCCTTACCGCAGGAAGTGTAGAACTAAAGGACCACTCAATGAAAGTGAAAGAGGAGAGTGAAAAAGTTGGCTTAAAACTCAACATTCAGAAAACTAAGATCATAGCAATCAGTCCCATGATTTCATGGCAAATAGATGGGGAAACAACGGAAACTGTGAGAGACTATATTTTTGGGGACTCCAAAATCACTGCAGATGGTGACATAGGATGAGACTGTTGGATAGCATCACCAATCAGTGGACATGAGTTTTAGCAAGCTCTGGGAGTTGGTGTTGGACAAGAAAGCCTGCTTTGCTGAAGTTTATGGGGTTGCAAAGAGTCGGACATGACTGAGTGACTGAACTGAACTGAAGATAGAGGTTCCCTGGTAGGTCAGACAGTAAAAGATCTGCCTGCCATGAGGGAGACCTGGGCTCGATCTCTGGGTCAGGAAGGAGAAGAGCATGGCAACTCACACCAGTATTCTTGCCTGGAGAATTTCATGGACAGAGGAGCCTGGTGGGCTACAGTCCATGTGGCTGCAAAGAGTGAACATGTCTGAGTGACTAACACCATACAAAGTAGAGCACCTTCACATATGCTTACTTTCTAAGCCTTTCTCCTTTTACTCAATACCTGAGTGTCCCACTGAAAGCCTTGCAACAGAATGAAAACCAAGCCCTTCAGTCATTAGCTGGTTGTGATTTAAGAAAAAAACCAACCATGGTTTTCACATTCTACACTGAAGTGCTCCTATTCCTGGGTCACTGAAATAGCTAACTTTGATAGTTAGGGAAAACAAATCTGTGTAGAAACAAAGAGGAAAAAAGGACAGCACAATTCAATACAGAAGTCAGGCCCGTGTTTCCCAGATGGCACTAGTGGTAAAAAAAAAAAACCACTTGCCAATGCAGGAGACATATGAGACACTGGTTCGATCCTTGGGTTAGGAAGATCCCCTGGTTGCATGGCAACCCAATCCAGTATTCTTGACTACAGAATCCCATGGACAGAAGAGCCTGGCAGGCTACAGTCTATAAGATCCAAAAGAAGCAGACATGACTGAAGCGACTTAGCATACACCCTAATAACACGTATGAAAAAAATTCAGACAAGTTTTGGAGTTCTCTGCTTGGGCCATGGCAATTAGGAATTTTACCTAGCATTATCAGTGCTTAGGAATTTCACCTAGCATTATCAGTGCTTCTTTGAGGTCCAAAAAGTAAGGAGATTTGTTCTTCATTGAAGTTCTGACAATATGTTCCCCTGAACATTTAGTGATGATGGTTATGGAGTGTCAACATTATTCTACCTAGATGAATAAGTACTGAAAAAAAGCAAGTTGTCTAAGTATGCACTGCAAGATAATGGGGGAACAGTGGAGGTGGGGGAATTCTGATTCATGCAAATATGCTAAAATCCAAAAGAACCAGCTCCTAACTAAAAATTGTTAACCCTCTAAAACAATGATCAAGACATTTTAGATGTAAACTAATCAAAGTGTCATTCTTTTTCCTCTTGAAGCTTACTGATTTTGTTTTGAAAATATGTGTTATGATCTCTTTAAAGCTAGTGGAGATGATGGAATTCCACATGAGCTATTTCAGATCCTAAAAATGATGCTATTAAAGTGCTGCACTCTATATGCCAGCGAATTTGGAAAACTCAACAGTGGACACAGGACTAGGAAAGGTCAATTTTCATTCCAATCCCAAAGAAAGACAATGCCAAAGAATGTCCAAACTACTGTGCAATTGCACTCATTTCACATGCTAGCAAAGGATGGTCAAAATTCTCCAAGCCCAGCTTCAAAGTATGTGAACCGTGAACTTCCAGATGTTCAGGTTGGAGTTAGAAAAGGCAGAGGAACCAGAGATCAAATTGCCAACATCCGCTGGATCATAGAAAAAGCAAGATAATTCCAGAAAAACATATATTTCTGCTTTGTTGATTATGCCTAAGCCTCTGACTGTATGGATCACAACAAACTGGAAAACTCTTCAAGAGATGGGAATACCACACAAGTTACCTGCCTCCTGAGAAATCTGTATGCAGGTCAAGAAGCAACAATTAGAGCCACTCAGGAACAATGAACCGGAACAACAGTTCCAAATTGGGAAAGGAATACGTCAAGACTATGTATTTTCACCCTGCTTATTTAACTTATATGCAAAGTACATCATGAGAAATCCCAGGCTGGATGAAGCACAAACTGGAATCAAGATTGCCAGGAGAAATATCAATAACTTCAGATATGCAGATGACACCACCCTTATGGCAGAAAGTGAAGAGGAACTAAAAAACCTCTTGATGAAAGTGAAAGAGAAGAGTGAAAAAGCTGGCTTAAAACTCAACATTCAGAAAACTAAGACCATGGCATCCAGTCCCATTACTTCATAGCAAATAGATGGGGAAACAATGGAAACAGTGACAGACTTTATTTTGAGGGGCTCCAAAATCACTGCAGATGGTAACTGCAGCCATGAAATTAAAAGACACTTGCTCCTTGGAAGAAAAACTATGACAAACTTAGCAGATTAAAAAGCAGAGACATTACTTTGTCAATAAAGGTCTGTCTCGTCAAAACTGTGGTTTGTCCAGTAGCCATGAATGGGTGTGTGAGTTGGAACATAAAGAAAGCTGAGCACTGAAGAATTGATACTTCTGATCTGTGGTGTTGGAGGAGACTCTTGCACATTCCGTGGAATGCAAGGAGATCAAACCAGTCCATCCTAAAGGAAATCAACTCGGAATGTTCATTGGGAGGACCGATGCTGAAGCTGAAGCTGCAATACTCGGCCACCTGATGCGAAGAACTGACTCATTGGAAAAGACCCTGATGCTGGGAAAGATTGAAGGAAGGAGGAGAAGGGGATGACAGAGGATGAGATGATTGGATGGCATCACCAACTCGATGGACATGAGTTTAAGCAAGCTCTGGGAGTTAGTGATGGACAGGGAACCCTGGCATGCTGCACTCCATAGGGTTGCAAAGAGTCGGACACAACTGAGCAACTGAACTGATAATGGAGTCTTTTATAAAAGGTTTCTACCTCTGCATTACTGGTGTGGAAACTAGCTAATATTGACGTTTTGAAGAGAATCTAAGACAATCTGTACTACTGTTATCAATATTGAGAAGTGTTTCCAGCAGCTACAGCTTCCAGAAATAAAAATCTTGTAGTCAGTGCAGAAGTGTCAAATAAAAGAGAAGAAAAATTCTGTGACATTCACAGATGTCACCTTCATTCACTCATTTTGTTCAACAAAAAATTATTTTGAGTAACCACTACATTCCAGGCGCTTCTTACTACTTAAATGTATAGTTTATACTGATTTAAATATGTAAATAATATTATGTGTCAGAAAATGAAAAGTTTTGGGCATCAAGAGTACTAGGCTGGAGCTGTGAGCAGAAAGGGGCCTTAAAAAGGCCCCTTGTTAGGATGACAGCATCTAAGCAAAGGCTTGAAGAAAGTGAGGGTATGAATTCTATGGTCATCTGGGGAAAGTATTCTGGGCAGAGACAGCACAGAGGCCCAAAGGAGAAACCAGGCTTAGCACACTGAAGGCCAGCAGGTAGGCCAACAGCAGTGGAGCAGAGTGAAAGGAGGTCAAGTGTAGGCTTCTTAACCTTCTGTCCTCCTGTAGGCAGGACTTCAGCATCTACTCAGATAGGAAGTCCTGGAGGATTTTCAGTAGAAAATATAACTTTTTACAATCTTGTCTATTTTAGAAAATATGAGACACATAAAAGGTGGAGAAAAATGTATAAGAAATTCCAGTACACTTGTGACTAAGTCTAAAATACTGTTTCATTTATACTCCCTACTCCACTCTCACCCCAGATCATTTTGAGGAAAACCTTAGACATCCTGTCATTTCAACTATATGCATTTTTTAAATATATTTTAATATAAATTTATTTATTTTAATTGGAGACTAATTACCTTACAATATTATATATGAATTTTAGTGATGGCTGTTGCTCTGTCGTTAAGTCATGTCCCACTCATTTTGTGATTCCAGGCTCCTCTGTCCATGGGATTCTCCAGGTAAGAATACTGCAGTGGATTGGCCATTTCCTTCTCCGGGGGATCTTCCCTACCCAGGGATCAAACCCATGTCTCCTGCATTGATAGGAGATTCTTTACTGCTGAGCCACCACAGAAACCCATGTATTTTAGTAGAGACCTCCAAAATATAGCCACTCTTTTTTAACACCACTGTAATATATCAATAATTATCACCCAGAGTGTGGGCTGAAGCAGTTCATACTGACTTGGCCAATAAGCACTAGTGTGTATATCCCTTCCCATTTAGGGATCGCTGATCTCAAACAGATTACTTGAAATTGGCCACAAAGGGAGAACATACTTCACAGAAATCAAGAAATATGAAAATCAGGGCTTTAATTTATGGAGATCCATTTATAAATATTTACCATCATACTTTAGATTCATGTTTGAAAAATTAACAATGCTTTATTAACATCAAGAGATGTCCAGTCAGTGGTCATATTTCCTTGGTAAACTTACAATATTCTTTAGTCTGTGTGTTTGAACAAAGATCAAAATAAGACCCACACCTTGCAATTGTTGCTTTTTCTAAAGTTGCTTGTAATCTGCAGGATCGCCAACATTTTTTTTTCTTGCACTTCTTTTTGCTGTTATTGAAAAAAACAGGTTGTCTACTCCACAGAGTTTGCCACGGTCTGGATTTTGATGAGAATACCAGACCACCTGACCTGCCTCTTGAGAAACCTATATGCAGGTCAGGAAGTAACAGTTAGAACTGGACATGGAACAACAGACTGGTTCCAAATAAGGAAAAGAAGTACATCAAGGCTGTATATTATCACCCTCCGTATTTAACTTCTATGCAGAGTACATCATGAGAAACGCTGGGCTGGAAGAAGCACAAGATGGAATCAAGATTGCAGGGAGAAATATCAATAACCTCAGATATGCAGATGACACCACCCTAATGGCAGAAAGTGAAGAGGAACTAAAAAGCCTCTTGATGAAAGTGAAAGTGGAGAGTGAAAAAGTTGACTTAAAGCTCAACATTCAGAAAACGAAGATCATGGCATCTGGTCCCATCACTTCATGGGAAATAGATGGGGAAACAGTAGAAACAGTGTCAGACTTTATTTTTTGGGGCTCCAAAATCACTGCAGATGGTGACTGCAGCCATGAAATTAAAAGACACTTACTCCTTGGAAGAAAAGTTATGACCAACCTAGATAGCATATTGAAAAGCAGAGACATTACTTTGCCAACAAAGGTCCATCTAGTCAAGGCTATGGTTTTTCCTGTGGTCATGTATGGATGTGAGAGTTGGGCTGTGAAGAAAGCTAAGTGCTGAAAAATTGATGCTTTTGAACAGAGGTGTTGGAGAAGACTCTTGAGAGTCCCTTGGACTGCAAGGAGATCCAACCAGTCCATCCCAGATCAGCCCTGGGATTTCTTTGGAAGGAATGATGCTAAAGCTGAAACTCCAATTCTTTGCTCACCTCATGCAAAGAGTTGACTTATTGGAAAAGACTCTGATGCTGGGAGGGATTAGGGGCAGGAGAAGGGGACGACAGAGGATGAGATGGCTGGATGGCATCACTGACTCTATGGACGTGAGTCTGAGTGAACTCCGGGAGTTGGTGATGGACAGGGAGGCCTGGCGTGCTGCGTTTCATGGGGTCGCAAAGAGTCAGACACGACTGAGTGACTGAACTGAACTGACTGGATTTTGCTGACTGCAGCCTTCTGACTTCACATAACATGATCCCCTGTCTCCTATAAATTGGCAGTAAGATCAAGGGGCTAGTGCAGACTTAGTCCCATTTTTTGAACAAACCTCCTTTACAGGTGAAGAAAGAGTATTTTTATCAGGAGGAACAGTAATATAGATTAAGTTTTATTTTATGGTAGTAAAAGCCTATTGATGATCATTCCAACATGATAATATTTTACATTCTATCACCTATCCACTTATTATTTGAATATGTCTATAAGAGAAATTTTCATTGGTCAACCACCTGATGAGTTTACATTTTACCAAGGCCACTCTGATTGCTGAGCAGAGGAAAGACCAGAGAGGCAAGTGTAGAAGCAGAGATAAGAGTTAGGTGTTTCACCCACCTGGGAGAGCCACAGTCATGCTTAATGGCAGGGTGTAACCGCATCACCAATTCAACGGACATGAGTTTCAGCAACTCCCTGAGACAGTGAAGGACAGGGAAGCCTGGTGTGCTGCAGTCCACAGGATCACAAAGAATTAGACACAACTCAGTAACTGAACAACAACCGTTGAAGTGGTGAGAAGCATCAGATCCTAGATTTGTCTTGAAGTACATCTAACAATGGCATCCAGTCCCATCACTTCATGGCAAATAGAAGGGGAAAAAGTGGAAGCAGTGACTGATTTTCTCTTCTTGGGCCCTAAAATCACTGTAGATGGTGACTGCAGCCATGAAATTAGAAGACACTTGCTTCTTGGAAGGAAAGTTATGACAAACCTAGACAGTGTATTAAAAAGCAAAGGCATCGCTTTGTTAACAAAGGTCTGTATAGTCAACACTAAGATTTTTCCAGTAGTCATGCATGGATGCGAGAATTGGACCATAAGGAAGTCAGAGCACCAAAGAATTTGTGCTTTTGAATCATGGTGTTGGAGAAGACTCTTGAGAGTCCCTTGGACTACAAGGAGATCAAACCAGTCAACCTTAAAGGAAATCAACCCTGAATTCTCATTGGAAGGACTGATGCTGAAGCTGAAACTCCAATACTTTGGTCACCTGATGCGAAGAGCCAATTCATTGGAAAAGACCCTGATGCTGGGAAAGACTGAGGGCAAAAGAAGAGGGTAGCAGAGGATGAGACAGTTGAATGTCATCACTGATTCAATGGACATGAATCTTAGGCAAACTCCAGGAGAGAGTGAAGGACAGGGAGGCCTGGTGTGCTGCAGTCCATGGGGCTGGACAGCACTTAGGGACTGAATGACAACATCCAATCAAAGTTCTCAATGGATTGGAGTTGTCCAGTTGTTGTTTTTGCTATTTGCAAGTGGCCCAGGAGGTATCTAGTTCCACCTTCCCTGGTGGCTCAGATGGTAAAGAGTCTGCCTGCAGTGCGGGAGGCCAAGGTTTGATCCCTGAGTCAGGCAGATCCCCTGGAAAAGGAAATGGCAATCCACTCCAGTATTCTTGCCTGGAAAATCCCCTGGATGGAGGAGCCTGGCAGGCTACAGTCCATAGGGTCACAAAGAGTTGGACATGACTGAGCAACTTCACAGGAGGTATCTGATAATTAAAAGTGTGTAATATGGCTCAGGCAGGACTTCAATTTCTAAGTGCCACAAGCTGTATAGAAAATAAAATCACTCAGCAAAGGGCTGAGAGGGTACTGGGGGAGGTGCCAGGAGATGCCAGGTAGAGAAACAAACTGACCGTCCAGTTTTCCTATGTTAACTAAGAAATATATAACTGGAGAAACAGGCATTAATATGAAGCTGATGCTCAATGCCACATTATTTTCAGCCTGTTTTCTAGATCAAGTTCCACCTCAGTGACTGCCATGCTCTCATAGGATCAGACATGACCACACTTGCTAAAATGTGTGTCAGGATAATAGAGAAAGTGTGCAAAGAACCTGGGTGGGCATTTTCCTCAGAGAGATTATTAAAAGAATAAAATAGTCTCTTAACTGGATGAACTTCAAAGGTCTTCTGACAAACTTTACTCTCCCACTCTCTTTTTAGAGAAGGAAAAAAGATGTGAAGAGGTGAAGTAGCTTCCTCCAAGGTAATTAACTTGCAACTAACCAGTAGAAATGAAGTTGGAAATAGTTCATGGCCTTGGAGGATGGAATGTAGACTAGAAAAGAGAAATACTAATATATTTTCTAAGTAACTACAAGAAGACACCCTACTCATTCTCTCTCTCTTTCTCTCTCTTTCTTTCTCTCTCTCTTACACACACACACACACACACACACACACACTCTCACACACTCACACACACCTCTAGAAGCCTACTGTGGAACAGAAGGGGTTAGGCAAAATAGCATCATATGACTGGTTTTACAGTGTTTCCTTTCATAGCACACTAACAAAAATGTAACAAAGTAATGAAGTGGTTTGTAAGGGAGAAAGGCTATAAAAATGAAATCAAAGCCCCTGGCAGGCAAATGAGTATTTGTTCATCCACCGTTTTTTGCTAAAATAGATTTTCATTGAAATCTACTGTGTGTCTTGTGGTTTAGCTTTTTTCAGCTTTATTAATAGTACATTTTAAAATTTTTAATTGGAAGATAATTACTTTACAATGTTGTGTTGGTTTCTGACTACAACAACACAAATCAGCCATAATAGTGTGTGTGTGTGTGTGTGTGTGGATATATCTCCTCCTTCCTGAGCCTCCTCAGCTTTATTATAAATGTGACCATAGAAAAATGCTCTTCTTCCTTTCCAATCTTTACATGCAATCTATTGAATGAGATGTTTATAGGGCACTTTGAGAACATCCAAAACACTCCAAGTGAGCCTGGAAGTGTGTACTTTCTTCTACATCCTAATGAATTTAAAAGTGGTTAAAGGAAAACTTCCTAAATTCACTAATCTGTTATTGAGGAAGAGTCTAATAGAAACTGGTGTAACTAACTGCCAAAGGGATAAATACCAAATGCATATTATATAAAAATAAACAACTGACTGTTTTGAGTGCATCAATTATCTCGGTACTTCCCATTGAGCAAAGGCAGTGAACAGGCCTTTCAGAGACATTTCTATTAATTCCTCAATAGATCGCAACAAACTGCTAAGAGATTTAGTTATTCATTCAAACCAACTAAAAGACACATGATTTTTTTAGGGAAATTGAAATTCAGGTAAAGAGAAGATAGGTCACTTCTTCATCTTCACCAGAGAATGCTGGTCACTGATCACCCATTATATGAAAGGTATTTTCCTAAGCCCTTTTCATAAGTCATATACATGAATGAGTATACACTGGAAAAGAAATTCTGTAATAGCAGGGGTCTTAATCTGTTCTGTGTTTCTGTTGTGTCTCCCAGCACCTGCAGAATCTGACACACATAAATACTCAGTTAATATTAACAACTGAGGGCTTCCCAGGTGGCACGAGTGGTAAGGAACCCACCTGCAACACAGGAGACACAATGGCACGTGGGTTAGATCCCTGGGTTGGGAAGATCCCTGGGTTGGGAAGATCCCCGGGAGAAGGAAAAGGCAGCCTACTTCAGTATTCTTGCCTGGAAAATCCCATGGACAGAGGAGCCTGTCAGGCTACAGTCCATAGGGTTGTAAAGAGTCAGACATGCCTGAAGCGACTTAGCATGGATAAACACACAAACAACTGAATGAATGGAATGTCTTATCTAACAAGGCAGCTAACAGAAGACAGTTTTGCTGACCCAAAGCTCCACAGCATTCAGAGGGTATCCTTGGTGAGAAAGTCAAAGCTTCTCCTGATCTCAGGATACAGATATAGATGGCAATAGGAATGTGTGTTCAATGAGAATTCCAGCTCTCTGTTGATACTGTTTTTTCCCCCATTCTAATATGTTTTCCACTCTTGTGATTTTCTGCTTAAAATGTGCAGATGGATGCACACACATCCTTACCTCTTGGAAATTAGGAATAACTTTGGACACAATGATCTTTATCCTTTCTCAAGTGCTATTTCAAGCACTGATGCCACTGCAGTTGCTAGGGAGATGAGGCAGGGGGGCACTTAGTGCTCTCTTTAGCCTGAAGCCCAGGGCATACTGACCAGAATGGAAAAACACCACCAGTCCAGCCTCCAAACAAATCCCTTACAGTCCACTGAAGACAGAAGGAGCTGTGATGCCATTTTGGTATTTAAAACAGGACCATAAAAGTATCGCCTTACAACTCAGCTATAGTAAAATATTCTAGTCATGTTTAAGCAAAACTAAATCAACTTTACATTTTTACACTTATGTGGATCAAGCACCTGAATAAAGTATCACACTTTGAACATTTGCTCTGTAAGATGACAGCAACAAGCCTGATATGGGGTCAGAGCAAATAGTTTTTTTTTGTTGTTTGTTTGTTTCTTTTTTGTTTTTTTTTTATCAGCAGATCTATTTCCTGAGAAGCTTTCCCTGGTGGCTCAGGGGTAAAGAATCCACCTGCCCATGCAGAAGACACAAGAGATGTGGGTTTGATTCCTGGGTCAGGAAGATCCCTTCGGTAAGGAATTGACAATCCACTCCAGTATTCTTGCCTGGAAAACCCCATGGACAGAGGAGCCTGGTGGGCCACAGTACAACAACAACTGTTTCTTGAAACACTTAGAAAGGGATGTGCTCAGCTGTGTAAGTACTTTTAAGGCCTTGAGCTAGACCGTTACTAAGCATTTTTAAAGTTTCTAACATAGCCAGGGTATAAGTATCTGTAATCTAGTAGATCTGACCATGACTCTTGACTGCCTTTTACAGCATGCTTCCAGAATTAAACACTGATTCACACCACAGATACTTACAGTGAGCCCACTGTCTGGGGGTCCCCCGAGCTTAACACACACAAAACTCGTCAGCAAAAGAAAGCAAGCAGGATTTATTAAAAAAAAAAAAAAGGCGAGCTAATGCAGATGTTTAAACTAAAAATGTTTGTAATTCCTTAAATACTGGTTCTTGTAACATCAGGTCTCCTTTGTTTTCCTTGCCATCATCCTCTCTAAACTGAGGAACAGCCATCACCTATGTCAGAGAGGCATTAGTGACTGAGTACATGGACAAACGAGGAGCTCAAAACTGTTCACTTTCTTTCACTCACTTATCTTCCAATAATCTCTCCTGTAATATTCAAGGCATGCAAGCACTCAATAGAAAATGACAAGAATAAGCAAGCCAAGGAGTCCATAATGAACAGAAATCATCCAATCATCTAGGTCATATTCCAAGCTGTTGTAAAGAAAGTTTGTTATCAAAAGAAATCATTCAAAAGTCATGGCATCTGGCAATAAAACTGTAGGGATCTGACATTTGCCCCTGGAAACAGAAGATTTCAACAACAAACTCATATAGTGAAGCATTACTAGAATGCAAAAGTGATAAAGTCAGTCTAATAACAAAGATCTGAGGAATAGTGTGTTACAATGTTATGCATTACAGTGTATTTTCCTATAAAAGATTCCTGATTCACCAAAAACTCAAGAAAAGAATACAGATTGTGACATTTAATTCTCTGGCAGAGGAGGCAAGGCAAAATGCAAATGTTAGAATTAATCTAAAATTACAATACTTCGGTTAACGTGAGAATTGAAATAGCACAGATTCATGAATCTGCATGATTGCCTCAGTTTAACCTCTCACCATACAGTGCTCAGCTTCTTATTAATTTAAAATAATCTATTTTTCACACTGACATGAGTATCTTTAAGAACCCTAGTAAGTGGAGTTTAAATGCCGCAGACTCTGCTACTCACAAAAATATGCTAGCATTCCAGAGCAAGATAGGAGATGCATTGGCCCAAAAATGCCATTAAAGCTGTCTTGTGAGTAATTCCATTATAAGTTAATAAGGCATATTTCCAAGGCACACAGCATGTTTGCTTCTTCCTGATGTCTGAAAGGTGGATTATTTTCAAAGGACTAACTTTCATTTTAAGGAGAGCAAAAAACCAATACTTGCAGTCATTCTTCTCTTTATCAAAAAAGTCAAGAACTTGAGAAATTGACTCCTAGCAGCAAATCTATCTTCTAATTTAGTCAAGTCAACCATGTTCCATTAAGTATGTTTATCCTAGTGTAAGTTAAGACCTGGATGAAAAAGTAATGTGTGTGTGTGTGTGTGTGTGTGTGTGTGTGTGTGTGTGTGTGCGTGAGAGAGAGAGAGAGAGTGAGAGAGAGAGAGAGAGAGATGAAAGACAGAAGGAAGCAGTCAACACAGGAAGATAGGAATGTGTTCTTTTTACCAATATACCATCTGCTACAGTAAAGAATGTTACCAAAACCCAGGGCAAAATCACAGCATCATAAAATTCCCAAGGAGGTAATGACTATCCATGAAAAAGGACTTATAGGAGCAACTGATGAGGAAATCAGGCTCCCATAGCCTATAAATACCTCCCTCACCCAATTTAAAAATTTTTTTTCCTATTGCACTGTTGGGCTTTGCAGGTGACTCAATGATAAAGAATCTGCCTGCCATGCAAGAGACACACGTTTGATCCCTGGGTCGGGAAGATCTCCTGGAGAAGGAAATGGCAACCCACTCCAGTATTCTCGCCTGGGAAATCCCATGGACAGAGGACCCACGCAGGCTACAGTCCATAGGGTTGCAAAGAGTTGAATACAACTTAGTGACTAAACAATATTCTGTTGTTATGTGAAATTTTAAAACCCTTAATATTCTTGTTGTTATTTTTAAAATTCATTGTTCAATCAAAGGTATTCACTTGACAATTTCCCACAGAGGAATATGGAATGCACATCTGCAAGACACTAATCAAAGAAATAAGCCAGCATCCTCGAATCTTTGTCCTTGAAGTTGCTGAGGCAGAGAACTGCACTTAGAGACAGAGGCTTGGGTTTGACTACAGTTCTGACATTGACTGATTTTTGACTCTTGACAAGGTTCTCAACTCTCTCTCATGTTTTGATTCTTCATTTATATCTTCCTCAAAGAATCACTATGAAAATAAAAAATGGCATACCATTTTTGTTACACAATTTTGCTATTTTTGTTGTTGTGTTAAAACACAACATAGGTGTTCCTAAAAACTGTGCAGTACAAAAAACTGTGCAATAAAATCCACACAGCTTATCAGAGGGAAAATGTAGTTAAAAGCACAACACTCAAAATTTCACCCATGGGAATGTAAATTGATACAGCCACTATGGTGACTCCTTAGAAAACTAAAAACAGAACTACCATATGACCCAGCAATCTCACTTCTGGACATGAATCCCAAAAAAGCCATAAAAGGATACCTGAACCCCAGTGTCACTACAGTGCTATTTACAATAGCCAGGACATGTGAAGTGAAAGTTGCTCAGTGGTGTCTGACTCTTTGTGACGTCATGGACTTTACAGTCCATGGAATTCTCCAGGCCACAATATTGGAGTGGGTAGCCTTTCCCTTCTCCAGGGTATCTTCCCAATGCAGGGATTGAATCCAGGTTTCCTGCATTGCAGGTGGATTCTTTACCTGCTGAGCCACAGGGAAGCCCAAAAATACTGGAGTGGGTAGCCTATACCTTCTCTAGTGTATCTTCCCAAACCAGGAATTGAACCGAGGTCTGCTGCATTCAATTCAGTTCAGTTCAGTCGCTCAGTTGTGTCCAACTCTTTGTGACCCCATGAACCACAGCATGCCAGGCCTCCCTGCCCATAACCAACTCCTGGAGTCCACCCAAACCCACGTCCATTGAGTCGGTGATGCCATCCAACCATCTCATCCTCTGTCATCCCCTTCTCCTCATGCCCTCAACCTTTCCCAGCATCAGGGTCTTTTCCAAAGAGTCAGCTCTTCTCATTGTGGCCAAAGTACTGGAGTTTCAGCTTCAATATCTGTCCTTCCAATGAACACCCAGGACTGATCTTTAGGATGGACTGGTTGGATCTCCTTGCAGTCCAAGGGACTCTCAAGAGTCTTCTCCAACACCACAGTTCAAAAGCATCAATTCTTCGGTGCTCAGCTTTCCTTATAGTCCAACTCTCATATCCATACATGACCACTGGAATAACCATAGCCTTGACTAGATGGACCTTTGTTGGCAAAGGAATGTCTCTGCTTTTTAATATTCTGTCTAGGTTGGTCATAATTTTCCTTCCAAGGAGTAAGTGTCTTTTAATTTCATAGCTGAAATCACCATCTGCAGTGATTTTGGAGCCCAGAAAAATAAAGTCAGCCACTGCTTCCACTGTTTCCAGATCTATTTTCCATGAAGTGATGGGATTGGATACCATGATCGTAAGTTTTCTGAATGTTGAGCTTAAAGCCAACTTTTTCACTCTCCTCTTTCATTTTCATCAAGCAGCTCTTTAGTTGTTCTTCACTTTTGCCATAAGGATGGTGTCATCTGCATATCTGAGGTTATTGATATTTCTCCTGGCAACCTTGATTCCAGCTTGTGCTTCTTCCAGTCTAGTGTTTCTCATGATGTACTCTGCATAGAAGTTAAATAAGCAGGGTGGTAATATACAGCCTTGACATACTCCTTTTCCTATTTGGAACCAGTCTGTTGTTCCATGTCCAGTTCTAACTGTTGCTTCCTGACCTGCATACAGGTTTCTCAAGAGGCAGGTCAGGTGGTTTGGGATTCCTATCTCTTTCAGAATATTCCACAGTTTATTGTAATCCACACAGTCAAAGTGACTGTGATCCACATAGTCAATAAAGCAGAAATAGATGTTTTTTCTGGAGCTCTCTAGCTTTTTCAATGATCCAGCAGATGTTGGCAATTTGATCTCTGGTTCCTCTGCCTTTTCTAAAACCAGCTTGAACATCTGGAAGTTCACAGTTCACGTATTGCTAAAGCCTGACTTGGAGAATTTTGAGCATTACTTTACTAGCATGTGAGATGAGTGCAATTGTGCGGTAGTTTGAGCATTCCTTGGCATTGCCTTTCTTTGTGATTGGAATGAAAACTGACCTTTTGCAGTCCTGTGGCCACTGCTGAGTTTTCCAAATTTGCTGACATATTGAGTGCAGCACTTTCACAGCAGCATCTTTCAGGATTTGAAACAGCTCAACTGGAATTCCATCACCTCCACTAGCTTTGTTCATAGTGATGCTTCCTAAGGCTCACTTGACTTCACATTCCAGGCAAATTCTTTACCAACTGAGCTATCAGGGAAGCCCAGCCAGGACATGGAACCAACCTAAATGTCCATCAACATAAAAACAAATAAAGACGTGGTGACTAAGTGACTAAACAATAAACAACACCACCATATGGAGGCGAGTGTGGATCATGGCAAGGGTCTGAAATGTGAGGTAGTCGGTAGATGTTTATGAAATGTACATTTTATGCATTTTTATATGGTTCAATTCAGCTGGGTGCCATTTCTTCATTCACTCAAAAGCGAATTTTGTATTATATGCAAACTGCTCTGTAATATAGCAATTGTTTTGGAACAAATTTGTGATTTCAAATGAGTGATATAGCCAAACTGACTGTACCATGGAATGTGTTCCCAAAATGGAAAATAAGGCCCCCAAATAATTTAAACTGATTCTCTTTGCCCCTGATACTTAAGTAGAATACATACATAGCAGCAGCAATAGGGCATTGCTCTGAGCCTCTTTTCATCAGCAAATGATGAATATTTGATTACTTTGAAAATTTAAAGCTTTCAAAAGTGAACTTCACCCAGGAGAAGGGAATGGCAACCCATTCTAGTATTCCTGCCTGGAGAATCCCACAGACACAGGAGCCTGGTGGGCTACAGTTAATGGGATCACAAAGAGTCAGACATGACTGAGCAGCTAAGCACGCCTATCCCTTCTAAGCCATGTGACTGCAGGGTTATATGATCCATCTGAGCTCTTAGCTCAGTTCAGCTCAGTCGCTCAGTCATGTCTGACTCTGCAATCCCATGGACTACAGCATGCCAGGCCTCCCTGTCCATCACCAACTCCCAGAGTTTACTCAAACTCATGTCCATTGAGTTGGTGAAGCCATCCAACCATCTCATCCACTGTTGTCCCCTTTTCCTCCCACCTTCAATCTTTCCCAGCATCAGAGTCTTTTCTAATGACTCAGTTCTTCCCATCAGGTGCCCAAAGTATTGGAGTTTCAGCTTCAGCATCAGTCCTTCCAATGAACATTCAGGGCTGATTTCCTTTAGGATGGACTGGTTGGATCTCTTTGCAGTCCAAGGAATTTTCAAGAGTCTTCTTCAACACCACTGTTCAAAAGCATCAATTCTTTGGCGCTCAGCTTTCTTTATACTCCAACTCTCACATCCATACATGACTACTGGAAAAACCACAGCTTTGACTAGACAGACCTTTGTTAGCAAAGTAATGTCTCTGCTTTTTACTATGTTGTCTAGGTTGGTCTTAACTTTCCTTCCAAGGAGCAAGCATCTTTTAATTTCATGGCTGCAGTCACCATCTGCAGTGATGTTGGAGCCCAAAAAAGAAAGTCTGCTACTGTTTCCACTGCTTCCCCATCTATTTGCCATGAAGTGATGGGACCAGATGCCCTGATCTTTGTTTTCTGAATGTTGAGTTTTAAGCCAGCTTTTTCACTCTCTTCTTTCACTTTCATCAAGAGGCTCTTTACTTGTTCTTTTCTTTCTGCCATAAGGGTGGTGTCATCTGTGTATCTAAGGTTATTGAGATTTCTCCCGGCAATCTTGATTCCAGCTTGTGCTTCATCCAGCCCAGCGTTTCTCATGATATACTCTGCATGGAAGTTAAATAAGCAGGGTGACAATATACAGCCTTGACGTACTCCTTTCCCTATTTGCAACCAGTCCGTTGTTCCATGTCCAGCTCTTAGTTAAGAGGGTTATAATAACGCAATGCCATAATGAATGTAAAAAGACTGGCATATGGTAGGTGTTCAATAAAAGGTATTACTATTAAAAAATAAAGTGACTTTGCCACAACTGGGACTTTCCTAGCATATTATTAACTTTAAGCCTCACAAAGGACATTTGATTAGGGAATTAATATCACTAGATTACAAACCATAGGGAGCTTTTCCTTACTTTTTCCAATCACTCAGCAAATGTTCATTCCTGATATTTATTCATTCAGTAACTATTTACTGAGCACCGATTATGTGTCAGACACTATTCTAGGCACTGAGGATACATCAGTGAATAAAACCTACAAAGGTACCTATTCTCATGAAGCTTACATTCTAGTGAGGGAAACAAATTAGGAACAAAAGCATAATATACAAATTACATACAATGTAAGAAAGTGATAAATGTTATGAATAAGAGTAAAGGGGAAAGGGAATTAGAAATATCAGGAAAACAGCATTACTAAATTATGTAATCAAGGAGAAGTCCTCATTGAGAAGCAGACAACACTAAAAATCATATCTAATATAATATCATATAATGATTAATGCTGAGAAGTACACCAGGGTGAAAACAAAGAGAATAATGCAGGGAATTCAAGCAAGTTGACAAATGACCTAAGTGAAATCAAGACTCATGTGACTATCTGGGGAAGGAGAATTTCAGACAGAAGAACAGCAGGTGTAAACTGCTTGCATTAGGATGAGCTTGGCACACTGGAAACTCATCCAGAGACCAATGCAACTGTAGCAAAGGGCCAGGGACAGACCCTTGCCTTTCACAGATTTGGTGAAACAAGAGGTCATAGCAATGACCACAGCAAATCCCATACGGATTTGTAATCTAGGACAAGATACACAGCTGTGTAAAGCCACAGCTTCCCTGGTAGCTCAGGTGATAAAAGTGTCTGCTTGCAATGCGGGAGACACGGGTTCGATCCCTGGGTTGGGAAGATCCCCTGGAAGAGGAAATGGCACCCACTCCAGTTCTCTTGCCTGGAAAATTCCATGGATGGAGGAGTCTCGTAGGCTAGAGTCCATGGGGTCGCAAAGAGTCGGACACAACTGAGCGACTTCACTTTCACTTTCATGTAAAAGATGATAGTGGTAACTATGGAAATGACTTAATGTGGATGAAGTCATGACATATTTTAAAGGTAGAGCCAAGGGAACTTGTTGATGCATGCACTATAACTTGAGGAAAAGGACAGGATCTGGGACTTCCCCAGCAGTCTAGTGGTTATTAAGACTTCACCTTCCAACCCAGAGGGTGTGGGTTTGTTTCTTCATTGGGGAGCTAAGATACCACATGTCTTTGACCAAAATAACAAAGCATAAAACAGAAGTAATATTGTAACAAACTCAATAAAGACATCAAAACACTATTCTTAAAAAAAAAAAAAGAAAGAAAGAAAGGAAAGAAAAAGGACAGAATCAAGAATACCTTCCAGATTTTTTACTTAAACAATGGAATGAATGGTAGTACCACTTTTTGAGATGTCAATGATGACAGAAATGAGGGTGGGGCTAGGGAGTACAAGAGTGCCAGCATTTAAGATCTACTTAATAGTGCTCAGAGTTCAACCTAAGGAAAAGACAAGCCTCATACAGAATTATTTGAAACTGAATAGTGATCAGTCTCAAAATCAACCACCCCACTTTGTTTACCAAAGGAATTTTAAAGTTTTGACTTCATGTTTTTTTTAATAATGAACTTAAAGTGTTCCTCTTGAGTCCTGTATTTCCTCCAGCATAGTTATCCTGTTAACTCTCTGATGTCTGAAAATTGCTATGCCTTACTGTTGAAAAATTTCAGATTAGGAGTAAACCGATTTCAGGAATTTAATGGCTTAAAAAATATATCAGTAATCAGCGAGTCACTTCCTTGTAGTACCAAAGATTTGAATGCATTCTCTAATACTAATTCTTCCTGATAATTTCAGCTGACTTATGTTTTGAACAATACCAAAATTCCTACCTTACTAACTTTCCCGCCCCTGAGCTGTGGAATGTCACATAGAACCGCTGACCAGAAAAGACCCCAGTAAAAGAAGCAAGCAATTTAAGATCGCTATCCCACAAAGGATGCTAAATTCTCCTGTGGCCAATATTCATAAATAAATCTAACTCTAAATTCCTTGCTGCCCTTGAACAAAATAATGAAGTGGGTAAAATTCCTCTGTGATTTCTGACTCTCCATTCTGAGTTTTTCCATTGCCACAATATCCCTGACTCTCTTATCAATGAAGCAATACAATAAGTTCAAGCATACGATAATGCTAATGACTAATAAAGAATAACATGCCACTTCTCTTGGGAATGTTAACATTTTAAACAAACAGGAAGCTTTGAGTCTATGAAATAAATTTCTAATCAAGATGAAGGAGGAGAAAGGGTTTTTCCGCAGATTCATAATCAGAGTCCAATAAACAAGCCCAACTTTGACGGTCAAGGGGTAGGTTGTATTGCCATCAGCTTCTATTTTGGCAGCACTATGTTAATAAATGACAGAACCTGGCTCTCCAAAAATGTAAGTATAAACATAAGTTTATTATAAATTATACCCACGTGGTAAAGAATCTGCCCACCAATGCCGGAAACATAAGAGACATGGGTTTGATCCCTGGGTTGGGAAGATCCCCTGGAGGAGGAAATGGCAACCCACTCCAGCATTCTTGCCTGGAAAATTTCAGGGACAGAAGAGCATGGCAGGCCATGAGTCAGACACAACTGAGCGACTGAGCACATGAGCGCGCGCGCGCGCACACACACACACACACACACACACACACACACACACTTACTGGCAGAATGACTGCCACACAATTAACCAAGAATAAAATAAACATACTTCTATTATAAATTCTATATAGTCAATTGATTCTCACAGGATGCTTTCATTGATTCCTACCCAACTGTCCTATCCACAGCCAACTATGGTTGGAATTCAACCATGATTTGACAAATGGAGTTGAATCTCAAGCCATAGCTCCTTTCCAAATAAAATTTTTGTTATAATTTTATATGTGGCAGGGATGCTGGTTGATATTTTTATTTTAACAAGTAAAACAAGGACGATGATTATCAAAACTCAACTTGCTTATCAATGATGTGCGCAACTTTTTTTATTCAGATAACAGTTTTTGAATATTAAAACACTTCTGGTTTTTTTTGCTGTTCACAGTGTAACAGCTACAAACACAATGTATTATATGTTTGCATCTTCATTGTCAATGTTTCCACCATCACTTTCTCAGACCTAGAATTTAATAAGAAACAGTCAAGTAAGCAACTCATTCATACTATTAGCTAATTTCTGTGGTATAACAACCCCATTGTGGTTGATTTCAAGCTTCCGATGAATAATATATCTTCCCACATGGTGCTAGTGGTAAAGAACCCACCTGCCAATGCAGGAGATATGAGATGCAGGTTCAATCCCTGGGTCGGGAAGATCTGCTAGAGAAAGTCATGGCAACCCACTCCAGTATTCTTGCCTGGAGAACCACATGGACAGAGGAGCCTGGGGGGGAGGGGGGGCTACAGTCCACGGGGCCACAAAAAGTCAGGACATGACTAAGCGACTTAGTACTCACACAATGTATAATCTGGAACCCAAAGGTGGGAAGCGATAAGCTGTTTATTGACAAGATAAATAATTTCAAAAGCTCAGAAAATAATAAAATTTGGAAAAAAAATAGGAAATAATGAGCTTTTAGTATTTATTATCTCATTTAATATAATTTACAGAATTGTAAATTTATATTATTTATGGCTATGTTTAAAAACCAACACAAAAACTTTCTGAGACTTTAACAATTGACTCTTTTTTCATTTTATTAAAGTATAGTTGATTTACAATATTGCGCCAATCTGCTGTATAGCAAAGTGATTTTGTTATACACATCTATTATTTTTATATTCTTTTCCATTATGTTTATTATAGGATATTGAATACCATTCCCTCTGCTATACAGTAGAACCCTGTTATTTATTCATTCTATGTATAATAAGAGAAAGTGAAAGTGAAGTCGCTTACTTGTATCTGACTCTTTGTGACCCCCTGGACTGTACCCTGCCAAGCTCCTCTGTCCATGAGATACTCCAGGCAAGAATACTGGAGTGGGTTGCCATTTCCTTTTTCCAGGGGATCTTTCCAACCCAGGGATCGAACCCAGGTCTCCCACATTGCAGGCAGGATCTTTAACCTCTGAGCCACCAGGGTTCCCTTGCATCTACTGATTCCAAACTCCCAATCCATCCCTTCCCACACTGGCAATCATGAGTCTATTCTCTATGTCTGTGAGTCTGTTTTTATTTCATAGATAAGTTCATTTGTGTCATATTAGATTCCACATATATGTGGCATCCTATGGCATTTGCCTTTCTTTGTCTGACTTCACTTAGTATGATAATCTCTAGGTTCATTCATGTTGCTGCAAAAGGCATTATTTGATTTTTCTTTTTATAGCTCAGTACTATTCCATTGTATATATATATATGTATACCACACTTTCTTTATCCACTCCTCTGTCAATGGACATTTAGCTTCCATATCTTGGCTATTGTAAGCAGTGTGGCTATGAACATAGGGTGCATGTATCTTTTCAAATTAGAGTTTTATCTGGATATATGCCCAGAAGTGGGATTGCTGGATCATATGGTAACTCAATTTTTGTTTTTTTGAAGAGCCTTCACACTGTACTCTATAGTGGCTGCACAAATTTACATTCCCACCAACAGTGTTAAGTGGGCTACCTTTTCTCCACACCTTCTCTAGCATTTGTCAGTCACAGAATTTTTGACAATGGCCATTCTGACCTGTGTGAGGTGATACTTCATTATAGTTTTGGTTTGCACTTCTCTAATAATTAGCAATGTGCAGCATCTTTTCATGTGCCTAATGGCCATCTGTGTTATTTCTTTGGAGAAATGTCTATTTAGGTCTCCTGTCCATTTTTTGATTGAGTTGTTTTGTTTCTCATTATTGAGTTGTATGAGCTGTTTAACAACTGACTCTTGTGAAACATCACAAGTCAGCTTTATAATTGCAGCTTGGTTTCCAGTAAGCAAGACGACTTGGAGCCAAAAATAGGGAATAGATTTGCCTCTTGCTTTCTGCATTTATCTTTTCATGGGTCTCTCAATATGCCTAGAAGAAGCTGCCATCAACCCTTCAGCTGCGGCTTTTTAAGATCTCATGTAGGAACCCACCATACTAAACCACATGCCTAGTCATCCAGGATTCTGATGACAGGTTTTGAAAAGAGAGACCAGTGTGGTTCCCACATATCAAAGTATGCAACCTTTATAAAACATCATGGAATAAACATATAAATTATTTACACTATAGACATATCTCTTTGGATTATCAAGATTTCACACATCTGTTTCTCAGCCACTCCTCAGTTGCTGTTGTTGGATGTATTCTTAGGTTCTGAATATATCTTCAAGGACAATAATATCATCATCTTCTTTGCCAAAGCAGAAGATAACGTTGGGCAGTAAACAGTGATTCATATGCCGCACCAGTTATTCTGAGATTCCCTGTCAGGGCCTTGGCTTCCTTACATAAACTAAATCCTTTCTTGCATATTCCACATAAAAGCTATTTCCTGCCATCTTGATGCTCCTGACCCATTTCACCTCCTCAATGAAGAATGAGCATACTTCTTCCTTGTTTAATACATTTGCTTATGTATTACAGATATATCTCCTGCCACTCAGGAGTTTATAGCCAAAGAGTAAACATTCTGATAGAAAAGCAAAATAAAGACATATATATGGACAGTAAGTTAAAGTTATTGAGTCAATATGGTAATCCAAACATCAAACACTATTGGAAATAGCTCTAACAATAAAATAGCAATAAAATTATACACATCTACAGTATTTCACATTAACTGTAAAATAATACTTGGCTGAAATATAACAAGTGGGTTATCTCTAAGAGCTTGCCACTTTTAAAAGTTGGTTCTTATATATGATAGTATTTTAAACTATTCTTATGTATTAATACATGCATGCAATTGCCAGCATTTAAGTGCTCCTACTCTGAGGGCTTTCAACATAGGAGTGCTGTTTTACAAGTAAAAATAGTCAACATTTGTACTGTTTTTTTTTAAATTATAAAGCAATTGGTTATTCAATTCTCTGTATCCTTTAGAAAAGACTGCATTGGCTTAACCCTTTAAACATGCATGGTACGTGACTCTAGAAAAAAAAAACAGAAGGTAGAAAGAAATGATCAAATGAAGAGCACTGATCCATAAACTACATTAGCATTATCTGTGATTTTTCACGTAATTAATCAGATTGTTAAAATGACCACATGAACAACCAGAACTGCAGCAGGTAATCCACAGAAACATAACATCCAATGAGTACTTCTAGGGATTATAGTCTGAATTCTTCTCGCAGTGCTAACTTGGTTGGCTGACAATATTTCATAGGAAAATACCTAACATTTTGTCTATGATGCTAACTTTCTTCTCCTTTTCTGAAATAAAAGGAGAATGGTTTAATGATTTATTGATCATTAAATGATTTACTGATGAAATGATTTATTGATTGACTGACTTTTCTCATGTTCTACACATCTAATGGAATTAGATATGAAACATACAAAAGAAAAAATATAAAAACACATCAATTATTATTGTTACTGATATCTGTTAAATGTTGATATCTTAAAAATCAGTAAGAAAATACACCAAAATATTAATGGCAGTAGGCTCTCTGAATGGAGAGATTAAAGGAGGAGTTTCATTTTATTTTCTGTGTAGTCCAAGTTTCCATAACAATCATGTATTACTACTGGGCTGAAGAAAGTAAGTTTTATTTTTAATAAGGATAAATTAAAAAAAAAAGAGAACATTACCATCTCATTTTACTAGTTAAATATCTTTAAGAAAATATTTTATAATTTCTTATCTAAGGTAAATGTCCAAAAGAAGCTAATTACTCTCCCAGGCTTTTCCCCAGCCATGCTGAAGTACTTGTAGTTCACTGAAGCATTATGCCGACTCCAACTCTGCACCATTGTAGATCTATACCTGATATCTTTTTTAATATACACTTTTATTTATTTATTTATTTGGCTCTGGTATGTCTTAGTTGCGACATTCTGGGTCTTTAGTTGCAACAAGCAAACTCTTAGTAGCATGTGAGATCTAATTCCTTGACCAAGGATTGAACCCAAGTCACCTGCATTGGGAGTGCAGAGTCTTAGCCACTGGACCACTAAGGAACTTCCTGTTCCTAAAAAGCATCCTACCCTATGTTCTTAAAGTAACTAACTCCAATTTTCCTTCAAAACTCAGGATCACCTTCTCCAGGAAGACTTTTTGGGCTCTCAAGTGCAATATAAGTGCTTATCCTTTGGACAACACCATCCTTGTATTCATCAACAGTAAGGATTTATCACTCTGAAATACCTGCAGAAAGTGTTATTCCCAAGTGACTTAGCACAGCACCTACTGAATTAAAAAAATGAATGAATGAACAACGTTGACATTCCCATAAGTTAAATAAATGGTAGGCCTTTGTCCTTTCTTTCATTTAAATGATTGGCCCTTTGACTAGAACAGTTAAACCAACTGGGTGATTTGACGTCTTAAGAAAGGTTACAATTAGTCATGTAAACTCAATCCATTAATTTATTTATTTATTTTTATTTTTTTTTTTTAGTTTTTTATTTTTTAAATTTTAAAATCTTTAATTCTTACATGTGTTCCCAAACATGAGCCCCCCCTCCCACCTCCCTCCCCATAACATCTCTGTGGGTCATCCCCATGCACCAGCCCCAAGCATGCTGTATCCTGCGTCAGACATAGACTGGCGATTCAATTCTTACATGATAGTATACATGTTAGAATGCCATTCTCCCAAATCACCCTGCCCTCTCCTCTCCCTCTCCCTCTGAGTCCAAAAGTCCGTTATACACAGCTGTGTCTTTTTTCCTGTCTTGCATACAGGGTCGTCATTGCCATCTTTCTAAATTCCATATATATGTGTTAGTATACTGTATTGGTGTTTTTCTTTCTGGCTTACTTCACTCTGTATAATCGGCTCCAGTTTCATCCATCTCATCAGAACTGATTCAAATAAATTCTTTTTAACGGCTGAGTAATACTCCATTGTGTATATGTACCACAGCTTTCTGATCCATTCATCTGCTGATGGACATCTAGGTTGTTTCCATGTCCTGGCTATTATAAACAGTGCTGCGATGAACATTGGGGTACATGTGTCTCTTTCAATTCTGGTTTCCTCGGTGTGTATGCCCAGCAGTGGGATTGCTGGGTCATAAGGTAGTTCTATTTGCAATTTTTTAAGGAATCTCCACACTGTTCTCCATAGTGGCTGTACTAGTTTGCATTCCCACCAACAGTGTAGGAGGGTTCCCTTTTCTCCACACCCTCTCCAGCATTTATTGCTTGCAGATTTTTGGATCGCAGCCATTCTGACTGGTGTGAAGTGGTACCTCATTGTGGTTTTGATTTGCATTTCTCTAATAATGAGTGATGTTGAGCATCTTTTCATGTGTTTGTTAGCCATCCGTATGTCTTCTTTGGAGAAATGTCTATTTAGTTCCTTGGCCCATTTTTTGATTGGGTCGTTTATTTTTCTGGAATTGAGCTGCATAAGTTGCTTGTATATTTTTGAGATTAGTTGTTTGTCAGTTGCTTCATTTGCTATTATTTTCTCCCATTCCGAGGGCTGTCTTTTCACCTTGCTTATATTTTCCTTTGTTGTGCAGAAGCTTTTAATTTTAATTAGATCCCATTTGTTTATTTTTGCTTTTATTTCCAGAATTCTGGGAGGTGGATCATAGAGGATCCTGCTGTGATTTATGTCTGAGAGTGTTTTGCCTATGTTCTCCTCTAGGAGTTTTATAGTTTCTGGTCTTAACATTTAGATCTTTAATCCATTTTGAGTTTATTTTTGTGTGCGGTGTTAGAAAGTGATCTAGTTTCATTCTTTTACAAGTGGTTGACCAGTTTTCCCAGCACCACTTGTTAAAGAGTCAATCCATTAATTTAATTAGCAGTATTTATTAACTGAGGCTTCCCAGGGGGATCGGTGGTAAAGAATCTGCCTGCCAAGCAAAAGACTCGAGTTCGATTCCTGAGTTAGGAAGATCCCACAGAGAATGAAATGGCAACCCACACCAGTATTCTTGCCTGGGAAACCTCATGGACAGAGGAGCCTGGTGGGCTACAGTCCTTGAGATCACAAAGACTTAGTGACTAAACAGCAGCAACAGCATTTACTGACTAAACATCACTTGATGGCCCTGTGTCAGGCACCGGAACACAGAAAGGAGTGACACTGCTTCTTCTCTCAACAAACAGACTAGTGGAGACAGGACGTACATTAACAGTTACAGTAGAGGTTGCTGAGTGTTGGACTGAGGCAGGCACTTTCCACAACAGTAGCAAAGAACGGGTGGGGGTGGGGGGGTTGGTTGGGGTGTGGGAACAAGACTTCCTTGTTCCAATAACACATAAAATCCAAATGCAGCTATGTCTACAATACAAAGCAAAATAGAAATTGGACTGGACAGTTACCTGACTAACATCAGGGTAAACACTCAATATTATATAACTTTGGAGAAGGCAATGGCACCCCACTCCAGTTCTCCTGCCTGGAAAATCCTATGGACGGAGGAGCCTGGAAGGCTGCAGTCCACGGGGTCACTGAGGGTCGGACACGACTGAGCGACTTCACTTTCACTTTTCACTTTCATGCATTGGAGAAGGAAATGGCAACCCACTCCAGTGTTCTTGCCTGGAGAATCCCAGGGACGGGGGAGCCTGGTGGGCTGCCGTCTCTGGGGTTGCACAGAGTCGGACACGACTGAAGCGACTTAGCAGCATTATATAACTTGAATGGACAGAGGAAACAGCAAAAACTCACTGTTATAAGCACTGGCCCATAGAGAAAGATTGGAGGACATGCTGTCACTCACTACAGGAAGTGTAGATCTGAAAAAGGGAATTTCATGAAGGTTTTATAAATATTTAAATCTGGCAACAATTTTGTTATTTTCCAAACCTAGAGAATCCCATGGACAGAGAAGCCTGGTGGGCTACAGTCCATAGGGTCACAAAGAGTTGAACACGACTGAAATGACTTAGCACAAGCATGAGTATGATTCCTAGGTCCAAACTTGGGCAGGGTGGTGGGGAGGAGATAATAAATTTCTCCTTAAACTGTACCACCACAGGGAGAAATTCTTTCAGATCAAATTATCACAGAAGATCAGAGCCACTTTTAGCCACCTCATCTTTCAGCATTACTGTCCTTCCTACCTACCAAAGAAACAAAGTTGTTTTTATATTAATAACCTAATAAGCATGAATAGTCTTTTTGTCTCCAATGCTTTCTGCTTCCAAGCAATTCAGAGTCCCCAGATGGATCTGAACCCTACATCTCTTTTAACTCAACCAACATTCTTCCATGACATTCTACAAATATGAAGCTTAATGGACACAGACTCAATTTCCAAGAGGATAGTGAAAAACTTTCCACTTGATTCAGAATCAAAAGCCAGATTTCTAACTAATTCAACATCAGTCAGTTCAGTCATTCAGTCACGTCCTACTCGTTGCGACCTCAGGGTCAGCAGCACACCAGGCTTCCCTGTCCATCACCATCCCCTGGAGCCTGCTCAAACTGATGTCCATCGAGTCGGTCATGCCATCCAACCATCTCATCCTCTGTCGCCCCCTTCTCCTTCTGCCTTCAATCTTTCCCAGAATCAAGGTCTTTTCCAGTGAGTCAGTTCTTCCCATCAGGTAGCCAAAGGATTGCAGCTTTAGCTTCAACATCAGTCCTTCCAAAGAATATTTAGGACTGATTTCCTTTAGGATTGACTGGTTTGATCTCCTTGCAGTCCGATGGACTTTCAAGAGTCTTCTCCAACATCACAGTTCAAAAGCATCAATTATTTGCCATTCAGCCTTCTTTATGGTCCAACTCTCACATTCATACATGACTACTAGAAAAACCATAGCTTTGACTAGATGGACCTTTATTGGCAAAGTAATGTCTCTGCTTTTTAATATGCTGTCTAGTTTTCAACATCAGACTGTTTCAAACATTTTTTCCTAAAATTACTACTTCAAACCAAAGAATACTGTCATTTATACATAACAATGTGAAGACAGGAGGCTGTGATTGCTTCAGTTCTGGAATTACCACATGTATTTGGAATTACCACATGTATCTGGAATTATCACATAGAATTACCATATGTATCAGATATTTACTCCAAAACTTAAAGAATAAAATATATCTAGGAATTTATAACCATAATCCTAAATAATCTTTCTAGTATATCCCAGACATTGTACCCAGATTAGACTTCTTAAAATATAGCTCAAAAATGTGTCCTTGACTTAAAGTGTATAATTCCTGTTCATTATTTGTAGAACAAAGTGCAAACCTTGAGTCTAGAATTCAAGGTCTTCACAAACTGGCTCCAACCTGCCTCCTTCATTGGTAAACCACATACCCTTTGTAAAAATCTATACTTCATCTCCAAAAGGTTTTGTGGTAGTCTTGTAGCATTCAGAGAACTCGCCTTCAACCCTACATCTGTGCTCTCCTCTTTTTTTTCAACTGGACTAACATTCCTTCCATTGTGTCTATTCACACCCAACTCATCCAAACCTCTCCTCCATGAGTCTGCACATACGAGGGTAACATCTCTGTCCTCTACACTCTCAATCATTTGACTTATATCTCTTTTGACACCTCTAACATATCTTTCTCATTTTTATGGCCTCTCACAGCAGTGAGGACAGAGTAGGCATACAACTTCAGAACTATAAGTGAATGACTGGATCTTTTAAAATAATTATTCATAAGACATTCCAGGATTATTTTATTTTTCCACATAATCCACACATTCCTTTTCCACATAATCCACTAGTACCATTCCTTAATAGATTCAGGTATTGTAAGATATTAGTCATTCTATGTCCACCCTATAACTGATATCAGAAGTTTGTTTTAGAAAACCTACATAGCGGCTTATCTGCCACTTGTTTATATTTCATATCAAGAAAGTTAATGAAAAATAATCTGATGGTTGAATAACCTACTTATATAAGTGAAAGTAAGAAAGACTTTATTATCTACCACCCTGAACTGAATTGTCAGCTGCATAAATTCTCCTTTATGGGTGAACTAAACCTTGATGCTAGGCAACCCCTCAGGTGTTCCTTAAGTTCCACCCTCAGAAAACTTGAAGGTCTTTATGGCATTAAATAATAAATACCAACATGCCTACTATTGATGGTGTTAGTTCTGGAAATCCTACTGACAGTAGAGCAGGAAGTATTAGTTCTACACAGTCATAGTGTCGGTGGCCCTACTTTTTTCTAACAAACATTCTATGAAATGTAAGATAAAGACAGTCAGTCAGTTCAGTCACTCACTCGTGTCTAACTTCTTGCGACCCCATAAACGGCAGAACACCAGGACTCCCCCTGTCCATCACCAACTCCAAGAGTTTACTCAAACTCATGTCCATCGAGTTGGTGATACCATCCAACCATCTGATCCTCCGTCATCCCCTTCTCCTCCAGCCTTCAGTCTTTCCCAGTATCAGGGTCTTTTCCAAGGAGGCAGTTCATTGCATCAGGTGGCCAAAGTATTGGAGCTTCACCTTGAGCATCTTTGGAATACTCCAAAGAATATTCAGGACTGATTTCTATCAGGATGGACTGGGTGGATCTCTTTGCAGTCCAAGGGATTTTCAAGTTCAGTTCAGTCGCTCAGTCATGTCCAGATCTTTGCGACCCCTTGAACCACAGCATGCCAGGCCTCCCTGCCCATCACCAACTCCTGAAGTCCACCAAAACTCATGTCCATTGAGTCAGTGATGCCATCCAACCATCTCATCCTCTATCATCCCTTTCTCCTCCTGCCCTCAATGTTTCCCAGCATCAGGGTCTTTTCCAATGAGTCAGCTCTTCACATCAGGTGGCCAAAGTATTGGAGTTTCAGCTTCAACATGAGTCCTCCCAATGAACACCCAGGACTGATCTCCTTTAGGACGGACTGGTTGGATCTCCTTGCAGTCCAAGGGACTCTCAAGAGTCTCCTCCAGCACCAGAGTTCAAAAGCATCAATTCTTTGGCGCTCAGCTTTCTTTATAGTCCAACTCTCACATCCATACATGACTACTGGAAAAACCATAGCCTTGACTAGACGGACCTTTGTTGGCAAAGTAATGTATCTGCTTTTTAATATGCTGTCTAGGTTGGTCATAACTTTTTAATTTCATGGCTGCAATCACCATCTGCAGTGATTTTGGAGCCTCAAAAAATAAAGTCTGACACTGTTTCCACTGTTTCCCCATTTATTTGCCGTGAAGTGATGGGACCGGGTGCCATGATCTTCGTTTTCTGAATGTTGAGCTTTAAGCCAACATTTTCACTCTCCTCTTTCACTTTCATCAACAGGCTCTTTAGTAGTTCTTCACTTTTTGCCATAAGGGTGGTGTCATCTGCATTTCTGAGGTTATTGATATTTCTCCCAGCAATCTTGATTCCAGCTTGTGCTTCTTCCAGTCCAGCGTTTCTCATGATGTACTCTGCATAGAAGTTAAATAAGCAGGGTGATAATATACCACCTTGCCTCAACTACTGAAACCCATGTGCCCTGGAGCCTGTGCTCCACCTGCAAGAGAACCCACCGCAATAAGAAGCCCGAGTACCACAACTAGAGAGTAGTCCCCACTCACTGCAACTATAGAAAAGCCCATGCACCAACAAAGACCTAGTACATCCAAAAATAAATAAATAGAATTATTTTTTAAAGATGCCAGACCAAAGTAGTTGCCATTAGAGAGCTGTCTGAGGTCCTGATACCTTGAGAATCTGATTTCAGTCAACCCACTGGGTTATGACTATTCTGAAATATAACCCACACTCCAACACAACTGATTCATAATATGTCCAAATAATTTGAGTAAATTCTGGAAGTTCATAAAGAAAAGAATTTAATCTTTTCTTGATAAACTGCTGCAGCAAAGAGGCACAAAGGCAAATAGTGTCATTTTTTAAAGCCAATGTTGCCTGAACCCAAAGTCCAGCTCTGCCACTTACTACCTATGTGGCCCTACGGCAGAAAGTGAAAAAGAACTAAAGAGCCTCTTGATGAAAGTGAAAGAGAAGAGTGAAAAAGTAGGCTTAAAACTCAACATTAAAAAAACTAAGATCATGGCATCCAGTCCTATCGCTTCATGGCAAATACATGGGGAAACAATGGAAACAGTGACAGACTTCATTTTCTTGGGATCCAAAATCACTGCAGATGGTGACTGCAGCCATGAATTAAAAGACACTGTACCTTGGAAGAAAAGCTATGACCAACCTAGACAGCATACTAAAAAGCAGAGACATTACCTTGCCAACAAAGGTCTATCTAGTCAAAGCTATGGTTTTTCCAGTAGAAATGTATGGATGTGAGAGTTTTACCATAAGAAAACTGAGCACCAAAGAATTGATGCTTTGAAGTATGGTGTTGGAGAAGACTCTTGAGAGTCCCCTGGACTGCAAGGAGATCCAACGAGTCCATCCTAAAGGAAATCAGTCCTGAATATTCATTAGAAGGACTGATGCTGAGGCTTAGGCTCCAATACTTTGGCCACCTGATGCAAAGAACTGACTCACTGGAAAAGACCCTGATGCTGGGAAAGATTGAAGGCAGGAGGAGAAGACAGATGGTTGGCTGGATGGCATCACCAACTCAATGGACATGAATCTGAGCAAGCCCCAGGTGTTGGTGATGAACAGGGAAGCCTGGTGTGCTGCTGTCCATGGAGCTGCAAAGGGTCAGACATGACTGAGCAACTGAACTGAACTGAAGCTATTTAATCTCTCTAAGCCTCGTGTATCTCATGTGTAAAATGGGTATAATAAGAGGGCCTCAAAGGGCTATTATAAGCAATAAGTGAAATTATGAACAATAGTGCTGAGCACAAATACCCTTCAATGTTGTTAGATGATGATCACAATTGTGATAATGACAATAATAATGAGGATTTTCTTTTCTACTCAATAGAGGAATAAACGAGCTTTAAATTTAAACTGACTACCTAACTACTTATCACTATCTTATCACTTCAAACAGTTAGATATAATAGTGAATATTTTAAATCTACAATGCATTGTCATGGAGAAAATTTGTAAAGGAAAAGAATAGATATGGAAGCAGAAACCCAGAACATTTTTTGCCTTATAACCTAGATGATGGTTGCTTATCCATCACTACCTACTGATGCTATATCTCATATATAACCAATGCCCTTTTCCCCATTTTCTCTATAAACAGCACAACTTATGCCTTCATTACCCTCTTGGGGATTTTATGAGGACCTCATCATTGAGTCTCCTGTCTTCTCACACATGCAATCTTTGTATTGCTTCAAAAGACCTCCTAATTCACAGTCATCTTCAATTAAAAACTCTCCTATAGAGCACCACCATCTGCTGCATAAAGGCTAAATTCTATTATAATTATTATGACGACCTTTCACAAACTGATCTCATTTCTTGGCATCATTCTCTACTGCTGCCTACCAACTTTTCATGGCTCATTCTCATATCGATGAATTTTCCCTGGCTAGATACCCCTTCTAACTTATGTGTTTATGTAAAAATCTGACCTATTTCAAGGTTCAGAATATTGCTCTTTCCTTATGAAATATATTTAATACTTATATTCAGAATCTAAAATTTCCTTTTCTGTGGTCAGAGCAATCTGTATTTCTACTATAACACTTCACATTCTATTATAAACTTATAATTATACATTTTCTTAAAAATCTGTAGCCACAGGACTTCCCTGGTGGTCCAGTGGTTAAGAATCTGCCTGCCAATGCAACCTGAGTTTGATCCCTGGTCCAGGAAGATCCCACATGCCCTGGAGCAGCTAAGCCCATGCACAACAACTACCAGAAGCCCGCACTCTAGAGCCTACCTGGGCACCACAATAGGGTAGCTCTGACTCACCGCAACTGGAAAAAGCCCACTTGTAGCAACAAAAGACCAATGCAGCCAAACATAAATAAATAAATAAAAGTTTTAAAAGCCTGTAGCTACATTTCAAATGAAGAGGAATGGAAAAATAAAATGAATGTAGAGTTCATAAACAAGGTAACCTTGATATGAGAAAAATACTGGCAAATGTATTCAAAAATAGTTGACATAATATATTTCAACGTCCACAGTTCCCCATCAACATGTCCCCAACAACAATTGGACTCTAAGGAGATTTCAAGGATCCTAATGATGGAAAACAAAACAGTCATTTACACAATGAAGATTTTCCCTATATCAACATGACAAACTTTTTACTCACTACAATAGCAGGCCTTCCTGGTGGTGTTAAGCACAACAAAGTGAAACCAGACATGAAGGAGCTATGCAACCCTTTTCACCAAATTCTTAATGAATGATCACCATGACCCACACTAGCAGGGGATCCTCATATCTACGAGTTATGTGGAAGTCATACAATCCTGAATGGGTCTTTTTCCAAAGATGATATTCAGGTGGCCAGCACATGCATGGAATTATTAAGACAGTCAGAGCAGGATGACAGTTACCTCACAACTGATGAAATGGCTGTCATCAGGGGGCTGAGGGATGGTCAGTGCTGGCAGGGGTAAGGGTGGGCCTCATGCATTCTTGGGGAGAGTACAAACTGATGCAATCATTGAGGACAACAGTGAAGAGGTTCCTCAGGGAACTAGGAACAGCTCTTTCATATGGTGAAGTGGTTCAACTTGTGGATGTGTGTCTGAGGAAACAGGAACGCTACCCCAGAGGATGTCTGCACCCCCATTTGCAATGATATTGGTGAACCATAAAGGCATTTATGAGAACTTCCTGGATGGTGCCAGTGGTAAAGAATCAGCCTGCTGATGCAGGAGACTCCAGAGACATGGGTTTCATCCCTGGGTTGGGAATATCCCTTGGAGAAGGAAATGGCAACCCACTCCAGTGTTCTTGCCTGGAAAATCTCATGGACAAGGGAGCCTGGCAGGCTACAGTCCATGGGGTTGCAAAGAGTCAGACACGACTGAGCACACACACACCGCACCAAGAGAAGAGGAGAAGTGGGTTAGACAGAAAACAACAAATACCACATGTTCTCATTTATATGCGGAATCTTAAAAAAAAATTCTAGTTAAAAAAAAAAAGATATGCAACAAGCAACAAAGATTTACTGTATAGCACAGGGAACTATAGTCAATATCTTGTAATAACCTAAAATGGAAAATAATTTGAAAAATAATATATGTGTATTTGTATAACTGAATCTGTTATACTGGGAACCTGAAACACTGTAAGTCAACTATACGTCAATAAAATACATATATTGAGAAAATAAATAAACCAAGCTCATAGAAGCAGAAATCATATTTGTAGTTTCCAGAGGCCAGCGAGGTGGGTGGGGTGGGTGAAGGTGGTCAAAAGGTACAAATTCTAGTTCTAGATATAAGTTTTGGGGATGTAATGTACAGCATGATGTACATTTTCAATACATTTCTCAATATTGTATATTTGAGAGTTGCTACGAAAGTAGATCTTAAAAGTTCCCATCAAAGAGAAAAAAATGTATAACTGTGATGCAATGTTAACTTAATGTGGTAATCATCTCACAATATATAGAAATATCAAGTTATTATGTTATACACTTGAAACTTAAACAATGTTATATGTCAATTATATCTCAATAAAACTGGAAAACTTAAAAGGCAAAAATAATCATACAATAAGTACTACTGCACTCATCCATCTCCAGTACCTCCCATAAAGCTGTAAATACAAAACTGCATTATGACCACACAATGGTAAAAGGGATATTTATGTTGCTAACATGAGAGCTGGAATCAGGAGAAAATTAAAGGATCTGAATAGCTTCAAGACATCTTTCATGTATGCATAATCCACTGTGAGACATAGGTACACAAACCTACTTGCTTGTTTGACATTCACTTCATTTCTACAGGAGAGTAACAGGATATGCCTACTGGCAAGAGAAAGGGTGACCCATTTGGGTCACTCCAATATTTCTTATAGAGATCATTCTTCAAACTCCAAGGCGTAAAGTGCAGATTTTAGATCTGGTATCTGTTGTGCATGTGTCTGTTGGGTTGTAGGATAACATGCTCAGAAACTATGTACTTTTTAAATTAAATACAAATCAAGTACTAAGACACAAAGAGAGGGTGAGGGAGAGAAAGAAAGAGGAAGGGGGAAGGAGAGAGAAAGGCAGGGAGGGAGGGAGGAAAGGAAGGAAAGAGGGAGGGAACATCTGTAAGTTGATCAGAGGAAAATGTAATGTTCCTCACTTCTCCAGGTAAACAGGATAACTTGGAACAACCATTAGCTTTTTCGTCTTCCTTTTTTCTTTTCTTTTCTTTTTTTTTTTTTTTTTTTTACTATATCACAAGTACTTGCTTCTCTAGAGACTACACTGTTAAATAAACTCAAGTACAGGGTAACAGAATCTACTGATAAAACAATGGGACTCCTTTGCCACCTCTCCCAGCAAAGGTCAGCTTCCCCAGGGGCTATTAGCCTTCTCAGAAAAGTCATAACACTGTTCAAGCACTAATAACTTCAATTTTCCTCCCTCAGGATTCATATCCAGACAGAGGTACATTTAAGAGCTACATCTCCAGTTTCACCATTAATGGAAAAAGACTAAGGGAAAGAAGAAATCCCTCGACATCCAACTTAGGGGACCCCAGTTGTGCTATGACATCAACTCCTGAGTGAGGAGCAGAGGAAACCACTCTTGGTCTGGCTTTCTCTCAGGTCACTCCAGGAGGGATGGCTTATTGCCACAGACTGTCTGTTGTGTATATCTGGCCTCCTCATTTGCACCATCACTTCAACGTAGAGAATCCTTCAGCTAACGCCTTCCTTTCTTCAATCCCTACGAGAGTGTTTCTCTGTGTATGTGCTGGAAGAAAGTATGGAGAAGATAGGACTGCAGGTCGACTCCTGAGCTGCCTCTAGGCATTCGGAGACTCCCCACCCGGTCCCTGTCCTTCGAGTACACATTCCATGCAGGGCTCTCCAACAGGAGCCATGATGACAGAGGCAAGCTTCAGAGAGCAGTGTGGTGTTGAGACCATCTGAAATGAATACATGACTGAATCCTATTGAGGCCTCCAGATAAATTTTCCTTCCGAGTTTCTCAAACTTAGCATTATTATTTTTTTTACTGAGGTACAGTTGATACAACTAGATAAACTTTTAAGATTCTGGAGGGCAGGTGTGGAGACCCATTTGTCTTACAGTCACCCAAGGCAAGTCTCATATGTATGTTTCCTGCTTATTCCACCTGCCACCTGGAATCTGGAATATTTATGGGAAGGACTAATGCTGAAAGTGAAGATCCAATACTTAGGCCACCTAATGCAAAGAGCTGACTCACTGGAAAAGACCGTGATGCTGGGGAAAACTGAAGGCAGAAGGAGAAAGGGATGACAGAGGATGAGATGGTTGGATGGCATCATCGTCTCAATGGATATGAGTTTGAACCAACTCTGGGAGATAGTGAAGGACAGGGAAGCCTGGCATGTTGCAGTCCATAGGGTTGCAAAGAGTCGGACACAACTGAGCTACTGAACAACAACAACAACCTGGAGTGTCTGCCTCTTCCATTTCCCATTCCCCTCCATCAGCAGGTCTCAGATTTCAGCCAGGAAGCTACTGAGGTTGTGAACCAACATTATCTGTAGGTCTGCCAACAAGAGCTGTACCAAATTTTGCATATATTTATTCTTTGTACTTCATCTTGTTCTTTAAAAAATGTATTTGAAGCTTATCTACATTATTATTTATGCCATGCCTTATTAAAATATGTATATATGGTCAATTATGAAGATACATTAAATTTCAATGATTAGAAAATCCCAAGGAAGCAAAAATGACAGAAGAAAAAGTAGAATCATACCATAAGCATGGTTAGGTAATTATAATACTTGCCTCTCATCCTTACACTCTATTCAAGGCAGGCCACAGATATGACCTCTAAACATACTAATGTTTGAGGGAAAATGCAGTTGGTTATAGGATACACAGTATCATAAATAAACTTCATAAGACTGGCTTGGCATGGGTATTTTTCTATTATAGTGTTAAAGGAGATGAACAAAACAGCCTGAAAAATAAAAATACATTTGCATGAGATTTCTTAATAAGCAATACATAGTAAGCAATAAGAAAACACTGTAGCGTAAGTTTTCATAATTGAGCCCAGGATATGGACATCAATTGTTTCCTGAGTTCCACTATGTGAGTCAGTATTATAATGACAAAAACAGCAGCATCAAAACTAGACACCCAAAATAAGGCTGTCATTCAATGGGAAATGTGACAAGAATGTCAAACAATGCTATGCTGAAGATAGTGATGGTGACGGAAAGAAAAGAAAGACTATTACTCTTGAGCAAAAGTCAGAAGTAATCAAGAATCAATCAGTTTATATGTTTAGGTCTTACAGTTACACATATAAAGGTATTTATACAGTTCTTACTATTGAAATTTCTACAGGAAAAAATAACTATATAGAAATCTGAAACTCTTTAATTTCATTTTCCCAATAAAATAATTACCCTAACTCAGGGGGCTTTTTTAGACACATTCATATTTACTATTTCAATTCAGTTCAGTCACTCAGTCCTGTCTGACTGTTTGCGACCCCATGGACTGCAGCCAAGGCTTCCCTGTCCATCACCAACTTCCGTAGGTTACTCAAACTCATGTCCATCGAGTTGATGATGCCATTCACCATCTCATCCTCTCTTGTCCCCTTCTCCTCCTGCTTTCAATTTTTCCCAGCATCAAGGTCTTTTCCAATGAGTCAGTTCTTCACATCAGGTGGCCAAAGGATTGCAGCTTCAGCATCTGTCCTTCCAATGAATATTCAGGGCTGATTTCGTTTAGGATGGACTGGTTGAATCTCCTGGCAGTCCAAGGTACTCTCAAGAGTCTTCTCCAACACCACAGCTCAAAAGCATCAATTTTTCAGTGCTAAGCTTTCTTATACTCTAACTCTCACATCCATACACGATTACTGGAAAAACCATAGCTTTGACTAGACAGACCTTTGTTGGCAAAGTAATGTCTCTGCTTTTTAATATGCTGTTGGTCTTAGCCTTTCTTCCAAGGAGCAAGTGTCTTTTAATTTCATGGCTGCAGTTACAATCTGCAGTGATTATGGAGCCCAAGAAAAGAAGTTCATGGTTCACATACTGTTGAAGCCTGGCTTGGAGAATTTGGGCATTACTTTGTTAGCATGTGAGATGAGCACAATTGTGCTGTAGTCTGAACATTCTTTGGCATTGCCCTTCTTTGGGATTGGAATGAAAATTGACCTTTTCCAGTCCTGTAGCCACTGCTGAGTTTTCCAAATTTGCTGGCATATTGACTGCAGCACTTTCACAGCATCATCTTTCAGGATTTGAAATAGCTCAACTGGAATTCCATCACCTCCACTAGCTTTGTTCATAGTGATACTTCCTAAGGCCCACTTGACTTCACATTCCAGGATGTCTGGCTCTCGGTGAGTGATCACACCATCATGGTTATCTGGGTCATTAAGTTCTGTTTTGCATAGTTTTGTGTATTCTTGCCACCTTTTCTTAATATATTCTGCTTCTGTTAGGTCCATACCATTTCTGTCCTTTATCAAGCCCATCTTTGCATGAAATGTTCCCTTGGTATCTCTAATTTCCTTGAAGAGATCTCTAGTCTTTCCCATTCTGTTGTTTTCGTCTATTTCTTTGCATTGATCACTGAGGAAGGCTTATCTCTCCTTGCTATTTTTTGGAACTCTGCATACAGATGCTTATATCTTTCCTTTTCTCCTTGGCCTTTCATTTCTCTTCTTTTCTCAGCTATTTGTAAGGCCTCCACAGACAATCATCTTGCCTTCTTTGCATTTCTTTTTCTTGGGGATGGTCTTGATCACTGCCTCCTAGACCTTGTCAAAACATCCATCCATAGTTCTTTAGGCACTCTATCAGATCTAATCCCTTGAATCTATTTTCACTTCCACTGTATAATCGAAAGGGATTTGATTTAGGTCATGCCTGAATGGTCTAGTGGTTTTCCCTACTTTCTTCAATTTAAGTCTGAATTTAGCAATAAGGATTTGATGATGTGAGCCACAGTCAGCTCCCAGTCTTGTTTTTGCTGACTGTATAGAGCTTTTCCATCTTTGGCTGCAAAGAATATAATCAATTTGATTTTGGTATTGACCATCTGGTGATGTCCATGTGTAGAGTTTTCTGTTGTATTGTTGGAAGAGGGTGTTTACTATGACCAGTACATTCTCATGGCAAAACTCTGTTAGCCTTTGACCTACTTCATTTTGTACTCCAAGGCCAAATTTGCTTGTTACTCCAGGTGTTTCCTGACTTCCTACTTTTGCATTCCAGACCCCTATAATGAAAAGGACATCTCTTTTGGGTGTTAGTTCTAGAAGGCCTTGCAGGTCTTCATAGAAACATTCAACTTCAGCTTCTTCAGCGTTACTGGTCAGGGCATAGACTTGGATTATTGTGATACTGAATGATTTGCCTTGGAAATGAACAAAGATCATTCTGTCGTTTTTGAGATTGCATCCAAGTACTGCATTTTGGACTTATTATTTATTATTGAGTAAATGACAGCACAAGGACAAAAGTTCACCATTTTATCACATAAGCAACTAAATCAGTCATTAAATAATACAAGTACAAAAATACACCTTTACACTGCTGTTTGTCATTTATGAAAAAGAAACCAAAAAAAAAATCTAACAACCGACTAACCTAGAAGTTAAAGAATTCATTCTGTGGCTAAAATCTAACTCAGGGTTTTGATTTTAAATTGTTCCTAACAGTACAACTGTCACATTATAATACAGCTAAAGTGACCAAATTTTTCAAAACAGAAATAAGGAGATATGACTTGAAAAAGTATTGGATTGGGGGGGGCAGTATTTGTATAAAAGATTACTACTACTACTACTACTACTACTACTAAGTCGCTGCAGTCGTGTCCGACTCTGTGCAACCCCACAGACGGCAGCCCACCACGCTCCGCTGCCCCTGTGATTCTCCAGCAAAGAACACTGGAGTGGGTTGCCATTTCCTTCTCCAATGCATGAAAGGGAAAAGTGAAAATGAAGTTGCTCAGTCGTGTCTGACTCTTTGCGACCCCATGGACTGCAGCCTACCAGGCTCCTCTGTCCATGGGATTTTCCCAGGCAAGAGTACTGGAGTGGGGTGCCATTGCCTTCTCCAGTATAAAAGATTACATACATTTTAAATTTGATCTTACATCTAATGGCTCTTTGAAAATTTTTATGAAGTCAGAACTGCCACAGAAAAGCCTGGCATGTGTGTTTGGCTAAAAACTGATCCACTTACAAGTTGTTAAAAATGAAACCCCGGGGGGAAAATAAGTGAAATCCTACCCTAATTTTTCACAGAAGTCTCTTCATGTTACCATCTTTAGATATGTGGTAGGCAGCATGTTCAGAGCCTTACGGCCCCTAGCTAGTAACCCTGGACAAATGACTTAGCTTCTAGAAAGTTTCATCTTCTCATATATAAACTAAAACTGTTGGACTACCTGGTCCACTGAATCCCCAATAGTTTGTCAACTGTAGACTTTTGAAGAGACCACTAACTGCTCACCAACTCCAAGCCAGGGTGTAGCTGTTTTAACTATCAGAAACTACAGGCCTGGGTCCACATCTATTACAGAAATAATATCTATCCTGGCAGGTTTTAAATCAAGTTTTTATGCCAGTGTGAGCTAACCATAATCTAATGGCTAGCACTTTTAGTTTTCAACATAGATTAATTTAACCTGTCTGAATTTCCAACGTTTCACCTGCTCTGGCCTCTAATTTCCATATGCCCCACTGGCATCATGGCTATCTGTTCTGATCTCTGACAGCTAAACTCTCCAGCATGCTTCTTCATCTCATGTGTGCGTGCTTGCTTAGTTACACAGTCATGTCCAACTCTTTGTGACTCCATGGACTATACCCCGCCAGGTTCCTCTGTCCATGCAACTTCCCAGGCAAAAATACTGGAGTGGGTTGCCATTTCCTCCTCCAGAGGATCTTCCCGACCCAGAGATGTAGCCTGAGTCTGCTGCACTGGAAGGCAGATTCTTTTCCACTGCACCCCTGGGAAGCCCTTTTCATTTCCCAGGTTTGGCTAATGTCTGGGATGCTTGTTTTAACACCTTATGATGTCTTCCTGCAACCCTGTTTATTAAATCTTTGGTCTCTATAATAACATTTTAGAAAAGTCCATCTTATCTTTTGTTAAATACCCAAAAATAAATCTATAGTGGGGTGATTTCTTTTGTGGAATCATCCTGAAAACAAAGCTGATGCTCAGGCAAGTGGTCAACCAAGGATACAAAGATTTTTTTCCTTCCTCCAGAACACAGACTCACATCAAAAGGGGGGTTCATGTTTGGGAACGCATGTAAGAATTAAAGATTTTAAAATTTAAAAAAATAAAAAATAAAACATTTTAAACCTTAAAAAATAAAGAAATAAATAAATGTGAAATAGAGGCCAACATGACTTATGTTCGTAAACAATACTTTCTCTCATTTCCCGTATGGACAACATAAAGGAATGAAAAGAATCATTTTTGTTAGGTAGTTGATATATTTCCAGTTAATAAAAAAGCAATCTGTAAAATGTTAGTAGCAACATCTATCGTCCCTCACTAGCCAACTTTGGGGCTGTCACTTATCCCCTAAATTTCTCAGGGCAAATTTGACTATAACCCATATCTACACCAAAACCTTCTATACCAAGGTCCACAGATCAGTTACATATATAATCAATATGTATCAAAAGAATTGCAGAATCATTCCAATCTGACCTTGATAAGATACAAAGATAATATCATTAGAAAATAGAGAACCTACCTGGTATCCCAGTAAAGAATCTGCCTGCCAATTCAGGGGACACAGGTTTGAGCCCTAGCCTGGGAAGATTCCATGAAGCCCACATGTTGCAACTACTGAGCCCATGTGCTGTAACTACTGAAGCCCACACACCTAGAGAACGCACTCTACAACAAAAGAAACCCTGCAATGAGAAGCCCTCACTCACCACAGTAGACAAAGCCTGCTTGCAGCAATGCAGACCCAGTGCAGTCATAAATAAATAAATAAACAATAAAATGTAAAAAGAGAGAGGCCTGAGGCAAAGAGCCAACTCACTGGAAAAGACCCTGACGCTGGGAAAGAGTGAAGGCAGGAGAAGGGCGTGACAGAGGATGAAATGGTTGGATGGCATCACCAACTCAATGGACATGAGTAAACTCCAGGAGATAGTGAAGGCCAGGGAAGCCTGGCTTGCTGCAGTCCATGCGGTTGCAAAGAGTCGGACATGACTTAGGGACTGAACAACAGCAATGAAGATCAGAAAGCATACAAAATGCACTCAATTGCTTAAGGGTATTTAAATGTCCAAATAATTGTGAATCCAGTTACAGTTGCTTGGAACTGTTCACAGATGGTACATCCATCACTAAAGGTGAAATATCAGTCTCTTTCCTGTATCATGCTACACAAAATGGTTCACAAGAGACTTTACAGTTGTGAAAATGCAATGAAGAGTTAATGTTCTACACAAGGCTTGGTGATATCAGCTGACCATACATTCCAACTAACACTGTTCCGTAAGGCAGCTAAGTCAACAGCAACCACTTAAAGGGCAGATTCCCATGGGTTCTTAATTGCTGAACAGTGTGGTGCTGTCCTTCATATTAGATAAAATGACAATGTTCTTTAGCTCTAGGAACTTAACTGAAATCTTGGAAGATATACGAAAAAATTCCTTATATGCTCCTGGTGGGTAATATATAGGTACAAGATATATATGATGTTTCCAAATTAGAGTTTACAGAAAATACTGGTAAATATATCAGTGAAAACTTGGTGGGAAATTGTTAACTAAAGTGAGGCTTCATGGCTCTGTCTTCTGATATGATCAGCTTTAAGTGGCCCATGTCACACATCTGATAGTGAAATGGAATAGAATATATAATCTGTCAGGCAAAAAAAAAAAAAAAAAAAACACAATGGAAAGCTGAATTGAATTTAATAAAATGTAATCAGACAAATTTCAATGTAAAGCCAGCATTTAGGTTTAAATAATCATCAAAGTAGAATTTGAAGGGGGCCTTGCTATATAATAGACTTCTCTGAAAAATACCTGGAGTCTTCCTCTGATTGCAAGTTCAATGTGAACTAAACTGTAAGGTGGTTGACAAAACAAAGAGCTGTTGAAAACACTCATGCAAAAACAGATTTATAATGTCCAGAGCTCTCTACTAATCAAGCTACTCTGTGGTTGAATTTTATTATGGAAACTATTTATTCACTGTAGAATCTAAAGGCATATGCTTTCATACTACAAAGCAAAATAAAACCCTGTTTCTATTTGGATGGTCTTCATCACTCATCATTTCATCCCTATTTGGTATAGCTTATACATAATTCCCACATTAATTCCCATTTAGTGGATTTTTCCTTCTAAAACTACTCTGTCAGATATCAAAATCCAACTAAAGAGGCACTTAAATATACGTACTATTTTATTGCCAATTTCAGATCCTCTCTATCAAAAATGACAGAAAAACTCTAATTTTAGCAGGTATTATCACTTATCCACTGTGCTTTTGTTTACTGAACTTAAAGTCATCACTAAGGTTGCAAAACCACTTAGCTTCACTTTGAGGGTGAGAAACTGTTAATGAAACCTGATTGAGAATCTATTTAATTTACTGCATTATAATAATATAATAGTGGAAAGAACGTTTTTTTTTTTAATGTGGGCTTGAATCCTGGCTCTGCCAAATGTAGCTTATACGCAGAACTCTGGGTGATTTTATTAACCAGCTAGCAGTTTTCCCAGTGATGTTTTATAGAAAAAAAAAAAGAGAGAGAGAGAAATACAGCTTATATTTAGATATTCCAAGTTAGAGGGTCACATGGCAATTTTTCATTCACATACACACAAATACAAAGATATATGGTAAGGCAGAGATGAAAAGTGATTAGCATCATAAAAGAAACATCAGTCAAACGCTGGCAGAGTTCAGCAGATAGAGGAGGAGTTTTGTTATTCCATGAAGGTTAAAATTGTTAACAGACTGAGAGCACAGGCTAGTTTCCAAAACTGTTCTTGTACTTTCACAGTGAATCTTCCTCTCACCCACTGTACCATCGGCCTCCACTCCAGTCCTTTCATCTAGACATTTATTCCAAAAAGTATCATTCAGATTTATAATTTTTTCCTTCATAAACTGCCAATGAAATATCAAAAACAATGAGGCACTTCCCTTTTAGAGAAAACCTAATTAACTGTGTAAACTCTTGAAAACTTGATCGTGGTGTATTTCCTGGTTGCATACTATAAACAAATGAGAAGCAGAAACTTACTGGCAACTTGACCTTCCTTAGAGCATTTAGCTAGAATGTGGATAAAATAAAGCCTTTGAATCCTCCCCACTAACTGACATGAACAGAAAAATCAACATCTCAACTTCTGAACCACATTCAGACATTACAGGAATGCAACAGATAGTCCTATTTCCCCCCACCAGCCTTTGTTTTCACTGCTTCTTGCAAGGGGTGGAGAGTTTTATTCCAAAATGGTGAATAGTCATGACTGAGTTTGTCTCAATTCACTCTCACCTGGGGAGAAAAGGATAACAAATCAAGGCTTTGTTCTGAAGAGTCTCTCACAGAGAGGAAATTCAGTAGTTGGGAGTTTAGAAAGAGTTTCCAAACAGATCAATAGAGAGGCAGACCCAGTCACTCCTTAAAGGCATCAACCACTAAAACACTGTCATTTGCCTCCCCTAGCTTTCTTCACCACTAACTTTTGAAGTCCTGCTAGCTTACTGGGGATTGACAGAAAAATACACAGTTGCTGAGATGAGGTTACTGAGGTACAGCAACTTCATAAAGTCTGTTTATTCACAGGTGAAAATCTGCAGTGAGTAATCCAGTAGTGACTAGATATATCTCAGCCAGATCATTCCAATTTTTACTTTGAGGCGATTATAACAGATGCATTCAAAATGGCATCTAGATGACTAAGGAAAGACTTAGGTTAGAAGAACGAGAACCACTTTGTGAGTTAGAAAACCTTGATTTGTGTCCTCATATCTATAATCTTGGCTAAGTCTATGACTGCACTTTCTCATCTGCCATACTCAATAAGGAAAATAACTTCCACAGGATAAGGACTAAAAAGAAATAGCATCTTTAAAAGTACTCTGTAAAGTTCAAAATACTGCTTAGATGTTAGCTATAGCAATCTTTCACTGAGCCTAATAGTCATGATGTGACTCCTTAAATTCAATAATTTAACAATGATTTAAAGGAATACACCATATTTTCCTTTTCATATAATTATATTTGTGTATTTATTTAATTTATTTTTGTCTGCTCTGGGTCTTTGGTTGCTGCTCAAGTGCTTTCTCTAGTTGTGGAGAGTGGGGGCTATTCTCTAGTTGTGGGGGTGGGGGCTATTGTCTTGTTGGGGTGTGGTGCATGGGCTTCTCATTGCATTGGCTTCTCTTCTTGCAAAGCATGGGCTCTAGGCACTGGGCTCCAGTGATTGCAGCTCACAGGCTCAGGAGTTGCAACACATGGTACTAGTGTGTGCACTCAGTAGTTGTGAAACATAGGCTTAGTTGCTCCAAGGCATGTCAATTTTCCCAGACCAGGAATTGAACCCGTGTCCCTTGCATCAGCAGGTAGATTCTTATATGCTGTGCCAGCAGGAAAGTCCTATAGTTTATTATTTTTTGTAAGACCATCAAAACTATTTGTATAGGTAGTATGATCTATTAGCAAGATCAAAAGGTCATTTTGACTTTTAGATTTCTCTATTAATATAAAAATGTTCTATTTATTTTACATCTGTGTTATTTTTAGTAGAAAAAATAGTCCTTTGTATTTCTCTATTTTAATAAGTTTCTGTGAAAGTTCTACATAAATAGCAATTATAATTTTGTGAACACTGTTTGGTTTCATTATATTTAAGTAAAACAAAAGCCATAACCACAGGGAACTTTCTCAGAAATCTATTATCAGAATAATTCAATGTAATATATATCAAAAATGTTTTATTTCCTTCAAAAAGAGAGTAAACCAGAAATAAAATCCTCTAGAATAAGCAATGATGGAAGAGAAAAAGTAAAAGCTTTTCAGAATTCTCAGCTTCTAGACATTATGAACATGGTAGTTAACTGGTAGCTTAAAACAGTTTTCCCTTTAAAGAGTAATTAAGGTTTCCACTAATAACAAGGGCAATGGTTGAAATAGGAGTTCATTCTTAGTTAGAGATTGTCTGGGTCATAAAGATCTCTAAGAATCATTCTAGACCACAGAATGCTTTAACAACCTCAATGACACTCAGTCTCACTCTTAAAGTGAAGTCGCTCAGTCGTGTCCAACTCTTTGCAACCCCATGGACTGTAGCCTACCAGGATCCTCTGTCCATGGGATTTTCCAGGCAATAATACTGGACTGGATTGCCATTTCCTTCTCCAGGAGATCTTCCCGACCCAGGGATCGAACCTGGGTCTTCCACATTGTAGACAGACGCTTTGCCGTCTGAGCCACCAGGTAAGTCCTAGAGAAAGAGACTTCCTATCCTGAAGGGACTCGTTTTCCAGTTGAATGGCTGTTAAAAAGTTATTTCATATTATCACAGGGCAATATAGTGAGGAGTGGGCAAACTAAAAATTCCTCCCAAGAAGCAGGACCCCCCAGTCAGTTGACAAAAGTCTCCTTCTTTATTGTATTTTTTAAAAAGTAACATTAAGTCCATGGATTTAACTTTATTGGGCTCCAAAATTACTGTGGATGGAGATGAGAGATGGGCCACAGAGAAAACTGAGAGCTGAAGAATTGATGCTTTTGAACTCTTGGAGAAGACTCTTGAGAGCCCCTTGGACTGCAAGGCGATCAAACTGGTCAATCCTAAAGAAAATCAATCCTAAATATTCATTGGAAGGACTGATTCTGAAGCTCAAAAACTGGCCACCTGATGTAAAGAGCTGACTCACTGGAAAAGACCCTGACTGTGGGAAAGATTGAAGGCAAAGGAAGAAGGGGGTGGCAGAGAACGAAATGGTTAGATAGCATCACCAACTCAATGGGCATGAATTTGAACAAACTCCAGGAAACAATGAAGGACAGGGGAGACTGGCGTGCTGCAGTCTGTGGGGTCACAAAGAGTCAGACATGACTTAGCAACTGAACAACAATGGATTTTTCAGTTTGTTTTTTTTAATATTATGACCATTATGTATTTTTATAAAAAGAAGGAATTGCATTGAAAAAGGCTATGCCTTGGCAAAGAATCCTATCACTAGTCCTAGCTATAAAATCACTTCAAGAATAATCAGTTGAAATGAAAGAAATCAAATATGGAACAAATAGATGGGGAAATATACCATGTTTATGGATCAGAAGAATCAATATAGCAAAAATGAGTATACTACGCAAGGCAATCTGTAGATTCAATGCAATCCCTATCAAGCTACCAAAGGTATTTTTCACAGAACTAGAACAAATAATTTCACAACCTGTATGGAAATACAAAAAGAAACCTCGAATAGCCAAAGCAATCTTAAGAAAGAAGAATGGAACTGGAGGAATCAACCTGCCTGACTCCAGACTGTACTACAAAGCTACAGTCATCAAGACAGTATGGTACTGGCACAAAGACAGAAATATAGATCAATGGAACAAAACAGAAAGCCCAGAGATAAATCCACGCACCTATGGACACCTTATCTTTGACAAAGGAGGCAAAAATATACAATGGGTTAAAGAAAATCTCTTTAACAAGTGGTGCTGGGAAAACTGGTCAACCACTTGTAAAAGAATGAAACTAGAACACTTTCTAACACCATACACAAAATAAACTCAAAACAGATTAAAGATCCAGAAACTATAAAACTCCTAGAGGAAAACATAGGCGAAACACTCTCTGACATAGATCACAGCAAGATCCTCTAAGACCCACGCCCCAGAGTAATAGAAATAAAAGCAAAAATAAACAAATGGGACATAATCAAACTTAAAAGGTTTTGCACAACGAAGCAAACTATAAGGTGAAAAGACAGCCTTCAGAATGAGAGAAAATAATAGCAAATGAAGCAACTGACAAACAACTAATCTCAAAAACATACAAGCAGCTCATGCAGCTCAATTCCAGAAAAATAAACAACCCAATCAAAAAATGGGTCAAAGAACTAAATAGACATTTCTCCAAATATCTCCAACCAACCATACAGATGGTTAACAACCACATGAAAAGATGCTCAACATCATTCATTATCAGAGAAATGCAAATCAAAACCACAATGAGGTACCATTTCACACCAGTCAGAATGGCTGCTATCCAAACGTCTACAAACAATAAATGCTGGACAGGGTGTGGAGAAAAGGGAACCCTCTTACACTGTTGGTGGGAATGCAAACTAGTACAGCCACTATGGAGAACAGTGTGGAGATGCCTTAAAAAACTGGAAATAGAACTGCCTTATTACCCAGCAATCCCACTTCTGGGCATACACACCGAGAAAACCAGGACTGAAAGAGACACATGTACCCTAATGTTCATCACAGCTCTGTTTATAATAGCCAGGACATGGAAGCAACCTAGATGTCCATCAGCAGATGAATGGATAAGAAAGCTGTGGTACATATACACAATGGAGTATTACTCAGTCATTAAAAAGAATACATTTGAATCAGTTCTAATGAGGTGGATGAAACTGGAGCTAATTATACAGAGTGAAGTAAGCCAGAAAGAAAAACACCAATATAGTATACTAACACAGATATATGGAATTTAGAAAGATGGTAATGATGATCCTGTATGCGAGACAACAAAAGAGACAGATATAAAGAACAGACTTTTGGACTTTGTGGGAGAAGGTGAGGGTGGGATGATTTGAGAGAATAACACTGAAACATGTATATTACCATATGTGAAATAGATTACCAGTCCAAGTTCAATGCATGAAACAGGGCACTCAAAGCCAGCGCACTGGGACAACCCGCAGGGATGGGATGGGATGGGAGGTGGAAGGGGGGTTTAGTATGGGGGGCACATGTTCACCCATAGCTGATTTATGTCAGTGTATGGCAAAAACCATCACAATACTGTAAAGTAATTAGCCTCCAATTAAAATAAATTAATTAATTAAAAAATAATAATCAGTTAATTATGCAAAGACTCTAATATACACAAACACAAAATAAAGCAAACATTTATTTCACAAGCATTATTAAATTATGACATATTAGAGGTCATTAACAATCAGCAAGCAGGAACACTAGGTTTTGCCAGTCTAATGTTTAAACAGTCAAAAATAATATCCATGAGACAATTAATTTCCTGCACATTGATTATTCCAATGTCCACACTAATAAGAAGGCCTAAACCAGATAAAATGAAACAGTGCAGCAAGAAACTAGAGACTAAGCTCACTTGTAAGGGGGAAATGGACTGGGAAATGGATTACATCTCTCAGGTTACTAAGAGAGTACAGGAAGTTACTCTGGCACCTTGAATCATGGCTTGAAAGCTCTGCACTGCTTTGGAAAGCATCTTTGCATCAGCTATGCCCCTCTGACATGCACCGATACGCGCAAGTTCCACAAATCAAAGAATTAAGATCCAGACAGACTGTCAAAAACAAAAAGCCAGTAAAGATAAGCAAAGTCAGGACCAGGGACTTCACATTAGTCCAACGTACTTTCTACTATGTGGAGGCTTAAATGGTTGTTTAAACAATCTTGGGATTGGAGCATTAATACCACTCCTATCAATTTAACAACTTACACAGCAAACTGCAAAAAAAATGCTATTTTCATTTTAGTCTGTGGAATTACTTTTTAATAAAATTATAGGAACAAATATATTGAGTCTGTTGTAAAAATTTTAAACCACAATTCTCTTTCTTAAATTTGTCAAACAATTATTGTGTGTGCCTGTTTAGTTGTGTCCAGCTATTTGTGACCACATGGACTGTAGCCTGCCAGGCCCCTCTGTCCATGGAGATTCACCATGCAAGAATATTGGAGTGGGTTGCCATGCCCTCCTCCAGGGTATCTTCCCAACCCAGGAATGGAACCCAGGTCTCCTGCATTGCAAGCAGATTCTTTACCAGCTGAGCTACCAGGGTAATATTAAATATTCACTAACTCTGCCAGGTGATACATTAGTTTCTCTATGGACACAAAGGGAAACCAGAACCAGATCCTCTTTCTAAATACTTAAAAAGATTAAAATACACACACACATACACACACACACACGCACAAATGGGCACACATACACATGGGCACACATGCACACACCATGATGTCCTAGTAAATGTTTAACATTTAAGAAGAGGAAGAGGGTAAAAGAACCCTGATTTTACAGCATTTGCCAATTCCCACTATGGCAGATTTCAATCTGTACACAGGCTGTACGTGAACATGGTGTTAGGGAGCGATGTCCACTAAGCTGACTCTGGTGCATTACTACTATATCTATGTTCATATTTATATAAATTTTTATACACATGCATATATATATATACAGTGTGAGTGTGTCAGTCACTCAGACGTCTTCTACTGTTTGTGACCCCATGGACTGTAGCCCTGCAGGCTCCCCTGTCCACGGTATTCTCCAGGCAAGAATACTGGAGTGGATAGCCATTCCCTTCTCCAGAGGATCTTCCCAACCCAGGGATCGAACCAAGGTCTCCCACACTGCAGGCAGATTCTTTACCATCTGAGCCACCAGAGAAGCCTGAAGGCATGACAAGACTTCATTTAGCACTAAGCTTTCCTGAGCTCCACCTTCATAACCACAGGACTTCCTATAACCTATAGACTATATGTATAAAGCATGACCCCCACCACACATCCTTAATCATTTCAAATATCCAGTCATACAATGATTAAGTCATATATCCTTAATCATTTCAAATATCCAGGAAAGTGGGAACAAGCCAAAAGGTGTGGGTACAGCAAGCTCTGGAGGAATGTAGCACTGCTCATATGACCCGTTCTTCCTCTGGTTTAATCATTAGGTGTCAAAAGGGTTTACTCCACATTTCTCTCAGAGATCTGTACAAAATGAACAAGCAAACACTAGATAAGAGGCTAGGACTATTTCATGGTAAGCCTGTTACTGTTTCTCCATCTGATAATGTCCTTCTGTTCTCCTTTCCGTAATTCAGCACGCAATACTCCCCTATATACTCTTCCATCAAGCCACCCTCTCCTTTGCTTTCTAAAGGCAATGGCTTGTATCACTGTGTTATTGCTTTACTTATAAGGAAGTTAGCATGTTTTTACAGCTGTGCTAGAATTTTTAATAAGATTGTTTTGGTTATTGCTTAATTATAACATTAAATGTTTGGGGTGAGTAAAACATTTCAAGTGATCTATTCCTATTCTATTTCCTTCAAAATGCCAGTTATTTTTAGCATGTGATTTTGCAGAGTGTGGGGTTTCTTTAATGGAATGTATTATGCCACAGCAGAAATGCCTATATTTTGCTTTGTTGTGTGGATATTTCTGATATACTCGGGCACCACAGATTGATGGAATAGCTGGTGTAAATAAATTGTTTTCATTGCACTGATTTGACTCGCTTTGTTAAAATTCAACTCAGGACCTTATCTACATGGTTAAGAATGTACAATTTCCAACAAAGATGCTACCAAGAAGGGAAATTCATACTATTTTTCATAAATAATTTCAACAAAATGCTTCCAGACATAAAATAAGGTTCAAATATACTGTTCAAATAAATTTAAGCAGTACTGGCCTAGCTCCACAACTTTAAAGTGGTTTGTGTTTTATTATGTAAAATGATTTCATTTTCAAATCAGTTAAACTTACAAGCAACAAAGGCACTCTAAGAACACATTCAGCTATAAAAACTGTCCTATGAGTAACTAATTTCTAAGGTAAAGAAATAAATTCAAAATTTTATGAAGTTTTTCCCCTTATATCCCTGGGTTGGGAAGATCCCCTGGAGAAGGGAACGGCAACCCACTCCAGTAATCTTGCCTGGAGAATTCCATAGACAGAGGAGCCTGGCAGGGTCCATGAGGTGGCACACAGTCAGACACGACTGAGCGACTAAGACACAAAATAAAATATATGGTTTTAATGTGCATTTTTTGACATGGACAAGTAATATTTCCAGGCCTTAGTTTCCTCAAAAGAAAACAAGAGCTTTTTTGTTAACTGAATAAGTGGACCATCAATTTTATGAGGTTTTACAAATACACATATACATACATGAAATTAATTGTAAAAATGTTGATCCTCCTATCTTGGGATTGTAAAGTGCTCTAATAAAGAATATATTATTGTCATCACTGATTCTTTATCCCCTGACACTTCTAGCATATTAACTTGCACAAAATAACTGTTCAACAAATTTTTACTAAATTAAATTGAACCATTTACATAATTATTTGTCAGAATTTCCAAATTATATTGCTTAAGAGAAATTAGATTTATTCCTAGAAAACAAATAAATGGTTTTTTAAATAAAACAACAAACTTATATCCAAAATAAAAAAGCTTCTTCCCAATTACTATCTTACAGATTAAAAATAAAAGGTTTTGGATATAACTGTTGAGTTGGTTAGAATTTGATTTGGTCGCAAGTTACAGAAAATTCAAACCATAATATCTAGAAGACATAAAGATGGCAATAAAAATACTCTGAGAGATATTATAACGATGGATACATTTTATATATTTGTTAAAACCACAGAATGTACAACATCAATAGTGAATCCTGGGGCTTCTCTAGTGACTCAGTGGGGAAGAATCTACCTGCCAATGCAGAAGGCATGTGTTCAAATCCTCGTCCAGGAAGATCCCAAATGCCTTGGAGCAACTAAGCCTATGCACCACATCTACTGAACCTGGGCTCTAGAGCCTGGGAACTGCAAGTACTGAAGTCCTCGAACCCTAGAGGCTATGCTCCAAAACAGGAGAAGCCACCTCAATGAGAAGCCCAAGCACTGCAACAAAAGAGTAGCCCCTGCTCACTGCAACTAGAGAAAAGCCCACACAGTAACAAAGACCCAGCACAATCAAAAGCAAAATAAATAAATAAAATATTTTTTTTATAAAAATAGCAAACTCTACGGTAAACTAAGAACTTTGGGTGATAATGATGCATCAATATAGGTACATCGTTGGCAAAAATCTACCACTCTGATGAATATTGATAAGGTTGGTTAAGTAGGATAGGGAATATTTGGGAAATCTCTGTTCTTTCCTCTCAATTTCCAGACTTTTACCAGGCTTCTCTGGTAGCTCAGCTGATAAAGAATCCACCTGCAATGCAGGACACCCCAGTTCAATTCCTGGGTTGGGACAATATGCTGGAGAAGGGATAGGCTACCCTCTCCAGTGTTCATAGGCTTCCCTGGTGGCTCAGCAGGTTAAGAATCCACCTGCCTTGCAGGAGACCTGGGTTCAAACCCTGGGTTGGGAAGATCCCCTGGAGAAGGGAAGGGCTACCCACTCCAGTATTCTGGCCTAGAGAATTCCATGGACTGGGGTCCATGGGGTCGCAAAGAGTCAGACACAACCAAGTGACTTTCACCTTCCTCTCAATTTTATTGTAAACCTAGAACTACTCCAAACAAAAAAACTTAAAAAAACAGAAGACATAAGTTAACTTTTCTCTAATACAATTACATAGGCAGATCAAGTTGCTATGCTGCCTCTATAACCATCAAGGAACCAGGTTCATTCCCTTTTCACTCTGCTATTCACAACTCAGTTTTCACCTCCTGGCTAAGATGACTGCTTTCCAGACAGAAAGAGCAAGAAAAGAAAAAAAGAAAGGAATCCTTTCTTTAAGGGCACTTCCCAGATAGCATACATCTCTTCTGTTTACATCTCATCGGCCAGAATATATCACAGGGCGACACCTAGCTGCCTGAGAACCTGGGAAATGCAATCTTTATTCTAAAGGCCATACGCCTTGATGAAAATGCAGGGTGCTATTACTATGGAAGAAGAAAAGAAATATGAATGGCAGACAGGTTTACATAGTTTTATAAAGTGATAATGAGCTTTGAGTCAAACAAATCAATAGGGTACAAGTCAAACAAATCACAGTGTACAGCAAATTAACTAATTCTAGTAAACTTTCAGAGTAAGACAGTAATTAGGAATCCTGGAACACATTTCCAACAGATAAATTATTTTGATTGAAGCCACTGAAAGTCCCATCCCAACACCTTCACATCAGTTAATCACTTCAAATCAGTTAAAAGAAATGTTATGAAAAGAATTTATAACTGTATAAAAGCAAGGTTTAAGATAAAAGGAGAAATTCATTTGCAATTATCTTTCTACCCTAATCTAAATGAATAGTAACTTTTCTGGTTAAAATCAATTGTATCTCTTCTGAAAGAGACACGTGTACCCCGATGTTCATTGCAGCACTGTTTATAATAGCCAGGACATGGAAGCAACCTAGATGTCCATCAGCAGATGAATGGATAAGAAAGCTGTGGTACATATACACAATGGAGTACTACTCAGCCATTAAGAAGAATACATTTGAATCAATTTTAATGAGGTGGATGAAACTGGAGCCGATTATACAGAGCGAAGTAAGCCAGAAAGAAAAACACCTATACAGTATACTAATGCATATATATGGAATTTAGAAAGATGGTAATGATAACCCTGTATGCGAGACAGCAAAGGAGACACAGATGTATAGTACAGTCTTTTAGACTCTGTGGGAGAGGGAGAGGGTGGGATGGTTTGGGGGAATGGCATGGAAACATGTATAATATCATATAAGAAATGAATCACCAGTCCAGGTTCGATACAGGATGCTTGGGGCTGGTGCACTGGGATGACCCAGAGGGATGGTACAGGGAGGGAGGTGGGAGGGGGGTTCAGGATAGAGAACACGTATACGCCCATGGCAGTTTCATGTTGATGTGTGGCAGAACCAATACAATATTGTAAAGTAATTAGCCTTCAATTAAAATAAATATTTACATTTTAAAAAAAGAATAGAGTGAATGCTCTATATTCACTAGCGCTGTCCTAGTACATTTAAATGTGCCAGGAATAAAAAGGTGGAGAGACTAAATAAAAGTTAAAGAAAGACAATATATAATTTCAGAGAGTCGGATATTCTTTCAAACATTTACAAAATTCGTTAAGAGATATGGACTGCCTGTCCCACCTCAATGCCCCAAAAGCAGTTATTTCATAGATTCAAAATAAACAAAACTGAATTTATCTTTAAATGTGCTATTTTTTAATTTTTGTATTCATTCATTTCATCCCTACCATCATCTGAAAGAGTCAAAAATGGAAGTTACACTTTAACTGTATAAACTTGGAACCTAAGGATAGAAAGTATTTTGAAAATCTCACCATTATTAAAAAGGTAGCTCAGAAATCCAAACAAAAATAACAGAATTCTGGTTAGACATATGATCATATAGTTCATATAACCATTTCTAGATATGGACAATCTAGTCTGTCTTTGAAAGTTTACAAATTTCCCAAAGAAGATATGAAAAGAGCCAATCATGCACAGGAGAAGATGCTCAATTATTACAGAAATGCAGACCAAAATCACAAAGAGATGCCACTTCATACCCATTAGGAAACTATTATCAAAAGTAACAAGTGTTGGCGAGAATGTGAAGAAGTTCAAGTCTCTGTGCATTGCTAGTGGGAATGTAAATTGTGGTGCAGCCACTATGAAAAACAATATGGCGGTTCCTTAAAAAGTTAGAAATACAATAACCATATGATCCAGCAATTCTAATTCTGGGAATTAAAAGCAGGGTCTCGGTCAGATATTTATGCACCAGTGTTCACTGCAGCATGACACACACTGTCAAAAGAGAAAGTAACCCAAATGCCTGTTGATGTATGAAAGGATAAACAAAACGCGGTACATACATACAATGGAGCATTTTTCACCTTAGAAAGGAAGGAAATTCTGACACATGCGATAACATGGGTGAACTTTGAGGACATTATACTGAGTTAAAAAAGCCAATCACAAAAGGATAAGCACTGCATAATTCCACTTAGATGAGGGACCAAGAGCAGTAAAATTCAGAGTCAGGAAGTAGAAGGGTGACTGTCAGGGGTTGAGGGAAAGGAGAATGAAGAGTTGTTTTTTAATGAGTACAGAGTTTCAGCTTAGGAAGATGAAAAAAGTTCTGGAGATGGATGATGGTAATAGTTGCTGAACATTGTGAATGTACTTTATGCCACTGAACTGTATGCTTCAGTTCCGTTCAGTTCAGTCCAGTCACTCAGTCGTGTCTGACTCTCTGTGACTGCACAGACTGCAGCATGCCAGGCCTCCCTGTCCATCACCAACTCCTAGAGCTCACTCAAATTCATGTCCATTGAGTCGGTGATGACATCCAACCATCTCAGCCTCTGTTGTCTCCTTCTCCATCTGCCTTCAGTCTCCCAGCATCAGGGTCTTTTCAAATGAGTTAGTTCTTCACATCAGGTGGCTAAAGTATTGGAGTTTCAGCTTCAGCATCAGTCCTTCCAATAAATATTCAGGACTGATTTCCTTTAGGATGGACTGGTTAGATATCCCTGCAGTCCAAGGGACTCTCAAGAGGCTTCTCCAACATCACAGTTCAAAAGCATCAATTCTTTGGAGCTCAGCTTCCTTTATAGTCCAACTCTCACATCCATACTTGGCTACTGGAAAAAACATAGCTTTGACTAGATGAAACTTTGCCGGCAAAGTAATGTCTCTGCTTTTTAATATGCTGTTAGGTTGGTCATAACTTTTCTTCCAAGGAGCAAGTGTCTTTTAACTTCATGGCTGCAGTCACCATCTGCAGTGATTTTGGAGCCCAAAAAATATAAAGTCTGTCACTGTTTCCACAGTTTCCCCATCTATTTGCCATGAATTGATGGGACTACATGCCATGATCTTAGTTCTCTGAATGTTGAGCTTTAAGCCAACTTTTTCAGTCTCTTTCACTTTCACAAAGAGGCTCTTTAGATCTTACTCACTTTCTGCCATAAGGGTGGTGTCATCTGCATATCTGAGGTTGTTGATATTTCTACCAACAATCTTCATTCCAGCTGTGCTTCATCCACTGTATACTTAAACATGTTTAAAACGGTAAATTTTACGTTATGTGTATTTTACCAAAAAGAAACAGAAACAAATGTTCCTGGTGTTCCAGTGGTAAAGAAATGAAAGTCGCTCAATCATGTACAATTCTTTGCAACTCCATGGCCTGTACAGTTCGTGGAATTCTCCAGGCCATAATACTGGAGTGGGTAGCCTTTCCTTTCTCCAGGGCATCTTCCCAACCCAGGGATCAAACCCAGGTCTCCCACATTGCAGGGGGATTCTTTACTGAGCCACAAGAGAAGCCCAAAGGAAAGGTTCCATTGGGAAAGGTTCCATTCCTGGTCAAGGGAGATCCCACATGCTGTGGAGCAACTAATCCTGTAAGCCACAACTACTGAGCCCTCGAGTCTAAAGCCTGTGAGCCACAACACGAAGACCCAGAGCAGCCAATAAATAAGTACATTAAAAAAGTTGTAAAAAAAAAAAAAAAAAAGTTGTGCTTCTTTTTTTTGGAAAAATGGAAAGAATGATAGACTCATTTGAGCAATGTGAAAGAATTTAAAAGCTTATGGAGTAAAATATAGTTACCTTTATCTTCCTTAAAAGTACTTATATACACTAAAAAACCTATATCTTAAGTCATATATTTTCTGAGATTTGCTTCAAACAATCAACTGGGGGAACTCCAAAGTGAGGAAATATAAATGAAACAGGATTTACCAAGTTAAGAACTGTTGACACTACAGGATTGGCACATGAAGATTCTTTATATTATTTTTCTCTACTTTTGTACTTGTTTGAATTGTGCTATAATGAAAAATTTTAATATTGTTTTTGTACATTCACCACATGAAAAAGTTTTAAACAAAATCATCAAGAGCCAACGAAGAGCAGCAAATTCTAAATGCTAAAATAAGCCTAAGAAAGAAAAAATTTTAAGGGGCATGCTCATTATAAGGGGCTTCCTTGGTGGCTCACATGGTAAAGAATCTGCCTGCAACGTGGGAGACCTGGGTTGGATCTCTGCGTCGGGAAGATTCCCTGGAGAAGGGAACAACTACCACTCCAGTATTCTTGCCTGGAGAATTCCATATGACATCTCTTCCACTTATAAAGAAACCCTTTGGGGCAGCATTTATAAGTAATAGTTAACATATATTAAATGTTTCCTACTTATCCAAGCTTTACATATACTATTTATTTAATCCTTATAATAATCTGTCATCGTCATCATCATTATTATTACTATCTCCATTTTATAGATGAGGAAACTGGGACTCAAAGAGGCAAAATAATTTTATTCAAGTTCACAAGTATTGAGTAAATTTTAAGTCTATGGAAGGAGAGATTTGATCTTCTATCATAAGATAGAAGGGATAAGATCAACACTCTTGCCTCATCTGTCTCTGTAAATCTCTGAAGACTTTCAACATTAGCTCAGCTCAATTTAGTTCATCTATTGAGCACTTACTAAGTGTCAGAAGCTGGGCACTGTGATAAGCACTTAGAACTGCAAACAGAAGACATGGATCAACATATTTATTTTAGAAACCAGATGACCCAATATAAATTTACTTTCCTAACACTCGGTTCTTCCTTTTTCATGGCAGTAATCACTCTACAGTAAGTTATCTGATACCCGATCTCACCACTGTAAAGTAAGCTCAGTGAGGATTCAAACCCTATCTGTCTAGTTCAAAACTCTATTCCCAAGGCCCACCACAAGGTTCAATCATAGCTGAGTCTCAATGTATGTATGGTGCACAGAATTGAATTTCGAACATGCTACCCATTCACTAATCTAAATGAAAGCAACACAGTGAAGAGGCAAGAATGCAGACTTTGGATCAAGCATTCATTCACTTGTGCAGTCATTCATTTGTTCATTCACTGATTCATGTGCTTAGGCACTCAATATTCAGAAACATCTACTATGTACCATTTCTCTGGGTGCTGTGAACATAGCACTGAAGATAGGAGTCTCCATCCTCATGGAGTTCACCAGCTCTGTTACTAATCCCTGAGCAATCTTGGACAGCCACTTAGTCTGCGTACGTCAGTTTCAGCTTTCTTATTAGAAAAACAGGATGGTAATAATATGCAATATATTTTAAGGAAATCAGATAATATACATGAAGGCCTTGATACATGGTAAGCATTCAATAAATGACAACTATTCTAGTTAACAATACATTGAAAGTCAAAACCCAAAATACTAAATATAATACTTGGAGCAAGTGACAAATAGCCCTGATTTCCAGGAAAAAAAATGTATTTTAAAAAGTTTGGCAAGAGAAATATGAGTAATAATATGTCCTATGTATTTCCTTCAAAATGCTTTGGTATACATCATTTTAAATACTAAAGTTGAACATTTTCCCTAGATTCTGTACTAGAGAAAAACTTTCTACTGAACCAGTCTGCCTGATTTTTCAAAAGGTTTTGTGTGGCCAAAGATGGTCATGTATATATATATATATCAATCTTGACAACTTCCATCACTGACCAACTGGAGGGAAGCTAGGCTTCTAAATGACCTATGGCCATAGGGACACTCAGCAAACTTCTTCCCAGTTTGGTCAAGGAGAGTTTAGCAAAATTTATTTTTGCAAGGAACCTCAGCATCTTCCACAATTCCCAAACAGTCTGTAGCATAACCTGTCAATCACTTTCAGTCAAACATTCTCACTTACAGTTCATCTTTTCAATGATTCTGTAAAGTAGTCTCTAGGAGAAGTTAACAAACTTGCCCTGACTTATGCAGCCAATCAAGGGCAGAGCAGGGGTTCACATCTAGCTCTTCTGACTTGAAGACTCTGTCACTGCATCATGAATTAACTACTTTCCCTAGACTACTTCCTTCCTTTCAACATTCTGAGATATATGAAAAAGAAGTAAGCTTTAAAAAAATGGATTTCTTTATACCCCAATTTTAAATTCTCAACAAGGATTACAACCACTTTAAATTCCTTGTACCCAGAACTTCTGGTTTTCCCCTCAGTCTTAACAGGAATTGGAATGGCTATAATGCATGATTGAAACTCCATAAGATACACAGGTTAATTAGAATGCTTTCAACATTAGTAAATCACCTAAGATGCTGCAAGTGCATTTCCGGGGATATTCATGGTGCATGAAGATTTTAGTCTTACTGCAAAACAACCTCTATCATCTGACCTTTGGAGGGCCACCTCTGCAGACCACTTTCAGTTTCCATATGGTGGGGAAAAAACCAAAACATAAACCTTTGGTGTAATCTATTACAATATCTCCTAATATTTCCTTAGCAAACCATGGATCTCCTTTAAAGCTTTACATCAGTACTATAATTTTTTTCAGTCAATTGTGTATTTATTTTATTTCTATTATGCTATTTATTCTGAAGCAATAGTCTATTTTATAGCATTTAGTTTTGCCTGACCATAAAAAGCAATGCTTCATTAGACAAAATAGAAAATGGTATAAAATATGTAAACAGCATCCAGAGATGACCTTAATAAATATTTCAGACTCTCACAACCTTCCACTCTTATTTATAATCCTGTTGTTATGGAGATCTTTTTGTTTGTTTTTTTAATATAAACTTATCTAATTGGAGGTTAATTACTTTCCAATATTGTATTGGCTTTGCCATACATCAACATTAATCCGCCACAGGTATACACGTGTTTCTCATCCTGAAGCCCCCTCTCCCCTTCCTCCCCGTTCCATCCCCCTGGGTCATCCCAGTGCACCAGCCCCAAGCATCCAGTATCATGCATTGAACCTGGACTGGCGATTCATTTCATATATGATATTATACATGTTTCAATGCCATTCTCCCAAATCATCCCACCCTCCCCCCTCCCACAGAGTCCAAAAGACTGTTCTATACATCTGTGTCTCTTTTGCTGTCTCGCATACAGGGTTATTGTTACCATCTTTCTAAATTCCATATATATGCATTAGTATACTGTATTGGTGTTTTTCTTTCTGGCTTACTTCACTCTGTATAATCGGCTCCAGTTTCATCCACTCATTAGAACTGATTCAAATGTATTCGTTTTAATGGCTAAGTAATACTCCATTGTGTATATATACCACAGCTTTCTTATCCATTCATCTGCTGATGGACATCTAGGTTGCTTCCATGTCCTGGCTATTATAAACAGTGCTGTGATGAACATTGGTGTACACATGTCTCTTTCAATTCTGGTTTCCTCGATCTGTATGCCCAGCAGTGGGATTGCTGGGTCATAAAGCAGTTATATTTCCAGTTTTTTAAGGAATCTCCACACTGTTCTCCATTAGTGGCTGTACTAGTTTGCATTCCCACCAACAATGTAAAAGGGTTCCCTTTTCTCCACACCCTCTCCAGCATTTATTGCTTGTAGACTTTCGGATCTCAGCCATTCTGACTGGTGTGAAAAGGTATCTCATTGTGGTTTTGATTTGCATTTCTCTGATAATGAGTGCTGTTGAGCAAATTTTCATGTGTTTCTTAGCCATCTGTATGTTTTGGGAGAAATGTCTATTTAGTTCTTTGACCCATTTTTTGATTGGGTTGTTTATTTTTCTGGAATTGAGCTGCAGGAGTTGCTTCTATATTTTTGAGATTAGTTGTTAGTCAGTTGCTTCACTTGCTATTATTTTCTCCCCTTCTGAAGTCTATCTTTTCACCTTGCTTTTCCTTTGTTGTTCAAAAGCTTTTAATTTTAATTAGATCCCATTTGTTTATTTTTGCTATTATTTCCAGTATTCTGGGAGATGGGTGATAGAGGATCCTGCTGTGATTTATGTCGGAGAGTGTTTTGCCTATGTTCTCCTCTAGGAGTTTTATAGTTTCTGGTCTTACACTTAGATCTTTAATCCATTTAGAGTTTATTTTTGTGTATGGTGTTAGAAAGTGTTCTAGTTTCATTCTTTTACAAGTGGTTGACCAGTTTTCCCAGCACCACTTGTTAAAGAGATTGTCTTTAATCCACTGTATATTCTTGCCTCCTTTGTCAAAGATAAGGTGTCCATAGGTGTGTGGATTTATCTCTGGGCTTTCTATTTTGTCCCATTGATCTATATTTCTGTCTTTGTGCCAGTACCATACTATCTTGATGACTGTGCCTTTGTAGTAGAGCCTGAAGTCAGGCAGGTTGGTTCCTCCAATTCCATTCTTCTTTCTCAAGATTGCTTTGGCTATTCGAGGTTTTTTATATTTCCATACAAACTGTGACATTATTTGTCCTATCTCTGTGAAAAATACCACTGGTAGCTTGATAGGGATTGCATTGAATCTGTAGATTGCTTTGGGTAGTATACTCATTTTCACTATATTGATTCTTCTGATCCATGAACATGGTATATTTCTCCACCTATTAGTGTCCTCTTTGATTTCTTTCACCAGTGTTTTATAGTTTTCTATACATAGGTCTTTAGTTTCTTTAGGTAGGTATATTCCTAAGTATTTTATTCTTTTCATTGCAATGGTGAATGGAATTGTTTCCTTAATTTCTTTTTCTACTTTCTCATTATTAGTGTATAGGAATGCAAGGGATTTCTGTGTGTTGATTTTATATCCTGCAACTTTACTATATTCATTGATTAGCTCTAGTAATTTTCTGGGGGAGTCTTTAGGGTTTTCTATGTAGAGGATCATGTCATCTGCAATCAGTGAGAGTTTTACTTCTTCTTTTCCAATCTGGATTCCTTTTATTTCTTTTTCTGCTCTGGTTGCTGTGGCCAAAACTTCCAGAACTATGTTGAATAGTAGCAGTGAAAGTGGGCACCCTTGTCTTGTTCCTGACTTTAGGGGACATGCTTTCAATTTTTCACCACTGAGGATAATGTTTGCTGTGGGTTTGTCACATATAGCTTTTATTATGTTGAGGTATGTTCCTTCTATTCCTGCTTTCTGGAGAGTTTTTATCATAAATGGATGTTGAATTTTGTCAAAGGCCTTCTCTGCATCTATTGAGATAATCATATGGTTTTTATTTTTCAATTTGTTAATGTGGTGAATTACATTGATTGATTTGCGGATACTGAAGAATCCTTGCATCCCTGGGATAAGGCCCACTTGGTCATGGTGTATGATCTTTTTAATGTGTTGTTGAATTCTGATTGCTAGAATTTTGTTAAGGATTTTTGCATCTATGTTCATCAGTGATATTGGCCTGTAGTTTTCTTTTTTTGTGGCATCTTTGTCAGGTTTTGGTATTAAGGTGATGGCGGCCTCATAGAATGAGTTTGGAAGTTTACCTTCCTCTGCAATTTTCTGGAAGAGTTTGAGGAGGATAGGTGTTAGCTCTTCTCGAAGTTTTTGGTAGAATTCAACTGTGAAGCCATCTGTGTCCTGGGCTTTTGTTTGCTGGAGGATTTCTGATTACAGTTTCAATTTCCATGCTTGTGATGGGTCTGTTAAGATTTTCTATTTCTTCCTGGTTCAGTTTTGGAAAGTTGTACTTTTCAAAGAATTTGTCCATTTCTTCCATGTTGTCCATTTTATTGGCATATAATTGCTGATAGTAGTCTCTTATGATCCTTTGTATTTCTGTGTTGTCTGTTGTGATCTCTCATTTTCATTTCTATTTTTATTGATTTGATTTTTCTCCCTTTGATTCTTGATGAGTCTGGCTAATGGTTGGTCAATTTTATTTATCCTTTCAAAGAACCAGCTTTTGGCTTTGTTGATTTTTGCTATGGTCTCTTTTGTTTCTTTTGCATTTATTTCTGCCCAAATTTTTAAGATTTCTTTCCTTTTACTAACCCTGGGGTTATCCATTTCTTCCTTTTCTAGTTGCTTTAGGTGTAGAGTTGTTATTTATCTGACTTTTTTCTTGTTTCTTGAGGTATGCCTGTATTGCTATGAACTTTCCCATTAGCACTGCTTTTACAGTGTCCCACAGGTTTTCGGTTGTTGTGTTTCCATTTCCATTCATTTCTATGCATATTTTGATTTCTTTTTTGATTTCTTCTGTGATTTGTTGGTTATTCAGCAGTGTGTTGTTCAGCCTCCATATGTTGGAATTTTTAATAGTTTTTCTCTTGTAATTGAGAATTAATCTTACTGCATTGTGGTCAGAAAAGATGCTTGGAATGATTTCGATTTTTTTGAATTTACCAAGGCTAGATTTATGGCCCAGGATGTGATCTATCCTGGAGAAAGTTCCTTGTGTGCTTGAGAAAAGGCGAAATTCATTGTTTTGGGGTGAAATGTCCTATAGATATCAATTAGGTCTAACTGGTCTATGGTATCATTTAAAGTTTGTGTTTCCTTGTTAATTTTCTGTTTAGTTGATGTATACATAGATGTGAGCGTGGTATTAAAGTCTCCCACTATTATTGTGTTATTGTTAATTTCCCATTTCATACTTGTTAACATTTGTCTTACATATTGTGGTGCTCCTATGTTGGGTGCATATATATTTATAATTGTTATATTTTTTCTGTGGATTGATCCTTTGATCATTATGTAGTGTCCTTCTTTGTCTCTTTTCACAGCCTTTGTTTTAAAGTCTATTTTATCTGATATGAGTATTTCTACTCCTGCTTTCTTTGGGTCTCTATCTGCATGGGATATCTTTTTCCAGCCCTTCACTTTCAGTCTGTATGTGTCCCCTGTTTTGCGGTGGGTCTCTTGTAGACAACATATATAGGGGTCTTGTTTTTATATCCATTCAGCCAGTCTTTGTTTTTGGTTGGGGCATTCAACCCATTTATGTTTCAGGTAATTATTGATAAGTACGATCTTGTTGCCATTTACTTTATTGTTTGGGGTTCCAGTTTATACACCCTTTTTGTGTTTCCTGTCTAGAGAAGATCCTTTAGCATTTGTTGGAGAGCTGGGTTGGTGGTGCTTAATTCTCTCAGCTTTTGCTTGTCTGTAAAGCTTTTGATTTCTCCTTCATATTTGAATGAGATCCTTGCTGGGTAAAGTAATCTGGGCGGTAGGTTATTTTCTTTCATCCCTTTAAGTATGTCTTGCCATTCCCTCCTGGCCTGAAGAGTTTCTATTGAAAGATCAGCTGTTATCCTTATGGGAATCCCCTTCTGTTTTATTTGCTGTTTTTCTCTTGCTGCTTTTAATATTTGTTCTTTGTGTTTGATCTTTGTTAATTTGATTAATATGTGTCTTGGGGTGTTTCAACTTGGGTTTATTCTGTTTGGGACTCTCTGTGTTTCTTGGATTTGGGTGATTATTTCCTTCCCCATTTTAGGGAAGTTTTCAACTATTATCTCCTCAAGTATTTTCTCATGGTCTTCTTCTGGGACTCCTATGATTCAAATGTTGGGGCATTTAACACTGTCCTGAAGGTCTCTGCCATTGTCCTCATTTCTTTTTATTCATTTTTCTTTTTGCGTCTCTGATTCATTTATTTCTACCATTGTATCTTCTACTTCACTAATCTTATCTTCTGACTCTGTTATTCGACTATTTGTTGCCTCCAGAGTGTTTTTTATCTCATTTATTGCATTATTCATTATATACTTACTCTTTTTTATTTTTTCTAGGTCCTTGTTAAACCTTTCTTGCATCTTCTCAATCCTTGTCCCCAGGTTATTTATCTGTGATTCCATTTTGATTTCAAGATTTTGGATCATTTTCACTATCATTATTCAGAATTCTTTATCAGCTAGATCCCTATCTCTTCCTCTTTTGTTTGGTTTGGTGGGCATTTATCCTGTTCCTTTACCTGCTGGGCATTCCTCTGTCTCTTCATCTTGTTTATATTGCTGAGTTTGGGGTGGCCTTTCGGTATTCTGGCAGTTTGTGGAGTTCTCTTTATTGTGGAGTTTCCTTGCTGCGGGTGGGGTTGTACAGGTAGCTTGTCAAGGTTTCTTGGTTAGGGAAGCTTGTGTCGGTGTTCTGGTGGGTGGAGCTGGATTTCTTCTCTCTGCAGTGCAATGAAGTGTCCAGTAATGAGTTATGAGATGTCAATGGTTTTGGAGTAACTTTGGGCAGCCTGTATATTAGAGCTCAGGGCTGTGTTCCTGTGTTGCTAGAGAATTTGTGTGGTATGTCTTGCTCTGGAACTTGTTGGCCTTTGGGTGGTTCTTGGTTTCAGTGTAGGTATGGAGGCATTTGATGAGCTCCTGTCAATTAATGTTCCCTGGAGTTAGGAGTTCTCTGGTATTCTCATGATTTGGACTTAAGCCTCCTGCTTCTGGTTCTCAGTCTTATTTTTACAGTAGTCTCAAGACTTCTCCTTCTACACAGCACCATTGATAAAACAACTAGGTTAAAGATGAAAAGTTTCTCCACAGTGAGGGACACCCAGAGAGGTTCACAAAGTTACATGGAGAAGAGAAGAGGGAGGAGGGAGTTAGAGGTGACCTGAATGAGATGAGGTGGAATCAATAGAGGAGAGAGCAAGCTAGCCAGTAATCACTTCCTTATGTGCACTCCACAACTGGACCTCTCAGAGATGTTCACGGAGTCATACAGAGAAGAGAAGAGGGAGGAAGGAGACAGAGGTGGCCAGGAGGATAAAAGGGGGAAATCAAAAGGAGAGAGACAGATCCAGCCAGTAATAGGTTCCCTAAGTGTTTTCCACCATCTGGAACACACAGAGATTCACAGAGTTGGGTAGAGAAGAGAGGGGGTAGGGAGGAGACAGAGGTGACCTGGTGGAGAAAAAGGAGAGTCCAAGGAGGGATAGATCAGTCAAGCCAGTAATCTTGCTCCCAAGTATAAATGGGTACTGAAGATTGGGTTCTTAAAGGTACAAAATTTATAACAAATACCAAAAAGCAAAGATTAAAAATCTAGAGTTGGAATTTCAAAAATACAATATTAAAGAAAAGAAAGAAAGAAAAAAAAGTCACAAAAATTATAAAATATATATATATATGAAGTTTGCTTTAAAAAATAGGGTCTTTTTTCTGCAAAGTAATAGTAGGTTATAAAAGTGAAAATTAAAGGACTAATAGAGGACTTAAAATTAAAAAAAAATTTTAAATGATCATAAAAATAGTAAAAATATATCTAGGGCTTTATCTGGTGGTATTGTGGGTATTGTGGGGTCAGTTCATTTTCAGATAGTTCCTTGGCCCAGCTTATATTTCTCAAGATCTATAGGCCCCTTCCTATGTTGTCAGCACTAACGACAGGGTTTTAATCTATTGCACCTGTCCCTTCCAAGATGGTTCCCTCTGTTTTAGCTTCTTCTGTTTCCTGGTCTCTTCAGAGTCTGATTTCCGCCCTGACACAAAGGGAGCGGTGGTGGGCATTTTTTTTAGGCTCACTTGTTCAGTCGTGCTGTGGGGAGGGAGGGATGCTGCAAACAAATAACACTGGCGTGTGCTTGCAGTGCCTCAGCCACACTGGGTCTGCCCCCACTCACGGCACATGTGCCCCCCCTGCCCACATTGCTCAGGCTCTAGGTTGCTCTGCTCGGGACCATCTGAGGCCGGCCCTGGGCTGCATGCACCTCCCAGGTCTAAGCCGCTCAGGTTCAGGGACTCGAGTAGTCCTCAGAGGCATAGATTCGGTTGGGCCTGTGTTTTGTGCACTTCCCAGGTCCAAGCAGCTCAGGTGATGAGGTGTTTGGCAAGTGTGGTCATTGCGACTTATCACCTCCCCCATCCCTGCCACTCAGTTTTCTGGGTGTACAACCAGCACACCTTCTCAGGCAGATATTGACTGTCCAGAACCCCAAGAAGTCTTAGTTAGCAAAGAAGCCTGCTTGCAGTTTGGTAGATAATGCCTCTCTGGGGCTGTGATTGCCCCCTTCTGGCTCTGGCTGCCTGTCACCAAGGGGGATGGTCTGCAGCCGGCTAGTTCTGTTCAGTACTTTGTTCTGTGCATGGGTCTGGCAGTGTCTTAGGGCTTTTCGGGTGGTAGCTATCCCACAGTCTGGTTTTGCTAGCCCAAGTTAGTTCACTCAGATTGCCCTTGGGGCATTCAGGCCAGATCCTTACTGTAAGCACTGCAGCCCGCGCCTCCCTGCCCAGCCCCCGCTTGCTAGTGGCGGGTGCAGGCGTCTGCGCTGCTTCTCCACTGGGGGAGTTACCACTGGGCTCGTAATCTGTGGGTGTTAATTATTTATTTATTTTCCCTCCCTGTTATGTTGCCCTCTGTGCTTCCAAGGCTCGCCACAGGCTTGGCAGTGAGAGTGTTTCCTGGTGTTTGGAAACTTTCCTCTTTTTAAGACTCCTTTCCCAGGACGGAGCTCCGTCCCTACCTCTTTTGTCTCTTTTTTTGTCTTTTATATTTTTTCCTACCTCCTTTCGAAGACAATGGGCTGCTTCTCTGGGTGCCTAACGTCCCCTGCCGGCATTCAGAAGTTGTTTTGTGGAATTTACTCAGTGTTTAAATGTTCTTTTGATGAATTTGTAGGGGAGAAAGTGGTCTCCCCATCCTATTCCTCTGCCATCTTAGCTGTACTATAATTTTTAAAACTGTTTGTTGAACAATTTTTTTGTTGCAACGTTGTTGCAAGCACTGCATGCCAAGTCTCAAGCTAAGTACAGCCTTCTCTTTTATCTTTTCTCTTTGATACTGCTTTTTCTATGAGCTTTATTCCATAATCACTGTGCTATCAAATATAATAGCCACCAGCCACAGGGGACTATTTAAATTTAAATTATAATTAATTAAAATTAAATATAATTTACAATTCAAGTCCTTGGTCACATTAGCCACATTTCAAGGGTTCAACTGCCCTCTGTGGCTAGTGGCTACTATATTAGACAGTACATAGTATATTTCCATCATGATAGAAAGCTCTATTGGACAGTGCTGCCACAGAACATCAAATTCTGGGTTTTCATCAGCCTAGAACTTCCAGTCAGGATTAAATCAAGAACAAAACTACTACCAGAGTAGGTCAGACTAGTTCTCAATCTTATTCCTAGGGCTTCAAATGCTAAACTATAGTTGAAGGGAAAAGGGAATCTAGTCATCTAGTATAGTGGGTGATTAAATATCCTGGAATAATCCATGGATGCCACAACATAACCAGGACACTTATTTCTTACTGAAACTAAACCGTAAACACAAGACTTATTGCATTTATTTTAAGAGAAAGAGAAATACATATAACACAGAAAAACAAATAAAGACCTGAAGTCATCCTGTGTAACTTAGACCAATCATGTTACTCCTCTGATCTTAAATTTCATAATCTGCAAAATTAAAAAGTAGATAAATTCTTAGTTTATTTTCACCTCTGAAATTCCAGAGGCAAAGGCTTTATTTAGTTTATGTAATATCTAAAGAACTGTGCAGACTTCAAACATATATTAGATAATAAATCAAAGGGTTTATTAAAATTAGAAGAAGCTAGCTATATAGAATGTAAGTTAGGACACTCACTGTGTGATAAAAATGGTATTACCACAGCATCCTACAGAATCTGCCTTTTTAACTACCAGAAAGACATGACTGGGAGTGGTTAAAATGTTCATATTTTTACCTTTATCAAAAAATATAGCAACATATTGGACCCTATGGCATATATAATGTGTCTCACTAAATAGTAATAGGGGAAGAATAATTATTAGAATTATAATATATAATGTAACTATCACATATTATACATTGTTATAATTGCATAATTATATTATTATATTACAGCATTTATTGAAACATTTATTGAGGTTGTTTAACAGGTGAACTCCTTTTATCATCAAACAGCTCTATGAAGGAAATTTTTTTTCTTTTATCATTTTACATTTTACATGTAAGAAAACTGAAATGAAGGGAGTTAGGTTTCTAAGCCACCCACTCCAGTGTTCTTGCCTGGAGAATCCCAGGGACGGGGGAACCTGGTGGCCTGCCCTCTATGGGGTTGCACAGAGTCTGACACGACTGAAGCAATTTAGCAGCAGCAGCAGGTTGCTAACCCACAGCTGCAGAGCTAAACAATGGCAGAGTCATGATTTAAAACCAAAACCACTCAGCTGAAGTGCACATGCTTCTACTTTAGCACATTGACTCCTAAAGAGAATTTTACGTGCTAATCATTAGAAAAGACCTACCCATGGCAGATTCATGTTGATGTATGGCAAAACCAATACAATATTGCAAAAGTAATTAGCCTCCAATTAAAATAAATAAATTTAAATTTAATAAATAAATAAATTCAACTAAAAAAAAAAAAGAAGAAGAAAGGACGTAAAATAAGAAGGCTCCTAGACTACTGTTAAGAACCCAGCTAATATCACAAAGCTACCATTTTCCTATATATTTTTCCAGAAGACAGAACAACAGCTTATTTCCCTGGATAGGCCCCTCAGCCAAAATTCTTTCTAGCCTAGGCCAAGTGCCAATTTTAATGGAACTGGAATCAAGTTCATGATTGTCTATTAGAGTTCCAATGTCCTGAGACCTTTGTTAATTGAATTAGACACAAGACAAAGGGAATTAAAAGGAGGGTAAGTTAAATTTTCATATTGCCTTGGGCAAATGTCAGAGAATTGGGTCTTTTTTTCCCTGAGGAACTGCGTACCCACTTTAACATTTACAATTATTTTATAATTAGATTGATATTTTGTAAGATAGAAGCCTCCGTAACACTGACATTCAAATGCCTCCTTTGCACAGGGAGAAAGGGAGAGCAAGGGCCAATTACTTGTGCTGCAATATCGTTTTCAAGGAGACCTAGCATTTATTAAGTCATAAATATCCAAATCCAAAATAATTTCATATTCTCTGCAGTGATCCCATTCCATCAACCATTCTACCTAAATATACCCTGCTTCCATCACTCAACAAAGCCACAAAGGCTATTATAAGGCATTAAAAACCTCTACATAGTTTCTCCTTTCTGCATCTGCACTTTCCTCTGATCAATTAAGATTTCGGTTAGGCTGGAGGTGAGAAAGGAAGGAAATAAAATTCAAGCCACAAATCCTTACCTTAATCCCACAAATAGCACTGACAAGCAACAATTGGTGAGGAAAAAAGCTCAATGGAAGGCTTCCTTGCTCCAAGCTCATGTTAATTATTATCCAAAATTCATTATTAAATTATTACTCATAAAACATCTCTGTCTACTTCTCAGAAGTATCACAGATGATGGTCCTATTCTATCTCAGGGCGCATTAGTATCACTGAGGGAAAAAACAGGTCTGCATCTGATTCAAACAGATTAAACTCATATCTACAGTAGACACATCCTTCAGTCTAGGAAGGAGCTTTCAAGTCATATATACAGAAGATACTTCATTCTGGAATTTTCTAGAAATGGAATAGATGCCTGCCTTCCATCTGAGCCCCTAGTTTAGAAATCTGAGGACCTAAATGCCTTTTGTGATTATCCATTTGCAAACATTCCTTTGTTTTCTAACAAACCTTTCTCATTTTATCACCTATAAATATTCTACACTAACATGCAGTAGCACCCTATACACAGACAGATCAAGATAATGAAAGTTCAAAAATGTCAAAAGCTATTTTTCATAAAGGAGCTTGAGGAGGGAGAAATGTGACAACTTCAAGGTTGACCAGACTGGACAATCCTGAAAAGACAAATTCACTGAGTTAATGCTGAAAATGTCAGCTAACTCACCACTAAGAAACTAGTGATGTCTGTGACTCACTCTCTTCCAAAGAGGAAAACAAGTCACTCCCCTCTCTTGCAGATATATTTGTTTTCACAGAACAGACTGTCTACACAAAGAGCTTCCCAAGGCAATGTCTACGTCAAAGCAATCAGCAGAGGTGATCTTCTGACTGGGCTGAGAGCTCCCCTACACCTTTTATGTAAGAAAGGACAATTGTCCCATCTTAATCTTTAAAAATAGAGCCATCTTAGTCCTACAATAAAGCATCACTACAAACAAAGTTAGTGGAGGTGATGGAATTTCAGCTGAGCTATTTCAAATCCTACAAGATGATGCTGTGAAAGTGCTGCAGTCAATATGCCAGCAAATTTGGAAAACTCAGCAGTGGACACAGGACTGGAAAAGGTCAGTTTTTGTTCCAATCCCAAAGAATGGCAATACCAAAGAATGTTCAAACTACTGCACAATTGCACTCATCTCACATGCTAGCAAAGTAATGCTCAAAATTCTCCAAGCTAGGCTTCAACAGTATGTGAACAGATAACATCCAGATGTTCAAGTTGGAATTAGGAAAGGCAGAAGAACCAGAGATCAAATTGCCAATCTCAGTTGGATCACAGAAAAAGCAACAGAATTCCAGAAAAACATCTACTTCTGCTTCATTGACTATGCTAACGCCTTTGACTGTGTGCATCACAAAAAACTGTGGAAAATTCTTAAAAGAGATGGGAATACCAGACCACCTTACCTGCCTCCTGAGAAACCTGTATGTAGGTCAAGAAGCAACAGTTAGAACTGGCCACAGACCAAGAGACTGGTTCAAAATTGGGAAAGGTGTACATCAAGGCTATATATCGTCACCCTGCTTATTTAACCTATATGAAGAGTACATCATGAGAAATGCTAGGCTGGATAAACCACAAACTGGAATCAAGATTGCAGGGAGAAATATCAGTATAACCTCAGATATGCAGATGACACCAGCCTTATGGAAGAAAACGAAGAGGAACTAAAGAGCCTCTTGATGAAAGTGAAAGAAGAGAGTGAAAAAGCTGGCTTAAAACTCAGTATTCAAAAAACAAAGATCATGGCATCTAGTCCCATTATTTCATGGCAAATAGATGGGGAAACAGTGGCAGACTTTATTTTCTTGGACTCCAAAATCACTGCAGATGGTGACTACAGCCATGAAATTATGAAACGCTTGCTCCTTGGTAGAAAAATTATAGCCAACCTAGACAGCATATTAAAAAACAGAGACACTGCCAACAAAGGTCCATCTAATCAAAGCTATGGTTTTTTCCAATAGTCACGTATGGATGTGAGAGTTGGATTATAAAGAAAGCTGAGCACCAAAGAATTGATGCTTTTGAACTGCGGTGTTGGAGAAGACTGTTGAGAGTCCATTGGACTGCAAGGAGATCAAATGAGGCAATCCTAAAGGAAATCAGTCCTGAATATTCATTGGAAGGACTGACGCTGAAGCTGAAGCTGAAGCTGCAGTATTTTGGCCACGTGATGCTAAGAACTGACTCATTGGAAAAGACCCTGATTCTGGGAAAGATTGAAGGCAGGAGAAGGGGACGACAGAGGATGAGATTGTTGGATGGCATCACCAACTCAACGGACATGAGTTTGAGCAAGCCCTGGGTGATAGACAGGGAAGCCTAGTGCGCTGCAGTCCATGAGGTCACATAGACTCAGACACGACTGAGCGACTGAACTGAACTGAGTCCTTCAAGACTAAACCTTTGCCACAACCACAATACGATACCAAGTTTAAAAGCACCCATCTGAGTGTCTGTGCCTAAGAGGTAGTCAAAACAAGGCTAGTACCTGATCTCACCTCCAAAACATAACTTTTTGTTTCACAATTAAAATGAGCAGCATTTAACGGAAAATTATATCTTCACCCTTAGGTCTTTTTTGAAAAGAAAAATAAAAAGGAAGAAACAAATGGAAAGAGAGTGACTAGATGGACAATAAAGAGAGAGGAAGGGAAGAGAGAAGGGGTGAGGAAAAAGGTCAGGGTGCTTGTGGAGGGGAGAGGCATAGTGAACTTTATACGTTTGCTATTTCCAAAAGATGTGTTCATTCCACTAAAACAGTGAATGAGGAAAATATTTTCCTTTTCTTTTCTGACAGCTGGAGCATAAATGGTTGTTGCAATAACACCAGAAATTATTGGTCATTCTGAACATTTTTGCTAGTACGAAGCCAGCATGCCAGCCAGTTTGAAATACTGGCCCACAAGGTGCCCTAGATATTTTGTTTTTCAAATGCAGGAATGTCAGCTTCTGGACGAAAAGTGATGTATGCTGTCTAGTGGGCAGCATGCTGGCCAGATACCAAATTTAGAATGTGTCTCCCTATAATCTTGGGTTCTGGCTCAGCAGTCCTTCACAGCCAGTACCACCCCCAGGAATGAGAAGACCAAGAAAGAGAGCAGTGTTTGACATGTGAGTTGTCACCTCTACATACATTTCAAGAAGCTAGTCTGAATCCAGGGTGAGTTGGAGCTAGGTGGGTCTCTTCTTCGGGAAGTTGATTTATTTCTATTCCATTCTAGTTAGGGAAAAGGAACTTAGGAAGCCCCCACTAAAAGTGGTTAAGCCTCACATTTTATACATTTTTTAATGTTTTCAGATATATAAAATGGCATAACCACTCTAGTTTCATCACTCGCTTGTGGAAAAAGCAACATTATACATTGAAAAATTGGTAAGGATAATATTTTGTCCGTATAATTTTTTAAAATGTACCTCTGCTATCAAACAAAGCCTACAGAGAGTCCTCACATTAAGTCAAAAAGGTACCAGCAAATATCCGAGACTGATTTGCAGGTACCAACCCCGATCGTGAAGCAGTGTTGAGACAAGCTGGGACTGGACCTGGGACCCTTTGCTGCAATGCTTGCACCTGGATGAACATCTCCTCATCTGCTCATCTCAAGCAACAGAATATAAAGAAACTGTAAGACACTAAAAATAACTGCCTACATATGCAGTTGGCAAATTATGAACAAGATACAAAAAGACCAAAAACCCAGCTGCCACTTCTGAGGCGTCCCGGGTACTGTGCATGATCCCTGCACACAGCCCCACCAAGGGGGCTGGCAGACCACCCAAGGCACCTGTCCAGTCCAAACCACACATTCATCCTTACCCTCACCCCATTTAATGGGCTACCTTGCTCCACCTCGAGGAGTAAGCAATAAAGCCTTAAAGCCAATAAAATCTTGCCTGAATTTCTCATCTAGAATCTTATCAATTTCTATTGATTAAGGAGTCCAAGAACCCTGGTCAGTAACTGTGTTAGTAATGCCTGTAGCTTTTACAATGGTAGCACTCACTCTACCTGGAAGATCATAGTTCTACCCATTGTACATTTTCCCCATAATATCACAAAGGAATTCTCCATGGAAAAAAGATTCCTGGAATTTTCCCATTATTTGCAGGAACCACAATAATCCATATGAGGGCAATCATAGTGGAGGGGCATCAGACCAACACAAGAAATTCACAAACCCCAACTCTTTTGTGTATTCCACTTTGACAACCATTCACTGTTTCCTGTCCCACATGAGAACATTCCTAAACCTCATGCATAACTTACCAAGAGAACACGGAATTAGTGCATGCGTATCTTTAGTAGGTATAAGCCATCTGAATCCTGGGTGGCTTGCAGGGAGGGGAAATAGTGAGAACACCATGAACATTTCTAGTTCAGAGCCTACTTTAAAAGCTATGTTTCCACAATTAACCAGAAGTGGAAAATTGGCATAAATCAATAAAACAGCAATTTCTCCAAGCATTCTCCTCACTGATACTGAGCAAGGCACTGTGAGGTTGAAATTCTTTCCTTACCTTTGATTTAGAATTTGCAACATGTCACTTATTCTTTTATGCAAGTCCACCAGTTGAAATATTCTAACACATTAAGTTAACCTACAACCCTCCTCCAACTACTTTGCTGTTCTTCACATTAAAATTTTGTCTCTACGGAGAAGATATTAAATGTCAAAGCCCACATAAGATACAAAAAAACAGAAGTTAAATGGTCACATGATGTCATGATGTATATCTGCCTACAGAGACAGACCATGAGACTTGGTAACCAGCAAATGATAATCAAGAACATTGTGTTTCTTTATATAAATTATCTGGTATTTATGTATTAATATTATTATTTGTCTCACAAACAAAAACAAAAAATATATACATTCAGAGAATAAAAGGATAGACAAGCAACCCACAATTAAGCATTATGAGTAAAATTTACTGGAGTTACATTTTTCTAATAAGGATTTCTCAGAGAAATCTTTTCTAGAAATTAATTATATGTGTCACTACCCTAAACAAAGGAGGGCAAAAGAAGTAGCACAAGTAGTTCCAAGCTTACACAACAGAACAGAAAGCCTTAAAAGAGTGAAAAAGAATTACGTTCTCTCCCCAGGCTATGAAGTCATCATAGCCTGTTCATTTTTAAGTAACCATAATGACAATTTGATACTAAACAACTTAGTGTTTCAAAGTTAGCAGTATGAACCTTAGGTACACTAAACAATCCAATAACTATCTATAAAACTCCTAGCCTCAGTTTTCACTTATTCTCATAATAACTGACTAAATGAGACACACAGATTGATGCCATATTGTTTATTTCTAATCAATATTAACTGTTAGGTGTCCAATCCATTTAGCCTAGGATCATTTATAGGGAAATGGAGAATACAGTGTTTGACCTAACAAAATAACTAACTTAGTAATTTTACAAAAGTCCAACTCTCAACACTGCACAAACCTACAAGACAGAATTTACAATTCTCATATCTTTCATATTACGATATTCAAAGTCATACAAAAAAATAAGGACTATTACAACTTCTTTAGAAACATGTAACTTGCCCCAAAATAGGTCTTCTTCTAACTGAATTTATATAGAATGGGCAAATATCCAATAATTTCAATCAGGATAGGAATAGAATAGTAATAATTAAGCTCAAAGGGATTATTTCCTTGATTTATCCAGTCGGGATGCTTTAAGACTAAAATAGGCAATTTTTTTCCCTGTGAAGAAAAAGTTTTACTGTGCTGCCACACACACACAGACACCCCTCCATTCACAGGTACACAACATACTATAGTTTACAAGGTTAGCATCGTCAGGATATCCATGCATATTCACACAGAAACAATAACACGATTTCTGCAAACACGTATCATCAGCACCTGTTAATGACACTGGGTCACACTGAAGGAAAGTCTGAATTTAGTACAGGTCAAGGTGGAAAGCGTTTCATCTTTCTCCATAACCAGTTCTGATCCTCTAGTAAACTCATCCTAGACTCTTCAATGGGGTCACACTAATTAAAGTCGTTAACAGTTTTCTTGGTTTCCAGGCCCAACTTCCTTTTTACCACTGCTAGTGTTAACTAAAGAAATCCTACCCCAAATAAGCACTACAGATAATATGCTAAAGAAAAATAATCCCCCAGAAAATGCAGTAATTTCTGTACCAGAATTTAAATGAAGAATGCTGCTTCCTTAATTTTAGTCAGATTATTGATTCTAAGCAGAAAGAATTTACCTAAGCAACCACTCTGAAGCACATACAATATTCAAATACACCTTTATTATGGTGGCTCAATATCTAAAAGTTTGGTATTGACAGCATCGTTCTAAAATGCATAAAGCTGTCAGATCAGTTTGGAGGAAAAAAAAGCTTCTAAAATATAAAGATTTATTTAATGGGCATATGGCACTAGAACATAAATACCCATAAGTAAAATTATAAAAATAACACAAAGTAAAAAATACCTTAAGCTAAGATTTAAAAAAAGAAACTGGAATTATTTAGTTAGAAGCAAAATTATTAAACCAACCATACAGACATAGCCACATTCACTCTTGCCCCAGGAATGCAATGTAGTCTTCATTCATCTCTAAAATGTTATACATCTGTATGATCATTACAACCCAAATGCTTAGGAGGAGTATTAGAAAAAAAGCTTTTAAAAACTATTACAGATGCTATAAAATCCTGTATGTGACAAACAAAATATGTGGGATGTCCAAATTTGCTGCTGCTGCTGCTGCTGCTGCTGACTGCAGCTTTATCCATGTAGGATCCACTGGGAAAGTGTGAGAACAGAGTATCAGTAGCCTCATGTACTTCACTATGTCTCTACACATATGCATTACTTGAGAATGTCAGCTCATCCTCAAGTACAATGTGCAGTCATCTGGGATTTGGAGAATCCCTAAGGTCACAAAATGGACAGATACTCTGATCTGAGGGGGAAAAGAAAAATTCAAAGAAGCCAGAAGTTTCCCTTTTTCCAGAAAAGTGAAGAAATCCTTACCTTTCTGTACACCAGCATGTTGGGTGATTCATCTGCCACCCCATTGCTGGTCTGTCCATAATTATTCCCCTGGGCCATGTCACCACACACCCGTGGTCCACTCTCAGATACAGGAATTATCAGTCTACCCTGCAAAAGATAGAGACTTCAGTGAGTTCTTAATGGTAGTACTTAAGAAGGTTGACTTTTTACTTTGTATGGGAGTACAGCCGATTAACCATGTTGTGGTAGTTACAGGTGAACAGTGAAGCTATTCAGTCATATATGTACATGTATCCATTCTCCCCCAAGTACCCCCTCCCATCCAGGCAGGCACATACCACTGAGCAGAGTTCCATGTGCTGTACAATAGGTCCTTGTTGGTTATCTATTTTAAATACAGCAGCGTGTACATGACTATTCCAAACTCCCTAACTATCCAAGAAGGTTGACTCTTGATTCATCTCCCTCATCCAACATTGGAGCATGCTTACATGCTGGGGCTGGCTTGTAGAAAGTAGCACAGAAACAGATTCAAAGAAAAAAAAGAACTTACACCTACAGTACTCCCAGGAAATTGTAAGAAATGACAATCTTTTAGTTAAAATTGTCATTTGACTAGGGTTTTAATTGACTTGATTTTCTGGATATTCATTTTTTAAAGTGTTTGAGGCTCACTGGAGAGGGGAAAAAAAAAAAAAACGGTTACCATTTCCATCCTACAGAGTTCTCTTCTCTCCCAATACTTGCATCTCCACCGGATGGTGTTCCCCCTCCCTCCCCGAATGGTTAAAAAGGCAACACCCTGTGGCAGCACTTTCTCCCAGGTGTCTGTCTAGTTTCCCCGCATGCTAGCGCATCAGAGGCCCATTCCTGGGCCATTCTCCAGTCATGTGTTTCCTCTTCATTCCCCTAGGTCTCCCGCACAGAGTCAAGGGAGCTTCCTCGACTTTCACCTGCCTGCACTGCCCGGCCACTGCTGCTTCTCCCCTCGGCCCAACTCCGCTTCGGAAGTCACGGCGTAACCCTGCCCAACCCCGGCCAGAAGGCAGAGAAGGTGTCCTGGCAACAGGACCAGGTGGGAGGTCGGCCCTTCAGGCAATTACCTGGGTCACCGTGAGCAGCGCCAACTGCGGAAGCCTCGGAGCGACCAGGCGGAGACAGGGGAAAACAAGCAAGCCCGGCTCGCCTGCGGCGGCAGCAAATGGCAGGCGAGCCCGAGCCGCGCACTGGAGCCGGGCCGGCGGCGGTGTCAGCCCCGCGGACCCGGGCGCGGGGCTCCGGGACACCGCCTCCGACCTCCGCCCCCACCCCAACCCACCCCCATCCCCGTGCCCAGCCTCGTACCTCCTCCTCAAGGTCGCGGCCCGAGGCGCCTGCTTCCCGGCGGCTGGGTGCGGCGGTGTCAGCGCGCGGCCAGCTTCATCACCTCCGCGCGGGCACAGGGCTCTGACGGCCCGCGCTCCACCGCTCCCTCCTTCGCTCGGCTCCCGGACTCCCGGACCACGAGCGCGCGCGGGACCGAGACGCCCGGCCCGTGCGCGCGACTGGGGAGGGAGGAGGGGACTGTCACGTGGGACCCGGCGTCCCTAGGTGCCGGCTCGGGGAGGGGAGCCGGGCGGGGTTGGGGGGGCTCGGCTCCGCGCGGCCTCGCTGCCCTGTCTCCTCCGCCGCCCCACCGTCTCGGGCAGAGAAAGTGGCCGCCCTGCCCCCAAGCGCGTGCAACCCGGGCCCTTGCACACCCGGCTCGCCGGTGTGCGCGCCGCTGAAGGCCTGGAGATGGGAGTGTTAAGCCGGAGAACAGACAGGGCGATGGGTAGGTGGGTGGATGGATGGATGGAGGCATGCAGGAATGGAGGTAGCCCCTTGCGGCGGGCCCGTTTGGTCACGTGCCCGGTGACTACGCTGACAGTGCGAGGGTAGCCGATGACTGATTATCGTTATGCTTTAAAAACGGGAGTAGAGAGATATTGAGACATCCTAGGAGTGAAGGAAATGTCCAGGATCAAATGAGTCATTCAGCTCGTTTGCCTGCAAATTTCACAGCTTCCCCCTAAGTTAGAGAAATGGGAAACGATTTGGAGACGGCCAACTCGAAGTGCACATCTTGCCACCTGTTACAGTGAAGGTATAGTCACAATATCTGGTTTCTCTTTTAGACAAGAGATGCTCAGAGGACCTGTCACCCACTTAACTCTCACCCTCCAGCAGTTTTCAAAGAATGAGGGCGGAGTGATGATTCCCGCATAATTATTCTTCAGGTTGCTGTCACTAGTTCTTCTGTTAGGGTTAGAGTGACATTAAGAAGAAAAATCACTTTTGTCCCAATTATAGTAAAGAACGCTGTGTGTCTGGCTTTCAGGGGCAGGGTCCTGAAGTTAAAAATATCTGAGGTTTTTCCTTCCACAGCTGGGCCAGGTGTGGGGGAGAAACACGAAATAATCAAGCTAGCCTCTTCCTAACCTAGGTAAGAATGGAACTTACAGCCGATCGGGAGAGCCCGTCAAAGTAAACCCAGGGCGGTGTCCTCAAGTGCATTTCTTCAGTCCCACCTGGCTCCTGTCAGGTTTTAACCAGGGAACATGTATTTTTTTCAACCTACCCTGTATTCTGAATAATACAGGGCAGAGATTCCTAGCCCAAACTATGTTACACACACCCTAGTCTGACCATCTCCCTCTCTTCCCCAGTTCCCAAAATCTTTTCATGGTGTGCTCTGGAAATTGTGATCTTTTTCAGAAAAATTGGCACTTTTTCAACTTCTTTGCTAAATATGTCCTTAACTTTCTTATTGTAGCCAAAACCTGCCTCTTCCCCTTCAGCCCCTCTCTCTTGCCATTCATTCAGTCAATTCTAGGAAGTTGTCATGAATTGGATTAATAAGTTTGGAAAGAATAATTGGGCATATTCACTTCATGGCAAATAGATGGGGAAACAGTGGACACAGTTGGCTGACTTTATTTCTCTGGGCTCCAAAATCACTGCAGATGGTGACTGCAGCCATGAAATTAAAAGACACTTGCTCCTTGGAAGGAAAGTTATGACCAACCTAGACAGCATATTAAAAAGCAAAGACATTACTTTGCCAACCAAGGTCTGTCTAGTCAAGGCTATGGTTTTTCCGGTGATCATGTATGGAGGTGACAGTTGGACTACAAAGAAGGCTGAGCGCTGAAGAATTGATGCTTTTGAACTGTAGTGTTGGAGAACACTCTTGAGAGTCCCTTGAACTGCAAGGAGATCAGACCTGGGTGTTCATTGGAGGGACTGATGTTGAAGCTGCAACTCCAACACTTTGGCCACCTGATGCAAAGAGCTGACTCATTTGAAAAGACCCTCATGCTGGGAAAGATTGAGGGCAGGAGGAAAAGGGGACAACAGAGGATGAGATGGCTGGATGGCATCACTGACTCGATGGACATGGGTTTGGGTGGATTCCAAGAGTTGATGATAGGCAGGGAGGCCTGGCGTGCTGCGGTTCGTGGGGTCGCAAAGAGTTAGACACAACTAAGCAACTAAACTGAACTGTTTGAACATTTTTCTCTTAACTCATTATTGACTGTAGGATATTTGCAGAAACTAACACCTGTGGCTGGCGATTTGTTATGTAAGAGATATGTCTCTGGTTAATACTGTGTTAAGGAGGACTGCCTGGAAGAAGCAGTCTTTCTCCCTCACATCTCAAGATAGAGATTTTATCCCAATAGTGGGGTCTCACCCAAGCTCAGCACAGATGGAACATTCCCATCAATCAGCAAACTAACAGAAAAGAGCTAACATTTTATATTTTATGAATGAGGTGTAAAATATGCACCAGTTGTATGCATAGAGTATAAAACCCATCTATCTACCCATTATCCATCTACCTCATCCATCTATCTACCCATTATATGTCAATATCTATATGTAGGCTATCTCACATAAGATATGTACATAAAACATCGGTACATAGATACAGATATAGGTATGTGTAAACTCTCCCTTGTCACACTTCCCACTTACTCTTGTCCTATTTTTCTGCTTTTACACCAAAAACTTCCTCTTCCCTCATTCTTCCTTGAACCCATTCTATTCTGACAATAATCTCCTTTACTCTATCAATGGTCAGTTCTCAATATGTGAATTGACATAAGTTAAAGTTTATGCCTCTCACTTTCTCAAAAACTTTCTACATTTGGTTATCAGGGTACCACTGGCTGCTATTTCTGTTTTTTTCTAGTTTCATTGAGACATAATTTACATACAGCACTATATAAGTTTACGGTGTACACACCATGATTTTATTTCCATAAGTTGTAAAATGATTACCACAGTAAACTTAGTGAATGAATATCTATTATCTCATAGATGCAAAAGGAAAGAAAAAAATTATTTTTTCCTTGTGGTGAAAGCTCTTAGGATTTATTCTCTTAACAACTTTCATATACCATGTACAGTAGTGTTAATATTTACCCTGTTGTACATTACCTTTCTAGTACTTATTTATCTGTGGCTGAAATTTGTACATTTAGGCTACTTTCATCTGATTCCCTTTCTCCACCCCCAACATCTGGTAACCACAAATCTGATCTGTTTTTCTTTGAATGTGTTCATGTGCTTGTTTTTTTCTGAGGTATAATTGACCTACAAGGCTTGCTAGTTCCTGTTGCAACATAGTGATTCAATATTGCTATACATTTCAAAATGATCACCACAGTCAGACTAGTTACTGTTTCTCACCATATAAAGATATTACATAATTATTGACTATATGTCCCACGCTGTGCATTTTATACCCGTGACATCCCCTGGAGAAGGAAATAGAAACCCACTCCAGTGTTCTTGCCTGGAGAATCCCATAGACAGAGGAGCCTGGTAGGCTACAGTCCATGGCATGGCAAAAGTCAGACACAACTAAACCACCATACTACTATAAATGGAAAGTAAGTACCTCTTAATCTCTCTCCCCTATTTCTCTCATTTCCCCTACCCCTTTTTATTTCTTTTCTACATTACCGGTTGCTGTTTCTCAGCCTCATTGCTTGTTCCTCTTTATCTTTTTTGCCTCTAAATTTTAGAATGCCTCATATCCCAATCTTTGGGCCTCTACTCCTCTCATTTTATGAGAACTCCCTAGGTGAGATAAATCAAACTCAGACCTTTAAATGTTTCCTAAATAGTAATAACTCCCAAATGTATTCCTTTCATGTAGACTCATGTTCTGAAATCCAGTCTGTCAACTGCCTCCTTAACATCTCTATTTGAATGTCTAACTGGTGTCTGATCAGCTTCATGACAGGCGGGATACTGTCTGTCTATCTCACTGCTGTGTAACATCCCAAGCATAGTACAGTTTCTGGCACACAGTAGATGCATGTTAACTAAATGAACTGATGCATCTAATAATAATAATAATACGATAAGTAATTTTTTATATTTAGAATACATTGTTTGCTGCTAAGTCGCTTCAGTCGTGTCCGACTCTGTGCGACCCCATAGACGGCAGGCCACCAGGCTCCCCCATCCCTGGGATTCTCCAGGCAAGAACACTGGAGTGGTTTGCCATTTCCTTCTCCAATGTGTCAGGTTATCTCATTTACTCCTTAGTAAAACCCTGCATGTGTGCATGCATGCCAAGTCACTTCAGTCATGTCCAACTCTGTGTAACCCTATGGACTGTAGCCCTCCAGGCTCTTCTGTCCATGGGATTCTCTGGGCAAAGAATACTGGAGTGGATTGCCATGCCCTCCTCCAGGGCATCTTCCCAACCCAGGGATAGAACCCATTTCTCCTTATGTTTCCTGCATTAGAAGACAGGTTCTTTACCACTAGCGCCACATGAGAAAGTAGTTATAATTGTCATCTCTTTTATATTGGATACCAGTGGGGAAGGGGAGGATTAGAAAGCTTACATAAACTGCTGGATACAACCTACACAACCAATAAGTGGCTGTGTTGATTTGTACTGTGCCAGCTTGCTGAGCTAAAACTACATTTTTCAGGATTGCCTTCTCTGTATGCATGTGAGTGGAATTTGCCAAAGGAGGAATTTGTGCAAAAATAGGAAAATAGAGTGAGATAACACCTATTCTTCTCTGAAGGACTTTGTAGTGTGACTACAGTGACACACTCAGAGTCCCAGAATGTTCTAGCATGTCCATGCTCTCACTTCACATTCAGATATTCCTAATTCCCAACCCTTATGAGCAACAGTCACCCCAGGCACATACCAAGGGCCTGAATGTGGACCTAAAGGAGCAGCAGCCATGCAAAGACCAGAGCTTCCCACTGACTTTCTACCAGCTCCCTCAGGTACCTCCCAGTACCTGGCTATGTCTGGCTTCCCAGATATCCCTGGGAAGGGATAAGCTTCAACAAGTAAGCTTCAACTTACCCACTCACAAAATGGCTTCAGAGGGTCTGGTAATGACTTTTCTCAGATATTTCAGTTGCTCCTTCTAGAAACTAACTTCCCCAGCTTCCGTCACAATTGTATAAACTATTGTTCCTGTAGTACACCTCTTATTCCTTTATACTCATACTGGTTCTATTTCCCTGAGTGGCTTGTTATTGTTGTTCGTTGTTCAGTCACTAAGTCATGCTGACTCTTTGTAACCCCATGGACTACAGCATGCCAGGCTTCCATGTCCTTCACTATCTCCTGGAGTTTGCTCAAATTCAAACTGAGTGGCTGGCAGAGTTCAAATCCAAGTCTTCCTAGTGCTTTTCACTATTCTTCAAGAAATCCAAGTTAGGGAGATAAAACCCTGAAACCAATAACTATGTGAAAGTGCAAAACTGGATGATCGAGGGTATGTGAACTGACTGAAGGAAACGGGGTGACATTAAGCCTGAACTCTTCAAGGACTGATAGCATATCTCCATGTAGAGATGATGAGAGGGAAAGGGTTTCCAGTAAGACACAAGAAGTTCTGAAACACATTAGGAAAATTACTGTAATAAGACTACAATTTGCTGGATTCCTACCATATCTGTATTTATATATAGACATCATTTGTATCTACATTCCTTCTCAACATTTTTTAAAATTGCTGACAAAATTTATCCCACAAGCTATGTAAAGGAACGGGTTCAAGTTAGGAAACCTGACCGTGGTCATATACCTTCTATTAGAAATCGGATTCAAATATGCCTCTGTGTGTTTCCAAAGTCCTATGGAAAATAATGTGCAAAAATGCCTCCAGCAACAGTGTGAGCTCAAAAAACTCCAGGGGTTTCCCACCAAGATGCCTTTCATTCTATTTTCTGTCTCATCTCTCATCTCACTGTCATCCCTCCATGTACCTGACTTACACCTCTCTCTCTCTGTGCGTTTATGACTCAAGAATGCTTCTGACCACTTACCCTTGCAAGGCAAATATCAAGGACGAAGATTCAAGGAACAGCACATTTCACTATTTCTTCTACTGTTATTATTAAGCCTCATTAGGCAATTCATAATTTTTGTTACAGGGTGCTGGAAACAAAATCATGTCCATCATCTCAACATTTCTAGGACTCACATTTTGCATATGTATACTGAGGGAATTAGACTAGATTATCCCTCAAAGTCCATCTGGATCTTATAACATGAGGCTTTAATATGTTCTTGTTGTATTTTTGGCCCATTTAGTGACTTTTTATGTTGCAAGCACCAAAACAACATGGTTACTCTAAGATGTTTTTCTGTCTCTTTCCAAAACCATGTAAATATGTGATTCTTAGCTATCATCACTCAAAATCACTTATCTTTTTCCTTATGAACCCTGTATGTTGAGATATTTTTCTCAAACAAATTGAATTGTAAGGTGTAATAATGTATCCATTTGTCCAGTCATAGAGAATACACAGTGCAATTGACTAGCTTGTTGTCCCTCTCTCTCTGAAAGAATTTAAGTTCTGTGAGGTCAGGCGTTTCTCCTCTCCTGCTCATTACATCCCCAGGGTCTAGAACAGGATATTGTGTTGTTGTTGTTTAGTTGCTAAGTCTTGTTTGAGTCTTTTGAAATCCCATGGATTTCCGAGGCAAGAATACTGGAGTGGGTTGCCATTTCCTTCTGCAGGGGAACTTCTCAACACAGGGATCTTGCTTGGCAGGCAGATTCTTTACGACTGAGCTACCAGGGAAGCCCGACATATAGTGTTGCTGCTGCTGCATCGCTTCAATCGTGTCCGACTCTGCAACCCCATAGACGGCAGCCCACCAGGCTCCCCCGTCCCTGGGATTCTCCAGGCAAGAACACTGGAGTGGGTGGCCATTTCCTTCTCCAATGCATGGAAGTGAAAAGTGAAAGTGAAGTCGCACTCCTCAGTCCATGGGATTTTCAGGCAAGAGTACTGGAGTGGGGTGTCATTGCCTTCTCCAGACATATAGTAAGCACCCAATAATTATTTCATGATTTGTTGAGTGAATAAATCCATGAACATGACTCTGTTTGAAAGATTAGGTGTGCTAGAAGACCATGGTCTATGACTTTGAACAAAACTGAATTAACATCAAGTTTCACAGTATATAGAAATGATTTGCTCTTCAAACCTGTTTCCTGTGTCATAAAAGGAAAGAATAATTCCTTTTCCCACTCCACTCCCACTCCACAGAGAAATGCTTTGAGAATTATTAAACAGTAACATGGAGAAAGCATTCTGAATTTCTAGAAGAAAGCACTTTATTAATTTGAGGCTTTTATTGTGTGAACAAACTATAAGTGACACAGGGGCAAGGATAAAGATGAGGACATGTTAAATGGATTACATTGGCATTTTAAGGGATCATTGATTTGAGATTGATATAGGCAGAGTGAAAAACACAAAGCAGTTGAAGAAATCTTCTCCCAAATAACAGATTTTTAAGATTTTACTTTCTTATTTGTAGTCAGCACTCAATTATTTATGGCACAATACTCTCATTAATGAATTATTCCCCACGTTTACCATCCTTTTGTCTATTTTATAGGCATCTCCTTCCTAATTAGAACTCCCACACCAATGTCAGAGGGCTGGCATTAAAAAAAAAAAAAAAAGTTTAAACTAAAATTTGTCTTTATCAGGAGTACATTCCTCTCCCCTTGTTTATTAGGGTCCAGCCATGAAGCCAGGTAAGAGTCACAAAATTAGAGACATATGAATTGTAGCCAATTCAATTCACAAATCACTAGGTATATGGCACAGAATAACTGCACAACGTGAGTTAGTCAACATGGGGAAATGGAAAGGGGTAATGAAATGCCCTAAGGAGAAGCCTGGACAGGAAGTCTCAAGTTCAGCAGCAAGGCTCACTGCAAGGGACAAGTATGAGTGGAAAGTCATCTGAAGCTCTGAGGGAGCCCCCAGCAGTATCCTTGGAACAACTCTCACCATCTCAGAGTTAGGTCCTCCAGCAAAGAGCCTTACAGTTACTCAGTTCCATGGTCTAATTTTAAGAAGTCTGTCTGTCAGTAGGCGTAACAGTTACAGGCCAGGGGATCTTGTCTCTATTGGTTGCTCCTTCAGTTCCAGTGACATAAATCCCAATTTGCCTAGTAAATCGCTTATCTAAATTAGCACTGTTAGTCTATTGCTCAAAGACACTTGCAGTCTTACAGCAGACATGTCAAATCAACTAATATGAAAGCACATTGGCCACTGTGACTCCATTTTGAACTACTTAGCATGGCTTAACATAGCATAAATCCTACAACTTTCACTCAGGATAAGTAGGAATCATCACACAAAAGAAATCATATCATAACCCTCCTTGTTGTTAAAATGTTTAAATTCTGATATAGATTACTTTCAAAATGACATGATTTTTAAATGTTATATACACCTTTAAATTAGTTGAGCACATATTATGAGTGAGATGCTATATAAAGTTTGGGAAAGAATATAGAAATGTTGCAACTTTGTTCCTGCCCTTTTGGCATGTTGGAACAGGACTAGAGAGGGCATGAGAATGCTTGAGTTTTAACTGACTCCACTGCTTAAAATCTAGGTCGCATGGGTGACTTGACCATTCTAAGCCTCAGTGTCCTTAACAATAAAACAAAACTCATATTATCTGTTTTGTTCTGCTGTGAAAATCTTTTTATTGAAAGGTAAATAAAGTATTTAGAATGACAATCTGATAGCAATCATATTGATCAGATCAGAAACATAGAAATAGACCCTCATTTCTGTTGGTCAGACACCGGGGCTACAGTAATTGAAACAGTTCATCCAACAGGCAAGGTAGGATGTCTAGAAAGTATCGAAAACCAGATGACAAAATCAGAATGGTATAATGAGAGATAGAAGGCAGATCTCCCGAAGGAGGGCTAAGCCTGGCAAGAACAGGCTATGTCTGGAGCTTTCAACAGGGCTGGTATTGGGATGCCTGGTCCAGCAGCTGGACAAGGGTAAGTGGGGTCATGGCCTCAGAAGGTAGGAAAACACAAAGCAACTCACTTCCTATTTAGTTTCCAAATTCTTAGCCAAGAACAGTCTTCAAATTAGAAATGATAGAAGATGTGATTAGAATATTAGAATATTAAAATAATAAAAATGGAAGGGATTGGGGCTTCCCTGGTGACTCAGTGGTGAAGAATCCACCTGCCAATGCAGGAGACATGGGTTCAATCTCTAATCCTGGAAAATCCCACATGCCCCAGAGCAACTAAGCCCTTGCACCACAACTATTGAGCCTGAAGCTGCAACTACTGAGCCCACATGTGGCAACTATTAAAGACTGTGTACCCTAGAGCCCGTGCTCCACAAAAGAGAAGCCACCTCAATGAGAAGTCCCTGCTCTACAATGAAGACTAGCCTGTGCTCACCACAACTAGAGAAAAGCTGGCGCAGCAACAAAGACTCAACACAGCCAAAAATAAATAAATTTTTTAAATTATTTTTTTAATGGAAGGGGTAACCTTCAAAACCCAAATGAAGAAACTGGGCTTCAATTACTTGCACTTACTTCTCAAGGTCACATAGCTCAGCAGAGTAAGAGTCAGGACTTAAATCTTAAGTTTCCAAATCTAATGATTCTTACATTATGTGATACTGCCTCTAAGAGGCAACTTCCCTTCCCAGGATAAAGGAAGAAAAAAGGGGGCACTCGGTTGTCTTAAGTAATTTATCTCTAGAGTCAGAGACGTTCTGGTCACTGGCACTGAGAGATTTGGAAGTGAAATCCTCAGGAAGTTACAAAGCATGGTAGAGGAAAGACGATAGTAAAATAGAGCCAGTTTGCCCAAAATAAGGGAGAAAATGAACAAGAAAATGAACCTAGAGCCTGCCCATAAGAAAGTTCTACAATAGAATTCAACACATGTCTATTAAGTCCTTTACAACATACCAGACACTACGCTAGTCCATGATGATGAATTGATCTTTTCCAAAACAAAGTCCAATAGAAGAGAGATGGGCAAATCACTATAATGTGATGTATTCAATGCATGTGTCTACAAAGTGGTAAGGAAGCATAGAATTTAAAGTCAAAGACATTTTATCAGTCTCTAAAAGTGATAGAAATTTTCCAGAGGGTCAAAGGAGAGGAATAGCACAGCAGCATTTCAGTTGGGTGGAATGACATGTGCTGAATTATATAAATAAGAGACACATGTTTGATGAACAGCAAGAAGTTTGATATGGATGGTTGCAAATAGAAGGAATGACTTTGATGGAGATGAAGATGGTATATAAACTGGGGCCAGATTTCGAAGAACTTTCAGCTCACCCTGGAAGTTTGGGATTTAAGCAATCAGAAAGTGGATGGGGTTTGAAAATTTGAAGAGAAGAGCCGGGATGATGAAGAGCCAAATGAGCGTACACCCACCACAACCTCAAGCGGATCAGCGGCAGGTACGCATTTCCTCTGTAGGTATGGTCTCTAGACTGGCAAATGAGGACTGCATGAAGGTAAAATGTACTGTTCAACAGGGCATTTGACAGTTTCTTTTGTGAGAGCTTTGTAAACATGAAGATTATTAAGTAAGGACTTGAAGAACAGTTCATTGGATAAAACCCGAAAAAAGAGCTGATCAACAGATTAGGACACACCAGAAGGGAGGACTTCATGGACAAGATTCAGAGTTTTGACATTAGAATTTCCCTGTTCTAATTGGGCTTATGCAATGACTCAAAAGTGTAAGTAGCCCACTTAATCAAATTTATAAATGGCACAAAGCTATGAAGAATAGTTAATACACTGGATAATGGCGGCAACACCCAGGGAGATCAAGGCAGGCTGGTTGAATCTTCATTGCTATAGACATAGTGACAGGGAAGTATAGATGAAATGAATGGAGTTAGAAACAGGGCCTGCCACAGCACTGCTCTCTATAGACACATACGATTCCACATACCAAAGACATAGAATGCCACACTCCATCATTTGTTAAAACTCTGCCTCCTCCTTTGCTATTTAAAATCCATGAGCACAGAGATTTTGTTCTGTTTTTACTACTTATTGCACTCTATTGTACACCCAGTGCCTACACCTGTGCCAGGCATATAGCAGGGAACAACATGTTGAAAGAGTGATGAAATTAATCTGGAGGCAAGTAATAAGGATGTGAAAGTGCTCAAAGCCACTCTGATGATGAGGAGAAACAGAGATACTTTGTCCTAAAAAGAAAAGGCATGGGTGACTTGTGATGACTGTCTTAAAACATTAAAGGACTCTTGTGGAAAAAGAATCAAACACAATCTTTCAAGCACCAGAGGACAAATTTAAATCTAAAAGGTAGATGTTTCAGGCAGGTGGATTTCAGTTTGATGCAAGGAAGTAATTTCTAACAATTAGGGCTGTTCAAAACAGCCTTACTGAGGAGGTGAGTTGCATGTCCCTGGAGGTGTCTGAGGACCTGATGAATGGTCATTAGGCATTATTGTTCCACTGAGACTCCTGGGGTAGGTGACCACAATGGTCACTTCTAATCCATGTTGTCCAACTACAAAATGAGATGGCATATGAGAAAATGATTTGAAAGTTAACCCTGAAAACTGAACACCATTTTCCTAGGAAGACTTGAAATAATTTTCATCTAAACTGAGGCAGGATTGACCTGAAATATTAAAAATGACAGACAAAGAATACTAATAATAAAACATCTCTTTGATTTTATTTGGGCTTTCTTTGTGTCAGGGAAGACCTTATGCAGGAGAGGGGACTTGCTTAGCTTTAAATATTGGGTACAGAAGGGGTGGGCTGGTTGTTGCTGAAGTGTGACTGTGAGAGAAGCTGCACACCCAGAAACATGTGTTATCTGATATCAAGAAGTTGGTCTTCACCACACAGTTGTCTTATATGTATCTGTTCATCAGCAGTTTGTAGTTTCTCAGAAGTTGCTAATTTATCACGCTCAGGACAAAGAGCACCTGTTCACCCCAAGATTCAAAACCTCATCTGTAATTCTCTTATTCTCCTTTTCTTTGATTCTCCATTTTCTCTACTTATAAATATTTCCTAGCTCTTCTAACTAGCCAAGCATTAACACTACTGAATTTCTGCAGACCTAAAGGAGTCTTAAAGTATTACAGTCCATGAGGTTGTAAAGAGTCAGACACAACTTAGCAACTGAACAACAACAGCAAACTTGTTTTAAAGAAAAAAAAAAAAGCAATGGGGGAAAAAAAGAGTAAACTGAAGACTCAAATTATGGAATACACTTTCATAATTTATAGAAAAGCATTTTTTGATCCATCAGATAACTTTAATATATGTATTTTATATGAACATATATACACCCATTGGGCTTCCCAGGTGGCTCAGTGGTAAAGAATCTGCCTGCCAATGAAGCTGACCTTAAATTAGTTATGTTTATCAACTTCAAAAACTGTACAAAGAATAATGCTGTAACTGAAGGATGGCCAAGCAGTCTACAGCAAAGAACTTAGAACCAGTATTAAGATTCTCCCCGTGCTGTGTAACTTTTGCTTTTATGCTACTTTAACCATAAGAGTTCTACCTGCAGTTTTCAATCTATTTGACAATCCTTATGGCATTTTCCAACTCTCCTTAAATATTAGACCCCTAGAAAGAGTTCTTTTTCTTTCTTACCATTGGTTACTCCAGTGATAATTTTTCAAGGTGCAAAAGTCAATGTTATTTGTTTTTGACTAATAAAGCCCAAATTTGGAAAACAAGGCTTTTCTGAGTTTCCCAGTACAGTCTGTGGCCACCTGGGAGAGAAACGCCCTAAAGAGCAGAGCAAGGCCCTGGGAGACATCTCGTTTGGTCCTCCGGGGCTGCTAAACATGTTCTTGAGTGCTCCAAATACCATAGTTCTTAAATCTAGCAGCTGTCTATTCCTTGATTGGCAATGAAGTTTTTGCTTAGATGCTTTGAGCTCTGCTTGATGAGAAAGAGGTTATCATTTGTGCGATCAGCAGAAAGAATGCTATGACTGAGTAACAATCCTGCCCTGACCCAAGGATGTGGCATTGCAGGCCTTCAGGAATGATCCTGGCTTAAGGGTCTCCCTCTCTTCTGAGACTCATTTGTGAAAAGTCCGGTTGAATTCAACTATCTGGCTGACGCAATTCTATGCTGACTGAAAGCAGATCATTTATTCTAGATCTTTGAGGGAGGGCCTGAAGTTCTCTATCAAGCCACTGCAGGTGGAGGAAGGCCCAGGAAGTCACTGTTACAACTCCTGTGGATTCCCAAGCATCTCCCCCAGAAATAACTGTGTCTTTTCTGAATCATTAAAGCTTTATTCATTAAGCACCTACACTGTGTCTGATAAGTTTCTAAACGAATATCACAGACCAAATAGATGGAGAATCACCCAGACCCAAATTAGGAATACCAGAGAGCTAGTAAAGTGCCCTGGAGAATGTCTCTTCCCAGCTCACTTTCTTTGCTGGCCCCCAGTACTCTTCCTGGTGACCTCATCCACTCACTGGCTACAAATGCCATCATGCTGATGACACTCCAATTTACATCCCAATCCTGATTTCTACCCCATCCCCCAGAACTCCAAACTCACATTTACAGCTGTTTACATCTTCACTGTGACACCACAGCCATTTCTATTTAAAGAGGTCCAAGACAGAAATTCTATTTTCCCAACCTACATCCCAAGTTGTTCCTTTTCCAGAATTCCCCATGTAAGTAAGTAGAATACTCTTTTCCCAAGAATACAAACAAAAATATAAGAATCATTCAAGGAAACCATAATCCTTCTCCTTTACTCATTCCTTTATACAATACATTAGTAAGTCCTTTCAGTATATATCAAAATAAATATCATATCAAGATAATTCTATTCTCCCACCTCCTCTGCCACCTCCTAGACTAAGCCACCATCATTTTCTACACAGACTACTCAAATAGCCTTCTAACTACTCTTTCTGCTTCCATTCTTAGCTATATTCACACAGTCTTCAAATAAAGCCAGAGTGATATATTTAAAATATGTAATAAATCATGATGATATTTGGCAGCTTAAATCTTTCAATAGCTTCCTAATTCCCTTAGAATAAAATTCAAGCTTCTTACTGTGGCCTACAATATCTTTAATCATTTGGCCCCTCATCACCTCTCCAAGTTCATCTTATGCTATATTTCTCCTTGCTCAAAGTTCAAGAGATGATCATCTCTCTCTTGCACAAGCTGTTTTAGGAAATAGAAAAAGAGGAAAAGCCAGCCAATGTAGTGAAATCTAATGTCAAAACTGAACAAGGACAGGGTAAGAAGAACACATGATAGAGTCATCTCACTTGTGATCCTAGAGTCAGGAAATAGATAAAATAATTTTATTAAATGTAGTATATAGCAAATAGGCCTTGTCAGTATACTATACCATAATCTTGGAGTTACCTCAAGAATGCAAGGATAAGTCAATATCAAAATCTTTTAACATTACCTTTCAATAAATATATGAAGAGAGAAAACAGTGTGATCAACTCGATAGAGGAACATATTATTCAGGACAGGCAGGCTATGCTGTGGTAACAGACAGATAACAAAATCTCTGTAGCTTACAATAAGAGGGGCTTATTGCTTTCCCAAGAAAATTCCATCTTATTAAATTAAGTGTACTGGGTTCAGTCCCTAGCTTGGGAAGATCCCCTGGAGAAGGGCATGGCAACCCACTCCAGGATTCTCTTGCCTGGAGAATCCTCATGGACAGAAGAGCCTGGTGGGCTACAGTCCATTGGGTCACAAAGAGTCAGACATGACTGGAGTGATTAAGTGCATGCACTGTATATAAAATGCATCATAGATCAGATTAAATATAGAAAAATTATAAGCCATGTATTATTTCATAGCCTTCAAGTAATTGCAGTGTCATGGGATGGGTATTGGACTAAGTGTTGAGACTCACATTGCTAACTTTGGGCAGGTCACTTAATCTCCATGTAGCTCAAGTTTCTCATCTGAAAAAATGGGTAGATTAGACTGAATGTTCTGCTTTCTTACAGTTCTGATATCCCTGATAGATCAGCCTTAGCGCTGTCAGTGGAGTTGACATGATATGACCATCAATTGCCAGGCATATTTAGCTCATTTATTTTTTCAATTTTGGTCTAAGCTACTTCCATATTCCTTTCCCTCCCATTTTCTGGACATGCCTACATAGTAACAGAAGCACAACTTCTCCACAAATGAGCCTTTTCTTTAATTGAAATATAGTTGATTTACAATATTATATTAGTTTCAAGTATACAACATAGTGATTCAATATTTTTACAGGTTATACACTAGTTAAAGGATGTGAGAGTTGATCTATAAAGAAAGCTGAGAGCAGAAGAATCGAAGCTTTTGAACTGTAGTGTTGGAGAAGACTCTTGAGAGTCCCTTGAAGTGCAAGGACATCCAACCAGTCCATTCTAAAGGAAATCAGTACTGAATATTCACTGGAAGGACTGTTGCTGAAGGTGAAGCTCCAATACTCTGGCCACCTGATGTGAAGGACTGACTCATTGGAAAAGAACCTAATGCTGGGAATGATTGAAGGCAGGAGGAGAAGGGGACAACAGAGGATGAGATGGTTGGATGGCATCACTGACTCAAGGGACATGAGTTTGAGTAAACTCCGGAAGTTTTTGATGGACAGGGAGGCCTGGCATGCTGCGGTCCATGGGTTTGCAAAGAGTCAGACATGACTGAGTGACTGAACTGAACTGAAATGAAAGTTATTAAAAAATACTGCGGTCCATGGGTTTGCAAAGAGTCGGACACGACTGAGTGACTGAACTGAACTGGAATGAAAGTTATTAAAAAATAATGCTATATTTCTCTGTGTTGTACAATATATCCCTGTTGCTTCCACAAGTGAACATTCTGATTTTGAATTCATTTACAGAGAGTGAAGGGGCCCCCAGCTGCCATTCATAAACAATCCTTGATAAAGCTAACTTGCAACAGGCTTCTGTCTTGCTTAGACTCTTCTGAGAAAAGTCCCATTTTCGGTGAACTTGGCTAGAAGTGTGATATATAGCCCTTATCCTACAGGAACTGAAAACATCTTCCAAAACTTCATAGGAAAAAACACACACTTTGAAATATAATAGAAACATAATTGTATGGAACATGAGGGAGTTAGAGTCTCTTCGGCCAGGGAGACTCTAGACTACTTCCTTTGTATCCTGAGCACAGGCCCTTCAGGCACCCTCCTTGGTGGTGGGATAGTGTATATGGAGAGGAAGTTCAGACTGTGGAGTTAAACTAGGATTCAGAGCCCTCTTGTGTAGTGTTAGAACCTGCAGTCTCCTCATCTGAAACAGGCAGATAATAAACACTACCTCAGGCTTCCCTGGTGGCTCAGAGGTTAAAGCGTCTGCCTCCCATGTGGGAGACCTGGGTTTGATCCCTAGGTCGGGAAGATCCCCTGGAGAAGGAAATGGCAACCCTCTCCAGTGTTCTTGCCCGGAGAATCCCAGGGACGGAGGAGCCTGGTGGGCTACAGTCCACAGGGTTGCAAAGAGTCAGACACGACTGAGTGACTTCACTTTCACTTTCATAAGCCTGTGGTAGGACCAAATGTGCTAACATCTCTTGGTCATTTAGCATAGTCTCTGGCACATGACCCCTTGTGGCTCAGCTGGTAAAGAATCCACCTGCAGTGCAGGAGACCTGGGTTGGGAAGATCCCCTGGAGAAGGGAAAGGTTACCCACTCTAGTATTGTGGCGTGGAGAATTCCACAGACTACACAGTCCATGGGGTCGCAGAGTCGGGCACAATGGAGTGACTCTCACTTTCACTTTCTGGCACGTCAGGACCTACATAGAGGTTAGTTTCTTTCTTTCCTCAATTTCTTGATAAAATAGCTTTAGTTGGGCTAGAGAAAATCTTGTCCTCTGAAACAACTAAACTGAAAAAAACCTAGAGAACATGGTTAACTGAAAATGGCAAATTATCAGTGTTTTCTGTTAATACTAGTGCCATGAAAACTCTGTGAATTTGGTACCACTCGCAAATAATGCAAAGCTGATTAACAGTCACATTTATAAAGTGTTTTGACCTCCTTAGGAGAAAGATGTTAAATAGATAGAAGCAAAATTCTGTTCATATCATTTTTCACTGGAAATGCCATGCTTAACCACATTAAAACCCTAACATATTCTTCTTTTTTTTTCTATGCTATGAACTCAGGTCAATGTTTAGAAAAACTGTCTGTCACCAAGAAGAATGATGAGACAGCATACAGGACAATTTACAATAAAGAAGTGAGAAAGACTGGACAGATAGAGAACATTAGCTGCTCCCAGAAACAAATTTGAAAAGATACAGAACCGAGCTCTTAGAGAAAACTGCCTTAAAACACATGGTCATCTTTGCTCATGATTTAAATTTAGTTATTATAATTTCACTGCTTATTTGTTCCTCTAATGTGCTATCAAGAACAGTCAGAGCCATTTAGGAATTCACAGAGCTGTTTAGTGATCTAGAATTGATTAATGCCCATTGACACTGAGAGTCGGTTTGGAGTAAATGAAAATGCATCCTTTCAGCACACTGCTGCTGCTGCTGCCAAATCTCTTCAGTCCTGTCCGACTCTGCGACCCCATAGACGGCAGCGCAGCAGGCTCCCCCACCCCTGGGATTCTCCAGGCAAGAACACTGGAGTGGGCTGCCATTTCCTTTTCCAATGCATGAAAGTGAAAAGTGAAAGTGAGGTCATTCAGTCATATCCCACTCTTCGCAACCCCATGGACTGTAGCCTACCAGGCTCCTTCATTCGTGGGATTTACCAAGCAAGAGTACTGGAGTGGGGTGCCATTGCCTTCTCCATTTCAGCACTCTAGGGGAATAGAATAAGAGGCCTTCCTATTTGAAACAAAAGCTCTCAAACACCTGTGTTTATAAGCCAATTCCTTGCTTAGTGGAGAGGACAGCAAAACCACTGACCACTGACCCCTGGTCACTATGTTGGTGTTCCTTATCTCTCTATAATTGGACATAACATGGTTGACATTGGATATCTGGCCTTGAAACATCTGGGAGCTGTTTTTCTCACTAACCAAGACATAGCTATACACCTAAGCCTTTTTCTTTCAAGGATCATGACTTGGCTAAATTTAAGACCTTCAAATTACAGTTGGAAAACTGAAAAATACAAAAGAACCATAAATCATTGCTAGCCCATACCAGGTAAGGGGACGATAAGAGAAAAATAACATTCACAGAACTCAGGGAAAATTCCTTCAAAACAGAAAGAGGGCAAGAATTCCACAAATTCTCTCCAAGGACAGCAATGAAATAAAACATCTGAAGAAAAAGACACTAATTAAAAAACCATTAATAATAAATTGATGTGTCTTGTGAAACAACTTTCTTCAGAGTATGAGTTGTCTAGCCATTTTGATGAAAAGTCATTTTGGAATTTTTAGTTCATGGACATAATAATAATACACTTGGTCTTCTGAGGAAAGAGAAAAAACAACAGGTTTTCCCTTGATAATTGAAATATGGGCCTGGTTATTTTAATCAGAAATATCCTGGGGCTTCCTCGTTGGCTCAGTGGTAAAGAATCCACCTGCCAATGCAGGAGACACAGGTTCAATCCCTGATCCAGGAAGATCCCACATGCTGTGGAGCAACTAAGCCCATGCACTGCAACTGCTGAGCCTGTTCTCTAGAACACGGGAGCTGCAACTGCTGAGCCCACGGGTCGCAACCACTGAAACCCTGGAGCCCATGCGCCACAACAAGAAAAGCCACTGCAATGAGAAGCCTACCTATATGTGAGGATAGCTGTGAAAAATGTCCATCCCTCTAGGCTTGTTCTCAAACATAATTTGAGTGTTATAAGAATAGAACTGGAACTGACACTCAAACGAGAAAAGAGTCAGATACGAGCTCTTATTGCAGTAAAAGGAATACAAATGGACTTTAAAATATGAAAACTATGTTCTCCTCATTCATAAGATAAATGTAATGTAAAACTACACTGACAATGCATTCAACGCAAGCCCTATAGAAATGTCTGCCTTGTTTTGAGAAATGTATAAGCTGATTCTAAAAATCATATAAAAATTCAAAATATCTATAATATCCAAAACAATCTTGGAAAAGGAGGAAAAATTGGAGAATCACACTTACATACTTCCAAACTTATTTCAAAGCTATGGAAATAAACATAGTCTGGCACTGGCATAAGGATAGACACATAGATCAAATAAATATAATTGAGCCCAAAATAAAACCCATATATCTATGGCCAGTTGATTTTTGATAAGGATGCCAAGACCATTCAATGGGGAAAGAATAGCGTCCCAATAATGTGCTGGGACAACTAGCACCCACACACAAAAGAAAGAAATTGGATTTCTACTCATACCACTTATAAAAAAATAACTCAAAATGGATAATAGACCTAAATGTCAACTCTAAAACTCAAAGAAAAAATAAGGAATAAATCTTCATGGTCTTGAGTTGCTGCTGCTACTGCTGCTAAGTCGCTTCAGTCGTGTCCAACTCTGTGCAACCCCATAGACGGCAGCCCACCAGGCTCCCTTGTCCCTGGGATTCTCCAGGCAAGAACACTGGAGTGGGTTGCCATTTCTTTCTCCAATGCATGAAAGTGAAAAGTGAAAGTGAAGTTGCTCAGTCGTGTCTGACTTAGCAACCCCATGGACTGCAGCCTACCAGGCTCCTCCGTCCATGGGATTTTCCAGGCAAGAGTACTGGAGTGGGGTGCCATTGCCTTCTCCGGGTCTTAAGTTAGGGGAAAAAATTCAGGTATGACGGCAAAAGCACAAGAACAAAGGATAAAGGATATAAATAGAGTTCATTAAAGTTAAAACCATTTGTGTTTCAAAGGGTGCCATAAAAAATGAAAAGATAAATCACAGATTGGAAGAAAATATTTTGATATTATACATCTGATAAGGAGCTTGTGTCCAGAGCATATGCACTGTGTGCTAAGTCTCTTCAGTCATATCCAACTCTGTGCAATCCTGGGGGCTGTGGCCCGCCAGGCTCCTCTGTCCATAGGATTCTCCAGACATGAATACTGGAGCAGGTTGCCATTTCCTTCTCCAGGGGATCTTTCCAACCCAGGGATTGAACTGCATCTCTTATGTCTAGCAACACTTCTGTGTGTGTATGTGTGTGTACTTAGTTGCTCAGTTATATCTGACTCTTTTTGATACCGTGGACTGCAGCCCATCAGGCTCCTTGGTCCATGGGGATGCTCCAGGCAAGAATACTGGAGTGGGTTGCCATTTCTTCCTCCAGGGGGTCTTCCAGACCTAGAGATCAAACCCATGTCTCCTATATCTCTTGCATTGGCAGGCTGGTTCTTTACCACTAGCACCACCTGGAAAGTCCCCAGAATGTATGAACACTCTTAAAATCCAACAATAGAAAGATGAAAACCCAGTTTAAAAATGGGCAAAAGATTTTTGCCAGGTATATCACAGAGAAGATAGACCTGTGACCAATGAGCACATGAAAAGATGCTCAACATCGTTAGTCATCAGGGAAATGCAAATTGAATCCACAAAGGTAGCTATTTTGTTCCTGAGGGCAATTATTAATCCCAGTTCCAAACTGAGACTGATAATTTGGGGTTTTCCCAGGCAAGGGACCATAGCTGGAGAACAGAAACCAGAAAACACTATGTAAATCTCACAAGACTAGGGAGGCAACATTGGAAATAAGGAGGCAACATTTCAGTGAGTAAGGAAGAATGAAAGTGAATCTGGTGGGGGATCATTCTGCCCTCTAGGAATTTGCCTATTTCTAAAGCTGAATGTCTTGGAAAGATATACACCTGAGCAGAAATCTGAAATTCATAGCAGTGGTTTTTGTAGTCTCCCTAAAAATTAGAGTTCAGGATTTGCTACGGGGAAGGCTCCCAGTGAACATATCAGGCTATCAGAAATGTGAAAAAATAATAAACAGAAACCTCAATTAAATAGAGCTCAGAAACCAGAAAGGGCGCTCCCATGCCCTGGGACAAAAGCAGAATCCAACAAGAAAAGATTTCCTCTTCTTTCCTGGCAAGGACTCAGCCAGTGAAAAGCCATGGACTCTGCTTATTGTAGCCCTCCCAAGTTCTTTTTCCTCTCCGTAAAAGCATCCTCCTTCTCTTGCATGTGGAGACTTGCATGTGGCTCACAATTGTACAGTTCTCTGCTCATCCTGAATAAATCCATCTTGGCCAGAGAAATATCTAGCAGTCTCTTTGTTTCAGATCAACATTTTGGTGGCATGTGTGGGGACCACAGAGTTCCCCCACAGCTCAGTGGCTGGTAAGCAAACAGGTGCGGTATCCACAGTGGAGCCCATTGTCACTCACTGCTTTTCTCTCTGACCCTGGAATTTGAAAGCACATCTTTCTCCTGGGTCCAGGCTCACACCTTCTTTGCATTTGAAGCTCTCTAGGTTTTATTTGGGGCTTCCTCGATGGCTTGGCTGGTAAAGAATCACCTGCCAAGCAGGAGATACAGGTTAAATCCGTGGGACAGGAAGATCCCCTGGAGGAAGAAATGGCAACCAACTCCAGTATTCTTGCCTGGAGAATCCTCTAGACACAGCCTGGTGGGCTACAGTCCATAGCATCACCAAAAATCGGACACAACGGAGCAACTGAGCACAGGTTTTACTTGGGATCTATTTAAAGGTTTCATCCTGGTTAGGCCTTGTTCTGTGTGAAGTCCGTGGATACTCAACCAAAGCTAGCTAAGAATACCTTCAGCTCAATTCCATTGGGAAGGGGCTGCTTCAAATGAAACCGTGCTGGTTTTTCAGCTCACAGTCTGTCCCTTTAAAAGAGCTGTCTTCTGGAGACCTGACTCCTCCCAGAATAAGTTATCTTCTTAGGCTTGCAAACTGTTTGAATTGAGCCATTTGTGCTGTCAGCTGTTTAAGCTGTTTGAAAATTGTCCTTTAGAGGGAAAAAAGACCTCTAGAAAATGGGATCCCAGTTATCTAAGCATTTTGAGGATGCCCCCTCACAGGAACTCCAGCTGATTTTATGTTTAAACATCACAACCTGGGAATTTTTTGGTAGTCCAGTGGTTAAGATGCTGTGCTTTCACTACTATAACCCAGATTCGATACTGGGTCAGGGAACTAAGACCTTGCAAGCCACGCAGCACAACTGAAAAAACAAAAACACAATCTTTCCTCATATGCATTTCTAATTAAATGGACTGATCTGATGATCAAAGACAATTTAGAAGATAAATAGCCTTTCTGGGGAGTTTTTGGAATCCCCAAACTTTATTCTCTTAAAACAATTGGACTACAATGGCTCAAAGTTTTTCAGAGTATTGTGGAATGCTTATTTCTGTTAGTATTCTGAAGCTTCCTAATGTCAGGAGTCTGAAATTGCCTCACTAAAGAATAATATTTTGAGATTAACTGAGGCAAACAAATGATCAAAGAGAGAGAAAATGGCTCCCAGAACCCAGGGTCTTCTCTTTTGGCTTCTCTCTTTCAGGCTCTGCCTCCAGGACCATCTTGTCTACCTCAACTCCTTGTGGTCAGACTTTGCCTCCTTCCCTTCTATGCCACCTATGCCTCCATAGTAGCCTCAATTCTCTGATACTAAGTATCTTCCCAAACTTCTCCCTTTCTCTGAAAATCTTTCCACTCCATCTTCCTCTGAACTGGTCAGAACCTGTCCCTTTAAAATTAAGCCATCTGAGAATCCAAAGGTTAACCTCTTAATTTCTTATACTCCTGGGGCTAAAACTACAAGCCATAGTCAAAGATGTTCCAAACTAACTGAAGATCCTCGCAGATTTGCTGAAGAATTTAGTATAGTCATTCAGATTTATCAACCTAGCAATTCCTAGAACTTTTCTGAAGCTTACTGATTGAAACAAAATTCAGTCTTTTTCAATACAAAAATCTGAAAAACCTGTTTATGATTATTACAAGCACCTTGAGACTGTCTTTAAAGGAAATTCTGGTCTTCCTTCAGATATTGATTCTGCTCTGGTAGCTTTTGGTAAAAGTAAGTAAAGTGTTATTTTCTCAGGCCTGTCCGACTCTTTGCAGCTCCATAGATTTAGCCCACCAGGCTCTTCTGTCCATGGGATTTCCCAGGCAAGAATACTAGAGTGGGTTGCCATGCCCTTCTCCAATGGATCTTCCTGACCCAGGGATCAAACTCTTGTCTCCTGCATCACAGGCAGATTCTTTACTGCCTGAGCCACCAGGGAAGCTCAGTAGCTTTTAACTCTATGTTTATTAATTTGCTGAACCAGGACCTTTTTCTTTCGGTAAAAAAGAACAGGATAGGATGGAAATTATGTCCACTCCTAATTTAGCTATGCTGGCAATCAGCTCTTAATCTACACTGCATCAAATGAAGGTTCCTAATCAAAACCAAAACTCTCCTGATTTCTGGCGTTATTGCAAACAGCCAGGACATTGGAAAAGAGATTGTTACAAATTGAAATGACAGTTCTCTAATCAACCTTCCTAACTTACTCCCAATTCTCCAAAAGGGGGCTCCAAGGAATTGCAGGGGATCTTCCCCATCTTCTCCTTTAATTGGCTTGGAGAAACTTTTCTCCAGACTGGAGATGAATCTCTTCCAATCCTTAATGACACCAGAGCTACATTCTTGGTGTTCAATACCATTATTATAAAGCAGCCCCTGCCTCAGAATACTAAAACAGTTCAAATGCTGGACATCTCTAGTAGACCTCAAGAGGTTCCTCTCTCTGAATTCATTCCCTTTTTTTAGCCCTTTGAGAGATACTGACCCTTACTCCTTAGTTCTTCTATACTCATTGAAAAAATAACTTAGCCACACTCATGAAATAATGACCAAAACTGAACACATTATTAAAGTTTTTGTCATGAAGAAATACAGAGCTAGATGGTCTCATTAATGAATTATTCCAAATATTGAAAGAGGAGGTAATACCAATGTTAAACAAACTCTTTCAGAAATTAGAAAGGGAAGGAACATTTCCTAATTTGTTTCTTTTTAGTTTATTTTGCTATTGATTATTTTTTTAAATGAAGTATAGTTGATTCAGGCATGCAACACAATGTTTAAGCTATACAGCAGGGTAATTCAGTTACAGAAATACATATACAGGTATATATAGAGAAAGAATATATATAAGAATATATTTATATTCTAATGAATATTTTTATTCATAAATTTTATTCATGGTTTTTTATTCAAGTTTTTTATTCATGATTTATTAAAGGATATTGTATATACTTTCCTATGCTATATGATAAAAGCTTTGTCTATTTTATATATAGTATTGTATATATGTTAATCTCAAATCCCTAAATTATCCTTTCCCCACCCCCTTTCCCCTTTGGTAAACATAAATTTGTTTTCTATGTCTGCAAATCTTTTTCTGTTTTGTAAATAAGTTCATTTGTATCTTTATTTTAGATTACACATACGAGTGATATAACATGATATTTGTCTTTGACTCACTTCACTTTTAGCATGATAATCTCTACATCCATCCATGTTGCTGCAAATGGCATTATTTCATTTTTTTTATGGCTGAGAAATATTTCATTGCATATATATACACCACATCTTTATCCATTTGTCAACAAACATTTAAGTTTCTTTCCGTGTTTTAGCTATTGTAAACAGTGCTGCTGTGAATATTGGAGTGCCTGATTCTTTTCAAATTAGAATTTTAGTCTTTTCTGGATATATGCCTAGGAGTAGAATTGGTGGATCAAATGCAACTCTATCTTTAGTTTTTTAATGAACCTCCGTACTGTTCTCCATAGTGGCTGCACAAGTTTACATTCCCATCAACAGTTTATGAGGGTTTCCTTTTCTCTACATCCTCTCCAGCATTTATTATTTGTATTTTATATTATACACTTGTTAATGATGGCCAATCTGAGCAGTGTCAGATACCTCATTGGAGGTTTGATTTGCATTTCTCTGATAATTAGCAATGTTGAGCATCTTTTCATGTGCCTGTTAGCCATCTGTATATCTTCTTTAGAGAAATGTCTATTTAGGTCTTCTGTCATTTTTTGATTCAATTATTTTTGTTGTTGTTGAACTGTATAAGCTGTTCATACATTTTGGAAATTAATCTTTGGTTGCATCTTTTGCAGATATTTTATCCCATTCCAAGGGCTGTCTTTTCATTTTGTTGATGATTTCCTTTGCTGTGCCAAATCTTTTAAGTTTAATTAGGTCCCCCCCCCCCGCCTTTTTTTGTTTTGCTTTTGTTTCCATTACTTTAAGAGATGGATCCCAAAAAATATTACTTTGGTTTTGTCAAAGACCTTTCTAACTATATTTTCCTCTAGAATTTTTCTAGTATCTGATCTTACCTGTAGGTCTTTAATCTATTTTGAGTATATTTTTGTATATGGTGTTAGAGAATGTTCTAGTTTCATTCTTTTAGATATAACTGTCTCATTTTCCCAACACCACTTAATGAAAAGTCTGTCTTTGTCCACTGTATATTCTTGCCTTCTTTGTTCCATAAGTACATGGACTTATTTCTAGGCTTTATACCTGTTTCATTAATCTATGGGCCTGTTTTTTGTGCCAGTACCATAGTGTTTTGATGACTCTGAAATCAAGGCACATGATTCCTCCAGCTCTTTCTTCTTTCTGAAAATTGTTTTGGCTATTCAGAGTCTTTCGTATTTTTATACAAATTTTAAAAAATTTTGCATCAGTTTAGTGAAAAAGGGTCTTCCCTAATGGCTCAGACAGTAAAGAACCTGCCTGCAACGCAGGAAATCTGGATTTGATCCCTGGGTCAGGAAGATCCCCCTGGAGAAGGGAGTGGCTGCCCACTCCAGTACTGTTGCCTGCAGAATTCCATGGACGGAGGAGTCTGACAGGCTACAGTCCATGGGGTTGCAAAGAGTTGGACATGACTGAGCAACTAACACTTTCTGTGAAAAATGCCACTGATAATTTGATAGGAATTGCGTTAAGTGTGTAGAGTGCTTTGGGTAATATGGCATTTTAGCAATATTGATTCTTCCACCCAATTCGTTTTGAAGACAGTATTAACAAAATACCAAGATGTGACAAAGACATTACTAGAAAGGAAAGTTAAGATCAATGTTTCTCATGGAAAAATGTCAAATCTTAAGCTAAAGTAGCAAATAAAATCCAGTGATACGAAACAGGAATACATCACAAAAATATTGATTTTATTCCATGAACGTTTTAACATTTAAAAACAATGAAGGTAATTCACTACATTAACAAAAGGAGACAAATCATGTTAACAAATTCAGAAAAAAAGTTTAAAAATTTAGCATCAATAAATAAAAATAAAGAAAACTCTTAGCAAACTTGGAAGACAATGGAACTTTCTTAACTTAGTCATAGATACCTACAAAAAAATTCAATAGCAAACATCACATTTAATTGTGAAACATTGAAATATTTTCCTGTGATCAAGGATGAGATAAAGATGTTAGCAGTGTAAGAAACGTGAAATGTTAAACCAAATCAATAGGACAGCAAAAGGAAATAAAAGATAATGAGAACTGGAAAGGAGGTAATATGACGCTCCATTTTTATACAAGAAAGAAGATTTTATGCAAAGAATCTGCAGATATACTGTTAGAATTAATAAATGAACTTAGCAATATATAAGTAACACATATGTCTACTTGCTTTCTGAGATTTACTATTACATCTGGCCTCTGACTTTCTAGAACCCCATCATACCCATTGTTAAAACGGAATGTAGTATTTTAATCATAGCTCTGCCAATATCTTTATCTAGAGGCCTGTTGCCATTTTTGTCTTCTCTGAAATTTTTGTTGCCAAGAAAGGCAGGATTTCATTTTTTTCCTTCCAGATTGACTTGGTGTAGTGTATTCTTGGTTATCAAAATACTCAAAACTTTGGGACTTTGAAATGGTAAATATTCATGATCTGTGAAACAGCATGATACATAACTGTATGATCTTAATTATATAAAAATGGATTCTTAGTTGTGAAAATATACAAATGAGACCCAGAAGTACACATCAAATGGTAAACTTCTTGTGATTATGAATGACTGCTTTATGCTTCTTGTGTTTTTTGGTTTCCTATTATCACAAGCTAACTTTTAAGAAATAAATGTTATTTTTAAAACCTTTTAAAAAAGGCAGGGGAGTCCAGTTCCATGGCAGCATTACCCTTCTGTCAACCCTCATAATAGAATGCTACCAAGCCTCTTAACGACTCTGTCCTTCTTGATTGCCTTGGTGAAGCAACCATCTCCTCCTGACTACTCCTGCGGCAGCACTGCCAAGTGATGGCTTCAGGGTTTTACATGCAAATCCCCTGAGCATGTGACTCCTTCCTCAATCTTGGGCCAAGGAGATTTTGTCCTCTATATTTTATCTCTTTGAGGCCAATGTCATGTCTAGGCTTCAAGGAGTCATCCCAGCAAAACATAAGAATCAGCTTTGAAGTAAAGTGAAGTTGCTCAGTCGTGTCCGACTCTTTGCGATCCCATGGACTGCAGCCTACTACGCTCCTCCGTCCATGGGATTTTCCAGGCAAGAGTACTGGAGTGGGTTGCCATTTCCTTCTCCAGAGGATCTTCCTGACCTTTACTGTCTGAGCCATCAGCTTTAGGCAAGTGTTTTTGCTTGAAAACTTCACCAACATGCCAGTCCCTTGAAATTGACATGCTTAGCTCACATATGTCTTTCTAGGAAAGAAGATTAAATCCCAAGTCATGAGTGACTTTGCCCCATGTCACTAAATTCTTGCCTGTTCATCCTATGCCACTTTGCTCCATACCACAATATAATACCCTAAATATCTCCTTTCACAAATATTCTCCCCTTTCCTACTGGGACATGGTAGTCATGCCCTTTGAATATTTTGATATGTTTGGCTATGAAACAGAGGCTGCATTTCCTTGCTCAGACTGTGATGATGTCTGGCCCTGTTTATTGGCCTGAAGCCAATTAGGAGGGGATAGGATGAAAGTAACTTCATTCAGATGAGGTTTTTGTACAATTTCCAGGCAAGTAAAATTTGTTCTCAGCAATGGAAAAAAGGTTATTTTCCTTGCTAGAAGGATCTATGGGAATTTACAAGTATATATATATATAAGATGCTCAGATTAGTCCAATCAAAATGTCTTCATCCCAGATCACAAGGTCTACTGTTTCCCTGTAAAGGCCCTGACTTTGATGTAGAAAACCTATCAGTCTATATATCAAACCTTGTTTATAACTCAACTGCACTTATAATTTGATCAAATTATATCTGATATATATGAAATATATGACTTGATATTCCAGCAGAGCATGCCCTGAGGCTATAGTTGAATCTTTCAAAATTGCCACAAAGGTAACCTAACTAACTGTCACAGTATTCCTTAAGATGGCAATTACCTACTCTGGACTTATTATTGATACTTCTTGCAAGGTCTTTATTGCTCTCAAAAAGTACTTACTTCATAGCACAACTTGCAATTATTCTTGCCCTTTTACCAATCTAGAGACTACTTGATCTCTTTTCTTCTTCCCTTCCACCTGCATCTTGTGCCAATTAAATGCATGTGAAGGCTTTAGTATTTATGTTCTATGTGCCAGAGGGGTTTTGCCATCACCCTTGCTCCAGCAGTAACTTCTTATAGAGTTCAGAGAGGAGACAGAAACACTGTCAAAACCTCATGCCACATGTCTGCTTTCTAGAGCCACTTCTTATACCAACTGTTGTAACCCAAGCTCCCCAATGGCTCAGTGGTAAAGGATCCATCAGCAATGCAGGAGATGCAGGTTCAATCCCTGGGTCAGGAAGATTCCCTGGAAGGGGAAATGGCAACTAGCTCCAGTGTTCTTGCCTGGAAAATCTCATGGACAGAGGACACTGGTGGGCTAGAGTCCAAAGAATCTCACAGAGTCAGACACAACTGAGTGACTGAGCATGCACGCCCTGGAAAACAGAGGCAAAGGCAAAGCTTATAAGCTAATATTAGTACTCTATTCAGGGAAGAAGTACAATCCAGGAAATCAAGAGTGAGGGGAAAAGAAAAAGAAAGAAAACAAATACAATGTGGTACATGGCCAAGTTGCTACAGCCTCCAAATAAGCACCGTTGCTTTCCTTTTCTACAGGGGATGTCTCCAGAGAAGGTGTTGGAACTATTGTGCCATGAAATAGTTGTCATGGGGAAGTAGGAAGAACAAGGTACCTGCTGGCTCTCTCTGTCTTTTGTCTCTTATAAGTCAGATTTCAACACCTGGAACATTTATTTTCTATACCTCCAGGCTGTGGGAAGCTGTTGAGAAACCAACCTCCCAGGGTAGTACTTCATCTATGTCCAGAGTGGTAAGAGATGCAACATCTCTGATCCATTCAGGCTAGGTTTGGAGGCCAGAACTGCAGTGGCTCCCACAGTCCTGGGGACAGTGGAGACTGTGAGAGCCTGGCCTTCCCCAGCAGTACTAGAACTACCAGCAATGTTGACAGTCACAGTGGCAACCATCCAAGTTCTTCTCTGAGCATGTGTTCAAGTGCTTGGAAAGCAGGAGAAGCCAAGAAAATCTTGAGACGTGTAAAAATTGGGACTAAGATGTATAATATTTGGGCTTCCCTGGTGGCTCAGACTGTAAAGAATCCTCCTGCAATGTGGGAGACCTTGATTGGAAAGATCCCCTCGAGGAGGGCATGGTAACCCATTACAATATTCTTGCCTTGAAACTCCCCATGGACAGAGGAGCCTGATGGGCTACAGCCCATGGGGTTGCAAAGAGTCAGACATGGCTGAGCAACTGAGCATAGCACATAAAACATTTAGATATCTACTGAACATCTTCACAGGAATAGAGATACAATTGATGTGTTCAAAACTGAACTTGCTATCTGTACTCAAGCTTATCTCGTCTCCTTTTGTGCTCCCTACCCAAGTGAATAACACCACCATTATTCACTGACCAAGAGGCAAAGCAGGATGTCATTTATTTCAACTCTCTCCCCTGCAAATCAATCTTACTTCTACCTTTTTAATGTTGTAATCTACTCCCTTCTACAGTATTATTCCTATTTTAATTCAACTGTGTATCACTTCTTGCCTAGGGAATTACATTAGTCTCTTAACTGGTCTCATTTTCTTCATTCTTGATTCTATCAAATCCATTCTCCAAATCACAGTTGGGGAAGTTGTGTAACTACAGCAGGGATTAAAAGCACACCCTCTGTTGTCAGACTGTTAACTTTGAACCTGGCTCCTTTACTTATTGACTGGGTGACCTTGGACAAGTTAATTAACCTTAGTTTTCTTCAGCTCCCTGTTGCTTTTAACACTCAGCCATGGGCATATAAACAGGATCTGTACTGTGAAGGCATGTGAGCCATATCAGCTTGTTGTGGGGTGACTGAGAAGCAAAGTGTTCTAGGGATAGAAATCTACTTTTGCATTGTTTTAGCTTTGTCACTCCCATAATGAAGAGGTATTGGTCACAGTTTTGTCTTGCAGATGTTTAAGTAAGGAAGGCCATTTACACGGGCTTTATCTATCCTGCATTTCATAGCCTTTAGCCTTTTTAGGTTATTGATATGATTATCTACTTCTGGGAGTCAATTCTCTCCAGAACCTAATCATTACTGACATAGCCCATTGAAAAGCGACAAATTCAGGCAAATTGAAATGTTTGCGTTAATTTTGGATGCTGTCATCTCTGCTAAAATTGTCCATATTAGGAAGTGAAGAGGTCACAAGGACAAATGAAGAGTATTTTCAAAACTGAATTCATTTTAGATTATATTTAAGAGACTTGTAGAAGAAAAGCCATGCTAAATATATATATATATAATAACATATATACATATATATAATCTAGACAGATAGGTACTAATGAACTTATCTACATGACAGCAATGGAGATGCCAACATATAGAACAGACTTTTGGACTGAATGGGAGAAAGAGAAGCTGGGATGATTTGAGAGAGTAGCATTAAAACATATACTTTACCATATGTAAAGTAGATAGCCAGTGGGAATTTGCTGTATGACTCAGGGAACCCAAAGTTGGTGCTCTGTGACAACCTAGAGAGTGGAATGGGGAGGAACGTGGAAGGAAATTTTAAGAGGGAGAGGACATATGTACGCCTATGGCTGATTCATGTTGGTATATGGCAGAAACCATTACAATATTATAAAGCAATTATCCTCCAATTAAAAATAAAATAAAATAAAATTTTAAAATGTATAGTGAAGGATCTGAGTAACTGTGATATAAAATGGCTGATGCTAAGGTTGTGCTAGGGAAAGGCAAGATTTAGGATCATACACTCCAAAGATGTGGGGGATTCTAGAGGTTATTTAAAACAAACTCCTCATTTTATAGAAGAAAAAGAAGTTAGTGCCAATGGTTCCCAGTTTAGGTCTGTTTTTGTTTCATCACAGATCAGTTTCCTAGGGATGACATAATTATACAAATTTGCTGGCTTAAGACCCCAGAAATTTACTCTTGCACAGTTCTGGAGCACAGATATCTGAAATCAAAGTACCAGAAGAGCCACATTTTCTTGGAAGATTTTAGGAAAGAATCCTACCTTGCTTATTCTGGTTTCTAGTGGCTCTTGGCATTCCTTGGCTTGTGACCACATCAGTCAAATCTCTGCCTCTGTTTCCACATGGACTTTCCTTTTGTGTGTGTGTCACTTTGGTGTCCTCTTCAGTTCAGTTCAGTCGCTCAATCGTGTCTGACTCTTTGTGACCCCATGAACCGCAGCATGCCAGGCCGCCTTGTTCAACTCCCGGAGTCTACCCAAACCCATGTCCACTGAGTCCTTGATGCCATCCAACCATCTCATTTTCTGTCGTCCCCTTCTTCTCCTGCCCTCAATCTTTTCCAGCATCAGGGTCTTTTCAAATGAGTCAGCTCTTCTCATCAGGTGGCCACTTTGGAGTTTCAGCTTCAGCATCAGTCCTTCCAAAGAAATCCCAGGGCTGACCTCCTTTAGGGTGGACTGGTTGGATATCCTTGAAGTCCAAGGGACTCTCAAGAGTCTTTTCCAACAACACAGTTCAAATTCATCGGCGCTCAGCTCTCTTCACAGTCCAACTCTCACATCTATACATGACCACTAGAAAAACCACAGCCTTGACTAGATGGACCTTTGTTGACAAAGTAATGTCTCTGCTTTTTAATATGCTGTCTAGGTTGGTCATAACTTTCCTTCCAAGGAGTAAGAGTCTTTTAATTTCATGGCTGCAGTCACCATCTGCAGTGATTTTGGAGCCCAGAAAAATAAAGACAGCCACTGTTTCCACTGTTTCCCCATCTATTTTCCATGAAGTGATGGGACCAGATGCCATGATCTAAGTTTTCTGAATGTTGAGCTTTAAGCCAATTTTTTCACTCTCCTCTTTCATTTTCATCATGAGGCTCTTTAGTTCTTCTTCACTTTCTGCCGTAAGGGTGGTGTCATCTGCATATCTGAGGTTATTGATATTTCTCCCGGCAATCTTAATTCCAACTTGTGCTTCCTCCAGCCCAGCGTTTCTCATGATGTACTCTGCATATAAGTTAAATAAGCAGGGTGACAATATACAGCCTTGACATACTCTTTCTCATCTTCTAATAACATGTCTTTGGATTTGGGGGCCACCCTAAACCCAGGATGATTTTATCTTAAGATCTTTAGCTAATTTTAACTATAAAGACCCTGTTCGCAAAGAAGATTATATTCAAAGTTTTGGCTAGACGTGAATTTTGGTGGGAATACCATTCAACCAACTATATACCATGTTCCCCCTTGACATAAAGAGATCCTTCCTGGATCTAAGGGAGAAGGCTCTGTACTCTGCACATCTAATGTTTTAAGCCATAATTCCCACATAGATGTTGACAGTCAGACTACCTAGATTCAAATCACATTGACCCTAGACAAGTAAATTCATGCTAAGCCTCAATTTCCTAGGATACAAAATGAAGACACTAGTCCTCCCCTCCTCACAGGAACCCCACACAGTTACAGCGAGGATAAAACGAGATAACCCACATGACCCATGGGAAGGGCTCGATAAATATTAGCTGCCATTAATCAAAGCCGGCACTGATACCTTGCAGGGTTCACATAATATACAAACTAAAACACATTCAGCCCCAGGGCATGTGAGAAGGGTGCCATCTGGCAGCTAGCTAGCTATTCCCAACCAGATCACTTGTTCTTCTGACCCTATTATGGGAAAAGGCCTGACCTCCGTGCAAATACGTTCAGTGGAGCTTGTTTTGTTGATTCCTACCTGATTGTCTGGCTAGCATCAGGCTAGGCAGTTTTTTCGTGCTGACTTGTGCCAGGTGCATGTTCAGAAATTAAACTCAAGTATGTGGAGTAAAGCAGAGATGCACAGAAATATGTGAAGACCCTCAAGATAAACAGCTCCAGGATCTAGGCTTTCCAAGGTGGTAGCTCTCAGGAACTTCTCAAAGATAGTCTCTGACTTGAATGACTGGGTCTTACCTAAAAGGCATGCTGTCACCTCAGGTAAGGAAGCTGAAACTGGGGCCTGGAAGATGGGCGATTCCTAGAGTGGACTCCAACGGTGGCAGCTCAAAGAGCCAACTATAATGTCTTAAGGAAACACACAGTGAGACTCTGGGGAGGAGAGTTAAGGTGAAGAGGCACCTGCTGAGTCATGGGATTGGGGCTTTACCTACTCTAGTGGATACTGTGGGCCACTACCTAGGCGCCCCACCCCCGCCTTCACAATGGAAGCACTCATTCTGCCATCCCTGAAGCATGTCAGTTCTTGGGTAATCTGCTTAAGCTAAAGAGAGACCCCTAGAACAAGGTCATAAGCTCCCCACTGGAAACAACCCATATTCAATGTCTGGTCCACAGGGAGGGGGATATAAAAACCTGGCCCTTTGCCTCAGGCAGGACAACTCTTAAGCATCCTCTCAGCTCCAGAGCTCCTGCAGGATCAGCTGAGGTTTCTGCTGCAATAGCCCTCAGCTTCTTGCTCAGCCCAGACTTGCTTCCTTTGCTCCCCACCAGGTGGTGATCCAGAACACAGCCCAATAAAACTCTTGCATGCAAATTATTATTTCATTATGTTTGCCAAGGAAACAAACCCAGACACCTACCCCCACAAAATTCCAGGAACACCAGGCTTTTTATCAGTTTCATTTTTCAAATGAGAAAATTGAGTCATAGAGAGAGAAAGTAACTTCCCCAAAGACATAGAGCTGGTAAGCAGCCTAGTCCTGGTATTAAGCCCAAGTATGCAGAGCCCCGAAGTCTTTGGTCCTCTCACTCCAGTCTCTACCTTCAGCAAACCAGCAGTAGTAAAATAGAGATTAAATATTCTCAGGATGGCAAATGGGAAGCTAATCACATTGCTATATGGGGAAGATTCCCTTTATGCTCTCCCTGGCTTGCTGTTCTTTATTATTATGGTGCAGTTCTTTTTCTTGTTATCTCATCCAGCACTGGTTAGTAAATGTTTGTTTTCTTTATTAGTCCGCTGTATGCTTAGAAAAGGCTCCAGTTTCCCAGTTGTGTTTGCATAGCTCCTTGTAAGCTTGAGCCATCTGTTCCTCTTGAGGTGAATGACATTTTCCCCCAGAGATTTTCCTACTTTTTCTTTCATAAGGGAAGCCAGACTAGGTGATTCACTGTCATCATCCTCATCTTTATCCTCCTTCTCTGCCTCTTCATTATCATATGAAAACACTGAGAAAAAAATCTTAGGAAATACGACAAAAATTATGTCATATTATATCAGCAGCAAATTTATCATGTTTGAATTTAGAACTACAATCAAAGCAAAGCAGTAGAGCATTGTAAATAATCAAACAGGATTTTTGAAAAAATATCTGAGTTTCATTTTCTGTTTCAATTCATACTAGTTACATAACCTTGAGTAAATTACAAAACAGCTACATACAATCTTGTTATCTGTAAAATACAGCTAACAATAGTAAATATTTTGTGTGTATGAGAGAGAGAATTTGCTGATATACATATAAAGGGTTGAGCACTGTGCTGTAAACATAGCAAATGCATTCTCAAACTTACCTATTGTGTAGAAGCTAGAGGTAAATAAATTTGAGCTACTCAGTAAAAAAATGCTATGTGATATTTAGAGAAATTCATCAAAGTGATAAGTTGAGGGTAGACAGCTCTTTAAAAAAAAACTTGGAAAAATGCTTTTGATATTGGAGTTTAAAGAAAGTAGAAAGTGAAGTCGCTCAGTCATGTCCAACTCTTTGCAACCGCATGGACTGTAGCCTACCAGGCTTCTCCGTCCATGGGACTTTCCAAGCAAGAGTACTGGACTGGGTTGCCATTTCCTTCTCCAGGGGGTCTCCCCAACCCACGGATTGAACCTGGGTCTCCTGCATTGCAAACAGATGCTTTACCATCTGAGCCACCAGGGAAGCTTATTGGAGTTTAAGGATAAATCATTGATAAATAATTTAAGGACAAATTATTGGCCTCTGATGCAGACAACTGGCTGTACAGTTCCATGGGACTGACTAAGACTACACAGCATGCTTTCAGGATGTTTGTCCAGGTGAGATAAAAAGAGATCCCATTAACCCCTCAACTTTTGTCCCTGCTGGTCAAATTTTTATGCTAAAAGGTGATATAACTCCCTACACTTCCAGGTTGCTTATGTAAGGACACACTGCAGTATTGAAAGAGATGTCCTGAGTCTGGATGCAAATGTAAAATGTATAGAGAAATCCTATAAATGAATAAGCAAACATCAAACAACCCTATAGAAAATTGGACGAGATGCCTCATCAAGTACTTCACAAAAGAGGATATTCAAGGGCTGGTAAGCATATGAAAACATGTTTATAATTGTTAATCATTACAAGAATAGAAACCAAAAGCATGAAGAGATAATGATGACACAACCATCATAATGGCCAAAATTTTGAAAACTGAAGAAAAACATGTTCATGTGTTGTAAAGTAATTGGAACTCTCCTACACTGGTGGTGGGAATGTAAATTGGTAAATTCCTGTGGATAAATTGTAAATAAAATAAATTATAAATCCATTCAGAAAACTGTTCATATATTCTAAAGCTGAGCATGTGCCTACCCTCAGTTCAGTTTAGTCACTTAGTCATGTCCAGCTCTTTGGGACCCCATGGACTGGAGCATGTCAGGCTTCCCTGTCCATCACCAACTCTGGGAGCTTATTCAAACAGTTTCAGAAAACTGTTCATACATTCTAAAGCCGAGCATGTGCCTACCCTATAATCCAAGAATTACATTTCTAAGTGTTTGTTATTGCTGTTGTTTTTCAGTTGCTAAGTCATATCTGACTTTTTGCAACCCCATGGACTACAGCACACCAGGCTTCCCTGTCCTTCACCATCTCCCAGAGGTTGCTCAAATTCATGTCCATTGAGTCAGTGATGTCATCCAACCATCTTATTCTCTGTCGCCCCTTTGCCGTCAATCTTTCCAAGCATTAGGATCTTTTCCAAGTGTTTACCCAAGAGAAATGCAATATAAATTCACCAAAAGACCCACACAATTAGAGTTCATCTTTGTGCTACTGTGATAATTCTATGAATGCTCTGTCTTCTCTTTAATGTGAAAGCACTAATCTCATTTGTGAGGGCTCCACTCTTATGACCTAATCACCTCCCAAAGGCCCCACATCCTAGGATCATCACTTTAGGCATTAGGTTGCAGGGGGACACAGACACCCAGTCTATAGTATATGTATATTTTCTTCTTTTTTTCAAGTGGTTCAATATTTGGATAGAGGGGGAAAACAACAGATTTGTACAACATCTACTGGTTTGGGCCAGAAATCTGAGAATCAGACCAAAATAACATGTGGTGAGTCTTTAGCCGAGGCTAGGGCACAGGAATTTAGGTGTGGGCTTTGGTAAGCACACAGCTTGAAATGAAATTCTTGGGTAATAGGGTAGGCACATGCTTAGCTTTAGAATGTATGAACAGTTTTCTGAAAGGATTTATAACTTATTTTATTTACAATTTATACAAAGGGATTTACCAATTTACATTCCCACCACCAGTGTAGAGAGTTTCGATTACTTTACATCCATATGAACATTTTTTTTTCTTTTTAGTTTTTAAAATACTGAAATAGAGAGGCCATTCTGAGCCATGGGGCTGTGTCTTAATGACTGCACCTTTATTTAGTTTTTAGCTGTTATCACCAAGGCATGTGCCTTTGGGCCTGAGGCTCAGCCATGTTGGGTTTTTCATCTTAGCGGTTCACATGAGTTTATGGCAACTTTGCCACAGTGAACTGCTGTTTCTATGGAGACAAGGCTGCAGGCACCAGCACGCTGGAAAATAGTGCAAACTGTCAGCATGCAGGGAGGTGCTAGCCTCCACAGGCTGACCTTGGACTAGAAAGCATAATTTCTCTGAGTACTTGTAACTGAGGTAAAGATTCAACTTTCAGACAAAGAGAATCTCTCTATGTACCTTTTAAGTATTGTTGGGTAGAAAGTTTTGCTTTTAAATTTCAAGGCAATGACATTCCAAATATTGTCAGGACACTGGGGAGAATTTACCTTTAAATTATTAATTTAAAGCCTAGGTGGAAAATGCTAGAATCACTGCTCAAACTCCATTCTGTTCTCAGGGTGAAGGAGCAAACTCTGAATTGGATAGTCTTGAATAGAGGTAGCTTTTCGAAAGGCTGGGGTTTCCCTGGTGGCTCAGCGGTAAAGAATCTGCCTGCAGTGCAGGAGATGCAGGTTAGATCCCTGGTCAGGAAGATGCCCTGGAGGAGGAAATGACAACCCACTCCAGTATTCCTGCTTGAGGGTCACAGTCCATAGGGTCGCAAAGAGACCAACACGACTGAAGTGACTGAGCACACACGTGTCAAAAGGCTGAACTTTTTCTTTCTTTTTTTTTTTTTTTTTAGGCTGAACATTTTAAAATACTTCCAGAGTAGCTGAATGAACTTCAGGGACATGTAAGGCCTGAAGCCAACAAGGCCCTACAAGTTTTAGAGAAAGAAAAGAATGAATAAAATCAACAAATTAAACACAACATGTCAGTTCTAAAGAGTGCAACAGCAGAGCTGTATCCCACACCTGCAGAAAAGGTGGAGCAGAAGGAACTGTGCTTAGAGTCTAAAATCTGCAGGAAACACAGGGGAAATTTTCAGTCTCCACTGGGCTCCAAAGCTTCAAAAACATCCACAGAAGCTGCTGACTCTCCAGTGGAGACAAAAGTGGGGAGAGGAAAAGCTGTTCCACAGCAGGGTTTCATGGCTCAAATAACTGCACAGAAAGAGAAGTGGCAGTAGCCATCTGATGTGCGGCCAAAAGATAGCCCAAAGAGACAGCAGAGCCACTGAGCAGAGCCTACCTTCAAGTTAGCATTCCGTCAAGAGCCAAGGACTTCCAAGATGAAATTAAAATGAAGACATATGAAGTATACAGAATAGTTAAAAGCACTTCAGATAAGATCTGTCACTTGGTAGTAACCATGACAAACCACTCAACTTTGCATCAATGTAGCAATGCCCTCAAATACGACTCTTTCTCAGAGAACAACATGATATGCAGGAGGACTTCTTGCCCCAACCCCAGTCAGAGTATATGCATGGTGCAAAAATTAACCACTTGGTATGTAATTTTGCTAATAAACTGATACTATAAAAAAGACTGGCAGCTAAAATATTATTGCTTGCCATCTGGTTGTGGAAGAAAGCAGTCACTAGCCACTGCAGTTGCTGACCTTCAACACACTCTAAAAGGAGTTCAAGGCTGAGATCTGGAATGGCTCACTCTGTGCTCTGGGAAAATCAGATGAACTTCAGTTAGGTATTTTCAGAAGACAATTTTATGAGCCCAGTTTCTTGCATTTCATATCTAGAAAAGCACTAAAACTGCTAAAGAAGATATCTTTTCCTCGAGACTAGCAGCAACCTTCTCCCAAAATGTGTGTTTCATTACACTTATCCCCCTTCAGCAGAATCCACCTTGCAATGCAGATGACAAGGGTTGGTTCGATCCCTGGTCTGGGAAGTTCCCACATGCCCCACGTGGGGCAGCTGAACCTGTTTGCCACAATTAATGAGCTCTTGCTCTGGAGTCTATGAGCTGCAACTACTGAGCCTGTGTGCAGCAACTACTGGAGCCCACACTCCCTAGATCCTGGGCTCCCTAACAAAAGAAGACACCACAATGAGAAACTCACACACCACAACTAGAGAGCAGCCCCCAATTGCCACAACTAGAGAAATGTCTGCACAGCAACCAAGATCCAGACAGCAAAAAATAAATAAATAAATAAAATATATAAAAGGTTTTCTGAAAGGTCAAAAAGACCCCTAGAATTCATTTACTCCCTTTTTGTATGTATTTTGTCTATATTTTATAAAGAAAATACCCTCTTCAAACAAATTTTTCATCATCTCAAAACCATTTATGTGACCAGAGCATTCTTGACACCCCAGGGCCCCAGAGGACAAATACTTTGTTATTCTTTTTGCTTCTCTGGACCTATTTCATGACCTCCATATCTTATTTCTGTAACTTGTCAGATACCAGAAAAAATATGAAAATAAAGCCCTGATTTGTGTGTGCCTGGACTTGAGACTCACCTCAAACTCCCTTTGTAATGTTCTAGCCTTGAAAATATTCCTCAATGTTTAACATTTCTGACAAGTTTGGATGCTTCTTGTTTGTTTTAGGAAATGCTGACCATATGTTGAAGTTATCCTGAAAGCTTTTAAAAAATATCCATTCCCCAGCCCCAGTCTCAGAAATTAACAAGGTCTCAGCACTAGCATTCTGTTAGAGGTCTCCAAGTGAACCCAATGATAGGGAGCTTTGAAAGCCAATTAGCTAATTCCTCTGGCTGTTCTTTAAATTTCATCATCTCCTGACTCCAATTTGTTCTTGCTCCATGAATCTGCTCACAGTCCCTAAGTAGCTTACTCTCTATGATTATACCTTGTGTATATGGAAATATATTCAGTTCTTTTCCACCTGGAATAAAACAAATAGTAACCAAGCAAACCAATAAACAAAAAGTTAGCCTGTGCCCTGAGAATTTCTCTAGATATCATCCTTTTCTCTGTAACAGCCAAACTGTTGGGAAAAAGCAACATACCTCCATTATTTCTTTATCTCCCATTCATTCCTCAATTCTCCTGACTTTTTAAACTTACCCCTAACCTATACCCAAAGCTATTACAGACATCAAGGCACCAAATCTAAAGTTTACTTCTCGCTTTTATTTCACTTCATCTCTTCTACAACACTTGGCATTGTGGTCTACACATTCCTTTCATAAATACTTCCTTTCCTATATAAAAAAAAAAAAAATCACACTCATTTAACCTGTCACTCTGCTCCCAGGGGTTCTCTTTGCTCAACTACATTCAAAATTTTCCCAGACACCAACCTAATCTCCATCTAAGCACTCTCCCTGAGTAATTCTAACTTCTTTTATTGTTATTATTTGGCTGTGCTGGGTCTTTGTTACCACGCCTGAGCTTTCTCTAGTTACCACAAGCAGGGGCTACTCTTCGTTACGGTGCATGGGCTTCTCCCTGAAGTGGCTTCTCTTGTTGTAGAGCCTGGGCTTAGTTACTTCATGGCATATGAGATCTTCCCAGACCAGGGATTGAACCCATGTCCTCCGTATTGGCAAGTGGATTCTTAACCACTGGACTACCAAGGGAGTCGCCTAACTTCTTGTTTTCAATTCCCTGTTATAGATAAACCTATATTTCTTCCAGTTTTCTGAGTTTCAAATCCACACATTGAATTGCTTTCTGGCATGTATATCATCGGTCCACTACTTCAAACTGAGTATCTTCAAGGTGGAATTCATTATCTTCCCCTCCTCACACCATCCACCAGTCTTCTGTTCCTTTCCTTGCTTCAGTTAATGGCACCACTAATCACCAAGATGCCAAAGGGCAAAGCCCAAGAATCATTTCAACCTTCATTTGTGGACTTGACTCATTTCAAATAATGCTACTTCTAGAATATCTCTTAAAATTTCCCTCCACTGCTCATCCCTTAGTCCAAACCCCAAACTCAAAAATTAACTTATATCTCTAATTAGTCTTCCTTCTTCCTATCTCAGCTTTCTCCAATCCATTTCCGCATCAATGCTAGAATTATCTTCATAACATAGGAATTTGATTACACTACTACCCTAATGAAAAGACTTCAAATGCTTCTCATTTTTACAATGCATAATTCATTTACTCAGGGGTTTTTGGGATATAGTTTTCCTTTCTCTTTATTTTCACCTTCTGCCCCTCTCCCAGGCACACTGAATTTCTAAACAAGCCATGTCTTCATATCTCAGCACCAATTATCTATAATTCCATTGCTAGGAATGCCACTAACAATCTTCCATCTGACAAATTCCTCCTCATCTTTTAAGGATGGTAAAGTATGTGAGGACTTTCTTATCTCCACTGTGACCCCATCCCTCAGCATAGCATCTGAACAGCGTAATGATCAAGGACTGCTTATTGTATGTAACCTTCCCTGCCCACCCACACCCTCCTCAGGCAGAGCTGGATCTGATAGCTATGGTCTCTTAGCATCATATACATATAGGTAAGATAGCATTCATCTCACTAGACTGTGACTATTTGCCCATTTGTCTAAATCTTCTAATGAACTATAATCTCTTTGAAGGAAAAAAATGTGGCATTGCTATATGGTGTAGCATATAATGCTGATTTTTTAATGAGATTTGTTGATTTCTTCACAAAAGGGATGCAATGGATTGATCAAATTGAGAATTTTTTTTTTAATGAATGTGCAGCTTTCAAAAAGAGTCAAATATTAAACTATGTTTGTAATTTAATATATATTTGCCATTATCATGCCAAGCTTGAGAGAGAAGCCAAAATAAAGAAAACTAGATGAGAAATGGAAAAGACTGCATCCAGAGATGGCTCTATTTATGTGCCTAGATCGGGTTGTACAGACAAATATTCCCCTTGCCTTTTTAGTTATATGAGTCAATAGATTCCTTTAATTAAAGCCAATCTGAGTGAGATTATTCTATCACTTGTATTCAATAGCCCTACTGATGTACAAATTTTAAGTATTTTATGGGATTTAACTTGATTGAAAGATGTGTTTTAGCTATTCCCTTTAAAATTCAACATATATCAGCTGAACCATTTAGAGACTGATCAATCAGTTGAAATATGATATATGATGCGTTGAGGCTCTCTTCTCATTTTCCTAAAAGTAATATAGGCCAAATTTAATGCATAGTGATTTACTTCAGTTCAGTTCAGTTCAGTCGCTCAGTTGTGTCCAACTCTTTGCGACCCCATGAATCGCAGCACACCAGGCCTCCCTGTCCATCACCAACTCCCAGAGTTCACTCAGACTCACGTCCATCGAGTCCGTGATGTCATCCAGCCATCTCATCCTCTGTCGTCCCCTTCTCCTCCTGCCCTCAATCCCTCCCAGCATCAAAGTCTTTTCCAATGAGTCAACTCTTCACATGAGGTGACCAAGTACTGGAGTTTCAGCTTTAGCATCATTCCTTCCAAAGAAATCCCAGGATTGATCTCCTTCAGAATAGACTTGTTGGATCTCCATGCTGTCCAAGGGACTCTCAAGAGTCTTCTCCAGCACCACAGTTCAAAAGCATCAATTCTTCAGCACTCAGCTTTCTTCACAGTCCAACTCTCACATCCATACATGACTACTGGAAAAACCATAGCTTTTAGTAGACCGACCTTAGTCGGCAAAGTAATGTCTCTGCTTTTGAATATGCTATCTAGGTTGGTCATAACTTTTCTTCCAAGGAGTAAGTGTCTTTTAATTTCATGGCTGCAGTCACCATCTGCAGTGATTTTGGAGCCCCAAAAAATAAAATCTGACACTGTTTCCACTGTTTCCCCATCTATTTCCCATGAAGTGATGGGACCAGATGCCATGATCTTTGTTTTCTGAATGTTCAGCTTTAAGCCAATTCTTTCATTCTCCTCTTTTACTTTCATCAAGACGCTTTTTAGTTCCTCTTCACTTTCTGCCATGAGGGTGGTGTCATCTGCATATCTGAGGTTTTTGATATTTCTCCTGGCAATCTCTATTCCAGCTTGTGTTTCTTCCAGTCCAGCGTTTCTCATGATGTACTCTGCATATAGGTTAAATAAGCAGGGTGACAATACACAGCCTTGACGTACTCCTTTTCCTCTTGGGAACCAGTCTGTGTGATTTAGTTAAATAATGGCAAATACTTTCAGTTTCTGGAGGAGGGAAGGCAACCCACTCCAGTATTCTTGCCTGGGAAATTCCATGGACAGAGGAGCTGGGTAGGCTGCAGTTCTTGGGTGCAAGAACTGGAAAGAGTGGGACATGACTGAGTGACTAACAACCACTTTCATTTTAATAACTGTGAAGATATTTTGAGAATTAAACATTTTCATTGCTTAAAAATGTTTAAAAAAACATAGGCCATTACAAAACAGAAGTTAGCTAATTATCTAGACTGGAGGTTAAAATCCATATGTCTATAAAGTTAAAGAAAATAACATAAAAGAATAAAGCATGCCTGGTAAACATTAAGAAGTGTGTGGAGACTGGCAAACTGGATATAAAATAGCCAATTAGTGTCATCTAGAAATAAAGACCAACAATTTCTAATATTTTCATCTTTCCAAAAGAGGACACATTCAGATTAAGTGAAAATCTCTTGGTTTTTAAACATTAATAATGAGAAAGTAAAACAATGAGCTTGTTGACAACCAAACCACAATGTTGCCCCAAAATTATAATACTCAAAACAAAATAAATAAGGCAACTCTAAGACCATGTTGAGAACAAGTCAGATGAGGTTACCCTATGACAGAAAAATGGCTAAAACCTCTCCTCTTCTGGCTAACATCCCCTGTTTCTGAATAGATACTGCTTCTTTAACAAACCAATCTTTAGATTCTTTTAATGCTCCCTCATCATAGATACAAATTATTAGATACTCAGTTTCTGAATTTTCCTAGCTTCTTGGTAGCCTGAAATCCAGAACTAGTCTCTGCTTCCCAATTCTTCCTCAAAATCTAATACACAAGACCAACCTCTAAAAGAAAACTCTTTCAACAACCATTTACCAGAAATTTCCCAGGGGTTTCCCCAGAGTACAATCACCCTTGTAGTAACAATATAAGGAAATATAATGTCCTTAACTACAGATGTATTCTTAGACAGTCTCTGATCCATTGGCTTAACAAGTACTTAGAAAATCTCTTAAAATACTGGGCCAAACATAGCTGGTGTATGAGCCAGGTGTGACTGGTAAGCCACTATGACCTTATAAACTCTGTTAAAAGTAATAATGGAAGCAAAAGGAGAGACAGGCAGATTTCCTCATTATTTTATGCCATTTCTTGTTTGCTTTATCAGTATGTTAAAAGGAGATGCATAATCACAACATCTAGTACAGGATTCTTGAAGATTATGATTGATTTTATTCATGCCAGCAGTGAAGACTTTATTCTGCTTGATTTGAGCAAATCCATTACAAGTGCTTTCAATTTCAGGCCTTCCAAGTTAAGGTTTGCTTGGAGTTTGGAAGACTGCTATCTCTTATAGGGCTTTTTCCTTTGTAATTGCTTAAAAATCCAGAAACAGAAATCAGGAAAAATTAGAAAAACCAATGAAATCATTCAGATGCTTATTATATAGGTAACAGATGTAATCACTTTTCATGACTAGAATTCAGTTATATATTCATTAGACAAGGAGACTCTATGCCTAATATTACATCTCATGAAGTTAGTGGGGGGAAAATATATATTAAAAGCAAATAAATGTCTTCCCAGGGAATTAGAGTCAAACAGGATTAACTGAGGGTGGCTTGGAGGCCTGAATGATAGCTCCCCTTGCCTACCTAGCCCTAGCTTTCCTCAGGAAAAGCTAGACGCTAGAAAGCAGCAAACCCAGACAACTCCCTTAAACAGCCAGCACAAAACCTAAACCCAGCCTCTTTAGTCCTGTGAATGACTGTTCTCCTGCTTAAACTATAAAAAAGCAGAAGAGCAGAAGACCCATGATACAACCCAAACACGCCTCTTCACAGAATGTCCAGAATTTGGGGAGATCATCCTGCCAATTCTTCCACCTGAGTCCCAACAGGTACTAGCAAAGCTTGATGCAATGTCCGGAGACCCAGGTAGGGTAACCCTGTTTGATGCAGGCCCAAGCCTGGCAGGCTACAGTCCATAGCATAGCAAAGCATCGGACGTAACTGAGGGACTAACACTTTCATTTCACTTCGGACATGATATTTAGCCAGAAGTTTCCTTTCTTTCACCTACGGATCTCTTGGCTCTTGCAAGTCCTCTATTCCATAACTTAATGGCCATGCTTTGAGGTAATTTATAATATAATAGGCTTTAGTGGGGAGATAACAAGTGTAATGTGATCTTAGTTAATTAGCATTTGACTGAAGAAAACGCTTAGGGAACTGTGTACAAGAAAAGTCCTAGGGTACTGATCTACTAAATCTTCAGACTTGCTTTCACTCTCCTTATCTGTTGTCTCAGTTTGGTAAGACACATTTATTTTAAAAGCTTATTTTTAAAATATAGGCTTTTCAGTGAATTTAGAATGCAGGCCACAGATAAAGAATACCTCTCCCATCTCTGCTTACAGATTAGCTAACTCTAGTCTGAGTACAGACCTCTCCTTCAGGGGGAAAAAAAAATGTGCAACCATATGCCAGGATTCTGAATTTCTCCTACTACTTATGCTAATGGCAAAGCTGCCATGGCACATGGTCTATATTCCGAACAGCAGGTGGCAATCTGACCAAATGTTTTTCTACCAAGTAATGAGGGTCACCAGATTTGTAGCCTGAAATATCTGAGTCCTCACTGACCAGAGTCCCACCTCTTTCACTCAGCCAATTCCACATTTTAGACTCTTACTTGCAGCATCCCCTTCCAGATAAAAATTTCTATTTCAGGTGAAATGAATTCAGCTGCAGCTACTGAATAAATCGGCAGGAAAATGGTTGCCTACCACCCCACTCACAGAAGAAGCTCTGGAGACAGATTTGCCACTAGTAATAGTGTTTCTTACACTCTAGTTATGTCAATTTCCTTGAAGAGCAGCTTAAATGCATGATATAATGTATTCCTCAAAATTAGGCAGTGAGTGGTAAGTTAGTATTCCCATTTCACTGATGAGTAAATTGAGGCTTGGAGCCTAGATTACTTGCTCAGTTTTACCCATTTACTAAGTTTTGGAGCTGGGATTTGAATCTAGATTTGAGTGATGGAAAAAAACTGGTGCTTCTTAGCATCTGATCATTTTAATCATCAAATCTGTGTTTGGGGTATAAGTATATCACAGAAGAAGAAAAGGAGAACTACAGTGCAAGTCAGTGTGCCTGTAGCCACACAAGACACTTTGTGGAAAGCCCAGAACAGAGCCTGCACTCTTGTCCTGAGCTGCATTTGCACATGGACACCACCACACAATGGATGATATTTTTAATCTGAGGACACTGCTCAGGATGAAAACATTATCAGAAAATAATGAGTTGGGCTCTGCCAAGCATATGCTTCGTTCCTGAGCCAAGTGTATGGAATCACTGCCAAAAGCTCCTTCAGGCCACTAAATCACCAAAATAAGACCCCAGATTCAGGGCACAGCACCCAGGCACCTGAACCAGATGCCTGAGACAGTCTCTAGGAGTAGCCCTGTGTGTTTTCTCACTTTCTCCACCAGCCTTGGGGGCCATCCAGCAATGCCTTCTGCAGGGGCCTGAAAGACAGAGTCCTCTCAACTGTGACTCTTTCTCCCTTGGGAAATAAGATATACTGTCTTGGCTTGAATTGTTGTTATTGCTTCTCATATCCACAACTCCCTTTGCTCAAAAGATAGCATGGCAGCTGTTGCCCTCCTGGGCACCAAGAGAGACATGAGCTGCCCTCTAGGGCTCCAGGGGTGCTCACAAGCTGCCACTGCTGCCGCGAACCCAGGAGTGGACACCAGCCACTGCATCCACACACCCTTATCAAGGGAATAATGGCCAGTACATGCTGAGGAAAGAGGCAGCAAGCACCCATACTAAAAACAGCCCTCATGCCAAAAATATTAAATCCACACAAGCTACACGGGGCTGCTTGCATATACAAATATCCCTCCAAACCACAGTAGATAATTGTTTCTCCTAAACTCACAGAGTAAAAGAAATAGAAATAAAATGAAGAAGCAGAGGAACCACTCCCAGTTAAAAAACCAAGAGAATTCCCCTCAAAGAATAAACAATGAAACAGATCTCTCCAGTCTATTAGACCCCAAGTTCAATAAAGGAGGTAATAAAAATACTGAAGGCTATTGACAGAAATGCAGAGTATTATACAAAGGATCTAGAAACTATAAAGAAGAGCCAAGGAAAATCAGAAAACACATTTGCAGAGAGAAAACAGACCTTAAGGCAGTGAATAGCATAATGAATAATACAGAAGAATGAATAAGTAATTGGGAAGATAGAACAATGGAAATCATCAAATCAGAACAGCAAACAGAAAGTCAAATGAAAAAAAATGAAAGCAATATAAGAGACCTATGAGATAATACAAAGCATGACAGTTTACACTTAATAGGAATCCTGGAAGAGGAAGAAAGAGAAAAGAGGACCAAAAATATACTTGAAGAAATTATGGCTGAAAAACTTCCCAAACCTGAATAAGGAAACAGAAATCCAGATACAAGAAGCACATAGGGTTCCAAACAAGGTAAATCCAAACAGACCTACACCAAAACATATTATAATAAAAATGGCAAGATTTAAAGAGAGGATTCTAGCGCCAGCAAGAGGAAAAACAAACAGTTAATTAAAAGGGAACCCTCATATGGTTATCAGCTGATTTCTGTACAGAAACATTTTAGGACAGAAGGGAGAAACAAGATATATTCAAACTCCTGAAATGGAAAAAAAATGGCAACCCAGAATACTCTACCCACAAGATTATCATTTAGAATAGAAGGAGAGATAAAGAAATTCTTAGACATGTAAAAGTTAAAAGAATATAGCAATACCTAACTTATCCTAAAAGAAATATTGGAAGGTCTTCTCTAAAGAGAAAAGAAGCAAAAATCTATAGGAAAGAGAAAATTACACTTGAAAAGTAAATCATTTAAACTAGTACACAGATTTAAAAATATATATACATATTTGTGAAAATGATGACCACAATGAATAGTAAAGGATAAACAAAAAGATGCAAGAGGACATCAAAATTATGAAATGTGGAGAAGGGGTGTAAGAAAAAGTAGATTTTAAAAAATTATTTTTAAAGAATACATTTGAGTCTATATGACTATCAGTCTAAGACAAGTAGATATAGGGAGCAGTTAACCCACTCAAAAAAACAAGGTAGCCACAAATAAAAACACAGTAAGTGTAAAAAAAAAAAAGCACAAGGAAAAAATAAAAAGAAATCATCAAACCACACAAAGAAGAAACACAAAATCAACTGGAAAACTAGTTTAAAATGCCAGTGAGTACATATATGTAAAGAATTACCTTAAATATCAATGGACAAAATACTCCAATCAAAAGATACAAAGTGGCAGATTGGATAATAAAACAGGAACCCACAATATGCTACCTGCAAGAGATCCACTGTAAGGCAGACAACACAAACATAGATTGAAAGTGAGGGAATGGAAAACTGTATATCTGTAAATGGAAATAAGAAAGCAGGAGTTGCAAAACTCAGATCAAATACTCAGACAAAATAAAAGTTTTAACAAAGGTCTAAAGAAAGATAAAGAGGGACACTAATGATAAAAGGATCAATATAAGAAGAGGACTTTACACTCATCAACATATATGCACCTAACATAGGAGCACCCAAATACGTAAATACCCAAATACATAAAAGAAATACACAGATTTTAAAAAAGGATAAATTTATAGGAATACAATGATAGTAGGAAACATCAACACCCCACCCATATAAACAGACATATCTTCTAGACAGAAAATCAATAAAGCAGCAAAGATCCTAAATGATCAAATAGAACAGTTAGACTTAATTGATTTTTCAGGACATTACATCCAAAAACAAAAACAGAATACACATTCTTTTCAAGTGCACATGGAACATTCTATAGGACTGACCACATACTAGGGCTCAATACAAGGTTCAAAAAATTTAAGAGTATAGAAATTATTTTAAGCATCTTTTCTGACCAAAACAGCACAAACTAGAAATCAACAAGTAAAAAATGAGTGAGGAAAAATTGATTACATGGAGACTAAATACTATGTCACTAAAAACCAATAGTCAACAATGAAGTCAAAGGGGAAGTAAAAAATACCTTGAGACAAATGACAATGAGAACACCACCATATAAAATCTATCAGATGCAGCAAAAGAAGTCCTTAGAGGGAAGATCATAGCAATACAGACCTTCCTCAAACACCAAGAAAAATCTCAAACAACCTAACCTAATCTCAACCAATTATTCTAATGCTTAAAAGAATTAGAAACAACAAGTGAAATAATAAGTCAGCAGAAGGAAGGAAATAATAAAGATCAGAAAGCAAATAAGATTTGCAAAAAAAGAAAAGAGGCAGGAACACTCCCAAAGACATTCTATGAAGGCACCACCAACCTGATATCAAAACCAGAAAAAGACACCACCAAAAAAGAAAATTATGGACCAATATTCTTTTGTAAATATATTAATAGATGCAGGCTTCCCTAGTGGCTCAGACAGTAAAGAATCTGCCTGTAATGTGGGAGATTCAGGTTCAATTCCTGGGTTGAGAAGATCCCCTGGAGGAAGGAAAGGCAACCCACTCCAATATTCTTGCCTGGAGAATCCCATGGACAGAGGAGCTGGGTGGGCTACAGTCCATAGGGTCACAAAGAGTCAGACACAGCTGAGGAACTAACACTTTCACTTCATTAACAGAGACAAAAATTCTCAACAAAATATCAGCAAACCAAATCCAACATCACATAAAAAAACATCATACACCACAACCAAGTGGGATTCATCCCAAGTTCTCAAGGATGGTTCAATGTACACAAACCAATCATGTAACATACAACATCAAAAAAAGAAAAGACAAAACTGCATGATCATCTCATTAGATGCAGAAAAGAATTTGATAAAATTCAACATCTACTCATGATAAACTCTTACCAAAGTGGGCATGTCTACATAATAAAAGGTATTTATTATTGATACAAACCTGGTGCCAACATAATACTTAATGGTGAAAAGTTGAAAGCCTTCCCACTAAAATCTGGAACAAGACAAGGATGCCCACTCTCACTACCTCTATTTAACATAGTGTTGGAAGTCCAAGCCACAGCAATCAAACAAATAAACAAAAAGAAATAAAAAGTATCCAAAGTTGAAGGAAAGTGGTAAAACTCATTATACGCAGTTGATATGATATTATATATAGAAAACCCTAATGACTCCACACAAAACTACTAGAATTAAAAAAAGAATTCAGCAAGAGAGCAGGATACAAGATTAACATACAGAACTTAGTTGCATTTCTTTACACTAACAATAAAATATAAGAAATGAAATGTAAAAAATCAAAATTTTAAAAACTGTAAGCCCCCAAATGAAATACTTAGTAATAAACGTGACCAAGGAAGTGAAAGACTTATACATAAGAATTATGCATTAATATAGGAAATGGAAGATGATTCAAGGAAATAGAAAGATACCCCTTGCTTTTAAATTGAAAGAATTAATATTGTTAAAATGACCATACTACCCCAAATAATCTAAAGATTTAATGTAGATCCCCTGGAGAAGGGGATGGCTACTCACTTCTGTATTCTTACCTGGAGAATTCCATGGACAGCGGAGCCTCTTGGGCTATAGTATAGGGGGTTGCAAAGTGAGCAACTAACACTTTGACTTTTTCAGTATCAATTACCTATATTTTTCACAGAACTAGAACAAATAAACCTAAAACTTATATGGAACCATAAAAGACCTAGAATTTCCAAAGAAATCCTGAGGAAAAAGAACAAAGCAAGAAGCATAATCCTACCAGACTTCAAACAATATTACAAAGCTACAGTAATCAAAACAGTATGGCTCTGGCACAAACAGACATAAGGATAAATGGCAAAGAATACAGAGTTTAGAAGTAAACCCACACACCTATGGTGAAGTATTCTTCCACAAAGGAGGCAACAGTATACCATGAGAGAAACATAGTCTCTTCAGCATATGGTGTTGGGAAAGCTGGACAGCTACATATAAATCAATGAAATCAGAACACAGTCTCAAACCATATACAAAAATAAACTTAAAATAGCTCAAAGACTTAAATCTAAGACATGACACTCTAAAACTCCTAGAAGAGAACATAACCAAAACATTCTCTGACATAAATCATACCAATGTTTTCTTAGGTTAGTCTCCCAAGGCAATGGAAATAAAAACAAAAACAAACAAATGGGACCTAATCAAACTTAGAAGTTTTAATACAGCAAAGGTAACCTTAAGCAAAATGAAAAGACAACCTATAGAATGAGAGAAAACATTTGCAAATGATGCAACCAACAAGAGCTTAATTTCCAAGATAGGAGACGGTCCAAAGATGGCGGAGAAGTAGGATGGGGAAACCACTTTCTCCCCCACAAATTCATCAAAAGAACATTTAAACGCTGAGTAAATTCCACAAAACAACTTCTGAATGCCAGCAGAGGACATCAGGCACCAAGAAAAGCAGCCCATTGTCTTCGAAAGGAGGTAGGAAAAAATATAAAAGACAAAAAGAGAGACAAAAGAGGTAGGAACAGAGCTCCAACCCAGGAAGAGAGTCTTAAAAAGAGAGAAGTTTCCAAACTTCTCTCACTGCCAAGTCTGTGGCGAGCCTTGGAACCACAGAGGGCAACACAACTGGGAGGAAAAATAAATAAATAATTAAAACCCACAGATTACAAGCCCAACAGTAACTCCCCCAGCAGAGAAGCAGCGCAGACACCTGCACCCGCCACTAGCAAGTGGGGGCTGGGCAAGGAGGCACGGACTCCATTGCTTAGAGTAAGGACCGGGCCTGAATGCCCTGAGGGCAATCTGAGGAAACTAACTTGGGCTAGCAAACCAGACTGTGGGATAGCTACCACGCAGAAAGCCCTAACCTAAGACACCGCCAGGCCCACTCACAGAACAAAGGACTGAACAGAGATAGCCAACAGTAGACCATCCCTCTCCGGTGACAGGCAGCAGAGCCAGAAGGGGGCAATCGCAGTCCCAGAGAGACATTATCTACCAAACTGCAAGCAGGTTTCTTTGCTAACTAAGACTTCCTGGTGTTCTGGACGGTCAACATCTGCCTGAGAAGGCGCGCCTGTTTTACACCCAGAAAACTGAGCGGCAGGGACGAGGGAGGTGATAAGTCGCAGCAACCGTGCTCACCAAACACCTCATCACCTGAGCTGCTCGGACCTGGGAAGGGCGCAAAATGCAGGCCCAACTGAATGTGCGCCTCTGAGGACTACCCCAGTGCCTGAACCTGAGCGGCTTAGACCTGGGAGGTGCATGCAGCCCAGGGCAGGCCTCAGACAGTCCCCGGCGGAGCAACCTACAGCCTGAGCAGTGTGGGCAGGGAGAGCACATGTGCCATGAGCAGGGGCAGGCCCAGTGTGGCTGAGACACTGCAAGCACTCACCAGTGTTATCTGTTTGCAGCGTCCTTCCCTCCTCACAGCGCGACTGAACAAGTGAACCTAAAAAAGTGTCCACCACCACCCCTTTGTGTCAGGGTGGAAATCAGACACTGAAGAGACCAGGAAACAGAAGAAGCTAAAAAGAGGGAACCGTCTTGAAAGTGACAGGTGCAATAGATTAAAACCCTGTAGTTAGTACCGACTACATAGGAAGGGGTCTATAGATCTTGAGAAATATAAGCCGGACCAAGGAACTAGCTGAAAATGAACTGGCCCCACACTGCCCACAACAACACCAGAGAAAGTCCTAGATATATTTTTACAATTTTTACTATCATTTTTTAATTTCTTTCAAATTTTGAGTCCTCTATTACTCCTTTAATTTTCATTTTTATAACCTGCTATTACTTTGCCAAAAAAGAGACCCTATTTTTTAAAGCAAACTTCATATATATATATATTTTATCATTTTTGTGACCTTTTTTTTCTTTTTTTAATATTGTATTTTTGAAAATCCAATCTCTAGATTTTTTAATCTTTGCTTTTTGGTATTTGTTATCAATTTTGTACCTTTAAGAACCCAATCTTCAGTACCCATTTTTACCTGGGAGTGAGATTACTGGCTTGACTAATCTCTCCTCTATGGACTCTCCTTTTTCTCCACCAGGTCACCTCTCTCTCCTTCCTCCCCCTTTACCCAACTCTGTGAATCTCTTTGTGTGTTCCAGACGTTGGAGAACACTTACAGAACTGATTACTGGCTGGATCTCTCTTGCTCCTTTTGATTCCCCCTTCTTTATCCTCCTGGCTACCTCTGTCTCCTTCCTCCCTCTTCTCGTTTCTGTCTAACTCCGTGAACATCTCTGAGCGGTCTAGACTGTGGAGAGCACATGAGGAAGTGATTACTGGCTAGCTTGCTCTCTCCTCTTTTGATTCCACCTCATCTCATTCAGGTCACCTCTAACTCCCTCCTCCCTCTTCTCTTCTCCATGTAATTCAGTGAACCTCTCTGAGTGTCCCTCACTGTGGAGAAACTTTTCATCTTTAACCTAGATGTTTTATCAATGGTCTTGTATAGATGGAGAAATCTTGAGGCTACTGTAAAAAAAAGACTGAAAACCAGAAGCAGGAGTCTTAAGTTCAAATCCTGAGAACACTAGAGAACTCCTGACTGCAGGGAACATTAATCAACAGGAGCTCATCAAACACCTCCATACCTACACTGAAAGCAAGCATTACCCAAAGGCCAACAAGTTCCAGAGCAAGACATACCACACAAATTCTCCAGCAACACAGGAACACAGCCCTGAACTTCAATATACAGGCTGCCCAAAGTCAATCCAAACACATTGACATCTTATAAATCATTACTGGACACTTCATTGCACTCCAGAGAGAAGAAATCCAGCTTCACCCACCAGAACACCAACACAAGCTTCCCTAACCAGGAAACCTTGACAAGCCACCCATAAAATCCCAACCACAGTGAGAAAACTCCACAATAAAGAGAACTCCACAAACTGCCAGAATACAGAAAGGCCACCCCCAAACAAAGCAATATAAACAGGATGAAGAGACAGAGGAATACCCAGCAGGTAAAGGAACAGGATAAATGCCTGACAAACCAAACAAAATAGGAAGAGATAGGGAATCGATCTGATAAATAATTCTGAATAATGATAGTAAAAATGATCCACAATCTTGGAATCAAAATGGAATCACAGATAAATAGCCTGGAGACAAGGACTGAGAAGATACATGATGGGTTTAACAATCCTGGAATGTGAAGTCGAGTGGGCCTTAGAAAGCATCATTACGAACAAAGCTACTGAAAGTGATGGAAATCCAGTGGAGCTATTTCAAAACCTGAAAGATGATGCTGTGAAAGTGCTGCACTCAATATGCCAGCAAATTTGGAAAACTCAGCAGTGCCCACAGGACTGGAAAATGTCAGTTTTCATTCCAATCCCAAAGAAAGGCAATGCCAAAGAATGCTCAAACTACTGCACAATTGCACTCATCTCACATGCTAGTAAAGTCATGCTCAAAATTCTCCAAGCCAGGCTTCAGCAATATGTGAACCATGAACTTCCTGATGTTCAACCTGGTTTTAGAAAAGGCAGAGGAACCAGAGATCAAATTGCCAACATCTGCTGGATCACTGAAAAAGCAAGAGAGTTCTAGAAAAGACATCTATTTCTGCTTTATTGACTAAGCCAAAGCCTTTGACTGTGTGGATCACAATAAACTGTGGAAGATTCTTCAAGAGATGGGAATACCAGACCACCTGACCTGCCTCTTGAGAAATCTGTATGCAGGTCAGGAAGCAACATTTAGAACTGGACATGGAACAACAGACTGGTTCCAAATAGGGAAAGGAGTGCACCAAGGCTGTATATTGTCACCCTGCTTATTGAACTTATATGCAGAGTATATCATGAGAAACACTGGACTGGAAGAAACACAAGCTGGAATCAAGATTGCCGGGAGAAATATCAGTAACCTCAGATATGCAGATGACACCACCCTTATGACAGAAAGTGAAGAGCAACTAAAAAGCCTCTTAATGAAAGTGAAAGAGGAGAGTGAACAAGTTGGCTTAAAGCTCAACATTCAGAAAACAAAAATCATGGCATCAGATCCTATCACTTCATGGGAACTAGATGGTGAAACACTGGAAACAGTGTCAGACTTTATCTTTTTGGGCTCCAAAATCACTGCAGATGGTGATTGCAGCCATGAAATTAAAGGACGCTTACTCCTTGAAAGAAAACTTATGACCAACCTAGATAGCATATTCAAAAGTAGAGACATTACTTTGCCAACTAAGGTCCGTCTAGCCAAGGCTACGGTTTTTCCTGTGGTCATGTATGGATGTGAGAGTTGAACTGTGAAGAAGGCTAAGCGCCGAAGATCTGATGCTTTTGAACTGTGGTGTTGGAGAAGACTCCTGAGAGTCCCTTGGACTGCAAGGAGATCCAACCAGTCCATTCTGAAGGAGATCAGCCCTGGGATTTCTTTGGAAGGAATGATGCTAAAGCTGAAACTCCAGTACTTTGGCCACCTCATGCAGAGTTGACTCATTGGAAAAGACTGATGCTGGGAGGGATTGGGGGCAGGAGGAGAAGGGGACGACAGAGGATGAGATGGCTGGATGGCATCACTGACTCGATGGACATGAGTCTGAGTGAACTCTGGGAGTTGGTGATGGACAGGGAGGCCTGGTGTGCTGTGATTCATGGGGTCGCAAAGAGTCGGACACGACTGAGCAACTGAACTGAGCTGAACTGAGAAGAAATAAAAAAGAGTCAATATATAATGAGTAATGCAATAAATGAGATAAAAAACACTCTGGAGGGAACAAATAGTAGAATAACAGAGGCAGAAGATAGGATTAGTGAAGTAGAAGATAGAATGGTAGAAACAAATGATTCATAGAGGGAAAAAGAAAAACGAATTAAAAGAAATGAGGACAATCTCAGAGACATCCAGGACAATGTAAAATGCCCCACCATTCGAATCATAGGAGTCCCAGAAGAAGAAGACAGAAAGAAAGATCATGAGAAAATACTTGAGGAGATATTAGTCAAAAAATTCCCTAAAATGCGGAAGGAAATAATTGCCCAAATCCAAGAAACACAGAGAGTACCGAACAGGATAAACCCAAGGCGAAACACCCCAAGACACATATTAATCAAATTAACAAAGATAAAACACAAAGAACAAATATTAAAAGTAGCAAGGGAAAAACAGCAAATAACACACAAGGGGATTCCCATAAGGATAACAGCTGATCTTTCAATAGAAACTCTTCAGACCAGGAGGGAATGGCAGGACATACTAAAAGTGATGAAAGAAAATTACCTACCACCCAGATTACTGTACCCAGCAAGGATCTAATTCAAATATGAAGGAGAAATCAAAAGCTTTACAGACAAACAAAAGCTGAGAGAATTCAGCACCACCAAACCAGCTCTCCAACAAATGCTAAAGGATCTTCTCTAGACAGGAAACACAGAAAGGTATATAAACTGGAACCCAAAACAATAAAGTAAATGAAAATGGAATCATCAGTTCAGTTCAGTTGCTCAGTCGTGTCCGACTCTTTGCAACCCCATGAATCGCACCACGCCAGGCCTCCCTGTCCATCACCAACTCCCAGAGTTCATTCAGACTCATGTCCATCGAGTCAGTGATGCCATCCAGCCATCTCATCCTCTGTTGTCCCCTTCTCCTCCTGCCCCCAATCCCTCCAGCATCAGAGTCTTTTCCAATAAGTCAACTCTGCATGAGGTGGCCAAAGTACTGGAGTTTCAGCTTTAGCATCATTCCTTCCAAAGAAATCCCAGGGCTGATCTCCTTCAGAATGGACTGGTTGGATCTCCTTGCAGTCCAAGGGACTCTCAGGAGTCTTCTCCAACACCACAGTTCAAAAGCACCAATTCTTCGGCGCTCAGCTTTCTTCACAGTCCAACTCTCACATCCATACATGACCACAGGAAAAACCATAGCCTTGACTAGATGGACCTTTGTTGGCAAAGTAACATCTCTGCTTTTGAATATGCTATCTAGGTTGGTCATAACTTTTCTTCCAAGGAGCAAGCGTCTTTTAAGTTCATGGCTGCAGTCACCATCTGCAGTGATTTTGAAGCCCAAAAAATAAAGTCTGACACTGTAAATGGGTTGAATGCAACAACCAAAAGACAAAGACCGGCTGAATGTATACAAAAACAAGACCCCTATATATGTTGTCTACAAGAGACCCACCTCAAAACAGGGGACACATACTGACTGAAATTGAAGGGCTGGAAAAAAGATATTCCATGCAAATATCGACCAAAAGAAAGCAGGAGTTGCAATCCTCATATCAGATAAAATAGATTTGAAAACAAATGCTGTGAAAAGAGACAAAGAAAGACACTATATAATGATCAAAGTATCCATCCAAGAAGAAGATATAACAAAGATAAATATATATGCACCCAACATAGGAGCACCACAATATGTAAGACAAATGCTAACAAGTATGAAATGGGAAATTAATAATAACACAATAATAGTGGGAGACTTTAATATCCCACTCACACCTATGGATAGATCAAGTAAACAGAAAATTAACAAGGAAACACAAACTTTAAATGATACAAGAGACCAGTTAGGCCACATTGACATCTATAGGACAATTCACCCCAAAACAATGAATTTTACCTTTTTCTCAAGTGCACACAGAAACTTCTCCAGGATACATCACATCCTGGGCCATAAATCTGCCTTGGTAAACTCAAAAAACCTGAAATCATTCCAAGCATCTTTTCTGACCACAATGCAGTAAAATTAGATCTCAATTACAAGAGAAAAACTATTAAAAATTCCAACATATGGAGGCTGAACAACACGCTGCTGAATAAGCAACAAATCACAGAAGAAATCAAAAAAGAAATAAAAATATGCATAGAAACAAATGAAAATAAAAACACAACTCAAAACCTGTGGACACTGTAAAAGCAGTGCTAAGGAGAAGGTTCATAGTATTACAGACATATCTCAAGGAACAAGAAACAAGTCAAATAAATAACCTAACTCTACACCTCAAGCAACTAGAAAAGGAAGAAATGAAGAACCCCAGGGTTAATAGAAGGGAAGAAATCTTAAAAATTAGGGCAGAAATAAATGCAAAAGAAACAAAAGAGACCATAGCAAAAATCAACAAAGCCAAAAGCTGGTTCTTTGAAAGGATAAATAAAATTGATAAACATTAGCCAGACTCGTCAAGAAACAAAGGGAGAAAAATCAAATCAATAAAATTAGAGATGAAAATGAAGAGCTCATAACAGACAACACAGAAATACAAAGGATCATAAGAGACTACAATCAGTAATTATATGTCAATAAAATGGACAACTTGAAAGAAATTGACAAATCCTTAGAAAAGTACAACTTTCCAAAAGTGAACCAGGAAGAAATAGAAAATCTTAACAGACCCATCACAAGCACAGAAATTGAAACTGTAATCAGAAATCTCCCATCAAACAAAAGCCCAGAACCAGATGGCTTCACAGCTGAATTCTACCAAAAATTTAGAGAAGAGCTAACACCTGTCCTACTCAAACTCTTCCAGAAAATTGCAGAGGAAGGTAAACTTCCAAACTCATTCTATGAGGCCACCATAACCTTAATACCAAAACCTGACAAAGATGCCACAAAAAAAGAAAACTACAAGCCAATATCACTGATGAACATAGATGCAAGAATCCTTAACAAAAATTCTAGCAATCAGAATCCAACAACACATTAAAAAGATCATACACAATGACCAAGTGGGCTTTATCCCAGGGATGCAAGGATTCTTCAATATCTGCAAATCAATCAAAGTAATACACCACATTAACAAATTGAAAAATAAAAGCTGTATGATTATCTCAATAGATGCAGAGGAAGCCTTTGACAAAATTCAACATCCTTTTATGATAAAAAAAAAAAGAAAAAACTCTCCAGAAAGCAAGAATAGAAGGAACATACCTCAACATAATCAAAGCTATATATGACAAACCCACAGCAAACATTATCCTCAATGGTGAAAAATTGAAAGCATGTCCCCTAAAGTCAGGAACAAGACAAGGGCGCCCACTTTCACTGCTACTATTCAACATAGTGTTGGAAGTTTTGGCCACAGCATTCAAAGCAGAAAAAGACGTAAAAGGAATTTAAATTGGAAAAGAAGTAAAACTCTCATTGTTTGCAGATGACATGATCCTCTACATAGAAAACCCTAAAGACTCCACCAGAAAATTACTAGAGCTAATCAATGAATATAGTAAAGTTGCAGGATACAATATCAACACACAGAAATTCCTTGCATTCCTATACACTAATAATGAGAAAATAGAAAGAGAAATTCAGGAAACAATTCCATTCACCATTACAACAAAAAGAATAAAATACTTAGGAATGTATCTACCTAAAGAAACTAAAGACCTATATATAGAAAACTATAAAACACTGGTGAAAAAAATCAAAGAGGACACTAATAGATAGAGAAATATACCATGTTCATGGATTGGAAGAATCAATATAGTGAAAATGAGTATACTACCCAAAGCAATCTATAGATTCAATGCAATCTCTATAAAGCTACCAACGGTATTTTTCACAGAGCTAGAACAAAGAATTTCACAATTTGTATGGAAATGCGAAAAACCTCAAATAGCCAAAGCAATCTTGAGAAAGAAGAATGGAACGGGAGGAATCAACCTGCCTGACTTCAGGCTCTACTGCAAAGCCACAGTCATCAAGACAGCATGGTACCGGCACAATGACAGAAATATAGATCAATGGAAAAAATAGAAAGCCCAGAGATAAATCCACGCACCTATGGACAGCTTATCTTCGACAAAGGAGGCAAGAATATACAATGGGTTAAAGACAATCTCTTTAACAAGTGGTGCTGGGAAAACTGGTCAACCACTTGTAAAAGAATGAAACTAGAACACTTTCTAACACCATACACAAAAATAAACTCTAAATGGATTAAAGATCTAAACGTAAGACCAGAAACTATAAAACTCCTAGAGGAGAACAGAGGTAAAACACTCTCCGACATAAATCACAGCAGGATCCTCTATGACCCACCTCCAAGAATCCTAGAAATAAAAGCAAAAATAAACAAATGGGACCTAATTAAAATTAAAAGCTTCTGCACAACACAGGAAACTATAGGCAAGGTGAAAAGACAGCCTTCAGAATGGGAGAAAATAATAGCAAATGAAGCAACTGACAAACAACTAATCTCAAAAATATACAAGCAACTCCTACAGCTCAATTCCAGAAAAATAAATGACCCAATCAAAAAATGGGCCAAAGAACTAAATAGACATTTCTCCAAAGGAGACATACAGATGGCTAACAAACACATGAAAGGATGCTCAACAGCACTCATTATCAGAGAAATGCAAATCAAAACCACAATGAGGTACCATTTCACGCCAGTCAGAATGGCTGAGATACAAAAGTCTACAAGCAATAAATGCTAGAGAGGATGTGGAGAAAAGGGAACTCTCTTACACTGTTGGTGGGAATGCAAACTAGTACAGCCACTATGGAGAACAGTGTGGAGATTCCTTAAAAACCTGGAAATAGAACTGTCTTAGGCCCCAGCAATCCCAATACTAGGCATACACACCAAGGAAACCAGAATTGAAAGAGACACGTGTACCCCAATGTTCATCACAGCACTGTTTATAATAGTCAGGACATGGAAGCAACCTAAATGTCCATCAGCAGATGAATGGATCAGAAAGCTGTGGTACATATACACAATGGAGTATTACTCAGCCATTAAAGAATACATTTGAATCAGTTCTAATGAGGTGGATGAATCTGAAGCTGATTATACAGAGTGAAGTAAGCCAGAAAGAAAAACACCAATACAGTATACTAATGCATATATATGGAATTTAGAAAGATGGTAATGATAACCCTGTATGCAAGATAGCAAAAGAGACACCGATGTATAGAATAGTCTTTTGGACTCTGGCAGAGGGAGAGGGTGGGATGATCTGGGAGAATGGCATTGACACATGTATAATATCATATATGAAACAAATCGCTAGTCCAGGTTCGATGCATGATACAGGATGCTGGGGGCTGGTGCACTGGGATGACCCAGAGGGATAGCACGGGGAGGGAGGTGGGACGGGGTTTAGGATGGGGAACACGTGTATACCCGTTGCAGATTCAGGTTGATGTACGGCAAAACCAATACAATATTGTAATTAGCCTCCAATTAAAATAAATAAATTTATATTAAAAAAAGAAAGGAAAAATAATTTCCAAGATATATGAATAGTTCATACAAATGAACAAGAAAAAACCAAGAAACTCAATCAACAAATGGGCAGGAGATCTAAATATAATATTCTTTCTCCAAAAAAGATATACAAATGGCCAGTAAGTACATGAAAAGATGCTCAACATTGCTAATTATCAGAGAAATACAAATCAAAACTACAGTGAGGTACCACCACACACTAGTCAAAAATGTCTACAAATAGTCAGCAAAAAAGTACAAAACAATGCCATACGCAGCCACATGGAAGCAACTAGAGATCAATAAACCAAGTGAAGTAAGTCAGAAAGAGTAAGACAAACACTATATGATGTCACTTATTTGTGGAATCCAAAATGTGACACAGATGAAACTATCTATGGTGCAGAAACAGACTCACAGATATAGAGAACAGACTTTTGGTTGCCAAGGGGAAGAGGGGTGGGAGAGGGAAGAATTGCAAGTTTGGGATTCAGTGGATGCAAACGGATACATATAGGATGGATAAACAACAAGGTCCTAATGTATAGCAAAGGGAAATCTATTCAATATTCATAAGCCATAAAGGCAAAGAATATTTTAAAAAATAATATATATATCACATCAGTCACTCAGTCGTGTCCGACTCTTTGTGACCCCATGAATCACGGTACACCAGGCCTCCCTGTCCATCACCAACTCCCAGAGTTCACTGAAGCTCATATCCATCTAGTCGGTGATGCCATCCAGCCATCTCATCCTCTGTCGTCCCCTTGTCCTGCCCCCAATCCCTCCCAGCATCAGAGTCTTTTCCAATGAGTCAACTCTTTGCATGAGGTGGCCAAAGTACTGGAGTTTCAGCTTTAGCATCAGTCCTTCAAATGAACATCCAGCACTGATCTCCTTTAGGATGAACTGGTTGGATCTCCTTGCAGTCCAAGGGACTCTCAAGAGTCTTCTCCAACACCACAGTTCAAAAGTATCAATTCTTTAGCACTCAGCTTTGTTCACAGTCCAACTCTCACATCCATACATGACCACTGGAATAAGCATAGCCTTGAGTAGACGGATCTTTGTTGGCAAAGTAATGTCTCTGCTTTTCAATATGTTATCTAGGTTGGTCATAACTCTCCTTCCAAAGAGTAAGCGTCTTTTAATTTCATGGCTGCAGTCACCATCTGCAGTGATTTTGGAGCCCCAAAAATGAAGTCTGACACTGTTTCCACTGTTTCCCCATCTATTTCCCATGAAGTGATGGGACCAGATGCCATGATCTTCATTTTCTGAATGTTGAGCTTTAAGCCAACTTTTTCACTCTCCTCTTTCACTTTCATTAAGAGGCTTTTTAGCTCCTCTTCACTTTCTGCCATAAGGGTGGTGTCATCTGCATATCTGAGGTTATTGATATTTCTCCTGGCAATCTTGATTCCAGCTTGTGTTTCTTCCAGTCCAGAGTTTCTCATTATGTACTCTGCATATAAGTTAAATAAACAGGGTGACAATATACAGCCTTGACGTACTCCTTTTCCTATTTGGAAGCAGTCTGTTGTTCCATGTCCAGTTCTAACTGTTGCTTCCTGACCTGCATGTAGGTTTCTCAAGAGGCAGGTCAGGTGGTCTGGTATTCCCATCTCTTGAAGAATCTTCCAGTTTATTGTGATCCATACAGTCAAAGGCTTTGGCATAGTCAATAAAGCAGAAATAGATGTTTTCTGGAACTCTCTTGCTTTTTCCATGATCCAGTGGATGTTGGCAATTTGATCTCTGGTTCCTCTGCCTTTTCTAAAACCAGGTTGAACATCTGGAAGTTCATGGTTCATGTATTGCTGACGCCTGGCTTGGAGAATTTTGAGCATTACTTTAGTAGCATGTGAGATGAGTGCAATTGTTCGGTAGTTTGAGCATTCCTTGGCATTGCCTTTCTTTGGGATTGGAATGAAAACTGACCTTTTCCAGTCCTGTGGCCACTGCTGAGTTTTCCAAATTTGCTGGCATATTGAGTGCAGCACTTTCACAGCATCATCTTTAAGGATTTGAAATAGCTCACCTGGAATTCCATCACCTCCACTAGCTTTGTTCATCGTGATGCTTCTTAAGGCCCACTTGACTTCACATTCCAGGATGTCTGGCTCTAGGTGAGTGATCACACCATCGTGGTTATCTGGGTCATGAAGTTCTGTTTTGTATAGTTCTATGTATTCTTGCCAACCTTTCAATATTGACCTCCATGGCTTATATAGACCACAGATTTGTAAGGAATTTTCAAGCAATGTCATTTCCATGTTTCAGTTTAGAAAAGAATTTTACAATTTTCAGAGTAAAGGATAAACCTTTTAAATGTTCAAATAAACCTTTCCAGTCACCTAAAATATCTCCTCAGGCATAATACTTATTTTAAATTCAATACAAATTTTTATTGGGTTTCTCTGCTGACTCAGACAGTAAAGAATCCACCTGCAATACAGGAGACCTCTATTATATCCCTGGATGGGAAAGATTCCCTGGAGAAGGCAATGACAAACCACTCCAGTATTCTTACCTGGGAAATCCCATGGACAGAGGAGCCTAGTGGGGTACAGTCCATGGGGTCACAAAGAGTGGGACACAACTGAGTGGGACACAACACTTTACTTTTACTTTAATGTATCAGTCTTTGCCCTAGGCTCTAGAGTTGGACTGTGAAGAAAGCTGAGCACCAAAGAATTGATGCTTTTGAACTGTGGTGTTGGAGAAGACTCTTGAGAGTCCCTTGGACTGCAAGGAGATCCAACCAGTCCATTCTGAAGGAGATCAACCCTGGGATTTCTTTGGAAGGAATGATGGGAAAGCTGAAACTCCAGTACTTTGGCCACCTCATGCAAAGAGTTGACTCATTGGAAAAGACTCTGATGCTGGGAGCGATTGGGGACAGGAGGAGAAGGGGATGACAGAGGATGAAATGGCTGGATGGCATCACTGACTCGATGAATGTGAGTCTGAGTGAACTCCAGGAGTTGGTGATGAACAGGGAGGCCTGGCATGCTGCGATTCATGGGGTCGCAAAGAGTCAGACACGACTGAGTGACTGAACTGAATTGAACTGACTGATGTTCTCTTATGATTAATTACCAAAAAAGTTTAGATTAATATTAGCAATACATGCATTCATAGCAAGTTGCTTCAGTCGTGTCTGACTCTTGCAACCCTATGGACTGTAGCCCTCCTGGCTCCTCTGTCCATGGGGATTCTCCAGGAAAGAATAATGGAGTGGGGTGCCATACCCTCCTCCAGGAGATCTTCCTTACCCAGGTACCGAACCTGCGTCTCTTATGTCTCCTGCTTTGGAGGGTGGGTTCTTTACCATTAGTGCCACCTGGGAAGCCCAATATTAGCAATACAAAATAGGAAATACAGTTGATAGGATAATCTAAGGCAGGCTAGAGATCTTTTGTAGATGGATACATTATATGGGGAATTTGAAATAGAGGAGAGGAAAAAGTGTGAGGAGTTTATGGTCTATGATGACTAAGTGGGAAGTTAACGGTAAGGGAGTGATCAAAAAAGAGAGATGTGGCCACTGCCATGTGGAAATCAACTTTAGATAAAGACTAGAAGTGAAATATTTTGTGCAATGTCCTTCTTTATTTTCCTCCTTTATATTCCCATAAAGCATTTTCAATACCTTGACAACATGGTTAAAATTAGGGAGTGGAGTTGAGAGGTGGGCAGTCAAGATGGGACAGCTGTTAAAACTTTGTATGGACTTCCCTGGTGGTCCAGTAGCTAGGAATCTGCCTGCCAATACAGAGGAGGCAGATTAGATTCCTGGTGCAGGAAGATCTCGCATGTCTTGGGGCATCTAAGCCTGTATGCTGCAACTCCTGAACCCAAGCTCTAGAGTCTTCAAGCCACAAGTACTGAAGCCCAGGTCCCCTAGAGCCTGTGTTCCACAACAAGAGAAGCCTCCACAATGAGAAGCCCACACACTGCAACTAGAGAGTAACCCCTGCTCACTGCAACTAGAGACAGCCTGCACATAGCAACAAAGACCCAACACAGGCAAAAATAAAAATAAAAAGCTTTGTGTGTGTCAGGTACTGGAAAGGACAAGGGCAAGTGCAAATGCAAGAAGAGTCAGGCATATCTGGGTTACATACACACAATAGGAATCCTCAAATCACCCTTTCTTATAGACTCAGAGCTCTCCACTCCCATTCTGATTTATATGCTTCCTAATTTATTTCACTTTAAATAGGAAATAAGAAGTGGTAGCACAAAGGATCCTGCCCAGAGTAAAATATAGTCTCAAAAAAGGAGTGTCCATCATCTTTACTCCCTGTAAGTGCCGCTAGCACCTCCAGAACCCCAAAGTAGATTCCCTGGGCTGACCTCTGGAAAGCTCCTTGTTCTAACTTAATAAGTAGGACAGCCTGATAAAGCCATAGGTGAGCTGGTTAGGAAAGCCACAGATCAAATCATCCTCACAGAAAGCTACAAAGCTAACTACTCCAAAAGAAAATGAGGTTTGGGGGTCTTTAGGGGACAGGTGTTATTTCTGTTTTGCTTTCTAGAGTCACTGAGTCAACTACCCAGAGGCACTTGAACAGGGCTCTCATTTTGTGTCCAGAGTACTCAGACTCTCAGCAAGAGATGCATAAACTACCACACATGCTTCTACATGATTCTGAGCCACCACGTCCAGAGCATATATTTCATTCCCACTCACTTCTTAATAGTCATCTTCTCAGGGAAACCTCCAGAGCACATCAGAATGGCCCTTGCTTTTAGACTTTAAAATCAATAGCTACCAACCACATGACAGGCACAATGTTGGACATCTGACAGTCTTCTTTACTTCTCACAGCATCTTAAATTGCCTAAATGTATACTCTCCCCTTATGCAGATGAGTTTTGCCCAATGGTACCAGGGAGTATGTGGCCAAGGAGGATCCAACCTCAAATCTATCTGAACCCAAAGCCCATGCTATTTCACTATACATTATAAGCTAAGGAAAAGATTTTCTGGTCGGTGCCTCTGACTCCACCTCCTAGAAGGGGAGAGAGAGGAAAGAAAGAAAGAAAAAAGAGAGGAAGGAGAGGTGGGAGGGAGGGAGGGAGGGGAAGGAAGGAAAGAAAGAAAGAAAGAAAACAAAGAGAAAACACCTCCGAGGGAGTTTTAAAAAAAATAGTGTTTCCAATACAGGAACAAAATTAGAGCTGAGGGTCTTGTACTAGATAAGGGGAAGAGCTTTCTAAGATTCATTACTCCATGTATATGGCAAAGGGGTGGTTCAACTGCATTAATCATATGTGCTTAGCATTATTTCAGCCTTGTTTTTAGCCCAGGCCTAACTGAAGGCTAATAGTACTAAGCAGTTATAATACAAAGACCAAAGATTTGGAGTCCAAGCTGGATTCAAATCCATGTTCCAGCACTTCATGCACGGTAGTGCTTGGGCAGATTACTCAGTCTCTTTGAGAGTCAGGTAACCTTTTAAAAATGTTATCTACATCATAAGAGTGTTGCTGGTACACAATGAAGTCTTATTTCATATGAAGCACCTCACATAGAATGAGGAACATAGTATGTCTCCATATGTGTTTTCTTTCTCCACCATTTTTCTTCACAGGATGAAATAAGAAATGATATGTCTTCTGGGAAATGTCAGTCTGGAAAGCCTGAGGTGTTTCACTTTATGGATGTACTGCCTTACTCCTGGCAAACCTGTACTGATTAAAAGTTACACAGAGGAGGAAAAATCTAACTTAGAAGGGATAATCAAGACTGCCCATACTCTAACAGGGATAATTTCTGGACTGTGTGTTCAGTTCAGTTCAGTTCAGTCACTCAGTCGTGTCTGACTCTTTGTGACCCCATGAATCGCAGCATGCCAGGCCTCCCTGTCCATCACCAACTCACGGAGTTCACTCAAACTCACATCCATCAAGTCAGTGATGCCATCCAGCCATCTCATCCTCTGTCGTCCCCTTTTCCTTCTGCCCTCAACCCCTCGACTGTGTGTAGAACCAATAAAACTCTGTCTTGAAGACAAAAGTTAGTTTATGAAATTGTGTGATGTTTTCCAGAGGAAATGGGAAATTTCACAGAGCCTGATGGTCATAGTTGTGCAGCGGAGCCAAGCAACCTAGAATTTGTGTTATCAAAGAATAGCAGGATTTTCTGCTAAAGAAATATGATCTGATTTAAATTCCTAAAATATATGCATAGTAATCATTCATAGTACTTAAAATCACTGTAGGTATCTGACTCCAGCAAAAGCTCCTTCTTCCCATTGTACTGTGAAAACCACAGGGACCTCTCTCTTCTGTTCTTGCTGTTTTTCCTCTGAGCTCAGGTCTTCCTGTTTTGTCTCCATATTGTAGTTGATATCTCCTCCCACTTTCTATTCTTTTCTCTACCTTAATCCACATCTTTTTTTCCTTGTGAATATCATACTCAATGTTCCTCTTTCCTGTGGAAATTGTTACTCTTGCCACCAGAAACAATGTGCTCCCTGAATATGTATTTGTGAGAGCTCAGTCGCTTTAGTCATGCCTGACTCTTTGAGACTTCATGGGCTGTAGCCCATCAGGCTCCTCTGTCCATTGCACTCTCCAGGCAAGAAGACTGCAGTGGGTGTCTATGCCCTTCTCCAGGGGATCTTCCCGACCCAGGGATCGAACTCACATCTCCTGCATGTCCTGCATTGCAGGTAGATTCTTACCCACTGAGCCACCACCACAGGAAACTATGTGCTCACTGAGTAATCTCTTCCAAATAGGCTTATATTCAGCTCCCCGTTCCCCATGATCTCTTTCTGCCTCTAGCACCTTAAGTTACAAGATGACTCCCCAAGGTTATGAGTAGAACCTGGTGTTCTGGAGCTGAACTGGACTTTTTCTCTGTGAAAAGTTGTGTAGCTATCTGAAGTTTAAGTGCCAATTGCCAATTTGAAAGTCTCAGGTGATAAGCCAGGCAGTGTACTTGTCAAAAATATTTGCTGACACACAGCTACTAAGAAAAGATACCTCCAAGCACAACTGCTGCCATGGAGCAGACCTCAGCACATACGTAGAACAGGTGATCCAGCTTCAACCCTGGCCTTACAGATTGGACCAGGGACAGGCACTTTACCGTGGACAGCCAGTTCATAGGTTGACCACCATGTTCCGAAAGGAGACCTGACCAAATGACAGTCATTCTCCAAGGAATTTGAGCAAGAAAAAGAAAAATCAGTGAAGTAGCCTTAGGAGATAAAAGTGAAAGTTTTTTTTGGGGGGGGGTGGGTGGAGGGGGGAATAAGTAAAAGCAGAATCTTCTCCTGACCCAGAAAGCTTCTTCACAAAGTGCTGGAGAAAGAAAACACTCTTCCCCATGAATAAGCATTAAAGCAGGACATGATGAACACCACAGGCAATCTGCTCAGAGATTGCAAATACAGAAAGAAACCCCACCATTTTACATAGCCAAGCAGACACAACCAGATACGTGCATGTGCTCAAAATAAACAATCACTAGTCTTCAATACAAGAACTTGACAGGACCATTTGTCACTCACAATTCTTCCTAACTTTACTTGGTAGTTGGGTCAACCATCTGTGTTAGCCAATTGGCTTTATCCAAAGGAAAATCAAGCCTGGAAGTAGTTTAACAATCCAATGAAAACTTCTGCCCTGATGCAGAAACTAGAAGGCAAGGTCACTAGCTTCTCTGATGTTTGCATTTCAGAAAGATGGCTCCTGGGTCCTTAAGAATGACATTCCTCCTAATAAAGCTGACCTAAGACCTATCTAGCTTTCAAATAGGTAGCCCTTATCTAGCAAAGGGCTTTTCTGGTGGCTCAGAGGTTACAGCATTTCCCTGTAATGTGGGAGGCCTGGGTTCGATCCCTAGGTTGGGAAGATCCCCTGGAGAAGGAAATGGCAACCCACTCCAGTATTCTTGCCTGGAGAATCCCATGGAGGGAGGAGTCTGGTAGGCTACAGTCCACGGGGTTGCAAAGAGTCGAACACGACTGAGCTACTTCACTTTCACTTTAGCATTCGAAAGGATTTATATACATTTCAGAGAAGAGAAGGACTTCTCTGGTGACTCTGACAGTAAAGCGTCTGCCTACAGTGTGGGAGACCTGGGTTTGATCCCTGGGTCAGGAAGATCCTCTGGAGAAGACAATGGCAAACCACTCCAGTGCTCTTGCCTGGAAAATCCCATGGACAGAAGAGCCTGGTAGGCTGCAGTCCCATGAGGTCGCTAAGGGTCAGACATGACTGAGAGATTTCACTTTCAATTTTCACTTTCATGCATTGGAGAAGGAAATGGCAACCCACTCCAGCGTTCTTGCCTGGAGAATCCCAGGGAGGGGGGAGCCTTGTGGGAGGTTGTCTACAGGGTTGCACAGAGTCAGACAAGACTGAAGCGACTTAGCAGCAGCAAGACCTGTCTAGCATTCAAAAGGATTTATATACATTTCAGAGAAGAGAACACTTCCCTGGTGGCTCAGATGGTAAAGCGTCTGCCTACAGTGCGAGAGACCTGGGTTCAATCCCTGGGTCAGGAAGATCCTCTGGAGAAGGCAATGGCAATCCACTCCAGTACTCTTGTGTGGAAAATCCCATGGATGGAGGAGCCTGATAGGTTGCAGTCCATGGGGTTGTGAAGAGTCGGACATGACTGAGCAGCTTCACTTTCAGAGAAGAGAAAGCATTTATAATTAGATATTTTCTACAGTAAATGCTCAAAGAAAAAGGAGGAGAGGGAAATCTCTTTCCTCATATCTTTGTGTGTCCTTACAAAGACTGTGATGCAGAGGTAGTCTGGAGTAGGTTGGCGGAGGGTGTCATTGTGGACCAGTGTGAGCCAAAGTGAAGTGGTAACAGAAAAATGAGTAAGCAGAAGCTCTGAAGTAGACAAAAGACACCTGCTTCAATATTCGTATTTATATCAACATCTATAATTGAGAGTTCGTAGAGATAATAGAGGGCTTTGGCTTCCCAGGTAGCGCTAGTGGTAAACAACTCTCCTGCCAATGTAGGTAAACCTAAGAGATGCGGTATCGATCCGTGGGTTGGGAAGATCCCCTAGAGAAAGGCATGCCAACCCACTCCAGTATTCTTGTCTGGAGAATCCCATGGACAGAGGAGCCTCGTGGGCTACAGTCCATGGAGCTGTGAAAGAGTCAGACACGACTGAAACGACTTAGCACACGCATACACACACACACAGAGAGATAAGAGAAACAGATGTGTGGCATGTAGCTAGACTATCTGAGTGAATCCACTATGTTTTGCTGGATCCAGAACTTTCATCCAGAACTACCATTTTCCTGAGGCCTAACTGTCCAGCTTCCCCTGCATTCTCCTGCATATATGCCATTACAATAACCACCACACTCTTCCTCCATACACATGCCATCACTAGGGGTAGCATGAGACAGTCTTTGTTTCTTGCGTTAAAAGTGCTTACTTAAAATATCCCTACCGTATATCACAGGGAATTCTACTCAATACTCTGTATTGCCATATGAGGAAAGAATCTAAAATAAGTCATACATATGTATATATATATAACTGATTCACTTTGCTGTACAGCAAAAACTAACATAACATTGTAAATTAACTATATGCCAATCAAAAAATTTTTTAAACATGATAGAAAGATTTTTTTCCTGAGGAACTATCCTGGGACTCTTGTGTGCAGAATACTCTATTATCTGGATATAATTCACTCCTCTTAGGAAGACTTGACATCTGTCGCATGTGAAAGTCATTCTATGAATTCAGTCAGTCAGACAACTCTAGCCAAGGGTCTACAAGGCTTTGTGGATATGTAAATTAATGCCCTCAAGTGAATGGAGGATCATAAATACTGGAGCTCTGGTTTGTGAAAGGCAAACCTTTGGTCTCCTTGAATGTAACAACTCTCCCTTGGCAAGAATCTAACAGAATTAGCCTTTGTGCAAAATATTTACAGAGCAAGATATGCACCTGTTTGTTCATTGTTTTGCTCATTCACTAAGTCAATTAACAGGTAAATGTCCAAGAAGTGTTCTGTGAATGGGAGACACAACAGACCAGGGCACTGTGTCAAGCTGATTACATTCCAGCTGGAGACCACAGAGCCCAGAAGCATATGAAGATATTGTATCAGGGGCACAGTTGAGGGATATGTAAAGCACAAAGAGTTGGTTCTACAGAGAGTTTAAATAGGTGGTCAGGAGGATTATATATATTTTATTATCATTCTGGTATTTCTGTTATATCTGCCTTGTATTATAATTTGGTGAGAGTGGATTGTTTTTTTAAAAAACGGCTAAAGCTGGAAAGTTTTCTAGTGATTCTTAGAAGTAAAGGTTTGGGGTCCTTGGAATGAGAAGCTTGATAAAGCAATTGCTCCCCTCACTGGCTTTCCAGAGTTCTGAGCTTCAGGATTCCTATTCCTGCTCCTGAGTTTGTGTGGTGAGCCCTGGGGACTCTTGTCCAGGATCCTTGTTGACAAGACACAGCTTATTTAGGCTCATACTCCCTCTGGGGAAAGACATGACTCTAGGCTTCTCAGGCTTTTCATTCTATCTCACTCCACATCCAGGGACTAATTCACTCTGGCCACCTGGCAATGAGGACTCTGACAAAACGGATCTTGTATGCTGAGGACACCTGCAAAGTTAAGCCCAATTACATTGTTTTGAATGTGTAGATGGCTAGAGCAAGAGTGTGTTTTCTTCATATTAAAATGAACTCACAGAATCACTGGAAGTTACCAAAAAGCACTAAGTAAAGTGATGAATATTAAATTGAGGAGTGCTCAGCCCCCAAATAAGAGTACAGTCTGTGATATACAAGCTCTACTCCACACCTCCCCAAAATAAATCTATGTTGAACCATGCTAAAGAGGCAGTCCTCCACAGCATCAAGTAATGAGAGGTTAGGAATTATTCAGTGACAACAGATATTCTCTATCAAGAGAAATGGGCTTGAAGTGTACTTGGACCCATTTCATTCAAACAACTACAGTAGTTAGAGTGCTAACATCTCTTGCTCTTCATAGAGTCTGAGGAGGGCTCTCTTCTGAGACAGGTGGGTCTTTCTGTGCATATGTAGGAATGAGGGGAAGGTGAGGGAGGTGGCAACTGTAGGCTTCCAGCTGAGCACACAGCACAGACTATCACAGTCAGAGGCAGACCAAGAGGCAGTGGATGACTGGGAAGGCATGCGGAGTTAGAAGATGAGGGTTGAGATTCTAATGTCTTTTCCTGGATTGTTTGATGGGCACCTTACCAAGACACAGAGGGCCTTAGTTATTTCATCCACACAGTTCATATAGAGTTCAGTTCAGTTCAGTCACTCAGTCATGTCCAAATCTTTGAGACCTCATGAACTGCAGCATGCCAGGCCGCCCTGTCCATCACCAACTGCCAGTCTATCCAAACCCATGTCCATTGTGTTGGTGATGCCATCCAACCATCTCATCCCCTGTCATCCCCTTTTCCTTCCACCTTCAATCTTTCCCAGCATCAGGGTCTTTTCAAATGAGTCAGCTCTTCACATCAGATGGCCAAAGTATTGAAGTTTCAGCTTCAACATCAGTCCTTCCAATGAACACCCAGGACTGATCTCCTTTAGGATTGACTAGTTAGATCTCCTTGCAGTCCAAGCGTCTCTCAAGAGTCTTCTCCAACACAGCAGTTCAAAAGCATCAATTCTTCAGCTCTCAGCTTTCTTTCTTGTCCAACTGTCACATGACCACTGGAAAAACCATAGCCTTGACTAGATGAACCTTTGTTGACAAAGTAATGTCTCTGCTTTTGAATATGCTGTCTAGGTTGGTCATAACTTTCCTTCCAAGGAGTAAGTGTCTTTTAATTTCATGGCTGCAATCACCATCTCCATTTTGGAGCTCCCAAAAATAAACTCAGTGACTGTTTCCACTGTTTCCCCATCTATTTGCCATGAAGTCATGTGACCAGTTTTCTGAATGTTGAGCTTTAAGCCAACTTTTTCACTCTCCTCTTTCACTTTCATCAAGAGGCTCTTTAGTTCTTCTTCACTTTCTGCCATAAGGGTGGTGTCATCTGCATATTTGAGGTTATTGATATTTCTCCCAGCAAACTTGATTCCAATTTGTGCTTCCTCCAGCCCAGAATTTCTCACAATGTACTCTGCATATAAGTTAAATAAGCAGGGTGACAATAAACAGCCTTGACATACTCCTTTTCCTATTTGGAACCAGTCTGTTGTTCCATGTCCAGTTCTAACTGTTGCTTCCTGACCTGCATACAGGTTTCTTAAGAGGCAGGTCAGGTGGTCTGGTATTCCCATCTCTTTCAGAATTTTCCACAGTTTATTGTGATCCACACAGTCAAAGGCTTTGGCATAGTCAATAAAGCAGAGATAGAGATTTTTCTGGAACTCTCTTGCTTTTTCGGTGATCCAGCAGATGTTGGCAATTTGATACAAAACATTATACTAGGGTATAAGGAGAAACTAGAACTTATATTTACATGTATCTTTATCTTAGTCTCTTCTAAACTATTTTGTGTGTTTACTGCACATGGTCAAAGACTAGTACATGTGCTCAGTAGATCAGTCATGTCTGACTCTTTGTGATCCCAGGGACTGTAGCCCATCAGGCTCCTCAGTCCATGGGATTTCCCAGGCAAGAATACTGGAGTGGGTTGCCATTTCCTTCTCCAGGGGATCTTCCCAACCCAGAGGTATAATTCATGTGCCCTGCATCTCTTTGCATTGGCAGGTGCAGTTTTTGCCTCTGAACCACCTGGGAAGCCCCCATAGTAGTACGTAGATAAGTTTAAAGTTACATGGCCAAACTTGCATGAAGGCTGATGATTTAGAATGTCGTGAGTCAGAAAAACTTGGAGTTAGAAAAGGGGGAATCTTCACTCAGCCACTTTCTAGTTGCCTGACCCTAGGCAATTTCCTTAGTTTTTCTGAGTCTAACTTCCAATCTGTGTATTACCAGGATAATAATAGCACTTACGTCATAAGATTGTTGTGAGGATTAAACGAGTGCTTAGCATGGTGCCTGGCAAGAAATGTGTGAAATAGATAATAGCTCGTATTACTCATCAACAAAATGGAGATAATTTATTTCTTGCCAAATTGTTGTGAAATTTAATGACATGGTATATTTAAAAGTGCTCTGTAAAGCTTAAATTCTAGATATCTGTAAAGTAATATTTTCAATGCTTATTGAGTGCTACAGTTTTACTTCTTTCAAGTGCCAGAGTCTGAGGCCATATCAGTTTAACCCTTCTTTTATGGAATTTCTGAATTTTCTTCATATCTTGGAGTTATCATAGGGAAGCCTGGGAGAAGTTGCTCATAGGACTGGTACCCTGAGATTTTTCTCTATAAACAGAGAATTTGAGCATTACTTAACCTCAGATATGCAGATGACACCACCTTTTTGGAAGAAAGTGAAGAGGAACTAAAGAGCCTCTTGATGAAAGTGAAAGCAGAAAGTGAAAAGGCTGGCTTAAAACTCAACATTCAAAAAATGAAGGTCATGACATCCAGTCCCATCACTTCATGACAACTAGATGGGGAAACAATGGAAAAAGTGACAAACTTTATTTTCTTGGGCTTCAAAATCACTGCAGATGGTGACTGCAGCCATGAAATTAAAAGATGCTTGCTCCTTGGAAGAAAAGTTATGACCAATCTAGACAGCTATTAAAAAGCAGAGACATTACTTTGCCAACAAAGGTCTGGCTAGTCAAGGCTATGGTTTTTCCAATAGTCATGTATGGAGGAGAGAGTTGGACCATAAAGAAAGCTGAGTGCCAAAGAATTGATGCTTTTGAACTGTGGGGTTGAAGAAGACTCTTGAGAGTCCCTTGGACTGCAAGGAGATCCAATTAGTCCATCCTAAAGGAAATCAGTCCTGAATATTCATTGTAAGGACTGATGCTGAAGCTGAAATTCCAAAACTTTGGCCACCTGATGGGAAGAACTGACTCATTGGAAAAGACCCTGATGCTGGGACAGATTGGAGGCAGGAGGAGAAGGGGACAATAGAGGATAAGATGGTTGAATGGCATCACCGACTCAACGGAAGTGAGTTTGAGCAAGCTCCAGGAGTTGGTGCTGGACGGGGAAGCCTGGTGTGCTGCAGTCCATGGGGTCGCAAAGAGTCAGACATGACTGAGCCACTGAACTGAACTGAGCTAGGTGGCTGGGTGTGGCCTCTCTAAAGCCATTCTTATATATCCATCCTTTAAATGTTAGAATTTTATGGATAAGACCAATATTGCCCTAGTATCCCCCAAAGTTCTTATCTCTTAAAAATTAGGGTAAGAATTTGAGATGCTTTGTTCATATAAAGCAGTGCTTTAGAAAACACAAGATTTATGTATTTAATAAAATCTATAGAATCCTGGACATCACTGCCAAAGAGGATTTAGGAAACAGTTAGCTCCCTGAGTAAGCTATTTAAAATGAAGAAAGCATAAGCAACTTAACTCCCACTTTTTGGGGGGATAGGTAACAATTTATAATTGAAATCATTGCTGTTTAGCTCTAATAATATATCACAATGGTTGGCAGAGCAGTGAACAAAATTGGACATTTATTTTGACTTTTTCCATTGAATTACCTTTTAATTTCTTTCAATGACCCAAAGGAAAGGTAGCAAAATGAGATTCAAGAGTCTGTGAGCTGGATGGCAGATGGAGACCCATTGTCTAAGTCCTGCACTACATGTGGTAGAAGGAGGGCTGGCTGAGCAATGGCACCACAGCTGCCATTTTACAGTCGTGAAGATAGTGCAAAGCCTCACTGGGGCCAAACTTCTATGCGTTAACAATGTGGAGTTTTACCTGAGCCCAGTGTTCCTGGAAAGCAATGACGGGCAATAATCCTCCCCCGTTTTGTGTTTTAGGAGACAGCTGGCTGCAGAAAGCCTTCTGACCCATGTGACTCGGATGGGGCTCATGGGTGTCTCCTGTGTACCCGTGGCAAGGCAGACAAAAGTTATCCAAGTTCTGATTCTAACTCATGAATGATTAGCTAAATCATTGGTCCACACTGAACAATCTGAAAACTGTCCACTAACTTAACTCATTTAAATTTTATCAGGCTTCTTTCCCTCCCCCAGGTGGTAGAAGCTTGTCTCATCCATAAGCTTAAGTTAGCTTAAGCAAGCACTAAAATGCAGAATATCTCCCCCTTAAAGGCCCTTTCCTGTTTGAAGTGCCTGTTCACATCACCTACTCATTCGACTCCTGAATACAGAGTTCTCTTTAAACTTCATTCAGTTCAGTTCAGTTCAGTCTCTCAGTTGTGTCCAACTCTTTGCAACCCCATGAATCGCAGCACGCCAGGCCTCCCTGTCCATCACCAACTCCCGGAATTCGCTCAGACTCACGTCTATCGAGTCAGTGATGCCATCCAACCATCTCATCCTCTGTCGTCCCCTTCTCCTCCTGCCTTCTTTAAAAGAGAAAAAGCCTTTTCTACCTGAACTTTGAGACACTTGTACACATTATGCCTTCTCCCTACTATAATGGCATCTGGTCCCATCACTTCATGGCAAATAGATGAGGAAAAAGTGGAAATAGTGACAGACTTTATTTTGGGGGCCTCCAAAACCACTGCAGATGGTGACTGCAGTCATGAAATTAAAAGACACCTGCTCCTTGAAAGAAAAGTTATGATCAACCTAGACAGCATATTGAAAAGCAGAGACATTACTTTGCCAACAAAGGTTCATCTAGTCAAGGCTGTGGTTTTTCCAGTAGTCATGTATGGATGTGAGAGTTGGACTATTAAGAAAGCTGAGCACTGAAGAATTGATGCTTTTGAACTGTGGTGTTGGAGAAGACTCTTGAGAGTCCGTTGGACAGCAAGGAGATCCAGCCCGTCCATCCTACAGGAAATTGGTCCTGAATATTCATTGTAAGAACTGACGTTGAAGCTGAAACGCCAATACTTTGGCCATCTGATGGGAAGAACTGACTCGTTGGAAAAGACCATGATGCTGGGACAGATTGGAGGCAGGAAGAGAAGGGGATGACAGAAGATGAGATGGTTGGATGGCAACACCAACTCAGTGGACATGAGTTTGAGTAGTCTCCTGGAGTTGGTGATGGACAGAGAAGCCTGGTGTACTGCAGTCCATGGGGTCACAAAGAGTTTGAAGTGACTGAGCAACTGAACTGAACTGAACTACAATGGACACCCTCCCACTGTTGTAATAGTTCCCCCATCCATTGCAATTGTCTCTCTACCCCTATTGCAATGATCCTTATAAGTAGTTTTTCCATATCTGCTTTTTATTTGACAGGAGAAAACTAGACTTTCTCTTCTACCTCTAGTCTTTTCTGTTAATGTGCTTTTTCTTGTTTTCATCTAGTAAATGAATATATATGTATCTAGATATGTAAATCTATAGCTATGTATATTGAGTTCATTCTTAGTGCTACAGATAAAGACAACAAATTCCTTCTCTCATGCCTATTGGAGTGGTTGAGAGACAGATAAGAAAAAACAAACATTAAATGATATGAAGTGTTTTGGAGATAAAACTAGGTAAGTGAGAGAATGTTTGCTTGGGGATGAGTCAAAACTGAATCTATGGTGTGTGTGTGTGCTTAGTCACGTCTGACTTTTTGCAATCCCACGGACTGTAGCCCACCAGGCTCCTTTGTCCATGGGATTTCCCAGCCAGGAATACTGGAGTGGGTTGCCATTTCCTACTCTAGGGGATCTTCCTGACCCAGGAATCAAATTCCTGTCCCCTGTGTCTCCTGCTTGGCAGACAGATTCTTTACCATTGTGCCACTTGGGAAGCCCTTTATATCTGCGATTGTCAGATAAAATTTCACATATACAAATAGTCCTAAGAGAAATGAGAAAAAGGGCTAACAAGCAAAGATCCTGGGATGAGCTGACTAACATTTTGAAAGAACTACTCTGGGTTCTAAGTGGAGAACAGGCTGGGGAGAGGGCAATGATAGAAGCATGGAGGACATCTAGGAATCTATGGCAAGAATGTCTGCACTAGAGGCTGGTGGACTGAACAGAGGTGGTGATGACTATGGTCTGGGAAGGCAAGATATGAGGGACCGGAATCAGAACTTGAATTTGGGGCATGTTATGTTTTAATGTTTATTACTCATAAATGGAGAGTTCTAATTGAAAATTATATATTGAATATATCTATACGAGTCATGAGTTCAGGATAGAGATCTTTACAGATCTTGATATCTATGAAAAGAATATTATTAATTTCAATAATTAAGACAATCATTTAAGTCAAATGATTATTTTACTTTTTAGTGTATTTAGGTTAAATATACTCATTTAGCTGTATTTACTCAATCTATCTACTTTGCCTAATATGCTAATTATGTTTTTGCCTCAGGCCTTTGTCCTTTGGAACAACAGACTGATTCCAAATAGGAAAAGGAGTTTGTCAAGGCTGTATATTGTCACCCTGCCTATTTAACTTATATGCAGAGTATATCATGAGAAACACTGGGCTAGAAGAAGCACAAGCTGAAATCAAGATTGCCAGGAGAAATATCAATAACTTCAGATATGCAGATGACACCACCCTTATGGCAGAAAGTGAAGAGGAACTAAAAAGCTTCTTGATGAAAGTGAAAGAGCAGAGTGAAAAAGTTGGCTTAAAGCCCAACATTCAGAAAACAAAGATCATGGCATCTGGTCCCATCACTTCATGGGAAATAGATGGGGAAACAGTGGCAACAGTGTCAGACTTTATTTTGGGGGGCTCCAAAATCACTGCAGATGGTGATTGCAGCCATGAAATTAAAAGTCGCTTACTTCTTGGAAGAAAAGTTATGACCAACCTAGACAGCATATTCAAGAGCAGAGATATTACCTTGCCAACAAAGGTCCATCTACTCAAGGCTATGGTTTTTCCACTGGTCATGTATGGATGTGAGAGTTGGACTGTGAAGAAGGCTGAGCGCCGGAGAATTGATGCTTTTGAACTATGGTGTTGGAGAAGACTCTTGAGAGTCCCTTGGACTGCAAGGAAATCCAACCAGTCCATCCTAAAGGAGACCAGTCCTGGGTGTTCACTGGAAGAACTGATGCTGAAGCTGAAACTCCAGTACTTTGGCCACCTCATGCAAAGAGTTGACTCATTGGAAAAGACTCTGATGCTGGGAGGGATTGGGGGCAGGAGGAGAAGGGGACGACAGAGGATGAGATGGCTGGATGACATCACTGACTCGATGGACATGAATGTGAATGAACTCCGGGAGTTGGTGATGGACAGGGAGGCCTGGCGTCGCAGAGTCAGACGTGACTGAGCGACAACTGAACTGAACTTTGTCCTTTCTTTCCTCTGTCTACCAGGGTTACTCAAAATGCAACAAGATAAAAAGCCAGAGATAATGAGCCAGAGTGCAAACTGACACACTGCTTTCTTCATCAAGAATGTCTTTCAATATGAAAGAAAAATGTTAGCAGGACTGAACAGTGTTTCATAATGAAGTTGGTTTGCATTCTAGGATATTCTCCTTATCTTACCATCAATCAGACATTCAATTAGGGAAAGATGGCGGAGGAATAGGATGGGAAGACCACTTTCTCCCTCACAAATTCCTCAAAAGAACATTTCAACGCCGAGCAAACTCCACAAAACAACTTCTGTAGGCTGGCAGAGGACATCAGGCAACCAGAAAAGCAGACCATTGTCTTCAAAAACAGGTAGGAAAAAATATAAAAGATGAAAAAGGAGACAAAGGAGGTGGGGAGGGAGCTCGGTCCCGGGAAGGGAAGCCCGTCCCGGGAAGGGAATTTTAAGAAGAGAGGTTTCCAAACACCAGGAAACACTCTCCCTGCCGAGTCTGTGGCGAGCCTTGGAAACACAGAGGGCAACATAACAGGAAGGAAAAATAGATAAATAATTAAAACCAACAGATTACAAGCCCAACAGTAACTCCCCCAGTGGAAAAGCAGCACAGACGCCTGCATCCGCCACTGGGAAGTGGGGGCAGGGCAGGGACGCGAGGGAGCCGCGGGCTGCAGTGCTTTGTAAGAATCGGGCAGGAACGCCCCACGCGCAGCCAGAACGATCTAACTTGGGCTAGCAAACCAGACTGTGGGATAGCTACCACGCGAAAAGCTCGAACATAAGACACCGCCCGGACCGAGCACAGAACAAAGGATGGAATGGAAAAAGCCGGCTGCAGACCATCCCCCGCCGGGGACAGGCAGCCAGAGCGGTAAGGACTGGAAAGGGGCAATCGCAGACCCGGAGAGACTTTACTTACCTAACTGCAAGCAGGCTCCTTTGCTAAGACTTCTGGGGGTGCTGGACAGTCACAATCTGCCTCATGGGGTGCGCCAGCGGTCCACCCAGAAAGCTGAGCAGCAGTGGCAGAAAAGGTGACAAGCCGCGGCGATCGCGCTCGCCAAACTCCTGAGCTACTAGGACCTGGGAAGGGCACAAAGCGCAGTCCCAGCCGAATCTGTGCCTCTGAGGGCTGCCTGAGCGCCGAACCTGAGCGGCTTGGACCGGGGAAGTGCACGCAGCCTAGGGCCGGCCCCAAACGGTTCCCAGCTGAGCATCGTAGAGCCGGAGCAGTTTGTGCGCCGCGAGAAAGGACAGGTCAAGCGGGGCTGAGATACTGTGTGCACACGACAGTGCTATTTGTTTGCAGCATCCCCCCTCCCCACAGCACGACTGAACTAGTGAGCCTAAAAAACCAGCAAACAGAAGAAGTTAAACAGAGGGAACCACCTTGGAAGTGATCCCACATGGCCCATAACACCAGAGAAGGGCCAGATATATTTTTACTATTTTTAAAATCATTCCCTTTTTTTTTTTTTTGCTTTTTTGTTTTTTTTGTTTTTTTCTTTTTTCTTTTTTTTTCTAACTTTTTTTAAATTGTTAAGTCTTCTATTTCTCCTCTAATTTTTATTTCTATAACCTATTATTACTATTTTTAAAAAAAAGACTTTTTTTTTTTTTTAAGGCAAACACCATATGTAGTCTTTGGATGGTTGTTGGTGGCCTTTGTTTGTTTGTTTGTTTGTTTTTTAATAATTCTTTTTTTCTTTTCTTTCTTCCTTTTTCCTTATGCTTTTCTTTAATATTGTATCTTTGAAAATCCAACCTCTACTCTAGATTTTTAATCTTTGCTCTTAGGTTTTTGTTGTCAATTTTGTACATTTAAAAACCCAAACTTCACTACCCAAGTTTACCTGAGAGCAAGATTACTGGCTTGACCACTCTCTCCTCCTCTGGACTCTCCTTTTTCTCCACCAGGTGGCCTCTGTCTCTTTTCTCCCCCATCTCTTCTCTATTCAACTCTGTGAATCTCTGTGTGTTCCAGATGGTGGAGAACACCTAAGGAACTGGTTACTGGCAGGATTTGTCTCTCTCCTCCTCATTCCTCTCTCTTATCCTCCTGGTTACCTCTGTCTACTTCCTCTCTCTCCTCTTCCCTGTATAACTCTGTAAATACCTCTGAGCGGTCCAGACTATAGAGCGCACATAAGGAAGTGACTACTGGCTAGCTTGCTCTCTCCTCTTTTGATCTCACTGCATCTCATTCCAGTTACCTCTAACTACCCCCTCCATCTTCTCTTCTCCTTGTAACTCAGTGAACCTCTCTGAGTGTCCCTCAACGTGGAGAAACTTTTCATCTTTAACCTAGATGTTTTATCATCGGTGCTGTATAGATGGAGAAGTCTAGAGGCTACTGTAAAAATAAAACTGAAAACCAGAAGCAGGAGGCTTAAATCCAAAGCCTGAAAACATTAGAGAACTCTTGAATTCAGGGAACATTAAGCAATAGGAGCTCATCAAATGCCTTCATACCTACACCGAAACCAAGCTCCACCCAAGGGCCAACAAGTTCCAAAACAAGACATACCACGCAAATTCTCCAGCAACACAGGAACACTCCCCTGAGCTCCAATATACAGGCAGCTCAAAATTATCCCAAAACCTTTGATGTCTCATAACCCATTACGGGTCACTCCACTGCACTCCAGAGAGAAGAAACCCAGCTCCACCCACCAAAACTCCAACACAAGCCTCCCTAACCAGGAAACCTTGACAAGCCACTGATAGAACCCCACCCAAAGTGAGGAAGCTCCATAATAAAGAGAACTCCACAAATTACCAGAATATAAAAAGGCCACCCCAAACGCAGCAATATAACCAAGATGAAGAGACAGAGGAATACTCAGCAGGTAAAGGAACAGGAGAGTTGCCCACCAAACCAAACAAAAGAGAAAGAAGTAGGGAATCTACCGGAGAAGGAATTCCGAATATTGATAGTGAAAATGATCCAAAATCTTGAAATCAAAATGGAATCACAGATAAATAGCCTAGAGACAAGGATTGAGAAGATGCAAGAACGGTTTAACAAGGACCTAGAGGAAATACAAAAGAGTCAAAATATAATGAATAATGCAATAAAGAGATCAGAAACACTCTGGAGGCAACAAATAGTAGAATAACGGAGGCAGAAGATAGGATTAGTGAAATAGAAGATAGAATGGTAGAAATAAATGAATCAGAGAGGAAACAAGAAAAATGAATTAAAAGAAACGAGGACAATCTCAGAGACCTCCAGGACAATATGAAATGCTCCAACATTCGAATTATAGGAGTCCCAGAAGAAGAAGACAGAAAGAAAGATCATGAGAAAATCCTTGAGGAGATAATAGTTGAAAACTTCCCTAAAATGGGGAAGGAAATAATCACCCAAGTCGAAGAAACACAGAGAGTTCCAAATAGGATAAACCCAAGTTGAAACACCCCAAGACACATATTAATCAAATTAGCAAAGATCAAACACAAAGAACAAATATTAAAAGCAGCAAGGGAAAAACAACAAATAACACACAAGGGGATTCCCATAAGGATAACAGCCGATCTTTCCATAGAAACTCTTCAGGCCAGGGGGGGAATGGCAAGACATACTTAAAGTGATGAAAGACAATAACCTACAGCCCAGATTACTGTACCCAGCAAGGATCTCATTCAAATATGAAGGAGAAATCAAAAGCTTTACAGGCAAGCAAAAGCTGAGAGAATTCAGCACCACCAACCCAGCTCTCCAACAAATTCTAAAGGATATTCTCTAGACAGGAAACACGAAAAGGGTGTATAAACCCGAACCCAAAACAATAAAGTAAATGGTAATGGGATCATACTTATCAATAATTACCTTAAACATAAATGGGTTGAACGCCCCAACCAAAAGACAAAGACTGGTCGAATGGATACAAAAACAAGACCCCTCTATATGCTGCTTACAAGAGACCCACCTCAAAACAAGGGACACATACAGACTGAAAGTGAAGGGCTGGAAAAAGATATACCACGCAAATAGAGACCAAAAGAAAGCAGGAGTGGCAATACTCATATCCGATAAAATAGACTTTAAAACAAAGGCTGTGAAAAGAGACAAAGAAGGCCACTACATAATGATCAAAGGAACAATCCAAGAAGAAGATATAACAATTATAAATATATATGCACCCAATATAGGAGCCCCGCAATATGTAAGACAAATGCTAACAAGTATGAAAGGGGAAATCAACAATAACACAATAATAGTGGGAGACTTTAATACCCCACTCAAACCTATGGACAGATCAACTAAACAGAAAATTAACAAAGAAACGCAAACTTTAAATGATACATTAGATCAGTTAGACCTAATTGATACCTATAGGACATTTCACCCCCAAACAATGAATTTCACCTTTTTTTCAAGTGCTCATGGAACCTTCTCCAGGATAGATCACATCCTGGGCCATAAATCTAAACTTGATAAATTCAAAAAAATCGAAATCATTCCAAGCATCTTTTCTGACCATAATGCATTAAGATTAGATCTCAATTACAGGAGAAAAACTATTAAAAATTCCAACATATGGAGGCTGAACAACACACTTCTGAATAACCAACAAATCACAGAAGAAATCAAAAAAGAAATCAAAATATGCATAGAAACTAATGAAAATGAAAACACAACAACCCAAAACCTGTGGGACACTATAAAAGCAGTGCTAAGAGGAAAGTTCATAGCAATACAGGCATACCTCAAGAAACAAGAAAAAAGTCAAATAAATAACCTAACTCTACAACTAAAGCAACTAGAAAAGGAAGAATTGGAGAACACCAGAGTTAGTAGAAGGAAAGAAATCTTAAAAATTAGGGCAGAAATAAATGCAAAAGAAACAAAAGAGACCATAGCAAAAATCAACAAAGCCAAAAGCTGGTTCTTTGAAAGGATAAATAAAATTGACAAACCATTAGCCAGACTCATCAAGAAGCAAAGAGAGAAAAATCAAATCAATAAAATTAGAAATGAAAATGGAGAGATCACAACAGACAACACAGAAATACAAAGAATCATAAGAGACTACTATCAGCAGTTGTATGCCAATAAAATGGACAACGTGGAAGAAATGGACAAATTCTTAGAAAAGTACAATTTTCCAAAACTGAACCAGGAAGAAATAGAAAATCTTAACAGACCCATCACAAGCACGGAAATTGAAACTGTAATCAGAAATCTTCCAGCAAACAAAAGCCCAGGTCCAGACGGCTTCACAGCTGAATTCTACCAAAAATTTCGAGAAGAGCTAACACCTATCCTCCTCAAACTCTTCCAGAAAATTGCAGAGGAAGGTAAACTTCCAAACTCATTCTATGAGGCCACCATCACCCTAATACCAAAACCTGACAAAGATGTCACAAAAAAAGAAAACTACAGGCCAATATCACTGATGAACATAGATGCAAAAATCCTTAACAAAACTCTAGCAATCAGAATCCAACAACACATTAAAAAGATCATACACCATGACCAAGTGGACTTTATCCCAGGGATGCAAGGATTCTTCAATATCCGCAAATCAATCAATGTAATTCACCACATTAACAAATTGAAAAATAAAAACCATGTGATTATCTCAATAGATGCAGAGAAGGCCTTTGACAAAATTCAACATCCATTTATGATAAAAACTCTCCAGAAAGCAGGAATAGAAGGAACATACCTCAACATAATAAAAGCTATATATGACAAACCCACAGCAAACATTATCCTCAATGGTGAAAAATTGAAAGCATGTCCCCTAAAGTCAGGAACAAGACAAGGGTGTCCACTTTCACTGCTACTATTCAACATAGTTCTGGAAGTTTTGGCCACAGCAATCAGAGCAGAAAAAGAAATAAAAGGAATCCAAATTGGAAAAGAAGAAGTAAAACTCTCACTGTTTGCAGATGACATGATCCTCTACATGGAAAACCCTAAAGACTCCCCCAGAAAATTACTAGAGCTAATCAATGAATATAGTAAAGTTGCAGGATATAAAATCAACACACAGAAATCCCTTGCACGAATAATCCCTATACACGAATAATGAGAAAGTAGAAAAAGAAATTAAGGAAACAATTCCATTCACCATTGCAACGAAGAATAAAATACTTAGGAATATATATACCTAAAGAAACTAAAGACCTATATATAGAAAACTATAAAACACTGATGAAAGAAATCAAAGAGGACACTAATAGATGGAGAAATATACCATGTTCATGGATTGGAAGAATCAATAGAGTGAAAATGAGTATACTACCCAAAGCAATTTACAAATTCAATGCAATCCCTATCAAGCTACCAGCCACATTTTTCACAGAAGTAGAACAAATAATTTCAAGATTTGTATGGAAATACAAAAAACCTCAAATAGCCAAAGCAATCTTGAGAAAGAAGAATGGAACTGGAGGAAACAACTTGCCTGACTTCAGGCTCTACTACAAAGCCACAGTCATCAAGACAGTATGGTACTGGCACAAAGACAGACATATAGATCAATGGAACAAAATAGAAAGCCCAGAGATAAATCCACACACATATGGACACCTTATCTTTGACAAAGGAGGCAAGAATATACAATGGAGTAAAGACAATCTCTTTAACAAGTGGTGCTGGGAAAACTGGTCAACCACTTGTAAAAGAATGAAACTAGATCACTTTCTAACACCGCACACAAAAATAAACTCAAAATGGATTAAAGATCTAAATGTAAGATCAGAAACTATAAAACTCCTAGAGGAGAACATAGGCAAAACACTCTCAGACATAAATCACAGCAGGATCCTCTATGATCCACCTCCCAGAATTCTGGAAATAAAAGCAAAAATAAACAAAAGGGACCTAATTAAAATTAAAAGCTTCTGCACAACAAAGGAAAATAGAAGCAAGGTGAAAAGACAGCCTTCTGAATGGGAGAAAATAATAGCAAATGAAGCAACTGACAAACAACTAATCTCAAAAATATACAAGCAACTTATGCAGCTCAATTCCAGAAAAATAAAAGACCCAATCAAAAAATGGGCCAAAGAACTAAATAGACATTTCTCCAAAGAAGACATATGGATGGCTAACAAACACATGAAAAGATGCTCAACATCACTCATTATTAGAGAAATGCAAATCAAAACCACAATGAGGTACCACTTCACACCAGTCAGAATGGCTGTGATCCAAAAATCTGCAAGCAATAAATGCTGGAGAGGGTGTGGAGAAAAGGGAACCCTCCTACACTGTTGGTGGGAATGCAAACTAGTACAGCCACTATGGAGAACAGTGTGGAGATTCCTTAAAAAAATTGCAAATAGAACTACCTTATGACCCAGCAATCCCACTGCTGGGCATACACACCGAGGAAACCAGAATTGAAAGAGACACGTGTACCCCAATGTTCATCGCAGCACTGTTTATAATAGCCAGGACATGGAAACAACCTAGATGTCCATCAGCAGATGAATGGATAAGAAAGCTGTGGTACATATATACAATGGAGTATTACTCAGCCGTTAAGAATTCATTTGAATCAGTTCTGATGAGATGGATGAAACTGGAGCCAATTATACAGAGTGAAGTAAGCCAGAAAGAAAAACACCAGTACAGTATACTAACACATATATATGGAATTTAGGAAGATGGCAATGACGACCCTGTATGCAAGACAGGAAAAAAGACACAGATGTGTATAATGGACTTTTGGACTCAGAGGGAGAGGGAGAGGGTGGGATGATTTGGGAGAATGGCATTCTAACATGTATACTATCATGTAAGAATTGAATCGCCAGTCTATGTCTGACGCAGGGTGCAGCATGCTTGGGGCTGGTGCATGGGGATGACCCAGAGAGATGTTGTGGGGAGGGAGGTGGGAGGGGGGTTCATGTTTGGGAACGCATGTAAGATTTAAAGATTTTAAAATTTAAAAAATTTAAAAATAAATAAATAAATAAAGCAGACAGCACTAAAATGAGGAAAAAAAAAAAAAGAAAGAAAGAGACATTCCATACACCATGCTGTTCTAGACCACTGAAGTGCCCCCAAATAACTACTCCACAGCTCCTTATTTCATTCAAGCCCTGGAACAAATGTCACTTCCTCAGAGAAGCCTTCTCTTCTAAAATGCTGCTTCTCTCACTGTCTCCTTTTTCCTTGCTTTAGTTCCTATGTAGCATTTATCATTATTTTACTTTATATTATGTAATTATTTGCTTAGATTGTGTCCCCGCTACAAAGCAAGCTCAAGTAGGGCATGAGCTTTGTGTTATTCAGTTGTATCTCCTGTGCCTAGGAAATTACCTGGCTGGCACATACAAGGTTACAGAAAAAGGAAAATGAATGAACAGGAATATAATAAACACATCAATATTCTATATTTCGTATTTGTATAATAAATCATTGCACTTCTTTTTAAATGTTCATTTTTCTTATTTTAGGTATGTTCCTTGTAAATGATATTGTTGGGGAGGGGAAATTTTCCACCTCTACTCCCCTTAAATTCTTGTGGCTGGATTACCCATAAAATTGACACAAGACAGATTAGCAGCAGAAAAAAAAATTGTTTTTCCCATTTTTTTATATTGATTTTTATTGGTGTATAGTTGCTTTGCAATGCTGTTTCAGTTTCTGCTGTTTAGCAAAGTGAATCAGCCTTACATATACATATATCCCCTCTCTTTTGGATTTCTTTTCCATTTAGGTCATCACAGAGCACTGAGTAGAGTTCACTGTGCTATAGAGCAGGTTCTCAGTTATCTATTTTACACACAGTGTTTTATATATATACGTCAGCCCCAATCTCGCAATTCAGCGCACCCCCTTTTCCAGCCTTGGTAACCATAACTTTGTTCTCTATGTCTGTGTCTCTGTTTCTGCTTTGCATGTTAGTTCACCGCTAACACGCTTCTAGATTTCACATACAAGCGATATTATACAATATTTGTTCTCTCTTTCTGACTTACTTCACTCTGTATGACAATCTCTTGGTCCATCCACATCTCTGCAAATGGCACTATTTCATTCCTTTATATGGCTGAGAAATATTCTATTGTATATAGGAACCACATCTTCTTTATCCATCCTTTATTGACAGACATTTAGATTGCTTCCATGTCTTGGCTACTTTAATTAGTGCTGCAAAGAATATCACAGGGCATGCATCCTTTCAAATTATGGTTTTCTCCACATAGATGGCTAGGTGTGGGATTACTGGGTCATATGGTAACTCTAATTTTAGTTTTTTCAGGAACTTCCATACTATTCTCCATAGTGGCTGTACCAATTTATATTTCCACCAATAGTGCAGGAGGGTTCCCTTTTCTTCACACCTTCTCCTGCATGTATTGTTTGTAGATGTTTTGATGATGGTCATTCTGACTGATGTGAGGTGATACCTCATTCTAGTTTAGGTTTGCATTTCTCTAATAATGAGCAATGGTGAGCATCTTTTCGTGTTTGTTGGCTGTCTGTATGTCTTCTTTGGAGAAATGTCCATTTATGTCTTTGGCCCGTTCAACTCCAGCCAGAAAGGGATAAGGCAGCCACAATTGGGGAGCCCATACTCGCTCTGATGGGATCCCCCTCTAGTGCCCTCGGAGGCAGGGACTGACAGGAAGCTGAGTCAGATTGGGGTGCGCTCACTCTAGTGGGAGTCTCTCCTAGTGCCTGCAGAGGCAAGGGCTGGCATACGGGGAGAGAGTCCATGATGGCGGCCCTACCTTTTGCTTGCCTTTCAACAGTGGTGCCTCATTTCCAAGGCAGATCTGCTTCTTCTAGGATCATTCCCGGCTAGGGAGCTCCTTACTTCTGTCCCTCAGGCCATCTCTGTGAAACCAACAGCAGTCCTCTCCCTGGTCCACTCTCCCACACTTTAGCATCCTGCTCCCTCCAGCATGGGCAAGACACTTACCTCAGCCTGGGGTGCCCAGTGTCAGCTCCCCAGGAGGCTTTGGCAGGGGTGGTGTGTGAGTCCCTGCAGCTTGTTTGGGCCAGAGAGGACTTGGCTTGAGGGGCAGATGGGCCCGCTCAGACGAGTACCCCTCCCAGTGCCTGTGGAGGCAGGGGCCTGTGGGTGGGGAGGGGGGTTACAATGGCCGTCCCATCCCTTCCATGCCACTCAACAGCAGCACCTTTATTCTATGGTGACCAAGGTTTCACCCAGAAACTTTCCTGGTCAAACTTACTCCTGTCCCTTCAGGCTGTCTCTTCACATCTAACAGCTGTCCCCTCCCAGGGTTCGCTCTCCAAACCCCATGTTCCAGCACACAGCCCCCCTCCATACAAGCAGACACATGTCTCAGGCTGGGGTGCATGGGGCTGCAGCATGGACCGTGAGTGCAGATCTTACTCTGTCCTGCCTTCCACTGACCAGTTGCTGCCTTCCCCTCTGATCCCCCAAAGCTCCCTCTCTGTCCCAGCTGATTTTCCCACTGTGAGGGGACTTCTCTGAGTGCAGGAACCTCTCCTCACCTTTAGCTTCCCTCAGGGGTGCCGGTCCCTTCTCATTTCCTCTTTTTGTTTTTCTTTCTTTAGTCCTACCTGGTCGTGTGGGGATTTTTCTTGTCCTGCAGGTGTCCAAGGTCCTCCAATAGTATTCAGCAGGTACTCTGTGAGATTTGTTCCACTTGTAGATGTATTCTTGATGTATTTGTGAAGAGAGTTGAATTCCATGTCCTCTTATTCCACCATCTTGACTCCAGAAATAAATTTTAATTGATGTACCTAGAGGTCCCATAGAAATAGAACCACAGGGTCTTTCCTGGAAGTTCAGTGGATAAGAATCCATCGGCCAATGCAGGAGACATGAGTTTGAACCCTGATCCAGGAAGATCCCAAATGCCAGGGAACAACTAAACCCCTGCACCCACTATGGAACCTGTTCTCTAGAGCTCAGGAGCAAAAACTACTGAGCCTCTAGAGCCCATGCTCTGTAACAAGAGAAGCCACTGCAGTGATAAGCCTGTGCACTCAACTCAAGAGTAGTCACCGCTCACGGCAGCAAGAGAAAAAGCCCTGCAGCAACAAAGACCCAGGACAGCTGAAAACAAATAGAAATGAACTTTAGAAAAAGAAATGGGACCTCAGAAGTGACCGAAGTAGGCAGGTTTTATACTTTTTTAAACAAAGAAACAATACATGTGTGAGGAATTGATAGGACAAAGAAAGTTAGGGTTTGGGTGCTCAATTAGTGAAGAAGCTAAACAGAGTTTGGACTTGGGGTAGTAACTTGAAGTAGCAAGGTTTGTTTATACAGGCTTCTCAGCCTGAACTTCCTAACTTTAGTGATAAGTATGTCCTCCCTCCTGAAGCAGGGAGCATATATTTCACTTGGGAAATTTGCTTTACAGGGAAACAAGAGGGTCAGTGTCCCCCTTGTTTTCACCACTTCTTAAGTTTAATTCAGAATAATCAATGTGCCATTGAGGCACATTTTGGTGTGACCTCCTCTGGGCCCCAACAGTATATATCAGGGATTTGGGGTTGTTTTGTTTTTCTTTTAATCCAATCTAAAGTTTTTTTTCTGTTTAATCCAGGATTTTAATCCACTTACATTTTCAAACATATTGATATGCATAATATATCAAATGTCATACTTTCTTTCATTTTAAAAATTTCTGTTCTCTTCTTGCATTTGCCTATTCGGCTATACGAACTGTGTTTGAAAAGTTATCTTCCCCCTAAGTGTTCTGTACTTTTTTCTAATTCTTACATAAGGGAATGAAAGACTAACCTGATTTCTCCCAGCCTCCCTATCATTTATTATTATTAATTCTTAACTTTTTCTTTTCCTATGCCCTCTCCTAACCACCTTTGCTTTTCAATATATATTTTTTTCACCTCCATATAATCTTTCTGTTCTAAAGTTGACTTCACTTCACAAATACTTATGATAAAATCATATATATACAATGAACTAACAATTTCACTAGAAGTTAGAATTTCCTTCTCAATCAGGCAGAAAATCCGTTTCAGAAGAAGGCAATGGATGTAATTATTTTTGAGTGATCCATTTTATGTGAACTGCAGTGTATTTTCATATATTCTACAATATTTCAGTTAACTCATCTCATTGTGAATTTTTGAACCAAGCAAGAAATAGGATGAATATTTTTTATCTCAGGCCACACATTTTAAAGGAAAGTTTATAGTTATAAACCATTGTCATGATCTAATGGTCTAGGGCATGGAGAGGGAACACAAATCATGCTGCTGCTGCTAAGTCGTCAGTCGTGTCCGACTCTGTGTGACCCCATAGACGGCAGCCCACCAGGCTCCCCCGTCCCTGGGATTCTCCAGGCAAGAACACAGGAGTGGGTTGCCATCTTCTTCTCCAGTGCATGAAAGTGAAAAGTGAAAGTGAAGTCGCTCAGTCGTGTCTGACTCCTAGCAACCCCATGGACTGTAGCCCACCAGGCCCCTCTGTCCATGGGATTTTTCAGGCAAGAGTACTGGAGTGGGGTGTCATTGCCTTCTCCAAACACAAATCATAGATTTTTGCCTAATGAATAATTTTCTATACAATCGTTATTGCTAGTTCACTAGAGAGAAGTCTGCTGCCACTTTTTTCCTCATAGTCTCACAAGAGTAAGGAGCAAACCATAGCTGACTTTAGTTTTCTACTTTATAGGCTGATACAAGAATGATCATGTGGACCAATGAATTTATGGTGGAATACAAATCCTACTGGTGGACAAAGGCAAGAGGGAGTTATTGCTTCAGTTCTTGAACTTTACACCTTGTTAGAAGAATTCTTCTAGGGTTTTGTATTTCCTTCCCCTAGTGTATCGATGCTATTCATGTCTAGTTTTTAGTTATTTTAAAATGTATTTGTATGTTTTACTGTTCATTTAAATAGTAATTTGGGAGCAGGAATAAAAATGCCTTTTTCTCATGCCACCATCTTGCTCAAAAGCATTTTCTTTGTATTTTTCTCAGTAGCAAGCATGCTAGCAAAAGTCTGAGAAATAGTTCAAGTAGCTAGTTTACTAGTTGGCCAGCTTATTTATTGAATGCTGTTATCAAGTTAATTTTGATTGCTATGAACTCACAAATATAACAATCTCTATACTTATACAAATCTAAAAAGTAATTATTGATATAGACTAGGTGATGAAGAAGAAAGAAGGGAGAAGTAAGTGATCATTTTTTTATTCTGCTTAACCTGTGAAAACAGGGTGAGAGATGTGAAAAGAGAAACAAAGGCTTTTCTTAAAATCTATTATCCTCCAAAAACCAAGATAACCAATAAACACAGAATGTATTGAAGGAAGAAACAGAACAGGCTCCATCTTGAAAGCAGGACTCCATCTTGGGCCGGACTGTGGACTTTGAGCTATATGCCTAGTATCTGTGGAAACGACATACCAACTGGAAAACTAGACCCCCACCCCTGCCACTTTATGGAAGAGCCCCAGGGCTCATACCTAGACTTTCCATCATCTATAAGAATACCCTAATTATCTGTGTAACCAAATAGAATCCTAAATTCTATTATGCTTATTGGGGTAGGACCACAGGCCTACTGATAATTGTCCACTGTTAGCTACCTAGGCTTAAGGCATACAAATCATGGGTTAACTTTGATTGTATCTTTCTTTTCCTTTGTTCTGACTAGTTGCAGAGAATTTGGGGAGGTGGGTTTGAGCATGTACACTTAGGGTATATAAGGTTTTCACAAAAACTAGTTGGGGTCCTTGGCTAAGAGGAGACTCTGACTTGGGCCCCTCAGTGTAATAAACTACATTCCACTATCTGCGTTGTCCTTCTGAGTGAGTTTGTTTGCCAGAATGTGTGTTTACAACAGTATGAAAATAATAACTATCAATAAGCTGAAGAAGAAGACAAATCTGTATATCTGTTCTCAAGTTCTAATGAAAATATGTTGGCTTTCATGACTCCAGTATTTAAAATCATGAATTAATTTCCCTATCACATTCTATGTGGGGAATTCAGAAAAACAAATAATTTAATTTTAATTGTCCTAAACCTTCCCTTCTGATGCTTATTCATTACATTACTCATCTTTCTTTCTGACCAGAACTGTCAGGAGACAGATTCTCAAGGAAACGATCAGCAGTTTTCTGTCACGTAGATGGCTCTGGGTTACAGGGGAGATGCGGTTGATTTACATAGATACCTCTGGCCACTTAATTAATAGATTTAAGCAAGACTCAAGGCTATAACTTATGTAATGCCCTTGTGGCATTAATTTGAAAGAATAATAGTTCATTACTATAATAAAACATCACTATCATTAACAAATAATGTATTTATATTATTAAAACCATGTTCAGTTCAGTTCAGTTTAGTTATTCAGTCATGTCCAACTCTTTGCGACCCCATGAATTGCAGCACGCCAGGCTTCCCTATCCATCACCAACTCCCGGAGTTCACTCAGACTCACGTCCATCGAGTCAGTGATGCCATCCAGCCATCTCATCCTCTGTCATCCCCTTCTCCTCCTGTCCCCAATCCCTCCCAGCATCAGAGTCTTTTCCAGTGTTAATGTAAGCAAATAGCAAAGATTAGCACCCTTTCTGAGTTTGTTAATTTGCTCACAAATCACAACTATAAGCAATATAAAATCCACAGTTTCATAGTCAACCCTAAAAGAGGCTCTCTAGCTTTTGATATTAGCTATGACATTTGGGACGTTGTTTGCAGACTTGCAGGGAGTGTTTGGAAGGATAGAGTCTGTACTCTAGAGTAGCCTTGGGAAGGGAAGGTAATTTGCAGAGTATAGGTTTATATGCAGAAACTTGAGCCGTGGGAGATGCCTGGAGAAGTGGCTTGGGAACAATACTCAGTGGCACTGGTGGTGGGGTAGGCAGAAGGATATTGGGAATGCATGGGGTGAGCAGACAGATGGAGAGTTGGAGGGTGTCTTGGAGATTTAGTTAATTTCCCTTTACTTCTAAGTATAAATCAGAGGCAAATCAAATCTGAAACATTTTATTTTCAAAAACTAAAAACTTCTTCATTTTTATTCATATGAAAGCCCAAGGTAGTGCCAAATATATAAAATGTGTGATCGCATACTCCAAGTCCTGTGATTCTGCTGCTATTTCCTCACTAAGCTTGGCTACTTCTTGCTCACAACTATTAGTAAGTGCATTTTCTATTTGGAAACAACCCAGGTGCTTCACAGGGAGAGAAGAATAATTCAATTTCATTTGTATCACTCTGGCACTTTGACTGTCTTGTTCTGCTGATTTCAGAGAGATAGCAGTGAGCAGCAGCTGGAAGCAAGATCAGACACTGACCACGACAGTAAGAATGCCAAATCCTAGCCAAGAGACCACGAGGGCCAGCGACTAAAGTTTGGGTCCCAGTTCTTTCCTGCCTTGGGAAAAAAAAAAAAAATGTTTTTTGTCAAGGAGACAGAAGGTAGAGAGGAAAGTAAGGCGTTTATTACAAAAGCAGAGTACATGCATGGGCAAGCTCAGATAAAAGTCGTGCCTTTGGGAAGCATGAGTCATTTATAAGGGGGTGATCTTCTGGGTATTTGGTTTCCTCTGACCAGTCTTACTTTTTTCTTTGACTCAGGGCCCTCCCTTTTTGACCGGGAGGAGCCTTTCTACCATATGCATAGTTAAGTTCTCACTGGCCCCAAGGATGAGGAATATGTCTCTTGATCTTTTAACCAAGCAGTATTTAGCCTCTTTCTGCCCCTACTATTACTGCTATCTCAGAGTGTCCACCACAGACAAAGGCCAGCTATTTATCCTGTTCCTGGTGTTATTTCTACCTGGAAGTGTAAACATGAAGCTAGCTGTAAATGTCTAGCCTATCTCACTACCAAGTGGCCTAGATTCAAATGTTGAGTAAGCAAGAACGTTAAGGATCGTTTAACTTCTTCCATTTTATAGATGATGAAACCAGGGATCAGAAAAAGCAATGGATGTGGCCACAGTCAATACATGATTCATGACAGTGCCAACGTCAGAATCTGGTCTCCTAGATCTTTGAATCAGCTCTCTTTAAGTTTAGAAAGAAAATCTGAGAGGCCACAAAGTAATAGCTACCACATTTTACTGAATTCCAAAATCCAAAAATTTTATGTATCACTGAGAAAAAGACAATTAACCAATTATAAAATGCCATCAATTGTAAGGAACATTCAATTTTAGAGATGTAGCTCTAAGAGCTTTTTAAACCATCTTAGAATTGTTAAAATATGGTAACATATTGGCGTTCCCTCCAAATTAGAAACTCATCCAGGTAGTATATGCTATTCTTCTCAGGTGAAAACAAAGCATAGCACTGCACTCAACAGCTTTGATTAGTTTTGTTTGTTGTTTTCTCCATAGTAAGTCTTCTCTAGTAAGCTTATTCTATATCAAGTATTCTATAGTATATGTATTTGACTCTATAGTATTTGTTTTGTAAAAATCCATTTATATTCTGCACACTTTTGCATATTTTTAATTAACTTAGCAGAAAGTACATTTGCTATGATCGATAAACAACATATTGATACATTATTATTAACTGAAGTTCATATTTTGCATTAGAGTTTATTATTTGTGTTGTATCATTCTGCAGGTTTTGACAAATGCATAGTGTCATGTATGTATCATTATAGCTTTGTACAGAATAGTTTAACTGCTCTAAAATTGTTCATGTTACCTCTGATAACAGCTCATTTTTTGCCATCTCCATAGTTTTCTTTTCCAGAATGTCATATGGTATCCAGCCTTTTTAGACTGGTTTCTCTTACTTTCATTTAGCACCTTTCACTAAATGTGCATTTAAGTTTCTTCCATGTCTTGTCATAGCTTGATAGCTCATTTCTTTTTATCATTGAATACTACTCCACTGTATGGATATACCAGACTAATTTTTGGAATCTATGAATAAAGCGGTGCATGTTTTTGTGTGGACATGAGGTTTCAACTCATTTGTATAAACAACAAACAGAGCAAAATATACAAAGCAATTGCTAGTTTTATGGTAAGTGTAGCTTTGTAAGAACGGTCAAAGTGTCCTCCAAAATGGCTGTACCATTTTGCATTCTCACCAGCAATGAGTGTGAGCTCCTGGTGTTCCACATTCTCCCTGGTATTTGGTGTTATCAGTGTTTGATATTTTCACCGTTCGAATAGGTGGTAATGGTATCTCATCATTATGATTGTAATTCCCTACTGACAATGATGGGCTTCCCTGGTAGCTCTGCTGGTAAAGAATCTGCCTGCAATGCAGGAGACCCCAGTTCAATTCCTAGGTTGGGAAGACCCCCTGGAGAAGGGATAGGTTACCCACCCCAGTATTCTTGGGCTTCCCTGGTGGTTCAGACAGTAAAGAATCTCCCTGCAATGGGGAGACCTGGGTTGGGAAGATCCCCTGGAGGAGGGCAAGGCAACCCACTCCAGTATTCTTGCCTGGAGAATCCTGTGAACAGAGAAGGCTGGTGGGCTGCATTCCATGGGGTCGCAAAGAGTAGGACTCGACTGAGTGACTAAGCATAGCACAGTGACAATGATGTATGATGTTGGGCATCTTTTCATACACTCATTTTCCATTTGTATATCTTTGTTGAGGATTTTCTGCTCAGATTCTTAGCCCACTTTTTAATTGGGTTGTTTATTGTTAAATTTTTAAAGTCCTTTGCATATTTTGCTTCTTTAATTTTCCAAAATAAAACATTTTACATAATTCACAAGTAAAATTATTTAAATAATTAACAAATTAAAAAAGCATGAGTAGTTTTCATCAGAAATTTTCATTAGCAATAAAAATAAAAGTAACCTCTAAATAAACTAATATTTTTAGTTCTATGCACTGTTTAAAATATGTTGTTTTTGATAAGATTTTTTTAAGCACCAAAAAAAATTTCTTATAATGTTAAGTTGCTAACATCAGATAAATAGTTTTCCTCCTTCCAACTCTGATGAATAATGAAAGATTGACTATTAATTGCCTAATAGTCAGAACCAAGTAAAATAATTTTTCCTCATTCAACAATCAACTTACAGACAGGAAAGAAAGGAATTTGGAGAAATACATCATGCGAAGAGTTGACTCATTGGAAAAGACTCTGATGCTGGGAGGGATTGGGGGCAGGAGAAGAAGGGGACGACAGAGGATGAGATGGCTGGATGGCATCACTGACTCGATGGACGCGAGTCTGAGTGAAGTCTGGGAGTTGGTGATGGACAGGGAGGCCTGGCGTGCTGCGATTCATGGGGTCGCAAAGAGTCGGACACGACTGAGCAACTGGACTGAACTGAACTGAACTGAACTGAAGCAGACAGAAAGTCTCAGCTTATATATCATCATTGTATTTACAAATGGCAAAAACAATTTACAGGTTTGGTCAATTTCTGGAAAACCAATTAAACATTAGTTCTGATCACCAGAACTGGATCAAATGGTCAGTTCTCTCTAGATATCCTGTGTTAGGGGATCTTTTTCAATCTCTTTGTATACAATTTGGGTTTTCCTGGTGACTTGGATGGTAAAGAATCTGTCTGCAATGCAGGAGACTCGTGTTGGATCCCTGGATGAGGAAGATCCCTTGAAGAAGGAAGGGCATGGCAACCAACTCCAGTATTCTTGCCTGGAGAATTCAACGGACAGAGGGGCCTGGTGGGCTACAGTCCATGGGGTCACAAAGAGTCGGACACAACTGAGTGACTAACAATTAATATGTATAAAATTTATATAAAACAGGATTAACAGTATTTTTAACAACACTTCCATGAGAACTTATTTTGTTTCTAAAACTCTTTAGTTATTTCAAGTGTTAATTATGATGAAATAGAAAAACCAAAGTAAATCAATGCCTGAAGAACACAGAAACCATACCTCTTAATCCACTTACTAAAATGGTACAACAAAGTAGTACCCAAAATAAGATCATTTCAAAGGCAATGTTCCCGCAGTCATCCAACCTAACTAATCTGTAGAAGGTCTGTTAGGAAGGTCAACTTTCTCTTTTATGGAGAAAAACTGAGGCCATAAAGTACATATACCTCCTCCTTCGCACTGTCATACCTGTAGATGTGAATGGAGATCAGCAATGAGGTAAGGGTTAGTATTACACGTATTTCTAGGCTATAAAATGAAACTAAAGGCAAATGATTTCTTTACTAGGATGCTTCAAGTGTTGAATCAAAATGCTGTGTATCAAATATATGTATAAATTAGCAGTGCTGTTTGAGAAAATAATAGTAATTTCAAACTTCTTAAAAGTAAGTAAGACCTATGAGGGGAAGTAAAAGAATAGAAATTATCATATTTTATTATTTAATGTTTTTTAATAGTCTTTTGTAGAGTAGTTTTAACTTCACAGCTGAGAGAAAAATACTGAGATTCTCCATATGCATTTTTTTCCCACATATGCATAGCCTCCTCCATTACCAACTCCCCCACCAGAGTGGTACATTTATTATTATAATTACTGAATCTGCATTGATATATCACTGTCACCTAAAGCCTGTAGTTAAAGTTTACCAATCTTTTTTTAAAAATGAAATTCAAATAAATGATGACAGGCCCTGGCCCTCAGTCTATGACAACTGCCTTACTGGCTCCCCTCTGCCCACATGTGCCAAGCTATCTGCTAGAGATAATTTCCCATCACTGTCTGCCATGATGCCCTGAGCAGTCCTCTGTCTTTCAGATCAGATCAGTTCAGTTCAGTTCAGTTCAGTCGCTCAGTCGTGTCTGACTCTTTGCGACCCATGAATCGCAGCATTCCAGTCCTCCCTGTCTATTACCAACTCCCAGACTTCACTCAGACTCACGTCCATCGACTTGGTGATGCCATCCAGCCATCTCATCCTCGGTCGTCCCCTTCTCCTCCTGCCCCCAATCCCTGCCAGCATCAGAGTCTTTTCCAATGAGTTAACTCTTCGCATGAGGTGGCCAAAGTACTGGAGTTCAGCTTTAGCATCATTCTTTCCAAAGAACACCCAGGACTGATCTCCTTTAGAATGGACTGGTTGGATAGCCTTGCAGTCTAAGGGACTGTCAAGAGTCTTCTCCAACACCACAGTTCAAAAGCATCAATTCTTTGGTGCTCAGCTTTCTTCACAGTCCAACTCTCACATCCATACATGACCACTGGAAAAACCATAGCCTTGACTAGATGGACCTTTGTTGGCAAAGTAATGTCTCTGCTTTTCAATATGCTATCTAGGTTGGTCATAACTTTCCTTCCAAGGAGTAAGCATCTTTTAATTTCATGGCTGTAATCACCATCTGCAGTGAATTTGGAGCCTCAAAAAATAGTCTGCCACTGTTTCCATTGTTTCCCGTCTATTTCCCATGAAGTGCTGGGACCAGACACCATGATCTTCGTTTTCTGAATGTTGAGCTTTAAGCCAACTTTTTCACTCTCCTCTTTCACCTTTATCAAGAGGCTTTTTAGTTCCTTTCACTTTATGCCATAAGGGTGGTGTCATCTGCATATCTGAGATTATTGATATTTCTCTTGGCAATCTTGATTCCAGCTTGTGCTTCTTCCAGCCCAGTGTTTCTCATGATGTACTCTGCATAGAAGTTAAATGAGCAGGGTGACAATATACAGCCTTGATGTACTCCTTTTCCTATTTTCAACCAGTCTGTTGTTCCATGTCCAGTTCTAAATGTTGCTTCTTGATCTGCATATAGGTTTCTCAAGAGGCAGGTCAGGTGGTCTTGTATTCCCATCTCTTTCAGAATTTTCCACAGTTTATTGTGATCCACACAGTCAAAGGCTTTGGCTTAGTCAATAAAGCAGAAATAGATGTTTTTCTGGAACTCTCTTGCTTTTTCCATGATCCAGCGGATGTTGGCAATTTGACCTCTGGTTCCCTGCTCTTTCTAAAACCAGCTTGAACATCTGGAAGTTCACAGTTCACGTATTGCTGACACCTGGCTTGGAGAATTTTGAGCATTACTTTAGTAGCATGTGAGATGAGTGCAATGGTGCGGTAGTTTGAGCATTCTTTGGCATTGTCTTTCTTTGGGATTGGAATGAAAACTGACCTTTTGCAGTCCTGTGGCCACTGCTGAGTTTTCCAAATTTGCTGGCATATTGAGTGCAGCACTTTCACAGCATCATCTTCCAGGATTTGAAATAGCTCAACTGGAATTCCATCATCTCCACTAGCTTTGTTCGTAGTGATGCTTTCTAAGGCCCACTTGACTTCACATTCCAGGATGTCTGCTCTAGGTGAGTGATCACTCCATCATGATTATCTTGGTCATGAAGATCTTTTTTTACAGTTCTTCTGTGTATTTTTGCCACCTCTTCTTAATATCTTCTGCTTCTGTTATGTCCATACCATTTCTGTCCTTTATCGAGCCCATCTTTGCATGAAATGTTCCCTTGGTATCTCTAATTTTCTTGAAGAGATCTCTAGTCTTTCCCATTCTTTTGTTTTCTTCAACTATGTCTTTGAACTGATCGTTGAGGAAGGCTTTCTTATCTCTCCTTGCTATTTCTTTGGAACACTGCATTCAGATGCTTATATCTTTCTTTTTCTCCTTTGCTTTTCACTTCTTTTCACAGCTATTTGTAAGGCCTCCCCAGACAGCCATTTTGCTTTTTTGCATTTCTTTTCCATGGGGATGGTCTTGATCCCTGTCTCCTGTACAATGTTAGGAACCCCTGTCCATAGCTCATCAGGCACTCTGTCTATCAGATCTAGTCCCTTAAATCTATTTCTCACTTCCACTGTATAATCATAAGGGATTTGATTTAGGTCATACTTGAATGGTCTTTAAGGTCGAGACTACCTTATTTATCTTTCAAAACTTAGATCCAATTAAACCAAAGATGTAGTCAATGTTAAACACCAGTGTTGAAAAATATTAAATGGCATGGAATATCCATGCCAGTTCCTTTGAGTTTGAATTTGTTTTTTTAAAAAAGGAGACAAGTTGCAGCGTTTACCATTCAGACCTTGGCTATCATCACATCCCTGAACATCCAGCTTGGAGGTGCATTGAAAAACAAAGGCAATACTACTTGATGTTCCACTTGTAATTCATTTTCCCCGAAAACCTGAAAGGCTCAATATTGTGTTATATTTATAACTAGGAAAACAACCTGTTTTAATTCTTACAGAACTATTTGATCTATTTATCATGTTTGAAAAAAAGCTCTTCTGTTTAGATTTTTCAACAGTATGCAATGTTTTGCTAATTTGCCAACATTTGGTATTCATCTCCTCTATATGAAAGTTTATCAGAGCCTTGTTTTTATGAGTTTCATGCTTAATAAGGAAACAAAGCAGATAGTCTGTAGGTGTGTTCCAGCTTTGTTCTTAGTGGGGTATAACAGGGCATAAGAGGACACATCAAGACTTACATTCATTCTATCTAGTAATTGAATGCAGTCTTTCTGTGGGATAATCTACCCAAACCTCATTATCATGCTGATGAAAAGAAAATTGATTTATGAGCTATAGCATCCAAACTGCATATCCCTGAAACCCAGGACTTCATGGACATGGAGATAGCATGATAATAGGGTGAAAGTTGGGGAGTGGAGATGTGTTCCCTTCCTGCCATTTACCTGGGGCAAAACTATGGTGGAGATAATGAAGATAATGGCAACCTCTTTCAAAAGATCCCATGTGTATACTGATACACTCACTGCTCCCAACCCTGCAGCAGGCCACCACCAATCCACACCTCCACTGGAGACTCAAGACTCTCCGGGGCAAGTCTGGGTCAGTCTTTTGTGGGATCACTGCTCCTTTATCCAGAGTCTGGGTGAACACAAGGTTCTGTTTGTACCCTCCAAGAGTCTATTTCCCAGTCCTTTGTAAGTTCTGGCAGCTCTATGGTGGGGTTAATGACGACCTCCTCCAAGGGGGCTTATGCCATACCCAACTCTGTTGCACCCAGAGCCCCTGTCCCTGCGGCAGTCCACTGCTGACCCGTACCTCCACAGGAGATGCTAAAACACAGTTTGTACTGATCACACAGTCAAAGGCTTTCAGTTTAATTCAGTCGCTCAGTCATGTCTGACTCTTTGTGACGCCATGGACTGCAGCATGCCAGGCCTCCCTGTCCAGTACCAATCCTGGAGTTTACTCAAACTCATGTCCATTGAGTCAGTGATGCCATCCAACCATCTCATCCTCTGTCATCCCCTTCACCTCCTGCCTTCAATCTTTCCCAGCATCAGGGTCTTTTCAGATGAGTCAGCTCTTTGCATCAGATGGCCAGACTATTGGAATTTCAGCTTGAACATCAGTCCTTCCAATGAACATTCAAGACTGATTTCCTTTAGGATGGACTGGTTGGATCTCCTTACAGTCCAAGGGTCTCTCAAGAGTCTTCTCCAACACCACTGTAAAAAAGCATCAATTCTTTGGCACTAAGCTTTCTTTATAGTCTGTCACATCCATACATGACTACAGGAAAAACCATAGCCTTGACTAGATGGACCTTGTCGGCAAAGTAATGTCTCTGCTTTTTAACAGGCTGTCTAGGTTGGTTATAACTTTTCTCCCAAAGAGTAGACATCTTAATTTCATGGCTGCAGTCACTATCTACAGTGATTTTGGAGTCCAAAAAAATTGTCTGCCAGTTTCCACTGTTTCCCCATCTATTTCCCATGAAGTGATGGGACTGGATGCCATGATGTCTGTTTTCTGAATGTTGAGCTTTAAGCCAACTTTTTCACTCACCTCTTTCACTATCATCAAGAGGATCTTTAGTTCTTCTTCACTTTCTGCCATAAGGGCGGTGTCATCTGCATATCTGAGGTTATTGATATTTCTCCCAACAATCTTGATTCCAGCTTGTGCTTCATCCAGCCCAGCATTTCTCATGATGTAATCTGCATAGAAATTAAATAAGCATGGTGACAATATACAGCCTTGACGTACTCCTTCAATAAAGCAAAAATAGATGTTTTTCTGGAACTCTCTCTTGCTTTTTTTATATTCCAATGGATGTTGGCAATTTGAACTCTGGTTTCTCTGTCTGTTCTAAAACCAGCCTGAACATATAGAAGTTCATCATTCACTTATTGCTGAAGCCTGGCTTGGAGAATTTTGAGCATTACTTTACTAGCATGTGAGATGAGTACAATTGTGCAGTAGTTTGAGTATTCTTTGGCATTGCCTTTCTTTGGGATTGGAATGAAAACTGACCTTTTCCAGTCCTGTGGCCACTGCTGAGTTTTCCAAATTTGCTGGCATATTGAGTGCAGCACTTTCACAGCATCATCTTTCAGGATTTGAAATAGCTCAACTGGAATTCCATCACCTCCACTAGCTTTGTTCACCATAATGCTTCTTAGGCCCACTTGACTTCACATTCCAGGATGTCTGGCTCTTGGTGAGTGATCATACGAATGATCATAATTATCTGGGTCGTGAAGATCTTTTTTGTACAGTTCTTCTGTGTATTCTTGCAACCTCTTCTTAATATCTTCTGCTTCTGTTAGATCCTTACCATTTCTGTCCTTTATTGAGCCCATCTTTGCATGAAATGTTCCTTTGGTATCTCTAATTTTCTTGAAGAGCTCTCTAGTCTTTCCCATTCTATTGTTTCCCTCAATTTCTTTGCACTGAACACTGAGGAAGGCTTTCTTATCTCTCCTTGCTATTCTTTGGAACTCTGCATTCAAATGGGTATATCTTTCCTTTTCTCCTTCACTTTCGTTTCTCTTCTTTTCACAGCTATTTGTAATGCTTCCTCAGACAGCCATTTCGCTTTTTTATATTTCTTTTTCTTGGGGATGATCTTGATCCCTTTCTCTTGTACAATGTCAAGAACCTCCATCCACAGTTCATCAAGCACTGTATCAGATCTAATCCCTTGAATCTATTTCTCACTTCCACTGTATAATTGTAAGGGATTTGATTTAGGTCATACCTGAATGGTCTAGTGGTTTTCCCTACTTTCTTCAATTTCAGTCTGAATTTGGCAATAAGAAGTTCATGATCTAAGCCACAGTCAGCTCCTGGTTTTGTTTTTGCTGACTGTATAGAGCTTCTCCATCTTTAGCTGCAAAGAATATAATCAATCTGATTTCAGTATTGACCATGTGTAGAGTCTTCTCTTGTGCTGTTAGAAGAGGATGTTTGCTGTGACCAGTGCATTCTCTTGGCAGAACTCTATTAACGTTTGCCCTGCTTCATTCCATACTCCAAGGCCAAATTAGCCTGTTACTCCAGATGTTTATTGACTTCCTACTTTTGCATTTCAGTCCCCTATGTTTGAAAGGATATCTTTTTTGGGTGTTAGTTCTAGAGGGTCTTGTAGATCTTCATAGAATCGTTCAACTTCAGCTTCTTCAGCATTATTGGTCAGGGCATAGACTTGGATTACCGTGATATTGAATGGTTTGCCTTGGAAAGAAACAGAGATCATTCTGTCTGTTTTTGAGATTGCATCCAAGTACTGCATTTCAGACTCTTTTGTTGACTATGAAGGTTAATCCATTTCTTCTAGGGATTCCTGCCCACAGTAGTAGATATAATGGTCATCTGAGTTAAATTCACCCATTCCAGTCCATTTTAGTTCGCTGATTCCTAGAATGTCAACATTCACTCTTGCCATCTCCTGTTTGACCACTTCCAATTTGCCTTGATTCATGGACCTAAGATTCCAGGTTCCTATGCAATATTGCTCTTTATAGCATCGAAACTTGCTTCTATCACCAGTCACACCCACAACTGGGTATTGTTTTTGCTTTGGCTCCATCCCTTCACTCTTTCTGGAGTTATTTCTCCACTGATCTCCAGTAGCATGTTGGGCACCTGTCAACTGGGGAGTTCATCTTTCAGTGTCCTAATGTTCAGCCTTTTCACGCTGTTCATGGGGTTCTCAAGGCAAGAATACTGAAGTGGTTTGCCATTCCCTTCTCCAGAGGACCACATTTTGTCAGAACTGTCCACAATGACTTGCCTGTCTTGAGTGGCCCTACATGGCATGGCTCATGTTTCATTGAGTTAGGCCAGGCTATGGTCCATGTGATCAGATTGGTTAGTTTTCTGTGATTGTGGTTTTCAGTCTGTCTGCCCTCTGATGGAGAAGGATAAGAGGCTTATGGAAGCTTCCTAATGGGAGAGACTGAGGGGGAAACTGGGTCTTGTTCTGGTGGGTGGGGTCATTCTCAGCAAATCTTCAAAAACTGTTGAAAATTCTTAAAGAGATGGGAATACCAGACCACCTGACCTGCCTCTTGAGAAATCTGTATGCAGGTCAGGAAGCAACAGTTAGAACTGGACACGGAACAAAAGACTGGTTCCAAATAGGGAAAGGAGTACATCAAGGTTGTATATTGTCACCATGCTTATTAAACTTATATGCAGAGTACATCATGAGAAACACTGGGCTGGATGAAGCACAAGATGGAATTGAGATTGCCAGGAGAAATATCAATAACCTCAGATATGCAGATGGCACCATCCTTATGGCAGAAAGCAAAGAGCTAAAGAGCCTATTGATGAAAGTGAAAGAGGAGAGTGAAAAAGTTGGCTTAAAGCTCAACATTCAGAAAACTAAGGTCATGGCATCTGTTCCCATCATTTCATGGCAAATAGATGGAAAAACAGTGAAAATAGTGACAGACTTTATTTTGGGAGGCTCCAAAATCACTGTAGATGGTGACTGCAGCCATGAAATTAAAAGACGCTTACTCCTTGGAAGAGAAGTTATGACCAACCTAGACAGCATATTAAAAAGCAGAGACATTACTTTGTCAACAAACGTCTGTCTAGTCAAGGCTATGGTTTTCCTGTAGTCATGTATGGATGTGAGAGTTGAACTGTGAAGAAAGCTGAGCGCTGAAGAATTGATGCTTTTGAACTGTGGTGTTGGAGAAGACTCTTGAGAGTCCATTGGACAGCAAGGAGATCCAGACCATCCATCCTAAAGGAAGTCGTTCCTGAATATTCATTGGAAGAACTGATGTTGAAGCTGAAACTCCAATACTTTGGCCACCTGATGGGAAGAACTGACTCATTTGAAAAGACCCTGATGCTGGGAAAGATTGAAGGCAGGAGCAGAAGGGGACGACAGAGGATGAGATGGCTGGATGGCATCAGTGACTCAAGACATGAGTTTGAGTAAACTCTGGGAGCTGGTGCTGGAAATGGAGGCCTGGTGTGCTGCAGTCCATGGGGTCACAAAGTGTCGAGGTGACTGAGCAACTGAAATGAACTGAGGGTGAAAGTGATAGTGAAAGTGAAAGTTGTGTCTGACTCTTTGCGACCCCATGGACTGCATGGAATTCTCCAGGCCAGAATACTTGAGTGGGTTGCCGTCCCCTTCTCCAGGGGATCTTCCCAACCCAGGGATTGAACCCAGGTCTCCTGCATTGCAGGTGGATTCTTTACTATCTGAGCCACCAGGGAAGACTTGATATAGGGTAAATGAGCAATTATAGGCTAGGAAGTCTACTTTAAAATACATTTGCTTTTAATATGTGGGTAATAATTCCGACTTTAAAGCTAAAACAGATTCTTCTCATTGTGTAGATTTCTTCCCATATCCTGCCACCCCGCCTCCACAATGGTAATGGATTTGTGACTAAGACTGGTGTCACCACAATGTTCTTGGGACAGAATGATAGTCCAGTGACTCATCAGGCACTAGAAAGGGAAAATATTCAAGAAATTTAACATCACTGGCATTTGAAATATTTCAGTACTGTGAACCTCTTCCTAAAAATAAGGACAACAAAATAACTTTATGCACTGATAAAAGCCACAAGTCAAAACAACAGTGACAAAGCACAGAACAAATTAGAAATTGCTTAAAAAAATCATCATGGTTACTCATAAAAATCTCAACATTTGCCAACCAATTTTTCTTGTCAAAATACATTGTTTCTTCTCGGGTTTATAACCTCAATTTGTCCAATTTCTCTCCATAAATGCTCTTTTTAATGGCTGGGACACACAATAGTATTCAGATTCTAAAGACTTCTTTCTGTAGGAACAACATTTGAGAAGCAGATGAGTATCGTTCAAAGGCAATTGTAGTTGAGATTGTGGATGAGAATGATAGGAAAAATGGAAAAAAGTTATCTGAGGACTCTGGCCTATGCCAAGAAATAATTGAGTAGAGCAGGAGGTTTGAAACACAGCTCAGGTAACTAAATGGCAGGCAACTCTCAGATTGTTGGCATCTCATTTTTTCCTTTCTAGCCCTATTTATCCCTGGTCTTCGTTCCTTTACTCAACCCATGCTCCTGTTACTTCTCTTCCCCTACTCCCTCTCCTCCACTCTTCTTTTCCTGTGGTTCTCTCTGTGCATATTGGCCTTCTGAGATCTATACTTCAGAGAAAACTGGGCTGTGAGATCTGCAAAAATGGATATCTATCCCTTTGTGGTTGCTTCTAGGAAATACTAACTATACTCAAGATACGATTAATTTCCTAATATCTTACCACCAGTAAGATATTCAAACTCATTAAAAGTTAAAAATTTTATTATTATTAAAAACATTTAAGATTTTATGGTTGTGGTTCGGTTGCTAAGTCATGTACTACTCTATGTGACTCTGTGGACTGCAGCACGCCAGGCTCCCCTGTCCTTCACGGTCTCCTAGAATTTGCTCAGATCCATGTCCATTGAGTTGGTGATGCTATTAAACAATCTCATCCTCTGCCTCCCCCTTCTGTTGCCTTCAATGTTTCACAGCATCAGGGTCTTTTTCAATGAGTTGCCTCTTCTCATCAGTTGGCCAAAGCATTAGAGCTTCAGCTTCAGCCTTAGTCTTTTCAATAAATATTCAGGCTTGATTTCCTTTGGGATTGATTAGTTTGCTCTCCTGGCAGTTCAAAGGATTCTCAAGAGTCTTTTCTGGCATCACAATTTAAAAGCATCAGTTCTTCAGTGTTCAACCTTCTTTAGGGTCCAACTCGCACATCTGTACATGACTACTGGCAAAACCATAGCTTTGACTATATGAACCTTTGTTGGCAAAGTAATGTCTGTGCTTTTTAATATGCTGTATAGGTTTGTCAGACATTTCTTTCCAAGGAACAAGTGTCTCTTAATTCCATGGCTGCAGTCACCCTCCACAATGATTTTGGAGCCCAAGAAAAGAAAACTTGTCACTACTTGCACTTTTTTCCCTATTTGTCACAAAGTGATGGGACCAGATGCCATGATCTTAGCATTTTGAATGCTGAGTTTTAAGCCAGCTTTTTCACTCTCCTCGTTCACCCTCATCAAGAAGCTCTTGAACAGAGAATGGATAATAGTGGGAAAATTGCTGAAATTTGAGAAAAAGGGTTATAGTTTAGTTGATAATACTGTATCAAGGGCAATTTCCTGTTCTTGATTGTTGTATCATGGTTATGTAAGATGATAACATTAGGGGAAGCAGGGTGAGAGATGTAAACGAACATTTTCTCATATTATTTTTTCAACTTTTCTGTAAGTCTGCTGCTAAGTCACTTCAGTCATGTCCAACTCTGTGTGACCCCATAGACAGCGGCCCACCAGGCTCCCCCATCCCTGGGATTCTCCAGGCAAGAACACTGGAGCAGGTTGCCAGTTCCTTCTCCAATCTGCTGCTGCTGCTGCTGCTGCTGCTGCTGCTGCTGCTGCTGCGTCGTTTCAGTCATGTCTGACTCTGTGCGACCCCATAGACAGCAGCCCACCAGGCTCCCTCGTCCCTGGGATTCTCCAGGCAAGAACACTGGGGTGGGCTGCCATTTCTTTCTCCAATGCATGAAAGTGAAAAGTGAAGTGAAGTCGCTCAGTCGTTTCCGACTCTTCGCGACCCCATGGACTGCAGCCTACCAGGCTCCTCCATCCCTGGGATTTTCCAGGCAAGAGTACTGGAGTGGGGTGCCATCGCCTTCTCCATTCTGTAAGTCTATAAGTCTATAATAGTTCAAAATAATATTTCAGTGAAATAAGGTAAAATAAGAATAGTGGGTAGTCAGTGAGGCAAACACTAGGATGCTGGTCAAATATCTAGAAAACTTAGATGATGGGAAGATTTTTACCCTATTTTTCAGTTAAAATGATTGAGAAATAGAGAAGTTCTTTGATTTAACAACAGTAAACTATATGCAAATACCTTCGTCTTCAGCTCAGTTTGACTATTATGATTCTATGACAAGGAGTTATATAGAATGAAAAATATTATGTGATAGTTATTTTCTTCATAAATTTAGGATGATTTTTTAGAATGCATGTTCATTTATGATTGGGGAGTATTGAAAGCAATAGTGAGGAATCTCAATAAAATGACATCTAACAATTATGAAAGTATAAAGTTACATATTATGTTAAAATCAGAATAGCAGTAGATGATATGTGCTACACGTGCATGTGGGAGCGGGGGAAATTTTTATTTTGGGAAAGTGTCACAACATTCCAAGAAACTATGATTTTACTATTCTCACCAAAAGGCTGTTAGTAATACAGAAAAACTGCTTTTGAAAAATATTTTATTATTAAGATAAAATTGCAACAAAAATATCCTGTCGTGAAGTCTGTACCTTGGTGTAAATGATGCGCTAAGTGAAGTGAAGTGAAGTGAAGTCGCTCAGTTGTGTCCGAGTCTTTGCGACCCCATGGACTGTAGCCTGCCAGGCTCCTCCATCCATGGGATTTCCCAGGCAAGAGTACTGGAATGGGTTGCCATTTCCTTCTCCAGCGGATCTTCCTGACCCAGGGATCAAACCCAGGTCTCCCGTATTGTAGGCAGATGCTTTTACCATCTGAGCCACCAGGGAAGTCCTCAAACGATGTGCTAAAGTCCCCCACTATTATTGTGTAACTGTCGATTTCCCCTTTCATCAATGTTAGCATTTGCCTTATAAATTGGAGTACCGTATGTTGAGTGAGTGAAGTCGCTCAGTCGTGTCCGACTCTTTGCGACCCCATGCACTATAGCCTACCAGGTTTCTCTATCCATGGGATTCTCCAGGCAAGAATACTGCAGTGGGTTACCATTTCCTTCTCCAGGGGATCTTCCCGACTCAGGGATCGAACCCGGGTCTCCCGCATTGGAGGCAGACACTTTAACCTCTGAGCCACCAGGGAAGACGGGTGCATGTATATTTACAATTGTTATATCTTCTTGGATTGATCCCTTGATCATCATATAGTGTTCTGCCTTATCTCTTGTCACAGTCTTTATTTTAAAGTCTTATTTTGTCTGATATGAGTATTGGTACTCCAGTCATCTTTTATTTCTATTTGCATGGAATATCTTTTTCTATCCCCTCACTTTCAGTCTGGATGTGTCCCTAGGTCTGAAGGGGATCTCTTGTAGACAGTATATATATTGGTCTTGTTTTGGTATCCATTCAACCAGTTTATCCTTTTGATTGGAGTGTTTAATCCATTTATATTTAAGGTAATTACCGATATGTATGTTCCTATTGGGCACCCCAGGTGGCTCAGAGGGTAGAGAATCTGCCTGCAATGCGAGACCTGAGTTCAATCCCTGGGTCAGGAAGATTCCCTGGAGAAGGGAATGGCTACCCTCTCCAGTATTCTTGCCTGGGAAATCCCATGGACAGAGGAGCCTGGTGGCCTACAGCTGGCGGGGTTGCAAAGAATAGGACACAACTGAGCGACTGAGCACACACACACTCAAGGATTCAACAGGTTAAAAATTAGAGGCCTTTCTTGAGTTTTCCAGAAGGTGGTGCTATAGCACAAGTGTTCGGTTTCTTTTGCCTGTGCTACTTGTATTTGAAAAGCAGCATTTTTCCACCCACTGTCTCTGCTTAGAGTTGATGCCCAGTATCCCCATGGTCGCTGCTTCTGCTCCAGGGTCACTTGTGCCCTGCTGCTGCTGTTTTCTCTGTCATCACTGCCAGGGGTACCAGGACATTGGGCACTAAAGTCACATTAGCCATTTATTGAGCCACAGGCTCAGCCACCACAGGGAGTGGAGGGTTGGGGGTGCCTGGGTTGCGGCCTTCTGCCATGTCAGGTTCATGGGCTGCACTGGTGTGGGAAAGCAGCAGGGGACCAGATTCTTGGAGGCACGTTTCACTTCCACTGCTGCCCCGCTATCTATCTGACTGTGGGCGCTACTGTAGCTGAGAGGCCAGAGTGGTGTGTGGTTTCCCTTGCTGCTCCCGGGTTCTCTGGGATGGCAGGCCGAGCTGCTGCAATCAGAGGGCCACAATTACAGGCACTGCCTCTGCTGTCTCCAGGTTCCCTCTCCTCTATGAGTTCCAGTTTACCCACCTTCAGATGTACAGGTATGCGGAATTCTCCAGGGTCCCATGCGTTGAGCAGAGGAACCTTCATTGTCAGTGTTTTGCTGGTTGTAGATTGAAGGGGAGAGATGAGTATCTCACCCAGTCATGATGCTGATGTTAACTTTGCTTCTCTCACTTTTTTTTGCTTCTCTCACTTTTAATGTTCAGGTAATAGTTTAAAATTTTTTGCCTTTTAATGTACACATATATACCTGTGTTTTGGGTATTTTGGGGGAAAATCTTCAAAATTAAAGTGAGTAGCCTGATTAATAGATCCATCAATATGATAAAAAAATTGCAGTCAATGAAAGTTTTAATTATACAATTTTAATTATTTTAGCACCTTCTTTTGTACTGGAACACAGAATTCTCCAGCTTGGATATTATAACTTATGTGCTTAAGCAGTCTTCCTGAAGGAAAAAATGGCTAATCCAATTTTACCTCTAAAATCTGTTAGGTATTTAGTAATTTTGTCCATTCTCTTCAGGGAGTGGGGTGGGGGGGCGGACTGAAAAAGATAATTGAGGCAGGGATTGCACTTGGTACTTTATAAGTATGCAATGTTATCAGTAACTCCATTTTAAGGATAAGGAAATGGGTTTATAGACATAAAGTGGTGGCCAGGAACATGACTAGTGGGCAGCAGAGGTGAAGCTGAACTGCACTGGATTTACCAGCTTGCCCCTTCTCCTGCCTTAGTATCTAGGAGCCACTCCAATTTAACCTCCATGACCACATGTATCTACTTCAGTGGTTACTTCTCATTTTCCTTCTGCCTCTTGCTTGGCCACTCTCTTTTACAGCTTCAGATTTCCTTTGTTTAAATGTCTTGATATGAATAGCCCCAAATTATTGATGAAAACGAGTAGTTTCCATTGAAAATTCTTCATTCTAAATCCCTTTCTCATATGACTGAGGCAAAAAATAAGCACACTTGATCACAAATTCTTAAAGAGAAGGCTCACCTATTAGAGTAGTGCTTTATATAGGAAACATATTTCATTATCTTCTACCCCTTAATACTAGAGACAGAGGTCTTCTCAATCCTGGATCCCATAGGTTTATCAATGAGTATGTCTGATGCTGGGGCTTCCCAGGTAGTTCAGTGGTAAAGCATCTGCCTGCCAATGCAGCAGACACTGGTTTGATCCCTGGGCCGGGAAGATCCCCTGGAGCATGAAATGGCAACACATTCCAGTATTCTTGCCTGGGAAATCCCATGGACAGAAGTGCTCAGTGGTCTACAGTCCATGGGGTCGCAAAAGAATCAGACACAACTTATCGACTAAACAACACATTTGATGCTAATACAGCAAATAGATCTTAATGAGCTCTTTTGGTACTCAGCACCCTGCCCTGTGGCTGGACAGCCATAACTGTCTTTTGTGGAAGCTCTGAAGAACAGCGTTAAGTGTCAGCCAATACCTCAGGTTAATCAGAAGATACCAAGACAATGTCCTCAACTGCCTGGCTTCACACAGTTGTATTGTGGTCTTGACTCTTTGCTTCTTGGCATCATAAATGGCAGACAGTGATCAGCAGCTTCTTTTATCTCACTCAGATTCCAGATGGAAGCAGCTCTAGGTTAGTTGCTGAAAGACAGTTGCTAAATGGCCAATTTAATGAATTTGCTTTAAAAAAACAAAACAATTCATTTTACCTTATCAAGAAGTTTTAATCTTTTAAAAAAACATTAAACTTGTCTCTCAAATACTTCTTGCTGGTGCAAGGCAAAAGAACAGTGCAAGACAAATAACATAGCCATACTGAAGCATGATCTTTAAAATATACTTGGGTATGAAATATCCTCATAAGTTCTTGTGAAAGCATATTTTTTTCTGGCCCGTGGCTTTCTATGAACTTCCCTTTTGTGTCTGCGTGGCAAGTTTGGTGTCGTTTCAGTCTGATCAGTTCTTAAGTCCCATGACTTTTTTCCTTTGAAATTTGTTTGCCTGTCATTCTATATACCTGCTAACCAGGATCAATGGACTGATTTTGTCTCCACCTTAAGACATATTTATTTGGCACTTTTGTAAATTCTTGACTACCACTCCTCCATCATCATGGTTATCCAGCACAAACTCTTGGACACCCTGCTGGGAGTAGGTCATTCCAAGGAGTGAGCACTGTGATCAGTTAGTGGTTCATTAACACTTTTCTGTTCATGCTCACATCTGAGATACCTCATGGTTTAATAAAGTCTCTGCGATGCCAACATATACACATACACAAGCAGTGAAGCCTAAATGAATGACGAGCATCTCTAGAAATAATAGCTCTGGGGTTTAAGTTTCTCAGTTTCACCACTACTGACATCTGGGGAGCGGAAAGTCCCTTGGGGATTTTGGGGTTTGTCCTGTGTATTACAGGATGTTCAGCAGTATCTCTGACTTTCACCTACTAGATACCAGTAGCACCTTTCTCAGTTGTAACCAAAAATTTCTCTGGACACTGCCAAATGTCTTGTGAGACAACACTGTCCTAAGTGTACAAATCCTGAAGTTGATTCTCAGCACAACCCTCTCACAGAGAATTCTAAGACCCTTATTTAAGATTTCATCAGAAAGTCTAGTGTTTTAAACTTCACTAACATCACGCAAAGGTTTCAGCTCAAAGGTTTCAATGATGGCTCATAATATGCTAGCATACAGTAGACAGCCATATAGAGATTGTTGGAGGCTACAAACTTGATCTGCTGTTATCTTTATTACATAAGTGGTTATGTTTCTCATTGAGCCCTCAAATACCAGCCTGTTTAGATTAAGGATGTCTGCTAAGGCAAAATAGCATTCAGTTGCTAGTCTGGTTATTGAGTTACGGTACAATCTGATTTTGTTTGATTTTTTTCCAATAAAAATCTTTCATTTTTAACAATATAGGCTGTAGGAAATCAAACTGTACAAGCATCACATCATCATCACCATGTGAAAAACACTGCTGAGAACAATGTAGCATGGGCTAAAAGAATCTATGGGCTCAACATTTCCATTAAATGGTTTGAAATCCCTTTCACAGTAATGAAAAGAATACCCACTCAGGCCTAAGAAATTAGTTGTAAGAATGTAATTTCATTTTTTCATCACAATGCTTCTACAACTTTTAAAAATTGAGATACAATTGGCATATTAACATTAGAATTTTAATTATGCTTTTAAATGCCATCTATGCTATCCTCTAAATACCACTGGGGAGTTGGTATTAATAAGATTGTTTTTCTAAGAAATACTTATCAAGGTTAAGTATCCATTGTTTTTTAAAGATACTTGATACAATACTACTTATAGACAAGATGCTTTAAGTAGTGGGTCTTCGTAATTCTGTATACATGTGTGTGTACTTAGTTGCTCAGTCGTGTCTGACTCTTTCTGACCCCACGGACTGTAGCCCACCAGGCTCCTCTGTCCATGGAATTCTACAGGCAAGAATACTCAAGTGGGCTGCTATGCCCTCCTCCACGGAATCTTCCCAACCCAGGGATAGAACTCAGGACTCTATACATGCTGAAGGGGAAAAAAAAAACAAACCAAATTGCTCCAACTCCCTACATAATTGAGGTTGGGTCTATTTTAAATGAAGCCTTCAGTTTCAAGCTTAAATCAACTTAACCTGGATCTCCCTAGAATTGCTAATTCAAAATTCCCTGAGGCTGAAGCTACCTGTGGAAAAATCCCCACATTCTTGCAGAGAGATGATGGGCAAGACTCTTTCATGACAGCCTCCCTTTATTTCCAAGCTTCCTGCTTGCACCCCGTGTCCTTTCTAATCTAATCCATGTCCTATAGTTTTTGACTCATAGTCTTTTCAGTCTTTCTATGATAATTCAAATAAGAACAGGAGGTGTGTGTGTATCTGTGCAATTAGCACACAGGTGTATTTCTTAATTTTGTTAATCCAGCCTGTTACCTTATATATATGTATGTATGTAAATATTCTATATATGTGCATGCACACACACGCACACACAGCACATTCTCACTTAGGAGGGCAAAAGCTCGGTCAGCTTATGCTCCCAAATTACAGGAAAATAAAAGATGTCTGAAGACATACCTTGGGAATGAGCTCACAGGTACTTTTTTTTACTACAGGAAAATTTGTTTAAAACACCACCAACTGAAAAAATGAAAACTAAAAATTCATGTGCCTCTTACAAAACACCTGAAGTGGTGAACACCCATACACAAAAAGCACAGACTCAACTATGTCTAAGTTGAGACTATGACTAAGATAGAAGAAAAATAAGTCTGTTTTCCTTTTGATTTTATACAATTTAGTGATTTTATTTGACACTTTTAAAATTCATTTTAGATCTAGCATGTCCTGGGGTTTTATACACTGGCCAAACTGCTCTGCTAGACAGTTAAGCTCAATAGCAATTTTCCTTCACATTTATCCATTTTTGTTTAAGAAATATAAGGAGTCTGTATCACTTTTTATTTTATATGACATAATCATTTTTATTATAAATCTATTTAAATCACTTTGGACCAAGCATGTCTTTTGGTTTTACCCACTCATCAAACTGCTCTGCAGTGAGATAGCCAAGTTCAATAGCAGTTGCCTTTAAGGTTGATCCATTTTTGTGTGCAGTCTTAGCAATCTTGGCGGCTTTGTCATACCCTGAAGAAAACATTAAAAGGTAACATAGGAGTTAGTAGTGAAACTTGGTTTTCTAAAGCAAGAGTAATATTATTATTTATTTGATGCTACCAACTAAACTGAACTGAACCAACCTCTTAGGTAAACACTTTTTAATCTTAAAAATATTTAGCAGTGGGTTATCTTGATAGCTGTCATTTCTTATACAAAATAAAACCCTTCTTTACTTTTCTTAAATAACACGTACCTCACATTCTATAAGATGTGTCCCTAAACAGAAATGTTCACTAATCCAGATATTTTCATAAGGGGGAAAATATACACACATAGACATCTCTCTCTACACACACAAACACACACATACACATGCAGCACCAAGACGTAGAAATATACACCTGGGTAGTATAAATGTGCTGTTTCAATAGTATGTTTAACCAAAAATAATTATCTAACAAAGCATTAATAAGCTCAATGCTGCAGAAGTACAAAAAATATAGGACTGCATGTCCAGGAACTGTGGTAAAGGTAAAGGCTCTAAGAGGGAAAAGAGAGGAGAGTACTCTCACAATGAGGGAGGGGCAGGCAGGGCTCTGAGGAGACACACACCTTCAGAGTTTCCAGCATTTCTTTCTGTTCTGCACTCTTTTCAGACATTACACAGTACAAGTAGGGAAGTTTCAGGACAAACATATACTTGCACAAGAGGTCACAGGTCTACTGTTTACATCAATGTTATTTGCTTTTAAAATTAATAGAGGCAGGGAAATTCTGGTTATCTTGATTTAATGTAATTTTTTAAAAATGGCAAAAACCAAAAAGAAAAGAAATTAACAAAAATGAAATCAATGAAGGAGGAAAAAAAACAAGATTAGAGGGGTATGAACAAAGCGAAGTCTGCAATGGTTATCCACTAAGCAAGATGTGCAGCCAAATAAATTATTTTAAAAAAATGTTATGTGTCATGTGCAATTATTAACCACCTACAAAATGTTATGTGTCATGTGTGATTATCAACAACATATAAGATGTTACGCACAGTTTCAATTAATCTACCTATAAAACATTATGGACATAGTTAATATAAAATTAACACTGAATGCTAGAACATGTTGAAATGGGCATTTACTGATCAAACCAACTTTGAAAGAATTCTTATGTTAAACCTTTGGGGTTAATATTAGATATTCCATACTTTAAAGTTAATAATGACATTAAAGTCTATGCATTATGCTAACCCTTTCAGTTTTCATTCAAGTCCCCAAAACATGACTACCTGTTACACATAACGAGCACAATCAGAACCCATGATGTAGAGCTGTAAGGCTCATGCTTTGTCACCAGTCAGGTGTGCTTTTGCCCACTTATCCTTGAACGGCCTTTACCTCACATTAAACTGACTCTAAGAAAGATACCAATCATTCTGCTTTAGGAGTATCTCTAATTTAAACATTTTAGTAACAAATTCTGGAATATAAACATGGTGAAACATTTCTCCCATGAACCTCTGGGTTCCTCGGTATATCTCTCCAGCTGAATGCTAAGGTACAATAATTTCAAAAGAATCCAGTATTATTGCCATTTTTCATACTATTCCAAAAACAGACAGCATATTGGGCTCATAGCTACCTGAAGCAGTCATAAGCTCTAACTTTATAAGGCTGAAATTATAGCTCGACATGAAGCCAAGAATATAAAATCAGCCTTGAAAGTATAGGATTATTGAAGACTATTTTAAAACAGTACTGATATCACACCAAAAGACTGCATCATAACTTGTTCTAATGTACAAAACCAAAGAGTACATTAATAACTTCAGCTCAGCAGTAAGGAAATGGTGGGGAAAGGCTTTTAATACATTATAACATAAAGAAATGAGTGCCTCAAAATCTATGAGTTAAAAGAGTGTATTTAATAGGGATCATTATGGTCGATCTATAATCCAAGTTAACAAGTATGAATCTATATAATGAAATATTTATAAATCTGGAAAAGGCTTGCAACACAAAAGCCACAGTTTTAGACAAAATATTTCCCCCCTTTCCCTATAAGAAATGCAAACATAACCCTTTTTTTAAAAAATTTAATCCATTTCTGAGTTATAAAACAACAACAAAAAAAGTATAGTAACATCTAGAGAAGGTAGAAAAATGAGTTCATTCAGTGTTGTTAGTAAGCAAGTCCCAACAATACAAACTGAGAGGATATTCAGTATCTGAATTTAATGTCCCAAAGTATCTAAATTCTATGAGCTTTAAGTTCTACTTCTGAACTTGCCACATTTCAAATAAATGAAGTATAATCAATCAAGTTTTTGAAAGAAATATTATACCATAAAGGTTATAAATAATATATATATAGCATCTTTCAAAACAATTCCAAATGTCTTAAGACAATGTTCAAAAGAAATCTGTTGTTCACTAACATTGATCCAGTAGTCTTAGTCCTTAAAACTTTCTCAGCTTTTAAACTGTATATTCAAAATGACATTATTATTCTTTAAACGCATACCTATGTGAGGATTAAGAGCTGTCACCAACATTAGGGACTCATTCATCAGCTTGCTAATCCTTTCTGTGTTGGCCTGGATTCCCACCACGCAGTTTTCTGTGAAGGAAACTGATGCATCCCCCAGCAGTCGAGCTGAGTGTAGCACGTTTTTAATCTGAGAGAGATACAGATTTATTAAGCCTAGCTTTTTTCTTTGTTCAATAACACATTTGCTGGTTCATAAATGAATATAATTCAATTAACATATAGCACTCTTACAACCTGTAAGGAATCATACCCCCCAAAAATATGAAAGAAACTATAAACATTTGAGGATGGAGAAGTGCTCTTTTAAGAGGTAAAAAGGCATAAACACAAATAACTAAAGCACAAGATAGTCTGTGGTATTATAAAATACAGGTATGAAATGTTAAAGAATGCAGACAAAGAAAAATAAATTCCAGTTGTAGGAGCTGATGAAGTTCTACTGATGAAGAGAACTGAAATCGCCAGAGATGGAAAAAGAATCTTCCAAGCAAAGAAACAGAAAAAAAGACGCAGAGATTGGAAAGTTCAGCATGTGTGTGAGGCAATCAGTGAAGCCAGGGCTTCTCAGTTCTTAATGATCAGCATGTTTTTTACGCTTCACAAAACAAATATTCCATGGTCACTTGAAAATAACCTTGCACACATTTTAAAACAGTATTACGTCAATTAGTTTTAGCATTTTTTTGTGACATTTCCAACCTATATTAAAATAAATATATATATAGCCACATCCTCATCTCTCTGGTCTAAAATCCCAGGGTCTGAAAACAGCACTTCCAACAGCAGACTCACACAGAACTTCCAAGGTTTAATTTAATACTAATGACTTTATTATATGGCAAATGTTGATTATCTCGACTTACTCTATTAAAAACAAAACAGATCTTTTAAAAAAAAAAACTGCAAGACATTTAATGTTATGCACATGTATCTGCCCGGCAGCTGGTGTTAACTATTTGGAATCTGACCTGAAAGGAAAAGCTTTTTGATATGAGATGTGCTTTGGTCTGTCTTCTATTTTCCACTAACATGCACATTACGTAAGGGCAAAAAAACCTGTTTTGTTCATTGCTCTATCACTAGCAACCAGGACAGTGCCTGACATAGACTAGTACTCAATCAATATTTAATGAATACAGTGAATGAATAAACATAATATTTGTCATTTGCATGTTCTTATCAAATTAAAATAAGACTTTACACCAGATACAAACTGGAAATAAGACTTTAACATATATTTAGATATAACACTTCGCACAAATAAAGGACTCTAAATGATAACAGTTCCATTATCTGAAGCTGGGTAAACTGGATAAAAGATGATGCCATTTGTTCCATCTTCACGAAGATGAAGGAAAAAGAACAGACTTGAACACTGAGTGGACACAATGTTTTCAAGGTATGTGGAAGAGCAAAACCAATGAAAGCCTTGAGAGAGAAAGGGAAGAGAACTAGGTAGAAATTAGTGAATAAACCAAGGACAAAAGTGTTTCAAGGGACAAGTCTAGGTCAGATGGCAGTTAAGAGCCGTGGCATGTCTGCTGGACTCAACAGTGCTACAAGAACAATTCAAATACAAGTGCAAGGGTGGAAGCCCAACTGCAGTGCACATGCAAGTGAGAGCGGGCATTCCTTTAAAATGGCTGAATTTGGAGAGGAAGAAAGCAGCAGTATGAAAAGGAGACAGAATGGAGGGAGAGTTTCTTTCCTCTTGTTTATTAACTGAGGAACTAGAATGTAATTCTAGCAGTTGGTGTCCCCAGTGGCTAGGAACAAGAAAGAAACCTATAACCCACTTCCAGAATTTTTCTTCCTGTTATAAAAAGCAAACCATTGATTACTTAACCTAAAAGTCACCTAATTAAATACCCAGGATTAATCCTCTAACATTAATATATGCTTGACTTCCAATTGCTACTCATATTATCTTAGTACCTAACAAACTTTAAGAAATCTTTATGAAAGACAAAAACCAAGATAACTAGCTTTGGGTCAAAGACAATAAAAATAAAAAACTTACCATCATTGGCTTGAAAACATTCAACTCAAAATGTCCATTGCTGCCTCCAACGGTCACAGCAACATGATTCCCCATGACTTGGGCTGCAACCATGGTCATTGCTTCACACTGGGTGGGGTTCACCTTTCCTTCAAGAAAACCACCAAAGATACCACATCAAACACACCGATGGCTTCAAGTATGAGTTAAAATTAGGTTTTATATCCAATAAACAAGAAAAGAAGCAAAGACAAAGCAAGACATATAATAAAGCAAGGCCCCAACCATATGGGTGTAGCCTCCCATACCTCACTGGCCAAAGCCCAGAGGAAAAAATGAAATAAGAGACATGTGATGTAATTCTTTTTACTCAACCCATTAAGATCACTTTAATAGCCTGTTCTAGAATTCTATTTGCTTTGGATTGTGAAAGACAGAACTATTTACACATTTTCTAATGTGGAAATCAGAATACATGATACTTACTAAAACTGTTTTCTCCTATATTGTTAGTGATGCTCCCAGAAGTTCTGATCAAAGGTAGCTCTAAACACATTCTGAAACAAGTGTGCCACCCATGTCCCCATCTACTTACAGATCATGTTAAACTAAAAAAGACGTACTTTGTAGATGAGAATGCCTGGGTTCTAATCAAGTTTTAGTTCTAACATTTACCAGCTATGTGATGATTGTCGTTGTTTAGTTACTAAGTCATGTCAAACTAGTTGCGACCCCACAGACTATAGTCCACCAGGCTCATCTATCCATGGAATTTTCCAGGCAAGAATACTGAAGTGGGTTTCCATTTTCTTCTCCAGGGGATCTTCCTGACCCAGGGATTGAACTTGCATCTCCTGCTTGGCAGGTGGATTCTTTACCACTGAGCCACCTGGGAGCCAGCTACATGATTACCTGGCATGATACTGCTTCCTGGTTCATTTTCAGGCAAAATTAGTTCTCCCAGTCCCGAGCGAGGACCAGAACCCAGAAAACGAATATCATTTGCGATCTTCATCAGACTGCAAGCAGTAGTATTCATGGCTCCACTGAGTTCAACCAAAGCATCATGAGCAGCCAGAGCTTCAAACTTATTTGGAGCTGTGACAAAAGGTAAGCCTGAAGAAAAAAATCAATAACCTGTATGAGTTAATAGGTAAAATTAAACATTTTTCTAATATCAGCAAGTTAAACAGAAACTGTCAGTATATGAACATAAGCAAAAACAGAATAAAAATTCAACTTCAGAAAGAAATGCTTAAGATTCAAGCTTTCTCCACATTTCATCAAGATGTCCTGAGGAGAAGGAATCTAATGATAGTAGCACATTTAAAAGATAAAACAAGTACAATAAATGTTGAAAGAAATATAAAATACTAAACGAAAAAGCATTCTGATATTGCAAACACATGTGTATGATGCCGTGAGTAAAGATGAAAAGTAGGTAAAACTCACTCCACTCGATTCCAAACTCCTTTTCTAGTACAATTTCCCCCCCATTTTAGGCATCCTATTCTCATCTCTGGGCTTCTCAGGTGGCGTTAGTGGTAAAAACACGCCTGCCAATGCAGAAGATGTAAGAACTGCAAGTTTGATCCCTGGGTTGAGAAGAGCCTCTGGAGGAAGGCATGGCAAACCTCTCCAGTATTCTTGCCTGGGAAATCTCATGGACAGGGAAGCCTGGTGGGCTAGAGTCCATGGACTCACAAAAGACACGACTGAAGCGGCTGAGTACACATGCATTCTCTTCTCTAGCCAGTACCTACAAGCTCCTCTGAGAGATTAGGAAGTCAAAATGAACTAGACATTCTCAGTCGCTTCCATGTTCAAATTTTTAAAGATCTACATATTCTAGACCCCATATTACAATTCTCACTGATTAAAGTTTAATTAAAAGTCAAATCTCTGCTAGTAAGCAATAATAAGAAATGTAGAATTATCTGTGCTCTCTGTTAAGATTTGCATGTTAATAAGAGTTTTCTGGAGACAATAGCTCTATTAACAGTTACCATTATTGAGACCTTCAAAAAGGTCATTAATTCAAAGAAATGTCACAGTATACCATAGGGAAAAAAGAAATTAAGCCAGCCAATCTCTAACATATTTGTCATTCAAATCAATTTCTCACCAATCATTTGATTCTTCCTGCTTTGAAAAACAGTATTCAAAACAGCTTTGGTGGTGATTTAGTTGCTAAGTCATGTGACTCTTGTGACCCTATAGACTGTAGCCCACCAGGATCCTCTGTCCATGGGATTTCCCAGGCAAGATTACTGGAGTAGGTTGCCATTTCCTTCTGTAGGAGATCTTCCCAACCCAGGTTTCCTACATCACAGTCAGGTTCTTTACCAACTGAGCCACCAAGGAAGCCTAAAACAGCTTTGAATGGACAATAATTGAATACTACCAGATAGTAAATGAAATTAGCACTAGTAGATTTTAATAATTACATGCTGTATGAACTTACAGAGGGAAAACTTTTTAAAAATACCAGGATTAATATCACAACTTCTAAAACAGACACAAAGTAGATGACTGATGGGGAAGTATTATTTCTAACTTTAATCTGTAAGAATTCAAAGCAAAAACACCGAGAAAAACACAGACTGGTCTAATGGTAATGAGTAGTAAGCCATGTTATCACCTACCTGTGAGCGCAGCCACTTTTGCAGCAACCTTTTCTGCAAAGCCAATTCTAGTATTTAAACCAGTGCCAACAGCAGTGCCCCCAGCAGCGAGCTCATAAATTCTTGGCATGGCAGCTTTTATTCTTGTTGTTGCATATTTCACTTGTTGAACATAACCACTAAATTCCTGAAAAAATAAAGAAATTAAGATGAGAGAGTATACAATTTCCTAATGGCATGTTAAGTCCCTCTAACTGCATTAAATATAAGTTTTTAAAAAACACATCTCAGGTACAAAATTAGAAGCTACTCAAGCGGCAATTATATTAATTTATATGATAAACAATGTACAAGGGTGAAAGGGCATTTATAAACCTATCAGGTAGCCAATGCCACTGATAACAACATGCAACCTACTTATAAACTACTCTTTTAACAGAAAACAAAGAAAACCAACAAAGGAAATAAACATTAAAAAAAAAACCAACTTTACTAGATTAAATTATTGGTTTATATGCAAATGATTTATTTTGTTGGTGTATTTCAAATAACTTGAAGAAAGAAAAAAACTGAATCTCCTCAAGAAAAATGCAAATATAGAAATAGCCTCCATACAATTTCAGTTAAAAAACCTGACATGGAATTTGAGGGTGTTTTAAAGGGTCTCAAGAAGCTAAGTGACCTACTGAACAGCCTAAGAAGGTAACAGGGTAGAATACGACCCTCGGTAGCTTCATGATGCATTTTAATTCTGCTATGAATGCCACACTGGTTCCCAAAGTACAACATACTTTTAAGTAAAGTAACCACAGAAATCATCATGTTTGGAACACAGCAAGGGCCCTATTAAGAACTATGCAAGGACAGAGGGCATAAACTAGAACTCAACTGAGCAAGCCAGGATATATGGTTACATTCAATCTATCTTTTCTTTCCCCTGTCTGACAACACTGAAAAACCATGAATACTTTTGATTAGTACTCGGATTTCACACTACTCTAAAGAAAACATTTTTTAGAAGATACAACTTCTTTCCATCTGATCTAATATCACTTACATATATACCAGGTTAATTCACTTAAGGAATACATTAGAGAAAAAATTATACTCAAGAAACTCAAAAGACCATTTCAATAAAAGCAAGTATAAATGCCTCTGGTAAGATAAACAGAAAAATGTAACTTTCTGTCACAAAGAATGATTTTACATAGGAAGCTGAGTCATAGCCCAAATGGACTTTAGCATATAACGGTTTTCCTACATGTAACACACACACAAAATAGGAAAAAAACTAGAAACCAGAGGGATACTCTAAAGTTTCAAAAACAGATACTGTATCTCCTTAGAACTTATGTGTGGCAGAGCCAAAATCACTGCAGATGGTGACTGCAGCCATGAAATTAAAAAATGCTTATTGCTTGGAAGGAAAGTTATGACCAACCTAGATAGCATATTCAAAAGCAGAGACATTACTTTGCCAACAAAGGTCCATCTAGTCAAGACTATGGTTTTTCCAGTGGTCATGTATGGATGTGAGAGCTGGACTGTGAAGAAAGCTGAGCACCAAAGAATTGATGCTTTTGAACTGTGGTGTTGGAGAACTCTTGAGAGTCCCTTGGACTGTAAGGAGATCCAACCTGTCCATTCTAAAGGAAATCAGTTCTGGGTGTTCACTGGAAGGACTGATGCTAAAGCTGAAACTCTAATACTTTGGCCACCTCATGCGAAGAGTTGACTCATTGGAAAAGACTCTGATGCTGGGAGGGATTGGGGGCAGGAGGAGAAGGGGACGACAGAGGATGAGATAGCTGGATAGCATCACCAACTCAATGGACATGAGTCTGAGTGAACTCCGGGAGTTGGTGATGGACAGGGAAGCCTGGCGTGCTGCGATTCATGAGGTTGCAGAGTCGGACAGGACTGAGGGACAGAACTGAACTGAAGAGCCAATGATGTAAAGAGAAATAAAATACAGCTTAAGAAGCAACTTAATTTAGTAACCTTAATTTAGTCACATCATGTGTACTTCAATTAATCATTTCCAGTTTTCCTTATTCCTGCTGTCATAAACTTAAGGAAAACGATCATGTTTTTTTCCATTGTTTGCTATCAGATGAACAAAACTACAAATGAAATCTTTCCAAATAACCAGCAGCCAAACTCTCACACTAACTTGAATTTCTACAAAAATACTGTTACTGATACTTGATATAGAATTTGTGTATGTCCTACCTCAAAGTGGTGAGCTTACTGAGACAAAATCTGTTCCTTGTATTTCCTCTGCAATGTGTACTATTAGACATTCTTTAAAGGTATCACTGAAAGTGAAAGTGAAGTCGCTCAGTAGTCTCCAACTCTGCGATTCCATGGACTGCAGCCTACCAGGCTTCTCCATCCATGGGATTTTCCAGGCAAGAGTACCAAAGTGGGTTGCCATTTCCTTCTCCAAGGGATCCTTCTGACCCAGGGATCAAACCTGGGTCTCCCGGATTGCAGGCAGACGCTTTACCCTCTGAGCCATCATAAAGAAACATAAAAATGCTTTCTGTATTTTGGAAAAGAGTAATACCTCTTTTACATGTGGCCAAAATATTGAACCACTTTAAAATTAATTTTTAAAGAACTTACTAATTTAGAATAAGAGAGACAAAGGAAGAAATTATGATAATGATACTGATGAATATGGTGACAGCTAACACCAATATGTGCTTACAATGTGTCAGAAATAGTTCTAAGCATTCTACACGAATTAGCTTATTTGAACCTCATAACTATTCTATGAAAGAGATATTATTTTCTTGGTTTTACAGCTAGAAAAACTGACACAAAGAAAAGCTAAGTTTCCTAAGGTCCAACAGTTTGCATATAGCAAAGCTAAGATTTAAACTCAAGAGGACTGATGTGGAATCTGGCTCATAACCAGTATGCCCTGCTCTTCTCCTGAGTGGATGCCAATAAAAATCACTGACAGGTTAATGAGGAATCATCTCTGTTGCTGAACTGAACTGTTATAAACTTGTCCATTTAAACCAGTGTGATTTAAAGGGTAATATATTGGCCATTTGTACCAAGCTCACAATGGAACCAAATCTAACCACACTCAATATACCTGCCCAAGAGTAAGTGGAACAGCGTCCTGTGTATGAGTACGCCCAATTTTGATGATCTGGTCAAACTCTTTGGATTTTGCTTCGAGAGCATCATGCAGCTTCTGTAGTCCTGGGAGCAGCACTTCATGAACTTCTATTGCGGCAGCAATGTGCATTGCTGTGGGAAAAGTATCATTTGAGCTCTGTCGGGAAGTTTTCAAAAGAAACATAAAATGTTAACTCATAGGCAAAAAATACAAACTTGAATGTCTCAGTTAAAAATCTCACTAAGTGACTACTCAAAACGTAGCATATTTAGTACTCAATTATATTTATGTATGCCAAGTCACTTAGGATCAAATAAGAAGCAAAAGAAGCAACCTGATTTCCTTTGCAGAAGGTATTTAGGTTTGTATTACACAGACTACCTACAATGAATGTTATTACATATTACTATATCTACCTGCTAATAAATAACAGCAAGACACAAAGAAGTACACCTAGCAGATGTAAGGATAGCAGTAATAAAACATCTTACAGTTAAATAACACATACAGTCTTTCACAAACATTCCTTCCTTCACTAAACTTGAGGAAAATTCTGTGAGATAGGTCACCAGTTTAAAAACAGAACAGAATCTGTCAAAGAAATTATATGCCATGCCGAAGTATTTAGGGTTGGCAGAACTGGAACCTGACCAGGTAGTCTAAACACCATGCTCTTTTGTCAAATGTAAACCTGTACTTTTAAATTATGATGTTATCTTTGACTCCACCTCAGTCCTCTACCTGACCATACACACTAGGTTATTCTGAAGTAGATTTCAGACTTCAGTATACATAAAAGATAAACTCATACTGAAATGCAAGTCCTAGGTTTGCAAAATCCTTCACACCATGCATTTATGGGAAAAAATAAATAAATAAACTTCACTATATTTTAAATTACACTAGGTACCCACATCCTGATTTTTAAATATCACTTCCCAATAAGATCCTCCAAAAGGTCTTTGGAAAAGTGATTGCTTAGGGGGGTTAGCACAGGAAAAATACAAGATGATAAGCCTGGAGCAGCTTGTAGTGGAAAAAATAAGTGCCTTAAAAATAAAAAAAGGGATGGTGGCATGTTCAAAGGACACAGGAGCCAACATGCTGTGGCTTTATGGAACGATATGAGTAGCAACATAAAGAACAAAAATACTGGATTATAACCTTAAAAAATACTAATGAATTCATGTTTACATACATAAATGATTAAATAAAGAAATAAATCTGAGGGGAGAGAGAAGACAATATTCCTTACAGAAAAATTTCAATTAATAAATGCAAAAAGAAAGGGGGGAAAAGAAAATTACTATTAAAACATCACAGCAGTAATTGCTATTGGCAAGATCCTCTGATGAATGTTAAAAATTAATAGGCAAAAGTTTAGGGAAAAAGAGGCTGTTTTCATAGCCTCAAAGTTCTCTATTAATTTCGTGGTTATTTTAACACATGTCCAAAAGTTTTTTGATATTCCTCCCTGTAGGAAATAGAGCTTAAGTGCAGTAGCTGGAGTATAGGCAATTGGAAAATGAAGACACCATCTTAACCAAGTGATTCGAGTTAACATCACCAGTACCAACTTGTGCTATTATCATGTACCCCTGATATGATGCAAGAAGAGCCCTTCATTTCTTAACAATCTTCCCCAAAATCCACAGTCTCAGTCTAATCATGAGAAAACAACAGACAAACCTATATTGAGGGACATTTTATGAAATATCTGACCACTGCTTTCAAAAGTCACAAAGACAAAAGGCAAACTCTCAGATTAGAGGAGACTAAGGGGATGTGATGACAATACAATGTGGAGCATGGACTGGATCCTGGTTAAAAGAAGAAGGACATCAATAGAAAACTAATGAAGCCTGCTTAGGAGTATTGTACCAATCTCAATTTCTTTGTGTGACAAATGTACTAGGGTTATGTAAAATATTTAAGATTAAGGTTAGCTGGGTAAAGGGTACATAGACACTCTGAAATATCTTTGCAATTCTTATAAATAATTTTATTTTTCAAAAGAAAGAGTTTTAAAAATATAAATCAATGAAAATATACACATATACTAAATTCAAGTATCCTAAAAGTTATTTTTACCCCCTAAAGGTGCTTTTCATGAAATTTAAGACATAGACTCAAGATTCCTAAAATAAATAAGAACATAAAAGAAGTCCTTTCCATTAAAGAATATAAGCAGAATTAACCTTCCCTGTCAAAAGTTAATGCCTGTTTTACAAGGAAAATCTCAGGATTCTTTTCAGTTTATACAAGGAAAAGAAGTCATATACTGACCTGGCTTTTATTAACATGATCGTTGGGATGTACAGGTTTCTTGCTGCCAAGTTCACCTCCCAGAATTTCAATTGCTCGATTGCTAATGACTTCATTTACATTCATATTTGTCTGGGTTCCTGATCCAGTCTGCCATACCACGAGTGGAAAATGATCATTTAATTTACCTTCAGCTACCTGCAAAACAAAATGTTAAAAAATGTATTTTAAAAAATAAGAAAAATTCTATATTCATTAAGCTGTTTGAATCAAATGATTGCCGGCATCATTTATAGTACTATTTTAAAGCATATTTTTCATGTGCTACTACAGTTCCTGGTTGTCGAGCAAACTGAAGCTTCTGCAGTATAACCACTGCTACTTTAAAAGGTGAAAGATAATCTATTATGAATGGCATAAAAATTTCACTGATTCCAAAAGAAAACTGAATCAAAGATATCTTTCTTCTATTTCTCCAACTGCCCTCTGTAATATCCAGACAGGGCCACTTGTTAATGCTGGCAAATGTGTTAAGTCTCTAGATAAATTAACTGTTGGTACTCAGCAGGAACACTCAACAGATGTTACAGCCAGAGTCAGCATTATAACCAACAAGCGACTTATCAGTGTGAGTTCACTAGTAGCTACTGCATCCTACAAATGTCCCATGAGTAGCAACCTCCAAGCTCAGACATAAACATGTCTAGATTTGTCTCTATTTTTGTCATATTTTTGTATTCTGAGTTATTTAGTTTTTTAATTTTAAGTTCTCTGGGAAAGTAAGTGCTTAACTTCATCTTCTGGAATGATTTTAGTTTTAAGCTAAGAAAATCAGCGTGCATGTTAGAAATCTATTACCTTAAAAAAACTGGTTCATTTAAAATTAAAACTTTTTTCCTAACTAAATAAAAATAATAGGTGATTAGTGTAAAAAATTCTGAGAACTAAGAAAAGTATAACAGTCATCATAGTTCTACCCTCAGAAATAAAGATGATTAGAACTTTGGCATCTCCTTCTAGTCTCTACTTCAAGTGATGGGAGTATATATACAGACAAACATGTTTTCTATTCACTTTTTCTAAACAAAATTGGGATCATAAAATACATGCATTTTGCAATCTTTCCTCCCCACTTCCTATATGCTAGGCTTTGTTCTATGACATTCTTTAAAAAACTAAATTTCTATGGCTTCACAATCTAACTTGTTTAAACAGCTGCTATAAAAAACAGTACTGCAATGAACATTTTATCTAGAACTTTTAAACTGTTATCTCTGCTTATCTTTGCACAACAATCATGTTATTGGTGGAAGAGTGAAATTACACTCTGCACACATATTATCAAACAACCAACTAGTTTTAAAGGGAATCATTTATACATAAAACAAGAAATCAAATATAGAAGTTCAAAGAGTGCCTCTTTAAAAACTTATCTTTAAACTATATAAATTACAAGGAAAAGTAAAGAGAATCAGAAATGAAAGGTATAAAATCAACCAGAAAATTTGCCACAGTATATATTTGAAGCATCATATTAATATCCTCACCAAACAATAACATTGTCATCCTATGCTAAAACACATTAACTCAAGAATTCAGTGCCCCTTTCTTCAGTGTCTTTGGTGGCTCAGACGGTAAAACGCTTGTCTACAATGTGGGAGACCCGGGTTTGATCCCTGGGTAGGGAAGATCCCCTGGAGAAGGAAATGGCAATCTACTCCAGTACTACTGCCTGGAAAATCCCATGGACAGAGGAGCCTGGTAGGCTACAGTCCATGGGGTCGCAAAGAGTCGGATACAACTGGGCGAATTCACCTTCCTCAGGCCAGAGCTTATCATTATCCGGAAGATAACAGGGATCTAATGCCAACAAGTAAACACTCTTATCACCTCTTACCTCATCTGCTGCCTTCATTATTGCATTAGCGATCTTTGGATCAAGACCATAATCCTGGTTTACTTCAGCAGCTGCTCGCTTCAAGATGCCAAATGCTTTAATAACTGGGATCTAAAATTTTTAATCAGAAAAATATCTCAATTTGCAATTTAAGCAGAAAAATTTAAAATTACTATCTTATGCAGGTACAAACATTGTACAGAAAACAATAACTTAAATAATATTATGATATTAAAATGTTTAGGATATAGAGAAAGATTAAAGATAGGCATATAAAAACCAAGAACCATCATTTATCTATTTGTATAGGCAACCAAACAAAAGCAAATACAATGACTTTTCATAGACACGTATGTATGCCTTACACACACATACACACATATTCACACAGATGTACAATATACCATTTGTCCTATTTTTTAAAAGATATTACCACACACATGATTTTACATCACATATTTAAAAACAAACGATACTCAACCATTTCAACAGCCTACACCATTATTTCCTAGAGAAAGGAATGGCAACCCATTCCAGTATTCTTGCCTGGAGAATTCCACAGACAGAGGAGCCTGGCTGGCTACAGTCCATAGGGTCACAAACAGTCAGACACAACTGAGTAACTTTTACTCATACCATTATTTGGGCTTCCCTGGTGGCTCAGTAGTAAAGAACCCACCTGCCAATACAGGGGCTTTCAATCCTTGTTTTGGGAAGATCCCCTGGAGAAGGAAATGGGTGCCCACTCCAGTATTCTTATCTGAAAAATCCCATGGACAGAGGAGCCTGGTGGGCTACAATTCATGGGGTCTCAAAAGAGTTGGACACCACTTAGCCACTGAACAACAACATTATTTCCCCTCACTGGATTCCACGCTATGTAATAATTTTTCCTTCTCTTTAGAAAAGAATAAAATAACAAGCAAAATAAAGGTAGCAAAATGGTGCTATGAAAACTGGATAGCCACATGCAAAAGAATGAGAATGGACCACTATCTTATACCATACACAAAAATGAACTCAAAAAGGATTTAAGACTTGAATATAAGACAGGAAATCATAAAACTCTTGAAGACATAGGCAGTAAGCTTCTTGATATCAGTCTCAGCAATGATTTTCTGGAGGAGTCCAAAAGAAAAAGCAACAAAAGCAAAAGTAAACAAATTGGACTACATCAAACTAAAAAGCCTCTTCACAGTAAACCATCAAGAGAATGAAAATGTGGTGGCTGGAGGGTGTGAGGGGTGGGGGGGCCACATGTAGGGCCTGGGGGTTGGTGAGGGACCAGGAACCAGTATGCCATGGTGCACCACCCCCCTCTTCCCCCATGGTTAGTAGCACTAATCTGTTTCAGAGGATATCCTGCTAAATCCAGGAAATTAAAACATTACAAGTGTTCTACCCAAATGAAATGGAGATATATGACACATAGGATTACACATGAAAACAAATCAGAGTTTCATTTTCTACAGGAACACTGCAGTGGGTCAAACCAATGCTGAAGTCACAACCAAATGCCAATCAACTCTGGCTACCAAAATGGAGTGACTGACCCCATGGTGTTTGTGGATGCATAAAAACAAAAAAAAGTCACAGTACAGAGTTTCACTGGGCACTACTAAAACAAAATGGTAAATATATCATTGGAGATAAAACGGTCTCATTATTCTTTACTCAGATTAGAAGTCCATAATTTTTTTTTGGTTTTGTTTTCCTAAGGACCTCAGGTACAAAGAGTCTGCTTTATATCTTATGTAGTTCAGAAAATTAATCCAGATGAAGCCAAATATGCAAAAATTGGTAGCCCTTGTATCCATCTTTCACAGACACCTGTCCAGATCCAAACAATTGCTCTGTCTCTGGTACAGCAGCAGCAATGACACCACCCCAGAACCACACACCTTGCTGGTTGAAGCAGGAAAGTCAAAACATGAGCCATCTCCAATTAATATTGCTTAAGACTGATCTTTTTAACCCAAGGAGTTGAACTATATGAGAATATTCAGGATCAGCTGCTACCCTCTCTCTCCCAACCATGTAGTCTGGCCCTCACCATTAGACTGGCTGTGGGTTAACAATGTCAGAGATATTTTTCTAAGGAGATGCACTGCACTTTGGAAAGGTGTATGAACCTGTCAAGATTTAGTCTTGAAATCCTAGTAACGAGCTAAAATATGGAAGTTAAAATTATTGTTTAGATAAAAAGTATATTTAAAAGATAAAGGTAGCAGTATCTCACCAGATGAGGCCTGGGGACTTCTAGGCTTACTAGCCTATCCTGCATTCTTGTGCTATTTTTCATACTCTAGTTGGGCTCCAGTAGGATATGTAATATATTTCGTCAATTCTTTTCACACTTTAACATCTCTGAAATCAAGATGTATCTTCAAATCAATGACATGACACAACTTTAACTGGCAGACTTTTTCTTTCTTAGCAGTACATATCAGGTCTAACTGAAGATTAGTTCTAAGGTAAGGGTTTAATGAAATATGGTTTTCATATATATTTGTATGAAATATTTGTTTCCATACAAATAAGAAAGTTTTCTCATCATTAAATCATTCATGTAGCACTAAACAAATACTTATATATTATGCTATATGCCAGACATCATGACAAATAGTATTTTTATGAATTAGTGTACACTTTTCTACAAACTGAAGCCAAGATAGAAAGTATAATATTAAAGAAAAATTGGATGGGAGGGGAGTTTGGGGGACAGTGGATACACGTATGTGTATGGCTAAGATCCTTTGCTCTTCACCTGAAACTATCACAGCATTCTTTATTAATCATATTAATGTATTAATATTTATTAATCTTTGATTAATCATATAAGTATATTGCAGCTATACCACAATACAAAATAAAATGTTTAAAAAAAAGTTTTCTTTTAAATCAGTTTCTTAAAAGCTTTACATCAATAAAGAAGAATCAAAATTAAAAATGTTTACAAACTATAACATTCTAGTAAAAATATGAAAAATCCAAGCAAGAATGAAAAACAAATCACTTAGTTCTATCAAATAAAAATCCAAAAGACTCAAAGTCATAGGTTAAAGCACTAGCATACTAAACTTGAAAAAGTTTAACGAGAGAGAAACACTTTATTACTAGCTTTGTAGCTAGTTCTCGAAATGACTTTACATTTTAATTCTTTAAAATATTTATAAAGTAATTTATAACTCATAATATTGAGTAATGTCTAATTCATCTAAAATAAGCCAACATTTCCACAAAAGCCACTTACTGGCATGCGTTCTGTCATGCCTCCAATCTTAAAGTTCATTGTAGATCTCACAGTCTGGGCGCCATAATACTTATCATTTGGGACCTTGAGTTCACCAAAGGTATCATATTCTATCCGAAAAGAATTTTGGCTTGCCTAAAAATAAAGACAAGACACTGTTACAGCTTGAAAAGAAAACAAGTATCAGGAGAAATAACATCATATACAGGAAATACACAGGAAATTATTGGAAATAATTGGAAATTTTTAATATTGGAAATATAATTGGAAATATAAATTTATAATACCAAAATAATTGGAAATATGTTTCCATTATACAGGAAACATCATATCTGGGAAGAGAAATCCTTAAGTACCACAAAGACAAAAAAAAATTCCACTTTGATTCTCACTGTTCTCCCCCACTTCCAGTTTTTTTCTTGAAAATTTCAGTCACACAAATTAATACAGATGTTAATTATGTATTCTAGGATTCATACACTATGCACATGATAAATACAAAGAAAGCCTTTGAAGTCAAAAGAGTAATCTTTTCCAATTCAGGAATATGCCTATTATTGGTCAATCTTTGATCTACAATTTTACTAAGAACTTTGGAAAACAACCTAAGAATAATACTTTTAGAGTTTGAAAATATTATATATTTAACCGAAGCTCAACCATTGTCTACAGATATTATGCATGAGAGAGAGCTTAGTGCAACACAAAATATTCCAGGCTTTGCAGTGAGATGGCCCACCACCTGATAGCTCTGTCATCTTCAGCAAGTCAGCTTTTCTCATCTATAATTACAGTAAATGGTGTAATTACAGAGACATGGGCCAGATCAGTTCCTAACCTTTTTCAGGGTATTGGAATCTTTTGAGAATATGAGGAAAGCTATGGATCATCTCTCTAGAAAAATTAACATAAATATAAGTATATGTAAAATCTTATATATGACTTTAAGCGGTTTATAGCTTGAAGTCAACTCATTCCCCAGGATAAGAACCCATGACCCAAAATCCCTTCTATGGAGAACGTAAGATTCTACCAAGTACATCAACTTATACTAATTTTAAAAAAAAATAGACATTTGGAATCTACATATATTTATTTTAAAGAGAGTTCAAAGAGATACTCAGAATTTTAATTAATGTTCAGCTTGCATTAATTATAAAATAAAGATGATCAGATGATTCGAAAGATTTAAAAACACCTAGCAAAGTAATCTTATTTTAGTAAATAGTCCTCTGAATAGGAAAAAATAATTTTGTAGTTATCCCTTGGGACTAGAAAGACGGAACAACAACAAAAAAAACTTTATACAAAACTTTTTAAATTGTATGAAAAGAAAAATATCCTTGTATCTAGTGAGAAATACAGGAGTATAATCAATGAGGTACATTTTTTTCTTCTGCCTAAAAGTCTGCAGAGGAGAGGAGTGGCTAAGATGGCAGAGAAGGAAGACTCAGCTCATTTCCTCTCATGGGCACACCAAAATTATGGTTATTTACAGAGCAATGATTGATGAGTAAAGCTGAAAAATTAGCAGAAAATAGCTTCTACAACCGAAGATATATAGGTACCATGGCAAAATAGGTAGGAGGGGTGAAGACACAGTAAAGTCAAGACCTATACTCCCCTAGGGGGAGGTGACCCACAAACTGGAGGATAATTACAATCGCAGAGATTCTCCCCCAGGAGAAAGAGGTCCAGGTCCAGTGTCAGGGTCCCTAGCCTGGGGGTCTTGCACTGAGAAGAGTTCCTTGGCTTTGGAGGCCACAGGCCTCACTTTTGGCCAGAGGTCTGTGGGAAATAGAAACTCCCCTCTCAAAGAGTGCAGACAAAATTTCACACTCTGGCACCCAGGGCAGAAGCAGTAATTTGAAAAGAGCCTGGCTCTCTACAATGACCTACAGAAGAAAAAACCTTTATATTATACATAAACACATGTGTATATACACACAAGCCAGAAACAAACGTTTTGTGAAACAATCTGTCCTGCCCTCATATTTTCTATCTATGTTATTCAGTCAAAACCCCAATGCTGTTAACTGTCCACTATATTGATTTCTCCATCCACTAATGAGTCCACCTGAAGTTTGAAAAACACGTGTATGATTTTCAAAACCTTCTTACATTATCTCTTCCCAGTGGCTTAGGCAAGATGAGTAGGACTGCTCAACTAAATTAATGAAAAAAATTATCAGTGCTTTTGATGAAAAAGTGAGGTTATGATGGAATCTATTAAATATAAATAAGTTTTTAATTATTATAATCCATTATTATAAAAAAAATGTGTTTTTTTTAATCATGTCTTTATATCCCATAATTCAGAGAACAGAATTTCTGGGAGATGGTTAGAGTCTAACCAGCTAGGCATAGGGCAGGCACAAACTGCAATTTCCCAATGTCCTGATAGATGCATCTTTATTCACAATTGCTTCCCCTCCAAGAGAAGCATGAAAGGATAATATGGCCAGTGTGCATTGCAGTGTGGTGGCTATTTGGTCCTAGAAATCTTAAGCACAATTACCATCCACTAACCCCAGCAACCTGGAATTGATGAGGTGGTCTCCAAGTTCACATGCTATCAGTCAGAGTCTCAGTTCAGTTCAGTCGCTCAGTTGTTTCTGACTCTTTGTGACCCCGTGGATTGCAGCACGCCAGGCCTCCCTATCACCAGCTCCTGCAGCTTGCTCAAACTCATATCCATTGAGTCAGTGATGCCATCCAACAATCTCATCCTGTCATCCCCTTCTCCCACCTTCAATCTTTCCCAGCCAATAAGTCAGGCAGCCAAAGTACTGGAGTTTCAGCTTCAGCATTGGTTCTTCCAATGAATATTCAGGACTGATTGCCTTTAGGATTGACTGGCTGGATCTCCTTGCAGTCCAAGGGACTCTCCAGAGTTTTCTCCAACACCACAGTTCTAAAGCATCAATTCTTTGGCGCTCAGCTTTCTTTATGGTCCAACTCTCACATCCATACATGACTACTGGAAATACCATAGCTTTGACTAGACAGGCCTTTGTCAGGAAAGTAATGTCTCTGTTTCTTAATATGCTGTCTAGGTTTGTCATAGCTTTTCTTCCAATGAGCAAGCATCTTTTAATTTCATGGCTGCAGTCATAACCTGCAGTGATTTCGGAGCTCAAAAATATAAAGACTGTCACAGTTTCCATTGTTTCCCCATCTATTTCCCATGATGTGATGGGACCAGATGCCATGATCTTTGTTTTTGAATGTTGAGTTTTAAGCCAGCTTTTCCACCTTCATCAAGAGACTCTTTAGTTCTTCTTTGCTTTCTGGCATAAGGGTGGTGTCTTCTGCATATCTGAAGTTATTGATATTTCTCCCTGCAACCTTGATTCCTGCTTGTGCTTCATCCAGCCAACCATTTTTCATGATGTATTCTGCATAAAAGTTAAATAAAGCAGGGTGACAATAAACAGCCCTGATGTACTCCTTTCCCAATTTGGAACCAGTCCATTGTTCCACATCTGGTTCTAACTGTTGCTTCTTGACCTGCATACAGGTTTCTCAGGAAGCAGGTAAGGTGGTCTGGTATTCCCATCTCTTCAAGAATTTTCCAGTTTGTTGTGATCCACACAGTCAAAGGCTTTGGCATAGTCAATAAAGCAGAAATAAGATGTTTTTCTGGAACTTCTTGCTTTTTCTGTGATCCAACAGATGTTGGCAGTTTGATCTCTGGTTCCTCTGCCTTTTCTAAATCCAGCTTGAACATCTGGAAGTTCTCAGTTCACATACTGTTGAAGCCTGGCTTGGAGAATTATCAGAGTCTAAAGCGTCTAAAGGTTAGTAAAAAGGTACAGGCCTTAGGCCTATAATATATCCCCACGCATGTGTAAGATAACCATTAACTAAACCATGATATCTTTTAAATAAAAGGTAAAATGCCTTTCACATTCTCAGCCTTAGGTGGTTTCAAAGAATATTTCAGAATTCAAGAAAATCCAAACCATTTCTTAGGCAGAAAGACTATCTCAAGAGGTTAAAAATCCCAAATGTGACTTCATTGTGTTTGGGTTTCCAGTTTCTCTAAACAGACTTTTTAGTCTTTCAGTTCTTAAAGTACAGGGTGACTACCAAGTCTTAAAATACTGACAAATATGTAATAAGTGGTTTATTGATACTGTACTGCAATATAGAGTAAGGTATTATCCATGTTTTCAGACTTGATGGCTATCTTGAAGATGAAGTAACTTTAAAAAATGTAGAACTTCTTTGTCCACCATGCTACCAAGGCAGTATCATGTAGCAGGTCTCCACTGTATATTCTCTATTTTTCTCCTCAGTATCACATTTTAATTAACTGTGGATGACATCTTTGCTTATTTACTAATAACTGCTTTATTTACTTAACATGCCACAATCGTCTCTAACGTCTTCCCAGGTGGCACAGTGGTAAAGAATCTGCCTGCCAATGCAGGAGAAATGAGTTTGATTCCTGGGTTGGGAAGATCCCTAGAAAAGGGGATGGCAACCCCCATAGACACAGGAGCCTGGCAGACTACCATCCATGGGGTTGCAAAGAGTTGGACACGACTGAGCAGGGATGCAGGCACACAAGCAGTCTAAACTCTGTGCCCACAGTGACTGCTTCACACACAGGGGGCATTCAACATAATCTTCCTATCTGATGAACTTGTATTCTTAACTGAGACAAAAGGTAATTTAGGGCATTTAGGGTTATTTGAAGTTCTTTTTGTAAAAAGTTTATTTAAGTACAACTGATTTATAGTATTGTGTTAATTTCTTCTGTACAGCAAAGTGACTCAGTTAGATGTATATATTTTTTCTTATTCTTTTACATTATGGTTTGTCACTGGGTATTGAATATAGTTTATTTCTTAACACTAGGAACAAGAAAAACTTAGATCAACTCGGAGCTTTTGGAGCTGAGATTAGAGGGCAACAGATGTATTTACAATTATGGAGAAAAAAAATCTATCCTCACCTGATGTTAGCTAACACTACAACACTAAAAGCGAGATAGTGCTTTTTTTTTTTTTTACATTAACAGCAGGATAGATTCAGTTCTTCAGTCTTTTATTCCTTTTTTACAAAACACTAAATAAGTGAAAAATAACTTTTTAAAAGGCTTTAAAGTGCACTAAAATCATTCAATCAGGGAGCTGAAGAAACATAAAGCATCCTTAATTTCTAGTTTCAGATATAATGACGTCATCAAATTATCTTAAAGTGTATAGTCCAGAAAGTGTCTTGGGCCTTTGAAATCCCCTAGATGGAAGCATTCTTTTAATAAAGCACTCACCATGTCCCAAATTCAAAGAATTTCCACAGGGACAACATTGCTGAGTATCTGAAATTATTTTCATGTATTATGTATTACATACTACTGTATGTATTACAGTATTACCTGACCAAAATCCCAACTCTGAGTAACAGAATAGAGTCTGAAGTCACATCTCTCTGAATAAAAGCTCAAATCACAAATCAGAGTGAATAGGGCAAAACAGTAAGCCTTCCTAAACCAGCATTTATTTCTCAAACTTTTCCTGATAACACACATGTGAGCATACCTATTCAATGTTTATTTACTAAAGCCCAAATTTCCGTAGGCTACTTTCTAAATTGAAAAAGAGCTCATGTAAGTTAGGGTGCTGCTGCTAAGTCGCTCATGTCCGACTCTGCGACCCCATAGATGGCAGCCCATCAGGCTCCCCGGTCCCTGGGATTCTCCAAGCAAGAACACTGGAGTGGGTTGCCATTTCCTTCTCCAATGCATGAAAATGAAAGTGAAGTCGCTCAGTCGTGTCCGACCCTCAGCGACCCCAGGACTGCAGCCTTCCAGGATCCTTCATCAATGGGATTTTCCACGCAAGAGTACTGATTGGGGTGCCACTGCCTTCTCCTAAGTTAGGGTATCCAACCTGAAATTGGACGTTTAGTTCCTTGGAGGGCGTGCCTCAATTAAAAGTGCTGATTCAGCAATAGTTAGGTCCCATGCAATTTCCTCCAACGTACTTCAGGACATTCTGCCAGTTTCATATTTCCAGGTTTTACAAAAGTTACGTGGGGAAAAACAATCTCACAAACTAAATGGCCAATTTCATGAGAAGTAAAATCTCTTAGGTTCACAAGAACCTTCCAATCCCGCCTGGAGACCGACTGCTCAGCTGTGACCCCAGAAGCTAGCTCCGAGGGGCTGGATTCAGCCGGGCCCACCAAGGGCAGGGGCAGAGCTGCCCCTTCCCGACACTGTCCCACCGCGTGGCCGCCCCCTCCTCACACCGTCCACCTCAGCATCCTCGCAAGGGCAGTCGCCGCAGAAGTGAGCGCGGCACGGGCACGGTCCAGGAGGCCCGGCGTGACTCTCTTCAACAGCTGCCGCCCCTCCCGAGCGCTCCTCCAACTGAGGAAGCGCCCCGGGCCCGCAGCGAAGTTCCAACACATGGGCCAGTAACGAGACCCTAAGGCCGGCGGGCGGGAGGCCTGAAGGTCACCGCGGGGCGGCCAGGGCGGTCGGGCAGCACGAGCTCACCATTCGAGCGGCGTTCGGAGGCCGGAGCAGGAGGACTGCTGGGCCACCCGGGCCAAGGCCAGGGCTGGGGGCGGAACCTGGATTCCGCGAGAGTAAACGCGAACGCGCGAGGAGCCGGAGCGCGCGATCCATAGCGCGGCGGCCTTCGTAGAGCTTCCGGGCGTTATGGCCACGCCTCCACACAGGCTGTCAGAACGCCCACGGTCCCCACTCGTATCCAATCAACAGCCTCAAAACCGAGCTGGCGGGACCAACGGCCAATGACCAGGGAAGCGTGAGGGGGCGGGCTTAACTGCCTCCTCTTGAGCCCTAGGATTCCTGGGAAGCTTAAGGGAAAGGAATGATGGGAAAGAGAGTTCGTGGTTTCTTGAACCAGTAGTTTCGTTGTTCAAAGAAGACAGGAGTAGTTTTCCTGTGTTACTGTGGCTAACAGAGGGCTAATATCTAGTGAGTCTGTATTGGTTGGTGGCGTAGAGTAGAGAGGAGAATTTACTTATTCATTTATGTGGAACATCCCTGGTGGCTCAGACATGAAAGAATCTGCCTGCAATGTGGTAGACCCGAGTTCGATCCCTGGGTCATTTATCTACCATGTAATCACATAATACATGTTCTATTTGCTCTATTTTCATATGTTCCAGGTTACATCTTCCGTATAGAAATTTTAGAAAACAGAGAATGAAATAATAATTATGTATAAAAAAACCAACCCTGATAATTACTCAGTTCGTCTAACTTGTCTTGCAGTCTGTACTGTTCCCTTTCTCTTCTGAATAGGTAGGTAGGTACATTAAGAACTCTTGTTTTTAAATATAGTGTTGAAGATGTCCATAGTCATAGGTGATTTCCGAATTTTTATTGTTTACATTCAGGCTCTTCTAGTCTTTTGCATTGGTAAACATATGTTTTCAAATTAAAGGTGTATCATTGTTATAGATCATGATAGAAGAGTAGGAACAGATATAAAATTGCATTGAAACCACAATTTTTTCTTTTTTCGTCTCTTTGAATTGCTTGAAACCAGGTGACAGTTAATCAAGAAAGAGAACCCTTGGATGATGTCCAGGAGTCAAAGGTTCAGGACCTGCAAAGCCAAGCTTTCTAGAGTTCAGTTCAGTTCAGTTCAGTCACTCAGTCGTGTCCAACTCTTCGCGACCCCATGAATCCCAGCACGCCAGGCCTCCCTGTCCATCACCAACTCCTGGAGTTTACCCAAACTCATGTCCATTGAGTCGGTGATGTCATCCAGCCATCTCACCCTCTGTCATCCCCTTCTCCTCCTGCCCCCAATCCCTCCCAGCATCAGGGTCTTTTCCAATGAGTCAACTCATCACATGAAGTGGCCAAAGTACTGGAGTTTCAGCTTCAGCATCAGTCCTTCCAATGAACACCCAGGACTGATCTTCAGAATGGACTGGTTGGATCTCCTTGCAGTTCAAGGGACTCTCAAGAGTCTTCTCCAACACCACAGTTCAAAAGCATCAATTCTTGAGCACTCAGCTTTCTTCACAGTCCAACTCTCACATCCATAATGACCACTGGAAAAACCATAGCCTTGACTAGACGGACCTTAGTTGGCAAAGTAATGTCTCTGCTTTTCAATATGCTATCTAGGTTGGTCATAACTTTCCTTCCAAGAAGTAAGCGTCTTTTAATTCCGTGGCTGCAGTCACCATCTGCAGTGATTTTGGAGCCCCCCAAAATAAAGTTTGACACTGTTTCCACTGTTTCCCCATCTATTTCCCATGAAGTGATGAGATCAGATGTCATGATCTTAGTTTTCTGAATATTGAGCTTTAAGCCAACTTTTTCACTCTCCTCTTTCACTTTTATCAAGAGGCTTTTTAGTTCTTCTTCACTTTCTGCCATAAGGGTGGTGTCATCTGCATATCTGAGGTTATTGATATTTCTCCTGCCAATCTTGATTCCAGCTTGTGCTTCTTCCAGCCCAGCATTTCTCATGAGGTACTCTGCATATAAGACCTTCATTAGTTTAAGGCTTATCATTTTTCTACCTCAGACAATGAGTCCCAGTCTATATAACCTCTTTTAATCCCCCTAGGTGAGTGGGGCAGAGTTCTTGAGCTGTTAGTCTCCTGTGTTCTCCCTCTTACCTGGCAAAAGGAATAAAGCCACACTTTCTATTTCTTTCAAACTCTGTCTGCTTATTTCTATTCGGCATCAATGGACAAGGAATCATGATCTTGGCAATATTTATAACTTGGTGGTCATTGGTGAACCTAACAAGAGCAGTATCAGTGGAGTAATGTGAACTGAAGGTAGACTGTAGTAAACTGAAGAGAAAATGAAAGGTGAAGAATGAAGATGGTGAGCAAATATGCCCTAGGAATGGAGAGGTAGTTGAAGCAGAACGCAAAGTTGAGGCAGTTTTTTCATTTTGCTTTGTTTTTAAACATAGGAGATAATACAGAAAATTCACAGTATTTGTTTACGGCAATGGTTCAAGAAAGAGAAATAAACTGTTACCAAATCCCAGTCCCCTCTGTGCTACACTACAGGCCAATAAATCTGAGAGACCAAGTGTTGAGGCAAGAAATAGGACTTTATTCAGAAAGCCAGCTGACCAAGAAAATTGCAGACTAATGTCTCAAAATAACCATCTTATTGGGGTATGGATGCCAGGTTCTTTTATAGAACAAAGATGGGGGTGAGGAAGGAGGTGAGGTGAGGAGGTAAAGTATAAAAGGCCATTAATCTTACAAATATTTCCTGGAATGGCAAGCCTCAGGGAGGAGATGAGTTAATTTCTTCCTTCCTGTAGACAGCAATGCGTGGATAGGATCCTGAACAAAGGCATTTTGGTTAAACATTCAGGCAGAGGAGCAGGGTTCCCCAAGGCCATCCATTAGGTATGAAGAGTGTCTTTTTAGAGATCAAAAGCAATGGGAAACAAGGTAAAAGATCTGTAAAAGAAACAGATCTGAAATGAAGTCAGTTCTTCCCCGTAACAAAACTGATAATGTGGGAAGAAGAGTGTCAGTAGGTTGGCTTTACTGTGCACAGGCAAGCAGACCCAAGTTTGCTTTGGTAGAGTTTTCGTTATGTGAGTTCATCTGGGGTAGATATCCAAGACTGCTCACTCACAGTGAGAGTGAGAATTGATGGTAAGTGTCAGCTGGGAGCTCTGCTAAGCTGCTGACTAGAATGCCTGCTTGTATAGCACAACTGTTTCAAGGCAGTCACACTTTTTACTGGTGAATGACTTAGCACACAGTACCTGTCTCAAGCGGAGAAGGCAATGGCACCCCACTCCAGTGCTCTTGCCTGGAAAATCCCATGGATGGAGGAGACTGGTAAGCTGCAGTCCATGGGGTCGCTAAGAGTTGAACATGATGGAGCGGATTCAAAACACAAGAGAAGACTCTACACGTGGACATCACCAGATGGTCAACACCGAAATCAGATTGATTATATTCTTTGCAGCCAAAGATGGAGAAGCTCCATACAGTCAACAAAAACAAGACCAGGAGCTGACAGTGGCTCAGATCATGAACTCCTTATTGCCAAATTCAGACTTAAATTGAAAAAAGTAGGGAAAACCGCTAGATGACCTAAATCAAATCCCTTATGATTATACCCTGGAAGTGAGAAGTAGATTTAAGGGCCTAGATCTGATAGATAGAGTGCCTGATGAACTATGGAATGAGGTTCGTGACATTGCACGGGAGACAGGGAACAAGACCATCCCCATGGAAAAGAAATGCAAACAAGCAAAATGGCTGTCTGGGGAGGCCTTACAAATAGCTGTGAAAAGAAGAGAGGCGAAAAGCAAAGGAGAAAAGGAAAGATATAAGCATTTGAATGCCAAGTTCCAAAGAATAGCAAGAAGAGATAAGAAAGCCTTCTTCAGTGATCGATGCTAAGAAACAGGAAAACAACAGAATGGGAAAGACTAGAGATCTCTTCAAGAAAATCAGAGATACCAAGGGAACATTTCATGCAAAGATGGGCTCGATAAAGGACAGAAATTGTGTGGACCTACGATGGACAGGGAGGCTTGGCGTGCTGCATTTCATGGGGTCGCAAAGAGTCAGACGCAACTGAGCGACTGAACTGAACTGAACTGAACAGAAGCAGAAGATATTAAGAAGAGGTAGCAAGAATACACAGAAGAACTGTAACAAAAGATCTTCACGACCCAGATAATCATAATGGTGTGATCACTTATCTAGAGCCAGACATCCTGGAATGTGAAGTCAAGTGGGCCTTAGAAAGCATAACTGTGAACAAAGCTAGTGGAGGTGATGGAATTCCTATTGAGCTATTTCAAATCCTGAAAGATGATGGTGTGAAAGTGCTGCACTCAATATGCCAGCAAATGTGGAAAACTTACCAGTGGCCACAGGAATGGAAAAGGTCAGTTTTCATTCCAATCCCAAAGAAAGACAATGCCAAAGAAAGCTCAAACTACTGCACCATTGCACTCATCTCACATGCTAGTAAAGTAATGCTCAAAATTCTCCAAGCGAGGCTTCAGCAATACGTGAACCGTGAACTTCCTGATGTTCCAGCTGGTTTTAGAAAAGGCAGAGGAACCAGAGATCAAATTGCCAACATCCACTGGATCATGGAAAAAGCAAGAGAATTCCAGAAAAACATCTATTTCTGCATTATTGACTATGCCAAAGCCTTTGACTGTGTGGATCACAATAAAGTGTGGAAAATTCTGAGAGATTGGGAATACCAGACCACCTGACCTGCCTCTTGAGAAAGCTGTATGCAGGTCAGGAAGCAACAGTTAAAACTGGACATGGAACAGACTGGTTGCAAATAGGAAAAGGAGTACGTCAAGGCTATATATTGTCACCTTGCTTATTTAACTTATATGCAGAGTACATCATGAGAAACGCTGGACTGGAAGAAACACAAGCTGGAATCAAGATTGCCGGGAGAAATATCAATAACCTCAGATATGCCGATGACACCACCCTTATGGCAGAAAGTGAAGAAGAACTAAAAAGCCTCTTGGTGAAAGTGAAAGAGGAGAGTGAAAAAGTTGGCTTAAAGCTCAACATTCAAAAAACGAAGATCATGGCATCCGGCCCCATCACTTCATGGGAAATAGATGGGGAAACAGTGGCAACAGTGTCAGACTTTATTTTGGGGGGGGCTCCAAAATCACTGCAGATGAGGACTGCAGCCACGGAATTAAAAGACGCTTACTCCTTGGAAGAAAAGTTATGACCAACCTAGATAGCATATTGAAAAGCAGAGACATTATTTTGCCGACTAAGGTCCATCTAGTTAAGGCTATGGTTTTTCCAGTGATCGTGTATGGGTGTGAGAGTCGGACTGTGAAGAAGGCTGAGTGCCGAAGAATTGATGCTTTTGAACTGTGGTGTTGGAGAAGACTCTTCAGAGTCCCTTGGACTGCAAGGAGATCCAACCAGTTCATCCTAAAGGAGATCAGTCCTGGGTGTTCATTGGAAGAATTGATGCTGAAGCTGAAACTCCAGTACTTTGGCCACCTCATGCGAAGAGTTGACTCATTGGAAAAGACCCTGATGCTGGGAGGGATTGGGGGCAGGAGGAGAAGGGGACAACAGAGGATGAGATGGCTGGATGGCATCACTGACTTGATGGACTTGAGTCTGAGTGAACTCTGGGAGTTGGTGATGGACAGGGAGGCCTGGCGTGCTGCGATTCATGGGGTCGCAAAAGTCGGACACGACTGAGCGACTGAACCCGAACCTGAGCGACTTCACTTTCACTTTTCACTTTCTTGCATTGGAGAAGGAAATGGCAACCCACTCCAGTGTTCTTGCCTGGAGAATCCCAGGGACGGGGGAACCTGGTGGTTTGCCGTCTATGGGCTCGCACAGAGTCGGACATGATTGAAGCGACTTAGCTGCAGCAGTTGTCTCAAGAGAATCACAGGGAAGTAGCACAGCCTTTTCTGACCTACTTTCAGCATCACTTTTCTCAGATTCTATTGGCTATCAGTGAGTCATAAGATCTGCCTGCCTATTAAAGGAGAAGATACCATTTAGACTCACATGTGAAAAAGTCACACTGAGAAAAGCAAATGGGATGGCAGATATTGTTGTTGGAAAATAAATTTTGCCATACACATTTTAAAAATTATTTTTAATCATTCTTCAGTGCCGTGTTCCATTTCCTGAGAAATATTAATAATGATACAAAAAACAAACCCCACAATGTGTCTGCAAAATAATAAAGATTGTGGGCTAGTTGGATGATCTTACGCAACAATTTTCTTTTCTATAAGTATGAATAATAATAGGATCTACCTCATAAGGTTGTTCTGAGTGTTAAAAGAATTTATAACTTACAACATGTAGAAAATTTTCTAAATCATAACATGTATCAGTAGGTGATTGCAAAAAGGGATTAAAACAGCTCATTTATTAAACATCTGTCAGTTAACATTAAGACAAACTGTATCATGGAAACAGACAATATCCTCAAAATAAAAAAGAATTATCTAAAATAAAATGAGAAACATATATCAGGCAAATAATAACTAATATAAAACTGTCACAGAAATCAATATTTTAAAAAATGTTAAATAACAAGTAACAGAAATAGTGATGTTACCCAATGAAGAAAGACAACCTATAAAGAAATCTTTGAAGCATTGTATATATAATAGCAAAAAAATTACTGTTCATTAAGAAACTGCATAAAAAGCTTTATATTCATTCAATGAAATACTGTTAAAAAGATTAAGAAGATGTGATAATATGTGCTAAATACAAGCCATGGAATACTATTAAGTAAAAAGATGATGGCTAGATGGTAAAAATAGAATTCAGGTATAGAACAGGTATATTCAAGTACAAAACCATAAATTTTTAAAAGCTTTGTTTACATACCAATATGGAAACCAGAGAAATACACTGATGAGTATTATATCAAAATAAGAATAGTTTCTAGGGAGATGTGGAAGACAATGCCACTCCACTATTTGTAATTTATTTTATTTTACAAAGTATAAATTAAGTACATTATAATGTTAGCATTTCCTAGGAAATGATAGTAATTTTAAGCGCTTATTTCTGTAGTTTTCTGTCAAATGGATGACAACACTAACAGTACAATCCTCATACTAAACTTTGGTGTGTTGTCTTTTTGTTTAGTATGGTGGAAAGCATAAACATATGGGATGGATGGTTCATTGTTTTCTAAAACCATTCCACTATCTCTTTTCTGACCTTCTAACGTCTAAAAAAATCTTCATCTATTTAAAGGAAGGAGAAGATACTGAAACACAAAAAGTTGGTGGTGGTGGGTTTCTACAGTGTTTCAATGTTTAGATGGTATTTCAACTATTATCCTCTCTCATTTAAATTTTCAAATTTTAAATATGTACCAATCAAGTTCATAAGCAACAAAATAACATAAACAGTGTTACCAAGAGGTTTGATACCATAACCCTTACGGCAGAAAGTGAAGAGGAACTAAAAAGCCTCTTGATGAAAGTGAAAGAGGAGAGTGAAAAAGTTGGCTTAAAGCTCAACATTCAGAAAACGAAGATCATGGCATCTGGTCCCATCACTTCATGGGAAATAGGTGGGGAAACAGTGGAAACAGTGTCAGACTTTATTTTGGGGGGCTCCAAAATCACTGCAGGTGGTGACTGCAGCCATGAAATTAAAAGACGCTTACTCCTTGGAAGAAAAGTTATGACCAACCTAGACAGCATATTGAAAAGCAAAGACATTGGAAAAGACCCTGATGCTGGGAGGGATTAGGGGAGGAGGAGAAGGGGATGACAGAGGATGAGATGGCTGGATGACATCACCGACTCGATGGACATGAGTTTGGATAAACTCCAGGAGTTGGTGATGGACAGGGAGGCCTGGTGTGCTGCGATTCATGGGGTCACAAAGAGACAGACACGACTGAGTGACTGAACTGAACTGAATGAAGGTCTTGCATCCTTCTTCCTGCATTATTTCAAAACAGTCTCAGCTGGCGTCAACTGTGTTTGTTTGTCTCTGGGTTATTGACCTGTACCCTCTTTCTGAAATACAAACAGCTATAAGGGTTGTTTTTTTTTTTTTTCATTTGTTTGTTTGGTTTTTTGCTGCAAGAGAGTTCAGGGAGAATAAACACCAGGTGCAGGATATAATTTACACAGTGTGGCGGAGGAGGTTGGTTGGGGGAGGGGGCACTGATAGGTTAACTTTGTGAAGGAAAAATCTAGTTAGTGACACTGCAGATTAGTAGGTTAAAAAGCTAAGATTGATCAACTCTTTCAGGCTCATTTTTCCTGTTCTCTGTTCTCTTTTCTTGTTCTCAGGAGAGGAGAAACTTCATTTCTTTTTTGCTGCAACACAAATCTGATAGGCAATGTCCTATATTTTCCGTAGCAGTGATGCCATTGACTCTCCTTCCCTTTGGAAATCTCTTTCTTGATCTTGCAATATTGAATCTCCCTATAGTTATTCCTTCATTACTATTCTTTGTTAGCCCTTCACTGGAAGATGAAGAAGTGACTCAGAGCTCCGTCTTAGAGGATCTTTCCTTTTTCTCCCTGGTTTAAAAAAAAAAATCTTTTTAGCGACCTCAAGTAGAAAGGGTTGAGTTAACCACACACCTAAATTTATGGCACATTATAGAGTATTAGATCCATTCTTATTTTAATATTTATTTTCGTTTCTATTCATGCCCTGGGCTTCCCCAGTGGCTCAGTGGTAAAGAATCTGCTTGCAGTGCTGGAGACACGGGTTTGATCCCTGTGTCAGGAAGATCCCCTGGAGTGGCTATCCACTCCAGTAATCTTGCCTAAAGAATTCCATGGAGAGAGGAGCCTGGCAACTACCGTCTGCTGGGTCACAAAGAGTCAGACACCACTGTAGTGACTAAGCACATTCGTTCCCTACACCTTTTTTCTTTTTGGACCTAAACACTCAGAGCCAGCCCTGCAAAGATAGAAGAAAACATAGAGCTGCAAGTGCCAAAGACCTGGTGAAATGAATAAACAATTATTGAGCAAGCAGAGTTCATCAAACAAAGTGAGACCATATTCTTTCAACTTCAATGGTTTAGCAATGATGAAAACAACAGAGTGAATATTGTACTAATTAATCTCTACTAAATTTTAATTTTTATAAACTTTATTACTCCCAATAATGCAGATTTTTAACAAAATGTAGAGAAACATGGAAATATTCAGTGTCTCCTGTAAAGTAAACATACTGTAAAGTATGCCCCTCTTGGAGTCATTCTGTTGGAAAAGGACCTGATTAAAGGGTTAACAAGTAATCAAATCCCAAGGAGGGTGAAATGCAGCTGCTCCTGACACAATAGTTACCCCATAAATTCCTTGTCCCACAGCCTCACATTCTTCAGGCTCAGAGGAGGAGGAAAACAAATTTATTAATTTCTTTTTTTCTTAAGAAAATCTTCCAGAGAAAAGGAATCTTGTCATCTTTAACTTTGCTGAAGCCCCTCTGAAGCAACTCTTTCTACTAGATTTTTAGGAAGACTAGAAAGACAAGTAGCCATGGCCAAAATTGTAGCTTTGTAATAGTTAAACTTTTTACAAGCTTTTGGTGCCCTTTCTCTCACAGATGCCCAGGGACCTCATGCTATCCTTCAATTTATAAAGTTATTGACTCTATTAATCTACTCAGATCTGTTTTCTCCTGTCAAACCTCATACAAAAAGTTAATTTTCTCTTTCATTCTCCTCCAACCCAAAGAACATCAAATCCACATCATTCAGGTCTTACAAAATGTAGCTACTTTATAATTCAAATTTCATTTAGATTTGTATTGTCAAAAAGAGAAAAGGAAAGGCAAATGAGTCTTGAAAATTGTCATCTAATTGGAGAAACAGTAATACTGATTCTCCCTGATATGGGGACTGGGGAAATTCCTGGGAGGCAATAATGCAGAATAGTTTTACCTATTCTACTGAGAGTGAACTGAGATAAGACCAGAGTCTTGCCAGTAAAGTAATTAAAGTGATAATGATCATCGCCTATCAGTCCACTAGCATGTTGTTGTAGACTGCATAGAACCACATGATTCATCATTAACTCTTACACAATCTACTTGCTTGATGTATGTTTCTTTGGCTCAAACATGGTAAGGTTGATCTACTCCATTAATGTTCTTGAAACATCTTAAGATAACAGTTATCAGCATCCTCATAGTCACTCTTAATGTACTAATACATTGTTTTAACTAGGTCATTTGTGAAGTGGATCAACAATGTCATATATAGAGTTAGGGTTTGAAATTATTTTTAAGATTTTTTAAAAATAATTGAAACAGACAGACTGTTACTCAGGTAATAATATCTTATCAGATGTACTTTTTGAGCAGAAGAGAAAAAGTTTGCAGTTATCAAGCAGACAATTATACGGAAATTTCAGGCTATTTTATCTGTGACTAAACTGACAATGAATACTTCCAAAAGATTTGTCTTTCAGATAAATAGCATTCAAAATAAGCACATGACATGTTATGGAAAAAAAGTTATTCAATTCTGAGGTTGAAAGAGAGCAAAAAGATGAAGATCACTTGTTTAGCATCATATGGGACATGCAGACACCAACGGAACAACAATTTCAGAAACAGACAGACCTTGCTAATTCTATATACCGAATGAGTGTGAAATCACCTATAGGCACAAGGCAGAGGCAAAAATAAATCCTCTCTAAGTGAGTGTACTGCTAGCTTGAGCTTCAGACTACTGCAGTCTTTTTTCTTTTTCTTTTTGAAGTATAATCATTTACAATGTAATGTTAGTTTCTTCACTTCAGTTCAGTTCAGTCACTCAGTCGCGTCCAATTCTTTGAGACTCCATGAATCACTGCATACCAGGCCTTCCAGTCCATCACCAACTCCCAGAGTCTACCCAAATCCATGTCCATCGAGTCGGTGATGCCATCTAGCCATCTCATTCTCTCTCCTCCCCTTCTCCTCCTGCCCCCAATCCTTCCCAGCATTAGGGTCTTTTCCAATGAGTCAACTCTGTATCAGGTGGCCTAAGTTTTGGAGTTTCAGCTTCATCATCAGTCCTTCCAGTGAACACCCAGGTGTGATCTCCTTCTAGTGTATAGCAAAGTGATTCAGTTATACATATGTATATTACTCTTGGTACTATTTTCCATTACTGGTTTTTATAGGATATTGCAGATAGCTCCCTGTGCTACACAGTAGGACCTTACTGTTTATCTGTTTTGTATGTAGTAGTTTGTATTTGCCAACTATTTGGCCAACATATTATGAGCTGTTTGAATGTTTTGGAAATTAAGCCCTTGTTGGTCACATTGTTTGCAAATACTTTCTCATATTCCATATCGCTTCGTTTCCTTTGCTGTGCAAAAGCTCTAACGTTTGGTTTGATCACTTTCCTTTATTTTTGTGTTTTATTTCTATTGCCCTGGGAAACTGACCTTCTCCTCCAGTAGAAGAGCCACTGGGTATCCCTTCAGAGGAGTTGTCCGCCATGAAGTGTACACTGTGGTGTCATCTTTCACCCATTGTGCGGGCTCACAAAGTACACGGTTGGATTTTGACACTGCCCTCAGACCCACCTCTACCAGGGAAATGCAGGTGATTTGGCCTGGGTGTCCTTAGGCAGTATGCTCACAAAGTTGCCAGTGCAGATTCGTCAGTACAGTTTCTCTGCAGTCAGGTGTTGGGACCACTATAGTCATACGTTCACATCTGCTATGGGGACTATGGAATCATTTCCGTCCCAGCCCTGCCTCTGCATGTGCCCACCCACAAAGACTGCAGCTGCTACCATGGGACCCACTCCAGCTGTGGGAGCGCTAATAACCCACTCTGAAGTTCATCAGGTACTCAGCTCACAAACTGGCCACTGATGGTGTAAACCTGGATCACAGCTTCTGGGCCATGGCTCAGATTTCAGTCCTTCTTCCTAAATTATGCAGCCCTTGGGCATAGGTTCAGATTTCACGCCGCCTCTGCTTGTGCACAACCCACCATTGCTTGCACCCTGGAGTCTTGCCTGCAGTGAGCATGCTGAAAATGAGACTGTTATGGTGGGGCCATGTCCCTCCTTTTATGCTTATGTTAATGACAGGGCTTCTCTGATGGACCAGGGCTCCTCCTGTCTACACCCTTGGTTGCTGTTTGGACCATACTCCAGCCCCTTCAGGCTGTTTCCATGGAGCCATCCCCAGTCCTCTCCCCTGGTCTGTCTGCTGAAGCTCAGATTTCTCCACACCAGCAGACTTGCACCTCGGACTAGGGAGCGCAGGAAGGTAACCAGGACTGTCTGTGCTTGTCTTTCTCCTTTCTGCCCTGACAATCTGGCTGCTACACTCTCCTCTGAGCCTCTGAAGCTCCCAATCTATCCTGTCTGTCATCTCAGGCTCTGAAGGGTGTTCCTGAGTAAGGGAAACTTTCCTCTTTCACAGCTCTGGGATGCTTCAGTTCAGTTCAGTTCAGTCGCTCAGTCATGTCTGGCTCTTTGCAACCCCGTCCCCTACAAATCCTTTGCTTTTTCCTTTCATCCTACCTGGTTACATTGTAACCTGTCTTGTAACTTTGGTTGTATGAGCTCTTCTGCCAGCATTCAGTAGGTGTTCTGTGAGAATTGTTCCACATGTAGATGTATTTTTGATGCTTTTGTGGGAGGTGGTAAGATCCACATCCTTCTGTTCTGCCTTCTTGATTTCCCTCCTGTAGTTTTGTTTTTTTTTTTAAATATAGCTTTGAGCACTCAGTTTAAAATAATCATAATTAAATTAAGTAACATGAGTTCCTGAACCCAAATAAATAACTATCAAAACAAACCTTTAAAGGAAAAGGTTGGTACATTTGATATGCTAAAATTCAGAATATCTTTTCATCAAAAGACATCACTAAGAAAGCAAAAAGGCAAGCCAGACAGTGGAAGAAGTTATTTTCAATATACATAAAGAATAAAACTCATATCCAATGTCAGTTAAAAAAGACAACCCAAATGAAAATTGAGCAGTATACAGAGGAAGAAAAGCAAGTGTGAACGAGGTGCCCACCTTTATTTATAATCAAAGAATGCAAATTAAAATGATAGTGGGATAGAGTACACATCCACCAGCAAGTGCTGGAGATACCAACAATATACATGTTGATGAGGATGTAGCAGAAGAGAAATTTCTATACACTGTGTCAAGTAAAAGTGAAATGCTTTGGAACATAACTTTCTTTCAGAAAGTTAAAAATAAGCATAACCAGTGTATAATTCCTACACATGCTCACATGTATGTGCACTAAACTGTTCTAATATACACGCTCATATGTATGTGCACTAAATTGTACTGATATACACGCTCATATGTATGTGCACTAAACTGTACTGATATACACGCTCATATGTATGTGCACTAAATTGTACTAATATACACGCTCAAAAGTATGTGCACTAAATTGTACTAATATACACGCTCATATGTATGTGCACTAAACTGTTCTAATATACATGCTCATAAGTATGTGCACTAAATTGTACTGATATACACGCTCAAAAGTATGTGCACTAAATTGTACTAATATACATGCTCATATGTATGTGCACTAAACTGTTCTAATATACATGCTCATAAGTATGTGCACTAAATTGTACTGATATACACGCTCATATGTATGTGCACTAAATTGTACTAATATACACGCTCAAAAGTATGTGCACTAAATTGTACTAATATACATGCTCATATGTATGTGCACTAAACTGTTCTAATATACACGCTCATATGTATGTGCACTAAATTGTACTAATATACATGCTCATAAGTATGTGCCCTAAATTGTACTAATATACACGCTCATATGTATGTGCAGTACAATGTACTAATGTGCATGTTCATATGTATGTGCACCACACTGTGCAAATATACATGCTCATTTGTATTTGTACTACATTGTACTAATATATCCAAGGTTGATCATAGCAGCATTATTCTAAATATTGGGTTGGCCATAAAGTTCATTTGGGTTTTTCTGTAACATCTTATGGAAAAGCCCTAACAAGCTTTCTGGCCACCCAGTATTGAAAAACTGGTAACACCCAAATGTCCATCAGCAGTAGAATGGATAAATGAAAACAAGGGAATTAGAATACCGTGGAATAACACAGATTGATAAAATACTGAGGAAAAGAAGCAAATTTCAAAGAAAAAAACCAGCATAAATTCATTACAGTAAAACTTGAAGCAAAGAGGCAAAACTAAAGTTTATTTATTTATTTTTGGCTGCACTGAGTCTGTTGCTGTGCACGGACTTTTCTCTAGCTGCACTGAGCAGGGGCTACTCTCTAGCTGCAGTGTGCATGCTTCTCATTGCGGTGGCTTCTCCTGCTGCAGACACAGGCTCTAGAACATGCAGGCTTCAGCAGTTGCACTGTGTGGCCCCAGTGGTTGTGGCTAGTGGGCTCCAGAGTGCAGACTCAGTAGTTGTGGTACAAAGGCTTAGTTGCCCTAAGACATGACTGGGGATTGAACCCCATGTCCCCTGCATGGCAGGGAGATTCTTAACCTCTGAACCACCAGGGAAGTCCAAAACTACAGGATTATAAGGTTGCCTGTATGAATGGCGATTACCTCTGTGAAAAGACTTTTGGCAATGGACACATGTAGACTTTTGGGGCCTTGGCAATTTTTTTTCATAGTCTGAGTGGTAAATACAGGAGTACTTGCTTTACAATAAGTTATTGGACTGTATACTTGGGTTTTACGTGCTTTAGTTTTCGGTGTTATAGTCCACAATGTTAAAAAACAAATGAAACAGCTCTCTGTATACTGACATTAAATAATTCTTGAGTTTATGTTGTAGATGAAAACCTGGAGTGTGGAAAAGTGTATAAAATTGGCTACTATTTATGAAAAAAAAAAAGGAAGAAGGTATGAGGGAGGGAGAGAGAGACAGAGAGAGAAAGCAGGAGAGAGGTGTTCATAAAAGAGGGAATAAAAAACAGTGGTTATCTTAGGAGAAATAGGTGGCCAAGGGACAAGATCAGTAGAAAAATGACTATTCATTGTATACCTTTTTGTACTTTTTGTATTTCATACCATGTAAATGTATCAGCTATTCTGTGTGTGTGTGTGTGTGTATACTCAGTCATGTCTCACTCTTTGTGACCCCATGGACTATATCCTGCCACTCTTTGCAACCCCATGGACTGTATCCTGCCTGGGTCCTCTGTTCATGGAATTTTCCAGGCAAGAATACTGGAGTGGGTTGCCATTTCCTACTCTAGGGGATCTTCCCAAGCTAGGGATCAAACCCCTGTCTGCTATGTCTCCTGTATTGCACGCGGATTCTTTACCACTGCCACATGGGGAGCTCATTAACTATTCTAAATAAATAAGTAAACACTCCAACAAGAAAAAAAAAAAAAGGAAAAAAAATTCCTAACATCAATGCTGATTATACTTATCCACAAGAGGTCACTATCGAATGATGTTGAACTCTAGTTCCTCATCAGAGGAAAACCAGTCTGAAGTCTTCCTGCTCTCACCAGGAAGTGAAGAAGCATCTTCATTTACATTCTTACTTTATTTTACCTGTCATGTTCTGTTTTATAAAAAAAACCTCCAATTCAAAAATACGCACAGAAATTTAAAAGATACATTTAAAATGGAGCGAAAGAAGACAAAGAATTGAAGAGACAGTATGAAGCCATGAATGAATTTACAAAAAGCATAATATTATCCATTTCCCCTAGGATTAATGCACAGATTAGATTCTAATGTTTCTAGCATTTGATACAGAAAAGGAAGTATTGTCAGTTTTATAATTCAAAATTTTGCTCAGGAGGCTATTCAGAGTATGAAAAATGTTTTCCCTGGTATAGTCTGTTAAAGACAATCCATAAGGACTGTTTAGGTGAAATTCCTGACCGGTCTTAATAACAAGAATAATCCACAGAACAATTGGAAAACAACGCCATCTTATTGAGAGAAGTGTAAGATGCTCTGGGACACCAGATCAGGGAAGTTTCATTCATGGGTTAGTCATGGTTGAAAATGAAACTAAGAATACATGGTATAGAAAAGGAAGAAGAAAAGCCACAAAACTTGTGCTTTAAAAATTCTGTCTTGCACATAGAAGAGTGTTCAGCCTTCACTTGGTTGGATTTTTCAAAATTTGGTTATTGCAACAAATTCCCTTTCCAGTAAAGTTGAGCTGATTGTCCTTCAGGCAAATAATGGGTTAAATGCTACCTTCTAAGTTCTAAGTTCAAGGAAAAACAGCCCTATTCAAATACTGCTGCTGGCTCACCAATGCAGGGCTTAAGGCAAAGACGAGGGAAGTCAGTGTCTAGGAGTCAGTTTTCTCTGTGACGAGAGCTGTAACAGCTGTGAAAAACACTTCAGCAGTGATGGATTCTTCTGATATTCAAAGGAAAAATATAGCTATCATTGGTGGTGGCTTGGTAAGAATCTATTTGGATATATTATTCCTGGTAGTGGTATTATATTATCATTACTCTTTTTTGCTTTTTTATCAGAGATTAATTGCTTTTATTAATATTTTTTCTATCAGTTTTACTGCAGTGTTATTGACATAGAGCACTCTGTAAGTTTCAAATGTACAGCATAATGATTTCACTTACATACATTATGATTCCCACAAGAAGTTTAGTGAGTATTTCTCATTTCAGAGAGATATAAAATAACAGAAAAAGAAAACGTATTTTTTCTTTGTAATGGGAACTCTAAGGATTTACTCTCTTAACAACTTTCATATGCAACATACAGTGGTGTTCATTACATGTTACATCTGTGGTGCTTATTTATATTATAACTGTTAGTTTGTATTTTTTGACCACCTTTGTTGTTGTATAAAGATATTATACCTTTAATCTTCCTCACCTATTTCACTTATTTTAATATTATTAATCACTTGTAAGGATTGTTCACTTTCTTTTGAAACTTTTCTGATATTTAAATACACCTTTTTAAAATGTGGTATTAGTTTAGTTTGCTCTTTCCTTAAAGAGCTATCTTATTTCCATTAAATACAAAGGTGTCCATTTTCCGTTGTTTTTTCTGTATAACATTTTTCAAAATAGAAAATAAAGCAAATTGAATTTGATTAATCCCTGAATAGACTATGTTTTAAAACAAATATTAATGTAAATAGTTATTTTAATCAAAATATTTGCCCTGCTTTGGTTAATAACAGTTTATACTGTCTAGTAAGAATAAAAGTGTCAAGAAACATGAAGTTAATGCAGAATTATCACATTGAATGTTCACTAGTTATCTGAGTAAGTGGGAGTAATACTTATTCAGTCCTCCTATCTGGCTGGTCCCAAGTTGGTGGAGTGAGGCACAGAGCAGGTGAGATGAATGGGCTGAGATGGCCCCACATCTAGCAAGATGAGGGTAGGGGGTGTCTCTTCTCTGCTTCCACCGTTATTATAGGAAAGCTAGTTCTGCTTAACGTGGGGCTGCCTCAGTGAAACTGTATTTTCCCCTCCCTTAGCAGAACAGCTATTTTGGAATCAAAATATCCCCATTAGTTAAAGTTTAATCATTTTGGCTTTGCCTTTGGTTTAATCATGTGCACGCTTTTAGATCATAGGTATTTATTTCATTTACTCCGCGAAAATTTGCTGAGGGCCTAATAATGTGCCAGACACTGTTCTAGGTTGTATGTAAATGAGTACATTTTGAACCACATATAGAGTTATACAGTTTGTGCTAATTCTGACTTGGGTGTTGCCTTCCTTTTTGTGTTTTTCCTAAAGTATGATGACAGTTCTAACATTTCTGGTTTGCTATTGTTGTAGCCACACGTTCTGGGAAACAAACTCACTCAAAAGAACAATGCAGATAGTGAAGTGCAGTTTATTACACCAGCAGGCCCGAGGCAGAGTCTTCTCTTAGCCAAGGACCCCCCAAACAGTTTTTGTGAAAACCTTATATACCCTAAGTGTACATGCACAAACTCACCTCCCCATATTCCCTGACAATCAAAGTTAACCTGTGATTCATTTGCCTTAAGCCTAGGCAGTTAACAGTGGACAATTATCAATAGGCCTGTGATCATACCTCAATAAGTATAACAGAATGTATGATTCTATTTGGTTACACAGATAATTAGGGTACTCTTTTAGCAAAGGAAGAGCCCCAGGGCTCTTCCTTCCTGGGGCCTGGTTTTCCAGTTGGTTTGTCGTTTCCATAGATACTGGGCATGGAAACTGGGCGTATAGCTCAGAGTCCACAGTCTAGCCCAAGGATGGAGTCCTGCTTTCAAGATAGGGCCTGTTCTGATTCCTCCTTCACTATCACATGCTGTGTTGGCCGATGCATGTGGCACACATCCTCATTTCTTCATACTTTATACCTGGCTTCAATCTAATTGTTCCTATCAAAATTTTGCATAAAATGTGGATTTATGGAGTCAACAAAATCCTATTGGGTGCCAGCTATGTGCCAACAGTGTTTTAGGTACCAGGAACACAGTGATGAGCATTCAGGGAGGAGAAAGACAATGCAGAAGAAAAGTAAGTTCAGTGAGGCCTGAGCACTACAAAAAACATTCAAGCAGGGTAATGCTGTAGGATCTTGAGGTACCCATTTATAGAGTGTGGTCAGGGACAGCTTTTCTGAGGAGACATATGACCTGAAAAATGAGAAGGAAGCCATCATGTGAAGGGCTACAGAAAGAGATTTTGGGGTAGATGAAGGACTGGAGAGAAACAATGAGATAAAGAGCTGAGCACTTTTCTTGGAGCAGACAGAAAGGCACAAAGAATGAGACTGGAAAGGAGTAGCCACTGAGGCTGGGGAGAATGATATACCCAGAGAGTCTAAGATCTTAGAGTGCAAGGCAGACAGATTTTATCCTAGATGCAATGAAAAGCTGTTGGAAGAGTTTAAGTATGAAAGAAAGCTGTGATTTTAAGATTCCTTAGGCTGTTATATAGAGAAGAACTGGGAAATTTTTAAGACCATGTAGACCAGTTAAGAGGCTGTTGTGTTTGTCCAAGGCTTGGATTAGGGTGGCAGCAGTGATATCTCTTACAATGGCTCTTAGATATCCAAGTGACAGTGAAAGTCGCTTAGTCATGTCCAACTCTTTGTGACCCCATGGACTATACAGTCCATGGAATTCTCCAGGCCAGAATACCGAAGTGGGTAGCCTTTCCCTTCTCCAGAAGATCTTCCCAATCCAGGGATTGAAACCAGATTACCTGCATTGCAGGCAGATTGTTTACCAGCTGAGCCTTAAGAGAAGCCCAAGAACACTGGAGTGGGTAGCCTGTTCCTTCTCCAGGAGATCTTCCTGACCCAGGAATCAAACCGGGGTCTCCTGTATTACGGGCAGATTCTTTGTCAACTGAGCTAGGGGAGATAACAAATATGTGATTGGATATATGATTTTGGAAGGCATAAAATTGTGAGTATCATCCACAGGTTTCTCCCTGAATAACACCTGAACTCTTCATCATCGAACCACTTCATTATCTGGGCACACATACATGTGATAGAAAATGGAAGACATGAACTAATACACATATTTAATAAGCAACTAAAATTCCTCTGTAAAGGACTTCTTTTCACCTTATTGCTCAGGTCCATACTTAGGAATCATGTCTGATTCTTTTTTTTCATTTTATGAAAACCCCCGTTCCTCTTTCATTCTATCAATAAGCCTTGGTGCCTCTATAACGAAAATATATTTCAATTCTGGTCATTGCTACCATCAGTTAGGGCCATCATCATTCTTTATCCATACTCCTGCAGCCTCCTCCTAAATGATCTCCCAGCTTCTACTCTTATCCATAGGCAGTCACACAGCAGCCAGAATCAACCTTTCAAATCATTAGTGTGATAATTACCATTCATTGCTTAAAACCTTCCATTACAAATAAAGTAAAACCTAAACTCCTTACCAAAAGCCCTACAGGAACTGAGTCTGTCTACCTGCCTGGCCTCATCCTTTCCATGTTTTTTTTTTTTTATATTACCTATCAGCACCTGAAATCATATACTTTATTTGTTTGGGGTAAGTAGGTAAGCTATTTATTAAGCATCTATTCCTACAAGGATATAGCCTCTCGTGGCTGGAACCACACCTAATATTACTTAATGTCATTATTTAGTATTTGACAGATAAATTAATGAAAGGAATGAAAAACTCTTCTTAAAGATATGAAGGTAAAGGAAATTTCATAGTGGATGAAAGACTGAATATTGAGGAAATTTAAAAAATTAAAAAAGAATTCTGATTACATAAAGTGATTCAAGAAGGTTAAATTCAATACATAAAGGACAAAATTATTTTCTTGCCCATCTACTTTCTTGTGTGTGTGTGTGTGTGTGTGTGTGTGTGTGTGTGTGTGTGTTTCACCTTTCCCCTTATCTTCCTCCCCATGGACTGATCCTAGTCCTTTAGAATAGGATCTCTGATTATTAAAGGCTGATACACTAAAGGCTCTCTCTGGACCCCAGGGGGAAAACCGCAAGAGCTGAGAACCTTTACTCAGAAGTCCAAATAATATAACGAACTGATTTTTTTCCCCAATGATACCTTGCCTAGTGAAAGATTACTCAAGAATTTGTCTTTGCTCTAATGTAGTGACCGTCTGATTCTGTGATTAACCAATTGATTTCTGTTCTTTGAAAACATGCTAAGTCAAAGAGGTCAGAAGTAACTAATAGATCAATGAAGGTCTTTGAGAAACTAAAGGTGAAAGAAATTGTAAACAATGATCATAAACTGGTTAAAGTTATATTGAAGAGTGGGAAAAGACGTTAAAACAGTTTTTCAAGAATGTTAATCTGAGTATTTACAAAAATCACTATACTCACTTAGTTATTTTCCTTCTTGTGTGAAACGCTGCTCCCAATCCCTTCCCCTGCAATAGGGATTACCTCCTGGAAGCTGGGGGTGTAACTTCTCCTGCGAATGTACACAGGACTGTGCTTGCCTTTATCACAGACTGCATTCTGTTAAAGTTATAGACATAATGATTGTAAAGAGATAATTGTTTAGTTGTTGAGTCATGTCTGACTGTTTTGTGACCCAACGGACTGCAGCCAGCCAGGCTCCTCCATCCATGGGATTTCCCGGGGAAGAATACTGGAATGGGGTGCCATTTTCTTCTACAGGGGATCTTCCCAACCTAGGGATCGAACCCGTGTCTCTTGCATCTCCTACGCCAGCACATGGATTCTTTACCACTGAGCCACCCACATTTGTAGATATGCATAGTTTATTCCCCATAGAAGCTTCTGTAACTTCGAGTCTAAATATTTTCTTATCTTTGGGTCCTGCCCCCTTTTCTTTTATAACGGTATCCCAGTGTCTTGTATTGTCAAACACACTAAAATATCTTGTGTGCGTGAGTTTGCTTTCGGAACAAAGTGGAGGATCATGCTCTTAGATGTTATGGGCAAGTAAAACAAAGACACTATTTTTCAGAATGGAGTCATAATGAATGCAATACTTTGAAGGACTAACATTTTAAAAAAAAGAAGATTTAAAAAACAATCTCTACTTTTCAGGCTGAAAAGAGTTTTGTTGTTGTTGTTTAGTCACTCAGTTGTGTCTTACTCTTTGCAACCCCATGGACTATGTAGCCCACTAGGCTCCTCTATCCTTCAGATTCTCCAGGCAGAAATACTGGAGTGGGTTGCCATTTGGAAGGAGTTTTACAGTCTTCCAATTCTAACCTAAGGCAACCCAGGGGTAAAAAACTGCCACATGAGTTTACGTTAGAGTGAGACTTGTTTTCTTTACCAAATGACAATCCAGAGAAGTCAAAAGAAAGGCCATTGCACATGTGTCCTGAAGATGTGTAGGTATTCAGGTTCTTGGTATCTGGAAATGCTGCTGCTGAGGTGACTGTTTTCAATGTTTACAAGTATGATGGAAATGATCAGAGTTTTCAGTGACAGTTACAGCTACTGATCTCTCATTTTTTGGCTGAAGTTTAGAGTTTCAGCTGTAAGGATTATTGAGAATAGCAGCCTTAGTTGTTGCCTTCTGTTGTAGTGTGTGTCCATTGTTCTAGAACACACTTTGAAGATGCATTTTAGGGCAATATTGAAGCATTTCTTCTGTCTCCCTAGCTGATAAGCAACTCCTTTTCCCCTTTGTTTGACCCAGCAAAATTCTTCATTAAGAGCTTATTTAGAGGGTAAAGTTGTTCAAAACATCAGGTCAAGGAGATGTGTTTTCCATGACTTATTATTGTTAATTGGGGCCCTGTCCCCTAGTAGTCAAGTTGTTAGTGGCCTCTACTGGTGAAATTGGGGCTTCCCGGCTGGCTCAGTTGTAAAGAATCTGCAGGAAACACAGAAGATGCAGGTTCAATCCCTTGGTTGGGAAGATCCCCTGAAGAAGGGAATGGCAACTCACTCCAGTATTCTTGCTAGGAAAATTCCATGGACAGAAGAGCCTGGTGAGCTATAGTCCATGGGGTCGCAAAAGAGTTGGACATGACTTAGGGACTAAACAACAACTGATGAAACTTCCTTTGAAACTGCTTGATTGTGATGCTATTAGAGGTTATATCTCATGCCTAGAGATGTTAAATTCTGTCACAAATTTATAGGCTCAAAATGGACCTTATGTCAAATTGGCCCTAGACAGTGTTTTCTACCCTGTCTCCCTAGGGTCTTTCCACCTCACAGCTCACTCTTCACTCAGTTCAGTTGGATAGAAGCAGCAAAAGACAGTGAGGAGAATGCACAGGAAAGGCTGCAATCTGCTGGAAGTGCAGGAACTCGTACCCTCTCCAGGTCTTGGATTCTTCATCATGGGCTAAGACTTGGTCCCTAAGTCTTTTAGCTCTGCAGTTTTTCTGCTTCCTTTTCATACTTCCTTCCTCACAGGTCACTAGCTTTGTTCTCAATCTAGTCTTTATAAACATAGAAATCAAATGTCACCTAGATTTTTCACTTTCTCCAAAATAAATATTCTAGACATGTATAAACCATCAAATGGTTCATAATTTTTGGTTTTGAACTGTGGTGCTTTTGAACTGTGGTGCTGGAGAAGACTCTTGCAAGTCCCTTGGACTGTAAGAAGATCCAACCAGTCCCTCTGAAAGGAGATCAGTCCTGGGTGTTCATTGGAAGGACTGATGCTGAGGCTGAAACTCTCAATACTTTGGCCACCTCATGCGAAGAGTTGACTCATTGGAAAAGACCCTGATGCTGGGAGGGATTGGGGGCAGGAGGAGAAAGGGACAACAAAGGATGAGATAGCTGGATAGCATCACTGACTCGATGGACGTGAGTCTGAGTGAACTCCGGGAGTTGCTGATGGACAGGGAGGCCTGGTGTGCTGTGATTCATGGGGTCGCAAAGAGTTGGATACGAATGAGCGACTGAAATGAACTGAACTGAACTGATAGTTCTCTATATAGTTGATGCTGGGAAAGATTGAAGGCCAGAGAAGGGGATGATGGTTGGAGATGAGATGGTCAGATGGTATCACTGACTCAATGGACATGAGTTTGAGTTGGTGATGGACAGGGAGGCCTGGCATGATGCAATCCATGGGGTTGAAACGAGTCAGACATGACTGAGTGACTGAACTGAGCTGAACTGAACTAATAGTTGGTTCAAGTGTATACTTTTTACTTTATGCAAATATTGATGAGCCAAACTATGCAAATAGCTTAATAACTATTATTATTTTGTTTCATTAATATTAAAATATCTGTTCACTTCACTCTTGTTTTCCACTCCTCAGGCACAAAAACCAATGTATGATAAAACCTGTACTACTACCCTGATTTCTAGCACCTTGTAAAAACAGAAGTGAAGTCAATTTCTTTGTGACCACAGATGTCATCTTGAATTTGCTCAATACGTAAGAGACAAGTTTTCATCTCACTCTACTAGCTTTCGTCAATTTCTTTTGTAGTTTTGCTTATGTTCCAATTCCTCTCACCAAATAAGTTTTCTTTCAGCTATCTCACTCACGTATCTGTATTTCTCTAACAGGCCTGACTAACATTTTGAGTATTTTTTGCTACACTGATAGATAAAGTACCTCATAAACCCTGTTCTCACCTACATAAAACAAAAGTCCTTGTTCAGAGTTTAGTTCATTTGCTGCCTAATGAACAGTATCTGAAATGGAACCAATAACTTTAGACAGATCAGTTTTGTTAACTGTCTACCAAGAAAGTGTTCTGCTTCTCAGCCTTTTGGCTGAGATCGCAGACAGTAAAGCATCTGTTAAAGATGTGGGAGACTCGGGCTCGATCCCTGGGTTGGGAAGATTCCTTGGAGAAGGAAATGGCAATCCATTCCAGTACTATTGCCTGGAAAATCCCATGGACAGAGGAGCCTGGTAGGCTACAGTCCATGGGGTCGCAAACAGTCGGACACGACTGAGCGACTTCACATTCACATTCCTTTTTATTGGTTCCAAAATACTCTGTTTGTCCATCTGTCCATACACATCTCTTCATTCAGCTATTCATCTGTCTGTCAACTCAAAGAGAAAAGAACACTCCTCCACTGGTGATGATAATCTTAGTTGGCACTTTTTTCTTGAAGACAATTTGGAAAAAATATATGCTGATAGTCTTAAAAAATATGGAGGAATTGAAGAAAGCAACATGCTCCCTCTCTCTCTGAAAGTCAGCTTCAGCAATGCCTTGCCTTTAGAGGGAAGATTGTCCTTTAATCTGAGGGGAGTTAAAAGCATTAGAATCTAATATAGACTCTCAAATACACCAGATCTGGAGTATGTACAAAACCTGTAACAAAACCTTCTAAAAATCTCGTTCACTCTCAACCTCTTCCACGTACTTTGCAGTTATTCCCAAAGCAAAACCAAAGAAGATACAACTAACTCCTGCCACACCACAAGCCATCAAAACCCTCTCCTCAACTTATCTCAGGCTCTCTTCTACTCCTCTCTCATTACCTGTTTATAATTAAGCAATATAAATTCCTTCTGATACTAAATAATATAAATTCCTCCATTCCTCCTGATACTAAGGCCCAAGAACCAATAGGGCAGGCAGAAAGAGAGTATGGATCTCAGAAGTTTCTGGGAGTTTGGTCCCTGTCACTAAAACCTGTGCTTTGATGGACCATTTCATTATTGTGATTTTACCCAAAGAACTCAGTGGGTACCATGCAATTGTTTATAACCCTAAAAATTTAAAATAACTCCAGTGTACAAATATAAGGGCATTGCATACAACAAAATGTAAAGCAATTCATAAGTATTATGATTTAAAATATCTTATGACTTGGAAATACATTCACAGTATACTATTCCTTTTTAAAAGATAATTATATAATAAAATATATATCCTACTACCATTTTAAGAAGAAATATCATTTGCTTTATATACATAGGCAATGTTAATACTGGTTCTCCCTGGTGGTAAGGGTGTGGAAGATTACATTTTCTTTCAAATACTTTCTAAATTTTTATTACAAACTGTTGAGTCTTTTACTAAGTATCAGGTCTGTACTGGAAATAGAAAGATGGACAAAATATAAGCCATACACATATCATGAATCCCTGGGCATTCACAGCCTAGTGGGAAAGTCAGTCAGGAATGTAAATAAATAATTCAGCTATTTAGGAAAGATATTAAAACACATATACACATCCATGGAATTAAAGAAGAAAAAACACGTCTTTTGGAGTTGGAGAGATACTGAGAGAAATTGTACAGAGGATATGATTCTTGAATGAAGGCTAAAGGAGGAGAAAACAGCACAGGCAAAGGGAACATTAGATTCAAATGCACACAAGTATAAAAGTACAAGGCATATTCAAGAAATATACAGTGACTTCGGTCTACCTCTTACAGATAGTACATGAGAATAAGAAAAAAAAATGAGCTTGAGAGGCTGGGATCAAATGTAAGAATCTTTTATGCCATGTTGAAAACTTGAGACTTTCTTAAAGACTTATGAGGAGCCAATGAAGGATTTTAAGAAAGGAACTGCATCATTCAATTTCTGTTTTAGGCAATAGCCAGCTCTTCTGGAAGTATGACTTAAATAGGTTCTTGGAAGAAAAGTTACAACCAACCTAGATAGCATATTGAAAAGCAGAGACATTACTTTGCCAGTAAAGGTCTGTCTAGTCAAGGCCATGGTTTTTCCAGTGGTCATGTATGGATGTGAGAGTTGGACTGTGAAGAAAGCTGAGTGCTGAAGAATTGATGCTTTTGAACTGTGGTGTTGGAGAAGACTCTTGAGAGTCCCTTGGACTGCAAGGAGATCCAACCGGTCTATTCTGAAGGAGATCAATCCTGGGATTTCTTTGGAAGGAATGATGCTAAAGCTGAAACTCCAGTACTTTGGCCATCTCATGCGAAGAGTTGACTCATTGGAAAAAACTCTGATGCTGGGAGGGATTGGGGGCAGGAGGAGAAGGTGGCGACAGAAGATGAGATGGCTGGATGGCATCACTGACTCGATGGATGTGAGTCTGAGTGAACTCTGGGAGTTGGTGATGGACAGGGAGGCCTGGCGTGCTGCAATTCATGGGGTCATAAAGAGTCGGACACGACTGAGCGACAGAACTGAACTGAACTGACGGGGAGGAAGAATTACTAGAAAACTTCTAGTAGTTCAGGTGATAGGCAATGGGAGCCCCATATATGAACAGTGGAAGGTATGGGAAGGAGATCTATTTTCAGAGAGATTTGAAAGGTGAAATAAATAGGACTTGTTACCTCGTTAAACATATATTTGTAGGTAGAGAGGGCATTAACTATTCTTCGAGTTACCCTCGTTGGGTAATAGCAGGTAGAGTCGTCATTCACCAAAAGAATGAATGCAGAGGAGGAGAAGGGTCTGAAGATTGAGGAGGGGAATAAGTTGAATGTGAGGTATGCTGAGATGAAGATTCCTAGGGATCTTCCTACGAAGACACCCAGGAAGAGAGGTTCAGTAGTCAGAGATGGTGTTCTGGAGGAGTATCTAGGCTAGAGAAAAAGTCTTGAACAAACTTTCTTAAGAGCCCCAGCTTGAAAGTGTGTGGGACATTCATCTTATCATCAACAAAGGAAGGAAAATCACGACTGTCGCTTGACCTTAGAGACCAAATTCAGATGATACAGGTAAGAGAGTTCAGAGTAAGATCTAAATAATAAAACATTTGACACAACATTCACAATTCTAGAGCCCTCGGATGGCTCAAATGGTAAGAACCTGCCTGCAGTGCAGGAGACCCAGGTTCGATCCCTGGGCTGGGAAGATCCCCTGGAGAAGGGAATGACAACCCTCTCCAGTATTCTTGCCTGGAGAGTCCTGTGAACAAAGGAGCCTGGTGGGCTACTGTCCATGAGTTGCAAAGAGCCGGGCATGACTGAAAGACTAACACTTTCACTTTCTCAATTCTAGCAGATGTAACAGTTACAAAGTATGAAGACATTCTTATCTCCTTATTTCAGAGTAAGTGCAATTAACAATCTGGTTCTTCTCATTACATTGCTATGGTCAAAGATCGAATTCTTCAAAGACCAAGCTATAGTTCCATGAGTAGGAGGTTATTAACAGGCTTTACTAAAGCCTGTTTGGTGATAGACTCAGAAACAAACAATCTCTATGACTCTTAGGGAAAGTTTTACGTGCTTCAGTAGGTCACAAATAGTTGACACATGTTTAACATTACATTAATTTCATGAGTTGGAGTAGGAAATGACAACCCACTCCAATATTCTTGCCTGGAGAAACCATGGACAGAGGAGCCTGGTGGGCTACAGTCCATGGGGTCACAAAGAGTTGGACAGGACTGAAGTGATGGAGCACCAGTTCCATGAGTAGGAGGTTATTAATAAGCTTTGCTAAAGCTTGTTTGGTGACAGACTCAGAAACAAGCAATCTATGTGACTAGGGAGAGTTTTATATGCTTCATGAGGTCAAAATTAGTTGACTGATGTTTAACAATACATTATCAGATCAATTTCAAACATACTATATTAAAAGGCATAGAAAGTATGACATTTTAAAAATCATGATGTCTCTTCCTATCAAGGTCAGCATTTATATTGGATTGGCCCAAAAGTTTGTTTGAGTTTTCCTGATGTTATAGAAAACCTGAATAAATTTTGGGCTAATCCAATAAACTTAGTTTTCTCATGATCAATGGATACTTGAACAATCCTTGCTGCCGAGGTCACGTGGGAATCAGCGGAAAGGTAGTAGATCCTACTGCTCAGCATGATATTCACTGGCTGAATGCCTGAGAAGCATAACTCCACATTTATATAAAAGAAATTTTCAAATTATCTTTTAAATTAGTGAGTTAGGCATCACTATAATGGTCCACAGCAGGGTCCAGGCACATGACCCTTAAAGAAGGAAGTTAGAAGAGACAAAGTGGGGAAATGGAAGAGCAGTAAGTTGGGTAAATCCATGATTACGTAACCAAGGAATCGCCTCAGAGTCTGCTGAAGCACAAACAAGCTAAGTCAGTTGTTAATAAAACATTTACTTTTCAGATTATTTTTTTAATCAAAACTGTTTACTGCTGCGAACTGTTGATGCTGCAAAACAAATATGGAGATTTTTCATAATAGTCTATGTCCAGGCTTACCTCTGTCTGGGTTTCCCTCATAGTTCAGTTGGTAAAGAATCTGCCTGCAATTCAAGAGACCCTGGTTTGATTCCGGGGTTGGGAAGATTTGCTGGAGAAAGGATAGACTACCCTCCCTCTCCAGTATTCTTGGGCTTTCCTTGTGGCTCAACTGGTAAAGAATCCGGGCAAAATGCGGGAGATCTGGGTTTGATCCTTGTGTTGGAAAGACCTCCTGGAGAAGGGAAAGGCTACCCACTCCAGTATTCTGGCCTGGAAAATTCCATGGACTGTATAATCCATGGGGTTGCAAAGAGTCGCACAAGACTGAGTGACTTTTCACTTTCAGGCTTTACTCTAAGAACTGGCATGAAAACTACTAATAGCTCCTAGGAGTCTAACCACATATAGTTTCTTCCCTCCTCTCACCAGCCTCCCTCCTTATTGATGCACAGGAAGCAGCTGGGCCTTACCCAATAGTATGTGTTGGGTTTAGCATGATATACACATATTTTCCTTTCCATTTATATCTTTGGGTCTTCCTAGCATTTTTGCCTGTGTAACAACTAAAGAGTCTCTGGTGGCTCAGATGGTAAAGCATCTCCCCGTAATACAGAAGACTCAGATTCAATCCCTGGGGCAGGAAGATCCCCTGGAGGAGGTCATGGCAACCCACTCCAGTATGTTTGCCTGGAGAGTCCCATGGACAGAGGAGCATGGTGGGCTACAGTCCAATTCCTGATTAAGAGCATTTTACGTAGAAGTGAGAAGGAGAAATAAAGTTAGAGTGAGTATAAAAAGTACTTTATAAGCCATGTTACTAATCTTTCTAGCTGAATTTATATAATATCTACAAATAACTTTTCCTTTTAGTTTTATTCAAACCTTCAGTTCAGTTCAGTTCAGTTGCTCAGTTGTGTCTGACTCTTTGTGACCCCATGAATGGCAGCACGCCAGGCCTCCCTGTCCATCACCAATTCCTGGAGTTTACCCAAACTCCTGTCCATCAAGTCGGTGATGCCATTCAGCCATCTCATCCTCTGTTGTCCCCTTCTCCTCCTGCCCCCAATCCCTCCCAACATCAGGGTCTTTTCCTACTTTTCGCATGAGGTGGCCAAAGTATTGGAGTTTCAGCTTTAGCATCAGTCCTTGCAATGAATACCCAGGACTGATCTCCTTTAGGATGAATTCAAACCTTAGTAATACAGAGTTGGACATTTTATTATGACTGGTCTTGGAGAAAGCATTGTTGTTTATTCTTTTGTGCTTATTAATAATAAGAAACGGCAGCAGTATGTTTGAACTCACCACTCAACTGGAACTGATGCAGTGCAGTGACTTCTAATGGGGCTTCCCAGGTGGCTTAGTGGTAAAGAACCCGCCTGCCCATGCAGAAGCCAAAGGAGATGAGGGTTTGATCCCTTGGTTGGGAAGATCCCCTGGAGGAAGCCATGGCAACCCACTGCAGTATTCTTGCCTGGAGAGTCCTATTGACAGAGGAGGCTGGTGAGCTACAGTCCATAGGGTTGCAAAGAGTCAGACACAACTGAAGCAATTGAGCATGCAATGACTTACAATAACCTCTGTGCTTCTCTTCCACCCATTCAGTCAGTTCAATCACTCAGTCGTGTCCAACTCTTTGTGACCCCATGAATTGCAGCACGCCAGGCCTCCCTGTCCATCACCAACTCCTGGAGTTCACCCAAACTCCTGTCCATCGAGTCGGTGATGCCATCCAGCCATCTCATCCTTGGTCGTCCTCTTCTCCTCCTGTCCCCAATCCCTCCCAGCATCAGAGTCTTTTCCACTGAGTCAACTCTTCACATGAGGTGGCCAAAGTACTGGAGTTTCAGCTTTAGCATCATTCCTTCCAAAGAAATCCCAGGGCTGATCTCCTTCAGAATGGACTGGTTGGATCTCCTTGCAGTCCAAGGGACTCTCAAGAGTCTTCTCCAACACCACAGTTCAAAAGCATCAATTCTTTGGCGCTCAGCTTTCTTCACAGTCCAACTCTCACATCCATACATGACCACTGGAAAAACCCATTACATTGCTCTAAATCTTGCTTCTCTTGCTTACAGAAATATATGTAAAAGTTTTATGATGTAAACATGATATACGCTGGTCATATATATATACACGTAAATCACATACTTCTAAAACTTGTGTATATACACATACATGTGATTTAGTTGTAGTTGTCTTTATCATGTGAGTATCAGGCAGTTTGAACTCATCTGGGACTTTTTTTACTCATAGTGTTACTCATATATTCATATTATACTATTTTATCATGGAATTATACCATAATTTCAGAATCGGACACAACTGAAGCAATTTAGCAGCTGCAGCATACCATAATTTATTTGTCCTTACCTCTGTTATGGCTATTTAAACTGTTTCCAGAATTTTATTTATTTTCAGTTATGAAAACTGAGGCTCTGGATATTCTGGCATATGTCTCTGGGAGTTTCCCTTGGGTATATGCCTTGAAGAGGAATTGCTGATTTGTCAGAGATGTGAAAACTCAACTTGAAATCACTGCAAGCAATGCATAAGAGATCCTACTGACCCTCACCCTCTCTAGCATTTAAAATTTTCATGAAACAAGATTATACTTAATCCTGTTATTTCCATATCATGTGATATTCCTTCTTTTCCTTCTGCCTCATAAGGAACTATTTATGCAGGCTTGACTGGCAAACATACAGGAAGTGTTGGAGAGGTAGGGATCAACACTTGGCAACTTTAGAAAAATTTGAAGCATATCTTCACCTGAGTCAGCTTTGTCTCCCTAGATCCTGGAATCAAATTTTGGTCAAAGAAAAGTAACATAACAAACCCATGAGAGTAGGTCATTGGCTTGGAAATGAGCCCCTTCTGAGCCCAATCACTGACTCTTATTAATATTTGTACATCATTTGTTATAACTCATTTATTCCATAATTCAAGTTGAATTCCCTGGAAACAAATGAATGTTCTTCTTGCGTCTGAATCTCAGTTTCTCTACTTTTCTATGATTGTCACTAAAGGAAAGTTGGTGTGCCTAACATACAGTGAGGCTAAACAAACCAAAATGTCAGTTTGGAGCAGAGGAAGGTTTATTATAGGGCCATGCAAGGAGACTGGTGGCTCATGTCCAAAAAACCATGAACTCCCTGAAGAGTTTCACCAAAGCATTTTAAAAGGCCAGGTGAGGTGGAGAGGGTGGGTGGTGGTCACAGGGTATATGATCAGCTCATGCACAATTCTCTGATTGGTTGATAGTGAAGGAAAGGGTGGTGTTGCAGGGGTTAACATTCAGTCCTTAGGCTCAAGGAGGTCTGGGGCTTTCACATCTGTTAAAAAGTGACTCAGGAAATGTGCATCAGGTACTGTTATCTAGGTACTTCAGAGAGGAGCTAAAGCAGAAGTTATGGGGGAATGGACTTCCCCAGAAAGGCCCCATATGGTCCTGCTCAGTTATATCATTTCCCTATATTAAGTTCACTGATCTTCTGCTGTTTAGATTGTGGTTTGCGTGTCCTGTTGTCTTTCTCCCTGGACTGTTTTCCCAGTATATACAATAGAATATTACTCAGCCATAAAAAGGAATGAAGTTGGGCCATTTGCAGAGATGTAGATGGAACTAGAGCCTGTCATACACAGTGAAGTAAGTCAGGAAGAGAAAAACAAACATTGTATAATAACACATGTATGTGGAACCTATAAAAGTGGTACAGATGAACCTATTCACAGGGCTGGAATGGAGATGCAGACATAGAGAATGGGTGTGTGGAGACAGGGAGCGGGGTGGGGGATGGGATGAATAGGGAGATTGAGACTGACATATATACACTGTCGTGTGAAAGAGATAGCTAATGGGAACCTGCCGTACAGTCCAGGGAGCTCAGCTCAGTGCCCCCTGGTGACCTAGTGGATGGGATGTGGGTTAGGAGGAAGGTTTAAGAGGGAGGGGATATATGTATACATGTGGCTGGTCCACTCCATTGTACAGCATAAACTAACACAACATTGTGAAGCAACTATACCCCAGTAAATAAGGAAATAAAAGAAAAAACTAATTTCTAAATTACTCCGTCTACCCTCATTCCAGCTTTCCTGACCCTCTTGGTCTCCTGATCAATATCCTTCTCCTGTCCTGTTTTCCATAAGCATAAAAGCAGTTATGATCATGGACTGTGTGTGTGTGTATTAGTTGTGCAGTTGTGTCCGACTCTTTGCGACCCCACAGACTGTAGCCTGACAGGCTTCTCTGTCCATGGAATTCTCCAGGCAAGAACACTGGAGTGGATTGCCATTCCCTTCTCCAGTGATCATAACACTGTGAAAGAAAGAGGAGATTCACAAACCTTTTTTTCTTCAGTGAGACTTACTCAATCTAGCTTTTAATCCCTTCTATTTTTTTTCTAATGCAACAGAGCAATTTAGCCATTTGAAGAAATTTATTTTATTGTATGAACTTTACTGTTAGCTTACAGTTTTTCTTTCCTTGATACAACTTATTACTATTGCCTTTACTAGATATTATTTTTTTTAATTAGAGTATAATTGCTTGACAATGTTGTGTTAGTTTCTGCTGTACAATGAAGTGTATCAGCCATATGTATACACATATTCTGTGCCCCCTCTCCACTGCTTGGACCTCCCTCCTATCCCCCCACCTCATATACCTTTGGCCTCATTATCAACCTCCCCTACCAGAGTGATATGTTGTTGTTATTGTTTAATCACTAAGTTGTGTCCAATTCTTTTGTAACCCCCATGGGCTGTAATCCACCAGGCTCCTTGGTTCATGGGATTTCCCAGGCAAGAATACTGGAGTGGGTTGCCATTTCCTACTCCAGGGGATCTTCCCAACCCAGGGATTAAACCCGCATCTCCTGCATTGGCGGGTGGGTTCTTTACCACTAAGCCACCTAGGAAGCTCTTGTGACTCCACAACTGTACTAATAGGTCCTCTACACACTGCCCAGGTGCAACGCCCTCTCCTTATTCCCACATCCACTGGGGGCTGCTGTGAACCCGCCAGCCTCACATCTCAGAGCTTCTCTAGTTTAGTATTTACCCTCATCCAGCACTGTGAATCCTGTCTCCCTGCTGACTTCTTTGCTACTGTTCCTTCTAAAATCTTGCACAGAGTCCACTGGATCTGATTTTTTGGTATGCAAAATTTCCAGTGTTTTCTCTTTACTTACTGCATTGCCCCTCAGACTCCTGACCTTAGCTTAAACCTGAGGACAGCAACAGTCTTACAGCCCTCTCCCACAGCACAAGCATCTCAGGATTGGAAGTTGCCATGGTATCCTTACTCTACACTGCAACTTCCAGCCTGCAGCTTCTGTCTCCATTTTTATCTGTAGATCCTTTGAGGCTACCTGCACTATTTTATCACCTCTGTCCCCTCACTTTTGTCATCAATTAACCTCTAGGCCATTTCCACCCAACACTGAAGACTTCACACCTAATCTTTTTTCTATATCCCAGCCCTGCCATTGCCTTGAGTGACTATCAAAGTTGGCATTGTTGTCTTAGCCAATCCCCTAGCCTCTCAGTTCCTTGGTTTCTCTACTTTCAACCCCTTCCACCTCCACTGTACTTCAGCCTCCAAGTCCCATGATGACACTCTGGACCTTGACACTGTCATTCCACAGAACTGCCTCATCTACAATAATAATGTTGGATATAGGGCCCTTTGTTCAAAACCTCCTGACTTCCTAACTCTCTCATTCAGTTGCTTCTGCTACATCTGTTCTTCACAGGGACCTCCTACCCCCCTCATTCATTAGCCTTTTCTGTTTTCCTTCCTTCCCATCTAGCTTAATTGCTCTTTTCCTTCAATCCAACTAATACTTCAACTCCTTGCTTTTTATTCCAACCACATGGCTGAATCCCACTCTGCTTGATTCCAGTGGTTTTCTTCCTTTCCATAGATATACATAGGTGGCTTGATTTGGTTACAAATTTTACTTAAAAATGTAATTCATTTATAAATTCAACAAATATCAATCCAGTATTTATTATGTTTCAAACACAATGCTTTTGGCCAGGGTTAAAATGATGAGCAAAAACAGTTTGCAGCTCAGTGGGGTAAATAGATATTGATTATAGGAATACCCTAAGGATGTAAGCTTTCAGCTGTGATAAGCACTTTCTATTGGTTTCTTAGGGCTGCCATAACCAGGTACCACAAGCAGGTGATTTAACAAAAGATATTTATCATTTCACAGTTCTGGAAGCTAGAGGTCTAGAATCAGGGTGTCAAAAGGGTTGGCTCCTTCTCAGGGCTATGAGAGAAAGCTCTGTCCCAGGTCTTTCTCCTTGCCTTGTAGATGGCTGTCTTCTCCCTGAGTTTCATTTTATCATCTTCCCTCTGACAGTTTCTCAGTTTTCCCCTTTTTTATAAATATGCCCATTATATTGGGTTTAGGGGTACTCTAGTGACCTCATTTTAACTTAATTAATTCTGTAAAGACTTTGTCTCCAAATAAGGTCATCTCTGAGGTACTGGGGTTAGGGCTTCAGCATATGAATTTCATGTTCATTCTTGTGCTCAGTTGCTCAGTCATATCTGATGCTTTGCAGTGTTATGGATGGTAGCCCTCCCCTCCAAGCTCCTCTGTCCATGGGGTTTCCAGGGCAAGAATACTGGCGTGGATTGCCATTTCTCCTCTAGGGGATCTTCCCAACCCAGGGATAGAACTCACATCTCCTCAGTCTCCTGCATTGCAGGTTCTTTACCGCTGAGCCACCAGGGAAGCCCTATATGAATTTGGGGAACCACAGTTCAACCCTTAATGCTTCTCAAAGGAGAAGTCTGTAGTGCTATGAGAACTCATAAGTAGGGAGTTTGAGATCATTACAACAGCTAAAGGAGGCTTCCTTAAGGAAGCAAAGCTGAGTGGAAACTTGAGGATGAATAGGCATTTACTAGAAAGAGAAAAGAGGAGAAGATTGTTCACTACTGAAATCTTTTGGTGAAGGAGAGCATGGTGAGAACAAGCAGCTGAAAGAAGGCTAGCAAAGCTGAGGTGGGAAAGTGATATGATCTCCATAATTTAAAAATATTATGGAGAAAATCTTAGATCTACAGTGATGTCATGTTTCTCTGGGAGGATTATATCATATTTGCTGGGAAGATTATATTTGTGGTTACCAGCAATCCTGGATGGACACAATCCAATCAGTACTAGAAAAGATTCTTAGACCTACTTTGGTCCCTTTGATCATTGATTTATTTCCAGTTGACCCTATTTCTTAGATAATTATTGATGGTCCTAACCCAAAGCCTGGGCATTTATTAAACCCTCCTGAGCGTGATGTCAGGGTATGTGTCCTAAACTCCAGATTTTGTCCTGGTAGCATCATGGGTCTAATCCAAAATTCTGTTGAAATACATTGCCTCCTCTGCAATCAGTAGATAACCCTAGGTGTGGCTCCAAATGCCAAGTGTACTTGTCTGGGCTTTCTTTTTCTCTTAGCAGAAGAGTTCATTCAAATGGCCTATTTTACCATTACACTGCTTGTAGAGAATTAAATGGTCTTTAAATGACTGCTTGTAGAGAATCATTAAATGGTCATTAAATGACTGCTTGTAGAGAATCAATGGTCAAGAAGTCAGATGAATGCTAATAGAATAGAAACAAACTTGACATTAATCAAGCAGAATGATTATGATAACTAGCAGCAGAATGGTGAAAATGAGAAGAGATGGATAGACGGAGAAAAATTACAGGGTAGAATTGATAGAACTTAGAATGGATTGGATGTGGAGGATGAAGAAGTGCCACAGATGACTCTTAGATTTCTAGCTTTAGCAACAGGATGGATGAGATGCCATTCTCTGAAATACCCCATCCATTCCATGTGAAGAGAACTGACATGATTTGGGGCAAGGATCATAAGTTTCAATTTGTATCTGTTGATTCAGAGGTGCTTTGAGACATTTTTAAAGCTACATCAATTAAATATGTGTGGTTGTGTTGGTATTCAGTCACTAAGTCGTGTCTGACTCTTTGTGACTCCACGGACTATAGCCTGCCAAGTTCGTCTGACCATGGGATTTCCCAGACAAGAATACTGGAGTGGTTTTCCATCTCCTTCTCCAGGGGATCTTCCTGACCCAAGGACTGAACTCACATCTCCCTGTTAGCAGGCAGAGTCTTTACCAACGAACCACCTGGGAAGCCCTTAAACATCTATATGCATGAGCTCAAAAAAGGAGATCTGAGTGGGAGATGTAAGTTTCTGCATCACCATGGGTATAGAAGATGGACCACGATGGATGCTTAAGAAATCCCAGCACTTTGGTGGACATGGAAACTGATATAGCCATTATGGAAAAAAGTATCCAGGTTCCTTAAAACACTAGGAATAAATCTACCATATGACCTAGCAATGCCACTGTTGGGCACAAACCCTGAGAAAACCACAATTCTAAAAGACATATGTACCCCAATGTTCATTCCAGCAATACTTACAATAGCTAGGACATGGAAGCAACCTAGATGTCCATTGACAGATGTGGTACATATATACAGTGGAATATTACTCGGCCAGAAAAAGAAATGAATTTGAGTCAGTTGTAGTGAGGTGGATGAAACTAGAGTCTCTCATTTCTCAGAGAGAAATGTCAGGAAGAGAAAAACAAGTACTGTATATTTACAGATATATATGGAATCTAGAAAAATGGTACTGATGAACCTAGCAGAGAACGGACCCGTGGACACAGTAGAGGAGGGTGAGGGTAGGATGAGTTGAGAAAACAGCATTGACGTATAAACACTATTATGTACAAAATAGGTGGTGGGGAATTGCTAAATTGCACGGGAAGCCCAGCCTGGTGCTCTGTGATGACATGGAGAGGTGGGGTGGTGGGAGGGGAGGGAAGGGAGGAAGGGAAGGGATATATATACATACACACATACATACATGTATTTATATATGTGTGTGTGTATATATATATATATAATATTTGACTGATTTGAGTTGTTGTACAGCAGAAAACAAAACACAAAATTGTAAAATAATTTTTCACCAACTAAAAAAAAATAGAAACCCCAACATTTGATTGTCCTTCTTTGCATGGGTGAAAGACAAAAAGAGGAAATGGCTAGAGATGCATTAAAAAAAAGAAAATGAAGAAAGTTTAGTGTTTCAAGAAGAAAGGTTAGTTAGCAGTATTGAACACTGCTGAAAATTTGTGATAATTATATGCAGATGATGTTATCAAATTCAAGTTGCTCAGTAGTGATAAGCAAATCACTGCAATCTGTATAAAGCTATTCAGAAGAGCAACACACTAAAGCTTCAAGAAGACAATAAACAAAAAGTCTTCATAATCTCAAAGTAGGGAAAGATTTCTCAAGCAGTATACCAAATGCATTAGCAATAGTATAAAAGATTGATAAATGTTACTGCTGCTGCTGCTGCTGCTGCTGCTGCTAAGTCGCTTCAATGGTGTCTGACTCTGTGTGACCCCATGGACCACAGCTCACCAGGCTCCCCCATCCCTGGGATTCTCCAGACAAGAACACTGGAGTGGGTTGCCATTTCCTTCTCCAGTGATAAAAGTGAAAAGTGAAAAGTGAAAGTGAAGTTGCTCAGTCGTGTCCGACTCTTAGAGACTCCATGGACTGTAGCCCTCCAGGCTCCTCTGTCCATGGGATTTTCCAGGCAAGAGTACTGGAGTGCATTGTCATTGCCTTCTTCGATAAATGTTACTACACGAAAATAAAGAGATTCTCATCATTGAAGATGCTATCAGTTCAGTTCAGTTGCTCACTCATGTCCAACTCTTTGCAACCCCATGAATCACAGCACGGCAGGCCTCCCTGTCCATCACCAACTCCCAGAGTTCACTCAGACTCACATCCATCGAGTCAGTGATGCCATCCAGCCATCTCATCCTCAGTCGTCCCCTTCTCCTCCTGCCCCCAATCCCTCCCAGCATCAGAGTCTTTTCCAATGAGTCAACTCTTCACGTGAGGTGGCCAAAGTACTGGAGTTTCAGCTTTAGCATCATTCCTTCCAAAGAAATCCCAGGACTGATCTCCTTCAGAATGGACTGGTTGGATCTCCTTGCAGTCCAAGGACTCTCAAGAGTCTTCTCCAACACCACAGTTCAAAAGCATCAATTCTTCGGCCCTCAGCTTTCTTTACAGTCCAACTCTCACATCCATACATGACTACAGGAAAAACCATAGCCTTGACTAGATGGACCTTAGTCAGCAAAGTAATGTCTCTGCTTTTGAATATGCTATCTAGGTTGGTCATAATTTTTCTTCCAAGGAGTAAGCATCTTTTAATTTCATGGCTGCAGTCACCATCTGCAGTGATTTTGGAGCCCCAAAAAATAAAGTCTGACACTGTTTCCACTGTTTCCCCATCTATTTGCCATGAAGTGATGGGACCAGATGCCATGATCTTCGTTTTCTGAATGTTGCACTTTAAGCCAACTTTTCCACTCTCCACTTTCACTTTCCTCAAGAGGCTTTTTAGTTCTTCTTCACTTTCTGCCCCCAAAAATAAAGTCTGACACTGTTTCCACTGTTTCCTCATCTATTTCCCATGAAGTGATGGGACCAGATGCCATGATCTTCATTTTCTGAATGTTGCACTTTAAGCCAACTTTTCCACTCTCCACTTTCACTTTCCTCAAGAGGCTTTTTAGTTCTTCTTCATTTTCTGCCATAAGGGTGGCGTCATCTGCATACCTGAGGTTCTTGATATTTCTCCCAGCAATCTTGATTCCAGCTTGTGTTTCTTCCAGGCCAGCGTTTCTCATGATGTACTCTGCATATAGGTTAAATAAGCAGGGTAACAATATACAGCCTTGACGTACTCCTTTTCCTATTTGGAACCAGTCTTTTGTTCCATGTCCAGTTCTGACTCTTGCTTCCTCACCTGCATACAGATTTCTCAAGAGGCAGGTCAGGTGGTCTGGTATTCCCATCTCTTTCAGAATTTTCCACAGTTTATTATGATCCACACACATCACCAGGCTCTTTAGTTTCTCTTTACTTTCTGGCATTAGAGTGGTATCATTTGCACATCTGATGTTATTGATATTTCTCCTGGCGATCTTGAGTCCAGCTTGTAACTCATCCAACCTGGCATTTCGCTTGATGTGCTCTGCATATAAGTGAAATAAGCAGGGTGACAATACATAGCCTTGCCATACTCCTTTTTCAATCTTGAGTCAGGCAGTTAGTTGTTCCATACAGGATTCTAACTGTTGCTTCTTGACCCTCATCCAGGTTTCTCAGAAGACAGGTAAGATAGGTAGGGTAGTTCCATCGCTTTAAGATTTTTCCTCAGTTTTTTATTATCCACACAGTCAAAAGGCTTTAGTGTAGCCAATGAAACAGAGGTAGATGTTTTTCTGAAATACCCTTGCTTTCTCTATGATCCAGTGGATGTTGGCAATTTGATCTATGGTTCCTCTGCCTTTTCTAAACCCAGCCTGAACATCTGGCAAATATAAGCTCTCAGAGGCTGCTGGTGGGAAAACACATTAGTACAAAATTTTGGAAAACAGTTTGGCATAATAAAGTTGAAGATACATAAACCTTTGACCAGAGATTCCACTTCTGTGAATAAAACGCTTAAGAAATATCATGCACACGTGCACCAGGATACATGTATGGACATGTTCTTTGCAGCTTCTTAATATTCTCAGGCCATCTTTTCACAATATTCACATACATCAAGCCCTTATTCTGTATATCTCTAAACTTGTATAATCAATATATCAATTATATCTCAATAAAACTGGAAAAATAATATTGTCAGGCCAGAAACAACTCAAATGTCCTTCAACAGTAAAATGGCTAAATCAGTTCAGTTGAGTTCAGTCATGTCCAACTCTTCTTGATCCCATGGACTGTAGCACTCCAGACCTCCCTGTCCATCACCAACTCCGGAGCTTGCTCAAACTCATGTCCATCGAGTCGGTGATGCCATCCAACCATCTCATCCTCTGTCGTCCCCTTCTTCTGCCATCAATCTTTCCCAGCATCAGGATCTTTCCCAATGAGTCAGTTCTTTGCATCAGGTGGCCAAAGTATTGGAGTTTCAGCTTCAGCATCAATTCTTCCAATGAATATTCAGGACTGATTTCCTTTAGGATGGACTGGTTGGATCTCCTTGCAGTCCAAGGGACTCTCAAGAGTCTTCTCCAACACCACAGTTCAAAAGCATCAATTCTTTGGTGCTCAGCTTTGTTTATGGTCCAATTCTCACATACATACATGACTACTGGAAAAACCAAAGCTTTGACTAAACAGACCTTTGTTGGCAAAGTAATGTCTCTGCTGTCTAGTTGGTCATAGCTTTTCTCCCAAGGAACAAGCATCTTGTAATTTCATGGCTGCAGTCACTATCTGCAGTAGTCTGTGAGATTTCATACAATGAAGAATCAAACAGGAAAAAAAAAAGAATCAACCAGTAATGAAAGGATGGCCTGGAGTTTATGTGGGATCATACAGATGATCTCACCAGCATACTAGTGAGTTAAAGCTGCTGCTGCTGCTAAGTCACTTCAGTCATGTCCGATTCTGTGAGACCCCATAGACAGCAGCCCACCAGGCTCCTCAGCCCACAGGATTCTCTAGGCAAGAATACTGGAGTGGGTTTCCATTTCCTTCTCCAAGTGAGTTAAAGAAGCAGATGCAAAAAAATACACAACTATCAAAAGCATGTAAATTAAATTATGTTGCCTAGGGATGTACACATAAGCGGAAAAACTATAAAGAAGCCAAGTTTGGTCATCACAGAAGTCAGAATGTTTACTTCTAGGAGAAAGTTTGAGGATTGTAACTATGGGGTAGCTGGGGGAGCTATACCAGATTGGAAATGTTCCACTTTTTTTGATCAGAGTCAGTAAATGGTTTTTTTTTTTTTTTTCTAATTATTCTGTAAACCGTACTCATGGTTTGTGGTCATTCTGTATGAAAGTTATATCTCATGATATGAAAGTTAAAAAAGAAAAAAAAATCTAAATCTTCCTTGAAAACTATATAGTTTAATCTTCAGTTAATCCTATTATTCTTGCAAATGGCATTTTCCACTAGTGACTGGGTTAATCAATATGATGACTAAGGCTATGGCCACACATGATGTTGCACTTCAGTTCAGTTCAGTCTCTCAGTTGTGTCTGACTCTTTGCGACCCCATGAACCACAGCACACCAGGCCTCCCTGTCCATCACCAACTCCTGGAGTTTACCCAAACTTATGTCCATTGAGTCAGTGATGCCATCCAACCATCTCATCCTCTGTCATCCCCTTCTCCTCCTGCCTTCAATCTTTCCCAGCATCAGGGTCTTTTCAAATGAGTCAGCTCTTCTCATCAGGTGGCCAAAGTATTGGAGTTTCAGCTTCAACACTTAGCCAGCAAAAATTCCCTATATTTGTGAAATCAGATAAAAATATGAAAAAAATTGCTTTGATTTCCTAGGTTGGATCATTAAATGCATGCTTCCTTGCCAAGAGGAATTTCCAAGTTGATATATATGAAGCTAGAGAAGGTGAGACAATACTGAACAATGTGAGATGTGGTTCTGATTCTTTGACGTCTTACTCCTTTAGATTTTAAAAAGAAAAAAAAATTTTTGAGGTAAACTGTTGAAAGTGAAAGAAAAAAATGAAGTCACTCAGTCGTATCCGACTCTTTGCGACCCCATGGACTATAGCCTACCAGGCTCCTCCGTCCATGGGATTTTCCAGGCAAGAGTACTGGAGTGAGTTGCCATTGCGTTCTCCCAGGGGATCTTCCCGACCCAGGGATCGAACCCAGGACTTCTGCATTACAGGCAGACTCTTTACCCTCTAAGCCACCAGGGAAGCCCAAGGTAAACTGTTAGACTTCATTAAAACCCTCAACTATCTAAATTTAATTTAATTCAAATTCATTACTATCTGTGTTTTCTTTAAAAGAGTTAACAAAGTCTTTTAATTTGGTCCAGATGCACCCGTTTTTGAGGTGTCTATGCTCACCCTGTCTTAGGATATAAGAATTGCGTGTAACATGAGGTCTACTTCCAATGTCTTAGACATCCGAGTGACTAAATCTGCACGTGGAAGAAGCATTAATTTGGCCCTTTCTTATAGAGGACGACAAGCCTTGAAAGCCGTTGGCCTGGAAGATCAGGTACCTTGTGAATGCATTTTCCTTACAGAAGATAACACCTGTTGTTTTTCAACAATTGCATGGTCTTGATTTCTCTTAGTTCGAAGCAGCACTTAATGCCACAAAAACTGCTGCATGAGAATTTGTTTTACAAAGGTTTTCAAACTTCTAAATTCTCACAGTTGAGGCACATGACTGCAGAGGAGGCAGAGTACGTTGTAGGGCAAGTGGAAGTTGTATCAGGTGGACACCTGATTATCACTTCTGACACTGGGCCATCAACAAGATGGTTAATCTTTGCCTTTTATTTGTGTCTGACCTGGGATGGCCTCTGGGGTGAGAGGAGGCAGACGACACCCATTCTTTTGACTACTTAGGTCCATAATCTCTTATCACAGTTCTGTACTCCAAAAAACTCTGGGACTAGAAAGCTCTTTCATCACCCATTCAGCAGCAAACTTGACCTGATGCAGACTTTTTATAGCCTCCAAAAGAAATCTCATTTACTGTGAATATGTTTTACTAAAGAAATATTGTGTTATGGGGTGGTGCCCTAGACTAGTCTGTGTGTCATAAACTACCCACATATGCACTCATTACCTATCTAAACTTTGAAAAGTTCTGAATTCTGAAGCCAATGAGCTTTCAGTGTTTGGATAAAGATTGTGGGCCTGTTACAGATTTTCCTCATATAGACTCAAGATTGTCAAATTTCTCACTATCGTGTATCTTGGAAATGTAAAGAGAAATAGTATATTTTTATTGACAGTATTTTTGTGAGAGTGTGTCCTTGAAATGGTAAGTTCACATAACTGCTATTTGCATTTCCATATTTTTCTTAGGCATGTGTAGGAAAATACTTTGCACTGCATTTCAGGAATCCTGTGACTTACTCCTCGTGCTTTATTCTTTTGCAATCATAAAAAAGAACTTAATCTCTGACAGTGAACCATTTCCTCACTTGTAATATTTGACTTAGGTCTAGATTAACTTTAAAGTCTATTCTAAAACCTAAAGTTAAAAAAAACCCTAAAAACTAAAATTTGTAGGAGCATAATTTTTATTAAGTTTCTACCATACTGTGTTCCCATGGTCTTTTACATTATTTTTTGATTTTTGGAAAATGTTTGAATAATCACACTGTAAAGTCAATATCTATTTTATTGACATGATGCCACATTATGGAAATTGAAATAGACATCTCTGATTTTATTTCAGGTTGTAGCCTATGGTATCCCCATGAGAGCAAGAATGATACATTCTCTTTCAGGAAAAAAGTCTGCTATCCCCTATGGGACAAAGTCACAGGTAGGTTTACCTGGAGATACTTTTTTGTAAAATGGTAATAGCTGAGTCTAATATCTTGAACCAGCTACTTGCTTGCTGACCCTGCCTTTCTTCTCTAGCCCTGTTTTGACATTGTTTGCTTGCTTAGAATTCAAATATATATACTAGTTAATTCATAGGAGATGCTTAGAAATGGCCCAGTCCCTAATAAGCATTCAGTGGACTTCCCCCATGGTTCAGCAGTAAAGAATCCACCTGCAATGTAGGAGCCTCAGGGGACGCAGGTTCAATTCCTAAATTAGGAAGATCCCCTCAGTTTAGTTCAGCAGTAATGTCTGGCTCTGTGACCCAGTGTACCGCAGCATTCCAGGTCTCCCTATCCATCACCAACTCCCAGAGCTTACCCAAACTCATGTCCATTGAGTCAGTGATACCATCCAAACATTTCATCCTCTGTTGTCCCCTTCTCCTCCTGCCCTCAATCCTTCCCAGCATCAGGGTCTTTTCAAATAAGTCAGCTCTTTGCATCAGGTGGCCAAAGTATTGGAGTTTCACCTTCAACATCAGCCCTTCCCGAGAACATCCAGGACTGATCTCCTTTAGAATGCACTGGTTGGATCTCTTTGCAGTCCAAGGGACTCTCAAGAGTCTTCTCCAACACCACAGTTCAAAAGCATCAGTTCTTCGGCACTCAGCTTTCTTCACAGTCCAACTCTCACATCCATACATGACTACAGGAAAAACAATAGCCTTGACTAGACGGACCTTTGTTGGCAAAGTAATGTCTCTGCTTTTGAATATGTTGTCTAGGTTGGTCATAACTTTCCTTCTAAGGAGTAAGCATCTTTTAATTTCATGGCTGCAGTCACCATCTGCAGTGATTTTGGAGCCCCGAAAAATAAAGTCATCCACTGTTTCCACTGTTTCCCCATCTATTTGCCATGAAGTAATGGGACTGGGTGCCATGAACTTAGTTTTCTGAATGTTGAGCTTTAAGCCCACTTTTCCACTCTCCTCTTTCACTTCCTCAAGAGGCTCTTTAGCTCTTCGCTTTCTGCCGTAAGAATGGTGTCATCTGCATTTCTCAGGTTATTGATATTTCTCCCTGCAATCTTGATTCTTGTGCTTCTTCCAGCCCAGCGTTTCTCACGATGTACTCTGTGTATAAGTTAAATAAGCAGCCTTGACATACTCCTTTTCCTATTTCCAGTCTGTTGTTCCATGCCCAGTTCTAACTGTTGCTTCCTGACCTGCATATACGTTTCTCAAGAGGCAGGTCAGGTGGTCTGGTATTCCCATCTCTTTCAGAATTTTCCACAGTTTATTGTGTTCCACACAGTCAAAGGCTTTGGCATAGTCAATAAAGCAGAAATAGATGTTTTTCTGGAACTCTCTTGCTTTTTCCATGATCCAGTGGATGTTGGCAATTTGATCTCTGGTTCCTCTGCCTTTTCTAAAACCAGCTTGAAAATCCGGAAGTTCATGGTTCATGTAATGCTAAAGCCTGGCTTGGAGAATTTTGAGCATTACTTTACTAGCATGTGAAATGAGTGCAATTGTGCGGTAGTTTGAGCATTCTTTGGCATTGCCTTTCTTTAGGAGGGGCTTCCCTGGTGGCTCAGACGGTCAAGCGTCTGCCTGCAATGTGGGAAACCCAGATTCGATTCCTGGGTTGGGAAGATCCCCTGGAGAAGGAAATGGCAATCCACTCCACCACTCTTGCCTGGAAAATCCCGTGGATGGAGGAGCCTGATAGGCTACAGTCCATGGGGTTGCAAAGAATCGGACAAGACTCAGCGACTTCACTTTCACTTTCACTTTCTTTGGGAAAGGAAGATCCCTTAGAGGAGGGCATCTCAACCCACTCCAGTATTCTTGCCGAGAAAATCCCACGAACAGAGGAGCCTGGTGGGCTACAGTCATTGGTGTCTCAAAGAGTTGGACATGACATGATTTACACATGGAAGTCAAGAACAGACTACACGAACTAAATGTACCTTTTCTATAAACAATGATTGTCTTCCTGTGGGCGAGTTGCTGAAGAGCTTGCAACCTGTTCTTTGAAAGTTCTCTATGTTCACTATGAAAAGAACTCAGCCAAGGGATGGTAGGAGCACTCAGCTCTTACTTTCAGAGAGGGAGGAAATCTTTCACTTTCAGAGAAGCAAAAGTAAGGCTTGAAAGAGATAGTTGTTTAAATCTTCACACAAAATAACATCATTCCAATCAAATGACAGTTTTCCTATGGGGAGAATTGGGTGAGACCAAATTTCTAAAAAACATAAATTTTTAAGTGTCAGGTGTGTATTGGATGAGATAGCTTGCAAATGCACTTTCAGATAACAGAATCTCACAGTGGTCAGCAGCTTTAGATGCATGGACTCCAACCACCTTGCTTTACAGATAAAGAAACAGGCTGCATGACTACAGGAGGTCAATATTAAGGGAGAAACTGGACAAGTTTCCTTACAGACAGCAACCAGTGAGCGTGGTGTAGGAAGCCCTCACAGTAGTGCTGGAAGTGCTGCTTAGTTACACTATTTCTTTTTTCTAAAATGAGAGTGATATTCTTCCCATAATAGGCATAATAGTAATTCCACCTTTCTTTTGGATTAATACTGATTGTGCTGAGGAAATTCAGTTCATTGTATTCATCTCTTCCCTGGAGATTGGCCCAATAGAGTATGAATAGATCCAGGGGGAAATATGGTTCCAAATAGCAGGGAAAGTGGATGAGAAGAGTGACTTGGACCTGAGACTAAAACTACTAACTTCCTTACCTTCACCAAGTGAGAATGAGACAGGGGTGACAGTGAGAATGAGACAGTTTCATCACCAGTGACTCCCCAGGAAGGTGAAAGTGTTGGTGCAAGTTCTCATTTCAAGGCCTTTAATACAGAAGAAGGAAATGATCCTTCTACATCAATCCTGCCATTCCTCAGTCCTGAAGAACTGAGTTAATGCTAAATTTATAGGTTTGCATCATTATTTTTATACTAGAGTTGAAAATGGGCCCTCCTTATCTTTTAAGAACTGTATAAATTTGCTTTGAATTGGTCAATTCCATAACCTGTGGAAGTGTAAAGTCATCCCCATCACCCCAAGATTTCTTCCAGTATCCAGGGAGTGTACGTATTGGCCTCTGCTGCCTCTTGGTGTCCGCTCCTCCTCCTCTAGTTTTGGTTATGTACCATGATGACCATACATGAAACTCACGATTTTTACCCATTTCCACATGCAAAATACATATTAATAGCCTTCCTCCTGGAACACAAACAAGATTGCCAGGGCAGAAGCAGCCATATTTGACCATGAGGTAACTTTACAGAAGGAAGCTACATGCCAAAGATGATGGAGTAGAAAGGAGGAGGACGCTGATGAATTTGTGGATGTCCCTGAGATACCTCTAGACTTTTTATTAAGCAGGAAAAAGAAAAAGTGTAGTTTATATAATCAGCTGTGGTCAGGTCTCTGTGCAAACAGCTAAAAATAATCCATGACTCATTACAGTATGTAAAGCTCATGGTAATTTGCACAGTGCTAAATAAATTATATTTGAGGAAAAAAACATACATGAATATACTGAAGACCTGGGGGGTCGTGGAAGGCCCACATTGTGCAGTGCATAGCAAACGATTCATAAGTTCCTACTGTATACAATTTGACTTCTGAAATCTTTTCTATACCCCTTTCTCTGAGCCTTCCTCCCCTAGCTGTTATTTTTTCTGCCCTTTCTCCTTTGCTATGACTGTCTTGCAGATTCTTCTCATTTCCTTCCCCAATTGCCAAATATCAAAATATTCTCTAATATACAGAGCAGGCCAGAGTTCCCCCAATTGCGATTCTTAAACTCCTGTGCCCCAAATAAAGAAATGACACCCCCTTACTAAAAAACATTCTCATTTGAAGGCTATCAGGACAACAATGTAAACACTTTTTCCTAGCATATTTGAAAAAGTCAGCACTGCAACTTTTGTCTTACAAATCTCCAAAGATTGTCCTATGCCCTTTAGGTTTTCTTAGTGGGTTTTTTGGTTACAAGACTCACTCTACAGCTCTTCATTTGTTTGTTCTTGTTCTTACTTATTCTTCACAAGGTAAGCCTTTTAGAATATGTGTTGGAGAAGTGAAGCTTGATGTCAGTGACTCTAAGTTATGGTTATAATAGGAAACTGCCCAAAGATATGGAGGAGATTAGACCAGGACTCTCCCTGGTCTTCTGCAGGACCAACATGTCTATTGGTTCCCAGATGATCAGTCCCTAGTTTATCTCAACTAAGCCTGATAGGGATCAACTGGCAAGGAAAGAATATTTTCCTTCTGTTAATAAGACTTCATAATTTGAATGTTTCCTAGTATACTTAGAAGTATAACAAGTGTGGTTTCTGTTGAAATGCAAACATTAATAATGTAGAAGACTGGAAAACAGAACCATAAGGCAGAGAATTACGAAGTTCCTGTTAATTTTAATTTATGATAAAGACACAGGAAGCTCCTCCTCAGTCTACTATTGCCTCTTTAGCATGAGCAAGTTATTTTTATACCAAGTATAGATTTAGCTGTTAATTTCATATGCCTATATTTGAATGGGATCAAGATGAATAAAAGACCATATTTGTGTTAAATGTTGTAATGTCCCATAATTTTGAAATTTATGTGCTTTAAATTTTTAAAGCAATAGACTTGTCCTGAATTGCATGACTGCATTATGGCTTTCATGAGCCCTAAGCGAGTAAGAGTAAGTGAATTCACTCAGTCATGTCCAACTCTTTGCGACCCCATGGACCGTAGCCTACCAGGTCTCTCTGTCCATGGGATTTTCCAGGCAAGAATACTGCAGTGGGTTGCCATTTCCTTCTCCAGGGGATCTTCCTGACCCAGGGATTGAACCTGGGTCTCCTGCATTACAAGCAGATGCTTTAACCTCTGAGCCACCAGGGAAACAGATAGACACTTTTACTTTGTGTGACCCTATAAATCAATAAATATTAAAAATTAGACTATATAAGCACATTGATATAAAGATTACATTAAGCTTTAATATAATCCAGACTGGATTTATTCTTATCTTTTAAAGAATTAACATATATTCATATTCTTATATTTATTTTTTCTTATGATTTTGAAATAAACTAAAATTATTTTCATGAACCCCTAAAAGTATCATAGGCCCTATGCACTGTTTGACTGGGTCCCATGGAACAATCGGTACTGTGAAGTCAGTACATGTACCATGTATGGGATCTACCTATTCCTAAAAACCCTCACCCTGCCACAACCACACCACACACTCACACAGCCTTTCGAACTGAAATGAAAATTTCAAAGTAGTTTCTTTGGGAAATGGTACATTTATTCTAGGAATGTTGTCATTTCTGAAGCTTTTTTATACACCGTAATTTGGAGACCTAAGATGAATATTTGAGATTTATGTTTGATAGTTAAAACAAAACTATCTTAATGAAAATAATATTTTTGGTACCAAAAAAAGATTTGTTTTTATATAGTATCAAACTTTGAAAAAGCCTAGGTTTAAACCTGAACATTGTATTGCATATATTTGATTAAAGTGTTTATAGAAAAAAAGGCTACTTAGTTAAATGGTTGTAAAGCTGAGCTTGCAACCTTCTGATAAATAATTAGTATTTTCTATTGCTAAGTGAATAACATAGAAGCATATTTGCCCATTCTCCAGAAACAAATAGTATCTACTATATTTTTCTTGCAGTATATTCTTTCTATAAGCAGAGAAAATCTAAACAAGGATCTACTGACGGGTAAGTCCAATGCTTTATTCACCAGCCCTCATTTTCAGCAAAGCGCATGAGACTGATCTCGTCATATGATTAACTGAAACTTGTTTACCATTCCTTCTTAGGAGTTATTAAGAGCAAGACTATGTACAATGCAAAGTGTTTCTTTAAAAATACTGGTAGTACATCTTCCAGCATCTCTTTTTCATCTTATCAGTGGTTTAAATAAAAATTGTTTGTTCAGCATGTATTGAATTCCTATTGTCTTCTAGGCACTGGGTTGAATGAGTGCCTCAGTGAAGAACTCACAATCTAGTGGAAAAACAGATATACATATATAACAATTTTCAAAGAGACACAAGCAGATTTTTCTATCAGAAATATGAAAAGCAATAGTGTGAAGGCTGATAGAGGACTGAAGTTTTTTTAAGTATTATGAAAATTGCTGTGTGCAAAAACAAGAGTCTGGACTAAAGCTATAGCCCTCCAGTTGGGAGGAGGTATAGATTCAAGATATCTGTAGGAGACAAAATTAGATGCAGGGTATAGGAAGTTGATAAAGAGGAAGGTGTACATAAGCCTGAAGATTCTCACGTGTGTAACTAAAAAGACCTAGACCTATCCATTAATTGAAAAGCCCCTGGACTGCAAATTAAATTTGTATCCTGGATAATCAATCCAATCACATTTCATGTAACCCTTGATCATATTTTTTTCTTCTTTAGCATTTGTACTAAACAAATTCATTCCATGCAGAGCATGCCGTTAGTAGTTCTACTATCTTTTAAATCAATCAATCCCTCTCAATGCATTCCAGCAACCTCTGACTTTTGGAGACCAGAGGTTCCAGTTATTTATCTGTGTTTCTCCACAATCCCCTACCCAGGGTGAGTTTGTAACACATCTGTTGAATTGAACTGAACTGAACTGAACTGGGAGGAGGAGTGAAGGAGAAGGTCACTCTAGTTGATTCATGAGGGCTCAGAAATAGGGTTTGGTATTCATCTTAATTCCATTTCTTTACTTGTAAGGCTGACTTTTGGATGAGTAGATACATGGCTAGGTTGCTTTATATATTCAAGCTGATCTTAAGAAAAGAAACTACAAGACAGCTTTTAAAAATAATAGAAAATATCTTTTATGTGTTAAGCACTGTGTTAATAACTGCTTTATATTGCATCAATTTGTGTAAGCCTCCAAACAACTCTGTGACGTAAGAATTATGTTTACCTCAGTTTTGTACATGATAAAGGAAGCTTAGAGAGGGCCACAGTGCAGCAGGTTACACTGTTAATAAGTAGCAGAATCTGGATTGAACTTGAGTCTGTCTATTCCAAAGTCCATACTTTTAACTATTACAGTCACTGCCTCCAGTAAGATAAATGAAACACTGATAATAAGGAGGTAAAACATGGGGAAGACCCATCTTGCATGCTCCCCTGTTTTTCATTAGGTACACACTGCACAGCATACAATTTCATAAATGGCATAAATATGTTAATAAAAAGAATGCTGAACCTCTTGGCTTCTAAACTGCTTGGCATATAAAGTTCTTTTACACAGCTCTTATTCCTTTACATGGCATCAGACTGTGAGCCACCTATTCCACAGATAAATAAATACTCATTCCTTCTGATAGAACAGCTCTCCTCTGAAAGTGCTGTAACTAAATCATTTTCCTGCATCAGCTTTTCATGTAGGGTTGTTTCATGGTTTACCGTCCTGTGGGATGTTAATAACTGTTAAGTAAAACAAACATAAAAAGGATATGTGGTCAGGTAAATTTGATAAACTTAAAACCTGCATTGGACTTTCCAGGTGGCCCTAGAGGTAAAGAACTCATCTGTCAATGCAGGAGACATAAGAAATGTGGGTTCAATCCTTGGGTGGGGAGGATCCCCTGGAGGAAGGCATGGCAACCCACTGCAGTATTCTTGCCTGGAGAATCCCATGGACAGAGGAGCCTCATGGGCTACAGTCCTTGGGGCCCAACAAGTTGAACACAACTGCAGTGGCTTAGCACACACACAAGCAAATCGTGCATCAAATTAGTTTTAAAAGTTCTAGGACTTCCCTTGACCCAGTGGCTAAGACTCCATGCTCCCAATGCAGGAGGCCCACATAAAATCCCTTGTCAGGAAACTAGATCCCACCTGCCACAACTAAGAGATCCCACATGCTGCAATGAAGACCTGGTGCCGCCAGATAAATACATAAGTAACTATTAAAAGTCTTTTCTTACAGTACTTTCAGGGCCTTTATTCTACTAGTCTGCAGTGCGGATTTTCGAGGGCAATTCTGTCTAAGATGCGACCACAAATGCCAGCCATATGCATAATTTAATACCTTATATTAATCACAATAGAAAAACCTATAAAGAAATCAGTGAACTTAATTTTAATAGTATATTTAACCTAATTTATCCAAAATATTATTTCAATGTGCAATCTATGTAAGAATGCTACTCATGAGACATTTTATTCTTTTTTTTACTAAGTTGTCAAAACCCAGTGGTTGCATCCCATTTCCATTCAGAACAGCCACATTTTAAGCACTTAAGAGCCACATGTATCTGGGGACCAAGACAGCACAGTCAGAGGGTCAGAGTGTGAGCATTTCTGTAATGACTATGACCACGGAACAGTTATTTCAGTTATCACAGGACTAGTGTTCCATGGAAAATTCTTTGAGCTGCATTTCTCTACATTTAATTTGAAAAAAAAAATTACAAAAAGGTTGATTCCACAAACACATATTGTATTTGTCAAAGATACCCATAGTGGTTCGAGTAAACGCTGATTTCTCCAAGTTATTTGTCAAAAGATTTCTTAAACATAGATAAGTCTTTGGCATATCTCCAATTTCAATATTCTGAAGCTTCCAATCCTGTGTTCAAGAATCTTAAAGTCTGAAAACCCCAAATCAAACTCAAGCAAAGCAGAACAACAGCAACAACAACAACAACAACAAAAATACAAAACCTGAGATGAAAAGGAGAGATGGGCACAGATAGAAATGTTGAATTGGAAGTCAGACTTCTGGCTTATTTTTCCTAAATCCTTTACTTTGTGTGATCTTAGTCATCTTACTTTCCCTCCAGAAGCTCAGTTACTTCATTTCTGAAATGAAAAGTTTTGAAATAAACTATCTTGAGGTCTACACCAGCTCTAACATCTACATTCTGATTTGTGGCTTTAAGAACAATAAATAGCCCCTAATTATAGATCTCCTGCTCATGGAAAAAACTAGGAACAAAAATAATGTTTTACTACAGTGATAAGAACATAATTAATAGTTCAGAAAATGAAATTCACTATAGATTTTTAGCAGGCCAAAAAAGCACTAAAATAATTTGATTCTGTTTACGAATAAATTTCCAATCTTCTTATTCACTTTCCCCTAACTATTTCAGTGTTTGATTACAAAAAGATCTATATTTATATATCAATGATCTATATTTATAACAAACTGACTCAGAAGTCTAGAGGACTTGCTAAAAAGAGATACAGAGTCAGACATAGTATGTAAAAAGAAATTTGACTGAATATTTCCAATCACAAATTAAGCCTTAATTTGGGGGCAGCTTTAAAATATGTAATGATTGCTTCTTTCCTAGGGTACCAACAATTACAGTGATGCAAGAATATACATAGTTAGATTTTTTTTTTTTGAAATGGAGACAGTTGATTTTTATTTATCTCTTTTACTACCAGATTATCCTAGAACATTTGCACAACAGTTGCCAAATCACATTTTAACTAATTCGTGTTTACATTGTTAAGTATCTCTATCACACCATTCTCAGAAAATAATGAATTCAATTTAAGTGAAATGAGAATTGGAATTTCATTTCCATTCGTTTTCTCTCTTTGTTTCTTCAGCTGTTGAGAAATACTCCAATGCAAAAGTGCACTTTGGCCACAAGCTGGTGAAATGTAATCCTGAGAAAGGAGTAATCACAGTTCTTGGGTAAGAACCGGTCAGCCCTTTGACTTCAGAGGCGAAGGGTTGAAGTGGAGAACTGTGCCTGTAAACTTTGCTCTTGACTGTTTTGAAAGAGTTAAATGATTACTAACAGGGTAATTCAAGTAGTTTCTACAATCAAGTAATTTTATGTTGATCACTAGCATCAGTATTCTTCCTGATTCTCCTGCTCACTCACCTTTTTAACAGTATTCTAGACTGGTAACCATACTCTGCTTCTAACCCTCTCCTAACTTGAAACAGGTAACTCTGCACTGCTCTGCTTCTCCTCTCCTCTTTCTGAATAATATTTGTCTGTCTCCCCTTGGCCGAGCCCATTTCCTCTAAAGTTCCAAGCCTCATATCCCACTTGGGGGAAATATCTTGGATTCACAGTTTGTTCAATAACTACTTGTAAATTTGCATTTCTATTTGTAATAATAATAATAACCCTTATTTCAATCTTAATATTAATTTTCCTTTAAACACCTTTGCAAGTACTTCTTGCCATAATCTCAAATGTCTCTAAAATTTCAAACATCTGTTTGTCCTACTCCTAACTTTCCTAGTTTGTTGTGTTGCTGTCTAGAGGCTCAGTTATGTTCAACTCTTTGTGACCCTGTGAACCATAGACCACAGGCTCCTCTATCCATGGGATTCTCTAGGCAAGAATACTGGAGTGGGCTGCCATTTCCTTCTCTAGGGGCTCTTCCCTACCCAGGGATCAAACCTGTGTCTCCTGCATTGGCAGGCAGATTCTTTAGCACTGAGTCACCTGGGAAGCTGACTTACCTAGTACTTTTAACCAAATAATTAAAATCATTTTTGATGTACCCCTTTCCTTATTTTCTCCCATTTGACCTGAAAACATTTCCCAGTGTCTCATACTTCTTGCCTGCCTCAGATCCTATGTTAACCTTCTTCCTGAGCACCACAATCTTTGGGCTCTCAGCCCCACGCATGTAGGCTACTATGATCACTTTGTCTCCATTTCCTCTCCCTTCTGCACTGTGGCTCCACTGCAATGTAACTTACTCCTGAGTAAGTTGTCTTAAATTACTACTCTTCATACACCACCTGCCCAATGGAAATATATTGTTTTCTCCCAGCTGCCAGAATAATGTATTTAAACCTTGCATTTTAACATTCAAAATTCTCTTCTCCTCCCTCTCCAATTGTATTCTTTTCTTAAACTCCTCTTCTGATCTCCTCTAAGACAAACATGCTGCTCCTAGAAGATCTTGGTCACGTCCCTGTGGTTGTACATATACTTTCTCCATTTGAAAGACTTTTCCTTCTTTTCAAGGTTCTCTTCCTTCATGCAGGGAACTCAGCTCTTAGGCTTCTGTGGCTTAGCATGTCTTTAGGAATCAATATGATTGTGTGTTACCCTCATTCTCATAGCAAACCCATGACTGGGACAAGTGTTATCTTCATTTTATAGCTATCGACTCAAAGCTCTAAATCAGATATGTAAAAGTGAGTAGTGGCTCCACTATTAAGTCACTACTTTTTATACCCAATAGAGGTACTTCATCATTTTCACCACTAGACTTTTTTTCTTTTGATGGTTTATTTTATTTTTCAGACAGGACAAAGTTCCCAAAGATGTCACCTGTGACCTCATTGTAGGATGTGATGGAGCCTTTTCCACTGTTAGAACTCACCTCATGAAGAAACCCCGCTTTGATTACAGTCAACAATACATTCCTCATGGGTACATGGAGCTGAGTATTCCACCTAAGAATGGGGATGTAAGTCCTTTCCCTTTCTTTCCTCCTTCCTACAACTCTCCCCCTCCCCTGCCGCATATTAGTATAGAAAGTGTATTCTAGTGCAGTTGTTCTCAGCAGCATGTCTTGATCCATTTTAAGGTTTGCCAAAGTACTATGTATTCAATAACTCATAATAAATTGGATGTACAGGTATCCTTTTAATAATATCACTCACTCCCTTACCTTTCGATATGTTTTCTTGAATAGGGAAGAAAGGAAAGGAATTACAACTACTTTTTTCTATTATATCTTGGGAAAAAATTAAAAAAAAAAAAAACAGGTCGGGAATCAACTTTGTGTACTGACAGTCCAGAGTTCTTATACTCATGATTAAATTTTAAAAGTTATTAAATAAAGTGAAAAGGGAGTTGTTGCAGAGAGACTTGCATTGCATGTTTTTTATTTCCTGGAGTCCATGTTAAACCATATGTGGCCAGAGGCAAATATGTAGTGTCTGTGTTGTATGTTGAGGAAAATTAAAATACCAACAGAAGCAATGAGGATCTTGGCTTATAAGTAATAAAAGGTATACAGCATTAAATACTTGATTTGCATGTAAAACATACATTTTAAGGTACTGATTTAACCCATCCTATTTGAAATTCAAACATCTAGTCTGTTTGGGATAGCAATATTATATGCCACTTTTGTGGGCTTCCCAGGTGACTCAGCAGTAAAGAATATGCCAATGCAGGAGATACGGGTTTGATCCCTGGGTGGGGAAGACCCTCTCGAGGAGGAAATGACAACCCACTCCAGTATCCTTGCCAAGACAATTCTATGGACAGAGGAGCCTGGCGGGCTACAGTCTATGAGGTCGCAAAGAGTCTGACATGACTGAATGACTAACACTTCTAACACCTGGGGAATTAAGTGGGAGTTCATCTTAAAGCTATTTTTTCACAGCAGGCAAACTGTCTTTGCTTAGACTTTATGTTTGGAGGGACTTGCAGTGATCTAAATTGCTGTGTGTGCAAGTACATTAACAGTCAGTGTGCCTTATTTGTTAATGCAGATCAGCTGCATTAATACACTAATTATATATACATTTTTTTCCCCTGCAGTATGCCATGGAACCTAATTATCTACATATTTGGCCAAGAAATACCTTTATGATGATTGCACTTCCTAACACGGTAGTGTAAATTTTTTTATTAACTGTCATTTTGCCTATATGATTAATGTTTTCCATTGAAGTGAAAGTGAAGTCACTCAGTTGTGTCCTACTGTTTGTGACCCCGTTGACTGTAGCCCACCAGGCTCCTCCATCCATGGGATTCTCCAGGCAAGAATAGTGGAGTGGGTTGCCATTTCCTTCTCCAGGGGATCTTCCCAACCCAGGGATCAAACCCGGGTCTCCCGCATTGCGGGCAGATGCTTTAACCACTGAGCTACCAGGGAATTACTTACTTTTATATACTGTATACATGTATGTAGTCAACGTCATCATTGTCTAGTCTGTTTAATGATTATATCTGAAACTTGGGGATACTGAAGAAAAACCTGAAGAAATACAATTATTTACTTTGGAAAGGATATTTAACATATACAAATGACTAATGGGGGTTTGTGTGTGGTGGTACCTGACTGCCACCTCCCCCAAGACAGTGCAGGAAGAAACTGCCCCCAAATAAAGCCAAAGATACTTAGGTTATATATTAGGAAGTATTTTTCATCCTTTAAGGTCTGTAGGACATTTGAATATTCATTATCAAAAAGGAGCATGGCTGTTCTTTCATTAGACCTTAGAGACATTTTTGCTATCAGTCCTGGGTGTTCATTGGAAGGACTGATGTTGAAGCTGAAACTCCAATACTTTGGCCACCTGATGTGAAGAACTGACTCATTGGAAAAGACCCTGATGCTGGGAAGGATTGAGGGCAGGAGGAAAAGGGGACGACAGAGGATGAGATGGATGGATTGCATCACCGACTCAATGGACATGGGTTTGGTTGGATTCCAGGAGTTTGCGAAGGACAAGGAGGCCTGGCGTGCTGCAGTTCATGGGGTCGCAAAGAGTCAGACAGAACTGAGTGACTGAACTGAACTGAACTGAACTGAACAGAATATATATATAGTTATTATCTCTATATGGAGATTCCCATGTGGCTCAGTGGTGAAGAATCCAACTGCAGTGCAAGAGATGTGAATTCAATCCCTGAGTCCAGAAGATCCCCTGGGGAAGGAAATGGCAATCCTCTTCAGTATTCTTGCCTGGGAAATCTCATGGACAGAGGAACCTGGCGGGCTATAGGCCATGGGGTCACTAAAGAATTGGACATGACTTAGTGACTAAACAACAACAATCTCTATATATAATATAGACACATATATCTATTTATATTTCTCTGGTTGGTCTTTTATTTACCTTTTTTTTTCCTTTCTCTTGTCAAGAATCCTGGGGTCCAAGGCCCTAATGTCATAGTGTCTTAAATGGAATAACAGTAAAGAAAAAAAACAGAATTCAAATCCAATGCACCTATTAATAGTATAAGGAGTGCAGTGTTTGCTTGGTTAAAATATCTGAAGTTTACAGTATAAAAAGTTTCCTAATAACCAAGAAGCAGGGGTGTACCTGGGGACCCCTGACTGAGCTTTTCCTGGGGAGTGAGGGAAGAAAGTGAGGATGCCTTTCCTGTCTGCTTGGACACTCCTCCCTGAGCCCCGTGAGCCACAGCAAGCACTCAGAGATTGAGGAATCTGTCTTAGGGCCAGCATTGCCTGACCCCCAATCTCTCACACACGATTCCTCTTCTCATCACAGAACAAATCTTTCACGTGTACTTTGTTCATGCCTTTTGAAGAGTTTGAAAAACTGCTAACTAGTCGTGATGTGCTGGACTTCTTCCAGAAATACTTTCCGGATTCCATCCCTCTAATTGGAAAGTAAGTTTCAAGATGTCCAATTGTGCCTTTTGCCCCCTTGTTTGAGGTATTCCAAATTCAGATAAAGGCTAATGCACCTCATTTCAGCTTTTGTTAAAAATGACCTGTGATGCAGTGACCTGGACGGGAAAGCAGCCTGTGTGCTAAGTCACTTCCATCATGTCCGACTCTGCGACCCCATAGACCGTAGCCAGCCAGGCTCCTCTGTCCACAGGGTTTTTCCAGGCAAGAATACTGGAGTGAGTTGCCATGCCCTCCTCCAGGGGATCTCCTGATCATGCAGTGACCTGGATGGGAAACCTAGGTTACAGCAAAAGTCCAAGAGGATCTTGTGCTGCAAACAGGAATTCTGAAAAAAACCCAGGCGGGGCCAGTTTCTCTGGGAAAGACAAGCCACCATTGTCCCTGGGCCTTTTATGTTCCCTGTGCAGGTGCCCAGGCCCCATAGGTCTCGGTGTGCCACCGAGCTTGGCTGTGCTTCCTCCTGCTGGTGGGAACACAAATCTATATGATGGTACCCTCAAGTCCACCAGTTGCTAGCTATATAAGTTTTTCTATGTCTCATACCCTTCACAGTAAAATGCTGATGATAGCTGTACCTGCCCCAAAGGGTTGTTGTGCAGAGTAAAGGGAATAATGCCTATAAACCGTTCATCACAGGGCCAGGCATGTATAAAGTTTTTCCAAACTGATAGCTAATTGTACCAGCCGTCTGGTTTATGAGTCTTAGCTCCTCTGGGCCATTTCAACATCACCACATGGACCTTGTCATTTGGTCTCACTCAGTGCCTCTCTCCCCTGTCCCTCTGTCCTAGAACCTAACTCACATTCCACCTCCAGTGACATCTTCATGAAGGCAGCACAATGCTGCAGAAAGAGCAAGGTTTTAACACTACTCTTGTCCCTGATTTCCTTGGGTCTCAGATTTTTCATCCCTGAAATAGACATCAGGATGCCTTACTTTTAGGGCAATTTTGAAAATTAAATGAGTTAATTATGTAAAGGGGATAGCCCACTGCCAAGTCATAGCAGATCTTTTTAAAAATTGTCAGTTCTCATCCTTTCCTGCATATCAATTCAATTGCTATGTTGGTTTCTCCTTCTCTGGCATTGAAGGGAAATCTCTGCATGCCAAATTTAGCCCTTAGATAGTTTTGGAGCTTGTTCTGTGGCTTGCCTCTCTCACTAGATGTAAGATCATCTAGTGTATGTACACAGGATTGCCAGATGGCTCAGTGGTAAAGAATCCACCTACCAGTGCAGGAGATGCCGGAGACATGGGTTCAGTCACCAGGTCGGGAAGATCCCCTGGAGGAGAAAATGGCAACCCGCTCCAGTATTCTTGCCTGGAAAATTCCACAGACAGAAGAGTCTGGCAGGCTACAGTCCATAGAGTCACGAAGAGTCAGACATGACTGAGCGAGTACACATGATAAATGTACATAGTACTTCTCCACAAAAGCGCCCACAAAACCTCTGTAGATGCTTGAGAGATACTAGCTTGAGTCCAGCTGTTCATTTCCAGATACACATGGACTCACTTAACTTAATTTTGGTTTGTTGGGTGTTAATAAAATACACAACTGCATCTCAATTTTTTCCAAGGAAACCTGAAACATACCAACATAGCTGAACATTATGTGATTTATATGCTAGATAACGAAGTTTTCCTGACATATAGCACAGGCACATTTCAAATTATTCCAATTCAGCTACTCTTGTTTTTTTTTTTTGGATGTGATTAATGTTGTTTCAAATTAAGAATGCAATCAGAACAATGGAATTTGGGAACTAGGAGAAACTTCACCACTCCCTCTCCTGTTTTCTTCCTGGCATTCTCATGTATTTTTCAATGAAATATTATGTTGACAAAGCCAGCAAATCTGAAAGAATTATGCAGTATTTAATACCCAGCTTAACATTTTTACATTTTGATTGTTTTCTTCTGAAGGCAAGCCCTCGTACAAGATTTCTTTCTGTTGCCTGCCCAGTCTATGGTATCCGTTAAGTGCTCTTCTTTTCACTTTAAATCACATTGCTTGTTGATGGGAGATGCTGCCCATGCCATAGTGCCCTTTTTCGGGCAAGGAATGAATGCGGTAAGTTCTTTTTCAGTAGGTAAGTCCCTCAAACTTTTCTGGGCCCATCTCAACTAAAAAAGCTTAAAGAAAAAAGAAAAGGTTAAAACTATCCCTACATAATCTCTGAGAAAATAATCAGTTCAACAACCCCACCAGCTATTTAACTAGATTGATCTCTCTGTATAATCAATTCTTGGATTACTTGATCCAGACATTTAATGTATAAAAAAGCATAAAGCATAAGATAGTTTTCTGTTCAGTTAGAAAATGTATTGATAACTTGAAATTTAGGAACTTGACTGTCAGAAATTCAAGGCTTAATTTTTTAAAAGTATATATTTCTTTGGCTGTGCCAAGTCTTAGTTGTGAAATGCAAATTCTTAGTCACGGCATGTGAGATCTAGTTCCCTGACCAAGGATCGAATGCAAGCCCCCTACATTGGGAGCACGGAGTCTTAGCCACTGGACCATCAGGGAAGTCTCCAACACTTCACGTTTAAAGTATATTTTTTCTTGAGATTATAATGTTAGTATCAAAAAAGAAAAATATCCCAGGGACATCCCTGATGGTCCAGTGGTTAAGATTCCGCCTTCCAGTGCGGGGGAGGTGGGCTTGACCCCTGGTTCAAGAACTAAGGTCCCACAAGTCATGGGGTGCAACCAAAAATTAGAAAAGAAGAAAGAAAAATATCCCCAATTATCTTTTCTTTCCCCCTCTGCTTTTTCATTCCACAGGAAAGGAAAACACAATTAATAGAGTTAAATAGAATGATAAAACAGACTAGACATTGAATACTACTGCTTCCATGGAAATTTTACCATTCTGGCTAGAACAATATATTAGGAAAGGAATACTGTTCAAATATTGAATGTTAATTTAAGGAATTCTAAAATAATTGTCTAGACAAACAGTTATTTTATGTGCATTGTGTTTGTTTACTAATAATATAGTTTTATCAGAGAAGGCAATGGCACCCCACTCTAGTACTCTTGCCTGGAAAATCCCATGGATGGAGAAGCCTGGTAGGCTGCAGTCCATGGGGTCACTGAGTGTCAGACACGACTGAGTGACTTCACTTTGACTTTTCACTTTCGTGCATTGGAGAAGGAAATGTCAACCCACTCCAGTGTTCTTGCCTGGAGAATCCCAGGGATGGGGGAGCCTGGTGGGCTGCTGTCTATGGGGTCGCACAGAGTCGGACACGACTGAAGTGACTTAGCAGACTTAGCATTATGGTTTTATAACCATAGTCTTATATTGTTTTGGTTTATGGAATATATTCCAAGAATAAATAACTTGTGAGTTGAGTATAATCAATTATGTTTTCATCTAATTAGTGATAAATATTTGTTTTACAAAACATAATGGGAGGTGGGATCAAGTTAGCAGAGTAGGAGGACCCTGAGCTTACTTCCTCCCTTCCTCCCTTCTCCCAAGGAGAAGTCCTGGCTGCACCTGGATCTGGCTTTAGTCCCTCTGAAACCAGTCCTGTCTCTCACCAAGGAGGTGGTTGCCAGCACACCCTAAGGGAAAGTGTGGCCCATGCTCACTTCATATATGCTCTCCCAACAAAGCCACTAGGTACATGCAGACTGAATAAGACATCACAGAACATACCTTCAAGACCAGGATAGGTAACTTTCACATAATTTCATAGAGATGGTGAAAGCTGGAGAAGACTCTTTTGAGAGTCCCTGGGACATCAAGGAGATCCAACCAGTCAATTCTAAAGAAAATCAACCCTGAATATTCATTGGAAGGACTGATGCTGAAGTTGAAGTTCCAATACTTTGACCACCTGATGCAAAGAACTGACTCATTGAAAAAGACTCTGATTCTGGGACAGATTGAGGGCAGGAGAAGAAGGGGACGACAGAGGATGAGATGGATGGATGGCATCATCAACTCAATGGACATGAGTTTGAGCAAACTCTGGGAGATAGTGAAGGACAGGGAAGCCTGGTGTGCTACAGTCCATGGTGTCACAAAGAGTGATACATGACTGAACAACAAGAGAAAGTTAAACAAAATTGTAGAAACCATCAACAAATGGAAAATGCAACCTACTGGATGGGAGACCTTAATCAAATCCAAAAAGAACAAAATTAGCTGCATTTGAATAATTTGGTCTTTGCAAATGTAATGTCTGATAAGGGGTTGATATCCAAAAATATATTAAACTTATATAACTCAATGTCAAAGAAACAAACAACCAGATCTCAAAAATGGGCAGAGGAACTGAATAGGAATTTTTCCAGAGAAGACATACAGATAGCCAACAGGCATATGAAAAAATGTTCAATATCACTGTTCATTGCTGCTGCTGCTGCTGCTAAGTCCCTTCAGTCGTGTCCGACTCTGTGCGAGCCCATAGACGGCAACCTACCAGGCTCCCCCGTCCCTGGGATTCTCCAGGCAAGTACACTGGAGTGGGTTGCCATTTCCTTCTCCAATGCATGAAAGTGAAAAATGAAAGTGAAGTCGCCCAGTCGTGTCCGACTCTTCACGATCCCATGGACTACAGCCCACCAGGCTCCTCTGTCCATGGGATTTTCCAGGTAAAAGTACTGGAGTGGGTTGCCATTCACTGTTCATTAGGGAAATGCAAATCAAAACCACCATGAGATATCACCTCATATTTGCTACAGTGGCTGTCATTAAAAATACAACGACAAACGTGTGTCAAGGATCTAGAGAACAAGAATTCTAGTACCCTGTTTGTGGGAATGTAAATTAGTGCAACTACTATGGCAAACAGTATGGAGTTTCCTCAAAAAATTAAAACCTGAACCACCACATGATCCAGTAATTCCACTCATGGTATATATCCAAAGAAAATGAAAATGCTGCTTCAAAAAGATATATGCACCCCATGTTCATAGCAGCATTGTTTACAGTAGCCAAGATGTGGAAACAACCTAAGTGTCCATTAACAAAAGAATGGATAAAAAAGTAGTGGTATGTATATATGATGGAGTATTACTCAACCATAAGAAAGAACGAAATTTTGCAATTTGCAACAACATGGATGAACCTGTATAGTATTATGGTTAGTGAAATAAGTCAGACAAAGAAAGACAAATTCTGTTTGTTTTCATTTATATGTGGAATCTAAAATATAAAGCAAGTAAATGAATATAACAAAACAGAAACAGACTCACAAATACAGAGAACAAACCAGTGGTTACCGGTGGGTAGAAGGGGAGGGGGAGAGGCAAGAAAGAAAAAGGGGATTATGAGGTACAAACTGTAATACACAGTACATGGTATATAGCCTATATTTTATAACTTTGTATGGAGTATAATCTATAAAAATATCAAATCACTAAGTTGTATATCTGAAACAAGTAAAATATTGTAAGTCAGCTATACTCCAGTTTTTTTTTAAACTAAAAAACACATCAATTTTAGCAGTGGATGCATGTGTGGACTCTGGCATTAGAACTCCTTTGTTCAAAGCCTGGCTTCATGATTTATTAGAATATGTTCTCACACAACTAATTTTACTCCTTATCTGTAAAATTTAGATTTTTATTTTTAATACTTTTTGCTTTATTATTTCTTGTTTTTTTTTAAACAAGCTTTTTTTGGGGGGGCAATAATTGCTGTACAATGTTGTGGTAGTCAACACAAATCAGCCATATTTACGTATACATCCCTTTCTTTTTGAGCCTCCCCCCCTCAAAATTCAGATTTTAATAGGACCTATCTCATAGGAATTCTCCAGGAATAAATGAATTAATTAAAGAATTTAAGAGTATTATCTCACCACTATATGATATCTCTTATCGCTATATTCCTATAGCATTAACAGCCTATATAATTGACAAATTTATTTGCCTCTAGTATAATATTGATATGTGTAATTGATATAGAAATATTTTATTTCTTAACCTTTACAAATTTATATATGATCTTAAAAACCATAGTTTGATTTCCTAGAATGCAGGAAACATAGCTTTCTATTTTCTCATCCCTACTGCACTTAGCAGAGTACCTTACTAATTTTGTGGATTTGTTGATTAGAAATTTGCTTTAATTTTGGCTTATGGGAAATGAATTCATAGGAGAGTTCTATACTGTCATTAAATTGCTCTAAATGTGAATCTTAAATCCCTAAATAGTTTAAATATTATTCTAATGCTCATGGTAGAACAATATAATTATTTTTGCATCTTTAAGAGGCAACAGAATTGTCAAAATTACAACTTAATCTAAAATTTTTATATTCTAAATTTATATCTATATCTGCATATACTACCACACACTTGCACTCATCTCACATGCTAGCAAAGTAATGCTCAAAATCCTCCAAGCCAGGCTTCAACCGTACATGAAACATGAATTTCCAGCTGGATTTAGAAAAGGCAGAGGAACCAGAGATCAAATTGCCAACATCCGCTGGATCATTGAAAAAGAAAGAGAGTTCCAGAAAAACATCTACTTCTGCTTTATCGACTATACCAAAGCCTTTGACTGTGTGGATCACAATAAACTGTGGAAAATTCTTCAAGAGATGGGAATACCAGACCACCTGACCTGCCTCTTGCAAAATCGGTATGCAGGTCAAGAAGCAAGAGTAAGATCTGGACATGGAACAACATGGTTCCAAATCAGGAAAGGTGTATGTCAAGGCTGTATATTGTCACCCTGCTTATTTAACTTATATGCAGAGTACATCATGATGAATGCTGGACTGAATGAAGCACAAGCTGGAATCAAGATTGCCGGGAGAAATATCAATAACCTCAGATACGCAGATGACACCACCCTTATGGCAGAAAGCAAAGAAGTAAAGAGCCTCTTGATGAAAGTGAAAGAGGAGAGTGAAAAAGTTGGCTTAAAACTCAACATTCAAATTAAAAGCTTCTGCACAACAAAGGAAAATATAAGCAAGGTGAAAAGACAGCCTTCTGAATGGGAGAAAATAATAGCAAATGAAGCAACTGACAAACAACTAATCTCAAAAATATACAAGCAACTTATGCAGCTCAATTCCAGAAAAATAAACAACCCAATCAAAAAATGGGCCAAAGAACTAAATAGACATTTCTCCAAAGAAGACATATGGATGGCTAACAAACACATGAAAAGATGCTCAACATCACTCATTATTAGAGAAATGCAAATCAAAACCACAATGAGGTACCACTTCACACCAGTCAGAACGGCTGTGATCCAAAAATCTGCAAGCAATAAATGCTGGAGAGGGTGTGGACAAAAGGGAACCCTCCTACACTGTTGGTGGGAATGCAAACTAGTACAGCCACTATGGAGAACAGTGTGGAGATTCCTTAAAAAATTGCAAATAGAACTACCTTATGACCCAGCAATCCCACTGCTGAGCATACACACCGAGGAAACCAGAATTGAAAGAGACACGTGTACCCCAATGTTCATCGCAGCACTGTTTACAATAGCCAGGACATGGAAACAACCTAGATGTCCATCAGCAGATGAGTGGATAAGAAAGCTGTGGTACATATACACAATGGAGTATTACTCAGCCGTTAAAAAGAATTTATTTGAATCAGTTCTGATGAGATGGATGAAACTGGAGCCGATTATACAGAGTGAAGTAAGCCAGAAAGAAAAACACCAATACAGTATACTAACACATATATATGGAATTTAGAAAGATGGCAATGACGACCCAGTATGCAAGACAGCAAAAAAGACACAGCTGTGTATAACGGACTTTTGGACTCAGAGGGAGAGGGAGAGGGTGGGATGATTTGGGAGAATGACATTCTAACATGTATACTATCATGTAAGAATTGAATCGCCAGTCTATGTCTGACGCAGGATACAGCATGCTTGGGGCTGGTGCATGGGGATGACCCAGAGAGATGTTATGGGGAAGGAGGTGGGAGGGGGGTTCATGTTTGGGAACGCATGTAAGAATTAAAGATTTTAAAATTAAAAAAAATAATAATAAATTAAAAAAAAAAACTCAACATTCAGAAAACTAAGATCATGGCATCCAGTCCCATCACTTCATGGCAAATAGATGGGGAAACAGTGGGACTCCAAAATCACTGCAGATAGTGACTGCAGCCATGATTTTAAAAGACACTTGCTCCTTGGAAGAAAAGCTATGACCAACCTAGACAGCTTTTTAAAAAACAGACATTACTTTACCAACAAAGGTCTGTCTAGTCAAAGCTATGGTTTTTTTCAGTAGTCATGTATGGATGTGAGAGTAGGACTATAAAGAAAGCTGAGCACCGAAGAATTGATGCTTTTGGACTGTTGTGTTGGAGAAGACTCTTGAGAGTCCCTTGGACTGCAAGGCTATCCAACCAGTCCATCCTAAAGGAAATCAGTCCTGAATATTCATTGGAAGGACTGATGCTGAAGCTGAAACTCCAGTACTTTGGCTACCTGATGTGAAGAACTGACTCATATGAAAAGACCCTGATGCTGGGAAAGTTGAAGGCAGGAGGAGAAGGGGACAACAGAGGATGAGCTGGCTGGATGGCATTGGCTCAATGGATGTGAGTTTGAGTAAACTCTGAGTGTTGGTGATGGACAGGGAGGCCTGGCATGCTATAGTCCATGGGGTCACAAAGAGTCGGACACGACTGAGAGACTGAAATGAACTGAATTGAATTGAACTGATATATATATATATAAATGAATGAATGAACTGGGCAAAGACAAAACCATCAAACATGCTGTTAATGACATTTTTAATCAGAATTCAATACCACGTGTGGCTATTCAGCTGTTACATACTGGTTTAGGGTACAAATATCCTGTGAGTTATACCACCAATGAAAAGTCTATTCAAAATTGCTAAATGAAGTATTTATTATTTCCAGTTCATTTTTTCCCATTTTTTCTTATTTTAGGGCTTTGAAGACTGCTTGGTATTTGATGAATTAATGGATAAATTCAATAATGACTTTAGTAAGTAAAATTTCTCAGTGGGACATGGATTAGTCTTGCTGATTAATTGTACACCTGTTTCTGATCCTGGAAGAATTTAAATCAATCATGAATTAGATTTCCTAATCAGAATTATAATTTTTTCTTTTAACACTCTATGCTGCTGTTGTTGCTCATTGCAGACAAGAAACACCCAGAAGGGAAAAAACAGTTTCTTTTAAATTTTTACATGGAGGTCTATACCAAGAAAAAAAGTTCTGAGTACCAAAGTTTGGTGAAGGTATACTTCTTTCTGGGCTTCCCTGATGGCTTGGATGGCAAAAAATTCACCTGCAGTGAAGGAGACCCTGGTTTGATCCCTGGGTCAGGAAGATCCTGGAGAAGGGAATGGCTACCCACTCCATTATTCTTGCCTGGAGAACTCCATGGACAGAGGAGCCTGGCTAGGCTACAGTCCGTGGGGTCAGACATAACTGAAACTACTTAGCATGCACACATACCCCTTTATCTCCCTCTCAGTCTAGTTAACACCCATGCCTATATTCCCTACAGCTTGCCCTCAGAACACCTTTGGAAGCTCCAGCATTTTCTTGTTTTTTGCTTTGTCAAAGTTTGCATATAATACTTCCATTTACCTTTTGATTAAAATGAATTGCACAAATAATTTTACAAGTATTGAAGTTTTAAATTTTTATATATAACTCAAAATAATTAAATGTACATAATTTTCATCTGTAAAAGAAATTGAAAACAACAGAACTGGATAAATTATACTGCTTCTCAGCTCCACATGCTCTCAAAGGTCACCTCTGAAATTAAACCTGTGGCAGATAAGAGACTACTTAAAGAATCAGTTTTGAATCTACACCCAGATTCCAGCCTTTTTTAATTTCTGTTTTTATTAAAGGATCATTGCTTTACAGAAATCTGTTGTTTTCTGTCAAACCTCAATGTGAATCAGCCATAGGTATACATATATCCCCTCCCTTTTGAACCTCCCTCCCATCTCCCACCCGATCCCACTCCTCTAGATTGATACAGAGCCCCTGTTTGAGTTTCCTGAGCCATACAGCAAATTCCCATTGGCTATCTATTTTACATATGGTAATGTAAGTTTCCAAATGTTACTCTGCATACATCTCACCCTCTCCTCCCCTCTCCCCATGTCCATAAGTCTATTCTCTATGTCTGTTTCTCCACTGCTGTCCTGTTAATAAATTCTTCAGTACCATTTTTCTAGATTCTGTATATATGTTAGAATATGATATATATTTCTATTTCTGACTCACTTCACTCTGTATAATAGGTTCCACGTTCATCCACCTCATCAGAACTGACTCAAATGTGTTCCTTTTATGGTTGAGTAATATTCCATTGTGTATATGTACAACAACTTCTTGATCCATTCATCTGTCGATGGACATCTAGGTTGCTTCCATGTTCTGGCTATTGTAAATAGTGCTATAATGAACAATGGGACACATGTGTCTTCCAATTTTGGTTTCCTCAGGATATATGCCTAGGAGTGGGATTGCTGGATCATATTGTGGTTTTATCCTAGTTTTTTAAGGAATCTCCATTCTGTCTTCCATAGTGGCTGTATCAATTTACATTCCAACAGGGCAAAAGCATTCCCTTTTCTCCACACCCTCTCCAGCATTTATTGTTTGTAGACTTTTTGATGATGGCTATTCTGACTGGAGTGAGGTGATATCTCATTATAGTTTTGATTTGCATTTCTCTAATAGTAAGCAATGTTGAGCATCTTTTCATGTGTTTGTTAGCCATCTAGATGTCTTCTTTGGAAAAATGTCTGTTTAGGTCTTTCTCCCACTTTTTAATTGGGTTGTTTGTTTTTCTGGCATTGAGTTGTATGAGCTGCTTGTATATTTTGGGAATTAATCCTTTGTCAGTTGTTTCATTTGCTATTTATTATTTTCTCCCACTCTGAGGATTGTCTTTTCACCTTGCTTATAGTTTCCTTTGCTGTGCAAAAGCGTTTAAGTTTAATCAGGACCCACTTGTATACTTTTGTTTTTATTTCTGTTACTCTAGGAAGTGGGTCATAGAAGATCTTGCTTTGATTTATGTCATCAAGTGTTCTGCCTATATTTTCCACTAAGAGTTTTATAGTTTCTCTTCTTACATTTAGGTTTTTAATCCATTTTGAGTTTACCTTTGTGTTTGGTATTAGGAAGTTTCCTAATTTCATTCTTTCACATGTAGCTGTCCAGTTTTCCCAGAACTGTTTATTGAAGAGGCTGTCTTTGTCCCATTGAATATTCTTGCCTCCTTTGTCAAAAATGAGGTACCCATATGTGCATGGGTTTATTTCTTGCCTTTCTATCTTATTCCATTGGTCTATATTTCTGTTTTTGTGCCAGTACCATACTGTTTTGATGATGGTATCTTTGCAATATAATCTGAAGTCAGGAAGGTTGATTCCTCCAGGTCCATTCCTCTTTCTCAAGATTGCTTTGACTACTTGGGGTCTTTTGTGTTTCCATATGAATTGTGAAATTTTTTGTTCTAGTTCTGTGAAAAATGCCTTTGGTATTTCATAGGGATCAGATTGAACATGTAGATTGCATTTGGTAATACAGTCATTTTTACAATATTAATTCTTCCTACCAAGGAACACAGAATATCTGTCCATCTGTTTATTTTGTCTTTGATTTCTTTCATTAGTGTCTTATAATTTTCTGTGAACAGTTCTTTTGTCTCCTTAGGTACGTTTATTCCTAGATATTTAATTATTTAAGTTGCAGTGGTGAATGGGGTTGATTCCTTAATTTCTCTTTCTGATTTTTTGTTGTTAGTATACAGAAATGCAAATGATTTCTGCATATTGATTTTGTATCCTGCAACTTTGCTAAATTCACTGATTAGTTCTAGTAATTTTCTGATACTATCTTCAGGGTGTTCTATGTACAGTATCATGTCATCTGCAAACAGTGAGAACTTTACTTCTTCTTTTCCAATCTGAATTCTTTTTATTTGTTTTTCTTCTCTGATGGCTGTAGCTAGGACTTCCAGAACTATGTTGAATAATAGCAGTGAAAGTGAACACCCTTGTCTTGTTCCTGATCTTAGGGGGGATGCTTTCAGTTTTTCACCACTGAGAATAATTTTTGCTGTAGATTGATATATATGGCCTTTACTGTGTTGAGGTAGATTCCTTCTCTGCCTATTTTTTTGAGGAGTTTTAATCAGAAATGGGTGCTGAATTTTGTCAAAGTCTTTTTTCTGCATCTGTTGAGATTATCATATAGTTTTTATCTTTCAATTTGTTATCATGGTGTACCACATTGATTGATTTTCATATAATGAAGAATCCTTGCATCCCTAGAATAAACCCAACTTGATCATGGTGTATGAGCTTTCTGAGGTTGCTAAATTCTGTTTGCTAAAATTTTGTTGAGGATTTTTGTATCTATTTGTATCTTTTTTTTTTTTTTAGTTTTTTATTTTTTCAATTTTAAAATCTTTTATTTGTATCTATTTTTGCTTTAATATACTTTCTTTGTGTTTAGTCTTGTTAGTTTGATTATTATGTGTCTGGGGTGTTTTTCCTCAGGTTTATCCTGTATGGGACTCTTTGTGCCTCTTGGACTTGATTGACTATTTCCTTTGCCATGTTGGGGAAATTTCCAACTATAATCTCTTAAAAATCCTTTGTATTTCTGCTTTGTCTGTCGTAACCTCTCCTTTTTCATTTCCAATTTTGTTGATATGATTCTTTTCTCTTTTTTTTCTTGATGAGTCTGGCTAAAGGTTTGTCAATTTTGTTTATCTTCTCAAAGAACCAGCTTTCAGTTTTATTAATTTTTACTGTTGTTTCTTTCATTTCTTTTTCATTTATTTCTGCTTGGATCTTTATGATTTCTTCTACTAATTTGGGGGCTTAATTCTTCTTTTTCCAGTTGTTTTAGGTGTAAAGTTAGGTTGTCTACTCAATGTTTTTCTTCTTTCTTGCGGTAGTATTGTATTGCTATAAACTTCTCTCTTAGAACTGCTTTTGCTGCTTCCCATAGGTTTTGAGTTGTCATGTTTTCATTGTCGTTTGTTTCTAGAAATTTTTTGATTTCCCTTTTGATTTCTTCAGTAACCTATTGCTTATTTAGAAACATGTTGTTTAATCTCTATGTGTTTGTGTTTCTTACAGTTTTTTTCTTGTAATTGGTATCTCGTCTCATAGCATTCTAGTCAGAGAAGATGCTTGATATAACTTCAATTTTCTTCAATTTACTGAGGTTTGACTTATGACCCAAGATATGGTCTATCCTGGAGAATGTTCCATGTGCACTTAAGAAGAAGATATGCTGCTGCTGCTGCTCTAGCCTTCTGCATTTGGATGGAAAGTCCTAAAGATATCAATGAGATATAGCTCATCTAATGTATCATTTAAGACTTGTGTTTCCTTATTAATTTTCTGTTTTTTTGGTTTGTCCATTGGTGTGAGGGGGTGTTAAAGTCTCCTGCTAGTATTGTGTTACTATCAATTTCTCCTTTTATGTCTATTAGTGTTTGTCTTATGTATTGAGGTGCTCCTATGTTGGGTGCATAGATATTTACAATCATTACATTTTTCTCTTGGATTGATCCCCTGATCATTATGTAGTGTCCTTCCTTATCTCTTGTAATCTTCCTTATTTTAAGGTCTATTTTGTCTGATATGAGGACTGCTACTACAGGTTTCTTTTGCTTCCCTTTTGTATGGAATATAATTTCCCATCCTTTCACTTTCAGTCTATATGTTTTTAGGTCTGAAGTGAGTTTCTTGTAGACAGCATATATATGGGTCTTGTTTTTGTATCCATTCAGCCAATCTGTGTCTTTTGGTTGAAGCATTTAATCCATTTACATTTAAAGTAATTATTGATATATATGTTCCCATTGCCGTTTTCTTAATTGTTTTGGGTTTATTTTGTAGATCTTTTTTATTCTCTTGTATTTCTTGACTATATAAGTCCCTTTAATATTGTTATAAAGCTGGTTTGGTGGTACTGAATTCTCTCAACTTTTGCTTGTCTGAAAACCTTTTTATTTCTCCATCAATTCTGAATAAGATCCTTGCTCGGTACTATAATCTTGGTTGTAGATTTTTCCCTTTCAATACTTAAATATATTCTGCCATTCCCTTCTGGCCTGCAGAGTTTCTGCTGAAAGATCAGCTGTTAAGTGTATGGGGTGTCACTTGTACGTTACTTGTTGCTTCTCCTATGTTGCTTTTAATATACTTTCTTTGTGTTTAGTCTTGTTAGTTTGGTTAGTATGTGCCTCGAGTGTTTCTCTTCAGGTTTATTTGTATGGGACTCTTTGTGCCTCTTGGACTTGATTGACTATTTCCCTTGCCATGTTGGGGAAATTTTCAACTATAATCTCTTAAAAATTTTTCTCATACTCTTTCTTTTCCTCTTCTTCTTCTGGGCCCTCTCTAATTCAAATGTTGGTGCATTTGATATTGTCCCAGAGGTCTCTGAGACTATCCTCAGTTCTTCTCATTCTTTTTACTTTATTCTTCTCTTCAGAAGTTATTTCTACCATTTTATCTTCGAACTCATTGATTCATTCTTCTGCTTCAGAAAATCTGCTATTGATTCCTTCTAGAGTATTTTTAATTTATGTAATTGTGTTGCTTGTCTCTGTATGTTTATTCTTTAATTCTTCTAGGTCTTTGTTAATTGATTCTTGCATTTTCTCCATTTTGTTTTCAAGGTTTTTGATCATCTTTACTATCATTGTTCTGAATTCTTTTCCAGATAGTTTGCCTATTTCCTCTTCATTTATTTGGACTTCTGTGTTTCTAGTTTGTTCCTTCATTTGTATAGTATTTCTCTGCCTTTTCATTATTTTTTTTAATGTATTGTGTTTGAGGTCTCCTTTTCCCAGGTTTCAAGGTTTAATTCTTTCTTCCTTTTGGTTTCCGCCCTCCTAATGTTGGTCCAGTGGTTTGTGTAAGCTTTGTATAGGGTGACATCTGTGCTGAGTTTTTCTTGTGTGTCTGTTTTTCCTCTGATGGGCAAGGCTGAGAGAGGAGGTAATCCTGTCGATCCTGTCTGCTGACAGTTGGGTGTGTACTTTTGTTTTGTTTGCTGTTTAGATGAGGCATCCTGCACAGGGTTCTCCTAGTGGTTGGGTAATGCTGGGTAGTGTATTCAAGTGGTTTCCTTTTGTGTGAGTTCTCACTATTTGATACTTCCTAGGGTTAGTTCTCTGGTAGTCTAGGGTCTTGAAGTCAGTGCTCCCACTCCAAAGGCTCAACGCTTGATCTCTGGTCAGGAATGAAGTTTCCATAAGTGGTTTGTTATGGCATTAAGTGAGATTAAAGCAAATATCTGAAAACGAGAAACCATAGATGAACCTCAGACAAATGGCAGTTACAAAATCAGGCAAGTAATAATTAAAATAATAGAATATACACATATACATATATACCCATAAGCAAAGTCAAAACAGTCCAACAAAAATAGAGTAGACTGACCCTGAGAACAGAGGAAATAAAGAATTATATCTATGAGAACAAAACTAACTAAAGCACAAACTGGAAAACAAAACTAAGGCAAGGTGCCAATTGGGGAATAAAGCAATAAAAATAAAACTAACAAATATGTTGAGAGAAAAGGAAAGAAAGAAAAGAAAGAAAAAATAGATATGCAAAATTAAATAGAGGTATATGAAGAAGATTTATATACTTTCAAGATTAACTGCAAGGAGAAAAGAATAGTAGGAAAAGCAAACAAAGGAATAAATATAGAAAATAATAATAATAATAGGTTTAAAAAATTAAAATTGAAAAGAAGAGAAAAGAAGAAAAAAAGTGGGAGTGGGGGGAAACTCCACAGAACTGCAAAAGCCCAGTGTAGAGGCAGAGGTTTATAACAACAATAAAAAATGTGACATAGAAAAAGAAAAAAAATCTCAAAAGCTTAATTAGATTTCACAGTGCCAATTAAATTTACAACTACAACAGAAAGGTGGGGGGGGGGTGGTGGAGGAAAAACAAAGAAAAAAGATCCAAAAGAATTTACACAACAAGTCAAAACATAAGAATAATAAATGTTTTTCTTGAGTTACTGCTGTCAGAGTCCTTTCCCTCAGTGGGAGTCACAGTCCACCTCACCTGCCTAGGATGTCCTCCAACACTGTGCTCATCTCTGGACCTGCTGTGGGGGCAGCTCAAATTCTAATCTGGTCCTGCTCCTATGTGTTCTTGCCTCCAATGTCACAGCTATCAGAACTAGTGCATTTTCTTTTGCGGGTACTCTCAATGATCTTTTGTATATTCCGTAGACACAGATTCTGTCTAGTGGATCGTGTGGATTTAATCTGCAGCTTGTACAGCTGGTGGGAAGGTTTTGGGTCTTCTTCCTTAGCCACCTTGCCCCTGGGTTTTAATTGTGGTTTTATTTCCACCTCTGCATGTGGGTCATCCACTGGGGTTTGCTCATGAGTCCCCCCTGGAGGACTTGGGTTTGCCCCTGTGAGGGCCAGGTATGGAGGTGGTACCTCTGCTTGGATTGCAGGGGTTCTGGCAGCACCAGGTACTCAGGGGAGTTGGCGGCTAGGACAGCAAGAAATATAGTGCTCTAGAAGGGTATGGCAACCAGTATTGGCCAATACGCTCCAATATTGCCTGAAGAACCCTGCTCCCTGACAGAGAAACCCAGCAGGCCACAGTCTACAGGGTCACAAAGACTCAGACACAACCGAAGCAACCCTGCGCCCATAGACTTAAGACTTTTTTGCCTGTGGCAGCTCTGCCCCAGTGAGAGCACCTTTGACTGTGAAGGTGGTGCAGCTGCTTGGCTTGTGGGGACCCTGGCAGCACCAAGTGTGTGGGAACATGGACTGCATCCACCATAGGAGTCATGGCCCTAACAGTCTTGTTTCGAGCCTCTAGTAGCTGACGATCAGTAGGCCTCTTTGGCCAGTCTTTCTCTGTAGCTCTGTCCATTCAGGCACTTAGAGGGCTCCCTTGCCTGGGGTCCTTCTCTGTTGTTCCATGCATCAGGCACATAGAGGGGTCTCCGTGGCTGGGATCCTACTCTGTAGATCAGCGGCACATCAGTCACTTAAAGGAGCACCTCGGGTGGGGTCCTGCTCTGTAGTTCAGTGCATCAGGCGCTTGATGGGCCAACCTCTCTATTGTTCAGCAGCTGATGCTGGTATGTGGAGAGAGAGAGGCTATGGTGATGGCTCCACACCCTACATGTGACTCAGCAGTATCGCCTTGCTTCCGTGGCTGCCTGGCTTTCCTCCACAGGCATTTCCCACCAGTCTCTTCCCTCATATCCCCTTGATCTGTCTTTCCACAGTCAACAGCAGCCCTCAGCCTGGGATTGCTCCACAATCCCTAAACTTCAACTCCCAGCCACTGCGCCTTCCAGGAGACCTGTGTCCCTCTCTGAGGTATATACGGCTACAGCAAGGACTGTCTGATTCTCAATCCATTTAGGCTGCCACAGATCAGCTGTTTCACTCTCAGCTTTAAATGTTTCTCCTTTGACTCAGACAATTGCCCCAATGAGGGGATCGGACCCCTGCTTCTGTGCCCCCACCCACTGAGGGCAGGTCCAGTCCTTCTAACACTCCTGTTTTTTCCCCTAGTTCCTTCATCCTACCAAGTCTTGCGTGATTCTATATATTCTTTCCCTCTGGTCAGGTACTCCTGTCCACACTCAGCTAGTGTTCTGCATGCACTTCTGTGTCTGAAGGTGCATTCCTGATGTGTCCATGGAGAGAGTTGTACTCCATGTCCACCTACTCCTCTGCCTTCTGTTTTCTCCAGATTCCAGTCTTGACTTGCCAACTTATTAGCCCTCTGACCTTGAACAAGTCACTTTATTTTTTTAAAGTCTCATTTTTTTTTCCATCAATAAAGTGGGGATAATACCAACTTCAGAAAGCTGTGAGGGTTAAATCAAGTGACTTGTGTAAAGCATTTTTTTTTAAAAAGCCTGATTCACAGATACAAGCTAGTGGTTACTAGTGGGTAAAAGGGTAAGGTGAGGGGCAAACTATGAGGTATAAAATAAATAAGCTATAAGGATATACTGTACAACACAGGGAATATAACCAATATTTTATGATAACTATAAATGGAGTATAACCTTTAAAAATTGTGAATCACTGTTATACCCCTGTAACTCATGTAATGTGACTGTGACTGTTTGTGTGGGCTCAGTGGTGTTCAACTCTTTTGCAACCCCAAGGACTGTAGCCTGCCAGGCTCATTTGTCCATGGACTTTCAAAGTTGGTCACCACTTCCTACTCCCGGGCTCTTCCCAACCCAGGGATTGAACCCCAATCTCAAGGGTCTCCAGCATTGGCAGGTGGATTCTTTACCATTGCACCTTCTGAGATATTGTACATCAGCTATCCCTCAAGGGAAAAAAAAAGTTTTAAAAAAAGGCTGGAATAAAGTAAGCTCAGAGTAAAAAATATTTTGAGTGTTATAGGGTGTCAGTGGACACTATAGTGTCTGAATCTGAGAAGATTATGGATTCTAGGTAAATTTCTTCTGGATTTCTTACTTTCTTTCCCAGTTATCTGAGATGCTTAGGATCCAGAGGTATTTTGCTTTCTCGCTTCTTAGTCCTTGTGTCATTGGTTTCATGTGATGACAATGGTGGAGATAGATTGAGAGCTTATATAGCAGAACATACTGTCAATATTGGTTTTAGTTATAAGACATAGATAAAACTAATTATCACAATAATAACTAACATCACTGAACATGTAATACGTGTTGGGGATCTTGCAATTTTTTAAAATGTATTATCTCATGAAAAACAAGGGGCATAGGTACTATTCTTGTGCCTGGTTTACAGCCAAGGAAATTTAAGCTTAGAGTTTACAACTTAGGAAATTTAAGCTTAAGTAACTTGCCCAAAGCCAAGTAGCTAGAAAGTGATGAAGCTGGGACTTGTACTCATGCGCACTCTCAGACTTTAGAAATGGCTTCCCAAAAATGGGAGTTGTTTGGCCCTGTGAAGTTATATCAATCATTACTTTATAAAATATCTATTCAGTATTTACGTTATACCAGTTTAAGTTTTCAAACATGAGTAAAACATGGGGCCTTCCACTGAGAGATAAGAGAATAATGGAGGAGCTGATGTTTAAGCTACAGGGTGAGCTGAGGTGAGTGTTAGTTGCTCAGTCATGTCTGACTTTCTGTGACCCCATAACTGTAGCCCTCCAGGCTCCTCTGTCCATTGGATTTCCCAGGTAAGACTACTGAAGCAGATAGCCATTCCCTTCTCCAGGGGACCTTCCTGACTCAGGGATCAATCCCAGGTCTCCTACACTGCAGGCAGACTCTTTACTGTCTGAGCCACCAGGGAAGCCCAAAGCGAAGACTGCTTCTGCCTGGTATAGAATCAGGGACATTTCACATGTGAGACGAATGTGATAACCACTACACTACAGAAACAGGTGAAGTGAAGTGGAATGAAGTCGCTCAGTTGTGTCCAAATCTTTGCGATCCCATGGACTGTAGCCTATCAGGCTCCTCCGTCCATGGGATTTTCCAGGCAAGAGTGCTGGAGTGGATTGCCATTTCCTTCTCCAGGGGATCTTCCCGACCCAAGAATCGAACCCCGGTCTCCCACATTGCAGGCAGATGCTTTACCATCTGAGCCACCAAGGAAGCCAGGTGACTTAGGTTCAAATGAAACAAATTTACATGGGGTAGCAAGGAAGAACAAAAACGAGAGTATGTACTGCTTTCCATTTGTGAAGTAAAAAATGATGATTTACTAATCTAGTATATTTCATAGTCTTTGTCATAATTTTATTAAACTATAGGTGATGGGAAATGTCCATTGTTATTGCTCAGTATTCATAGATTGTTGGTCATACAGCTTTGTTGTCTATAGCTTTATAAGGTTAGAGAGAACACTGGTAGAGAATACACCATTTAATTTGAACTGTATAGAGTTCAGCACATTTTTTTAACAGACAGTTTTGGGAAAGATATCTTATTTAACTTGGATTCTAGGTATGTGTCTTCCAGAATTCTCAAGATTTAGAGTTCCAGATGACCATGCAATTTCAGACCTATCCATGTACAATTACATAGAGGTAAGTGAGAAGGTTTTGTTCTTTTCAATAAGATCATGCACTGATATTCTAATAAACATTCTTTAATTTATCTTTGTTCCAGCCCCACCTCACGCATGCTGTGTAAGAATAGGTGCAAAAGGAAAACACACACACAGAGCATTCCTTTTTACATGGTTGAGATATGAAGGCAGAGACAGTGATAATGACCCCCACACACCATCTTCATCTGTATTTCAGGGACATTTAGAAGGTAACAAAAATGAAAAAGTGTCTGGTTTCAGTATCTGATCATTCATAAGCTCAAGCCTTAGACATTTAGTAGAGTTTGTAATACACTGTTTTAATGAAAAAATATTTTTGATATGAGTTAATATATTTGGAAAATTTAAGAGACATTAAATAACCTTTCCATTCTTAACGTTATAAGCTGTGAACTTACAGTAGCATTAAATAATCTTTGGGGGTTTTTGTACTGAAAGAAATATGTAACACCAAAGAAATTCACAGTCAATAGATTAATACTCAGAAGAAAACCACAATTCTATTTTGAGCCAGTCACATGAAAACTCACAGTAAATGATTATGGTTATAGTTTTTCAATCAAATGAAGAAATTTACAAGATACATTTTTACAAAGAGTGTAGCTATTTTCTATCTCCTGAAGACAGAAATAAATAAAATAGACTTCAACTTAAGCAGAATTTTTCATATGTGGTGAAGTTGAGCTTCTGTAAGCTTCTGGAATTCTCATTGAGATATCTTGTCTTGTCTTTAAAACAGGACAATTATAACATAAGATTTATCTTGAATATGGACTAAACCTAGAGGCATAGCTTTAAAAAGATCTCTTCTTGCCAAAATAATGTTGCAAACTGACCAGAAAATAACAGAAATTAATCAAATCTTGGGCTCACAGACAACTCACAGATTCATGCAAACACTTGCTGAAATAGAATTGACCCTCGAGCAAAATAGAGTTCTAACAGGTTTTGCATAATTGCTGTACCTTTTCAAGTTATTGTCCTGTGACACTGGTTGAAAAGAAAATGACTGAAATGGATAGGAAGCAAGAATTTATTTGACTACTTTGAGTCTGGCTTTGTGGTGAATGGGAATGAAGAGTGATAATAAGTTGTAGTAAACAATTAAAGGTACGTTTCAAAAGATACGCTTTGGGACTCCTTACATTATTACAGATGCGAGCACACGTCAACTCAAGGTGGTTCATCTTCCAAAAGAACATAGAGAGACTTCTTCATGCTATTATGCCATCTACCTTTATTCCTCTTTATACCATGGTAAGGTCTGGATTTAAGACTTTTCCTCATTTTAATCTTCTGTTTAGTCATTATAGAATACTGAAGAATACTTTTTAAACTTTTACAGGTCACCTTTTCCAGAATAAGATACCATGAAGCAGTGCTGCATTGGTACTGGCAGAAAAAGGTGGGAACAAGTTACACTTACTTGTAATTTGATATGTTGAAGTTTACAGTGTTATGGTTATGTTTACCTCAGACAAATATGGAAATAATGAAACAGACACCAAGTGTTTGCCTTCCAATAAAAAATGTCCTGGCTACACAGGTGACAGAATGCCTAATGAACAAAATTACAAAGAAGAGGCAACTCCCATTGCCTCTTAAGAGGCAATTCTTAAAGAGAAGAAATTCCAAAAAGAAACTGATGCTGATATTTCTAAACCTTTTATTTTATTTTAGCAGCATGACCTTTTACTTTTATTTAGCAGTTGACTTTCTTCATGCAATACTCCTATGGGTTTAATTTATAAAATTGGGCAAAATCCTTTAGGATTGACTGGTTTTAATATTCTTTGGAAGGCCTTTTGCTGAAGCTGAAGCTCCAATACTTTGGCCACCTGATGTGAAAAGCTGACTCATTAGGAAAGACCCTGATGCTGGAGAAGATTGAGGGTAGGAGGAGAAGAGGGTGACAGAGGGTAAGATGGTTGGATGGCATCACTGACTCAATGGACTTCAGTTTGAGCAAATTCTTGGAGATAGTGAAGGACAGGGAAGCCTGGCATGCTTCAGTCCATGGGGTTGCAAAGAGTCAGGCACAACTTAGCAACTGAACAAGTACAAATGATTCTATTTCTGAAAAAAAACAAAACAGGTAATACAAAATTATATTTGTTCTTTGAGAAAAACATCTAAGTATTGTAGTGATTGACAATGACTTAAGATGGGAATGCAATGAGATTCCCTCCAATGCTGAGATTCCTATGATTTTAACATAAAAAATTGGACAAAGTCAAATCACTTTTAAAACACAATCTAATCCACATTAATTTTGGGCAGTCCACTCACAGATGCCATATATGGAGATTCAGATTCCTGATCTTCCACTGTGGAAATATTACAACTTCATTCACTAAATAAATAGTTCTATTTAGTATGTAGACACTGAGCTAGGCATGGTGATGAACATGAGGCAGCCCTTACCCTTTGTATAGCCAGAGACTAGTACAGGAAATGGCCACTTGCAGTGGAGAGGCACTGCCCTGGAGGGGAATGGTCGTAGACTTGGGGAAGGAGGGTGGAGGTTGAAAAAACCTCTCAGACATTCAGAGTGGCAAATATTCGGTGGAGCTGGAAGAAGCTCATATGTGTGAGAATGACAGGAGAAGGAGCTGGAATAGCAAGTAGGACCCGAAACATCACGAATATTATTTTAAGGAAAATCGGAAAACAAAGGAGACTTGCATTCTCAGGTGTGGATTTTAGAAAGATTACTTTGCTTATAGAGACTAGATTGGAATGAATCGAGATTTATTCATACATAGATGAATAAAATAAGGTCCCTGCCCTCAAAAAGCTAAAAGTCCAAAGGGAAAGAGGTAGCAATAGGCAGTTAAATGTAGGACCACTGGTGTAATGTTAGAGGCCAGGATGATACGGGAATGCACACAACCCAGGCTGGACTCCTCGGCTTGTATGGTTGATAGACTGTAGACGGTGAAGGTGCCTAAGTCTTTGAATGTGCATCTTCCAAGTCACAAAGGTTCGTTGGACCCACCACTCTTCTTAGGGACACTTCACGCAGGGTTTGAACAGTGACTGAATCACTTGTGGCTTCTTCCAAGACAGAGTTCAAAGTTCTTTTTTTTTTTCTTTTCAATTGTGGATTTCTTTGTGGCTGGACAAAGACTGAATGCTAAGAATTCTTTATACAGAACATGTGGAATCAGGAATTTCTGGGAAGAGAGAGGAGAAAGAGAGGAAGGTAGGAAGCTTCAAATTACCAGCCATTGCAGGACTTCACCTAGTGGTCATGCAATGAAATCTGTTTCACATTGAAGAACAAATAGGAAAGGAAACAATGCTGTTTAAGAATGAAGTCTATTTTCAAGATTTTAACCTCTTGAACAAATAAAAGGAAAGTTCTTACTCTTTTTACAGGTGATAAATAGAGGACTTTTTCTCTTTGGAACACTGATAGCTGTCAGTGGTACTTACCTACTTATGCGCTACAAATCACCGAGACCCCTGGACTACTTGAGAAGACCATCAGAGTGGGTCACTTACTTCCAGAATACAGGACATGTTTCCCTGTAAATTCCTTGGAGTCACTAGAACAAATTCCCTGTCATTAGCAAGTGATAAAAAGATCCTGAAGTAGCAAATATTTGATTTCTCTGTAACCAGAACAGGAACAAAATCATGTTTCCATTATCATTTAATTCACTAATGGAAGATATTTATCAGCTTATAATCAAATTCAATGTAGAATTTCTCTGCAAGTTTATTGTAATTATTGAAAAAATAACCCATCACTTTCAGTTGTAAAATGCAGTTTTCCCACAGCACTATTGTTAGGTCAGATCATTCTAAATATAAAAGCACAATGACTAAGGTCTCTTTCACTTCTCAAAAAGTAAGGCCCTAGAGACCTCAAGAAGTCACGATCATACTTTTCTTTAAAGGACTTAATAGAAATCATGATAGGATTGACTTAACACTTGGGACTAAAAGTCACAATTTGCCTAATGGATTAGTAGTAGTTGTACTTTTCATCACTTGGATGAAACTTATTCAAACACAGGGCTCAGATTTTCTTGCTAAAACTAGAAGTATAAATAAACAAAGGGGGCTTTCTCAAGAGTTTAAAATGAATCAGTTTTATTTCCCAGTCTTCAAATGCCAGTATTACATTCTGAGGATTTTTAAAATTTATTTTTTAATTAAAAAAATTTTGTGGTAAAAGTCATAATATAAAACATACTATTTTAACCATATTTAAGGCTATTAAAGCCATACTAAGTAAAGGATAGGAAGAGTCTTATAAATTAAATATCTATATACATAAAGGCGGAAACAGTTTCATAGAAAGATGAAGCCATGTTTATTCCATTTCAGAAGTAACTTAATAACATTCTTAAACTATATACTGCAAAACCAGGGATAAACTTGATGTTTAATAGTTCAATTAGAACACTAGATTGTGAATCAGAAAAGCAAAGCTCTGGTCCAAGATTCAATAGAAACTAAACGTGTGACATTGGACATGTTTTTAACATCTCTGGGCCTCTGTATTATTTCTAAATCATTGGATATACTTTGTTAAATGCATTAATTATCTTCCAGGAAATTATTATTCTTCCAAATCATGCAATTTTACATTTCTTTTGAGAATGTCAGTAATTTTCACAGAAATACTAAAGTTTCAGAATCATTGACAATTAAAACAAGGCCTGGAAAAGCTTTTTTTTTTTCCTCCTAAAATCTCCACCAAGTACCTTCAAGCTATATCACTCAATTTTAAAGAAATGTATGCAATTAGACAACTTAAATTTTTATGTGGAGAACTTTTGTCTTTTCTAAATTATATAGACATTCTCATTTGCACTGACAGTTGGAATTTGTTTTTGTTGTTATACATGATCTTAGGTTGTTATAACTTAGAGTATCAACTTAAATATGATTTAGAAATACAAGAATAAAGAACAATTCAGAGAAAACAAAAAATAAATCTGTTTCTTCAAAAACAAAGCAAGAAAGTTCATTTAGTGAATGCTTTTTTGGTTCTTCCTTCTTCAGTAGGCCAACTGGATCATTTAGCAGTCTTTCAAGTGGTGGCTCAGACGGTAAAGCGTCTGTCTACAACGTGAGAGACCTGGGTTCGATCCCTGGGTTGGGACAATTCCCTGGAGAAGGAAATGGCAACCCACTCCAGTACTCTTGTCTTGAAAATTCCATGGATGGAGAAGCTTGGTGCAGGCTACTATCTATGGGGTCGCAGAGTCAGGCATGACTGAACGACTTCACTTTCTTTCAAGTGTGATTAATTATGAAGATGCAACACCACTAGAATAGTCATGTAAGAAATAAAAATTAGGAAATGAAATGATTCACTTACTTTCCTACATTGTCAAAGAAATCCTTGAGTCCTAACAATCCATGTTTAGTCTAAATAATGACTATGAAAAAATGGCCTCTTCAGTAGCTCTGACCACTTTTTATGCAGTGGATTTGTTGAAAAGCAATGAAGATTAAATAACACATTTCATGAATACAGCCCTACAGTTACTTCATTCTTCTTCAAATGTAGCTTTGTTTGGTTTCTGCTGGAACCTTTTCTCTAAATCTAGAATTCTTGGAAAATTATGAGAAATCACTAGGAGGAGAGGCTAATCCTACTATGTTCATATTTGAAATGAAATAGATGGAGACATCTATCTTCCATCAACACCAGCTTTACCATGTACATCCACTGCTAATGTATGATTGCCTATAAATCTTGATCACCTTGAAATTCATCATTTGTGTATGTGTGTGTTTCTTTTAACCATCTGAGCCACCAGCGAAACCCTTGTGTGTTGCTTTGCAATGGTATCTTCTAGAAGTTGCTCAGCAACACTTTGTCTGAAGCTCCTCTTTATCATGTTACACATAGAGCAACAGTCTTTGGTTTCACATAAAATTAAGGAATTTATTTTCTTTTTCATCCTACAATTGCCTCTTTGATAAATTTGATTGAGCAAACATTTGACATGACACTAAATAGGGCCCAACACTACAGAAAATCCGAGATTTTCTAGCAATTTCACACATGTGTATGAAACAAAGTCATTTTAACTGCCAAGGATTTCTTTCTTTCTTTCTTTCTTTCTTTTTTTTTTTTTTGAGAAATACATTATGTCCTTTGGAAAATTCAGTCATTGAAAAATATGCATTAAAGTGAAAATTTCTGACATGTTAGAAGTTGATGGTGCCTGATACACACTTTGTGCCACAAGTGATTTTCCATTGTATAAAGCAACCACTGAATTAAAAGAATCTGTCTTGCTCAATTACTCCCTGAGGTCAAAGAGTCCAAGAGCAATTCATATTTCCTTATGAATCACAAAAGTTCTGTTAATATTACATAGAATGGGGAATTTCAAAATGGTCCTTTTAATGATAGTCTAAGTAGCATCTGATTTTAATACCATCTTTCATTATTGTTATTCAATCCTATAAAGGATGAGCTTGGATTACATCAAACTTTGACCCATTGGTTCTGTCACTGTCACCCACTGATAATGATTCATCATTAGTGATGATCAAAATGATGGAAGAAGAGTTAAAAGTCACTTTTTTGTTTGGCTTGTCTCTGTCTTTCTGTAACATCACAATGGATCTTAAATGCATTTCTCTCCCAACTGCAGATAGGTCTTAAGCCGGTATCTGGCATCTCATCAGTTAGAAACATAAGAGCTGCAAGAGGGCTCTTTAAAACTGGGCAGGGAAGAAATAAAGTTGAATATTAAGTAAAAGTTTGGCCCTTACTCTGGATTGACATTTAGGAAAATTGGATTAATTTAATTTGGGTTGTTCTTTTTTACTTATTAGCTGATGCGGAGTTAGGTGGTAATGCTCAGTCTACTTAATTAACCCTGGCATTTAATGTCTTTTATTTATTATAATTCTTATTAACTTTACTACATAAGTCTCTTTCAATGCTGTATAATATGCATAGATTCAAATTGCATGAACCTTCCATGAAGGCAGCTAGATGTGTTTCTTTAAGGCATTTTGAACATTAATTCATTTCACAAATATTCAATGAGCCCTTATGAGGTGAGGCAACTCATGCTACAATCTGGGGATATTGTGGGAAGCAGAGACAGACAAGGCCATTCCTAGCAGAGTTTCAGCTTGATGTACTTACTAATGTCCCTTTAATTAGGTTAAGAGTTTTTTTCCTTGTATCAAGATTACATATCAGTTGGTAAAAATATACAACAGCAAACCAGGTTCAAATCCAGGCACCAAAGTGTCCTGAAGCAAGTAAATTTTAACTCCTTTGAACCTAGCTCATAAATCCATAAATAAAATAATATTAGTATCTATTTCATGGAGTTTTGCAAAGATAATGGATGTAATCTGCAGAGTGCAGTAAGAATTGTAAATAAATTATTAACTTTGTATTTGTTATCATTACTAAACATAAAATGTTTTCTGATGTATTAAACTCTGATTTTAATAAAATTTTACCTAACAAGTGCAAGCCTCTATTGGTAGGTCTTAGAATTGTTATTATAGTCAGTGGAAATATCCTACACATCCCATCCAAGGGTCTGGCTAAAACCAGAAAATATTTGCAACTTATGGCCTTTTGGGGCTTCCCAGGTGGTACTAGTGGTAAAGAACTCGCCTGCCAATGCAGGAGACATAAGAGACATGGTTTCAATCCCTGGGCTGGGAAGATCCCTTGGAGGAGAGCATGGCAACCCACTCCAGTTATTCTTGTTTGGAGAATTCCAGGGACCGAGGAGCCTGGTGGTCTAGAGTCCATAGCATTGCAAAGAATTGAACACACGACTGAAGCAACTTCACACAAACACACACACACACACACATATGCCCTTTTTACTTTACCTCCTCATCTCCCCACTCTTTGTTCTATAAAAGAAGCTACCATCCCGACCCCAGCAAGATGGTTCTCTAGGACATTAGTATGCCATCTTCTGGAACTCCTGGCTTTTAAAATAAAGTCATTAATTCCTCATCCCAAAACCTTGTCTCCCAATTTATTTACATGTCATGTGGCTTGCGGAACAATCTTGGACTCAGTAACAGAAGTTCCTCCTATTAGTATTATAAACGTGTGGTGGCTGCAATTGCTGGTGACTCTGACATCCTTGTGTTTCAGGAAGGGGGACCCCTTCCAGGGCCTGAGAGTGGGCTCTTGTTTAACACTCAGAAATGAATTGTCCACAGAGACATGGGCTGACAAAGCAAGAGATCTTATTGGGAAGGGAAGCCCAGGCAGAGAGCAGCAAGGTAAAAGAACCCAGGAGAACTGCTCTGTCACATGCCTTGCAGTTTCAGGATTAGTTTCCGGGTTGACTCTGGCTAATCACTCTGACACAGGGTCATTCGTAGGGGTGCACATACTGCTCAGCCAAGATGCATTTCAGCGAGGAGGATTCTGGGAGATGGTAGGACACGTGGCATCTCCTTTTGACCTTTCCCAAATTCTTCTGGTTGGTAGTGGCTTGTTAGTTCCATGTTCCTTATTAGGACCTCCTGTCATAAAACAACTCATGGAAATGATTACTTTGGAGCTTGGTCAAAGTGGGTACTTTCAGTCAGTGTGTTTCCCCCAACACTTGTTTACTGATATGGCAGCAGAGACCCAGTCATACCTCTTTGTACTTTCACCACTTCTTCCTATGCCCTCTGTAACTCTCTCCAAAAATAGTTGCTTGTCCCTATTGCACGTATGTAGAAATGAAATAAGACTGAGTCTCTCTTGAGAAGTTCACTATTCGGCGAGGGTGACAAGCACATAAATATGCTGCTGCCAAAGGTGATACATGCCACGAGGGAGGTGACTGGTGAGGGCTATGGGAATATACAAGAGAGAACCAATTCAGAGGTAGGTAATAGCAAGTAGATCCTGATCTCAGGCCTTCTGAAGTGAGGAGGAGTTTATAAAAGCAGGAGAGACAAAATGTTCCAAGGAAAGGAAATGGGCTAAGACAAAGAAGTAAAATAACATGTCAATTTCTGGGGACAAGAAATACTACAGTTGCCTGGAGCCTGAGGTGGCTAAAGGGACGGTGTGTGGAAAAATTGAGACTGGATGAGACTGGTGTGTGAAAAATGAGATGGCTATGCAGGGCCTGAGAGTCCGCTCAGGGGCCTTATTTTTAATTGTGAAGGCAATGGAACCCTTAAAGGACTTATTCTGGGTAGTGATGCAAGAAAATTTGCACTTGAGAACAATTAATCTGGTAGCAGTATAAAGTGAATGGATTTAAAAGAAAGCAAGAATAAAGAGGCCCAAGGAAAAGAAGCCCTTGAATGAGACAAGAAGATGGGGCCAGAGAGTCAGTAACAAAAAAGGCGTCCTAGAAACACCGAGAGCAGAAACTCACAATTAAGTGGGAGTTGTCAACAATGTCACAAGTCTCAATGCCACAGATGCCAGGAAAAAAAAAAACCTGAAAATTGTCCACTGGCTCTAACATGTGGGAGACCATCAATGACCTTAATGAGTGCTATTTCTGTGAGAGTGCGGTAGAAGAAGGAATCGCCAATTGGCAATAGGTTGAGGAACAAATATGTGAATTTGCTAAATGGCAGACTTTCTGAGGCTGTGGCTCAACCTTATTCACTATGTATCCTCAGTGATTAGTAATTGTCTTCACTTGGGCTTCCATAACACATTACTACTGAGTGGCTTAAACAATAGAAACTCATTTCTCACAGACTTAGAGACTGGGAAGTCTAAGATCAAGTTGCCGGTAAGGTTTTCATTCTGAGGCCTCTTTTTTTGGCTTGTAGATAGCCACCTTCTCTCTATATTCTCCTGTCAGTTGAGAGAGAGAATGAGAGTGGTTTCTCTTTGTCTTCTTATAAGGGCACTGAACCATCACGAGGACCCCACCCTCATGACCCCATTCTCGTATGTCCCTGTTTACCTACCAAAGGCCCCATCTCCTACACCATCACATTGAATACATGAGGGGCACAAATATTCAGCCCATAACAGCAAGCAATTGGTACATTTTAGATGTTTGATAAATATTGGTCAAATAAATGCTTATTGAGTGATGATGTGGCATCAATTTTCTTTTAGTTAACAGTGATGAGGAGAAAAATAAAGTGATAAGCTAGAGGGAGTTGAGAAAATATTTTGAATTAAATTTGCACGCTTATATGCTAGAGTTTGGAGAAGGAAATGGGAACCCACTCCAGTATTCTTGCCTGGAGAATCCCATGGACAGAGGAGCCTGGCATGGGGTCACAAGAGTCAGACACAACTTAGTGACTAAACCACCACCACCATGCTAAAGATACTGAGCCCATAGTAAGGGAGAAATTGAGGATCTAAGTAAAAGAGAAAATTATTACTTGAGAGAGATCCCTGAGGCAGAGAATGGGGGTGGGGAAGAAAACAAGAATATAGAATCAGATTGGTCCTGAGAGATCTCTCCCATTACCCTGCAACTGAAGAGTGAGGTCTAAGAATGAGTTTGAACATGGAGTCAAGGAGTTGAGAAATTTCTTGATAATTACTTTATTTTGCCCAACAAATAAGAAGCATGATTGTTTCATAAAAATGAGGTGGGGCATAGTAGGACAAGAGAGTAAGTTGAGAACTGATGATTTGTGATAGCAATAGCAACTAAGTAGAGAGTAGATTGGGCTTCCCAGGTTGTGCTAGTGGTAAAGAATTTGCCAGCTAATGCAGGAGACATAGAGGTTTGGGTTCAATCCCTGGGTCGGGAAGATCTCCTGGAGGAGGGTATGGCAATCCACTCCAGTGTTCTTGCCTGGGAAATCCCTCAGACAGAAGAGCCAGGGGGGTTACAGTTCATGGGGTCACCAAGAGTTAGACACCACTGAAGTGACTTAACACACACACACACACACACACACACACACACACACACAAAACACACAGACTGGATCACCCAGAGATCCAAAGATTACTAGACAGTAACAGAAAGTCTCACTGCTCACTGAGTACAGATGCTGGGAATCCAATGTGGTTTTTCTCCAGCTTATCTTATTGACTACAGTCGTGGAGAAAACACATAGTTGGATTGAACAAGGGATTTGATTTTGTTTTCAGAATGAATGTGCATGAAAAATGTTGGAACATGAAGTTGAGAATAATGGGTCATGATTTAAAATAATACAAGTGACTAGTGATTTTAAAGAGGTGAAAGTTAGAGGGGTTTGGCAGATTGAGCGAGAGACTAGAGAATTTTGATGAGAGAAGAGAAAAGAGTGGGAAAAAGCAATGAGTAAGGAAAACATACGTGACTGAAGTTAGAACCTGGAATATGAAGCATGCCCCGGTCTGTTACTTTAGACTTCCTTCTTGTTAGCACTTAACAAGAAACCTGCCATTGTCAGTTCTTGTCTTTTATGACTCAAGAAGTGACTTCCAGGCAAAATATCTGTACCATTCTCTAGTGCAGATTCGGTGAATAAACTTATGGGAAGTGTGAAATCCCCTTTACGAGAGCTTGAGAAGGTAGGGTTTTGGGGGTTGTTGATTGTGCCCATCCAGAACACTTTTCCTTCCTTTTTCTGGTTTAGAGAGTGACGTAGAGAGAGTAAATTCCTCACTGATTTTTTTTTGAGACAGTGACTCATTGTGCAAAATTTATCAAACAGGAAGTCCCCGAGAGCTGCACCAGCTGTGGGGGAAGAGTGATTCTCTTCTGAGGGAAAATTTCTACTGAGGACACCTTGAGGGAGGGGTGTTCATAGTCTTCAGCTCACATTTTGAATGGAAAACAGAATATGGCCGTAACAGTGAGCAATGACACCATCAGGCAGCCAAGAAACAAACACAAAGGAGGAGTGGCAGGTGTCCTTGGATGGCCAGTCCCCAGTGCAGCCTGGTCCATGCATGTCCAGGATGTGGTTATTCCAGCCCAGGAGAGATGCTCCTGACCACACTATTGAGGACAGTCAGATGCAAGGAATGGTCCTCCAGGCCTGGGGAAAATTGATCACTCTGGCACGGATCACGCAAATATAACACTCATATGCCACTTGGTTAGGGTGATGATGGAAACAATCCCTGCAAGAGAGAAAGTGGGACAGCATAGCAGGGCATGGTGGGGGTGCAGGGGAGTGGGGGAAGACTGACCAGGAGTGATACATTCATCACCGCAGTACCTTACAGAGCATCTGGAACCAACAAAGTGCTCCAAAACCCAAAATATCTTGAGAGAAATTATGCCTCACAGTCCTCAGGAAATTCAACTGGAGATACATTTACTCAGAAAGTGTGGAGTGGAAAATGGCATGCATTCTTTAGTCACCAAGTCATATCTGACTCTTTTGAAACCCTATGAACTGTAGCCCAACAGCCTCCTCTGTCTATGGGACTTCCCAGGCAAGACTACTGGAGTGGGTTGCCATTTCCTTCTCCAGGTTAGACATCCCAACCCAGGGATTGAACTCAAGTCTCCTGCATTGGTAGGCAGATTCTTTACCGCTGAGCCACCAGGGAAGCCCATGTGAATTACAGCAGGACAAAAATAAAAGCTCTAAAATCAGCTCTGGCCTAACGGTGCAGCTGTTGTGTTAAATTTTCTGAGAGAGAAAAACTCCAAGAGAAACTCTGGAGTGGTTCAGGAAGAGTCACTGAAACAGTCATCTCTTGGTTTTGACTTCTCTCAACTGTCTGACTCAACTACAGATATGATGTCAAAGTAGGTTCCACAGGTGTGAACTGCCCAAACTGATGGTAAAATTGTGCAGGAGCTGTGTCAACCTACCTACTAGCACTGACAGCCTATGAGCTTTCACGTGCATGACTTCTGACAAGGGATGGAAGTCTGCGAGACTCTGTCTCCATCTATGCCTCTATTTTGCAACAATTAGGCTTTAACAATATTATTATTTTATTTCTCTGCACCTCCTGAGAGAGTGATTTATTCATGCATTAAGCTCCTTTTGAGTACCTACTGTGTGCTGGGCACTGGGCCAACACTGGCAACTCAACGATGATGGAAACTCAGAAATCTAGATTTTTAGAGGGGAGGCAGATGAGTTAAGCAGTTGTAAAAACCATACAGGAAGTAAAGGTTACAATTTTGATACAATATACTGTAGGAATCACAGAAAAAGGCACTTGTGAATAAGGCAAGAGAAGTGCATTCCAGGAAGAATGAAGAATTATGTCCTGGAACATGGAGGCAATAAGTGACAGAAAATGGTCTAACAATGAGGTGAGGATTCCAAGATACTGGGGCTCAGAGAATAACTAGAAAAGAAAGATAACGTCACAAGGAGCAGATAGGGTCTTACTAAGAAAGGCTGTTAATTTCTTGCTGAAGTTTTCATTTGGTTGTTTGTTCCTATTTTTTTTTTTCCTTTTTGACCTTTTCCTGCTTAAAATAGTAAATTATAAATCCATTACATCGTCATGCCTTTTAAGCATAGAAGTGACAATAGTTAGGTTCTCCTTTTCTTCCTCTGTCTTTTTCCTCTGAAAAAAAACAGTCATTGAAGCAGCTGTGTAGAATCAGAAACACAGTTCAATGAATGGAAACCATCTAGCAGGCTTTTGCAATAGTCCAGGCAACATATGATGGAGCCTGAATTAGGATATTTTTATAGGCATGAACAGTGAAGTCTGTATTCCAGAGACATTTAGCAATTAATATCATCAGAATCCTCCACCTTCTTGAATGTGAAGAGAGAGGACAGTGGAGTCAGAATTACTTGGAGGTTTCTGACCTGTCTGATGAGTAAAGAGAGTGGTTACTGAAGACAAAAATCTACTACAAAATGTATGGTAGATAGTGAGATGTTGCGGCTATGACCCGTGGATGACACCGGGATTCTTGGCCTCCAGAGAAGAGGATTTCCATCTGGAGCCAGATAGGAAGCTTGGTTACATGGAGATTTTATGTAGCAAATTTTATTAAAGTATAAAAGAGAAAAAAAGCTTCTGACATAGACATCAGAAGGGGAGAGAAAAGACACTCCCTTGCCAGTTTTTAGCAAGGCATCTCATACTTGTTAGCAAGCTGTTGATCACAGATAAAAGAAACACCTCAAGGCTGAGAGAGTTGCACCTGGGTTTCTCTCCCCCAACATACATATCTGCACAAGGGGCAATGACTGGGGAAGAGTTGTCTCTGGGCAAGATATATTGTATCCATAAAACAATTGTCATGCCTTGAAGGAAAACAGATCTCCAAGCAAGATACATAGTTTCATTAACATAGTTTAAGAAAAACATTTTCTTGAGTGAGATGTATTTTTTTGTCAATTAGAGGAGGTTTGTGACATTGTAGAGGAGACAGGGATCAAGACCATTCCCATGGAAAAGAAATGCAAAAAAAGCAAAATGGCTGTCTGAGGATGCCTTACAAATAGCTGTGAAAAGAAGAGAAGCGAAAGGCAAAGAGAAAAGGAAAGATATTCCCATTTGAATGCAGAGTTCCAAAGAATAGCAAGGAGAGATAAGAAAGCCTTCCTCAGCAATCAATGCAAAGAAATAGAGGAAAACAACAGAATGGGAAAGACTAGAGATCTCTTTAAGAAAATTAGAGATACCAAGGGAACATTTCATGCAAAGATGGGCTTGATAAAGGACAGGAATGTTATGGACCTAACAGAAGCAGAAGATATTAAGAAGAGGTGGCAAGAATACACAGAAGAGTTGTACCAAAAAGATCTTCACAACCAAGATAATCATAATGGAGCCAGGCATACTGGAATGTGAAGTCAAGTGAGTCTTACAAAGCATAACTATGAACAAAGCTAGTGGAGGTGATGGAATTCCAGTTGAGCTGTTTCAAATCCTGAAAGATGATGCTGTGAAAGTGCTGTACTCAATATGCCAGCAAATTTGGAAAACTCGGCAGTGGCCACAGGACTGCAAAAGGTCAGTTTTCATTCCAATCCCAAAGAAAGGCAATGCCAAAGAATGCTCAAACTACCGCACCATTGCACTCGTCTCACATGCTAGTTAAGTAATGCTCAAAATTCTCCAAGCCAGGCCTCAGCAGTACGTGAACCGTGAACTTCCAGGTGTTCAAGCTGGTTTTAGAAAAGGCAGAGGAACCAGCGATCAAATCGCCAACATCCGCTGGATCATGGAAAAAGCAAGAGAGTTCCAGAAAAACATCTATTTCTGCTTTATTGACTATGCCAAAGCCTTTGACTGTGTGGATCACAATAAACTGTGGAAAATTCTGAAAGAGATGGGAATACCAGACCACCTGACCTGCCTCTTGAGAAACCTGTATGCAGGTCAGGAAGCAACAGTTAGAACTGGAACAACAGAATGGTTCCAAATAGGAAAAGGAGTACGTCAAGGCTGTATATTGTCACCGTGCTTATTTAACTTATATGCAGAGTACATTATGAGAAATGCTGGGCTGGAAGAAGCACAAGCTGGAATCAAGATTGCCAGGAGAAATATCAATAACCTCAGATATGCAGATGACACCACCCTTATGGAAGAAAGTGAAGAGGAACTTAAAAGCTTCTTGATGAAAGTGAAAGAGGAGAGTGAAAAAGTTGGCTTAAAGCTCAACATTCAGAAAACTAAGATCATAGCATCCTGTCCCATCACTTCATGGGAAATAGATGGGGAAACAGTGGAAACAGTGTCAGACTTTATTTTTGGGGCTCCAAAATCACTGCAGATGGTGATTGCAGCCATAAAATTAAAAGACGCTTACCTCTTGGAAGGAAAATTATGACCAACCTAGAGAGCACATTAAAAAGCAGAGACATTACTTTGCCCACAAAGGTCCGTCTGGTCAAGGCTATGGTTTTTCCAGTAGTCATGTTGGACTGTGAAGAAAGCTGAGAGCTGAAGAGTTGATGCTTTTGAACTGTGGTATTGGAGAAGACTCTTGAGAGTCCCTTGCAAGGAGATCCAACCAGTCCATCCTAAAGGAGACCAGTCCTGGGTGTTCATTGGAAGGACTGGTGCTGAGGCTGAAACTCCAATACTTTGGCCACCTCATGAGAAGAGTTAACTCATTGGAAAAGATCCTGATGCTGGGAGGGATTGGGGGCAGGAGGAGAAGGGGACGACAGAGGATGAGATGGCTGGATGGCATCACCGACGCAATGCACATGAATTTGGGTAAACTCCGGGAGTTGGTGATGGACAGGGAGGCCCGGCGTGCTGTGATTCATGTGGTCGCAAAGAGTCAGATACAACTGAGCAACTGAACTGAACTGAACTGAAGTGAGCAGCTCAAGGTTTGGGAAAAAAGTTACTTTAAGGAGATTATTATCTTAGCACAACAACATTGGATCAAAAGGAGCCTCCTGTGGCTAAAGGAATGGAGTGGGGTAGGGTGAGGTGGAGTAGGGTAGTCAGCTGCTTGGCTTGTCATTTGTTTCCTCCTGCCACTTGGGGACCTTCCTACCTGACTGCTAACCCTTTCAATATGAGGGAGAAAATTAAATTGTGAGATCCCTGGGACACAGCAGCATAAACAGTTGTTGAATGAATGGATCAAGAGTGGTTCTAGGAGGGTTTCCCTGGGGACTCAGTGGTAAAGAATCCGCCTGCCAATGAAGGAGACACAGGTTCGATCTCTGATCTGTGATGATCCCATATGCTGAAAAACAACTAAGCCCATGCACCACAATTATTGAATCCGTGCTCTAGAGCACAGGAGACAACTACTGAAGCCCAAGCACTCTAAAGCCAGGGCTCCGCAACAGAGAAGCCATCACAATGAGAAGCCTGTTCATGGCAGCTAGAAAGTAGCCCCCGCTTGCCCCAACTAGAGAAGTGCCGTGCAGTAATGAAGACCCAGCACAGCCAAAAATAAATAATCTTAAAAAAAATTAAGTGCTTTAAATCATTTAAAGTAAAAAAAAAAAAAAAAAGAGTGGTTCTAGGAAAAGTGATTCTGATGGGGAATGAAAATAAAACTGGTGTCATGATAACCGGTAGGAGTGTGGAGACTAGGTTATACCATGATAAATATTTGTTACAAGGACAGAATAACTCCCAGGGTCTGATACATGTGCTAGTCAATAAACGCTCACTGAATAAATGAGTGAGTGTTTAGCAAATACATAAGTAACTGAAAGATCAAGTTTTGGAATATGGTAGAAGGAAATAATTCAGAAAATAGTGATAATAATAGGAAAGGATGGATTTAAATTTTAATATAATAGGAAATTCTGGAGGCCAAATAACATCCAATTAGATATGCTATCTTTGAGCTAGTCATCTATTTTCACCTTTTACATGTATTTCTGAAAGACTGATATTATCTTCTTTAACTGAGTATATTCATAGAAGAAAATCTAAAAATAGTGACACAATAAACTGACTCTAATAAAATACTGTTGTTTTTATTTAATTTACAAACTTTCTTATTAAGTATAACGGCGTTTAATTATGTATTAATACTTGATGTTAAAGCATAGCTTGACCTTCAATTTCAGCATGATTTAATCCTTTACTGGCAAAGAAGTTTAGTGCAAATAATTATGTTGTAGGTTAACAAATCTCAGTGCGCTTTACAGACCAATAAATGTGCTCTTATGGTTAAAACAATAAATTAGTATAATTTTAACTTTCATATATTCACTCATTTATTCCTTAAGTACATGTGTCAATCATTGTGCTAGAAACTCAGCATAAGCATAAGTGGTGAATGAAGCAAGCATTTTGTGGAACTCATCAGAGTCCGGAGGGTAAAAGAGAAGAGATTAAAAACAACCCAGAAAGTAAAACAGGTAAACTAGTGAAGCGCTATGAAAAGACGAGATAACTCCGAGACAGAGAATAAGGTGAGGTGAGATGAGAGAAGTCATAAGGGAAAGGTGCACAAGGTGCCACTAAAAGCCTCGTTGTGCTCAGAGCTGAAACAGGGAGTCCAGCTTTGTGATGTCAGAATGCAGGAATTGACTACGTTTTCCCTTCTTATTATTTCGGTCGACGAAAAATTTTTTCTTTATGTATTATTTGTCTGCACTGGGTCATAGTTGCAGCCAGAGGGCTTGTCCTTGCAATGCCAGGCTTCTTTCTAGGTGAAACGTTCGGGCTCCAGAGTGCACAGGTTTAGTTGCCCCACAGCATGTGGGAATCCCAATTCCCCAACCAGGGATCGAGCCTACATCCCCTGCACCCACGAGGGAAGTCCCAAGATTTTTTAAATATTACATAAACTTTATATAATAAAATTTGACTATACCTGTGTCTTAGAAAGCACACTGGGCTTCAAGTCCTGAATTAAATTACTATTATTCTGTTCCATGACTAGTTAGTAGAGACCTAGAGACAGCAAACCTTACATTGCTTAGGTCCTCCCAATAGCATGGGTGTATATAAGCAGTGGGCCTAGTCACACAGATTTAGTCTTCCAGCCTGGCTCATTTAAACAGAACTAAACTACATCCCTTTCTTGCAAAATACATATATCAGCCTTTCCCCCACCTTAATACTTTATTTACTAATGGATTTCAATCCTGAGTCCTAATTGCTTATTATACTCTAGTTGATTCCCAGAACACATCCTGGGAGGATGAAAATGCATGGACTGTATTAAAACTTAACTGATGTTAAGCCTAAACCTCTATTTCCTTTGACTATGGACAGGAAAGGGGAAGGTGACTATTGCAAACTGGGCATCTATTATGAAACAAGCCCCAAGGCAATCATTCTATGGAAGATGTCCTCTACCCTTTTTTTGTTGTTGTTGAGAAAAGCAGTCTGTGGCTCAAAATGGGTAAGAGATGGTGAAGATAGTTTTGACAACTCAGGACTGGACTGGCTGACTTCAAAACTTGTGATTTTGTTGTTACACAACCTATTGTACTGTGGGGCAACTTCTATTACCCCACAACATCCATATGGGAAGTGTGATGACTCTGCTTACCCTGTAAAGATGTGAATTGATCACGTACATATTTAGTGCCTGTTAGTCTGCTGAGTGGGCTCAGTGGTAAAGAAGCCCCAAGCCAATGCAGGAGATGCAGTTTAATCCCTGGGTGGGGAAGATCCCCTGGAGAAGGAGCCGGCAAACCACTCCGGTATTCTTGCCTGGGAAATCTCAGGGACAGAGGAGCCTGGTGGGCTACAGTCAATGGGGTCACAATGAGTCAGAAATGACTTAGCAACTGAAGAACAGCAGTCTGCTGAGTACGTCTTGTAGGAGAAACCAGAGACACGCTGTTCCCTCAAGGAGATTATAATACTCTTATAAAGCCAAGACCAACTCATAAGTGTAAGGTGGGCAATGTAAGATGATATGTAATCATAAGTTTACTATGCAACAATAAACCAGTGGGCTTCCCTGGTGGCCGAGACAGCAAAGTGTCTGCCTGCAATGTGGGCAATCTGGGTTCGATCCCTGGCTCGGGAAGATCCCCTGGAGAAGGAAATGGCAACCCAGTCCAGTACTTATGCTTAGAAAATTCCACGGACAGAGGAGCCTTGTAGGCTAAAGTCCATGGGGTCGCAAAGAGTCGGACACGACTGAGTGAACATTGGAATTGGATCAGAAACCAGAAAAATTAAATCCCAATGGCTTCATGAAGCAATGAAAGATAAGCTGGATCTTAAAAGATGAGCTCAGTGTTAACAAAGTATCAGGGTGCGCATTTCTGACTGAAAGGAGAACTTCTATGAAGGTAAAGCGATCCTATTTGAGTTCTTCTAAGAACCTCTTAGACCCCAGATATGTGGAAAGGTAGAAATAATAGTCATTACCAGGCTGGCACAAGTCTGACCATGCCTTTATGGCTGCCCATGGTCTACAGTAGGGATCTTCAATTTTTTTTCTAGTATTTTTCCTAATAGAATTTTGAAAAACTATATATACTCCCATATTTTAAAAGATATATATTTAAATTTTTTTGCCACATGTTTAAAGAGCTGAGTAATGTAAATATGACTGTACTAGGGAAGAAACCTTGTACTCTATTACAAGTTAATCACTAAAAGGATGTTACCTGTAAGCTTCAACTATACATAATGACCTATCTCTGGGAACACTGACTCCCAGGTAATGGAGTTTAAGCTAGAATAACTAAACATTGAACTAATATAACTTTGTTTAGCTCCAGAAACATCCTGACCAGACCCACCTGTGAAAGACTGTAGGAAAGAAGAAATGAACATATCTCTTCTGGAGGCTGACTGGAACCAGTAAGTGTTTGACGTTACTGCCTCTTCTTTCAATATAAAAGAGGCATGAATTCAAATTCAGGTACGATGGTTCTTTTCCTTGCCCCAATAACTCATCTTTGACTTATTGGCCTATTGTTCAGTGAGCAATATGAACTTGGACTCGGTAACATAAACGTTGAAAAATAGATTACTTTCCTCTTTAAATATATCCAATGATTCATAAATGTTAGTAATTCCATATACATGTTTGTATCTAATTTGTGTATTTATTCTTAGACATGTATACATAAAAACACACGCACATAAATGATCAACTACTTAGACTCATGTTTCCCTTCTGCTTTTCCTCTAAATTGTGTTTAAACTTTTTATTATTGGTCCATAGCTGATTAACAAACAATGCTGTGATAGTTTCAGGTGAACAGCAAAAGCACTCAGCCATAGGTATGTATCTATTCCTCTCCCGTCCACTAAGTGAAATAGGCCTGTGCTCTGCTTAGTTGCGCAGTCGTGTCCAACTCTGCGACCCCATGACTCCTCTGTAGCCCACCAGACTCCCCTGTCCATGGAATTCTCCAGGCCAGAATACTGAAGTGGGTATCCATTCCCTTCTCCAGGAGATCTTCCCCACCCAGGGATCAAACCCAGGTATCCTACATTACAGGCTGATTGTTTACCAGCTGAGCTATCAGGGAAGCCCAAGAATACTAGAGCGGGTAGACTCTCTCTTCTCCAGGGGATCTTCCCTGCCCAGAAATCGAACCAGGTCACCTGCATTGCAGGCAGATTCTTTACCAGCTGAGCTACCAGGGAGGACCCAAAGACAAATATCATATGATATTACTTACATGTAGAATCTAAAAAGTAATGATACAAGTGAAAGTATACAGAAATAAACTCACAGATATAGGAAACTAACTTATGTTACCCACAGGGAAAGGTGGGGAAGGATAAATTAGGAGTTTGGGATTAACATATATACACTACTATATGTAAAATAGATAACAAACAGGGACCTGCTGTATAGCACAGGGAACTATATTCAACATTTTATAATAACCTATAAGAGAAAAGAATCTGAAAAAATACATATTATATATATGTATAATGAATCACTTTGTTGTAAACTTGAAATTAGCACATTATAAATCAACTATATTTCAATAAAAATTTTAAAATGCATCAGAAATTCTCAAAGCCAAATCCTAACCAAAACGAAAGTCAGCTGCTTTCATATTGCTATTCCCTCTGCCTGCAGATATGACAAAGATCTCACAGACACGTGAGAAGACAGACATGTAAACAAATAATTATAAACATGTGGTAAGTACTAAAACTGATCTGTGTTTGGGGACCTGGAGAATGCAATAAAGGAAGTATTTAACTCTTTGCTGGGGAAGATTTTAAGAGAAACCAATATTTGGAGCGAATTTATCAAGTTGAAATGAATTAATTACTTTCCTACCTGAATACAAGTAAGTTGAAATAAAAAATTATTACCAAAGAAAAGCATTTTAGAGGATGGTATAATTTTCTTCTCATTCTTTTTTTTAAGGATTTATTTTTTGATGTGGACCATGTGGAGGGAGTTTATCAAGTTGAAAAGGAAATTTCAAGGATATAGTGCACACAAAAGCATGGACATGAAAAGAGGCATTCAAATGTTAACTCCACGTATTAGTTTGAGTCCAGTAAAGTTCTTTGTGATATAACTTGATGATTATGCACTATTTACAGCACTGATCAATAAACATACATCATGCACACATAATATGCCAGGCACTGTGCTCAATAAACAGGGGAATAAATGATTATGAAACAATTTGATAAATTCTATGATAGAGGAATGCTTTTGAGGCCAAGGTCTTGAGTTCAATTCCAATTTGTGTACATAACTACCATGTCTCTGGGAAAATTAATTAACATTTCTGAACATCAATCTGCTCACCAGTGACATAGGAATAATTGTACCAAAATGCTGTCTTATTGCGTGTATTGGTAAGTATTAAATGAGAATATAAACGTAGTTAGTAAAATGGCAATATAGAAGGTATTATTATTATTGAGTAATTGAGTAGCTGGGTGCCAAAATTGCTTCAAGTGGTAGAAAGTTAGCAAAGGCACAGGAGTGGGTGGAACTCGGGAGCTTAAATACAAGTCTATTAATGCTTGCTCCTTGGAAGAAAAGCTATGACAAACCTAGATAGCATGTTAAAAGGCAGAAACATTACTTTTCCAATAAAGATCCATCTAGTCAAAACTATGGTTTTGCCGGTAGTCATGTATGGATGTGAGAGTAGGCCCACAAAGAAGGCTGAGCACTGAAGAACGGATGTCTTTGGACTGTGGTGTTGGAGAAGACTCTTGAGAGTCCCATGGACTGCAAGGAGATCAAACCAGTCAATCCTAAAGGAAATCAATCCTGAATTTTCATGGGAAGGACTGATGCTGAAGTTGAAGCTCCAATACTTTGGCCTCCTGATGCGAAGAACTGACTCATTGGAAAAGACCTTGATGTTGGGAAAGATTGAAGGCGAGAGGAGAAGGGGACAACAGAGGATGATATAGTTGGGTGGCATCACTGACAGAATAAACATGAGTTTGAACAAACTCCACGAGTTGGTGAAGGACAGGGAAGCCTGGCATGCTGTAGTCCATAAGGTTGAGAGTTGGACACTGAGTGACCAAATAACAAGCTTGAGAACCAAGTCATTTCCCCTATTTGGCCACTAAATATCCCTGTGGAACTTGACAAAACCCTGTTATATTTTGGCTTGAATAATAGGGAAGAACTAAAAAGCCTCTTGATAAAAATGAAAGAGGAGAATGAAAAAGTTGGCTTAAAGCTCAACATTCAGAAAACTAAGATCATGGCATCTGGTCCCATCACTTCATGGGAAATAGATGGCAAAACAGTGGAAACAGTGTCAGACTTTATTTTGGGGGCTCCAAAATCACTGCAGTTGGTGATTGCAGCCATGAAATTAAAAGACGCTTACTCCTTGGAAGGAAAGTTATGACCAACCTAGACAGTTTTTGTAAAAGCAGAGACATTACTTTGCCAACAAAGGTCTGTCTAGTCAAAGCTATGGTTTCTCCAGTGGTCGTGTTTAGATGTGAAAGTTGGATTATAAAGAAAGGTGAAGAATTGATGCTTTTGAACTGTGGTGTTGGAGAAGACTCTTGAGAGCCCCTTGGACAGCAAGGAGATCCAACCAGTCCATTCTAAAGGAGATCAGTCCTGACTATTCATTGGAAAGACTGATGCTGGACAGGATGGACAGGGAGGCCTGGCGTGCTGCAGTCCATGGGGTCTCAAAGAGTTGGACACGACTGAACAACTGAACTGGACTGAACAACTGAACTTAACTGAACTGAATATCCGTCTTTAGTCCACCAACCCCAAAGCCCTCAACCCATGGATTGTAATGTGTCTCAGGTCCTGACCCTCAGGTCCTGCACTCTGCCTTAGCCTCCCTGTGTGACCCCTTGAGGTGTGCCATGTCCTTCCTCCAGGGCTGTGAGTGATAAACTCTATTTCATTTTCTCTCATGGGCCATTATTGAAACATCAGCTCACCATCAAAAAAATAAATAAACTAGCTCCTGCCTGGAGGTGAGAAATCAGGTCCTTGAGGGCACCAAGGGTTAAGGGAAAGTAAGTAGGTAGAGAAAATATTGGAAAGATGTTGAAGATATAGGAGAGTTTGCTGCTTGTGAGAGGATGCTCTGAGTGCACACGGTGGGAGCTCAGGACTGGACCATAACAAGAAGTAACACTGAGCCATAAAGAGATCCTAATGGAAATCCTAAGGAAATCAACCCTGAATATTCCTTGAAAGGACTGATGCTGAAGCTCCAATGCTTTGGGCCACCTCATGCGAAGAGCCAACTCATTGGAAAAGACCCTGATGCTAGGAAAGATTGAGGGCAGGAGGGAAAGGGGGCAACAGAGGATGAGATGGTTGGATGGCATCACTGACTCAATGGACATGAGTTTGAGCAAGCTCCAGGAGAACCGTCTCCAGGACAGGGAAGCTTGGCATGCTGCAGTACAAGGGGTTGCAAAGAGTCAGGCACGACTTGGCAGCTGAACAACATAAAGAGATGTGGATGCAATCATGGCCAATGAAAGGCTTTCCCTTTTGGTGAAGACTGACCTCAGCAGGGCTGTGAGGTAGGACCAGATTTGTTCTCATCTTTTGTGGGGTCAGGAGAAGATAAAATGTTTCCAGAGGCTGGGACCTGAATGATTTGCTTAGCGGTATGTTCGTTTCTGGAACATGTGCTCCCTCAGATGTCACACTCTGGGTCTCTGGATTATTTGCAATTTTTCACTCTTCTAACAGTGCTATGAGAAGAGATAGCGCAACACGGGGGCCCTAGGTTCAGGTTCCATATCCTCCAATTTTTATGTGACCTTGAAAAATCAATCTCCTTGTGCATTAACTTCTTTATAAAATGGGGTAATAGTATATTATCTGGCTACCTTGCAGAATTGGGATGAAGATAGAGTTAATGAATATGCATATAGCAGTTATAACAGTACCTGGCACAGGGTACACATTTAACAAATGTTAGCCATGGGTATTATAATCTATTAGCTATATATTTACACACATCCATGATTACTTCATTAGGATAAATTCTGGCAATATAATTGTTAGGTGAGAAAGTGAACAAAACTTTAATGCCTTCACTACAACTCTCTAAACTATCCATCAGAAGATAGACTAAATCCCTACTACCTTATCATAAGATACTTGCTTTAATGTCATTTTCATGATAACCCACCACCCATGCAGCAATCAACTACAATTGCTCTCTGTATACTCACTGACCCAGAATGTAAGAGTGGTCCCTGGTAATCTGTATTTTAAAGACATTCTCATTTGGATCATAAGAACTCTTCAATTTAAAACCATAGCTCTATAATTTTATCAACTGACCCATCACTTGCTATTAATAAAGCATTTGCAGCATCAACACTTTAGACCAGGCTCTTTTTAAAATTCACCTTGGTTTCTACAACCTCTGTCCTGACTCATCTCCTATTTCTATGCCAGTTTTGTATTTCCAATAGAAATATAATGTGAGCCAGATAAATTAAGGACCCGAAATATATCACTAGAATTATGTTTCTCCCCTCCCATCACTGGTTTGATTGTTCTCTATTTGATCTAAGTCTCAGACAGATTCTGGTAATCAAGATACTGGCATCCTCTGACTCATATCCTTGAAGTTCAACAAGCCCAGGAGGAAAAAAAAAAAAAAGAGTATATATTTTGGAATTCTGGAAGGGAATTTTCCTAATCCAGGAGAATCCAGAGGTTATTGCATTAAATTGGGCAGGGCATCATGTTTGCATTCGTAACAGGCCCTATCCACTACTCTTCCTCTATTGTTTCCTGGTTTCTCTTCCTTTCCTGTAGCACTCACATTTAATCAATCACTAGCTCGGGGGGGCTTTCCTGATGATTCAGCAGTAAAGAATATGTGTGCCAATGCAGGTTTGATTCCTGGGCCGGGAAGATCTCCTAAAGAAGGAAATGGCAACCCGTTCCAGTACTTTTGCCTGAAATCTCCCATGGACAGAGGAGCCTGGCAGGTTGCAGTTCATGGGGTTGCAAAAGAATCAGACATGACTTAGCAACTAAACAATAATAAAATGTCAAACTGCTCTACTATTTCATTGCTTGATGAACCATCAGTAAGTGTGAATATGATTCAATTATGGATGGTTTATTTAGTCTTGTATTGGCTCCTCTGAAACTCGCAGGATATTATTATATACATATAATTTGATTCATTTGCCCATAGCCTGTCAGGTAAATAATACCCCTCCAAAAAAAGTATGCTAAAATACTTTTACTTTGATTTGAGGTAGCTGTTTGGAGTGTGTAGAAAGAAACATATTTTTTAAAAAGATATTTAAAAGATAATAAGAGAACACGACCAAAAAAACTAAAACAAAAACAATACAAAAATATCATCCTTTCATTTCTATAACTGCTTTGCAGACTTATTCTATACCTGAATGAGATGAATGATTTTTTTCTAAAACTCCCCAACATCTCTAGTCTGTATCTGACTATTGCGGCAGGATGAGATATATTCGCTCTATCTATGAATCTTGTTTTGGAGTTTATCATGAACCTTCAGGTGGAAGCCTCTGCTAATCTGTGAGGGAACAGAGATGAAGGAGTAGAGAGATGGTATATAAGGGGGCAACAGCAGTTTTTACCAACAGTGACCCTGATGAAGAAGCACTGAGGGAGTCTGAAGATGTTGAGGAAGAAAGGCTCATGTGGGGTGCATAAAAGAAACTTTTACGCAAATGCAATTTCTCCAACTTGGCAGTCTGGACATTTTAGGCTGAATAATTCTTGTGGGGAGGCTATCTTGGGCATCTTAAGATGTTTAGCAGGACTTCTGCCCACTAGATGCCTGTTGTAGCCCCTTCTGAGATTTTATAACCAAAAATGTCTCCAGACATTGTCAAATGTCCCCCAAAGAGCTAAATCACCCTGGTTTGAGAACCACTGCCTTGATGAGAGAAAATTAGTAAAATGATTAGATGAAACATTTCATAGATTATTGAAATGTTCCCTATTTTTAAGTAGCTTTATTGACTCATACAGGTTTACCCTAAAACTAATTACCTGTGCTAATAATACAAAGATCCAGGGCTACGGTTTTTGATAAATTTTCCCAGACTGTTCCCAGTGGTACTCTGCTCCTCGGTTTGAAACTAGAACAGAGGTGCTGGAAACTGCTAGTTGGTATTCCATTTCGCAAAAATTTTTTTGCATGCCTCTGAAGTGCAAGACATTGTAGGGAATACAGAGGTACAACACACACAGACTTTGTTTTAAAAGAGATTACGATCTCATGACAATTTCCAGTGCAGTTCTCTTTTGCTTTTTCCTCTTAATAAACACCTGGTTTATACTTGTTTTAGCAACAGAGGGCATTGCAAATAAAGGTATGTAGTCATAAAATAGAATTGTTAAAGAAACAAAAGGACACACAGCTTTTTTTAATACTTTACTTAAATCATTGTAGTAACTTAACAACTACATTAATTAGCTAAAAACAAGATTCCCTGCTTCTTCCTCAGCAGTCCATTCCCCCAAATTTCATTACTGAAATTTAGTCTTCCACCCATATATTTAGTTTTCCAACCGTATGGATGGTTTATTTAGTACAAAGTCTTTGTACCAATCAATTAAAGATAAACACATATAATGAAGTTATAATGAAGTCACGTTAATACTTCCCCATACTGATTCATAATATTTCTGTTCTTATTTGTATTTGTATGAGATTGTAGACTTTAAAAAATATCCACAACCTAAAAGTTGAGAGTTATGTTTTATTTGGTGAGAATTTTTAGGACTTCGAGCCTGGGAGACAGCATCTCAAGCAACCCTGGGAGAACTGCTCCAAGGAAACAAGGGGAGGAGCCAGGTTACATGGAAGTTTTGCAATAAAGTGCAGGTAGTCAGCAACAGCAAAAGATTATTGTTAAAGAAAACCAGATATCCAAAGTATTGGGTTTAGCACTTTTCTATGTATGGGACGATGCTAGAGAATGGACTCACAGAAATAATTCCTTTGATAGGCACCTCAGCTCTCTGGGGCCAGTATCTTGTTTCCATGTCCCGAGCTTCCTCGGGGCTCATGGAAGGGAGTGATTGCCGTTTGATAGCTGTAAGATGGCAGCTATTCTTTCCTTCCTGAGTTCCCTCAGGGCTCACCAGCTCTCCATCCGTGATAGCTGGCTTCCTGGTCACAACATCCTTGTTTACTGATATGGCAGGAAATATTCCATTTCTCAAGATGAATGAATGAACAAGTAAAAGTGTCAAACAAACAGAAACGGGACACCCAGGGGCATTAATTTTATGACCTATAATCAAAAGAATTGACATAAACCCCACCGCACTGGTATCCCCTAGGATTCCTGTTTCTTTAAAACTGTAAAATGCCTAAATATGTATTTCCTTCTGACTGAATTACAAACACATATTTATCTTCCTACTACACTTTGTCAACCTTGCACCTTCAAATCCAAAGTCATATCTTTTCCTCTGATATCTATCCCTTTATTCATGTACTAAGGATTAAAAACCTATATCACAAGCAAATTATAGGATATCAACAGAAACAAATAAAAATACTATATTATAAAATTGAAGCTCTTGACATAAAAAACAGGAGAAACAGTTTGCTTTGATTTCAGGTGTGAGCTTAAACTCCCTTCTCCTTCTTCCAATTCTAGTTGACCCAGTTTAATTACACAAATTGTAATTTATAAGATGATTTATTTGTTAAAAATAAAGGTACTCTAAAATTCTAGAAACAACCACTTTTAAAATAGTGATGTGCTGTACATTTTTATATGCAATAAATAACCATCTTGAGATGAAGGCAAAGCAGAAGCTACATCTCAATTCTACTTAACAGATATGAATATTTACTAGGAGAGAGTCCAGGCAAGTCAAATCACTTAATTCTTCCAAGTCTTATCTGTAAAATGGATATAAATATCTGCCCTATCTTACCTTACACACTTGTCCTGAAGTTCATATAAAAAGATGTAATTGTTAGGAGAAAAAATCCTACAAATGCTGTAGCAGAACTGTTAATACTCATGTTAAATTATTTCAGTTGAATCACTGAGCATCTTTGTTCATGCCTTACAGAAAGCTGGAGGTATTGTGCCCCCTGCTGTTGAAATGTGAGTATACATATACTGAAGTCACTCAGTCGTGTCTGACTCTCTGCGACCCCATGAACTGTACCAGGCTCCTCTGTCCATTGGATTTTCCAGGCAACGGTACTGATGTGGGTTGCTATTTCCTTCTCCAGGGGATCTTTCCAACCCAGGGATCGAACCCAGGTCTCCTGCAGTGCAGGCTTAACCATCTGAGCCACCAGGGAAGCCCTTGGTTGAGCGACGCCTCGTTCCCTGAGCGACCAGGGAAGCCCAGGGAAACCACATACATATGGTTGTTGGCTAAAGGAGTAAGAACTATACTGGAAACAATGTCCCTTTATGAGAGTAAAAATACTGAAATAAAAATGTTTAAATCTTCAAAAATAAAGCAACTACCCTAATGCAATAAAACTATGACTTCCAAATTTCCTGCCAAGACCAAGGTAGGTAAAACTAATACTAATCAGATTTTTTTTTTTTTGGTTTTGAAACTGTATGATCTGCTTCTCATTTTGATTTCTTTGTACTTCTACTCCCTGACCTCTTAACACTTTGGGCTTCTGGGACCCTAACCAATCTTTCATACCATCTCTTCACTCCATTCCCCAGGTAGACCAGAAAGCTTGATTAGTGGCAGAAACTTCTTAATTAACTGAATGTTAACGGAAAAAGATTTCAGAAAGTATTAGCTGATCTACCTTTTAACTTTCATTAAGCTACTTGTTGCCAACTGCATAATCAAAGATTTTGGTACCCCCTGGTACATGCATCACAAATCACATTTTTGTTTTTCCTTTTCTTCTGCGGTGGAGGAAGAGAGAGGTGGTTATAATGGGGAGCATGATTGACAGAAAAATTAAGATAAAATAAAACACACATCCTCTAAGGGACTGGGACTCAGCTACAGGAAATCTGTCATTTATTTTCCTATTTCTAATCCCTAGAACAATGCAAATTCATAACCCACAATTCTTTGTTTGAATTAAATCACCTTGATTTGGTTTTCTTTGTTGAATTAAATCACCTTGATTTGGATTTCTCAGATTGATAAGAAAGAGTCTGCCAGCATCCTCAGTACCTCGAGATCTGTCTCTAGCACCTGTCTCCCTGAAAACGCTCCTCAGGCCCAGGCTTGGCCACTACTGCTGACTTAAAAAATATTTACAACCTAAGAATTGAGTGTTCTGATTTATTCAGCAAGACTTCTTAGAACTTCAAGCCTGTGAGACACCATCTCAAGTAACTCTGATAAAACTGCTCCAAGGAGGAGAGGGGAGGAGCCAGGTTATATAGAAGCTTTGTAACAAAGAGCAGGTAGCATGAACATCAAAAGATTATTGTCAATTAAAGAAAACCAGATATACTAAGTTGAGGAATTTAGTGCTTTTCTATGTGTGGGAAGATGCAAGTCTGGGCTCACTGCTATCCAGGACAGTAGCCTGTGTTTCCACATCCTGAGCTTCCTTCCCTACGGGCTTACCATAGGAACTGGTGTGGTCTGATGGCTCCCATTCTTCCTAAGTGCCCATGGGGCTCACCCGCTCTCGTTGGAGGACTACAATGACTGTGACATCCTTGTTTACTGATATGGTAGGAAATATTTCATTTCTCACTGCCAGTCTAAACCCAACTTTCATTCCCCTGGCCTCCAAGACTCCAAAATGAAGTTTGTTCTTGGATTTGGGGTGATACTTTTAATTAGTGTGGGGCTTCCCTTGTGGTTCAGCTGGTTAAGAATCTGCCTGCAATGTGGAATACCTGGGTTCAATCCCTGGGTTGGGAAGATCCAGAGAAGGGAAAGGAGAAGGGAACGGCTACTCACTCCAGTATTGTGGCCTGGAGAATTCCACGGATTGTACAGTCCATGGGGTCACAAAGAGCTGGGTACAACTGAGCGACATTCATACACTTTAATGTGTGAATACAACACATGTATTGTGTGACTGTGTCAATACAATGTGTGTTCAATATAATGGCTTCATGCTGATGTTCTGGAATGTATTAATATCATTTCTATTATTTCTACCTCTGGTTCTGAGGTTACCATTGGGGGGGAAAAAAGTCTATCTATAGTCATAGTATACCTTAATGCTGGGCAACTGAGAAAAGATACAAAAGACACAAAATCCATCTTGACCACAAGAGCTGGAAAACTTTCTGTCCATGCTTTTGAAGATTATCTTTTGACACTAACATTTAAATATATATTCTTAATTTAAAGGAGAACTTTAGAAGTTTCAAAGAAATCAATAATATTGTCTCCAATTCAGTAAACCATTTTATCAATTAATCTTTTATTTTTTATTTCACACATCAATATTTTATAGAAAAAAAGGGCCTCTTAATGTTACACTCTAATTACAATGTTTTATTGATTCTTTCCGACGTAGAGACCTCAATTTTTACACAATCAGTAAATACAATAACTTAACACTTTTGAGGCTCATTTAAACATTTCCCATACTATTTTACATATATCAATACTATTAATGGCTATATAACAGTCTATGAAAGCAATAGCAATACATGAAAATTTACTTATCCAGTTCCCAATTACTGGGCTCTTTTAAAAATTCAAATAAATGCACTCACTAGAAATATCTTTATACAAATAGCCTTTTTTCTTTTAAAATATTTTCCTGGGCATATGCTAACTCAGAGTGAATTAAATCTATAAAAAGACAGACTGGTTACAGGATTCTTATTATATTTTTCTAAATAGTTCTTCAAAAAAAGAATATAATAATGCTACTGGTATGAGGATACATGCAACTAAAATTTTTTTGCATGAACTACATCAAAGTTGCTTAGTTTGCATTTTTAATATTAGGAAATCTGAATACCATTCTAAGAATTAACTTCTATTTGTTATCTTCTTGTTTGAACTTAATTCTTTCATAAAGCCTTATGGATTTGCATTTACCTTTTAAAAAACAGAGTACTTTATCCTTGTATAATGCAGGTAGGTTTTACCCCATCTCTTGGGAGGCAAGAATCCCGTTTTCCTCCTAAGTTAAAAAGACATATCTTTGCTTGCTTATTAGCCTAAATTATCATAGTTCTGTCAAATTATATAAATCATCCATCCATACATGTTAAGTGGGAGTGTAGCAAATTTACATACTAACTTCACCTTATTGCCAGTTCTTCGGACATAATTTCATTTACATTAATCCTCGCAATAATTCTGAAAACATTATTTCTACTTTATAGATGATGAAATGAAAAGTAGGCATGATTTTCCCATGATTATACAACTGTAAGTAGTAAAGTGAGGACTACAATTATGGTTTTCAGATTTCCTATTTACTTCCCTTCCATTATACTAGGATGTAGTATATCTGCTTCAATCTGCTTCTATATAAGCATCTTTCTTAATTTATCCCAACACAGTTGTGTAACTTTCTTTAAATGGCTTGCATATACTAATACCCAAACACTTTAAATTGTAGCTTATCATTGCTGGAATCTAGAAATAAGATTAATTTTTAAACATTATATATCCTGCAATTTTCTGAATTAGTCTTTTATGTTTATGATACTACAGGTTTCACTAATTTAAAAACCATACTAATAGAAAAAATTTGTGCTCTCCTTATCTTTCTCATTTACATATGCTTATTAAGGATTTATTACAATGATGAGTTTTCTTCAACTATATACAAAAAATAGTACCAAGATTATGTAATTTCTGGTTGAGAATTATTTCTTATTTTTCCCTAACAGGAATGATATAAGTTCTCAGTTTTAATAACTACTTATCACAATGAGAAACCAACAAAGTCATTAACAGAGATAAATATTTTTATTAATATTTTTAGTTACCTGTAGTTAATACTTCGAATTTTTACTACTTTGTTCTGTTGATATTGATTTAATGGTTATCCTGTTGAACACTAACTGCATAATTCTGAGTGACAGTAAATAACTATTTTTCATTTGCTAATATTTTGCATTTGTTCAGATGAGAGCCTTTTCAAAATGTTTCCTCCTAGTACTGAGGCGATATTAACTTCAAAATGCAAGTGTTAGTATATATCTTTCTGGTACATAGATATTATTTATTCTTTGAACATTTGAAAAAATTCACCAATAAGCCCATAACAGTAAAATGGGTTTGTCAGAAAATTATACTAGGTTGGGACTTCCCTAGTGATCCAGTGATTAAGACTTTCCTTCCAATGGAGGAGGTGTGAGTTCAGTTTCTGGTTTGGGAGCTAAGATCCCACTCATATGCCTCACAGCCAAAAACCCAAAAAATAAAAAGGAAGCAATATTGTAACAAATTCAGTAAGCTTTAAAAAAATGGTCCACACCAAAAATAAATCTTTAAAAAAAAAAAGGATGAAAAGAAAATTATACTCTCCCCTAATTTTTAAAATGCTTTTCTTTGGTAACAATTTTTTATTTCCAACTTATTTGTATTCAAGTAGGAAAATAATAAATTCATTTCTTAGTTTTCAAAACACTTATTTTATCTAATCTAACATTTTCCTGTTTCTATTACTGTGGTTCTATCATCTTTTGCAACATCTCACTGATATTCTCAAATTCTTATGAGTAAAAATATTCCTCATATTGAAATTAAAATATTTTCAATAGGTCTGGGTTACCTTCACTTCCATTTAACATCTCAAATTCTTTTACATTTTAATAACTAATTTTTAGGTCTATTTCAGACATTTCATTTGTTTCAATAAGTATAAGCCTAGAAGCCAACCAACAACAGATTTGCTAGATTCAAAATATATATATTAATATCAATTCATGACTTCTCTACTTCAGTAAGTTGAAATTTAAATTGTTCTTGTTTCATTTTTCTCACATACAGAAGAGCAACAAAAGTCTATTTAGAGCATATTTTGCCCTAGTAACATGTTACTTTTTATAACATCATAATCAAAAGGTAAATTAAAAAGAATAATTGTGTTAAAGCTTAGACAAATTCTACTTCAGTGAGATTCACAGCTCTAAGTTACATGTATTTTTAATTAATCTTTACTTTCCTATTTCTCTGACTCAGTAATAAGCTGAGAGTCTGCCTACTTTGCTTCACTAGCAATGCTGGACTGGTTCTCATGAGCCAGTAACCTTTTCTTTCTCCTTCAGTACCTACACTCTTCTAACAGTTAACATTAGTTGAAAGATTTTGAAATCATGGAAGCCTGGATTTCAATGTTGGCTCTGCCACAAATCACACTTAGAGTGAATTACTGTCTTTACTTCCTCTCTGAAAATGTATTATCTGCCTCACAGAGTTGTTGAGAAACTATAACGAGAGAGTACAATAAGTGTGTGCTGCTGCTGCTGCTATGTCGCTTCAGTCATGTCCGACTCTGTGCAACCCCAGAGACGGCAGCCCACCAGGCTCCCCCGTCCCTAAGATTCTCCAGGCAAGAACACTGGAGTGGGTTGCCATTCCTTCTCCAATGCACGAAAGTGAAAAGTGAAAAGTGAAGTCACTCAGTCCTGTCTGACTCCTAGCGACCCCATGGACTACAGTCTATCAGGCTCCTTCATCCATGGGATTTGCCAGGCAGGAGTACTGGAGTGCGTAGCACACAGTAAATGCTCTGTTCCAGGGCAAAAAAGAAAATGTAATTAAAGGGCTTATTTCCTATAGGATTATCATTCTCTGTCTGAGGAATGGAAATGGTGACTTAGGAAGGAAATTTACTTCTTCTGAGTTTCACAAGCTTGCTCTGCTAGAATATAAGCAGCTTTATAACTTCTGGTGGTTCTGGAAAAAAATGTTTCTATCTTCTAGATAACAGCTAAGAGGCAGGAGCTGATTATGAAGGCATCCACCTTGTTACTTGCTGGGACACAACCAAAGGGGCATGGTAAAGCTTCCTCTGATTTACTCCTAACAACAGTAGTGTTACTAATTAAAGTGGTGGTGCCAACAAATGGTATACTTCACTTCCATTGAGAAATCTTGGGAAATCTACTCACAGATGGATTTTTAAAACCATCTGTAATCCCAGGTTAAAAATGCTTCAGGCATTCTGAAATATCTTTTCCTGGAGCAGTTTATTTTTTCTTTAGCCTGAATTACTTAGAAGTTCTTTTGTGCTCTGCATAAATCTTCTGAAGTATTGAACCAGAACTAATCTTTCCCCCTAGATTTTCTTTGGACCAAACCTCCCAAGAATGAGCTTTGCAACTACTAACTGAACTCTCTGACTCTTTCCAATGTATAAGACTGGGATGACATCACTGCCTCATTGACTACAAGGGTCAACCAGGAGAATTAAACTGCAAGATGAATTCTAACCATCACCTTTACAAATAAAAGATCATGCAAAACTATTCTTCCAACAATTACATATTTTATCACATTGGCACTTGCATTAGTTGCTATTGCTGCCACCATATCTATATGTTTCTATTATAAACAAAAGACCCACATAATTTCCTGTGTTTCACTACTCAGAGGTGGTAGCAACTGTAATAGCTGTAAAAATAATTTAAATATTCCTTAGATATCACCGTTCTGTAGACAATAATAAAATTTGAAGATAATCAGCAGATATAATATCATCTTCCTTTAAGCACCATTGCTAACACGGAACTCTCACATATATACCCAGTACTAAAATAAAGCTAATTCTGGGTCATGGAGCCCATTCTGAAACAAAACAAGTCCAATACCCAATACATCAGTCACTGATAGGTTAACAAAGGCATCCAATGACTAAAAGTCACAAAGAGAATTATAGACATCTGCATGACATTCATCATATAACCACATCTAATTACTCCTACAGGAAACTGTCCTTTAAATGAGAATATTCTGGTGCCAGGACGAAGGCCCAAAGTAGCATTTCCAGTTTGTTTTTTTTTTCTAATTTTGAAGGTGCTTCCCTGAACTTTCTAGGTTTTTGCTTCCCTCAGAGGATTCTAGTTTGGCCATTACTATATTACTGGTTCCAAGAGGCTCTGATGGCTTTTCATCACCGTCAAAGAAAATGTCTTCTGGATTTGGAGGTGGGGGGCAGAATTCTTCACTTGGGAAGATCTCGTGGAAGAGTGTTTCAGCTTGCTTGACAGCATGCTCACTTCCGAGTCCACAGTCAGGCCCAGTGCAGACATAAACGTTGGGAGGCAAGCCATTATATGAGCTTCGGCTGACTCCCGAGGAATCTCTCATGTTAAAATAAAGAGCCCACAAGAGTCCTGGCTTTGGAAGTTCTTCCTTGTCTACTTCTGTCTCAGAATACGGGGTGAATAATTTCTTCACCACTGATTCTAAGTCTTCTCTTGCTGTTTTGGAAGATGAACAGGTCAGATGTACCAGGTAGGTGTCTTTCATGCATGTCATGGTTGAAGAACATAATTCAATGATTCGGACAGCATGTGCTCCTGGTTCCACCGGAGGTACTATCAAAATGGAAATCTGCTGATCTGAATCTGTCTTTAGGACAGATTGATCTGTAATGAGCACTGCCCTGGATATCTGCTTGTACTGCACACTGGAACATGTTTCCTCAGACAGGTAACTATCCTCCACAATGAAATATTTAGCATTTATCCTTTGACCAAGGTGATCTATAATTGCTTTACATCTTCCAGATTCTCTGTCAACTACAAGGCATTGTACTTTATGGCGAAGACAATATATTCCACCGAAAACTGCACACATCCTGCAGAAACACTGGGGAATTTCGCCTTGGCCATATAAGGGAAATAAAAAGGGAGTGTTGCCAAACCGTCCAAGACACTGAAGAAAGTTTTTTGTTGCTTTAAGGCCATCTACTGTAGTGCAAGATGATTCTGACATCATGGCAATTGAGTGAAGTATAAAATGTTGGAGGCTGGGGGTTAATTTTTTGGTTTTCAAGTACTCTGAAAATGAGCATTGTGTGAAAGCTTGGTATTCCTCAGGATGTTGTTCATAATCTAAACAAAATGTAAGAAATTTCATTAGCATCCTCTTTTCAACCATAGTGAGCTCTTTGCTATTAAAGACATCTGCTCTGGAACAAGGCACCTGCTCTACTTTTCCTTCTCGAAATGCAAGAATCCTAGTGACATTTTTAAATTCAGCGTAACGACTAACATTTGATTTGATTAACAGATCAATTAACAGTCCTTGAGAATAAAGCAACTTCGATGACAGATCAATATTAAACCTCCTGCCTTCTTTAACTATTTGAGAGTAAGCAATCCTCTTTCTCTTTGGTGGCCCACTGTTGTCTTCCAATACAGGTTTGATTTCATCTTTAGTGCCATCTGAAAGTGTGTGTTTATAAGTATCATACCCACAATATTCTTCTTTCACAGACGTTTCTGCCGTATCAGTTATTTCTTCATTGTTTTTTGGAGTGTCTTTTGTAGGCACTTCATAGCTAGTAATGTGTGATGAGTGTGTTTCCTCAGACAAGCTTGTAGAATCCAGAGGTTTTATGAGGGTACTAGATGCTACACAAGAAGGATTTTTCTGCAGAGCATCAAGCTCTTCAATATTGCCATCCATGCCCTGACTGGCATAACAAAAAACTTCGGCGTGTTGAATGGTTTCATCCTTCTTGCAAAGAGGGATGGCTTCTTCTGTTTCATGGATCATGTCTTGCCATGCAGCAGGGCTTTCTTCCACAGTGTCACTGTTTTGCCGATGTTCCTTCAACCAGGACAGCAATCCTGGAAAGCTGAAACTAGCCCAGTTTCCCCCATAGTAACTTCTTGAATCGAGATGCAGAACCCTTTGACCACTTCTGGAACATGCAGCGGCAAGGATGGATTCAGGCAGACCTGTCCCCATCACTATCACATCAAATTCTGTTGGGAGACTGTTGGCCATCCTGGAAAAGTATCTGGTGACAACTTCTAATGAAGAAAATGTGTATGAATCTGGGCTGAGGGTTCAGAGAAGGTGTGACTATGCTGTAATAAAATCTCTCCTTGTGATATTCCAGATCATCCCAGAAATACTGAAGTTGCAGGTCCCAGGTATTCAGCTGCTACCCTTTTTTAGTATTATTTTCTTATAGGTCAGTAGCATAAAACCATGATAAAGTACATCTAATCATATCTGAGAATAATAAAACAAGTATACGGTGTTCATTTTTGTGTTTCATCTTAGCAGTGCATGTCAAAATGTAGCACATATGGATTTGTGACTGGAATTCTGCTCTGAAAGGAGAAAATTCAAGAAAGAATACAATTATTAACAACACTAAGAGAATAATAATTTCAAGCATCAATAATTATAATCCTATGGAACACAACTTGATATCAGGACATAAGATTTTACTAAAGCAAGTCATTACATGCTTTCTCACATGTTTTCTAACTTCTTGAAAATAAGCAAAAGATATAGACTCCTCTAAGTCAGGCAATTCAACAATGAAGAATGGATATAACAACATCCCACAAAAATAAAGAATTAGTGTAGTATAATTCTATAACTTTTGGTTTTAAGTATTTGAATAAATGGTACACAACTAGATTAAATTGCAAGTAACAGATGGCTCCACTGTGTTTATGGAAACATACTATATACTATGTGCATGCTGCTGTGATTATGCATATTTCTGTGGCCCATACAGTCTGTGGATGCTTCTAAGACAAATGATGAATAAAAGACTTTCTCATGCCCCACCCACCTTTAGGCTCTTATGGGAACAACATGAGACTATTTCTATTGAATGGGCCACTGCTATAATCAGAAAAGGATTAATTCAATAAAATAGCATATTGAAATGTTTAGGTATATAAAAGAATCAGTCTACTGAAAATGTATTTGTAAGAAATCCTTATATAAATGTGCATATGCACAGGTTTGGTTTTTAGGTGTAAGTTAAAAAGGAAAAGTCCTGGGTCCATATGTTAAAACACTGCAGTATAAAATAACATCTACTTCATTGGAAGGACTGATGCTGAAGCTGGAGCTCCAATACTTTGGCCACCTGATACAAAGAGCTGACTCATTGGAAAAGATCTTGATGCTGGGGAAGATTGAGGGCAGGAAGAGAAGGGGACAACAAGAGGATGAGATGGTTGGATGGCATCATTGACTTAATGGACATGAGTTTGAGCAAACTCTGGGAAATAGAGAAGGACAGGGAAGCCTGGCATGCTGCAGTCCATGGGGTCACAAGGAGTTGGACACAACTGAGTGACTGAAGTACAGCTTCTAAAAACCCATGTCAACATAGGGTGACATGCATTTTATGAGACCCTAGCTCTGAGACTGAATCTCTTCATCTCAAGATGAAGGTCTAAACATCCTCTGCCAAGATTAGCATGTTGTTTGTTGTTCTTATTTTTGAAGGGGTAGGAGGTGGTAGTAAAGAAAGTCTCTCCTGTTAATCTGTAGCATCATTCTGTTGTATTCCACGTGCAGAACACCTGCATGGTGGTAGGTGTTGCCAGAGGTGCAATAGCCAAAGGGCTGAAAGGCATACTCACCTGGAAGTTATTAGATTGAAGTATTACACAAACTACATGCTTGATGGCCTTTCTATCATTGCGTGGTAAGAGTGAGTTTCTTGAGCTCTTATTTTTCCTACTGCTACACTTACTGAAACCTAAATCAGTGCATACTGGGCCTGCCTAGGCTGAGATGACTAGATGGGTATCCTGGATACCCATATAACAAGCCATTCAACTGGAACTTGAAGTGACTAATTCACTGAATTGATAGTTCAGTTTAAATGAGATGGCGATCTTCATAGTCTTATCTGGTCAAAGCCTCTGCCTAAAGAATATTAGGGATTCCACTGGCTTTCAGCATTCCCTAAGAAACCAGGAATTGAGCACAGAATGAAGTGGTCACCTGGCCTACTCATATATATATATGTGAATTACTTATTCTGCTTTCTTCCTGCAGAGTGTGGAGAGGAAGACAGAACCCATGAGGGTATGTGAAGAAGCGTAACCATAGTATGTACCTATTTTTGGCTTAGAAGGGGATATAGCAGAGGGTTGGGAGTAAGAGAAAGGATATAAGCCATAAGTGCTGAAACCAGCCACCTCCTAACCTACAGGTATCAACTGAATTCTCATAATACAAGGCAAGGCAGGACAACCTTAAAGAACATTTAGCTCAATTACCCTGTAACCCCAGGTAAGAGAACTGATGACTGGAGAGATTAAGTGAATGGGAGAGTGCACATGATGGGTTAGCCACAGGATTAAGTGGGACCCATGCTCATACCATCAGGCCAGTGGTCTTTCCATTTGACAGAGCAGCCTCTCTAGAAGCCTCTGAAGTAAGCAGTCACTTTTGATATTTTAGAATGTCCTGCCCTTCACTACTCCAGGGTTAGTTAGTTCTTGCTTAGGGCTAACAATGAGGAAAGCACCCTCCCTCTCTTTAACTCTTACCTAGAAGCATAATGTTTGGAATTTACTCCAGAATCCGCCGGTCAATGCAGGAGACACAGGTTCCATCCCTGGGTTGAGAAGATCCCCTGGGGAAAAATGTGGCAACCCACTCCAGTATTCTTGCCTGGGAAATCCCATAGACAGAGAAGCCTGGTGGGCTATAGTCCACGGGGTCACAATAGAGTCAAACACGACTTAGCAATTAAACAACAAAAATGTTTTCAGCTCTATCATAATCCACTATTGACCTGTCTCCCAGGGCTTGAACAAGACTCAGAACGTTCTGTCCCAGAGTTTCCACCTCTAACTTAAAGGCAGGTGAAAGCCATTGTTGAAAGCACTAACTAAATGCCCAGAAAAAGAGTAGTGGTCAGGCAAAACACTGTGTGGTGAACATTTTCAGCAGTCTTAGAAAATCCTTTCAGATTGGGGTGGGAATGGAGCAGGGATGATGAGGGAGGAAGAGGATGGAAGAGAAAAGGAGATACAGTAGAGTGAGGCCACAAGATAGAAGGGATGAGGAAGAAAACAAATGCTGGTACTAAGAAAAAACTCAACACACCCCTGTTTCCAAACTCGCAAGCACTGAGTTAGAATAGAAACTGAATTTCCCAGCACAGAAAATGCACTTCTTGAAAATAAGAACTTTAAGTGCTTATTGGGGAAGGGGTAGGTAGTAGTAGAATATTAGAATCACTGAGACAATCAAATAAAATTATGATTTCTATGACATTTTCTTGTGTCCCTCAACATATAAGAAAGGAATCATAACAAATATAATATGCAGGTTTGTCATCACATAGAAGGTTGGTGATCAAGAAAATACGCTTGATAATGCTACAACGATTTTATTCTTATAAACTTGCCAAGGTAAAAGCACTAATGAATTATCCTTTTTTTTTTAAAGGAAATTTAAGACCTGAGAAATATACATTTCTATTTCAAACTTTGGTACAAATGACATTTCTGGAGCACATACAAAATGATAATTTCTTTTCCAAGCTTAAAAAATAATGTCCTCAATGAAACAGCTGGGTGGTTCATCCTTCAAAATGTCAAGTGTTAGTGAGATTTAAATCTTGCATCTGGGTTAAGAGTACTGTATTATCAAATTCTACTTAATGAAACCTACTGGTTTCACAGCTAATTACATGTTCATTTTGAGTTGGGATTCTCTCATCCATTTGCAATCTCACCTGAGACTTTCGTGTGCTGGAAACTACAGGGAAGAAAACAGAAAAAATAGCTAATAGGGTACATGCCAGCGTGCATTCTGAGGACCTGAATAAAACTATCTCACTTTCTAGGAAGCAGCCAAAGGTTTACAACTGCTAATGGGCAAATTTTTAAAAAGAATTTACACATCGCGACTATGTTAGGTTTCTACCTCTCATTTTAGGAAATTAATATAGGAATTAGATCTCATCACCTTCTCCAATTTTCACAAATCAATCACCTTTTTCCTTGAATCTCAACTCCACGGCCCTTAATTTCTTTTCTCAAAAAAATGAGACAGAAAGCAGAGAAGTAGATGAGCAGGACACCGACAGAGATGGGGTATGGAGGAACTGGGCCCACCGGGGAGCGGGGGCTGCAGACAGGCTGGGGTTTTGGTGGGCGTGGGGCCTCGTGAGCACAGGGAAAGAGGGAGGTGAGCGAGCGCAGGAGGACGAGGTCAACCGGGGAGGAGGAGAGGTGCGCGGAGTGGGTGAGATGGAGGAAGGTAGGTCACGAGGGAAAAGTCGGGCTGGGGAGGAGGGGAGGTCAGAGGAATAGAAGTCAGTGGGGAGGTGAAGTCAGGGGAGCCCCGCCGCGAGGCTGAGGTCCCGAAGCGGGAGGGGGCGGGGCCGGGAGCAGGAGCGGGAGGGAGGTCCACCCCGACCACTCACCTCCCAGGCTGCTGCTGCTGAAGCCCACTCGCCGTCCCACTCGCCGATCGTGGTGACCCCCAACCCTGCTGCCCCTCAGGGGGAACGCGAAAGCCAGCGCGGCCTGGAGGACGGACGGTAGCAGATCACCGAGGCTGACGCGGAGCAGGAGGAGGCGGGCGGGGCTGCGGTAACTTGAGGTAGATGACGAGCACTAGCAGGTTGCTGCCCACGCCCGGAAGCCCCACGGAGCCAAGCAAAACACGCGCTCGTAGGCGCCCTCGCTGACAGGCTCGGTGAGGCTTGACTACCCCGCCCTTCCGCCAGCCGCCGCCGCGCCTCCCGGCTGGCACACAGGCGCCGGCGCGCTCGGTTCTGGGCGGGGCGCAGGGCGCCCCGAGGCATTAGATGGTATTAGATGCAGCTCCGGAGCTTTTCCCGGCCCGCGGCGCGCCTCGTAACCCCGCCCCTTCTCTCCACTGTGGCCCCGCCCTGACTCGCCTTGTAGCCCCGCCCCACCGGCGCACCGCCTAGTCCCGCCCCCTGTCGCAGTCTTAACTGAGTCCGCGCTCTCTTGGCCTCCTTCTCCCTCCCCACCCTGTATGCGGGCTCCAACCCTCCCAGTCCCCGAGAGCCGGAAGGGAGATCGACCACGGTGGCTCCTCACTTCGCATCCCCACCGCTCCCCCAGCCCAGCCGGAAGACCTCTTGGCGTTCACCACTCACTCACTCCTTCAGGAACATTTATGGGTTTCTGGCCCACCACGTGCTCATGAGGGGTTACACGAGCGACCCCTAGCCTTGGCTTCTCTCCTCCCAGGAAGCTGTTAGGAACCGCTGCCAAATGGTGTCGCACATTTAATGCAAACCCAGGCAGCACCCCAGGCCTGCTCATAGTCCTTCGTGTCCTCCCTGCAACAGAAATGGATACTCCCAGTCACTAAGGACCTCGCTGCGGCCACCTTCCAGCTCCATACCACATCTAGCAGGTTCAGAGGTGGTCTCTGAAGCAGAACACTTCCTCTGACCTTTTATACTGTGAAAATAGATGGCAAGTTAAACACAGGTCCATGAACCGAAAAGTCATTACAGGGCTGCGCCACTGCCTCTACGCAAGCCACAAAAGGGCCCAAGGAGGATGCAGTCATTATCCAGGCCCGCAAGCTGTCCTGAGCGCCGCTGGCCTGCACAGTGTCTGTTCAAGGGCAAAGGACCTGCCCTCCACGAAGGTGTATGCCTCCTCCCTCCTCTATTCAAAAGATGGGTTGAGAATGAGTAGGGTCTGTGAACTCCGATTACAAGTGTTTTGGAATTAATGTCTAATGGTCAGGGCAGGGTGGCTCTCCATCATGCATTGAGCAATAGCTGAGGGGCAGTGTGCTCTGCCCTCAAAATCTTGATTTGTCCTTAAGGCTTCCAGTCTGGACTTAACCTATGAGATTAACCCAACCACTTCTTTAAAAAAAAAAAATTCATATAATTTTGTATTTTAGATTTATGCAACCGTTTAACAAGTTCTATATATTTGATGTCGACTATGTTTACTGTCAAGGGCTTCCCTGGTGGCTAGTCTACAGCAAGGTCTCAAAAAATATTAGTTGAATGAATGAAGAAATACTCATATTTTTCCCTAAAACATTCATTCATTCATTGGTGCTGAGTCTCTGCTCATAAACTTTACATTGTGGTGGTGTTGGGAGAACAGGAGGATCAGGGGATGACAGAGGATGAGATGGTTGGATGGCATCACCAGCTCGATGGACATGAGTTTGAGTAAGCTCCAAGTGTTGGTGATGGACAGGGAAACCTGGCGAGCTGTAGTCCATGGGGTCACAAAGAGTTGGACACCACTGAGTGGCTGAACTGAAGGCAGAGAAAAGGTATTTGGGAGGGAGGGAAGAGTTTGTTATTTTGTATAGCATGGTTACACATAGCCACCCTGAGTACAACAGGCACAGGGTAGATGTAATGCAGTGGGTCCATGCTTGACATATTGGAGGAAAAATAAAGAAACCAGTGTGGCTGGGTGGAATGAGAATTGCAAAATAAGGGCAGGGAAGTAGGTGAGCAGTGATTGGCTGCAGGTTCTTGGCTATTTTAGTAAAATGACTTTGGCTTAAAAGTCTAAGGCAATGCCTATGTAAGAGGAATAATAGTGAGGGGAAAAAGGGATAAGAGGCTTTTGGTAAATGTTTACGAATTTTGGTAGATTTGTTTTTATAATACTATGAATTGTTAAGGTTATCTATTATACTTGGGGTTTCCCAGATGGCACCAGTTGTAAAGAATCCAATTCCTAATGCAGAAGATGAAAGAGACACAGGTTTGATCCCTGGGTAAGGAAGATCCCAGGGAGAAGGAAATAGCAAGGAAGGAAATGGACGGTAGCATGCTAGGCTCCTTTGTCCTCCACTGTCTCCTGAAGTTTTCTCAAATTTATGTCCATTGAGTCAGTGATGCTATCTAGCCATTTCACATCCTCTGCCACCTCCTCCTTTTGCCTTCAGTCTTTCCCATCATTGGTGTCTTTTACAATGTGTTGACTCTTCGCATCAGGTAGTCAAAGGATTGGAGCTTCAGCATCAATCCTTCCAATGAATATTCAGGGTTGATTTCCTTTAGGATTGACTAGTTTGATCTCCTTGCTGTCCAAGGGACTCTCAAGAGTTTTCTCCAGCACCACGGTTTGAAAGCATCAGTTCCGTGCTTAGTCTCCTTAATGGTCCAATTCTCACATCCGTATAGGACTACTGGAAAAACCATAGCTTTGACAACATAGACCTTTGTCACAAAGTGATGTCTCTGCTTTTTAATTTGCTGTCTAGGTTTGTCATAGCTTTCCTTCCTGGGAGCATCTTCTAATTAAAATTTAAATAAAATTTAAAATAAAGAGTCTTTAGTTGTTAGAAATATGCAAATCAAAACCACAATGAAATACCACTTCAGACCTACTAGACTGGCTATTATCAAAAACTAAAAACAGCAACAAAAAGGAAACTAAAAAGCATTGAAAGAATGTGGAGGAGTTAGAACCCTGCCGTGCCACTACTGAGAATGTAAAATGGTGTAGCCACTGTGGAAACAGTTTGGCAGTTCCTCAGGAAGTTAAACACATCTATCAATGATCTAGTAATTCTACTCCTAGAAGTATAGCCAAAAGAATTGAAAGCAGGGACTGGAGCATGTATTTGTACACAAGTGTTCATAGCAGTATTATTCACAATAGCCAAACGGTGAAATAAAGCAAATGTCCATTAATAGACAAATGAATAAAAAATGTGATATGTACATACAATGGAATATTACTCAGTAATAGAAATAAATGAAATTCTAATATATGCTACAACATAGATGAACCTTGAAAACCTTAGGCTGAGTGAAGTAAGCCTGACACAAAAGGACAAATATTATAGATTCCAGTAATAAGAGGTGCCTAGAATAGACAAATTCATAGTAACAGAGAGTAGAGTAGCACTCACCAGAGGGGAGGAAGAAATGGGGAATTAGTGGTTAATGGGTACAGAACCTCAATTTGGGGTGTTGCAGATGTTCTGGAAATGGATAGTAGAGATGGTTGCACAAAATTGTGAATTACCTAATGCCACTTAATTGCACATTTAAAATGACTGAAACGGTAAGTTTTATGTGATGTATATTTTAATGCACTAAAAAGCATATGCTAATTATGCCTGCATCTCACTCCCCCAAAGTAGGAAAAGTACAGTATATGCAAATGTAACCAATTTACTGAGTGAGCTGGACTCAGTATGTTGTTTAGTTGCTAAGTCCTGTTCAACTCTTTTTCGATCCCATGGACTGTAGCCTGCCAGGCTCCTTTGTCCAGCACAGTGCAAGCAAAAAGTAATTTTATTCTCTTTGGTACTACTCATTTCAAATATTTTCTTTCCACCTATTCTTCACTGCCCTTGGTTGACATTTTATCAGTTCTCAAAGCCTTTCTGATCACTTTCAAGTAATATAAAGTCCAGAATATTGTAATACTGACACATTAAAACTCATAGAAAAATCATCTGTCAACCCTCCAAAACAGAGCGTGCTGTAGCCTGGAGAACTTTTGGGGGGTGGGGAGGTGGGAGTGGAGGGAACAATAACCAGCTTCTCCCATTTCCTTAAGCACCACCTTTGATGCTTCTCTGGGCCCCTCTGGGATTTTGAGGAAAATCTTCCTTGATTGGTAGTTGTCATCTGAGGTTGGTGCCCTCCGCTTATGCAAATTTTCAGTCTGCCTTTTTCTCTCCTAGGGTGATCTATGGAGTCTTTAGAGGACCTGAGGTCACTGGAGATATTTTTCCCACAACTGTTGACAGTGGCAGTGCCTCTCTGTCAGCTGGAGCCTTAGTTCTCCCTCTAAGACCCTGATTAGGGTCCCCTAGACCCTCCAGGCAGTCTTCTCCAATAGCGTTCCTCCCAAAGTTATGGTCACATGACTACTCTAAAAATTTTGTCAGGAGGTGTTCATTAAGGGTCTCCTCAACCTCGTAATGAACCTGCTTTCTCTTAAGCCTTCTGAAGGAGGGAATAGACTAATGTGTGAAGAATTGGTTTCTCAGTGCCTCTGTACATCATCCTTCATGGGCTGTATAGACCCTTTTTTAAAAAAATGGGGGAATTCCTCAAGCCTATTGTACCATGGAACCTCTGGCAAGACAGAAAGAAGACTATTTTAGTATCCTCCCACACTGGGAGCATTAATTCATTACAACCTCTATATTTCAAACCAGTCTTTTACAAAGTATGGCAGTGTCAATGGAAACAAGCTTTTGGGGTATTTTTGTTTTTAATTTAATTTATGTATTTTGCTGCATCAGACTGGGCTCTTTAGTCATAGCATGTGGGATCTAGTTCTCTGGCCAGGAATTGAACCTGGGCTCCTTGCATTGGTAGCACCGAGTCTTAGCCACTGGACTACCAGGGAAGTCCCCAAGAAGACAGGTTTTATCTGCCGCTCTTGTTCAGAATCACTAATAATCCTTAGCCTTCTGTGTCATGCACATGACAGCTAAGAGGAAACTTCGATCCTTACTCAACCAAGTAATCTCTCTCCAAGGAGCAAATCTTTCCCAGGCCTGTCTAAACTTTGATCCCCAGTAAGAAGAGGAAGAAGCCTTGAGGAAATTCTGGCCAAATATATCTAAACCATTTCCTGTCTTAGGAAACATAAGTTAGTGAATGTAATTGAACTTTTTTTTTTTTTTTAAAGAAAATCTGGCATACCTTCAAGTTCTGAACGTCAATTTTCTTTGCACCTACAGCTGAATTTCTTTACTGAGTAAACTATTAGTCTTTCCAACACCTCCTTTCTTTTCAAAACACTTTCTGCTCTTGGTTTTGGAAATACTCCTTTCTCTTGACTCTCGTACTTCACTGGCCACTCCTACTTAGTTTCCATCAGTGGTTCCTCCTGATCACTCTGACCTCCGAACAGTGGTATGCTCAAGGTTTGGTCCTCAGTTTTTTTGTTTCTTCAAGGAGATCTCATCTAGTCCAATGGCTTTAAATACCACCTAAGTGCTGATGGTGGCTTCCCAGGGGTTCAGTGGTAAAGAATCCATCTCCCAATGCAGGAGACGTGAGTTCAATCCCTGGGTTGGGAAGATCACCTGGAGTAGGAAATGCCAGCCCACTTCAGTATTCTTGCCTAGAAAATTCCATGGACAGAGGAGCCATACAGGCTACAGTCCATGGGGTCGCAAAGAGTTGGACATGACTGAGCAACTATACTCAGCAGAGCAAGTGCTGATGATTTTTAAGTTCTCCCCTGAACCCTAGATTTTTACATCGGACTATTCAATATCCACAATTGTTTATCTAATAGACATCTCAAACTTAACACATCCCAAATTGAACTCTTAATTCTCCCCTCAAAATTGCCTTCTCCCACTGACTTCTTCCCCAGAAGTGAGTAACTATTCTATCCTCCCAGAATCCCTGGAATCTCTTGCTATCACATTCCCATCTAATCTATCAGCAAATTCTATCACATCTGTCTTCATAGAGCCTGACAGCCCTACCTTCATCTAAACCACTATCATCTCTTACTTGGATTACTGAAATTGCCACCTAGTTGGTTTTCCTGCTTCTACTCTTTCTCTCCTTCAACTTACCTCTACTAAGCAGTTGAATGGAGAAGGAAATGGCAACCCACTCCAGTACTCTTGCCTGGGAAAGCCCATGGAAAGAAGAGCCCGGTGGGCTACAGTTCATGGGGTTGCAAAGAGTCAGACACGACTGAGCGACTAACAAGCAGTTGAAACAATCCTTTTCAATTGTGACACAGATATCAGCATTCTACTCAATGACAGAATAGTGATTACTGTATAGACTGTCCTTACAACAGATTTGGCTCCACCTCTGACTCTGATGTTATCTCCCCACCTTCTCTTCCCATACCACATCACCCCAGTCACATGACTGCTTCCTTGCTTCTCAGACCTATCAAGCACAGTTTGATATCAGGACTTTGTGCATGCTTTTCTTGGAATACCTTTCTACCATTTGTCCACATGGCTTGCTACCTTACTTCTCTCTGGTTTGTGTCCAAGTGTCTTTCTATTAATGAGTCCTTTTCTGAGCTCCCTCATCCATGTCCTTTGACTTATCCCCCAACCCAACATACTTTTACTCTTTTTCTGTAGCGTAATTATCACCTTCTGCCATATTACTTACTTGCTTGTTTGTGTGTCTTCTCCATCAGATTGAAAGCTCAATAAGCTCTTTTGTTCATTGTTGTTTCCTCAGTGCCTAAAATAGTACCTAAGGTGAAGCAGGTGCTCAGTGAATATCTGCTGAATGAATGAGACTGAGAATACATGAGAATGGTAGGAAAAGTGGTCCTTCATGTGTCACTACCTATATTTTGAAAGCTTTAAAGGGAAAAGAGAAGGAACAAAAGAAATTAGGAGATTTTTTTCCTACATGAAAGTCTTATTTTGTCCTTTTAGTAGCCAGAGATGAATATTAAGGAGACAATATTACACCCAGTGTTACACCCAGCAATGCTACTTGATTCACTTCTGAATGCAAGGTCTTGCAAATGTTTTTAAAGATGGACTTCATCTAACTCACCTAAAGCATAGGAAGTTAGCCATGGTGGATAAAATATTAGACAATCTCTCCTTCCCATAAAGAGTTAAATATTGGAAAACTTGATTTAATAGCAATTGCACTAAATAGTATTGGAGTATTGGAGCTTGCAATTAGAGGAAAGGAGACAAAGAGAAAGCTTCTTCTCATTCAACTAATGATACCTTGAAAGAACTTTCCTCTCAGTCAGGAACTACCTCTTCCTCATACTGACTTGCTTTATTATTTTAATTGAAGGACAATACATAAATGAAGAAAAAGTATTTTTATTCTCTATGACCTCAAAAACTATCTTCATTTGTCATAGAAAGGTCAGATACTGAAATACATTTTCATTTTTAGAAGTTCAGGTATCCAATCAAGTATGGCTGCAAGAATGAATGTGAATTTTACTCTCCAGGGCATATCCTGAGGAAGGCAAAATGAGGTGAAAAGAGATATAGAGGGGAGAAGGTAATACCCAGTTTCCATACTTGGCCTTTATCCATTTTTCTTTCCTCTTAGGCAGTATATACACACACCCCACACACACCCACACACATACATACACACAAATTTGTGGAGAAAGAAATCTCAATTTCCTCTTTATGAAGGAACGAGGATGTTACAAAGGTATTATGATGCAATAAGGACCATATGAAGGGCACTGGTAACATTATGAGGTCAGGAGTTTTACTGGTGTTTGCCTATATGAAATGCATTAGACCTAAGTCAGTGTTTTCCCTGCTATACTCCTACCCACAGTATGGGTTGTTAAGATCAAAGGAATGAGACCTAGGGCAAAAATTGAGGCAGCAGGGAGGCACTGCAACAACTGGAAGGTTTTCCAAGTTGGCAAATTTACACTGTTATTTCTGGACAAAATAAAAGATTCCCTGTGTCCTTATGGATTTCGGGGAGGAAAAACATATCAACACTGCACTGCAGGTTAGCAGTTTCAGGACAGCCTTGAGAGGGTTTGAAAGATTGGTTGAACATGTAGCAGTGCAGAAAAGAGATGAAAGAGCCGGCGTGTTTGCCCAAAAAGAAGGTAAGATCAGTGAAAATGGGGCAGTCCAGTTTGGTCTGTTGATTAGAACTGGGAATACTGTCAAACAGGAAGATGATAGAATTTAATAATTTACAAATTACTTTAATAAATATAATTTAATTACTTCTTGTAACAGGGAGAGGCAACATAGCTGAATAGCAAAGACGTTGAATGGGAGGGTGGTGTACAGTTCCTCATCTGACTCTGTCCTTGAATAGCTAAGTGGACTTGAGGAAGCTCTTTTCATTTCTCTGAATGTTCAGTCAGTGCAGTATGTCGATCTGGAACCATGAATTGCCATGCAATCCTTCCATTTTCCTGAATCATGTCTTGAGCTTTAAGCCAACTCTTCTTCACTCTCCTCCGTTCCATCAAGTCTTTCATGATCAATCCAAGAGGTGGCAGATTGTTTAGTTCCAGTCCTTCCACATGAAGGATGCTGGTGGTCATCTTGCTGTCCATATCTCGATGTTCAATCTTCAGGCATCATTCTCTCACTCCATGCCTGGCCAATTTTTGGAATTTCCCAAGCTTGTGCCTTTCTTCCAAGGCATCCAGCGTTTCTGCATGATGTACTACTGGCCATATATAAGTTAAAATTAAGCCACCATCAGAGGTGACCACATAATATCAGCCTGATGATGTACTCCTTTTGTTCACTTGTTCTAGCTTTCTCATGTTTCCTATTTGGGCAAACCCGACTCCTTTGTCTGTTGTTCCATGTCCAGTTCTAACTGTTGCTTCCTGACCTGCATATAGTTTTCTCAAGAGGCAGGTCAGGTGGTCTGGTATTCCCAGGTAGCTCTCTCAAATGTAAAATCAGAGGGATGGGTTAAATGACTTCTAAGTTATGTGGAATCTATCATTTGACGTCTTACTGGTTGCTCTGAGACTCTCAATAGGGCATTGCAGCCATGCTTAGTTGCTCAGTTGTGTCCAATTCTTTGTGACCCCATGGGCTGCAGACCGCCAGGCTCCTCTGCCCATGGAATTCTCCAGGAAAGAATACTGGAGTGGGTAGCCATTCTATTCTCCAGGGGACCTTCCTGACCCAGGGATCAAACCCAAGTTTCCTGTATTGCAGGCAGACTCTTTACCACTTGAGTGACTAGTGCATAGTGATCATTAGTAAGCCACATGAACAACCTGCCATCACTTTACTTAAGGGTATCACAAGATCATACAGAATTTTCTAAGTAAGGCAAAGTTTCCTCCCTCACCATGATTCACCCTCTGGGCCTCTCCTCATGTCTCTAGGCTGGAATAATTTCAAGCATGCCAAGGTAAGCAGATGGTGGTGAGCAGTGATCTGCCAGGATTACTAGAATCAGACACCAACACAGAACTGAATGTATAGCTCCATGGTCAAGGTTGAAGGGGAGAGGTGTAGTGTGTAGCTTCAGATCACTGAGAATAGCAGTGAAGAGTAAGGCTTAATGGGGAGAAGGCAATGGCAAGCCACTCCAGTACTCTTGCTTGGAAAATCCCATGGACGGAGGACCCTGGTAGGCTGCAGTCCATGGGGTCGCTAAGAGTTGGACACGACTGAGCAACTTCACTTTCACTTTTCACTTTCATGCATTGGAGAAGGAAATGGCAACCCACTCCAGTGTTCTTGCCTGGAGAATCCCAGGGACTGAGAAGCCTGGTGGGCTGCCATCTGTGGGGTCGCACAGAATGGGACACGACTGAAGTGATTTAGCAGCAGCAGCAGTAAGGCTTAATGATAGAGTAAAATTCTAACAGAACAAATCCTGCTGTTGTAAGGGAAGTAGTGGGGCCCACATGACTGCTAGAGGGTCAGCATGGCCAGCCTCTTAATATGCCAGGCTGGAGCAGGAAATGGCAACTCACTCCAGTATTTTTGTGTGGGAAATCCTATGGATAGAGGAGCCTGCTGGGCTACAGTCCTTGGGGTTGCAAAGAGAAGGACACAACTGAGTGACTGAACAACAATGAGAACAACATAGTCATAAACAAGTGAAAATGTTGACTTTGGGTGTTCAGACACAAACCAGTATTATTGGAATAGTCTTGTTGACTTAAAAAAGATGCACAGCCTGAGAGTTGCAAGTTAAATTTTATTGGGGGCAAAATGGGGACTGCAGTCTGGGAGACAGCACCTCAGATACCTCTGAGAGACTGCTCCAAGAGGTACTGGGGGAAGGTCAACGTATGAGATTTTGGTGAAATGGGAGTTCATGCAATCAAGCACTTATCTTACAAAAGATTGTCTGCTAGCCACAAGGAGCTGATGTCACCATTAAGGGATTTAGGATTTTTGTAGATAGGAGGAGATTGCAAGGGTTGGGATCATTAAATCAGTTCCTGAAAATATCTAACTATCTAAAGACCTGTTCCACCAGTTTTCCTGGAGCTTGCTAAGTCACTTCAGTCTTATCATATTCTTTGTGGCCCTATGGACTAAAGCCCATCAGACTCCTCTCCTCCAGGCAAGAACACTAGAGTGGGTTGCCATGCCCTCCTCCAGGGGATCTTTCCGACCCAGGGATCAAACCCAAGTCTCTTAAAACTCCTGCATTGGGAAGTGGGTTCTTTACCACTAGTGCCACCTAGGAACCCCTGCTCTCCACCCTGAACTCCCTTTGGGAAGTGTCAAAGGTCAGCTGCTACAGCAGCACAGATTTAATCCCAGCAAAGGCAGATGGCAAATGCCCTTGGCAACTGCCAATTTGTAGTTGATAGTATTTAAGAATTTACAAATCATTTTAATAAATACAATTTAATTACTTCTCATAACAATTCTAAAAGGCAAATATTACTGTCATTGCTATTTTTGTGGTTGTGTTGCTAAGTCATGTCTGACTCTTTTGTGACCCCATGGATGTCTAGTCAAAGCTATGTTTTTTCCAGTAGTCATGTATGGATGTGAGAGTTGGACCATAAAGAAAGCTAAGTGCCAAAGAATTGATGCTTTTGAACTGTGGTGTTGAAGACTCTTGAAAGTCCCTTAGACAGCAAGGAGACCAAACTAGCCAATCCTAAAGGAAATTAGTCCTGAATTTTCATTGGAAGGACTGATGCTGAAGCTGAATCTCCAACACTCTGGCCACCTGATGCGAAGAGCTGACTCATTTGAAAAGACCCTGATGCTGGGAAAGATTGAAGGTGGGAGGAGAAGGGGATGAAAGAGGATGAGATGGTTGGGTGACATCACCGACTCTATGGACATGAGTTCAAGTAAACTCTGGGAGTTGGTGATGGCCAGGGAGGCCTGGCATGCTGCAGTCCATGGGTCGCAAAGAGTTGGACACAACTGAGCCACTGAACTGAACTGGACTCTAGTCTGCCAGGCTCCTTATTGCTATTAGCTCCATTTTATTTGTTAACAAATGACAGATATGTAAAAATCATCTGTTCAAATCACTCAATTCCTAAGTGTTAGAGCTGACTCAGGCCTTTTATTAATAGATATGCTTTTGTTAAATGATTGAGAACTTGGCTGGGCTTTCTAAACTACTCAATAAGCTTTCATCTTTCCCTAGTCCCCTTGCCAGTTTGTTTAAACTCTCTCTGTAACTGATTTTCCAAACCCTTGCACTTTTTCTGAGTCCTCAATAGGATCTCACCTTCTCTCAGTCAAGCTTTCAACATCCTAAGTGAAAGCAAAGCCAAAAGATAAGAATTCCCTCAAACTCTCTTTCTTCCACTTCCAAATTACCTGAAGCAATACCTGTCCTTTCTTCCATGCCTCTTCCCCTCCAGAGCTGTTGCTACCTTGCTGCAACAACTGTAAAATCTTCCTTTCCCACTGGTTTTGTCCTCTAAAACTAAAATTATGATGACAGTCCTTACCTTGACTTTCTCTTCCTTTTTAAGCTTGTATGTTTTTCCTTTGCTTCTCTGCTAAATTTCCCCATAGTGTCACCACTTCGGCTTCCTTCATCACTTTGCTGAAAAATCCTCTTACCAAGGTATTCGATCACCTAATATGCCTGCCAAATTCAACAACTTGTTTATACTTTCCAGCTTACTTGGCCATTTCACTACATAAACAGTTAGCTGCTACTGCTTCTAGAAATTATCTTCTGTGTTACTCATTAACACCACTCTCCTCTTATTTTTTCCTCTTCTCATTCTTTCTTTGCCTCTTTTTTTCTTGAGCATTGCCTTCATTGTCTCTCAGTCTTATAGCATAGACATCAACTACCTAGTCTCCTAAGCCAGGTGTCTTGGTATAAATTTTGACTCTTTATTTCACAGCATCTCACTCTTGGGTTATTATAACAGCTTCTTATATAATGGTCTTCTTGCCAAGAGTGATTCCTTTCTGTATAGTTCTGCTGGGAGACTTTCCTTTAAAAATCTGTTTGGAATTTCCACATTCCTAGTATATTAGAGCACTCTTAAAATCCATATACATTATGGCATCATCGCCTAACCTACTCCAGTTGTAGCTCCTTGGAATTGCCCTGCCTGCACCTTCTGTCTTAACATTAACTTCTCAGCATTTCCAAACCTGGCATACTGTTAACCACTCTGATTTTGCACATGTCATCCCATGTACATTTCCTCCCTTTTGGAAGGTCTATGAATACTTCCGTATTTTTCAAGATCGAAATCAAACATTACTTCTTTACAAAAACTTCCAAACTTTTCCTGAACAAAGCCATCCTTAGAAATTTTGATGCACTTTATTGCATCTCAAGGAATTACCTGCTAATCTTAACTTGTTGAAACTGATATTCATGTGTGTATTTCTGCCCTTTCTTTCCAGCATTGAACTGTGAGTGCTTTGAAGACTTGGTAACCTCAGGGTTGGCCCAGAATCTGAAGCCAGGAAGCACTCCTTAAATGTGTGCTAAACAAATAAACCTTGCTTAAATCGACATGCTTGCAATTACAAAGCCACACTGAAAATTTCTTTCTCTAGTATATATGTTTATCAGTTCAGTTCAGTTCAGTGGCTCAGTCATGTCTGACTCTGCGACCCCATGAATTGCAGCACGCCAGGCCTCCCTATCCATCACCAACTCCTGGAGTTCACTCAGACTCATGTCCATTGAGTCAGTGATGCCATCCAGCCATCTCATCCTCGGTCGTCCCCTTCTCCTCCTGCCCCCAATCCCTCCCAGCATCAGAGTCTTTTACAATGAGTCAACTTTTGCATGAGGTGGACAAAGTATTGGAGTTTCAGCTTTAGCATCATTCCTTCCAAAGAAATCCCAGGGCTGATCTCCTTTAGGATGGACTGGTTGGATCTCCTTGCAGTCCAAGGGACTCTCGAGAGTCTTTTCCAACACCACAGCTCAAAAGCATCAATTCTTTGGTGTTCAGCTTCCTTCACTGTCCAGCTCTCGCATCCATATATGACCACTGGAAAGACCACAGCCTTGACTAAACGGATCTTAGTTGGCAAAGGAGTGTCTCTGCTTTTGAATATGCTATCTAGGTTGGTCATAACTTTTCTTCCAAGGAGTAAGCGTCTTTTAATTTCATGGTTGCAGTCACCATCCATCTGCAGTGATTTTGGAGCCCAAAAAATAAAGTCTGACACTGTGTCCACTGTTTCCCCATCTATTTCCCATGAACTGATGGGACCAGATGCCATGATCTTTATTTTCTGAATGTTGAGCTTTAAGCCAACTTTTTCACTCTCCTCTTTCACTTTCATCAAGAGGCTTTTTAGATCCTCTCCGCTTTCTGCCATAAGGGTGGCATCATCTCCATATCTGAGGTTATTGATATTTCTCCTGGCAATCTTGATTGCAGCTTGTGCTTCTTGCAGCCCAGCGTTTCTCATGCCAAAGAATGCTCAAACTACCACACAATTGCACTCATCTCACACGCTAGTAGAGTAATGCTCAAAATTCTCCAAGCCAGGCTTCAGCAATACGTGAACCATGAACTTCCAGTTGTTCAAGCTGGTTTTAGAAAAGGCAGAGGAACCAGAGATCAAATTGCCAGTATCCACTGGATCATGGAAAAAGCAAGAGAGTTCCAGGAAAACATCTATTTCTGCTTTATTGACTGTGCCAAAGCCTTTGACTGTGTAGATCACAATAAACTGTAGAAAATTCTGAAAGAGATGGGAATACCAGACCACCTGACCTGCCTCTTGAGAAACCTGTATGCAGGTCAGCAAGCACCAGTTAGAACTGGACATGGAACAACAGAGTGGTTCCAAATAGGAAAAGGAGTACGTCAAGGCTGTATATTTTCACCCTGCTTATTTAACTTATATGCAGAGTAAGTGAAGTGATTATGATTATACAGTGGAAGTGAGAAATAGATTTAAGGGCCTAGATCTGATAGACAGAGTGCCTGATGAACTATGGAATGAGGTTCGTGACATTGTACAGGAGACAGGGATCAAGACCATCCCCATGGAAAAGAAATGCAAAAAGCAAGATGGCTGTCTGGGGAGGCCTTACAAATAGCTGTGAAAAGAAGAGGCAAAAAGCAAAGGAGAAAAGGAAAGATATAAGCATCTGAATGCAGAGTTCCAAAGAATAGCAAGAAGAGATAAGAAAGCCTTCTTCAGCCATCAATGCAAAGAAATAGAGGAAAACCACAGAATGGGAAAGACTAGAGATCTCTTCAAGAAAATTAGAGATACCAAGGGAACATTTCATGCAAAGATGGGCTCAATAAAGGACAGAAATGGTATGGACCTAACAGAAGGAGAAGATATTAAGAAGAGGTGGCAAGAATACACAGAAGAACTGTACAGAAAGGATCTTCATGACCCGGATAATCATGATGGTGTGATCACTCAACTAGAACCAGACATCTTGGAATGTGAAGTCAAGTGGGCCTTAGGAAGCATCACTACCAACAAAGCTAGTGGAGGTCATTGAATTCCAGTAAAGCTATTTCAAATCCTGAAAGATGATGCTGTGAAAGTGCTGCACTCAATATGCCAGCAAATTTGGAAAAGTCAGCAGTGGCCACAGGACTGCAAAAGGTCAGTTTTCATTCCAATCCCAAAGAAAGGCAATGCCAAAGAATGCTCAAACTACTGCACAATTGCAGTCATCTCACACACTAGTAAAGTAATGCTCAAAATTCTCACATATTGGCTTCAGCAATATGTGAACCGTGAACTCCCTGATGTTCAAGCTGGTTTTAGAAAAGGCAGAGGAACCAGAGATCAAATCGCCAACATCCGCTGGACCATGGAAAAAGCAAGAGAGTTCCAGAAAAACTCTATTTCTGCTTTATTGACTATGCCAAAACCTTTGACTGTGTGGATCACAATAAACTATGGAAAATTCTGAAAGAGATGGGAATACCAGACCACCTGACCTGCCTCTTGAGAAATCTGTATGCAGGTCAGGAAGCACCAGTTAGAACTGGACATGGAACAACAGACTGGTTCCAAATAGAAAAAGGAGTACGTCAAGGCTGTATATTGTCACCCTCCTTATTTAACTTATATGCAGAGTACATCGTGAGAAACGCTGGACTGGAAGAAGCACAAGCTGGAATCAAGATTGCCAGGAGAAATATCAATAACCTCAGATATGCAGATGACACCACCCTTATGGAAGAAAGTGAAAAGGAGCTAAAAAGCCTCTTGATGAAAGTGAAAGTGCAGAGTGAAAAAGCTGGCTTAAAGCTCAACATTCAGAAAACGAAGATCATGGCATCTGGTCCCATCACTTAATGGGAAATAGATAGGGAAACAGTGGAAACAGTGTCAGACTTTATTTTTGGGGGCTCCAAAATCACTGCAGATGGTGACTGCAGCCATGAAATTAAAAGACGCTTACTCCTTGGAAGGAAAGTTATGACCAACCTAGATAGTATATTCAAAAGCAGAGACATTTTTTTGCCAACTAAGGTCTGTCTAGTCAAGGCTATGGTTTTTCCTGTGGTCATGTATGGATGTGAGAGTTGAACTGTGAAGAAAGCTGAGAGCCGAAGAATTGATGCTTTTGAACTGTGGTGTTGGAGAAGACTCTTGAGAGTCCCTTGGACTGCAAGGAGATCCGACCATCCTAAAGGAGATCCTAAAGGAGATCAGCCCTGGGATTTCTTTGGAAGGAATGATGCTAAAGCTGAAACTCCAGTATTTTGGCCACCTCATGCGAAGTGTTGACTCCTTGTAAAAGACTCTGATGCTGGGAGGGATTGGGGGCAGGAGGAGAAGGGGACGACCGAGGCTGAGATGGCTGCATGGCATCACGGACTTGATAGACGTGAGTCTGGGTGAACTCCGGGAGTTGGTGATGGACAGGGAGGCCTGGCGTGCTGCGATTCATGGGGTCGCAAAGAGTCGGACACGACTGAGCCACTGAACTGAAGGAAACTGAACTGAACTGAAAGAAAGTCAAGTCGCTTGCTCAGTCATGTCCGACTCTTTGGAACCCTGTGGACTGTAGCCCACCAGGCTCCTCAGTCCATGGGATTCTCCAGGCAAGAATACTGGAGTGGGTTGCCATTTCCTTCTCCAGGGAATCTTCCTGACTCAGGGATTGAACCCAGGTCTCCCGCACTGCAGGCAGGCGCTTTAAGCTCTGAGCCACCAGGGAAGCCCTATATGCAGAGTGCATCATGGGAAACGCTGGGCTGGAAGAAGCACGAGCTGGAATCAAGATTGCTGGGAGAAATATCAATATATTTTTATATACACTCACATATACGTGTGTGTATATATATATATATTTATGTTTAGAGAGAGAGAACACATATATTATAGACATATATATATACATTTTTATAGTACATTCTGCTATAACTGAAGTGCAATGTACTAGTGACTGTAGTTAATAGTTATATATGTATATGTATGTGTATTAGATTTGATCAAAACTAAGTACTGCTAGATAAATTACCTTTATGACTGGGACTAAACTAAAAGATTGAGAAGGGAGAAATGTAATCTGAATTTTGATCAGACTGCTAATACTGGCATACATTCATTTTTGTTGTTGTTGTTGTTTAGTTGCTTAGTTGTGTCTGACTCTTTTGAGATACCATGGACCGTAGCCCACCAGGCCCCTCTGTCCATTGGAATTCCAAGGCAAGAATACTGGAGTGGATTGTCATTTCCTTCTCTAGGTGATGTTTCCAACCCTAGAGATTGAACCTGTGTTTCCTCCCTGGCAGGTGAGCCACTTGGGATGCCCCAAATCGGGTCTACCTCTCACCATAGGCAAGATAGGCAAGAAGCTGAGAACTAGAGAGAATGTTTCTTAACGGCACCATTGTTTACCTCAAAAACTGTATCAAGTATATTGTAGGAGTTCATCTGTGCAATATTGCTCTTAAATCTTATTGTTAATTACCCAATAGACTTAAAATCATCTGAGGAAAGAAAAGTCTTATATTCCTTATCCAGTGGCATGTAGAATAGACATCTATCTGTACTAGTTGGTATGAATTTAAAACAGCTAAGCTATTTGGATCTCTCATATGAATTTCAAACTTAATATTACCAAGATTGAATGGTTTATTTTTCTCAAGAACTATGACTCTTACTCATTTGCCTCTGTTTTGGTAAATAGTACCAATATCTGTTCAGTTTTGAAATCAGAAACCTGAGTGTCATTCTAGAGCAAGGTTTCTCAACCTTAATACTGTTGACATTTGGGGCTTGATAATTCTTTGTTCTGTCTGTATGTGTATTCAATGTGTATGTGTGTGAGGCCAGGAATGGGGGCGGGCTATCTTGTGCCCTGCAGAATATTTAGTGGCATCTCTGGCTTCTACCCACCAGATTGTCAGTAGCATCCTCATCCCTCATTGTAACAATCAAAAATGTCTGCTTACATTGCCAAATAGCCTATGAGAGAGGTAGGGCAAACTCTCCCAATAACAACCATTACTCTAGAATCCAGCCTGTCCCTCACTCACAAATTCTGTCCCCCAAACTTCCAAGCTATTAGCAAGTCTTTGCAATTCTACTTCCAGCCATATCTCACCATCTTAGTGATCTCTCTTTGGTGCCTGTGTGTGTAGGTGTATATGAGTTGCTCAGTCATGTCTGACTCTTTGTGACCCCATGGACTGTAGTCCCCCAGGCTGTCATGGGTGGGATCTCCCGTGCTGGCTCCCAGCATCTGGCCATTGAATTCTGGACTGGATTCCGGGAGTTGGTATAGATCTTCCCTACCCAGGAATTGAACTCAGGTCTCCTGCATTGCAGGCAGATTATTTACCATCAGTGCCTATTCCACTTATCATCCAGCTGAGGACACTTTCAAGAATGAAAGGAGTTGTTGTTAATAATTAAGTGGACAAAATAGGTGGGCTTCCCAGGTAGCTCAGTGGTAAAGAATCCACCTGCCAATACAGATGTGAGTTCAATCCTCGGGTCAGGAAGATCCCCTGGAGGAGGAAATGGCAACTCACTCCAGTATGCTTGTCTGGGAAATCCCATGGACAGAGGAGCCTGGCAGTTCATGGGGTGGCAAAGAGTCAGACAGGATTGAGCAACTGAGCACACACTCACAGAGAAAAGAGGCGTGAATGTATCTTCTTGACCTAAGCCTCCACATCTAAAATCTGAATCTCAAACTCCTCACTATCTTTATAGTTTTCATCCTTGTCTCCTCATAGCAACCAGGGTCTTTCAAACGCTCTAGTGATAGCTCACCATCATGCTTAGAATAAAATACAAACTTCTAACTCTAATTTGGCCCTCCTTCCTCTCTGATCTCACCTCATGATAACTTTCCCCAGTTCTCACTATACTTCATATCACTGACCTTTAAAGAATGCACCAAGCTCTTTCCTGCCTTAGCATTCTTGTGTTTGTCAGCCTCTACCTAAGATGCTCTTCTTTAGCTTCAGCATATTCCTGACTCCTTTTGCTTATCAGGTCTCAGCTTTGTTGCTTTTTATCTGTCCTTAGAAAGGGATTCCCTCAGGTCCACCCTCACTCACCAGGACAGGATAATTCTGTTAATATCACATCTCCCTATTGATTTCCTTCTGAGCATTTATCTCACTCTCAACTTAGTGATTCTCACATTGTTACTAAGATATGACCTACTTACAGTAAAGCACAGAAAGCGCGCTGTTCTTAAGTGTATAACTCAACACATTTGAACATATGTAAACATACCTGTAGGTATCAACTAGATCAAGACAGAGAATATCTCTACCATTCCAGAATGTTCTCATGCCCTGTTACTCAGATAATCACTAATCCAATATCCATCTCTAGTAATTAGTCTTGCCTGTCATAGCCCATAAATATTTTGTTCACTTGATTTTCTGTTTATCCCATTAGAATATAAACTACCAGAAGAAGGGGTCTTGGCTACCTAGTTTTCCATTCTATGAGCACTGTCTAGCTCAGCTCTGACTCATAAGTTGCTTAATGTATATTTGTGTCCTTGTTGTCCTGTAACTCAATAGCTATGCCCTAGTGAATCACAAAATTTGTCAAAATCAACATTCAGTCAATGGTGTGGTTTGTCTACATGTGTGTTTACAGTGTCAAATAGTCAACAATTGTTCTTCATAATGATTGTAATTATTATGCCCATTTAATACATGGGAAAGTAGAAAGTCAGGAATATTAAGTTACTAGTATGGCTCACAAAAAATCAATAATTAACAAAGTTCAGTTCAGTTCAGTCGCTCAGTCGTGTCCGACTCTTTGCGACCCCATGAATCACAGCACGCAAGGCCTCCCTGTCCATCACCAACTCCCAGAGTCCACCCAAACCCATGTCCATTGAGTTGGTGATGCCATCCAACCATCTCATCCTCCGTAATCCCCTTCTCCTCCTGCCCTCAATCTTTCCCAGTATCAGGGTCTTTTCCAATGAGTCAACTCTTTGCATCAGGTGCCCAAAGTATTGGAGTTTCAGCTTCAGCATCAGTCCTACCAATGAACACCCAGGAGTGATCTCCTTTAGGATGGACTGGTTGGATCTCCTTGCAGTCTAAGGGACTCTCAAGAGTCTTCTCCAACACCACAGTTTAAAAGCATCAATTCTTCAGCGCTCAGCTTTCTTTATAGTCCAACTCTCACATCCATACATGACCACTGGAAAAGTCATAGCCTTGACTAGACAGACCTTTGTTGATGAAGTAATGTCTCTGCTTTTGAATATGCTCTCTAGGTTGGTATAACTTTCCTTCCAAGGAGTAAGCATCTTTTAATTTCATGGCTGCAGTCACCATCTGCAGTGATTTTGGAGCCACCAAAAATAAAGTCTGACACTGTTTCCACTGTTTCCCCATCTATTTCCCAGGAAGTGATGAGACCAGATGCCATGATCATCATTTTCTGAATGTTGAGCTTTAAGCCAACTTTTTCACTCTCCTCTTTCACTTTCATCAAGAGGCTCTTTAGTTCTTCTTCACTTTCTGCCATATGGGTGGTGTCATCTGCATATCTAAGGTTACTGATATTTTCCCAACAATCTTGAATCTGACTTGTGCTTCATCCAGCCCAGTGTTTCTCATGATGTACTCTGCATAGAAGTTAAATAAGCAGGTGACAATATACAGACTTGATGTACTCCTTTTCCTATTTGGAACCAGTCTGTTGTTCTATGTCCAGTTCTAACTGTTGCTTCCTGACCTGCATACAGTTAGAGTCCAGATTTTTTTTTTAACCTTTTCTAGCACCCACTCCAGTACTCTTGCCTGGAGAATCCCAGGAATGGGGGAGCCTGGTTGGCTTCCATCTATGGGATCACACAGAGTCGGACACAACTGAAGCGACTTAGCAGCAGCAGCAGCAGCATGTGGCAAGTTAGTGATAAAAAATCAGGAAAAGTCAGATGTTATCCAAGACTTTAGGAAATTTGACATTAGTAGAAATTATTTCAAGGAGAGATATGTCAGAAGAGATAGTGAAAAACAGATTGGAGCCTTTCAACAATTACAGAACAACCGCAAATGTTAAAGAGAAAGAGGGAAGTTACACAAATAATGACAATAGAGACGAAGAACATTATTGAATAAGTTCTGCATGTAAAGGATTGGGATAAACTGTGAAAAATAATGCATTACAAGGGTGTAGGGGCAGGAGAATTCTGGTTCTTCAAGGAACCTGCAGTTAGGTTGTTACCACACCACTTCCAGTAACAGTCTCTTTGCTGAAACCTAAGAAGAGTAAGGGGCAAGTGAGGGCTCAGGATCTGTGGGAGTTCCACTGAAAGGTGGTATGGAGACCTGTCTTTCAGGTGTTGAATGAGTTCACCTTTCTTTCCCTTAACATGTATCAGAACTTTATTATGAGCTGAACTCTCTCATCACATACTCCTGTTCCCATTCTTCTTTCTTTCTCCCCCCATCCCCAGTAAGTTTCTTGCAATTCTGCATCTGTCTTGGGCTCTGCTTCTTAGAGAATCCAAAATGAAACACCCTCACTTTACATCATATATAAAAATATGCTGAGATGAACTAATGACATAATGAAAAAAATAATATAATTTTGGTGAGAAAAAAAAACAAAACAAAACCAAAGAAGACATGCTCTTTGCTCACTTTTATCATCTACCCAATATTAGTTTGAGGAAATACTCCTATTAGTAACACTTATTCCTAATAGGAAAGAAGTAATTCACTTTCTTACCTTTGTATTCCTGAACAAGACTTCTAAAATAATTGAAATAAAGTCTATGGGGGAGATACTAAACACCAAAGTAAATTATTTCTTTCTGACTATGTAATATTCTAGCCAAGAGCTTTGTTATGTTCCCATGGAAATATCTTTAAACTTTAGAAGTTTTTATAGGTTGAAATAAGGAAATAGGTTGGGCTTCCCAGGTGGCTCAGTGGTAAAGAATCCACCTGCTAGTGCAGGAGACATGGGTTCAATCCTGGGTTGGGAAGATCCCCTGGAGGAGGGTGTGGCAACACACTCCAGTATTCTTGCCTGGAGAATCCCCATGGACAGAGGAGCCTGGTGGGCTACAACCCATGGGATCACAAAGAGTCAGATATGATTGAGCAATTAAACCATCACCACCAGGAAATAAATTAGAAAATAGAAAAAGCAACTAAAAATGCAGCATAGTCCTTTGAATTTTCTGACAAATTTCTTGTGCTTTGTTACAATGCAGACGCAGTTGATTATGACAAGTTTTACAAGATGGTACAGGAACTCTTTGGTCCAGAAGTTAAGAGTCAAGATGTGAAATGCTTTTATAGGAAGCTCTGCAACAACCCAGATGCATCTATAGACTGGTGTGAGGTATCCACTTTTCTTGTTTATAATATGAAATCCTGGTATTATTTTCCCTTGTTTAGCAAAAAAAAAAAAAGTGTTAACCCCATAAGGGTTAACCACAGTGTGCCTGTGGCACGTTTCAATGCCTATATCCATTGAAGGCAAGGCACTGCCCATAATTAAAAGTGAGTAAGGCAGACAGGTGGGCTGCAGTCCATGGGGTCATTAAGAGTCGGACACGACTGAGCGTCTTCACTTTCACTTTTCACTTTCATGCATTGGAGAAGGAAATGGCAACCCACTCCAGTGTTCTTGCCTGGAGAATCCCAGGGACGGGGGAGCCTGGTGGGCTGCCGTCCATGGGGTCACACAGAGTTGGACACGACTGAAGCAACTTAGCAGCAGCAGCAGCAGAAGGCAGACAGAGTAAGGTTTTCATTACATTCTAAATGAGATATTCTTTTTCAGTAGTGTATATAAATTTCAGTATATCCATATTTTTAAGAGAAGAATGAGGTTGACCAGCTCTTATGTTTCCCGAGACATTTTCTTATCAATCCAGTATTGACTCCTTAGATATCATTCTGTGTTATTGGAAGAACAAATGTGAAGAAGCATATTTGATTGCAAAGTAATCTGTGAACTATGGAAAAAGAGAGGGGAAATTCTTCACTCCTCATTTAAAACTCACAGAAGACTGCATTCTATTGATTTGTTTATAAATCTAAAAGGATTTGAGGTAACTTAGAATTGAAAAAATTGCACATAGAGTCATCAAAATGATCTCTTAAATTATTTGGCTGTCTCTGAAAAATCAGTAGATATAGTAGAAAAAGAAATAGCAAGGATTTAATGGATTTGACTATCACATTTAAGGAACTAGTAAATATGTGTAGATAGAATTTTGCATCAAAGATTTAGAAGAGATGTATCTTCTCAGTTATATATGGGGCCATCACAAAATTGACTATGTGGAAAGCTAAAAGTAATATTTCAATTGATTCCAATTTGATAAAATTAGAAACCAATAGTAGATGATAGCTCAGATCCTCAAAGTCAAACAAATAAATTCATCAATTAATTTTGGGGAAAAAATTGCAAACAAAAAAGTATTTCTATTAAGACTTTAAGGAACACAAAATTCCTGCACTGACACCGAGAAAGAGCCTGCAGGACCTTCCCAGAAGGTCTGGGACAATATAGACTGCTCTGTGTCCCCGCTTGTTGTTGATTGGGAAAAGCAGCCTTAGAAATATACCATGAATCCCTAGGCTCTCCATGTAGAGCAAAGGACAGGCCCTAGCAGTTAACGTTTGGGGAAGTAAAGAATGAAGAAACGAAGACAGGAGAGTCAGGCAGGAGAGTTCCTATAACTTGAGCAGTTATGGCTATAGCTTAAGGAGTTAAACATAACAAATCTATGACAAAGACCCCAGATTCTGTTTTAAAGACATAACCCTAGATATGAAACATGTACCTAACTTTTGCAGATATTAAAACACCCACCAGGTTGACTGCAACTTTAACCAGAAGTTCGCTGTATCAGTATGCCCCTGGCATGCAGCCCCCAGACTAGTTAGAAACAGAAACCTGAAAATGGAGATTCCAACACATCAGCTAATCAGGGAATTTGAGCTCAAGCTGATTTTGATTGTGAGCACGAGCTGATCATATACCCTGATTCTCTGCATCTGACTTATTTCACTTAGCATAATACTCTCAAGGTCCAGCATGTTAATGCAAACAGCAGGATTTCCTTTGATCTAACCTAACAACTCAAACTCATGTTCATCAAATCAGTGATGCCATCGAACCATTTCATCCTCTGTCATCCCCTTCTCCTCCTGCCTGCAATCTTTCCCAGCATCAGGGTCTTTTCTAAGGAGTCAGTCATTGCATCAGGTGACCAAAATATTGGAGCTTCAGCTTCAGCATCAGTCATTCCAATGAATATTCAGGACTGATTTTCTTTAGGATTGACTGGTGCTCAGCTTTCTTTATGGTCCAACTCTTGCATCCAAAAATGATCACTGGATATATTGGGTAGGCCAAAAATCTCCTTTGTCCTTTAATATAAAAATAAAAGACACATTTTTCATTTTTCACCAAGAACCTTATTGAACAATGTATTTAATGCTTTGTTCCACTGCCTTCAGCAATTTTTCAGGCAACTTCATAATTCTGTCTTCCCAAAACTTCTCACCTTTTTGAGCAAAGAACTGTTCCAGGTGCCTTTTTCAGTCTTCACGGGAATTGAAACTTTTTCCATTAAGAGAATTTTGTGAAGACTGAAATAAATGGACATCTGAAGGTGCAGTGTCTGGTGAATATGGTGGATGAATCAGAACTACCCAGCCAAGCTGTAACAGTTTTTGCCTGGTCATCAAAGAAACGAGGTCTTGTATTATCCTGATGGAAGATTATGCACTTTTTGTTGACTAATTCCTGACACTTTCCATTGAGTGCTGCTTTCAGTCAGTCTAATTGTAAGTGGTACTTGTTGGAATTAATCCTTTGGTTTTCTGGAAGGAGCTCATAATAGAGGAGTTCCTTCCAGTCTCACCATGTACACTACATCACCTTCTTTGGATGAGGACCGGCCTTTGGTGTGGTTGGTGTCATTTCACTTGCCCCATGATCTTTTATATTCCATATTATTATACAGTATCCACTTTCCATTGCCTGTCATAATTTTTTTTTCAAAAAATGGAAAGTTTTCATCACATTTCAGTAGAGAATTGCATGCAGAAATATGGTCAAGAAGGTTTTGTTCATTTAACTTATGTGGAACCCAAACATCAAAGTGATTAACATAACCAGGCTGGTGCCAGTGACTTTCAATGCTTGATTTGGATGTTTTGAGTATATTGGCTATCTCCTACGTGGTATAACATTGATTGTTCTCAGTGAGTGTCTTAATTGGATTGCCATCAACCACTCTACCTGACCACAAGGTACTGTCTAGTGTGAAAGCTCCAGCATGAAACTTCGTAAACCACTTTTGACATGTTTCATCAGTCACAGCACCTTCTCCATACAGAGGACAAACATTTTGCCTTTTTTTTTTTTTCGCATTGCAGCTATGTTTTAACATTCCTTGAAATAATGAAGCATAATATGCCAAAATGTTGCTTTTTTTCCTTTATTCAATATTAAAAATGGCTACATAAAAATTTACCAATTTGATGTTTAAAAAAATGCATGCTGATATGACAGCTGTGACAAACTAATAAAATTGGCTTTTATATTTTTACATTTTGAAAAAATCCAATTTATCACAGCCAGGTTCTCAAGGTTCATTGCACACTTAAAACTGTGTTGAATGCATTTTGTATATTCAGTTCAGTTCAGTCATTCAGTCGTGTCCGACTCTTTGCGACCCCATGAATCGCAGCACGCCAGGCCTCCTTGTCCATCACCAACTCCCGGAGTTCACTCAGACTCACGTCCATTGAATCGGTGATGCCATCCAGCCATCTCATCCTCTGTTGTCCCCTTCTCCTCCTGCCCCAATCCCTCCCAGCATCCAGGTCTTTCAAATGAGTCAACTCTTCGCATGAGGTGGCCAAAGTATTGGAGATTCAGCTTTAGCATCAGTCTTCCAATGGACACCCAGGACTGATCTCCTTTGGGATGGACTGGATGGATCTCCTTGCAGTCCAAGGGACTCTCAAGACTCTTCTCCAACACCACAAAAGCCATCAGTTCTTCGGTGCTCAGCTTTCTTCACAGTCCAACTCTCACATCCATACATGACCACTGGAAAAGCCATATCCTTGACTAGATGGACCTTTGTTGGCAAAGTAATGTCTCTGCTTTTCAATATACTATTTAGGTTGGTCATAACTTTCCTTCCAAGGAGTAAGCGTCTTTTAATTCCATGGCTGCAATCACCATCTGCAGTGATTTTGAAGCCCAGAAAAATAAAGTCTGACACTGTTTCCCCATTTATTTCCCATGAAGTGATGGGACCAGATGCTGTGATCTTAGTTTTCTGAATGTTGAGCTTTAAGCCAACTTTTTCACTCTCTTCTTTCACTTTCATCAAGAGGTTTTTTTAGTTCCTCTTCACTTTCTGCCATAAGGGTGATGCATTCTGCAAATCTGAGGTTATTGATATTTCTCCCAGCAATCTTGATTCCAGCTTGTGCCTCTTCATTTCAAAGCAGTCTAGCTACCAAACTTCTTTAACTCTCCTGAACACTTTGTTGGATTTTACCACCTTATTTTTTCCTATTAGGGTAAAACTACTCCCTGTATAATTAACTGGTGTCTGCATAAAGCTCCCTCCAGCTCTCTTTCAAAACATGGAAATGAGTATTTGGTAAAACATGGAAATGAGTATTTGGTAAAACTTATTTCAGCTTCCACATGAGACAAAAGTCTATATTCCAGCTGTAACAGACTGAGACTAGCTGATTACCAAATAAAACTCTTTTTGAAATTAAATATAACCATGATAAAAAAAAACCCTTCATGTGATAGAGTTATCATGATGTAATATCATGATTAATAACATCACCCCCATAAATTTGATTTTTGTCATTTTTTGTCATTTTTGCTTTCTGAAGGGTTCTTGCCAAAGCCTTTGACTGTGTGGATCACAATAGACTGTGGAAAATTCTGAAAGAGATGGGAATACCAGACCACCTGACCTGCCTCTTGAGAAACCTATATGCAGGTCAGGAAGCAACAGTTAGAAGTGGACATGGAACAACAGACTGGTTCCAAATAGGAAAAGGAGTAGGTCAAGATTGTATATTGTCATCCTGATTATTTAACTTATATGCAGAGTACATCATGAGAAACTGGACTGGAAGAAACACAAGCTGGAATCAAGATTGCCAGGAGAAATATCGATAATCTCAGATATGCAGATGACACCACCTTTATGGCAAAAAGTGGAGAGGAACTAAAGAGCCTCTTGATGAAGGTGAAAGAGGAGAGTGAAAAAGTTGGCTTAAAGCTCAACATTCAGAAAACTAAGATTATGGCATCTGGTCCCATCACTTCATGGGAAATAGATGAGGAAACAGTGGAAACAGTGTCAGACTTTATTTTTGGGGGCTCCAAAATCACTGCAGATGGTGATTGCAGCCATGAAATTAAAAGATGCTTACTCCTTGGAAGGAAAGTTGTGACCAACCTAGATAGCATATTGAAAAGCAGACACATTACTTTGCCAACAAAGGTCCATCTAGTCAAGGTTATGGTTTTTCCAGTGGTCATGTTTGGATGTGAGAGTTGGACTGTGAAGAAAGCTGAGCACCGAATAATTGATGCTTTTGAACTGTGGTGTTGGAGAAGAGTCTTGAGAGTCCCTTGGACTGCAAGGAGATCCAATCAGTCCATCCCAAAGGAGATCAGTCCTGGGTGTTCTTTGGAAGGAATGATGCTAAAGCTGACACTCCAATAATTTGGCCACCTAATGCAAACAGTTGACTCGTTGGAAAAGACTCTGATGCTGGGAAGGATTGGGGTCAGGAGAAGGGGACAACAGAGGATGAGATGACAGGATGGCATTACCAACTCGATGGACATGAGTTTGAGTGAACTCTGGGAGTTGGTGATGGACAGGGAGGCCTGGTGTGCTGTCATTCATGGGGTCAGAAAGAGTCAGACATGACTGAGAGACTGAACTGAACTGAACTGAATTGAAGGGCTCAGGATACTACAACCACACTGACAAAACTTAGGAGAAAAGGAAGTGAGAATTTTTTTAAATTGCAGCAAACAAAATATCTGTAAACTAATAATTAAGAATACTTAATGTCATAGATTTTAGAAATGGAGATTTAAATTATGAATGAGAGGGAATACATTACTTATGTGGAGACATAAGTAACTTTTTTTTGTTTCTGGGCTGTGTGATACCAACTTTAATAGTTACTTTTATTAGAGCCATACAAACAGGTGTTAGTTACAAAATTAAAATAAAATGAGTCAAAGAGAAGATGTTAAATGGATACTTCCCTTTGAGACCAAATATGAGAAATGTACACTGCTGATTATTAACAACATTTATGTCTATGTTGGACACACCTTCTCTTCGTTTAATTTTCATCATCTTGCCTGAAAGCACAATCATGGAAATAAGGGAGCCATTAATGTTTCCCTTGTCCCACAGCTAAGCAGTCAACAAAACTCAAGGACTAGAGCAAACCCCGTCTTCTCTTCTCTACACTGCTGCCTCAGCTGTAGTTCAAGCCATCACCCTTTCATCTGAACCTTCAAAATGACATCTAAATTTGTCTTTCTGTCTGCACTCCTGCTGTAAATCTCATTCATACCACTGTGATTATTCTAAATTCTCAGCCTAACTAAAGCTTTCATTGGTTCCTTACCTTTGATAGAGTCAATTTCAAGCTCTTTACTTGACTTCTGAGACTCGTCATGAGCTGGTCCAGCCTCCAGGCTTACCATATCCTCTTTCAAATACAACACTGCTGTGAAGGACTTGCAATCGTGGATATACTTTGGGAGACCATAAATTCTTTGAGGCCAAAATTCATATTTTATGTATCTATTTTCCCAGTATAATTATTATTGCTAAACACTATTTCACAACCCTAGTGTTTTTTGTTCTCATTTTTTTTAGTTTATTTTTTTTTAATTGAAGGATCATTGCTTTACAGAATTGTGTTGTTTTCTGTCAAACCTCAACATGAATCAGTCATAGGTATACATAAATCCCCTCCCTCTTCAATCTCCTTCCCATCTCCCTCCCCATCCCACCCCTCTATGTTGATACAGAGCCCCTGTCTGAGTTTCCTGAGACATACAGAAAATTCCCACTGGCTATTTATTTTACATATGGTAGTGTAAGTTTCCATGTTACTCTATCCATACATCTCACCCTCTCCTCCTGCCAGGGTCTAGCCCCAGTAGATCCAGGGTAATTCGAAGGTGGGGACGGAATCGGCGTCCTAGGAAAAAACTTATTTAATTACAGATACATAGAGAGATTAGAAACGGATAGTGTAGTAGGAAATTTGGTGGAGAAAAAGAGGCTGAATCACTTGGTTTACATGGAATACCAATAACCACCTACATAGGCCACAGGTGTCTTTCCATTCTCCTGAAGGAGAGGAGGCACTGAGGCCTCCCCGGTCCGATCTTAGAAGCCCAGGCAAAATTAGCAGGCTTGGTGAGTACCCACATTCCAGATGGGAATTCAGCCAGAAAAACGGGGAGCAAGAAAGAAACGACATGGGGGAATCAGTCTTTCCAGAAACTGATCCCATTTCTTTATTTTTAAGTTTGCTTAGATACCTTTTGTTATACATAGGGATGAATACAGAGTCACGCGGGGGTCAGCAGTCCTGACCTTTATCAAAATCAGGTGCTTCATATAAATGTATAAAAAAAAGGTCTTAGGGGTTTTACATCATGTTCTGGCCTGAGGCCTGCTGACATTTTATGACCCTTTCTTTCTGATAACCAAAAAACTTATTTTTTCCAAGGGTGTTTTTTCTTAAACCAGATGCCACGCTCTGAAGGTACCAGATAAAGGTGCATTCCTATAGGGTGAGGGTGTAGGGGGTTACAACTAAGAAAGGAATTTATTTAACCTAAAGTTAACATGATTAATCTTAAAGGTTAATGCTTATTTCTCCTATATGCTTGTTATATTCATTATAAGGGCAGGGAATATGGAGATTAAGCAGCAAACACCAACCCAACAAATGAAAACCCTTCACCAATGTTCCCCTTAAGATCTATTTAGTCTTAAGATAGTGATAAAGTTACATTTTTACATAGCAAGGACACAGTGATTTATAACAAAGTACAGTGATCTATAACAAAAGAGAAAATTCATTAACTCAAAAAGTCTAGTATTGCTAACATCAAAAACTACTATATTTCCTTTTCTATATTCCAAATGCATTGATTAGTATATTCCCAGGTGCCTAAGGATATGGAGGCCTGGCGGCAATCATTGACTCAACAATGAGAAAAGCCCTATGCTAATTAAGATTTTCAAAATACTCTAAACTCTCTGTGCTGTTTATGGTTGAGAGGCAGTAAACAATCATGTGCTAGTGGCAGGAGTATGGATAATCCTGTCACACAAGCTAGTCTGCCAGCAGAGAGGTTTGACCTGAGACACCCTTGTCACACCCAGTAATTTTTATTGACTTGGAGCTGTAAGTTAACTCCTTCTCTGAGAGAGGTAATGGGGGTCAGCCCCCCATAAAGTCAGAGGTATAGGTGAGAGCATAAAACAGTAACATAGGCAGACCCTGGTTTGGGAGGTAGATGCTTGGGAACGGGGGGTTTCCTGAGGCTTGATCATGCCTTTGCATATGCCAAAGCCTCCTTCCTCATGACCGTTGCCATGGGCGGAGTTCCTCAGGCTGGCTCCCGGCATCCTCCCTTCTCTCCATGTCCATAAGTCTGTTCTTTATGTCTGTTTCTCTGTTGCTGCCCTGCAAATAAATTCTTCAGTACCATCTTTCTAGATTCTGTATATATGCCTTAGTATACAATATTTATCTTTCTCTTTCTGACTTACTTCAGTCTGTATAATAGGCTTTAGGTTCATCAACGTGTTAGAACTGACTCAAATGTGTTCCTTTTCATCGTTGAGTAATAGTCCATTGTGTGTATGTACAACAACTTCTTTATCCATTCATCTATCGATGGACATCTAAGTTGCTTCCATGTTCTGGCTACTGTAAATAGTGCTGCAATGAACAATGGGATACATGTGCTTTTCCAATTTGGTTTCCTCAGGGTATATGCCTAGGAGTGGGATTCCTGGGTCAATGGTGGTTTTATTCCTAGTTTTTAAAGGAATCTCCATACTGTCTTCCGTAGTGGCTGTATCAATTTACATTCCCACCAACTATGCAAAAGTGGTCCCTTTTCTCCACACCCTCTCTAGTGTTTATTGTTTGTAGACTTTTTGATGGCCATTGTGACTGGTGTGAGGTGATAATCTCATTGTAGTTTTGATTTGCATTTCTCTAATAATGCGCAATGTTGAGCATCTTTTCATGGGGTTGTTAGCCATCTGTATGTCTTCTTTGGAGAAATGTCTGTTTACATCTTTTTCCCACTTTTTGATTGGGTTGTTTGTTTTTCTGGCATTGAATTGTATGAGATGCTTGTATATTTTGGAAGTTAATCCTTTGTCAGTTGTTTTGTTTGCTATTATTTTCTCCCATTTGGAGAGCTGTCTTTTCACCTTGCTTATAGTTTCTTTTGCTTTGCAAAAGCCTTTAAGTTTAATCAGGTCCCACTTGTTTACTTTTTTTGTTTGTTTGTTTTTTTCCATTACTCTAGGAGGAGGGTCATAGAGGATCTTGCTTTGATTTATGTCATCGAGTGTTCTGCCTAAGTTTTCCACTAAGAGTTTTAGTGGAAGTTCTGGTCCTACATTTAGGTCCTTAATCCATTTTGAGTTTATCATTGTGTATGGTGTTGGGAAGTGTTCTAATTTCATTGTTTTACATGTGGCTGTCCAGTTTTCCCAGAACCATTTATTGAAGAGGCTGCCTTTGCCCCATTGTATATTCTTGCCTCCTTTGTAAAAAATGAGGTACCTATAGTTGCATGGGTTTATTTCTTGCCTTTCTATCTTGTTCCATTGGTCTATATTTCTGGTTTTGTGCCAGTACCATACTGTCTTTATGATGGTAGCTTTGCAGTATAATCTGAAGTCAGGAAGGTTGATTCCTCCAGCTCCACTCTTCTTTCTCAAGACTGCTTTGGCTATTAAGGGTCTTTTGTGTTTCTATATAAGTTGTGAAATTTTTTGTTCTAGTTCTGTGAAAAATGCCTTTGGTAATTTCATAGGGATCATATTGAATATGTAGATTGCATTTGGTAGTATAGTCATTTTCACAATATTGATTCTTTCTACCCAGGAACATGGATATCTGTCCATCTGTTTATGTTGTCTTTGATTTCTTTCATCAGTGTCTTACAATTTTCTGTGTACAGTTCTCTTGTCTCCTTAGGTAAATTTATTCCTAGATATTTAATTCTTTTTGTTGCAATTGTGAATGGAATTGATTCCTTAATTTCTCTTTCTGATTTTTTGTTGTTAGTATATAGAAATGCAAGTGATTTCAGTGTATTGACTTTGTATCCTGCAACTTTGCTAAATTCACTGATTAGCTCTAGTAATTTTCTGATACTATCTTTAGCATTTTCTATGTACAGTATCATGTCACCTGCAAACAGTGAGAGCTTTACTTTTTTTCTGATCTGGATTCCTTTTATTTTCTTTTCTTCTCTGACTGCTGGATCTAGGACTTCCAGAACTATATTGAATAATAGTGGTGAAAGTGGACACCCTTGTCTTGTTCCTGATCTTAGGGGGAATGCTCTCAGTTTTTCACCATTGAGAATAATATTTGCTGTAGGCTTATTGTATATGGTCTTTACTATGTTGAGGTAGGTTCCTTTTTTGAAGAGTTTTAATCTTAAATGGGTGCTGAATTTTGTCAAAGACTTTTTCTGAATCTATTCAGATTGTCACATGGTTTTTATCTTTCAATTTGTTAATACGGTGTATCACACTGATTGATCTGCATATATTGAAGAATCTTTGCATCCCTGGAATAAACCCAACTTGATCATGGTGTATGAGCTTTTTGATTTGTTGCTGAATCCTGTTTGCTAAAATTTTGTTGAGAATTTTTGCATCTATGTTCATCAGTGATATTGGCCTGTAGTTTTCTTTTTGTGTGTTGTCTTTGTCTGGTTTTGTATTAGGGTGATGGTGGCCTCATAGAATGAGTTTGGAAGTGTTCCTCCCTCTGCAATTTTTTGAAAGAGTTTTAGAAGGATGGGCATTAGGTCTTCTCTAAATGTTTGATAGAATTCTCTTGTGAAGCCATCTGATTCTGGGCTTTTGTTTTTTGGGAGATTTTTGATCACAGCTTCCATTTCAGTGCTTGTAATTGGGTTGTTCATAATTTCTATTTCTTCCTGGTTCAGTCGTGGAAGATTGAACTTTTCTAAGAATCTGTCCATTTCTTCCAGGTTATCCATTTTATTGCCATATAGTTGTTCCTAATAGTCTCTTATAATCCTTTGTATTTCTGCATTGTCTGTTGTAACCTCTCCCTTTCCATTTCCAATTTTGTTGATTTGATTCTTCTCTCTTTTTTTCTTGATGAGTCCAGCTAAAGGCTTGTCAATTTTGTTTATTTTCTCAAAGAACCAGATTTTACTTTTATTCATTTTTACTATTGTTTCTTTCATTCCTTTTTCATTTATTTCTTCTCAGATCTGTATGATTTCTTTCCTTCTACTAGTTTTGGTGTTTTCTTTTGTTTTTTTTTTTGTTGTTGTTGTTCTTCTTCTTTTTCCAGTTGTTTTAGGTGTAAAGTTAGGTTGTCTATTCAATGTTTTTATTGTTCCTTGAGGTAGGATTGTATTGCTATAAACTTCCCTCTTAGAATTGCTTTTGCTGCATCCCGTAGGTTTTGAGTTGTATTTTCATTGTCGTTTGTTTCTAGAAATTTTTTTATTTCCCTTTTGATTTCTTCAGTAACCTGTTGGTTATTTAGAAATGTGCTGTTTAATCTCCATGTGTTTGAGTTTCTTACAGTTTTTTTCTTGTAATTGATATCTAGTCTCATAGCATTGTGATCAGAGAAGATGCTTGATATGATTTCAATTTTCTTAAATTTCCTGAGGTTTGATTTGTGACCCAAGATGTGATCTATCTTGGAGAATATTCCATGTGCACTTGAGAAGAAGGTGTATTCTTCTGCATTTGGATGGAATGTCCTGAAGATATCCATGAGATCCATCTCATCTAATGTATCATTTAAGACTTTTGTTTCCTTATTAATTTTCTATTTTGATGATCTGTCCATTGGTGTGAAAGTGAAAGTGAACTTGCTCAGCCATGTCTGACTCTCTGTGACCCCATGGACTGTAGCCTACCAGACTCCTCCATTCATGGGATTTTCCAGGCAAGAATACTGGAGGAGGTTGCCATTGCCTTCTCCAGGAGATCTTCCCCACCCAGGGATTGAACCCAGGTCTCCAGCATTACAGGCAGATGCTTTACCGTCTGAGCCACCATTGGTGTGAGTAGGGTGTTAAAGTCTCCTACTATTATTGTGTTACTGTCAATTTCTCCTTTTATGTCTGTTAGTGTTTGTCTTATGTATTGAGGTGCCCCTATGTTGGGTGCATAGATATTTACAATCGTTATGTCTTCCTCTTCGATTGATCCCTTGATCATTATGTAGTGTCCTTCCTTGCCAGGGTCCAGCCCCTGCAGGATCCAGGGGAACCTGAAGGAAAAATGGCGTTGGCAGATGATTTAGAGAGAGATAAGGAAAGAATATTGTAGGTAAGAAAATAGAGGAGAGAAAGAGGCTGATATTTTTTGGTTTACATAGAAAGCCAATAAAACTTCGAGACTAGAAGTTCGCCCTGTTCACAGAGGCCACAGGTGCCTTCCCGGTCTCCCGAGGGAGTGAAGACGCAGAACGTCTTTTCGTTTAGGTCTTAGAAACCTGGGCAGATAAGTGAACGCAGGGAGCCTCTATGTTCTAAGGGATCAGCCTGAAAAAGAAAGTAAGAGAGAAAAAAAAGAGAAAAAAGAAAAACACGGGGTGACCAAGCTTCTTCAAGCGAGGCCCATTGTTTTTATTTTTAAAAGGGTCTTTTATACCTTTACTTGTACATAGAGGGAAATGAAAGATGCAAAGTCATACAGAGTCAGCCCAAGCATTATATCTGTTTTGTCTTTATCGAAACCAGGATTTTTCTGCAAACCTTTCCCATAAACAATATTGTGTACATTATCTTTTGTCCTTGGAGGCCTGTGAACATTTTATGACCCTCTTTTGACAAAGGCTTCTTAACCAGAAAACTTATTTTCCCTTGAAATGTTTTTTCTTATATTTCTAATCTATGTCAGCCTCAAAAAGTATTAAACAGAGTTACATTCTCACGAAGCAAAGGTGCAGTGAGTTACAAGAAAGAACCAATTAGCTCAAAAGTCTGATGTGGTTAATTTCAAGGCTAGACTTGTTTTTCTTACTTTCCACCTATGTTAACTAATGCACTCCCAGGTGCACAGTGGATAAGAGATATAGGAACTTAGCAACAAGCATTGGCCAAATAATGAAATCCTACATTAACACTACTCTAATAACTTTTAACTCTTTGAAAGGCTCTATGTTTTAGGCTTTCCATGCCTCTCACAGTTGGGAGGATGTAAATAATCATACGCGTAGCTGCAAGAGTCTGGATATATCTGCCAAGCAAGCTAAAATGCTAACAGAGGGGGTTTTGATTGGAAATATTCTTCTCATGTCCAGAAGACTTATTAGCTATAGCCCTAAGTTGATTTTTTCCAGAGAAAGGTGGTCAGGAATAGCCCCCTGTTAATGTCAGAGGAGTTGGTGAAAGTCATGAAATAGTAAAACAGACAGATTCTGGTTTGGGGGGTAGATGCTCAAGAAAGCCTAGGGAGCCCGTTGAGTTCTGAAGCCTTGCTTAACAGTTCTCTTCCACATGACCTTGTCATTGGTGGGATCTCCCGTGGTGGCTCCCAGCACTTCCTTATCTCTTATAATCTTCTTTATTTTAAGAAACCTGCTACTCCAGGTTTATTTTGCTTCCATTTGCATGGAATATATTTTTCCATCCTTTCACTTTCAGTCTATATGTGTCTTTAGGTCTGAAGTGGGTTTCTTGTAAACAGCATATCTATGGGTCTTGTTTTGTATCCATTCATCAAGACTGTGTCCTTTGGTTGAAGCATAACAAAATTGTTTTGAATGAAGGTAAAGAAAACTAAGTGCTACTAGAGCCATCTTACAAAAAATAAATAAAATACCATTTTGGCCAACCCCCCAAAAAAACATTTTGGCCACCCTCATTGTATTAGCAATGCCACAAAAAGGTACATTTTGTTTCTCTAGGTTTTAGATACAAATGTACTTGGAAAAAATTGATGTTTATAGAGTAATGAAACTTTAAGACTCAACTAAAATGTCCTCTAGACCTGTGCTTTTAGTTTATAATGAGGGAAAGTAAATGTAAAGAGATTTAAAGAAATGTGACTGTCTTAAATTTATAAAGCCAGTCACTAGAAGATTCGAAAGAAGATACAATTTTCTTTTCCTGCAATAGTATGTTATTCTAAATTTCCAGTGAGCAATTCACAAACACGTTCCTTCTAGGAGCACATCCAGTTAACTCAAAGAAGAGCCATCCCAGCACATAGACACCTGGGATGTCTATGACTGTGTTCCCCCAAAGTAAATTTAAATTGAGCTAGTTTAAATCTTCCCAGGAGGCTTAGTGGTAAAGAGTCTGCCTCCCAGGCGGTGACACCCAGGGTTCACTTAACCCTCCCTGGGTCAGGAAGATCCCCTGGAGAAGGAAATGGCAAGCTATTCCAGTATTCTTGCCTGGAGAATCCCATAGACAGAGGAGCCTGGCCGACTACAGTCCATGGGATCACAAAAGAGTTGGACGTGACTTAGTGACTAAGCAACAAAAATGCTGTAAACCTGAAACTATTTGTTAACTTAAAAAATGAAAAGAATGCTCCAGGATAGGTTAAAAAATAAGCTGCATACTGGTTTTTATTTTCCTTTATCTGCTTTTTATTTTCTCCAAATATTCTACATTGAACATGTACTCCTTAGGTAATCAGGGAAAAAAAAAGTATAGTTAAAAAAGATGGATCACTTAATGCATGTAGCAAGCCCTTTAAGTAAAATAATTAAAAGAAAATTAATACTCTAAAGCATCATCAATAGTCATAAAATTCTCTAAAATGTTCCACTGGTTACTAGACTGAAATTTAAACTTTTGAAAGAGAAATTTTGAGATTCTTGAGGCTATAGCCCATCACAAGAAAGGAGATGTTTTCTGCTCTTTAAAAACATTTATTGTAAACATTTTCTTTCAAAGTGTAATAACAGATAAAGACAGCTAAAGAGGGGTCTCTTTGAAAGGCCTTTATGTGGTATAATATCTCAATTTTTTTCTCAATAAATGTTAGTAATTTGGTGTTTTTAGTGTTCTTTGGAAATTGCTTATGGTAAGCATTGCAATATTGTGTCACTAAGCTTAAAAATAGCAAAATGCATCATTTTCATAAGAGCAGATGTCTTATAGGATGGCACCTATCATAGATGAGACTATAAACCACATATATGACAGATTGCATGGCTAATGTACTGACCAGGCAAGCAGCAAAGGTGCCCCAGTAGACAGTTTAGAACTTTCAAAGAGGACATTAACACAAATATTCATTCCTATTGTCATTTCACATTATTACCTGAAAATTATCTCACATGACTATCTGAAGTTAAATAGCCTGCTAATATTGGTATTTGTGTTGTATTTTGCATAAATAGCTTATTGTATTGCATTGCATTTATAAAAGGAGGATGTGATAGGCAGAATGCTAAAGATGTCCCCCATGCCAACCACCGGCCCCAAGATTCTTGTCCTGTGGTCATCCAATAAAACATCAAAGTAATTTAGGTATTGCTGTGAAGGGACTTTGCAGATGCACTTACGATGACTAATTCAGTTCAGTTCAGTCTCTCAGTCGTGTCCCACTCTTTGTGACCCCATGAATTACAGCATGTCAGGCCTCCCTGTCCATCACCAACTCCTGGAGTTCACTCAAACTCATGTCCATTGAGTCAGTGATGCCATCCAGCCATCTCATCCTCGGTCGTCCCCTTCTCCTCCTGCCCCCAATCCCTCCCAGCATCAGGGTCTTTTCCAATGAGTCAATTATTTGCATGAGGTGGTCACAGTATTGGAGGTTCAGCTTTACATCAATCCTTCCAATGAACACCCAGGATTGATCTCCTTTAGGATGGACTGGTTGGATCTCCTTGCAGTCCAAGAGACTCTCAAGAGTCTTCTCCAACACCACAGTTCAAAAGCATCAATTCTTCAGTGCTCAATTTTCTTCACAGTCCGACTCTCACTTCCAAACATGACTACTGGAAAAACCATAGCCCTGACTAGACAGAACTTTTTTAGCACAGTAATGTCTCTGCTTTTGAATATGCTATCTAGGTTGGTCATAACTTTCCTTCCAAGGAGTAAGCGTCTTTTAATTTCATGGCTGCAGTCACCATCTGCAGTGATTTTGGAGCCCCCAAAAATAAAGTCTGACACTGTTTCCACTGTTTCCCCATCTATTTCCCATGAAGTGATGGGACCAGATGCCATGATCTTCGTTTTCTGAATGTTGAGCTTTAAGCCAACTTTTTCACTCTCTTCTTCCACTTTCCTCAAGAGGCTTTTTAGTTCCTCTTCACTTTCCGCCATAAAGGTGGTGTCATCTGCATATCTGAGGTTATTGATATTTCTCCCGGCAATCTTGATTCCAGCTTGTGCTTCTTCCAGCCCAGCGTTTCTCATGATGTACTCTGCATAGAAGTTCAATAAGCAGGGTGACAATATACAGTCTTGACGTACTCCTTTTCCTATTTGGAACCAGTCTGTTGTTCCATGTTCAGTTCTAACTGTTGCTTCCTGACCTGCATACAGGTTTCTCAAGGGGCAGATCAGGTGGTCTGGTATTCCCATCTCTTTCAGAATTTTCCACAGTTTATTGTGATCCACACAGTCAAAGGCTTTGGCATAGTCAATAAAGCAGAAATAGACTCTCTTGCTTTTTAGATGATCCAGCAGATGTTGGCAATTTGATCTCTGCTTCCTCTGCCTTTTGTAAAACCAGCTTGAACATCTGGAAGTTCACAGTTCATGTATTGCTGAAGCCTGGCTTGGAGAATTTTGAGCATTACTTTTCTAGTGTGTGAGATGTGTAGTAGTTTGAGCATTCTTTTGTATTGCCTTTCTTTGGGAGTGGAATGAAAACTGACCTTTCCCAGTCCTGTGGCCACTGCTGAGTTTTCCAAATTTGCTGGCTTATTGAGTGCAGCACTTTCACACCATCATCTTTCAGGATTTGAAAGAGCTCCACTGGAATTCCATCACCTCCACTAGCTTTGTTCACAGTGATGCTTCCTAAGGCCCACTTGACTTCACATTCCAGGATGTCTCGCTCTAGGTGAGTGATCACACCATCGTGATTATCTGGGTCGTGAAGCTCTTTTTTGTACAGTTCTTCTGTGTATTCTTGCCACCTCTTCTTAATATCTTCTGCTTCTGTTAGGTCCAGACCATTTCTGTCCTTTATCGAGCCCATCTTTGCATGAAGTGTTCCCTTGGTATCTCTAATTTTCTTGTAGAGATCTCTAGTCTTTCTCATTTTGTTGTTTTCCTCTATTTCTTTGCATTGCACTGAGGAAGGCTTTCTTATCTCTCCTTGCTATTCTTTGGAATTCTGCATTCAAATGGAAATATCTTTCCTTTCCTTCTTTGCTTTTCACTTCTCTTCTTTTCACAGCTATTTGTAAGGCCTCCCCAGACAGCCATTTTGCTTTTTTGCATTTCTTTACCATGGGGATGGTCTTGATCCCTGTCTCCAGTACAACGTCACAAACTGACATCCATAGTTCATTAGGCACTCTTGTCTATCAGATCTAGTCCCTTAAATCTATTTCTCACTTCCACTGTATAATCATAAGAGATTTGATTTAGGTCATAGCTGAATGAATGGTCTAGTGGTTTTCCCTACTTTCTTTCATTTAAGTCTGAATTTGGCAATAAGGAGTTCATGATCTGAGCCACAGTCAGCTCCCAGTCTTGTTTTTGCTGACTGTATAGAGCTTTTCCATCTTTGGCTGCAGAGAATATAATCAATTTGATTTCGGTGTTGACCATCTGGTGATGTCCATGTGTAGAGTCTTATCTTGTGTTGTTGGAAGAGGGTGTTTGCTATGACCAGTGTGGTCTCTTGGCAAAACTCTATTAGCCTTTGCCCCGCTTCATTCTGTACTTCAAGGCCAAATGTGCCTGTTACTCCAGGTGTTTCTTGACTTCCTAAATTGCATTCCAGTCCCCTATAATGAAAGGGACATCTTTTTTGGGTGCTAGTTCTAAAAGGTCTTGTAGGTCTTCATAGAACCATTTAACTTCAGCTTCTTCAGCGTTACTGGTTGGGGCATAGACTTGGATTACTTTGATGTTGAATGATTTGCCTTGGAAAGAAACAGAGATCATTCTGTCGTTTTTGAGATTGCATCCTAGTACTGCATTTTGGACTCTTTTGTTGACCATGATGGCTACTCCATTTCTTCTAAGGGATTCCTGCCCACAGTAGTAGATATAATAGTCATCTCAGTTAAATTCACCCATTCCAGTCCATTTTAGTTCGTTAATTCCTAGAATGTCGATGTTCACTCTTGCCATCTCCTGCTTGACCACTTCCAATTTGCCTTGATTCATGAACCTGACATTCCAGGTTCCTATGCAATATTGCTAATGATGACTAATTAGTTACCTTAAAATAGACTATTCTGGGTTATCTGGGTGGACACAATGTAATCGCAGGAGTCCTTAAAAAGGGAAGAAGAAGGCAGAAGAAGATTCTAAGTGTGAAGGATTTGAAGCACCATTGCTGGTGCTGAGATGTAAGGCCCCAAGTAGTAGGACTGAAAAGAGGCCTCTGAAAGGTAGCGGCAGCGCCACCTGACAGTTAGCAAGGACATAAGGACCTTGGGCCTTCCTTTCAGCATGCTCTCAATCCTTCAAAGGGAATTAGATGCTGCATGCACCATGTTTTGTACTCATGGAAAGTTAACAGCAATTTCTGAAAAGTAATAAATGTCTTAATCTTTTAATGAATATTGCTTTTTCTGATGGAAAGAAAAATGGAAAAATACAAAAGAGTCTTTGGTAATCTTTGTCTTCCCAAGGAATAAAACCTAACTGTAGGAAAGTATTCAGGCAGTGGATAGATGTTGTGAGGTTTGGATGTGGGAGAATGTAAAGGAGGAAGTAGTTACCTTTGTGAAATAACTGATGGAAGGACATGTAAACACATAATGCTAAGCCATTATCTACATCAAAGTAAACAAATGTTATTGTAACAGACTGATTGGTCCCTCACGGACAGCTTCTTAGAAAGGTGCGCTCCCAGGCCTACAAGTCAGAACTGCACTTGAGTAAGGTCCAGTGGTTCATATCCACACTTGAGTTTCAGAAGCTCATTCTGTTCATTTACTAACAAGACCAGCTAGTCTCAAGTTTATGAGAAATACAGTGTGTCATTAACCTCTAAGAACTTTATTTCTGCATATCATAAGACAACTGAAAAAATAGCTATCTCCTGTTTCAAATTCCTTGGAATTACACAGTCTTGACAATTTATTCACAAATAAAAAGCACTTTATTTCTTCAAGATATTCTTTTTATAGTAATTGATTAATGCAATTCCTGGAGGGTAGGATTTGGAACAGCAAAATTCCAAAGTGAGTGAAAGTGTTAGTTTCTCAATTGTGTCTAACTCTTCGTGACCCAATAGACTGTAGCCTGCCAGGCTCCTCTGTCCATGGGATTCTCCAGCAAGAATACTGGAATGGGTAACTATTCCCTTCTCCAGGGGATCTTCCTGACCCAGGGATCAGACTCGGGTTTCCTGAACTGCAGGCAGATTCTTAATTGCCTGAGCCACCAGGGAAAGCCCAACCTCCCCCAGACCTCCACCAATAAAGAAATGAAAAGTCTTATTCAGGAAGATTTATGGAAAATGGGTAGGAGTTATTGGACAGTGGCAAAATTCAGCATCAGGGTTCTCAGTTGAGCACTGAGAACTGTCTGATGAATACTGATTTGATTTCCAAGCACATGCCAGCTCCTAATTGAACTATCAGTCTGAGCAAGGACATCAGCCTGGGACATCAGTTTATCCATTGGAAAGAAAAATCTATAACTGCTCAAAACTCATGCCCATCAGCATGCAGTATGCTGAATAATATTAAACTGCCTCCTGATATTTATATCAGAAGTTCGTATTTATAAAGCAACGTGTTGATTGTTAATTCAAAGTAAGCCTTCAGATTCAACCGACATTAAATCTCTTACTCTGCAGCCATTTCTGAGATACTGTGAGTGTTTCCCTGTGTTGTTTGGATTTTCAGATCTTTGGCTACTTTTCCTCTGAAGAAGAGTCTCTTATTAACCAAATGGATCAAGAAAATTTGGTTTTCCTCATTTCTAGAAAACAGCGAGTTGTAATTTCAGGTGATAATTTAATTTCCCTAACAAATTAACGTGGGTTTTAATATTTTCTCAAAAATAAATAGTGGGAATACAACATTTCCATTGAACCATTTTCCATCTTATTTACTTGATCAGTAATTAAAACGAGAGGGGAGTGACAGTTTCAAATGCAGTATCAGAAGAAACTTATGGTCGAATTGGAAATATTATTGTTGCTCTGAAAGACACTAAGTAGGGAATATAAGGAGGGAAAATTCCCATTTTTCAGAAATGGTTCAGATCTCAAGTTAAATGTCTCCACAATGTCACCTGTATAATGTGTGCTCCAGTACCAAATGAATCAATCACATTAAAAAAATATATATTCTTGAAATTGAATTTTCAAGTTTTCACTTATTAGAACTCTTCCCAAACTCCCACCCTTGATTATCTTATGGAGGTTAGCATTAACACCTCTCAAACTGTGAATTTGGGTCAATGACAGAGGAGTGTTAGCTCAGTTTGAGGTCTCCAGTTTAGATATGTCATTTGCTTTAAAATTTGAGCCTGGGTCCCATGAACTCATTTCCCTGTCCACTACTGAAGCCATGGGTTTTCTTTCTTTTCTTCCCTCCAGGGAGGGAGAAGTCCAGGATGTGGAAAGGAATCCTCCAGAATCTGTCTCTGTCCTCAAGCATTTCATCTCAAATTCTGAGATGAAGGGCATAGTCTAGATCAAATCTGGTGTTCTTTAAAAGAGAAGAAAAAAAAAAAAAAAATCCTGAACTTAGGTCAGTCCTTTGTGAACAAAACCCACCCTGGTTTTTGACACTTCCTTGTTCACCAGAGCCTAAACTCTGGGCTTCTCCATGGCAACTGTCATCAAAGAACAGAAGCCAGGGAGCAGCTGTGATGCTGCTGTCATCACTTACTCAGGAGGGGCCAGTGACCAGGGGAGATGTGTTTCTGGCCTCCTAAATTAGAATTTCAAAAGCATCTTTATAGATGGCTGTTGAGTTCTGTAACTTGTTTATTCACTCAACAAATATTTGTTAAGTTCTACTTTGTAAGCCAGGCTTCCCTAGTGGCTCAGTGGTAAAGAATCTGCCTGCCAACTCAGAAGATGCAGGTTCAATCCCTGGGTTGGGAAGATCCCCTGGAGAAGGAAATGACAACCCACTCCAGTATTGCTGCCTGGAGAATTCCATGGACAGAGACGCCTAGCTGGCTACAGTCCATAGGGTTGCAAAAGAGCTGGACATGACTTAGTGACTAAATAACTTTGTGAACTAGGTGACTTTCTAAGTGCTGGGAACACAGCGGTGAACAAACAATCATAAATCCCTGACCTCCTGGAATCTATATTCTAATAGGGGAAGAGACAGACAATTTAAAAAAAAAAGTGAGTAAATTAAGCGCTATAGAAAAAGATAATAAAGTGAGCAGATTGTGGAGAAAAATAAAGCAGGAGTGAGGGAAGAAGTTGGTTTGGACATGCGAGCATGTGTTGGGACTTTAAACAGGGTAGTTGGGAAAGACCTGGAGGAGATATGAGGGTAAAGCACACCCTCTAAGCTGGAGTGGAGTGGTGAGGGAGGGAGAATAGCAGAAGCGGGGGAGGTTAGAGAAGCATCAGCGGTGAGGGCACTGATGTCCAGGGCCTTGTGACCACAATAAAGACTTCTGAGACAAAGCTGTGAGAGGGCCTGGCCTGAGTTACACTTCAATGAATGTTCTGGCTTCTGTGACTAAAGTGGTCTATAGTGGGGAAGAAATGGAAGCAGAAAACATGATGGTGGCTTGGCATAAAATATTCTCAACAGCTTTTTGTTTTTTTTTTTTTTTTCATATTGACTCCTCCAAGGAGTCTTTTGGAATTTTTTTCCTAATTGCAGGAAAATCCTGCAGGAAAATTTTCCATCCCCAACACCCTCTCAACCTCATTCCCCCAACCCTCCAACATTTTAATCTCTCAGATACTGTGTCTCTGCCTAGGTACTGTATGTACATCCGAACTTTGACACAGAGAGTAAGAGTTGTTTACATGCCTTGCCCACCAAGAACCAATTTGTACCCTTTTGGAGAAAATAATTTCTCTGTTGAGAATGTGTGGGTTAGGCAGATAATACTGGAGTATGAAATTTGTTCCCTTGCTTTTCCTTTCTAAGCATTTGCAATTATAAAAACTTGATTTAAATCATCCTGGGAAGAGGCTCAGTATGTGTGGCTTTATCATTCAGCACGTAGGCAAAGAAACATGAAAGTGTTTTCTCAAAAATGCATAAAGTAAAAAAAAAAAGAAGGCCTAAAACAGTATTAAGGCAGTTTCATTTTTTTTGTACTGGAAAGCCTGAGATAGTATTAAACTTTCGTTCTTTGTAAATTATATGGTGACAGTTCAAAGAAAGAATTCCTGAATGTGGAGATCTTTAAATAGAAATAATTCTAAAAGACATTTGGAAAACTCATTTCTCTGAAATGTGCACTTGAACGTGGGGCTAGGTTGTGATCTTAACAACTTCTATGGGAAGTCATGGACTACGTTTAGTTGGAAAGCATTAAAAAGTCAGATTAGTATCTCTAAGGATAATTAAAAAGCAATAATTGCTCGTTTTTTTGGTTATATTCTACTTTAGTTTTAAAGTAACTAGAGCCTTTCTAGCTTAATGTTGGTTGTTTCCTTTTTCTTTTCTGATTAAAACTCTAACAAGTGACTTTTAGGGTCTTTACTGCTAGGAGCTGAAATGAGTGTGTGCCATTCACAGGGAGTAGAAGACGGGATGTGATTAAGTGCATTGTCAAGGTTCCTCACTTGGATTTACTAATAACAGCTTCTCAGAAAGGAATGATAACAGTCTTCAATAGCCAGGTAATTTGAGAGCTTGGCTTCCATCCTCTCTCCTACCTTTCTCTTTTGTTTTGTCTATGCATTACGCCTATGTATCAGATGCAGCAGAAACCATAACCATATTTAAGAATTATTACAAGAAACAAAGCCAGGTATTATTAAAACAAGAAGCTTGCTCAACCCCAGAGCAGCTTTTGAGAATTTAGTAACCACATTTGTCATTGTTCCTCAGGGTACCCTATTGAACCACGTGCATCAACACAATTAAAGGATGACCTTAGATAATTTCTCAAATAAAATGATAAAAACTCACAAGTCAAGTGATTTTGTCATAATACTACCAAGTAATAAAAGGTTCCAACTGGAAACCTTGTGCTTGAGGCTTAAAAAAAGGCTCAGATGCTAGCTCCTCTATTTTACCATCCTATATGTTAAGCAGGAAACTTAATGAGCCAGCTTACATCTTTTCATGTCTCTTTTTCTCATATTTGTAAAATGAGGACAACAGGATCAGTCCCCTCACCCTCAGAGCACTATAGTGAACATCAAATGAGATAATGAATATGGAAACATTTTAAGGCATTATTATTATTATCATTTCTTTCTAAATTTATGTTTTTGGACTTCTATTTTTAAAATATGAGCTATTGTAATGGAATATATGATGACATGATAAAATATGATCTAGACAAGTGTTTGGTGTTAAATATACAAAAACTGACTTAATTATTAATTTTTAAGTAGAGTCAAGCTTTATACAAATAAAATGTTTAAAATAATTATCAGGTGATTAAAATTTCAACAATGATTTTCAGCCTTTCAGTGATTTTCATCACAGGCAGCCAGATTGCGTCAAAGAGGACCACCTGCACCCAGAGGTGCAGCAGGAGATTGTGAGTGCAGATGTGGATGGAGACTGGCTCCCCCTACCGAGCTCCACCACAGCTATGCATGTTACTTCTAGGCCCCAGTTCCTCCTTATCCAGACCAGAGAACATCTCTCCCTAGGTAGTTGTGCTGTTTGCATGATTTAATCAACATAAATCACTTAGCTTCATTGTAAACCCTTGATATATAATGACAATTGTAATTATGAACAAATAATGTGAAAATAAAAATGGATTTGCCTCATGAAGTAGGCTTCTCTTGTGGTTCAGCTTGTAAAGAATCTGCCTGCAATGCAGGAGACCTGGGTTCGATCCCTGGGTTGGGAAGATTCCCTGGAGAAGGGAAAGGCTACCCACTCCAGTTTTCTGGCCTGGAGAATTCCATGGACTGTAGAGTCCACTGGGTCACAAAGAGTTGGACACTCACTCATTAAGCATGAAAACCTTCCTCAGTCTCTTTTTTTCTCTATGCATTATTATCCTTTTCCTTTTTTTACCTTTAATTCCTCAAAAATAGAACTAATATGGTATCTAAAGAAAAACAGTGAGAAGAAAAATTATGATGTCCATAATGAAATAGTTTAGGACTATGTGAAATAAATGAGATGGCATTATCAAATTTCCAGAGATGCATGTGTATGTCTCTTTCTCTTTCATATACACAAAGGATTATGAAAATTTTAGAGCAGATGAGGGAATTTTAAAGTGACTTCCACTAAAGATGGAGAGAAATAGAAGAGGAATTTCTCTAATCCCTTTATTTTTTCCTTTCGAAAAAAGTCCCTGGTTGGGAAAGTATTTTTGAACTCTTCAGATGAAAGACAATCTTTGATGACCACAACTAACAGTTCAAGTAATCTCTTTGATTCACATTTTCTCCTTTTCACATAATCCATCCTTCTAGAAAGCCATTTTCTAAACTTTCCCAAATACCATTTGAGCATGCAAAAGAAACGAGGTCATTAATAAACTTCCGACCCTTACCTTTACCTTGGGAGCAGTTAACATGTCTTAAGGGTATAAGAGGGCTTACCTGGGGGCTCAGTGGTAAGGAGCAAGTGCAAGAAACACAAGAGATGAGGGTTGGATCCTTGGGTTGGGAAAATACTATGCAGAATGAAATGGCAACCCACTCCAGTATTCTTGCCTGAGAAATCCCACGGACAGAGGAGCCTGATGGGCTAGAGTCCACGGAGTCACAAAAGACTTAGACATGACTTAGCCACTAAACAACAACAAGGGTATAAGAGGCTGCTCATGCACTTGCTAGCTCTCCTTAGATAAATCTATGATTCTTCACTAGTATAATACTTAGGATTTTATAGTCACTCAATACATATTTATTGGGGCTTCCCTAGTGACTTAGATGGTAAAGAATCTGCCTGCAATGCAGAAGACCTGGGTTCGACCCCTGGGTTGGGAAGATCCCCTGGAGAAGAGAATGGCAACCTACTCCAGTAATCTTGCCTGGAGAATTCCTTGGACAAAGGATCCCAGTCCATGGGATCGCAAAGAGTAGGACATGACTGAGGGACCAACACATACACATATATTTATTGAATAAAAGAGAAAACCCACTAGATAGAATGTTCTTAAATCTCAGTAACTTGAGAGATAACTTTCAAATAAAATGCTTTTTTTTCTATATCAATCTCTATTCATATTGACCTATTTACCATTCTTACCATTTGCTGTTAGCATTATTTTGCAGTCCCAAATTTTAGTATCAGAAGTTGCTCTGAATAGTTAAGGAATGTGAGGAAGTGTGCAAATAAAAGGAACAAAATAATTAATAAAGTTTAAGAGCACAGTAACTGGGCTTAAAGATAAGACACAGAAGCATAAAGTTGCCCAAAGCGAACAGTGCATTATTCCACAGAGACAGGATTTTCAGAAGCAGGAGGAACCAGAAGACTCACAGAAGGCAGAAATGACAATTGAGATTAAACCAAGGAGATACCATAGTGCTTTATAGCCAGCATTTTCATCTTTAATCATAGTGCCAATGGGGGTTCATTATTCTCTTCCTTTTTCTTTTTGATAGATGAAAGTTCAGACCAGTACCAATGTTACAGTAAGTACTTTTTAAAATTCTTAATCAAGTTAAGATGATTGATGATGATTCTTCCATAACTAATCAAAATCTCAGTGAAGAGCCTGAATAGGCTCTGAGAATAAGATATTTTCATAGGTTGTAGTTTTATCTTTATTGACTAGGATCCAAACTAAACCTTGAGCAACAGCAAAGAGGATACAGATCTTGTTTTCTAAGTTAATTTGCTTGGAAACTGATTATTCCCTGAAAGCTTCAATTTAAAAGCTTTGGCTGCTTTTCTAAGTGTTCACTATTAAGGAATGTTAAAAAAAAAATGGGTAAAACCCACACATTGTGAGGACAAGGAATTAGTCAGTGATAGTTATTTGAAAACATTTAAAACTCGAAAACAGCATAAAAAACTCGAGTTTAATTTTGTAATTGATTTAATCCATATTACTAATTGGAACAATGATCTTGTGGCAAATGTTGTAAAGCTATGGCGACTTCCCACTGCAGAATCCGTGGCTTCCCATGGTGGCTTTATGAGGGACGGGGAATCGTTGGCTTTCACCTTGCCTGTATGCACTGAAATGCACTGAGATACCAGGCAGAGGAGTCTCTGAGCCTCTGTTTCTTAAACTTTCTTAAAATTCCTAATGGGTTTTACAGAAGATTCAGGGCATACCTGGAGCACCTGGAGCAGTTTCTGGCACAGACACACTCACCAGTGGGAGCCTTTGTTCCTGTAACATCGTGTGCTGTCAGTGATAGTATGGGTCCAGGCCATGCCAATCTGGTGGCTTTTGGAAGGCATGAGGCAAACTTGTTGGCCTCAAGTTGATCCCTGACCAGATGATTACCAAGGTCTTATCCAGCAAAAAATGTTAAGCATGAGGACAGGACCCAAGAACTTGCTTAATCAGTGCTGTAAATCTAGTCCTACGTCCTATGAAGAAGTGTTCTCATGTAGAAGAACAGTGCACAAAGATGATTGCTTGGCCAGTGGCTATGTGCTTCAGGGAGCTGTGCCAAGGCCCTGGCTGTGCCATTCTCCAGCTGATGGTGCTGAGAAACTCAGGGTAAAAGGGAAAAAGATGAGACCCTCTTGTCAAGACATCAAAGAAGAGATATTGTGTGGCTCCTCTGCAAATAAGGGGGCAAAACGGTGCTTTTAATGTAACTAATCTACTCCTTAGAAGCCAGTCATTATGTGATAGAACAAAACACAATATAGTCCAAAACACAATATTCCGATTCCATCTTTTCCCATCAGGATACCTCCTGGATTACAGGATGTGATTACCTTTCACAGCTGAAACGAATCGTTGCTACTACTGAAAGGACCATTATTGTCTGGGATTATAAAGCTCAAGGGAACAGCCAGGTACTGTGTTAAGGGAAATACTCAAAGAAATTGGATTGTCTTTTCCATACAGGTAGGATAGGAGCAGCTCGCTTTCTCTATTGAACATCAGTTTCCTCATATATAAAATGAAAGTGAAGTGAAAGTTGCTCAGTTGTGTCTGACTCTTTGCAACCCCATGGACTATACAGTCCATGGAATTCTCCAGGCCAGAATAGTGGAGAGGGTAGCCGTTCCCTTCCCCAGAGGATCCTCCCAATCCAGAGATCAAACCCAGATCTCCAGGACTGCAGGCAGATTCTTTACCAGCTGAGCCACCAGGGAAGCCCATAAAATCAGGGGTTAACTATTAATAAAATAGTCTAGTCCAGGAGTAATATTCTGAGCCTTAATTAAAAGGAAACATATTTTCATTTAGTGTATGTTTAATTTGTTCTGTTTTTGAGAGCGAGAGATTGACTAGTTCATTTCTCATTTCACTTTTCTCTGAATCCAAGTATTATCTTTGATTATGCTCATGTTATCCAGTTCAGACTTTCCCTTCAGTCCAGCTTCATTTGGCAAGAGAATTACTAAAATCAAATACCTAATTGCAGCAAAACAATCTAATGGGGTAGATGTTAATGTTACTCCTCTCAGTAAATGAAATGTTACAGCTTAACCAATTTACAGTATTTATTGAGCATCTACAGAAACAAAGAACGTGTTCCCTGTACTGAAACAAAACTCAGCCTTGAGGAATCTCGTGAACAAACATAATATGTAATACAATGGTACAGAAAATTATAAAGCAAAAAAGAACAAGAGCTGAGGGAGAGGCGAGATCACTAAGAACTGGGGTTATTTAAAATGCTCTCAGGAAGCAGGCTGACTTTGAAGGACATGGAAGATTAAGAAATAATTTACCCTTCCTCTGTGCCATACTCGTCTCAATGAAAAGTAAATTTCCTATGCTTGTCCACAACATTGGCCAACTAATCCCTGGTGGCTCAGACGGTAAAGCGTCTGTCTACAATGCGGGAGACCTGGGTTTGATCCCTGGGTTGGGAAGTTCCCTGGAGAAGGAAAAGGCAACCCACTCCAGTACTCTTGCCTAGAAAATCCCATGGACGGAGGAACCTGGTGTCCATGGGGTCGCAAAGAGTCGGACACGACTGAGCGACTTCACTATCACTAATGATGCCAAGATGATTTTAAAGAAGACAGCTGTTTGCTTAATGTATTTTAATATGAGATTTGTCACTCAGTTCAGTTCAGTTGCTCATTTGTGTCCGACTCTTTGCAACCCCATGAATCGCAGCACACTAGACCTCCCTGTCCATCACCAACTCCCGGAGTTCACTCAGACTCACGTCCATCAAGTCAGTGATGCCATCCAGCCATCTCATCCTCTGTCGTCCCCTTCTCCTCCTGCCCCCAATCCCTCCCAGCATCAGGGTCTTTTCCAATGAGTCAACTCTTCGCATGAGGTGGCCAAAGTACTGGAGTTTCAGCTTTAGCATCATTCCTTCCAAAGAAATCCCAGGGCTGATCTCCTTCAGAATGGACTGGTTGGATCTCCTTGCAGTCCAAGGGACTCTCAAGAGTCTTCTCCAACACCGCAGTTCAAAAGTATCACTATCTCATGTTATATAGTTTGATTATAATCTCTTGCTTCTCACTCTCTTGTTTTCACTCTTGCTTTTCAATCTCACAGAAGTGTCTATGAGACACACTGTGTTGAAAGCATCTTCTTCCATGCTTCAGTACCCCTGCTTCTTCTCTCTTTCCCTTCTCATATTACCCCCCAAGATGGGTCATCTCTTAAATCTCTGTCCTTCAAAACTTGAATCTCAGGTAGCTGCTATAGCCCTGCTTTACTCCCTTGCAGTGGCTAAGCACTGCTAGAGAAGAACTCAGAACCAACTATTTGGCATTGCTACAAAGTAAGGGTCTGCCACCTTACTTGAGCACTCAAGTGTCTTCTATCAACCTGTTTCTGATTCTTGCCAACTCACTTTCCCACTCCTGGCAAGTGTTCCCTTTCAGCAGATTAACTTCTTCCTGTCTCTGAGAATAGTGAGTCTGGAAGGTTTTTCCTCTTTCAAATTCCAGCCTTAATTAAGCTTTAACTAAGAATGCAACACTACTTCCTTCCTTTCTTTGTTCCTCTCTCTAAAAACAAAATCTGACACTCTCTGTATCCAACACCCCCCATCCTCTTCTGCCTTGTCCAGAACAAGGCTTCTTACCTTTCTCTTTTTTTGACATTATTCTCTTCTCCTAGGATCTTCCTTTTCAACCTCCTCTGAATCCTCCTCTCAACCAATTCAGATCCCAGATCCAAGGTCAACTTCCATGACCATGGGACCCAAAGTGACCTCTTCAGTAACTCTTTATCACAGCTCTCTGGCTTATTTTTTAAAGTGTACATCCCATTATCTGGAATTATCTGTTTTATTCATCTGTCTCCCCCAACTGGGACAGTAGTTCCACAAAGTCAGAAACTTTTGTTCATCACTAACAGCCAGTGCCTAGAATGGTTCTTGCCATATTGTAGGTGCTCAATAAATATTTGTTGAATGACTGAATGAACCTGTCAATGTTCAAGTTTTATTCATTCTATAGGAAACAAGAGAGATTTAAAAAATTGTAAATACTTTTTTCTTCTCTCTTAGGTAGAAACTAAGTTCCAGGAAAGCAATGGCTATATAGCTTAGTGAACCCAGTTTGATAATACAGAGCCAGCATGATAGATGCTTGCTGAATATTTCTGGATACATGTAGATATTAGGACATTTTTATCCTTGTAAAGTAATAGGCACTTTGATATTAGATTTGCCTATTTACCAATCATTTTTATTTCAATGGTCTTTTAACACCTGAACATTTTTTTTGCTTCCTGTTAATATTGCCTTACAAATTCAAGAAAGGAATATGCATAGTAATATATCCGAAAATCTGATTATTTATCAGGCCAAAGATAGATACTTCACACTTTTCTCCAACAAAACACCCAAAAGCACAGTGTCGGGCTCACAGCAAGTGTTCATTAACTTCTACTTAGTTAACTTTTTTTCAAGTTCCTTTAACAGTGGGAGTATCTAAAATGAAAAACATCAGAAGAGTAAAATCTTATAAAGAATAAGAGCAATATTTAAATTTAATATTTAGATATTTAGAGCAACACAATAATATTTAAAGCGTTCTTCTGTTTCTAGGAAAACTATTTTGTCATAAAACCTATGGATCATTGCCTCCTCTGTGTGTGTGTAGTGTCTCTGCCTGACCAACTCTGCCGAGATGACATCCTCTTGGGGGATGATGGTGGTTTTGTGAGCAAATTCACAGTAAATAGTGAAGACTTTGGATTAAAGCAGGCAAAGTCAAAAAAAAGATTACAGAATCAGGTCTTAGACTCAAAGAACTTCAAAAGGTAAGGATATTATATGGGTATTCCAATAGTTTTAATATAGACATTGTTCAAGTATTTATATAATGAAAATAATATGCCAGACCCCATGGTAGATATTTTAAATACAAAGCTGAAAAAGAATTTCTTTTTTGTTTTTTTTTTCACCTCAAGGGACTTCCATTATAACAGGGAAGACAGGAAAATCAGCAACTGAAATCCTTATTTCAAATGCTATTGACAGTTAAAATCTATAGATACTTGAATGAATTAAAGAGTTCAATGAAAAATTAAATCACAAAAAAGGAAAAGGTACATATAACTGTTTACTAGTATTTAAATATGCAAGAAGGTTCTAAACATAAAACCAATGGATACAGGACTCAAAAAGTTTGATAGATTTGACTATACACAAAATCAAAAGATAATATCTTGAAAATAAACAGCAAACTGGGATAAATATAAAAATATGACAGACAGTGGGTTACTAATCTTTAATAGGTATTAGAATTCAGTTAAAAATAATAATTTCTCAAGATAAAAATTGGCAAAGATGATGAACAGATTATTTACACACATACCCACACAGTAGAAACAGTCAATGAAAGTTTCAAACTGATCATCAGGCAAAAATGCTAACAACAGATATCTCCAGCTGATGAGATTATGAGTGATTTCTATTGTCTTCTTTATAATTGTAGTGTTTTTGAAGTTTTTAGAGTAAGGTATATATTAATTTTGTTAGCAGAAAAACAGACTTTTTACTAAATACAACCTTTTTATTAATCAAAGAAGTGCAACTTAAAGTCATATACAACTTCTCACTTATAAAATTAGAAAAGATTAAAAATGGGTACAATGCTGTGAGATAGGCATTCTCGCTTACTGCTTGTGATGAAAAAATGAATTGAATCCCTTTCTGGAAAGCAGTTTGTGCAGATGCATCAAAGATCTTAAAAAACATTTATACATTGAGACCTGTGATCCCCATGTGTTTAAAAATTTAAGCATGATTATCACAGCATTATTTCTAATAATGAAACATCCAGTGTCCAACAATAGGGGAATGATTAATTTAAATAAGGAACCATTTAAATAAATAATTCATGCATTATATAAATGTTTAATATAATATAAATTCTATAAGTATATTTACATATTTTAAAAGTGTCTATACATGTGTAATATATTTATATGTAAAATACATTTTTATCAGAGTCCTAAAAAATATTTAAGGCATCAAAGGCATGAAATAAATCACAGTGTAACCATATTAGAGGATGCCATGCATCCCCATTAAATTATGTTTTGAAAAATATTTAATAATATGGAAAATATTCATAATATAATATGAAGTAAAAAAACTTTTGTTTTTCTATGTACATTTGAATCTAGTTTAATTTTTTAAATGCACAGATATCCATATGTATATGTGTCTGTGTGTGTCTGTGTACTTCTACGTAGAAAGAAAAATGATGAATGGAAATATACCCAAACGTTAACAATGATTCTCTTTGGAACCTAAGAGAAGTGACTTTTATTTTCTTCTTTATGTTTTTCTACTTTCTAAATTTTGTACAAACAAGATTTTTCTTTCACAATAAGAAAAAACCTTAAAAATACAGGATTATATTTTGTTATTAATATAGCAAATGTTTTATCCCAGAGTGAGAATATGTAATTAAAAGCTCATTTACAGCTATTGCTACAACAGGATTAAGACTAGTCCATTGCTGAAACCCTAAGAATGACATAACACTTGTCTGGCTCCATTTTCCATCTTTCAAATAAGAACAGTATGACTTAGTTCCACCAAAGTACTAGCCTCTAATGGGAGACTTTCCCAAAATATGATGGGCTGTTCTATCCATTATCAAGCACTTTATTCCTATTACGACAGGCTCTTAGATGCCGAGACATGAATCTTCTCTTTACTGAGATATGTGTCTGCTCTTGCTGCTGTTTAGTCACTAAGCAGTGTTTGATTCTTTCCGACTCTGTGGACTGTAGCTCACCAGGCTCCTCTGCCCATGGGATTTCCCAGGCAAGAATATTGGAGTGGGTTGCCATTTCTTTTTCCAGAGGGTCTTCCTTACCCAGGGATCAAAACCAAGTCTCCTGCATTGGCAGGTGGGTTCTTTACCATTGAGACACCTGGGCATGACTTAAATTATTTGAGACTGAAGTATATATGGTGGCTCAGACAGTAAAAAATCTGCCTGCAATGCACAAGGCCTGGGTTTGATCCCTGGGTTGGGAAGATCCCCTGGAGGAGGGCATGGCAACCCACACCAGTATTTTTGCCTAGAGAATCCCCATGGATAGAGGAGCCTGGTGGACTACAGTCCATGGGGTTGCAAAGAGTTGGACATGACTAAGCCACTAAGCACACACACACACACACACACACACACACACGCACGCACGCATACTTAGGCTGAGTGTGGAGGCAAAACATTGTAGAAATTGAAAAAAGTAGCCAGTATCCAGAGTTGAAAATTTAACACAATGTGACAAGGTAAAAAGAAATCTCCCTCTTCACTCTGTTTAATCCAATATTGTCAAACTTTCCTGCCTTGAGTTATAATCATGTTTATTTCTCAACTACAATCTAAGAAACTTGATGGTAAGGATTTTACATGAATCATCTTTATGTCCTCAGTACCTAGGATTGAGGCCATAAAGCTCAACCAGTGTTTTTGACTGAGGACAAATACACTGGCTTCCCCGGTGGCTCAGCAGGTAAAGGAGCCACCTGCAATGCAGGAGATGCAGGAGATGCGGGTTTTATCTTTGGGAGCATGGCAACCCACTTCAGTACTCTTGCCTGGGAAATCCCATGGACAGAGGAGCCTGCAGGGCTACAGTCCATGGGGCCGCGACGAATCGGATGCACCTGAAGCGACTGAGCACAGACACGGCACCCGTATGACAGTTGTCCTAGCCTCAGCTTCACCAGTGATCTGGGATTGCAAAATTCCTTATTCTTCAGTTTTGAATGTACTCATGGGAAAGATGAAAATGAATTAACTCACAGAAGATAAAAAATATTATAAAACAGTCTTCTGTTTGCTTGATCAGAATGTTTTCAATAGGGTAAGGATGATAATGGCTTCCCTGGTGGTTCAGTGGTAAAGAATCTACCTGCCAATGCAGGAAATTCAGGTTTGTTCCCTGCTTTGGGAAGATCCTATGGAGAAGGAAACGGCTACCCACTCTAGTATTTTTGCCTGGGAAATTCCAGGGATAGAGGAGCTTGGGAGGTCATAGTCCATGGGTTCGCAAATGAGTTGAACATGACTTAGCTATTAAACAACAGCAACAAAAGATGACAGGGTTAATATTGGACAGAAATTCATCTTGATTAAAATTTAATTCTGAATCTATAGCTCAAAATCTGATAACAAACTTTTATTTTTTATTTTAAAATATGCTAGATGATGACAATGTAGTTAAACAGTTGAAAGTTGCACAACGCATAGGAAACTGTTAATACATGGAGGCTTTACTATAGCTCAGAGTTGCAATATGGTTAGTAAAAGTGAAATACCAAATAGAAATTCAACATGATGTGTCTGTGAGTCTAACATAATCCCCCCTTTTTTTTCTTGTAATTCCCAGTGTTAAAAGGAAGCTACATAATGACTGGGTAATGAAAATTAGATATATTCCAGCCTTAAATTGCTTTGGATCCTGCTCCTTAGACAATGTTCATTCATTAGTTTTGGAATCCTTGAAAAGAATTGAGGATAATTTGTAAGTACAATTGTTTATATACATAAACATTTTGTGACTTTCAGGTGTTTTCCTTAAACTCACGGCAGCCTTGGAGCTTTTAAATTGGTTTTTAGAAGAATCAGATGTTAAATATCCCATTTGTTCAACAAGATTAATTAGATTTTTCAGAAGGCAGTTGAAGTTATACAAATATGAACATGATTTCTCTTTTCCTAGAAGCAATTCTGCTCATTTGTTGTTTATTGCTGTATTCTATTAAAATAAATCAATGTTGATATACCTATTTTTTCCAAATATAATTCTATTGGTAAAACTTTATACTTTAAAAATCATTCTCATAGGTCAATTGACTAGCCAATTACCTATGAGTATCTGTAGCACAATCATCATGTTTCATGTTTAATAAATACACAAAATGGCTTTCTTATAGACAGGTGAGTTTGAATAGTGTATAATCTTAGTTCCTCCCTAGTTAAATATTTATTAATAGTTATATTGATGTATAGCAAGGTTATACTAATATATAGTAACTATAAAACAGCCATTGTATTTTTTAAAGAGAGATATACCTACAGCATGTATAAACCTCAAAAATGTTATGCTAGGTGACAGAAGCCAGACACAAAAGATGGCATATAAAGAATTCCATTTAAAGGAAATGCCCAGAAAAAACAAATTGATGGAAACAGAAAGTAGTAGATTAGTGGATGCCTGGGAGCAGGGGGAAGAAGGGATCCCAAGTGGGCATGAGAGAACTTTCTGGGATTAGGGAAGGCTGAAGAAGAAAGAAATCACATGATCACATCAATAGATGCAGAAAAAGCACTTGACAAAATCCAACACCCATTCCTGATAAAAACTCTCAATCTGGACATAGTCATTATACAAGTTTTAGAGAAATAACTCAAAATGGATCATATACCAAAAGATAAGATGAAAAACTATAAAACTCCTAGAAGAAAATCCAGATGACTTTGGGTTTGGCAATAACATTTAAGATACAACTGCATGAAAGAAATCATTGTCAAACCAGACTTCATTCAAATTAAAACTCTGTTTTGAAAAAGACACCATCAAGAGAACAAGAAGACAGGCCCTAGATTAGGAGAAAATATTTGCAAAACATATATGTGATAAAGGAGAGTTATCCAAAATATACAAAGAACTCTTATAATACAACAATAAAGCAACCTGATTGAACAATAAGCAAAATATCTGAGCAGACACATTACCAAAGAAGGTATACAGATGGCAATAAGTATATGAAAAGATGTTTCACATCCTACATCACTAGAGAAATGCAAACTAAAGTCACAATGAGATATCATTACACACCTACAAGTGCCCAGCATCCAAAACACTGACATCAAATGCTGCAAGAATGTGGAACAATAGGAACTCTCATTCAGGGCTTCTGGGAATGTAAAATGAGCACGGCCACCTTGGAAGATCGTTTGGCGGTATTACTGATCACCCTCCCTAAAACTCTATTCTCTTGGCTTCTGGGAAGCCAGAGTTTTCTCCCAGTATCTTATGTTTGTTCTTTTCCCTTGTGATTTCTCTTTTTGCATCTGCTATTTTTGTGGTGGCATTCGCCGGAGTTTTGTCCTTAACCAACCTTAATAGTCACTTTCTATGCAAATCTTGGGCTATTTTCCTCTATCCCAATATATTAATATTTGCATACTGATGAAACCCAAGCTGTACGTATACCTACTTACCATGTCCACCTAAATATCTCATAGCCCCTTAAATTTATTGTTCATAGCTAAATTTTACTTCCCTCGCCTTTTAATCTATGCCTTTTATAGCATTTTAACTTTTCTTGGTAGCACTGAAATGGTGCACCTCAGAATGAGACTTGACCCCATGTAGTGGGACGCGAACTCAGGCTAAAGCCAGATTGGGACCTGAATTCACGATTTTTTAATTAGAATCACTCTCCTGGTGTCAGGACTTAACTGTGGCTCAGGTTCTTTGTGCCTAAGTACAGAAAGAATTCAGTGAGAGGCAAAGTGATAGGCAAGAAGTAGATTTACTAACATAGGACACTTGTGAGAAATGCAAACAGGCTGGCGGGACCCTGAGGATTAAGTGAGCTACATTTTTATAATCAAAGGAAAGTGAGGGAGGGGGAAAAGACTGCCTTCTTCCTCATTCTTCAAGTAGATGCCAGGCTTACATCACTAGCTCCTCATTCCTATTGGGTGGGAGAGTGTCTGACCATATGAGGTCAAACTAGGACTGTCATGGTGCTAAGTCACTTCAGTCGTGTCCAACTCTGTGCGACCCCATGGACGGCAGCCCACCAGGCTCCCCCGTCCCTGGGATTCTCCAAGCAAGAACACTGGAGTGGGCTGCCATTTCCTTCTCCAATGCATGAAAGTGAAAAGTGAAAGTGAAGCCGCTCAGTCGTGTCCGACCCTCAGTGATCCCATGGACTGCAGCCCACCAGGCTCCTCTGTCCATGGGATTTTCCAGGCAAGAGTACTGGAGTGGGGCGCCATTGGACTGTCATAGTGCTTATTCAAATCAGCTGAAAGGTGGTAACATTTTTTTCTTTCACTTAATGACTCGGGGCATATCTCACACTTTATAGTTAAGCAGGCGTGCTTTATTCCACAAAGATCCGATAGCTTTCTTGAGTGATCATTAAATTACAGGGGTCTCCCATCTATTAGGACAAGTTGTACTTGGTCCGAGTTTATAGTATAATCTCTTTGTAATCTCTCTCTGTGTTAGTTGCTCCGTCATGTCTGACTCTTTGGGACCTTATTGACTGTAGCCAGCCAGGCTCCTCTGTCCATGGAATTCTCTGGGCAAGAATACTGGAGTGGGTTGCCATTCCCTTTTCCAGGGGATCTTCCCAAGGGATTGAACCCGAGTCTCCTGCATTGCAGGCAGATTCTTTACCATTTGAGCCACCAGAGAAGCACAGCTGTTTCTCCATCTAATACAAAATCATTTGTTAAGAAGGGTCTCCCATACATTAATTCATAGGGACTGCATCTTAGCTTTTCTTTGGGGGCTGCCCTTATTCTCATTAGAGTAATTGGTAATATTTGGACTCAGTTTTCCTGGGTCTCTTGGCATAATTTGGCTATAGTTCACTTCCAAGTATCATTCATTTTTTTCCACTTTCCCTGAGGATTGGGGTCTCTATGCTGTATGAAGGGAGTACTTTCCCCCAGGGTTTTAGCTACTTGTTGGGGCATTTTAGAGGTAAATTCAGAGGGATCACTTTGTATAGACTGAGGTAATCCAAAATGGGATTATCTCCTTAAGCAAGTGTTTTGTTACCTCTGAGGCCTGTTCTCTGTGCGGGAAAAACCTCTACCCATCCAGGGAATGTCTACCACTACCAATAAATATTTGTACCATCTGGACTTGGGCATGTGAGTCATGATAGTATAAGGATGAGGCACAATAGAGTACATGGATTCCATTGCTTCATTAACAGTCCTTAGATCTTGTACAAATTGATACTCCCTAGTGGGTTTGAAAATGTGTTCCTGGTGGCTCAGTTGGTCAAGAGTCCACCTGCAATGCGGGAGACTGGGTTCAGTCCCTGGGTTGGAAAGATCCTCTGAAGGAGGGCATGGCAATCCACTCTGGTATCCATGCCTCGAGAATCCCCATGGACAGAGGAGCCTGGAGGGCTACAGTCCATGGGATCACAAAGAGCTGGACATGACCGATCAACTTTCACTTTCAATACTGACATATTACATGGTGACTGACAGAGCACCATCAATCCATCCAAAAGTTATTCCTTTACTAAGGGAAAAGATTCCTCTCTGTGCCTCTGGTTTTAGGGGGTATTGCTTTTTGCAGGGATATTCCTGCCCAGGTCTTAACTTAATAACCACTGGCTGGATATTTTTGGTCAAGCCTCGAACCTCCATACTCCACACTCCAGGGTCTACTAAGGGTTTCATATCAGCTTCAATCTGTTTCTTTTCACTTTCCGTTAGAACCATTTGGTGATGAGGGTGATCCCCTTGCTCCTCCAGAAACAGAGTGGTCCCTAATTTAGTTAATAAATCTCTCCCTGTTAAAGGGATGAGACAATCAGGCACAAACTGAAAGCAATGTGAAGACAATTAGCCACTGATGTTTCACAGAAGGGGTCCCAGGAAACCATGCCCTTGTCTCTTCCCTGACACTCTGTTGTTGTTTAGTTGCTAAGTCATGTCTGACTCTTGCAACCCCATGGACTATAGCTTGCCAGGCTCCTCTGTCCATGGAGTTTCCCAGGCAAGAACACTGGAGTGAGTTGCCATTTCTGATCTTCCTGACCCAGGGATCAAACTCAAGTCTCCTGCACTGGTAGGTGAATTCTTTTTTTACCACTGAGCCACCAGGGAAGCTCTGACACTCCATTACATATTCCTTATGATTGCTAAGGTTTCCAACCCTTTGGGTTGTTATAGAGAAGGTTGCAATAGTGTTTACAAGAGATTCTATCAAGTGGCCCACCACATCAATGATCACTCGTGGCTCAACATTTGTTATGTAGATAGTATCTCTAGGCAGAGAGGCTTTCAGCCTTGAGCCCTGTCAGTCTTCTGATTGTGAAACCATTAGTGGTCCTCAGTGGTCACTCTCTGGCATCTGGGACATTCCCTCTTCCAATGCTCTCGCTGTTTGCAAAGGCATGTTAATTGCCATCCTCCCTCCAGTGCCCCTTTTGTCCACACAGAGTACACTGGCCTTGTATGGGTACCCATGGACCCTGTGGTCCACTAGGGACAGATTGGCTTAGCAAAGCCAGCCTCCCAGTTGGTGGTCTCTGAGCAGACAAAGTCACTGCAAGTATTTGGACCCTTAGTATATTTCTTTGGGTGCGTTCAGCCTTTTTGGCAATATCCCCATTATTGAAAGCTGAATAAGCCAATTGAAGCAAATCACTCATTGGAGTCTGAGGACTAGCAGTAGCTTTCTGAATTTTGCACCTGATATCTGGGGCAGACTGGGCTATCAAAGGCATAGCCAAAAGGGTTTGTCCTTTGGAAGAGAAGGGATCTACATCTATATACTTCCTAAAAGCCTCTTCTAGTCTCCCTTGGAAAACTGCAGGATGTTCATCCTGCCCCTGTTAGACCTCTTGTACTTTTTCATAATTAACGGGTTTTACTCTAAGGTTATTTGTGTGTGTGTGTGTGTGTGTGTGTGCACGCACACGCTAAGTAGCTTTCGTCATGTCCTACTCTGCAACCTTATGGACTGTAGCCCTCCAGACTTCTCCGTCCATGGGGCTCTCCAGGCAAGAATACTGGAGTGGGTTGCCATGCCCTCCTCCAGGGGATCTTCCTGAAGCAGGGATCGAACCCATGTCTCTTATGTCTCCTGCATTGGCAGGTGGGTTCTTTACCACTAGCGCCACCTGGGAAGCCCAAGTTTCTTTATATCTTCTATTAACCAGTTAATCATACGGTCCAGTCTCTATCAGTAGAATTTACCTGGTAATCCATTGTGAGTCTGTCTCAGAGTAGTGTCACTCTCCACTGGTGGTAGACCCTGCATGGGTCTACTGGACTCGGGCTGCCAGCTGGTCTGCAAGAGCTCTGGCCACCAGTATTGTACGCTGCTTTTCCTCGAGGGTGCAACAGCAGGATAGTAAGATCTGTAAATCTCCTCGGGTGAGATCAAAAGTTCTCGCTAGTTGGGTAAACCCCTTTGAAAAAGTTCAGGATCCTCAGATAAACTTCTCAGCTTGTCCTCTGCCATACTTAGATCAGACATTGAGAAAGGTACATGGTCCTCTTACTGTTCCCTGATTTCTATCAGGACCCTCTCTCAGAGGCAAAACTGAAGGGGCAGTTGGTTGGTAACTTATAATCACTGTGAATGCAAGCTGGGCTAAGGATGGGCCCCTTGAGTATCTCAGGGTACAAAGAAGAGGTTCCTGAATATGAGGGGAGGCACCTCTTTTCATCCCTAGCTACTCCACCTGGGGTAATAGCCTTAGCTGAAGGAGAGGCTTCGGCCAGCAGGATGGCTGCTGAGGTTAGTACCTTGGCTTCCCCTGGGGCAATAGCTCCTCCCAGCGGTCAGGAGTAGCTCCTACTGAAAAAGCTGCTCCCAACTGCAATATAGTATAACTCAGGGACCCATTGAGTGGTCACTTTTTTTGGCTTCCTAACTCATATTGTAGGTTGTTGTTGGCGGTGGTTTAGTCGCTAAGTCATGTCTGACTCTTGTGACCCTGTGCACTGTAGCCCGCCAGGCTCCTCTGTCCATGGGATTTCCCAGGCAAGAATACTGGAGTGGGTAGCCGTTTCCTTCTCCAGGAGATCTTCTCAACCCAGGGATCATACTTGTGTCTCTTGTGTCTCCTGCATTGTAGGCAGATTCTTTACCACTGAGCCACCAGGGAAGCCCATATGGTAGGTTATGTACCTAATAAATATTTTTCTTTTTAATTTCTGTTGTCTGAATCTTTCCCAATCCTGGAGGATATGGCCCAGAGAGGTAATTTGTTGGGACTGATGCAATCTGATTCATTTCAGACCTAAACCTGAGGAGATGTCTCTAACTCCCATGCTATCCAAAATTCCATTCAAGTCAAAATCCATCCATAATTTGGTCAAGGACTGCCCTTATGATTTTAGATGCTATCCCTTCCGAGGTATTTTTCCAACCAGGTGTTAGTACCTGCAAAGTTGCTGAAAGGGAATGGAACAGAAGTTATCCCCAGTGGTGTCCATGATGAGTGGGAGTTGCTCTGGCTGCAAGCTGGGAATAAAGGGTCAACACTTGTAAGGATCAGAGGGAGGGGAGTAAAATAAAGTTCGTCTTGGTGGTCACACAGGTGTTCTGGGGTTAACAAAAGAAAGAAACATAGCAGGAGTGATTAAGAATGTAGGAGCAAAAACTCAAAGAGTACAGAGATTAATAGTTCTGTCTTGGACCTGCTGCTGGATATGCATAAGCATACAGGGTTGACCCACCAGTAAAAAATGAGCAGACATTGGCAGAGCATCCTCCCCAGTACACCTGGCTCATGGTGTCCTATTGGCCCCTTTAGGACTGAGAGCTAACTCTCCACGTTTTCTTACCTTATCACTGTCCCTTCATGACTCGCCAGCTGAAACTGTGCACCTCAGTTTGGGACTTGAACCTTTTAGCTGAGATCACACACCTGGTTTCAGGACTTAATGAAGCTCAGGTTCTTGATGTCTCATCACAGAAAAAATTCAGTGAGAGACAAAGTGATAGGTAAGAAATAGATTTGGAGAGAAACATACTCCATGGACAGTGTGGGCTATCTCAGAATGAGAGAGAGAAGCTTTGAAATGTGGTTTGGTTAATAATTTCATAGGCTAATGAGTGAGAGGATTATTCCAACTATTTTGGGGAGAGGGCAGAAATTTTCAGAAATTGGGCCTCTGCCCACCTTTTGATCTTTGATGGTTGTACTTGGAACTATCATGGCACCTATGAGTATGTCATTTAACATGCTGGTGTACAGTGAGCATATACTGAGGCTCAAGGTCTAGTGGAAGTTGACTAGCTTGCCATCTTGAAAAGTGTTAGTTGCTCAGTTGTGTCCGACTCTGTGATCCCATGGACTGTAGCCTGCCAGGCTTTGCTGTCCACGGGATTCTCCAGACAAGAATATTGAAGTGGGTAGCTCTTCCCTCCTCCAAGGGATACTCCTGACTCAGGGATCAAACCTAGGTTTCCTGCATTGCAGCCAGATTCTTGAACATCTGCTGCTGCTGCTGCTGCTAAGTCGCTTCAGTCGTGTCCGACTCTGTGTGACCCCATAGACGGCAGCCCACCAGGCTCCTCCACCCCTGGGATTCTCCAGGCAAGAACACTGGAGTGGGTTGCCATTTCCTTCTCCAATGCACGAAAGTGAAAAGTGAAAGTGAAGTCGCTCAGTCGTGTCTGACTCTTAGCGACCCCATGGGCTGCAGCCCACCAGGCTCCTCTGTCCTTTGGATTTTCCAGCAAGAGTACTGGGGTGGGGTGCCATTGCCTTCCCCACTCGAACATCTGAGGATCTATTTAATTCTAATCAATCTATGTCGTGTTTTCGGGCTACATCATTTTTAAAACGTTTGTGCCATGCCTCCTTCCCTCCTATTTCAGCACCATGATCTATCAAATCATTCTGGGCAGAAATTTAGCAACCCCACATGACTCCTTTTCCCCTCAACTTTCACAAATAATCAATCACAAATTTGTCTATATTGCCTAATAAATTCTTATTGAATCTCTTGTATTCTGTATCTCTATTGCCCTAGGTTCTCCTCTCCAATTAGCCTCATCTCAGTACTCTTCCAAGTATTCCTGTAGGCATGATGTCCAACCATCAGATTTCATTTCCATGTTCTCTCATGGACTCTATGATTGTGTTCTGGGAACTCTACAGCTTGTGTTTAATTCATATCTATTTCTTTTATAACCCAAATCCACAATTGGGCACTTACAAAGAAAATTTATTCTTACCTGAAGTTTAAGGTGATAACTGCAATCCAAGGTGCTTCTGGGTATTGTCCCTTAAGGTTCGTTATCTCAAAGATAGCCCTAAAGACAAGCTATATATAATAAATTATGCTTTATAAGGCCCAGTTTTTAGAAAGAGCCCCATTTAAAGAAGTGTAGTCTGGTGAGCAAAAAGAATTAAAAAGAAACTATAATATATTTTAAAATTACAAATGCAAGTATCCCTTGACTTGCAGTATCATTTCTAAGAACTTATAGAAAAATGGCAATCTTACAAGACTGCTCATTGCAATATTATTTGTAATCACAAAAAATTTGAGACAGTCTGATGTTCCTCAGAGATTAAAGGATTTATTCATTCAAGGGAATACTCTATGATAATTTTAAAAAGAATAAAGTTTTTTAATGTACAGATTTGGAAAGATCTTCAACATTTATTATTAAGTGGAAAATCAAGGAACAGAATAGTATATACTACCATTTTATTTACAAACAAAGAAAAGGAAAGGAAACATACAAGGCAAGAGTAGACTAAGGTCAGGTGCTTTATGCCTAAGGGAAAATAACATGGTACCAGACTAGAAAGTAACACGAAAGGCTTAATGTAGTTGGTGGGGACAGGAGGGTGGAGTCTAGGAAAGGCCTTTCAGAGATATTAATATTCAAGCAGACACCTGCATCTGTCTGTAATGAGGGAGACCTGGGTTCGATTTCTGGGTTGGGAAGATCCCTGGAGGAGGGCATGGCAACCCACTCCAGTATTCCTGCCAGGAGAATCCCCATGGACACAGGAGCCTGGTGGGTTTGCAAAGGAGTCCATGGGTTCGCAAAGAGTCAGACATGACTGACCAACTAAGCACAGCACATACACCTGGAGGAGGGTGGTTGCTAGTGTGGCTACAATCCAGGCGAGAAACATCTTTGGCCTGTGCAGAAGCTCTTGAGGAGGAAGAGAGTTCAGTGAGGTCAGAAAGGAGGCTGAAGAGACCACAAGGCTTGATCAAAGGGAAGAAGAAGGTGTAGGGTGAGCCTGGAAAGATGACAGGGACCACCCAGTGCCACCTAGGCCTTGTGGGCCAAGTGATGGAACCTGGTATTCCTGAGAGCATCAGGAACCCACTGGAGAAAAGTGATGTGATCCATTCATGTTTTAGAAAGGTCACTTTGGCGGCAACTTAACGGGATTTGGAGTGGGATTGGGGAAAGAGGAATAGAAAATAGTGGAAGCTGAGAAATTAGTTTATTGCAGTAGTTCTGGTGAGAGGGGATGGAGAGTTGAATCAGGATATTATTTATTTTTAACTTATTTATTCATTTTTGGCTGCAGGTGGGCTTTCTCTTGTGCAGTAGGCAGAGGCTATTCTGTTGTGGTGTGCGGGCTTCTCACTGCAGTGGCTTCTCTTGCTGGGAGCACAAGCTCTAGGGTCTGCGGCCCAGTAGCTGTGGTGCACGGGCTTTGTAGCCTCGTGGTATGTGGGATCTTCTGGACTACAGGTCGAACTCGTGTCCCCTGCATTGCAAGGCAGACTCTTAACCACTGGACCACCAGGGAAGCCCAAACCAAGATATTATGATGGAAATGGGAAGAAGTGGTCAATTTCATGTCTATTTAGGAGGGAAAATCAACAAGACTTGACAGAAAGTTGGCTGTGGATAATGAGAGAGGGAGAAATGTCCAGACACATTCCTGCCATTTTGTTCTACGAGAAAGACTCATTGAGCTGAACAATGTACTTTCTGGCTTAAGAGGTGATATATCTCCTGTCCATTCTTAACACTAGCACAACCTCAGCTCCAGGGAAGAGGAATGGACTTCTTTTTAAACAGAAACAATGCAAATGCTGTATTAATATCATATCATAGAACAAATAGATTCTGTGGGTCAGCGAAAATTTAATCATTACTTACAATTTTTTTCCTGTGGGTAAATAGATTTACGACTTAGAGATGAACTTCTTGAACATTATTTATAAGTTGGAATTAACTTTAGGAAGAAAAATAAACAAGTTTTACTTTTAGCTTGTGTTTTGCAGGCCTGTCAGAGAGTTTGCCATGCCAAGAGGAGCAAACACTTTCTGTTACTGTATGAAAGCAAATGTGATTGTCACTGGAGGTAAGAGGACAGTCCACGTTACACAGGGATTTTCTACTTTGCAAATGGTGCTCTCCTTAATTAGCGCAGTTACAAGAGTTTTCACACAGCTATAGCATTTTACTGCTAACAAAACCTTTTAGAGAAATTTTAAGTTTGTATAAAGTCAAATCTGTCATTCTTTTTCTTTGTGGCTTTTTGGTGTGGTCGCACACTTTGAAAGGCCCTCCTTAGCCTGAGACTGTGTGAAACAAATTCTCCTATATTTACTACAAATCTGTTCATTTTACAGTTTACCTTTAATCTCTCTAGAATCTGTTTCAGTGTGTGAGAGCATGAATTCCTAGCCTGGGGCCCATGTGTGGACTTTAAGGGAGTCCTATAGCCCCTTAGGCTGAATGGCTGTGTGTCTACATGCATTTTTCTGGACAGAAAGTCCAAAATTTTATCAAATCCTCAAGGAGTCCTTGACAAAAAGATCAAAAGCCAATGATTTAGCATTAACAGAGAAGTGGACTAACGATAGAGTGCTTATAACTACCAACATTTAAGGGCTCAGATTATCTGCTGAGAGTAACAGGAAAGATGACAAATATAAGAGACTTGAGGAGAAAGATGAGAGGACTAAGCTATCCTGCTGGCCTGACTCCTTACCTGTCAAGCTAGGATACTAGGCCTGTGATGGCTTTCAGCCTAGGCTCTGGAGTCAGACAGTCTAGGAACAAATACTAGTTTTTTTTTACTAGCAAGCCTTGGATAGGTTATTTAACTCCTCTAAGATTCATCTCAGGCTTCCCAGGTGGTGCAGTGGTAAAGAATCCACCTGCCAGTGCAGAAGACTCAAGAGACACAGGTTTGATACCTGGGCTGGAAGATCTCCTGGAATAGGAAATGGCAACCCACACCGTATTATTACCTGGAAAATTTCATGAACAGAGGAGCCAGGCAGGCTACAGTCCACGGCGTTGCAAATAGTCGGACACAACTGAGTAACTGAGCATGCACGCATAATACATTAATGCATAAATGAGTAGGAACATATTAAATCAAGAAAAGAACTCATAGAATATTTATGAGAATTCAAATTTATATATGTAGATACAATGATTACAAAACAGCATTGACAAGAAGAAGCAGATCCAAAGCAAGTCAATCATAGCATCCAGGAAGAAACAGACTGTGATTTGATATTAGAAGAAAGATAGTGAGAGTCACTCAGTCGTGTCCAACTCTTTGTGACCCCATAGGCTATACAGTCCATGGAATTCTCCAGGCCAGAATACTGGAGTGGGTAGCCTTTCCCTTCTCCAGGGGATCTTCCCAACCCAGGGATGGAACCCAGGTCTCCCACATTGCAGGCATCAGGATTCTTTACCAACTGAGCCTCAAGGGAAGCCCAAGAATACCAGAGTGGGTAGCCTATCCCATCTCCATCAGATCTTCCTGACCCAGCAATCGAACTGGGGTCTCCTGATTGCAGGAGAATTCTTTACCAGCTGAGCTATTAGGACATGATTAAAGATGAGAAAGACGCTTTAAACTGTGCCCGTCTGCGTCTCTGAGAACATAACAATCTGCACATGTCCTTCTTTCAGGAGACGATAAAGTGCTCCGGTTGTGGCACCCCAACATCAGCACCAAGCCAGTGGGGAAACTTGTGGGGCACATGTTCAGTATCACCGAGATTGTGACAAACGAGAAAGAGCAACACGTTATCAGCCTTTCTTCTGCAAAGGTAACCAAAAGAAAACAACAAAAATGAAACAGAACGATTCTTTCCCTTAAAGTCAACTATTGGAAAATATAGAATACATAGTTTTTCACTGAAATAGCTGATAGTCAAAGAGAAAAATGTTGTTAATATGGGTGAGAAAATAAGAAGTCACTGTTCTCTGTTTCTATTGATATCAACAGAAGAAAGAACATATGTTTAAAGACAAGAGTAAAAGGAATAGAACATTGGGAAGAGAGCCATTATTCTCAATAGTAAAACATAATATGGCCCTTCTGTGATCATTAAAGACAGAAAAAATAAGGATTTCTAGACACAGAAAACAAACTTACAGTTACCAAAGGGGCAAGTGGGTGGGAGAGAGATAAATTAGGAGTTTGGGATTAGCATATACAAACTACTATATATAAAATAGATAAACAACTATTAGATAAACAAAATAAAGGTCTTACTGTATAGTACAGAGAAGGAAATGGCAACCCACTCCAGTGTCCTTGCCTGGAGAATCCCTGGACAGATGAGCCTGGTGGGCTGCAGTTCATGGGGTCGCAAGAGTTGGACACGACTGAGTGACTAAACCACCACCACTGTATAGCACAGGGAACTATATCAATATCCTGTGATAAACCGTAATGGAAAAGAATATGAAAAGCAATATATATATTTGTATGACCTAATCACTTTTCTCTACACCAGGAACTAACATAACATTGCAAATCAACCATACTTCAATTTTTAAAAAAGCAGAGAAAGAAAAAAGTATTTCTGTTGTTGTTGCTATCACTACACAGTGTTTTAAATGTTCTAAACAAAGCAATAAAAAAGAAAAAATGACTTATGACTATTAGAAATGAGGTGACTGCATATTTGCAAATAATGTGATTGCTGGGAAAATTCAAGAAAAACAGCTTAAAAGTTTTAGGACAGATAAATTCAGTAAAGTGGGTGGTTATATTCATGATTGCAGTTTATAAAAATAAATTTCTATGTAACAATAGAAACCAGTTAGGAAAAAATGGTCAAATGGATAGCATTCACAAGAGCAAAATTGTATGAAATGCCTAGAAATAATCTTAACAAACAATATTCACTATTAATGTTAAGATAACTATGAAGTTCTGAGGTACATTTATTTAAGAACATGAATGTAGGGACTTTCCTAAATGAGAGTATAGTACTATAAAAGATATCCTGCATCAAATAAAGTTATGTATATTTAATGCTATTTAGGATTATTTAGGAGCTTCCCAGGTGGTTCTAGTGGTAAAGAACACACTTGCCAATGCAGGAGATATAAGAGACATATATTCAATCCCTGAGTCAGGAAAACCCCCTAGAGGCGAGCATGGCAACCCACTCCAGTATTCTCGCCTGGAGAATCCAATGGGTAGAAGAGCCTGGTGGGCTGCAGGCCATAGAGTCACAGTTGGACAGGACTGAAGTGACTTAGCACAGACAGGAAAGGATTACTTAGACCTCAGGTTGCCAAATCTAAAGTTACTATAAAAGTGTTGACATACAAAAATACCCTAGAAACTTTAGAAAATAAGATTACAAGATGACACTTTCCCTATCAGATATTAAAACATTTAATAAAGCCTCAATAAATAAAACAGAACAGCAGTCAAGGCAGCAATAGACACATCTATGAAACAAGAGAAGATTCACACATAAGTGTGAATGGGAATTTCAGATATAATAGAAGTAGCATTTTAAGTTTGTGAGCAAAAGACGGTTTGTTCATTAAATGTTGGGAAAACTGATTAACCATATTAGGAAAAAATAAGTAATCAAATCATTATTTCATAATTACCAACAAAATACATTCCATGCAGATTAGATATTTTAAATGTAAAATATAAAACCATAGTAGTAAAACACAGGTGAATATTCATATAGTCATCAGGTAATTCCTGTGTATGGCATCTACAACTAAAGAAAAAAAAAGTGACTACATGAGCATTCAAACTGTAAATTATTATAAAGGCTGTCATTTATCAAATGCTTACCAAGAGTCAGGCACTGTCCTCATTATTTTATATCACAACTTACTTGATGCTGGTAACAATCCTATAATTATCCCAATTTTGCACATGTAAAGAAAAATGACATTGCATTAAATAAATGTAGCCAATCTTGTGTCTGTCCTGACCCCAGACAGCCTTCTTAACCCCATAAAAAAAGTTAAGACAGATAACAGACGGGGAAGTGTATAACATAAATGACATAAACTGGAATACTATTCTTATACAAATTAAAAAAACTTTAACAAATCAGTAGGAAAATAGGATGAAGGAAGGAGAAGGGAAAGAATACAGGCATGTCTACATAGTGCTGCTGGGGGTAAAGCTGGCAAAAATTTGGGGGGCATTTATTATAATAAAATAATCAGATAAGTGCCCAGAGATCAATGTAAAAGATGTTTATGGTGCTATTGCTTATATTGGTTTAAAAAAGAAAAAAGAAAAAGGAATAAAAAGGAAGATGAAAAGGAAAGGTAAGGGATAGGGAGTGAGAAATTCAGTTTCTAAAAATAAGGCTTTTATTCAGTAATTTATTTTCTCTCAGTTTTATTGAGATATAATTGATATATAATACTGTATGAGATTAAGATTAATGTATCATTAAGCATAACGATCTGACTTACATTCATCATGAAATGATTATTACCACTGTTGGTTTAATGAACATTCATTATCTAATATTGAAAGCAAAAAATGGAAAAAAAATCCTTTTAAAAAACTTTCTAATGAAAATATTTAGGATTTATTCTCTTAGCAACTTCCTTATATGTCATACATCAGTGTTAGCTATAGTTATCATGCTACACATTACACCCTTAGTACTTATATTACTTCTAACTGGAAGTTTGTATCATTTGACCACATTTCTCTAATTCCTCCTCCCCTTAAATCAGCAATTTGTGAGATCTCTTTTTATATCATAGAAATTGTCACATAGACTTTCAACACCATATGGGTGAATATTGATATGAAAATGTATACACAATATATTATGCAAAATATATTAAAATATTATGTAAGATATTAACCCATTTTTAATAGATGTGTCTATCATATATTATCGGGCTACCCTGGTGGCTCAGATGGTAAAGCATCTGCCTGTAATGTGGGAGACCCAGGTTTGTTCCCTGGGTTGGGAAGATTCCCTGGAGAAGGAAATGGCAACCCACTTCAGTATTCTTGCTTGGAGAATTCTGTGGATTGAGGAGCCTGGTAGGCTACAGTTCACGGGGTCGCAAAGAGTCAGACATGACTTCGCTTCTTCGCTTCATATATTGTCAGGGATGATAGTGATTATGTGGGTAGCAAGGTTGTGGATGGATTTAATTTTTTTCCCCTTTTTGTGTTTTTCTTTTCTTTTTTTCTTGTATTTATATCTTTTTAACAAAAAATATACATTGCTTTTATAAGACTATTTTTAATTTTTAAAATGGTACTGGAAAGACAGTAAGATTGTTGAGACATAAAAACTAAAACATTATGATGGAGATTCCTTTAAAAACTAGGAATAAAACCACCATATGACCCAGCAATCCTACTCTTGGCATATACCCTGAGGAAATCAAAATTGAAAAAGACACATGTATCCATTGTTCATTGCAGCACTATTTACAATAGCTAGAACAAGGAAGCAACCTAGATGTCTATCGACAGATGAATGGATAAAGAAGTTGTGGTATATATACACAATGGAATATTACTCAGCCATAAAAAGGAACACATTTGAGTCAGTTCTAATGAGGTGGATGAACCTAGAGCCTATATTCAGAGTGAAGTAAGTCAGAAAGAGAAAGATAAATATTGTATACTAAAGCATATATACAGAATCTAGAAAGATGGTACTGAAGAATTTATTTGCACAGCAGCAATGGCTTAAAGCTCAACTTTCAGAAAACAAAGATCATGGCATCTGGTCCCATCACTTCATGGGAAATAGATGGGGAAACAGTATAAACAGTGTCAGAGTTTATTTTTTGGGGCTCCCAAATCACTGCAGATGGTGATTGCAGCCATGAAATTAAAAGATGCTTACTCCTTGGAAAGAAAGTTATGACCAACCTAGAGAGCATATTCAAAGGCAGAGATATTACTTTGCCAACAAAGGTCTGTCTAGCCAAGGCTATGGTTTTTCCAGTGGTCATGTTTGGATGTGAGAGTTGAACTATGAAGAAAGCTGAGTGCCGAAGAACTGATGCTTTTGAACTGTGGTGTTGGAGAAGACTCTTGAGAGTCCCTTGGACTGCAAGGAGATCCAACCAGTCCATTCTGAAGGAGATCAGTCCTGGGTGTTCATTGGAAGGACTGATGCTAAAGCTGAAATTCCTATACTTTGGCCACCTCATGCGAAGAGCTGACTCATTGGAAAAGACTCTGATGCTGGGAGGGATTGAGGGCAGGAGGAGAAGGGGACGACAGAGAATGAGATGGCTGGATGGCATCACTGACTCGATGGATGTGAGTTTGAGTGAACTCTGGGAGATGGTGATGGACAGGGAGGCCTGGCGTGCTGTGATTCGTGGGGTTGCAGAGAGTCGGACATGACTGAGTGACTGAACTGAACTGAACTGAATGGAGAAACAGACATAAAGAAAAGACTTACGAACATGGGGAGAGGGGAGGAGAGGGTGAGATGTATGGATAGAGTAACATGGAAACTTATACTACCATATGTAAAATAAACAGCCAATGGGAATTTTCTGTATGTCTCAGGAAACTCAAACAGGGGCTGTGTATCAACGTAGAGAGGTGGGATGGGGAGGGAGATGGGAGGGAGGTTGAAGAGGGAGGGGATTTTTGTATACCTATGACTGATTCATGTTGAGCTTTGTCAGAAAACAACAAAATTCTGTAAAGCAATTATCCCTCAATTAATAAATTAATTAATTAAAACAAACAAAAAAAGTTCAGGCCATTCATGTCCAGAGGTGAAGAGACAGCAGAGATTAGCTTTCCCCTTTCCTTTAGATGTGATAAGTGTACTCAGTGATGCTCTTTCAAGCACCCTAGCAGCTCTACTTGGGCAAAGTACTTAATATCTTTCCCCCCAATTTCTTTGTCTGTAAACTGTAGTGGTGCTTAGCTCACAAGACTGTTAGAGAGAGATCATTCATTTAGTTATTCAGCAAGCATTTCTTTCTTGAGTGTCCTGTCTGTTTCAGGTACTGTTCTGGGTTCTGGAGACAGAAAACTGAACCAGGCAGTCAGGGCCCTTGCCACAGGAAGTGTACATTCTAGGGGAAGAGGGAGACAAGCAAAGTAACGAACACGTAAGAAAACAGAATGATAACTATTCCAATGAATAGAAAATACAACAATGTGATATGCTTGAGTATCACCTCTGAAGAGGTGACATAAATGTTGAAACCTGCATGACCAGAGGAGCCAGCCCCATGAAGATCTTGGAAAGGAGCAATTTAGGCACAAAGAATGGCAATCCAGGCACATACAGATTTTTGCTGAAGCTAGCTTCCTCTTCTTCTCCGTCTCCTTCCTTTCCTCCCTTTCTCCTTCTTCTCAGTAAAAATCATAGACAGGTTTTACACATTTAACATTCCTTCATATTACTTCACATAAATTAGCTTTCATCACATCAAGTTTTAATAAATCACCACGGGTAGTCATATGCCTACTCTATGCTTTTGTCTAAGCTCTTAGATTAGATTTTCATCATTCCTCTGAAATTTGCAGACTTTCCACCAGGATATTATTTTCTCCAGCACTGGCAAAAATTCTTTTCTAGTTGCAGAGCTCAAGTATTTAATAGCTATGCCACATTTATTGCTCCTGAAGAGCTGACAAACATTGAAAAAGTAGAGAGAAATAAATTTCAGTTGCTTTTATTTTATTAACAAAAACAAGAATAATGGTTGACAGGTGGCGCTAGTGGTAAAGAACCCGCCTGCCAATGCAGGAGACATGAGACACAGATTCCATCCCTGGCTTGGGAAGATTCTCTGGAGGAGGGCATCGCAACCCACTGCAGTATTCTTGCTTGGAGAATCCCATGGACAGAGAAGCCTGGCACGCTGTAGTCAATGGGGTCGCAAAGAGTCGGACATGACTGAAGCAACTTAGCACACACACAGTCTTCCCAAGCACAACTCTATAGTTATCAGCAGTTATTTTTCTGAGAAGGAGACATGCTTTTATGATTTATAACAGATGAAAATGAGGGTTTAAACACTGTTATTTTCTTAAATTTTTGCTTTGGAAAGTGATATGAAAGGACCCCAGGAAAGGTAAAGTTTAACTAGGCTGTGGGTATGGCTTAGAGCAAGAAGCAATGTCCTAAAACCAAGTGCCAAGTGGATAACTCATAGCAAGTCAGAGGTTTGCCCATCTGGCCTGTTGCTCAGCTGGGCTTCATCTTATCCATGACTATGTCCAAGATATTGTCCTAAGTGAAGATTTTTTTTCCTGCCCTGTCTCAATTTCAGGCACATGGCTTAACACATGGCCTCTGAAATCAGGTAAAACTAAATTTAAGTTCTGGCTCAAATAATTTATGACCTTGGGAGAGCCATTTGAGAAAGCTGAGGAGGATAATAGAATACAGGCAGACCTTGTTTTATTGTGCTTTGTTTTATTACACTTCGAGGATGCTGATGTTTTTACAAAGTAAGAGTTTGCCACAACCTGAGTTCAGCAAGTCTATCTCCACCATTCTTCCAATGGCATTTGCTCACTTTGTGTCTCTCTGTCAAATTTTAGGAATTCTTGGAATATTCCAAACTTTTCCACAATTAATACTGCATGAGTTACAGTGATCAGTGACCTTTGACGTTACTATTGTAATTGTTTCAGGGCACCGTACACCATACCCATATAATCGATAGATACTGTTTGTGTTCTGACTACTCCACCAACTGGCTGTTCCTCCATATCTCTCCTCTTCGGCCTCCCTCTTCCTTGAGATACAATTGAAAATAGACAATTAATAACACCACGTCATCCCCTAAGTGTTCAAGTGAAAAGAAGAGTGGCATACTGAGGAAAGATGTGTCAGGCATCCATAATTAAAAAGGACCCTCATGCCAAAAATGTGAGATTCATGCGGGTACACGGGGTGGTCTCACGTGAAAGCAGCCCTTCAAGATGACAGTGGCAACTGTCAAACTGTAGAGAAATATAAGTAAAATGAAGATGCACAGGAGCCTCTCAGTTAAAAGATAAAGAGAATTCCCATGAAAGAACAAACAATGAAACAGACCTGTCCAGCCTACTAGATCCCAAGATAATAGAAATGCTGAAGAAATTAAGAAAGGCTATTGACAGAAATGCCTATGAATATTAAAAAAAAAACAAAACAAGAAACTATAAAGAAGGGCCAATTAAAATTAGAAAAAAAAATCATTTGCCAAGATGAGGGCTGAGCTAAAAAGCCATAATTAGTAAACTGAGTGATGCAGAGGAAAGAGTAAGTGATCTCGTTCAGGAGGGAGGGGACATACGTATATTTATGGCTGATTCATGTTGTATGGCAGAAACCAACACAACATTGTAAAGCAATTATCCTCCAATTAAAAATAATTTTAAATGAAAAGACACAACCCACATAATGAGAGAAAATATTTGCAAACATAGTGACTGACAAGGGATTAACCACCAAAATATACAAATAGTTTATGCAGTTCGGTATGAAAAAACAATTAAAAAATGGGAGGAAGATCTAAATAGACATTTCTGCAAATAAAACATACAGATGGCCAGCAAGCATGTGAAAAGATGCTTAACATCACTAATTATTAGGGAAATGCAGATCAAATCTATAATAAGATATCACCTTACACCAATCAGAATGGCCACCATTAACATAGCTATAACAATAAACACTGGAAAGGGTGTGTGGAAAAGGGAACCTTAACTGTTGGTGAAAATGTAAATTGGTGCAACCACTCTAAAAAAAAAAAGTAGGGAGGTTTCTTAAAAAATTGGAAATAGAGTTACTATATGATCCAGCAATCCCATTCCTGAGCATATATCTGGCAAGGACAAAAACTATTTTGAAAAGATACATGCACCCCAATGTTCGTCGCAACACTATTTACAATAGCCAAGATATGATAGCAACCTAAACGTCCACTGACAAAAGAGTGCAGAAAGAAGATGTGGTATATATATAAAATGGAATATTGCTCAACCATAAAAAGAACAAAATAATGCCATCTGCAGCTATATGGATACACCTAGAGATTGTCATACTAAGTGAAGTAAGTCAGACACAGAAAACGAATATCATAGGATATTGCTTATATGTGGAGTCTTCAAAAAATGGTATCAGTGAACTTATTTATAAAGCAGAATAGAGTCACAGATGTAGAAAACAAACCTATGGGTCACCAGTGGGGAAAGAAGCAGCAGTAAATTGGGAGATTGGGATTGACATAAATATACTATTGTAAATAAAGCAGATAACCAATAAGCACCTACTGTATAGCAGAGGGAACTCTACTCAATGCTCTGTAATGGCCTACATGGGAAAAGAATCTAAAATATGTATTTGCTTAGCTTATTCACTTTTAAAAATGATGGAAAAAAATAAGATAAAATAATGATTTTTTTAAAAAAATAAATCTTTTTAAACTCAAGTTCATAAAAATATCCTCTAAACTTTTCTAAAAATAGGTTTGTTTTCAATATTTAGGAGCATGATGTCTGTATATGTGTGTGTGCATATGTGTGTGTATATCTATATGCTTGCTACTCCATATTTCCTCACATAGGCACGGAGGCCTCAGTTTAGAAATAGATCTAGTCCCTGAACCAGAGGTTGCTTTGGTTTAGTTCCTTCTCAGTCTCCTTTTCCTGAACCAGGAGAACTGCTCTGGGCACTGCCATGGAGTGGTGAGAGTGCCTGTGGCCCTGTCTGCCCAGCTAGAGCTGCTCCCCTGCTGCCACTCTGCCCCAGACAGTGCCTGGGCTCTGGTTGGAGCCCACTCGTTTTGTATGCCTCTCTTAGTTGGATCCATTCAGTTCAGTTCAGTTCAGTAGCTCAGTCATGTCCAACTTTTTGTGACCCCATGGACTGCAGCATGCCAGGCTTCCCTGTCCATCACCAACTCCCGGAGCCTACTCAAACTCATGTCCATCAAGTCCATGATGCCATGCAACCATCTCATCCTCTGTCATACACTTCTCCTCCTGCTTTCAATCTTTCCCAGCATCAGGGTTTTTTCCAATGAATTAGTTCTTCACATCAGGTGGCCAAATTATTGGAGTTTCAGCTTCAAAGTCAGTCCTTCCAATGAATATTCAAGACAGATTTCCCTTATGATTGACTGGTTGGATCTCCTTGCAGTGTAAGGGACTCTCAAGAGTCTTCTCCAACACCACAGTTCAAAAGCATCAATTCTTCAGCACTCAGCTTTCTTTATGGTCCAACTCTCACATCCATTCATGACTACTGGAAAAACCATAACTTTCACTAAATAGACCTTTGTCAGCAAAGTAATGTCTCTGCTTTTAAATTTGCTGCCTAGATTGGTCATAACTTTTCTTCCAAGGAGCAAGCGTCTTTTAATTTCATGGCTGCAGTCACCATCTGCAGTGATTTTGGAGCCCAAGAAAATAAAGCCTCTCACTGTTTCCATTGTTTCTCCATCTATTTGCCATGAAATGATGGGACCAGATGCCATGATCTTCGTTTTTTGAATGTTGAATTTTAAGCCAGTTTTTTCACTCTCCTCTTTCACTTTCATCAAGAACCTCTTCAGTTCCTCTTCACTTTCTGCCATAAGGGTGGTGTCATCTGCATATCTGAGGTTATTGATATTTCTCCCAGCAATCTTGATCCCAGCTTGTGCAGTTAGCTAGATAGATAAAAGTGAGGAGAGGAAACAGTAGATGATAGCAAGAGTATGTGTGAATTTGCAGACAACAGAGAAAAAGAGGTTTTAGGAACTGGAAGCAGTTTGGTATGACAGTAACTAGAACAACCTAAGGGGAGAGGGCAGCAGAAAAACCTAGAGGAGAGATGCAACATAATGAGGAAGGTCTTTGTGCCTTCTGCCAGCCCAACAATCACCACTTCCCTAAAAACACACAAAAGAAGTAGAAAATAGAATCACTGTGCAGAAAACATCACAGGTTTCAAAAGATATTCACATTGATTCACTGAGGTGGAGAGTGCTGGCGTTATTATGTCCATTCCTGAAACAAGAAAACGGAGGCTTAAGGAATTGAAACGATGGACTGGAACTGAAACCCAAAGCCTCATCCTTTGTTCTTTCCGTGGGCTTCCCTTGTGGCTCAGTTGGTAAAGAATCCACTGGCATTTGGGAGACCTGGGTTTGATCCTTGGGTTGGGAAGATCCCCTGGGGAAGGGAAAGGCTATCCACTGCAGTATTCTGGATGGAGAATTCCATGCAGAAGTCCTTGGGGTCGCAAAGAGTCGGACCCAACAGCAACTTTCACTCTCACTTTGTTCTTTCCACCAACCACAGTTCAGAGCACATACACGAACAGTAAAAAGACCGCCAACCCATGGAGCATCTCAAACAAAACAATAGAACTGGAAACAAAACAGAGATAAACTTGTTTGACACTCCTTGATTCCACTTTTAGATTCTTCCCCTACTGGTCTCTCTGAACCTAGTTCATAAATAGGCTCTGAACCTAACTTCATAAATTGTCCTAATGGACTCCTCTACTCTGTCATGCAAACAGTGATAAGTTTCAATATTGTAGCTACTCCCCAAACTTACATTTTTACTAGCACAAAGGAATTAATGACTCCCAGTTGCACAGGTTCTGAGTAATAGTGGCCTGTAGATGGTATACATGTTATCCAAGCTCCTGATCACATGATTTTGACATTTTTATGTTCCTGCATATAAGTACCAACCTGCCTTCACAATAGTGAAGTTTTGAATTCAATTAACTCTAAGTGTCTTAAGTAAGAAGTTAATACCTCTGTTAACAAAACTACTTTTCAAATCTTTGTATATAGTTCTATAAAATTATCACTCATTTATTCAACAAATATTCCAATTTAGTAAGTACTATATAACATAGCAATAGGTAATGTATATAATAATGACTATTATGACATAAAAATATTATTTAATGCTGATGCATGCTAGGACTTGTAATCCTTGATCAAATCACTTTTCTTCCCTGAAGTTTAATCACAATGTAACTTTCTGAAAAAGAAAAAAAAAGAATAATGAAGAATACTAAGGCTAGCTGTTTCAAGTGACAAAGTAAACTTGACCTAGTTTTGCTGAATTTGTACTTTATTGTTCTATTATATTATCCCAAGTTCTATCTGAGTAACTAACCTAGGTCTCTTTCCTTCCTCTAAGGAGAGCACTAATAATGTATTTACCTATAGTCTTTCTCCTCCAGGGCATTGTCCCAACCCAGGGATTGAACCTGCATCTCTTGGGTCTCCTGCATTAGCAGATTTTTTTTTTTTTTTTTTTAACCACTAGTGTCACCTGGGAAGTCCCTCCTATATCTACACCATCTCTAAGAACTGCTTTCTGTAATTCTTCATTCCTGGATAGGAACAGGGAAGGTTCTTAGAAACCTCATTTAGCAAGACGTTCTCATCTTAAGTCATGAAAGAGCAGTTTGAAACTCTTCACCTGAATGATGCCGTGTCTCTATTTTCTAATCTATAGTGTAAAGAGAAATATGGCTTCAGATAAACTGTTAGTCATAACCAGCCCTTTATTATTCCTCCAGATTCTTAAAGGATAATAAATTCTATGTCTTTCCCCTATCTTTTTTGAGGACAGAAAAAATCTAGTTCCTATTGGCAAACTTTTAGTCACTGTTTTTATTTTCTTCTGACATTAATGAATAACAATTGAATCAAGAACCAAATTAAAGTTTAGCAAATGAGTGCTCATCATACAAATCATACTTTCCTGCAAGTTTTTAAGAGCATACTGCAGATTCTGAAGATGGTTCACCTCAATAGCTTTGAGTAGGGAAAGTAAAGTAGAAAAATGGTGACCCATGTTCTTTATCCCTCCAGGTTTTCAGAGTATGGGATATACAGACTCTTTCACTATTACAAGTCTTCCACGATAGCCAAGGAGGACCAGGAGACATGCAGATTTACTCTATGATATTTGATTCCAATCATCGCATGCTTATTACAGGTAAGTGCACCCAATTAATGGGCTTCCCAGGTGGCACTAGGGGTAAAGAACCTACCCTCCAATGCAGGAGACATAAAAGACATGGGTTCTATCCCTGGGTTGGGAAGATCCCCTGGAGGAGGGCATGGCAACCCAATCCAGTATATTCTTGCCTGGAGAATCCCATGGACAGAGGAAACTGCTGGACTATGGTCCATAGGGTCACGAAGAATTAGACACAACTGAAGCGACTTAGCATGCCTGTACCCAGTTAATGACAAATAAAATCTTGATTTTTTTAAATCTTTTTTTTTAACTAGCACTTGCTCACTGACCAGAAGAAAAACAAAACTAGATGGGAAATTTATAAACTGTGATTTCTCACAATAGCTAACAGTTCAATTCTGTTTTTCTATGGCTTTCTATTTTTCTATAGCTTGGTGGATGAGGTCTTGAACCTAGGATGCAAGGTAGTAGGGTTAAAGCTGCTGCTACACACAGGGCAAATCCAGCTCTGCATTGAGTGTTGGAGCAGGAATATGATCCATCTTAGCACAGCTGCACCAGCACGCTGAGTCAGTGCCCCTTTTCTTCAGGGAGGCAATTTGGCCCCATGTACTCTGGTACTGAGACAGTTACTCAGTGGGGAGGGTGTTGACCCTCCCACCTGCCTTTGCTTCTAGACAAAGGACAGTGAAGAGAGAGGATAGGGTTCTGAATGACAGAGCCAGCAGCACTGATGCTCACAGATTATTTTTCTCCTTTTCCTGCTGCCCCTGATAAACATGCTTAGTAAAGAGACAAAAGACCCTGTTAGGCATTTGGGTTGAACATTACTCACGTGCATATCCTCAGAAGAAGCTTTAGAAGAAATGAACAGTATTAGCAACAGTTCCTCCTTCTGTAACACCAACCCAGAATGCATTTCCTATTGACCATCTTCCCTGAGTTTCTGTGGGATTAATAGGGCAGAGAAATGATTGGTGCTATCTCTGCTAGTGGAGAATATGAATCATTTTTTTAACTTTTAGGTGTTTTTTGGATTAGAAGTGAACTAGAACTTCATGTTTGATGGATAATTTTCTACCTTCTAAAACAGAAATTAACTCTCGTTGTAAGCACCCCTCCTCTATACTATCTCCTCTTAGAATAACATAAAAATGGCTACAAACATGTTTTCTCTTAGTGCCCCAACTGGCATGTTTGATTTGCTGCTGCTGCTGCTGCTGCTGCTAAGTCGCCTCAGTCGTGTCCGACTGTGTGCGACCCCATAGACGGCAGCCCACCAGGCTCTGCCTTCCCTGGGATTCTCCAGGCAAGAACACTGGAGTGGGTTGCCATTTCCTTCTCTAAGGCATGAAAGTGAAAAGTGAAAGTGAAGTCGCTCAGTTGTGTCTGACTCTTTGCGACCCCATGCTCAGCATTTCCATCACATTATCATCAGAGTAACTAAAGCTTCATGTATCAACGTAAAAGCAAAAACACAAAAGACAACTCTAAGATCAAAATTTCTTCCTAACTTTATGTAATTCAGATAATACTCTGCTTACAACAATATAGAGCTCTGTGTATTGCTTAATCACTAAAATCACATACATTGATGGCAACCATCAACGTGACATCAGAATTTAATGAAGCTTAGCTCTCAGATTTTCATTTGTGCTTTTGTTCAAATGAAGCAGCCATAGTAATCTTATAAACCCCAGGGAGAGCAACACCATGGTATAGAATATGCTGCTGTTACTGTCACCACTGTTGTTTTTGTTACTCTAATAAAACAACTACCATTTGATTAGTTCTTTCACAAAGTGCTTTCATGGACTTTATTTCATTTGAGCTGCGCAATCACCACTGAAGTAGGAATTGTTATTCGTCCTATTTTATAAATGATAAGACTAAATATTAACTATTTCAGCTAACTAGTATAAAGACTTGAGATATACAGGTGGGATTGAGATATACAGGTGGGATTGAGATATACAGGTGGGATTCAGTCCCAAAGGTTCTGACTCCTGGATCTACTTTCTTTTTCTGTATTGCTTTGTTTCTATACTGCTAAATTGTGTATCTAGCCAAACATGGAGCAGATTGCCACTTGTTCATAAGCATATCTAGCTTTGTTGTCAGCTCAGATAAAATCCATTACAGTCAGTAGAATATGAAGGCGCTCCATGTGTTGTCTGATTATCTAGTTTCCACATCCCTCTCAGATTTCCACCCTGTTGTATTTGAATTGTACCAGAAGAGCCCCCTCCATTCTCTTTACACATGAGTAGACTTTATCCTAGAATTCAAACACTTTAGGAAAGTGTTCAGTAACTCTTGCTGAAATTTTTGCTGCAGTTCAGATTTCTATGGAGAGACTTGAGAAAAAGAAGGGCCAGTCTTTGGTAGCTTAATCTCCACACCAATAACTTGGGAAGAAGTTTCATTTCTGTTTGAACTGTGGAATGCTTTGAGATCCTTATGTATATTTCTAGACATTACACTAGAGATATCAACTATAACTATAACACTATCAATCATAAAACAGAATACATGGTTGATTTTGAGAGTTAAATCATACTTGCAGTTTATAGGATTACTATAAAAGCAAACCAATGCCATGATGAATGGATAAGGAAGTTGTGGTACATGTATACAATGAAATATTACTCAGCTGTAAAAAGGAATGCACTTGAGTCAGTTCTAATGAGGTGGATGAACCTAGAGCTTATTACACAGAGTGAAGTAAGTCAGAAAGAGAAAGACAAATACTGTATATTAAATGCTCGTATATGGCATCTAGAAAGATGGTATTGATGATCCTACATACAGGGCAGCAAAGAAGACACAGACATAAAGAACAGACTTTTGGACTCGGTGGGAGGAGAGGGTGGGATGATTTGAGAGAAAAGCATGGAAACATTTATATTACCATATGTAAAATAGATAACCAGTGAGAGGTCGATGCATGAAGCAGGGCAGTCAAAGCAGGTGCTCTGTGACAACCTAGAGGGATAGGATGGGGAAGGAGGTGGGAGGGAGTGTTCAGGATTGGGGGGGGCACATGTGTATCTATGGCTGATTCATGTTGATGTATGGCAAAAACCATCACAATATTGTAATTGTCCTCCAATTAAAATAAACACATAAATTTAAAAAATGCAAGTAAGAAATACCTGCTCTCCATCTAATTCACTATGGTAATTTGGAAATTAATCTTATTTAATATTGTTGCAAGCACTGGCTTGTTTTGTTGTTGCTGTTTAGTTGCTAGGCTGACTCTTTTGTGACCCCCCTGGACTCTAGTTGGCCAGGCTTCTCCATCTGTAGGATTTCCCAAGCAAGAGTACTGAAGCAGGTTGCCTTTCCTTCTCCAGGGGATCTTCCTGACACAGGAATCAAACGCTCATCTCCTTCATTGTGTAGGTAGATTTTTTTGACCATTGAGTCACCAGGGAAGCACAAGACCATGTTTACAGAGTGCTTTACTATTCGTTGGTTGAAACAGCTTTCTAACATATCCCAATCACTAAATGGAAGTTTTCCATCAGCAAAAAGGTGGCCATCATCTTTATTACTGTACACTAGATAATGTAGCAGGCACTCTAAAGAAGGAAAAAACTAGACTATAAAAAGTAGGAAAATAGTGGTCACTGAAAAGAAGATATCAAGGAAGTCCAAGTACCCTACACTTGAAAATTAATGAAGCCCAAAATGAATGTTTTTCTCTGGCTAAATCATATTTGTTTCATTTGTCAAAGATGTTTTTGAATAAATGAATGTGTTTTTACCTCATTCGGTCTCCTAGGCATTAATAATCTCACTGATCAGCTATTTCCAAACACAATTAGTTGAATAAAATGCTTTGTGGTTCAAATCTTCTAACATTTGTTATTTATGAGATTCTTATTTCTGTTCAAGGATCTAGTGTTATGGACATGTATCCTTTAACTAGGATGATACAAGATACAAAACAGGTCCCTCACACCCATGAACGAGAAATCAATGTCATGCTTTACAACAAATATTTTCACCAAGTACTTACCATCTGCTCTGAGTCCATAATTAAGGTGAGTACATATTGACTCTTCAAGAAGAAAAAAGCAAAGATAGAATTTTCTCTTCTTATAGATGAGTCTTTGAGTGATTAAATAAAGGTAATGGCATATATGATGGAACCTTCTGTTAGAGCTATTTTTAAGCTTTCATGAATACATGAAAAGTAAGCATTTTAATGCAGCTCAGACTGCTTGCTGTTAGACTACAAGTTCAATTTTAAAAATGAAGCCAGTTCTTATGATCAAAACAGGAATTTTAAGGGAAATATGTCAAGGGAAAAAGCCTAGTATGTGTGTAAAAATTTTTCTTAACTGAGCTATAGGAGACTGTTAAGAAGAAGGGAAAGAAATGTATAGATGTTTACTCTAACCCCGATAGGTCCGGGATATGTGCCAAGTGTCTTAAATCCACAATTTTGTTTAATCCTCATACTAGTTCTCTGTGTGAGGTTCCATTTAAAGATGTGGAAATTAGGATTCAAAGATCAAGCAACCTGCCTCAGTTCATATAACTAGTACGCATCGTGGCTGGGATACGAACCCAGGTGTTTCTGAGGTGAATACCAACGTACTTTCCTCTGCAATCCTCAGGCCATGTCATTAATGTGTTCCCTAGAGGCCAGAGTTCTGGACCATCCTAACTGTATTTGTATTTATGACCACTGACTTCATCTAGCAGTGATGGCTGGAGGTGTTTGCCCGAAGTGTTTATCCTTTTATTTCATGCATGCTCTCCAAAAGGAGACATAGGGAGCAGCAGAAAGCATTTCCCAGGGACTCTTCAAATTCCCTCTCAACCTTTGACCTTCTGTGCTCATCTGCTAGAGATTTTCTCAGACCAAAATCTCCTAAGTTCATGTAATTATCAATTATTTCTAATAAGGCCCACAGAATAAGTAGAGGGAAACTAAAACCTGGCTATCTTCATGAAATACTGACCTCTTAAAGGGAAAGTGTCTTCCTCGCAAGGTGGGGAGGGGAAAAGAAGACATCTAGGTGAATTTTCAAACCTGACTGGTTGGAGACAGATCATACTTTAAGCCAGGAAATGGGTGGCCCCTGAGAGCCCTTCCTGTAGTGGTCCTTAGTCCTCATTCTCCCTTTAGGACCTCATCTACACCCAGGGGAGCACACAGGTTAAGAGCATGGGCCTTAGGGCCAGCCTGACTTCATTCAGATCTTGGCTCTGCCACAGCTCAGTCAATGGCCCCTGTTATCTGGTCTCCAGACCAGTGATTACATCAGCTACATCTCCTCCCACTCTCCTTCTTTCACTCTAGCTGCAACAACTGACTTTCAGTTTCCTGGAGGAACCCTGTACCTTCCCATCTCTGGCCCTTTGTTTATGCTGCCTCTGTTTCCAAATACCTCGAGTTCAAACTGTGTTGCCAGTTCAGTTTGTTTACTGGAGGTCTAATAGACACCTGAAGTTGGCAGATCCATGAAGAGAGAAAGATTCAGACCGAGACTGCAGGTTTCATGCTTCTACTGCATTTCTAAAGAGATAATGATGAGCTTTGCCATGTTTCTAGGCTTTCTGATTATACCTAACCTTCTCTGAAGTCAGCCTCCCCTGCCTTTCCTCCCCTGTTCTCTCTGTTAAGAACTGGGCCCATGTCCCTAATCAGAACACTCCTTGGAAAGGTCAGTGAGCCCCTTCCTCAGGTTCTCTCAGATTTCACACTGCTAATTGTAGATTCTGGCCCATGATGTCTAGATAATTTGGATAAATGACAACAGAGAATACATTCAACTTTATTTCTTTGTCTGCTGACCTCCTGTTATATTTCTAGCCTGCTGCTAAGCTTGCCTCATGCTGAGAGTAGCATCTGACTGCTTCCTAGATAGACAAGGGCTGCCTGGAACAGTTGTGGCTTGTCTCATCCCACCTATATATATTACAGAAACACTCTGGGGTAGCACAGTGACTATTAGACTACATCTTTTTGACCTTTCTTTGATTAAACCAACATTCATGGCAGAATGTTGGAAAAGGTGTTAGGTATGCCCTGTGCCAATTTTGAGGCTATTTTGAATATTATAAAACTGATGAAAACTGAAGGTCTTATGAAGTATTTTATTGTTCTTTTTTGTAGGTATGGGAACTCGAAACTGGCCTCCAAATATACCAGATTTTAGACCCTCATGGCTTCAATGTTGAACTGACTGCTGCAGCTATTGATGAAAGTGGATTTCTTTTTGCCACAGGAGCATATAATGGTCAGACCAATATCCAGAATATGGCCCCCTTGCTTTAGTGTCCCAGGAATTTGTTCTAGGATCTCGTCACAAGCTGTTTGGGTTAGAGGGGAAGTGTGAATCGAGCTGGAATATGTAAACATGCCAGTGAGACTGCTGTGACTGACTGAACAGTGCTAGGCTCTTCTATAATGGGTATTAATGTCCTGATATTGATGTTAATCGTAACAGATATCTTACTTATATAGATGCTTATCAGTTTGCGAAGTCTTTCATATATACCATCTCAGTCCATTTTGAATCAGACTTACCTGTGTTGCACTGACTCATTCTGTCCCTCTAATTTTGAGTACCATCAGCTAATAGTTACTACTGGTGTTTAGTTGCTCAGTCATGTCCAACTCTTCTGTGATCCCAACCATGGACTGTAGCCCTCTAGGCTCCTCTGTCCATGGTATTTCCCAGGCAAGAATACTGGAGTGGATTGCCATGTCCTTCTTCAGTGGATCTTCCACTAGTGATTGAATCTATGTCTCCTGCATTAACAAGAGGATTCTTTACCACTGAGCCACCAGGGAAGCCCCATCAGCTGACACAGAAATTCTATTTAGTGCTTTTCATAATATTTTTACTGAAAATATTGGACCAGACAAAATATCCATCCAACTTTGCCATATCACATTTAGGATTCTACACTGGACTTGTTTATAAGATGCTTTTGAACTGTGGTGTTGGAGAAGATTCTTGAGAGTCCCTTGGATGGCAAGGAGATCCAACCAATCCATTCTGAAGGAGATCAGTCCTGGGTGTTCTTTGGAAGGAATGATGCTAAAGCTGAAACTCCAGTACTTTGGCCACCTCATGCGAAGAGTTGACTCGTTGGAAAAGACTCTGATGCTGGGAGGGATTGGGGGCAGGAGGAGAAGGGGACAACAGAGGATGAGATGGCTGGATGGCATCACGGACTCAATGGACGTGAGACTGAGTGAACTCCGAGAGCTGGTGATGGACAGGGAGGCCTGGCGTGCTGCGATTCATGGGGTTGCAAAGAGTTGGACACAACTGAGCGACTGAACTGAACTGAAAAGTCTAAGATGCTTAAGGACATGTGTCATGTCACCCCTGAGAGAATGTCATACTCCATTTGGGCTGTGTCATTTGCTGCTGTGGAGAGCTCATAGAACTTGTTGGAACCAGCCTTCTCTCCTTTCACTTTACCTTATTCTGAACTCCCACGAGAGAGACAACATGACCTAGACAATATGACCCTCTGTATCACTATACACATATAGTGATTCCCCTCTCCAGGGGATCTTCCCAAGCCAGGGATCAAACCCAGCTCTCCCACATTGCAGGCGGATTCTTTACCAGCTGAGCCACAAGGGAAGCCTATATTTCTTCTAGGGATATACTTACTAGATAAATTCTTGTTTGTAAGCCAGTTGATGAATAGAGTATCTTCAGTAAAAGTCAGAGTTTTTAAAGTGTGAGCAGATAACAATATACATGAAATAAAATCTAGAATGCTGAGTTGATGGGGTGTGAATAAATGCAACCTGAGGTCACTCTAAAAGCCCATGTTAGAAGATAGTTCTCTACACTGAGTAATGACCTAGAAATTGGCATTCAATAAGTATGCTATCATTTCACCTGGCCCTTTCATGAGGATCTCCTACATGAACCAAGTTAATTAGAATGAATGATTTCAAATGTAAGAAGAAATTTGACAGATACCCTTTTTGCATTTCCTTTTTATGTAACCAACAACTCGAAACATTTTGTTTTCTACCTGCTGGAATTCTTTTAATCCTTTTATTACCCAGTAGGATCTAGTTCTAAAATATGTTAGCACCTTAGGAAATGACACTATTGGAGTGACCTTTTACTGTTAATAATCACTGTGGCATGATTTTAGATAGATAGATATTGGAGAGTATTTAGCAAACTGGAAAGCGTTGGGATAATAAAAGCAGAAAAAGACCCAATGAAGACAGAAAACTCACACAGGAGAGTCTGAGAATTTTAAAGAATATGTTCACAAATTTCAAGACATTGCCTGGTCCTGTTCATTTTTTATCAGCCTGTGACAATGAAAGCATACAGAAATATATTTTGTACACAGCAATGCTAGGGAGACTCGATGTCAATCTCAGTAGGGAATAAACTTAGGATAAATTGTTGCAGAAAGCTTTCAGTTAGATTGATTTTCTCTGAGATAAAAGCCATTCTTCCTAGAAATGATTTTTGCTTATAGGATCTTTTCTCTGTGTGCTCAGGAACAGTTAAAATCTGGGACTTTGGCAGTGGACAAGAGTTGAAGGTGTTACCAGAAGGGAAAGACTGGAAAGAGGAAGAGCACTGGCTGCACCGCCTGATTTTCCTGAAAGCTCAGGAGAAACACCAATACTTGCTCCTCTCTTTGGAGCGCAACGGAAAGATCAGAATGATCCAGGTTTGCAGTCCCACTTCCACGTATTCTATGTCCTCTTCTTGGGAAAATCAGCTGAGCGTGGATAATCCCCATTTAACTCTTCTCTTGCCAGCCAGCGGAGGATAGTATTTCTCCACCAGCCTTCCTACGATGTTCCTATTAACCTTGCCCATGTCCAAGCAAAGAGCAAAAAAGACTAGCTGTTGACACTGCCCATCCAATGTTTGCTGAAAAGGATTAGCCAGGATCCTCTGGAGTAGATATCAAAAAGATTAAATTTACATACAGCTACCACCTCTGACATGGTTTATATCCTCATTTGAGGATAACTCACTGGCGGAGCTGCTCCCCAGTAGGCTTTATGAAAGGGAGCAATGATTCCTCTCTGAACCATATAACCCATAATGCATTCAGGGATGTTCAAGTCACTTTTTCAGTTTGTCATCAAAACGGCTTTGTGTACTTAACGGTTAACATGGCAATCTGTTTAGGTATGTTTTGGAAGGATTGAAGTAGACTAAATTTGTTTTTCCTGAGTGTCTTTTACCACCTAAGTACACTAAAGCCTTCTTCATATTTAAAATGAAAACTAGATCATTTACCCTGGCTGTTGAGTGGATACTTCCCTGCCTAGAACTCAAGGATTCTTTGCCCTTATTCTTCCCCTTTTGAAGATAGGAGTGAAAAACTTCCTTAATTCAACTAATCTTCCTTTGCTGTCTGAGCAATCCAAAATGGCACTGTACTAGAAAGGAAGTTCTTCAGTGGAAAGAAATAGTTGTAACTTTCTTTTAAAAGATTTTCTTTGTAATTCTGCCATGAGGAGAATGTGGAATTCTTACTGATGGACACAATTTCCTCAATATATAAAATGAAATACTGAGAAACGTGGTTAAAATTTGGAGGTGGGAGGGGGGTTCATGTTTGGGAACGCATGTACACCCGTGGTGGATTCATGTCAATGTATGGCAAAACCAATACAGTATTGTAAAGTAAAATAAAGTAAAAATAAAAATTAAAAAAAAATAAATTATAAAAAAAAGACCAAAGGAAAAAGATTAATGTTCTTTTAGATAATTGAGACACAGTCAAGGAATCAACAAAATTCTATTTAATTATGTATTAAGTAATTTGTAGCAAAGTGAAAACAAGTTGATAGCCAAGTCAATACATGACTAAATGGGCGTTTAGTATGATTTTTCTTTTCTTGTTTTTTTTTGCTGAACTGACAAAATAAAGCAATAATTTAAGTATTATCCAAACATAGCCACATTCCTTCAGAAAACAGAACCTGCAAGTAGCATTATCCTTGCAAACTGGGCATAGACACTTGTGGGTTTTCAGCCTGTGAAGGAAGAACCTAAAAGATGACACAAAGCAAAGAGGTCATTAGGAAACTATAACTTTGGGCCTCCCTGATGGCTCAGACAGTAAAACACCTGCTTACAATGCAGGAGACCTGGGTTCGATCCCTGGGTCAGAAAGATCCCCTGGAGAAGGAAATGGCAACCCACTCCAGTATTCTTGCCTGGAAAATCCCATGGATGGAGGAGCCTGGTAGGCTACAGTCCATGGGGTCACAAACTGTTGGACACGACTGAACGACTTCAGAGGAGGAACTTTGGACCTAAATAAAGTTTTGGCTAGAGATGGCACTAGTCTTTCTTATAGCTTACCATTTTTTTCAATGGATGGCCTTAGACTGAACATTCTTCTTTATTTCCCCCTTTTTTTTTTTTACCACCTGTTCCTGACACACACGTGCACACCCCTTGACCCAGCTCATGCAGTCATTCATGTTGACAACTTTACTTTCATCAGAGCTTGGTCTACAAATCTACTCAATTTCTAGAGAGATGAAATAAAACTAAACTCATCTCCACCCTCTTATCCCTTGGAATATTTAATTGCTATACTGTTCAAAAAATAAAGAAGTAATACATACATCATGAGAAATGCTGGGCTGGAAGAAGCACAAGCTGGAATCAAGGTTGCTGGGAGAAATATCAATAACTTCAGATATGCACATGACACCACCCTTATGGCAGAAAGTGAAGAGGAACTAAAAAGCCTCTTGATGAAAGTGAAAGAGGAGAGTGAAAAAGTTGGCTTAAAGCTCAACATTCAGAAAACGAAGATCATGGCATCTGGTCCCATCACTTCATGGGAAATAGATGGGGAAACAGTGGAAACAGTGTCAGACTTTATTTTTGGGGGGGCTCCCAAATCACTGCAGATGGTGACTGCAGCCATGAAATTAAAAGATGCTTACTCCTTGGAAGAAAAGTTATGATCAACCTAGATAGCATGTTGAAAAGCAGAGATATTACTTTGCCAACAAAGGTCTGTTTAGTCAAGGCTATGGTTTTTCCAATGGTCATGTATGGATATGAGAGTCGTACTGTGAAGAAAGCTGAGTGCTGAAGAATTGATGCTTTTGAACTGTGGTGTTGGAGAAGACTCTTGAGAGTCCCTTGGACTGCAAGGAGATCCAACCAGTCCATTCTGAAGGAGATCAGTCCTGGGATTTCTTTGGAGGGAATGATGTTGAAGCTGAAACTCCAATACTTTGGCCACCTCATGCGAAGAGTTGACTCATTGGAAAAGACTGATGCTGGGAGGGATTGGGGGCAGAGGAGAAGGGGACGACAGAGGATGAGATAGCTGTATGGCATCACTGACTCGATGGTTTGAGTGAACTCCAGGAGTTGGTGCTGGACAGGGAGGCCTGGTGTGCTGCCATTCATGGGGTCGCAAAGAGTCAGACACGACTAGGCGACTGAACTGAACTGAAATTAAACAAGCTCACTTACCCCCTAAAAAAGTGGCACTGTAGAAAGGAACTTATTAGTAATATTTTCTCAAATGTGACAATGTATTAATTTCTCTGTTTTAAGTTGGTGCAATCCCAACAGACAAAATCTGCTATTATAAACCCTCCTTTTTAAAAACTGCAAAATGTAGCATGGTGCTGTTCCCGTGTCAGAATTGCTTTTAGATCTACTATAGCATTTTCCCCTTGATTATTTTGATTTTTTATGTCTCCAGAACTCCGCAGATTGAACTTGAGGACTGAAAGCCTCTCTTATTCATATTTGTATTCTTGCTCTGCCCAGAGTCGGTGTTCACTAAGGACTGACAGAATGAAGAAATATAAGAAACCCCTTGTAAGGTATACAATAGTAAATCTATGGGGGCATTTTATGGTATTTTATTAATGTTTGAGGGGGGAGATTTACAATAAGGATAATGTTGAAAACATTATTTTTATTATTATTGATATCTTATTATTTGCTTATCACTTATTATCCGCCTATTCAAGGTAAAATATGGTTTGATTTACATACTTAATTTTTGGAATACTTTCATTTATTCACTCTTTTTTTTCAGTAACCATTTACCAAATGTTTACCATGAACCAGAAAGATATCTCCCGTTTCACAATGGAACTTATAATTTAATAAGTAGGACTGATATTCATCCACCTGTTATATGTGTTATGAATGCTTGCACAGAGTGCTATAGAAATTAATGATGGCAGGTAGTGCCTAGCCTAATCTGGGAGTCAGGGAAGACTGCTTTCCTCTGATTTCCAACGAAACTCAACACAATTCAAGAAATATTTTGTGTGCTCCCCATACAGTAGGTATTTTTCTAAATCCCAGGAGTCTATATTAGATAACTACTCAGGACAGTCACTGAAAGCCATGAAACATTGTGGATTAAATATTTTCTAAATCTCCTAACTGGTATTAAAGAGATGACAATACAGTAAGTAAAAGCAGACCAAAACTTTAGTGCCTGTGTGTGTGTGTGCTTAATCGCTCAGTAATGTCTGACTCTTTGCAGCCCCATGGACTGTAGCCTGCCAGGCTCCTCTGTCCATAGAATTTTCCAGGCAAGAATACTGGAGTGGGTTGCTGTTTCTTTCTCCATTCATGAGTTACAAGACCTTTTATTTGGTCTATATGTAACTTCACTGTCTTCAAGTGACAGTGCTGTCAATGAGCAATCCAAAACTGGTCTGAGTCGTCTTCCTTTGTAAGCAACTTATTCTTTCTGCAAATTTATAAGATGGTATCTTTGTCCTTGAAGTTTAAAGTCTATGCCTATGTGTGTATTGTTTCTCATCAATTCCACAGGAAACTCAATCTGAAGTCCTAGGTATTTCTTCCAGCTCAGGGGATTTTCGTTGTATTATTATTTGTCTCTTAGATGTCTGTTTGGCATATGTTTTTTTTTTTCTAATTCAGAAACTCATATTATTTGCATATTCAGTTCAGTTGCACAGTCGTGTCTGACTCATTAGGTCTTCTGAATCTGTCCTCCAGATTTCTTATATTTTTCCTCTGTTTTTGTTTTGTTTTAGCTTTGCTAACTCTTGAAATATTTCTCTACTGCTACGCTATTAGTTCAGGTCTCAGACAGGCACTGTCTCCTTTAACTCATCAACCAAATTCTTAAACATGAAGATCATGTGTTGGTTTTTGTTTCTGCTTTGAACTCCCATGCTTTTGAACTATGGTGTTGAAGAAGACCCTTGAGAGAGTCCCTTGGACTGCAAGGAGATCCAACCAGTCCATCCTAAAGGAAATTAGTCCTGAATATTCATTGGAAGGACTGATGCTGAAGCTGAAACTCCAATACTTTGGCCACCTGGTGCAAAGAACCGACTCATTGGAAAAGACCCTGATGCTGGGAAAGATTGAAGGTGGGAGGAGAAGGGGACAGCAGAGGACAAGATGGTTGGATGGCATCACTGACGAGATGGACATGAGTTTGAGTAGGCTCTGGGAGTTGATTATGGACAGGGAAGCCTGGCATGCTGCAGTCCATGGGGTCGCAAAGAGTTGGACACGACTGAGCAACTGAACTGAAGTATTGTTCAGGTTCACTCAAGTTATCGTACTTCCCAGAAGTTCTAGCTACTCTGGGATCTGTTCTGCATGTTTTGTCCATTCTTCTCTCTAGATTCTAGGCCCACTTAACTACAGTTTTTCTTCTCACTGGGCTTTGGCTACTAGAAAAATGCAAGAGGTGACAATCCCAAAGGGGGGGTATACAGCCATGGTGTTCTTGAGGGTTGGGGTTCAGCATTCCCCACAGCAGTCCTCTGTTGGGATACCATCAGTAAGCTTTTCTGCTGCCCATTCTCTTCCCAATTTCTAAAGTATCAAAGGCTGTTACACACTTGTTCAGCTACTCCTCTACATCCTTGGAAGCAAGGAAAACTACACATAAACCATAGCACACATTGCCCCCTCCACACACACCTCTGGGGATTTAAGGATACTTGCAGATGAAACATCACGCTCAAATCTCATCCTAGGAGTGTCTCTGAATAAGGGTCCCCCCATGTCCTTTCTTGGTAAAATGAAATATTAGTAACTCTAAATCAATCTTTTAAAAGATTTTTAAAAATGTAGTGTTCTGTGAATTCAGAAAGTCTGAGAGCTACTATCTGAAATGGTTCAGCTAAAAGCAGCTAAACTTATTTAAACCACTGTAGCCAATTTATCTCATCAAGGGAGCCCACGACCCTAACCAAGCTATTGCTCAGTATATCCATATCTGATCACTATTTGGATATTGCTGAGATTCCTCCTAATCCCATGATGGTGCAAACACTAAAGAATCAACTAGTATATAGGAGTACCACTGGCTTACACTTTTGAATTAACATACATATGAGATAACAGAGATGTTAGATCTACACCTAGAAACATAAAGTTTTTGGACTTTTAACTATGAACTAAGGAAAATAAGGCCCCATAAAGATATAGACTTTGTCCAAGGTCTCACTAGAACTAAGACTAGAAACACATTGTCACCATGCCTAGAACCAATATTCTCATTTTACCACAGCTGCCTTTCAACCTACAAAGATCCCTGCTCTGCCAACAAAATAACCTTTACAGAGTAGCTTTTATTCCCATATAAAAGTTGAAAATTCTAAAACTAAAAGCATTTCACCAACAATAACCAACTAGAAAACAGAAAGAATGATGACAATAGCAAAAAAAAAAAAAAAAAAATCAAAGGTACCTAAAACAAATACAACAATAACATACAAGGTTCTTGCGGTAGCGATCTTAATGGACATAAAGACAACCTGAATAAATGAGATATCACAAAGATACCTTTACTACAATCAAACTAAAAATAAACACCTGTCTTAGAAAACAAAGTAGAAAAAGAAGTCACAGACTGTGAAAAGACAAATGCACCCCAGGTAAATAAGATTAGGAACCAGACTATAAAAATAAATGACATAAATCCAGAAGAAAAAGAAATAGCTCAACAGAAAATGGACAAAGAACAGATAAGAAAATCAGATGATTCAAAAATACATGAAAAATATGTTCAGCTTACAAAATTAGGAAAATGTGAATAATGTAATTAATAAATTTAAAAAAATTTTAATGTCCCATTTTAAAACTATCAGATAGCCAAAAATAATTTTTAAAAAATCAAATGAAACCAAGTTTTGACAAGAATGTTAAGAAAGAACTGGATGCACATATCTTACAATTTAATAATTCTATACCAGGCACATGCGCTAGAAAATATGCCATTTCTCCATAAAAACATGCAGTGAAAAATTCACAGCCTGAACACTCACCCAGTAGGAGAATAGATAAGTAAATAGTAGTATATTCATACAATACTGCTGCCTAAAAATAAATGAACTAGCTGCTGCTGCTGCTGCTGCTAAGTCGCTTCAGTCTGTCTGACTCTGTGCAACCGCATAGATGGAAGCCTACCAGCTTCCCCTGTCCCTGGGATTCTCCAGACAAGAACACTGGAGTGGGTTGCCATTTCCTTCTCCAATGCATGAAACTGAAAAGTGAAAAGGAAGTCGCTCAGTCATGTCCTACTCTTAGCGATGCCATGGACTGCAGCCTACCAGGTTCCTCAAAAATCCTCAAAATCCCTCAAAATCCATGGGATTTTCCAGGCAAGAGTACTGGAGTGGGGTGTCATTGCCTTCTCCAAAATGAACTAGAGTGCCATGTAATTACTTGTATAAATCTCAAAAATAAATTAAGTGAAACAAGCAAGGTGAGTATGAATGCATAAAGTTTGATATCATTTTATAAAAAGGTTAGAAGCCTGAAAGCAATATCATATCATGTAACATACATATGAAAAGTGTTAGTCATAGTCACTAGGTCATGTCTGATACTTTGTGACCCCATGGGCTGTAACCTCCCAGGTTCCTCTGTCCATGGGATTCTTCACCTACTGGAGTGGGTTGCCATTTCCTTCTCCAGGGGATATTCTTGACCCAGGGATCAAACATGGGTCTCTTGCATTGTAGGTGGATTCTTTACCATCTAAGTTGCCAGGGAAGCTATATATATGAATAAAACCTGAATATGGCATGTGGGTATAAACTTTGATGACTAACTTTATTCAGGTTACTAGTTACCTCGAGAAAGTAAACAAGAAAGAGGAATTATATTAGATGGGGACAGGTAGAGCTTAAGATCTGATAAAGCTGAAAGTGGGAAAGTGAAGTTGCTCAGTCCTGTCTGACTCTTTGATACCCCATAGACTGTAGCCTACCAGGCTCCTCTGTCCATGAGATTTTCCAGGCAATAGTACTGGAGTGGATTGCCATTTCCTTCTCTAGGGGATCTTCCCAACCCAGGGCTCGAACCCTGGTCTCCTGCATTGTAGACAGATGCTTTACTGTCTGAGCCACCAAAGCTGAGTGGCAAGTATATCACTGTATGTTCTATTTTTCTCTATGCCATTAAAACAGCTCAAAATAGTTAACTGAATTTTTCATGTACTCACTGAATTTCTATTAAAGGGTAAAGAAGATGATATTTACCTTGCGGTGATATGGGAGCTACCTGATGTTGTGCCTGTCCTACAAAATGGGAATCGTATTGTGCATCTAAGGGTGTCTACTAAAGAAAGAAGCATGGCTATTCCCTTCCCAGATGTAGAGTTGATAGTTGAGAAAAACTTTTCTCAGCGTGTTGGTGTAAGTTTCTTCTTGAATTTTTTTCCTTTATATTGTGAAAAACTATAAACATATACAAAAGTAGAGAAAATAATACAATGTATTTTCATGTACTGTTAGCCAGCTTCAAAAAGTATCTATTATGGCCAATTTTTTTCCTCATTATTTCTATGACTTCTCCATGACCACTGTCAATGGATAGATTATTTTGAAGCAAATCCTCAACATTGTGTAACTTTATCCCTAAATATGTCAGGATGTATCTCTAAATAGTAATGACTCAAAAATAGAACAATGATACCAGTATTTTCTCAAATATTTTCTAAAATAATTTATAAGACATCTTTAATATAATCACATCACAGTTTTCAATTTTCCCAGATCTTCTCATATAATATATACTTCTTACAGTTTGTTTCAACTAGAATCCAATCAAGGTCCATTTGGTTGATGTCTCTTTAAAGCTATAATTATCTTTCCCTATCTTTTTTCCCCTTGTAATTCTTTTCTTGATGATACTAGACAATTGGTTTATCACTTTCCAGATTTTGCTGATTGCACCCTTGTGGTAAATTGAAGAGGTTCTTTTTTACTTCCTTTAACCTGGTAATTATATCTGGTGCATACAGCTTTGATTAAAAAAAAAGACTCTATACTACATGGAGGTCACTATAGTACATGTGTCATTACCTCCATTAAAATTCACATAATGTTTTTTTTTTTTTTTGGAGGGGATGTCAGCAGCCATAAGTGATCACTACCTAGGTTTATTATTTCACTCAGAGTTGCCATTTTACCATTCTGATTAATTTGTTAGCTGGAATGTATCTCTAAATAAAAACTATTATCAATTATTTAGTTATCCCGAGGTACAGTTCAGATAGGAAATCAAAATAACTGACTGTTTTCTTACATTTATCAGTTTTCAAAGTAAGAAATTGGTTTTCTAGCATCTTACAAAAGTGGTCAGTGGATCTTATTTGTTCAGTATCATTATCAGATAACAAATTTAAATATTCTTGATGTGTTTCCATCTACTGCATTATTGATCAATTCTCAAATTGTCCCATCTCAAGCTAGTTGGACACTTCAGGTTTCTGAGTTCTTTTGATATGACCCTAGTAGTTCTGGATAAGTTTCAGGTATGACAAGTTTTTAGATTAAATATGTTTATGTACATGCATCATTTATCTATTCTTTGTTTATATTTCTATCTAGATTTTTCTTTTTTCTAATATATTAAAAAGCTCTTTATATATTAGGAATATAAGAATACACACATATATGTATAAATAATTAGGAATATTAATTAGGAATACCAGTCCTCTGTGAGAGAAGTTTCAAATATTTTTTCCCATTTTCTTATTTGTGTTTTCACTTTGTGTATGGTCATTTTTCCCATGGCAATGTTAATTTCTGAGCAGCTTGGTGTAGATGAAGTTTCAACAGTTTATTAGAAACTACTCTTGGAAATAATCACAAGTATTCTTTCAGCTCCACTCAGGAGCATTTCATGTTTTCATCTATCTAAAAATAGCTAGGTTGTTTTAACATCTCCTAGATTTTGACAAGAAGGGTAAGTTTGGGGTCATATCAAGAGGTCACAAAATTGTTGCTCACATTTTCTGTCTAATTATTATTTCACCATGTTTACATTATATGATTTTAACTAGATTTTCCAATATCAGTTAATAAAATTTCAACTTTTTGTTTTCAGCTTTTATTTTGTAAGCTTCTTATATTGCTCTGGTGATATCACTTATTGATATCTGGTTAATTTTTTCTTGCTGTCCTAAATATTGCTTGAAAAATCTAAATAAGGAAAATATATCATCAGACTATTTCTGTTACAGGATATTCTCTGATTTTCAAAATTGTAAGTAGATTGAAAGAAACCAATATTGTTTTCCACACACAGATAAAAAGAGGTATCTCCTGACAAGTCCTTAGTAGTAGATCCTTAGAGTTACAGAACCAGGGTCCTTAACTCCCTAATTTAGGATCCTTGAATTCTCAGTCCATGGGTGGACTTGCAGGGGTGTAAAAAGTCTTTGTAATTATAAAATCTCTTTCCTGAAGAGTGTATGGTTCATAGGTATTTCTTTCTCAACATTTCATTATGAAAAATTTCACAAATATAGAACTGGCAGCTTTATAAAATGAGTACCTATAAAACCCTCCACTTAAAATTTACTCTTTACACATATTTTGTAATATTTGCTTCGTTGCATATGTAGTTACATATTCATCCCCTACACACCCTTCAATCCACCTTGTTTTTAAAATATATTTCAAAGTAAGATGATGATATCAGTACATATCATCCCCTAAATACTTCAGTATATGTATCTTTAACTAGAATTCACTATTTACATTTTTTTAGTAAAATTTATAAATAATAAAATGCACAGAATTCAAGTGTGCTATTCAATGAATTTGAATAGGAATATATTCAAAACACAATCCAAACCCCATCAAGATAAAACACACTTTCATACTCCTGCCGATCAATACTTGCCCCTCACTCAAGACAACTACTGTTCTAATTTTTTTTAGATTTATTTTTACTTCTTCTAGAATGCTATGTAAGTTGAATCACACAGTAATACTTAAATATTCTTTAGTAGGTTTTTGAGACTTTTGTATGTCACTGCATGTATTTTTAATGAGCACCTACTATGTATCCTGTCCTAGGGGTCATTAACTTACTGAGCTCACTGGGCAGGATGTGGGTCTCATGCCACCATTGTTTTATTGCTTTAGGGCATCTGTATAGTCAAAGCTGTAGTTTTTCCAGTAGTCATGTACAGATGTGAGAGCTGGATCATAAAGAAGGCTGAGCGCCGAAGAACTGATGCCTTTGAATAGTGGTGCTGGAGAAGACTCTTGTGAGTCCCTTAGACTGCAAGATCAAACCAGTTGACCTGAAAGGAAATCAACCCTGAATATTCACTGGAAGGACTGTTGCAGAAGCAGAAGATCTAATACTTTGGCCATCTGACGTGAAGAGCCGACTCACTGAAAAAGACCCTGATGCTGGGAAAGATTGAAGGCAAAAGGAGAAGGGGGCGGTAGAGGATGAGATGGTTAGATAGCATCACCAACTGACATGAATCTGAGTAAACTCTGGGAGATAGTGGAGGAGAGAGGAGCCTGGTGTGCTGCAGTCCATGGGGTCACAAAGAGTCAGAAATGACTTAGCAAATGAACAACAAAAAATGACTGATAAACTGAAAGACATGCTATCTTTCCCCAGAACTCTCAAAACAAAACTCTAATGGAAAATCTGATGACTTCATCCAGATCAACAGGAATTAACTTTATGGGATCAGATGAACGGATAAACATGGTTTATAATTTTATGACTTTTTGGACAATATACTAGTTTTAATCTTTGTTTTCCAAAAGAGGTTTCCTCTTATGCTATAACTTACAACAAAGTTAATAAAGTATAGATTTGTAAACAAAGATGTAATCGTTGTTTTAATCTGTTCTTCATTTCCAAATGTGTTTTGTGTCTCCATGCCACCCTAGGACTTTGTTAATATTACTAGCTGTATTACTTATATCCTGTCTATTTTATAAGGTTGTTGTCTCTTACTGTACCCAGTGTATAACTAGACCCTGTGACAAAACTAATGATGGTAAACATTTTGAGGAAATAGATCACATTTATGACTCATAAAATAATTTTAATAGTGTGATTCTTGGAGAAGGCAATGGCATCCCACTCCAGTACTCTTGCCTGGAAAATCCCATGGATGGAGGAGCCTGGTAGGCTGCAGTCCACGGGGTTGCTAAGAGTCAGAAACGACTGAGCAACTTCACTTTCACTTTTTACCTTCATGCATTGGAGAAGGAAATGGGAACCCACTCCAGTGTTCTTGCCTGGAGAATCCCAGGGATGGGGGAGCCTGGTGGGCTGCCATCTATGGGGTCGCACAGAGTCGGACATGACTGAAGCGACTTAGCAGCAATGTGATTCTAGGTACGGAAAGAAGCAATAAGCTGAAAACATTTCCTGGATCATAATGGACTAGTAAGACAGAGGATCCAGAGAATCTTTAGCTATCAACAGAACCTAATCCAGAAATTAACACCCAAAGTGGAAAGTCAACAAAAACTTTTGCCAGATCTAAGAAGAACGTCCCAGCACCATGGGACAAAAATTGGTCATGAAATGTCTCAAATTTTGGACCAAGATGAAGAACTGAGAAATAAAATATTGTCTGCCATATCAGTAAAAAAAAGATATCACAGTCATCAGTGATTGTAGCCAATTCTGATGGTGAGCTGGTAAGTCCTGAGGGAACTCAGGAAGGAAACAAAGAATACTTACCATCTAGCAGCCATCAGACTGCAGCCACTTCTGATGGCGAGCCCTGAGGAAACGGGATGTGAAAACAGGATACTGGCCCCAGATAGCTGAGGTGCATATCAAAGGAATGAAGAGAGCTCAGACTCCTGCATCTTCTCATACACAGAAAAGTGTTAAATTCCTTAAACTGAGTTTTCTTTTATTAACAGTAATGTTTTGTGTCCTTTGTTGGATAATTCCTATATATCCTAGCTTCCTCCTCACCTCCTTGGAGCAGTTTTTCCAGGATTACTTAACATGCTATCTCCTGGGCTTAGAGTCCTTAGTATGTCTGTCAAATAAAACATAAACTTTCAAAAAAAATTGTACATAATAACAATTTATCTGAATTAACAGTTATCTAAACAGTTTATCTGAATGCTTGAATTGTATTAAAATTTTCTCTGGGTTTACTGACATTCTGTTTAACTATATATCCCAAGAACCTAACATAGTAGGTACCAAAAAATACTTGAGGCAAGACAACTGAAACATATCAAATATCACTGGTAAAAGAAAGTCCCTGGTGATATTTAGAAAAAGATTTCATAGAGTGGCATGGAGCAGAAGCTAGGCCATGGGTGAAAGGAAGGTCAGTAATTTAGAAGAGCTAATATAGGATATTCTTTCAAGAAGTTTGAAGAGAAGAGAAAGATGGAAAGGTAGTTTACTGGTTGATAGTTTAGGCTGAAGGAAGAAGACAATCAGTTCAGTTCAGTTCAGTTCAGTTCAGTCACTCAGTCGTGTCCGACTCTTTGCAACCCCATGAATCGCAGCACACCAGGCCTCCGTGTCCATCACCATCTCCTGGAGTTCACTCAGACTCATGTCCATCGAGTCGGTGATGCCATCCAGCCATCTCATCCTCTGTCGTCCCCTTCTCCTCCTGCCCCCAATCCCTCCCAGCATCAGAGTTTTTTCCAGTGAGTCAACCCTTCACATGAGGTGGCCAAAGTACTGGCGTTTCAGCTTTAGCATCATTCCTTCCAAAGAAATCCCAGGGCTGATCTTCATGAAGAGTATATTTTTTCTTGCTTAATTAAATTCTACAAATTAAAGTATTTTATGCCAAAATAATTTAGATTTTACTAAATTTCATGCTTTAGGATTTAAATATATACTTTTTTTGGCTTGTTAGTGAGAGAGCAACAAAGTATACACATTGTGTTTGTCTTGTGCTTAGATACTGTGATTATGATGATCACTGGTTCTGTTTCTTTCCCTCTTCAGAATTCTGCTGTTAGTATAGAAGTGAACTGCATTGATCTCTTACAAATAGAAGGATATAATTTGATAGCTGCTGGAACCTTAAATGGTGTGATCATCTTATGGAATTTTGTAACATCAACTGTCAAAGAAGTGTGAGTTGCATTGTTTCCTAAAATACTATACTCATTTCCTTAAAAAGCTGCACTGCAGAAGAGTCAAAGCAACATTCATTACTTAAAAAAAAAAAAAAAAGCAATACATAAAAGTGAGGATGATTTTCTCAAGGAGCCTTTCCTGGAGGTTATCTTTATAAGCAGCATATGTGTTGAGTGTCTAAATCCCAGAATGATATGAATAAAGTAAACCTTAATTATTTGTATTCCCAAGTGCTTTTACATCTACTCTTCTTGAGGATGTACTAGAGTATGTACTTTATGTGCACAGAGTATGTACTAAAGCATGCACTAAAGTTAGCATATGCTTTCCATGTACAATCTTGTCCAAATACATAACTTTAAAAAATATTTAAAATATGTAGTAATTTTAAATAATAATCTAAGAGTTTCAAGCACCCATATCCAATTGCCTACTGGCAATTACCATATGGATGAATAACAAGACCCTTAAAGTCCAACATGCCCAAGATTTCTTCCCAATCTACCCTCCCCCATCTTATCTGGTATTCCCAGTGACACCAGCATCAAATGGTGAGAGGTAATTAAGATGGGTTTTCCTTCTCATTCACCACTCCAACACATCCAGTTTACTGGGGTGGTCAAAAAGTTCTTTTGGGTTTTTCCCATAAGCTCTTATGGAAAAAGAGCTCCACCCAATACCACAGGGCAGTACTAACAAGGGCATTACACATTCATTTCTACATCTCAACCAACTAGATTTGCTCTGTTCCACAAAATTTACCTTCCCCTGGAAATCCAGTTCTAAATATGCTTACCACTGGTTATAAAGGATATAATATAACATTGTATTATTTGCTATGGGTGGGTTAAAAATAATAACCTTTCCTCAGTTGTGTAATTGGGCTCTAAGCAAGGGCCATGTGTCACCCTATATCAAGAGAGTTTCTAAAGTTGTACTTTGTGTAAGATGGCCAAGAACCTTAACAATGAATTAAAAATAAAATCAATTCTATTTAAGCATTTTGGGGAAGGAAAGAGGTATAAAGGAGATGAGAGTCAGAGAAGACAAGGGAAGAGAAGACGAAAAGGCGAAAGAAATCTCTGCCTTTCCTAGCTACAGCACTTGCACAGTCTTCCTAGACTCTATGCCCCTTTTCAGTCTATGTCAGAGTTTTTACTTTTAGCCAAGTTTGGGGAGGAAATATTCCTTTCTTCCTGGGACTCTGGGTATGCTTTGCTTTGAACCTTAAGCTGAAGTAGCTGTTTCTGCAAACCCCTCCTCTTTACCTCAGCTCAGGGTCTGCTGGGCCCTGCCCCTGGAATTCCTGTCATCCTTCAGTTCCTTTCCTCCAATCCTTGCCCTTAGGCTTTTCTCACAGACTGTATACGTGTCACTTTATTCCTAAATAATAACACCACACAATTCCTCATCTTCTTATTAATGCAGTTTTCACACTGTGTCAGCTTATGTATGACTCACTATTTTGGGAAAGCATCTACTAGACTAAAAATGCAAAGGCCACAATCTACTGCCACAGCTTAAAAGAGATCGCAGCTCCCCTGAGAATATCCCCAGTTCAAAGGTGGAGATGCTTCTTGAACCTATTCTTGAGTGCTAGGCAGTGTGCCAAGGGTTCATGCAAGTCCAGCACCCACAGAAGAATAGCTGACTACAATGGGTCATACAGTGTCCTCCTCCCACAAAAGGATGATTATATTGAAACAGCTGATTTAGAATCACTGGAGTATTTTGCAAAACATAATTCAACTGTCCAAAGTAATTTAGGTCCAGTTTAAAGACTCTAAAGTTAAAGGATGGCTCTCTCTACCTCTACCTCAAACTTTGTCCAAGAGCCTTTCACCAGTCAGGAGAAATAGTCCTTCGTTTTCTGTTCCAAGTCCTATGCTTTTTTGGGTGCAAACTAGAAGTTGTTACTACTAATGAATAATCCACTTTACCATGCAGTTCACTTGCAGAGCAGAAATACATAAAAAGTTGGAGCTCAACAAGTCATCAAATTTGCAGTTTCCTCCTTTGAGCTTGGTTCACTCCCCAGCAGGTCCTTCATCACTTGTCGATCCAAATTAGGAGAGGTAATTTTCACTAAAGGAAAAAGAACAGTTTGTTATAACATCTATTTCCTATAAGGAATAGCAAACATGGCTTTAAAACCCTACTATGAAGTGCCAGGGCAGACAGTGGGGGACCATCCTTCTGCTTCCATGAAACTACCTAGGAAGGTGTTTTTGGGAATCTGAGTCAATTGGAGACTGGAGCAGGAAGAATAGTGTGATTACTGAATTACTTGCTTTCCTTTTCCACTTAATTATAAGGTGCTTGAGGGTAGTAACTACATTTTATTCTAATTTCTCATTTCACTTATTCATAGAGTAGAAATCTATTCTTTAAACTGTATGAAACTTCCAGGAGGTTGTATAAGCTCACTCTCTGAACTAATACACAAACTGATTGAATTAAAAGACTTCTAAACACTAAAAGATCGTGTTGTTATATAGATGTTTATTAAGAAAGAGTTCAAATGCTATACTTTTGGGTTTTCTCTCCATGTTCAATGATAATCAACATTTCAGGAGTTGATTACCTCTGCATGGAATATATAATAATGTATGTTACCTTATTTGTAAATTTTTATCTTGTGAATGTATGCTTATTCCTAGGTATAGACCAGAAGATTGCTTCACTGTAGACCCTGATTTGGACCCTAAACGCTTTAGAATTAATGACATACTATTTCTCTTTCATAATCCTGAATGTGTAAGGTAACTCAGCATTTATTGATCAAAAAATATTGTTGGGGACTTAAGTGGATGATATAAGAAGAGTTCTCCTCATCCCAGCATTTAGGAAGGTACAATTGCGAGAAGGGTCTTCCCAGGTGGCACTAGTGGTAAAGATTCCACCTGACAATGCAAGAGACGCAGGAGATGCAGGTTCGATCCCTGGGTCCAGAAGATCCCCTGGAGGAGGAAGATGGCAACCCACTCCAGTATTCTTGCTTGAAAAGTTCCATGGACAAGAGGAACCTGGTGGGCTACGGTCCATGGGTCACAAAGAATCAGACACAACTGAATGAGTGAGCACACACACACACACACAACTGAGGGAAGATATATCGGGACTGACATACTTGGCTTCAGCTTTCTTCCCTATTACTGTTTTTGTAAATGGGTGGCCCCAGGGGGATCTAATTGCTGTGCGGTTATCCAGTTTCCCCTTACCATTTCAGTTCCACAGCAGAGAGGAAAAATGCTCACTTGACCCCACTTGCAGCTAAAATACAACTCTATGAGCACTGATATAAAGCAGAAAAAAAAAGATTTATAGGGCAAATATGAAAGATCATACGGAAGCAGATTTCATACGACATCTGCTATAACTGAGCAACTGTCACCCATTTCCAACAGAGCAGGGGATTTTTTTTTTTTTAAGTTTAAGAAAAGGTGTTTTTCCTATTTATATTTGCTCGAGAACTCTGATTTCAATAGGCAACGAAAAACACATCTCTGGAGAAAAATCAAAGGCTTCTATACTATCTCATCATCCAGAAGTGAGCCAGAATATAACATCTTCCTTACTCCTTGACTTGAAATGTTCTCATTCTGAGAATATTTTGAGGACCTCATCTGTATATATCTGCACCAGAACACTAAGCCCCTTTTCAGTCCATTCTAGCAGAATTAGAAACTATAGAGCAGAAGTTACTAGGTTTTCCAGGCCTCCTCACAGCCACCTCACTCCCCACCATTTCAGTGTCAGAGCCTCTGGGACTAAATCTAGCCTTAACAGTGGGAAAGAACAGATTTTTATTTCCTACACCTGAGCAGTATCCACGCTAAAATCCAGAGATGCTAAAAAAAAGTAACCAGCTGAAATTAAAACAGAGGAGAGCACCTTCTGAGTATGAAAGAGTATCTTAACTTTTCCTCCTTGGGCTTCCTCCCTCTCCCTGCAGGAGATCAAGTCAGGATTCTGTATGTTCTTCATCCCAATGTGATTCTAGCAAGGGTCCACAGAGTAGCAAGGTGAGCAAGAGAAAAGGAGAGTGTGCCTTCCTGTTATCGCCAATGTTGGCTCGATAATTTGTTGCATGTAGTAGGTAAAATCTTTTTTGTTTTCCCTAAAAAGCAATGTCTAAACTGCTTTTATCTTTTTCCCCACTATTTTTCAAGGCTTTCCTATCTGCAAATAATCATGAATAAAATAAATTACATAGGCTATTTTTATGTTCATTAAATAATAAATTTAGACTATCTCTTTTACTAAAAAGTATTATATGCATTTCACAGAGGAAAGAGACAGCATGTGATTATGTTACAACACAATGTAATGAAATGGTTTTCAAACTGTGTTCTTGGTTCCATATTTCATATTTTTTTACACATTTTTATTTCTAGTTAAGATTTTGTTTGAAGGAAAGTTTTCACTGCATACATTATTTTAAAAGCACTAGCACAGTGGAAATAATCAGCTTGTAAGGATGTGTCAAACAGACTTGTACTTAAATCTAAGCACTCCATTTATTATCTGATTAGCTTTAGAGATGTCACTTAACCTCTGAGTTTCCATTTCTTCAGCAATACAAAGGGAATAGTAGAACCTAACTGGTATGGTTGTTAATGGAATTAGAGACATTATACACCAAGAACGTAGCAAGCTCTAGGTATTTAATTACTCTCGTTATTATGCTACACTGGAGCCACTAGGAAAAGGCTGTGTTATAAATACCTTATTTATAAACATGAAAATCACTGCAATGCATCTTTTCAAAGAAGTGATTGTAAAATAACTTTAAAATTAATGCTTAGAGATATAAATTTAACTATGAAAAAAATCTATTCATTCAGTGTATCTCATTTCCTTATAATATCATAAATATTCTCTTTTTCTCCCCGAATTTAGGGAAGCAAACAGAGCATACATGAGAGTGAGGTTAAAGGTTAGTGTGCAATTGCCTCCCTTTCTTAACCTCTTTGCCATAGGGAGTTTAGGTGATAGACTGCTTAGAATTAATGTATATTCTTTTCTGTGACTAAACGCTGAGGTGCTATAGGACTCAGTCATCCAAGAAGCAGAGTTTACATTATTATGATGCTTTTATAACTATTAACTTTAGATTTTAAAAATCCAAAGTACTACTGAGCTTCTTAGCCTCCAGCCTGCTGCCCTGAAGCTTATACTAGATTCATAAGCCTTTTTTGACTGTGTAGGACTCATACTGGATGTATACCTAGTTTTAACTACCAAGTACAGTGCAGAGGCTTTTGTAATAGAACCCAAAATGAGCTCTTCTAGTTTTTTTCCAGTGATACAGGATTCCATTTGTTAAAGGTTTTTTGTTCTCTGCACTGACTGAAGTTCTCTAAGATTAAAAAAAAAAAAATTCTAGGGAAAAGAATGTGAGTTTTTTTTTCTATTTTCCTACTTGCTTCCTCTTTTATATTCTATAAAATTTGAAATGCCAAGTATAACAAACACTGGTAACTCACTAATTTTCCAACAGGTGAGCAAACAGATGTTGCAATGAGAGAGCAACAGCCAGCGGACAAAAAGCCTCCTGGAGGCACCAATGAAACAGATACTCAACCACCACCTATCCTTGTCACTGCACATGAGGACGGACATCTCCGCTTGTGGACTATGGAGGTGAGGGCCTGTCATTTACCTGGAACAGCAAAAAACGGGAAAGATAAAAAGGATTATTGAATAAACCTTAGGCCCCTACGGTTTGATATAGCATCTAATTTTATTACTGTTCAATCTTCTAGCCAAATGGCTGGTTTTGCAGTCTACTCACTGAAAATACTACTCAAAAATTTAGGTCAATTTTGTAACTCAAAAGATCAAATCATCAAAACTGCTAAGACAACTACTGTATTTCCAATCTTTCTTTACATTGAGCTATGAATACATCCCACTATATATTTCACTGGATATTTAAATAATCAGTTCAGTCACTGAGTCGTGTCCAACTCTTTGTAACCTCATGGACTGCAACACACCAGGCCTTCTAGTCCATCAGAAACTCCTGGAGCTTACTCAAACTCATGTCCATCAAGCCGATGATGCCATCCAACCATCTCATCCTCTGTTGTCCCCTTCTCCTCCCACCTTCAGTCTTTTCCAACATCAGGGACTTTTCCAATGAGTCAGTTCTTCACATCAGGTGGCCAAAGTATTGGAGTTTCAGCCTCAGCATCAGTCCTTCTGATGAATATTCAGGACTGATTTCCTTTAGGATGGACTGGTTGGATCTCCTTGCAGTACAAGGGACTCTCAAGAATCTTTTCCAACACAACAGTTCAAAAGCATCAGTTCTTTGGTGCTCAGCTTTCTTTATAGTCCAACTCTCACATCCATACATGACTACTGGAAAAACCATAGCTTTGACTAGACTGACCTTTGCTGGCAAAGTAACGTCTCTGCTATGATGTCTAGGTTGGTCATAGCTTTTCTTCTAAGGAGTAAGCATTTTTAAATTTCATGGCTGTAGTCACCATCTGCAGTGATTATGGAGCCAAAAAAAAAAAAAAAAAGTCTGTGACTGTTTCCATTGTTTCACCATCTACTTGCCATGAAGTGATGGAGATGATGTCGTGAAGATGGCAGAGTAGAAGGACGTGCGCTCATCTTCTCCTGTGAGAACTCCAAAATTACAACTCACTGCTGAACAACCATCAACAGGAAAATGTTGGATCCCACCAAAAAAAGATACCCCACGTCCAAGGGCATAGGAGAAGCCTCAGCAAGATTGTAGGAGGGGTGAAATCACATTTAGAATCGAATCCCTTACCCGCCAGAGATGCTTGGAGGGCTCAAACAAACCTTGTGCACACCAGGGCTCAGAGACCCCACGGAGACTGAGCCAGAACTGTGTTTGAGTGTCTCCTGAGGAGACAGCAGTGGACTGCAGCAGGGGCAGGGGCTCTGGGTGCAGTTAATGTGGGTATGGCATAAGCCCTCTTGGAGGAGGTCACCATTAACCCGACCATAGAGCTGCCAGATCTTACACAGGACTGGGGAAACAGACACTTGGAGGGCACAAATAAAACCTTGTGCACACCAGGACCCAGGAGAAAGCAGTGGCCCCACAAGAGACTGACCCAGATTTGCCCATGAGTGCCCAGGAGTCTCTGGTGGAGGCATGGGTCAGTGGTAGCCAGCTGCAGGGTCGGGGCACTGAGTGTAGCAGTGCATGCATGGGACCTTTTGAAGGAGGTCACCATTATCTTCATTACCTCCACCGTAGTTTGGCCTCAGGTCAAACAACAGGGAAGAACACAGCTCACCCATCAACAGGAAATTAAAGATTTACTGAGCATAGCCCTGCCCATCAGAACAAAACCCATTTTCCCTAACAGTCAGTCTCTCCCATCAGGAAGCTTCTATAAGCCTCTTAACCCTATCCCACAGAGGGCAGACAGAATGAAAACCACAATCACAGAAAACTAATGAAACTGATCACATGGACCATAGCCTTGTCTAACTCAATGAAACTAGGAGCCATGCCATGTAGGGCCACCCAAGACAGACGAGTCATAGTGGAGAGTTTTGACAAAACATGGTCCACTGGAGAAAGGAATAGCAAACCACTTCAGCATTCTTGCCTTGAGAACCCTGTGAAGAGTATGAAAAGGCAAAAAATTAGGACAATGAAAGATGAACTTTCCAGGCTGGTAGGTGCCCAATATGCTACTGGAGATCAGTGGAGAAATAACTCCAGAAAGAATGAAGAGACAGAGCCAAAGCAAAAACAACACCCACCTGGGGATGTGACTGGTGATGGAAGTAAAGTCCAATGCTGTAAAGAGCAATACTGCATAGGAACCTGGAATGTTCAGTCCATGAATCAAGGCAAATTTGAAGTGGTCAAATAGGAGATGGCAAGAGTGAACATCGACATTTTAGGAATCAGTGAACTAAAATGGACCAGAATGGGGGAATTTAACTCAAATGACCATTGTATCTACCACTGTGGGCAAGAATCCCTTAGAAGAAATGGAGTAGACATCATAGTCAACAAAAGAGTCCAAAATGCAGTACTTGGATGTAATCTCAAAAACCGACAGAATGATCTCTGTTCGTTTCCAAGGCAAATCATTCACTATCACAGTAATCCAAGTCTATGCCCTGACCAAAAATGCTGAAGAAGCTGAAGTTGAATGGTTCAGAGACCTACAAGACCTTTTAGAACTAACACCCAAAAAAGATGTCCTTTTCATTATAGGGGATTGTAATGCAAAAGTAGGAAGTCAAGAGATAACTGGAGTAACAGGCAAATTTGGCCTTGGAGTACAAAACGATGCTGGTCAAAGGCTAACAGAGTTTTGCCAAGATAACGCACTGGTCATAGAAACACCCTCTTCCAACAACACAAGAGAAGACTCTACACATGGACATCACCGGATGGTCAAAACTAAAATCAGATTGATTATACTCTTTGCAGCCAAAAATGGAAATGCTCTATACGGTCAGCAAAAAACAAGACCAGGAGCTGACTATGGCTCAGAGCATGAACTCCTTATTGCCAAATTCAGACTTAAATTGAAGAAAGTAGGGAAAACCAGAAGACCATTCAGGTATGATCTAAATCAAATCCTTTATGATTATACAATGGAAGTGAGAAATAGATTCAAGGGATTAGATCTGATAGAGTGCCTGAAGAACTATGGATGGAGGTTAGTGACATTGTACAGGAGGCAATGATCAAGACCATCCCCAAGAAAAAGAAATGCAAAAAGGGAAAATGGTTGTCTGAGGAGGCCTTACAAATAGCTGAGAAAAGAAAAGACAAGAAAGGCAAAGGAGAAATGGAAAGATATACTCATTTGAATGCAGAGTTCCAAAGAATAGCAAGGAGAGATAAGAAAGCCTTCCTCAGTGATCAATGCAAAGAAATAGAGGAAGACAACAGAACAGGAAAGACTAGAGATCGCTTCAGGAAAATTAGAGATACCAAGGGAACATTTCATGCAAAGATGGGCACAATAAAGGACAGAAATGGTATGGACCTAATAGAAGCAGGAGATATTAAGAAGAGGTGGCAAGGATACACAGAAGACTATACAAAAAAGATCTTCATGACTCAGATAACCACGATGGTGTGATCACTCACCTAGAGTCAGACATCCTGGAATGTGAAGTGAAGTGGGCCTTAGGAAGCATCACTATGAACAAAGCTAGTGGAGGTGATGGAATTCCAGCTGAGCTGTTTCAAATCTGAAAAGATGATCCTGTGAAAGTACTACACTCAATTTGCCAGGAAATTTGGAAAACTCAGCAGTGGCCACAGGTCTGAAAAAGGTCAGTTTTCATTCCAAACCCAAAGAAAGTCACTGCCAAAGAATGCTCAAACTACTGCACAATTACACTCAACTCACACACTAGCAAAGTAATGCTCAAAATTCTCCAAGCCAGGCTTCAGCAGTATGTGAACTGTGAACTTCCAGATGTTCAAGCTGGATTTAGAAAAGGCAGAGGAACTGGAGATCAAATTGCCAACATCTGTTGGATCATGGAAAAAGCAAGAGAGTTCCAGAAAAACATCTATTTCTGCTTTATTGACTATGCCAAAGCCTTTGACTGTGTGGATCACAATAAACTGTAGAAAATTCTGAAAGAGATAGGAATACCAGACCACCTGACCTGCCTCCTGAGAAATATGTATGCACATCAGGAATCACAGAACTGGACATGGAACAACAGACTGGTTCCAAATTGGGAAAGGCATACATCAAGGCTGCATATTGTCACCCTGCTTATTTAACTTTTATGCAGAATACGTCAAGGAAATGTCAGGCTGGATGAAGCACAGCTGGAATCAAGATTGCTAGGAGAAATATCAATAACCTCAGATACAGAGATGACACCACCCTTGTGGCAGAAAGTGAAGAAGAACTAAAGAGCCTCTTGAAGAAAGTGAAAAAGTTGGCTTAAAACAGCATTCAGAAAACTAAGATTTAAATAACATGATAGTATTAATGATGAATACATCATTAAAGAGTGTAAGAACACTGAAATGTGGAATATACATGAAAATTTAGCTTTCCAAGCCACTGGAAGAAGTTATTACATTATACTGAGGGTCCTAGACACTTTACAATGAAGGATAACTTTCATTTACTGAAAGATTTTAAATGATTTGGGGGTGGAAAGTAGGGCAGGGGGTTTGAATTAGATGGACAGAAATGAAAGAAGTAAGGATCTTGAGTAGACTGATGATGGTGAACAGCAAGGAAGGTGGCATCACTTATAAGATTCCTTTCTAGAGGGAAACCCAGAAAACAGCAAGTTTTGTATGGCAGATAGTGAGGTTTGACAACACAGAACAGCATACTGTCTGCTGTATAAAACCTCCAATTGATCAGTTGATTCTAACTTATTAGTGAGAAACTCTTGGTTCCTGGTGGCTCAGATGGTAAAGTGTCTGTCTACAATGCGGGAGACCCAGGTTCAATCCCTGGGTTGGGAAGATCTCCTGGAGAAGGAAATGGCAACCCACTCCAGTGTTCTTGCCTGGAAAGTCCCATGGATGGAAGAAACCGGTAGGCTACAGTCCATGGGGTCGCAAAGAGTCAGACACGACTAACCGACTTCACTTTCTTGGTTTGAAAATGCTATGAAATACTGTAAACAATGATTTTCCCTGAGACGACCCAGGTATTAGAGCAGTGACATTTCCCCCTCCCCCCACAATAGGTAAATAATAAAAGTGTGAGAACAATAGGAGGAGAAAATACTATATCCAACTAAATCTCAGGAAACAAGTAGCAGATTCAAAATTTTCCTTCCTATGTTTTGACTTTTATTCTCCAAGTAAGTACAGAATTGTATATGAAAGTCAGTGATGATTTACACTAAGCACTGAAAAACAACCTGCCAAATTTGAATCTCTTGCAATCTGTCTTGTACCAATATTCAAAAATAGATATTTCTGAAAGGACAAATACAACATTCTGGCTTAAAGTAAGTGAGAAACACTTAAATTTGAAAATCATGTTTATTTAAAAGGAGAAATATCACTGGAAAGGGGTTGAGGAACTGCATGAAGAGGGTTATCAGAAGTGACAGAGAACAACCTACAAGTATAGAGGTGATCTGCAGTAATAAGAGTCTGCTGCTGCTGCTGCTAAGCCGCTTCAGTCGTGTCCGACTCTGTGCGACCCCATAGATGGCAGCCCACCCAGCTCTCCCATCCCTGGGATTCTCCAGGCAAGAACACTGGAGTGGGTTGCCATTTCCTTCTCCAACACATGAAAGTGAAAGTGAAGTCGTGTCCAACTCCTAGCGATCCTGTGGACTGCAGCCTACTAATTAACAGTTGACCCCACTTTTACTAATATTTAGTTTCAAGGAAATAAGTCTATATCAGTTCAGTTCAATTCAATCGCTCAGTTGTGTCTGACTCTTTGCAACCTCATGAATCACAGCACGCCAGGCCTCCCTGTCCATCACCAACTCCTGGAGTTCACTCAAACTCATGTCCATAGAGTCGGTGATGCCATCCAGCCATCTCATTCTCTGTCGTCCCTTTCTCCTCCTTTCCCCAATCCCTCCCAGCATCAGAGTCTTGTCCAATGAGTCAACTCTTCATATGAGGTGGTCAAAGTATTGGAGTTTCAGCTTTAGCATCAGTCCTTCCAATGAACACCCAGGACTGATCTCCTTTAGGATGGACTGGTTGGACCTCCTTGCCATCCAAGGGACTCTCAAGAGTCTTCTCCAACACCACAGTTCAAAAGCATCATAATTTCAAATTATTTTTATTATGAAGAAGAGAAATCATGCTATAATTAGAAGAGAAATCATGTTATAATTAGTACATAGCTCTTGGGATAAATTATCTATAAACTCAACTCCAATACTGATGTTTATATAATTTATTATCATATTTTATACAGGGAAGACTACTGAAAGATATTCTACCTTTCACAAAACATGCTGCCATTTCTCTGACATCGCTGTTCACTGATTCATGTGCAAGAATACTACTGACTGGAAATACGGGTAAGTCACTGCTGTTATGCAGTTGGCCACAAGTATCTTAAAAACCTACATGATATAAAAATGGATATAGGATAACACTGTGAAATTTACTGAAACAAAAGGAAGGATGCCCAAGCTGCCAAGCAAACAGAAGCTCTGTATTTAAAGAAGACATATGATTTCTTCTGTCATTAAATTGGGTATAGGACTGTTGTTGTTCACTTGCTCTGTTGTGTCTGACTTTTTGCGACCCCGTGGACTGCAACATGCCAGGCTTCCCTGTCCATCACCATCTCCCGGACTTGCTCAAAATCATGTCCATCGAGTCGGTGATGCCATCCAACCATCTCATCCTCTGTCATCCCCTTCTCCTGCCTTCGATCTTTCCCAGCATCAGGGTCTTTACTAATGAGTCAAGTCTTTGCATCAATTGGCCAAAGTATTGGAATTTCAGCTTCACCATCAGTCCTTCCAATGAATGTTCAGGATGGATTTCCTTTAGGATTGATTGGTTTGATCTCCTTGCTGTCCAAGGGACTCTCTTAAGAGTCTTCACCAACACAACAGTTCAAAAACATCAATTCTTCAGCACTCAGCCATCTTTATTGACCAACTCTCACATCCATACATTACTGGAAAAACCACAGCTTTGACTATACGAACATTTGATGGCAATGTAATATCTCTGCTTTTATGTCTATGTCTATGTCTATGTCATGGCTTTTCTTCCAAGGAGCAAGTATCTTTTAATTTCATGGCTGCAGTCACCATCTACAGTGATTTTGGAGCCCAAGAAAATAAAGTCTATCACTGTTTCCATTGTTTCCCCATCTATTTGCCATGAAGTGATGGGACATGATGCCATGATCTTCTTTTTTTGCAATGCTGAGTTTTAAGCCAGCTTTTTCACTCTCCTCTTTCACTTTCATCAAGAGGCTCTTTAGCTCTTCTTCACTTTATGCCACAAGGGTGGTGTCATCTGCATATCTGAGGTTGTTGATATTTCTCCCAGCAATCTTGATTCCAGCCTGTGCTTCATCCAGCCCGGCATTTCCATGATGTACTCTGCATAAAAGTTAAATAAGCAGGATGACAATATACAGCCTTGATGTACACCTTTTCCAATTTGGAACCAGTCTGTTGTTCCATGTCCAGTTCTAACTGTTGCTTCTTCACCTGCATATAGGTTTCGCAGGAGGCAGGTAAAGTGATAGAGTATTCCCATCTCTTGAAGAATTTTCCACAGTTTGTTGTGAGCCATGCAGTCAAAGGCTTTAGCATAGTCAACCAGAAGTAGATGTTTTTCTGGGATTCTCTTGTTTTTCCAAAAGTTGTTGGCAATTTTATCTCTGGTTCTCCTGCCTTTTCTAAATCCAGCTCGAACACCTGGGAGTTCTTGGTTCACATACTGTTGAAGCCTGCTGCTGCTGCTAAGTCAGCATTACTTTGCTAGCATGTGAAATGAGTGCAATTGTGGGGTAGTGTGAACATTTCTTGGCATTGCACTTCTTTAGGATTGGAATGAAAACGGACCTTTTCCAGTCCTGTGGCCGCTGATGAGTTTTCCAAATTTGCTGGCATATTGAGTGCAGCACTTTCATAGTATCATCTTTTCAGATTTGAAATAGCTCAGCTGGAATTCCATCATCTCCACTAGCTTGCTCGTACTGATTCTTCCTAAGTCCCACTTGACTTTGTATTCTAGGATGTCTGGCTCTAGGTAAGCGGTCACACCATTGTGGTTATCTGGATCATTAGATTTTTTTTTTGTATAGTTCTTCTGTATATTCTTGCCACCTCTTCTTAATATCTTCTGTTTCTGTTAGGTCCATACCATTTCTGTACTTTATTGTGCCCATCTTTGCATGAAATGTTCCCTTGGTGTCTCTGATTCTCTTTCCAACTCTATTGTTTTCCTCTATTTCTTTGCATTGTTCACTTAGGAAGGCTTTCTTATCTCTCCTTGCTATTCATTGGAACGCTGCATTCAGATGGGCATATCATTCCTTTTCTCCATTGTCTTTTGCTTCTCTTCTCTTCTTACATATTTTTAAGGCCTCCTCAGACAACTATTTGGCCTTTTCGCATTTCTTTTTCTTGGGGATGGTTTTGATCACCACCTCCTATACCATGTTATGAACCTCTGTCCATAGTTCTTCAGGCACTCTATCAGATCTAATCCCTTGAATCTATTTGTCACTTCCACTGTATAAGGGATTTAAGTCATACCAGAATGGTAGAGTGGTTTTCCCTACTTTCTTCAATGTAAGTCTAAATGTGACAATAAGGAGTCCATGATCTGAGTCACAGCTCCCAGTCTTGTTTTCATTGACTGTATAGTGACTCCATCTTCAGCTGCAAAGAATATATTCAATCTGATTTCGGTATTGACCATCTGGTGATGTCCATGTGTAGAGTCATCTTTTGTGTTGTTGGAAGAGGGTGTTTGCTATGACCAGTGCATTCTCTTGGTAAAACTCTGTTAGCCTTTGCCCTGCTTCATTTAGTAATCCAAAGCCAAACTTGCCTGGTCCTCTAGGTATGTCTTGATTTCCTACTTTTGCATTCCAGTCTCCTATAATGAAAAGAATATCTTTTTTGGTGTTATTTCTAGAAGGCCTTCAGCTTCATAGAAGGTCTTCTTGTAGGTCTTCAGCTTCAGCTTCTTCAGCATCATTGTTTGGGGTATAGACCTCGATTACTATGATAGTAATCGAGGAAATGAACAGAGATCATTCTGTCATTTTTGAGATTGTATCTAAGTACTGCACTTCAGACTCTTCTGCTGACTATGATGGCTACTCCATTTCTTCTAAGGGATTCTTGCCCACAGTAGTAGATATAATGGTAAGCTGAATTAAATTTGTCCATTCCAGTCCATTTTAGTTCACTGATTCCTAAAATGTGATGTTCACTCTTGCCATCTCCTATTTGACCACTTCCAATTTGCCTTGATTCATGGACCTAACATTCCAGGGTCCTATGCAATACTGTTCTTTAGAACATCAGACTTTACGTTCACCACAGGAAACATGCACAGCTGGGTGTTCTGCTTTGGTTCAGCCTCTTCATCCATTCTGGACCTATTTTTCCACTGATCTCCAGTAGCATATTGGGCACCTACCAACTGGGAAGTTCATCTTTCAATGTCACATCTTTTTTTCCTTTTTACACTGTTCATGGAGTTCTCAAGGCAAGAATGCTGAAGTGGTTTGCCATTGCCTTCTCCAGTAGACCACGTTTTGTCAGAACTCTCCACCATGACCCATCCACCTTGCGTAGCCCTACATGGCATGGCTCATAGTTCCTTTGATTTAGACAAGGCTGTGATCTATGTGATCAGTTTGGTTCACTTCCTGTGATTGTGGTTTTCACTCTGTCTCCCTCTGATGGGTGAGGATTAGAGGCTTGTTGAAGCTTCATGGTAGGAGGGAATGGCTGTGGGGAAATCTGGGTCTTGTTCTGGTGGGTAAGGCCATGGTCAGTAAACCTTAAATTCAATTTTCTGCTGATGGGTGCGGCTGTATTCCCTCCTTGTAGTTTTGGCTAATGGCATAATGGTGACCTCCTGCAAAGGGACTTATGTCAGTACACCATGGCTCCATGAACTGCTCAGTTAGTGCCCCTGACCCCGCAGCAGGCCACTGTTGACCCACGCTCTGCCAGAGACTCCCGGACACTCATAGCCAAGACTGGCTTATTCTCTTTTGGGGTCGCTGCTCCTTTCTCCTAGGTCCTGGTGAGCATAAGGTTTTGCTGTGCCCTCCAATAGTCTGCTTTCCCAGTCCTGTAGGAGTTCTGTATAGGACTCCCACTCCCTTATTTGCATATTTGGAATAATGTAAAGATTTTATTTATAATCTTAAAAGGGTTATGTTGCATTGACCTTCATTCTAAAGGGAGTCATGCATGAGAAGAAAGGGATTATTTGTTCTTCATAGGGGACTTTTATTGTTATAACCAATATGAAAGTGAAAGTGAAGTTGCTCAGTTGTGTCCAACTCTTTGCGACCCCATAGTCTGTAGCCTACCAGGCTCCTCTGTCCATGGGATTTTCCAGGCAATAGTACTGGAGTGGATTGCCATTTCCTTCTCCAGGGGATCTTCCCAACCTAGGGCTTGAATCCGGGTCTCCTGCAAGGTAGACAACATGCTTTACCATCTGAGCCGCCAGGGAAGTCCATAACCAATATAGTTGGTCTTAATTCTTTCATGTAACACTATTTTTTTTTAATGCTTCCTTCCTATTTCCTCTCTTCTTTTGAATTAAGCCTAAGCTTTCTTTTTTTCTCTCAAGCTTAGCCTACACTTCTTTTTACCACAGCCAAACCTTATTATTTTCTAATGTAATCTTGAGATCTGCATCCAGATATTGTTATTATACTAATATTTAAATTTTATGTCTCCTCTTTTAAAACTAATTTTTCATTTCAAAAGTTACCTTACAAAAGTCTCAATGTATTATTTTGTATTAACAATTGCCTGAGTCTTCTGGAGATTGTAGAAAATAATTATTTATGTTTGCATTCAATATTACCGGTAGATTTACAGCATGTATTTAAAGCTATCTTTATTTAAATGAACTTATTTACAAAATAGAAACAGACTCACAGAGACAGAAAACAAACTTATGGTTCCCAAATGGAGAGGTGGGGGAGGAGGGATAAATTAGAGTAAATTAGGGGATTGAGATAATCAGATACAAATTACTATATATATAAAACAGACAAGCAAGGTCCCACTGTAGATGTAGAGCACAGTATATAGTAATGGAGACAGTGACAGACTTTATTTTCTTGAGCTCCAAAATCACTGTGGATGCTAACTGCAGCCATGAAAGCAAAAGATGCTTGCTCCTTGGAAGAAAAGCTATGACAAACCTAGACAGTATATTCAAAAGCAAAGACATCACTTTACCAACAAAGGTCCATATAGTCAAAGCTCTATGGTTTTTTGAGTAGTCGAGTATGGATGTGCAACTGAACCATAAAGAAGGCTGAACACTGAAGAACTGATGCTTTTGAACTGGGGTATTGGAGAAGACTCTTGAGAGAGTCCCTTGGACTGCAAGGAGATAAAAAACCAGTTAATCCTAAAGGAAATCAATCCTGAATATGCACTGGAAGGAGCGTTGCTGTAGCTGAAACTCCAATACTTTGGCCACCTGGTGTGAAGACCCAATTCATTGGAAAAGACTCTGATGCTGTGAAAGATTGAAGGCAGGAGGAGAAGGGGACGACAGAGGATGAGATGGCTGGATGGCATTACTGATTCAATGGATGTAAGTCCGAGCAGACTCCAGGAGATTGTGAAGGACACACAGGGAAGCCTAGTGTGCTGCAGTCCATGAGGCTGCAAAGAGTCGGACACAACAGTGATTGAACAACAACTGTATAGCACAAGGAACTATATTCAACATCTTGCAGCAAACTATGATGGAAAATAATCTGAAAAAGGATATACATATATAACTGAATCACCTTTCTGTCCACATCCCAATATTGTGAGATTTCATTTTGACACTGCCAACATGTAGCTTGCCACATTACTCCAATATCTGGTTTTCATCTGCAGACCACTTGTAATATCAATCTTCTGGCAGGCTTTAACTCATCTATTAGTGCCTGGGGACACAGCTGGGTCTGTGGCTCCTACATGAACAGCACCATAAGGGGCTTCTTCAGCATACTCCATTTTCCACCCCCCACAAGCCGCTGCAGTCTCCCAGGAAACAAAAGCACTGGATCACCCTTTCCAGCATTATTTACTGAATGGTTTAGTAGCTGTTTAATGTAATCAGTTCCTATGACTTTTCCACTAGACCCAACCATACATGCAAAACATGCAGTTTAAGGGTCCCACTTCCAGCTCCTATAGCTTTAGCTCCTTCATGCAGCAGATCAAACAGAAGTTCTAGTACATACGCATGCATATGTGGAGTACTAATTGTTGCTTGGAACCCCATAGATTGTGAAGAATCCATGTGAAGAATCCATATAAAGGTTGCATTTTGCATAGTGAGAGCAGTCTGAGGCCAACATAACTTCAAATACTTTGCCTTGAGGATTCCGTTTTTGTGGAGGTTGTGGATTAGCTCTGAGGGGCTGGCACCCCCAGATTTCCAGGCCATCGCTAAGAACACTCAGAGCAGGTGTAGAACCAGTGCACCAGTGGTGCCCTGCGGTGTCTCCAAGAGGGAGGCCGCCTCCCGCACGGTCATCACCCTGCTCGAGTCCCTGCTGTAGCTGCTGCGGCGGCACTACACCTCTCAGATACTATTTTATTTACCATTTTAAATGCTTGAATCAAAACAACTTGATCAAAACAAGTCTGAGTAGTATTAATAATTACTTAGACAAGAGAATATTTAATTTAAAAGTCCAATGTTTACATTTCATACAGAAGGACACGTTATCCTTTGCAGTATCAGTTCCTTCTTGGAATCACCTCATGATGAAAAGGTAAGAACTTCAGTTTTAGTTTAATTAATGAATCAAGACATTTACTGAGCATTTCTCTGTGCCAAATGCCACAAAAGATAGAAATACAGGACAAGACTACCTACTCTCAAGTCATATGTGATACTACTGAAACGTAAGCTATATGACAAATAACAGTGGTCTACTGGAGAAAATAGGGGATGAATGAGTGAGCAAACAAGCCACTGGTCATTCTGCATCTACTTCATGTTTTGACTTATTTGTTAGAGTCTGCCAAGAGCGTAAGAGCATCATACATCAAGCAGTCCTCCACAGTCATTGCCTTTATCTTACACAACTTCATAGAAGGAAGTTTCATAACCTTTCCTAGAAGCCCCACCTGGTACCCAGACATTATTATTTTCAAGAAACTCTTCCCCTATAGTCTAAAATCATCCTTATGATTAAATATGTTATTCTATTTTTAGTGTTAATGCAGTGTAAATGTCACCATCCTTAGTTGATAACCATTTAAATATGTACTTCCTGGGACTTCCCTGGCAGTCCAGTGGTTAAGATTCCATGCTTCCATTGCAAGCAGAGTGGGTTCTATCCCTGATTAGGGAACTAAGATACCAGATGCCTCGCAGCATGGCTTAAAAAAAAAAAAATGCACTTCTTGTGTGTGTGTGTGGATATGCCAATATATCTACATATATTATAAAAATTCAAAACTAATCAAAGACTACAGCAAGAAAACACTATTTTATCATAGGCTTATTTCCCTGTAAGTTAATTCTTCAAATCCAAAAGCCAAATAGTAGCTTAAACAGAAATGTTGTTTTTGGATTACAGGTATTAATATTAATGCATAGATACATTGATTAGGATGGGATTCCTTGCAGAGTGTTTTAGAATGCTTATTGTTTCAAATATTATCTCACCTGGTCTACAGAGTTTTTCTTTCAAGAACCCTTTATAGCTTTTATAAAGTTCAGATACTTAGCTTCAGTATGACTATCTTCAGTTTGCAGAAGGGAAATCAGAAAGCAGCTTGCCTGGGATCACATCATAGTTAATGATGAAGACAGAGCCAGAATCAGGGTTCCTGTCCTCTAATCCAATTCTCTTTCCACATGTAACACTTACCACCAGCAAATGGAAAGCACTAAGTTTCAACTTACTCTATCAATTATATGGCATGCTGTGAGAGAAACAAAAACAATCATATGCTTGAATCATGTATGAGAAGAAAGTTATCTAATTGTTTTCTCTTACTTGTGATAATTATCAATATTCTCATATTAATTTTATCAGATGAAAAATACAATTCAAAACCTTCATTTTCACAAGTGGACTTCCTACAAACTTCCTTTCAAAATTCAGAGAAAATATTTAAAACAAAGTAATGTGTTGATACTGAATTAGAATAATAGTGGGATTGATTTTTAAAAGCATTTTCACCAATTGAAATGAAGAGGATCTATTTTAATAACATGTCTAAATTCTTCCCTATCCAACCTGATTTCACCCTTCTCTTTATTTGAACAATGTGATTTTCCAGTTTGTATCTGGCTGCCTATTTATAAATGCACAATGGATTCTGGTCATAAAACATCTCATTATTACATACACTAATATGTACCATGCATTAAACAAGATTCAGTTATGGATTACAACTACAGTGAAAACTTAATAAGTCAGTCTATAAATCAGAGGTTAATCTGGTTCTCTTGAGACAATACTGTTTAAAAGATGATCTGTGGAATACCAATAGTCTAAGAGATACAGTAGGCAAAATCTATCTACACAAAGACAAATAGTATATCACGTTTGGGACACCTTTTGGCCAACCCAATACAATAGAACAACAGACAGTATCAATTGTGCATTATACACAATATAGATTAAGTATCCTTAGTGAAGGATACTGAAACTTGTTTCAAATGCATGTGCAGGTACCGCTTGTGTTTACTGGGTCATGAAGTAAAATGTATTTCTTACTATAGATATGGTCCATATTAATGAAATCCTTGCCTTAAGAGAATTCCGTCCCATGGCAAAGAAAGAACCTTTGGGCAACCAATGTTCTTGAAAAGCTTTGAGAAAATAAGTAGAAGGGTGTAGATTTTACCCTGGTTCTTTAAGAATAGGGAACTTAATCAGAAGGTCAAGAAATATTGGAAGAATTACGCCTAACTTACTATGTTAAAGTCTAAATGAATTTGGGTCTTATAGAACTCTGAGCTGCCAGAATTCTATCTCCCACATAGATGACCAGCAAGAAGTAAGGACTTAGTCTGGGTTCATCAGTGACAAAGAGGGAACATGTTTTATGGGGATATAACTACAGAATAAGTCTCCCAATTGACAACTCTAGTCCACATGGTTTAAAAAGTTCTTCTGGAGCCAATTTAGAGGCTCTAAACTTGAGGATAAGTCACATCCTGAAGTGTCAAGATGTCTTTGTGAGAGAATGAGCTGGGTCCAATCCTTTTGTTAATTCTTTGTGGTATGTAAGTAACATATATATCCTGCAATCATCAACAACAGCCCCCCTCCAAAACAAACAAAAAATTAGCCAGGAATCTCTGGATAAAACTTGGAAATAGGAAAAGTCTTCTTGCCAATCTCCCCTTTGGTCATCTTCTTTTAACTCTGCTTTCTCCTGCTCCTGATTATATTATATGTAATATTGCTATATTATATTACATAGTCCCCCCACAATCCTTCTAAGGATTTTCTTTCATCTAGTCTTCTACTAGTTTTCAACTAAATGAATTGCTAATCCTCAGTTAAATGATAAGCTGCTAAAGGTATAAGATATTTCCTGTCCCAGAGATATGCACAGATTAACAAAAAACCTAACCTAAAAATAGAATTTTTGCTACCTCAACAAGCAATAGAAGAGATAACTGGGGTGGGGATTTCACTGTCTTGCACAGATGTCTACACCATTCATTCATTAGCTTAGCTCTTTGATGATTAATGTTTTTGTTCAAGATTGTATTTGGATCAGTATGTACTTTTTAAAAGAGATATGCTTTATTGTTGCTGTCTAGAAATTCAAGCAGCTTCTTGCCTGGCGTGCTCATTCATTAGAAATTGTTCAAATAATCTATGTAGAAGAGAAACAAGTGGTACTTACTGCCTCCATCGATGGCTCAGTAAGGTATGGACCTTCATATTGTGAATTCAGGTTGTATGAGGTAAAGGATTTTAAGCTAAACTTTGAGCATATACCATAAGTGGAATCTTGATTAGCAGATTAAAACAAATAAAAGGTGGCACCAAAGGACTTTGAGAAGCTAGTCACTAATTTGTAATTTTCCACGCTGAAGAAAATGAGATGCCATGCTCATCAACACTAAAAGGTATACTTTCAATACAAGTGTTCTTATAGACTTATTTCAAATCATTAAGCAATATGGATAGCTCAGAGAGATAGACCCAAGCCCAGGGAAGACTACAGGATACACACGATGAGAAGTCATTACAAAATAAAGGAAAAACCAACTAATACTGAGAAAAGTGAAAGTGAAGTAATTGTTTCAATGAAAATATAATTGACATTAAAAGTCTACTTGTTTTTGTGGTTCTTTTCTTCCTTGGTTGCTCCTCTTACTTCAGAGGGGTGAGCACAGTGCTACATTTGGAGCAAACAGAGATGATTTACTAGGACTGTAATCAATTATATTCTCTAGAAAGCCTCCCCTTAGGATCAGCTTTTTTAAAAAAACCGAGGTTTTAAATAATATTACATTAGTTTCAGATATACAACAGAATGATTCAATATATGTATATATTATAAAATAAGTCAACACATCACCATACATAGTAATAATTTTTTTTTCCTTCTAATGAGGACTTTAGAGATCTACTACTTCAGAATTAATAACTATAGTGGCCATGCTCTACCAAGCCTACTTGTTTTTAATTGCCTAGTGATGCTAAGTATACATACATAAAATGCTAAAAATACATACACACACACATATATATATATACACACACAGAAGGAGAAAGGAAATTTCATGACCATTCTTGAGACAAATTGCTACATATAATTCAAACCATATTTCAAAAAGATACATGCAAGCCAATGTTCATTGCAGCACTATTCACAATAGCCAGGACATGGAAGCAACCTAAATGTCCACTGTCAAATAAAGAAGATGTAGTACATATTTAAAATAGACTATTATTCAGCCATTAAAGAGAATGAAATAATGCCTTTTGCAGCAGTATGGATGGATCTAAAGATTACCATACTAAGTAAAGTTGCACATAGAAAGACAATACCATATGATATCACTTAAATACAGAATCTTTAAAAAAAATGATACAAATGAGCTTATTCACAAAACAGAAACAGACTCACAGACTTAGAGAATGAATTTTTGGTTACCAGGGAGATGGGATAAATTGGGAATTTGCCATTGACATGTACATACTGCTCTATTCAAAATAGATAACCAACAAGGACCTAGTATACTGCACAAGGAACTAAGCCCAATACTCTGTAATAACCTGGGGAAAGAATTTGGAAAAGAATATATACACGTTCATGTATAACTGAATCACTCTGTTTTACACCTGAAACCAACACAACTTTTTTAATCAACTATACTTCAATATAAAATGCAAGCTTAAAAAATTACATTAAAAAATCATAATAAATTGGCCTCTTAAGGGCATAAAAGTAGGTAAGATCAAAGGAGATAAAGAGGTTTCAAAGTGTTTTCAAGAGTTTAAACATAATGAAGATGAAAAGGAAGAAATATTTTATGTTATGTGAATGACTATGGTCTGAACTTCAGAAGACCCTAGCTAGCTATATGAGCTTGAGCCTGGTGATTCAGACAGGGACAAGACCATATAGCATTGTAGCAGACACTGTTCAGGATTTGGATCTTCATCTTGAGATAAATAGCCACCAAAAAATATTAAGTGGGTGAGTAACATAATTAGTAGAGTTTATATATGGCTCAGACAGTAAAGAATCTGCCTGCAATGCAAGAGCCCTGGGTTCAATCCCTGGATCAGGAAGATCCCCTGGAGAAGGGAATGGCTATCCACTCCAGTATTCTTGCCTAGAGAATTCCATGGGCAGAGGAGTTGAGTGACTAACACTCATTTAATTTGAGATATGTTTTAAAAGTAATAATGTGTGAGGTATGGATTTTGGAGCAGCAAAATTGGGAGCACAAAGACCAGTTAGAAGTCACTGGTGAATACAGTGGTGTGAACTCAGGGAGTGGTAACAGTGGTAGGAATAAATATTTTGGATTTGAGAACTATCTAGGAGGCAAAATCCAGAAGATATAAACTTTAACTGAAAGAGAAGGTAAGAGATAGATGTCGAATGATTCCAGGCATTATAAAACTAGATGAATACTAGTGTCATTCATTGAGAAAAGAAGCACTAAAAAAGGAAAACATTTGAAATATGGAAAGATGAAAATCTTTCAGAAATACCGAGTTAAAGATAAATCTTTAAGATAAGATCTTATTTGAGGGCAAATAGAGCTGCTTTCTCTGTCAAAGAGATCGGTTGTTTTATTCATAGGAAAAATGAACTGACATGAAAATTACATTTAATTATTATAGATGTTTTCCAAAACTCTCTCCCTTGAGTCTCTGCTCTAGCTTATTTTCAGTTGTCATCAGAAGTGTTAATTGGGCATTATAGTACACACACACACACACACACTCCCCACACGTTACACGTGTGCACACCTCTATTGTTTATAAGCTTTTCCTGCTCAAACCAGTTTTCTATAGCATGGAGGAATTACTTTACAATTCCTTCAAGTGAAGCTATCCCTAAATACTCAGTTCAAAAAACTTACCTCTTCGAACTGGGATACTACCTAGACTTTGTAGAATCTACTCGTAGTCCATTTAGATTGTTCTCCTCCTGGGTCATTGAGGTAGGCACATTATGATTGTTTCCATCACTTGCTATTTTGAGCTTGAAATCAAGACATAAGTGGAAGATCTGTTGGACATTATTTTATTTGTGTCTTATTTCCATAAGACATAGGGTACATACTCTTGCTAATGACATTCTGTATGACTTTAAACCATGTGGGTTATTTAGAAGGACCTCTTGGAGTGAAATAATGCATATATATAAAGAATCACTTCTTTTGCCACCTTATTGAAGAATTCAGTTGTAAAAAATAGTATGGCGTTTCCAAAATAGTAGAAAATGCAGATGGCAGTTGAAATGATTTTGGTAAGAGTGAAACCATTAGTAGATGTCTCCTCCCATAAGTTCTGTTGATGCTGATACAGAAATTAGACAGCTGATACAGAAATTAGACAGTTGAATGAGCACTACTATTTTGGGAAAAATCCATTTCTAGTCTTCTGAGTTTAATAAGTGGTTATCATAAGTACAGATTTAAAATGACATTTCCAAAATTGTTGTAGATTAGAATTCCAACTAGTAAAAATGTTTATGTTATGATTAGCTCCACATATTTAATAGGTAGGGTTCTGGACTCAAGTTTAAAATCCCTGCTGGGCCAAGAAAAATCTACATAAGTGACCTAAACAGAGTAACTTCCACTGAAGTCCAGTTACTTTCTTCTCCCTACCTTTGCCTTTCCCCAGGCTCTGGCATGCCCTCAATGGTCATTACTGTGGATATTTTGGACAGCGCAGGACCTTTGAACTATCACAGACAAGTGATTTTATTTTGCCTTGTGATGTTACTGAATATCCCATAGAAATAAAAGAAGAAAGCAAATTCACAGAGAAGAAGCTAACATATGAATATCCTCTGGTATTTGACAGACAAAGGTAAGAGCATTTGGTATTCTTTAGGTGAGCAGGTGAAATTATACTATATGATACTGTCACACTGTGCTGAACATGGAGAATTCAAAGATGAAAAGCCCAGAACTTTTCAGTAACTTTGCAACTGAGGGAAAGGGAGAAATAAGTAAACAAAAGCTATAATTTGGTATAATAGTACCTCTAGGAACATGAGTTCTTAAAATAACCACAGAAAGGCAGACAGGATTTAACTGAAGAAAGATCAAGGAACTGCCTAAGCATACACACTAAATACTGAAAGACCATGTTATAGTCTTTCAAGGCTTGGAGTCCAGGGAGCAAGTAGTGAGGATATAATATCTTGCATAATATAAAGCAAGAAAAGTCTATAGGGGCCAAAGCACAATAAGACTTTTAAGGCCCAACATAAGGATTTTTAACTACAGAAATCACTATGATGCAATACATAAGGAGAAGAGGAGGTCTGAAGAAAAAGATGGTGAATTTGGTTTTGGACAGGTTTAAGTCCGAGATGTTTGTGGGACTTCCAAGTGGAGATATTTAATGAGCAGACAGATCTGTCTAGAGCTCCCCAAAGAGGGCAGACCTATAGGTAAAAGTTTTGGTGTCATCAGTTCAGTTCAGTTCAGTTCAGTGGCTCAGTCGTGTCCGACTCTTTGCGACCCCATGAATCGCAGCACGCCAGGCCTCTCTGTCCATCACCGACTCCCGGAGTTCACCCAGACTCACGTCCATCGAGTCCGTGATGCCATCCAGCCATCTCATCCTCTGTCATCCCCTTCTCCTCCTGCCCCCAATCCCTCCCAGCATCAGAGTCTTTCAGCATAGTAGTATTTTCAATCTGGATAAGTCACTCGGGTCCTGTATAGAGAGTGAGCAGAAACAGAAAACTGAGGAAGAAATCAAGAAATAGCCTGTAAAGAGCAGACCAAAGAAGAGAAATCAGTGAAAACCATTAAGAAGGAATAGCCAATAGGTTGAAAGGAAAGCCAGAAACAAATGGGGGCGATGGAAATCAAGTGATGAGAGAGGAAGAAAAGTGAGAGGACATATTTGTAGAATGTGGCGGAGAAATCACATAGGACAACAGAAAAGTAAACAGTGGATCCAGCATGTCTGTCAGCTGAAAGGTCACTAATGATTCTAAGTTTCAAAGAGTGATGGGTAAAAATTGCATCATCATGGCTGAGAAATAAATGGGAGCTGTGAGGTGATGACAGCATAGGTTACTTTGCTAGGAAGTCAAATAGCTGTAGGACTGAAGAAGAGTTTGTTTCATGAGTTTGCTTGTTTGTGAGGGAGACTTGAGCATGCTTATAGGCATAGGGGATGGAGAACAGTCCCCAGTAAAGAATAAAATACTGGTGAAAAGTTGTTTTATGCTTTTGCAAAGCTCAGTCCTGGTTTTGACTGCAGCTGAATATTTGTCATAATGGAAGTGACTAGTGCTCACCTGAGCTTTCAACATCAGCAAAGCCCAGCCCTAAATGGTAGATGTCTAAATGTCTAGCCCTCACAGGACTAGAATACCTAGACTGGTAATATCCAGCAGATCACTCCAGTATTCTTGGCCTTCACTGGTAGCTCAGCTGATAAAGAATCTGCCTGCAATGCAGGAGACCTGGGTTCAACCCCCTGGTTGGAAAGATTCCCTGGAGAAGGGAATGGCTACCCACTCCACTATTCTGGACTGGAGAATTCCTAGACTATCCATGGGGTCAGAAAGAGTCAGACACAACTGAATGACTTTCACTCATTCACGCACTCACTTAAAACTGGAATAACTGACAAGATGAGTCCAAAGTGGAAAGAATCAGAGAAGAGTGTCTAAGATAGAGTCTTTTAGGGAAATCCTGAGTAAGTCAAGGCTGAGGAGACACAACGCCATCATCTAGTCCAAAAGTCAGTAGAATAGTTGTAAACAGGAATTGAAGCTAAGAGTCATAAGCCACACAGAACTTGGTTCAAAACAGAAACAGTTGGGGAACAATTAACGAGGGTTCCAAATGATTGCCAAACCACACCCAAGTGTTCAAGGCTTGTCTTAGCTGGGCAGTAAGGAGTACTGGGAGAAAATCTGGCTAAAATGTAAGAAGTGTGATAGTAAAGCCAAGATTCATCAGGATATGGCAAAGTTCACCAGGCAAAGTTGATGAATCTCCTTGGGTAATTGCTGAGTCTTGAGAATCCATGTATCTTAGTACTTAAAACACTATATTCTGATTTGTTAATATGCATCTTATTTACCATTCTCTTGAGTTCCTTGAAGACTAGGAGCATGTTTTATGTATCTTTATATATCCAGTTCTTAGTTCAGTGCTTAGCACATAGTAGGCACTCAAAAGATACTGTGGAACAAATAAAGAATGATTAATGGAGAACTTTACAAGCAGAGGCAACAGATATAAATGATAGATACAAAGTATGAAACAATATGATATATTTGGGATATGTTAAAGTAGGATATATGTTTACATTTAGAATACATACATTTACATTTTTAATACTTAGTTATGACTTTTAAAATATATACATGAGTAAGTTTTAACTATAGTGGAAGCTTGACCTGAGTCACAAAAAATCAAATCAATTAGTTTTATACCAGAGATTTCTATTTTTGTCCCCCCCCCCCAATGGCTATTAATGAAGTTAACTTCATGGAATGTTGAGGTTCAGTAGAAATCTTGGTGATTTCTTTGGAGGGAACTCTGGAAAGTAAAATAAGAGTTAAGTGCAAAGGTCACATCATTAGGACTGGTGCCATGGGAGCCAGAGAATTTGGAGGCCCAGACAAAGGACATGATGGATACTTGTTGAGTAGGCATAGGTATGTCCTTAACCATGTTTTTAATATATGTGTGTATCTTTATATGCAGATGGCAAAAAATGAGCTCGATGTCTTTGCTCTTCAAACGTACACCTCCTAAGGCCTTTGAAGTGGAACATGATTTTAAGTTTTTCAAGTCTCTTTCTTCTCCTAAGGTAGCTTTAAAAAACAAACAAAAAAATCACTTTGCTTTTGTTTTTCTGAATTTAATATGTCCAGTGTATTAGTTTCCTATTGCTGCTGCTACATGTCAATAGAAACTTGGTGGTTTAAACCATACAAGTTAGTTATTTCACAGTTCTGTAGAAGTCTGACTTGCGTCTCACTGGTGTCGCCAGAGTTGTGCCTCCTTCTGGAGCCTCTAGACAGAATCTCATATTCCCTAGTTTGTGGTTCTCTTCCTTTGCCTTCAAAGCCAGAAAATCCTATTCTTCTGTCATCTCATCTCTCTGAACAGTTGGAAATGTTCTCTGCTTTTAAAAATTCCTGTGGCTAGATTGGGCCCCCTTGGATGATCCGTCTCAAGTTTCTTAATGTTAGCCACATCTGCAAAGTCCCTTTTGCCAAATGAAGCAATATATTCACAGACTTGGGGTGGGAGGAATACTGTGTGAATATCATTGGTGGCCATTATTCTGCCTATCACAGATAGAAAAACTTCTCTTCACGCAGAATAGGAGAGAAATGTACACTGTGATTTATTCTATTTCAATTTCTAAAACTTCTAAAAAATGAATATAGCTCATGAGTCTTTAGGCTAAGGTCTAAATGCTTTCAAGTTGTGGTGCTGGAGAAGACTCTTGAGAGTCCCTTGGACTGCAAGGAGATCAAACCAGTTAATCCTAAAGGAAATCAACCCTGAATATTCATTGGAAGGACTGATGCTAAAGCCACCTGATGCAGAGTCAACTCAGTGGAAAAGACCTGATGCTGGGAAAGACTGAAGGCAAAAGGAGAAGAGGGTGTCAGAAGATGAGCTGGTTAGATAGCATCACCAACTTGATGGACATGAATTTGAGCAAACTCTGGGAGATGGTAAAGGACAGGGTAGCCTGGCGTGCTGCAGTCCCTGTGGTCACAAAGTATAGGACGCAACTTAGTGACTGAACATCATCACCACCAACAACTGGCATTAATTAATTAAAATGGATTTCTTCAAGATCTTGCACAATACAAACCAAATTTACCTCTGATTAAAAGTTATCTCTTATTTCTAACCTATAGTTGTCTGACCCTCTATGCTGCTGCTGTTAAGTCACTTCAGTCGTGTCCGACTCTGTGCGACCCCATAGATGGCAGCCCACCAGGCTCCCCATCCCTGGGATTCTCCAGGCAAGAACACTGGAGTGGGTTGCCATTTCCTTCTCCAATCTGCTGCTGCTACTAAGTCGCTTCAGTCGTGTCCGACTCTGTGTGACCCCATAGACGGCAGCCCACCAGGCTCCCCCATCCCTGGGATTCTCCAGGCAAGAACACTGGCGTGGGTTGCCATTTCCTTCTCCAATGCATGAAGGTGAAAAGAGAAAGTGAAGTCGCTCAGTCGTGTCCGACTCTTAGTGACCCCATGGACTGTAGCCTACCAGCTCCTCTGTCCATGGGATTTTCTAGGCAAGAACACTGGAGTGGGTTGCCATTTCCTTCTCCAATCTGACCCTCTATAAATCAGACTAATTGTTTTTTTCTGAACATTTCTCTCAGTCTCCTATCCCTACAGTCCACCTGGGCTACCCCTGCCATATCCATCATCTCTCTCTGTCAAAGTCCATCCTACTTTGCCACTGACAAAGTATCAGTATCCAGTATAGGAAAAAATCAATAATCAGAAAAGATGGTCCAGTTTAAAAAATGATCAAATACTTGGATACCTCACAAAAGAAAAAAAAAAACAACAATAAGTAACTGAAAAGATGCTCAGCCTCATTAGTAATCATGGAAACACACATCAATAATATTATAAGGTAGCATTTTATAGCCACCAGATTGGCAAATATCAAAAAGTCTGACAATCGGTCAGCATTTAGAACAATCAGAACACTAATCTGCTGGTGGAAGTAGTATAAATTGCTAGAATCACTTTGGAAGATTATGTGACAGGCATTATCTAGTAAATTGAAAATAGGCATACTCTACTAAGTATCAACAGAAATTCCTAAACATGTGTTTAGGAGGCAGGAACAAGACAGCTCCTAGCAGTACTATTTGTAACAGCAAAAATCTGAAAGCAGCCTAAATGCTCATCAATAGTATAACTGGTAACTAAATTATGGCCTATTTATAAATTAAAATACTATGGAGCAGTAAAAATGAATGAACTGGAATAACACTTCCCTACACGGATGGATGTTTGAAACATACTACTGAATAAGACAAGTTGTGCATGAGAATATATACACAGTCATTTCTTTTTGATAAAAATAGAGGAAAGGTAAAAGTAAATAAAATATTGTTTTGGCAAAAAGTTAAATAAAAGGTAAAATTATATAAACAAAAGCAAGAGAATTAAGAACACAACATTCAGATGGTCATTATGTTCAAGAGAAGATGAAGAGGACTGGGCACAGGACACTGGCAACCTCAAGTTGAGGACATTGTTCCAGTTTATAAAACGGAAATATGTCATTTTTCACAGCATCAACTTCATGTTCAATAAGTATTTTACACTTTCCAAATGAAATCATTTTATAAGCCCTCGCTTTCTGTCCAAAAGGAACTCGGATAGCTTCACCCAGAAGACAGGGTGACAGGCAAGAAAGAGTTTGGCAGTGGAATGTAACAGACTTCAGTTTAATCTTCAGTGCAGTTCAGTCACTCAGTCGTATCTGACTCTTTGTGACCCCATGAATCGCAGCACGCCAGGCCTCCCTGTCCATCACCAACTCCGGAGTTCACTCAGACTCACGTCCATTGAGTCCGTGATGCCATCCAGCCATCTCATCCTCTGTCGTCCCCTTCTCCTCCTGCCCCCAATCCCTCCCAGCATCAGAGTCTTTTCCAATGAGTTAACTATTCGCATGAGGTGGCCAAAGTACTGGAGTTTCAGCTTTAGCATCATTCCTTCCAAGGAAATCCCAGGGCTGATCTCCTTCAGAATGGGCTGGTTGGATCTCCTTGCAGTCCAAGGGACTCTCAAGAGTCTTCTCCAACACCACATTTCAAAAGCATCAATTCTTCGGCACTCAGCCTTCTTCACAGGTGTTATTTTATCTAATAACTAATAATCTAATCTCTCAAAAAGTTTTTTTGAGGATTATATGAGAAAATGTATATGAGGTACATTGTAGGCATTCAGTAAATGTGAACTCCACTTTCCCCAAAGGCCCCAACCTCTCCTTGCTTTGTGTCTCATAACAGGTTCACTTACCATGTTCTACACTGAAGTTGAACTATTGGTATACTGACTCTTACTTCTCCCCTCCACCAATAAATCATAAGCTCTTTATGGGCAAATATACATGTATAGCACGTAACAAATGCTCGATTTTGCTGAACAGCACAACCTAAAAATAAAGATTGATATTCACTTTTAATATTCTTTTCCAATTTGAAGTGGTAACTGTTAAAGTAATTTAACTGAAATGTTAAATAAATTTGGGCAAATCTTTAGAGGTTTTAAAGCTCTTGAAACAACTGAATGCACTCAGTATTATAAAGCTTGGCCTCTTACCACATCTTTATCTTCTCAGTTGGTTGGTAAAATAACAAAGGTTTAATGCTTGATATAAAAATACATTTCACGTAGGAATCTGATTTCTACTAGCAATTTTATTTTTCCCATTCCTTTTCATTCAAATTGTATAACATTTGTTCACTTCTTTTCATTTCTTTTTGACATATTGTTATTAGTAATAATAATACAATAGATTTAAATCTTACATTTGAGTAGCACCTTACTATATACATTTTGTCCTCATAAGTTGTCAACAGGGAAAGAATTTGCTTAAGATCATGCAACTAATAAGTGGAAGAGTAAAAATTTGATTCCAGGAATTTTGCCACTGATATAATGTGCCCTTTTCATTAAACATTCACTCCTCTCTTTGCAGATTCGAAAACATGCCTTGGAAGGTTTCATGACTGAAAACAGAGAGGCAGGGATTGTTTTTGGTTCTCTGCCCATATACAGGGTGAGTTGGAGGTACCTAGGACTAGAGTGATTCCAGAACAATTAGGGAATCTGGCATCTCATTCCTGACCCTGAGCAAGTAATCACATGAACCAAGCAGAAAGATGATTCCATAAACATGCTGCATCCAAAACCAGAGAAATCTTTAGATTTGTGTGTCAGTGGCTTTGATCATTCTCTGTCATTCCACATTGAACAATACTACAGAAAAGTATTTCAAACTTTACCCTGGTTCTTCATCACCTATAGGATAAAACTAAATGCCTTTAGCCTGGCATTCTCATGATCTGACCTCCACCTGGACTGTATAACCCCATTTTCCACCATATCCTCCCACGTACCCCACACTCCAGTGTGCTAACTTACCTTTCCTTAAGCATCACTGCCCTTCCTTCTACTGTGACTTTGCCTGTGCTGCTCCTCTGCCAGTAACTCATCCACCCCTTGTTTCCCTCCAAATCCCTACTTCTCCTTCAAGTCTCCAAGCCAGATAATCTCTGCTGTTAAATTAACCAAAAATAATAAACCGAAGACAAACCATTGCACCCTAATTTTAACATATAATATTGTTTTATAAAATGTTACTTCTCTTTCCCAAGACCATGTTGATAACCTCCTACAGGTATTAAACCTCCTACAGGTATTAAAGTTAAGCTATAGATGCTGCCAAGGGGAAAGCATCAGAATTAATAGTGGACTCCTGGGATGGTGGGTATGTTTTAAAGCAGTTGGACCTTCTCACTCCCTATCCCCCACCTCTGAATTCATATTACAGAATTTATCACCATAAGTATGTCTTATTCTTTATTTATGGCTCCTAGGTACCAAGCCCCACTAGTCTAAGATTCCTTCCACTAATTGGTTCAGAAGCACAAAGGGAATCTTCAGATGGCTTTCATGGAAAGAAGAAGGGAGGCCATGTTCAACATGAAAAAGTGAGTTAGTACTTAGAATTCCACAGTGCATACCATTTTGGTTTGGATTGTTTCTTATTTCTGGGCCTAAAATTATCTCAGGTCTGACTCTGTCTACAAATATTCCAGGATGCATGTTTTAGCTCAATGAGAAGGAAAACATAAATTTCCAGGACAGACAGAAAAATCAAGCAGGATCTCTGAGCCTGAGCAAAATTAACATCCTAGAGTTAATTTCAAACTTAGGTTCACTGACTAATTTTAAAAGCCAGGCAGTATGGCATGACATATCTGATGGCTGTGTAGCCATCCTTACTTCCTAACATTATTGTACCTGCAGGATGGAGCCAAGATAACAGTAAGTTTCTGGCTCACCAGCCAAGCCAAGGAGAATGTTTTCCATGTATTAGTAGGAAAACTAACAGAAAACTTTATAGCTAACATGGTATTTTTATAAATGATTCTTTGATTTTCACAAAGATCATAAAGAAAATATACACTCATTTCAGAACTGGGAAAAAAAATGGAACCAAAAGGGTGATTAAAATGACTTACCAAAGATCATATAAAATTAAGTCATAACCTGAAGTCAACTTTTTACTCCAAATATCATACTCAATCTCTTAAACAGCCTAAAAAACTAAAACCTTAAAACTGCTCTATTAGTTCTAGGAAGTTTGTATGAGCCTAATTTAAACTATGGCCTTGTATCTAGTTATTCAAATTGATAAAATATTAAGAGGAAGATCTAACAAATAGTAATTTTTATTTTAATTTTAATTTTTTGACCACAACACATGGCATGTTGGATTTCTTAGTTATCCAATCAGGGATCAAACCCAAGCCCTCTGCAATGGAAGCACAGAGACCTAACAACTGGATCACCAGGGAATTCTATTTTCATTTTTTAATTTATAGTTTATATTGGAGCATAGTTGATTTATCCATACAATGTTATATTAGGTGTACAACAAAGTGATTAGGTTACATATATACACACTTCTAGTCTTTTTCAGATTCTTTTCCCATATAGATTATTCCAGCATATTAACTAGTCTCCTCTGTGCTATACAGTAGGTCCTTGTTGATTATTTTCTATATAGTAGTAGGTATGTTTTAATCCCAGGGCTTCCTAGGTGGCACTAGTGGTAAAGGATCCGCTTGCCAATGCAGGAGACGCAAGAGACATGGGTTTGATTCCTTTGTCCGGAAGATCCCCTGGAGAGGGAAATGGCAACCCACTCCAATATTCTTGTCTGGCAAATTTCATGGACAGAAGAACTTGGTGGGCTACCGTCCATGAGTCACAAACAGTCAGACATGACTAAGCACACAATATATGTTAATCCCAACCTCCTGTTAAATCTCTCCCCTCAACCTTTCCCATTTGGTAACCATAAGTTTCTTTCCTAAGTCAAGTGGGTCTGTTTCTGTTTTGTAAATAAGTTCATTTGCATAATTTTTTAGATTTCACATGTAAACACCGTATCTGTCTTTCTCTGCCTAAACTACTCCACTGTGATAATCTCTGGATCCATCCATGGTGCAACAAGTGGCACCATTTTGCTCTTTGCTACGGTTGTTCCATTGTATATATGCACCATATCTTCTTCATCTATTCCTCTGTCAATGGACGTTTAGGTTGCTTCCATGTCATGGCTATTACAAACAGTGCTGCAGTGAACACTGGGGCTCGTGTCTAATCTTGGCCCATGTTCTTCTCTGGATATATGCCCTGGAGAGGGATTGCTGGATGATATGGTAGTTCTATTTTTAGTTTTTAAAGGAACTTTTACATTGTTCTCCATTGTGGCTGTACCAATTTACATTCAAATCAATAGTGTAGGAGGGTCCCCATCTCTCTACACCCTCTCCAGTACTTATTGCGTGTAGACTTTTTGACGATGGCCATTCTGACTGGCGTGAGCTGGTGTCTTGTAGTTTTGACTTGCATTTCTCTAATAATTTGTGATGTTGAGAAACTTTCATGTGCCTCTTGGTTATGTCTGTATTCTTTGGAGAAATGTCTATTTAGGTCTTCTGCCTATTTTTTCATTTTTTTTTTTTGATACTGATAAACAGCAGGAGCTGTTTGTAAATCTTGGAGATTAATTTCTTGTCAATTACATTGTTTGTAAATATTTTCTCCCATTCTGTGGGTCATTTTATTGTTTTGTTTATAGTTTCCTTTGGTGTGCAAAAGCTTTTAAGTCCCAATTATTTACTTTTGTTTTTATTTCCATTGCTCTAGGAGATGGGTTGAAAAAGATATTGCTGTGATTTAGGTCAAAGTCTATTTTGCCTATATTTTCCTCTAAGAGTTTTATAGTATCTGGATTTACATTCAGGTCTTTAATCCATTTTGAGTTTATTTTTGGCTAGGACTTCCAAAACTATGCTGAATAAAAGTGGCAAGAGTAGGCAAATTTCTCTTGTTCCTGATCATAGAGGAAATGGTTTCACCTCTTCACTATTGAGTATGATGTTAGCTGTGGGTTTGTCATATATGCTCTTTATTATATTAATGTAGGTTCCCTGTGTGCCCCCTTTCTAGAGAGTTTTTAATCATAAATGGGTGTCGAATTTTGTCAAAACCTTTTTTTTGATCTATTAAGATGATCATATAGTTTTCATTCTTCAACTTGTTGATGTGGTGTATCACACTGATTGATTTGTGGATACCAAACAATCCTTGCATCCCTGGAATGAATCCACTCTGTGGTGTATGGCCCTATTAATGTATTGTTGGATTTTGTTTGCTAGTATTTTGTTGAGGATTTTTGCATCTATATTCATCAATGATCAGTTCAGTTCAGTCGCTCAGTCATGTCCGACTCTGCGACCCCATGAATTGCAGCACGCCAGGCCTCCCTGTCCATCACCAACTCCCAAAGTTCACTCAGATTCATGTCCATCGAGTCAGTGATGTCATCTAGCCATCTCATCCTCTGTCATCCCCTTCTCCTGCCCCCAATCCCTCCCAGCATCAGAGTCTTTTCCAATGAGTCAACTCTTTGCATAGGGTGGCCAAAGTACTGGAGTTTCAGCTTTAGCATCATTCCTTCCAATGAACACCCAGGACTGATCTCCTTCAGAATGGACTGGCTGGATCTCCTTGCAGTCCAAGGGACTCTCAAGAGTCTTCTCCAACACCACAGTTCAAAAGCATCAATTCTTCGGCACTCAGCCTTCTTCACAGTCCAACTCTCACATCCATACATGACTACTGGAAAAACCATAGTCTTGACTAGATGGACCTTAGTCGGCAAAGTAATGTCTCTGCTTTTGAATACGCTATCTAGGTTGGTCATAACTTTTCTTCCAAGGAGTAAGCGTCTTTTAATTTCATGGCTGCAGTCACCATCTGCAGTGATTTTGGAGCCCAAAATCACAGTATCATCAATGATACTAGCCTCTAATTTTCTTTCCTTGTGGTAACTTGGTCTGGTTTTGGTATCAGGGTGATGTTGGTCTCATAGACTGAGTTTGGGAGTGTTCTTTCTTCTGTGATTTTTTTAAATAGTTTCGGAAATGTTTGATAGAATTTGCCTGTGAGGACTTTTGTTGGGAGTTTTTAAATCACAGTTGCAATTTCAGTACTTCTGATTGGAAGATTCATGTTTTCTGTTTCTTCCAGGGTCAGTCTAGGGAGGTTGTACCTTCCTAAGAATTTGTCCATTCCTTCTAGTTTGTCCATTTCATTGGCATAAATTTCTGGCAATAGTCTCTTGTGATCCTTTATATTTCTGTGTTGTTTCTTGTCTCCTTTTTCATTTCTAATTTTATTGATTTGAGCCTCTTTTTTTTTTTCTTTGAGTCGTAAGAGAAGTAAGCTTTTATTTTCTCATTTTCTTGATGTCTGGCTAAAGCTTTATCAATTTTATCTTTTCAAAGAACAAGACTTTAGTTTCATTGATCTTTTCTATTGTTTTCTTCATCTCTATTTCATTTATTTCTGCTCTGATTTATGCTTTCTTTCCTTCTAATAACTTTGGGTTTGATTGTTCTTCTTTAGTTGCTTTAGGTGTAAGGTTAGGTTGTTTAACATTTTTCTTGTTTCCTGAGGTAAGCTTTTATTGCTCTAAACGTCCCTCTTAGAATTGCTATTGCTATATCCCATTGGTTTTGGATCATCATGTTTTCATTTGTCTCCAAGTATATTTTAGATTCTTCTTTGATTTCTTCAGCAATCCACTGGTTGTTCGGTTGCAAATCAGCTAGCCTCCATGGGCTTTATTTTATTGTCATTTTTTTTTATTATAGTGATCTATCCAGGAGAAAATTCTATGTGCACCTGAATATGTATTCTGCTGCTTTTGGATGGAATGCTCTATAAATATTGAGTCCATCTGGTCTAATGTGTCATTTAAGGGCTATACTTCCTTATTAATTTTGTTTCTGGGTGATCCATCAATGGATGAAAGTTGGTGTTACAGTCCTCCACTCTTATGTGTTACTGCTGATTTCTCCTTTTATGGCTGTTAGCCTTGCCTCATATATCGAGGTGCTCCAGTATATATGGGAGCACATATATTTACAATTGTTATGTGTTCTTCCTGGATTGATCCCTTGATCATTATGTAGTGTCCCTCTTAGTCTCTTTCAAAACTCTTTAAGTCTATTTTACCTAATTCAAGTATTACTAATCTAGCTTCTAGAGATTTTACTCACATGAAATATGTTTCCATCCCCTTACTTTCAGTATGCATGTGTCCCTAGATCTAGAGTGGATCTCTCGTAGAATGCGTATTTATGGGTCTTATTTTCATATCCATCCAGCCAGTCTAAGTCTTTAGACTGTTGGAGCTTTTAATCATTTTATATAAGGTAATTTTCAAAATGTATATTCTTATTGCCATTCTGTTCAGTTTTGAATTTGTTCTCATCTTTTTTTCTTCCCTTCCTCTTTTGTTCTCTTCTCTAGTGATCTGATGGCTATGTTTAGTGTTGTTTTGGTATTATTTTTTCTGTTTTGTGTGTATATATCTATTGTATATTTTTGATTTACAGTTACCACAAAGTTTTGATATAGCAGTCCATATATAAACAAGATTAAGTTACTGTTTTCTTAAATTTCAAATGCATTTCCAATATTCTGCATTTGTACTCACCTATTATCACCATTGCTGTTTTTTTTTTTTTTTAATTTTTATTTATTTTGGATGTGCAGCATTTGGAAAACTAAAAGTTCCCTAACCAGGGACTGAACCTGCACCTCCTGCTTTGGAAGTGTGAATCTTAACCACCAGACTGCCAGGGAAGTCCCACAATTGCTAATTTTGGACATCATGTTTGTAGTGGATGATTTCCTACCTTTACTGCATGTTTGCCTTTACTGGTGAGCTTTTTTCCATTTGCAATTTTCTCCTTTCTAGTTGTGGTCTTTTTCTCCACTGATAAAAGTTCCTTTAGCATTTGTTTAAAGCTAGTTTGCTTTGGTGGTGTTGAATTCTCTTAGTTTTTGCTTTTCTATAAACCTTTTCTCTTTTAAATCTGAACAACAGCATTGCTATACAGAAGTATTCTTGGTTGTCAGTTTTTCCCTTTCACCACTTTAAATATATCATGTCACTCTGTTCTGTCTTACAGCTCACTTATCCATTTTTCTGCCTCCTTTATTCTGCTATTGATTCCTTCTAATGTATTTTGCATCACAGTTACTCTATTGTTCAACTTTGTTATTCTTTATAACTTCTAGCTCTTTAGTAAACATTTCTTGCATCTTTTTCATCTGTGTTTCCATTCTTTTTCAAAATATAGAATGGTTTTTACTATCATCACACTGAATTCGTTTTTGGGTATACTGCCTATCTCCATTTCACTTAAGCTTCTGAAGTCTTATCTTGTTCCTTCATCTGGAACATATTCCTCTGCTATCTCATTTTGCCTTTCTTTTTACTGTCTCCATTCTGCAGGCAGGTAGCTCCTCTTGCTTCTGGTGTTTGCCCCTGGTAGCTGAGTCTGGCCTAAGAGGTTTGTGCAGGGTTCCTGGTAGAAGGAACTGGTACCTAACCTCTAGCCAGTGGAACTAAGTTTTGTCCCTCTGGTGAGCCAGGTTGTATCGCAAATGAACCCCTCCTATCATCTCCTTGTCATCTTGGTTGGTTCTAGTCTTTTTTGTTAATGGTTTTTCAGCAGTTAGTTGTGGTTTTGATGTTTTCATGAGAAGAGGTATGCTCAAGTCCTTCTACTGTACCATCTTGTCTCCTCTCTGACAAATTTAGACATTTCTTAACCTAGACTTTTGAAATCAAATGAGTTTAACTTTTTATATGCATGTCTTCCAAAAATATCTAATTGAAAACTTTCTCATGTGTGGAATCATCACTTTTTTTTTTTGTAAGTCAGTGGACTCTGATGATATTAATATAGAATATTTATACCTTACAAAAACCTAGGAAGCTTCTTTATGTTTTCTTTTATTTTAACTAACCTTTTACAGATCAGGCAACAAATCCCAAGAATGGATAACTGCAGAGTTAAGTAGTTTTAAAGGCTTTGCTCTTCTTCCATGCCCTGCTGCAGCCCCACCTCCTGTATTTTTTTAAACACATTTTTACCCTGGAGGCACATAGGAGAGTTAAACTACTATTTATTTAACTATCCTCTTTAGGATATTATTTAACTATCCTCTTTTAGGAGGATTAAAATATCTACAAAAGTTAGTGGCAAAACTTAACTCTGAAAAATTGTGTTTATCATATAATCCAGTTATTAATTGATCTGTTCTTTATTTCTCAGGTACAACGAAGGAGAAGTCTGAAAAGAAATTTGGTCCCACAAGTAAACCTGGCTTCTTCTTTCTTCCCAGCCATCCCCAAGTGAAAAGAGAAAAATCAGAAATGGCTGCTGTTATCTGAGCTGTACATCAAAGGGCAAGGACTCAGTTATACTCCAGTCTTTATTTCAGGATGAAAGTGAGGGTCTATCAATCAGATATTGTTACCCATCTCTGTATCCTCACGCCATCCTATCTGTGGGGAAGGTTACTCAGGGTGCTCAGATGACCTCATCTCTGAATATCAAGCAAGTAGCAAGCAGCCAGTTTGCCAACGTTTTTCCTTCATGGAAATCACTTACTGAATAGGCAATATTTCTCATTCACTTTCAGGAAAATGACATATAAAGAAAAAAAAATAAATAGCATAAAGTAGATTTAAAATAATACAGTTACCAATGACTAGTTTTCCACCTCTAATTTTCACCCTAATTTATAACCTGAATTATTATCAGAATGCTTGCAGCAGGAGGCAAATTAATTACCGGTCATGTGCAATCAAAGAGAATTATTATTTTTTAAAAAATGTGTCAGTCAGGCCTCTAGCATTCATCTTATTTATTTAGATAAATGTCATATGGAAGAAAATGTCTAGAGTTTCTTAAAGTTAGAAGTTATTTGAAGTTAGTCTATATTGACTCCAGATGTTAGAATTTAAATGGTTATGTGATGTTGCCAGGATCTGTCTTTTACTAATACCTATATTAACTGATTGAGAAGTCAATGGCACCCCACTCCAGTACTCTTGCCTGGAAAATCCCAGGGATGGAGGAGCCTGGTAGGCTCCAGCCCATGGGGTCGCTAAGAGTCAGACACGCCTGAGCGACTTCACTTTCACTTTTCACTTTCATGCATTGGAGAAAGAAATGGCGACCCACTCCAGTGTTCTTGCCTGGAGAATCTCAGGGATGGGGAAGCCTGGTGGGCTGCTGTCTACGGGGTCGCACAGAGTCAGACACGACTGAAACGACTTAGCAGCAGCAGCAGTAGCAGATTGGAGAAGGAAATGGCAACCCGCTCCAGTGTTCTTACCTGGAGAATCCCAGGGACGGGAGAGCCTGGTGGGCTGCCATCTATGGGGTCGCACAGAGTCGGACACGACTGAAGCAACTTAGCTGCAGCAGCATATTAACTAATTCTGGTATTTTGATCAAATGATTAATTACCATTGGGTACTCCTGTAAAAAATAAAAGCATCTACATTTGATGAATAATAAATGAGATTTTAAATAAGTCAAATGAAGAAGCTATCAAGAATTAAAGCCTGAAGACTGGCTAAGCCAGGTCTCTTTGGGAAAATATTTACAGTTATAAGTAATAAAAGCATTCCCCTGTCAAGTATTAGTATATTTTCCACAAAGCACAAGGCCATGTGGGAAGAAAAACCTATGGTCCCTGAGCATTTGATACTGCCTTTACATTCTAGGAAGGGTTTTATGGTTCTGAAAATCATAACAACTTTGGAAAACTAAACTAAGAAAAACCTTTTATTATGTATAGGCATGTACCAACCATCGTAAGCCTAATTAACTTAACATCAATCCCCATAGATAGTTACAATTTTTTTGGTGTTAAAAAAGGACTTTCACGCTTCCCTGGTAGCAGGCAAACTGGCTTCCCTGGTAGCTCAGACAGTAAAGCATCTGCCTACAATGTGGGTTCAACCTAGGGATCGAACCCGGGTTGGGAAGATCCCCTGGAGAAGGAAATGGCAACCTACTGCAGTATTTTTGCCTGGAAAATCCCATGGACTGGGGATCCTGGTAGGCTACAGTCCATGGGGTCACAAAAAGTCTGACAAGACTGAGCAACTTCACTTCACTTCACTTTAAGAGGACTTTCATGATCTACTCTCTGTGACCACACGGGGGAGCAGCTACAGCGCAGGTACCTGAGGGATGCTGAGGAATTTTTTTTAAATGATCTACTCTCAGGAACTTTTAGATGTACAACAGAGGATCATTAACCACGATTACAGTGCTATACGTTACATCCCCGCGACACTTATTTTATAACTGGATGTCTACCTTTTAACTTCCTTCACCCATTTTGCCCCCAGAAGACCCCTTTTTTAAAAAATTCTATAAGATGAAAATTCAAAGGACCTCACAAAAATGATTTCACTCCTGTCTTTAATCTCAGTTGTAAAAGAAGGTCATTTCATCCCCACAGATTTCCTAGAATAAAACAATATTGAATACCCTGCCATGCATTAAATCCCTTTAATGTGGCATTCAGGGCTCTAAATTAGCATCCCTCTTCTTTTTTGACTGAAGGAGTCTCTCTGGCCTCTTTACACAGAAACATAATTTCTTGACCCTCTTATGACTAAAAAAATATTTGGAATTTTTGCACATTATGTAATAAATGATTATATCTTAGTCAGCACACTGTTAAGAATGGCAGTATAATATTTAATGACATACAAAATATGTAGAAAAATTTTGTCTTTTTAATTTCCTAACTGATTTAAAACACAGTATTTATGTTACAATTCAGACATATGGGGAGAAAAAGGGTTTTAAGGAGTTTATCCTGGTATGTAGATAAACACAAATCACAGAAACTAGTCACAGAAGTCTTATAAGATAGGAGGCAAGAGGGTCAAGGGCTACTCTCATGACTCAGACGGTAAAGAATCTGCCTGCAATGCAGGAGCCCTGGGTTCAGTCCCTGGGCTGGGAAGATGCCCTGGAGAAGGGAATGGCAACCCACTCCAGTGTTCTTGCCTGGAGAATCCCATGAACAGAAGAGCCTGGTGGGCTACATGGGGTCACAGAGTTGGACATGACTGAGCAACTTTCACTTTTTACTTTTAAGAGGGTCAACGTTGATAAAAAGAGATTTGACAAGAGAAGCAGACTTTGGTGTAATATGCTTTGAAGATGCAAGGAGGTGCCACAAGTCAAAGAATGTAGGCTGCTGCTGAAACTAGAAAAGGCAACAAAACAGATTTCCCCTGGAGCTTCTAGAAGGAACATAGCCCTATTAGATTCATTTCGAAATATGGTCTCCAGAACTGTAAGATAACAAATGTATATTGTTTTAAACCACTGAGATTGTCATACTTTGTTACAGCAACAGAAAAAAAAAAAAACAAACAAACAAAGAGAGAAGGGGCTATAGTTAATTTCAATTTCAATCTCCTAGGCAAGGTCTTTTCCTATTTGGAACCAGTCTGCTGTTCCATGTCCAGTTCTAACTGTTGTTTCCTGACCTGCATATAGGTTTCTCAAGAGGCAGGTCAGGTGGTCTGGTATTCCCATCTCTTTCAGAATTTTCCACAGTTTACTGTGATATTGTCACCTTGCTTATTTAACTTACACGCAGAGTACATCATGAATAACCCTGGGCTGGAAGAAGCACAAGCTGGAATCAAGATTGCTGGGAAAAATATCAATAACCTCAGATATGCAGATGACACCACCCTTATGGCAGAAAGTGAAGAGGAACTAAAAAGCCTCTAGATGAAAGTGAAAGAGGAGAGTGAAAAAGTTGGCTTAAAGCTCAACATTCAGAAAACGAAGATCATGGCATCCGGTCCAATCACTTCATGGGAAATAGCTGGGGAAACAGTGGAAACAGTGGCTGACTGTATTTTGGGGGGCTCCAAAATCACTGCAATGGTGATTGCAGCCATGAAATTAAAAGATGCTTACTCCTTGGAAGAAAAGTTACAACCAACCTAGATAACATGTTCAAAAGCAGAGACGTTACTTTGCCAACAAAGGTCCGTCTAGTCAAGGCTATGGGTTTTCCAGTGGTCATGTATGGATGTGAGAGTTGGATGGTGAAGAAAGCTGAGCGCCGAAGAACTGATGCTTTTGAACTGTGGTGTTGGAGAAGACCCTTGAGAGTCCCTTGGACTGCAAGGACATCCAACCAGTCCATCCTAAAGGAGATCAGTCCTGGGTGTTCTTTGGAAGGAATGATGCTAAAGCTGAAACTCCAGTACTTTGGCCACCTCATGTGAAGAGTTGACTCACTGGAAAAGACTCTGATGCTAGGAGGGATTGGGGGCAGGAGGAGAAGGGGACGACAGAGGATGAGATGGCTGGATGGCATCACCGACTCGATGGACTTGAGTTTGAGTGAACTCCAGGAGTTGGTGATGGACAGGGAGGCCTGGCGTGCTGCAATTCGTGGGGTCGCAAAGAGTCAGACACGACTGCGACTGAACTGAACTGAGGCAAGGTCTAGACATCATTTTTGTTGTTGTTGTTAATCACTCTATGTGATCACTCCTAACTTGCAGTCAGAGTTTAAAAGTAGTAAACTAGGAGGGTAAGGGAGATGGTAAAATATTCTGACACCAAAGGAATGGCCTGTCATCGCTAAGTAGCTCTACTAATACAGAAAATTCAAGATTACAGAATAAGGGATATAATACTTTGATACAGGACCAAACAACAAAGAAATATTAACCAGAGCTGTTTCAGACTATGCACACTTCAGCAGCGTGTCCAAAGAATCTGTTGAAGCCAAGCTTGGACATATGCCATTTTTTATTAGTATTTACTTATATATCTTGTGTTTTGTTTGCTTTGTTATTTTCTAAGTTTGTTTTTAGTCAAATTAAATTATAAACTTTTTAAATGAAGGTAAAGCTTACACTTTTTATAATCTAATTTAAACGAATTCTTGGATTCATTTATTGTGGAAGATATAATGTTGGTCACAAAATCCTGGTTATTTTTATTTCATAATATCCTGAAACCCCATCTGCTATTTGGCCCAGTTTTGAAGCCAAGTCCACCCAACCTTCTGGGTGTGGCTAGAATATTTTGGGTGATATCCTAGCACCTTTTAGGATGACATAATTAGATTTATTCCAAGCTAGCAGATTTTGCTCCTACCAAGTTGGGAACACCTGAGAATAAGTATCAGTGGTCATCCAGACAGAAAATCAATATAGAAAAGTAGACTCAAATGATATTAAATCATATAGACTTAATATATACATACTTCATCCCATCCCAAATCAGCAGAATACACATTATTCTCAAGTGTACATGGAACAGTCTCCAGGACAGATCACCTGTTAGGTCACAAAAAAAGTATCAGTAAATTCAAGAAGACTGAAATCACTTCAAGCAATCTCTCTGACCACAAAAGTATGAAACTAGAAATCAATCAAAAGAAAAAACACACATAAAAATGTGGAGACTAAACAACATGCTACTGGACAGTGAATAATAATGAATGAGTCATCAAAGAATAAAAGGAGAAACTTTACAAATATCTAGAGAAAATTAACACAGAAATAGGACATATCAAAATTTACAAATGCAGCAAAAGTGGTTCTAAGAGGAAAGTTTGTAGCAGCACAGGATACCTCAAAAATCAAGAAAAATCCTAAATAATTTAACTTTACCCTTAAAAGAACTAGGGAAAAAAAAAGAGCAAACAAAGCCCAAATTAGAAGAAAGTAAATAATAAACATCAAAATGGAAATAAATGAAAGAGACTAAAGTATCAGTGAAACTAAGAGCTAGTTCTTTGAAAAGAACCTTTACCTAGACTAACCAAGAAAGAAAGAGGCCTTAAATAAATGAAATGAGAAATTAAAGAGTGGATGTTACAACTGATAACCACAGAAATACAGAGGATGATACCCAACTATTATGACCAATTATACACCAACAAATTGTGCAATACACAAGAACTGGATACATTTCTAGAAACATACTATCTTATGAGATTGAATCATGAAGCAATAGAAAATCTGAATAGACAAATTACTGTAACAAGATTGAAGCTATAGTAAAAAACTCCCAACAAACAGAAGCCCAAGAACAAGTGATTTCACTGGTATTAATAAATTCCATAAAACATTCAAAAAAATACCTGTCTTTTAAAAACTCTTCTAAAACACTAAAGAGGAAGGAACCCTTCCAAACACATTTTACAAAATCAGTATTAACCCAATACAAACACTGCTGCTGCTACTGCTGCTAAGTCGCTTCAGTCGTGCCCGACTCTTAGCGACCCCATGGAATGCAAAGGCAATCAAAAAAAGTTAATAATAGGCTAATATCCTTCATAAACATGTAGTGTTCTATACATAGAAAATTCTAAATACTCCACAAAAAAACTGCTAAAATAATCAAATTCAGTCAAGTTTCAGTTTAAAAAATCAACACACAGGTTTTTAGCATTCCTATACACTGATAACAAACTATCAAAAAGAGAAATAAAAAAATAATAATCCCATTTATAGTTACATCAAAAACAATAAAATATCTAGGAATAAATTTAACCAGGGACATAAAAGATCTGTATGCAGAAAACTATAAGGCACTGATGAAAGAAATTAAAGACCCAAATAAATGTAAAGATATTCCATGTTCATGGCAGAGGATCTGAATAGACATTTTCCCAAAGAAGATATAAAATGTCAAACAAGCACATGAAAAGATGTTCAAGCACATATAGGTAAATAGGTATATATTTAAATATAAATATATATAGGCATATATTTATATACCTAAATTTATAGGTATATATATATGTATATGTATATATATAAAACTCATTCAACTCAACATAAAAAGAAATCTAAAAAATACAAAAATAGGCAGAGGATATGAACAGACATTTTCCCAAAGAAGACATAAAATGTCAAACAAGCACATGAAAAGATTTTCAAGCACACTTATTATTACAGAAATGCAAACCAAAACCACCATGATAAATCACCTCACCTCTGTTAAGAATGCCTATTATCAAAAAGATAGAAATACTGGAGAGAATGTGGGAGAAAAAGAAAACTTTTACACTATTGGTGCAGCCACTATGGAAAATAGTATGCAGATTCCTCAAAAAATTAAAACTGGGAATATCACATGACCCAGCAATTCCACTTCTGGGCATTTATTCAAAGAATCTGAAAACACTAATTTGAAAATTGTATGCACCCCTATGTTCGTTACGGCATTATTTACAATAGCTAGGATGTGAAAACAACCCAAGTGTCTACTGATGGGTGAATGGATGATGTGCTATGTACACAGTTGTGCAGGTACATCTGAATTTCAGATAAACGTGGAAACATTTTTCAGTTCAGTTCAGTTCAGTCGCTCAGTCTTGTCCGACTCTGCAACCCCATGAATCACAGCACACCAGGCCTCCCTGTCCATCACCAACTCCCGGAGTTCACTCAGACTCACATCCATCGAGTCCGTGATGCCATCCAGTCATCTCATCCTCTGTCGTCCCCCTCTCCTCCTGCCCCCAATCCCTCCTAGCATCAGAGTCTTTTCCAATGAGTCAACTCTTCACATGAGGTGGCCAAAGTACTGGAGCTTCAGCTTTAGCATCATTCCTTCCAAAGAAATCCCAGGGCTGATCTCCTTCAAAATGGACTGGATGGATGTCCTTGCAGTCCAAGGGACTCTCAAGAGTCTTCTCCAACACCACAGTTCAAAAGCATCAGTTCTTCGGCGCTCAGCTTTCTTCACCATCCAACTCTCACATCCATACATGACCACTGGAAAAACCATAGCCTTGACTAGATGGACCTTTGTTGGCAAAGTAATGTCTCTGCTTTGAATATGCTATCTAGCTTGGTCGTAACTTTTCTTCCAAGGAGTAAGCGTCTTTTAATTTCATGGCGGCAGTCATCATCTGCAGTGATTTTGGAGCCCAAAAAATAGTCTGACACTGTTTCCACTGTTTCCTCATCTATTTCCCATGAAGTGATGGGACCAGATGCCATTTTTATAGCAAATTTTTTTAGAATGTTTCAAATATTGCACTAGGCATACTTGTACTAAAAAAATGTATGTTTACCTGGAATTCAAATGTAACTGGGCCTATATTATTATCTGGTAAATCTGGGGGACAAAGTCAAATAAAATAGTATGAGAAGGGTCAAGGCAGAGGTCATCACAGGATGTTTGGGCAGGTGTCAGGAAAGACTTCAGAGAGCTGGTAAGACAACTGAATCTTAAGCTGATAATTGTGTGGTCTGTGCCACTCATTTCAGAATTATGAACACATCTTCATGATTTGTGGTTTCACTTTTTGATGAATATATGTTTTGTGTACAGAAACTTGCTTAAAGACAGTAACCAGTTCTTTGTGTTCCCCATATCACCTAGCACAGACAGGCACACCTAAGGCATGCATTGATGTTATGGAAATATCCAAACTTTCTGGCCAACCCAATAGTAAGTAACTGCATGAATTGATTCAAATGGTTTTACCTTCCCAAAGTGTAAAAATATTCTGTTTAGAAAATCGTTAACTGATATTTTCTTCTTTAGTTTTTAAACACTAGAGGCAAGGGTCCTGTCTAGAACCTTTGGAGTCAAACTAGTAATAAAGAAATGGCTTGTTCGTAGGGTAGTAATCTGTCAAGTCTCATGATGCAGTGGGCACATTTTTGATGTTTGGGCTCCTTTCTAAGACCCACCCTCCCCCCTCCCCCATCCCCCCACATTTAGATCCCTTTTCCACTTACTACAGTTTGGAACTGTCCCCCACCTTTCACTACAGGCAGCTCCAAGCTGATCCAGAGTGAGGTCTACTGCTGTACAGGTGTTGGAACCACAAAGGAAGATTGTTTTTCTGAGCCCCTCTCCTAGCCTCAGCTATTAAGACTAGACCTGGGGGAGGCAGCCACATTCCCACTTAGCATATTTCCCCCAAGTGGCATCTTTCCAACAATTTATAAGGTAGTATGTTAACATGACAGATGTTAGATTCATCATGAAAAGACTTTAAAAAGAAGTATGAGGAAAAACATGCAGAGTGGGCAGTCAAAATGGAAGCATTTTTAAAAATCACTTTTTCTCCTTTAACTCCTTAAATTGAGTCTGAATTTATCATTCATGCCCATCCCTGGGCCAAGAGTATACTCTGTGGTCTAACCTAAGGTTCTTTCCAATTTCTTTTTCTGCAATATTCCTAAGAGGACAGTAATCAGGCCCAGAGTATCATGAGGACTTGAAGTTTCACCCCATGCGGCTGCCAAAATAAAAAATGTCTTTAAAGTCTATGCACCATAACCCGTTTTCATGACTGCTTGGTTAGTTTCTCCAGGCCAAAGATAAAGCAGGCCACTAGGTAAGGTAGTTAGGACAGACTTCAGTCAGTAATACACTACAATAAGGAAAAGTGTCAACCATGAAGTGAACTCACCTTGGATTTATACAGAAGTGACTGGGCAGTTTCAAGAGAAAATAGGGGTGTGTGTGTGCGCGTGGTGTTTCAGTAGTCAGGGAGTGAAAAATAAAACAGAATGGGGAGGAGAACTGGAGAACTGACCTGAGACTGCTAAACAGAATTTATGGGAGTTAACCTCCTCCCTTCTTAGAGACGCTGGGGATAGAGATCTTGTCTTTGGATGTTGACGGGAACAAATGCTGAATTCTTTTGGTAGCCTTGAGCTTTTTCAGTTAGGCACTTCAAGTGGGGCCGGGGTGACCCAAGGGATGTGGTGGTAGTTGTTCAGCTGCTAAGTCGGGTTCCACTCTTTTGCGACTGCATAGACTGTAGCCCGCCAGACTCCTCTGTCCATGGATTTTCCAGGCAATAATACTGGAGAGGGTTGCCATTTCTTTCTCCAGGGGATCTTCCCGACCTAGGGATGGAACCCGTGTCTCCCGCACTGGCAAGCAGGTTCTTCACCAGAGCCACCAGGGAAGCCCAAAGGATGTGGACTTGATGTTACAAACTACGTTACTGTTTGTTCAAGTCTTTATAGACCAAGGTTGAGTCCTAGTTGAGAAGAGGGCAGAGAAGCCCGTCCAGTCAGGTTAAGTAAAGACTCTGTCACTTATCAATTAAATTACTTAGTAAGCGCTTCCTCCCCTTCCGGAAGTCTACAGGAAGGGTCCAAGGAATATATACCTCAAGTTGCATTTTCTGTGTCCCTGGAACCGACGTGCAGCGCCTGTTAAGAGCCAGGGTAAGCCCCACAACACAAGCTCTAGGGACAATTCCAGCCAGGACCCTTTGTAAGTTTAGAAACCTCAACATAAACACAGGGCGGCGTTCTCCCAGCTTCAGCGACCTGAGGCCGCAACTGGGAGAGATCCACGACTCCATCAGGAAAAGGAACTCAACGCACCTTCCCGGAGCCATGCCTTGTAAGGCAGCTGAGCCAGCTCCGCTCACCCCTCCATAAGGACGCTTCGGAGTCCAGGGGCTGACTGCGGTGGCGGCAGCAGGCATCCAGGTGGCCAGGACCTGGTGACTCAGGCCGGAAGCGGGAAGCCGAGGGAAGCGGAGCAGACGTCGCAGAGGAGCTGACGTCACTTCTTCTGGGCGGAGTCTCGGGCCATCCCGCGCAAATTGAAAAGTCCGGCCCTCCGTGCTGCGCTGCTTCCCTCCTTCTAGCTTTCGGCGCAGCGGGCTGTTGCGCTGCGGCCCAGGTGAGTGGGGGCCGTGGCCTTGGGCTTCTGAGTCCGCACCCAGCTGCCATCGGACGGACCGGAGAGGAGGGACCTCCGCGGGAAGCAAGCGGAGCCGGCTGTGCACAGCACGCGGTGGATCCGGGCTGGTCCCCGCTCCTGCCCCTGGGATCCCGGAGGGGCAGAAGAGGAGGATCTGGCAAGTTACTAGACCCTGCAGCGGCCCTGGGGGACGGTGCGGGGGTGTATGGGCCAGGGGAGCGCGCTCAGCCAGACCAGGGCTGCGGTTTGGCTGACTGAAGGAGGGTCCTTTCGTTTTCCTGCGGAAGCTACCAGGGCAGTTTTACCTGCAACCTCCCACCTTCCAAATGCTTGACAAGTATATTCTTCACGTTGTGCAGGCCAAAGCAACGTGTCTTCTGGAAAGGGCGTGTGGGCCCTCCTTCCACTTCGTGAGAGAAGGAATGGAGCGATGACGTTGTGCTGTCGGTACTACCTGGTGCCGCGGGCGGTCCCCTGAGGACGCTTTGTGCCTAAAATCCCCGATCTCCTCCATTGTTTCATTGTGCTGAAGAGGAAACATTTAGGAGAAACTTGTAAGTTTCACAGAATATATATATTATGTCGGGCTTTCCTGGTAGCTCAGTGGTAAAGACGCCTTGGGGATTCCCAGGTGGCGCTAGTGTAAAGAACCCGCCTGTGCAGGAGACAGGAGATGAGAGTTCGATCACTGGATGGGGAGGATACCCTGGAGGAGGAAATGGCAACCCACTCCAGTATTCTTGCCTGGAGATCCTATGGACAGAGGAGCCTGGCTGCCTACGGTCCATGGGGTCGCAAAAGAGTCTGACACGACTTGGCGACTAAACACCAGCATGTACTATGTCAGTTTTCGTCAAAAAAAAGAAAACTTTTTAGGAACCTCTGAGAGGTAGGCTAATTGTTTTTCATAAATTGTGGTGTGAGGACCGCCTGCATCCAAATGACCTGCCTTGTTTAAAATTCAGAATTCCCACCTCACTCGAGGACTAGTGAATCATAGTCCCTAGGAGTGGAATTTAGACTGTAGGAAGAACTGAAATTTGAAAACTGCTGTAGTAGACTATCAGAAGTTTGATACAGGGTATCAACAGCCTGAGTCTGTCTTTTGATCTTGTACATTCTTCTTTTCCTCCCAGACTTAATATCTCTTGGGAGAGATTTATTTTAGGAAATGCTAAGCAACTGCTCAGTTTTTGTAATGGGGCTTAGAGAAGGGGTCAGTAGTTGCTTGGGAAAGGACTGTCAGCTACAGGTTTCTGTATAGAAAGGAGGCTTGGGGCTACAACTTGGATGGAAGAAGGTGGAAAGCTAAAACATTTTTCTTGAAACTAATTGGACAGCAGGTGCAGTTTCTCCTTATTTGGGGATAGTTTTCAGAGAGTCTGATGGAGTTGCCCTTGGGCACCACCACTGCTTATTTACAGAATGTTTGTTGCTTGGAATAAATCATTCTGATGGTGGTAAATTTCAGTCCTAAAAAAGTACAGCTTTAGTTCTAGAATTGTTTGTTTTATTTTTCATTAAAGAGCAGTGATTCTCAAACATCTGAACAATAACAGTTGCTATATCAATTTCCAAGCTGTTTTTATTTTTCCAAAACTTTGGGGTAAATATATGTTGCTTTAAATTTTGCTGTTTTCCCTTTCTCTTTTTATATCATATAGTTAACTTGGCACTATGGGGATACATGGATTGCTGCAATTTATCAAAGAAGCTTCTGAACCTATCCACATGAGGAAGTATAAAGGGCAGGTGGTCGCTGTGGATACATATTGCTGGCTTCACAAAGGAGCTGTTGCTTGTGCAGAAAAGCTAGCCAAAGGTGAACCTACTGATAAGTAAGTTGGATCTTATATTAATTCTTTGCCAGTTAAGAATGAGACTTACAATGACCTTTTTTCAGAAAGGAGTCATTTTTATTCAGTTCAGGGTTTATTAAGAAGTGAGAATATATGCTTTAGAATATTGCCAAGGAACATTTCCTTCTTTGATGTAGGTCTAGTTTCCATTCTTTCTAATAAGCCAAAGTTTTAGGACACTAATGGACAAAAGCCAAAGACTCTTCTTTTTTCTATTATCTAAGTTAAACTTTTTAACAATATTCTAAAAATCCATGGTGATTTCAGAATTCTACTTTACTGGGTATAGGCAACATATTTGCTAAGCCCTGTTAGCCAAACAAGGCAGTTGTTGGCAGTTGTTTCTAAGACGTGGTGTTCTTATTCTCTTTCACTTCACTTGGGGCCAAAAACAGTGGCCATCCTTATATCCAGTCATAACTCTGTGCCATCATTTGAGGCAAGACAAATGCCTTCTTTTTTAAATAGAAATACTAGAAAAACAAGCAAGCATACTTTTTAGACAGAGATTTTCCACAGGGATTTGGGCACTATTATGTATTTTCTTTTTTGCAATGCATAATTTATCTCCTAGAGGAAAGGCTCGAAGATCTTAGTCTGATGTACTTAAGCACAAAGGACATTAATGACCCTTTTTGTTTACAGAAAATGGAGGAGGGGGTGGGGAAGGACAGCAATAGAGAAATCATTATTGAAAAGTAGCTGTATGTTTGGGGCTTTCAGGCCTATCAAGTTAATTTGACCAAAAGCGGACAGTCTGGGCATTTCAGCCACTCTCAACTGTTGTAATCATTTTTGGAAAGTGATTTGTTTTCCACCACTGAATTTGAATGGGATGACAGAGGATGAGATTGTTGGATGGCATCACCGACTCAATGGACATGAGTTTGAGTAAGCTCAGGGGGTTGGTGATGGACAGGGAAGCCTGGCGTGCTGCAGTCCATGGAGTTGCAATGAGTCGGACATGACTGAGTGACTGAACTGAACTGAATTTGAGCAGTAGCAGTAATAGTTCAAAACTGCAAGTTTTTCAGTGCTGTCTTCAGTGTTTCTTTTAATTCTCTTCCCTAGGAGGAGAACTTTATCTCCTATTTATTGGTATTTGTTAAGGATTCTAATATTTTTGAGTAACTGAAAGAGCTATCCAGAGTACAGGGAATATCTTTTAGTATCAGAGATGAACTCCACGGGTCCAGCCTCTGGCAACCACAAGTCTGTTTTCTATATTGCCTCCTTTGTTGAAGATCAGCTGTCCAGAGGTGTGTGAGTTTATTCTTGGGCTGTGTATTTTATTCCATTCATCCGTGTGCCTGTTTTTGTGGTGATGCCATGTTGTTTTGATTACTATAGCTTTGCAGTATTGTGTGAAGTCCGGAAGTTAAGCAGGAGCTTCCTGCTTTGTTGTGTTTTCTTTTTCCTCAAGATTGCTTTGGCAATTCTAGGTCTTTTATGGTTCCATATAAGTTTTAGGATTATTTACTCTAGTTTTGGGGAAAATGTCATTGGTATTTTCATAGATATTGCATTAAATCCGTAGGTTGCTTTGGGTCATATGCCATTTTAACAATATTAATTCTTCCAATCAAAGAGCATGGGATATCTTTCCATTCTTTGAATCATCTTCAATTTCCTTTTAATGTTGTATGCTTCTCAGCATATGTCTTTCACCTCTTTGGTGAGATTTATTCCTAAGTGTTTCAAAAGAGATTGTTTGTTTACATTTCCTTTCTGCCATTTCATTGTTAATATAAAACAATGCAACCGATTTTGTATGTTAATCTTGTATCCTGCTACCTTGCTAAGTTCCTTTATCAGTTCCAGTGGTTTATGTGTGGAGACTTCAGGGTTTTCTATACATAGTATCATGTCTTCACTACCAATTTAAATACATTTTATTTCTTTTTCTTATCTGATTGCTGTGGATAAGACCTCCAGTATTATGTTGAAGAGAAGTGGTGAGAGATGATATCCTTGTTTTGTTCCAGATTTTAGTGGAAAGGCTTTGAGCTTTCACTGTTGAGTATTTTATTGGCTGTGGGTTTGTCATAAATAACTTTGTATTATGTTGAGATATGTTCCCTCTTTACCCACTTTCATAAGGGTTTTTATCATGAATGGATGTTGAATTTTGTCAAATATGTTTTCTGTGTCTATTGAGATGATCATGTGGTTTTTGTCTTTTCTTTTGTTGATATGATGTATCACCTTGTTTGATTTACATGTGTTGAACCATCCTTATGACCCTGGAATGAACCTACACATAGTGATTTTAATTGTCTTGCCAGAATAAAAATCTAAATGCGATACATGATTCTTATTTGCATCCTGCACTGGGGGAAAAGCTGTAGCAGTGCTGTGCTACAGTCATCTTATATGAGCTTGCTATACACATCTCCCAGTTCAGCATTTCATGAGCCTACCTTAGTAGTTTATCCACCGTTGTAGAATATGCATGTCAAGGAAATTGACAAATGCTACAAATCAGCCACCCCTTTCCCCAAAACTGGTTGTTGCACGTTTATTAGGTCACTGCTGGTTATAACCTTACTGAGACAATTGGATAAATTTTAACATAGACTGTATAACTGTATATTAGATAATATTATATTACTATTAGGTTTCTTAGGTGCAATAATGGTGTTGTTGGAGAAATCAGGTGTTCTACTATTCCTTTAACTTTTCAATTTCTCAAAGCAAAGGAAAACAGGGGTAGGGGTGGGGAGGTAAAAAGATTAGATTTAGAATAATACAATGTCAGAACTGCAGGAATGAAAGTCTTTAATCTACACCTGAAGAAAACAAATAGCCCATAGCCCATTAGGATCCAAGGCAGGATTTGAATCCAAGTCTAAATTAGAGTTTATGTTTCTTAATTATTTTTCTTCATTTTCATAGGTATGTAGGATTTTGTATGAAATTTGTAAATATGTTACTGTCTCATGGGATCAAGCCTATCCTGGTATTTGATGGATGTACTTTACCTTCTAAAAAGGAAGTGGAAAAATCTAGAAGAGAGTAAGTGATACCTTAACGTAATTATTTAAGGTCTGACATTGTGGTCTCTATGATACAAGTTTCTCTTTTGTTTTAGTTTGTCGAGGCTTGTTTTAAACTCGTACCTAAATTGATTTCCTTAAATGTTCCACGTATGCTGGAAAGGAATGTGTATTCCTCAGTTATTGTCTGTCCAGTAAATCAAGCTTATTGGTTGTAGTGTTCAAATCTTACATATCCTTATTGATTTTTTGAATGTTTTTTTAAATGTGTGTCTACTTAATCTTACTTAATGAGCTTCCCTGGTAGCTCAGCTGGTAAACAATCTACCTGCAATGGAGGAGACCCCAGTATAATTCCTGGCTCAGGAAGATCCCCTGGAAAAGGGATAGGCTACCCACTCCAGTATTCTTGGGCTTCCCTGGTGACTCAGACAGTAAAGAATCCGCCTGCAATGCAGGAGACCTGGGGTCGATCCCTGGGTTGGGAAGATCCCCTGGAGAAGGGAACAGCTACCCACTCCAGTATTCTGGCCTGGAGAATTCTATAAACAGAGGAGCCTGACTGGCTATAGTCCATGGAGTCACAAAGAGTCAGACACAACTAAGCAACTTTCACTTTACTGAATCCATCAATTACTAAGAAAAGTATGTTAAAATTTCACTATAATAGTGGAATTGTCAGTTCCCTTGTAGTTCTGTCCATTTTTTTTTCCTGCTTCGTTTGTTTTGAAGCTATTTTATCGGTAGCATTCAGGTTTAGAATTTGTTTTTTTTTTTTGGCATATTAGAACAATATGCACTGACTTTTTAAATTTCTGCACTTTTTTGTTCTAAAGTCTATTATGTCTGATGTTAATACAGCCATAACAATTTTCTTTTGTATGTTTCTAATTTCTTTTTCTGTTGACTTTTACTATGTCATTGGTTTTAAGTTTGTCTTTTATGAAGAACACATCACTGTAATTTTTTTTTATCGATTCCATCAGTCTTTGTCATTTTTAAAACTGTAGTTTTATTCTTTTTACCTTGCTCTTAATTACTAATATATACCTCCCACCTTGTTTGATTTCTGGGTTGATTGTTTCTTCCACTCTTATTGTTGTCCCTTATTTCTAGTTGAAAAGTGATGTCCTCTATTTTTATTCTTTTAATACTTTTAATTGAAATTGTATCTTCCATATTTAACTCAACAGAATCTAGTATTTTTACAGTAGACTTAAAAAGGATTTCTGTATTTTCTTTTAAGAATTTCTGCATTTTAGTGAAGCGTCTGTTCTGCTACTTTCATCTATTCTTGTTTTTATCCTCTGTTGGTTTCTAGGAGTCATTATGCTGTACGGGAGATACCACTGGGCTTATCTGTTAAAGCTAGTGTGAGTCAGCCCCAAATAGAAGTAAATCTCACTAAATGGGGTTGATAAAGTTGTACCCTTTATAATGGAAAGTTAGTTTTAATGGTGTAAAAGCCTTGATTTACGTTTTCCCAACGTGTCTTCATTACTTCACTTTCTTTTGTCATGTGGCAGTGCTGTGAGAAAGTCTGATGATTAGCTTGTGCATGTGGGCACTGTAAATCCGTGTTCTTTTTGTCTAGAAGCCCAAAAGATCTGGGTTAGCATAGTCAAGGAACAAGTGTGCACTTTCATATAAGTCAAGCATTTTTTATTCCAGAAAAAATTCTTGAATACAATTCAAGGGTATAATATTGTAATATTTGAGTCCTCTTCTCACTTTTTTTTTTTTTTTAATCTTGCAGAAGACGACAAGCCAATCTCCTTAAGGGAAAGCAGCTTCTTCGTGAAGGGAAGGTCTCAGAAGCCAGAGAATGTTTCACACGTTCTATCAATATCACACATACTATGGCCCACAACGTAATTAAAGTGAGCTAACTAAGAAGCTAAAGTAACAGATTACAGGGTTCATTTAGGTTACTGGGAGAGCAAGCAGGTGAAGGGAGGAGGATTACTCTGGGTCTAACCTTTAGGAAAGCTGGTTGTCAGAGGAAGAAGAGAAGAATATCTAGGTAGAAGAGAGGAGTCCAGCAATTTCCAAAGAAGAAATCCTGAGGAACAAACAGCTCAGCTCTCACTTTCTAGATGAGTCACTTACGTAGATAAATGTTTTCTGCAGAGACAGAAGGAATAAATTCCTAGAGGTTCAATCCCACTCCACTCTCATAATCTTCAACACTCACTCTTGAGTGTTTGTATCAGTTGAAGTCAGCTGGCCAGCTCAGGAGATTTGCAGCAGATCAGTTCCACTTGACCTGCTTTAGAAGCTTCTTTCCTTATTACCTATTACCATAAATCTTAGTGTCAGCACACCCACAGTCACAGCCCACACAGCCCCTTTTCAGGTCTGTGTTCAAACTATTTGATAAACAAATGGGAAGATAGATAGTTACAGAGTCTGTTGGTTTCATCAATTCAGTGTCAGGCTTGTGTTCTGTGGTGAGAGATTGTGGGGAAACAAGCGACTTGTGTTCTTTAGAGCACAATCATTCTTCAGATGGTCGATTTCTATAATTTGAAAAAATTGAGTTTGCAGCTTGTATTCCCCCCCCGAAATGTATAGCAATATTTCTTTATCCCTAATTCATACATTGATTTTTAAAAAAGATTTATTAGTGGCTATATGATTCAATATATAGGATTACATATAGCTCAATATGCCAGCAAATTTGGAAGACTCAGCAGTGGCCACAGGACTGGAAAAGGTCAGTTTTCATTCCAATCCCAAAGAAAGGCAGTGCCAAAGAATGCTCAAACTACTGCACAATTGCACTCATCTCACACGCTAGTAAAGTAATGCTCAAAATTCTCCAAGGCAGACTTCAGCAATATGTGAACTGTGAACTTCCAGATGTTCAAGCTGGTTTTAGAAAAGGCAGAGGAACCAGAGATCAAATTGCCAACATCCGCTGGATCATGGAAAAAGGAAGAGAGTTCCAAAAAAACATCTATTTCTGCTTTATTGACTATGCCAAAGCCTTTGACTGTGTGGATCACAATAAAGTGTAGAAAATTCTGAAAGAGATGGGAATACCAGGCCACCTGACCTGCCTCTTGAGAAACCTACATGAAGGTCAGGAAGCAACAGTTAGAACTGGACATGGAATAACAGACTGGTTCCAAATAGGAAAAGGAGTACGTCAAGACTGTATATTGTCACCCTGCTTATTTAACTTCTATGCAGAGTACATCATGAGAAACGCTGGGCTGGAAGAAGCACAAGCTGGAATCAAGATTTCCGGGAGAAATATCAATAATCTCAGATATGCAGATGATACTACCCTTATGGCAGAAAGTGAAGAGGAACTAAAAAGCCTCTTGATGAAAGTAAAAGAGGAGAGCGAAAAAGTTGGCTTAAAGCTCAACATTCAGAAAACTAAGATCATGGCATCTGGTCCCATCACTTCATGGGAAATAGATGGGGAAACAGTGGAAACAGTGTCAGACTTTATTTTTTGAGGCTCCCAAATCACTGCAGGTGGTGACTGCAGCCATGAAATTAAAAGACGCTTACTCCTTGGAAGGAAAGTTATGACCAACCTAGATAGCATATTGAAAAGCAGAGACATTACTTTGCCAGCAAAGGTCCGTCTAGTCAAGGCTATGGTTTTTCCAGTGGTCATGTATGGATATGAGAGTTGGACTGTGAAGAAAGCTGAACACCGAAGAATTGATGCTTTTGAACTGTGGTGTTGGAGAAGACTCTTGAGAGTCCCTTGGACTGCAAGGACATCCAACCAGTCCATTCTGCAGGAGATCAGCCCTGGGATTTCTTTGGAAGGAATGATGCTGAAGCTGAAACTCTAGTACTTTGGCCACCTCATGTGAAGAGTTGACTCATTGGAAAAGACTGTGATGCTGGGAGGGATTGGGGGCAGGAGGAGAAGGGGACGAGGATGAGATGGCTGGATGGCATCACCAACTCGATGGACGTGAGTCTTGAGTGAACTCTGGGAGTTGGTGATGGACAGGGAGGCCTGTCGTGCTGCGATTCATGGTGTTGCAAAGAGTCAGACACGACTGAGGAACTGAACTGAAGTGATAGTTCAATATTTAGGACTAAAACTAGCAACCTGTACTTCAAAGGAAATGACTTCCAAAAATAATACTAGCATGTATTCAATACATGTTGAGGCTGGTGATAAGTGGGTTTGATACAGGAAGTTGTTCAGTGCTTTCCAGACGCTGTTCTTGAGACTGACTCATCCTTTCTCACAGGCTGCTCGGTCTCAGGGAGTAGATTGTCTTGTGGCTCCATATGAAGCGGATGCACAGCTGGCCTATCTTAACAAGGCTGGCATTGTACAAGCTGTCATTACGGAGGACTCTGATCTTCTTGCTTTTGGCTGTAAAAAGGTACCTAACATAAATAAAGGAGCTGAAGTTTTTTTATCTTATATAATACCTGTAACTAATATCTACTTATGGTGTTAATAATTATTTATTTAAAATGGGAAGAAAGTTTTGCTGCTTGACATTTGTATAATCTGAATGATTCTTCAGATTAAGCCCTTAAAGTTAGAGGATTTTGTTGTTTTCTCTAATTTCTATAGTGGAATGTAGCCTTATTTTTTAATAATGATTACTTATATGGTTTATAGTTCTCAATTAGATTAGGTAAATAAGCCAACTTATCTACTAATGAGATGCTTTGCAGTTTTTTTAGAATTAAGTATAAAACTAACGGAAATTTTTATTATGATATTAAGATATAAAACTATAGGGTGATCTCGTTTTTGTTAATATCTATGTTATCTATTTTATAAATGAATGAGAAGAATCTGTGAAAAGGTTGATGCTGGGTAATAGTGATAGATAAGACATTTGGGGCAATTTCTGTTTTCTTCCTGAATTTCTGTTTTCCAAATTTTCTACAAGTAACATGTATTACTTTAAGACTAAGCAAAGGGTTACTTTAATATGTAAAAGTGAAAGGTAAGGAGAAGATGCTTTTTGTAAGAATTGCTCTTTGACATGACAACCCTGTAGTGCAGGTAGGAAGTAGGTGCAGTAGGGCCATCTTTACACCAGAGGCAAAACGACTGAGTACTGGCATATGATATTGTCCAGCCATGGCCCATGTTTCAGTTTAACTTATTTGCAAATTTCACAATAACTACCTGGCCTACGTATCTGTCTGCTCACTTATGATAAAGAACAGGAAAGATTTCTTAGAAATACTACAGTGGATTAGATGATGAAAAATAAAAATGACTCTTACAGGTGTTCACAGTTTCCCTTCCTCTTGAAGGTTATTTTAAAAATGGACCAGTTTGGAAATGGACTAGAAGTTGATCAGGCTCGTCTGGGAATGTGCAAACAGCTTGGGGATGTGTTCACAGAAGAGAAGTTCCGTTACATGTGCATTCTTTCAGGCTGTGACTATCTTTCATCACTGCGTGGGATTGGATTAGCTAAGGCCTGCAAACTACTAAGACTAGCCAACAATCCAGATATTTTAAAGGTAAGAGTGATTTACCAACTGTTGTGTTCAGTTTCTAAGCAATTCTTAAATAATAGATGAATCAATCAGAATATGGATCTTAAATATTCTATTATATCCATAACCAATATTGTGTCATTGAAAGGCAAAATGATTAAAACACTATAGCTTTGCTTTTGGCAGCAGATGAATCCTGTTTTCAGCAGTTGACAAAAAATTAGTAGTAGTTTTTTTTGAAAATGAAGACTAATATAAAGAAACTTCAGAATAAGATATTCTAGGGTTGAATTAATGCTAAAATGCATGATTTTTTGATTTCTGTCCTATTACTCTGTAGTAATGATTCTCAAAGCTTTTGGTCTCACAGGATCCCTTTACACTCTTAAAAACTCTTTGTGACAATTATTTTTGTTTATATGGGTTATAGCTATTGAAATTTACTGAGTCAGAAATTGAAGAATTTTAATGTTTATTAATTCACTTAAAATTACCAATAGTTAATGCATTGCATTTTAACATAGATATCATATTTTTATGAGAAGTAGTTGTCTTCTAAAGCAAATGAAAGTTATGAGAGGAATTGTACATGTATGTAAATCCCTTTAACATGGCTTAATAAAATACAGCCAGATTCTTACTTCTTCATACAATTTGAGGAAGTGTCATGTATTTTCTAGAGAAACTCTGAGACCTCATTACATCACTGCTGTATAAATTCTCTGATGTCTTTTCCTTAAAAAATGAAGTAGATTATTCCTACCCTCACCGTACCTTGGGTAGTTCTCTTAAGCCCTTAGAGTTTGCAGAGCAGAATTTCCAAGATTATGAAATGTGAGTCCTCAGGGCCAAGGGTGGTGTACTGAAGTAGAGAGGTCTCAAGGTTGGGAGATGGTAGCAGATTTTGAAATAGAGCAACATGTACTAACTAGCCTGTGACTTCAGGATCACTTCAGTTCTCTGGGTCTTCTGTTCTTCGTCTCTTCCAGCTTTAATCATCCATGACTCTAATAGAAGTTAAAATGTTGACTTCTTTTTTAAAATATAATCTAAAAATATTTGTTTTTTGTTTTTTTTTTTTAATTCTCAACTAATTGTGTGTTTTGTTTTTTGCTTTCTGGATGAAAGAGACTTTGAAGGCGAAGAACATATCTTTGAATTTTAAGTCACGACGTGTTTACTGGTTGAGGTTTTTAATGTAGCTGTATGATGGCCTAGACGGGTGGGTTGGGGTGAATGGGAGAAAGGTCCAAGAAGGAGGAGCTATGTATACATGTGGTGATTCACTTCGTTGTACAGCAGAAACTAACACAACATTGTGAAGCAATTATACTCCCCCCCTAAAAAAAAAGCAATTGATTTTTCTATCCCTCCTCATCCTACTCTAATGTAAAGTGATGGATCTTGGGAATAATACTTCCCCTATTCTTTATCTTCAGGTATTAAATAACTCATAAATATATTTATACTCATTATTAGGTCATCAGGAAAATTGGACATTATCTCAAGATGAACATAACAGTACCAGAAGATTACATCAAAGGATTTATTCGGGCCAACAATACCTTCCTCTATCAGCTAGTTTTTGATCCCATCGAAAGGAAACTCATCCCTCTGAATGCCTATGAAGATGATGTTGATCCCAAAACACTAAGCTATGCTGGGCAGTATCCTTTCTGAACCAGAACGGTAGAACTTTGCACTCCTTCCATATCTTTGTGGTGGTATTTTTAGCTAGACTTTCAGTCAAACGCTGGCAGATTGTTTTTGGCTTTCTTTTTTTTTTTTTTTAATAGTGGAATCTTTATTTTGTTAAATTTAATTATCATGCAAGTTAAAAATTTAGAGTAACTGTTTATCAACCTGAAGCCCATCCATAACTTGTTAATTACTTAGATTGATTTGACAGAAACATGTTGTCAGTCACTTAAGGTACATACTCCAGAGGTGGCCCTGAAGAGAACCACTCATGGTGAGCAAGCTCAATTGTTCAGGAAGAACACTCCGGTCATCTGAGTACACCAGTTGAGGTTGCTCTCCACAGAGCCACTGGCCACACACATACAGGGTGATGTGGAGCTGTGAGTCACCTGGGTAATGGCAGGGCTTTCCTCTCCATCTCCCTTGACGGGGAGTAAGTGATGCCCTAGGACTTTGCTTCAGAAAATCGCCAGCTCCTGCTGTGACTAGTAAACTATCATGTGGTTTCAGTGAAGCCAAATGTGGAAAGTAGAGTCCACTGAAGTCATAAACCTGAAGGTTTTCTCTGACAATAGACCACACTTTGCTGTCTTAATACAGTATTGTTTGTTTGGTTGTTAGTAAAATTGTTTTTCCTTAATCTTACCAACCTAGATATGTTGATGATTCCATAGCTCTTCAAATAGCACTTGGGAATAAAGATATAAATACTCTCGAGCAGATTGATGACTACAATCCAGACACTGCCATGGTAACATATTAAAGACTTCTTTCTAAAAGCATGTTTTGTTATTGCTTAGGAACTAAGACTAAAGGCAAATCTTCACGTAGTAAACATCTTTTAAACATTTCTACATCCAAGCACCGTACAGAGTGTTGATTGAAAACAACTCAATTCTAGAGAAAATTTATCTCTTAGAACCAATGGGTATATTGGTTAATTTTCTTAAAAAGTGACCACATGATATAAGACCTTTATACTTGAACATTTTTTGTGAATATACCAAGTGCTTAATGCCTTTTTCTCATCTCACCCAATCCCATCTCTAGCATTTGGCATTGGTGAAGACTCAAATCTAGAAATACCTCTCGGGAGTAAAAAGTTCTCATTCACAGTTTAGCAGTACTTACTGAGTACCTCTGCTGTATGTCTTTCAGTCCTTTACTATTTTCTTCTACTTTTTCCCAATAGTATGTCTATATATCTCTTGTGATGTATGCTCCCATCGTTCTCTCTTTTCTGTACATATTTCCAGTCTCTGTTCTCTCTTGTGTTCAAATTTATTCCTTAATAAGTTCGTATGAGTCTAATTGGAGAAGGAAATAGCAGCCCACTCCAGTATTCTTGCCTGGAGAGGAGGCAAGAGGAGCCTGGCAGGCTACAGTCCATGGGGTCACAAGAATTGGACATGACTTAGCAACTAAACCACCACCACCATGATTCTAATTATCTCATTTTATGCAGAAAACTTGCACATCTTTAACAGTCTCTAATCTGTGTACCAGCCACAATAATTCTGAATGTCTCCTGTGTCTACATAAATACTTTCTTATAACCTTAAATCTATCTACAATCAAAAGCAAACTATTTCTTATCAGCTTCCTTTTATAACCTTTATTCTTTTTAACACATATTACACCATAAATTCAGAGAAGGCAATGGCACCCTACTCCGGTACTCTTGCCTGGAAAATCCCATGGACACAGGAGCCTGGTAGGCTGCAGTCCCTGGAGTCGCTAAGAGTTGGACACAACTGAGCGACTTCACTTTCACTTTTCACTTTCATGCATTGGAGAAGGAAATGGCAACCCACTCCAGTGTTCTTGCCTGAAGAATCTCAGGGACAGGGGAGCCTGGTGGGCTGCCGTCTAAGGGGTCGCACAGAGTCGGACACGACTGAAGTGACAGCAGCAGCAGCATATTAACTGATTTGTAGATTATACTGCATACAAAGTTATTATAAAGTATTGACTATATTCACTCTGCTGTACATTACATCCTTGTATTTATTTTTTTATACCTAGTCTTTTGTACCTCTTACTATCCATCTATTTTGCTCCTCCCCCACCCCTGGCTTCTCTTTCACTGCTAAGTCCTCCTACTTCTTTTTTGTCTTTCTGGTTAATACTTACTTCTTTCTCATAGTTTCTAGTCTAATCCAGATCTTTACCTTTGCTCACCATTCATTTACTAAGCATTAATTATTATAATGAACATATTCTGGAATGTTCTGGAATATAAAGAAGAACAGAGCATAATCCTTGCTTGTAACATAGTCATTGTCTAAGGGAGAGACACGTGGTTATTATGGTATGTCCTATAATAGAGATGTATTCTAGGCTCCATGGAGACAAAGGGGATGCATTTAACTCCACCTAAAAAGAGAATACCTTTTAATAAAAATAACAGACATTTATTGAGCTGTTTTCTAAGTGCCATTCTAAGCACATTACACATAGTAACTTATTTACTCTGTAGCAAGCTTCTGAGGGCAGTACCATTATTTCTACTTTACAGATGAGGAAACAATTAGAAATTAGGTGACTTGCCAGGTCATACATTTAATCCATAGGGAAGCTCTGATTCCAAGCCAAGCCCTCTAGTATCTCCTTATAGAGGAGCTAGTCTGTGTCCTGGATTTACAAAGATGAGTCGGGATTTTCAAAATGGGTGAGTGGTTCAAGGCTAAAGGAATAGCATATATGGAAGAGGATAGCATGTTAAAGGTACTCAAAGTAGTTTATTCTGGCTGGAGCAAGAAAAGTCTCAGTGTTTAGCAGCAAAACGAATCAGAGCACCTTGAGAAAGAAAACGAAATGAGCCTAAAGAAGATGGCTGCAGAGAAACTGGTGACAAGTTGAGCATTGAGAAGAATCATTACTGTCAGCTGAAATAAGCCAAGCTTATTAAGACAGCACAAATGTATAATGGTGCTAAAAAAGAACTTTATGTTCATCAGCTCAAATTATATAATCATTATACTCAGGTTGCTGTTTCTTCTTTTCTGTTTCCCCTGTTCTGTTTCTGGAACTTCTATTAGTTAGATATTGGTTTTTCCTGGTCTTTAGATTCTGAAACTTTTCTATCTTACTCATGTCTTTGTCTTCTTTTCTTTCTGGGGGAAACTTTTTTTCTGTTTTGTCTTTCAAGTTTTTGCTATCCAATAGTATGTTAGCCACTGACCACAGTTCAGTTCAGTTCAGTCACTCAGTCATGTCAGACTCTTTGCGACCCCGTGAATCACAACACGCCAGGCCTCCCTGTCCATCACCAACTCCCAGAGTTTACCCTAACCCCATGTCCATCAGGTCGGTGATGCCATCCAGCCATCTCATCCTCTGTTGTCCCCTTCTCCTCCTGCCCCCAGTCCAATGAGTCAACCCTTCATATGAGGTGGCCAAAGTATTGGGGTTTCAGCTTCAACATCAGTCCTTCCAAAGAACATCCAGGGCTGATCTCCTTTAGAATGGACTGGTTGGATCTCCATGCAGTCCAAGGGACTCTCAAGAGTCTTTCCAACACCACAGTTCAAAAGCATCAATTCTTCGGTGCTCAGCTTTCCTCACCATCCAGCTCTCACATCCATACATGACTACCATAGCCTTGACTAGATGGACCTTTGTTGGCAAAGTATGTGGTTATTTAAATTAACATTAAATTAAATTTTAGTTCTCCAGTTGCATTGGTCACTTTCCAAGTCCTTAGTGGCTACCATGTTGGGCAGCACAGAACTTTTCTATCATTACAGAAAATTCTGATGAATATTTAGTTTTTGCTATCATTTTCATATCTAAGAACCCTTTCAATTGTGTTTTTTTTTAAGACCTTGTTTCATTTCATGAATATACTTTCCTCTTTCCCACTCCTCAGAAATTTTATTATAATATTAAATACATGTACATTTTCTTGTACATTTTCTTCTCTGCATTATTTCTGTCGGCTTTGGATTTTTTTTTCCTGTGTGTTTTGGCTTTTCTCTTTTATGGTGGAGACTTTTCTAACACCTAGCTTTTTGTCAGTTTGTTCCTATTTGGGACAGACACTGAGAAGCTTAAGAAGCTTTGTGTAAATGAGTGGGGCTTATAGTCTTGGGTTTTATTACTCTTGGTTGAACTGGTTAGCAACAAGCTGGCTTTGTTTTGTGAATTCTTAAACATCAGCATGTTTTGTTTGTACAGTTCTTTTTTCCAAAATGGGATCTTCCAATTTCTACTTAGCTATGTAAACATTTTAAGAGCAAGATAGGGAAAATAAATTGGGGTGGACCAGGAAGGGGTGGGTTTCCCTAGTGGCTTAGTCAGTAAAGAGTGCCTGCAATGTGGGAGACCTGGGTTTGGTCCCTGGGTTGGGAAGATCTCAACCCAATGGCAACCCACTCCAGTATTCCTGCCTGGAGAATCCCATGGACAGAGGAGCCTGGTGGGTACAGTCCATGAGGTCACAAAAAGTCTGACACAACTGAGTGACTACATTCTTTTCTTTCTTTAGGAAGGGGTAGGGCTAGTCCCACCATTCAATATTTAACCTTGCATTTGGTCCCTGTGTAGACAAATGGCTCTTCTCACCTTTTGAAGTTTTTATGTTACTGTTTGTGGGTTTCAAAGGTCTGGTTGCTCTGAAGGCAGATGGGTATGAATTGACCATATTGGACAGATCAAAGATAAGGGCCCAGGAGCCATATAATCCTTTCTCAGCTCTCCCCGTAATTGCAGCCTCCATGGTACTTGGTTCAAGTCTTTCTCTGAGTTTCTATATGTGGAATTAATGTCATTCTTTTCTGCAGACACATGAGTTTGATCTTTCTTAAGCTAGGTTCTTTATTTTTATCTTTTTATTGAGATATAGTTGATTTATAATATATGTTTCAGGTGTACAACACAGTGATTCACAATTTTTAAGAGTTATACTTTATAGTTATAAAATAGTGTCTATATTCTCTGTATTGTACAGTATATCCTTGTAGCTTTTTTACACCTAATAGTTTGTACTTCTTAATCTCCTACCCCTATCTTACCCCTCCCTCCTTGGGCTAGGTTCTTTAAATTTTTCTGTCTATACTCTTGTTTTCACTATGGTTTGGAAGTCACAGATATCTCCTAATTTTTCTGCACAAGGAGTTTGTATTTGTTTCTTATTGGTTTGGGCGTGATTGTTTTCTTATTGAATTATTATTGACATATTGGTTTCAAGTGTAAACATAGTGATTCAGTATTTATATACATTAATAAATTATCATGATCAATCTAATTACCATCTTTCACCATACAGAGTTATTATATTTTTATTATTTGGCCATGCCAGCATGAGGAATCTTGGTTTTCTGATCAGGATCAAACCCATGCCTCCTGCATTGGAAGCACAGAGTCTTAACTACTGGACCATGAGGGAAGTTCCACAATATTATTGACTGTACAGCCCTCCATATCCGTGGGCATCTGTGGACTCAACCAACTGCAGATCCAATTAGATTGAATCCTTGGATGCAGAATCCATGGATGTGGAGGGCTGATAGTACTACTCCATTTTATGTAAGGGAGTTGAACATCATGGATTTTGATCTCTGAAGGGATCCTATAACCAATCCCCTACAGCCACTAAGGGATGACTGTATTCTCTGTGCTGTGCATTACAGCTGTGTGACTTATTTACCTTATAATTGTAAGTTTCTAGACTAAGGGGACGGAAAAGTCTTTATTCTGCTGTCTTTACACATTTGAATTACTGATATTAATATAATTTCATCAAGAATGATTCTCAAGTTTCTCCTTTGTCTCAGAAACTCAAAAATAATTGGTTGTATTGCAAATGTTCAGATATCATTGGGAATGTTATGGATCACTAAGATGGCCATCCTTCATGAGATCAAATCCTTATCAGATCTTTTATTTCATGAGGACATTTCTTTCAGAACCACTAATTGTATGTCAAACTAATTATTATTATTTATCTAAAATGTATTCTTCCCAATCAGATTTTCTACTCTCCTATTTCTCTCTGTTTTTTAATGAAACCATCAGTGAGATCTAATGCCATGGCATATACTGCTTAAGCTGTTTTTATTATACCTTTTTTCTCAATGATTCTAAGTTAATTGTTGATTCTTATTCATTCTTAAAATACATTATGAATAATGTCGCCTTATTTTTAATGTATTTTTATATTTAATCCTTTCTTTAATTGAAAGATTAGATTCCAAATTCGAGTGGGACTTTCGTCACGTGGAATTCACACCCTTAGTACCAGCATTTTTTATACCATTGTTAGTTTTTCCCTTTGCCTCTTCTGCTCTATTAGAGTATCACTGACACCCTTTAAGCAGTTCATTGTCATCTAAAATATATTTATTGTGAATAACTTGTATTAGCATTAAAAATGATTATTTACCAATCTTTACCGTCAATAAGCTCTTTCTCAGAGAAAGTATTATGCATGGCTTAGTGTAAACCAAAGTAGCTTTCTGTTTAATACATAGATATTGTTCACTAATACTTGCCTATTTAATACATAGATATTGTCCACTAAAAGAGAAGCTATTGTTTTGTAAATAAGATTGTTTCCATTTGAGCTCATCCAAGTTCTAAAGATAGGATAGTTGATTAAATATGTAATTTTATGGTTTTGATTTTCAGATCCTTTGTAAAGGGTATGTCAGTAACTAGAGGCTTATTTGCTAGATGATTATTAACTAAATATTTTATATTGAAATATTATTCACATTTTAAAAGTATTTTTTTTCTGGTCATACTTCTTCAAGTGTAGTTTTATTTCTTGCACTACTCATCTTAGGAAGGTATATTTTTTATTTCTTAAAAATGATCTAACAAGTTTGCTTGACCCTCATTAGGGGACAGACCTAGGAATACAAGACACATATAATGAAAAGTATAGGACTAGAGTCGGACACGACTGAGCGACTTCACTTTCACTTTCATGCATTGGAGAAGGAAATGGCAACCCACTCCAGTGTTCTTGCCTGGAGAATCCCAGGAACGGGGGAGCCTAGTGGGCAGCCGTCTATGGGGTCGCACAGTCAGACATGAGTGAAGCGACTTAGCAGCAGCAGCAGCATAGTACTAGCAAACAAGCTTCCCAGGAGGCTCAATGGTAAAGAATTCACCTGCAATGCAGGAGATGTGGGTTCGATACCCTGAGTCAGCAAGATGCCCTGGAGAAGGAAATAGCAACGCACTCCAGTATTGTTCCCTGGGAAATCCCATGGACAGAGGAGCCTGTCAGGCTACAGTCCATGGGGTTGCAAAAGAGTTGGACATGACTTAGCAACTCAACAACAGCAAATAGGACAAGCAAAGTAGAAAGTGTTATTAGAGGATGGATATTTCATCAAAAGCAGTTCAAAGGAGTAATTTAATTATTTGCCTATAATTTATGTTGATACAGAGGGAAATGATTTAACTATTTTTCTTCTTTAACCTTTTTCTTTCTACCACTTTAGCTTGCCCAATCAAGAAGTCATAGTTGGACTGACAGAGCATGTCAAAAATCATCTAATATTAATAGCATTTGGCATAGGAATTATTGCCCTAGACGTGAACTGGATATTGTTTCAGATACTACAAAGGTGAAGGAAAATCCAAGTACTGTGGGCATTAAACAAGTGATTAGTACTAAAGGGTTAAATCTTCCAAGGAAGTCATCCATTGTAAAAAGACCAAGAAGTGGTATGTATTTTGTTTTTGTGAAATACTAGTGAGAACTGGTCACATTTTAGAAGTCTTTGTTAAATCTAAGGTCGTTAATATTTTTTTTCCTGTTTCTTTTAGAAGTTTAATAGTTTTAGTTCTTACATTTAGGCCTTTGATCCATTTTGAATTAATTTTTTATATGGTGTGAGGTAAGGATCAAGGTTCACTTTTTTTTGTATATGGCAATTAAGTTGTTCTAACACCATTTGTTTAAGAGATTATCCTTTTTCCATTGAATTGTCTTTGGCACGTGTGTGGACAGTCAGTTGACCATATATGTGCAGGTCTCTTTCTGGGCTCTCTTATTCTGTACCATTGGTCTCCTCCTACTTTATGCCAGAAAAACTGTCCTGATTACTGTACCTTTATAGTCAGTCTTGAAATCAGGTAATGTAAGTCCCTAAGTTTGTTCTTCTTTTGAAAAGTTGTTTTGACTATTTTGTGTTCTTTGCATTTCCATACAGATTGAATCAACTTGTCAATTTCTTAAAAAAAGAAAAAAAAAGAGCCTGCTAAGGTTTTGATTGGGATTTAGTTAAATCTATAGATTATTTTCCCAGGTGGTGCTAGTGGTAAAGAACCCAGCTGCCAGTGCAGGAGACTTAGTAAGAGACTCAGTTTCGATCCCTGGGGTGGGAAGATCCCCTGGAGGAGACCATGGCAATCTGCTTCAGTATTCTTGCCTAAAAAATCCCTTAGACCCAGGCGCCTGGCAGGCTACAGTCCACAGGGTCAAAGAGTCAGACACAACTGAAGGAGCTTGACACATGCATGGATTATTTTGTGGAGAATTGACATCTTAATGATACCAAGTTTTCGGACCCATTTATATAAGTCTTCTTTAGTTTAAGCCTTCAGAAATGCTTTGTAGTTTTTAGTGTACAGGTCTTGCACGTATGTTGTCAAATTTATGCCTATATTTCAGGTTTTTGATGCTGTTATAAATGATATTTTTAACTGCAATTTTTGGTTCATTATTAGTATATAGAAATACACTTGACTTTTGTATATTAATCTTGTGTTTTGAACCTTACTAAAATCACGTATTAGTTCTAGTGGAAATCTAGAGCCATGTAGTAGAGACAGACCTCCTTTCAGACCAATAGTCACCAATTGTCTGGCTATTCAACTTGCTGCAAATTCTTGTAACTAGTATATAATAACTTTTGCTCTGCATTGTCCACTATGATAATATGAGACACTGAAGTGTCTTGATCAATTCAGGATATATTAAGTCTATGAATTTCTCCAATTAGATAGTCTAACAACGTTATCATAAAAAGAAAATGAGGTTAGCATAGTGTAACTTCTTGGTGAAGGCTTTTCTGGGGATCCTACAATATTTTTTTTCCTTCTGTAGAACTTACAGTTCTACAGTTCTTACAGTTTCCTGCATGATAAACAGATTTTGGTTTATACAAGTTTGCTGACCTGTAGGTATTTTTTTTAACCTGTACATTTTTGAATTTGCGATGTCACCTTGTCTCTAGTATTTAGGCACCCTCCACTGCTCTACCCACGTCTTAATCATGAGCATTTACTCCCATATGAGTGGAAGCTGTTTAGACTGAGAAGTAGTTGGATTAATTTTAAGCACATTAATGCTATGTCTATGTGCTTGCCTATTTCAGCTTTACCACTTTTACGTTATTTAGTCTTATGATTTATTCTTATACCATTAGATTGTTACACAACAATCTTCTAGAACTCTATAGCTGTGTAATGAGGATCAGAGCTAGAGTACAAATTACTTTCCACTACAAGACATCAAATATACCTCAAAACCATCTCAGTGATGGTGTATATATATATTAAGTATAGCACCTGGTTTTAATGAAACATTCTTTTAAACCAAACATAGATTAATCATAGGTTTAATTTTTTTCTTCCCATGGTGGCTCAGCTGGTAAAGAATCCACCTGCAATGCAGGAGATTCTGATTTGATTCCTCAGTCAGGAAGATCCGGTGGAGAAGGGATAGGCTACCCACTCCAGTATTCTTGGGCTTCCTTGATGGCTCAGGTGGTAAAGAATCCACCTGCAATGTGGGAGACCTGAGTTCAATCCCTGGGTTGGGAAGATCCTCTGGAGAAGGGACAGCTACCCACTCCAGTATTCTGGCCTGGAGAATTCCATGGACTGTATATAGTCCATGGGGTCACAAAGAGTTGGGCGCAACTGAGTGGCTTTCACTTCACTTAATTTTTGTTTTTTTGCATTCAAAATTAGACCCTTTTTTTTACATTCAAATAGTATAATGAGTGTAGAGCCTTGCAGAATTGATTGTATCCTGAAATTCATACAAATAATTGACTTTAAATCATAGTTAATTTTGAAACAGTAAAACACAACCAAGGGAATTTTTTTTTTTTATTATTGTTTTATTTCCTTCTCTGATGCACAATCAAAAAAAAAAAAAGACTTCATCTTTAGGGCAATAGAACATAGGCTGTGAAACTGAGACCAAATCTCTAACTAGTCATGAAATAAAAATTTACAAGTAATTTCATTTTTATTTAGAAGAGCTGTCAGAAGATGATATGATGGATCAATATTCTACTTCCTTTACAAAGAAGATCAAGAAAAATAGTTGTGAAGGTAATAAGTCATTGAACTCTTCTGAACTATTTATGCCTGACCTGGTAGATGGAACTACTATTAAAAAAAGCTTAAGCACACCACCTACGACAAGAAACAAATTTGCAACGTTTTTACAGAGAAAAAATGAAGAAAGTGGTGCAGTTGTGGTTCCAGGCACCAGAAGCAGGTATTGTTATATCTGTAGAATGTTGTGTGTCTATTGGATTATATACTCTGTTGGTGTTTATTTTCATTGTTATGAATAGCATTGAATCTAATGAAACAGGTGAGGACTTGGCTTAATCCAGTTTATCATGTATTGCCTTAGTTCCACTTGGACTTCTGTTACTTTTGTTATCTCTTGATACAGAACTGAAATAAGAATTGTAGACCTTATTGCATTTTGTATTGGAATACCCTCTGTTACTTTCCCAGAGGGCAGGGAGGATCCACCTTGTTTTTCTATCTTTTTAGTTTGTCTAAGAGTTATATAAAATTTCACAAAGTACTTTTATAAATCTATTTAAATACAGATGACTATGAAATTCTCTTATTAATTGATAATCTGATATAATACTAGATGCTTGGTTACAGAAATGAGAGATATAGTTTTTGCTCTTGAGAAACAAATAGTTTTTCCTAGTTGAAAAAATAGGTCAGTAACAAAATCATTCCATACTGTGTGGTAAGTACAGTGACAAAATCATGCATGAAGTGTTTTGAGGGCATCTAATGCTGAGACACAGCTGAGCGACTGAACTGAACTGAACTGAATGCTGAGACAGTGGTCGGAAAGGGTGAAAGGGAAGGGGCGCATGTAAGGTGCTCTTACCTACGTTTAAATGATTCGTGGGTGAAGCAGATAAAGAATGGAGCCAGGTATTTTATCAGCAGACTCATGTAGCTTGGACAGAGGTATGAAGGTGAGCAGCAGTGTGGAGCATGGGTGCAACTCTCTGCTGTTGATCACTTCTATTTTTACTTCTACCACAATGTAAATTGGAAAAAGAATGAAAAAGGAGCAGGAAGGTAGATGATGAAGGAGGAGAAATAAGGAAGCTAGTTCATGAAAGGCTTGTGGGCCAACCTAAGGAACTTTGAGTCTTTAAGGGTGATAGGAAACATTTAGAAGGTTTTAATCAGGAGAGGGTTATGATTTGATTCCTAGTTTAAGTAGACCAATGGTCCCCAACCTTTTTGGCACCAATAATCAGTTTCTTGAAAGACAGTTTTTCCATGAACTGGATGAGGAGATGGTTTCAAGATGATTCAAGCACATTGCATTTATTGTGCACTTTATTTCTACTATTATAACATTGTTATATATAATGAAATAATTATACAATTCACCATAATGCAGAATGGGTGCATTCTGGGAGAGTGCACTCAGTGGGAGCCTCGAGCTTGTTTTCCTGCAACTAGATGGTCCCACCTGGGGGTGGTGGGAAACAGTGACACCTGAAGCATGTTGCTTATGTCCAGTCTACTCCATAATCTCATTTTGGTTGCTGTCACTGCAGAAAACCCTGCTTCACAGAGTTAGGATGTTGGAAAGGGAAGCCAACTTTTTAGTGTTTTTGTGGCAATCTCAGGCTATTCCACCTTGACTTTAATCCAAAACGTATAGAGGTTTGAAGTTGTCTCAAACATACTTTTATGGCCACCATCATTTACGATCTCAAGCAGGTGATCCCCTTCTAGCATGGACAAAGTCTGTTCACCTGGCTTGTTCACAAATGGGTCGCGGATCCATTGCTTCCCAGTCCAGGGGTCTTTCGTGGTAGGGGAGTGATGCTCAAACTCTTGAAAACTGAGACAGGTGATCATGCATCCAGCTGGGAAAAAGAAGGCTCTGGCTCTTTCAAAATCTCTGCTAATGTTTGAAATGTCAAAAATCCCAGTGTTCACTTGTCGGCCTCATAATTCCAGTCTGGCTTTGAATGCAGCCACTGCATCTGCTGACTTGAGCACAGTTGTTCTCCCCTGAAGTGACAGACTGATTTCGCTGAGCAGGTTGAATATGTCACACAAGCAAGTTTTGCAACCCCTTCTGTTTCTCTGAGATGCGCTAACAGTGGTGACTGTTTTTCTAAAAGAAATCTCTGGAGTGACTCTCATAACTCAGAAACTCTAGCCAGTGATCTACCTTTAGAAAACCACCTCACTTCTGTGTATAAGAGAAGACGTGTGTCCATCTCCTCACAGAGTTGTGCAAATAGACTTGAATTAAAGGTACTTTAATGTACACTTTAGTGTACTTTAATGTGATTATTTTAATCATATCCTGCAAAACGTTAAGTTCAGGTAATATTTTTCAGCTAGCCAGCATTTCTCTATGGATGACGCAGTACACAGACTCACGTTCAGAAATGAGCTTTTTGACCCATGTAGTGGAACCAGAAAGCTGTCCAGTCATGGCAGCCGCTCCGTCTGTGCATTTCTGAACACAAAATGACCAGTTTTCCTGACACATAATCAGTCAGAGACTTGAATAGTTTTGCAACTGTGGTGTTGATTGCCAGCAGAAGTGCACAAAACATTTCCTCATGCACATCCTCCTGAAAACCAGATCACACAAAAACAAGCACTGTTGTCTTGTCAACATTGGTAGGCTTGTCAACCTGGATTGCGTACCACGGTGACTCATTAATCCTCTCTAACAATTATGCCTCAATATCCTCTGCTGTTTCATCAGTTTGTCTAGTTATGGTGCTAGCCAAGAGAGCAACCTGTGCCACCTTTTGAACTGAAGCCTCTCCTAAAAGTTCCTGACAAATGTCCTTAGTGGGATCAATTCCTCACCAAGAGTAAAGGGCTTCTTAGCTTCAGCCTTGCAGTCAGCCACTAAGAATGATGCTCTCAGTGTAGACACATTTAATGAAGTGGTGGCCTTCAAGAACTGCTTCTATTCTTCATGTTCACATTTTTTTTTCTTTTGAAACTCCAGAGGCTTGTCTTTTAATCCTGGGTGCTTGGTCTCCATGTGGCAAAGTAGTTTTGAAGGTTTCATGGCTTCTCTAGATAGCTAATCACCACATGTTATACAAAGCAGGCTTGGAGAATGTGAATTGCATGTTTCAATGAACCCGTAGTTTAAGTAGGACTCTTGGTATTTTCTTTTAAATGCAGGTTTCTTTTTGTTGGCAGTCTTAGAGTGTTCTGCTGCTTCATCATTGGGTCTTTCCCCCTTTTCAAAGAAGTTCTCCAGTAATGTTTTGTTTTTTTTTTTACTCATTTTCACTAGGGTTAGCTTGTGGGCTTACCAAAACTGACTGAGACAAGTGTGCAGGGCAGAAAAGAGGCAAGGAATTAGAGGCAGTAAATAAAATAATGGGCAGGCCACACATGAACTAAAAATAAGCATTGGATTCTGACTTAAAGCCTGCTACCAGATGTACATGTACAACTGAAGTACATCAACTCTCTTACCGCTGTAATGCTTGCCACCAGATGCCACTTAATTGTCACTTGCCATCACTGATAGAGTTTTGATGTAAGTCTGCAAGCGTATGATTTGTTATGATCTCTGTATATCTCTGCCTGTGATAATCTGTATTTGCAGCTGCTGCCCAAAGCTAGCATCACCTCTTCAGTTCCACCTTAGATCGTTAGGCATTAGATTCTCATAAGGAGCACACAGCCTAGATCGCTAACAGGCACAGTTCACGATAGGGTTCTCGCTTCTATGAAAATCTAATGCCACCAGTGATCTGACAGGAGGCAGAGCTCAGGCAGTAATGTGAGCTATGCAGAGTGACTATAAATACAGATGAAGCTTCACTTGCTCATCCACCCTTCTCTTACCTCTTGCTTTGTGGCCTGGTTCCAAACAGGCCATGGACCAGTCTCCATGATTGGAGACCCCTGAGATGGACCACTCTGAACACACTGTGAAGAGTGGATTCTAGAGGGCCAGTGGCTGTTGTCATAGTCCCTGCTAGTGAAGATAAGAATTTGAAGAGTCAATATTACTTAGGGGTTAGAAATTTGGACCCTGGGATTAGACCACCTGGATTTTGAATCCTGTCCTGTTTACTCATGGGATGTTTGACTTGGGCAAGTTAATTTATGGGTGCTTCAGTTTCTTCAAGTATAGCAATCTTCGGATTGCTGATGGAATTAAATTATTAACATAAGTAAAGTATGTAAAATAGTGCCCAATAGATGGTAGACAAACAATGAATAGCTCTGTTTCATTGAATTCGGATAGTGGTACCACAACTAGAAACAAGAATTAGTAACTTTAAGAAAAAGAAAATTTATCAGCTTCTTTATTTCTCCAGAAGACTTAGAATGTGATTTTTTTTTTTCAAGTTTAATAAGTTAGGTTGCAGCCAATTTTGTCTAACCGTGATGATGGGAAGTGGTCATGAAGGAATGAACCACTGGTAATCCCTAAGCTCCTTTTAGGGGATGTGTCAAACCCTTCTCCCATCAGATCTTCTCAAGGAAACATTCACAGTACAGTGAAATGATCATTCTGAATCTTCCTTTGTTAAAGAATTAACACCCTCATTAAAGGTGTTTGTTAACAATGCAGTAATGAAAACGTGGCTGCGCAAATGGAAAATGGGTTTCTAGATGATATATGTTGCTTTATACATTCTAGAAAGTTGAATTCTGTCGTTGGGAGAAATTTTTGAAATTTGTGTTTTATCTTTCCTTTTGGGTGAAAATAGAATTTCCTTTTTCTGCCTCTTTGGAGACAGCTAATGGGAATGAGATGGCAATCCACTCCAGTATTCCTACCTGGAAGAGTCTATGGACAGAGGAGCCTGGCGGCTACAGGAGTCGCAAAGAGTTGGACATGACTGAGCACAAACAAGCAAAACAAATGAGAATAATGTTTGTGTATCTCTTCAGGTCTTGACTGTTGAGTCACTGTGGAAACTTAATGAAATCTCCAAAGCTGTAAATAGCTGCTTTACCTAGTTTAGTGAGATGTTTCACTAATGGTTCAGAGGGTATATTAAGAAATGCTTAGAAAAATATTTTTTTCTGCATCAACTTTCTGTGAAATAATAAGTGTGAGTGAAACTTTGATGTATAATTTTCTGATCTAGATTATATAGCAATATCTAATAATAACTAGATGTTATTAAATTAGTTCTCTTAGCTGATTTTCAAGATTCTTTTATATGTTATTCTTCACAACAGTATTATGAGATATTCAGCTCAGCGTTATTTTCTCTATTTTGGGCTCAGAAATTGAGGCTCTAAGAGGTTAAGAAACTTTGCCAGGGTTGTATAGTTAGTAATAGTGATAGGAAAGACTCCTAGTCATAGTTGATTAGTCATACCTTGTAGTGGTACCTTGTAGTCATACCTTGTAGTGGGAAAGGAGCACACAGTCAGGTAGGCCTGGGTTTGAACTGTTGCTCCGTTCTTTACTTAGTCTTTCCCGTGCCATTTAACTTCTCTAAGCCTACTTTTATTAACTATAGAATATGGGTTAAATAATATATAGAAGATAATATATATAAGACTGTTTCAAGACTAGCAGAAGCTGTGTGAATCAGACAGCTGGCACAAGTGCCCAGTCACTAATATATATGCCAGTGGTCATTCCCAACCCATTCTTTTTAATGTAACATAACAGGAAGTGTATTAAATATGCAAAAGTTTGTCTCCAATGGCCTGTCTTTTGAAAGTCTGTTTTAATCTTTATTATATAGATCCTTATAATGCATATTTTATTTTTTGAGATCTAGAAATATAATTAACAGTTAAGTAACACCACAGGCTATTTGGAAAGAAGCAACCATGAACTGGGAGGAGTTCTGGGTTTTAATTCTGTTCTTTGTTGTTCAGTCACCCAGTCATGTCCGACTGTTTGTGACCCCATGGACTGCAGAATACCAGGCTTCCCTGTCCTTCACTGTCTCCTGGAGTTTGCTAAGACTCATGTCCCTTGAGCTGGTGATGCCATCCAACCATCATCCTCTGTTCTTAAGCTGATTAATTTTACAACCTTGGGCTCTGTTATTCTAACTTCTCTTACCTATGAAATAATATATAGAAATATGTTTAGATATCATAGAGGTTATTGTTTGCTGAAAAATGGACTATGTGATCAGTTAAAGGAGCTGATGTTTTCTGCTCAATGAAAAACCAGATAAAACTTTTCCTTTCACATGCTGCTTCCTTTCTGCCTTATACCCACACACATGAGGTAATGATCTGATGAAAAGGTAAGAGGATTTTTACTCTCGAGTACTTAGTAAATATTCAGCTTATCATCTTGGTTTTGAACTAATGCTTATTAAGGAGGTACATCCTTTGTAAGTTTCATATTTAAGCGATCATATGCTCTAGGATTTCCTTTTTAAACCTAAAAATGCTACTTGAATACATCCTTCCAAGTAATGATGCAATCTTTGTTTAATTTATATTGGAGTTTTTAAAATGACTTTTTTAAAGCTACTACCCTGAGTAAGTAGTACCTCTTTAGTAATAGAGAATTTAGTAATTAATTTGAAAGTCTTAACCTCAGTATTTAAAATAGTATAGAAATATATAGGGTCTATAAAAAGCTTGGTAGATTAGTATGCTACTACATGTTCCCAGACGGTTTACTACTAGGAATTAAGCTAAAATGAGAGGTAAATAGCTAATTTATTTTACTTGTATTTTAATTTGTATTCAAATTACAAGATAAGAGACAATAGTTATTAAGTATCCTTTCTGTTGCATATTTATCTGTTCAAATATTTGAGTGTCATGCATGTCTGCTGAGTGGCTCAGTTGTGTCCTACTCTTTTGTGACCTCATGGACTGAAGCCTGTCAGGCTCCTCTGTCCATGGCATTTTCCAAGAGCACTGGAGTGGGTTGCTATTACCTGCTCCAGGGTATCTTCCTGACCCAGGGATCGAACCCACAGCTCCTGTGGCTACTGCATTGGCAGATGGGTCAGCCGTGTGTAAAATATATTTTTCCTTTATTTAGGAAATTAATGTATTTATTTTTAAAAAGAAGCAACCATCTTTCCATTATAAATGTTGTCACCTTTGTGACAACAAACTCAAATATTTCTGCATTGTTTCCGTTGTTTTTTTCTGTTAGGTTTTTTTCCAATTCTCTGGATTCTGCTGACTGTATATCAAAGAAAGCAAGCAGCCAGCCTCTAGCTGAAACTGCTGTCACAGATAAAGAAACCGATGCAGGTGAACCAGATTGTCTAGAGGACAAGAAGTTGGGTGATACCAGTGTATCACATAATTCCAGTGAGCAGACGCCAGATGGTGTGACTGTGATGGCTGAAGAGTCTCAGTCTTTTAAGACCAGCGCGTTCACGAGGACCATCTCACCACCCACCTTGGGGACACTAAGAAGTTGTTTCAGTTGGTCTGGAAGTCTTGGAGATATTTCAAGAACTCCAAGCCCCTCTCCAAGCACAGCATTGCAGCAGTTCCGTAGAAAGAGTGATTCTTCCACCTCTCTGCCTGAGAATATTGAGATGTCTGATGTAGCTCCGTTAAAGAGTGATGAGTCAAGTGATGAATCACATCCCTTACATGACGTGGGTTGCTCTTCACAGTCTCAGGAAAGCATGGACTTGTCACCACACAATTTAAATGCATCAAAACTTTCTCAGCCTTCTAGTAAGGATTCAGATTCAGAGGTAAGTCACATTCTGAAGTCTTTGTTTTCAAATTCATATGTAAGAGAAAATAGGGTGTTAATCAGATAATTGAGGAAATTTTGCTCATGTTACGGAAATAATTGGTTGTTTTAATTTTTCACTCTAGACCTTACTGTGTAGAAAGTTCATGTTTTACTCATCTGAAGGCCTTCTCTTTATCTTTCATATTTTAGACTCTTATACTTTTAATCTAGCTATATATCTTGAATCATCACTATGTGATCCACTGATAAGTGTCTCAAGTTGTGGAACACTTAAGACCTAAAAATGATAAGCTTATTGAAGTTATTATAAATTTAATATATAAATCCTTAATATAGTCTTGAATTCAGACAGTGTTTGAAACCTTATAACTAAATAACCCTATTAACATGATGGTGTTTGTCTTAAGTTTTAATACTTAAGAAATATATATATTTTTTACTCTTATTATTCTTGTTGTAAGTCCCCTTTATGATAAAATAAGATAGTAATGTAAGGGATTTTATGTTATTCTGTTTAAATTAATAAAAGCATCCTAGCCATTTTTTTCTTATTCATAAAATAGCTTTATTCTTACTTAAATCAAAGCTCCAAATAACTACTACTAGTAAGACCCAGTGATGTCATATTTTAAAATGATATGATGGCATAAGTTATCTCAAATTTACTAATTTAACATACTTCATTTTATGTTCACAACTATAGTTATCAAGTTGTAAGAACAATTATAACCTTGGTAATATTTGACAGAATTTTGAGGACTGATAATCCTGAATATTAAACATCTAATAAATCAGTATGTCTCTGTGTACCTGTGGTCCGTTGCTCAGTTGTGTCCAACTCTTTTGCGACCCCCATGGACTGTAGCCCACCAGGCTCCTGTGTCCATGGAGTTTTCCAGGCAAGAATACTGGAGTGGGTTGCCATTTCCTTCTCCAGAGGATCTTCCTGACCCAGAGATAAAACCCACATCTCTTGTGTCTCCTGCATTGGCAGGTGGATTCTTTAATACTGCGCCACCTGGGAAGCCCAATAAATCAGTATATCTTGTGTTTATCAAAAGGAAAATATTTTATTCAAGTTCCTAAAGGAAACTTGAGTTGTATTGGACTCAAAGAAAAAAGCCTAGTTAAAATGTGGAAACAAATTGTTTTCATTTAGAGAAAGCTGAAATCAGTTAATGTATTCAAATCCATTCCAGATTTTTAAGTAAGAGGGGCTTCCCTGGTGGTTCAGCTGTAAAGAATTTGCCTGTAATGCAGGAGATGCAGGTTCAATCCCTGGGTCAGGAAGATCCCCTGGAAAAGAAACTGGCAACCCACTTCAGTACTCTCACCTAGTAAATCCCGTGGACAGAGGAGCCTGGTGGGGTACAGTCCATGGGGTCGCAAAGGAATCGGATATGACTTGGCAACTAAACAACAGCAAAATGCCAAACCAAACCCTTGAGGCTTTTGCTACTCTTTTCCTGTTCACTCACTTTGTGCTCAGTTCATCCATACTGGTCTCAAAGACTCTGTTTCTTTTAACACGAGCCTCCATTTTAATGTCATCTTTTTCATTTTCCACGTCTGACTGCATTTTTCTCATGGCACCATTTGGGTTCCATCATAGTTGTTGTTTCTTGAATATCTTTCATTAAAAATCACCATCTCTTTATGAGGATACTTTCAAGTCCTCTGAACTCCTTTGGGGGTATTTTTGTTCCTTTTCCAGCAGACATCTTCCTGTTTTACTAACTTTGTATAGCTTTTAGCATGTTTTACTGAGAAGGCTTACCAGCTCACAGCCTAAGAGCTCGTCATGCTGACAAAACTATCCACATGTCTGTCTTCTGGGCAATCATTTTTGTGATTACAGTTATAGAAACATAAATTCTCTCCCCTCACCAAAAAAAAACAAACTAAACTAAAAATGATTCATTAAATCATCTCTTGCCACCAGATGTGGTAAATTTCTCCTAAGATAAAAGGATTAATGATCAAACAATTGGGACAATAACAGATAACTTAAAAATTATGTTATCTTTCTTTATTCAGAAAATGTTTTAGAGTGTGACTGACGTTTCATTTTGAATACCATTTTTACTGTATGATTCTGAAGAAAATGCGTTGGAGATTTCCATTGGTGGTTCACTGTGAAAAGCAACAACTGTTTACTCTATGTTTATTAAGTTCATTAACCCTATTTGAGGTTAATTAATCTTAGGATCTTACTCTTGATCTTTCTTTTAAGAAACAATATAGCCCAGAGTCATCACTACTATGAGCAAGGAAGTGTTTCTGTAAATTACAATCCAAATTAAAGGAATATTTTTGACTTTTGGATTGCTTTTTAAGTATATAATGCTATGTAGAATCCCAAGGTAAATATATATATATTTTAAATCCTCTTGAAAAATGCAGAAATGTAAAGTCTCCTGAATTTATTTATTTACTTGCTAAAGTCCTTGAAAGGGTACAGCATCACATGGATTCTGTATCCAATGGCTTAAGCCAGAAGGTTGCTTAGAAATTTGGCATGAAGCATGCCATTGTTCCCATGAACATGAGTTGCTTTTCCCCAGATTACTCTGTTTTTGTTGAGCATTGTTCTTTGCTTTGTACACACAGAAGCGTATCTCTTGCCTGGATAGAAGTCAATTTCGTCTCAGGCATATGTCCACTCAGTCATGTCCAACTCTTTGTGACCCCATAGACATAGCCCACCAGGCTCCTCTGTCCATGGAATTCTCCAGGCAAGAATACTAGAATGAATTGCCATTCCCTTCTCCAGGGGGTCATCCTGACCCAGGAGTCAAACCTGGGTCTCCTGCATTGCAGGCAGATTCTTTACCATCTCAGCCACCAGTCATAAACACCTTCAGTTTTAAGAAGAGCTGTGTGCTCCCTCTGGTTCTAGAGACCCCACTTAGAGCTTTTTAATTTATATTTTATACAGTTTACTTCTCCAACTGAAACTTCTTACTAATTCTCTGTAGTGAAACTGGCAAAGATCATTCTTTCCACATTAATTTTCTTTTATTGTATTTCATGCTTTTAATACTTTTTTTCTTCTGAGAAGTTACATTTTATTTACACTGATTTTTCTCAATTTACTTGTTTTATGTTTTGTTGAATATTGGTCAGTTGTCATAAAATCTTGATAGTAAAAATCTAATTTTGCTCTATTTTTCGATCTTGGGGATCTAGGAATCTGATTGCAATTTTAAGTCACTTGATAAACAAGGTAATCAGAAATCCAAGCTACACTTGTTTCAGTTTTCGAAGAAAGACACGCTTCTAAGAAACAAGGTAAAACACTTATATAAATTACTTTTAAATTTCAGAAGCAGGGCATGCTTATTACCAGAAAATATGAATATAAGCAAAATTAAAACTCAAAGTGCCTATATCCTTATTTACACAAAAATGTCTACCTTCAGATCTTTTAGGACCATATTTGTACTTGATTTGTATTGGGTTGGCCAAAAAGTTCCTTTAATTTTTAAGTAAAAATAAAAGACTTATTTTTCATTTTCACCAAGACCTTTATTGAAAAACATATTTATTGTTTTGTTCCACTACCTTCTGCCATTTTCCAGGCAGCATCGTAACTGTCTTCCCAAAACTTTTATCATTTTTAGTAAAGAATTGTTCCAGGTACATTATTTTCAAAATTTTATAAAGACCAAAATAAATGAAAATCCAAAGTTATAATATCTAAATATGGCAGTTAAATCAGAAAACCAGTCTAGCTGTAAGTTTTTGCCTGGTCATCAAAGAAACCTTGTGGTATCCTGATGGAAGATGATACGTTTTCTGTTGACTCTTTTCACCTAGTGCTTGCTGCTTTCAGTTGGTCCAGTTGGGAGCAGTACTTGTTGGAATTAATTGTTTGGTTTTCCAGAAGGAACTCACAATAGAGGACTCCTTTCCAGTTCCGCCATATACACATCACTTTGTTTGGATAAAGACTGTCCTTCAGTATGGTTGGTAGTTCTTCTGTTTCGTAATCTCTTCTGTTCCACATTGTTGAACAGTATCCACTTTTGATTGCCTGTCACAATTTGTTTTTATAGCAGAATGTTTTAATTATGTTTAAGTAGAGAATCACATGCAGAAATACTGTCAAGAAGGTTTTTTTTTTTCACTTATGTGGAACCTAAACTTCAAAGCAATTAACATAAGCAAGCTGGTGCATATGATTTTCAACATTTGATTTGGATATTTTGAGTATGTGAGCGAGCTATCTCCTGTGTGGTATAACTTTGATCTCAGTTTGTGTCTCCCTTTGATCACTGTCAACTTGAATTGGTCTACGTGACTGTGGATCTTCGTCTAGTGAGAAATCTGTACCTTTCCTGGAATGAAAAGTGAAAAATGAAAGTGAAAGTTGCTCAGTCATGTCCAACTCTGCAACCCCATGAACTATACAGTCCATGGAATTCTCCAGACCAGAATACTGGAGTGGGTAGCCTTTCCCTTCTCCAGGGGATCTTCCCAATCCAGAGATTGAAGCCAGGTCTCCTGCATTGCAGGTGGATTCTTTACCACCTGAGCCACAAGGGAAGCCCAGGAATACTGGAGTGGGTAGCCTATCGCTTCTCCAGTGGGTCTTCCTGACCCAGGAATCGAACCAGGGTCTCCTGCATTGCAGGTGGATTCTTTACCAACTGAGCTATCAGGGAATAATAAAGTATAATATTGCCAAAAATATTTTTTAATTCCATCTTCAATATTAAATGACTGCACAGAAATTCACTAATTTTGGTGGTTTTTTTTTTTTTAAAGCACACTAATATGAAAGCTGTCACAATGCAATCTAACAAAATTGTTTCAAATGAAGTTTTAGACAGGGAAGTGCCATTAGAGCCATCTTATGGAAAAAACCTCATGAACATTTTGGCCAACCTAATAGGTATTTAAGTTGTGAAACTTGCTTTTTTTTTTTCTTTATAGTATATAAAGATCTATTTCATGTACTTAAGTAACATTACTTATAATGACTAAAATAAGCCGTGGTGTGGGTTTAACTAATCTTCTTATGTTTGTCCTTTACTCTAAAAATTTTTGTTATACCAATCAGTACTGCAATGAAGATTTTGTTGATAAATGTTTGAATACTGTACGCATTCGATTTTTCATGGGGATGAATTCTGTGGAGGGATATTACTGGTCCAAGGGCAGGTATTTGTAAAGCTTTGATGTGTATTGCAAAAAGGCCTTCTAGAATCTGGGTCCCTGATAAGTCAAGGGTTTTTTTCAGTCAGACTATATAAATATTTATGTGCCTGCATAGTGAAAGCTCATAAGTCAAAAGCCCATTTTATGTATTAAGTATCTTGCCAATATAAAAATACTAATTCCTACCTTAAAAATGGGCAAGAGACATGAACAGAGATCACAAAAGCAAAAAGCGCAAGGGGATGATTAACATATAAAAGCATGTTCAACCTCATTAATAATCAAATAACACAAATTAAAGTAATAAAATATAATTTCTTACCTCTTATTTTTCCAAAAGTTTTTTAATTTACTGAATTTTATAAGGGTATAAAGCACTGAAATGAATAATCATATTTAAGATAGCATAATCCTATTAATTGGTATGATTAATTATCCCAATAATTAATTAATTAGGATAAAATTACTTAGGATAATCATATTGAGGAGAATAAGAATTGCTGTGCCATTTCTGGAAAGCAATTTGAAAGAGTTCAAATAATTTAACCCAGTAAGTACATTCTAGAACTTGAGCCTAAAGAGATAATAAGAATTTAAATACAAGACTACTTATTCTTGCATTGGTTGCAATAGTGAAAAATTGGAAAAAAAATCTAAATATCTAAAAAATAAGGGTGTGAAATACATTAAATACGTTGTTGGTTTCAGTGAACATATATTATTTTTCTTATATGAGAAAACTATATTTATATAGTTAATATGTTACCTTCTTATGTTTATTTGTAAAAGCATAGAAACTTTACAGAAGTTTTTAATAAGTGATCTAGTACATCTATTTGAAAGAAGGTCATATCTCATACTATATAAATATATATAAATGCAAAATATGTAAATATAAAGTGAAAGTTGCCCAGTCATGTCTGACTTTTTGGGGACCCCATGAACTGTATAGTCCAAGGACTTCTCCAGGCCAGAATACTGGAGTGGGTAGCTGTTCTCTTCTCCAGGGGATCTTCCCATCCTAGGGATTGAATCCAGGTCTCCTGCATTGCAGATGGATTCTTTACTAGCTGAGCCAACAGGAAATATAAGTTTCTTTTAAAAATCTCTGAGTGAGAAAGACTTTCAAACAGATCCTGTGTTGTAAAAATGTCCATATTATTTTTGAATGAAAAGAGAAACCATGCTATTAAATAATATGTGTAGTATGGTGTTTTTGTTTGCTTAAATGCTTGAAAATACGCATATTGTATATGTTTGTATGTGATTGTTAGTCACTTAGTCATATCTGACTCTGCGACCCCCTGGACTGTAGCCCACCAGGCTCCTCTGTCCATGGGATTTTCCAGCCAAGAGTGCTATAGTGGGTTGCCATTCCCTTCTTCAGGGGATCTTCCTGACCCAGAGATTGAACCTGGATCTCCTTCACTGCAGGCAAATTCTTTAGCATCTGAACCTCCAGGGAAGCCCATCTTTGTATAATCATGGTAAAAAGTCTGGAAAGATATTAAAATTATTTGCGGTGGTAGGACTAAAGATATAGAAAGTACTTTCTCAAAAGAAGTTACATCTGGGCATTAAATCATCATCTTATTATTACACTTTCAGATTTCATTGTCAGTGTTTTAACTGTCACTTCTGTTTTGGTGACAACCCCCCCGATGAACCTTCCCTCTTGCTCCCTGGTGTCCATCTTCAGTATATAAAGTCAAACTCATCTTTCTTTTTAAACATATAACCAGTACTTCTTAAAGCACTTATCAGCTGTAATAATATTTGCTCTGTGTCACTTAATAATATTTGCTCAGTTTCAAAATCTTTGGGTTGTCCTCTTTCTTTATAACATCCAGCTGGATCCTTCTATTTCAAAGGCTAAAGAAAAACAGTCAAGACATCTATACCTATCTAAATCCTGTTTCTTTCTCTGTCTCATTTCTTGCTCTCCTTTTTTCCTATCACCAATATCCTAATTTAATATTTCATCTTTCAGGTGTGAATCTTTTCATTCTTTATACACCCTGTACTAGGATCATCAATTTTAAATCCTTGTTTTATATTACCACACTCATACTGTCCTAAAAAAACAGTAACAAAACTTTAATGCCTCCACATTTCCAGCAGCATACAAGTCAATGAATTCAAGGCGCAGATAAAGACAAATATTATATGACATCATTTAATTATCTTTTTTAAAAAATGATACAAATGAACTGATTTACAAATAGAAATAGAGTCACAGACATAGAAAACAAACTTAAGTTGCCAAAGGGGTTAGCGGGAAAAGTAGGGTAGGGACATAAGCTAGGTGTTGGGGATTAACATATACACACTGCTGCTGCTGCTGCTGCTGCTGCTGCTAAGTCGTTTCAGTTGTGTCCAAATCTGTGCTTCCCAGAGACAGCAGCCTACCAGGCTCCCCCGTCCCTGGGAGTCTCCAGGCAAGAACACTGGAGTGGGTTGCCATTTCCTTTTCCAAGGCATGAAAGTGAAAAGTGAAAGTGAAGTCACTCAGTCGTGTCCGACTCTCAGCGACCCCATGGACTGCAGCCCACCAGGCTCCTCCATCCATGGGATTTTCCAGGCAAGAGTACTGGAGTGGGGTGCCATTGCCTATATAAAATAACAAGGACCTACTGTACAGCACAGGGAAATATACTCAGTATCTTGTGATAACCTATAAGGGAAAAGAATCTGAAAAGAATCTATATATAATATATATGTGTGTATAACTGAGTCACTTTGCTGTACCATTGAAATTAATACAATATTATAAATTATACCTCAATTAAAAATGAATAGATCAACTTAAATGTCAGTAGAGATCTGTTTAAGTAAATTATGGTACACATGTACAATGAAAAAGATAAGCAACCTATTCAAAACAAAATTCAGTTCTACATGTGAAATGGAAAAATCTTCAAGATATATTACTCGGTAAAATCAAGATATATTAAGCAAGGAAAAAAGTACACGTTGTGGTATGACACGATTTTTAGTATGCTGCCAGTCGTGTGGTGTGTGTGTGTAAATGAATTCAGTCATTGCACAGGAAACCAGTAATAGCAATTGCCTAAAGGCAGTGAGGAAGTAAGAGCGACTCACTTTTCTGTCTTGTCTTTTGTAACTCTTGAATTTAGGTACATGGATCACCTGTTAAAAATATTATATAAGTTTTGCAGACCTAGACCCACTTTTGCACATTGATTATAGGTTATTTTTTGTTCCAGTGTATAAATAATTTGTTTCAGTGTATAAAGTTTGAGATTAAAGGTAGTTTGTTTTAACACAGTAGTATTAAAACAAGCATTTAATCTTCAGATTCCTGGGCTGTATAAATCCAGTTCTGTGGACAGTCTTTCTACAACCAAGATCAAACCTTTAGTACCTGCCAGAGCCAGTGGGCTGAGCAAGAAGCCATCAAGCATCCATAAGAGAAATCATCACAATGCCGAAAACAAGCCAGGACTGCAGATCAAAATCAATGAACTCTGGAAAAATTTTGTATTTAAAAAGTGAGTTACCGTGTTACTGATTCTAAAATAGGATAAATCATTTTTTCTCTATAATCTCAATTCCTGTCTCCTCTTTCTGTTTTCCTATGAATTCTTTTTCCTCTTACCCTTAGAGCTTTAATTTCCTCTGGTCCCTGTAACTGACTCTGTAAGAATATGTACTCTCAGTTTCTGTATCTTCTTTTTAGTGAAAAGATGGCCAACTGAAAACCTCAGTTCTCAGTCTGGCTTTGGGGTCTCTATGTTGTTAAGCAAACTACTTTTCCAGGGCTTAAGTGCCTCAGCTTTTTTTCCTTCTAAAAGTTGTTTCAGACTTGAGAATGGAAAGATAATGCTGTATGGTTACTTCTGGACTTAAGGCAGTTTGTTTCCCTAAATTACCTCATCTAAAATGGGAAGAATCAGTAAGTTTATGAGTTTATATGATGAATTAGCCAGATTTCTACTGTATATGGCAGTGTTTTAAGAGAGCTGACCCTGCCTATATCTACATTTTTTGAACCACATTTCTTCCGTTAGACAACAAAATTAACCAAAGAGTAGCATGACTTTATAGTTAATTTATTTTCTTGTTCTTATTACAGCAAATGTGCCAAGAATAAAAGCAAAGAGAAAGGGGTGGAGGGAGGTGTCTTACATGGAGTGGTAAGATTAAACTTTCAGTTCTGTTCAGTTCAGTTCAGTTCAGTTCAGTCACTCAGTCGTGTCCGACTCTTTGCGACCCCATGAACTGCAGCACGCCAGGCCTCCCTGTCCATCACCAACTCCCGGAGTTCACTCAAACTCATGTCTATCGAGTTGGTGATGCCATCCAGTCATCTCATCCTGTGTTGTCCCCTTCTCCTCCTGCCCCCAATCCCTCCCAGCATCAGGGTCTTTTCCAATGAGTCAACTCTTCACATGAGGTGGCCAAAGATTAAACTTTACCTAGTAAATATTGTTATCACAATCAGTTGAGATAGTATTAGTGGAAATACTTTGTAATAAATGCTGGACAATTATTTTTTACTTACATTGTGTAAAGTCTAGATTAAACCATATAGCAGCAGTTCTCAAGCTTTTTGCCTTTAGGAACACTTTATAGTCTTAAAAATTACTGAGAGCCCAAAAGTGCTTTGGTTTATGTGTGTTATATCTCTTTTTAATGTGTTATTAAAAAGGACATTTAGAAAATATTTATTTTAAAATAGCAATCTCATTTCATCTTAAAATTGATAGTATATTTTTACAAAACTATGTTTTTCAGAACAAAAATGAGAATGACATTGTTTTACATTTTTGCAAATCTTTACTGTCCAATTTAATGTAACTGAACTGGATTCTTATATCTGCTTCTTTGTTTGATTTGTTATGCCTTGGTTGAGTTATAGGAAGAAAATCTGATCTCACATGTAAATGTACTTTAGCTTAATAGCATGTTTTATTTAATTTTAATTTTTCTTCTTTTATATTACACCAAAATTCAGTACGAGGTAGTTTCTTAAAAGTTGTAATATAGGATATGAAACCACATTAATTGATTTTTATACATTACAGTCTATTAGCTCATATTGTATTTTGGTGTTCATCTTTTACTCATTCATAATTTTATAACATTGGTGTAAATCATTTGAAAAATGTGGACTTACTGAGTTGTGCTTATCTTTCAATTGTTGACACATTTTGTTATACAATATTTTTAAAAATCACAGTCTTGCCAGCAGTCTTTTAAGTATTGGGAAGGTGACAAGGGGCAGATATAAGTTTTCCAAAATTCTGATTTTCACTGGAAAGCTTGAATTTTGTCTCTGGCAACAAATGCTGTTAGGTTTGTTTTTTTTTTTTCCTTAGAAATAACAAACAATCTCTGTTCATTTTAGAGAAGCCCTTTGCTAAATACTTAAATTTGAATTTCCATAGTGAGACTGACTTTTTTTTTAGTACTATCAGTATTTCTTAAACAGTTTGGTGACACTGTGTTGATTCATTGCCAGCAGCTTTACTTATTATCAGCACAAGTGTCCTTTTTAAGATTACTGATACAAGTGTCAGCACAGTATGAAAAGCAGATAAAGTCTAAATACTATTATGAAAATAGTTTTAAATATTACAAACCTCTCAAAAGGGTCTTGGGAATAGGATTAGTTTCTGTAGACATGGAACTTCCTTCCAGAAGTTGGGAGTGAGGAAGGAGTGAAAAGATAGGGCTTAAACGTTGGTTCATGCTCCACTCATGCTGCTTCTCACCCAGACTTGAGAAGGATGCTAGAAAGAAAAAAACTAAAGTTTGTTTACTGAAATCATTCTACCTTCAGTTCAGTTCAGTCCAGTCGCTCAGTCGTGTCCAACTCTTTGCGACCCCATAAATCGCAGCACACCAGGCCTCCCTGTCCATCACCAATTCCCGGAGTTCACTCAGATTCATGTCCATCGAGTCAGTGATGCCATCCAGCCATCTCATCCTCTGTCGTCCCCTTCTCCTCCTGCCCCCAATCCCTCCCAGCATCAGAGTCTTTTCCAATGAGTCAACTCTTCGCATGAGGTGGTCAAAGTACTGGAGTTTCAGCTTTAGCATCATCCCTTCCAAAGACTGGTGTCTATTTAGTAGCGGTGTGGTACCTACTTTGAAAGATGATTTAGAAAGCAGGAATGGGTACTAAGAAGCAAAACTCAAATTTTGCAGGGTGTGCTCAGAAGAATTTGATTGTGTTACATAATGAATTGGGGGAAATTATATGGTAGAGGTTCTTATCCTCTTTATGTACCTCTATTTTGTCCAGGCAGATTATTCTCTAATAAACACTACCATAAAAACACCAAATTCATTTTATTTTATTATATTTTGCAGAGATTCTGAAAAGCTTCCTTCTTGTAAGAAGCCAGATCCCCTGTCTCCAGTCAAAGATAACATCCAGCTAACTCCAGAAGAAGAGGATATATTTAACAATTCTGAATGTATGCTTGTTCAGAGAGCACTATTCCAGTAAACGCAAGCAGCTGGGAGACTGTTGCCTGCAAGAGAATCTCTATCAATTTCAAGTCCTGTTTGGAAATGAGGCCATTCTGAAAGATTTGTTCTTAGATCTATGCTATTTATTTTAAATAGAACACAATTTTTTATAATAATTTTGCAACTGTTCTTGTTTGGCTTTTTATATTTTTATAAGAAGCTAACTAGAGAAATAATTTTGGAAAATCTACTCTACGGCTTTCCCTGTGGTCCAGCGGCTAAGACTCCTTGCACCCAATGCAGGGGACCTGAGTTCGACCCCTGATCAGGAAACTAGATCCCACTTGCTACAACTAAGGGTCCCCATGCTGCAACTAGGACCCAGTACGGCCAAAATAAATAGTTTTAAAACAAAAATCTATTCTAAAGATTTCTATAATGTTGTCAAATACATAGATGGTAAATGGAAGACTACAATTCTGTAATCATTTTATACTGTAAGAAATTACTATACTTTTCCATGCTTTCATTTTTTTTCACCTGTCTTTCCTGTCTTTCAGGGTTGAATTGGAAATACAGTTGCTGGGATGGGAGGGGTTGTTGGAAGGGTTAAAGATCATTGCATAAATGGGACAGTCCTCTGTTATCCCTGAAGAGTTTCGTAGGTTACAGATTGACAGTGAAGGACAATTGCTTTCGGCATCATATGAAAGGAACTACTTACATCATTCATATTCTTAAGCTTCCAAAGTAGCCTGTTTCTCTTGTATATCTTTTTTGAAGTGTAAGCTAAAAATTCCTTAGCTTATATTTAAAAATTATGTCCTAGGTGTGATGTAAGATATTACTACTAAAGCTACAGAATCGATGATTTGTCCATACTCTGCAAAGAAATAGATGGGAACTAAAACCAGGTATGCAAGTGAAGATCTGAAGTAAGGAAGTGAAGTGACAATCTGACCAGAAGTAAAACAATTGTAAAAGTGTCTGAGATATAGAGGATAAATGAAAGGGATTCAGAGCAGTTTAATTTTTAAGTGAGACTTAGTAGAGGACTTGGATAAAGAGTCCAAGTGGAAAAAAACATAATATTTTAAGAAACAGCATAAAAATTTTCAATGGAGACAATTTTTTTTCTCAAAATCTGGAAAAGGCTATACAAAGAACAAAAGCAAAACTGAACTTTCTGTGAATGTTTCGTGTTACAGAACAAATTAAGAAAGGGAAGATGGCAACAGTGCTGTAGTTTTTCAGTCTCCGAACCCCCACATTACCGCAACTGGGTGACAAAAGTCAAAACACCAATGAACAACATTACAACAAATTCAGATGGCGTCATATATTTAAATCCCAAACTGTAAGTAGGTGAAGACAAACCACCAGCAGCCACAAGACTGCAAGGTGGTACTGACATCTGTATGGGAGAAGCAGAGAATGGCAATAGGGCACTAATGGACATGAGAACAGAACTTATACAGAATAATTGTTGAAGCACAGAGCGGACCAAGTTGCGAACAGCATTTAAAACTGTTATGCAATCCAATGGTAAGTGAGTGCAAGAGGCCTGCAGTTATATCTGAAGGACTGAAGCAATGCAGTCCATATGAACTTTTGAAATGATTTACCGTATTTGCCAAGGCTCCCTTCTAGGGGAACAGGGTCCCCCACAGAAGAGAAACTGCTGGCAAGTAAAACAAAAGCTTGAGTGGGAAAGAGACAGTAGACACAAAGCAAGAGGAATAGTTGACCAAGAAATCTCGGGAGAATACTGTCTGAGCATACTTTTTGAACACTGAAAAAGCAACAAGAGCAGCAAAACAGCTGAGAAGCTCCCATGAGCCATGCCTGCTCAAAGTTTAGGAGATTTATTTTTACTTAGAAAGAAACTACAGAAAAATGTTTCAGTCACTCCTTTACAAAACTGATTTAAAGAGTCAAGCAGTATAACATCTCTATAAATAATGAAAATCTACCAGAAAGGCCCACTGAGCCAATCAAAACCAGTGTGTTTGAAAATGTGCTAAAAGTTAAATAAATGCTATAGAATATGAAGGAAATTTAGAACTGGAAAAAGTCAGAGGGGAAAAAAAAGGCAAGCTCAGGAGAGCATTAGAAATAAAAATTTCAGAAATTAAAGCTAGAAGGAACACAAATAATCATACAGATAGATGATGCCTTAAATAGGTAAAAAAAAAAAAAATGGAAAAAACACCTTAAAAGATTAGCAAGTCACAGATATTGAAGATGGAGCAGAAGGTCCAATATACAGATAATAAGAGTCTCTGAAGAAAAAACAACCTATAATTTCAGAAAATTTTTAAATTTTAAGATTTGAAACAATATTTTTAAAATGCACTCTTACACCCAGGATTATTGATCCAAAATAGCTAACACCAAGACGTAAGCAACAAGTTACTTTAAAGAAGGAAAAATCCTCTGGGTAGGCAAGGACAGTGGGTGACATGTAAGAATAATAATGAGATTTTTCCACAATTATTCTTTATACCTGAAGAAATTGAGTAATGTATTAAAGATACTCAAGGGAAAATGTAAGCAAAGGATTGTATATTCAACAAAATCAACTTTAAAGTATCTAGAATACAAACATCTATCAAACAAGAATTTGGAAATTATTGCTCACTTAAGCTCTTCCTGAGAAATCAGAAAATAACCAAAATAACTGGAGAAATAGCACCATAAAGATTGATGATGACCATCAAACATAGTGACTTGTGCAGCTAAAAATGAGGGCTAAAAGGGAAATATGATATGCAATGACTGTGCCCAGATGACATAGTACACCTACAGAGAATAGACTGTATGTAAAACATTTGGTTTAGTTTGAAGTAGTCTGATAATTGTTATTTTAGGACTATTTGTATATAATGTGGGATAGGGTAAATGAGTATTTGTGGGATATTTTAATTCATCCCCAATTTTCTTGAGAACCAAGATACTTCCCCACCCCTAAGATTCTTAATGTCTAGGAAAAAGGAGATTAAGACAAAATACAGAACAGCTTAATTTTTTTTTAATGTAGTTATAAACGAGTTGGAAGTACTGGTAAACTTATGAATGTATATACGTGTATGTGTACCTACATATAGCTTCCCTGGTAGCTTAAATGGTAAAGCATCTGCCTACAAAGCGGAAGACCTACCCACACGTACTAAAGAGACCCAGAAAAAAGTAACCAATCCTGTACCAATGAGCATCCCAATCACTAGTCTTAATATACCACTTTACTGAAAGAAATGAGAGCTTGGAAAAGATGTATAAAAGGCAAGCCTAGGATATCTTGTTAAAACAGAAGCCTTTAGTGAGTAATATGTAATTTCAAAAACGATTAAGGAGACACCTGAAGAGGACCCCACTCTCCAAACATGGGAGATTTTGATCTTGAAAAGATAGGAACTGTCCTTTATTTGATCCATCATAAACATATATTTAAAAATTGGTCACCTTCAGAAGATGACAGAGTATCAACGCATTATCTTGGATATGGGAAAGTAAAGGAGAAATATCAGGCATTTCCCCTATCTTTATACTGTATACTTTATACTCCAGGCAAGAATACTGGGATGGGTTGCCATTTCCTTCTCCAGGGGATCTTCTCAACCCAGGAATGAAACCTGGGTCTCCTGCATTGCTGGCAGATTCTTTACCAACTGAGGTACAAGGAATGCCCATCTTTATACTGTACCAGTGGGTTACGAAACAGAAGATCAATCTCTTTTTAGTGCTCTAACAATGAAAAAGAGATAGTACTGTTTTGCAACCCCCAGTGGATTAGTGGATTTAGGTTTAGAGTGTCAGCTGCTGTTAACATTGTAACTAGACATTTCATTTCTCTTAATGAAAGAACTCAGCATCCTCTAGTCTTGCCAGGGAATTGGAGATAAGACATCATTCCTCTGGATCCAGCTGCAAAATTGCAGGAAATACGGAGGACAGAGGAAATAGGGAACTGCAGCCTGAGTGTGCAATTAGCAAAATTCAGACAGCAGCAAATTGCAGATGACATGCCCTTGGATTCTCAACAGATAAATTATAAGGAAAGGGAGAGGAAAATTCCATATTAAAAGACGAAACTAGACTAAATTGTTTAGGGATGCCCACTCTGGTGATTAGACAATAAGAGAAATATAAGGAAATGATAATTATAAAATTTAGGGTGGTGGTTACAGAGAGTTCAGTAGTGTCCAACTCTTTGTGACCCCATGGGCAATAGAGTTCATGGAATTCTCCAGGCCAGAATACAGGAGTGGATAGACTTTCCCTTCTCTAAGGGATCTTCCCGACCCAGGGATTGAACCCAGGTTTCCCACATTATGGCAAGGTTTGCTTATAATAGCTTATTAGGGTATCGATACCAGAAAGTAAAATGTTGGCCTTCTAATTTCCTAGGCCATTTACTTGTTTTGTGTGGCCCTTCATATTCTATTTTTTTCATTTATGTAAATATTTTTTAAAATGTTTACAATGTCATGTTGGTTTCTGCCATACAATGATAATTTTTTAAAATCATTATTTTAATAGTACTCCATCAAATTGAAAATATAATTGATTGTAAGAGGCATCATTAATTTATGTACAGTTGGGAATAAACTCCATCAACTTTGAGGTACACTGTTCTCAAAAATGTTAAAATATGTACCTTAGACTAGAGGCCCTGCCACAATTCAGTGATACACATCCTGTGACTTGGGCACGAAATCAAGCAACTATCCTCATTGCGAAAAGTTAACTGGACAGTTGGCACCAGACAGCCTCTGTTCTTGAAAGACATGAAGCACAGCTGAAAGTACAAGGCTGAAAAGATGGGATAAAGTGACAACAAATTGAACTCAGTCTCACTTCCCTATGTAGGCCCCATTCTCTCTTCTTTCAGGGTTCCAGCTGCACACATTAGAAAGCTGTAAGTTGTCACACAGCTATTAGTGCTGTAATGTTTACTCCGTTTTTCAGTTTGGGTAATTTCTATGAACCCATTTTCTAGTTAACCAGTTCTTTCCCTGACTCTTCATCTGGGTTATTCTGCTTTTTGTTTTTATTTCTTGTATTTCTAACTTACAGTTTCCGTCTCTGCTGACATTCCCCCAACCTGCGCATGCACATACGGTCCATATTTTACGCAAGGCATATTCAGTTCAGTTCAGTCGCTCAGTCATGTCCGACTCTTTGCGACCCCATGAATCGCAGCATGCCAGGCCTCCCTGTCCGTCACCAACTCCTGGAGTTCACTCAGACTCATGCCCATCGAGTCAGTGATGCCATCTAGCCATCTCATCCTCTGTCGTCCCCTTCTCCTCCTGCCCCCAATCCCTCCCAGCATCAGAGTCTTTTCCAATGAGTCAACTCTTTGCATGAGGTGGCCAAAGTACTGGAGTTTCAGCTTCAGCATCATTCCCTCCAAAGAAATCCCAGGGCTGATCTCCTTCAGAATAGACTGGTTGGATGTCCTTACAGTCCAAGGGATTCTCAAGAGTCTTCTCCAACACCACAGTTCAAAAGCATCAATTCTTCGGTGTTCAGCTTTCTTCACAGTCCAACTCTCACATCCATACGTGACCAATGGGAAAACCATACCCTTGACTAGATGGACCTTTGTTGGCAAAGTAATGTCTCTGCTTTTCAATATACTATCTAGGTTGGTCATAACTTTTCTTCCAAGGAGTAAGCGTCTTTTAATTTCATGGCTGCAGTCACCACCTGCAGTGATTTTGGAGCCCCCAAAAATAAAGTCTGACACTGTTTCCACTGTTTCCCCATCTATTTCCCATGAAGTCATGGGACCAGATGCCATAATCATAGTTTTCTGAATGTTGAGGTTTAAGCCAACTTGTTCACTCTCCACTTTCACTTTCATCAAGAGGCTTTTTAGCTCCTCTTCACTTTCTGCCATAAGGGTGGTGTCATCTGCATATCTGAGCTTATTGATATTTCTCCCAACAATCTTGATTCCAGCTTGTGTTTCTTCCAGCCCAGCGTTTCTCATGATGTACTCTGCATAGAAGTTAAATAAGCAGGGTGACAATATACAGCCTTGACGTACTCCTTTTCCTATTTGGAACCAGTCTGTTGTTCCATGTCCAGTTCTAACTGTTGCTTCCTGACCTGCATACAGATTTCTCAAGAGGCAGGTCAGGTGGTCTGGTATTCCCATCTCTTTCAGAATTGTCCACAGTTTAATGTGATCCACATAGTCAAAGGCTTTGGCATAGTCAATAAGGCAGAAATAGATGTTTTCTGGAACTCTTGCTTTTTCCATGATCCAGCAGATGTTGGCAATTTGATCTCTGGTTCCTCAGCCTTTTCTAAAACCAGCTTGAACATCTGGAAGTTCACGGTTCACCTATTGCTGAAGCCTGGATTGGAGAATTTTGAGCATTACTTGACTAGCATGTGAGATGAATGCAATTGTGCGGTAGTTTGAGCGTTCTTTGGCATTGCCTTTCTTTGGGATTGGAATGAAAACTGACCTTTTCCAGTCCTGTGGCCACTGCTGAGTTTTCCAAATTTGCTGGCATATTGAGTGCAGCACTTTCACAGCATCATCTTTCAGGATTTGAAATAGCTCTACTGGAATTCCATCACCTCCACTAGCTTTGTTGGTAGTGATGCTTTCTAAGGCCCGCTTGACTTCACATTCCAGGATGTCTGGCTCTAGGTGAGTGATCACACCATCGTGATTATCTTGGTCGTGAAGATCTTTTTTGTATAGTTCTGTGTATTCTTGCCACTTCTTAATATCTTCTGCTTCTGTTAGGTCCATATCACTTCTGTACTTTATCGAGCCCATCTTTGCATGAAATGTTCCCTTGGTATCTCTAATTTTCTTGAAGAAATCTCTAGTCTTTCCCATTCTGTTGTTTTCCTCTATTTGCACTGATCGCTGAGGAAGGCTTTCTTATCTCTTCTTGCTATTCTCTGGAACTCTGCATTCAGATGCTTATATCTTTCCTTTACTCCTTTGCTTTTCCCTTCCCTTCTTTTCACAGCTAGTTGTAAGGCCTCCTCAGACAGCCATTTTGCTTTTTTGCATTTCTTTTCCATGGGGATGGTCTTGATCCCTGTCTCCTATACAATGTCACGAACCTCCGTCCATAGTTCATCAGGCACTCTATCTATCAGATCTAGGCCCTTAAATCTATTTCTCACTTCCACTGTATAATCATAAGGAATTTGATTTAGGTCATACCTGAATGGTCTAGTGGTTTTCCCTACTTTCTTCAATTCAGTCTGAATTTGGCAATAAGGAGTTCATGATCTGAGCCACAGTCAGCTCCTGGTCTTGTTTTTGTTGACTGTATAGAGCTTCTCCATCTTTGGCTGCAAAGAATAGAATCAATCTGATTTCTGTATTGACCATCTGGTGATGTCCATGTGTAGAGTCTTGTCTTGTGTTGTTGGAAGAGGATGTTTGCTATGACCAGTGCATTTTCTTGGCAAAACTCTATTAGTCTTTGCCCTGCTTCATTCTGTATTCCAGGCCAAATTAGCCTATTACTCCAGGTGTTTAATAGTTATTTCAAATATTTTGTCTGATATTTCTAGTATCTGGGTCATCTCTGAGTCTGATTCTATATCTTGTGTCCTAAAAGTGTTTTCATTTTCCGTGTTTTGTGTGTGTGTGTATCATGTTTTCTGATTGACTTGTATTGATGCCATATATTGATGTAGGAAAGTAGTGACCGAAGTAAATAATACAGTTGGAAATGAGCATGCATCTTCCACTGGGGGTTAGAGTGAGGCACTGTAAAGTCTACCCAGGAGTTTAACTGGCTTGGGTTTATTATTGCTATGACAATAAAGTCCTCTAGTGTGGCGCTAGGGTTTTTAGTTTTGTTTGTTTCTCAGTGTTCCTGCTCTATCTTCAGTTTTTAGCCTTCTTCATGCACTTATGTCTCAGAAGGAGTCTATCTTCAAGCCCTTGCCCCTCTCCATCAGTAGACTTCTGTTGTTTATTGTGGCTTGTTTAATGACTAGATGCAGCCTGTGCTGTGCTTAGTCGCTCAGTCATGTCTGACTCTTTGTGACCCCATGGACTGTAGCCCACCAGGCTCCTCTGTCCATAGGATTCTCCAGGCAAGAATACTGGAATGGGTTGCCACGCCCTCCTCCAGGAGATCTTCCCAACCTAGAGATCAAACCCAGGTCTGCACGTGCCACATTGTAGATGCATTCTTTTATGATCTGAGTCACCAGGGAAGCCTAAGAATACTCGAGTGTGTAGCCTAACCCTTCTCAAGGGGATCTTCCTGACCCAGGAGTCAAACTGGGGCCTGTTGTATTGCAGATGGATTCTTTACCAGCTGAGCTACCAGGGAAGCCCAGATGCAGCCTGAGGGTAATGTAAAACTATATCAATTACATTTGACTTTATAATCCACTGCACAATCAGCATTATCCACCTTTGTTTCTCAATGCCCAGAAAGTTCCTAGCAATATGATCAGCGTTTCAAGTTCTTATTACATGACTTCTGGATACCAGGCATTGCATATTGTATAGCACTTGAAGTCCTTATAAACATGTGTCCAAAACTCTTAAGTGACCTTGAGTAAACTATTGAACCTTTGTTGTCTTCTTTTTTTTTCTCATAGAACAAACATTACAGCTCCAAAATTCTGTGAATCAAACAGTAAATTCTCTGATTTATCCCTGGTGGCTCAGATGGTAAAGATTCTGCCTGCAATGTAGGAGACCCAGGTTCTAGCCCTGGGTCGGGAAGATCCCCTGGAGAAGGGAATGGCTACTCACTCTAGTATTCTTGCCTGGAGAATTCCATGGACCAAGGAGCCTGGCAAGCTACAGTCCATGGGGTTGGAAAGTCAGACAGGACTGAGCAACTAACACACGTTTTAAAGTCTATTCCAAAGGCTCCACAAGGGGGCAGCTCCTCCACATTGCTTAATGTCTGAAAAGAATTCCACAAGTCTTTAAGTCTTTACAAACTCACCCTTGCATACAATATTTTACTTTTGTTTCTTTTAACTGTACAAGTCAGGCACAAATATAGTCACACTTATGAAAAAATTTCAGCATTACAGACTAACTTCAAGTCTCTCAATTAGTACCCCCAATCCTAATTTTCCCTACTGTCAGCTCATGGGTATTTTATTTTTTATGAAGTTTTATTTTCTGTGACTTCTTTAAAACAGTTTCTGAAACTAACTTGTTTTACTCCACATAGGATTTAAACATCTTTTCCTAATAAAGATAGATTAGTTTACCTTTAATTATTCTAACTCCATAAAATGCATGTCATAATTAACTTATTTCTTAATGACGTTTAGATAGCATTTTCAGTATTTAAACGATGTTGCATCAAAAATTTCTATACTGCATTTTGGAAAAAAGTGAAAATTCTCCCTCTCAAGATTCCATAGTAATTAAGATTTGAAAGCTGATTTATTCAACCAAAAGAGGAATGTTTTAGTAATTTTACTAGCCACAAAAATATATAACAGGAAAGATGTTACAGAAAAGGAGCTAGAAGGAGAAACACTTAACAGCCTTCCTTGGAAAATTTGCTCCATTTCATGATATAAATCATTTTAGATGCCATTACTGTTAGGGTGCTTCACAGATATGTTTTTGTTGTAGAGAAGAATAGACCTAGGCAACAAATGGCCTAATTAATACAGAACAGAGACAAGAAAGACTCAAGTGTGGCTACCCAGTGAGGGCAGGTTCTATGTCTTGGTTACCTCTTTGTCTTCTACACTGTGAGGGACATGTTTGATGGGAGTAAGCCAGAGCTGTTTATATGTCATATACCCAAGGGGAAAAAAAAAAAAGAAGAAAAGATATGTCTGGTGTTACTGCATGCGTACATGCTAAGTTACTCAGTTGTGCCAGATTCTTTGCAACCCCATGACTGTAGCCCGCCAGGTCCCTCTGTCCAAGCAATTCTCCAGGCAAGAATACTAGAGTGGGTTTCTATTTTCTCCTTCAGGGGAATCTTCCCAGCCCAGGGAATGAACCCACGTCTCTTGTGTCTCCTGCACTAGCAGGCAGGTTCTTTTCCACTAGCGCCATCTGGGAAGCCCCTGGTGGTATTAATGGATATAAGTTGTACCTATAGCAAATATTCCCAGAGAAATAGACAGGTTCTTCTTTGGAACTTTTTTAGAATTTGGAACCTGATTGTCCTTGAATGGGATGTGTGAAACAAAGACAAGTAAAGAGGCAGTTGGGATGCTTTCTGTGACCAAAACTTAGAGAAAGGGATGTACGGAATATGTTTGCAGAAAAGTGAAACTAGCTTAGCCAGACCATTCTAAACATGGAGGTTTGTTAGGCTACAGGACCAACAGTCAGGTGTCAGGAATGTGTGTGTGTATGCTCAGTCCTGTCCTTTTTGCGACCCCACAGACTGTAGCCCATCAGGCTTTTCTGTCCATGGGATTTCCCAGGCAAGAATACTGGAGTGGGTTGCCGTTTCTGTCTCTAGGGGTACTTCCCAACTCAGATCAAAGCAGCATTTCTAGCATCTTCTGCATTAGCAGGCAGATTCTCTGCCACTGTGCCAGCCCATACATTAGAATAAATAAGAGGTGCAGAAGCAAGAATTTGCCTAGAATCTTAAAAAAATGGGCTTGGAACTCCCTCTGTGGCTGATCTCATCAAGGCCTGCCACCTCCCCAACCTGGTATTCAAACTGTGATCCAAACATTAGGCTTATTTTCCCCTTTCTACTTCCCTGTGTCTACGAGATGCTTTGATGTCAGAAAAGCATACCAAATTTTAATTTTAATATTTTTTTCCAATATTTAATTTTTTTCCCATAAGACACAAACACCTGAAAATTTGACTCATTAGAGGAGACCAAGGATTATGACAATGGATTTTCGGAGCTGTGGGGCAGGACCTTAAATCATTTACACTTACCCCCATAGGACTTGGAGGCAGCCTACTCACCTTTATTCTGGGATGCCATCTTTTGATTTCTGAAGAGACCATCTGGGATGGTATTTAGGGACTAAAGGAAGAATAGTCTTTGGAGGTATTGAAAAGGTATTCTTCATTTATAGACTTAAAGTGTTTAATACCTACATTTGGAGGTATTGAGGGGGTATTCTTCATTTTGATCTGAACTTTGAAGATTTGTACACTGGAATGACAGTGTCTGGCCCTTTAAGAACTGCGCAGATGAGGAGGTTCCCAGAGAAATGTCTAAGAAAATATTTCCCCTAGAGCACAATATTTTCTACTCCCAACTTTTCAACTTAAAATTCAAGAGCACATTAGCAGCATGGTTTTTGTGTTGTTCAAATTCTACCACCTGTGCAATACAGTACATGTTATTTTTTCTCTGAGCTTCAGTTCTCTTTTTCAGAAGAAATGAGAAAATATAGGTAGTAATTAGCAAGTACAGTGTCAAACACGATGTGCGCTTCCTGCCTATTCCAATGAGGGAAATAGTGATGATGAAGACATTTGTGATATTGATAAACCAAGTCTGTTGTCCAGACTGACCTTGTCTTTTTCAAATAACATTACCCCTCTGATCCTCAAGCTGTTCATCAATTAAATGGTGACAACATTAACTTACACTTTATTGTTGTAAGTGTTTTCATATGTTAATTAATTCATTTGATGCTCACAGTCCCCCAAGGTAGATATTATTTTTATTTTATACACAGGGTGTCAAGGGACATTTAACAGGAGGATTCCTGCATGCTGTTTTCTATTTCTCAAGGATTCTCTGCTCCTTATCAGTTCCTGTTTCAAGAATGAGTAAAGCTGCATGCAGTTCTCAGGACTGAGGTCATGGGATGAGACATGCAGTGACTCTTTTCAGCGTCAGCCACCTTGTATGTGTTAGACTATCCATATTGTGGCTATTGATAAAATTGCATCCTGTGCAATAGCTGAGTAATCATCTTACTAAAGATATATAAGCCTGCATTTCTGCTAATAAAGCACTTTTGCTCCATCAGAGCTTGGGTCCCTGTGTCTTTCTTTCTTCCTGTCTTCCTCTCTTTCTCTCTCTCCCTCCCTCCTTTCACTTTCTTGCTGTTGACTCTGGACTGCCAGGTCCCGGTCCATTAAAGGACCCCAACAACAGGGTAACTGAGGCAGAGAGAGAGGTTGGTTGCATCAATTGCCATAAGGTCACACAGCTAGTAGGTAAAAGATCCAGAGTTCAGCCCCAAGTGGTATGTTTTTTGCTTGTTGTTGTTTTGGTCACTAAGTTGCATTGGACTCTTTGGGACCCCATGGATGTAGCCCACCAGGCTCCTCTGTCCTTGGGATTTCCTAGGCAAGAATATTGGAGTGGGTTGCCGTTTACTTTTCCAAGTATGTATATGTATACCAAATGGTATGTATACTATTTTTGTGGAATATTAAAATGTAAAATTAATAAAGAAATAGTAATTGCTTGGAATATAATCACTATGTTGGAAAAAGTAGTGATTATGATAGAGGCCTCTCTATAGGTATGGTCAAATGATTAATGTTCATCAGTGGAATATGAGTGAACACTATGAGATATTACCATGTTAAACACTTTAAGTCTGAGAAGACTATGTGTAAGTGTCTTTTCCACCTATTTTTCTCATCTGAACTTGTGGAAACAAAGAACCTTGAGACGGCAGAATTTCAAGTGTATAGCAGGACGTGCACTTGAATTTCTTCTGAAACAATGCCAAACAGGGAGTCTCCTACCTGTACTGGAGTGAGATGTGGGTGAAAATCAACTTTTTTTATGTTTATCTATTAAAGTTAGGGGGTTTCCCTGGTGGCTCAACAGTAAAGAATCTGCCTGCAGTGTCAGAGATGTGAGTTTGATCCCTGGGTCAGGAAGACCCTCTGGAGAAGGAACTGGCAACCCACTCCAGTATTCTTGCCTGGGAAATCTCATGAACAGAGGAGCCTGGGGGACTACAGTTCATGGGATGGCAAAGAGTTGGACTTGACTTAGCTTGTGGACTTGACTAAGTTGTGTTTGACTCTTTGTGACCCCATAAACTGCAGCACACCAGGCTTCCCTGTCTTTCACTATCTCCCAGAGTTTGCTCAAACTCATATCCATTGAGTCAGTGATGCTATCTAACCATCTCATCTTCTGTGAACCCCTTATCCTCTTGTTCAGTCTTTTCCAGCATCAGGATATTTTCCAATGAGTCAGCTCTTCACATCAGGTGGCCAACATATTGGAACTTCAGCCTTAGCATCAGTCCTCCCAATGAATATTCAGGACTGATTTCCTTTAGGATTGACTGGTTTGATCTCCTTATAGTCCATGGGACTCTCAAGAGTCTTCTCCAGCACTACAATTCAAAGGCAGCAATTCTTTAGTTCTCAGTCTTCTTTATGGTCCAGCTCTAACATTCACACATGACTACTAGAAAAACCATAGCTTTGACTATGTGGACTTTTTGGCAAAGTGATGCCTCTGATATTTAACCATTAAATGGAAATAATGATTATTTTCCTCAAGTATAAGTATTTCCTATATCTAGGAAAGAAAAATATCATAAAGTTAATATGAAATATGTAAAATTCTTTCTTCTTGAGAAATAAAAAGACATTTTGAAAACCCAGAGCTTAAGAGATTGGTTAGATGATATTGAGTGGAGATGAGAAGGAAAGCAAAACCAAGAAAGGGAAAAGAAAAGGGTCCCAAGGCAATCATGTTTCTGTGGAAGACAGCCAGACCATAACAGAATGCCAGCACCTCTAGCCCCAACCTACTCCCAGGACATTGTCCATGGAGGAATGGCCGTACGATCTGCAAGCCTTCTAAGACACCCTTCTAACTAGTGAGACCAAGTTCCCTCTCCTCCCTGTGGACTCAAAGGACTCAGAGTGAGTCCAGCAACTTTATGATGTCCTAGCTTCCTGTTGTTGTTCTTTAGTCATAAAGTCACTTACGACTATTTGGTGACTCCATGAACTGTATCCTGCCAGGCTTCTCTGTGGAATTTTTCCAGGCAAGAATACTGGTGTGGGGTGGCATTTCCTTCTCCAGGGGATCTTCCTGACCCAGAGATTGAACCCGTGTCTCCTACATTGGTAGGTGGATTTTTAACCAGGGAATCCTACCTAGCTTCCTAGGCAGGAGAAAAGGCAAAAATAAATAAATAAATAAATAAATAAAGTTTTAATGGAGAAGTTTTAAGTAGTGAAAGTGAAAGTCTCTCATTTGTGTCCAACTCTTTGTGACCCCATGGACTATACAGTCCATGGAATTCTCTAGGCCAGAATACTGGAGTGGGTAGCTGTTTCTTCTCCAGGGTATCTTCGCAACCCAGGGATCAAACACAGATCTCTCGCATTGCAGGTGAATTCTTTACCAGCTGAGCCACAAGGGAAGCCCATACAGAAGCAAAATAAACTACTTTTCTTTGTGTCTCTCCACAAACCTAGAGAATGTTTGGTTTTCTCTATGTCATCATCATTAGGCTGAAGACTTCAATGTCCGATGTCCTGCATGAAACAGAACCAGGGATGACCCATGAAAGTCATGGTACCTTCAGAGACCGTGGAAGAAATCCAAATGGTCCTATTTATTCTTAGGACATACCTGAATAAGATGGCAGGACCACTGTGCTCCTGGATGTAAGGTAAGGAGGTGATCAGCATCAAATGAGAAAGCTGAATCACTAGAACCATAATTAATGCATAAAAGAAGCACAATCAGGTGAAACACCCTGATCTGAGAATAAGGAGACCAGTGAATCAGCTTCCATGGATCTCAGTTTCATCATCTTTTAAATGCAAGATCCTGAGAATAACAATCAGTGTTCTACACACATTCCTAGACCTGTAAAAATATGAACAAAATACGTTGGAAATACTACTTTGCTACACAGCTGGATTTTAACGCTGGTTTTACATATTTTTATCTGGACAAATTGTTCAATCTTTTGGGAATACCTATTAGTATTTCTTACTGTGAAAAATAGCAATATATTTCAGGATAAGGTGAATCACTATTCAATTTGCTTCATTACTGTAGTATCACAATGTCCTCACATGAAACTGTTTCTATCCATAACTTCTTCGCTTAGGCTCATAGGACCATTTATAGGGAGGACCAGTGCTTTTAGTTTTAGTCACTGTCGTGTCGGACTCTATGCCACCCCATGGCCCCTCTGTCTATGGAATCTTCCAGGCAAGAATACTGGTGCGGGTTGCCATTTCCTTCTCCAGGGGATGTTCCTGATCCAGGGATCGAACCTGCATCTCCTGCAATGTCAGGTAGATTTTTACCTCTGGGCCACTAGGGAAGCCTCGATGATCAATGAATGGCATTATAAAATTTAATTTCTTTAGCAAAAACAAAATTTTTAAATAGTAGTGAGTGAAGTAACTTTCTTGAACCAGCAACCAGGTGCCTGTTTCATTTCCTTTCTCAGAACTGACCTCCTCCTGCCTGGGGAGAAGGGAGGGTTGGAGAAGGGTGATGTCAGACAGCCCTACATAAAAGCCTCCTTTGGGCTCCTGCCGGCAGTTTGGAAGCAGCTGGAAGGATGAATTAGGTCCTGGTGGTGAGATTTTTTTTTTTTTCCAGGCAGACACAGACACAACTGTTGAGCAAAATGCAGACTCCACAGAGAAGCCCAAGCCTCAGACCTTTCAAGCAGAGGAAGAGCTTAGGTAAAGCTCTCAGAATAGCTGTCTGGGTTTTGGCCCTTGAGACAGCAAGAGAAGCTACAGACTTCTGTATATGCTGATGTGCTCATTTAATCTTAAATGTTCACAGCAGCCAGAAGAGAGGAAGTTGCTGGAATCAGAGTGAAGTTCCCTGGCAAGATCCCGGTAAGACTCCATTGTCCTGGGGAGTGGGAGTGAGGGTGAGGGCAGGGATTAGGGGGAGGGGGCTGTGAGAGCCTATTCAAAACACCAAAACCAGCCAATGACCCCCTTCTTTCTAGTCCAAGTTCCTCAGACATAGAAAAGTGAGGTGTATCCTTTGACATTTGCTTCAGAGGAGATTCAGGTTGAAACCCTTGACAGGTGATAGTGGAGCGCTACCCCAGGGAGAAGTTCCTGCCCCGGCTGGACAAGACCAAGTTCCTGGTCCCACAGGAACTGACCATGACCCAGTTCCTCAGCGTCATTCGGTAGGTAGCTAAGAGCCTGGGGGGTGGGGGGGTGTTGTGTGGGCTTGGGCTTTTGGGACAAAGAGAGATGGGAGGTGGCAGAGAGAAGGAGAATGATTTGTGCTCCCCCTTTCTCTTCAATATGCCGTGTGTGTGTGTGTGTGTGTGTGTGTGTGTGTGTTTGTGTGCATGTGGCAGTCCTGTGTCTCCATTGCTGTGGGGGCTTTTCTCTAGTTGTGGCCGGCTGAGGCTGCTCTAGCTCTGGTGCACGGGCTTCTCATTGTAGCGCTTCTCTTGTTGCAAAGCATGACGCTAGGGCCCGTGGGCTTCAGTAGTTGCATCACGTGGGCTCAGCAATTGTGGCTCCCGGGCTCTAGAGCACAGGCTCAGTGCCTGTGGTGCAGGGGCTGAGCTGCTTTGCGACATGTGGGATCTTCCCAGGCCAGGCATCGAAGAACCCGTGTCTCCTGCATTGGCAGGCGGACTCTCAGATTCTTTACCACTGAGTCACCGGGGGGGCCCAACTATGCCTTTAAAAAGGATGATCTCATGAGTAACCAGTTTTAAAATGATGTCAAATATTTTGCTACCGCCCTAAAATAATGAGCACTCCCAATATTGATGTATCAGCTATTTTCCCCTTTGTTTCCACATTTTACTGGTACTGTGTTTTAATTTCTGCCTTCAAATTTCTCTAAGAATTTTTCAAAGGAACCTTTAGAAACGGGTCCAAAACCCTGTTTTCAGCTATTTTAAAAGCCCAGTGACAGCATTTTACCTCTAAATATTTTCCCTCTTGTGGCTGGGAGGGAATTTGGGGTAGGAAAATGCACTGTCCACCTGCTGAATCACTGAGCAGGAGAACCATACCTTCCCCCACATCCTTCTTTCTTCCATTCAGAGCAAGGGAAGGCGTAGAGTAAAACCAGTGTTGCTGACTTTGAAACTTAAGGGATTGAGGTGGTCATCTGCCAGCTGGACTCAATAAAAAATGATATGAAACCAAAAATAGCTGACTAAGGGTTCCATAAACATGGCTGGCGTGTGAGTCTCCCTGTGCTGGAAACAACCTCTCAAAAGTTTTGGCTGATACAGACAGTTTCATCTGAGAGTTTATTATGATGCTTTTTAAAATGAGCTCTTTCAGAAGGCCCTGCATTCTTCTCAGACCTACTTAAGGGTTAGGTTAATCCATGGAAATTGGGACAACTCAAGGAGAACCACAGTCGGGAGTAGACCCCTCCTTCTGTCAGCCAACAGGCTGCTGGGGCACAGCATGGCTTCACCAAGAAGTGAATTTTGACACAACTTCCTCCTTTTTTCCATACAGGTACACCTCCAGTTATCATACGCTTCATCCTTCATCCTAATAATTTTGAATCTTTGTATGTATGTTAGTCACTCAGTCGTGTCCAACTCTTTGCAACCCCCGGGTCTGTGACTCACCAGGCTCCTCTGTCCATGGGATTTCCCAGACAAGAATATTGGAGTGGGTTGCCATTTCCTTCTCCAGAGTATCTCCTCGACCCAGGAGAACCTGATCTCCTGCATTGCAAGCAGATTCTTTACCATCTGAGCCACCAGGGAAGCCCTTGAATCTTTACATTAAGTCATAATGGGTGCTTAATATCAATATGTTTAGATGACTTGACTCTTAACCTTGTCATTAAGCACACTGATATTAAGCACCCATTGTGTATCATGCACTGTGCTGGGAGCTGCACAAAGAGCAATGAAAAATACAGACCAAAAGTCCCACGCTAAACAACATTTAAACTAAAGTTTTCACTCTTGGAGACTCCTCACCCTTAATAAAATGAGACCCTCGTGGAAGAAGAAAGGAGATGAAGGTGCAATGTGGAAATATAGGAGCCCCATCTTCAGATCTACTCTTTCCATGTAGAACAGGCATTTGCTCACCGCACGAGAGCAGTGCAATGGTCAGGGCCTGGTCTTTGGATTATCCAGTGTTAGTTAACCAGATTCTGAAATTACTTCCTCTCCCACCCACCACATAAATTTAGCTCCTCCTAGCTAAGAGTAGTGGGGAAGGCAATGGCACCCTACTCCAGTACTCTTGCCTGGAAAATCCTATGGACGGAGGAGCCTGGTAGGCTGCAGTCCATAGGGTTACAAAGAGTCGGACATGACTGAGCGACTTCTTTCACTTTTCACTTTCCTGCACCGGAGAAGGAAATGGCAACCCACTCCAGCGTTCTTGCCTGGAGAATCCCAGGGATGGTGGAGCCTGGTGGGCTGCCATCTCTGGGGTCACACAGGGTCGGACACGACTAAAGCGACTTAGCAGCAGCAGCAGAAGCTAAGAGTAGGGGTATAATGGCTGTGCCTCTAATGTCTGGGTGGAGGATGGTCAGATAAAGCAAGCCATTGCCAACAGATTCATCTTGCTCTGCTATTAAAACAATGCAGAACTCCTATGAATCTAGCCAAACATGGCTGCTCCTCTGCATCCACAACCCAAGGGGAGGGATTTATACTTTTGCATAGTAATGGTTTTCCAAATGGGCTTTCCTGGTGGCTCAGATGGTAAAGACTGCCTGCAATGCAGGAGACCCGGGTTCAATCCCTGCCCAGATTGCTCAGTGGTAAAGACTATGCCTGCCAATGCAGAAGATGCAGGTTCAATCTCTGGGTCCAGAAGTTCCCCTGGGGGAGGAAAATGGCAACCCACTCCAGTATTCTTGCCTGGAGAATCCCCATGGACACAGAAACCTGCGAGCTATAATCCATGGGGTTGCAAAGAGTAGGACACAATTTAGCAACTAAACAACAACCTTTTCCAAATGTCACGCCCAAAGCTGCTTAACTGACATGTCAAAATACACAGCATTTCGTGTTTTCTTTGCACCACTCAGGAAATTCTTAACTTGAAATTCATAGCAAACTGAAGCATATTTACTTAGCATTTTTGAGCTAAGAATATTTTTTTCTAGTTTTTAATGGGATGGTCTCACAGTCTGAGCTCATCTATGAGTTTGAACACATTTCAAATCTCCAGAAAAATGAACAATCTTTTAGCCAGTTTCTAGTAAATTTATCTTATTGACTGCAGAGAGACAGAGAGCTATGATAGGAAGATTCTTTGATTTCTTTTATTATTATATTTTTAATTGTGATAAAATATTATTTTAATCATTTTTAAGCAAGCAGATCATGGCTTTAAATACATTCACATTGTTGTGCAACCATTACCAGTATCCATCTCATCTTCCCAAAGGAAAACTATGTCCCCATTAAAGACTGATTTTCCCATCCTCTCCTTCCCCTAATCCCTGGAAACCAGCATACCTTCTATCTCTATGAATTTGACTATGCTAGGTACCTCATGTAAGTGGGGTCATATGGTATCCTTTTGTGACTGACTTATTTCACTGGACATACTGTCCTTAAAATTCATCCATATTGTAGCATTTACTTGTCAGAATTTCCTTCCTTTTTAAAGGGTGATTAATACTCCATTTATAGATGGACCACGTTTTGTTTATTCATGTGTTGATGGACACTTGAGTTGCTTCCATCAGATTCTTTAGCTTCTGTGCCTTAGTTTATCTGTGATTAGGGAATGAAATGGAACAAAGACTGAAGCTGTATATTAAAAAGTTAGGTAGTGACTTTTCACTTTCCTTGAGGTCCATAATTAATAATCTGCATGCCCATGCAGGGGCCGCAGGTTTGACCCCTCATCTGGGAACTAAGATCCCACATGCACTGGGACAACTAAGCCTGTGCAACCTAGCTGCTGGAGCCTTAGTGCCCTAGAGCCAGTGCTCCACAACAAGAGAAGTCACCCTAGTGAGAAGCCCAGGAACAGCAACTAGAGAGTAGCCCCTGCTTGCCACAACTGGAGAAAGCCCACACGCAGTAACAAAAACTCAGCATAGACAAAAATAAAGAAATAAAAATTTCCAAAAAAAAGTAATGACCAGATATAAATTCCTATTTTAGCAGTCACTATTATAAGCAAGCAAATAGATATAAATGACACTTTGAAAGACTCCTGGCAGCAGCAGGAGTGGAAGTTAGACTGCCTGTGCTTCTAGAGTAACGTTTCAGGGCAAGTTCTGCCTGCTTCACGGTCGCACAGATTCCTGGGCTGCTTCCAAGATCTACTAAACCAAAACCTGTAGGATGGAGTCCACTTTCAACAGGACTCTCCTAGGTAATTCTAAAGTTTGAGGGTAACAGCCCTGGAGTAGGGAGGTGGGGGCATCTTGGGTAGATGGGCTTACACTGGCCAAATAAGAGTAAGCAAGGCTGTGGGTCAGCGATCATTCTCTTCTGGATTAACTTTTGCTTCCGGGTTAACTTTCGCTTCCGGGTTAACTTTTTCCCTTCCTGTTCCCTGCACACCCTCTTCCCCAACCCAGGAGCCGCATGGTCCTAGGGGCCACTGAAGCCTTTTACTTGCTGGTGAACAACAAGAGCCTGGGAAGTATGAATTTGACCATGGCAGAGATCTACAGGGACTACAAGGATGAGGATGGCTTTGTCTACATGACCTATGCCTCCCAGGAGATGTTTGGCTGCTTGGGATCAGCAGCCCCCGAGGATGGGAGCACCCTTGGGGAGGACAGGCCCTGCCATCCTCTCTAGCACGTGTGCTGTTACCAATACGTTCACCAGTGCAGGAGGTACGGACTGCTTTGTGTGTGTGCAGTGATGATCCGGGGGCAAACCCCCTGCAGTGATAAGCACCAACCATGACAATGAGGCAAGACCTGCCCTGTTTCCTTTTTTGTGCTCACCCTCTTTGGTGGCTCTTGAAAATTTTGGAAATAGTCAGTCTTTTCTGAGAAAGAAGTAGTTAACTTGCTCAGTGAGCTGGGGAGGTATTTTAAGTGTTTCCTGTGATGGAGGCCAAGCTGGAGGCCCTGGAGGTGTGTGATCTGCCTTGGTGGGCAGGAGTCCCGAGTATGCTTGGGCATGGAGATCCTGTGACCTGTGGATGGTCTCCATGGAGCCCGGTGCAGCCATCATGAACTGCCTTATTTGGGGGCGGTGGGGGTGGCCGGTGGAATGACTGCAGAGGGGAAGTGGCCTTATCTATGTCATTAAAGAGATTATTGTTATTTGCACAGCATTCACTTGACTTGGTTGTTTCCCCTTATATTCTTTTAGTCTGCCTGTGCCCCTCACAAATTTATGCCAAAGTGGTGACTGCTCAGTTTCAAATAATATAAGTGATTAGTTTTCCTTACAATAGAAGTTTGTGAGTGCCATTTCTTTGGAGGATCTGAGCTGATTGCCAGCATGCCCACGGCTGAGCGCAGTGCCAACAACAGTGTATTTTGTGAGTGCACACAAAGGATGATGGGTGACAACAGAGAGCATACTTCTTGGTGGACACCTCCTGCAGAGGAATACTCAGTGGCTTCTTTAACAGCAGGAGCCTGCCCATTCTGCCCACCTCACACTGCAGCTTAGAAGTGGATCTAGGGAGCAGACCCTGCCCCTGACAGGGCTGTGACAACCCACAGAGCAATGAGAAGGCCCCAGCCAATATCCAGGGAAGGCTTGGATCACAACACCAATTATATTCCATATCCAGGGAATAAGGGCCAGCAAACACTGAGGAAAGATGTGGTAGGCATCCATAGTAAAAACAGACTTTGCACCAAAAATACTAGGCTCACACAGGCTACACAGGGACACTCTCACGTAGAAACAGTCTCAGACTCTCTCACTGATTTCCTGTTGCCAAGAGTCTGATAGGAGGAGTTTCTTGGTTCTTCAGGCATCATAAGGCTTCCAAGTCAGGGCTCCATTGCTCCTTCAAGAAAGCCTATTCCCTGCCTTCTCTCCCTGTTATTGTCTCCCTGTTATTGTGTGTGCCTTGCTCTTCAACACAGGGGACCCTGCTTCTCAGCCATCCCCCCACTCAAACTCCCAGGTTCCCAGGGTCTGAGTATCTCTCATACCATGAGTCTAAGTCACTTAAAACTAGTAGGGAGGAGGATATTTCTCTCTCTATCCATCTTTAAGTCCTCAGTTCAGTTCAGTTGCTCAGTCGTGTCTGACTGTTTGTGACCCCATGAATCGCAGCATGCCAGGCCTCCCTGTCCATCCCCAACTCCCGGAGTTCACTCAGACTCACGTCCGTCGAGTCGGTGATGCCATCCAGCCATCTCATCCTCTGTCGTCCCCTTCTCCTCCTGTCCCCAATCTCTCCCAGCATCAGAGTCTTTTCCAGTGAGTCAACTCTTCGCATGAGGTGGCCAAAGTACTGGAGTTTCAGCTTTAGCATCATTCCTTCGAAAGAAATCCCAGGGCTGATCTCCTTCAGAATGGACTGGTTGGATCTCCTTGCAGTCCAAGGGACTCTCAAGAGTCTTCTCCAACACCACAGTTCAAAAGCATCAATTCTTCGGTGCTCAGCCTTCTTTGCAGTCCAACTCTCACATCCATACATGACCACTGGAAAAACCATAGCCTTGACTAGATGGACCTTTGTTGGCAAAGTAATGTCTCTGCTTTTCAATATGCTGTCTAGGTTGGTCATAACTTTCCTTCCAAGGAGTAAGTGTCTTTTAATTTCATGGCTTCAGTCACCATCTGCAGTGATTTTGGAGCCCAGAAGAATAAAGTCAGCCACTGTTCCACTGTTTCCAGATATATTTTCCATGAAGTGACGGGACCAGATGCCATGATCTTCGTTTTCTGAATGTTGAGCTTTAAGCCAACTTTTTCACTCTCCACTTTCACTTTCATCAAGAGGCTCTTTAGTTCCTCTTCACTTTCTGCCATAAGGATGGTGTCATCTGCGTATCTGAGATGATTGATATTTCTCCTGGCAATCTTGATTCCAGTTTGTGCTTCTTCCAGCCCAGCATTTCTCATGATGTACTCTGCATATAAGTTAAATAAGCAGGGTGACAATATACAGCCTTGGCGTACTCCTTTTCCTATTTGGAACCACTCTGTTGTTCCATGTCCAGTTCTAACTGTTGCTTCCTGACCTGCATACAGATTTCTCAAGAGGCAGGTCAGGTGGTCTGGTATTCCCATCTCTCTCAGAAGTTTCCACAGTTTGTTGTGATCCAGACAGTCAAAGGCTTTGGCATAGTCAGTAAAGCCGAAATAGATGTTTTTCTGGAACTCTCTTGCTTTTTCCATGATCCAGTGGATGTTGGCAATTTGATCTCTGGTTCCTCTGCCTTTTCTAAAACCAGCTTGAACATCTGGAAGTTCATGGTTCACATATTGCTGAAGCCTGGCTTGGAGAATTTTGAGCATTACTTTACTAGTGTGTGAGATGAGTGCAATCGTGCGGTAGTTTGAGAATTCTTTGGCATTGCCTTTCTTTGGAATTTGAATGAAAACTGACCTTTTGCAGTCCTGTGGCCACTGCTGAGTTCTCCAAATTTGCTGGCATATTGAGTGCAGCACTTTCACAGCATCATCTTTCAGGATTTGAAATAGCTCTACTGGAATTCCATCACCTCCACTAGCTTTGTTCGTAGTGATGCTTTCTAAGGCCCACTTGACTTCACATTCCAGGATGTCTGGCTATAGGTGAGTGATCACCATTGTGATTATCTTGGTATTGAAGATCTTTTTTGCACAGTTCTTCTGTGTATTCTTGCTACTTCTTCTTAATATCTTCTGCTTCTGTTAGGTCCATACCATTTCTGTAATCAAAGAAATCAGTGCAAAGAAATAAAGGAAAACAACAGAATGGGAAAGACTAGAGATCTCTTCAAGAAAATTAGAGATACCAAGGGAAAATTTCTTGCAAAGATGGGCTTGATAAAGGACAGAAATGGTATGGACCTTTAAGTTCTCATGGTTGGAATGATAATTAAAGTGACACGACAGATTAACAGGAGAAAAAGAAACTAATTTGTGCACCCACAGATCCATACAAATGGGACCTAAGAAGTATGTAGGAAGTGGCCAAAGCAGGCAGAGTTTATACTTTTTAGACATAAACAGTACATTTCTGAGGAATAGACAGGATAAAGAAGCTTGGGCTTTGGGTGCCTAGTTAGTGAAGAATCTAAAGAGTTTGGGCTTGGGATGGTAAATGAAAAAAGTACAAGGTTTGTTTATATAGGCTTCTCAACACCAAATGCCCTATCTCTGGCGATAAGGATGCCCTCTACCTTCAGATGCAGGGAGCACACCTTTTACAGAGGAGATTTATTTTCTGCTTTCAAAAAGACGGAATGGAGGCTCAGAGTGTCTCTCTTGCATTGCCTCTTTCTTAAATAACTTTAATTCAAAGTAATCAATATGCTCTTGTGACTTACTAGGGAGCAGTCTGCCCTGGGCCCTAACAACATCCAGAATCATGGGCAATAAGACCACTCTGCTTTTTATTCTCATCCCTTGGAAAACTGTCCTATTTATATTTCATCTCTTTCCATCCCTCTTCCAGCTCAAGTAGGATAAATTCCATGGGTACAATTTGAGCAGGTACATAACCCAACAGTATACCAGGAGAGGGCCTTCCTGGTGGCTCAGCAGTAGAGAGCCCCCCTGCCAGTGCAGGAGACATGGGTTCGATCCCTGGATCAGGAAGATCCCCTGGAAAAGGAAGTGGCAACCCACTCCAGTGTTCTTGCATGGGAAATTCCATGGACAGAGGAGCCTGGCTGGCTACAGTCCATGTCACAAAGAGTTGGACACAATTTTGTGACTAAACAACAGTGACATACCCAAACCTTGTACTCAGACAAACCTGCATTCAATGGCTAGGCCTGTCTCAGTTCTCAGCACAGTTACTTTCTTTCTCTGTGTTGATTTCTTTATCTGTCAAAACTGTGGACTATACCCTAGGACAGCTGCATAGACATATGTTCTACAGGGCCTTGCACTGAGAAGGGCCCTTTGGTTTACTGCTTTACTGTTGCCATCTTGAAACTCTTAACTTTCTAACAGGAGCCATGCATTTTCATTTTGCACTGGGCCCTGCAAATTACACCGCCAGTTCTATCTAAACAATCAGGTTAATATGAAAAAAAGCCACATGCAAGCAAGTGAGATTGGTCAGTTGTTACAGAGTACTTACCATGACCTAGATTCAAGAGAAGATTCATGATATCTCATTTCACAGACAGATGGTGACTTCTATTAGCACATCATATGTGAAGGGGCAGACTGCTCTTTCCATCTGTGCCACCTTGGGAAATCTCAATGCCTCAGATGCCCTCAGGGTCATCATTTATAAGATGTAGATAATAAAAGTATTTACCCTGTGGGGTTTGGAAGAGGATTAAATGAGGTGATACATGAATCATTCCTAAAACAGTGCTTAGCACATAGCAAGTTATTCATATTCTTATTGTATATTTAACATTATTTTGTTTGAAGCTGTGTTTTGGTTTAAATATTTTATGTTAATACAGGGTAGTTGTAGGTACCATAGAAATAAACAACTGACCAAAAAAAGAAATACAAATGGCCAGTAAAAATTTGAAAAGACGTTTCGTATTTCACATGGCTAAAGGAATACAAAGTAAGTTAGTTATGGGTGGTTATTTTTCACTCATCTTACTGGGGAAAATTCTTTAAATGATAATAGTCCATATTAGCCAGATTATGGGAGATAGTTACCTCTGGAGCATTACTGATGAGGAATACAAATGTGTTCACAATTTTAGGACAATATGGTTGTGTTTACCTAAGTTTTATGTCCACAATCTCAATCCAAGGAAATGCAGTACTTGCAGAGGTAGTAAAAATATATTCACTCATTTATTTATTTATTGAATGTATATTGTACGTCTGTTTAGTATCAGCTGAAGTCACTGATTTGTGGACTCCCTTAAAGGAGGTAATCAATCAGCTGACATGATTTCATGTAAGCATAAGTATTATTAAGACAAAGAAAGTCAGCTCATGATTAAAGAATAATGAGATAGGGAACAGGATAGTCTATGGATGAAAGAGGAAGGCCTTGCTAAAGAAACAATACCGAGGACTTCCCTGGTGGCTCAGTGGTAGAAGAATCTGCCTGCCAATGCAGGAGACACGGGTTCAGTCCCTGGTCCAGGAAGATCCTACATGCCATGGAGAAGCTAAGCTTATGTGCCACAACTATCGCACCTGTTCTCTGGAGCCCAGGGATCACAACTAAAAAGCCCATGTGCCTCATCTACTGAAGCCCCGTGCCCTAGAGTCCATGCTCACCAAGATAAGCCACTGCAATGAGAAGCAACTAGAGAGCAACGCTCCGCAACTAGAGAGCAAGTAGAGACAAGCCTGTGCAGCAGTGAAGACCTAGCGCAGCCAAAAACAAACAAACAAATAAATAAAAGTATTTTTTTTAAAAAAAGGAAGTGATACTGAAGCAGAGACCTGAAGGAGGGTGTGCTGGCTCCCTCTATGGGAAGGTCATTCAGTGCAGCCAACAAAGACAAAGAAGGCCCAGAGGGAATACAGTGGCTCTTCAGGGACCTTCAGCAGGGAAGGCAGTGTAACAAACAAATGACTATTAATAAAGGGGTAAAAGAGTGCTTTCCTGTCATCTGTACACTGGAATACCATATGAAGCTGAAAAAAGTGAGAAGACCCGCTTGTTCATATTTGGAAATGTGTTTGTGACACATGTAGTGGAAATAAGATTACATAGAGCAATGTATTAATAATCTTATTCTGAAAAAATATGGAAATGTGTGTATGTTGTTTTGTGTAAACATTTGGGAAGATCTTGAGATAGAACACTAAGTATTATGGGTGGTTATAGCAAGGGGATTATCAGCCCAAAGGGTAAAAGAGAGTAGACAGATCAATGGATTTACAGTGTCAGTCTCAAAGTTTCTTAAGTTTTCTGCTTCTCTCCAGAGTAAGGGAGGGTGCTAATCACATATTTGCAAGGATCTTCTTGTTGTGAAGTGGTTTCCCTTGTAAATAGTCCTGCAGGGGAAGAATATCCAGATCACACTGATGACTATGTGCCTTTAATTAGTGCATTGTTCTGTGTTGTGATTATCACATCATTTGGCCTGTTGCAATCCCATCAGCGGGTGATAGATTCCCCACTGACAGCTCACAGACACTTGATCCAAGGACAGGCCCCGGAGCAGGCGCTCCCCACCCATCCCAGGCTACCTGGGCGGACTATGGGGCATCCTGAGGCCCCTCCAAGGCAACACTACCCACCCTCTTAGGCTAAGGTCAAGGTTAGATAAAATATGATGCATGAAACACCTGGCAGATCTCCTGGAAAACACTGTGTGCATGTGTGCTAAGTCGCTTCAATTGTGTCCGGCTCTTTGTGACACCGTGGTCATGCCTGCCAGTCTCCTCTGTCCATGAGATTTCCCAAGCAAGGATACTGGAGTGGGTTGCCATTTCTTTCTCTAGGGGATTTTTTCCACCCAGGACTCAAACCTGCATCTCCTGAATTTGTCTCCTTCATTGGCAGGCGTATTCTTTACCACTGAGCCACCTGAATGCTCTTTCACAAGGGGATTTTGATGCACTTTGAGAGAAAGAACATAGTCATGGAAGCCAGAGAATAATCAAAGACTACACACAAATGTTGTAGAATTTATAAATCATGGGAAAACGTCACCAAGAGTCAAAGCAATTATCTGGATTATTCAGGTACTGACCTTCACTTTTCCTGGATTGGATTTTATTCTCTGAAGAATTATCCTAAAAGTCATGTGAAATTTTCTTTTTCCTCTTCTGGTTTTATGAGGTCAGGTCTAATAAGAGTGCTTTCTGTCCTTAAACACCTTACATTTTGGTTCTACTTTATGATCTCATCTTAGAGGAAGAGGAAGATTTTTCTGGATCTCTGTTCCATCACATGAACATTGTTACTGCTTCTCTTAAACCTCCCTTGAGGGATCCAGTTGGCTTTGAAAAAATACGTCATTTTGCTCTCCTGTTTGAAGATATTTTGCATGAGGGAGACAGCAGCCTGCTCTTTCTAGTCTCCATTCCCTCATTTCCTTCCCTGCCTATCCCCTCTATGCATTGGAATATGCTGCCTTTGTTCTGAGAACTGAAAGTCCAGGAAGCTAGTGCAAAGGGAAGAAGGAGAAAAGCAGGACAAGAGGTAGAGCAGAGGGCAGGGGAGAAATCAAGCAAAACATTTATTTTCTTAGGATTTTGTTCTAAATGTGATAAGATGTCATGCGAGAGTTCAAGAACTGGGGTGAAGTGACCCAGTGGACACTTTAAGGTCATTTCTGTGACTGTGATGAGAAAGGATTGAAGGCAGTAGATGTAGGTAGTCCAGGTGAGAGCCTGTGCCTTGGATAAAGAGGTGGCCAGAAAAATGAAGAGGGGTGGCAAAATCTAAGGACTAATTTGGAGGTTAAACTGCCAGGACTTGAGGCACTGGTTGTGGGATTAGGGGAGAGAAATCCAGGGTGAAGCTCAGTGTCAGCCTGATGCAATGACATGGCTGCCATTTACTGCAGAAGAAGGACCTGCAGGATGAGGCTACAGGAAGACTAAATTTCACAGAAAACCAACCTCTTCTTCTTGGACTTCCTAGGTGTAAAACGTCTACAGCATCCAAGGGAGGCTGCCCTCCAAGCAGCTGGTTTCAGAGTACAGCGCCTGGGAGAGGCCTTCCTCCCCCTTTGTCCTGCATCTTCCTTCGTAGCTGAGCTGCCCTCACCTCCAGCATCACCCCCATCTGTGCACTGCGGCAGGTTAAATTCAACACATGTCCCGAGGGTCTTCTGCACATGGGGCTGCTCCTTGTCAAGGCCCAAGTCTCAGGCTGGGGAATCATCTCCCACATCTTAGGTGCACAGACTTTCCCTGTTGCTGGAGCTCAGGGATAGTCCTTTGACCCATGCTGGGGTATGGTCTAAACTGTGCTGGGAGTAGGGACACACACTGGAGACAGTGATCAATTGTCAATATAAGAATCTAAATAGTAGGAAGGAATGAGGGAACATAAAAATGGGAGGAACAAAAATGATGGGAATCCACTGAGAGGCATTTATCTCCAAGCTATCATTTGAATTGAAACTTTGGTGGCTCAGATGGTAAAGAATCTGCCTGCAATGCAGGAAACCTGAGTTTGATCCTTGGGTTGGAAAGATCCCTTGGAGAAGGGAATGGCAACCCACTCCAGTATTCTTGCCTGGAGAATTCCATGGACAGAGGAGCCTGGCCGGCTACAGTCCATGGGGTCACAAAGAGTAGGACACAACTGAGCAACTAACACTTTCACTTCTGCCCTATGACAAGTCCATTCCTCAGCCCCACCTTTAGATCTGGGCAAGAAAAGCCCTTTCCCCAGCTGCTGACTTACAGGGTACTGTTCTAGGCCTCTCCAGTCACAACCCTTCCCATGGGTCTGAGTCCACGGTGCCCACCTGGAACCCATGACCCTTCTGAAGAGTGCTAGGTTACCAAGGCCCCAGAATTAATTACCTACACAAATTGATGCAGCCTACTTCCAGGGCCAGTCTGGACCCTTCCCTGTCTAAGCAAATTACCTCATGTTATTGATTAGAGCAAGGAGGGAGACCAAATATTTGAACTGGGACAATATATCACCCACACCTCCCTCCTACTGTTACAGAAAGGTATGCATGGGGAGTCTGACTGCTCGCTGCTCAAAAGCCAATAAGCAGGCCAAGTTGGTGGAAAGGAAAGTTTGCTTTATTTCAGATGCAGCCAGCTGTGGGGGGAGGGTGGTGGGGGTGGCAGGCTTACTCCCTACCCTCAACAAAAAGCAGGTGAGAGCATTTATAAACAAAGCAGAGGGGGTCTACATGCAGAAATAGCATAGCCATCTCTAACAGTCACCTTCAGGTGGTCATCAGTGGTAGGGCTAGCATCATTTTGGTTGTTTTAGATACAGTTAGCCTTCAGCTCTGGGGTGCACTTTTCATGGCCAATTCTCAGAATTGTGGCAGCTCAAGTCCTGGGTATAGTCTGGTCACCATGTAGTTAGTTTCTCCACCTGGTGTTTTGGTATCTATAAGACAGCTCACAGGATATGGCTCAGAATATTATCTATAGCCCTTGAGAAAGAGCTAAATGTCTTTGACTATGCGTAATGACTACATTATTATTATTTAATCTCTTTAGACTGTTTTGCTTTGTGTCAGTACTTCTCACTTCTCTGATTAAATTTATTCTTTGACTAAAGTTTTCCACAAGCAAAAGGCAGGCAGAAGATATGGTGGGGGGACAAGGATTAGAGAGCCCTGCTCCATTTCACTACCACCCCATCCCAATGCAGCATACTGATGGATCAAATAACTCTAAATTTGAACCTGGCTTAAAAGATTTTATGAAGATATATTGTTCAAGGTATGAGGATAGTATTCTAGAACCATGTTTGTTTGAGCCCACACACAACAAGCCAATCACTGAGACACTGAATTTGCATCAGAGAAAGGATTTATTCACAAGGCCACCAAGCAAGACAGGAGAACAAATCTCAGGTACACAGTCCCAAAGGGACGAAGAAGCAGGGTGGTTAGGAGTAGGGAAGGCCATCCCTGAGTCACATGTTTCTTTATGGGATGCATGTTTAAAATGGAGGCACTTAACATCTGAGCATGGAGTTTTCATTCCTCTGACATCAAAAGGTCATACATCTGCACAGGCCCAGTTTTAGGGTTGGTGACCCCAATCAGATTTAGCTGACTCAAACTGGAAAAGAACTTCCTCCAAGTTTCTGAAAAACAGCTTAAACACCTCTTACTATTGTGACCCATATGTCAAAGATGTTATCTATAGGGGATGGTTGAAAGTGAAAATGTTAGTGTCCGATTCTTTGCAACCCTATGGACAATAGCCTGCCAGTCTCGTATGTCCATGAAATTCTCTAGGCAAGAAAACTGGAGTGGGTTGCCATGCCCTTCTTCAGGGGATCTGTCTGACCCAGGGGTCAAACCCAGGTCTCGCACATTGCAGGCAGATTCTTTACTGTCTGAGCCAGTGGGGAAGCCATAGGGGATGGTTGCTGCTGCTGCTGCTGCTATGTCGCTTCAGTCGTGTCTGACTCTGTGCGACCCCAGAGATGGCAGCCCACCAGGCTCCCCCGTCCCTGGGATTCTCCAGGCAAGAACCCTGGAGTGGGCTGCCATTTCCTTCTCCAATGCATGAAAGTGAAAAGTGAAAGTGAAGTCGTTCAGTCATGTCTGACTCTTCACGACCCCATGGACTGTAGCCTACCAGGCTCCCCATCCATGGGATTTTCCAGGCGAGAGTATTGGAGTGGTGTGCCATTGCCTTCTCCGAGGGGATGATTAAGTAGTCAAAAAAATCCTGAAGGCAAGGGCTTCCCTGGTGGTCCAGTGTTTAACAATCCACCTAGCAATGCAGGGAACATGATCTGATCCCTGGTCTGGAAAGATCTCACATGCTGTGGAGCAGATATGCCATGTACCATAACTTATGATGCCCCAGTGCCTAGAGCCTGTGCTCTGCAACGAAAGAAGCCGTGCAATGAGAAGCCCGAACACCACAACTATAGCAGCGCCTGCTCTCCACAACTAGAGAATGCCTGCTTGCAGCAACGAAGACCCAGCACAGCCATAAGTGAATAAATAAAAATAAAAAAACAATAAATTAAGGTGAGTTTGGTCAGTGAAGGCATATTATAAGCTGAGGGTTTTTAACAACCTATACCCTTAACTGTTGTTCTGTAAGACAAGGTCAAGAATTCCAGTCACCAGTTTCTATTAACCCTATGGGGCACAGTTTCAATAGAACATACTTTATTTAAAATTTTAGTTTGATTTAAACATCAACTATTTAAATATGTGGTACATAGACCTTCATTTGTACTTTCACCCTGATTATTATTATATTTGGATCGGGCTACAGTCCTTAAAATCCCTGTCTTGCTCAGGCTGTAGGGAGACACAGCGGGATGGGATGGCAGAGGGAGAAAGAGCAGGCAGTCAGTCTTAGGAATCAGACTGAGGTGGGCCCTAGAGTCCCACCTGTCCTGTCCCACTCTGCCTAGAACCACTGCAGGTATCTGGAAAGTTCCAACTAGTTACAGGAATGCAGAATTTTCTCCATGAATAGGCGAGGGTCAACCGCCCACCACATGGCACCAGTCCAACTTTTGAGGGTCTAGAAGTGGGAAGCATTGGATTGTTGTCCAGTAAACATTTAAGGATCCAAGCCATTTCAGACCTCTTAAGGGGTGTATGGAGAAGGTAATGGCATCCCACTCCAGTACTCTTGCCTGGAAAATCCCAGGGATGGGGGAGCCTGGTGGGCTGCTGTCTATGGGGTCGCACAGAGTCAGACACGACTGAAGCGACTTAGCAGCAGCAACAAGGGGTGTATATTTCAGAGGAGAGTACTCTGAAAGGCTGGCATGGGGGAGGAGTGACTGTGTATAGATGTGGGGGAAGTGTCGTTAGGAAAATTAAATGAGTGTCATCTATGTAAACGCTAACCAAGGAGATCCCAAAGTAGGCAACCAGAGATTAGAACTGCTGAGACCTTGAAAGTAACAAAACTCCATATAGGAAACCACAGTCCTCTCAACTCCTGACATTGTCATGGCAACTGGGGCCCAAATGAAGTCATCCCAAAGGCGGAGAGTGACCCAGGTGACTGATTGGGGGAGGAACTGGGGTAAAGACTCAAACCACCAGGAGGGAAATGGAAACTATGGGAGGAAACCAGAAAGAATGTCTGGTAACAGAATAAAATTAGTCACAGCCATTAAGCTACAGCCACAAAATCTTGAACAGAACTTTTGGCCAAAAAGAAGGGAAAAGACTCAGAATTTACTTTGCTCTTGTGTATGTCTCTCATCAGGGGATATTAAAACATTTCACTCACACCAAGCACTTTGTTCAGGGGGCAGTCACATCCAGTTTATGAATAGTGCAGTCAAGTCAGTGATTCATGCTAACAGAGAGCATGGAATGTATGAATAAAGGCATTTCATGGAAACTGGCCCTAGAACTAAATATTTGCAACTCATTTGGGCCCCCTAGATTAAACCTCTTGTTTTATCAAACTTGTCTCTAACCTCGTGAATATAAAGGTAAGGCTAAAGGAAAATTACCTTTCAACAACTATATTGATTGTAGAAAAACCAAAAATTAAAACTAAGGGTTTATAATGAGAAAATGGTGTAGATCTGGCTTAAAAAGGCAGGATTGTAGTAGAGATGACTTTCTCATGTCTACAGCTGAAATCACAAGGTTTCTTGGGGAACATAAATAACTATACTACCTTCCTTAATAATACTCTTCTGCCACTTGATAGCTTTCAGCCTGAGGAAGAGAGAACAACTCCTTACACAAGCCAAATCCTTAAGTCTTTCTAACCCCTCTTATAGTCAAAGGTATGGTTTTTCCAGTAGGCATGCATGAGTGTGAGACTTGGATCATAAAGAAGGCTGAGCATCAAGGAATTGATGCTCTTGAGAGTCCCTTGGACTGCAAGGAGATCCAGTCAATCCTAAAGGAAATCAGTCCTGAATATTCGTTGGAAGGACTCATGCTGAAGCTGAAGGTTCAATACTTTGGCCACCTGATGTGAAGAGCCAATTCATTGGAAAAGACCCTGATGCTGGGAAAGATTGAAGGCAGGAGCAGAAGGGGACAACAGAGGATGAGATGGTTGCATGGTATCACTGACCATGAACATGAGTTTGAGCAAGCTCCGGGAGATGGTGAAGGACAAGGAAGCCTGGTGTGCAGCAGTCCATGGAGTCGCAAAGAGTTGGACACGACTGAGTGACTGAACATCAACGACTCAAATGCCCTATAGTTCTTCATACTATGAGTTCTCCTTTGTTGTAAAGAGTTAATAAACTCAACTTTAACCAGAGATGTGTTCCTTGATGACAAAGATAAGCCAATTTAGTATTCCATAAGATTGGAGGGGATCATTATTCCGTAGACTCCAGATTTACTTTTGTAAATCCTGCTTTATTTTCCTCAAAGACTAATCATTGTTTTATCCTCTGGTGATTTGAACATTTTATCATATCTCCTTTTATCTCTTATAATGCTTTTGCCTTAAGGTCAATTTCATCTGGTATTAATGTAACTATACAGATTTGGGGAAATTAGTGTTTGTATAGACTACTCTTTTAGTCTGTATGTGTGCTTTAGATGTATCTCTTTTTATTGGATAATAAATTTTAATAAAATTTCCTTTAGTTACAGTCCATCTGCATTTAGTATAAATAAGTGACACATTTGGGTTCTATTGTACTATAAAACTTATGCTTTGAGGGCTTCCCTGGTGGTCCGGTGGTTAAGAATCTGCCTGCTAAAGCAGGGTACATGGGTTCTATCCCTGGTCCCGGAAGATCCCAGATGCCATAAACCAACTAAGCCCATGCACCACAATTACTGAGCTGGTGCTCTAGAGCCCGCAGACTGCAACTACTGAGCCCAGGCACCCCAACTACTGAAACCTGTGTGCCTAGAGCCTGGGCTCCACACCAAGAGAAGCCACTACAATGCGAAGCCTGTGGATCACCACAAAGTGTAGCCCCTGCTTGCTGCAACCAGATAAAGTCCACACACAAATGAAGACCCAGTGCAGCCAATGAATCTCTTTTTTTATTATGATTTTTGTTTTCCTGTTTTTTATTTCTTGGCCTGCATTTATACTTTATCTGACATCTTTTCCTTTATTTTTCTCTTGACATCTATTTTTTATTAGTCTACCTTCCCCCATTTTATTAGTTTAGAAGTTTTATGCTTCTGTTCTTTTTGTGGTGGATTGAGAAATTACAGCATGTCTTATTAACACATTAATGTCTAAATTTAATTTATTTACCTCATTGTAGATAATGAAAGAAATTTAGAACACTTTTAACTCCATTTACCACTCCAGATTACTGCTTTACTTCATGTCTGTTAGTTTTACCCCTTTTGAAAAACTCTATATGACATTATTATTCTATTTGATAAAGTTGGACATCTGTCTTGATTTCCCCACGTATTTATTATTGCCTTCAGAATGTCTACCAGTGAGGCACTCTCAATTTTTATTTAATCTGAAAATGTCTTTGTATTGTTTATGTTCTTGAAAGATACTTCATCCCATATGGGATTCTAGATAATATTATTACTTTTTTTATTTTTTGGACTGCTTTAAGATATTCTCATAACTTCTATTTTCTGCAGTTTTACTGTGATGTATCTAGGCATTGTTTTTTAAAAATTTACTCAGCTGGGGATATGTTAGGCTTTTTGAATTGAAATCTTTCAAACTTTTATCACTTTTGGAGAATTTATTGTCATTATTTCTTCATATACTGCTTTTCTTAATTCTCTCTCTTCTCTCAATTAAATTAGGGCTTCAATTAAATGTACAGTAGACTATTTATTCTATTATTCACACCTCTTAAACTTGCTACCATATTTTCTTTTGTCTATGTGGCATTGTTCCTTCTGACCTATCTTCTATAAATTTCTCTTGTTCCCAAACTCATCCATTATATTAATTTTGAATTTTAGTTATTGAATTTTTTTCCTTTGGAGAACTTCCTTTTTCTTTTTTTTCAAGTATGCCGGTATCCAATTTATAATTTTCTGTTTCTCACCGACACTGTTTCAGTTCAGTTCAGTTCAGTCACTCAGTCATGTCCAACTCTTTGCGTCACCATGAATCACAGTACACCAGTCCTCCCTGTCCATCACCAACTCCCAGAGTATACCCAAACTCATGTACATTGAGTTGATGATGCCATCCGACCGTCTCATCCTCTGTCATCCCCTTCTCCTCCTGCCCTCAATCTTTCTCAGCATCAGGGTCTTTCCCAATGAGTCAACTCTGCATCAAGTGGCCAAAGCATTGGAGTTTCAGCTTCAACATCAGTCCTTCCAATGAACACCCAGGACTGATCTCACTTAGGATGGACTGGTTGGATCTCCTTGCAGTACAAGGGACTCTCAAGAGTCTTCGCCAACACCACAGCTCAAAAGCATCAATTCTTCAGTGCTCAGCTTTCTTTATAGTCCAACTCTCACATCCATACATGACTACTGGAAAAACCATAGCCTCAACTAGATGGACCTTTATTGACAAAGTAATGTCTCTGCTTTTTAATATGCTGGCTAGGTTGGTCATAACTTCCCTTCTAAGGAGTAAGCATCTTTTAATTTCATGGCTGCAGTCGACATGTGCAGTGATTTTGGAGTCCCAAAAAATAAAGTCTGACACTGTTTCCCCATCTATTTCCCATGAAGTGATAGGACCAGATGCCACGATCTTAGTTTTCTGAATGTTGAGCTTTAAGCCAACTTTTTCACTCTCCTCTCTCACTTTCATCAAGAGGCTGACACCATCAGGGTGGTGTCATCTGCATATCTGAGGTTATTGATATTTCTCCCGGCAATCTTGATTCCAGCTTGGGCTTCATGAAGCCCAGTGTTTCTCATGATGCACTCTGCATATAAGTTAAATAAGCAGGTGAAGAGCCTAAGCCACTCCATTATGCCAAAAAAAAAAAAAAAAAAAAGACTCCATTTTAGAGTTCTGAGGAAAGAGTCTTTGGAAATCCCCTGACCTCACCCCACCACCTGCAAGCCAATCAGATCAGGATCTCCTGACTTTACGTTCAGGACTTATGACCTGCCCAGGATATTTGAATTAAGCCCAGGAAATGGGAACCAATTAGAACCCAACACCTAACCCTTCCACAGAAGGTAACCAATTAGACGTCTCCTAACCTGGAAACTCCCATTTTTCGAATTTTTCGCGAAAGAATACCCTACATAAGCAATGTAACCCAGAGTTCGGGGCTCTTCTCCTTAGCCGCTGCATCGGTAACAGTGGGAGCCCCAGCTCGAGCTTGGTAATAAAAACTCTCTTGCTTTTGCATTGGATATTGGCTCCCTGGTGGTCATTGGGAGATTTCGCAACTTGGGCATAACACAGGGTGGCTATAATATACAGCCTTGACATACTTCTTTTCCTATTTGGAACCAGTCTGTTGTTCCATGTCCAGTTCTAACTGTTGCTTCCTGACCTGCATACAGGTTTCTCAAGAGGTAAGTCAGGTGGTCTGGTAGTCCCATCTCTTTCAAAATTTTCCGCAGTTTATTGTGATCCACGCAGTCAAAGGCTTTGGCATAGTCAATAAAGCAGATATAGATGTTTTTCTGGAACTCTCTTGCTTTTTTGATGATCCCATGGATGTTGGCAATCTGCTTTTTCTAAAACCAGCTTGAACATCAGGAAGTTCACAGTTCATGAATTGCTGAAGCCTGGCTTGGAGAATTTTGAGCATTACTTTACTAGTGTGTGAGATGAGTGCAATCATGTGGTAGTTTGAGCATTTTTTGGCATTGTCTTTCTTTGGGATTAAAATGAAAACTGACATTTTCCAGTCCTGTGGGCACTGCTAAGTTTTCTAAATTTGCTGGCATATTGCATGCAGCACTTTCACAGCATCATCTTTCAGAATTTGAAAGAGCTCAGCTGGAATTCCATCACCTCCACTAGGTTTGTTCGTAGTGATGCTTTCTAAGGCCCACTTCACTTCACATTCCAGGATGTCTGGCTCTAGGTGAGTGATCACACCATCATGATTATCTTGGTATTGAAGAATTTTTTTGTGCAGTTCTTCTGTGTATTCTTGCCACCTCTTCTTAATATCTTCTGCTTCTGTTAGGTCCATACCATTTCTGTCCTTTATCACACCCATCTTTGCATGAAATGTTCCCTTGGTATCTCTAATTTTCTTGAAGAAATCTCTAGTCTTCCAGAATCATTCTATTGTTTTCCTCTGTTTCTCTGCATTGATCGCTGAGGAAGGCTTTCTTATCTCTTCTTGCTATTCTTTGGAACTCTACATTCAAATGGGTATATCTTTCCTTTTCCCCTTTGCTTTTCACTTCTCTTCTTTTCACAGCTATTTGTAAGGCCTCCTCAGACAGCCATGTTGCTTTTTTGCATTTCTTTTTCTTGGGGATGATCTTGATTCCTGTCTCCTGTACAATGTCACAAACCTCTGTCCATAGTTCATCAGTCACTCTATCAGATCTAGTCCCTTAAATCTATTTTTCACTTCCACTGTATAATCATAAAGGATTTGATTTAGGTCATACCTGAATGGTCTAGTGGTTTTCCCCACTTTCTTCAATTTCAGTCTGAATTTGGCAATAAGGAGTTCATGATCTGAGCCACAGTCAACTCCCCGTCTTGTTTTTGCTAACTGTACAGATACTGTTTAGTAAGTCATATTTTAAATACTATAATCATCCTTTAGAATAATTTGTGTCTTATTTCAATTTTCAAAGTCATTGGAGGTCAGTTTATGTCATCTGCTGTTTTAGCTGATTTCCATTCAAATGAATTTAGTTATCTTTGATGATAAGCTTCTCAAAGCTCTGGAATAGTTACTAATGTTCCTAGAAACATAGGCTCATTCCTCTACTGAGGGTTTATATTTGTATTTTCTAAATTTCTGGAGCATTACCAGTTTGAAACCACTTAAATTCACCATTTGATTCTGATATGAATGGGATACAATTCCCTGGAAACATGGGCATTAGGTTTATAAACTCTCAGAGACACATTTTTTACCCAAGCAACAAGAAGAAAATTCAATCTCTCCCAACAGGAGAATTCTTCCTATAGCTCTAGAAAGATGGGGAATGGCATGGATTTCTGCTGATTTGTCTGATTTTGAGGAAGACGTCTTTTGTCTTTCTTCTCAGGAGGGTGCCTTGGGCTTTTATCTGTCAGCCTCTCCCCGCATGTCAGTTTAGCAGCTGTGTTCATCCAGACGAGCAAATGCCTCAAAGGGCAAAAGTCAGCTGTGGCATTCCCGCTCTCTTCCCTGTTCTTCCTTCTCCTGTATTTTGGGCTGCATTTCTCATTGTATTTCAGTTCTTCTATGCTTTCAGAAATTTTCAGATATCTTCCAGTACTTTCATCTCTTTCAGTAGAGACGCTGATCTGAATAAACTAGACACCCCACAGTCCCCATTACCTGACATGAAAATCTCTCAAATGATATTTCTTTCCTGTCTCCCACTTTTGTGACCTGCCATGTCTGAATACCAGCAGCCAAAGTCACTGAGGTTCACTGGCTTCAGTTTCCTCAACTGTAAAACGGGGTTAATGATTTTCATTACCTCATGGAATTATGAAACTTAAGTAAGATAGATAAAAGTTCTCAACAAATCATACTCTGTACTTTTTTTGTGTGTGTATGCAAAGTCATGTCCGACTCTTTGTAACTGCATAGACTGTAGCCCATCAGGCTCCTCTGTCCATGGAATTCTCTAGTCAAGAACACTAGAAAGGGTTGCCATTCCCTTCTCCAGGGGATCTTCCTAATCCAGGGACTGAACCCATGTCTCTTGTATCTTCTTCATTGGCAGGTAGATTCTTTACCACTGAGCCACCTGGTAGGCATAATTATTACATATATATACAATAATGTTTATATACAATTAATTATATAAATGATAAATGTATATAATAAAGATATTTATATATAGTGCAGGGGAGAAAAAATAATTTTCCCTCTACCTCCCCTTCTAACCTCTTTGGAGCAGTTCTTGAGAGTGATCTGAAATGCTGCCTTTGGGATATAGTCCTCATTTTGCCTCGTATAAAATTTAATGCACAACTCTTATACTGTACATTTTTCTTCAGTCATTAGCCAGTGGGAGGCATTTTGTTTTTTCAAAAGTCCTCAGTGAGTCTAATGTTCAGCCAGAGTTAAGAATCACAGTTGTCTTCCTTGCATTTTTCCATTGGTTGTTTATTTTTCTAATTGATTTGTGGAAATTCATTATATATTCTGATATTAATATTTGACTCTTACATGTGTTTACAGGGATTCCCTATACCCTATATTTAATAATGATGCAACTTAATGAACTATTAATACAGCATTCCAAAAGAAATTCATAGCTTTTAAGACACTTACCCTAGAACATATAACATAAAATCACCACACACATGCATATATACATAAATGTATTAAAAATTATGGAGAATATAACGTAAAAACATCATATAGCTATTAAGTTGAAAAAAGATCACAAGTATTGATAGTGTGAGTTTCTTTTTTAAGAAAAATTAAGCATGGGGCCTTAGATATAGCAGTTTCAGTAAATTTTATTAAATAAAGATAAACTTTTGAAGAATTTTTTAATAAGGACACATATATCCTTAATCTTTTTATAGTGGTAACTTTGCATTACTGCAACTAGAGGGGAGAAGGAAAGACTTTTTAAATAAAATAACTACTAATAAAAAGTAGAAAAATATACCATCTTGTAGTCAGAAAATCTGAATCCTTCAGGTTTAGCACTTCATTTATTCAATTATTATTTAATGGAAAACCTGCTACATGCCAGGTACTGGGATTAAATATCCATAGAAGACAAGGTGACTGAAAATTTTAATCCTGTATTTGAACAGGGCTCTCAAGGAATAATTATGTATATTTTTATAATGCTTTCCCTCCCCCAGAAATCCAGCCAACAAATGTATAGGGAGGGATCCAAACTACATCTCCCAGTGCTCTGTGGGCTTGTGTTGGATTTGTCAAGTCCAGAGGTCACTGCCTATAGCAGAAGCAGTGAGTTTGCACATGCTTGGTGGTCTCTGCAGAACAAAAAAGTAGCCAGGATTGGGAAGACATCATATATGGCTTCTAACAATCCTAGATCTCCCTCCTGCTGCTTCACAATTCAATTGTGTGAAAATTGGCTAGACAGATTGAAGACCCTGTGTGTGTGTGTGTGTGTGTGTGTGTGTGTGTGTGTGTGCGCGCTCAGTCGCTCAACTGTGTCCACCTATTTGCGCCCCCATGTTACAGTTCACCGGGCTCCTCTGTCCTTGAGATTCTCCAGGCTAGAATACTGGAATGGGCTGCCATTTTCCCCAACCAGGGATCGAACCCACATCTCCTGTGTCTCCTGCATTGCAGGCGGATTCTTTACCACTGAGCTGTCAGGAAAGCCTGAGCCCTGTAACTACTTGTCAATGTGTTTATGAAACATGGGAACCACAGAAGCACTAGGTAAGCTTTTATTTACTATGAATTTCCCTTGTAGTAAGAGTTAAATCCCTGGTGGCTCAGACGGTAGAGCGTCCGTCTACAATGCGGGAGACCTGGGTTCGATTTCTGGGTTGGGAAGAATCTCTGGCGAAGGAAATGGCAACCCACTCCAGTACTCTTGCCTAGAAAATCCCACGGATGGAGGAGCCTGGTGGAGCGACCCGCAAACAGTCAGACACAACTGAGCAACTTCACTTTCCTAAGAGTTAAATGCTGTGTGAAATTTTCGATTAACAATCCTTAGAGTGAGTTTCTGATGATATTATTACCGAGTTGGAGCTCAAATTTCTTGCCGCCCAACAAGCCAGCAAGTTGAGAGACAAGGTGCTGAGGCAAGGAGCAGCATTTTATTTGGAAAACTGGCAAACTGAGAAGACGGCAGACTAACATCTTAAAGAACCACTCCATTTGGGTTTGAAAACAAGCTTCTTCTATGCTACAGAGGGGGAGATGAGAGAAAGATCAAAAGGTGAAGGGCTGTTGCAGAGTTCTTGGAGCCTGCCAGACCTTGAAGCTGACATGTTAATTCTTTGGTATTGCAACATTTGTTCATAGTAGGCCTGGACATGTCATTCCTATAAGTCTTCAACGAGTGTCATTTCCTGTCCTAAGACAAGTGTCCTTTCCTGTCCTGAAACCGCTTATTTCTTTATGAAATATGTGATCACTAAGCAAAGGAGAGTTATCTTTCTAATAATTCATACTTCAAGCTGTAGGTCACAGTCCTTTTATGATTAATGCGCCTGTGTGCAGAATTAGCAAGGCAATTAGCTGTAGAGTGCAAAATTTAGAGCTTAAAAAAAATAGATTCACTATGGAGTCAGATTAGTTTTTCCCTGTTACAAGAAATTGCAAAATAATTATTTATAGAATAAAAATAACTTGTCTATAGATAGTGCAAATCAGTTTACATTATCAAGGGAAACAGCCTATCTTGGTAAATCCTGCTTTGGGATGAAAGCAAAAGCTAATTGCAAAAGATCAAAGAGAAACAGGTCCCAAATGCTTGGTTGCCATTTTCTAGTTTTCCATCCATAGGGAAATGGAACAAATTACATGTAATAAGCAGCATATAGGAAAATGGAAGTTTCTAGCATCCTTGAAGAAAAAGAAAACTCACATTAAAGGATACTTCTATGGGCACAGAAGTAAAAATGTGTTGAAAGGAGAAGACTAGTGATGTTTCTGATCAGTTTCAACATGTGGTGGATTTTCACCACCAATAAGCGATTCTTGGGCACCAGCCGAGTGTCCTACAGTTTAACTCAGTTATGACACTATCTGCCTGGAGATAACCTCAGATTCCATGGGTTGTGGACTCAATCTTCAAATATGTCTCCCTTCCACATGCATATTCAGTCACTTCAGTCCTGTCTGACTCTTTGCAATCCCATGGACTGTAACCCTCCAGGTTTCTTTGTCCTTGGGATTCTCTAAGCAAGAACACTGGAGTGGGTTGCCATTTCCTCCTCCAGGGGATCTTCTGACCCAGCTAAGGAACCTGGGTCTCCTGCATTGCAGGCAGATTCTTTACTGCTGAGCCACTGGGGAAGCCCTTTCTCGCCCACTTCAGATGCCAATTCCAAGTCCAGGTTAGCTCTGCTTCTGACCCAACTGGATATAAGTCAGAGGTTCCCATGACCAGTTTCTCTGGTTCAATTAACTTGATAGAGTGGCTGACACAACACAGGAAAATTTTTTACTCATTAGATTGTTGGTTTGTTATAAAAAGATATAACTTAAGAATAGCCTGATGGAAGAGACATACCGGGCAAGCTACGGGGAAAGGATGAGGAGCTTCCATGCCCTCTCTGAGTACATCGATCTCCAGAATCTCCACCTTTTCACCAACTTAGAAGCTCTCAGGATCCCATCCTTTTGGGTTTTTATGGAGGCGTCATTACAGAGGCTTGATGATCAAATAATGGTGAGACATTGGTGTTAACCTCCAGCCTCTCTCCCTTCCTCAGAGGTCAGGGGTGGGACTGAAAGTTTTAACCTTCCATCACTTGGTCTGTTCTCTTGGCAACTAGCCCCCATCCTTTGATGTGGCTTAAAAGTCACTTAACAGAACAAAACAAAAAAGAGAACAAAAGACAGCTTTGTCACTCTGAATGCTTAGGAAATTCTCAGAGTCTTAGGAGGGTTCCTCTGGTGGCTCAGTGGAAAAGAATCTGCATTGCAAATGCAAGAAACAGGAGTTCAATCCTTGGATTGGGAAGATCCCCTGGAGAAGGAAATGGCAACCCACTCCTGTATTCTTGTCTGGGAAATCCCATGGACAGAGGAGCCTCACAGACTGCAGAGTCGGGCATGACTTGGAGAGTGAAAACATATATGCACAGATTTTAGGAGCTCTGGGCCAGGAACAAGATCAAATACATACTTCATATTATAAATTATACTATCACATTAACAGAAAAGAGAACAAAAACTCTTAATGGTTCCTTGGGGGAATGGAAGGGGCTAGATGTAGAGGACAAAGAAAGGGGTACTTTGCCTCTGTCTTTCATTTCCTCAAAATACTTGAATATTCTGTACTGGCAAGTCTTCACATATTATTTATGTGATAAAATCAAGGCAACATTAACAACAAATCTGGACAGAATTCATCAGTTAATAGCAAAATTATACTTGCTTTTCAGGCCTGATGTAAAAATGTACTCATTCACTCAATCAATCATTAAGTCCCTAATTATCAAGTTCATAAACTACCAAACAAAAGGGCCTCAGCAATGAATAAGCTGGATTTACTTCCTGGTATGACAGAGTTCAAATTCTAATAGAGAAAGGCACAGGATAAATAGCTGAGCCACAGCTCACTAGGAGTGATGGTGTTCTAACCTAGGATTACCTGAAGAGAAGAGCTTACATAGAAAGGCCAGGCAATAAACAGTCAGACAGGATTTAGCAACTTGATAACAACAACAAATGACAACGAAAAACAAACAGATTCTGCCCCGGGCACAGACTCTGTGAATTCCCAGACATTAGAGCAACAGGACAGGGGAGGCTGACCCTTCCTTTAAACTCTAAACACTAACAAAGAAGTTTCTTAGTAGACCACAGGGCCATGTTCAGTTTCTCTTTGGGCCAGTCTGACCCTGGGGGCAATACATTTGGAAAACAAAATTACTCAGGCTCTCAAAAAATGCACTTGAAATATATTTTCTGGTTAACTGTATGAAGCCCTGCTGTCCTACCCCAGCCAATTTCCAAACAGCCTTTCCATTCCACGGCTTCCTCTTTCCTACTTTCCACTGGTAAGCCCTGAAATGCTTCTCCATACCAGAGCATCATTTTTAATCCCTGAGAGTCACAACCAAACACCTGCAAGCATGACTCATGAAAGAAATGAATCATGGCTTTCAGACAGAAGAATGTAGGAACTATGAGGCAGCACTCATTGTTTTTACTCTCTCTAAATGTATTGGAAGCAATCTGACCATCTATTACCTATGATGCCAGTTTGCGGTCTATTCCTAACTATATTATTTATGTATGGCATTTAGGGAGAAGGGAAAGAAGGGGTTGCTAGCATCTGAGTGTCTGAAACTGCTTTGGTAATATAGAACTCATATTAGGTCATCTATTCTGTGGAAGAGTTTTCCCAGGTGGCTCAGTGGTAAAGAATATGCCTGCCAATGCAGAAGATGTGAATTCAACCCCTGTTTGGGAAGATCCCCTGGAGAAGGAAATGGCAACCCACTCCAGTATTCTTGCCTGGAGAATTCCATGGACAGAGGAGCCTGGCAGGCTGCAGTCCATAGGGTCACAAGAGTTGGACTCTACTTAGTGACTAAATAACATTTCTGTGGAAGAGTCTAACACTTTGGTACTTAGGGCCACTGGAGGCGTATTCAGTTAACATTTTCTCCAAGACCACAGTTCTATCCTAAGTCAACTATTGCTTTACACATCAAGGTCTAGGCTTGTTATGTTTTAATGGAAAGCATGGCTGTTGATGTCATTTATGCCTGGGCCTAAATCCCAGAATCTGAGGGATTCTGATATTTACATTTCTGAGATTTTGTTGCCTGTTTCTGAAGGACTAAAATGAGAAAATACATGTTAAGTGATTAACACTGTGTCTATTAGTCATATTTTGCTGTGATAATAATTGCCCAGTTTTCATGGCTTACAACGCAAGCATTTATTTCTCAGAGTTTTGCAGGTAAGTTATGGTTGGTTTCTGTGTCTTCTCATTTGGGGACCAAGGTTGAAGGAGCAGCTCCTTTATGGGATATGCTTGTCTCATGGTGGAGGACAGGAGCAGAAAAGAGCTAGCAAAAACCTGGACTTGGTACTAGGACACTGTCACTTCAGCCCACAGTCCATTGTACAAAATAAGTTCCTATGTGGAGGGAGGGGAGGACGAATATTTGAGCAACAGTAATACAATCTATGAACTAAGCTGGAAACGTGACAGCTACTTACATGTTAGCTTCCATCCTTTCCCAATGCCTGTAGGAGTCAATAAATAAATGTGTCAACGATAAGCCAACTCTGTAGCTAGCCTTAAATTGTGACATAAAGTTGGTTGGCTGCTCTCCATGCTGAACCCAAATACCTTTGCCTTCATCAGTTTTATTGTCCAAGAACTGTTTCACCATTTCCAGATCTACTCCCAAATTCCTCACTCCAACCACTTGCTTCACTCTTGCCTACAGCACCTTACTAAACCTTATGCCCTGACACTAACTGGTGAAGACCCCCACTTTCCACCCTCCCCATAACTCCAACAGCCCTGGGACCACATAGGATCCTGCCACTCTAGGCTCTGTTTGCTAGGCACAAAATGACTATGTGAGCCAGAATTTGACATCAGTCACCAACATCTTTGCCATTGAAACAGTGCATCAAGCATAAACACTTAGCCTGAACTATCCAAATAACTGAAAAATAGCCTATAGTCACACGGCCGTATCACATTGTTATTTTTGGATGTAAGTCTGTACATTTTAATAAATTCTGGTCTTTAAATGACTTTTCAGTGGTATTGTTATTGGGGGAAGGAGGAAATTTGAGGTGGGCACAAGAACTAGTTGGCAACCCTAACTAAAAGGAATGGAGGACTTCCTGGTGGTCTAATGGTTAAGAATCAGCCTGCCAATGCAGGGGACACAGATTCAACCCCTGGGTCTGGGAAGATTCCACTACACCTACATTCCACAACTACTGAGCCCCAAAGCCCTAGAGCCTATGCTGCGCAACAAGAAGCCACTGTAAAGGCTGCCTGCATCTGGAAGTAAAATACCCTTATTGTCAGAGATAGGGAAACAGGGCTAAGAAGCCTGTATAAGCAAACGTTGCTACTTTTAAAATTTGCTAGTCAAAACTCTGTTTAGATTCTTCACTAACTGAGCACCTAAAATGTGTTTCTCTGTCCTGTCAATACCTATTAATTCCTCACAAATGCATTATTTCTTTGTCTAAAAAGTTTAAAAGCAGTCTGCTTTGGCCACTTCTTTGGTCCCATTTCTGTGGATCTGTGTGAGCACAAATTAACATCTGTTTCTCCCGTTAAACTATATTGTGTAATTTAATTATTAGTCCAGACACAGGTACTCATGAGGGGTAGGGGAAAATTTCCCCCTCCCTGATGATGGTATTAGAAATGAGTAGGGAGTGGCAGATGGTGTAGCTACAGTCCCTTTGAGCACTTCCAGGATTGATGGCATGGGAATTTTCAGTGGTTTACTGAGCACTTAACTCACAGCTATGTTAAGCAAAGAGGGTGCACAATTACAGAAGCATATTGGGGTGTTATTTCTGAGCTGTGAATATATTTTTTCTAGTTAACAATGAGATGGCCTTGGATTTTGAGCCCATCTGAGAGTCCTGGGACATTTTAAGTCTCTGGGAAAATGAACAACCTTCCAGCCAGTTTGCTTTCTTTTTTTTTTTTAATTGACATTATTTTTGTTTGTTGGTTTATTTATTTTTGGCTGTGCTAGGTCTTCCTTGCTGCATGCAGGCTTTCTCTAGTTGCAGCGAGTGGGGGCTACTCTCTAGTTGCGCTATACAAGCTTCTCATTGTGATGGCTTCTCTTGTTGCGGAGCACAGTCTCTAGGCAGAAAGCCTTCAATAGTTGTAGCTTGTGGGCTCAAGAGGGCAGATTCAGTAGTTGTGACCAAGGGGCTTAGTTGTTCCACATCATGTGGGATCTTCATGAACCAAGGGCTGAACCGGTATCCCCTGCATTGGCAGGTGGATTCTTAACTGCTGGACCACCAGGGAAGTCCCACTATTTTCTTATTTTTTAATTGACTTTATTAAATGATTCATAAATTAGGCAGCATCCCATCTAACAAGGAGAAAAGTGTTTTTCAGCCAGTTTCTAATATTTTTTAAAATATACGTATTTATTTTTGGTTGCCTTGGGTCTTTATTGCTGCATGCAGGCTTTCCTTAGCTGCAATGGGCAGGGCCTACTCTCTAGTTGCAATGCGTGGGCTTCTCATTGCAGTGGCTTCTCTTGTTGTGGAGCATGGGCTCTAGAGTTCTCAGGCTTCAGTAGGTGTGGGCTTCCCTTGTACCTCAGTTGGTAAAGACTTTGCCTGCAGTGAAAGAGACCTAGGTTGGGAAGATCCCCTGGAGAAGGAAATGGCAACCCACTCCAGTATTCTTGCCATGGACAGAGGAGCCTGGCAGGCTACAGTCTGTGGGGTTGCAAGAGTCCGACACAACTTAGCGACTAATCCCCCTACCCCCATCCAAACTACTTTATTTGACATAATTTGTTAATTAAACAAATATTAGTAAAATTTTCATGTATGCCCATTACATTACTATGAGATAAAGAATGTGAAGTGTGTCATCAGAACAGAAAACCCAAATTTTGTAGTCAGGGAAGGCTTTCAGGAAGAAATGACATCTAACCCAAAGTATGGGTAGAAGTCATCCAGGTAAAGAAGGGAAGGAAGAGTGTTCCAGTCAGTGGGAACAATAAGAAATGTTGGAAGAGCTGAAATTCAGTTATTATGCAGGAGCCCACAGTGTGGGTGGCAGGAAATGTGAAAAAGTTGGAAAGATGGGCAGAGGCCTTGGTGTCAGGTTAAGATGTTTGGACTTTATATTAAGGTAAGATAAGGGCATTAAACATTTTAAGGAGGGACGTACCCATGACCAGATTTTAGTTTTAGAAAGATTATTCTTTCTAAGGGTGGAGTAAGATGATTGGCTTTTCTTTTTAGAAAGGAAGCCTATGAGGAGGCAAGGGAAGTCTAAAAGCATTTAAGGAGGGTACCATTGTAAGGTTTTAAGGAGAGTGACAAGATGAGATATGAGGTTTTAGAAGGAGTTCTAAAAGGTATAAATGGTTAACTAACTGCTGACCCAGAGGAAGCAGTGTCAAGTTGAGAGTCAAGACCTCCACCATGTCCCACCTCTGCTTTCTTTGCCAGCGCTGCAGCCAGGCCCTGAAACTGAGTCATTCCATGGAGCCCTCCCAGGAACCTGGAGCGTCGATGCCTATCTCAGCTCAGGGAGAGACAAGAGAAACACAGGAGGGAGGCCCTCCCTCCAAGGAGGAGGCAAACCTTGAAAATCTACAGGATGGTGCCTTTTGCAGGACTCCTCACCCCCCCAGTGGTGCGATGGCCTTGGACTATTCCAACTTCACCCTGCTTGGGAAGTTGGAGCCCTGGAGGAGTCTCGACAGCATCCAGAAGACTATTAGGGGCAGTTCCGACATCCTCTCTGGTGAAACAGAGGTGGACCACCCGCTGTGTGTGGACTGTACTGACCGTCTTTTAGAGGTACTGGACATTGAACTCGCCATCACAGAATCTGATGTTCAGAACTACAAACGCTGTTTGGAGACCAGGAAGCGGGTGACTGAGGATGAGACGGAGATGCTGCAGGAGAAGCTGAAGGACATGGAGTTGGAGGAAGCAAGGCTACTCCAGGAAGCGGCAGAGATGGAAAAGAACCAAGAAAGGGTAGCAGCCGATCTTGAGGCAGCCCAGGCAGAGACTAAGATGCTGGAGCAGCAGGAAGAGCAGTACTGGAAGGACTACAGTCAACTGAAATGGCAACAATTAGAACTACAGGAGGAGCTGAGCAGTGTGGAGATGCGGCTACAGTACGCCCAGATCCAGTGGAATCAGTTGGAGAAAACCGACATCTTTAATGCCACCTTTGAGATCTGGCAAGACGGCCCCTTAACCATCATCAATAACTTCAGATTGGGCCGCCTCCCCACTGTCCCTGTGTGCTGGAATGAGATCAATGCGGCCTGGGGACAGACAGCCTTGCTGCTCCTTGCCCTGGCCAACACAATTGGACTGGAGTTTCAGCGGTACCGTCTCTTCCCCTGCGGAAACCACTCCTACCTGAGGTCTTTAATAGATGACTGTGCTGAGTTGCCGTTGTTCTCTAGTGGGAAGCAGAATGTTTTCTTACATAACAAATTTGATCAGGCTATGATGGCTTTCCTGGATTGCATGCAGCAGTTCAAGGAAGCAGCTGAGAGAGGTGAGTCGGCTCTCTGTTTGCCCTACAAGATTCATGTGAAGAAAGGCCTGATGGAAGATCCTGGAAGCAGCAGGGGATTCTATTCCATCAGAACCCACTTGAACACGGAGGAGGACTGGACAAAGGCACTCAAGCTCATGCTTATAAATTTTAAGTGTAGTCTCACTTGGGTCTCCTTAAGGTATGGTCGAAAATAACTTATTCTACGAGGGGGAGATTATTTTTTTGGTTTAATATATTTTATTTGTGAAAGTGTTATCAGATAAAATTTAAAACTGAAGCATGTGTGTTTATATGTACTTGGTCTTGCTGGGTCTTTGCTGCTGCGCGTGGCCTTTCTCTAGTTGCGGGGAGCGGGGGTTACTCTTCCTTGCGGTGCTCGGGTTTCTGATTGTGGTGGCTTCCTTCCCCTGTTGTGGGGCACAGGCTCTAGGTACGTGGCTTCATCAGCTGTGGCTCGGTAGTTGTGGCTCATGGGCCCTAAAGCACAGGCTCAGTAGTTGTGGTCCACGGGTTTTAGTTGCTCCTTGGCATGTGGGATCTGCCTGGATTAGGGATTGAACCCATGTCCACTGCGTTGGCAGGCAGATTCCTATCCCCTGCACCACCAGGGAAGTCTTATGTGTTGACTTTAAAAATGAATGGCCACACAGGCACTAATTTAAAATTGTCCCGAGCAACCCCAAAGTTATTGCTGTCTTTCCCAGAAAGTTTGTCCTCTTTCCCATTTTTCCTAAACATTCAAAAGGACAAAGATTAAGTCACAAGATGACAAGACTATTTCTCCATTAAAATGGAATAAAGATTGCAGGAAAAACTGAAATGGGTGGTGGTGGGGGATGATGAGGGGATGGGGTATTAAGGAGAGAGGTGCTGACGTGCTCAATCGTGGCCAACTCTTCGCGACCCCATGGACTGCAGCCCGCCAGGTTCCTCTGTCTGGAATTTTCCAGGCAAGAATACTAGAGTGAGTTGCCATTTCCTTCTTCAAATGAGAGAGGTGGAGGTCTTTAATTTTTTATGAGGAAAGTACTTGGGCCATTGTCCATAGAACTTTGGAGTCAGGAGGTGAATATTAAAAGATAATTATATTTCTGCTGTGATACAGTAAACCCTCTTCATCCCAGAAAAGCTTTCAATAAACTACATTTTCTTCTTTGATTTAGAATGAGAAGTGTGTCTTTGAGCACAAACCTTAGGTAAATGGCTACGGAGGCCAGAGAAGGCTGGTAGCATTTCCACTGACCAATGCTCAGGTAAGGGTCACAGAGTGAACCCTTACAGAGAACTGAAGTGCCGGGGTCCAGCCCCGGTGGATCCAGGGAATTCGAAGGGTGGACGGCGTTGGCGTGGAAAGACTTGTTTATTTATTAATATAAGATTAGATTAGGAAACTATAGTGTAGTAAGAAGATTAAGTGGAGGAAGAGGGCTGAACAGCTTGGTTTACGCGGAAGGCCAATAAAATTCCAGACAAGGAATTTGCACCATCTACGTTGGGCCACCGGCGCCCGCTTGAATATCTAAGGGTGCCTCGCCTTAAGCTCCCTTTCGTGCGGGTCTTAACAGCCAGGGCAAGTAAGTAGACCTGGCGAGCCTCCGCGCCCCAGGTGGAGATTCAGCCTGAAGAGAGAAGGAAAGGGAGAGAAGAAGAAAGAGAGAAAAAGACACGGGGGGAGCAGGCTGAGAGACCTAGCTCTAGAAACTGGTCCGAGAAACTGGCCACCGGGCCCCGGCCCCCGGCCCCTGGCCCCTTCCTTTATTGTTCAGAAGGCCTTTTATACTTTTGATAAAATATGGAGATCAATGGGTAACACAGAATTATGTAGCGTTCGCAGCCCAGACTCTTTCTATACATCATTTTGTATACAAAAGGTCTCCGGTGATTTACATTATCTTCTGGCCAAGAGGCTTGTTAACACTTTTTGGCTCTCTTCCTTAATGAATGTTAATTTTGTTTCCCCTGAAGTGTTTTTCTTTAATCTGCATCTCCTTAAAGCATTAAAGTTACATCTCTATAGAACAAAGGTGCAGTGGGTTATAACGAAGGTACTTAACTCAAAGATCTAATGTTGCTAATACCAGGTCTACTACTTGTTTTTCTATATACCAACTATATCTAAAAATAAAGGATATGAAAATTTGGCAGCAAGCATTGACCCCAAAAATGAAACTTTTAATCAGTCCTATTCTAAAGATTTTGACTCCTCGGAAGCTCCTACATTCCTAGGATGTTTTAAGCTTCCTGTGCCTCCTGCGGTCAGGAGGCCTCAAACAATCACACTCCAGAGTCCTGCAGCAGGCTAGAAAGCCATCGGAGGGGTTGTTGGATTGAAACACTCTTTCAAATGCAGAAGACTAAAGCCCTGAATTGACTTTTTCCAGAAAATGTCAGAAGAGTGGAAAAGCAGAGCACAAAAGCCGGCAGATTTTTGTTGGGGTACATGCTTAGGAATTTCCAGAGGGGCCCCTGAAGTCTGAGCACACCTTGCGTATGTCAGCTTCCTTCCTCATGACCTTGTCACGGGCGGGATTCCTCACACTGGCTCCCGGCACTGAAGGTTGTAAAAGTCAGAGGATTCTGCAAACTGTGGGACTTTCCTGGTGATCCAGTGGTTAGAATTCTGTTTCCCCTATATGGGGCACAGGTTCAGTCCCGGGTTAGGGAACTAAGAGCCTGCATGCGGCTGCAACATGCATTGATGCCAAGTTTTCTTTTAACAAAATACAAAAATTTCAAAAAAGCCTATTGTGTCATGTCATTTACTCAATTCTCCATTACTCTCAGAACAAAGTCCCAAATTCTTACCGTGACTTTTAGCCTGGGTAATCTGTCCTTCCTGCCTCTCTAGGCTCACCTCATACTTCTCCCAGCTCCTTTCTGTTCCCAAATATGCTAATTCCACTCTCCTTCTGCCTTCTGCCCATGCTCTTCCCTGTGTGTTTTCTAAAATTTATTTTTGGTGTGCTAGGTCTTTGTTGCTGTGCCTGGGCTTTCTCTAATTGCAGTGAGCGAGGGCTACAATCTAGGTGCAGTGTGCGGGCTTTTCATTGTGATAACTTCCCCTGTTGTGGAACAGGGGTGGGCTCTAGGATGCGTGGGCTTTAGCAGCTGTGGCTCACACGGGCTTAGCTGCTCTACAGCGTGTGAAATCAGGATCAAGGATGGAACCCACATCCCCTGCACTGGCATGCGCATTGTTTGCCACTTAGCCAACAGGAAATCCATGATAGCTACTTTAGCTTAGTGGTCCAGATGATGCCTAGAAAGACCCTCATACATATTAAACATCCATCGATAGGAATCATTGTGGAAAATAAGAACAGGGAGTTGACTAATTTGTCATGGACTCAAGGCTTCCTGGGTAGCTCAAATGGTAAAGAATCTGCCTGCAGTGCAGGAGACTCAGGTTCATCCCTGGGTCAGGAAGATCCCCTGGAGAAGGGCTTGACAACCCATTCCAGTATTTTTGCTTGGAGAATTCCATGTACAGAGGAGCCTGGCAGGTTACAGTCCATGGACTCACAAAGAGTCAGACTAACACACACAGATGTAATTAGGGGGCTTCCCTGGTGGTGCCAATAAAGAAACTGCCTGCCAATGCAGGTAGATGTATGAGGCACAGGTTTGATCCTTGGGTGGGAAGACCCCCTGGAGGATGGCATGGCAACCCACTCTGGTAATCTTGCCTAGGAAATCTCATAGACAGAGGAGCCTGGTGGGCTTCTGTCCATAGGGTCCCACAGAGTTGGACAGGACTGAAGCAACTTAGCATGCAAAAGTAATAGAAAACTCCTAGGAGATTAAGCTTCCCTGGTGGCTCAGATGGTAAAGAGTCCACCTGCAATGCAGGAGACCTGGGTTTTGTCCCTGGGTCAGAAAGATCCCCTGGAGAAGGAAATGGCTACTCACTCCAGTATCTTGGACATGGGGTTGCAAAGAGTCATTTGTGACTGAGCGACTAACTCTTTCACTTTCCAGCCTTCAGACTTATTTACTGGAACAAGTTAAATGCCATCTTGAAGAAATAATTAGATTAGTCTAGAAATGTGGCTACATGTGGCCTAGGTTTTAAGAAGTCGACATTTTGTTTTTTAAGTAGGAGGTATATACTAAAAGAAATAAATGAGACATAACAACTGAATATAATGAGAACCCTGAGATTGAAAAAAAGGAGCCCCTGACTGCTGTCACTGAGTTGGCCTGACTTTAACAGCTGGAGTTCTCCTAGATAACATAAATAACTTTACAGAACAAAAGAATCCCCTCGCTCTGTGACTGTGATGGAGCAAGACAACAAGTCTAGTCTGTAGTGCTGTCTAAGAGACAAAAACAAGAACATTTCCAAACCACAAAAATGGCCAAACATTCCCCTTGCCTGCTGTGTTTCTTTTGCTTTCACATAAAAAATCAAGATAATCGTAGAATTGTCCTTGCTTTTGACAAATCCAGACAAAACCCCAAGAATCCACATTTCATTGAGATGCCACCTTCATTCCTTCCCTGTGGCAGCTCTTTCCCTCCTTGCAGAGAACTGATCAATCCAAATTTGTTCACATAGGTTCCCAGTCTTTGGCTGGAGGGCAGCAATCACTTTGATTAGATCCTGGCTTGAAAAAGCAAGCTCAGTTCAGTCACTCAGTCATGTCCAACTCTTTGCAACCCCATGGACTGCAGCATGCCAGGCTTCCCGTCTGTCTCCAGCTCCTGGAGTGTTTTTTCAGACTCATGTCCATCAAATTGGTGATGCCATCCAGTCATCTCATCCTCTGTTGTCCCCTTCCCCTCCTGCCTTCAATCTTTTCCATCATAAAGGTCTTTTCCAATGAGTCAGTTCTTCACATCAGGTGGCCAAAGTATTGGAGTTTCAGCTTCAGCATCAATCCTTCCAATGAATATTCAGGACTGATTTCCTTTAGGATTGACTGGTTTGATCTCCTTGCAGTCCAGGGGATTCTCAAGAGTCTTCAACATCACAGTTGAAAAGCATCAATTCTTCAGTGGTCAGCTTTCTTTATAGTCCAACTCTCACATCCATACATGACTACTGGGAAAACCATAGCTTTGACTAGATAGACCTTTGTTGGCAAAGTAATGTCTCTGCTTTTTAATATGCTATCTAGGCTGGTCATAGCTTTTCTTCCAAGGAGCAAGTGTCTTTTAATTTCAGGGCTGCAGTCACCATGTACAGTGATTTTGAAGCCCCCCAGAATAAAGTTTCTCATTGTTTCCATCATTTCCCCATCTATTTGTCATGAAGTGATGGGACTGGATGACTTGATCTTATTTCTCTGAATGTTGAGGGTTTTGTGTGTGTGTGTGTGTGTGTGTGTGTGTGTGTAGCAGAGTTTTATTAAAGTGAACAGCATGGATCACAAGTCCCTTGAAAGTCTACAATCTGACAGATACGTTAGTAGTTCTAATTCCCCACACAATTACTAAATGGTCAAAGAGACCAGGAAAAGATGACCCAGAAAGGAAAGTTCAGTCCTCACGCTTTCCCCATTTTTGGTCGCTCCCCTCACAGGGACCTTGGGTGTCTCTTGGCATTAGCAGGTCTGTATGAACTCCTGACTAGGCTCCCCTGTTTGAGGGTGCCTTCAGCCATTACAAGGCACTGAGAAACCACAAAGCAGGGCCTGTCGCTTGCTTCACTCAGGGCATGTCATTCATTCACACAAGCACACTTGTAGAGTTAGGAAAGTAAAGCAGAAAATGTGTATACTGAGAAAGCAGAGAGGTTAGCGCTCTGAGTGTTCTTACCTTGTCCTGAAGTTCCTGGACAAGCCCTAAGTATGATAGCTTACAGTGAATGGTGTTGGATTCGTGATCTCTGAAGAAGGTTTAGCTTAGGGACCAGGGACCAGGCTTGATCACTCAAGAGATTTTGTGTAGAAGTTTTATTAAAGAGAGGAAGGGGACAGAGAGAGCTCCTGACATAGACATCAGAAGGGGGATGAAGAGTGCCCCCTGAATGTTGAGTTTTAAGCCAACTTTTTCATTCTTCTCTTTCACTTTCATCAAGAGGCTCTCTAGTTGTCTTCACTTTTTGCCATAAGGGTCATATCATCTGCATATCTGAAGGTATTGATACTTCTCCTGGTAATCTTGATTCAAGCTTGTGCTTCATCCAGCCTGCCATTTCACGTGATATACTGCATATAAGTTAAATAAGCAGGATGACAATATACAACCTTGATGTACTCCTTTCCCTATTTGGAACCAGTCTGTTGTTCCATGTCCAGTTCTAACTGTTGCTTCTTGATCTGCACACAGATTTCTCAGGAGGCAGGTCAGCTGGTCTGGTATTCCCATTTCTTTCAGAATTTTCCACAGTTTGTTGTGATCCATGTAGTCAAAAGCTTTAGCGTAGTCAAGAAGAAGTAGGCTAAATTTGCCTATTACTCAAGGTATCTCTTGACTTCCTACTTTTGTATTCCAGTCCCCTATAATGAAAAGAACATCTTTTTTGGATGTTAGTTTTAGAAGGTCTTGTAGGTCATAATAGAACTGTTCAGCTTTTTTCAGCATTATTGGTTGTGGCATAGATTTGGATTACTGTGCTTACTCCTTGGAAGAAAAGTTATGACCAACCTAGATAACATATTGAAAAGCAGAGAAATTACTTTGCCAACTAAGGTCTATCTAGTCAAGGCTATGGTTTTTCCAGCAGTCATGTATGAATGTGAGAGTTGGACTGTGAAGAAAGCTGAGCAAGAAGAATTAATGCTTTTGAACTGTGGTGTTGGAGAAGACTCTTGAGAGTCCCTTGGACTGCAAGGAGATCCAACCAGTCCATTCTGAAGGAGATCAGCCCTGGGACTTCTTTGGAAGGAATGATGCTGAGGCTGAAACTCCAGTACTTTGGGCACCTCATGCGAAGAGTTGATTCATTGAAAAGACTCTGATGCTGGGAGGGATTGGGAGCAGGAGGAGAAGGGGATGACAGAGGATGAGATGGTTGGATGGCATCACTGACTTGATGGGCGTGAGTCTGAGTGAACTTCAGGAGTTGGTGATGGACAGGGAGGCCTGGCGTGCTGCGATTCATGGGGTCGCAAAGAGTCGGACACGACTGAGTGACTGAACTGAACTGAACTGAACTGATATTGAATGGTTTGCCTTGGAAACGAACAGAGATCATTCTGTCATTTTTGAGATTGTACCCAAGTACTGAATTTTGAACTCTTTTGTTGACTATGATGGCTACTCCATTTCTTCTAAGGGATTCTTGTCCTCAGTAGTAGATATAATGGTCATCTGAGGTAAATTTGCCCATTCCAGTCCATTTTAGTTCACTGATTCCTAAAATGTCAGTGTTCACTCTTGCCATCTCCTGTTTGATGACTTCCAATTTACTTAATTCATGGACCTAAGATTCCAGGTTCTTATGCAATATTGATCTTTACAGCATCCGATTTTACTTCCATTGCCAGTCACATCCACAACTCGGTGTTGTTTTTGTTTTGGCCCCGTCTCTTCATTCTTTCTGGAGTTATTTCTCTACTCTTCTCAGCAGCATAATGGGCACATACTGACCTGGGGAGTTCATCTTTCAGTGTCATATCTTTTTGCATTTTCATATCGTTCATGGAGTTCTTAAAGCAAGACTACTTGCCTTAAGTGGTTTGCCATTGCCTTCTCCAGTGAAGTAAAGTTGCTCAGTCATGTATGACTCTTTGCAACCCCATTGACTGTAACCTACCAGACTCCTCTGTCCATAACATTTTCCAGGCAAGTGTACTGGAGTGGGTTGCCATTTCCTTCACCAGGGGATTTTCCTGACCCCAACCCAGGGATTGGACCTAGGTCTCCCAAATTGCAGGCAGACACTTTACCCTCTGGCCACTAGGGAAGCCTGCCTTCTCCAGTGGACCACGGTTTGTCAGAGCTCTTCACCATGACCCATCCATCTTGGGTGGCCCTACATGGCTTGGCTCATAGTTTCATTGAGTTAGATGAGGCTGTGGTCCATGTGATCAGTTTGATTAGTTTTTTGTGATTGTGGTTTTCATTCTGCCCTCTGTGGGACAGGGATAAGAGGCTTTTGGAAGCTCCTTGATGGGAGAGACTGACTGAGAGTGGGGGCTGGTGGGGGAACTGGGTCTGGTTCTGATGTCCATTCTCTGCTGCTGCTGCTGCTGCCAAGTCACTTCAGTCGTGTCCAACTCTGTGCGACCCCAGAGATGGCAGTCCACCAGGCTCCCCCATCCCTGGGATTCTCCAGGCAAGAACACTGGAGTGGGTTGCCATTTCCTTCTCCAATGCATGAAAGTGAAAACTGAAAGTGAAGTTGCTCAGTTGTGTCCAACTCCTAGCGACCCCATGGACTGTAGCCTACCAGGCTCCTCCATCCATGGGATTTGCCAGGCAAGAGTACTGGAGTGGGGTGCCATTGCCTTCTCCGCTGTCCATTCTCAGTAAATCTTTAATCCAATTTTCTGTTGATGGGCGGGGCTGTGTTCCCTCCCTGTTGTTTGACCTGAGACCAAACTATGTGGAGGTAATGAATGGTGACCCCTTCAAAGGTCCTGTGCATGTGCTGCTGCACTCAGTGTCCCGACCCTGTAGCAGGCGACGGCCGACCCATGCCTCTGCAGGAGACTCCTGGACACTCACAGGCAAGTCTGGGTCAGTCTCTTGTGGGGTCACTGCCCCTTTCTCCTGGAGGATCCAGGAGAAAGGTGTGCACAAGGTTTTGTTTTTGCCTTCCGAGAGTCTGTTTCCCCAGCCCTGTGTAAGTCCTGTAATCAAATCCCACTGGCCTCCAAAGTCAAATTCCCTGGGGGTTCTCAGTCCCTTTGCCAGATCCCCAGGTTGGGAAATCTCTTGTGGGTTCTAGAACTTTCTTAGTAGTGTGAGAATTTATTGTTCTGCAGTTTGTGAGTTGTCTGCTTGGTGGGTCTATGTTGGGGTAAATGGCGATCTCCTTCAGGAGGGCTATTGCCACAGCCAGGACGGCTGCACCCAGAGCCCCAGACCCTGTGACAGGCCACTTGAAAAAGCAACAGACAGCTCTAAGAGACATATTGGGAAGAATTACTGAAATTAGATCATACAGAATTTGTCTTTCTCTGTACACGTTATTCTTTAATTTTTAAAAAGAAATAGTATAATGGTCAGGTATATACAAACCTTTTTTTTTTTTAATGTCATTATCAGATGTTAAAAAAAGCCCAGCTCCTCAGCTATACTACTTATAAACTAAATAGAAAGTAGATATTCTCTTTCATCTTATCTTCTACAACATGGAATTAATGATAGTAATTTAATTCTGGGGGTTCACTGACAATATTTTAATTTAGTAAAGTACTTGGCACATTTTATTATCATTTATTGTTAAAATTATGAAGATGTAAACACCTTTGTACATAAGTTTGTGTACTTATATGACATATGAGTATTTCCATATCATAAATTTCTGAACAGGGAATTTCTGAGTAAATGGATATGAATATTTTCTAAATTAAAAAATTTCTTCACCAAATATTGTTCTATAATGATTGCACACAGACCCACCCTGACATCCATGGAACCTAGAGCAGAAGCTCCAGTGGAGTATGTATAAACACTTAAACCAAGCTACAGACTATTCAATGACATGCATTTTTCCTTCCAGCCTCGATAAATACACCATCAACACCTCAAAGGCCAGCTTCAACTTTGGAATTCTCGGACAGATACCTTGAAGTTCCAGGATGAGATGCTACATGGGTCCATAGTCAATGAACCATCTCCCTCTTCTCTGCCTCTGTCTCCTTTCCACAAGGCAAAGTCTCTCACACTTCCCTGTGAGCACATCAGTTTCAAGCTTCATCCACAGATCTGTAAGCAGTCATCCTTCAGTGGCCCCTTCAGGCCAAAGGTCCAAGCAGCACAATCCATCCTTAGGAAAACACCTGTGTAGTTTCTGATATGGGTACTGGGCCAGTTGCACAGGAATGGGCAGGGTCCTAGACACATGGAGTATGATCTCGAAGGGGAGGGCCAGTCCTCTTAACCCCCTAGAACCTTACTCCAGTGGGGAAGTAGGCAGCAGATGAAGACCAGAATGGGGTTCTCTAAAGTACAGAGAGGCCCCTCTTGCTCATGTTTAAGGAGGTACTGGTTTTATAAACTTGTATTCCTTTTAAAGTTGCCTATTCTATCACAACATAATAACACTGGATAGTACCAGTTTTGAAAACATTTACTAATCTTTTACCTGAGAAAGTCCCAATGTTTCAACATGAATTCTTATAATTATCGTTAGACATTTTGGTGTTTGCAACCACTTGGATTTCCTCTTAGTTGAATGAAGAACATGTTGTTAATAATTTTTAATACTGTTCAATCCAATTCCAAGATTTTCTGTATACTAGGGAAGTTAGCAGTTTGTCATAAGGGTTGCAAACATCCCCCACCTCCAGGTTTTCTTTGATTGTATTTATAATTAAATTGGTTATCTAGAAGTCTTAGTTTCAATTTTTATGTAGTCAAAATCAGTATTCTTTTCTTTATGGCATCTGAGTTTTGTGTCATGGTGAGAAAGATGATCTCCATTCCAAGATTATAAAATTATACACCCACAGTTCATTTTCATCTAGCACAATACAGTTTCACTGCTTTTACATTAAAATACTTGATGCATCTGGAATTTATTTTAATGTAAGATTTGATTTGGGTCTCATGTTCTCTTTTATTCCAAATGGCAAGCTCATTGTCTCAATTGCATTTATCAAATAATCCATCCTTTGGCACGGGTGATCTAACTTGCCCCTGCTATAATCATGTTTTATCTCCCTAACAACACTCCACACTCAAGACAAAGGCTTTATTTTCTTGGGACACTCACGTCAATGGGCAAGTCCTCAACAAATGTGCTCAGAAGTGTTCAACAAATACTAGGGATAAATTAGAGGGCTTGCTATTATCTAGTGAGAAAATGGCTATTACAAAGATTAACTGAAATATTGGGACTTCCCTGCTGGTACAGTGGATAAGAATCCACCTACCAGTGCAGGGAATTTGGGTTCGATAAGTGGTCCAGGAAGATTCCACATGCCATGGGGCAACCAGGCCCATGCATCACAACTACTGAAGCCCATCTCCCTAGAGCCTGTGCTCCTCTACAAGAGAAGCCATCACAATGAGAAACTAGTGCATCACAGGTAGAGGGTAGCCCCTGATCTCTGCAACTAGAGAAAGCCCATGAGCAGCTACAAAGATGCTCAGTTGTGTCTGACTCTTTGCGACCCCATGGAATATGCAGTCCATGGAATTCTCCAGGCCAGAATACTGGAGCGGGCAGTCTCTCCCTTCTCCAGGGGATCTTCCCAACCCAGTTATTGAACCAAGGTCTCCCACATTGCAGGTGGATTCTATCTATATATAAAGATTAAATGAACTAGTACCTGAAAAGTTCCTAGGATAGGATTGGTACATATTAAGGTACTGCTACTTTTCTTTTAAGACTTTCCTGGCGGCTCAGACAGTAAAGCACCTGCCTGAAATGTGGGAGACCTTGTTCGATCCCTGGCTCGGGAAGATTCTGTGGAGAAGAAAATAGCAATCCACTCCAGTACTCTTGCTTGGAAAATCACATGGACAGAGGAGCCTGGTATGCTACACCCCATGGGGTCGCAAAGAGTCAGACACGATTGAGGGACTAAACTTTCACTTTCATTCTTCTTTTGATTAGATTAAAAAATTATGTCCAATATTATATTTAGACAGTGGCATTAACAACATAATGAGAGAACTTTTACCATTTTAGTCAAGAACTCTACTTCTTGCCAGCTTTGGTGTATGAGTCGCTCCTTCCCTCCTACTCTCCATTATTTCTCAATCACGCAGAACTAGCAAGACAAACAGCTGTATGCGACCACTGACTCGGTGACCTCAGATTCTCTTTTGTTTTTTAATTCATATGGCTTACCATAAGATCAAGATATTACAGAGGAAAAAAGAATAAAACAATAGTAACGTTTTTTGTTTGCTTGTTTTTATTTTTGCTTGTTGTAACTATAGTAATGAAAAAACCTTTTTCAAAGCCTGTGTTGATTCCATATTTACTAATATGTAATCCTAGCTGTGTTACTTTCCCCAGGTCTATTGCCTGCTGTCTCTGTTGATCTCTAAGCCTCCATATGAGATTTCTAAGCGGGTACTGTCACTTAACAAAGAGCCTACTTCTTATTTATTTCCTACCAAACTTTCTGAGGGCAGAACTTCTCAAAGCAGACTGATAATCACATGGACCAAGTTCTAGCTCCTAGACAGTCCTGGGCAGTATAAGCACTGTTCCCCACCCGCTCCCACCCCCACTTTGGAGAAGTGCCCTAATTATGGTGAATCTGTGTTCATTCTGCTTCTGCTCTAGTAAAACAAATTTAACTAACATGTTTTGAGCAAATGCTTTTGCCCAGCATGGTTCTGAGTGGTTGAAGCATCCTGGAAAGAGTATGGGCTTTGCAAACAGACAAATCTAGTTTGGGAAGATAGCCCACCTTGGGCCCAGTGAAGTTACTTAATCTCTTTGTCAGTTTCCTCATCTATAAAACTTGATCGTGTGATTTGAAACAATCCATGAACAAATGGACAAGACAGCCCACTGTAGCAGAGTAATCCATTCAAGCAAGATCTGGGGCTTCCCTGGTGGTTCAGATGGTAAAGAATCTGCCTGCAAGGCAGGAGACCCCGGTTCGATCCCCAGGTCAGGACCCTGGAGAAGGGAATAGCAACCCACTCCAGTATTGTTGCCTGGAGAATTCCATGGACAGAGGAGCTTGGTGGGCTACAGTCCATGGGGTCACAAAGAGTCAAACTGAAGTGACTTAGCAAGCACATGTAGATCATTTTAAACCTTCCTCCAACTGTAATATTCTATAATTTTGAAAGGCCTATGTATGTAAAGCTAGAAGAAACGATTTCTTCCAGAATCACAGCCAATTATTTCTGTATTAAATTAGGTTATAAATTAAAAGTAACACTTGAGGTTGAAAAGTAAAAGTGAAAGTCATTCAGTCTTGTCCCAGTCTTTGTGACCCTACAGACTGCAGCACACCAGACTCCTCTGTCCCTGGGATTCGCCAGGCAAGCATACTGGATGGAGTAGGGTGCCATCCCTTCTTAGGGGTCTGGGTCTCTGGCATTGTAGGCAGGTTCTTTACTGTCTGAGCCACCACATGAGTTACATTTTTTTTTTTTAATTTCATTGTTAGTGACAAACTGGCACTTGCCGAGAACATTTTCCATTTGCCTCTGTGGGAACTGAATCCTATGCTGCTGCAGCTGTTGACCTTTGACACACCCTGAAGGGAGTTCAGGTGGAGAATGAGACACTTTCGCTTCAGGAATACTGGTGGAATAGGTCTTTAGATAGTTAGATATTTTCAGGAATTGATTTAATGAGTTCAATCCTTGCATCTCCTCCTATCTCAGTTCAGTTCAGTCACTCAGTCGTGTCCGACTCTTTGTGACCCCATGAATCACAGCACACCAGGCCTCCCTGTCCATCACCAACTCCCAGAGTTCACTCAGACTCACGTCCATCGAGTCAGTGATGCCATTCAGCCATCTCATCCTGTGTCGTCCCCTTCTCCTCCTGCCCCCAATCCCTCCCAGTGTCAGAGTCTTCTCTAATGAGTCAACTCTTCACATGAGGTGGCCAAAGTACTGGAGTTTCAGCCCTAAATCCCTTCATGGTGACATCAGCTCCTTGTGACTACCAGAAAACCTTTTGTCAGATAAATTCTTGATTGCATGAACTGTCCCTTCACCAAAATCCTATATACTGACCTTGCCCCCTACCTCTTTGTTGCGGTCTCTCAGAGCTATCTGAGGTGCTGTCTCCCAGGCTGCACTCCTCATTTTGCCCCAAGTAAAACTTAACCCGCAGTTCCCACATTATGCCACTTTAAGTCACCAGCTATTTTTTAAGTTCTGAAATCCCTGTTTGAGAAAGAGAAAAGTACATACTTTCATACTGAGGAGCTGGCCTGGTACTTACAGATAAACCAGTGTCTTCCTGGTGAACATAACAACTTCATAGAGCAGCTACATCAGACAAGATCACTCTGACTATCCATGGTGGATCAAGATAAGAACAAGACCTCTCTGTAATCATGTCTGAACACCAGCAAAAACACAGGCATTATCCAAGCTACAAAAACTACCCAGACCACAAAAATGACCAAAGAGCCCCTAACTTGGCCAGTGTGAGTGACTGCTATTTCTTCACCAATCACAGCTTTAGCCTTTGTCATTCTTTTTCTCTTATAGGAGAATTTCCCCTGCTTCCTGACAGCATTCAATTCAAAGCAAAACCCTTCTGCTTTAAACTCTTTCCAAATCACCAACACAAGTCCAAATCCCATAATACCTTTATATCCCCTACTACCGAGACCCATGTTTTCCAGTGAGTGTGTTCCCCCTCATTGTAATGGGCAATAACCCTACTTGTTTAATAATAGCTCTGCTTCTGGTGACCTTTGGCTGGAGATCATTAACACATTCAAAGCTGAACTATTCTCCAGAAAATTATTACCAAATGACCAATTTCTAGTGCTTTTTGCCTCTCAGAAAAGAAGCCCAGAGACTTCTTGAAGCAGAATATAGTTCAGCTTCATTATTTCTGTAGTTATAGAACATTTAACTTAGCTTCTTGGGGTTTGGAAATACCCAAACAGTATCTGTCCAACACACATCATAAAGCCTAAGAGACTTCATAATTTCAATAGGTATGTACATATGAAACTAATATACTGTTGCAAAACAACTAAACCTCAATAAAAAAATATTTTTCTTTTCTTTTTTCTTAAAAGATTTAAAAGAAAACTAAATGGATGAATCCAAATTGTCTGAAAATACCTCAGTCAGTTGGGAGTGAGGGTGGGGTTTGATAGGGGAGCAATGTAATGTAGAGTGTGGGGAGTGATCTCCAGCCAAAGGTCACCAGAAGCAGAGCTATCATTAAATAAGCTGGGTTATTGCCCATTACAGTGAAGGGGAACACACTTAATGGGAAACATGGGTCTCGGTAAGAGCAGTGTGGAGGAAAGTGGGGTTCACAGTTGGGCAGAAGGGGATCCCTTCTTCACTGACTACCATGAGAATAGAAGCCCCTGAGCTCTGTAGCATGGCAAGCCTGGATTAAAGGGTTAGGTGAAGAGTAGCTATAAATGTTAAAAGAGTTTCATGCAACACAAAGATTAACCAAAGGGCATCTAAAATTGTCAATCAGATCAGATCATCAGATCAGATCATCCTTAACTGCTGAGGATGCTGAAATGAGGAATGCAAAAAAAGGAAAAAAAACCCCAATAAAAGAAAACACAACTTCCAAATCCTTCATGCTGCCATGGCAACTGGAGCTCACAATGATGGCATCATAAAGGCAGCTGGATTTGAGCACATGTGACTTGCTGGGAGCTGGAGGGTGGGGAGGAGGCTGAGGGCAAGATCCCACCATGGGGGAAATGGAAACTGGGCAAGGGAAAATGCACAATAATCCTGGTAACAAAAATAAAATTGGTCACAGCTGTTAGCTGCAAGAGAGGAAGAAGTGGATTTTACTTTTGCATGATGTCTTTTCACCAGAGATTGTTAAAACACACTTAACTATCACCAATTCATTCCTTGAACACCTCGCTGAGAGTACTGTCACCAGTTTTATGGGCAATATGGTCAGTTCAGTGACTCATGATTAGGGGAAAAAGGTATAAAATATTCCATAGCAACTGGCCTTTGTACTAAACACAAGTTTACAAACTCATTTGAACCCCCATATTCTCCTATACCAAAAGGTCTCTAATTTTATTCAGTAAAGTTTAACATTAAAAGAAGTTTTTATCTCAAATAGGGCTAAATGAAATGCATTGTTGAATCTTGGTAGAGGGTATGGGGGAGCTCCTTGTGCTATTCTTGCAGTTTATCTGCACCTTTGAATTCTATCAAAACACAAAATACAACAAAATAACTAGAGCAGCTATGTCCAGTGCTTTTCTCAGGGCAGGGCTTTCTAGCTGTGGTGTCCACTGCTATGGCCCAGTGCCAAGTCTAGGGCTTTGCCCACAGTAGGTGGTCAGTCAGTGCCTGTTGCGTCAATGGGCATTCAGTGAACGATAGCAACTGTTACCGAGTGTAGTTTGCCAGGGCATTCTCACTGAAGTACTGACCGAACAGCTTCAACAAGTCCTATATCATGAGGATATTCTCCGATGACTTCCCTGGTCATTAACGTTCTTTCACCCATTCACACATATTTTCCAAGTGACTCTAGGGTGCTAGGAACTGTGCCAGATGTTGATTCAGAGTTGATGAATTTCAAGCACATGGACTCATTACATTTATAGGCTGGTGGAGGAGACAGACATGAAACAAGCAATCCGCAAAAGGGAACTGGCCTTCAACGGTGACGGGGATTATGGGAGGAGGGTACAGAGAGCTCTGAAAGCCTGGGACAGAAGAAAAGAAAAAGAATGAGCCATGTGTAATGAGCGAGGAAGAAAGTGATATGACGTCAGCCTGGAGAATTTTATGAAGGCTGGTGTGAGGGAGGAAAAATGAATTTCCCTCTACCCCTAAGTTCTTGACTGGTGTAATAAAAGACAGAGGAGCAAACAAAAAAGTGAAAAGAACAATTATTAATGTGTATACATGGGAGATGGGCTTCCCAGGTGGCGCACTGGTAAAGACTCCGTCTGCCAATGCAAGAGACACAGGTCTAATTCCTGGATCGGAAAGATCCCCTGGAGGAGGAAATGGCACTCCAGTGTTCTTGCCTGGAAAATCCCATAGACAGCGGAGTCTGGTAGGCTACCATCCACGGTGTTCCGAAGAGTCAGATACAGCTGAGCACGACATCTTAATAGGCAGGGGAAAGGACTCTAGACCTCTCGCTGCTGCTGCTAAGTCGCTTCAGTCGTGTCTGATGCTGTGCGACTAGACCTCTTAGGGGAAAGTAAATGGATTGGAGAAGACCTTGGTGCTGGGAAAGATTGAAGGAAGTAGGAGAAGGGGATGACAGATGATGAGATGGTTGGCTGGCATCACCGACTCAATGGACAAGAGTTTGAGCAAGCCCTGGGAGTTGGTGATGAACAGGGAAGCCTGGTGTGCTGCTGTCCACAGGGTTGCAAAGAGCTGGACACGACTGAGCAGCTGAACTGAACTGAAACAGATTTTAGAAAGGTGATTGGTCCTTTAGAAGAATAGATGGGAGGATTGATAGTTTGTGATAGAGTTTGTCTGGGTGTGGCATTGATGTCTAGTTCCTGTCTTGTGATAAGATCACCAACCTCTTTAGTATAGCAGTGAGTATATCCCCACCTATATTATCGGAGACCAGAGTTCAATTCCCTGATGGGGAGGCAACAAGCCCATTTTAGGCTTCCTCAGATTGTAAAGAATCTGCCTGCAATGCGAGAGACTTGGGTTTGATCCCTGGGTGGGGAAGATCCCCTGGAGAAGGAAATGGCAACCCACTCCAGTATTCTTGCCTGGAGAATTCTATGGACAAGTAGCCTGGGAGGCTACAGTCCATTGGGCTTGCAAAGAGTTGGACACAACTGAGCAACTAACACGTTCACTTTACTTTCACGTGTGATAAGAGTCAATCTTCCCTTTTTGATGAAACTCCCAAGGAGGAGATTTTGGAGAGTTGAGCTCCTTTCAGAGACTCTGTCTTTAGGTAGGAAAGGGGAGTTCAGAGAAAGTCTCTCCCTGCATTTGCTGTTTTTCAAGTGCCTATAGCTCAAAATAATCAGTGTGCCATAGTGTATGTGGCGGTAACATATTCTGCTACCACTCATAGGCCATTTCAGACCTTGTAGCCAAAGTTATGGACTTGAGTTTTAACATCAGAGCAGCAGGAAGCATGAAGGAAGCCAGTCTTAGGAAGAACCTTCTAAAGACCTTTCAAGCTATCGTCAAAATCTGAAGTTCTTTCCACTGAGTCTCACTGCCATACCCTTTGGAGGGGCAAAGATAGAATTTTTAAAACCTAACAATCTAAAGGTAACTTCTGTTTATGACAGCCAAGTGAGAATTCTTATGCAGTGAAGCTCAGCAGGCCAACTGCCTAATGATGGCAGTTTATGCTTATTTAGTGCTTAATCTTCCTCAAGCATTATTTTAAGCTCATTACACACATTAACTCATTAAATTGTCATTAAGTCTATGAGGTAGGTACTATTTTTATTTCCATTTTTACAGATGAAGGTTTTGAGGCTTAGATAATTTTAAGTAACTTTCCCAAAGTCCCAGAGTAAGTGAAGGAAACACTGTTCATATCTTAGCAGGCTGGCTCCCAAACCAGTGGTGATGATCCTGAAGGGATCAGGATATACCACCTCAAAACGTATCATAAGGATTATTGGTATAATGATTATTTTGAGCTGAAGGCAGTTGAGAATTAATAGATTCAGGCAGAGTTCTCTGCTCTCCCTTATCTGCCTAAAAGCAGGGCATGAATTTCCCCTTGTGAAGGAGCCCCTCTGTACCAGCAACAGTAGAGCAACTCTTATCACCATAGATGGAAAGAGGAGTTTCCATAAACAGTCTTGACTAAACTAATCCTTCTATTTCATTAGTGTCCTCATATACAACTGACCCTTGAACAAATTCGGGGGTTAGGGGTGCCAACCCTCTGCAAAGTTGAGAATCCAACTTAATAAAACCCAACTTAATAAAGCAGTAGTGCAGTATATACTATTGGGAAAAATCTGCATGTAGATAAAACTGAGTAGTTGAAATCAATGTTGTTCAAGGGTCAACTGTATTTCCTAGTGACTTCATAATTTATCATTCCTCAAACCCTTCTCCTTTGTTAAAATGATATATAAACTACTGATTCTAACCATTTCTTTCAGTTTCACTTCTTTTCTGTGAACTCATCCTCCAAATAAATATGAATAAAAACTATAGTTTTTTTCTTGTTAGTTCATCTTTTGTTAGTTTAATTTGCAGGCTCCCAAGGTTTGAATCTAAGATAGCAGGGAAAAGTTTTCCCTCCTTTGCAGTAGAATTGGAAGTCTAGATCACCAAGGGAATGAACACGTCACAGGAATGTATGGTGCTCCGAAATTCAGATACACAGGTCCCTGGATTCCAAACCACGATGAAAGCACTTTGGTGACAGAAAACAACCATAAAGTAAAACATACATCAAACACATTTTAAAAACAAATAACTCCCCCCTCCCGCCAAACCCACTTGGATTCTGTTTTCACATAATCTGGTGAAGAAGGTTTCTGCAGAAATCAAAGGAAGTTCAGGCCCTGGTCCCATACACCCCCAGGCTTCTTACTCTTCCAGGGTCTATTCCCTGACTCTCCAGCCTGTTGGGATTAGGGTCCCTGGACCTCAGCACCAGGACTCAAGCCCCCTTCCAGGTTTCAGGGACCTCTTCTAAGGCACTCCTAGGAGTTCCAGCTCCCAGAATCTTACTCTGTTCTCTTGCTGCTTGGCCTACATGTGAATTCTCTTTGTCTTGTCTCCTTCTTGCCCCAAGCCACCTCTGGTGGAGGTCTGCCCTGACATTCTGGGCCACAGTCATATTGATCTGGGATATGGATGGCAGCTGTAAGTCACACAACAGTGACCGTCAGCAGGGCTGTAACCCTCAGTTCTTGGATAAAAAGTCCAGTGTTTCTCAAAGTCTGTGTTGACCAGACCTGTAGCAACAGATCTCCTGGAAGCCTCTTAGAAATATTTAGGCCCATCCCTCAGTTTTCTGAATTGGAAACTGTCAGGCTTAGGCCTGGCAATCTCGTTTAATAAGACTTTCAAGCAGAGTTGATAAGTGCTAAAGCAGAGTCACGAATCAGACAGGTTCAGCAAACTGTGGCCCATGGCCAAATTCAGGCTTCCACCAGTTTTTCTACTGCTCACAAGCTAAGAATGATTTTTGCATTTTTCCCAAGTGATTGGAGGAAAAAACTTAAAAAAGATGATATTTCAAGATATGTGAAAAATTGTGTTTAAAATCAAATTTTGGTGTTTATAAATAAAGTTTTATTGGAACACAGACCTGCCCATTCATATACATACTGTGTTATAATGGTAGAACAGTGACAGAGACCACAAGCTTGAAATATTCACATCTGACACTTTGGAGAAAATTTTTGTTGACCTCTGCTCTAGGCAAAGCTGCTTTGAAATCTACAATGTTTGGCATGGTGTGGCAGCTATCAGCTGCACCCCAAAACACAGGCTAGTTACACAGATTTCACTGCACAGAATCTATTTCTGTGACTTGCAGCTAAATTAATTTACGTCTCTAAAAATTGCTAATAGTGGAATTAGGATTTGGAAACATTTCCAAAGGCCCATCCAGTCCCAAATCCAAGTAAATGAAGCATGTGTGCTCAGTTGTGTCCAACTCTTTGTGATCCAATGGACTAGCCTGCCAGGCTCCTCTGTTCATGGGATTTGTCAGGCAAGAATACTGGAGTGGGTTGCCATGCCCTCCTCCAGATATATATATATATACACACACATATATATGTATGTATATATATGAATGAGGGCACCCATTTCTTTAACGCTAGATTGTATTAAACTCCAGGTATACAAAACGATGTTCTTGCTGTAAAGAAATGTCTAATCGGAGAAGCATATGTATAAACAAAAAAAGTTAATAATTAAATTTAAAAATTTTAACTTAATGTTAGGATTTTTCATGTTTGTGAATTCAAGAGCAAGACACCTTCCGTTTGGACATGCAGGTTCCCAAATGCCCCCAGCCTCCCACGGAGAGGTGAACTGCGCAGGCCTGGGTGAGCCACACGGGATGACTATGCTGTATGGAGTCCAGGACCACGACCAGGGAAACTCGCCCCCGAAGGAGGGCACTGCAGCCAGAAGCGTCAGCAGTAACAAGTCTGTGGGCAGGAGAGGTGTGTCTGCTTAGGGAAAGTGAAGTTGTTCAATGTGATTGGAATTTAAGACTCTCACGGGGGAAAAAAACATCTGGGAGATATTTGAGATGAAGACTGGGTTCTGGAGTCTGACCAAATAGTGTTCAATTCCCAGTTTTTTTACTTGCCTGGTGACCTTTCTTAATCTTCCACCTCTCAATTTCCTCATCACTATTAATAAAATGGGAATCATAATTGCTCCTACTTCATAGGATTATTATGAGGTTTAAATAAAACCTTTCACAGAAATAATGTAGCACAAAGCTTGGCTTATAGATGCCAGTGAATGTTTGCAATTATTTTAAATTATTATTTGCATATGAGTTCAAAACAGTCAAGCCAAAAACAGCTTATAACTATATTAATCTTGTTGGTTGCCAGAGATGGGAAGTGGGAGATGGGTGAAATGAGTGAAGTGGTCAGAATGCACAAACTTTCAGTTATAAGATAAATAAGGTCAGGGATGTAATATGCAGCATGGTGACTATAGTTCACAATACTGTATTGTATATTTGAAAGCTTCTGAGATTATATCTTAAAAATTCTCATCACAAGGAAAAATTGTGATTATGTGATATGATAGATGTTAATCAAACTTACTGTGATGATCATTGCACAACATATACTTTTATTAAATCATTAGGTTGTACACTTTAAACTAATACAACATTATATGTCAATTATTTCTCAACAAAATTGGAAAAAGAATCAACCAGGCCAAGCGCTTCTCTTTCCCCTGGTCAGGGATGACCACACCCATCAGAGGCCTTTCTTAGTGCACACCTGGTACATACATTTATTACTGCATTTTCTAAATTATTTTTCTTTACGTACTTAGCACACTGACTGTGTTGTAGTCAGTATTGAGGGCTTCCTGGGTGGTGCTAACGGTAAAGAGCTGGCTTGCCAATGCAGGAGACATAAGACATGCGGGTTCGATCCCTGGCTCAGGAAGATTCCCTGGAGGAGGGCATGGCAACCCACCCCAGTATTCTTGCCTGGAGAATCCCATGGACAGAGGAGCCTGGTGGGCTACATTCCATAGCATTGCAAAGAGTTGGACACGACTGAAGCAACTTAGAGCTGAAATCAAGGTTTCCTCCCTTTCTTAAACATTAATAGAAAGTATTTGCCAGAATTCAGCAGTGGCTGTGCAGAGGCCATTGCAGGAAGTATGAGATCCCTGGGAAAGATTCCTTCTACTACAGAGGCAGAAACCATCACCTTGGGATAGGAAAGGCCTGCCCATAACTACATTTCACATTAATAGCTGATTTCAGATTTCATTTCACTTTGCTTTCCTTCAAGTGTTTCTTAGATAACTTACTTTTCAATAAGACGACAGAGAGGAGGTCAAAGGGCAGAGACTTTTTTTTTTTAACAACCAAATGTTTCTTGTCTTGCCATAAAATATGAATTATATTTCACACCAGAAGTGGAAAAGGAAACAAAAAATTAGGATTGTCCTCAAACTATAAAAAAAATTATTTAGGAAGTGGAGTAAGTTACCACTCATGATCGTCACTCTGGGGTCCACACGACTCTCTTCCTGAGCTTCCTGATAGTATCCACCCACACAGACACTGGTCCATAGCCCTTCCTCTACTCCTCTGAGAGACAGGCAGGCTGAAAACAACTCCTAGTCAAGTTCAAGGCAGTTTCTGCTCAACTCCTGGAGGTTTTACTGACAGCATCCGTTTCTCAGAACTGGCTGCCTACCTTCTGTGGAGACTAGTACCTTTTCCTGCCTTCTACCACCGAGTCCATTAATCCAAGTTGAGTTCAAGTCCAGGTTGGCTCACAGCCCTCTGAATGGATGGCCTATCAAGTCCAAGGTTCTCTAGTATTTGTAATCAATTCACAAGTCAATCCTAAAGGAAAACAATCCTGAATATTCACTGGAAGGACAGATGCTGAAGCTGAAGCTCCAATACTTTGGCCACCTGAGGCAAAGAACTGACTCATTAGAAAAGACCTCGATGCTGGGAAAGACTGAAGGCAGGAGAAGAAGATGACAGAGGATGAGATGGTTGGATGGCATCACCAACTCAATGGACATGAGTTTGAGCAAGCTTCGGGAGTTGTTGATGGACAGGGAAGCCTGGCGTGTTGCATGCAGTCCATGGGGTTGCAAAGAGTTGGACATGACTGAGCGACTGAACAAGAATACCTAGTATGGTGTAAGGATGGTTTGAGTCAAAGTTACCTGGGCAATTTTTAGCTCTGTGTCAAACACCTACTGGTTATTTAAAGAAAAAAAAAGACACCAAATTGTCTGAAACTAAGTCAAACTAAATCAGTTTGTCTCTGAGTTAAGTAAGATGACAAAAACAATTTAATACGGTCCTAATACATGGATCACTCCAAAATTATATTCTAGATCATTTAGTCCCTTCTGTTGCTCATCTTTCCCAACTGAAATAAGTGACGCCGCTCAAGGTTTTTTGGAGGTTGAGGGTAAAGTCATGAGATTTTAACCTCAAAACTTTTTAAGGACTGACAGGCCAGTCTTGAATCAGGACTTAAAAGGAGCCAAGAGAACTGCATCTGGAAACAGACAACTTTGTTTTTCTCTAAAAAATAATTACTTATTTATTTGACTGCTCTGGGTCTTAGTTGCCACATGTGGAATCTAGTTAGTTCCCTGACAAGGGATCTAACCTAGGCCCCTGCATCAGGAGCCTGGAAACAAGTCCGACTTCTATTTATTTATTTAACCACACTGTGTAGATGTAGGGATCTTAGTTTCCTGACCAGGGATTGAATCCAGACCCTCTGCAGTGAAAGCCTGCATCTTAACCAGTAGACTGCCAGGAACTGGCAGACAACTTTCTATTTCACAGTCATTCTAAGTGGCTCTTCAGCTAAAGGCTAATAGCTATTACCAGGGGAAATATCAATAACCTCGGATATGCAGATGACACCACCCTTATGGCAGAAAGTGAAGAGGAACTAAAAAGCCTCTTGACGAAAGTGAAAGAGGAGAGTGAAAAAGTTGGCTTAAAGCTCAACATTCAGAAAATGAAGATCATGGCATCCGGTCCCATCACTTCATGGGAAATAGATGGGGAAACAGTGGAAACAGTGTCAGACTTTATTTTTGGGGGCTCCAAAGTCACTGCAGATGGTGACTGCTGCCATGAAATTAAAAGATGCTTACTCCTTGGAAGAAAAATTATGATCAACTTAGATAGCATATTCAAAAGCAGAGACATTACTTTGCCGACTAAGGTCCGCCTAGTCAAGGCAATGGTTTTTCCAGTAGTCATGTATGGATGTGAGAGTTGGACTGCGAAGAAGGCTGAGTGCCGAAGAATTGATGCTTTTGAACTGTGATGTTGGAGAGGACTCTTGAGAATCCCTTGAACTGCAAGGAGATCCAACCAGTCCATTCTGAAGGAGATCAGCCCTAGGATTTCTTTAGAAGGACTGATGCTAAAGCTGAAACTCCAGTACTTTGGCCACCTCGTGTGAAGAGTTGACTCATTGGAAAAGACTCTGATGCTGGGAGGGATTGGGGGCAGGAGGAGAAGGGGACGACCGAGGATGAGATGGCTGGATGGCATCACGGACTCGATGGACGTGAGTCTGAGTGAACTCCGGGAGTTGGTGATGGACAGGGAGGCCTGGAGTGCTGCGTTTCATGGGGTCGCAAAGAGTCGGACACGACTGAGTGACTGAACTGAACTGAATGCATTGGAGAAGGAAATGGCAATCCACTCCAGTATTCTTGCCTGGAGAATCCCAGGGATGGGGGAGCCCAGTGGGCTGCCGTCTATGGGATCACACAGAGTCAGACACGACTGAAGCGACTTAGCAGCAGCAGCAGCATGTTTATTGGAAACAAACTATTAATACTTGGCCATTTCTCTATCTATTAAAGTGGTATTGGCGCCACCTGGTGGTATTTTCGAGCTCTGACTTCAATGTCAATGGAGACCACTGGGATTCCGAACACTAGCTATGGAGTCCACAGTGTAAAGGAAGTAATTCCTTGCATAGTCCTGTTAATTGGAAACTTGCCGTATCGGTGATTTCATCACTTGTGAGAAACTTATATGTGATTTGACATTTTCGAAAACGTCTGCTGATCTTTTGATGACAACCTGCTCAGAAAGTCTTCATGTTCTGTAACACAATCCAGAGATTTGTCAGATAAGGACAATGAAACAGATTAAATAAGACCCCCAGACCCAGAGGGACAGAGCCTTCTTTTGAACTCAGGTCTGTCTGATGACAAAAACCTGGCTCTTCCCAGGACAGCCCACTATCTCTTAATACAGTACTGGGCCAATGTGCGTGCTCAAAAAGTTGAGACAACCTTGATGTAAATGAAACACAGTTACCATACTTTACCAAGGAGTGCAAGGAGAAAGCAGCAAAGGCCTTACCCCCCAAAACGTCTAGATCAGTGCTTCTGATGCTGAGCAGGGCCTGGGGGCTCCCGGGCACAGAGGCTTCTTTGTCCCCCAAAGGTAAGATTCCAACCTCCATGATCTTACCTGAGTTCCAAAAAGCAAATTCGAGCAGTTGCTAATCAAGAGAGGAGCAGCCACGAAACCACCTGAGGCCAGCTTAAAGGGACCAGAGAGATTCATCAAGGTTAGGAGACAGACCACCTGAGACCCTGAAAGTGAAAGTGTTAGTTGCTCAGTCCTGCCCAACTCTTTGAGACCCCATGGACTGCAGCCCACTAGGCTCCTCTGTCCATGGGATTTTCCAGGCAAGGATACTGGAGTGGTTTGCCATTTCCTTCTCCAAGGGTCTTTCTGACTCAGGTATCAAACCCAGGTCTCCTGCACTGCAGAGAGATTCTTTACTGACCGAGCTACCAGGGAAGCCCACCTGAGACCCTGCACACACCCTAATCTTGTCAGCAACCCCACTCTTATGAAACTTTGTAGAGGAAATAAGAATGCAAGACTGTTACTGCCTTGATCCCCATCATGTACCCCTGGCTGACTATAGAACCTCTCCTTATTCACAAGGGAGTGGGCACAGTTCTTGAGGTGCTAACCTACTGCGTTACCCCTTTGCCTGGCAAAATAATAAAACCACTCTTTCCTTCTCCTCCATAACTCTGTCTCCATATTTCTTTGTGGCATTGGTGCACAGAAAGCCAAGATTTTGGCATCAATTCTCAAACTCTAATATACCTATGAATCACCTGGGGGATCCTGATAAACTGCAAATCCTGGCTCAGCAGTTCTGACAAGGGGCCTGGGATTTGGAATCTTGAAGAAACTCCCCGGTGAGGCTTATGCTGCTGGTCTGCAGACCACGCTATTTCTAGGGTAGACTCTATACCAGTGGTTTTTCAGCCATTAGGGGACATTTGACGATGTCAGTGTTACTGAGTCCAAGCTCACTCTGCTTGCCGCACGACAGGCCAATGAACCCAAGAGACAAGGTGTTGAGGCAACAGACTTTATTCAGGAAGCAGCTGACTGAGAAGATGGCAGGCTAGTGCCTCAAAATAACCCTCTTGTCAGGGTGCGGATGCCAGTTTCTTTTATAGATCAGGGAGAAAGAAGCAAGGAGGAACTGAAGTCAAAAGGAAGAAAAGAGAGGGAGAGGCAGTGGGGAAGCAAAGTGAAAGCGCCTTCAGTCTTGCAAAATATCTCCAAGCGAATGGCCAGCCTTTGCAAAGGGTGTGTTAATCTCTTCTATTCACAGGTGGGCAGGGACAAACTATCTCTCCATGAGCTGAACATAGGTACTTTACAGTCAGGCAGAAGGGCAGGGTCCTCCAGGCAAGCCACTGAGTATGATTTAATAACAAGAGCAACAAAAAGCAAGTCAAAGAAACAGTTTTCAACATGGATTCAGAATTGGCTTCCTCCCTGCAACATCTGGAGACATTCTTGTTATCACTGCTGGGAACTGATGTCTAGTGGGCACAGGTCAAAGTTGTTGCTAAACATCCCCAAACCTCAGCATCCTCAGCCAAGAGTTATTTGCCCTGATGTCAATTTCATAGCAATTGTGAAACCCTGATCTAGACATAGTCTTAGATGACTTGGGCCCAGCTGCTTGAGAAAAGAGTTTGCTAGAAAATAGGTGTGAATTGGTTCTGTTCATTCATAGAAGAAAACAAAACACATATATATATGTGTGTGTATATATATACATATAAACAAAACAAAACATGTATCTCCCACACATGTTGTAGAGGCAAGCAAAGGATGAAGGAGAATGGAGACAATGCTGTGACCATGGGCCGGGACTAAGAACACCATCTGACCCATGAAGAGCTCTTATGTGTGCTATATTAAACTCTTCCAGCCCATGGATGTTAATACAAAATCAGGGAGTCCAGAATAACTGGGAATCTTGTACAAGACCAAAACGACATAAAGGATAAATATTTCTATTTTTATATATCCCCCAAGATATCCTGTGATACAATTATTATTGTAGACCTAGAGTAGGTGGTAAGCAAACTTCTCCTGTAAAGGGTCATACAGTAAATATTTTAGGCTTTGCATACATCACACTTACTCAACTCAGCCATTGAAGCACAAAAATAGCCAGAGATAATAGTAAACAAATGAGTGTGACAGAGGTTCAATAATATTTTATTTACAAAATGGGCCCCACGCCAGATGGCCCGTGGAAGAAATTGCTGACCTCTGGTCTAGGCAGTCAAATGAATCTGGGGTCTCTTGTTACCCATGACACAAGCAGCCACACTTTTTATCTGGCCCTTTTGGTTTTCTGCTGGTGGGGAGAGGGTGACTAACGCATTGCAAAGGCACACACACACACACACACACACACACACAGAGGTCTACAAACAGCACAATCCAATCATTCTATTATCTCCCTCATAAGTTGACACAGGGGTCTCTATTTTATCACTGAGTGTTAATTAACCACATAAGATGTGTTTCAGATCCTAAAAGGTGATGCTATAAAATGTTGCATTCAATAAGTGAGCAAATTTGGAAAACTCAGCAGTGGCCACAGGACCGGGAAAGGTCAGTTTTCATTCCAATTCCAAAGAAGGGCAATGCCAAAGAGTGTTCAAACTACTGTACATTTGTACGCATTTCACATGCTAGCAAGGTTATGCTCGAAATCCTTCAAGCTAGGCTTCAGCTGTATGTGAACTGAGAACTTCCAGATGTTCAAGCTGGATTTAGAAAAGGCAGAGGAACCAGAGATCAAATTGCCAACATTCATTGGATCATGGAGAAAGCTAGGGAATTCCAGAGAAACATCTACTTCTGCTTTGTTAACTATGCTAAAGCCTTTGACTGTGTGGATCGCAACAAACTGGGAATTTCTTAAAGAGATGAGAGTACCAGACCCCCTTAACTGTCTCCTAACAAACCTGTATTCAATCAAGAAACACTTAGAATTGGACATGGAACAACAGACTGGTTCAAAATTGGGAAAAATGTACATCAAGGCTATATATTGTCACCGTGTTTATTTAACTTATATTCAGAGTACACCATATGAGATACCAGGTTGGACGAATCACAAGTTAGAATCAAGATTGCTGGGAGAAATATCAACAACCTCAGATATGCAGGTTACCACTCTAATGGCAAAAAGTAAAGAGGAACTGAACAGCCTCCCGATGAATGTGAAAGAGGAGAGTGAAAAAGCTGGCTTGAAACTCAACGTTAAAACAGTGAAGATCATGGCATCTGGTCCCATCACTTCATGGCAAATAGAAGGGAAAAAGTAGAAGCAGTGGCAGATTTTATTTTCTTGGGGTCCAAAATCACTGTGGATGGTAACTGCAACTATGAAATTAAAAGATGCTTGATCCTTGGAAGAAAAGCTATGACAAGCCCAGAAGGCATATTATTAATAAAAAGCAGAAACATCACTTTGCTAGCAAAGGTCCACATAGTCAAAGTTGTGGTTTTTCCAGTAGTTATATATGAATGTGAGTTGTATCATAAAGAAGTTTGAGCACCAAAGAATTGATGCTTTTGAATTGTGGTGTGGGAGAAGACTGTTGGGAGTCCCTTGGACTGCAAGGAGAGCAAACTAGTCCATCCTAAAGGAAATCAACCCTGAATATTCATTGGAAGGACTGTTGCTGAAGCTGAAGCTCCAATATTTGGCCTCCTGTTGCAAAAGAATCATCTCATTGGGAAAGACCCTGATGCTGGAAAGATTGAAGGCAGGACAAGAAGGGGCAGTAGAGGATGAGATGGTTGGATGACATCACTGACTCAATGGACATGAATCTGAGCAAAGAGCTGACTCATTTGAAAAGACCCCAATGCTGGGAAAGGTTGAAGGTGGGAGGAGAAGGGGACAGCAGAGGACAAGATGGTTGGATGGCATCACTGACTCGATGGACATGAGTTTGAGTAAGCTCTGGGAGTTGGTGATGGACAGGGAAGCCTGGCATGCTGCAGTTCTTGGGATCACAAAGAGTTGGGCATGACTGAGAGACTGAACTGAACTGAACTGAACCTGGATGGGGCTTGGTTCCTGCAGAAGAACTCAAAGATATTGTTATTATATTCCTTGAATAGAAACCAGAACCCAGCCCCAGGGCTGTATTATTGTTTCTTGACTGCTCTTCCTGTGTTTCTGCTTTCACTGATTGGCAACTGTTTGAATCTGCCTTTTGGAACTCAAGGAAGGTGGAAGAGGCTGGATGAAGCCTATTTCCTACAAATAAGAAACAGGGGACACAAAGGCTTTTTGTGTCCAGGAGCCACACAAGATCCTTCTCAATTTCAAGGAAACAGACCCAGCACCCTAGCAAATTCAAATGTCTATGGATAGATTATGCATTATTGGCACATATGACAATTGGTTAGGCATTTGGAATAATTGGAACTGTCAACAAAAATTTACAGATCTCAAGAATTGTAGTTCAGTTTTACTTGGGACAAAATGAGGACTGTAACATAGAGACAACACCTCAGATGACTCTGAGAAAGTGCTCCAAAGAGGCAGGTGGGGATGGTCAATATACATGATTTTGGTGAAGGGGGAGTTCAATGTAATCAAGCGCTTATTTTACAAAAGATTTTCTGCTAGTCACGAGGAGCTGATGAAACCATGCAGAGATTTAGTGCTTTTCTAAATATGAGAAGATGCAAGGATTGGGCTCACAAAATCAGTTCCTGAAAGTATCTAATTATCTGAAGACCTGCTCATTGCCAGTTTTCCTGGAGTACAAAGTGCCTCCTGTTCTCCACCCACAACTCTCTTTAGGACATGTCGAAGGTCAACAGCTGCAGCTGCACAGGATTCAACTCCCTGCAGAGTAGATGGCAAATGCCCTTGGCGAGCACCAGTTTGCAGTCGACAGAATCTAAGTACGTCCTTCCGTTAATAGGATAAATTCCAGTTCCAAGTGCTTAAGCATAAACAAGATGAAACCACAGTGCTAGAAGAAAACACAGGATTAAAAAAAAATTTTTTTTAATAATCTTGAAGTTTGAATAGTCTTTGTTGCCTGAAAAACTGCGTTCGCCTCTTGGTGGAGCTGAGCCAAAAGATATAACCAAGTCAAAAATTAGAATGTTAATATAATGTGTTTTTAGTTCTGATGCATAATTCAGAAAAGACTAAATATCTCTCCCAGCTGATTCAGCATGAATATATTCTCTGGCCACATTTACCTGAAGGCATGATGAAAAGCAAATATCCTATCTACCGTTTGTACAGAAAACATGACTCTTTTACTTTCCTGAGCCCTGCATGAAAATGGGTGCCTTTTTCCCGTTTAATGATTAATAACATTTGTGTAGGGTTTTCAAATGTATTATCTCATTTTCACAAGAAGTTGATGCCAAAGCAGTATTACTACCTTGCTACAAATGAAGTATCTGGGGCTCAAAAAAGAATTGACTTGCCCACTGGCACCCAGCTGATAAAGCAGCAAGGCTTCCAAGGAGAACCCTGGGCTCCATGACCTCTCTGCTTTCCACTGTAACACCATGCCTGTCTGATTTCAGTGTTTCTACTTCACAATGTCAAGTCTTTTCCAATACTGTTGCTTAATTTTGATATCTTAATGGATTCCTTCCCTTTATAATCACAGTGTGATGCCTGACTTCTTACCTACATAGAGTAATACTTGGCTACATGAGTTGTTTGGTTTGAAATGGGTTTTCTCTATTTCCTATCTAAAATTCACCAAAAATTTGCCAATTCTGTAGCTTCTGCTTTCAGTTTTTGAGGGTTAATCATGGGAGGACTAGGTGGAAGTGTCTTTTCCTCAGTTCCCACTTTCTAAACAATGGATTTTCAAGGACAGCATTAATTAATGCTGGCAGAACTTGAAATCTGTATTTCGGCGAGCACAGGTTTCGTTTGCTGACTCACTCTCAAGAGTGCATCACACAGATTCTATAGCATCATTTGCCATCCACAGAGCAGAGACTGTTAGTATAGGAGCCAAGTGCATTTAAACATTTGTCTACCAATGCTAATGTATTGGCCTTCATCTCATCCATCTTTGTTAGTAATAAGGCAAGACATCGTAAATGGTTTCTTCTCTTTTTCCTCTAAATAATATAATGAATATTAATGCAACCAAGAGCTCGTGAGTAGATGTGATGGATGGTTACTAGGAGAAAAGAAAATCAATGTAGTATAACCTCAAATCTCAGTTTGAATTCCACTTCAGGAAGCTGTTCTGTGGTTTAGAAAGAAATGACTTCGATACCAGTTGTTTGTGAATCGACAAGGGGAAAAAAGAAAGATCTGATGACAGTTTTGTTCTAAGGATGAAGTCTCAGACAATGGCAGGTGGAACTAGTGCAAGCTCTGGGATGTAGCTTTTGGGACAGTTATCTCCTCCTGCAAGGCTAGGTTTCCCTAGTGCTAGAGATTCATGGTGAGAAGCTGTGTCCTAGGTGAGGACTTGAAAGTTAAAGCTGTTTTGAATCCAGCATTCAAAATTGTAACCATGTTGTATCTCAATTATACCTCAATTTAAAAAATGAAAAGAAAATTGTAACCCTGGCATAGTGTTTAACTGCTCCAAATCTTATTTTCTCTACCTCTGTAGTAGGAATACAATGCCTATTTTGCAAGTGTGTGTGTGCTAAGTCCCTTCAGTTGTGTCCAACCCTTTGAGACCCTATGGACTGTAGCCCACTGGGCTCCTCTGTCCATGGGATTCTCCAGGCAAGATTACTGGAGTGAGTTGCCATTCCCTCCCCAGGGGATCTTCCCAACCCAGGGACTAAACCTGCCTCTTGTGTGTCCTGCATTGGCAGGCAGGTTCTTAACCACTAGCTCCACCTGGGAAGCCCTGATTATCAGTAATTCATGTGCCGTGTCTGGTATAGACATGTGCTTAATAGAGAGTAGCAATTATTCTTATGCTTCCTATCAAGGGATTATTTTGTAGAGAATTTATAAGATTATTCTCTTATTGATTCACAAATGAATATTTTTACATATTATTTACTCAATCACTTCTAACCTTTTGGCTAAGATCAAGTGTAGTATGGGGGCTTCGCAGGTGGCACAGTGGTAAAGAATTCTACCAATGCAGGAGACACAAGAGACTCAGATTCCATCCCTGGTTCCGGAATATGCCCTGGGGAAGGAAATGGCAACCCACCATAGTATTCTTACCTGGAAAACTCTATAGATAGAGGAACCTGGTGGGCTATAGTCCATGGGGTTGCAAAGAGTCAGACACGACTGAATGATTGAGCACACATTCAAAAGCAAATGATAACATAAAAAGCTCCATATTCTTCATCATTTTTTCCTCTTTTTAAAAATAATTGTATTTTTTATTTCTGGCTGTGCTGGGTCTTTGTTGTTGCATGGGCTTTTCTCTAGTGGTGGAGAGTGCAGGTTACCCTGTAGTTGCAGGGCACAAGCTTTTCACTGTGGTGGCTTCTCCCTATTCTTCTTCTTAATTAACCCCTTTGAGATCCCTGGTCTCAATCTACAAAGCTGTAAGAATAATGCTAATGATATTACCTACCTTTAAATATTCACCAAGATTTCCATGACAGCAATTGAGATATGACAAGCAAAAATACTTTGCAAGATGTAAAATGTATTGCAATAGTATTTTCAGGCTTCGTCTCTCAATACTGAATATTAGTGCATTTAGCAGACTCAGTCTTTTGAAAGACTGATTGCGAAGCAGATGTGCATTTTTCTACATGTGTGTTTTGTACAATAGCAGACCTCAAACGGGTGTAGGTGATGGCCAGGAAAAGACATTTCTTGTAGAAATTTGTCATGTCTGACAACCAGATTGTCTTCCTTCATTTGTCTTCCAGTCATTTCTAAGTAAACAGCTGTTTACATAAATACCACCGAGCAGTGGAGCTAAAAACCTTCCTTCAGAATAGCTAGTAATAATTTGGATGGCTAGTGATGGAGAATGACAAACAGCAAGCTACAAGAGCATAGGGGGTACTTCCTTATTTTTAACCAGAGTCTAACACATTTGGAGCTTTTATTTATTTACCGTTCTGCTCTGTTTCTACAAGTTCAGCTTTTTCTCCCCTTTAAATTAGTTAATTAATTTATTTTTGCCTGCACTGAGTCTTGGTTGCGGCTCTCAGGCTTTGTCTAGTTGCAGTGAGTGGGGGCTGCTCTCTGCTGTAGTGAGAGGGCTTCTCATCACCGTGGCTTCTTTTGTTGGGGAGTGCAGGCTCTAGGCATGAAGGCTTCTGTGGATGCAGTATGTGGGGTTTAGAGAACAGGGTCAGTGGTTGTGGTGCACGGGCTTAATTGCTCCACATTGTGTTGGGTCTTCCTGGACCAGGGATTGAACTTGTGTTCCCTGCATTGGCAAGTAGATTCTTATCCTCTGCATCACCAGGGAAGTCCTGCTGCTGCTGCTGCTAAGTCGCTTCAGTCGTGTCCGACTCTGTGCGACCCCATAGACGGCAGCCCACCAGGCTCCCCCGTCCCTGGAATTCTCTAGGCAAGAACACTGGAGTGGGTTGCCATTTCCTTCTCCAATGCATGAAAGTGAAAAGTCAAAGTGAAGTCGCTCAGTCGTGTCCGACTCTTAGCGACCCCATGGACTGCAGCCTACGAGGCTCCTCCGTCCACGGGATTTTCCAGGCAACAGTACTGGAGTGGGGTGCCATTGCCTTCTCCAGGGAAGTCCTGGGGCCTTTATTTTTAAGTTGTGATGATAATGGTGGGGATGGGTGTTATTCATACTTGTTATAATAAATCAAATAATACTGAGTGTATAAGAAAATATGAAAAGAAGAAATATTCCTTCTCCCAAGTTTAAGAGGTATAGAATATTGACAGTTAGATGTGGGTTCTTCCAGATATACATGAGTTTTTCAGCTATCGTGAAAGCCATCAGGGAAATGACTTTGAAAGATGAGATAAGGAATCAAAATCCTGGAGAGACAGACTCTCTTGCTGTCAGGCTTTCAAAACAGTTACAAGGAGGTTATCTGGGAGATCAACAAACTCTTGTAAACGGTGTATAAGAATGCAAATATGACTATAGTTAACAGTGCTGGATGGTATATTTGAAAGCTCTTAAGAGAGTAAATCCTAAAACTGCTCATCACAAGGAAATTAAACTTGTAGTCATCATTTCACATTATATGTTGTCATTAAGCTATGTACCTTAAACTTACACACTGCTGTATGTCCATTATATCTCAATAAAACAAAGAAAAACAGAATGCAAATAATTTTTGTTTCAATGGCATAATCCCCCTACACACACAGATGGCAAGTAAGTTATAATCTGATCATGGCACTTTTTTGGCAGAAAAGAAGAAAAGGAAGATTCCCTACCCAAACGACTAGGAACGAAAAAAGTCCTTACTCTTTAGAATTGAATTTGAAAGTCTTCTAATTTAACTCCAATCTCTTTTTCCTATTTCACTTTCCACCACACACAGAATCTTAGGTTTGGGAACTTCAAAGATCATCCATCCGTAACAATGCTTCTCTACCTGCAACAAGTGTACAGATCACCTGGGGGTGTTGTTTGAATATAGATTCTGATTCAATAGCCTGCATGAGATTAGGCTTTCTGCATTTCTAGCAAGTTTCCAGGCCTATATACCATATATTAACAAGTTCTGAATTTCCTTGGACAGTTCTTCCTTTTATTCCTATTTTATTCCTAATTTTATTCCTAAGGTCTGTCTCCCTATAGCTTTTCCCCATTAATCCTAGTTCCAAACATTTCAAGGTTGAATCCCTTTTACTACTAAAGGATCTGTAAACATTTGAAGACAGTCATAGGGCCACCTCTAGGTAAACATCTCCATTGCCTTCAACCCTCCCTGCATGTCAGAGTATTGCTATTCTTATACGCCCAGTGCTTCATCCCTACTCAGTGGCTATTTGGTTTGTTCTGGGTCAAAGACCTTCTTCGTCTCATTTGCCAGCATCTTGCAAGGGTCCATTTAAACATCGTATCTTCTCTGCTGCCTAACGTTCTCTCTCTCCTCACACATTCCCCCTCCCATTCTAACCAGGGTAATTGAGAGAGTGGCCTCCTGACTACTGCTTTGTTTTATTTCACCAAACTGACCTTTAGTAATGGGTTATAGTTGGATTATCTTAGTATCCCGAGTCTGTCATGGAAGCAGACACTTTGGGTGTGCTCAAGAATTGTTTATGATATCTTTAATTATGTTCACTTCTATCTGGTTGGGTCTTGCCTGCTAGATTATCATTCTTAGAGGGCAGAGACCACATTTTTCATCCCTTGCCAACACTACCCTGGCTAATAAGAAGCAAACAGATAGTAGGGAAGTACCCAAAGTATTGGAGTCAGAAAAGGAAGAACTGAGTGCTGATTCTGCCACAGTACAGGCAAGTGATCTTGGAAATTCATTTAAACTCTCTGCGCCCACATTTTCATATCATGTACTAAGTAGACTTTAACAATGAAGAAATGATTCCCCGTTTAGGCTTGAAATTGGAGAAGGGGGAGTAAAAATGATCAAGAAACTTGGAAGTGTTGGTTTCTGAGAAAAAACACACCATCCACCTCCTGGTCCCTGAGTATTCTTTGTGGAAGGGATGAGGCCAAGAGAAGAGCTGTAGCCTTCTGGAGGGTGAAAGATGCCTTAGCTTCTGGGACTAGGGAACAGGAAGAATAACCAAGGCAAGAAGAGCTGTATCTGTTTTTGTTCCTTTAGTTTCAACTTTACTGCTTCTCTGAGGTTATAAAAAGATAGGATGAATCGAGCCAAAACACAGCCTCTGTGACTCCGGTTTTGAAGTTAGCATGTAGGAAAAGCTGAGGTTGACTACTGGGGACAGTCTTGGAATTCTTAGCTGCCTGCAATTGGGTAAGCATACTCACACACAGGCAACAGAGGACGCACCATTGGCTCCCAATAATTTATATGGGTCAAAAGGAAGATCAGTGGAGCCAGAGGACACATGGGCATGTTCACGGTGGCTTCCTGTACTTGAGGCAAACACTGGGACTTCATGCTTAAGTCTTTGTATCGGTCTTTGGGGTTTGATGACCTCATCCATCCTTCATACTTGGAGTATTGACTCACAAGGCAAAATCCATGGGATAGAATAACAGAAATATCTTTTACCCACTGTTTGAATGGTATAAGATGTCATGTAACACAAAGCACTAATGACGAGAGGAACAGTAACATCAGATGGACCATCAGATAGATCTCAGTGACAAAGGCTTTAGAATTGTCTTCTTCACATGACTTGTCTGATATAACATTAGTACTCTTTTAGATACCTTGGGTGCAGTGGGAATAAGTCAGCTTTTTAAGTCTAGCATGAATAGGATAAAAATGTATCCAAATGAGCTTTTGCACATCTGTGTAGTGCATTGAAATGCTGACAGACAAAATGAGAACAAAGTCATAGTCAGCTGCAGAAACACAGAGTTGAAGCATCTGTACTGAGACCAACCCTCAACCTCCCATCTGTAACTGTGTTCAGATTTAACACACAGCTAAGTCTTCCAAGGGCCTGGCTAGGAGCAGAGGGGCTAGAGTGACCTCATGGTCCTGCAGATTAATTCAACACTGCTCAGTGCTTGTGCATTGAGCACTCTTCTAAGCTCTCAGGGTACAGAATAAATAGATCAGCGTCAAAATTACTGGCCTCATGGATCTCACAGGAGGAAGGAAGTCCTCATGTCCTTCCAGAAATGAAGATAGTTAATTTTAAAAGTAAGCAAGTAAGATATATAATACTATCAGATGATAAAAATACAACAAGGCAGATGAAGAAGGAAGTCAGGAAAAAAATAAATGGAAAAATCCGGAGGCAAGAATGTGCTTGACCTCTGAGAAACAGCAAAGAGCCAGAGTAGGTGGAGTGGAGTGAGCAGAGAGAAGTGGAGGGAGATGACTGCGTAACAGCTGAGGCCATTTGACTTTTACTCTAAGGCAGATGGTTGTAAGGAGGAAAGCTGAACAGCTGGCCTTTAATGTATTTTTTAAAAATCTATTCTTCTGATTATTGGTGCAGAGGCTCCCAGGAAAAGAAAGAGGGGACTTTCCTGGTGGCATAGTGGATAAGAATTTTCCTGCCAACAGAGGAAGCTTGGGTTCGATCCCTGGTGTGGGAAGATCTCACAAACCACAGAGCAAGTAAGCCCGTGTGCCACAACTATTGAGCCTGAGCTCTAGAGCCTGGGAACCACAGACTGAGGCCTGAGAGTCGATAATTTGTACCCTGCAGCAAGAGAAGTCACAGCAATGAGATGCAATGAAGAGTAGCCCCTGCACATGGCAGCTAGAGAAAGCCTGTGCAAAGCATGAAAACGCAATGCAGCCCAAAATATAAATAAATAAATAATTTTTAAAAAAAGAGTAACAAGTTTAATCTTCTAGTAACATGCTGTTAACTAGATCTTTTGGTACACAGACGTGTGTTACACGCTAAGAGAAGAGTCCTTTACACAAGGCTCATAGCAGGATATCTCTGGTTTAGGATTGCTTATGATAAACTTTATGGGTTTCTGAAGCATGGCTCTCTGGAAAATGTCACAAGCCCTATGGTGATCAAAGATTAAAATAGAGAAATTTCATTACCTAAATACTTCCTCCTCTGTGAGGTGACCCCAAACCTTACATAGAGACTTTATGTATCATCCAGGCCAGAGACCATGTCTTTATTGTGGGAAGAAAGAAGTTGGGGAGCCACATGGTATCTCAGACCTCTCCCTGCTTTGCTGGTGTCTTTAAAGCTATTAGTAAAGCATGATAATGGATACAATCTCTCATTTGTGTTAGTCTGATTTGGGAATCCATTTCTTTTAGTATAGGTAGTTTATTTCCAAGATTCCAGGAAATGCAAATGAGGGAGTACGGAAAATGAGACAGAGAAGGGAGAAAAGCAATGAAGGAGGCAATAATGTGTGGATTTTGCTGTGAGCAACTGTACCGCATGCTCACTCAGTCATGTCTGACTCTTTGTGAGCCATGGACTGTAGCCCGCCAGGCTCCTTCCTCTTTGGAATTTTCCAGGCAAGGGTATGGGAGTGGGTTGCCATTTCCTATTCCAGGAGACCTTTCCCACCCAGAGATCAAACCCTCATCTCTTTCATATCCTGCATTGGCAGATGGATTCTTTACCACTGTGCCACCTGGGTTTCACAGAGCAGCTGTACATAACCCTTTAAAGACCTCTGAGAAACAGGAATCCAATTCTTTAGTTAATTTAGATAAGGAGCCATTGAAGAGCTGAGTAACATGGCATGTTCAAGCTGATGATTTAAAAGGATCACCTTGACTCTTCTTTTTACTCTTGTTTTAAAAATAGATGCTATAGGGCTTCTCTGGTGGTTCAGTAGTAAAGAATCAACCTGCCAATGCAGGAGAAACAGGTTTAATCCCTGACCTGGGAGATCCCATATGCTGTGGAGTAACTAAGCCCGTGTGTGTTTGTGTGCGTGCATGTGTATACTCAGTTGTGTCTGGCTCTTTGTAACCCTGTGGACTGTAGCCCTCCAGGCTCCACCAGCTCCAGCTCCTCTATCCATGGGATTTACCAGGCAAGAATACTGGAGTAGGTTGCAATTTCATCTTCCAGGGGATCTTCCTGACCCAGGGATCAAACCCTCATCTCTTGCAATCTCCTGGCAGGCAGATTTTTTACTTCTGTGCCACCTGGGAAGCTCTAGAGACTGAGAGCTGAAACTACTGAAGCCCACATGCCCTAGAGCCCGTGCTCCACAACAAGAGAAGCCGCTGCAATGAGAAAGCTGAGCGTCGCAACTGGAGAGCAGCTTCACTTGCCACAACTAGAGAAAAGCCCACACAGCAATGAAGACCTGGCACCGCCAAAAATAAAAATACATGAATAAATAAAATTGTTAAAAAAAAAAACACGCTATAGGGGCAAGGTTAGAAGCAACAAGACCATTTTTGGGCTAGTTCAGCAATCTAGATGAGAGTTGATGACTTGGACCACTTGGGAGTGATGAAAAGTGGTCCAGAAGACTTTGGGAGAAGATCAGAAGTTTAGACATGCTACCATTGAGTTACCTACTGGTCATGAAAGGTCAAGTGCCACATAAGCACTTGGTCCATAGTTCAGTGGAGAGATCTGACCAGAAGATATACATTCTGGAGTCAGCAGCATATTCATGCATACTGTGAGTGCACGCGTGCTCAGTTGCTTCAGTTATGTCTGACTCTTTGTGACCCTATGGATTGTAGCCCTCCAGGCTCCTCTGTCCATGGGGTTCTTCAGGCAAGAATACTGGAGTAGGTTGCCATTTCCTATTTCAGGGATCGTCCCAAACCGAGGATCAAACCTGAATCTCTTACATCTTCTGCATTGGCAGGCAAGTTCTTTACCACCTGGGAAGCCATAGAATATAGTATATAGAGAGAAAAGAGAAGAGGTGAAGATCAAAGCTCTGCAGCCCTATAAAATGCAGCCGTATGTAAAATGAAAGAGATGGGTGAGATGAGAAGGAACCAGTAAAAGAATCTGAGGAGGAGAAAAACCAAGCGAGAGCAGTATTCCAGAAACTCAATGATGACAGTGTTTCCAGGAGCAGCAAGTGGTCGCCTGGGGCAAATGCTGCTTTAAGGTCATACAAGATGTGGCTCAGAATTGGCTCTAATAATGTGTATATCCTTAGGGCTTTGGTAAGAGCTGTCTGGTTGGAGCAGAGAGGGTAAAGGGCTGATTGAGGGAGAACTGGAGGAGACAAAGGGGAGATGCAAAAAGAAACTTCTGTTTAGGAGTTTTGCAAGCTAGGGAAGCAAGGAAATAGGAGAGGTACTTAGCAGAAAGGGTGAGTGTGAGAGAAGATCTACTTATTATTGTGTGTTTTCCTGAGATGGAACTATTACAGTATGTTTCAGTATTGAGAGTGTTACAATAGAGTGGGAGAAACAAGGAAAAACACGAGAGCAAATCTTGGAGTGATGTTCAGAGGGGATGAGATCTCTATCACAAGTGAAGGGATTGGCTTTAGATAAGAATGTAGGTGATTTACTGATAGAAAAGGAGGGCATGCAGAATTTAAGGGCATAGTGCAAGTGGGTGGGTAGACAGATTTGGTGGTGAGAACAAGTAGGAATTTTCTTTCTGTTGTTTCTATTTTTTTCAGTGATGTAGAAAGAAATTGTCTGGCATCAAATGCCTCTAAGTGTAGCCCACAGAATAGTAACACCAGTGTCATATGGAAGCTTATTGAAAATGAAATGAATAAGCTTTAGACTATTAGACTTTACCTTAGATCTCCTGAGGCAGAAACTTTATTTTTAAAATTGACTTATTTAGTTTTATTTTTGGCTGAGCTGGGTCTTCACTGCCTCACAGAGACTTTCTCTGGTTGCGGTGTGTAGGGGCTGCTCTCTGTCGCTGTGGGCAGGCTTCTCATGGTGGTAGCTTCTCTCGGTGCAGAGTACAGGCTCTAGGTGCAGGCTTTAGTAACTGCAGTTTTCAGGCTCTAGAGCACACAAGCTCAGTTGTTGTGGTGCATGGTTTTAGTTGCTCCTCGGCACGTGGAATCATCACAGACCAGGGATTGAACCCAAGTCCCCTGAATTGGCAGGTGGATTCCTATCCACTGCCATACCAGGGAAGCCCTCAGTTCAGTTCAGTCGCTCAGTAGTGTCCAACTCTTGTGACCCCATGGATTGCAGCACAACAGGCTTCCCTATCCACCACCGACTCCCAGAGTTTGCTCAAACTCATGTCCATAAAGTCAGTGATGCCATCCAACCATCTCATCCTCTGTCATCCCCTTTTCCTCCCACCTTCAATCTTTTCCAGCATCAGGGCCTTTTCCAATGAGTCAGTTCTTTGCATCAGATGGCCATAATATTGGTGTTTCAGCTTCAGCATCAATCTTTCCAATGAATACTCAGGATGGATTTCCTTTAGGATTGACTGGTTTGATCTCCTTGCAGTCCAAGGGACTCTCAAGAGTCTTCTCCAACACTGCAATTTAAAAGCATCAAATCTTTGGCACTCAGCTTTCTTTATAGTCCAACTCTCATATCCATATATGACTACTGGAAAAACATAGTTTTGACTAGATGGACCTTTGTGGGCAAGGTAAAGTCTCTGCTTTTTAATATGCTGTCTAGGTTGGTCATAGCTTTTCTTCCAAGGAGCCAGTGTCTTTTGATTTCATGGCTGCAGTCACCATCTGAAGTTATTTTGGAGCCCAAGAAAATAAAGTCTATTAGTGTTTCCATTGTTTCCCCATCTATTTGCCATGAAGTAATGGGGCCAGATGCCATGATCTTAGTTTTTTGAATGTTGAGTTTTAAGCCAGCTTTTTCACTCCCCTCTTTCACTTTCATTGAGAGCCTCTTCAGTTCCTCTTCACTTTCTGCCATAGCGTGGTGTCAGCTGCATATCTGAGGTTATTGATATTTTTCCCGGCAATCTTGATTCCAGCTTGTGCTGTAAAGGAGTACATCAAGGCTGTATATTGTCACCCTGGTTATTTAACTTTTATTCAGAGTACATCATGAGAAATGCCAAGTTGGATGAAGCACAAGCTGGAATCAAGGGAAGTCCTAGAATCTTTATTTTAAGGGGAAGCCTCAGGTGATTCTTACCCACATTAAAGTCTGAGAAACACTCATCTAGAATGGTTGTTCCTGTTTAGTTATGAAGTCATGTCTGACTCTTTTGTGACCCCATGGACTGTAGCCCTGACAGGCTCCTCCGTTCTTGGAATTCTCCAGGCAAGAATACTGGAGTAAGTTGCCATTTTCTTCTCCAGGGGATCTTCCCAACCCAGGAATTGAACCCGAGTCTCCTGCATCTTCTGCTTTGGCAAGTTAGTTCTTTTACCACTGAGCCACCATGGAAGCCCACGGGAAACATTTTATTAAGTGAAATAAGCCAGACACAAAAGGGTACTTATATGAGATACCTGGAATAGATAGTCAAATTCATGGAGAAAGTACGTATGCTGCTGCTAAGTCGCTTCAGTCGTGTCCGACTCCGTGCGACCCCATAGATGGCAGCCCACTAGGCTCCTCTGTCCCTGGGATTCTCCAGGCAAAAGCACTGGAGTGCGTTGCCATTTCCTTCTCCAATGCATAGAAGTGAAAAGTGAAAGTGAAGTCACTCAGTCATGCCCGACTCTTAGCGACCCCATGGACTGCAGCCTACCAGGCTCCCCCGTCCATGGGATTTTCCAGGCAAGAGTGCTGGAGTGGGGTGCCATTGCCTTTTCCGAAAGTACGTATAATAGAATAGAAATATTGGGAGCTAAGGGATAGAGTGAATGGGAAGTTATTGTTTAATGGCTAGAAGGTTTACATTTGGGGTGATGGAAAATTTTTAGCAGATTGTGGAAATGGTTGCACAAAAATGCGAATATATTTTGCTACTGAATGCTATACTTATGAAAGGTTAAAATGTTGAAGTGTTTGTTATGTATATTTTAGCACAATTTTTAAAAAGTATATCAACCTAGTATAATTTTCATCATTCCATGGAGCTGGAATTCAGCCAATATACAGCTAAGGCAGTCTGTGGCAAGGGAGCAAGACCATTTCTGCCCTTCCTAATCTGGTTCACGCCCCCTGAATATATCGGCACATATTCAGTCATTCCTGTCATTCACTGGAACAGAGACTGTTAATGTCCACCAAAACCAATTTCCTTTCCCTCCTGGGCATACAATTAGACCAGATTTAAAAAGTATATATTTATTTATCTTTGGTTTTGGTGGGTCCTCGTTGCTGCATGGGCTTTTCTCTGACTGCAGAGACCGGGGGCTACTCTCTGTTTGTGGTGTGCGGGCTTCTAATAGCAGGGGCTTCTCTTGCCGTGGAGCATGGCTCTGAGGCATGCAGGTTCAGTAGCTGCGGCACGTGGGCTCATTAGTTGCAGTTCCTGGACTCTACAGCACAGCCTCAATAGTTGTGGCGCATGGGCTTAGTTGCTTGTCAGCATATGGGATCTTCCTGCATCAGGGACCAAACTGGTGTCTCCTGCATTGGCAGGCAGATTCTCCTACCATTGAGCCACCAGGGAAACCCTAAACCAGATCTCTAAGTTAGGAGAGAGCATATCATTAAGATCTGTGCCGTTTTTGGGTCCATCTACCCCTATAGGTGAACTTCTTTTTCTCTGTTTACTGTGAGAATGGAGAGCAGCCCAAGAACCCAAAGGAGGGGTAGAACTCAGCCAAACATTGCATTGGATACTCATTGGTCAAGAAACAGATTTATGCCATAAAGCCATGGAGAATATTCTAGTTTTTTCTGTTATGGAAGCCTTTGTTTCATTAATTTAAATATCCACTCTTTGGGAGAGTTGTTTCTAATGAGATCTGTGGACAGGAAAGAGCTAGATATGCTGGCACTTTTATTATAGAAGTAGCACTATGATAAGAAAATCTTTTGTTCCCTCTCACAGAAGCGAATACAATCTTTTTCTTGAAACACATTTCTGAAAAAAATTACATCACAACATATCCAGTAATAGATTTTAGCAGCTATTACATAGAAGGCTATTAAAGTAAAATGTGAGATATTGGCCCAGTTCTTGCATGGACACAAAAATAGTGTTATGGTTTGTCATAATGTAAAAACATAGCATTCTGTAAAAAACAAAATTAAGAAAATACACAGCACTTCAGAATCATTTGTATAAAGCTTTGTCATAACAAAATATTTCAAATATACAAGGAGAGCACATAAATACTGAACAATATATTTCAGTGTGTGGAGAACCTCAATTAGATACTGGTATTAAAATTAGATACTTATGAAGCTGGGCTTTTTTCTCTTCCCTATTTTGAATCTATTTGCATACTCAAAGTATCCCTCCATAATCTTCCCATCTTTCACATGGGAAAAGTACCCTATTTTTTAAAAAGATTTTATTGAAGTATAGCTGATTTACAATGTTGTGTTCATTTCTGCTGTAACAGAAAAGTGATTCAGATATATATATTCTTTTTCATATCCTTTTCCATTATGGTTTATCACAAGATATTGAATATAGTTAATTGTGCTATACAGCAGGACCTTGTATATACTATAAGTCTTATATATACTAGTTTGCATCTACTAATCCCAAACTCCCAATCCTTCCCTCTTTTTCCCACTGCCTTCCCACAAGTCTGTTCTCTGTCTGTGAGTCTGTTTCTGTTTCATAGATATGCTCATTTGTCATATTTCAGATTCCACATTTAAGTGACATCATTCTATTTGTCTTTCTCTTTCTCACTTACTTAGCTTAGCATGTAATCTCCAGGTCCATCCATGTAGCTTCAGATGGCATGATTTCATTCTTTTTTATGGCTGAGTAGTATTCCTTTGTATATATGCACAACAATTACATCCATTCATCTATTGATGGACATTCAGGTTGTTTCCATGTCTTGGCTGTTGTAAATAGTGGTGCTATGAACAGAGGTGCAAGGATCTGGGAAAATTATCCTTGATTCCTGAGTATCTTTGGCTAAGATACAGTTAACTTCTATGGCTAAGCCATGACACATTGCCAATCATCATACCCAACCCAAGTGTAACGGTGTACACCACAAGATGTAGAGAGGATACGCTGGGAAACAAGATTCAGTGTGTTTCCATAGTCTTTTCATAAGAGGCCATGTTTTAGGTCAACACTCTGGAATAGCATCCTTCTGCATTAGGATGCTTGTGAGCAGTGGTAGAATGAGTCCAACATTTTCTAGATCCAATTTAAGTTGCTTGTGAAGATTAGAATTCATGATTTTCCTGAAACTTATTGGAGTTGGCCAGGAGTTAGAGGGAAAAGAAAGGGGTTGGAAAAGGAACTGGAAAAGTGTCTCCCTCTTATTTCTTTTCCATGTTACCCGTACACCCCATTTCCATTGGAAAGAAAGAGAAAGTAGGGTAAATTAGAACAAAGAAACAGAATGGAAGATAAAGCATGGCTTGCAGAAAATTCTCTGGAGTAACCATCATCCCTAAGATGGCAAGAGGGGAGGACCCGTCATGATGTTCCCACATTTCAAGCACTTGAACTGTAGATTGAGGTGACGGATCAGACCAAGAACTCTGTTAGTGATTTGGCTCTGAAGGGCAGAAGGATGCTTGCCCACAGTAGACAAGAGCTGAGACTAAGGTGCCTGTCTATGTGTTTGTGAAAATGACATTGAAAACTGAATCAAGGGGCTTCCCTGGTGGTTAAGAATCTGCCTGCCAATTTAGGGGACACAGGTTCAAGCTCTGGTCTGAGAAGATCCCACATGCTGTGAAGCAACTAAGCACACAAACCGCAACTACTGAGCCAACGTGCCACAAATGCTGAAGCTTGCTCACCCTAGAGCTTGGCTTCTGCAACAAGAAAAGCCGCAGCAATGAGAAGCCTATGCACCACAAGGAAGAGTGGCCCCGCTTGCTGCAACTATAGAAAATCCCATGTGTAGCAATGAAGACTTAGCACAGCCACGAATAAAAGAGATGTTTTGAAAAGAATTAAATCTTAAAAAAAAGAAAAGAAACTGACTCAATCCCTCAGGTAAAGGTCATACTTTTAGTTAACAAATGAGAGGCTAAAGTGTAGTGTCTGGCAATCACCTGGGAATAAGTTATTTCATTAAAAAAAAAAAAAACAAACTAGTGAAACTGATTATAGAAAGTGTGACTATACCTTTACAGAAATTGCTTGAGAGATAATTTATGAATAATAGTGGAGAAGACTTAAAGAAAAACCACTTTAGTCACAGTGAATAGCTTGTGGTCTCAAGGAAGCATGATTATACCACACAAGAGACTCTGACCGAAAAGCTTTTGAGACCATATACTGAACCTGGACAAAATTTAATCTAAAATGAATCTGATTGTTAATAAGTCCCAAGCACTATGCTAATCATCCAAATTACCCTGAGAGTTATCTTATGTTGCTTTTGTTACAGATGAGGGAACAGAATTTCAGAGATCAAGATGCTCAGGATCACACAGTTAATAAATGACCAAATCCATATTCAAGTCTACATTTTTCTGGAATTCTTTTCACTTAAATTGACACATTTATTTATTAATTTACTCACAAATATTAATACTTATTCTGGTCAAGCAGGGATAATACAGCACTGCTGTCAACGATCCTGTATTCTGCTGGTACCCACAAGAAACTGTTCCTCATGTTACAGTGAACTTTGTGATGAAGACTGTGGGGGAGCAGGGCACATAATGAGCATAACTAGAAATGAGCATAACCAGAGAGGACCTGTCTCAGTTTGGGGGAAGGGGCAAGAGACGAGAGAAAAGGAACGGGAGCCTAGGGAAACTTCTAAAGGCCAGTAGGTATAGACACAGGAAATGGGGTTTCAGCTGAAACGTGCAAGTGTAAGAAAGCAAGATAAATGCAAGGACCAACCAAGAGCCGGGGGGAAGGGCAAAATCAGAGGCTTGTGGGGGAAGGTCAGGGACAAAAATCCATGTCTCTGAATTGCAGGCAGTTTATTTACCATCTGAGCCACCAGAGAAGCCCCAACATGAGAGGAATAGGGGCCAGATCTGAGCTCCTCACATGTCAGTCTGAGGAAATCAGACTTTATCCTGCAAAAAGTGGGTCAGTTTATGACTAGGTCAGCATATTGTGATAGCCCGCTAGCTGCTCTTGAAGCAGGCAACACTGGAGATGGCAAGCTTTTTTTTTTTTTTTAATGCCAGAAAAAAGATAATGGGAAAGTAAGGTTGTAATGGACGTCCCTGGTGGTCTAGTAGTGAAGACTTCTAGCTTCTTCTACAGGAGCCACAGGTTCTCTGGTGGCTGTGTGGTAAAGAATTTCCCTGCTAATACAGGAACCACCAGAGATGTGAGTTTGATCCCTGGGTTGGGAAGGTCCTCTGGAGGACGAAATGGCAACCCACTTCAATATTCTTGCTGGGGAAATCCCATGGACAGAAGAGCCTGGCAGGGCTACAGTCTGTGGGGTTTCAAAGAGCCAGACACGACTCATGTATTCAATGTAAGGTTGTAACAGGCATCAGGGATGTGCAGGATGAGTAGATGTGGAAATAACATGGTGGGAGGAGTTAAAATTGTTAATTATCTAATTGATGGTAGGTAGGAGTGAGAGGCAATAGTAACTCACAGGTTTTTGGTGTGGGCGATTATCAGGTTTGAATGGTGATGCCCTTTGCTGGAATAGGAAGTACAAAGTAGAATGACTGGAGGAGGTGGGGTTAAGCAAGTACACCTGTATGTGTAAGACAGAGGACAATAGTTCTCTCTGACCACTGATTTGAGCTACCTCAAGTTCAGAAGAGCAGCCTTGCTCAACTCTATAACTAAAGCAGTCATACCTAAAGGAAGGCAGTGAACATATAAAGAAAAGTCCAAGAAGAAAAACCTTGTCAGTGTGTTAAATAACTCTTCAGAGAGGGGGTTAAGCTCTAGCCAGCTAGCAGAATTGCTCTGATTCCTCATATGTCCCTAAGTCCACATGAGCCCCTTGACTTGGATTTCTTCACTCACCAAGCAAGTTTATTATTGAAGCAGGCTCTCCAGATAGCCTTCGTCATGGAGAATACAGGCAGGCTGATAGCAAAAGTCAAATTTCTCATAGTAGATTAGTTAGGACTCTGGCTTATACTTAAGTCACCTGACTTGGTTATTCTGGATGAATCCCTGCCAAGCCCAATCACAGCAGGGTGTTCGGTCAAATGGGATCTGAACTTTGTTGACAGTCCATTTATAGCAGCCAACTGGTCTTTCTAGTTCCCAAATCCAAGTGATTTTGACAACATCCACTGATGTCAAGACAGCAGAATATACATATGTATATATATTGCCCATAAGTGTAACTTCTCAACTCTGAAATACCATTCTTTATCTTTAATAACATTTAATATCTCCTTTGTCTGATATTAACATAGCATCTCAATGTACATTATTTTTTCATGTCTGAATTTTCAAGTTCTCCTTGTTCTTATATGTAAGGCAAATCTTTTTGAAGCAGCATAGAGTTTGGGTTTTATTTCAATCCAGTTAGAACAATTTTATCTTTTAAATGGGGTAGGTATATATTCTATTGGAAATTAGAATAATTATGGATAATTTTGGCTTAATCTACCATCTTACTATTGCTTTCTATTTGTCTGGCCTGTTCTGTGCTCCCTTGTCTCTTCTTTCTTGCTTTCTAGTGAATTATTTTTTAAATGTTTTCCCTCTCATGCATTAGCTTATCGGTTCTACATCCTTTTATTATCTACTTAAAGATTACCATAGAGATCATAACATGCATTCTTGACTTACTAAAAAATTATATAAATATTCCCACTTTTTCTGTATCATGCTGCTGCTGCTAAGTCACTTTAGTCGTGTCCGACTTTGTATGACCCTACAGACGGCAGCCCACCAGGCTTCCCCGTACCTGGGATTCTGTATCATACAAGGCCTTTAAAACCATTTAACTACATTTACTCCTCACCTCCTAATGCTCAACAGCTTGTATTTCATTGTTGACATGTATTTTAATTCTTTCTCTCTATATTTAAATATATATATTAAGCAATAAAAAATAAATATTTATATAGTCCAAATTTGTTTGGATGATCCCATATACTCACTCTGTTAATTTTCATTCTTTCTTATGTCTCTGAGCTTCTTTCTGGGTTCATTTGCCTTCTGCATGAAGACACTTTAACATTTCCTTTGATGGGTGACAAAATCCTCATTTTTGTTCCCAGAAAATTACTTTCTTTCATTGTCATTCTTTGAGGATATTTTTTTCCTGGGTGAAGAATTCTAGGTTGACAGTTCTTTCAGCACTTTCAATTTATTATTTATTCCTCTCTTCTCTAGATTCTATTGTTTCTGTTGAGAACTCAGCCATAATTTTTATTATTATTTCTTTAAAGGTAATACATATATATTTTTTAAGTCTATCTAATTTCATTGTCCTTGGTAGTTAGGTGTTTTATTGTAATGTGCTTTGGAGTGGTTTTCTTTGTATTTATCCTTCTTGGGATTCATCTCTTGAATCTATGGATTCACACCTTCCATTGTTTTTAAAATGCAGATGGTTAAGCTAGGAGCTTCCCTCCTGGTTCAGACAGTATAGAATCCACTTGCAAAGCAGGAGATCCAGGTTCAATCCTTGGGTCAGGAAGATCCCCTGGAGAAGGGAATGGCAACCCACTACAGTATTCTTGCCTAAAGAATTCCATGGACAGAGGAGCCTGGTGAGCCCCAGTCCATGTGGTTGCAAAGAGTCAGACAAGACTGAGCAACTAAGATGTTCATGTTTCACCTTCAAGCTAGGAGCAACCCAATCCAAATCATTTGAATTCAAGAGAAAAATGATTTGAAGTTCTCTGATAGGGCTTCCCTCTGATTCATCCTTATTCCTGTGTATTATCCTTTGGAGACCCAACTCCAAATCTGAGAGTAATACAGGTCCATCTCCCTTAGTGGATCTTATTTCCAATACTGTATTTCTAATCCTTCGAATCTGCTGAAAGTTCTGCTCAGCATCTGTGCTTGGAGAATCAGTAGATGCCTCTAAAGGAAACTGGCTGCAAACTGATTCACTTCTAGGCTTTTCTCTCTCAGTACTTGACCATACAAATTTCTTCCCTGCTTCGGTGTATCTCTTATGCATACAAATAAATGTGATATTAAATATGTTTCCAGTTTTTCTAATTGTTTTCTGCAAATGGATTGATCAGTATTACCTACTCCATCATTGCAAAACATTCTCAAAGTTTTAAATACAACATTTTACTATTTTTACTATTTTTTTCTTTTTTTCTCACGAAACCCTGAGAAGAGAAACTTTAAGATGCCCCACTCAGCACAGAAATAGGAATGTAGCACAGGATTATTAAATATTTGTTGAATAAATGAATAATCACAGTTTCTGCTCAGGATTGGTGGCAATTTTTTTTTTTAAACTCTTTACCAGAAATTGAGAAAAGAGTATCACTCATAGTATACCAAGATTAGGGCTGTGGGATATGTATGCCCTAGTTGTAGGCAGTTGGTTAGAGCTTAGACCAATACATTTTTTTCCTCAAGGAGTATCTTGTCCTGACATTGTTTAGAATTGCTGGAGCATAGTGACAATGAAAAATAGATGATTTTTGTTAGCTATTTTATTATTTCAAAATTTCTACATAAAAGATGCCCCTTTGTCTGTACCTAGGAAGAGTTGACTTGGATGGATTTCAAGATACCCTCTAAACCCGAGATTCCGTATGGGTCTGTTGAGCAGACACCAGGTGTATCTGCTTATGGATTTGTGCCTGGAAGGAACAGAAGCAGTAAGTACAGAAGGCAGCTGAACTCCCTCCACAAAGGCTTTTTCTGTCATTGGGCCTGATCACTACAATGGTTTCTTTATTAAAAAAAAAAAAAAAAAAAAGCATTTATTTATTCAAAACCAGTGCAAACTGTCATAAGAAAACACCTTAAAAATATAGAAGCAGGGATATTGTCACAATGATGCCTTCTTGGACAAATATACAACATGGTGGGACTGCAGCCACCAGTCGGCTTCGTTCATATCTTTCAGTACATAAAGTACAGCTGGGAACTGAGGAGATACCTTTGTTTCTGAGATCAAGTTAAGGAAAAACATAAATGGCTCATCTCACAGAATAAAAACCATATAGTTATTACTCTTGAAAAAATCGAGCATTTGGTCATATGACAGGTTTGAGAATTTTAATGATGCCCCCAAATTTAGCCTTTTATAACACCAATTTATTTAGAATCTCTAGGTTAATAATATAGATATGTCCAGGCACAACTTTATCCTATTTACATAAAGAAACATTAAAAATTCAAGTCTCTTTTGTAACAGAATTAGAAGTTTAGTAGTTGAATATAACAAAAGAAAATGCATAATGGCCTATTAAACCTCACATTTCTTTTCATAAAATTGCCAAAAGAAGCATCAGTGATCAGTGACTTTTTAAAAACTCTGTAAGTACAAGACTGCTAATTGCTCAAAAATAAGAAAGTTTGGTTTTTATAACTTCAGGAAACTTCTAAAGTATGCCTATCTAGTCACCATAGAAAGCAATATCTTCATAATTCAGCCAATAATGGGGATTCTCTCAAATAGGAGAGGTGGCCTATGAACTGGGGTTGACTTCAAGGCTTTTATAAAGCTTTCACTAATTAAAATCAATAATATAAAAATAATAAACAGTTGTTTGGTTACTGACATAAAAAGAAAAGTTATAAGATCACAGTGAATGGAAAAATGCTGAGTTTGGATTAATTTATCCAATCTACCTTAGGCCAGATGGACACTATAATAATTTCTCCTTCAAAAGGCTTATAATAAAGTGCATCAGTTCATTCAGATTAAGTACAGAAAACCAAAGAATAAAACATTCATCCACAATATACAGGGGTTATTTGTAAGGAACTGAGTTTGAATAACCAATAGCAAAGTAATAATACCTTTCATCACAGAAAATAATTGTTCTATTGAGAGTGATGGTAGCTTTTTACATTCCTTAAATGTTAAAAATAACAAAATGATTTTTGGACAGAGAAACTCACGTAAGTGGTACATATATGAAAAAAAAAAAAAAGGCGGTTCTGGGATAGAATACCTGAGATAGATGGCTCTGGGTCTGATCTTATCAAGAAATTCTTATAGTCTTTTCATAGTTTTTCAACCTGGCATTTATCTCAATAAAAGTTTCTAAAAACAAATAAAATTCAGAATAAACATCTCTTGAGAATAGCCATAGACTGGTGGGAAATGAGCTTCTGTCAGTCCCAGGTTTAGCGAGGCACTTTTAACAGACCAGTAACTACAGTAAAAAAAAACCCCATAGTTTTAAAGAGGTAAGATCAAACAAAAAGATGATCAGACCCATCTCACCAAGAACCCAATCAGAAATGAGACAAACGGTCCAAATGGAAAAAGTAGTGCCCAGAACTACACAGATACGAAACTTTCCTACAGCCCTTTCATTTCTTTTACTGAATCTGCTTTGCTTTTTTTAAGATGTTAGATTTATTCTGTTCCACAAGACTTTGGAAGGCCATGAAGCATCTCTTTACAAAGTCCTTTAGAGATAGTAGGGACATTTTCAGTGTGCCTTACTTCTATCATATTCAGGTACTCAAAGTGTGGCATTTACAGAGCATGGATAGAACCTAGAATGTTCCACTTCCTCTCCAGTGGTTTGATAAAATGTGATTCAATTATTGGATATACTAGTGGCCTGTAGCAGTGCAATGGAGGCCCACAGTATTGATATTTGACAGTGTGTGTCAATGATTTGATTTGGAGGTGATCAAATTTGTGTGGTTTGGGAGGAGAGCAGGCTGCATAGAACCTATTGACACTCATATGCAAGTTTTCAACCAGAAGGTCCATTAAAAGTTCCACTGGATCCACAGTAAATTGAAGCATTCTCCTATAGTGAGTCACTGTTTAAAATCAATGCTTGAGAATCAATAAGGCACTAGGTCAATGCTAGCAGCACAGAAACCTAAAATATAGTCTCAAATTGTGTTTGTTTTCCTTTATCACCCCTTGGGAAATAATTCCTGGAATCTTTCTGGAGAAAAAAAAAATGGAGGTTAGTAGTTGCCTTACTCCTCATAATTTCTGGTATGGATATTCATTAGATAGTCTTGAATTAAAGTGTTTTTGTTTTGCCTTCTTTTCTTCTTGGGAAATAATTCTTGGGTTTTTTGTTGGTAGGGGGAAATGGAAGTTGTTTTAGCACAGACACAAAGTCTAAAAGAGAAGAAGAATACTTACAGAGGGGTACACAAAGCATTCAAATGAATAAGAAAGTCTTGCAGAGTTAAATTTTCTTTTGGGAGACATGAACCCATTTATGACAATCTCTGGACAGGGGCTATTTACCTGGCTGCCACTGAGGGTAAGTTTTGCTTCTCAGAATCTGTGGTCTAGCTGCTGCTGCCTGTACCACCTTGAGGAGGTCTGCTTGGCAAGGTACGGTTATGCTGCTGGTGGTGGATGGCAGAAAATCCTCGGACACATTTCCTGCAGCTACCTTTTTGATGGGGCTCAGAGGGAAAAGACAAAGATGACTTTTCCTATCATAAGCAGAAGATAGTGACAGTGAGGGAGCGCCATTACACCAAACCTATGCTTGTCCCCTTATGGCAGAAAGCAAAGAAGAACCAAAGAACCTCTTGATAAAAGTGAAAGAGGAGAGTGAAAAAGTTGGCTTAAAACTCAACATTCAGAAAACTAAGATCATGGCATCTGGTCCCATCATTTCATGGCAAATAGACGGGGAAACAATGGAAACAGTAATAGACTATTTTGGGGGGCTCCAAAATTACTGCAGATGGTGACTGCAGCCATGAAATTCAAAGATGCTTGCTCCTTGGAAGAAAAGTTATGACCAACCTAGACAGCATATTAAAAAGCAGAGACATTGCTTTACCAACAAAGGTCCACCTAGTCAAGGCTATGGTTTTTCCAGTAGTCATGTATGGATGTGAGAGTTGGACTGTAAAGAAAGCCGAATGCCGAAGAATTTATGCTTTTGAACTGTGGTGTTGGAGAAGACACTTGACAGTCCCTTGGACTGCAAGAAGATCCAGCCAGTCCATTCTAAAGGAAATCAGTCCTGAATACTCATTGAAAGGACTGATGCTGAAGCTGAAACTCCAATCGTTTGGCCACCTGATGTGAACTGATTCATTTGAAAAGACCCTGATGTTGGGAAAGATTGAAAGTGGGAGAAGGGGACGACAGAGGATGAGATGGTTGGATGGCATCACCAACGCAACGGACATGAGTTTGGTAGGCTCCGGGAGTTGGTGATGGACCAGGAAGCCTGGAATGCTGCAGTCCATGCCATGACTGAGCTCCTGAACTGATGCTTATCCCATGACGTGATAAATAGTCCAGCAAACAACTTGAGAATGAACGAGTAAGCAACAAGGTTTTCAGTCTTTAGATGTCCTTTCCAAATTTAGCCCAGGTTGATTTTCCTCACCCAGGAGTGCAATTATTATGTTTCTTTGTCTCTATGTCAACTCTGCTTACTTTCTTTTGTGATCTCTTTTTAATCATCATTAAAACTACCTTTACTTTACTGAGATGACTGACTGGATAATTCCCTACTTAAATAAGTATAGGCATATTCTTGTTTATATGGATATGGATGCAAGGTAAATATTTAGAGTTTTAAGGACTGGCTATTATCGGTGCAGAATTTCATTAAGAATTCCCTAGTTGAGACTTCCCTGGTGATACAGTGGATAAGAATCCTCCTGCCAATGTAGGGGACACAGGTTCAATCCCAGGTCCAGGAAGATTCCACATGCCAGGCAAAGCCTAAAGCCTGTGTGCTACAGCTCCTGAGCCCACACTCTCAAGCTCACAAGTTGCAGCTACAGCTCCTGAGCCCACACTCTCGAGCTCACAAGTTGCAGCTACTGAAGTCTGTGTGCCTAGAGGCTGTGCTCACAACAAGAGAAGCCCTGCAGTGAGAAGCTGGTGCGGCACAACAAAGAGAAGCCCTGGCTTGCCGCCATCTAGAGAAAAGTCGCATGCAGCAACAAAGACTCAGTGCAACCACAAATAAATAAAAATAACAAGGAAAAGAATCCCATAGTCCTGCATTAAAACCTGTTATTCTTGAAAATACATCTCTTTCCCAGCTCTCTTCACAGCCTGGTTAAATATCAAGTAGAGCAATACCTGGAAACAAGAAAGGAAATTATGTGATCACCAGATGACCCACAATGGCCATTTTCCACCAAATAAACCCACTGGACAAGATTTGTGAGTTCCTACATCACTTTTTCTGACCCATTAGAATCAAGCCTCTAGAAATAAAAAAAGAGAGAGATTGCTTTTTCCTGCTCTAAAAGCACAAGCAGAGGCTAGTCCTAAAGAAGAATTCCAAGCACACGGTCTAGTTTAATGTTGATGTTATTTATGCCAAAGTGACATTCCATTCCACCATGGAATGACAAAACATTCCACCAGAATGATGACAATCCAGGTCTCCAGCAGGGCTTTTGTGTTGCTGTGTTCACCCATGTTTGTAACTGGAAGCTGTGGATTTCTTTTCTCTTGTGGGTTTTCTGGGAGAACCTGTTATTGATTACATCAGGATACCACAAACATTATACTTCATAATGCTTAGCATTTATATAGGTTCTTTTGATTTCAAAACAAGTTAAAAACATTTTCTACCGTGACATCATCTTTGCGAGGTAGGTGATTATTAATGTCCCTACATTATCAATAGAAACCCAAGACCAAGAAGTGCAGGACTCTGTTCCCAGGCCAGGGAGGGTCAGGAGCGACATTAAGATGAGACGTCCTGAAGGGCACCTGCTCTGGGCTCTGAATAGGCCATGCCTATCTCTAGTGCAACAGTCTCCATTAATATAGGGTTATATATCATATAGTTAACGGGCTTCCCAGGTGGCGCAGTGGTGAAGAATCTGCCTGCTAATGCAGGAGATGCAAGAGACATGGGTTCGATTCCTGGATCAGGAAAATCCCCTGCAGTAGGAAATGGCAACCCACTCCAGTATTCTTGCCTGGAAAATTCCATGGACAGAGGAGCCTGGTGGGCTACAGTCCATGGGGTTGAACAGAGTTGGACACGACTGAGCGCACACATTGTATAGATATAAAACAACAACACAAGGACATAATAGAACAATAATCCAATATTTTTGTTTCTTAGTAAAATATGTTAAGCACAGTATTTAAATTGCATTTCTCTGAAAAGCATTTGGTATATTAAATAGCAGAAGATATATTAAATAGCTCTATAAATGTTTGCTGGCATACTCTTAACAGCAAAGGATTATAAAGAAATTAAAATCTACTTTTAAACACCATAAACTAAACAAAAATGTGAAAAACTACTTTATTCTTATAATGCGGACTGAATAGCTTGCTGGATATTAGCAGGTGGCTACATAATTTTTCTGAGCTTGAGAGAAAGGATACACATTGTTGGCTGTGGTTTTAAAATATCAATTTGGTAGGGAAAAGTGCAGTTGAAAGGTGAAAATTAAAGATTGCTTTTTACATTTTGCATTCATTCTGAACAATTCATACATTTTTAAAAGATACAATCATACTTGGAATTAATGTTTAGGTGAATATACGGGTGCTATATAATATTTTGTGAGACTAGAAAATGATAGAAAATAAGAGCCATGGTATTGGAAAAAACGCAGAAGGAGGCAAAAAGGGTATATTTCAAGTGTGTTGAAGATGAGCATGAGATTAAGCTGTTCATGCTTACATGACTATAGAGGTCTTGGAAATGGTTTCCAAGGACAAATACTTGTCTTGATCAGTCCCTTCTCCAGACAAAATCCTCACACTCCTCTACGTCAGCAGTTTTCAGAATGGTGTTAAAGAGCTTACCTCATGCTAAGCTTCTTAAGAACGGACCAGGTGGTCAGCAGAAAAAGTTCTAAAACTAGAAAGGAAGAGGCATCAAAGTCTTAAAATTTGTAAGCAAACGTAAAAACTAACCTCCAAGCCAAAATGACATTCTCTGTCAGAAGTAACAAATACAAAAGTCTTAAGTTTAGTGTACACGCGGCTAAGATATTGTTAGTTATTACATGTCGTTCCGAGAATATTTTTGTGTGTGCTTTTCCCCTAAAAAAGACATATTAAATTGTTTTTCTCTCCTCAAGTCTTTGTTTTTGTATACATATATATATATATATATATATAAATGTGAAACACAAGATGTCCCGTAAGTTTGTTCATTCAGACTACACACTCTAGGGGTCCTTCCCACTTGGGTTGTACATGGCAGTTTTGTTTGAGGGGAGTCTGAGTCTGAAGAGGCTTGAGCAGTTGGGCTGCTTGGTGGGCTGCAGGCTTCTGGCGTAGGGCGAGTACCAGTCCCTCTCAAACACATCCTTGAGTTGCTTAATGATGCTCGTGTTGTTCCTCACGTCTGCTTGGTTGATAACAAGGCCTGTGCCAGCATTTTGGGTGAAGTCATTCCCCACCCAGTCAAAATTTCCTGCAAAACACAAAGGAAATGAAGGTGAAGAGTTAATATTCCACTGGGGAATATTCTCCACTTAAAGAAATAGAAAGCAGATTCTATTAAAACAAACAAACAAACAAAGAACACCCAGGAATAGTGACAGGGAGACTGAATTGTGTTGACAGCTCATAAAAAAAATCCAAGGAGGCTTGCATATGGCACATTAATATTTGCATATTATTTTGGCATTTTCTTTAGCTTTGCTCAACTTGAAACTGGAAACAGGAAATTTGATGGTCTTTTTTTGGTAAATGTTATTTCTTATTGACGTTCACAAGGTACACTAAATACAACAACATTTAAAATATATAGGAATACACTTAAACATCCTGTGAACATTTACTACCTTCTCAAAGAGACACATCTAATCCATATGTACAAATGAGAGGCGCTAATTACAATGCTCAGAAGCTTTCACATCAAAGAAAAAGTTGAGGCCAGAGAAGGAGAACCAGTTTTTAACCAAACACACAAAACACTCCTTGCCTGGGCTGTGAGTCAGTTCCCAGTCCCAGAATCAGGCTTCTCAGCCCAGGAATTAGGGAGGTTGCTGCAACAGCAGGTGCCCCATAGTAACTGCTGGTATAGGTGGTGTATTAATTTACTAGGTCTGCTATAATAAAGTAGAACAGACCGGAGGCTAAATGTCCACAGTTCTGGAGGCTGAAAGTTCAAGGTCAACATATTGGCAGGTTGGTTCCTTTTGAAGGCTGTGAAAGCAGGGTCTGTTGCAGGCCTCTCTCCTTGGCTTGTAGACGCCATCTCCTCCCTGTGTCTCCTTACATTGTCTCCCTTCTGCACATATCTCTGTGTCCAAATTTTCCTCTTGCATAAGGACACTAGTCAAAATGGATGAGAAACCCCGCCTAATGAACCTCACCTTAACTTGATATTCCCTGTAAGGACCCTGTCTCCAAATAAAGTCATATTCTGAGGTACTGGGATTAGGAAGTCAACAGACTAATCTTGAAAGAAGCTGAAAGTAGTTGAAAGTGAAAGTAACTCAGTCGTGTCTGCCTCTTTGTGACCTCATGGACTGCAGCACACCAGGCTTCCCTGTCCTTCACTATCCCCCAGACTTTGCTCAAACTCATGTCCATTGAGTCGATGATGCTGTCTAACCATCTCATCCTCTGCTGTCCCTCTTCTCTGGTTGCCTTCAATCTTTCCCAGCATCAGGGTCTTTTCCAGTGAGTCAGCTCTTCGCATCAGGTGGCTAATGTATTAGAACTTCAGCTTTACTATCAGTCCTTCCAATGAATATTCAGGGTTGGTTTTCTTTAGCATCAGCTGATTTGATCTCCTTGTAGCACAAGGAACTCTGAAGAGTCTTCTCCAGTACCACAGTTTGAAGGCTCAGAGAGGTGAATAAATTTGCCCAATTTCACATAGTTAAATGGTCTATCCAGGTCTGCTAGACTCCACAAGCTATCTTCAATACCATAAACAAAGCATCATTCTCACCAATAAAAATTTAGCCATGTCAAGACTGACAAAGTTATTTCATAAATTACCACTGTCCTTTTTGGTTCAGAGCTGGTTCCATAAGTGAACTGAAGGCTTTTAAATATACAGGTTGACTTTCCATTTCCTCAATGGCTTCTCAGGCATCTTGCAGGAGCATTGGTTGAAAGATGTTGAGATCATGGTCCCTGGGTATCCTTGACCTAAGGCCCTGCAGTCATCTGTGGGAGAAGCTTCTGGGAGAAGGGACACCCATAGAGAGAGTCAATATCTGTTCCTCTATAGTTCTCATTCTTTGGCCCCTCACCTACTACCTGGAGCTCGTTCACATATCAACTCCCTTTTCTGTATGGCACTGCCTGGAATACTGGCAGGTATTTGACTGGCAGTCAAATACCTCCATTTGACTCCTTAAGTTTATTCCTCTAAATCAAATATTATCAGCATGGAGAATGAACTCCTCTCTCTCTCTCTCTTAATATCTCACCCCACCCCACACAAACACTACAATGATGCTTTCAATAGCTTCATGATAGACATAACTTTGGGGGCTTCCTTAGTGGTCTAGTGGTTAAGAATTTGCTTTGCAATGCAATAGACACTGGTTCGATCCCTGGTCTGGGAAGATCCCACATGCCATGGGGCAACTAAGCCTGTGGGTTACAGATACTAAGTCCCCCTGCAATAATTACCAATGCCCACATGCCCAAGAGCCCATGCTCCACAACAAGAGAAGCCATCACAATGAGAAGCTCACATACCACAGCTAGAGGTTAACCCCCACTCTCCGCAACTAGACAAAGCCCATGGGTAGCAATGAAGACCCAGCGGAGCAAAAAATAAATAAGTAAATGAATATTTTTCTTAAAAGACATAGAAGTGAAAGTGAAGTCGCTCAGTTGTGTCTGACTCTTTGTGACCCCATGGATTTTGTGCCCACAGAATTTTCCAGGCAAGAGTACTGGAGTGGGTTGCCACTTCCAAAAAGACACAACTTTGACTGAATTTTACTGCTATAAATTAGCAATTGCTTGCCGAATGGTTTGTAAGACTGTGTTAGAGTCTGCACAGGGACTCCTTTCGCTGTTGGTGTGTTTTGGACCATGTGCTCTCAGACCATGCTCAGGGGCTTAAGTTTTGTGCAAATGCTCAGGGCCAGGTGAACATAGGCCTCAACCTCTAAGCAGAGGATCAGTAGCTACTCTAGGCTGAGAGTTATTCTGGAACCTGTTGGTAGATGGCACCTTCTAGTCATTCTATAAACGAGACTATCATTCTTGCACACTTTTCAAGGACTTCTTGAGAAGACACTATAATCTCATCTTATGACTTAAGTGCCAGGCATTAGACCAAAGGCAGTAATTTGTTATCTCATAACATTATCTCATTTGATATTCACTGCAGTCCTGTGAGGTGACAATATTTTCACTGTATTGATGAGTAAATTAAGGCACAGAAAAGTTTAGTAATCTGTCCAAGGTGGAAGTGAAAAAATTCCACAGTTGAGGCTCAAAAGCCAGGTCTGACTCCACTGCCCACACTTAACTTCTGTTTCACGTCACCTCTGATTTGAGAGGCGTACTTGCTTTGTGCTAACTGTGCTCTTCGCCCTAGACTTCGTCAGCTCCCAGGGTTGCATCAGGCCACACTGAGATCTCTGCTCCATTCATTTGCATATCTCACTGTCTGAAAGAAACATGCATATGCTTTGGGGGCAACGTGGAGTGGGGCAAGATGATGGGAGAGAAGTGACAAGACTTTGAAGCCTTATTCTGCAAAGTTCAGCTTTTTTCCTTTAATGTAAAGGACGGAGCCAAGATTCTGCATCTTTATCGATTCTCAAAAGTTTTAATTAGTCTGTTCTCAGGAATCACAGCCCTAAAGGTCTACGGGGCATTCCTACACTAGGTGATTGTTTTCCTACCTTTCATTTCCTGATGGCTGGGTTAAACCTCAAAATCACGTACATGCTTCAGTAATTTTTCAGGTTGGAAGTGGTTTTACCCAGCTCTTTTTGAGACTGCCATTTCAGCTTCTAGAATGCATATTGAGGCCCCAAATGCCAAGACAGTTGGGGAACTACCCTCAGGAATACCCTGTGAGGGTGCAAATGAACTCACAGGATATAATATGTAAATAATCAAATCTTTCAAACAACTTTGCCAAGCTTGACTCAAATATACTCTGGAGAATTTAAAGTACAGATATGATACTGTTTGGGGAGTCTTCTGTAAGTCTTCAGAGCATTTAATGGAAGTATAATTCCATGCAAGGTCTTGTGTGGATTTTTCTTTATTCAGCATTCTCAGTAGGTATCTGAATGACTTCTAAGAGATTTTCAGAATATGCTGGTAATTATTTAAATTATCAATGAATTTTCCCTCTTTATGCTCTTTAAGCATTTTTATATTAGAACTATGCTTCATTCTAGGGAATTAAAGTTTTGCTAAGATGCTATGTGGTGTTGGAGAAGACTCTTGAGATTCCCTTGGACTGCAAGGAGATCCAACCAGTCCATCCTAAAGGAGATCAGTCCTGGGTGTTCATTGGTAGGACTGACATTGAAGGTGAAACTCTGATACTTTGGCCTCCTGATGCAAAGAACTGACTCATTTGAAAAGACCCTGATGCTGAGAAAGATTGAAGGCAGGAGGAGAAGGGGACGACAGAGGATGAGATGGTTGGATGGCATCACCGACTCAATGGACATGGGTTTGGGTGGACTCCGGGAGTTGGTGATGGACAGGGAGGCCTGGCGTGCTGCAGTTCATGGGTCACAAAGAATCGACGTGACTGAGCGACTGAATTGAACTGAACTGAAGATGCTATGTGTAAAATGTACCCATTTTAAAATGTATTATAATAAAGAACTGCAAAACACACCCACATAAATAGAGTCAACCAATCATGATGAAGGAGCAAAGGCAATACAATAGAGCAAAAACAGTTTTATCAACAAATGATGTTAGAAGAACTGGACAGCCACATGTAAAAAAAAAGTCTAGACTCAGATCTTATACCCTTCACAAAATGTAACTCAAAATGTGATCATGCCTAAATGTAAAATAGACCATTGTAAAACTCCTAGAAGGTAATATGTGTTTGTCACTCAGTCATGTCTGACTCTTTGTGACCATATGGACTACAGCCCACCAGCCTCCTCTGTTCATGGGATTCTCCAGGCAAGAATACTGGAGTAGGTTGCCATCCCCTTCTCCAGAGAAGGTAACATACAATGGAATATTATTCATCAGTAAAAAGAAATGAGTTATCAAGCCATGAAATGACATGGAAGCACCTTAAATGCATATCACTAAGTGAAAGAAGCCAATCGTAAAAGGCTACACACTATATGATTGCAACTATATATTTTGAAAAAGACAACACTATGAAGATAGTTAAAAAATAATCAGTGGTTGCCAGGATGGGGTAGAAATGAATAGGTGGAGCACATAGGATTTTAGGGCAGTGAAACTACTCTATATAATACTATAATGGCAGATACATGACTTTATAATTTCTTGAAAGCCACAGAATGTACAACACAAAGAGAGAACCCTAACGTAAATGATGAACGTTGGTGATAATGATGTGTCAGGGTCAGCTCATCAGCTGTGACAAACGCAGCACTCTGGTGAGGGATGTTGGCAATGGGGGACGCTGTGCACATGTAGGGATGGGGGGCCTATAGGAAATCTCCATGCCTTCTGCACAGTTTTGCTGTGAACCTAAAACTTAAACAAAAACCAAAGTCTATTTTAAAAATGCATTACAGGGAAACAAGGGAGAGAGCCAGGAATCAGTCTTTGCTAAGAATCTGGTAGACAGAGCGGAGACAGTGTTGGGAGCTTTTCATATATTATCTCATTCAATCCTCATACCACCACCAAAGGGTGGGTGTTATTATCCCCCTTAATTAAAGATAAGGAAAGAGAGGCTTTGCAGAGACTCAGAGAGATTGTGTGACTCTATCATCTTCTTTCTTGTGTCAGGGCTTGAAATCAGAGATTTGTCTGACTCCAACACACTTACTTAATTCATTATAAAGAGTATTTGGATATAAGCACATGTCACTGCTGAATGTACATACAACAATTTACTTTAAGTAAACTCTGCAGATAAAATATTCAGATTTGAGTGTTATATCCCACTGTGCCCGAAACTTAATCCATCCCTGTGTTTCCTGTTTCCCAATATTGAACCAGAGGTTCACACTTTGGACTAAACACATTTGAGTCTGCTTTTGTCGCTTGTTTAAAAAGAAGCTCATTTCATTCTATTCTCCATGCATTGATGAACATGAGAAAATCTAAATTATCACACCTTGTGTCACTGAGAGGGACAACATGAACAAAACAATGTTCTCATATTCTAGGACTGGAATGATATACATTTTTAAAAATTTCAGTACTCTGTTCTACTAATGAGACACACAACTATTCAAAATGGGAAAAGGCAGATCGTCTCTACATTGACACAGGAGGTAGTGTTTCCAGGGGCTGATGACAGTGACTTCTGAAGGGCTACAGGGGGTGAGGGGTCTGGGTGCCTGGCATTTGAAACGTAGCTCTAAAATCTTCCCCCTTACATCTGTATGTGTAATTCATTTCATATTTTATGGCCCAATTTCCTTATTTCTAAACTGTAGGTGATTAAAGCTGCCTTCCCTAATGACAAAGTTGCTAAGAGAATCAAATAAAGTAAGGTGCTTTACAAAGTTAAAAGGGCACATTTTCTATTTACTCACTGAATTTGGAAAAAAATAATGCAAATTTCATATTCCTTTATTCCACACTGTGCTTTTCTTTTCTGCTTTGACTCTGCTACTTCATTTGGACATTGTAAAAACCATCCAGCTATTTTGTGATCTATGCCCCTTCATTTTATAGATAATAACTTCCACCCTACCTGTGATAGAACGAGTAAAGAGGTTACCCTGGACCCATACACGCCATGGGAAAGTAGAATAGATTTGATCCCTTAGTAAATAATAAACCAATAACTTATTGTTTCTGTGTCTGGAGCTTTATTACCTTAATAATAATAGTTAACATGAATCAGGTGTCATCTACGTGTTAGGTGCTTTAATTGTGCAAGGTGCTTGGTACATATTATCCTAATTAAACATCATCCTATGAGGCAGAAACTAGTCAACCCCCTTTTACAGGTGAGAGAACTGAGGTTTTAGAGAGCCTAAGTAAATTGTCCAAAGTTAGCTATTAAAAAAACGGCGGGTGTAGGATTATTGTACAGACAGTATTCATTTGGACATCAAATTTCAATGCTTCCCCACTACTCATGACAGACTGGCTGTGGTACGGTGGGTAAGAAATGAGCTCTGGGTTCGTTCTAGTGCCAGGATTGGCCTTTGCTAAACCATCCAGTTTCCCGCCTATAGGGCTTCCCTGGTAGTTCAGCTGGTAAAGAATCTGCCTGCAATACAGGAGACCCCAGGTCATTTTCTGGATAGGGAAGATCCCCTGGAGAAGGGCATGGCAACCCACTCCAGTATTCTTGCCTGGAGAATCCCATGGACAGAGGAGCCTGGTGGGCTACAGTCCATGGGGTCACAATGAGTTGGACACAACTGAGTGACTAAGCACAAAATAAGACAAATGGACCATGGAATCTCTGCAAAACACTTATGAGAAGACGTCCTGTATGGTTTCCTGGTCTTTGAACCAAGCCACAGATGAGATGTTTGGTTGAAGAGCTCTTTGCCCTCACTCTCCTGTTTCCTGACCTTGGGGCCTCCCATTCACTGGCAGGGGCTTCCTCACCATGGGGTACAGCAGAGTGCAGCTGCGTTACCACTAACCTGCATGATCCCCTGAGGAACCTCATAGCCCTGACACCTACCAATATAAGCTGCGCCATCCGTCACCATATACTTGTTGCGATTTAATCTAGGGAAGGCGTGATTCCTTTGTTCTTTTGTAATGCAAACATTCTCTCTTTCCAGATCAAAGAATTTCTGTAAGACAATAAATAAATAAATAAACCAGGTGAATATAGAGAACATTTTTGGTTTTGTTCAAACACAAAAAGGTTTCTTATCCAAGGATCAGAGATAGACCTCATACTGAGTTATTAAAACTGAAATCTTGTTACTTCATATAGCTGAAGCTATTTTTGGTCTCAAATCTATGTAGGCAACAAGAGAGAAAATGAACATGCTCATCCAGGTCTATAGTTAACACTTTTAAGCAATAAAATGAACATAAAATTCATTCTTTCAACAGGGAGAAGGCCAAAGGTTGTTTAATTCTTATCATCTTATTCATCGGGGTGCACTGACATTTTAACTATGCCTCAGGGTGCTTTCTGTCACGCATGCCAATGAACTGATTTCCTACATGCTGCATATCTTATAAGAAGCAGCAGGCCCATGTCAATGACTAGCTGAATTGACTGGGGATTTCCACAGGTCAAAAAAAAGTTTTGCCAAAACAACAAATAGTTTCCATCTAAACACCTATGTCTATAAGCTCTTTTAATAAGCAACTAAAAAAAAAAATATCACACCTTCAAGTCCTGAATTTCAATTCTAATGTAATTCAAAAGCAGCACTCTAGTTCAGCTGGAATGGGGATGGGGGTGCTAAGAAGAGAGGTGAATGACATCAGGCGTGGCTTCAGGAATCTGCTGAAACGGGCAAGTGCTCAGATGAGGCTTAAACTGTGACTGAGTTCACAGAAGACACCATTAAGGTTAGGACCTCCGGTCTCGTCCACATTGAAAAATGTTACACATTTTCAAAACTGCATGGAATCTTTCCAGAATGTCTTACAGTTGTAGAATCATGTGCATTTGAAGGAGAGAAAAGGCAGAGAGAAAAAATGAGATGATACCTAAAAATGCAGATATCATTATAGTTTCAAAACTGTAAGTGTCAAAATTTGGTTTGGGGAAATAATGAGAGTTGGTTTTTCCCATTTTTTTGCCTGGAAAATCCTATGGACAGAGGACCCTGGTGGGCTACAATCCATGGGGGTCACGAAGAGTTGGATATGACTGAGCGTGCACACATACAAACAGATTGAGAAAGCAGTGATAAACTAAGTGATCTATAAGGTCCTTTCCAGCCCTGAATATTCTAATCTATTTTTTTTTTTTTTGGTAGAACCCTTGAGAGCAATGGTACACAGGTCTTAATCTACCACCTAAGAATTTTCTATTGCACATTCTAGAGGAATGTTCTCCTACTGCCATATTACCATGATTACAGGCAATGTAGCCTGGATCACCTTATTTCCTCAGTTCCTATCTTCGGCAGAATCTGTGTCAGATTTGATGGGTTCACATATAGCCTTGGTGGACTCTTCAGATGGACTTAATAACCTGTGAATGCTCTTACGTCATGGTTTTACATTTGTGTGGTCACACGAAACTGATTAACAGCCAGCAGTCATTCTGTTTGGATATTCTATCACAATACCTGTCTGTACAATGGGCTCTTTCCTTCTGAGGAAGATATTACTATAGAATCAAGACAAATTTGAGAAAGAATAAATTATGCATCCTAATTTAAGTCAGTGATGGCATCACAGCTTGAGGCTTGACTGAGAGCCCATTTCCTCCAGAGAGTTGACAATGACTCAAAAGAGGGAAAACAGATCTTTCTTGAAGAAGGTGAAACAGGAGAGTGAAAAAGTTGGCTTAAAGCTCAACATTCAGAAAACGAAGATCATGGCATCCGGTCCCATCACTTCATGGGAAATAGATGGGCAAACAGTGGAAACAGTGTCAGACTTTATTTTTCTGGGCTCCAAAATCACTGCAGATGGTGACTGAAGCCATGAAATTAAAAGACACTTACTCCTTGGAAGGAAAGTTATGACCAACCTAGATAGCACATTGGAAAGCAGAGACATTACTTTGTCAACAAAGGTCCATCTAGTTAAGGCTATGGTTTTTCCAGTGGTCATGTATAGATGTGAGAGTTGGACTGTGAAGAAAGCTGAGCGGGGAAAAATTGATGCTTTTGAACTGTGGTGTTGGAGAAGACTCTTGAGAGTCCCTTGGACTGCAAGGAGATCCAACCAGTCCATTCTGAAGGAGATCAGCCCTGGGTGTTCTTTGGAAGGAATGATGCTGAAGCTGAAACTCCAGTACTTTGGCCACCTCATGTGAAGAGTTGACTCATTGGAAAAGACTCTGATGCTGGGAGGGATTGGGGGCAGGAGAAAAAGGGGACGACAGAGGATGAGATGGCTGGATGGCATCACCAACTCGATGGACGTGAGTTTGAGTGAACTCTGGGAGATGGTGATGGACAGGGAGGCCTGGCGTGCTGCGATTCATGGGGTCGCAAAGAGTCGGACACAACTGAGCGACTGAACTGAACTGAACTGAACTGAACTGAAGATGACATCAGAGATCATATTCTAGTCACTGACATAGTTTTAGACATCTACCATGCTGTAGGTACAGCAAAGACATTTCAAAAGTGACTGGTTAATATACTAAAGAAACCCTCATTTAACTAGGAAAGCTTGGTGAGTGCTATCTCTTTCCACGAGCCACCTCATGGATACAAACTCAAAAGCCAGGGGTGAGGGTGCATACTCCTCTAAGGATGAGGATTACCAGGCTATCTGCTTTATCAGTGCTGCTAGGCTCCTGAAGACATGCTATGTGCAAGATCCCAACTTTCACTTTTCTTAGAAAAGCTCTTCATCCATTTGTAGTCTTGGCATTGCGGCCACAAGATTCTTTCTCATCTATGCTTATCTTAATGCTTAGAAATGCATGGCCTGGCTTATACAGAGATTGAAGTCTCTGTTTTTAAAAAATGTCTAGCAGGAAACTATTAATGTTTGCTTTTTTAAAGTAGTGTGACCATGAGTGTTCAAAAAGATGAAGCTGAGTAAATACTGTAGAGGTTAAAAATGATGGATTCTACTTTCCTTGCAATTTCTTGTAAGTCTTAAATAAGAACCCTTAACATTTCATGCCAGAGATTTCAACTGACAGTGCCTCAGTGGCAGGTGTATTGTGGGGTCAGGAAAGGGGGTTGGTGGAGACAACTGACTTGTTCTGAGGGGAAGTCGAGAGAGGACATAGGAGCAAATGGATCATGTGCCATAGGCCCCAGGTACTCTCCTCTGCCTCTCCTGTATTAGCTTTGTCTTATTTTCTATATTCTGATGCTTTGACATCTGGGGCCTTGCTGAGCATGGACAGACTGTCTGTCCTTCAGAGAATGAAGGCTACAGGGATTTCACCTCCTCTAGGCCTAATTCAGAGAAAGCAATGGCACTCCACTCCAGTACTCTTGCCTGGAAAATCCCATGGATGGAGGAGCCTGGTGGGCTGCAGTCCATGGGGTCGCTTAGAGTCAGACACGACTGAGCAACTTCACTTTCACTTTTCACTTTCATGCATTGGAGAAGGAAATGACAACCCACTCCAGTGTTCTTGCCTGGAGAATCTCAGGGATGAGGGCCCTGGTGGGCTGCCATCTCTGGGGTCGCACAGAGTTGGACACGACTAAAGTGACTTTGCGGCAGGCCTAATTCAGAGAAGGCAATGGCACTCCACTCCAGTACTCTTGCCTGGAAAATCCCCTGGACGGAGGAGCCTCGTGGGCTGCAGTCCATGAGGTGGCTGAGGGTCAGACAGGACTGAGTGACTTCACTTTCACTTTTTACTTTGATGCATTGGAGAAGGAAATAGCAACCCACTCCAGTGTTCTTGCCTGGAGAATCCCAGGGATGGGGGAGCCTGGTGGGCTGCCGTCTCTGGGGTCACACAGAGTCGGACACGACAGAAGCAACTTAGCAGCAGCAGGAGCAGCAGCAGCAGCAGCAGGCCTAATTCACAGGGCTTCCCTTGTGGCTCAGCTGGTAAAGAATCCGCCTGCACTGTGGGAGACCTGGGTTCGATCCCTGTATTGGGAAGATTCTCTGAAGAAGGGAAAGGCTACCCACTCCAGTATTCTGACCTGGAGAATGCCATGGACTGTATAGTCCATGGGGTCACAAAGAGTCAGACACAACTGAGCAACTTTCCCTTTAAGGGCCTCCGGTGCAGTCCTCCAATATTTCTCTTCCTCTGACTGGCCTTGGGGTATTGAGGCTCAAGGCAATCTTGGAAGCCATGTATCAAAGTTGACAGTGGAGCCTGTGTCATCTGGGTCCCTGAATGCTTGGTGCAATGTTTGCATGGTGCAAAACTTTATCACTTAGAAGAGGTCTCAGTGTACATTTGTTGAATGTCCACAGTGGAGTTTGGGGAAAGCTGAGATCTACAGGATTAGTGGGCATGAGTCAGGTAAAGCATGGGGAAGAGTTCTGTAGGAGAGGAAAGAGCGTGTGCAAGGGCCCTGAGGGGAGGATGCTACATGTGTGGACCGGAGGAGAGTTAGAGATGAGCTAGAGAGCTGGCACATTTAGAGCCGTATGAATCCTCAACCCTGCCTCCCTCACAGGATGCAGAGATGGATCAGCACATGGCCCGAGGGGCCTGGAACAAGGACAGGATCCTAGGCTGGGGGAGTCTGTGCTGGTGCATGTTCCAAGGCTCTGCTGATCACTGTCTTACAAATAAGAATAGTAGATAAAGGAGGAAGCTCAAACAAAATGGAGAGGATGCAACTGAAAGTGTGGATAAAGAGGGCTAGGCTGGTACCAGGAAACTTGGGTTCTAGTCTCCTTTTTGGGGGAGATATGATTATCTTGAAAAACTACTCAACCTACTTTTTGAGGTATTTTTCACTCTCAAAGATTGTCATCCTAGTTCTGATTGGAAGCGCATGTGTATGTGTGTGCTTAGAGCTTTCACATATGTATGAAGAAAATTAGATTTTAATAGCTCAGTCAATACAATACTTACAACTTTCAAACTGCAGTTGGCTATTTCAGTGCAAATAGCTTTAAGAGATGAAATAAAGTTAAATGTGAGGGGGTCAGTTTCCTTCCAGAAGCTTATAAGGAGTCGAACTTTGACGCTCCGCAGAACTAATGCTTCTCTGATTTTCCCATCCAAGTCTGGCCAGTAAGTTCTGTAGAAATAATATCCATACAGATAAAATAAAATTAGTCAGTTTGGGGGGAAAAAATTACTAGACTGCAGAGAACATTGACATTAACTTGATCATTATGTGATCATTTATATTATAGAATAAATCAGCCTCTAATTTATAAGTCCTATAGAAATAATATCCATAAAGATAAAATAAAAGAAAATTAGTTAGTTTGGAGAAAGAAATTTATTGGACTACAGAGAACATTGACATTATCTTGATCACTATGTGATCATTTATATTCTAGATTAGATCAGCCTCTAATCTATAATATAAATACTGTAGAAATAATATCCGTACAGATAAAGAAAATCAGTTACTTTGGGGAAAGAAGTTTACTACAGAGAGCATTGACATTAACTGGATCATTACTTGATCATTTATATTATAGATTAGATCAGCCTCTAATCTATAATATTTAGCCTTGTAGGATATGTTGACAAAATGCTGGTCTCCTGGGTTAGAACATTGAGAAATGGTGCATTAGGCAGGTGCAGTCCTACCTAAAATGAGGTTTCCTATCAGGGCCTCAGGTTGTGTGGGCTGAGGGCACAGACATACTGACCAGCGCCACATGCCACCCTCACAGACCTCCGACTTTACCTGGGCCTCAGTTCAAATGTGCAAGAAGAATCAACTCTCCAGAAGAATTCCAGTTAGGATCCTTGAGCACTCTGTCATCTTCAAATGCTTCTTAAACCTCTCTTCTTTGATAAGTGCCCCCTAAATGAGATCTTGCTCTGGTTATCCAAGCTGCCCGCACTCTTATTTCCAAACTGTCTTAGTCTCTCCTTGCCAAGCCCCTCTGCTACTCTGGGACCTTGGAACCTTTCATCAGGCAGTTTCCCCTGTAGGTTTAGCCTTTTCCCTGAATTCTTGACTTTTTACTTCAACTAAATCTGGACTCTTTCATAGGCCACAGTTTCTGCTAAAGTCCTGCTGTGTATTTCCCACCACAACCTGACCACTTGATTTAGGAGCCAGCCTCTGCTCCCCTCGGCACACACAGTGCTTCTTTTGGAACTGTAACTTAGTTCTCATGTTAAAAACCAAAAACAATAAGCTTTCCCATGTTAAAGACAAATCTCAAATTGTTCTCTCTTTAATCCTGTAATTTGTAGACCTTCTGTTTATTCATATAAACCTTTGCCTAATTCTAGGCCAATACATTATTTGGACTAATGATATATTATTCAAAACCTTAGCCTGTGAGTAATAATTTTACCTCCAAAGGTCTCCTCGTTATATCTGATCCCAGCCTCCTGTCCTTCAAGTTCTTTCACTCTTTTATTTGTGGGCTTCTCTGGGGGCTTAGATGCTAAAGAATCCGCCTGCAATGCAGGAGACCTGGGTTCAATCCCTGGGTCAGGAAGATCCCCTGGGAAAACGAAACGGCAACCCACTCCAGTATTCTTGCTTGGGAAATCCCATGGACAGAAAAGCCTGGTGGGCTACAGTCCATGGGGTCACAAAGAATCGGACATGACTGAGAAACTAACATGTTCACTTTTCACCTGTATGGGCCCCAGATCTAAGATCCCTCTACTTTTTCCTGATGTATCAGCTCCTCCTGGTCTCCTTTCCCTGACAAGCCTAGTTTCAGTTCTGATTACCTGAAGGATAGTTGCTCCTCTCTCTTCCCTTGTCTTTTTGCAGAATCTAAATCCTAGATCAGTGCCATTATTCCTTTGGTGTATTTCTATAGTCATAAAGCTGAGGACTACTGGAAAAAGTCATCTGGACCTTCAGGGTTCTCAATACCATCTGTCAGCCTCTATCCTTGTATTGGGTTAGTTCCACCTCCTGTATCTTTTGTAATTATTCTGTTACCCCACCCTAGAAAAGCTTGTTCTTTCCTTCATTCACAAAACTGGGGGCCTTGGTCATGGTTCTCCTCAACTTTCTACCCTGATGGCGCACACATCCTTATCCCCTTCCCTCTAATTCAGAGGATAAGGTATCCTCCTCCTTCTCCCTTAGCTGTTCACTTGGCCCTCTGTAGCTGCATTTGATTAGTCGTTCCTTCCTGAGAATAGCTTCAACTTCTCCCTGGAGCCTTCCCTGGTGGCTCAGATGGTAAAGATTCTGTCTGCAATGCAGGAGACTTAGGTTCAATCCCTGGATAGGGAAGATCCCCTTGAGAGTGAATGGCAACCCACTCCAATATTCTTTCCTGGAAAATTCAAGCAACTCTGTCCATGGAGTCTCAAAGAATGGGATGCTTGACTTTCACTTTTTTCCTTCTCTACCTTCTTCATTTGTGAAAAAAATGCAAATCTTTCCCATTGAGAGACCCCTGCTTTGACTCGGCATTGCTCTGTGGCTGGTACACAATCTCTCTCCTCATTGTATTTCCAAGATATTTTAGATTATCCATGCTAATGCCTTCCCCCTTGGCTATGAAGGCTCTTAATTTTGTTTGTTTGAAGGAACTTCATGAAATGAAGTTATGTCAATCTTATGAAATTATTATCCCAACCTAAAAAGTCATAAACTTAACCTTATTCTCCTTCAGAATAATTGGAAAATCAAGCAAAATTGATTGCTTCAAATTCTTCCTAAAGAGAAGCTGAAGTCTAAAACAAACCTAAAATCAAATAAACAATAAATGGGCAAAACATGAAAAGGCGGGATTGAAAAGATGAAAGTATGTGGGAAAAAATCCATGAATGTTCAAAGGGTGCACAATATTTTAAGCAAAAATGTCTTAATAATGTGTATTTTGAACTTCCCTGGTGGCTCAGACCGTAAAGCGTCTGTCTACAATGTGGGAGACCAGGGTTTGATCCCTGGGTCGGGAAGATCCCCTGGAGAAGGAAATGGCAACCCACTCCAGTACTCTTGCTTAGAAAATCCCATGGACGGAGGAGCTTGGTAGGCTGCAGTCCATGGGGTCGTGAAGAGTTGGACATGACTGAGAGACTTCACTTCACTTCACTAATATGTATTTTGCAGCCTAAAATACTTCTTGACCATAATTAGGGGTAATCACTTTCTGGGAGAAACACATCTTTTGCAATTTTAAAGTCATGTGCATAAAGAAGTTGTGTATTATGCATATGTGAGGTTGGCAATATGAACAATATTCAAGCAATATAGGGCACATGAAATTACTTAACCTCAGCAAAATAGTTAACTTGAAATTGTAATTTTCCAGATCTAAAAGGTGTCAGGTTGTACTCCTAGAAATGTGTACTTTGGAAATTCTTCCTGGGTTAACTGGATTATTTGAAACATTTACAAGCACCCAAACTCTGCATTCCCAGCAAGAAAGCAAAAGTGGGAAATACTTGGGTCTTAGGCATACATTTATGCATGCAACGATTTAGGGGCATAAATTCTGCTTCTGTTTATTCCAAGTATTTCCACACTTGCACAGTGATGAATATTAAAAACACTCAATTTAAAAATGCTATGTTCCTCTTACAGATGGATGGATTGACTGAGAACATACATATTTTAAGTTTGCTTCTCCTGTAAGTGAAAAAGATAGTATGAAAATTTAGCATTTAAGGAAGACCAACATGAGTACAACAAAGTGATGCCTCTTTTAAAGAAAATCTTGGCAGACCTACTTAGTTTTGGTATGCCCTTCAGGCACATGTCAACTGATAACTTAAAAAAAACTTTTTCTAATAATTTTTAATTTATTTTACTTTTCCAAATAATTTTCAAATCACAACCCAATCTTCAATCTAAAGTTGCTGTCATGCTTATAATGTAAATTACTGAGGTAGTAATTTATGGGATGAGACCCTGAGTCCTTAAAATGGGCTGAGGGAGGAGATACATTCTGGGTGAGCTGCAAATATACACTGAGATGTGAACGTGCAACCTTCTGTGACTTGATAGCATCCCTGTGTCCAGGATGTTTTGTCCTGTGGTTCTCAGTTTCGTGCCTCGCCCTGGAGCCCAGGTTCTAAGTACACACTCACTGACCTTTTGGTGCTTGTGCTGGAGATAGGCAGGTAGTCCATGACTGCGATGTACACGTATTGCTTGGCATCATCTATTACACTGTAGATGGCGTCTATGTCAAAGCTTCTGTTTTTAGGGCAAAAGAGTTTGGGAGAATTCTGCGAAGACACAAAATACAAACTTTTAGACTATTAGTTTTTGCCATCTAGGGTTTTCTCTTTTTTTGTTGTTATTTAAAAAACATTTTTTTAAAAATGAATCTTGGCTTTTAGTTCTTTATGAGTTTAGACAAATATGTTTGCAGCTATATCAAAGTTCAAGCAAGTAGAATCCAAAGTGTGGTGGAATGAGTCTCAAATCTGTCCTTTAAACTGGTTTTGGGAGGGAATTCTCGTTAGTTAATTTTCTCAGATATTACCATGCATAGTATGTACACACACACACACACACACACACACACACAGGGTATATATATACACATACAGCAAGCTATTTATGCTAGAAGTTATTTCACATTGAAAGGTAAGGTGGCCATAAAGATGTTCAAGACATATGGTCTAAAAACCTTGTTTTGTTTTTTCTTTTCTCCTATTTTTTCATCAAGTAAGGAAGAGGAGGGTTCATTGTGGAGAAAGAATCATCAGTAATTCTAGAGGGAAAACCAAGTGAATTATTAAGATGCCAAGCTCATGAGCAGAGACAGGGACTTGAGAAAAATGAACAGAGGCAAATTATACTTGAGATATTTTTCTTATGTTGCTCACAGTGGTTTCCATCTTACAGAAGTATGATTTTTTTCAGATAAAGTTATTATAGAAAGGAGGGATTCCCTGGTGGGTCAGTTAAAGAATCCACCTGCAACATAGCAGACCCCAGTTCAATTCCTGGGTTGGGAAGATCTGCTGGAGAAGGGATAGGCTACCCACTCCAGTATTCTTGGGTTTCCCTTGTGGTTCAACTGGTAAAGAACGAGACCTGGGTTGGGTCCCTGGGATGGGAAGATCCCCTGGAGAAGGAAACAGCTACCCACTCCAGCATAATGGCCGGGAGAATTCAGTGGACTGTATAGTCCATGGGGTCACAAAGAGTTGGATGTGACTGAGTGACTTTCACTTTCACTTTCTTCATTATAGAAAGGAAAAGATGTACTTTGGTTTTCTTCCTGGCTTCCCGCTGGGCAAGACTGGAAGGAGCATCTCCGTAGTTCCTGCATTACTCTGACAAGGAGACACCAAACGAAGGAGCACAAACAATGCAGTGAGGGCTTAGGTGTTCAGTGTCCGGCTCTTTTGCGACTCCACGGGCCAGGCTCCTCTGTTTAGTAACAGAGGCCAAATAAATGGTTTCTGGAAGATTCCTGGCATGGCAGAACTGGGTGCTTCACCAAATGTTCTGCCAGTTATGGTGGTCAGGGGCCCTCCTGAATGCTTGGGAACAACTCCCCACCCTGTGCCGGCAGGTCCCAGCTTAGACAGAGGGAAGATGATGCTATTGGACTGGATGCACAGCTGAGGAGGAGCATGGGGCTGAGGAAGGAGCATGTTGAAGGGTCACACCTACCAGGCACCCTTACTCAGAATGTTGTCCTGGCCAATGAGTATCACAATAAGTTTTGGATTTAAATCACTTTTCTTCTGGAATGAGGATGAACTTCCAGGTATGAAAACACAAAGGACAAATGCTAAAGGAGAGAAATCAGAACAAAAAAGTCCAAAACAAAACAATAAAACATAAATTAAAAACCAAACAAAATCCAGTGCTAGTCCTACACTTTTCCCTAGCAGGCACACATGCAGACACGCCATCCGTCACTAAGACAGATGGTGCGGGCCTCTGCAGCGTCTCTCGTGTTGTCCTTCCCTCTTCCTCCAGACTGCTGTTTCCCCCACCCAGGCACTGGTGCTGTTTGCTGGGCACCACTTCTATGTATCTTCTGAACTCATTTCCCTGTCTCCACGACGCTTACAAGACAAAGAAATGTGTGTCTCTCTCAGGACCCCTCGTTTCTTGGAATTCAGCCTGATCTCATTGGGGCAGATGTATGCACAGCCTCTGTAACCTGGGTCTCCTGTTTCTGTCTTCCTCATTTGCACGCTATCATGCCTTCTGCATCCCAAACTAAGATAATCGTCAGTCCATGACCCTGCTCTCACCTTGTCTGCCTCCGTTTATTTGCTCTGGCCGGTCCCACTGGCTGAAGTGTTTCCCTATATTTACCTATCAGAGTTCTATACTTTCTCTAAGTTCAAGTTCAAATACTATCTCCTTCATGAACTAAAAAAAAAATTATTTATTTTTGGCTGTGCCGGCTCTTCGCTGCTGTGCATAGACTTTCTCTAGGTGCGGCGAGCTAGGGCTACTCTCTAGTTTCAGTGCTTGAGCATCTCATTCTGGTGGCTTCTCTTGTTCGGAGTACAGGCTCTAGGGCTCAAGGGCTTCAGAAGCTGTGGCACACAGGCTTAGTCGCCCCCAGGCATGTGGGATCTTCCTGGACCAGGGATCGAACCTGTGTCTCTGCATTGGCAAGCGGACTCTTAACCACTGGACCACCAGGGAAGTCCTGAAACATTTTTATATTGTCACCCAGAAGTTACTTCTCCTTTTTCTGTCTTCCCATAATATGATTTATTTGTTATATTATTTAGAATATTGAAACTTAAAATCACTTGCATCTGATCTCCTCTCCTTGCCTAGACGGTTACTATCTTGATTTTGGGAACCGTGTTTTACTCATTTTTCTATTTTCATTAATAAATGAATATTCAAATGAATTAATTCCCTCAGCCTGTTGGGTCTGCTTTACCCAACAAGTAAAGCTTACATGAAGTAGCTAAGGATCTTAGCTCTAGACAGGAGCCCAGGTCAACTCTGAAATGTATCCAAATGCCCATATTTTTGCTTCAGTTAGGAATTTCCTGAACTTCCTTGCATGTTCCCTAAACTGGATTTTGGTTTCAGGGAGAAACAAATTTAGACATAGAGTCACTGGTCTCTTTCATTGGCTATCGTCTAATAAGTTTGGATACTATGCTTTGGTGATGAAGCGTTTACATGCTGGTGACACGCTGGCTTCCAGCATTTATAACCTGTAGTAGGCTAGACATGTCCCTTACACTTCCTGAGCCTCTGTTTCCAGCGGGGTGAGAACAGTAACAAATCTTTCATTATGATTTGCCTTTGAGGCTTAAATAAGAGAATGGCCTACTCCTGGTCTGGATCTGTTCCTCTTCTGCACCTGATTTCATTCATTCATCAAATATGACTAAGTATTGATACCAGCCATGCAACCAGCTCTAGTCTAGGTACTTGGCATACATCAGTGATCAATATAAGATTCCTGCTTTGTGCAGTTTCACTCCAGCACATGCTACATTGTACTTCCTTCATCTGTGTGATTCTCTACCAGCTTGTGAGCTGCTTGGTTTTATGTCTCTGGAGCCTTGTGCCATGCCATGCTTAGCATGTATGACATGCTCAATAAATATTTGTGGAATGTGAGAGTGCTTCTTAGATTACTAAGTGTTGGAGTCTTGTGTGACCCCCCAACCTCTACTCCTAGTTGGAGCTGCTTTACTCTAGGTATTTCCATCTATGTGTGAATGTCTATTTACTTGTACTTGTCTTGTTTCCTACATTCTCATTTCCTAACCCAATGCCTAGAGCACAGCAGGTGCTACATGTGTTTATTAAGGAAACACATGACTATTTGTGTTAGTACTTCTGCCCCTGGGGTCATGGTAGTCCTTGTGTGTTCTCTGATCTGGCAGAGGAAATTAACTTGTTCTGCTTGTTTAATTAGAGAGAAGACTGTTGTTTTCTTATCATTCCTGGATTAATTTTCTGACCCTTGCACTTTGTACTCCTTTATTCCAAAGCAAAATACAAAGAGAAGAAAAATACAGATCCTTTTCTTTGTTTCAGCTCTCAATGATCTGTTACCAATCAAGTGCTCTTGAGGCACCTTGATTATAGGAAATCTCTATTTCCTTCTTACATCAATAAACACCTTATATTTATATGAACCTTGTTTTGCATATTCATTAAATTCTTGCTTTAGTAGGGTTTTATTTCATATCAGATTCCTGGTTTAAAAAATCCATATTCCATTCCCAGAATATATATGCTAAAATGTAATTAAACATGAAAAGACAATCTACAGAATGGGAGAAAATACTTGCAAATCATATACATCCTTGTATCTAGAATGTATAAATAACTCTTACAACTTAATAACAAAACCCCAAGCAATCTAACTGAAAAATGGGCAGAGGCTTTGATAGACATTTCTCTAAAAAGATATACAAATGACCAATAAGTGCATTAAAATATGCAAATCAAAACCATAAGACAAATTGCACAAACGCTAAGAGGGCTAAAATAAAACGGAAAGTAGCAAGTATTGACTAAGATGTGCAGAAATTGAAATCCTCATTCATTTCTGGTGGAATTGCAAAATGGTGCAGCCAATTTTAAAAAGTTCGTCAATGCCTCAAAATGTTTAAGATAGAGTTACAACAGTACCCAGCAATTCCACTCCTAAGTAAAACTCAAAATAGCTGAGAACAGGTATTCAAATAAAAATTTGTACATGAAGCTTCATAGGAACACTATTCACAATAGTCAAAAGGTAAAAACATCTAAATGTCCATCAACTGATGGACAGACAGCAAAACATATAGCTCAGTCGTGTCCGACTCTGCGCCCCCCGTGGACTGTAGCCCACCAGGCTTCTCCATCCATGGGATTCTCCAGGCAAGGATACTGGAGTGGGTTGCCATTTCCTTCTCCAGCTATATCCATACAGTGGAATATTATTTGGCCATAAAAGGAACAAGAACTGAGTCACGCATTTTGAAACCATTTTATTAATACTAAGTGAAAGAAATCAGTCACAAAAGACTACATATTATTATATCAATACTTCATTTATATGAAGTATCTAGAAAAAGGCAAATCCTTAGAGACAGAAAGTAGATGAGTGCTTTCTAGAGCCTGAGACAAGGGGAAAATGGAGAGCAACTACTAACAGGTATGGCTTTTTCCTTTGTGGTGATAAAAATATTTTAAAATTAGAAAGTATACAGATGATAGTAAAACTCTGTGACCATACTGAAACCCACTGATTTTTACATTTTAAAAGGATGGATTTTATGGTAACAAATTCTCTCTCAATAAATCTATTGAAGTATAGTTAAAATATACAGCTGAGATTCTAAAGGGAAATTTAATTATATTTTTCAGAGCAGCACCAAGTTCTATTCAATGTCTGCCCTCACCCACTAAATGACTACAGTATACATGAATGGTGGATGAATGAACTAAGCAATAAACAAGAAGATATTAAATTTTTCTAGCACCCAGATCAATAAAAACAGACCTTGAACTAACTAGTCTTAATCTTGGAAATCAAATGCATTATCTTAAGAACTCTAAAAAGCATTCTACAAAATAGAACAAAAACCCTCACTCTGTTGTTATAAAATAGGACAAAAAACCTCAGTCTGTTGTTCCCATCTTCTGATTTCAATAGGGAATGTAAGAAAATTAGAATGATTCAGCCCCAAGTTATTAGAGATCACATACTTAAATCTAACCAATACCTCTTTCTGTCCTATGAGAAAATTGGAAATAATTTATATCTACATCACTTTTAAAATTTATATATAACCATGTTATTAATCACCTAAAATCTAATTTCTGGAATGATAATTCTTAAGGCCCTCAATATATATATTTTGTGTGTTAATTTAGTGTTGGGACTGTAAGCCTATAAAAATATAACATACTATTTTAAGATAATTTATAACAAATATTTTGAACAAATATAAAACAAATATTTTGAATATTTAAATAATATTCAAGTTTATTTTGAATAAATTTGCCTTGACATTTGTTTGGCACATATACTCAGAAAACTGTATGTATCCTGGAACTTTTTATTGATATTACTACTAATAGAACCAATCCAACATTTACTGCTGCTTTAGGGAGGCCTGAGGGAAGCCGAGACATTACTTTGTTGACTAAGGTCCATCTAGTCAAGGCTATGGTTTTTCCTGTGGTCATGTATGGATGTGAGAGTTGGACTGTGAAGAAGGCTGAGTGCCAAAGAATTGATGCTTTTGAACTGTGGTGTTGGGGAAGACTCTTGAGCGTCCCTTGGACTGTAAGGAGATCCAACCAGTCCATTCTGAAGATCAACCCTGGGATTTCTTTAGAAGGACTGATGCTAAAGCTGAAACTCCAGTACTTTGGCTACCTCATGAGAAGAGTTGACTCACTGGAAAAGACCCTGATGCTGGTAGGGATTGGGAGCAGGAGGAAAAGGGGACGACAGAGGATGAGATGGCTGGATGGCATCACGGACTCGATGGACCTGAGTCTGAGTGAACTCCAGGAGATGGTGATGGACAGGGAGGCCTGGCGTGCTGCGATTCATGGGGTCGCAAAGAGTCGGACACGACTGAGCGACTGAATTGAACTGAACTGAGGGAAGTAGCGGAAGTAACGACGATAAAGAGAGTACAATGTATGACCTTTGAAGCCTTATAAAAAAGTGGGAAAGTGAAAGTTGCTGTCACGTCTGACTCTTTTTGACCCCATGGACTATACAGTCCATGGAAATCTCTAGGCCAGAATACTGGAGTGGGTAGCTGTTCCCTTCTCTGGGGACAACTCGGGGATCCCAACTCAGTTCCCAACTCAGGAATTGAATCCAGGTCTCCCACATTTCAGGCAGATTCTTATCATCTGAGTTACCAGGGAAGCCCAAAATAGTGGGAGAGATAATCAATAAACAAATAGCTACAAAAATGTGATTAATGTTGTAACAGAGGTGAGACCAAGGAGTTCTGGGCAAATGATACCAATATTGGGGGTTTTCTGACATTTATTTATCTTATGTCTGTAAGATTTTATTCCTCTCTAAAAAATGGTGTTGAATTAATATCTATTGAACTGAAATTCAAAGGTAGGCTTGAGATATTAATATGAAATAGAAAATAAAATAACAATAATTTTAAATAATTAAATAAATAAAAATAGAAAACAAAGGTGCTGCATGTTTAAAAGATCATAGCTTAAGGAAAGAACTGTTAAAAAAGCTCAACCTATTTTGTAGCACCGGGCTTCCTCAGTGGCTCAGAGGTAAAGAATCTGCCTGCAATGCAGGGGTTGCAGGAGAAGGGGGTTCAATCCTTGGTTGGAAAGATCCCTGAAGAAGGGTATGGCAACCCAGTCCAGTATTCTGCCTGGAGAATTCCACGTACAGAGAAGCCTGGGGGGCTACACAGTTCATAGGGTCGCAAAGAGTCGGACAGGACTGAAGTGACTTAGCACAAGGAATATAACAAAGCCCTTGCATTTTCACAGATTTTACTAAAGGCCTGGGCCCTCTCTCTGAAGTAGATGTGTTAACTTTGGGATCAACAAAGGAGGACTCCCCCACTTTTTTAAGGGTCAGAATTTAAATTTATGCAACAACCATATTCATTCATCTCTAAGATTCAAACTGTAAATTCAAAATCCACCAATTATCTGAACTATGCTTATAATTCACCTGTTTCTTGCTGCTTCCAGCTGTTCTGTTGGACCTTTAGGGTATCATGTTACCATTAATGTTGCCATTAATCTGGATTAAGGGTTCCTTGGAAAATTTCCTATTGCAACTAATCTACAAATTGAGAATAATATCTGATTTTCTTGTCTTACAGGGATGTCTTAAGAGGAAACAAAATTGAATATATGCAATAATTGTATTACTAAAATGCCTTAGATGATATGCTATATGCTGCTGCATTGTTTGACCTGTACACAAACCAAAAAAGTGACCTTTTTAGTTCTATTTGATGGAAATCTTCCATAGTCTATTATTTTATGTTACTCACACTTACATGAATCTATTTAAGACAAGCAACTTCAATTTTCTCTCTATTGCTACACTTCTAAATTTTCAGAAAGTGCTTTCATTTTAATGGGCAAAAAAGCTACTATTTCCTCTTCTATGAAAAGCTCTTCAGTGACAGAAAAGTTGTTGGCAACTTGTAAGACAGTGGAGAAACAGCCATATTAAATTGGGAGAATGGTTACGAGAAGTTTACCCGAGCAACAGGATCAATTCAGAAGCCTGATTCAAATAAAAATTTTAAGGTTTCACCCAGGTCCAGTGGATCAGATCCTGGTGAGGGTGGGGAACTATAAGTTTGTATTTTTTACTTACTTGCTTAAAAAAAATCAAACCCAAAACTAAGATCATGGCATCCAGTCCCATCACTTCGTGGCAAATAGAAGGGGAAAAAAATGGAAACAGTGACGGATTTTCTTTTCTTGGGCTCCAAAGTCACTGTGGATGGTGACTGTAGCCATGAAATTAAAAGATGTTTACTCCTTGGAAGAAAAGCTATGACAAATTTAGACAGCATATTAAAATGCAGAGTGATCACTTTGCCAACAAAGGTCCATATAGTCAAAGCTATGTTTTTTCCCAATAGTCATGTATGGATATGAGAGTTGGATCTTAAAGAATCAAAGAATTGATGCTTTCAAATTGCGATGCTAGAGAAGACTCTTTAAAGTCCCTTGGACTGCAAGGAGGTCAAACCAGTCAGTCCTAAAGGAAATCAACCTTGAATATTCATTGGAAGGACTGATGCTGAATCTGAAGCTCCAGTGCTTTGGTTACTTGATGAGAAGAGCCAACTCATTGGGAAGGACCCTGATGTTGGGAAAAACTGAAGGCAAAAGGAGAAGGGAGAAACATAGTTAGGAGATGGTTAGATAGCATCACCAACTCAATGGACATGAATGTGAACAAACTCCAGGAGATGGTAGAGGACAGAAGGGCCTGGTGTGTTGCAGTCTATGGAGTCACAAAGAGACAGACACAACAGCAACTGAATAACAACAATACTACAACTTATTTATTTATTTTTAGCTTTTGGTTGTGCTGGGTCTTCATTGCTGCACAGGCTTTCTCTAGCTGCAGACAGTAGAGGCTACTCTTCCTTGCAGTGTGCAGGATTCTCACTGCGGTGGCCTCTCTTATTGTGAAGCACAGGTACTAGAGCATTCGGGCTTCAGTAGTTGTGGCTCCCAGGCTCTAGAGCACAGGCTTAGTTGCTCCGTGGCATGTGGAATCTTTCCAGAGCAGAGACTGAAACTGTGTTCCTCTGTGCCACCAGGAAAGTCCCAAAAGTTTGCATTTCAATCAGGTTCCCTGTCTGGTTCTTAGATGCTTTAAAGTTTGAAGACCAGGACTGTAGGCTCAGATATTTACATTGCCCACTCTCAGCAACACTGTGGGGACAGCTGTGGTGTGTGGGCATCCAGGTGGTGGCTTCCAAGTGTAGTCAGAGGCTTGGAAACTGTGCTCTGGCCTTTTGGAAGGGCCTCTTGACCCCCAACCCCAGTCAAATACAATAGCTCTGCTTTTGTCTGTTTTACACACCAGGGTTTCCTCAGAGGGTTATATTGCTAAAATTGAGTCTGAAAATCACTGGTGAAAGGCATTTAGCATCTCAGAAGACCTGGGTGCTTGTGTTTCTCTTGGCACCTGCCATCTGATGGGCTTTGTGCTTGTAGATAAACTTCACTATCTTCCTTTGAAACACAGCCATAATGTTGGGTCTACCTAACGGGTGATGGTGGGGATCCAACCAGATAACACAAAGTATCTGAAACTAGGAATGATTATTAACAGGTATTGTTATTGTAACTAGGGACAGCATGTGCTTGAGTATAAGAATGAATATATTTTAACTCTTCCAGGGATATGTCAGGATAGACTGGTTGAATTCATTTTTACCCAACATAAGATTGCACTCAAACATTCCAACTTAATAAAGGGCTTCTGGAGGAAGGAGGGGAGGAGGAGGGAAAAAAAGAGCAAAACTCACCGACACAAATGCTTGAGATTTGGTTTCGTTCAACTGAAGCTGCAATTTCTTTTCATTGTCATAGACTCCATAAAGTCTCTTGGACCAGGTCTGAGGTACTCTGCTCTTGAATTTTAATGAACTGTATAAAGCGAATATCCTTTGTAAATCTAGGACCAGGCAGCTGCAGTTGTAGAAGATGACACCGAGTTCTTTCATCTGTGAAATTAAAATTGAGAGCATCAATGCCATGTACATGCGATGGTGTTATTCTCAGACAAAAAAATGCACAAGAATGCAGAAATAGTGATTTTTTCTTGTAGTTGCTATACTATAACAACTATATATGTGTATCCACACACACACACACATATATATACATATGTGTATGTAAGTATGTAGATATAGTCATATTATGGTATACAGAAATGATGTGTCATTAAAATGCTTAAATATTTGAGAAGTTTTGCCTGTTTTTGCATTTGAGCTCTTTTTTAAAAAGATGCATTTATTTATTTTTTTGGCTGTGGTGAATCTTCACTGCTGCACATGGGCTTTCCTTAGTTGCAGCGAGCAGGGCTTACTCTTTGTTACTGCGATCAGGCTTCCCATGGCGGTGGCTTCTCTTGTTGCAGAGCACAGACTCTAAGGCGTGCCGGCTTCAGTAGACGCAGCTCGCAGGCTCTAGGGCACAAGCTCAGTAGTTGCGGAGCACAGGTTTAGTTGCTCCGAAGCATGTGGGATCTTCCTGGACCAGGGACTGAACCAGTGTCTCTTGCATTGCAAGGTGGATTCTTAACCACTGAACTACCAGGGAAGCCCTGCATTTGGACTCTTATGGATAATTTTTCCATATTCACCAACATATTTTATATCAGCTCTTCAGATTCTTTTCTTCAATATTAAATTTTTTGGTATGAATCCTTAAATAATGCAGCAATATAAAGATTGACTTTCAGCTGCAGCACAACAAAATGGTTTAGATCATGGATTCTGGAGTCAGGCCACCTGGAATTAGGTTCCAGCCCAACAACTTTCTGACTGTGTGACTTTGGACAAGATATTTAATCTCTCACCATAATTTTCTTCTTCCATAAAAAGGAGATAATATTATTTATTTCATACAATTGCTATGATACATGACATGGTTAATATGTTTTTATGGGCTTAGAATAGTGCCTATCACATGGTAACCACTTAAAATACATTAGCAATTATTATTCTTATTAAGACTGCACAAGCCTCAAGAGTAAGAGGGGCTACCCTGGTAGCCTCAGCTGGTAAAGAATCCACCTGCAATGCAGGAGACCCTGGTTTGATTCCTGGGTTGGGAAGATCCGCTGGAGAAGGGGTAGGCTACCCACTCCAGTATTCTTGGGTTTCCCATGTGGCTCAGCTGGTAAAGAATCCGCCTGCAATGCAGGAGACCTGGATTCAATCCCTGAGTTGGGAAGATCCTCTGGAGAAGGGAACAGCTACCTACTCCAGTATTCTGGCCTGGAGAATTCCATGGACTGTATAGTCCATGGGGTCAACAAAGAGTCGGACACGATTGAGTGACTTTCACCTTCAAGAGTAAGAGACCAATAGGATCTTGCAACAAAGAAATCATAGTGTGATGCATCGGTAAGCGAATGTGCCAAAGACAGCTGTTGACTGTCTAGGATGCAGGGCTTCCCACGTAGTACAGAGGTAAAGAATTCGCCTGCCAATACAAGAGACACAGGTTCGATCCCTGGGCCAGAAAGATCCTCTGGAGGACGAAATGGCAACCCATCCCAGTATTCTTGCCTGGGACGGAGGATCCTGGTGGGCTACAGTCCATAGTGTCACAGGCACTTGGACACAACTAAGCAACTGAGCATGCATGGATGTCCAGAATGTAATTGAGAAAGAAAAAGAAAAAAAAGACCTCTCTATAATCCTGTGTGAACAATGACAAAATGTGAGCATTGTTCAAACAGAAATGACTGAAGAGCCCCATCCTAGTTGATATAGGTGACAGTTGCTTCTTTACCAATCACAGTTTCAACTTTAATTCATCCCCCTCCATAACTGATGGCTTAGTAAAACACCTAATCACAAAGTTGTTCAATTTCCAATAGCATCCAATCCTGAGCTTTCTTATACCCTATTCCCTGCTTCCTTATACCATCCCTTGTAAAACCTTGTACAAAGTCCAAACCCCGTAAGACTTATAGTCTTTCCTAAATTCATCTTCCTTACACCCTGCAAGTGGCCATAGTGTCACTCTATCTCCCTGAAACAAGCAACTTGTTCATCTCCAGCATGCAGGCTGGTTTTTGGCTTGAGGGCAATGACACCTCCTTATCTCCAGAACATGCACATCACGGGGTTATGAGTGCTGGAAGCAGACAAGTTACTGCAGTAAGCACAGTGCCCAGCACTCAGTGTGTTGGCTGCTGTTCTTCTAGCCTAAGTCACACTGTGGAGGGAGCACCGGATAGTCAACACGGTTCCAGCTGAAACAGGAAGCGGCCCAGGAAGCAAAGCAGGAAGCATTTAGGGGGAATGAATAAATGAATGAAGGCAATAATGGTTGTACATAAGGGCATGTTGGACACGACTTAGCGATTGAGCACGCACAAAGGCATAAAGAACGGCTGCACTTGAGGAAGAGACTTTACCCTTAAAGCCTAAAGTCAAGTGGCGCTTCTGAAAATGCTCAGTGTTGCTGAAATCTGTTATGTACCTTATGTTGGAATGCATACTACCACACACTTTAATCTGGAAATCTAATGAAGTAATTCTTTAAAAGCTAATGTAAAATCTAGAAACAAAAAATAAAAATGCTTATTTTAATGGTGTCATAATTATGAATGATGTTTGTCCCTTTAGGTATGATCAGATAGAGGGAAGTGTATTTATAAACATTGTCAGCATTTATCATCCCCAGGGCTCCCCTTATGTACCATTTATCATCATCAACATGCAAGAGGTCACTGCCTCTCTGTGCACTCTACTTAGATTTCCTCTAGCTGCTAATATTTCCAATGACTGCATTCTAAACAAAGATTAAGTGTTCCTTTCCCCCTGTTGTGTAAGCTGCTTTTTGTGAGCTTTTCTCTGCAATGTCTGACATCATTTTGCTGTGACTACATTACAGCTTCAAAATCCAAAGGCAATGAAACAAGCCAAGATTTGCCCTCTCGGGATATAAAGAGAACTTGACCTCTGTTTATCGTCCTCTCAATCTTAGAATAACTCAAACCCATTTCTAAATATATGTATTTGATTTAGGCTGGTATCAAGTGAAGATGGGGAAAAAAAGAAATTGGCTTTTGTTTTGGAGATCTTTCAGTCAGAGCCAAAATTCAGGACAGGTTTATGAACAGACATTTCTAAAATGCTGGCAGAGGGGAAAATAACAAAGATTAGGCTTCTGAAGAGCTTTTATGTCCAGATTATCAAAGGAACAAAAAGTTAAACTGAGATTCTTTGACTGATCAGTGGAGGTACTCTGATGGGCTGCCCTGACTTTTCAGTTCAATCACACAACTGATGGTTGATTGAATGGCCCAACTGTTTGAGTAAAACTACCTTGAAAAAGTTGGAGATTTATCAGCTAATGATTCTTTGGAAGATAGTTATTCTTAGGAGGAGACTGATTCTCTTTTCCACAAAGTAGGAATGTGTTAGTGATCAACTCACAGAGCTCAGAAAGGTTTAGGGCCTCAAATGACCTGGAACACCCTGCCAAAAATCTCTTCTAAGGGTAATGATTTTATTTACAGCTTGTATTACATCAATGGTTCTCTTATGTCACTTGCAATAGGATATTATGGGAGGCCCTGCTGAAGTGTTTTTTTTTTTTTCTTTCATTTTTTAGGATCCAATGAGTAAATTTTATTTGCAGTTTAACAATGCAAGCAACACAAAATTTAGTTCTACCATTCCAAATTTATTGGGGCTTTCCCATAGGGTCTAATTATTTGTTTTTGTTTGCTTGTAAAAAAGACTCTTTTTCTGAAGTGTTTGAGTTTGAGACAATCCAGCAGATACTTACTGCTTAGGGAGAAATAACAGAAGTAGTACTAGTTTACTATAGTGCTTACTATGCTTCAGACACTGTTCTAAATGCTTTACAAGTCTTGTTGTTGTTGGTTAGTTGCTAAGTCGCATCTGACCCTTTTGTGACCCCACAGACTGCCAGACTCCTCTGTCCATGAGATTTCCCAGGCAAGAACACTGGAGTGGGTTGCCATTTCCTTTTTCAGGGGATCTTCCCAACCCAGGGATCAAACATGAATCTCCTGCATTGCAGGCAGATTCTTTACTGCAGAGCCACCAGGGAACCCTTCACAGGTCTGCATTCATTTAAATTTCACAACAACTCATTGCACAGGTGAGAAAACTAAGGTTTGGAGAGATTAAGGGAAATGTCCAAACACACAGCTAATGAGCAGGGAATCTGAAAGTTTAGTTTAATATTTCATCGTTGGGAAGAATTGCTCTCAAAGAGGTACCAGAAGTTTCTTAAGGTGAGGGTTAAGTCCTACTGTTTATGAGTGTGTCCTCTTTTTTTCTGCCTTGGAATTTCTACTTATATTCATAGTCTCCATTTCAAAGCAAAATAGGAATTAGGGAAAAGTAATTATACCAGAAAATCTCCATTTTCCTTTAATTTTTCAAAGTTAGTGGGAGGGAGTTATGAAGGTAAATGCAGTGAGGAAAAAAAAAGAAACCTTTCCTACTTAGGGCATGAGAGGCAGTATAAAGGGAGACAGGCTTGGTTTAGTGGGTTTTATTGGTGACGCAGAAGCCAAAGCAGGCAGCTGATGGATGCTCTTGTCAGCAGAATAAGGGGATGCATTAGCATCGTTCTTCACTGTAACTTCACTGTGACTCAGAATAATTAATCCAAGTGAGCTTAACCACAGCTCAATCTATCATTTATGGGTGTCTGGCTTGTTGTTTTCATGATCTTATAGAAATGTGAACCAGTATTTCTTTAATTTTCTTGACAAAGACAAAAGAAGTTGCAACACTGAGCAACTCTTAGGCATCCAGTTAGTGGTTGATTTATATTCTGAGTTACTGCAGGAAATTTAATTACTAGGAGCTCTAACTCGATTTTGTTTCTGCCCTCAAGGTGAAATTTTTGTTACTGGGGGTGGAAAATAAAGAATTGAATCTTAGCAGCTCAAGACAGCCTCCTGCTCAGAAATGTCCTCTTTGGCCCCTTCACTTCCACGGTGGGTGGTCCATACCACTTAACTTCCTGATGTCTTGTTTTCTTTGTTACCAAGTGGGAATAAAAATGCTTGCCAGTAGGAACACGACTAATTGAAAAAAAGGAGAATGTAAAAACCTTAGAGAACAGCTAGTTCAACCTTATTTGAAAATTAAGGAAACTGAGATCCCTAAAGGGGAAGTGACTCGCAAGATCACAGAATAATGTCCTCCGACTTCAGTCCTGGCTCTTCCTCCTGACAACGCTGTGCAGATACCTCACAGTGTTCCTTCATAGTGTAGACGAAGAATACTGTCTGCCACGTAAAGAAACCAAGGATGCTACTTTCCAAAGTACCACTATTCATTTGCCATCTTTGACTTTTGGCTAAAAGGAACTCACACATCAATTTCTTGTCTGCAGTCTTCCCAGACTGTTCACCCCAAGGGGTTTCTGCATGGAGAAAAACTGGCCCTAGATAGTTAAGGTACATATCAAAGGAATCATTTCAATAAGACCGAATCATTTCAATCCTTCCATACATAGGAAAGCACAACCTCATTAACTTGAGATGTTTGTTTTTTTCTTTAGTTAGCATAAATCTTTTGATGTAAAACTACCTGGTTTGTTTTTGCAAAACTCCTATATATCCTGTCTCCTCCCTTACATCTCAGAGCTATTTGAGAGCCTGCCTCCCAGGCTTGAGTCTTCAGTATGTCCATCTAATAAAATGTAATTCTCAACTTCTAGGTTGTGTAATTTTTGTCCCCTAACAGTAGGACGAATGAAGGGTTTTGGTTTTTCCTTTCCTTCCCTCCCGTTTCTCCCTCCCTCCCTTCCTTCTTTCTGTCAATGCGTTATCTTTTATAACAGTCTGAAAACTTTCCAAAGTACCACTATCCTCTTGGCATCTTTAACTTTTGTCTGTAAGGAATTCACACATCAATTTCTTGGCTTTATCTGGTCAAAGGAAAATCAATAGATAAAACAGTAACCAGAGAATGCTAATGGGAGGAATTTTAAAAGAATGGGGTTAAGAGTGGAATAGGAGGAAGCAAATTGGAAACACATTTCAGTTATTCTTTGGAGTACTTTAATTTTATCCTGCTTCTTTAGAAGCGTTGAATAATGATTCCAAAATGTTACCACATCTCCTCCTATCATCCCTGTTTTCTCTCTTCTCTTCTTAGTGAGCAGTGAGGAAGCTGAGATCATGTCACTTTCAGTTCATTTTATTTGATCCCTTTTTCATATGTTGGGCCAGACCCGAGTGACTGTATTTGCCTTTCAGGCTTGTACAATGAACATCTGGCCACACATATGTACCAGGATGCTAATTAACATCAATGAGAATTTCACCCATTACCTTCTTATTCAGGCAAAGATGAAATACTTAAGCAAACTATAGATGGAGAGAAACTCTTTTTTTAAAAAAACAGAAACCCCACCAAATGTATAAATCTCATGCTACTCTTTTGCAACCAAGTCATCTAATTGTGGGAAAAAGGGGCAAGTGGACAGTCCTTAGTGGGTTACATTTTTATATTATAATCTAACAAACTCTTTCAGTACTCACAGTCTGCTTTAAGACCTTGAAGTATAGAAAAGCTCTGACATTTTTCAAAACAAAAAAAAGGATTCCCCTCTAGTTCCAGAGATGTTTTTGCCTCCATTCTGTTCCCTTCCTCCTGATTCATTTCTTGGCAGCTCGGAGCACAGTTCTTCGGGTTCCTCCCATTAAGTAATTCCTTCATGGGTGGCACTGTGACACTTTACTAATACCAAAGTGGCAGAGCAACCAGGGTGGGAGGCTACCTAGCTTTTAAATGAAATGCTATACCTATATACTCAACCCCAGTGGTTCTCATCTCTTCCCTGTCCGTGGAGCTCTAGAAACATCTCAGAATGGTAAAAAGAAACTGTTCTGCCCTAGTCTGGGCCATCATTGGGCTGGCTGGCAACCCTGAGTACCATGGCCAGCCAGTCAGGGTGATTATTGTGTTAGTGCATAGAGCAAGGGCTTGGGCTTGGATTCTGGTCCTCACAACCTTCTCCACTGTGACTCAGGGCAAGTTGTTTACCCTTTTGTGTCTGTAGCTCACCCATTCCTTAATCTGTCAAGTGGAGATGATAATAATGCTCATAAGATTGCTGCAATGATTAAACAAACACATATAATCTGTTTAGAACAATGTCCCTCACATAAAATAACACAAGTGGGAGAACAGAAGGACCTGATTAACCATGAATGTGCCCTGTGAGCATGTTAAAAAATGCAGCAGAGCCACTGGGACACCAAATACCAATGGCAGATAAAACTGGTCAGTAAGAGTGATCTGATGGAAACAAATGAAAGTAATGTCACTGAGTGTGAAAATAAATTAATAAATAGGTAGATAAATAAATAAAAATTTAAAAGGTCAGATTTTTTTTTCCTACTTCAAAATTCTTATTTGGACCTAAAGTGAAAGCTAAATTACTCAATTCTTTCCACATGTTTTTGGGTTACTAAGACACGGCTGTCATAAATAATTCAAAAGAAATAAATGCCTAAGGGCAGTTATAGCAAAGAAAACTGTCTGGTAACCAAACATTACCAGAAAGGTGTGTGTTTGTCCCTGTATAATATAAAATAATAAATTTCTCCGATCTTACAAGCAATGCAATTTTTATAAAATAGTGCCTGCTTCATCAGTTCACAGGCTGGTATCCAGACTTCATAAATAATTCAGTTCAATTCAGTAATTAAAAATTGAGCATGTCTGATGTATAACTGTGTGCATGGGTGGGCTGGGGTGTGAAGGAGTGGTGGTAGTTAGGAGAGCACAAAAACAAGCTATAAATCAATGTAGAATCTGCAAACTGCTTAAGGGAAATATCACCCACATTTTGGAAGACTCATATAAGAGAGAGAGAGATTGCATTTAGAAGGGATTTTTAACCTCTGGATCACGAGGGAGTTCAGCAGGTGTGAAGCCTACATATCTGCAGGTTTATAAGGAGAATTTTCATAGGTTTTGGCCAAATCCTCTGTGATTAAAATGGCTAATAGCTTGAGCAGCAGATGACTGCCAAATTAGATGGATGTGAAATGGCCTCATGGGGGTAGAGAATTGGAAAAAGATCTTGAAAGATCTTGAAACAACAGTTTCAACAAGCAGAGTTGGGAGGACAAACCTGGCAGAATAGAGGGCGTGAACAAAGGCAGGGAGGTAAGAAATGTCAGGAGCATAAGCTTAGAGAGAATGAGTGGTGGGAGGGAAAGTTCTGGTAAGTGAAAGGCTGGTATATTACGAAGTGTGGGCCCATCACCCTACATGTTAGAGGTCAGAAACCCAACTGCCTGGGCATCAGAACAAACATGTGATGTAAATGCATGTAAAACCTTATGAATAGAGGAGATTGAAGCTGCTCTAAGGAGTGTATGCCTTGCATGATGACATGAAATTTTATTTTTTATTATTTCTGGCTAGCCCCCAAATATTAGCCTGCTGAGTTGGCCCTCTGGCCACCAGTTTGGGAATTGTACTTGGAATGTTAATGAAGTGAAGTGTCATTACCCAATTCCTTTGACACTGAATAGGTGGGAAAGAAACAAAGAAACAAGAAGCAGGGCCTGGAAGAGATGTTGGAGTCCCAAACCACAGAAATAGGAGGTCACTGTTGCAGGACCTGAGAGGATGGTTGATTAAATGTGTGGGGATAGGGAATGGAAAGAGACAGAGCTGACTTCTGGGTTTCTAAAGTGGGTGACTAGAATGAACATTAAACAGAGCAAATCTGACTGCAGATCTTTTGAGTTTGAAGTCCCTTTGTGAAATTCAATTGGTGAAAATATTTAACATTTATTGAGGTCTTACTGCTTTATAAACTTTATTTTTATTAACTCTCTCAGTCTTCAGAACAACCAAGTCAGGTGAGCACTATCACTGTCTCCTTTAACACACAGGGGGACTGAGGCACAGAACAATTAAGGCCAAACACTTAGTAAGGAGTGTGATCAGAATCTGAGCACAATCAGTGCAGCTCCAGGATCCACACTCTAAACCATGATGCTCTCGATGATGGTTCAGTGGGTTGGTAACTCTGAATCTGAGCCGGTGGCATAAATCGGTGAACCAATATCACAGAAATGTGGATGCCACTACAAGAGCAGATGATTATTGCAGGAAGAATAGGTGGGCTGTTCAGAATGGATTATGAGTGCTTTTGTCTTTTTTACTGTCCCTTTTCAAGAGCAACGTTGACTGCTATATTTGCAGTGCCTAGTACATAACAGATTTTTGATAAGCATTTCTTAAATGAATGAATGGATGAATGAAATCACCATTAATTAAGGGAAAAACTCAGTACTTAGGAACCCCTAACAGGAGACAACAAAGGACCAGTCAAAAAGGCAGGAGAGGAACTTAAAGAATTCAGTGTCACATAAGAGAAATTTTTGAAAAACTAAAAAACTGAGAGGGATTTCAAGAAGGAAGAAATGAACAAAGTCCATGAGCAAAGAAGTGCGCTGAAGCATTTCTTTTGTTGATGTTGGCAGTTAGAAAATCTTTCCCCTTAGACCTTTGCTAATTTCTTAAGTGTGTTTAGGAAAGTTTTCTGTTTCTCTGTCTTTCTTAAAGGAAGTTGGGCAGGAGATAGTTCAGCAGGGAGTGGATAGGAAGTAAAGAGTCTTCGATGAATTTCTCAGTCAAGCCAGGACTCAACTAGTGTTCTCAGTGCTGCTTACTAAGCCCAGGAGTGAGCAACGAGGCTGGAAGTGTGGGTGAGTAAGGAAGGAAACAGCTTCTTTTTTGTGCCTTGTTTCTCTTTCTTCACAGTTCAGTTTTTTTTTTTTTCTTCCTGCCATTAAACATTTCTATTCACTCAGTTTTTAACAATTCAATAGATTTCACTTTTTGATTCCAAATGACCTTTTTACTGGTAAATTAGAATTGACATTAATAAAAAGGTAATACAACTAGTATATGCCTGAATATTTAAATGAAAGGGCAGAGTAATTTTTCTATTTTTGATACATTGTATTTATGCAAATACAGACAATATAGTAGTGAATAAATCCACTTCTTCATTATTTAAAAATCCTACTTTGATTTTATAGGAGAAATGGCTTCAATTTCTTCTTCTCAGATAATTGTAGATTTTTTTTCTACAACATGTACTTAAACTTTTTTGGAATGCGGCAATTTTATAAGCATCAAGAGGAAGGAACACAAGATTTTTTTTTCTCTAGTTATCTCTGTGATATAGAGAAATAGTGATCCTACATACATATTAAAAGGCTCCTATGTTAAAATGACAGCATGAAACACAGAGCATAATTTATGGGTAAGAAACAGACAGCGTCATTTATACAAGCAGCTCATCAATATTCACTGAGGTGACTCAAGCTTAGCATATGTACAATAGAATGTTGAAAAACAGCCATGCTTTATACTATTACTGGTTTTGTTTTCTCCATAGGAATCATGGATCTACAAGAAGTCTGTTCTAAAATCTTATGCTTGATTATCCAAAACAACCACACCACACAGCATTACTAAATATTTACTGATAGTTTCTGAAGACAATACTATTATAAAATCACAGGTTTTTAAACATTTATTTTTCAGACTTTCCTGGTGGTACAGTGGATAAGACTCTGCCTACCAATACAGGAGACACAGGTTCGATTCCTGGTCCAGGAAGATTCCACATGCCACAGAACAACTAAGCCCATGTTCCACAACTACTGAGCCTGGGTGCCACAAGTACTGAAGCCTGTATGCCTACAGCCTGTGCTCCACACAAGAGAAGCCACTGCAATGAGAAACCCATGGACCACAAAGAAGAGTAGCTCCCACTTGTCACAACTAGAGAAAACTTGCACACAGCAAGGAAGACCCAGCACAGCCAATAAATAAATAAATATTTAAAAAATTACTTTTCATTGTCATTAATGTACTGTGCACCTATAGTAAAATTCACCTCTTTAAGCATAGAGCTCTTTTTTAAAAATTCAAGTATAGTTTCTGGTCTTACATTTAGATCTTTAATCCTAGAGGAGAACATAGGCAAAACACTCTCCGACATAAATCACAGCAGGATCCTCTATGATCCACCTCCCAGAATACTGGAAATAAAAGCAAAAATAAACAAATGGGATCTAATTAAAATTAAAAGCTTCTGTACAACAAAGGAAAATATAAGTAAGGTGAAAAGACAGCCTTCTGAATGGGAGAAAACAATAGCAAATGAAGCAACTGACAAACAACTAATCTCAAAAATATACAAGCAACTTATGCAGCTCAACTCCAGAAAAATAAACGACCCAATCAAAAAATGGGCCAAAGAACTAAATAGACATTTCTCCAAAGAAGACATACGGATGGCTAACAAACACATGAAAAGATGCTCAACATCACTCATTATCAGAGAAATGCAAATCAAGACCACAATGAGGGACCACTTCACACAAGTCAGAATGGCTGCGATCCAAAAGTCTACAAGCAATAAATGCTGGAGAGGGTGTGGAGAAAAGGGAACGCTCTTACACTCTTGGTGGGAATGCAAACTAGTATAGCCACTATGGAAAACAGTGTGGAGATTCCTTAAAAAATTGCAAATAGAGCTGCCTTATGACCCAGCAATCCCACTGCTGGGCATACACACCGAGGAAACCAGAATTGAAAGAGACACATGTACCCCAATGCTCATTGCAGCACTGTTTATAATAGCCAGGACATGGAAACAACCTAGATGTCCATCAGATGAATGGATAAGAAAACTGTGGTACATATACACAATGGAGTATTACTCAGCCATTAAAAAGAATACATTTGAATCAGTTCTAATGAGATGGATGAAACTGGAGCCAATTATACAGAGTGAAGTAAGCCAGAAAGAAAAACACCAATACAGTATACTGACACATATATACGGAATTTAGAAAGATGGTAATGATGACCCTGTATGCGAGACAGCGAAAGAGACACAGATGTATAGAATGGACTTTTGGACTCTGAGGGAGAGGGAGAGGGTGGGATGATTTGGGAGAATGGCATTGAAACATGTATACTATCATGTAAGAAATGAAGTGCCAGTCTGTGTTCAATACAGGATACAGGATGCTTGGGGCTGGAGCATGGGGATGATCCAGAGAGATGATGTGGGGTGGGAGGTGGGAGGGGGATTCAGGATTGGGAGCTTGTATACACCCGTGGTGGATTCATGTCAATGTATGGCAAAACCAATACAGTACTGTAAAGTAAAATAAAGTAAAAAAAAAAAAATTCAAGTATAGTTGCTTTACAATGTTTTGTTAATTTCTGCCATACAGCAAAGTGATTCAGTTCTATATATATATGTACACACACATGCATTCTAATATTTTTTCTATTATGGTTTATCACAAGATATTGAATATAGTTCCCTGTGCTATACAGTAGAACCTTGTTGTTTATCCACTCTATATATACTATTATAGTTTGCACCTGCTAATCCCAAACTCCCCCTCCATCCCTCCCAAACTCCCCCTTCCCCTTGGCAATAAGTCTGCTCTCCATGTACAAAAGTCTATTTTCTGTTTTGTAGACAGGTTCATTTGTGTCATATTTTAGATTCCACATATAAGTGATATCACATGATATTTTTCTTTCTCCTTCTGACTTACTTCACTTAGTATAATAATCTTAGGTCCATCCATTGTTGCTGCAAGCAGTATCATTTCCCTCTATTACGGCTGAGTAGTACTCCATTGTGTACATGTGGGCTTGTCTGGTGACTCAGATGGTAAAGAATCTGGCTGCAATGCAGAAGATGGTGGTGCGATTCCTGGATCGGGAAGATCCTCTGGAGAAGGGAATGGCAACTCATTCTAGTATTCTTGCCTGGAGAATTCCAAGGACACAGAAGCCTGGCAGTCCATGGGGCCACAAAGAGTTAGACACAACTGAGCAACTAACCACTTGTGAAGTCAAGTGGGCCTTAGGAAGCATCACTACAAACAAAGCTAGTGGAGGTGATGGAATTCCAGTGGAGCTCTTTCAAATCCTGAAAGATGATGCTGTGAAAGCGCTGCGTTCAATATGCCAGGAAATTTGGAAAACTCAGCAGTGGCCACAGGACTGGAAAATGTCAGTTTTCATTCCAATCCCAAAGAAAGGCAATGCCAAAGAATGCTCAAACTACTGCACAATTGCACTCATCTCACATGCTAGTAAAGTAATGCTCAAAATTCTCCAAGCCAGGCTTCATATTATGCGCACTATGAACTTCCAGTTCAAGCTGGTTTTAGAAAAGGCAGAGGAACCAGAGATCAAATTGCCAACATCCACTGGATCATGGAAAAACCAAGAGAGTTCCAGAAAAACATCTATTTCTGCTTTCTTGACTATGCCAAAGCCTTTGACTGTGTGGATCACAATAAACTGCAGAAAATTCTGAAAGAGATAGGAATACCAGACCACCTGACCTGCCTCTTGAGGAATCTATATGAAGGTCAGGAAGCAACAGTTAGAACTGGACATGGAACAACAGACTGGTTCCAAATAGGAAAAGGAGTACGTCAAGTCTGTATATTGTCACCCTGTTTATTTAACTTATATGCAGAGTACATCATGAGAAACGCTGGTCTGGAATAAGCACAAGCTGGAATCAAGATTGCAGGGAGAAATATCAATAAGCTCAGATATGCAGATGACACCACCCTTATGGCAGAAAGTGAAGAGGAACTAAAAAGCCTCTAGATGAAGGTGAAAGAGGAGAGTGAAAAAGTTGGCTTAAAGCTCAACATTCAGAAAACGAAGATCATGACATCTGGTCCCACCACTTCATGGGAAATAGATGGGGAAGCAGTAGAAAGTGTCAGACTTTATTTTTTTGGGGCTCCAAAATCACTGCAGATGGTGACTGCAGCCATGAAATTAAAAGATGCTTACTCCTTGGAAGAAAATTTATGACCAACCTAGATAGCATATTGAAAAGCAGAGACATTACTTTGCCAACAAAGGTCTGTCTAGTCAAGGCTATGGTTTTTCCAGTAGTCATGTATGGATGTGTTGGACTGTGAAGAAAGCTGAGCACCGAAGAATTGATGCTTTTGAACTGTATATAATTGAAGACTCTTGAGAGAAGACTCTTGAGAGTCCCTTGGACTGCAAGGAGATCCAACCAGTCCATTCTGAAGGAGATCAGCCCTGGGATTTCTTTGGAAGGAATGATGCTAAAGCTGAAACTCCAGTACTTTGGCCACCTCATGCGAAGAGTGGACTCATTGGAAAAGACTCTGATGCTGGGAGGGATTGGGGGTAGGAGGAAAAGGGGACAACAGAGGATGAGATGGCTGGATGGCATCACCAACTCAATGGACGTGAGTTGAGTGAACTCTGGGAGTTGGTGATAGACAGGGAGGCCTGGCTTGCTGCAGTTCATGGGGTCACAAAGAGTCGGACACAACTGAGCGACTGAACTGAACTGAACTGATCCATTTCATCTAACTCATCAAAATTATCACCATAGAGTTGATTATAGCATTTTGTTATTCTCTTTTTAATGTCTATGGAATCTGTAGTTATGTTCCCCTCTTGAATTCCTGTTATTTATAGTTTATGCCATCTCTCTATTTTCCTTGGTTGGTTAAGCTAGATGTTTATCAATTTTGCTAATTTGTTCAAAGAACCAGTTTTTTATTTTGTTCATTGGAAATCTTTTTTCTAAACAAGTATTTTGTGTTTTAAATTTCCCTTGAGTCACTGTTTTAGTTGCAGCCACAAATTTTGATATATTGCATTTTCATTTTCATTCAATTCAAAGTATTATCCAATTTCCTTGTGATCTCTTGATCTAGTCAATATATGGGATATTTTGCAATACTTTTTTTTTCAAATTGATTTTACTCTTTTCATAGATTTCACTGTGATATGAGAACAGTTGGCTTAAAGCTCAACATTCAGAAAATGAAGATCATGGCATCTGGTCCCATCACTCCATGGGAAATAGATGGGGAAACAGTGGAAACAGTGTCAGACTTTATTTTTGGGGCTCCAAAATCACTGCAGATGGTGACTGCAGCCATGAAATTAAAAGATGCTTACTCCTTGGAAGAAAATTTATGACCAACCTAGATAGTATATTCAAAAGCAGAGACATTAGTTTGCCGACCAAGGTCCATTTAGTCAAGGCTATGGTTTTTCCTGTGGTCATGTATGGATGTGAGAGTTGGACTGTGAAGAAGGCTGAGCACCGAAGAATTGATGCATTTGAACTGTGGTGTTGGAGAAGACTCTTGAGAGTCCTTGGACTGCAAGGAGATCCAACCAATCTATTCTGAAGGAGATCAGCCCTGGGATTTCTTTGGAAGGAATGATGCTAAAGCTGAAACTCCAGTACTTTGGCCACCTGATGCGAAGAGTTGACTCACTGGGAAAGACTCTGATGCTGGGAGGGATTGAGGGCAGGAGGAGAAGGGGACGACTGAGGATGAGATGGCTGGATGGCATCACTGACTCGATGGACGTGAGTCTGAGTGAACTCTGGGAGTTGGTGATGGACAGGGAGGCCTGGCGTGCTGCGATTCATGGGGTCACAAAGAGTCGGACACGACTGAGCAACTGAACTGAACTTTTGAAAGGTTGAAGTTTTGTTTTACAGCTGATGATTTGTGATATCTTGGTAACTGTTCCATATACACTTGAAAATAATATCAATTCTATTGTTTTGGGATAAAATATTCTACAAATGTCAACTTGGACAAGTTGTTGGTAGTGGTTTTCAAGTTTTCCATATCCTTCTGATTTTCTCTGTACTTACTCTATCAATTACTGTAAATTGAATACAAAGTGAATGTTGAAGTCCTCATTTATAACTGTGGATTTGTTTATTTCTCTGACAATCTTTCAAGTAGTATATTTGGACCAATTATATTTAATGTAATTGATAATACTGTTGTATTAAAATATATCATCTTTGTAGCTCTTTTCTATTTTTGTGTTTAAAATTTTTTCTTCCTTCTTTGAATTAACTGAGTATCATTCAATATTCCATTTTTATCCTCATCCTCTCATCTGATTTTATATTCATTGGTTAAAACAGTTTTAAGTAGGCTTAGAATTATTGTCCTACATTTAAAAATATACTTTATTTACCTACTTTTAAACAAGAGTTTTGATATTTATTGCCTGAAAGTGAAAGTGAAAGTGAAGTCGCTCAGTTGTGTCCAACTCTTTGTGACCTGTGGACTGTAGCCCACCAAGCTCCTCTGTCCATGGAATTCTCCAGGCAAGAATACTGGAGTGGGTTGCCATTTCCTTCTCCAGAGGTTCTTCCTGACCAGGGATCGAACCCAGGTCTCCCACGTTGCAGGCAGATGCTTTAACCTCTGCACCATTTGTCCCATAAAAATAGTAGGGGTTATTAAACTATTTAAAACTTTAGTCAGCAAAATTTTATGCCATTTTATATATAAGTACCTTGTAATAATATATTCTTAATTTATCCTTCCCATCTTTTGTGCTATTGTCATAAATTTTACTTTTACATATGGTAAAACACAAAGTACCTTGCTATTTTTTCTTTATAGACATCAGTTATTTTTTAAAACAATTAAAGTGAAGAAAAATTATATTTATTATTTTTTCTAGTGTTCATTTCTTGGTATACATTCCAATTACTTTTATTATACTTCTTCCTGAAGAACTTCTTTTAACACTTCTCATTCAGTTCTGATGGTAAGGACTTTTCTCAATTTTGTTTGTCAGAGAAGTCTTTATTTCTTCTTCATTACTACTTTCTAGTTTTGAAAGTCATTTTCACTAATTATAAAATTCTGGATTGAAAGCTTTCCCCCCCAGCATTTAAAAAAATGCTACTTCATTGTTTTCTGGTTTGCATAGCATTTGACAAGAAGTCTTATGTAACTCTTGTTGCTGTTCCTATATGTAGTGTATCTTTTCTATTTTCTCTTTGTCTTTGAATCTTTATTATTCAGCAGTTTGAACTATGCCTAGTTTCTATTTGATTTTTAAAAGCAAGTTTCCTTATCAACTACTTGAAACCTGTCATTTTAAAAATTAAGAAGTCAAGACCCACAGAGACCACATCCCTAATTCAACAGTCATTGAGTTGTTCAGCCTAGCATTGATGAAATAATAGGTACATGTTAGAAAAAAAGAAAATCAGCAGTAATCAAAATGGCCACTAGGATATTGGTTAAATAAATTATAAATACTTATATATGTGAATATACTTTGATTGTTTCATGGTACTGTAGATATGTACTTTGATATTAGACAATGTTCATTTCATGGTTAAAGTAAAAACAACATACTACAAAATACTGTAAGTGGTATGATTGCTTTTTATTGTAATAAAAAAGTAAACAGCAAGTATGGGGGCTTATGGTTCCTATTTTATCAGTATTTTTATTAATATTTTAAATTTGGTATAATAACATTTGTTATATTTTCAATGAGAGAATAGTTAAATATATATTTTTGTGCATTTTAGATATGCACTATTTGCAACCAAATTAAAGTATTAATACATGTGCCTATGGACATAGATCGGTGGGAACAGAAAATACTAGTATTAAAGTGGTTAGATTTTGGATGTACTCTTCCCTTTTTCAGTTTCCTATAATATAATTATAAACATTAGTTTGGGGTAATAGACACTGGGCATACTTAAGATGTCCTCCTTAAAGTTTACCCAGAGGTCTCGAGGTAGGGGAAATGAGATGATCACACGAACTGCAGCTAGAGTTGATGCACACACAGTCAGCGTAGTTGACTCTTAGGAAGAGGTCACCCTCTGGTTATCCTTCCCCTTTGTTGCCTTTTCTCACTTTAATGATGAAGGTCTCTTCTAGAAGCAATATACATCAAAGAAGAAGTTATACATGTCCATCAAGGACTCTTATAAATATCCTTGGAGCCTTGATGATTTCTCAAGAAGATGAAGAACACTGAGGGGCAACCACATGGAGAAATCAGAGCTGCCATGCAAAGAAGGAAGAGACCTTCCTCCTCTGGTTTATGCCTTGGGTCCTCGCTGGCTGAACATCTCAGGACAACATACACAGCAGCTCAACCCTGGCCATGGAACAAACATTGTCATCTTCTGCATGTTTCAAGTATTTGGTATAATTAAAAAATACATATGAAATGAATTTCCACAAAGTGAAAGACAACATTTATCTTACTAACAAGTTGAGATTGGAAGTTAAATTCTCCTCTGAATCTAACACAGAATTACATTTCAAATGAAAATTTCCAAAGATTGACATGCCTGAATCAAAAGGCAGGAAACACAGGCACAGGAACCTTTGTTTTTCACTCATAGGAAGGAGCATTTCTTTCTCCTCTGAATAAACTGAATGCTTTTTACTGAGTATTGTCTCTACTAACATGCTTTTTCATTGTTACACTCTATCAATCATTTTCCTCAGCAGGGCACTAATTTATTAGTTGAAAGCTGCTTTGCAATGATTGCAACCACTACCTTGGAAGCAGGTCAATATGATTGCTGTCGTTTTGAAACTGAGAAAGCTAAAATGCAAAGAAAATTGTCTAGCCCTGAGGCCCAGGAATCCAGTCTGTGTTTATTTCTCAGGCTTAGGTATTTCTTTTTTTCAGTCCTATGACACCACCTTAATGGCAGAAAGTGAAAAGAAACTAAAGAGCCTCTTGATGAGGGTGAAAGAGGAGAGTGAAAAAGCTGGCTTAAAACTCATCATTCAAAAAATGAAGATCATGGCATCTGGTCCCATCATTTCATGGAAAATAGATGGGGAAAAAAATGGAAACAGTGGGGAGATGGGGAAAAATTTATTTTCTTGGGCTCCAAAATCACTGTGTATGGTGACTGCAGCCATGAAATTAAGACGCTTGCTCCTTGGAAGAAAAGCTAGACACCAACCTAGACAGCATATTAAAAAGTAGAGACATCACTTTGCTGACAAAGGATCGTATAGTCAAAACTACGGTTTTTCCAGTAGCCATGTATGGATGAGACAGTTGGACCATAAAGAAGGCTTAGTGCCAAAGAATTGATGCTTTCAAACTGTGATGCTGGAGAAGACATGAGCGTTTCTTAGACAGCAAAGAGATCAAACCAGTCAATCCTTAAGGAAATAAGGCCTGAAAATTCATTGGAAAGACTGATGCTAAAGCCAAAGCTCCAATACTCTGGCTATCTGATGTGAAGAGTCAACTCACTGGAAAAGACTCTGATGCTGGGAAAGATAGAAGGCAGGAGGAGAAGAGGACAAGAGAGGACGAGATGGCTGGATGACATCACCAACTCAGTGGACATGAGTTTGAGCAAACTCTAAGAGATAATGAGGGTCAGAGAAGCCTGGCGTGCTGCAGTCCATGGGGTTGCAGAGTCAGAAATGACTGAGTGAACAATAACAAGAGGCAACTTCAAAGTATTAAAAAACTGCCCAAGGATGAGAGTCCAGCAATTAATTATACAGAATGTAACTGTATGTTTATTTGAATATTTAATTTATTTAATTAATTTATATTATGCTATGTCTTTGTTGTTGCAGGAGAGCTTTCTCCAGTTGCAGTGAATGGGCTTTTCATCATGGTGGCTTCTCTTGTTGCTGAGCAAAGATTCTTGCTGTTTGGGCTTCAGAAGTTGTGGTGCGGGGGCTCAGTTGCTTTGCGGCATATGGAATCTTCCCGGACCAGGAATTGAAACTGTGTCCCCTGCATTGGCAGGGGGACTCCCATCCACTGTACTACCAGGGAAGTCCTATTTAAATATTTTAAACAATATTTAGTTCTACTTTTTTGGGATCAAGATTGTGGCACCAAAAAGCTACAAGGAGCTTTGCTCTGGCTCACTCAAAATAATGAACATTTCAAAACAGTTTTCTGCTAATTGAGGAAGCATAAACAATTTAAGTCATACTGGAATCATAAAGCATATGCATTATTTTTAGGTTAAAAATAATTGCGAGGAAGGAGGAGATGGTAAGTATATGCGAAAGCTGCTATTTACCCTTTTTTTTTTTTTCCCCACAGCATTTCTCCTTTATTCTTTTGTCTCAATGCTTGGGCCAGGCTGAATCTGCATTCTCCACTGCTTCCCTGGGGGGGTTCAGATGGTAAAGAATCTGCCTGCAATGCAGGAGACTGGGGTTCAATCCCTGGGTAGGGAAGATCCCCTGAAGAAGGCAATGGCAACCCACTCCAGTATTTGTGTCTGGAGAATCCCATGGACAAAGGAGCCTGGTGGGCTGCTGTCCATGGACTCGCAAAGAGTTGAACACAGCTGAATGACTAACACTTTCACTTCACCACTCAGCAAGGGGAAGAAAGGAAGAAAAAGGTGACAGAAGATGAGGTTTAAGAAAAGGCTGAGGAAAGAAGAGAAGATGAGGAAAGTATAGGAAGAACAGGGAAGTTAGAACAGCAAAAGACATTCTCTTCATCTGAAAAAAAGAAATAATATCCTTTATTTGTTTTGGGGGGACCCTCTAAAGAAAACTGTAATGGAATATAGCCGGTAAAGAATCTGCCTGCAATGTGGGAGACTGGGTTTGATCCCTGGAGAGCTGAATGATAACACACTCCAGTATTCTTGCCTGGAGAATTCCATGGACAGAGGAGTCTGGCAGGCTACAGTCCTGCCAGGCTGTAGATTGCAAAGAGTTGGACACAACTGAGCAACTACTGAGAGAGAGAGGCACACATTCCAGATGTGACTAAACCTCCAAGTGTCTGTAGGTAATTTCATCATTTAACTCATTAATGTTGGCAATGTTGGAGGGTTTTTAGGGAGTCAATTTAGAACACCATACACATGAAAGGGATAAGTTATTGTCTGCAAGAGTCATTATCTTATAGAAAAAAGAGCTATTTGGACAAAGGAGGTAAAACCTATACATTGGTCATGGACCTGAAAAACAGCCAGAAAAAAAAAATCATGCAGTTATACATGATTATTCAAAGTACAGAAAAATCATCAGTTCTTGGAAATTAAGTTCTCTCAACCCCACTGATATAAAAAAATCCAAGTGAATGTTGGGGAGAAAGTGAAAAAAAATCTATAGGCAAGTGAAACTGTATATACCCTTGGAAAGTGAAAGTGAAGTCGCTCAGTCGTGTCCGACTCTTTGCGACCCCGTGGACTATAGCCCACCATGCTCCTCTTTCCATGGGATTCTCCAGGCAAGAATACTGGAGTGGGTTGCCATTTCCTTCTCCAGGGGATCTTCCCGACACAGGGATTGAACCCAGGTCTCCCGCATTGCAGGCAGACACTTTACCCTCTGAGCCACCAGGGAAGCCCATAAAGTCACTTTCAAATTTATCCAGTGAATTATCAAATATTCTAGAAATTTAAAATTGCTCTCCAACATTGTTTTTGAGGCACATCTACGTCACAGATTCATTGATGTCTTACAAACACTGAGCCATATTAGTTACCAGTATGTGGATATTTCATCTGCAAATAGAATTCAGGCAAGAGAAATAGAGCAGACGAACAGAAAGGAAGTTTTCAAAAAGGCTATCTTAAGAACCCAAATTCAATTTATTTGTCTGTTTTTATATGTAGAAGCAAATCAAACATTTGGTGAGTTAATAAATCTGTTTGACAGCTATGACAGGCTTATGATATGTGTGATAAAAAGGTACTGCCCATCTCTACATTACTTCAGGTTTTCATTTTCAAAGCTTCATTACTTTTGGTAAGCCTTGCTTAAGTTATCGCACTTGAGCTCCAATTTCTTCGGCAATCTATTTTATATAGCTGGTAGTGCTTCTATACTTGGTTGATACATCATTAATTTACAAGTATTTATATGTTTACTTGTAAATCTTTGAAGACACTTTTCTCTTATGGATTTTACACTTGGTCTAAAATGCAAATTCTGTCTATATCCTTTCACAGATCAAATGTTTGATTGTTTTCTTATCTGCCAGTATGTGCCCAGCCTCAAGAGAAAACTTACCATCCTACAAAGAGCTTTTCCCTAAGGAGGAGGGAAAACTATAAGGGAGCATATACTAGAGGTGAGAGGTCTTTCTCAGTTGAAATAGCTTCCCATCTTCTCTTCTCATTCCTCTCTTTACTTATATTTCTTTCACAGAAGCAAAATGTTCATTTTTTAGAGGGAGCAAGAATAGGCCTTGATATTTTACTTAATGGGCTTCTCTGGTGGCACAGAGGTAAAGAATCCACCTGCCCATGCAGGTGACACTGGTTTGATCCCTGGGTCAGGAAGATCCCCTGGAGAAGGAAATGGTAACCCACTCCAGTATTCTTGCCTGGGAAATCCCATGGACAGAGGAGCCTGGTGGGCTATAGTCCATGGGGACAAAAAAGGGTCAGATACAACTTAGTGATTAAACATAAAACATACATATATATATATACAGACACATACATATATGTGTATGTTGGACATGACTGAGTGACTGAACAACAACAATTTTACTTAAACAAGAAAAACAAGTGATTGCAGTCTGAACAGTGTTCACCACATGCAGCAATCTTTCTCTGACAGGTTGCTTGTACCACCTTGAGGTTTTAATGTCCTTTTGCAAGATGGCGTCTTCTCCAGTACAAGTTATAACTTGTAAAATAAATGAATAAATAAATGCCTGCCAGCAACCAGCTGGAAGTGAAATATAGACTATGGAAAAAAAAAAGCATTTTTCAAATCTTTACAACAGTAAACACTTGGAAGCCAACAAGAACGCCTGAGATCCTTGCCTGAATGATGTGTGTAATTAAGGAAAAGATGAAAGCTGATGTTATTCTAAAACACACATGCCTCTATTCACACATGCCCATTCACTCATGGGCACATACTCCTGCACAGAGGTCCTGGTGGCCACTGAATACCATCAGGCTTTTCCCTTTGGCACAAAGGCAACATTAATTTCCCAAGCCCCCACAACTTGCAAGATCTACTGAAAATGGATGGCATGTCAGGTGAGACACTGATTTTATTCAGCAAGTGATCTTCCACCTCTTTGGTTTTTAAAGGTTTCTTGAAATCCTACCCCATTTTCTTTTCTAATGGAGAGAGAAATTTTAATAAGTTTTCCTAAAAAATTTGATTAAATTTTACTTGAAGTTATTGACTAAATAGGTGTTGGGTAATAACAATCATTCAGGAAGGAAGCCACCTTGGGGAAAAAGGAAGAATTCACCCTTCTTGATGATTAATAGACTAATGATGTATTTTATGGGCTCTTGTGGCCTGTGTAATGATATGCTTCCATGTCTTGTTGAGTTGTTAGTTGTACGTAAAACTCTATTATTAATAGAATGAAGGAACCAAAGACTGAAACATTTTGCCTTAAGACAAATGAATTAAGAGTGAATCTGAGGCTACCTTTATTGTAAAGTCACTGTCACTCGCTTGCTTTCTGGCAGCCTTTCTAGAGTGGCATGCAAAAGGAGGTGGCCTTACAGTTGTTGGCTTGAGTAGATCCTGGATCACAGTGGTGACAATAGCAGTAGCACTCTCAGGGCAACAGTAATAGCTAATATCAAGGCAACCTGCAATAATGCTGATAAAGCTCTGTTACCTTGCAAAACCTCACAATACTCGGTTTTTTAATCCCCATTTTACAGATGATGAAATCAAGACAAAGATAGCTGCAGGGACTTATCAAAAACCACACTTCTAGTAAATACATTTATGGCATGCATTGCCTACATGAATGCAATCTGAAAAGAATATCACAGCAGCTATAAAAATGAAGTCATTTGGCATACATTAGACTTCCCCTTGTGCAAAGATTTAGGTCGTGTTTGGTAATTTGCTTATACTTTTCTGCTGATTTGCTATTTGCCTTTGGAATATTTCAATAATTGTTTACACAGTCACTGCTGAAGGTAAATTTACACTGTATATGCTGCTACATATAAACACTTACATAGCAGAATATACTGGGAAAGTATGTATGTATATGCTAAGGTACAACCTCAAATCTATAGAAACAGGATCTCCAGCACTTGCAAAAGCAATCAAATAAACAAAAACCCAAGTGAAAATAATATAATTAATTAATAACAGCTGATATTTTAATAACCTTACAGATGTTTGTTCATCCATCTTATTATCATGAATAACCGAACAACAGCTTTTAAAGAAAGCCTTTGGCTGAACACAAAGAATAAATGAATTGGGCCAACAAATCAAATATGCATGTCTTTATAATACCAGAGTAATATAAACATGCTGTAGATGAAAAAATCTTCAAATTCTGTTTTTGACTTAATAAACATTTTTTGCTTAGAATATGGTATGGTAACTATCAGTGAATCAAAGATGATGGGAAAAGATACACTTTGAAACTGTAACAATTCCACTGCTATCTGCATAGAGGGGAGATGACAGAAATGGTTGACCAAAATAGTCTTAGGAAAGAGAGTTTTTCCCATGTCCAAGTTTGCATAAGAAGTGGAATATATACAATAAATCCTTATCCATTTTAAACACATAAATTTAAGGTTATAATTGTACTAAAACTACAGTATCCTTTCCCACTATTTATTAGCCAAGAGGATTTTAAAGGTTTTTAGGAGCATCACTTTAACTTGTTTAAATGTAAAAACTTATTTTGAGTTCCACTATGTAATTCATGCTAGTTAAAAATAAGTTATCTTCTCATTAAAGCAACAACTGAGGCTAAACATCTGCTTGAAAATTACATCTATAGCTGGTTTGATGTGTTATATATGCATTTAATAAAATACTTTAAATGAGACTTCACACTTACACTGAATTTACATGTACTCATTTTGAATTAATGAAGCTTTATAGACTAAACTTCTGGACCTCGGCTACTCATTTTAAAGCCAAAAGAAAAGAAAGAGAAGATAGTTTATGAATTTAGGCCCACAATGTAAGTAATAAAGAATTTCAAATCACTTCAGATGGCTTGGCGTGCTTTAATTCTCTCATAAACAATACAGATTAATACTGGAAAGACTGCCCTAATACACACTAAAGCTCCCAGTCTTGTCCAACCATTCGTAGTTCCAAAAACACAGAATACAATTCCAACTAAATGGTTTTAAATTAGAGCAGGTCAACCTAACTGCTTTCTCCTTTTCAGTCTGGAAACTTTTCTTCCATTAATCTATGAATATACTTTCCTCTTTAAAGAATAGGCCATTTCCACATAAATTTCAGTAGTTGCAGCTCCTGGGCTCCAGAGCACAGGCTCAGTAGTTGTGGCACACAGGCTTAGGTGCTCGGCAGCACATGGGATCCTCCCGGATCAGGGATCTAACATATCTTCTGCACTGGCAGGTGGATTCTTTACCACTGAGCCACCAGGGAAACCCCAGGATATGTTCTTATTGACCATACACAGCCCATTAAGTCAAATCATTTCCAGGCCACATGCTTGTCATGATCAAAGACCAGTACTTAATCACCAGGCCTCAAGAAACCAGCAACCAGTCCACAAATGTGCTCCTCTTCTCACTCTGAGACCATAACATATGGGGGGTTTAAGCAATGAACTATTAATATATCTGGCACCTGGTTCTTACTTCAGGACCATCTCACCTAAAACCGCCCACTCTTTCCTCTTAAATAAGACATTTTGCTGAACTAATAATGACTAATCAGCTCACATGTAACTATGCTGTCATATATTTAGTATTTTTATATTTGGGAGGATACTGTGACTCACCTATAGCCATCCAAGGATTCAAAACAGTGAAGCAACTTGTTTAGCTGAGCATATATTGAATATTATTCACCAACAGTTGTTGAAGCCTTGAGACAGAGGACTCCAGTGAAAAACCAACATATGAGGAGGTCCACTAATCCCTATCACTACTGAGAAAAGGTATATTTTGGCAGAGGAGTATCACACAACCTTCCAAAGAGTCTACAAACCTGTCTAGAATACATGACAGGGACCAACATGTAGAGTCTGGTTCAGAAGAAGATTCAGGCTTTGACACTGGGGAATCAAATAGGATTTAACTACCTGGATCCTTGCCATTGAGCTTGTTCTCACTTCTTGAGATAGGCATTAATCAATTGTGTGTTAATTGCTCAGTTGTGTCTGACTCTTTGTGATCCCATGGACTGTAGCCCATCAGGCGCCTCTGTCCATGGAATCCTTCAGGCAAGAATACTGGAGTGGGTAGCCATTCCCTTCTTCAGGGGATCTTCCTGACCCAAGGATTGAACGCAGGTCTCCCGCATTGCAGGCAGATTCTTTACCATCTGAGCCACCAGGGAAGCCCTTAATCAATTGTCCGCATGCAAATAAAATGGGTTAATTGAGGACAAATGTTATCCCTGAACCCTCCTCCGTGTTGACCAATGCTTTAAACCAGCCTTCCAAATTAAAGCCTATCTAGCTTCTAAAACCAGCTCTTCATCCAATCTCTACATACTGAAATGCTTCTGAGATTGCAAGCATCATAGATCTGCCATATATGTTTATTATAAACCCTCAACTATTCTACTTTTGTGTAAACATTATTAGTGCCCTAATCTAACCTATGTTCCACCTTCCAGTGTCCTGCTCAAGTCGGAGTAGAGCCCCTTTCCCATTCATCACAACTCCAAAGGTCCTAACTCATGCAATTGAGTATCTTATTTAGTTGAAACTAAACATTCCACTTGCTTTTTCTCTTACCTATGAGGTCTATCACTCTGTCTTGTAGAAAAAAGAACCCAGTAAAGTCAGAGTTTTTCTTCATAAACCCATGCTAGGGCCATCTTTTTCTTCCTCGGTACTTTCCCATTACTATTCTGGTGCTGAGTTTCCCAAGCTATTTCCAAGCACAGGTTTTAAAGCAAGACAAGATGTCATTTCAAAGACTCTCTCTGCTTACAGAGTAGGGTGTTCATAATACACTGTCAGCTATGAATGCATTAATTAACACTCAAATCACAATTTAATCTCCCCAGGCTTACAAACTGTTGCCATGTTGCAGAATCTGTGTTATAGAATGAAACACACATGATAAATGACTTTGGAAAATGAGTACTAAATATGACCCTATCAAGAAGACACTGATTTCTACATATGTATAGCATAAAGGACATAAACATTTTATTATTCAGGAGAATAGCTTTCATATTCCATTTCAGTGCAAATAAGCTTTGCTGAGGGACTGAAAATTTGAAACTAAACAGAGTTCTGTTCAGTACTGTAAGACATCCAGATATTACCCAGGAAATAAACATACTGCTTCTTATGGGAAGCCAGGTATTCAGGGGAGAATATATGAATTGTATATAATCATTGACATAATCATTTTATAATTATATAAATTTAGGAAAGCCCTCACACAGGGCTGTGTGGGTGTGATACAGAGGCTTATGGGGGATTCTCTTCACCCTTAAAGATTTTCAGAGTATATTTCTTACGTCTCGGTCAGCAGAACATCCCACACCCTGGGAAAGCAACAGGAATGTCACATTATTATCTGAGGCAGTGGAACAGCAAGGGGGAAGGAGTAGTGGAAAAAACAAAAACAAAAACAAAAACCTACCCAGGGTAGGCAATAGGGGATGTACAGAGAATCTGAAAACAGTAAGAAAACTGACAAAAAGTCAGTTTGGTTCACCTTGTTCCAGCAATTTTAAACAAATTCCATGATCATCCCTCTACAGGAGGAGGCTCTCATCTGTGCTTCCTCTCCCCATTTCATTCCCTTATGCCCCTGCACTGAGCCACTGCTGCCTGCTCTGAGGATACTGAATGCTCTGTTACCCTGTCTTCCTGGGATCTATGTTTGTGCTGCCCTCGGCTGTAGTTTCTAAACAAGTCATCGTAAGTAGGTAGAACTGAGTGTTATGTGTGTAGAAACAGAGCAGTTCGTAGTTAACCTATGAGCTTATTTCAGCATGTCAGATATCACAAATTCAGAGTTCTGAGCAGACTGACTAAAATCTCAAGTTCTGTTGCTTTCAGCTGAAAATATTTAAACTTAGCAGGGTAATGCTAAGGCAAGGAGGTAAGTGGTATGCACACAGGCTTTGGTGTCAGACTGACTTGAGTTGGGTCCTTGCTGTGACCAGATGCAGGCCCTGGGAGATGTGGATATTCAGGCCTATTTTGCAGAGAGTTGAAAGAGTATAAGAGAAAATATATGTAAAATACCTAATAAAAGGTCTAAGATGGGCTTCCCTGGTGGCTCAGCAGTAAAGAATCTGCCTGCAGTGCAGGAGACCTGGGTTTGATCCCTGGGAAGATCCCCTGGAGGACGGCATAGCTATCCATTCCAATACTCTTGCCTACAGAATTCCATGGACAGAGGAGCCTGGTGGGCTACAGTCCATGGGGTCACAAAGAGTTGGACATGACTGAAGTGACTAAGCAGCCGCAGCAAGGTCTAAGACATGCAATATGCTCAGCTTTTACTGTATACTGACCAAAAGTTCTTTCGGAAAGTTACTTATTTATTTCAAAATTATATATATATATAGCTTCATAGTGGACTATACTGGTTCCTTAACAAGTGGATTTTATTAGGGAAAATATCTCTCAAAATATAAGGCCCATGTGGAAAAATATAATGACATCTTTGCTAGAGAAAGATATTCTAGTATAATAGTTCTTAAACTTGAGTGTGTATCAGAATCACCTAGATATCACGCCCCAGAGTTTCTAATTCAATGGGTCTGTGTGGGAGTCCAACAATTTCTCAAGAGATATCGATGATGCTGGTACTGGTGCTGGCCCCAAAATCACATGTTGAGAACCACTGTTCTAAGACAGTGATTTTCAAACTTTAACATGAACACAAATCACGTGTGGCATCGTGGAGCATGGAAATTCTGCATTTCTAATAAGCTCCCAAGTGATATTAATATTTTTGGTCTGCAGATCAGACATGGAATGACAAGGCTCTTGGGTTACCTTGCCCCAAAAGGTAGGTGATAACCATGTGTGGCTACTGAGCACTTAAAATGTGGCTAGTCCAAACTGAGAAGTGCTTTTAAGAATAAATTACACTCTGGATTTAGAAGATTTATTATAAAAATGTAAAATATTTCAATAATTCTTCATATTGGTTATTTATTGAAATGCTAATATTTTAGATGTGTTCGTGTGTGCTAAGTCACTTTAGTTGTGTCCAGCTCTTTGCGACCCTATGGACTGTAGACCGCCAGGCTCCTCTGTCCATGGGATTCTCCAGGCAAGAATACTAGAGTGGGTTGCCTCGCCCTCCTGCAGGGGATCTTCCCGACCCAGGGATCAAACCCATGTCTCTTATGTCTCCTACACTGGCAGGCAGGTTCTTCACCACTAGAGCCACCATCAGGTTAAAATAAAATATTAATATTTTTACATTAAAAACTTTTTTAATGTGTAGAAAACTTTAAATAACATAAGTGCACCTAATTACATTTGTGTTGGATAGTACTGCTATAGAAAACATTAATTTATCCTCACCTCCGATGCTTACTTGCTCAGTCATGTTCGACTCTTTGCAGCCCCATGGACTGTAGCCCACCAGGCTCCTCTGTCTGTGGGATTCTCCAGGCAAGAATATTGGAGTGGGCTACCATGCCCTGCTCAGCAACCAACAACATTCTTGAAGCAGCTCCACTGAAGGGCTTTAAAGCACTACTCATTTTATGTAATAATATCTCCTATAGGCTGTTTCTCAGAGAAGGCAATGGCACCCCACTCCAGTACTCTTGCCTGGAAAATCCCATGGATGGAGGAGCCTGGTAGGCTACAGTCCACGGGGTCGCGAAGAGTTGGACATGACCAACAACTTCATTTTCACTTTTCACTTTCATGCATTGGAGAAGGAAATGGCAACCCACTCCAGTGTTCTTGCCTGGAGAATCCCAGGGACGGGGGAGCCTAGTGGGCTGCTGTCTGTGGGGTCGTACAGAGTTGGACACGACTGAAGTGACTTAGCAGCAGTAGCAGCAGGCTGTTTTTAACTTCATCTCTCTAAAGTTATCCTTTCACTAAGTCAGGGTCAAAAATCTTCAATGGCCTTCCACTTGTTAAAAGATAAACTCCAAACTGTTAAAATTAGCATTCTAAATTATCCACAGTCTATGCAATTTCCTTTTCCAACTTAACTGCTTCCCTAAGCATGAGACTCAAAATTGTTTCTGTTGACAGATGAATGGATAAAGAAGCTGTGGTACTTATACTGCTGTTTAGTTGCTCAGTTGTGTCCGACACTTTGTGACCTCATAGGCTGCAGCCTGTCATGTTCCTCTGTCCATGGGATTTCCCAGTCAAGAATACTGGCATGGGTTGCCATTTTCTTCTCCAAGAGCTCTTCCTGACCCTGGCCTTGAACCTGCATCTCCTGCATTGGCAGATGAGTTCTTTACCACTGGGCCACCAGGGAAGTCTGGTACATATATAGTACGGAACATTACTAAGCGATAAAAAGGAGCAAATTTGAGTCAACTGAACTGAAGTGGATGAACCTAGAGGCTGTTATACACAGTGAAGTAAATCAGAAAGAGAAAAACAAATATCACATATTAATGTATATATACGGAATCTAGAAAAATGGTCCTGATGACTCTATTTGCAAGGCAGGAATAGAGACGCAGACATAGAGAATGGAATTATGAACACAGAGGGGGAAGGAGAGAGTGGGACAAATTGAGAGAGTAGCGTTGAAAAACATATATTACCCTGTGTAAAATAGATAGCTAGTGGAAAGTTACTGAATAACACACGATGTTCAGGCTGGTGTTCTGTGACAACCTAGGGGGGTAGGATGGGGGAGGTGGGAGGGAGGCTCAAGAGGGAGAGGATAGAGTTCCACTTATGGATCGTTAATGTTGTACAGCAGAAACTCATACAACACTGTAAAGCAACTATACTCCAATAAAAAACAAATCTAAAAAAAGTATTTGCCGATTGTTTGATTAAGGATGATTTTGCTCAGGATTAAAAAAGTAGATTTCTCAACTGGTCTTGCTTAACATTGGTCCTTTAGGGTAAATTCTTTGATCTCTACTTGGTGGTAAAAGTCAAGATGGTAATTTCTACCTTCAAGGGTTGATGTAAGAATTTAATGATATATATATGTATATATGTATATACACACACTCACACATACATATATGGGTTTCCCTGGTGGCTCAATGGTAAAGAATCTGCCTGCCAGGAGACATGGATTCAATACCTGATTGGGAAGATCCTCTGGAGAAGGAAATGATAAGCTGCTCTAGTATTCTTGCCTGGGAAATCCCGTGGACAGAGGAGTCTGGCAGTCTAGTCCATGAGGTTGTAAAGAGTTGGACATGACCTAGTGACTGAACAGCAACAACAACAAATATAAATATAAATAAATAAATAAATAAATATATATATATATATATACGTGTGTGTGTGTGTGTGTGTGTGTGTGTGTATCTGTGTGCTAAGTCACTTCAGTCATGTCTGACTCTTTGCGACCTTATGGACTGTAGTGCACTGGGCTTCTCTGTCCACTAATTCTCCAGGAATACTGAAGTGGGTTGCCATGCCCTCCTTCAGGGGATCTTCCCAATCCAAGATCGAACCCACGTCTCTTATGTCTCCTGCATTGGAGGCAGATTTTTTTTACTGCTGAGCCACTGGGGAAGCCCATTAATGAGGGTAGTTGGTTATAAACTATAGTATGTTTTGCTTTACTATGGTTTAAATATTTTATTAAAACATCATTGACAATGTCAACAAATAGGTGTCTACACTAGTTGGACTAACTGACCACTAAGGCAGAGGTTCCCAAACTCTCTCAGATCACAGCATACTTAGTGAGCGTCTTGACAACTGTTGCAAAGTGCACCTAGTACCAAAAAAAAACAGCTAAGATTTGGATTTATTAAGTAGTTAAGTCCAAAGGACTTCATTTTTCTTTATTTCCTGACAACTTAGTAGTCTACTAAAATATTATACACATAAATTAAAGAAAAAACATTATTTTTTCAGTCTCAAATAACTATCATTACTTATGAATGAGACATGTGTGCCTGTTTGGCACAATTTCTCAAACCTTGGAATCAGATTGGATATTGCCTCATTTCCTTCTCCACAAAGGTTTATGCCCCACCAAAAACCAAGTTTCACAAAGGATGTTAAATTATGGACTATTTCAAGATAGTAAATTTTTGGTGACCAGATCAACAATTTTGTTGGTTTCCTTTGAAAATTTAAACTAATGTGTAACAACTCTAGGAATTTACAGCAGTGTTCCAGGGTGCCTTGTCTCACAGTTTGGAAATCACAGCTCCAAGCTCTTTTCTGATTAAGAAATTATGATTCAAAGGATTTAAAAAACTTGAAGTTTGAAACTCCTTGCTTCCCCCCTGTTGAGGTTTAAATCTCATTACAGAGTCAAAAAAAAAAAAAAAAGGCAAGCGTGTCAGAACAGCTTGGGACAGCGTACAGAAAGGCAGGGAGCATTGGAATATTTGCTCTTTTTCATATGGGGTAGGAGAAACAGATTCTTGACATGAAAGGTAATCAACAGATGTGATCCAGTGGTCACCCTGGGGTGGACCACTAGAACTTTCTTACCAAGCCCAAAGACTCCCTCTCCTAATTTCCACTTTTTGTCTCCAGCAGCTTTCTTAAGCAAAAGTAGTTTGGTTGACTTAGCACCAGAGTGTATGAAACAGTGTCTGAAGCTTTAGGCAATGGAACTCACTAAGATAGCTAGCTGTCCCTATTTATGTCATGTGGAATCCATCTGGGGACACACACAGTGGTCACAGTGTGTTCCTGAGATGAATGAGGCTGCTACCTAACTGGCCCCAGATAGTCAAAGCAGTCCAGTTCCACACTGCTACCATAATGAGTGATGTTTCATTTGCCAAATGCAATGAAAACCTGCTCAAAGATAGTAAGGGAGAAAGAAGCTGGGTAAAAGGAATTATCAATATATCAGACTCTAAACTAATTGAACAATTAGATGCATGTATTGTTTAGGAGAATTATGACTAGGAATATTAATAAAACAATCTGTGAATACTGCGTGTCCTTTTCATAATTTTGGTTTGGGGGTAGGAGGACAAAAAATAACTGCAGCTATTTTTTAGATGGCCATAAATAAGATTTTGATTTTATTTTCAGATAAGACAAAAGCAATGAGAAGACAGCTCCACAAGGCTTGCCTGGGGCAGACAGATATTATGGGAGAGAAAATGTTTATTTGTCAGAGAATCATTCTCAAGATCCCCTTAAGGGTCTCTAGTTAGAGCTTTGATGTATCTCTCTTTTCACTTTCTAACATAAGTTACATTGGCTATATCATTGAAATGAAATTAAAAGAATGCTCTCTGCTTTTCTTTAATGATAAAAATTTAAATTTAACTGGAGATTCTTTTACAGTTTTTCTTGGAAAGGATGGAAAAGCTTCACAGCATGTGCTGTTGACAGTATGCCAGAAGACCCTAGACCCCTGTGGTTTCTTGATGACAATTGTGGAGCCACCAACTGTCTTCACAACTCAGAGTGATTACCCATAAACAGGTGCTTGGCGACAATTCCAGTTCATTACCCACATCAGAACTGAGAGTGCAGAGGAGAAAGTGATATGATTGGTTTCTTGGCAGTTATCCTGGGATGGATAATTTGAGTATTGTTAATAAAATATGAATTCGTTTTAATATACTGGTTGATTATATTTTATGTGGTAGGCAATGTTCTATATCCTGTAAGGAATTTTTTAAAAATTAGGTATATAGTCACTGCCCTTCATTAAGGGAAAACTGGGAAATGAAAAAACACACAACAGCTTTTCAGAAGGCAAAACAGAGGTAACATGAGAAACACACAGCATTTTATGAATTTTCAGGAGAAAGAGTATTAGTTACTGAAAAGCTATTCAGTCCTATATTTTCTCATATAATTTCATGTAATCTTCACAAAAGTCCCATAAAATAGTATAATTATAATTTTGTAGATTAGGTAACTGAGATTTCAATGATTATACAGTTCAATAATGGACACATAGGGAATTTAAATTCATGGTTTTCCAACTCTGAAGTCTATCATCTTTCCACATTCTACTTTGAAATAAAAAATAAAATATCATCCACTTTACAAGATGAAGGCTTTAAAGAGGAGATGGCATTTGTGATAAAATGTGAGGGGTAGAGTTTCTTATTAAAATTTTCACTAATATAAAAGTATATATATATATATATTCCTAGTATCAGAGGAGAATAAAATAAACCCTTAAATTAATCCCCCAGACACATCCACTATGGCAAGCACTCTCAGCTGGCTGACTCAGCACACAGTCTCACCTCCTTCTCCCCAGGCAGGGATGGCCAGGCGGCGACAGGAGATGCAAGGAAAGTACCTGGGTAGTACCTCCCTTCCTAAATAGTAAGTCCCTAATAGGACAAATCTGCCTTGGCTACTACTGTCTTCTCCACTATATGCTTGCTGAAACTTCAAGTTTTCAGCCACTTTTTGACCATGATGCAGCCAAGAGGAGGATAAAGGCAAAGACTCAGGATCCTTGATGGTATCACTGAGAGCCACCATGTCAGCTCTGATCTGTTTCCTCATGGGCATTTTGTTTCGTAAAACAACCTAACTCTGATGTATGCAAGCCACTGTGAATTTTTATTATTTGCAGCTGAACATATTCATAACTAATATAAATATATATATACTATTAATACTATCTACATGTATATATTATATATTCTTCTATATATAGAATTTTGAAACTTGTTTTTTCATTAAATTTCTCTTGAAGAAATAATGTTTAATGCCTTCATGATATTTCATAAAGTTCATGTAGCATAATTTATTTTATCATTCTTTTGTGAGATTCATACGTTACTTTTTTCTTTCCTTTTTAGGCATTATAAATAAACTTTCATATATATTTGATGGTTTACATCTCTGAACATGTGATGGATAGAAATGGCCCCAGGAAGTACAGAGAAAGCATTCCATACAGAGGAAGGAGTATGTGCAGAGACAGAGAGGCAAGAAATATGAATATTGCCCAGGGAATAGTTTAGTAATATTATCCGGCTGATGTGTAAGTCCATGGATATAATGGTTGGAAAGATAGGTGGGAATGAAACAGGAGAGCTTTGAATGTCAGACGGAGGAGAGTCACTGGGGGCTATGATTAATTTAGCAACATGAATCTGTGTGTAGGGTTTAGGACTGATGACAATGGGGAGAGGCCAGAAGCAGGAAGACATCACTGTGGGCTAGTCAGTCCCAGGACAGACTGATGAGGGCATGCTCCAGTGTACACATAACTAGAAAGATGGCTATATTTGTGGGAGGCACAGTGAAGATTGAAGCTTCATCACGTAAAAATCAATTGGATGCAGGGAATGGGAAAAGGGAGTGAAAAGTTAAAGATGATGGCAGTTTTGAGATGAACTGGCTTTAAAAAGTAAGTCAATGTACAGAAATAGTGATGACAATGAAAAAAGGAGCTGTGGGACTTCCCTGGTGGTCCAGTGGTTAAGAATCCACCTGCCAATGCAGGGGACAGGGGTTCGATCCCTGGTCTGTGAAGATCCCACGTGCTGTGCAGCAGCTGCAGCTAAGCCTGTGCACCACAACTACTGAGCCCATGCTCTAGGGTCTGCATGCTGCAACTACTGAAGTCTGGGTGCCTAGAGCCCATGCTCCGCAACAAGAGAAGCCACCACAATAAGAACCTGGGGCACTGCAATGAAGGGTAGCCCTTGGTTGCCACAACTAGAGAAAGCCCACAGGCAGCGACGAAGACAGTGCAGCCACAAAATATAAATAAATAATTTTTTTTTTTTTTTAAAGAAAAAAGGAGCTGTTAGGGTGGGGAAAATACAGTGGAGCCATGTTTATTTTTAAGACAGAGATAAGACTTCATGGTGGAGCATGCAGAAGGTCGAAGTGTATGTTTGCAAACTGAATGGAGAGTTGGGGATGAATTTAAAACTAGAGACGCTTAGATGCAAGACGTCACTGGCACAGAGATAAGACATCAAGTTGAAGCAGTGGGTTTGATCATCTAGATAAAACTTAAGGCAGAGAGAGGCCGAGGAATATAGCTGTGAGAGCAGTTAGGTAGGAGGACTGCTGTATACAGTTGGCTACAGTGGGGTGATCTCAGAAGATGAACACAGGTGAAAGCCTGCACAGTGCAGTGGCTTGAAGGGAACTTTGGGTTACTGGGTAAACAGTATCTAGCTATTTTGATGTGAGGTTGTAGAAATACTTCATAATTCAAACTGACTGAAGGTGCCAGTGTAAACTATGAAAAGTTGTACAGTAACTACTAGCTTGAAATTCTCAAGTACATAGAGAAACTGAAACTGACTGCAGCGTATTTCCAACAGAGATCCTAGTGCGACTATCAAATGAAAAGAGAAATGTCTTTTAAAATCAAAAGCATTAGTTGGTAAAAAAGAAAAACATTAAGAAAAGACCTGGGTTTGTCTGCCCTGGTCTGTAGTGAGTAGGCAGTGTAGGACAGAAGATGTGTAGGATTTCAGAGTTCTTTCCAGACTGGGGTGGGGTGTTTACTAGTCAGTCAGTATGTATTTATTGAACACCTTCTGAAAATTTTTATTCAGATATTCAAAGAGTATATTTTTGTTTTATCATGTAAATAATTTTAGAAATATGACAGTACATTCAATATAAGCAATTTTAATACTGTCATCTTATATGTGAGAGAGGCAGTAGAAACAAAAGTCTCATGGATATTTTTACTACAGAGAAATAGTCTAATACAGCCCTCAGGAAGGTACATGGGGAATCATCATGAGGAAAGAAGCTGGAAAACAAAATCTCATTCTTGCACCTCTGATGGTCCTTGCGGAGGACCTGTGGAAGCAGGAGGTGGCTGTGGAGACTGGAAAACAGACTACAAAGGTACACCATGGTCAGTTGCTGCCTCCTGGTTTTGGCCATATATCCACAATGCTTCCATGGTTCTCTCAAGCTATGATACTTGAGAACATTCCAAGATTAGAAGTGATACTCATTCAGTGTGTTTTTAAATGCTTTAGCTTCTTCTAGCTTCTCTGAGAGTTTCTGTTTGGTGCTTCTATTACCTCCAGAGTTGAATGCCACTCCAAACTCACTGTCACATCTTTATCTGCGTACTAGGGCCTCTCGTGGGTCATGTGCTGTCATGGACCAGGGAGTCAGTAATGAAATGACACGGAGGTGCTGGATGGCTAATGGCTACCCTGGTTCTACTGAGCACCTTTAAGGTGTCACTCACTGTTCTAGGTTCCTGTTTATATGCTACTGAACAGGAGAGAGAAAGAAAGTCACTGCCCTCAAGGAGTTTAATTCTAGAGGAGAAAGACAAGCAATAAATAACGGCATAAAATAACTTCAGGTGCTGCTTGCAACACACAAAGAATATAACATTAGGTCATGTGCAGAGAGTGACTGTGTGAGCTGCGGAGGTGAGGGATGGCTGCTCTGAGGAGGTGGCTTGAGCACAGGATAAATGATGGAAGATATGGGAGAAGAACTGTGCCAGCGGGAGGAGTGGTAAACACCAGACACCAAGAAGGGAGCAAGCTTAGCATGTTCAAGGAGCAGAGAAAAGGCCAGTGTCTCGGGAATACAGTAGATGAGCAAAGTGGATCAGGTTGAGGTGTAAGAGACAGGTAGGGGGATGACAGACTAAAGCACACTGAGGGAGACAGCATTCAGGGTGGGCAACAGTGGAGGAGAGAGCCAGAGGGGACAGGAGAGAGAAAAAGTGAGACAGAAGGAGTCTGTCTCTGGCAACACCTTCACAGGAATAATGGTGAAGGATGGCATGGCACTGCCAACCAGGGCAAGGTACATCCACACATGCCAGCTGCCTACAAGGCAAATTTAGAGCCTACCGAATTGACACCGGAGCTTCCTGGGTGGCTCAGCAGTAAAGAACCTGCCTGCCAATGCAGGAGACAAGGTTTGATCCCCAGGTCAGGAAGAGTCCCTGGAGAAGGAAATGGCAACTCACTCCAATATTTTTGCCTGGGAAATCCCACGAACAGGGGAGCCTGCCGGGCTACAGTCCATGGTGTCACAAAAGAGGTGGACATGAACGAGCAACTAAACAACAACAAAGTGACATTGTCTTTTGGATTTTTCGCAGGTGTCTTAAAAGTAAAATGCACAAAATTGTGCTAGCTACCCAGTTTTCTCACTCTCCTCTTTCACTTTCGTCAAGAGACTTTTTAGTTCCTCTTCACTTTCTGCCCTAAGGGTGGTGTCATCTGCATATCTGAGGTTATTGATATTTCTCCCAGCAGTCTTGATTCTGCCTTGTGCTTCATCCAGCCAGCATTTTGCATGATATATTCTGCATATAAGTTAAATAAGCAAGGTGACAATATATGGCCTTGACATACTCCTTTCCCCATTTGGAATAAGTCTACTGTTCCATGTCCAGTTCTAACTGTTACTCTGCGGATCACAACAAACTGTGGAAAATTCTGCATACAGATTTCTCAGGAGGCAGGTCCAGTGGTCTGGTATTCCCATCTCTTTCAGAATTTTCCACAGTTTGTTGTGATCTGCAGAGTCAAAGGCTTTGGCATAGTCAATAAAGCAGAAGTAGATGTTTTTCTGGAACTCTATTGCTTTTTCGAAGATCCAATGGTTGCTGGCAATTTGATCTCTGGTTCCTCTGCCTTTTCTAAATCCAGCTTGAACATCTGGAAGTTCACAGCTCACATACTGTTGAAGCCTGGCTTGGAGAATGAAGGCAATGGCAACCCACTCCAGTACTCTTGCCTGGAAAATCCTATGGACAGAGGGGCCTGGTAGGCTGCAGTCCATGGGGTCGCAAATAGTTGGACACGACTGAGTGACTTCACTTTCACTTTTCACTTTCATGCATTGGAGAGGGAAATGGCAACCCACTCCAGTGTTCTTGCCTGGAGAATCCCAGGGACGGGGCAGCCTGGTGGGCTGCTGTCTCTGGGGTTGCACAGAGTCGGACATGACTGAAGGGACTTAGCAGCACCAGCAGCAGCATTACTGTGCTAGCATATGAGATGAATGCAGTTGTGCGGTAGATTGAACATTCTTTGGAATTACCTTTTGGGATTGGAATGAAAACTGACCTTTTACAGTCCTGTGGTCATTGTTGAGTTTTCCAAATTTGCAGGCATATTGAGTGTGGCACTTGAACAACATCATCTTTTAGGATTTGAAATAGCTAAACTGGAGTTCCATCACCTCTACTAGCTTTGTTCGTAGTGATGCTTACTAAGGTCTAGTTGACTTTGCATTCCAGGATGTCTGGCTCTAGGTAAGCGATCATACCATCATAGTTATCTGAAGATCTTTTTTGTATAGTTCTGTGTATTCTTGCCACCTCTTCTTAATATCTTCTGCTTCTGTTATGTCCATAACATTTCTATCTTTTATTTTACCCATCTTTGCACAAAATGTTCCCTTGGTATCTTTTTCTTGAAGAGATTGCTAGTCTTTCCCATTCTATTGTTTTCTTCTACTTCTTTTCATTGATCATGGAGGAAGGCTTTCTTATCTCTCCTTGCTATTTTTGGAACTCTGCATTCATATGGGTATATCTTTCCTTTTCTCCTTTCTCTTTTGCATCTTTTCTTTTTTCAGCTATTTGTAAGGCCTCCTCAGACAACCATTTGCCTTTTTGCATTTTTTTTTCTTGAGGATGGTCTTGATCACTGCCTCTTGTACAATGTCACAAACTCCTGTTCATGACAGGTAATTCAGATACTTCATTATTTCAACTTAAACCCTTCACGGCACTTTCAACAAAAGTTCTGAGAAGGATGCATTCAGGATGAAAAATGAAACCAATAAATCTCTGTGGTGTCTGATCACATTTTGGGAAAAAGTTCTTCCCAAAAAACTTGTTGGGAAGTTTAAAAGATGGTTTAAAAAGTTAAAAAATGGTTAGTAAAAGTTAAAAAAAGTTTAAAAAGTGGTTAAAAAGTTAAAAAAAAAGAATTCATAAGAAATAGGCAAGTGAGAAAGGATGGTAGTTTGAACTCTGGGCTATATAATAAAGACAAGAATGGTTAGAGGACCAGAAGAGGCAGTTAAGTGAGTTGCCTAAAGTGCTAAAGATGCTGAAGTCCTTGAGCAGGAAGGAGGGGCTGGGATAAAAACCACAGAATCTGGAGGAGGTAAAAGAAGTTAGAAGAGGGAGTCTTGAGATCCCTCCTACCTCTCTGGCCTGTTTTATTGGTCTTAGTCACATGCGTCTTGTATAAACCAAGCTAGAGAAGTTTTTTTTCTTCCTGGAATTCTCTCTCTCTGTCCCCATATCCTCCCCTCCCATTACCATGTGCCACAGCACTCTGTTTGTTCCTCTTTTAGCATCTATCACTCTACTTATTTTATTTCTTTGTTTATTTGATCTACAGTCTGACTCTCCCATCAGATGGTAAGTTCACTGAAAGAGGAAATTGTTTTTTATTGATCTCTTTTTATCTCCAGTGTCTGATATGATCTGGCTAGAGTGAATGATCGAATCCATTAAGGTAACCCAGAGAGAAGCAGACATAATTTTTCACTGCTTCTGCCTTCTGGATTCTCATAAAATATCACATTGCTTTGGGAGAGTTTGAGAATTCAGGGAGGCTTTTTTTTTTTTTTTGGCTGGATCTCTAGGACGGTGAGACGCAATCTGGAGGTTTAAAGTAACCCCTGGAGAATGAGACAAAATCCCACCAAGGAGGGCAGCCACAGCCAAGGCAATCTCCATGGAGGTGTTCACCTGGCTGAGAGCATAAATTGGTGGCAGCTGCTACACAGACTGATGGCTTCTGGGAGTGGGACCAACAGAAGCATTTGCTTCATCGTTCATTCATTGTAGACAGTGTTTGATAATCGGGACAATAAACTGTTATTCAATAAGCTATTATTCTAAGGGCCACTCGTCAGTGTGTCACCTGAGTGAGTAACGTCAGGTTCCTTTTTGATAGAGGAGACTAGAACAGTCGTTTCAGGAGCTATCTTCTCACCATGTCTTCAGACTGATCATTTAATGTTTCTGGATCTCAGTGCCACATTTGTGACCTCAGGAGAGTTAACAGAGGCCTCTCTCTTCTTCAGTAGTTAAGGGAGAATCAGACAACTTAATGTGTAAGGAAGTGTTTTATAAACTAAGCGTAGACAACTGATAGGGATGATTATCTTTCCAAAGACTTCATTGTCACGGACTTCCCTGGTGGTCCAGCGGCCAATGCAGGGAACACCAGTTCAATCCCTGGTTGGGGAGGATCCCACATGCATGCAAGGCAGCTGGGCCCATGCACCGCTGGCTGCTGAGTCTGTGCTCTAGAGCCTGCATGTGGCAGCTGCTGAGCTCATTTTGTGCACTATGTGTTTTGGGGATTTTTCTATTTAAAAAAATGGGTTGATGTTATAGCCCTCCAAGCAGGAGGTAAGTAGGCTGATATGACTCAGGATACCCTGACTCACCTATGCCTTCTTTTGGGAGAAATTTGACAATGAAGAATCTGAAGCAGAGACAAGCAATGAGCCAACCCAGAGGGCTCAGCCAGACCAGGAGAGACCCTCCTTTCCCACTCTTCCTCACTGCCATGGACTTAGTTCAGGAACTTACTCTCTCCCATGCCCCCTGCTGACTCATTTCTGCAACATCTTCCTAAGCTGTACTCCAATCCAAACCATTTCTCTGGGATTCCCCGGTGGCTCAGTAGTAAAGAACCTGCCTGTCAGTTCAGGAGACATGGAATCTGTCCTGGGTTGGGAAGAATCCCCTGGAGAAGGTAATGACAACCCATTCTAGTAATCTTGCCTGTGAAATCCCGTAGATGGAGGAGTCTGGTAGGCTACAGTCTACAGGTGTGCAAAAGAGTCAGACGCAACTTAGCGACTAAGCAGCAACAATAATCCATTTCTCCACAGTTGCAGCTCTTCTGCCTAAAACTCTTCAGAAGGTTTCCCCAAATTTTAGACCAAATCCATGCTTCTTTGCATGATACCCAAGGCTCTAAGATCTTCCTGTCTCCTCCACTCATGGTGGAATTGTGTGTAACAGCCACTTGGGTGAGCGCTTTTTCTCAGAATCAGCCATGCTGTTTTCCTTTCATCTCTGTGCAAAGGAAAACCTTTCTCTCTAGTTCATCTCTGCTTATCCTTCAAGTTCAGCTCAGGTACCATCTCCTGCATGGAACTGTCCCTGACCCTTCCCTTAGTCTGAGTTAATTTCACACATACCAAACTGTATTCTAAATGTTTACTTCTCTTCTTAAGGAAAGAGAGCTCACTTCTTTATCTGTGTACTCCCTTGCACTTTCAGTAGAGCCTGACACAAAGTAGATGCTAAATAATGTTTGCTGAATGAATGAATAAATGAACACATGAAAATAACATAGCCAGGAAATGACACTTGTTTGCAGCAGGCAAAGCATGTTTTAGAGATGGTCCCTGATGGAAGTTTTTGGCAGATAAAGACAATAGATATTTGACTTCTGAGAACAATATCAATATCATGTTGGAAAGACACAGAGCCTAATCCATAAATCTGGAGGTAAAAATAAGCAGTTTACATCAGTGCCGTGTGTTGAATGGCCTGCAAAACGCAATTTCATAGCTTTCCAAATGCTGAAACTCTTATAGCTCCATGGACAACCTGACTTCTGGAGGTTCTAACACCATAAAGACCAGTTCTTCCAAGGGAAGTCCGTTTATTTGTCAGATATAAAACCAGCTTTTCTGAGTAAAATCCTTAGTTCTTCAAGCTTGTGTGTTAACTTGGCAAAAAACATATTCTACCTCCTAAAGAGTGAGAAAGAGATGCTCTAGACCTGTGCAAGCAAGATGGTCACTAGTCAGATGTGGTTATCGAGCACTTGAAATGTGACTGGTCTGAACTGAGCTGTGTTTGAGTGTGAAGTGCCCACTAGATTTTGAAGTCTTGCTATCAGAAAAAGGTAAAATATCTCATTATTAAATGTATTATATTGATGACATGTTGAAATGATAATATTTAGGGTACATGATATTATATAAAATATATTATTAAAATTAATTTGACCTTTTTCCTAGTTACATTTTTATATGGCTACCAGAAAATTTTAAATCACATATGTGGCTCACATGAGTGGCTTGCAGTATATTTCTATTGGACGGCACTGCTTTAGAGGTTCAGACTACCCAGAGATAAGAGGTGACTGCTTAGAGGACTAACCCTCCAGCTGTTCTAAGGGGCTTATCTCTTAAAAGTTTAAGTACATTTCTTGTGTCCTGAACAGGAAGCAGTGAATGGACAGTTTTCCCTTTTCCTAAAGGGAAAGTCATAGTCATCCTGAAGGCTGGCTGGGAGGTAGAGAGGCTGGCTAATGCTGATTGGTTCATGATACTGGAATTCTAGAATTCGTGTGTTATTTTCAATGATCAGTGTCTACTGTGGACAGTTCTTACTTGCCTGGACTGTCAGTGTTCTTTTCTGACAAGTAACTTCTTACTGGACATAGTTGGAAATTAATTAGACCCATGGTGAGCCCAAGAATCAATGGATTTTGAATAAGGCCCAACGAGGTGCTCCAATATGTAAAAGGCTATAGCTTTGGGGAGTTTTGCCTCTGCACAGTCTTTTTGCATCTTTTTTTGGTTCTTGGTTGTATTCCAGTTAGAGAAGCTGCTCTGGTTTCTCGATCTGCAGGATATCACCATAAATGTGGCACATCTGGACCACTATTCAGGCACAGGGAAAAGAGTGTTGCATGAACACCGGGAATTTGTGTTTCATTCCTAACTCTGATGTTACTCTAAGAAATAATTCCAGGACATTCTACTATTTCCTCATTTGCAAATTTAGAGCTTGTCTCATATATTAATATCTAGACCTTGTTTCCTATATTAATACCTCACAGGGCTGCTGTGGGGATTAAATAAATCAATGTTCATGGGGAATTTCTAAAAAGAATAAAGTTCTTACTCAAAACTATAAATCTATTAGCATTTCTATATATTGTTTGGTTTATCTTAGTCTTGCTTTATTATAAAGCATGATTTCTCCTGCAGGCTTCTGAGAATGAAATTCAGACTCCTGCTGCTGCTGCTAAGTCGCTTCAGTCGTGTCCGACTCTGTGTGACCCCATAGACGGCAGCCCACCGGGCTCCCCCATCCCTGGGATTCTCTAGGCAAGAATACTGGAGTGGGCTGCCATTTCCTTCTCCAATGTATGAAAGTGAAAAGTCAAAGTGAAGTCACTCAGTCGTGTCCGACTCTTAGCGACCCCATGGACTGCAGCCCATCAGGCTCCTCCGTCCATGGGATTTTCCAGGCAGGAGTACTGGAGTGGGGTGCCATTACCTTCTCCAGACTGCTACTTCTACAATAAATATTCCAGCACCACAGGCCAAGTTAGAAGTAGATGAGTATTTTTAGGCAGTAAATACGGTACATTCAACCTTGACTAATACAACATAGAAGTAATTTAGTAGTTTGTGAGTGGAGGTTAAGAATGTCATGTTACAATGGTACAAGGCAATAGAGTTAATTTTCTATACGCAGTTTGCTGAGACAATTAAGCTTCAGAAAGGGTTTTTTAAAAAATATGACAGTTAAATTTTGTTGAATTTAACAATAAAGGACTGAAGTGACAGCTAATTATAATAATAAATGCTTGAGCTGTAAACTTGAAGTATGCAGAATGATTTATGGGCACAAAAGTAGTATTTTAGCAAGTCACTGTATCAGGATAATGCATTTCAATTTTTTTCTAATTAAAATATGAAAGCCATGAAGTAGGAAAAAATGGGGCAATAAAATTCACCTAAGTGAATCTTGGTTAATATATTTGTTAAATGAATTTCCTAGGTCTGACTGAGTTCTCAAAGAAATCCAGTGAAACATACTTAATAAACTTTTATTGAAGGAAACAAAAATCCGTATGCATATATTCAGCAAGCTTTGGCAAGTAGTTTACTTCAATATTAAAAACAATGCAAAATAAAACTTCATGGTTAAAACTGGTACTTTTCTGCATATAAAAATAAATTTTCATAATGATAGTATATTCTTAACAATCATGAAGGTGATGTCAGAAATGTTACTAAATTGGTGTGGACCAGCTTTTGGTGGAAGTCACTAGTCTGTCACTAAGCCCAACACACAAACTGAGTATGTATAGCCAGGCTTTTGCTGTCAATCATTTCTCCTATAATTTTCAAGTTTTGATTCCAGTTCTCTCATGTGATATGGCTATCTTACATGGTTAGTAAGCACACTCTAGTTTGTTAATTCATGCATTCATCTGATAAATTTTTTTAAGCATCTAACATCCAGATGCTGGGATTTCAGGTAATAACCCACAGGCAGGTAACTCCCCATCCCAGTTCCCAATATAGGCAGCCAGATACCTGTTTGAGATTCTAAAACCAGCCTGTGGGGATGGGGATGGTAGGAGTCATGGGATTAAGAAGGCTTTGTTCATCCCTGAGAGGCTGAATATACAAATGGACAATGGCCAGACCATATATAAAAATACAACTCTAATCCACCACCTTCAGCAACCAGCCCAGAGAGCTAAATAATAACCCCCTGCAGCAAATGCCCCCATAAAATGGGCAGCATTTGATTAATAACTACCAGCTACCCTCATTTTGCCTGGTTTCCAATTTAGAACAACATAAAGGTAAATATGTACCCCTAATCAATTACATAGGTTGCTGTGCTTAGTCACTCAGCTGTGTGCTACTCTTTGTGACCCCATGAGCTGTAGCTCGCCAGGCTCCTCTGTCCATGGGGATTCTCCAGGCAAGAATACTGGAGGGGGTTGCCATGCCCTCCTCCAGGGGATCTTCCCAACCCAGGGATTTATCCCAGGTCTCCCACATTGCAGGCAGATTCTTTACCATCTGAGCCACCACGGAAGCCCAAGACAGGAGTGGGTAGCCTATCCCTTCTCCAGGAGATCTTCCCAACCCTGGAATTGAACTGGGGTCTCCTGCATTGCAGGAGGATTCTTTACCAGCTGAGCTACCAGGGAAGCCCATTACATAGGATACCCTACTTTTTAGTTAATTCTCCTACAATTTCCCTATGCTAACAGCCTTCAATCAGCTTCATCCCATTTTTCCACTACAAAGTTTTCCACTCCTCTGTCTGTCTTTGAGCCTCTGCCAAATGCAAGTGGTAGTGGTTGATTATCTTAGTCTCACTTGGGTTTATTTATTTCCATGCCCCTGTTCACTTTCCTCTTGTGAGTACTGTTCCAATGAACTCGCTGAAATCTCTTGAAGTCTTGTTTCTGAAAACTGAGACCTTAACTATATCTCCCAGATTTGGGCTATTTTTAAATTTGGTCAGTTGCCTTCTAGGTATGACTATTGATGATAACCTTGAACAGCATAGGATGTAGAATAAAGCTCTATGGTTAAGACATGTGAGATCTCCCTTCAGAGGGACACAGCCCCCAGCTCATGTCCCTCCTGGGCTGTACCTTTAACCAGGCCATGAGTCAGAGAGATTTACAAAATCTTTGCCAAAAATAGCAAATAAATGCCAGCACCTATAATATTCCCTTGATCTACTGATCTAGATACCTTATCAAAGAAAGAAAAAAGTTTCCTTGTCATTAGCTCTACTGGCTACAATTTACTGAGCAGTAGCTGGGCTGCAGTCCAGTGCTAGGGTGTGAGATCCAATCTGATCTCTAACAATTGTAGGAGGTTGGTATCATTAATCAATTGTCGAGAGAAATTTAAGCTCAGGGAAATGAAAGAAACTTGCCTATGGTTATGTAATTATCAGAGATAGAAAGCAATTCAATTTTAGCTTTATCTGACTCCAACTATTATGCCATATTGCCAAGCAATGATGTTAGTAACAACAAGCAAAAAATAATTAGGCCGGCAAAACATTAAATTCAGGTTTAGCTTCTATTTTCATAAGTATAGTGCCGACGTGACTGCAAGCCAAAGCCTGCAGGGCAGGGCTACTTTTGAAGTTCCATATTGAATTTTGGGCATCATATTTTAAGAGGAACTTTAGCCGATGGATTATATTAAAAAAAAAAAAAAAGTGGCCAGGATAGAGATCTTGAGACATCTTATCTAAGGAGCCATTATGGATACCTCGGATTATCACATCACTTAGGATAGATTGAGGAGGCAAGTGTTGCTGGGACATATGAAGGAAAATATTTAGAAATAAATTTCACTTGAGAATGACCTACTAACTGAATTTCATCTTGGGAAAGGTGAACAGGAGAAAGCAAGTGATGTTCCTATTTCTTTACTTAATTGCACAAATTGAGATTATTTTATAACAGTAAACTGGTTTTGTGAGAATGTATCTCAGGAGAGACTAGGAAAGAGGATTTCCTACTTATGCCTCTTTTGAACAAAATTTCTGCCAAATTGTCACTTTGAAAATTGTAGAAGATAAGCATGGCTTTGTTACTGAAAACCTGTCTGCTAATACATTTCTTTTATATGAAATAGGGACGTCTAGCTCCTCATTTACTTTAGAATTCATATGCAAACAAAAAACGACCTTTTTGAGCAGCCCAGGTAATCTTCTGAATCAATACTGGAAGAATGAACCCTTTGTTTTCCTTCATTACATGTTGCCTAAGGAATGTTAATTTTTTATTTTTGCTATTGAATTGCTTTTTCTTTTGGTTAGTTTTCATTTTGGCTCCAATATCTATTTCCTTGCATTACCAATGCCCACTTCCATAGGAGCTAAAACAGGTCTTTAGAAAATCATAAATTGTGAAAACATCAGCTCAATGGTAGCACTGAACAGGGTGGCAGGATGTGCTATGAAGCAGTGCCCTCCTCTTGCCCACTGGCACATCTACTCAGTCTTCAAAACTCTACCTCAGTGCTTTGTTCTTTTAATTGAAAGAAAAAGGGACAAGAAGAGGGAATCAAAGACACTCTAAGTCTCAGAACCCTTCCTCATCGGTAACATCAGGCTATGATTTCAACCCACAGAGACTAGGAAGAGGTAACTAGCTTGGCGAGGCAGAAGGAGTACAATTCTTGTCACCATCCTACAAAATGGTTATTGTCAGAAATAGGAGCTGTGATGAAATCAGTAGCTTTAGGGTCAATCAAGAAACTATTACTATTCAGATGCCCAAGTTGTTAGATAAAAAGCATCAGTTCAGTTCAGTTCAGTCACTCAGTCATGTCCAACTCTTTGCGACCCCATGAACTGCAGCATGCCAGGCCTCCCTGTCCATCACCAACTCTCAGAGTTCACCCAAACCCACGTCCATCCAGTTAGTGATGGCATCCAGCCATCTCATCCTCTCTCATCCCCTTTTCCTCATGCCCTCAATCCCTCCCAGCATCAGAGTCTTCTCCAATGAGTCAACTCTTCATATGAGGTGGCCAAAGTACTGGAGTTTCAGCTTTAGATCATTCCTTCCAAAGAACACCCAGGGCTGATCTTTAGAATGGCCTGGTTGGATCTCCTTGCAGTCCAAGGGACTCCCAAGAGTCTTCTCCAACACCAGAGTTCAAAAGCATCAATTCTTCAGCACTCAGCCTTCTTCACAGTCCAACTCTCACATCCATACATGACTACTGGAAAAACCATAGCCTTGACTAGACGGACCTTTGTTAGCAAAGTGATGTCTCTGCTTTTAAATATGCTATCTAGGTTGGTCATAAACTTCCTTCCAAGGAGTAAGCATCTTTTAATTTCGTGGCTGCAGTCATCATCTGCAGTGATTTTGGAGCCCCAAAAAATAAAGTCTGACACTGATTCCACTGTTTCCCCATCTATTTCCCATGAAGTGATGGGACCAGATGCCATGATCTTCGTTTTCTGAATGTTGAGCTTTAAGCCAACTTTTTCACTCTCCTCTTTCACCTTCATCAAGAGGCTTTTTAGTTCCTCTTCGCTTCCTGCCATAAGGGTGGTGTCATCTGCATATCTGAGGTTATTGATATTTCTCCCAGCAATCTTGATTCCAGCTTGTGTTTCTTCCAGCCCAGCGTTTCTCATGATATACTCTGCATATAAGTTAAATAAACAGGGTGACAACAATATATAGCCCTGACGTACTCCTTTTCCTATTTGGAACCAGTCTGTTGTTCCATGTCCAGTTCTAACTGTTGCTTCCTGACCTGCATATAGGTTTCTCAAGAGGCAGGTCAGGTGGTCTGGCATTCCTATCTCTTTCAGAATTTTCCACAATTTATTGTGATCCACACAGTCAAAGGCTTTGGCATAGTTAATAAAGCAGAAGTAGATGTTTATCTGGAGCTCTCTTGCTTTTTCCATGATCCAGTGGATGTTGGCAATTTGATCTCTGGTTCCTCTGCCTTTTCTAAAACCAGCTTGAACATCTGGAAGTTCATGGTTCACGTATTGCTGAAGCCTGGCTTGGAGAATTTTGAGCATTACTTTACTAGTGTGTGAGATGAATGCAATTGTGCGGTAGTTTGAGCATTCTGTGGCATTGCCTTTCTTTGGGATTGGAATGAAAACTGACATTTTCGAGTCCTGTGGCCACTGCTGAGTTTTCCAAATTTGCTGGCATATTGAGTGCAGCACTTTCACAGCATCATCTTTCAGGATTTGAAACAGCTCAACTGGAATTCCATCACCTCCATTAGCTTTGTTTGTAGTGATGCTTTCTACGGCCCACTTGACTTTACATTCCAGGATGTCTGGCTCTAGGTGAGTGATCACACCATAAAAAGCAAAAGCATCAATACTAGCCAATTTCTTTACTGTTTTTCCAACTGCCCATTGGACATCAGAACGGCCCCTACCCCCTGATATTCCCCATTTCTGCTGATGGTATAGTTCTTCTTGTTGGCCCAGGTCCATCCAGATGCTGGAACAACATCCATTATTCTCTCTGGCTCATTCCTTATAACCAATCAGTCCCTATGACACAGCTTTACCATGTCTTTTCTGTTGTAGTACTTTCTAGTTCTCATAGTCAGTCTGAAATCTGTATAGAAGGCTAGTAATTCAGGTAGGGTTTCTATGTTGCAGTTTTGAGATCAAATTCCTTCTTCTGAAGACCTCAGTCTTTGCTCTTATGGTCTTCAGTTGACTGGATGAGGCCCTTACACATAAGGGAGGATAATCTGTTTTACTCAGGTCTACCTATTTAAATGTTGTTGCTAAGTTGTGTCTGCTGCTGCTGCTAAGTCACTTCGGTCATGTCTGACTCTGTGCAACCCCATAGACGGCAGCCCACCAGGCTCCCCTGTCCCTGGGATTCTCCAGGTAAGAACACTGGAGTGGGTTGCCATTTCCTTCTCCAATACATGAAAGTGAAAAGTGAAAGTGAAGTCACTTAGTCGTGTCCGACTCTGTGCAACCCCATGGACTGCAGCCTACCAGACCCCTCTGTCCATGGGATTTTCCAGGCAAGAGTGCTGGAGTGCGGTGCCATTGCTTTCTCCAGAGAGTTGTGTCTGACTCTTTGTCATCTCATGGACTGCAGCATGCCAGGCTCCTCTGTCCTCCATTATCTCCTAGAGTTTGCTAAAATTCATGTCTTTTGAGTCAGTGATGTTATCTAACCATCACATCTTCTGCCATCCTCTTCTCTTCCTGCCCTCAGTCTTTCCCAGCATTGGGGTCTTTTCCAATGAGTCAGCTCTTTGCATCATCTGGCCAAAATATTGGAACTTCAGCTTCAGCAACAGTCCTTCCAATGAATATTGGAATAATAAAACCTAAAGGTTTTATTTCCTTTAGGATGGACTGGTTTGATCTCCTTGCAGTCCAAGGGACTCTCAAGAGTCTTCTCCAATACGACAATTTGAAAGCATCAGTTCTTCAGTGCTTAGCCTTCTTTATGATTCAGACCTCTCATCCATACATGACTACTGGAAAAACCATAGCTTTGACTAGATGGATCTTTGTTGTGATGTCTAAAGGTTAATCAGATCTAAAAAATACCTTCACAGTAACATCTAGACTGGTATTTGAATAAACAAATAGGTGTGTCAGCTTAGCCAAGTTGATATATAAAATCAACCTTCACACCATCATAATTCAGTCCTGTCACTTTCCCCTTTAATCTTGGCCACGGAGTCTCTATTCATGCTTTCCTCACTCCTCAGCTTGAGCACTTTCTCTAGGTTTGTTCCAGAGTTGTCAGGTCCTGGCCCTTCACAGATCTTCAGTGTTTCTCCCATAGCTTGTAGGATTGAATCCACATCTTGACCTGGGGTGTTTTGATTACCAACACAGTCACTGGAAGACCTCATCTTAGAGCTCTTTTGTTCCCTGCTCCAACAGCTGGTTTGTTTTAAGATATACCTTTCAGGTCTTTTCAGAATAAAGATGGACTAAGATGGACAGAGGAGCCTGGCAGGCTACAGTCCTTGGGGTTACAAAAGAGTCAGACATCACTTAGAGACTAAACAGTAACAATAAGGTTAAAACACACATTTACAGAGTCAAATAGGCCTATTCCTATTTGTTATAATTATATTTTAAAATTTTATTTAAATATTTCCCCTATACAGATTTGCCAGATTCATGTGAGCAAGGAACCCACTGAATCTTGCCTCCAATTCCAGGCTGTAGTTCATTTCAGAGGGTATATTTGAAAAATTATAAAAGCAAATTTACTAAAAATATGGTTTTCATTTTTTCCTTTTTGGCTTCTTCTAGTTCAGCATCACGCCTCCAGAATCCTGTGGTTTGAAGACTTGTGCCCTTTTCCTTCTACTTCACACACTGGTTAGTCTTTTGTTTGCTTTGTTAGTGCTGCGTTTTTTGTTTCCTCCTTCGTGATTTTAGGAGCTCCCTTTTCCCTCCCACAGGACTCCCTGTGGCCACAGATTCTAGGGGAGCACCTAGAACCACTACGGGAGAATATAGAGGCACACACACATTGACTTCTAGTCTTTGAAATTCAACTCAGATAACTGAGTTTGCAGAACTGAAATACTGAATAACAGTAGGCATCATTCTGTGGCCATCATGTCATGGGCTTGCAATCAGAAAGATGTGAATGGAAAGACAAATATCATATGATGTTGCTTATATGCGGAATCCTAAAAAGGGTACAAAAGAACTTATCCACAAAAAAGAGTTACAGATGTAGAAAACAAACTTATGGTTACTGGGGAAGTATGTTAGTTGCTCAGTTGTGTCTGACTCTACAGAAGGACTATAGCCCACCAGGCTTCTCTGTCAATGGAATTTTTCAGACAAAAACACTGGGGTGGGTGGCCATTCCCTTCTCCAGGGGATCTTTACAACCCAAGGATTGAACCCAGGTCTTCTGCATTGCAGTTAGATTCTTTACTGTCTGAGCCACCAGGAAAGTATCATGGTTACCAGGGGGTAAGGGATAAATTAAAGATCAGTTCAGTTCAGTCGCTCAGTCGTGTCCGACTCTTTGCGACCCCATGAATCGCAGCACGCCAGGCCTAGGATTGACATATACACACTACTATATATAAAACAAATAACTAACAAGGACCTGTATAGCACAGAGAACTCTATTCAATATTTGGAAATGGCCTATGTGGGAAAAGAATCTAAAAACACTGTATTGATGAATATGTATAACTGATTACTTTGCTGCACACCTGAAACGAACTCAACATTGTAAATCAACTATATTCCAATAAAATTTTTTTTAAAAAAAGAAAGATGTGAATGAGTGAAGGTATCTAGATGAATAGCATTGTTAGCTATTCTTAAAGAAAAAAGAGTTAGAGGAAACTTATTGTATAGAATGACAGAAAAATCCTGAAAGAAAATGATTTTTCATAATGTAATGTATTTTTAAAAATTATTAGCATGAAGTAAGAGAGAAGGGTTTGGAACTAGATTGCCTTGGTTTGAATTCTTGCTTTGCAGCTTCTTGGAAGGTTACCACTGTGTGTCTCAATTTCCTCCTTTGTAAAATAAAGCAATAATAGTAGTATTTAAAAGAAAGGGTTATTGTGAAAATTGAATGAGTTCATATTCTTTAGCACTTAGAAGAATGCCTAGCATAGAGAAAACCTGCAATACACTGAAACTCTTATCATTAGTTTTATTATTTCTCTTACTACAGATTTAAAGCAGATTAAAAAGCAGAGACATCACTTTGCCAATGAAGGTCCATATAGTCAAAGCTATATTTTTCCAGTAGTCATGTACAGATGTGAGAGTTGACCCATAAAGAAGACTGAGCACTGAAGAATTGAAGCTTTTGAACTGTGGTGCTAGAGAATTGTTTTGAGAGTCCCTTGGACTGCAAGAAGATCAAATCAGTCAATGATAGAGGAAATCAGTCCTGAGTATTGATTGGAAGGACTGATGCTAAAGCTGAAGCTCTAATCCTTTGGCCACCTGATGCAAATAGCCAACTCAAGGGAAGACACTGATGCTGGGAAAGATTGAGGGCAGGAGGAGAAGGGGACTACAGCGGTTGAAATGGTTGGATGGCATCACCAACTCCATGGAAATGAGTTTGAGCAAACTCTGGGAGACAGTGAAGGCCAGGGAAGCCTGGCATGTTGCAGTTCATGGATGAAGTCATAAAGAGTTGGATAGAACTTAGCAACTAAACAATAACACTATAGATTTAAGGTAATAATTGATAGTAATAATCTGATTTCACTAGAAAACTTCACAAAATATAAAGCTAATGGAATAGGTTGAGTTTGATACTTGGAAAATGTATTATAATTTTTCATGCAAATATTAGTCTCACACACATTTCTCAAATGAAAAAATCTGTTCTAACACATGAGCCCTGCTGTGCAATGTGTTATGTCTCATGAAGTAAACCAAGGAAAAAGCCCATATAATCAAGCACAGATGAAAGGGAAACATTCAAAATAGGTGATACAAGTATAACAACATGATTTCAAATGGCAAAAACTAAGGGGAAAGGGTGGACAAAAGAGACAACATGCGTGCCTGTGTGTGGAGAGGAGGCAGAGAAACGGTGGCGGCTGATGTAAGAGAAGTAGGTTAGCAGTTGACATATAGACTGTGGTTGCTATTTAGTCACTAAGTTGTGTCTGACTCTTTGTGACCTTGTGGACGGTAGCCCGCCCGCTTCCTCTGTCCGTGGGATTTCCCCAGGCAGTAATACTGGACTGAGTTGCTATTTCCTTCTCCAGGGGATCTTCCTGACCCAGCGATCAAACCCACATCTCCTATGTCTCTCACACTGGCAGGTGGAGTCTTTACCACTGAGCCACCTGGGGAGCCCGAGATTATGAATTATAAAATGAGTTATTTCAAAATTCTTAAAATACACTTACTGCATACTTAAGAAATAGCATGATAATTCATTTATGTTTTTAAAAATATAACTTTGTTGGTATATTTGAGCTGAAGGAAAGAAATCTAAAAAGTCCACTTAGTTTACTCTCCCTCTCATTCTGGGTTTAGGCGGTGGTGGTGGTTCAGCCACTAAGTTGCGTCTGACTTTTGCAACCCCATGGACCCCCTGCCAGGCTCCTCTGTCCATGGGATTCTCCAGGCAAGAATACTGGAGTGGGTTGCCATTTCCTTCTCCCTCTGAGAACAAACCAGGATGAGGTCAGAGGGACATCTCTTCCAGACAGACTGGAGGGCTCAGTGCCATGCAGTGCCAACAGTGGAGAGGTTGTGATTCTCCAGTTCCTACTGAGAATGACTTTAAGTGAAGCACAGGAGTTGGCTTGTCTTTAAGAAAGAAGCTTGATTAGTCGTGATACAGAGCACCAGGTCCAGGTACTTGCCCACTGCATCCTCTGGTCTTCTCTATAACTGAAAGGAAACTAGCCACCACTTAGAAATGTGGAAATAAGGAAAATTCATAAAATAAGGTCTGCCCTTCATATGAATAGGAAATAACTTGTACCTTATCTTCTCTCTGTATTTACCATGTTTAATGTGGGGAAATTTTCATATTTTATAATGATGATACATTTAAAAAGGAAATAATATCTAAATGACTATACAGAGTAAACATTTAAAAGATCAACTTACTTTCTTACAAAATAAACAACTAAAGGCAAAGATAAAGGAATAATCCTCAAGCAGAGAAACCAATACTTGAATATATGTCTGTCTGTCTATACAAGGAAAGGAGTAGAAGGAAATGGAGAAAATAAAGATTACTTGCTCAAAAATTTGGAGAAAAATATCATTAAACCTCAATAATTCAAACTTCATTCAAATGGAATTAATAGAACTTTAAACTCTATCAGTTAATAACAAAAAAATAAAATTTAGTGGTAGGAAAACATACTTTAAAAAAGAGCAAATGATGCTCAAGCTAAAAACCACTTAGCAGGGGAGTGGAGTCAAGATGGTGAAACAGGAGGATGTGGAGTTCACCTCTTCCCACAAATGTATCAAGAATACATCAGGGTTTCTCTGGTGTCTCAGTGGTAAAGAACGCACTTGTCAGTGCAGGAGACATGGGTTAGATCCCTGATCCAGGAAGATCCCACATGCTGCGGAGCAACTAAGCCTGTGTGCCACAACTATCGAGCCTGTGCTCCAGAGCCTGGGGGCCACAACTACGGAAGCCCACATGCCCTAGGGCCCATGCTCCAGGAGAGAAGCCACTGCAATAAGTAGCCCATGCACTCCAGTACTCTTGCCTGGAAAATCCCATGGGCGGAGGAGCCTGGTAGGCTGCAGTCCATGGAGTCGCTGAGGGTCGGACACGACTGAGCGACTTCACTTTCACTTTTCACTTTAATGCGTTGGAGAAGGAAATGGCAACCTGCTCCAGTGTTTTTGCCTGGAGAATCTCAGGGACGGGGGAGCCTGGTGGGCTGCCATCTATGGGGTCGCACAGAGTCGGACACGACTGAAGCGACTTAGCAGTAGCAGCAGCACTGAAACCAGAGAGTAGCCCTCGCTCTCTACAACTAGAGTAAAGGTCGTGCTGCAGTGAAGACCCAGCACAGCCAAAAACTAATTAATAAAAAAAGAATACATCTACTAACAGAACTGTTCTCACAGAGCACTTGCTGAACACTAGCAGAGGACCTTGGGCACCTGAAACCACAAGAAAAATGCCCACACAACCAGGTAGGACAAAAGAAAGGCACATAGAAACAAGGAAATGGGATAAAGTCTTGCACCTCTGGAGGGAGCTGAAGGAAAGGAAAGGATCCTGCCACCGGGGAAGCCCCCTCATCAGTGGGGAGATCGTCTGGGACAGAAGAGGAGCTTTGGGGGCTCAGAGGAGAGGGCGGCAACCCATCTATGGCAGGCAGGACAGCATAAGACCTATGTAAGTGGTAAGTGCCAGAGCCCTCTGGCCTCAGCCTGAGACGGGTGTTTGCTGATGCAGAAGTGGGGTTGGGTGCTGGAATGTAGGGTTTGGAGAGCAGACTCAGTGAGGGGACAGCTGCTGGGTGTAAAGAGACAGTCTGAAGGAATGAGAGCACCAAATCCACAACTGGAAATGTTTGTGGAAGAAGTCTGGGCCACCATAGCCACGGATGCCACTGTTGAATGACCCTCAAGTAGTGGGGCCACCGCTGCAGCCCCCTTACCCAAGTGCTGGTCCCTGCCTCCATGGGCACTGGGAGGGGCACTCACCTGAGTAGCTCACACACCCTACCCATCGCTGCCTCTCTCTGCCCACCTAGGCAGGCATGTGTGTTCCAAGGCAGCCTTGGGAGTAGATGCTGGTGGAAGACACATGCAAAAGCGGGGCTGAAACCACAGCTGAGATCCAGGGGCCCTGTGACTAAGGAGGAAGAGCTCAAATCTCTCCATGGACTTACACCCCCACTGCTGACTTTGGAAACTCAGTGACTGTGGGATATTTGAACAGATAAATGCTCCCATAGCTGAGACAGGTGTAGGTTTAGGGCCTATGGGCTTTGTGGGCATAGACATGCCAGGATTCTGTTCTCTGCTCAGACACTCAGTTGTGTCTGACTTTCTGTGACCCTACTGGATCAGGTCAAAATCTAAGCTGCCTCCATAGCCCCCACAGTGGGTCCCGATGCATGGTTACTGCAGTCCTGGGACCTGACTGGTGGATATGCACAGATGGTCTGGTGAAAACAACACCTGAGAGACACCAGGGCCAACTGCCAGCATACCCACAGTTACAGTAGGGCCGAGAGCAGTGCCACCAACAGTGTGATTTGTGAGCCAGTCCAGGGTGTGAAAAGTGACACAGCAGAGCACACGCACAGGTGAACAGCTCCAGAGGAGGAATACTCCGTGGCTTCCCTGCTAGCGGGAGTGTTGAATCCCACCTACCTCACATCGCAGGTCAGAAACATGGCTAAGATACAGATCTGGAAGTCTCTACTCCACCCACTGGGGAGCCAACCCCACCTCAGTGATAGTCACAGGGCAGAGAGGAGGCCCTGCTCAATACCCGGTGCAGACTGGTCACCGCAACATCAATCCCACCATTTTCAAGGGGATAAAGATCAGCATACATGGAGAAAAGAGGTAGCAGACATCCACTGTAAAAACAGCCATCACATAAAAAAATATCAAACCCATATAGGCTACATAGAGAAGGTTCCACATAAAAATAGCCCTCTAAGAGAATCTATTGCTATTGTTTAGTCACTAAGTCGTGATGACTCTTTGCGACCCCATGGACTGTAGCCCGCCAGGCTCAGCTGTCCATGGGATTCTTCCCCACCCTGGGATCGAACCCACATCTCCGTGTCTCCTGCAATGGCAGGCAGATTCTTTACCACTGTACCATCATGGAAGTCCAGGGAGTCTGAGGTCAAGCATCAGGAGGAAGAACCCCCAGAGGGAATGGCTACCCACTCCACTATTCTTGCCTGGAGAATCCCATGGACAGAGAAGCCTGGCGAGCTACAGTCATGGGGTCACAAAGAGTTGGACACGACTGAGTGACTAAGCGCAGCATAGCACATGCTCTAAAGAATGTGGGAATAGCATCTGAGTTATAAAAGCACTGAAGCAATGGCAGTTTTTTTGATGAAATGATTCTGACAAGGAAAGGTTTATTATTTTGCTTTAATTGAGGGTAAAACTACTAAAACTGTGCAGTTAAAAGTAATAAATGCTGTAGGTTTAAATTCTCTCAGTCACAGTAGAGGTGACGGAGGGTTTTATGGAGGTGGTAGTTTTGATGCTGACAAAGCTCTATATAATGAAAAGATTACCTGTCCCAGAGACCGCCAGTCCAAACCAGCACTGCCGATGTAAACATGCTGTTTGTCCACAATCCAGAAGGAGGACTGCAGTCGGCCCTTGTTGTAGGCAGTCATGTTCATGTAGGTCACCTCAGCTCCTAGGAGTTTAAGGAAATCCCAGTGAGCCTCTGTGTCAAGGCCCTGAACATGCAGTCACCTACCCGCAGCAATACTCATGGTCTGCATCCACCGCAGCTGGCACTCAGGGAAGCCACATATTTACATTAGTTTAGTTCACAGAGGACCCCTGAGGAGCTACTTTATTCCCAAAAAGGATACAAAGGAATAAAAAAGAGTAAGTTTTCCCTATGATATGACAAGATTGTGGCTTCTCAAGTCAGATCTGACTCAGACCCCTGCCCCTTGATTTATCATTCAGATGGTGAGATAGGTGTGCCATGCTCTTCTTTTACTTTGGGGTTACTTTTCAGAGAGTTTTGCAATCAGTAAAAAGGTTGGTCTTTCTTAATAATATAGCTTTCCTCAACAAGGAACTGGCCTTCATTTTCTTTATTGATTTGCATATTGATTTATAATATTGCATTAGTTTCAGGTGTACAGCAAAGTGATCCAGTTACACACACACACACACACACACACACACACACACACACACACACAGTTGTATTTGACTTTTTGCAACCCCATGGAATACATAGTCAATGGAATTCTCCAGGCCACAATACTGGAGTGGGTAGCCTTTTCCTTCTCCAGGAGATCTTCCTGACCCAGGGATTGAACCCAGGTCTCCCACATTGCAGGTGGATTCTTTACCAGCTGAGCCACAAGGGAAGCCCAAGAATACTGGAGTGGGTAGCCTATCCCTTCTCCAGCGGATCTTCCCAACCCAGGAATCAAACTGGGGCCTCCTGCATTGCAGGAGCTATCAGGGAAGACCTCCTCCCCCACCCCCACCAAAACACACACATGGCTACATTTCAGGATACAGAAAGGAAGAGTAATTTACACTATAAACTTAACCTATAACTCTTGGGAGGATGTTAAGTATGCATCTGGGTTCTTGTGGCAGGAAGATAGAAAGAGAAACCAGGAAGCTGGGAGAGGATCTGAGGTGAAGAAAGCATCCAGGAAGACTTTCTCTGTGGGTGGAGCAAACTCATTATCCTAGATAAGTCCAGGCACATGTTCCTTAGCCTTCAGCTGTCCTGGAATAGTAACATCCCAGAGGACGAACAGTTGGGAAAGGCGGACTCTGAATGTCCAAAGTGGGGAGTTACCATGGCAATCATGGAGAGACCCAAATCCGCATGGAGGGTGTGATACCCTCAGAGGCAGTTGCCAGTGCTCCTAAGTGGATGAAGAGCAGCATTTGTCTTTGGAGAGTGTTAGTTTCCTAGGGCTGCCATGACAAAGTACCGCAAACTGAGTGGCTTAAAACAACAGAAACTTATTCTTCCTTAGTTCTGGAGATTAGAAGTTCAAGATGTCAGCGGGCCCATGCTCCCTCTGAAACCTGTAGAGGAGAATCCTTTCTTGCTTCTTCCCAGCTCCTTGTGGTGGCCATCAATCTCTGGCATTCCTTGGGTTACAGATGCATCACCCCAATCTTCCCACCTCTGTTGCCACATGACATATTCTCCCTATGTGTCTCTATCTTCTCCTCTTCTTATAGAGACACCAATTATGCTGGATTAAGGGCCCACCCTGCTACAGCATGACCCTATCTTAATTAATTATATCTGCAAAACCCCTATTTCCAAATAAGTTCATAATTGGAGGTACAGGGTGGGGTAGGTCTTCAGCTTGTCTTTGGGCAGACACAGCTCAATCCATAACAGAGATCTTGGCTGTGCCCTTCAATAGCACTATACTGACCAGCACTAATGGAACCATTTTCTCATCTCTGGAAGAAGAGTATAAAGGTGACCTTGGGTTTGCTTCAGAAAAAGGAGTAAGAATAAAAAGAATGGAGGACCATTTACAAGCCATCAAGGACAACATCAAGCGTGCTAACAGTCATACAATAGGGCTCCCATAAGGAGAAGAGAGAGAGAGAGAAAGGGGAAGAGAACGTATTTGAAGACATAATAGCTGAAAACTTCCCTAACCTGGGGAAGGTAACAGATACCTAGGTCCAGGAAGCACAGAGAGTCCCAACCAGGATCAACCCTAAGAAGACCATACCAAGACAAGTTGTAATTAAAATGTCAAAAGTTAAAGATAGAATATTAAAAGCAGCAAGGGAAAAGCAATTATTTACCTACAAGAGAACTCCCATGAGTCTCTCAGCTGAATTTTTCAGCAGAAATCTGCAGGCCAGAAGGGAACTGCACAATATATTTAAAGAGAAGAAAGAGGAAAAGTTACAACTAAGAATACCCGACAAGGCTTTCATTCAGGTTGGATGGAGAAATCAAAAGTTTTACAAACAAGCAAAAGCTAGCACCACTAAAGCAGCTTTATAGTGAAATGTTAAAAGGGACCAGAAACATGAAAATTATGAAAGGAAAAAAAAAACTTCATTGGTAAAGGCAAATATATAGTAAAAGTAGTGTGGATTGCAGCCTACTAGGCTCCTCCACCCATGGGACGTTCCAGGCAAGAGTACTGGAGTGGGTTGCCATTGCCTTCTCTGGATAAAGGTAGTAGGAAGGATAAAAGACAAAAGCAGGGAGAACTGGATGAAGGCGACTGAAAGATACAAAGTTCCATTTACAAGATAAAGAAGCACTATTGATGCACAACATAATAAATATGAGTAACAATACTGTATGTTAGAGATGAAAGTTTTAAAAAGAGTAAATCCTTAGAGTCCTCATCACAAGTTTTTTCTATTTATTTAATTTTAATTAAAATTTATTTAATTTTATATCTATATGAGATGATAGACATTTGGTAAACTTACTGTGATGAACATTTCATGATGAACATAAGTCAAATCCACCTTAAACATATAGTACTGTATGTCAATATGTCAATAAAACTGGAAGAAATAAAAACAAATTCAAGCATATCAAATAAAGTGTAAAATTTAAAATGATCAGGATCTGCTTCATCCCTGCTGTTCAGATGGCAAGGGGGTACTGAATATCTGAAAGACCAGAAAGGTGTGACCCCATCACTCTACTATGGAACCCCAAGTGAAGGCGGAGAGCTTGGAAGACAGTGATGGCTATGCTAAGCCGACAGCTACAAGGCCAATGGAGCTGCGTGTAGAGATCAAGCAATATATAATAACAGTAATTCCCACTTACTGAACAGCTCTTTGAGAACAGGGTCAAGACAGCTGTTACAACACATGGTATATCATTTTTCCCCCTACAAATGACTGGACTTGGTGTAAGAAAACCCACTGAAAATATTTGATAATATATCTGGAAAACTGTCTATATATGGTTTTGAAATATCACTTTTTTATTAAGAATTGTTTATTTCTTTTTTCTATCTAAATCTAATTCCCATCTATTTCTGAAAATACATGCTTTATCTTAATTTGTACCTTAATTTAGATATATTTATATAATTTATATATTTACAAATATATATTCAGTTATATTCAACTCAGAAAACTAAGATCATGGCATCCAGTCCCATCACTTCATGACAAATAGATGGGGAAACAGTGGAAGACTTTATTTTGGGGGGGCTCCAAAATCACTGCAGATGGTCACTGCAGCCATGAAATTAAAAGACGTTTGCTCCTTGGAAGAAAATTTATGACCAACCTAGACAGCATATTAAAAAGCAGAGACATTACTTTGCCAACAAAGGTCTGTCTAGTCAAGGCTATGGTTTTTCCTGTGGTCATGTATGGATGTGAGAGTTGGACTATAATGAAAGCTGAGTGCCGAAGAATTGATGCTCTTTTGAACTGGTATTAGAGAAGACCCTTGAGAGTCCCTTGGACTGCAAGGAGATCCAACCAGTCTATCCTAAAGGATATCAGTCCTGAATAGTCATTGGAAGGACTGACTTTGAAGCTGAAACTCCAATAATTTGGCCACCTGATGCAAAGAGTTGACTCATTGGAAAAGACCCTGATGCTGGGAAAGATTGAGGGTGGGAGGAGAAGGGGATGACAGAGGATGCGATGGCTGGATGGCATCACTGATTCAATGGACATGAGTTTGAGTAAGCTCCACGAGTTGGTGGTGAACAGAGAGGTCTGGCGTGCTGCAGTCCATGGGGTCGCAAAGAAACAGACACGACTGAGCGACTGAACTGAACTGAACTGACTGAACTGTTCCTCATTTTATTATGAACATATTATTCAATATTTTACTTATAAGAATTTATTTTACATGTACTTCTAAACTATCTTTTTTATTGGTTATGGAAATTATCCTCATCCTACTGTTTTTTTGGGCTTCCCTGGTGGCTCAGTGGTAAAGAAATTGCCTGCCAATCAAGAGACATCTCTGGGTCAGGAAGATCCCCTGGAGAAGGGCGTGGCTACCCACTCCAGCATTCTTGTCTGGAGCACCCCATGGAGAGAGGAGCCTAGCGGGCTACAGCCCATAGACTTGCAGAGCCAGACATGACTGAAGTGACTGAGCATGCACACACATGCACATATCTTCTTTATATCTAGCATTCCTCTCTCTCTCTCTCTCTCAGTCTCTTTCATGAAAGGGAAACAAAATCTTCACAGGATATGTCTTTAGTTGATGTTACATGAGGTTGAGAGGTGCATCCTTTCTTCTTGGCAAATACCCTCTTCTTAGAGTGCTAAGTGGACCCACATGATGCAAAATGGAAAGGTCTAGGTACCGTGTAAACCAGTTTAGTCTCTATTTTGCCACAGCTGGTTGAACCAAATGCAGACACATGAACTATGATGACCAATAAGATTTCCTCTTTTGAGAATCCAATATTGAGTCACAAAAATCAAAGCCAAGAAGCTAGGCTGGAGTCATAAACAGATAGAGGATGCCATGACTGTCCAAGTCCACATGAATGAAGGGTAGGAGAAGACAAGCTTCAGACAGAGAGTGAAAGAACCAGGTACATGGGGAAAAGAGATAAAAAGACAATGTACTCCCAGGAGAGGAAAATGGAAAGGGGGTGCAGTCTCTGCCAGCCCTGTATCCTCAGACCAGTTAAGATTCCGACCTTGAGTTTCTCTAAATCTTTAGAATAAATTAATTGTTATTTAGACTGGGTTTGGAGGGGTTATGTTTCTTTACTAACTTATTCTTACGGGATGAATCAGATAAAACTGTACTTTATTTTGTACACACAGAAGTCCTACAACCTCCATATGTACATTTTTAATATTAGACTAAAAATATTCAGTTCTGGGCTAAAAATCATGCAATTTTTAGCAACGAGCCAGTTGCACAAATTGCGTGATTAAATATTTCAAATTTAAAATAAACATCCTGTCAAAATACTCTTCATGATGACACAAAAGGAAATATGTTAGTACATTGTGATTGAAAGTAGAAAATAAAGCTCTACGCTCCCTTTGGTGATCATGAAAGAAAATCAAACGAAGCTATCTCTAAGTTACTTCTAGAAAGTCACCTGTTGAAAGCATATTACTAGAGCTTTAGTAAATTTTATGATATATCATTTATATATTTAAGAGAAAATATGTAACATAAGAAAATTATGTAGCTCCATTACAAATGGACATTGGTGAATCCCCCTTCTCATTAAAAATAAAAACTAAAAGTTTATCAATCTGATTAAAGCAGTGCCTCCCACTCTGATGATTCTGATCCCTTTCTCCCATGAAACCTGTGGCAATAACTGGAGACGTTTTGGATTGTCAAAATTGGTTAGAGGAACACTATTAACTTCCAGCGGGGAGAGTTCGGAGATGTGGCTAAATACCTGGCAATACACTAGACAGTCTCCCACAACAAAGACTTATCCTGCCCCAAATATTGACAGTCTCACAAGTGAGATATCCTGCGTAAAGCTGTTTGCGTGTTTATGCTTGAACCCATATCCCCACCAGTTTTCTCTGATACAACTAGGATCCTGAATTTAGTGTGTACCATTGTCTGATTTTTAAATATTTTATCCCATGTTAATGTATCCCTAATAGCATTATAAAAATGAGTTTATCACCAGCTTTTGAACACAGATAGTTAATTAACCTTAAGCATATATCAAAGGGAAATGTATCAGTATTAGTAATTACAGATTTCTGGAAAGGCTTATAGATGTTTCCTGAAAGCAAAGTTTGCAGCAGAAATCTATCTTACCAATCAAGTGTCTCTTCTTCTGAATGTATTGATTTGTGTGAGCAATGAAAAAGGTCATAGCCTATTCTTGGGAGCTTTAATAAAACCAGTACAGTTTAATCAATTTAATCAGCAACATTTTGGAATCCATTGGCCTGAAGGTTAAAGGGAACACCGAAGGGTAAAAATCACTAGTCATGACGTATTTGTTTTCAAATCATTCAGTGAGTGATATTCGAAAATTTTTCTAGACAATCAGCTATATGTTTCAGTCATGGAAAAAGTGAATCTTAAGTGCACATTTCAGTTTTCGTTCTAACATATCTATTCAAATACTGTCAAAACTATGTTGTAGAATTTTTCATAGGTTGTCTCTGATACTTTGCTTTTAGTCTACAGATCTGGGCTCACAGGGACCATTCCCAGGGAAATGCCATGCTTTGTTATTGCCTCATAGTTCAACAGTTATGCTATCTATAGGAATGCTTGATTTAAGGAACCATTAGGCTTTAAAATAAAATTATATTTTAAAACAAAATTTGCTTATAGTTAATGCTGGAGAGGGTGTAGAGAAAAAGGAACCCTCCTACACTGATGGTGGGAATGAAAACTGGCACGTTCACTGTGGAGAACAGTATAGAGGTTTCTTAGAAAACTAAAAATAGAGCTACCAGATGGTCCTGCAACCCCATTTCTGGGCATATATCTGGAAGAAACTCTAAGTCGAAAAGATATGCACCCCAATGTTCATAGTAGCACTATTTACAAAAGCCAAGTCATGGAAGCAACATGAAAAGCCATCAACAGATAAATGAATAAAGAAGATATGGTAGATATACACAATAGAGTATTACTCAGCCACACAAAAGAATGAAACAATGCCGTCTGCAGCAACATGGATGGACCTAGAGATTACCATATTAATTGAAGTAAACCGAAGAAAAAGATATATTACTTATAGGTGGAATCTTAAAAAATGATATAAATGAATTTGTTCACTAGGCAGAAACAGACTCACAGACACAGAAAACAAACCTATGGTTACCAAAGGGGATACCCGGGATGTGGGAAATAAATTAGGAATTTGGTATTAACATACACACACTATTATATGTTAATTCCAAATTTAAACAACAAGGATCTACTGTAAAGCACAGAGAGCTATATTCAATAATTTTATAAAGACCTATAATGCAAAAGAATCTGAATAAGAATATATATAAATTGAAATGTATGGTTAATTTACAATGTTATGATATATAAAAATATATATAACACTTTGCTATATACCTGAAACTAACAGCACTGTAAGTTAACTATAATTTTTAAAGTGCTTAAAAATAAAAAAATCATTGCCAAGAAAAAATTAAATTTTGCTTAAATTATACATAATGAACTATACAAAAAATTCCATATTCAAAACAGATAGGTGAAACATGATCTAAAATGGCTCATCAGCTGTAATAAAACAAGATAAGGTCTGGGATGTTGGTGGCCAGAGCTCATACTTATTACTACCTCTCTCTTCCTCCTACCTCCTGGAGTCACACAACTATTTACCTAGATAACAAGATGGGGAGCAGAGAATGAAGAGCCCTCCTGAGGCTTCTGTCTCAGTGCCAGAGCTCACGGGAAGGAGGCGTCCTGCTAGAGCCCAGCGCTGCTGCAATGCCAGGGAGGACGGGGACCCAGAAGCTTCACAGGTTGACTTTCTTGGCAAAGCCCACTCACTCTACCTTACCATTTGCTGCCCCAGTAGTTACAGAAGACTGCACAGCCAAATCTGCCAGGTTTCTAAGGTAGCAAGCCTGCCTACATTGAACATGGCAGTTCACCTAACACAAATCAACAGCCTAGAGGAGGCAAGTCAAGTAGAAAAAGCATATGGCTACTGTTGAGGCAAATCAAACAGAGGAAACAGGAATTCTTAAGGACGTTTGAGAAGATATTCCAAAAGGGTAATCTAAGAACAAGATGTTCATAGGAATTAAGAGGATACAAAAACAAATTCAATCAAGTCAACTTAATATAAGACAAAGCAGTGCTGATAACCAGAATAGTGATCCAGAAGTTCAAATTCAACGTGACTTACAACACAGAATGAACCTAAAGGAGTGGAAATGACCATTGAAAAGTTGATGCATAAAGGATACATTAGGGGAAATAGTAACTCAAGGTCTGCAAGTGAGAAAAAAAGGTCTACTTAAAAGAAGAAAGAAAGGTTGATATATGTGACTTTTAAAAGTATGCAGTTAAAGGATTTGAAAATCTATGAGAGTTCCAGAGAGAACCAAAATCAGAGGGAAAAAAATTATAAAAGATGCTAGTAGCATCTCCTAGTTGTAACTACCAAAAATGTCTCCAGACATTGCCTCAAAACCTGTCCCCTGGTTGCAAACAAAATCTCCCCTGGAGGAGAACCAGTATCATAGGTTGCAGGGCAGGAAGGTATTTATTGAGTCATTCTTATAACTTTCCTGTGAATTTGAATTCTTTTCCAAATAAAATTTTAAAAATAAAATAAATTATAAAGAAAATTTCTGAGAACTGAGGACATAAGTTTCTCAAATATAAAAGCCTCCACAAGAATATACAATGGAGAAAGACAATCTCTTTAACAAGTCATGCTGCAGAGATGTTATGGGGAGGGAGGTGGGAGGGGGGTGCATGTTTGGGAACACATGTAAGAATTAAAGATTTTAAAATTAAAAAAATATAAAACTAAAAAAAAACAAAAAACCAAAAAAACAAGTCGTGCTGGGAAAACTGGTCAACCACCTGTAAAAGAATGAAACTAGAACACTTCCTAACTCCATGCACAAAAATAAACTCAAAATGGATTAAAGATACAAATGTAAGACCAGAAACTATAACACTCCTAGAGGAGAACAGAGGCAAAACACTCTCTGACATAAATCACAGCAGGATCCTCTATGACCCACCTCCCAGAGTAATGGAAATAAAAGCAAAGATAAACAAATGGGACCTAATTAAACTTAAAAGATTCTGTACAACAAAGGAAACTATAAGCAAGGTGAAAAAACAGCCTTCAGAATGGGAGAAAATAATAGTAAATATAAGCAACTGACAAAGAATTAATCTCAAAAACTATACGAACAACTCCTGCAGCTCAATACCAGAAAAATAAATGACCCAATCAAAAAATGGGTCAAAGAACTAAACAGACATTTCTCCAAAGAAGACATACACACAGCTAACAAACACATGAAAAGATGTTCAATATCAGTCATTATCAGAGAAATGCAAATCAAAACCACAATGAGGTACCATCTCACACTGGTCAGAATGGCTGCTATCAAAAAATCTACAAACAATAAATGCTGGAGAGGGTGCAGAGAAAAGGGAACCCTCCTACACTGTTGGTGGGAATGCAAACTGGTACAGCCACTATGGAGAACAGTGTGGAGATTCCTCAAAAAACTGGAAATCGAACTGCCATATAACCCAGCAATCCCACTGCTGGGCATACACACCAAAACCAAATGAAGAGACGTACCTCAATGTTCATCACATTGTTACAATAGCCAGACATGGAAGAACGAGATGTCCATTGCAGAATGGATAAAAAGCTGTACATACCAATGGTATTACTATTAAAAGAATACATTTGAATCAGTTCTAATGAGGTAGATGAAACTGGAGCCTATTATACAGAGAGAAGTAAGTCAGAAAGTAAAACACCAATACAGTATAATAACGCATATATATGGAATTTAGAAAGAAGGTAACAATGACCCTATATGCAAGACAGCAAAAGAGACACAGATATAAAGAACAGGCTTTTGGATTCTGTGGGAGAAGGCGAGGGTGGGATGATTTGAGAGAACAGCATCAAAACATGTATATTATCATATGTAAAATAGATGACCAGTCCAAGTTCAATGCATGAGACAGGACACTCAAAGCCGGTGCACTGGGACAACCCTGAGGGATGGGATGGGGAGGGAGGTGGGAGGGGGGTTCAGGATGGGGGACACATGTACACCCATGGCAGATTCATGTCAATGTACGGCAAAAACCACTACCATGTTGTAAAGCAATTAGCCTCCAATTAAAACAAATAAGTTAATTAATTTAAGAAATCAAAAGCTAGAAAAAGAAAAAAATTAAATGTTATTTAAAAAAAAAAGAAATTTAAAAAGACCCACACACATATCATGATAAGCTTTCAGAAGAGTGGAAATAAATAAGATTCTAAAAGTTTTCAGAGAGAAAATAAACTTACAAAAATGATAACATGCAAAAGATTAGTAAATCTCAATTATACCAGGCAACAAAGGGACAAAGAAAACTAGGAAATAGTCTAAGGGGAAACAAATTGTATATCTGAAAAAACCTGAAGAGAAAATAAAAACGTTTTCAGATAAGAAAAGGTTTTAAGAGCAGCATTTCTTAGGAAGTTACTGAAGAAAGGGCTCCATCATAATAAGGAAAAAAAAAGGGGGGGGGAGAATGTAGAAGACTGTACATAAGATAGAAGCAAACTGAATTCTTAGCATGATGGTGAAGATAAGTTCCTCTCTAACGGGCCCAGAAAGCTTGTGGAATGGTCTGTAGACTTGAAATGTGAAAGAGGGATCCAGAAAGGGTATTGCCAAAAAAAAGTAAATATGAGAACAGTGTGGAGATTCCTCAAAAAACTGGAAATAGAACTGCCATATAACCCAGCAATCCCACTGCTGGGCATACACACCGAGGAAACCAGAATTGAAAGAGATGCGTGTACCTCAATGTTCATTTTGTGGCAGACTATCTTAAGGCTGTGAGTTGTAGAGTTTTGAGATGATTTAAGAGAAAGTGAATAGAATCATTAACTAAAAGAGAAAAACTGGCTGTGCACAAGGAAATGTGTTTGCTGCACACGAGTGTGTGCATGCTAAGTTGCTTCAGTTGTGTCTGACTCTTTTCAACCCTGTGGACTGTAGCCCGCCCGGCTCCTCTGACCTGGGATTTTCCAGGCGAGAATACTGGAGTGGGTTGTCCTTCCCTCCTCCAGGTGATCTTCCCAACTCAGGGATCCAACCCGAGTCTCCTGCGTTTCCTGTATTGTAAGTGGATTCTTTACCACTGAGCCACCAGGGAAGCCCTTCTCTTTTGCATGTGGCTGTCCAATTTTACCAACACCATTCATTGAAAAGGTTTTCTTCCCCACTGTATATTCTTGGCCTCCTTGTCATAAATGAACTGACCACCTATGTATGGGCTTAGTTTTGAATCCTCTACTCTGTTCCATTGATCTACATGGTAGTCTTTAGGCCAATAAAATATGGTTTTGGTTATAATAGCTCTTCTTTCATTTCTGATTTTATTTGAATCTCCCGTCACTCTTTTTTGGTGAGTCGAGCTAAATATTTGTCACCTTTGCATATCTTTTTGAAGAACCAGCTTTTAGTTTCATTGTTTTCTTTTGTCTTTTAACCCTCTATTTCATTTATTTCTGGTCTAGTATTTATTCCCTTTCTTCTACTAACTTTGGTCTTCATTAGTTCTTCTTCTAGTCCCTTGAGATGTACAGTTAAGTTACTTGAGACATCTTTTTTCTCGAGGTAGGCATTTATCGCTATAAACTTCCCTCTTAGAACTGCTTTTGCAGCATTTTATAAATTTTGGTGTGTTACATTTCCATTTTTGTTTGTCTCAGGGTATTTAAAAGTTCTCTTAATTGCTCTATGATACATTCAAATAGCTTTCTTTTCTGTGATTGCATTTTTATCCATATTTTATAATTCTCTGCAGTAAGATAAGTCTGAAACAAGCCAATCTCTCAAAGTCCTTCTCAGCGATTCTAAGGCAATTAATTCTTTTGCAGTCCCATTATTGGAAAGCCGTTTTATCTCTTATATTTCCAGTACCTCAGGACTAGAAAGTGAAGTAGGTGTGTCCTTACTCTCCTTTGTTACCTCCAAGCTATTTTTCTTTCATATTTCAATATCCCAAGGTATACCGAAATTCATGGTATTTGGCTATATCCCCCATTTCCACTGCTTGCTATTTTCCTTTCTCAACTGCCTGCTTCTGTCATTCATTAAAGGCTCTAGTTAGTTGTTTTCTCTATCCCTGCAGTATTGTCACATATTTCAACAGTCACAAGGTTAACTCATTCAGTATTCAGCTACTTTGCCCTCATACTTCCATTAATCTTTTCCTTTTTTTTTTCCTCTAATAACACACTCCCCTAGCCCTTATTTTTACCAGTAACTGTGCATTTAAAATGACTTTCAGACTCAGTTTCTAAATTCTTCTTCTTCTTTTCAGCTCATTTGCATAGCCCACCCTCCCCACTTCCTGCCACTCCTCTGCCCTCATCCAGATTTACAAGTCATTGCATGCACTCAGTCGTGTCTGACTCTTCATGGCCCTACAGCCAGGCTCTTTGTCCATGGGATTTTCCAGGCAAGAATACTAGAGTGGGTTGCCATTTCTTCCTTCAGGGGAACTTCCTGACCCAGGGATGGAAACTGCATCTCTTGCATTGCAGGCAGATTCTTTACCACTGAGCCATCAGGGAAGCCTGACAAGTCATTGACCTTACCACTTTTTCACTCTCCATCACACAACTCCTGTGTTGCTTCCCTCTTTATCAAGCTTATCTTTCATGATCACCGCTCTTTTTGTAACATTTCCCTGGTAAAATCTCAGACTAAGATGAATTCAACTGTTTACCCTCCTTAAGCTTTCACCGGAACAGCTAAAGGTTGCTGGAAAAAAAAATCTCACAATTATAGTGAGCCATTTAAAATTATGATGACAAACATCTAATGGACATTGAATGCTACCAGACAATTCTTTCAGTTTCTCTGAAAAGTTTGGTTTCTATATCCTCCTATAGCAAAATGTTTGGAATGAGTTACCAATATTTGCTCTACCTTTATGCCTGACCACTCATTTTTAAAATCTCCTTCAATCTGGCTTATCTTGTCCTTTTAAATTCACCAAAGAACTACATGATGCCAAATCCAACAGCCCTTTTGTATTATTAGTTAACTTGGGTTCTCAGCAAGGTTGGGCAAAACCTTTCTCTCCTTCTTTCTCCTACCTCACTCATTCCTCCTACTTGCTCCTTGGCCCCACTGTATAGCTATAGTCACTCTTGTTAAAAAGACAAAAACACAAAAAACCTTTTCCAGCTCTATGGCTATAGATATTATCTTTATATGATGATTCCTCAAATCATATGTGTAGGTTTAGACTCTTCTTTGAACTTTAGACTCATAGGAGAGGTCAGACCTAAACTAATGTCTCTACTTGCATTTTAATAAGCATAAAACAGTTTGCTATGCCTCAAACAGAGCTCTTTATGTTCCCTAAATGCCACACTTATTTCTTCTATTAGCTTTCTCATCTCATTAAACGATAATACCTTCCATTCACTTTCTCAGACTAAAATCCTCAGGGTCATTCTTCATTTCTCTCTTTCCCTCAACTCCATTCCCACAGTTCAGTTCAGTCACTCACTTGTGTCTAAATCTTTGTGACCCCATGGACTGCAGCACGCCAGGCTTCCCTCTCCTTCACCAACTCCTTGAGCTTGCTCAAACTCATGTCCATTGAGTCGGTGATGCCATCCAACCATCTCATCCATTCCCACAGCCAATGTCTAATCAAGGGCTTCCAGTTGTATAGACAAAATAATATGTTGAATATGTTTATTTCTTTCTACCTTCATTAGTCCAAACCATCTTTATCTCTTGCGGTGGGTAATCCAACAGCCCCACTAACTTGTTTCCCTGCCTCAACAACAGCCAAAATGATATTTTAAAAAATCCAAATGAGATCAAATCATATCCATCACTGTTTCATCAGTGGTATACTATAAGCGCACGATAAATATTTGTTAAAAGAAGAAAAAATAAATAAATGGATGATGGAGAAAGCAACTTTCTGAAAGCCCTAGAAGTAGACTAAAATCTGTGTCTGTCTTTTTTCCCTATGACAAGCACTTTTACCTGGGATCCAGGAATGGTACCAGCCTTCATGCTTCAGCTTGTCTTGTTAAGAACAAACAACCATGCTTTGTCAAATTTCGAAAGATTACAGATATTATAAAACAGCTGCATGTTATGCATTATAGTACTGCAATCATATTTCTTAGATCTTTTTTTCCATTTAACTTCATTTTATTTAATTCAGGAGGCATAGGAGCTAATAAACAGAAGAAGATGGACGTTTGTGTAATTTTTTCGGTCTCTGCCATATATGTAATTTATAAATATCCAATAATATTAACTAAAATCATGTGCATGGAGCTTTCTGACAAAAACAAGCACTATAAATATCTTTTATCACTGAAGGAGTAGCCATCATGGTCAACAAAAGAGTCTGAAATACAGTACTTGGATGCAATCTCAAAAACGACAGAATGATCTCTGTTTGTTTCCAAGGCAAACCATTCAATATCATGGTGATCCAAGCCTATGCCCCAACCAGTAACGCTGAAGAAGCTCAAGTTGAACAGTTCTATGAAGACCTACAAGACCTTTTAGAACTAACACCCAAAAAAGATGTCCTTTTCATTATAGAGGACTGGAATGCAAAAGTAGGAAGTTAAGAAACACCTGGAGTAACAGGCAAATTTGGCCTTGGAATACGGAATGAAGCAGGGCAAAGGATAATAGAGTTCTGCCAAGAGAATGCACTGGTCATAGCAAATACTCTCTTCCAACAATACAAGAGAAGACTCTACACATGGACATCACCAGATGGTCAACACCGAAATCAGACTGATTATATTCTTTGCAGCCAAAGATGGAGAAGCTCTATACAGTTAGCAAAAACAAGACCAAGAGCTGACTGTGGCTCAGATCATGAACTCCTTATTGCCAAATTCAGAGTGAAATTGAAGAAAGTAGGGAAAACTACTAGACCATTCAGGTAAGACCAAAATCAAATCCCTTATGATTATACAGTGGAAGTAACAAATAGATTTAAGGGACTAGATCTGATAGAGTGCCTGATGAATTATGGAATGAGTTTCGTGACATTGTACAGGAGACAGGGATCAGGACCATCCCCATGGAACAGAAATGCAAAAAAGCAAAATGGCTGTCTAAGGAGGCCTTACAAATAGCTGTGAAAAGAAGAGAAGTGAAAAGCAAAGGAGAAAAGTAAAGATATAAGCATCTGAATGTAGAGTTCCAAAGAATAGCAAGGAGAGATAAGAAAGTCTTCCTCAGTGATCAGTGCAAAGAAATAGAGGAAAACAACAGAATGGGAAAGACTAGAGATCTCTTCAAGAAAGTTAGAGATACCAAGGGAACATTTCATGCAAAGATGGGCTCAATAAAGGACAGAAATGGTATGGACCTAACAGAAGCAGAAGATATTAAGAAGTGGTGGCAAGAATACACAGAAGAGCTGTACAAAAAGGTCTTCATGACCCAGATAATCACAATGGTGTGATCACTCACCTAGAGCCAGACATCGTGGAATGTGAAGTCAAGTGGGCCTTAGAAAGCATCACTATGAACAAAGCTAGTGGAGGTGATGGAATTCCAGTGGAGCTCTTTCAAATCTGAAAGATGAAGCTTTGACAGTGCTGCAGTCAATATGCCATAAAATTTGGAAAACTTAGCAGTGGCCACAGGACTGGAAAAGGTCAGTTTTCATTCCAATGCCAAAGAAAGGCAATGCCAAAGAATGCTCAAACTACCACACAAGTGCACTCATCTCACACGCTAGTAAAGTAATGCCCAAATTCTCCAAGCCAGGCTTCAGCAATATGTGAACCGTGAACTTCAGATGTTCAAGCTGGTTTTAGAAAAGGCAGAGGAACCAGAGATCATATTGCCAACATCCGCTGGATCGTTGAAAAAACAAGAGAGTTCCAGAAAATCATGTATTTCTGCTTTCTTGACTATGCCAAAGCCTTTGATTGTGTGGATCATAATAAACTGTAGAAAATTCTGAAAGAGATGGGAATACCAGACTACCTGACCTGCCCCTTGAGAAACCTGTATACAGGTCAGGAAGCAACAGTTAGAACTGGACATGGAACAACAGACTGTTCCAAATAGGAAAAGGAGTACTTCAAGGCTGTATATTGTCACCCTGCTTATTTAACTTCCATGCAGAGTACATCATGAGAAACGCTGCTCTGAAAGAAGCACAAGCTGGAATCAAGATTGCTGGGAGAAATATCAATAACCTCAGATATGCAGATGACACCACCCTTATGGCAGAAAGTGAAGAGGAACTAAAAAGCCTCTTGATGAAAGTGAAAGAGGAGAGTGAAAAAGTTGGCTTAAAGCTCAACATTCAGAAAACGAAGATCATGGCATCTGGTCCCATCACTTCATGGGAAACAGATGGGGAAACAGTGGAAACAGTGTCAGACTTTATTTTTCTGGGCTCCAAAATCACTGCAGATGGTGATTGCAGCCATGAAATTAAAAGACGCTTACTCCTTGGAAGGAAAGTTATGACCAACCTAGAGAGTATATTCAAAAGTGGAGACATTACTTTGCCAACAAAGTTCTGTCTAGTCAAGGCTATGGTTTTTCCAGTAGTCATGTATGGATGTGAGAGTTGGACTGTGAAGAAAGCTGAGCCCCGAAGAATTGATGCTTTTGAACTGTGGTGTTGGAGAAGACTCTTGAGAGTCCCTTGGACTGCAAGGAGATCCAACCAGTCCATCCTAAAGGAGACCAGTCCTGGGTGTTCATTGGAAGGACTGATGCTGAGGCTGAAACTCCTTTACTTTAGCCACCTGATACGAAGAGTTGACTCATTGGAAAAGACCCTGATGCTGGGAGGGATTGGGGGCAGGAGGAGAAGGGGACGACCGAGGATAAAATGGCTGGATGGGATCACTCACTTGATGCACATGAGTTTGGGTGAACTCCAGGAGTTGGTTATGGACAGGGAGGCCTGGTGTGCTGTGATTCATGGGGTAACAAAGAGTCGGACATGACTGAGCAACTGAACTGAACCTGAGAACTCAGGCACATTATTTTGCCTTTCCCTGTCTCAGTTTCCTTATCTGCAAAGTGACAATAAAAACAGCATCTACATCTTAGGGACGCCTTAGTGTTAAATGAGAATACAGGTGAAGCTCTTAGGACTTCCCAGACGGTGCTAATCATAAAGAACCTGCCTGCCAATGCAGGAAACATAAGAGATGGAGGTTCGATCCTTAGGTTAGTAAGATCCCCAGGAGGAGGTCATGACAATCTACTCCAGTATTCTTGCCTGGAGAATCCCCTGGACAGAGGAGCCTGGTGGGCTACTGTCCATAGGGTCACAAAAAGGCAGACATGACTGAAGCAACTTAACACACAACACACACACTTAGAACAACACCTGATTGTTAATTGCAGCTACTATTAACCAGTGAGTTGGCCATAAAGTTTATTCAAGTTTTTCTGTAAGAGCATATGGAAAAATCCAAACAAAATTTTTTGCTAACCCAGTACAATAATATTGCAAATGTACCTAAGTACCTAAGGCTTTTTTTTTTTTTTAAGGTAAATGGTTTGATAAGTGAAGTGTCTTTTAGTAAATCCTAGTATTACCTCTAATCTGGAGGCTTTCTTGCCATCAACAGTTTAATACATATCCCATCTCCTGGTGATTATAAGCAGGTTTTCATTACTGGTGACTCTGTGTCTCATCACTTTTTCTTTAGCTCCTTAAAAGCTCACTCCCCACTCTTCCACTCAGCAAGGAATCAAAATGAATGTGACAAAAATGGCTTCTTAAGCAATTTGATCAGAGTAACTGAACAGAGTCCCAAAAGAGTAAAAACAAGGAAAGAAAGCCTCTGAGGCTGCCAGACAGCTTGCTGATAGAACTGTACACGCTGAACACAAATGTCAGGTGCCTACTGGTGAGTTACGAGACTGTCAAGACGGGGGGAAGGATTGAAGGGCTTCATTAGGCTCAGGCTGATAAAGGTGGGAAAAGGCAGTTTAAAGAGTTTGTGACCAAATCAGTTAGAGAAGCGGGGACCTAGAGTGTGTACAACTTTTGTTTGGAATCCAGAAATGGATGACATCCTGTTTCTTCTAAAGGGCAAATAAAATGAGGTGGATTTTAACTGCAGCCATGAAGATGAAGGGTATACACTAGGATGTAGAGTTTAGAGCTGAATTAGAGTGCTAAGAAATGCATAATTCAGGAAGAGATGTTTATTATCACAGAAGGCCACTCTCAGTTTAGGAGAGCTAAAATCCAGTCTTGTCTGTATATTCAAGTCAGTAAATATTTACTGAGCACTGGCAGTTCTATGTATACACACCAGGGAATTCAACTCAGTTCACCAATCCTGTGCCTTCCAGGTCAGGGCACGGTGGAAAGGATGACAGAAGAAGGGCATGGAGTTTTAGGAACTGTGGGCGGGTTGCCTCCTATCCATTCTGTGTCTTCTTCAGAGGCCTCTCTGCCACCCACAAAATCAAAAGGCAGGTGCACGTGTCACGGTTCTTTGGTTTCTCTGCCCAAGGCATCGCTGACTAAAAAAGTATCCTAAAACTCTTCTATTAAAGATTCAATAGAGTTTTTGCTTTTTAAATTGAAACACTGAAATATCTATTCATAAACCGTGTACTTCCTGGATTGTAAAGCTAATATACAAGTTATTTCAAAACCATAATTTTTTTGGACATCAGCTGGTATTTCCATTTTCTGATCATAATGTAATTGAGGAGGCACAGGAGGAGCTTTTCTCCGTTCCTTAAAGCTTCCAAATTTTCTAGATCATTTTCCAAGTTTCACAACATATTTAGAATGAGTATGTTTTCCATTTGAGATCAAATATATGCATACAAGTAAAAATATACATTTTACTTGATGTGGTGGGTCTGTGTCAGCCTCTGGTTGGGCATGAAACATATTGGGAGAGAGAAAATGCTCACTGAAGCTATTCTTTATGAGAGCACGAGAAATAAGGGCTACACTCAGCACCCCTAACCTGGAGTTTAACATGGTGATGTACCCGGCAGAGGAAGTCCATCAGTAGTCACTTAAGCTACTCCAGAGTACTTAGAACGTGGCAGAGGTGATCTGGAAAAGTCTGATTCCTGATCATGGAAACAGGAGACATACATGGGAACAACTAGGAGGTAGAACAGCAGCATCTAATTAAGTTGCAGAGGAAGTGACATGAATTAGACAGTGATGAAAATTCAAACATGGGAAAAACTTACTGGATAGTTTTGCTAGCTAGAACAGATTCACCCTGTCAAGTGTTGGCTTTAAATGACTGCAGATACACACATCTCTTACAGAATCATGGGTCTGAAGAACATTGAGAGGATAAGTAAAACCAGGGTGTGATTTCCACATGCTAGTAGGAATTACAAGGGAATGGCAACCTACTCCAGTATTCTTGCCTAGAGAATTCCATGGACAGAGGAGCCTGGTGGGCTATAGTCCATGGGGTCACAAAGAGTCGGATATGACTTTGCCTGTGTGTACTGAACTATAACTTCCTCCAATTTTAAAGGAAAACTGGAGAAGGAAATGGCAGCCCACTCCAGTGTTCTTGCCTGGAGAATCCCAGGGACGGGGGAGCCTGGTAGGCTGCCGTCTGTGGGGTCGCACAGAGTCAGACACCACTGAAGCGACTTAGTAGTAGTAGTAGTAGGGATTAAAGTATTGGAAGGGAGTGTCACTTCCTTCTGCAGAATGGGCTACTGAAAACTCAGCATGTTATTGTTTAGTCTCTAAGTTGTGTCCAGCTGTTTTGTGACTTCATGGACTGTAGCCTGCCAGGCTTCTCTAGCTGTGGAATTTCGCAGGCAAGAAAGATAGAGTGGTTTGCCATTTCCTTCTCCAGAAAATTCATCATAGCTCAACACTGTCCTGAGATTTCAAGGGTCAAGACCTCAACTTCTGTCGATTCCTTAGTAGTGGTCAACCACTGTGTATTGACTGCATATAACTTTTGAGCTATGAGCAGTTCCAAAGAAAGATATTTTTCCCCAAGTGTGGTCTCAGTAACAGCCAATCAGAAAATAAATTTCTAGCTGAGTCTTCAAATAAGATGAATATCAAAACTCAGAAATTCAAATGAAACTCAGAAACTTAATTAACCCCATATTACTTTCAAAATGTTATTGAGTTATTTTATGATCTTAAGACTAATCATGTAAAATTCTACTCAGTTTATGAATAAATTTTGTCATTACTAATTATTCTAGAAGCCTCAAAAATTGTTCCAAGTAAGTTTCCTTGGAACTTGCTGTGGTTTTCCCAATAGCATATAGGACAGTCTGTTTTTCAAAACTGAACTATAATAATGTTGACTTGTCTCTATAAGCAAAAGAAAAAAAGAAGTAGTCTTTTTAGAGAAGACTAATTTCAAAGATAAACATAATTTGAATTCAAGGAAAAATAAAAACCAGAGTAAAGGTGCTACAGAAGCTTTTTCAATAAACTCTGTTCCCAAACTAAGGCATGAGCCATCTTATTTAGGTACACTCACAGGAAACACAGTTCAAGGAATGAAGTTGTATAGGCTCTCCACTTTCACAGGCTGGCGCTTGCCTTCTCATCAGCTTTACTTTGTGAATACTTAGATTCATTCCTCAGCCTCTTTGTTGAATGTAGCAGCTTCACATCAAGGGCTGCTGCTCAGTACAGTATGTGGGGACTCACCGGTGTGAGCTCTTTGGGGAAAGCATAGTCTGGCTTCATGTGGAAACACAGGCCCATTTTCAAGCCTGTCAGGATGAGTTAGTTAAATCGTGTCTCTGAACACCTCCTTCTCAGAACCACAGGAGAGATTTAGCCCCTACTGGTAGTTTTAACTCATTCTCATCCAGTATTTATAAGCCCTGGCATCGTCATCTGAGAGGCTCTTTAGGGTATAAATGAAGCGGTTTCCCTGGGAGACTAGGGGATGGAGAAGGGGGATTAGCTCTTTAGGCCACATATCCCAGGCAGAAATCTGCTGAGGAGAGACGTCTGCTCTGGCCCTGTGGGGGTCCAACTCTGAGGCTCCCCCACAAGGCTCCTCTGTTGACGAGGGTCTTAGGGCAGCTTTACAGAGTGAACAGCTTCTCCTCTCCTTCCTTCCCTCCTCCTTCCTTCTCTCTCTCCCTCCTTTGACAGCATTTCCTCCTGCATAAAATATGATCAATTTTTTTGAAAAATATTTTAAAATACTTCTTGTGTGCCAGATACACAATACCCCATGAACATTTGGAATAATTCTATGCTGTATTTATTGTTATTGGCACATTATAGAAGTCAGGAGAATGATGCTTGAGAGGTTAAATAATTCAGAGAAATTACCCAGTGGCAAAGCCAGGGATAAATTCCAAGTCTAAAATCTAAGCTTTTAGCCCATACCCTATAGTTATGTGGGAAAGACACCACACACACACACACACACACACACACACACACACACACACACACACACACACACAGAACAAAACCACCCATAATCTCTTCATTCAAAGGTAACCCTCTTAGAATTCAAAATCTGCACAAATATAAAATTAGGTGACTCTTGAAGAGAAATAGAATACTTGAGCAACTTCTGTTTTGTACACTGCTACTTTTTTCTGAGCAATATAATCTGAACATTTTTCACATGTCAGTGGCTAGTCTTCCTCAACCTGATTTTTGGAGGATGACTGGCATTCTATCATGTGGGTGTCACATTGTTTACTTACCCCAATCTCTTTCTAATTTTAGGCACTGTGCTGCAGTATACATATTTGTACACAGTTTTATGAATCTACCTCTGAACAGCCACTAGGGTAACCTGAGGTGGCAGGGCTGGAGAACAGAAGTTTTTGGCCGAACCCAATCCCAAGTGAGTCCCATCTCTGCTGAGGCTGTGGTCACCCACTAGCACAGATCCCACTGTGACACAGAGTACCTCTGGTCTTGCTGCTTTGTATCAAGTTGTTAGAGCCATTTAACAATAGCTGTCAACAGCTATATAACAAAAAGCTCTTAGGAAACTAAGATACTGGGGGCAGGAGGACCTGGTTGAAAGATGCCATGGTTTTCTCAGTTGAAAGAGACTGAGAGGTCTGGGCTGAGTGGGTAGGTAAGTGGCTGATCTGACACTTTCCCTTTATTTGGGGATTAAAAAAGATATTACATGAGAGGTTTGTTCTGAACAAGAGGGACAAGACTCCTCCAGCTGGGTTATGACTTTTAAGGCAACTGAGAAATTTATGGGGGTGGTGGAGCCCTAATATCATGCAGTGGTCCCTAGGGAAATCTACTTATTAATTAAAAAACTTGCTCATCGGGGGATCATGTACAAGAATTGGTCATTCAGTGATCCAAGCACCCATGGTAGCCTTAGACCAGGAGAACAGAGCCACATAAGAGGCCGAAATGACTCTAGGGAGACACTGAGAGAAGTTAAGCTCACAAGCACACTGGCCAATCATACAATTTCATCAGTAGAATTTTATCTCTGACAAATTCAACTTTAGAGTGGGAAATAGAGAAGTAAGGGGCGTTGGGAAGTCAGTCTCTAACACCCTCACCAATTTTATGTACCTTTGCTGTTGTTCAGTTGCTAAGTCATGTCCGACTCCTTGTGACCCCATGGACTGTAGCACACCAGACTCTTCTGAACTCTACTATCTCCTGGAGTTTGCTCAAATTCACGTCCATTGAGTCAGTGATGCTACCTAACCATCTTATCCTCTGCCACCCCCTCTCCTTTTGCCTTCAATCTTTCCCAACATCAGGGTCTTTTCCAACAAGCTGGCTCTCCGCATCAGGTAGCCAAAGTATTGGAGCTTCAGCTTGAGCAACAGTCCTTCCAATGAATATTTAGAGTTGATTTCCTTTAGGACTGACTGGTTTGATCTCCTTGCGGTACAAGGGATTCTCAAGAGTTTTCTCCAGCACTACAATTTGGAAGCATCAATTCTTTGGTGTTTGGCCTGCTTTATGGTTCAACTCTCACATCCATATATGACTACTGGAAAAACCACAGCTTTGACTATATGGATCTTTGTTGGCAAAGTGATGTCTCTGCTTTTTAATATGCTGTCTACATTTGTCATAGCTTTCCTTCCAAGGAACAACAAGTGTCTTTTAATTTCCTGGCTATAGTTACCATCCACAGTGACTGTGGAACCCAAGAAAATAATATCTGCCACTGCTTCCATTTTATGTATGTACAAAGCATACTTGCCAGTGCCTACATAATAGAGAATTAAAGGAAAAAATTGCCCTCAAAATAGCCAAAATGGGCATTTTTATTGCATACACAGTCGTTAGAGAAAGTTAGCTTGAAAAAAAGAAATCTTCTCAGAATTCTGAAATTGAGGGAATAGATCTTTCTATGAAAACTTGCCTTTTTCTCCCTGTGCCTTGAGACCAGTGCTCTCAGGAACACTTATCCATACCTTCTCTAATTCCTGAGAATGGGGTGGGGGGAGAGAAAGATCTTTTAAAGTTAACTTATTCCAACTGTTATAAACTAGTGAGCTTTTTTTGTAATACCTGATTCATGAGTAAGTTTAGAAAATGAAGCTATGAAATCTCTGGTTGTGTCTGTCTATATATTTACATGTGTAACTATATGTGTTTACCTTTGGGTGCTATAATCAAATTTAATCTGTAAACGTGCTGTGCTATGCTAAGTCGCTTTGGCTGTGTCTGACTCTGTGAGCCTATGGACTGTAGCCATCCTGGCTCCTCTGTCCACCGGAGTGGGTTGCCATTTCCTCCTCCAGGGATCTTTCCAACCCAGGAATCAAATCCCCATCTTCTGGGGCTTCTGCATTGGCAGGTAGATTCTTTACCATTGAGTCACCTAGGAAGCCCCAGTTTGTAAATAAGCTCCATTTAATTGGCTTAAAGGAAATCAAGTGCTTATATAAATTCTCAGAAATATAAAAGAAAAACTGGCCAGGATGAATTTCCGGTTCATGTGAACTGGGAAATAGTCAGTATTAAATTAATACCTGGAGTTAAAGTTTATTGATTTAATTAATATAGACATGTCTTTAGAGTCAACATTAAGTATAACACCTTTATTGTACCTAGGTTTAATAGAAGTCAAATAAGATCTTATGTTTTTTGCAAATATGTAACCAAGAAAAATGACTTGGAATGATGAAATTTTTATAACTAAATTAAATGTAAATGAAATAAGAGCTTTTGGGTGAACTCTTTGGGAATAACTATTTTAGGAATGTCTACTTAAGAATAATTTCTCCAGATATTCAGTAACTTAAAATTTTAGAGTTGTACTAAATTAAGTTATATAATGAAAGTTGATTGAATAGCTGTGTCATTCCAGAACAAAATAAAATATTGAAACTAATTACTGAACATTAGTGTCCCTTTACAGAAAAAAATTAAGGTATTTAGAACTATCAGTAAATATGTTTGGTGCTATACTGAGATATTTTCTATATGAAAGCACGTATTTTTAGAAATTGTTGTTGGTATTTATGATGCCCATCTACAGAATGCAAATATAAAAGTTAATTAATAATTGGCTAATTCTTAGTCTTCAATAGAAATTAAGGTTTTTAAGAGTTGAGGAGTCTAACTTAAAAATATAATTAAAGCTACTAGAAATAATAAGGGAAGCATTTCATTATATAGTAGGAAAGTGGGATGTGTGTTTTCAGTAAAAGACAGTAAGAGGAATGAAGTTGTATTTTGTTAAGGGAAAAGAAAGCAATTTTTGTCCTAGAACTAATTGTTTCTACATGGAAAAAATAAGGGACAAACCAACATGGATACCAAAAGTGATGAAGGACTGTGGAAAAGAAATTCTGAGAAAAGCGTTATGTGCATGGTCAGGATTGGGTAGGTTTAGAATAAATTTAGTTAAGTGAATTTTAAAAGTAACCTGATGAAAAATTTGAATTTAATTTTTCTCTCTGTTAAGAGGACAAGATTTCTTAAAACGTTGGGCTGCTTTGATAACAGATTTTTAGCTTCTTTACCTTTTAAGCAATCTGTTAAGTATTTGCCTTTGAAATATTTTATTGTCAACTTGGGCTTCCCTGGTGGCCAGCAGACGAATGGATAAGAAAGCTGTGTACATATACACAATGGAATATTACTCAGCCATTAAAAAGAATGCATTTGAATCAGTTCTAATGAGGTAGATGAAACTGGAGCCTATTATGCAGAGTGAAGTAAGCCAGAAAGAAAAACACCAATACAGTATACTAACACATATATATGGAATTTAGAAAGATGGTAACGATAACCCTGTATGCAGGACAGCAAAAGAGACACACAGATGTACAGAACAGTCTTTTGGACTCTGTGGGAGAGGGAGAGGGTGGGATGATTTGGGAGAATGGCATTGAAACATGTATAATATCATATATGAAACGAATCACCAGTCCAGGTTCAATGCATGATACTGGGTGCTTGGGGCTGGTGCACTGAGACAACCCAGAGGGATTCTACGGGGAGGGAGGAGGGAGAGGGGTTCAGGATGGGGAACACGTGTATACCTGTGGCGGATTCATGTTGATGTATGGCAAAACCAATACAATATTGTAAAGTAAAAAAATTAAAATGAAAATAAAAAAATTCACAATAGGCAAAAGGTGAAAGCAACCCAAATATCTATCAACAAATGGACGGATAAATAAAATGTGGTTACATTCTGAAAAAAAAAAAAAATCTGCCTGCAATGTGAGAGACCTGGGTTTGATCCCTGGATTGGGAAGATCCCCTAGAGAAGGGAACGGCTACCCGCTCCAGTATTCTGGCCTGGAGAATTCCATGGACCATACAGTCCATGGAGTCTCAGAGCTGGACACAACTGTGTAACTTTCACTTTCTTTACTTATTGTCACCTTGGTTAAGTGAATAAGCATTATTTCACTGTGATCTATGATACTATTTGACCAACTATTTTAAAATCTTTTTGATATTTTTTGCAAAATTTCCATATTAAATTCTAATGAAGTTTCTTTGATCTCTGGATAACTTTGGGATGTATCAGAGGCTCCCTGAAACATCCCAAAGAAAGATCCTAAGCTAACTAGGTCCATTTGGTATGCAAAATTACACAGAAAGTATTGTAACATGAGTAATAAATCTTCAGGTTATATTATATGGGTAAATGTTCTTAAGGCTGATATTCTAGGAATTATGTGGAATTCCTAAAAATTTGGAAGACCCTGGTAAATGTTATCAGTCATAATTCTAGTTAATATCTTTTTTTTTCCAATTAGTAGCTAAAATTGTGTGCATCACAGCAGGAACCAAGTCTTTTTAACTGCATTGTAATCAGGTCTTTAATTGTGCCTTCGTAAGTTTTCTGTCATTCATATACAGCTATGGTTTTACTCTGATGCTTTTGAAAAAATGTCTTCTCATCAGGAAGATTTAAGGAAGGGCTTTTTCACAAGCACAGATTTCTGATAACTTTCATATACTGCAGAACTGGGTAAGACATTAAAGAATTCTAATGGGAAACCTGATGGCTTTATAAAACTGTTAATAAAAAGGATTATTTACATCGGACTGAAAGAACTGGTTAAAATGGTTGCAATTTTTATGATTTCTGTCTGAAACACTACTGGCTTCTAATCTGTATTTTCCAGATATAATAAAACTCCTCCCCTCAAGCTAATTATGAAAGCAGAATTGAAACATCTTTTCTCTCTACCTGATAGCTCTAGAGATTGGAAACTTTTAGGTTCTCAGCAACTTTATCAGATAAATTAGGGGAGCCACCTCCTAACAGGTACAGGAATCTCAAAGTACTTTGGGGATCTTGAAAAGAGAAGAAAGGAGTTTGCTAGCAGAACAAGCCTTCAGATACTTATTTTCAGGGGAAGATTTTATATAAGCCCATATTCTTGTATCTCCTCATACCTAAAAAAACTCTAAAATCATTAATAGTGACATCTGCTCTCCATGACTAGCAACAAGTCTCTGCAAAAATGTTTGCTTGGCTGCATGTACCCCACTTCACTAAAATCATCTATAGACTGACCTTCCCCATACCTCTTTGGAGCATTTCCTCAGAGTTATCTGAGATACTGTTTCCTAGCTATAGTTCTCATTTTGTCTCAAATAAAAGTAACTCACAACTCTCACATTGTGCATTTTTTCAGTGGACATTATAGTTACATTTTTTCAGTCGACACTATAGTTAACTTTGTGTTTACCCTTTCCTCCAGAGAAGCTATAATTTATTCATCTCAGTTCAGTCCCTCAGTTGTGTCTGACTCTTTGTGACTCCATGGACTGCAGCATGCCAGGCTTCTCTGTCCATCACCAGCTCCTGGAGTTTACTCAAACTCATGTCCATAGAGTCAGTGATGTCATCCAACCATCTCATCCTCGGTCATCCCATTCTCCTCCCACCTTCAATCTTTCCCAGCATCAGGGTCTTTCCCAATGAGTCAGTTCTTCACATCAGGTGGCCAAAGTATTAGTTTTAGCTTCAATATCAGTCCTTCCAAAGAATATTCAGGACTGATTTCCTTTAGGATGGACTAGTTGGAACTCCTTGCAGTCCAAGGGACTCTCAAGAGTCTTCTCCAATACCACAGTTCAAAAGATCAATTCTTTGGCACTCAGCTTTCTTTATGGTCCAACTCTCACGTTCATACATGACTACTGGAAAAACCATAGCTTTGACCAGACTGCCTCTGTTGGCAAAATAATGTCTCTGCTTTTTAATATGTTGTCTAGGTTGATCATAGCTTTTCTTCCAAGGAGCTAGTGTCTTTTAATTTTATGGCTGCAGTTACCATCTGCAGTGATTTTGGAACCACTGTTTCCCCATCTATTTCCCATAAAGTGATGGGACTGGATTCCATGATCTTAGTTTTCAGAATGTTGAGTTTTAAGCCAACTTTTTCACTCTTCTCTTTCACTTTCATCAAGAGGCTCTTTAGTTTTTCTTTGCTTTCTACCATAAGGGTGGTGTCATCTGCGTATCTGAGGTTACTGATATTTCTCCCAGCAATCTTCATTCCAGTTTGTGCTTCATCCATCCATGTACTCGGCATATAAGTTAAATAATCAGGGTGACAATATACAGCCTTGACGTACTCCTTTCCCTATTCAGAACCAGTCTGTTCCATGTCCAGTTCTAACCGTTGTTTCTTGACCTGCATACAGATTTCTCAGGAGGCAGGTCAGGTGGTCTGGTATTCCCATCTCTTTCAGAATTTTCCACAGTTTGTTGTGATCCACACAGTCAAAGGCTTTGGTATAGTCAATAAAGCAGAAGCAGATGTTTTTCTGGAACTCTCTTGCTTTTTCGAAGATCCATTGGATTTTGGCAATTTGATCTCTGGTTCCTCTGCCTTTTCTAAAACCAGCTTGAACATCTGGAAGTTCATGGTTCACGTAATGCTGAAGCCTGGCTTGAAGAATTTTCAGCATTACTTTGCTAGCATGTGAGATGAGTGCAATTGTGTGTAGTTTGAACATTCTTTGGCATTGCCCTTCTTTGGGACTGGAATGAAATCAGACCTTTTCCAGTCCTGTGGCCACTGCTGAGTTTTCCAAATTTGTGGCATATTAAGTGCAGCACTTTCACAGCATCATCTTTCAGGATCTGAAAGAGCTCAATTGGAACTCCATCACCTCCACTAGCTTTGTTCATAGTGATGTTTCCTAAGGCCCACTTGACTTCATATTCCACAATGTCTTGCTCTAGGTGAGTGATCACACCATCGTGATTATCTGGGTCATGAAGATCTTTTTTGTAGAGTTCTTCTGTGTATTCTTGCCACCTCTTCTTAATATCTTCTGCTTCTGTTAGGTCCATACCATTCCTGTCGTTTATTGTGCCCATCTTTGCATGAAATGTTCCCTTGGTATCTCTAACTTTCTTGGAGAGATCTCTAGTCTTTCCCATTCTGTTGTTTTCCTCTATTTTTTTTGCATTGATCACTTAGGAAGGTGTTCTTGTCTCTCCTTGTTATTCTTTGGAACTCTGTATTTAAGTGGACGTATCTTTCCATTTCTTCTTTGCCTTTGGGTCTTTTCTTTTCTCAGCTATTTGTAAGGCCTCCTCAGACAACTATTATACCGTTTCGCATTTCTAGTTTCTCCTTAATAATTATAGAATATCACGTATGTCCACACTCCTTCAAGCCCTTTTCCAAAATAGATGAAAAACAGTGAAAAACTATGAGCAGGGACATCAAACATTAACAGCCAACTTTTTGTTGAGAAGGAAATCACTTAATGCTTCTCTCTATGTATTATGGAATAAAAGAAGTACTCAGAACATCCCAGCAAACCACACGTGCTCTTCTGTGTCCCTACTCTATCCTCCAACTGATCAAATGGTAAAGAACGTTCAAATAGTGTTCCTATCTCTGATTTCCACACAAGCTTATTAAAGGAACAGACATGAAGTCAAAGTAGCTCGAATTTTATCAATCCTTCAAATGTATCAATCTTCAAATGATAGAAAATTTTTACTATTTTCTATCAGAAGAAAGGTACTATGTAAATTTCTATGAAAATTAACATTTACCTAGCATTTGTATTTTCAAAATGTTTGTACCATTATTTACTAGTTAGCATAACATTTGAGAACCATCATAAGCTTTAAACACAAGGAAATTCCTTTTTTAATATAGTTCCAGTAGTGACAGTGAATGTTATCCCTTCACTTCCTGGCAGGTTTTAATCATGTGAGACAAAATTGTCAACTCTTCTAAATCTTCAAATTTTGAATTTAGTAACTTGCCACATCACCTAGTCCTTTCCATAGAAAATTAGAATACTTAATATTACAAAAATCAAGACTCAATCTGAAATCTGCAACATCTTTAAGCTGCTCTATATGATGCCTCACACACCCAAAGCAAGTGGTATTTATTCAACGAGCATTTATTTATGGCCTACATGTGTCAGGCATCAAGTCTCTGCCTTGTCTTCACTGAGCTTAAAGTCTGTAAGTAAAAACCTGCATTGCAGTGTGGTGAATGCTGGAAGAGCAGCAAGCCCTGAGGGCTAAAGAAAGAAGGCATGGCTCAGGCTGAAGGGATGTAGAAGGAACTCAGAAGGGGGATTTCTCTTCTAAGCTGCCATTTGATTTCCAGACTGTTCTGTTTTTTTTTTTTTTTTTTTAACAAAACAAAAACAAGTCAGTCTCTCACCTGTGCTTATGTAACTTAATTATATTTAAATAAAATTTCAAGTCATTATTTTTTAACTTAGCTTTGTCTTAAGCATTGATATGCAGAAAATGAGACTAATGTACTCATTATTTTATCCTAACACACATTTTAAAAGTATATTAAAGTCTGGGAAGACCTAAACTCACCTAACATACCATCAGTGGCATACAAGTCCTATGTTGGAACATGTTAACAAATGGTGATGGCCAGTGCTGATAAATGTTAAGGAAGGAAGGAGTGGGGGAATTTGCTGATTTTTAGAAGCATCATTCTGTTAAAATGATTAAACAAGGAGGCTATTAGACCAAGGCAGCTTTAATGCTGTGGTGGCTACAGAAGCAAGGAAAACTTAAGCCTGTAAAGGCCTAATGGTTATGAAATCAAGATGACAAGGACCACCAATCACAAGCAGCTAACTATATTTTAAGCCAAAATCAATGAAATAATGTCCTTTCTCTGCTTCTGAACTTTCTCTCTTATCTATCCCCTGGCTAGGATTGGCAGAACACTCCCACCACTACCAGTTTGGTGCTATTCAATTCCAATCAATATTTGTTCAATAAACTCTTAAAATTTTTAATATGCCTCAATTTGTCTTTTAATAATTTTGTGTGGTGAATGATATATAGTAAGAATGGAGACAGGAAAAAACTGTTGCGTGTGTGCATGCTAAGTCGCTTCAGTCATGTCCAACTCTTTGTGACCCTATGGACTATTAGACTCCCAGTCTGCTAGACTCCTCTGTCCATGGGATTCTCCAGGCAAGAATACTGGAGTGGGTTGCCATGCCCTCCTCCAGGGGGCCTTCCTGACCCAGGGATCAAACCCACGTCTCTTAGGTCTCCTGCACAGGCAGACAGGTTCTTTACCACCAGCACCACCTGGGAAGTCCAGGAAAAACTGTTAGAATGTCATTAGACACGACTGAGCGACTTCAGTTTCACTTTTCACTTTCATGCATTGGAGAAGGAAATGGCAACCCACTCCAGTGTTCTTGCCTGGAGAATCCCACGGACAGGGGAGCCTGGTGGGCTGCCATCTATGTGGTTGCACAGAGTTGGACACGACTGAAGCAACTTAGCAGCAGCAGCAGCAGTCATTTAAGAGGGAAATGACAAAGGCCTAAATTAAAGTAGTAATTGTAGAGGTGGAAAAGGGAACAGCTTCCAGAGATGTAAGATTGTACACTGGTTTGATTTTACACTGGTACACACAGATTTGATTTTAGACGTTAGTGAAAAAAGGAGTCAAAGATAAATTAAGGTTCCTTTTTGGGACCAGTGCAAGGAAATGTTATGCCATCTATATAGATCCAATATAAAGGAAAAAGAACATTAGGATCAGGGTAGGGGTGTTGCATTGATTCGATTTTGCATAAGTTGATTTTGAAATATTTTAAGAATATCCAAGTAGAAATGTTAACTTTGTAGCTAAAAATACGAAAATGGGGCTTAGGAGAAATAATCAGCTATCAGCATATAGGTGATGAATGATGCCACAGATGAAGAAGCAATCAACACAGGAGGAAAATGGAAATTGAATGGAAAAGAAGAGGATAAGAAAGAGAAGAGGCCAAAATTTAAGAACAAGATAGAGTATTCAAAGTCAGCAAAGGAGACTGAGAAGGAATAGTCAGAGACATAGGAGAGAAGAGTCACGAAAAGCAAGGGATTAGATAGGTCCAAGGAAGAGGAAAGAGTAGCATACAGTGTCCACAGCTACAGATAGGTCATGTAATGTCTAATATGGCTCCACAGGGACTAATAACCCAAAGTCCCTTGTAACTTTGACAAGGTAGCTTCAGTAGAGTTGGGGCAGAACCCAGACTGCCGTAGTTTGAGGACTACATGGGGTGGGGATAAAGAAACTGGGGACAGCATGCAAAACCCTAAACATGGAGAAAAGGGAAGGAAAAAGGAGAAACAGCAGGTGGAGGGGTCTGGTTAGATATTACTGAGCTCTTGTTTTTTGTTTGCCCCCAGTCGACATGAGCATGTTTTTATGCCCAGGGGAGAGAACGACTTAAAAGGCAGAATGTAACTATAAAGGCAAGAGAGTGGGAAAACTGATGGAAGGAAATCCCTGATAAAGTGGGACCAGATGCCAGATGACAGGGTTAATGTTGGAAGAGAAACAAAGAACCCCCTCTTTGGAGACTGAAGGAAAGGAGGTGAAGATGAGCATGAAAGTAGGTAAGTTTATTGGCACGAAGTATGGTGTTAAGAGATGCCCAATTTGGCAGCCTCCAGTTTGTTTGCTTGTTATGCTTAATTAAAAAAAAAAATGGTTAGAAGACTTGAAAGGAGCTGTGAATATATGGAATAACCTGTTATAGATGAGAGAGGAGAAAGTTAGCAGACCCACCAAGGCATGAGGAAGGGCTGGGAGAAAAGTAATTTACAAAAAGATAAAACATGGTAGGAAAGAAGGGGGCAGATAAACAGCAAGCAATTATAAAGGTTCATGCTGAGCAGAATGCTAGAAACAACAGAAATAGTGCTGTGCATCTTAACCCACACTACTTTTTACAGCGTTGATTTTAAAAGCAGGATCTGGAGATTATCATACCAAGTGAAGTAAGTCAGAGAAAAACAAATATATGATATTGCTTATATGCAGAATCTAAAAAATGATACAGATGAACATATTTACAGAACAGAAAACAGACTCTCAGAGAATAAACTTAACGGTTATCAGGGGGAAAGGGCTGCAAGGGGAGATAGACTGGGAGTTTGTGATTGACATATATACACTGCTATACTTAAAATAGATAACCAGGACTTCCCTGGTGGTGCAGTGGAAAAAATCCACCTGCCAATGCAGGAGACGTGGGTTTGATCCCTGGTCTGGGAAGATTCCACATGCTGCAGAACAACTAAGCCTGTGAGCCACCATACTGAGCCTGACCTCTAGAGCCCATGAGTTCTAACTACCGAGCCCACGTGCTGTAACTACGGAAGCTCACACACCTAGAGCCTGTGCTCCACAACAAGATAAGCCACTGCAATGAGAAGCCTGTGCATCGCAACAAAGAGAAGGCCCCGTTCGCTGCAAGAGAAAGCCTGTGCAAAGTGAACAAGACCCAGCACAGTCAAAAATAAACAAATAGAATTTTTAAAATTCTTTAAATAAAATAAAATATATAACCAACAAAGACCTACTTTATAGCATAGGGAACACTGCTCAATATTCTGTAATAATCTAGATGGGAAACGAATTACATCTGTAATGTATAACTGAATCACTTTGCTGTACACCTGAAACAAATACAACATTGTTAATCAACTATGCTCCAACATAATTTTTTTTTTAAGTAAGTGTATTTAGGATGTTACGATTAAACACAGAAACAAAGTCTCAGAAGTAAAAGACATCATGCACTTGTGTATTCCATGACTATTCTCTACATGGCTACTTGAAGCACAGCAGGTACTGCTCAAAGTCAGTGAGTAGCAGACCAAAGAGGAAAACCTGTGTTTTGGTCTCTTTCGGAGAACTGATACACGAATGGCTGGAGATGATGGTCACAGGATCCCTAGGAGTCAGATGGCTTTCAGGAACTTTTAAATGTATTCCTTTGTTTATACTTATATAAATTGCTATGTTTTTATATCTCTTAAAGGATATCCTCTCCAAATTCTAGTATCTATTGAATAGAAATGCATAAAGTCATCACTAGATCAAACAGATACAATCTTCTTACTTTTATAACATCACAAGGCTCAATATGCATAAAACTTCCCTTAAAAATGCTGTATCTGTCAACATTCTTATGTATTAGAGATAAAATAAAAGCTTCAGCACTGTTTATATTCTAGAGCAAATGTATGACTGATAAAATTATATTATAGGCATCAGATGACCCCTTCTTAAAGCTTAAACCCATGGAATTTCAACCTATCTGAGTAGATTGAAAAGAGACTAAAAATAAGGATGGAGTGGGTTTGGTGTTGTCAGCTGAAATTTTTCTATCACAACCTGAGTTACTGCACAGGCATTAAGGCAAATACATCAGCTGCATTCCCAAGAATGACTTGCATCATGTGATAAGAATGAGGTCTTCCTATCAGAAAAATCATAGTGCTGGGTGTGTGCTTTAGGGAAGTGAATGATTTCTGTCTGCATGGACTTAGGGGCTCACAGGTCAAACACATACATACAAAATAACATACCTGGGTAAGAGACAGAGGCTAGAGTTGTACATCATTGATTAACTGTTTACCAGGACTAGAAAAGGTCAGTTTTCATTCCATCCCAAAGAAAGGCAATGCCAAAGAATGCTCAAACTACTGCACAATTGCAACCCACTCCAGTACTCTTGCCTGAAGAATTCCATGGATAGAGGAGCCTGGTAGGCTGCAGTCCATGGGGTTGCTAAGAGAGGACATGACTGAGCGACTTCACTTTCACTTTTCACTTTCCTGCATTGGAGAAGGAAATGGCAACCCACTCCAGTGTTCTTGCCTGCAGAATCCCAGGGACGGGGGAGCCTGGTGGGCTGCCGTCTATGGGGTTGCACAGAGTCGGACACAACTGAAGCAACTTAGCAGCACGCTAGTAAACTAATGCTCAAAATTCTCCAAGCCAAGCTTCAGCAATACGTGAACCGTGAACTTCCTGATGTTCAAGCTGGTTTTAGAAAAGGCAGAGGAACCAGAGATCAAATTGCCAACATCTGCTGGATCATTGAAAAGGCAAGAGAGTTCAGAAAAACATCTATTTCTGCCTTATTGACTATGCCAAAGCCTTTGACTGTGTGGACACAATAAACTGTGGAAAATTCTGAAAGAGATGGGAATACCAGACCACCTGATGTGCCTCTTGAGAAACCTATATGCAGGTCAGGAAGCAACAGTTAGAACTGGATATGGAACAACAGACTGGTTTCAAATAGGAAAAGGAGTACGTCAAGGCTGTATATTGCCACCCTGCTTATTTAACTTCTATGCAGAGTACATCATGAGAAACGCTGCTCTGAAAGAAGCACAAGCTGGAATCAAGATTGCTGGGAGAAATATCAATAACCTCAGATATGCAGATGACACCACCCTTATGGCAGAAAGTGAAGAGGAACTAAAAAGCTTGATGAAAGTGAAAGAGGAGAGTGAAAAAGCTGGCTTGAAGCTCAACATTCAGAAAACGAAGATCATGGCATCTGGTCCCATCACTTCATGGGAAATAGATGGGGAAACGGTGGAAACAGTGTCAGACTTTATTTTTCTGGGCTCCAAAATCACTGCAGATGGTGATTGCAGCCATGAAATTAAAGGACACACACTCTTTGGAAGGAAAGTTATAACCAACATAGATAGCATACTGAAAAGGAGAGATATTACTTTGCCAACAAAGTTCTGTCTAGTCAAGGCTATGGTTTTTCCAGTAGTCATGTATGGATGTGAGAGTTGGACTGTGAAGAAAGCTGAGTGCCGAAAATTGATGCTTTTGAATTGTGGTGTTGGAGAAGATCTTGAGAGTCCCTTGGACTGCAAGGAGATCCAACCAGTCCATTCTGAAGGAGACCAGTCCTGGGTGTTCATTGGAAGAACTGATGGTAAAGCTGAAACTCCAATACTTTGGCCACCTGATGTGAAGAGTTGACTCATTGGAAAAGACCCTGATGCTGGGAGGGATTGAGGGCAGGAGGAGAAGGGGATGACAGAGGATGAGAAGGCTGGATGGCATCACCGACTCGATGGACATGAGTTTGAGTGAACTCTGGGAGTTGGTGATGGACAGGGAGGCCTGGCATGCTGTGTTTCTTGGGGTCGCAAAGAGTCAGACATGACTGAAGAACTGAACTGAACTGATGAGCTATATACCTGCCTCTGATGCTTTTAATCTAATTTATTTCTCCTGATGAGTTAGCAGGTAAAGAATATGCCTGCAACACAGGAGACAAGGGAGATGCAGGTTCAATCCCTGGGTCAGGATGATCCCCTAAAGGAGGAAATGGCCAACAACTCCAGTATTCTTGCCTGGAAAATCAGATGGACAGAGGAGCCCGAAGGAGGAGAAGAAAATCCGGCCAGAAAATCCCTGGCAGAAGAGCCATGGGGATGCAGAGTTGGACATGACTGAAAGCAACCAAGCACACAGCACACAGCCCTCAAAAAATTAACATTATTCTGAGTTTACTGAAAGAGACATTGAAGTTCAGAAAAAGTGAGCAATTTGGCTAATGTTACATAACACAGTAAATGCTACTGTTCAGTTACTCAGTCGTGAGACCCAAAGGACTGCATCACGCCAGGCTTCCCTGCCCTTCACCAACTCCCAGAGCCTGCTCAAACTCATGTCCATTGAGTCAGTGATGCCATCCAAAAATCCTGTCCTCTGTCACCCCTTCTCCTCCTGTCTTTAATCTTTCCCAGCATCAGGATCTTTTCTAATGAGCTGGATCTTCACATCAGGTGGCCAAAGTTCAGGACTGATTTCCTTAAGGATGGACTGATTTGATCTCCTTGCAGTCCAAGGGATTCTCAAGAGTCTTCTCCAACACCACAGTTCAAAAGCATCAATTCTTTGGTGCTCAGTCTTCTTTACAGTCCAGCTCTCACATCCATACATGATTACTGGAAAAACTGTAGCTTTGACTAGACAGACCTTTGTTGGCAAAGTAATGTCTCTGCTTTTTAATAAGCTATCTAGGTTCGCACAGCTTTTTTTCCAACGAGCAAGCGTCTTTTAATTTCATGGCTGCAGTCACCATTTGCAGTGATTTTGGAGCCCAAGAAAATAAAGTTTCTCACTGTTTCTCCATCTATTTGCCATGAAGTGATGGGGCCAGGGACTGGAATGCAAAAGTAAGTAACGCTGAAGAAGCTGAAGTTGAACGGTTCTATGAAGACCTACAAGACCTTTTAGAGCTAACACCCAAAAAAGATGTCCTTTTCATTATAGTGGACTGGAATGCAAAAGTAGGAAGTCAAGAAACACCTGGAGTAACAGGCAAATTTGGCCTTGGAATACAGAATGAAGCAGGGCAAAGGATAATAGAGTTCTGCCAAGAGAATGCACTGGTCATAGCAAACACCCTCTTCCAACAACACAAGACAAGACTCTACACATGGACATCACCAGATGGTCAACACCGAAATCAGACTGATTATATTCTTTGCAGCCAAAGATGGAGAAGCTCTATACATTCAGCAAAAACAAGACCAGGAGCTGACTGTGGCTCAGATCATGAACACCTTATTGCCAAATTCAGACTGAAATTGAAGAAAGTAGGGAAAACCACTAGACCATTCAGGTAAGACCTAAATCAATTCCCTTATGATTATACAGTGGAGGTGAAAAATAGATTTAAGGGACTAGATCTGATAGACAGAGTGCCTGATGAACTATGGATGGAGGTTCGTGACATTGTATAGGAGACAGGGATCAAGACCATCCCCATGGAACAGAAATGCTAAAAAGCAAAATGGCTGTCTGGGGAGGCCTTACAAATAGCTGTGAAAAGAAGAGAAGCGAAAAGCAAAGGAGAAAAGAAAAGATATACCCATCTGAATGCAGAGTTGCAAAGAATAGCAAGGAGAGATAAGAAAGCCTTCCTCAGAGATCAATGCAAAGAAATAGATGAAAACAACAGAATGGGAAAGACTAGAGAAAGACTTCAAGAAAATTAGAGACACCAAAGGAACAATTCATGCAAAAATGGGTTCAAGAAATACAGAAATGGTATGGACCTAACAGAAGCAGGAGATATTAAGAAGAGGTGGCAAGATTACACAGAAGAACTGTGCAAAAAAGATCTTCATGACCCAGATAATCATGATGGTGTGATCACTCACCTAGAGCCAAACATCCTGAAATGTGAAGTCAAGTGTGCCTTAGGAATCATCACTACGAACAAAGCTACTGGAGGTGATGAACTATTTCAAATCCTAAATGATGATGCTGTTCAAGTACTGCAGTCAATGTGCCAGAAAATTTGGAAAACTCAGCAGTGGCCACAGGAATGGAAAAGGTCAGATTTCTTTCCAATCCCAAAGAAAGGCAATGCCACAGAATGCTCAAACTACCACACAATTGCACTCATGTCACACGCTAGTAAAGTAATGCTCAAAATTTTCCAAGCCAGGCTTCAGCAATACGTGAACCGTGAACTTCCAGATGTTCAAGCTGGTTTTAGAAAAGGCAGAGGAACCAGAGATCAAATTGCTAAAATCCACTGGATCATCAAAAAAGCAAGAGAGTTCCGGAAAAACATCTATTTCTGCTTTATTGACTATGCCATGCCTTTGACTGTGTGGATCACAATAAACTGGAAAATTCTGAAAGAGATGGGAATACCAGACCAGCACCTGCCTCCTGAGAAATCTGTATGCAGGTCAGAAAGCAACAGTTAGAACTGGACATGGACAACAGACTGGTTCCAAACAGGAAAAGGAGTACGTTAAGGCTGTATATTGTCACCCTGCTTATTTAACTTATATGCAGAGTGCATCATGAGAAATGCTTGGCTGGATGAAGCACAAGCTGGAATCAAGGTTGCTGGGAGAAACATCAATAACCTCAGATATGCAGACGAGATCACCCTTATGGTAGAAAGTGAAGAAGAACTAAAGAGCCTCTGGATGAAAGTGAAAGAGGAGAGTGAAAAAGTTAGCTTAAAGCTCTACATTCAGAAAACAAAGATCAAGGCATCTGGTCCCATCACTTTATGGGAAATAGATGGATAAGCAGTGGAAACAGTAGCAGACTATTTTGGGGGGGGGCTCCAAAATCACTGCAGATGGTGATTGCAGCCATGAAATTAAAAGACTCTTGCTCCTTGGGAGAAAAGTTATGATCAACCTAGACAGCATATTAAAAAGCAGAGACATTACTTTGCCAACAGAGGTCCATCTAGTCAAGACTATGGTTTTTCCAGTGGTCATGTATGGATGTGAGAATTGTACTATAAAGAAAGCTAAGTGCCGAAGAATCGATGCTTTTGAACTGTGGTGTTGGAGAAGACTCTTGAGAGTCCCTTAGACTGCAAGGAGATCCAACTAGTCCATCCTAAAGGAATCAGTCCTGAATAGTCATTGGAAGGGCTGTTGCTGAAGGTGAAAGTCGAATACTTTGGCCATCTCATGTGAAAGAACTGATTCACTGGAAGAGACCCTGATGCTGGGAAAGATTGAATGCAGGAGGAGAAGGGGACAACAGAGGATGAGATAGTCAGATGGCATCACTGAGTCAATGGAGATGAGTTTGAGTAAACTCTGGGAGTTGGTGACGGAGAGGGAGGCCTGCGTGCTGCGGTTCATGGGGTCACAAAGAGTCGGACATGACTGAGTGACTGAACTGGACTGAACTGATGCGACAAGATGCCATGATCTTCGTTTTTTGAATGTTAAGTTTTAAGCCAATTTTTCCACTTTTTTCTTTCACCTTCATCAAGAGGATCTTTAGCTCCTCTTCACTTTCTGCCATAAGAGTGGTGTCATCTGCATATCTGAGATTTCACCCAGCAGTCTTGATTCCAGCTTGTGCTTCATCCAACCAGCACTTCACATGATGTACTCTGCATATAAGTCAAATAAGCAGGGTGACAATATACAGCCTTGACGTTCTCCTTTCCCAATCTGGAACCAGTCCATTGTTCAATGTCCGTTTCTAACTGTTGCTTCTTGACCTGCATACAGATTTCTCAGGAGGCAGATCAGGTGGTCTGGTATTCCCATCTCTTTCAGAATTGTCCGCAGTTTGTTGTGAGCCACACAAAGGCTTTAGCATAATCAACGAAACACAAGTAGATGTTTTTCTGGAATCGTCTTGCTTTTTTGAAGATCAAATCGATGTTGGAAATTTGATCTCTGGTTCCTATGCCTTTTCTAAATCCAGCTTGAACATCTGGAATTTCTCAGTTCACATATTTTTGAATCCCCACTTGGAGAATTTTGAGCATTACTTTGCTTGTGGGTTAGATGAGTGCCATTGTGTGGTAGTTTGAACATTCTTTGGCATTGCCTTTTGGGATTAGAATTAAAACTGGCCTTTTCCAGTCCTGTGGCCACTGCTGAGTTTTCCAAATTCACTGGCATATTGACTGCAGTACTTGTACAGCATCATCTTTTAGGATCTGAAATAGCTCAACTGGAATTGTATCACCTCCAGTAGCTTTATTCGTAGTGATGCTTCCTAAGCCCCACTTGACTTTACAGTCCAGGATGTCTGGTTCTAGGTGAGTGATCACACCATCGTGACTATCTGGGTCATTAAGATCCCTTTTGTATAGTTCTTCTGTGTATTCTTGCCACCTCTTCTTAGTATCTTCTACTTTTGTTAGGTTCATACAATTTCTGTCTTTTATTGTACCCATCTTTGCATGAAATGTTCCCTTGGTATCTCTAATTTTCTTGAAGAGCTCTCTAGTCTTTCCCCTTCTATTGTTTTCCTCTAGTCTTTACATTAATCAGTTAGGAAGGCTTTCTTATCACTCCTTGCCAATCTTCGGAACTCTGCATTCAGATGGTGCACCTTTCCTTTACTCCTTTTCCTTTCACTTCTGTTCTTTTCTCAGATATTTGTAAGGCCTCCTCAGACAACCAGTAAATGACAAGTCCAGATTTCTAACACGAGTCTATATGACACCAAAGTATAAGCTCCTATGTGCTATGCTAATTACTATTCTAATTATCATTAAGGAGCAATGCATTCAAAGAAGCTCCTGCCTTGCTTGTATTCTGTAAAGAAAAGTAGAAGACAGATTCCTTACAATGAATTTTGTCTGATATAAATTAAACAAAGGCACCAGTCTTTATGCACCCAAGCATAAGCAAAACTGGTAACCACTTTGAGAAGGTGTGAAATGAAAACATACCTGGGTGACAGCAAGGGCACCTTGACTTTTATCTCAATTATTACCAGATCAGCTTAACTCGCTCTTCTACCGAAAGGAACCCACCCTGAAGTATTCACTAGGACAGTGCTTCACTTTGTCAAGAAAAGACCTTACAAAACTTTGAGATTTTACAAAATTGGCAACCTCTCAAAGGGTGGAAATGAAAGCCAGAATAATATAAAGTTTTCTTCGGAGAAGTTAATAAAATACACCTGTTAAGGTTACCTGAAATTAACAGATACAACCATACCTACTTGTACAATTAGGTTTGGAATAATTATAAACCAGAAAACCTAAGTTAAAAAGTCTCAATAAGCATAAAAATCTCAAATTATTTTTGAGATCTCTAATTAAGGAGCAAGCAGTTAAAAAAATTACTGTGTAAAATTTCCAAGTTGGAATAGGAGCCGCCTGTATTAATTTTAAAATTTACAAATGCCCTTATTCTCATAGTTAGGCATATATATTCCTTTTAAGTTTTGGAAACCTAATCCATGAATGTGAGAATAGAAACATGGATTATCAATGATGAATGAATATAGCTTTCTTGAATTCAAATAACTGTTGGTAAGAATCACACTTAGAATGTGATAAAATGAACACAGCATCCCCTCCTTTTTTAATAATGTGGCTAAAAGAAAATCAGAACATAAAATTAAAAATAGAGGTGTTATCAAAAGAATGAAACTGGACTTCTCTCTTACACCACTCACAAAAATTAACTTAAAATGGATTAGAGACTTAAATGTAAGATCTGCAACTGTCAAACTCTCTGGAGGTAACATAGAAAAAATCATCCTGACGTTGGCCTGGCCAATGATTTTTTTTAATATGACACCAAAAGCCAGGCAACAGAAACAAAAATAAACAAGTGGATCAGCATCAAACTAAAAAGCTTCCTTTCAGAAAGAAAACAATCAACCAAATGGAAAGGCAGCCTACAGAATGGGAGAGAATATTTGCAAACCATATATCCAATAAAATACATAAATAAGAAACTCACACAACTCAGTGGAAAAAAAAAACCCAACTAATAACCTGAATAAAAAATAGGCAAAAGACGTGAATAGAGATTTCTCCAAAGAAGACATATTGTTAACAAATTGTTAACAGGTACCAATCAAGATTGCTGGGAGAAATATCAATAAGCTCAGATATGCAGATGACACAACCCTTATGGCAGGAAGTGAAGAACTAAAGAGCCTCTTGATGAAAGTGAAAGAGGAGAGTGAAAAAGTTGGCTTAAAACTCAACATTCTGAAAACTAAGATCATGGGATCCAGTCCCATCACTTTATGGCAAATAGATGGGGAAACAATGAGAGACCTTTTTTTTTTTTGGTTCCAAAATCACTGCAGATGGTGACTGCAGCCAAAAATTAAAAGACACTTGCTCCTTAGAAGAAAAGCTATGATCAATCTAGATAGCATATTAAAAAGCAGAGACATTATTTTGCCAACAAAGGTCCATCTGGTCAAAGCTATGGTTTTTCCAGTAGTCATGTATGGATGTGGGAGTTGGACTGTGAAGAAAGCTGAGTGCCAAAGAATTGATGCTTTTGAACTGTGGTGTTGGAGAAGACTCTTGAGAGTCCCTTGGACTGCAAGGAGTTCCAACTAGTCCATCCTAAAGGAAATCAGTCCTGAATATTCATTGGAAGGAGTGATGCTGAAGGTGAAACTCCAATCCTTTGGCCACCCAATACAAAGAACTGCTCATTTGAAAAGACCTTGATGCTAGGAAAGGTTGAAGGCAGGAGGAAAAGGGGACAACAGAGGATGAGATGGCTGGATGGCATCACTGACTCTATGGACATGAGTTTAAGTAAGCTCCAGGAGTTGGTGATGGACAGGGAAGCCTGGCATGCTGCAATCCATGGGGTCACAAAAAGTCAGACACGACTCAGTCACTGAACTGAACTGAAGTGAACCTGATAACGTGCTCAACATTGCTAGTCATGAAGGAAATGAAAATCAAAACCACAAGATGTCACTTCATGCATTAAGATGGCTCTTATAAAAAAGTTAAGAGTAGGTGTTGATGAGGATGTAGAGAAAGGGAACTCTTTTTGTACTGTTTGTTGGACTGTAAATTGGTACAACCACTATGAAAAACAGTATGGAGGTTTCTAAAAATAAACGTAAAATAAAGCCAACATATGATTCAGCAGTCCCACTTCTCGGTACATATCCAACAGAAACAAAAATCAGTATCTTGAAGAGATATCTGCACTTTCACGTTCATTGTTGCATTGTTCACATTAACAAAGATATATCAAAGCTAAGAGTCTGTTAATGGATGACTGGATAAAGAAGATGCATACACACACAAACAAACACACAGTGGAATATGTTACTCAGCCATGAGAGAGAAGGAAATCCTGCTTGTTGCAACAACACAGATGAAACTAGAGGACATTATTCTGACTGAAATAAGCCAGCGTGAGAAAGACAAATACTGTATTGTCTCACTGAACTCTGGAACCTAAAATAAATAAATAAATAAATAAATAAATAAATAAGTCAAATTCATAGAAACAGAGAGTAGAACAATAGGTACCAGGGACTGAGGGAGTGTGTTTGGGAGAAATAGGGAGATGGTGGTCAAAGGGTGCAAACTTTCAGTTATAAGAGGCATCCACGTGTGCTAAGTCACTTCAGTTGTGTCTGACTCTCTGTGACCCTATGCACTGTAGCCCTCCAGGCTCCTCTGTCCATGGGATTCTCCAGGCAAGAATACTGGAGTGGGTTGCCATGCCCTCCTCCTGGGGATCTTCTGGACTCAGGGATTGAAACCTTGTTTCTTATGTCTCCTGCAGTAGCATGCAGGTTCTTTACCCCTAGTGCCACCTGGGAAGTCCCCAGTGATGATTAAGGTCTAAAGCAGGATGCAGAACCCTCTCAGGCTTCAGACAATGCTGTTAAATACAAAGGCATAGTAATCAAAATGGTGTGGTCCTGGCACAAAAACAGAGAACTCAGAAATAAACCCACACACCTATAGTCAATTAATCTTTGACAAAGGAAGTAAGTATATACAATGGGAAAACGTCTCTTCAGCAAGTGATGTTGGGCAAATTGGACAGGTGCTTGTAAATCAATACACAAAAATCACACCATACACAAAAATAAACTCAAAAAGGCTTAACAACTTAAATATGACATGACACCATTAAACTCCTAGAAGAAATCATAGGCAAAACATTCTCTGAGATAAATTATACCAATGTTTTCTTAGGTCAGTCTCCCAAGGCAGTGGAAATAAAAGCAAAAATTAAAATATGGGATCTAATTAAATTTACAAGCTTTTACACAGTAAAGGAAACCATAAACAAAATGAAAAGAATGAGAGAAAATATTGGCAAATGATGCAACCAACAAGAGCTTAATTTCCAAAATATATGAATAGCTCATAAAACTCAATAACAACAGCAATAAAAATAATTGAAAAATGGGCAGAAGTCCTAAATATACATTTCTCCAAGAAGAAATTCAGATGGCCAATGAAAAGATGCTCAACACCACTAAGAGAGTTCAAATCAAAACTACAATTGAGGTACCACATCACACCACTCAGAGTGGACATCATTAAAACATCTACAAATAAGAAATGCTGGAAAGGGTATGGAGCAAAGGGAATCTTCCTATGCTGTTCATAAGATGTATGAACTCTAATGTATGAATGTAAGCTGGTGCAGCCACTATGGAAAACAGTATGGAAGTTCCTCAGAAAACTAAAAATAGAATTGCCATATGATCCAGCAATCCCACTCCTGGGCATATATACCCAGACAAAACTATAATTCAAAAAATGGCATGCATTCCTCTGCTCATAGCAACACTGTTTACAATAGCCAAAGCATGAAAACAACCTAATGCCCACCGATAGATGAGCGGATAAAGAAGACGTGGTACGTATATACAGTGGAACAGTACTCAGCTGTGAAAAAGAATGGAATAATGTCATTTGCACCAGCCATGGACGCAACTAGATGTTATCAACTAAGTGAAGTCAGGAAGAAAAAGACAAATACTATACGATATCACTTGTAAGTGGAATCTCAAGAGTGACACGAATGACCCTATCTATGAAACAGAAATACACTCACAGTCATACAGAACAGAGTTGTGGTTGCCAAGGTGGAAGTGGGGTTGGGACAGGGATGGACTGGAAAGTTGGGGTGAGCAGATGTAAGCTGTTACATATAGAATGGATAAACAAGGTTCTACCATATATCACAGGAAACTATATTCAATACCCTATGATAAATCATAATAGAAAAGAATGTAGAAAGAATGTACATATATGTGTAACTGAATCACTTTGTTGTACAGCAGAAATTAACACAACATTGTAGATCAACTGTAATTCAATTTAAAAATATGAGTAAGTTCTATAGATCTAATGTACAGCATAGTGACTACAGGTAATAACACTGTATTGCACACTTGAAATTTGGTAAAGACAGTAAATCTTAAGAGTTCTCACCACAAAATAGAAAAAAAAAGGTAACTGTGTAAAGTGGTTAATTAACCCTAATGCAGTCATCATTTCAGACCATCAATGTATATTAAATCACCACATTGTACCATTTAAATGTATATAATTTTATTTGTTGATTGCATGTGTGTGCATTCATGTTAAGTCACTGCAGTCACGTCCGACTCTGTGTGACCTTGTGGACTGCAGCCTGCCAGGCTCCTCTGTCCACGGGATTCTCAGGAAAGAATACTGTGGGTTGCCATGCCCTCATCCAGGGGACCTTCCTGACCCAAATTTGTTGATTATATCTCAATAAAACTGGAGGAAAAAAAGAAACAGCTTTCACTGACAAATAGAAATTTTTGCATATTTTTCTCTATAGGTCAAGTTTTACATTATGAAGTGTTCTGTGAACACACTGATTAATAATGAGAAATTGGTACTACTTGTACAATACTTAAAATGTACAGATTGTATTGCTATGAGATAGCTAGCATTTGTGGCACTAGAAAAACAGCATCACCCAGATGTAGCTCTATCAACTATTAAACTATTCTGTGGTCATCTTTTTTCTAAAATTCTGAGCAGATAATTGGAAATTAAAATTAGGAATTAAGAGATAGCAGTCTAATTTCAAAGCTGTTTGCCCCTCTGATATGAAACAACCTCTATCTTTTATATGCTTATAAACCTGAAATCAAAATATTTTATCCTAGCTAAAGCCATATTTTCTTTTTCAAGTAATATTTTAGAGTTTTATCAGACTAGTTACTATGAAAAGCTTGCTGATCTCCAAATCTGAACTGTTTTGAAAAGTAAAATGAACTATCTAATACACATAATTGCCAATTTTCATTTCTTCTTTTACCACAAGTTATTAAACAATCATGGAGAAATAAAATATAATTAATGATTTATTTTTAAAAAAGAGTTATTAAGGAAAATGAATGTGTGATATTCTCTTTGCAGATATTAAAGTTCTGACTTAGATGAGTAAGATTTAATCACAAGGAAATGCCAATTAAATATTTACTGTTTGGTAAATTCTTTGTGGTGAGGAAGCCAAAATGATCTGAAAATGCCCAAAGAATGCTCATTAGGATTCCTGGATGCAACTAGAGATTATCATATTTAAGTGAAGTGAGTCAGTCAGAAAGAAAAAGACAAATACTACACAATCTCACTCTCATGCAGAATCTGGAATATGACACAAACGACCCTATCTGTGAACACCTACCGCCACAGAGAACAGGCCTGCGGTTGCCAAGGCGAGGACAGGGGAGGGGAGGAAGGATGGATTCGATTAACTTCCAACCTCAGGAACTCCTTCATAGCTGAAGTTGCTCATGGCTAGTCTTACATTGACCTGTCTTTTGTGAACTATTCAGGACAAACCTTCCTGGAACTTTACCAAAAGCCTAGGAACTCTCCCTAAAAAAATAAAAGATACCCCAAAGCAAAGTATTCCAACACAGATTTCAAATGGTTCATTAAAATAGTTCTGTTATTTCTGTTAATAATAAATTTCTGACATTTATTATATGTCGTTCACAGGCTTACAGTCTGCATAGCAAATTCAGAGTATATATATATATGTATTTTTTTTATAAATCAGTAAAAAACTCTATAAGTGAGAGTTCAGTTAGTAAAGATACAGCAAAATGAAGAAATTTATTTCATGACTATCCTCAGTGTTTAGAAAGTGTGAAGCAAATTGTAAAGTGACCAAACAAATGACAGTCTCCTGCAGAATTACCTTAAAAGTCGTGAATAAGGCGGTGACTCATAGACTCCTACCTCTGACTATATTATTTCAAACAATATATGTAGCACAAAGAGAACGTCCATCTAACGGTCAAGAGAAAACCAGAAATCCAATGTTTGTTCTGATAGAAGTGGCTCTTCTCTCTAATCACATCACTGAAGTGTTTACAGAGGGAAAGATTCTTCTTTCTAGTTAATTATCATCTAATGGCCAGTAGAGTACTTTGCATAAGCTAATATGCAACAACAATATTTTAAAAATCCCAGTAGAATTGATTAATTAGTTCTCTCATTTAAAGGCTTTAATCAGGCTGTTTTTCAAAGGACAAACAAGAAGTGTACTAAGTCAAGTGTGTTGATTATAAAGAAATTGTGTATAAAGAAATCATGTACTACTCTAAATAGAATTAAATGTACTGGAACAGAACACCCAGAGGTAGAGTACCATGTCAACCTTGGCCTTACCCTTTGATTTCAAGGCTTCTAATACCTTTGAATCAGCTGTTACATCACTCACTAGCTTGATTTCAATACTTTGAGAAGTCAGTTGGAGCAACTTTTCGAAAAGACGTTGACCCTAGAAAAAACATTCAGAACCAAAGTCAGAAAACCTAAAATTATGCTGTTTTAAATAGGAATAAATAAACATTGAAAATTAAAACTATTCATTCAAATTTTAAAAGGCAAGCACTTCAGCACTTGGTATTCATGGAAAATTTTTTCAAAAGAGTTTATAGAAATGGAGTATAGTACAAACACAGATTACATTGTTTTTCTGAGTACTGTGCAACTCAACAATTATTGCAATAATCATTTCAATGCTACAATGCAAATTTACTCTTTTTTTTTTTTTTTTTTTTACTTTTTCATGAACTCTTAAGTATCTACACATGAAGAGGCAGAGAATATTAAACAGTTGTGATTGGGCCCAGAAAGACCCAGATTCCAGCTGATTTTCCAATTTACAAATTGTTTCTTAATTCAGTGAAATGAATTTCACTTTCTTCCTCAGTGAAATGCCAATAATATTAATATTTACTTTAAAGGGTTTTTGTGAGGATTAAGGGTTACTAGTAGGTAAGTATCCTTTAAGTGTTAGCTATTATGGGGGGAATCATGACTACTTATCCAGTGTTAGTCGCTCAGTCATGTTCGACTCTTTGTGACGCCATGGGCTGGAGCCCGCCAGGTTTCCCTTGTGGCTCAGCTGGTAAAGAATCCGCCTGTAATGTGGGAGACCTGGGTTCAATCCCTGGGTTGGGAAGATTCCCCGGAGAAGGGAAAGGCTACCCACTCCAGTATTCTGGCCTGGAGAATTCCATCGACTATACAGTCCATGGGGTCACAAAAAGTTGGATATAACTGAGTGACTTTCACTTTCACTACTTATGAGGGATTTACCTAAATTCACTTTCTCATTTCAAATTTATGTTTTATGGAATTCAACTAGAAATCTATAATTATTACCCTAGCCTAAAAAAACTGAAAAAAAAAATAAAGGTTTTCTTTATTAGATTTCACAAACATAATTTTTATAGTAAAAAATAAAATTTTTAAATCAATCTCAGGGAGACTCTGCATAGTGGTGGGTTCATTACATCATCGCAAGTGAGTGGATTGCAATGTTATCCTGTTTATTTTCTCTTTTCCATAGTGTTTTCATAGACTCCTTCTCCTTATCATAAGAGGGAACTGGTCTTCCTTTATTGGTTTTTCAGGTTTGTGTTATTCAGCCACAAACTCAAAAGCCCTCATAGGCTAAACAGGCAATAAGGCTTCAGTCTTAATGGCCCCCAAGTGGTAAAGTTTTATCTTACTTTGATTAGAATAGAGTACTGATAGTGATTATGGAGAAAGAATTTGAAGAAAGTAAATGGATGGAATGGAGATGCAGAGCAGTGATTCTTGCAATTGGGTCTTAGAAAAGAAAAAGACCAAAGATCAAAACCCTAAAGCTTTGGAATGTGAAGGAGCAAAGGGCTGGTATGCCTGTGCTAGGGTGCCAGCTGACTGCAGGGAGGAGTGTCTGGCATAATCCAGCCATCTCCTGCCTGGAGCTGGTGCAGTATCGCCTAAGATCCAAAATCCCCCCACGTTTGAGGATGGAGGAGTTGCACCCAGTACCAGGCATGGAAGTTTCCTTTTTGTCTAACCGTGCTGGTAAAGGTTGCCCCAAAAAGAACTCACTAAAAGTGACCAAATTTGGCTTCCCTGGTAGCTCAGTGGTAAAGAATCCACCTGCCAATGTAGGAGACACGACTTTGATGCCTGGTCGGGGAAGATCCCAGGACTTTGATCCCTGGTCGGGAAAGATCACCACAGAGTGAGCCTTGTTTGAGAGCCTGGGAACCACAACTATTGAACCCACGTGCCACAGCTACTGAAGCCTGCATGCCCTAGAGCCCATCCTCTTCAACAGAAGCCTGCAATCAGAAGCCTGCACACAGCAACTAGAGAGTAGCCTCCATTTCCCCCAAGTAGAGAAAAGCCTGCATGCAGCAATGAAGACTCAGCACAGCCAAAAACAAACAAATAAATAAAATTATGAGAAACAAATAAGCCTGGAAAAAAGTGACCAAATTACTCCACATGCAGAACCTAGAGGCAGCCTCCCCACAAAATGAACGTGAACGTGAAGTCACTCAGTCGTGTCCAACTCTTTGCGACCCCATGGACTGTAGCCTACCAGGCTCCTCTGTCCATGGGCTTTTCCAGGCAATAGTACTGGAGCGGATTGCCATTTCCTTCTCCAAGGGATCTTCCCAACCCAGGGATCGAACCCAGGTCTCCTGCACCATAGACAGATGCTTTACCGTCTGAGCCACCATAAGGGATGTCGAATGAGGGCATTAGGTAGTTGCAAATTGCTTTTTAAATAAAGAAGTAAGAGGGGAGAGGGAGAGAGAAGGAGATATAAGGAGGCAGAGGGAGATGGATAGGGAAGAAACAGTTGCTGATTTGCTGATTTCAGGGTCCATATAAATTTCAAATTTACTATGGAGAAGTGAGGGCTTGGCAGTGAGAGGCTCTGACACTGGGTGTAAGGGAAGACGCCCTTGGTGGGACTTTGTGGGACTTTCTGCCAAGCTGCCTGCCACCAGCACGACCTCCTCTCTGTTAGCTTTGTCACTCTGCCAAGTTGCTACACTCTTGTCATACACCCTTGAAGGCTGGCTGATGCCTGCATAGCCCAGATTTCTAGAGCCTAGACGCATGGCCATCTCACAGTCACATAAATGTTTGTATTTCTCACTTTCACACAGGGAAAGGGCACATGTACTTTGTGTGTTCTGTGAGTCCCCATGGTTAGTGAGCCAGTATTTTTAAACAAACTTTTTGTTGTTGTTGTTCTTAGTTAACAATATATTTAGCAAAAACAAAACACAGGAGATCTTCTAACCTATCTGTATTTCTGGCTGTGTGCCTTAAAGTGATTCCCACTGTGTGATTTTTGTGAGATTTAAAATAAAAACCAGAACTCTCAAACACGAATGAAAATTGAAACTCCAAAAGTTACAGATAGTGGCAGACTATCATTAAGTAAGCCTTATTTTTACTTCCCTGATAGCTCAGGGAAGCCCTTTTCCCTCAGCTGCATCTGACTCTTTGCGACCCCATAGACTATGCAGTCCATGGAAGTCTCCAGGCCAGAATACTGGACTGGGTAGCCTTTCCCTTCTCCAGGGGATCTTCCCAACCCAGGGATCGAACCCATCACCATATGAGCCACCAGGGAAGCCCAAGAATACTGGAGTGGGTAGCCTATCATATGTGCTGATTACTTACACCAAGGATTCTTAAAATTTTTAATTATAGTGGTCACTTGTAATAAACTTGTGCTGGGGTAGAATTTCTGTACCTGGGCTTGAGGCAGAATTTCTATTAAATTTCTCCTGTTTTCAGTGTCTTACCTCCCAGTCCACACGTTTTTGCTATGACATTCAAAATATAATTACTTCAAAAGGTATGAAACACTTATTCTATGCTGAGATCTGCAGTTAAGACTATTGCTTTCTGAGTTAAATTTACTCATCATGTTTTCATAAAGAAATAACAAAAGCCCCTTTGGCTTTTAAACATCAGTATTTTAAAGACTCGCTCTTTCTGGTGAGATACATCAGCCAACATTTTAAACTCAAATAAATCATCTTGAAGATAGCTAGTGGCTCAGGCACATTGACCTACTTTAAGCCTTTTTTTTTTTAATCTGCTAAAACCTTATGATAGACAGTACTGTCCTGGAGAGGGAGGGAGTGGTACCCCAAGGACAGAGATCCAGTTCAGCCCCTCTGTGGCTCTGAAGAGACTGCTTAACCCAAGAGAATAGAGGTTATAAATCCTGCCAATTTCTGTTGACCCAAAACAATTCATGGACAGGATAAAATTCCACAATAAAATGTGAAGGGGGAAAAACAAAAATACCAAAGATAAATCAGAATAAAGTCATGCTCTGTAAGATTAATTCTGGAGATGATATAGAATATGGTGATGGTTTTCAAACTTGTTTTAACAGTTAAACTCTTCATTTAAATGAAAACTTAAGCCAAGCATCTCCATCAATCCATCTCTGTCCTCTTGCGCATTTCCCCAGGGCTCCACAGAAAACAGCTGTAAAACCACTGAACCTCACCCCTTTATCATACTGATGCAGAATCATTAGAATACTGAAATTGAGAATGTCAGAGCTGGAAGATACCTTTGGGATCAATGATCTACCAGTCTCCCCACTTCATAGATAAGGATAATCAGGCCCAAGAAAATTAAGTGATGCTGATTTTCTATATGCTGATTTACTATAATTTTCTCTATATGACCACTTTATGTTAAAGGGGTATTCTTTCTTTCATAAGGGGTATCTGAAAGAAAGTTATATCCAAGTCTTTTCCTCTCCTTTCCCTCCCAGCTCCAGTATATCTAACTCCTTTGAACTAGGCAGTTCTGGGGCTGGAAGGCATTTAACAACCAGCAGAGTCAGGTTCTGGATACCAACGTACCTGCAGAGTCAGTCCCTGTCTAACATGAATGACCAAGTGCTCCTGTTCTCCAGGAGACTACACAGGAGCTGGGGCAAATCTCAAGGCCTGGGGCTGGGAATGTGAAGTACTATAGGGGGTGGCGGCAGGGAGGGAAGATGTTCTTCAATTGACCTGTGATAGACAGGTTAACCATCTAATACAGCCCTTCCTTCACCTGAAAGAAAGCCATTAATAAGCTGATAAAATCAAACACCAACACACTTGATAGGATCCATCAAGAGAGATGCTTGGACACAATGGGCACTGGCCACTCAGGAAGACAGGAGGTGGAGCTAAGACACAATATGAGTACTCAAGGACAGTCAGACATGGCTGGACTAACACTCTACAATTTTAGAGCTAAATTAGAAAAGTAATTAAAGAATACTGTTGAGACCCAAATCAGTGGCCCAAAGATGAAATGGAATAAATATATCAAAGCCCAGACAAGCAGGCACACACACATACACGGAAACATATGGTGACAAGGGGAGAAAAGGGAGATGGATAAATTGAAGATATATACCATGTGGCTAGGGCTTCCCAGGTGGTGCTAGTGGTAAAGAACCCACCTGCCAATGCAGGAGACATGAGAGGCGTGGGTTCAATCCCTGGGTCGCGAAGATCCCCTGGAGGAGGGCACGGCAACCCACTCCAATATTCTCGCCTGGAGAATCCTATGGACAGAGGAGCCTGGCGGGCTACAGTCCATGGGGTCACAAAGAGTCAAACACAACTGAAGTGACTTAGCTCACACACACGCATCATGTGGCTTATAGGTGTATTGGAAAAGAAAAAGAGACAAAAAGGAGGGGTTTGCAATAAAAGAAGAAAAATGTGTCTAACTTGAGAAAAGAAATAGATTTATGGGTCAAAAAGATAACTGAAGACAGAAGCAAATATAATGTGGAAAGTCACATATAGGCACATTCTGTAAAATTAATCAACACCAAGGAAAGAGAGGAATTCTTACAAATGCCTGGCCAAAAACAAAACAAAACAAAACAAAAAGGTAACTATTAAGGAAAATGGATCAGATTAGCATGGAGCTAAAATGTTGGCAACACTAAACCAGCATTTGGTGGTGAGAAACTATGGAAGAAAAAGAGTGACGCCCAGGAGTGTTTTACCTAGTCAAGAATTTTACTGCCAGCATGAAGGGAAAAAATACTTTCAGATATATACAGGTTTAGAGACTGTATTACTATATAACCCATATGAGGAACATATGCAATGAAGGGCTCTAACCAAATAGTAAATAACACTAAAAGCCAAGAAGGAAGATGGTGGGAAGAAATAATTGGTTAGCAGGGTGAGATGGATATGTGTTTGATGTATTTGCTAATTAAGAATTCTTACAAGAGACACATTTTAGGAGAAGGCCTACTAAGAATCTATTACACGCATTCCCTATAGGGGTGTTATTACCCTAAAGGGACTAACAATTGATTCCTTCCTGTGTGAGAGTAGAGATGTATGTGAAAATGAAAGTTACACTTTTTTATTAATAAAACACAGGTATACATACAGTAAATATGTAATATATCTGTGGTATTAAATTTCTTGGTGGGAAGGATTAGGAAAAAAAAAGTCGAAGAAGAACAAGCCTACATGGCTAGCAAACATAAAGAGATGCTCTATGTCAACAAGCAAAGCACAATGCAAAACAATAATGAGATCTCTTTTTGTACTCAAAGAGATTGAGAAATAATTTATGAGGGGCAGCATATTCTCTTGTCAACAATTTTGGGAAAGAGTACTCTAACATACTGCTTTTCTTCCACTCAGGAATCTCATATCTAGAGGCCCATCCCAAAGAAACAAAGGCACCAAAGCGTGTGTGTATACTTATGATTGTATAAGTACAAACACACACACGGGATAAAAAGTTTAAATCAGGACTTTCCTGGTGGTCCAGTGCTCAAGAGTCTGCCTGCCAATACAGGGGACACAGGTTTGAGCCCTGGTCCAGGGAGATCCTGTATGCCTTAAAGCAAGGAAGCCCATGCATCACAATGACTGAACCAAGCCCTAGAGCCGTGTTTTGCAACTACTGCAGCCCATGTGCCCTAGAGTCTATGCTCCACAGCAAGAGAAGCCACAAGGAGAAGCCTGCGCACCCCAACTAGAGAGTAGCCCCACTCATTGCAACTAGAAAAAGCCCACCTGCAGTGCAACGAAGACCCGGTGCAATCAAAAATTTGGGGTACTGCATTTACTGAAAAAAGAGCTGTTTACAGTTTAGAACACTTACTAAATTTTCTTATTTATCTATTATATTTACTGAAATATACGAAGTCTGCCAGAGGTCTGAACACAGATATGTGACTGACATATATTTGTTAGTGTCAACTTTTACTCTCAAATACTGTCAAGACAAAGAAGAGAGTCTTTTGAGCAAATTCATTTACTAGATGTATGCTATGTACCAGGGACTTTAATATGTGTTGGAGATACATGATAAAAAGATGTGTCAGATGGTAGGTGGACAAGGTACAGGCCTAGAGGAAATACAGCAAGAACACTAATAACCCATCTGAGACATGCAAGGAAAGTTCCCTCAAAAGGAGGAAGAAAGAAAAAATATTCTGGGTGGAGGTCTGTGGCAGGGACCTAAGTAGGAGCACATCACAAAGGGTCTTGTAAGCCTGGGCAAAGCGTCTACACATCATCTGAAAAGACGTGTGGACCCCTGAAGGATTTTACCTAGAGAAGGGCATAGTCAAATTTTTGTTCTGAAAGAAAACTCTTGACTATAAACTGGAGAAGGACTGGTACAGGGCAAGCCTGAAGGCTGAAAGAGAAATTAGAAGGTTAGTGTGAGATAATGTGACCTGAGCTACAGCAGAGCCAATCAAAAAAAATAAAGGGGGGGGGAATGATCTCAGGTATTATGAGACAGCACAGCAATGAACTGGATGGTTAGGTGTGGGCTGAAGAAAAGAGCAGAGTTGGGGATGGGGGCCAGAGACTTTGGCTACTCTCAGAACATGCCAATGGAATATAGAATTCCTTATGTGAAGCCACAAGATGTTGGCCATTATATCAGTTCACAGATGTCTTGTGGTCATGGATCAATCATAGCTTTGGGAACTCAGTGTCACAGACCCAACAACTTAGCTGAGAATGCCCACTTTTTGGGTGATGAGCAACAACGATTACCTGCTTGATAACAGCAAAGAGTATCTGCTATGTAGGCATGCTGGCTGCCAGTCCAGGATCCATCCCATTAAGAGATTAAATTATTCAGAAGAGTTAATCATCAAGACCTTGCCTAATGATGGTTATTCACAATTATGCACCCCTTAGATATGAACAAAGCCATCCCCGTCAGGGACAGATGAAGAGAGATGAATAGGCTCATCATACCAGTAAAGGCCAGGAAATTGCAAGGAATTAGTATCAGGAGAATAATACTTATTACAGGGACCTGAGCAGCTGGATTCCTACAGTACTAGGAAGGAGCTTTAAGGCTGCTCCAGAGTCCAGTCTGGCTGCAAAAGGTGAGTGGACAACGTGAAATCTTGGCAGAGCATTCAGCAGTATGGGCAAGCGTGCGGATGGCACTGCAGGAGACGGTGGCCTGTGATGTGACTGGGGCGAGGGAGGAATATCAAGATGTGCCCAACACTGCAGCTCTTCCACAATCACTTCTCAGCCAGCAGAGAGCCCTTCAGAGAACGGAAGCAAAACTCCTTCAAGCCCTCTCTCCCAGTGGTCCCAGCTTTCCTAGGTAGCAACCATGACAGTTTTCTACATGCTCCCTCAAAGCCCCATTGTTTTAAGAAACCAGTTCAGACTCTTTAGCCCTCTAACCCTATTTCTAAGAATGGATACTGAGTGAATGAGCAAAAAGAAAACAATGGTTTGCACAGAAATATTAACTGCAGGAGAATTCATTTCCAAAAAAGAAATAGCTTAAATGTTCAATAATAGAGAAATAGTTATATATGTTTAATCTGGTATGTATACTACATTTGTATATTAGGCAGCCAATTTAAAATGATGTTTACCAAGGTTTCTAATAACATGGAAAGATATTTATGATATGACATTAAGTTCAAAATTAAAATACAAGTTTCTTTATATGAGCCCATGTATATGATTATGCATAAAATAACCATTACAAAATGTTTGCTGATGATCACATGGATGATTTTGTTCTCTTTCATTTCTCTGTAATTTCCAGGTTTTTTTTTGTAGTATTTATATAAGTATTCCACAGGGTCACAAAGAGTTGGACACGACTGAGTGACTGAACAACAACAAAATTAATATTCTAATGGGAAAAAAATCCAACCTATTTTTTTTAAAGAAATTTCCAAAAACATAAATTGACCTTAGGAAAGTGAAAGTCTAGAGAGAAAACAGCATATAGGCAAACAAAACTAAGATAAGACAAGTTAAAAGAAAAGTTATTATTTAATGAAAACATTAATAATTGAGAAGAATCTCTTTGGATTCATGATTTATTCAAGTCTCTTTGATTGGATTCTAAAAGAATCAAAGAGGTTAAACTCTTGCTAATCATAGTGTTTATGAGTTTATATCTGAATGATGATTTCCCTTGGAAATATACTGGAAAGCAAGCAAGAATATAATTAGAATTATTTAACAGATGGGGAAGCAAAAGCACAGAGAAGCAGCAGGAATTCACTAAGAAACAGAGAGGACCAGAATGAATCCCACATTTGTAGAAATTAAATTCCTCTTTTAATTTTACATGGTAATCATGCTGGAGTCTAGCATAGTATAAAGCACCCAGTGAGAACTCATTCTTTGTTACTATAATTAAACTGACTTGAACCAGATTTGTAGTGTGTACCCAAATAAGTCACTGTGAACAACATTCACGAATTTAGCAATAAACACTAACATAGGCGATAAATGGTCAAAGACTATTCTATGCCCTCTATGAATATTAACTAATTTAACCTACACAACGACCTATGAGGTAGGTTCTGTTATCACCTTGATTTTGCTGATGAGAAAACTGAGGCACAGAGAGTTCAGCATCTAACTCAAAGTCACAGAGCCAGTAATTGGATAAAAAGAAATATAAGCTATACTCCTGACTCTACAATCTGTCTACCACTGATAGCTGCCTATCACTCATTGTCTAGAGACAGAATTCTGACTTATGCATTTCAAAACAACCTCCTGGATCATTAAACTTTCAAACATGCTACGTCCTAAATTGAGCAAATACTGTTATATTTTTAAAATCATAGTTTTTCAAAATCAAACATCATGGTTCACTGTAGACCAGTAACTAATTGATTTCGTGTAAATACATCTCTTTAAGAAAGCCCAGAGATAAGTCTATGTACCTATAGACACCTTATCTTTGACAAAGGAGACAAAAATATACAATGGAGAAAAGGCAATCTCTTTAACAAGTTGTGCTGGGAAAACTGGTCAACCACCTGTAAGGAATGAAACTAGAATACTTTATAACACCATACATAAAAATAAACTCAAAATGGATTAAAGATCTAAATGTAAGACCAGAAACTCTAAAACTCCTAGAGGAAAACATAGGCAAAACACTCTCTGACATAAATCCAGCAAGATCCTCTATGACCCACCTCCCAGAGTAATGGAATTAAGAGCAAAAATAAACAAATGGGGCCCAATTAAACTTAAAAGCTTTTGCACAATGAAAGAAACTATAAGCAAGGTGAAAAGACAGCCTTGAGAGTGGGATAAAATAATAGCAAATGAAGCAACTGACAAAGAACTAATCTCAAAAATATACAAACAGCTCATGCAGCTCAATACCAAAAAAATGAATGACCCAATCAAAAAATGGGCCAAAGAACTAAACAGACATTTCTCCAAAGAAGACATACACATGGCTAACAAAAATATGTAAAGATGTTCAACATTACTCATTATCAGAGAAATGCAAATCAAAGTCACAATGAGGTACCATCTCATGCCAGTCAGAATGACTGCTATCATAAAATCTACAAGCAATAAGTGCTGGAGAGGGTGCGGAGAAAAGGGAACCCTCTTACATTGTTGGTGGGAATGCAAACTAGTAGAGCCACTATGGAGAACAGTGTGGAGATTACTTAAAAAACTGGAAATAGAACTACCATACAACCCAGCAATCCCACTGCTGGACATATGGACTGAGGAAACCAGAATTGAAAGAGACAGGTGTACCCCAGTGTTCATCACAGCACTGTTTACAACAGCTAGGACATGGAAGAAACCTAGATGTCCATCAGCAGACAAATGGATAAGAAGGTCGTGGTACATATACAAAATAGAATATTACTCAGCCACTAAAAATACCATATTTGAATCAGTTCTAATTCAGTTCAGTTCAGTTCAGTCACTCAGTCATGTCCGACTCTTTGTGATCACATGAACCGCAGCACGCCAGGACTCCCTGTCCATCACCAATTCCCGGGGTCAACCCAAACCCATGTCCACTGAGTCAGTGATGCCATCCAACCATCTCATCCTCTGTTGTCCCCTTCTCCTCCTGCCCTCAATCTTTCCCAGCATCAGGGTCTTTTCCAATGAGTCAACTCTTCGCATCAGGTGGCCAAAGGATTGGAGTTTCAGCTTCAACATTAGTCCTTCCAGTGGACACCCAGGACTGATCTCCTTTAGGATGGACTGGCTGGATCTCCTTGCAGTCCAAGGGACTCTCAAGAGTCTTCTCCAACACCACAGTTCAAAAGCATTAATTCTTCGGTGCTCAGCTTTCTTTATAGTCCAACTCTCACATCCATACATGACCACTGGAAAAACCGTAGTCTCGACTAGATGGACCTTTATGGACAATGTAATGTCTCTGCTTTTAATATGCTGTCTAGGTTGGTCATAACTTTCCCTCCAAGGAGTAAGTGTCTTTTAATTTCATGGCTGCAATCACCATCTGCAGTGATTTTGGAGCCCCCAAAAATAAAGTCTGACACTGTTTCCACTGTTTCCCCATCTATTTGCCCTGAAGTGATGGGACCAGATGCCATGATTTTCATTTTCTGAATGTTGAGCTTTAAGCCAACTTTTTCACTCTCCTCTTTCACTTTCATCAAGAGGCTCTTTAGTTCTTCTTCACTTTCTGCCATAAGTGTGGTGTCATCTGCATATTTGAGCTTATTGATATTTCTCCCAGCAAGCTTGATTCCAGTTTGTGGTTCTTCCAGCCCAGCATTTCTCATGATGTACTCTGCATATAAGTTAAATAAGCAGGGTGACAATATTCAGCCTTGATGTACTCCTTTGGATAAGACCCTTGAGAGTCCCTTGGACTGCAAGGAGATCCAGCCAGTCCATCCTAAAGGAAATCAGTCTTGAATATTCATTGGAAGGACTGATGTTGAAGCTGAAACTCCAATCCTTTGGCCACCTGATGCAAAGAAATGACTCATTAGGAAAGACCCTGATGCTGGGAAAGTTTGAAGGCGGGAGGAGAAGGGGAAGACAGAGGATGAGATGGTTGGATGGCATCACCCACTCAATGGACATAAGTTTGAGTAAACTCCGGGAGTTGGTAATGGACAGGGAGGCCTGGCATGCTGCAGTTCATGGGGTCACAAAGAGTCAGTCATGACTGAGTGGCTGAACTGAATGAGGCAGATGAAACTGGAGCCTATTATACAGAATGAAGTAAGTCAGAAAGAAAAAAACCAATACAGTATATCGATGCAAATATATTGGAATTTAGAAAGATTGTAATGATGACCCTATATGCGAGACAGTAAAAGAGACACAGATATAAAGAACAGACTTTTGGACTCTGTGGGAGAAGGTGAGGGTGGGATGATTTGAGAGAATAGCATTAAAACATGTATATTGTCATATGTAAAATAGATGACCAGTCCAAGTTCGAAGCATGAAATAGGACACTCAAAGCCGGTGCACTGGGACAACCCCGAGGGATGTGATGGGGAGGGAGGGGGGAAGGGTGTTCGGGATCGGGGGGCACATGTACACCCATGGCAGAGTCGTGTCAGTGTACAGCAAAAACCACCACAATATTGTAAAGTAATTAGCCTCCAATTAAAATAAATTAATTAATTTTAAAAAAGAATAAAAAGGTCATAGCTCATTAATTAGTTTTTTGGTTTCCTCCAGCAAACTCATAGAGAATAAGATTTTTTTGATCAATGAATTTGGTAGCTCTACTAATAAGCCATTGCCAAATCATATTTTCTGGCTTCTCCTAAACAGTCTTGATTTCATAAAACTCCATCATTTTATCCCATAAATTAGCAATCAAGTTATCCTAGAAATTCAATATTTCAGTGTCTAAACTCATCATCTAGACAGAAAGAAACAAAACCCTTAGGTCAACCATGTATTTTGATTAAATATGAAAATATAATTTTCGTGGAACTGTAGACCACACTAGCCCTTAACATGACTGTGATGCAGAGGGAGGTCACTGCCCAGTTTCTTTTAGCACAGAGGAAACAACCTCCAGAAGATTAACAATACCCAGTGCAAGGTAGAAAAGACAAAATGAGTTTTTCAGGGTGGGAATTAAACTAGCAACCCTCTGGTGACACAGATTAAAATACATTTTTAATGAGTGCTTCTGTTTCCAGGCAAATGAAAAAAAAAAAAAAAAAGATAGGCTTTCATCATTCTGTTAGTAATGACCATAGGTCACTCTTGGGCTTCCCAGATGGTGCTAGTGATAAAGAACCTGCCTGCCACTTCAGAAGATGTAAGAGACATAGGTTCAATCCCTGGGTCAGGAAGATTCCCTGGAGGAAAGCACCTCAACCCACTTCAGTATTCTTACCTGGAGAATCCCATGGACAGAGGAGCCTGGGGTGATACTGTCCACAGGGTCGCAAAGAGCTGGACACAACTGAAGCGACTTGGCACACACACACAGCTCACTCTTGTGAAATGGCATCCAGAGAGGACACAGACATCCAGAGAACACACAGATACTGTGTGCCACGTTTATCTGTGTCCCTTTTCTGCTGAGCTGGGGCCTGCCTGCCACTGGCTATGCCATTCCTTGGTGTACTTTGCTTACAACTACAGGATGATAGTAGATGGCTGCTTTTCAATTATAGTTCCTACTTATCCAGTTACCATTTAGGTTCCCACGTAGGAATTTTCAGACTCTGTTGCTTTAGAAGTAAATATTGTGTTCCTTGAAATAAGAATATTTTCTTTTAAAAATATATTAATGGAAAAAGTTTCAAAACTGAGACAATTTTCATGATACTGGATCACCTGAAAAACTTTAGTTAGTTCACTTGAGTAATTAAGGGGTGGATTTCTTAGCTCAATAAGAAATTGTTTGTCTTCTGTGTGCAGTAAGCCAATCAATAACTATATCCCAGTAATTATGAGGGCATGGTAAAACTAAAAGGCCCAAAGGTTAGTCACCTCAAATTTGGAATGTTGGGTAAAATCTTGAATTTTCTATTTCCATTTGAAAGATAAAATCAGGTAGAATTTAAATCAAATGGTCTTTCAGTCAGTACCTTACTTTGTAGAAATGGTAAAACTTGATGGCCTGGAGAGAACAGGATATGGATCCTTTAAGAACATCTGAAAAGAAAAAGCTGGCAGCAAGGACCTTTCTTTTTTCCATTTCTGATCTCTGTACAATTACCCCTATGGTGTGGTGAGAGGGTAGGAAGGAGTGAGCCAGGCTCTAAAAATAATCTCTGAAAGCCCAAGGCATGTGGTATCTGGACAAGTTCTTCTGGGCCTTTGTATCCTAAGTTCTTCTGTGAACACTGCTCTAGGACTTGAGGGTCAGATGAGGGGAGATGGGAAATGGAGCAAACTGGGGAGCAAGCATTCTATTCCAAGCAAGGAGAGCTTGCTCTTTCTTTCAGGACCACAGTCCATGCCTGGTGTTTGACCAGTGGCAGTCACCAATGGACCACAGGAAGAGGAGAAAAGCCACTGTCTTGTTGCCATAGTGAGGCAGGAGATAGATGAGATCCAAGTTAGGCATTTACAATTGGCCCCCTGTTTACATTTCATGGGGCAGGGAAAAGGTGGGCTTCAGGCTGGACACTTAGAACTAGCTTCCTGTCTACATTTCCTGAGACAAGAGATAGGTGAGTTCCAGGTTAGGCATTTACGATCACCCTCCTGTTTATTCCCCAAAACAGAAATAACAACAGAAACAGGGTAAATAGCCAGGCTTTGTCTCCTGTGGACGCCTGAAGATAACAGCCATGACAGCCACAAAGAGGCACTAAACTCTGTTTAAGAAAAGGATCAGGACATGGTATATTTTTTGTCCTTGGGGCAAGGGAGATACTACACATGTACAGAAGGACTTCTCGGGGGTCAAAAGGCAGGGGACGGCCATCAGGTCATGCGTCTTGCAATTTTCCCTCCCAGACACCTTGAGCTGGACTCCAACTTGGCAGAGGGGTACATGCACATCTGGGGAGGGGTGGTCATAAGACAAATTAATCAGAGGCGCAAAACAAGATGATGGCCAGAGGGTGGACAAAGATCCAGTGAGGGCAGACAAAGACAAAGTGCCCCCTTACAAAGCAATCTTGAGAAAGAAGAATGGAACTGGAGGAATCAACCTGCCTGACTTCAGGCTCTACTACAAAGCCACAGTCATCAAGGCAGTATGGTACTGGCACAAAGACAGAAATATAGACCAATGGAACAAGATAGAAAGCCCAGAGATAAATCCACACACCTATGGACAGCTTATCTTTGACAAAGGAGGCAAGAATATACAATGGAGAAAAGACACTCTCTTTAACAAGTGGTGCTGGGAAAACTGGTCAACCACTTGTAAAAGAATGAAACTAGAATACTTTCTAACACCATACACAAAAATAAACTCAAAATGGATTAAAGATCTAAACGTAAAACCAGAAACTATAAAACTCCTAGAGGAGAACATAGGCAAAACACTCTCCGACATAAATCACAGCAGGATCCTCTATGACCCACTTCCCAGAATAGTGGAAATAAAAGCAAAAATAAACAAATGGGATCTAATTAAACTTAAAAGCTTCTGCACAACAAAGGAAACTATAAGCAAGGTAAAAAGACAGCCTTCAGAATGGGAGAAAATAATAGCAAATGAAGCAACTGACAAACAACTAACCTCAAAAATATACAAGCAACTTATGCAGCTCAATTCCAGAAAAATAAACGACCCAATCAAAAAATGGGTCAAAGAACTAAATAGACATTTCTCCAAAGAAGACATACACACAGCTAACAAACACATGAAAAGATGCTCAACATCACTCATTATCAGAAAAATGCAAATCAAGACCACAATGAGGTACCACTTCACGCTAGTCAGAATGGCTGCGATCCAAAAGTCTACAAGCAATAAATGCTGGAGAGGGTGTGGAGAAAAGGGAACCCTCTTACACTCTTGGTGGAATGCAAACTAGTAGAGCCACTATGGAGAACAGTGCAGAGATACCTTAAAAGTCTGGAAATAGAACTGCCTTATGACCCAGCAATCCCACTGCTGGGCATACACACCAAGGAAACCAGAATTGAAAGAGACACGTGTACCCCAATGTTCACCACAGCACTGTTTATAATAGCCAGGACATGGAAGCAACCTAGATGTCCATCAGCAGACGAATGGATAAGAAAGCTGCAGTACATATATACAATGGAGTATTACTCAGCCATTAAAAAGAACACATTTGAATCAGTTCTAATGAGGTGGATGAAACTGGAGCCTACTATACAGAGTGAAGTAAGCCAGAAAGAAAAACACCAATATAGTATACTAACACATATATGGAATTTAGAAAGATGGTAATGATAACCCTGTATGTGAGACAGCAAAAGAGACACAGATGTATACAACAGTCTTTTGGACTCTGAGGGAGAGGGAGAGGGTGGGATGATTTGGGAGAATGGCATTGAAACATGTATAATATCATATATGAAATGAACCGCCAGTCCAGGTTTGATGCATGATACAGGACGCTTGGGGCTGGTGCACTGGGATGAGCCAGAGGGATGGTACGGGGAGGGAGGAGGGAGAGGGGTTCAGGATTGGGAACACGTGTATACCTGTGGCAGATTCATGTTGATGTATGGCAAAACCAATACAATATTGTAAAGTAATTAACCTCTAGTTAAAATAAATACATTTATATTAAAAAAAAGAAAGAAAAAATCAAATCACCTAAAAAAAATTTTTTTTTCAAAGGTGCAACTCTCTTCCAGAGTTTGCCCATGCTTCCTTCTGTGTTGTACTCTGACTTTCTCTTTTTCCTTCCACCTCCTTGTCAGAATTTTCTTTTCAAGACAGGTAAGCACTAGGGATTTAGGCCCTAGCTGCTGGCCTTCGTGGTCCAGTGGACAGGAATTCTGGTTTACACCTGGGTGACCAGGGATCCATTCATGGTCAGGGAACTATGATCTCACTTCCAGCTACTGGTCACTGCTGCATGCATCTATAGTAGGAACCCTGTGAACACTGCTGTCAAGCTACCCCCTTTCTCCTGTTCACCCCCTCTCACAGGGCACGGTACTCAGGGCCAGGAGCAGGCAGGAGTAGGGAGAGTTGTTTATGCAATCAGTCTCACATTCTGCTTGAATCCATTTAATTTCCAAAACAGGTAAAGCCCCTCTATTCCTCATGTCTGCAAATGCAGCCTTCTCCTTGTAAAGGGAAAAAGTGAAATTAGATCAAAACTCTGCAGAAAACCAATTGATGTTAAACTGTAAAGGAGCCTGGGACTGTTGGGGGAATGAGAGGCAGTCAAAAGGCATCTCTGGCGGGAGTAGAGTGACTCCACCAGAAGATACCAGTTCACACCCAGGGTCTCTTCCCAGAGGTTTGCTGGGTGAGCTCAATAATAACCAGGTTGTTGTTACTGTTGTTCTCTAGTCGCTCTGTCGTGTCTGACTCTTTGAGACCTCATGGACTGCAGCTGGCCTGGCTCCTCTGTCCATGGAATTCTCCAGGCAAGAATACTGGAGTGGGTTGCCATTTTCTTCTTCAGGGGATCTTTCTGATCTAGGGATCAAACCCATGTTTGCATTGGCAGGTGGGTTCTTTACCACTGAGCCACTGGGGAAGCCCTTACTTAATGTTTACTACTTAACAAATATTTACTGAACACTTAGCATGCATCAAGCACCATGCTAGGCACTGGTAAGCAAAACAGATTGGGAGCCTCACTCATCCATTTCATCACTGCCCTGTGAGCAGTACTGAATACTAACCATAATGTGACTTTACGGGCCATGGCATTCTCTAATGACCCATCTTCTCCCAGAGTCTGAACACTGAAAGGATTTGCTGGGCTCACAGAACAAGAGGTTGGAATGATGTAGTTCAGCTCTTTTCCAAGGTTTGTGAGTGTACAAACCACCTGGGAATTTGGCTGCCAACAGTTCCTCCCATTCCTGTACATGCATACTCCTCCTGGAGTCTCTTGTCCTTCCCTGGCCATGTGACTGTTTTAGACTAAGAGAATGTAGTAAAGTTCTGGGAGCCCAAGCATTAAGAGGTCTTATAGTTTTCATTTGCACTTTCCTGGGATCCAACTGCCCTATAAAAACCTCGGTTTAGATTACTGAATGATGAGTGTCCATATGTAGAGAATGAGCCTGTCTGGCCCTCGGTCAGCCCAGGCTCAGCTACCCTCCTACCTCCACACAACTGTATAAGTAATCCCAGCCAGCACTACTGGAGCCAAAGAACTGTCAGCCAACTCACAGAATCATAGGAAATAATAATGAGTAAGTTTTGGAGTTGTTTGTGAAACCATCATAGAAAATTAAATAGAGACTACTGCTGGGAAAATTTACAGCATGTGGCATTGGCTATGGGACTGGGTGGTGAGATGGATTGGAATCTCATTCTGTTACTCAAGGCTGGAAGAAGAGGAAAGAAATTGTTTTCGAGTCCTTGAGAAAGTAATGGTAGAAAGTTTGACAAAGCTACTGCCTGCTGTAAAGCAGGAGACAGAAAATGTGATGAATGGGTTGGGAGATCCGGGTAACGTGATTGTTCAGGCAGGTTATCAAAGCTTTGGTGGTACATGATAAGAAGGAATTAGTTCGTTTTCATGCAGAACTTTGAGAGAAATGCAGAAAATCTAGGATAGTCTCTCAGTTTAATAAAACATTCTCAAAGTGAGAAATGGCTGCAGGGTAAAAAGCAAATCAAAGTCGTGGCTGTAAGAGTGCACATTGAGTCCTCGGATGGATTAAAAGTGGGAGGTGACAGACCATCTCAGACAAAAGGACTCCTGGAAGTGAGAAGAGTGAGGTTCTGAAGAATCTTGACTCACCATCCGCGGTAGAAAAAAGACCCACCTGTGAGTTATTAGCTTTTTGCTATTATCACTGAATACATAGAAAGTCTACAAAAGTTTTTTGGGGCTGTTCCATTTTGAACTACTTAAAAAGGGACATTGATGGTTTAAAATAAAAAGAGGTTTCTTGGGCTTAGATTTCTACTGGCAGAAAGTCAACTAAGAAAATAAGTCTGAAGCAAGCACAGACTTATTTTCTTATGAAAAAGAAAGAAAAGCATAGGGGGTGGAGCAGTGAGTTTCTGAGAACAGTAGATTAGGAAAGTACTCCTGGGAAGCACAACTAGGTCCCAATCTACAAACATTCCCTGTTCTCCAAGTTCGGAAAACTGGTGATGTGTCAGGCTGGCTTTCAAAAACTGCTGTGGACTCATGGGGCTTCTCAGGTCGGGCTAGTGTTAGAGAACACAGCTGCCAATGCAGGAGACGTAAGAGATGAGGGTTCGATCCCTGGGTTGGGAAGATCCCTTGGAGGAGGGCATGGCAACCACTTCACTATCCTTGTTTGGAGAATCCCATGGACAGAGGAAACTGACGGGCTACAGTCCATAGGATCACAAAGATTTGGACATGACTGAATCAGCTTAGCACATACATATGTGGACTCATGACTAATTTAAATTTAGGCCAAAGGTCATATACTTGATAGCTCAGTGCTATCAAGGTTGTACTGACAAAAGGAAAACACATGAATGATTACCTGGATTATTTTCATATCTCCAGGATAGCATTTCATTCAGAAATCATTTCAATCATTTAGTCAGTTTTTTAAAGGTTGTTCCTATAACTAGTAAACTTCTTTCTCCTATTCACCCAAATACGACAGTCAAGAATATACAGCTACACTGGAAAGTGTGACTCCACTATTTAAAAAGTTGGCTCTGTGCCACAAAGACAAATTAAGAAACCAATGAACCAAATAAATGCCTCAGCAAGCAGTTACAAAATTACAACTGAAAACATGCAGGTTGTGCAAAGTAGAATTCTGCAGTGTGCCATCAACAGATACCACAATGGGAAGACATCCCTGAGGTTGTCCAATACAGCATAAAGAGCCTCTTCTTTTAAAGGATGAGATGTGATTTTGCCCCTGAAAACCTGGCATTCTAGTAGAAACTGAGCAACCGTTGATTAACAATGGCACATACATATAAATGTAATAATGAACATGAACTATGGGTATAGATAGAAAAAATGAACTTGAACTTGAGGAATGGAAGCAAGAATATTGCAGGGTATAAAAGCACAAAAGTCAAATCATCACACACATTAGAGGATGCAGCTTACCTGACATGCTGATGGATGACTGTGGTTGAGATCCCAATGGGAAGATACTATGTCAACAGACTTTTTGGCCATGCTGAGTAAATTCATCCAGCCTTGGAAAAGTGATAAGTGAAATGGTGCATTTTCTGAATAGTTAAGGCCTTCAGGAATATTTTCCACCAGGGCAATTCTTAGAAAAGATTTTGAAAAACAAACAAACAAAATCTAGTCAAATTTGAAGCCACAGATCTTTACACATACATACAGAGACATCTGAAAAATATTCTTTACTCTTTCTGAAAGTATATGTTCCTCATAATTTACATTTTTCATCAGAGGATTTTAATATTTCCCCTATACTAATCTACTGTGTTCTGAGTTTATGCTCTGCTTCTCCCCAGTTAGCACTCATATTTCAGAAAATCATGGTATATATCCCTAACGTCTAGTGTCCAACTAGCCTTGAGAAAAAATCCAGAGTATCCTACATAAGCATCTTCCTCTAGTAATATTTCTTTTTTCCCCTTACAGTAATGCTATTTTTTAAAAAGATACTACTTCTGTGAGCTACTTAAGACCATAAATTAATTTTGCATATCTCTAGTTTCTAGTATAATGTTGAACATATAATAGAACTAGTTCAGAAACAAAAACGTTGTTAGGTTTATTACTACCAGAAAATACAAACAGTAAATGCTATTACTATTGCTTAGAACCTCTGTTAACGCTTCGCAGCCTAAGACATAAAATGATACTAAGAAGGAAATTTTAAAACTTGCCTGTTGCAGGGATTTGTTTAAGTTGGAGATAGGGAATGTATAAAATAATAGCAATAACCAAGCCCTAGATAAACTGCAGGGGCTTCCCTGGTGGCTCAGTGGTAAAGAATCTGCTTGCTGATGTAGAAGATTGAGTTCGATCCCTGAGTAGGGAAGATCCCCTGGAGAAGGATATGGCAAACTACTACAGTGTTCTTGCTTGGAAAATTCCATGGACAGAGGAGACTGGTGGGCTACAGTCCATGGGATCACAAAAAGTCACCCACAGCTGAGCACTACAACCATGGCAGAATGGGCTTCCAGAGACTAAACTACAACTGGTATTATCCGAATAAACGTGCCTTCTCTTTTTATATCACTACTTCCTCATTTCTTGACAATGTGTACGCTGTGGCTTCCCTTGGCACTGTGTGGTTTCACTTCTGAGTTAGCCCAGGTGACACATAACATTTCAATAAAGGGACGAACAATTTTTTTTTTCCAGTTTAAGAAACATAAATTCTCCTGCAACTCTTGATGGGAAGCTCCAAAATCTTATGAAGATATCTGTAAGCCCTTCCAGAACAAAGATCTTTTTTATTCAAAGCTAGGTATCCTTAGAGCTGGATACATAATTAGGGCTCAAGAAATAGAATGAATTTCAGCTTCCAATATAGAATCCAAAACTTCTCAATAAAACTGTTAACTGTGTCTCTTAATAAGACTTGTTCCATTTAGCCAGTTTTGGAAACAAAAACAATACTCATAGTAAAATGTCTATGTATTTGATGAATATCAAGCCCAAATAAGGTTTAGCTATATGTCTTGCAGACATCCACAAATTTAGGGTTCAATCACCCAACCACTACCCACAATTGAATTAAAAAATTTTTGGAGCCCTTAGGAGCAGCAAAAGCAAATCACTCACTGTACACAACACAGAAAGGACTACAACAAAACTCTTTAGTTCTCTGGAATTTATAATCCAGTGAAAGAGCTTGTCTCATATGTAATGACTTAAACAGAAAGCAGACTTTAAGAAGTGGCAAAACAAGAGTAAGGATTAATTAGATGGATAATGCACCATCTAAAGTTCCACTGGAGCATGAGAAGAAAGGAAAAAATAATTAAGTTACGAGCATCTGGAACTGAAGAAAGTGGGACTTGAGTTTGCAAAGATAGAATTATTTTTACAGGTGAGCTGGAAGAGAAAGATATTTTAGGAAGGAGGAGGAACTTTTAAAACATGGTATGTTTGGATACTTGAGAGTCGGGTGGCCAAGGGGAGTGTGAGGTGGAAAAGTTGTGGCAGGGGCTTGCCATGGTGGAGAAGAATGGAAACGTCTGTAGGGATCACACTGTAGAGGTTGTGAACCAAGAAGAGAACCTTGGACTTAATTGTGATGCTTTTGAGAGTGACCAAGTACATTTTAGGGGTCTAACTCTGACAGCATACCTGTATACCATTGAAAGAAGATGACAATCAGTAAAAGGTCCACTGAAACTGACAAGGAGCATGATTGAGAGAGATTATCAAGGCGAAAAAGAAGAGAAAACTAGCTCATGATCTAATGTAGGAGGAATGGCTACGTTTTTCTGGTTAGTAGGGTGTGAAGCAGATGAGAAGATTCAGAAGTGACTGAAAGAGTCAGGAAGACAAGAGAGGTCCAGGAGAATGCAGTGTTTGGGAAGCCAAAGCGGCAGAGGGTCAAAAAGGTGGAGATGGGATATTTTTATCCAGGTCAAAGCCTTTGAAGGCAAGATGCTGAAGTTGGATATCTTAATTCTATCCACACTTAAAAGTCCAATTATCTATATTAGCAGTAGCTAGACATAGCATGAAGAAATGATTCCAGTTAATCAGCAATTTCAGTCCCCCCTACAACTAAGGAATATATTCTAAAATCAAACAAAAAAAGAATCCCAATAAATAAAATAAAAATAGAACATCATTTAACAAATAGTACTAGGTAGTTTCAATTTTACTTCAATATAAAAGTCATGCTGAGAAAGACAAAGAAAAGAGTCAAGAAGGCCTAATAAACCAAACATATACAATAATGGATATAGAGTACCTGTACAGTTGTAAGTGGTTCTGCACCACCCCTCTCTTCATAGCACACACATGGTTTCTGGTAGGCATACAATACGGAGTCCCAATTTCTTTTAGAAATCTTTAGACCAGATATTCTTAATCTTGGATGCATGAATAGAATTTAGGGTGACCTGTGAGCTTGATCTTTATTTTCCTTCATCTCTAACTGAAATTTAACATTCCCCTCAGTTACAGACATAGGTAAAAAATGACAGGAACAAAGAACCTGTGATTCTGTTATGAAAAATTTTCATACCATGGTACTATTACTACTACTGATATCTCCAAGTATTAATATTTATCACTACTTTGAAATTATGGGAATCATCAGATCTTATTATTTCTTGAATATGTAGTATACTATACCACATTTTAAATTTAATTAATTTAATTACCACATTTAATTAGGAATTACTTTATCACATTTTTAAAAATATTTTGGATAAATTTATTTTAATGTTACTGGTTTTCTTTGGAATCCTATGTATTTCAACTTATGCATTTAAAACATTATTCATGAAAGGAGTCCATTGGCTTCAGCAGACTACTAATAGTGTCTACGGCACAAAAAAGAAGTACTATCAGATACATAATATATCATCTATTCCTTTTTTTCCTACTTCAAACACATTCTTAGAAGTTTTTTCCCATTACTGAAGTCTTAGAAGTAGATAAGATTATCAAGAGAGATTTTTAAGAGATGGGAACTGGGTCAAAGCCTAATATGAAAAACATCTAATCACATCTAGCTAAGATCATGACATCTAGCTAAGATCATGGCATCTGGTCCCATCACTGCATGGCAAAAAGATGGGGAAAAAATGGAAACAGTGACAGATTTTATTTTCTTGGGCTCCAAAATAGCTGTGGATGGTGACTGCAGCCACAAAATTAAAAGACACTTGCTTCTTGAAAGAAAGCTATAACAAACCTAGACAGTGTATTAAAAAGCAGAGACATCACTTTACCAACAAAGGTCCGTATCGTCAAACCTATGATTTAGCCAATAGTCACATTCAGATGTGAGAGCTGGATCATGAAGAAGCACTGAAGAATTGATGCTTTTGAACTGTAGTGCTGGAGAAGACTCTTGATAGTCCCTTAGACAGCAAGAAGATCAAATCAGTCAATCCTAATGGAAATCAGTCCTGAATATTCATTGGAAGGACTGATGCTGAAGCTGAAGCTCCAATACTTTAGCCACCTGATGTGCAGAGCCGACTCATTGGCAAAGACCTTAATGCTGGGAAAGACTGAAAGGTAGGAGGAGAAGGGGAAAACAGAATATGAGATGTTTGGATGGCATCACTGATTCAATGGACTTGAGTCTGTGCAAACTCCAAGAGATAGTGAAGGACAAGGAAGCCTGGCGTGGTGCAGTCCATGGGATCGCAAAGAGACATGACTGAGCGACTGAGCAACTAAAGAACAACAAATCACATCTAGCGAACATCTAGAAAACATCCAGAGAAAGTGGGGCAGGTGAAAAAGACAAGAAATTGTTGGAAAGACTGGAAAAGAAGAGTGAAATTTCCTGGAAGTCGAAGAAGGGCATATTTATTATTATTATTTGGTTTTTACTAAATAGAAAAGTAAATAATGAATTTATACTAAATATAAAAATAGAGACACCACCAAAGGTCTGGAGACCACACCTATGTTTGGTAATGAATTCTGGGGAAACTCTGCTCACCTCACTTTCCTCCTCTCTCATTTTACCTGGAGAACTTGATTGTTGCTTCTGTAACTCACCACTTGTTTCCTATATGCTCCTAGAAAAGGTCTTTGGAAACCAGCCTTGAAATGACTGGACTTACTTCTGTGACCTATCATTGTATTTTCTTTAACAACCAACAGGTAGCTGCTCTACAGGGGCTCAAATCGAAATAGCATACACACAGAGCTCAGTTCCATGGATAGCAGCGCTGTTACACTCTTCTTTCTCAAGCAAGGGAAAAAGTGGGCAGAAATCATCAAAATCCACCTTTGGGCAAATCCCTGGAATTCCTGCATGCTTTCTCTAAGTGAATTATGCCCAAAGGCATGGCACTATTTCTGACACCTAGTAACAGGGGAAAAGTTGAATATATAGAGACACAGACAGCAAAAATCTGTTTTATGCCTCTTTTGATGGTACTGAGAGACAACTACAAATGATTGAAATGGTGAGTCCAGGGAATTTAGATGGAGTAAATATTATATTGTTAATAGATTTTTACAGTAGAATTCTAGCTGCTGTTAGTAATAGTATGCATTTTACTTTCCAAACTTAATGTGATCATCAATATTTCTCTTTCAGTTCAGGAACAATATCTAACCTTTTCAAAGAAATAGCTGTAGTTCTATAAGCTACAAAAAAGGGAACCCTGGCATCTGCTAACTTTATTTAAAATGTGGCACATGTGTTTGTGTTGATAAGTACAAGAATCCTTATAAATTATATTTTCACATACATATGACTTTGCTGTTATTATAGAGAAATATTTAAGAGAAAAAGATTTTGAATAAGGTAGACAAAACAGCTCTGCCAGCTGTTACCTATGTAACCTTGGACAGATGACTAACCTCTTAAAATATATTTCCACTTTTGGAAATAAAAACCAGTGTAAAGAAAGTGCTCGAACATTGCTTGCTTCATAGTGAGCACTAAATAATAGATAAATTTTTAAAGTAATTTACAGTCTGAAAACATAATTTAAAAAAATTTCTCCAAGTTCTCAAACTGATATAACACAGTTACTAAAAACAGTCTATACATATTGGTTAAAAGAATCTTATATCTGGGACCTACTTGCTATTTTCAGAGAGAATGTGAACTTTATTTCATGTGTGAGTATAACAGATCATTATTATGAGGTGATGACCTACACAGGTGCTTTACAGTTAATTCATTGACATTCATTCTTTAGATCTTGGCTATCTGATGGCATAATCAATGAAGCTGAACAGATGGCCACAACTCATCAATACAATTAGTTTTGCACTCAAAAATAAAATGATACCGGCATTGTACCCTTTCTGTGGGTCATCTGGCTATAATTAAAGCCCAGGATTGACAAGGCAAATGTTAATCTTCCCGAAGTACCTTGGAGTCTCTGAGACTGAGGTAGAAGATGTCCTGCTACTCATATGGAAGATTCAGTGGCCATTGCTGGATGTGGAAATAGTTGATACAGATCTCTTGAGCTGGCTTAAATATAAGTGAGATATATTTTTCTGTAAACAGAAGGAGTGTTACTCACCATCTGCTTCTACAAGGATGGATTCCCTGCCCTACATTACATCCTGAAAGGAGCTCAAGGTGAAGATCAGGATGAGGCACTTTGTGCCCTGGGAAAACAGGTAAACAGGTCATTAGACAGGCATATTTCAGAAGGTTTTTATGAAGCCAGACTTTTGCATTTTCCAAGACTCTTGCTTTTCCATTTTGGAAAAGCACTAAAATCATTAACTGTGGTATCTGTTCCTCATGACTAGCAGTAACCTTCTATTGAGTTGTATGCTGGATGACACATATTCCTTAGCCAAAATCACACATATACTGGCCTCTTCCCTACCTCTTTGGAGCATTTTCTCAGAGCTATCTGAGAGGCTGTCTCCTGGGCTATAGTCCTCAATAAGTCTGTGAAAACAAATGAAACTCACGGCTCTTACACTGTGCATTTTTTATTTTAGTTGACATTTCATTTTTTCCAAGAATTGGGTCAAGGTGAGTTTACTTGAGAAAGACGGCAGAAAGGATACCAGATAGGCCTGGCTGACTAACAGGATCCAAATCATTCTTAATCTGGCATAGGGAAGAACATAGCTAAATATTAAAGTAATTGGGGATTTGCCATAACAATTTTTAGCCAAATTTGAAAAATTTGAAGTCCACAAAAAAGTTGCAAGAATAGTACAGTGAATACTATATTTCAAGAAAGAATATTATATATGCTATACATATACATATACAATTTTTAGTAAATCATTTGAGAGTAATGTTACAGACATTGAGATAATTCTCTCAATCTTGAGTATGCATTTCTAACAAGGAGACCAGGTTTCTAAATAAAATAAAATTATCACACAGTAACCATAACATTGTGTGCATGCTCAGTCACTCAGATGTGTCTGACTCTGTGACCACCACGGACCGTAGCCCTCCAGGCTCCTTCCTCCACGGGACTTTTCTGGCAAGAATATTGAGGCAGGTTGCCATTTCCTACTCCAGAAGACCATCCTGACCCAGGTATTGAACCCACATCTCCTGCATTGGTAGGCAGATTCTTTAACACTGTGCCACTTTTATAGTCCTATTACCTAATATTTAAAATTCCACAAATGTTCCAATAATGTCTTCTGTTTCTTTTCTTTTTTTTTTTGGATCCAAGATCCAATCAATGTTTACTCATCACACTTAGTTGTCGTGTCTCTTTAGTTTAAGAGAGTTCCCTAGCCTATTCCTGTTTTGTTTACCATGATGTTGACAATTCAGAAGAGCCCAAGTCAGTTGTTTTGCTACATACTCCTGGGTTTGATTTGCTTGGTTGTTACCACATAAGTATATTTAGGATAAGTATTTTTGGTAGGAATGGTACATACATAATGTGTCCTTCTAAGTGTGTCATATGAGGTAGCACATGATTTTGGGCTGTCCCACTACTGTTGATGTTAAGTTTGATCACTTGATGAAAGGGGTGTCCGTTAGATTTTTCATTTGAGCAGGACCATCCTTCCTCTATAGTTAATAAGTGATTTGTGCAGAGGTGACTTCAGATGGCACAAATACTTTCTTTCCCAACATTTTACTCACTGATTCGGCTTCCATCCATTTATGATTTCTTTCTGAATCTATTTTTATTATCAGTTCAATTTCAGTTCAGTTCAGTCACTCAGTGGCGTCTGACTCTTTGCCACCCCATGAATCACAGCACACCAGGCCTCCCTGTCCATCACCAACTCCCAGAGTTCACTCAAACTCATGTCCATTGAGTTGGTGATCCCATCCAGCCATCTCATCCTCTGTCATCCCCTCCTCCTCCTGCTCCAAGCATCAGGGTCTTTTGCAATGAGTCAACTCTTTGCATGAGGTGGCCGAACTACTGGAGTTTCAGCTTTAGCCTCAGTCCTTCCAATGAACACCCAGGGATGATCTCCTTTAGGATGGACTGGTTGGATCTCCTTGCAGTCCAAGGGACTCTCAAGAGTCTTCTCCAATACCACAGTTCAAAAGCATCAATTCTTCGGTGCTCAGCCTTCTTCACAGTCCAACTCTCACATCCATACATGACCACTGGAAAAACTATATCCTTGACTAGACAGACCTCTTTTGGCAAAGTAATATCTCTGCTTTTCAATATACTATCTAGGTTGGTCATAACTTATTTTCCAAGGAGTAAGTGTCTTTCAATTTCATGGCTGCAATCACCATCTGCAGTGATTTGGGAGCCCCCAAAAATAAAGTCTGACACTGTTTTCACTGTGTCCCCTTCTATTTCCCATGAAGTGATGGGACCAGATGCCATGATCTTAGCTTTCTGAATGTTGAGCTTTAAGCCAGCTTTTTCACTCTCCTCTTTTACCTTCATCAAGAGGCTTTTTAGTTCCTCTTCACTTTCTGCCATAAGGGTGGTGTCATCTGCATATCTGAGGTTATTGATATTTCTGCCAGCAATCTTGATTCCAGCTTGTGTTTCTTCCAGTCCAGCCTTTCTCATGATGTACTCTGCATAGAAGTTAAATAAGCAGGGCGACAATATACAGCCTTGATGTACTCCTTTTCCTATTTGGAACCAGTCTGTTGTTCCATGTCCAGTTCTAACTGTTGCTTCCTGACCGGCATATAGGTTTCTCAAGAGGCAGGTCAGGTGGTCTGGTATTCCCATCTCTTTCAGAATTGTCCAGTTTATTGTGATCCACACAGCCAAAGGCTTTGGCATAGTCAATAGGGTAGAAATAGATGTTTTTCTGGAACTCTCTTGCTTTTTCGATGATCTTGGAAACGTGGACAATTTGATCTCTGGTTCCTCTGCCTTTTCTAAAACCAGCTTGAACATCAGGAAGTTCACGGTTCACGTATTGCTGAAGCCTGGCTTGGAGCATTTTGAGCATTAATTTACTAACGTGTGAAATGAGTGCAATTGTGTGGTAGTTTGAGCATTCTTTGGCATTGCCCTTCTTTGGGATTGGAATGAAAACTGACCTTTTCCAGTCCTGTGGCCACTGCTGAGTTTTCTAAATTTGCTGGCATATTGCGTGCAGCACTTTCACAGCATTATCTTTCAGCATTTGAAATAGCTCAACTGGAATTCTATCACCTCCGCTAGTTTTGTTCGCAGTGATGCTTTCTAAGGCCCACTTGACTTCACATTCCAGGATGTCTGGCTCTAGGTGAATGATCACACCATCATGATTATCTGGGTCTTGAAGCTCTTTTTTGTACAGTTCTTCTGTGTATTCTTGCCACCACTTCTTAATATCTTCTGCTTCTGTTAGGTCCAGACCATTTCTGTCCTTTATTGAGTCTATCTTTGCATGAAATGTTCCTTTGGTATCTCTAATTTTCTTGTAGAGATCTCTAGTATTTCCCATTCTGTTGTTTTCCTCTATTTCTTTCAATTGATCACTGATGAAGGCTTTCTTATCTCTTCTTGCTGTTCTTTGGAACTCTGCATTCAGATGCTTATATCTTTCCTTTTCTCCTTTGCTTTTCACTTCTCTTCTTTTCAAGCTATTTGTAAGGCCTCCCCAGACAGCCATTTTGCTTTTTTGCATTTCTTTTCCATGGGGATGGTCTTGATCCCTGTCTCCTGTACAATGTCACGAACCTCCGTCCATTGTTCATCAGGCACTCTATCAGATCTAGTCCCTTAAATCTATTTGTCACTTCCACTGTATAATCATAAGGGATTTGATTTAGGTCTTATCTGAATGGTCTAGTGGTTTTCCCTACTTTCTTCAATTTCAGTCTGAATTTGGCAATAAGGAGCTCATGATCTGAGCCACAGTCAGCTCAGAGTCTTGGTTTTTGCTGACTGTATAGAGCTTCTCCATCTTTGAAAAAAATATAATCAATCTGATTTCGGTGTTGATCATCTGGTGATGTCCATGTGTAGAGTCTTCTCTTGTGTTGTTGGAAGAGAGTGTTTGTTATGACCAGTGCATTCTCTTGGCAAAACTCTATTAGCCTTTGCCCTGCTTCACTTTGTACTTCATTGCCAAATTTGCCTGTTACTCCAGGTGTTTCTTGACTTCCTACTTTTGCATTCCAGTCCCCTATAATGAAAAGGACATCTTTTTTGGGTATTTGTTAGTTCTTGTAGGTCTTCTGTTAATAATTGTCTATCATTTTTATATATGTTTGTTGGAAGTATTTTGTAAGGAAAATTTTTTTCATGTCCCATCACATCTTTTTACATTTAAAAAGATATTCACTTTATCAGTAAGCAATTATGGATTCTTTTCTTTAAATTCAAAGTGTTATAGTCTATTATTGCCCTTACTCATTAAGATGCTCAAATTGTTGTATATATTGCCAATGGAGGCCCCTGGAAGCTGTCTCTTTTGTCTTTTTGATGTTGCTTTCAGTTTTTGAATACCTTCTTATTTTTTGTCACCAGGTGTTTCAATTACACTAATTTTTAAAAAAATATATTTTAATTATTCATTTATTTAATCCATTTATTTTTGGTTGCACTGGGTCCTCCCTGCTGCACACAGGCTTTGTCTCGTTGCGGTGAGTGAGGACTTCTCATTGCGGTGAGTGAGGGCTTCTCATTGCAGTGACTTCTCTTGTTGTGGAATATGGCTCTAGCTGTGGGTTTCAGTCGTTGTGGCACATGGGCCCTAAATCATGTGGGCTTCAGTAATGGAGGTGCGAGTGCTTAGTTGCCCCTCAGCATGTGGGATCTTCCTGGACCAGGGACCTAACCTGTGTCCCCTGCACTGGCAGGTGGATTCTTAACCACTGGACCACCAGGAAAGCCCTACATTAACTTTTCAATCAACTTTACAAGACTACAGCTGCATAGACTATGAGTTTGAGTTGACAGTAGCAGATCCCTGTTTGTGTAAATCTAGAAAGTTCAGATTAAAGCCTCATTAATTCCTGGTCTACAATTGTATTAAGCAAAGAACAACATGCTTTTCTTTATGGAGAGTGGCAGTATAGCATTAGAAAGGTTATTATTGTAGCAATTATCCTTTCTTTGTATATTAAAGTTTAAAAGTACATTCACAGATAATATTATACATCATTATCTCAAAGAGACACTAAGACAGGAATGATCCGAATTTTGGAGATGAAGAGAGCCAGGCTCCTAGTGGCCAGATGTCACGCAGGTGGACAGAATGCTACACAGAAGGGATTTAAACTCAGGTCTGTCTCAGCTCATGTGCATTGCACAGCACTAGGTTAGGTCCTGGTCTTATCTGAGAAAGTTCTCCACAGCCTTCGGGTCTATGGAAGCAACAAGTAGAGTGATGCTAAAAAACAGAAGCTGCTGCGCTAGAGGGAAGGTCAGCTTGGCTTGAGATCTGAACTTTGTCTGGAGAAGAGGTGAAGATACTCTTCGCTCTATGCTCCACTCTGGCCGTCAGCAAGGACACCTACAGTGACAGAAAGGCACACTTGTCCATGGGCTCAATACGTCTTGATACTGGCCTAGAAAGGAAGAAACCATCAGAGAAGAAAGGAGCCAGAGTGCATGAAGACAAAAAGGAAAAACATAAGATGTGAATGAAGAAGTAGGGAGCTCATGGATGAAAAGAGCCTGACACTGTCCTCAAAAACACACGGTAGGAAGCCAGATGATTGAAAATGAAATGGCTAAGATGCAGAAGGCCTAATGGAAAAATAGATTTGCATTCAAGTCAGTTATTACCCTTTGACATCTGTCAATAGAGTAATTATACTACTACCATTAATACTTTAACTGAACAATATTCAATTGAGGGCTTATTTTGTGTCAAGCACTAGGTTAAGATTTACTACATTAATTAATGTTCACAAGAATTTGTAGAAGCAGGTACTGTAATTATTCCCATCTGGGGGATGAAGAAACTGAGACATAATGAAGTTTAAGTAATGTGTCCAAGGGTTAGTGACTGATGGGGCCTGGGTAGGATGATTGCTGACTATATCCTCTTAACCATTATGTTCCACTGTCACTTCCAATTTTCAAAGCAAAAACAAAAAAAACAGGCAGAGGTACAAAATGCAATTTACTTCCCACATTCTCAATGTATCTTCAGTGAATCACATCCATAAATACCCTGGGGGATGAATTCGTGACAGTAAATGCTAGAGAGACAAGCAGAGTCCTTTTCTGTTAGGATTTTTTTCTCTCACAGTCTGCTTTTTAATTTCTGTGTTTTTGTTTTCTTTTGTTTATTTTACAAAAGACACATTCTTCAACCCTAATTTTTTAAAAAATTTTATTTTATATTGGAGTATAGTTGATATAGTTGGTATCAGCAACTCATAGATATGACTTTGAGCTAACTCCAAGAGATGGTGAAGGACAGGGAAGCCTGGTGTGCTGCGGTACATGGTGTCGCAGAGAGTCAGATGACTTAGCAACTGAACAAGAACAATAATAATTGACTTACAATGCTGTGTTAGTTTGAAAATGAAACTATTACAGCAAAATGATTCAGTTACACATATTCATATATCTATTATTTTCCAAATTTTTTTCAAGATATTACAGAATATTGAGCAGAGTTCCCTGTGCTATACAGCAAGACTTTGTTGGTTATCATTTTTAAAATAGTAGTGTAAATATGTTAATTCTAATTTATCCCTCCCCCACATCTTTTCCCTATGGTAACCATAAGTTTGTTTTCTAAGTCTCTGAGTCTATTTCTGTTCTGTAGATATGTTCCTTTATATCATGTTTTAGATTCCACATCTAAGCAAAATCATATGATATTTATCTTTCTCTGTCTGACTTACTTCAAACTTAGTATGATAATCTCTAGGTATATCCATGTTGCTACAAATGACATTGTTTCATGATTTTAATATCTTAATAATATTCCATTGTATATATATACCATATCTTCATTATCCATTCCTCTGTCAATTGGATTTAAGCTGCTTCCATGTCCTGGCTATTGTAAGCAGTGCTGCAATGAACATTGGGGGCATGTATCTTTTTGAATTATGATTTTCTCCATATATATGCTCAGAAGTAGGGTTGTGGGATGAAATGATAGCTCCATTTTTAGTTTTTTAAGGAATCTCCATACTGTTCTCCATAGTGGTTACACCAATTTACGTGCTCACCAACAGTGTAGTTGCTTTAGTGGTAAGGTTAGGTTGTTTGAGATTTTTCTTGTTACCTGAGGTAAGACTGTACTGCTAACAACTCCCCTCTCATAACTGTTGTTGCTGCATCCCAAAGGTTTTGGATCATAATGCTTTCATTTTCATTTATCTCTAGGTTGTTTTTTTTTTAAATTTCTTCAGCAATCCATTGGTTATTTAGTAGCATATTGTTTAGCCTACATGTGTTTGGGTTTCTTACAGTTTTTTTATTGTAGTTGATTTCTAGTCTCAGCATTGTGGTTGGAAAAGATGCTTGATGTAATTTCAATTTTTAAAAATTTATTAAGGCTCACTTTGTGGCCCCTCATGTGGTCAATTCTGGAGAATATTCAATGTGCACGCAAAAAGAATGTGTATTCTGCTGCTTTTTGCTCTACAAATCTCAATTAAATCCATCCGTCTAATGTATTATTTAAGGCCCATGTTTCCTTATTGATTTTCTGTCTGGAAGATCTGCCCATTGAAGAAAGTGGGGTGTTAAAGTCCCCTACTGTTGTCTAACTGTTGATTTTCCTGTTTTGGCTGTTAATATTTGCCTTATGTATTAAGGTGCTCCAATGTTGGGTACATAAATATTTACAACTGTTATATCTTCTTCTTGGATTGACCCCGTGATCATTACATACTGTCCTACCTTATTTCTTGTAACAGTCTTTATTTTAAAGTCAATTTTGTCAGATATGAGTATTGTTACTATAGCTTTCTTTTGATTTCCATTTGCATGGAATACCTTTTTCCATTCCCACATTTTCAGTCTGTATGTGTCCCTATATCTGAAGTGGGTCTCTTGTAGACAACATATAGATGGGTCTTATTTTTGTATCCATTCAGCCAATCTATGTCTTTTGTTTGGAGCATCTGATCTGTTTTTGTTTAAGGATTATTGATATGTATGCTCTATTTCCATTTTGTTCATTGTTTTGGGTTTGCTTTTGTAGCTTTTCTTCTCTTCCTCCTTTGATCCCTTCTGTTTTTCTTTTGTGTGTGTGTATTTATTGTAGCTTTTTCGGTTGTGGTTACCATGAGGTTTTGATATAGCGGTCAATATACAGACAAGATTGGTTTAAGTTGCTGGTCTCTTAATTTCAAATGCATTTCCAATATTCTGCATTTGCAATCTTCTCTCTTCGTGATTGCTGGTTTTGTGATTATGTTTGTGTATGGATAATTTCCTACATTTATTGTATGTTTGCCTTTATCTGTGAGCTATCCCATTTGTAATTTTGTTTCTAGCTGTGACCTTTTTCTTCCCCCCTGCCTAGAGAAGTTCCCTCAGCATTTGTTGTAAAGCTGGTTTGCTGCTGCTAAGTCGACTCTGTGCGACCCCATAGACGGCAGCTCGCCAGGCTCCCCCGTCCCTGGGATTCTCCAGGCAAGAACACTGGAGTGGGTTGCCATTTCCTTCTCCAGTGCATGAAAGTGAAAAGTCAAAGTGAACTCGCTCAGTCGTGTCTGACTCTTAGCGACCCCATGGACTGCAGCCTACCAGGCTCCTCCATCCATGGGATTTTCCAGGCAAGAGTACTGGAGTGGGGTGCCATTGTTTGGTAGTGCTGAATTCTCTTAGCTTTTGCTTGTCTGTAAAGCTTTTGATTTCTGCATTGAATCTGAACAAGAGCCTTGCTGTATTCTTGGTTGAAGGTTTTTCCCTTTCATCATTTAAGATATATCATGTTACTACATTCTGACTGAAAAAAAAATCTGCTGATAATCTTATGGGAATTCTTAGTATATTATTTGTTGCTTTGCTCTTGTTGCTTTTAATATTTTCTCTATATAATTTTTGTCAGTATGATTACTACATGTCTCAGCATGCTTCTCCTTGGGTTTATCCTGCTTCCCAGATTTGGGTTGCTCTTTCCTTTCCGATGTTAGGAAAGTTTTGAGGTATTATCTCTTCAAATAGTTGCTCAGATCTTTTTCTTTTGTCCTTCTGGGACTCCAATAATGTGAAAGTTGGTACATTTAATGTTGTACCAGAGAAATCTGTAGGCAGGTCAAGATGCAACAGTCAGAACCAGACCCGGAACAATGGACTAGAAAGGAGTATTGTCAAGGCTGTATATGTCACCTTGCTTATTTAACTTATATGCAGAATACATCATGAGAAATGCCAGGCTGTTTGAAGCACAAGCTGGAATCAAGATTGCTGGGATAAACACCAATAACCTCAGATATGCAGATGACACCACTCTAATGGCAGAAGATGAAGAGGAACTAAAGAGTCTTTTGATGAAAGTGAAAAGAGAAGAGTAAGAAAGCTGGCTCAAAACTCAACATTCAAAAATCTAAGATCATAGCATCTGGTCCCATCACTTCATGGAAAATAGATGGGAAAAAATGCAAACAGTGGCAGATTTTATTTTCTTGGGCTCCAAATTCACTACAGACAGTGACTGTACCCATGAAATTAAAAGATGCTTGCTCCTTGGAAGAAAAGCTATGACAAACCTAGATAACATATTAAAAAGCAGAGGCATCACTTTGCTAACAAAGGTCCAAATAATCAAAGCTATGGTTTTTCCAGTAGTCATGTATGGATGTGAGAGTTGGACCATAAAGAAAGCTGAGTGCCAAAGAATTGTTGCTTTTGAACTGTGGTGTTGGAGAAGACTCTTGAGAATCCTTTGGACAGCAAGGAGATCAAATCAGTCAATCTTAAAGGAAATCAACCCTGAATATTCATTGAAAGGACTGTTGCTGAAGCTGAAGCTGAAGCTCCAATACTTTGGCCATCTGATGCAAAGAGCTGACTCACTGGAAAAGACCCTGATGTTGGGAAAGATTGGAGGCATTAGGAGAAGAGGGTGGTAGAAATTTGAGATGGTTAGATAGTACCCCCACACAAATGTGGCATTTGATCTTACAACGGACAAGACAGATACTACTATCCTGAACCATGTCCATCCCACAAAGCTTACATTCAAGGAATTCCATGTGGCTCATATGGAACATCCTTTCACTATAACTGGCTCATTCTGGCAGGGGTCAGGGGTCAAGCTGTGAAACTGCTCTGGAAGCAAGAAGTGGCAGCCTCTATGCAGTGTTAGTTTGAATGGAGCCTATGCCTCACTGCCTGCATAACCAAGCATTTACCCCTCAAAAAGAACATACAAATTAAAATTCAAATATGTTCTCTAAAGTCACCCACTATGTAACAAACAGAAAACCTTACTCATACCAAGGGACATACAAGTTTGTTAACATACATAAATTTATGTACACAAACATGAATACCTAAAGGTACAGACTGAAAACATCAAGTTTCAGTAAAACTTAACTCATCCCATGAAATCTTTTTATGACATCTACACATATCCACTCATGGTCAGAAAATGGCATTTTCCATTAATTTTTGATAGAGAAATCATATCAAGCTTTTCAGAGGAGGAATCAAGGAATTATGAGATGTGGGCTCTTGACTAACTTTCACCATTATCAGTTCATAGGACAAAGTTAAGTTCCATGGCTGATTTACTCCTGGTGAGAGATTAAAATGTCACTAAAAGGATACCCCAGGTGCTAAGAGTGCATGTGCGCTGCAGACAGAATATTAAGCCAAATCTTCCTATGTTTTAATTATTTTAGCAGTACACAGCACCGTGTGGGCCAGAACGAACTTTGTGTAGCTGATCTCTATCTACCAAAAAGATGTCATCAACTCAGAAAAAAGTGAAATTAGGAAATGGGCAAAATCATAAACATTAGAAACTCTTCTAATATACACATGAATATCCATATATCTGTTGTAAAATCACAGAAAAAAACACAGATATAGAGAGAGCACTGCCCCCAGTTTTTGACACAGAGCTCCTGAGACCCTTGGAAGGTGACAAGATGAGTGACTGTAGTGTTTTTTGTTCTAGGTGACTCCTGGTGAGTGTCTGGACAAGGCTTGATCACTAGAAAGACTAAGGCATGAGCAGAAGCTTGGAGTTTTCACCCTTGCCCTCCATTCTCTTGAGAAGGAATAAGGACTGAAAATAGAGCTAATGATTGGTCAAGTCTATGTGATGAAACCTCTAATAAAAATACCAATAGTGTGGAGTTCCAGTTTTCAGGTGGGTGTATGGGGAGAGTAGCCCAACCCAACCACACTTGGACAGAAGCTCCTGTACTTGGGACACCTTCAGACATCACTCTATGTATCTTTTTACCTGGCTGTTCATCTGAATCCTTACTACATGCTTTAATAAACTGGCAAACATAAGTGTTTCCATGAGTATTGTCGGCTGCTCTAGCAAGTAACAGAATCCAAGGGGAAGAGGTCATGGGAACCTCTGATTTGTAGTCAAGTTGGACAAAAGAGGCTAAGCCTGGGCACCTACTACTTGCTACTGGCATCTTAAATAAGGAGCAGTCTTGCGGGACAGAGTTCTCCACCTGTGGGACCTGATGCCATATCCAGGTAGACAGTGTCAGAATTGAGTTAAATTGTAGGACACTCCCCTGGTGTTGCACAGAATTGCTGGGTGTGGAAAAGCCCCACACAATTGGTGACCCAAAGTGAAGTGTTCTGTATGATAGGAGACATATTGGAGGGACTGTTTTCTTTCCTAATATATCTGTATGTTGAAAAATGGCAAAAATGACGATGATGATAGTAAAACTTCCATTTATTATGTCCATGTGCTATAAGTACTGTGCAGACTTGATTGTATTACACTACCTTGTGACACAGGTATTACTATTCCTATATTTTAAGAGGAAGACAATGAGGCTTGGGGAAACAGTGTAAGAAGCCCAAACAGTAGTAGAAGAAGCAGTTTTCAAATCTTGTTTCCTCTGGTGCCAAAATCTGCCCCCCTCAACATGTACCATTTGGAAGCCCCTCTCTTGTGTTATGCATATGACCTTGCAAGGACAAATAGTGTAAATCCAGCCTTGGTGCTGACTGGGTCAGGATAAGAGTGAAGTACTATCACCAATGAACATTGGTGAACTGGGTTTCTCCTCCATTTTCCTTTACTAAATAAACATATATTTACTACTTCTACTGATGATTGTCTATATAACATCAATACTCTGATGGATTCTCATCCTGAAATGGTCACATTAATTAGCCAAATCTATCTTTAGTTTTCTCCAGCAGCTGTTATCAATTCTGTATCAATTCTGTAATTGCTCCAAGGTGTATAATATCTCTACTTGAAATCCTGATGAATTTAGATATATTTTAAAACATATGAGCTCTATTATAAAGTATGATAGAGTTATTAGGTGTTATAGACACAAGGAAAATGAACATCAAAGTGCTATTTTCTTATTAATATGTAAGCATTTAAATAATGAAAAATAAACCTTTCACTAATATCCACATTATAATTAAATTATTAATTTAAGTAGTATCCTAGAAGCTATAAATTTGGGTTCCAATCACCTTAAATTTTATATTTGTTCTCATTACAACTAGTCTATGAAAAACTTCAATCTTGAAATTCTCTAATATTGGAAATTTAATTTATAAGGTATAACTAGAATCTGCACAGGAGACATTAGTGTTTAAGAAAAAAAATGCTGAATTAAGAGTCACAGGAACTTGGTTCTAGGCCAGAGTCTGTTTCTACTCAAATTGTTTCTTTGAAAACAACTTCACTCATCAACAAACTGACAAGGATCTTAGAGATACAATGTAAGGTCCCTTTTCCAAGTTAAAATTCTAAATTATACATCTTAAAACTCAGAAAACCATTTAAACTCACTAATCACTTCATGGGAAATAGATGGGGAAACAGTGGAAACAGTGTCAGACTTTATGTTTTGGGGCTCCAAAATCACTGCAGATGGTGACTGAAGCCATGAAATTAAAAGATGCTTACTCCTTGGAAGAAAAGTTATGACCAACCTAGATAGTATATTCAAAAGTAGAGACATTACTTTGCCGACTAAGGTCCGTCTAGTCAAGGCTATGGTTTTTCCAGTGGTCATGTATGGATGCGAGAGTTGGACCGTGAAGAAAGCTGAGCGCCGAAGAATTGATGTTTTTGAAATGTGGTGTTGGAGAAGACTCTTGAGAGTCCCTTGGACTGCAAGGAGATCCAACCAGTCCATTCTAAAGGAGATTAGTCCTGGTGTTCTTTGGAAGGAATGATGCTCAAGCTGAACCTCCAGTACTTTGGCCACCTGATGTGAAGAGTTGACTCACTGGGAAAGACTCTGATGCTGGGAGGGATTGTGGGCAGGAGGAGAAGGGGACGACTGAGGATGAGATGGCTGGATGGCATCACAGACTCGATGGACGTGAGTCTGAGTGAACTCCGGGAGATGGTGATGGACAGGGAGGCCTGGTGTGCTGCGATTCATGGGGTCGCAAAGAGTCGGACACGACTGAGTGACTGAACTGAACTGAACTGAACTGAACTGAACTGAACTGAATCTTATTACAAGTTGTAGGTATGTATATACATAGATATTATATGTAATATCAGAAATAATTTGCTATTATAATAAAATCACAGTTAAATGTAAGCAATACACTTTCAGTTTACAGCATGTCAAATGAGAGGGGAAAACATGAAATTCTAAACATCTTAACTTAATGTTTTCAAACTATTATTATTGGAAATAACTTTAGGAATTAGTTATTTTTGAGTATTTAAAACCTTTCAACATACTTCCTAATCTTTATCTTGTAGGAAAATAGTAATAGCCTAATCACTCAAGTTCAGAAAAATAAAAGAAACTTTGACTTTCCTTGAAACTACCTAACATATTTTAGAATAGAGGGCTTGTTATCAAAATAGAGCTATCCCTAGAGAAATCTGCAAAGAATATGGGGTAGGTGTGGTGGGCAAAACTTGCCAGGACCCAGAGATCAGAGTCCACTCTGTTATTCCCTTGTGTCTGCATGGCACAGCAAATATTATTCACCAAACATTTGCTCTTCCATCTCCACGTTTAATGACTTCCTCCATTTTGAAGTTTCAAATCCCAACATCCTCTTTTGTCCTTGGAGTAGAAAATGGCAACCCACTCCAGTATTCTTGCCTGGGAAATCCCGTGGGCAGAGGAGCCTGGTGGGCCACAGTCCATGAGGTCACAAAGGGTTGGACACGACTGAGCATACACACACAGATGGAAGGGAAGACTTCAGCCATTTTTGATGAGTTACTCAGTTTTTCTGGGTTTCTCCTATGTATCCATGTTATTAAACTTTTGTTTGACTTTTCTTGTTAATCTGTATGTCAACTTAATTCTTAGACCAGTCAGAAAAACCTAAAAGGGTAGAGGATAAATTTCTTCCTCTCCGACACTGGTCAAGTTTAAGGATGAAAATGGAAGTTTCCAAGGCTTTTATTATTATTTAATATGGTATTTTAAGCAAGGTCCTCTCTGAGTGGAATAAATAATTTATTGGGGTTCTTTTATTCTTATAGTGTGGAAAAATATTTTACCTGGAGAAGGTCAAAGAGAACATCTTGCTATGCAAAATCTGAATCAGGATAATAGCAGTCTCAACAGTTCTTTTAGTGTTCACACTTAAATGTCAAAGCTTACTTGGTTATAGGATTGATTTTTTTTCTGCAAAAAGTCACCCTCAGCAGGGGCTCTAAACCCAAAGCATTTGTATGTAGCTGGGGCATAAGTCAGCAGCAATAATGATAGCAAAATGTTGTCAAGTATTAGAGTCTCTATTGCAGCAAGACTGTCAGCCCCATCTCATGTTCCCTAAACATGTGCTGTGAACAGATAGTCCATACTTTTGATACTTGTCTCATCCTCTTTTTTCTACAAGTGGTGCACAGACATACGTGACGCCTATCTCTTGAAAACTTCCCAGAGAGATCAATGAGATTCTTTTACTTCTCTTCTAACATACTTAATAAAACCAAATCCTCCTGCATTTAATGGTTGTTAACAGTGCATTGTTATGCTCAAAATTCTCCACACCAGGCTTCCGCAATACGTGAACTGTGACCTTCCAGATGTTCAAGCTGGTTTTAGAAAAGGCAGAGGAACCAGAGATCAAATTGCCAACATCCGCTGGATCATCAAAAAAGCAAGAGAGTTCCAGAAAAACATCTATTTCTGCTTTCTTGACTATGCCAAAGCCTTTGACTGTGTGGATCACAATAAACTGTGGAAAATTCTGAAAGAGATGGGAATACCAGACCACCTGATCTGCCTCTTGAGAAACCTATATGCAGGTCAGGAAGCAACAGTTAGAACTGGACATGGAACAACAGACTGGTTTCAAATAGGAAAAGGAGTACATTAAGGCTGTATATTGTCACCCTGCTGATTTAATTTCTATGCAGAGTACATCATGAGAAATGCTGAACTGGAAGAAACACAAGCTGGAATCAAGATTGCTGGGAGAAATATCAATAAGCTCAGATATGCAGATGACATCACCCCTATGGCAGAAAGTGAAGAGGAACTAAAAAGCCTCTTGATGAAAGTGAAAAAGAAGAGTGAAAAGTTGGCTTAAAGCTCAACATTCAGAAAACTGAGATCATGGCATCTGGTCCCATCACTTCATGGGAAATAGATGGGGAAACAGTGGAAACAGCATCAGACTTTATTTTTTTGGGTGCCAAAATCACTGCAAATGGTGATTGCAGCCATGAAATTAAAAGACGCTTACTCCTTGGAAGGAAAGCTATGACCAACCTAGCATATTCAAAAGCAGAGACATTACTTTGCCGACTAAGGTCCATCTAGTCAAGGCTATGGTTTTTCCAGTGGTCATGTATGGATGTGAGAGTTGGACTGTGAAGAAAGCTGAGCGCCGAAGAATTGATGCTTTTGAACTGTGGTGTTGGAGAAGACAAGGGGATCCAACCAGTCCATCCTAAAGGAGATCAGTCCTGGGTGTTCTTTGGAAGGAATGTTGCTAAAGTTGAAACTCCAGTACTTTGGCCACCTCATGCGAAGAGTTGACTCATTGGAAAAGACTCTGATGCTGGGAGGGATTGTGGGCAGGAGGAGAAGGGGACGACTGAGGATGAGATGGCTCGATGGCATCACTGACTCGATGGACATGAGTTTGAGTGGACTCCGGGAGTTGGTGATGGACAGGGAGACCTGGAGTGCTGCAATTCATGGTGTCGCAAAGAGTCGGACCCACTGAGCGACTGAACTGAACAGTGCATTAAAAAAAAAAAAAAAGTCACATCTGTTTCTTAGCCTTCCCTCCCCCATAACAGAAACAATGTTGATTGCTTCTCTAGGGAAGCAAAAAGTTTCCTTTTTTCAATTCACACAATAGATGTGGTCAGAACACTTAGCTTCTGTGCACCAAGAGGCAGGTGGCTAGCCTTTTGGTATCAAATAAAGAGTAATTTGCAACTGAAATATCAAGATGAAGAGAACATCACAAATCTGTGTTCAGTGTATATTGCCCCCACGGAGAACTAGTGATGGAAGAGATTGTGAGATTCACTACTTTGATCCTTAGTTTAAGAGGAAAGAAACTGAGGTAGAGAGAGATCGCATTGCTTTTCAAGGTAGCAAGCCTGAGGCAGACCTGGGGCTGGTTTGAACTCAGGCTTCCAGCACTGGTGCCAAGTGCTCTTTATTCACCAGACTGGTCCATAACCTTGATTTCAAACTCTTACATCCAAGTCTGTCTATAATGTACTTACTATAAACAAATAGTCAACACACTCATATCTTTACAGTGAAAATACGAATATTCACTCTAAGCAGGATAAAGACCTTCAGTAGCCAAATGCTAGCTCAGGTAAGATTTTGCTACCACTAGTTATTAAGGAAATTTTATTTTTGTATTTAAGGTTTTTTCCTTTCATATATTTTTTGAGATTTTATTTTTTATTTAAAATTTTTTTTTTATTGGGGACATAGTTGATTTATAACGCTTTGTTAGTTTCAGGTGTATGGCCAAGTGAATCTGTTATACATAAACATATATCCACTCTTCTTTATATTCTTCTCCCATGTAGGCCATTACAGAGTATTTAGAGTTCCCTTACTATATGTTAGGTCATTACTGTAGGCATGCTCAGTCGCTAAGTCACATCCAACTTGGTGACCCCATGGACTGTAGCCTGCCATGCCCTCTGTCCACGGGACTTTCCAGGCAAGAATATGGAGTGAGGTGCCATTCCCTCCTCCAGGGGATCTTCCCGACCCAGGGATCAAACCCGGGTCTCCTGCATTGCAGGCTGATTCTTTACCACTGAGCCACCAGGGAAGCTCACCCTGACACATACATATTACTATAAATAAAATAGATGACTAATAATGACCTGGGCTACCCAGGTGGCTCAGGGATAAAGAATCTGCCTGCCAATGCAGGAGACCCAGGTTTGATCCCTGGGTTGGAAAGATCCCCTGGAGGAGGGCATGGCAACCCACTTCAGTACTCTTGCCTGGAAAATTCTATGGACAAAGGAGCCCAGTGGGCTATAGTCCATAGGGTTGCACAGAGTCAGACACAACTGAAGGGACTAAGCAGGAGCAGCATGTATGTGTCAATCCCAATCTTTAATTTATTCTCCCCTATTACTCCCCAGGAACCCTTAATTTTATTTTCTACATCTGCAACTCTATTTCTGTTTTATAGATAAGTTCATTTGTAGCCCTTTTTTCGTTTTCAAATTGCAGATGACATTACATCATACAACTATGCTTCCATTATAAGGAGAGGTCCTATACAACTATGCTTCCATTATAAGGAGAGGGAAAATTCTTCAAGCATTTTAAACCAGCACATCCATTATAACACAATGGTTAACAGCAGTTCAAACATCTAGAGGCCTAATTAAAAGAGAGATTGCTACATTCTACTCCCATAGTTTCTAATTCAGGAAGTCTGGGGTGAGGCAAAGAATTTTCACTTCTAACCAGCTTATAAAGATTTGTTTTGTTCCTTGGGCCTTTTCTGAGTGATGCTGATACTTCTGGCCCAGGATCACACTTTGAGAACCACTGGTTAAGAGAATAAGACTTCTACTGATGGACCTGTGTTCAAGTCTACCATCTCGTAGCCACTTATAGATAAATTACATAATGCCTGCTGAGAAATCCACTGATAATCTTACGGAGGATCCTTTGTATGTAATAAGTTACTTTTCTCTTGTTACTTTCAAGATTATGTGTCCTTGGCTTTCAGTTGTTTTTTTAAAAATAATTTAATTTATTTAACTGTTTATTGATTTCTGGTTGTCCTGGGTCTTTGTTTCTGCGTGGGCTTTCTCTAGTTGCAGTGAGTGGGGCTACTCTCCGGTTGTGATTGATGCTGATGCTGAGTTTCTCACTGCCATGGCTTCCCTTGTTGGGGAGCACAGGCTCTAGGGCACGTGGACTTAAGCAGCTGCAGCACATGAGCTCCGTAGTTGTGGCTCACAGGCTCTAGAGAACAGGCTCAATCATTGTGGCACACAAGCTCAGTTTCTCCATGGCATGCAGAATCTTCCCAGATCGGAGAATGAACCTGTGTCTCCTGCACTGGGAGGCAAACTGCTTAACACTGAGCCACCAGGGAAGCCCTCAGCTGTTTTGAGTCTGAGTTTATTTTATCCTGCTTAGAGTTCACTGGGCATCTTGTATCTGTATATCCACATCTTCCCTCGAATTTGGGACATTTTCAGTCACTCTTTCTTCAGATAATCTCAAATAATCTTCAAGTCCCTGTCTTTCTCTCTTCTCCTTCTGAGATGCCCGTAATGCACACACTGGTCCATTTGATGGTGTCCCACAAGTCTTTCCGGTTCTATTCACTTTTCCTCATTCTTATTTTCTGCTCCTCAGACTTGATAATTTGCAATGACCTGCCTTTAAGTTCACTGATTGTTTCTTCTGCCTGATGAAGCCTGCTGCTGAACCCCTCTAGTGAATTTTTCAACTCAGTTATTATATTTTTCAGCTTCAGAATTTGTTTCTCTTTTATATTTTTTCTCTTTGTTGATATTCTCAATTTGTTCATGTATCATTTTTCTGATTTCCATTAGTTCTTTGAGCATATTTAATAGAGTTTTGTTAAATGTCTTTGTCTAATGACTCTTTTTCTTCAGGGATGGTTTCATCTGATCCTCTAACTGAACAATGTTGTCCTGTTTCTTTGTATGCTTTGAGATATTTTGCTGTAAACTGGATATTTGAAATAACGGTCACCTCTGCCATTCTTTGCAGATTGGCTCCAGGAAGGGAAGGACTTTACAAATGAGTCCAGGATTAAGATACATTTTTCAGAGCTGTTCTGGAATGCATCTTCTCTGGGCCTGTGTATACACCCTCCCCACCCCCACCACCTTTTTTTTTTTTTTTATTCTGTTTCCCCTTTATCAATGGCTAGTTTTAAATGTCTCAATTTCCCTAAAGGTCTCTCAACCCTGCTTTTTCTTATTGTATTCCTCAGTCAATAATCTCTTGCCTCAGGCCTCTGCCTTCCTTGTGGTTCCTACAAGCCACATCTACTGTTTCCTGTGGTTTTCTCTAACCTGAAATCTGAGTGGTACTGTATTTTAGCTTGCTGAGCTTCTAGTCAAGCAAAACAAACCAGTCCTTCAGGAAGCCCTCAGATAGCTTAGAACACTGCAAATTCAGTCCACTGCACCCTCTCTAGTTTGTGGAAGGGAATGGTAACTGGGCTATTACTACCCCCAAACTACACCATGTTACACTGGGGGCAGGGTAGGGCAAGGGTGACTTAAAAATACCACAAGCACCCAACTATTCTGCATGTCGGTAATTCTTGATTGAGCATTCACTTGGCTGCTATAGATTTTTGATTTCGAGAATTCCTATAAAATTATTTTAGCCAGTCTCTAGTTATTTGATGTTTCCATGAGAGCTTCCTATGCAAACTGGAGGGTGTGGATGAAGTTGCCTAGTCTGCCACTTTGCTGATGTCCTTATTACATAATTCCTTAAGCCCCAGTTCCTTATAGAGACTTATAGGTTGTTAAAATGATTAAATGAGATGATGTACAGAAATATTTAGCACGAAACTCTGCATATAGTAAAAGTTCAATAAATTTTGACCCACTATCATTGTCATAAAAAATACAGTATAATCACAGATTACATTCCTTATCTACATTGTTGAAAGACTTCAAGGTGAGTGACAGTGTTGTGCTTTGTACAACATGAACCTCCCCAGCAGTCCTACAAATATAAGTTGCCTAATCCATGCCTATCTTCTATAATGCTATTTTGTATCCATTATCCATTGAAAGTAGATGTCAATGAATATCTAAAGCAGATTTTTTTATTCTCATGTTTCAGGTTTTCTACATCTTGCTTATTCATGACTTTTAACAGAAGTTTTCATTCCCATCACCTATCTAGAGAATTTTCTCTAGTGGCAATGTGAGAAAGCCGCATGTAGACATACGTTTCATTTCTAATATGGGTCTGGTCAGTTTTATACTTTAAAAATGAAACTTACTATATTCTCAGTGGCAAAGAATCTGCCTGCCAGTGCAAGGACATTATGGGTTCAATCTTTGGGTAAGGAAAATCCCTTGGAGGAGGAAATGCCAACCCATTCCAGTATTCTTGCCTAGAGAATCCCATGGACAGAGGATCCTGGTGGGCTACAGTCCATAGGGTCATAAAGAGTCAGACATGATTGAGCAACTAAGCACTGAACAGTTTTAATTTTAACACATTCATGCATTAAAACAAAAACAAAAATAGCAGAAGTTCTTTCTAGAGAACACCACTTCACACTGGTCTTATACTGTGAAGACATTGCTAAGCGAGTGGATTGCCAAGCTATCTTTGAAAATCACCTTGGGATAATATAACCTTGGGGCAGGACAGGATGGTAAGATGTGTAACTTGGAGAAATTGTCCAAGCTAAATGTCAAAAGCTTATTTCAAAGAATTAGTAATAACCTGGTAGTCAAGAAGCAACCAGCAGGGGAACAAGGAAGATGAGCCTTTTGCCTAGGCTGCTGCAATTGCTCACAGGAGATCCACACTTCAGAGGAAGTCAACTGACCGTTGGAGCAGCCCAACCAGTGTCACAAAGATTACTGAATTCACTACCTCAGGGACTGGTTTTGGGATGTGCATCCCAGAAACCTGATTTGGTCAGCACATTGAAATTTGGATGCTTTCCAATATGGAACTGCATTAGCCAAGCTCAAAGAGATTCAAGTCAGATAACCTTGTGCTAATCTCCCATAGCCTGGAACAAACAGGTAGTTCTGGCAAATTTATATCCTCACTGGTGACAAGCTACAGAGTTCAAAGAGTGAACATCTTTTATAAGAATGTGAAAGTTTGTTAGTTGCTCAGTCATGTCTGACTCTTTGCAACCCCGTGGACTGTAGCCCGCCAGGCTCCTCTATCCATGGAATTCTCCAGGCAAGAATACTGCAGTGGATAGCCATTCCCTTCTCCAGGGGATCTTCTTGACTCAAGGATCAAACCCAGGTCTCCTGCTTTGCAGGCAGATTCTTCACCATCTGAGCCACCAGGGAATGGAGTCAATAAAAAGTAAAGATCATTGTTGTTGTTCAATCTCTAAGTCATGTCTGACTCTTTGTGATCCCATAGACTGCAGCACACCAGGCTCCCCTGTCCTTCACTATCTCCTGAAGTTTGCTCAAATTCAGGTCGATTCAGTTGATGATGCTATCAAACCATCTCATCCTCTGCTGCCCCCTTTTTCCTTTGCTCTCAATCTTTCCCAGCATCAGGGTCTTTTCCAGTGCTCTTTGCATCAGGTGGCCAAAGAACTAGAGCTTCAGCTTTAGCATCACTCCTTCCAATGAATATTCAAGATTAATTTCCTTTACGATCGACTGGCTTGATCTCCTTGCTGTCCAAGGGACTTTCAAGAGTCTTCTCCAGCACCACAATTCGAAAGCCCAATTGGAAAGATCATTAGTTTTCAGAAATATCTCTCATTTCTTGAATCATCTCACCCAGTACAGGAACTAATTTGCCAAAGAAGTTTCTAGTTTCCTGGACAAAGAAATCTGCTCCCTCCTATCCAGGGCTTCCCTTTGTGTCCTTTCTGTTTCCACTTTAGATTGACTTCCTTCCTATTCCTTCTCTTACTTTTCCTTCAAAAAAAATACAATTTCCTACTTGAAATTCTAATCACACAATAGGTCTGCTCTGCTGAAAATACATCCAGATCACCTTGATTGGAGTTTTTGGATGTTTAGTCCTATAGCTATATATAACTTATAACTATTCAGTAATGTAATATTTGCAGATAGGTCTCTTGACACCCTCCAACAGATGGCCCCTAATTTTGATTGCTTTACTAATTTATCTTATCTTCACAAACATTTTTTGGAAGTTGAGAGAGTAACTTCATTAAGCCCTTCTTGCATGCCAACAGATACAAAAACCACATTATAAAGTCTAATCATTTAAAAAATTAAAACATTGAGATTTCTCTGCAGAAATACTGCATAATTTCTCTAAATTAAATGCAACCCCAAACAACACATAGACAAGCTGAGAATTCTCCTTATTATGTTATGTGTGATTTGGTCAGGCATTTAGCTACCTACTTGAGGATTTACATATTCTAATATGCAGCTAGCATTGCTATGACTGCTGCGAATGAAAATCCCATGGGATGGTGCTTTTCTCCTGCTCACAGTCAACAACTTTAATCTGGACTCTATGCTGTCATGGTTTTTCTTAAAGAAAAAATAAAAGACTGTAAGGTAGGCACCAAAGCTTAAATAACTAGTTGAAACCAGTGACTCAAATAAAAATCATATTGGAAAGGATGGCACTTTAAGTTCCTTTTGGAAATAGATGGAACTTAAGAAATAATATTGGAAAAAACAATTGCCTAATAAGTTGCACATTTTTTGGTAGACATATTTGTTGAGTCAACAAACATTTAGTAAGTACCTACAATGGGTCGAGAACCATACTAGACTGAGGAAATGTAGATGAAACTGCAGTTCTGCTCTTCGGGCTGACTCACCTACCTAGAATATGGACAGTCTTCAGCACTCCTTGTAGCTCTAGGATTCATACTTCTAACTTGAAATAATGCATTTCTAATGGGTACTGAGGTACTCAGGTACTCAGCTCCAGCTGCACCGACAATTTTTTGCATGTATTATTCAACTTTTCATTCTCTTTGATTCTCTCTGCTGATTTCATGTTGAATTACTCTGGTGTTTTAAAGTGTAAGCTTTAGAATCAGAAGGACCTGCTTTAAAATTCTACTTACCCCAGGAAAATTACTTAGACAAGTGACCCTCAGTTCTTCTCTGCAAATTGGAATTCAACACATGGCTAATAGGTCTGAAGTGAGAAGTACAACCAACGGCTAAGTCACAGTCACTTTCCACTCGGGTTATTTTGGTAAAGTACTTACCTCCTCCATGTCTATGATTATTTCCTTACGTGTGAAAAGGGGAAAGAATCATCTTCCATAGGACCCATGCAAGGAGTAAATAACATAATGCATGTAAAGTGTTTATACAGTGTCTAGTATATAGGACTCACACAATAAATACCAGTTATAATTATTATTTGATCATTAAATGACTTACTACATTTTCAAGCACTTAGCACATTTATTTTAGGGAAGCAAATTCCAAAGATAGCATTTTGTTTTCAATATGGTTTATAACAGAGGCATACATCAGTAGAGCTGCCTACCTCAGGAAACTGTGTTCTGTCACTATAAACAGCTAAAAAGGCGTTTATGGTTTTCAGTTAAAGCTGGGAAGAAGGGTCTCTTGTACTGGAAAGATCCTGCACGCGATGAATTTTAAGCTTCTTCTCAACTTTAGTTTTCCTCATTCTATGACTTATATTTGTCTTTGGTTAGAAATGCTATTGTTAATAGCACTGAAGTAACATTAAAAACTTTATTTTTACAAAGAAACTCTAATTGGGAAATACTCAACAATTTATCTAATTTTTCTTCCAGAAAAATGTAAGTCCACCCCCCCCCCCCCTTTCTGCTTCTCTTAACAGTTATAAAGAAAAGCTCAAAACGAAGTCAGTTGCCTCATTTCAGGATATACTGTGATTTTTCTTTAAATATTTTTGTGTCTTGTTCATTTTTCAATTTTATGACATAAGAATCATGTTCTTGGTTAACTCTGATTCTGGTGATAATATTATGAACTAGGTCAGAAGTTAGTTAAAAAAAAAAATGTGTCCACAGCTAAGACTCTCATATCAAAAAAAGAAAAAACACTTGGCCATGTTTTGTGTTCAAAATAAACTTTTCCCTCTATTCTGGGGCAATCATGAGATGTTTCTGAGAAAAGTGGCACCATGAATACTAGCCAAGGGAAAGCACCATGGAGACAGTAAGAGTCAGGGCCTGACCACCTGACTGTTATGCCATCCCCTTTGAGAGAGGATAATTGACAGATCACTTTCCACTTGTTTCTCAATGCCTCTGGTACACTGTTACTGGGAAAGGGGTCCTGGGCACCTGGTCAAGGAAATATTTAAAAGCTTGCTTTGACTGATGCTTTTATCTGTAGCTTGAAAAGGGTGGTTTGGGGATATGGGTTTCAGTATATTCGTGAAGAGTGGCTTAAGTAAGAAGAAGAAACACTTGGAAAGGAATTATAATGGCACTGTCTAGGACAAAAGGATGTGCCCTGCAGATATGAAGAAAACTGTGACAAAGGAAGGCTGGGTCCAAACCCCCTTCTGTGCCAGATAAAGAAGAGGTCAGGGAAGGTGACTCACAAGGAGCATATTCACTGCAATACTGGGACCTCGAGTGTTCCTTTGTGGGAAGAAGAGGTTTGCAAGGTGTTTTTCAGATGCCTCCGTTGTCCTGCCAAATGCTGCCAGTGAGCACTGCCAAGACCTGGACAGTCTTGGTCCTGTTCCCAAACAAAGTATGCGGAGGGACAGAAAAAAAAACAGCTCAGTGACCAGATGGCCCTTAAGCTTTGCTAGGCAAGTTGTTTACTTTTGCATTTAATTTATATGGAACTACTTTTGTACACTGAAAATCCCTAAGTAGGATTGTGGGGTACCTGCCCTAGGGAAGTGTTAAATTCACTGGTACAGAAAAAGGAGTTTCTCTCTCTCTCTTTTTTTTTTTTTTGGTAACAGCGGAAATACTGGTTTTAATTAGAAAATGGGGGAAAAGGTGTCAAAAAGAGAAAAGGGAAGGAAATGATAGAAAAAAGTAATGTTTTCTGCACAGCGTTAAGAGAAATTAAAAAGTAAAATCACCTAGTCTTGGGACATCATTGGGGGTGGACGTGAAAGCAAATGAGTCTATTTTGTTGAGCTGAGTCCCTGGGTAGAGGTGGGGGAGAGGCTCCAAAGAAACACTCCTGGAACACAGACATCTTCAGCACTAATTTGGAGTTATCAAGTTTTAAGAGCATGCACAGTGAACTTAAAGAAAAATAACCCTGGGACAATACTGAATTGCCCATTTTTATTTTGTCAAGGAAAAAAAAAAATCTTACAATTTCAATCTAACATCATTTTTAACATCCCACCTCCCCAATAAAAAACACCATCCCAGGATAAAAATAGTCTTTCTCAAGAAAGCTCAGACTCATTTCTATCTGCAATGATTATATATAATTTCTATAAATATATACTAATGCCAATAAATGCATATATGTGTATGAATATATATGTGTTATATATATGTCTATGTGGTATATATTTATAAACATGTATATGCACACACAGTGATATACATGGATATGCTTGAGATGTAAGTACAAAAAATTTAATACACCCTTTATTCATGGTATTATATGGTAGGTGATAATTTTTTCAAGTGGGCCAACTGGGGGGTTCATGTTGAAATAAAGCTCTAATAGATAACTTGTGGACAATTTTAAAGCATGTTCTAAATGTATACTTATACATAGACTTGCTAAATGAAAATGGAAGCATTACGCCTAACTAATGTGAAGGACACGGTGGAGGCAGTGAGGTAGGGCTGGCGGAGACTTCAGGAGGGAGACTGCTGACAGACACACTCCTTGCTCAGCGGCCAGTCACACTGACATCTCAAAGGTTGTCTCCCAACCTGAGAATCTGAGAAAAAGATGCTACAGACAGATGAAAGCTTGGTCATGAACCAGCTCTGGCTCTGAACCAGAAGTCTACAACCCAGTCATAAATTAAGCTGGGATGAGAAGGCTGAGGAGAGTTGTGGGTAGAAAGTTTTCAAGGTCTTCTGACCTTGGGAGGCAGGATAATACAAGGAGGCAAAAGCCAGCATATCATAAGACAAAAATAAATATACTTGGTACCTGAGCAAGAGTTCCTGCCCTCAGTAGCCCATGAAAGTCACCTGGGGAGCTTAAAATAAAAACTCTGGGATTTAATTGGCTTGGGGTGGAGTCTAAGTAGTGGTTATTTATTTATGTTTTCCAGATGATTCCAGTGTTGAGAACTAAGCTAAGTTGAGAACCACTGCTTAGAAGGCTGGTAAAAGGCAGCAGGAAAAATTCTCTCTCATTAGAGATTCTCAAACTGATTCATTTTCAGTGCTTGGAGTATGACAAAATATCCCACAATCAGATATTTAGGGGCTCTGCTTTGCCACTATAAAGTCTCACTGTGGTTAACAGGCAGAAGGATACTCTTCTCATCACAATTTCATTGAGATCGCCTGTGCAGTGAAAAGTGACAGAACAAAGACACTGTCATGAAAAACGCTAGTTTCACAAAGAAGGCAGGAACCACCTAGAAAATCCACAAAGCACCTGGATTACCTTTGGAAGTGCCTACACTTTGAGCGGGAGCAGGGTGAGAGCTGGCTGAAGGCACAGAGGAGTTTTCACAGCCCTGGAACCTTGATTATGTGCCAGGGACTGCCACAAGCTTAGTGTAAATGATCTCATTTAACGGACGTGTTTCTTCACCCAGTTCTGACCACACAATCCCGCTACTCCTCCTCAAACATGTCAGGTGTGTTTCCACCCTCTCCTTCAACCTGGAACTCTCTTCCTCCAGGTATCTACCTTGCAGGTCTTTGTCCAACATTCACCAACTCCATGGGGGCTGCTTGAGAAAAGCTGTCACCAGCACCTCCCTCTCCCTGTTCCCTATTGCTCTTATCCGGCTGTGTTCTTTTCTTGCCATGCATTCATCACTTTCTAATAATTATCTATCTATCTATCTATCTATCTATCTATCTATCTGTGTAGCTGTCTTCCTTCTAGAATCTAAGCTCCACTAGGGCAAGCCTTTCCCTCTGTCTCTCCCACTGGACAATGCCTAACCATCCCTGACATTCAATATAGAATTGTTGAATAAGTAAAAGATTAGATATTATAGTAAATTAATATTATTATTTTGATTAACAAAATATTACTTGTCTGCTAAAAATAACTACTTTATTCTTCATTTAATAAAGAGAAAACCTTTGATAAAGGAGGAAACTGAAAAGAGGAGGAAGGAAAAAAACTTTAGTTGGCTGTTGATGACACTGGTACCTTCACAAAATGATGGGTTTTTCAATTCCTTAAAGTATAAAATATATTCAGCTTACAAAGCTGAAGCTGGTTGATTTATACTTTCAGTTATCTCCATTACTCTCCCTTTAATTTCGTGTTCTTTTGCAGTTTTCAAAATTGGCACCTGATAGTCACCTCCCCCAATTTACCCATGGGATCTGACTTCTCAAGGCTAATGACACATCTTAAAACAGAAACCCACTCCAAGGGTTGCTGAACAAACACCAGCAGGGCTTTCTGCTCCCTGGGAGGGTTACAGTACCTTCCTGATCTCCACCAGAGCTGTTGGATAATGAATGGTAAGGGAACACAGAGTGTTCTTGACCCTTTTGCTGAAAACGCCTGCAGCCTTTCTGGAATTCCTCCTAGGTGTATTGGTGCTGCTATCTCCATTCAGATTCTCTATGCAAGTCTGTTAACTCTAAAATCCTAACTCAGCAGGGAAACACTTTAAAACATTTCTCTTTTCTCCTACTGTAATAGTACAAAAAATTTACATTTTTACAAGGTTTCTATTCTTCTGGCACTAAAATATTTAAATGGACTCTACACAAAGGATCAGAGGCTTCCCAGATGTCAGAAACTGATGATGGCAGGTGAGGAGGAGGCACAAAAGCCAGAGGATTTGAAAAGAAGTTGACAAGTGCAGTACTCAAGGCAGGATACTGTGAAATCATTATATTTCAACAAAGAGAGTAAGTACACCCCTGCAGAGTCAGATCTTTGCACTCAAGCATTAAAATCTTTATCTTCACCAGATGCATAAAATGAAAAATAAAATCTGAAAGAGAGAGAAGGAACCATGACCAATTTCAATTCCGCCCTCTCCTTCTCAACAAAGCAATTCATTGTAGATGCATTTGAAGCAGCAGCCCTCACCATTACTATCAGGCAAATGAGAACCAGTTAAAACATAAAAAGAGCTCTCAGTCCAAAACCAACATGTGGGAATAAATCTAGATAATGTCAGATCAGATGAGTAAAAAACAAGATGATCAAATCTAATACTCAGTTCAGTTCAGTCGCTCAGTCGTGTCCGGCTCTTTGCAACCCCATGAACCACAGCACGCCAGGCCTTCTTGTCCCTCACCAACCCCCGGAGTCCACCCAAACTCCTGTCTATTGATTCGGTGATGCCATCCAACCATCTCATCCTCTGTCGTCCCCTTCTCCTCCTGCCTTCAATCTTTCCCAGCATCAGGGTCTTTTCAAATGAGTTGGCTCTTTGAATATTTCTACTGTTCAGTTCAGTTCAGTTGCTCAGTTGTGTCCGACTCTTTGTGACTCCATGAACTGCAGCTCGCCAGGCCTCCCTGTCCATCACCAATTCCCGGAATGGAAATGCAGCTTTTTAATGGAAATGTAGTACCGGATTGTGGTTTCTCACACACACACACACACACACACACACCACAATCCACAATCCAGTACATTTCCATTAAAAAGCTAACTTGCATGCTAAGCCAAAAGGAGTTAATGATTCTTTCCTTAAAACAAAGCATAGTCCTTCCAGGTCCTGTCTGGTACCAAAATCTGTGGATGCTCAAGTCTCATATATAAAATGGTGTAGTATGTGCATATAACCTACATACATCCCCCCCCATAGTCTAAATAAACACTTAATACAATAGAAATGTTATGTAAATAGCTATAAATAGTTGTAAATGCTATGTAAATAGTTGCCATTGTGCTGCAAAGTCCAGTTTCAATTTTTGGAACTTTCTGGAACTTTTTTTTCCACTTTATGAATATTTTCAACCCTCTGTTGGTTAAATCTGCAGATGCAGATATCTTGGATATGGAGGGCCGAATTTAAGTGCATTTGTGGAGTACATCCTTAGTGGTAATAAAACATTTATTGAGCATAAAGCTAGAAAACATCTTATACATCTAAAGTTAGGCCCTCCTAAATTCTTCATTAAAACAAGCACAAACTCTATTATTTGCCAACCCCATCTACATTCTGAGTTGACTTCCTTTACACAGCAGCTTGCTCTAACTGGAAGCAGGAATCCAAGGAATGGTCTATGAGGCTGACTCCATACTGAAGAGTAGAATGTGGGTTTTTTTGTTGTTTTTTAATAGCACATTTGAATCCTTTCCTGCTGGCAAGTATGGACTCTGGTTCTACACTAATCCCACCCCTTTCTAGCATTTACACATTTCCTCAGGCCATGACTTGAGGCTCCTATGACCTGGAATGACTGACTAAAATTGCCTGCCATGATCAGGCACAGTAGTAACCATTTGCATGAGTTATCTTACAACTCATGAGTTATCCTGCTAAGGAATGTGGAATTAACAAGCTACCACCAGCAGGAAGAATTTGGAAAAGATCAAAAGGAGAGAGGAGGCTACAGTCCATACGTCCTACTAATCTCCCACAATCCCTCTCGCTGGAATCCATCTTAACTGAGCAATGTGGAAGGATCAGAGTCAGAATGATTAGCCAAAGACAACCGGGAAACTTACTCCATTACCATAAAACCTGAGACTGCAAGCCATGGGGCAAAGCAGTTCTCTGGGTTCCCTTTCTCTGCTGCTCTCTACCTGGGCTCCCTTTTCCAATAAAAGTCTTTCTTTGTCTTTTTAATGGAAATGTAGTACCAATCCGGTACTACATTTCCATTAAAAAGACAATTTATTTCCAACTCTGTGTTAGACAAAAGTTCACTCTTGGGCCCTGGAGGGGGCCCCCTTCCTGCAACGGAATAACAAGAGTGACGCAGAGACCAGCAGGCAGAATGCAGGCACACAACTACACTCTGGGGAGCTGCACCCCTTACCTGTCCACCCTGTAACTCTCAGAACTTGCTGGCAACTCTTTTGAAATCATCTCAAGAGCCAAACGTAACCCAGAAAAGTCATTATAGTCATAAAGCATTTTTGACCAGAAACCAAATTACTTATGTAATTTGAACTAATGTTCATGAATTCATGTTCATACCCTGCTTTTTCAAAAGTGTTTGCTGGAATAGGTTTCACTTGTTTCTGAAACTCAAAACCATCTACTAGGTCTTTGCAGACTAGGGATAAGATTGTGGGAGTTCAAAATTGTTCTTCCCTAGGGTGGAAACATGGGGTGGTGCTGAGGGTCAGGGACTGGATTCCTACTTGGCAGCTATTCCCTGTTTGTGCGTGGGTAAGTTACTTGACTTCTCTCAGCCTAATCCAGTCATGAAATATCCTGTTTATATACAGCCCTTGACATACACCAATGTCAACGTTAGAGCCTTCCCCATCCCTTATTCTGGCTTGGGGGGAAAATAACAAAAGTAAAAATATGGCTCATCCTCTGCTTAAAATTTCATACAATTAAAAGTGGCATTTACTTATATTCACTTCTGGTTATTAGATATCTCTTTCCATCTTTTATATAAGTTTTTTTTAATTGAAAATTTTTCCATATTTAATCTTTTTTATTGAAATACAGTTGCCTTACAACACTATATTAATCTCAGGTGTACAGCACAGTGATTCAGTTATATATATACATTTCTTTAAAGATTCTTTTCTTGTATAGGTTGTTACAAAATACTGAGTATTACTTCCTGTGTTATATAGTAGGTTCTTGTTGGTTATCTATTTTATATATAGTAATGTATATATGTTAATCCCAACCTCCTACTTTTTCCCTCCCTCATACCCTATTAGTTCATTTGTATCTTTTTTTTTTTTTTTTTAGATTCCACATATAAGCGACATTATATGATATTTGTCTTTTTCTGTCTGGCTTACTGCATTTAGTATGATAATCTCTAGGTCAATACATATTGCTGCAAACAGCATTGTTTCTTTTTACAGCTGAGTAATATTCCATTGTGTGTATGTACCAGATCTCCTTCATCCTTTCCTCTGTCAAGGGACATTTAGGTTGCTTCCATGTCTTGGCAATTACAAACAGTGCTGCAATGAACACTGGGGTGCATGTATCTTTCAAATTATGATTTTTTCCATATATATGCCCAGAAGTGAGATTCCTGGGTCATATGGTAGTTCTACTTTTAGTTTTTAAAGGAACCTCCATACTATTCTCCATAGTGGCTGCACCAATTTATATTCCCACCAACAGTGTAGGAGGGTTCTCTTTTCTCCACACCCTCTCCAGCATTTACTGGTGTAGACATTTTGATGATGGCCATTCTGACCAGCATGAGGTGACACCTCACTGTAGTTCTGGTTTGCCTTTCTCAATTAGCAATGATCAGTATCTTTTCATGTGACTTTTGGCCACTTGTATATCTTCTTTGGAGAAGTGTCCATTTAGGTCCTCTGCCCATTTTTAAAACTGAGGTTATTTATTGGATATTGAGCTATATGAGCTACCTGTTTCTACATTTTGGAGACAAGTTTTTTTGTGTGTTTTTTTAATATAACTGCACATAACTCATTTGCTTTATAAGTAGTTCTTAAGTAAATAAGTGAATGAATCAAATAATCTCTTGACAATATAAGTTAAACTTCTTTAGTACCTACTATTTCAAACTTTGAAATATAGTGAGTTATAATTCTTTCTATTAGCACTTGAACAGCATAATGTTCTAACAATCTCTCAATATTTATTAACAGTTTTAAATGTATTAACTTAGAATAATAAAACTCAAAGACAGGGAATTTCAAATGTGCTGACTCATTGAAAATCTTCATTAAAACTATGCATTTCAAATTTAATAGGAGTCAAAAGAGCATCATCCTTAAAATTACAAAGTGATGAGTTTTGACATGCATTACAACGGTTATAAACCACTATATGGAATTCAGTATATGCAGGCTTTTAACTTTCCTAATGTGAATTCCTTTATCCCCAAGCATTTTTACTCCATAGAAGGATTCCTTCCCTCAGTAAAAACTCTATCAAGGAATAAAGATTTAAGTGAATAGTCAATGATTAATAACCAACTGAAGAGGATATCATTAGGAGAGAGTCTTGTTTTTGTAGTAAAAACAGTAATTTTGATTCTCCAGAGGACACAGACTTCTCTAAATTACCAATATCAACTCTTTGTATACAATAGTTCTTGAGAACAAGAGGTGCTTGGGAGTATTTGTCCCATTCAAGGAGCAATAAACAAACATTTTCTGCCTCTGAAGCTTCATGGGGTATTTCAGGTTCAAGAATAAACTCAAAGACACCAAGGTTTCTATCCAATCAATGCACTAAGTGACCAACTACCATGACTTGAGCTCCCGGTATTGGTAAGACAAGTTTCTTGCTGTAAAGAAACTTTCAGTGTTACTTGATTTCCCTGTGGGGCGGTCTCTCTTTTGTTTGCTTCTAAAATGAAACCCTCCCCTGTTTCTCTTTATCCTCTCATTTCTTTTCAGTTTTGTTAACGTTATTTTCCTGAAAATGGATGTTGACATGGAGGCGATGAGGCCCCTCTTTATTCTCCATCTCATCCCTGGGGGTCATACCTACTTTTTATTACCTTTCCAGGCTTTTCTCTGAAGCCTCTGTCCACTAATGAGCAGCAGTTTCTAAAGACCTCCACTTAGATGACCCATAGATAGACCCCACCATATTCAAAACAGAACTACATTCACCAGCTATGTTTGGGCATACCAACCAAGCAAACAAAAAACTTTAAAATGACTTAGACAATTCCTGAGTCCTGGATATTGTCTCTTTAAAAAATCTCTTGAATTTTCCCATTTTTATACCTTCACTGTTACCACCTTAGGGAAAGGAGAGCTGATATATTCTGTGCGATTCCTACTAGTTACTAACCAAAATCATCTGTGGAATTTCTTGAATCCTTTATAACCCATTCCAGAACCTTAGGAAGCACAGAGTTTGAACAACTTCTCCAGGTGATTCCATATGCCTTCCAACATATGTTATCTCAGCTGAAACCCTACGAGGTAGGTACTTTTAAACCAACTTATGGAAGGAAAAAAATCTCAGCCTTAGAGATGCTAAGTAACTTGGCTGTGATGAGACAGCTACCAAGTGACAGAGCTGAGATTCACGGTTTACCTGACTCCAGAATCTGTGTTCTTCTGAGTTTCCTGCCATTTACTCTCCATTTATTTGGCCAGTGATTTCCACACTTAAAGTTATATAAGCTGTAAAAGGGTTTTTTTCTTTAAATGTCAGTTTCCAAGTCAAACCCACAGAAATTCTGATTCTGTAGGATTAGATTCCAACCTAGGAATATGCATTTTAACAAGCAACCAAAAGATTCTAAAATAGGCATCTAGAATCATGCTTTGAGTAAAATCTGATTATTCATTAGACATATTAAACACTTTTCCCCAGAATGCAAATAAAGTCATGTCTATTTTCTTATTAACCATTAAATGGATTCCAATTAATTTCATAATAAATCCAAATTTCTAGTCATGGTGCTCATGACCTCCACATGGTAGTCACAGTCTTTTTTGTCTCATTCCCACCTCTCCCTTGCTTTCATTCTGTACTCTAGTCATATGGAACCAAATGTTTGTTCTTCAGTGACAAAGTCATATCTTTTTTAAAAAATTTATTTTATATTGGAGCATAGTTGATTAACAATGTTAGTTTCAGGTATACAACAGAGTGATTCAGTTATACAAATAATATATCTATTCTTCCTCAAATTCTTTTTCCCACTTAGTTTATTACAGAATTTGAGCAGCACTTCCTGTGCTATACAGTAGGTCCTTGTTGGTTATCTACTTTAAATATAGTAGTGTGTACATGTCCATCTCAGACTCCCAGTCTATCCCTCCTCCCACTCTTCCCCCTTTGTAAACATAAGTTTGCTCTCTGTGAGTTGCTTCTGCTTTGTAAGTTCATTTGTATTATTTCGATTTCACATATAAGTGATATCATATGATATTTGTCTTCATTTTTCTTACTTCAGTTAGTATGATAACCTTCAGGTCCATCCATCTTGCTGCAAATGGCATTGCTTCATTCTTCTTAATGACTAAGTAATATTCCATTATATATATATGTATATATAAGAATGCATATAATATTCCAGTTCATGTGTGTATATATATATACCATATCTTCTTCGTTCATTCATCTGTCAATGGGCTCTTAGGTTTTTATCTTCAAATCTTTGCACGCGCTATATGTGCACCTTATTTGGAAAGCCTGGGAATTGTTCAAATTCAGTTTTACCTGCTCTGTCATTCCTCCAGTTAGCTGCTCCTTTCTATGACTTCCTCACAGGAAGGGCATCACTCATGTTAGCATTTTACTTATTTCTTAACTTTTGTAATTCTTACCATACTCTTGGTATAAAAACTGACAATTCTTTGTATCTTCAGTGTTAGCACAGTCTTTACACAAAATAGGACATTAAATATTTGATCAATTAAAAAAAATAACTTTTGGCAGATAATCCAAAAAGCTTAAAAATTTTATAGCTATATTTGGGCGGTTTTTGTACCCAAATTTCATACCCATAATGAAATTTGTATTTCATTAATGAAATATATGGTCAACTATATCAATCTTTTGGCATTTTATAGGCTCATATAATTGCTAGAGGAAGAGGGGATTTTGGAAGTCATGTTAGGTGATATCCCCATTTTTACAGATGGAAAAACAGAAACCTGAAAGAATTAAGTGACTTTCTCAAGTTTATTCAGCAAGCTCAGTAGAAACTGAAAGCTTATCTTTCCCTGATCTAGTTCTCCTTTTGCTCTGCCATATTGCTTGTTTTTTCTTCTTTTCCTTCCATTATTCTACTTTACCAGGACTTAACCCACTCCAGTACTCTTGCCCAGCAAATCCCATGGACGGAGGAGCCTGGTAGGCTGCAGTCCATGGGGTCACTAGGAGTCGGACACGACTGAGCTACTTCACTTTCACTTTTCACTTTCATGCACTGGAGAAGGAAGTGGCAACCCACTCCAGTGTTCTTGCCTGGAGAATCCCAGGGACGGGGGAGCCTGGTGGGCTGCCATCTATGGGGTCGCACAGAGTCAGACACGACTAAAGCAACTTAGCCGCAGCAGCAACAATGCTTACTTGAGCACCACTCTGTCTGTGGCACTGAGCCAGATATGTTATCTCAGCTCTGCATTTTTTTTCTCTCCTTCCATCCCTAGAACTTGAACGTTTGACATGTACCAGCATAATGCCAGTTGCCAAAAATGTAACTATTCGGGAGACATAGTTCCCACTCCAATAAGCTTACAGTCTATAAGAGCAGACAGACAAGTATACAGTGACTTAAGACATGGTTCTTGAAGTGGGCACTCCATGACATGCTTGGGGTTAAACATGGAATGAAAATTTGGTGACTATGTATTCAAAGGACAAATGTTACTGCTCCTTTCTTATACCAGATTTGTAATAAGGACCAAAAACACCAATCAGGAAAAAAAGAAATTAAGCACACATTTGAGAAGTCTCATCCTAACTCACCTATCTATCATAGAATTGCCAAAAAAAGAGAGTATTCTCTGAAGGGGACCTTTTCATATTCCCTGACTCCCAAGAGAGTAAAAATTGAGACCTCTGAGACTATAGTTATCAATGCCTGAATCTGAAAAGAGACATAATAGACATGAAGCAGTATAATTATCTTTTAACATCACACTTTCAGGCTAGATTGATTTACACATAAATTGAAACTGTCTTACATTTTTAAAAACACCCTTTGACTCAACTTTCATTAATTTTCTACCTTGAACCAAAGTCCAAAGTCAACATTCATTCATGTAAGAATAGTTGGAGAGATACATGACACTTGGTGTTAATACTTTTGGAACTCCAAATACTTTCGGAATGTACTGTGTTCCATATTCCCAATATACTTATAGCTGGTGGGGCTGGGTGTGAGGGGAGTTAGGGAAACAGTCCCTCTCTAAGCTATGGCTCCTAATTTTTTAAAAAACTATAACAATAAAAAAGAAAAGATAAAGTCACAAAAGCCTTTATATAAAATAGCACAACACTATGGATTAACTTAAATTTATGCTTATAGTTCACATAGCTAATAGGGATTCTCAATGACTTTGAGATGCCAATTTTGTAAAAAAAAAAAAAAAAAAAGCCTCTTTTGGAGACTAGATAAATTAATACTTAGTATTCACCAGTAGATAATGAGTATTATATAGGAGCAGTCAGCTCAGGCATTGTAGGTCCACTCAGGATGTAACGTACAGACCCAGGAGGCCAGGGCAAACCTGCAGGAGGGGTGGCCTTAGATGAAACCCAAGAAATAGAGACAAGAAAGAAGGCTGTGTCCAAGAAAGGAAGCAAAACATAGAAAGGCCCTGAGGCCTAGGGAAATGTGGTGCTCTTAGGTCCCAGGTAGACATTTAGACTGACCTCACAGCATGGAAGCTTGTAAAGGATGGATGTCAAGAGATGGCAGCCAGGGGGCTTGAATCTCATGCATATCAGAATTTTATACAGAACTCCCTCAGGTTCTCAAGAGTTAGTCTCTATTTTGTGAGGAAAACCAATCTTCTGATCCAAGCCTGAATTGGGGGCTAAAAATATTCAGTACAAGGATTTATACCTTAAAGTCCCACACAATTCAGAAGCAGATTTTTTTTTTTTTTTTTCTTTTAGGAGTGAAATCAAAGGGGAAGTTTCAGCAGGCAGCAATATGTTCCCTGAAAATGCCCCTCCTCTATGCAAAGTTTACTATGAGTCCTGGACAGGGCATGCTGAGACCTCAGGACAGGGTCTGCTGGCAGAAAGGAGGCAAGAGGAGGCCAAGGCCCACCTAGGGGATAGTTCTGAGGTGGGGAAATCCAGACAGAGAGAAGCCCAGAGCTATGGGCTGGGACAGAGTACGAGGCGGACAAGCTTTGTGAGAGATTGCAGTGATTCAGAATTTAGGGTTCATTTCTAGGGCACAAGATACTTTGCCTGTTGTCATAAATCTTTTTTAGTTTGTTTGTTTTAGAAGAAAATAACTTTACTTTTTATTTTTTAAAACCCTTTTTATTTTGTACTGGGGTATAGCCAGTTAATAAACAACGCTGTGATAGTTTCAGGTGAACAGCAAAGGGACTCAGCCATACATATACATGTATCCATCTCCCCCCAGACTTCCTTCCCATCCAGACTGCCACGTAACATTGAGCAGAGTTCCCTGTACTCTATGGTGGTCCTTCTTGGTTATCCATTTAAAATACAGCAGTGTGTACCTGTCCATCCCAAACTTCCTAGCTATCCCTTTCCCCCTTCCTTTGCCCCTGGCAACCATAAATTTGTTCTCTAAGCCTGTGAGTCTCTTTCTGTTTCGTAACTTCATTTGTATCATTTCTTTTTAGATTCCACATATTGTTGTCATAAATCTTAATCTAAACATTTCCACCCCAACCCAGTATGTACAGGAAATAAAGGTAGGTCTGTTTCATCAGCTGAAGTCTTGTGATGGAAGATATTCATGTTATTGTATAAAACAAGCATGAAGTATGGAGGCAGAGGCTGAGAGCTAGCTGGAGGAACCAGTTCTACAGCTCACCCATACTGTGGAAAGGCTGGGGCGGTGGACAATGTATGCGAATGTCATGGACTACTCCCCACTTGGGTGGGCAGCCCTTACCGTAGCAGCCCCTTGAAGTATAAGGGGAAAAAAAGCAAAAAACGAGTAAGCAAGACCTGGATTTGCACCCAGCTTGACTCCTTACTAGGTGGGTAGATTATTTAATAACTTTGAACCTGTCATTTCTTTGGTAAAAGAAGGATAATAACATCTGCTTTACTGTAAGAATCAATGAGATAACATTAAGTACCTTACATAGTAGCTGGCATATTTTGATATACAAGAAGTGATAATTGCAATAACAAAGTCAGATAATATCTAAAACTGGTCATTTGTGGAGGGCCACAGACCACTGCCACTTGGGAATGTAGTTTTAGGTCCTTTCTGTGACAAGGACTCTCTACCAGGATAATGGGACAATCAAATGAAAATAGAATAGTTGACTCTACCCTCAGTTACTAGTAAATAGCATTACTGAGAATTGCATGCTAAAGAAAAGACCGCATCTGCATAACAGCTAGATAACTTAATATCCCAGCCTGCTATATTTCTAAAAGAGTACTCAGAATAAAGTACTTCATTTATAACAAGGGACAAGTCTGGCTCATCTCATGTAGTAAATGTCACAGTTATTGAAGCAAAGAGATCACAGTGAAAGTTCACCTTATCGATGCACACAGGATCAATTTTCATTGTTCTACAAAAATAAAATACAATAATTTTTTGTAAATATCTCCTACAACTTGTTATTTCTAATTTGAAAGAAAGGATCAGAAAGCTCATTATACCTCTCCAATAAAATATATTTGCTTTATATGTTACATCATTTATTTGTTACTGTTACTATTATGATGATGATTATTGTATTGGTCTCAGATATTTTGTTGTGTTCTACTGGGTTCTCTACCAAACCACACTTTTCCATGTCTTCTACCAAACCACATGTTACACAAAAAATCACGAACAGTTGAGTCACAGATGGAGAAACAGACATGGCTCATAAACATGGGTAAAGATTTTCAACCTAAGGCTATGCAGCCACGGATCCATGGGTGTGTGCTTAATCGCTTCAGTCGTGTCCGACTCTTGGTGACCCCATGGCTCCTCTGTCCGTGTGATTTCCTAAGCAAGAATACTGGAGTGGGTTACCGTGCTCTCCTCCAGGGGATCTTCCTGGCCAAGGGATTGAACCTGTGCCTCCTGCATTGCAGGCAGATTCTTTACCACTTGAGCCACTTGAGAAATCACATCTGAATATTTAAAGATGTCCAGAAAAAAACTAAGGCGCAAAAACAAGATGCAAACCCATTTCTATCTGCTCCCATATGTGAGAAAAAGGGAGAGCTATACAGATACACATAATATTATAAATACATGTATGTATATAAATATATACAAATATACACAGGCATATATAAAATCATAATTCCAGAAAGATATATGAAATCATGGCAGCAGTGTTTGCCCCTGGGCAGGGAGATCCAGGGTCTGCAATAAGAGGGAGACTATGTTTCATTGTAAGACTGTGCATTTGTATATTTTTGTCATCTGTATATGTTAGTTTTCCAATTGTATAACGTTGCTTATAAAAGCAAGACTCTAATGGAATCACTTGGAGATATGGGAGGAATAAAGCAAGCAAAGTTGCCTGAGGCAAATCTAAGATGATGGGTTTTGTAAATTAACCTTGAAAGAAGTAATCTCCAACCCACTATAGAGGTTTCTTCCAGTTAGTCATCCAGGTCACTCATTTTAATTCACTTACTTTTTATAAAACTCTATGGTTCAAGAGGGAGGGGACATATGTATACCTATGGCTGATTCATGTTGATGTTTGACAGAAAACAACAAAATTCTGTAAAGCAATTATCCTTCAATTAAAACATAAATTAATTAAAAAAAAAAAACTATGGTATATGTACCATCAGCATCATTTTACAGCTGACACAAGCAGGTTAAATGACCAAGCTGGCACAGTGGGTGGCCAAATGGAGATATGTATGCAGGTTTCTTGGATGTCAAACCCACACACGCACTTGGGCATCACACACACATGAACACTGCACCTTGACCTCTGCTACCAGGGGTCTGAAACCTCTCAATGGCTTATATGGCTTTGGCAAACTACAATTTCTATTTTTATAAAAGTCAAAGCCTCACCAGATGTGGTTAATACCAACAAATGTATTTCTGGATACTATTTGTCTTTGTGAATGTGATTCAAAAAACAAGTGAATGATATGATGCTTCACTTGGTAAAGCAGCTAGACATTTTCTACATATACATTAACTGACTTTCATGTCACAACAGCCTGGAAGAATAGTCATCCTCAATTTATAAATGAGAATACTGTGGCTTCATTTAGGGACCTACTCTCTTTGAAGGGGCAGAAATGGGACTGACCTCAGGTCTTCCAAGCTTAAATTTAGTGGTCCAAACACAATGCCACATCAAGGGTGAATACCATCTGAAAGCTACCTTTGGATGTGTGAGGTTTAATTGCAGACTCTGATTGTACACCGTCATGTCTTTTAGACCCAGAATTCAAAGTTCCTACTCTAATGTGAGCCCATTCTTCATTGATGCTTTCTAAATATGCAAGCTGTTCTAAATTTCAAGGTTTGCAACTTTGGAAGCTGAGTTCCAGTGAATTCTTCAGCAGATTTTTCTTTTAAAAACTTTGTCTCAATATACTTGTTATAATCATGGCAATTACTTTAATAGAAAGTTCCAATTACAAAGTTTTTCTAATTACAGGTCTATAAACAAAACATAAAAATATCTATTAGGCACGCCCAGCTACATTTCCTTTTTGTTTACTTCCCCTCTTCTTTTGTCAGTGCTTCTCTTCCCCAGGTTAAGGGCTGGGCTCTTCACTGTTGCTGTGAGATTCCCTGGTGGCTCAGTGGTAAAGAATCCACCTGCCAGAGCAGGAGATGTGGGTTGATCTCTGGGTCAGGAAGATTTCCTGGAGAAGGAAATGGCAACCCACTGCAGTATTCCTGCCGGGGAAATCTCATGAACAGGGGAGCCTGGTGGGCTACAGTCCATGTGGTCACAAAAGAGCTGAACACGACTTAGTACGCATGCACATCCTTTCTGCACAGGCAACTGAAATAGGCCATCCGGGGAAACGACAGCTGTGCTTTTTGTGCCTGACACCGCTCTCCATGATCAGATATGACTGTGCTTACAAGGGTTCAGTGAACTTTTTGAAAAATATATACCACATTCAAATAATCTTTTTTTGCAAAACAAACCTGGCAACAGGAAATGTCAAAATCATTAATCATATATTAAGTTTCATTAAAATTAAAACTTTGAAATAATTAGCTTCTGCTGCTTCCCAAGTGGTAATTATAGACCATCAGGAAGTATCACACTCTCTAGAATTTATTCCTTTAAACATTAAATGCTAAATATAAAACATTATAGTAAAAATAATTTTTGAGATTTTAACTATGGGAATATAAACAATACTTCCTGGGCACTGAGCTAAGCAAATCTCTCACAATTCAGGAAATCCTAATTTTACTTGACTCGGTGGTGAAATTAAAATGTTAATGAGTGACATTTCAAATGAAAACAGGGCTTGGGGCCAGGAAGATCCCCTGGAGAGGGAATGGCTATCCACTCCAGTATTCTTGCCTGGAGAATTCCATGGACAGAGTAGCTTGGTGGGCTACATTCCATGGAGTCACAAAGAGTTGGACACCACTGAGCGACTATCACTTTCACTTTTTTCCCCAAATGAAAGTAGAGTACAGAAGCATAAAAAAACCTATATTTAAATATTTGAAGACTTCTCTCTCTTTTCTTTCATTTAAAAGTAAGCATTTATCTTCCATTCTCAAAATTAAATGTTATTTATTCCGTGATAGTTATAAAAAAGTATGTGTTAGATTACTCTATTACATATTAGCAATTTCTCAGCAGATTTCTTTTTCTAACCAACTTCCATATGAGAACCTTTAAGTATATAATCTATAATCTTCAATTCCTCCTCTCATAATCCCATTATTTTCCCAAAATGAATTCCACCATGGAGGATAAGAAACTTATCTAGATAATACATATTATCTAAACAAACAGAATATTGTTAAACAATACTAAACAGTATTATAACAGTATTAAAAACAACATTGTTTTTACATGGAAATTATTGCCCATTAAACAAGATTAGCTGCTCGGTCCTGATGTGTGAGACACTCTAAGACACCAAGAGAGAGAAACAGACAGGGACCCTTGTTCTTAGGGAGTTTTGATCTTAGATGATGAGACAATGTAAAAATAGAAATGTTTATAGTACCTGTAAAGGCCACATTTGCCATTCCAGAAATGAAATGGCCTTGAATTTGTGGAAAGGGGGCAAAGAAGTGAGATGCAGGTGGAGAACATTGGCCCAGGTCCCTGCTAAGCTGCTAAGTCGCTTCAGTCATGTCCGACTCTGTGCGACCCCTGAGACAGCAGCCCACCAGGCTCTCCCGTCCCCAGGACTCTCCAGGCAAGAACACTGGAGTGGGTTGCCATTTCCTTCTCCCAGGTCCCTGCTGCTGCTGCTGCTAAGTCGGTTCAGTCGTGTCCGACTCTGTGCGACCACACAGACGGCAGCCCACCAGACTCCCCCATCCCTGGGATTCTCCAGGCAAGAATACTGGAGTGGGTTGCCATTTCCTTCTCCAATGCATGAAAGTGAAAAGTGAAAGTGATACCCTCACAAAGTAGAGGCTCCAAACAGAAAGAAAATAACATATAGTGAGTCCCTAACTCAAGCAGGGTTCTAAGTGCTCTACGTTAATATCACGTGGGCCGAAAGAGATAGTCTAGTTGGTGCACAAGGAGAGAAGACGACAAGAGAGGAATCATTAGCCTGAGCTAGGGATTTTGGAATTACTTGATAAGAAGTAGAGGTGAAATCACAGGAATGACTCTGCCAAAGCAGAGAACAGGAAATGAGAAAGAACAAGACTTGAATATTGGCTGTGTTTGTAAGTGGGCAATGAAAAGGCTATATGAAATTGAATACACAAATGGACAAAACTCAGATTATATATAAAAACAGAATTCAGACCCACATGTGTAGCAACTTAACCAACATCTTATCCACAATAACTAGCCTAGGAAGCCAGGTCATATAGGTCAGACATGTAGGAAGTCAGACTACTATCTCTGGTAACAATCCACAGAGCCAAACAATAATTTTTGCAACCAAAATAACCAGGATTTTCTCATTTGATTAATAACTGATATCTTCTGTAATTTTTGTCCACACTTCCAACTTAGAAACAACCAGAGAGAGAAATATGCTCCCTTACTCCATCACATAGGATGGCTCATTTTAATTAAGTTAGAACCTAACCTAATGTACCTCCAGCATCCCGAGACCAACAGCTTCCAATAAGTGCACACATGAAGGCTTCCTTTTTCCACTATAAAGTTTTCCCCCTTCTCTGCTTGACTCTGAGCCTCTACCAAATGCAACTGATGGTGACCGACTCCCTTACTATAGCCACCTCTGAATAGTCTTTACTTTTTTATTTGCTTGTTCTAAATTTATTTCCACAGGATTATTGGTATAGAGATGGTTATCTTTGGAAAGGGCAAGAAAAATCTCTTCCTTTGAATAAAAATGGGAGGAGGGAAGGATGAGTAAAGACACTTGGGGATTCTAAGGTGGCAAGAAAGCTGAAGTAACAAATTATACCACATAGATGCCATTTCTCAAAGTAATCTCTAAGCAGATTCAGGAGAGGGAAGGTTGGGGCTGTAGGAAAGTGAAAGGAGTTTAGAACTGGAGAAAGAAAACAGGGAGCCAATAATAAACGGGTAAAATGCCCAGAGCAATCTACAGATTTAATGCAATCCCTATCAAAATAACCATAGTATTTTTCACAGAACAAGAACAAATAACCTTCACATTTACATGGAATCAAGAAAGGCCATGAATAGTCCAAGTAATCTTGAGAACAGAGAACAAAGCTGGAGGTGTAATGCTCCCAGACTTCAGACTAAAGCTATAGTAGTTAGAACAGTATGGTATTGTCCAAAAACAGGTACATAGATCAGTGGAACAGAATAGAAAGCCAAGAAATTAACCCATACATTTGTGATTGATTAATCTATGACATTCAGGTATGACCTAAATCAAATCAAAACCCTTAATGTTATATAATGGAGGTGATGAATAGATTCAAGATATTAAATCTGATAGACAGAGACCCTGAAGATCTATGGATGGAGATTCATAACATTGTACGGGAAGCAATGACCAAAACAATCCCAAAGAAAAATAAATGCGAGACAGCAAAGGGGTTATCTAAGGAGGCTTTACAAATAGTTGAGGAAAGAAGAGAAGTGAAAGGCAAAGGATAAAGGATATACCCAACTTAATGCCGAGTTCCAGAGAACAGCATGGAGAGATAGGAAAGCCTTCTTAAGTGAATGATGTAAGAAATAGAGGAAAAAAATAGAATGGCAAAGACTAGACATCTATTCAAGAAAATTGGAGATATCAAGGGAACATTTCATGCAAGGACGGACATGATAGTGGGAAGGAGCTGACAGAAGCAGAAGAGATAAGAAGAGGTGGCAGGAATACATAAAAGAACTACACAAGAAAGGTCTTCATGGCCTGGATAACTATGATGGTGTGGTCACTCATCTAGAGCTGGATATCCTGAAGTCAAATGGGTCTTAGGAAGCATTACTATGAACAAAACCAGTGGAGGTAATGGCATTCCAACTGAGCTATTTCAAATCCTAAAAGATGATGCTGTAAAATGCTACACTGAATATGTCAGCAAATTTGGAAAACTCAGCAGTGGCCACAAGACTGGAAAAGATTAGTTTTCATTCCAATTCTAAAGCAGGGTAATGCCAAAGAATGTTCAAACTACTGTACAATTGTGCTCATTTCACATGCCAGCAAGGTTATGCTCAAAAGCCTTCAAGTTAGGCTTCAGCAATATGTGAACTGAGAACTTTCAAATGTACAAGCTGGTTTAGAAAAGACAGAGGAACCAGAGATCAAATTGCCAGTATTCACTGGATCATGGAGAAAGCAAGAGAATTCCAGAAAAACACCTAGTTCTGCTTCATTGACTACACTAAAATCTGACTGTGCGGATCACAACAAACTGTGGAAAATTCTTAAAGATCCAGACTGCCTTACCTGTTTCCTAAGAAACCCACATGAAGGTCAAGAAGAAACAGTTAGAGCCAGACAAGGAACAAGGAAAGTGAAAAGTGAAAGTGAAAGTTGTTCAGTCATGTCTGACTCTTTGTGACTCCATGGACTGTAATCCATGAAATTCTCCAGGCCAGATTACTAGAGTGGGTAGCCTTTCCCTTCTCCAGGGGATCTTAGTTCAAAATTGGGAAAGGAGTACGACAAGGCTGTATGTCATCACCCTGTTTATTTAACTTATATGCAGAGTTCATCATGTGAAATGCCAGGCTGGATGAATCACAAGTTGGAATCAAATTGTCAGGGATAAACATCAATAACCTCAGATATGCAGATGATACCACTCTAATGGCAGAAAGTGAAGAGGAACTAAAGAGCTTCTTGATGAAGGTAGAAGAGGAGAGAGAAAAAGCTGGCTTGAAAGTTAATGTTAATAAAATTAAGATCATGGCATCCAGTTCCATCACTTCATGACATACAGAAGGGGAAAAAGTGGAAGCAGTGACAGGCTTTATTTTCTTGGGCTCCAAAATCACTGTGGATGGTGACTGCAGCCATGAAATTAAAAGATACTTGCTGCTTGGAAGAAAAGCTCCGACAAATTAGACAGTGTTTAAAAAAGCAGAGGCATCACTTTGTTGGTAAAGGCCTGTAGTCAAAGCCATGGTTTTTCCAGTAGTCACATACAGAAGTGAGAGGTGGACCATAAAGAAAGCTAAGCATGGAAGAATTAATGCTTTTGAATTATGGAGTTGCAGAAGGCTTTTGAGAGTCTCTTGGACTGCAAGGAGATCAAACCAGTCATTTCTAAAGGAAATCAACTGTGAATATTCACTGGAAGAACTGATGCTGAAGCTGAAGCTCCCATACTTTGATCACTTGATGGGAAGAGCTAACTCACTGGAAAAGACCCTGATGCTGGGAAAGACTGAAGGCAACAGGAGAAGGGGGTGGCAGAGAAAGATGCTTAGATAGAATCACCGATTGAATGGACATGAATTTGAGCAAACTCTAGGAAACAGTGAAGGTGTGCTGCAGTCCATGAGGTCGCAAAGAGTCAAGACAGAACTAAGCATCTGAACAACAACAACAATCTATGACAAAGGAGGCAAGAATATACAATGAGGAAAAAAGTCTCTTCAGTGGGTGGTGCTGGGAAAAGTGGAAAGCTACTTCTAAATGAATGAAATGAGAATATTTTTTATGCAGTACACAAAAATAAACTCAAAATATACTGGAGACCTAAATGTAAGACCAGAGATCATAAAGCTCCTAGAAGAAAGCATAGGCAGAGCACACTTTGGCATAAATAACTGTAATAATTTTTTTTTGGATCTGTTTCCTAAAGCAAAGGAAACAAAAGCAAATACACATGAACGAGACCTTATTACATGTAAAACCTTTTGTACAGCAAGGAAAAGCATCAACAAAACAACAACAAAGAGGGGAGAGGGAAAGATGGCGGAGGAATAGGACGGCAAGACCACTTTCTCCCTCACAAATTCCTCAAAAGAACATTTCAACGCCGAGCAAACTTCACAAAACAACTTCTGTAGGCTGGCAGAGGACATCAGGCAACCAGAAAAGCAGATCATTGTCTTCAAAAACAGGTAGGAAAAAATATAAAAGACGAAAAGGAGACAAAGGAGGTGGGGAGGGAGCTCCGTCCCAGGAAGGGAAGCCCGTCCCGGGAAGGGAATTTTAAGAAGAGAGGTTTCCAAACACCAGGAAACACTCTCCCTGCCGAGTCTGTGGCGAGCCTTGGAAACACAGAGGGCAACATAACAGGAAGGAAAAATAGATAAATAATTAAAACCAACAGATTACAAGCCCAACAGTACCTCCCCCAGCGGAAAAGCAGCACAGACGCCTGCATCCGCCACTGGGAAGTGGGGGCAGGGCAGGGACGCGCGGGAGGCGCGGGCAGCAGAGCTTTGTAAGAATCGGGCAGGAATGCCCCACGCGCAACCAGAACGATCTAACGTGGGCTAGCAAACCAGACTGTGGGATAGCTACCACGCGAAAAGCTCGAACATAAGACACCACCAGGACTGAGCGCAGAACAAAGGACAGAACGGGAAAAGCCGGCTGCAGACCATCCCCCGCCGGGGACAGGCAGCCAGAGTCGTAGGGACTGGAAGGGGGCAATTGCAGACTCGGGACCTAACTGCAAGCAAGCTCCTTTGCTAAGACTTCTGGGGGTGCTGGACAGTCACAGTCTACCGCACGGGGTGCGCCAGCGGTCCGCCCAGAAAGCTGAGCAGCAGCGGCAGAAAAGGTGACAAGCCGCGGCGATCGCGCTCGCCAAACTCCTGAGCTACTCGGACCTGGGAAGGGCACAAAGCGCAGTTCCAGCTGAATCTGTGCCTCTAAGGGCTGCCTGAGCGCCGAACCTGAGCGGCTTGGACCGGGGAAGTGCACGCAGCCTAGGGCCGGCCCCAGACGGTTCCCGGCTGAGCATCCTGGAGCTGGAGCGGTTTGTGCGCCGCGAGAAAGGACAGGTCAAGCCGGGCAGAGATACTGCGTGCACACGACAGTGCTATTTGTTAGCAGCAGCCCCCCTCCTCACAGCGCAACTAAACTAGTGAGCCTAAAAAGCCAGCAAACAGAAGAAGTTAAACAGAGGGAACCACCTTGGAAGTGATCCCACACGGCCCATTACACCAGAAAGGGCCAGATATTTTTAATATTTTTAAAATCATTCCTTTTTTTTTTTTTTTTTTTTGCTTTTTTTTCTAACTTTTTTTAAATTGTTAAGTCTTCTATTTCTCCTCTAATTTTTATTTCTATAACCTATTATTACTATATTTTTTTTTGTTTGTTTGTTTTAAAAAGACTTTTTTTTTTTTTTTTTTAAGGCAAACACCATATACAGTCTTTGGATGGTTGTTGATGGCTTTTTTTTTTTTTTTTGATTGTTTGTTTGTTTATTTGTTTTTTAATAATTCTTTTTCTTTCTTTTTTTTTCTTTCTTCCTTTTTCCTTCTGCTTCTCTCTAATATTGTATCTTTGAAAATCCAACCTCTACTCTAGATTTTTAATCTTTGCTCTTAGGTTTTTGTGGTCAATTTTGTACATTTAAAAACCCAAACTTCACTATCCCAGTTTACCTGAGAGCGAGATTACTGGCTTGACCACTCTCTCCTCCTCTGGACTCTCCTTTTTCTCCATCAGGTGGCCTCTGTCTCTTTTCTCCCCCATCTCTCCTCTATCCAACTCTGTGAATCTCTGTGTGTTCCAGACAGTGGAGAACACCTAAGGAACAGGTTACTGGCAGGATTTGTCTCTCTCCTACTCATTCCTCTCTCTGATCCTCCTGGTCACCTCTGTATACTTCCTCCCTCTCCTCTTCCCCGTATAACTCTGTAAATACCTCTGAGCGGTCCAGACTATAGAGCGCACATAAGGAAGTGACTACTGGCTAGCTTGCTCTCTTCTCTTTTGATCTCACCGCATCTCATTCCAGTTACCTCTAACTACCCCCTCCATCTTCTCTTCTCCTTATAACTCAGTGAACCCCTCTGAGTGTCCCTCAATGTGGAGAAACTTTTCATCTTTAACCTAGATGTGTTATCATCAGTGCTGTATAGATGGAGAAGTCTAGAGGCTACTGTAAAAATAAAACTGAAAACCAGAAGCAGGAGGCTTAAATCCAAAGCCTGAAAACATTAGAGAACTCTTGAATTCAGGGAACATTAAGCAACAGGAGCCCATCTAATGCCTTCATACCTACACTGAAACCAAGTTCCACCTAAGGGCCAACAAATTCCAAAACAAGACATACCACACAAATTCTCCAGCAACACAGGAACACTCCCCTGAGCTTCAATATACAGGCAGCTCAAAATTATCCCCAAACCTTTGATGTCTCGTAACCCATTACGGGTCACGCCATTGCACTCCAGAGAGAAGAAACCCAGCTCCACCCACCAAAACTCCAACACAAGCCTCCCTAACCAGGAAACCTTGACAAGCCACTGATAGAACCCCACCCAAAGTGAGGAAGCTCCATAATAAAGAGAACTCCACAAATTCCCAGAATATAAAAAGGTCACCCCAAACGCAGCAATATAACCAAGATGAAGAGACAGAGGAATACACAGCAGGTAAAGGAACAGGAGAGTTGCCCACCAAACCAAACAAAAGTGGAAGAAGTAGGGAATCTACCGGAGAAGGAATTCCGAATATTGATAGTGAAAATGATCCAAAATCTTGAAATCAAAATGGAATCACAGATAAATAGGCTAGAGACAAGGATTGAGAAGATGCAAGAAAGGTTTAACAAGGACCTAGAAGAAATAAAAAAGAGTCAAAATATAATGAATAATGCAATAAATGAGATCAGAAACACTCTGGAGGCAACAATTAGTAGAATAACGGAGGCAGAAGATAGGATTAGTGAAATAGAAGATAGAATGGTAGAAATAAATGAATCAGAGAGGAAACAAGAACAACGAATTAAAAGAAATGAGGACAATCTCAGAGACCTCCAGGACAATATGAAACGCTCCAACATTCGAATTATAGGAGTCCCAGAAGAAGAAGACAGAAAGAAAGATCATGAGAAAATCCTTGAGGAGATAATAGTTGAAAACTTCCCTAAAATGGGGAAGGAAATAATCACCCAAGTCCAAGAAACACAGAGAGTTCCAAATAGGATAAACCCAAGGCGAAACACCCCAAGACACATATTAATCAAATTAACAAAGATCAAACACAAAGAACAAATATTAAAAGCAGCAAGGGAAAAACAACAAATAACACACAAGGGGATTCCCATTAGGATAACAGCTGATCTTTCAATAGAAACTCTTCAGGCCAGGAGGGAATGGCAAGACATACTTAAAGTGATGAAAGACAATAACCTACAGCCCAGAATACTGTACCCAGCAAGGATCTCATTCAAATATGAAGGAGAAATCAAAAGCTTTACAGACAAGCAAAAGCTGAGAGAATTCAGCACCACCAAACCAGCTCTCCAACAAATTCTAAAGGATATTCTCTAGACAGGAAACACGAAAAGGGTGTATAAACTCGAACCCAAAACAATAAAGTAAATGGTAACGGGATCACACTTATCAATAATTACCTTAAACGTAAATGGGTTGAACGCCCCAACCAAAAGACAGAGACTGGCCGAATGGATACAAAAACAAGACCCCTCTATATGCTGCTTACAAGAGACCCACCTCAAAACAAGGGACACATACAGACTGAAAGTGAAGGGCTGGAAAAAGATATACCACGCAAATAGAGACCAAAAGAAAGCAGGAGTGGCAATACTCATATCCGATAAAATAGACTTTAAAGCAAAGGCTGTGAAAAGAGACAAAGAAGGCCACTACATAATGATCAAAGGAACAATCCAAGAAGAAGATATAACAATTATAAATATATATGCCCCCAATATAGGAGCCCCGCAATATGTAAGACAAATGCTAACAAGTATGAAAGGGGAAATCAACAATAACACAATAATAGTGGGAGACTTTAATACCCCACTCACACCTATGGACAGATCAACTAAACAGAAAATTAACAAAGAAACGCAAACTTTAAATGATACATTAGATCAGTTAGACCTAATTGATATCTATAGGACATTTCACCCCAAAACAATGAATTTCACTTTTTTTTCAAGTGCTCATGGAACCTTCTCCAGGATAGATCACATCCTGGGCCATAAATCTAAACTTGATAAATTCAAAAAAATCGAAATCATTCCAAGCATCTTTTCTGACCATAATGCATTAAGATTAGATCTCAATTACAGGAGAAAAACTATTAAAAATTCCAACATATGGAGGTTGAACAACACACTTCTGAATAACCAACAAATCACAGAAGAAATCAAAAAAGAAATCAAAATATGCATAGAAACTAATGAAAATGAAAACACAACAACTCAAAACCTGTGGGACACTATAAAAGCAGTGCTAAGAGGAAAGTTCATAGCAATACAGGCATACCTCAAGAAACAAGAAAAAAGTCAAATAAATAACCTAACTCTGCAACTAAAGCAACTAGAAAAGGAAGAGTTGGAGAACCCCAGAGTTAGTAGAAGGAAAGAAATCTTAAAAATTAGGGCAGAAATAAATGCAAAAGAAACAAAAGAGACCATAGCAAAAATCAACAAAGCCAAAAGCTGGTTCTTTGAAAGGATAAATAAAATTGACAAACCATTAGCCAGACTCATCAAGAAGAAAAGAGAGAAAAATCAAATCAATAAAATTAGAAATGAAAATGGAGAGATCACAACAGACAACACAGAAATACAAAGGATCATAAGAGACTACTATCAGCAGTTGTATGCCAATAAAATGGACAACGTGGAAGAAATGGACAAATTCTTAGAAAAGTACAATTTTCCAAAACTGAACCAGGAAGAAATAGAAAATCTTAACAGACCCATCACAAGCACGGAAATTGAAACGGTAATCAGAAATCTTCCAGCAAACAAAAGCCCAGGTCCAGACGGCTTCACAGCTGAATTCTACCAAAAATTTCGAGAAGAGCTAACACCTATCCTCCTCAAACTCTTCCAGAAAATTGCAGAGGAAGGTAAACTTCCAAACTCATTCTATGAGGCCACCATCACCCTAATACCAAAACCTGACAAAGATGTCACAAAAAAGGAAAACTACAGGCCAATATCACTGATGAACATAGATGCAAAAATCCTCAACAAAATTCTAGCAATCAGAATCCAACAACACATTAAAAAGATCATACACCATGACCAAGTGGGCTTTATCCCAGGGATGCAAGGATTCTTCAATATCCGCAAATCAATCAATGTAATTCACCACATTAACAAATTGAAAAATAAAAACCATATGATTATCTCAATAGATGCAGAGAAGGCCTTTGACAAAATTCAACATCCATTTATGATAAAAACTCTCCAGAAAGCAGGAATAGAAGGAACATACCTCAACATAATAAAAGCAATATATGACAAACCCACAGCAAACATTATCCTCAATGGTGAAAAATTGAAAGCATTTCCCCTAAAGTCAGGAACAAGACAAGGGTGTCCACTTTCACCGCTACTATTCAACATAGTTCTGGAAGTTTTGGCCACAGCAATCAGAGCAGAAAAAGAAATAAAAGGAATCCAAATTGGAAAAGAAGAAGTAAAACTCTCACTGTTTGCAGATGACATGATCCTCTACATGGAAAACCCTAAAGACTCCACCAGAAAATTACTAGAGCTAATCAATGAATATAGTAAAGTTGCAGGATATAAAATCAACACACAGAAATCCCTTGCATTCCTATACACGAATAATGAGAAAGTAGAAAAAGAAATCAAGGAAACAATTCCATTCACCATTGCAACGAAAAGAATAAAATACTTAGGAATATATCTACCTAAAGAAACTAAAGACCTATATATAGAAAACTATAAAACACTGATGAAAGAAATCAAAGAGGACACTAATAGATGGAGAAATATACCATGTTCATGGATCGGAAGAATCAATATAGTGAAAATGAGTATACTACCCAAAGCAATTTACAAATTTAATGCAATCCCTGTCAAGCTACCAGCCACATTTTTCACAGAACTAGAACAAATAATTTCAAGATTTGTATGGAAATACAAAAAACCTCGAATAGCCAAAGCAATCTTGAGAAAGAAGAATGGAACTGGAGGAATCAACTTGCCTGACTTCAGGCTCTACTACAAAGCCACAGTCATCAAGACAGTATGGTACTGGCACAAAGACAGACATATAGATCAATGGAACAAAATAGAAAGCCCAGAGATAAATCCACACACATATGGACACCTTATCTTTGACAAAGGAGGCAAGAATATACAATGGAGTAAAGACAATCTCTTTAACAAGTGGTGCTGGGAAAACTGGTCAACCACTTGTAAAAGAATGAAACTAGATCACTTTCTAACACCGTACACAAAAATAAACTCAAAATGGATTAAAGATCTAAATGTAAGATCAGAAACTATAAAACTCCTAGAGGAGAACATAGGCAAAACACTCTCAGACATAAATCACAGCAGGATCCTCTATGATCCACCTCCCAGAATTCTGGAAATAAAAGCAAAAATAAACAAATGGGATCTAATTAAAATTAAAAGCTTCTGTACAACAAAAGAAAATATAAGCAAGGTGAAAAGACAGCCTTCTGAATGGGAGAAAATAATAGCAAATGAAACAACTGACAAACAACTAATCTCAAAAATATACAAGCAACTTCTGCAGCTCAATTCCAGAAAAATAAATGACCCAATCAAAAAATGGGCCAAAGAACTAAATAGACATTTCTCCAAAGAAGACATACGGATGGCTAACAAACACATGAAAAGATGCTCAACATCACTCATTATTAGAGAAATGCAAATCAAAACCACAATGAGGTACCACTTCACACCAGTCAGAATGGCTGCGATCCAAAAATCTGCAAGCAATAAATGCTGGAGAGGGTGTGGAGAAAAGGGAACCCTCCTACACTGTTGGTGGGAATGCCAAACTAGTACAGCCACTATGGAGAACAGTGTGGAGATTCCTTAAAAAATTGCAAATAGAACTACCTTATGACCCAGCAATCCCACTTCTGGGCATACACACGGAGGAAACCAGAATTGAAAGAGACACATGTACCCCAATGTTCATCGCAGCACTGTTTATAATAGCCAGGACATGGAAACAACCTAGATGTCCATCAGCAGATGAATGGATAAGAAAGCTGTGGTACATATACACAATGGAGTATTACTCAGCCGTTAAAAAGAATTCATTTGAATCAGTTCTGATGAGATGGATGAAACTGGAGCCAATTATACAGAGTGAAGTAAGCCAGAAAGAAAAACACCAATACAGTATACTAACACATATATATGGAATTTAGGAAGATGGCAATGACGACCCTGTATGCAAGACAGGAAAAAAGACACAGATGTGTATAACGGACTTTTGGACTCAGAGGGAGAGGGAGAGGGTGGGATGATTTGGGAGAATGGGAATTCTAACATGTATACTGTCATGTAAGAATTGAATCGCCAGTCCATGTCTGACGTAGGGTGCAGCTTGCTTGGGGCAGATGCATGGGGATGACCCAGAGAGATGTTGTGGGGAGGGAGGTGGGAGGGGGGTTCATGTTTGGGAACGCATGTAAGAATTAAAAATTTTAAAATTTAAAAAAAAAAATAAAAAAATTTAAAAAAAATAAAATAAAATAAAGAATAAAAAAAAAAAAAAAAAAAAACAAAACAACAACAAAGACAGCTATTAAACAGAAGAAAATATTTGAATGTGATATGGCTTATAAGGGGTTAATATCAGAACTATATAAACAACTCATATAACTCTAAATAAAAAAAAATAAATAAACAACTCAATTTAAAAAATGGGCAGAAGTCCTGAATAACTATTTTTCCAAAGATGACATGCAAATCTCCAGCAGGCACATGAAAAGATGCTCAAGATCACCAGTTACTAGGGAAATGCAAACCAAAGCCTCAACGAGACACCTCACACCTGTCAGAATGGCCATTACCAAAAAACTCTATAAACAAGAAAGGCTGGAGAGGATGTGGAAAAAAGGGAACCCTTGTACACTGTTGGTGGAACTGTGAATTGAAGCAGCCACTGTGGGAAATGGTATGGAAGTTTATCTAAAAACAGAACTACCATCTAATCCAGCCATTCTACTCCTGTGTATCTAATCCAAAGAAAACACAGTAATTCAAAACATACATGTACCCCAGCGTTCATAGCAGCATATTTAAAATAGCCAAAATATGGAAGCAATCTAAGAAACTATCAACAGAAGAATGGATAAAGATGTGATACATATATGTATGGAAGGAAATGCCAACCCACTCCAGTATTCTTGCCTGGAAAATTTCAGGAACAGAAGAGCTTGACAGGCTACAGGCCATAACGTCACCAAGAGTTGGACGTGACTTAGCCACTAAACGTAATATGTGTGTGTGTGTGTGTGTGTGTGTGTATGTGTGTGTGTGTGTGTGTGTGTGTGTGTAATGGAATATTAGGCATAACAAAGAATGGGGTTTTGCCATTTGCAACAATATGGATGATGGATGGCAGAAACAGACTCACAAATACAGAGACCAAACTTGTGGTTACTGGTAAAGAAAGGAAAATGGGGAGGGGTAAGATAGAGCTAAGGCATTAAGAGGTACAATAAGTTAGAAATAAATAAGTTACAAGAATATATTATTGTACAACATGGGGAATATAGACAATACTTTATAATAACTTTAAATGGAATATAATCTATAAAACTATTGAATCCTTTTTTTGATTCAATAATATTGAATTGGATCATCATATACTCAATCATTGAATCATCGCACACTCAGAATGAATATAGTATTGTAAATCAGCTTTGTAAATCAACTATGTTGTTGTTTAGTTGCTAAGTCATGTCTGACTCCTTGCGACCCTGTGGGCTGTAGCCCTCCAGGCTCCTCTGCCCGTGGGTTTCCTAGGCAAGAATACTAGAGTGGCTTGCCAGTTCCATCTCCAGGAGATCTTCCTAACCCAGAGATCGAACCCGAGTCTCCTGCATTGCAGGCATGTTCCTTTACCTCTAAGCACCGCTATACTTCAATTAAAAAAGAAATAGGTAAAATGGCTCACTTTTGATACTGGCATTATAAAAGGAAAATTACATTAAGAAATTTGTAAGGGAAACAGGTTCATGGTGAGCTAAAATGGAGAAACGAGGAGAAAATGTGAAACAAAAGCTCTAGAGCCAGTTTTTGCCTTAGTCCACCTTTCATCATGATTGTTTCAGTTCAGTTCAGTCGCTCAGTCGTGTCCGACTCTTTGCGACCCCATGAATCACAGCACAGCAGGCCTCCCCTGTCCATCACCAACTCTTGGAGTCCACTCAAACTCATGTCCATCGAGTCAGTGTTGTTTAGTACATTAGAAATCTATTTGTAGTACCAGGTGCTCTAGGCTTTTATATTCTTTCCTGTTCCTTGGGGGTGGGGGCTGTAGATTAATGTTTCTCTTTCTCTTTAGACAGAAAAGCATGCAGATGTCAAATATGAAGCCAAAAACTGAGTCTTCTAAATTTGGGAGCAACACTAATTTAAAAACAAGGTTGGGTTTGTCAATATAAACCATGGCAGATCAAAGTGAATCTAAACAGAGGAAAAATTTGTAGATTAAGAATAAGATAAAAAAAATGGATGAAAAGACTCTTATTTTGGAGCAAAGTTAAATGGAATGTAAAAGGGGACTGCAAATACTTATAATGAACTTGTGTCCCTTAATAAAAGGAACAGTCAACACTTACTGTGTATTTACCATATGACAAATGTTATTGTTTGAAAGGTACTTGCATCAACATGCTTAGTCTTTACAGAAACCTTTCAAATAGGACATCATAACTGTCCTCATTATAGAGATGAAAAAAAGTGTGGCAATAAAATTGAGAAATTTGCCCCAAATTGCAAGTCTCCTAAGTGGTACAGCCAAATTCAAACACAGGGAACGTGGCCCCTATAGCCCATGTTCTTATTTCCATAGTATGAAAGGAAGGAAAGGAAAAAGGGTGAGGGAATGCTACTCAGTCACAAAAGCAACTTTCAAAACCTTTCCTCCGGTGTCCTTGTACCCTCATCACTAATATCCTTGGGGGATAACTTAATGACACTCTTAGAACTCAAAGTTTCGATATTTAACAGAACGCTCCACGAAAGGAACCAGGGCTCATCAGACAGGAGACAAACACCAGGTCTCAGAATCAGAAAATTCAAAATGGGGCTGGAACAGCTTGCAGCTTCCAGGAGGTAAGGCTGCTCTCAGAGAAATCTAGAATAATGTCCAAATGTACAGAAGACAGCTCCTACTAGCCAAGAATAAAAAGGGCATTAAAAGGGAAAACAATGATTATAGTCTATTGGAGCAAGTTGTATCTGTTAAAGTAGCTCTAAGGTCATGATACAGAGAGAAAGTACAAACTACCAGGAAGTGATTGTCAATGCACAAAGAGGTCTCTCAATACTATCTTCTAGAAATGTTATATATTGATGATCCAAAGTATATATGTCGTATTTTGGAGATGCAAGTGGGCTATTAATATATAGATACCTCAGTGACTCAGATGGTAAAGAATCTGCCTGCAATGCAGGAGAGCCAGGTTCAACCCTTGGGTTGGGAAAATTCCCCTGGAGAAGGAAATGGTAACCCACTCCAAGTCCAGTGTTCTTGCCTGGAGAATCTCATGGACAGAGAAGCCTGGTAGGCTATATAGTCCATGGGGTTGCAAAAAGTCAGACACGACTGAGCAAGTAACATTTTTGCACTTTCATGAATATAGCATATTATTTTAAAGTAAGTAAATAATGGATCAGAGAAGGAAATTCAGAAAACAGAGGTATGAAAAACATAAAATAGGGAAGCCAGCTTTCTAACAGAGAAATTGTAAAATTTATACAATCTATATAAAGTGTGTGTGTGTTGGTGGTGGAGGTGCCCTATTAAAGTGAGTCTGCCCTTACCATACTTTTTTTAGCCAAACCTTGGTGGTCTAGGCCACCCTTTATTAGAGAACAACTATTATAACTTACCTACTCCCCTGGTGGCTCAGTGGTAAAGAATCCACCTGCAATGCAGGAGATGCAGGTTTGATCCCTTGGTCAGGAAGATCTCCTGGAGTAGAAAAATAGCAACCCACTCCAGTATTTGTGCCAAGGAAAATCCCATGGACAGATGAGCCTTGTGGGCTATAGTCCATATGGTTGCAAAGAGTTGGACATTCCTGAGCAACTGAACACACACATAGTAACTTATATGTTAATTACCCAGCCTAAAATATTACATGGGTCCCATTTTATACAGACCCAAGTTCATTCACTTTACGGTAAAAGCAAATTACTGGGTTCAGGAATAGTGGGGATTATATGGAGAGAGAGAAAGAGAGACTGAGTTGGTCCATTCCCTTTATGTTTCAGACCAAATGGGCATAAGCTAAAATGGATATACAGATTTGTGAGTGAGCCCAACCAGGCTAGTAGTCACCCAGACCCAGGACTGATTCACAAGGATGAGAGGCAAGTGTGAGGAAGCCCAGGAGCAGGGGTTGACATAATTAATAATTACCTGGATAGAAATGATGGCAAACATCCATCAATATGTTTAAAAGCCAACAACAGCCAACCTAGAAATTTATGTTTATTTAGCTTGTTTATTGAGAGTTTACATTACTATAGTTTATGGGAATTGGACTTGAGACGGAAAAGGAGCAAGGTGAAAAGTGATTCTGTGTGCATTTATCCACAAGGTGTGGTAAAGAAAAGTCCATCTTCTAGTAAGTGTCTAATGATGTTTCTAGTGGGGCAGTAACAATCCAAAACAACTGATGTAGGATTCGTCCAGGAGAGATAGATGTAACTGCAAAATGAAAAATGGAGGTCTCTCATCCAAATGGGTGAGTTCCACAGGTGAGCAGGCATTCTGCATGTGAGCAGCAGTGGGAGGTAAGTTCCAGCATCTCTGGTCCCTGGGGATGTGACATGTGGGAAACATCATAGTGCATAGTTACATCTTGCAGGAATGGTGTAAAACAATAATTAGGGCCACTAGTGAACCACAAATTAGCCCAAACACAGGATGTATACAATCTCAACTGGCCGTTTAAGTCATTCTTGATTCTCAGTAATGCCCCAGAGCCTACTGAAATATAGTTTCTTGGTAAAACTAGAAAATCTGCCTTTCACCCTCTCAGGTGATCAAGTGACGTGGAGGTTTATATTACTAGGGACTAAATCAGCAATTAAAAACACACAGGAAAATGATGGAAAGTACACATAAATTTAGTACAAAGAGACAAAGAAATAGGTCAAAGTCATTTACTGAGGTCAAAAAACCTTGTTTCTGGGCATGAAAACTGAGGTTGGCTGAAATACACTTTGGAAGATGTGTTTAGAGCAGTTATTTTATTGACTCATATGGAAAACTATAATCGAGGGTATCATTATTCTACTATTAGAACAGTATTATAGAAGCTAACTAATAAAACAAAGAAGAGAAATAAAATAAGTCAGGAAATAATAAATCACAAACTGGATATTATTTATTGGGAGATACATGTTTTAGGGGGACATATAAAAGACTCAACAAAGAAAGACATGTTGAGTGGGCAGTATGACTTAGAGCAGGAATCTTTCAGAGGACAGAAAGGTATCTAGGCTAGCTAGTAGAGATAAAATGAATTAAAGTAATATATATAGAAAAGAATACACTGGGTGAAGAGACCTTGGAAAGGGGCTGTCAAAACAGTGAGAAGCTGCTGACAGACTGTAGGATGTCTTGTATTCTTTCAACTTTCAGGAGTGAGGAAGCTACAAACACAGAGGGAGCTTAATTACCAAGGTAATGAGATCTCAGCAAAGGTTGCACTGAGCAAGCAGCACTCTTTAGGATAATGACACCATAAGGAGAAGAACATAAAAAGAAAACTTTGCGAGTGAAAGCATTAGTTGCTCAGTCGTGTCCAACTCTTTGCAACTCCACGGACTATAGCCTGCCAGGCTCCTCAGTCCATGGGATTCTCCAGGCAAGAATACTGGAGTGGGTTGCCATTCCATTCTCCAGTGATCTTCCTGACCAGGAACTGAACCCTGGTCTCCCACATTGCAGGCAGATTCTTTACCATGTGAGCTATCAGGGAAGCCCATATAAGGAGAAGAACATAAAAAGAAAACTATGTGAGTGAGTAAAAGGTAACCGGAAGCTGAGCATCATGTGACTTCCTCAGCACCACCTTGAGGCTGGAAAGGTTAATGACAGGAGAAGGTCATGAGAGGAGGACTAGAACTCTGTAGAGAAGGGCTAAGTTGAGACTGGTATGCTAGGGCTTCTGCAGATTGGCAGTTTTCCCTCCTAGTCTACATCAGCACCAGCGGACTCGGTGGGTGCATCTCCAAACAATGTTACTTCTTTTACCTGGGGCATCCCTGTCCGGAGGAACCTAGGACTGAAGAACAAGGAACTCACTCTCTCTGCAAGATGCTGGCGGGGGTGAGCAATGGCTGAGGATGCCCTGAGAATAGGATGGGTGGGACTAGGAGTCAACCAGTTTAAGAACTAGCAGCATGGTTGAGGCACAAGATCCAAGGAGGCAAGTAAGAGTACAGGATGCTACAGTAAGTATCCAAGACACACTGGTCATGGTCTAAGAAATGGATAAAAACAAAATGAAACCAGAAGGGGCTGGGAGTATAGGAGGAGGTTTAGGGAAATGGGAGATTGAATATGCAAATCAGTAATGGCCAGTCCACATATATATTTATATATATATATATATATATGTATGTGTGTGTGTGTGTGTGTGTATATATATATATATATATATATGGTAGAACTCTGACCTCATAACCTGCAGCAACCTGCCCAGGAAACCAACTTCTTATCTACAATAACCAGCCCAGGAAGTCAGCCTGCTCTAAGTAGGAAAGAGGATTGCTCTTTCTGCAGGAAAGAGGATTGCTATCTCTAATAATAATCCAGGAAACTAAACAATAACTTCTGAAATCAAGATAGCCATAACTTAATTCATAACTGCCATCTTCCCTAATTTTTGTCCCTACTTCCAATTTAGAACCAACCAGAGAAAACAAATATGTACCCCTAACCCATCACGTAGGATGCCTGCTTCTAGCTAGCCTGCCTCCAGCTCTCCCAGGCCCACAGGGCACAGCACTACGAAGCTTTCCCCCTCCGCTGCCTGCCTCTGAGTCTCTGCTGAAACACAAGTGACCGAGGTGAACTGCCTTGCCACAGCAAGCTCTGAATCAATAGCTCGGTTCTCATGTTTACATCACTCATTCTCATATGTTCATTCTCTTTGTTTACCTCCACAGTATCAAAGACTACTAAAATCAAGATGAACAGTAGATTCAGGATGAGTGTGAAGGTGCAGGGTAATAGGAAGCTAGTTGCGAATAGAGAAGGGGGATTCTGTATGCTTAGGAAGGGACAGGGAGGGGGCTCACATTTATATATTGCTTGTTATGAGTTTCCTGTGGCTTGGTTGTAGATTTATACAATTTACTGAAGCCTCATAAAACCTTGTGGGAGAGATTTTGTTTAATCTACCATTTTAAGGGAAATAAAACTAAAACAGTTTTCATAACCCATCATGAGTAGAGTGGCATCCAAAGCCAGGTTTCCTCTTTCTACTCTGCCAGGCCACTCCCCTAAACCTCCTCTGACTTTCCCACTGCACTCCTGACCACAATCACCATGACTGTCTCATGAACTATGTTGCGACTCCTTGTTCAGTCCTTTGTTGCTATGCAAAAAGGTGAATAACATAAATTACATATCTTGCCCAAGTTTACACAGTCAGTAAGTGGCAGGATGTAAATTTGAATCCAAATCTTTCAAATTTTAAAGTCCATGGTCTTTCGGTACATTAGGCTACTTGGGAGGTCTAGTTTGCTGGCAGGTGCCAAGGCAAAGTGGATACTAAATTTACTGACTTGAAGTGGTTAAATACAGTAAAGCTAGGGTACTGGAAATAAACTTTACAGTTACTAACGATGATGGCAAGAGATGGAACTGGTGGTTGGAAGGCCTATTGTTGTTGTTTAGTCACTTGGTCATGTCCGACTATTTTGCGACCCCATGGACTGTAGCCGGACAGGCTCTTCTGTCCATGGGCTTTCCCAGGCAAGAATACTGGGGTGGGTTGCCATTTGATTCTTCAGGGGATCTTCCTGATTCAGGGATCAAACCCACATCTCCTGCATTGCAGGCAGATTCTTTACTGCTGAGCCATCGTCCCAGCCCAGAAGGTCTATTAGCCAGGTACAAAAGAAGGGAGTCTTGGAAGTTGGAAGGTAATGTTGCCTATAGTGATAAGGAGATAGTGACTGACATAAGAAAAGTTCATCAAATTAAAATGAGAATGACTGATGGTGGGGAAATGGACTGTCCCACTGGAGACTGGGATTGGATTGGGGTTTAGGAAATTGCAGTTGCCTTGCCTCCACCCTGTGCTCTGAAGAGAGGAGAAAAAGCAGAAGCTTCTCAGGATGAGGACAGGAGGAAGCCAGATATAACCTAGGCAGATATACAAAAGTGACAAGGCTGAGAATGCAGGAGGAAAGAAATGCAAGACACAGGAGAAGCGATTGTAGAAGAAGGAAGATCTGGAGGGGCTGCAAGTTCTGGAAAAGAGTTGCAGGGCTTCCCAGGTGCCACCAGTGGTAAAGAACCTGCCTGCCAATGCAGGAGATATAAGAGGCTTGGATTCGACACCTGGGTTGGGAAAATCCCCTAGAAGAGGAAATGGCAACCCACTCCAGTATTCTTGCCTGGAGAATCCCATGGACAGAGGAGCCTGGTGGGCTATGCTCCACAGGGTAGTAAAGAATTGGACATGAATGAAACAACTTAGCACATGCAACCTAGAGATCAAGGTGATAATTGCAACTACCCAAGGAAAAGAAAGCAGGAAACTGGTTGGTAAATAGATTGCATTCTAGATGAAGGGAGAAGCAATACTGAGTCATCAGGATTTAGTTATTGATTAAGATGGAAAAAATAACCAGGTCAAATTCCAGTTGTATGAGTTGAAAATTAAAATTAGATTAAATTTTATAATAGATTTCTCCAAGTGAAAATAGGCATAATTTGAAGGTTTCCCCTTTTTTGTTGTAAAAAAACACACACCTCGTAACGTTTGTTAAAAGGTCCTGGGTATTTTGTCTTAAGGAGGTCATTACAGTTTGACCTTTACAAAGCTGCCTTCTAGATTCTGGAGTTTGCCATTTAAAGTACTCAGCAGTCTTCATTACAGGTGAGGTGAGAGAGAGGGGCAAGCCACCCCGGTGAATAAGTATGAGTCATTGGCCCCCTGCCCACAGTATGCTTACATGTGTCATGTAACAGGATTAGTACAAGGTAGTGACGTAGAGAGAGTTTTCAGGAGGAAGATGATGATCTATTGTTTTTCTATTGCTTTCCTGATAACCCCAATATAATTTTCCTCCCAAATTCAGTCTGGGAAGCAGACATATTTAGGAACATCTATCTAGCATGAAGGAATAACCTAAAATGTATACTGATTTCTCTCTTGTACCCTTTGCTCTATACAGTACTGTTGCCTGGTAATTAAACTATAATGTATTATGGGTTAAAAAAAAAAAAACAACAACCAAATTTCTACTGTCTTATCCAGATGTTTTTTTCCTGTCAGACAGTCAACCCTCAAAGCAAAATATCTAGGATAAAACTTGCATATCCATTACTAGGCTGTGGTTGATTTTAAGCTAGAAAAGAGGGGCGCTTTGACTAACGCTTTTCAAAGGGAAAAAATAATATTCAAAATTCATTATTAGCACTAATTCACAATAACCATGTAATTTTATGGCCTCACTTCGACTCTGCAGCCCACAAACATAAAAATAAACGTCTTGTTTCCCTGCCCCTTCTTGGTACTTTTTTACACCCTCCTACGAACCTCAAAAAACAAAGTAGCACCTAGGGAGGAGTTGGATGAAGAGATTTATGAGGATAAAACCATGCTGTGATGGCTCTGCAGTCAGAAGCGACCCTAGGGAAATGTTATTTAGTGTACCTGAAGAAAAACAATACCGATATGTAACACTAAAGCTGTTGTAATTTCTGGATGAAAAAATACTTTGTGCTAAACTGGGACAGACTGAGGAGGTGCATGTCTTCTCATAGATACGCTTATTTATTTGATCCCTAATTTTAAGTTGGAATTTTCCCTGAGATGTTGTGTTTAACTTCTGATCAACAACAGCTAGCACGGCGTCCTCAGTCTGTTGAGGCTTTCATTACTGCTGAGCTTATTATAGAACAAATCAAAACCTCATACACAGAGGTCTCCAGAAACGCAGGTTGTTGCAAAATTTCATTTTGTCAACCACACTTCTGTACAGAATATGCCCAAACTGTAAAGTGAATTAAAGTATGACTCATTTTTATTCCCTTAGTCTAAATAAACATAAAATCACCAGTGGACAGCGACTCATGCCTCAGCTTAAGCCAATAGGCAGTTAGGTGCTCATGTGTGTTTATGATATTTTTCTCTCACTGTCCAAGACCCCCTCTGATTTTCTCACCCACTCCCTAAAAGAGAATTTTTAAATTTCTGTTTGTTACCTCTTACCGACATTTATTTTGACAATTTTTTTCTGACAGTCCATCTTCATCCTCTCCCATGATATCCACAGCTGAAAATATCAATGCAACGAGAATGGCAAAGCAGCACACCAGCGCAAAGATGACGATGCACTTCTGCTGGGACTGCAAGAGAGAAAGACGATAAAGAAAAGTAAGGGGAGCAGCTTTGGCTTAGGAACCTCAGGCTGTGACAGCTTCTTTAAAAGTTCCATGCAAAACCCTTTGGGGAAGAGTTAGTTTTGTTACTGCCAGAGAAGCACTACTCTCTGGGTGAAAGGTCTAAGACCTTTATGCTTATTCCTTAACAAAGCTTTCAAACCCTTGCTAAATATGTTAGAATCTATTAAATAATCAGGTGCTACATTAAGACTTCCAAATGAATTTGCTCTTTTTCTTTCTCTTCAAAAGCAGTCCAGAAAAGATGACTATAAGACCCATTACTGCAAATTAAAAATGAAACACAAGGTGGCTCAATAATTATTTTCTGTTCCCTGTTATCACCACTATGCAAACTGCATTTATAACTTCTAGGGTGTATTTTCAGAAGGAGCAAGGAACACTTTGACCAGGCAGCCAGGAACACTCTCTTACCAATGGGACACATATATGCACAGATATGCATGTACACGCACATAGATTTCAGACTTTTGGTGAAACCAGCCGGCTTTGTTTCCTCCTACCACCCTCCTACCCTTCATCCCTGCAGCCACATGGTCTCTAAAGAATCATGGAATCTTCTAAAGTACAGTGTCCAGTTTGTCCAGGGGCAGCCTCAGGTTACAGATTACACAGAAAGATGTAATTTGGAAATAATGATGTTTCTGTGACCAGGCACTATCAGTTCAAATGGTTGTTTCTTTCTAGTGGTTTCTAACCCTCCCTCAGGTCTCATCTCACAGAACCTGTTCCAAGCCCATTCGTGCCTGTCATTATTTTCTACTGCACATTCAGGAATAAAATGGGAGAAAGCACAAGTAAGATATACAATTGTTCTTTAACCACATGCTCTGGGTATCTCTGGGGCATGGGTTGTTTTATTCCTTCCATCTACGAGCAAAAAGCGAAGAGCCTAACAAATAGGAGGTGCTCAAGAGGTAGTTACTGTATAAACAAATACAGAGTGAATGAATGAAATGAAAATCACCGTGCAAATGGAGAGCAACATGAGATTTCTTTCAGTGACCTTCCTAAAAGAAAATCAGTTCATTTCCACATTTTGGTGACTGTAAATCTTGCAGCTCATTCGTTTTCACACTGTTTGGGATCTAGAGGCAAATCTACAGGCCAAGCTTATCAACTCTGCAAAATTCTGCAGAACAGATTATGCATTCATCCTTGCTCCTTTACTTGGCATTCATCCTTGAATCTTCACTAATCTTATTTTTAAACAGCAGCACTGTAAACTTGTTGAAGGCTCAGACTTTAGAAAAAGATTGCTTGGATTCTGCCACTTAATAGTTGTATGCCCTTGGGCAAGTATTTAGTCTTTATGCTTTAGATTCTTTGTCTGTAAAATGGGCATAATAATAATAACAACAACTGCCTTATAGGGTTGTTATTAAAAATTAAATTAAGTAAGATAAAGGACAGAAATGGTATGGACTTAACAGAAGCAGAAGATACTAAGAAGAGGTGGCAAGAATACACAGAAGAACTCTACAAAAAAGATCTTCATGACCCAGATAATCATGATGGTGTGATCACTCACCTAGAGCCAGACATCCAGGAATGTGAAGTCAAGCGGGCCTTAGAAAGCATCACTACGAACAAAGCTAGTGGAAGTGACAGCATGCCAGTTGAGCTGTTTCAAATCCTGAAAGATGATGCTGTGAAAGTGCTGCACTCAATATGCCACGAATTTGGAAAACTCAGCAGTGGCCACAGGACTGCAAAAGGTCAGTTATCATTCCAATTCCAAAGAAAGGCAATGCCAAAGAATGCTCAAACAACCGCACAATTGCACTCATCTCACACGCTAGTAAAGTAATACTCAAAATTCTCCAAGCCAGGCTTCAACAATATGTGAACTATGAACTTCCTGATGTTCAAGCTGGTTTTAGAAAAGGCAGAGGAACCAGAGATCAAATTGCCAACATCTGCTGGATCATGGAAAAAGCAACAGTGTTCCAGAAAAACATCAATTTCTGCTTTCTTGACTATGCCAAAGCCTTTGACTGTGTGGATCACAATAAACTGTGGAAAATTCTGAGAAGATGGGAATACCAGACCACCTGACCTGCCTCTTGAGAAATCTGTATGCAGGTCAGGAAGCAACAGTTAGAACTGGACATGGAACAACAGACTGGTTCCAAATAGGAAAAGGAGTACATCAAGGTTGTATATTGTCACCCTGCTTATTTAACTTCTATGCAGAGTACATCATGAGAAACGCTGAGCTGCAGGAAGCACAAGCTGGAATCAAGATTGCCGGGAGAAATATCAATAAGCTCAGATATGCAGATGATACCACCCTTATGGCAAAAAGTGAAGAGGATCTAAAAAGCCTCTTGATGAAAGTGAAGGAGGAGAGTGAACAAGTTGGCTTAAAGCTCAATATTCAGACAACGAAGATCACGGCATCCGGTCCCATCACTTCATGGGAAATAGATGGGGAAACAGTAGAAACAGTGTCAGACTTTATGTTTTTGGGGTCCAAAATCACTGCAGATGGTGACTGAAGCCATGAAATTAAAAGACACTTACTCCTTGGAAGAAAAGTTATGACCAACCTAGATAGCATATTCAAAAGCAGAGACATTACTTTGTCGACTAAGGTCCATCTAGTCAAGGCTATGGTTTTTCCTGTGGTCATGTATGGATGTGAGAGTTGGACTGTGAAGAAGGCTGAGTGCCGAAGAATTGATGCTTTTGAACTGTGGTGTTGGAGAAGACTCTTGAGAGTCCCTTGGACTGCAAGGAGATCCAACCAGTCCATTCTGAAGGAGATCAGCCCTGGGATTTCTTTGGAAGGAATGATGCTGAAGCTGAAGCTCCAGTACTTTGGCCACCTCATGGGAAGAGTTGACTCACTGGAAAAGACTCTGATGCTGGGAGGGATTGGGGGCAGGAGGAGAAGGGGATGACAGAGGATGAGATGGCTGGATGGCATCACTGACTCGATGGACGTGATTCTGAGTGAACTCTGGGAGTTGTTGATGGACAGGGAGGCCTGGTGTGCTGCGATTCATGGGGTCGCAAAGAGTCGGACACAATGAGCGACTGAACTGAACTGATGTAAGTACTTAGAACAGTGCCCCCAAAATAAAGAGCACTAAATGAGTGCCATTGTTAGTATATTGTACTAATATGCATCTCTGTAAGCTGCCTCAAATATTTTGGGGAAACAAGGTAAAGATATGAACAAACAAAACATACAACAAAAAATACAACTAGGTCTAGAGAAAGGCCGAGAGAGAGAGACAGAAGAACAGGAAGAAATAAGACAAAAAGAGAGAAAAGAAATGTGAGCTGGAAGTTTTCTAGGATAAAATTAAGAAACTGATCTAGATCAGTACTCAGAATTCAAAGCAGCATTTTTCAAACTGAAGCATGCATCTAAATTACCTGGAGGGCTTGTTAAAACATTCATTGATGAGCCCCACTTCCAGAGTTTTGATTCTTTAGGTCTGGGGTGGGGCCCACAAACATGCATTTATAACAAGTTTCCATGGGGATGTTGATGCTCCCAGTCCAGGTGCCATACTTTGATGTATCAAAGTTTCATCTCTACTAAATGCTGCTTAATACATGTTCATCATTCAAATTCACCTGCCTACAGTAGTTTATTTTCAAACATTAAAGGGATCATTATAAATACACCCTACTAATCCAAATGTAAACCTTGTAATTTTTTTTCCTTTGTGAAGGTTGAAAAAATTATTTAAACTCTTTACTTGATATTTTAATGATACTCATCACTCATATAATAACAAAATGTTTCCTGTTAGTTATTTAATATTAAAAAGAAAATAAATCACCAGGGTCCCACTGAGATATAACTGTCATCAATATTTTCTTCTGGTTCTTTCCTATACCACATCTACCTATATAGATCTGATAATATTTATAGTATTCTTTATACAGTTTTACATCCTGCTTTTTGTACAAAATCACGTTTTACTATATTAAATACTCTTTTAAAGCATAGTTTTAAGTTGTTGTGTAGTGTTTTACTGCATGAAAAATAATTATCTCCTTTGCTCACAAATCTTTCCTTCAAAGCCACTAATTTTACGACAGAAATAAAGATTAAACATTTCGCTCATTTTATTCATTTCTCTATAATTATAAATAGAAGCAAAGAACTTTTAGAGATTTAAAATAATATAATGATATTCACATTAATTTTGTACAGAAGATCCTCTAACCCGAGATAATATAATTAAATATTTTCTCAGAATCCTAGAGACAGCAGCATGTCAGCTATATAGTGGGTACTGTATGCAGGTCAAGAAGCAACAGTCAGGACCAGACATGGAACAGTGAACTGGTTCAAAATTCAGAAAGGAGTATGTCAAGGCTGTATATTGTCACCCTGCTTATTTATATTATATGCAGAATACATCATGTGAAATGCTGGGCTGGATGAATCACAAGCTGGAGTCAAGATTGCTGGGATAAATATCAATAACCTCAGGTATGCAGATGACACAACCCTAATGGCAGAAGGCCAAGAGGAACTAAAGAGCCTTTTGATGAAAGTGAAAGAGTAGAGTGAAAAAGTTGGCTTAAAACTCAACATTCAAAAAACTAAGATCATGGCATCTGGTCCCATCACTTCATGGCAAACAGATGGTGGTAGGGGAAGAAAACAGTGGCAGATTTTATTTTCTTGGGCTCCAAAATCACTACGGATGGTGACTGCACCCATGAAATTAAAAGATGTTTGCTCCTTGGAAAAAAAAGCCATGACAAACCTAGACAGCATATTCAAAAGCACAGACATTACTTTGTGGACAAAGGTCCATATAATCAAAGCTATGGTTTTTCCAGTGGTTATGTATGGACGTGAGAGTTGGACCATGAAGAAGACTGAGCGCCGAAAAATTGATGCTTTTGACCTGTGGTGTTGGAGAAGACTCTTAAGAGTCCCTTGGACAGTAAGGTGATCCAACCAGTCAATCTTAAAGGAAATTAACCCTGAATATTCATTGCAATGACTAATGCTGAAGCTCCAATACTTTGGCCACCTGATTTGAAGAGCCTACTCATGGCATCACTGACTCAATGGACATGAGTTTGAGCAAACTTCGGGAGATAGTGAAGGACAGGGAAATCAGGTGTGCTGCAGTTCATGGGGTCGCAGAGTTGGACATAACTTAGCAACTGAACAATAGCAACAAAGTCTTAAATAATCTAAACTTCTACTTAAGAATGTAGAATATTTTTTTAAAAAGAAGCATGATAAGCTCAAATTAGAGAAATGGAAAAAATACAGACCAGAATTCATTTAAAGAAAAAATTGAAAATACCAAGAAGATTTAACAATGAAACAAAAGCCTGGTTCTTTTGGAAGATCAATAAAATTGATAAATTTTCAGCTATACATATATGAAAAAAGAAAGACACAAATTGAAAAAAGCTCTATCAGTTCAGTTCAGTTCAGTCACTCAGTCGTGTCCGACTCTTTGCGACCCCAAGAATCGCAGCACACCAGGCCTCCCTGTCCATCACCAACTCCCAGAGTTCACTCAGACTCACATCCATCTAGTCATTGATGCCATCCAACCATCTTATCCTCTGTTGTTCCCTTCTCCTCCTGCCCCCAATCCCTCCCAGCATCAAAGTCTTTTCCAATGAGTCAACTCTTCACATAAATAACTCTATAAAGTCACATAAAATGAACCATAAAGAAGGTAATATTATGAATAAGTTGAAATTAATCAGTGTAGATAAAATGGACAACTTTTGCAAAATAAAATTACTAAACCTCACTCAACAAGAAACAGGTAAACTTAATACCCTTATATCAATTAAAGGAAATGAACTTTTAAATTTAAAACGTTAACACAGAGGAAACTCCAAGTTTAGGTGGCAACATTTTAGAAGTCAGTTCAGTTCAGTGGCTCAGTTGCGTCTGACTCTTTGCGAACCCATGGACTGCAGTATGCCAGGCTTCCCTGCCCATCACCAATCCTGGAACTTACTCAAACTCATGTCCATTGAGTCTGTGATGCCATCCAACCATCTCATCCTCTGTTGTCCTCTTCTCTTCCTGCCTTCAATCTTTCCCAGCATCAGGGCCTTTTCCAGTGAGTCAGTTCTTTGCATCAGGTGGCCAGAGTATGGAGTTTCAGCTTCAGCATCAGTCCTTCCAATGAATATTCAGGACTGATTTCCTTTAGGATAGACTGGTTGGATTTCTTTGCAGTCCAAGGGATTCTCAGGAGTCTTCTCCAACACCATACTTCAAAAACATCAATTCTTTGGCTCTCAGCTTTCTTTTTAGTCCAAGCCTCACATCCATACATGACTACTGGAAAAACCATAGCTTTGACTAGACGGATCTTTGCCAGCAAAGTAATGTTTCTGCTTTGTAATATACTGTCCAGGTTGGTCACAGCTTTTCTTCCAAGGAACAGCACCCTTTAATTTCACAGCTGCAGTCACCATCTGCAGTGATTTTGGAGCCCAAGAAAAGAAAGTCTGTCATTGTTACCACTGTTTCCCCATCTATTTGCCATGAAGTGATAGGACCAGATGCCATGATCTCAGCTTTCTGAATGTTGAGTTTTAAGCCAACTTTTTCACTCTCTTTCACTTTCATCAGGGGGCTCTTTAGTTCTTCTTTGCTTTCTGCCATAAGAGTGGTATCATCTGCATACCTCAGGTTATTGATATTTGTCCTGGCAATCTTGATTCCAGCTTGTGCTTCATCCAGCCCAGCATTTCACATGATGTACTCTGCATATAAGTTAAATAAAGCAGGGTGACAATATACAGCCTTGGCATACTCCTTTCCCCATTTGGAACCAGTCTGTTGTTCCATGTCCAGTTCTAACTGTTGCTTCTTGACCTGCATACAGATTTCTCAAGAGGCAGGTCAGGTGGTCTGGTATTCCCATTTCTTTCAGAATTTTCCACAGTATTGTGATCCACACAGTCAAAGGCTTTGGCATAGTCAATAAAGCAGAAGTAGATGTTTTTCTGGAACTCTATTGCTTTTTTGATGACCCAATAGATGTTGGCAATTTGATTTCTGGTTCCTCTGTCTCTTCTAAATCCAGATTGAACATATGGAAACTCATGGTTCATGTACTGTTGAAGCCTGGCTTGGAGAACTTTGAGCATTACTGTACAAGCATGTGAGAGGAGTGCAATTTTGTGGTAGAGTCTGAGCATTCTTTGGCATTGCCTTTCTTTGGGATGGGAATGAAAACTGACCTTTTCCAGTCCTGTGGCCTGGAAAACTGCTGAGTTTTCCAAATTTGTGGCATATTGAGTGCAGCACTTTCCCAGCATCATCTTTCAGGATTTGAAATAGCTCTACTGGAATTCCATCACCTCCACTAGCTTTGTTCATAGTGATGCTTCCTAAGGCCCACTTGACTTCACATTCCAGGATGTCTGGCTCTAGGTGAGTGATCATACCATCATGATTATCTGGTCATGAAGATCTTTTTTGTAGAGTTCTTCTGTGTATTCTTGCCACCTCTTCTTAATATCTTCTGCTTCTGTTAGGTCCATACCATTTCTGTTCTTTATTGAGATCAACTTTGCATGAAATGTTCCCTTGGTATCTCTAATTTTCTTGAAGAGATCTCTAGTCTTTCCCATTCTATTGTTTTCCTCTATTTCTTTGCACTGATTTTAGAAATAAACATTATCAATTCCATAAAAATTTTTCCAGAAAATGGAAGAGATGGAAATTCTTCCCAACATATTCTGAGGTTACTGTTACCCTGATAGAAAAACCAAACACTTAAGAAAAAACTTTTTTCTCTCCTATTGTTTAATGATGCACTGCCTAGAAAACCAAGACAGTACAGTCATATTGCAACATTTATTTAATGTCTACCTCACTCAAAAGGAACACAGGGAGGGATCTGCAATGGCCATAACCTCAACAGGGAACAGAATTTCTCAATTATCTCCAGAATTCTTACAACAATTGCAGAAGATCTTATCCATCTGAGCACACCTTGAATTGAAAGATAAAACACCAGCTACACAGCTGCCTTTTTTTTTAAAAAAAATGCCTACTACAGTTCTCCCAATGGTACTTAAGGGTGTCCCTCTTTTAGGAAATTTTCACTCTTTTTACCGGACCCATAATGAAAATTATTTCTATAGTAACATAAAGGCTTATATTTTTTCCCTTTCAAGGACATGCAAATTCATTATTTGATCATGCATTAATTTTCTACCTTTTGGTCTTTTTCACTAAATTGAGCTCTTTGAGTTCTACAATCTTACCTAAATCTATATGCATGGCAGACATGATCGATAAACATTTGTTAAATAAGTGATGAATAAATAATAAGGGGAAAGAGCTAAAAAATCAAAATGGTGATTGTTGTTTTTCATAACCCTGTTTATTTATTATGGCACCCCACTCCAGTACTCTTGCCTGGAAAATCCAATGGGTGGAGGAGCCTGGTAGGCTGCAGTCCATGGGGTCACTAAGGGTCAGACACGACTGAGCGACTTCACTTCCACTTTTCACTTTCATGCATTGAAGAAGGAAATGGCAACCCACTCGAGTGTTCTTGCCTGGAGAATCCCAGGGACAGGGGAGCCTGGTGGGCTGCCGTCTATGGGGTCACACAGAGTTGGACACGACTGAAGCGACGCAGAAGAAGAAGAAGAAACACTTTCCCATGGATTCCCATAACAGAAGAACTTTTATTTGTAAAATTGAACAGGAAAAAAATTAAAGAGATCAAAATTAGCTAACACAAAGGATAACAATGTATAGAGAAGGCATCTTTTCCAAATTATCAGGACGGAAAACAAAAACTCAAGTTTGAATCAACATGTTAACTGAGCACAAGAACCTACTCCCAATACTATACTAAATCATTAGAGATGAAGAACAGATATAATAATGAGAATGATAATTCTATAACAGTGTTTGACAACTAAAAGTTACCATCCATGGACAAGAAATTTTGAAGATTATTGTAAATTAGATTGATCAAGGAGATTAAAGCCCAAGACACATATGCATACATACATGGTAAGTCTCTTCAGTCGTGTCTGACTCTGTGTGACCCTAAGGACTGTAATTCCCCTCGTTCCTCTGTCCATGGGATTCTCCAGGCAAGAATACTGGAGTGGGTTGCCATTTCCTACTCCAGGGGATCTTCCTCACCCAGGGATTGAACCCATGTCTGTTACTTCTCCTGTCTTGACAAGTGGGTTCTTTCCCACTAGTGCCACCTGGGAATCCCCAAGACACACACAGGAAAACACAAACAGCTATAAAGGAGAGCTCTAAGTATAGAGGTGATAGAAGAAACTGGAAGGAACTTTGGAATGACAGACACTATACAGCCACACCTTAGAGATATTGCAGGCTTGGTTCCAGACCACTGCAATAAAGTAAATATCATAATAAAGTGAGCCACAAATATTTCGGTTTCCCAGTAGTTATAAATTTATGTTTATACCATAGTGAAGTCTATTAAGTATAAAATAGCAGTATGTCTAAAAAACCAATGCACATATCTTCAGTAAAAATGCTTTATTACTTAAAGTGCTAACCATAATCTGTGCTTTCAGTGAGTCATCATATTTTTGTTGGTGGAGCGTGTTGCCTTGATGTTGATGGCTGTTGGCTGATTAGGGTGGTGGTTGCTGAAGAATGGGGTGACTGCAGCAATTTCTTAAAATAAGACAACAGTGTAGTTTGCCACATCAATTGATTCTTCCTTTCATGAGTCATTTCTCTGTAACATGCAATGGCAACGTTATCTTTTACCCACCATAGAACTTCTTTCAGAATTGTAGTCAATCTTCTCAACCACTGCCATGGCTTAATCAACCAAGTTTATGTAATAATCTCAATCCTCTGGTGTCATTTCAACAGTCTTCACAGTCTCTTCACCAGGAGTAGATTCCATCCCCAGAAACCACTTTCTTTGTTCATTCATAAAAAGCAACTCCCCATCTGTTCAAGTTTGACCATTGCAGTAATTCACTCACACTTTCAGACTCTACTTCCAATTCTAGTTACTTCCTTCAACGAAGTCTTGAAACCCTCAAAGTACACTTAAAATGTTCAGTAAACCATGTTGTAAACAGATTTGATATCATCCAGACTCAGTTGTTCGATTCATAGAGCACAGGCAGAGTAATTTAATGTAATTCTTAAGGGCCCTTGGATTTTTGAAATGATAAATGAGCACTGGCTTCAACTTAAAGTCATTGGCTGTCTCTAACAGGAGAGTCAGCCTATCTTCTGAAGTTCTGAAGTCAGGCACTGACTTTCCTCTATAGCTATGAGGGCTTCCCTTATGGCTCATCTGGTGAAGAATCTGCCTGCAATGCAGGAGATCTGGGTTTGATCCCTGGGTTGGGAAGATCCTCAGAAGAAGGGAAAGGCTACTCACTCCAGTATTCTGGCCTGGACTGTAAAGTCCATGGAATGGCAAAGAGTCAGACAAGACTGAGTGACTTTCACTTTTCACTATAACTATGAAAGTCCTGGAGAAGGCAATGGCACCCCACTCCTAGATGGCATCTTCTTCCAATATAAGGTTGTTTTGTCCACACTGATATGTCTTTCAATATATCATAGTAAGCCCAAGTCCTTTCTGCTTACTGTGATTGGAGATTGTTTTCTGAAGTCAGTTGGTTAAGACTGCTTCATGTTTTTTATATAAGTTATTTTTTCCCAATCACAGTAAAGGTTGATATGTCATCCAATTGGGGGCAAAAGAAAAACATCTCATTTCATACAGCCACCTTCATTAATAATCTTGGCCAGATCTTCTGTCTAACTTCTTGCAGCTTCTACATCAGCACTTGCTGCTTCATCTTGCACTTCTGTTACAGAGACATCTTCCTTCCTTTAGGTTCATGAACCAACCTCTGACAACTTAAAACGTTTCTTCTGAAATTTCCTCATCTTTCTCAGCATTCATAGAATTGAATATGGAACCTCAAAGTTGCATCTTCCTATATACAGAAAAGTGCTAAATTAATTAACTCTGCACTTAATGACCTCATACTTGCAGTCTGTAGGTCTGTATTGTGGAGGATGGGCAAAGAAGTATAATACAATATGATCTACACCTCTATAAGGCTGAGGAGAGGGATGTGACTGATCCATTTCATGGAAGAGTTGTATCAGTTCAGTTCAGTTCAGTCGCTCAGTCGTGTCCAACTCTTTGCAACCCCATGAACCGCAGCACGCCAGGTCTCCCTGTCCATCTGAGCAGGCCAATTTTGTTGCCTCCCACCTTCTCTTCTATGCACATATAATCTCTGGAATACAGAATTAGGGATTTCCTCTATACTCATCATGAAGAGAAACAAGGTATTTTGAATATTAGTGAATGAACAAGGCTGCTTTATGTAAGTCCATAAGAAGCAGCCAATATTTAATGGCTAAAATGTTATACTTTCATGTTCTCTGTGCCCCCATGTCCATTATAGATAAAATTAAACAAAAAAGTAACAACAAATTGACAGCTGGTCTTTGAAAAGTTGAGGGCTTATTCCTCAAAAGCCTTGTAGTCTACACTCTGCTTTTAACGAGCTGAGAAAAAGCTCTGAATCTTTCAATATATCAAAGTAAGTCCAAGTCCTTTCAACTTACAGTGACAGTCAGTTGGTTAAGACTGTTTTATGTTTCTTACATAAATTACTTCCTGATCACAGTAAAGTTTGATATTTTATCCAGTTGGAGGTAAAAGAAAAAACATTGTTGACAAAACTCAACAATCTTTATTTTAAACTAATTAAAATGTAAAGAAAAGCAAGGGTTGACTTTGGGTATAACAGTGAAGTGAGCAAAAAAAGCAAATTTAATCTTTCATCCCCTGTGTTCAGTTTCCTCTTATTTGAAAAAGGAACACACACACACACACACACACACACACACACCACAGATATAAAAGGGTGTATTCAGGGAAGCTTGGAGTTGGAGTGGGATGGAACTTAAAGCCTTCTAATCTTAATTTGCCACTCAGTGCAGGGGTCTCATTGGCAACACCATGCTTCTCAGCAAAGACACTTCTAGCTACCAGTCTCCCTACTTAATGAGTCAGCACTAATTTTTGAAAGTCCTTCAGTTCAGTTCAGTTGCTCAGTTGTGTCTGACTCTTTGCAAGCCCATGAACCGCAGCACACCAGGCCTCCCTGTCCATCACTCCTGGAGTCCACCCAAACCCATGTCCATTGAGTCGGTGATGCCATCCAACCATCTCATCCTCTATTGTCCCCTTCTCCTCCTGCCCTCAATCTTTCCCAGCATCAGGGTCTTTTTCAACGAGTCAGCTCTTCGCATCAGGTGACCAAAGTATTGGAGTTTCAGCTTCAACATCAGTCCTATCAATGAACACCCAGGACTGATCTCCTTTAGGATGGACTGGTTGGATCTCCTTGCAGTCCAAGGGACTCTCAAGAGTCTTCTCCAACATCACAGTTCAAAAGCATCAATTCTTCATTATTCAGCTTTCTTTATAGTCCAACTCTCATATCCATACATGACTACTGGAAAAACCATAGCCTTGACTGGACGGACCTTTTTTGGCAAAGTATTGTCTCTGCTTTTTAACATGCTGTCTAGGTTAGTCATAACTTTTCTTCCAAGGAGTAAGTGTCTTTTAATTTCATGGCTGCAGTCACCATCTGCAGTGATTTTAGAGCCCCAAATAATAGAGTCAGCCACTGTTTCCCATCTATTTGCCATGAAGTGATGGGACCAGGTGCCATGATTTTAGTTTTCTGAATGTTGAGCTTTAAGCCAACTTTTTCACTCTCCTCTTTCACTTTCATCAAGAGGCTTTTTAGTTCCTCTTCACTTTCCGACATAAGGGTGGTGTCATCTGCATATCTGAGCTTATTCATATTTCTCCCAGCAATCTTGATTCCAGCTTGTGCTTCCTGCAGCCCAGCGTTTCTCATGATTCACTCTGCATAGAAGTTAAATAAGCAGGGTGACAATATACAGCCTTGACGCACTCCTTTTCCTATTTGGAACCAGTCTGTTGTTCCATGCCCAGTTCTAACTGTTGCTTCCTGACCTGCATACAGATTTCTTAAGAGGCAGGTCAGGTGGTCTGGTATTCCCATCTCTTTCAGAATTTCCCACAATTTATTGTGATACACACAATCAAAGGGTTTGGCATAGTCAATAAAGTAGAAATAGATGTTTTTCTGGAATCCTCTTGCTTTTTCCATGATCCAGCGGATGTTGGCAATTTGATCTCTGGTTCCTCTGCCTTTTCTAAAACCAGCTTGAACATCTGGAAGTTCACAGTTCTTATTGACTTGCAAAGGCGTTCAGTGAACAGAAGCATATCTTGGATTGCCATGACTAATGCCTACCCAGATGGCCCCTTTCCCTCTTACTTCTTCCTAATTCTCTTTGCCTCTTTTCCTTCTCCCCTCCCCATCCCTTTGTCTCCTTCATTAGTCTCTCTCTTTTCGGACTTCCTTTTCTTCCTTATCTCTTCACTGCTTTCCATCTCTGCCACTGTTCTTACTCCTTTTCAAAACTTCCATTCCCCTGCCCCCACACATCCCAGTCTTCTCCTGTTCCTCTGCTCCCAACTCTCAATCCACTGTGGAGCTTCTGTGGGGTTTTCCCACAGAATTCACTCTCCTCCTACCCTGATTACCAGGAAGGAGTCCTGAAAAAAATACAAATAATAATATCCTGAGGCAATGGATAAAGAAATGCAATTTTGTAATATAGACAAGTCAAGTCATTTAGAGTAGAAGGGAGAAGGGCAGAGGCAAATATTTTAGTACATACTTTAACAGATTTCAACAGAATTCAAATTTTGTTTAATTAACAGCACTGTAGGAAAAATGTTTTCTACTGCTTTTACATATACCAACCTGTCCCTTTCCCCGAACCATTAATTTATCAACTTTCTTTTTCAAAGACTCAGGCAAAAGTCCATCACAAGCCACACATGCGGGCATAGCTACTTTCATATACCTAACAGGATAATCTATAGGAACACTGCTTTGTGAAGCCAGGGGGAATATAGCAATACCTGAACAAAGCACCACTTTGAGCCATGGAACAATCACTTTCTGCGAAGAAAGTGTGGTCTCAGGTTGAAAGGAAGCTGAGTTGAGTTGCTGTCAGGCTAGACATAAATCTTCCTTTGGTTTAGCCATTCACAGCAACTGCTCTTCAAGCTTTCATGCTTTCCTACCACAACATATTTATCACTCCCGCAAAAGCAAAACAAAACACCTTACAAATCCTGAAGCCACAAAATAAATTTATTAGAAGATCATAAGAGAACCTCTACTCAATGTTCTGTGATGACCTAAATGGCAAGGAAATTTAAAAAAAAAAGAGAGAGAGAGAGAGAGAGGATATATGTATACATTGGAGAAGGAAATGGCAATTCCTCTAGTATTCTTGCCTGGAAATTTCCATGGACAGAGGAGCCTGGCAAGCTACGGTCCATGGGGTCGCGAAGAGTCAGCCACGACTGAGCAACTGGGCACATATGTATAAACAGAGCTGATTCATTTCACTCTACAGCAGAAACTAATACAACATTGTAAAGTAACTAAATTTTTAAAAAGAAGATCAAGGAACTGGGAAGAGAAAAAGAGTGAGTATGGTTTTCACATTCTTTCTTTTCTTCCTTGGAGCAACGCTCCATCAATCTCTCCATTTATCACAAAGGCTGATGTGGGTTCTAATTCCTCATCAAGGTTCCATAAACATGGACAGGGATAACTATCACCAATTACATATGGCTTTAGAGTTTACAAAGCCATTATGTATACAAGTCTGTATACATAACTTGTATGTATACCCTGCTTCTCCTTTCCTGATCTTCTTTCTTTGGGTCATGATCCCCGAGCTGCCCACACTTACCTTCAGAGTCCTCAGGCAGTGGAATCAGGCTAGACGTTTGTTAGGGCTGTTTCTGGGCAGAGAATGGTCAGGAGTGATGGATCCAAGCCCTAGGAACTATACTGTCTAGTTTTCTAAAAGGTCTAAGCCGTGTTTCTTGCACTGCAAGGACATCAAATCAGGGATTTCATAGCTGCTTGTCTCACAGAGCAGAGTTTAATTTTTTATAGTAAACACAGCTTCTCCCCACAAAAGCACCTGAGAATGGCTGCCTTGCTATTCATTCTAGGCAATGGAATCTCATATTCTACATTAGGAACTTGACCCAGTTACAGGACAACCTCATATAGGAGGCTTGATATCGTGGGGAAACAGTGGTAGATGAATAAACAGATAAGTAACTCAACAACAACAACAAAATAAACAACTTCATTAAAAAGTGGGCAAAGGACTTGAATAGACATTTCTCTAAAGAAGATATACAAATGGTGTTAAACATCACTTTGCTGCTGCTGCTGCTAAGTCTCTTCAGTCGTGTCCGACTCTGTGCGACCCCATAGACGGCAGCCCACCAGGCTCCCCCGTCCCTGGGATTCTCCAGGCAAGAACACTGGAGTGGGCTGCCATTTCCCTCTCCAATGCATGAAAGTGAAAAGTGAAAGCGAAGTCACTCAGTCGTGTCCGACTCTTTGCTACCCCATGGACTGGAGCCTACCAGGTTCTTCCGCCCATGGGATTTTACAGGCAAGATTACTGGAGTGGGTTACCATTGCCTTCTCTGAAACATCACTTTAGGGAAATGCAAATCAAAATCCCAATGACATACTACTTCATAATCATTAGGATGGCTAGTATCCAAAATAAACAAAGAAAAAACAAAAAAACAAAAACCAGTGTTTATGAGGATGTGGAGTAATTGGAACCCTTGAGCACTGCTGGTGAGAATGTAAAATGGTGATGACCCTATGGAAAATGATCTAGCAGTTCCTCAAAAAATAACAATAGAAACACTATATGATCCAGCCATTCCACTTCTAAATGGAAAGAATGGAAAGCAGGGACTCCAACAGAGATTTATATACCCATGTTCTTAGCAGCATTATTCACAACAGCCAAAAGGTAGAAACAGTACAAATCAATGGATGAATGGATAAATAAATCATGTCTTTAGCTATATCTGTTCATTTGGATATATATATAAATATATATATATATATGTATATATATATACAATGAAATATTATTCAGCCTTAAAAAGGAGAGAAATTCTGATACATGTCACAACAGTGGATGAACCCTGAAAACATTATGCTAAGTGAAATAAGCTGAATACAAAAGAATACATACCGTACAATTCCACCTATATGAGGTACCTAGAGTATAAAGATGGAGAAGGCAATGGCATCCCACTCCAGCACTCTTGCCTGGAAAATATCATGGACGGAGGAGACTGGTGGGCTGCAGTCCATGGGGTTGCTAGGAGTTGGACACGACTGAGAAACTTCACTTTCACTTTTCACTTTCATGCACTGGAGAAGGAAATGGAAACCCACTCCAGTGTTCTTGCCTGGAGAATCCCAGGGACAGGGGAGCCTGGTGGGCTGCCGTCTATGGGGTCGCACAGAGTCGGACACGACTGAAACGACTTAGCAGCAGCAGCAGCAGCAGCAGCAGAGTATAAAGAAAGTAGAACAGTGGTTGCCAGAGGGAGGGAGGGATGGGGAACTATTGTTTAATGAGTACAGAGTTTTATTTTGCAGTATTAAAAGTGTTATATGGATGGATGGTGCTGATGGTTGCACAACAATGTGAACGTACTTACTACCAGTGAATCATACACTTAAAATGGTTAAAACAGTAAACTTTATGTAATGCATATTATAAAGAAAAACCCAACAACCAACAACTGCTGAGTTTGGACTTTTTATCAGCTTTTCCTCTCTACCTAGGACTTTTTCTAAATAGTTCAAAGCCTTCCTCTTGGCCCCTGACTCATTCTTGGGTTGTCCACACTTGAGAAACTTTCTTCCACATTCCAGGAAGTCAATACTGGCTGATTTTAGAGGGCACTCTTTGCTTCTCCTGCCGAGGAGATAACTAGCTAAATCCATTAGTTGAGCCGTGGGAGATATGGGGTAAAAAGCTTCCACTCCTGGTAAGAATACCAGGCACTTTTTTTTTGGGGGGGGGGCATTTTGTATATAGTGTTCCTGAGGTCACTTACATGCACAGGGTGAAGTTCTCAGGTGAAATATAACCTACACAGTCACCCTTCAGATGGTGCCTATACCAAATACACTGAAACCCACCAGAGCACTTGACTGCCTATCCTTTATGAGCACAGCCTATTCCTGTCTGAATGTAGCTGGTTTCAGCTCCCTCTCAAATAAATCTCACCTTGGTCCCTAATATCCAAGAACTGTGCAGAAAAAAACATGTGTATGTGTCGGGGAAGGGGAGCACAACCAGCCATTGCTAAAAATATCACAATTGAGTTACAGTTAAGCTACCTTCCTTTCTTTGTTTCCTACTTTTATGAATTTTGTGTGTGTATTTTTCAATGTCTTAGATTAAACAGGAGCACATCTTATATTTCATACTTTTTGCAGCTCCTATTTCTTTTTCTGACAGGTCTACTTTTCAATGGTTATATTATTCTCCCTACAGTAAGTTCAGGGAGATATATGTGCCCATCCACTTTCTGCTGTCCTCTGCATCCCATGTGCATGCTAAGCTGCTCAGTCAGTCGTGTTGAACTCTTTGCGACCCCAAGGACTGTAGCCCACCAGGCTTCCCTGTCCATAGGATTCTCCAGGCACGGATACTGGAGTGGGTTGCCATCCCCTCCTCCAGGGGATCTTCCCGACCTAGGGATCCAACCTGTGTCTCTTACCACTTCTGCGTTGACAGGTAGGTTCTTTACCGCTAGCGCCACCTGGGAAGCTCCTGCCTCCCATATATTGGGGCAAAATGTCATGCTTAAAGGTGAGACCCTTTACTTGTGCCCTGTTTACTGTCTCAAACATCTGCTTTTATTCTGTTACTCAATTTACCTTTTAGCAGATCCATCTTTTCATCAATTCCCAACAAACACACAAATAAAACCACACTGATATGTTAATAGATGTTAGTAAACCTACACAATATACTTCATTTGTCACCTGTGGCTCTCATGAAGACCCTTAAGAACACTAGGGCTTTTCGGTTACTACAGTAAACCAATGGAATGACATTTGTTGACAAAAGATTAAAAAGGGCTAACATTTATTCAAGGTCTTCACTGCTTCAAATATGCTGCACAATGAAATGTTCATATATATATAAAATATATTAAGATGAGACTACTAAGAAATTTCTCACTTATAGTGGGTATGCTCTCAAGCGCTGAGAGAAATATGTGCTCTTTTCCGTCTTTGGAATATTTGAGTGGAAAGGTTTATTAATCCTTTCAACAATATACTGAGCTGTTGTCATTCTTATTAACTAGGAAACAAGAGATGAGAAATATACCCAGGGACCAGCATTTGCTAAGTGGCAGAAAATGAATGCAAATCCAACACAGAGCTCAACAAACCACAACCAAGCAGCGACAGCCTCGGATAACAAGAAATCTCTTCATCCCAAATACCTGTCCTGAAAACTCTTTGCTTTGTCCCACCACCCCAGAGCCCCACAGCTGCCTATGCATTTCTTCATCCAAGTTCTAAATTGCTCATTAAAGCTTAACTAAGTGTTGAACAATTTTGACCTATAGCTCTCATGACTGAAGCAGGTTGTTCTTTTTCAAAGTTTACCACTTCTGTATTCAAAATACCCTGAGGAATTTTGAATACCATGGTATTTTGGTATTCAAAATACCAAAATACCATGCCCTAGGAAATCTTTTAAATCAACTCGCTTCTCCCTTTTTGCTATCTGCTATTCCCCAATGTTTCCCAGTCAAAACCTTTATGATAATCCATTTTGCATCATCATATTCACCTCGGGGCCTCTGTTCCTGCTGCTTTGGGAAAGGAACGGTATTCTGTACATCCATGGCCATGCTTCATTCCCAGCACAAATTACACGCTATGACCTTGTGATATGAGTCAAATGCTGGCTGTGCACAAACACCTGTCTTCTTTGTTGAACTCCAGGTATATGTGAACTGAAGAATAACGTTCCTCTAGAGGGTACAGTACAACCACACCCTACTTCCAGCCAAAGTTCACTGCTTCACACAAATGTGCACAAAAAGAGGGGGAAAGAAGAACAAAAGAGGCGTCCTTGGTGGCTCAATGGTTAAGACTCCACCTGCCAATGCAGGAGACGTGGGTTCAGTACCCGGGCTGGGAAGGTCCCACATGCTGTGGAACAATTAAATGGGCAACAACTGAACCTGTTGTAGAGCCTGGGAGCTGCAACTACTGAGCTCATGAGCACTACAGCATGTGCTCCACAACAAGAGAAGCCACAGCAATGAGAAGTCTGTGCACCGCAACTAGAGAGCAGCCCCTGCTCAATGCAACTAGAGAAAAGCCTGTGCAGCAACAAAGACTCAGTACAGTCAAAAATAAATTTAAAAAATTTTTAAGAAAAAGAACTGAAAAGAATAAGGGAGAGAAAAAAAAAGACTTTTGTCTGTTGCCAAAGGTGTAGAACAGTAACAGATGATGTTCTTGGGGATCCAAAAGATGAGATGAAAAGTACATTTTCTTCTATATGATATAATTGCTTTAAAATATACCTAGGATTCATTTTACTCAGAAGACAAGGAGATGACTGCCTTCTTAAGAGTTGATCAGTTACAATTTCCAAGGGGAGAAGGGACATGTTACACCATACAGCAGGGGTATCCAACCCCTGGGCTGTGGACTGGTACCAATCAGTGGCCTGTTAGGAACAGGGCCGCACAGCAGAAGGTGAGCAGTGGGTAAGCAAATGATGCTTCATCTGTATTTACAGCCACTCCTCACTGCTTGCATTACCACCTGAGCTCCGCCTCTTGTCAGATCAGCGGCAGCATGATAAATGTAATGTGCTTGAATTGCCCTGAAACCATCCCTGCTCCCTGGTCAATGGGAAAATTGTCTTCCAGGAAACCGGTCCCTAATGCCCAAAAAGTTGGGGACCACTGCCATATTAGGGCCACATGGGGACACATCAGCACCAGGGTTGGTCAGGAGGCAACAGAAGTGAGAGGAAAGCTTTTGCCAGAGACTTTGTTGCGGTTTCCAGAGAAAGGAATGGGTGAAGGCAGAAAAGCAAATGTGAGCAAGGATTGGATAATTAGGATTAGGTAGCTTGAATAATTTTGGTGGGCTCTGGGGTATACGCAGTGGTCTCTAGTTGTCTGGTACCTGGCCCTGGGTGATTTAGGGCAAGGCAAATGTTGGCTTGGTGTGTGAAAGCTAGAAAAATGAAGTGACTGGGGATTTGGGCTTTGGACTGGTGGATTTACATATGAAAGGTATGCTCACAGGCAAGCTGCTGGCTATCTCTAGAAATTAGCTACTCCTTGGAAGCACAGTCTCTCTAGGATGAGCAGGGCTCTAAGATGGCAAAGCATCACAAAATACAGGGAAAAAAGAAACCATATTAATATTACAATGCTTTCCTTGTGGCTCAGCTGGTAAAGAATCTGCCTGCAATGCAGCAGATCTGGGTTTGATCCCTGGGTTGGGAAGGTCCCCTGGAGAAGGGAACAGCTACCCACTTCAGTATCCTGGTCTGGAGAATTCCATGGACTGTACAGTCCGTGGGGTTGCAAACAGTCGGCCATGACTGAGCGACTTTCACTTCACTTCACTTCAATGCAATAGGCTTTCCATTTCAACAGAGAAACAGAATAAACCAAAATAAGAGCTGGAAACTAATCATTCCCAGTAAGCCCACAGTACCATCCATCGTTGGTGGTCTACAAATTCACAGCATCCACTCTCACTAAAGAATACTACATCTTAATAAAGCCAAAAACTGTCTCTTACTAATATGAAAAACCACATTGAAGTTGGAATCCAACTGACATAGAATGATGTCATATTTGGGCTTCCCATGTAGTTCAGCTGGTAAAGAATCTGCCTGCAATGCAGGAGACCACGGTTCGATTCCTGGGTTGGGAAGATCTCCTGGAGAAGGGACAGGCTACCCACTCTAGTATTCTTGGGCTTCCCTGGTGGCTCAGCTGTGAATTAGATATTATCTTGTTTAACTGAATATTTTGTATTATCTTATATGCTATTCTTAGCATTGAGTGAGGTACTCATTAGTAAAGGATTTTCTGTAATGATACTAAATTGAAAAATAATTATTTAAATGAAAAGCTCTTAGAATTGATAATAAAACTCTTAGTCTACTTTCAGAGTGGAGGCTAGGGTTGTATAAGAGGCAGAAAAGGTCACTAGTAGTGGGATGTTTCTCCTCTGAAGGTCCAGGAAGGATTCCCCACAGTGAAATCAAGACTTTTAATGACCTTACCTATCACTTCATAATAAACACTGAGGTCCTCAGATAAGAACTTCTTAGCAGAGAAGAACAATAAAATAATGAATGAAATACGTTTGGGTATATTGTAGTTCCCCACACTAAAAATTAATTAAGTCACATATAATGGAATATTTGACAAAAATATTTTGGTGCATGAAGTTTTCAGTAATCTGACTCTCTAATGATTAAAATTTGGGGCTGAACAAAATTCATTCATGATACAAATATTTTTTCAGAGCCAATCAGTCTTAACAGTATCCTAGGCTCTGGAGATTTAGCAGTAAACCAGACAGATATGGTTTCTCCTATTGGAGCTTCCATTTTAACAGGAAACATAAATAATAAATAGGTAACCAAATAAAAAGCAAGTTGATGTCCAATGTTGAAAAATGCTACATAGAAAATGAGTAGGGTGACATGATGGTGACTGAGGGTTAGCACTTTTGGTGGAGTGGTTAAGGAAGGCCTCTTTGAAGAAGTGAAGAAGTGACATTTTATCTAAGAACTGGAGGAGCTAACCAAGTGAAATCAAAGAAGGACTCCAGGGAGTGAGAATAGCACAAGCAAAGAACTTTGGATGGAAATGCTTTAGGTTGGTACCCAGGTAATATGCATTTTATGCTCAGTAAAATAGAAAAACATTGATGGATTTAAGGCAGGAAACTGGTATGCTATAATTGCACTTGTTTTTACCCTAAACCATTTGAGAACAGGTTCTAGGCATGGTGTTTCATTGCCCTTGAAATATTTCCACAACACAAAAACATTCTTCTACATAACTATAGCACATAACCAAAGTACAACCATTTAAATCAAGACATTAGCACTTATACAATTTACAGTTCACAGACCCTTTTCAAATTTTATCAATCTATAGCAAGTGGGTTTAGTTCAGGACGATGTACTGGCGCTGGTTGTCATATCTCCCCAGTCTCATTGTTACTGCATTATTACTTCTCCTGGACCTTCCAGTTCACAGAGTTAAGAAATAAACACATACTCGCATTCTTCTCTCTCTCTTTCCCTCCTTCCTTCCCTCCCTCTCTCCTCTATTTGACATTTATCTTTATATATTAAAAACCATGAGTTCACTCCAACATCTCACATTCCAGTCTACATCCCAGTTCATTTTCACTTTCCCGTTTTATATTTGTAACTCCCTGTGTTGTCAGTAAGAAACCTTCTCCCCATTATGTCCAACATACATATCTGTTCAGTTCTCTCATGTGCAAGTAATCTCCCAACCCTGCTGGACCACCACCTTCCTAACTTAGTGCCAAATGCTGTCTCCAAGAAGTATTAGGGAAGAGAAAAATGGACAGTGCTTTATCACTTCAAAAATATTTCTCTGGCGGCTGGTGGAGGGCAAGAGTAGAATCAGGAAGAACAGTTAGGAGGCCATATATTTATCAACTTAGTCAAGAGAAAAATGATTTAAGAACATAAAAATAAGTGGAAGAATCCAAAACATGTCTTGGAGTTAGACCTGGAGAAGTGGATGTGACAGTTGGACCATAAGAAGGATGGAGCACCAATAATTGATGTTTTTGAATTGAGATGCTGGAGAAGACTCCTGAGAGTCCCTTGGACTGCAAGGAGATCAAACTAGTTAATTTTAAAGGAAATCAACCCTGAATATTCACTGGAAGGACTGATGCTGAAGCTGAAGCTCCAATATTTTGGCCATCTGAGCTGACTCATTGGAAAAGACTCTGATGCTGGGAAAGACTGAAGGCAGAAGAGGGCAGAAGAGGATGAGATGGTTAGATAACATCACTGACTCAATGGACATGAACGTGAGCAAACTCCGGGAAACAGTGAGGACAGGAAATCCTGGTGTCTTGCAGTCCACGGGGTCAAAAAGAGTCGGACACAACTTAGTGACAACAACAACAACAATGCCAACTAAGCAGTTGAATATGAGTCTGGAGATCAGAGGAAGGATTGGGACTAAAGATACACAGACTGACATCAGCAGCAGCATTGAAAGTGGCATTTAATATTGTGGGGTTAAAAGAGATGTCCAAGGAAAAGAATAAAGATAAAAATGAAAAGGGAGCCTGTGGCCAAGCCCTAAAGTTCTCTAACTGTAAAATTATGTCAGAGGAGAATGAGTCAGCAAGAAAAAGATAGAAGGGGGGGCTGTGAGACAGGAATGTACTCGGAGATGACAGTGTCCTGGAAACCAAGAAAAGAAAGTATTTCAAGTAGGAGGGAACATCTGACTATGTCAAAAGTTGCTGATGTGTTTGCTAAGTGAAGAAAGAGAAGTGCCTAAAGGAATGGAAATTGGGGGATCTGGATAAAAGTATTTTACTATTACAGTAAGGATTATTGGAGGGGGTTGAAAAGTGAAAGAACACTGTCTTTCCAGCAATAAGGACAACTAGTTATCAGGAGAAACTTTCCTGATAGAAAACATATAAAATGGTTCATAAAATATTTATTTATTACAGATTGATGTATATGGGCTTCCCAGGTGGCGACAGTGGTAAAGAACCTGTCTGCCAATGCAAGAGACATAGGAGACATGGGTTCAGTCCCTGGGTTGGGAAGATCCCCTGGAGAAGGGCATGGCAACCCACTCCAGTATTCTTGCCATGGAGAATGCCATGGAGAGAACAGCCTGGCAGGCTACAGTCCATAGGGTTGCAAAGAGTTGGACACGACTGAAGCGACTTAGCATACAGCACAGTGTCTTTACATTAAAAACAGATACAATTCATTTATAGGAAAAATAATATCTTTAATCATATGTGTTCCATTAAAATAAGTACTGACATTTATTAATTATATTCAAATAGATGTATATCTTTTCAATTAAATTCCTTCAAAAACTAGTATTTTTATCAAAATAGTCACAGGTGCAAAATTGCTCATAGGTCTGAAGTGACAGATCTCGGGGCAGAACTAGCATCTTCAGGGAAGGTTTGGTTTTCAGTGAAAACAAATGTCAGCTGTCTACCAGACCTGGGTCTAGCACGTCGTCCTCTAGCACCTTCCTTTCCTTCATGCAAAGCAGCTGCTGCAGTGGAGTCAGCACTTCGCAGGCTGGAGGGTCTCACATCTTTTCCCTTGAATTTTCTTTTGCCACTTCTTAGTAAGCGCGTCTCAATTATTTTCCTTCACTAATTCTATGTCTCTTTCAAACATTCAAGTCTTTTGTATCTTTAAGAAGTTGCCCTGTGTCCTGATCATTGATGTCACAACCCCTTTTTCTCCCTTACCTTGTTTATTTTTTTCCCCATCTTTTCCTTTTTTGAGGATCTCGCTTTGCCCAAGCTTTATTTTTATAAATATTTTTCTACCTTCATTTTCTGTATATATTTTCTTCCCTATACTACTCCAGAAGCTTCTGCCTCGGCTTTTGTTTAGTATTATCTTTCAATAGAAACCGTGTCATTTTCATAAACATAAAACCTGCAGATTACTTTCTTCTTAATTCAAGTGTTTAGGGGCAACCTTAGGAGAGAAAAACCTTGCCAAGTCTAGAAAACTTCAGATTTCTTAATTTGAAGAAGAGGTTATATTCATGCTTTGCATAATCTTAAACATACGATATGTAAAGCTTTCATTCCCCTTTTAAACAGAGCTCTGTCATCTATGGTTATGGGCTGGCAGGGCTATAGAACAGATTCTAATGTGTTTTCCTGAGGTTTCTTTCATGTACATTTTTTTTTTTTTTTTGGCTGCTTGCTTGTTAAAGTAGAAGGAACCTGCTGGAAAGGAACCTACTCTTCCTGGAAAGTAAGAATCCCAACATTTTGCCTCTTCGGTCATATTGGGCTGTTCAGCCTCAGGACTATATCACAAAAGCATTTGCATTGCTAGCAGAATCCATTGTAAAACTCGGTTTAACTTAGGAATGGCTATTTCCTGAGCCACCACATCTATGAACTGTAAAATTCCACTTTGCAATTTGCTTGTGTTTCATATTACCTTGGGAGAAGGCAATGGCACCCCACTCCAGTACTCTTGCCTGGAAAATCCCATGGACAGAGAAGCCTGGTGGGCTGCAGTCCATGGGGTCGCTGGGAGTCGGACACAACTGAGCGACTTCATTTTCACTTTTCACTTTCATGCATTGGAGAAGGAAATGGCAACCCACTCCAGTGTTCTTGCCTGGAGAATCCCAGGGACAGGGGAGCCTGTTGGGCTGCCGTCTATGGGGTCGCACAGACCCCACAGATGGAGACGACTGAAGTGACTTAGCAGCGGTAGCAGCATATTACCTTTATAACCTTTTCAGGTTCTCCAGAGTCTTTCCACAATATTCTAACCAACTGCAAGTATGAAATAATAACAAAATGATTTTCCAGGTTCTTAGTTTGAAGAAAATGCACCATTAAATTATGTTCTTTTCTCCCATACATACTGTATAGTAAGAGAGAAACTATAGATGGGTGGGGTTTCCAATGATTTCAACTGCAGCCCCATTCTCCTCATAGAGGTCCAAAGTAGATCCCAGATTTTCCATTCCTGGGTCCTAAGTGGTTGGGAAAGATTTGCTCCCTTTGCCTTGGCAAAATCTTTAAAATGGTATTTATATGCACCTCAAATGCATATCCCAAGGTCTTTCTATTTCATCAAACACCAGGATATCAAAGGATTTCATCAAATGGCTAAATTCAGTTGCTCAGTCTTCCTTTAGAACGTGCCCTCTAAGTGGCTTGAAATTACAACTCTGAAGTCTTTAGCCCTCCAGTATCCTTTCTGAGATTCCTGTGTAGAGTATAAATAATCTAAGCAAACAATGGCAGCTGCCTTGTTTGTCTGAATAGCCAGTTTTGTTGCTACAACCTGCTTTTCTTTAACACTTTTTTTTTCTTAAAAGAATCTTCAAGATAGAAAGAAAAATGTGTTACCTTTTGACTCAGAAATATGCTCCTCAGAATCAACCTTGAAAATACAGCTTCACCAAAAAATAAAAAAAAAAAAAAACAAAATCCATGGATTGTTCTCACATTCCTGTTCAGTAACAAAATATCGAGAAAATAATCTAGGAGTAGCAGACTGATGAAATAGATAATGATATATCATACTAATACTACACAGTGTTAAAAACATTTCTCTGCACTGATTTGGAGAAATCTCCAAAACATGTTATACCATGGGAAAAAGCAATGGGCTGGATACTTCATTTAATATGCTAACTTTTTTGTATAAGGAGAAAAATGGATAGAGGCATAATACTGTTCTGTAAGTCTGAAACTATCTCATGTATATTGTAAGATAAAGTAAATTAGAAAATATGCCACTGTGGAGCGTGTACTCTAGTGCCATCTAAGCAGCAGGGCTAGTGACAGCTCCTGGATGCTGCCTGGCCCAGTGGCCAAGAGAAAGGCAGACAGAGTCAGTGGTATGGAGCCTTCGGGTGTGGGTCAGCTTGAGTTAGGATGACAAACAAGGAGCTTTAAGGAGTTTTAGGGCTGATTCTCCCATTGCATCTAGGCAAGGAAGCTATTTCATAACCACCTGCATTACTAAATACAGCCTTCAGCCAGTCCAAACAGGAGACCTAACAAGGGTATCCAGGAAGATGCATAGCTCATCCAACAGCCCTACAGTTCAGTTCAGTTCAGTTCAGTCGCTCAGTCGTGTCCGACTCTTTGCGACCCCATGAATCGCAGCATGCCAGGCCTCCCTGTCCATCACCAACTCCCGGAGTTCACTCAGACTCACGTCCATCGAGTCAGTGATACCATCCAGCCATCTCATCCTCTGTCGTCCCCTTCTCCTCCTGCCCCCAATCCCTCCCAGCATCAGAGTCTTTTCCAATGGCTCAACTCTTCTCATGAGGTGGCCAAAGTACAGAGTTTCAGCCTTAGCATCATTCCTTCCAAAGAAATCCCAGGGCTATCTCCTTCAGAATGGACTGGTTGGATCTCCTTGCAGTCCAAGGGACTCTCAAGAGTCTTCTCCAACACCACAGTTCAAAAGCATCAAATCTTCGGCGCTCAGCTTTCTTCACAGTCCAACTCTCACACCCATACATGACCACTGGAAACTACATACAGTGATATTTGAACAAAAAGTAGAGCCCATGGCTTCCCCCATCTGCAGAGCAAAACCAGCAGCCTCACATGACCAGGGAATTCAGTGCACACTGAGGTCTGATTTCAGCTCCCAAACAATGAGCTGTACAAACCCTGAGACACATACTGCTTCCCTGACAAAGAAGGGAAGCTAATATACAACTCGGTCTTCTACTGAATACAGTACCTAGTACACAGTCCCAACCATGTAGTCAGCCTGACCAAAGAATCTGGGAATCACAGAGTCCACCCAGTATCCTCACCTGGGTAGGAAACCAAGCTAGCAACCTTGTCCATCTGTTCCCAGCCAGCGGCATACCCTCTCTCATCTTTGTCCTCAGACTTCAGTTGCCTTGCCCCAACACATAGCACGCCCCTCATGCCCAAAGACACTACCAGCAGACACACTCAGAAACCCAAATACAGCTGACTGGTGAAGAACTGTTTCTGCTGAAGGAAATTTATAGAGTCTGGAAGAGGAGTCCAATTACTCAAATGTGCAGATATCAATATAAGCAATCACAAAATCAGATGAATATGATGTCATCTAATGAAACTAATAAAGCTCCAATAACTGACATTTAAGAAATAGAGATCTATGAACTGTCTGACAAATAATTCAGAAAAATCTTCTAAAGTTTAGCGAACAATAAGAAAACACAAACAGACAACTAACCAAAATTAGGAAAACAATAAATGAAATAGACGAAAAGTTTGACAGGAAAGTAGCAATCATAAATAAAAAACAAAAATCCTGTAGTTGAAAATACAGTCAATACAAGAGTTGAAAAATACAATCACTGAACTGAAGAATACAAAAAGAATCTCAAGAGTCTCAAAACCAAACTCACATGCTGAAATAAGAATCAGTGACCTGGAGGTTATGACATTGGAAATTGCCCAGTAAGAGGAAAAAGTAAAAGGCAATTAAAAAAAAAAAAGAATAGTTATTTAAGCAAACAAAATAGATGTTAAACTAAAAATGTTAAAAAGAGACGAATAAGGTCATTACAATAATAAAGGACTCAATATAACAAGAAGATATAATAACTGTAAATATTTACATGTACAACATCAGAGCACCTAAATATATGAAGCAAAAACTAAGAACTAAAAGGAGAAATCAACAGTAATAAATAGTTGAAGATTTTAATACTCTACTCTCAATAATAAATAGATCATCTAGACAGAGAATCAATAAGGAAACTGCTTATTTGAATGCCACAGACCAAATGAATCTAAAAGATATATAAAGAACATTCTGTCCAACAATGGCAGAGTACACGTTCTTCTCAAGTGCACATGAACTATTTCTAGGAATAGACCATTAGGCCACAAAACAAGTCTTAGCAAATTAAGACTGGAAAACATATCAATTATTTTCTCTGACCACAAAGGCATAAGACTAGAAATCAATAAGAAGAAAACTGGAAAATTCACAAATGTGAAAATTAAACACTTTCCTGAAAAATCAATGGATCAAAAAATTAAAAAGAAATTTTCTTGAAACAAGCAGAACTGGAAACACAACATACCAGAACTTGTAGAATGAAGCAAAAGTTCATAGCAATAAATGCCTACTTTAAGAAGAAATAAAAATATCAAGCAAGGAACCTACAAGCAACCTAACTTTATGCCTTAAAGAATTAGAAAAGAAAGAAACAACTGAGCTCAAAGTGAGCAGACGAAAGGAAATAACAATTAAAGCAGAAATAAATGAAAAAGATAACAGAAAACCAATAGAAAGGATTAACCAAACTAAGAGTTGGTTCTTTGAAAGATGAACAAAATTGGTAACATCTTATTTAAGGGTTGGTGTACACAGGTGAAAAAGAAAAGATACAAATAAACAAAATTATAAATACAAATTAGACATTGCAACTGACATGCACAGAAATTCAACTATACAATAACTGAATAACCTTGAAGAAATGGAAAAATGCCCAGAAACAAAACTTATAAAAACTGAATCAGGAATAGGTAGAAAAACAGGAAAAAAGCATGATGGTGGATGAGTAGGAGAATGTGGAGTCCATCTCTCTCCACAAATGCATCAAGACTACCTCTACATATAGAGCAATTCTCACAGACCAGCTGAACACTAGCAGACCTCTGACACCATAAGGACAAGAAAGACCCCTGCATAACTGGGTAGGAGGAAATAAAGAAGGGAAAAAGAAGAAGAGAGGAAGCGGAGGGGACCCGTGCCCTTGGAGTGGGGGAGCTGAAGGAGCAGAGAGGTGCCCACATTCAGGGAAACCTCCTCACCAATGGGGAGGTCAGTTGGGACAGAAGGAGAGCATCTGGAGCTGTCAGAGGAGAGCAGATATGCTGGTTGGGACAGAAAGGACAGAGTGAGATCCACACAGATGGTCCGTCACATTCCTGAGCACCCTTGCCTGGGACATGTGCCCAGCAGTGGGCATGGAGGCTGGGTGCTGGGACTGGGAGACTGGAGAACAAACTCAGGGAGAACTGCTCCTGGATGCAAGGAGACAGCCTCAGGGGATGGGAGTGAGGAAATTTGCAACCAGGAATGCTTGCGGAAGAAACCCACACTGACATAGAATCAACGTGCCATTTCTAAGTGATATGGGGGGTGGAGCCGCCATTGCAGCCTCTCTTCTTGTGCACTGGCCCCTGCCCCTCAGGCCCTTGGAAAGCCCCCCCTGGGGCTGGTCCACACACATCTGCTGCTGGAACTGGAAAGACCCCTGCTGGGGCTGGCCATCTTGTGCAGGTGGCCAAGAGCTAGGAAAGGCTCACACCAGGGCTTAGTCGCTCACACCTGTGGCCACTGGCTTTCCTGTGTGTCTCATCATCAGTTGGGTCAGATCTCTCATGGCCACTGATTCCCCAGCACATCTGTCACCATCGGGCTCCCTCCACTCTGGCAGCCAGGCCATATCCACACTGTCCTCACTGAGTGCTCCAAGGCAGCCTCAGAAGCAGACCCCTGTGGGTGGCCCACATGCAGAGGTGGGGCTAAAACCACAGCTAAGCTGCAGCTAAGGGGAAAGAAAAGCTGAAATCTCTCCTCACAGCTGTGCAAACTGTGAATTGACACCCCCACAAGTGACTTGATTAAAAACTCAGCGCCTACAAAACATATGAACAGACGAGTGTTCCCACAGCCAAGAGAGACGTAGCTTTAGCAGCTGCAGACTTTGGGGGCCCATATACATTGGAGTTGGGCCAGGTTAAACTCTGAGCTGCCTCCATGACACTAACACAACAGGTCCAGATCCGTGATTACTGCAATCCTGGGACCTGACTTCAGTGAATGTATTCTGGGGGCCTGGTGAGAGCAATGCCTGAGAGACATCAAGGCCAATTGCTAGCATACACACAGTTAAGATGGGGACAAGAGCAGTGCCAACATCAGCATAATCTGACAGCTCACACAGTCTGTGACAAGTGATACAACACAGCACACCCACAGGTGAACAGGTCCAGCAGAGGAATACACTGTAGCTTTCCTACCAGCTGGAGTGCTTCAACCCTACCTCTCTCACACCATAGATCATAATCACAGCTAAGAAGCAGATAGGGGCGGGGCAGCTCTACTCCAACAACTAGGAACACACCACATCCCTGACAGGGAAATGACAGCCACAGAGAAAAGGGGGGGCCCGGTACAATATCCAGGGTGGGCTCTGGTCACAACAGCAGTCAAACCCCCTACCACGCGTCTGGCTTTAGTGGCTCTGGGCTCTGTGGGCATATATACTTTGGTTAGGGCCACTTCAGGGTTGAAACTGCCTACACAGCTCCCATGGCAAGTCCAGGAGCATAATTACTGTGTCACTGGGACCTAACCTCTGTGGACCTGAACCAGTGGCTGGGTGTAACTATGCCTGAGTCACTAGGGCTAACTGCCAGCATAGCCACAGTCAAGGCAGGACCAAGAGCAGTTCCAACAACAGAAGGCTTTGTGAGCCTACACAGTAGGTAAAAGGGGACACAATAGAGCATGATCACAGGTGAATACTTCCAGTGGAGGAAAATTCTGTCTTCACTTCCAGTGGAAGTGCTCCACTCCCACCTACCTCACAGCCAGATCAGAATCTCAGCTAAGAAAGAGATCTACGGACCTCTACTCCAACAAACAGGGGGCACACCCATCC